>NC_080794.1:52500-9135000 GCF_028018385.1 Neofelis nebulosa | reverse complement strand
TATGAAGCCAGTATTACCTTGATTCCAAAATCAGACAGAGACCACACTTAAAAGGAAAACTATAGACCAATTTCTCTGATGAACATGGATGCAGAAATCCTCAACAAGATATTAGCCAACCGGATCCAACAATACATTAAAAAAATTATTCCCCAAGACCAAGCGGGATTTATACCTGAGATGCAGGGCTGGTTTAATATCCACAAAACAATTAACATGATTCATCACATCAATAAAAGAAAGGACAAGAACCATATGATCCTCTCAATAGATGCAGAGAAAGCATTTGACAAAATGCAGCATCCTTTCTTGATGAAAACCCTCAAGAAAGTAGGGATAGAAGAAGCATACCTTGAGATCATAAAAGCCATATAAGAATGACCCAATGCTAATATTATCCCCCAGGGGAACAACTGAGAGCTTTCTGCCTAAGGTCAGGAACAAGACAGGGATGTCCACTCTCACTACTGTTATTCAACATAGTATTGGAAGTCTTAGCCTCTGCAATCAGAGAGGCTGATTTCTATAACACAAAGAAATAAAAGGCATCCAAATCGGCCAGGAGAAGGTCAAACTTTCACTCTTTGCAAATGACATGATACTCTATATGGAAAATCCAAAAGATTCCACCCAAAAACTGTTAGAATTGATTCATGAATTCAGCAAAATTGCAGGATGTAAACTCAATGCACAGAAATCAGTTGTATTCCTATACACCAACAATGAAGTGACACAAAGAGAAATCAAGGAATCCATCCCATTTACAGTTGCACAAAAAAACCATAAAATACCTAGGAATAAATCTAACCAAAGAGGTGAAAAATCTATACATTGAAAACTATAGAAAGCTTATGAAAGAAATTGAAGAAGACAAAAAAAATGGAAAAAGATTCCACGCTCCTGAATAAGAAGAACAAATATTTTTAAAATGTCAATACTACCCAAAGCAATCTACATATTCAATGCAATCCCTATCAAAGTAACACCAGCATTCTTCACAGAGCTAGAACAAATAATCCTAAAATTTGTATGGAATCAGAAAAGACCCCGAATAGCCAAAGAGATTTTGAAAAAGAAAATCAAAACAGGAGGCATCACAATCCCAGACTGCAGCTTAACTATAAAGCTGTCATCAAGACAGTATGGTACTGGCACAAGAACAGACACTCAGATCAATGGAACCGAACAGAGAACCCAGAAATGGACCCACAAACATATGGGCAACTAATCTTTGACAAAGCAGGAAAGAATATCCAATGGAATAAAGACAGCCTCTTCAGCAAGTGGTGCTGGGAAAACTGGACAGCGACATGCAGAAGAGTGAACCTGGACCACTTTCTTACACCATACACAGAAATAAACTCAAAATGGATGAAAGACCTCAATGTAAGACAGGAAGCCATCAAAATCCTTGAAGGGAAACCAGGCAAAATCCTCTTTGATCTTGGCCACAGCACTTCTTACTCAACACATCTCCAGAGGCAAAGGAAACAAAAGCAAAAATGAACTACTGGGACCTCATCAAAACAAAATCTTCTGCACAGTGAAGGAAACAATCAGCAAAACTAAAAGGCAACTGACAGAATGGGAGAAGATATTTGCAAATGACAGATCAGATAAATGGTTAGTATCCAACATCTATAAAGAACTTATCAAACTCAACACCCAAAAAACAAATAATCCAATGAAGAAATGGGCAAAACACATGAATAGACACTTCTCCGAAGAAGACATCCAGATGGCTAACTGACACATGAAAAAAATGCTCGACATCACTCATCATCAGGGAAACACAAATCAAAACCACACCTTACCTCACACCTGTCAGAATGGCTCACATGAACAACTCAGGCAACAGATGTTGGTGAGGATGTGGAAAAAGAGGATCTCTTTTGCATTGTTGGTGGCAATGCAAGCTGGTGCAGCCACTCTGGAAAACAGTATGGAGGTTCCTCAAAAAACTAAAAATAGAACTACCCTACGACCCAGCAATTGCACTACTAGGCATGTATCCATGGGATACAGATGAGCTGTTTCGAAGGGACACATGCATCTCCATGTTTATAGCAGCACTATCAATAATAGCCAAAGTATGGAAAGAGCCCAAATGTCCATCGATGGATGACTGGATAAAGAAAATGTGGTATATATATGTGTATATATATATATATATATATATATATATATATATATATGTGTGTGTGTGTGTGTGTATATACACACATATATGTATACACACACACACACATTGGAGTATTACGCGGCAATCAAAAATGAAATCTTGCCATTTGCAACTACGTGGATGGAACTGGAGGATATTACGCTAAGAGAAAGTAGTCCGTCAGGAAAGACAAAAATCATGTGACTTCACTCATATGAGGACTTCAAGAGACAAAACAGATGAACATAAGGGAAAGGAAACAAAAATAATATAAAAACAGGGAGGGGGACAAAACAGAAGAGACTCATAAATATGGAGAACAAACTGAGGGTTATTGGAGGGGTTGTGGGAGGGGGGGATGGACTAAATGGGTAAGGGGCACTAAGGAATCTACTCCTGAAATCATTGTTGCACTAGATGCTAATTTGGATGTAAATTTTAAAAAAATAAAAAATAAAATTAAAAGTAAATAAATAAATAAAGCAAAAATCTTAACTTTAAAAAAGTACTTAAAACTTTTGTAATTTGACGAATATACTATTTATAATGTAAACATACATAAAAACATATAGTGAACCTTGTACAACTGTCAAAATACACTGACAGAGGTTTTCTCTTTGAACAAACTAACCAGGCTCCTCTGAATCATCTTCTCAACTGGGCTTCGACATGGCCCTACAAAAACTACAGATGCTCAACACAAAATATTTTATCCATTCACACTCCTCCCACATTAAAAGACTTAAAAATAATACGTTTCCAACAGCTTAACACTGCATGGCTAGGATGACCCAGCCCCTCGTAAAGTGTTCTCCTAAGAAAGCTCAAGGCCTCCAAAAGAATTTGGTGTTTGTTCAAGCCAACACTTGGGATAGGCTCCTGGTCACTTTCCAAAAAGGATTTGCAACTGTGAATTCTTCCTTTGTCTCTTTGGGCTGTATCTCCCACCATGCAGTAGTGTTTTCCTCAAGGAACTGAAAAACATTCCTTTGGAACATAACCATCAGCAAGGATGGGGCCTCTGATTCCAGGTCTCTCTGGGCGGATGGAGCCTATCCTAACTCCATTAACTGCCAGCAAGCAGACAAAATTGGCCTAATCAGCATCTACCCTGACTAGCCTCCTTGTACAAATATTTATAGTATATTTTTAGAACTGAGGATGAATTATTTGCATTCTTCTAATGAGGATCTGTATTCGTTTCTGACAGATAGCTAAGGCAGTGCAAAATCCGGGTGATAGGATGTTACATAAGGGCTCACTGGCTGGATCTTTTTCTCGTGTTCTAACACCAAAGTGATTTTTTCTTAGTTGCCTGGAGAAAGGGAATGGAGGAGATTTAGTTTGGTTCTCTTTTACCATAAAGTCATAGCTCTGGAATTAATAGGTGGGGAGACAAAAGTCTCCTGATGCCCTCTTCATCATGGACAAGCCCCCCTTGCCTGTAGTGAAATCATGAAAACCCCCAACTGTCAGGGTGCTAAATGCAACTCAGTGAGTTTTGCCTTCTGGAGGTGCCTTCACCTATGTTCAGGCAGGCATGATGAATTCTTCTAAACCAAGTTTGTTTGTTGATACTTTTATCAACACTTAACTATGAGTTGTTTTCTACTGGTAACTAACTTGATTTACCATATTACTACTGGAAATGAATTTCCTGGAAGCCTTTTAAATATTAAAGAAATTGTACAGTCCCCAAATCCCACAAACCTGTGATCTTTCTACCCTTGAAGCTACATCTGAGTGAGGTTTTTCAGCAAGACTGGCTGGGACTATTAGCCTTTAAAGCTCCCAGAGAGGAGGCTTGTAATGAGAAGTTTGTACTCCAAACTAAAAACAAACAAACAAACAAACAAATTAAAGGGGTGCCTGGGTGGCTCAGTCGGTTAAACGTCCAACTTTGGCTTGGGTCATGATCTCGCGGTACGTGAGTTCGAGCCCCACTTCAGGCTCTGTGCTGACAGCTCAGAGCCTGGAGGCTGCTTCAGATTCTGTGTCTTCCTCCCTCTCTCTGCCCCTCCCCTGCTTGTGCTCTGCCTCTCTCTCTCTCTCTCTCTCTCTCAAAAATAAATAAGCATTAAAAAAATTAAAAAGTGGCAGTTATAGTCATGTGAAGTTACAGTCAATGTGGCTGTATGAAAATTTCAAAAGTCAGGAAAGGTTTTTCCCCAATGTTCACACATAACAAGAGCTGCGTTCTGAAGGCTTCATGATCTGTACTCTCTCTGCGAAAGCCATGGTTCAATTTAAAACATTCACCTCAGTGGCATTTTCAATCATACTACTTTTAATCAGAAAATATAATCACCACATCATTTACAGCGCAACAGTCCTATTATTGTGACTGGCTAAATATCCATGTGCAGGTTAGTAATAATATGTGTACAATAGCAAAAGAACAACGTCCTAAACTTATTGAGTAAACTGAAGGGAAAAGAATATGCCCCAGGGTATTTTGCAAACCACCTGGGAACTGAGTGGTGGGCAGGGGAACACAAGAATCTGGGATAAAATAAATATGCATCTCTTAACCAGGAGTCTGAACGATTTTTACACAGCTAGAAATTTTAAAGTATGTACCTCTCAATCAAAAATATACCACACACAAATATAATAATCAGGTATATAATATCTTGAGCTAAATTAAGGGGAAAAATCTGCCTTCCAAAACAAGCATCTGATTAGCTATTCAAAAGCTATCCAAACTTGGGGTACCTGGGTGGCTCAGTCAGTTGAGCATTCGACTCTTGGTTTCAGCTCAGGTCATGATCTCACGGTTTGTGAGTTCGAGCCCCGCATTGGTCTCTGTGCTGACGGCTCAGAGCCTGGAGCCTGCTTCGGATTCTCTGTCTCCCTCTCTCTCTGTGCCTCCTCCACTCACGCTGTCTCTGTCTCAAAATAAATAAATAAACTTAAAAAAGAAAAAAAAAGGTTATCCAAACCTTATGTCCTATCACCTCACAGATTGCCTGACTCCTTGAAAGTAGAAATAGCTATGCTCATAGGGAATTGGAGTAATTACATGATATTGGCTTAATGCTAGACTGTATGTTATGAGTACTCCCAAGAAATGTTTCTGAGGATTTATTGTAAAAACTGGTGTTTTGGAAAATAATAGAACATTTGGGACTATTATATAATTTTTTTAATGTTTATTTATTTTTGAGAGAGAGACAGAGCATGAGCAGGGGAGGGGCAGAGAGAGAGGGAGACACAGAACCCGAAGCAGGCTCCAGGCTCCCAGCTGTCAGCACAGAAACCAATGCGGACCTCAAACCCGCGAACTGTGAGATCGTGACTTGAGCCGAAGTCAGATGCTTAATCAACTGAGCCACCCCAATGCCCTGGAATTATTTTACTTTTTTTTTTTTTATTTAAAAAAAATTTTTTTTTAATGTTTATTTATTTTTTGAGACAGAGAGAGAGCATGAATGGGGGAGGGGCAGAGAGAGAGGGAGACACAGAATCAGAACCAGGCTCCAGGCTCCGAGCCATCAGCCCAGAGCCCGATGTGGGGCTCAAACTCACGGACCGCGAGATCGTGACCTGAGCTGAAGTCGGACGCCCAACCGACTGAGCCATCCAGGTGCCCCCTAAATAGAGAAAATCTAATGAAAGAAAGAATGAAAGGAAGGAAGGAAGGAAGGAAGGAAGGAAGGAAGGAAGGAAGGAAGGAAAGAAGGAAGGAAGGAAGGAAGGAAGGAAGGAAGGAAGGAAGGAAGGAAGGAAGGAAGGAAGGAAGGAAGGAAGGAAAGATGGTCAAAAAGTAGAAACTTCCAGTTACAAGATCAATAAATTCTGGAGACATTAACATGTGACAACATGGTGACTATATACTTCATAATACTGTATTGTATATTTGTAAGTTGCTAAGAGAGTAGATCTTAAAAAAAAATGTATCTATATATGGCGATGGCAGTTAACTAGACTTCTTGTGGTGATCATTTGTCAGTGTCCCAAATCATTATGCTGTACAACAGAAATTACCATCATGTTGTATGCCATTTATATCTCAATTTATTAAAAAGAATGAAAAAGGTAATGTAAGGTTTTATTGTTATTGTTAAGTAGTACATTTGTCAGTAGTAAAAGTCTTTATTGCATTTAGCCACTTCAGGATTCCAAATGCTAGTTTCCTCCTTATGAATAAGTCAGTTCATACCAGAACATGCTGAAATTCTGATTTACCAACTCCCTGAACAATAGGAGCTAATAAGTTTGAGTCATTGACTTATTCATTTGTTTCATCTCTAACATTTCTATTATACTAAAAGTCCAAGGTAGTCCAAGGTGACACAATGCCTAACAAATAACAAAAAACGTTATGATTCAGCCATCTATTCAGATATAGATTTTTTTTTAATTTTAAGTAGGCTCCCCACCCAACGTGGGGCTTGAACTCACGATCCTGAGATCTAGAGTCTACAAGCTCTACTGACAAAGCCAGGCAGGTGCCCCCAGATTTAGACATTTTCTAATCAGACATTTACAACATATTTAGACTAGCAATACTTAATATTTATTTTGTGGCTGGATACAACTGAAGAAGGTATTACTAGGGCATTGCATGGGCAAAAAAGATTTTAAAATAGCACATAGGACGTGTGATCAAAATATTAATTAACTGATACTAATAGTCATTCTGTGACTGCATAGACCTAATGCATTTTACATGATGATATTTACACGTTGCCTTCTTTTGTATGCCTAAATTTATAATCATTAAATATATATTCAATTTTAAATATTTTGGAGGATGATAAGACATTAGAAAATATTGTTTCATATTGTAGTATATCCAAAAGTCAGGTAAAAGTAAGATTTTTTTTGTTGCTGTTAGTTCATATTTCACACAAGACTTTGAAGGGACTACAACACTAATATGCACTGAGGAGGTCCGGTGGAGAGATACACAGATCTAATACAAAGACTATGTTTTGAGAAACAAAATAACCTGCATTCTCATTAAGGAATTGTTTCAACACAAGAAGCACTGATGTTTGACTTCTGGAATAATTTATCCTGATCTAACTCTTCACAATTTACTTTGCATTATGTATTCTATAATCAAAGTAATAAATTTTATTTAGAAAATATATGTTGGGGCTCCTTGGTGGCTCAGTTTGTTAAACGTCTGACTTTTGATTTTGGCTCAGGTCATGATCTCATGGCTCGTGAGTTCAAGCTGCATGTCTGGCTCTGTGCTGACAGTGTGGAGCCTGCTTGCGATTCTCTCTCTCTCTCTCTCTCTCTCTCTCTCTGCCCCTTCCCACCATTCTCTCCAAAATAAATAAATAAGCCTAAAAAAACCCATATGTTTGTATTCTCATTATTTAGCATTAAGATTTTCCTCTGAAATTAAATGTATGCCACAAATATGATATTTAATAGCAACATCCTGTTCCATCTGTGGGTAAATTTTGGTAACTATTCCCTGAGTTTGACCATTTGGATGGCTCTTAGTTATGAGTTACAAATCATCTTTTGCCATTTTCTGTGCACGAATCTTTTTCAACATCTCTGATTTGTGCCTCGCGGTAGATCCTTATACACAAGCATTGAATTAAGGAGTTTCTAAGCCTGTGAGGTTCTCATGCTCATCATGCTCTTGAGAAATTATGTTAAGACATTTTTAGAATCATGGAGATTAAAAAGTTTCATATCTTTTCAATGGTTAATATCCACTCAAACTTACATAATGGAAATGTATCTAATTACCTTCCTGGAAATAAACATTTCACCTATTATCAAGTTCTTTTCTTCTATTGAGGTTTATCAGTCTAGATCTTTGTAAGCTCCTGCGATCTTGACGTCAAATGATTTACTTCCTGTTGGCCATCTTTTATCTTGACACATCCGGTGTGCTCCATCTAAGTGCCTCTTCACGGAGACCTCCAGGGCACTAAGCGGAGTGGCATGTCTGTATCTGTCATACCCTTACTACCCTCCCTTTCTTACTTGCCTAACATGGGTTCATGGGCAAACATGCTAAGCATTCATCTCCACTGTCCTTGTGCAAAGACTACCCACAAGCAAGGGTGTAGTGCAAAAGTAGTGCAAGGACTACTACATAAGCACAGCAGCCAAAGGGGAAAAAAAAAAAAAAAAAAAGACCAGGATGCTGCCAAGTCTCCCTCAGCGTTCATGACCCCAATTTTCAAATGCACACTCAAGGGTAGAGCACCGTGTGGCACACTGACTGAGATAACAGATTCTGCATTTCCTTAAGACTTACCCAAGCAACTTCCACACCATATTTTCATCTCAAAATAAGGATGCTAAACAGAATGTGCCACAAGTTATGTTGTGAGGGTTGAATGAGTTAAACAATGTAAAGCTTGTGTAAATGTTCTGTACTTACTGTTATTTCGGCATTCTCTAAACTTTACAACAAATATTGATCATCTCTTTTTTTTTTTTTTTTAATGTTTACTTATTTTTGAAGGAGAGAGAGACAGACTGTGAGTGAGGGAGGAGCAGAGAGAGAGGGAGACACAGAATCTGAAGCAGGTTTCAGGCTCTGTGCAGACAGCACAGAGCCTGAGGCAGGGCTGGAACCCGCAAGGTGGGAGATCATGACCTGAGCTGAAGTCAGATGCTCAACTGACTGAGCCTCCCCTGTACCCCAATATTGATCATTTCTTTTCTTAGATTTCTAACCCTACCCTTCAACTCTCACTGTCAGCTGATAACTGTGCCTTAACTCTTTGACAAAATAAAAGCGCTAGGGACTATTTTTTTATATCCCCTCCTCCCAATTTATCAGCCTAGCCCCCCCACTTTTCCTGCTCAAAACAACCTGATCCAGTCACAGGAAAGCACATGGCATGTGAATGGGTCAACAAGCATGTGCGGGACTCTACACAACGAAGGGTCTATTGGCACACCAGGTACTTCTGCTCCCCCGATGTCCATTTACCACAATCACTGCAGACCAGCTGTTACCAACAGAGACAGGATCCCCAGAGACAGAGAAATTCTCAATAAGATGAGTACAAAGAGCACCAAAGGAAAACTACCACCATGAACAGGAGGCAAAACACTCAGCAAACAGAAAATATCCCTCAAGAGAAAAAAAAAAACCCACAAAGGAATTTAAATGTATGCCCCCCCCCAACTATAGATAAATAACCCATCCACAAAAGAAATAAAACGTATTGCCAAATTTTGGAAATTAAAATATGATGGTTGAAATAAATGAGTTGATAAGTGAATAACTCAGTTAAATAGACTAATAACATGGCCAAAAAGTGGAGAGGGAAGCTAAAATATCAAACCAAAAAATTCACCAGAATACAAAATTTCACTGTAATAATATTAAAAAGAGCCTATACAGAAAATATTTTAAAAAACATTCTAGATAGATTCGGAACTTTAATACCCATACCAGAGTGGCTTCAGAATAGGGGAAAAGAGAGAATGGAACAAAAGAAAGCAGATATTTTTAATAATAATAATAATAATAATAATAAATTTTAAAGCGATAAAAGATTATTACTGATTTCTGATTGAATGGTGGTGGAAAGGGTGAATGAGAAAAATAACTTGAAATTCCAATGCATTTCTTTCTTATCACAGGGCGTTCTGAATCTCCGTGCTTCTAATTTCATTAAAAATACCTGTGGAGGGGTGACTGGGTGGCTCAGTCGGCTAAGCTTCCGACTTCGGCTCAGGTCATGATCTCAGCTCATGAGTTTGAGCCCCACATCGGGCTTTGTGCTGACAGCTCAGAGTCTGGAGCCTGTTTCAGATTCGTGTCTCCCTCTCCCTCTCTGCCCCTCCCCCACTCACACTCTGTCTCTCTCTCTCAAAAATAATAAATAAACATTAAAAACAAATTAAAAAAATAAAAAAAATACCTGCAGGATATTCATGTGAAGTATTTACAGAATACTTTCTTTTTTAGTCACCATACTGTATATTAGATCCCAAATCTTATTTACCTTAGAATAACTTCCAGGTATAGTTTCCATTCTAGATGTCAGAAGTTAAATTAAAACAGAGGAGTATGGGGGACCTCAGTCTCTTAAGCGTCTAACTCTTGATTTCAGCTAGGTCATGATCTCACGGTTGGTGGGACCGAGCCCTGTGTTGGACTCTGTGCTGATGGTATGGAGCTTGCTTGGGATTCTCTCTCTTTTTCTCTCTTTGCCCCTCCTCCATTTGCACTATCTGTCTCTCTCTCTCTCTCTCTCTCTCTCTCTCAAAAATAAATTAATTAATTAAAAGAAGGTAAAATAAGTTAAAGTAAAATAAACCAACTAACTTTGGGAATTGGTTAGAGAGCACCTGGGTGAATCAGTTGGTTAAGCCTCAGACTATGGCTCAGGTCATGACCACAGTTCACCAGTTAGAGCCCCGTGTGGGGCTCCATGCTGACAGTGCAGTCTGGTTGGGATTTTCTCTCTCTCTCACTCTCTCTCTTTTTTTGCCCCTCCATGACTTATATTTTCTCTCTTTCTCAAACTAAATAAAATAAACTTAAAAAAAGGTGTGTGTGGGTTGGGTTGGGATGGGGTGGGAATCAGGTGCCTGGGTGGCTCAGTCGGTTGAATGTCTGACTTTGGCTTGAGTCATGACCTGGCAGTTCTTGGGTTTGAACCCTGCACTGGGCTCTGTGCTGACAGCATGGAACCTGGAGGCTACTTCGGATTCTGTGACTCCCTCTCTCTCTGCCCCTCTCCCGCTTGTGCTCTGTCTCTCTCTGTCTCTCAAAAAAATGAATAAACGTTAAAAAAGTTTTTTAAAAAAGTAAGGGAATTGGTTAGTTGCCATATGTCTGTAATGTCCTGCTAAGAGTCTGTAAACCTTACAGGTAGATTTCATTCATGGATCACCAAAGTAATTGTACCGAGGAGAAAAATATAAATAGCTATTCTGCTTTGCAAACTAGTTAATAGTTTTAAATATAAATTAAAATTTGGCCAAACATCTATGGTTAATAATAGAGTAGAGAAGTAGAACAACCAAATTTTCATATTTCTTCCTTGCAATTGTGTATATTACTTTTCTCAGCTATCCACATTCAACTTTAAACTATCTTTCCATGCACAATTTTTCCTAATTATAATTTCTGCAGACAAATTAGCCAAGTTTTATAAATTGAGTGGAGGAAAGACTGGATTTTGTATCCCCAGTCAGTTATGGGTAACCTGTATTCCACATAATTTAGAAAGGTGAACAGTTGAGGCTAGAATTACCTAGGTCTTTCCTGTGTTTTCCTACCGATCAGATAATATCTTCAATTTTCCACACACATTCAGTCAAACTGGCATACAAAAGATCATGTGTTCCCGACCCGTTTGGTTAGGACTAGGAATGTTGTTATGTTTCCACTGCTCTGAAGGATTTTCTTCTTTGGCTTCTGATACACAGAGCTTCAGAGCTTCCTTACACTTAAACTTCACACAACTCTTAAAACCCCAAATCTCTGTCTTCGTCCAACATACATTATCTAACATGCCTCAAATGGGAAACCGTGCAAAAGAAGAAACATCAGCATTTGGGTGAGAGACACCATTTCATCTGCCTCAGCCTCTCATTGTTTTGTAGAAAGAAAGAAAGAAAGAAGAAAGGAAGAAAGAGAGAAAGAAAGAAAGAAAGAAAGAAAGAAAGAAAGAAAGAAAGAAAGAAAGAAAGAAAAAGAAAGGAAGAAAGAAAGAAAGAAAGAAAGAAAGAAAGAAAAAGAAAGAAAGAAAGAAAGAAAGAAAGAAAGAAAGAAAGAAAGAAAGAAAGAAAGAAAGAAAAAGGAAGAAAGAAAGAAAGAAAGAAAGAAAGAAAGAAAGAAAGAAAGAAAGAAAGAAAGAAAGAAGCCAGAACGCTAACCCTTCATTCAACATCGGGTCATTGCGATGACTGGGCATTTGGGAATCACAGCGTATAATGCTCAGCAAGACCCAATACATGCTAGTTTTCTTCCTTCTTTTCCCAGTTGATGGCGCTGACAGATCTACCTCTCCTGTGTGCTACCTGCCCTATACTGGAAAAGACACTGTGATGTTCATCTTCCTTCCATCCAATCTTCACACCTGCCAGGTGGAAGGTTAGGGCCAATTAAGCTACCTCTTCAGAAGCAGCTCTGCCAGTCATGACAAACTTGACTTTAAAGCACATGAACAGCTCGGAATATAGGGAGAGCCATTTGGGCTCCCCAGGTTGCCAAGGCTGAACATCCCTAGGCAACACTTCAAATGTATGAAATCAATCTTTGGGTGGTGGAATCAAATAATGTGTCTTTTTTCTATGATCCCGAAATGATTGTGATGTACTTGAAGTTTGAAAATTGGCCTTTTAAACCTATCTTCTCAATCCTTATATCAAATTCTTCTCACATGAGAAAAGTGACTTGCCCAAGGGAACATTGCCGGAATTACGGATTAAACAGTGAACCCACTTGAATTTACCCACTTAAAGCTCCTATGAATTAAACCCTTAAGATTTCCTCTCCTATCACTTTAGGCATTACTACACCTACTGGCTTTGTAGAAACTTGATCTTGTTTAAAATGAAAAAAAAAAAAATGCTCCCCTCTAAGAGAAAGGAACTATCAGTTTGGTAGGAAAGCAAAACCAAAACCACAAGAATATGATACATCAGAAATCAATGGGAAAAATAATTTCAAGGAGGAAGGCATTATAAACTCTGTCACATGCTGCTGACTGATCACTGAAGTAAGACAAATATGTTCATTGAGTTTAGCAACTTGTAAGTCCTTGACTATAAATATTTTTACTTGCCTCGGGGCACCTGGGTGCCTCTGTCTGTTGAATGTCTGCTCGTCATGATCTTGCGGTCTGTGAGTTCGAGCCCTGCATTGGGCTCTGTGCTGACAGCTCAGAGCCTGAAGCCTGCTCTGGAATCTGTGTTTCCCTCTCTCTCTGCCTCTCCCCTGCTCATGCTCTGTCTCTCTCACTTTCAAAAATAAATAAACATTAAAAAATTAAATATTTCTACTTGCCTATTTGTATTTATTTTGAGGTCTAAAGTTTTGATTTTCCTAATTAATTTTACTTATTAATTAGAAATATTAATTCTTTATAACAATTCACTATTTTATATTTCCATTGTTTAACTGACACAAATAAAACTTTTCATTGTAGACATACAAATTTTCGCCATTTTGATTTCATATTGTACTTATTTATTTATTTATTTATTTATTTTACAGAGAGAGAGAGAGAGAGGGCATGAGCAGGGGACAGGGGCAGAGGGAGAGAGAGAAAGAATCCCAAGCAGACTCCATGCTCAGCAAAGAGCCCAATGTGGGGCTCAAAGCCATGAATCATGAGATCATCACCTGAGCCAAAATCAAGAGTCAGATGCTCAACTGACTGAGCCGCCCAGCTGTCCCCATGTTTTTTTAAATAATAAAGAAAACTGGCTTTATCTTCTGACCATAATTGTTAACTCTTACTCATTAAAAGTCAAAAAATAAATGTGTGAGTAAAAAAAAAATTACCTGAAATCCTGTTTTTATATCTTAAAGTTCATAAATGTAAATGTGTTTGCAAACATTCTTCCAGAAATATTTCTGTACATGCACATACTCCATACACATATTTAAATAAGATTATACTTAAAATGCTGATCTTCTTATTTTTACATGATAGTCTATTATGAATATATATATATATATATTCCACTTTTTTCAAGATCTCCATGTGAAACTATTTAGAAGTAGAATAGAGGGTCAAAAGAAAGTACATTTTATGTTTTCATACATATGCCAAATTATCTTAAAGTTCATACCAATTATTTAATCCTCCTCTAGTGCTTTCAGACATTTTCACAAATTCTTTGATTCTTGTTCCTTCAAAGAAGTAGACCTTAATTCCTGTCCTCTTGAGTATGGTCTGTACTTAGTGATTCATTTCTCATAAATAAAATATGAGAAGTGTTGATGTGAAATCCCAAGTGTAGATCATAGAAGTTTACGGATTCTTCTTTGGGCTCTCTCTCTCGATCTCCTTTTTCTCTCTGTTGGATTACTTTCTTTGCAGACAGCCAGAAGCTGTGCTGTGGGGCCATTCTAGCTGCCCCTTGGAAAGGTGTGCATGGTGAGAATCTGGGGACCCTGGCTCACAGCCATGTGAGCGTAGAAGAAGACCTTCCAGTCCCAATCCAACCGTCAGATGATCGCAGCCCTAGCCAGACTTGGCTACAGTCTCATGAGAAACTCTGATCTGGAACCTCCAGCTGAATCATTCCCCAATTCATGGTTCACAGAATCTATGAGGCCATAAATGTTTATTGTTCTAAGCTACTAAATTTGGTGGGTAATTTGTTATGCAATGATAGATAACTAATACAGAGTTCAGAACCCAGAAACTGGGGGCTGCCATTACAAAATCATGAAATGTTGGCATTGCTTTGAAACTGGGCAACAGTGAAAGCTGGATAAACTTTGAACAGAGTGATAAAGACAGAATGAGCACAGAACAGACCGTGAAGCATGTGCTGGTAGAAACATCCGGGCCTTTGGGGAGGCTGCAGGTGTGGCCTTAAGGAAAGGTGAGGAAAGTAGCTTGCCAGTTAGCATGCAAGGGGTAGACAGAATTCCAGCCTGTGCTTTTAATTCTTAGGCAACATTGGAATCAGAACCCTCAGACTTGGAGAAATTGTAGAAAGCATTTGAACATCATAGGGATTCAACCATGTGATAAAAAGTACTTAGGACTATTACTTTTTAATATTATTTTTTCTCCCTTTTAAAAAGTTTATTTATTTATTTTGAGAGAGGCAGAGACAGAGTGGGAGAGGAGCAGAGAGAGAGAGGGAGGGAGAGACAGGATCCCAAGCAGGCTCCACACTGCCAGCACAGAGCTCAAGGCAGAACTCAAACTCACGAAACCATGAGATCATGACCTGAGCCGAAACCAAGAGTCAGAAAGAGTCAGCTTAAGCGACTGAGCCACCCAGGCAGCCTTTAATATTCTTATTTCTAAAAATTGACATGTTAAGGGATTTCAAGAACATTTGTTTAAAAATTAAGAAATCATTGTCTCCCATTGAGGAAACATCCCTAGATTAAGTGGTATTGGGTTAAAGTGTACAAGAAGCTACTTAATTGCACACATTTCACTCACTCAGTTTTAAGTTAAAAAAATAAAGAGAAATCCCACCCCATTATTTATTAATTATATGCAATTGCAGGGTGTAGACAAGGGAAGGATGAGTTTTTGTAACAAAACTATACATTTAAATGAACAGACATAAATGTTTAAGACAAAAGAGATAATGGAGAAAACCATGTTGCATTTCCTTTACTAATCATTATTTTATATTCTAAGTTAAAACAGCATATTGAATTCCGGTGGTAATCATCCCTAAAAATTAATTTTACGTAAGCTCTTTCCAAGTATTATGCTTCCTTCCAGAGAGAAGAAGACATTAAACACCAGTGATTGAATTTCAATGAGTAAGAGCCTCAGTGGCCAAAGCAGTAAATAAGTTTTTAAAAGTAAAACAGATTCTTTTTTTAAAAAAATGTTTTAATGTTTATTTTTTAGAGAGACAGACAGAATGCAAGCAGGGAAGGGACAGAGAGAGAGGGAGACACAGAATCCGAAGCAGGCTCCAGGCTCTGAGCTGGCAGCACAGAGCCCGATACAGGGCTCGAACTTGTGAGATGTGATATCATGACCTGAGTCAAAGTCGGACGCTTAACTGACTGAGCCACCCAGGCGCCCCTAAAAATAAAGCAAATTCTTTAAACAGTTACTGGTATCAAGTAAAACTTTTCACATGTTGGGAGAATTATGGTAGGAGAGCTTGTAAAGTAACCTTTTTTTTTTCTTTTTGTAAAGCAGAGAATAACAATAAATTGTGTTAATTAAAACTGCAAAGGAGAAAACCCACACCTCTCAGGAATTGCTTAGCCTTGAATTTCATATTTAGAAGGTGTCATATTTGCAAATACTTTCGGGTTTTGCATTGGGCATAACTAATCTTACTATTAATTTAGTGGGTGATTTGCCTTTTATCTGAGGATGGTTATGCCCTGAGTGAAAAAGGATTTGATTTACTTTTCCCAATTCATATGATTTAATCGTGACTGGACTGAAGCTTCTACATAGAGAATTGCTCAGCTTACTTTCTGTGAAATTAGTGGAGGGAATAATCAGGACTGCGGTGACTTCTGCGGATTGCAATTCATAATGTGTCATCCCCTTCTGCATGGCATTACTTTCCTCCCTCAGGATGGAATTTTGCATCGAGAACAGTCTTTGGAGTATGCTTGTCAGCTTGGTGGACAAACGTAGAACGAGCTTCTGATTTTCAGAAGCAGTGCCCCATCCATCGAATCTAACACTCCAAGGGCCAATACTATGAATATCTTTTTGACTAAAGCTATTGCCATTCCAGCTCAAGATAAAACAATAGTTATTGTCTACCTTCATATTTGCATTCATCCTTACAAATGGATTTACTAAGGGAAGCCTGGGTGGCTCAGTCGGTTGGGCGTCCGACTTTGGCTCAGGTCATGATCTCACAGTTTGTGGGTTCAGGCTCTGCATCGGGCTCTGCGCTGACAGCTCGGCGGAGCCTGGAGCCTGCTTTGGATTCTGTGTGTCCCTCTCTCTGCCCTTCCCCTGCTCACACTGTATCTCTCTGTCTTTCAAAAATAAATGAATGTTAAATTAAAAAAAAATGGATTTACTGAGAAAACAAAATCCTACCTAGTACAGTTTGTTGTAAGAATAGAAAAAGTTCAGACTTTTGTCCCAGAATATTCCCAAAGACTTTCTCCAGATCTCTCATTTGCATGCAGTTACAAATCTGTCAGAGTTTCTACGTTTCTGCCCACAGCTTAATACCAAAAGTTAACATGGTACTTGACTTTTGGCAAACTGCCTCAATCATAATGCTTTGGGTAGAGCCTACCTTGGTTTAATTCACAAAATAGATCTGAATCACCAGTGCACATTCTCTTTTCTTTTCTTTTTTTCTTTCCTTTCCGTTTCCTTCTTTCTTCTTCTTCCTCCTTCTCCTCCTCCTCCTCCTCCTCCTCCTCCCCTTCTTCTTCTTCTTCTTCTTCTTCTTCTTCTTCTTCTTCTTCTTCTTCTTCTTCTTCCTCTTCTTCTTCTTCTATATATTTAAGTTACCTAATATACAGTGTAATCTTGGCTTCAGGAATACATCCTAGTGATTCTTTTCTTACATATGACCCTCAGTGCTCATCCCGAAAAGTGCCCTCCTTAATACTCCACTCATTTAGCCCATCTCTACACCCTACCCCCTCCAACAACCCTCAGTTTGTTGTCTGTATTTAAGAGTCTCTTATGATTTGCCTCCCTTCACAATGAAAAAATGAAATCTTTCCATTTGCAACAACATGGATGGAACTGGAAGGTATTATGCTAAGCAGAATAAGGCAGAGAAAGGCAGATATCGTATGATTTCACTCATATGTGGCATTTGAGAAACTCAATAGATGTACATCAGGGCAGGGAAGGAAAAATAAGATTAAAAAAAAGCACATTTTCTTTTTAACAGATCTCGAGCTTCTTTGTTCCAACTAAGAATCCTTCTTTTTAAACCTTGACTACTGTCTAAATACCATTTCAGAAGAATTACTGCTGACAAGATGATTAAGGGAAATAGTGACCTCCCTGACATGAGAATGTGACGGCTGCCTGGATTTCTCTTAAGTGACTCTTCATGTCTCAGTCCCATGCCCAACCACTTGGATTTAAATCTCAACTCAGGAAAATTACAAATGACTATGGTTATTGACTTTCTGCATTACTCACAAATAATGAAAAACACGCATTTTTAACTTATATAATTTTACGTAGCACATATTTACCAGGGTCAAAAATATACATAAAGTCATAGCTGAGCTAGATGAAACAGGATGTCACCTATTGCTTCAAGATCTTTTCCTTGTGACCATATCCCTTTTCTCATTTCTGGCACCAAATGTGTCTAGTTGCCCAGAGCCTTCTAGATCTTGCTCAGTTTACCCTAACCTGCTCTCAAGTTGCACACCTAAGCCAGAATGTTCATGATAAACTAACTACAACTGCCCACTGAAAGCTTTTTCTCCACTGTTCTTTGTGGTTCCAGAATTTATAATGAATGGCTTGTAAACACTCATTATCATATCCTTTGGAGATAAATATCTCTAAGCACATATCTGTGTATATGAACTTAGTCTTCAAGTCTTGAAGTCAATTTAATAATTAAAACAAAAAGATAATTTCTGTAGCAGTGGAAAGCTCACAGCATTAAGATTAGAAGGTTTATGAGGAGTTGGCACTGTGAGGTCACATCAGGGTAAGCCTGTCCTGGTCACTTTCACTAATAAAAGTTAACTCTTTCTCAGGCCATTCATCCAGATGAACATGTTTCAAGCTCCAGAGGTGTTTGAGACGAAACTGCAGGATTGGTTCTTACCTGTAAGACTAGATGTGGCCACCAGACCCCTGTTGTTGACATTTCAGTGATAAGCTGACTCCACTTTAAAAGGTACACTTCCTAAAAAAATAAATAAATAAATAAACAAACAAATAAATAAATAAAAATAAAAATACACTTCTTGATTGGTAAGCCACTTAAAGAGACCTGCTGTGGCTTTGTCAACCCAGACTCTTCTCTAGGTGTTAAATGTACTTCAGAAACATCTTAGAGTCCTAAGGAATATCTTCCCTCATTTGTTCTTTCAATGAATATTAATTATCTCTCTTCTTTGGGAAAAAAAACTGTGTGGCCTTTGCCAAATTGTGTCACTTAAAAATATATACTCTTCTGAATCATCAGAGTGGTTGGTGTGGGGGTGTATGTGTGTGTGTGTGTGTGTGTGTGTGTGTGTGTGTGTGTATTTTTATCTGCGAAGTGGTATGTTTGGATTAGCTGATTGCAAAGAACCTTCTACCCGGAAACTATTTCCATGTGTTTTCTCTATGTATCTAACCACCACTTCAAGGGGGTGAAGTACATAAACTCAAATGAGCATCTATTTTCTAGCATTATGCAACAATATAGTTTTCTGATGCATCATTAGTTGGTAAGAAAGAAACATGAAGAGACGTGTTGTTGTGATACGGTGTTTGGGCTTGTGTTCTAATTCCACCCTTCTAATAACTATAGAACATTATGTCATTTAAACAGTCTGACCCACCATTGTGTTCTGCAAACTGAGATAACACTATCTATCCAGAGACTTCACAGGGTTAAGTGAAACAAGACTGAAATACACGTTAAAATGTTTGCACCATTATGGAGCTGTAGAAATGTCAATTAGCTACTTATGCATCCAAACTTATTGCTTTATTTAAACTTCTCTCATGGAGGAAGTTCGGAGATGATTGAGTTGGATGATAAATAAATAAGGGTGATAAAGATCACAAAAATGAGCCAACTGGGAAAAGAAGAGTTTTTATAAGAAATAAGACCGATGCAAGTGTTTATTTATTTATTTTGAAAGAGAGAGAGTGCCAACGGGGCAGGGGCAAAGAGAGAGGAGAGAGAGAGAATCTGAAGCAGGCTCTGCATTGTCAGCACAGACCCTGATGCAGGGCTCGATCTCATCAACCATGAGATCATGTCCTGAGCTGAAATCAAGAGTCAGACACTTAACTGACTGAGCCCCCCAGGAGCCACAATATTAGTTTTTATATAAAAATTTCAACAGGTAGTATTTTCCCATCCATGTTCATGACTCTATATATCTTCAATCTAGACCTATTTCTCTTACACAAAAAATGAAAAAATGGACACAGATAAAGTTCAGAAAATGATAAAGATGAAATGATAAATTTCCACGGAGAAGCTTCCACATAAAGTGAGTCAAAATAAAAATCAGAATTCTTTAGCCAGAAACATTTTTAAAATGGTGGAAGATATGATTCAAGAGAATGGATAAGGTGGATATAGATTATTTTAAGCCAGTTCTAAGATACTATAATAAAAGAATGCCAGTGCTGAAGATTATAGCCCCTGCCTCTGCCCACTTCCCAGTTTGACACCCTTAGTCATGTTTTTTCATCTCTTTGTGCTTCCTTCCCCATTTGCAACATAAGGGTAACATTATATCTCCCTTGGATTGTTTATGACCATTAAATGCATTACTATGCTTAAGCATTTAGAGTAGAACCAAGTACATGAAAAGTGTCCATTGTTTTAAACAAAGAGAACTTCTTTTTGTTTTTAAAAGTTTTTTGTTTGTTTTTGTTTGTTTGTTTGTTTTGAGAGAGAGAGAGAGAAAGCACGAGTAGGGTAGTGACTGAGAGAGACGGGAGAGAGAGAGAATCCCAAGCAGACACCCCACTGTCAGCACAGAGCCCAATGCGGGGCTCAAACTCACCAACTGTGAGATCATGACCTGAGCCAAAGTCCGCCATTCAACTGACTGAGCCACCCAGGCACCCCTGGAGAGAAAACTTCTCAAAGCTCAAAATAGGTAGGCTTACAGAGAGAAAAAAAAGAGGCACTATTTGCACATTGGATATTAACATTTGATATACACGCCTTATCTATTAGTCATTGGGGTTTTAACATTACACACATATGGCAAACTTGAAATAAAGATTTAGGAACACTTATGGAAACTAAATCCACGATAGGTTTAAATAATTATTTGACACTTATATCTAGTTTTTGAGAATGCTATCTAAATGTCAACCATAAAGGTGTCTGTGCCAAACAGAAACAAGATAATGGTGTTGGTGGAATTCAGGACTGAGTCCATAGAACATTTCTGGGGTTGTTACATCAATTCAGTGAATAAAGCAGATGGTCTTGTCTCTTTCATAGCCATGATGTCGTCTCATGTGCCTCCAAAGAGATTAGTTTTACAATAAGTGTGATGCTTGTTATAATCCTACCTAGACAAGTCAATCTTCGACTTTTCAATTGACAGAAAAGTTTAGATGCAAAATCAGACCTCTGCATATGAAGGTAAGCAGGACACAATTGGTAAGCAGGTAAGCAGGACCTCAATGGTAAGCAGGACACAAATTTCCAGAATGAGCATTTGCGATAGAAATGTTATGGACAAGAACAAAGAAATTACAAATGTGAGTAAGGCAGCTTTTAGAAAGATATAGCTAAATTATAGAAATATAGGCAGTAAAAACATCTACATTAAAGAGTTTTTAAAAAGTCGTTGAAGGGAAGAAAAACATCAAATCCTGCCAGCATTAGTTCTTCCTTGAGTAGTACATAGGAAACCTCTATTTCCCTGTTCCTTAAATTCCTTAAGTTTCTCTAAATGTAAATATTTAAAGTCCTCTTATATTTAAGGGCTTGAAAACAATATTGCTTATTTTTATTTTCTGTAGTAGTAAAATGTATAAAAGGCAGACCTTTATAGGTGGGATGCATGGCTATCTATAAAACATGATTTTTTCTTAAAATCTTAAGGGAAATTCACTTTAAAGTAATAAATGCTTTGAGAGCCTTGTCATGAGATCTTAATCAATACATTATCTCATCAAAAAGATGTCCACTAATGATGATATACAAGCACTGTCCAATTCAGTATCATATCATCCCATTCAAATTATCTGCGTGGCACTTACCACTGCTTGACCTTTTTTCTCTAAATAGTCATTCAATAAAATTTTACTGAGGACCTACTGTATCTATTGTGTTAAGTGTTGGGTATCCATCAGTGAGTAAAACAAGATAACAAACCCATCCTCTCTGTGCTGATGGCTCAGAGCCTGAAGCCAGCTTCAGACCTATCCACCATAGGTTTTCTTCCCCTACAGTCTAAAAAGGTTTAGTAAAGAGAGAATACAGCAGAAATTGCCATACTTAAGGGGTTTCACTAGGAACCTCCTAGAAGGTCAAACTTTAGAAAGTATGGCCCAAAAGTCAAAGTATATAACAAATTTAATGAGTGCTATTCTGGCAGGGGTGAGGTGGGGGTGAGGGATTTGATTCAGAGCTGCAGCCTGCCTCAGGCTACCCCCAGCCCACTCCTAGGCACAGAATTTAACAAAGACCTCTCCCGTTCAAAGATTAATCACTGGACCTGAAGTCTTTGAATTATTTCCCTTCTTCATTTTTATGATAAATTATCCATTTCTTGGGATGTAGATCTCAAGTCAGTTGGATTGTAAGCAGCAGATTGATGAAAGGCACATATTTGGAGATGGAAATACATGGCAAGTTGTTGACATTCCTATGTATCATCTCATGCTGAGGAAGAGGAATATTAACGAAGGCAGAAAGGTGATAGAAATGTCAAAAGAAGATTTGCCATTCATTCATTTTGGTTCCTCTTCAGCAGTGCTGGTTTTCCATCGACTGCTTATGTATTTGGTACTGTATTTCAGAATCGTGTTCCTCCTAGGGCAAATGGAGACAGGTTGGATCAAAGTGGGAGAGACACAGGTGAACTTGTTGCTGTGATATTTCTGGCAAGCATTTCTCACCCTCATGTCACAGCAAACAAAGAAATGTGATAAATGTATACATATATATATAATAAATATACATATATTTATTAAATATATAAATATAAATATATATAATATAAATAATAGATAAATACATGTATATTTATTAAATATATAAATATACAATATATATATTGCTGATTTTAGCAAGAATAAATGGATAAGCCAGGAAAAAGATTTGCAGCAATGCCTTTGTTACAATATTTGCTGTATCTGCGATCTAGTATCTATGTACCTTATCTTGAGAGCAGCAATACATTTTTCTTTGCTAAAACCTTTCTTCCAACACTTTATTCCATAGTATATGGGTCTATTAATTCTACCCATAGATCCAGAACTGCATATTCATTGACATTTCTAATCCCTTGGCCAAATTACTTGATATAGAGATGTACATTATCCAAATTGACCCAATTAGCTATCTGAAAACATATCACCTTTCCGTTGATCTAGAAGCCCTATGGAGTTTGACAGTATAACTCTTCAATTTTAAAATTTCCATACACTTGTGACGCCAGAATGATCTTAATCAGTGCAAAGTTAACTTTGTGGTTGGACAAATTCGTAGTTTATTAAAGATACCGAATTTGCTTATAAACAAAGAATGACAAATGGTAGACATACTTCTAAAAACAGAACAAAAAGGAAAGTCAGACCTCAATTCAAGGTTTTCTTTACTTTTTCAAATTATTGAATTAACTCTAAAATACTGTTTTTAAGTAAAATTTTCTGAATTTCATAAACCAAGCTCTAGTTTTTTTACATTTCAACATTTTTTTTTTCTGAGCTGAAGAAAGGTTAAGTCACCAAGGCATAAGCAACTGTTTAAAATGCAAAGGTAATTTCCAGGGAGACAATTTCAGACTTTCAGGGAGGTCAGTCTTACATATTTCCTTTTTTTTTCCTATGCAAACAAATGATAGAGGGAAAAAATGACAAAATGTTCTTTTTCACTTTTCCAAACCCTATTTGCCCACGTGCAAAGACACAGCAAACATGCAAATACACACAGTTTGCCACAATATTTGCAGAAGTCGTTCTCTCGGTGACAAGTTAACGGAAGTGGAATACCCTGGCTGCCGGTTGAAAATCAGAAATGATCCCAGGTGACTAAATGATAAAACATTCAGAACTGGATTTTATTTTCAATCGAAGTGAATGTATTTTTCAAAAAAAAAATTATTTTCTTTCCAATATTTCAGACATTTCAGCGCAAGTTTGTTAGTGTACTTGAAATCACCGTATTTAAATGCAGAGTACTGAGATTACTCAACATCTTAGTATGTAAACAATCATCACCTTCCTTGACAGCTAAGAAAAAGGATCAGTAGGGTTCTTCTTATCTTGCTCTAGGCTTCACTTCGAGAAAATTCTAGGTGATGGACACTGTGCTAAGGGCCATGAGCATAATTAATGGCTAATATCTTTTCTGCTTATCTCACAGACACGGGAAAATTCTAGGTGATGGACAATGTGCTAAGGGCCATGAGCATAATTAATGGCTAATATCTTTTCTGCTTATCTCACAGACAGTTCCAGTTCTGACTGTGTGTCCTCTCTCTTTCTCTCTATCTGGTCATTTTCTGTCTTTGTCTCTGCTTCTGTGTCCTCTATTTCTGTGTTCCTTTCCCCCCCGTCTCTTCCACCCTCTGGTTCTCATGTCCATCTGTGAACTACAATAGTCTTCACTGTGTCTCTGCCAGCCATGGTAATAGAACCAGGACTTTGGAGGTTAGGCGTACTGGCCAACACATGGGGAAGGTAATTCTCTTTGCTACTGCTGCTTGCTCACAAATCTCTGTTGAAACATCAAAGAGATGATAGCTATGGTTTGCATTGAGTTTTTACACTCTTAGATCTGCTGGCCACTAAACTTCACAAAGATTACTAACTGAGGATATGTTAAGGTTGACAGATTAATACTTGAAGAATGAATAGCAGATTTATGAAAAGAAAGTTCATTTGCTTCTCAATCTTGGGTAAAGCTAACCCCAAACAAAATTCTAATTGCAGAGCAGATGTCCCAGGAAATACCAGCTCACACTGTCATAAATTCAGATCTGCTATGACCTAAAAGGAATGAAATACTCCAGAACTATTTCCTATATAGTAGGAATATATTATATTCCTATTAAAAGGAATGAGAAAGGCACTTCTTAATACTTCCATTGGCTAGAGAATCTCAAACAAGATACTTAGTGAAGCCCTCGGTCAATGCAGGAATCATAGATTTCATAAATGATATTTCGGCAAACACAGGATATGCCTCAAAGTGTGATATATATTTCAAGTTTTAGGGTTATTTATTGAAAGACATTTAAAATTATATTCTTGATATCCCTTCCTGAATCTATTTTCATCAGTGTGAATGTTTGAGAGTATTTCCACAGGTTAAATTAATTCCCCAAAGGGATTAAAGAAGAAATAAATCATGCAAGGTCTACCTCACAGAAATTCAAACTTTGCAAGGTATTTGCAAAGTAGGAAAGTTATGACATGTTTGATGTGAAAATGGTTTTAAACAACTCAGCATGAAATTGACTTATGAGGTCTTTTGGTCTTGGCAACTGTGAATTTGTTCATAAAATCATCTTCCCAAAGTGCCAAATCATTGCATTCCTATACGCCTTGCCTTGAGATAAAGAAGGCAGCCACACAGTTTAACAATATTTTATCTAAGCGATTTTTTTATCCACTTATAATTGACCATTTCACACTTCAATATGTTTCATCCAGTGCTGAAAGAAGTCAACAATAAAATGCAGGGAAAAGCCCTGTATGAGATGTTTTCAGAACTAAATCTAGTGACAAAGTGAACACTGTATGGGCATTAATGCATGTTCTCACTTGCATACTGGCATCGTCAGTTGCATGTCTGCAGCAGACACTTGGGTTAGCAAGGATTAAGTATCTTCCCCACACCCACGTTGCCAGGCTCCAGAAATTGGCCCCAGGCTGTCTCTTCTGCAATACTCT
Organism: Neofelis nebulosa; assembly: GCF_028018385.1. Taxonomy (NCBI): domain Eukaryota; kingdom Metazoa; phylum Chordata; class Mammalia; order Carnivora; family Felidae; genus Neofelis; species Neofelis nebulosa. The sequence goes on along the minus strand of NC_080794.1, from coordinate 9,109,455 downwards.
GCCACTGCTACTACACCACACAAAACATCTGGTGGGGGGTGAACAAGGAAATGGGAAGAGAAGCCTGTCCCCCTAGGAAAGCAATAGGAATTTGTAGCCACTAGAGCATCTACCCAAGTCCAAGCCTCAGGGAAAACATCTGCAGCCTCCGTATCAGAGTCATAGATGGAAAGCTTTCTGCGGCCTAGAATCAAAGTTGGAGAAGGTAGTGATGGTTTGCTGTGGGAGGGAGAGATACCAAGATGGCTGCCTGGAGGAGAGGAGAGGAGGAACTTTTGGGAAAGGTGAAGGCAAGCAAGGCGCAAGAAATTATGATCTATCCTTGATTAACACCCTCCACAAGGAATTGCACCTGAAGGAAATACTAACTGATTCTTTTATTAATTAATTAATTAAAATGTTTATCCTTTTATTGAGACAGGTGGGGGAGGGGCAGAGAGAAAGAAGGGGACATAAAGAGAATCCCAAGCAGGCTCTGCACTTTCCACACAGAGCCCCAAGTGGGGCTCAGACTCATGAACTGTGAGATCATGACCTGAGCCAAAATCAACAGACTGACACTAACTGGACTGAGCCACCCAGGTGCTCCTAACTGACTGTTTTAGTTAAAAAATTCTATTTATTTGCTATGAAATAATTAAGATACAAAAAAAGATGCATAAATTGTTGTTTCAAGGGTGACTGGGGTGGTTCAGTTGGTTGAGCATCCAACTTCACCTCAGGTCATGATCTCACAGTTGTTAAGTTTGAGCCCTACATCAGGCTCTCTGCTGACAGCTCAGAGTCTGGAGCCTGCCTTGGATTCTATGTCTCCCCCTCTCTCTGCCCCTCGCCCTCTTGCACTCTGTCTCTCTCTCTCTCTTTCTCTCAAAAATAAACAAACATTAAAAAAATGATAAAAATTAAAAAGAGTCGTTTTAGACAAGGAAACCTGAAGGAAAGGAAGGTTTATTTTTACTAACTGGTAGAGAAGAGAGCTTCTAACGGAAGTGCTTTGAAATAAGCAGGGAAGGATTTTTCTAGGATTTGGGGGAATGGAGACACTGAGGACAAGTAGCAGAGGTTTTGGGAATGGAAACGACTTTTCAAGCACTGTGTCATTCAACTTTTCAGTCTCTCAGAATGTTGGCTAGCGTGAAAGTGGACACAATGACACTGCCGTTCCCTTGAGAAACACACAGGAGGTTATACCCCAATGACTTCACTTTAACAGGGCCAAGTGGTGTGAATTGATCCTGAGGAGAATGTTATGGGAGCAGAAGATTCCAGGTCGTCAGGAAAACTAACTATATAACAAGTTCTAGAACTTAAGAATAACAATATTCCACTACAAAAATATGTTCTTTGTATATTCCCTTTCCCACTGCCTCCCATTACCTCCCTGGCAAGTAACCACTATGGAATATACATTTAGGTGAACTAAGAACTTTTACCCAAAAGTGTATCACAATACTCTTATCTTGGAACGTTACTTTTTCCATTTTATTCTTGTATAAAGAATATTACATGCAATCTCATTTTTTTTTCTTTTCCAAAGTGTGTTTGTAGGAGTCATGCATGTTAAAGGGGTAGCTCTAGTTCATTCGTTTGCCCCTTACGACTTCTCTCCTTTAGGAATGTACAACTTTTTATCCAGTTGCCAATTGATGGAATCTCGACTTTAAAATTGTTTTTTAACGTTTATTCATTTTTGAGACAGAGAGAGACAGAGCATGAATGGGGGAAGGTCAGAGACACAGAATCCGAAACAGGCTCCAGGGTCTGAGCTGTCAGCACAGAGCCTGACTCGGGGCTCGAACTCACGGACCGCGAGATCATGACCTGAGCCGAAGTTGGATGCCCAACCGACTGAGCCACCCAGGTGCCCCAGAATCTCGATTTTTAAAATAATCTTTACAATTATTAACAATGCTGTTATGAACACTGCTGTGGCTATCTCTTAGTATATGTATGTGTGGTTTTTATCTTTTATAATTCTAGATATGGTCATACCTCCAAGGTAGAGAGGGTAAACTCCTTCCAGACACATACAATGATTTCTGGCAGCCTACAGAGCCTGCCAACACTTAGCCCTATCACACGTTTTCATTTCATAAACCAGAATGTAAAAACAACGATTTAATTTGTCAGTAATTTCGATTTTCCTAATCATTACTGAGGTTGACCATGTTTTCATATGTTTACGAGTATTCTTGTTGACTTTCCTGTGGATTTTGTATTTTTGCCCATATTATTAATTTATTGCTTTGTGGTAGCTCTAAAATATATTTTAGGACAATAATGTGTCTGTTATATGTGTGAAAAATACCTTCACTTTCTAAAGCATGTAAATAAACAAGGCTTTTTTTTTTTTACTTTGACATAGAAAAAAACTAGTCTTTTATTTTATGATTATACTCAGTAAATAAATCATTCCTTATTTAAAATTTAAAATGCATTATCCTTAATTTTTGTCTAATTTTTTTTTGAAATGTACATGACTCTTCAGCAAAGGGCTATCGAGTCTCTACTTGAAAGAGGTTATTTCTCCCTTCTGGGATCCAGTATCTTTCTGAGACAGTGGTATGAAGAAAGGCATACTAACCACATCATCCAGAGTTAGATGCCGGCTGGTTAATGGCCGTCTCCTTTCCCTTCACACATGTGCACACACATGATCGACCCGGGGATTCCTGGAAAGATTCTTTCTTATTCATTACTCATCCCACACCAGAAGGAGAGGAGTTTGATCTAGAATGCAGACTTTATCAAACAGTGAATCCGAACTCCTCCCTCTGCCCTAGCTTGCAAATGAGAGTTAGGAAAAGCACTTTTAGCTTGCTTGGGGAAAATAACTTATGACTTCATATCTACATTGTTTCATACCCTCCTGATTATTATCCAACTCTTCCTTCTGGCAGGAAAATAGCTTTACTTTCAAGATGAAATCTGACCCCAATCAGAGTCAACAGACATTGTTTTCTATTTGTAATTTTTCATCTCCAACTCAGAAATTTTTTTTTAAAATTTTTTTTTTAACGTTTATTTATTTTTGGGACAGAGAGAGACAGAGCATGAACGGGGGAGGGGCAGAGAGAGAGGGAGACACAGAATCGGAAACAGGCTCCAGGCTCCGAGCCATCAGCCCAGAGCCCGACGCGGGGCTCGAACTCACGGGCCGCGAGATCGTGACCTGAGCCGAAGTCGGACACTCAACCGACTGAGCCACCCAGGCGCCCCTCCAACTCAGAAATTTAACAGGAGTTCAAACAAAATCTTAATGGTGGTGGGAATAAGAAGAAATGTGATGGGGGCACCTGGGTGGCTCAGTCAGTTATGCAACCAACTCTGGATTTCGGCTCGTGTCATGTTCTCACAGTTGGTGGGATTGACAGTCGTGTTGGGCTTTGCACTGAGCATGGAGCCTGCTTGGGATTGTCTTTCTCTCTACCCCTCCCCTGCTCTCTCTCTCTTTCTATAAATAAATTAAATAAATAAATAAATAAATGAGAAAAGAAACATGACCAAGTTATTCTAGGTTTCCTCGACAAAGACTTAGGAATAGATTAGAAAGTTTGGAAAATAAATAACAATATTTAACACTACATTTTGAAAATTTTATTAAGTCACAATTATCCATGCTGTGGAGCTCCTGCACACATAGATAGTGAAAGGGAATAGGAAAAATCCCAGGAACAAACATAAGACTATAATAAGAGGATATTTTGTAGCAGTGATAGCCAGCCTGTTTTGAATAGTGCTGTAATAACAACATCATTAATGTGTATATTACAATGACATTGGGAAAATATTCTCTAGCTAACACCAGTCAAATCATTTCCAAAGAATTACCAACGTTATGAAGAGTAAATCAATGCTACAACTCAAAGAAAATCAATGTTTACCAGCTATTTGAATTGGAATGATTTTAAAGAAGAAATTCATGGGAAATAAGTATATATTATACTTATTTATACTTATTCATAATTTATATTTATTAACTATTTATACTTATAAGTATAATTATATATATTTATAGGAAAATTCAAAAATACATTAAAAAAAACAACCATGGATCAACTAAACAACAACTGAATGAGTTAACAAATACTTGAAAAATGTTTATAATGCAATATATTTTATGTAGTATATATCATATAAAATTAATAATACTTATAAACTATGAAATATATAATGTAAACATATCATTTGTGTACCTACTTCATTTAATTTTCTGTAAAATATTTTATATTTATATATTTATAATATTCAACATTTTATTTATATAAAATACATAATACAATGTACAATATATTCATAACTCTTACATAAATATAATTTATGATATATAAATACACTATATATTATTGGATACAATGATGTATAAAATTATAAAATGTCCTACTTTAAAGACATTTAATATTATGAAGTATTACTTATTACAATTCAATATTTATTCTTAAAAATGAGGTGTTCCTCCATATTGGTATATAATTGGTGGAGCTTCTTTAAGGAACATTTAGGAAAAGCCATGAATAAAATAATCATCCACACTCTTTAGACATAACAATAAAAATATGCATTTAAAATACTTTACCATACTACTAATCAAATAAATGGAAAATAGTATAATATTAACACTCTAGTGCTTAGATATTTTTAAAAAATAATATACAAATCCAGTTAAGAAATGGGCAGAAAACATGAATAGACATTTTTCCAAGGGTCAACATCACTCATCATCAGAGAAATAAATACAAATAAAAACCATGATGAGATACCACCTTACACCTGTCAGAAAAGCTAAAATTAATAGCACAAGAAACAACAGGTGTTGATGAGGATGCAGAGAAAGGGGAACCCTCTTACACTATTGGTGGGAATGCAAACTGGTGCAGCCACTCTGGAAAACAATATGGAGATTCCTCAAAATGTGACAAATAGAACTACACTATGACTCAGCAATTGCACTACAAGGTATTTACCCAAAGGATACAAAAATACTGATTTGAAGGGGCACATGCACCCCGGTGTTTATAGAAGCACTATCTAAAAGAGCCAAATTATAGAAACAGCCCAAATGTCCACCAACTGATGAGTGGATAAAGAAGATGTGGTGTGTGTGTGTGTGTGTGTGTGTGTGTGTGTGTGTGTATAACAAAATATTACTCAGCAATCAAAAAGAATGAAATCTTGCCATTTACAACAAAGTAGATGGGCCTAGGGTATACTATGCTAAGTGAAATAAGTCAGTCTGAAAAATACAATTTCACTCATTAGGTAGAATTTAAAAAAACAAAACAGATGAACATAGGGGAAGGGAAAGAAAAATAAAATAACATAAAAACAGAGAGGGAGGCAAACCATAAGAGACTCTTAAATACAGAGGACAAACTGAGGGTTGCTGGAAAGCAGGTGTGTCGGGGGATGGGCTAAATGGGTTATGGGCTTTAAGGAGGGCACCTGTTGGGATGAGCACTCCCATGGGATGTTACATCCCATGGGATGTTACATGTAAGTGATGAATCACTAAATTCTACTTTGGGAACCAATATGACGCTATATGTTAACTAACTAGAATTCGAATAAAAACTTAAAAATAAATAAAAATAATATACAATTATAAGATGGTTATAGTGCAATGGCACCAGCATACTCTTGTGGTGGTGTAAATTTATGTGAACATTCCATAATATTTAATTAAAACCCATTCACTGTGAATATTTCATATAGGAATTTTCAAATAAAATAATCAGATGTACCCAAAGATATATGATTAAAAATCTTCAGTATAGTACTACATTAGCATAAACAAGTTATATTGGAAACCAATTCAATCTTGACAGAAAAAAATGATAGTAGATACAAGATTTATACATTGGAACACCATGCAATGAAAGTTTGATGTCATGAAAAACTCTTATAATAAAAGGATAAGTAAAAAGCAAATTTACACCCACATGCACACACACACACACACACACACACACACACACACAAGCTTTATTGGACATACATAAACCAGTTATCCCTAGATGTACAAGTGGAATTTTTTTCACTTTTTATCTTCCAATGATTTTTGCAATTTTCAAAATGGCTATACACATATCATTATTTTACAATAAAACATTTGAATAGCTCAAACTTTTGAGCAGTAAGAAATTGTTTTATGGTTGGAAAGAAAAGTGTTAGTGGAAGGTCTACAGTGTATTTCTCCTTTACAGGGAATGCCTGGGAAAGAGAAAAACAGATGAAGGGGTCAAATCCCCTTACAAAGAGGTGAATGATAGGACACTGTTGGTATTTCTACCACTAGACCAGGGAGAATCCATGAGAGAATGCTTGTCTATGAAATACTTTCAGCAGAATGTACAGTCAAACTAGGTTAATGGAATATTAAAAGGAGATGGCCGATACCAAAGGGGCTCACTTTGTGCAAGTGATGCCCTGATGCCCCATTAGACCCTCACATGTTAACTTTTAAATAGAGCAAGTGGTAAGGGAAGAAGAGAGGGATCTCACATTGCTGGTCTTAGACTTCTCCACATTTATTCCTGTTTCTTGCAATTGCCTGTATCCTTTGCGTTAATGGTAAAATTTGGTAGTGGTTAGATCTATGATTCTTCTAAGTCTCATTTGATTTGATGCCGTGTGTTGTCTAATAACAAAGTTTCTAAAGGAGGCAAGTGCACAGCATGAACTAGAATTACTTTGTATACTGATGAATTGGAAACACTAGATAATGCTCAGCACATTAGCAGAATCAATATATATTTGTGTTAGGTTTCTATCCCTCATGGTTCTCCACAATACCCATCTCAATTTTGTCTTGTGTCACAGAATGCCTTTCTAAGATTTTTCTGCAATGTTTAACTCTAGTTTACATAAATTAAAGAGAAGAGAAGTGACTCCTCCAGTCCTGAAAACATGGCGGCAGGGAGGGGAACTGGGTTTTGCTAATATGAGAGGCGTGTGTGGAGGAGACAGCTTTTGCTCTGTGCCTGGGGTCCATTTATATCTCAGCAAAGAACAACGAAGAACAGACACACTTGTAGAGTGTGCATTATGCTAACATGACTCTCGAAACAGTTATACAGGATTTAAGAAATTTTACAGGGGCATCTGGATGGCTCAGTCGAGCCTCCAACTCTTGACTTCAGCTCAGGCCATGATCATAGGGTCATGGAATTGAGCCCCACATCAGGCTCTGCACTGAGTGTGGAGCCTGACTGAGATTCTCTCCCTCCCTCCGCCCCTCCCCCCAACTTTTCATGTGCTTTCTTTCTCAAATTAAAAAAAAAAATTACAGCATTATTTATTTGTGACTCAGTATAAAATACTTATTTAGAGGGATTTAGTGCAGCCAGCAGTTCTTCTGAGTCCTGGAAAAAGAAGCAATCCTAAGCTCACAGCTAAAGAATAACCTTTTTTCCCCCCTCTGAGAAGTTGAGTAATATATAAGCAAGGCAGAGAGTGGAAATTTATAATAAGAATTTGTTAAAAACCCAAGTAGTAAATAAAAGTTCTTGGGAAGCTATCTCTATGATTAGGACAACATAGGCATATAAATATTAAATTAATTGTATCAGGAAATTGTATGCACAAAAACTTTTACAACCGCAGATGCACACACACACACACACACACACACACACACACATGCACATAACATATAAAGCGATGTCTATTAGCTAAGCATGAGTTTATGGTTCCTAAGACCTGAGTACTACTCTGTCCTTTTATGAGACTTAAGATTCACCTCCTTGCTCCCCAACTGTAAAAAGGAAATACAGTTTCCTATCTCTTCTGGCTTTAGACAGTTGTCTGAAATGCTTTACCTACTGGCATATTAATCAATGTGCACACAAATTCATACATCTTTGTAACTAGTATTTTCCTAATTTCCCATCCTTCTCCATCTTTGCCTCATTCCTAGGCAATAATTACGTTTCAATTGGTACCGTTGAGCATATACCCTGAGCAGGTACCTCACAGCAGGTACTGTGATAGGCACTTGGAATGAGCTTGTTTATTCAGAGATTATATTTGTTCATGTTGTATTTTGACTAGAATTAAATTTTAAGACTTGAAGGAAACCAGAGATTTCTCCATCTATGGCTTGAGATTATTAAATGTAATTAAATGAAAGCATTGTAGGGCTCCACTTTCTGCACATAATTTAAAATAGGTACTTGGGGTGCATGGGTGGCTCAGTCGGTTGAGTGTCTGACTTCAGCTCAGATCATGATCTCATGGTTCCTGGGTTCCAGCCCCATGTCTAGCTTTGCACTGACAGTGCAGAGCCTACTTTGGTTCAACTGTCTCCCTCTCTCTCTCTCTCTGCCCCTCCCTTGCTCACGGGCTCTCTCTCTCTCTCTCTCAAAAATAAATAAACATTAAAAAATAAAAAAATAGGTACTCAAAAATTGTAGGGTCAACATATATTTATTACCAAGTATATATTTCATTGGGTTGAAATACCAAGAGATGATAAATCTAGTCATGAATTAAATACTTCAAGTATATTTTACTCCTGGCATTATTTTATAAAAATAAAGGAAGGAAGGAAGGAAGGAAGGAAGGAAGGAAGGAAGGAAGGAAGGAAGGAAGGAAGAGGGGAGGGAGAGAGAGAGACAGACAGAGAACAGGAGGGAAGAGGAGGGGAGGGGAGGGGAAAGGAGGGGAGGGGAAGGGAAAGAAGGGGAGGGAAGGGGAGAAGAGGAAAAGAAAGAAAAGTTTAAGAGATTTTCTTCACATGAAAAGAAATTGTTCACTTACTATTAAATGATAAAAATCAACACTTGTTTCAATTTGATATTGAAAGAGCCTTGGTGTAGATGCTGATATAACTCCTATCATTTTCTCCTATACATTATTGAACATGTAAATGGAGGAGACACTTCACAAGTAGTGAAGTAGAAAATAATTAAGAAATTTTATTGGAACAAAAGTGTTTTGAACATTTAATTTCCTTTGAGAACAATTATACAAAAATATTTTGTATATCTTCCAATCCAAACAAATTTTAATTTAATAGCTAGGTATTTGGAGCATTCAGCACATTAAATTTACATCTTATTTCTTTATTGATTCTATGCTGTCTATTTAGTAGATTCTGAATTTTTATCTTCATCTCTGTGGACCTAAAATTAATCTGATTCTTTTTTCTGGGCACTCAGTGCCGTGATTGAGTGGTTTAATCTCTATCCCCGGGAGCAGAACCCAAATTCATCTCCACTGAAATCTTGACTCCTCTGTGACTTGGCTTCGCATCTGTGTTCCCATCTGTCAGACATTTCACTAGGTTTTCTTTGTTCTTTTCTGGGAAGCTGTTTGAAGACAATCGGAAAAAATGCATGGTGGACCCAGCAATGTTCAGCTGCTATAATCATAATATAGCACCTCAAGGTTGTGGTGATTCCCACCATTGGATAAATAAAAAATGGAACACAAGAAACATTGTAAGTTAATCAGTGAACTGCTATGTATTGGCTATTTTTGGAGGCTATTATTTCTCTCTTTTCTCCATGAAGTACATGAAACAATGTTTTAAGCTTAAAGCATTCCTTAATTCTCATATGTGTCTGAAAGTGTCTAATTAAAAGTTTAATAAGAAAATTTCTCTTTCTTACTTCTCTCAAAACTTTGATATTAAATACTACAAGCCTCTAAGATTATCAAAATTAATGCAAGGAACTTTTATCCCACCTAGGAGAGAATTACGGTGGTATATTTCTCATAGCATGAGTCTTTACACCGTTGTTAATTGTTAATAATATTAATAATATAAGGAATAATAAGAATATAGCAGTAATTGGAATAGTGTTGGTGCTGTTGTTTATAGTTTGAAGAGGGAGATACTGAATTCAATGTTATTTTCACAACAAAATATATATTTTTTTCATATATATATGATATGTTATACTTGATTTAATATTCAGTTTACTTGGTGCCAAATAATCTATTACTTATGCAAAAATAAATCTGTGTGTCGTTTGTACCATAAATTAAAAAAAAAAAACAAAACCGAGGCATGCCATCACAAATTTTTTCTCTGGGTAATAACTTTAATTGAGGGTTCAGTGATTTATTCATTGTAAAAGTGAACATCTACTTATTTTGTTTACCTACTCGGGGCTCTTATATCTCAGCAATTTTATATTTGGTAGTTTTAGCATATTGGGGATAACATTTCTGTGTTCATTTTTACATCTTTCAGAAAATGTACGGTAGTGGGGCACCTGGGTGGCTCAGTGGGTGAAGCGTAGACTCTTGGTTTTGGCTCAGCTCATGATCTCACCGTTTATGAGTTTGAGCCCCACGTTGGTCTCTGTGCTGACAGTGTGGAGCCTGCTTAGGATTCTCTGTCTCCCTCTCTCTCTGCCCCTCCCCTGCTTGTTCTCTTTCTCTCTTTCACGCGTGCGCACTCAAAATTAATACACTTAAAAAAAAAAAGAAAATATACAGTAGAAATTCAAGGCAAATTCACAACGATAAGAGGAATAGGAAGCATTCATATCTACCAGGCTCTTTGTTTAGGGGAATATAAACGTCTTCTCACAGTTTCATAGCATCCTTCAGTGCTCTCCATCTGTGTGTCTGTCTCTGTCTCTCTCTGTCTCTCATCTCTCTTCCTCTCTCTGCCCATGTGTCTATTTTCACTATATATTCTTGCTGCTTTATTGGATTTTCAGAGAGGAGAACGTGGAAGTTACAGTGAGATGTGGTACAACAACCAATTCATTAAAATAGGGTTCATTTAAGAAAGTAGTTGGAGAGGACTTTTAGACCAGAAGACCTTAAAAATTAGCTTAAAACAATAAAAAATAAAAATCGGCTTGTGACATTTGCTGCTTTGTTCAGTAGGCGAAGGGATTTGGTGAAGACTTGCGTACAAGGAAGTGATATGTTAGAGAGAACCCTAATCCTGATTCCTCTGGCATTACAGGGAATACCTTGAGGCAAAGACTCTATGGCTATCATTGGTACAAACCAGGTAAGTGTGAGATGTGAAGGTCTTGAATCTACTCTAAAGCTAAGTCAACTCTTACCTCCAAGATCCCTGACCTGGGATCTCCAGGTGCCTGACTCAAGGAAGTGAGCAACTTTGGAAGACAAGCATTGTTGTAATAGACTCTTCCCTTAAAACACACGAGACTACCTCCTGGGACAAGGAAAGCACAGGGCATTGTGAAGGACCCTCACTGGGGAGACAAGCATATTGCCACTGGTCTCAACATTCCCTAAATGTATGGCCATGGGATAGTCTCCTAACACCTAGACATTCCAATTCTCTATTTGATACAAATGGACCAAAATTATCTCTAAGAATCTTCCTGCTACAACCTTGTGACACAAGGTGATTCTGAATTATCCCCTCAGCCTCTGAGTTTGAGCATGGAAAGAATGCAAAACTGTGTTACTGTGCTTTGTGCCACAAAATGGCCAGGCTTTGGGCTCTCACAATGAGCGTGTCAGAAGGGGCTCCCTTGCATCAAACTCTGTAACAGCTGGAGACACACGTGATCTTTTGCTCCCCCTTCCTGGGCAGCTGGGAGACATACTCTCTACCAATGGCTGATTTTCTGAACTCTTTTATTAAAGTTGTGATTTCAGGAGCACACAGTGGACCTCCTTTTCAGTGAGACTATGAATTCTTTGTGTCCTTAGAAAACTGTCAGAGAACTCAGAAGTGGAGGAGATCAAGGCACATAAGATTTCCTTTAAGTCTTCTAGAAAATCGATACTCTCCCATTTCGTTTTCCCACCTGCAGTGGAAAAGACCTGACTTGTTGATATTTAATTTGCTATCAATAACTTATTAAAAATGTAAAGAAGCAATCCATCAGGATAATTCTGCTAAATGTTAAGGCTTTTTAAATGGATTAAACATAAGGATGCCTTGTAGTTGCTCAGATCTGTACTCTCCATTCATTTAGCAGAGGGGGAAGGGGAAAAATGAGAAAGAATTTTCTTCAGGCAGGAATATTCACTTATTTTTGAAATGCTATGGATTCTTTGGATTAGAAAATAAGTAGACTTCATGCCATTTTGTCTAAATATTTCATTTCTGTGAATAAGCTGGTTAACTGGCAGGTGGAGAATTGCCTGGGCTCTGGGCAGAGTTAGAACCCTCATATCGTCCCTGGCTGGGGCTCAATCTATGGCTTGTCTGGTAGGAGACATTTCCATCAACTGTGAGTGATCTGGTAGCGCCCATGTGCACAATAGAAAGGAACACAGTTGAGGAGGGCCTGGGAGACTTGGTCGGTTAAGTGTCTGACTTCAGTTCAGGTCATGATCTCACAGGTCGGGAGTTTAATCAAGCCCCGTGTCAAGCTCTGTGCTGACAGCTCGGAGCCTGAAGCCTGCTTCGGATTCCATGTCTCCCTCTCTCTCTGCCTCTTCCCCTGCTCATGCTCTCTCTCTCTGTCTCAAAAATAAACAGTAAAAAAAAAAAAAACAATTAGAAAGGAACACAGTTGACAGTTTTGAAAAAAAATCTAAAGTTTCTGCAAAATCCATATTAGTGCATGGTTTGAGTTCTGACCACATCCATACAACAGAACTCTATTATTTCACATAGTGTTAATCATTTATATTTTGTAACTTAGAAACCTGCTTTAAGAGATCAGTTCAGTAGTTTTGCTTCTAACTTTTCCATTAACAGTTAGTTGTATGGAGTGCTTTCAGCCAAACCTTATTTATCTTCTGATGCGTGATGTCTTTTCTGGGTATTTCCTTGCAAAGGTATTTCCTTGCAAAAATCTCCTTCCCTCAATTAGCTACAAAGTCCTAAAATGTTAAATGGCTATGGGTGCCAATACCACACTGTACTCTAGAAATAGTGTTAAGAGTTACAGAAAACATGTTATCAAGTTTCTAGACACTTCAAAAGCATAGGAATGTTGGCACATCAAAGATTCGGATTCATTTTTAAAGTAACACAGAACAAGTATTTGAACTTAATGATAAATTGGCAATTTGCAATGAGTGAGCTATGGAATGCTGATTTGCTTTGAGACTACAGGAAGAATTACAGGAAAACTTCCTATTCTGAAGAATCAGTGGAACCCAGCAAATAGAAAAGCATATGTACACTTCCTAAAGTTTGCTGGCTGGTACCATTCCTCTGCCTTGAAAAACTAAACTCATTAACCAATTGAATACAAAGCAGGGCCTTCCACAGTTAATCATGCCTCTCCAGGCACATCAAATTAGCTCTGTTCAGAGAAGCATGATTTTTACTAAGTCCATAGCCTCAGAAAATAGTATCGGGAATTGGGAGTATCCTATGGATTGAAAATCAGTCAGAAAGGAAATGGAAATAGAGCTTAGAAAATAAAAGACACTCCATTTCCTAGTTAGAATATAGAAAAATCCTGGCAGTTTGCTTTCTTGTGGGGCTTGGTGTGTATGTCTTGCGGTCAAAGAATACACGGAATGACCACTGTACAATGTGCACTATCTTAAGGAACGAGAGGGCTAAATATAACATCCTAAATTGCAACATTTTGCAAAATATTAGGAAATATAGAAACAAGCACAAAATAATAAAACATTTCCAGGCCTGTGGTCCATGCAGATAGTACCTGTGTAAAGAGACATAAGAAAGGGGGTGCTTGGGTGGCTCAGTCGGTTGAGTGTCAGACTTTGGCTCAGGTCATGACTTCACAGTTCGTGGGTTTGAGCCCTGCATTGAGCTCTGTTCTGACAGCTGGGAGCCTGGAGCCTGCTTTGGATTCTGCGTCTCCCTCTCTCTCTGCCACTACCCCACTCAACGCTGTTTCTCTCTCTCTCTCTCTCTCTCTCTCTCTCTCTCTCTCTCTCAAAAATAAATAAACAACAACAACAAAGAATGGAGACAGAATAACTCAAGGAATCTGATATTGAAGTATATTTTGAAGTAAGGAATTGAAAACAGTTGGTATACAAGAATATACAACTCAACGTAATTCACGGTTATCAAGTACACAGTAGGCACCAGACATTCAGCTAGGTACTAGGGATGCCAAGGTGAACTGTACCTCATTCCTCTAATAACAGGCAGAAAGGAGAGGAAACTCGCCCTATGTAGGATATCGCAAGCATTTTTGCTTGGAGGATGAATCAGCATTGCATGGTAAGAGGAAATAAGGCAGTATGATGGGAAGTCCAGCTAGAACGTATACTTGCCATTTTAAACAGCCATGTGATAATGGGGAGAAAAAAAATCAATTGGCCTGGAAATACATTTGAAAGTAGTGTCATTAGAATGTCATGAGAATGATACCAAATTGCCAGCAGCATGCTAGATTTTGCAGTCAAAGACCCGTCAATATTCAATGATCACTCAACCTGTCACATTGACCATATGGCAATTCAAGTTGAGCTTGGAGAAAGCCAGGGTAAACACACGTTCTCGATGATACATTGTTTTCCAGCTCTGGGTAATGCACTTCATGAAACAGGACTGCCAAGCTCTGATTCTATTGAGCAGAAACCAATGTCAAGAGGCCAAAAATTCAAAGCAAAACACTTCTTCTCCATGTTACTACTACAAAGCACTTGAATTGCTGGGGTATAATCAAGTTAAGTGATTCAGTCATGGGGAAGCAGCTAATAAATGCACACTTCACAACCCAGTGAAAGGATGCTTTTCACAGATGGCTGAGCACTGCAGGAATTATCATACAATGAAGCTAACTCCTTCCCCTTATGCAGGAGGGCTTTTCTTGAAGTCTGTACCTCCTTCCTTCTCCAGCAATGCTGGATTACAGAACAGAGACTTACACCATTTGCAAATCAGATGCTGCTGTCTCAATGACAAAATTATGGTCAAGCTCCCAAGACAAGTTCCCAGCAGAAGAAGCAACTTTGAAAGAGACAAGGCAAGTGAATGAGCCCACAGTGGTGGCCCTGGCATCTGGGATCTGCTGATGTGTTCAGGGAGCAACATTTGATTCTTTGAAATATTTTAACACAGGTATGTACTTAAAAAAAAAATAAGGCAAGCATCATCTTGCCAAAACATCATTACAGTAAAACAACAGGTTAATTTATTTGATGAATACACTCTAAATGTCATTTCATGCTAAGTGCATCAAGAATATGATAAAGAGCTCACCAAACTCCACACCCGAAAAACAAATAACCCAGTGAAGAAATGGGCAGAAGACATGAATAGACACTTCTCTAAAGAAGACATCCAAATGGCCAACAGGCACATGAAAAGATGCTCAACGTCACGCCTCATCAGGGAAATACAAATCAAAACCACACTGAGATAGCACCTCACGCCCATCAGGGTGGCTAAAATAAACAAATCAGGAGACTATAGGTGCTGGTGAGGATGTGGAGAAACAGGAACCCTTTTATACTGTTGGTGGGAATGCAAACTGGTGCAGACACTCTGGGAAACAGTGTGGAGGTTCCTCAGAAAATTAAAAATAGACCTACCCTATGACCCAGCCATAGCACTGCTAGGAATTTACCCAAGGGATACAGGAGTACTGATGCATAGGGGCACTTGTACCCCAATGTTTATAGCAGCACTCTCAACAATAGCCAAATTGTGGAAAGAGCCTAAATGTCCATCAACTGATGAATGGATAAAGAAATTGTGGTTTATATACACAATGGAGTACTACGTGGCAATGAGAAAGAATGAAATATGGCCCTTTGTAGCAACATGGATGGAACTGGAGAGTGTTATGCTAAGTGAAATAAGCCACACAGAGAAAGACAGATACCATATGGTTTCACTCTTATGTGGATCCTGAGAAACTTAACAGAAACCCATGGGGGAGGGGAAGGGAAAAAAAAAAAGAAAAAAAAGGAGGTTAGAGTGGGAGAGAGCCAAAGCATAAGAGACTCTTAAAAACTGAGAACAAACTGAGGGTTGATGGGGGGTGGGAGGGAGCAGAGGGTGGGTGATGGGTATTGAGGAGGGCACCTTTTGGGATGAGCACTGGGTGCTGTATGGAAACCAATTTGACAATAAACTTCATATATTGAAAAAAAAAAAGAATATAATAGCACAGGTGCGTCTGGGTGGCTCAGTCAGTTAAGTGTCCGACTAGAGCTCAGGTCATGATCTTATAGTTCCTGAGTTTGAACTCCACATTGGGCTCTGTCCTGACAGCTCAGATCCTGGAGCCTGCTTCCGATTCTGTGTCTCCCTTTTTCCCTGCCCCTCCCCTGCTTGCTCTCTGTCTCTCTCTCGAAAATAAATAAATGTTAAAAAAAAAAAAAAGAATATGACAGCACAGTTCCCAAACAGCATTATTTGTTCTACTTATCTCATTAACAAATGGACCAGCAGAGAGATTAAGAAGCTATTTTAAAAAGGATTTGAAAAGTGGGGATTTATGTCATCAGTTTTTAAAAGGATACATAATAAGACTGCTAAATTAATTAGAAAACTGGCTAACTTCTTACAGTCATGAAAGCACCTTCAATTTTTGCAAATAAAATTCTAACTTTGGAGGATGTATTGGTTGAGGATTGCTGGCCACATTAACTGTCACAATAAATTTCATATGGGACTCAAGGAGACTTTCTAGAACATGCACCAACTTGACGGAAGACACATGCTGTGATCATCATTGTCTGTCTCCATGTGTGGGACACATTTTTGTTTCACAAGGAAATTCTCCTTCATTGTATCATTTCCGTCTGTCCATCATATATGTTCTTGATTATGCAGACACAGCCCCTCTAGGCTCAGATAAATGTACACACTAACTTCAGAAATCACCACCATCTTTAAAGAAATCTTGTTACCCCCTACATTTTTCCCATGTTGAGTTAATGGCAAGACAGGGTTAACATGTTACCCGGATCATACAAGTCTTTCAGAAGCAGGAATGGGACTGGTTCCCAGGGTTCCTGACTTCTCTGTAGGACTCTTTCCAACATACCATGCTGCTCATCTGTATACAAATTATAAAACTCAGGCATTCTATAAGTTTCATGCATTTCATGTAGGATTAAAGAGGAAAGACATTTTATGATGGAGTTTTTACTCTGTGGTTCTCACTGGGCTTTATTTCTGTATTTCCTATATTGCATCATTAACTAAGTTTTCAAAGCTGAAATGGAGGAGTTGAGCAGGTAAAGCGATGATGATAATTGCCAGCATGCATGGCTAGTAAGTAAGCCATAGACAGCAGTGCCCTGGGATGACTGACTCCTCAAGATCCCTATTCTGGATCACAAAAACTCAATACTGAAAGCACAGTACTAAAACAGAGACTAAAACACTGGGGGTCATAAAACTCTGAGTACAATTCAAGACATGTAGTTCTAGGGAGGAAGATGGCTAAGTCAATGGGTCATCTGTTAGAGTCAAAGCTCTGAACCATTGCCTTGAGGAAGAAAAAAAATCCTCATTTTCCAACTTTAAATTTCAAAGCTAAAACGTTGCTGGCCCTGAATTTTAATATCTGGTTTTTTTCAGTTAAAAAATATTAAATGGATTATTTTCCCTAAGTTTTATCATGTAGATAGAACTTGAACGCCTTATATTGAACAAGTTTTAAACTACATGTGTGATTTTTGTCCCACAGAATAAAAGTTCGTACATATTGAACAAGTAGTGGCAAGGATTCCAAGCAATAAATACCAAAGCATCTTCCAAACTTAATTACAAAAACCGACATTATAGAATCTGTAGACACACTTCATGTTTTGTTTTGTAGGGGAGCAGACTTTTATAATAACTTCAAATTATCGTTACTAAATGAGCCATATTATGCATATAAATAGTTACTAAAACCTGTTTTCTTTCATTTAATGTAATTGAAGGAGAATGAGCTACCCCAGAATTCTGAAATTGGGGGAAATAGCTAGGAAGAGAGAAGAAAACACTGTAAATTGTTACTAATCATTTATGCATAAAAATTATGCATAAAAAAGTTTTCCTTTCTCCATGTCCTTTTTTACCAGTGTGAAATGAATGGATATAATTAACTTTCCTATAGATGATATAATGTAGGGTTCCATCTAATTATGTGGTTTTAGAATATTTGTACGTATTCATTTCTTTATTTATTTAGATAGAGACAGAGAGCACGGGTGGGTGGCGGGAGAGAAGGAGAGACAGAGAATCCCAAGCAGGCTCTACACTGTCAGTATGGATCCGGATATGGGGATTGAACTCAGGAACTATGAGATCGTGACCTGAACCGAAACCAAGAGTTGGATGCTTAACTGAGTGAGCCACCCAGGCCCCACTGTACCATTTTATTTTTAAAAATTTTTTAATGTTTATTTTTGAAAGAGAGAGAGGCAGAGCATGAGCAGGGGAAGAACAGAGAGGGAGACACAATCCAAAGCAGGCTTCAGGCTCTGAGCTGTCAGCACAGAGCCCGACATGGGGCTCGAACTCACAAACGGTGAGATCATGACCTGAGGTGAAGTTGGACACCTAACTGACTGAGCCACCCAGGAGCCCCTCCCACTGTATCATTTTAAATAACCAACTTGACTGTCAAGTGCCATAAACACAAAGCTCTGTATTCTATGACTAATAACACATATTTAAAGTTATGCATAGATACCATCATCATCACAAAAAAATTTAAAAAAATATTTTTTTAAATAGTTCCCTATAACTTCAACAGTTTTGTACTTTTTAGAATGTCTGCCATCTACACGGGGATCCATAATGGTTACTGTTAACGGGTAGACTATCAGATAATGCTTACAGTGATCGAACATATTTATGCCTTTGCTCCTGGTTCTATGGTACCAGTGAGAAATGTAATATCCAGTAGCTATCAGTTATAACAACTGCTCACGTTCCAGTGTTTTATTTAAAACAACACTCCCTATACCACCTTCAGTGCACAGTATGTGCACCTTCATTTTAGAAACAGAAACACAAAGCTGTTCCAGGCAAACAGGACAGGAACTAGATTTTGTCTCTTGTAGCATTAATCAGCAAAATGCCTCTTTTCATTTCCTATCACTAGTCTAACAAAATCCCAAAGATGCAACCCTCCTTGGACTATATTTCCTTTTATTCACATCTTGAAATCCCTTGATAATGCCATCATTCACTTATTAATTCCACTGATATTTATCGAGCACACATTCTATGTCAACACTGTGAATGGGAAAGAGAAAGGCAAAGCCATCAGAGTTGACATTCTAGTTGGAGAGAGAGAGAGTAAATAAAGAAGTGTAACTCAAGGCAGTGATGAATTCTAAGAAGAAAAATAAAGCAGGTAAATTGATAAGAACTACCCACCAGGATGGAGGAAATATTACTTTTTATAGTGTCTTCATTGAAGACCACTCTGAGGAAACTATTTAAACAGAGACCCAACTGAAGTAAACGGATACACTAAGTGACTGTCTAGGGGGAGAGAGGTCAGATAGTGAGAACAGCCAACGTAAGCACTCTGAAGCAGGGAAGTGTTAGAGAAACCAACAAGAAAACCAGTGGGGCTGAGCAGAAGAGGGTAGCAGTGGGTAGAGGGGGAAGAATGGTGCATGCAGTACAAGACGTCTTGAGATCTAGGAAGGGATAATTTCATGCAGGACTTACAAGAGAAGCAAAGAGTTTGGATTGTATCCCAAACGGGCTGGTAGGCCATTGGAGGGTTTTGAAAAGCAAGTGATGTAGTCTGATTTACCTTTTTAATTTTTTTAATGTTTATTTATTTTTGAGAGAGAGAGAGAGAGAGAGAGAGAGAGAGAGAGAGAGAGAGAGAGAGAGAGAACGAATGGTGTGAGCCCGACACAGGGCTGGAACTCACGATCCATGAGATTGTGACCCGAACCGAAGTTGGTCGCTTAACCAATTGAACCACCCAGATGCCAATGATTTACATTTTTAAAAGCTAACTCTGTTGCTGTGTGTACATTAAGTGTATAAGGGAAGCACAGCAGGGTGAATACAAATTAGAATGTCAGTAGGTGAGAAAATTAGTAGGTTAGTCTAACACTTTGGCAAATGGAGGCAATGAGATGCAGTTGAATACTGGATGCATTTTTAAGTTAAAGCTCACGGGATAGGCTGATAAATTTAATACCAGGTGATAAGCAGGAAAACTGAGGCAAAAATAACACGTAGTTTTTTTGGCCGAGTAACTGGGTTTCTACTAGTGCTATTTAATGAGATGGAGATGGCTATGAGAACCAGGTTGAAGAGGGACACAGAAGTCTGATTTTGATGTATCGGGTGTGGGATACTTAGTAAACACACAAAGATTTTGAGTCGATTATATTCTGGGCTGTTCGGTAGAACTTCGTGTGATAACGGAAATGACTAACAGAGCAGCCATTAAATACGTGTGGTTATTAAGCACTTAAAATGTGACTCCCATGTGACTGGGGAAACTAAAATTTAATTTTAATTAATTTAAATCTAATTAAACACATGTGGTTAGTGGCTACCATATTGGACACATCAAATTTGGAGGGATGGAAGGGGAGGAAGAGCCAGAAAAGGAGAGTTAAAGGAAGACTCAGGAAGACAGGAGGCATATCCAAATTACGTGACACATGGAAAGACGTGTTTCCAAAAGGAAGTACAGAAAGTGGAGGAAAAGAGGTATATATGGGGCCAAATATAAAAACAAAATTATTGGTAGAAATTACGGTTATCTTTTGGACTAATGGAAATGATTCACTAGGAAAGAAAGAAAGATTTGGAATATGCCTATGATGGGGAAATAAACTTGTTCTCTTCTTTTCTTAATGATTCTAACGTCCTCGGCGGTCTCTTTAGTTTAGGAAGGTGGAGTTTTAAATCCCCATTGTACCTTTTGTACTCAGAGCTCCGTCTCAGCTTCTATTTCCCAGAAAACTCAGTACTGCACAGTGAGTAGCCGGAGTGTCCAAGAAGGCAAGTGGTAGTATGGGATTTAGGGACCAGATCACGGACTGCAGGGCTGGTAGAGAGGACCCCATCCTACTGAGAGCAGGTAGTACCGATCTCTTCCACACACCTTCTCTTCTGAAACTTCTCAATTAATCAATGCTTTTTGTGATGTAATTCTTTGTCTTCAAATTATGTGACCTCTGCATAATCTTAGAGATGGCCACTCTCTCCTTCTTGAACTATTCTTAACATTTTGGGCATTCGTATCACTTCCTTTTCCTGCTCTTTCTAAACTGACTTTGTTCTCTTTTCCACTCAACCGCTAAGTGATGCCACTCTTTGGGGACAGCTTTCAGGCCTCCTTTTAACTTAGTCTCATAACTTCTGTGATTGGATCATGCTTTTTTTTTTCACCGAACAGCAAGATTGGTGCTCTTAAAAAGCTAAAGAAGACCATGAGATTTTCCTAATTAAAGTTCTCTGGTAAACTGAAATGCTTTTCCAGCTTTAACTTACACCTGGCTATCTAACTGGCTTCTCATGGAGTGCCACTGTCTCTCACCCACTCGGGGTTCCTTTTTATTTCCCTGAATTGGTCTCACTTTTGTCCAATGCAGGGTCTTTGTACATGGGATCAACAATGCCTATAATGTCCTTTCTCCCAAATTATACATCAACTCATCCTTTACTTATTATTTGTTCCTGTAAATTAAAAAAAAACATTTTAAATGTCTATTTATGTTTGAGAGAGAGAGAGAGAGAGAGGAAGGGGGCAGAGAGAGAGGAAGACACAGAATCCAAAGCAGAATCCAAGCTGTCAGCACAGAGCCCGATGTGGGACTCAAACTCATGAACCACAAGATCATGACCTAAGCCGAAGTCAGATGCTTAACTGACTGAGCCACCCAGGTGCCCTATTTGTTCCTTTAAATGTAACCGTTCCATGTAAAGAAGTTGTTTCAATAGTTCTTTATTTCACGATTTTATTTCCTCTGTAACTTTTATTATAATTTGTAATTATTTATTATTCCTGTCTCCTAACAAAACAAAAATGTAAACCCCATGAGGGCAAGAATGGGTATTCTATTATATTTCTTATCTACCAAAAAATACAGCTTTAATAAATATTGGTAAAATGCGCGAATAAATAAATTGATAATCACTTTATAGCCCTGTATTTTTAAAATGAAGATATGAATATCTACCTAAATTAAAAATATATATTACAGTAAATATATGCAAACATCTGTCACAGTGTCTAGGGCACAGTGTTGTGCAGAATATAGTAGATACATTTTGAAATTATAATTTTCATCAGTTTTATGGATAAACTCTGTTTATGACAAATACAATAACAAGTTAAAAAATAAATAGAATATAAAATAAATAAATAGAAGAAACTCCAGGACTTGTTTCTTTATTAGATAAATTCAGGCCAGAGCCCAGGGAAGGACATTTATTATCCACAAAACTTCCCTGATGGAAATTCAAAGTCAAGCCAAGCTGAACTCTTCTCTAAATTTTTAGAAATCCTGGTGTGCAAAACTGAAGACAATAGTTCTTCAGGAACTCCCTCCTTCTTTCTGCTTTCCTCGCTGAGCCCTGCAAAATTCTCACAGACTCAGCTGTTCTCATTTCTGGAAGTCAGAGCTGTATCTCAGCCCTGTCCTGGTCAGACAACAGGGACTGAATGTGTTTGGCAACCACAGCGGGTAATCTGAAGTGACACCCTCTGGGAAGGGTCTTGAAAACAAATCTAAATTGAGACCAAGACATATTTGCGTTGAAAGAAAAAGCCTAAAGAAATTGGCTTTGGTTTGTGTTTTTATTTACCTTTTTTATCCTCAGAAAAAGCATGCCTAATAGTCAATAATGACTCTTGTAGACATATAGATCTACCTAGTAACATAGTTATCTATAGACAGAGATATAAATAGATATAACTCTCTGCCACCCAAATATTGTCTCAGCCATTGGTACTATCAGACATTTTCTAGTATTTGAATCAACTCACTTGAAGAAATAAATGAGCTCTGATCAACTTATTCAAAACTAATGCTAGATGCTTAACCAACCATAGAGTAACTGAGCAATTTAATGCTTGTTTTCTACAATAGAAAAACTGATCTCTTGCTAGAATGTAGTATTAGATAAGTTGCTTCCCTTGACCAGTAAATATTTCAGTGGCAGCTTTGTAGCATGGAAATGCTTTTCACCTACCAGCATTGTGATGAGAATTTGTTCCCTGGGCAATCTTCTCTGTCACTGAGGAAGCACCCCAAGCAGCCTGATTAGTGCTGAGCTGAACCAATTCCAACTGAATTTATTTCTTTTGTACCACTTAACAATACTTTCAAATTATCTCTTTCCTCCATACTCCTTCCCCCATAGGATTCTGTAGAACAAAATGAAGGCAGAATGGGCAAGTATGAAAATGCCCATCTGCTGGGAAGTATTTTCTCAAATAAAACATCTCTGTAGCAATGCTTGCTTGCTAAGAAATGCTGTTAATAAGAACAGTTCGCAACTTTTGAATCTATTAACTTATTTTCCAGCAAATACCCCTATTTCTTGGCTTAATGGAAAATTATCACTTTTAATTTTAATGATACATTAAAGACTATTTCCTTGATAGAATGTAGAAAGTGATTCCTTCAAGTAATACGTTTGTTCTATATTCCCTATCTGATTCCTTTCATGTTAATAAAGGGAATCCAGCATACATGTTACTGATACATAATAGCTAATAAAAAATCACAGATAAGATATTCAAAGTATGAAATTATTTTAGTGCTTTTATTATGAAGGTTTCCATTACTTTTTTTTTTTTTTTTTTTTTTGGCAAGTCAAGAACTCAGTATAACTTAAATATATTTTGGTCAGTATTATTCCACTTCCAGTATATTCAAAGTACAGTCTTCAAACTCTTACCTTCCTAATTTTGAATTTGAGCTGAAATCACATTAACTTTTTATTTTTGGCCAAAAAGATAAAAATGCTAACACATAGAGAATTATATACAACTAGTAAATATTTTTCATGTGGCAGAGTCAGTTAAAATGAAAGGCAGGATGATTTAAAGCCTGTTGAGAGTTTTTTTTCAATGAGACAAGAAAGAAAACTAAGAAGTAAACAAGAGATGAATTGATTACCATCACTCCCCATGAGCTCTGAATGTTGTGTGAAGGATGCAAATTCATCTCTTGAGAGTATACCGGGGTTACCTTAGAATTTGTGTGTTTTCAGAGCAACCAAATTTTATTTTAGGAAGTATTGATTTAGTTCTTAAGAACTTCTAATAATAAATTCCAAACTTTTTATTATTTCTTTAATTTGGCTCATGCTTTATTACTCTAAGTTGTGTCTTGTACTTTCTTTGATCTTTCTTATCCATTGATTCTAGGTTTCATTTAATTTTCTTGAGACAATCACACACTTGATCTCTTAATTTTCTTTTATTGCCCGGAATAGATCTTGGCTCAAAGAAGGAAATCTATGTAGATAGAGTCTAATACATCTATGTAGATAGAATCTAGTGCATTTTCTCTTCATACTCAAATGGCAAGAGTAACAGGGACCAGCACATCTTTTTAACGTTATATCTATTATTCAGGTATTGTCTTAGGTCCTTTTCCATGTCTACTTTATAAAAAGGAATGGACTTTCTTTGACTTTCTTATATAATATCTACATATTTGGGGTAAACAGAATATCTTAAACTAAGCTTACTACCTGTGTAGATCATTAAAAATATATAAATCCGTTTAGTTTAAAATTAACACACTAAATTAAGAAATTAATGAGTATTCGCTTCAACTTCTACTGTAATTAATGCAAATTTCTCTAGAGTACTTGAAAATCATGTGTTCTATTATGGAATACACTCTCTTTATCTATGGTTTATATTTATTGTTGGAGTTCCCCTCTTTAGATAGCATGTAAGTAACTCTATTAGCCCTGCTTTAGGGGTTATATGTTCTAGTAAATTCCAAATTTTTGAGATTTATAATTTTGATATGTTTGCTTAGTTCATGTATCTGAACTTGGATGAGAAAAGAAAGTAGCCTCTTAACTGATATATCAGCATAGAAAATTGTGAATTTCAATTTACTGAGATTAACATACATGCATCAGTGATTTTCCTTCTCTTGGTTACTATTGTGGATAAATCAAAGCTCAAAATTTGGAAAGAAGCTGGTTTCTTTCTGCACATTAAGCTTCTTAAGAAAATACACATTTGGTTACAGAGCATGCCATCCATCTGAGGAAATGTAAAATATAGGGCTTAGAATTACATTTTTAATGCAATCTACTACAGATTCTTAATCCTTAGTAATTATAAAAAATAATTGATATGCTAGGTAGTTGGTATTTGAACATATTTTCTTTTTGTACAAAATTTAAGTGCAACTATCTCTTTAACAATTATTTTTATCCCTTATGATTTTCATACATCTTTTAACTTAGTTTTATCTCGAGACAGAATCTTTGTTTTCTTTAACTTTCTAGAAAACAAAAATTATGTCATAATTTAAAATATTCTCAACCATTTTCAAATTGTATCTTCTTGTTAAGAATATGAAAAAGATGAGTAACAAAGTTCTAACTGTGGAAGTAACTTCATCCAATACTTTCCTCTTACACAGGCTTTAAAAGTACATACGTGCCTCAGACGCATGTAGTTAATTTTTGCTTGAGTTGCCACTATCAAAATCAAGGTCGGGGAAGTTTTGAACTGCTTAAACTTACTTTTTACTACTATTCATATGTGTGTTTCCCAAAATTTGGAGCCAAAATCACCTCATATCATTTGCTAGTCAATAAACATTTACTGAATTTCTACATTGCATACGTAGGATTCCCCAGCTTTATGTAATGTTAATATTTTAAGAATTCAGCATAAGTTTTGAAATGTTATGATTTCTCATCATTTGCTAATCAATCTCTCAAGATAAAGATATAAATGGATGAAAAAAAATGGATAGAGGTGAGTGGCAAATTAAGTTAAAGAAAGCAAACACCAAGCCCATTGTAGTAAATATTCTGGATTATTTTAATGTTTGTGCAAATAATGGTGCTTGAAAACTGCTTGCAAATCTGCCTAAAAGTAACAGACTGCAACATGATCCCTCCTCCCACCTAACAGTGCTCCTGTCTGATATAAGAGAGATAGGAAGCGAAGCTTGGAGGACCAATGTATATTCACTGGAAGTAGCACTGGAGTGGTAGAATCCTGAGGTTAACTTCCAGATAAATCATTAGTTGCCCCCATCAGCTTCACTGAAGTTTTCCAATGAGGATTTTGCTTCCATGTCTGTGAACATGATCCAGATCATTGAATCACTCAGTTCTGCTTTTTAAGATACATATCCCCAAATTTAAATATTTATCAATCACTCAGTTCTGCTTTTTAAGTTACATATCCCCAAATTTAAATATTTATCACCTAGTTGAAGAGAAGAGATGTAGTGTGGAAGAGATTTATTCATATGGTAAGAGGATTCTTCACTAGACTGGAGGCTTACACTTTTTACGAGGCTTACACTTTTTGAACATCACAAGGTTTCCTACAAATAATGTATTATTAAATTTTAGAAATTCACTTCTTGAGAATTTCAAAGTACACCACTACTACACTTGACCTCTAATATATCGTCACGTACTTAGTTTTCCCACCACTTATATTTTGCATGGCTTAGAGCCGCGCTGTCTATGATTGGAGTATCAGCACTGGCATGGTTATCTGCAATCTGGGAATATATTGTCTAAGGAAGTATTGTTTTGAAACTGTTTCACCAAATTATGAAATAGAGGGAAAACTTGGTGGAGCCTAACCCTGGTATCTTTGGCGAGTTTTTGTGATATCATTGAAATTCAAAAGAATTTCCATTTTCATACATAGCAAAAACAGCTCCAGACTGAATTAAGGCTTTGAAGCAAGGGTACTAAAAACATGGCTATCTAGTTCCTAAGGAATAACTACATAAAAGGTCATCCATGCATTCTAACAGCCAGATATCCTTTCTCAAATGCTCAGCTTCTGAAAATCTTCTCAAATGAAAAAATATTTGCTTTGTAGGAGCTGTTTCAAAGACAGTGATAGACACTGGGTGATGGCTGAGATCTGGTTGAGCATTCCTGTATTTTGCTTGTCATCGAATGACTCATATTTACACTGAGAATTTGTGTTATCAGTGACTTGGAATAAAAGAGCTTCTTGGAACATGTTTCTTCTGAAGTTTATAAGCAATTAAAATTGGGCTAGAAGTTGCATTGCATATTAAAATACAGATAAGTTGTTTAATCATGTCGTTTAATGCATTATATCCTTCTAAGCACTAATGAGTTCCTTACATGAATAAAGATGGATAGTAAGCCTAACAAAGACTGATAGGAAAGAACAATGTATAATGTGTCATTTGGTTACAGAATGATGAGTATTGCTTTCTGAATATTTTTAGTTTATTTTCTGTTAACTTAAAAATGAATGAAATACATACTATTTGGATGTAAAACATTTTTCACTGCATTCTATCTTTAAATATATAAAACATAAAAAAAGTTAATTAGCTGGGATATGCTGTTTTTGATGCCAACGGAATATTATATCAAAGCTACCATACACTTTGGCTTCTCTGGCTGCGATGTTGTCTTCAGACTCTAAGAACGTCTTAAAATGCAACCATCAATTCTGTTTTATTTGACCCAATTTAAATATAAATTTTTGTGTGAAAATTTTCTTCCCTTTAGTTTCATTTTACTTTGCCAAGATTACTAACAATCAGGGTGAAGTCTTACAAAATGTAAATTTTTATTCACACTTCAAAATAAAAATGATGAATTTCACATGTACCTAGTTTCAGCACGAAACACACTAGATCCACTCATTCAACAAACATGTACAGAGAATCCACTTCATGCCAGCCACAGACTTAACTGCGGAGAAAAACTACTGTCACACATTACTGACGAACCAATCTACTCATATGTGTGCTGATATAGTTATTGGGTGTCACCCTACTAGAACACGAGCACGTAATAGGTCCTTGATACATGTTTGCGAATGAAGGGATGGAAGCTAGTAACCAGTACATAGCTTTAGAGCTGCAGGCCTACGTTCACAACCATCTTAGAAACAAAGATTCAGCTAAAAACATACCATAAATCCAATCTTCTCCAATGGTTGTGTTTCTTTCTCATAGTTCTTAGATACTGTCTACTGCTACTATTTTCTGTTTGAAACATTGCTGTTTTCCAGGCCCAGACATTTTTAACCTTTTTAAAAGGAAGATCTTTCAAACTTGTTTGTGTTGCAGTGGGGAGAATGTTGAACCAAGCAATTTTTGAAGACAGTACTCCCAACTTTCACATTCTGACTATATGATTACAGCTATGAAATGAGACCAAGCCATTAATAGCAACAATACTACACACACACACACACACACACACACACACACACACACACACAGATTTTAACAGTATTATTGACCATGTCATGACTGTAAATGTGGTTGAAATGCAGAGATTATGTTTGGGCATAATCATTTTTATCCAAATGTCAGAGTATCTCCATTGGTCACAGGATATTATGAATTAGCCCCAAGAAAAATAGCCAGATATTATGTAATTTTCATCATAAATATACCGAGAGTTCAGATCACCATTTTTTTAACTTTGTTTATTTTAGAGAGAGAGTGTGAGTGGGGGAGGGGCAGAAAGGGGGAGAGAGAGAATGCCAAGCATGCCCTGAGCTGTCAGCACAGAGCCCTACAACAAAGGGCTTGGACCTCAGGAACCTGGAGATTATGACCTGAGCTAGAATCAAGAGTCAGACACTTAACTGACTGAGTCACCCAGGTGCCCCAGATCACCATTCTAATCCAAGAACACAAAGGATGAAGACAGACATGCTTCCCCCACACCGGAACTGGTTTGCAGATTTCAGCCTTCCCCAGCCCCTCTGCTCATCATCCCAGTAGTTGCATCAATTTAAAAATGCAGAAAGTACAATGTTTTTTTATTTTTTAAAGTTTATTTATTTTTGAGAGACAGAGACAGACAGAGCATGTGCAGGGGAGGGGCAGAGAGAGAGGGAGACACAGAATCTGAAGCAGGCTGCAGGCTCCGGGCTGTCAGCATTGAGCCTGACACGGGGCTTAAACTCATGAACTGTGAGATCATGACCTGAGCCGAAGTGGGACGTTTAACTGACTGAGCGAAATTTTTTTTGTTAAACAGAATTTAAAAAGGACAGGGTTCTTAATTCAGCAAGTGACATTTATTTTAGTCCTACATATACGTATGGTCCTTTTGCAAAGATTTCAACAGACATGTGTATTTAAATAAATGTAACCCTCAGTAACAGTTCTTCAGATTTCTAAAGACTTTGTTTTCTCAGTTGTCAGTTAATCCACAGTATAGGCTACGGTTTACTGATATGAATAAGTTGATTTCACTATTAAGCTTATGCATGTAGCTCTATACTTCTTATCTTGTTAAAACTGAAAAGCACTCTTTTGTATTCTTGAGGGCAAAGTGCCTTTGGTAGCCCACTCCAATCTTTTTCTCACACACACACACACACACACACACACACACAGACTTAGACAACACAGCCCAACAAAGTAACATTAATAATGGAGGCAGTTTATTCCACACAGCAAGTCCACATTTCACAATCTGATCATTTGCATTGGTCTATTTCCAGTGGAGATAAAGAAATGGAATGACCTTATTTATGAAGGACGTGTTCCTTAGATCATTTGGCAACTTAATGGCAGACTACTAGAATTCCCAACATACTTCTCCTGTGAAAATTTGATTTCACAATTTAAAAAAAAGTTATATGCAACTCTAAAACAACACATAACTCCAGAGAGCTTAACTCTAGTTAATTGCCAATTAAAAATCATATAATTTGGGGTGGGAAAACTTTGTCATATATAATGGAATTTCCAACCTTCTAATGGCACTTATCTTGTTTATCCAGCAATCTTTTTGCTTCAGATTCTACATAAGTATTGGTACACTGTCCCAGAGAAACTCAGCGCACTAAGTGTATGATTGATTAACCACTATGTTAAGTTTTAGGAGCTACTGACAGATGCATTGTAATATCTGAGGTAAACTCAGGTAAGCTCAAGTAACTGCTGCATGATATCTTTTCATCAGGAAAAGGTGTAAGACAACTTTTGCGGTAAGTTGTGCTAAATGAACTTTATATTTTTCTGGAAGCCTACAGTAAGTAATAACCAGAAGATTGACTCTTGGTAAGGTGAAATCTCCCCTTCTCCTGGAGTTCTATGAATGAACATGACTTTCTAGCTTCCTCAGGACCATCCACCTCAGCAATTCTCTTGTGGACGCTGGATCAGGACTGTGGCTTCCCACCCAGGTCATACCTCGTAGGTACCTGGGAAATTTTCCAACATGCTCATGCCTCTGTTCCACAACAGACTGGACAATCAGAAAATTTATATGCCCCCACTTTTTTTTGGAAGAATCCAGTGAACTGTTTTCCACTATGTTTAGTGTAAGTTTTTCTTCAACCTTGTTTTTATGCAAACAGTTTTGAAATAATTTCCAGTTTTCTCCTTGAAATAAATAAACTCAACCCCATAACTCTTTTCTCACAAATCATATTGATACATGGATTATCAATTCTGGAGATTGTCAGTGGTACACCCACCTATAACAAATGAATCCTAATTATGAAAGAAGTTCCTTTTCATTTCATTAATTCAGATGGTGAAGAAGAAAGAAACATCTATTTATTACTGCAAAAATGAATAATTCATGTGATTTTGTAGCATATTTTTACATTTATTATTGTGAGTCATGGTTGATACAACCCCTTAGGAATAGCTGACAGTCAAAGTATTAATGTCACTAGACTTTACATGGATTTCATGTTTTATTAGTTTGGATACATATTTGACAACTTGCAATTTATACTTTCACTAATATAGTGGGAAAATAAGTTATTGCCCATTTTAACCAATAAAACATCCAGTTTCTTACACCTCAGAGACAAAAGTGCACAGAAACTGTGACAGTGAAGAAATTGGCTACACCATCCACCACTCGTATGTTATAGTGGTAATACTCATAAATTTAGGAACTTTATAAGATTTTCTCATTTCAGACCATTAAGTGAATTTAAGGGATTTAGAGGTCAGTCCAATCAGGCAAATTTTCCAGATTACACAAGCAAGATTAATAATTTTAATGAACAATTGTAAACACCTTATTGAAATTTATCAATACTGGCCATAGTAGGGTCCTACTTTCTATCAACTTCTTGAGAATGTGTAAATGTCCTAACTAGAACTGAGAGATGGAGACAAGATCACTGATTTAAATTCATTAACTTTCTTCATGCACGTTAGTAATTTACCCAATAATAACAGCCAGAGCCATCCCATCATCACACAAAGTGACTTACTTAAAATTAATTTATTTTTTCTTCCTCTAAACAGCCTCTAGTAGACATAAGAAACAAAGACATAATGGCAAAATCTGACAGCACCAAATCGGAATTCCTCTTATGTGTGGGATCTCAACTTGCCATGATTTTGAACATTACAGAACCAGTAATCAGGAAGTACAGACTCTGACTTTTATTTAGCATAACCACCTGCCATGTTCATTTGGAGTAATTTGC
Source organism: Neofelis nebulosa (assembly GCF_028018385.1). Taxonomy (NCBI): domain Eukaryota; kingdom Metazoa; phylum Chordata; class Mammalia; order Carnivora; family Felidae; genus Neofelis; species Neofelis nebulosa. Next base: position 9,077,998 of record NC_080794.1, on the reverse strand, counting down.
AGGTACAAGCTTATATGTGAGATTCAAGAAAAGGGCTTGAGACTTATAAATATGATTTTTTAACATTCAAGGGGCACCTGAATGGCTAAGTTGGTTAAGCTTCCGACTTTAGCTCAGGTCATGATCTTGCAGTTCATGAGTTTGACCCCCGCGTCAGGCCCTGTGCTGATGGCTCAGAACCTGGAGTCAACTTCAGATTCTGTCTCTTCCTCTCTCTCTGTCCCTACCTCACTGGCACTCTCTCTCTTTCACTCTCTCTCTCTCAAAAGTGAACATTAAAAGAATTAAAATATTTAAATAAATTAACTTGATTTAGACTATTACATTTAGAAAAACTTAAAGCAGAATGTTAGAATATTGAAAGAAAAAAAAGAATAGTTCTACAATTTAGTTGCAAACCTAAACACATATACAAATTCTAGCCATGGTTAGTGTACAAACTGATGAACCATTCTTATGTAATAAGAATATATAACAAATTTGTTTTGTCCTAAACAAATGACCTCTCAGTTAATGCCCCTGAGCAAATGTAAATATCTGTATATAGGTTCTGTAAATGATATGTGTTCTATCGAGAGAATAATTCCTCCCAGTAGAAGATAAGGTTTTATTTTATCATTAGCTGAAGTCTGTCTCCAAAATTTAATATAAAATTTCAGTGGGCTAAGCCACATGATACAGAGATTTCTTTCCTTTCTTTTTGCTGTCCCTGTCTCTCCCTGAAAAATAAATACACATTAAATAAATAAATAAGTAAATAAATAAATAAATAAATGGGGAATATTTCTGAGCTCAGTGGCCACATAAGAAGTCCAATAGAGAAAGGAAGAGAGATTTTTGAGGGCCATCAGGGAGCCAGGCCATGTTTAAAACTGTAGCCCAGTATAGAGGAGAGAATCAGAGAGAACCTATTCACATGTTTACAGTATTTTGAAAAACCTTCCAAAGGGTTGCTTGTTAGGAGTGTGCCCAGGAAATTGTCTTGGTATTCAATTCTGTGTGTCAGTACTTTCCCTCCTCCTTACAAACAAATAAAAGATAAAGTTTATATGTATTTTTCAAGTTTATTTCTTTATTTTTGTTTTTTATATGTATTTTTCATTTCTTTATTTTTGAGAGAGAGAGAGAGAGAGAGAGAGAGAGAGAGAGAGAGAGAGAGAGAGGAGAGTGAGATGGGAGGGGCAGATAGAGAGGGAGAGAGTTCCCCAAGCAAATTCCTTGCTGTCAGTGCACAGCCCAATGTGGGGCTTGATCTCACAAATGTGAGGTCATGACCTGAGCTGAAACCAATAGTCAGACACTTAGCTGACCGAGCCACCCAGGAGCCCCATAAATAGTTTATATTTTCATCGCAAGGAGTTCTGCTGGCTTCCACAGACACTTAGTCAATTTCAGTTTTTAATAATTATTGGGCAGATCTACCACTTTTACCACAACTCAAAATATTTATTCAGTACTGATCATCTTCAATACTTTGCGCTTCGCATGGTGAGACATATAAAGGCACGCTGCACATATGACCTCCTCTCAAGGGACTTATAATACATCTGACAAAATAAGATACTAGATACAATAGGAGAAACTGTTATGATAGCCATTATTATATTTAATTTATTTTTCTAATTTTTTGATAAGCACGATTTAACTTGATGGCACAAATAGCTCTTTTATAAGCACAGGGGAAGATGCTATCATTTCTGTCTGGGGTTGTCAAAAAAGGCTCAATGTAGTGTTTGAAATTTGAATGGGTCTTAAAAGTTCAGTCATATTTGAGTAGGCAGAGAGAAAGGACACTGCATGTCAGGTGGGAAGTCTTGATAAAAAAAGGCATGGCAACAGGAAAGAACAAGCTATGTTTATATACATATATATTTGCAATAAAGCTGGAGCAAATATCCAATTTATGTAAGGCACTGTGTTCCGGAGGGCAACATGCTACCTAATTTATAAGACTAGAGCTGAGGATGAAGGGTTCACCTAGGAGTAGAATAAACACAGTTAGTTCTGGTATAAGGAGACATTTGCATTCCTAATAGTTGCTGCACCATGTAAAACTGAGCCATAAAACCACGGGGCTTATCAGAAAAGTGGCATAGGGTGCAAAACTCAAAACTCCATCAGTATACAGGAAAAATAAAGAAATCCAAAAAAACCCAGTAGATATATATGTATTTAGGAAATACCTAAATAACCCAATGAACAAACACCTAAACTTGAAAAAGACTTGAAATGTGCTGTGGAGGTGGCTGTTGGAAGGGCTGCAGTTCATGAGTCGCTGCGAGGTGGAGAAGAGAAGGATATTTGAAGGCTGATAGGAAGTTGGAAGAAGTCGGATGGGAGTAATATGGCTCATAACACACGCGGTAAAGGGAGGAGCTGGTAGTGGCTCACGATGCGTTGGTGTGTATGTTTGTGCATTGCTACATGGCTGGGTTCGGCTGGGGGCAGTTTTCTGTGTTCACTTAGTGCTTCTCACAGGCAAAATCACAGGTAACATGCATTAGGTGCTAAGTGTTCCACAATATATCAACTGTACTGGAACAAAGTCATGGTTTCAGGACAAGTGTTAGAGCCCAGATGATTGTATATGTCGCCATGAGTGCATTCAGACCTGCAGTCTACCCCCAGGGAAACAGTGCTATATGATGAAAATACAGGTAAGCCAGAGAGATAGTGGTTAGGGTGTTCAGTTAGATGAATAAAGGAATAATAAGTAATAGTCTAGGCAAAAATTATCTTTTGAAATTCTGTGTTAGTAATTAAACTTTTCCTCTTCTCTTACAGAGCTCATTTAGTAACATTTAATTGTCTTGGCCAGGTGCCCCTCCTTAGCAAGGTCATGCAGGGTTCAGAGTCCAGGGTTCAGTGCCTTCCATTATAAGTGCTAAGTCAAAGGTATAAAATGTATTCGAAAGCTTTATGCAAAATTGGGCTTAGCTCATCTGCAAAGAAGATCTGGAACTAAAACTTAGATAATAATAGAAATTATTCACTTGGGATATCTTTGAGCAAATACTCTTTAAGGGCCTGATAGTCTAGAAGGAGTAACATAGGCGATGAAAATATTGAGGTGTTCACTGATGTTGACATGGTTAACATTGTTTAGCATCAGACATTATCTATGTCTACTCATAGACATAGATACTACTCATTTTTATGGCAATGAAAATGTACTTATTAGCAATATCAAAACTCTACTGAACAAGAAATGGTATGAATTGATAAACAGAAAAAATGATTTAGAAGGTCAATTCCCTACATATTTGCCCATAAATGTTATGGGATTTGAGGTAAATACCAAAGATACCATTTGGGCAAAGATTTTGTTGACAAAATGATAACATTTGTCTGAGAAAATATGCATGCTTATATGAGCAGGATATATCTGGGGAGAAAAGAAAGGGAAAGAGATATGTCTGATTCTTTATATGTAAGACTGGGGCACCTGGGTGGCTCAGTTGGTTAAATATCTGACTCTTGATTTCTACTCAGACCACGATCTCACGGTTTGTGAGATCAAGCTCCATATCAGGCTCTGTGCTGATGGTGCAGAACCTACTTGGGATTCTCTCTCCCCCTCTCTCTGCCCCCCACTCAAAATAAATAAAGGAACATTTTGTAAAATACTGGCAAACTTCTTTTAAGCTTGATAAAACACAGTTCTTGGGAGAATGGGGTTAAACACATAATCTTGAATATAAATATAAACTGGTGGGACCTATTTGGAGGAAATCTGTTAATATCAATAAAAGAAAGATGGTGTATGCCTTTTCTGCTGAAATGTCACTGTTATGAATTCATCCTACAGATCTCCTTGCAATAGTACACAAGGATGTTCTTTGAGCATCATAAGATATTTAAATATTTTTAAATGTCTTACTTTAAAAATAACAAAATTCCTGGGGCACCTGGGTGGCTCAGTCACTTAAGTGACCAACTCTTGATTTAGGCTCAGGTCATGATCTCATGGTTTGTGAGTTTAAGCCCCACATCCACTCTGCGCTGATATTGCAGCACCTGCTTGGGGTTCTTTCTCTCCCTTTCTGCCCCTTCCCTGCTCATAATCTCTCTTTCTCTCAAAATAAATTAAAACATTAAAAAAATTCTTAAATAGCAAAGTTGCTAATACTTAAAGATTACTTATACATTTTATGTTTTTCAAATTCTTTAAGTCAATATCATCCCAGTCCCTAGATGAGTCTATTGCCATAATAATATTTCTCAAGATGGGTTCCCAACAGTTCTATGAATCAGATAGTCAATAGATTGTAATTAATTTTATATATCAATATCATCTGGGAACTTTGGAGTTGTAAGAATGCTTTGTTTTGTTGTTTGCCTGTAGTTTTAATTCATTGAAATGGGGTCAGAATGGCTGTTCAGCCAAACAATATACTTATTCCATTAAAACAATACTAAATATGAAATTCTTACTACACTTAGTCAATTCAAATAATATTAAATTTGTATTTAAATACTGTATCTTAATCTGACCTCTTTACCTAGCATAATGGCCTCTAGGTGTCCATCCACATTGTTGCAAATGTTAAGATCTTATCCCTTTTTATGGTTGTGTAATTATATATATGTCACTTCTTTGCCCACTCATCTACAGATAGACACTTGAGTCACTTCCATATCTTGGATAGTGCAAATAATGCTGCAATAAACGTAGAGGTGCATATATCTTTTCAAATTAGTATTTTCATTTTCTTTGGGTGAATGCCCAGTAGTGGAATTATTAGATGATATGAAATTTTTTCTATTTTATGATTGAATTCACATGTGGAATCTAAAATCAAAACAAATAAATGGAAAAACAAAGAGCAGAATCAGACCTACAAATACAGAGAGCAAACAGGTGGTTGCCAAAGGGAAAGGGGTTGGAAGGATGGGCAAAATGGACAAAGGGGAGTGGGAGATACAGGCTTTCAGTTACAGAATGAGTAGGTCACGGGAATAATAGGTACAGCACAGGGAACATAGTCAGGGACATTACAATGGTGTCATCTAGCTATATTTGTGGACCTGGAGCTATTAAATTACCATGCTGTACACCTGATGCTAATGTAACATTATGTGTCACCTATACTCAAATTAAAAATAAATAATATATCTTGCTTACACAGAATTGGTATTCTCTTTTTTTGGGGACTTTACTATTCATGGGGCACCCAACCCATTAATATATACTCTCATACAATTCTTAATTTATGCCCTCTGAAGAAAAAGGAATCAGAGAAAAGCATATTAGCCTAAAATAACTTCGGTTATTATATATAAGTAACATTGATTTTTTTTTTAATTTTCATTTAAAATATTAAGTATTGGTGAGGTGCTTGGGTGGCTCAGTCAGTTGGGTGTCTGACTTCGGCTCAGGTCATGATCTCACAGTTTGTGAATTTGAACCCCGTGTCGGGCTCTGTGCGGACAGCTCAGAGCCGGGAGGCTGCTTTGGATTCTGTGTCTCCCTCCCCACCTCCCCACCACTCAGCTGCTTGTATTGTCTTTCTGTCTCTCTCAAAAATAAAATAAAAACATTAATTTTCTTTTTAAATATTAAGCATTGGCTTGAAGTTTCTATGGAAAGAAAAGTAAATTGCCAACCAATATTCTGATTAAGTATGATTAAATTCCATAGTCTAAACTAATGTTTTCATATGTTCAGGGAACCAGTCAGAAGCCTAGAGCCCACTGAATCTAATATACTTTTATTCCATCTGACAAGACATTAGTGCAACAGAGGGATAACTCAGAAATATGCTTTTTGAGCTATTTCATTGAGCTAACATTAGGTACAAACACCAGCACTGCAGTGCATGAAAGAAGGTTTATGGTCCCTGTTCTATGGAAAAAAGAACATGCCATGGGAGGCACATAGAAATAACTACATGTGAGGGAAATTTATGTGAGTTCAAAAGAGGTAGAGGGTACATTGCCATCCCAGCAACAGTGCATTAGGTTATGATCTCAGGAATGAGGTAAGGCTTGCATCAAAGCCATAATAATGGGGAGGAATACGGTTCATGCCATGAGAAATATATCAATAAGGGAGAATGAGTCTTCAAATGTGAGACAGATGACCTTTAACTTGAGAGGGAAGGGAGCAAATTAGTGAAGGAAATTCCAGTTAGTGCTGAAACAGTGTAGGATCAAGGCATAGGAAGATTGACAGACACATTGTCCAGTTAGACATTTCAAAGGCTGTTTTAACAGAATTAAGGGAATGTGAAACTGAGAAAAAAAATAGGTTGAGCCTAGAATGTTAAAAAAAATATATAAGCCAGGATTGTAAGTTTAGACTCCATCATGTTGGCAATCAGGAATTTCACAAATTGAAACAGAGACAGGTATACACATCAGTGCCCAGAGGAAATTCATCAAGAAACAGTGTATCAGGTACAATACAGGAAATATGATTAAGGACAGTAATTCACATGAGTAGATTCAACATACAGACCACACCACTTAGAAAGTATGAACTGTTAGAGAATTATATCCTCCAAAAATGCTATTGTTTCTTTATAATCTGGCTTCCTTCCTTCCTTCCTTCCTTCCTTCCTTCCTTCCTTCCTTCCTTCCTTCCTTCCTTCCTTTTCTTCCTGCCTTCCTTCTTTCCAGCCTTCCTTCTTCCCTCCCTCTCATTCTTTTTTCTTTTCTTTCCTTTTCTTTCTTTCTTTCTTTCTTTCTTTCTTTCTTTCTTTCTTTCTTTCTTTCTTTCTTTCTTTCTTTCTTTCTTCTGCTTCTCCTCCTCCTCCCTCTTTCTTCTTTTGGCATTTGACAGTCCTTTAACTGAAGATATACCTAACAAAGTTATTTATTCCACATAGATCTAAAGGCATTTTTCACATATAAAGATAGACACACTCAGCCCAAAGACTTTCGGACTATCTTTACTAGACTCCTATCTGTAATGAAAGGTCTCCGTTCTTCATATACTGTATCTTGGCTTCTGAGATTGGGCATGTTCAGAGGAGTAAGGTGGTAGACTAATACATTGTGTCTTGGGACAAGGGCTGGAGAGTATGTTTAGGAATGTAGGAACTTTTTATTTTCTCATTCTCAATTCTGCTGTTTGAATATGGACCCCAGAAGTTGGCTCTGAGGGGCTTTCCATCATTTACACGTTTTTATCATATGAGAGCACCCACTAAGTATCCCAATAATTGATTTGATACAGTTTTTAAAGATTTTTTTTTTTAATTTTAGTGTTACACAACAAGTTAAGAAGCCTGAAGATACCGGGGTCCCTGGGTGGCTCAGTCAGTTAAGCATCTGGGTCATGATCTCGGCTCAGGCCACAATCTCAAGGTCTGTGGGTTCAAGCCCTGCATTGTGCTCTGCATTGACAGTACAGAGCCTGCTTGGGATTCTCTCTCTCCCCCTTGCTCAGCCCCTTCCTCACTCCCACTCTCTCTCTCTCTCTCAAAATAAATAAATAAACTTAAAAAAAAAAAAAAAAGAAGAAGAAGCCTGAAGATATCAAGTATCAAGTACATGTAAGGAAGTAGATATACTGGATCACTCATTTACTACTGGTGGCAATGCAAAATCATTTATCAGTTTCTTAAAAAATTAAGTTATAACCACGACATGCTCAATTCATTCCATTGCTAGTTATTCACCCAAGGGGAAAAAAAAAAAGCACAACCATCCAAGACTGGCACGTGAATGCTTGTGGAAGCTCTATTTATAGCAGCCAACATCTGGTAACAACTTAAATATCTTAGCAACAGATAAATGGATAAACAAAAGATAATGTCTCCATACAATGAATAGATAAACAAAAGGTAATATGTCCATACAATGAATAGATAAACAAAGGTAATACGTGCATATGATGAAATGCTACTCAGCAATAAAAATGAAAGCATGAACTACTGACAAATGTAGCAACACAGATAAATTTTAAGGTTTCGCTGATTTAAACAAATCAGGCCAGGAAAAAAAAAAAAGAGTGACTCTATTTCTGATCCTATTTCTACAGCTTTCTAGCAACTGTGAACTAATCCATATTGACAAAAAGCAGATTGTAGTTGCTGGGGTTTGCAGTAGCATAAGGGACAGACCACAGTGGAGCATGAGAAAACTTTGGGGATTAAAGGAAAAGCTCTGTATTTTATTGTGTTATGTTTTTCCTCCCACAGGAGAATACATGTGTCAAAGCTCTTCGAAGTGTATTCTTCATACTAATGCAAGTATTGCACTTAAAATATTCCTCAATCGATTTAAAAAAATGAAAAATTATATAATAGCTCAATATAGAAACACAGTGCTCTAGAAAACATGACGGAAGAGGCTCACCGAGTCGTTTCTCTGATACTTACGGTGTGAGTGTAGGAGCAGTATGAAATTTCTTTGGCAATTTCACAACTAAGAATAATTGTTTGACCAGAGTGATAAAAAGATTACCCACTGATACAGTTTCCCTCTTCCGTCAGCAAGAAATCAATATGTTAAGTCTTGTTACTCAAGCAAAAGGATCATGGGGACATGGTGGTAGGATAAAGGGAGTAAGTGCCATAGACACTCTGTTTTATAAAATAAAAATCCTCCAAACGCTAAGGAAGATGATCAAGGTTGACAACCATTCTATGTATGGCATCATCCAAAAGGGAAATGCATTTGCAACTAAGAAGTTTTGAAAGCGGGGGTCTAAATCCTATTTGTCTTCTTCAAAGTGTATCTGATGTAACTCTATTGTATACATTCATTATGGAAACTTACAAAATGTAGTCACGGATCCAAGCTTGGGAGTGGGAAGATTGGGTCACACGGAGCAGTCAAACTTGTGTGTAAGAATGAGAAGTAACTTTAAAGTATTGGAGGATAGGTCTTTCACATACCAACTGTACCAGACAAAAGTGAGAGGCTAAGTTAAATGGCACATTCAGAATAGATTCTAAACCTTTCTTATTGTATCTCTCATTACTAAAGTAGTTGGAGCATAAGAATGTCTTCATTTATTAATTCATTTATGTATTTATTACATAGTTGGCTGTTGTTAATTATAATCATAGACAAAACAATATTATGTACATTACAAAACAGAAGACTCTAGTGTATTATGCTAAGTGAAATGAATCAGAGAAAGATAAATAGCATATGATTTCACTCATATGTAAAATTTAAGAAACACAACAGATGAACATGGGAGAAGGAAAGGAAAAATAAATAAGGTAGAACAGAGAGGGAGGCAAACCATTAGAGTCTCTTAAACACAGAGAACAAACTGAAGGTTACTAGGAGGGGTGGATGGGGGATGGGCCAGATGGGTGATAGGCACTAAGGAGGGCACTTGTTGGGATGAGCACTGGGTGTTCTATGTAAGTGATGAATCACTGGGTTCTACTCCTGAATCCAGTACTACACTGTATGTTAACTAACTTGAACTTAAATAAAATTTAAAAAAAAACAACAACAGAATAAACATGAAATAAACAAGATTTTAATGAATTAAAATTTTTATTTTCTTTATTAATAGTACAAAAATGGCTGCATACCGCTTTGTAATATAGTTAGAGAAGTGTGTGAATCTATATTAAATATATATATTTTTAAAAAATTTATATTTTGGCTTTAATCATTCCCCAAACAGAAAAAGCAACCTTTTAAAGGTATAGTAATACCTTGGTTTGCGAGCATGCGTTCCAGAAACATGCATGTAATCCAAAGCACTTGTATATCAAAGCAAATTTCCCCATAAGAAATGATGGAAACTCAGATGATTCATTCCACAACCCAAAAATATTCATATAAAGATGATTACAATACTGTAATGTAATATAAAATAATAAAGAAAATACAAAATATCAAGAAAAAAACACTTAATCCGCACTTAACCTTTGAAAACCTTTGTGGCTGGTGTGAAGGAGACAAGAGAGAGGAGGGTAATTGTGTAGGACAACTTTCACTATCACTGATGGAATCACTGCTGTTTGTTGGTTCAATGGAATCTTTTTCTTTTCGTGCAACTTTAACAAGGAACCTAGCCAATGACCTAGATTGAAGCAAAGCATTCCTAAGCTTAGTCTTGCGTGGAAGAGCAAAGGACTGTCCACAGGTGCTTTAAAGAGACAAAAAATACACTCGTGCCCGTTGTGGGCACCTTCCAACGTCCTGAAAATTCACTGATTTCTGCCAAACGTTGTAGCCTGAGACTGAGCATCTGAGCATGGGAGACCAAACCCACAATCCCACAGTGAGAGAGAGAGAAAGAGAGAGAAGAGCCATTGGCTCAGTTGTGATCATGTGACATCCAGCATCATGTACTCCTAGTACCGCAAGACATTGCTCACTGATCAGGTTAAAATTTATTAGAAATGTTTGCTTATCATGAGGAGCACTCACAGAACAGGTTACTCGCAATCCAAGCTTTTGCTGTATTTGGTATAGATGGGAAGAGGACCTAATTTGCTTGTTTTTCGATCCCGCCTCTACTTTTGAGGTCGAGTTGCCTTTTGAGTAAGCTTTTATGGAAGAAAGACACAAAACTATACACACACACACACACACACACACACACACACACACACACATTCTTAAATTTTGCAAGGAAAACAATAAAAAATGAATCCAAAATTAGTAAGAAGTAGTTACCTCTTGGCAGAAGGAGAACAAATGTTCAAAACTTAGATCTGACTTTGTCACCCCATTACTTAGGTGATTTCCCAAGTCACTCAGGAAGAACACCAAAGCCCTCACTTACTTACTAGTAGCGTTGCTAGTAAGGTTCCCAGTTAAAATGCAGACACCCAGTTTCATTTTAATTTCAGAGAAACAACAAAATATTTTTTGGTATAAGCATATCCCACATATTACGACACGTTCTCATTCTTGGCTAAATATTAGATGCATACTATTACTCTTTTAGGAATACCACACCACTGCTGTACCCCACTTTTACTTGTCATTGTTTCATACTATGGCTTGTTTGATATTTGCAAATCTTTCACTCAGTTCCATAGATGCATATGAAGTTTTTGTATACAAGTGTTTTTTTCATGCTTTTTAAATGGAAAGTTGTGGATATCTAATTATAGATGTCCTCGTTGTCCAAGATTGATTTTAAAGATAGATTTGAAACATAGCAGTAGTTTAAAAAAGAAGAACAAACAACTTTGGGTTTGGATTCATATTAGAAGCCCAGCTTTCACATTTTATTTTCGGCATTTGCAAGAAAAATTGTAAAATGAATTGGTGCTTGTTTTCTAGTACCTTGGATTAATCCTTGAGCTGGTCTCCTTGTTTTTTGGTCATTAGAAATGCCTATTTCCAGGCATTTGAAAGTCCAGTCTGTGTTTCAAGTTTCCTCCATTTGTCCCATCTTCAAGATGCAGCCTGTTAGTCTTGCATAGGCTGCTGAGAAGCCCTATCCTCAGCTGCACCCGGGCCCTTGGGCCCTTAGGGACCTCAGGAGTGGGTTAGGGGGCCCAAGGCCCACATGGGAGACAGGAGGCATAGCTCACTTGGCCAGATGGGGCACCTGTGTTGCCACACTGACTGGGCCTTGCGGATCTGCATCAATGGGAGACCTGCTTGCACCTGGAGGGTGGGCACCCAGGAGGGTGAGGAGAACCTGGGGGACTCTAGTCGGGCCCTGCCAGCCCCAGGAGACAGAAAATGAAGGGAATCTGTGGAGAGGGACCATGGAAGAGCATGGCTACCCTGGGGAGGTAGAAAACAAAGACACATTGGGGCCAAGACACTCATCAAGACACTCACCAAGACTGGGGTTTGGAGGCATGGAGAGGTTTGCATGGGTGAGGAAAGGTAGCAAGATGTGCAAAGACCAATATTCAGTAGAAACAAGTCACCTGGCTCTGAGAGGGATGGCAGCACCCGAGGGAAGGGAAATAATGCATAAGATCCTGTTCAACAGAGCTTTTATACCAAGATCACTTTAAGACCAATCTTAGGGAGAAAAGAAAGTGCTCATTCATCCACTACTAAAACTCCAACCACCATCCAAATGAAAGCGATCCAAAGCACTTTCAACCCCACCCCAACCTCAGCTCTTGAATTTAACCAAAAGGTCAGGGTTGGGCAGAGGATGCTTAGACTTGAACTAGCTAATGGTTGTGACAGTTTTTCATGGAAATGAGTCTTTAATTCTTCAATGTCGATGACAGGCTCCAAGGGCATGATGAAGTCAACAAACCTTGATCGTTTGTGTTAGGGTTTCCCAAAAGAGCAGAAGTGCAAGGAGGGGTTAGGGAGGTCACCTATGAAGCTAAGAAAAGGAGTAAAAGCAAATTTTATTCTGCCTCTTTAAACCAGTTACCCTTGGGGCACCTGGGTGGCTCAGTTTTTAACTGTCCGACTCTTGATTTCGGCTCAGGTCCTGATCTCACAGTTCATGAGTTCGAGTCCCACATTGGGCTCTGTGCTGACAGAGGCTGCTTGGGATTCTCTCCCTCTCGCTCTCTCTCTCTCTCTCTCTCTCTCTCTGCCCCTATCCCGTGCGCACCCTTGCTCTCTCTCTCTCAAAATAAATAAATAAAGTTAAATAAAAAAGTTTAAGTAAACCACAGTTACCCTCAAGATAGAATGATAGAAGAAGAAAAGGCTATTTGAATGCAGACAGAATCAGTATCAATTTGTTCTTTAGCAACAGAAAAAAAAACTTCATTATTTTAGGGGAGAAATTATTGTAGGATACCAGATAGCTGGCCACACAGCCTTGAGAAAGGTAGAAAATCCTTGGGGAAAAGCCCAAAACCACAAGCAGGTTCCAATATATTGATTATGCATGAATATATTGTATAACACCTGCATGGTTTAGACTCATTCTCACATGCACACTATGAATAGAAAATATATTGAAAAGAAATATGTTTCAGCATTTACAAGGGCTTTTCTCAGTACTGGCATTATTAATGGATTTTATTATTCTCAATTTCATCTCTTTTTTCAATTGTACTAGAAAAAATATATTTTATATTTGAATCAGAAGAAAAGGAATTCATTTCATTAGAAACTACCAACCAGTCAAATTTTAAAGAACACTTTTGATATCTCTTAAAATTGTAGGTAAATTTATTTCAAATTACCTTTCCAAGTTTGTGGGGTTTTTTTTTTAGGATACTTTTCATCTATTTTGAATATTGTGATTTTTTTTTTTACTATAGACCCTATATGACCTATGATTCTCTATATCCAATAAATTAAACTTTTTTTCAAGCTAAATCATTTTCAGATGTTAACATTTTCAAAATTGGAATGAGTCTTTCAATTGATTTATATATACATTTTTTTTTTATTGTTTGCATCCCTTGGAAGGTTTTTTTCTCATATATATGGTGTCTTTTACATAAAAAAAAAACCTTGTTTTTGTTTTATTTATTTATTTATTCATTTACTTACTTATTTATTTGGAGTGCAAGCAAGCAGTGGATGGACAGAGAAAGGGAATCCCGAGCAGGCCTCTTACTGTCAGTGCAGAGCCCATCGTGGGGCTCGAACCCACAAACCACGAGATGATGACCTGAGCCAAAATCAAGAGTTGGATGCTTAACTGACTCAGCCACCCCAGCGTCCCAAGACAAATTCTTAAAATAAAGAAAATATATTATTTATTGAATGTCAGCTATATACTGGGTACTGAGTGCTAAATACTGAAAATATAGTTGTAGACAAAATAAAATCTGTCCATTGAAGTCACATTCTGATAGTGGGTGATGCAGTTATTACATAGGTCATTGCACAAATACAATTCTTAATTTTGTTACTTTCTCTGAAAGAAACTGCAGACTGTTTTGAGAGTCATAGATTGGGGTCTGGATGAAAAATGATTAGTGATGAAAGAACTCTTTGAAGAAGTGATGATTTAAGATCTGAAAAATAAGAGGTTGCTTCGAGGCGTGCCCACACCTGAGGGAACAGGCAGAACAGAGATGACATAGAACAACAGGTCTTTTCAACTCCGGGGACCACGCCTTTTCCTGGGACTTCCTGACATCTAAACTTCGAAGGATGCTTAATGAAGACGTAATGACATAATGGAAATCACTGATTTATAATGGAATTACTAATTTAGTTGTGGAATTAGCAAAAGACACAAAACTTTGAAGCAGGCAATACAACCTTTCCCACTAGACAGTGGGCATTAGGCTTCCCTTGGGAAAGTCTGTACGTTCTGCTTGTGTGAGTAGATGGGCTTAGCCCATTTGGGCTGCTACAGCAACACCCACTGGCCAATGGCTTGTGTAGAACAGAAATTGATTTCCCATTGTTCTGGAGGCCAGGAAGTCAGAGATGAAGACTCTGGCAGATTTGGTGTCTGGTAGAGCTGCTTCATAGACAGTGTTCTTGCTGTGTACTCCCATGGTAGAAAGGCTTACGGGGCTCTGTAGGGCCTCAAGTACAAATCCCTTTATGAGGGCACCACCCTAGTGACCTAATCACTTTCCAAAGTCTCTCCCCCCCCGATGCCATCACTTTGGAAGTAGGCTTCAATAAATTTATTTTGGTGACACACACATTCAGTCTATAGCAACTTTTTTTTTCTATAAGGAGATAGCATGATTTAGGCTATAACTTGATATTTAGTCAACTGCTCAGATTCATCAATTTCTTTTTTCTTCCTCTTTATAACCTTAAAATTTTTGTCTTTTAATGTGACACCTGCAAATAGCCAGTCTCATCCAATATTCATTTATTTAATTATTCATTTCTCACAATGTATTATTTTCTATTCCTCGAGTACATGGGGGTGGGGCTGAGATGAGTTATAGATTCCAATAGACTGTGTATTCTTCTTGCAGACAAAATCTGTTTCATTGTTTGTTATATTGGTATCAGTGCCTCGGAAAAGTCAAGGAAGACGTAAGTACGGCATGACAAGTAGAAAGGAAGGAAGAAGGAGTAAAGAGAAAGAGACAGGGAAAGAAGTAAGAAGATCAGGAAGAGAATTTAACATATAAAGCAAGAATATTGGGGCGCCTGGATGGCTCAGTCAGTTCAGCATCTGACTTCGGCTCAGGTCATGATCTCATGGTTCATGAGTTCGAGCCCCGCATCGGGCTCTGTGCTGACAGCTCAGAGCCTGGAGCCTGCTTCAGATTCTGTGTCTCCCTCTCTCTCTCCCTCCCCCACTTGCTCTCTGTCTCTCTCTCTCTCTCAAAAATAAATAAACATAAAAAACTTAAAAAAAATTAAAACAAGAATCTTGTTTACAAAGGTTATCGCTCTAGCTATTGTGCAAGGGTAGCCACCATGTGTTAGCAATTAAACCAGGCATGGTGAAATGCATATGTATTTTCTTTGTTATACCACTGAAAGATACTGCTAGGTGGATATTATTATTCCCATTCAAGAAATTTTGAAAACTAATATTCACCTGAGTAAATTATTGAAAATAATATAGCATGAAATATTGAAATGAAAAAAAAATGTCCATTGATAATTTGGGAGTTGGAATCCATGTATTTTAAGTTTATTTATGTATTTTGAAAGAGAGAGAGTGAGAGCATGTGCATGAGCAGGGGACGGGCAGAAAGAGAGAGAAAGAGAGAAAGAGAGAGAGAGAGAGAGAGAGAGAGAGAGAGAGAGAGAATCCCAAGCAGATTCTCGCTGTCAGCAACAGTTCAATGTGGGACTCATCCCACAATCCTGGGATCATGACCTGAGACAAAATCAAGAGTCGGACCCTTACCCAATTAAGCCACCCAGAATCCATGTATCTTGACCTCAGGGACACCAAGGGTTTAGCATTAAAAGAACGTCCCATTTTGACGCTTTATTCATTTGTTATTTTTATTTAATATAATTATAAATGACTAGTTTTATTTAACAATACGGTCATTTGGATTGTGCATAATTGAGAATTATTTTATGGCATGTTGTGTTTATGTAGTTCTTCCTATTTATGCTTTGATTTTAGGAGGCAATGTTTGGCCTTTTCTTTCAAATTTCCACAGTTAGCATTTGACTATCTGTTCCCTCACTACATCGTACATCATGGGTAAAATGTAAATAATTAGTGGTTCAGGGGGAAAGTACCAATATGATAATAAATAATAAACCACTGAGTATAAGTGCTTTCTAAGACTCGTTTCAGTTAATAAAAACAAAAAAAGTTTTCAGTAGGAAATAGAAAAATACAAACTCTTAATTCTGTACAAATCCTCAGTCTCCTGAGCAGAAGTATTTTTCCAATTGAATAGGATTATTTTACACAAATCTGATGTATTTTTTATTTATATTTTTACTTATTATATATTCCTTCTTGAATTAAAGCAGGTTAACACACTCAGGGAAATTATATAATTTTTGAAATATCAAAAACTTGTGTTAAGGTGATTTAGTTTGCTTAGAGCAATGTCACCATTTAGGAATTTGTAACACTACATAAATGCTTTTAATGACTGAATAGTTTGTCTCTAACTTGATGAATTTCAACTAGCAAGAGCTAACTACTATAAATAGATGTATGTGATATATAAATCATATATATATATGTGTGTATAAATGTATTATGTTTTAGCATCTATACCTATATCACTATCTATTTGTATCTATCTACATACAGATAGAGGTGATATCAAACATTCCCAGAGGGAAAGAGACACTGAATTAATTTCATTCCAAATATGTCAGACCCATTCTGAAATCCATAAGGCAGCTCGAGAGAACTTTTGCATTAGGTCTCAGAAAGATAAGTTGGATGCTACATTTTTTGATCCAGTGATGAAATATGGAGTAAAAATATTGTGACAGAAAGTTTAGAAAGGGAAAGAGATTTGGAACTTCATATAGAATGAAACAAAACTCATTTTTAAGCCAATATGTAGCACATAAAATATGAAATTCTCAGTAATATGATGGCAGGGCCTCATGCCTTTTATTATTCCTTACGACGCTGTCCAGATTATGAGTGTATGAAATAAACACATGCATGGGTGAATTTATTCATCAATCTAAAATTCAATTAAATAAATGTCTGTTTCTCACAAAATAAGCCGTCTTTATAAAAACAAATGTAAAGTTTTGTAGGTCTTTACCAGAACTCTGAGCCACATAGAAACTTGAGGAAGACCCTTTAAATAGTAGAAAGTAGAATCCATATATTCATACATAACTGTGGCACAGCGAGAAAATAATTGAGTGATGGTCTGCCTGCCCATTCTTCTCCAGTCTAAGAGAATATATAAATACAGAACAATAGGGGTTTACATACTGCTAACATGGCTGAGTACTCACTCAGGGAAGGGCTCTTAGAGGGAGAGTAAAGGTTATCAAGTTGCTACAACTGAAGAATCATTTCTATCAAGGCATATCCTCAGGTGAATTTTTTGCATTGCTTACCTTTAGGGGAAATAGCACACCAAGGGAAAAAAAAACATCTTGCAGTTAAAATGCATGTTAAATTTGCAAAGTTTAATTGACTTCACAGGCCATGTGAAGAAACAGGCACAGAGGAGCTAACCCACAGCATTCATCAAAGGGAGAACTGAAGGTAGGAAGGAAGGAAAGAGAAAGAAAAAGAGTCATGGAGAAATGAAGAATAGTAATCAGTACAGACAAAACAAAGTTTTGGTTTTTCCTTAATGATTTACATAAACACCACGACTCTTAATCATGCATAAAAATGACCAATTATTGATAGTTCACTATATGCTGTGCAAATTTTTTAAATTACTGCCTTAAACAACACCACAAGTTCAAAATTAATGACATCTTTGAGATGGGATTGCACCACTGAAAACCTCATTGCTGCTGATAATGGTGGAAAGTTCTGAACTACTCATAAACTCTGGCACCGCCATACCCTAAATTCAGAAGCTTCTGCTAAAACCTTATCAAGAAAATTGATTTTATTGACCACGGATTTCCTCACATTGTTTTTCCAAATCATTATTGATTGAGATTAAGTCTGATGCTTATGCAAAGGCTTCTAAAAATAGGAAATAAGAATGTAGAGTAGGACAACAGAAACTAACAGCATCGCAAATAATATGAAGCAACATCATTGAAGGGAGTGGAGGCACTCAGCTCAGGACCTTTCCAAGAACTTACTGAGTAAGTAATCACCAGTAAGCTTGGAAGTGGATCCTTCCCCAGTAGAGCTTCCATTTAAGATTGAGGCACTGGCTTACAACACCTTGACTGTAGACATATGGTAGGTGGAGAGATAAAGGGCCCAACTAACTAACTAGTGCCTGGATTGCTGAGTCACAGAAACTGTGAGGTGATACATGTGTGTTATTTTAGGTCACTAAGTTCTGGGGTAATATGTTGTATAGCAATAGATAATGAATATAAGCAATTATTTATCTCTTCATCTCATTAAAATGCTTTCCAATTAGACACATCATAGTCTACCACCCTTCTATTTTATGCATTCCCTATTTCTGTCTTCCTACCCAGACCATAAACCCAAAGTTGTCCTCAGCAGCTCTCATTTTCTTACCTGTAAGAAGTCTCTCGCTAAGTGACGTTACACTAATCTACTCTCTGCGCTTTGTCTCTACTAATGCTTCCTTAAATCAGGCACCCATCATCCCCTCAACCTGTACTATTAGTGACCACCCAGTACTGCATAAGCTTGATTGTCTGACTCAGTTTCAACTTTGACTTTAATCTGATTGAAGAATTTAGAAAGCTGAAAATACACGTCCCAGACTCCTTGAAACCCAGGGTCCGGAATCTCAACAGCTAGATGCATTCACATAATCTTAGGAAGGCAGGGGTGAGGCAGAGGCCATACTCCTTATTTTTAACACAATATGGGATAGTAGTTACCCTAAAGTTTTGTTATTTTGAAAGTCAGCCCCGTAGTTTTGCCTAGAACAAGTCCCTGAAACCTTTCCAACGGTATTGCAAACCCTCATTCCCTTCTATTAATTTCCTTTTGATTTAAATACCTAGAATAGTTTTTCATTTACTACATCTCTTACTGACATTGTCTCCACTTTGAAGCTTGCCGATTCAGTCTGTCCTCAGTTTTCTTCTTAAAAAAGAAAGTAACTATTTCAAACATCTCTGCTAAAACTTTCTAATGATAACTCCTTTCTAACAAGGTAGGGTCTAAATTCTTTGGCTTATGAAACTGGGTTCATGACCAGGTTTTTGAAGGTAAGAAGTAAATCATATTCATATTTTTTACTTCCAGAATTTTGCAAGCTACTTGTCATAGGATAAGTGTTCAATAAATATTTATTGGATAATTATATATTGATAAACATGATTGCTTTAAGTAACATATGAGTAGAAGGATAGATGTCCAGAGGAGAGAATGAACTTGAATAGCTGTAGTAACATGCATATATTTATCTATCTGTATAACATTTTATTATATATTGCAGTAGGATTCCATTATACAATTGTGATGGGAATTGAATAAACCTTCCTTACCAGGGCAGAAAATCTGATCATTAAATAAAATGACCTCAATAAAATGATAACTGGTTTCAGGTAATTCACTTAAAGTAATGTCTAAAACAGAGGAATTCCTTTGAATCTTTAACTGAAGACTGAACCAGCCCTCCTCCCCACCCCACCCCACCCCACCCCGCCACAGCTATATCTTTGGGTCGCAGAGAAATATTACCAAAGGATACTATAAGTGGTAGAACAAATTTACTTGGAAGAAGCAATGATAAGTATAAAATAGATGATGAAATGATAAAATGACAATTAGAGTTGTCACAGTATCTTGATGAGAGTCGATTGCTCTTGATGAGAGGAAGCTTATAGAAAGATCTAGGATCCAATATACCATGAAAAGGGAAGCCATGACAGATTCTCTCAGGAGAAGGGCAAAAGCCAATCTCATGATCAAGAAATGAGTACTATTAGGAAACCAAAGAATCACTTGAGAACCTGGTGGAAATATATTTTGACCTTAAGTGAAGTTTTCTGTACTTTTAAAAGGGAAAACAAACCAGTCACGGAATAAAGCAAGATAAGAAGGAGAAAACACTGGAGAAGCATTATGTGTCTTCCAGTGCAAGTTCATAATCAAAAAGAATAATCACTTAAAATTGCATTTCAATTACTTGATTGGAATGAGATTAATGATGTATATAATACAGTTTGCCCATATGAAGATGACAACATTTACAAAGAACTATTAAAGTTGAGTAACTGTATTTTGAGATTTATGATAAGAATTGTAGATAGCATATGGAACTTCAGCCATCCAAGAGACAATGGAGGGATTTTAGCTTGAAATTATTTTAATAGGCTACTTCATAAAAAGTCAATGGAGACTTTGACATCCTTAGCTTTTTAAAAAAATAAATAGCCTATAATTAAATGTGGAACTTTAATGATGAAGAACAAAGATTCAGACTGATACATAGAACAAAATTATTTATGTGCTAACCAAGTATATCAGAGCAATGAATTGAAAGCAATCAGAAGTGCCCTGCTCTTATGGGAATGCGTCTGAGATCCTGGCATGCAGAGGCACTCAGATCATGTTGTAACTGCAATTCTTGATTGGATCGGGGCAACATGCCCCAGTGTGCTTGCTAATCCCTCTCTGGTATTAAAGATCTATTTTTTGTGAACAAATCCACGCTGTTCCATTGAAAGCCCTCAAAGGGCTTTATTTAAAGCAAAATTTAATCACTGAATGTGCAAATGAGAAAATTTTAATTTTTTTTTCACCTAAAAAGGCAACAGGAAATAGGGGTGCCTGGGTGGCTCAGTCTGTTAAGCGTCTGACTGGATTTCAGCTCAGGTAATGATCTTACAGTTCGTGAGTTCGAGCCCTGTATTGGGCTCTGCGCTGACAGTGCAGACCCTGCTTAGCATCCTTTCTCTCTCTCTCTCCCTCTTTCACCCTCTCTGCCCCTCTCGCTCTCATTCCCTTGAAGTCACGAATGAAAAAGGCAACAAGAAATAGAGTTTATGGGGTATGAAAGGAAATATTTTGTTACTTAAGCTTAGAAAAGGCAAATGTGAGGTAGAATTATGTCCCATTAACTATTTACATATCTAAGGAGGCGCTGAAATATGGAGAAGTACAGAGAAATATAAGGTAGCATACTTAGGGTAGCATCCATAAATAATGGGATTTGACAGATAAGATGAAAATAGAAAAAAGTTTGAAAGTAGGAAAACATCATAGGGAACACAAGGTAAATTGTGTTGCATACATTTGGTGAAGAAAGGAAAATAGAGAAAAATCAGTACTGGGTGCTCAAAGAAGCAAAGCACAACCAAACTGAAGTCAAAGTATTAGTTAGAGATTGACCAGAGAGTGGCTTCAGTGACCAACATAAACCCACCCTTAGTTAACTATCGTATTTTTGCAGCTCATATTCACAGAGGCAGAATTTCTATAGTTTTACATCTTGTGGATTCTGTCTCCCAGAAGTTAACTTTATAGTTTTAAAAACTTTCAAATAACCCTCTTCTCAATGGCTTTTCATTTTCCACTCATTCTACGTTGCCATTTAATGATTTGCTGTTTAAAATTTGCCATTCGTACCCTTTAGAATTATTCAATTATCTCAGTATTACTTGTCGATGGTTGAGAGTGTTCATTCTCATAATTGGGTTCCTTTTATCATCCCATTTTATGTTTATTAAATTATCTGAAATTTCCTGTGTTTTGATTTCTGATAGACAAGAAGATTATGCAATACTTGCCTTGTGTTATAATTGCTCCAAATCAGTTTTGATGACAAGGTATTAGAAACAAATTCTTTCAAAGTAAATTCTAAAACCCCGCAGGCTTTAATTTACTTTTTGGTCTACATCATTTCAATTTAGAAAGACAATTTCTTCTTTTCCTCTTGAGGAAAACACTCCAGCTTTATTCCCTCACTTATTAACCCCCCTCCCCTGCACATATATGCACACATACACACACACAACGACATCATTTGGTAGGTAGTTACAATTTTTTATTACAATCTGTATATTTAAAATTAAACCGTTATGTTGTATGTCAGTTATATCTTAAAAAACCTGAAAAAATGAAATTAAACTCTCCTCCTCTTCTGTAGTTACTGAAAAGCCAAATGATGCTTATATGTATATATCACTTATGATATGACCTACCTCTTCAAACAGCATGATCTGGTCAACCACATATTTGAAAATGAGAGAAGGGAAGTAATTTTACTGAGACTGACTCATTTTATGATATTTTGCTTAAAATAAATGTGTTTTAAGAAATGTAGTATTGGCTTGCATTTAAGAGAAAATATAAAGCAAAACTTTTTCCTTGCAGTAGAGGAAGAAAATTATATTGAATCCCAAGTAGAATGTTGTATTATATTTATGACGAGACAAATACCTGTTTATAATTATAAACATTTTTTAACTGCAGAGACCTGAAGATGTCAAGCAGATACACCAGTGTGAAATACAATTGGAGGAGTTGAAAATATAAACACAAAGTAATAAAGATGAATCTGTAAATACCGCTTAAGTTAAAATTAAATCCAAAACAAAAGGAAAGAAGTGAAAGACAACCAAAAACTGACCTTCTTCTGAAGTAGCCAGGCACCAGGCTTATAATCTAAAATTATATCTATTATGCATATATAACCAGCTGGTATGTCATATAATAAAAATAGTCATATATTTATAATTATTGTTTCATAGAGCTCCATATACATGGATATATTTTCCCTTGCATTCTCATTCAAAAGTTGGCCAATGAAGCTGTTGGTTGTTGAATTTTCTTCTTCTTCATCAATATGCAGGTTGTAAGTATGGTCATAGTAATCATTCGGATATTTAAATATTTTTACATACAAGAGAAATACATTGATGCCTCTTTCATAAATTTCATATAGCCATAACTATTCATTTAAATATAACACTTCTGGAGACATTACATGCAAACACAGGTGAGCATCATTTACTGTGGCCTAATTTAAACAGACAACTATAAATCCGGCTATATGCGTGTGGGTTTATACATATACCCATACCCGCACACTTTATATGAATAGTACTATATATACTTCGTATATATACTATATGTAGTAGTTCACATAAAATATAATTATATTAAAATGTCCATTTGAATTAGATTTATGAGACAAACCAGAATTATTTAGATGAGGTTGAACTCAATTATCTAATCTCTACTTCTATGACCTGTTACGCATCCTAAGTTTCTGTTATTTGCCAGTAAGAGCCCGTATGACTGTTAAGTACCAATCCCTATGTGAAAAGAGCTTATTTCAACGTTCTTTCCACACAAATTGAAATGAGAAAACAAATGTACAGGAATAGCAAAGTTCGCCAGATTTCCCACAGTTTTCTATTCCATAGGGGGAGATTCGCTAGCAGATAATCCACAGATAACTATATCTGAGTAAAGAGAGCACATAGTCATCCATCCTTAACAATACCCCTGTTTATAAATTCCGCATTTTGTTCTTGGGGTGACTGGGGAATATTTAGGAAAATGGTGTTTAATGGCTCAGGTAGGAAGGAACACAAATGGAGGAGGAAGAGAAAAGTTTGTTTTACAAGAAACAAAATGTGAAAAGAGAGAATTCCAAGAAATAAGACTTCACCCAGCCCTAGCATTGTGCTCAATAATTAATCTGGCAAACAACTTCGAGATTAGTGACTCCATATTCGGCACGAGGGAAGTTTTCACGGATGGAGCACAGAGGATGAGAATAGCGAAATGAAATTACTCCAGTGGAACATATACCCAGGTGTTTTTTGTTTGCTTGTTTCCAACATTTAGGGGCTTCACAACATCACAGACACTCCTGAACAAGGACCCATGATCAGCCTTGGCCACTCTGTGGCTCAGCTACTTAACGAATTTGACTTGAAAGACTTTGAGAAGTAAATAAGTCAATGCGTTCCCCCAGCAGTTCCCAGCTACAGTTTGGGGACCGTTGGATATATTGTGCTCATGTTTATGATATATCAGGTTTAATCTGACATAACTAATAAAATTTTCAGGTTATAAATTAATTACATTCATTAAAATGATCTGAGAGTTCTATGTCTTTTTTATGTTTACTTATTTTGAGAGAGAGAGAGCACGAGCAGGAGAGGAGCACAGAGAGAGAGAATCCTAAGCAGGCTTCCCACCGACACTGGGCTCAAACTCACGAACCATGAGATCATGACCTGAGCCAAAATCATGAGTTGGATCCTTAACCAACTGAGCCAGCCAGGTGCCCCCACGAATTGTGTCCTTTTAAGAGGTATTCTCAATCACGTAGAGCCAGCCTGCTGCAGACTGACATCTTAACCAAACATTTATGTTATTTCCGGAAATGAAAAGTAGTATAGTCTAGATTTACCTACTCAAGGATATTGCATACGTGAATCTCCTGTCTTATTTGTATTACAGAAGAAAAGGAGGATGAGAATGGCTAAATAGCTATAGATGAAAATTGAAAAATTAAGTGAACAAATGTGTGCAAGAATATGTGGTTTGTGTGTATATATTAGTAGGTGTGTGCATGAGCATATGTATATTCTATGTTTTCCAGCCAAAGCAATTTTTTGGTCTCTCTTGCTCACCAATGCTCTTAGAACAGCATCTAGCATCATATTAGATACTCAGTAAATATTTGAAGTCTAAGAAAGTGAAAGAAGGAAGTTGTTCTGGAAGAAAAGAACGTGGAAACTTAATGTAAGATGTAGCTATTGCCACAGTGGAAAGGGGGCTTCTCAACATCAGCGTTATTAACATGTTGGAGCAGGGAGTTCTTTGCTGTAAGGAATTGCCCCATGCATTAGATGATGTTTCTTAGATCCCTGGCCTCTACTCATCAGATGCCGTTTCACCCCCTTCCCTAGTTGTGACACCAAAACTGTCCCCACAGCAGGGAGAGAAGATGAGAATATTCCTTCCAATGTCTTAGGAAATTAACATGCCAAGTTAAGGTGTTGCGAGGAACACTCTTATCTCATCGTCTGTCCCTGATTTACCTGTACAGGGAGCGGGAGCACATTCTTTGGTAAAACTATTGGTAGTAAGTGTTCTGTTAGTAATAAGGCTACTGCTTCATCTCCTTCTTTCTGATACTTCTGTCTTACTTTTGAAGCTTGTTTCTTACTTGGATGAAAACCTAAAAGTGTCATTTATTGACCCCCCCCAAAGAAGCCCCAAGTTGAAGAAAATAAGTCTACATTTGATTTGATCCTAAGCAGAGAAGCCAGCAAAATCAGTAATTTCTATACAAGGAAGAGGAAGTTGAAATTTGGGTCTTTAATTAGTGTCTGAAAAGTAAAAGCTGCTCCATAAATATCTACTAGCTGAATACAGAGGGCATTTGGGTTGGAAGAAACAAATGACCAGTGCCCCTGTATCTACTAAACTCAAAGTAGATATAGAATTGCCTCGAGTTGTCATTAGAGAGATGGCTTGCCGTTGACTAAGTAGAATATTAATTCAGTAGGTAAAAGAAGGCTGAGAACCCTGTACGTAAATGATTCCCAATACTCTTTAAATTAAGGTGACCAAAATATCTGCATGTTTTTGCATTCCCTTAAAAAGTTGAACTTTGTTATGCTATTGAGTAAAAGCCCCTGCTGCAAGCACACAGCTCAGCTCCAACCACAATAATGACAAAGGTTATTGTTCCCCAGAAATGTGTTTCCTTTAATCAGATGGCCCCTTAGAAGAATTCTATTTCCTTTCCCTGAAACCTCTGCATGTCACACTGTTCTGGATGGTGAGTTAATTAAGGATAGAGTTATTTTAACTTTTGATAACCTTGACAGATACGGAAAAGATACTTCATGTGTTTTTCAACCCTTTCCAGTAAAAGCAAAACAAGCATTTTCTTCCAACTTATTTTATTCTTACCTTAAGAATCTAGAAAGTATTTTTATTATTTTTATTCCTATTTCATCACTATTTGGGCAAATGTTTATTTTCCCAAAGTTATTCGAGGCTTGAAGGACCCATTTACTAATTCTATTTTTTTTTTTTACATTTATTTATTTTTGAGAGACAGAGAGGAACAGAGTATAAGCAGGAAGAGGCAGAGAGAGAGGGAGACACAGGATTCGAAGCAGGCTCCAGGCTCTGAGCTGTCAGCACAGAGCCCGACACAGGGCCTGAACTCACGGACTGTGAAATCATGACCTGAGCCAAAGTTGGATGCTTAACCGACGGAGCCCCTCAGATTCCCCCCCATTTACTATTTCTAAAAGCATTTTAGAGAATATTATGTACTTCTCAGTGAAATATAGAATATAAAATAAAGAACAAATATAAAAAGACACGTATTTTCACACGTCACTATATAGTAAGGCAAATATCAAGGAATAAAAAGCTGTGTACCTGCCATCCAGGTGAAGATATTGATGATTTCCATTATCGCCGATGTGCCTGTATTCCCATCCTTAACTTCATCTCTTTCCTCTCCCTCCCAGGGAAAACACTATCCTGAATATTATGTTAATATTCCATTGCTTTTCATTATAATGAAAAATTATATTGTATAAATTTATAAAATTTATAATTTAAACTTCATAAATTTTATATATCTCTATATCTGGATGTCTATTTATATAGATCTACGTGTATATATCTATGTGTATATATGTATATATGCCAATAACTCAATGTATAATGTGTGTATAATACAAGTATGTAAGTGTATGTATATACACTATACACTTATGTAATACTAAAACTAAATATGAAATAAGTCATTAAATCTATATATGCATATAGAATGTATTCATTATTTAGTATATACCATTTACATATATATATATATATAATTAACAATGTATTTAGTATTTAGTTTCATGTGCTCTCAGCTTCTACAATAATAGGAATTGTACTCTGTATACCACTGCAATGTTTTTTCAGTCAGAAAAGTGATTGTTGGGGCACTTGGGGGGCTCAGTCGGTTAGGCATCCAACTTCGGCTCAGGTCATGATCTCACGGCTCGTGGGTTTGAACCCTGCATCAGGCTCTGTGCTGACAGCTCAGAGCTTGGAGCCTGCTTCGGATTCTGTGTCTCCCTCTTTCTCTGCCCCTCCCCCACGCATGCCCTGCCCCCCTCCCCAAAAAAATTAAAATAAAAAAGTGGTTATGGTTAATGCATTATGACGCTTTTGCTGTTATTCATTTTATTTACTGAATATATTTTTATTATATGACAACACCATCATTTATTTTTTAATTTGTGTGTTATTGTACACTTAAGGCATTTCTTGTGTTATAATGAGTTGTGATGATAGGACCCCACTCTTGAAATCAGCATTTGGAGCATGAGAGCAAGAATTTCTCTGTAGATGATATCCAGGAGTGGAAAGTATATTCAGCTTCACAAGAAAATTGTCTCTGAACATGGTTTTAACAGATATGTTTTGAAATTAAAAAAATAAGAATTAGCATTAAGCATGAAATCTCCAGTAACTGGATTTGACAGCTTTTTTGTAATTTCCCAGGTCTACTGGATTTAGAATAATATTTTTTGTGGACTCAATATACAATTTCTTAATTACTAGTGAGGTTGAACATGCTTACGTTTTTATTCCCCGTCTGTGTTTGCTCTTCTGCTAAATCCTTCTTGTGCTTTGTCCATTCCTCTAATTAACTGGCTTTTCTTTTCCCAATGTAAGTACAAAAATTGTTAGTACATTTTAATTTATACCTCTTTTCTAGTTATAAAAATCAGAAGTATCTTCTGATGATGTGTAACTTGGTTTTATATTTTCACCATATTCATGTGGTATGTGCAGCACATTTTTAAAAATTTAAGGAAATGAATTTCAAATCTTTCTACGATTTTTGGTGTTTGTGTCTTGTTAAGTGATTCTCTACCCTGTAGTCATATACATATTCTTTTATTTTGCCGCTAATGATTTTGAAGTTATTTTTCCCACATAAAAGCCTTTCCCACATTTAAGCCTTTAATTACATAAAATACATCTGTGCACATTATGCAAAATGAGGATCCATTTTTGTTTTGCTCACATATTGAAAAAAAATTTTGCCCAGTATCATTTATTAATCATTTGATCTTTTCTGTCTGGTCTATAAAGCCATCTTTGTTACATGCCAAAGCCTGCATGTATGCGTGTATGTGTTTCTTAGTTCCATATTCTGTTCCTGGACAGGTAAACAAGTGGGACAATACTTGTCCCTATGAAGATGGAGAGACATTGCTGGAGGTAGATGTACAGATGTGTGTATGTTGGATGTGTTTATGCACATATGCACACACATGCACATGAACCATTAGCAGTGGGCATAAAGCATGCCTCGGTTTAATCTCTACATACAGTGTTCCAATAAAAGGAAGCAGGACTCTCTGAAAGAATGGCTGAATCCATAAAGTGGCTCAAAGAATACAAGATGAGCATAGAACATCTTCTGGTGCTAACACAGAAATTCTCTGATAAGGATGGGAACATGTCAAAAAAAACCACAAAGATCACTTCGAAGGGGCCCCTACTAGCAGAATTTGGGAGTATTGGAACAGTGAAGGGAATAATAGTAATAGATTATAACCCATTGGGATAATGAATGATGTTCCTTCACCTGCCATATAAGACAGGTCAAAAATGCAGGTATTTGCAATGTACATCATTTCCAGCCATGGGTCTAGAACCAAAATCACATCAGAGAATGATTTCCTGATTCCAGAAGAAAACAAAACCTAGATCGACAAGATAAGAGCAAATACAACATGGCATATTTTCATTATTTAGTAGTGAAAATCATCAAGATATTAATATCCACTTGGCTTTCCCAAAATAGAAACAACTCATAATGTAAGGTCCATGTTAACTGTAACATTAATTGCAGTATTTTTGCAAAACTGTGCCTAAGGATCTAGAGAATAAAGTAATTAAATACAAGACCTAAATAAATTTTTTTGAGAAAGTTAGCATAGTCTATATAATTTTATGAAGGTTTTTAGTATAGTGTAACATCTATAAGGCTTACGTATTTTTGTACCCTCCATGCTTCAGTGTAGTATCACAGCCAAGTAACAGGATGTCTAGGCCTCATTAATCTCACTGATATAGAACACTAATATTCCAGAAACCAACACTTGAGAAAACCACACACATTCTTTTCAAGTGTGCATAGTGTGTTCACCACAACAAATGATATGCTAGGCTATAAAACAAGTCTGACTTGTAACTGAAGGCTGTATGAAGAATATTTTCTGACCATGAGAGAATCAAACTAAATATTAATAACCATAAGTAGCAAACCACAAATAAAACCAAATATGTATAAATTATAAAGATGAGTCAAAGATAAAATATGATGGAGAAAATTATAAAAGTATTCTGGGGGCACCTGGGTGGTTCAGTTGGTCAAGCATCCAACTCTTGATTTCAGCTCAGGTCATGATCTCATGATCTGTGGGTTAGAACCCCGCATATGGCTCTGCGCCGACAGCATGGAGCCTGCTTGGGATTCTCTCTCTCTCCCCATCCCTCTCTGCCCTTCCCCCACTGGCTCTGGCTCTCTCTCTCTCTCTTTCTCTCTCTAAAAATAAATAAATAAACTTTAAAAAATTGAAAACAATATTCTGAACTCCATAACAATGAAAATAAAACACCAAAATTTGGAGGCTGCAGTGAATGCTATGCTTTTTAGACATTTATAACTTAAAGGTTTATATCGAAAAGAAGAAAAATCTAAAGTCAATGACCTAAGATTATATTTGAGGCAGCTAGAGGAAAAAAAAACAAGACAAATAAAAAGTACTTTGAAGAAAAAGAATATAAAGGTAAGAGCACAAATAAAGAAACTAGGGAACAGACAACAATAAAGATAATTAAAAGCAAAAGCCGGTTCTTTGAAAAGAGGAACAAAATTTATAAATCCCTGGCTGTACTGATGAACACAGAGGGCACAGATCACCGTAACAGTGATGACAGAGACCACAAACCAGTTTTATAAATGGTCAAGTACTTGAACAGGGTTCACAAGAGAAAGTCTGAACATAAGCATCTGAAAAGATCCCCAATGTCTTTAGCCATGGGGAGCAATGCAAATTTAAACCCTAATGAGAGATCCTTAAGCCTCAGTAACAGACCAGAAGTTTTAAAGGCTAGCAAAACTGGGGCACCTGGGTGACTCAGTTGGTTAAACATCTGACTTCAGCTCAGGTTATGGTCTCACGGTTCATGGGTTTGAGCCCCATATGGGGCCCTGTGCTGACAGCTCAGAGCCTGAAGCCAGCTTCAGATTCTGTGTCTCCCTCTCTCTCTGCTCCTCTCCCTCTCGTGCTCTGTCTCTTTCTATCTCTCAAAAATGAATAAATGTTCAATTTTTTTTTAATTTTTTTTTCTTTTCAACGTTTTTTATTTATTTTTGGGACAGAGAGAGACAGAGCATGAACGGGGGAGGGGCAGAGAGAGAGGGAGACACAGAATCGGAAACAGGCTCCAGGCTCCGAGCCATCAGCCCAGAGCCTGATGCGGGGCTCGAACTCACGGACCGCGAGATCGTGACCTGGCTGAAGTCGGACGCTTAACCGACTGCACCACCCAGGCGCCCCATAAATGTTCAATTTTTTAAAAAAATTACTTAAAAAAAAGGAAAGACTAGCAATACTAAGTGTCAGGGAGAATGTGAAGCAATCCTCATGTTTAGCTTCTGGGAGAGTGAACTGGTACATTTACTTTAAAAAGCAGCTTGGTTAAAGAGACTGTCTTTTTTTCCATTGGATATTCTTTCCTGCTTTGTCAAAGATTAGTTGGCCATACTTTTGTGGGTCTAGTACTGGGGTTTCTATTCTATTCCATTGGTCTATGTGTCTGTTTTTGTGCCAATACCATGCTGTCTTGATGATTACACCTTTGTAGTAGAGGCTAACGTCTGGGATTATGATGCCTCCTGCTTTGGTCTTCTTCTTCAAAATTACTTTGGCTATTCGGGGTCTTTTGTGCAACGTGGATGGAACTGGAGAGTGTTATGCTAAGTGAAATAAGTCATACAGAGAAAGACAGATACCATATGTTTTCACTCTTATGTGGATCCTGAGAAAGTTAACACAAGACCATGGGAGAGGGGAAGGAAAAAAAAAAAAAAAAAGAGGTTAGAGAGGGAGGGAGCCAAAACATAAGAGACTCTTAAAAACTGAGAACAAACTGAGGGTTGATGGGGGGTGGGAGGGAGGGAAGGGTGGGTGATGGGTACTGAGGAGGGCACCTGTTAGAATGAGCACTGGGTGTTGTATGGAAACCAATTTGACAATAAATTTCATATTTAAGGAAAAAAATAAAAATAAATAAAAATTTAAAAAATGTAGTTAAAAGCAAAAATAAATAAATAAATAAATAAACAAACAAATAAATAAATAGCAGCTTGGCTCTCTAAATAAAGTGAATCACATATATGCCCATCATTCCACCCCCAGACATTTACAAAAGATAAATTAAAACACATGCTCCCACTCCCATGCTTGTACGCGAACATTCATAGAGGCTTTATTAAAAATGTCCACAAACTACAAGTAACTCAAATGTCCATCAATGATTCAACGGGGGAAAAAAGTGACATAGTTTAACAATAAGACAGAATGAACTCTTGATGCCCCAACAACGTCAGGGAAAGGATCCAGAGACAAAAGAGCCATACTTATGAAATCTGCATATATTTATGAAGTTCTAGAACACACAGAGCTAAGAATGGAAATTAGATACAAATTAAAACAATATGACCTCTGAGCATGGAGTAGGAGAACTGACTGGAAAGTGGGCATAAGAGAATTTTCTGGAACAAACAAGATGGCTTATCTCTTTCTTGGCAGGTCTTTACAAGAGTGTGCACTAAACTCATTGAGCTGCATGCTTAAAATCTGTGCATTTTTGTTGTATGAGAATCTCGTATTGATTTGAGAAAAATGCAAACATTTTGCAAATGGTTGTAGTGTTTTTAGAGGTCTTCATAGTTTTTTTCAGATGCAATGTTTATACGGACAATTCATATGTATATCTCAAAGTAAAAAACCCTTTACTATATGTAGTTTTTGTCATGTTTTGTGTTTGCTGAAAGCAACAGAGAGTAATGTTGTTTTATCAAATTTGGCAGTCCAGATATATTTCAAAGTGAGCAAAGAAATAATACCAATGTACTAATGAAAGAGAGGAATAGTATAGGGGATCTGTTGCTTCTCTGCTGAGGCCATTTATGGCTGTGGCATTTGGTGCTGTTTCCAAAAACATTAGTATGGTTTTCAGAATTGTTCATCCAGAAATGCAGTTGTTTCAGTGACCTCAGAAGGTCTCAGGCCCTCTGCTAATGAACCTGATCACAGATGGGTACATAAACCAGTTTTCCTCTTATTGTATCTGGGAAAAATTCATAGCAATGAAGATACTTATAAGCATGGTGTCAAAAAGAAAGAGAACACCTTTTTTGCTTGTTTGTTTGTTTCGGCTGCTTTATTTCAACTATGAGATGGCTAATTGCTATGTTCATGCCTTGTAGTCACCATACCTATCATTTGAGCCATTTGCATTTGCTACCACAAATTCTTATGCTTCTTAATTCTTTACAAAGATATTATTTAAAACATCTTGCAGGACTATAAATTTATCAAACTGAGCTTGATTTCTACTGTGTAGAAACACACAAACTACTACTATTCAATTGCAGTCATATTCTATTCAGTTCATGGAACAGTGCAGGGAGGCACATGGTTGGGGACAGCTGGGTGTCCAAACTGAGGGGGAGAAAAGCAGGAAGATGGGTCTTTCAACTGGTGCCCCAGAAAGGTCAATGGGAAAGAAATTTCAACCATTAACTGGTCATTTTTATAGAAGGCAGAAAATTTCCAGGATTTTATTTTAATAGAAGAGGGACATTCGAAGGCTACAGATCTCTAATACCCGTGGGGAGCAAATAAACGTGTTTGTGCTTTGTAGCGATTATGTTGCTGGAAGCAATGCCTTGTAGCAGAACTGCCCTGGGAGGCTGCGGGAGCAAAGTCAGTTATTTTTTTCTTTTGCAACTT
Organism: Neofelis nebulosa; assembly: GCF_028018385.1. Lineage (NCBI taxonomy): Eukaryota > Metazoa > Chordata > Mammalia > Carnivora > Felidae > Neofelis > Neofelis nebulosa. The sequence continues at coordinate 9,045,103 of NC_080794.1, read as the reverse complement.
TCTTATTTTCCCCCTCCTAATAGTATCTCTTGAAGGGCACAGAGGCCAATATTTGATATATTTAATAGATGTGTTTACTTATTTATTTCCTAGACTGCCTGTCACTGTCTTTAATTTTTTAAGCACTGGGCTTCTCTCACAAGAAATGGACCATTTTCTTCTGGAGGAAGTAGGAGGACTCAGCCTGATGGCAGCCGAGCTATGGGTTGACTTTTAAATAAAGGTTTCTTTGTGGAGTTTGGTGTTAAGTGGATCCATGATTTGAAGCCAACCGAAAAAAACAAAACAAAACAAAACAACACAACAACAAAAAACATTCCATTATTTGGGACACTTACCATCAAACTTTTACCTGTCACCTTGGCTTACATTTTTATACCAGATACACTTGACAATGGGAAACTAATCCAAAGTAGCATAATATAAAGTTAATATAAACTGGAATACTGTCACATGTTTTATCATATTGATTTTTCATTTTAATATAACTTTCCCAAAAATCAGCCTAGTAGTGATACATCAGACTTCTTTCCTTCCCTTCCTCCCTTCCTTCCTTCCTCCCTTCCTGTCTCTTTACAAATAGTCCCCCCCCTGCCCTGTCTAGTTTATTGAGGTATAATTTACACTCACTTTTGATTGTACAAATCTATGAGTTTTGATAGATACCTTCAGCCATGTCACCACCATAGCAATCAATATATAGAAAATTTCCATTATCCAAATTTTTCTTTTGTTCCCCTTTGTTGTCAATATCATCCCATACCTACCACCTGAAAAACACCATGCTATTTTCTATCCCCATTTTGTGTTTTTTAGACCATCACATAAATGGTATCATACAGTATAACCATTTGAATCTGGCTTATTTCACTTAGCATAATGCATATGCTGTATATGTTGGTGAATATATTGATATTCCATTTTATTATCAAGTAGTATTTTCTTGAGCGAACATACCTAGTTTTTTATCCAGTCATAAACTGAAGGACATTTGGGGTTTGTCCAGTTTTTTTTAGAGTATAGATAAAACTCCTACAAACTTTCATATAAGTTTTTACGGGACTGTATGCTTCCATTTGTCTTATATGAATACGTAGCAGTAGGGTTGATGGGCTACATGGTCAATATATGTTAATCTTTATAAGAAACTATTAACCTGCTTTCAAACCAGCAGTTCTATTTGACATTCCTGCCAACAAAATATGAGGGTTACTCTACCTCCTTGCAAGCAGTTTGTATGACAGAGTTTTGTGGGTATTATTGTTGTTGTTGTTTGCTTCCTTGTCTTGTTTTGTCATTCTAATAGGCATGTAGTAAGTGGGTTGTTTTTGAGTAAGTAACTAACATGCCATAGTGATCTATCTATCAGAGCTGGCTCTCTGGCAGACTGTGTGTGTCTCTTCTCGATTCTGCATTCAGTTATGTCACAGTCTATAGCTTGGAATTAGCCCTGAAACCACAGAAACAGTCAGAAGTCAGGGTGGCTGTTCTGTTATTTGTTTTATTTTGTATTTTGTTGTTTTTTCTTTCCATGTAGTCAGCTCCCTAACATTCACCAGCACACCCCTGGTCACTGCCTTCACCAAACACATGTTTTAGAAAAATATGGTGAGTGTACCAAAGGGGAAAACAAATGTCTTCCAGAAAATATGGGGGAAATAACTCACTATAGTGTATTAAGCTATAATAGGGAAACTAAAGGTGTTATGGGTGCCAGATTCAGACACAGATCTTCAGAGTAATTTCAAAGATTAAGTAATGCCTACACTGAGAACCACATAACAAAATGATCTGGGTCAATGTTCATGGTGCATGGAGCAGAGTCAGGACCAGCTGGTGAGAGACACCATTAGGGGACACAACGAGCCAAGCCTGTAAACACACAGAAGGCACGGCAAAAGGAGCAAAAATGGTGTCTGGAGGTGGAAATCTGTGTCAGGTAATAAAGGGTCTTGTGAGCTGTGTTAAAAATTTGAACTTCATCCTGAGGATTCACAGAACCTGGATGAGTCTAAAGTGTAGAGTGAAATAATCAAAATTTTATTTTCAAGTAAAATGTGGCGAAGATGAAAAAATGCGTTGGATATAGGAAGACCAGAGCTGGGGCACCGCTGCAAAGATGAATGGAAGAGAGTTCAGGAACCACTGGTGGTAGTAGCTATGGTGACCCAGAAATGCGGTGTGAAAGCCCACATTCAAGTATGTTACATGGTAGCTGACCAGATTCAGAGTACCAGGCTGGCCTGAATTACGAGAACTGGTGAAATAATGAGACAGACTTGGGTAAGCATGTCATCACCTCAATTGACCATCCCCATACAATCAACACACATCCAGTGCGAAGGGTGTGTGGGTCAGGACACAAGGAAGGGTATACACATCATGAGGCGTGGAGGTCCTGTGGTATAGACAGAGTGGGGAATTAGCCAGCAGAGAGAGCTTAATACCATGGAAACATTTCATAACACAACAATAGGGAAGTAGACACTATGTCTTTTCAGCACATAAAAATTTCCCATATCATTATATAATAAGGAAATCTTTGCTGTCCTACATTTACTACTTTCTGATTCTACCTCTTACTTTTGTCACCCAGTCTTTAGCAAGCTTGACTGTGTCTTCATATAAATGACTGTATTCAAATGAAACTAAGAGCTGGTTTTTTTTAAAGAAAAAACACAATTAATAAGCCCCTAGCCAGACTTATCAAAAAGAAAAGAGAAAGGACCCAAATAGATAAAATCACAAGGGAAAGAGGAGAGATCACAACCAACACCACAGAAATACAAAAAATTATAAGAGAATAGTGTGAAAAATTATATGCCAACTGGGTGATTGGGAAGAAATGAACAAATTCCTAGACACTCACACATTACCAAAACGTAAACAGGAAGAAATAGAAAATTTGAACAGGCTGATAATCAGCAAAGAAATTGAATGAATCAATTATCAAAAATGTCCCAACAAATAAGAGTCCTGGGCCATATATGGCTTCCCAGGGGAATTCAACCAGACATTTAAAGAAGAGTTAATACCTATCTCCTCAAACTCTTCCAAAAACTAGAAATGGAAAGAAAACTTCCAAACTCATTCTGTGAAGCCAGCATTACCTTGATTCCAAAACCAGAGAAAGACCCCACAAAAAAGGAGAATTCCAGGCCAATATCCCTGATGAATCTGGATGCAAAAATTCTCAACAAGATACTAGCAAATAGAGTTCAACAGTACATTAAAAGAATCATACACAATGATCAAGTGGGATTCATTCCTGGGCTGCAGGGCTGGTTCAATATTCACAAATCAATCAACGTGATACACCACATTAATAAAAGAAGGGATAAAAACTATATGATCCTTGCAATAAATGCAGAGAAAGCACTTCACAAAATACAGCATCCTTTCTTAATAAAAAACTCTCAAGAAAGTAGGGATAGAAGGAACATACCTTAACATCATAAAAGCCATATATTAGAGGCCCACAAATGATATCATCCTCATTAGGAAAAAAACTGAGAGCTTTTCCCCTAAGATCAGGAACACAACAAGGATGTCCACTCTCACCACTGCTGTTCAACATAGTACTGAAAGTCCTAGCCTCAGCAACTAGACAACAAAAAGAAAGTAAAGGCATCCAAATTGGCAAGGAAGAAGTCAGATTTTCACTCTTCGCAGATGACATGATACTCTGCATGGAAAACCCGAAAGACCCTACCAAAAAACTAAAGAACTGATACACGGATTCAGCAAAGTCGCAGGATATAAAATCAATGTACAGAAGTCTCTTGCATTTCTATACACCAATAATGATGAAGCAGAAGGAGAAATCAAGGAATCTATGCCATTTACAATTGCACCAAAAACCATAAGATACCTAGGAATAAATGTAACTAAAGAGGTAAAAATATCTGTATGCTGAAAACTATAGAAAGCTTATGAAAGAAATTGAAGAAGACACAAAGAAATGGAAAACATATTTCATGCTGATAGATAGGAAGAACAAATATTGTTAAAATGTCAATACTACCCAAAGCAACCTACACATTCAATAAAATCCCTGTCAAAATAACTCTGGCACTTTTCACATAGCTAGAACAAACAACTCTGAAATTTGTATAAAACCAGAAAAGACCCTGAATATCCAAAGTAATGTTGCAAAAGAAAACCAAACCTGGAGGCATCACAATCCCAGACTTCAAGCTCTATTACAAAGCTATAATCATCAAGACATTATGGTACTGGCACAAAAACAGACACACAGATTGATAGAACAGAATAAAGAACCCAGAAATGGACCCACCAATGTATGGCCAACTAATCTTTGACAAAGCAGGAAAGAATATCCAATGGAAAAAAGTCTCTTGGGGCGCCTGGGTGGCTCAGTCAGTTAAGTTTCCGACTTCGGCTCAGGTCATGATCTCACGTGAGATCATGTGAGTTCGAGCTCTGCATCGGGCTCTGTGCTGACAGCTCAGACAGAGCCTGGAGCCTGCTTCAGATTCTGTGTCTCCCTCTCTCTCTTCCCCTCCTCTACTCATGCTCTGTCTCTCTCTCTCTCTGTCAAATATAAATAAACATTAAAAAAAAAAAAGAAAAAAGACAGTCTCTTCAGCAAACGGTGTTGGGAAAACTGGACAGCGACATGCAGAAGAATGAACCTGGAGCACTTTCTTACACCATACACAAAAATAAACTCAAAATGGATAAAAGATCTAAATGTGAGACAGAAGAAAACCATCAAAATTCTACAGGAGAAAACAGACAGCAACCTCTTTGACCCTGGCCAGAGAAACTTCTTACTCAACACATCTCTGAAGGCAAGGAAAACAAAAGCAAAAATGAACTATTGGGACCTCATCAAGATAAAAAGCTTCCACACAGTGAAAGAAATAATCATCAAAACTAAAAGGCAACTGACATAATGGGAAAAGATATTTGCAAATGACATATCAGATAAAGAGTTAGTATCCAAAATCTATAAAGAACTTATCAAACTCAACACCCAAAAACCAAATAACCCAGTTAGGAAATGGGCAGAAGACATGAACAGATACTTTCCCAAAGAAGACCTCCAGATGGCTAAAAGACACATGAAAAGATGCTCAATGTCACTTATCATCAGGGAACTGCAAATCAAAACCACAATGAGATACCACCTCACTTCTGTCAGAATGGCTAAAATTAACAATTCAGGAAACAACAATGTTGGCAAAGATGGAGAGAAAGGGGAAACCTCTTGCATTATTGGTGGGAATGAAAACTGAAATTAAAAATAGAACTACCCTACAACCCAGCAATTGCATTACTAGGTGTTTATCCAAAGGATACAAAACTGCTGATTTGAAGGGGCAATTGCACCCCCAATGTTAATAGCAGCACTATCTACAATCATCAAATTATGGAAAGAGACCAAATGTCTATCGATTGATGAATGGATAAAGATGTGGCGTATGTATATGTGTGTGTGTACGTGTGTGTGTGTGTGTGTGTGTGTGTATGTGTATATATGTGTATATATATATATATGTATGTATATATATATATGTATGTATATATAGCGGAATACTACTCACAGATGAAAAATTGACATCTTGCCATTTGCAACAACATGGATGGAACTAGAATGCATTACACTAAGTGAAACAAGACAGAGAAATATAAATATCATATGATTTAATTCATATGTGGTATTTGAGAAACACAACAGATGAACATAGGGGAAGGGAAGGAACAATAACATAAAAACAGAGAGGGAGGCAAACCATACAAGACTCTTAAATACAGAAAACAAGTGGGGGGGGGCAAGGAGTTAAAGGGCTAATGGGCATTAATGAGGGCACTTTATGGGATGAGCACTGGGTGTCATATGTAAGAGATGAATCGCTGGATTCTACTCCTGAAGCCAAGACTACACTGCATGTTAACTAAATTGAATTTAAATAATAAATACATATGTGTGTACATAATATACATAAATATATTATATGTCTATACACACATACATATTGAATGAAAAAAAATGAAATGAAATTGGAAAACAAAACTTTCTATCCCATTTAATGACTGAAATTTAAATATTGAATTATGGCATCGAGTTCAGGTTGTTAAGAAACAAAGAAACAAACAAAAAGCCTTGTATCCAAATTTACATAGACGTATCTCTCAAAGTTATTTTATAGATTTCATTTTTACAGTGGTGTCAAAATAATACCACTTCTCATAAATTCCATATTGATGAAAATATTTATAATGCAAACAAGGGATATGGTGTATTTCAGAGAAGTTAGAGAAGGGCCATGTCAGCTGTTTAATCTTTGAAAAACTGGTTAAATCTCATGAGAAAGTCCTTTTTTTTAGAATGAAAACCTCAGGTGACCCCAATTTGGCCCACTCCCTAATCTAGTCTGATTAATTAGGTCAATGTCACATATGCTATGCCCCATCTTTCTGTCAATGGGAAGAGTGGGATCAAAAGAAGGATTAATAAATACTTGGAATCTCATGACATCTAAAGAATGGTCTTTTATTGTTTTGGATTTATGCATATTTAAGGCCAAAAATATTTGATAAAGAAATGAATATTTATTTTACTAGTTCCTCAATGGAAATACCAGCTTTAATACTGCAATTCAGACATCATTTATACTACCCAATTAATACTGATTTGATATCTATCTAATAGATTATAGATAGATGGAATAATAGATAAATAGATAATAAATAATCTACCTTCTACAGGTGTGTATAAGTTTTTAAAACCAGGAAGAAATCTTATTCAATCCAGAACTCTAATTGGAAAGCTAAACATATGAGAAACTCTGGAAGACAATGTTTCTCTAGCAGAATCCACAGTGTATTTGTTGCTTGAATTCATTCATTCAGTCATTCAAAAAATATTTATGAAGCAACTACTAGGTACTTTTGAGCTCTTCCATGCTCTGGGCCCCAGTAGTAAGTAGAATAGACATTCAAATCCTAACTTTCATGAAGATAAAAAACAATTGAGTGGATTTGAGTTGTATTTTAGGACACAGATTAAGGATCTGAGTAATCCAACGTGAGGGATGAAGAAAATGAAGAGTCAGAGACAAGTGAGTTTTGGAAGATAGGGAGGAAAGATTTGGAAGGAGATGTACCAAGGATTTAACTCAAAGTGTCTTGGAGAATTACTTTGGAAATAATAGGTACACAATTGTATGTTAAATTGGATCTTAGAGGAAGCATCTGAGAAAAATTAGAAGCTGTGAGAATGTGTGTCATATTTTATTTTATTTTTCTAATGCTTATTTATTTTTGAGAGAAAGCATGCTGGCAGGGGAGGGGCAGAGAGAGGGGGCAGAGAGGATCTGAAGCAGGCTTTGTGCTGACAGCAGCGAGCCTGATGCAGGGCTCGAATTCATGAACCGTAAAATCATGACCTGAGTCAGTAGTTGGACACTCAAGTGATGGAGCACCCAGCTCCCGTGTGTCATATCTTTAAAAAAATTTTTTTAATGTTTATTTATTTCTGAGACGGAGAGAGATAGAGCATGAGTGGGACAGGAGCAGAGAAAGATGGAGACACAGGGTCAGAAGCAGGCTCCAGGCTCTGAGCTGTCAGCACAGAGTCTGACACGGGGCTCGAACTCACGAACCGCGAGATCATGACGTGAGCCAAAGTCGGTCACTCAACCAACTGAGCCACCCAGGCGCCCCTCTGTGTGTCATATCTTAAATCATTGGGGTCAGTGATAATACAAGACAGAAAAGAGAACAAGGTGATGACTGAGCCTTGAGGACTCCCAAATGTAGAGATGAAGTCAAAAGGAACCAGCAACAAACACTAGGAAGGAATCGCAGTAGAGGGAACTGGCAAGCTTTTCTACCAGATAGTGTGAGAAAAGCCACTTTATGCTACGCATACACTCACACTATTTACAGTGTTATACCAGCTGAATTTAGGAAGGCACAGTCAATTCCTTATGTCAACCTGGACAAGTCTGAGTTCTCTGCACCCTCTCTTGCACTTCAAGCAGCAGACGGTACATTTTCACAATTCGTGTCTCTGTGATGTAGCCAGGTTATAAAGAACAATCACTTGAGTTCCATGGCTTTTCCTAGGCCTTACTATGGGGCCTAATGCATTGAAAGACTGGTTACTGGTTACCGGAGGTAGGTTATGAGCAAGAGTGATATTGTGAAGTCGGAGGCAAAAAGGTGAATGTCCCTGAAACTAGGGAGGGAAGAAGAGAGACAGGTCAATTAATTTACCCACGCATCTGGGTGCCCTCTTCCCCATCCAGATCTTGCACAGTGGTAATGGAGGAACGCCTAAGTAAAAATGCCGATGTGGGGCACGTGGGGAGAATGCAACGCAGTATAGATGTTTCTAGTCCCGCCAAAGACTTCTCTTTCCCAAGAGTGGCCTAGAAGCAGAGAACATCAAGGCAATGGGGAAATTCAAGACTTGGTGGGACTGGATGTCCTCGGGCAACATCAGAGGGCTCTCCGGTGTCCAGTGCTATGGCTTTGAATAGACCTTGGAACTTCAGTGAAAATCAAACACGGAGGAACACAGTGTATTTCTCAGCAGTACAGGCTGATCAGTGACAGATGAAGGCTGGACGTCTAAAATTAAATGAAGTTTTGCTTTATTTTTTTTTTTTTACTTATTTATTAACATTTATTTTTATTTTTAGAGACAGGGAGAGACACACAGTGTGAATGGGGGAGGGGCAGAGACAGAGGGAGACACAGAATCGGAAGCAGGCTCCAGGCTCCGAGCTGTCAGCACAGAGCCCAACACAGGGCTTGCACACATGAACTGTGAGATCATGACCTGACCTTAAGTCAGACACTTAATCAACTGAGCCATCCAGGTGCCCCAAGGTTTTAAAAAGGAAGAAATTCCTATTTCTTGCATACACTTCTGAACTAAATTGAATTCATTTAGAAGTGAAGGAATTCACTACCACTATTTCCGACTTAAGGTGTATGGAAAAGTCCTCATGCTTCAAAATATTTTGCTCATTCTGTGAAATAACTCTTTAAATAATAATTGCACATTACTACAAACCTAACCCTCAACAGTGACTAAAACTATTTCACATTTTAACGAAATGCAACTTAGTCATACACTTTTCTGTACATAATTTGTTGAATTACTTCTTTTTTTGATGCAGTTAAGGGTAGAATATGGAGTAATTTTTTTAGAAAGCTTATTTATTTATTATTTCAGAAAGAGAAAGAACACAAGCAGGGGAAAAGCAGAGAGACAGAAGGAGACACAGAATCCAAATCAGGCTCTAGGCTCTGAGTTGTCAGTACAGAGCCCAACACAGGGCTTGAACCCACTATCCGTGAGATCATGACCTGAGCCAAAATCGGATGCTTAACCGACTGAGCCACCCAGGTGGCCCATATATGGAGTAATTTTGAGCATGGAGCCTTCAATAAGATTTGAGATAGTGGGAGGAAAACAAAGGGAGCAGGAGAAGAGCAAGGGTTCACTGATGAACGGAAGGTGGGGAGAGAGTGAAGGGAAATACGGCACAAATTTTAATAAGGGAAGATAACTGTTCTAATTTTACTGAAGGTTGGTACTGTTGATTACCCAATCTAAGCCTCAACAATCCTAAAATTCTCCTCCAGACCCTACACTGCCTCTGGTATACACTAAAATGATCAGACTAGGAACTTGGACATGAAGTATGAAATGAAATTATCTTGAATTAAAAACAAAAAGTCATGACAAGGATACAGGGAGAGACAACAGCACAGTGAACTGTGCTAGTCTGCAGTTACGGTATTGCATTTCATAGCGCCTTCTAGTGGCCGGGTCTGTGCTGGGTCATTTTATCATCAGAGGAGTTCAGCAGTTATAAAGCACTGGGTGATGTATGGAATTGTTGAATTACTATATTGTACATCTGGAACTAATGTAACACTGTAGGTTATCTGTCTTAAAATAAAATAAAATGAAGTTTTAAAAATGCCCAGCTGAAATTGTTTGCTCTTTATTAAATTTCTGAGTAATGATTCAAAACTCCATTCTTGGTCAAAATAATTGAAGACTATTATGAGAAATTCCTATCCTACAGAAGATCATTGTTTTTTTATAGTTAATTAGAAGTGAAAGTTGTTTCCTATTGCCCTCTCCTCTTTAGAAAGAGAAGGTTGAAATCTGACATCCCTCCCCCCACCAAAGAAAAGGAAAGGAAAATAAATTTACCAAAAGGATTAACATGCGTTTTCTCAGGCACTGTCAGATTCAGAGATTATTCTTTACTGTTTATGGTTTACTCCTCCATAAGTATAGACCTTGAGTTTAAAAATTAATGGAAAAGGGGGCACCTGGGTGGCTCAGTCAGCTAAGTGTCCATCTTTAGCTCAGGTCATGATGTCACGGTTCGTGAGTTGGGGTCCCTTGTGGGGCTCTGTGCTGACAGCTCAGAGCCTGGAGCCTGCTTCCAATTCAGTCTCCCCCTCTCTGTCCCTGTCCTCTCTCTGTCTCCCTGTCCCTCCCACACTCACGCTCTGTCTCTCTCTCTCTCTCTCTCTCTCAAAAATAAACATCAAAATTTTTAATTAATGGAAATGAATAACAACAGTAGATTTAACACAAATTCCTCAGATTACATTTGTTTGCCAAAAAACCTACCAAACTTCTCAACAAAATGGTACCTCCTATTGTACAGAAGAAATTTAAGGAAATGTGCTGTGAGATTTCACTTTGCCTCAAACGTTTTGCTTTTGAAAACAGCTTTCTGGAACATAGAAGCAATGTACACGCCTTACCCTGGTATTTCTTAAGGTGCCATAACAAAGAGACCAATGGACAGAGATGGACATGGGGAGGAGGGATGGAAAACTGTTCAATTCAGAAGTTAAATTGGAGAAGTCCATCGAGATTTATCGGCATTTACAGTTTAGTGCAGCGTGTATGCAACCCTGAGGGCCCCATTCCTGACTGACAAAAGGAGACCTGAGATGCCAGAACAACAGAGCTCAATCTTTCAGAGACGATGTTTTTTCTTAAGGTTAACCTTGAGGTTTTCTGTGCTCTGAAGTCCCTTGACCTTCCTTGGAGAATGAATTTTTGGATTAAATCTTAATGGATTTTCAGAGAAGACTGATTATAGGAGCATAAAATAAAATGAATTATGTAATGAGTTTCTTCATTACTGCAGATTGATGGCTTCCTTATTGTCTGGTTGGCTGAGAATGGCTTCCTAAAGAGTTTGAGACAAGGCACCAAATGATGGAAATCATTTACTTCTTAAGACAAATCATTAAAGTGTCATGTAAGTGTATTGTGTGTGTGTGTGCGTGCGCGTGCAGATACCTATTTACACATGCTTCCTGGTGAATCAGTCCAACTCCTTAAAAAGTATTTTCGAATTAATAGGAATTACTCAAGGAACGATTATGCAGAGATACAAAATCCGTGAAAAAAAATTTTTGTGGCTCATGTTACTATCCAACAGTACATTTTGTACCTATATGTTTCGTCAGCTATCATTTGTCAGTTCCACGAAAATCAAGAGTCACTGGTGTGTGGGGGGCGGGTGGGGCTTTGTTCTACTCCAAGCTGTATGTTTGGTACCTGGGAAGATCCTCAGTAACACAGTAGATGCAGAGAGTTATATGAATAAATGAAAGTATATGTTTATCAAGGAAAGGAAGGAAATGGGGCTAGTTAGTAGAGTCTTTGTTTCTGCTACTTGTCAAGAGAAGATAAGAAGTATTTATAATGTCACTCCTCCACAACCAACCTCTGTTCTCTTGACTTTAGTCTGCATCTCAATGGTTTGAAGATCTTTCATTTGTGAAGTGACCTAGTTCTTGACTCTTAAAGGGTCTGAGCCCAAAGCAGTCTCGCCACTGGGTTGATGTCGGTGTCCATCCTATTTACCACTAGGCTGGAAATATTAGAAGGATCCCAGAGGGTGTCCTCATACTTTTCCCAGCACCCATTATGTGGTGGAAATCCAATTTCCCCTCAATAATCAGAGGTAATAGCCGGTCAACACAAGAACCACCCTGTGGTACTTATTGGTCCAGTGACACAAGGAGCCACAATGGCCAGGTGGCAGCCTTAATTTCCAATTAATGCAACTATCGTATATCCTGCAGTGGAACCATTTTTTTCTTGCAACTGAGCCCAAATATACAGGATAAAAAGCAAAAATGTTATGAGCTAGGCACTATATAATAGGGTGACACTCCCTACATCTAACCTTTGGCTTCCGGACCCATGAGATCTAGCTCTGAGAGAAACGGTTCCAAATACCAGTTGCTTGTTCAGAGCATATACTGTGTCTCGTAGAACAGCACCACAGCCTTGCACAAACTACGTATTCAATAGATCTGTTCATCATTGTATTTAGCTGAGGTGTTTTTACCTAAAAGGGCAGGATAGTATCAATTAATCCCATGGTTGTGAGCTGATTATCTCTTCTATTTCTTTATAAAATAATCTCTTTATTCAGAACATTTGTTGTGTGAGACACTGCTGGTGGTGAATAAGGCATTCAGTTATTCTCTGGGTCATGACGCCGGCTGATTCTTTATGGTCAAGGTAAGCAATCCCATATCAAGAATAAACAACTCTTGAAGTGACACACACTTTCTCTTCTTCATGAAGGAAACCTGTTTTTTCCTTTATCTAATAGGAGCAACTTGCCCTCACGTGGCTGAAACACAAGGTGCTTTATTGAGGTCTCAGCTTTGTCTCTGCTCTTTGCAGATTGGGGATCGGTAGTGGCGTTAACCATTTCAACCTTGGTGAGGGAAAGTCAATGGATTTACATTTATATATCATTTCTCTCTCTTTCACTAAAACCACATTGCTCCTGAGCCCATGAGGAAGCACCAGGCAAGGAGCCTTAACAGGCATCACACAACATGGCATCAGGCTATCCTTACAATTTACAGCCATTTTTACAATTGACCTGTGGCACCTTTTGAGGAACATTAATTTCCTCATGCAAATCTCCTCATAATCTGGCCATTTGAAGTCCATTCTTTGTTTTTTCATCAAAATTTCTTATCATCAATGTTATAATTTTGCCCTATTTCACACTGTATGTCTTTTTGCTCTTTAGTGTATCTTATGATTGTTGGCTTTTATATTTTTCAAATGGCCCTAAGCGTCTCTCTGCTTTACCTAGTGAGTTTAACCTGTTAACAACTATTATGTTTATTGTCATACTAAGATTTGGTGATGTCATTCATATTTTCATTTAACAATATTTACCTTCTATTTGTTATTTCTTCATTTATATTTTCTATCAGATAAATCAACTTACGTGCTACTGATTTAAAAGTTATACATTGGGGAGCCTTGGTAGCTCAGTCAGTTAAGTGTCCGACTTTGGCTCAAGTCATGATCTCATGATTTGTGAGTTCGAGTCCTGGAGCCTGCTTCAGATTCTGTGCCCCCCCTCTGTCTCTTCCCCTCCCCTAGTGCTCTGCCTCTGTCAAAAATAAACATGGGGGGGGGTGGTACGAGGAGCCAAGATGGCAGAACAGTATGGAAGCTTTTTGTGTGTCTCATGTCCATGAAATACAGCCAGACCAATACTAACCCATCCTACACACCTAGAAAACTGATTGGAGGATTAACACAACAATCTGTACAACCTGAACCACAGAATTCAGCAGGTATGCGGCATGGAGAGGTGAATTTGGGGAGTGAGAAGCCTTGGAAGTTAGGGAACTGCATTTGTGGGTAGAGAGAGGACGGAGACTGGGGAGGGGGGAAGAATGCGGGAAAAGCACCCCTCCCCAAAAGCAGCCGGAGAGAAAGTAGAAAATTGGAAACAGGCACAGGGACTAAACCAAAAAGGGACAAAGGAGAAAGGAGAAAGGAGAGGGTTTAAATGCCATTAAGACTGTAAACAAGGAGAGCGCATTGTCTGCATCTCTGCAGCTCCATACCTGGCGGTGCTCTGATGGGAAGGGCGAATCCCCAGGAACAGAGTGGGTTCTGGGAGGTTCTTGGGCCACACGGGGAAAAGCGGTTCCACTGCTAGAAGGACACTTGGTGGAGACGGTTGAAGCCACCTGGTCCCAGCAGACCCAGGAAGATGGCCACGTTCACTGGTGCTGGGGAAGGTTGTTAAGGGTGAAGCCCGGTGCCAGATGTGTGTTGTGATTTTCCATAATCCCTGAAATGCTGCTGCTACACTGTCTCGCGAACTTTTTCTGGGGCGGGTGGCACCTGGCCGCAGTCTCGGGGCACCAGCAGCAGCAGGGTCAGCAAGCGTTCCTGGGTGCAGCCGACATTCGGCCATTGCTCAGGGAGACCCTCCCGCAGAGGGGCGGAGCGGGTCAAAGCCGCGGTCCTTCAGAAGTAAGGGGCTGGGGAAAACAGCTGCATCTCGGACAAAACTCGGGAGAGAGGTACTGCCTGGGGCCTGGTCACGGAGAGTGAAAAAGCAGGGAGTGGACTAGAGCTGAAGACAGAGGACAGGTGCGCGATTGCTGATCCAGAAAAACAGAATGGGTAGCTGGGTGTTTTGTTGTTTTTTTTTTTTACCGCTCCCAAGCATGCGCATAGGCACCTACAAGCACCGCAACAATCCACCCCAGTAGGCGAGCGGCGCCATCTAGTGGAGAGTGGAGCTGTTACGCTGAGCCCCGCCCAACTGGGCCAACTTCCCTCTTCAGGAACACAAGTCTCACCGCCTGCTTAATTTATGGACTATAAAGAGCCACATAGACTAACTTTAGGGGAAAACAAAGCAATTTCAGTCCTACTTCAATCTGTTAGCAGGTTCATCTATTCAAATTTCTTCCTTTTGTTTCTTTATTCTTTCTCTCTTTTACAATTCTTTTTCTTGAATACAGAAAAAGAAAAAATTCATTTTTATTTTAAATTTTATTAAAAGTATCATGGGTCGCCCGGGTGGCTCAGTCGGTTGGGCGTCCAACTTCGGTTGAGGTCATGATCTAGCAGTGCCTTAGTTCGAGCCCCGCATCGGGCTCTGTGCTGACAGCTCAGAGCCTGGAGTCTGTTTCAGATTCTGTGTCTCCCTCTCTCTCTGACCCTCGCCTGTTCATGCTCTGTCTCTCTCTGTCTCAAAAATAAACGTAAAAAAAAAGTATCTTTATTTATTTTTTATTATTATATTTTTTACTTTTGTGTATTATTATATTTTTTACTTTTGTGTAAATTTTTTCAAATTCTACTTTATTTCCAACATTTTATTTAAGTTTCCTTCAGTCTATTCACCTTTTCAAATTTTCAATTTCCTTTTTTTTCTTTTTTTCTCTTTTTGTTTCTTGTCTTTTTCTTGAGTGCAGAAAGAGAAAAACTTCATTTTTACTTTCAATTTCTATTAAAATATTTCTAATTAATTTTTAATACTATATATTTTTTGTTTTTATGTAAGTTTTTCAAATTCTATTTTACTTCCATCATTTTATTTAAGTCTACTACAGTGTATTCACACTTCCAAATTTTCAAACGATTTCTTTTTCTTTTTTTTCTTTTTTCTTTTTTTTTGTTTCTTTTCTTTCTTCTTAAATACAGAAAAGGAAAAATTCATATTTATTTTTAATTTTTTTAAAAAATATTGTTCTTTAATTTTTTCTACTATATTCTTTACTTTTGTGTATATTTTTTCAAATTCTATTTTACCCCCATCATCTCATTATAGTCTACTTCAGTGTATTCATTATTTCAAATTCTCAAACAATTTCCTTTTTTTCTTCCCCGTCCCTTTTTTTTTCTCTAATCTGTCAAACCACTTTCAATACCCAGACCAAAACACACCTAAGATCTAGCATCATCTATTCAATTTGTGTGTGTGTGTTTAATTTTAATATTTTTTAATTTCAATTTTTCTGACTCATTAATTCCTTTTCTCCCTTTAAAATGATAAAATGAAGGAATTTACCACAAAAGAAAGAGCATGAAGAAACGACAGCCAGGGATTTAACCAACACAGATACAAGCAAGATGTCTGAACCAGTATATAGAATCATGAAAATAAGAATACGAGCTGGAGTCGAAAATAGATTAGAATCCCTTTCTGCAGAGATAAAAGAAGTAAAAAAATAGCCAGAATGAAATTAAAAATGCTAGAACTGAGCTACAATCACGGATGGATGCAGTGGCGGCAAGGATGGACAAAGCAGAACTGAGAATCAGCGATATGGAGGACAAACTTATAGAGAATAATGAAGCAGAAAAAATGAGAGAGATTAAGGCAAAAGAGCACGATTTAAGATTTAGAGAAATCAGTGACTCATTAAAAAGGAACGACATCAGAATCATAGGGGTCCCAGAAGAGGAAGAGAGAGAAATAGGGGTAGAAGGGTTATGTGAGCAAATCATAGCAGAAAACTTTTCCTAACCTGGAGAAAGACACAGACATCAAAATCCAGGAAGCACAGAGGACCCCTATTAGATTCAACAAAAACTGACCATCAACAAGGTATATCATAGTCAAATTCACAAAATACTCAGGCAAGGAAACAATCATGAAAGCAGCAAGGGAAAGAAAGTCCCTAACATACCAGGGAAGACAGATCAGGTTTGCAACAGACCTATCCACAGAAACTTGGCAGGCTAGAAAGAAGTGGCAGGATATATTCAATGTGCTGAATCAGAAAAATATGCAGCCAAGAATTCTTTATCCAGCAAGGCTGTCATTCAAAATAGAAGGAGAGATAAAAATTTCCCAAACAAAAATTAAAGGAGTTTGTGACCACTAAACCAGCCCTGCAAAAAACTTTAAGGGGGACTTTCTGAGGGGAGAAAAGATGGAAAAAAAAAAAAAATATATATATATATATATATATATATATGAAAAGTAACAAAAGATTAGAAAGGACAAGAGAACACCACCAGAAACTCCAACTCTACAAGCATCATAATGGCAATAAATTCATATCTTTCAGTACTCACTCTAAATGTCAATGGCCTCAATGCTCCAATCTAAAGACATGGTAAAAGAGTAGATAAGAAAACAAGATCCATCTATATGCTGTTTACAAGAGACCCACTTTAGACCTAAAGACACCTTCAAATTGAAAATAAGGGGATGGAGAACCATCTAGCATGCTAATGGTCAATAAAAGAAAGCTGGAGTAGCCATACTTATATCAGATAATCTAGACTTTAAAATAAAGACTGTATCAAGAGATGCAGAAGGGCATTATATCATAATCAAAGGGTCTATAGACCAAGAAGACCTAACAATTGTAAACATTTATGCGCCAAATGTAGATGCACCCAAATATGTAAATCAATTAATCACAAACATAAAGAAACTCATCGATAGTAATACCATAATAGTAGGAGACTTCAACACTCCACGACAACAATGGACAGATCATCTAATCAAAAAATCAACAAGGAAACAATGGCTTTGAATGACACACTGGACCACATGGACTTAACAGAAATATTCAGAACACTTCATCCTAAAGCAGCATATACATTCTTCTCCAGTGCACATGGAACGTTCTCCAGAATAGACCATACACTGGGACACAAATCAGCCCTATGTAAGTACAAAAAGATAGAGATCATACCATGCATATTTTCAGACCACAGTGCTATGAAACCCGAAATCAACCACAAGAAAAAATTTTGGAAAGGTAACAGATACTTGGAGACTGAAGAACATCCTACTAAAGAATGAATGGGCTAACCAAGCAGTTAAAGAGGAAATTAAAAAATAGATGGAAGTCAATGAAAATGATAGCACCACAACCCAAAACCTCTGGGACACAGTAAAGGCAATCATAAGAGGAAAGTATATAGCAATCCAGGCCTTCCTAAAGAAAGAAGAAAGATCTCAGGTACACAACCTAACCTTATGCCTTGAAGAGCTGGAAAAAGAACAGCAAATAAAACCCAAAACCAGAAGAAGACAGGAAATAACAAAGATTAGAGCAGAAATTAATGCTATCCAAACCAAAAAAAAAACAAACAGTAGAACAGATCAATGAAACCAGAAGCTGGTTTTTTGAAAGAATTAACAAAACTGATAAGCCACTACCCAGTTTGATCAAAAAGAAAAAAGAAAGGACCCAAATAAATAAAATCAAGAATGAAAGAGGAGAGATCACAACCATTATGAGCAATTATATATTATGCATATTATGTGCAATTATATGCCAATAAAATGGGTAATCTGGAAGAAATGGACAAATTCCTAGAAACATATACACTACCAAAACTAAAACAGGAAGAAATAGAAAATTTGAACAGTCCCATAACCAGTAAGGAAATCGAATTAGTAATCAAATATGCCAAAAAACAAGAGTCCAGGGCCAGATGGCTTTCCAGGGGAATTCTACCAAACATTTAAGGAAGAGTTAACACCTATTCTCTTGAAACTGTTCCAAAAAGTAGAAATGGAAGGACAACTTCCAAACTCTTTCTATGAAGCCAGCATTACCTTGATTCCAAAACCAGACAGAGACCCCACTAAAAAGGAGAACCATAGACCAATTTCTCTGATGAACATCGACGCAGAAATCCTCAACAAGATATTAGCCAACCGGATCCAACAATACATTAAAAAAATTATTCACCACGACCAAGCGGGATTTATACCTGGGATGCAGGGCTGGTTCAATATTCGCAAGTGAATTAATGTGATTCATCACATCAGTAAAAGAAAGGGCAAGAACCATATGATCCTCTCAATAGTTACAGAGAAAGTATTTGACAAAATACAGCATTCTTTCTTGGTGAAAACGCTCAAGAAAGTAGGGATAGAAGGATCATACCTCGAGATCATAAAAGCCATATATGAACGGCCCAATGCTAATATCATCCTCAAAGGGGAAAAACAGAGGTTTCCTCCAAGGTCAGGAACAAGACAGGGATGTCCACTTTCGCCACTGTTATTCAACATAGTATTGGAAGTCTTAGCCTCTGCAGTCAGACAACACAAACAAATAAAAGGCATACAAATCGGCCAGGAGGAGGTCCAACTTTCACTTTTCGCAGATGACATGATACTCTATGGAAAACCCAAAAGATTCCACCCAAAAACTGCCAGAATTGATTCATGAATTCAGCAAAGTTGCAGTATACAAAATCAATGTACAGAAATTGGTTGCATTCCTATACACCAACAATGAAGCGACACAAAGAGAAATCAAGGAATTGATCACATTTACAATTGCACAAAAAACCATAAAATACCTAGGAATAAATCTAACCAAAAGGTGAAAAATCTATACACTGAAAACTATAGAAAGCTTATGAAAGAAATTGAAGAAGACAAAAAAATGGAAAAAGATTCCACACTGCTGGATAGGAAGTACCCAAAGCAATCTACATATTCAATACAATCCCTATGAAAGTAACACCAGCATTCTTCACAGAGCTAGAACAAATAATCCTAAAATTTGTATGGAACCAGAAAAGACCCCAAATAGCCAAAGAGATTTTGAAAAAGAAAACCAAAGCAGGAGGCATCACAATCCCAGACTGCAAGCTATACTACAAAGCTGTCATCGTCAAGACAGTATGGTACTGGCAAAGAGCAGACACTCATATCAATGGAAAAGAATAGAGAACCCAGAAATGGACCCACAAACATATGGGCAACTAATCTTTGACAAAGCAGGAAAGAATATCCAATGGAATAAAGACAGTCTCTTCAGCAAGTGGTGCTGGGGAAACTGGACAGCGACATGCAGAAGAATGAACCTGGACCACTTTCTTACACCATACACAAAAATAAACTCAAAATGGATGAAAGACCTTAATGCAAGACAGGAAGCCATCAAAATCCTCGAGGAGAAAGCAGGCAAAATCCTCTTTGATCTTGGCCACAGCACTTCTTACTCAACACATCTCCAGAGGCAAAGGAAACAAAAGCAAAAATGAACTACTGGACCTCATCAAAATAAAATCTTCTGCACAGCGAAGGAAACAATCAGCAAAACTAAAAGGCAACTGACAGAATGGGAGAAGATATTTGTAAATGACAGGTCAGATAAAGGGTTAGTATCCAACATCTATAAAGAACTTATCAAACTCAACACCCAAAAAACAAATAATCCAGTGAAGAAATGGGCAAAAGACATGAATAGACACTTCTGCAAAGAAGACATCCAGATGGTCAACCGACACATGAATAAATGCTCAACATCACTCATCATCAGGGAACTAGAAATCAAAACCACAATGAGATACCACCTGACACCTGTCAGAATTGGTAACATCAACAACTCAGGCAACAACAGATGTTGGCCAGGATGCAGAGAAAGAGGATCTGTTTTTCATTGTTGGTGGTAATGCAAGCTGGTGCAGCCACTCTGGAAAACAGTATGGAGGTTCCTCAAAAAACTAAAAATAGAACTACCCTATGACCCAGCAATTGCACTATTAGGCATTTATCCATGGGATACAGGTGTGCTGTTTCGAAGGGACACATGTATCCCCATGTTTATAGCAGCACTATCAACAATAGCCAAAGTATGGAAAGAGCCCAAATGTCCATCGATGGATGACTGGATAAAGAAAATGTGGTGTGTATATATATATATTACCCGGCAATCAAAAAGAATGAAATCTTGCCATTTGCAACTATGTGGATGGAACTGGAGGGTATTATGCTAAGTGAAATTAGTCAGTTAGAGAAAGACAAAAATCATATGACGTCACTCATATGAGGGCTTTAAGAGACAAAACAGATGAACATAAGGGAAGAGAAATAAAAATAATATAAAAACAGGGAGGGGGACAAAACAGAAGAGACTCATAAATATGGAGAACAAACTAAGTGTTCCTGGAGGGATTGTGGGAGGGGGATGGGGTAAATGGGTAAGGGGCATTAAGGAATCTACTCCTGAAATCATTGTTTCACTATATGCTAACTAATTTGGATTTTAACTAATTTAACTAATTTAAATTTTAAAAAATAAAAATAAAATTTAAAAAATAAACATAAAAAATAATAAAATAAAAGTCACATGTTATATTTTAGTTCTGACAGTTTAGCTTAACTTAAAACCTATCAGTGAGTTGACTGATTTTTTTTTTTTGGAGTTATCAGTATGTTTATCTTTTCTTTAATAAGGCAAGTCCTTAGAAGGCTTCATGTTTCTTTCTTTATATATACCTTTCATGTCACTTCTTAAGAGAACTCCTTGGCCTGGTTTTCTAGCTAATTAATAATTATCCAGCTACATTCACTCTATCATGCCACTCCAAACAAATTTACTTATGGTTCGTCAGCTTGGAGTAATATTATAGTAACTACAGAGGGTGGTATGCACAGAGCAAATCTTAATGCGGGTTGACAGTGGACGTCTATCGATGTATTTCCAAATTATTGAGAGAAAGTTTTGGTGAACAGGCTTTGGTAGGACTTTGTATAACTGTCCCAACCTGGCTGTCTGATAAGGCATTAAGAACATTCAATGCCACCAAACAATTAATGGTTATTTGACATCCTACAAAGGTATATTTACAAACTTAGCAAAATTGGGAGACAAATGGTTAACCAGCTGCATGAAAGTTTGACTTCCCATGATACTGACATTGTTACCGTACGAGTTTTATTAACATACATGAGTCCCTGAAGTCTTTTGATTCTGGATCAGATTAATAGAATTATTAACACCAGAAACTCGAAAAACAATTCCCTCTATAGCAAGGATGACTGGTGTGAACTTGCTTACATACAATGTAAGTGACAATGTTGCTCTTTATCTGATGCTTTCTGTCACAAGTCAGATCAGTGCCAGTTAGCATTTTGTATGAGCAGTAACTGTGAGTGAATTGATGCTATTTCAAGGGTTCGGAATACATTTTCCAGTTCTTTTTTTACTTTCTTAACTGAACCTTGACAGTATGAGGTTTTTAAAGAGCGGTATTAGCAATGATTAAGCAGAACAATCTAGTAAACTGGCCTGCTGCAGCTGTCTGCACATGAAACTGGATGTAACTGTCATCAGGGATTGAACAGTAACATACATTTTGTTAAGAGTGTGTGTGTGTGTGTGTGTGTGTGTGTGTGCGCGCGCGCGTGTGTGCGTGCGCGCGCGCATGCTCATGCACGTAATTTCAACCTGGAACCAAAAGGTTTGATAAGGTAAATAAAACATTGTACTTTTAAAAAGGAAAATATTTACTGAAGATGGAAATAAACTAACATTCTCCAGCTTACCTTGAATCAAAGATTGAGGAATAAAGATTCAGTAATACAAGAAAAAAAAGTCCTTATGGAGGTTAAATTGTTTTCTTATCAATACATGACCAAATACATTTTTTTTTCTCATTAGATCAATACATATGGCTACAACACTTTAAGAGGGGCACCTGGGTGGCTCAGTCGGTTAAGCATCTGACTTCAGCTCAGGTCATGATCTTGCGGTCCGTGAGTTCGAGCCCCGCGTTGGGTTCTGGGCTGACAACTCAAAGCCTGGAGCCTGCTTCAGATTCTGCATCTCCCTCTCTCCCTGCCCCTCCGCTGCTCATGCTCTGTCTCTCTCTCAAAAATAAATAAACATTTAAAAAATGTTGCATTAGAACTACCCTATGACCCAGCAATTGCGCTACAGATTTTTACCTAAAGGATACAAAAATACTGATTCAATGGGGCACATGAGCCCTGATGTTTACAGTGACATTATGAACAATAGCCAAATTATGGAAAAGGGTCAAATGTGTATTGACTGATGAATGGATGAAGATGTGAGATACACACACACACACATACACACACACACACACACACATATTCATATATAATGAAATATTTCTCAGCCATCAAAAAGAATGAAACCTCACCATTTGCAATAACATGGCTAGAGCTACAGTGTATTATGCCAAGCAAAATAAGTTATTCAGAGGACAACAAATACCAATATGATTTCACTCATATGTACAATTTAAGAAACAAAAAAAAAGAACATAAGGGAAAACAAACAAACAAACAAAAAAGACAGAGAGAGAGAGAGTTAGGCAAACCATAAGAGACTCTTACCGTAACTATAGGGAATAAACTGAGGGATGCTGGAGGGGAGGTGGGTGGGGCATGGGCTAAATGGGTGATGGTTATTAAGGATGAGCACTGGGTGTTATATGGAAGTGATGAATCACTGAATTCTACTCCTGAAACTAATATTATCTTTATGTTAACTAACTAGAACTTAAATAAAAATTTGAAACATTAAAAAAAAAAGTTCTATTACTTTGGGCTCTTAGCAATTCAAAATGGAAGCAAGAACAGTACCTACCAGAGCTGTTGAGAAAAGTGATTGGTCATATTTTAAACACAAAAGCACATTCCTCTGTTATGTTAGTTGTAAGTTTTTGTGGGAGTAGAATTTGTGTCTTCTTCTCACAGTGCCTCTCTCTACCTTGCACTGTGTGCTACACAAAACAGTTATTCAATCCATGTCTCTTGACTGGTTGACACGACTGTAGGAAGGTCCTTTTTTTCTCTATAGTCTATATTACATGAGAGATCTGGAGCCAAAGATACTTATGAATCTTCCTATCCCCATAACTTCACATCTAGCTTGAATCACATCATGAATTAATAAAAGCTTCTGAGTCTCACATAGCAATAGATACTAAAGACTTTCTAATTAGAGTAATATTTATAAAGTTTCCCAGTGAGTATGGTGTTGCAATAGACATAAAACAGAATTCATCAAAGTGACTCTTGGTTCTTTGAGGATAATATTTTAACACAACATGCTTTAACTCACCAAACAACAACTAACGAAACCAAGATAACTCTGTAAATTATGCTTGGAGGGTACCTCTCTGTTGTTACTGTTGCAAATTCTTTACAGTTACAAATTCGCTTTCAAAAATCTCTGAAAGGATGACACTGCTTCTGTAAGCCTACTCTGTGACCCCTGCATCTTGTAGCTCTGCTTAAATTAATATTCTGGAGTGGGGAGGGGTTGTCCCTTGGGAAGGAGAAAACAGCAATGATGCTCTCTGACGGTACAAGGGTGACCTCAGAAAATGAAATGAGTCACCTGCTTATGCAGTCCCACGAGTGGCTGCAGCAAAGGGGTAAAATGTGAGGTAAAGGGTATTCCTATTCTCCTGCCCTCAGGAAGCCTTCTGCCTGCTGGGTCTAGATCCTTGATGTGTCCCGTGGAACAGCTGGGTTGATACAAGTGTAACTGACTATGTGGGGCTTTAGCACAACTGGCATTAAAGTTAATACACGTCAATAATATTGGAATTAAATATACTATTTAAAATTCAACATCATGTACCCTAAGAAAGCCATGGTTATTTCTGCCTTGTAGACAGGACCCGATGCCTTCCGATCTTACCGCTGGCTGCCATCAGGACACACAGCATTCTGCTGCTGTGTTTGGATTTAACTCGTTTCTTCTTCTCCAGGCTACATATTAAAAAAAATTACTTACTCAGATATTTTTCTCTTCAAAAATTAGGCTCCATGCTCTCTCAGTCTCGTCCAATTCCAGCTTATAGAGTTTTGTAAATTTCTCATGTCTGCACCTCACTTCATATCCCTCCTCCTTTCATTCTTTCTTTCCTTTCTCTTCCCCTTTGTCAGACTCCTGCCCACATAGTAAAATATTGCAACACTGTTAGCAAGGACACTGCTGGAACTTTCCCTCTCCTTTTGCTCTCTCCCCATCAAGCTGCATTCTCTACAAAATACATTCTTGCCTTCCCTAGGATTCCCAAGGCAAACACCCTTAACTGAATTTACCATAATCTTCTTAAAGGAGAGCCCTACTTGTTTTTAAGGGTTTTTATAAAACTTTTATATAGAAAGAGATGGAATCATGATTATATAGAAATTCCCTAGAGAAATGTAATGTCCTACACATATTTTCAAAGTAGAAATTATTGAATTGAATTGCTCTGTCCAACCTGGGATTCGGATGCATTTTACCCACCCCTGTGAAGTTCCTCAAGGGTGTAGACCTTAATGTAGCATCTTTTGAAGAAATACAGTTTAGACTAAGGACGGAAAACTCTGGATGGAGATACACTTTCGGTTGGAATTCGACACCATTTTCTGTTATGTCTGGGATCTTTGGCAGGTTATTTAGTCACTGTATCCCCCTTCCAGATTATTCTTTACAGTGAGCTGTCCTGAGGACTAAATAAGATAATGCACGAGAAATAGTACAAATACCACAAGATGAAGTTACTAGTTACCAGCTAGTTAATAGTCATTATCGTTTAACTGATTAGCACTGTAAATACTCAAAAATTTTACCAAAAACTTTCATGTATTTTTTTTTTACTTTATATCGTTTAATCAATGCATAATGCATTAACTGGGCTAATATATTGAGAAAATATTACTGTTGGGGCACGTGGGTGGCTCAGTCAGCTAAGCATCTAAGCGTCCGACCCTTGATTTTAGCTCAGGTCATGATCTCATGGTTCGTGAGATGGAACCCGGCATCGGGTTCTGTGCTGACAGCGCAGAGTCTGCTTGGGATTCTTTCTCTCTCTCCCTCTCTCTCTTTCTGCCCCTCCCCCCAATAAATAAATAAATAAATAAATAGGCATTTTTTTAAAGCTTATTGCTAGCTGTTGCAGGGCTAGGTTACACAAAAGAAAATTTGAAAAGGACACCTGAGACATAGACAAATTAGAATTAAAAAAAAAAAGGAGGTGCGCCTGGGTGGCTCAGTCGGTTGAGCATCCAACTGCAGTTTGGGTCATGATCTTTGGTTTGTGGGTTCGAGCCCTGGTCAGGCTCTCTGCTGGAGCCTCGAGCCTGCTTCAGATTCTGTGTCTCCCTCTCTCTCTGCCCCTCCCCCACTCATGCTCTGTCTCTCTCTCTCTCTCTCTGTCTCTCAAAAATGAATAGATGTTAAAAAAAAAAAAGAGGCCACAGGTTGAGATGTGCATTATGTTCACACTGTGATAAGTGTGGCAGGATGTAAAAATATTGTCATGAAGCTCACAGGTGTCTACTTGTGCAATCTTTTTAAAAAAATTTTTTTACATTTATTTATTTTTGAGAGACAGAGTGAGACAAAGTGAGAATGGGGGAGAGGCAGAGAGAGAGGGAGACACAGGATCGGAAGCAGGCTCCAGACTCTGAGCTGTCAGCACGGAGCCCGAGGCAGGGCTCGAAATCACAGACCGTGAGATCAAGAGTTGAAGTCGGACGCTCAACCGACTGAGCCACCCAGGCGCCCCTACTTGTGCAACCTTTAGGTGCTCTGGCAGGACTGCAGGGTCACCAGAGTGGGTAAGACACAGTGCCTGCCTTTCCAAAGTAACTTGCCACCTTCCACTGTTCAAACTCTCTAGTCCACTTCTACAGAGCACGCGCTTTTATGCATCACATAAAAGTGGATCGAATGAAGAGCTGGAATTAGCCAAGTTAAATAAAAGTTTTTGCCAAGTTCATGGCAAAACATACATTTTAGCCAGACAGGGGCAAAAGAGGAAGGAAGTAAATTGTTTCTGAGACAGGAACATTTGTGAAGTTATCTGAATGGAAACCACGGATGAAATTACCCAGAAACACACAAAGCAACTTGCTTCTATTTACAGCTAGAAACAATTGTGTTCACAGTTCGGTCTCTCTGAACGTTTGCTGAATTACATAGACGAGGCAGCTGCAGTGCACTGGCCTCGGAGACAATGGATACAGAGAAGGCAGGCAGGGATAGAAACAATCAACGCGATTACAGGAAGGTCAAAGATTTGTGTCCAGAAAAATGGGAGCCACAAGCTTTTGCCTAAAAATAGTGGGAACCTCCTATTAGTATCTATGCCTCCTATGTAATTTCTAGAAAATATCCTATAATGAAAGCCAAAGGAGAATTCAGAACTGGGAAAGACTGGAGTAATGAGAGGCTAGAAACATCTAAGAAATATGCAAGGAGTGGCAACATAAAAGGTGAGGGAACCAGGGATGCATTTCACCTTGTTCCAGAGATATAGAGTCTCTTCTGTTTCACACCTGCTCCCAAATCACACCGGATTCACCCCAATCCTTCCTTCATACTGATGCCAACAGTGCTCTCAACTTCCTTTCTTTTTGCATTGCCTTCTGTGCATTTCTGTGAAAAGCTAATAGGTCACCCTTTAGCTCTAGGAAAAGCTTTCCAATGATAGTTTTCAATGGTTTAAAACCACTCGATTTTGGGGCACCTGGGTGGCTCAGTCAGTTGAGTGTCCGACTCTTGATTTTGGTTCATTCTCAGAGTTCTTGAGATCATGCTGACAGCTCAGAGCCTGCTTGGAATTCTCTCTCTCTCTCTCTCTCTGCCCCTCCCCTACTCTCTCTCTCCCTCAAAATAAATAAACATTAAAAAAATAAAGCCAAAAGATCTTGCAAATCTAAAATCTCAGCTTATAACAAGTTACTTTGAATGTGATCATAAATAAAAATAATGTTAAGCGTGTACCTTCAGTTTGCAAAAGTTTACGTGGACCAAAGATAGCAAAATTCTTAAGAATAAATCGCACGTGTCTGGGTGGCTCAGTCAGTTAAGCATCTGACTCTTGGTTTTGGCTCAGGTCACGGTCTCATGGTTAGTGAGTTCAAACCCCAAGTTGGGCTCTGCAATGATGGTGCAGAGCCTGCTTGGGATTCTCTCTCTCCCTCTCTCGTCCTATCTCTGCTCTCTCTCTCAAAATAAATAAACTTAAAAAAAATAAAAAGAACAAATCCCATGCATGTTATATTGGTCTGTCTCTAGAGTATTCAGTGCAGCACCCGATAATCTTTAGTGAATCTATTGCAAATGCTAAGAGAGAAAGGAATGAAAGTACTTCTGGGTATTTGTACAACTTTGTTTTTGATCAATATGTAGTAGACAAAACGTTTAGGGGGATTTTCTACAAATTTCATAAAGAATTTATCATGATTTATATTTTCATTGAATTATGCAGTAACATGGACTTGGAAGGCTAGGACTTAGGAATGTCTACCTAATCTTGAGCAAGGTACTTAACTCTTCATAGTATATTATTTATGTATGAATAGAAATAATTTTTTATATGTGGGTCACAGCTCTGTTATGAGGACAGAATAAGCTCATACTGTAGGGACATTACAAATTGGAAAGTATACCATTTCTAACCAGAAATGGGTAGATTCTAGATATATTTAAAAAATACAGCCAAGAGTATTTCCTGGTAGATCTTTGAAGAAAAAGCAAGGGTCAGAGTGCCAAGATTTAGGACAAAAAGCCTGGAAGGATGAGTTGCCACATACTGAAAGGGGTAAGACAATGAAAGGATTAGGTTTAGGAGTTTGGATTTGTATATATAAATTTAAAAGGACTCCATATCCTCCCAAGAGGAGATATAGAGTGAACAGTTGGAAATATGTGTCAGGAGATCAGGGGAGGGGCAGGAGAGAGGTAAAACATATGGGAGACATTGGTTTACAGAATGTATTTTATTTATTTATTTTTAAATGTTTATTTTTGAGGGAGGGAGGGGCAGAGAGAGGGAGACACAGAATCTGAAACAGGCTCCAGGCTCTGAGCTGACAGCGCAGAGCCCAGTGTGGGGCTTGAACTCACGGACCATGAGATCATGACCTGAACCAAAGTCAGACACTTAACCTACTGAGCCACCCAGGTGCCCCTATCGATTGCATTTTAAAGGATTGAGACTGGATGTGGTCACCACGTGAGTGAGGGTGGGTAACGGGAAACCATCAGAAACCCAAACACTGAAACGCTGTGGTGTTTGAACATTGAGAATAGATGAGAAACCTGCAAGGCCAGATCAGTGGGATAAAAATTAGGAGAGTACGATGTCCTGGAAGCCACGTGAAGAGAGTCTTTTGAGGTGGGCAAGACATACTGTTTAGATCTATCATATACTGATAAATCACGTATGGTGAAGGAGGGATGTTGATCATTGGATTAACAGCATGGGTGCTGTGGTGACCATGAAAAGAGCCACTTGGTGGAAAGAGGAAGAGGGAGAGCAATTGGAATATAATGAACAAAAGAGAAGAGTTGGAGAGACCAACCACCATAACCCTACAACCCTTTCATGGAGTTTGGTGTCAGGGATGGGGTGGGTGAGGGGACAACACAAATGGTGACTCAGGGAAACTGAAGGGACCCTATAAAAGAAAAATAAGCCACTTTTTTTCCTTTGCTTTTTTTCCTGCTTCTGTTCTTGCTAGGACCTGCACCCCTGCCTTACACATATACATATAGTAGATGGCCTCCTTGTAAAGGTCAAGGAGTTAATGATTTCTCTGGAGTCCGCCAGCACCACAGATGATATCTAAGGAGTGACAGGGTGGGCTCGTCATAAACCTTCTCTGGGACCACTGAGTCTAAACACCTTGAGACCAAGACTTCTGGCTCCAGGGCATAAGTGACATATGGAGGACACCAGAGCACTCGTCCTTGACTGAGCGGTTCCTGGATTCCAGAGAGGACACATGCACCTGACCACAACTGTCATTAAAACCCCAGACCCCCAAAGCAAAGACAACACTCACGATCCTTTCCTTCGAGTCTCCCACAAACTCCGTCTGTGTCTGTACTCTCTCTTCACCTTCAGTAAGTTCTGCCCTCACCTCACGTTTGATTTCTACCCTGTGTGAAGCCAAGAACCCTCTTGGCTTAGTCCTGCGGGACCCCCTCTGGGTCCTTGGACCCAGCCCGTCAGCATCAATGGGACAAGGCCTGAAGTGACTGTGGTATTTTTGTTAATTTTTAATGGAAGATATTGCAGTATATTCTTTTTTTTAAGTTTATTTATTTATTTATTTATTTTTTGAGAGAGAGAGAGAGAGAGAGAGAGAGAGAGAGAGAGAGAGAGATGGCATAAGTCTGGGAGGGAGAGAGGCAGAATGCCAAGCAGGTTCCCCACTGCCAGATGTGCAGAGCCTGATGTGGGGCTCAGACTCAGGAGCCTTGAGATCATGATCTGAGCCAAAACCAAGAGTCAGACATTTAACCCACTGTGCCATCCAGGCGCCCTGCAATATGGTCTTACGTTGATAGCAGTGATCCAGCAGGGGAAGAAACTTTAGTAATGCAAAGAGAGAAAAGGATGAGTAGCTGAAGTCAAGACCTTGAGTAGGGGATGCATTACAGTTTAAAAGTATAAAATTGGGGTGCCTGGGTGACTCAGTTGGTTAAGTGTCTGACTTCCGCTCCAGTCGTGATCTCACATTTCTTGAGTTCAAGCCCCACATCAGGCTCTGTGCTGACAGCTCGGAGCCTGGAGCCTGCTTCAGATTCCGTGTCTCCCTCTCTCTCTGCCCCTTCCTGGCTCACTCTCTCTTCCTCTCTCTCTCTCTCTGTCTCTCAAAATAAATGTTCAAAAAAATTTAAAAAATAAAATAAAATAAAGGGGTGGGTGTAGGAGCGCCTGGGTGGCTCAATGGGTTAAGCTTCTGATTCTTGGTTTCAGCTCAGATCATGATCTTGTGAGTTCGAGCTCCACGGCAGGCTCTGTGCTGACAGTGTGGAGCCTGTGTGGGATTCTCTCTGCCTCTTCCCCACTCACACTGTCCCTGTGTCTCCCAAAATAATAAAAACTTTAAAGAAATTTAAAGAAAATAAAGGGTGGGTGTAATTTGCTGCAACACAGAGCATCAAGGACCAACCGCATGCTACAGGTTTCACCCTGGGTATAAAGCTTCATTTTAGTCTCTTCCTTTGGAAAACCACAGGTAAAGGAGTAAAAGTAGCAACCTATGTGAACTGCACAGGTACTCGATTAATACCACCTTTTCTACTATTTTGATTATTTGTGGCAAAGGTTTTGCCTGTCACTTCCACTCAGACCACCTTGCCCTTGTCAGTGTCAGCTTGTGACTGTTTATTGGCCGAAAGTCAACAAACAAAGCCTTGCTTCATTGCTCAGCTTGTCTTCTCCTTCTGGCATGTATTTCAGGAGTGGCATTTTGTCTTCATGACTTTTCCACAAATACATAAGTAAGACCTTTTGGTTCTCTTCTGCATTTCACAGTAAATTAGTTCTCAGGCCCCCCCATGGATCAAGAGCCACAGAACTGGGGCTGGATCATTTAACTCTAAGCCTGTGAAGGGGGTGAAGGACTTACAGGTTTAAAGGATTCTTTAACTCCTGATTCTAGCACTTTGTGGAAACGCTGTTCATGTGGGATATTCCTCAGACCCGCAGAACCTGGCTCTCTGCCTCTCCACCTCATATGAGAAGCCCTCGCTCAGAGCCAGATAATTCACATTCTGGGTGAGTTTCCAAGCCTCCTTGAGAAGTGTGCACCATTAGGGTGCTCATGTTTGGGTTTGGAAGCAGTGCAGAAATGCTAGCTTCATTAATATCAGGAAGCACAGAGCGAGGAGCCAAGTTTGTTATAAAAAAGATAACAGAAAAAAAAATCCAACAACCACTAAGCGACATTCTGGCAACTCAAAGTGATATTTGGAAAAATGATAGTTGTATTAGGCTAGGGAAAAATAAAATAGAGATGAATACTAGCAAAGAAAAACTTCTTTTTTCCTTAAACTCTGTGGCTCATTTGGAACAGAGGTAGTTAACTTATTCAACTTGGCGTTTAAACCTTCTTTATATAATTGAAGGTTAATTTATTATTTGTAGAATTATGGAGCCATCTACCATTTGCCAGTGAAGTGATCTAAAATCTGGTTTTAGTCACTTCAATTCAAAACTCATCCCTTATTGTGCACCCAAAAATAATATAACACTGTATGTTAACTAACTGGAATTAAAATAAAATAAATAAACTCATCCCTTAGTATTAACTCTTCCACAGGTAATATGAAACCATTCAACCTTCCATATTGTGAAGATATGCTTTATGTGCAATGTTGATGAACATTTAAAGTGTATGTATCACTTAATTCCCTATGTTGTATTAGAAATTAACTAACAGAGGGGCAAAAAGTAAGGATATCTAAAAACTCACTTCTTACCAAATAGCATAGTAGTCGAGAGTGGGCGGTGTGGGGGCAAACATCTGAGTTAGAACTCCAGCTCTGATCCATGACTTACATGCTCTGGGTTTCCAGCAGGTTACTTTACTTGTCTGTGCCTCAGTTTTCTAAAGTACAAAATGAGACAAATAATTGCTCCTACTTCATAGAATCACTATGAAGGATGAAAAGAGGTAACATGCATAAAGCAATTAAATACTCCCTGCACACAGAAAGTGCTCAGTAAGCATTAGCTGGCTTTTCAAAATAGTTTTTATTGTTATTTGTTATTGCTATTTGTTACATTATTATTATTACTACTTGATTATGCATCCCCAGGAACACCAACCACATTCTGGTAGGCTTGAGGACCAAATCAAATATGGCAGAGGATCTTGGTGATGGAAAGGTGCTCACAATATCAGCCAGATCACATGGAAACCTGGCATACAATGGGCACACTGATTTATGTTGGAGGGAGACATCAGGATCTATAGCCAAATCGTGACTCTCAGGGGCAAATCATCACTGACATGACTTGGGGTGCCCTTCTCTGGGTTGTTCCCCTCTGCCTCATAGCATCCTATGAAATAAGTGTTTGGGGGGGGGGGTGTCTGGGAACAAGTGGCTCTAAAGGTCACTAGAGAAACCGTAGACAGAATAAGCTTTTAATCCAAGAAAAATTATGAGAAAATATAGAATCAAAACATTATTGGCTTATTTTTAAATACAGAATATAGTGTGAAATATAATATAGAGGACTGAATTAAACATGTATATTTTAACAAATAAAATGACCACTCATGGAAATACCCAACAGGTCAAGAAATAGAACAATGCCAGCACCCCAATATTAGCCACCACCCTGCTGCGGGCTCTGCCCAATCACAGCACCACAGCTTTGAGGGAGACCCTTATCCTCACCTTTGTCATAACCATTTCATATTTTTCTTCTGTATGGTTTTACCAATTAGGTATGCAATGCTAATCAGTATTGATTAGGCTTGCCTATTTTTGAGCTATTTATGAATAACTCATGCCATTTGTCTTGTTTTGTTTCTTGATACTTTTGTTCAACATTATGTTTATTTGTTGTTTGGTTGGTTGTTTGATTAGTTAGTTGTTGAGTTTTGGGGTTTTTTTTTTGTTTGTTTGTTTTGTTTTTGTTTTTGTTTTTTTTTAGGGAAAGGGCTAGAGTATACAAAGCTGACAGAATATTTATGTTATATGCAGTTTGGTGCATATATGTGAGATTTTGATTAGAATATGCATAGAGGGATAGACCTGTTATGCCATAGAATGTTTATATTGGGCATTATTAGATAATGCAAATAGTTTTCCAAAGTAATTTTACCAAATATCAACAAATGCTGCATCATAGTTTCACTGGTCCACATCTTCAATATCATGATCTGTATTACGCTCTGTAATTTTACATGATCTATTGAGATACTTATGGTATCTTTTTGTGGTTTTAGTTTGTACTTATTAAGTTAACTGTTTTGCTCACCTTTTTGGTCAAATGCCTACCCAATTATTTTGTCTACCCAATTACTGTTGTGTTATCTGACCATTTTTAAAAAATTGATTTGTAAGAGTTCTTCGTGTGGTTTGGAAACCAGTTCATCAATTATATGTGTTGCAAATATCGCCTGGCAGTCGGTAGCACATCTTTGTGCTCTATTCATGCTGTTGAAAAAGAGAAGCTGTTAAACTTAATGGGGTTGATGTTATCAATTCATTATTTTATGGTTTGTTCTTTTTATGTCCTGTCTTATGTAAGAAATCCACAATGTCATAAAAGCATTTCCAGCATTAACCTCTAAAAGATTTATAATCTTGGCGTCAACATTCTCACTCTGTGCTGTTAGTTTTTCACAATTTATTATGAAGAATTTCAATTATAGAACAAAACTGAAATAACTTTACAATGAGCACCTGTATGCCTTCAATTTAGATTCTAACTTAACCTATTGTTATATGTTTTATCAAGTGCTTATCCATACAGCTATTTACCCTTGTATAATCTATTAATCATCCTTTCTTCATACATTTCAAAGGAAACTGTAGACAGCCAGAGACCTCCCAATAGGTAACCAGCATGCATATTATTAACTAGTGTTCAATACTTCCTTATAGTTTTTCTTTACATGTGAAATTTACTAAAATGAAGTCAACCAATCTGATGTATACATTGACTTTTGAAAAATATATACACCTCTGAAATGCAAACTATTATCAACATATAAAATATTACCACAAAAATATAAAATTTCCTCACATTCCTTTCCAATCAATCCCTGTGCCTCCGCTCTCACAAAAAAAGTACTGCTCTTCTATTTTTCATGATACAATAGTTTTGCCTGTCCTAGAGCCATACTTAAATGAAATTAATACACGATACATGATTATGTATCATTCAGCAAATCTTTTTTAAGTTTCATTTACATTGTTGTGTACATCAGTAGTTTATTCCTTCATTGCACTGACTAGCACTCTGCCCTGTGACCATGCCACGCATTACTATTTCTGGTACCGTTAATCAATTTGTGTGGAGTTTAAATTACATGTGATATCAATTTCCTAATACCTAAGGAAACCACTTCATATTTCTTCTTTCATTCAACTTTATTTTACTTTCATGTTTGAAAGATATTCTTTGTGGGTATAGAAGTGTAATACAATCTTTTTTTTTTTTGAGAGAGAGAGAGAGAGAGAGAGACAGAGAGAGAGAGAGAGAGAGAGAGAGAGAGAGAGAGAGAGAGAAACCCAAGCAGTCTCCACACTGTCAGCACAGAGCCCCACCCAGGGCTCGAACTCACAAACCTCGAGATCATGACCGGAACCAAAATCAAGGGTTGGATGCC
Organism: Neofelis nebulosa; assembly: GCF_028018385.1. NCBI lineage: Eukaryota > Metazoa > Chordata > Mammalia > Carnivora > Felidae > Neofelis > Neofelis nebulosa. The sequence goes on along the minus strand of NC_080794.1, from coordinate 9,010,400 downwards.
TAACCAAATGAACCACCCAGGTGTCCCCCTCTGCTTTTTCTTAATTCTTCAAAGATTCTGTTCTTTTCTGGGTTTCATAGTTTCTTACAAAAAGTCTCTTATAAGTGTTATCTTTATTCCTCTGTATATAACATCATTTTTTTTCTCTGCATATTTTAAGATTTCTTTTCTTCATCATTTGTTTTGAAAAATAGATTATGTGATTTGACATATTTTTTTTCATATTTCTCTTCCTGGGCTTCTCTAAGCTTTTTGCATCTATAGGTTTATAGATTGCATCGTATTGGCCAAATGTTGGCCATGATTTCTTCAAATATCTCTCAGCCCCTCCCTTTTCTCTGAAACACACACACCTTCCTTGTCTTCTTACCACATTTTCATATTCTCCAGTTTCTTTTGTTCCTCTATACTATATGCTTCATAATTTTTTTCTGACCCTTTTTCCGTATCATCTTTTTTACTATCAGCAGGTTCTATTCAGCTGTTAATCCTTCCACTGAGTATTGAATTTTGGGTTGTTTTGCATTTTTTACTTTAATTTCTAGAAGTTCTAATTTTTCAAATATACTTAGTTATCTTTTAAAGTTCTCTACTCACCAAATACACTCAAGCTTTTATTTTTCCCTCCATACACAATAACCTAGTTGTTGCATAATCTATTTGAAGTCCAATATCTTGAGTCCTGATTAGTCTAAATATTATTTTTTCTTTATTATTTCTACAGGTTTTCCCTCACTGTGCCTCATTAACGCCTTCTTAACTTGATTTAAAAAAAATTTTTTTTCTCCATGTCGTTCTTTTAAAATATGCAGGTGGAGATCTGCCAAGTCTAGGATGAAAGATTCTTCCTTTGTAGTAGGTTTGAATTTCTTTCTGTCAGGCTCATGGAGGCACTGATAGTCTAGAACTGCTTAGAGCAAGTTCCTGTGTAGGGTTCCCTGGACCACAGAGAGACAGTGCACAAGGAAGATGTAAATTCCTGTCAGAACTGGATCTTTGCCACAACCACTTGGGGTCAAGTTTTTCCCTTGTTCTACTCTGCTCACATAGAATCAAGGTATGGTAAATGGCGTCGCTATCCTGACCACACTGTATCACAACTCATCATTTCCATTCATGATGATGGCATCCTACTACAAGTAAGAGATTCATTCTTTGACCACAGGGGAGTGCTGGTATATCTTGCAGACAGGGTGGAGATGCTGAGGACGTGGCCATGGACAACTCTGAAAACAACCTTCCATCCATGACGAATGGAAGTTGGTGGAAAATACTGGTTACCTTGTCCTTCTAAGGACAGTTCTGCAGTGTCTCCCAAGGCTCCCCAGGGAGACTGAGCCACAGTTATTCTGAGCAGTAATCAGTTGCTTTACACAACTGACATTGACCCTCTTCCCTTCCTGGGCTCACAGCCTCACTCTCTGGGATCACTTCCTGTCAGTTTGGTTTCCCAGGAAACAGACCCTGAGGTTCTGAGATGTTATATACAGAAGACTTACGGGAGAGTACTTTCTCCATATGTGAAGACAGAAGAAGCAGGATTGGGCAGAGATAAAAGTTGAACCTAATATAATTGCACCTGAAGCCCCAAGTGACCCCACAGGGAGGGAGCTCCAGAGTTAAATGCCTTCAGACATTTCCCACACTGAGACAAAGAGGGCAGGTCTGCGTACCCCTGGCAGAGACTGCTCACTGAGTGTGGGCTGCTGCCAGGGAGGGGATGACCTCCTATGAGAAGCTCTCTTCAGTGGAGTGTAGGTCCTGAATAGGGACTCACCTGAGAGCCAGCTGCAACCTACACTCCTCGGTATAATGGAATGAGTATGTCATTCCTGAAGGGGGAATATAGACTGCATAATACAGCGCCCACTACACCTACCAATAAACCATTTGCACTCAAATCTAGCTCTAACGTCAGCTTCTGTGGAAGCCCAATGTATGGTTCAAAGCAACCATTTCCCTGCTGCCCCCTGTGATGGGTGAAGTGTAAATGTAGATATAATTCACCTCTACTCTGACAGAGTTGACTTTGGGATCTCAGATTAATGCAAAGCATTGACACCTCTTTTTGAGCAGACAGACCATGGTCCCACCATCTCTGAGATCCACAAATAACCTCAAGCCTAAAGGGCTGTGGTCATCAGGTCCCCCGGCTATTACGCTCCTTCATTTCCTCTTAGATGTTGGCCAAGAAGCACCTTACTTTCTAATTAGCAATTTGCTGTTTCTAAGGAGTTTATAGGTAATTTCATTGATAGTTTGATTTGAACACCCCAACTTGACATTACTGTCGAGAATTTCTGATGAAAAAAATCTAGTAGCACCTAAGTGGCTCAGTTGGTTAAGTGTCCAACTCTTGATTTCAGCTCAGGTCATGATCTCACAGTTTGTGAGTTTGAGCCCCACATCGAGCTCTAGGCTGGCAGTGCGGAGCCTGCTTGGGATTCTCTCTCTCCCTCTCTCTCTCTCTCTCTGCCCTTCCCCTGCTTGCACTCTTTCTCAAAATAAATAATAAACTTAAAAATTTTTAAATCATAAATGAAGGATTTCTGGTAGTCAGTCAATAGTAAAATGAGCCATTTGGTCTTGAAAAATGCTGCACACCATTCGGTTCTTTGTAAAGCAGATATTTACCACAAGGAGAAGGAGAAGGAGAAGGAGAAGGAGAAGGAGAAGGAGAAGAAGAATGAGGATGAAGAGGAGGAGAAGGAGGAGGATTTTCTTGACTCCATGTCAAGAAAAGGAAAGATATATACCCTTATCTTTTTATACTACCAGGAATAAATGTCTGGCTGTCTGAGGAAAGGACTGTATAAGGGCAAGCTGTGTGGAAGGGATAAAATGCACCTTTGTGGGGGTTCTTGCAGAGATTTGGAATACATGGCCTCAGCATATTCTGCAGCTGACGCCTCAGAATCAATGCTCTGGGCATGAAACTGGACAAGTGAGTATAACTCAAGATGTCAAAGTTTGCTGATCTCTTATTTTTTAAATAATATAACATATTTGGAAGAAAATAACAAAAAGTCACATAGTCAGTTTTACTCTCAGCTCTACTATAAGTTGAAAGCACCGCCCATTGTGCTGGGTAGTCATGCATGTTTTGCAAGCAGTTCTCATTTTGTGACTTCTAACAGCACTTAAAAAAAGTTTTTTTGGGGGGGAAGGGGTAGGGGCAGAGAGAGAGGGAGACACAGAATCCAAAGTTGGCTCCAGGCTCTGAGCTGCCAACCCAGAGCCTGATGTAGGGCTCAAACCCACAAAACTGTGAGATCATGACCTGAGCCAAAACCAAGAATTGGATGCTTAACTGACTGAGACACCCAGGCACCCTATTTTCTAGAAGCAGTTTGCGTTGCTGTCTTGCTGCCTTGCATCTTCCTCACTAAGCACTCCCTTGGTGTAACACGCACAGGTCTGACGCCAGTCCACTGGCTCACAATATGCAGCAAATCTATCAATATTTGAATACACGAAGAGAATCCCATGAAGATACAACTTCAAAAATACTGGGAAAGATGGCATGAAAAATCAAGAAGAAGAATTAGGAAAAGACTTTGCGTGGCAGAGAAGTGATTTTTTCTGTTCAATATGACCTAGCTCCACATACTCTCCCCACCTTTTTTCCTTTAGATTTTAATGCCAATCAACCAGAACTGAAAATAAACCTGAATGGCTTAAAATCACATTTGCAACTTGTTCATCTCTGTTTTTCTTGTTTCTGTGATTTTATTTCAGTTTTTTAAAGGTTTATTTATTTTTTAGAGAGAGAGCACAGCGGGGAGGGGCAGAGAGAGAGAGAAGGACAGAGAATCTGAAATGGGCTCTGCACTGACAGCACAGAGCCCGATGCGGGGTTCGGACTCAGGAACCCTGAGATCATGACCTGAGCTGAAGTCGGACGCTCAACTGACTGAGTGACCCAGATGCCCCTTGTTTCTGTGATTTTAATAAGTTATTTGCTTTAACAACTCATCAGGAAAAAATTTTCAGGCAATAGAAATCTCGTTGGATTAAGTCTGAATTTCATTCTCTATAAAGAAATCCATTTCGTGATGAATTTTTCAGTGGTGTGCCTATTATAGATCAAACCCTGTAGTGATATATGTAAAGCAAATATTCCTCTCTCTCACTGAGTCATTGTAGTCATATTCATAGGAGCCTCCCCTTTGAGCACTAACCATGCACTAGGTGTGCAACAGACACTGCCGGTGTGCAATCCGGATGCTCGTCCTCGGAGTCACTGACCAGTGCATGTAGGGCTGCACTTGATGGGGGTACACAGTGGATGGCAGGGCTGAGAAGCAGAAGGAAATGGCAGAAAGGTTTTGACACTCATGCATTCAGCGGCCAGTACCCTTGATTCAAAAGCCGCGTGTCAGAGAGCAGATGAGTTTCTCCAAGAGGCACCTTTCAGACACACACTGGACTTTGCCAGACCTCTCAAGGCTTCCTTGCCCAGCTCTGGTTCCACATCCTCTTTGTCTTTTATTGCTAAAATCTTGTCCCAGGACCGGCCTCTTTTAACAGCACCCAGCTGGTGCACAGGAGACATATGGATTCCTGCCCAGGGGGGAAGTACAGTCCCCACCCCCTTCCTCCCTCCTCACTACACATGCCTTCCACTCCTGGCCAGGATCTCCCAGCTGCACCAGTACCCCCTTGTATCCACCTCACTTCTCAGGACATGCTTCAGGACCTTCCTGAACATTCTCACCTTGCCCCATACTATGATTGTGCATGACCACACACCTCCAGCACATCTCTGTGCATACCTTCTAGAGACTTCTCCCTTCTAATTTGAACTGGTCTTGGAGAACACACTCCTCGCTCCCTGACAGAAGAGAAAATGCTCCCCTACTGTCATGGGGCTGACACTCTTTTACTCCCATGAATGTTTCCCAAATCCTTTAGTCTTCTCTTATTATAGACCTACGGAGATGGGAGTTTGAAGGTCACAGTAAACCCTGGAGAGGCTCTTAGGCTCCTCCTCAGCTTTACCTTTCGAATGAAAGCAGATTCATCCCTCACCTATTGGTCTCTGCCTTGCAATTTCTGCAGGACGTGTTGTCTCCACTTCAACAAACTTCAGACTTCCAATCACACGAAATTTCAGCCTGCGCAGACTGGACACCCCTCAAGCATCCATGAATAGACGTCTGACGAAAGTGTGCATTGCCTTTGTTCCAAGTCGATACATGACACCACTTACGATTTTACTTGCCTGCAAGCATTTTTGTTTTCCAATAATCATTTGAGTTGGACCCTTTGTTGAATTTTTAGAAGAGGAAGATCTTTTCGTGGCATGTCTCAGAATTGAAGAATCGCTTTCATGACTTGGCCCCTGTTTGGAATCCTCGCCCGTAGCCCGCCTGCCATCTTCCTCTCAGCCTTAGGTTGCTGGTAGGGAATAGCACATCACACCCCTTTCCTCACAACCACAGAACTAATTCAAATTCAGTGAGACTCCCCAAATTGAAATCCAGAGCTTGCCTCACCTATCTAATGATTGTTCTCTTCAGCAGCACGCGAGCTCTGAAATGCAGTGTCTTGAGCCGAAGTCTGAATGGCATTCATCCACATTTCTACTGCTTCCATTTAACAGAAAGTGGCAGGACAAAACCCTCAGTAAATGAGGTTCTGAATTGCCAGCATTTCTAAGAATAAGGGGCAAGGTTATTGGTCTCTGGGTATACTAAACTAAACATGTCGGGGGTGGGGGAGGGATAAAACCGTAATACAGAAACAACCATCTTGGAGAATTGGATGAGGGCAATTGGACAAAAGCCTGGAAATGTGTAAGGAATACATCATAGCACAATTCAATCAGGGTCACCAGCATATTCATAATGGAGAAATCGCAGGGCAACTGTACCCCATTCATAGAGCAATCAGAATGCTGGCCCTTCTCTCTGAGCCAACGTGCCCCGCTGTCTGAAAGGTTTACATACAGCAGGCTTGCTTAACAGGCAGCAGGCCCAGAGGTACCTGCTTTGAAAATGAACAGCCATGACAAGTATGTGAAATTGCATCATAGGTATGCTCCCACAGTAAATGACTTTCCCGAGGCAAACTTCATCGTTTGCCTCTTTATTTCAATAAGTAGAAAATATTTGTGGGCTCTTAATGTCCAAGAAGTGAGCTCAGGCTTTGAGAAAAGCAAAGATAAATATATGTTTCCTACATATTTCTCTTTCTAGCAGTCCTGAAAATAGCTGAAATCCAAGGCTACGCGCAGACATCAAAGCCTTCTGGATGATGCGTGGTCATCCAAAAATCTCATTCACCTCAACTGAACCCAGTGATATGTCCCCACCTTTCCAGTCCATGAAACTACAAAGCATCTTGATTTCCACTGACCTGGTGCTAAGGCCACAAGTCATAGAATTCTGTAGAATTCTATAAGCTTGATGAGGATAATGGATGGCCAGAATCTTCACAGACGTGATATTGATATCATGCATCTGGTTGCCTTATGGATGATCACTCTCCCCTTTCTCAAAAAGGACTGCCATGTTTGTAACTATTTCACCGGAGAGGGAAATCTTGGAGCAAGGAGAGATCTGGGAAACTCCAGACTATCTCTTGTTTGGGTCAGAGAACTTATTCACCCTGAGTTCCTCTAGAGGATTCTCAGTTCACCATGTCACCCAGTACTAACACACTGCCATATTACTGTCTTACCATGGTAGAACGGTGCTTTAAATGCTGCATATGTTACATCATGTCATTTTTACAACTTACCGAGGGAGAAGTTCTGCCCTGTTTTACAAATGCAAAAATAGAAATTCATAGAGGTAAGAATTATGTATGCTTGTGGAAGTGAATAATTAGTAAAGTTAGGCCTAAAATATTATATATATAATATATAATATATATATATATATATATATATATATATATATATATATATATAATATGAATTACATTTTGCAGTGTAGTAGAAGTTAGAAAGTGATCCACTGCCTCTGTCAAGCCAGTTGATGGAACCCTAGGGGATCGTGGGTTAACCTTGAAGAAGGAAATGGGGTTTTCATGGAAAGAGATTGAGCTCTGAGTAGGATGCAAACAGACAACACATTCCATATCTGTCTCAAAAATCATTTGTCCCCCTGCATGAAACTTCACAGACTTTGTACTAAACCTTAGTGACCAAGGGGCTGCAAATCCAAACCAAGAGACACGTTGCTTTTGCGAGACTTCAGGGTGTAGGCGCGAGTAACAAATTGTGAAACCAGCTGATGGTGGACGCAGCACTCTCCCCACACCACACAGCTCCAGCATCCTGCTGGTAATTCCAGAGATCAAGAATGTGCTACTTGGACACTCTCCAGGGACGCATCTGCAGTGGTAGTGGTAAGTGTAGCAGAGGAACCAGGCATAGAGCCAAAATGGGAGAGTGAATTGACGATTACACTTGGAACTTAATAAGCCCTTCTCACGAACATCATTGAAACGTGCTCTAGAGACTCACAAAACTAAATGCAGACATTGCACAAAGGTTGGAGACTCTGCGACTACTGGTGGGGCAGATGTCAAAGTAATAAGAGACTATTGCTCACTGACCCCATTCTGAGCCCTGAGATTATGCGGCCCGAGGTATGAAGCACAAGTCAGGCAGTGAGAGACTTCACTCATATGTGGAATCTAAAAAACAAAACAAAATACAAGATAAAAGAGAAACAAACTCATAGATACAGGGGAAAAAATGTTGGTTACCCAAAGGGGTTGGAAGGTGGGAGGTTGAGGAAAATAGGTGAAGGGGATGAAAATATACAAGCTCTCAGTTATAAAACAAGTCATGGGGATTTAATACACATCATAGTCAATAGTATTGTAAAAACTTTGTATGGTGACAGATGGTAGCTACTTATTGTGGGAATCATCTTAGAATGTATAAAAGTATTACATCACTATGATACACACCTGAAACTAACGGGATATTGCGTGGAAATGATACTTCAACTTTAAAAAGCGGTTCAAAGAACTCTAGAGATGGATAGTGTTTAAAGAAAACACCATCATCACCATCACCGTCATCATCATCACTATAACCAACAACAGGAAGACTTGCACGTGAGAGGATTATAAATATTTTTATAATTTAACATTCTAACGTTTCTATTAAAGAAAAAGAGTAAAGTGTACGTTTAGGGCAGTTAAGTGTTTCGTGTCCTTGATTCTCCCTTCTTTTTACAGCCATTCGCCCCCGCCTTCCAGCACCTCAGCACAGGGTTCCCACACGGCAGAGGTCTTAGATGCTTGCTGAATGTGATTCTCTGTACCTCTGCTCTAGATATAACCTCCACAAATCGGTAAACTCAAAGCACAGTCCAGGAGAATAATTCCTATGTTGTTGAAAAGCAAAAACTTTTCCTTGAACAGACCTCAAAGGAAAACCTCAGTGCAGCTGCAGCATATTAAGGGATCTTGCTTCATGTGGGTTATCCCCAAATCCACCTCCACTCTATGGTAATAGGAGTAATTCAGTCAGGAATTCAGTCAGGAATAGGAGAATCAAAGACTTGATTCTCAAAGTGCAAGTGTACCTGACCATGTCCCTGAATGCCAGTGGCGGGACTATAATGCTCACTTATATAAATAACCCTCCAGGAAGAAAATAGTACTCATATAACTAATAAAAGTGACTCCATGGAGAAGGGATTGCTTCACTTGAATCTTGGCAGCTATAGTTTATTAGAGAAGAATCCACGGTTGCACTGTGATTTTTTTCCCAACTATTTCCATAGTTTTAGCATAAGTTTACTACAGATTTCCATCAATTCCCGGAGACTGAGACATAATGACCTGCATTCTTTGTTTTTAATAGGCATGATATATTGGGAATTAAGTCTTGTTAATGCTTAAAATACATTTTTGTTACTTACCTAAAGTTCCCTGGCTACAATTTTTTAGCTTCTGTTGAAATGGGACCAAAATATGGAACAAAATTTGTGTCACTAACTGGCCAAATGTTTCAGCAGAAGCATTTTTATTTTCTCTTAATGAAGCATGCATAACCAGTATCAAAGTAATTAAGGTTTGTTATAGAAAATGTGAGAATATATTAAAAAAAGAATAAAGTTGATAATCATCCATAGCCTCAGCATCTAGAAAAGTGACAATCAACCATCGTGCTATATTTCTTCGGAAACGTTTTGCTGAGTATTGTATTTATATAGCTGCGGTCTTGTCAAACTTAACAATTATTAGGTGCCTACCTTCTTGGAGGGAATGGGGTAGTTGATACATGATACAAGGTAACATAAGAACTGGGATTAGCATAGTTCATGCATTTTAATAGCTCCAATACATTTTTAAATAAAGAAAACATGCTAAATGTCATTAATTATTTCGGTAAATATTTACTAAGTGTCTACCACATCACCAGGCACTGGATGGGTGTATTTAATATCTAATCAAATGTTTTGTGGTTCATAATGGAATGTGTTTATTATGAGGAGCATTGAGAACAATACCCAGAGCTATCTGTCTGTCTGTCTGGAGCATCTAATCATAATATGTATGTTGACTGTCTCAATCCTCTGGTTTGGGAAGGGTTATGAGTGGAGCATTTGACTTGTTCTATGCTCACCCTACGTCTTCCTGGTGCACATGAGGTCTGTTTAAATTTTTTGTAATGTTTATTTATTTTTGAGAGAGAGAGAGAGAGAGAGAGAGAGAAAATGACAGAGCGTGAGTGGGGGAGGGGCAGAGAGAGAGGGAGACACAGAATCGGAAGCAGGCTCCAGACTCTGAGCTGTCAGCCCAGACCCAGGCGCCCCTTTCTGGCCCTCATTTAGCAAATGTCACTCAATTGCTGCAGTTCTGAGTGGATGCGAACTTCTGCAGTGTAACCTTACCTTACATATTTGTACACACCTCCACCCTCCCATCAAAGTGTGCTATGTGGATTCAGAGAAAATTTTGAAGCGATTGTCTTTAAGAAATGAGTGACATTAGGGGCGCCTGGGTGGCTCAGTCAGTTGAACATCTGACTTTGGCTCAGTTCATGATCTCAGTTCATGGGTTCAAGCCCCGCATCAGGCTCTGTGCTGACAGCTCAGAGACCGGAGCCTGCTTCCGATTCTGTGTCTCCCTCTCTCTCTGCCCTTCCCCTGCTCATGCTCTGTCTCCTCCTCAAAAATAAACATTTTTTAAAAATTAAAAAAAAAGAAATGAGTGGCATTAGCCCTTTATGGTTTGTTTCCCACTCCCTTCCTAAATTCTATGAGGTCCCTTCTCATTTATTCATCACTTCTATAGTTGTTCGATCAGTATTTTCAATACCTAATGCATTACTGAAGACAAAAATTGATAGGAAATACAGAAACATAGGAGTTGAATAGTTTTTGATAGGTCTATCTAATACGACAGAAAACTGACAGTAAATTCAAAATGGAAAATAGGTTTGACCCACTTTATGGGTGGTGGCTACTGGAAAACTGTGAAGATTTGCAAAATGATGTTAGTGGTGGAACAGGGTGCTGCCTGTCAGATGGCCACAGCTGTCACGTGCAAGAGAGGGACAAGTGGAAACTTTGGAATTGCAATTGGCAATACTTGTCCTCTATGCTTGAGAAAATAAAGAAAATGTTTAAAATTCACGCTGTGCATATCTGTCTGCTTAAAGCTAAGTTTCTCATTTTTTTTGTTTCTTTTTTCAAATTTAGATCACCATTTATATAAAGATTGACTGAATTTGGATTTCTGAACATTCCTAATAGACCATGTTGTTGGTGCATGATAATATCTGCATGCAATGAAGCATCATGTTGGAGTCCCATTCAATAACAGGTGAGCCCATGCCTCGGTAAAACAAATGCTCTGTTCGTTCGCTCCAAATTCACGAAGTATAACATCCTAATGAGGTTGCTCCATGGTATACTACAGTGTGAAACGGTCATGACTAATTGTGGGGTGTATTTGCAGAAAGAATTTCTCTTCACTTCGCATTATGGCTGTAGCAGCGGTGGGGGGTGGGGGGTGCGGAATATAAAACACATCCCTGGATCTGTTAGCTCTTTATCCAATTTATCAAATTTGATTGGTTTAATTGGTATATTGCCAATTATGCACATAAATATCTGTCATCCTCACCTCTCCCCCAATTTTCCTCAATTGCTAAAAACATTGTATAACTTTTAATTAGATAACTGATTAATTCAATTTGGATGAAGTACATTTGCTACCTAATGATAAAGAAGAAGTAATGAGGCTTCAAATCAAAAACACCCAACAACAAGGGAATCCTTCCAGCTCATTGGGCGTTCATTGTTGTGGAAAATGTACTGGAGTTTGTATTCACTCTCTGACGGAGGCTTTGTAGAGATACTTTTGCTTTTTTTGTGTGTGTTTATTTATTTATTTTGAGAGAGCGAGAGAGAAAGAGCAGGGGAGGGGCAGAGAGAGAGGGAGAGGGAGAGAGAGAGAGAATCCCAAGCAGGCCCCACACTGTCAGCACAGAGCCTGATGTGGGGCTTGATCCCATGAACTGTGAGATCATGACCTGAGCCTAAATCAAGATTCTGATGTGTAACTGCCTGAGCCATCCAGGCGGCCCCAGCAACCTTCGCTTCCCACAAATTCAAAAGGGATTCCCCCTAGAAAATCAGTGATTAAATTAAGGTCACATATATGTTATTTAAATAATAGTACCTATGTTTAAAGAGAGAGGGAGAGAGAGACCATTAAGAGAGCAAAAGTTTTGAATTACAATTAACATACAACCCTAAATACAGTTCAACTTGGTTTTATCACCAAGTTGGTAAATTTGTGATTCACATACTGGAATTTCAGAAATTAAAGTACAGAGCCTTGCAAGTCAAATTCTGCTAGTGGACATTCTGCCAGAATGTATGTTGAACATGTCAACTAATATTAAACTTTCTTTCTCCTTTTCTATTATGGCTTTTGACTTTTATTTAGAAGAATATATCTTCTGGATGAAATAACATTGCATTACAATATCCTATTATTCCCCCAGATGACTATTCTGTGGCAATATCAAACAACATGCTTCCTCACATTTTTGCCACTTAAGGATTTACCATTTGGCAGTTCCTTTCTGGTTTAAATGGCATCCTTGCAAAGTTCTGTGGACATTAAAGGCATACAAGACATGGCCTCTTGTGTCACTGAAAATCCACTGATGGATATAATTATCCAAGTGTAACGTTCTGCCAACCAAAAGAAAGTTATGAGGAATGTTGGAAAATTTCCAACAATGACTCCTAAAATTTAGTCTAAAGAGTAATTGCTTTGAGTGTCTCTTGAAAATGCAGCTTCTAGATGCATCCAAAATTCTAATACTATATATTTGGATGTTATCATCAATCTCCATAAAGCCTAACAAATCCAAATAAAAGCAATAATTAGTCTTTGATCTTGAACACTGTTCTTTCTTATATAGTGTCTAGAAAAAATGCCATTAGGAAGCATTGCTATTTTTATGAATCTGTAGCATTCAATCCAAGTAAAAAAAGCATATATAAGATGTTGACGCCACATTAAGACAGATACTTTAAGCACTATGACTCCTAAAACTATGTTAAGAAAACGTCTTCTGTAGTACTTGCTATAGAAATGCCAAAGGTGCCTCCAGGACAAGAAATCTGTATTTTTTTAATGTTTGCTTGTTTGTTTGTTTGTTTGTTTGTTTGTTTATATATAGAGAGAGTGCACATGCAGCGGAGGTGCAGAAAGAGGGTGAGAGAGAATCCCAAACAGGCTCCACGCTGTCAGTGCAGAGCCTAACACTGGGCTTGATCTCATGAACCATGAGATCATGACATGAGCCAAAATCAAGAGTCAGATGCTTAACCACCTGAGCCACCTAGGCACCCCAAGAAATCTGTATTTTTAATAAGCTCCTTCCTGCCCTCATCAGATAAGTCTGGGCAACTTTCGGATAGAGAGATCAGTGAATCTTTATAGACACACAGAAAATTTCAAGTTGAGAAATTTCACGCACGGGTGACAACGCAAGATACATTCTAAAAAAGTACATAGATGAATTTATCTGGAGTGTAAGTCACCAGCTATATAGTGACCTGGAAATGGAAAGGTAAATTGTAGACACAGGGCCTATAGTGTGGGCCATGAGGAGCTTTGACATTTGGAGCAGGTGAACGCCACGACCGGAAGTGTGCATGAAGAACTGTGGGTGTTTGGACAGGAGTGGAAACAAAACAGATGCAGACCATGGTTTTAGAATAAGTGTAACCCACATTTGGCAGAAAACAGTGACCTGGAGAAGGGAGAAAGAAAAGCAGAAGCCAATTAGAGACAAAGGTCCCGGTGAATCTGTTTCCAGTCCTGCAGTCCTCACATCTGTGCAGGACTGGCCTCCACAGAGAAGAGCCCCTTCAAGAACACACCGTATAATGGAGGGTCCTTCTCACTGTCTTTCCCTTTGAGAAGATTTGCTTTGTCTCTTTGCCTGAAGGTTGGCTCTTCCATCAACGTGCCCAGGCTCTCACTACTGAAGTCTTAATCAGAAAAATGGCAAGTATCTATATTCCTGGACACAATCAAATGTTTCTGAAAGAACCCCTTTATCTGTTTTTGATTGTCAGGCAAAGAACAGCTTTTGCTTTCCAATTGCAGTTTGTGGACTGCTCAAGTGATACTTAACCTCAGAATAGAGACATTTTCTAAAATGTCACAAAGGACAGATTGGAAATGTCTTAATCACATTTGGTTCCACTCCACCACTTGAATTTATTTTCCAGCATTCATTTTTAATGTCACATTTTCATAAGATGTGATATATTGAAAAAAAAAAAACAACTCTCAGGCTGAAGTCAGAAAATGAAAATGTTGATCCTAATCCTTGCCTCTTATTCAGTGCGGTACATCAGCCACGTGCCAGGAAGTGTGTGAGGGTCTGGGAAAGAGGACACATGAGGCAGTTTTTACCTTCAGGAAGCATATCGTCTGGAAGGGGAGAGAGATAAACTTGGACATGGAATTGCAATATCATGTGATAAATTGTCAGGCATAAGTTTGCACACAGTGCTCTAGGAGCGCAGATGAGGAGCCTAATGACTTTGGGTGAAGGCTGTGGGAGAAGATGGCTGAGCTGAGCTGAAAGTCAAGGGAAAGACAAGAGCAATGGGCTGGAGGGTGTTCCCTGCAGGGACAACCATGAGCAGAGCTGACAAGCAGCATAGCATGTGCAATGGTTTTCTCCTTGCTGTAGGATACAACACCGCTTCCTTGCAAAAGTGGTCTTAGATGGAGCTGGAAACACAGGAAGGAGGAGGACCACAGAGGTCCTTGCGTGCCCTTCCCAGAGCCTTTGAATCTGTCCTGAAGACACAGGGAGCCATTGAAGGGTTTTAAGCAGAGAAGCATACTCTACAATCTGTGTCTTAGATGCATCACTATGAGAGAAAGGTGAAGTACTAAATCTACAAATGGACAATGGCCAGACCATATGCAAAAAATAAAATTCTGACCCACAACCTGCAGCATCTTGCCCAGGAAAGCAACCACTTATGTATAATAAACAGCCTAGGCTGCTATAGGTCATACTTATAAAAAGACAGACTGCTATCCCCAGTAACAACCCAAAACTCAAACAATAGCTTTTATAAAATTGGCCCAAAGTAGCCAGGACTTGATTAATAACTGACAGTTTTTCTAATTTGTATGTCCCTACTTCCAGCTTAGGACCAACCAGGCAAAACTAAATATGTTCCCCTAACCACAGGATGCCTTGTTTAGAGTTAGCTTGTCTCTAGCTTCCTGATGCCAAAAGCCTACAATCAGGGCATACCTGATGTTTCCTCATTTTTCCATTATAAAGCTTTCTCACTCTTCTGCCTGTCTCTAGTCTCTGCCCAAATGTCCGTGGTGATGACTGACTTCCTTGCTATAGCAAGCTCTCAATAAATAGCCTTTGCTTTTCTCATTTGGTTAGTTTTCATTTATCTTTACCAAGATCAAGAATAGACTACAAGCACTAAAGAAGAGTAAACCTGGAAGTGGGGGGAGGGGCGATCAGATAAGAGGTAATCATAACCAATAATAAAGCAACAATGATAACATGTTCTAAGCATTTACTATGTATCTGTACCACACTAACCACTTTCCCTCTTAGAATTTTACTGAATTCTTGAAACAGCCTGTTACACTATGTGACATCATCTCAAATATGCTATGAGACCGAGAAAGAGAAATTTTCATTTCTTGATGTTTACATCCAGTTAGTTGTAGTTACTAGGTCTTTCTGACAACAAGGCATATGCCCTAAGAATTCTGCAAGCTGCTTTAACACCAAAGTCAACATAGAGTCAGGGCTTACACTCACTCAAGGACTTCATTACATTTCTGTGTAACTCAGATGTGAGATAAAAATGATTACATGGTAAAATTTATTTGGGAAAAAAATGAGAATTTGGAAACTGATAGGATACGGCTGATGGGCTGAATAAAGAATCCAAGGTAAATCCATGCCCTGAGTGATGGTTGATCCCCAACCTCACCCTGTTTACTGTTGCCCCCCAGGACCTCCCCCACCCACATACAAGTTTTGAGAGAGAGGAACAAGGGCGTTAGGGGCTAACTCTCACTGGGGCGTTGGGATAGTCATCAATTTCATCCATAAAATGGCAAGAATGACTGTCTTGCCTATCTCCCATGACTGTTTTTCATATGAAATAAAATAATGGATATAAAAATACTGAAAAGCTATACACAGACACTGGTTTCACATAATTTCTGGTAATATAGAAAATACTTTGTGACACATCTGGTGATAAATTAGAAGAGTTCCATTGTTTTTCAAACTTAAATTCAAACTCAAAGAATTTAATATGAATATTTATCACACAGGTGACTTAATAATCACTTTTAAAAAATTTTTTTAAGTTTTTTTTTTTTTTTTTTTTGAGAGAGAGAGAGTGCACAAGCAGGAGAGGGGCAGAGAGAGAGAGAGGCAGAGCCAGAATCCAAAGCTGGCTATAAGCTCTCAGCTGTCAGTGCAGAGCCCGATGCGGGGCTCAAACTCATGAACCGTGAGATCATGACCTGAGCCGAAGTCAGACACTTAACCAACTGAGCCACCCAGGAGCCCTGATTTAATAATCACTTTTATTTTGTATGATCACTTCTGTCTTTTGTTTTCATACTAAAGACCTAAGAAATTGCCTGAAAATGTTGTTGCCTTTCTAGCAAGTAAACACAGCTGAGACTTCTTACATAAGAGTATGTAAAATGTCAAATCTCACTTGGCCAATACTCTTTGTAACATCAGGAAAATAATGCAGTCTAAAAGATATAAGCATGCAGAACCATTCAAAGAATAAAATTTTGCCTCAAAGTAGCCACGATGCTTCAGTTCCCTTTCTGCTTCTTGACTATTTAGCCTGCCTTCCTTGTCACAACATGGTCCTTATTTTTCAAAAGAGTAAACCTAGAGATAGATTTAAATATAAATATCTGTTCTGGGGTGCCTGGGTGTCTCAGTCAGTTAAGTGTCCCAACTTCAGCTCAGGTCATGATTTTGTGGTTCATGAGTTCAAGCCCCGTGTCGGGCTCTGTGTTGACAGTTCAGAGCCTGGAGCCTGCTTCAGATTCTGTGTCTCCCTCTCTCTCTCTCTGTCTCTCTCCAGCTTACACTCTGTCTCTCTATATCTCAAAAATAAATAAAAATATTTTTTTAAAAATTATGAAAAAATAAATATAAATATCTGTTCATACAAATATTGGTATGTAAGTATAGTTATATAATATTTTCCACACTAAGTAAAAAATATAAAAGTAAATACACACACCCATTCCTTTCTTTGGAATTCAATAGTCAAATCAGGACTGCTTATAAAATGTGATGAAAATCAGACACTTGGAATACAAAGAGACGATATGCTAAAATTGCCTTTAGGAACTACTCTGTAGGTAACTTTGGACTTACTGGTCTGAAGTCTGTGTTCTGTGAATCCTTTCCCTTCTTGTCTTGGCCAGATAGATCTTAAAGGCAAAGCCACGTCATATACAAAGTGGTATCAGAGGATTCGAATGGTGACTACAGCAATGAACCCCTACTACATACCAAGATCTGCACCATTCCACTTAAAAAAATCTTATCTCATTGGGGTACCTGGGTGGCTCAGTCTGTTGGACGTCTAACTTCAGCTCAGGTCATGATCTCGCAGTTCAGGAGTTCGAGCCCCACGTCAGGCTCTGTGCTGACAGCTCAGAGCCTGGAGCCTGCTTCAGAGTCTTTGTCTCCCCCTCTCTCTCTCTGGCCCTCCCCTGCTTGTGCTCTCTCTCCCTGTCTCTATCTCTCAAAAATAAATAAACATTAAAAAATAAAGTTTTTGCTCAAAAAATAAACCAAAAAATTTTGTTTTAATCTTATCTCATTTAGTCTTAATAACCCTAAAATCTAAATACTATTATTCCCCCCAATGTATAGCTAAGGAAACAGAATAAAGAAGTTGAGCCGTTAGCTAAATTTCACATAGCTAGTAAATTGTGAAGCAGACGTGTGAACCATCTATCAGTTAGGATAGGTAAGTTAGGCTGCAGCAAAAAATAAACCCAAAATTTCAGTGACTTAACATGATGAAAGTGTATTTCTCTTTCATGCTGTATGTCTATCATGAGCTGATAGCAGGGGTCTGCCCACCAGTTTGTCAAGAATCCAGGCTGATGGAGCATCTACTATCACTAGTTCATCATTACTTTTCTTTTCTTATTTTAGATATAGAGAGAGATCACGAGTGTGGGAGAGGGGCAGAGGAAGAGAGAGAGAGAATCCCAATCAGGCTCCATGATCAGAGTGGGCCCCAAAGTGGGGCTCAATCCCACACCTCTGTGTTCTTGACCTGAGCCAAAATCAAGAGTCAGACATTCAACCAACTAAGCCACCCAGGCACCCCTCTAGGTCACCATTTCTTTTAAGACAACAGAAGATCTTGAAATAGGAATTAAGTGCTTCAGCATAAAATGAACAATATCAACTAATTTCCCAGAGCTTATCACATGATCCCATGGCTAACTCACAAAGAGGTCAGGACGTGCAATTCAGAAAGCTGGAAACATCTGGGGAGGAGCAGTAGCAACCATCATAAATCATATCTATTCAGAACCTGTAGCAGTGCTCTTTCCATTATACTGGGTCAAACAAAACAATTATTCCACAAGGCATCTGGGTCTTTGACAGCATAAACATAAAATTTCCATTTGGAGTCTATAAATTTTACTATATATTATAATTTTCTGGTCTCTTTTGAATTAAACAAGAACCTCTTAATATAAAGATCTAACTGAATCAGAGAGATCATTCCATAAACATTATCACCTGCATTGGGTTTTTTACTGCCATGTAATAAATTGCCACAAACTTAGCGGTCTAAAATGATACATATTACCTCACAGGTTCTGTGGGTTAGGAGTCCGAGCATAGTTTAGCCGGATGCTCTACACAGTGTTTCACAAGACTGCAGTCAAGGTGATGGCCAGAGTGCGTTTTCATTTGGAGGCTTGACTGGGGAAGAATCTCTTTCCAACTGAATGGCATTCAGCAGGCATTGGTGGTATAGTGGCAAGCATAGCTGCCTTCCAAACTGAATGACACATTTGACAGAATCCATTTTCTTGGCAATGTATGACTGAGGGCCCTGGCTTTTTGCAGATTGTGGCCTTAAGCTCTACAGGCCACTCACAGTTTCCTGCCACATGTCCCTCAACATAGGCAGTTCAGAACATGACACCTTGCTTCTTCAATTTCATTGAGAGGCTCTCACAGTCTGCTCAGACAGATTCTTATCTAATGTAATAACATCATAGGAGTAAAATCGCATCACCTGTACCATATAATCTTGGTTAGAATCAAGTTATAGATTCCACCTTCATTGATAAGGAGATTTCAAATAGATATGGACACCAGAAAGCAGAAATTATCAGGGATCACATTACATATCCATCAGATCAACAAAGAGCTAAAATATGAAAACTGGTTCTTTGCATGATGTCTCATCTACCCAAGTTGTCTTTGACTTCTACTATGTAGATCTCTGTTGCTATACCTCTATTCATTATATAACTCTGTAACTCTTTATAAGCTAACCATCTCTTACTTAATAATAGCTATAAATATTCATAATTAAACCTAAAATGTCCTAGTCTTTAAAGTGCATTAGTCTTTAAAGGAATCTCATTCTCTTTTTCTCTTTCTCTTTCTCCCAGACACCTTAATCTTTATAAAGTTCTTGGGTTTTTTTTTAAATAAAATCATTAGTGATATTTCTGGTCTCAGGTCCAACATGTAAAGTTCTTAGAAATTATCACTCCGTGCTAAGAAAGACCTGGACAATGACTTTTCATGAGTCCATCAAAGAAATGGAGTTGCAGTGTGAATAACCACCCCAAAATCTGGAGAGACAGAGCATCTAGAGAGGCTCAGTTGAGATCACCTTACCTGGAGCAGAAGCCACTAGAGCTGTTAACCAATAGGAGAACTTAAATGGTGATTTTGATAAATTGCTGGAGCAGGTGGGAACCAGTGTGTGCCCTCCTGGTGGGCACAGGTTGTGGGCCAAGGTAATGTGGGCTTTACCTTCAGAAACAATACCAGGGTCTCATGGTGAAGGTCCAAGAAGTTCATCGTGGCTCTGGCGGGGGGGAAGGGGGAAGGAAAGAGTAATCCTTGAAAAACACACAGGATCCTTCTTAACAAAGGCCTACTTGTTGGGGTAAAGGACTGTGCAGAGCATTATTCTTTATTCCTCCCACTTTAGCCTCTCTGTTGCAACTAAGGAAGGAAAAGCAAAAACAAAAATAAAAACGTAGTCAATGGGACAACAGGGATTCAAGGAAAAAGAACAGAGGTCAGTGGGGCTGGAGGGGAACACCAGAGAAACATTTATGAAGGTTACAACATGCAAGAATAGGTAATACACAGCATGATGATGCAGAGAAATGGAAACTCTAAGAAAGTATCAAAAGGAAATGGTAGAAATAACAAACATACGAACAGAAAGGAAGGATACCTTTTACAGGTTTACCAGTAGTCCTGACAGGGCCAAGGAAAGGATCAGAGAACTGCAAGATAGGTCAATAGAAATTTTTCAAACATAAATGCAAAGAGGGAAAAAGA
This sequence comes from Neofelis nebulosa, assembly GCF_028018385.1. Taxonomy (NCBI): domain Eukaryota; kingdom Metazoa; phylum Chordata; class Mammalia; order Carnivora; family Felidae; genus Neofelis; species Neofelis nebulosa. Next base: position 8,990,293 of record NC_080794.1, on the reverse strand, counting down.
TGGGGGCTGGGAGGGGAGAACAAAAATTTCAAGACCTGTAGAATGATTTACAAATGTCTAACATAGATATGATTGAAATACCAGAGGAGAAAAAGTCTGGAAAGCAGTCTGGGAAGACAGGAATCTTAACTATAGAGGGAAAAGAATAAGAAGTTATTCAGACATCTTGTCAGAAATGGTGCAAACAAGAAGAGAGTGAAATGAAACACCCCACCAACTTAGAATTCTATATCCAGGGAAATTGTTTTTAAAAACTGATGAGGAAATAAAGACTTTCTTAAATATACCAAACTGAGGGAATTCATCACCAGGAGATCTTCTTTCAATAAATGTTAAAAGTTCTTCAAGTAGAAAAAAAAGGATGTATGTAAGAGAGTTGGAACTACCTGAGAAAAATAAGTGTGTCAATAAGAAATAAATGAGGGTAAAATAAAAAATTTCATTTTTATTATCCTTAATATATCTAAAAGGTGCATTTCTGTTTAAAGAGATAAAAGTAACAATGTATTGGGTGGTTATAGTACATGGATAAGTGAAATGAATGACATCCATGTCACAAAGGATGTGAAGGAGGGACTGGGAAGATTTTGTTACAATGTATCATCACTAAACAGAGAGCAGCACAGTGTTATTAGAATGAGTATTTATGTTAGCCGACCTATGATCATGCCAACCAGTAGGTTATTTTAAATTATAATTGATATGCTAAGAGAAGAGATAAATCTGAATTATATAAATCCTCGATTAGGCCCAGAGAAGGGAGAAGAAAACAAAACATAAATATTCAGTTAATGGAGAACAATTACAAACAGCATAGATATCAATCCAACGCTACAGCAATGAAAATACGATCATTAGCCTAGATAGGAAAACAAGACTCAAATATATGTGTTCTAAAAAGACAAACTCTGAAGACTCGGATAAAAGTAAAGGGATAGAGAAAGATATACCATTCTTTCACTAAGCAAAAGAAAGCTGGAGTGGCTATATTAATCTTAGACAAATCATACTTCAGAACAAGAAAGATTATCAGTATTAAGGAGGAGCTTTACATAAGAATAAAGTGGTCAATGCTATGAAAAGATATAACAATCTCAAGGGTTTATGTACCTAATAGCTGAATGTCAAAATACATGAGAGAAAAACCCATAGAACTGAAAGGGGAAATAGATAATCCCACTGCTAGAGTTGGAGACTTCAATACCTCCCGTCAATAATTCATAGATCAAGCAGACAGAAAATCAGTAAGGATACAGAGGTCTCGAAAAAGTACTATCAGTGATTTCTAATCTAATTGATATTTATAGAATATTCTACACAACAAGCCCATTATTTTCAAGCTTGCATGCAATATTCACCAATATAGAGAAGATGAGATTCTGGGCCTGGCAACACACCTTAACCAATTAGCAAAATGGAAATCATAAAAAGTATGTTCTTACTCTACAATGGAATTAGACTAGAAATCAATAGAAAGAGAGTGGCAAAATTCCAAAATAATTGGGGATTAAACAATATACTTCTAACATCTGGATCAAAGAATAAGTCTTAAGAGGATGATATAATATATTCAGCTAAGTGAAAATGAAAATACAAGTTAGTATTTGTGAGGTGCAGCAAAATGAGTGCTTAGATGGAAATTCATACCATTAAATACATATGTTAATAATAATTAAATATAAAATAAAGGATGTAGCCTACATCTTAGGAAACGAAAACAGTAAGATAAAATCAAGCCTAATGAAGCAGAACAAAATAAAAAGTAGCTGAGAACTTGGAATAAGAACCTTTTAACACTGAATATGTGCTCAGACCTTCGTATCATATTAGAGTTTCTGCAGTGACATAAAAACTAACTTATATATACTTTTAGTATTTATGTATCAAATTTTGTAGCAATTTATACAAATATAGATGCCTTATATGTATGGCATCTATACATATCATGATACATACCCTATCATTGACATCTTATATTAGTATAGTACATTTTGTCACAATTAATGAACTAATATTTTTTTAAATTTTTTAATGTTTATTTATTTTTGAGAGAAGGAGAGAGAGAGAGAGAGAGAGCAGGGGAGATGCAGAGAGAGAGGGAAACACAGAATTCGAAGCAGGCTCCAGGTTCTGAGCTGTTCAGTACAGAGCCCGATGCAGGGCTCAAACTCAGGAACTATGAGATCATGACCTGAGCCGTAGTAGGATGCTTAAGTGCCTGACTGAGCACCCAGGCACCCCAATGAATTAATATTAATATATTATTATTACCCTCTTGCCCTGGTGGTGGGAAAACAAACTGGTGCAGTCCCTCTGGAAAACAGTGTGGAGGTTCCTCAAAAAATTAAAAATAGAATTACCCTACGACCCAGCAACAGCACTACAGGGAATTTATCCAAAGGATACATGAGTGCTGATTCATAGGGGCACAAGTACCCCAATGTTTACAGCAAGGCTATCAACAATAGCCAAAGTATGGAAACAGCTCGAATGTCCACCAACTGATGAATGGTAAAAGAGCAAAACTAAAGGATTGAAAACAGGAAAACAATAAATCAAGTCAAGGAAACCAAAGCCTTGTTCTTTGAACAGATTGATAAAATGTACAAATCTCCAGCCAGGCTGACCAGGGGAAAGAGAAGACACAAATTATTAAAATCAGAAATGAAATTCTGAGAATTGCATTGTAATTCTTGAGAATTGCAAATTCAGTTGAGCCTAGGATTGGGCAAAGTTTTCTTAAACGCAATAGCAAAAGCACAGACAACAAAAAAATACATCAACTGGACTTCACCAAAATTAAAAGTTTTGTGCTTCAAAAGACACCATCAGTAAAGTGACAAAACAACCACAGAATGGGAGAAAATCTCTGCAAATCATGTATTTGACAAGAGACTTATAGCTATGATACATAATGAACACTTACCACTCAATTAAAAAAAAAGACAAAGCAATTTTTTAAATGTTTTATTTTATTTTTATTGTTGAGAGAGAAAGAGACAGCGTGAGCATGTCAGGAGCAGAGAGAGGAGACCCAGAATCTGAAGCAGGCTTCAGGTTCTGAGCTGTCTTTGCAGAGCCTGATGTGGGGCTTGGAACTGTCCAGGAGATCACGGCCTGAGCTGAAGTCGGACACTTACCCCACCGAGCCACCCGGGCGCTCCAAAGACAACCCATTTTTTAAATGGACATAGAATTTGAATAGAGATTTCTCTAAAGAAGATTTTTAATTGACTAATAAGCACATGGAAAGGTATTCAACATTATTAGCCCTCAGAGAAACAAATCAAAACCACAGTGAGATATTCCACTTCACACCCACTCAGGATGGCTAGAAGACAGCCAAGGAGATGGAGATACAGAGGTTAGTATACTGATGGTAGAAATATGCAATGGTGCCCTTTGGGAAAAAGTCTGGCTTTTCCTCAGAGGCTAACCAGAGTTACCAGGTGACCCAGCAAACCTATTCCTAGTTACATACCCCCCCCCAAAATAAAAATAAATATAAACAGGGGCGCCTGGGTGGTGCAGTCGGTTAAGCGTCCGACTTCAGCCAGATCACGATCTCGCGGTCCGTGAGTTCGAGCCCCGCGTTGGGCTCTGGGCTGATGGCTCGGAGCCTGGAGCCTGTTTCCGATTCTGTGTCTCCCTCTCTCTCTCTGCCCCTCCCCTGTTCATGCTCTGTCTCTCTCTGCCCCAAAAATAAATAAAAAACGTTGAAAAAAATTTAAAAAAATAAATAAATAAATATAAACAAAAAAGTCTGCACATGAATATTCATAGTAGCATTGTTCATTGTAGCCAAAAAAAAGTGTCAATCAGTTGATGAATAGATAAATATAGGTGATATATCAATATAATGGAATATCATTCAGTAATAGAAAAGGTCTGACTTTTGTTGATACTGAAATATTCTACGAGATGGATGAACCTTAAAAATATGATTGTGTGTGAAAGAAGCCAGCCACAGAGGGCCACATATATATGATTCCATTTACATGAAATGTTCAGAATAGTCAAATCTATAGAGACAGAGGTGGTTTCGTGGTTTTGTAAGGCTGGGAGTGATGAGAAGATTGGGGACAGGGAGTGATGGTCAAGGTGCACAGGTTTCTTATTGAGGCTGAAAATGTTGCAAAACTGAGTATGGCAATGGATGCACAATTGTAGGAATACACTAAAAGCCATGGAATTGTACACTTCCAATGGGTAAATTGGATGCTGTATGAATTATATCTCAGTAAACGATGTTTGGAAAAAAGCAGGGTCCTAACAAAAGTGCCCAGTGAAGTGCTTAGAACAGTGCCTGAAACAAAGTTAAATGCTATGCATATTTGCTAAATAAATAATCCTGTATACATACCACTTTAAAAAAAAGAAAAAGAAAAAAAAGCACAGAGTCTTTGGACTTGGACTTCAGAGGGAGGTAGTTTGTCTTCTTCATCTGACAAGTGGGGGCATTCAGCACTCCGATTTGGGAACTGAAGCAACTTTCCTTTTCTCATATCAGGAATTGAAATATTTTCAAGAACTAGACCTCTACTCTTCCTGATTTCTATTCCAGGGCTCTTTGCTCTGGACTGGACAGCACAATTTTTTTTTGGGTGGGGAGGGCTTATTTTCAATCCGCTACCCATATTATGGCCAGGCTGATATAGAAGGTAAGTTTTTGGTTTATCTTCAGGATTCATCTATGAAACACAGTTGTACATGGATTGGTACACTCAACTACATTCAGAGCTGCACCAAATATGATGTGGAAATATTTGTTAAATTTTTGTTTACTAGAGCCCTTTTAAGTATGCAATGATTTATGCTGGAGAGTATTGAAATGATATTGTTTAACGATAATTTTATGGATTTAAGTTGTTCTGTTTTGAAGTGTGGCTGAGTAGCAATTGAAATCTGAATTTCAAGTAGCCACCTATCACAAAAACTATTTTGACTGAGCTTACAAATTGCAGCATGTGTCTAAAATGATGTTCTAGTTATTTCATTCTTACTATAACAATCCCGTGGTTTCTAGATATTGAAGTCATGATGCATAATGATAAAGACCTTAGAAGACAGAAGGGGATAAATGTGAAACCTCATGTTTTTTAATGTTGTCTTTATTAGCCAAAAGAAGCTGTTTGATGAAAAGGATTGAAATGGCTTCAGCTTTGAGATGTCAAACTGAGAAAGGTTTTCTTTTCTCTCTTTTTTTTCACTGAAAATGTGACTTTATATTAATTATCTTATGGATTGTCTTAATTAGATCTCAAATGAGACGTTCTGGTGCGTTTTTACAAATACTGCTAATTACAGTCTTTATGTGGTCTACTCTAATCTTAAAAATTAGTGGAAAATATTATAATAAATAATAAATACTACTGCTTTCTTAATCACTATGGCTGAAATTTAGGCACAGTGATAATTCTGAAATAGTATAATTAAAGCTTAAGATTGATTAATGAATATACTGGCTTTTTTTCTCTAGCAGTAATATCTATCCCACTGAAGCAACAATAATGAGTCATGGCTGCAGCTGACATTTACAGAAGTTATCTATCTATTCTGCTCACAAACAGGAATATGTCAGAATTATGCTAGAAAAGGAGGACCTACGCACATATTCTCATCTCTGTTAAGTTGCTGTGCAATTTTCCTTGAAGAAAAAATTCATATTTTACAGTCCTTATATCACAAAACTCCTTCACCTATTAAAATTTTTTCTATCTTGTATCTTTACATTTTTATGTTTTGTGTAATTTACCTGTAATGACTCACTGAGGCTAACGAATCTGAAGATCTTTTGTAACTTTAAACTTAGAAAAATTCATAAACAATAAATAATTAATTTGAACTGTGATGCTCCTTAGCAAATATAACACTTTATAACTAGATAATATTTCTTTGACTGTGTAGAAGTGTGGAACTCTTTAGACTGTCTGGAAATGTGCTTTTCATAGGAAAAGCTTACTTACTAACTAGCTATGTGACCTTAGGTAAACCCCGCCACAGATAATACCATTCACTGCAAGACAGATTTTCTAAAGATAAGGGAAGCGTACTCAGCAAGCCAAAATCCACCTCGGTGACTCTGTGGTTCTAGAAGCGTGTTCAAAATCTTAGGTTAGTTAGCAGTGGACTGAAAGCAGTGAGGATTTCAAAGGAAAAAACCAAACTACAAACCTTGTATTTGAAGTCTGCTTGTGACTTTTAGCAGCTGCTGGTCTTCTGGGCCAATTACAGAATTCTTTTGAAATCCAGTTTCCTTGCATAAAAAATAATGCTCATACCCAAGTAATAGCATCTCTTCAAGCTGATGAGAGTTTTTTTAAGTTTTTTGTTTTGTTTGTTTTTTTACTTCTATTCATTTCTGAGGGACAGAGAGAGAGCGCGAGGAAGGGAGGGGCAGAGAGAGAGGGAGACAGAATCCAAAGCAGGCTCCAGGCTCCGAGCTGCCAGCACAGAGCCACAGAGCCGGGTGCAGGGCTCAAACCCACAAACTGTGAGATCATGACCTGAGCGGAAGTCAAACGCTTAACCGCTTAACCGACTGAGCCACCCAGGCACCTCGATGATTATTTTATAAAGCAGTATTCTGCCTCTCTGTCAGCCCCTTGGGTCACTCCTCTGCATAGCTGGCTGATGGCATAGTCTGCCTATCCTGCTAAAGGTAAACTGCTTCCCCCAACCCCCGCCCCAAGAAGTGCAGTCAGAGGCTCCCTACTCTCCCTCTCATTCCAGAGATGTTATTTACACCCATGGTTTCATAACCTATAAATAGTTGAAAATCTGAAATCCAGCACTGAACATTGAAGTCAGGGGGTGCATGACAATATATATGTATATAAATTCTAATAACAATAAAAGACATCATGTAATTAGTGAAATAAATAAAAAAGTGAATACCCATAAAGTTTTAACAGAGAGAAGGATAATATGTAGTAAGAAACCCTCCATCATTCTTGCTTCCCGCTGTATGAGATACTCCTTTGACAAAATGTTCTGTGATCAAATTAGTTTCATAAACGTCCCATACTGTATTCTCCTACATTGACATCAGAAAACCAAAGGCTCTAAGGAATACTCCAATGTAGAAATGCCAGCTTTGTTCAACTAGAATTTCAAAAATTATTTGGTAACCGAAATTATTAATATGTAGTATCTATTAATATATTGCACCATATAGCTTAGGAAATGTTGTCAAGACCTATTCTTTTTAAAAACTTTGATTTACACCTGAAAAAGTCAATGGATTTAAATACCATTGTTCATATCATCCAGTCTAAGGGAAGCACAATTGGAACTCCCATTGGTCATAAAGTAGACTGTAAATTCAGCGGATAATTTGATCTGAATTCTCTGCTCCCATTTGGAAGAAATACCAGCTCATACCTTGCAATGAATGAAGATTGCAATATTTCTTCTGTAATATATCACTGAAGAATATCATCTTTTTGGAACTGGGCTTTTCCCATAATCTGTATAATAAAGAGTGAGAAAAAATATATACTGAATTTTAATGGTTTTTTTTTTCACATGGTAGAACCATAGATAACCAGTCTCTCTTTTTCATGACTAATACACACTTGAATGTGTGTATTCTTACCAAACACAAATACAAATATTCTTTATATAAATGTAACTATCTGTATGGTTGAATTGTATCTTCCAAAATTCATATGCTGAGGTCCTAACCTCCTTCATATGTGACTATATTTGGAGAAAGGGTATTTTTTTTCATTTAATCCTTTTTTTTCAGTTTTGATTGATTGATTGCATGTGTGTGTGTGTGTGAGAGAGACAGAGAGAGAGACAGAGAGAGAGACTGCAAGTGGGGTAGGGAGAGAATCCCAAGCAGGCTCTGCACTGGCAGTGCAGAGCCCGACGCAGGGCTTGAACTCATGAACCGTGAGATCATGGCCTGAGCCGAAGTCAGGTGCTTAACCAGCTGAGCCACCCACTCGCCCCTGCAGAGAGGGTAGTTAAACAGGTAATTAAGGTTAAATGAGGTCTCTTAATTTAACCCCTAATGAAATTAAATTAAATGAGGTCCCTTAATTTAACCCCTAATTAAGGTTAAAAGAGGTCCCCTCTTCAGTCTGAAGAGAAACCCATGCAATATCAGCTCTAGCATTTTAGATTTTTTTTCAAACCTTTGTGTTGTGCATAACTGGGCATCTTGGAACCATCTTAGACTATGGGAGAAAGTTATTTCTAGTAAGATCACAGAAAACAAATTCATTGACATTTATTTCATAACTGCCATTTAAATTTGTACCATTTTGAAAGACTAATATTAACTTAGATGAAAACAATGGAAATATCTGTTTCTAATTATGTCTAAAAGTGGTGAAATAAATCTCAAATGACAATACAGTACACTTAGGGAAATTTTAATAATCTATGTATTTGACATTTTTTTAAGTAGGCTTCGCACCCAGCGTGGAGCCCAATGTGGGGGGCTTGACCTCACAATCGTGAGGTCAAGACCTGAACTGAGATCAAAAGTCAGATGCTTTCTGACTGAGCTACCCAGGCACCCCAATGTATTTCACATTTAATGCCATAATTAGCCACAAGACAATTGAAACATGACTTAATTGATAATATTGAACACACCCATAACTTTTCGAGAATGTCTTTTAGAGTCAAGGTAGACCTCTCTGTCCAGAGTTTAATTTCAGATCAATAGGTTATAAAGCTTCCTCTATCCAGACTTCAGTTTTTTCATCTTTATATTTTGATAATCATATTCTCATTATATAATAAATTACATATGGCTTCAAAGTCTTAATGTTTATGACATTACATGTTTATATTATACAGCGCAGTTAAAAATTATGTTTAGATTTTAATTGTAATTCCTTATGTTGTCTTTAGAAAACTCAGAAAGCTTCTGTACTGTTTCTCTGGAGCCACTCTGCCACGAGCTGGAGAGCTAGAAAGTACAGATGTTTATTATCTCACCATTCTGAATGCCCTAAGTTCAAAATCAAGGTGTCAACAGGGCCACACTTCCTCTGAAGTCTCTAAGAAGGAATCTGTCTCTTCCAGCTACTGGTGGCTGTCTGTATTCCTTGACTAGTGGCCACATCATCCCAATCGCTGGCTTTGTGGTCACATTGCCTCTTCTGTGTTCCCTCTTTTTGCCTCTCTCTTAGGAGGACGTGTGGGTTTGCATTTCTAGTCCACCTGGATAACCCAGGATAATCTCATCATTTTAGGATCCTTAACATGATCACATCTGCAAAGACTCTTTTTTCAAATAAAGCAACAGTTCCATAACCCAGGGATCATGACTTGATATATTAGGGTGGCTCTTACTCAACCTATCACACCTTCTTTCCCTTAAAAAATATAATTATATCCCTGTATTAATTATTATTCAAAACTAATATGTATTATTTGTATTAGATAGAATGTGCTAAATTCTACATTTTTATTGATTGGTTTGTAAGCAAATTTTTTCGCCTAATGTATAACTTTTCTGACTTACTGAGACACTGATGTATAATCTCCCTTTGTTTAGTGTATTTGTTACATTTTCCCTAAACTCTACAGGTTAGATAAATGGGAAGGTTGTAATTGTTCCTATATTTCTCTTGATCTCTTCTCCTCCTAAGTCCTTCACAGATGCTAAATATTCCCACTCATTTTCAAACCTTCTCACACAACGATAAGCATCTGTCTGTTTCTGTAGAAAACATCCACATAAATGAGGTTTAGTGAAGGTCAAACCTTGTTAAACAGATACTACAACATTGAACATCTCTAATTAGTGAAAAGATTATCAACAGTCCATTGCTGATCGGATTTCAAGAAGTTCCTAACACGACAAATATTGTACGACACAGATAATGTGCAAACTACTCCATGCATATTATAATGAGATTTGACCTGTAATTTAATGATGTTTGATGCTTTCGATCCTTCCCTGACCCTTCATCCTCTATTGAATTTAATACCAAGTTTCTGTCTCATCTCATAAATATTTTCTCAGATTTTTCTGCATGTGGCAAGAAGGCAGAAGATTCATGACCAGATTAGGACTTTAAACTTGAATCTGAAGGAGAGGGAGGCAAAGATGAATCATCTTAGATGCAGTTCCTGCTCTCAAGAAGTCTGCTGTTTGAGAAGTGATACGGTTAGTCACCCACACAGTCATACTATAAAGCAATCAGGGATAATTGATACCATAAATCTGAAAACAAAACACAGAAGAATAGGCAACAAATTCGGACTGAAAAGATTGGGGGGATTTAACGAAGACTTGCCATCTCTTCTCCATTTATTAAATGCTTTCCACTCTTCGTTCAAGTATATCAAGTATTAAGTATATCACCCCCCTGGGAAGGCTGCTCCCATGTCTTCCATGACAACCAATTGATATCATTGAGGCACTCTTTTTGCAAATAATTTTATAAGTAATGTATTCCAGTTAGCATATAGCATATCGTATTTTACTTATTATTGTGTATGCCATTTTTGTTTTTGTCTTTGTGTTACCCTGGGGTTTTCAGATCCTTGAAAAAAGAGATTCTATTGTATTCGTTTCCAAATTATCTACGCTAGCACACTCCATGGTCGATGAAGAATTAAGTGCACGTTTTTTGAATAAAGCACTAAAGAAATCCTGAAATGTCCACTTTTGTCCATGAAATTAGTAAAATTTGTCAGAATATTTTTCCCACTGATTTAAACTCATAACCCAGGAAAACAAAAATGAAACAGCTATTTAGAAGGGACGCAAAGGACATGATTTTTGCCACCATCTCAGGTCACCTGGAAGACGTTTCTGCAACACAGTGCAGAGAAAGAGACCCTAGAGAAACATGGAGGTCTCTGTGACTTGAGAAGACAATGATTATTGTTCCAGGAGACAAAAGTGACCAGGGAAATGAAGGCATAAATGAACACATATTCAGCAGATGAGAAAAATAAGCTTAGAGAATCTAAGTGACTTGCCCAAGCAAACACACTTCTATTACCTTAAACAAATTAAAATACATGAACTTCATCAACACATTGAGGTCATTTTTTTTAATTGCCTTCCTGCAAACCAGGACAAATAAATTCAGAGAGGATATAAGCTCCCCAAATGTACAAGGACAGTAAGAGAACAGAACAAGCATTTAAACCCAGATATTCTGTTACCAAGTTTATCCTCTGAAGCTAAAGGCAATTTGACCTCCCCTATCTCTTCGTATGACTAATCCCTAAATACTTGAACACAAATTATCCTCTCAACTTCTCCAGACAAAATGCCCTCAATTACTTTCATCACATTAACTTTTTAAATAGCTACATCACAATTCTAAATATTCTCAGGTTATCGGTGAACAAATACCGTTAACTGTTTTTTACATATTGACTCAAGAAAATAAGCTCAAATGGTCAGCTACGTATGTATAAGATGAAAGAAACAGCTTACTGACCAATAGCAGTGTGAGAATAAGGCTTACTGTCAGTAATTGATTGTTTACTATTAGTTCAATCTGAAGCAATTCTGATGCCTGACTCCTAAAAATACCTGCTATAACCTTCAATAGTATTATAGGAAGAGAGCACAGTCTCCAATTTGGAAGTAACAATCCCACTTCCTCCAATAACAATGTTGTACGATGTTCATTTCTAGATAACACATAGAGAAACTGAAGTATGTACACAAATGAGTACACACAAATTAAGATATTTAACCTGAAAAACGAAAAATCTGGAGAACATTAAGTGTTAATATTTAATATTTAAAAGTCCTCCTACAGAGAAAGGACCAAGCTTATTTTGCATAGTTCCTTCAGATGTTTAGAATTGTGAGAATTTGGGGTGAACACAAAGAATAGCATCCTAACAAAGTAGTAAAAATTAGTTTCCAATTGCTACTGGAAATATCAGACCAGAAGCTCTGTGATTTTTCAGAAATGTAATGTAGAGAACATGTAGGCACTCTGATCCAGGTTTCCTTGAGCTAGCCCCAAACTTCCAGACGTCCATGGGCCCAGTGAGTAACAGATGTGAGCCATGGCCACAGCATATCCTTAAGATCATGAGATGGGTCTCTCTTCTCTGTTTCAAATATGCCTACTTTCTTAGACCTGGCTCTATTTCCTATTCAAAAATGGCTCCTGTCCTTTCTGTTTGTTATTGATATTTGAATTCTCAGAATCTGATTTCTCTTTCTCCTTATAAGTGTTCTAACTTGGAGTTAGTCCCACTGGGAGTTAGTCTTTCCTCTTTCGAAACTCCCTATTCAACTATGATGCAGTCTAAGGAGCTAAACCAAAAATGGGGTTGTATTGTCAGTACTGTATGGCAGATTGATTAAGATAACCTACAAAGTCCCCAGTTACTCTAAGATCCATCATTCTATTAATATTCCCTGAAATTTCATCCATATAGCCTTCAAATTCTTAAATGATACCAGTAATTAATTGAAAACGTTTTACTTACATATCATAAAACAACAATTTTGATTATTGTTTTTACAAATTAAAATTTCAGTAAAGATGCTTATCAATCAAATTCATCTTTTCTCATCAATGAAATCATTGCCTTGATTTCTGTTGTTCCAGTGGGAACTGGAATAGCTCTGGCTCCCAACTGAGAAATTATTTTCTCTTACTTTGATCTCTCCTCACCCTCTTCTCCCTCCTCCTTGCCCTCCTTCTTCTTCATACGTAGATTTGTCTGTTTCTTTTGCTCCCCACACTGTTTCAACTTTATCCTGAATTTAAAATAATCATGTCCATTATTATATGTCATCTTCCTGTACGTGACTGAAACTTTCACTGAGATTAATAAGGAACATGAATTCTTCATTATCTCTTTGTAGTACATGATATTTCTGTAGAGTTGTCACCCTTACGCCAAGTTTTCTATAAGTTTTAGCAAATTTAGTGGGAATATCATTCTTCACTAATGTAACAAAAGCAAACATCAAGACAAAAAGTCTTGATGACTTTTCAACAGTTCTGTAAAAATTTTCTTCTAAATTTTTCAAAAATATAGTTCAGAATGTTGTTTATATATCATCTTTTTCAATGTTTCCGCGGCTTATTGATCCTGTTAAATCAGTAATAACATGAGGTGGTAAAGAAATGATTAATTCTTCAAAAACTGGGAAGGAAAGAAATGCTATCTAGAAATGTTCTTTTATGTAATTTTTTTTCTTTAAGTATTTAACACAATGTATAAATCTGTGAAAACCTTCAAATGATCTAGAGTTGATCCATACTGATTTTTTAATAGTAAATTAGAAAAGATAAACCATAAAAAGTTTTGAAAGACTTAAGGTTTAGTGATTTTCTGATAATTTCAACAATACAAAAAATATATATAAGTTTTGGATGCCTTGTTACAGGTGGTTCCTGTGACTTATAATTTTTAAATTTATTTTGATTCTATCCTGATTTCCCTGTTATGAAAGTAAACTTTAGACACATTTGATCTATAGTTTGAAATTCTACTTCAATTGAGATTAACCAACTTTAACTTATTTTTAGCACAGGTAGATTAGTGGGCAATTTTTTAACTAATTAGGGCTCAGTAAGTTGCTTTTTCTCTTAATGCCTAACACCCATATTTTGGTGTAAAAATGGTAAATGTCTGAAAAATCTTCAATGGAAGGCCAAGTTCATTCAGTGACTATGTTTCTACTGATGACAGTTCCAAAACATTTGTGTGTGTGTGTGTGTGTGTAGTGTGTCTGAAAATTGAACCTCTAATATGTTGTTTACAAATTTAGGCTTCAGTTCCCATGGCATAGAGACAAAATCAGAGAAAATTGTAAAGAAATCTTAGAATCCTGAATTTTCTACATGAATATCTACAAGAACAAACATGATGATAAGGATCAGGAACAACATAATTGCTTCATACATTTCACAAAGTGGAAATCTTCTAGTACGGGGATAACAAACTTTCTGTTAATGGTCAAATACTGAATACCTTTAGCTTCGAGGTTGAGAAGGTCTCTGTCACAACAATTCAACTCTAGTGTTTTAGTACAAGGGTAGCCACAGACAATAAGTGAGTAAATGGTCACGGATGTGTTCCAATAAAACTTTATTTGCACAAACAGGCAGTGGGCTGAGTTTTTTTTTAAGGTCCATTTTTGCCAGCATCTGCTTTAGGGCATAGTCTTCTAGACACAAGTTTCAGTGTGCGGTAGGTACCAGTCCTTACACTTTAGAGAGAGGCACACAGCATCAATTAATCCAGAGAGTAGATTCAGTGAAGAAGTGTTAAGAGTTTTCTACTGTAGTTATAGTATCACAGCTTCATGCATACTACCAGAAATAATGACCTTGATTTTGAAAGTATAAGTTTAAATAAAATGTCATTCATACTTTTTTCAGTATGAGATATTTGACCCATATTTTCTCTTTGGCCCATATTTTAATAAAATTAAGCAAATGACTCACAAAGCAGTATTGAATTTATACTTTATTTTTAATGTAGATTTTAAAATATAAAAGGAGAAGTTTAGTTTGCCTTAGGCATAAGGGGTAAAGTTTAAGAAATGTCCTTTCAAAACATTTGTAAGAAGGAAGCTGGGCTGTGATGCAGCATTGATTTTATGATGTATCAGTCATCAGTTCATTAGAAATGGTACTTAATCTTTAGGATGTGAGTCATCTCAGACCCACAGCCTCCAGAAGTTTTTCATAGAGTTATACGATATAAGGAAGCCATTAGCTGAGGGACAATAACTCCAAAATGACGCATATATGTTATTGGCAGCCTCTAGATTGCCACCGTTTGGCAAAGCCCTCTCACATTTCCGGTGCCCTCTATATCTGATAAACTTTCCATGCTGAGGAAGGCCTTATCTAACCCAGATTTATTTAATGCTGTTGGGTTCCAACTTGGCCCTCAACACCACAGCTTGCTGTTCGAGTTTCCTCTCTTTCTCAAAGAACATCCCACATTAGCTTGCTGGCCATATTCCCACAAAAATTTACCTTAAGAGGGTCTGAACTACAACCAAAAGTGCTGACATTTTCAGAATTCAGTATTGCTTTCATAAGGGCAAAACTCTAGGGGCGCCTGGGTGGTTCAGTCAGTCAAGCATCCGACTTCGGCTCGGGTCACTATCTCATGGTTCCTGAGTTAAAGCCCCACATGGGGCTCTGTGCTGACAGTTCAGAGCCTGGAGCCTTCTTCAGAGACTGTGTCTCCCTCTCTATCTGCCCTCTCCCCCTCACACTCTGTCTGTGTGTGCGTCTCTCTCTCAAAAATAAATAAATAAATAAATATTTAAACAATCTTAAATAAGGGCAAAACTCTAGGTCAATGGTTAGGGTTATTCATTCAAAACATACACATTTATTCACAACTAGGTAGCAGGGCCTTTTTAGGTGCTAAGGGATCAATTTAGTACCTTCCTTCACAATGCATAGTTAAGATGTATGTGTGTGTATGTGTGTATACAATAAATATGTAAATCAATTATTGCAGGAAAATTAAATTATTACAGCATAAAATTGTGCCATGAACAGGTACAATGAGTATGCAAAGAAACAAATCATTATTATCCTGTCATGGATCAGGCAGAGAGGTTAGTTCTGAGGCCTTACAAAGAAAGTGAAATAGTCTGAGCTTTAAAAATAGAAGGAATGGGGCGCCTGGGTGGCGCAGTCGGTTAAGCGTCCGACTTCAGCCAGGTCACGATCTCGCGGTCCGTGAGTTCGAGCCCCGCGTCAGGCTCTGGGCTGATGGCTCGGAGCCTGGAGCCTGTTTCCGATTCTGTGTCTCCCTCTCTCTCTGCCCCTCCCCCGTTCATGCTCTGTCTCTCTCTGTCCCAAAAATAAATAAAAAACGTTGAAAAAAAATTTAAAAAAAATAAAAAAAATAAAAATAAAAATAGAAGGAATTTGTTCATTTATTTATTTATATGTTTATTTATTTATTTTTAGTTTATATTTTTTGAGAGACAGAGAGTGAGACAGAGAGAGAGAGAGAGAGAGAGAGAGAGAGAGAGAGAGAGAGAGGCAGGGAGGGGCAGAGAGATAGAGGGAAAGAGAGAGAATCCCAAGTAATAGGGAACTCTGAAAAAGGGAAGCAGGGTAACATAATCAGTTTGGTGATTTATGTTGATCGCTAAATGATTTCCAATGAATGTGTTGGATACAGAACTCACCAGAGAGAGTTCTAGGATGGAGATTCAGGTTTGAGAGGCACCCACATGAATATGATTTCTGAAAAACAGACTTAGACAGTAAACAAAAAAACTAAAAAATAAAATAAGCACACAGAGCAAGAAATGCAATTCTAAGGAACATATACACCTGTAGAACAAAGGAAACTGGTGAGCAGTGACCATAGAATAAAAATAGAAAACCAGGAAACATTTCTAGAATATGGTCATTATTAAAACATAACATGTAAAATAAGGAGTGAAAAGATGATATAGTATGAAGACCATTATTTTAACAGAGTTCTATGAAGTGAGCGGCATGGGTGATAAACAGAAATCTGTTGAAAGGTGAATGGGAGGTGAGAAAGTATAAACAGAAATAAACAGCTTCTGCACAGTGAAGGAAACAATCAACAAAACTAAAAGGCAACCTACAGAATGGGAGAAGATATTTGCAAATGACATATCTGATAAAAGGTTAGTATCTAAAATATATAAAGAACTTATAAAACTCAACCCCCAAATACCAAATAACCCAGTTTAAAGATGGACAGAAGACATAAATAGACATTTTTCAAAAAAAGACATCTAACAGACACATGGTCAACAACCACATGAAAAGATGCTCAACATCACTCATCATCAGGGAAATACAAGTAAAACTTCAATGAGATAGCACCTCACACCTGTCAGAATGGCTAAAACCAACAACACAAGAAACAATAGATGTTGGCAAGGATGAGAAAGGGAAGAGAAAGGGGAAGCCTCTTACACTGTTGGTGAGAATGCAAACCGTTGCGGCCACTATGGAAAACAGTATGGAGTTTCCTCAAAAACTTAAAAAATAGAACTATCCTATGATCCAACAATTGCACCATGAGGTATTTTCCCCCCAAAACAAAAATGATTCAAAGGGATACATGCACCCCAATGTTTATAACAACATTATCTACAATAGCCAAATTATGGAAAGAGCCCAAAAGTCCAGCAACTGATGAATGGATAAAGAAGATGTGGTGTGTATGTGTGTGTGTGTGTGTGTGTGTGTGTGTGTGTAATATTACTCAACCATAAAAATAATAAAAATAAAAAAGAATGAAATATTACCATTTACAACCACATGAGTGGAGCTAGAGAGTATTATGCCAAGCAAAATAAGTCAGTCAGAGAAAGACAAAGACCATATAATTTCACTCATGTGTGGAATTTAAGAAAGAAAACAAATGATCATAGGAGAAGAAAATAAAGAGGAAACCCACAAAACAGATGCTTAAAAATAGAGAATAAACTGATGGTTACCAGAGAGGAAGTTGGTGGTGGCATGGGTGAAATAGGCGCTGTGGAGTAGGGAATGCACTTGGGATAAGCACCGGATATTGTATGGAAGTGCTGAATCACTAAATTGTACACCAGAAACTAATATTATACTGTATGTTAACTAACTGGAATTTAAATAAAAACTAAAAAAAAATTTAAGATACCCTCCTTCAACTTTCAAAAATCAGTCAATGTAATTCACCACATTAAAACACTGAGGAAGTACAAAACACATGACCTTCTCATTACAGAAAAATCCTTTGACAAAATTCAATATCCTTTCTCAATAAAACAAAAACTTGTAGCAACCTAGGAAGAGAAGGAATCCCCTAACCTAACAAAATGATTCTAGAAAATACTTCAGTGTTAATATTATAATTAATGGAGAGACTGAAATTTTTCTATTAAGTTTGGGAACAAGAAAAGGATGTCTTCTCTCACCACACCTATTTTCTATTATAATAGAAGTTCTTGCTAATGCAATAAGACAAGAAAAATAAAGTCATACAAATAAAAACATAAAATTGTCTCTATTCACAGACAACACGATTGTTTATATAGAAAATTCTAACGAATATTTAGAAGAGCAATACCAAATCTAGCTGTATACCAAAGAGAAATAAAAATGTATATTCACACTTGGCAATACATACATAGTAGGCAATAAAAAAGTATTAATCGGACAACATGGATGAATCTTAAATGCATTTTGCTAAGTGAAAGTGGCAAGACCGTAAAAGTTACATATCCTATTATTCCATTTTTTCTGACACTCTGGAAAAATAAAAAGTGTATCCTAAGGCAATCAGTTATTGTTGAGGTCAGGAGTGGAGGGAAGAGGGTGTCTGTGAAGGGATATCACAGGAGAATTTAGGGGTGTTGGTATTGTTTTGTATAAAGTACAGTAATGCGTATACAGTTCCAAACACTAGTCTAAACTGATTGAACTGTATATCACAAAAAGTGAATTTTACTATGTGTTAATTTTTAAAGATCTACCAGATTGTGAAAAAAGTGCATTACAAATGAATCACATAATCATACTTAAAGATATGTGGAAGAAATAAATGACTTAGCTAACTGAAAAAATACAACTTTGACTAGATACTGTAATGCTAAAGAAAAAAAACTCTACACAAACACTGTACTGTAGTTCATAAATTTGTTTCTCACAGGGGTTTGGATTATGAATCTTAACATTATTTTAATTATGTATCAGGACTGAATAGATTAATAATGTGTGGTAAATGATGAAAGCTGGGTTTCTTAATTTTGAAGAAAGAAGTTAAAAATAAGAAAAGTGGGAAAGCTAGAATGAACTCTATCATGCTGGACTGGAGTCAGAGGTATTAATATGGGCTCATAATTTAACATACAGACACCAATAGACACAGAAATGTAGTCGTATGCATATGCGTGAGGTGTTATAAAGGCGTGTATATCCTAGTTCTCTTCATTGTAGGATGTTTGAAGAGGTGGTGTAGCAAAAGTGAGCATACCTGGCGCTTAGGTTCTTGTTTCTAAATAACCATGCTGCAATAAGGGATCCAAGGCTCATTGGCGAGACGGTTGATTCCAGGACTGAGGTAGGAAAAATACAAGATGATCCTGGAGTGCTGTGTGTGTTGGCAAGTAAGAAAGTGCCAAAAAATAAAAAATAAAAAAAAGAGAGACATAGATAGAGATGATATAGATAGATATAGATACAGATACAGATACAGATACAGATACAGATACAGATATAGATATAGATATAGATATAGGTATAGATATAGATATATAGAAATAGATACAGATATAGACACATAGAAACAGAGACAGAGAGGAAGACAGAAAATCATGAGAATAATGACCAAAGGCAACATGTACCAAGGAATATTAAATCATATATGGTTTTGAGCTACACCAATTCTAACGCCATGTTGTAGGACAATAAAATCACTGTATTGTTGCACAAAACAATAAATAAATTCAAATAATTCTGTGAAAATACATTTCAACATCTATGTAGAAATAGCTATAGAAGAAAAAAGGACAATTCAGAATTTCTTGCATATGTTATAAATATTGGGCTTAAAGTTTGAAATTTGGATGGATTGGGGCACCTGGGTGGCTCAGTGGGTTAAGCGTCTGACTTCAGCTGAGGTCATGATCTTGCAGTTCATGGGTTCAAGCCTCACATTGGGCTCTGTGCTGACAGCTCAGAGCCTGGAGCCTGCTTCAGATTCTGTGTCTCCCTCTCTCTCTGTCCTCCCCCATTCTCTCTCTCTATCAAAAATAAATAAACATTAAAAATTTTTAATAAAATAAGAAATTTGGATGGATTAAATGATTGGCTAATTCCATGAACATTTCATGTCAACCTTGATTTTATAGTACAGTCACATAAAATTATTACTTTATTTACAATACACTGAAAAAGTCAGTCTGGTTCAGGCCATTGACAAAAAAAATAATTATTAAATATTATTGAACAAGTGAAATTTCTTAAGTGATCCCATTCTCTACTTCCTTGCCCCAGGATCACTTCCCCTAACCCTATGCCTCTTCCCGCATTCCAATGATGAACAATACTACCCTTTGAGTTGCTCTGACCAGAAATTTTGACTCATCTCTTCTCTTCCAGTTCATTCACTATGTCCCCAAGTTATGTGGATTCTCATAAAACAAATCACATATCCCCACCCCTGCTGCTAACACCTCAGTTTAAGACTGTTTCTTTACTGGGTTATAACAACCACCTCATAACTTCTCTTCCTATCTCACTCCGGTCAACTGTCAAAGTGATCTTTGAAAGGTACAAATCTGAATGTTCCAGTCTCTTCCTTGAGATCCTTCGGTGACTCATGAATTTATGCATGAAAGCTCCTTATGGGTTGTCCTTCCTGATAAAACTCATATTTATATTTCCAGCCCTAATTATTATTTGCAGTCCTCTGTAGTTCACATTTTCCTAAAATGGCCTCTGTACCTGCTCCTTCTCTCCAAGGAGACCTCCCAACGCCCCCTCCCCCAATTCCAATGACTGTCAGCCTCCAGCTTTCCTTTAAAGTCCCCTACTTGGCTATCAGCTCCTCTAGAGTCCTCTTATGGGGCCCAATAGCCAGGAATTGGTGCCCCATCTATTGACCCCCCCATTCCCTTTGCTCACTCCTACTGGATCACTCTGCTGTTTCATAACTGCTTGCTTAGTTATCTGCTCCCCTCTATACTGCAAAATCTAAGATAATTACATATTGATTATTGCTTTTAAAATAGGCTGAGACCAGAACTGTACCTGTCAAAGCACATTCAACAATTAATGAAAGAATGGCTTTAAAAGGCGTAGAGCACACTGTGAGCAAACCTACTTGTCACCGCTCTTAAGTTGCACTATCAAATGATTTCAAATGACAGTTTCATCACATACCTGTGGTTGCAATTATCCTTAACAATCAAGATTTTCTTATAGATGCCAAATTAAAAGGGTCGGGGCTTTTTTTTTTCTTCCTTACATGGATTATTTTCTCACCATTTGGTCTTTAAGGAAATTACTATTGGACCTTATCCCACGTGAAAACGTTAACATATTTCTACTAATTAAAGAGCTTATAAAACATCTACTTAAAATTGCATTAAACTTTATGCACCTTAAATGCTAAACGTACAACTTTTTCATTTAGAAATACGCTCTGAAGGCCTAGTTGAATTTTCTCCTTTTAAAATCTGGAGGATGGAGGGAAGGGATTCACGTTCATAGACTACATGAGCTCATTAAGGATGGGCAATGAATCCTAAGTGCATTCTTCCAGGGAAGTCGCAAAGCAGGTTTTAGATACGTCTTAGGCTCCTGAGCTCCCGTCTCTGTCCTGGCTCTTGGTGGGCTCTGTGTCCACACAGATGCAGTCTAACAGGACCTCACATCTTGCCTTCCTGGCACACGCCTAGCCCACCACCACTGGCTTCCCTCTCAATGCTGCTTCAGGGTCCTGCTTGGTGCTCATGCTCACTCACACAGGCTCAACCTGGAGGTTCAGAGGTTAGTGTCTTGCAGGATGAACATTTAAGCAATTGGAAAAGGGGACTGGTAGCTAACGTAGATAAAGGGAGTTAGTGGAAAACTCACCCTTTGCCCTCTGAGAGATGAGCTGCATGGTGCCATCTTATCAAGTGGTCAGTTCTATAACTCATCTTTGCATTGGCTCTCCCCCCTTCCCTGTCTGGAAGGTAAGTCTACTTACCTTCCACTTCTGCTTTCTGGGTTAGGCTTTCCAGAAAACCATAGCACATAAACTCTCTCCCTCTGTACATATATTCTGGGAATCCCAGGCTAAGATTCCTTGTCTAGGAAATATGTCTTTGCATGTCTCTACTCTTTGGGTTAATCTTGGGGTTTAAAAGAGATCATTTCTTCTGTAGCCTGGCATTCCAACATCTGAATGTACTCTATATCGCTGATTCAAAAGAAGTAGGCCACAATTTTTTACCCTATTCTCATTGCCATTGAACACTATTCTCTGTAGCTTAATTCCAAAGATCTGACAATGACCTATACTTATTATTTCTTTTGATTTCATAGTGCTTCTAGACATGGCCCACATCTCTAAATTTCTAAAATTTATTTATTTATTTATTTATTTATTTATTTATTTATTTATTTATTTATTTATTTTAATTTCTGAGAGAGACAGAGACAGAGCATGAACAGGGGAGGGGCAGAGAGAGAAGGAGACAGAGAATCCAAAGCAGGTTCCAGGCTCTGAGCTGTCAGCACAGTGCCCGATGCAGAGTTTTAACTCACAAACCGCGAGATCACAACCTGAGCCAAAGTCGAACGCTTAACTGTCTGAGCCATGCAGGTGCCCCTCACACCTCTAAAATTCTGCATTAATATACAACTTCATTCCATATAAATTCACATTAATTTGACACGTTGCTTCTGCTGTGTTGGTGTTATTGTTGTTTCTAAGTGCAAGATACTTTGCCAGGCCAGATGTGGACTGCGACCGTGAGTCAGGGACTTTTTCCCTGCCCTCAGTGAGCTCTCTCACTAAAGGGCAGGAAGGATAATACATATAACTCCACAAGTCATATACAGGTGTTGTAACAAGTTCCTGAAAAGGAGGTCTAAAGGAACAGAGAATAGGTAGGGCTACATCACTCAGAGTGACCACAGAAATCAGAATTTCAAAGAGGGGTCACCATTCAACTAAAAGTGTGCATGTTACAGTTCATAAGGTTATAGTTCATAAATATTTAGCAATGATCCACATAATGTAAAAGTCAACTGAATTGCTGACATTGACATAAACTCCAAAGGAGCCCAAAGCAGCAGAGATAAAATGTTTCTTTTTTTTTTTTTTTTAATTTAGTGTTTATTTTTGAGAGAGAGAGAAACAGACAGACAGAGCATGAGCTGGGGAGGGGCAGAAAGAGGGGGAGACACAGAACCTGAAGAGATAAAATGTTTCTTCAAGTCCAGATCAGTTTTTTATAGATCTCTGCAACCTCCATAAAAACCTTGTATGTGTTAGTCTTCCACATGCTATCAGGACATTAATTGTTTGTAGGAAGGGTGAATGCATAAATTCACAGTAACAGAAGCATGCACAACAGCCTCTCTCTTCAAAGTCTTTCCCTCATGGCAAACTGCAGCCCAACAGGCTTCTAGCTTCTAGCTCCTGGCTCCCCCAGGCACCCTACCTGTGCCTACCAGAATCCACACTCTTAGTCCTTTAAGGTTTGAATGATACCAGCTGTGCTCAGCGCAAAACAGAAAGAGAATGCAAGAACTTTCATTCTACTGGATAAGGCTCCAGGGAAATGCTAAATAAATGTTAGATACTCTTTGTGCAATGTCCCCCCTGCTCCCCCGCGTAAAGACAAACTGGTATTTATTTGACGATTAGAGCAATGTCGTGCTGATTTCAAAAGTTAAGATGGGGAGATTATTTGGATAACATAGAACACAATTCAACTTTAATCCTTCACATTTAAAATGTCTTCAATTTGGAAGGCTATCAGCATTTCCTCAATTATTTCTTGACATTCTCTGGTTTTGTTGCTATGTAGGACTTTGGGAAATATAAGATCACTTTTTTCTTTTGCTTTCCTTACAATATGTTCATAATTTTGGCTTACTTAGTGTTCTTACCAAAGGCATTCCTTCTGTTAACTGTTTTACATCCCTTCCCCCTGCCCCAGGTACTAACTAGCTAGTCTGAATAGTCTACATGTCCTCTCAATACTGGGAATAAAGCATCCTTGTAATTCTATGTATCCTCTTCTAACAATAAGGCATCAGGATGGGTTGTTTGAGCACTAGTGAAACAGAAGATCAGGCAATGACAAGAAGCTTGTATATGTTATCATAGATTCTATTGTTTTGCACCAAATATCCCATTTTCCTGTTTCCATTGACTTTCTGGGGGCTGGAGGTAAAGGTTGGCTGGTTAGACAAACCATGTGACTTGCTTCAGCCCATAACATGTGAGAAGTGATGTGTATCATTTCTGGGCAGAAGCATTAGGTGGCTCATTACGTCTCTTTTACTCTGCCATCATCACTGGCAATGTTCCAGAAAAAGGACGCTTTGTCACTTAGGGTCCTAGAGAGAAGATGATGCAGGGCACAACAGAAACCAAACTTTGATAACTCATGATCACGTTTTCATAAGCCATTGAGCATCTGAAGTTGTTATTACAACACAGCTAAGCCAATATTGACATACATAAACTTTCTTCAGAGAATTCTCTATCCAAAAAAGGTGTCCTGCCAAGTGTGGTAGGCAGAATAGCCCCCAAAAATGTCGATCCCAAAGACATTCCCTAATCTCTGGAACCTGTGACTATGTTATGTTCCACGGCAAAGTGTGTAACTAAAGCCATGAACCTTAAAAGAGGGAGGTCTTCTGGATTATCCAGGTCAGTCCAGTCTAATCACATGAACCGTTAAAAAATGAAAAAAATTCTCTGGATGGTGGTAAGAGAATTGTAGCAAAAGGTCAAGTCAGAGAGATGATTCAAGCATGAGAAGGATTCCATGGAGCTGTGGCTGATTTGAAGTTGGGTGGGGGTGGGAGAGGGGGTTCAATGTTACTAGGAGCACGGGTGGCCATAAGGAATCAGGAGAGCCTCCCATCCAAGAGTCTGCAAGGAAACAGGGACCTCAGTTCCCCAACCACAGGGAACAATCAGATTGGCCAACAATCTGAACAGATGAGCTTGGGACACAGATCCATTCCCAGAGCCTCCAGAAAGAAGGCATGAATCATTGGAAATTGATTTTGACCTTGTTATATTCTAAACAAAGGACCTAGCCTGAGCTACATACAACTGGACCCAGCATTCTGACCTACAGATCTGTGAGATAATAAACTTGTGGTGTTTTGTTTTTGTTTGTTTTCATTTATATAACTGAATTTGCATTAATGTGTTATGACAGCAGTAGAAAATGAAAATACCAACTTGCACTTGGAGTAATGATATGCATTGACTAGTAAAGGGACACTCGCCTTTCCAGGGAAGATTAGACGATTTAACTGAATTAACCTTGGTGGTCAGTGACAGGGAAAAGCAGATGCTAATAACAAGATTCGGTCTCTCACCTCCCATCTACTTTGCCTATGGCAAATTACACATTTATAAGAGTTTCCTAACCTACAAAAGAAAACTAAACATGTTTACTTCAAAGAGTTATTGGATACATTTTTTTAATTAAATGCATATAATCCAGTCTCTGACATATGATCAATGATCAGATATTGACAGTTATAAAAATATAGAGATTAACATAAAGTTACTGAAACTTGCCAAATGACCCAATTTGTAGGAGTATTAGGTTTCTTATATCAAGATAAAACAATATTATTTATTTAAATTTTTAATGTCCATTTACTTATTTTTGAGAGAGAAAGAGACAAATTTTGAGTGGGGGAGCATCAGAGAAAGAGGGAGACACAGAATCTGAAGCAGGCTCCAGGCTCTGAGCTGTCAGCACAGAACCCGATGCAGGGCTCAAACCCACAAGCCGTGAGATCATGACCCGAGCCAAAGTCAGATGCTTAACTGACTCAGCCACCCAGGCACCCCTAGATAAATCAATATTCTATCCTATCTATGCCTATCTTTGATGTTTACGGCACATCTGCTTGACATAGACAACACTGTTATTTTCAAAACAGGACAGGAATTACCCACCAATATAATATATTCAATTAATTGCATTTATCTATTAACCTTTAAGTATCTACTATATGAAACTATTCGTAATTTCAACCTTTGTCATGTCTTCAGGTCATATTTACAAATAAGATTGCCTCATCATTTCTAACCATGCCTAGTTAGCCCATGTATTGAGAATATTTCCCCAAATTCTGAAGGAATGAGATGAAGAGAAATTTTGAAAACAATCTTTCACAGGACTGCAGTTTCTTACTTAATCATCCATTCATAATTTTCCTGGACCAACAGTTATTGGACATTTAGCATTTACTTAGTTCTACTTGTAAGTATTAGAATGAGTAGAGATGAAAAAAATATGCTCCTTCTCCTGGTAAAGATCATAATTAGAAAGCCAAACACTGAAACAACCATTAATGTTTCTTCACTGTAATGATATTGTCTAGCACAAAAGAGGGCAAAAGAGAACTTAGCTGAAAGAGTAGGAAAAACCTTACAGAAGAGGATAAATTTGATTTGGTTCTTGAGTGATTATTTGCACTGCTATTCATTTTGCATTTGCCAACTCAAAATTGTTGTCTTGTGATACATATCATTTCAATGCCAGAAGCCTATCCATATATATATATATATCAAAATTTATATAGTATATATATTTTTGTCATAGTATCTTCTTAAAATGGGCAAGACAAACTTTTCTCTAAAAAGCCAGAGAGTAAATATTTCAGGCTTTGCAGCCACATGGTCTCTATCACAGCTACTCAACTCTGCAATCCTTGGGAAAAAGCAGCCACAGATAATATGCAAATAACAGTATGTAAATTGTGGGTAAGGCTGTGTTCCAATAAAAGTTTATTTACAAAAACAGGCAGTGATCCAGATTTTATCTATCAGGTGCTTATTGCCAACCCCTGTCTCAGATAATTAAAATAAAAATACAAACTAATTAAAGGGTATTGTGCTTTGTGCCATGGCTTGGGAAGACACAGAAAAGAAAAGGGAGACTGGTTCCTGCCTTCAAAAAGTTTACCAATGTACAAGCTTCATGTTAAAGGAATTCTACCAAAATTTAAGCTTATAATTTTAGTCTGAAACTCTCAATACCCATATTGAATGAGGAAACCATACTTAATCTGGTTTCATCTCATTTTGATATGTTGCTTCAGGAATTAACCAACTTATTAGGATTTGTTGGTTTGTTTATCTATTTCAAGGAATCCGTGTCTGTTCTATAGACTTCAGTCCATTCTGGTCACAGGAAAACATTCTTATGTTTCAACTGAGTTGTGATGCCCAAGGGAGTCCACATTAGGCACAGTTATAAGGCAGGACTGTGTTTCTAGATTAGAATTATAAACAGGGATCAAAAGGAAGAACCAAAAGAAATTTCATTTTTATGTGTGTATGGGGAAATAGATTCTACTTACATAAATGGGTTAGAAAAAGGCTTAGGGAGGAAAGCCACCACCGCAGGGTGAAAGCACCCGAGATTAGCTAGTGAGATATTGTAATGGGATCATGAGTAACTTGTTAGATCATCTGCAGAAAATTACTTTCCATCTGATGCCAATATACTATTGTACTCTGGCCACAAACTCTACTTGCCCCCCAAGACCCTTTGCTTCTTACACACACAAGTTAACAATTACTGTCTGATTGTTTTCTTCATATTCACATGTGTAAGATCTTGTTTTCTTCACGTTCACCACGTGAGTAATATCTTGTGAGCTCAGTAAGTATGGAGACGAAACCCCTGTTCAGGGCTCTTGTCTCCTCCTGGACATTAGCCTCTCTCATATTCAATTCTGCATCCACTCTCTTTCTGGACAAGAGAGAACTCCAGACTCATAGTCTGCGACATAGTCAGATTTAGTAAAAGGGGAGAAAAGACTGTGGTTCAGAAATAAAGGATAAGGCTGGAGAGGTAGGTCGCCAGGGAGCAAAATATGAGGGTCTGAGATACCCAAGACCCAGCCGACTCTAGGGTAAATTTTATGTGCTGAGGCAGCTTTTTACCATATAACTATACTCTCTTTAGGATATAATTAGTGCCTATTTAGACTAGGGCTGGGGTTAATGTAGGAGTCGAGAGATGTTGAGAGCTTGTTGATAACTACTAGGCTGGATGTCTAAGCTTCAAATTTGATCGAATCAGGGCACTGAGAGATGGAAAGAATTTAAAGGAAGAAAAAAACAAAAACAAAAACACTGGATCCAAGGAGAATCAGGATACTGGCCCTACTGGAATAGAGGCTTCACATTAGAAAAGACTGGCGGCAGGAGGCACCTGGGTGGCTCAGATGATTAAGCGGCCAACTTCAGCTCAGGTCATGATCTTGCAGCTTGTGAGCTTGAGCCCCACATAGGGGTCTGTGCTGACAGCTCTGAGCCTGGAGCCTTCTTCAGATTCTGTGTCTCCCTCTCTCTCTGCCCCTCCCCAGCTCACACTCTTTTTCTGTCTCTCTCAAAACTAAATAAACGTTAAAAAGTATAAAAAATAAATAAAAGATTGGGAAGTAAGATGGAAAACAGGGCAAATAAAGAGTTTGGAGACCTTTGCAAGGAGAGTCTTGATTTGAAACGTAACAGAGGCAGAATTTAGATTTTTCAGCCGAGGAGTGACATATTGTTTGAGAGATATTTTTTGGTGTCATAATTACAGATGAGTTTTGGTGTGGGGACAATATTCTTGAAATCCAGTCAAATGGTTTGCTGAGTGGAATAAAAATGAATCACTATAGGCCCAGATTTAGAAGGTGTCAGGGGGAACAGCAAGAAGTTTTTAATTTTTTGACATCCTGAGAAAAGCAGAGATCTGTCAGAGAGAACTCCAAGGTTTTGAGTGAAAGTAATTGGAAAAATGGTAATATCCTTAGAAGAGACAAGGAAATTGAGGAGAGAATCTAATTTGGAACACATAAGGCAGGTTCACCTAAAGACATATCTGGAGGAAGAACTTTCTATTAACTTTCAATCTGGTGCAAATGTGCAGGAGGCTTTTTTTTTTTTTTAATAATGGAGAAGTAACTTTGGAAGAAATAAGCACTAAGTTTCTAAATAGCCTCTCTATCCAGTATCAAGACTATTTGGTTACAAAAGTTGGTTCAGTAACACAAGGCTACTCCTCACGCCTGACAAACTCACTTCACACAGACTGCTCTCAGCAGGATATAGACCAGATTTGGCTTCAGAGCCCAGGAGACTTTGGGGGGCCTACACCGCCAAACCTCAGCAGTAACTTGCCTGAGATCTTCCAGCTGTCCAGACGAAGCAAATGGTATAATTTATTATCTGAGGAAATGTTTTATTTTATTCTATTTTATTTTATCTTATTTTGTTTTATTTTATTTTAAATAAAATGTGTTTGTTTATTTGTTTGTTTGTTTGTTTGTTTTTGAGAGAGAGAGTCGGAGGGGCAGAGAGACATCAAGAGAGAAAGAATTCCAAGCAGGCTCTGCACTGTCAGCACAGAGCTGATGTGGGGCTCGAACTCATGAACCATGAGACCATGACATGAGCCAAAACCAAGAGTTGGGTGCTTAACCAGCTGAGCCACCCAGGTGTCCCAGGAAAGGTTTTTAAATAAATATCTGTGTGTCAGTGTCTTCATCATGGAATACAATTCATAATTTTGTAGTACCCACTAATAGAGAGAACATGGAGACTAATCTGATGTATACTGATTTATGAAGAAAGATTTACATAAAAGTGTAAAGGTCCAATGCGTACTTTGAGACATAAGAGTGGAATTTCCTGTGAGTTGAAGGCTGGAATCATCTGTGTATGTAGCCACTGAATGTGAACCTGTAAGAGTAGGTGAGTTCTCCAAGTGTGAGACTATAAAGGAAGGAGCAGAGAGTGGGGACCAACCACAGGAGATGGTTTCACCGACATCTCCCCTACATAAAACTGGTACACAGTGGGAACCATGAAAGGGCTTTCTCATACAAAAACAAAGGCTAGTGTTATGATATCCTGCCAAGAAATTAAAACAGGAAATTGAAATGTATTAAATGAACTCTGTAAAGCTTGAGTAAAATGACAAGACTATTACCTGTATGAGAGAAGTGAACAGTATTTTTTCGCCAAGAAAAATTTTCCAACTCTCAGAGTAGCCTTTAGTGAATAGAGTTAGAAATCAATGTTATCTCTAGGAATCTATCTTGATATCACAAACTTTTTGAGGCAATACTGAATATTGCTTTTTAATGTTTATTTGTTTTTGAAAGAGCACAAGTTGGGGGGAAGAAAGAGAGGGGGATCAGAAGTGGGCTCTGCTCTGACAGCAGAAAGCCTGATGTGGGACTTGAATTCACAAAGCGTGAGATCACGACCTGAGCCGAAGTCAAACGCTTAACCATCCGAACCACCCAGGCACCCTAATAATGAATTTTCTTAATGAGACCCTATCAATGCTATGCAAGTAATAGGTCTTCCTAAGTGGGAGAGGCAGTGAAGAGAAAACAGACCATCTAAAGAGTATGGAGGGTGAGACTAAGAAACTCAGGGAATAAGTCAGGAGACCTAGGACTCATCCCAATCACCTTGATGTTTGCTTCTGCTGTTTCCTGCCTTCTTTACTCTTTCCAAGTGCCCCCCCACCACCCACCCCAGGTTTAGATCCTCACATAGATACTTGCATTGGCCTTTGCCTCATTTAGCAAATTGTCACACTGTGCTCCAAGCATCTGTATGTCAGTTCCATCGGCAGATCAGATGTCAAAATACCTCTTAGCAAATAAATAAATAAATAAATAAATAAATAAATAAATAAAATAAAACCTCTTAGCGATGCTGCTTTGTCTAAAGAATAACAAAAAATTATTTAGGGAACAAAATTGCCTGTTGAAAATACCTTTGCACTCAGACTAAATATATTTGCTATAATTGTATGTTCTCCAAAATTGACTCAAAAGAGAATTGATGGGGAGCCTGGGTGGCTCAGTCAGTTGAGCATCAGCCTCTTGATTTCAGCTCAGGTCGTGATCCCAGCATCAGAGGCTCTGCACTGGGCATGGAGCTTGTTTAAGATTCTCTCTGTCCCCCTTTTCTTCTCTCCCCCACTCACACACACACTCTCTCCCTGTCTCTCTAAAGTAAAATTTAAGAAAGAGAGAGAATTGGCTTTTTCTTTTATAAAACCAATGTCCATAGTTGAGAGAATTGGCTCCTTCTGTGTGGTCTTGGTATATGAACGATATGTGTGTTATCAACCACCCATGTGTCTCCTTTCCCTTGAACTTGAACAGAATCTGTTGTCATATATTTTATCATGACAATTCTCACTTCAGTCAGGAGTGGAGCCAAAGCTTCTCTGGAAACATGGAAAAGATGTAAACAACCTTATTTACTGAAATAATAAGAAAGTGCAGCTCAAAAGAGTAAAATGCTAAAAGGTGGAAATATTATTTGATGTACTAAAAAGTGGAAGAAGTGAAGAAAAAAATCCTATTATATTGTCAGAAAGTGGGCAGCTTAAAGAGACATAAAGAGAAAGTGATGGATTATAGTTAAAAGGGAAACTTGAAATAGACAAGGAAGTTTTTGTGCATATGTATGGGGAGGGGGGAGAAAAAGGAAGAGAACACTTGAGTGATATGGTAAAAAGCCAGTAGCAAGGCCAAGTTTAAGGTGTAAGAGAAAAGGAAAAGGGAGAATGTTTCATGGATTTAGGTCTAGAGTTGTGAAGAGAGTAGGCAGGTGACAGCTTTAGAAAGGAAAATGTCTTTTTTTTTTCTTTTGTAACTAGGAAGGTAGAGTAATTAGTAATGACACTGGGGAATTTTGAGGTGGAAGGGCAAAACTTTAAAATTTTTTTTTAATTTTTATTTATTTTTAAGAGAGAGAGACAGAGTATGAGTGGGGGAGGGGCAGAGAGAGAGGGAGACACAGAATTGGAAGCAGGCTCCAGGCTCTAAGCTGTCAGCACAGAGCCCGATGCAGGGCTTGAACCCACAAGCTGTGAGATCATGATCTGAACTGAAGTCGGACGCTTAACCAACTGAGCCACCCAAGCGTCCCCAAAAAACTTTTAAAAATTGAAATCAAATTTGTGCTTTCTCTTCTGGGAGTAGGAAGAGAGGCCATCTTGGAAAATGAGATTGGACCTTTGAGGGAAGGGAAAAATCAATCAAGCAGCCATTACAGGGCATGACATAGACATGCTACAGAATGATTTATAAAATGACTATCTATAAGAAGAGGTGTCTAATTGAGATCAGGTACTGACATGGTAGCTGATAGAGTAAAGGAACAGGGAGAGATGGGGGGAGAGACAGGCATACAGAACAGAGAGAGTGGGACAAAAAAGGAGAGAAAGGTAAGAGGAGGGAGGCTTTCATGGAGAAATCATGAAGGTGGCCAAGGTCCCTGGAGGTACCATGAGTGAGGGACACTAAGGGAATAAAGATTTAAGTTACTGAAATTGAAGAATTTGAAGAATGGTCATTTTCTGCAAATATTCTAACTGAAATGCATGGGCCAATCCAAATTCTTAGCTTAGCCCATCAATGCCTGTTCATCTAAACATCTAACTTTACCTACTTAATGCCTATTTACCTATCCTTAATGCCTAAGGATGCCTATTCATCCTTAAAATCTCAGCTCAAGTATTACCTGCTAAGGAAGTCTTTGCCAACTTCCCAGAATCAAATGTCCTTTTTATAGGCTCTCATAACACCATGCACTACTTGAGAATTTAGCACAGTTATTTTTTTTTTAATTTTTTTTCCAACGTTTTTAATTTATTTTTGGGACAGAGAGAGACAGAGCATGAACGGGGGAGGGGCAGAGAGAGAGGGAGACACAGAATCGGAAACAGGCTCCAGGCTCCGAGCCATCAGCCCAGAGCCTGACGCGGGGCTCGAACTCATGGACCGCGAGATCGTGACCTGGCTGAAGTCGGACGCTTAACCGACTGCGCCACCGAGGCGCCCCAATTTAGCACAGTTATTGTGTGTGTGTGTGTGTGTGTGTGTGTGTGTGTGTGTGTGTGTAAACATTTCACTTATTTCTGGTCTTCTAAATAGACTGCACATTTCATGAAGGCAGGGTCCCTTTCTGGCCTTACGATGTTATGCCCACAAACCTGTCCATGTCAAACAGAACATGTTACATGACGGACTGATGATTGAATGGATCAGGGTCTTGATTGTCTCATAGCCTCAGGGTAAAGGATGTTACCTACAACAGAGAAATGGCTAAGAATACGAAACATCTTTTAGGAATATTTTTGGGGGGGTGGGGCGATAAGTATTTAATTGTACCATTTACTTTTTTCCTCAGGGGAAAATTGAATTTGTTTTGTCTACTTTGGTTTGGAAGAACTGAAAGAAAGAAAAGAAACTTTCCCCACTTTTACCTTTTTTCTCTTCCTGGACCTTCTATTGCTTTAAGGCACATTCTAGTATGTAATTTTTTTGCTCTAGTTTTCTGGTTATTAAAATGACACCTCAGGTAGATCAAGTGGTGAGTTGTGATTACAGAAATTGTCCCCAAAGAGATAGCAGTTGAGGCTTTGAACTTTTTAGAGAAGATCTGAGTTATCTAGAACAGGCAGTAATGCACTCAAAGGACTTCGAGGGTCAGCCTGGGAAGGCAAGT
The DNA here is from genome assembly GCF_028018385.1 of Neofelis nebulosa. Classification (NCBI taxonomy): domain Eukaryota; kingdom Metazoa; phylum Chordata; class Mammalia; order Carnivora; family Felidae; genus Neofelis; species Neofelis nebulosa. The sequence goes on along the minus strand of NC_080794.1, from coordinate 8,957,089 downwards.
GAAGGAAGCGTGTGAGTACAAGACAACATGCAAGAGTGGGGGCTATGGACTTCCAAAACACCAAACGATTTTATTCTGTGTAAAATCACTCAGATTCCAAATTTTTTTTGACTCTGTAATGGCCAAAAGACCACCTCCTGCTATTATCTAGTGTATCAGACATCTTCCTATGGTTTGACTTGATTTGTTTTAAATCCCTAGGCTAAGTAGCAACAGGCTATTTAGATGCAAGCTGTCAAGTCAAAATATGTAGACATGTATATCTACCTACCTACCTACCTACCTACCTATCACTTCCCTAACACTGTGCTTTAAATCAAATGTTGGAAAAATAAACCCTGAAGTGTAATTGTACACTTGTTAATAGGTTGATGAGATGTTCGATTTAATTGGCTTTCTTCATGCTGTGTTTCTGGTGTCAGGGAAAAAAAAATAGTACTTACTGTCAATTGCTTCCTAATTTATCTTGTATACTATGCCCTCTGCCAATTTACCTATTCAATTACAGCAATATCCATTTCTTTTACTTACAGTTTAGCTCTGGAATGACCTGCATATTTGAAAGAGATGATTAAATGAGCATCAACTCTGTTACTTGTGGTAATGGAGGACTGGGATACTATGATAAATGAAATGCACTGGTAATCCAAAAAAAAAAAGCTCATTTTAGATAAACACATCAATATTCTACTAGAGTGACTGTTATTAGTCTTGGCAGCAAGAATCAAATAGTTACTGCATTTCCTTCCTCAATATGTCACTTATTAGAAGTGCAAAATGGCAAGATATTGACCAATAGGGAAATAGAGGAAATAAGTAAAAGGTCCAGGGGGATATGCACATACCAAAGTCAGCTTAGAGAGAAATAAATGAGCCATTTATTTGTTTTACTTTATTTGATTTGTTTAAATGAAAGCAAATAAATAGGACATTTATCCTCGAAGAAATATTGAAGGATTGCTGTGAAAATATCTAATTTTCTTAGCTATTAAAAGATATAATTTTATTGTTAAGGTAAGCAGTAGATAGTCACTCATTTTTATAAGTAAGGAAAATATGATTAATACCAGAGGCAAAAATGACAAAAACATAAGTTCTAAAATAAGCAAGAACAGAGGACAAACTTAAACACTGACTTCTACCAAACCACGTTTGTAGTCTTTTCCAAACCATAAGTAATTTGGTATCTCCATTTTTTTCCATCTGTAAAATAGAAACTAATATTAAAGTCTTTTCCTAAAATCATATAGTTGGGAGCCTATTAAATAAAAATAATAAATATGAGTGATAAAAGCTAGTAATTTTGAAAACTGCTTTAGATATGTTGAAACTACATTTTGGACTAAAACAGAAGGTCATTTGTAATGGTCTTGTCTGACGCTGTTTTTTCCTGATGCTATGCCACTTTCTTATAAAATAACCAATAATTAACACTACTTTGAATCCCTTATTTGAACTGTAAGTAAATTATACTGCATCCATCAATCACCCTAGTTTGATTACTCATATAAAACGTTTTTAGCAACATAACAAATAGTGAACCTACTGAATGGGAGAAGGTATTTTTTCAAATGATGTATCTAGTAAGTTACAAACATATAAAGAACTTCTACAACTCAACACCAAAACAACAACAACAACAACAACAAATAATAATAATAATAATAATAATAATCTGCTTAAAATGGACCTTAATAGACATTTTTCCAAAGAAGACATACAGATGGCCAATAAACACATGAAAAGTTGCTCAACATCACTCACCATCAGAGAAATGCAAGTCAAAACCACAGTGACATATCACCTTACACCTGTCAGAATGGCCGAATCAAAAAGACAAGAAATAACAAGTGCTGGCAAAGATGCAGAGAAAAAGAAATCCTCATGTACTGTTCTTGGGAATGGACATTGATGCAGCTAGTGTGGAAAACAGTATGGAGGTTCCTCAAAAAAGTTAAAAACAGAAATATCAGATGATCTAATAATTCCACTATTGGGGATTTACCCAAAGAAAAGGAAAAGAGTAACTGGAAAATATATATGCACCCCTATGTTTGTTGCAGCATTATTTACAATAGCCAAATACTAAAGCAACCCAACTGTCCATTGATAGAGGAATGGATAAAGATGTGGTATGTATATGCAATGGAATATTACTCAGCCATAAAAAAGATGGAGATCTTGCCATTTGCATCAACACAGACGGACCTGGAGGGTATTACACTAAGTGAAATAAGTCAGAGAAAGACAAATATTATGTGGTTTCACTTATATGTGGAATCAAAAAAAAGAAAAAAAAAACAAATGAGTAAACAAGCAAAAAGCAAGAGGTTAGAGTGGGAGAGAGCCGAAGCATAACAGACTCTTAAAAACTGAGAACAAACTGAGGGCTGATGGGGGGCAGGAGGGAGGGGGGGGTGGGTGATGGGTATTGAGGAGGGCATCTTTTGGGATGAGCACTGGGTGTTGTATGGAAACCAATTTGACAATAAATTTCATATATTGAAAAAAAAACAAAAACAAAAACAAAAAGCAAAATCAGACCCACAAATACAGAGAACAAGCTGATGGTTGGGGAGACTGGCAAAATGGATGAAAGGGAGTGAGAGATAAAAGTCTCCCAATTATGGAATGAATAAGTCATGGGTGTAAAAAAACACAGCATAGGGAATATAGTGGATGGTACTGTAAAAGTGTTGTATGATGACAGATAGAACATATAGAGATATTGAATCACTATGTTGCATACCCGAAACTAATGTTAATGTTCTGTGTCAACTATACTCAAATAAAAAAATCAGCAAGGTTTGAAAACTGTATTAATTTCAGGCTATTATATGAATTGATTTGATGAACACATATTTAGTTTTCATAGATGTCTCTGTTGTATCTTTTCATTATTATTTATATATGCTTGAATGATTAATTTAGACATAATATTTTTAAATTCTATTTCCATACAAATAAGATTTCATCCTATTCCTCTCTATGCTGCACTAAAAACAAAACAAAACAAACAAACAAAAAAACCATCTACTCACTTGAAATCTTTCACAAACCCACTGTGTTTGATGGCAATGGGATAAGAGAAGAAGATATTTTTAAAGAGAGAAATGTGGTAAATTGGAGGGGTAAGTGTAGGAGAAATCTTGAGAGAAGTGTTATTCTCTCTACAAACGTTCTATTTCTGGCCCATTCTGGGGCACCACTACATGTACAGTGGATGGAAAGTTTAATAATTTACACAAAATCAACAACATATGAGTGCATCCTGATGTCTCCCAGTTTAAAGAAATGGGAAGAACCTTTTTCTGCCCTCTAATCCCACCCTCAGTAAATGCCCAAGAAAAGTAAATATAATTTTCAGGAAAGAAAAAATAAGGTTGTGGGACATGCCTATAGAGAATGCAAGACTTATCCCAAAACTACAAGTAATTTTGCTGCAGGTTTAGAAAAACACATTACTGGAATAGCATAGACCCCAGATACATGCTGATATGGAAATGAAATATACAGTAGTGATAGAATTGCAGATGTATGGGGAAAGAAAGGTCAGTGAAGTAGATGGTGGTTGGGTAACTACTTATCCACAGGAAAATCTGAGCCCTACTACACTCTAAACAACAAAATCAGTTGCAAGTAAATTGTGGATCTAATCACTTTTATTTAAGGGTGCATAAACATAAACGAAACAATTAAGCCACAAACAAAAAACCTCATTTCACTTTATATGCTTAGGAAAAACTGTAAGTGGATATTTGTATGACTCTAAAGTAGGAAAGAATTTATTCAGCAGAGCATCAGAAGTACAAACAATAACACCATGATAATGATAATAATGGTATAGTGATAAATATGACTATTTTTAAATGGTATAAAAAAAGGCACAGTAAATAAAGTGAATAAGCAACTTCAGACAAGGAAAATATATTTGCTGTCCATGTAAATGACAGAGGTTCCATACTCTACACCTAAAAATAACTCCTATAAATTAATAAAGACAAAAAAATAGAGAAATCACAAAGGATATGAATAAGCAATTTAACATACGCCTAATACTCAAATGAAAAGGTATTCAATTTCACTAAAAATCAGAGAAGAACAAATTAAAATAATTGATGCATTTCACCCACTGGAACAGAAAAAAATACTGATGTCTGATAATACCAGGTGTAGATAAAGATTGGAAACATCTCTTCTCACACTGCTGATAGGATTGTGAACCTGTGCATCAGGTTTAGCAGTAAATCCTCCAAATCTTGTCAACTTGCACTGCATTGAAGAAGTGATTACATTTCTAATTTCATACTCTAGACTAGAGGCATTGATTGATATGTTCAATATATATGTATATACATTCAAGGAGATATTGGAAAGACTATTCACTGCAACATTGTAAATGACCAAATTGCTCACCAAAACCAGAGCAGATAAATGCATCACAATACTATATTATTCAATTACCTCAAAAACATAATTTTGAATTCAAAAAGTAATTTGAAAAAGGATGCATAGTATTTGATACACTTCACATTAATTGTGAAATATGATAGACAATATTCTACAAGGAAATAATGACATTGATTTCAGAAGATTTGTCTTCTCTGAACCTGAGAGTGAAATGAAATGGCAACAGGGAAGGGCATGCCAGAGGCTCATTTGAGTCTGTTATTTTCTTTGAGACTCTGAGTCTGTTACAAGCAAAGATAAAGGGCGCCTGGGAGGCTCAGTCGGTTGAGTGTCTGACACTTGATTTGGGCTCTGGTCATGATCCCATGGTCTGGAGATCAAGCCCCACATCGGACTCCACACCGAGCTTGGAGCCTGCTTGGAATTCTCTCTCTCCCTCTCTCTCTCTCTCTCTCTGCCCCTCCCCCCACTCTCTCTCTAAATAAATAAACAAGCAAACAAACATGGCCTGATAGCAAGGGTAGGTACGTAGGTTTACAATGCTTCACAGTACAATAAATGAATTTAAATAAAAATAAGGCAAACAGTGTGCTATTTCTTACACTGGATATTGTTGAGAAAACAACAAACAACAACAGAACTACACAGAACTCAAGGGACTGGAAAACCCAGTCCGTCTATCTACCAAATATCAATGATGAAAGCACTAGTTTTCTATACTAATTTTTACTGACCACACAAAGGGCACTTTCTTCATCCCTTTCTGTGTACTAACCTGTTCAATGCCCACAACGATCCCAAAAGGTAGAAAGAGGCACAACTTATACCAGGTCACTCCCCTCCCAGATGCCAAGATTACCAGATTACTACTACCACCACCACCAGCTTACTTCCTGATATGGCGGCAGAGTTCGCAGCTGAGAGGCCTTAGCAGCTCTCCATGAACACTGGCATCATAGGCTGGGGTCAGACTGCTACACTTCCAGAATCTTTCTTCGTACACCATAGCTTCTCCGTTTTAAAGTAGTTTGGTTATAATAAACATCGAGGGTGCGTCATGGTGAGCCATCCGAATCCCCTTTTCAGGACTGAGGCAACCTTCCCCAGCTGCCCGAGTGCAGGCTGCGACAGACAGCTCATGGCTAAGGCCCAGTCTCAGAACTGCACTCAAAGGGAGCTGCCTTTCATACAATGACTGGTAGATGTGGGGCTCCAAGGCCTCTGGCGCCTCAATTTACAACTCTGAGCGACCATCCCAGCTCCATGGGATCCCCTGAGGCCTCACTTAAGAGCTGAATCACACACAGTTCTCTTGCTCCCCTGCCTCACCTCCTTGTAGGCTGCGTTCCTGAGAATGCTCCCCACTGAGCCTCCAGCGTGCAAAACTCCCTTTGGGATGTCTCCTAGAGAAGCCAGCCTGACAGAGTCAGGGCAGGAGTGATCCCAGGAGCCCAATTCCGAGGCAGGCTGACTGAGCACCCCCTGCCTGCCTGCTGGCCCCAAGGACTGCAAGCTGGCGATGAGCAGAGGCCCAGGAGCTCTGTGCAAGGTGTAATTATACTGAGTTGTCATCCCCATGGTGACAACTGAGGTGGGAGACCAGTGGAGGGGACACCACCAGCCGATGCATTTGCAGCAGTCATTGCAAGGACAGAAGAACCAGGTGAGTGGTACGGAAGGTCATCAAGCCACTGGGGAAAGACCAGGAAAGCCTGAGGGTGATGATCAGCAGTGCAAGGTGAAGTGTGAAAGCCTGCAAAGCAGACATTCTCATCTCATCTCATTATGACAGCATAAGAAAAAACTGATCAAGCCCTAGACACAGAGATCAAAGTGACAAGCTACTGCATGGCCAGAGGAGCCCTACCCATTACTGTAATCCACTACATTTAAATGAATCAAAATAAATCAAAATTTCAGTTCCTTGAGTACATTAGCCAGGTGTAGGTGCTCGGTAGCATACGGACTGTGTAGACTCAAAGGGGCGTTTCCATCATCACGAAGCTCCAGTGGTTCCCACAGAAGGAGTGATTTCACTGGGGGAGGCACAGGAAGGCCAGGCCCCATCAGTCTTTATGGTGTGGTTGCTCTCTGGTCAACTTCAGGTTCCTCAGGCAGCGAAGGGTGGAACCCAACCGGCTAAGCATTGACGCAGATTATCAGAAGGAGGTAGGGCTGCTGTGGGCACAGGAAGGAGTTGGCTTGGCATCTCAGGGATGCCCTGGAGGGTCTCTCAGGAGTCCCTGGGCCAGTGTTGTTACACAAGGGCTGGAGAATCTGGAGTGGGTGGTGAGAGACAAAGAGCCACTGTGTTCTCAAGAGCAGCTGTCGCAGTGAGGGCTGCAGCCTATCCTTTGGGTTTCCCTTTGGTCAGTTCCCCAAGAAACCAGCCAGCAAGGCCTATCAACTTATGATACAGAACAAATACATTCCAGTGGCAACGCCGAGGAGCTCTGTGCGTCCCACCCTCCCAGCTGTTGGGGGTCCTGCTCGCTGGCTACTCACAATCTCTCTACCACTTGCCCTCAGCTACGGAAAGCTGCCGACTCAAGGTTTTACCGCTTTCCACTGACAAACTGCATCCACTGGTCGATGTAGGGGTACAAGAGCCACATCCTGTTGCCTCAACTGAAAGAACTCTGAATGACCCTCTGTATTAGTTTGCTAAGGCTGCCCCAACAAAGTACCTCAAAGTGGGTGACATAAAAACAGACAAGCATTGTCTCAAGCCTGAGATCAATGTGTTGGATGTTGCTCTGTGAATCTTCTAGGGAAGAATCTGATCTCTGCTTCTTTGGTTGGCTTTGACCATATTCGGTGTTCCTTGGTTTCTGCTGCATCATCTGACCTCTGCCTTCATCTGCACACAGCTTTCTCATGATGTGATGTCTGTCTGAATTTCCCTTTTTAACGACACCAGTCATATTCGATCAGGGACCTACCCTACCTATTTGACCTCATCTTAACCAACTATATCTGTAATGACCCTATTTCCTAATAAAGTCACATTCTGAGGGACTACGAATTTGGGGGTAGGGCAAAATTCAACCCACAATACCTTCCTAATATTAATCACTGATGCCAACTACTTCCTAAAATAGCCAATCTGCATCCCAGTGTTTCCCAAAAATCCAACAAAGACAAAGCATTCGCAAGGTAATGACTTCTTGGAAGATATAATGCTAATCCTGTATTAACCATAGTTTCATTTCAGTGTTTCAGAAAAAATTTATGGCATACCTGCGATATTCCAGGAATTGTCCCAAGCTTTGGAGAAATCAATAGGTAACAAAGTAGACAAGATCTTTACTAACAGATAGTTTTTAGGGGGTGGAGATACACAAAAAGCAAGTAAGCTAATTAATCGTGATAAGGGTTTGCACCAAATTCAAATAAGACGATATGTTAGTGAATGATTGGATGGTTGCATTACACTAAAAATGTAGTAATTAGTCGTTGCCAAGTAGTATCATTAGTAGCACTATTAGAAATTAATTAACATTGGTAATTAATATTAGTCAGTAATTAGTAATTCCTGAATTACTCCCTGCCTCTCTGTCATTTAACCTGGAGTCTAAATAACAAGAAGGAACCAGCCAGGCAAAAGAATAAAGCTTCAGCATCAGGAGTAGCGGCAGCCTGCGGATGGAATGAAGTCGTTTATAAGGAATAAAAATAAAGCGAGTGTTTCTGGAGTGTGGTGGATGAGAGACAAAGGAGGTAGAGCTGAAACTCAAGAGGCAAAGAGGCTGCATCACAGGTGGGCATCTCCCCACAGGTTAAGGAGATCAGGTACCATTCTACATATGATAGGAGTAATTTGGGGAGTAATATGGCACAACTGACATTTATACACAACTGGTTAATGACCAGTGCTGCAAAAGTGGAAGGAGAAAGACCAGTGAGGGCAATTCGGCAATAATCTAGCTTATTAACCACCCTGCCATTCCCTGGATGATATTCGTGGATATGGAGAGAAGCAGTGGGTTTCGAGGACGTTTTTTGACCTGCATGTAACAGGACTTAGCATGACTGGCTGATACACTGAACGTAGGAGTGAGGAAATTAGATGACTCAGGGTGAATTCATCTTGATTGGCCATTTTAGCGGGCAGTGGTACCAATTATCGGCATGAAGACCCCAGGAGGAGGTGGATCTCTGGGGATACATCAAGAATTCTTCTTTGGCCATGGTAAGGTAGACACACATGTTGGATAGCAAATAAATACATCAAGCGTAAGCAGTTGATATGTGATTTTAGAGTTCTAGGATTGATCTTGGCTGGAGCTACAGGTTGAGAAGATATCAGTATATAAAAAAGCACTTAAAGCTTTGTTTGGATAAAGAAGAGAATGTGGTTAGAGTAGAGAAGCCCCAGTCATGACAAAGCTCTCAGGGACTCCAGGATTTAGAGAATAATTGCTTATGAAATAAAACAGAAGTCACCCGTGAATTTGTTAACGTTTAAGATCTTTGGCAATGTCTATGGAGAAGTAGAGATAGAAGTTCTATGAAATGGGACAGAACAGAGAAAATAATAATGAGGAAGCAAAGGAAGAGTATAAACTCCTTCAGCAAGTTTTAAATGGCACTGGATAACAGAATGATGGTTAGATAGAGATGCATGGTCAAGGAAAAGTTCTATGTTATTGCTTTTGTTTGTTGTTTGTTTGTTTTTAGGAAGCATCGGTGACAGGGGAACCTGGGTGGCTCAGTCAGTTAAGCGTCTGACTTCGGCTCAGGTCGTGATTTCACAGTCTGTGAGTTCGAGCCCCACGTCAGGCTCTGTGCTGACAGCTCAGAGCCTGGAGCCTGCTTCGGATTCTGTTTCTCCCTCTCTCTCTGTCCCTCCCCAGCCTGTGCTCTATCTCTCTCTGTTTCTCAAAAATAAACAAATGTCAATTAAAAAAAAAAAAAGAAGCATTGATGGCAATGATTTTGTAGAGCAGGTAAAATTTGCTGATGTAAGAGAAGAGGTAATGATCATAGGATTGCCTTTGCACAGCGTGAAGTAGTTATTCTTTGTCACAAGCTAGCACAACCATATTGAATTTCAGATTTCACAACTTTTTATTTCTGAAATGTATCCAACTGTTTCTATTCTCTACCACCATTGTGACAAATGTAAATAGAAGACCTTAGTTTCTAAGGTGAGTTTCCACACCCAAGATCTCCCTTCTGTAGAAGACCTATCAGGGACTGAATCACATAGCATCCTGTCAGGAAACAGAAGGCACACTCAAATGGGATTCTTGATGGAGAAGTGTGAATGCACTCAGAAACCTGGTAGTTGAAGAGGAAGAGAGAACCAAAGAATTGTACTTTGTTAATGTTTTTGGTTTTTATGATAGGAGATTACTAGAGCATATTTATATACTAATGGTATTGAATTAATGGAAGAAGAAAAATTGCTCAGGAGGGAGAAGTAATAATATTAAAAGTAAAGTTTCTAATAAGTTGACCAAGACTATGACACAGAGGACAAGTGAAGGAGTTTGCATTTTATACGAGCAAGAATACATCACCTGCAATGTAGCCAACCATGCACTAAGCTAATTCCTCTCTCTGATCATACAACTATACTTTCCATGTATCTTGCATCTAAAGAGGGCCGCGTGATTGGCTGCAACAAAAGGAACACAGAAATAAATGAAGTGTCACTTCATAGCTAGAGTTGTTAGGCCTTCTCTGCCATCAGTCTTTGCCTTTATGGTGACCACAGAAGCCATGTATTGAAGATGGCCTCAGAACAGGAAAATGATGTGAATCTCTAAAGCATTGGTTGAAGGAGAGCTGCACAGAAAGTCGCACAAAAGCTCCACTGGACTGGACTCCATGTGAGATAAATAGCACGTCACATGGGAAGCCACTGACATGCTCGAGCTCTTTCACTTATATCTCAACCTACCTTAGTAAATATTCAAAGTATGAAAGAGAGCACATCTCTGGACGCACATGGATTGACAAACTTCATAATGGGCAGGTGGGGTTAACATCTAAATTTGCGTTATTTAAAAATGAAGCGAGTCCATCAAAGAAGGAGGGAAAGGAGACTGGGTATTGGATGTCTGAGGAGGAAATTAATAATAAATCTGTCATTCTGGTGAATGAGAAGGTGAATATGCTGGAGAAGTTCAGTGGACCTGCTGGGTGATGGCAAAATCCTATTTGAGACTTGAGTTCACAAATTTAAAGTGTTGCTTGTAAGACATCCCAATTCGTGAAACGTTAAAATGAACACATAAACTCGTTTATCTTAAAGTTAAGGTAAAGAATTCAGACTTCATCTACTAATTACACTGATGAAAAAAGGATATTATAAAATATTTAAGACTAAAGACAATAATTTCAGGTGGACCTAACAATAGGACAAGAAAAGGCAGAGCATGGGACAATGGCTTTTGTTGCTGTAAATAACACTGTGGGGCTATAAGGGAATCTAAGGGAGAGAAAGTTGTGCCGGAAGTTTGAAATAACCACTGAAGACTTTTTCTCTTGAAACTACGCATCCTGTATGTTCCATTGGTTCCCCATTTTTGGCATCCCTATACCACTCTGCTCCCTATTACTGTTTAACTTGCCCTGAGTGTAGCATCCCAAGCTCACCCAATAGCTTGTTGGTTGACAGGGACAATGTAGGAACTTTCTTTGAGTTCTACAGAACCTACAATTCTATTGTGAAGAAGTGTTCAAAAACACTTTCCTCATGGACTCCTTCCTGGGGAATAATAACACCAGTTTATAGAATGCTGACCATGTGCCTAATGGTGCCCTAAGTAGGTTACATATATGTAACATATATGCCCTGAGTAGGTTACATATATGTAATCCTCACTATAAACCTGTAAAGCAGGAATTAATTTAAAATTTTTTTAATGTTTATTATTCATTTTTGAGAGATAGGGTGTGAGGGGGACACAGAATCAGAAACAGCCTCCAAGCTGTCAGCACAGAGCCCGATGCAGGGCCCAAACCCATAAACCATGAGATCATGACCTGAGCCAAAGTCGGACACCCAACTTACTGAGCCACCCAGGCACCCCAATAGGCATTGATTTTAATGTCCTCCTTTTAAATAGAGGAAAGGAAGGCTTCATGAGTTTAAGAGACTTGCCTAATGATGAGACAGTAGAAAGTTGTGTGGGGCATGAGATTCAACCCTCGACACCTGACTCAAGAACCACTGGTTTCTGAAAGCCCTACTACCCACTCCCTCTCTGCTGAGGGCCTCTGAGTAAAATACTCAGCCCTGATTCCTTCATCACCTCACTCCTCTGGGGCTGGAAAAGGAGCTGAGGGAAGCATGAGTGTGCAAGAGACAGTGTGCTTCCGCTGGTGTTTCCACAAAATAAATGAACCTTTAACCTTGAAAACAAAATCATTAAAAAGCACAAAAGATGCTGATACCATTCTTATCTTCCTCATTCTCCTAGCAAGTTCCTCTAAAATTTCAAGGAGAGAAAGTGCTTATGAAGTTCTGTTTTTAAATGAAGAAGCTATATTTAATCTATATGGGCTTACTCTTCAGTCAAAATACACTTCGGTCTCTTACTCTGCCACACTATCACGGCTTTGAGGCAATTAACTCTTATGTCAATTTTAATGTAAAATTATTTGCTCTAAAATGATTTTGTTTCTTTGGAATTAACTATAAAATAAAGGTGCCATGAGATCACCTACATGTCTTCTGTCAAGCATATTTCAGTAATGTGACAATTTCAGTGATTTGGGGTGACCAAAGTTCACCCAAATGAAACTTGGCATTATGACCTGGATCACTATCTGTGTAAACAAGTCACAAAGACAAATAATCGCAGGGTCAAATTAGTTTCCTCTAGTTCTGATGTTATCTCCTAGCCGATGTGCTGCCCTTGAAAGAGCTAAGATTTCAATATGGCTTTTTCTGTTCTGTCTTCCACATCTGTGAGTATCTTCATCCATCTATATCCTCTGTGTTTTATGAATTGAATGAATCAAGTAAAACTCATTAACTGAGACCACTAGGGAGGGTCCTTCTTAGCCTCCTCATGTAATTGCTGAAGGGAAAGTAGAAAATGAATACATGAAGCCACTTAAAGATGTTAATTCTTGTAGCAGCTAATATAGAGAATATATATAGATACAGATATATAAAATTATGAAGGAACGTCAGTAATAGCACTATCCTGAAACATCTGGGTTGCTTTGAAGGCTGGGATAGTGTATCAGTTTCCTACTGCTTCTATAACAAATTACAACAGACTTTGTGCCTTAAAACAATATGGATCTACTACCTTACATTTATGAAAGTCAGAAATCCAAAATCAATTTCACGTGGCTAAGATCAAGGTTTGGCCAGGCTGCATTCCTGCAGGAGGCTGCAGGGGAGAATCTGTCTCCTTGCCTTTTCTAGCTTCTAGAGGACACCTGCATTCTTAGCCTTCTGCTCTTTCCCTCCACTTTTTTTAAATGTTTATTTATTTACTTATTTTGATGAGAGAGAGAATGCAAGCCTGCATGAGCAGGGGCAGGGACAGAGAGAGAGGACAGAGAGAACCCCAAGCAGGCCCGATGCTGTCAGCATAGAGCCCAAGGTGGGGCTGGATCTCACAAACTGTAAGATCATGACCTGAGCAGAAATCAAAAGTCAGATGCCCAACCAACTGAGCCACCCAGCTGCCCCCACCCCCACCTTTAAAACCAACATCTTCTCTCCTTTCTGATCCCTGCTTTCATATGTATATCTTCTCTCTCTGACTCTGACCCTCCTGCCTCTCTCTTATAAGGACCCTGGTGATTATATCGATGTCCCTGGTCATCCAGGGTAATCTCTCCCATCTCAAGATCCATCACTTAACCACATCTGCAAAACTCTTTTGCAGGCACATGTTACTTTGTGGGTAACACATCCACAGGTTCTGGGGAATCACGGTGTGGATATCTCTGAGAGACCATTATTCTGCCTACCACAGGTAGTGGAATCAAGAGAGCTGGATTCTAGTCTCCCTTCAGCCATAATTGGACATGACAGCCGGGGTGACATCCCAGGTCACACCTGAGAATCAAAGCCCAGAGAGGACCCCCAGATTACCCAAAGCCAAAAGCCAAGAAGTATCAGAAGAGGAAGAAAAATCACCCAATCTCAGAGGTTGGGAGACCTCTGAGAGTGGCCTCTGCTGTTTCACAAGGACATGTGACCTGGCACACCCAGTGTGTGCCCAGGAGATTGTTGAGAGAAACAAGTGAGACGGTACAAGTGAAAAGTCTTCTGCTTCTAGAAAATGCTATTCTGTAGAAGGCATTTATATTGCTTCCACAGGAATAATACAGTGCTGTCAAAAGGGTGTCAGATCTCTCCCCAATGGGCAAAGACCAAAGCTTTGAGAGGAGAGAACATAGCAAATGAAACTTCAGTGCTTAAAGTAAGGGGGGAAGGGTAATTAAATATCATTTTCTGCCCAGGAGTTTTGCTGAAGGCCAATGCCAGACAGAAATATTAAACCCAGCATCAAACTGGTTATTTGCAAAATGCTTAGATATTTAGAGAGCAAAAGAATTTCAGGAAACATCAGCTTTCCACTCAGTGTCCACGGTGCTGACTCACAGGTCATCTACAGAGATAGAAATTCTAAATTAATCTTCAAATGCAGTTAGGGTCTTTCTCAAAATTAAACGGCCCTGACCATTCACAGAGTCCTATTTAATCTCTGGTTGTTTCAGGGCTAAATTTGACTCTTTGGCACATGGGAGCATAACGAATGAAATAAAATGATTAACATTTAAATTTCATGGATTAAATTCAGTAACGTGGCAATCATGAGAGAAGACCTAACTTTTGGCTCCTCTGTGGCTTGTGAGGACACCCTTCAAATCCCGGAATTACTTTTGAAGAGGAGGGCCTTCAGGAGAGAGTTAATATGTTGAATTTGGGGAAAGGCAAATGGGCTTCACTCAACAGTTTCATCCCCAAAAGGATTAAATTACTTAAGGGAAAATGGAAGTACAAAGTTCAGTGACTGAGTATGTGAGAGGCTGGCCAGTCTCATACAGTCTGAATTTGATTTAAAAAAAAAATCCTACAGGTTCTGTGAGCCACTTGTTTTGTTAGTTTATTTTTTGAGAGAGAAAGAGAGAGAGACAGACAGAGACAGAGACAGAGACAGAGAGAGAGCGCAGAGGAGGGGCAGGGAGGGAGAGAGAAAATCCTAAGCCGACTCCACACTGTCAGCACAGATCCCGATGTAGGACTTGAACTCATGAACCGTGATATCATGACCTGAGCCAAAATCAAGAGTCAGATACTTAACTGACTGAACCACCCAGGCACCTCTGTGAGTCTTATGTTAAGGAGAGGGAAAGCCCTTGCTATAGACCTTACTAGAAATCTGAAAGTAGAAACTCTTACTCATTTTGGCCATTTTTTGTAGCCTTGACATTCCTCTTGCAGCCTGAATCGTTCCATGCAGTATTTCAAGACTGGAGCCCTGTGCCCAAGCTTATACAATGAGCAGGGCACTTAGCCTGGCAACATCCACCTCCCACACTTTCCCCACTTCACCGTAGTTGACAATCTCTGAATTTAGCAGCTTTAACAAACTGCTTTAGACAATAAAAAGCATTAAATAGTCACAAAGACCATTGTGGATTCTATTTCCCAAGTTCAGAGGTTTCTAGGTTACATCTTCGTGTTAGAAAGCAGGGCACCTTGTGTATTGGAGTTCACTTTAGGGAACAAGACGCAGGAACCCCAAAAGGCAAAAGGGAACTGAATCAGGTGCATTTCCACAGACTTGTCACTTGCACATGACCGGGGTACAGGGAACACATGTGGAGGCAGATCACATACAGTAATAAGCCTGTCACCACTCTTTGCCCATCAGAATCTTGGTATCCAAACATCAAAATTATGTCATTCTGAGGCTGGGTCTGCGGGAGAGGAATTTCCTAGCACATATGGGTCCAACCATTCAGTTGATAAAAGATGTTGTATCCTCTCCTCACTGCATCTACAATACACACACACACACACACACACACACACACACACACACACACACCTGAATCAGCCCTTAACCATGGGTTCTCTATTCTCTACACTTGTGGAAGGAACAACATAAACCATAGAAAAGCCTAAATACTTGTTGTTTTCTGACTTGTTTCACTTAGCATAATGTCCTAGTCTATCTGTGTTGTCATAAATGGCAGGATTTCCTTTTTGTAGGGCTAAACAATATTACATTGTGTGTGTATACATATACATACATGTATACATATACATATACATATATATATACATATACATATACATATAATCCATTCATTGTTGACAGAAATTTGGGTCATTGCCATATCTTGGTTATTGTAAATAATGCTGTAACAAAAATGGGAGTGTGGATATCTCTTTAAGATAGTGATTTCAGTTCCTTCAAATATATACCCAGAAGTGGGATTGCTGGATTATATCATAGCTCTGCTTTAAAATTTTTGAGGAACCTCCACACGGTTTTCCGGAGTGGTTGTATCAACTCACATTCCCACCAATGATACATAAATGTTCCCTTTTCTCCACAACCTCACCATCATTTGTTATCTCTTGTCTTTTTGGTAATAGCCGTCCTAAGAGGTGCGTGGTGGTATCTCATTATGGTTTTGATTTGAATTTCCCTGATGATTAGTGATGTATGTTTTTAGCTGCCAAGTTGTATGTGTTGTTTACATTTTGTGGGGTTTTTTTTCAAGTTTTTAAATTTAAATTCTGGTTAGTTACCATACAGTGTAATAATTAGTTAGGTATATAATTATTAGGTATATTATTAGGTATAATATATTAGGTATATAATTTATTGATTCCACACTTGAATACAACACCCAGTGCTCATCACGACAAGTGCCCTCTTTAGTACCCATCCCGTACTTCACCCATCCCCCTCCCAGCCCACTCCCTTCTGGTGACCATCAGTTTGTTCTCTGTAGTTAAGAGTCTGTTTCTTGGTTTCTCTCTCTCTCTCTTTCCTTTTCTCCCTTGTTCATTTGTTTCTTAAATTCTGCATATGACTGAAATCAGTTGCTTATATTTTGGATATTGACTTCCTATCAGATAATGATTTATGAATATATTTTCTTATCCTGTAGGTTGTCTTTTCATTTTGCTGATCATTTCTTTTGCTGTGCAGAAGATGTACTTGATGTAGTCCCAGTGCTTTTGTTGGTTATGCTTTTAGTGTCATATTCAGAAAATCATTGCCAAGACATGTCAAGGAACTTTTTTCCCCCTTGTTTTCTCCTAGGAGTTTTATGGTTTCAGGTTTCATATTTAAACCTTTAATCCTATTTAAGTTAATTTTTGTAACTGCTATAATATAGGGGTTCAGTTTCTTTCTTTTGCATGTGGCTATCCAGTTTTCTATGCACCATTTATTGAAGATATTGCATTTTCCCAATGATGTATCCTGCATTGTTACCAGATACCCAGTGGCCAGCTCCATTGGGTCCCCCAGTGGTCCCCATGAGGTGAGACCTTAGTGAACCTTCCGGGAAGCAACCTATAATTCTGGGGAAGCTCTATATTCACTGTGGGTTTTCTTTTTCCTCTTTGGAAAAACTATAGGCTTGGGGCGGAGTTGGGAGGGTGGCGGGCGGGCTCTCAATATTGCACTATGCTGGCCTGGGGGAAGAGTTGTGCACACCTGGTTCTGGGATTTTCACAGTGGTGTCTCATCTAAGGATAGTTGCTAGTTGGTCTTCTAGAAGAAGGCCGAAATTGGGAATACCTATGGCACCATCTTGATGACATCATTCCCCTGAAAGTAAATCTTATGTCCCCTGAAACAGTCTTGTCCGGTATATTTCATGCCACATCCTTGCACAAAATCCATTCCTTGAATTCACATCCTTAATTCTTAAATCCTGTCATGACTGAAGAGAATCTCCTCTTTTGTCGTGGAAATCCATCTTTGTTCTGCCTCTTCAGGATCTTTGTAGCACATGAAGATGGGGAGGGATTTGATTTACACACAGAGCTCAGAGTTCTTCCCCCGTCCTCTTTTCTTAGCAAAGCCTGCCTAATTGGTGTGAGGATTACATTGAAGATATTTCCTTTTGGGGGAAATCTCTATAGTTTTAATCTTTCTACAGTCTAAAGATTTCAGGCAACATCTTGAGTTGAAACTAAAAATATTAAGAATCACTTATACAAATGTACCACTTTGGTGGGAGGTGTTGATAATAGGGGAGGCTATGCGTGTGTGGGGCAGGGGATGTGTAGAAAGTCTCTGTAGCTTTCCCTTAATTTCACTGTGAACCCAAAACTCCTCTAAAAAATAAAATCTTACTTAAAAAAAAATCAAGGATGCTAGTGATAACCTCACATCCCTAAGGAAGGGTCTAGTTCTCAACTGGGCACTAATTTGCTCCATCAGGGAACCTCTGGCAACATTTGGGGACATGTTTGGTTGTCACAATTTGGGGAGGGAAACTACTGGCATCTAGTAACATATTCATATCCATATTTATGTTCTTCCAGATTATGGAATGGACATCTTTGGTAGAGGGGGACTCTGATGCTGCTCAGCAGTTACTGATGTGTAATAAACCTGAGACGGTGATATCTTAGCTCAAGAGGAGTAAATTACAGAATATTATAGATGCATCTGGGTAGTCATGGAACTAAGCTAGGAAATGTATATTTCACTGTGGTTCTTAATACTACCAATACCATGCCTGATCTCCCACAGAACTGAGTGGAAGACAGCAAGTGAAATTGGTCCTAGGTCAAAAAGCTCTAGACTATCAGCAGTAGAGCTCCATAATCTCATTTCTCAAAATGCCTCTCTGCTTATAGCCTTCTTTCTTACTTCTTTCCAAGCACCCCACGCTTCTTTAATAATGAACTATTTCTTGCCTCAGTGTTCCTTCTCACGATGTTCCTTCTGTTTGCCTAGTCACAACTGTCATTAGCATTTAAGGTATCCTTCAAACCTCATCTAATCATCCACCAGGTCCTTTCTCCATTACCCAGTTCCCCGCAAGCCAATACCAATCCTTCTTAAATTTCTTGTGATTCTTCATCATCTGTCACATGAGATTGTAAATGTGTGTGTAGAAGGAAAAGAGAATGACAGTGCCATGCATAGTTTTCATTAACAAATATCTGTTAGAGTAAGCTGAAATCTTTAAAATTTATTTTTGTGAATATATATATATATATATATATATATATATATATATGTAGTATTTATCATTGTAACCATTTATTTTTTTTAAATTTTTTTTAACGTTTTATTTATTTCTGAGACAGAGAGAGACAGAGCATGAATGGGGGGGGGGGGGCAGAGAGAGAGGGAGACACAGAATTGGAAGCAGGCTTCAGGCTCTGAGCCATCAGCCCAGAGCCTCACGCGGGGCTCGAACTCAAGGACCGCGAGATCGTGACCTGAGCTGAAGTCGGACGCTCAACCGACTGAGCCACCCAGGCGCCCCATCATTGTAACCATTTAAAAGCGTGTAATTCAGGGGCATTAATTACATTCTCAGTGCTGTGCTCCCATCACTGCTATCTCTATCCAAGACTTCATCATCCCCAATGTATATTAACTCTGTACTCATTAAACGATTACTCCTCTTTCTCTCCTCCTCCCAGCATCGGGTAACCTTATTCTGCTTTCTGTCTCTATGAATTTTCCTATTTTATATACCTCCAGTAAGTGAAATCATATAGTATTTGTCTTTCTGTGTCTGCCTTATTTTACTTACCCCAATGTTTTGAAGGTTCAACCATGTTGCAGCATACATCAAAATTTCATTCTTTTTCATGACTGAATGCTATTATATATTGTGTGTATACTGCATTTTGTTTATCTATTCATTTGTTGATGGACATTAGAGGTTGCTTTCACCTTTTGGCATTGTGAATATTGCTACAAATGGACATGGCTGTTCAGCGATGTATTCAAGTCCCTGCTTTCAATTTTTTTTTTTTTTTTTTTGATATGTAACTCAGAGGTTCTTGCTGGGTCAATATGGTAGTGCTACGTTTAACTTTTTGAGAAACTGTCAAACTATTTTCCACAGTGGGAGCACTATTTTACAAATGAAAACAAAATAATTTTTCTAATTGGTACATTCATTCTACAGCCAAAGCATTTGCTTTGTTGTGCAATCTACAACATTCTAAGAAGCAGTAAAATATATCATTTATTTTAACCTCCTATTCTCAAAGAGGATAGGTAGCAAATACATCTCTTAAATTTTTAAAATTTTTACAGTTCGTGAATACTGGCAATAATATGGAGGTGTCTATAGGGACCCTAAAGTAACTAGATAAAATATAAGTTTTGTAAACTATATAATATAGGAAGGATAGATAAAATAGCATAAATAAATGTAATGATTCTAAACAAATGTTGACAAAACAATCTATTGGATGTGTATCTTGGAAAAAAGATGTTATTGAAAGCCATAAAATTTCATTTAACTTTTATAATGTATCTGTTAACTAATTTCAACAAACTAAGTAATGTACAGTGTTAAATATCCTGTAAATTTCTTTTCAGTTAGGTCAATTACCTCCCTTTCTTTACAAAATGAGTTACTTTTTTAAGTCAGATCTAATTTAGAGCACAGGAAGACAGAACTCCCATTCAGCAGTGTCTCATTGTTGGCAGAATTAATTTTTGTTACATTTGTCATATTTGTTAAATAAGGAACCAGAATGTTTTAATTAAATGATGGTATCGTGGAGGGTTTTTTTTAATGTGCACCTTCTGACTTAAAAATATTCTAATATAGAGTACAACTTAAAAATTAAAACAATGGTGTCTTGGCCCTTCAGAAGTAAATTGTTAAAATACTAGAAATGTAATGTCTAGGTCAGTTATATGCTGCTGTGATTGACATGTACTGACAAAATGATTTTTTATTTTATCTATAGAGGTCAGAAGAAGAAATTTTACTCAGTATGTTTAAGAAATTTGAATGTTTTGAATTGAGAACGTCACAAGGACTCATTTATTGTAAAGCCAGCAGACAGCACTTAGGTTGCATAAAAAGAACTGCTGTATCTCCTCAAGCATCTTGAAAGACTGTTGATGGTGCCGTGTCTCCACTACTTTTAGCTACGGTAACTAGAGACTTTGGTCTCCACCCATAATCTTGCCCTGGTGCTAAGCCAATCCTGATGAGGACAGGAGGCTGTTCAGGCAACGTTAGGTCCACCATCTGGAAGAATCTAAGTTATTCTGCCATCAGCCTGGAACTTGAATCACTAAGGATGAGCCCTGGGTTTCCATGCACAGTCAAGTCCACATTTCCCTACTCCTGCCAACAACAGAATTTCTTTAAAAGCACTTCTGTGTCCCACAATGACTGGATACTCTCCCCAACTTCCTAAATTAAACTTTTTTGTTTGTTTGTGACTGAAAGGGAATAGGTAGATGGAAAGGCAGAAAAACTGCTATAACTTGTTTGTGTAGTTCCTTCAACCATGTGGGTCTAGTTCCTCTCAACTGACCCTTCTGTTGACTTTATAAACTTCAGAATGAAAATAATACCTTCACGTAAAGCCAAAGAGAAGAGTCTCGGTTCACTTGCATTGTGTCCTGACCAGGTAAGCTTATCTCTTCAGAACAATGTCCAAAAGGGGGCTGGATTATTCATGACACTCTCTCTTCTATCCAGCCTTATCCACCGCACTTGTTAGCCTCATTTTCCACCTCACCCTTTTGCATTCTCTGCGCTGTGTTCTTGGGGACCCCTCTATGATGTCATCCTCCTGGCTCCCTTGCCTTCTTACTTTCTATTAAGTTCTGTCAATGGGATGCACCAGAAGGAGCCTCTGTGGTGGTAGCAGACCGAATTCTGGGTATTGCTTCCCCAGCTCTCTTCTCTCCTCTGGTTTCAGAGGAGGCTGCATCCGTGGGACTAAAGGACTTTCTAGGACAGCCACTTCTCTGTGGTTCCAGCTTTTACCTCCCAAGGGTCTACAAATGGAAATGGGCTCCCAGTTGCCACAGTTACTAGTCCCCGGATGCCTCAGCATCCCCTATCGACTTCCTAAACCCTGAACACATTTACCCTTGTAAATCATCCCTTCATTACACTGTCTTCAGGATCTGATCTGATGGGTTCTGGGCCTCCAGCCAGAATTCTGATTGGTAAATCCAAAAGATCTTCCCTGGAGGGGTGAATTTGGACTTAGAAACCCGGGTTGGAACTCTAAGGTTTTATACCTCTAACCCAGCATGCTCACGATAGAAAACAAAAGGAGTCGGTGGGAAAGTTTGAAATGTAAAACCCAGATCACATCCAATATGAGGGCATCAGACTGTGACAGGCAGCACACAGAATACTTATTTTCACCCTGTGCAAAGCCCAGCCAACCGATCTGGAGAAAAAAGCGCATCCACTGAATACATTTCAGCTCCCTTCAATCCGATGTGTCATGCTCTGAATCTGTTAGCTCTGACAGGTCTCAAATGTTCAGCTGTGCCAACCTTACTTGTCAACATTTCTGAACTACCTGTAACTATAACCCTTTCAAAAGCCCTTTCAATAAAACAGCTCTTCTCCCTGTTTAAAACTCCGTTATTTATCTTGACTAAAGCAGGTTCTGCATGGTAAGTAATATTAAATATTACCCCCGGTGACTTTATAATCTCAAGCACTTAACAGATGGTTAATGAGGATTTGCCCTCCTCCCTCTGCAGAGCTCGTCCCCAGGTGTCAGTCCAAATAAGAAGAAGGAATGAAATGATTTTTCATTATGTTAGTAATTTGAGTCATAATTTTGTTTCCCTTCCATTTACAGAAGCAGCATGGTGAAACAAAATCAATGTCCTCTAGACAAAATATCATTACAATTGGAATTTAAAATGTATTCTCAAATTTGCTGTGTTAATAAACTGCTTCATGGTTACGGTGGCCTGATTCTTTGGAAGGAATTATTAAGTGATATCAACTTACTTTCTGTCCCTTGGTGACGCCATCAGTCCCTTGCCCGTTACTGATGGAGTACTGAATAAATGTTGTGCACATGATCAATAAGGACCTACAAGTGCATGCACATTTGTGAGGAAGACTCCCCGCCAGGGGTGTGTGTATGCATGTGCGCATATGTGTAGGTATGTACATGTCAAAATTTTACCAGAACACACTTCTTTCTGTCACGGAGAACTGACACAGGATACTTCACTACAAAATACGTCTAGATCCTGGTGCAATTCACTCCAGAGTCCATTCAGATTACATAGAATCGTCAAAAGAAATAGAGTAATGAAAGCCTTCCACATGGGATCAGACAGTAGAACTTAATGGGAAGAGGTAAAGAGAGCTTTACGTTCCCAGGCGGTTATCCAAGTCCAGTCATCTGAGAAATGCCAGCCTGGTGACCCTACTCCCCACAGCCACTCACCAGCCCAGCCTGCTGTAAACCAGAGTCAGAATCACAGGGGAAACTTCCACAGAGGAATGGGAATCTTGAACTAAGGGGATGGAGAGTTGTATTTTTAACCATTTGTCTTTGGTAGCCTGTGTTTCTCCAATCCCTGCCCCTTGAAGCAATCCTCTGGCTATGCCAATACATATCCTGGCAATGGTTTGGAGTCATTTGCCTGCAAAAACCCATGTAATCTTTAGGCGATTATGGCACAGTATCTGATTCATCAAGATATTCTGTATAGGCATTCAGATTTCTTTTTATCATGCATGTTACCACAATGAATTGATATAGTTTGATCTCACATGAAATGAACTAGGCATTTCACTTGGCTGCACATCTTGAATACAGCTAAATGAACATGTATTCATTTTCTGACACACTGAAAAGGATGAAATGAAAGAACATTTCTTTCAGTTTTAGTGACTTCAAATGGCAAAATGACTGACATGGTGGGATCTCAAGAAATAGTTGTTGTATTAGTAAAACAATGTTTAAACAAATTAATAATAACATATCTTGATTCCAAAAGAGAGTCTGGTTGTGTCCTCACGTCTCTGATTAAATCTGGAGTCGACTTAAAATAGGGATGTATTGGGGTGCCTGGGATGGCTCAATTGGTTAAGCATCTGACTCTTGATTTCAGCTCAGCTCATGATCTCATGATTTCGTGAGTTTAAGCCCCACATAGGGCTCCATGCTGACAGGGCGGAGGCTGCTTGGGAATTCTCTCTCTCTCTCTCTCTCTTTGCCCTCCCCCATCACGCCGTCTCTGTCTCAAAAATAAATAAATAAACTTTAAAAAAGTAGGGGTATGTTTTATGCAGCCCCCTCCAGATTGCCCCCAAGGAACAGAAAGGTACAATTTATAAGTAATGCAGAGAAACTCGGAAGATCATCTAAGCCAACCCTTTCATTTCACAAATGAGAAAGCGGGCACAGACATATGAAGTGGCTGATTCAGGGCCACAGTGAGATAGGCACAGAGGTCAGGGATACCATAGTGCAGGACAAGCTGGGGAAGGAGGAGAGAGAAAAATGGGCCAATTTTAGCACCAGCTTCCCCCCTGTAGCCTCAACAGGAATGACAGAAGCCAAGCTAGGGAACGTTCCTCCCCACAGTCATAGCCCTGAAGATGCTCCTTATAATCTGTTTGTGTTTCATAGAGGTTGACTCTCTGATTTCTCAAGAACATACTTGTTAGTTACAAATTTAAAAACATGGATGGGCACCTGTGTGGATTAGTCAGTTGAATGTCCAACTCTTGATTTCGGCTCATGATCTCACTATTTGTGAGTTAGAACCCTGCATCAGGCTCTGTGCTGACAGATCGGAGCCTGCTTAGGATTCTGTCTCCCTTTTCCTGCTCCCCCGCCCCTTGCTTGCATTCTTTCTCTCTCTCAAAATAAAAATAAAATTTAATGGTACATGTTGTTGTTACCTACCCACCTGCCACTGATTTTGTTCAGATTGCTGATAAGGGTCAGGGGTTTTGAAAAGCAGTGGATTTCAGACTTGAGCCTGCATCAGAGTCAACATGAACACCTTGTTAAAATACAAATTGTTCAGCCTCACACCCAGAAGTTCTGATCCAGTAGTTCTTGGTCGGGGGTGGGGGTGGGGCAAGAGTGTGCATTTCTAACCCATTCTCAGATAATGGTAAAGCTGCTGGTGTGGGAACCACACTTTGAGAACCACATGTCTATACCTATCAGGGCAATTCTATTTCCTTTTCCAGTGATTAGATAGGTGGAACAATTCCAAAGGGTTCTCTCAATAAATGTTTATTGTGCACAAATTATGTACAAGACATTGATCTGTGGGCTTGGGATACCTCAGTCAATAAAACAAAGATCCGTGTTTTTCTGGATCCTATATTATGATTAGGGAAACATACAATAAATTAAAAAAAATAATAGATAAACTTTAAGCTGATGCAAAAAAGAAAAAGTAGAACAAGTAAGAGAATCAGGGATGATACAGAAGTGAATGCTGCAGGGGCGCCTGGGTGGCTCAGTCGGTTAAGCGTCCGACTTCGGCTCAGGTCATGATCTCGCGGTCCGGGAGTTCAAGCCCCGCGTCGGGCTCTGTGCTGACAGCTCAGAGCCCGGAGCCTGTTTCGGATTCTGTGTCTCCCTCTCTCTCTGCCCCTCCCCCGTTCATGCTCTGTCTCTCTCTGTCTCAAAAATAAATAAACGTTAAAAAAAATTTAAAAAAAAAAGAAGTGAATGCTGCAATTTATAGAATTAAATATGATGGTCAGTGTACGTCATACCAAGAGGGTGCGATATGGCTAAAAGGAGGAGGAAGTCAGCAGGAAGTTCTCTGGGGAGGAGTGTACCAGATAGAGGGAATGGCAAGAGCAAAGGCCTTGCTATGGACTGAATGCTGTGTCCCCTCCAAATCCATATGTTGAAGTCCTAACTCGCAATGTGATGGCATTTGGAGGTGGGGCTTTTAGAGGAGGTCATGAGAGAAGAGCTTCCATGATGAAATTAGTGTCCTTGTAAGAAGATGAAGAGGGACGCCTGGGTAGCTCAGTTGGTTAAGCGTCAGACTCTAGATCTCAGCTCAGGTCATGATCTCACAGTTTGTGAGTTTGAGCCCCACGTGGGGCTCTGTGCTGACAGCTCAGAGCCTAGAGCCTGCTTCAGATTCTGTGTCTCCCTCTCTCTCTCTCTCTGCCCCTCCCCTACTCATGCTTTGTCTCTCTCTCTCTCTCTCAAAAATAAATAAAATTAAAAATAGTAAAAAAAAGATTTTCCTATTAAACAAATTAAAAAATTAAAACAAATAAATAAAGAAATAAGGAAGAAGAAGAAGGAGGAGGAGGAGGAGGAGGAGGAGGAGGAGAGCAGAGCTCTTTCTCTCTGTCTCCACCATGTGAGGACACAAGAAGAAGGTAGTCGTCTACAAGCCAGGACGAGAGCTCTTATCAGAGCTCAGCCATGCTGGCACCGTGATCCCGGAGTTTCAGCCCACAGAACTCTGAAAACAGATGTCTGTGTTTAAGCCACTCAGGCCATGGCACCTTGTTACAGCATCTTACACTGACTAAGACTGGCCCTTAGGCTGGAGTTTGCCCAGAGCATCAGAGGAGCAACAAAGAAGCAGGGGTGGTGGCATAAACACACAGAACACCCAATCTCCAGGTCCTTCATCTCAAAACTCTCACAGGCCTGATAGATTGGTTCATCCAAGTGAGTACAAACGTGCACCACCGTGTGCTGGCTTTCAAGTCACATAGATGGCTACACTTCTGAGGCTGTGAACTGAATCCTGCATTCCTACATAGCAGCTGTTGAGGAGCACCGGACTAGGAGTCATAGACCAGGGCATTCCTAATGATTCTGTCATCAATTACACAGGTGATATGAGGATAATTACATGAGATCTCTGGGGTCCAGTTTGCTCGGCTCTATAACCAATATGAATATAGTTTTTTAATGTTTTATTTTATTTTTTGAAAGACAGAGAGAGGCAGAGCATGAGCAGGGGAGGGGCAGGGAGAGAGGAAGATGCAATTCAAAGAAGGCCACAGCTCTGAGCTGTCAGCACAGAGCCCCACGCAGGGCTCGAACCCACGATCACGAGATCATGACCTGAGCCTAAGTCGGACACTCAACCGACTGAGTCACCCAGGTGCCCCTATAAATATGAATATAAATGATGATGCTGGATTGCATCATCCTGCAAGGTCTCTTCCAGCTCCCACATTCTTTTGCCTCCAGTGAGTTTTCTAAGGCTGTAGTGCAGCAATTACCAGGAGTGATCAGCAATACACTGCTACAAGCCCACTGAAATAACTTCACATGCTCTGGCCTGACTGTGTGGCTGGGAAAGGCCAGAGGTTGATGTATCACAAGTCTGAGAAATATAGTCACATTGTCAAAAAGACTTCAGGTCCAATTTAAAAGCCAAGTCAGAAATGAGGAAAGGCATTCCAGAGAACAGTGCAAACGCTAGCAAAAAAAACACACTGTGCTGAAATGTGGTAATGAATATTGATCCTGAGTTAGATTTCAAGTCACAATTGTACCTATAGATCTTAGTCAACACCGCCATACTTGAAATAGATTATACGAAGACTTCCCCAGCTATTAACTTTACTTGTCCTCAGACGTAACATATGTGTGTGTGTGTGTATATATTGTTACTAGCATTATTTGTTGACCATTTGAGCAAGTTATAGTCCTGATGTCTCATTACCCTCATAATATAACCCTCCAAGTTAGGACATCATCAGTGATATGACATCACCTTCCAATCCTTAGATGTCATTCAAATTTTACCAATGATTCCAGTGAAATCTCTATTTTCTTTCAGGTTCAGATTTCCATTCAAGAACACACATTGCATTTAGCTGTCATGCCTCTTAAGTTTTCTCCTAACTAGAAAATCTCCTCCATCTTCTGTGTTCTTTTCGAGCCTCAGAGTTCTAAAGAATATAGCTCTTAAACATTGTCGGATGGCCCTGAATCTGGGTCCACCTAAGGTTTCCTCATTACTAGACTCAGGACATGTTTACTTGGCAGGAAAACCACAGAAGTCGTGCATTTTTTCCATGCTTCACATCAGGACCCCACAATGGTGATACAGCTTACCAGTCAGGAGGTTAACCTTTAACACCTGGTGATGTTCATTCAACCAGGTTTCTCCATATATTCCCCTTCCTCCTCCTCTTTTTGTAACTGATATATTCCAGTTATGGGGAGACAGTCAAGGATTCTGGCAATATCCCGCTCCCCATCGAACCGCCACTCATCAGCTCAACCCCCATCGACGATGCCCACCTGAATCAATTGCCACAGTGATAGTGGGCCCGTGATGTCTTTGGATTCCATTATTTTTTCTTACATTTATTATTAGCATTCTACTGTATGGAAGATCTTTAACTTTTCCCAAGTACTTACTGACTCATTCAGCCAGTCAATATCGGTATAGACTCACAAATTCTAATTTTTATTCAATGGGTTATATTCCATCACTATTATTACCTATTTTGTAGCTCCAACTATCCTCAATTTGGCCAGTGAGTGTACCCAAAGTGGCATTGTGGCATGTTCCTATCATTTGTTAAGCATTTTCTCATTTTCTGACACAAGACATTCAAAGAGAATTTGCCCTAGCCTGGGTATCAACGATTCCTCCAAAGATTCTTGGCTCAGTGTAGGATTTGTATTTGGAAACCAAGTACTATATGCTTATTGTGATCATTGCTATGAGAGTGTCAGCGTGTCTAGGCTTGTTCAGTGGACACAGCCAGGAAGTACACATATGCATGCATGCACACACATACATACATACGCACACGTACATACATGTATCTCTAATTCTGCATCCCTATATCTCTATATAGATACAGATATAGATATAAATACAGATATATTTTATCCATATTTATATATTTTAACAATATATAAAAACAGATATATTTTAAAATTGGTCCATACCAATACATCCAGTTACATTCCATCGCTTCAGGATATTTTTTCAGCTTTGTTTGTAAATACCTTCTCCAGCAATGGTAAGCTTGGCTTTTATCACCATCCTCCGTATTTTGATTTATGTGATCTGTCTACCTCTTTTCTCAAGCCAAGCAGATTCCCTATGCACCCCAATGCTCTGCATCCTCGGGCACACTGTTGATGGGCCTTCACACCTGTCAGCATTACCTCCCAACCTAGAACCCCACCCTTGGGAATCTGTGGGTGTGCTCCCGGCAAGCCTCCATGCAGAGTGTCTGTCTTCAACTCATGGCTCTGTGGGCCATGCTCCTCCCTGCCAAAGAGAGAAGGACCAGTATACCTGAAAATGAATGAAGACTACAAAAGAACAGAGCTTGTCTGAGGCAAAACTGGATGCTAAGAAAAGCTAATTTTTGACACCACTTAACCCTCTTCCTCTGTTTTCTGATGTGCTGGCCTCACACTCCCTTCCCAGCACCGTGCATTCTTTAGCCTTATGCCGCTCTCCATCAGCCCAGATGGCCTCACCAAGGAACCCTGGCCTGCCTTGCCTTTCTTGCTCATTACCAAATCCTCCCCTGACCCCTTCTTCCCTGCAGTTTGATTAATCCTCTTTAGGCATTAAAAGAAAAATTTAGCAAAAGAAGAAAAAACAACAACAAAAAGCCAAATAACAGAAACAAACTCATAAATATGGAGGACACACTGTTGGTTACCAAAAGGAGGAGGGCGGGGTGGGCAAAATAGGTGAAGGGGATGAAGAAGTACAAACTTCCAGTTATGAAATAAGTAACTCACAGGGATGAAAAAGTATAGCATAGGAGGAACAGTCAATGATATTGTAGTAACGTTGTATGGTGACAGATGTTAGCTACACTCACTGTGGTAAACAGTGCATGAAATATACAATTGTCAATTCGCTAGGTTGTCACCTGAAACTACTATAACATTGTATGTCAACTATGCTTCAACTTTAAAAAGGGGGGGGGGGTAAATTGGGGTGCCTTGGTGGTTCAGTTGGTTAAGCATCTAACTTCAGCTCAGGTCAGGATCTCACAGCTCATGAGTTCGGGTCCCGTGTCCGGCTCTGTGCTGACAGTTCAGTCGGTTGAGCATCCGACTTTAGCTCAGGTCATGTTCTCACGGTTTGTGAGTTCAAGCCCCATGTCAGACTCTGTGCTGACAGCTCAGAGCCTGGAACCTGCTTTGAATTCTGTGTGTGTCTGTCTCTCTCTCTCTGCCCGTCCACCACTCACACTCTGTCTCTCTCTTAAAAGTAAATGAACATTAATTAAAAAAAAAAAAAAGGAAAATTAAATGATCTGTCATTGGTGGAATTTTTGACAGCACTGGAAAATGCAATCTCTTTCAAACAGGGACACATTGAGGGGTGGGGTACTTCTCAGTCTCCCTTACCGCACTTTAAAAATATGACTGTACTCTGATTAACTAAGGTTAACACACATGCGCCAATGATTTTCCTTACGATCTTTCGGATTCCATAATGAGAAGCAAAATCACATAGAGAAGAAATGTGAGATGCATTTATTATCAAAGTATTTGAATAACTATTGCAGAGAAGTTTCTATTTTCTGTGTTAGTGAGTAGATCAGTGTTTACAACTAATTTGGACTGATTCGGAAAAAAAAAACACTGTTAAGTAGCCAAATTAAGCATTAAATAACAATCATTAAAATAATATTTTTAAACTATAATAAATGTTTTCCTGTAGTGCAGATTTTTACTTATAATAAATATTTTAAGGTAAAATTTAGATATATCTTCTTCATTATAACCATAGACTCAAACTGTTAAAGTAATGAAAACAGCAAATAATTATAATAGAGTTCCCGTAACAATGGTGGTGCTATAAATGCTATGTAAATATGGATGTATTTTTCATTTTATCCTCACATTGATGGGCCTAGCCACTGCACACACTGCTACTTATTAATATGGTGACACATTTAATGATTAAAACATATTTTTTAATGTTTATTTTTGAGAGAAGGAGACAGAGCACAGTGGGGAAGGGGCAGAGAGAGAAAGGGAGACGCAGAATCTGAAGCAGGCTCCAGGCTCTGAGCTGTCAGCACAGAACGCAGACACGGGGCTCAAACTCACAAACCGTGAGAACATGACCTGAGCTGAAGTCGGATGCTCAACTGACTGAGCCACCCAGGTGCCCCCAAAACATATTTTAAACAAAGATAGGACTTCTTCTTTTTCTTCTTTTTTTTTTTTTTTGAGAGAGAGTGAGCAGGGGAGGAGCAGAGGGAGTGAGGGAGAGAGAGGGGGAGAGAGAGAGAGAGAGAGAGAGAGAGAGAGAGAGAGAGAGAGAGAGAGACTCTCAAGCAGGCTCCATGCTCAGTTGGAGTTGGGCTCCTCCATTTCAGGACCCTGGGATCAGAACCTGAGCCGAAATCAAGCCTCAGATGCTCAAATGACTGAGCCACCCAGGGGCCCCAAGACAACATTTGTTCTGTTTTGTTTAATTTTTTTTTTAATGTTTATTTCTTTTTGAGACAGAGAGAGACAGAGCATGAACGGGGGTGGGTCAGAGAGAGGGAGACACAGAATCTGAAACAGGCTCTGGGCTCCGAGCTGTCAGCACAGAGCCCGATGCAGGGCTAGAACTCACGGACCGAGAGATCATGACCTGAGCTGAAGTCGGCCGCTCAACCGACTGAGCCACCCAGGCGCCCCGACAACATTTGTTTTAAATGGCACTTCTCAAACGGTTCACCTTTGTGTAATATACACCTAATAATGTTACTAAAGTCCTGTGTTTTGAGGACACACAATTACTTTCTCACAATAAGCAATCGGTTTCAGAAATGGGATATTAATTTATACCCTCACCACACCTATCCAGCTATGGAGAGTGAATTCAGTTGTTAAGAATACCTAAGCCACGGGGCGCCTGGGTGGCGCAGTCAGTTAAGCGTCCGACTTCAGCCAGGTCACGATCTCGCGGTCTGTGAGTTCGAGCCCCACGTCAGGCTCTGGGCTGATGGCTCAGAGCCTGGAGCCTGTTTCCAATTCTGTGTCTCCCTCTCTCTCTGCCCCTCCCCCGTTCATGCTCTGTCTCTCTCTGTCCCAAAAATAAATTAAAAACGTTGAAAAAAAAGAATACCTAAGCCACAATCCCCATGTGGGCAGGGAATTGAGTAAGCGAATATTTTATATCAAAAAGGGGGGATGAAATAAGTGCCATGTTTTAATTCTAAAATTTTAGTGAAATGAGAACAAAACCAGACAAATCACTGCATTCTTTGCCATCTCAGCAAAAAAGAAAAAAAGATTGCCTAGAAGAGAGGAAATTTGTCTTTCTTCCTTCTTAGATATGATGCAAAGATTCTCCCTCTTTCCCTCTGCCCCTCTTCCCTGCTCGCACTGTCTAAAATAAAAGTTGAAAAATTAAAAAGTTTAAAAATTAAAAAACACGTAAACATGGAGAGGATCAACTCACTCAGGGAGTTGACTGGAAAGATATGCTTTAAAAAATGGCTGTTCGGGGGCCCCTGGGTGGCTCAGTGGGTTAAGCGTCTGACTGCGGCTCAGGTCACGATCTCACGGCTCGTGGGTTCGAGCCCCGCATTGGGCTCTGTGCTGACAGCTTGGAGCCTGGAGTCTGCTTCACATTCTGTGTCCCACTCTTTCTCTCTGCCCCTCCCCTGCTCATACTCACTCTCTTGCTCTCTCTCTCTCAATAATAAATAAGCATTTTTTTTAATGGCTTCTTTCATCTTGATAGGAAAGTGATGGCTTCAGGGAGAACTTTCTCTGTTGCTGCCATCAGCACATTACTATGCGAAATGTGTTGTACAGAACAGCAGCCGTTAGCATCACTGTTGCTTATTAGAAATGCAGATTCTTGGACCCTACTCTAGATCTGCGGAGTAAGACTCTGGATTTTCAGAAAATCCCCAAGGGATGCACTGCTCTAGAATGTGGTAGAGTGCTGACTGGCCCTCATCCAAATTATTTGTCAAGTAGCCACTAGAGGGATTAACAAACCAATCTGTGACATATGTAACCCTATTTAAAACCCTTCTATGGAATTTTGCTGTGCTTCTAATAATTCCCCAACTTCTCCCCACAGGCTCCAAGGCCCTGGCATACGTGGTCCCTGCCCCCCCTCTTACCTCATCCCGAACAACTGTCTCCCAAGCTCATTGAGCTCCCTTCCCGTATACTCAGGACCTCACACACATGTTTCTTCTGCATGGGATGCCCTTTCCCTTCCCTGTTCATTTGGCTAACTAACTCCTACTCTTACTCTAAGCTCTGCTCAAATTTGAGTGCTTTCCTCAAAGAATCTCTTTCCGAATCCCACACACAATTCATCCCCCATTTCCTGGCTGTTCTCCATTTTTGTTTTTTATCCTTCAAAGCTACTTATCTTTTAGTCACTGTTGCCTGTGTGTTAGAGTGTGCAATCACTCACCCGTCTGTCTCTTTCACTAAACTTATAGTGAGGTTTCTAAAGCCCTCAGAGGGCAGAAACAATTATGTTTTGCTCAAAATTGTATATTTATTACTTATAGGACCTCCTGAATACTTGTTTTTATTGAATTAATAACGGTTGGAAAAGCAAGTCAAAGAGGGAAAAAAAGGAATTATTCCCTAGTAACTCTTTAAAATGTTATCCTTGGGGCGCCTGGGTGGCGCAGTCGGTTAAGCGTCCGACTTCAGCCAGGTCACGATCTCGCGGTCCGTGAGTTCGAGCCCCGCGTCAGGCTCTGGGCTGATGGCTCGGAGCCTGGAGCCTGTTTCCGATTCTGTGTCTCCCTCTCTCTCTGCCCCTCCCCCGTTCATGCTCTGCCTCTCTCTGTCCCAAAAATAAATAAAATAAATAAATAAATAAATAAATAAAATAAAATAAAATAAAATAAAATAAAATAAAATAAAATAAAATAAAATGTTATCCTTGGGGTGCCTGGGTTGGGCACAGTCAGTTGGGCATCTGACTTCAGCTCAGGTCATGGTTTTGCATTTCATGAGTTAAATCCCCACATCAGGCTCGCTGTTGTCAGCACGGAGCCTGCTTTGGATCCTCTGTCTCTCTCTCGCTCTCCGCCCCTCCCCTGCTCACACTTTTGCCCTCTCTCTCAAAACTAAATATTAAAAAATAAAAAAAATAAAATGCTATCCTTTATCATTTCATACGTGTATGTCAAACACAAGTAGATGGCATACAAATTATTAAACTTAAGTCTAGCTATGGGTTGATTAAATCACTCTGTCCTTTTAAATTTGCTCGACATATCCATAAATTTACAAATATCATTTATTAACTCTGCACAACAGCACAGGTTCTGACCTTTTTCATCTCAAACGCCTGGATCAGTCTGGATCAGTCTTTTGTCTACTTGTTTCTATCCATTTCACAAAAATTACAGAATGTCTTCCTTCTGCCATGCTTATTTAAAGGTCACTTGTTACAATTTCCCTGAAAACAGAACCAAACCCAAAGGGTAACAGTTGACAGATATGAGATTCCTTTGGTTTCTTGTACAGCCCAATGTACTACTAGTCTGTTGCCGGGCAGTGTGTTTCTACAACCTCTTTGAATTCCAATGCAGGAGTTTTTGCAAAGGCATATTTAGACGACATCCCCTTCTTAAGACTGTTACATGTTCTGCTTTTCAACATCACAGAGATCTGTGCAAGAAAATTTAAAGTGAAGTTACTATTTACTGGAGATGATGAGGCTCCCAGTTATAGCATTCATGGCAGAAATGGGGAAAAGCTAATACTCCAGAGATATTCTGGGGTACAGTCAACAATGCTTGAATACTGCAATCCTATGGAAGGGGAAGGAGTAAAAATGATTCCAAAGTTGCTTTTCTTACCTTTCTTTTCCTTTTTTCCCAGCTTTATGGAGGTATAATTGACAAATAGAAATTGTATATATTAGGGTATACGATATGATGATTTAATATACATACACATTGGGAAATGATTATTGCAATTAAGTTAATTAGCATATTCATCAACTGACATAGTTATTTTGTGTGTGTGATGAGAACATTTAGAATCTACTCTCTTAAAAAATTTCAAGGACACGTTACAGGATTATTAACTATAGTCACCATGCTGTACATTAGATTCTTAGGACATATTCATATTATAACAGCAAGTTCTGGCATAATTGAAGGGAAAAATAAAAGAAGCATCATTTCAGGTAAATGGTAATGAGTTCAATTCAGTATGTACTGACTTTGAGGTATTATGAGATAAAAAGATAAATTCTATATGTGTGTATGTGTGTGTAAATATATGTGTATATGCATATACATATAAATATGTACATATATAAAGATTAGTATACACACAAATATACATATATACATGTATTTGCACATGGATATGAATAGACACCAGTGAAAGATTAGTGAATAGGAACACCTGTTTCATTCATCCACCAAATATTTACTGAGCACTTGTTACTAGGGGTCAGGTCCCTTATTATGCTCTAGAGATAATAATAAACCAGTAAAAAAAATCCTTGCCTTGTGGAGCTTGCAATCTAGTGGGGGGGGGGAAATAAAATACAGATGTAGACAGATATAGATATGACAGATGTATAGATTTGCATATACCAAGAGGAGATGAAATTTTAAATAAAGTGCTTGGGGAAGACCTCCCTGAGAAAGAGACATTTGAAGAAATACCTGAAGGACGTAAGGAAGAAGTGAGCCATGAGGATATGGGATGAAGAACATCACAGGTAGACAGAGCACTGAATGCAAGCTCCAAGGTAGGACCATCCCTCATCCCAAGATGGGACCATTCCTCGTCTACACAAGGACCACTGTGATTGGTGAGAAACAAAGGGAGGAGGATAAGAGAGTGAGCAGTGGGAGATACGGTTGATGGTGAAATTTTGGCTTTCTCTCTATGGGAAGGAACTGATCAAAGCAGTGATAAGATCTGCCTTTCATTTTGATAGACTCTCACAACATTGAGAATACACTGAAGAGGGGGATGGGGAAAGTACTAAATAAAGTTAGGAGAATGATACATTTACCCAAGCAAAAAGTATTGGTGGTCTAGTCCCCATGATGATGGCAGAGGCCTGACAAGCAGTTAATCTCTGGACATATTTTGAGGGTAACAGTAACAGAAATTGCTACTGGAATGGATAGGTAATAAAATACAGTGGCAGAATATGGGATAAGACCGGATTTTTTCTGGACCAACTGTAAGGATGGAACTGTTTTATGCTGACATGAGAAGGACCAATAGAGGAACATAATTAGGGATGAAACAGAGATGAAGAACCCAGCTTTGGACCTTTTTATTTATTTTTTAATTTTTTTTAACGTTTATTTATTTTTGAGACAGAGAGAGACAGAGCATGAACAGGGGAGGGGCAGAGAGAGAGGGAGACACAGAATCTGAAACAGGCTCCAGGCTCTGAGCTGCCAGCACAGAGCCCGATGCGGGGCTCGAACTCACGGACCGTGAGATCATGACC
The DNA here is from genome assembly GCF_028018385.1 of Neofelis nebulosa. NCBI lineage: Eukaryota > Metazoa > Chordata > Mammalia > Carnivora > Felidae > Neofelis > Neofelis nebulosa. The sequence goes on along the minus strand of NC_080794.1, from coordinate 8,921,315 downwards.
TGAGCCGAAGTCAGACGCTTAACCGACCAAGCCACCCAGGCGCCCCTGGACCTTTTTAACTTAAGGAGATTTCATTAACCATCACAAAGACTCAGACATCCTACTCGGAGATATCATGGGACCATTGAATTTATAGGACTGTGGCATTTACAAGTGTGTGGGAGCAGGGCAGGCTGGGAACATACATTTGGAATGTGTAAGTTGTAGAGATCATATTTAAAGTCACAAGACTGAATGAGATTGGTAAAGGAGTGAGTCAAGGGAAAATAGAAGGATGTAGTCGAAGCCATACAAGTAGAATGTTTTCCTAGGGACTATGTAGAGTCAGAAGGAATGGTGGTCACAGAAAGAATGGAACCCTGTCCACTAAAAGAGTAGTTAGAGGGGAAATGAGAGCCTTAAGAGTGAGGCAGAGAAAACGAAAGTGCTTTCACATTAGCCTTTGAGAAACAGAGCTTCAGAGAGGAGGCCATGATAACCATGGGAAGGTGGGACCAACCTACTTCCACTGAGAATGGCAGTCAAGAGTGAGTAACCAATATATTGAGATCGCTTTCTTTTTTTTTTAATTTTTTTTAACGTTTATTTATTTTTGGGACAGAGAGAGACAGAGCATGAACGGGGGAGGGGCAGAGAGAGAGGGAGACACAGAATCGGAAGCAGGCTCCAGGCTCTGAGCCGTCAGCCCAGAGACCAATGCAGGGCTCGAACTCACGGACCGTGAGATCGTGACCTGAGCTGAAGTCGGACGCTTAACCGACTGAGCCACCCAGGCGCCCCGAGATCGCTTTCATTGTGCAGTTTGGTAAGAAGTGAAACTGAAGGGGTGCCTGTGTGGCTCAGTTGGTTAAGTGACCTACTCTCGATTGCAGCTCAGGTCACGATCTCACAGTTCATGGGATTGAGCCCCATGTTAGGCTCTCTGCTGACAGCCTGCTTGGGATTCTTCCCCCCCACCCCTCCGCTTTGCCCCTCCCCTGCTCACACTCTCTCTGTCTCTCAAAAGAAAGAAATAAAATTTAAAAAAAAGCTTTTTAAGTGAAACTAAAGTGGAGTATGAGTAGGATGTTAAGTCGAGAAGATGGCACCTGCAGACTGCACATGGAAGGGAAGGAAGAAGACAGGGCAGTAAATAGAAGGTGACAGAGAGGTAGGAAGAAATTCTGTCTTTGGTTTTCAGTATTTGTTTTTGTTAAATTTGGGGAATGTGTGTCCAACAGTCTTAGCTTTTCTAGACTGAGGAAAAGAAAACAAGGAAGAGGAGCAGGCTGAGGTCGAATAATAAATGAGGAAAACTAACAATGCATGCCCCAGTAAAAATGAAATGGTTAGAACCAAAAGAAGTTGTCATTGGACAAAGAGAGAGATGCCTTTCGGGGTTTTTGTTTGCTTGTTTGATTGATTTTTTGAGATCTAGTAAGTATTTAAGGTGGGTATAAATGCAATATGCCTTAGTAAATCATTAATTTATATATTTACATAGTTAGCAAATAGAATCACTGGGGTAATATATAGTACAATTACAATTTTCAGTTGCAAATTGTTAAGTTTTATTCCAAACATAGTTTAAATTACAGGTCTTAGCTAAACCCTAATAAATACGTGGAAGAGACTATTAATGCACTGTACATGAGAAAAATAGACTTAGTATCAGAAGCAGGCTTGAACACCACTAGATATTTAGCTAATAGTCAAAGAAATAAACCCTCAAACAATAATGAGCTATAATTTCTTAACTTGTTAAATTACCGAAAATATTTTAATTACAATCTGCAAGATTGGTTCGGATGAAATAAAAATAGTACATTTATTCATTTATTCATTGCCACTCTGATTATGGTTAGGACTAGATAGGAAACTAGAGATGGACCATATGGGAAAAAATAAACGGCCTACATAGCTTTAAGGATTATAGAAATGGAATCCATAGATACCAATTTGTCATATGTAAGCAACAGCCATGAAATGCCGATACTGTTTTGCTTCTTGTGAAAATGACACCAGAATTAATTCTGGTACCCACTCCGCCCCGCACACACCATGGGCAGTGAGGAAAGATGATGCCATCCATACCTACAAGTGTGGGGCATAATTCCCTGGCCCGAGTGGGGCACAGACTGCCATAGTCTTCACCAAACAGGTTTCTTCTTGTTGTTGGGCCCACAGCTAAGATATTCATCCCAGCCTCCTTTCCACTTAGATGGGGCTGAGTCGCTGAGTCCAAGCCAACCGGATGTAACTGGAAGTCATGTGCATCGAAAGTTTAGTCCTTAGAAGCATTCCCATACAAGCCTCCCTGTGTCAGCTGGCTTAAGGCAGTGAGCATGCTGACCTTGGAAACCACATGCTGAAGGTCCCCAAGCCACTGTTTAGTGAAGAGGTAACTATCGGTCAAGAGCACCCATGTCTTAGCCATTGTATATTTAAGACGGTTTGGGACAGCATTGTCACTACACTAACAAATCAAAAATCTCTTAATTTTGGTGCAGTCATGACAAAACACTAACTTTCATAGAAAGATAATCCTCTGACTCCCCGCTCTTGATCATAAATATTGGTCTAAGAAGGGCCACACACTAGTGTGACTGCAGGAAACACTGGCTAGGGGTTTCAAGGAGAGAAGTTTTTTCTTTGTTTTTGTTTTTGTTTTTCATCTTTTCTAAAGAGCTATGGCAACAAAGCCTGCCTGTCCTCTGCATGGAGTTGTATATGCTGAGCTATCTAGATCTACTGCATGCTGTTTTCTGCCATAAGGGAATCCAGACTGAGGAAAAGTTGCCAGAGATGAAAGGAAGAAACAGCAACAACAACAGAAACGAGGCTTAGCACTAGACTCAGAACTTTAATCAGACAGGATTTCTGGATAGCCAAGAATGTGCATCATCTGTACCCTTAAAGCCAGTTTACTTGGATTTCTATTACATACAAATAAGGCATGCTACCTCATAACTCTGAATGGATTATCATTTCTGGAAATGCAGTTAAAGAAAATGCACTCTAAGATTTTAATTAAAATTAAATTTGATATTTTTGTGTTGTTTTTTTTTTAATTTTTGAAGGACAGAGAGACAGAGCGTGAGTGGGTGGGGGCAGAGAGAGAGGGAGACGCACAATCTGAAGCAGGCTCCAGGCTCCGAGCTGTCAGCACAGAGCCCCACGCAGGGCTCAAACTCACAAGCTGTGAGATCATGACCTGAGCCGAAGTTGGCCACTTAACCAACCGAGCCACCCAGGAGCCCCAAATTTGACTTTTAAAGATAAATTCTTTTGGCTACAGTTGTTCATTGAAAATTTACATGTTTTAAAGTGAGGAAATCATCAAAATGTTCATCAGTAAGGTAAATGTTAATTTAAGCACAGCATATAATTATATAGGATTATGTAGACTAAAAATAAGGACAAAAAAAGTGCATGGCAGCATGGATGGGACCACATTCACATACGACAGACTATCCCAACCTGTGTCGGGAAAGAGATACTAGTAAGCTGAGAAAATATTACAAATATCCTGAAAGGTTTCTATTTAATTGCACAAATATAATTTCCTTGTGTTTCATGATATGTAAAAGTTGCAGGGAACATGGGGCGCCTGGGTGGCTCAGTCTGTTAAGCGTCTGACTTTGGCTCAGATCATGATCTCATGATTTATGAGTCCAAGCCCCGTGTTGGGCTCTGTGCTGACGGCTCAGAGCACGGAGCCTGCTTCGGATTCTGTGTCTCCCTCTCTCTCTGCCCCTGACCCACTTGCATTCTGTCTCTCTCTCTCTCAAAAATAAATGTAAAAATAAATACGTAAGTTGCAGAGAACTGATTCATGCAGTGACCTCTACATGTTACAGTGATTATATTTGTGCTACTTTGTTCTTCATCGCAAACATTTTGTAGGTCTATTGCATTAACAGTGGAACAAAGAAAATGAAAATACAGTATTATTTGACAGCCTGGAAAAAACAAAAGGCTTGAGAAATGAAAATAATAGAGATCTTTTTCTCATTGAAACTGAATCTGCTCAATACTGAATTGCATAGCACGTTATGTTTTATTTCTCTTAAAATGTTTGAAATCCTAGCTCACATGTTGTCAGAATGAAAGTCTGCAAGGCAGGGAGAGCAATATACGTATACGGGGAAGACCAGGGATTCCCAGTCCCTTGTTAGTTCCAATTCTGACCCTGAAGGTGCTGTGTGATCTTGGGCAAGTTACCGAAACTGTGCCTTAGTTTCCCGTTCTGTAAAGGGGTGGATAATTATAATTTTCACCTCAGGAACTGTTTGACAGTTAAATGACTATATATATGCACAAAATATATATGCATATATATATATATATTTATATATATAGTTATATAGTTACATAAATGCTTAGCTAAGGACATGGCAGGTAATAGCAAGCAAGCACTCTAAAAGTTTTATCTATTCTTATTCTAAAGCTGAGACACACACAGACATTTCTATCAGGCTGACACTATAATAATTCAATTAGGAAAAAAAATGGAAGTAATGTACAGTATATTGGCAATTGTAGGGTTTTTAAAAAATCATTAGAGGCATACTCAACTCCATTTCCTCCTCAAAGTTATCTTCCACCACCGCACTTCTTTGGCAGCTCAAATGATGAAAATGGCCCCTGTGACAGCAAGGTCAAGACAATCACCCCTACTGTGAAAGAGGGAACTGCTTTGTGCATCCCGTATTTATAAAGTTATTCAGAAAATATAACGTTACATTCTTTAATACCTTCAGGTACAAGTAATTCTCAGTGGACAAACGCAAAACAAAATAAAAACACATAGGAGTAAATGATACTGGTAGGTTAGGAAGAAGGTGTAGCGTTTGTACCTAATTCTATTCCACCAAAAAGGAATTGGTGGACTGGACGGCTGTTCAGTTCAGAGTTTTCTCTACACACGCAAGCTTCCACAATCACCATAAAAAAAGCCCTCTTGGGCGGGGGGCGCTTGGGGTGGCTCAGTGGGTGGAGCATCTGACTTGATTTGGGCTCAAGACGTGATCCCAGGGTCATGGGATAGAACCTCGAGTCTGGCTCTGTGCTGCATGTGGAGCCTGCCTGAGGTTCTCTCTCTCTCTCTCTCTCTCTCTCTCTCTCTCTCTCTCTCTCTCTCTCTCTCTCTCTCTCTCTCTCTCTCTCCCCTCCCCCCTCTCCCCTGCTCATGCACTCTCTCAAAAAAAAAATCTTAAAAAAAAAAAGGAGATGTGGGCGACTCACGAATCTGCTGCAGATACCAGAGCAAAGGCGGTAGGTTTTCGGCCGCTAGCTTTATTCTATCCTGCTTCTCTTTGGCTCACTGGTTGCTCCTTGGCCAAAGGGGAGATGGGCTTTGTAGCTCCACATCACCCCCTGCAGGCAAGGGGGAGCCGAGGCACCCTCCTCTGGCTCCCCTACATTCCACAAGCATGTGCACGCACCTGCACACTCTGATACAGGAAACAGTGTCCTACTCCTTCTGAGATCATCACTGCTGATATGTGATAGCTTCTATGAAGCAAAACAGTTGGACAGTTTCCATAAGGGAAGAAAATAAACGGTCCTCCATAGCTTTGGAGACGATAGCAATGGAATCCGTAGACATCACTCATATATGAAGGGGAGAGAAAAGGATAGAAAGAGAAAATTGTATAGAACTTCACATTTTCCGATGCCCTTCCGCATTCATTGTTTCTTTTATGCGACACTTTTATCAGGCTGAGTGAGCAACACCAAATTTCACCAACCCTCCCCAAGTCACTGACACCGCCCCCCCCCGCCCCCCCCCCCACCTTACCAAAACCACTCAACATCTCTCAGGATCTGTGTCTGTAGAAGTTTTAAGTCCGTCAATAAACAATTAGAGTGCAATTGTGAAGATAAATAAATGTGCAGTCATGTGTGAAAACTCACACACCACACAGAGATAAACCTATTGTTACCATGGTTCCTAAACACAAAAGTAGTTGGCTATGCATTTCTTTTCAAATGCAAGCTACTGATTGAGAGAATTTTGCATATAATTAAGATGCTTTAGTGATATTAGCTGAGTGCAAAATGTCAATTGCTCTCAAGGGCAACGTTTTCTTTTATTGTTCTGTACCAATTATTCAAACGTGAGAGGAATTGAGATATAATTACACATTAGCTGCAAGTATTTTCTGTGAAAATGAAGAGGTCACTTTTTTATCTTCAATCAAAAATTAGAATTTGTTTCTTAATGTTGGGATTTGGATTTATTCTTGGAATATAAACATGAGTAAATAAACATATTAACCTTATTAGTGTCATTTCCCCAAAGAAAATGACAAAAAAGCAAAAGTTGTAAGTGGAGAAACCAAAGATATTATTTTTACACTGGTCTGTGTAACCTTGAAAATGTGCTTTGGCGGGGTGCCTGGGTGGCTCAGTCGATTAAGCTTCTGACTTCGCTCAGGTCATGATCTCATAGTTCATGGGTTTGAACCCCACACTGGGCTCTGCGCTGACAGCTCAGAGCCTGGAGCCTGCTTCGGATTCTGTGTCTCCCTCTCTATCTGCCGCTGCCCCACATGTGTTCTCTCTCTCACTCAAAAATTAATACATAAACATTAAAAAAAGAAAGAAAGAAAATGTGCCTTCCCATCTATTTATTATATGATAGGATTCCCTACCCTGATTGCCTCGTATGCAATGAATAAAGACATCTCAAGTTTTATGAGCCATTTTGGAAGAGGACTTGACCATTATAGCAGGAATCTCTAAGAAATGGACTTCTAGAAAAATCTCAAAATGATGTTTTTCAGTGTTTAAAAACACAATGATAATTGTATCTTTTTCAGGAAGGCCTTATTTTACAACAACGTTGCTATGTCTTGTGTGCTGTTAGTTTAGGAAATGTATGTAGGGTCAGTAGTTCAATGAGCAGATTACACCTGCTCATGCAACACGTATGGTGAGAGCGAATAATTGCAGTAATTCAATTCCTCCGGTACGTTGACAACTGGGGAAAGGAGAGCCTTGAATGTTTGTTCAGATGTCCTACATTTCTAGGTTTGGTTCCGTGTATGATAAAAATGTTCAAAGACATATTTAGCAATTGGCCACAGGGGGTGCTATATGCCAGGGTCCTCCAAAGACATCTACCTACTTGGAGGTTACTCTGAAGAAGCACTTTATAGAAGGACTGGAACACATTACCTAAGAGCTTCTGGATGAAAATATCTACACTCCTCTAAAGATAGATTCTGATCAAAGCAACAGCATCAACATAAATACATGCAGTAATACATCCACAAATACACATCATGGATTTGCTATTTTCAAAGTTGTAACATATTTATGCTGATGACCTCAATTCCACTCTTCCACTCATTTTACCTTCCATTCATTTGCCGTTGGATTCCTCTCTCAATCCCTTCACATAAAATCAGAATTAGGAGTGGTTTAACAATCATGATAATCTGGAAATACGCAATTCTTTTTTTTTCTCCTGTCATTTCCATCCAAGGACTTACTGCATATCGAGTCACAGACCCAAAAACGCTGCCTTCAAGTGACATATGAATCATCACTGAAAATAGTTTTAACACAAAGCAGAAAGCGAATCAGTAGTGTCCACCTGCACTTTGTTTTTTAATCTGTTTTTCGCAGCCCAGAAACATATAGGTACTTCGAAGTTATCTGGTCTGAAAATTTCAGGAAGTACTACCATGAGTAGTCTGCGTTTCTGGTATAAAACCAAGATTCAAATAATAACAAGTGTATGCAGGTTTTTTTAAAACCATTCATTCCTATTAAAACTGATAATAGAACTCACAGAATGCAAATATAATTTTCTGATTTAAAAAAAAATTTTTTTTTTAACATTTATTTATTTTTGAGACAGAGAGAGACAGAGCATGAATGGGGGAGGGTCAGAGAGAGGGAGACACAGAATCCGAAACAGGCTCCAGGCTCTGAGCTGTCAGCACAGAGCCTGATGTGGGGCTCGAACTCATGGACCGCGAGATCATGACCCAAGCTGAAGTCGGCCGCTCAACCGACTGAGCCACCCAGGCGCCCCTATAATGTTCTGATTTTTGAAGACACTGTTTAAAACATACAAATAGCAAGTGTACACATTCACAGACCTATTGGAATTGTAGGTAGATTTCAGCTTACCATTTCTGAGAAACACTTTAAGAATCTCCAAATAGACTCCGTTCTCCATGCCAAAGAAACTGTCAGAAAACCTGTCAAGTGAGGCCTCATGCTTAACTCGACATGGAGGGGAGGGCGAAAGTGTGAGAAGGACACTCACACAGGCAGTGTGAAACCCTCCATCTCCCCCCAAAACTTTAAGATTGTTATGACTCACTTGCACAAGACACATAGTTAGCTGGCTTTGGGAATAAAACATGGGCGAGCAAAGGATTCAGAGCATTTATTTGAGTGAAAATATTTCAGAAAAAGAGAGAAAGATCAGTGTGAAGGATGCAATATATTTGTGTTTAAAAAGATGTTGAAGGTTCCAACTATATGGTGCATTCTGGAAAAGGCAACACTATGGAGACAGTAAAAAGATCAGTGGTTGCCAGGGATGAGGGAGGGAGAGAGAGAGAGAGAGAGAGAGAGAGAGAAACGAACAGAGCACTGAGGCTTTTTAGGGAAGTGAAAAATACTCTGTGTAATGTATATGACTTTATCCATTTGTCCAAACCATAGAATGCACAACACCAAGCGTGAACCCTAAAGTAAACTGTGGACTCTGGGTGATTACAATGTGTCAACGTAGGTTTATCTTGGTCATAAATGCACCACTCTGGTGAGCCATGTGGGGTGAGCTATGCATGCGTGGGGGGCAGGGCTGTATGGGAAATCTCTGAACTTTCCTCTAAATTTTGTTGCAAACCTAAAACTGCTCTAAAAAAATTTGTCTTATTATTATTTTTTTAATCAGATAGGTTGATAATCAAAGATGCAAGCATTTCCTTACACGGTCAAATATGATGGAACCCTTTTATGAATGTTGTGTTAAACATAGGATTTAAAGGCATATAGAGAAACATATCTCTTTATGATTGTGTCTAAATAGAATCTTTATGATAATAGATTGCATCATAATTGGGTTGTAGTATTTACTTTTCCCTATACCAAAAGATTACTCGCATGGTGTGTGCTTCATAATCTATAAACAGAGATGGAGGGAGTCCATAGATGGAGGCTTCCTGTGGTAGTGTATGTGAGCATCTGGGCTCTCCACTCTTGGTTGCTGATTAAAACCAGAGTATGGTAGGATTTCTGTACCTAGTGCAATACTTATAAAATGGAAATGCGATATCTACATTGCAGGATTGTTTTGAAAAATAAATCAAGCAGTATGCTTTACATGGCATCGGCACTCCATAAATGTTAGCTCCTCTCTTTAACATACTATGTCCTACGTTAGTGAACAATACTCTCTGAGTACCTATGGATTGTACCACAGGAATGGTCATTAAGTTTTGCAATATAAATTTAACTACTCAAATTCATCGCAGATGACTGTAAGTTCCTGACCTCTTCCCAAACTGGAATATGTTGTAAAGATGTTTTGATTCCCTACCCCCACCCCAGTTTGGGCCAACAATCCTGTCTTCCTGCCCCCCCCCCCCCGCCCCCACACCTTAGTATTGCTAATCAAATAACAGCTGAACTTTGGGGAGGTCTTTTGTTTTAAAAAGAACCATTCTTTACAAAGAATGAAAAAGTTATCAAATATCCACTCATTTGAACATACAACATGATTGATTAAATTGGCTTTTATTTACAATTATCCTCAAGCATGGGGTTTCTAAATGAATTCTCCTGTAAACAAAGTACAAATCACCCATTCTCCTCTGACTTTTTTTTTTTTTTTTTTGGCTTTTGAAACGCTTAAGGGGATTATATACAAATTGCACCATTTTGTAACAAGGAGAAACTTAGCAAGGCTGACTCTGTTTCCCTCTCAGCTGTGACCTATAGCTTAGAAACTTCTGCTTAGCCCTACAGGTAGGCATGTTAGTCATTGAAGGAATTTTGCTTACAGCTGAGATTTGCAGAAAACTGTTTTTACCCAAAACCTACGTGACTCAAGGAGATAAGGAAGTATGTACAGAAATGACTATACCATGTTTAAGATTTACAAGAATGACATGGCCAGATTCCTGTACACAAAGATCATCTGACCAAGGAAAAAGAGGTTATACAACCTTCCTGTCATTCACCTTTTGACTCCAACCCCCTTACCCCTCCCCCTAATGTAAAAGAAACTCACATCTCATGCTGGGGGAGATGGTTCTTTGGGACAATAGTCCATCATTTCCCTGGTTCTCTGGCTTGCTGAATAATTGTTAATCATTTCACAATATATACCTATATCCAGTATACTTTAAATATATTTTGATTTTATGTGTCATTTATACCTCAGTGAGGCTGGAAATGAAAAAATAAAATGCAATGTCCAGAAAAAATAAATCAGTCTGTATATCTATCTATCTATCTATCTATCTATTTATCCACCTACACATGTTATAGGGTCAATGTTTGTAGCATGAGAATAATTTGATTATACAATTACATAACTCAATACGAAATAATAATTTTGAAATGTATCTGTATTATTTTTGGGTATGTTTATTTTCAGATAATATTTGTATGTTTTCAGAGTTATTAATGCAGAATAGTCAAATATGACAGGAAGTATTCTAGTGGAAGCAAGAAATATAAAGTAAAATTAAAAAAAATCAGCAAAACCTTCAACGTGTCAAAAATTCTTGTATCACAGTAGAAACTAAAACAGCTGATGGTCAAAATCATGGATTAAAGAAAAAAAGAATCGGATGCCTGGGTGGCTCAGTCAGCTAAGCGTCCAACTTTGGCTCAAGTCATGATCACACAGTTTGTGGGTTCGAGCCCCAGGTCAGGCTCTGTGCTGACATCTCAGAGCCTGGTGCCTGCTTTGGATTCTTGTCTCCTTCTCTCTCTGCCCCTCCCCCACTCACTCTCAGTCTCTCTCTCTCTCTCTTTCTTAAAAATAAATAAACATTAAAAAAATTTAAAGGAAAAAAGATTCATGCATGATAAGACAACACAGACACTTCAACCAATAACTAAATAAATAAAGACATCATGGGAATCAGAACACCCCCAGGCATAAGACTGAAAGATGGAATATGAAGATACAAGCATGAGTTCATAAAATTGTCAGAGTATGGACAAAGAAAACCAGCAGTTTTGCTTCAATAAATTTTATGATCATTGAGTAAGACCTGGTATTATGAGTAATGAACTCATTCCCTTGTATACAGTTTGTATTCAGAAAACACAGTCCATGACTTTTAAATTGTGATAAAATAATACCTACAGAGAATCAAGTATAAACATATTTACTACTTTTTAAAAAATCACTTTTTTATTGTAGTAAAATAGATCTCAAATAAAATGTGCCATTTGACCCATTTGAAGTGTTAATTCAGTGGAATTAATCCATTTGCAAGTTGTTCAAACATCACCACTGTCCATTTCCATGACTTTGTATCATCTCAAACAGAAACACCATAACCTTTAAATAATCACCCCCATCATTCCCCAACTTCTCATCCTTGGCCAAACACCGCCTGTTTTTTTCTAAATTGTAATATTTACACTGTTAGTATAGTACATCTTATTCCAAGACTAAAGTTCACACATATGCTTTTGTTTGTATACTGTGCTCAACAAGACAGAGATCACTGACTTGGAAAAAAATGAAGACTCCAGCAAACACTAAATGGTTATATTGACCTGCTTTACCCCCATATCATTATCCCCACATCAGAGATGTAGCAGAGAGAACAGTGTGCTCACCTCTAAGCATATAAAAGTACTTATCTCAGTATTCACTGTCTTATATAGCATGTCTGCCTTTCAACCAAAAATTACAAGACACACAAAAGGTCAAGGAAAAGAAAAAGAAAACGAAAACACACACACACACACACACACACACACACACACACACACAGTCTAAAGAAACAAAACAGTCATCCAGTGCAGACTAAGTAATGACACAGATGTCGGAATTATCAGATAGGAAATTCAAAACAACTATGATTAATATATTAAATGCTCTGATGGAAAAATAAGTGACATTAAAGATCAGATAGGTAATTTCAGCCCAGAGATTAAACTAGAAGAAATGATTCAAATCAAAATGCTAGGATTAAAGAAAATTGGTAATTGATGCAGTTTTGGAGTGGTGGTGGGGATCCAGAGCCAAAAGCCAAGAATGAATTCTTGAGATGTCCTTGTCTTTGGTGCAAAAAGGTGATTCTATGAAAGCTTGGGACAGGACTCAAGGGCAGGAAGAGCTGCACTGGGGTTGTGAGGAGAGACTGATTATACAATCTGTAGTTGGGAGAGGTCAAGGCAAAAGGAAGGCCTCCAAAAGGACTTTCATATGCTAAAGAGGACTCTTAAGATAATGGAGGCCTAACCGTCAAGCTAAGGTTGTTTTTCCTCCTATCATAGCCTTAAAAGTTCCTAGAGAAATGTTATATACCCAGCCTGCCCCAAGTATTTGTCATTAGGCTGCAAGTTATAAGGAAATTGAATTTTATTTACATTTTCCTCTTGCCTCTATTCCCCACACCACTATGGAAGGGAGGGTAATGTTAGGGTTCCAGGAAGCTGAGTCTATGGGTTTCTGGAGGTTAGGCTTTGATAAGATTTACTAAGACATTTGTAAACTAATTTGTTAACCATTTGTTTTGTTTTGTTTTGTTTTGTTTTGTTTTGTTTTTTCCTTTTTTAGCTTTAGGGCAGACAGGAGTGCCTGAGGAAGTCCCCCTTACCCCACCTGAGGCGGGGAGGGGGTTTGGAGGGTATCAGCTTGCCTTATGCTCTCTCATTAGTAATAAAGATAAGTAATAACTTTGATAAGCTCATCAGATGGTTCAACTAGGAAATCACCGAGCTGAAGATAAGTTAATGGAAATTACCCAAACTGAAATGCGAAGAGGAAAAAGAGTAAATAGAACAAAACGAAAACAAAACCCAGAGCATCTTGAAAGCTATGAAACAATAGCAAAAGGTCTAACATGTATGGCATTGGAATCCCAGAAGGAAAATAAGAGAGAAGAGGGCACAATAAATACTTAAGAAAACAACTGATGAGGCTTGGAGTGGTGGGGGTTCAGGTAAGATGCCAATGGCCCAGAAAGAACTGAGTCATCTTTGATGCAAAAAAGGTGATTTAATGAAAGCTCTGGGATGGGAATTGTGGGTAGGAAGAGCTGCACTGAGGTTGTGAAGACTGACTGGTTATAGACTATGGAGTTGGGGGAGCTAAAGACAAAAGGGGGGGGGGCTCCAGAAAGACTTTCATATGTTAAAGAGGACTCTTAAGATGCCAGGGGCCTTGCTATTGTCAAGGTTGTTTTCCTTCTAGTAAGGCATTAACATTGGGACAGTAGGGGGTTCCTGGAGAAATGTTCTACACTGTATTTGCCTCCAGTATTTGTCCATGGGCTGCAGGTTTATAAAGAAATTTAATTTTACCTGCCATTTTTTTCTTGCCTTTGTTCCCCACATCACTATGGAGGGGTGATGTTGGGGCTCCAAGAAACTGAGTCTATAGGTTTCTGGAGATTCGGCCATTGATAAGATTGCCTTTTTCTTGCAATTTACTACGATATTTGTAAACTGATGGAGACTCCTGTCCTACACAATTGTGATCTCTATAGTTAACTATTTGTTTTGTTTCCTTTCCTTTGTCCTTGGGCAGCCAGGAGTGCCTGAGGAATATCACACATGTCCCACCTGGGGTGGGGGTTGGGGGAGGGTGGTGTTGTTTGCAAGGGGTCAGCTTGTCTTATGCTCCCTCATCACAATGTCCTGGTCTGATTCTGACACCAATTACAATGTGTGTGTGTGTGTGTGTGTGTGTGTGTGTGTGTGTGTGTGTGTTTTCCACATCACCAAGCAATTAATTCTATTCTGACACTGTCTACCTGAAGATAGCATCAGATCCCACAGGTTAAGGGCTCAGTCCTATGAGCCTTTAAACACCAATTACTAATCCAGGTTATCACCCTGCTATAGATGAGGTTACAAAGACCCCCTCCTTGGGTTTAATGTACTAGAATAGCTCACAGAACTGAAAGAAACATTTTACTTACTACATGACCAATTTATTACAAAAATGTATAACTCAGGGCAGTCACACGGAGGGCATGTGCAACACAAAGTATGTGGAAAGGGTGTGGAGATTCCATACTCTCTGGTGTGCCACTCCCCCCAAATCTCCACACGCTCACCAATCCAGAAGCTCTCTGAATCCCCTCCTTTTATATTTTTAATGAAGGTTTACTTATACAGGAGTGATATATACAGGCCAAATCTTTGGCCATTACTGATGTGAACTCAATCTCTGGCCTCTCTCTCCTCCCTGGAGGTCTGGGGTAGGATTGAAAATTCTACCCTCTCATCACATGTTTGGTTCCTCTGGTGACCAACCTTCCCCCGACCCCTGCCCCCCCCACCCTGCCCCCCACCTCCTTAGGTTAACTAGGAGCTTTCCAGAAGTTGCCTCACTAACATAACAAAAGACACTTTAACAGCATTCTACACTTCGGAAACTCCGAAGATTTTAAGAGCTCTATGTGTGGAGTAAATGCATAATTCCTTATTATAAACCACAATATTGCACTGACTGTTTTCCAAAATTAGTGATAGATAGCAAACCGTGAATTCAAGAAGCTCAGAGATCACCAAGCAGGACAAAAACCCCAACAAAAAGCTCATCTTGGCAAGTCATCTTCAAACTGATGAAAATCAAATATAAAGAAAAAATCTTGGAACAATAGGAGAGGGAATCACATCACTTACAGAGAAACAAGTATAAAAATTACCATGGGCTTTTCATCAGATGTCATGTGAGAAGGAAGACCAGATACTTTAAAGTGAGAACAAAAAAAAAAAAAAAATCTGTGAACTCAGAATTATTTACCCAGTGGAAATACTCTTAAAAAAAGTGAAGGAGAAATAGACTCGCAGACAAACAAAAACAGGGCATTTGGTGCCAGCAGACCTACACTGATGAAAAGTTAAAGGAAGGGGCACCCGGGTGACTCAGGCGGTTAAGTGTCCAACTCTTGATTTTGGCTCACGTCATGATCTCAAGGTTTGTGAGATTGAGCTCCGCATCTGGCTCTGTGCTGACAGCCTGGGCCTGCTTGGGATTCTCTCTCTCTCTCTTTCTCTCTCTCTCTGTCCCTACCCCACTCATGCGCGTTCTCTCTCTCTCTCTCTCTCTCTTTCAAAATAAATAAATAAACTTAAAAAAATAAAGTAATAACTCACAATTATAGGATGCTCTACAGTTGATTGGCATGAGGTGGAAACTTCACAAATACTAATAAACAACTTGCCAGAATTCTCTTCTGAACGACAGAAGAAGGGAGATGAGGAATAACAGTTTAGTTACTTTATCCTAGTTTAATAAATCATTTATTCTAAGACACTGTAAGAATACATCATTAGGATATGGTTTTCTCGCTGTTTAGAAAGATCAAGTGATTATCCAACATAACTCTTCCCCAACAGGGGAGGAAGCTCATACTCGGATCAAGTAACTTTCCCATAGTCAATGGTATTGGTTGCAGGGTTGAGATGACAATTCAGTTCTAAGTAGATTGTCGCTGAAATGTGGCTGGGAAAAGGAATGGGATGAAATAGGACTTCCAGAGAGGACACCTCTAACCCAAAGGGAAGTGGAGATCTCTCAAAGCTGAGAGGCTAACTCTGCCAGAGGCCACAAGGGCACAGAAGCTGCAGGGGTCAATTCTCAGGTTCACAGTCAAATTTTAGGTCAACCCCGCGGATACTATTGAGGAACATCATATGATGGAACAAGTGATCAATCCGATTGTTAAAAGAGTTGCCCTTCCAATGAGTGCAGCTCACGCATAAACATGCCTTTCTAGGAAGACTTTACAAACTGCTACTGGAGAAGGCTTTCAGCTCTGAGGCTAATCCAGGTCACCCTCTTCCGGTCCCCTGCAGCACCCTTACACCCACTTCCTATCCTTTTTACTCACCCACACTAGCCACCATATTTCTACTCAGCTCAGCACTAGTTACTTCCTGCTTCGACAGCAGCCCAGTGTAGAATCATTTTCTCATAGGACCACAGAGCTTCCCTTTGCAAGAGATGAGTTTTCACTTCAATCTTAAGGAAATCATTTGCTACCTGCAGCTTTTCTCTGGTTTCCCAACTCCAGAGCAGTGAGTTGGCTGAGAATAAGTAAAATGCAGCCCCAAGATTATGAAGGTCTATAATTTAATGTAAAACACTGGATGCAACCCCTGAAACACTGGTGAGTGTACAGATTTTACAGTGTCTCTGAGTGTGATCTACCCCAGGATGTCTGTTTCCTGTAGTTACTCAGTCTCTGGCAATGTCACCAAAAGAGCATGTTGACTGCATATCAGTGCCTTTCAATCCAAATGGAAGAATCAGTACAATCAGGTCTTTTGCAAGTTCCTGATACCACCTGCCTCTTACAACTATCGTAACTGAATATTAATAAGCCACACAGGATTGTCGCAGAAGGGCACGAAAACATATGGTCCATCTTAATCCATTTACCATAAATCACTGTGCCTTATGTTGGGTGGAAACCCGTGAAGAAAAGTCAAATTGCATTTGATTTCACTCCTTTCATTTGAAATATAAAACTCCTCTTTCTAAGGTAACATGACAGGGGTGCCTGAGTGGCTCAGTCGGTTGAGTGTCTGACCTCGGCTCACGACGTGATCTCGCAGTTCGTGAGTTGGAGTCCCACGTCAGACTCTATGCTGACAGCTCAGAGCCTGGAGCCTGCTTCGGATTCTGTGTCTCCCTCTCTCTCTGCCCCTCCCCCACTCACACTCTGTCTCTCTCTCAAAAATAAACATTAAAATTTTTTTTTAAGTGACATGACACAATCCTAAGTGAGTTTTTCAGAACTTGTGCCAGCTTTATCTAGTAAGACAAGCAAATAGATACACATTGTTCATACCATTTTTATATGAATAATTTAAGTTTTTAAATTTTTCTCTCCCTTTGTGTCATTACTAATACACTAGAAATAGTAATACAAAGAGTAAGTGGCTAGTATTATTTAAATAATCACACCATTTACCTAAATGGTTTTTTCTACCAACTATATGCCAGGACCAATAAATTTGTTATTTATATTATCCCCATAATGCTCAGATGTTGAGTATTATAATCCCACATTTATGACAAAATTGAGGTTCACAGAAGTCACATGATGATCTCAAGATTACACATACAGCAAAATTTTTTTTCTCTGCTCTATCCTATGCATAAAATAATGTTTGCACAGAGTAGAATGGCCATAAATATGTTTAGTGAATAAATGAGCATGAATACACACAGGTCTGCCTGTGTCCAAAGCCTATATCTTACTCTATGCTGTGTTTGGCTTCATCTTCTGATGTCTAATAAATATTTCACCAGGTGGTAACACGGGGCACATAAAATGGGGCGCCTGGGTGCCTTAGTTAAGCATCTGACTCTTGATTTTGGCTCAGGTCATGATTTCACGGTCTTTGAGACTGAGTGCTGAGTTGGCTTCCTGCTGGGTGTGGAATCTCTCTCTCAGCGCCTCTACGACTCATGCATACACACACACATGCTCCATGTTCTCCCTCCCTCTCTCGCTCTCATAAATAAATAAATAAATAAATAAATAAATAAGGGGGGGACATAATCTAATAAAAGAAGGAATGCAAAAGAATAGATTACAGTATCACAATCCAAATGCATTCCACTTTTGTCCATGTCTCTGTCTTTTTCAAAGAAATGGCACACTATAATTTGACACCATCGATAAACTGTGAGTACCAGTTGAGACTCCAGCATAGACGATGTGTGCTGAATACACCTGAGCTATGGACACACCTCTCAGCCAATATTACCCAGGATTGCTAGCATCAAGATTTACAGAGCAGTTATTTATTGTGGCTCTAAGTGAGAAGAGGGGGTATAATTTAGCAGGCTAGGCCTTTTGCTTGAACCAGGAATCTCTGTTTCTCCTATGACCACAGCTTTTGATGGAAAAACTCATCAATAGTCAAGAGAGTTACCAGGTTTTCCACCTGCAGGCATTACTCAGCTACAGCAAGAAAACAACATACACAGGGGCACCTGGGCGGCTCAGTCTGTTAAGCGTCTGACTTCAGCTCAGGTCATGATCTCATGGTTTGTGGGTTTGAGCCCCACATTGAGCTCTGTGCTGACAGCTCAGAGCCTGGAGCCTGCTTGGGATCCTGTGTCTCCATCTCTTTCTCTCTGCCCCTCCATGGCTTATGTTCGTTCTCTCTCTCTCTCTCTCTCTCTCTCAAATAAATAAATAAAGCTTTAACAAAAAAAAGAAAACAACTTACACAATAACACAGGTGAAGAATAGTGTTTCAGTTTGACAGTGCTTTCCAGTGGGGTTGAAATGCACGGAGTTAAAACTGACCCACCCTAAATCAAAGGACCCTGTTATAGACAATGATGGTTTCCTCTCCCTGGATCCCCAGTGGATGGATTCACTGACAGGAGGCCTGAACTGCTCACAGGTCTACTGATGTGAGAGAAAACACATCAATAAGCCACACAGATAAACAAAGCTTGCCACTTCTTTTATATTTTGAAATGGTGGTTTTATAGTATAAGAAAATATCAGGCAGAGTTTTGTTCTCTGTCAGCTATAAATAGTGCCAGTCAATCTGCAAGTATGACAAGATGATTATACATTCATTGGGATGATAATTGTCCCTACTGTTCTGAGTTTTCATCATATAGAAAATTTATCACTTCCAATTCACTCCAAAATATTATTTTGAAAGGGAAAGAAGTATAGATATCATCTTATTTTATAACAGTCACAATTATTACAATTGCACAAACCCAAAAACCTACTACCTTTTTATGAGAATTCCTCATTTTATAAGTAATGCGGGTTACTCTGTCACTCAAGGCATACCTGCTGAAAACTGGAAGGTTGGAAAGGTAATGGTTACTTCAATAGTAGTGTTTCATTAAGGTGTCACAGATGAAAATATGGTTTTTATAGAATGCAGAAATATGAAAGAAACCTGCAATAAATATGTATCAAAGGTAGATATACTTTTAAATTGCAAAAATAAGGATAAAAAATATTTTATTTTCCTTTCATATGATTCTGTAAATTTCTAACCATTTTGAAATATAAAAGTAGAATACATTGGTTATGATGTAGAGAAAAAAAAAAATCACCAAACTGATTTTTTTTCTTTTTTTTCCCCTCAGAACCTAGTAGAGTCTGATAAAGGGTAATGTGAGAACACATCATAGGTCTAAAGGAAGCTCGCTAACTCCTTCAAACCTCAAATGTGGGATGGGTGCGTCCTGGCCTGACAAAACTCAAGGACAACAAAGACTCAATTTAGCAATCCTGACACACAGATCGAAGAAAGCCAGCACAACTGGCAGTTAGCAGTGTGGATTCTAGAGGCAGATTCAAAAACACATCGTGTGACCTTGAGCAAGTAAGCTCTTCACACTCTATTCCTCAGTCTCTTTATCTGCAAAATAGGGGTAAAAGCATACCTACCTCACTCCTACCTAAAAACCTACCTTACTTTTGTAAAAATGAATGGAGTTAATATTTGTAAAAGGTCTGTAACAGTGATATGTAGTGAGAGTTATGTATTTGCAAGTACTGCCATTATTAGTATGTGGACTCATGATACGGAAGGCACAGTGATAGCACTCACTGAAGCGTTGTTCAATTACCGCCTGAGATTTAATAGTATTAATACCACTTCTCTTTTTTTTTTATTAAAATTTTAAACGTTTACCTATTTTTGAGAGAGGGACAGAAAGCAAGCAGAGGAAGGGCAGAGAGAGGGGAAGACACAGAATCTGAAGCAGGCTCCAGGCTCTGAGCTATCAGCACAAAGCCCATAGCAGGGCTCAAAGCCACAAATTGCGAGATCATGACCTGAGCCGAAGTCAGACACCCAACTGACTGACCCACCCAGGCACCCCAATACCACTTCTCTTTTGAGGCTAGAGTTAGGAAAAATATATCAGTCTGGCCTAAGGGGAAGGTAGAAATTTCTTTTTGGTCATGGTGTTATCTTAGATAACAGTTGTAAAATTCAACTTTTAGTAAATGTCATTGAGCTTCCTCCATATTGTTGACAATTTGTTGGAAACTAGGAATAGAACAGTAAGTGAAAAAATACCAGTCAACATCGATGGACTTGGTTTTCAAAGTTGTAATACAAAAGGCCATTGAGAACTTTAAAAAAAAAGTGTATCCATTAATTTTATGAGCATATATATGCAGACACATATACATACATACACATATACATATATATATAATATATACACATGTGTACACATCATATATACACATACATATATATGCACATATACATATATGCACATATACACACATATACATATATAATATACACATGTGTATATACATATACACATCATATATACAAACATACATATACACACATATGCATATATATGCATATATACACATGTATACATATATATACATACACATCTATCTCCATCCCTAGTGATTCATAGAACACTACAAGATGCCTGCCTTTAATAAATTAGTTATTGTTCTCCCTATACCTTGGAAAGTACAAGAGCTGAAAAAAGAGGAAAGATTAAAACAAAACAAAAACACGTCTTCAAAAACTAATTCAATACCAATTTGTGGGAGATATGTTAATTCCTGTTACTAAATGCATTAAATACAATTAAAATAACACAAAGACAGAAACTAATCATCACAGAGGTCTATCAGCCTTCATGGTGATAGCTGGTGTCATTCATGTGGTAATCAATATATATTTATTGAGTGTCTATGATGGCCCAAACACCGGTCCAGTTTCTAGTGAATATAACACTTAAAAAAAAACACTAGTAAAAATATACCACATAAAGTGTGCTATGTACCATGAATAAAGCAGAGTTAAGAGGCTATATAATATCTGAAATCTACTTCAAAGGTTTATATAATCAAAAAAATGTGTCCTTTTATAAAAAGTTTGCATTGCCTACTATCACGGTGTCATGGTACCATGAGTTCTATCACGGTAGTAATCCACATTCCACAGAAAATATAAATTGGGAGGAATTTTATCAGAATATACCTGAGAATCCAACCTGCAAAATGTCTTTCACCTCCAATTTTGAGATCATTCTCCCGTATTTGATGTCGCGGGCTCTGGGAACAGGGTTAGAGCAGCACACTTGTGCGGTGGAGCATTGATGTGGCAGGACCCAAGACTGCCCCACTGAGCAATGCCAGCTTGCCAGGGGAGCCCTTGGCCAGTGACCGGGAACTGGGATTCCAGGCCAGTTCCCAGCACTGCCTAACTAACGAGAAGGTCCTCCTGTGCCTGTGTTCGTGCTAGTGAAATGTCAGTGTAACCAACATGGTTGTCCCTCCTCGGCTTTCCTCCTGGGAGTGTTGGTTCACACTCAGCAGTGGGTGCCTACATGACCGGCCCTCAATAAAACCCTGGGCATGGAGTCCCTAATGAGCCTCCCCAGGGGAGGATGCTTCACAGTTGCTGTCACAATTCAATGTTCCAGGACGTAAGGATGTTGTTAATGACTCTACTGTGAGAAGACTGGATGTTCGCACCCGGTTTCCTCTGGAATTGGCCCCATGTGCCTTTTCCTGTGCTGATTTTCACTGAATCCTTTCCCTGTAATGTATCTTAGCCATGAGTATGATTGTACGCTGCATCCTGTGAGTCCTCCCAGCAAATCACCAAATGTGAGGGTGGTCTTACGACCCCCAACACAACGCCCAAGATGCGTATTCGCTTTCTCTGCAAGTTGGCAATGAGAGGATTCAGGTAACCGCCCCCCTCTCATAACCTAACTGAATAGAGCAAATATACATCAAAATAGTAAGACAGTCCCACATGGTAAGAAACCCTGCAACAAAGAAATAAGAATTCACAGGGTAACCCAATGACCCTTTAAAAAATTGAGGGCTGCAATGGTACTTAATCATAAATAATAAAGATAAAGGGAATACTAGCCAGATAATATTGCACCCCTTGCACCCTAAGCAACAAACAGTATAAATCCTTCTCAATGTGCATCATTTTATAAAATTTGTAAGTTAGAAAACAAGTATAGGGGCACCTGGTGGCTCAGTCGATTAAGCCTCTGACTCTTGATTTCAGCTCAGATCATGATGTCTCAATTTGTGAGATCAAGTGCCATGTTGGGTTCTGTGCCAACAGCACAGAGCCTGCTTGGGATTCTCTCCCTCCCTCTCTCTCTGCCCCTCCCCCACTCTGGCTCTCTCAAAATAATTAACTTATTTTTTTTAATATTTATTTATTTTTGAGAGAGAGAGAGAGAGAGAGAGAGAGAGCGAGCACAAGTGGGACAGGGATGGGGTGGGGGGGGGGGGGAGGGGGGACACAGAATCTGAAGCAGGCTCCAGGCTCTGAGCTGTCAGCACAGGGCCTGATGTGGGGCTTCAACTCGGGAACAGTGAGATCATGACCTGGGTTGAAGTCAGATGCCCAAGTAACTGAGCCACCCAGGTGCCCCTTAAAATAAATAAATAACTTTTAAAAAATTCAAATTATTTGAATAATCCTCATATTTTCATTTTAACCCATATAAGCCTCTAATTTTTTTTTTCTGAGGAAAGCTTTGGTTTATGAGCTGTTTTTTCTTAACATAGGAAAAATTGTAAAAAAAAAAAAAAGTATAGAAAAAAAGAACTTCAATAGATATTAAATATTTTCAGTGAGTGGATTCACGCCTACTTACTTCAAATCTATTCTCTATTTAATCTGAGGTGTGATATGGGTATATAAAGACGAACGACAAACACATCACCCTGATCTCAAGTATCACATAATTGAAAGAAAAGAAAATATACAAACCCCACAAATAAAAAGTTTAAACATATGTAGGCAGTCATGGTGATTTACCTAACCCAGCACATGGGCCTGGGGAGATGGCTTTCTATCGAGGGTGGACATGTACCGATTCTTATCAAATAAAAACTAGATAAAATAAGAAGGACTTCACTTTCAAAATATATTAATGGGGCATCTGGATGGCTCAGTCAGTTAGGGGTCCAACTTCAGCTCAGGTCATGACCTCGCAGTTCGTGAGTTTGAGCCCTGTGCTGACAGCTCAGAGCCTGGAGCTTGCTTTGGATTTTGTGTCTCCCTCTCTCTCTGCCCCTCCCCTGCTCACACTGTGTCTCTCTCTCTCTCAAAGGTAAATAAACAATAAAAAAATAAAAATATATCAGGTAACAATAATTTTTATCACGTGTAGGTATTTAATAGTCAAAGTAAGGGGTGGTTGCTTTGGGGGTGTGTATGAATTATGTTCTAGTTGCATTATTTTGTCACTGTCACAAGTATATAAAATAGATAACACGTTTATATATTACAACTCTGAAAACATATATCAGGCTCAGAGAAAAATAAGAAAGTGTGTTTCTTGATTTGTTCGCTTTCATTTTTTTTCACAAAGAGACTGTAGTGAATTGTCAATTCGAGACTCAGATGTGGACTCAGAGACAGACTCAAACAAATAACTTTCTATGAATCATAAAAATTTGGTAAGACAAAAAGAATATCAAGAACATTTGAAACTTTGCACTTTCTTTAAAACCATGACAACTATTGTGGCAAAAAAGAATACGGTGTTAGGTGACGGCAGCTGAATGTGAGACAGAGGCAGTCACAGTTGATGGCTGAAGCCACTGTTAGAGACTCTACAAGTCCCATGGGTCACATCTAGGCCCCTTACTTGATTCTCGTTTAAGGTAAAATCAAAGTGAGGTATTTCAGTATATTTTTACACGAAGTATTTACAGGCTCATAAGTTGTCAATCAACAAAGTTCTTCAAAAACAATTTTGGTGGGGAGTGCCTGGGGTAACGCAGTCAGTTGAGCATCTGACATCAGCTAGGTCATGATCTCATGGTTTGTGAGTTCGAGCCCTGCATTGGGTTCCCTTCTGTCAGCCCAGAGCCTGCTTTGGATTCTCTGTCACCCTCTCTCTCTCTGCACCTCCCCTACTTGCACTCTCCCTCCCTCCCTCCCCCTCTCTCTCTCTGTGTCTCAAAAAAAAATATTTAAAAAATTTTGGTGTGGTAAAATATATATAAGATTTGTGATTTTAACCATTTTGAAGTCTATAATTCAGGAGTATGTACATTTACAATGTTGTGGAATCATTATCACTGTTTCAAACATTTTTTCATCCTCCCCTCAATAGAAACCCTGTAACCACTAATCAATAACTCCCCTCCTTCCCCCTTTCTCCCAGCCCTTTGAAACTGATTCTACTTTCTGTCTCTATGAATTTGCCTATTGTAGATATTTCATTTACATGGAATCATGTAATATTTGTCCTTTTGTGTCTGGCTATTTTTTTTTACCTGGCGTGCTATTTTCAAGGTTCATCCATGTGGTAGTGTGTATCAGAACTTCATACTTTCCGTGGCCAAATAATATTCTATTATATATATATATATATATATATATATATATATACACAAACACACACATATACATATATCACATTTTGTTTATCCATTCGATTGTCAATGTATATTTGGGTTGTTTCTACCTTTTAGCTATTGTGAGTAATGTTGCATTGAAGCAACATTTTTTATTCTTTTGGAATACACTCAGGAACTGAATTGCTGAATCTAATGGCAATTCTGTGGTTAGTTGTTTGCGGAACCACCCAAGTATTTTCCACAGTGGCTGTGCCATGTTTCATTTTCCCTAGAAACACATGAAGTTTCCATTTCTTCTGCGTTCTTGCCAAAATCGGTGATGTTCTTTCTTTAAAATTACATATTTATATTTTGTAAGCATAGCCATCAAAAAATGGCATGTCATGGTTTTGACTTTCACTTCCCTAATGACTAATAATGTCGAGCATGTTCACATGTGCTCATTGGCCCCCTGTACACTTTGGAGAAATGTCTATTCAATCCTTTAACCATTGTTTTGGGGGGGTTGTCTTGCTTTGTTTTGTTCAGGAGTGGTTATTCATTTGGGATATTAAACCCTTATCAGATATGATTTGCAAATGTTCTCACATTCTGTAGGTTGCCCCTTCACCCTCTTGATAATGTATGCTTATGCAGAGAAATTTTTAATTTGATGATGTCCAGGTCATCTATCTTTTCTTTTGTTTCCCGTGCGGTTGACCTTATATCTAAGAATCCACTTCCAAATTTAAGGTCATGAAGATTTACCACTGTTTTCTTGTAAGATCTGTATGGTTTCACGTCTTACACATTTAGGCTGGAACCCATTTTGAGTTAATTTTTGTGATTGGAGTGTGGCAGGTGTTAGCAACTTCTTTTGAATCTAGACTGAAGCGGGAATGGTAATTGTGGCCTCTTTTTTTCTCAGGAACAGTTCAAGGTATAAGTAAATAATGTGTAAGAATTTGTCTTCTTTAAGTATAGTGTCTCACTCAGAGCAGATTTTCCATTAAGCTAATGAAGCTTAGCCTTTAGGCCTCCACACTTGTGAGGGCTTCTTTCAAGACCCTGGAAGAAGCTTAGCAGGTTCACATGCTCATGTTTTTGTGAAATTGAAATGCTAAGATATTTTTGCTGCAATTGGTTAATGCTGCTGTCTCTTTTTATTTTGACTTTCCCCTTCTCTACTTCCCTCATATCAAGAGGCTTTGAAGTAGCCAGAAGCATTTCTGAAATCCAGCTAAAGGGAAATGGGAAATATGCCATTTTAACTACAATTTAGAAGGACATTTGGGACATTTCCATTTTTTTAAATGTGAGAAATTTAAGAGGTTTGTCATCCTCAAATGTATTTATTATAGAACAAAGACAAAATTCTGATGAAAAAGTAGATGAAATAAAGGTAATAAAAATGGGTGATGAAATTAAAACAAATGGTCTGATATCAAGAAGCCAATTATAAACAAGATATTCTTTTTTCAGGTCATACCAAAAGCAGCAATATATTACAAACAAGAGATAAATTGTGAACAAAATAATGACTAGGCTTTGGCTTCTTCCATAAATCCAATTAATAGACAAGAATGAATCATATGAACACAATAAAAAAGGTTATTTTTTTTTTCCAAAATGTTATAGTTCATTAACATATAGTATAATTTGGGGTTTAGGAAATTTTATAGTGGAATTTTTGGTTTTACATACAACACCCAGTGTTCATCACAACAAGGGCCCTCCTTAATACCCTTCACCCATTCAACACTGATGAAAATAACATAAAATTCATAATGTATCCCTACACTGAGGATACTGATGATTAATGGATGTAGATAACTGAAAGAATATTTATGATAGTTCTCTGGGCAAAATCTTGTAATGCCCCGAAACCCCTCATACTACTTATATATGAGAAAAACTTGATACATGTTTTTCCAAATTTGGCTGCAACACTTATTAACATTGAGTTGTAAAGGTGAAACTTTTCTAAACTCCCATTAATGAGACGATAACTGATAAACAATGCTAAAGACTGAGTGATCATTTTGTTCTGTCCACCAGAATGGTATCAGACCATCACAGTTGCACAGAGAGGCCGATAAAATACATGTGCTCCAGAAATGTAGAACAAAGTGTGTAGAGATGAGGCAGGCAATTAATGAAATTATTGTTATTTTCTGGATTTCAGTGATGTTTGTAGAATTTGGCAGTTTTTCAAAATCAGCACTTCATTGTGGCTTTTAAGTAAATATTTACTTCTTCTGTACTTAATATTGTACTTGTATTTTAAATTTTTCTTTTTTTTTGGAGGAGGACCCTCTATAAGTTCTGCAATGACTAATGTTGCCTAAAGATTCCCAGGTCAATTTTTATTTATTTAATTATTTTTAATCTTTATTATTTATTTTTGAGAGAGAGAGGGAGACAGAGCATGAGTGGGGAGGAGCAGAAAGAGAGGGAGACACAGAATCCAAAGCAGGCTCCAGGTTCTGAGCTGTCAGCACTGAGCCCAACGCTGGGCTTGAACATGAGATCATGTTCACATGAGATCATGACCAGAGCCGAAGTCGGATGCTTAACTGACTGAGTCACCCAGGTGCCCCGCAGGTCAATTTTTAAATATATTCTTTTTTTTTTTTTTTTTTTTTTTTTTTTTAATTTTTTTTTCAACATTTTTAATTTATTTTTGGGACAGAGAGAGACAGAGCATGAACGGGGGAGGGGCAGAGAGAGAGGGAGACACAGAATCGGAAACAGGCTCCAGGCTCCGAGCCATCAGCCCAGAGCCTGACGCGGGGCTCGAACTCACGGACCGTGAGATCGTGACCTGGTTGAAGTCGGACGCTTAACCGACTGCGCCACCCAGGCGCCCCTTAAATATATTCTTCATGTATTATTTTATGCAATGCAGTGCCTTTGAATGCATTTGGTTGGGGAAATATGGATCTGTATTTTAATATTTCGGGGAGTTCAGATTATCTTGGCCCAAGAACATCACATGATTCCTATTACTGGAGATATTTACATAAAATTGTAACTACAAATACACATCCATACACACTTTTTGTATATATGTAATTTATTATATGATTATTTTAAAATATAAATTATAAATATTTGCATATTTTAATATAAATATATATCCTATCGGTTCTCTTGTTTTGAAGAATCTTGACTAATATGGAGTGCTAATGAATTAGCCCTAACAGAACTAATAATGTAATAATGAGTAGACTTCCCGGTTTTTGTCATTTGTGGACTCAAATTTCTGTTAAGATGCCTCCCAAGTCTGGGATTTAAGCATTTAATTCTATAATGGCCAAGTAAAAAGAGGCTCATTGGGATGCCTGGGTGGCTCAGTCCATTAAGCGTCCAACTTTGGCTCAGGTCATGAACTCACGCTTTGTGGGTAGAGTCCTGCATCGGGCTCCGCACTGACAGCTCGGAGCCTGAAGCCTGCTTTAGATTCTGTGTCTCCACCTCTCTCTGCCCCTCCCCCACTTACACTCTATCTCTTTCCCTCTCAAATAAACAAACAAACAAACAAACAAACAAACAAACATTAAAAAAATTTTTTTAAGTGGCTTATTTTTTTAGTCTGTTAAATATCCCTTTAAGGCAACAACAAATATTAATACGTAATTAAATTACCACATTCCCACATTTTGAAAAAGCAACGTTAACTCACACCTACAAATGCCCTCAAGGAAACACTATGTCACTGATCTTTCTTGGTGATAATCATAAGATTACTTAAATATGATTGACACAAGTTCTTCAGATTTTTAATGGCTAGAAATGTCTGTTCAGCCTAACAACAATAGATACGCCAAGTAGGAATACCTTACTCAGTAAGTGAGGAAGCAGTCAGTCTTACTAAGTAAAATTGATTGAATTAGAGTACGAGAATAATCCCCACAGAAATAAAAGCCACACTGGAAGTTGCACAAAGGAGAATGGATACTGCTGGGCATGCAGGAAAGGGTGTGCAGACAAGCATGAGAAGAAAGTAACGTCTCAAGTGAAGAAACTTTTTAAGAAGCAGAATGAAAACTGTAGCTATGGAAGACAGAAATGGGGTGCTCAAACACACAAAACCGAAGGTGCCAAAAAGTGAAAATTTGTGGAAAGTGAAAAGAGAGACTATGAAAATCGGGTATTCAATTGACACCTTATTTGACAAAGACTGTACTTTTTTGGTTATGAGTCCATAATGAACCTCAGCCTTGCACCCACCATGGTGTCTGCCCGGGGTCATGCACGTGAGAAGTACCACACAAGTGTCCTGGATTAATGTAGGACAGTCTGAGATGCAACCAATAATGTGTACATTTTCTTTGCTGAAGTCACAAGTTGATAGTAAAGCATACCCAGTAATTTAAAACAGTAATATGTTAACAGGAAAGCTGCCATAGGTCGTAATATAAATTTTTTAATTTGAAACCTACTGAGGCACAGAAACGTACTTTTATTTTATTGCAGATATTTTCAACTACACAGCATACTCACTTCCCAGTTTAATAATGGAAAGCAGGCTATGTCCCATCTGTTATAATACAGCTTTCGGCTTCAACGTGTGGTCTTGGTGAATTCTCAAATCATCAGCTGCTGGATCGGAAGCAAAGATCTTTTTTGACATGTAAAATGCTGTTCATGAATATCCCTCTGTGTGCTCTCACATATTCTAATCCTATCTGTAGATTCTCCTACACTAAAACTATTAAATGAGATCTGAGGTGACTTGGAAAACAGTCCTACTTCCTTTAGATTTGTTAGATTTGTTAGATTTGTTAGATTTAGAAAAGGACACACAGTTATATTCGCATCCCAAATAAACAATCATTTTTCAGTATAAGCATGAATGTTTGGGATATACATATACTAAAAACTAAACTTGCTGGGGGCACCTGGGTGGCTCAGTTGGTTAAGCAGCTGACTTCAGCCCAGGTCATGATCTCATGTTTCATGAGTTCCAGCCCTGCATTGGGCTCTGTGCTGACACCTTGGAGCCTGGAGCCTGCTTCAGATACTGTGTCTCCCTCTCTCTCTGCCCCTCCCCCACTCGTGCTCACTCGCTCGCTCTCTCTCTCACTTTCTCTCTCTCTCTCAAAAATAAACAAACATTAAAAAATATTTTAAAAAATAAGAAATTTGCTGTTTTATTTGAAATTCACATTGACCAGGGCAGCCTATATTTTATCTGATAATTTTTATGATGGAATAAAAGCTCTTTCTTATGTGTAGTATGATACCATTTGTTGCTTTCTTAAATGCAAAAATACAAATCACGTAGACCTTATTTTTGGTAGGGCAAACGCGAAAGGATTACTCGTAGCGGTAAAGTGCAGAGCAGGAGAAAACAAGGTGTGTACCACACAGGGGCTCACTATGGCCACTGTTACATCCTCCAGAGGGCCAGGAAATGGTGTCTTAGAACATGGACAATGTTCTAAGACAATGCAGTGTGCGAGAGACAAATTGGAATAAAACATAAAACCATAATAGAGGTAGGTGTCCACACAGCAGGCAGAATGTGATACTGGAAAGGCAGGGCATCCCAGGCTGCTTCTAACACGTATGACTTCGTCCAGAAGGAAAGCAGCACCACTCGTGGGAACAAGAGCCCTGGACTCCAAAATCAAAACTTCGAGATTCATGCCCACTGTCACTTCAGGCACATCTTTTACCCTCTCTGACCGTTCATCTCTTTGTATGTAATGAAAGGAGAGTAATATCTGTGTTGCCAATGGCTGGAGGATCAAATAAGATAGAAACTGTCTTCCATGCCATCCATTATACAAACACAATTTGTTGTGTTTCTTCCACTGCTGATTAATATGACTGAAGTATTATGATATTATCAGTACTAAATTCTAAGCATGCAAGTCAGTAAGGAAGAAGGGATTTAAAAGGTGACACTTTTTCATTAGTAAATACAACTATATATTCAGGTTCTAACTAGATTATATGGCTCAGCATAGAATTATTAGGGAAAATTCTTTCTTTTATGCTCTTAGTTTTTTAGGTAGGGAGAATTTTATTTTATAATCTTACTTCTTTCAGGCACTAAAATGTCTCATCATTGGCTTCATCTGCTTCCCAATTTCTCCCCCCCAAAATTATTTTGCTTCTATGAAATTTATATTCTTACATTTACACTTTTTGTTCTGCCCTTATAGACAGAAGGAGATATTTCAAAAATAAAAGTTTTCTACTGTCCAAAGAAATCTCGGAAAAAAATTTTAAAAAGTTAGATATAATCAAGCTGCGTCTATTGACATTAATCTTTTTTTTGGATGTGAACATTATTCATGCAGCTCATTTTCATTCAATAAAGGGTGACACGTTCTCTTAAA
Organism: Neofelis nebulosa; assembly: GCF_028018385.1. Lineage (NCBI taxonomy): Eukaryota > Metazoa > Chordata > Mammalia > Carnivora > Felidae > Neofelis > Neofelis nebulosa. Next base: position 8,890,441 of record NC_080794.1, on the reverse strand, counting down.
AAGAACTACCATAATACAAATAGCTACAATAAGCTCATTTCATCTAGAAAGTCAAGGTTCCATTTTTCCTCAATGTTTGTCTGCTCAACAAGGTCATGCAGATGTTGAAAGCGATCTTGCATATATTTGTTCCAATAAAATGGTGAAATAAAATGTGACAGGACTGATAAAAGACAGAAGAATCAGATAGAATGGGATTGTCAAATCCTGGCTATATTACACATCTTCCGAACATAAAATAATTGTGTGTGTGTGTGTGTGTGTGTGTGTGTGTGTGTGTGTCTTTCTTGACACTTAGCCCAGTAACTAAACAGGCTTCTAATATTTCAAATGCAAAGTTGCAATTTCTAAGATGATTTCTCCTCATAACGTTCAGACTTAAAGTGAGATATACATTCCATTCTCACATAAGATGTTCCTCCTTGGATTGTTCAGAGCTGATAGTTGTAAATGTCAGTGAAGGTTGACTCAGTTGGTTAAAACTAAATGCAAGAGCACTACACTCATAGGTCTCAGCCCCTTGCCTTGTGTGAACTTTTCTCTGTTGAATAAGTATAACCTGTATAACCTGAGTCCTGGTCCACTACTTACATAGCCATGGTCAAGCAGGATGCATGACAATAAAATACGAAAAGGGAATGCAGTGGGCTCCCTTCATAAATATTAATGAGGGTGTCCGATGGGATAGGCATTGTGTTGAGTGCTGGAAATGTGCCCATGGGTAAGACAGATGGAACCTACATTCTAGTAGGAGACCAAAGGAAGGAAGGAAGGAAGGAAGGAAGGAAGGAAGGAAGGAAGGAAGGAAGGAAGGAAGGAAGGAAGAAGGAAGGAAGGAAGGAAGGAAAAGAGGGAAGGAGGAAAGGAAGAAAGGAAGGAAGGGAGGGAGGAAAGAAGGAAGAGAGGAAGGAAGAAAGGAAGGGAGGGAGGGAGGGAGAGAGGGAGAAAAGGAGACAGGGAGGAAGGCAGAAAGGAAGGCAGGGAAGAAGGAAGAGAGGCAAGGGAGGGAAGGAGGGAGAAATCACAAACTAAGCACTACAGATTTAGAGAAAAAGCACTGATAAGTAATATGAACTTTAATAAAGAAATGAAATAAAGGTAGATATAAGGAGATTTTTCTTAGACTGGATGATTAAAATATATCTCTCTGATGAAAAAAACCTAACTTTGAGCTAGTTTGGAAATAAGCTAGCCATTACCACTATTTGGAAGCGAGTTCAAATTAATGAGTTCTTCTTTGGATATTATTATACCTAGCATGTTTCAAATTAAACCAGATTTTGTTGAGATAACACAAATTTCAAATTTAAGATGAGATTGGACTTGTAATGAAGTTTAACTTCATCCATAAAAAGCCAGTGTGCTTAGAATATCATTGGAGGGACAAGATAAAAGACACAATGTATAAATTGCTTTGGGGAGCAAGGTTATTTAAACTGCTAGGGGTGCCTGGGTGGCTCAGTTGGTTAAGTGTCTGACTCTTTGACTTGGGCTCAGGTCATGATCTCATGGTTTGTGAGTTTGAGCCCCATGTCAGACTGTGCTGATAGTGCAGAGCCTGCTTAGGATTCTCTCTCTCTCTCTCTCTCTCTCTCTCTTTCTCTCTATGCCCCTCCCCTGCTCATTCACATGCACGTGATCTCTCTCTCTCTCTCTAAAAATAAATAAATAAACATTTTAAAAATTAATTAAAAAATAAAAATAAAATACTGATAGGGGCACCTGGATAGTTCAGTTGGTTAAGCGTCCAGCTCTTGAGTTCGGCTCAGGTCATGATCTCAGGGTCGTAGAATCAAGCCCCACGTAGGGCATACTAGGCATTCTCTTCTGGAGTGTAGAAGGACTGGAATCTGAATAAAATATCCTCGGTCCCTTAGCATATATTCTGAGTTTAACACGTTATTTCTATAAGCAAGTTGTATTTTAGGAAAGAACTGCTTTTATTTCAACTTATTGGAATTAAATCACCAAGTCTTGCATGAATACAAATCTTTCACTAGCTTAAATCACGTGTTTCCACATAGGTGAAACTTTCTGGTGACATCCAGATGGATGATCACCTCTGGAGGAATTCAGTGATACATAAAACTCTTCATGAAACAGACATGTGTCAGTGCCTCACTTTATATCAAACACTACTCTAGGTCCTACGAAGTCCACATTAGAAACAGTAAAAGGTCATTTCTACTCTCAAGGAATTCATATTATCAGAGACATAAACAAGTAAAATCTAATAATAGTACAGTGTGATAAAGGTGTTGCCATATCAGAGACACTCATACAAAGGAGCCAAAGCTTGCCCTTGTCTACTAACCCTTGGCTGTGTATTTCTTTATATTTTTTAAGTTCATTTATTTACTTTGAGAGAAAGAGAGAGAGTGAGCACACAGGAGCAGGGGAGCCACAGAGAGAGTGGGAGAAAATCTGAAGTAGGCTCTGCACGAACAGCACAGAGCCTGAGGCAGGGCTCGAACTCCCAAACCGTGAGATCATAACCCGAATTGAAACCAAGAGCCGGAAGCTTGACCTACTGAGCCCCCCCCAGGAGCTCTGGCTGGGTATTTCTTTACAGTGCTCTGAGACCTATTTGCCCACCAGTGGCAAATTCAAATTTTTATATGTCAGTTGTTAAACATCACTCAAGCAGATTTTTAGCCATTTAGAGTCTCCCTGCTTTGTAAACCTTGCATAACTGTACCCTATGCCTGCTACCCATAGATAGGATAAACCCACAAGTCCCAAGCAGATAACCCCATTAAGAGCTGTCTGAAAAGAAGAGTCCTGGCCAGGGTGCTGAGCAACATCACCTAGATGCAAAAGCTCCTCCCCTTTGGGAGTTTTGCCCTCCTCCTTTTCTAGATGGTGGTCCTCACACCTAACTGTCTCCTGCTATGGGATACCTCCCCTCCACGCATAAGTAGCAAAATAAGTGGCAGTCGGAGAAAAGGGTAAGGGCAATCACAGCAACGTGGACAAAATGTGTAACGATCTGAAATGTAGTGCATTCTGAATACAACCTTCCAGGAATTCAGTGAGTGTCAAAGGCAGAATAGTGAGAAATGAGACCAGACAGGTACACAGCAGGTGGACAGTGTCATGCCAGGGGGGATGAATTTATCCTGGCAGCACTGGAGAGCTGTTTAGGAATTTTAAGCAATGGAATAAGTGATCAGAATTGCATTTTAGGAAGATCAACCTGGCAGCAGTGTGGAGAATGGTTTTGAGGAACACAGTATGAGCAAAAAGTTGCCAGAACAAGAAGCCATTACAGTAACATCAGTAAGAAATTATGAGGCCTTCGATAAGATGTGGTGGAAACTGTGAAAAAAAAAAATGAGTGTTTTTTTGTTGCTGTCGTTTTGTTTTGTTTTCTTAAGAACAAGAATTGATAGGATTTTTCCAATGGATTTGACATAAAGGGTGAGAGGGTATGAAGGAAAAAAAAATAACTTCCTCGTTTGGGCAGAATGGATGCACCATGGTGAGTTGATTAAAACTGACACAGACAATTTAGAAGAAGGAATAAATTTTTGTGTTGGCAGGTCGACATTAATTTCAACTTTGGAAGTGTCGGGTTTGAGGTTTGGAGTCATTCAAACCATCACAGAACTGACTAGAAGTCAAATGTCAGAAACCGTGGATCTAATCTATGAGCAGTAGCCCATGAGCACTCAGAGGAGTGACAGGATTGTCCAAAGATAGTGATAAAATATAGAAAGGGAGAGTGGATCCCCGGAAACACCAATACATAGTGCGCAGTGAGCGACTACAGACAGGGGTCGAGGACAGAACAGTGATGTGCAAATGAAGAAAGAGGAAATGCACAGAAAGAAGGAGAGGAAAGAAGCTTTCCACAACCTCTCGATCTGATCAAAGTAGTTAATAATTTTAAATTCAAATCATCGGATTTTTGGTTTTTACCCTGAAATTTCACAATAATTCTGAACTCATGACTATCTTTAAGCTGAGCTCTGCACACTGTGGAATGTGGTCCACACGCATCAAAGTCACCTAAGACTTTGGTTTAAAATTCAGCTCCGTCTCCAGGAATCTGAGCCGGTGGTCTAGGACGCGGATCCAGGAATCTGAGTTTCTAGACTTCTGGATACATCTTAGTCCTACTGCCTTGCAAGGAGCTTAAGCTAAGAGCTCCCCAAGTAAGGAGAAGAAGTGAAAACCAGGATTTAGGACATGACGTTTGATTCTAAAGATCTTTTTAATCACTTTCTATAGTGTACTCAAAGATGATAAAAAATAGTTAACCATACAAGAAAGATCACACTACTCATCAGCTTCTGAATCCAATTGAAAAGTCAAATACTTGGAAAACAAAATAGATTCTATTCATGAACAATTATCTATATATCTTTAACGATCATACTTAGATCCATAAAATACCAATCTGTGCTGATAATTAACAAAAGGAAATGAGTGTTTCTCTTTCAGTTATTTCAGCAAAGCCAATGAAGTGTAAAATGTCCACTAAATTTTAGTTGAACAGAAATCTTTAAAGTGTATCTTACCTTGTTCTTTTTTAACACGAAGGTTAAGAATAAATGAGTTGTTGAATGATCAGCTCCTGTCATAGAAATAATAGCCCAGGAAACTTTATAAGAACAGGGACCACAGCTATCTGCTTTGTCACAGCATCCCCAAGCTTAGCAGCCTTTCTGGTAAGTAAGGTCCTCAAAAAATATGGTTTAAGTAAATGGGCTTGTGATCCAAACAGATCAGTGTTCCAATACACATCTACCAATCCTCTGACCTTGAAAAATCATGTTACCTCCCTGTATTAGTGAGGGTTCTCTGGAGAAACAGAATTAGTAGGTATATTTGGATATATAGAAAGAGGTTCATTATGAAGGATTGGCTCAGAATTGTGGAGACTGAGAAGTCCCAGAGTCTGCCGTCTGCAAGCTGGAGGCCCAGGAAAGCTCGTGGTGTAGCCCCAGTCCAAACCCTAAGGCCTGAGAAACAGGGGAGCCAGCGATGTAAATATCTCCAAGACTAGGCCTGAGAGCCAGGAACATGGATGGCCATGAGCGAAAGATGAGAGAGTGAGAATTCCTTCTTCCTGTGCCTTTGTATTCTGTTCAGGCTCTCAACAGATTGGATGGTGCCCACATATTGGTGAAGGGGATCTTCTTCTTTTTTTTTTTAATGTTTATTTTTGAGAAAGAGAGAGAATGAGTGGGGAGGGGCAGAGAGCGAGGGAGACACAGATTCTGAAGCAGCTCCAGGCTCTGAGCTGTCAGCACGGAGCCTGACACGGGGCTCAAACTCATAAACCATGAGATCATGACCTGAGTCAAAGTCAGATGCTTAACTGACTGAGCCACCCAGATGCCCCAGAGAGGATCTTCTTTACTCAGTTTACCAATTCAAATACTAACCTATTCAAGAGACACCTACAGGCACACCCAGAAATCATGTTCTACTAGGTTTCTGGGCATCCTTTAGCCCAGTCAAACTGACACATAAAAGCAACCATCCCACTCTCTCAGACCATTTCCCTGTAAACTTATTCCAACATTACATGGTACAGTGTATGACAAATGACTCACACAGCATAAACCATCAATACATGCAGAGGCAGACTAATCTCGAGCTAACAAAATTTAAGTCAGGGCCCCTCACTCGCAAATGCGCCTTCCAAGGCATTGGGGGTCTCTATCAACGGGATAATATGGTCTGGCATCTTTGAATGTTTACACAAGTAGCGTATTTTTCATATTCACTTTATTAAAAGGGTCCCCTAAATAAGTTTTAGGTCCCACAAAACTTGTGAGTTTGTCTAATGTATGATAGAGATTATTATCATCATTACTATTATGCAACCTATAGAAAATTCCTAGCACATTTATTGGCACTCAATAAATAATTTTTATGTATGCTTTAAATTGTTTATTTACAATGTAAGTTTTTCCAGCAAGAACACATGGTGGTTTATAAATATATATAAAATACATCAAAATAAAAATGAGTGGAAGATGTTAGAAATGAAGTTTTCTAGCAGAACAGATGTAAGATGAACCCATACACTTTCTAGCAGTCGAAGCAAAAAAGGAAATAAAATTAGGTACTTAACAGTGTGCAGAAGGCTAAAACAGATGAACTGCTAAGTAGAAACGCAACTATTTCCAGTATGGAGTAAGATATTTATTTTAGGAACTTTTTGTTAAAAGAATACTATATTGGGAGCGCCTGGGTGACTCAATTGGTTCAGCATTGGACTCTTGATTTCTGCTCAGGTCATAATCTCAAAGCATCAGGCTCTGTGCTAAGCAGGGAACCTGCTTAAGATCCTCTCTCTCCCTCTCCCTCTACCCCTCCCCAGTTTGTATATGTGCTCTGTCTCATTAAAAAAAAAAAAAAAGAATATTATAATGTAGTGAACAGTATCTTCAGGGCATTCTGAGAGTTCAATCAGCAACTGATATCACATGTATGTTAAAGTCCCAATAAGAAATGTGCGGTCATGATTATAATTCTATTTTTAGATGTCATGAATTCTTAGTAAAAGGATGTGAAAAAAGAAATATTTAGGTGTGCACTTAGTTGTTGAATGAAGACGTTAATGGAGGAGATAGGAAATGCCAGCTGATGGCAGATGTTTGCTAAATGAGGTTGCATTTGAATGGTAATAAGTACAGCTAAGGGAGGAAAAATGTGTGTAGTGGCCTGAACAGTGGGAAGGTGGTTAAAAACAGATGCAAGTATTTGGGGTGGAAAAATGGATTCAGGAAGTATTTATATAAAATTCTCTGTATAAAGTCTAAAACATAATGGTGGCTGCGAGGCTGTGACATCAAAGTTCAGCAACTTAAGGGATTAAAGGGCATTCTACAAACAAATAATAGGATAACTTTATTTTCTGAAACAGAATCTGCTTTGTCCTAGAGAATGTCAATCAGAAATTTAACATTTTCTAGGCACAATATCTAAATTTTGAATCCCCTCAATGAGGGGTTGGTCAACCTTTTCTGTACAGGGCCATGGAATGAATATTTGAGGCTTTGCACGTCACATGGTCTCTGTCTCAACTACTCCCTAGTAGCAAAACAGGAGCCATCAGCTGTGAATGAATGGGGAGGGCTATGTACCAATAGAAGTTCCTTTAGGGACAATGGCATTTGAATTCCCATATGTCAGACTACTATTTTGATTTTGATTTATAAAGTCATTCTTGAATACTGCAGTGTTCCAAAAGAGATGGCAATCAGGATATCGCCATTAGGAAAGAGTTTGCCAACCCCTGGCCTAGATGTCATTCAACAAAGATTCCTTTTTTTCCTCCAATAGAGTAATAATCTTGATTAGATATAATTGGTAATGAACCTAAAAAGAGATAGAGAGGAATAAAATTCTCCTAAATTAAGTATGATGTGACATTTGTCATTTTAAACAAATAAACAAAAAGTATCCCAAAATATTAGAGAATTTGTCATATCTTGAGAAAATACTTTTTAATAATATGCAGTAAACTTGTTATATTTTTGGTTGGAATTTTTAAAAAAAATAAGTACTAAGATGTCTTATAATGTTAATAAGTCTTTGGCTTCTTTAAAATCATTTTGAAAAAATTTTGTCTCCCTCTTTTCAATCTGCGTGTCTGCTTTAATGCCTGATTGATTTTGAGAATATTGATTGAACTAATTTAACTTTTTTAAAAGTCTTAATTTTATAGATAACCTTATTTCCTTAATATATAAATATTTATAAAAGTTTCAAAGTAAAAATCATATGGCCTGAAGCCTTGCCATTCCCCTTTTAATATATAAAATACACATTCAATATCTTATTTTTTACCTCTTCAATTTATATGCAAATATTTGTGTGCTATTTCATATTCAAAAATCCTAGTTCAAATGATCTTCTTTGCAATAAGGTAATTTAAATAATTCTCTCCTAAAAGTTTAAATTTAACCAAAAAAAATGTATATATGCATATTTCTTAATTTTAAACACTTTCTTTCCCACCAAGTACATTTTTGTTATGTACATGCATTGATAATGCCATTTCTTTACTGGTGAGACCCATGGTATCACAAACCGACCAAAAGTACACAGACTATCCCATCACCTCCGTGATTGAAAACGAATTTGTTATGTAGTGGAGACCCTAAACTTCCAGTCTCTGGTAATGGGCATTTCAGTATCTTCATACGCCAAACAGCCAAACCTATTCAATTTTAAGAACATCTTGCTCTCCCTCCCTTCTGCCACAATAAAGTGGATTGCACTGGTCCCACCAAAAATGGCACTTAGTATCTAACCTTCTCTTGCAATCTCAAGGAAGGATCTTACCCTACTGTTAATCGCTTCGATTTCCTGCACATTCAAACTCTCATTGTCAATGGATTCTTTCTAATTGGAGGTGGTTGTTTTTCTGTTGTTATTTTGGACTTAATCAGGACCTAGTTAGATTCCTTGTAATCCTGTTTTCATGATACAATCTCATCATTAATCCATTCATGTGCCTATTTAATTATTTAGCTAGTTACCAAGTTATTTTAAATAATATAGCAAACAGACCTAAGCCCTCCAACCAAAACACAAAGCCAAGATCTTCACCTATATCTAAATATTTCGTCTTCCTGTCTGATGTAGCATCATTCTGAATTTCATGCTTATTTCATTGTTCTCTAGATATATAATTTTATCATGTCTATCTATATAGTTAAGAGTATATTTTGCATACTGTTAGCTTTATAAAAAGGATATCATTCTGTACTCCTTTTGGAGTTTTTCCACTGGCTATTCTGATAGTAAGATTTACCATACATTGTTTCATTGTAGCTTACTCATATTGACTGCCTGTATAATATTTCATTGTAGGAATATAACACAGTTTATTCTTCCATTTTCTCACATAGAAGAATTGAGTTGTTTCTGTTTTTATGAAAACAGTGTTGGGCATCTGGGTGGCTCAGTCGGTCGAGCATCTGACTTCAGCTCAGGTCATGATCTCATTGTTTGTGGGTTCAAGCCCCACATCAGGCTCTGCGCTGACAGCTCAGAGCCTGGAGCCTGCTTCAGATTCTGTGCCTCCCTCTCTCTCTCTGTCTCTCTACCCCTTCCCTGCTCATGCTCTGTCTCTGTCTCTCAAAAATAAATAAACATTAATTTTTTTTTAAAAAAAAGTGTTTCCATGAATATTCTTATACATGTCTCCTATTAAGGCAAAAGTTCCTTTTAGACATGTACCTAGATGCTGAACAGCTAAATCATAGCATATATAAATGCTTGACTTTAGGAGGCAATGTCAAAAAATGTTTTCATAGTGTCTGCACAGTGAGTTTAGATTTCTATTTACTTTCCCACAAGCAAAGTATAGCAGATTCTAGGGACCCACATCTCTCTTACACTTGGTATTAACAAAATTTTTCATTTTGCCAATAGGATGGTTATAAAATGCTACTTAATTATGGTCTTGAATTACATTCCCCTGGTGACCAATAATCTTGAACTTCTCTCCATTTATTTATTCCCTTGCCTTTTTTTCCTGATGGATTACCTGTGCTCATATATTCTTGATACTAATCTAGTTATGTGTATTGTGAATCTTTTTCTGGTTTGTAACTTAGGTTTGAAATTTCTTTAATTTGAAAATTAGTATTTGATGAACAAAAGTGATTAGTCTTGGTATTTTAAGTTTAGTAAACTTGTCTTTTATAGAAAATTGAATCATGCCTTATTCAAGACAATACCCATATTCTGAGCTCTAACAATATTCATTTACAATTTTTTCAGTGCTCAAATGTTATGTTTTTTAGATTTACTCCTAAATCTATAGGGAGGTTATCATTTCATTTTATTTCATTTTTTATTTTAGAGAAAGAGAGTGTGAGTGGGAAGGAGGGGGCAGAGGGAGAGAGAAAATCTTAAGCAGACTTCACATTCAGCACAGAGCCCAACAGGGGGCTTGATCCCACGACCCTGGGATCATGACTGAGCCACCCAGGCACACCTGGAGGTGAGTGTTTTAATGGTGTGTGGTAGGAATCCAATTTCAACATTTTTCCACATAAGTTATTTTTCAACTCAATTTATTGAAGCATCTCTTCATGCATTCCCTACTCATCGGACATACTACCTTTGGCATATATTTAATATCTCTACCTACGTGCATCAGTCAGTCTCTGATGTATCCTATTGGTTAGTTTGCTTTTCTTGAGCAAAAACCAGTCACATATGCTGCCACTTAATAAAAAGTCAAAGTAATTATTCTACCTCTACATACATATATGTGTACACACAAACGCACACACACACACACACACTGCTTGGACATTGTAGAATTATGTGTAGGCTCCCTGACAAATCCTGTTCAACATTGCATGGAATGTAAAGATCAATTTAGAAAGAATGACAACTTCATAATACCAAGTCCTCCTATATATGAACATGATTTACCTGCCCATCCGTTTATTCTTCTTCAGTATGTCTCAGTAAAGTTTTTCCCAGTAAAGATCTTAAACATGCTTTGTTATATTTATTCCTGATTCTTTAATATATAGTCTGATAGTCTCATAAGTAATATATTCCCCTTTATTATATTTCCTAATTATTTACTGCTGATAAATAGATTTCTACATTAACCTTATATCCAACTGATATTGTAAACTGTCTTACTATTTCAAATAACTTATCTATATATTCTTTAGGGTTTTCAATGTAAATGTAAAAATAGATGGAGATCATTAATTTTGAGGCAGTCTTCTTTATAAAGTACTTAAGCTATAACTTTGTACCTTCATATGATATTACAGCCCACCCCCCATCGATACAAATAGTTATCATAGTTGTTCAATCCTAAATAATGTTTAAATTTATATTTTTATTATTTTATAAACCCATGGATCAGTCAGAAGGTTTCACTTTTACTTCAAAATATTCAGGGTTTTGTTATTGTAGCTTACTTTTCATTATTTAATTCTACATTGATGATTTTGTGGTCAAAGATCTTGATATCAAAGATCTTGATCTGTAGGAGATCTATTTTTAAAGTATATGGAGGGGTTTTTTTTCAACATCCTAATAATCATTTTCTATAAATGTTCAATGTGTGCTTGAAATAAATGTGTATTCCTTCATTGCTGGATGCATAAATATCTTTTAGTTTATTTTAATTCTATTTAAAACACATGGTCCATCTGTTCTAATATGTCTGCTTCTGTTCAAATCTGTAATCTTGAAGACTTTTTTTTTGTTCAAATGATTTTGCACCACCAAAGTCTTTGTGAGCAATTTTATCCCAGAAGGAGAAGTATATCTGTAGGATAGGGAGTAATTTATTCAGCTTTTTTATCAAATGAGTCTCTGCAGCAAAGGGACCAGCGATTTTAAATTCCTTTAAATATATTAAAAGGGATAAGGGAATTTGAAATAAGAAAATAGAACAGAATGTAGCTACTCTCTCAAAAACTTGGAAGGCAGAAGGATGGACCATGCTCAGTGGGCAGAGAACAGGTAAAGCCTGAGGGGATGCACATTCCTAAGCACTGCTGAGCCCTATCTATCTACAGAGAACCGCAATTATTCACCCTCTCTAAAAATAATTCTTAGGTCTGATTTTCATCCCTCTCCTAGGGCACCGTGATAAAATACAGATTCTACTTTAGGAGGCCTGGATGGGGCCTGAGATCTTTCACTTCTAACCATCTCCCAAGTGATTTTATGCTGCTAGTCCTAGACAACATTTCAAGTACTAGGCTAGATTAAACTTAGGCTTTGCTTAAACTGGAGGAGCAGCCTCTTCTCAACAGGAAAATGACAGGGAAACCATATCGAAGCACATAGGAGAGGCTTAGACACAATCCGCCCATGGACTCCTCCTCTGGCACAGTGACCCACAACTGGGAGGCAACTCAAAACCTGGAGCTTCTCCCTGAAGAGCAAAGCATTCCAAACCCACATTGGGTGCCCCAACGTTAAGACCAGCACCTGAGAGATGAGCTCCCAAAACATCTGGCTTTGAAGAACAATGGGGCTCACACCATGAGACCTGCAAGGCTGTGGCAAACTGAGGAATGGGTCTTAAGCAATCCGAAACAACAACCAATCCTAAAATTTGTATGGAATCACAGATGGCCCCAGAGAGCCAAAGCAAGCTTGAGAAAGAGAAAAGAGCTGGAGACATCATGCTCCCTGATTTCATACTATGTTACAAAGCTATAGTAATCAAAACAGTATGGTATTGGCATGAAAACACATAGAGATCAATGGAAAAGAACAGAAAGCCTGGAAATAAACCCACACATACATGGTCAATTCATTTATGATAAAGGAGCCAAGAATATAGATGGGAAAAAGACAGTCTCTTCAATAAATGGTGCTAGGAGGGGCGCCTGGGTGGCTCAGTTGGTTAAGTGTCCAGCTTCGGTTCAGGTCACTATCTCATGGTTTGTGAGTTCAAGCCCTGCGTTGGGCTCTGTGCCTACAGCTCTGTGTCTCATTCTCTCTCTGCCCCTCCCCCACCTGTGCTCTGTCTCTTTCTGTCTCTCCAAAATAAATAAATGTAAATAAATAAATGGTGCTAGGAAAACTGGACAGTCACATGCAGAAGAATTAAACTAAACCACTGTCTCACACCAGTCACTGTAATTAATTCAAAATGGATTAAAGACTTGAACGTAAGATCTGACACCATAAACTCCTGGGAGAAAATATTGTTTAATTCTGCTGTGATCCAAGAACGTATTTTGTATGATTTCAATTCTTTCAAGTGTTTTGAGACTTTCCTGGCCCAGGATATTATTCTGTACTGGTAAACACTCCTGCGTGCACTTGAAAAGAATATACATTCTGAGGTTTTCACTATTTTGATGGAAAAAGTATGGTGGTCTTCCCTGCCAGTTAGCAGACTGCAAGCTGATAGCCAACTCATAGATAGTTTAAATTTTTCCTCAGTTACACAGCAGTGATAGTCTGACATCAGGTTATCAGGGCTGAGTACATGCTCACAGGTAGGCTTGGCATCTACTGCTACATTGTACCTGACTTACCCAATCTGATGCGAGAAAAAAAGGTGAGGTGGGGGCATAAAGTAGCTTTGCCTATCAATGCTCCCTTTAATTTTATACAGAATGCAAATTGGCTGATGGTGGATGAACATAAATAGAGTGTTATCTACCGTTGATCACTAAGCTTATTTAAAGACCAAAATTTTTGATGCAACCTTCGTATCTGGATAGTTATGTTTAAAAGACGTTTCATATAATAAACTCTAGGTAGCTAGCTAAGCAGACACCATTCTTTTACACGAGCATTGGTTTTAAATCGAGGAATCAGGGCAATAACCAAAAGCACTACAGTTTCTGGCTTCTGGAACTATAAAATTAGCTAGGTAATGACATACTTTTCAGCTGATTAATTTTTTTTCCTAGCGGGGACATCTGTTGTCATTTGAAAACTGTCCAGTATGAGTATATGAAACAGATGGGAACAGCATGGAAGATGTCAGATTGGCTTGTGGTTCTAAGCAATATTTGCTTCTTTTGGATAAGCCTTCCGCAGAAAAGGATTGCTATTTCCTATCAGTTTCAGCCTTAGGTAGCGGTCAGCAATCACAGGTGGAAGTAGGCTCAGCATTCTGGGAGAACTGCCTTCCATAAAACAAAGTTTACAGGGTGCTACTTAACATGGCCGTGACGGTTGCATGTTGTGTGATTAAACACTCGGTGAGTTCCTAGAGCTGCCAGCTGGACATGATTTGACACCCTTATTAATCTTGAGAAATGTTCCCATTTTCATCCAATTAGAAAGTTTTGGAAAAGCCCTCATGCCATGTGTCTGTGTCCCTTCCAGCAGATAATGCCAGTTGGCGGTTTTCTTTTCATTAACTGGACTGAGCGCTTCCGAATAATTCCTGTTTGTTGTAACTTCGTGGGTAAAGGCTGTCAATGGAAAGTGGATGCTGCCTAGGACAGGCACCTGAGAACTGCTGGAAATCCTTAAAGATCTCCAGCTTCCCTCCTGCCACAATATGGTGTGAGTCCTTTTGTGACGGGTTTCCTTCTGAAGTCTGGCCATGAGCCTCAATTCCTGGCATCTGGGTGTTGGTACATGACTTTGCCAATGTCATGGTCATCAGCTGGGCTCTGCGGCAGAGGAACAAAAGAGCATGGAGTTCTTGAGCCTAAAACTTCAGTCCTTCAAGAATAAAATTGATGTGGAGTACCCATGATGGTTTGGACCTTTTTCTAGGTGGATGCACAAATGACTGAGAGAGTACCTATTCTTCGAGATCTCACAGACTAGTGAGCCATGAGACATGGAAAAAATAATTAAATGTAGCAAGTTCTATCATATATTTCTATAAATAATTATGAAAGAAAATAGGGTAGAATGTGGAAAAACAAGTTGTTAATCGAGTCTTTAAGGATCAAAAGAATTCATTAAGCCACACAAATGAGGAAGTATTATTCCAAGCAGGAACAAATATATGCAGGTATAAAAATACATTTGTAGGCATTAGACATGCATCAAATGAAGGCACAGACAGAGAAGAGACATTCAAAGTCAGTGGTGCCCAAACTCCACGGTCTCAAACGCGTTTACACTCTTAAATATTATTGAAAAACCCAAAGAGCTTCTTTTATGTAGGTTTTATTTATCTGTATTCACCATATTTGAAATTTAAACTGAGATATTTTTTAAATATTTATGTATTAATTTCTTTTAAAAGACACATACAGGGCACCTGGGTGGCTCAGTCGGCTAAGCGTCTGACTTTGGCTCAGGTCACGATCTCACAGTTTGTAGGTTTGAGCCCCACAATCAGGCTCTGTGCTGACAGCTTGGAGCCTGCTTCAGATTCTCTGTCTCCCTCTCTCTGTCTGCTCCTCCGCCACTTGCACTTTCTCTCAAAATAAATAAACATTTTAAAAAGGACACACATAATGTGCTAACATAAATATTGCATGAAAATACTTACATGCCCTAAACAATATAAAATAGTAGAGAAGGTGGTTTTTGTATTTCTGAATATTTCTTTAATTTCTGGGTTGCTGGATCACCATTAGATTTTTATATCTATTTCTCCATTCAACCAGCTGCACTATAGTGTTTTGCCTGAAGTATATGAAAAAAATATGTGGCCTCACACAGATAGGTAACTGGAAAAATAATGAAATTTTCAATAGCCTTTAGAGATAATTGTAGATATTCTTCTTTAGTACTACACAAAAAACTCAGTAAGTGGTCCTTTCTTAAACGTTTGTTGCGATGACAAATCTGACTACACTAATAGACTTTTCATACGTGTTTACCTTAAAATCCATTGATCTGTCTTGCACTGTGAATGAACCTCTTACCGATGAATGATTTTGTAACATCGTATGTTGGCAGTTTGGAAGATATCGGTTCACTAAGTCATGTAGCTCTTCTAAATGTTGACACTTTTTATCACACAATATTAAACTTTACATCTGTTCATATTACCACTAATTCCATGATGAAGGTCCACAGTGGTAGATACAAGTTTTCTGGAATTCCAATTTTTGCTGGAAATCTTGAGTTTTATTGGTCATTGTCCTTAAAGCAAGAAGCCAAACCTGCATACCTGAAGTCAGTCTGTCAGTCATTCTTCCAACAGAACATAGCAGCAAGTGCAACTTGTAGCTCAAGCTTACAAATGTTTTTTTTCTCAAGAAGACCAGAAATACTCACTGTGTGATTCCTATTTCATCATCCAGAATATTGAAAAAGCATGACTCAAGAGTCAAGATTTAATAAAATTAGCAATTTTTTGCTGCTTCATCGAGGACATTCTTACATGAAACTAGCTAACTACCTTTTTTTTTTTTTTACCCCCTGTAAGTGTATGGAGGGAAAAAATACAATTGTTCCTTGTAAAGCTTGGTGCCACTGCCCTGATTTGTGCTCCGGCACCAGCAGATTTAACCACCATTGTTTCGGAACCATCGGCACAAATGCCAATGTCATAAAAAGAGAAAATAATTCCCAGTTTTGATTTGAACGTGCTAAAAAGAGTCTTGGGTATCATATTTTGGAACTTCTATTCTATATACAATTATGCAGTAGATAGAAGACAGGAAACAGAAGAAAAAAATAATATTCATTGAGCAACCACTATATATTAGGAACTAAAGAGTATTAGAGTTCATTTGGTTAAAAATGATTAAAAAATGAAAACAGGTAAACAAAACAAAAACTGACAAATTAGCTAAGGCAAAAAGGGATTGTACTGGTTCACAAAGACGAACTGAGGTCAGATTAGGGAAATCACAAGAATTCAAGAATAATTGAAAATTTAAAAACACACATCATCAGGCCATTCTCCATCTCTCCCTCTGGCCTTGATCTGAAGACTTTATCCTCTGACCAGTTCTTCCCATGAAGTTAGGACTTGGCTGCCACAAACTACTGGCTCATCTTTCTAGCTCTGTAATCAGATATAAGGAGACTCTCTTCCATTACTGGCTCTAATGTGAAATCCCAAGCAGACTGCATAATCTGGGGGAAAGTGCCATCTCCATGGCCAGGATGGGGTGGGAGAGGGAGAGATGGGAACACCTTCTGGGACTGGCAGGGCCCACTGGGGTCATCTGCTTGGGCTAAGAACAGGAATCGTTCCCCAAAAGTGATATGAGAGTTGTTGCTTTCAGAAGAAAGGGGATGTTTTTGGCAAATTAAAGAGATATCTATTGCATAGACAGATGATAGATGGATAGATAGATAGATAGATACGGATAGATGATAGATTAGATAGATGTAAATAAATATTGAGATATTATTCCCTATATTATATTGAATATATTAGTATATGTAATATATATAATTACATATATTATGCATATTACATTACATAGATTATATTTATATATCTATATCTATATCTCTCTCAAAATACATTATTCGTCAGCCAAATTGTGTTAGCCATTTTTTTTTGATATGAGCAACCTAATGGTCAGAGAGTTTAGGTTTACTGTCCAGCATCACAAAACTATTAATTTGGGGAGCTGAATCTGAATGCCTGGTTCTGAAGCTTCTAATTTCAACTTTGTCTTGCTCTTTTCCAGTGAATGAGTGTGTATTCACTGGAATAGGAGAATGAGTGTGGATGATTCAAAACATAAACCCGTCCATAAAGCACAGAAAATCTGACTGTTTTCAACAGATTTACTTACTTAGTACTGCTTTCTCAGCCAAACATTAATATTTAAAAATTTGCTGGGGCTCTGTGGTGGCCCATTTGGGTAAGCATGTGACTCTTGACTTTGGCTCAGGTCATGATCTCATGGTCATGAGATAGAGCCCTACTTAAGATTATCTACCTCCCTTTCCCTCTCCCCACTTCCTCAGAAAAAAATACTGATTTTATGATAGTAGGAAATGATGAATTTCTCTTAAATGCATGATTGGATGTATGGCATAAACTTTCCGTGATAGTTTATCCACAAAGAGTTGCTATAGTATCAAATTGTGCCATACTGATGACTACTATTTATTGATTACTTGCATGTGTTGAGATCCATGTTAAGCATTTCATACACATTGTGATGATTTAACCCCTTCACCAGCTCTATTAGCCAGGTAAGGATCGCTACCACCATTTCCTGGGTGAGGAATCAGACTTTCTGAGAGGTTAAACACACTCCAACCACCACATCACCCACCCACGCACACTATTAGTCAGGATAGGCTGGGTTATACAGAGTCAAAAAGCTTGTTCTTGTCCCCACTTTCAGTTTATTGCAGGGATGAAGGGGTGTGCTGCTCATTATAGCTCCTCAGGGACCCACAATGATGAAGAAGCCAACACCTAAGAGGGAGACAGAGTTCTGCTGGGTTTCCCTAGTAACTAAGAGCTCCTGCTGAGAAGTGACACATGAGTCTTTAATGCACAACTCAAGCCAGAACTGCTACACAGGACCGCCTAACCCCAATAGGCAGAGAAAAAAACAAACCCATGTGTTTAGAAGAAGAAAAACCAAGAATATTTGACAAACAGCACAAATACCAGAAGTATCTCCTACCTCTTCTCATTTGCCTGAAATTATGTCTGGAATCCCAATGTTCATTGCTTCCACTGAAGGTATTACTTTCCATAAGTATAAATTGCTATAAGAGAAATGTTAATGGCTATAAGATTAAAAGCCATTCTTTTTAATCTTTAGTTTATGACACTTGCTGAGGTAGGAATAGAAGTGTTTCAACAATACTCATCCAAACCAAAGATTATTTTAGAGTCAAATTATATACCTTTAGGCATGGCTTTTAGTTAATAATAGAGAGTTCCATAAATTGGTTATACACCTGGCTATAGTTTATTACAGCTAAAGGATACTGATTAATATTGGCCAAGGGAAGAGGAACATAGGGCAGAGTCCAGGAATATTCTAAATGTGGAGTTTCCAGTTGTCCTCTCAGAGTGGATTCATGGGCATCTTTACTTTTCTAGTATCACTATGTGACAATAATCATGGAGCGATGCCAACTAAGGAAGCTTCACCCAAGTCTTGGTGTCTAGAGACTTTATTGGGGCTCCATCACTTAGGTATGGTTAATTGTCCACATGGCTCATCTCAGTCTCCAGCTACTCTAAAGGTCAAGTTGAAAGAGTGACCCAAAGCTCTTACCCCAAGTCACATTCTTAGACTGCCTGGTATGACCAAACCCCACTCTCAACTGTATTGCTACACTCACATCAAGGAATGACATTCCAAGGGTTTAGAGATTATCTAACAGGGGTCAAAGGCGAAGGCCAAGGGATGCCTGGGTGGCTCAGTAGGTTAGGCATCTGACTCTTGATTTCGGCTCAGGTCATGATCTCACAGTTCTTGAGATGGAGCCATGTGTCAGGCTCCAAGCTCTCATTGTAGAGCCTGCTTGGGATTCTCTCTCTCCCTCTCTCTGTGCCCCTCCCTCAGTCTCCCTCCCTCTCTCTCTCTCTCTCTCTCTCTCTGTCTCTCAAAAATAAATAAATAAGCTTAAAAAAAACAAGACAAAGGCCAAAGCTCTCCATGTATAAGGTTAAATGCACATGCACACACATACACACACACACAAACATACATACACATAGAGAGCTATACCCAAATCTTTCACACTGAAGCCCATTCAGAAGTCATATATTGTCCACTGGCAGAAAAAAATGAACAAAAGCAAAATGCTGTTTATTGTAGCCTCTGACAACAACTTCTGTAAATGCTACCTTTTTGCAAAAATATCCTTTATTGGGAGGATTTTGGAAAGAAACAACAACAATTATTCCAACTGTTTCAAGAACACATTGTGCAATCTATCTACGAAGTAAAAATGAGGATATTAGTATCCTTAAAATGAATGAGCTTAATTAAGAGTTTATCACTATTTTAAAGAAGCTGGAGAACTCAGCCTTACATACTCTCCTTTCTGTTGACCTAACTAACTCATTCTCTGGAGACCTCTAGATTCACTCTGAAGTTTAGGGCATGTCACTGCTGATGAACAAATTAATGGTATAGAGGAATCAGAATCAAAATTAGTATGGAACTAGTATCCTACTGCTCTCTTCAGGGAAAATGAAATTTATTAGGAGATGTCTGGATGAGAGAGAATCAACTCTGACAATAAATTTGGTTTTCTTTTTTGACAAGTTTTATATAATATTGTCATTAACCCCAGGCTATATCAAAAGCATAACATCTCGGCCCTTACCAAATAATTGTTAACTATGATCACTGCAATATTTATGGTCTTTAAGAAATAAAAGTTTGATAGAAAAGAGAGTCTAAGCCATGAAATTGGATTGATTACCCTTTAAATTGATTTTATTTATGTTCACCTGGTAGAGACTCTTGGAGAAGTGGGGGGGGGGGGGGCGGGGAGGACTGTTACATTTTAATGCAGCTCACTTTAGGGAATCAAAGCAAAGAATATTCATCTAAATGGGCTTCAGAAAATAGTGATAGAAAGAGCCAATATAATAAGGAAGTACCCACTCAAAAATAATCAACACTTAGCCGAAGTTTATATTGTCCATAGCACTTTGGAATTACTATTGTTGTTGTTGTTGTTATTATGTTTTTTTATTTTTGAGAGAGAGAGCATGAGCAGGAGAGGGGCAAAGAGGGAGGGAGACACAGAGTCTGAAGCAGCTCCAGGCTGTGAGCTGTCAGCACAGAGCCGGACACAGGGCTGAAACTCACGAGCCATGATATCATGACCTAAGGCTGAAGTCATCTGCTTAACCAACTGAGCCACCAAGGCACCCCTATGATTATGCTTATGATTATGATTAATTACTTTCATAGCATGTCATACCAGGGAAACTTCCCAGAAAAAAAAAAAACAGACTTGGAGAAAGGGATATCATGGGACAACAAAAAATTTAAATGTACATATTACTAGAATCTGTTTCCCATCAGTGTCTCTCTCTCTGATTTTTTCTAATACTTTTTTTATGTATGTTCCTTATGAAAATTAAGGAAATGTTTATTTTCCAATTGATTTCTTCTGAGCATTATAAACAGGTTGTCTCAAAGTTGAGTTGACATAATTAATATTGAGAAAGACCATTTAAAATATTTGGAAAATCCAGGGTGCCTAGGTGGCTCAGTCGGTTAAGCATCCCACTCCTGGTTACATCTCAGGTTATGATCTCATGGGTTCCTGAGATCGAGCCCTGCATCAGGCTCCATGCTGACAGTGAGGAGCCTGCTTAAGATTCTCTCTCTCTCCCCCTCTCTCTCTCTGCCCCTCCCCTGCTCATGCTCTCTCTCCCTCTCTCCCTGCCTCTCCTGTACACACACACACTATCTCTCTCAAAATAAATAAATGAACTTAAAAAATATTTAAAGTGTGTGAGAAACACATGGTTTTAGGACCAGGTGGTCTAAGACATACTGAATAATCACAAAGCAGGGGAGGTTAGCAAATTATAATCTAACATCGTAACCCTAGGCTTGATTATGTTTGAAGCAAAAATCAAACAATATGTTTGCCTTTCCAGCAAACCCGCTGTTGGAGATATTGTCAAATTTGAAATTTAAAATCCTCTGTATAAAGTAAATGAAATGTAAAGTAGATCCTTTTAGAATGTAAAGCCAAGGAATGGTTTGCTCTTCTAAAGCAAACACTTATAAAATACACTTATCTGGTGTATTTTACCAGATAAGAAAACTCTCTAGCAAGTTATGTTTCTCCATGTTGGTTACCAGGAAACTTTGAGCCAAAAATGCTCTCTTCCCAATCTCTTGGTGGTTGTCTTTCTCCCCAAGGGGGAAGGTGGCCTCCAGCAACATAAGGAAATCCACACTTTCTGTACTTAAATCTTAAAATAGGCTCTGGAGATAGGAAGAGAACAATGACTGGACAGTGCTGACATGATCTCATGACCACTGCTATTCCCGTGGTTCACCATGCTTAAGCCTGGATGTGCTGGGTATTTCAATGACAAGAGTTAACTAAATGCTCAGAGAGAGCAAGGAGAAAAGAAAACATCAACAATTTCTCTTGTTTCAGCTTCTACCAAAATATGTTGGCTCCCAAGGTCTCGGAACCCTGCTCCCATCGGGCATCCTCCACAGAGGAGAAGATGACCCCTCACTCAGATGCTTCATTTCCTGGTGAAATTTAGCATCTTCTGGAATTTCTCTTATACGTTTCCCCCCTCCATGTTTTCTTGACTTCAGTCCTTATTTTTAGCTTCCATATGTGTGTTTATATTGTAAATTGTTTCAAATTACCTCTCAAAGTAAAGAGAGACCAAAAAGACAAGTAAATCAACACAAAAATTGAGAGCTGGGCTAATTTATAATGCTAATGAATGCTTCCTGAGGGATTGAAGGCCTCGTTTTGGATCAGATTGGCAGAGCATGTAAATACCTTACGGGTTGTAAAATTCGACAGGCCCTAGGAGATTTGGTAGAAAACAGCACATCATTCACACTCCTTCTCCATATTAAACAATGTAAAATTATTTTTGTATCTCTGTGAAATAGCAATTCAAAGCAAGGGTAAACTTGGTCTGTTTTCTACTTCAATTTTCTTGCTTTCCTTAATCGTGACATGTATTTACTCCCTCTTATAACCAGTTTTTCTGTTTTAGGTCATCTGTTTGCAAGCAGACAAGGGGAGATAGGACACACACCACCAGAAAAATGAGTCATGCACGTAAATCATTCCACAAGGGGGAAAGCCTGAGGTTTTGTGCTGTTACTCATGCAATGGGGCCAAAAAAAATTCTATATATTTACCATCTTCCCATATATATTAGCACTATTTCCTTCCGATAACCTCTTCTGATCCTGTTCTCTCCCTGCAAAGAGCTGGGTGATGGCATGGCATTGCTCAGTGGAAGATTTTCTCTTTCTCATTGTATTTGACAATTGCTACATGGTAAATGGAATGACAAAATGGCAAGGTGATAAACAAAGCTATAATCCCATCTGTTCCTATGGAATTTGAACCTCACATTTGGCGGGATGCAATACAACTACGATCTGATACTTATTGTATCAGGCTGCACTTGTCCTCTGGACTCTTACTCATAATGAGCTATACGTTCTGTTTCGGCTTCAGTTACCGATACATCATGATTTGCTACAAATGCTGCATTTTCCCCAAAGAGAAGGGAAAGGGGATTGATAAATAAGTCCCATTGCCCTCATTCAGAACAAATGAGAACGCAGGACACAGGGAAGAATGGTCAATTCCAATGTGTTTGATGTGATTCTTTACATAAGTGTTTAAAGATACCATCCAAAATAGGAATAAAATTTTAAATGCATATGCATAGGATGCATATTCTCAAAATAAATTTTATTAAAACATTCTGATTACTTATATATATACATATATATTTAATATTTAATATATGAGTTCTGCAATATGAGTTCTGTAAAATCTGAATTTCTTCAATGCATGTCACTTTAAAACTATATATGTGTTTCCATGTAAGCCAAGTATGTATTTGTTTATATACAGAAATGTGTGTGTGGATACATACGTATATATCCAACTACCTATATATATGAGTATGTATATAATGTATCCACATGCATGCACACACACATACATACAACTACAATGCCTGATTGCATTTGAGAATCATAAGCATAGGCTGATATAAAATTCCAGCTTTCATTAAATTCACTCCATTTACTCATTTACTCACCCAACAACTAACCTACTCAACAAATATTTATTAAGCTTTTTGTGCAAGCCATTAGGCTCCTTGATGGACTTTTAAATGATTAAGACTGATGCTTGCCCAAAAAGAGGTTACAATCCATTGAAGGAGATAAGACAATTTACAAACAACTACCATGGAAGTGAGAATGATTAAGAATGACTGACTGGTGCGGATGGAGAACTTTTCTTTCAAATAAATGGAATTTGGAAAATTATGGAGGATGCGTGACCTAAACTAGGACAGTTAAACAAGTACCGTTCCAGAGGTTAAATGAAAATTTAAAACATTTAATTCGAGTAAGCGACAAGGAATACAAAGCAAGCAAAGAAATTTTGGTTGAACCTGAGAGTCATCGAACTTGGTACAATGTCAGCTATATTTTTAGGCATGATTATGATGAAGCTGGACGAGGGAGTTAGATTCGGATGGTAGAGGATCCTAAACGTAGGACCGAAAGGCTGTCTTCGGTTAATATGCGCGAGGGAGTCATTGAAGTCTTCAGATCACTAAGTGAAACAAACAGCTCACGCGGCAAGCTTCATCCAGTGGCCGCGTGAACCACAGATCGGTGTAAGAAGACACCAAACAGGAAGCTTGTATCAGAGGCCGCGTGGAAGTGATAAGCGGTTGGATAAGAGTGCTGAAAAGCAAAGAGGCAACCTGTGCATGTCTGCATATGTGCCAAACACATGCAACGCATTTGGCATGGGGTTCTATTACAGATCTAAGGGACAGATGGCTTTTCTGATATTAGAGGCTTACAAGAAATAAAAATTAAATTATTCTAAGATTCCTGCCTGGGCAACTGAAAATACAGTAATGCCATGAACAGATGTTGTATAGGGACATCAGGCGGAGAATAGTTCTATAAAAAGGAGGGAAAAGATACAAAAATGCTGATTCGAAGGGGTACATGCAGCCCAATGTCGATAGCAACACTATCGACAATAGCCAAAGTATGGAAAGGGCCCAAATGTCCATCAACTGATGAATGGATGAAGAAGATGTGGTATATATGCATACAATGGAAAATTACTCGGCCATCAAAAAGAATGAAATCTTGCCATTTGCAACAATGTGGACGGAACTAGGGGGTATCATGCTAAGCGAAATGAGTCTGTCAGGGAAAGATAAATAACATGATTTCACTCATATGTGGATTTTAAGAAACACAACAGATGAACATAGAGGAAGGGAAGCAAACATAATATAAAAACAGGGAGGGAGACAAACCATAAGAGACTCTTAAATACAGAGAACAAATTGGGGGTCGCCGGAGGGGTGTTGGGTGAGGGATGGGCTAAGCGGGGGATGGGCAGTAAGGAGGGCACTTGTTGGGATGAGCACAGGGTGTTGTATGTAAGTGATGAATCACTAAATTCCACTCCTGAAAACATATTACCCTATATGGTAACTAACTTGGATTTAAATAAAATTAAAAAGTAAAAATAAAAGTAAAATTTTAAAAAGAAGAAAAGATAAAGGAGGGAAGTTCTATCTGGACTTAAGAATGGAAACTTTATTTACTTAGCAGTCCCTTTTGCTTTATTACAAATGTTGAGGCAGGGCACAATACCTATTCTATGGATGAAAACTCTTATTTTCCCTTGGATGTGCTTCTTTCAACAATTCTTATCTTCACTCTGAAACTGTTGATAATTGGATGTGATCCACTGAAACTTGTCATCTACTATTTTATACGTTTTGCACCATTCCTCTGCTGAAACCCCCAGCAAGCTCCAGTGGATGAATGTTTTACACTCTCACAAGAGGCAAAGAACTTATAAAGATGATAAAACCAGACAGCTGGGAGAGGCCCCAGGATGATTCCTCCAGCATCCCACCCCATTTCACAGTTGGCCCTTGTCTTACTTTTATTTGTCCATATTTCTCTTCCCTATCATGCTGCACCTGAATCTACTAATGAGGCCCTTTTGTACTTTTGGGGGCCGCTATGCTCCTGAGCCAATCTTGTAGGGCACAAGAAGCATAATAATAGCAGTAGTCTGTCCAGTGTGCCAACATGTGATCGGGACTGATCTTCAAACTCTCCCTGACCCTTCCACCTCCCCCTTCTGCTTAGAAAGACCCTTGGGACTTCATGGTGTCCGCTTGAATGATCCAGGATTATCTTCCCATCTCAAGACACTCCGCTTAATCACCCCTGCAAAGTCCTTTTTCCCACACACGATCATAGTTTTGGTGGACATCTTTCAGGTGGAGGTTGGGGCATTATTCTGCCTGCCCCTTAAAATCCCTAGTGGTCGAGCCCAGCAATCTGCACTTTCAGGGGCTCTTCAGGTTAAGTTTATGCAAGTGTGGAGGCCTAAGGATTGTTTAAAGTTCTGAACAATCAAAAGATTTTGAAGCTAGACTTGTGGTCTCTGTGGCAAATATAATTCTTTCTAAAGTGTGGTAGGTTTCCTAACTGTGCTTCCAATCAGTCCCACGTGCCATTATCCATGATCAAATTACTTTTCTAGAAATATATTATGTCTTCATTCTTCTATTTATTCCTCACGCTATCTCTGCCTCTCTGGCTTGCTTCTTAACAGCGGTGATCTCAAAGGCATCTGAACAGGCTGGGCAAAGCAAGAAGGGGCCTTAACTCCCACTGCTTGGGAATTAGGAGCATTTGGTTTTCCAACTATAAAACCCCCAATATCCCAACTTTCTATTCTCCCTTCTATATTTGTCCTTAAACCCGTGATTTTTTCCTGGAGCTCACCTTCTGTGAAAGATCTAAGCAAAGGCAGGAAATAAAGTCACTATAATAACACTTCCCAAATGGTTCTCCCAGAGCTATAGGCAGTCACAAGGTCTGCCTGTAAGTTAGGATGGTGGGTGTTTTACTAAATGTGGGACTAAGCTTTGTCAACTTCTCAGAGTATAGTATGTGTCATATGACAGTTCCAGCCATCCAACAATAAGGCCAGCGTCTCATATCACATTTAGCACAGCATCTTACTTCAGGATGCCTCTTTCTATATTAGAGTGTAGGAGCAAATAGACCTAAAATATGTGTATAGCTCATTGCAATAGAAATGTTTTGCTTTATGATAGGCTGATGCATATGTTCCTGGTGATGCGTGGTTTTCCCCCAGATGGTGATTTAGAGACCTATGTTCTGTCCACCTGGTGACCCCAGCATCCTTACAGTTCTCACTCATCCTGAAGCACATCCAACCAGTAGAAGGAGAAGACAGCAAGGGAAGGATACAAAAAAAAAAAAATGACACCGATCATTTCCACTTACATCCCATCGGACAGAGCTCAGTGACACGAGTTATACGGCACATCCAATTTCAGTTAAATCAGGGAAATGTAATCAATCCACTCTTAGAGGAAGAAAAAGTAAATTTGTTTTGTTTCTGGTAAACAGCTAACAGTCTCTATTGTACCAGCAAATGATTATTTATATGCCTTCATTTAGGTTATTTGTTGTCACTTGAAAATAAATAGAAAACTTGCTTCGGCCCATGTAAAACTATTTGCATATATCGCACATGGCCTGAGACACACACACACACAAATTAGCCAAGTCTAATCTAATAATTTTTTTTAAGAATTTGGGTCAGACTCTCGCTTCTAGAAATGTAAGGAAAAAAAAGCTTTCTCATCTGGTCTTCAGAAACCTTATTCCCGTAGTCCCACCCCCCCCCACCCCGTAAACTGGCACACTACGGATGGCCACTCCCAGAAGAACCCCGTGAAGTGTGCTACTGCACAGAGTTTCCTGAACTACCAGAACCATCAAACAACTGGCAAGATATCTCTAATTAGAAAGGGTCATTCCAGTCTACCCTGCTTCTTACTCTTCCCTTTGCAATGGTCCCAGGTGTCCTGGGGGTTCTAGTACAGATTTAGGAATCGGAAGTATGCTTGGGGTCCTGTCTCATCTCAGCATTTATCCTCTGTTAAACCTTACTGAATTACTTGTTTCTTTTCACACCCTGTTAGTTTCTCACGCCTGCTGTAACAAATTATCACCAAAGTGGTGGCTTAAAACAAAACAGAATTTATTCTCTCGTGCTTCTGGAAGGCAGAAGTTGGAAATAAGTACCACTGGCTGAAATTGAAGTTTTGGAAGTGCCACACTGCATACTCCTAGAAGCCCTAGGAAAGAATCTGTTCCTTATTTCTTCCAGTTCTAGTGGCTTCCAGCATCCCTTGTCTTATGCCACATCCTTCCATTTTTAAAATCTCTCTGCTCTGACTTCACATCACCTCCCTTTCTCTGTGTAGTGGGATCTCTGCTTCTCTGTTAGGAGGACACTTAAAATGGCATTTAGGAGCCACCCAGGTAATCCAGGATAATCTCCCTATCTCTGTTTTAAGAACCTTATCTGAATTTCGTCTTCACAGACATTTTTCCAAATAAGGTAACATTTATAAGTTCCAGGGATTAGGAATTGACACTTCAAGGGGATCATTTTTCAGCCTGCCAGTTTATTATCTGTTCTCCAAAGATTCACCTCCATTTGTAATGCAAAATGTATTCACCCAATGCCAGCATCCCTCATAGTCTCTGACCATTATAGTATCAACCCAAGTCTAAAATCTCATCCAACTGTCATCAGCTCCAAAATCTCAAATATCATCTAAATCATTAAACCAAATATAGGTGAGACTCTGGGTGTGATCCACCACAGGATAAAATTGTTCTCTATCGGCCGATGTCGGAAGCTAGAAAACAAGGTTTTTATTCCCAAAATCCAAGAGTGGAACATGTGTTGCACAACAGTTCTATTCCCATTCAAAAAGGGAGAAAATGGAAGGAAGAAATGAGTCATCAGTCCCAAGCAATTTGAAAATCCAGTAGGGAAAGCACCATTAGGTTTCAAGTCCCAGGGAAAATCTTCTGTGGCTCATCCCTCTGCCCTCTCTACCAACAGCTCCACCATCTGGGCTCAAGACTTCGCCTTAGGAAGTTGCCCCTTTTTTTTTGATGTATATACAGCACATGTTTGCAGCAGAATTATTTTATAAACCTGCTTCATGCCTATAAAATTTTAGAATCTGGACAGTCTTCTTTTAATTCATCTTGTCCCTGCCTTAATCAATCCAAATGTTTCCGATGAGGTAACATTTCCAAAATCCTTGAGCTTCTGCTGTGTATGTCATGAGAATTTACCCCATTAGACAAGAGGGTCCTCCACAGATCCTTCATGGATAATCATATCTCTATGCCTGGCTTTTGCTGACATTGTTGATTGAGTCCATGAGTCACATACCTAATACCTTCATCACGCAAAACGTTGTCCAGCCAAATCCTTGGCCTTCCCTCCAGAGCATGCTTTCCTAACAGTGAAGCACCTAATATTAGCATTTTCTGCACTCTGCGTAGGTACGGAATTTTAATATCAGCAGGTGATGGTTACTTTTTGTCTGACGATCCTTTTCTATCACACTTTATTGTAAGAAGCAAGAAGAAACAAAGAAGTACCTTCAACACTTTGCTTGAAAATCTTCCCAGCTGAATATCCAAGTTCATCACTCACACGTTCTGTTTCCCACACAACCATAGGACACAATTCAGCTGGGCTTTTGGCCGCAATGTAACAGTTTCAAATAACAATTTCCTCGTTTCCTTCTGAATTTATTCAAGGTCTCTAGATTTTTCAGTCAGGTCTGTCATTCCTATTTCTTTTCCTGTGATCTGCTCACTACCCAGTTCTGAAGACCACATTTTTTGGTAGTTGATACAGCAGTATGCCAGTTCCTAGCACCAAATCTGTTGTATGTTTTTCCCCCCTGTGGCCTCTGTAACAAATTACTACACATTTGGTGGCTTAAAATAACAGAAAATTTCTCTCTCATAGTCTCAGAGGCTGGGAATCCAAAATAAGTATCACTGGGCCTATCACTGGTCGGCAAGACCACACTCCCTCTGGAGGATCTAGGGGAAAATCATACCCTGCTTCTTCCAGCTTCTAGGGGCTGTTAGCATTTGTCATGTCTCTCCAATTTCTGCCTCTATCTTCATATGACCTTCTCCTCTTCTGTCTGTAAAATCTAACCTGCCTTTCGCTTCTAAGGACACTTGTGATGGCATTAGGGCCCATCCTCAATCCAAAGTAATCTCCCCATCTCAGTATCTTTCATTAGTCACATCTGGAAAGATCCCTTTTTCCAAATAAGGTAACATTTACAGATTTCAAGGATTAGGACCTGATAACTTTGAGAGTACCATTTTCAATCTCCTACATACATGCCCAATGTTGAATTTTTTGCTTCAGAGAAACATAAACACAAGAGGCTGGGGTAGACCAGTTGGCATGTTAGGCATGGGCTATGTTTGCTAATCAAACTGTCTCCATGTCCCCACTTTAATCTCTCCCCAGTGACTGGATAAAAAGCAAGAAGAAATTGGTCTTCTTTTCCCTTTTTGCTTATGTGTCATAAAAGCAAAAAATAGATAAGAGAATTTTAGATAGAACCAAATTATATTGGAGATTTACCTTAGTTTTTACTTGAGCGTTTACTCAAAGAGTTGAGGATACCATTGAAGGTAAATGCCACCAGTAAGACACGTGCTGTCTGGTATAACTCACCTGTTATAATCTTAAACAGTGACTGGCTTTCATTTTCAGTTGAGAATCATAGACTCCCAGAGCCAAAAGCAGTCTCTGAGATCATCAATTCTAATTGCTTTCCTTTATAGATGAAAAAACTAGGTCCAGAAGGCAGGAGTTTCTTGCTAAAGTCACAGTAGCTAGCTTGCAGAATTACGCCATTGTTCCTTTTTGCCTCCTTGTAGCATCCTGACCTTTCAGAACTATGGCTATGATTGCTTTCTTTATTGTTTTGCAGGTTGGCAGTGTACCATTCTAATCATCCCTAATATAGAAAGGTCTAGATGTTGCCCTCTGAATTCTCTTTTCACATTTAGACGTAGAATAATAACTCTCCCCCAGAATCCACTTCAAATATGTGGAGGCAATGTAGACAGAGAAGATAAAGAAAAAGGCAGGAGGAATATAAAGGAAGTCACTACCACAAGAAACAATATCTGGCCAGTGGGACCACCATTACCTCTTTAATAAGCCTAAATTTTATTTTATTTTATTTTATTTTATTTTATTTTATTTTATTTTATTTTTATATTTCAAGTTTTTATTTAAATTCTACTTAGTTAACATATAGTGTAATATTAGATTCAGGAGTAGAACTTAGTGATTCATCATTTACATATAACACCCAGTGCTTATCACAAGTGCCCTCCTTAATGCCCATCACCCATTGACCCATTCCCCCACCACACCTACCCTCCAGCAACCCTCAGTTTGTTCTCCATAGTTAAGAGTCTGTTTTTATGGTTTGCCTTTCTCTCTTTCTTCCCCTTTGTTCATCTGTTTTGTTTCTTAAATCCTACATATGAGTGAAATCTGAAGTCTTTCTTTGACTTACTTTTTTTTAAAATTTTTAATCTTTATTTATTTTTTGAGAGAAAGACAGAGTGTGAGCGGGGGAGGAGCAGAGCGAGATGGAGACGTAGAATCCAAAGCAGGCTCCAGACTCTGAGCTGTCAGCACAGAGTCCGACGTGGGGCTCGAACTCAGGAAAAACAAGATCATGACCTGAGCCAAAGTCGGACACTTAACCATAACCAACTGAGCCACCCAGGCATTCCTTCTTTGACTTATTTTGAATAAGTGTAAATTTTAAAATAATGTTAAAGTAAATAAAGTGACAAGTAACTCAACTTTGAAAATTAAAAAAGAATTTAAAATATTACCTAGCATAGGGGCACCTGGGTGGCTCAGTCAGTGAAGCCTCCAACTCTTGACTTTGGCTCAGGTCATGATCTCAGGAATCGTGAAATGGAGCCCTGAGTCGGGCTCCCTGCTGACAGCATGGAGTCTGCTTCTGATTCTCTCTCTCCCTCTCTCTCTCTCAAAATAAATAAAGTTTAAAAAATATATTACCTAGTATGGAGAGTATAATGCTAAGTGAAATAAGCAAAGGGGAAAAACAAGAGAGAAAGAGAAACAAACCAAGAAACAGACTTGTAACTACAGAGAACAAACTGATGGTCACCAGAGGGGAGTGGCTGGGGGGATGGGTGAAACAGGTGATGGGGATTAAGGAGGGCACTTGTGATGAGCACATACTGTTGTATGGAAGTGGTGAATATTGTACACTTGCAGCTAATATAACACTGTATGTTCACTAACTGGAATTAAAATAAAAACTTTAAAAAATAAAATATTAAAATAAAATAGAATAAATAAAGTAGAATAGAACAACAGTCTTTAAAGTCATTCTCTGAAGTCCTTACAGAATTCAATATGTTATTCTATATTTAGAGAGAAGCATTATCTGTGAGGCTTTCTTCAGAAAATATAAAGGAGAATTAAGGATATATCAAAAACAGAAACATAACAATCCATGACAAGGTTTATCTCCTTCCCCGGTGTTTACATGCTAGCAACCTATTCAAGCATCAAAAATACTAATCAATTCAACTCAGCAGTTAAAACAATTTGAAATTATCACCACGGTTCTGGAAAATAAGCGAATGAATGATATGCCACGTTTTCTATGTAAGCATTCCAAGGAAAGCCACTTTAACTCTGGTGTGTGGCAGAGCATTGCCAAACCCAGGCTCTAGATTTATCTCTCATTGGGCATGACCTAGAGTTGCTTTGCGAATTCTATAGGATTGATTTTATATTTTGGACATACCTTTATTGAGTGTCAAGCTATTTATGGTTTCAGACCATAAGAGTGAACTTGTATATTCCCAAAGAAATAAATAGAATGAAGTCTGAAATCATGGCAAGTGACTTTAGTCTACCTGTCCATGCAGGGGGTGACAGAAATGCCACATTGGAGAAGAAAAGAGAGAGGCATTTTTGTGAGTGCCTAATATATTCTGTGCCAAGCACCATGTTAAGAATTTATTTTACCTCTATAACTCCTTTTTCCATCCCCTTCCTACTCCATCAGTGGAATGACCATTAGATACCTTTTCCTAGTCCACCTTTCCCACTGTAGAAGTGAGATCTCAGTGATTTTCTTGCCCTATTGAGATATCAGTTTCCTCGTCTTGTTAAATAAAGGATTTGGACTGAGCCATTGCTAAGGTCTCTTTCAGCATGTATGACCTTCAGGGTCTTCCACAAACTACTGGGCCACAGCACAAGTCCCTGTTGTTTCAGTAAATTCCTCCCCAAAATTAGAGATTTACAGTACATCCATTCCTGCAAAGATGGGGCTATGGGTTATAAACCTGAATAGGAGAATCATTCCTATTCAGAAGTAGCTTCTACTAAGACATATTTTGAAAAAAGTTACTTCCAACGCCCTTTGTTAAATTGCTTTGTGACCCCCAAACAGACAGAATATAGCATAATTTGTGTGATGTCAGTGATACAGATAATTATTTAACATATTGTTGTATGTTCCTATCCACCATTCATTTTCTCCTATAAGGAAAATGCATCCAAGATACTAACAGCATTATTAATAATCATGACCTAATTACAATAATAAAATATTACACCCAAGAATGGCAGAATACATATTTTAAGTGCACATGGAACATATACCAAAATTCATCATATGCTGGGCTATAAACAATTATCTGTATGACCTCATTCATACAGAACATGGTTTCAATTATATACAATATAATTAAGCTGGAAATAGGCAACAATAGGTTATAAGAAAGCTCTGATATTTGGAATTTAGGCATCTATTTCTATATATTTATGAATGAGAGATAAATCAGTGAATGATTTCAATATCACAGAACTTGTACGATATAGCTATGCACTCTATAAAGAGAATATTTAGAGCTTGAAATGTATATAATAGAAACATAAAAAGAAGTATAGTCAATCATTCAAGCATGCATTTCAAGAAGCAAGAATGTAGATCAAAGAAATAACAGATATGGGGCACTTGGGTGGCTCAGTCCGTTGAGCATCTGACTTTGGCTCAGGTCAAGATCTCATGGTAGGTGAGTTCAAGCCCAGCATCCGGCTCTGTGCTGATAGCTCAGAGCCTGGAGCCTCCCTCTCCCTCTGCCCCTCCCCTGCTCACCTGCTCACTCTCCAAGTGAATGAATGAATGAATGAATGAATGAATAAATACATAAATGAAAATGTTTAAAAAACTACACTGGTATAAGATTGGAAGTTGGTCTACCCTTGATAAGAAATTGTCAACAAAGTTTTGTTTTTGTTTTTTTGCCTTGAAAACAACCAGTTTCTATGCTTTGCCTTTATCACATCTTTGATTACGTATGAAAACTGAATCTTCTTAATACTGAAAAAGCCAAGTTTAGCTAACAACTAAACAAGTATATAAACCTCTGCAGCATCTCTTATTGCCACAATAAAACCTTCTGGTATTTTTTTTGACAGAGTTCCCCAAATTCAAAGTCTAAATGAAGTCTTCTTGACTAAATAGGCTTGTTTATTTGGTATGGGAAGTGTTATCAACTGAGCAGTAATAAACCTTCTTAGGCTACGTTGTATGGGAAAGTGCTATGACTCATCTAGAAATTATACGAAGTCTCTAAAGTTCTAATATCTCCTGGCATAATGTCATCACTTGTATTTCTGATTATTGAGATGTCGTAAGTCACAAAAATACTATAGCCAGCAAGGAATGTAAGGTGTCAAAGAAAGGGCTGATGTGGATTAATACCTCAGGTGTCATCAAAGTAAATATTAAGAAAATCTTGAATCAAGGGGCACCTGGGTGGCTCAGTCAGTTAAGCATCCAACTCTTGGTTTCAACCAAGGTCATGATCTCACAGTTCATAGGTTCAAGCCCCACATCAGGCTCTATGCGGACAGTGCAGAGCCTGCTTGGGATTCTCTCTCTCTCCTTCTCTCTTTGCCCCTCCCTTGCTTGTTTTTTCTCTATCTCTCTCTATCCTCCTCTCTCTCTTTCTCTCAAACTAAATAAATAAACTTAAAAAAAGAAAATAAAATCTCGAACCAAGCAGCTTGGTTGCAAACCTTCAGCCAAAAAGGAGGATCCCCGATGAGGTCTTACAGGCTATCCAAAGGGCAGTACACATCTCACATGGTTTCTCCCCTTTCTGGGGCCACTAATAATCCTTTGCCTTATATGTTTAACATTTTATAAATATTGGTTTTTCAGAGTGGTACTTTAATATTTTACACAATGTCTATAGACTTTAATGTGAGCTGACAAAAAAATCACAAATAACAATATTTAAAAACAATATTCACAAAAGTATGGAACTGTGCTTGTTGTCTTATGCATGTAATTGTTATTTTTAGTATTTGTTACCTAAAGGAATAGTTATGACAATTTTTCTCTGATTAATTTGACTGCTTTTGCATTCTTTGACCAACACACAAATGCTTTTTATCACCTGTAAGATATACAAGCTTCTTAGAAAGTAGACCAAATTCGAATGATTGAAGGCAGCTGAAGAAGGGCACAGAAATACTTGTCTGGAAATGAAAATATAAATTCCCAATTATAAATATACATATAAATTCTAGACAGTTCAATCTGGACACAGTTCAGAAAGCATTATTTTTCCAGACTAAAGGGTAGCCTTGTGGATTGTTATGTGGTGATTCACTTTCCACATTCCACTAGGCATTGATGTGCCTTCTGCACTGCCTGACCTCTGGTAACTTCTATTACTGGGCAAAGAGGAAGTAAGGTGATTAATATTCATGAACACTAACGCAAAGCTGGAAAAGCTAAGGAACAGTGCAATGCATTCATCTGTAACATTTCTCAAAGTAAACCATGGCATAAAACGAATTTCTGTAAGCATGAAACTAGATGTCTACTCTAAATAGATCTCCCACTGCATTAGGATACCTTACCCGCAGAGATTCATCTGAAGCAAGGTTTACTGCATCAACTCTTATTGCAGAAATTCTTAATTGATGATGGTTTACCTTTTCTGTGAGCAAGTATGTTCCATGAAAACATAGTTTTAATTTTGATACTATTTCTAACATCCTTCTAAAATTCTATGACTCTAATAATTATATACAGCAGACAGACACTGTTTAAAACTATTTTTGGAATGGTCTTTATATAAAGAATCATGTTCAGTACATCATGACTTTCATCTATATTCTCATAATTTAATATTTTCAAGTTAGATACAGCTGTTAAAATCATGGAACTTATTTGTTTAATGAGTGTCTTCAGGAAATGTTTTTTTTTTCCATGTTCTGAAATAAGAGAGCAAAAAACTGGAAGGAAAACAAATACTGAAGAACAATTTCTGTTCAAAAATTATTTAAAGTTGCATTACATGAAAACAGAATTATTTCCGAAGGGCAGCAGATGAGAAAAGCAATTAAAGCCAGGAATCTGAAGACAAAAATGACTTGAAAAACACAAGTTTTCTCTTATGCTTTTTAAGATGGCTAGCGGGAAGACAGCTGTTAAGAAACACAAAATGCTAATTATAATGTTTAGTTAAGAGGAGTGATTATCAGCAAAAGTAAAAAAAAAAAAAAAAAGGAGGGGGTTGGACTTACATTCAATTATCCATTGAGTCGCACAGTGTTGGCATTCAACAGAACCCATTTTATCTTATTCAGGGCAATCAAAGAGGTAAACAAAAAAATTTTCTTCAAGAGCTTGCAAACAAACAGAACCAGAAAACAAACAGTCAGAGCCCAGCTGGCTGGAAGAAAGAAAGGTAAGACGCAGAGCCAGAACTTTGGTTTGGGGCGGTAGGAGCCAGAACTTTGGGAATTTTTATTAAAAACGCATGAGAAAAAGCCCATTAAGCACATTTTCATTGGGCTAATTATTAACCCTATAGCCATATAATTAAAGACACCCTTTTACTTGGGATGTTAGCCCCAAGAACTAGCATCAGTCCCCCTAAAACTTGAAATAATAGTTTTAGCCTGGGAAAAGCAGAGGAGTTCAAATCTCTCTATCCCCCTACAATCTATTTATTTATAGCAATAAAAGAGCCACATTCAAAACGTGCCCACATACAGAGTGCACTGATTCATGTTTGGTCCTAATTTCCTTGCAAAAGAAAAGGGGTCCCTGTAAGAGCACTCCCTCTCACAGGTTTGAAGACTTGAGGGGTTTTGACCCAAAATACATTCATACAAAGACATCACGAATATTAGATACCTGGGAATTTTTCATTCGACTTCTCAGGTAAGCAATCACTCTTGCCATTTTTTTTTCTTTAAAAAAAGAAAAAGCAAAATAGGTTGGTGACATCAAAGGTGTCTCAAATGGCAAACCTAGGTAGCACATGAGCTCTGTTTTTTTACATTCTATTCCTGCAGACACGACCAAATGGCTCCAAGCCTCCATCACACAGATCTTGAGATAGATATGCAGCCTTATGTGGTGAAGAGGGAAAACTAAGATAGTTTCTATCTAGACACACTAGACATCTAGACACACTAGAATCTCATATTTCTGAAAGCTTAGAAAGAATATTCTACTCTCCACCATGATAATTCAGTCCAGAAATGAGCAAAACCCATCCAATACAAAAAGCTTCTTTGATGCCCAAAGTAAATCATGTATATTGCTTTTTAATTCAACTAACATATATTGAATTCCTATTGTGTGTCAAGCATTGAACTAGTATGCTATCGTCTACAAAGATTAGTAATGCAGGACCCTTAGTCTTAAGGATTGCATCATATGTGGAAAGCATGGAAATAATGGTAGCCACCATTGATCCAATCCCTATGTAAGCCCAGCTCCAATAGTCACAGAGCCCTACAGTGTCAGTACCATTATCCCTAAGTTAAAGAGGAATCATCGAAGAACGGAAAGTTAAATAACGTTTGCGAGATCACACAGCACATAGCAGGACAGTATTTCAAACCTAAGGCTTTCTACCCTATCACACTTGACACAAAACTTTTGCACTTTACTTGGTGCTAGGTTATTGCACATTGCACAGCTTCCTTCCTTGTAGTTGAAAAACCCCAGGTCCTCTCCCATTTCTACTTGATTATTATGGTGTGTGTAGCTCCTTAGACATTCATTCAACAATGTCTGAGTGCCTGTATGCCTGGGTAATCATTTTGAGTAGCACTAAATGCCCCAGAGCTCTCCATCATTCTTTCTAGCCTCACACATTTTACAGCAAAATAAAAAAAAAAATCTTTGTGAGTCCTAGTAATATTTAAACCCTCCCTTAAACATGGTATGCACCACATATGCTCTCTGCAGCTGAAGAACTCTAAAAAGTATTCAGAGAGAAGGGGGTGAGATATGAGGAACTGAGAATGTAAAGACATTGGAATTATTGCTGGAAAGCATAGCATTTTATTCAGGGAATTGTTGCTGTTGCTATGGACATTTTCCGATGCAGCTTTAGGCATTGACAATGACAAATGGTCTACATCGTTAGTTCGGGCTATAGAGCCAGCAGGAAAAGTGTGAATATTAGTCAAAACGTTGACTTAACTGAAGCACTTTAATACCCTCATCAGGTATGGTATGACACATACTATGACATTAATTACTCTCTGGCTTTGTCTAAAGTTTTACCCCACTCTTAAAATTCCTTTGACTTGTGGGTCACAGCATTTGGGATAAAATTAGTCATGACACTCTGGAGCAAGCATATTCATTGACATTCTATTTCATTCCTTAATTATCCACAGGGAAAGACAAAGGAGCAGCCAGTATTAGTATGAAATCTACAACTATAATGTATTTCTTTCACTGATCTAAACAACTAGAAAATATTATTAAGAGAGTTTGCAAAGTATGTCAAAGTTTATCTGCAAAGATCAAACCCCAAAACATTTATTTATCTGTTAATCATAGCACTGAGCACTGTGCCTGACATTCAATAAGCTTTGTTAAACAAATGAACCTTCCAAATTATTCATCTTCCTTGCTCTATAGAAGGACATTTTTATTTTACTTTCAACTTACTTACAGCAAAACTTAACATAAATCCAATCATCCATCATCTTCATGATGATCCTAAAACATCCTACCATGTTTTCTAATTCTTTCAAGAAATATTATATTTTACTCAAGATCACTTTAGTGTTTGGTGCATTTTATCATATCTTAGTGCTCTAAAAACTATCAGCCAAGTATGGTCTCTGTCACTTAGCCAGAAGGATGAGTATCTCCATGATTACATTATAGATGTATTATCTTAAGAGCTGCTGTAAAACATTACCACAAACTTGGTGGCTTAACGCAACAGAAATTTATTTCTCACAGTTCTGGAGGCTCAAAGTGCAAAATTAAGTTGTCACCAGGGCTGTGTTCCCTCTACAGCCTCTGAAGGACAATCCATGTCAGGGAGTTAGGACCCACTCTAGTCCAGTAGGACCTCATCTTAAATTGATTACATCTGCAAACACCTCATTTGACCTTAAAGACATATTTCGACTAGAAGGTCACATT
Organism: Neofelis nebulosa; assembly: GCF_028018385.1. Lineage (NCBI taxonomy): Eukaryota > Metazoa > Chordata > Mammalia > Carnivora > Felidae > Neofelis > Neofelis nebulosa. The sequence continues at coordinate 8,851,920 of NC_080794.1, read as the reverse complement.
CACATGTTGTGATTAGACATCGGGCATTGGACACGAAGAAGGTTAGTGCATTCAGGTTGGTATTGCCACCCTGATGTCAGCAGAGGATTACTTAATTGATTTGTCTACTACTAATGAGTTTGTTCATTAATACAAACAGTATGTCTGAGCTGAAGAAACTAGATAGAACATTGGTCAATAGAATGGTCAATGACAGTCTTTCATGATAGTTCAACTTTATGAAAGGAATGTGTGCAAAGGGTTGATTTGAAATCAATAGGCAGCTTTTATTCCATCATATACAACCACTCAATCACAGCTCTGCAATATGAATAGCTCCAGTATTAAAAACTCTCTACCAATGATTGCAGATAAGCCTATCTCTAACTAACCATTTTCTTTTTTTTTCCATGAGGATTTGAAATGCTCTTTTTTGAATTGGTACCCAGTTGTCCCTTCCCAGTGTCTCCTCCTATTTCTCAGGCCACCATGTTGCTTCTCATTCCTCCCAAAGAATAAGATTATCTCATGGGAGAGAAGATTTGAGTTTGCAAAAATAAAGCCATCTCTGCATATGTTCTTTGTGAAAATACCCATTACTTTCTTTACATTTGTAGTTCCCACCGGTTGAGATGCATTTCCTCCAAATAATTAGATGGCTCACCTTCTCATTTCATTACGGTCCCTGCTCACCTATTGGTTCCTCCCAGGGGCTGCCCTGACCACTACCTAAAGTCACCATTCTTCTCCATGAATCCCCAAATTTACCTTGTTTATTTCTTTCCTTCAAATCATTTATCCCAACCCAATGACACAGTTTATTTGTAGCTTTGTTTATTGTCTATATATCCCACTAGAATATAAGCTCTATAAAGGCCATGACTCTGTCTCTGTAGTTCACTGTTGTATTGCTTGTACGAACAACAATACTAAAAGCTTGCCCCAGATCAGATGCTTAATAGAAATAGATGTTTGCTGAATAAGTGAACGATTTGAAGTACATTATATCTCTGCAAAAAAAAAAAAAAAAAAAAAAAACAAAACAACTTTCCTGTACTATCAATTGACTGATTCTATGCTCTCTATACTTTATATATCATACTATCATATATATATATGATATACTATACACATACACATATATATATGTACATATATATGTGTGTGTGTGTGTGTGTGTGTGTATATATACATATATATATATATATATATATATATATATATATATATACTATCAATATCTGATTCTCATGGATTTCCAGGGATATATACACAAATGGGAAGAAATGCTTTTCTCATGATGAGTTCAAGGCTCTTACAAATATAAAATTACTAATTTATAAATTAGCCAATTATTCATTAAGAATTCTGCTGTCTGGGGATGCCTGGGTCGCTCAGGTAGATGAGAGTCTGACTTCGGCTCAGGTCATGATCTCACAGTTCGGGGGTTTGAGCCCTGCATCGGGCTCTGTGTGGACAGAGCCTGGAGCCTGCTTCGGATTCTGTGTCTTCCTCTCTCTCTGCTCCTCCCCCACTCATGCTTGCTCGCTCACTCTCTCTCTCTCTCAAAAATAAATAAACATTAAAAAATAAAAGAAATAAAATCTTAAAAAAGAATTCTGCTGTTCACTGGTAATTTTTTTTAAATTTTATGATATAATTGGACGAAACATATTTTAGTAGATTAACGAATTGTAATAACTTATGCTAATAATTATATTTTTAATTTTTTAATGTTTTATTTTATTTCTGAGAGAGAGAGAAAGAGTGTGAGTGGGGAGGGGAAGAGAGAGAGGGAGACAGAATCTGAAGCAGGCTCCAGGCTCTGAGCTATCAGCACAAAACCCAACACAGACCTTGAACTGATGGACCATGAGATCATGACCGGAGCCAAAGTTGGATGCTTAACCAACTGAGCCACCCAGGTGCCCCATAATAATAATCATATTTTTAAATGACAACCAAGAATATACATTATATAAATAATGGAATTCATGCAAGATATTTTTTCCACAACAGTATTATCTGAATGTGAGTTTTAAGGCATCATTCATCAAACTATTTCTGCTATCCCTAAGTTTGGAGCCAATTGAGAAAAGACACAGGATGTATCAGTTTTCCACTCTCTACTTACACATAACCACAAAATCTTAGTGACTTACACAAGAAACATTTATCTGTGCTCACAAATCTATGAGTTGGCCCAAAGCTCTGCTTAACGTGGCTGGGCTCACTCATGCATCCAAGGCTAGCTGACTGGTCAGCAGAGTGGAGGCTGACTGGTTTAGGGTGCCCTCAGTTGGGGTAAATTCTTTCCTCCAGCTGACTAGTCTGGGCTTATTTTGGCCCAGTAAGGGTTCAAAGAGAATAAAGAGAACAAGATATACTGTCACTTCTACCACACTCTACTATCCTAGGCAAGTCACAAAACCGGCCCACAGCCAGGGATTAGAGAAATAGACTCCACCTCTTGAGGGGAGGTGAATGCAACGTTACACTGCAAGGCACAGACAGGGCTACAGGCAAAGAGTGAGGTCAATTTTGGAGTCAATCCACCACATGCAGACTACACCTTCTTAGTTGGGCAGATCCACTAAGAGACCGAAGGAAAGACAAAGCTGATGCTACTTATCCCCCCCCCCCAAATGACGAGGGAGGAACAGAAAGAAAAGAAAAGTGTGTTGCCATCCCTGAAGCCATTCTACAAAATTCCTGATGCCAGGAGAAAAGACGATCTCTCTATCATGTATGTAGGCATGACGTCACCAAAGTGAAATGGAAGAGTAAGGTAAAATCAGAATTTTGTGCAGTAAAAACCAAACAAACAAAAACATGGCTAAGTCTTCTAAAACTAATGAATTGTTTTGCCGACTTTTTACCAAGTAAACGGTCTTGTTTGCTTTTCTCTTTCCTTTTTACTTGTCAGAGAGCTACCATACAGTTGCCTTCTTTCACTTGAAAGATTTCACTCTGCATGTTAATTACTTCAGATCACAGAGTAGACTGTTGTCCATCTAGAAACAGCATGGCTTCTTTTAAATTCTTCAAGGCTGTCGTTATGGAAAGGGAACATCAAATTTGGGATGAACGCCAAGCAAACAAGCCGTTCCTCCTCACAAGTTCCACAAAATACTTTTAACTTGGTGGAATCATTTGGAAGAATCTGTTTCTTACAGATTTGCTTGAAGAAAGCTACTCTCTAACTGTTGTCGTTACTATCATCAATCACAGGTAATATTTCAGGCTTTTTTGGTGGGGAAAAGAAGAAAAAAAATTAAAAATTAAGCAGCATATATTTTAATAGAATACTAGCCCAGTAAAAGCTTGAAACAGAAAAATGAAATTTTAAAAAAAATTTTTTTTTAACGTTTATTTATTTTTGAGACAGAGAGAGACACAGCATGAACGGGGGAGGGGCAGAGAGAGAGGGAGACACAGAATGGGAAGCAGGCTCCAGGCTCTGAGCCATCAGCCCAGAGCCCGACGCGGGGCTCGAACTCACTGACCGCGAGATCGTGACCTGAGCTGAAGTCGGACGCTTAACCGACTGAGCCACCCAGGTGCCCCCAGAAAAATGAAATTTTATTTTACAATAAAAATATTAACATGGTTATTAACATGTTAAAGACATAAAATATAAAATGCTACTTTATATTGCTTTACACTAAAGACCCAATTTGCCATGTTACAAAGTTTAATTATTGTTAATAATATCTATTTTAATAGTTTTCCAATGATAACTTTTTAATCGTTTTCAAATTTAATAGACCTTATTTTTTAAATTTATTTATTTTGAGAGAGGAGAGAGAGAGAGAGAGTACGTGAATGCATGAGTAAGGGAGGGGTACAGAGAGAATCCCAACCAGGCTCCACACTGCCAGCATGGAGCCCAATATGGGGCCTGGAGTCACAAACCATGAGATTATGACCTGAGCCAAAATCAAGAGTCAGATGCTTAACTAACTGAGCCACCCAGGTGTCCCTCAATTTAATGGAGTTTAAATCCTTCAGAACAGTGGTCTCCAATTCTTTTTTTTTTTTTTATCACACAGCTAGAATGTAAAAGAATTAAATCCCTCCTTATATGTATGTATTCATATTCTATAAACATATATATTATATATCTAACAAATTTTGCAAAAAAGGCCTTAATAATGAGCTAAAATAAACATTGGTAGAATTTTCAACACTTTTATTCCAAACTCCCATGATAATTCTACTGACACCAAAATGAATGAGACCGTGTAGGGAAGCAAAAGGAAGACTGGAGGAAATATTTGTTCAAAAAGTCATGTAAGATCTCAAGCTTTTAAAGGCATCTCTGATCCTCACTTCTCAAAAATGTACAGATCTTCAAACAGAAGAGGTGTCCACGTCAAGTCTTCTCTTTCATCCCTTCTGTATGGTAGGCGTGAGGAAAAGGTCCTCTGGCAGCTATTGCTGTTGTCTGCTCAGATACTTTCCCAACACATACACTAGATTTTACTCTTCTGATCACAGTGGTAAGTAAGCCCTTGAGATTCCCCTGGCCAGACAGCTTCTCTGTCCTGGGACTGAACACACACGGACAGGAGGTGGTAATTACAACTTCCCCCCTGATAGCAGCACATTAGAAGTTTCACAGACTTCCCAGGGTCCCTGGATGACTTACTCGGTTGAGCATCTGACTCTTGATTTCAGCTCAGGTCATGATCTTATGGTACACTGGATCGAGCCCTGCGACAGGCCCCGTGTCAGGCTCCACATGGGTCTCCACACTGACAGCACAAGACGCGTGTGTGCTCTCTCTCTCAAAATAAGTAAATAAACACTTTTTTTTAAAGTTTCACAAACTTCTCTAGGGTGAATATGCAGAACTGTGCTGAGGGCCATCTTCATAAAGCTGGATTATTCACCCCTTTTTTCTATTCCTGAGCTGTCTTTGTAGCTTTCCAGTTATCCTCTCTTCTTGCTCAGGCTGCTCAGGGGCAGATTTTGTTGTTTTGACCAAAGAAATGTAACTGATATTTGCTCCATCACCTATAGCTGATTTTTTTTTAGGTTTATTTATTTATTTTGTGAGAGAGAGAGGGCAGGGGAGGGGCAGAGAGAGAGAGAGAGAGAGGGAGAGAGAGAGAGAATCTCAAGCAGGCTCTGCACCTTCAGCACAGAGTCCAATGGGGGGTTTGAATTCATGAACCATGAGGTCATGACCTGAGTAGAAGCCCAACACTTAACCAAGTGAGCTACCCAGGGGCCCCAACTACAGCTGAATTTTCAACAGCTCGAGTCTCATCCATTCATCCAGTCAATCAGTCTTTCCTTTAACAAATAATTATTGACTACCTTTTATGTGTTAGGTGCCAGGACATAGAATAAAAAGATGCATAAGATATGTTTGCTGTTCTTTGAAAAAACAAACTTTAAAACTAGGGAAACAGCTGCATCAGAGGCATGGCTGTGGTGAGTACAAGATGCTAAGAGAGAAGAGGTAGAAAACCCGGGCATGAAAAGGCAGGGGCTGCTTTGAGAAGGGATTGATAAAAATGACAAGCCTTAAATTATTAATATTTGAGAATGTGAATACTGCCTGGGGCATTTTGAGAAGAGGGGAACCACAGGAGCAAATGCCCAGAGGGAGAAACTGCCATAGTTGGTCCTGGTAATGTTATGGCACCAGGGATGAAGTTAGATACAAAAGAGGTTAGACACTGTCTCCTATATGTTTGGTTTTTTGTTTGTTTTTAAGCCTCCTGATCAAATTAGAATACTTAGCTCATCTGCGATAAATCTGTTAAATGTTCTTCAAATTCCTGCACTATTCCTGCGACTCGGTCATGACTGAATGATTCACCTTGCAACAAGCAACAAGCCGCCAAGAGGGAGGCCAAGTTTATTAGCAGTCACTAATCTTCTTAAAGCAAATTCAGACACAAACACTGGTTCCATGACCACGGATCTTTTGATCCATATTTAATCAACACAAGGCTGTATCAGACCCCTGAAAAGTAATACAGGAAACATGTTGTTGGTGGCAATGTGCCTGGTAAGTTTATGTAGGGTCATAAAATTAAGCTCCATATTAGCAAGATTCTGCTAACCACGTAAGTTTTTCTTAATCTTGGTATTCTAGCTTGTCCAGCTTTACTTTTGGTTTGTCATGCAGCACTGGATCCCAAATATGATTTTTTAAGCCTTTCCTTTCTCTTTTTCCCTTACTGAACACTACAGACTTTAAACACACGCCTTAGATTGACGATCATGAAAGTCCCCCAGCTCAGGTGTTATTCTGGCATTCTGACAGGTGAGTCTTCTGAAGGAAGCAATTATAATACTGACTCCCTCTGGCAAGTTAGGTAGCTGATGCCTAGCATTTTCATGCTCATTTGAGATAGCCAATGTTTTGCTTTTCCAAAGCAGCTGTCTTTTCAAACTTGAAAGCCCTTTGATAACTGAAGTTCTATTGTGAGGTGGGGGGAAGGGGATGAAAAGAGATAAGACCACAAAAAAAATCAAATCATGGATTTTCACCTCTCCTAACCTTTCATCTTGGGCCTGAGAAACAATTTTATCAAATGGCGTCTGCAGGTATCCTTCTGAGATGAGATTCAGTGCGGAGAGGTGCCAGGTAATTATTTTTCCCCACACCTGCTTTCTCTCAGTCTGACTCAGACACCTGCACATGTTTTTGGGAAATGAAAATTAATTCAGAGAAAGGCACTTCTAAAGACCCTAGTTCCTAATAAAGGATTTTCAACTGCGAGATGAAAAGCCATTTGATTTTCCTTTTGAGATGCTTGATTTCTGGTCCCCCAATGGGGATATAATCCTTCCATCAGGGAACTCCAGTCTCTAAAGAGAACACTGGAGACATGAAAATCCTCATGAAATTATGCCTGAAACACCTTCTTTTCATTAAATGCTGCCGTTTTTCTTCTTTCATCACTTGACCCTTCCCAATGTTTCTTCCTCTTCTAAAGGATACACCAACGAGTACCTGGCTCTGTTATTTCACAGCTTTTCATGAGCATAATAGCTGGCCCTATTCTACCTTTGCAGCTCAGCAAAGCAACACAAGGCTTATCTAAAGGTTAGAGGGAACAAAGTCTACATGACATCTCCCTGTAACCCATCAGGACACATACCATCTGCTCCTAATGAATATCCCCCTGGTCCACCCACATCAGTGGAGAGAGTATTATTTGTTGAGTTCCATTTTGAATTTTCAGTAACCTGAATCCTAGACATGGTTTTTGTCAATCAGTAATTTTTGTAATGGAAGTTGCCAAGGGGCCAATGTGGCAATGCCTACCCACAGCCATATCAAAGACACTAGTTCCAGAACAGATTTCTTCAGCATTTGTTGGGCTAAAAGAAGATGTTGGAGAGAGAAAGTCCACATCAGCCCCTATCCTTAAGCTTGGTCTTTAGTTTCCTTTTTCCTCTGCTAATATTCTCAATCTACTAGTTTGCACCGCATTACTCTCCTATTTTCTAGAAGGAATCTACTGGATTCAACTCTAAGGAAAAGAGAGAAGAGATATAGGGCCTGTCTTCAGGTTGCATAGAGTCTAATGGAGAGTCAGGTTAACAAAGAAGGTATGGAATACCAAGGGAGAGAATCTTAACTTATAGGGTGAACTTTTTTTTACTACGAGTGCGTTTTCACGACGCAACGAATCATATCCTTCTTAAGAACAGAACCATAGCTATGGCCTCTTTGTGTTGCCCATGACAACTGACACAGTGACTTGTGTCTAGTGAGTAATCAACATTTGATTGTGAAACAGAATGGCATTACATGTAGTTTTTAAGAATTATTGTAAATACTTAGGAACACACCTGTTTCTCCTGTCAATTCAAAGACTAAATAGATTGAAGCAAAAGTACTTCCACTGTAAACAAATCAATAAATATGAAAGTGTGTCTTAGAGTCGCATGAAATGACTTACAGATTAGCGCTACACTTGTGCCCAATACGCTGACAGCAAATACTAATTTCTTCAACTCAGTGGGTTGAAAAGTCCTCAGAGTCTTGGTGCATAGCTAATATGTGCATGGCTGCCTTGGAAAGATCCTGGAGATCGGAGTAGTCAAGACCTATTGACGGGCAGCTATTGATAAAATTATCTGAGAAGTCCAGGACCACAACTGGGGATATTTTTAAAGTCAGGGTCATGGGAACCATTCGCCAGGCAGAGTACCATTGAGCACCACCAAAGGTGGGTGGTTGTGGAGGACTCCTAGCTGCTGTGATATGAGAAAGATGCCCCTGAGAGGAGTTTCAAAAAGTGTGGGTAGGGTGATGGAGCCCTCCAGGCGGTACAAGCGGGAATTCAGAAGACCAGAGTTACAGATTTGCACCTGAGAACAAAATCTAGGCCCCCTTTCCCGGGTAACCTGAGAGAGTCAGAAGAGATACCCTGACACAGAGCCTTCCCCGCCCCCATCAGAAGAGGGAGGCCTGAGGTCAGAACAGACACAGTGTCACCACTCCCACTCCCCCTGTGAGCACAGAACTTGACGCTGACCTGTTCCTTCGTGCAAGGCAGCGAAAAATCACCAACAGCCTGCACTGCTTACCGCAAAGGGTTTCCTTTGAGATGAGGGAGTGAGCTAATCGACAGAAGCAGAAGGGAGAAGCCAAGCAAGACAACCAGGTCAAGAGGAGCTGCAATGGGAGGCTTCCCAGCCTGTGGCAGATGGGAGAAGCTGCCAGAAACACAAAACACACTTCACGAGTTGAGGGGCACCAGGTGGAAGCAGAGCAATTTTCCTTTCCTGACGCCCCGTGGGAGTTGGGGAGAAAACACTCTCCTGTGTTTCCCCTCTACTCTCATATGGCTTCCTACTTCCGCTCTTCAAATCTGTAGGGGTTTGCTCACACCAAGAATTCTTCAACTCTTCAGCAGACACCAACTGGGTGTCCGATAAACGTAACTCGATCCTAACGCTACCTACCTGGAGTTAGCATAGAACCCACAGGTTAAAGGCTCAGTCCCATAGGACTTCCCCCACCCCCAAGCCCCCACTTCAACACTAGTTGCAAGTCCCGGTTGTCACCTGTGCTTCGGCCCAAACTGTTGTAAATCAGAGATTGCCACAACCCCCTCCTCAGGTTTGATGATTTGCTAGAATGGCTCACGGAACTTAGTTCAGTTGCTACTGCCAACGTATTACCCGAGGATGTAACTCGCGAACAGGCAGGTGGAAGGCACACATTGGGGAAGGTATAGGGGAGGGGTTTGGAGGTTTGGGGCTTCCCCACCCCCTCCAGGTGTGCCACCTGCCTAGCACGTCAATATGTTCATCACGCTGGAAGCTCTCTGAGCCCCATATTTTAGGGATTTCTATAGAGGCTTCCTTACATAGGCATGATTGATTAAATTCATCAACTATCAGTGATTGGACTCAATCTCCCCTCTTCCCTCCCTGAAATTTGGAGGCTGAAAGTTCCAACTACCTAATTACCTGTTTGCTTCCCAGGGCAGCCAGCCCCCATCTTTAGGGAGTTTCCAAAAGTCATCTTATTTACTGAAGATGTGTGGTTGACAGGGCTTTGTTACGTATAACAAAAGATACCTTTATCTCTCTTACCACTTGGGAAGTTCCAAGAGTTTGGGGAACTGTGTCCCAGGACTGGAAGAGGTGATCAAATATGTATTTCTTTTTTTTTTTTATTTTTTTCAATATTTATTTTTGAGACAGAGAAAGAGCATAAACAGGGGAGGGTCAGAGACAGGGAGACACAGAATCTGAAGCAGGTTCCAGGCTCTGAGCTGTCAGCACAGAGTCCGACGCGGGGCTTGAACTCACGGACTGTGAGATCGTGACCTGAGCGGAAGTTGGATGCTTAACCGACTGAGCCACCCAGGCACCCCTCAAATATGTATTTCTTATTATAAATCATAATATCACAGGATCAGAGTCTAAGATGTCTCCCAATGACCCGCCTCCTCGTATTCATTGACTTATCTCCTGTTCTTGACTGCGAATGGGATTTGTGACTTCCTTCCAACCAATGGAATAATACAAAGGTAATGGATGTCACTTCCACGATTCAGTGACATAAAACTATGATCTCTGTCTTCTAGCAGACTCTCTCTATTGCCTTCTTTGCTTACATGGTTTAGTGAAGCAAGAGGTCGTGTTGGAAAGGACACAAGGCAACAAATTGGTGGCCAAAGGCCAACAAAAAGCAAGGAATTAAAGCCCTTGTGCAACAACCTGAAGCAACAAATCTCACCAATTACCAGGTAAGCATGGAAGAAGTCCTTTCCCCTGTGAACTCTTAAGATGAGGCCCAAGTTATGGCTGACATCTTGACTATAGCCCTGCAGGAGACCCAGAAGCAGAGGACCCAGTAAGCTATGCCGGGACTCCCAACCTACAGACAATGAGATAATAAATGTGTGTTGTTTTAGGCTTCTTAACTTTTTTGTAATTTGTTATACAGCAATGGATAATTAATAGAATCTCCATGGCTTGGTAGGTGTCCACAGCCTACAATCTATGAGAGGTACCCATACTGGATTGGTCAGAAAATTACCTGGCTATGACTGTCTCTAAGGGGGATCCCTTGAGACTCAGGAAATAGTGTGGTAGTTAATATCATGTGTCAATTTGACAGGGTCACAGGGTGCCTGGCTACTTAGATAAATACTATTTTGGGGTATGTCTGTGAAGGTGTTTTTGGATGAAATTAATATTTGAGTCATTCAATAAAGCAGACTGTCCTCGCCAATGTGGATAGGCTTCTCCAATCCATTGAAGACCTGAGTAGAATAAAAGAGAAAGAATTCGTTCTCTCTGCCTGTCTCTGAACTAGTACATCAGTCTTGCCCTGCTTTGGGACTCAGACCTAGAATGAACGTACACCATCAGCTCCCCCATCGGTGTATTAACTGCAGATCTTGGACTTCTCAGGCTTTATAATCACACGAGCCAATTCCTTGTAGTAAATCTCTTTATATGTCTATATACATGTAATCTTTCAAATGCCCTTCCTCCTACAAAGAAAACTGCCTTTCTCATTTGTCCTTCACCCAAAGCCACACCCTCAAGAGAATTTCTACTTCTAAGTAATTATATTTCTACCTCTAAGTAATTTTCATCTGGGAAGGGAGTAACATTAGAGAGAAGAATTTCACTGAAGTTCACTCCAGGTCAAAGGTACCCTTTAGAGCTCATGAAACATTATAAAAGACTTGATTCCTTTAGGTGAGGGCCAGAAGGGATACAGTTAGTAAAGCTGAGAGCCTCGCTCTGTCCTTCATCACACCCATCTCCAGAGCCCCACACTCACACCGTACTACATTTATTTTGGTCCCTCTATTTTGTTTCAGTTTCTAAACAAACCAATAAACGATAGATGCGTATTTTTATACTAGCTGTAGATGTGGCATACATTTTAATTCTACTAAATTGTATTTCCTTTTTTTGGACAAAAGTCGTGGTAAGGGTTTGAGACATTTATTTCAGATATTGAAATAAACCCACATCATTAGAAGCTGAGAAGCATCTAAAAATGCCAGTTTAAATACCACATCCTCTGAAGTATATACCCCGAGACCTATTTTTTTCCAGGGTCTTAAAAATGCTTTACTAACATTAACTTTACGCAGCCTGACATCACCTCTACTAATATTATCATATCCCCATTTGAAAGATATAGAAAGAGTCACACAGAAAACTATAACAGGGAGGGAACCCAAGGTCGCAGGCTTCTGTGCCCGGAATATAAAATCTGTAAGAGTCAGGCTTTGGGGATGTTTTCTCTTTCCCAATTGACAAGAACTAGTCATGCAAGTGACAGCTTAGGAACACTATCATTTGCAAGTATCCCTTCCCTGCCTTTTCCAAGTCTTTTGCATAGCCATTTACATAGAGGGCCATGAATTATACATCAGTAGAATCTCTTTGTGTCCTTCATGCACCTACACTTCACATAGTTGTGCGATCTTGAATTCATCATTTTGATTTTTCCATCCACGCTCTCCTTAATTTCCGGTAAACACTGTTCCTGCTGTCAACACACTACCCCTTGCAACAGCTCTAAGAGGTTAGAGGGTGAGAAAATCCTGCCTTTTCCCTGCTCATGTTTTATCTTCCAAATTAAAGAGCACTCTCTGACTTCTGGCCATGGCTGAAGAAAGAGGTCAGCAGATCCTCTCCCGAAGAGCAACTATAAAGCTGAGAAAAATTAACAAAATAATCATTTCATTGTGGTGGAAATTGACCAAAGATGTATAGCAATCTGAAAAGAGTTTTTGCTTGAGGAAGGGCTGAACTTCAGGTGAGTTAGTGGGGGTCTCCGGCACTCATACCTACAGCTCCCCATCAAACCCGCGGGGAGTCAGCATGGAGTATCTGCCACAGCAGACTGAGCCTCGAGGACCAGGAGCTTTGCTGCACTGGTCAGTAGGGGCTCCCTCAACTTAGAGTGGCGGAAGAGGCCTATGCCCAGGGTTCTTGTCAGCAAAAGTTACAACCTTGACAGTGGGTAAGCAAACAGGACCAATGACTCCATTACCTTGCTGTTTTAGATATAGTTGGGGCAAGTCTACACCTAGATAAAGCAGCCTACACAGTGGAGACCAAAGCGGTACCAAGTTATCCACAAATTTCTGGCTTACCCTAAAGTTACACAAATGTACACAGGAAACAGAAAAGAACCTGAGGAAAAGTAAAAGCTGGGCATGCTTGAAAACAGACTGAACTTTTAACGTGCCCCGTGCCCACAGGTAACTGCACTGGCAGAGGGCAGAAGCCTTACTGTCTTGAGGTACTTGAACACAACCTCTATCTAATCACTGGCTGACAACCAGCTATGCAGACATTTGGCAACCTTTAGGAAATCAGGCTTAAAAATAAATAAAACAACTTGGCAGAAATCAGCAAAGATACAGTTGACTTAAACAACATAACTGACATATATAGAACACTTAATGCAATGACTACAAATGCATTTTTTTTCAAATGCCACATTGAACATTCTCCAGAATACACCATATACCAGCCCACGAAACAATAAATTTCAAAGAATTAAAATCATATAAGATATGTTTTCCAAAAACAAGAGAATTAAATTAGAAATCAACAACAGAATGAACTAAGAACTCACCAAACGTTTGGAATATAACATATAACAGCACTCTTCTGGAAAACACATGTGTCAAAAAAATTGCAAAGAAATTAGAAAATATTTTAAACTAAATTCAAATGAAAACACAATATAGAATTTACGAAATGAAGTTAAAGCAGTGATTAAAGGGAAATTTATAGCTTTAAAAGCCTACTCAAGAAAATAAGGAAGGTCTTAAATCAATAATATAAGACTCTATCTTAAGAAACTAGGAAAACAAGGGGTGCCTGGGTGGCTCGATTGGTTAAGTTTCCAACTCCTGATTTTGGCTCAGGTCATAATCTCACTGGTTCATGAGATAGAGCCCTATGTCAGACTCCATGCTGACAGTGTAGAGCCTGTTTGGGATTCTCTCTCCCCCTCTCTCTCTGCCCCTTCCTCACTGACATGAATGCATGTGCACATGCTCTCTCTCTCAAACTAAATAAACTTAAAAAAAAAAAAGAAGCTAGGAAAACAAAAGCAAGCTAACCCCAAAGCAAGGAGAAGAGAGAAAATAAGAGAAATCAATGAAATGAAACCAGAAATTGAACAGAGACAAATGAATGAAACTAAGATTGATTCTATAAAAAGATAAAATAAAATTGATGAAACCTTAGTTTAAATAAACTGATGAAGAAAAATAGAGATGGAATGCAAATTTCTAAAACCAGGTATGAAATAGGGGACATCACTATTGACCCTACAGAAATTATGAGGATTTATGGAAATATTAGGAACAACGTTACACAAACAAGTGGAGAATATAGAGGAAATGCAAAAGTTCATAAAAATAAAATGCAAATTACCAAAATGAACTCAAGAAGAAACAGAATATGTGAGTAGAGTTAACAAGTAAAGATATTAAGTTAGTAACTGAAAATTTTCCCACAAAGGAAAATCCAGGCCCAGGTGGCTTCACTAGTAAATTCTATCAAATATGTAAATAACAAACAATACCAATACCTCACAAACTCTTTCTGAAAGCAAAGGAAGAAGGAATCTTTTCACATTTAACATATGAGGCTAGTCTTATCCTGATCGGAAAGCTAGATAAAACATAACAAATAAACCATGAATGAATATTACTCACACTTATACAAATACCCTTAATAAAATATTAGCACATATTATCCAATAACACACAAAAAGGGTCATATACCATGACCTAGTTGGGCTTATCCCATAAACACAAAATGGTTTTGTGAAAATCAACTAATACATTACACAAAGGACAAAATACATAAAGGACAAAGCAACAATCATCTCACTAGATGCAGAAAACTCACTTTTAAAAATCTAATACACACTGATGAAAAAAAAAAACCTGTCAAAAATCAGGAATAGGAGGGAACTTGTTTCACCTGATAAAGATTACCTGGTAAAACCCACAGGTAACTTTATGCTAAATTGTAAGAGCCGGAATGCTTGTCCAAGGCAATAATAAGGTAATGATGCCTTCTTGTTATTCCTATTTCACATTATACTGGAATGTATAACCATTATGATAAGAAAAAAAATTAAAATCATCTAGATTGAAAAGAAAGATGTAAAACAGGTTTTATGCACATATAACATAATCCTAATGTAGAAAACACCGAGGAATCCACAAAAGCCTACTAGAACTAATAAATGAGTTTAGTAAGTTCACAAGATACAAGATAAACCTACTAAAATATTGTATTTCTATACACTAGCATCTCAAACATGCAAAACTAATTCAAGAAAACAATTTTATTCACAGTAGGATCAAAAATAATAAAATATTTAAATAAATTTAACAAAATGATCATAGGATTGGTACACTAAAAAGCACAAAACTTTGCTGAGATCATTAAGGAAACTCTCAAAGAAAGAGAAGACACTGCATGTTCATGGATTGGAAGACTCATACTATCAATATATATCAATTCTCATACTATCAGTATATATCAATTCAGTATCAATTCTCTTCAAATTGATCTCTAAATTCAACACAACCCCTATCAAAATCCAAGAACCCTTTTTTAGAGGAATTGACAACTAGATCCAACAATTTAAATGAAAATCCAGGGGCGCCTGGGTGGCTCAGTCGGTTAGGCCTCCGACTTCGGCTCAGGTCATGATCTCGCGGTCCGTGAGTTCGAGCCCTGCATCGGGTTCTGTGCTGACAGCTCAGAGCCTGGAGCCTGTTTCAGATTCTGTGTCTCCCTCTCTCTCTGACCCTCCCTCGTTCATGCTGTCTCTCCCTGTCTCAAAAATAAATAAACGTTAAAAAAAATCTGTAAATGAAAATCCAAAGGATCTAGAATAGACAAAACAGTTTTTTAAAAAGTAGAACAAAATGCAGACCTTTATTTGGTTTCAATCTTACTATACTCTTACAGTAATCCAGACAATGTCATATTGGTGTAAGAAGAGGCATAGATAACAGAATGGATAGTCACTTTATGTTCATGGTGGTCAGTTTATATTTAACAAATGTATCAAGGTAATGCAATGGGGGAGACATTAGTTTTTTCAACAAATGGTGTTGAGACAATTGGATATCCACAAATACTTAACTTAGTCCTTCACTCATACATACACAAAATAATAATAACTTAAAATGGATCACAGATTTAAACGTATGAGTGAAACTACACAAGTTCTGGAAGAAAACAGAACGTCTTTGTGACCTTAAATTAAGCAAAGATACAGAAACTACACAAGTTCTAGAAGAAAACAAAGAATCTTTGTGACCTTGAATTAAGCAAAGATACAGAAACTACACAAGTTCTAGAAGAAAACAAAGAATCTTTGTGACCTTGAATTAAGCAAAGATACAGAAACTACACAAGTTCTAGAAGAAAACAAAGAATCTTTGTGACCTTGAATTAAGCAAAGATACAGAACTAAAAGCATGACCTAGAAAAGAAAAACTAATAGACAACATTAAAAAAAAAAAATACAAGCCACAGATTGGAAGAAAATGTCTGCAAATTATATACTGATTGATGAAAGACTTATATTCAGAGTATATAAATAACAAAATAATAACAAAACAAACCACCAGATTTTAAAATGAGCCAAAGATTTGAATAATCACTTCACAAAGAAGTTACATAAGTGGTTGATAAGCATATAAAAAGACGCTCACAGGGGTGCCTGGGTGGCTCAGTCAGGCGTCAGACTTCAGCTCAGGTCATGATCTCATGGTCCGTGAGTTCCAGCCCCACGTAGGACTCAGTGCTGACAGCTCAGAGCCTGGAGCCTGTTTCAGATTCTGTGTCTCCCCCTCTCTCTGCCCCTCCCCTGTTCACGCTCTGTCTCTCTCTGTCTCAAAAATAAATAAACGTTAAAAAAAAATTTTTTTAAAGACGCTCACCATTATTAGTGGATAGAGAAATGCAAATTCTACCCCAACATGACACTATCACACACCCATCAGAATGGCTGTAGCATAAAATCAGAAAATAATGCTGGCAAACATGTCGATAAACTGCGACCCTCATGCACTGGTGGTGAGAGTGTAAAATGGTACAAAACCAATTTTGAAAATGTTTGGCAGTTTCTTAAATAGTTAAGCATAAAATTAACCATGCAACCCAGAAACTCCACCCCAGGGAATTTGTCGAAGAGAAATAAAGACACACATTCACACAAAGGTGAGTGAATGTTCAAAGCAGCATTCTTCACAATAAGCCAAAAGGGGAAACAAGTGAAATACCCATCAACTGGTAAAGCAGTAGACCAATTATGATAGATTTGCACAAAGGAATATTGTTCAGCAATAAAAAGAAATTAACTATTGACACAAACTACAACAGTAATAAATTTCAAGAAAATTAGGCCAAGTGAAAGAAGCCATCTGCAAAAAAACGAAATATTGTATACTTCCATTTATATAAAATATGAGGAATTGCAACTGATAGAGAAAGAAATTGCTCTGCGGTTGATTAGTCCTAGAGAGTCATGATCTCATAGCCTCATGGGTTTGAGTCCAGTATTGGGCTCTGCACTGGCAACATGGAGCCTGTTTGGGATTCTCTCCTCTCTCTCTGAGCCCGCTCAAACTTACACTATTGCTGTCTCTCTCAAAATAAATAACCTTTTTTAGGTTTAAGTTTAATTTTTTTAATTAAAAAAAAAGAACAGCAATGAATGTTTATAAAAACGTTTGCTTTTCACTTTCCTATAATGTTTATCTCAACAAGTTCAAAAGTGACCTAGAAATCAACTATCTTTACTATACAGTTGTGGATGTATCAACCATGGATATACCTAACGCATATTGACTCAATCATATTTATATAAATTAAAATGTGCTGTTTATGGTGACCTTGAATCAAAAGTATAGAATCAAAAAGAATTGCTGATTTTAAAAAATTATTTTAATGTTTATTTATTTTTGACAGACAGAGACAGAGCACGAGAAGAGTAGAGGCAGAGAGAGATACACACAGAATGTGAAGCAGGCTCCGGGCTCTGAGCTGTCAGCACAGAGCCTGATGTGGGGCTTGAACTCATGAACCGTGAGATCATGATCTGAGCTGAAATTGGAGGCCCAACCAACTGAGCCACCCAGGCACCCCAGAATTGATTAGTATTTTAAAAACAACGTTCTTGTCTTTACTCTTTGGCAATTTATTGATTTCTTCTTTAGAAACATTGAAGGATAAGAAGCTAAGATCTAGTTAGAAATCAGTAGTGGTTACAAATAAGTTCATTTCCTCTTGATTTTTTTCTATCCAAGCTCTGTATTTCTACGGTATCAAGAACTCATCACTAGTTAAAATACATGCACACACACACGTGCACACGCATGCACATGCATGCACACACATGCATACATGCACACATAGGCACACGCATACATGCACACCAGCATGTTCACATAAATCTATTTCTTCACATTGATAGGACACATATTTCATCTGTTTTATTCATCTTACAAGGCAAATGAATAAGAAGCTAAGTCTACATCAAATTGCAATTCGAAGAGGCATAAATAATATAAAATAACCTGGGGCGCCTGAGTGGCTCAGTCAGTTAAGCATCTGACTTCGGCCCAGGTCATAGTCTCATGGTTCATGAGTTCGAGACCCGCGTCGGGCTCTGTGCTGACAGCTCAGAGCCTGGAGCCTGCTCCAGATTCTGTGTCTCCCTCTCTCTCTGCCCCTCCCCTGCTTACACTCTGTCTCTCTCTCTCTCTCTCTCTCTCTCTCTCAAAAATAAACATTAAAAAAATAATATAAAATAACCCTTTTTTTCCCTAAATTAGATTGTCATAATAGCAACAGAAGTTAGTTTTTGTTGTTAGTTAAATTCCAGAGTAACTGTTCATCTCAAAATAATCTTTGGCAAGTTTGCTTATATAATCAGAAATAGCTCTGTGCCCTGGGAAAAAAAAAAAAAAAAAAAAAAAGATGTTGTTTTCTTTCCTCCCAGGTGGAAAGATCAGGCCAGTTAAACTGTGCCAACACTAACTGGGAATTTGAAGACGTCCACAGTAGATTTTTCTTATCCAGTTAGAAAGCCAATGTTTCACTACAAAAGAGTTGAAAAGTTACCAAAACACTGTCCCAAGTCGTCGTTAATAATTTTTAATAGTAAGCTTATGAAGCTAGGAGACTGGACAATTACAAAAATTCAGAGAATAATTATACAGCAGGCTAAATCCAGAAATTAAGTTTAAATTTAAAAATAAACTACATACAACAAACCCAGCACAAAAAATACTTTTAAGACGAGGAGATCAAAAGTGAGATCTTGAAAAGACTGAAATGAGATGTAAACATTAAATGTTTTGCTGAGCAGAAATTAAGCACAGCTTAAGGCTCTAGGGAGTTGGACAGTACTCTGCGAATTCGTGTCAGTCTGGGAATGAAGCACTGAGACAGGCCACAACATGGATGAATCTTGAAAACATCTGGAAAAGTGAAAGAAGTCAGTCGCAAAATACCACATGTTGTATGATTCCATTTGTATGAAATGTCCAAAAGAAGAAAAGCGATAGAGACAGAAAAGTATATTAGTGATGGTCTAGGGCTTGGGGGTTTGGTAGCAAATGAGGAATGAAGGAAACAGGGTTTCTGAGGTGATTGAAATGTTCTAAAATTGATTGCGACAATGATTACACAATCGTGTCAATATATTAAAAACCATTGAATGGTATGATTGAAATAGGTGGGTTGTATGGTGCATGGATTGTATCTCAAAAAACCCGTTGAGGGGCGCCTGGGTGGCTCAGTGGGTTGAGCGCCTGACTTGGACTCAGGTCATGATCTCACGGCTTGTGAGTTCAAGCCCCGCGTCGGGCTCTGTGCTGACAGCTCAGAGCCTGGAGCCTGCTTCGGATTCTGTGTCTCCCTCTCTCTCTGCCCCTAATGCACTCTCATTCTGTCTCTGTCTCTCAAAAATAAAATAAAAACATTAAAAAAAAAACCTGGTGAAAATGACTCTGAATTTCAGTCCATTCTCATATACGTATGACTAATACTGTAAGGCCATATGTTCCAAATATGGCTGATTCTATGGGAATACAGGGATAAAAGTTGCAATCTCTGCTCCAACATGTTCAATACAACAGGAGAAACAAAGTAAAACATCATACCCAACAGCGTGAAATGGGTTTGCTTCAGCAAGCACAGAATGTTACAGGAGCACAGGAATCCCATATACCCAATCTCTCAAGCCTGGAGTTGAGAGGTGAGGGAAGGCTTCCCAAAAGGGAAAACACCTAAGCTGAATCTCAGAGCACACTGAGATGAGAGACAAGACAAGAGCTTACCAAAGAGTTGGAGGAGGAGGTGGAAGATAGTGAGATATAAAACCGAGGGCTACATATGCCTGAGAACTGTGTTCAGAGGTAGGAAGAGTGGCAGGTAGGCAGGGTGAGATGGAGTTAGGCACTATACACATATATCGTGTATGCCAGCACACTAAGGACTTGCATCAGTGGGCAACAAAAAGTCACCATTGGTATGGATTTGGGGGAAGATAGAGAAGATCAGATCTGTATTTTAGAATGCCATTTTGGCTGCAAAATCTAGGGATTCAATTAGATGAAGTCAATTAGGAGACATCATTTGCTATAATCCAACTAAAATGATGATAATGGAGACAAAGGGGAAAGGATGCATTTGGAAGATATTTGTAAGATAGAACTGATGTGATATGGCAGGGGATAACACAGCTATCAAGGATGAGAAGGAATCAGGATGGTTCTCAAGCTTCTGTGTTTAGAAACGGTATTTGCCAGTGGTGCCCAGGCATCATGATTATGGACTAAGAAGAATGGGAAATGAGAAGTTTAGTGAGGGACTTATTGTGCTTAAGGTGTCAAAGCAGGCATGTCCAAAGTCAGATGGATATAAGGAAATGGAGATCAGGAGAAAGATCTTTCCAGAGAAAAAATAAGACAGTTGGCATGATATATGGACACTGAACTTACTGAAGTGGAAAAACATCCACAGAGATGTTACACTGGGATGATTGGGTTACTCTGTCGGTAGAGCGTTTGACTCTTGATTTCTGTTCTGGTCATGATCTCATGGTTCATGGGATCGAGCCTCGCATGAGACTCTGTGCTGACAGTGTGGAGCCTGCATGGGACCCTCTTTCTTCTTCTCTTTCTGCCCCTCCCCTGTTCACACGTGCACATGCATGCACTCTCTCTCTCTCTCTCTCTCTCTCTCAAAACAAAAATTTTTTTCAAAAAGGGTATACCAAGAAGGCAGAGAACAAAACCTATGAAAAGCCAGATTTAATGCCTAACAATTCAGCTTTTTCACTCATTATCTGTGTACCAGGAACAAGATAATGCTCTGAACTTCAGGAGACTTGTCTCTTCAATGAGAGAAAGAAAGGAAAAAGGAATGCGGAAAGAAAGAAAGAAAGAAAGAAAGAAAGAAAGAAAGAAAGAAAGAAAGAAAGAAAGAAAGAAAGGGAAGTAAACTCTATAACTTTTGCTATAGTGCCTAACACATAAATGCTAATTCATTTCTCCATTCCCCTTATGTAAGGAATATTCATTCATTCCGTTAATACTTTTGAGCGCTTACAATGTGTCAGCAGTGCTCTGGGTGCTGGAAATGTGTTGTTCTGAATAGCCCTGTATTGCATTCTTAGATGAGTAAATGCTTCCCTTTCCATGTGGCTCTTGTGGAGTTGTTTCTCATGCTCCCTATAGCCACAGTGATGGTTAAGTGACTTAGGTGGGCTTTTGCTAGTCAATAGTGATTGACCTGGGGTAGTGGATGAGATACCCAGGTAGGGCCAATAAAATCCTAGAATCACTAGATCCTTAGGAAAAATAATCCCATTTTTATTGGATTTTATTGGATTTTCAGCTAGTTAATACCCTGGCTACCTGGAAGAAGGCCACCTGATTTGTGAGAGAAGTAACCCAAGCCCAGAGATGCATAGAGAGAATATTAGTGATGTCATTTGAGCCAGTGGAGCCAACTATCACTGAAGTGTGATCCTGGCTGGATTTCCTGGTTAGATGAGGCCCCCTAAATGTTTTTGCTTGAGGTGGTTTCATTAGACTACACCACTTGCAACTGAAAGAACTCTGACTCATACACCTTTCCCGGCTCACATAAAGCTCTTCCAGCCTCAGAAGCCTTTTGTCTATAGAAAGACTATGGCCGTCAAAGGGATTCCACCCTTTGGAGCAGATCTCTCAGGGGCTAACAGGGCTAATACAATCCCTGATTACTTTAACACGTGGGTCATCTCTGTCAAAAAACTACTGAGTATATAATTATTCCAAAACATCTATTGAGTATTTATAGTGGGCCAGAATTCAATTTTCAAGTCATATGGCAAGATCACAATCTCCACATTTGAAATTTTATGTTAGGAGGTGAGAAAGACTGGATATTCTTAGAAGAATAAGCGCTAAGAAGAAAGACCCACCACTTAGACTGAGATCCTCCTAACCTTCTCTTTATCAAAGATTTCTCCTTAAAGGAGGATATCACCCAGGACAGGTGCAATCAGGACATCCCCATTCAAAGATCATTTATTGCATAGAATGATGGACAAATTGAATAATTCGCAATTCAGGAAATACATGAGCATAGGTGGGGGAACATTTTATGATGTCAAAATCACTTTCTATAAAGCACAACCTAACCTAACCCTTTGGAAGCTTTGTTTGCAAAGGGCTATCCAACAAGTGATTTTATAAAAGGTTTCTTTTTCTTCCTAAAATATTTATTTGTTCATTTGGCCTTCATATAAATAACCTAAGTCCATCATGGGAAACTTATAAAAATTGGACAAAGTAAAAATAATATAGTCATCCAAACAACTTTAGTTTAGTTAGAACTATTACTATTTTAGTGATAGTTGTGGATGTGCTGGATGTGGGATATGCGTATGTGTTTACACATACTGATTCCGATATTATCACTTAGTGATATATCATGGAGATCTTATAATTTTACACGTACATGCACATAATCTGCATAATTATTTAAATAACTATACAGCAACCTAATGTACAATACCTAGCGTTCCAATGTACAAGTGTTCTATAATTCATCTAGTCTATCCGATGTTAGACTATTCGTAATTTTTCCAAATTCAGCTATTAATGGGCTGAAAGTGTGTGGGCATGTTTTTAGCTTTTTACATATAGTTGTAAAACTGTCCTCCATAAAAACTGTAACACCTTACATCTCCACTCATCAACAAGCAGGAGAAATCTACAATTCACACCTTCACCAGCATTATCATTTTAAAAATCACTGCAAATGATTTATAAGAAAATAAAGGTAAAAAATAAACATGCAAATAAATATGTATAAAAACCACAATATTAATTCACTGTACAAATGAGTTGATTCTTTATAAGAAAAAAATCACTTTAAACTGAAAAGCTATATTAAAAATATAATTTTACAGTAACTTGCATGCATCTTTATAATAGTAATTTGCATCCATGTAATTCACTTTTCTGTGAGTAACATCAATTCTCTTTCAGGATTATGTCAAATAGACCTGCTTTCAATGAGTCGCAACTGAAAACAGAATTGTTTACAAGATCAAACTTTCTCAAGCGTACTATTAAAACATCAATCAGACTCTTGGATTTTTACTGTTAAAGGGTACATTATGTTCAGAACAAAAGAGGTTTATAGACTGGCACAAATAAATAAAACAATCTACAACTTTGTGAGGAAAATCGGTATTTTGCTAGTTTTAATAATAGTACCATGGCATGAAAAGTCCATAAAGCCTGTTAAAATGATGTTGGGGGTTCTCTCTAAAAAGAAATTATTTTTTAAAAGTTGATTTATTTATTTTGAGAGAGAGAGAGAGAGAGAATGTGAGCAAGGGAGGGACAAAGAGAGAGGGAGAGAGGGAATCCCAAGCAGGCTCCATGCTGTCAGTGCAGAGCCCAAATCAGGGCTCGATCTCATAACCGTGAGATCATGACCTGAGCCGAGATCAAGAGTTGGATGCTTAATCAACTGAGCCATCGAGGTGCACCTACGTTTTTTTATCGTTAAATGTCTGAGATTTGTGAGTCGTTTGCTACTGCACTTAGACTACCTGCCCTAATATAGAAATTAGTCAGTGTTCAAACCCAAAAGGCAAGCGCATATTTTTTATGCTCCCTTTGTTCTAATAAATGTAAAAGTTACAATCTGATCTTAGTGTGATTTTATTTAAGGACAAAGACAAAAGTAATAATTTGCTACTGTGATTTGTTTTCTGCCCAAAATAAGGGGTGAGGGAAACCACTATAAAGAGTGCTGGGATCATAAATGTTTCTCCTGGGACACTACATCTAATGAATGCATTAGACCATGACTGAGGGACAATATTAGTGTTCTTCTCATTCCCAGAAGATTAGACTTATAGAATGGAAATAAGAGAGCTACCTCAATGCCTTCATCTGGCACCCTTGTGCTAATCACAGGTATATAAACCATTTAATTATGTGATTTATCCCTAGCACAATTGGATAAGCCTTCTGATTCATGGAACATTAATGATTCTGTTTAATTTCCTACTTCAGATCTATTGGATGGTTTTCTCGTGTAAGTTTTTACAAATACCAGATCACTTGTGTCTAATAAAAGATACATATTGTATAAAAATCATATTTAATGTATATTTATTCATTTTGAGAGAGAGAGAGCGTGGGTGAGCGAGCATGACTGGGGGAGGGGCACAGAGAGAGGGAGACTGAGAATTCCAAGCAGGCTCCATGCTGTCAGTGCAGAGCTGAACATAGGGCTCGATCTCGTAAACCATGAGATCATGACCTGTGCCCAAACCAAGAGTCTGACACTTAACCAACTGAGCCACCCGGGCACCCCCAAAATAATACTTTAATATGATCTGTCTTGTTATGTTTACATTTATTTTAAAAGAATACACTTTAAAGCACTTAGAAAAAAACTTTTTTCTGAAAGTCCCACTTCAAGAAAAGTTTTAGCAGAGAAGATACATGAAAAGAAAAGAATCTTATTCTCCTGGAAAAGATCTAACTATTCCCTTAGAAAGAAGAAAAAATTAGAATGAGCGAATGTTAGAGATAATGTCTGTTGATCAAAATGACACACGTATGGAATAAATACAATGAAAACTTAACTAATAAAAAACTGCCTATTTAAAGATAAATAATGCCAAGATGAAAATTGATGTGTCAAGCATTATTTAATGGTTTCCTAGTAGTTTGGTTTGATGATTGGAAGACTGAATTTTCAAATGGATGTTCTGATTCTAACATACCATATCACCAGGTAAGTGTCACCTTTCAGCCCCTCAAATGTAAGCAATATTCAGATAGAATAAAATGCTTAATTTAGAATGAATAATATTTATAGACATAATAAATTATTAATCTTACCATGAATAATTTATATCAGAAAACTCAGATATTCAAGGAATATTTCAAACTCAGGCACATTTGAAAGAGAGGTAGAATTTTCCAATCCCAGAGATCTACATAAATTATTTTTTTCAAGGACAAATACATTTTCCAGAATGCTTCATATCAACATGAGCGATTGAGGTTGATTTTTTATTTAAATTTATACTTTGCACCTGGTTCCATTCTAGTCCCATTTCCTAATCACTACACTGTAACAATATCTTTTCAAGATACTGACAATGCTGTGATATTTTGGGAATGGTGCTTTAGGGGGGATTTAGTGAAGATAATTATTCAATCTTCATGAATTTATAGCTTAACATTTCAAGTTGATATGTTAGCATATAATCGTGTAAATGTAATTAATGCAGCAGTTCCACAATCAAAATTCTTTTAGCAAAAGCTGAACCTTTTGATTTGTTAATGTCTTTCTTAACTCCTTTTTCCTTTTTACATATTATACCTTTCCAATTAAAGTTTAAATAAGGGTTCAAACATTGCCCTTAGATATTCATTCAGAAAATTGACCTGATTATCTGAGGGCAAAGATTAGCACATTACTTCCTGAGAGAATTACACATGCTAATTGAGGGTAGATATCAGCCCTTGATAATAATGGAACTTACTCAGGCTCCTTACTCAAGTAATTGCATCATTTGGAAACCTTCTATTAGTGCATAGAAATAAAAATGCTGAAAAGCCCTGGTTTTCAACTTGAATGTTCGTGTTTGGTTGAACCTGCCATATAAAGCCACAGTTTTAAAATCTGATTATTATGTGGTTTCTCTCTCTCCTACCACCTCTGCCCCGCTCTCCCTAGTAAGTTATTTTTACCCTTGTAATTATTTTTTTTTAATTTTTTTTAACCTTTATTTATTTTTGAGACAGAGAGAGACAGAGCATGAATGGGGGAGGGGCAGAGAGAGAGGGAGACACAGAATCGGAAGCAAGCTCCAGGCTCCGAGCCATCAGCCCAGAGACCGACGCGGGGCTCGAACCCACGGACCGCGAGATCGTGACCTGAGCTGAAGTCGGATGCTTAACCGACTGAGCCACCCAGGCGCCCCTACCCTTGTAATTATTTATAACCCTTTGACTAACATCTGATTGTCCTGACTGGTATAAAAGAAGTCCACATAAATAAACCATTTAAAAAAAGAAAAGAAAAGAAAACGACAAAAGAAGAAAAAAGTATATTTAATATGTTTCTGCTAAATTAATGTGTTTTATTAATTTCTGGGTTGAAATTTACAACTATTTTGTATCTAAGTCCTTTTGGGATTCTGTTAAGATCTGGGCATTCTGTACATAGCAAGCAATTGTAACACCTATTTGCAAACTAAGACTAAATAATGTAAAGAATGTGATATTCTTAACACCATATTTTACAAATACAATGTTGAGAGGGATAAAATATAAACAGGGGCAGGGGTGCCTGGGTGACTGAGGTGGTTAAGCGTCTGACTTCAGCTCAGGTCATGATCTCACGGTTCATGGGTTTGAGTGTCCATTGGGCTCCGTGCTGACAGCTCAGAGACTGAAGCCTGCTTCTTGTGTCTCCCTCTCTCTATGCTCCTCCCCTGCTCATACTCTGGCTCGCTCTCTCTCAAAAATAAATAAACATTAAAAAAATTTAAGAATATATGAACAAGGTCATAGAATGTGTAGCAACAGTAGATTTAGTGACCAATGTTAAAAATCAGAAATTCTGGGGCACCTGGGTGGCTCAGTCGGTTGAGCGACCGACTTCGGCTCAGGTCACGATCTCACGGTCCGTGAGTTCGAGCCCCGCGTCAGGCTCTGGGCTGATGGCTCAGAGCCTGGAGCCTGCTTCCAATTCTGTGTCTCCCTCTCTCTCTGCCCCTCCCCCGTTCATACTTTGTCTCTCTCTGTCTCAAAAATAAATAAATGTTAAAAAAAAAAAAACCAGAAATTCTGAGACCTATAGCTTATTTCATTCATTCACCTCTGACTTTGAGACTGAGAAGTACTTTTATTATCCTACGACCTGATTAACAGTCTGACATCACAAATCTTCTGAAATTCACATGCTAACTCAAAACACGGTAACTTCCCTTCCCAAGGTACATCTTCCTGATGACGTAAGCAGAGCATGTGGTAAGCATGGACGAAGCACTAAAAAGCCAGCCAAGTGATGAGCTGAGTAATTCACTCATATCGCCTGTACTTAGCCACTGTCATTCGTTAGATGTTGCTAGATGAGCACATTAGCTATGTGTGCTAATGGAGGAAAAAGCCTCCATTACACAATCACACTATCTTTTTTTAAGTGGTATCTTACCAGTAAAAAGAGAGGATTATCAATAAAGGGTCACCTGCACAAATAAAATGTAAGGGGTCACGCAGTACTTCAACAGTAGTAAGTAAAAAAAAGTAAATAGCACAAGGGTTCTTTGGTCCATTTCACTAAAATTGACCCATTTCACTAAAGCAACCCTCTGCCCTAATAAATATTAGTTTGTTTTATTTTATCTTTTTTTTCCCAACAAGCAAAACCACTACTGTTTGTCTTTGTCATAGTGCTAACCTATCCAAGAAGCAAGAACTGTTTCTCTTTGGTTTGGGCAACAACTGTAACCACATTAGAGTCCCTTTTCTTCCCTCCTGGCTCTCAGCCCAGCTGCCAGCTGTAGAGACAGCCCCCACAGGGATGGTGAGAGATAGACCTGCTCAGGAGCATACATTCAATTTTTTAAAAAAATCAACTCAATTTCAATTGGATTGAAGAAGGGAAAGGCCCCATGCAAAGATAAGTCTAAGTCAGGCTTGAATAAATGTACATCCTTCCAGACCGAACAATGACTTTACATCTATAAACATCTGTGGCCTGAAATAGTAAAGAACCATTCATTAAAGTCTAGGGTACTAAGTGAACGGAACATTTTTTTTAAGTTTATTTATTTACTTATTTATTGTGGGGGGGGGGGGGGCGGGAATCCCAAGCAGACAGGGCGGAGCCCAATGTGGGGCTCAAACTCAGGAAGAGTAGCTTTGGGAATATTGGTCCAAGTTGAATCCATCTAGAGATGTGGATACCACCATAGTGGTATTTGAGGGGATCGTGGAAAATAGTTGGCCTAACTGGCTTTAGTGCTCCAGAGGGTCACTCTGGACTAAGGTAATGAAGGTCCTGACACCTCACTGCATTATTGGAGAGTCAAACATTGGCCAGAAGTTGGTATTTCTTCTCCTGAAACACATCAACTTAAAATGTGTGGCTTCAAAGAATCATCAATCCAGTATTTTTTTTTTCTTTTCAACAAGGTGGCATGTTGGTTAAATGAGGGAAGTTGATAGTGTTGATGAATTTTCTTGTGGGACCCCAATCTGTCATCTTTTGTCACCAGGGTGTGACGTGAGCTTTAAAATCAAAGTATAGATTTATTCACTCACTTTCACATCCATCTTTATGGATTTCTTTGCCAAAAAGCTGCCCTAGAAGTTCTGGGTAAGCCTTCCTGCTCAAAACTCTCTCCCCCAATTCTATACTTGTCTGTCATGAGACTTTATCATTTTTTTTAATAAAAGCAATCCTAGTCATCCTGTCTGCTGCTAAAGTGAGCCCATAGAATGTGGGTTTTATTCATCCTGAGATAGAATCTTACACTGACAGGGATGGGAGCCGCTTACAAAGTTCCTGAGAAAACGCCATTTGATCAGTTTGCCCTGGGTTTGAGAAAGCCTTGCCAAAATGCCATTTTTCCAGGTGGGCAAACCAATGCTATGAATTCTACCTGATAATTCCTCCAGGATTTTTGTTAGGTAGGAAAGAATAAGATGCATAGAAATTGAACCCAAGAAAATAGATCTTGACAAGCCAGGGGACCCAAAAGGTTATTTAGAGAACTTCAACAACACATCAGGTCCAACAGCATCAAAAACAACTTTCTTCACTGCTGGACATGAAGTTGTTGGCTCATAAACTGTCCCTCATATGCAAAAGACAAGGAGAGATGAAAAAAGGAGCAGACCTCTCCAGATTGGTAGGTGGCAGGCTTAATATTCAAAGGAACTTAGAGACTAGAAGCCGCCTGCCAGGAGCCTTTTTAAAGGGTTTAGTCAGGTATATCATCCAGATGATCTCAACAACACCTTACTCTCTTAAGGCTGTCTTTGGATCAGCTCCCACTGGGAGAATGGTGGACGGAACATACATTTCAAGGACAAGGGAGGGAGTGAGGAGCCTCCAATTGCCAGTGTCTGGTTCACAGGTGAACTTCAGGTCATGTCCCCTCAATTACCTCCTCCAACAAAATCAAATATTAACATTTATCTGCAGCATCAATTGGAATGATGATTCGGCACATATTTAGCACATGCTTTACAGCCCTAGAATAGAGAAATAGTGATCGATTTTTAAATACTATCTCCCAGTATTTTGTAAACCAGTGATGAAAACTGAAATGACATTAAGATAGTAAGATGGCAACTGTCAACACCTCATCTTTAAAACAAAAAAGTGAAATTAAATAAAATGATCTTGTTCTGAAGAATAATTTAATTCTGAAATGCTTATTTGCGTCATTTGTGTTCTTTCCAAGTTAAGCCGCTGTTCATGCCTGGGCAACTAAATGAGGAGAGGTGGTTAAGTATAAATTTCAAATTTTTTCCTGAAGAGGAACAGAATATATCACCCCCAAAAATGCCATTTTGGCAAACTGATTCTTTTGATTTGAAGTTATTTGAGAAGTAACTCCTCACATGAAAAGTAGCCTGCCTGTACCAGAAAGGAAGAGGGCATCCCTTTCACCAGAAATAGGAAATTCGGGGCCAGGAAGTCCATATGGACAAATCTTATTACTTCACTAATTTACTACCCCAAGCCCAAACCCCTTTGTCTTGACAATTCTTCACAAATTTATTGCTTTTTGTTTTGTCTAAAAGATACAAAAGTTCCCCATTTTGGTCACATATTTGAGTCTCATATTTTTATGGGGTTTCTGTATGTACAAAATTCAATTTGTTTTCCTCCTATTAATCTGTTGTATGGGAAAAAAATTCTTCCTCTGCCCTTCAAGTTCTTCCAGGGGACTAAGAATTAAATTTACATGAGACAGATTAACATGAGAAAAAAAACCCAAAGTTTTATTACATGTGCACAGGGCCCAATAGTGACACTGAGACAAAGAAGTGACCAAGGCCAGCAGTTTTTATACCAGACAAAGAGACTATAAATTTGTGAGGAATTGATAGGATTTTTAATTCAAAGGAAAAAAACAGATATTTGGGAGCATTAATTAGTAAGGAATTCTAAGTGGAATTTGGGCTGAGATAGCAGAATAGTAAAAAAGTAATAAGGTTTGTTTCAATAGCTTTCTTGGCTTTAAAGTTTCTACCTCTGGTGATAAGGATGTCTTTTTATTGCTTAGTACAGGAAGGGCACCACCCACATGAGAGATTTATTTCACACTTTCAGACAGATAGACAGAGTGACCTTGTACGGGCTTTTTCCCAAGTAGCTTCAATTCAAAATAATCAATATGCCATTGTGGTATGTTTTGGGCAGACTGTCCTTGGCCCCTACACTGTCTTATATCAATTTAGTTATTAGACCAGCCAAAGAACCTAGCAGGTTCTTTGAAAGGAAAGGTTTTTCTGCCCCTATACCCCATTTCATTTTGGTAAGTGATTTTTGAAAATCCTAAGAAGGAATCTTTAACTTGGCTGGAAATAATTAGATTTTGAACTGTAAAAAGGCATTACTTAAAGTCTTTCATATTCAATAGATTTCTACTTTATTCTGTAATAATTTCTAAATATAATTTTAGGAGATTAGTATCTCCAATAAAGGATGTGTTGGTGATCGAGGTAAAGGTGGGGCCATGTGATCTACATCCCCTTTAGGTCTTTTGGTCCATTTGCATTTAGAACTGGGCAATTCGTCTCCATGTTCTTTTTGCAATCTTTCCTTCCCTATCCTGACATTCACCAGAGACGTGCCCCTAAATAGGAAACTGGATGGGTTGGTGCCCCCATTCACTTCAGGCCCCCAAACAGGTGAGCCACATGATATAGCACTTGAAACTCTAGTTTTATTTTTTATTGAGTGTGCAAATGCTTCTATTGGTTTGAAAAGGCTACATTTTTCTCTCTGAATTGGATTTATTTTTAGATATATTAATATACTTACTCAAAAGAACTGCCTTCCTCCCTCATTCATTCAACAACTATTTACTGAATCCTTGCTGTGTGTCAGAATATAAGGCAGCAAAAAAAAAAAAAAAATCAGATATGGTGGTCACTGCCATATTGGAGCCAAATGTACCATCTGATCAGTGTTTGGCTTCTGGTTCATCCCCTGCCTTTCATTCTCCCTCGAGGAGTCCCACAACCCAGGCTTTTACTGAAATGACCATCCTGCACGTGTTTACATAATTTCCAAGGTGGAAAAACTTTCTTAGAGGATTTCTAGCCTCCATCCTTGCCTTTCAGAATTTCAAAGACTTACATAAGTGAATTTAATTAACACGCTCATGAGTCCCCACGTTCTTACCATGACTGTGACCTGAGGAGATGTTATTATTTCTCTAGCATCGGGCACACAGCGTAATAATCTTGGATACTGTTTGGCACTCACTTTGTTGCAAAAGGAAATCTCATTTCACAGTCCTCTTAAGAGGCTTCCAATTTTTGTTTTATGACAAATTATTATGAAGTATCATTCAGAGTTTTTCAAGATGAACTTCAGTTTCCAAATTAACACTTTCCCTCAGACCACTGTGGCTTTGTTAAATTCTAGGTTGGTTGCTTTAAAATAGACCTACTCCCGTCAAAACGCAGGGGTAAGAGGCAAAGAACACCACTGAAGTGGGGAAGAGAGTAGTTTATGGTGACAGCTCCCCAGTTCTTCAAGGTTTTAGCAGAAATAATTAAATTGAGGCTCAAGCCTACTCTAAGCAAGGCATATTTTTATATATCTTACTCACTAAATTATCCCAGACCCAAAGGCCCTATTCCAGGTTAGTGAATACCTCCTGAGGTATGATTTGGGTAGAAAAACAAAACTCCACACTGTACTGCTAATAAATGAAGATTTTTATCTTTCTCTTACATCAAGGCAAAAATACTAGAAAATGGGCCCTATGAGATGAGTACATTTAAAAGTAACATGATGTGTTGGAAATAAAACTGGGCCAAGAGATAGAGTGATGGATGCTAATGTCAGCCTCTGCCACTGATAAATTTTCGACCTTAGATTAATTTGCTTAATTTCTCTGAGCACAGAGCTCCTAATGCATAGATATAGGTTAGCGATAACTCCGTTCTGGGATTATTAGGGGAAACAATGGGATAAACTACGTAAGTACATAGCATAATGTCTGGCACGTGGTCGGC
The DNA here is from genome assembly GCF_028018385.1 of Neofelis nebulosa. NCBI lineage: Eukaryota > Metazoa > Chordata > Mammalia > Carnivora > Felidae > Neofelis > Neofelis nebulosa. The sequence continues at coordinate 8,819,626 of NC_080794.1, read as the reverse complement.
CCTCAATAACAATTTTTTCTTCCCTCTATGTCTGTCACCTCCGTGCTGGAGAATTCCAGGTAGGACGATGGAAAGTTTAGGTTTCATTGTTCACACCAGGGAGCTATAGACCATACAGGCAAGAAGAGCAAGCATGGTGGCAAGTGGGGGAGCCACTGCCTTTTTGGTGTGACCTCGTGCCTGTCAAAACATCCACTGTGGAACAATGGGCATCTCACACTCACAAGTGTGGTCATGCATAACAGCTGTGCAGAGTTATGCTCTGATTATCATCCTATTGTTAGGTTGTTGTCACTGAATGCTTTCAATCTAATGCGAGATTTAGCTGTTATTCTCTCTGGTGTTTAATTTCCCTATTTCCTCTTACCCATCTCTCAGAAACATCATCTCTGGCTGCTTCCTTCTTAAGCTCCATGCTGGACTCCTTCCTCTTCCTGACTTCTAAATGCTGGAATGACCCAGGCAACAATGTAAGCGCTGTTCTCTGTATCTAATTCAGGACTCATCCACCTCCCACACTTGAACTTCCAACCATATTCTAGTGACTTACATAGATGTTTCCCACCCCACACCTCTCTCAGAAGTATCATGGCATATCCAAATGCCTACTGCTTAGAAGTGGGGGGCGAGGGGGGATAATTTTCCCTCTACCCTTCTGATTCTTGGCTGAGACTCTTTTAATAAAAGATTAACAAGAGAAAAATAAAGGCATTATTAACACATATACCTTATGTCCACATAAGAGATACCCAGGAAGAAAAATGGGGGACTCCCTGAAGTGGCTTAGAATTCCAGTTTATGTAACACCTTTAACAAAGAACAATACATTTGTGGAGAAATGATGGGAAAGGAGAGCAGTTGTAGACTTCCAAAGGAGGAAATAAAGGTTAGTGAAGTTTGTTACCTAGATTCATCTGGTGACTTCTCCAGGCTGATAGGGTCTAAAGTTCTCTTGGGGATTAAATCTGCCCTTCCTGGTAGAGGGGGGGGGAGGAAGAGCACCTTTGTAAATGTATATCCTGTTTATAAGTATATAATAGGAGAGGAAAGAGAGTTTTTCTTATATCTTCTTCTTCTCATTTGCTTTGAGCTCAAAATAACCCTGATGCCAAAGTGCATTATTTTGGGGTGGTATCATCCATTACCCTTCAGAGATCTGATAAGCAAAAGGGAAATCTTGATTTTCTTCCCCTAAAACTACTTCCTTGACTCAGTGAGTGGCACTGTCATTCCTTTGTTTGCTTAGCTCAAAAATCTAAAAGCTGGGGCACCTGGGTGGTTCAGTTGGTTGAGCATCCAACTCTTGATTTCGGCTGAAGTCATGATCTCACGGTTCGTAGGACTGAGCCCCACGTTGGGCTCTGTGCTGACATCCTGGAGCCTGCTTGGGATTCTCTCTCTCCCTCTCTTTCTCTGCCACCTCCCACTCATGTGCACTCACTCTCTGTCTCTCTCTCAAAATGAATAAATAAACTTAAAAATAATCTAAAAGCCAACATTGATTTCACTCGGCATCCTGTTTTTGGCTGCTCCCATTTCCCCAATATCCAGTGGACTTATCAGTTCCATCAGCTCTCCTTTGAAAGTATATTCTAATGTCACACCTCCCAGCAACCGGCCCAAACCACACTCGTCTCTGCAGTAGCCTCTTAAACAGTCTCCCTGATCCCACTTGGACCTTCCTGAGGTCTGCTCCTCACCAGTGCAGCCAGAGCGATCCTTCCACGATATAAGTCAAGTCCTGTCCTTCTCCTACCTCAAGTCCTCCACTGTACTGCTACTCAACTCCTACCCAAGCTTACAAGCCCCCACATTACCTGATGGGGAGTGCCCACATGGCTGCTGTGTCCCTCAATGATGTCATGTGCTGCCAATTCTCCTTCACTCATGGTACTCCAGCCACCCTGACCTTCTTGGGGATCCTTCAATGCACTGCATCTCTCCTTCTCATAGCACTGCCACCCTTGCAAATCCTCCTGTCGTAAGGTCTTCCTCAGAGCTTCACATTTGTCACTGCTTCTCTTCTTTTTGGGCTTTTCCCATTACCTTCAAATGGGCCATCCCCAACCATCCCATCCAAAGCAGTTCTTTTACCCTCCTTGTGGTGACTGTCTTCCCTTCATTGGCACAATTGACTTGGCCTTCTGTCACCAATGGGAATCACTTCATGGATGAGTTTATTGATTACCTGAACCCCGCACTAGAAGGGAAATTCCTTATGGCAGAGATTTCATCTTTCATTCTCTTCCCTGCCACCTCCATGGCATATAATCAGTGCTCAAGGCTATTTTGTGTAATTAATAAGCCTTATTCACGTAGTCACTGGAGCTGTGAAACTCCTAATGGTGTTTAATCTCTTTTTTCTCCCATGACTTCTTCATCACTGGCTCTCATTTACTTTATGTCCAAAAGGATGTCTCCACATTTGTCTCCATCTTCCCACCCCTCATCATGTCTCATGTGAACCATTACAGTAAACTTCTAAATGATTTTCCAAGTCTACCTCTTTCCTACCCCTTGTTGCGAGAGTCCTCTATCTTTTTTTTTTTATTTGTTGGCCGTCCATTAAGGCTCTCAGCTCTTGCTCAGAGGGACAACTTAGTCTAGAAGTATCTAGAACTCTCTTGGGAACCACGAGTTACTTGGGTTGAAACTCTAGTGAGTCGTGTGTGTGTGTGTGTGTGTGTGTGTGTGTGTGTGACCTTAGAAAAATCATTTGAAACCCCTGAGTCTCAGGTTTCACATCTATATGATGGAGATAACAATGCCTGTCTTATAGGGTGGTTATGAAGATGAAATGAGTTGTCATAACGATAAAATAAGTTAGTTTCTGGGGCGCCTGGATGGCGTCAATTAAGCATCTGACTTCAGCTTGGGTCATGATCTCACAGTTTGTGGGTTTGAGCCCCACGTCAAGTTCTGTGCTGGCAGCTCGGAGCCTGTGCTGACAGCTCAGATTCTGTGTCTCCCTCTCTCTCTGCCCTTCCCCCTCTAGTGCTCTCTCTCTCTCTCTCTCTCTCTCTCTCTCTCTCTCTCTCTCTCTCTCTCAAAAATAAATAAACGTTAAAAAATTAAAGAAATAAGTTACTTTCAGAAATTAGAATAAGACACAGCACATAGTAAGTACCAAATAAATGTTAGCTATTTTAATAGAATTCCTTCCGTCTGACATATATTTGTCCATGGCTTTTAGTTTCCGTGACATTAACTCTATGCTGCCATGTGATTTCAGTGTTCAACCTCAACTGTCATATTTCCTTTTTCTTATGCAAATTCTTCTGAAAGGCATCCTTGAGTCATTGATCACCTTAGGTCCAGTGACCTCAGGCCAGGAGAGAGAAGGGTCAGCTGATGCAATCATGCCAACCTGCACCCACCCCTTCAGCAAGGGCACGGGGGCACTTAGGAGATAGCAAGGGCAGGCTGGGAAGGGACTGGCATGTCTATCTTAGCAAGAAAGATGCCTGCCAAGTGCCATTGGTCCTTTGGGAATAGAAACAATCTTAGTCCAAGAATCCTCTATTTTGAAAAAAAAAAATGACTATTTGGATTCTGGTTTTATTTTCTGTATTTTTTTTTTGGTCTATCCTTATCATTTACTGAAGATCTCTTAGGACCACTATGCTTAACTGAAGCCAAGAGAGTGGTTTGGAATAGGTAGTTACCTATGGGGTTAGGTGCAGGGGAAGTTCTGAGATACATCTGGAGCTTCTTTCCTATCCTACAGGCGGTCCCTAGGAGGGCCATGTCTACATTCTGCTTCAAATATCTCCCCACCACCTCCCTGTCCCTTGATACTCTTTGGATATTTAACTACTAATCACCTGTATTTAAGAACATAAAAGCCATGGTTAACATGTAAATACGTTCATCGGAAGAGTAAGTCCTTAGGAGCTATCACTTAGTAATATCAAATCCTTATTGGCTTATCAGATTTGCCAGCAGAAGGTGATGTTCCTAGGGAAGAGAAAGGAGGACAGGTCCGTTTTTGTGCTAGGAAGGGAACCTAGAGTCCAGAGATGGAGCATGAACCTGAGGAGAAGATGCTTAGCTGAAGGAATGTACACTGGGTGCCATGAGAAAGAACAGATTAGGGGAGCCAAGGGGAAAAAAATAAATAAAAAGGAAAGAAAACCCTATAATTGGAGATAGAGGGACAGTCTTAAGACATATATTCCAAATGTTTGTTTGAAAGCAGCCCCTTAATAATGAAGACCAATTAGCTTCAGGTTCAAATGAGGGTTGCACCATTGTATGGATCCCAGAGTGGGTGTGGCCAATGGTCCATCCCCAACTTCCCCAGAGCAGCATGGAGTCAGCAATGACTATGTGTCTCTCAAGTTGATAGACTGCAACATGGTTATCTGTCAACCTGTTTCCACCCCCAAGATTGTCAAGGAATTTGCAAAGGCAAAACTTGCTTAGTGGGTTAAAAGTTGAAAGTCAGCAAGCTCCAAAGCATAAGGCATCTTTGGTGAGCACATGTGCTACGTACCAACTAAGGACACAGTTTTTAAACTTGACTCAAGGTCTTGCTTTGGACCTCAATAGCCAAGCCCAGGGAAGATCACACATTTTTAAAGTTGTGAGAATAGGGTTATTTAGGTCAGAAACAGAATTCACTCTTCAACCCTTTCAAAGAACATGGTAGCTAAGTTCGCCTTTATAAGCAAAGAGTGAAGCATGCCTTACAAAGTCATCATTACCGACAGGCTAAATAGGATGACTTCAACCAAAGTGGACCTATGTGGCTGCCAGGCAAGGACATGGCAGAATGTCCCATGCTGCTCTTCCCAATTAAGAGGATTCGTATCATTGTTCTTACTTAAAGTGAGCAAAGAAACATCCTCTGTCTTCCTTAAACATCGATGTTTCGAAGTAAATATTTTTGTTTGTTTGTTTTGAGGAGATTTCTATTTTCAGTGTCAGGAGCACAAAGTAACACTGCTAATGCTCTCAAGGTTTGAATCACTGTGATTTTGAGGACACAGTGATTAAAAGCCCAGATTCTAGAGTCTGATGCTTCCATCCAAGTCCCCCCACCTCCTAGCTATGTGACTCCATTTATACCAATCTCCACTGTAGTAAGCTCTGCTAATCTCTCTTATGAGCTAATAAATGAATGCACTTATAACCATCCCTGGGACAGGAGTAAGCACTCATTACTGTTGGCATGCTTCAAGGACCACCTCGTTTGGTCTTCACTGCAACCCTCATTTACAGATTACGAACAACCTTCTGAAATTGATACAATTAAAATCCTTATTTTATAGGTGAAGAAACAGGGCTGAAGAAGGTTAAGCTGTGTGCCTGGGGTTACAAAGCTAAGAAGTGATAGAGGGAATCAATCCTGGGTCAATCAGACTCTAATTAAGACACAGCCATGTCTGTCATAACCCATCTGTTGTATGCTAGCCATTCGTCGAAGATGTGCTAGAGATCTCAATGGTGTTTCTGAGAGACTGGATTGTCCACAGAGATAATTAGAGCATAAATAACAAAAGGAATCTCAACAAACATAAAATTAACTCAACCCTTATCATACTGTATTAACTTGGGGGGGGGGGGTGGAATAACCCACCTAAAGTCTTGAAGTCTACCAGACTGTCAAACGAAAGTAATCCTGAAGGAGGTAGAGTATGTGCTATGGGACAGATACAAGATGTGGTCACTACCCTTGAGTAGATGACAATCTAGTTGGACAGAATAAACAGTATAGTCAACATGCAAAATAGTCATCGCAACTTTACCATATAATCACCGATGGGATGTGTAATGCATGACCAGCCTAATATAGGGTTAATCAAGCAAGGATTGTTGAACAAATGATGAGCATGGGATCTTAAAAACATTGAAGTGACATGTATCGTTCAGATATTTAAGGCTATACGAGTTTGGAGTTGGGGAGATAATGACATTACTGTAGAGCAAGAACTTGAATTGAATCTTTGAAAGAAGGCATAGATTTGGATACATGGATGGGAGACTGAAAGGCATCCCAGAAAAAGAAAGCATGACTAAAGTCACGGGGTCAGGAAAAAGCGTGACATGCCTGGGGTGAGAAGGAAAGGAAAGGAAAGGAAAGGAAAGGAAAGGAAAGGAAAAGAAAGGAAAGGAAAGGAAAGGAAAGGAAAGGAAAGGAAAGGAAAGGAAAGGAAAGGAAAGGAAAGGAAAGGAAAGGAAAGGAAAGGAGGGGAGGGGAGGGGAGGGGAGGGGAGGGGAGGGGAGGGGAAAGGAGAGAGACAGAGACAGAGAGGGAGGAAGGGAGGAAGGAAGGGAGGGAGGGAGGGAGGGAGGGAGGGAGGAAAGAAGGAAGGGAGGGAAGAAGGAGAAAAAGAAAGAAAGAAAGAAAGAAAGAAGAAAGAAAGAAAGAAAGAAAGAAAGAAAGAAAGAAAGAAAGAAAGAAAGAAAGAAAGAAAGAAAAAGAAAAAAGGGGTTCATTCAAGAAGGTAAAGCATGTAGCTATCCAATGTGATTCAGCTTATAGAGTTTTCACAAATGACCAATTACTACCTAACTCTAAAGTAGAAGTGTGTACCAATATTTCCATTCAAAAAATAAGCTGAAAGTTGAACATATACACAGGTCTGCCTTAAGTCAGTGTTGCAGCCTCTTTTGTTTTCATTACATTATATATTCCCTGAAGTACATAGGATAGAGAAGAATTAGACTTTTCAAAGTCAGGAAAAGGACGAAATAAGCATTACAGAGTCATATGTAATTTTAATACATCAAATGGAAAAGCATCTGATACAGTCAGGATGTTACTATAGGGTTCTATAAGCTCTCTCTCTCTCTCTCTCCCTCTCTTGTCTGTGTCTCATCTGTCCATCTATATCCATACATAAGGTGTCTATTTGAAGCACCAGCTCTTAGTGTTTTTTCCTTAAATTTATTTTCTTTACCTAAAAAGTGAGCTTTGTTCAAAACACATTCATAGAGAATACATTTGATGGATCACTATAGTCCCTTTTCAACGTCTTTCCCTCCCTCTTCTTAAATTTTCAACTTGAGCTATATGCTAGTCGAGAATCTCTGAAGATTCATTTTTATGAAAATATTCTTCATAAACCAATTGAGATGATAGAATTGTGAAAACATTCATCTCCCACTTAAAAAAAACCCACACAATAAAGGGAAAGGAAGCTTTATTACTCAGATGGAAAGATTCTGACCTAGGGTGGAAAGCTTTCACAGATTTTTTTTTTTTTTTAACATCCCTCGGTGTCAGAATCCAAATGATTTGTCCATCGTGGTTTATGCTGGAAGCTGAAATTCAGGCTCACATCCAGCATTTCCTGTCAAGGCTCATATGGAGGACCTATCTTCAGTATGTGTTTGTAAGGACTGAGGTTGTTAAGACTGGGAAACTCTGGCTTATAAGAAATTTAGATAAAGCCAGAATTTTATAATATTAACGTTGGCAGCAGTTACTGTTTGTTGATGACTTATAATAAGTGAGACTCTGTGCTAAGTGCTTTAAACACATGATTTTATCTTCACAGCATCCCTGTGTGGTAGGATTTTTTCCTGCCATTTTACATCCAAGCGTAGAGGGGGTGAGCAACATGTCCCTAGTGCCCTAGTACAAAATATTAAGCAGCAGAACAAAGAATCCATTGTGAATGCCTCTATGAAGTAAAAATGCAAGAGGCGCCTGGGTGGCTCAGTGGGTTAAGCATCTGACTTCAGCCCAGTTCGTGATCTCACAGTTTGTGGATTCGTGACCCATGCTGAGCTCTGTGCCGACAGCTCAGAGCCTGGAGCCTGCTTTGGATTCCATGTCTCCCTCTCTGCTCCTCCCCCGCTCATGCTAAGTCTCTCTCTCTCTCAACGATAGATAAACATTAAAAAGAAAAACAAAATTTAAAAGTCACTGAATCTGGGGGCGCCTGAGTGGCTCAGTCGGTTACGTGTCCAACTTCGGCTCGGCACAGGTCACGATCTTGGTTCATGAGTTCGAGCCCCACATAGTGTTCTCTGCTGTCAGTACAAAGGCTGCTTGCGATTCTGTCTCCCTCTCTCTCTGCCCCTCACTGCCCACGCCTGCCCCCTCTCTCTCTCAAAAATAAATGAACATAAAAAAAAGTCACTGAATCTGCTGCCTGCTACAAGGTGGGGCTTTATCATACTTGCTTGAAAATGGCTTTGCTCCAGCTGGTGGGCTTGCTGATGTGGGAGACCACAGAAAGCCACAGGCTCCGGCCAAGTAGGCTGGGTGTTTGTGAGCAATGGGGGCAGGGGGCGGTTTACAGGGAGCAGGGCTTCCCATCCCAGCTCTACGTCTCATGTGATGTCCTCCCCTGCGTCCTCCTCTGTGGAAGTCACAGCGTCAACAGCACATAATAATAGCCTTCCATGTGGATGAAACGGCACGTTAATGTAAATAATGGACTTAACGTAGTGCCTCGTATAGAGGAAGCACTCGAGAAGGGCCATTCACATGCTACGAAAATAGAGTTCCCGTTTAATGAATAGGCCCTTTGTAAGGATTATTGTTTTACCTGTACGAGTTCACCTAAAAATATGAATTCCTCTGAGCAAGAAGGGGAGAAGAAGTAAAACAGAAAAGAAAAAAAGTTGCAGTCAATAGGACAGTCTCCAGTATTCCCAATGTCACTAAAATCTCTGCCAAGCACCCGGCAAGAGGGCATCATGTTCCCCCGAATAATCGGTGCAGTGATGGGGGGATTTGGGGGGCAATGCAGTGAGGGGTGCTGAGGCTCCCTAGCCACACCTGTCACCTTCCCTTGCATCCTGAAGAGCCAAATGTGCACTTTCATTAAAAATAATCACAGGGGCACCTGGGTGGCTCAGTCGGTTAAGCGTCTGACTCTTGGTTTTGGCTCAGTTCATGATCTCATGGTTCCTGAGTTCTGGCCCCACTACGGGCTCTGCGCTGATGGTGCAGAGCCTGCTGGGGATTCTCTCTCTCTCTCCCTCCTTCTCTCTGCGCCTCCTCCACTCGCTCTCTCTGTCTCTCAAAATAAATAAACTCAAAAAAAAATCACAAACATCACTCCAGACTTGCAAAATCTTTAGTGCTGCTGCAGGAGAATCGTACCCAGAGTTCCGTCCCCAGCCGCTCAGATCTCTCAGATCTGAGTTGTCCATTCAGGACTCAAAGAATAACCTGCTTGGCCCCTGGCTGCCATCTGTTTCACCCTTCTTAGACCCCCTCATTCCTGCCCACACCCCTGCATGTTGCCCTAGTGTCTTTTCCAGACTGACCCTTCATGTCACCTGCGTGCACAGCTCTGCTGGGGGACCCTGACACTTCCAGGCCCTCGTGTCACTGTGGCTTATTTCTTGCTGTCACTGATGGGTGATCCCACCAGGGAAAGGCGGCCTCTCTAGCAGGAGATGCATCACAAAGCTGGGAAGCAAACAGTCGGGAAGAGCCCTCTGTGGGTGTTCCTGTCATATCACTCCCAGGCGGCTCTAAGCAACTATGGTCCTATTGTACCGTCATTTATGTCTAGATTTCTATACAGGCTTTTCTATTCTAGTGAATTAATAGAAGGGAAAAGAGAGAGATTCCAGAAATACTCTAAATTCAGCTAATATTTACTTTGCATCATTCACTTAGAACACCTCTATGCCCCCTTAACCACTCAGCCTCTCCCTAAATCTGTGCAAGACAATGTGAAAGACGTACCCAAGGCCTCCCAGCCAGTCAGTGGTAGAGTTTGAACCGAACTGTGTCTCCTGACTCTTTGTTCTTAAGATCCGGGCTCTGACAAATGGCATGTGTGCTTCAAGTCCGTCTGGGGAAATGCCACTCTATGAAAATACAAAGTCACTGGAGATGGGGTTTGGATTGTCTGGAACTCTAGTCTGTCATGTAACTCTGTGGCAGAGTCCCAAATACAAACGCTGTTTTTCTTTTTGTGTAAAGTTCCAGGAGTAGAAAATACTTTCGCCTTTCGATCAGTAGGACTGACCCAGGAGACCAAGTCTCTAGGAGCCAAAGCTGTCAGAAAGAGAAACAAAATGCCTTTCTTTGCAACACAAGCGCTTGGGGTGGATGTTCTGAGCAGTACATGCTGCAGTCAGCAGTGATATTGTTTCACAGGGTGTAGCCAGAGTCAACCGGCTTTTTATTCCCAGAATATCTTAGCCCAAAGACATAGCATCCTTTCAGAGACAGCCTCAGAAAGTCGACTGCTTGCCTGTAGCCGCTCATTCCTGACTATAAAGCAACTTTTCTGCCACAGAAGAAAGAACTAGGACAGGAAGTTTTAAATGGTGGTCCCTTTAGCAAAATGTCGTGGTGAATTTATGCTCCTTGATTACAAATTTATTTATGGAAAATCAGAAGTAATACTATGTAGTGTGATACACTGTATTGGTAGGGCTTACATAGTATTACTGCCACATCATTTTTAAATACTAAGGATATGTATGCATATAAATATGGTTAGTATTTAAAAATGATGTTGCAATCTGGTCTGTGTTGGTAAATCTACACTAGAGCAGTTCACATTTGATTATAGACAATGTTATACTCTCTGGTTTCTTTCTTGAGGGTAAGAAGTGTTTACTTCTCTTCTTTAACAGCCTTCTCCTCCCACTGCTGGGCACTAGTAGGGTTCAAGAAGTAAGTATGATTCACGGCCTCAAGATTCTCTTTTTTAAATGTTTATTTATTTTTGAAAGAGAGAGATAGAGAGAGACAGATAGACAGAGTGCGAGCAGGGGAGGGGCAGAGAGAGTCGGAGACACAAAATCTGAAGCAAGCACCAGGCTCTGAGCTGTCAACACAGAGCCCAACGCAGAGCTCGAACTCATGAACTGTGAGATCACGACCTGAGCTGAAGTTGGACGCTTAACTGACTGAGCCACCCAGGCACCCCTAAAGATTCTGATCTTCAGTTCCTTAACTGCTACAAATAAAGACCGCTGTTTATTCTATCTTAGAAGTCTGCTGTCTCTGTCTCTCTTAGCCCAAGAGACTATAGTTACATTTTGCTCCAAGTAAGATAAAATGTTGGATCAGCCCCCTGGCCCGACCCCTACCTCCCATCCTATGGTTCCTGAACAGTTAGGTTTCAGTCAGCCCCGAAACTGTAAACATCTATTGTGCATATGTGCTCATGTGCAGTTTTTTGAAGGTCCTTAGCTCTATTAATTCTCAAAAGATTGTGGATGCAAGACTGAGTACACTGTGTGAGTCTTAGAACATCCTTTAGAGTTAAGCAGCAAGTTTTTCTGTTTTCCTCTGATTTGTGATATCTTATATTGCAGTGATTTTATAACCCACGGCCCAAGGGTGTCCTGGGCAATAGGATGGTCATAAACAAACACTTCACAGTGTCAGCATATACTGTTCATTCTAGAATCTTGGTGTTTCAGTTAAGAATGACTGGTCACTGTTTTTGAAGAAATAGATGTCCTGAAATGGACCCACATGGAAAATGGTACCCCATCATGTGTCTAAAAACCTAAGGATTGCTTTAAATACAACTCCTCCTTTTCCTCATGTTATGATTCGTTTATAGTGGCCACAACTTTCCTGAAACCATCACAGTAACAAAAACCAGTCAGGTTTGTGGAATCTTGCTGTTTTACTAATGATGTCACCAGCACAACAACACCAAAGAAGCCTTCCACCATTGTGCATGTAATAAAGCCTTTGCTCACACTACAAACAACTGTCACAGTTATCTTCCAGTCATGCCTACTGCCTATAATATGGCAAGACTCTTAAGAACACTTATAAGAAAAACAAAAAAGGGAACCCACAGATATGATCTTTGTCCTTTATTAGGAGAATTGTGCCCTCCTAGGTCCAACCAGGGATTCCCAAAAGTTTACAGAACTGACGAACCACCATTTAAAACCTTCCTTCTGGACCAAGTGTCCCAAATTCCTGATGCTGTATAGACTGCTCTGGTCTGCAGTATCTTCCGTGAGGATAAGCAGGATTATCTAGATCTGTGCCAGTCAGCAGGGTGGCAAATGTCTACATGTGGCCACCGACACTTGAATGTGGCTAGTTCCAACTGTATAAAATACACAACAGATTTGGAATATTTAATATGAAAAAAAGGTAAACAATTTCATAAACTATGCTATGCTAATTTTTTTAAAGATTACCAGTTAGTATACTAAAATATGTTATACAAAATGGTAATCTTTGGATATGTTGGGTTAAATTAAATACATTATTAAAGGGACACCTGGGTGGCTCAGTGAGTTGTGTCTGACTCTTGGTTCTGGCTCAGGTCATGATCTCAGGGTCATAGGATCAAGCCCTGATTCAGATTCTGTGCTGAGCATGGAGCTCACTTAAGAATCTCTCCCTCCCCCACCCCCCATCCCTCTCCCCTGCTTGAGCTCTGTCCCTCTCTCTAAAATAATAATAATAAGTATAATAAGTATAGTAAGTATTATAAGTATTATGTGGGGAAACAGGTTCTACTTACATAAATGGGTTAGAAACACGCTTAGAGCAGAAAGCCACCACCTCGAGGTAAAAGCGCCCGAGGTTAGCTAGTGAGATATTGTAATGGGATCATGAGTAACTTGTTATATCACCTGCAGGAAATTACTTTCCATCTGACACCAATATACGATTGTACTTTGATCACAAATTCCACTTGCCCCCCCCCTTTGCTTCTTACACACACAAGTTAATGATTACTGTCTGATTGTTTTCTCCATGTTCACGTGTGTAAGATCTTGTTTTCTTCATGTTCATCACGTGAGTAATATCTTGTGAGCTCAATAAATACAGAGAGTAACCCCCTGTTTGGGGCTCTTGTCTCCTCCCAGAAATTAGCCTCTCTGGTATTCAATTCTGCCTCTGCTCTCTTGCTGGACAAGAGAGAACTCCAGACTCATAGTCTGTGACATTATTATACTTATTTTCTGTTTCTTTTAACTTTTTTAACATGGCTGGTAAAAAAAAAAAAAAGAATATTTTATACAATAATGAGAGATTTCCAGTATATACAGGATATCACTGAGGTAAGTAGAGGTAAGTGCTCTTTGTTGGAGGCCCTTATTAAATATGGCCAAAAAATTTTTAAAACAAAGGACATAAGCAAGGTCAAAAGCCAAATGACAAATTGCAAGAAAATATCTGCAACACATAGGTCAGGTAAATGACTAATATCCCTACTGTACAAATAGACACTTTAAAAATTAAAAAAGAAGAGCCCACAAATTCTAGAGAAAAATGGGAAAGACTAGAACATTTAACAAAAACTACATAAAAATGCATATGAAAAGGTGTCCAAACTCATCCAGAGTTACAGAAATGCAAATTAAAACAGTAGTGAGATTCTCATCATCAGAATGACAAAAATTCAAAATCTTGACAATACTGTCTGCTGTCAGAGTGGAGAAGTAGGCACTGCCATGTGTTCCTGGCACAACACAACACAACACAACCTCTCTGACAAGAATTTGTCGATATAGAGCAGAATGCCATTCACATTTGCCCTTGGACCCTTATTTATAAGCTATCCAAACTGCTTCAGATGTGGCCAGTGGGGACGCTTTCGGGCTCGCCCTTCAGGATAAAGGGAAAGCAGTATAAAGTCTGGAAAAGGGAGAGATCCTTTTCTAAGTGCATTTTTTGTATAGTTTTGCTGTTTGAATCATATTTATGTTCAACATATAAAAAATAACATTAAGTCATCAAGAATGGACAGAACCCACAACTAGATGCATTGTTTCAAATGAATGAATGACTACACTGAGAGAAGAACCATAGACCCCGTCCAAGTAATTTCCTAATGTTATGCTTTGAGTATATCTATCCTCATCTAAAGAGGAATAAAGAGCTACAAACAAATCTTAGTTGGTTTGTTTATATTTTGAAGTAGTATAGGAATGACAGCTCTGAAACTGTTTTGTGTGTATTGTAAGACTGAGTAAAAGTATTAATGTCATTGGAACTCAGGTCTTACTGTGGAAGAAACATAGCTACATTTATAAAATGGGATTAGGTGAGTAATAACACTACATAGTTCCCAGTTCTGTGTGTGTGTGTGTGTGTGTGTGTGTGTGTGTGTGTGTGTGTCTAACTGTTCTGGGACCCACAAATTGGTTTCTAAATATCATTCCTAATGGAAAATAATCATCCTTAGAAAAATGACTGATTACAGGGCTAGTGAAAGGAAGGTAGAAGGTGGGAATTGAACATCTTGTGCCACAAATTTTTAAAGTGCTCCAGAAGTAAAAGAATTATGTCAAAAAAACACAGGAGCAAGCTTAAGGCTCTTGCTAGCCAAATGTAGGGCAATTTGATCATCAAAATAAATGAGGATGTTATGAGCTTATAACCCATTATATAAAATGAAGGTCCATGAATCTATACTGATGACTGATACAAATAGATGACAGATAGATAAGTAGATGATGGATGGATGCTTAGATAGATGGATAGATAGACAGACAGACAGACATGTAGATGATAGATACATGTAGACAAGGGAAAACTCTCCCTTGCTCTAGTAGATTAACTTAGAAAAGGAGTGATGGATCAAAAAATCACCATTTGCAACTGTCATGGTTAACACTGAAGCAAGCATCATCAATGAATGGGAGGGCAGTTTTGATCAGAAACAGAATATTATATAATCTCAAAATATTTCCTTGCAATATATGTAGTAATTACAGAAGGAAGAATGACAATTAGGTAGTGGGGAAATGGCACAAAACCTTAACCAAATGCTCAGAGTTAACATCTCCAACAATGGTTACATGAAAACCACAAGTCTCCAGGGATGTGACATATTCTAGGCAGTATTCTGGGCAAACACAGACTGACCATCTACTCATGAGGATACTTTGTAGAATCCCAGGTTGAGGGACATGACTTTGTCGAATTCCTCACAAATATCCATAACATGAGAAACAAAGAAAACTTGATTAATTATTCTGGATTAAACAGTATTAAACAGAAATGACACCTAAATCTTGACTTCAAAACTTCATGATCCCAGACTAGAAAAAAAAAGTGCTATGAAGGACAAAATTGGGACAATCGATGAAAATAAAATATCGACAATTTTGAATATGGAATATAGATTCAAGTTTTGTATCAATGTTAAATTTTGTGAGTCTAATAACTGAACCATAGACATGTAAGAAAATATTCTTGTTCTTATGAAATACACACTGAAATTGTGGGGTAAAGTGATATGATCCAAGCAACCTGCTCTCAAATGGTTGAAAAAAATAAAAACATGTATGTATAGAGGGAGAATGATAAAACAAGGGAGGTAAGATACTAAAAATTAGTGAAACTGGATAGACTACACAAGATTCTTTGTACTATTCTTGCAATTTTTCTGAAAGTTTAAAATTATTTCCAGATAAAATATTTTTATTTAAAAAAATTTTTTTTTCAATCTCTTTATTAGGCTTGTCAGATAAAACAGAGGCAAACTCTGTTCATTTCCCAGATAGAACCCGGGAGCTCCAGGCAAGATTTAAAAACGAAATGGCCACATGGACTATCTGGTAAGGGACAGTTTAGCTAATTTGGAAGATTTCTATGATCACTTTTGCAAACAGACTCAGCACAGATTACTGAAGTGCCCAAGAGTGACTGAGAAAAAGGAAAGACAATTGCTCAACTGGATGGGACATAGGCCTTAGACAAGGAGATGGCCACCTGAGCTGACACCTGAATGGCCAGATATCAAGGACTAAGTCCACTTCTGCCTTCCCGCCTCACCCCTACTTCCAACACCTAGCCCATACCTGGTGAAGCATGAGTCTCTTGACAATTAAAATTCAGATTAGAACCCAAATCCAAGGAGACTAAAGTCAGCCATCTTGGCCAAATGGGGGCCTCCAAAATCTACCTGAATGTTAAAAGCATCTGAAAGAACTCCTGAGATTTGGACTTGGTAGAATATACTATTTACACTTAACAAATAACATCTACCACTTAACTTGACTCTCTAAAGACATATATTTTAGGCAACCTGGGTGGCTCAGTTGGTTGAGTGTCCGACTTTGGCTCAGGTCATGATCTCAGGGTTTGTGAGGTCGAGCCCCACATTGGGCTTGCTCCTGTCAGCACAGAGCCCACTTTGGATCCTCTGCCCCCGCCTCTCTGCCCTTCCCCGGCTCACACGGACTCTCTCTCTCTAAAATAAATAATCATTTAAAAAAAAGAACCTCACAGACTAATGTGAGAGTTTTAAAAACACATATTTTAGTATCATATGTGGTTTTTACCTAGATAAAAGCAGCATTAAAGAATTTTTCCCTTCAAAGGGAGAATATGTCTGCTGAAATTAAGTCTAATTCTGAAACTAGATCTAAAACAAATTAGTAGATGTCAAACATATCCACCCTGACAGCAGCCAAAAGTGATTAGGTTCACAGTTAATTTCAGCTCTTTTGATGCAAGAAGGAACCACAAGAAAACACCCATGGACAGCAAAGTGCTATTGACCGGACTTTTCATGGTCATAATCCAATTGCACTGCATGCTCTCTCCTGTGGATAGAGTTTCCATTTTCTCCGCTTCTTAGAATGATCCGGAAGCTAAGAAATCTCCTATAAGATGGTGTAAAAGGACCACTGTACCTAGAGCTTGCTGTATTCGTGCCTTCTTCTTCTAGAAGCTCTGCCTATGCTGTTCTTCACTCAAGCAATCGAACACTTAAGTGCAAAACAGTTGTTCTCTGATTTCCATGCTTAAGTGATGCTCTTAGGATGCCTGAGGGTACCCTAAAAGTGATTCAGTGTCCTCCACAAGACAAGGGGGCTTCTTTGGCAGCCACAGTGAGGTTGCTATCATCCCCAAGGTTACAAAATTGCTAACTGTCCAATCGCAATAAAAGCTGATGCTTCCAAACTACACCATCCTGATTATAACAGTGTGTGTATATGAGTGTGTGTGTGTGTGTGTGTGTGTGTGTGTGTGTGTGTAATTTCATAGTTTAGTAAATAGTTTTTATACATAACCTCATTTCAAACTTACACTTTAGTGTCCTCATTAGAAAACAAATTGGCCCCGGGCACCTGGGTAGCCGAGTTGGTTAAGCATCTGACTCTTGATTTCAGCTCAGGCCATGACCTCAAATTGTGAGATCGAGCCCCTTGTTGGGCTCTACACTGAGCATGGAGCCTGCTTAAGATTATCTCTATCCCTCTGCCCTTCTCTCCTGCTCATACTCTCTCTAAAATTAAATTAAATTAAATTAAATTAAATTAAATTAAATTAAATTAAATTAAATTAAATTAAATTAAAATTAAAATTAAACAAAGAAAAGGAAAGAAAAGAAACTGGCCAAAGACCCATGGCTGGTGACTAGTGGAGAGAAACTCAAGCCTGACCTTCTTGTGCCTGTTTAGTATTAAGTTACCTCAAGGTAAATGTAAACATATGATATGATGGTGAATTTCATGTGTTAAGGGATGCCCCGATATTTGGTCAAACGTTATCCTGTGTGTATCTCTGAGGGCATTTGGGATCAATTTAACATTTGAATAGACAGGGGGTGCCCAGGTGGCTCAGTCAGTTAAGCATCCAACTGTTGATTTTGGCTCAGGTCATGATCTCATGATTTGTAAGATCTGGCCCCACGTCAGGCTCTGTGCTGGCAGCACTGAACCTGCTTGAGATTCTCTCTCCCTCTCTCTCTGCCCCTCCTTTGCTCACATGTGTCCTATGTCTCTCAAAATAAACTTAAAAAAACCACATTTGAATAGATTGAGTAAAACAGGTCATCTTTCCTACTGTGGGTGGGTCCTATGTAATCAGTTGAAGGCCTGAATGAAGGCTGACTCTTCTACAAATAAAGGTGAATTCCTCCTGCTTGTCTTCAAGTAGGGTTATTGGGATTTTCCTGCCTATGGGCTTCACTGAAAACTCAGCTCTTCATAGGTCTCTTTGCTTTCCTTTGGTCTTGGACTACATACACCACTGACTCCTGCCTGGTCTTCAAGCCTTTGGACTAGAATAGAACATACACCATTGGCTTTCCTGTGTCTCCAGCTTTCCATCTCATCCTGTAGATCTTAGAACTCCATGATTGTACAAGCCAATTCCTTATAATAAATAAAGAGCAAGATTTCATTTCTTTTTAATGGCTGAGTAATATCCCATTGTGTGTGTGTGTGTGTGTGTGTGTGTGTGTGTGTGTGACCACATCTTCTTTATCCATTCATCAATTAATGGACACTGGGCTCTCTCCATAGTTTGCCTATTGTTGATAGTGCTGCAATAAACATTGAGATGCATATACCCCTTCAAATCTGTATTTTTGCATCCTTTGGCTAAATACATAATAGTGCAATTGCTTGATCATAGGGTACTTCTAATTTTGGTTTTTTGATTAAACTCCATACTGTTCTCCAGAGTGGCTACACCATTTTGCATTTCTGCCAGCAGTGCAAGAGGGTTCCCCTTTCTACACATCCTCGCCAACACCCGTTGTTTCTTTTGTTAATTTTAGCCATTCTGACAGGTGTGAGATGGTATCTCACTGTGGTTTTGATTTGTATTTCCCTGATGATGAGTAATGTTGAGCAACTTTTAATTTGTCTGTTAGCTATCTGGATGTCTTCTTTAGAAAAGTGTCTATTCATGTCTTCTGTCAAGGGGTGGAGAAGGGAAGAGAGGGAAACAAACCACAAGAGACTCAACAATAAAGAACAAACTGGGGGTTTATGGAAGGAGGTGGGTGGGAGATGGGTTAGGTGTGTGATGGGTACTAACAATGGCACTTGTTGTGATGAGCACTGGGGTGTTGTATGTAATTGATGAATCACTGAATTCTACTCCTGAAACCAATATTGCACTGTATATTAACTAAAATTTAAATAAATTTTAAAACAAGGGAAGAAAGATGATAGATGATAGATGATAGATAGATAGATAGATAGATAGATGGATAGATAGATAATCTCCTATGGGTTCTGTTTCTCTGGAGAACCCAATACGCATGGGAACTCAGTTTTGAAAGTTTTACCAGTTTGACAAAGTAGAGTTCCCTTTCTTTAGAAGTTGCAATCTCTTATCTGTGGCCTTACCTACTTCTGTGACTTGTGCGGAATTGCTAGCTTGCTGTGTCTAGCCAGTGGAGGGAGGTGACCATGCCTTATGCCATGTTCTAGAAGGCCATGTTCTCTCTACCTTGAATCAACTGCTAAGTTACCCTTGGAAAGGAAAACTTCCAACATTCTCTGGTTTTGCCTCTAATTTCTTGGATTATGCATTAGCCCACAAGAATTTATATCCATTGGAAGAAGTCATCAACAGGATATGTCTACCAGCTGACCCATGAGTTGGACTCAGGCAACTGGAGGCTCCTTACCCCCTCCCCTGTCCTTGGAATATACATTCTACTCTCTGTTCCCATAGCCAGAGCTGTTTTGAGGATGCAGCCTTGAGAATGTCTAGACTGAATGCTTGCCTGAGCTCAGTTAAGGCCTCTACATAAACTTCTAAGGTTGTGGAGGGTAGGTATGGAGATCTATTCATGTTGTAACCTCCCAGGACAACCCTCCATGTAAGTTCCCTTGCTTATTAAACCTGCCATCGACCAACCTGGAGTGGTCTGCCTCTTTCTTTGGTCTCTCCTTGCCCTCCCTGTATGAGGACCAGTTTGCAAATGAACAAATCGTCACCTTATACAATTATTTGATCTTACACATCAATGTTCTCTTCAAGATGGAAAAATGCCAAAACACCGTATAATAGTGTAAAGAACTACAGAGCCTGAAAAGCATGGTTTCAAAAGCAACCTCCTCCATTTACCAGCTCTGTGAACTTAGTAAATTGGTCCAATTGAGCTTCATTTTCTTCATACACATGACAGTGATCAGTATGTCCCCTTCACGGAATTGTTGCAAAAATTAAGTGGAATAACTTAAGGCAAAAAGCCTGGCCTACAGAAAGAAATAAAATGAACATTCATGCTTTTTTCCTTTCTCCATAGAAGTTTGGGTCCCGTTTGAGGTAACTTCCTTGAATTAAATTTTAACAACATCTTAAGTCTGAAGATTAAGGAAAAAAAAGAAAGTTGGCTGCTAGGTTATTTTTGCCAGTGCTATTTTCTTGTCATACCATGCTTCCATATACGATGCAAATTAGAGAGAATTTAGGTATTTTTTTTTCTTACCCTCTACTTGTCATTAAGACATTTTATGTTTATCGTTCTAATGTGATGCAGATTTCAGTGGAGAACCAAGTTCAGTGAGGATTGCTTTTAATTTCCTTGGCGTATAAAACACTGTGCTCCCTTTATATTGTTAATGTTGAAATGAATTACTTGTGTCATCCTCTCCTCTACCCCCTCTTGGACCTTGGCTGGAATCAATGTGAAAAAAAAATTTTATGAAGGGATTACATTTCATGGGGGAAAAGTATAACGAGAGCTCATCAAATAAAAAGACCTGTGGGAGATGAATTTGTAGTTGAGGTTTTGGGGCCTTAGGGAAGAAACAGTGGGTGGATTCCCAACAGCCATGTACAATAAGGAGTTTTTCTTTCTCGTGTAATGGAATATAATTATATTCTTCACAAAATTTATCAAAGTGATGTTTTATCATTTTAAATATGTATTATTTGATCAATGCATACAGCTATTCCCATTTTCCCTTCTTTTCCCAATAAAAATGTCTTAGGATCTCCTACCACCAGAGATATTGGTGTGGAGGGGTGCTCTAAGATTGCACTTCATTATTTCTGAAGCCTGGCCAGCTAGAAGGACGTGCAACTTTTATCTTTAAGTTACCAATATTGGCCTCCAGGAGTATAAGGCTGAAAATTGCATTTTCCAGGGTTGAGTATAGATTCTCTGTTCTGAGAAAGGACCCCTTGGCAGAGCCTCCTGGTCATTGAGAAGTAAGTCAAGTGTTTAATTACTGTCCATGGGGGAATCCCAAGCACTTGTGAATTCATCCCAATGCAAATGTTCTGACTTGAACAGAAGTATTCTGATTAACTATGCAAAATTATGTAAATGACCCAATAAGGGCTTGGATGGATTTCTGCAGAAAATTTATTTGTATGTTAAGGTATTTTCCAGTTCATTTCCATTCACAAGGAACAGATAGAGAAGGAAGGGAAGAAATGAAAGAGAGGGGCCACTCTGAACAGGAACAGATCCCAGCAATTTAGTGACAGACAGGGAGTAGGAAGCATGACTATTAGAATTTAGTCTAATGAACTCTGACGTCCAACAGAGCAATTCTCGTATTAATTATGCAGTTAATTCTCTAATGGTAGGTCTTAATTTCATTTAGTCTGTCTTGGCCTAGCTCTGATGTAGAATTTATAAAAGGACATCTGGGGGTACTTGGGTGGCTCAGTTGGTTAAGCGTCCAACTCTTGGTTTCAGCTCTGGTCATGATCTCACAGTTCATGAGATGGAGCCCCGCATCAGGCTATGTGCTGACAATGCAGAGCCTGCTTGGGATTCCCTCTCTCTCCTTCTCTCTCTGCCCCTCCTATGCTCATGTTCTCTCTCTCTAGAGATAAATAAATAAGCTTAAAAAAATAAAAGTAAAAAAAATATAAAGGATCTGTTTTCCTGACAGAAACAAAGACCATAATAAAGTGACCCGGCAAATAGAAGCTTACTCGTTCACGTGAAGAAAGAGAAGTAGGAGGCAGTGCAGGGCTGTTAGGGCCACTCCACTGTGCCATCCAGCGTTGAGGCTGCTTCATCTTTCTGCTCTCTCTTTAGTTCTTGGCTTCTACTCAAGTTTGCCCCAAAATCACAGGATGGTTGCTGACATTCCAGGCATCACCTTTGCATTCTGAGCAGAGGAAAACCTCCCAGGTGAGTCAGTCACCTTTGACTACTTCCCCACAAGCCTCATCCAAGGACTTGTCTACTTACATCTCACTGACCACCTCTAGGTAGGGGTAAGGGGTGGGGGAGCTAAGAAATGTAATGTTTTAGCTGGATACATGGTTTCCCCAAATAAATTAGTTTTCTGTTAATTTAAAAAAAAAAAGAGAATGGATACTGGTAGGTAACAGTTTCTTCCTGGGTTGTACCCATTCCTCCCAGCATGGAGGAATAAAGATGGGAGCTTCAGGTCTTCTTGGAACTCACGGAGCAGAGAGAACAGAGTATTTCCCAAGGAGCTAGCAAGACCCCAGACTTCCCCCAGCCTATTCACGTGAAAGCAGAAGAAAGGAGAATGGAAGACCAGGCGGGGATCCCTTTGCACAGCCCCGAGAAGCTCAGGAGCTCTTACTGGTTCCTATGGTGTGGGGGGCCGGGCCCCGGTGCCAGGCTGAGACCGGGTCGAGCAATGTTCCCCGTTGACTCAAGCCAACCCGGTGGTTCCCCCTCCCATTCCCCCACTTTCAAGGGCATACGAAAGCCTTGTCAAGGCCAAGAAAGTTAATTCCTGAAGCCTGTGGTCTGCAGGTGTTGGCAGTAATGCTACCTCCCTTTTTCTACCCCGAGTCAGATAGAAACAAACATGGGAATTGTGTTTTGCTAGCAATCTTATCAACAAGGTCTTGTGACCCATCTAGAAAATGCACAAGAAACACAGAACTAAATGTTTTGGTGGGCAGCGATTATGTGAAACCTGTTTATTCTTAGAATGACCTGATCCATAAGAGTCTTATATTATAAAAGATTGTGTACAGCAACAATAAAGCTGTCACTTGGGCCATCAGCCCAGGGGACCCTCCTGTTCCCAAACTTTCTCTTCTCTCTTTTTTTCTTGCATTCCCCTACCCTCAGGACCCTGACCTCGGTGTTTGTCGCACCGGTCACGACATATGGAAGGGAGGACACATTGGCTTTAAGTTTTGAATGCCCCTCCCTACTATACATCATTTCCCTACAGCATCAAAGTCACTGCTCCGAGTAACTTGGCACCCAATTCTCATCCTGGGCTGTGTTTAATTTGTGGTTCAGAAAATGCCACACGTGGGTACTTCCAGAAATCCCGCACAGTTCACCACACGCAGTGGACTGCAATCTCGGTCACACATTCAGGGGTGCAAGAAATCTAACTCCCTTCCTCCTTTTTACCACCAACTCAAAATGTGATTACGATCACCGCTGGGACTCCCTTTTCCACAAGTGAGGCTCAAGACCCAACGCAGAGACATACAGCACATGAATATTTACAATAAGATGTGCCAAGTGCTTTAATTCGAGAGATCAAAAGGTGCTAAGTAAGGACCAGGGAAGAGCGTCTGACCCATCTTTGGGAGGACAGGGAGGCTCCTAGTTGGCATGGGTTTTCTTCTATATTTAATCTTCAATACTCCTTTTACCTATAAATACCCGAATCTATGATCTGACAGTCCTCAGTGCATGAGTATTTTAGAAACGTGAAACAAATTACTTTTCTTTCTTCAGTTGAGCAGCTTTTCTTAGTTGAATCGCACTACTTAAGAAAAAGTTAACTGTAAATGGTTTCTAATGCCATGTGTTTCCAGGCTTCGACTTGTATCTGCAGAGGAGCCGTGGTCTCGGGATGGCTTTTTCAAGCACAGCTGCAACACTATCTTGTAGATTTGGTCTTGATATCTATGATCTCACTATATTCACACAAAAGCCATGCTAAGGTGACGAGAGAAATTACCTCTTACTCCCCTTTACAGTTCTGCTACATGCAACAGACTCGGTTGATTCAATGGTTTCTCCAAGGTCAAAAATATGTGGTTTGTAGTAGACTCAGATTGTCAAGCATTTTAATAAAATCAAAGAGCTACAGAAGTGTATACAGGTGATACTTAGTGGAGCGGTGAAGGGCAGGTACCCTGGAGCCAGACTGCCTGGAGTTAGATCTCACCTCTACCACTGGCCAGCTTTGTGCAAGTTATTTAACCTCTCTGTGGTTAAAGTTTCCTCATCTATGAAGTCAGGGTAATAATAGTACCTTCTTCATAGGGCTGAGTTATCAGGATAAATAAAATTACAACTTTAGAAATAGTGTCTGCAATATTATATACATATTTGCTATTTATTATTAATTTTCATTGAAGATAATAGATTTCACCGATTATACTATTCACCTCCTTCTAGAAGTATTCTAGGAAGTGGTTGTTTGTAAACTATGCGGATTATTTTCTTGGCCAACCTCTTTCAGATTCTACGTAATAGATTTGCTCAAGATACCTTAACATTACATGGACTTACTATAAGAATATTCAAGGAAGTAAGGAAACCTTCTTGGAAGTTGGGCTACTGAGTGTTACACAGAACAGGAGAACCATTGAGTGGGAGCTGGGAGCCCCCAGACCTTGTTCCTTACCAGTGTAGCTCCCCCATCCCCATGACCCAGCCTACTCCTATGTGTCCTCACGATACCACGGGTGCAACTTCACTCTATTCTGACCTGCTACGTGCTTTTGGGTCTCACATTCCAAATCCCAATGAAAGGAGACCTGCTTTCATTTATCAGTCTCTTCCCAACATGGAGCATTCTGCCGGCAGATTTCCCACACCACCCTTGCATTTCGTTTTAGCTTGCCTGCACTGTGGCCGGTCAAGGTCCCCAGTCTGAACGACGGTGGTCAATGTCCCCATATCATATCTCAAAGCATAGCAAATTTTGAGGAAAGAAATGCGCCTATAGAAGCCTTTATGAGAAGGAACCTATGTAACTGGTAGACACATTGATATGCTGTTTTTCTCATGTAACTAGTAGTAAAAGTTTTTCCTTTTTTTTAATAATGTGTTTTATTTTTTGCCTATTTGCTAATCTGTTTCAAGTAAACATCTCACAGAGTTAAAATTTCAAAGACCTTAAGAATTGCCATTATGCTTTTGTAGCAACGTGGATGGAACTGGAGAGTGTGATGCTAAGTGAAATAAGTCACACAGAGAAAGACAGATACCATATGTTTTCACTCTTATGTGGATCCTGAGAAACTTAACAGAAGACCATGGGGGAGAGGAAGAAAAAAAAGAGGTTAGAGAAGGAGGGACCCAAAACATAAGAGACTCTTAAAAACTGAGAACAAACTGAGGGTTGATTGGGGGTGGGAGGGAGGGAAGGGTGGGTGACAGATATTGAGGAGGCATCTGTTGGGATGAGCACTGGGTGTTGTATGGAAACCAATTTGACAATAAATTTCATATTAAAAAAAAAAAAACAGAACTGCCATTATGAAAAGCTCTAATTGGTATTAAGCCGAAGCATAGAGTTGACAAAAAAGAGGCTCCTGGGTGGGGCTCCCTGAGAACCAGGGCCAGGAGACTTGCTTTTTCCAGATCTTACTTCTGTTAAGGATCCTGGACTGTATAGTTCAGTCTTTATGTCCAAACTTTAAAGGCACACAATAATCTTAGAGCATATCGCTTCCTTTCTAAAGACTGAAAATTATTCTCAACAAAAGTGTTTTTCAAGGGAAAAGAGGTCTTTTCTTTCTGGAGTGAAAATCACTACTCATCATAAGAGCATTCATCTTAAAGCGACAGGGGTTGAAAAATGCATCATTAGTTGCCTTTTAGCTGTTCAAAACTTGGAGTATTTTCAACATTTTGGGGCTATCACAAATGTCCGTGCTTTTATTTCTAAGGCTTGATCAGAAAAAAAAATTGCTAGTACTTTACAGACCCTGAGTGACTGTGTCAAAATATTAAGCTACTTTTCTGTCTATTGCGGGAATTAATTTTACGTAACTTAATTCTTGATGCCATTCTTAGAAACCAAAACAACAGATATTGAATCCTCACCACCCCTGTTACCCTTCCCACAAGACTGAAAGGGCTTCCTCCAGTATGAGGGGACAGCACTATGTATTTGGATATCTGGCCAAAGGACATACAAATAAATGTTTCCATTTTCCAAGGATGGCCAATCATGCTACAAAAGAGAGGAAGGAGTCCGATTCCAAATCTCACTTACCTACCTGAGGAAGGTTTGCCTTTGAATTAGTCAAGACTTCTACTTGCAAATGCCAGAAAGAAATCAACTGAAACACAGCTCAAGAAAACAGAGGAATGTGATGGAAGAAAACTGGGTTGTAACCAAAAAAATACATTAGCCATTCAATGAGGAGATGGACAGGTGTCTCAGGGTGGCTAAAACTTGGGACACACAGGTCATCAGAACACTTTCCATATCTTCATGTATTGTTTCTGTTTCTCTTGGCTTCCAGGCTTTGTTCTCTCCATTTGTGAGGAGGAAGGGTGAAGGTGGGGTCTCAAACACATCACAAAACTTTCCACCTCTCCCAAGACCACCACCACCACACATCCCATCCATGAGAAAACAGACTCTCTTCTAATCCCACAGAAGGATTCCTGCTTCAGTCGCCCACCATGAGCCAATGAGCAGGAGGAAAAATCAAGGCAGACATCCACATCTGAGCCAATCTACTATAGTTGAGGAATTAAGACTTGGAACATGCCGGTTTTCAATAAACCAAAGAGAGAAGATATTTCCCAGAGAAGGCAAGGTTTCCAGATGAAGGCAGTGCACTGAGCAGACAACAGATTTCTGCTCCAAATTCAGAAATAAAAGACCATGAATTTCAATGCGAAAACAATTTAACTCTGAATGGGGACAGCTGACTCTACAATGAGGAAAAAGAATTTGCTCTCTACCTGGTGATGCTGTAAGCATTTCTCCTTTGGGTTGCCAAGAACTAAGTAATGCTCACCAACAAAACAAATACGAGAATGCCTTTTTAGTAGGAGCAAATACATTTTAGTATTTTCCTCTAAGCAAATAAAAAATATTACACTGATGCCTAGCTATAGGCATCACATATGGCAAACAATTACTGTAATTTTAAAACATCAACAAAATATTCAAATCCCTGTACAACCTTGGTCCTCTTACATTTCTCTGGAATCTTTATCAGTTTAACCAGTTACTTAAACATTAGACACCTGAATCATCCCTTCAGTTTATGGTCCTATCAGGACTTTAATCTCTGTTTTGCCCAGGCCCACAATCTATATCTACTCCTTTGGAGTAAGAACCAGAAAAGTATTTCTCAGGGTTTTCCTTCTTTTCAAGAAACAAGTGTTAGGTTCTTCTCAAAAAAAAAAAAAAGTTAGAGTTTTAATCTTTATAAGAATACACAGCACAACAGCATATCGGAAGAGAAATTGATCCTCCATTTTTAAAACTGCAAGATACCACACGAAATTCTGACTTTCTATAATGACAATTTTTAAGCTTAAATGTATAAAAATTTCTATCTCTTGCATTTCAGGTAGGTTTAATCCAACTCAGTTTTCGTATATCATTGCATTACTTTGTTGTTTGGGAAAAGACATGGAGAAAAGAGAAAGAAATGTTTTTATTATGGTAAAATATGCATAATATAAAATGTACCATTTTAACCATAAATAAGGGTACAGTTCAGTGGTATTCAGTGGTATTACACTCACCCTGCTGTATGACCATCTTCATCATCAGTCTCC
The DNA here is from genome assembly GCF_028018385.1 of Neofelis nebulosa. Classification (NCBI taxonomy): domain Eukaryota; kingdom Metazoa; phylum Chordata; class Mammalia; order Carnivora; family Felidae; genus Neofelis; species Neofelis nebulosa. The sequence continues at coordinate 8,792,285 of NC_080794.1, read as the reverse complement.
AGAAAGAGAAAGAACACTCACATTTAGACAGATCTTACCCTTTACCAAAAAGACCTTTTTCCAATATTTTAGTTACGAAGAGGAAATAATAAGTTTTGCCCTCAAATATCTCAAGGCCAGATCCACAAAGGGTCTCCCGCCGACTCAAGTACCTTTGGCACCAAAGACCAAAAACCATTCTGGTCAGACCACTATCCTGCCCCATCCTTATACTGGAAACCACACTGTTTACCCCTTGAAATCTCTGAATACTTCAAGGGAAACACGCATTCTCTCCCTTGCCACCAATACATGACAGTTAATTACAATTTTATGTTGGCCCTGAGAAGCTGCACTGTAGAGCAGGTTTTCACATAAAATCTTGATGGGAAAAGAAATGGAGCAAAGGCATCAATTATGAGGACAGATTATGCCCTCTTCATGCAATCGGAATGAACTTCTGAATCCTGAGTGGCATTCGACGCAGAGCCACCGGGAATAACAAAGAGATAATTGATCCATCTTTCCTCTGCATTTTAAAACATACATAATTGTTTCTTGCTTGACTGAACTTAGCAATCTTCCCTGTCGAGTAAATGTCCGAGCTGTCTTTTAGAAATTAAACTGAAGAAATTAACATTCCTTGAAGCCTTTAGTACAACATATTTTACACCCAATGGCCCACAGATTTAACCTGCTCAGGTGATGACAATGTCTTGGCCTAAGGTGCTAACTGAAAATAATATATTATAATCACTATCATGCCAATATACTAAAAGCTGTCATGTGTGAACCCACTGCAGTTTTCTCTGGTAACCTTTATGAAAATACTATGCTGTTTTGCCATCCTGACCTCTAGTCCCCGATACAACAGATTAATGTTCAGAATCACAGAAATAATTGCAGAGATTATAGCTGAGTAAGAGGGGAGGGAACAAAAAACAGGAAAAAAATTCTACGCTTTTGTTTTCTGGCTGGAGGTTTGCATCATTAACTTAAGACAAAATGCTGGCTCCAACTAAAGATGTCTGTATCCAAATAGTGATTATAATCAGCGTTTAAAAATTCTGGCATCATTCCAATTGCTTTTGTTACTTTCACCATACAGGTGACCAAAGCTGTCACAGCCTTTGATTTCAAGGAGGCAAACTTGCAGAAACAATAGGAAATAATTCACGTGCTTATGCATGGATTTCCCTGGGAATGTAGCACCCACATAAAAAAGAGTATTCAGAAAATGCCGTTTTTTGTTTAAGCCTTGGAAGTTTCCTCTTTGTCATTACAAAGATACATGTTTTAAATCTCTTAATTTTATTTTGAGAGAGAGAGAGAAAGCATGGAAGAGGAGCAGAGGGAGAGAGCTTTCCCAAGCAGGCTCCAAACTCAGAGCAGAGCCTGACACGGGGCTCGATCCCACCACCCTGGAATCATGACCTGAGCAGAAATCAAGAATCAGACACTCAACCGAATGAGCCACCCAGGTGCCCCGAAAGATATAGTTTTTGGGGATTGCACACCCACCAGAAATCCGTGGAAGGACAGAATATTAGAATCACAGGGATCATGTAGGTCGTCCCTTTGCCCCTCGGTTACTGGTGGGGAAACTGAGGGCACGAGGTGAAGGTGACCTGGCAAGGTGATACCCCAGAGATTCAGAATGACCTCCTTCGAATAAAGCATCCTCCAGATCACCACCTTGAATCTCTGTCAACTCCCAGCATCCAGATGGGATACATGCTAAAGGAGCTCTGCGACCCACCGAGAGTCGAGCTTCCAACCGTAGCCAAATTCATTCATTATAATCCATTGTCCTGCCCCAGCTGTGAGGCAGTGTGGGACTAGAGAGAGGCTTGAAAGGCGGAGCTGATGGTGAAAGTGATCATTGCTTAGTTTCAACGGTCTCAGTTTCAGATAGATAGATAGATAGATAGATAGATAGATAGATAGATAGATAATAGTTGGATAGGTGATAGGTAGGTAGGTACACAGATGATGATAGATGACAGATAGATAATAGAGATAGATGGCAGATAGATAATTAGATAGATAATATAGATGACAGATAGACAGATGAGTAGCAGAGAGAGGGGGACACAGAATCCAAACCAGGCTCCAGGCTCTGAGCTGTCAGCACAGAGCCCGAAGACACAGGGCTTGAACCCACAAACTGTGAGATCATGACCTGAGCTGAAGTTGGTCCCTTAACCGACTGAGCCACCCATGCGCCCCTCCATGTCCCGTTCTGTGGTAAATCCACCTCTCTTAACCCTCAAAATATATCCAAGGACCACCCCTTCCCACCATCTCCATGGTTTCCAGCCTCTAAGACATCATCATCTCTGCCTACGTTATTGCAATAGCCCCAGACTGGCTTCCCTGATCCTCCCCTTTTCTCCCAAAAGTCTTGTTTGGTTTTCCTCAAGATAGCAGCTACTTTTAAGCCTATATTAGATCATTTAACTCCTCTATCCCAAACCCTCCTCTGATAGCTTTCCACCCCATTCAAAATAGAAGTCAAAGTCTTTCCAAGTGCTTGCAAGGCCCTACGGGAACGGAATCCTCACCTTCTAACACCTACCACTGTCTTCCTCCTTCACTCTGTCCTTCTGCGATGGATTCATCGCGGCCTCCACATACACCCCCGCCTCAGCCCCTGCACACTGTTCCCTGGGTATGAAATGCTGCCCACCGCAGAGCTGCACAGGTCACTCCCTCACCGCATTTAATTCTCTGAGTATCACAGGTCACGGGCTTTTATTCTGATCACCCTCTGAAAACCAATATACACACCCTGACCTAGCAAACTCCTTACCCATTTTCTTCCATTTGTCAAGGAAACACTGCACTGAACAAAACGCATAACCAGAAATGCATTTTATTCTGCTACTAAACTCTGGTATTTAGTAGCCATCTATCTCCCGAGATGGGAGACAGAACGCAGACCAAGCCGAGATTCGCATCTCCTCTGAAGCAAAGGTCAGGAGAGTTTTTAGTGCTGGGGTGAGGAGATCTGAGGCCTTCTGTGTTTGCCAACTGGCTTCGGCCAGAGGAAAAGCGAACTTCGTCTTTGTGACAGGAGGTGGTTTTACAATTTGGATCCAGGTGCTCACCCAGACTCAGCTCCCTCTGTCCACAGAGACTGAGATTTAGAGGTGCTGTCTGCCTTGACAATTTCATTTCAAAGGGAGGGCTCCCTGGTCCTTGAGAAAGGAAGCTGTGGGTAGTGAAACAAGCAAGAGGTGTTTAAAAATTTATCCACCTCAAAGAGGCAGAGGAAGAATTTACAATCATACATTTTCAAAAGTAAATGCTCAACAACAAGGAAGGTCAGGGGCCCAGAGTCAGGAAGAAGCCTGTTTAAAGTTTCATCAAGCTGAGGGAATTAACATTCACTTCCCTGGCCTTCTTGGCCACATCACCACCTACAGATCATGGATTTGCTTGGTTGTTTCCCCTCTCCTCACCAGAACCCAAGCTCCAAGAGAGCCATGATTTGATCAGCTTTGGGTATCCCTCTACCTCAGCACCTGGAAGAGCACTTAGCATATAGTATTTGCTCAATTAATAGATGTATAGCATTTTAGAATGTTTCAAACTTTACTGTTAGAATGAAATCATTTTGTTTTGAATTGTTTCAGTGGCCTTATTAATGATGCCACATATTCTATTCTGCTTTTATGCTTCCGAATTATTTTGAGATAGTGTTTCCTGAGAAGGGCTTAAAATTTCTTTTTTGGGTCATGACTCAGAGCCCTTCCATGGGTGTGTGTAATATATGTGTGCTTATGTATGTATATGTGCCTGTATATACTTGTATATACACACAAAAATTCAATATGTGCCATATATACAAAAAATACTCATATATATTGGTTTCTCATTCCTAAGCATGTTCATTAGAACCCTGTTTGCTGAACAGGGTTTCAGCAAAATTTATAGACCATTTTTTTTTACTTGCCCATACACAATTACTACCTAATTCCATCTTCTATCCTCAGCTGGGCTTTTTTCACTATCTGGAAGACACTCATGAAACAATTTTCAAAACGTTTTAAAAGCACCAGGTCTGAGAGAGAAGGAGCCTTCTATAGAGCCCAAAGCAGACCAAAGGTGGTCTCTGGAGGAGGGTCACCCCCATCTTGATGGTGCCCCTGCCCAGGGTGCCTCCCTCTTGCCACCCAACACTCCCCCAGCCTGCTGTGAACAAGACCCAGCTGGTCCAGAGCAGGGAGGGGCAGGTGCATCTGGAGGGACCCTCAGCAGAGGACAGCCACCCCCAACAAGGTGCAGCTGATTAAGGACTAATGGAAGAAAGTGTCATCATCATCTTCACTGAGATCTATCTCCCTCCCCCCCCCCCCCGCCCATCTGGAATTATTGGGGGTATTTAGTAGCAAATGCAATTAATCCAGAGGAAGGTCTTGTATCTAAAAATGAAAGGAGATTACTCCCAGTACCCAGCTAAAGTTGCATGTGGTAATGTTGGGGGGGGGGGGGCATCCTTGTACCCTTCTAGAAACCTTATTACACATCTCCATTTCTTATTCCACTTGGATTCCCTATAGTGCAGAAAGCCATTCATGTGTATGTAATCAACTGTATATATAGACTTTTCACTCTGCAGTTTGGGGGGAATCTCTATTCCTTGATTTACATTTGTCTTGTCCATCCTGGTGCACAATTACCACCATAGAAAAGTATCAATAGCTTCATTTCATAGACACATAAATAACTTCCAAATATTTAATGCAGAAGACTAAAATGCGTCTGGTATTGAAGTATCTGAACCAGTTCTGCAAATGTCTGTGTTTTACATTGTTGTCAACATATGGAAAGGTAGTTAATTACATTTAAAGGGTGTTCTACCCAACTTGTCAATTTCTACATTCCCCTCTTCCCTCTTCTTTAGGGCTTCCTTTCAGTAAGCACCTTTTCTATGCTTTTAATGGATTTATTTTTAGCAGCAATCCAGACATATTAGGTTGAATGGAAAAGCATTTGACATTTCTGGCCTGGGAGTCACAAAGTGATAAAGCCTTCTATATATTTGGGGAGGTCTTGTCTATCTGTGACAACAGGGTGTTTCCTTATACGCTCTTCTTTTGCCGCTTTTAAAGTTGAGGACACGTCTTTGTCATTCTGGTATTCATTATACCATGTGAAACAAGTGACAATACAAGCATTGCTTTGGGCAAATTAAAGGGCATGTCCTTCCCTAATATACTAGAAAGAGGAAATAAAGCGCACAAGCCCACCTCTGAAACTTCAGGACTTTTCTATGCAGATTCGTGCACCTGTGACAGAGTGTCCAGACTGTCCAGTGATGACCACGTAGACAGTTGGACCACTATTGTGTGTCACTCACTTAACATTTACTGTGTCCCCCAAAAAGCCCTGTGTCACAGCGGAGTTGCATGAAATGAAATCACATTTTACTATGCCTTTGTAACAAGGGCATGCCCATATTTGAAGTGACACAAGAATTTACTACTTTCTGGAATTTACTAACAGTTAAATTTTATGTAAGATGTCATAGGGATGCCCATATTTCTTCATTGTGTTACATTTGTCTAGGGATGCCTGAAAATGTATATAATTGGACTACATTTATTACAGTAAGTGTTTTACCATGGGTCAGTGTGGGAGATCTGTTTCCTGCTTTCAGGGAGACAGCAGAGGGTCTGAGGGTCCTTGCCCTGGCTGTTTCTTAAGTAACTTTTATTTAAAATGATCAGTATCCCTCGGGGCACCTGGGTGACTCAATTGTTTAAGCATCTGGCTCTTCATTTTGGCTCAGGTCATGATCTCATGGTTCTTAGGCTCTGTGCAGAGCCTGCTTGGGATTCTCTCTCTCTTTCCCTCTCTCTCTGCCCCTCCCCCACTCATGCTCGCTCTCGCTCTCTCTCTCAAAATAAATAAACTTTGAAAATAAATAAATAAAATGATCAGTATTCCAAGTGGCCCCTACACTCTTATCACTCCCTTTTTGATATTGGTATCTTCAAATTCTTTTTTTTAATGTTTATTTATTTTAGAGACAGAGAGAGAGTGAGAGAAACAGAGCACAAGTGGGGAAGGGGCAGAGAGAGGGAGACACAGAATCCAAAGCAGGCTCCAAGCTCTGAGCTGTCAGCACAGAGCCCAACATGGGGCTCAAACTCACAAACCGTGAGATCATGACCTGAGCTCAAGTTGGACATTTAATCAACTGAGCCACCCAGGTGCCCTGACACCTTATATCTTCAATATATGATTATCCCTATTAATGCATCTCATGTTAGATAATAAGGAAATGAGAAGGAAGAGAAAAGAATTGTTAATATATATGCAAATATATTCATAGCAAAGTTAGGAAGAAATCCTCCTACTGATCTAGTCCTTGATTCTGAAACCAGACAACTGGATGTGTGGTCACAGTATTTATAAAGTTGTTGCTTTTTTTCCCCCCACCCATTCCATGTTCCCTTTGCTGTCAGGAACCTCAGCTGGTCATTGTCCCTTGCAGGGTAGGGTGACCAAAACCTTCACTCGTGAGGGGCCTCTGTCTTTTGTTGTCATGGTTGCCACTGGACAAGGGAGCCCTTTGAGGCGTGAACTCCTGCATTTCAGAGATTCCTCCCTGTCTCCACAGTGCCACCAGTTCCCCTGGGTCCCCTCAACATAATGACCAATTATCTCAGTCACATCCACCACCCCTTTTATCATCTGTAGTTTCTACAATGAGACTGGTTTCATCCTCCATCCTTTTCCAGAGGGTTCCGGGATTCGTGGATTGTATCTACCCTAGTGACAATCTGACCTGGTTCTATTTTTGACGTTAAGTCTATTTGAAAAAGTTAACTATTTCAATAGATGTTATACCTATAATTATAGATCAATTATCAGGACTGTTTCCTAACTATATTCTGAGTTTTCTAGGTTATGTCTTTTTTTTGTTGTTCCTTCAGCCAGATTGATTATAAATTTCTTAAGGTCTTCTTCCTCTTTATATCCCAGAGAAATACCTTCATTAACAATTTTTCTTGAGAAGTCTCAAGAAAGTCAATGGAATTTTCTTCTGGAATGTGCTGCCTTCAAAGTGCAAAATTTTAGGAAGAAAACCTGATACAAATATTTCAACCTTGATCACCTCTGAATTATTCATCCCTCATACACATTTTACTCCCTGGAAGATTTTGCCTGTGTCTTAGCAACCTAAGCTGACAGGGTCTTATTGAACGAAAAGTAATTTGAAAGCACATCAAGGGTGGCAAAAATAAATGCTAGATTTTCTACTCCAGGTAATATAAATATAAAATTCTTGTATTATCTTCTCCACTGATTCCAGTCTTTAGAAGATGGCTGTAAACCTACTAGAATATTCCAGATACTTGCTGTCTCAACATTCTTGAGGGAATATGAATAAACATATGAAAAACATCTACACATAGATAAAAGGAAATTTTAGGTTAAATGATTGGCAAAAAATTCACCTGTCCCAAGATTCTCCAGGCCAAGAGCCATGTCTTGCCAGTCTCTGTAATTCCCTTGTTTAATATGGGATCTGACACAAAGAAGGCACTCTATTATTAGTGGTATCGTTGCTATGACCATCATTATTTTATAGACTGAAGGTGGTGTAGCTGTGTTGGTAAAAGAACATCAAGTCATCTCAAGTGTTTGTCTTCATTGGAAAGCCCTTCTGTTTCTAACTTAGTTCGAGATTCCTCCAGGGAAACAGACGTCCATAGAGAGTCGGGTGCAGGAGCTGGGACGGGACAGGTGTTCGGGATCACACCTGGAGGGAGAGACTGGGCAGAGGAAGAAGCTGAACTGGGGTCGGGCTTCAACAAAGATCTCAGCAGATCAATCCCATAGTAAATTCTGGAGCCAGGAAACCCTCAGAGTTGCTCTTCTCTGAGACATGGGGACCTGGCCCTCAAGGACCAGGCATTTGAATGTAGGCTCACCCAGGGAGGGGCACCTCACTTGGGAAAGCCAACTCCAGAATTCAGCCCAGAGACTCTTAGTAATGGGGTATTAACCATTTGGGTATTGGGTATTTTCTTCCTGATTACTGTTAGTAAACCCGGAATAAAGTATTCATTGTGATTTTAATAATCTCCCAGCCACAGGGAAACCAGTATATTTGTCCTGAAGGGGGATAAAGACAAGGCACTACACCCTCCATCACATTTTCTCTATGAATTTTCCAAAGAATTTCCCCAACTGTTTTTCATTTGGTGTGGTCGGAACTTGCAAGCATATAGTTTGTGTTTTAAACTTTTCTGAACAAGCTGATGTCTGGTTTTCAGTTCTTTTAATTCTGAGATGTACACCAACATGTTCTCTGATAGGGTAAACATACTCTTTAGATGTCATGAATGACAAATGTTAACCAGTACAGTGAACTGGAAAATGTAACAGCACACCAGCAAATGACAAAACCTAGTTCTTCTAAAGGCTCAACATTAGACCCATATAGTTCCCTTGTACCCTTCCCTTTCCCCCTCTGTCGTGATTGATGGAGAATTATTTGTAGTTTATTTTCTGTGAAGGGGACTGGGAGGCAAGAGCAAGGGAGTGAAGACAATGAAAACATAGGGCCTTCTTGTTCACTGTTCAGTGAATTGTAAACTCCCACCGGGAATGTTCCGCATCTTCCGATTCATCCTGTTCTGCAAAGAATCCATTCCTGTGTTATTACAGAACTTTTTGTCTTCCTGTTTTTCCTCCTTCCTTCTCTCATCTCTTATCCCTTCTGTTCTTTCTTTTGACCCCAGATATGAAAATTGGAATAGATCCTATATCTCAATTCACTGCAGATAATCTTCATGCATTTGTGCAAGATGTACCTCTGGCCTGAGAAATATTTTTCATTAATTTTTCATTCAGCCATGCCTCCCCAGCCTTTCAGACAGAGGTACATGCCTAATAGATTTCACATGTATGACTTCATTTGTAAAATATGTAGAATTTGTGCGTATATTTGATTTGTGCAAATTTTACTATGGAACTCACTCTTACTTTTTTCTCACTCAGCACCATTTTCCAGGACCTAGCCTCTCCTCACTTTCACATACAATTCTGCAACTTGGACGTGCTTCTTTATGGACATGTGTGAGCAGGTCTTCATAGACATATACCCAAAGAAGGGGTTGATGGATCGTAGAATACTGTTCCCAGCTAGACCATTCCAGGCTACTGAGAGTGGACAACAGGTGCTCATTTATCAGATGGGTCACGACTTACAATCTCAGTCAAACTTTGATACCCAGAGTGCCCACACACCAGGCAACACATTGCTCTGTATACCTTCAAAATTCTCTGCCAATATCACAGCCAAGGAAGCAGGGCGGAGATAAGCTGGTTTCCATAGAATCTGGAACCTTGCAGTGTTGTAATGCCATTCAACAAATATTTATTTAAAGCCCACCAGGGTGCAAGCATATCATTCATTTGAGAGGCTGCCACATAGAATACTTTGTGCTAAGTGCTTTGGGGATATGAAAAAAAAAAGAACTTTCTGTTTCTTCAGAATATTTTCAACCATTTTATGGCAAGACATAAATAGAAAAAAGTTAAATGACAAAATATACATATGCATCCATATATATGCTGGGTTCTCTAGAATGTTCTTTAGCACTAACACTTTTTTAAATGTATGACAAAATTACCTTAAAATGAATGAATATGGTAATATTGAACATACAGGAATTATTAATGGCATTAAGTACATGCAACTCACTGGAATAATGGCAGGACCATAGACATCATATGGATCTACTCACTTCATTTCCTGACCAATGTCTCCCCTTTCACTGTACCACTAGGTCATTTCCTTGTTTATTTTTTCCAGAGTGCTTACTTGGTTTTGAGGAAAGAGAATAGTTCTTAGAAAGGAATGGGAAGAAGCAACAAGTTTGTTCTAGTGACCCAATAAAGATCAAGTCTGTTGACCAGGGCAGCACCTATATCATCCCCATGGGAATTACAGGTGGCACCAATGTTTACGCCATTAGAGCAGGAATCATGTGTGTGTCTTTGTTGCAACCAGCCACGTGGTGGGCTGGCGAATTACCGATATTATTTGTTAACACTGTATGCATACATTTCTATTCTGGATTCACTGGAATTATTGTAATTTCTTTAACAAAGTATCAAGAATTCAAACTCACATTACACACACAATAATGAGTTTTTAGCAAGGGGATATACATAATTCAGCAAGTAATCTTAACGTTTTAAATTTTCAAATAGGTATATGTTGTTTCTTAAAAGTATATAGGGATCCACAGGTTTTTTCTTTCAGAAAAAAAGTAAAAGAGTTGTTTACAACTATTCAGAAATTTTCATTTCGTGGTTTCGGTTAATTATTATGCTTTGCATTTGAATAGGGATATATCTTTTAGGCAATTTTCACAATAAGCTCCTGAGATCAAAGGACTCAACTGTGTTTTACTCACTGTAACTAAACCCGGGAGCAGGGACTCTCAGGAGGGTATTGTGGAGTTTTGTACTGTTTTTGTTTTCATTGTCAACTTTACTTGCTTACTATATGCAGAAGGTGTTGCCCTTGTTCTTATGATATTGGTTCTATAAATTGTTCACACACAGAATTCTTTGTGGCCATGAATCCGAATAGCAGACATATCACAGGTGAGTCTCCCTGGGGTCTCATGAGCCCTTAAAGTAGCGACATGTGATGGCAGACCATGGCAGAGGGGCATGTATCTCTGAGGAAGGTGGGAAGATGAGGCTCCTCCCCCAACACTGATATACTCCTGTCTCTGTCCTACTATATCCATTGTCTGTTCCGTCTATCCTACCACCTATGTCTAAATCGCTCTGGGAACACAATGACAAAGGAAAAGCAAAATGCACTGTCAGAGCTTCCTAGGCGCTCAGTGTATTAATTTCCTAGGGCTGTTGAAACAAATTACCACAAATGGGTGGCCTCAAAAAAACCCAGAAATATATTGTCTAACAGTTCTGGAGGCCAGAAGGTCAAATCCAGATGGTAGCAGGTCCATTCTTCCTCAGGAACCTATAGAGGAGAATCCTTTGCCTTTTCCAGCCTGATATGTTAGCCGCCAATCCCTACAGAGGTCAAGGGTTGGGCAGAACATCTACAGCTCCTCCCTTGGGGGGCTGCCAGCCCCATGGTTGGCCATAGGCTGGGCTCTTACATGTATCAGGATATGGATCTGATAGCCGCCAATCCCTACGCCAAATGCATACAGAGGTGGTCATCACTTTGATCTCTGACTGTGTCACGCCATGGCTATCTTCTCCCTGTGTGGCTTTCCTCTTCTTATAAGGACAAGGATGACATTAGATTAAGGACCCACCTTACTTAGGTATAACCTCGTCTTTACGAGTTGTATCTGGTTTGTGTCCATTTCCAAATAAGGTTACGTTCTGAGATGCCGGGGATTCAGACTTTAACATATCATTTTAGGAACATAATCCATGCCATAACACTCATCAAACTCATGCCCTCTTCCTCCTCACATAGCTACACTAGAGTTTCTAGCTTCTAAAGCAGACAGGGACATCCATGGAAGCCATTTTGGATGACTGGATGAGAGCAGAAATTATTTACACCACTTCTGGCCTAGACATAGAAACTCCCATGCAGTCTTCCAATATCTCTCTTTCTCTATGTTGCCTGTGTCCAATGGAAGAGACTTTAAAAGATGGCAGAGCCATTGGCTAGAAGAAACTTGAACCCACATAACTGATAAAGCAGAATGCCACTCCCACGGACCCACACTGGACTGTGTCCTTAGCAAAAAATAAACCTTTACAGTTAAAGCCACAGAGATTTTGAGTTATCCTGCTCTGCCTACAACAGGCACCCCTAGCTGTGACATTCATTCAACCCCAAAACATCACAGTATAAGAGTGCCTGGGTGGCTCACTTGGATGAGTGTGTGACACCTGATCTCCGCTCAGGTCATGATCTCATGGTTGTGAGTTCAAGCCCAGTCATGAGTGTGAAGGCTGCTTTAAAAAAAAAATCCTAATATAAGCATCATTAAGTAAACATGGGCTGGTTTAGAGTATGGCACAAAAATATAAAAATTAAACATCCCTTTTTTTGTTCTATGTAGTCATCACATTTTTATTAGACTTTTTTATCGATATCATAAGCTTCATCACTTCTGTTATCAGAGGGAATCTTACTCAAATGATCATACTTTTTGTTATTGTCACCATCTTTTGTATTTAAATAATAAAACATATCAGCAAATCTTCTTTCCTTGAAAAGGATGAGGTGGAACAAGAAGGACAACAGTCAGAGGTATAGGAACGTGTACATTTCCTACAGTCAGATCCATATCCTGATACATGTAAGAGCCCAGCCTATGGCCAACCATGGGGCTGGCAGCCCCCCAAGGGAGGAGCTGTAGATGTTCTGCCCAACCCTTGACCTCCAGGGCTACCGTTCTATACATGCACCTCCTGGTACCAGTGAGATGGGAGTTCAGTACTAGTCCACAAAATCTTCATATTTAAATAAGTTAAAGTCAACCAGTCATAAAGTTCAATCCATAATCTATTTCCCTCTTAAAGCATACCTTGCTGTACTGTCCAACACAATTCACTGAAAAGGACTATAAACACTAGACTATCCAAGTAGTATATGCTTTTCTAAAACTAGAAAAAAAATATTAACTCCTGACTTTAAGTTCCTACAAATAAAATTAAAAATTCAAAACTGGAAGTCTCATTTTGTTTTTTCAAAAGTGAGGGGGAAAACATCCCTAAGTAAAATAACTTATTCCACTGAGGAAATCAAATTCGCCCCCCCCACCAATTAAAGTTACAAAATCTTCTCTGAGCAATTTCTCTGTATTTCTGTTTTTTTTTTTTTAATTTTTTTAATGTTTATTTATTTTTGGGACAGAGAGAGACAGAGCATGAACGGGGGGAGGGGCAGAGAGAGAGGGAGACACAGAATCGGAAGCAGGCTCCAGGCTCCGAGCCGTCAGCCCAGAGCCCGACGCGGGGCTCGAACTCACAGACCGCGAGATGGTGACCTGAGCTGAAGTCGGATGCTCAACCGACTGAGCCACCCAGGCGCCCCTCTCTGTATTTCTTCATGTGAGCCAAGATATTCTTAGTCGGATGCCTGGCTGATTTGCTTTCCCACTTTATCACCTTCAGCAGCCCATGCCATCTTCTACTGGTACTGATGTAGCTTTTTCAAAATCCAATTCCAAATCTCTCATGTGTCCTGTATTTCCAAAATTTCAGAACCCGAAGGACACATAGAGCTAGCAAGTACCAGCTCCAATTCCATAGCCTTTACAAAGTACCAGCAACTCCATTAGCAGCCTGCCCAACAGTCATTAACTCCTTCCTTCTTGTTGGCAGATCCCTGATTTTGTTCAAGTATCCAGTCTTCTCTACAAAAGCAAGAGCTTTAGGGAACGTGGATCCCAACCCCAGTCACACCTCTCCCACTGTATATTATCATGTCTCTATGGGATGCCTGATTCTCAAGCAGCCAACTTGCAACCACAAGGGGGGCCAATCATGACACCGATGATGGCTTTATCAGTAAACATTCATTCAGAGAAACGAAACTGATAATGAATGATATGGAATAAGGAATTTATTAGGGGGAGCCAACCAACCACAATTCCAGGAAAAGCTAGGGGAAATAAATACCCAGAAGGGAACGGTTAAGGAATCATAGAAAAGTAAGTGAAGAAGTCCATGGGACTCCTCATTCTAGTCATGGGTATGAAGTCACTGCAGGTTAGCAGTGTAGACAGTTAAGAAGAAGTGCTGAAAGTGAAGTGAGAATAATCAAAGATGGAGTGGAATCCATGAAAAGAAACTGAAATCTGTATCTGTCTCTAATACCCAAGCCTTAACGCTACAGGTGACATAGAAGAAGATAGTACCCTTCACCAAATAGACCTGCACACATCTACCCAAGGACTCAGCAACGCTGAAGAAGGAGATGTGACTGGTGTTAGAGAAGCTGAGGACTTATCTGCTTTTCTTCTTCACCATTGACCCCAGACAGCAGATCAGAGACCAGTTTGATCCACAAGAGCATCTTCCAAGCTGAGTGGCTGCTGCCTCACCTTTCATTTGCAGATTTCATGCAGATTTGTCTTTGCCTTGTTGTCAACCCCCACTCAGAACTATGGAGGCAAGGGAATTCTCAGAAACACACATTCAGCTTCTCTCTCTATATCCCAGTACAAATCCACTACATTGATAAATAGCAAGATGGGAAGAATTTGAGCTCTTGGCTACAACGTCAAGCTGCTAGATAAACCAACTTTGAAGACTATCCTACTATCATATTTCTCATGTATGAGAAAAAAATATATTTTTATGAGACACTATGTCTTTTGAGTTGCAACCTTTTACTTCTAGCCAAAATTATCCTGATAAACCAATATTCTTCATAATCTGGAGATATATTATCACCAGCTAAACACCATAGCAGCAACTTAGTGTTACCTGGAAAAACAAGGAAAAATATACAAATAAAGAGAAACCACTCTTACATAATATTTCACTAGATACCAATCATTATGCCAATGTTTATTCTAAGACCTGTGAATTGAAATTCAAATGGAAGAAGCCTCCCATTAGGAAATTGTAATACAATGCTTCCTATATCCTTAGAAGGGAAATATCCACCTACACAAGGTTTCTCCTTTATCAGAGGGCAGCATTTAACATACTCCTGACTTCTGAAATGCAAATAACCGTACTGCTAAATGAAAGAACCCATATCACCAGATTGATCCAGTGTTTATCATGGGACACAGCACATATATTTAAATAACCTTGAACCAGCGTCTTTCTAGTGTCATACCACAAAACCAGAAGGCCCAGAGGTCTACTTTAGAAACTCTATTTAAGAAAAAAACAGAATGTTTTTATTTATTTTTGAGAGAGAGAGAGAGAACGCACACGCATGCAAATGGAGGAGGGGCAGAGAGAGAGGGAGAGAGAATGTGAAGCAGGCTCTGAGCTGTCAGCGCAAAGCCTGATGTGGGGCTTGAATCCACAAACTGTGAGATCGTGACCTGAGCTGAAGTCAGACCCTCAGCCGACTGAGCCACCCAGGTACCCCTAGAAACTCTATTGTAAGAAGAGTACCCCACTTCTGATAGCCTAGCACTTTTTTCTGGGTTTATATCCCAACTGGAATCCTAAGGCATTTTTGCCCTGTTGTCCAAGCCTCCTGCTCTGGTTTCTATAAACCTACGAATGCTGCATCTTAAGAGAATCTTCTCATTGGTCCTCATGTGTGACCCGGATGGAGAGTGACCTTCAACACTCAGTTGTGGGACTTGATGCTCCAGAAGCTGTTCACCTCCAGGACTCAGTGGGGGCAGCTGTGTCTGCAGTAGCGTGCCCCTTGCCTTGTTTTCCATTCATCTTTTAATTTCCCAGGCCTTGGGTATATTTGTGCTATCTCAGCAGCAGTGGAAACGTGTACTGCTACTTTTCTCTGTACTCATGGGAGATGCCACTGGTATCTACCTTACTTCTACCATCACTCTACCTTTTAAGAGATCAGCCAAGGTCCTCTTCCTACTCTACCCCAAAAAAAGGCCCATGACTTTCTGTGATGAGCATGTTAGTATTTCCTGTTTGTCAATATTCTTATTGCCAGAAAGAGTAAGACAGCCTTTCTTCCTGAGTTTCTTCCTGTGTTTCCTTCTAAAGCTCTTTACTTATGTCGAATTCTGAAGCCTTCAGTTTCTTACTGTACAGTTTCCTTCTGAAATCAAGAATGAATTTGATTTCAAGAGCCAAGCTGACCCAACCACTTAGCTGGGTCATTTTAATCTCATTGGCACTTAATTTTACAATAATTCTATTGAGATTTCCTAAGATGAAAAATGCCCTGTGGAATAAAGGTTCCTATTTTTCATTATCTGCGCATTGATAAAATATTTTATACCACTGCAGTGAACTTTACCTCTGACTCCAAATTCCAAAGCATAATTAGCATCTAACCCAAGTTCAAAATATAAAGTGGGGGAGGGGAAATAGAACAATGCAAGGAATGCTCTAGGCTTGGATGGAGTTCACAGACAAGTAAGGAGGAGCCTACTTTGGCATGATCAATCGGGTAGAACCAATCAATACCTTAACCCACTTCCTGCTTTAACAGAAGGCGACCTCTCCAGGTCTAAGGAAGCCATGTGCCCTTTCCATGTGAGACTCTGCCAACACAAAATCTAATTAACCACAGTCAAATGTCCTTACCACAGCTTCCCTGATTTTAGAATGAAATGCGTCCTTAGCCAATACTGTAGCCCTGATCTTAAAGTCCTGCCAAAGGAGGAAGTGAGAGTTAAAATTGTCTTGTGAACTGCTAGAAATTTGAAGGTTTGTTTTCTCACATAGAACACCTTTGGAAATGCTGGAAAATACATAGGCTAATGAGGCGCCTGGGCTGCTCAGTCAATTAAGGGTCTGACTCTTGATTTCAGCTCAGGTCATGATCTCACGGTTCATGAATTTGAGACCTGCGTCAGGCTCTGTGCAGACAGCTTGGGATTCTCTCTCTCCCTCTCTCTCTGCCCCTCCCCTGCACACACTCTCTTTCTCTCTCAAAATAATTAAAATTAAGAAAGTAAGAAGGAAGGAAGGAAAGAGAGAGAGAGAAGGGAGGAAGGGAGGAAGGAAGGAACATAGGCAAGGCATTTAAGAAAATCTGCCAATCACTGTCTGACCACTAAATATACTGACACAGTGGTGACCCCTAGGAAGCCAGGCATAACAATAAATACAAGAATTAAAAAAAAAATTTCTAACAGAGAACACATGCTATATATTGCAAGGAATCCATATTCTACAGAATGAGTTTAGGAAAGTCTGTAAACAAATGAGCAGCAACAATGAAAATAAGAACAACACCCAGAGGAAAAAAAAACCAAACAGACTCTAGGGGGGTGGGGCAGGGGATTAGCTGATGCCAGATTTGTTACAACTTATTATCGAAAATGCCCAAGTTTTAACAAAAAATTATGAGACATGAACAGAACTCTGGAGCTGAAAACTACAATAACTGAACTAACGCACGAGAGGTGAGAAGGGAGAAGAAAGGACAGTGACCGCTAATGGGTGCCGGGTGTCCTCTGGGGCGATAAAAATGTTCTAAAATTAGATTGTGCTAGGGACTGTACCATTCTGTGAGTACAATATATTACAAACCACTGAGCTGTATATTTCATATGGATAAGTGTTGCCATGCATGAATTACATCTCAACAGTTATTTCAAAATCAGCATAGAAAGCCCAGCACTCCAAATTCAATACTGATTTCTTACACTTTACTCACCTTTCAACCCTATTCTTGCCTTATTTTACCCCATATTGCATTCCTCCTCTGCTTGAAACTCCTTCATTGTGTCCTCTGGACCTCGAGGAAGGCCATCACAAAATCTGCTTTATCATCATCCTCTGCTCTCAACATGCCCTTCAATGTTCATGCTCTAGCTAAACCTGGTTCTCCCTGAGGACACTGCTTCCCTGCAAGTTTTTTAAATGGTTCTTTTTTTTTCCTACATGTTTCACGCTTTGGGACGTGCAGACATCTTATTGATTTTCTTAAGTAATTGAATAAAGAACTTTTTTAAAACATGGCATTCTGGAAAGACTAGCTCAACACACGGACCACCACTAACACCGACAAGGCCTGGGGATGAATCCAGGTGTGGGGCTCCAGCTTGCAGCTGGCTTCCTCCTCCCACTCCGAGCTCCATCCCACACTGTGAGAGGCCTTATGCACCTGTGTGTAACACCACACCTGCACATCTAAGCTCAGTCGGCCTCACTCTCCCCAGCCATTCTTTGGCTCCTCTTGGGGCTCCACAAGGTCTATCCTTGAGGATGGCATCAGGAAACAGGCTGATCCAGGCCTGGATCATTTGTGCATGGCCTTGCGGTGTCCCACATATCTGGTGTGGTCTAGAAGAGGTCTACCAGTTCTGAGAAACTTGTCCTCCCGGCCCCATGGAATCCATGCTCCATGGAGACGGGCATGGCAGCGGGAAGAGGGCCTACTTGTAAAATGGGGACTGAGAAACAGCGGCCCCACTTGTCTGAGTGTCAGGATGACAGTGCCATTATATTACCTCGTGCATAAATTGTCTTTATGGCCAACTCTATCCATTGACTTGTTTGGAAAGTGAAACTTCCCTCCATCTTGAACTAGCCAATGCAACATACGGGACTGTAGCAAAGCCTTATCAATACTGCTCTCCTAGCTGATCTGTTCTGTTGAAAACACAATTTGGGGAAAAAGACATGAATCAATAATTAGCCAAAAAAAAAAAAAAAAAAAAAAAAGAAAAAGAAAAGAGACCAAACTAGCCCTCAAATATAGAAAGAAAAAAAAAAGCTCAAAGTCACTCATAATTAGAGAAATACACATTACTACAACACTGAGATGCTACTTATTACCTATCAGATTGGTAAAAATTTACAAGCATGACAACACATTCCACTGGACATTCTGTAAAGAAGCAGACATTGACCTTTCAACGTGTCTATCCTGGTTGTAGGAATGTATCCTGAAGGTATACCTCCAACCCTATGAAAATATATATGAACAAATGTATTCCTTTTCGTGCTGTTTGTAATTGCAAACTAGTGGGAATGACCTAAATCTCCATGCAGGAGGTTAATTAATTCTTTAAAGCATAGCACATCCACACAATGGAATACTGTACACTTGCAAGAAAACAATGAGGAAGATCTTTATGAACTGATACAGAATGGTTCTGTGACATACCGCCAGGTGAAAGAAGCCAAGTGCAAAATATCACCCTAGTGGGCTACCCTTCCGGTGAGAAACAAAGCGATATAGGAACGTATACACCTGTCTGCTCATTTGTGCAAAGACATACAGGAAGGATAAACTGCAATCTAAAAAGAATGTCTAGCTACAGAGGGTGAGAACTAAGGAGGTGGAAAGAAGGAAGGAATAAGAATAGGTACTGGGGCGCCTGGGGGGTTCAGCAGGTTAAACGTACAACTCTTGATTTTAGCTCAGGTCATGATCTCGTGGTCATGGGATCAAGCCCCACATTGGGCTCCACGCTGGGTGTGGAGCCTGCTTGGAATTCTCTCTCTCCCTCCCTCTCTGCCCCTCCCCCCTCTCAAAATAAATAAATATTTAAAATATTTATTTTAAAAAAAGAATAGGTAGCGACAATTCTCAGAACATACCTTTTTGTATGCTCATCAACTCTGTATTGATTGTATTCTCTGACTCTGGAAACCTTAGGAAGGTTTTCATACACTACAAAATAGATAAACAATTAAAATCAACAATTCCAAAGTAGAATACCAACAATAACAAGTGAGGCTAAGTAAATGGATATTTTAATCACACAGATTGAGAAAGAAAAAGAACTAATCACTTTGGAAAACAATATTTTGATTGGATATTGTGAGGCTATAGACAAAACAAGTCTATTCAAAAATTACAATATAATTAGTAGCTTTGTTTCTCCTAGGGGTATCGGTTAGTAATTCTGAAACCATTTTATGTTTACAGTAAGATTAAGCCAATAAGTAAATATATGAAATAATGAAAGCCAAGTTTCTCATTGCCAAAGAACAGTGTTGGGGAATGTATTTCTTGTAAATAAAGAATGAGGGAAGGCTAGAAATGTGTGGTGCGGGATTGGAATTAGAGGTATCAGTACAAGGAGAAACAGGGCATTTGCATAGTATCTAAGTATCTCCCCCAAGATATTTATTAATTACAAAAGGAAAGGGAAAATTACAATAAAGAAATCTATTGGACACCACTTTAACCAAATGATCAAGTTTAAGAGGAACAGCAATATGGCACACAGACTTCCTGTACCCCTGATATGATGTACTAAGAGCCAGTGTTCATGGCAAAAATGCTTAATCTCAATCTAATTTTGAGAAGACACCAGATAAACACCATTTGAAGAACATTCTATGAAACAACCGACCCTCTGATGTGTTGACAACAGTGTCAAGGCCTTTAACAGTGTCAAGGTCATAAAAGACAAGGAAAGACTGAGGAACTGTCACAGATTGGAGAAGACTAAGGACAAATGACCATTAAAGTCAATGTGACCCTCAAACAGAAAAAAGGATATTAGTGGAAAAACTGGAGAAATTGGAATAGGGCTGTATTTGGGTTTACACTACTGTACCCATGTTGACTTCCTGGTTTTGATCACTGTGCTATGGTGACATAAGATATTAATATGGGTGGGGGGGAGTGGCTGATGAAGGACAAATGGAAACTTTGGTATAAATAAAAAATTATTTTTAAATAAAAAGTTTTAAAAATAATGTTTTTTGAAACTCCTTACTTCCTTGGGCATCTGTTACTTGGTTTAGGAATCAGTTTTAAGAGCTAATCTCTGAGCTCAGGAGACTTTGAGATCCATCTCAGAGTCCTAGAAGCTTCCTAAAATTCCAAGGGGGGTGTGAGAGAGGGGATTAGGAGAGGAGGTAGCAGCTAAAAAAGAGGAGAAACATGTAAGAAGAGGCAGTAGTACCTGCCAAGAGTATCTGTGATTTGAAGGAGATAAGACAACATAGTGTATCCAAATTAATTCACCGCACTACTGGGAACGTCAAAGCCCATCATCAACACTGAATGTTTTTGCCATAATAACTAGACACAAGATCTCTGGTTCTCTATTAAAAGGCATAAAGAGATAACAGGAAGCCATTATCACCCATTAACACCTCAATGTGCATTTATTCATGTGGCTCTTAACACAAACAGTGCACTGCTTAAGCTAGAACTTTATAGGAGGGGCACCCAAGACATTCATGCTTTAGAAAAAGAGAGGGACACAGTTCAAACATCAACTCACTTGAATGCCTTCCGACCTTGTTTGGATTAAGTGGCCTTCCCAGTGTCCCCTTGGCCTCTGGGTTTTCTAGGCTACGGCATTTAAGGCACTATTACCCTTTGTCTCCCTGACACCTTGGATACATATATTTTTACGCTATTTTAAAATTTTTATTCCTAGAACCAAGGGTGGTATTTATACAAGATATTCAATACTATATTGTTGAAAGATCAAGGAAAACGTTTCGACCTATACCTTTTCTACTATTAAACATCAGGTAAATTTTGTGTACAGCATCTTTTGGTAGCGACCAATACTGTGAGGGTTTTTTAAACCATGTTTGCATTCATTATGATTAGTATACACATTCTTTAACTTTATTTATTTTGGGGAGGGGGTGGTGAGGGACAGAGAGAGAGAAGGAGAGGGAGAGAATCCCAGGCAGCCTTCACACTGTCAGCACAGAGCCTGACTCGGGACCGCGAGATGATGACCTGAGCTGAAATCAAGAATCAGATAGATGCTCAACCAACCGAGCCACCCAGGCGCCACATGATTAATATCTTTTAGTCAAATTTGCATGGATCATCTTCACACATCAATAGTTTCTTGTCCATTAAACAGTAAAATTTAGTTATTAAATCATTACCACTTTATATAATGATTTATGTATGTATGTAGGCAACCTAGACTATATTCATATTTTATAGATTTATAAATATTTATATAAGACATAATACAACGTAAAATATAAATCCTTTCTCTGTAACTGATTAGGTACCTGGGCCAATTGAGAAAAGAAATTTCCACTTCCCAATTTCCACTGCCCTGACTCAGATATTTCTTTGCCTTGGGTGTCTGGATGAAAAAGTATCACAAGGTACGGACTCTTGGGGTGAGGTACAGATCTTTTAGACCATTTGGTGTGGAGGTCAATACAGGAGGCAACCACCTATTTCAGTTAGGGAATGCCAGTCTGACTCACCAAGCCATGATTGTGTCAAAAAGTGGAGTCACAAGGGATTTGGCAAGTATGAGTAAAGAGCAGATATCCAGTGTGGACTTCCAACGACCAACTGAGAAGGCATTAGCAAATAATGACGAGAAAAACCTCATAGTAAAGGAAGAACTTTCTACTAACTTCCTTTGGAAATAGATTTCCTCCATTCTACCATCAATTTTCAGGCATAAATTAAGTGTTAATTTTGCAAATCCTTCTCCTTCCAGTCCAAAGTAGCTGCAAAACCATAAAAATTCGAATGTCTGCCCACCGGCCTTTAGCAAGGAATGGCGTCCTTTTGGGCCACCAGCCTACTCTTCAGCCTTGCTTATCCTGAATTGTGCTACACATTACAGAGGCTGCAAGGAACACTGCTGACCACAGAGAGGCAATGAGACAAGAATGCAAACTCATATGGGAGTTGAATTCTTTTTTTTAATGTTTATTTATTTTTGAGAGACAGAAAGAGACAGAGTGTGAATGGGGGAGGGGCAGAGAGAGAGGGAGACAAAGAATCCGAAACAGGCTCCAGGCTCTGAGCTGTCAGCACAGAGCCCGAAGCGGGGCTCAAACTCATGAACTGTAAGATCATGACCTGAGCCAAAGTCGGATGCTTAACCGACTGAGCACCCAGGCACCCCATCATTTGGGAGTTAAAGTCTATCACGGCCAAGTAATGGTCCCTGAACTCATCCTCATTCTGGAGAACAAGAGTTAGGAGAGGCTATGCAAGATGATCATGCTCTCATGTCTAAGGTTCATACCAACCCCATCCGAGAATCCTCCCTCTCACAAAGTTTGTATAACCATCTGATCCAGTTTCCTTTATAGTCAGCCCTCTTCAATCTCCATCATCCTTTTATCTTTCCACATAATTATTTTATCTATGAATATTTGATGACAGTTTGCGAGAAATCCATTTTCCAAACTCCTTTTCAGAATATGCCTCTGAGTTTAATAATCTTAATGGGGTAAGCCTATTTTTACACTGAATAGCTCAAAGCCTTGTTATCAACTCAAGTATGCTTATTTATTTATTTATAATCACAATTTCAGCAAGAAGAGTCTCTTAAAGGCCCTTTTTTATGAGCTATAATAATTGCAATATCTCAGATTAAATTTGAAAACTAAAATCAAGTTTTAAATGATTTTGCAATTGCAATTTTATTTCTAACATAAATTTTTATATCCTTTTTTTGTACAGAATAACCACAAGTTTTATTTCCTTATACAGATGAAGAAATTATTAGGTATCACATTTCTGTTGTGGTTGAAAGAGCATATTTCCATAAATAAAGATATACTTTAGGGGAGAAATTGTTTTTCTTGAAAATGTAACAACTTTTTGGGGTGCCTGGGTAGCTCAGTCAATTAAGCATCTGCCTCTCGATTTCAGCTCAGGTCATGATCCCACGGTTCATGGGTTTGAGCCCCGCGTCAGGCTCCACACTGGCAGCAAGGAGCCTGCTTGGGATTCTTTCTCTCCCTCTCTCTGCCCCACCCCCACTTGTGCTCTCGCTCTCTCAAAATAAATAAATTAATGTTTAAAATTTTTTTTTTAAAAGAATAACACCATTTTTTTAAGGATGTAGTTAGTGGGATATAGTCCATTGAATTGAGTACAGTGTTCTTTTTGGTGACCACTTTGTACAACTCAGGCTAACAAATTCTCAGACAGACAAGGGGTGGAGGGTTGGGAAGATGTTGGGGGGAGGTAAGGTGTGAAATCAAAGGTCAATCAGACCTAAACACTGAGTCCTATGAGCTCTCAGAAATCTGTGGGAAGCATACACGTAGGTCCCTGAAGTATGAGGTAGGCTCCATGCACAGAATAGTGTGCACGTACATTCGAGGTGAGTTACAAACATCGCTTCTCTTCTTTTCATTTGTGTTTCTTGTGAAGCTCCACAGCCACCACAAATTTTGCTTACTTCCCTCTCAGGAGCCCAAGCCAGTTATTCCCAGTTATTCCAACTGTATTTCTCTAGATAATTACCCATTTATAGCCCTAGACTCCACTCCAAGACTTTTTATTTGTTAGCCATAGACTTGGAACTTTACCACACATAAAACCTTATAAAGAATTTCAGAACTACAAAAAAAGAAAAAAATTAACAAGCAAAAACCAGGACAAAGTGGGAAATAAAAACAGCATCACTAGAATTCACCTTGTAGAAATAAATGGTAATGAAAAAGGAACGAGCAAAGGACCTGTGGGAGATGTGGGCAGGTCTCCATCAACTGTCAGGAGTTTAGATGGATCACATTCCTTTCTTTATGGTTCCAATGCCATCACCTAACTGCAATGGCTAGTATTCACATCATTATAAATCTACTCAGATTGAGTTTAAAATTTTAGCCTCAACCTGGAGGCAATACTTGGAATATTTAATCATAGCCATAGGTCAGGCTGTCAGGGAGGGAAGCTAGAAGTCCACGTACAGGTTGAAGCTACTATGCACAGGAAGAATTCCTTCTCTGTCTTGGGGGAATCCCTCAGCCCTCCTTGGAAGGTCTTTCAACTGATTAAGTCAGGCCCACTTATTTATCAAGAACCATCTCCTTTAGTTAAAGTCAACTTACTAGAGATTTTAATTCCATCTGCAAAATCCCATTACAAGATGGGGTGCCTGGGTGGCTCAGTCGATTAAGTGTCCAACTCCAGATTTCAGCTCAGGTCATGATTTCATGGTTCATGGGTTCTAGCCCCATGAGATATTCTCTCTCTCTCTCTCTCTCTCTCTCTCTCTCTCTCTCTCTCTCTCCCCCCCCTCCCTCCCTCCCCTGCACTCTCTCTTTCCAAAAATAAAGAAATAAACTTAAAAAAATCCCATCACAACAAAACCTAGATCAGTCTTGGATTGAGAAATGGAGGACTGCAGCCTAGCCAAGCTGACACATCAAAACAATCATCACAGTCCACCCCTGGCCAACTTCCACACCAACTATCTCCCTACCCACATTGCCATCACCCCTCACTCCCCAAGACTTGCAGCACAAGAGGATTTTCTCAAATGAACCCAGATAGTGGGAGGTTTTAAATTACTGGTAACATGTGACCCTGCCCAGAATCTGCCATTTTCTCAGATCAAGAACATTTGGTCCCATAGTCCCCAAAGTAGAGGCCATGGAAATTGAAAACAAAACAAAACAAAGTGGTACTTATAATACAGTCCCGTGTCCATCCCCTCATTTTGAGGACATTAAGACACGGTAAGGGTAGGGGTGCCTGGGTGGCTTAATCAGTTAAGCATCTGACTTTGGCTCAGGTCATGATCTCACTATTCCTGAGTTCAAGCCCCGCGTCAGTCTCTGTGCTGACAGCTTGGAGCCTGGAGTCTGCTTAGGGTTCTGTGTCTCCCTCTGTCTCTGCCCCTCCCCTGTTCATGCTCTGTCTCTCTCTCAAAAATAAATAAACGTTAAAAAAAAATTAAGACATGGTAAGGGTAACTTATCTGCCCTACTCAGTTCCAAACCAACATTGGAAAATGTCCTTGAATTCAGGAGGTTCCTTTTCCTTTTTAAGAATGAGACAGAATCCTGTCTCTCAAGAAAATTTCTCTGGTGTTCTCTACCAACCATTATGTGCGTTTGGACCATCCACCGCTCTTTGCCGAAACTGCTCCAGTACCAAGCTGATGGCCAAAACTAACTGCTTACCTCAAAGCCAAAGCTTTCAGAAGCTGTCTTTTAAAGTTGTCTAAGGAAGCAGCAACTGAGGAGAAGAGGCCTTGCATTATTCACCTCCCCTGGATATACATTCATTAATATCCTGATATTCATTTTGCCAGTGGACAGGCAGTCCAGCACCACCTTTTCAGACTGACCATCTCCGGCTGCCCAGTACTGACCTGCACTACCTGCTGAGATCCTTATACCTGGAAGCGAGGCGTGCCTGCCAGTGAGTCAGAGATACTCTCTCAGCCACTGGCAAAGGAGACTCAGTTGTGCAGCACTCACAAACTGAATTTAATGAACAATGAGGCGGAAAATGTACCATCTGGCTGACCGAGTGCAAGCAGTGTCATGGGGAAACTCCACTGAGAGCGCTCAATACAGCTGAGCTAAAAGAAGCAGTCCCCTGCAAAGCCGGCACCATGTCCCCTCTGTCAGACCCTCTGTTTAGCCCCGCAGCCCTGTGCAGCTCCACTTATTAGGGCTTCAGGGGGCAGCCCAGCCTGCAGCATCAGGAGCCTCTATCAGCACCAGGAGAAGCCAGTCTCGCTGCCCTCAGAACTCTCTCACATAGAGGTGTGCCTCCAGGATAAAAGAGTAAACAGGTACTGTGTCCAATTTCCTATTCTATCCATCCCCACAGTGAACCCTTGGGGCTGGCGTCCTCTAAAAGTGCATGCTTAAAAAGGGAGTCACTTGGAATGATAGGCAATTAATTTACTAAATGAAAATGACTAAAACATCTCTTCCTTATATCTTGGAAACTAACTTGTGACTCTCCTGATGTTAAAACTTGCTAGGCATGACAGTTTTGACCCAACTCCTACTTGTAATCACTCTGGTATTTTTGCAAATTGCGTTGGTAAAAGTGGTGGCACAGATAGGCTCTTTTGTCTTCAGTCAGCACATTCGAATCACCTGCTGCTAGAGAAAAGACTGCGTTTCAAGCCTGGGCACCCTCATGTAGCTTATACCCCTTCAGTGGGGCCGTCTAGTGGCTGGAGCCCTGAAGACCAAGCTAGGTGACAGTATTAGTAAACAGAATTCCTTGTTCTACCCCCATTCTAAAAGTCGGCAGCCAGGAAAGAGCCGGGGCAGGACGAGCACATAGCATGGCATAACCGGGGAGCATGAGGGGTCTACCCAGGGTGGGCAGATCCTGCCTCTCAAAAGGCCCAGAGACAACCACAATACCCACCACGCTGAGGACATCCACTGGAAGGGCCCCACTTGTACGGTCACCACTGGCCCCTGGTCAGCTAGAGCCTCCATCCACCGTACTTTCCACCATGCCTTATCCCCAACATTCCCTCAAGCTTCCAGAGCTGGCATCACCAGGCCGGCTAACACACATGAGGGGTCATTAGTTCCATAAATTGCCCTTCTGCCCTAACAACTCCATCCCTACCTCCCAAGCCCTGGGCGTCTATTGATCCCGGTCAGGAATGAGGAGAAGAGGATGTCTCACACCACTGCTTAAGCGCTTCTATGGTCCCCACTTAAGCCACAAGGTCATTCTTGGCTAATGCTGCCAACTGCACGAGATAAGACAGGTCAAGAAACAAAGGCTCATCCAGGTTTCTAGGATCATCAGGTCAGCATATCAGACCCAGTGAGGATGATTTTCGCTATGGATAAACGGTGCTATGAATCCACTTTGTCCACTGCCTGTCCTCGTTCTTCTTGGAGGTACATCCAAAAGGGGGTGGTCTCAGCAGCCCGTGTAGTATGGGAAATCTTGCAGATGGGAGAAGCCTGGGATTGTGGGCTCACTGACTTCATGTTATTTTGAACTTGAGTGGGAGACATGGGTGGGACAGCATCCTCAAGAATCCTTCTATTACCCTAAGAGAAATTTCTAGCTGCACAACGGTAAAAACCTCATTTCTTCTCAATATTATTTCATGCTATGTCATTGGCCTACTTAGGGATTCAGCAGATCAGCACTTACCCCAGTGAGTGATTCTTTCTCTGTTATTTTTCTAGATTTATGAGTCTTTTTAATGAAAAAGAACATATAATAGAAAAATAAGTTCTTATTTAAATTTTACCCTGGAGGGACATAAGGGAACTTCCCAGGGTGATAACAATGTGAGTATCTTGAAAGAGATTCCAATTTTCACAGTAAGTGTAGTCACCATCTGTCACTAGACAATGTTATTACAATATTATTGACTATATTCCCTCTGCTGTACTTTTCATCCTCATGTCTTACTTTACAGTGGGAAACGTGTACCTCTGAATGCCCTTCACCTATTTAGCCCATCTCCCCACCCGTCTGCCCTCTGGAAATCACCAGTTTGTTCTCTGTATTTATGAGTGTTTCTCGTTTTGGTTTGTTTGCTTGATTGGTTTTGTTGTTTACATTAGGTGAGCATTACATTACGTACACAATTGTCTAATCACTATGTTGTGCACCAGAAACTGTTACAATATTGTACATCAGCTATACTTCAATAACGAGAGAGAGAGAGAGAGAGAGAGAGTGTTAGTTCCTGGTTTCACAGATATGCACATTTACCAAAACCCGTCAAGTTGTACCCTTAAGATCTGTGCACTTCCAACACTGTGAATATATTTAATGCCAAAAAATATCATATACTTAAAAATGGCTCAAATGGTGAATTTTATGTATATTTAGCCACAATTTTAAAAAGATCTGGGCATTTCACTATATGTAAATTGGTCTTAAAAGAAGGCTATTTTAAAACCCCATCCTTGTGTTAATTGAACATTCACAGAACATAAGGAATTATATGTCATACATACTGCCTCCAAACCATAACGTCTCAACTCAGCCTGTGATATAGGGTTTTATCCTTTTGGAGTGCATAATTTCCAATTTTATTCAGTCAGGCACCCTACTAGTTCCCTGGCGCTGTTTTTCAGTGAAGAGTACTTTTGGGAACAACTTCTGATGTTCCTTTCACCACTTCTAAGGATTGTCTGGCTGCCCAGAAGCCCAGGTAGCGGTTTCTTTCCAGAGTTACTCTCAAGAGACAGAGTGGGGGCCCCTCAGCATGCTGGGTAATGACCGTGGGCTCCGAAGAAACTGTGGAGCTTTGCAGCTGGCAGGTGCGAGGTAACCTGACAGTGACTTACTGAAAAGCCTGCTCCTATAAAGACTACCCACGGCAGTCCCTGGTAAAGACTTTGTGGTTTTCATTTCTCACCTTTGGGTGGAAAAAAATCAATCTCTTTTTAAAAGTCTGTGCAGTGAATACAAAAATGCCTTTGTCAGATGAGCACGCTTTCAACAGCAGTTCAAAACAGAGCCAAGCCAACAAGTTAACAGTCTCAGGGTGGAAGAAGAAGGGAAATGGATCTAGGAAAGAATGTTTTGGCTCTTCTTTTTCATTTGCATGTGTGTTCCAGTGAAGCCCCAGATTTCTAGAAGACATTGTTTCTGAAGGCTTTAACATGATCAACTGTCATAGTGTTGGTCGTAGTGTATTTTTTTAATGTTCTTATTTTTTTTTAAGTGGGCTTCATGCCCAGCATGGAACCCAACACAGGGTTCAACCCACGACCCTGAAATCCCTCAGGACCCTTAGGCCTGAGCTAAGATCAAGGGTCAGACACTAAACTGACTGAGCCACTCAGGTGCCCCTATGCTGATCACGGTGTAAAGGAAATATGTTTTCCTCCATTAATTGGGCTGATCGAGCTTCCTAAAATAATTCCCAGTGTCTTTCACTCTGGACCAGCATGTGGTCTATCTATCCTAAAACTGACATTCTTCACTGATATCATAGAAAAGTAGAAAAAGAAATCACTTTTGTGGAAAACTACAACTTGTGCATCAAAAAGCGAAACAGATTTCATCCCTTGCTTGGGTCTTCTGCTAGGATAAAGTTCAAACTCATTGGCAAACATAGTTTTCAAAAAGAATGAAGATGAGAATTTCTATAAGATTAATACGTAGAAAAATCAGTTTCCGATTCAGCACTTAGGACACCTAAACTCAATAAAAAAATAAATACAAAATCAATCAAAAATAATCAATAAAAATCAATAAAATCAATAAAAAAATAACATACAGGTTGGATAGATAGATGAGCAGATACTTTCTTGTCTAAAAGGATGCCTTCGAGAAACACTCTCTGCACAATGCTGTATTTACTTAAAAATAGACCTTGGACATTTGTCACTGTCAGTATATCATGGAGACAGGTGCCAAGAAATGGGATTTTGGAGTCAAAAGGAAAATCTCCTCAATCGTACATCTAGCTCTCTCAACAATTATACATGCTACACACTATGTACTCTGAATAAACCATGTTATTTGCAGTTTCCTAGAAAGCATTCTCTCCCATCCCTGGTCTGGCGACAAGTTAGTTCCACTATCTCGAGCCGTGTTATTCTATCCTTTCTTCTCGTCCAGCTTCATTGAACGGACTCCTCAAGACTTCATTTCAGTTGTCACTGCCTCACAGCCATTCTCAGACCTCTACTGTCTGCCACATTCACACACTCACACACACACACACACACACACACTCACACACGTGCACTCACACTCACACACCCATATATGCACACACACACACGCTTGCATACACCTACATGCACACGCTCACATGCACACACCGCTACATTTTCTCCTACGTCTTTCCATCTCATTCTTGCTCTCACACCACATCATGACTGCCTTTTCCCTCACCTGTTTCCCTCTTAAATGGCATTTCCTGAGACAGTGACTTCTTTTTCCCTGCATTCTCTCCTTCTAAGATAATGCCTGGCAAACACTGGCACAAACATTTGCTTAATGAACATTATTTATAATAATAAAGTTACTGTGAGTCCTAAGGCATTTCTTTTAATGTTTTATTTTTCCTTCAGCTGCTCCAGAAGATTTCAAGTTCTCCACTTTCTAAGAAAAGAGCGCTTTGTTTATATTCAGTGCTTTGATCTCTCCTTGCAAAGAAAATCATCTTCACGACGATGAACCCAAGAGTCTAAGTGCCTTTCTTTCACCTGTGAAGTCCACAAGAAAAAGCTAGTACTTAAAAATGTATATTCATCTCCAAGGACTGGAACCTGTTGGGGGGAAATGCAGGAATGATGTGTGGTAAGAAAAAAAAAACCCTAATGTTAAAAAGATTTCTGCTGTGCAGGAGTGCACGTACAGGAGACTCAATCAGGTGACGAGCCTTGCGGACAAGGACAAAAACAATGCCATAACAGGGGCAGAGACACATAGCATGCACGGTGGAAATGAGTAACAGCAACTGACTGGATGAGGGAAAGCAGGAAATCACATCTTTGTAAGCACGACTGGTAACAAATGAGCCCCAGAATTGAATCAAAATGTAGACCCCTGGGAAATCACCCTTGAGGAAAGAAAAATTCAGGGAGTTTCCAAAGAAACACAGCATGTGGAGTCTGATGACTAGTCACTACCCACTTTTGGGGGGAGCACTGAATAGCGAATGCTTAAAACAACAACAAAACAGGTTAAGCATTAGAAATGTGCATCGTTGGGGCACCTGGGTGGCTCAGTCAGTTGGGCGTCCGACTTCCGCTCAGGTCATGTTCTCACGATTTATGGTTCAAGCCCCGCATCAGGTTCTGTGCTGACAGCTCGGAGCCTGGAGCCTGCTTCACATTCTGTCTCCCTCTCTCTGGCCCTGCCCCACTCATGTTCTGTCTCACTCTCTCTCTCAAAAATAAATAAACATTTAAAAATAAAAAAAAGAAATGTGCATCCTTGATCCAATGGGTTTTCTGACATTAGTTAATTTATTGGAGACGGCTGAGAAATCTGAGAACATTGAGAGAAAACCACTTTTGAAATAGTGTATCGATAATATAATTATGATAATAATTAAAAGAGTGAGGAACCAGCATAGAAATGGACAGAGAGGTTAATGTAACAGATTAGAAAATTCACAAGATGAAAGCATACAGATATGAATTAGAATATAATAAAGTACTGGGGTACCCGGGTGGCTCAGTCAGTTGAGTGTCCGACTTCGGCTCAGGTCACGATCTTGTGGTTTGGTGAGGTCGAGCCATGCTTTGGGCTCTCCACTGTCAATGCGGAGCCTGCTTGGGATTGATTCTCTGTCTCTCCTGCTCACTCTGCCCCTCCCTTGCTCACACTGTCTCTCTCTCTCAAAAATAAATATTAAAAAAAGAGAATATAATAAAGGTACTAATTCAACCACCGGTAATTTACCCAAGTGAAATAAGTAAGGAGGCATGCAAATATTTAGCTGTAAGGATATGCATAGTAGCACTTTATAAAATAGCAAACAAAATCCAAATTTTCTAGCTACTTAAGTGTATCTGAAGAATGAAACTGCTAGAATATATTAAAAGCAATACTTCAGAAACATGGTCACTGATATGGAAAATATTCATGATATGCACATGATCGGGTGAATACTACAGATTACAAAACAGCACAGACAGCAGGTTAGTGTTGTGTAAATATATCTGCACCTATATACAGATAAAGCCTTCTAAACACATACACAGAAAAACATCTGGGAGTTGAAGCTCTAAAATGTTGTCAATTATTCTTTTTTTTTTAATTAGAAAAATTTTCAGTGTTTACCTGTTTTTTGAGACAGAGAGGGAGACACAGAATCTGAAGCAGGTTCCAGGCTCTGAAATGTCAGCACAGAGCCCGACACAGGGATCTAACCCATGGACCCCGAGATCAATTACCTGAGCCGAAGTCGGATGCTCAACTAACTGAGCCACCCAGGCGCCCCTGAAATGTTATCAGTTACTCTTGGTAGCAACTGATAGATTTGTATAATTATAGATTCTTTTTTCTACTTTATTTTAATTTCAGAATATTAATAAATAATATAAAATGCAGTCATAATACCATTTTAAAGGAAATAGACTACTTCTGGTCCCACTGCATGAAATAATAAGGAACAGTATTAGTAGCAGGTAGTTATTTGAAATAAAACAAACAACCTCCAATCTTTCCAAGAGGCACAAGAAAAAAGAGAACAATTTTTTTCTCCCATGCTGAGTCTGTTTAAGGTGGTAAACAGCCATGACCTAGCAGATAAATTAGGCCAATCTTGTAAACTTCTTTTACTGTAGTCTGCAAAGGTTGTCTTGGTACTCAAAATTATTTACACAGTCAAAAAGCAAATTAAAAAGTACAAAAAATTGATCTTGGGGTTTCTTCTGTGGAAGTTAAGACTGTAACTGCTGGGGTTATATAGACATCAGTTTTAATAACGTCCTCATGCCTCACAGACACATGGCAAAATTGTAATATGCCATTTAGGCAGACATGCACTGCTTCATTCATCACAAATCTCATGCTATCATTTAATAGCATTTTGACATGGCAGCTTTCATTTAACCCTCAACGGTTTTGCTGCAAAGCTTGCGAGTTGCTTACGGCTCATATGAGTAGGGGGAAAAGACATTTTTTTCAATATTGGCCACTTGGCAATCTGGACCCACCAGCATCATGTATCGAAAAGAAGCCAACTCATCCATTTTATATATCCACTCTGATGTGAAAATTTTTCCAAGTATTTGCGCAGGCTTTACTGAAAAGTAGAATCTTTACCTTTTTGACCAGACCTCCACTGTTTTGCTACATACCGCTACACTCAATGCACAAATACAATGTTCTCTACTAGCTTCATTATTCCTGAGGGAGACAGTATTATTTGTCCAGGACTCCTTCTTCCCTCTCCACCACCACCATGTTTCTCCTGGATGTCACATGTATCCCCACGTCACTGCCTGATAAGGATGCCCCTTAAACAGCAGTTTCCCCTTGCTAAGACCACAGAAAGAGGGTCAGGTGGAAGAGACCGGACCCTTTCCAGCCACTTGGAACCCAGAGTTAAGTCCAGACGAGATGAAGGAGCTCCATGGACCCCTGAGCATGAAAGAAAAATTTGCTGCCATGAACTACCAAGTTCTGAGGTGGCTTGTTACACCACAGAGCTCATTTCTAACAATGATGTATCCTCAGAAAGGTATAAGCAAGTTACTCCTAGCCAAAAGAATTCTGAGTAGATTAAGATACTCACACTGAGTCATGAATTCCAAGTGCATTTTCCTGACATAAATAATCCTTTTGGGGTGGCTGCCTCATGGCTCTTGTATGAAATAAATGTCTAGTCTCCACATCTAAAGAGTTACAATCACATACAAAAAAAAAAAAAGAAAAAGAAATAGGGGCACCTGGGTGGCTCAGTAGGTTAAGCACTTGACTCCCGTTTTCGGTTCAGGTCACAATCTCAGGGTCGTGGGATCGAGCCCTGCATCAGGCTCCATGCTGTCATGCTGCTTGGAATTCTCTCTCTCCCTCACTCTCTGCCCCTACCCTGCTTTCTCTCTGTCTGTCTGTCTGTCTCTCTCTCTCAAAATAAACAAACTTAAAAAAAAAGAAATAAGCAAGAAGGAATGGACATATGAGTGGAGGAGCAAAATTCAAACACCATGGCAAGAAAACAATGGTTTTATGCAAACCATCTGGATGTACTTTTACTTATACATAAAGATCCAATACACTGATGGATATAAGAGGATTGTCCAAGAAGAGTTTATATTCATGGCCATTATAAGACACTGTCATTCTGAAATCCTGGTACTTGGTTAGATAAGCCTCCTACATTTTCCCCAGCACCTGCATTCCCCTCCTTTGTTACAACTGCCTTTGTGCTTCCTGCCTGTCTCACTAGACGATGCAGTCAGGGAAAACCATGCTTCCCTCACTGGATGCTCTAGCTATGGTGCAATTCCTGGCACACCGTAGTGAGCTTTTTGACTGTTGTCTGAATCGTGATACTAAGCATATATCATTAACGAAAACATTTCCATTTTTCCTCATCCTCTGATAAAAGTTTTCACTTATATCAACTGGCCAGGCAAATATAGCAGAGAACAAAGGCAGGATTCAGCTAACAGGACAGAAATTAGTCAAGTCAGAAACAGTTAAAGCATGTAATGTTTTCTCTTAATTCTTCCCGGTCTTCAGTTCAGGGTTCTTTTCTTCCTTTATTTCCCTCCAAAAACACTAGAGCACTGAATCAAACTCACATACCTGGGAGAGGAAAACACAGATAAAATACTGGAAATTGAGGCTACAAGTAAGAACTAACAGTGTACAAATTAGTCAATGAGAAAGGGAGAGCCATGGAATCTTTAAAGAATCACAGAATAAATGTGATGAGCTTTGATAATTAGATTGGCGAATGCAAGTAAAATCAAATTTGAGTTACTTTCAAACGAAGTGGATGGAAGCAAGGACAGGGATTAGCATTCCTGAAAGATAGGCAGGCGAGGCACGGTGACACATTCAGAGGAGACGATGAGTCAACAACGGAAGAGGGGAAATCTTTGCCACAATGTGGAGACCATTCTAACACCAAGTCTGGATCAGAGGGAAGTAAGAGACCTCAGACAGAATTCCTCATTTTAGACCCCTTGCCTACGATGCT
The DNA here is from genome assembly GCF_028018385.1 of Neofelis nebulosa. Classification (NCBI taxonomy): domain Eukaryota; kingdom Metazoa; phylum Chordata; class Mammalia; order Carnivora; family Felidae; genus Neofelis; species Neofelis nebulosa. The sequence goes on along the minus strand of NC_080794.1, from coordinate 8,757,369 downwards.
ATATGATAGTGTTGTGAACTGTTTTGAGTGTTTTCAATAAGTACAACATCGATTAGACTATCAGTTGTGGTCTGAATATGCACTCAAAGAAAACAAGATCTGTATGTCCTTATTCTTATACAATAAAATCCAAAATTTATAACATTATGCATGTGAGTGTGTGCGTTGTAGATAATAGAGGAGATAGAATTATTAGAACTTAGCTAATTAAGTATTGAATCTATAGGGAAAAATTAAGAGGGACTACAATGATCAAAATGTCTTGGAATACACAGCAGAGACTACCCGGGCTACAAACCCATAAGGCCCAGGACTGGGGCTGCTATTCTTCTGACCTGAGCAACAAGGGAACCCCAGCCAGGCTACAAACGCCTGGTAACTTTGAATGTCCTCTGCCATTTCTCTCCTCTGCACTTTCTCTAGGTATTTCCTCTGACATCAATGGATCCAGTTTCCATAATTCTTCACAATATTTAGCAATAAAGGAATCTAGCCTCACTGCCCGCTATAGATGGCCTTTAAACTTTAGTGAGAGGATCTGCTGCAGGGACTTCACAAACATGTGCAAATGAACACCTTCTGAACTGATCTCTGACAGCTACTCTGGATATGCCATAAGGGGGGCCCGAGACCTCCCAAGGACTGGCAGAGTCCCAGTCCCAGATGAAAATCCGTACATCAGAATTTTTCAATCGTAAACAACAACGATACTGCCATTGCTAGAGGTGAATATGAACTCCACAAAAGGCCTACCCTTGGGCAAGCAACCTAACATTATTGGGTTATTGTCATAAATGGGTGACTCATATATTTTCCTCGTCGGTTTAAGATGGACACCTGAAGAGACGGCTCAGCAATGTTTCCCAGACTGAATCTAAATGCCAGCCCTGAGGGGAAACGGTCTTGTCACTCTGCCCACAACTGACCCTCTCACCCCCCACCATTCTCTTACAATGAGTACTAGAGAAAGTACACTCTAGGAACTAGGGGCGTGAGGTCCGGACCAGCCAGGGGCAAGTCCCAGAGCTTCTTTTTACTGCAGGGGTTAACACTGCACAAAATAACCTGACTTTGGTCTCATTTCTTTATTCGTACATGAAGACAATTACAATAAATGCCTCATAACATTGTCGTGAGAACTGTACAAGATCGTGTAAGTCAAGTGCTTATCACTGGCAATAAGCGATCGTTCTTATTGTTGCTATCCATGGCATAGGATTGCCATAACTTCCATGACTGCCCTCATTACCACCACTACTTCAACTCCCTCTGCTGCCACTAATACATCATATTGGGTCTGAGCCTGGACTAAGCCAATGCTGAGAGGGCCTCTGCTCTGTGGACTCATCATCTATTACAGATGGCAGACAGGTCAATGAATGGGTGCCATAAAGCAGATGCTCTAATAAAACGTCTGCTCAGGGTTCCAGAGAAACACAAAGGGAAGAAGGCAGGAATAGACACCTGGAGTACTGAAGCACCCTGGGATATCCAGGAATCATTCATAGCTCTGCAGGCTGGCCGCTAGGGGAGCGAGTGATGGACTGATGATGGAAGTCAGCCAAATTAGGAAGTGCTGTCGACACTATGTTTGGGAGATAAGAGTCAACATCTCCATCTTTTGAACAACTCCTATGTGGAAAGAACTTACCAGAACTTTTTCTTAGTTTTTTGTAGTAGACAGGATCAAACCAGTTTTGAAGAGAGGAAATTGAGGAAGAGGAGTGAGGGAGAGGGGTTAAATGATAGGCGCAAAGTTACAGAGCTAGTAACTGGGGCTTAAGCTGCTAGAAGCCTACTTGTGTACCACTGGCGAGTGGCATTGGACAGATGACGGATCACACGATCACACCTATGGTTCAAAGCATCCTCTGGAAACAGTGTGGAGAATGGCCTGGAGGGTTACCGGAAAAGCCAACCACAGTAAAATCATTTTCCCTCAAAGAAGGAAGAGAATTCTTAGAGTATTCTATCTGTTCCACAAAGCTTGGCTCACTGAGGTCTGAGCATAGTCCCATGCTCCTACCGTACTAGACGAGGCTAGTTTTCTGTGTGAGATTCTTTAAGGCAAACCAAAGGCTGAAAATTCCTCTTGGATGGGAAAACTCAAACAGCAAGTTCTTAAGTTCATAGCTTGGCTAAAGGTCGACCCATAGCTTGATCCATCACCCATTACCCTTTTCATACCTGAGAACAGAAGGGAATCAAATGACGATGATTTGCAGATTTGTCCACTTCCCTATCGTTCTGGGAAGCTTCTTGCTTCCTGACACAGAGAGAAAGAGTTTACTTAGTATTAGCCAGACGTCATTACTGCCGTTGACAGGATTTAGCTTACAAAATTGCAATAGACTAATTTTTCTCATTTCACAAATTTATACTGTTTTGTGTGGTTCTTCCTTCTCATTCTCAATGGTCATGTTATCAAGGATTTTTTTTTCCCCAGCATAGGCTGTCCTCCATTTATATGCTGGCTATGTTTCCCAAGTTCATTTGTAAGTCAGTTGCTGGAAACTCAGAATACATTGTCTCAAACTAGCAATTAAGTTAATGTTGATTAGGTCCCAGGCCAGCCCACAAGATTTAATCCAGAGTCTGACTAAATCTAGTACAGCACATTTCCATCCCACAAAACCACCATTCATTCATATTCCCATTTCCTCAAGGAAATAGATCCTTAGAAATTCCCGTTTCCTCAAGAAATAGATCCTTCCTCTCTCTGGCACCAGGAAAAGTTAAGACAATCCTGAACAGCTGTCACTTGTTATTGTCCATCTTTGTGCAAAAATAAGTCTCTATGTCTACTTAAGAAAAAGCCCTTCTCGGGGCACCTGGGTGGCTCAGTCAGTTAAGCATCTCACTTCGGCTCAGGTCACGATCTCACAGTCCATGAATTCAAGCCCTGCATCGAGCTCTGTGCTGATGGCTCAGAGCCTGGAGCTCGCTTCAGATTCTGTGTCTCCCCCTCTCTCTGCCCTTCCCCTACTCATGCTCTGACTCTGTCTCTCAATAATAAATAAACATTTTTTTAAATAAATAAATAAACATTAAAAAAAAAAACACCCCTCTCCATCTATGTATTCACCTAGGAGAAAGTTCTCCTTTACGTCAAATACTTTTGGCACTGATTTTTGGAATTTAATATTCATTCAAATTATCCCTAAAGACTCTAATTTAGTCTGTCTGGAGTGAGGCCTAAGAATCTGCATTATAAACAAACTCGCCAAAGAAATTTCTTTTTTTTTAGTTGGGATATAATTTACGTGGAAGGATAAAATGCACAGATGTAAGTGTTCGGTTTGATGAGTTTTGATGCTTAGTGTAACTACCACTCCAAACAAGATGTAGAATATTTTCACCCTTTTAGAAACTTCCTGATACTCTTCTCAGTTCAATTTTCCCATACCGAGTGAGGAAAACCAGAAATTGGTTTTTATAGTTTTAGAACTTCATATAAATGGAATCATACAATATACCCCATCATGCGTCTCACGATGTTTGTGAGGTACATCCATTTAGTAGCATCCATCGTTGGTATGTTTTTGGAGCTGAGTAGCACTTCCCTGCATGAGTGTACTACCAATTAGTTTGTCACTGTCCAGTCATGGATATCTCCAATTTGAGGCTATTGTGAATATGACTACTATGAATATTTGCATATGTCTTTTTGTGAACATAATGTTTTTCATAAATCTTGGCTTAAACACCTAGGAGGAGGGTTTCTGAGTCCTAAGTAGATGCATTTTTTTTGTTATACTCTGAAAATTTTTTCCTAAATAGTTGTACCATTTTACACTGATACTAGTAATATATGAGATTCTTCTACATCTTCCCCAATATTTTATTTTATTTTATTACTGTTTTATTTCAGAGAGAGAATCCCAAGCAGGCTCCATGCTCAGCACAGAGCCCAATGCAGGGCTTGATCCCAAAACTGAGATAGTGACCTGAGCTGAAATCAAGAGTCAGATGCTCAACTGACTGAGCCAACCAGGAGACCCCCCAATCTTTTATATTAGCAGTCTTCTTCATTTTGGCCTTTGAAATATGTATAAAATAGTGCTTTATTGTGGTTTAATTTGCATTTTCTGATAACTATAATTTTTTAAATGTTTATTTTTGAGAAAGAGAGCACAAGTGGGGGAAGAACAGAGAGAGAGGGAGACACAGAATCTGAAGCAGGCTCTAGGCTCTGAACTGTCAGCACAGAACCCAATGTGGGGCTCAAACCCAACCTAAGCTGAAGTTGGATGCTCAACTGACTGAGCCACCCAGGTGCCCCTCTGATAACTATAATTTGAGTACCTTTTGCATGTACTTATTGGCCATTATAATATCTTCTTTCAGAAAAAAGTCTGTTCAAGACTTTTGCCTATCTTTTTATTGGTTTGTTTGTCTTCTGTGTGTAGGAATTCTTTTTTTTTTTAAGATTTTATTTTTAAATAATATCTACACCAACATGGGGCTCAAACCCACAAACCAGAGATCAAGAGTCACATGCTCTAGAGACTGTGCCAGCCGGGTACCCCTGTGTGTGGGAATTATAAATATATTCTAGATTTGGTTCCTATGCCAAATGCATGGATTATGACTACTTCTTCTCAGCCTGGGACTTACCTATGGATTTTCTTAGTTAAGTCCTTTATCTAATTTGTTGAATTAATTGCAGAAAGTTGCCCATAACACTCTCTGATTATCCTGTAAGCATCTATGGTGATACCCTCAAAGTCTCTGGAAAGGTTCTATCTCAGCAGATCCGCCAGTCCCCAGCATCTGGCATCCATACCCACTAAGTGAGGGACAATGAGAAAGAGAGAGCGAGTGTGTGGAGGCTCACTTTATGGCCGCTTTTCCTCAGTATTCTCATTTATCAGCCCAAGCATATCACTGTTAAAAACTTGTTAAAACTTCTACTGGTTTCTTCTTGCCCCTGTCCATGGTGGATTCTTTCCATTGCCAACACTCTGCCAGGCATGAAAGGAATAAGGTGCCTCTTAGCTCCCGGAAGAGTTGATGGCTGCCTACATTTTAGTTCATGTAAGTCCATTTCTGTTCTCAGGCCTTGATGGATTTTTTAAACTATGATTTTATAGACTGCCATTGATCTGGTTTATTATCATTAAATAAAAGCAATAGTCTCTCGTGGCTTCCTACATCCCAACCAGAAAGGAAGTCTCCCCAGTTCACGCTGGTGCAAGTGCCCCATGAACAAAACTTGAAAAAGCCTTTCCTGGGTATTCTGAACAAGGAAATAAAGAGTAGCTGGTCCCGTTAGGGTGGAGGTTAAGACACCAGTTCTAAAATTCTCTGCCCCTATGGATATTCATATATCTTGTGAGGAGTTCTTGCTGCTTAGAAAATCTGAACAAATACATGTACTACTTTTATTATAGAGTAAAATGGAAAGTTAGGAAGTGTATACTGAGAACTTTAAATCCCAGCCTTGATAAGACTGCTTTATCATGAAAAACTTAAGCCCTCATTTCTTTTCTCAAGAATGAAACTCTAGAATTAGCAATCTTCAGTCTAACTCTTCAGTAATAAAAAGTTTTTCTTTTATTCCAAACCAGAATAAACTTTATTCCAGATAGTAATGCCTAGGCTAAGGAAACAGTACTTTTAATGAATTTTAAAATTAAACCCAAGAGATGTGCTTTGACAGTTGGAGCAGGAGAATGTAACTCCAGATATGTACTTTTCCGTGAGAAGTTTTTATTACTTATTTATAACTAGTATTTACCATGTCAAACTGTTCCATTTTCCAATGAGAAAAGAAACTTTCTATCTTTTTGTGTCTGCATTACCTCAACTCTGACAATCTCTGAAGAGATTCACATGGTTAATAACTTCTAAAAGGTCTTTAATGAAGTACTCAACATTATATATCACATCCACCATAGTTTATTATTTTGTGTTTATTTTTATCTTGAGAGAGTGTATGCATACACACTTGAATGGGGGAGGGAGAAAAGAGAGAGAGCAGGGGAGGGGCAGAGAGAGAGAAGGAGAGAGAGAATCACAAGCAGGCTCTGCACTGAGAGATGGGGCTTGATCTCATGAACTGTGAGATCATGACCTGAGCCAAAGTCAACAGTTGGACACTCAACCGACTGAACCACCCAGGTGCCCCACATCTGCCATAGTTTAAATTAAGGGTTCATGCCTGTGAGGTCATAATTCATTCCTGTGTCTGAGACACACAAATTCAGTTTTACTCTTCTCTCTGAAGCATACCCTGATTTCTAAACAGAGTCATAAAAGCTAGAGTCAAAATAACACCCTCAGGAGAGTGGACAGGATATGTTTGCCTGTACTTCTGTGAGGGTACCATATTTTAAGATCTGGTCCCCAGCCACTCAGTCCACTACAATGGATTTTCTTAATGTATCTTCAGGAACTTGGTAACTAGGCACTAATGAAGTGCCATGAAGTAAATATACCTTAAAATAAGGGGCGCCTGTGTGGCTCAGTCGGTTGGGTGTCCGACTTCAGCTCAGGTCATGGTCTCACGATTCATGGGTTTGAGCCCCGCGTTGGGCTCTGTGCTGACAGCTCAGAGCCTGAAGCCTGCTTCGGATTCTGTGTCTCCCTCTCTCTCTGCCCCTTCCCTGCTCACACTCGGTCTCTGTCTCTCAAAAATAAAGAAACATTAAAAAAATTATTAAAATATATATATACACATATATATGTGTGTGTGTGTGTGTGTGTGTATATATATACATATATATATATATGTATATATATATATATATGTATATATACACCTTAAAATGGAACACAAAGTGAAAAGCTCATTGATAATAGACCTTATCATTTTTTCATGGTCAGTAAGCTTCAGTTCCTACCTAGGACACCCAAAACAAGACACCCAAATCCTGAATTATTTCTCATAAACCTGCTCTGTGATCCTGTCATTCTAACAACAAAGGTAAAATAATTTGAAGGGTATGCTTTATCTGAACTCGGGAAAACTACAACCATATGTTGACCCCACAAGAGGTAATATAAGTTGCTTACTTTGCACAGATGTACTATCAGAAAATATTTTCACTTTTTCTCCCAACTCTGAACCATAAATATATTGATTACATTCCTTGTGACCATGATTTTTCTTTTTCTTAAATATGGTATTATCACAAGTGAACTGTTGTGGAGCCTAGCAAAGATTTTTGTGTATATTATTAGGATTCTTCATGGTTCAAATAAAAGAAAATCCAAATACAATTAAAATGGCTTAAACATGGTTTGAACAGAAAAGTACTTCAGTACTTAAGGCAGAGCTTGAATCTAGCCAGGATCTATTCTCCTACTGTCCTTTTTTTGGGGGGTCAATGTCACTGCTTTTGGATCTTAAGTAGACTATTTCCTCCTGGTTCCAGGATGGCTGCCTCTTACCCCTAGGACCAGCTTTCCTCATTTGTATGCACTGGGAAAAGCAAAGTCTCTTTTGATTGATTTCACAGGGAGGAAAAAAAGGTGTTTCAGGGAAGGTATACTCAAATCTCACTGGCTCTAGCTAGATTATATGCCTGTCTCTGAACCAGCCATTGTGAACTGGGGGTTGTGATGTCCCAATTTTCTGAAGTCAATTAAGACTTGCCTCTGAAAGAAAATGAAGAAAGAAAGAAAGAAAGAAAGAAAGAAAGAAAGAAAGAAAGAAAGAAAGAAAGAAAGAAAGAAAGAAAGAAAGAAAGAAGAGAGGGAAGGATGGGAAGGAAGGATGGGAAGGAAGGATGGGAAGGAGGGAAGGAAGGATGGGAAGGAAGGAAGGAAGGATGGGAAGGAAGGAAGGAAGGGAGGGAGGGAGGTAAAGAAAAAACGTAGACCTAACTCTGGAGCTTGCAGTAGAATCAGGGCCATCCAAACCCATAGCCAAAATGGGAGTGAGTCAAACACTCCAACAACCCCCACTATGGGCTCCTTAAATAATGAGTTCACTAAAATTAATAAAATCTCACTGTTTCTGGGTCTCCATGATAGTGAGCTACAGGAATTCCCCAAGGGAAGCCAGAGAAACAAGAGAGGGGACATAAAAGCTGCTTCCCCTGGGGGCACCTGGGTGCCTCGGTGGATTAAGCATCTGACTTCAGCCCAGGTCATGATCTTGCAGTTAGTGAGTTCAACCCCATGTTGGACTCTATGCTGACAGCTCAGAGCCTGGAACCTGCTTCAGATTCTGTGTCTCCCTCCCTCTCTGCCCCTTACCCCCTTGCACTCTCTCTCTCAAAAATAAACATTAAAAAAAAAAACAGCTCCCCCATTTAAATATCTCTGCTAAGAAGAGGGTGGGCAATCCCTACATTCAGGTCACATTTGATGCTTAATGATGGTTAAGATTTCTTCTAATATTCAATCAAAACAGGATGAAAGCACGGAATGAAAACTTACAAAAGTTTTATATGTTAGACTCCTAAGCTTTACACAGCAATCACTCTCCCAGAATCATGCCCACAGTGGCTAGACTAAGACAGGAGAAGTCCAGCTGTGGGCAGCACAACATGACACATAATGCAGCCTAGACCTCGGTCAGAGGCACGTGACAAATACAGCCATCCCTCCTTTCCGCCCTCTCCATCTCAAGTGGAGTCTTTGTTCCAATGTTCCTTTTGTCCTTTCTCAACAAGCAGTTTTGGAATAAGCCATTTCAATTTACTCAACATGCCACACAAAAGCTTTTAGACTCAAATGGTTCCATAGGCCATTCTCAGAAGACCCCTGGATTCCTCTATTTTGCTCACCCTTTCCCCCAGCACCTGCCAGTCTCCACACATCAATAGAAATGAAGATTAAGTAACTTCAGTCCTATTCACACTCGGAACTGATGCCAAGGCTCTAGGTCAATACCAATGGACTGTGTGGGACCAAAAATAGGTAGGATTTGCCCCCAAACAAATGATGTATGCTCAAAGATAGCTTAGCAGTCCAACCACTCAAATGGAAACTGTCACTAAAAATTATCTTTTTAACTGAAAGATATCATAAAAGGGCAGAAGACAAGAAAGGAGGCAAAAAAAGAAGGGAGGGAAAAGTTCTACCTCACAAGAAATCTCATTTTCACTTGCTTTGGTTATAGGAATGAAATAAAAATCACTAGAAATAAAAATTCCTCTGTTAATATCTAATTACTAGGTAGCACAGGAATAAACTCAGTCACAAAAAATGGTCCAAATGTGTGTTTGTTCTTATTTCATTTGATTAGGACATTCAATCATGTTCATTTCTGTTCAGCCATCCTAGCTAGTTCAGTGAGTAACAACTCTGTTTTTCCATGTAAGACTTTGGCGAATTCTTGGAGTGCCTGGGTGGCTCAGTTGGTTGAGTGTCCGACTCTTGATTTCAGCTCAGGTCATGATCCTGGGATTGGACCCCACGTTGGGCTCTGTGTTGAGCATGGAGCCTGCTTGGGATTCTCTCTCTACCTCTCTCTCTCCCTCTCTCCCTCTCTCTCCCTCTGCCCCTTTCCTCTGCTCATGCTCTCTCACTAAAAAAAAAAAAAAAAAGACTTGGGTGAATTCTGTAAGCCCATTGCTTTCAATTACATGCACAGCACTGCAGTTTGGCACGGGAAAGAAGTCAAAGGAGGAGGCACAAATAAACACACATGCCCCTAATCTCAGGTTACAAAGAAACCAAAATCTCCTTCTTACATTAAAATACATATACCAAAAAATCTCAAAAATACAAAATATGATATATTTATAACACACACACACACACACACACACACACACACAGTTTGTAGACATATTGAAACCAAGATAAAAGTCTTTGGACTTATAAACCTTAATGTGACTTGTAAACAAAGTAAATTAGGTGTAAAACAAATTATCGTTGTACACAAGATTCAAAAACGTACACGTGTCAAGCCTTCACATTTTGAGACTCTTCTATTTCCAGAATTTATTACATTTCAGCTGCAGGAATTATTTATGCCAGCCTGTTTAAAAAAACTGACAGGTTACAGTAGAATACTAAAGAGTAAAACAAAGAAGCGTCAAGAGTTTGAGGTGTGTCTTTGACTATCTGGATATGGGTGGGGTCCAACCCCATATCTGGATGTGGATGAGACACAGGATGGACTCTGGAAATGCCAAAAGAGCAGAGAAGGATCAGGTACAAATAGAATAATTGGGAACATGTCTGTACTAGATGTGGAAGCCGCTGTGATTTTTAATGTGGGATCAAAACATTCTAATTGTGAAGTTATGTGAATTTTCAATCAAAAAATATGTGCTGAGTCTGCATTCTCTTTGTTAGTCTGTTCCAGAAAATACAGAACAGCAGGAGGAGAGGTGGAAGGAACACAAGGGTCAATGCAGCAATGCCTTGGATTCCTTGGTTCCACAAGGCTTAAACACATCAGTAGCTCAAATCATCAGCAACTTTGTAATTTAGAAAAAAATGTCTACACTACAGAAAAATGGAAAAGAATAATACAATAAGGTCTTCTATATCCACCACCTAAATTCAGGTCCTTTTAGCATTTTGTGATAATAAGTCTCACTTGGCTTCCTCTCTCTAAACAGAATATATGCTTTTTAAAAAATCAGAATATTTGTCATCTATGAATTTTTTTATTTCATTGAATTACTAATGGCAAAAAAAGGAACTCTAACTTATTTTTAGTCTTTTCTTGTCGTTCATCCATCTTTACCAATGTTGGCTCTTCATCCTCCCGAATGGTTATAAATTCGTTTCTTCCTATTTGCACTACCGTTGCTCTGGTTCGAGCTTCCATTGTTTCTCAACGACATTACAGCAACAGACTCCTAACTGGCGCCCTTCCTCTGACATTTCCATCCTCTACCCCATCTTCTGTTTGCATGGTGGTGCATCTAACATGCATCATAGTCTCACCGCCTCAATGTCTACACAATAAAGCCCAGATTCCTTAGACATCTTGGAAACTGGCCCCAGTCTTCCTTTCCACTCGTACCTCCTGCTTCTTCCCTTTAGCCACAAAAACCCTACTGCCATTCCCTCAAAGAACTTTCCGTGTTCTCGTTTCCCTTTCCCTTGTTCTTTTGAATAAAAACTCACTCAGCATTCAAAATCTCACTCTTGTGTAGTCTTCTTTGACCCTACAAGCTTCTGGATTCCTCTTCTATGTTCCTGAAACAGTTTTGCTTAACATATTTCACTGTAACCATTTATTTTCAAATCTGTTTCCTCCCATTGTGTGTATTGCCTCCATTTGCCCCAGAGCTGGAACAATGGACAGTTCACCACTGTCATTCCCACCTGTAAACTGAGGGGCACCTGTGTGGCTCAGTTGGTTAAGCATCTGACTTTGGCTCCGGTTGTGATATCGTGGTTTGTGAGTTCAAGCCCTGCATCAGGCTCTGTGCTGACAGCTCAGAGCCTGGATCCTGTTTTAAAACCTGTGACTCCCTCTCTCTCTTCCCTTCCCCTCTGTCTCTCAAAAAAAAATGTTTAAAAAAAATTTTTTAATAAAATACAATGAGGCACTTAATAGTTTCTAATTATCTGAATTTTAGCAATTTATGAGTAGAAAGAAAATACCTTTAAAACTCAAAAGAAAAGACATTAAAGCTGGTTTTCAATGATTTTTTCCAGTTTCTATGTATGCTTTAATACCATTTGCTACTGTATGCTTCTGACACCTATGAAGCCATTGTCTCAAGTATTTTGATACCTGCAGAGACAGAATTTGGCCAATTAAAGACCAGTGGCTATGGTCTGTGTTGATAACAAAAAAGATCCCAAGACAAGTAAGACACTCCAAATTAACTAATATATAATGTCCAGTCATTAAATTTCACCCCAAAGTGAAAAAAGTGAAGTTTAAGGAACAGAAAGCATAATGCTTATAAGAAATGGATTTTTCATAAGCTGCTAATACAGGGACCAGCACCCATATGTGTATGTACCTAAAATTGCATTACACCATGCCATCTAGCTCTCCATCAGATAACATAGTCTTTTTAAATTTTTTAAATTTAAATTTTATTTTATTATTACTAATTTTTTAAATTTTTTTAATGTTTATTTTTGAGAGAGAGGGGGGCAGAGCATGAGCAGGGAAGGGGCAGAGAGAGAGGAAGACACAGATTCTGAAGCAGGCTCCAGGCTCTGAGCTGTCAGTACAGAGCCCAATGCAGGGCCCAAACCCACGAACCATGAGATCATGACCTGAGCTGACACTGGATGCTTAACCCACTGAGCCACCCAGATGCCCCTATTATTAATTTTTTACCTGAGCTCCTGACCTTTGCTTTACATTCAGACCTTCAATTCCTTCTTATGAAAGGCTTAAAATCTAGGGCTACCCATGGAAATTAAATGTAGATACCTATTAGTATACTGGTATTATCTAGAAAGCTGCTAAGAATAGCTTCCTTCTGAGGTTTTACAGCCAATATTTTCCCCCCACATGTCTACAGGAGACTTTTCCTCTCCCTCCCCTCCCCTGTTCTCCAGTTCATAGCATTGGCTTCCACCCTTGCCTATTACATTAAAACTTTGGTTTGTGAGCATAATTTGTTCTAGAAACATGCTTGTAATCCAAGCACTTGTATATTAAAGCAAATTTCAAGAATCATTGGCTCAGTTGTGATCATGTGATACTTAGCATCAGGTACTACTCGTATTGTAAGACACTGCTCATTTATCAAGCTAAAATTTATTAGGAATATTTGCTTCTCTTGCGGAACACTCACAGAACAAATTACTTGTAATCCAAGGTTTTACGTATTTCCAAATGCTTCTGCACTGTGTGTGAAAAGGGCCATCCAGTGCACAAGATGACCAGCAAGTAACCATATTGGTTTTACCAAGCCACAGCAACAGGACCCATACAACTTCCTATAAATAAACACTTCTATGAGGATTATTCTTTGACCCAAATATAGACTTCTTTGCCTATCACAATCCCTCTAGAAATAGGTAATTATTAAACTTTTACTCCCTGTCCTTAATACACACACACACACACACACACACACACACACCTTAATTCTTTTTTTAATGTTTATTTTTGAGAAAGAGAGAGAGAGAGAGGGAGGGAGAGAATGTGAGGGGGGGAGGGGCAAAGAGAAAGGGAGACAGAGAATCTAAAGTGGGCTCTGTGGTGACAGCAAAGAGCCCAATAAGGGGCTCGAACTCATGAAACCATGAGATCATGACCTGAGCCGAAGTCAGACGCTTAACCAACTGAGCCACCCAGGCGCCCCCACCTTAATTCAATAGAAGTCTCAAGGAATTGCTGGGACTGTGCTCTCAGCTGCTCACTAAGTCCCTGACAACATCAGCACGGACACCGGTCTTCAGGGGCACCCAACCCTTAGCCATTCTGCTAATGGAAAATTCTCCCAGTCTAGAGCTAATGTGTGAGCACCATAATAAACTTTTTACTTACCTATTGCATGTCTGCATCTGTGTGGTAGATGGCCGCTCAATAATTGTGTTACTTAGATCTTCTGCACTATTTGGGGAGATGTCATGACTGAAGGCTGTCTTGTCCCAGAGCTTGAATTTGCTGTATATACAGTCCCAGCACCCCTTCTAGGGAGGTAGGTTGCCAGAGAAGAGTTACAGGTCTCACCACAGAAGAGCAGAGTCACTGGCCCCGTCTTCTAAACTCACAAGGAAAGTGGCCATACCTGTCCCAGGACTCAATGAAGAACAAAGCGGCAGAGAACCCTATATTTTTTTGGAGTAAACAATGTCACCGCCCCTTCCTCATCATTCCAGTAAGGATCCAATGGGTTTGCATCTTCTGGCCCACAACGTAATAAAGTTGCCCCCCCATGATTATATTAGAGAAACAATAACAACAACAACTGAATATCCCAGTGGCCCATCCTACCTGGACCCATATCTTGAAAACTGCTTGCTCAACCAACATTATCAGCATTGGGATCCCATTGCAACTTGTATATTTGTTTGTTTGTGGTTTCTTTATACACACATAAAAGTAAAATGTCACACTTGCAAGGAGAAATGAGAAAAAGAGCTGTCACAAAGCTAAGTCGTGCCACTTGGTTACTACATCAAAAAGTAATAAATTCAGCTCTGAATCCCTGAGTTGTTGCATATATAGTTTATGTCTTCTTCAAACACCTACATTTATTGCATTTCTTTTAGCACTATAAGCCATTTCCATTCAAGATGCTGAATCAAGTTCCCTTGAGCACTGGAAAGTGGTATTTGAGTTTCACTCAATTAGATTACATCACCGGAATGAAACGGTATCTTGTCTATCAGGTGGAGGGATATTTGGGTTTAATGATTATTTTCTCTTTAAATTATATTTTCTTTTGAAAATTCTTTGAATTTATTGGGTGGTGATGGACTATATTCAAGGTTTGGAAAATCGTATCTAGGCAAGGAAAGCAACTTCTTCTGTATCATCAATAACCTACCTTATGATTATAACTGTCCAACAGTCACTGGCAGTGATCTATATGGTGGGTATTAAACATCTTGCCTTATCAGACAGACAGTAAAATGTGGACTTTTCCCTAATGACTAAATCCTCTCCTTTCTGAACTCTACACTATCAAAATTTAGTGTATTGTGCCAACAGAAAAGATATCCTCATTGATTTTGGTGTTAAAATAAAAAGAGTCCTATGAGGCAAGTAATTTAAAAGATAAAGCTTGGGTTCTTTGGGACACCTGGGTGGCTCAGTTGAGTGTCCAACTCTTGATTTCAGCTCAGGTCATGATCTCATGGTTCATAGGTTTAAGCCCCACATGAGGCTCCACGCTGTCAGCTTGGAATTCTCTCTCCCTCTATCTGCCCCTCCCCTGCTCATGTTCGTGTTCTCTCTCTCTCTCTCTCTCTCTCTCAAAATAAATGAATAAAACTTAAAAAAAAGAGATAAAGCTTTGGTTCAAATAAATGTTTGAACAAATATACAAATATTTGAGAAAAATCAATACCAGCAAGAGAGGCCCCAAGGCCATGGAAAAGAGAACTAAAACTGAAAGACTCAGAGTTAATAGACTAACCAGAAGAAAACATAAAATAAGTTTAATTTTTATCCTCAAGGAGAGTCAAGACACATTCAAAATCAAAAGAAGCAGTTACACAGAAAAAAGTAATGTATTTGGAAATTACAAACAGGATGGTCAAAAATTTTTTAAAATGCAACAGATGAGCCGGATAGTCAAATTGACCTACAGATTGACAGAATGTTTAGAGAGTTGAAAGTTAAGCTGAAAGATTGTTCAAGAATGCATTCAAACTATGGAAAGAATGCACCAGCATTCATACAAATGGCTGAACCTTTTGTCTCGCATGTCTCCAGAGGAGAATAGAGATATGCTAAAATAATTGTTCCTAATGTATCTTTTTAAAAAGTTTTTATTTTCATTCCAGTTAGTCCACATGCAGCAAGTGTAATATATCTTTATCTCCCAGCATGCAGCACAGTCCTATAAACACACTAAATGACAACTCACATGTCATAGAAACTGAATAAATGCTTGAAGAACAAAACTGAAATGGAAGGGTATCAAGCACTTGGAAAAGGAAGGGGACATAGCATAGGAATCCAGACATACGTGGGATCCACGCTGGTTTTACTACTTATGGGAATTAGGGCAACACCTAGTTTCTCTCAACTCAAATAAAAAATCATGATGTAATGTGTATATCCTAGGAGCGAGGATGATGATTACATAACATGAGATAAGCTAGCACAAAACCAAAGAGGTAACATTATCATAAAAATTTTAAAAAAAAGGAAAAGAAAAAAATTACAGACAGAATTTAATTTATTTCAGTTTCACAATGCAATAGGAGAAAACCTGGAGATCACAAAATACACAACTCTGGGGCCAAAAAATAATTTGGATTTCTTTGTAGAAAATATGCTTTGACGTAGCTTGAGAAAAACAGGCTGTTAAATAGAATCCTATCCAGGTTACAAGCTGTCTCTATGTTGGATGTAATAACACACATTCACACCACACACACACACACACACACACACACACACACAAACACACACAATTCTAGCAGCCACCGAAGGAAAACAAAAACAGAATTAAATAAGGAAAATGGACATGTTAGGTATGTGTGCCTAGTTGGAGCACGAGATGTGAGCATTATTCCCAATCTGTATACTATAGCACGAGGTGAACAGATGTATCTTTGGAAGTTTAAAACCCTAATCATGGCTATATCATGGACTCTCTCCTCCAATGACAAGATTTTTCCTTCCTGTGACATCTACAAATAACCTAGCCTGTACCTTCTTCCAGTCCATTTCTCCTGTTCTCCTCTTCTCTCAACACAATCTCACTCCTCTTGTGAAAAGCTTATCTTCTGGCTTTGCCAGTCCTATTCCCTCCATCGTAGGCTTCTAAGATCCCAGATCCTGGGTCTTCTCACATCTTCATAATCACTTTCAATCTTTCTCTTTCTTTAATTATTAGACACTGCCCAGACTTCTATCCTAAATTGTCATCCTTCCAATCCAGATGCCCCATAGTGACAAATAAACTTCTAGATACGGGACTATCAAATCTATGCAAATACAAACACCCAACTACTGTAGACCTCACGTAGAGAAACAATGACCTATGGGGAACTGGAATTCAGTGTTTTCCTTACTAATACTTATCTATAAAAGGAACCAGTAGCCAAAGATGTGACTAACAAAGGGGCAATGGAGTGGTAGTCTTTTGGCATAATGAAGAGTTTGATATTCTCATACCATCAGAGTCCCAATAACAGTTGGCAAAGAAATTAATAAAAGTCTTGTTGCTGCCTTTGTTTTACAAAATCTCACACATCTTGTTCTATTAACACAATGTTTTCCAATATATTGGAGTGCATGAGTCTCTTTTACATTCTACTTCATAATGGGTATTTATTTTATTCTTATTTTAGAAAGCTGTTAAAGATAGATTTGGGGGGGGGCGCCTGGGTGGCTCAATTGCTCAAGTGTCTGATTCTTGATCTTGGCTCAGGTCATGATCTCACAGTTCACGAGATCAAGCCCTGAGTAGAGTTCTGCGCTGACAGCACGGAGCCTGCTTGGGATTCTCTCTCCCTCTCTCTCTCTGTCCCTCCCCTGCTCATGCTGTCTCTTTCTCTCTCGAAATAAACTTAAAAAAAAACAGCTTGTACTCTTAAAAAAATAAAGAACAGAAAACCCAGAAATAAGCCCACAACTATATGGTCAGTTAATCTTTAACAAAGCAGGAAAGGATATCCAATGGGAAAAAGTCTCTTTAATAAATGGTTTTGGGTAAACTGGACAGCAACATGCAGAAGAATGAAACTGGACCATATTCTTTCACCATGCACAAACATAGACTCAAAACGGATTAAGGACCTAAATGTGAGACCTGAAACCATAAAAATCCTAGACTAGAACACGGCCAGTAATCCCTCAGACATCGGTTGTAGCAACATTTTTCTAGGTATAACTCCTGAGGCAAGGCAAACAAAAGCAAAAATAAACTATTAGACTACATCAAAATAAAAAGCTTCTGCACAGTGAAGAAAATAATCAACAAAACTAAAAGGCAACCTACTGAATGGGAGAAGATATTTGCAAATGAAATATCTGATAATATCCAGAAATATATGAAGAACTCCTACAACTCAACACCCAAACAACAAATAATCCCATTAAAAAATGGGCAGAAGACATGAATAGACCTTTCTCCAAAGAAGACACACAGATGGTCAACAGATGCAAGGAAAAATGCTCAACATCAGTCATCATCAGGGAATGCAAATCAAAACTACAATGAGATATCACCTCACACAGAATGACTATAATTAAAAACACAGGTAACAACAAGTGTTGGTGAGGATATAGAGAAAATGAGCCTTCATGTATTGTTAGTGGGAATGCAGTTTGGTGCAGCCCTTGTGGAAGACTTATAGAAGTTCCTCAAAAAATTAAAAATAGAACTACCATATAATCTAGTAATCACACTACTGGGTACTTACCCCCAAAATACAAAAACACCAATTCAGAGGGATACATGCACCCCTGTGTTTATTGCACCATTATTTACAATAGCCACACAATGGAAGCAGCCCAAGTGTCCATCAATAAAGAAAATGTGATATATACATAGAGATAGATAGACATATCTATAAAGTTATATCTATAAAGAAATAGATATATCTATCTATATCTATAAAGAAAATGTGATATATATATATATATAGATAGATACACACATATATATACATACATATATATTGCATGATATATATACTATAACATATATATAATATATAATGGAATATTATTCAGTCATAAAAAAGAATGCAATCTTGCCATTTGCAACAAGATAGATGGAGCTATAATGGTATGCATTATAGTATAATGCTGAGCAAAAAAAAATGTTATTCAGAGAAAGGCAAATACCATATTATCTCACACATATGTGGAATTTATGAAATAAGTTAAGTGTCCAACTCTTGGTTTCGGCTCAGATCATGATCTCACAGTTCATGAGATCGAGCCTTGTGTCAGGCTCTGTGCTGACAGCACAGAACCAGCTTGGGATTCTCTTTCTACCCCTCCCCTGCTTGTTCTCTCTCTCTCTCTCTCTCTCTCTCTCTCAAAACAAATAATTCCTCTTTTTAAAAAAAGGAAACAAAACAAATCAGCTAAGGGAAAAACAGAGAGACAGAGAGGGAGGGAAGGGGATGGAGGGAGAGAGAAGGAGAAAGAGAGAGAGAGAGAGAGAAACCAAGAAACAAACTCCCTTATTTTCTTCTAACAGACTCTTAACTATAGAGAACAAACTGATGGTTACCAGGAGGATGGGGGGGGGGGTGGGTGGAATGGGGATTAAAGAGTACACTTATCATGATATGAAATGAAATGAAATGAAATGAAGTAAAATAAACTAAAAATCATGATGGTAAAGTGAATATCCTAGAGTTAGCATGAAGATTAAGTAACATGAGATTAGGTGGCACAAAATCAAATGAAGCAGCATTATCATAAACCTAATACAATGTAATTTTTGCCCTGGATAAAATGGTGGGCGAAGCTTTAAGCAATCGTCTTCAACAACAAACGACGAGAAACAAAAGTACTCCTAACTCCTTTTGACAGTGCAACACACTAAGTTAACCCGTTGTTTAGAAGGATAAGAATCTTCAATTTCTGGAAATATGGTGGAATACATACTCTGATCATCCTTCCTTCTAGAAAATATCTAGATGATGGATAATATTTGAACAAGTTCAGGGCCAAAAATGAGGAGGGAGCTGAAAATCAAGTGGTAAATTAGCACCGATCCTACAGCCGTCCCCGGATATGTGGCCATACCAGCAGCCTGATGTGTGGTGTTTGCACCACACAGTCTTTGTCTTCAGAGGCACAGAAGACAAAATTTTGGCTACACAAAATGTTAGGAGCTGGAAACTAGATTTCCACATGAAGTTCGGGTTCTCAATTAGTACACTTACAATGAATCAGGGAGTAAGGAGGGAAAACGTCTTAACCACCAAATGACAAGAAATTGCTCTCCACATAAGCTCTTTCTTGATGGAAAAAAAAAATATATATGTCAAAAACCATCTCCACTGAGAATTTAATAGTGGTTTAGGACATGAAGCGAGTCTCAACAAATATCAAGAATTAGTATCTAATAGTCCACCTTATCCATCCAAATAAAGTTCAATTGGAAATCAACAATTCAGATAAATAACTTAGGAGTCAAAGAAGAAATCTGAATGGCAATCGAAATACACCTTTTGTCAAAAAAAAGTTGTGTTTTCTCTTGAAATTTTGATCTTGAAAATTTTAATCTTGAAAATTAACCTGCTAGTTGTGGCCCCACTGATCTTATTGTAATATATTGAAATATAAAATCTTAGAATGAAATTGGGATAATATATGACCTTGGTTTTCTCTTCGTAAGTTAAGACATTATTTGTAAGTATGACATTTATGGACATAAACATAAAATAGGTGAATCGAAGGGATTATCTTTATTATTGACTTATTTATTTTTTAATGTTTATTTATTTTTGAGAGAAAGCATGAGTAGGGGAGGGTCAGAGAGAAAGGGAGACAGAGGATCCAAGCCGGTCTGCAGTGCCAGCACAGAGCCCAGTGGGGGGGCTCGAACCCATGAACCGTGAGATCATGACCTGATCCAAAATCAAGAGTCAGATGCTTAACCAAGTGAGCCACACAGGCGCCCCCGAAGGGATTATCCTTAAAACACAATATAAATTTCAATTTTCCATATTTCTAAAGCTGGCAGTATATAGTATCTATAGTAGGTATTCAATATTTGTTAGGTATTTTTATAAAAAGTGATATGACAACAGCAATAAGTAAATTTTACCCTCAGTTGTTGTTTTTTTTTAATACTTTTTATCAAGAATACTATGTGGGAACTAGAATTTTCCAAAGCAACCCATAGACTAGCTTTCATTTTTCACTTGAAAACAATAGAGTTCAGGGGCACCTGGGTGGCTCAGTCGGTTAAGCGTCCAACTACGGCTCAGGTCATGATCTCACGGTCCGTGAGTTTGAGCCCCACATCGGGCTCTGGGCTGACGGCTCAGAGCCTGGAGCCTGCTTCCGATTCTGTGTCTCCCTCTCTCTCTGCCCCTCTCCCGTTCATGCTCTGTTTCTGTCTCAAAAATAAATAAACGTTAAAAAAAATTTTTTTTAAAAAAAGAAAACAATAGAGTTCAAAAATAAATAAATAAATAAATAATAGAGTTCTTCAGATGGGGGAGGGGGAGGGGTGCCAACATGCTCCAGGCAAAGTGAATGTAAACATCACCAGTGATACCAAGGAGTCATGAGCCACTTCATGTCTCCTTCCAAGAACGAAGTGAGAAATCTTCCTGGTGTTCTCCTTGCAGTGACCTATATATTTAACCTATTTACATTTTATTTAATCTTTACCTGAAGTATATCCAGTTACAATTACACCTGCTTATAAAACATATCAGCTTTGTTGTGGACAACACCTCTGACCACTGTGAAACTGGAAAAGTTACACGACAACCTTCCACAAGAGGATGCCTTACAGTAGTTTTGTCATTAAAGGGTCTTTTGATGTGGGTAAAAATGTTCACTTTTAAGTGATTTTTAAATAAATTCTCTACCATCATGTCTTCTCTATGGACAGTTAATTGTTTAGTGGGTATGTGTTAGTTGTGTGATGCAGTCCTCTTTGTGGGGACTAAAATCTTCCATTTAGCTTCATATTTCATGAAGATTGTAGAACTTTTATGTGTGTTTTTAAGGCTTGATGATGTGAGGGTAATTAACTTAAATGGCATATTTTTGTACCTCCTGTACGGTCTTCCAATTCTGCTGATTGATGATGGCATCTCATGTTGAGTCAACCACAAATAAAGGTAGTTTTAAATTTGGAAAAGGAAAAAAAGATGAAAAGGAGGCAAATTTTTCATTGTTACTAGATCTTTTTAAGCTTCTCTGAAGCTCAAAAATGGCTCCTTCTGTCGTATGGGAAACGGGGCAGATCCTCAAAGTATTAGAAGTGGAATTGCCATATGATCCAGCAATTCTATTTCTGGGCTATTCTGAACAGGTATTTGGCTGCGCATGCTCACAGCAGTATTATTCAAGAGAGGCAAAGAGTAGAAGCAACTGAGTGTCCACTAACAGATGGACAGATTAAATAAATGTGTGGTGCACACATATAACGGAATATTATTCAGCCTCAAAAAGGATGGACATCTTGACACAAGCTACAGCAGATGAAACTTGAAGTCATCATGATAAGTGAAACAAGGACAAATACCATATGATTCCACTTGGAAGAAGTACCAAGAAGAGTCACATTCACAGGGACAGAAAGTGGAATGGTGGTTGCCAGGGGTTGTGGGAGGGGGAATGATGAGTTGTTGTTTAATGGGGACAGAGTTTCAGTTTTCCAGGATGGAAAGCGTTCTGGAGATGGAGGGTGGTGATGGTTGCACCACGGTGTGAATGTACTTAATGCCACTGAAATGTACACTGAGAAATAGCTAAAATGGTAAATTTTACATTATGTGTTTTTTACTATAACTTTTAAAAATGGGGGCCCCTGGGTGGCTCAGTTGGTTCAGTGCCTGACTCTGGATTTTGGCTCAGGTCATGATTTCATGGTTCATGGGATCAAGCCCCATATCAGGATCTGTGCTGACAGTGTGGCACCTGCTTGGAATTCTCTCTTCCCCTCTCTCTCTCTCTCGATAGATAAATAAGTAAATAAACAAAAACTTTAAAAAAACTATGGCTCTTCTCACTTTAAAGCATACAATCTGCCCACCCTCCACTGTTGCCATTTTGCTTCAAGTTCAAGGGAAGACAAGGCTACTCTTAATTTTGTGAGAACCATTTCTCCTTCTCCTACACTGGGTTTCCCTCCATTATTTTTTTTTTTTTCAACATTTTTTATTTATTTTTGGGACAGAGAGAGACAGAGCATGAACGGGGGAGGGGCAGAGAGAGAGGGAGACACAGAATCGGAAACAGGCTCCAGGCTCCGAGCCATCAGCCCAGAGCCTGACGCGGGGCTCGAACTCACGGACCGCGAGATCGTGACCTGGCTGAAGTCGGACGCTTAACCAACTGCGCCACCCAGGCGCCCCTTCCCTCCATTATTTAAAGCAAACCCATCTTTTATGGATGCCTAAGGATGAATGAAATCTGGCAGGAATACTGAACAAGAAACCCCATAGGAACAAAACACATTTATTCTTTTCTGAATATAGCTTAAATTATAGGCTACTCTCCAGCAGTAATAATAGTTAGCATTCAAATGTTAAGAGTGTTTACTTCTACTAAACCAGGCCCTCGTTATTCCACTATAATTTGTTAGGCTCCATTATAACAGGAGTATTTTTAATAAGCAGTACGCACTCACTCACCCACTGTGTAGACGGCCATTTGAGTAGCAAAGTGTGATGGCTCCATTTTGTAAGTGAGCTCCTGGTTTTTTTCTGAGAAGAGAAATTGTTTTCCCCCACAGAAATGCCTGCAGGGCAATATCCCTGCAGATGAGAAGGGAAGGAAATGCGTGTTAGGAGTATGATTTCTTCTCTAATGTTGATTCTTATTTTTGAATTGAATAAGACTTTTAAATGTGCTTTAAAATACGCAGGGCCTCTTTGAACATTTCCACCAAATCACATTCTGGACCCTAATCTCATTTGCAATAGCTCCACATTAAGCAAGGATGGCTGTTAGCGAGCTGTAAAGTGGTGGAGGGAAGGAAATGACTTATCCCACGGGTCAGCAAAGAACACAACTGAAAACTGCAGTGAGTATATTAAAACCGTGAGCACACTTTTCAAAAATAATCTGCCCTTCAATTGCTCCAGCCCCTAAAAATAAGAGGGGTAAACCTTACAGAGATAAGAACTATGTATCACAAACCTCTTTTTTTTCCTCTTCCATAGCATAGAGTTCTGTGCTCACCAATTAATTCATGTCCTTACAAATTTTGGAGCAATTGGAATATTCCAGACACTGTTCCAGGCACTGGGGATTCAGATGTGAAGAAAGGAAACAAAGCCCTGTTTCCCTGGCAATTACATTCTAATCTGGAACATGCCATGTGTTCAATAAATTGGAACAGATTTATGCAAAGGAGAAAAAGTTGTTTTTGAAAGAGAGAGAGTGTAAGCAGGGGAGAAGGGCAGAAGGAGAGAGAAAGAGAATCTTTTTTGTTTTAATGTTTATTTATTTTTGAGAGAGAGAGAGAAAGAGAGAGCAGGGGAAGGGCAGAGAGAGGAACAGAGGGTCTGAAGTGCGTTCTGCACTGACAGCAGTGAGCCAGACGTGGGGCTTGAACTCACCACCCAAGAGATTATGACCTAAGCCAAAGTTGGACACGTGACCGACCGAACCACCCAGGCAGGTACCCTGAGAGAGAGAGAATCTTAAGCAGGCTCCATGCTCAGTGCTCAGTGCAGAGCTCAACATGGGGCTCCATATCACAACTCTGGGATCATGGCCTTGGCCAAAATCAAGAGTCAGATGCTCAACCGACTGAGCCGCCCAGGCACCCCACAGGAGAAAGGTTTTAATGTCTCTGTGTACCTTTCAGTAATTTAGGACTCAGGTAAGTAGGGGAACTCCAGTGGTAAAGATATTCCTTTACATGTGACAGGTACCTTTACACATGCTATAGAACTTTGTTCTGCCATCTCTTCAAATAAAGGGGCACTTGGGTGGCTCAGTCGGTTAAGAATTCAACTCGTGGTTTTGGCTCAGGTCCTGATCTCACGGTTCGTGAGTTCGAGCCCCACATCAGGCTCCACGCTGACGGCGCAGAGCCTGCTTAGGATTCTCTCGCTCCTTCTCTCGGCCCCTCCCCTGCTCACACTCTCTGTCTCTCTCTCAAAATAAATAAATAAACTTTAAAAAGTATTAATAAAATAAATAAATTCATAAGTAGAATGCCATCAAAATAAATGCACTCTATGACTTTCTGCAAACACACACCCCCTCTGACACTATGCAGGGGAAGAGGACCCCTCAGGGCAAGACGTTAACCTGCTTTGTGAAGTGTCTGCTCCCAGGGGGTCCTTTTTACACTTGTAAACAAACCGAGTCCCCTCGACTTCCCCAACTTGGAGGGCCCTCCTCAGCTCTTCTTCACGGTCTGTCCACTACTACTGGGTCACTCGTAGTTCTTAATGCTTTGCATGCTAAGTTTCCTCCAACAGTTTCTTGTGAGAAAGATACTTAAGGAGAAGAAAAATACCTTTCTGTGACTTTTTTAAGTGAAGCGCATAAAGAAGAAATTCTGAGTTGCCTAAAAGTCATTTCCAGAATTGCACTGTATCACTTTACCATCACACTTGATCCGCGATGGCTTCAGAAACAGGCTAAAAATGTCTCCAGTTGTAAAGGCTGCTTATTAGAAATGTATTTCTACAAGAAATGGCTTTCATTGTTCAAGGCACAACGTGACCTTTCTTCCCTGACGACTGAAAAGGCAATTTTGTGAGACTGAGATAATGAAGATGTTGCTGAGAACACGTGGGCTTCTAAAATGCCATTTAACATAGTTTTCTTTAATGGTGACTTTGGTTTTTGGTTTCTCTCCCTTCCCAGCTAGAAGTTTGCGACTCTTCAGAGTAACCCATCTTTAGTAAAACAAACCGATCTGTGGTTCTAGAAATCTTAAGTAATGTCACAAGTGCTTTTTTTACAACTAATGTCAAGCTCATTTCATCTCCTCCTGTTAACAAAGTTTCTGTATACACTTTTCTACCAGCTAGAGATTAAGCTACAACAGTAGATATTGAACTGGTGAATGGATTGTAAGATGCAGAAACATGGTATTTACATTTAGGATTCCATTTCCTTTCAAATGTCAAGAATAAAATGTCTGAATTTTGGAAGTGAGACCCACAGAACCCAGCCTCCATGGTCTCTTGGGTTTGGATGAAACAGTTTCCACAAAGGTTGGTCTGAGGACTGACCACATCAGAATCCCCTGAGACTATTTTATTTTATTTATGTTTATTTATTTTTGAGAGAGAGAGTGCGTGCCAGCAGGGGAGTGGCAGAGAAAGGGGGAGGCACAGATTCTGAAGCAGGCTCTAGGCTCTGACCTCTCATCACAGAGCCTGATGCAGGATTCGAACCCATGAACTATGAGATCATGACCTGAGCCAAAGATGGATGCTTAACTGATTGAACCACCCAGGAACCCCTCTCTGAGACATTTTTAAAAATTCAACATCTAGGACGTCAATTCACACTAAGATTGAGAACAC
Source organism: Neofelis nebulosa (assembly GCF_028018385.1). NCBI lineage: Eukaryota > Metazoa > Chordata > Mammalia > Carnivora > Felidae > Neofelis > Neofelis nebulosa. The sequence goes on along the minus strand of NC_080794.1, from coordinate 8,731,653 downwards.
TCAAGATGCTAACCAAGGCAGTGTATTAAAAAAAAATAATAATGTTTATTTATCTTTTATGAAAAAAACAGAGCATGAGTGGGGGAGGGGCAGAGAGAGAGGGAGACACGGAATTCAAAGCAAGCTCCAGGTTCTGAGCTGTCAGCACAGAGCCCGATGTGGGGCTAGAACCGTGAGATCATGACCTGAGCCAAAGTCGGCTGCTTAATCAATGAACCACCCAGGTGCTCCAAGGCACTGCATGTACCTTGGGTGATTTTTCTGCACACTGAGAACCAAATATACTAGAGATGAAGAAGGGAGAAAGATAAGAACTAGAAATGTTTTTCCTCTTCCATATTCCACCCAATACAAAGTGACTGTTTCTTAAATATGTCGATTCTTCAATCCCTTAGCTATTGGCAGTAATTAGTAGCTAAGAATAGAAAAGGTGACATAGGGAAGAAAGAAATCACCAAGGAAATGGTTCATACACACACACACACACACACACACACACACATACACACACACATACACACACACACACACACATACACACACACACATACACACACACACACACACACACACACACACACACACACACTGGCCTTGGTTGCTTCTCTTACTTATTTGGATATTGCTTTTTAATAGAATTAAGTCATACCAAATCACTGGAAAGAAAATGTTTACAATTTGATATTCAAATAAATAACACTTGACTCTAATTAAAACATGTTTAAAACCTGATTCTTGAATACACTACCGCCTACACCCTAACCCATCGATGAGCGATTCGAGACATTTAATGTTTAATTAACATTGTTATTTAAAAAAATAACAATGAAAGTAAGTTCTGGTAAAGTAGAACTCCAATAGTTACCTTTGGACTGCCTTTCAGGGAGACCTGAAACTTGACAGATTTCCAACACAAGTGGGATTTTCATAGGCAGAAGAGATTCGAGAAGGCATGCCTGAAGGAGACGGTCAATTGCTTAAATATTTTACAGATCTGTCCGTTGTTTACCGAAGGCAGCATGCAAGGACGTCAGCTTAGTTCAAAAGTAGAAATAAGACCAGGTCTCTTACTTTCCCCAAGATAACAATTCTGTAAGATCTCTTGCCAGGAGAAAAAATTACTCATTTTCTCCTTCTTTTCCCTTCTTTCTACTGTTCTTGGTTATAGATTTTTTTTTTAAGAGAAAGCATTTTTTAAAAAATAACGTCCAAATAGATTTCGCACTTGGAGATACCAAGGGGAAAGATGAATCACTGCCTGGCACGAACGCGGGCTTCTTAACAGACCAATTAATCATACGGTTGGGGCCCTGGTCACATATCCAGACACCCACTCCTCGTGCCCAAAGGACATTTTAAACTCACCTTTCAATTCCCAGGTCAAACTTCGTCTCCTCTGCAAATTATTTTGTCGCCCACGATCAGAATCAGGTGCTTAACCCCTGTGCCTCTCTGTACTTTCTGACTGTTTTGCAGCAATTATCACCCTGCTTTGCAATACTTCTTCTGTCCCCTTGCTCCATTAAGGTATAATGACTAAGTTATGAACTTCTGTAGAATTGGGGTCTTGACTTTTTAAACTTGATTTGTTCATTTTGAGAGAAAGAGCAAGAGAGAGAGCATGAGCAGGGTAGGTTCAGACAGAGAGATGGAGAGAGAGAGAATCCTAAGCAGGCTCCACACTGTCAGCGTGGAGCTCAGCTGGACGCAAATCTCGGGGCTCAATCTCATGAGCCATGAGATCATGACCTGAGCTGAAATTAAGAGTCTGACGTTTAACCAACTGAGCCACCCTGGTACCCCTGGGGTCTTGACTTTAAAAAAATAAATAAAAATTTAAAAAGTATGCCCAGAATGGCACATGGCAGATGCTTAATGTTTGATGAATGAATTAATGAAAATATAATATGATACCAAAGAGACCGTGCTAGACCCAGCTGAGCGGGGAGAGCAGAGTCCTGACACCAGCCTCTCTGATCTCCTCCAATCCTATAACCATTCATGTCTCGTTGATCTTATTTCAGTTCTAATCCTCTTATGGTAGTTTCCTCTGCCTGCAAGTGTCTCTGATGCTGCAAAGATTAGGAGCAAGAAAATGCTCCTGCTGTTGCGTAACTGTGTCCACTCCCTGACTGCCCCTTCACCGTCCAGTTGGCAGCAATTTGGTTCTGGAGCATTCCACCTTCCCACTGAAACCACTCAAAGACCACCGGTGACATCCTACTTGGCAAATAGTCACATACATTCTCACTTTTTAAACTCTTCTGTTTTAAATGAATAAGTTGAACCGTCTTAAAATCTCCTTCTCCCCGGACCTCTGTGACACTCCTCCTTACTTGGGCTTGACTAAGTGAGTCTTGTTGCCTGTCACCCTTTCACTCACTCCTTACTTAAAGCTCAGTCTCCTTGGGACTTTGTGTCTTAGCTCAATGCACATCTACTCGATGGTTGCCCTGAGTGATAGCACCCGCTCTTGTGATGGATGCCAATGACACCAAAATGAGCATCTGACACCCCCTCAGTTTTAGATGCCCTTATTCTACCATTGTCCATCTTCAAACTAAATTGAATTTCCTAGAAGAAGTACTTGAGATGGAGATTCTGGGTTTTTTTTTTTTAATTTTTATTTAAATTTCAGCTAGTTTATAGATGGCATAATATTAGTTTCTGGTGTACCAGTTAGTGATTCGATACCCAGTGCTCATCACAAGTGCACTCCTTCATCCCCATCACCCATTTCACCCACAAGATATACAGACATCTATCTATTGATTGATCGATCAATAGATAGATACATGTAGATATATATGGCATCACATCATTTTATCCATTCATCAGTCAAAGGACACTTGGGCTGTTTCCATAATTTGGCTATTGTAGATAATGTCACAATAAACATAGGGCTGCATGTATCTGTTTGAATTAGTATTTTTGTATCTTTTGGGTAAATACCTAGTAGTGTGATTGCTGAATCCTGGGGTAGTTCTATTTTTAACTTTTTGAGGAACCTTCATACTATCTTCCGCAGTGGCTGCACCAGTTTGCATTCCCACCAACAGTGCAAGAGAGTTCCCTTTTCTCCACACCCTCACCAACAACTGGAGATTCCTGTATAAGGGGTTTATTGAGGGAACAACAAAAAATAAGGTTTTTGGCTATGAGTCTAAGGTGCCTGTCGAGCACCCAGGTTGAAAGAAAGCAAAGGCATAACCTGAAGTCAGTGTATCAGTTTAAAATACCAAAATGCCCAACTCTAGAGGTTCTAAAAAATCTCAATTTTATTGTAGACTTTTTTTTTTAGTTGAGAGTCTGAACTCTTCAAAATAAAATGTTTTTGTTGATAACTCTGTGGTGATATAACATTTTGAACTACTATCAAAGATCTCTGGTTTGGGTATTTCTTTTTACCTCTGACTCTTTCCCCAATGCATCTGAGCAAATACACATTCAGCAACTCAAAAAAGGGAGGACAAAACAGACAGAGAGGTCTAAATTTTGGTAAGAAACCCTGGGCATAATATAAATCTGGGCATAGATGTAGGAGAATATCTGATGCCTCAGGACAGGACTTTCACATCCTGAGACTAAAAAGTTCTACAAGTTGGGGCACAGGAGCAGAGAGGATGGCTAGGCGAGGAACAAGCAGGGCTTAGACCTGACTGGACGTTGAGAAGTGGCCTAACGCCTGCTTCTGGAATGTAGGATCTGACAGAAATCCAGAAAGCTCTCAGGAATACATGAGCTTATTTCCAAGAGAAACGCCCTAGAAGAGAATGGAGATGTGGAGAGCGTAGGCTACTGGTCCTAAGACAGCCACACCAACGTCATGTGCCCCGGGGGGGTGAGGGGACAACATAAGGACACCAAAGTGCCCTGAGGGGGTCCCTGAGGTAGTAAAGGGCCTCAGCAGAGAGGACCTTGTGGTTAGGCATGAGGGGTGACACAGCCGTGACCCAGGAGGATGGCAGGCCTGGAAGAATGGCAGATGTAAAAGAGGATGCTTAGACAGACGAAGATAGAGAAAAAGATACCCCTAATGCCCAGGAGCACAGGGAGCAGCAGAGGAAGGCTCCCCCTGATCCGACTCTGATTACTGACGTGAGCACTCATTAATAAAATTTAACTGATTTTTAAAAATCAAGAAAGTTCTACTTCTTATATAGATCAGGCTGAAGACCCAGATAAGCAGCTAATGATTCATCTTATCTGAAAATATAGCTTGGGCCAAGAAGAAAGTATTTTGACTGCATTATGTTTTTCTCATGTGCAAGCAAGAATATTGAGAAGAAATCACCAAATTGTGAGTCCAAGGACATGACTGTGTGTATACACACACACACGTGTGTGTGTGAGAGAGGTGTTTTTGATGTCTATGTGTGTGAGGGTGAGTATGTGTGTGTGTGTGTGATGTACATGTGTGTAAGGGGGAGGATGTGTGCATGTCGGTGTGTGTGAGGGTGTGTGTGATATCTGTGTGTCAGGGGTAGTGTGTGTGTGTGATACCTGTGTGTGTAAGGGGAAGTGTGTGTGTGTGTGTGTGTGCGTGTGTTAGGGGGAGTATGTGTGTGTGTGTGTGTGTGTATATGAGGGGAACTGTGTGTGTATGCATATCTGTGTGTGTGAGGGGGAGTGTGTGTGTGTGTGTGTGTGTGTGTGTGTGTGTGTGTGTGTGAGGGGGAGTGTGTTGGGGCTACATCTTGATCAAGTGCTTTTGGGGTAACTTATTCAGAGAGAGGGGCTCCAAGCCTCACATAAAATTACCACTTTGTGACAAATCTTTTTTCCTTTGGCCCTCAAAACTAATTAGATATTAGTATTATTAGTACTAAATACAAAACTTGCTCCAATAATTATTACAATTCATCAATTCAAACTGAAACACAAACAGTGTTTAAAATCTAGGTATATGACAAGCATGTAGCAGCATCTTCAGAAATTATTGGTGAATTCATTTTCTGAAGGCAGCCTGGTCCTAAATGTCAGGCCATGTTTGGGAAGACTCAAGATCGTTTTCGAATGAACCCATAAGTCAAACCCAATCACCATCCATCCAACGACAAAATATGGTATTAAGGCTGGGTGGTCACTGTCCCTGGATGGGATGGGAAGGCCTAGATTCCCTCAGGGCCCCATGGGTCACTTTGACACTCTCTGTAATAACTGGTATGGTCTGTGCAACCTGCCTGCCTGGGGTGGTGACGACTATGGCATTTTATTCTCCTCGTAAGAATATTCCCCTTTCTTCCCTTACAGATTTATGGAAACACAGAGGGTGCACAAAAGCTGGTTTGAGTTTAGTCTGTAACTTCTGAGGGTGCATTTCTGTGTAAAGGTCCAGTTCATTCAGATGGAGAAGAATCTTTTCAGAAATAGGAAATTGGGCTTAACCGAGCTCGTACACATTATGATTATGTGAGGTGAGGTGAATTTTAATGGCTTCGTTTCCTAAATAAATAATAAATAAGTGATGATTAGTTGATCCCTAAGGACCCTCTCAGCTCCAGTATTCTATAATCAAGGTTAAGTAACAAGCCTGGTGAGAGGGGGGTGGAGGCCAAGGGCACATACGTCTTCCCAGCCCATCTGCTTCCCTAAATATTTTATTCTGCCAACATGGCATTCTCCCAGTTTATTCAAATCCCAGAGTTGTATTACACTAGAGAGAAATATTCACTTCCCAAGTCATCAGGAAGCTCCTCTAAGATGGACTGGGTCTTGTCCCCACCTGTAGTGAATTTATGAAGAAGCAGATTCTTTTAAAATCTAAATATCACATTGAGTTCCCAGACACATCTTCTGTGTCACACACATTTGAAATAGAAAGGCATGCATGGTATTCAGCAATCTTGTATTAACATTTGATTTCAAATCTCTGAAAAAAAAAAAAAAAAGAATCGAAGAATCCCCCATGTAGCTCTACCCCTCTGCCTGTCCAGACCTGTGGTTGTCTCTCCTTTTCTGAAAAGTCTCTGGAAAAGAGATATTTCGATTTCTCTTCTTAATCTCTGTCTGTGTTCAATGTTCTTTATGAAAGAATGGAGCATTCTCCATGCAGGTTTCAATGACAACTGAAGCCTGTTACCCTCCCACCCTTGGCCTACGGTCTACAAAATGGGATCCCTAGGAAAACACTTCCTGCTCATTCCTTGACATGCGATACTCACATATCGTCCTAAAGCTGGACAGACACTAAGCAACAATATAACACTTCCCCCTCTCATCGTCCTTCCCTTAGAAAGCTCCTTCTTCCCACTCAGAATCTATATATACAGACACCTCTTTTAATTCTGGACAATGTTGTATGGAAAACATTGTGGAACTTTGTATTATTTACCAGAAAACAAATTGGATAATTTGATGTTAGTTTAATAAGGGTTTAACTATTTACAAAGGAGAAATCAGAGTTTAAGGAAAGCATCAAGGCATGGGACAGTAGGATGGAGCTTAGAAGACGGGGAGCCAGCACCACCTCTAAACCTGAAAGGGTAGGGGGTGGTTACCCAACCCAAAGAGACTGTTGTTTAGCAAGAGGCTCCTGAGAAAGACTAATCTTTGGAAGAGGTGCTAAGACCTGGGAGGAAAGGAATCAAAGAAAAAAATGGCTCACTCTCCTCCCAGCCAATACATCTTTTCCTGGGGCCCCCATAGCCTAAATGGAACCAGAAGTCAGAAGGCAATCTAAATGGGTCAGCCTACTGGGCCATCAGGCAGGGTGGAAAAGTGTGGGTGTAGATACGGAGAGTCAAAGGGAAAGTGATCCATGTCTAGGTTACAAATGGCAGAAAAGGCAGAGAAAACGTGGCTTTTCTGGGATGGCTCTGATTCTGAAATTTTCAGCATCCAACTTATATTGCCTCTGCTGACTTTTAAACCAGGAAGCAGTGTGTATTTTTGGCTATTTCTGCCTAACGAATTACCACAAAGTTTGCAATGTAAAGCAATGTACGCGTGTTGCCGTGGGTCAGCAGTCCAGGAACAGCTTAGCTGGGTTCTCTGCAAGGCAGCAATCAGGGATGGGATCCCATCTAATGGTTCACTTGGGGAAGGGTCCACCTACTTCTAACTCAGGCCATTGGCAGATTCTGCTTCCTTGAAGCTATAGAACCAAGGGCCATGGCTTATAGCTGGCCGTACTAGACATGGCCCTCAGATCCTAGGGGCCATCCACTGTTCCTCACCATCTAAAACCCCCAATATGGCCAACTGTTTCATAAAAGCTGGCAAGAAAGAGAGAGTTCCTAAAGTGAGTCTGCTAGCAAGACAAATTTTTCTACAGCATAATGTAGGAACAGAAGTAGCATCCCTTCACCTTTGATATATTCTATTGGAATATATATTCTATTGGTTTGAAGGAAGTTTCTAGCCCCACCCACATTCAAGGGGAAGAAATGATACAAGGGTATGAATACCAGGAAGCAGGGATCACTGGGAGTCACCTGAATGTCTGTCTACTGCCCAGTACAAAATCAATCGATTTCACCATGATATCATTCTTTTTGCATATATAAGAAGACCTGATTTGGACTTCTGCACTGGTAATTTTACAGGTTTGCTTGCCCATAGCTCTCGTAATGTAAGACAGCCCATCATAGCTCCAAAGACCTAATAATGTGTATGTCTATCCCTGGACCCAAAAAGCCAAATCATGGGATGGCCAATAAACCTACCATCTATGCGGCCATCTTTAAAATGTGATTTTTTTTGCCCTTCATATTCCTCTGACTGGAATAGGCAATGGGAAAGAAAGAGATTAAGGCAGTTGGTAGTGGAATCAAAGGTAAAAGGGTGCCAAAAAGTAAGTTGAGACTCTAGTGGGCCAAATACATTCTCAAGTGGAAATTATAAAGAAGTTGAAAAGATGTGGATGGTAGTTGACGTAAAAACCAACTGGGAGGGGCGCCTGGGTGGCTCATTCACTTAAGCGTCCGACTTCGGCTCAGGTCGGGATCTCACAGTCCATGAGTTCGAGCCCCGTATCGGGCTCTGTGCTGACCGCTCAGAGCCTGGAGCCTGTTTCCGATTCTGTGTCTCTCTTTCTCTTTCCTCCCCTGCTCATGCCGTCTCTCTCTTCTCAAAAATAAATAAACTTAAAAAAAAAAAACCCCAACTGGGAGATGAGAATGAAACAGACACACAAAGGGAAAGACATGGGCCATGAGGGAAAAGCTGGTTCCTAGGGTTGCTCTAGAGCCTATGGTTTCTAGTTCTGGGCTACAAGCATCTTTCCCAGAAGGACTCATCCTCTCCAGTTAATTGCAGTGAGTCTCTCTTCTTTGACAAAGACAATTTCCAACATCCCTTCTCTCCTAGGGCTTGATTTTCTTTTTTCTCTCACTTAACAAAATAATTGTACCTACCTGTTAGTTTGACTATACTCTTAGGTCTTACAAAGAGCAGAGTTGCTATGTTTTTGCTTTGCGCAGTTAGCTAAAAACATCTGGCCTCACATCATAGCTGTTTTTAGGCCAAAGTAGAAAATCATGGAACATGAACTTCAAGATATGAATAGCTAAGCAACATATAGTCAACTAGATGGTATCCCATGTCTTATTAAAAAGCTTTACCAAAAATCTTACATCCCTGAATGTTGATTTTGTCAGATTCTTGAATGTCCTTCAGTGCCTTTAAGTCAGATAGGAATTCAATGCAGTGGTAACCATAGAATGAAACATATATAAATTCATTAACTCCTTTTCTACCTCTGTCATCTATGTAAGTATGTTATAATTAAGCCATATCAGGAGATTATGAAAGTTAAGCCTGTTTGTTTATGTCGTATAGTATCAAACATCTTTTCCATATAAGGTACAACCAACATGCCTTTGATATTAAAGGATAAGACATCGCAAAAATATTTAATATTGCTCAGACAGTGCTCAAAATCACCGTGTACATCATAGGCTCTTGGCTTATATTCTTTTAGTAAGCTCTTGATCTTTCTAATTTTTTTAATTAAAAAAATTTTTTTAACTCATTTTTGAGAGAGAGAGAGAGAGAGACAGACAGACAGAATGAGCAGGGGAAGACAGGGAGAGAGAGAGAGGGAGACACAGGATCCAAAGCAGGCTCTAGGCTCTGAGCTGTCAGAGCCAGAGGTGGGGCTCAAACTCATGAATTGCAAGATCATGACCTGAGCTGAAGCTGGACACTTAACCAACTGAGTCACTCAGGCAGCCCGATCTCTCTAATTTTCAACACACATATTTTTATTGCTATTAATTCTTGGGTTTTGTTTAACCATATTATATGCCAGAGACTGTTATCCAAGTTAATATTTTTCTTTGAAGTAATAGTTATAAAGACATAGTATAACAACTATAAGAAACTCCATTCAAAATTCAGATAGGAAAGGTTTCTGGTGTGATACTAAATTAAATGACAAAAGCTCAGATTGTACATTTTAATCTTAACTACATAAAAAAACTGGATATAGATATAACAAAATATTAACAAAGCATTTTCTTTTTTTTAACTTTTTTTAATTTACATCCAAATTCGTTAGCATATAGTGCAACCATGATTTCAGGAGTAGATTCCTTAATGCCCCTTACCCTTCTAGCCCATCCCCCCTCCCACAACCCCTCCAGTAACCCTGTTTGTTCTCCATATTTAAGAGTCTCCTATGTTTTTCCCCCTCCCTGTTTTTATAGTATTTTTGTTTCCCTTCCCTTATGTTCATCTGTTTTGTCTCTTAAAATCCTCATATGAGTGAAGTCATATGATATTTGTCTTTCTGTGACTCATTTCACTTAGCATAATACCTTCTAGTTCCATCCACATAGTTGCAAATGGCAAGATTTCATTATTTTTGATTGCCGAGTAATACTCCATTGTATATATATACCACGTCTTCTTTATCCATTCATCCATCGATGCACATTTGGGCTCTTTCCATACTTTGCCTATTGTTGATAGTGCTGCTATAAACATTGGCATGCATGTGCCCCTTTGAAACAGCATACATGTATCTCTTGGATAAATGCCTAGTAGTGCAATTGCTGGGTCATAGGGTAGTTCTATTTTTAGTTTTTTGAGAAACCTCCATACTGTTTTCCAGAGTGGCTGCACCAGCTTGCATTCCCACCAACAATGCAAAAGAGATCCTCTTTCTCCGCATCCTTGCCAACATCTGTTGTTGCCTGAGTTGTTAATGTGAGCCATTCTGACAGGTGTGAGGTGGTATCTCATTGTGATTTTGATTTGTATTTGCCTGATGATGAGTGATGTTGAGCATGTTTTCATGTGTCAGTTGGCCATCTGGATGTCTTCTTTGGAGAAGTGTCTATTCATGTCTTTTGACCATTTCTTCACTGGATTATTTGTTTTTTGGGTGTTGAGTTTGATAAGTTCTTTATAGATTTTGGATACTAACCCTTTATCTGATCTGTCATTTGCAAATATCTTCTCCCATTCTGTTAGTTGCCTTTTAGTTTTGCTGATTGTTTCCTTCACTGTGCAGAAGCTTTTTATTTTGATGAGGTCCCAGTTGTTCATTTTTGTTTTTGTTTCCCTTGCCTCTGGAGACACGTTGAGTAGGAAGTTGCTGTGGCCAAGATCAAAGAGGTTTTTGCCTTTCTCCTAAAGGATTTTGATGGCTTCCTGTGTCACATTTAGGTCTTTCATCCATTCTGAGTTTATTTTCGTGTATGGGATAAGAAAGTGGTCCAGGTTCATTCTTCTGCATGTCGCTGTCCAGTTTTCCCAGCACCACTTGCTGAAGGGACTGTCTTTATTCCATTGGATATTCTTTCCTGCTTTGTCAAAGATTAGTTGGCCACACGTTTGTGGGTCCATTTCTGGGTCCTTCATTCTGTTCCATTGATCTGAGTGCCTGTTATTGTGCCAGTATGATACTGTCTTGATGGAAGAGAAATCAAGGAATCGATCTCATTTACAATTGCACCAAAAACCATAAAACACCTAGGAATAAATCTAACCAAAGAGGTGAAAAATCTATACACTGAAAACTATAGGAAGCTAATGAAATAAATTGAAGACACACACAAACAAAATGGAGAAAGAGTCCATGCTCCTGGATAGGAAGAACAAATACTGTTAAAATGTCAATACTACCCAAAGCAATCTACATATTCAATGAAATCCCTATCAAAATAACACCAGCATTCTTCACAGAGCTAGAACAAATAATCCTAAAAGTTTTATGGAACCATAAAATACCCTGAACAGCCAAAGCAATCTTGAAAAAAGAAAACCAAAACAGGAGACATCACAATCCCGGACTTCAAGCTATACCACAAAGTTTTTTCTTTTTTAAAAAAATGTTTATTTTTGAGAGAGTGAGTGTGTGAATAGGGGAGGGGCAGAGAGAAAAGGAGAGAGAGAATCCCAAGCAGACTCTGCACTGTCTGCACAGAGCCCAATGCAGGGCTCAACCCCAAGAACCATGAGACCATAACCACAGCTGAAATCAAGAGTTGGACACTTAACCGGCTGAGCCACCCAGGTGCCCCATTAACATAGTTGTTTCTAGGAATACAATTATACATGTTCTTTCTCCTTCCATCTCTACATTTGCCAAATTTTTATAGTGAGAATGGGTTATGTTTTATTTAGAAGAAAACAAACTTTATTAAATAAACACAACACGTTTATTTGAAACTAGTTAAATTATTATCTTTGCTGAAGATTATCTTTAAGATATCTTCTCACTTTTTACTGTCCAGTGGGATTTAAGTTCATTGTTGCCATATTGATTTCACTTTTTTTTTAACCATAACAGTGTTGTTATAAAACTTCCCTAACTGTGCTGATATAGTATTCATACTAGTTGTCACGAGATCTCATTTATTCCACAGGAGAAAGAATTTTAAAAATCTGTTACAAATGCAGCCTGTCTCATATTGATCTTGAGTAACATACAAGTTTAGTATTAAAAGCTTAATTCCTACCCTCAGTCAGACAGGAAAAGGAAACGGGGCACATTTGACTGTCCGAGAACACCTACAAACACCAGGCTGTGCCTTTTGAATAGATATGGGCTACAATAACCAGGTCATCCAGGAAGAGCTCGTTCCCTCCCATCCTCTCACCAACAGAGCCCATCCAAGGGAGAGCCGTGAGTTCCAGGACATAGGAATGAGGAGAAACTGTAGAAAACAAATAGGCTGTCCCACACTTGTTATCTGATGGCTGGCCATGTGCTAAAATTTCACCGGCCTTACACGAGCCTCAAAGAAAATCATAAATTTTAATTCCTCCTGATTTTCTTCAAAAACATGGACCTAGTCTGGAACTCCTACGTGGTTAGAATCCACTCTACAACTTTCATAATTCATTTCATACAAATTTTATATTTTATTACTACAGAGTTTGACTTAGCCATTCACATCAGATCATATATAATGTTCATAAGATCCCAAGTTAAAGAACAGCTTATAAATGTTACAAAACATACTGATGCCTGAATTCAGGACACCCACTATATTATAATAGTCAAGGTAAGTGACAATCCTAACAGAATTCTGCCTTCATTAGGCTTTTTGTTCTCCCTGGGCTTTGCTGCATGCTACATCAATAATTTCAATAAAACCAAAAGCTCAACATGGCTGAATAATATTGAGTGTTTTAGCCTTATATCACAAGTTATTAAAAACAAAGAGCCAGCTTTAAACCTCATGAAATTCTTTCTTCCTTATCCTTGAGCCATTCATTCAGTGCTTTTACCCATTGCTATTAGGCATGACAAGTGTGATCATATTAAATCATTTTAATCTTATTTTAATCTTTCATAGAGAAAGAAAGGACAATTACAGGTCTCAATATGGTTTCTTATGAGCAAACTCAAGGAGCAGAAAGAGACAAAGTATATCCTGGCCAATTTTGCAATAAAGTTACTACCTCCTTCATGTGTAATATCTAAAATGATAAAGACTTTTATTGACTAATAAAATATGGACGCCCAAAGGGACCAAATAAAAATGGCTGTTATACACTGAGCCATCAATAAATATCTGCAAAAAAAAAAGAATAATGAATAAATTTTCAAGAGGTATATTTTCTGCAGCAAACTATGATATTATGGACATTTCGGTTATTATGTTCAAAGTTCAAACGAAAAAATTTATACAGACAAGAGGAGGGAGTTAAGCATTGTATGAAAGATTTACAAATCAGATAGTAGAAAGTGAAATGAAAAAAAAAAAAAAAACAAAAACAAAAACATGGGACCAAGGGCACTAAAAACTATATAAGCACAAGGACAATGATTAAAACAAAAATACAAACATTCTCCTGAATACCCAAAGAATTCTTAAAGATCAATGAAAATGAATCACACAATGAAACATAGCAATTATACCACAATAACTCTAACATAAAATATAGGAAATGATTGAGACAAGGTGAATCAGTCATATCAATAAATATCAATGGGCTCTTAAAAACTGAGAACAAACTGAGGGTTGATGGGAGGTGGGAGGGAGGGGAGGGTGGGTGATGGGTACTGAGGAGGGCACCTTTTGGGATGAGCACTGGGTGTTGTATGGAAACCAATTTGACAATAAATTTCATATATTAAAAAAAATATATCAATGGGCTCAACCTGTTAAAAGAAAAATGTTTTCTTTTTTTAACTTTGAAAGCAAGATCCAACTCTATGTGATGTAAAAGAAACTCACTCAAAACAAAGATATACTAAAAAGCTAAACTTAAGGGAAAACGCTAAAAAGTAATGGGGGTATGCAGAAAGTCACAGATGTCAGGGAGCAGGAGCTCTCACTAACCCGTCTAGGACCACCTTGTCCTCAAAATAAGTAATGGTGACAACACAGTAGGACACACGGAAGAAAATAAGAACCTGTGAATAAATAAGCAAATGGAGAAAAAGAAAAATACCTTGTTTAGAGTAGAGTGCTAACTAATTAATGTAGAAAGAATGATCAAATTATAAAATCACTATCAAGCAAATAATAAACAATTATGTTAGGCAAGAATCGGCAATATTTGCCAAAACTAGTAAATAAAAATTCAACGTCAAACAGGATCTTTAGGCTGTCTTGAGGTATCTTTTCACAATATATTTCTTAATCACAAAAGGGAAAACGTTGTCAATTTGTGGTAGAGAAACCTAGCAGATTTAACCCTTACCAAGCGACTGAAGTTAGCACCACCTGTGATGGGATACAAACCATCATGTTCCTCCTGACAACATACACTGGAAGGATGCAACAGCATTTGTATGGTACTTCTTTGTTTTGTTTTGTTTTGTTTTGATACATAACATGCATCAGCTCATGAGGAAACATGAACGATGTTCTACAAAATAAATGACCTTACTCTTCAAAACTGCCAAGGTCATGGAGGTAAGAAAACAATGAGGAATTGTCACAGATGAAAGAAGACTACAGAGGCATAATGGGATCCACAGGTGAACATGACCCAGAATGAGAATGTCCTTACTCTTAGGAAATAAACATGGAAATATTTAGTGTTAGAGTGGCATTACATCTCATATGGATCAGGGGAAAAAATGTCTAAATGTATGATTCTTAAAATAATAAAGCAAAAGCGATGAATTCTTTTTAAAAAATGTTTATTTTGAGAAAGAAAGAGAGAGAGAGAGAGAGACAAAGTGCATGCAAGTAGGGGAGGGGAAGAGAGATCAGCAGAGAGAATCCCAAGCAGGCTCTGTGATGTCAGAACAGAGCCTGATGCTGGGCTCAATCCCATAATAGTGAGATCATGACCTGAGCTGAAAGCTAGAGTCAGGCGTTCAACCAACTGAGCCACTCCAGTAACCCAAAAATGATGAATTCTTAATATTTAAGGAATGGGGGTGAAGGATATATGAGAACTCTTTGCAGTATTTTTTAAAAAATTTTAATGTTTATTCATTTTTTGAGAGAGAGAGACAGAGCATGAATGGGGAGGGGCAGAGAGAGAGGGAGACACAGAATCTGAAGCAGGCTCCAGGCTCTGAGCTGTTGGCACAGAGTTGTATGTGGGGCTCAAACCCACAGACCATGAGATCATGACCTGACCCAAAGTCAATGCTTAACCAACTAAGCCACCCAGACACCCCTGTATTTATAAATTTCTTCTGTAAGTCTGAAATTATTTCAAAATAAAGTTAGCAAACATTTACCTTCTAAAAAAAAAAAAAACTAAAAACTAAAAACAACCCAAAACAAATGAATATAATCATATATCTAATTGTTAATGTTAGAGAGCTTTTTTTCTTTTTTTTCTTTTGTACCTTATACATATTTAGTGGGTTGTTGTCTAGGATTAAAAAAACTATCCAAAGTTTTCAAATTTCACTAGTGTTTCACTAAAGTAAATCTTACAGAGTTATTGTTAGTAATAATATCTCTTGTCATTTTTATACTATTTTTATAGTATTTAAAATATATACTATTCTTTCATATTATACGAAATAAGCAAAATAAGGAGTGCTTGGGTGGCTCAGCTGGTTGAGCATCAAACTCCAGTTCAAGTAATGATCTCATGGTTTGTGGGTTTGAGCCCCATCTCGGGCTTTGTGCTAACAGCGTGGACCATGCTTTGGATTCTCTCCCTTTCTCTCTGACCCCACCCCTGCTCATGTGCGCACTCTCTTTCTCTCTTTCTCTCTCTACAAGTAAAAAATGTTAAAAAAAAAAAAAAAGTAAGCAAAATAATTAATTTGGTTAATGTCAAAAACAAGCTTTTGGTACAACTGTGAAATCAAGGAAGAATTAGAACACTGTCAAGTCAAATGAAACTAGAAATTACCAGTATGAGCTCAAATTTCTAAACTATCTCTTTTCTGACTATGTTCCATGAGATTGTAGCTAAGCAATATCACCTCAGCAGCAGTGAGCTTCCTTCAAGCAGATTTTTCTCCCTAATAATATTCACACTACACAGGACGAGTTTTCTTGGGATAAATGGCTAATTGCATGCGTAGGACAGAGAAGGCAAAAGATGGGCTTGGGACATCTTGGTAGATCAGAAAACAAAGAAGCTTTAAATGCTGTCTCCATAGGACATGGTGGCCAGCCTGAAGACATGCTCAGTGGCTGCAATGACAATTCGAACATGAGAATGAAGAGGTGAATGTAACACATTGCATCTATGTCTATGCGTGAGTCTGTGAAGATACTCACAAGGGCCAGAAAAATCTATTCTTTCACCATTCAGAAAACTATTAAATCAACTCCTTGATCTGAAAATTGGCAACTGAAGGGAAAGAAGTAACCAGTTATTCAGCAACAACTGAATTTCAGGATAACCAAATGCCCCTGTTGACAAGAAAAAGCTCTTTACAAGAATTCCAGTTAAATGTATAAGAAATGATATGACGTTTTCAAATTCCAAGGAAATTATTGATGAAGGCAAAAACTGATGTTAAAAGCATTAGCTGAATGGTTGGTGGGTAATAAACACAAGAGCTTGGTTCTGAGAGGCAGGAAAGAAGGAAATGTTGAAAAGAGAAACTGACAGAATTCAGCTGTAATTTGAAAAGTTGACCCTGATGAGAAGCCAGTAAAGAAAATTCCATTCACTTCGCTTAATAAGGGAACGACTAGCTTTTAGATTTTCATAATTAGTGTGGCATCTCCTTTTGTGAGATAAATTAACATGAAGCTCTCATCTGTGATTAGAATCCAATTCAAACCCTCCACACAGTGTTTGGGGGCCCCGATTCATACTCTCCTTATTAAAGCCCAAAAGTAAAACTCTGTCTTCTTCATTCTGACAACTGGTG
Source organism: Neofelis nebulosa (assembly GCF_028018385.1). Taxonomy (NCBI): domain Eukaryota; kingdom Metazoa; phylum Chordata; class Mammalia; order Carnivora; family Felidae; genus Neofelis; species Neofelis nebulosa. The sequence continues at coordinate 8,714,945 of NC_080794.1, read as the reverse complement.
GAAACTTGATGCTGGGGAACCTCGAAGCTTTACAATTTTCTGGACAATGGAAGTTGATGATGTTTATTGTGATTCATGTACAGCAAAGCACTGAAACTAAATAACAACTACAGTTGACCCTTGAACAATGCAGGGGTTAGGGCCACCGATCCCCATGCTGTCAAAAATCCATTCATAACTCTTGACTCCCCCAAAACTTCACTACTAATAGCCTACTGTTGACTGGAAGTCTTCCTCATAACATTATTCATTGATTAACACATATTTTGCATATTATATGTGTTGTATACTGTATTCCTACAATAAAGCAAGAGAAAGGAAAATATTACTAAGAAAACCATAAGGGAAAGAAAATACATTTATAGTACTGTGCTGTACTTATCAAAAATAATCTGAGGATAAGGGGACCTGTGAAGTTCAAACCCATTTTGTTCAAGGGCCAATGTGCTGTCTTGTCATTGATTGCATACCAATGACTTTCCAAAGGTAAATCACATCTGCTTTTGTGATGCAAAATGTAGCGAGACAAAAAATTTATTCTGCACACAACTCTTACGGAGGGCCCTAAGTGTAAGGTCCCCTGGGTTGATGGTGAGATGCTGAGGTAGAGATAAAGGAATTTAGAAAATCAGTTCTCTCCCAGATGAATAACTGTCCCTCAATCTTATGTTCCTGTAGCAGATCCTATTTATAAAAGCCAGAAGATGAATATCACTCCTCTATAGCACCTTGAACTAATGATACAGAAAAAAAAAAATGAAAATCAAGTAATTTTCAAACTATTACTTCCTTACAAAAATGTTGCATTAGATGATTTTCAGAGAAATACACGTATTTAATGTTAGTAAATGCTTTAAAACAGCTGTAAAATCACTATGTACAGTTATATCACTGATGTCATAATGAATATATTATCAATTTAACATTTACATTTCACTCTTATTGCCTAACTACAATTAATTCCATGCTGTCACATTGTTATTAGTGACATTATCTCATCATGTTGAAGCTTTCAGAAAATTTCCCCAATGGTAATATCAGTGAATAGCTTAGCGTGAAGATTTTGATACCAATATTCTTTAGTTAAGCTAATTTGCATCACTTGATTAGATTTATCCTCAGGATAAAGGCAGAGCTATTTTATGTAATGCTGTTTCAATGAATCGTACACTTCCCACAAAGGCTGATTAATAATTTTATTATTGAAAACAAGCCTCAATTTCTAGCAGGAGACTTCACACAGATTCAGACTGTAACCTTGAGAAATCTACAGGTTTGAATGCCATCCACTCCGAGTCATCGACAGGCCAATACTACCCTAGAACCTGCAACCAGGTATGTTTCTCTCAAGAGGACACCAGGCACTCTGCTCTCGGTTTGAGAGAAGTCACAGCCCCGGAGCAGGTGTGAGGCGCTAACACCTGTGCAGAAAGCCTACTTCCTGTGTAGGTCCTGCTTTCTCTGAAGAAGTCAGCTTGGAGCTGTGTACACCTGGGTAGAATGTCTTTCTTTTTTTCAATGTTTATTTTTGAGACAGAAAGACAGACAGAGCATGAGTGGGGGAGAGGCAGAGAGAGAGGGAGACACAGACTCCCAAGCAGGCTCCAGTCTCTAAGCTGACACCAGAGCCCAACGCGGGGTTCGAACCCATTAACTGTGAGATCATGACCTGAGCTGAAGTCGGACACTCAACCTACTGAGCCAACCAGGCGCCCCAAGAGTGTGTCTTTATATTGTGGGCTCCATATACCTAAATGAGGAGAATTTTAGCTGGGGTTCCTGTACCAGCTTTAGCTGTTCCACTTTTCCCAAGACAAGTCACTAAACTTAGCAAGATAATTGAGTTCTCCAGTTACTTGTTTGCAGAGCGACATGGTACCAAGGGAGCACAGCTGCCCACCCCCCCTCCCCCAACACACACACACACACTTCTCCAGCCTCTCCTGTCTCCACCTCTGCTGTGATCTGGAGCCTCCCACAATTCCGCCGGGCAGATTTGTCTTTTATTCTGTTCCCCATCCTGCTTACTCTTGGCCGCAGTTTCTTTGCTTTCTTGCATCCAACAAGCTTCCATCTGCCTCAGCCTTCCAGAAATTCATAATCTGCCACTTGTTCTCTTCACTGCATGGGTCAATTCATTAAGCCATCTTATTGTTTGCTTAAGAAAGAAGGAGAGTTGGGGCGCGTGGGTGGCTCAGTCGGTTAAGCGTCTGACTTCAGCTCAGGTCACGATCTCGCGGTCTGCGAGTTCGAGCCCCGCATCGGGCTCTGGGCTGATGGCTCAGAGCCTGGAGCCTGCTTCCAATTCTGTGTTTCCCTCTCTCTCTGCCCCTCCCCCGTTCATGGTGTGTCTCTCTCTGTCTCAAAAATAAATAAACGTTAAAAAAAATTTTTTTAAAAGAAAGGAGTCACAGCTGCTCTTAGCCTGACATTTTTTGAAAGACTTTTTTTTAAGAGTAGTTGTAGGTTTACAACAAAATTGAGAGCAAAGTGCAGAGATTTCTTATTTCTTGTATACTTCCTACCCTAACACATGCATGGCATCTCCCATTATGAACACTGTTCACCAGAATGGTACAATTTTTCTTTTTTATCAAGGATGAGCCTACACTGACATTTCATAATCGCCCGAAGTTCATAGTTTGCCTTAGAGTTCACTCTTGGTATTGTAATTCTAGGGGTTTGGGCATATAATGACAAATATTTATCATTATAATATCATGCAGACTATGTTTACTACCCTAAGAATCCTCTGTGTTCTGTCTATTCCTCTCTCCCCACCATCGATCTTTTTATTGTCTCCATAGTTCTGCCTTTTCCAGAAAGTCCTACGGTTGGAATTATACCCTATGAAGCCTTTTCAGATTGGCTTCTCTCATTTAGCAGTATGCATTTAAGTTTCCTCCATGTTTTTTTCATGGCTAGATAGAGCCTTTTTTCTAGCACCAAATAATATTCCATTGTCTGGATGGACCACAGTTTACTTATCCATTCCCCATTCTTTGCTTCTAGAATTTAACAATTATAAATAAAGTTTCTATAAATGCCCATATGTCAGTTTTTTATGAACATAAGTTTTCATCTGCTTTGTGTAAATACGAAGGAGCACAATTACTAGATCATATAGTAAGAATATATTAACTTTTTTTTTAAGAAACCACCATACTGTGTTTCTAAGTGGCTGCAACATTTCACATTCCCTCCAGTAATGAATAAGAGTTCCTATCACTCCACATATTTGTCAGCATTTGGTGTTGTCAATGTTCTAGATTTTGGCCATTCTAATACATGTGGAGTGGTATCTTATTGCTTGAATTTGTATTTCTCTGATGACATATGACGTGGAGCATCTTTCCATACGCTTATTTGCCATCAGTATCTCTTCTTTGGTGAGGTATCTATTGAAATCCTTGGCCCATTTTTCAGCTGAGTTATTTGTTTTCTTATCATTGACCTTTAAGAATTCTTTATCTATTTTGTGTAACAGTCCTTTATCAGAGGTGTCTTTTGCAAATATTTGCCCCCAATCTATGTCTTGTCTCCTGATTCTCTTGATATTCTCTTTTGCAGAGCCATTTTTAATTTTAATGGAGTACAGCTTAACCAATCTTTCTTTTATGAATGTGTTTGGTGTTGTATCTAAAAAGGTATTGCCATACCCAACACATCATCTAAGTTTTCACCTGTGTTGTCTTTTAGGAGCTTTATAGTTTTGCATTTTGCATTAAGGCCCATGATCCATTTTAAGTTAGTCTTTGTGAAGGGTGTAAGGTCTGTGTCAAGATTGTGTTTTTGTTTTGTTTTGTTTTGTTTTCCTGCATATGGATATCCAGCTGTTCCAATACCATATGTTAGAAAGACTATCTCTTCTCCATCGTATTGCCTTTTCTTCTTTGTCAAAAGAAGCCTTGGACTATATTCATGTGGGTCTATTTCCAGACTCTCTATTCTGTTCCATTGGCATATTTGCCTATTCTTTTGCCAAGACCAAACTGTCTCAATTACTTTACAGCAACTGTACAGTAAATCCTGAAGTCCTCGTTTCATTTTGCTCCTTCAATCATATGTTGGCTGTTCCAGGTCTTTTGCCTCTCCATATAAATTTTAGAATCAGTTTATTAATATCCATAAGATATTTTTAGGGGATTATGATTAGGCTTGTAGTGTGTCAATAGATCAAGTTGGGAAGAACTGACATATTGAAAATATTGAGTGTTCCTATCCATGAACATGGAGCATCTCTCCATTTATTTATTTTTAGACTTCTTTCGTTAGAGGTTAACTTTCCTCATATAGATTTTGTACATATCTTGTTAGATTTATACTTAAGTCCTTCAATTTGGGAGGTTCTGATGTAAACGGCATTTTTTAAATCTCAATTCCACATGTTTATTGTTGGTATTTAGGAAACTGATTGGCTTTTGTATACCAATCCTGTATCCTACTACCTTACTATAATTGCTTATTAATTCCAAGAGTTTTTCACTATGCCATTTTGAACCAAAAGACTCTTGTCCTTTTTTTCTACCATTGTATTCTTCCCTTTCCTTTTCCTTCCAGTTTCAATCTGTTCATATTAATACCAGTAAAACCAAAATATTTTACTTTTGCTTTATCTAAAACCCTTTACTGTATTTCTGCTTAAGCATTCTCATAAGAAAAAGGGATCAAAATGAAGAAAATGTAAATAAAATTAACCAAGCTTTGGTACAGGCTCAATACATTTAATATTTAACATGTATTAATACAAAATAACTAAAGTAACCTAGCAAGAGATATACATTTTGTGAAAATAAGTGACCGGCAGGGGGAATGGATGAAAGAAAGAAAAGAGGCTATGATTTGATTATTTTCAAAAATTCCTTCAAAGTTATTTACTTTTGTTCTGCAAAAAGACATATTAAGTATCACATAGAGGTTTTTCCTTAAGAAGGCAATGTTGACCTTGTGCATTTTATTTTAGAATGCCCTATTAATGGATGTCCTATTAGTCCCTTTTATACTGACTTATTAATGAACACTTTCAGAAGTTCATTGATTTGAAAGACATCATGATCAATTGTTTTATCATCTAGGGAAGGCAACAGCACATGCAGTATTCAAGAGAATTTTGTACACAGTGCTAAGCGAATTAGTATGTTCTGTTGACATATAGCATTGGGACTTTCTTCTACTAATCTAAAAAGCTATGTTTTCACAGTCAAGCTACGAGTCCAGATAATTTCAGATGCATTCTAATGCTGGACACAAAGAACCACATCCTCATTATAACAGTAAGAAGGGTTTCCATTCTCACCTATAATCTACATGCATAGAATCAGATAAATCTCTATTTGTTCCCCCCCCCTCCCCTTTATCTCTTTCTCTTTCATTCTATCTCATTTTCTCTCTCCTTTCCCTCTCTCTTTTACTGAAATGTATCTATAACTGTCCATTAAACGAGGCAACTCTTTGGCCACATGATATAAGGACAAAGCACATTAAACCTGCCAGAACATCATTTATCTCTAATATCAGATCCATTTAAATTATAAATATTGATAAAATATAACCCAAAGTAGCTATAAAGATAAAACTTCCAAGCAAATGTTAGGAGTACGTAAACCAGATCTCTGTGGCCCAAATAAAATGTAACTGATATTCCTTATCATCTCTTAAGAGGTGATTGTATATCAAGAACACGCATTTAGCTTCTATCACTTCTAAAGTCTTTGAGATGAAAGGAGAGAACAAAAGATAATAAATTTATAACAAGACAATGAAAAGGAGAGAGAGACTGTGGAAGAGAGATTCGATACATTTCTCAAACAAAAGAAGAACCAAAAAAACAAAGTGGGAGGGCTCCTGTGGAGTTAGATCCCAATTCTGAATACTCAGGATTGGACGTGGGAGTGGAAAGAATGACAGAGAGCAGCATGACTCATTGCAGATGAGTCTATGGAAGAGCTTTGACAGTCAAACCACCCAGAAACCTCACCCACTGCCATACATGTGAACCACCCGGCAAAGGTGACATTTATCACACGTGACTCCTGGGGGTCTGCCTTCCGAAGCAACTGAATGATTTTCTACGGGAGGGTTGGTGTCTCTCTTGTAGGTATCTGGGCCCCTCTTTCCTCTGCCATGTGGCCAACCTGCTGGGGCTGCTTCAGCCTGCCTGCTCTCAAGTGTGCTCTCAAGTGGAACCTGTTTGTCATCCGACACACACACGCACAGAATTCTTGATAATCCCACCAGTCTCTTGGAAGGGTGTGGTGGGCTGAAGGGCTGAGTCTTCACTATCACCATCACCATCATCCTCATCACTATAATCAAATGCCAGCGAAAATCTTTTGTGTGTAGAAGCTACACAAGTGATACCTCTGTTTCTGCCTGATTGTGGAACCACTTGGGGGATAGACAACAGAGTCGGTCTGACCAGAAGGTAAAACATTAACTTGATTAATAAAAAAAAAACCAACAACTGGAAAAGCTGAATTATGTCTCCAGCAGCAATGGGTTTGCAGTGCTACACCCCATAGCTTAGGAAGGTCTACCAACCCAGTTCCCAGTTTTCCCAGGGTGCAGAGCAAAATGTATACTCTCTCCAGGTTGGCTGGCCCCAGAGAATGGACAGAAAGGAAGAAGATGAACTATGTATCACTGTCCCTCCTAACAAAGTCACCGATCAGATTAGTCACTGCTCCCCCTTGGGGGGAAGAGCCCAGATACGTTACTCTAATAGAAGTTTCTCCATACAAAACAAAAATCAGAGAAGAGGCTCCTACCCTTACCACCTTATTAGTCAGCATCCAACCAGAGAAACAAAACCATCTGAGCTTTTTTTTTTTTTTTTTTTTAATTTATTTATTTTTTAATATATGAAATTTACTGTCAAATTGGTTTCCATACAACACCCAGTGCTCATCCCAAAAGGTGCCCTCCTCCATACCCATCACCCACCCTGCCCTCCCTCCCACCCCCCATCAACCCTCAATTTGTTCTCAGTTTTTAACAGTCTCTTATGCTTTGGCTGTCTCCCACTCTAACCTCTTTTTTTTTTTTTTTCCCTTCCCCTCCCCCATGGGTTTCTGTTACGTTTCTCAGGATCCACATAAGAGTGAAACCATATGGTATCTGTCTTTCTCTGTATGGCTTATTTCACTTAGCATCACACTCTCCAGTTCCATCCACGTTGCTACAAAAGGCCATATTTCATTCTTTCTCATTGCCACGTAGTACTCCATTGTGTATATAAACCACAATTTCTTTATCCATTCATTAGTTGATGGACATTTAGGCTCTTTCCATAATTTGGCGATTGTTGAGAGTGCTGCTATAAACATTGGGGTACAAGTGCCCCTATGCATCAGTACTCCTGTATCCCTTGGATAAATTCCTAGCAGTGCTATTGCTGGGTCATAGGGTAGGTCTATTTTTAATTTTCTGAGGAACCTCCACACTGCTTTCCAGAGCGGCTGCACCAATTTGCATTCCCACCAACAGTGCAAGAGGGTTCCCGTCTCTCCACATCCTCTCCAGCATCTATAGTCTCCTGATTTCTTCATTTTGGCCACTCTGACTGGCGTGAGGTGGTATCTGAGTGTGGTTTTGATTTGTATTTCCCTGATGAGGAGCGACGTTGAACATCTTTTCATGTGCCTGTTGGCCATCCGGATGTCTTCTTTAGAGAAGTGTCTATTCATGTTTTCTGCCCATTTCTTCACTGGGTTATTTGTTTTTCGGGTGTGGAGTTTGATGAGCTCTTTATAGATTTTGGATACTAGCCCTTTGTCCGATGTGTCATTTGCAAATATCTTTTCCCATTCCGTTGGTTGCCTTTTAGTTTTGTTGGTTGTTTCCTTTGCTATGCAGAAGCTTTTTATCTTCATAAGGTCCCAGTAATTCACTTTTGCTTTTAATTCCCTTGCCTTTGGGGATGTGCCGAGTAAGAGATTGCTACGGCTGAGGTCAGAGAGGTCTTTTCCTGCTTTCTCCTCTAAGGTTTTGATGGTTTCCTGTCTCACATTCAGGTCCTTTATCCATTTTGAGTTTATTTTTGTGAATGGTGTGAGAAAGTGGTCTAGTTTCAACCTTCTGCATGTTGCTGTCCAGTTCTCCCAGCACCATTTGTTAAAGAGACTGTCTTTTTTCCATTGGATGTTCTTTCCTGCTTTGTCAAAAATGAGTTGGCCATACGTTTGTGGGTCTAGTTCTGGGGTTTCCATCTGAGCTTTTTATTACAGAGGGCATTCAATCCAGGGAATTGGTTTCACAGGAGACGGAAGAGGCTGAATGGGCAACAGAGGAATAATCAGGCAACTGGCAAATTAGCAATTGCAGGAAGCCATGGCCACCTACAAAAAGATGAGGCGGTGTTATTGGAGCCTGAGGGCGTCTCCTTACCCAGAAGAATCTGAAAGTACAGCAGGCATCACCTTTGGGGCTGAAGGGTATGGAAAGACAAAGAAAATTGTCGGATGTGCAGCTGAGGCAGAAGGGGAGGAGAAGACACACCCGGCTTCTCACTCCAGACAGAAACCAGCAAGACCCACAGCCCTGGGAGCACAGCCTGAAGGGTTTGGCAGAGCCTCAAAGGGGAGAGTGAGGAAGGGTCTAGGGACAGCCAGGGCCCGAGCTGGCACAACGACTGGTGTTTATTTGCATACTTGCTCTGTACCAGATACTAAATGTGCAAAATGTTCTGCACAGCTTGTCTCATTTAATTCTTACAGCAACTCTATACGGCAGATAGTTACTGCTGCGATGGGAAGGAAGCCTACTTAAGTTGACCAAGAGAACTAATGTAATCATGTAATGAATAACAATCAGGGAGAGTGGTCTTGTGGGGCAATCAAGAGACAGTGTTCAAAACTGACAAATGAAGACTTAAATATATAATAATAGTATTTAGGGTCCTGGAGGAAACTGGTAGAAGCAAGCCAAGAAATACTGAAGATGATCATCTCTGTGCAATATGACTCGGATGGGGACAGGTGATTTTTGCTGTTTTATTTTATCATTTGCTAAGATATTTGGATTTTCGCCAAATTCCTAATTGGTTTTATAATAAAAAAGGAGGAGAAGAAAGTTACTTGGCAGAGCCAATTTCATAGAACTCTAAAGTTCATGTTTTTACACTCCACCCCACTGTCGGCACGGCAGGACTGACCTGTAAATAATTCCTCTGCCACAGAAACCAGTCCCACCTGTGACCGTGTGATACACTTATTGGACAATCAGGCCACGTGGCAGGAAATCCTGGAGGAAGGGAAAATTGCCTGGGACCTGTAGGGCAAAAGAGCATGCTTCTTGGTGATTCAACACATAGGACAGCCATCAGGCACTTCTTAATCTACTGAAATAAGTATCTGAAGGATGCTGATTGCCATACAGCCAAGAGCTACAGTGAGGCGGCGTTAGCATAGATTTTGATAGTTGATTAGTTACTTTGAGGCATTGCCAGCAAAGTTTCTCTGTGATGGGTTTAAATATTGAGCTTTTCATCTGTGAAGTGTGTACAGGAGAAATAATGTAATCAGGTGTTGTGATTGGTTTTATGGAATATCTCTAATCAGTGATAAGGCAATTGACATAAAATTATTTTATAAACCTGAAATGTACTCTCTTCACCTCAGTGAGCACCTGCTACAATCTAAATAAGATCTCATTTGTAATAGCCAAACACATCATCATCAAAGTGAACTTGACTCATCCTCCAATGGCTCATTTAACGACCCCCCAGGAAATGGAGAATGCAATGCTTAAAGTTTTCTGTAATTTGGTCTCCAATTTCATTGTTTTTCAGTAAACCAAAATTATGACTCCATCTTAATATTTCCTTTCTTCTTCCCTCAACCCTGGTGAGGAGGCAGTTCTTTTGTGGAGACATTGTCAGCATAATAATGCAAGTGAGTTACAGGAAGAGAGGCAGCCAGAGTCAGGGAGTTGTCTCTTACTTGCGTTGGTCTCAGAGACTAAGATGCATGGGAAGATCCTACTGTTTGTCCCAAAGGATGGAGTAGGGAGAGTGCTCACAACCTGGAAGCAGGTCCAGCTTCTTGGGCAAGCAATCTGCGCAATCGCACCGAGCCCTGACTCCCGTGGACCCTGCATTGAGTTTAATGCCTCTGATATCATCAACTTGAAATTCTTACTTTTTTGTTTGTTTTAAATTAGGGGACTTCCATTTTTGTTTTCACTGGGTCCTGCAAATTATGTAGCTGGTCCTGCTGAGGACAAAGCCAAGAGCCTGGGGGGCAGGATTGAGGGGACTATGGGTGAGGATGAAAGAAAAGGAAGAAGAGTAGAAAAAGACAAGGTCCAGGACAGTCAAATGGAGGTGAACTTATTCGGACTGAAAGGAGACACAATGGAAAAAGAAAAGAATCATGTTGCATTATCTTGTGAACTGATCTAAGACTACCCCCACAGGCTTATTTATCCTAATAGCGGATCCATTACAGGGAGTGGAGGCTTTCTTTAGTTCCTCTTAACTATCCTATCGATTCTTCTTTCAGTTGAAGAATTCACACTTGGTCTTAATTATCTGATTTCATTATTTCCGTCTTACTTTATATTGATTATTTTTCTTATTTTGTTACCTGACCTTATTTGCCAATATATTATTTGACATGGTTGCCTAAATGCTACTTGACATTATTGGGACAATAATCCACAGCTGACTTAGAATTTCTACCCATCTTTTTTCATTCCATTAAATGTTTACTTTCTCTAACACTTAAAATCAGAAACATCAGTCCAGTTCAAAATGACAACATAGAAGGTTTCTGAACTCACCCCCTCCTATGGAACCACCCCACCCCTGCTGCTGCAAACCCTCAATCAGGAGGGAACTCACAACTCTGAGCCTAAGGTTTGAACCCCCATCTGGCACACCAACCTTTAAGATCTATAACTGAGAGATGAGCTCCTGAAACATCTGGCTTTGAAAACCGATAGGGGTAGGGCACCTGGGTGGCTCAGTCGGTTAAGCGTCCAACTTCAGCTCAGGTCATGATCTAACGGTTCATGGGCTCGAGGCCCACATCAGGCTCTGGGCTAACAGCTCAGAGCCTGGAGCCTGCTTCAGATTCTGTGTCTCCCTCTCTTTCTGCCCCCTCCCCCATTTGCACTCTCTCTCTCTCAAAAATGAATAAACGTTAGAATAATAAATAAATAAATAAATAAATAAATAAATAAATAAATAAATCCAATAGGTCTTACATCCACAAGATCCATAATGGTATTATTGCTATGAGAAACAGTTCCTGAAAGGTTCACACAGGCTCACCCACCCCAGGACCCAGCAGAGAGAGCCACCTCATCTTTCTGTGAAAGAGGCTTGGGCTGAGGGGCAGGCGTCTAATCTAACACGCATCTAGGGGTTTACCAAGATACTCTCCAGGGACAGAAGCCAGCAGGTGCTATCTTTGCAACCCTCCTTCCACCTCGCTCCAGGTCACTGGTTTCCCCCACAAGGCGTCCCAATTGTTGTGGCTGCTATGCAGGGGACACCACTTGATTGCCTGGCTCTGGTGGCCAGTGGGGCTTATATTCATGGGCCCCACAGGACTTTAACAAATGGAAGAAACAGTTCTCAATCAGCTACTGCCCCTCTGCCCCTGGGCACACTGAGAAGACAACAAACTGAAACTCATGCCTTTCCTTGAAAGGGGCATATTACCTTACCTTTTCTTAAAATATTTTTTGACGTTTATTTATTTTTGAGAGACAGAGAGAGACAGAGCATGAGCAGGAGAAGGGCACAGAGAGAGGGAGACACAGAATCCGAAGCAGGCTCCAGACCCTGAGCTGTCAGCACAGAGCCTGATACAGGGCTCGAATCCACGAACCGTGAGATCATGACCTGAGCCGAAGTCAGATGCTCAACCGACTGAGCCACCCAGGTACCCCATATTACCTTATCTTAATAGTGGTGAGCAGAGTGGCAGGTTTCCAACTAAAGACACATATAAGGGCAGACTACAATCCCCTCCAGAAATCAGGGAGGCAAGGGGGTTACCATCTTTGCACTCTCTGCTATCCCGTTCCAGGTCATCAGCATCTCCAAGAAAGGAGCTTGTGTACATGGTCTGGCAACTTGGCTTTGGTGGCTACCACTCAGAGGACACATCCCTCCACAGCCTGGCTCCAGTTGCTAGTGGAGTTTGTGTTTACAGGTTCGACAGGACAATAGCAAACAAAGAAAAGGTCCTTAACTGGCTATCATCGTAGGGCTCAGGGCAGAAGAAACAGGTAGAAATCCCCATCCTCCCAGTCTTCCCTTGAAAGGAGAACTATAAAATGAAATTTTTTCCTGTGGTGCAAAGTTTAGAAACTCTAGTCATGAGCCTATATGAACAGAATGTGAAGATCTGAAGTTCTATGAATAAGGTCAAAGAAATAAACTACACTTTACCCTTTCCTTCAGTGTGATTCACTATCTTTCGACTATGTCAAATACCACGGGACCTTAGGGAGCACTTAGGATAGTGTTTCCTCACGCATCCTTTCTTCTTGTGGGACCTCTCATCTGTATCAACCTTCATGTCCATAGAGCTCCCAGGTTCTTGCCAATTCTGTCCCCAACCACATCCATTGGTTCAAGGGCGCACACATGAACTGGCCCCTCTAGGACTTCATTTTCTTAACCATTGTTGATTGGTGTAGGGTTGGACACCTTGCCCAGTGGGACGAATGGGTCCCTTCCCTGGGACTTATAAACATAGGACCACCTTCTCTGGTGGTAAGAACTACAAGATGTGAACATCAGAACTTATTATTGCCATTCTTCCCACCATCTGAAGGAAACTGGTTCAGCAGATGAGAACTCAGCAAAACGAGGGAAACAGAAGAAAACACAGATGACAGAATTTTCTGGAGGTGTTCAAACCTCTGGCTTCAGATACTCCCAAAGTCCAGCTACATCTCAATATTTCATCACATTGTGGTTCAACTCTTTATTCAAATACATGAAACAGTCACATACGCTTGCAAGAAATTCATCTCTTTTTCAAAGTTTTGAGTTGAGATTTATCATTGGTAACCAAAATTATCATAATAGTACAAGGACTACAATGTGAGTATTCTCATACCTCACTATAGACACTGTTTGTGATAAAATATTGAATTTACAGCACACTTTTTTAACAGTTCAAGTGTCCAGGCAAAATGTATGATCCTCAAGAGAGAACTCCATTATAAAAAAAGTAACCTATGGGGGCACCTGGGTGGTTCAGTCAGTGCAACGACTGACTCTTGGTTTCGGCTCAGGTCATGATCTCATGGTTTCATGGGTTTGAGCCCCATGCCGGGATTTGCACACAGATTATGTGTGGAGCCTGCTTCGGATTCTCTCTCTCTGCTCCTCCCCTGCTTGTGCTCTGTCTCTCTCAAAATAAATAAATAAACTTAAAAAGAAAAAAAAGAAAAGTGATCTATTGTAATCTTTTTTCCTACATAAGTCCTGCACGCTGTCAAAGTAATATTATCACAAATGTTCCTGATAAGAGTCCCTCAGAAAGCTGGAAACAGCAAAGTATTTCAAAACCAAACTCTCAGGTTATGCTTTCTTTGGGCCCAGTTTTTCTTTACTCACTAAACTGTCTATAAATATGCACTCATGTTGTTTGAGGAACCACAAAATACACAGAAACACACAAACACACATTCTAGTCACTTCAAAATTATTTCAAGAAAGGAGTAAATTTTGGAACTTGTTTAGCCTATTTCAGACTTAGCTAGGCCTTGCTTCCTAGCTGACAATTCTGGGGGGAGGGCTTAGTTGCCAAGGTGAAAAGGACGCTGGTCCCTGTGAACCACAGGTTACATAACAGAACCCTGTGTGTGTCCATCAGGAAGGAGAAGGCGAGACAGTTGGGCCTTCCCGGTAACAGCCGCTCATGTGACAGCCCCCGAGGGACTTCCACAGCTGCCAACATCGAGGCTCATGGATTCCGTCAAGGAATTAATACCGCCATGAAAAAATAAGCTGTACAATTTTTATAGCTTGGCATCCATAAGCTTTGACAGACCATCTGCTCTTTGCCATTCTCTCCCCTCCTCCCTCCGACGCCCCACTCTCCGTGACACCAGCCGCCTTCAGAGACAAATGGAAGATGGAAACGTGGACAACTGGAGTTTCTCTTTCTTTTCTGTGTGGCACCGTTTCCGAGGGGACTAAGATTTCAGTGGCTTTAATGCAGATGGAAGGAACCAGGAGGTGATTTCATCTGAACGGAGAGAGAGAATCTCGGCCGTATGGAGATGGCAAAACGGAAGGGTTCCATTAAAACCTGCTTTGTGCTCCTGTTCCTGCTTCTACTCTTGCTGGGACCTGTACCCCCACTCTATACGTGTGGCATAGTGCAAACGGTGTACGTCCTCCTCGTAAGGGACAGGAGTCAATGATTTCTCTAGAATAGAGAACATCTAAGAAAGAACCAGGGGAGAAGGACCAGATGAAGCTATCATATGTGTATTCCAGACCACCGGGGCTTGACATCTCGACACCATACCTTCCTGGTTCCGAGGAATAACTCCTGGGCCCCCATCTTTCTTCTAACCGGTTCCCAGATGCCTGAGGGGACGTGAGCACCAGACCTCGATCCTCACTACAAAACGCCAGACCCCAAGCAAAGATTAGACTCTCCGCTTTCCTTTCTAGTCTCTGTCTGTACCTGCTCTCTCCCTATGCCTTCGATAAACTGCTCTCACCTCCTGCTGGCTCAGGTTTGATTTCAATCTTATGTGCGGTCAGGGACCCTCTTGGCCGGTCCTGCGGGGCCTCCTCTTGGTCCTCAGACCTGGCCTGTGGGCATCAGTATAAATCTCCCAGACCAACTCTCATGAACCCTCCCAGGGGACTCTGTGCCTCAAGACAGAGCAAAACCATTTAGCTCTGCCTTCCCCCACCCACCTCTGGCTTCAGGTAAGACTGCCAGCTGGCTGAACTGAAGCAGCAAGCAGACCTCCTAGGAGCTGACACAAAGCCATTTGTTACAGACTATTGCATTTTTCTAACACCTGACAAAAGTTTTTCTGGGGGAGAAGAAAAGCTAAGTTCAACTGGGTACTGATGTCAAAGTGGATTTTCTCAAAAGAAACTGGGATGACTATAGTCCTTTGCCTTCTGGCTGGTGGCAGGTGGGGAACAGGGTGGAATCAGAAAGTTTATAACTTGAGTTTTATCTCGCTTAGCTAACAGGGTTTTTCAGAATGTTATTAAATACATATAAAAACTGATACTGGGGACTCAACTCAGTCAGTTGAGTGTCTGACTCTTGATTTTGGCTCAGGTCATGATCTCATAGTTCCTGGGATCGAGTCCCACATTAGGATCTGTGCTGAGCATGGAGACTGCTTGGGATATTCTCTATCTCTGTCTCCCTCTCTTCTCTCTCTTCTCTCTCTCTTCTCTCTCAGTCCCCATCCCCCCTCATTCTTTCTCTAAAATAAAAAAATTAAAATTAAATTAAAAATTAAAAAAAACAATGCTGTTATGAATTCCTCAGCAGCATGGACATATAGGGAATGAAAAGAAGCAAAAACTTAAAAAAAAATCCAGTACATACATACACACAAACACACACACACATACACACGCACACACACAATAAAAACTCACTGACAGTTTACAACTCTGAAAACATACCACATTGCTCAAGGCCTCCTTCCCAATCTGTTTACACTGAACATGGATCACAAGTTCTTTATGCTCCCTGAGGCAGACAAGAGTTTTGTAAATTGATACAGCTTATTTGCTATCCCCAGTGTAATGAATAAAGCATCTCTCATAACCAACTGGTTCAAATAATGATTTGCAGAAGGAAAACAGTGTTTCTGAAGATGTCCATAGTCTTCCTGCTGTGCATCACCCCAAAGAGAAGGCATCATCTGTGTTTGAACGGACTGTGGGGCTCCTTCAGAGTGCTGATGTCCACCCCTCTCTCCCTAAAAGATCATAATCTTATTTGCAGCCCTTCTCTCTCCCCACCCCAGGAGCATCCTAAATGCTTCCTGCTCCAGTAGCTTCTTTCGTTTTTCCTTCTAGATAGCATCTCCCTCAGCTTATAAAATCTTTCACCTATCTTTGATGCATTTTTTTCCCATCCTGATTTTCAAAGTGCTTGAAATGTGCATTAATGTATGGGGTTCCTTATCCTTTGATTGACCCTTGTCCCACATTCTGTCCTCTGTCTACACTAACATCTTTTTCTCTCCCCACCTGTCCAACCCACACACTTGTTTTAAGGACATGAGGGAAAGACTCAGATATATGGACTTCAAGGTTGAAAAGCATAATGCAAAATTATGCAGGGAGAAACAATACCTCTTTTTTTAAGTGTATTTATTGAGAGAGAGAGAGAGAGAGAGAGAGAGAGAGAGAGAGAGAAACAGGCACAACACCGGGAGAGAGACAGAGACTCCCAAGCAGGCTCCATGCTATCAGTGGGGAGCCCAATGCGGGGCTTGAACCCATAAACCATGAGCCTAAATCATTTGTGGGATGCTTAATCAACCGAGCCACACAGGTGCCTGATTAACAATATCTTGTTTGATTGTCCAACACCTAAAACCACCTCTTAATTAAAATAAACACTCAGTGATTTTATCTGGTGACTTTATCAATGGGCCTCTTGTTCAGAGAATAACATATGAAGGAGCTGGCCCAGGAAAAGCCTTGTTTGCACCTGTTGTCCTGACATGATCATGAAGAGTTTCCCTCTGACTCACAAAAATAGGGGTGCCTGGGAGGCTCAGCCTGTTAAACACCTGACTCTTGATATCAGCTCAGATCATGATCTCATGGTTTGAGGGATCAATCCTGGCCTCAGCTGTGCTGACAGCATGAAGCTTACTTGGGATTCATTCTCTCTCTCTCTCTCTCTCTCTCTCTCTCGATCTCTCTCTCTCTTGATCTCTCTCTCTCCCCTCTCAAAATAAATAAATAGACACTTAAAAAATTAAAAATGAAGAGTGTCCTCTTTGCTACAGGTTTGAACAATAAGTTACACAATCACCCCACTTGTAAATATATCATATATAGTCCCAAATAGGACCAAAAATACTTCTGGAGATGTGTATTTTATTTTCTGTTGTAAGCATTAGAAGTATAATAAAAGCATGTATACCTATGAAGCAAATAAAAGGAGAAATGGAAAGATTTTTAAAAATTTGATTAATCTGGGGCGCCTGGGTGGCTCAGTCGGTTGAGCATCCGACTTCGGCTCAGGTCATGATCTCGCGGTCTGTGAGTTCGAGCCCCGCGTTGGGCGCTGTGCTGACAGCTCGGAGCCTGGAGCCTGCTTCAGATTCTGTGTCTCCCTCTCTCTCTGCCCCTCCCCCACTCATGCTCTGTCTCTCTCTGTCAAAAATAAGTAAACATTAAAAAAAAATTTTTTTAATAAAAATTTGATTAATATAAAAGTAAACCAAGGGGCGCCTGGGTGGCGCAGTCGGTTAAGCGTCCGACTTCAGCCAGGTCACGATCTCGCGGTCCGTGAGTTCGAGCCCCGCGTCAGGCTCTGGGCTGATGGCTCGGAGCCTGGAGCCTGTTTCCGATTCTGTGTCTCCCTCTCTCTCTGCCCCTCCCCCGTTCATGCTCTGTCTCTCTCTGTCCCAAAAATAAATAAAAAAAAAACGTTGGAAAAAAAAAAAAAAGACTGTATAAAAGTAAACCAAGGGGTGCTGGGCTGGCTCACTCAGTGGAGTGTATGACTCTTGATGTCGGAGCTGTGAGTTCGAGTCCATGTTGGGTATAGAGATTACATTAAAAAAAAATCTTTAACAATTAATTAATTAAATAAAAAGAAGTCAAGAAACGAGGGGGGGCAGAGAACAAAAACAGATGTGACAAATAGGGAGGAAATACAATACAACAAATAGAGAAGCATACAATAGGTAGAAACCCAAATGCATCTGGGTGTTTGTTAAATATAAATGTTTACGCATCCCAATTAAAAAGACTCTCAGACCAGATCATTTTTCAGTTTCACTACATGCTGCCCACAAGAGAGACACAGAAAGTTTGAAAGCAAAATCAAACAAACCAGAAGGTATATTAATATAAACGTTCACAAAAAGAAAGCTGACGTGGACGTATTTAGACTTTAAAGGAAGATGCAGTCACTAGGTTAAAAAAGGCGCATTTCCTCAAGAGGAGAGGTCAGTTCTAAACACAGACGCAATAATCTGAAATTTATATTCACCTAATAACATAGCCTAAAAGTATATAAAGTCAAACAGCAAAACTATAAGAAGTGGAAAAATCCAGATTTATGGAGATGCTAACATGCCTCTCTTGATAACCTGATAACAAAATAGACAATAATCAGAAGAGACACAGAAACACTGAACACAGTTAAGAAACTGGCAAACAGAGAGCAGAATAGCCAGTAGGTGTAAAATACATGCCCTTTTAACCTGCACATGGCACATTTGGGCCATTAACTAGACCTGGAGAAAGTCTCAAAACATTTCAGAATATTGAAATCCCACAGATTATGTTTTTCAGCCAGGGTGGAATACACTGGAACACAGTAACGAAAAGCTAGAAATTTTCCAAATATTTAAGAACTAATGATCTCAAATAACCCATGGGTCAAAGGAAAAATCACCACAAAAATTAGAAAATATTTTCAACTGAACGCTAATACAAAGAAGATACATACTAAAGCTGTGGTCTGAAGCGGAACCCATCCTTACGGAAAAGATGTCAACTTGGATAAATGTATTTGCAAAGAAGAAAGATGGAAAAAAACAAAACAACATACTCATGATCCAACTCCAAAAGCTGTAAAACAAACAGCAAATTAGAAGCAAAGAACGTAGAATTAAGAAAACAAGAAAGGAAAGAAGTCGAAATGGAAAACCTACAACAGAGAAAATTATAATAGTAGTTTCCTTAAAACTAGAAGTAGCTTCTTTGAGAGTATTTATAAAATGTATAAACCCAAACAGGACAAATCAAGAAAAAGAAAGTACAAAAAATCAGTATTAGGAATGATAAGGGAGATGTTAGTAACACTAAAGACATTTATTTTTTTAATTTTTACTTATTTATTTTTGAGAGAGGGAGAGAGACTGAGACAGAGACAGACAGAAAGAAGGAGGGGCAGAGAGAGAGAGAGGGAGAGAGAATCCCAAGCAGATCTGCGCTGTTAGCACAGAACCCAACGCGGGACTCAGTCTCACAAACTGTGAGATCATGACCTGAGCCAAAATCAAGAGCTAGATGCTCAAATTACTGCACCACCCAGGTGCCCCACCCCAACGACATTTAAAAAATAAGAAGAAATGAGGACAACTCTTCATTGTAGAAGAATCCATATAACATATTCGGATAGTACTCCCATAAAAGATGGACCTTAATTCCCTTCCCCTTGAGCGTCAGCAGGACTTACTGACTTGATTCCAAAGAACAGAGTATGAAAAGGGAAAGAAGTAATTTGACAGTGGAGAAGCCTGGTAATTAGTCCAAAATTATAAAAATAATTCACAGGTTAACACAAATCTGCTACTTAGCCAAGAAGAGATTCAAAGACCATGCCTATCTCTCTGTGGCAAACATATTTTTTCAGATTTTTAATTTGCTTCCTACAAGAAGAGTCTTTGCTTTGATATCTCCACTTCTTAGTTTTTCTTTCTCTTTTACTCCCGTAATCCTGTAGAACGGAAACATAGACAATATCTAGGAAATGACTGCAGGAGATTACGGAGCACGGCCCCATGTGCTTCCCACTCCTGCACGCTCCCTTCTTTGCTGTGTGACGTCTGAAGTTTCAAAAAAAAAAAAAAAAAAAAAAGTTGAAGTTTCTCTCCTCAAGGGTCGGATTCCATTTCTCTTACCCTACGTCTAGACTTGCCCATTATTGCACCTCAGCCAATGGGGCAATAGGAAATGCAAGCAGAGACTTGGGACTTGGAGAGAGCCACGTGAAAAGTCCAAGTGAGGCTGCCGGAAGATGGGAGCCACGTGGAACAGAGATAAACTGTCTGCTCTGAGACCCCTCCCAGACCGACCAGTGGGCCAAACGTCACACGTGGGTGAGGCCACACATGTGGGGCCCAGCCCCGGCAGGGCCAGCCCACATTAAAAGAAGCGGTGGACAAACCCACAGAATCATGGGAAATAGTACGTTTGTTCCTTCGAGTCACTAACTTTGGGGATAGATCATTATGCAACAGAAGTTAACGGATACAACCGTCTTTTCTGGTTTTTATCCCGAGAGAGTCATTCCAAAAAAAACCTTTATATTTAATGACCAGATTGCCACTGGCAACACTCTTCGAATCCAGGTAGGAGGTTCTTCATCACACGTGTGGAAGTGGAGCGTACCTCCGAATCCAGGCCTGATTCTGACCCTAAATGGTGACATAACCCCAGGGCAATTACACATGTGGCCAACTTCCGTCAAACTTGCCACTGGTCTTCCCCTGATTTAGGACTTCTGCTTCTTCAAGCCCCTGGTTTGTGCCCCTGAATCAGTCCATGACTGAGTCCACTGAATTACATTTCCCACATACCTACCTGTGCCAAGAATTGTTCCTGAGGGGTAAAAAAAAAAGGGGGGGGGGGGAAGATAGCCTTGCTCTCAAGATGGGGTGGTACAGGGGAGACAAGCAAACCAAGACTGAACACGGACAAAGCATCATACAGTAGCTGCAATATTTAACTGGTCCCTCAATTCTTTGCTAACACACATTTGTCTGGTTGCCCGAGGCTGCCTGGCGTCTCCATAAACCAGGCTGCTGTTTCTGTCAAACTGCGGTTCCTCTTTGTCAAGCTGCTCATCTGCCCGCCTGAGCCTTCACCGGTCGCTTGCTCTTTGAATTTTTAGACTCACAACTCTCCCTCGGTCCCTGCTTGGATGGAGGCATTGGGGTCCGGGTTTGGTCTGTTTCCTTGGCTAAGGTGATGAGTCTGACTGCTCTCCTCTTCGAGATGTGATCTGTTGATCTCCGACCCACCCCTGTTGTCACATCTCCGCCAATCCATCCCCTGATCCTGTCTCTACCCCCTGCTCGACGGTGTGACCACGACCAATGTTCACCCATCTTCCACAGACAATGCTGGTCCTGCCCCCTCAAGTCTCCTCCTGGTGCAACTTGATCTACTTTGGACTTCCCACTGCCACCCTGCCACCCTGCCACCCTGTTCCATACTCTCACTAATTTGTTCCCCTCCCTACTATTTTCTGTTTTCCGTTCCACCATTTTCCTCTGCTTTCAACGCCATTACTTGAGGAGTGCCTGGGTGGCTCAGCCAGGTGAGCATCTTACTCTTGATTTCAGCTCAGGTCATGATCCCAGGGTTGTGGGGTCGAGCCCCACCTCAGGCTCCACACTGAGCATGGAGCCTGCTTAAGAGTCTCTCTCTTTCCTCTTTCTCTCTCTGCCCCCTCTCTCCTGCTCAGTCTCTCTAAAAAAAAAAAATTAATTAAAATAAATAAACAAACATCATTACTTGACTCGTCATGAATTTTATTAATGTAAATGTCCAAACTAGAAAATATAAACTTAGTATCAATCAGGCAGAATAACTAAATCATTTATATTGATCAAAATCATCCTTTAGAATATATTTATAAGGGTCTAGATTATTTTGGGGCACCTGGGTGGCTCAGTCAGCTAAGCGTCCAACTCTTGATCTCAGCTCAGGTCATGATCTTGTGGTCATGAGATCAAGCCTCATGTCAGGTCCCATGCAGAGCACAGAGCCTGCTTGGGATTCTCTCTCTCCCTGTCTCTGCCCGTCCCCTGCTCATGCTTTTTCTCTCTCTCAAAATAAAATAAATAAATAAATAAATAAAAAATTTAAAAAAAGAGACTAGATACTATTAATGACTATGAGAACATTTTTAAATTTTCTAAATAACAAGAAGTTATGGGAGACTCATCAACATCTCAATGACAAATTCCTTGGAGATATTTTAAAGGATAACTAGCAGATGGGAAAGACGGAGAATCTGGTTCTGTTACTGTCACCTTTTATGGAAAATTAGTGGTGAATCTATGGAACAACTAGTTGTTCAACTCACTGCCTCAGAATCTCCTGACTAATCCCTCCCCTTCTCTGGGCAGCCTGATTAAAACAAAGGCAGGAAAGAAAGCAGAATGTCTCCTACCAACACAAGCAAACAACAATAATAAAAGGATCCAACAACTGATGAAAACCAGGGCTGTCGTTTAGTCTATGAACAACCTTGAGTTGACATTGAACCCCTATGCAGAACTCAGGTTATTCTGTTGGGGATCTCTGTGCCCAGGCACTCCCTCATCAATCCCCTGACCCCGTACAACCTCATTTTTCTCACAGTTGCATGGGTAAATAAAACAAAGCCTTCCCTGAAGGCAAAACTAATGACTGCCTATTAAAATGACACTGTTTGTCCTCAACAAACAGTGGACAAAGTATCTATAATTCTGCATGAAATGACAGAGATATTTCTTAAATAGCTGGGATGCTAGTAAGATCATGACTGGGCTATATTTAATAACTCGAAATGTTAAATGTAGTCGAGACTCCCCAGAAAGCAATTTAAATTGGCAAGGCAAAACATGTCAGGGTTAGAAATGGCCAATTTGTGCATATTGTGTATAACTTCTGCTGATAGTTGAATAAAAAAATTGCCAGGGCTCCAGAACTGGCTAGATCGGAGGCAAGAGAAGAAAACCATGAAATTCTGTGATGCTCCTGGCAGAAGTGAAAGCCAGAAATTTTCAGGGGCGGGGGGAGGAGAGGAGATGTGAGTCGGATTTATCATGTAAGCCAGATGTTAGCTGCCCTTGAAGAAACTTCTGAGAGTTGACCTGAATTCAATTCCTTGGCCAGTGACTGCTCACAGCTGCACACCAAGAGTTCCACTCTGAGTCTGTGAGTCCCTCCGCTTCTGTCTGCCCACCCCCCCATGCCATATATACCTGGTGCTGTGTGTTTACCATCACCAGCAACACAAGAAATGTTTCGGATGCACTAATAATGTGGGATCCGCAGGAAGGGATGGAACTGGCCATGTCTCTGACTCAATCTCCACCAGCCATCTCTTTCTCTGCCATCACCCATCCTTCCTTCCAGAAGCCTTGGAAGGGTTGCTTCTTATTGGCCACGTGCTGATCAACTCTACACACACCCAGGAGTCCCTTCTTTTATCCCACGTACTCACTAGGGAGATTTTACCAATAGGTATAGTTCCTTCTCTAAAGTGAATATTGGTGAAAATTTGTTTTTCTCTATCTTGTTGGATTCCATACATTTTCATCTTTGGAGTGTACTGAAATGCTATTTATATTCTTGATTTTCTTCCCTTTACATTTGCCACTGTTGCTGTTAGTAATAGTACTTTACTTCTCTTAGTTAATTAACACTTCGACAGCTATATTGAGATGTGATGGATATATAAAGAACCGCCTGTATTTAATGTGCACAACTTGAGGAGTCTGGATATACGCGAACGCTCAGGGTGCCGTCATTACAAGGAAGGCAATAGACATACCCACCACCTCCCAAAGGTTCCTTGTGTCCCTTTGTGTGTTTGTTTTGTGGTAGGCAGACTTAACGCGAGATCTGTGATACGACGCTCTCCATGAGGGCAGTGGCAACCAGCAGCTCCTAGGAAGCCATGCAGTTGCAATGATACATTTACCACCATTCTGTGCCCACACAGCCATTCTGTTTTTCCCTTGCGGTACGGTATTCAATAAATTACATGAGATAATCAGCACTTTATGAAAAATGCTTTCTGTTAGATGATTTTGCCCAACTGTAGGCTAACGTAAGTGTTCTGAGTACATTTAAGGTAAGCTAGGCTGATCTATGGCATTCGGTAGGATAGGTGTATTAAATGCATTTTTGACTTAGGATATTTTCAATTTACAATGAGTTTATGGGGACATAACCGTATTGCAAGTCAAGGAAGATCTGTATATATTTATGAAAATCTTTTAGCCTCATAGGAACACTTGTGATTGGAGTTACAATGGATCCCTCACCTCCCCTTGAGGCTGAAATTATTTGGCACAAAACTACCTTCTCTAGCAGGGCGCTTCGACTCTTGCTATATAGACACTGGATCTTTTTTTTGCTAAACAAGGAAGATGGATAGTGACCAGAATAACTTTCCTTCAAACAGCAGCAGCAGCAATAACAACAGCAGGAGTGATCTATCATTTTTACTGGCAATGTCAACTGCTTGCATTTAGTATAAATGCCCTCCCTTTAAATTGGCCTCATCAGGAAAAATCTTAGGATTTTAAATTGCTTTCTCTTGCCAAGCACAGAAGTTCTATCCTTTTCTCAACAAAAAAATGATGTGTTTTCCTAGATAGCAAAGCATTCTATTATCTCAGAAAGAAAAAAATGTCCTGGAGGGGAGCATTGTGAGAACTCCATCAAATATTAGTGAGAAAAAAATTCCCATAAACTGAGCTTTGAGACTTTGTCCAAAGGGCCAGCCATTAAAGAATTACTAAACTAGAAATTAGGAACTGGTGAACATTTTTTTTCTTGAGCTCAAAAATGGTCACAAATTCTTTTTTTTTTCCTTTAGGGTTGTTTTCCTTTTTTTTTTTTCTTCTTTTAATTTGAGAGACTGCATGTGCGCAAGCCAGGGAGAGGGGCAAAGGGGGAGAGAGAGAGAGATGGAGAGAGAGAGGGAATATGAATGAGAATGAATCTTAAGCAACCTGCACGCTCAGTGCAGGGCCTGATGTGGGCTTGATCCTGTGATCCTGGAATCATGACCTGAGCCAAAACCAAGAGTCAGATGCTCAACCAACTGAGCCACCCAGGCATCCCCATAAATTCTTGAATGTTAAGTTTCCCTCTTTTTGCCTCCTTACTACATTTAATGACAAAAATCTGATGATGTTATAACCACACTTTAGTTCACATGCAGAGATTGTTTTGACATTAAAACCTCCCTCTTCATATGGAGAATATTTTAGAGGGATAAAAAGATGTTAATTCTGGTCCTCTATTTCAGAAAGTTTCAATAAAATTAGTAAAGCTCTTTTCAATAGTCACAATTTTTCTCTAAGAGCTTCTGAACTCCAAAATCTAGAGGGCTTTTTCTTTCTTTTTAATTTTTTTTTTTTGAGATACCAGATGTTTTTGCTTTACCACAATTAAAAATCAAACCATCTCCATTAATTTCCATTGACATTTTAAACTTCATGTTCTCTGGGGCAACTTGAGGGTTTTTATAATTTTCTCATTTTAAATGCAAGGAATAGGAATTGAGTTTATTAACATTTGAAAATAGGAAACTATTACTTGTGAGACTTTTTTAAGAAAAAAATGTAGAGAGTAGCAACTAAAGTCTTTAAAAATAATGTACTCTATTCTCCCTGGAACATATATAATTTCTTTGAAGTTAAATGCCTAAAGAAACTAACATAGACTAAAAGGCAAACCCTGAGGGCTAAATTAATGTTCTTCCACTTGTATCTAATTGCTTACCAGGAAGCCATCTGAACAAAAGGAAGGTCTTTTAAAATTGAAAGAGTTTTGAGAACCAAAGTCACTAATGGTTACTATTTATATATTTTGTATTTATCGCCAAGGACTTGCATGTTTATATGAAGTAGGATTTCAGACCAAATAATGTAGACTCAACTTACCCATTATTTAGATCCATAAATGATTAGACTAAACTGATAATTTGAATTATTTTATGATTAGCTGTTTTAGTCATTGGTCAGACTATTGGGCACAACACAGCATCTTTACAGCTCAGGCCTTCCATCTGAGGGATTTGTCCTGTGCTTTTCCTACTCCACATGGTAGGACTGAGATACAATTTGAAAGTCCCCCTGTTCCTTTCGTCTTAAACCCTAGCTATTAAAATGTAGTAAGGACCTCCCCAGAGGGAAGGAAGGGCTTAGTTACCAGATCCACATCTGGGAATTTAGGGAAGTATCCCATCCCTACTACAGTTAGTCACTCGTTAATATGTTCCCAAGCCGTAATTCCTTTGAGAACAGACACGATAATTACTCTCTTCTGTTTAGTACCTAACACCTATAAAGACTCAAAGCCTGTTTACAGAATTGAATGAATAAACGAAAGAATAAACAGATGAACAAATGAATTAATCAATCCTTTTCCCTTGACATTGGTGAACTGCCCTAAGCCTTCAAAGGGGAAGGGTTAAGAAAGACTAGGAAGGCTGGCAAACTATTCTATTCTATCCTATTGGGCACCGAGTACACATTTGTTCACATCTATTACTTCATACGGTTCAGAGCTGTTCCATGACATTGACCAAGGTCACACAGCTAGTACACCGTGAGGTTGGGTTTCAAAACTAATTCTGTCTGGCGTTAAAGCCAGTGATCTTTCTGCTATCCCAATACCTTTTACTTTATGCTTGCTTTACAGTGTGTAGGCCTATATATATCTCTCCCTTAAGGGAGGGAGAAATCAGAAGAGAGAAGAGGAAGTGAAAGTTTCTCATCCCAAACGGGAGGCTGAATGTTGGAGGACTTGCAATTGAAATGTCTTGAAGACA
Source organism: Neofelis nebulosa (assembly GCF_028018385.1). Classification (NCBI taxonomy): domain Eukaryota; kingdom Metazoa; phylum Chordata; class Mammalia; order Carnivora; family Felidae; genus Neofelis; species Neofelis nebulosa. The sequence goes on along the minus strand of NC_080794.1, from coordinate 8,688,453 downwards.
GAGCGGCTGGGTGGCCCAGTCAATTAAGCATCCAATTCTTGCTTTTGGCTCAGATCCTAATCCCACAGTCATGAGATCGAGCCCTACATAGGCTCCATGCCCAGCTTAACATTCATTCTTCCTTCCTTCCTTCCTTCCTTCCTTCCTTCCTTCCTTCCTTCCTTCCTTCCTTCCTTCCTTCCTTCCTTTCTCTCTCTCCCTCTCTCTCTCCCTCTCCCCCCACTCTGCCTCTGCCTTGCTCTCTGTCTCTCAATATACAAAGAAATATATTAAATGGCTTCATGACAACTTAGGGAAATCAGTAATCATGGAGAAAGAAAAAGCTGGGTCTGTGGTATATTAAGAACCAGGGGAAGAAAAGCACAGTATGTGTAAGTATTCACACCATCCACACACAGCCATCCATCACCTCTGTCGGGGTTCATCAGTGAAGTACCACTGACTCAATTCAGCACATAAATCATCAAGGCAACAGTTAAGATATCTGCCCCCAATTCCAGAAATTACATGTCTTCACCTTGACTCTGGGTCTAGGTCAGTGCATGAATTCCTTAGCATGAAAGTTCAGTCCCCCTTAGCACCAGAACCCTACATACGTCCTGACAAAAGTTGCTGTGGGACAGGTACTCTCTGGGACAGGTGTCCTCATGTCAGCTAATATCCTGCAAACAAAAGCAAGTCCTAAGCAAGGGTCTTCACATGAGTCTAGCGCACCTCTACTGGTTCAGGCTTGGACTTCAGAGAAGGCAAGAAGAACTGAAATTTTAGAATTGTTGGCAACAATTGCTCTGTGTGTGTGTGTGTGTGTGTGTGTGTGTGTACATACATCTTTTTTTTGGCAGAAGTTCTCTAGCTATTATTAGATTTGAAAGTGGTTTAAAACCAGAAAGGTTAGAGGTTTCTGGGAGAGAAAATACTCCTTGTAATTTTAAGTTTATTTATTTTGAGAAAGAAAGAGAGAGCATCAGCGGGGTAGAGGCAGAGAGAGAGAGAGAGAGAGAGAGAGAGAGAGAGAGAGAGAGAGAATCCCAAACAGGCTCTGTGCTGTCAGTGCAGAACCCAATGTGGGGCTTGAACCCACAAACCGTGAGATCATGACCTGAGTCGAAATCAAGAGTCCGACACTTAACCCACTGAGCCACCCAGGCACTCCCCTCCTTGTGATTTAAATTCCTACTTTGTATTACATTTCTCTGATGCTAACATATGTATTCTCATTTATATTTTATGACTGGATAGGCTATGTTTTTGCTATAAACTTCCAAAAGTAAAAACGTAATAAATGCATCAGTATGTATTTAAGTCAAAGCGGTAGACACTGCACATGGCCAAAGGGGAGCCTGTTGATGAGCACTGGCAAGAGGACGTGGAGTCAGAGATGAGACGCCTCTGTCACAGGACAGCCGGGGGTGGTAGGGGGGGAAGGGTGTGGGTCATTCCAGCTCCACACACTGCCGCTTTCCTAAAGGGCATCCATTGACTCTCTGCACTCAGCAAAGTCCCTGGGAATCATTAGTACTTGTTATTACTCTGTTCACATGGATCAGTATGTTATGTGATTCCTACATACAAATTGGCAAAATAAACCCTAACTGCACCCAAGGAACCAATATGGCACATTACATCAAGAGCATAGCATGAAAGATTCCCTGGGTAGATACTGTTAAGCCACAGTCTCATAGTTTCCATGAAGGTGCTGACTTGTACTGTGTCAAACAGCTGTATGTTAAAGACTCTCTAAATAGAGACACGACAAGAATATATTAGCAGCCCCTTGCTGTGCCAATCATCTGAGCCAATGTGATAAGCTGTTGCAGAAAAAACCAGAGTGAACATAGATTAGGTGTGTTGAAATTCAACTAAGTCTAGTCTGTAGATTATAATAACCTTGTCAAACCCCTCGGTGTTTTGAATTGAGTGGTTCCACTGCAGTCTTCACAGAATCTAACACAAAAGCACAAATGAAGATCAGTGAGCAGCCTGCACAAGTTTGTGCACAGAGCGTTACCACCAACTTCTAGATTTCACATGAGCTATTAAATCCATGGGTGGTATGAGATGCTAAGGAGCCACGGTCAAGATTCTACCCCACGTGCGCCACTGAGTTTCACCTAAGTCTGTGGCTGGAGATAAAACACCCAAGCGTGAACAGCCATTCTCCTGGGGCTCCAAGCATTCTCCGGGCACCAGGGGACCAAATAGGAAAGGGCCAATTTCTTCTACCGGTGAGCAAGGTCGGTGGAGGAGGAGTGAGGCCCATATTTTACACAAGTCGAAACCAGTCACATTTAAAGCCAGGACCACAACTCTGTTCCTCTTTCCACTATGCCTTGCCGCATGCTCTGTTGAAGATAGAACTGTGGAACCATCTAGACAATCTAGGCCACTTTTGTATTCCCTACAGAACATCACACGGCACTAAGAGCTTGAGGCTAGTTGGTGGAGTTAGAATAACATTTAAACATCTGTATTTTAATAATAATAATTTTTCTCATTGGAAAAAAGGTAATAAAACTTCTAGCCCAACAATCTCAAATACACACATATATGTACGTACATATATACACACAAAAATACAAATATTTTTATACAGGATCACACTATATATACTATTTTGTTATGAGATTTTTTTCCTTTATTGATATGTCATAAAAATCAGAGAGCCAAGGCATAAGAGACCCTTAATAACTAAGAACAAACTGAGGGTTGATGGGGGTGCTAGGGAGGGGAGGGTGGGTGATGGGTATTGAGGAGGGAACCTTTTGGGATGAGCACTGGGTGTTGTATGGAAACCAATTTGACAATAAGTTTCACATTAAAAAATAAATAAAATAAAATAAAATAAAATATGCTTAATAATATATCGTATGAAGTCATCTGAAGCAGGTGTCACCAGCAGAAAGTCTTCCTGACCTTCAGAAACTAAAATCTATAGCATTGCCAAAGCTTTGAGGCTTGGGACCAAACAACATTCCTACCTTGATTTTCCTTCAGAGGCTCTATCCAGACCCCTACCTTTAAGGGTTAGAAGCTATGATGCTCCTTTGCTGCCAACTAGTGGTAAATTTCAACTTTTGACCTGGTTTCCTCTTAAGTACAAGAACTTCACATCCTTGGAAAGCCATTACATCTAGACAGGACCCCAACTTCAGACTGTAGGCCACAACTCCTTAGTGTATTGTGCAATCCATTTCATTTTCCAGGGAACGTATTAGAAGAGAAAGGAATAGAAAAATAACAAGTACATCGCAAAGTAATTACACGTGTTGGATCATGAGACTCAACTTTCAGTTATGTGCCTATAGGTTGACTTGGATCACAAGGTAAAAGGGACACAAATTGTAAAATTGAAAACAACTAATCGAGAGAAAGGTGCCTTTAGAACAATCAGAATTCCAAAGTCCCCCTAAAATCCCCCTGTACTCAAGAAGAAGAAGAAGAAGAAGAAGAAGAAGAAGAAGAAGAAGAAAGAAAGAAAAGAAAAGAAAAGAAAAGAAAAGAAAAGAAAAGAAAAGAAAGAAAGAAAGAAAGAAAGAAAGAAAGAAAGAAAGAAAGAAAGAAAGAAAGAAAGAAAAAGAAAGTTTGATGCATAAATCCATTAAGTCTGGTATTCCTCCAACAGCTTCAGGGCTCAAAGTAGCTGGCTTCCATATTTGTTAAAAGCAAACCTTTGACAGATTCTTTACTGCCTGCTGCTGGGTTCTTGAAGGGAAAATGAAATGTGTGCAGCCTGACTTATTTTAATCATAAAACTGGGCATGTTTCTGGAATAATGAATCTTCTGATTAAAGACCGCAAAGTTCAAAGACTCGTTTTGGCCACAGGAAATAAAATGATTTGGAATTAAAGACGAAGGAACTGAAGCAGGTGACATGTGAAATGGCTCAGCCACTGCTCTCATACAAATCTCTGCTCATCCAACGAGTCTCCAGGAGAGGAGATAATCAGAGGTGACAACTGGTGTTGGAACCATGCCAGCTCCTCACAGCATCAGTAAATTTCGGATACAGTAGAAAGTTTCTGTTTTGACTTCTGACACTTAACAATTTTATGAAACAGGACACTAAGGATATCACATGATATCCACAGCTGACTGTAAGATACAGTATTAATTCCACTAACCCAACATGAGCCACAACTCAAAAATGTGATCGTAGATTGGCAGGGTTTGAACTGAAAGGCTTAAGAATTCACTTTGGGATTTAATTAGGCAGTTCTTAGTCTGTGTCCTTTAAAATAGTCTATTTCTTGTGAATATCATGAGTGGTTATATATCTGTTTAACCCAAGACCTGCATTCTTCAGAAAGCCTTCCCTGACTTTCCTTTTCTTTCCCTTTTAACAGTAGTAACACATTCTGAAACATAATAAGGCATGTAAATACATATTATAGTTGACTATTCACTATTTAATATGTCATAATTTTTTAACCTGGATCCTTACAGGTAAGGACAGTGTTTTGGCTATCATAACCCCCAGATTAACAGACAATACCAGGTGCAAACTGGCCCCTCAACCAATATTGATTAAATACTAAAACAGAAATTGAGAAGGAAACCAGCATTTATTGGTATGCTGAACAGCACTGGCAGTTACTCCTCTGTTGCAAAAGAAGAAAACGGAACTCAGTGATGTTCAGCAATTCGCAAAGCATTCCCCTAGGTCTCTAGAACCTGGAGATCCTTTTACCACATCAGGGATGGTGAGTATGTGCCACCTCCCTGGCAGACAATCATCGTGCTCTTTCCTACTGAGACAAGACATAACCTCAGAATCCCACTCAACACAGTGGTCTGGGCAGCTTCAACCAACTGATTATAGTTCATTCAGGAGATGAAAATAAATTTCAACCCTTGAAATTCAGCATATAGTCTCCAAAACACTTTTTTTTTAAGTTTATTTATTTGAGAGAGACAGAGAGAGAGACAGAGAGAGAGACAGAGAGAGAGAGAGAGAGAGAGAGAGAGAGAGAGAGAGAGAGAGACTGAGCAGGGGAAAGGCAGAGAGAGAGGAGAGAGAGAATCCCAAGCAGGCGTCACACCGCCAGCATGGAGGGAGTTGCGGAGCTCCGTCCCACGAACCGTGAGATCATGACCTGAGCCGTAATCAAGAGTCGGATGCTTACCTGACTGAGCCGCCCATGCACCCCTTCAAGACACTTTCCAACTCGGTCTATAATTCATACCCATAAAAGAGTGTTACTATAAAAATAATTTTTTAGAGTAAAGATCTTAAATAAATTTAAACAAAATTTTATTACAATTTTCATGTAATAAATTAGAAAAGGCAAAGTCCTAGTTGGACAATGGAGCTTCACGATGTCACCTTATCAAAAGAGTCCAATTGCCACCAGATAGGGCTTGTCTGTGTCCCCAGCACCCAGCCTCCCCCCCCCCCCCCCCGATCTTAGAGCTGCCCTGTAGGATATGGGAGCACCATCCACATGAATCCACATGAATTATGAGTGAGTTCTAACTGAAATGTACTTTAAGTATAAAATATTCTTTAGATTTTGAAGATATGGTATGAAGAAGAGAAAGTATCTCATTCATATTTTTTTTTTTATGTTGGTCACATCCTGACAGCATAATATTTTGGATACAATTGATTTAAATAGAATATATTGTCGGGCACCTGGCTGGCTCAGTCGGAAGGTCATATGAGTCTTGATCTCAGGATCGTGAGTTTGAACCCCATGTTGGGCATAGAGATCACTTAAAAAAAATAAAGATTTTTAAAATATATACAGTTAAAATTAGTTTCACGTGTTTCTTTTTCCTTTTTTGTAGTGTAGCTACTAGAAAATGTAAACACACCTGCAGTTCACGCCCGTGGCTTGCACTGTATTGCTATTCGATACCACAGCCATAAAGGAGGTTTCCACCTTTAGTTCTTCTGTCTTCCCTGCTTCTGCCTGGCTTCCTGTTCAGGTCTGGATGGTCCTCCATCTTTAGTTGCTGGCTCTGGGCCACAGCCTGCATCTGGCTTTCATGTGGCGGAGAAGCTATTCCTTCTCTCCGTCTGCCATAGTCTCCCCTCTGCAATCACTCTCTCCCACCCGCTGTTGTTGCCAGGAAACCCCTGAACCCTGAACTGGACTTCAGTTCCTCTGGCCAAACCCCATCCACTTCCAGAAACCTTAGTTTCTGATGAGTTCTCCTAGAGATGCATGTCAAGAGATCAAATTTGGAATGGGAAAGCAGGAAGATCCCCAAATCTCTTTGTCTGCTGGCTAGGAGTATACCTTCTGTTGGAATACACCAGCTCAGAGAATGCCACCAACGGATGATGAGTAAAGCATCAGAAGTAGGCAATCCAGGCCAATGATAGCTTATCAACGGTCAGTGTGAGAAGCAGTAGCAGAAGGGGAGCATCTGAGGCCACAACTAGGAGCAGCCAGAGAAAGTCAGATTGCTATTAGGGTCTAAATAGAAGATTCAGAGGGAGGCAGAGGGGAATCACAGGAAGATTCAAAGCCGAGAAATCCACCTACAGACTATACGGTAAAAGAGTGAGCTGGTCAGATACAAATCTCATTGGTCAAAAATCCAACCACCGGGGTGCCGTGAAAAGATCTGAGTTCCTGTCTCCACTCTAGCTATGTCATTAACTTCTACATCTGTAAACTATAGACAGTGATGCTTATCTTGTTCAGGATTGAGTCAGTTATATAAAACATATATGGGGGAGAGGGGAAAGTTGCAGAAAGAGAGGGTAATACAAGAGGCAGCAATCTCCCCCGAGAGATCTCAATCTCCCCCAATTTCCCATATTGGGGAAAAATGTGTAGCTATAGGGAATGGGATATTAACCATGAAAGCACAGAAAGCAGGTGTGTTCATTATTAAACACAAGTCACACTTCAGTTGCTTCAAAACAACAGAAAAGTACATTTTTTTGAATCATGAGTGCACGTTTTTTCTTTTTTGAGAGAGACAGAGAGAGAGAGAGAGCGAGCACGCAAGCAGGAGATGGGGGCAGAGAAGGAAAGAGAGAGAATCCTAAGCAGTCTCCACACCCAGCATGGAGCCCGATACAGGATTCAATCCCACGACCCTGGGATCACGACCCAAAATCGAGAGTCAGACACTCAACCGACTGAGCTACTCAGGTGCCCCCCTTTTTTATTAACATGTATTAAAAGGAAAGAAAAAACAATGGAACTTTGAGGACACTGCTTTTGAAGGCTGTTTCCTGACTATACTGACTTCTTCAAAAGTTTAGTCATGTGAATGAAATCATGGGTATAAAAATTCTCTAGAATCTTTGCCCAGGTTACTCTAGCCTTGTTGCTTTTCGTCAATCATACTAAACTTGTTCCTGCTTCAGAGCCTCCTGACTTGCTGTTCCCTTGCCTAAAATGCTTTTACCCTGGCTCACTTCATCCTTCCTCTTCTGCTCAGAAGGATTTCCCGTTCTGCCATGCCCACCAAGAGACCTTCTGAGTTAAACTAAACATGCAGTCTCAGGAGACAGTCCCAGCCATAGCCACCCGTGACACCAGTTTCCTGCGAAGGCTATTTGACAGGAATAAAATCAAACCTGCCAACCCATAGTCTCAGGTGTTTCTCTTCAGCAGTGGGGATACTGGAGTGAGTCAGGTGCCACATTCCACACCAGGGCAAGGAGAAGAGAGCCACTCGGGTGGTGTGGGAGCTGGCCAGGCATACAAGCCTCCTGTCCCACATGAGCCAATAACTCTTACAAGAAATTAATGGGCATATTTTATGGAGTCCCCAAAACCAACACACCAGCTATAGGATTCATGGACTCAGAAGTCCAAAGTATGGCACCTCTATCAGATACTTTGAGTTTATTTGTGGTACCTCCTAGCTCAGAGGCTATTTACCAACACGGTATCGTTTGTATTACAATTAAGTTTGCTTAATAACAAAGTTGGCATTGTTACCCATATCAGATCACTGGAGAAATAGACAGCTGGGCTGTAGAACAGATTCTCAGGAAGATTTGGTTAATCCACACCATCGAAAATGACCGTGTGTTCTGTCACTCTAGATTTTCAACCCTCTTCCCCTGCTTTATTTCTATTCAGAGCACACATCATTGTTTACTTATGTCTGTGTTTGTTTTTGCCTGCTGCCCCCAATCTCAGCTCCATTAGAAAGAAGAAATTCTCTGATACGTTCTCTGCTGTACTCAGACTCAAGAAGAATGTCTTGCATAAAGTAGGCATTCAATAAACATTTGTTCAGTGAGTAACATCCAATATCCAGGATTCTGTGCAAAGAGAAGGAAACCAGGCTATGACTGGCAGTCTGAGTAGCCAGCAATGAGCAGAGAGGCACGTGGTAGGCAATCCCTCAGCAATCTGTTAGCATAGCCAGTGGTCCTCCTTAGAGATCTGGTCCCAAGAGCACAAGGGCTCAAAGAAAATAATCATATTTCTAAAAGGGTCAGGGTATCGGTTAAGGCTTTGGTTACAGAGCAGCGATAGTGACCTAGTCCCAGGACCTAAAAAGCTGGAAAACAACTACACCCAGCAATCCGACTACTGGGATACTACAAAACTGCCATTAGAATGGACTCATCACCAAGACGGCTCCATCAACAGTTGGAGCCCTACAAGGATCCCTCCCCAGCGCAATAGATCAAATCAGCACAACTTCCACCGGGGCTGGGATCCCAGAGAGCTCTGTGAGATAACAGAATAACAGTTCTAAACAAATAATATTTAGAAAAGTGGTCTTGCTTGTTAAGTCCCAGTTTAAACCCCTTTGTTTACTAAAAGACTTCTCTCTTCGTAAATCCCAAAGGGAGAGCACAAATCACACTTTTTACAAACTTCTCAAACTGTAGAACCCCATCTTTCATGGAGCACCTCACTGTCCCTTGGACCAACTTTCATCAACTTATTTTATACTGTTTGGTGGAAAACCATATATTGCATATGCTATGACCAGAACTCTCCCAAATGAGGAAATGGGAACTAAGCTGAGAACAAAATTAACATACTCAATGTGCTTTTGAGTGCATAATTTAACTACAAAAACATACCATTTTTAACTTAAAAAGTTATTTTTTTTTTTTGCAGATAGGTATGTACGTACAGTTAGCATTAAAAAAAAAAAAATCTGTTCCTGAATAACTAACATTTCCCCTTGTCCCAGATCTGTTCCAGGCTCCACAAGAATGACTCCTTTCATATCTTTTTTTTTTTCAACATTTATTTATTTTTGAGACAAAGAGAGACAGAGCATGAACAGGGAAGGGTCAGAGAGAGAGGGAGACACCGAATCTGAAACAGGCTCCAGGCTCTGAGCTGTCGGCACAGAGCCCGACGCGGGGCTCGAACTCACGGACCGCGAGATCATGACCTGAGCTGAAGTCGGCCGCTTAACCGACTGAGCCACCCAGGTGCCCCACATGTCTTTTAATTTTAAGAACTGTGAATATCCATAAAACTATAGTGCTTATAGAACTTGAGTAATTTCAAACACTTAACAGCTAGTTTAATACCTACTTTTGGTAAGAGGCAATCTAAGAAAATAGCAGTTTTACGTTTAATCGGGTACCGAATGGAACCTTCTTTCCCGAATTGTACCAAAAACAAAGAGAGAAGAAAAACAAATTCGACAATAAATCCACCAGCCCAATTTATGACCCAGACCTTGCGCCAATTATTTGAGGTGAACATCTGGGTATCTAAACGCTACTCTCCAAACGTCGGTGGTCCGTGAGGCAGCTGCCCCTGCCCATTCCCTTTCTCCTGGCCTCAGCCAAACACACCAACGGAGAATACTAGCAATTTCATTCGTCCCCTTCTGACACATGGGAAACTTTCAAAATTTTTCTAAGGCAGAACGATGTTCTACAATGCAGAAAGGCAGCAGCATGCAAAGAAGTCTAAATCAACCCAAAATGATGCTCTTTTATCATGGTGGCCCTCGGATGCTTCCAACAGCCCCATGAGGCCAAAGATCATTTTTTTAAATAAGGAGGAATAACCATTAATCAGTTTCCACCTAAACTACACTACCAGCAAACCAAGAATTTCCTGGTTTGACAACACATGTGAACAAAGGCTGTGTCCAGTATTAATATTCATCTCTCGGAAATACTGACATGTTTACACTTCCTGTGGTTCTTCGCACTTCACGACAAGCAATTTATCATACATAAAATATTTTTAAATGCGCGCTTCTGGCAGAATAATCATCAGTTTTTTTACAATGAATGACCAAGGAAACATCTTAATTCCATTTCTCACTGCGATATATTTCACTGCCTCGCTACTGGCTACAGAACTACAAAACATTTGAGCAATCTCCTTCCCCATGTCTTACCCCTAGTGGTGCGAGGGGTGTTTGGCAGGGGAGTAGAGACCTAAAAACTAGATGGGTCCTGCAGTGTTTTGGCAGCCTGCCTACATTTTAAGCACAACACCAATCACAAAACATTTTAAATCCTATCCATCTCAAAGTTTAAAAAAAAAAAAAACAAAACTCATTGATGGTTTATAGAAAGCAGCGAACAAAGTTGAAGTCATTCTTAAAAACAGAAAAGAATCTGCTAGCTCATCCCCAAATTTGCAAAAATAAACCCTTGCCTATCCATGCGTTTTCAGTGCGTGTGCGAACACAGCTGTAAGTGCATGGTAATAACGGGAGAAACACAAGATGCCTGTTTCGGTATTTGACTGCTCTTAAATCAGTGAGTGTCAGGAGTGGCAGCACATTCCCCTTGGGGAACCCACCATCATTTAAGTGCTGCCTGGTTACCCTACTCATGGTAAGCGTGCTTTCCAATTTCCTACTCGAGAGTTATCACAACAAAAATACCAGGTCTTACATCCAAACGGACCCACATTTAGCCATCTATGATGCCGAAGTAGATGTGAAGTGCTCAGAAACCTGTCCTCTGGGGATGGCCCCATTCCCAAGACTTTGCTGGGGGCTGACAGGGCACAGGAAGGGACAGTTAAATCCTGGGGGTACCATGTGACCTGGAAAAAATGCCACCGTGCTCCAGATTTCACATTCCAGCGGGAGATCTTTGTGACCCCTGCCAGGGGAGATGGATGCTCTGTGTGTTCTTCGCAAAGGCCATCTGATGGCAAGTTATGTGAAACCAAATCAAGCTGGCTTAAGCCATAAAGGTTTGATTACGAGAAAAGAGGGATGTTTCATGGAACCACAGAGGAGAAATTCTTCTGGGTCTCAGGAAGCCTGAAACCAGAACCAGCAAAGCTCCCAAAGGTTTTGCATCCACATTTCTCCGTCTCTGCTTCTGTCTTCACTCCTGCCTCATTTTCTTTTGGCCAACAGGGCGTTTTGGGCTTTGCTCCAGTCCCTTGAATAGAAGATGGGCACCCCATATCTCTAAAGAAACTGACGGGCTGGCTCTCAGTCCCAATTCCAAATTTCTGGGAAAGAAGCTAAGTGGCCCAGCCTGGGTTGGGTGTCCACACTGAGCCTGAACTGTATTTAGGGAAATTGGGTCAAGAGATGCAGAGACGGCTGCCAGAAGACTACCCTATGGGTCAGTGGTGAAGAGAGGCATTCATCCCCAGAAAAGGCAATCAGTGACCCATGGACAATCCGCACCCCCAAGAGTCACAAGCTCCCATTGGCAATTATGAATTGCCAATTATGAATTGGCAATTATGGCAGGGGTTGTGGTTACTGCTTCAGGGAAATTCTCCCTTAAACACAATTTTTTTTTAATTTTCACCTTATTAATTCAAAGAACATTCAATTATCTTGAGAAATGTGTCCACTATAGAATAGTAGTATTTAATTTACACTGACTCTATCAGATGAAATGGATACAAATCTGCTTATTTGTAATTCTTTTTAAAAGAGAGAATTTGGTAGCAGAATTTTGATGTGAAAAATTGGTTTTCTTTTAAAACTGTATTGCACACATGTGTACACAAGCATACCGTATTTCACACTTGGTTATGAGGTCACATGGATTTTTCAAGCCCCTCAAATTAGTTCTTGTGATGAAAAGTCATAGACTGTGAGCTCCTATGGGCCACGGTCTAGATCGCACTTCTGTAAACATAGTCTGCATTAAATGTCAGTTTCTCCTTCATAAAATGGAGTTAATAACTCTCTCTGTAGGCTTTTACAAGGACTTTAGGAAGACAAAATACATAAAATACGTTACACGATTTGGCTCATAGTAAGTGCTCAGTTAATGCCAATTTCCTTCCTCTAGAATAAAAGGAATATTAAATAAATACAATTTTTAGAAGGGGAAAGGCGCCAAACACTTAAATCTAAAATAGGCATTACCTTATCAATAAACATGCATTGAGTACCAAAGTCACCTCAGGTGGAGTACCCAGCCACAGAGGGCAATTCTGGGCAGCTGCAGGAGGCAACCAGTCTGCCAGGCTGTGGTGGCTAACAACTCACCAGTCCTCCAACTAAGTCTAATGATTAATTTTTGCATCTACCATTTTTTTACTGTTTACTTTAATGGGGGGGGGGGGAGAGAGGGAGACAGAGGATCCGAAGTGGGCTTTGTGCTGACAGCAGAGAGCCCAATGTGGGGCTCAAATCCAGGAACCACAAGATCATGACCTGAGCTGAAGTTGGACACTAAACCAATGGAGCCACCCAGGCACCCCAACATCTACCATTTCTTTTCCTTCTCCAACAATTTCCTTAGCTGGCATCAAGTTTGGTTTCATAAAACAGAAAAACTCCAACTAAGAGTGGCCTAAACAAGATGAGAGTTTATTTCCTTCTCCCATTAAGAAAGAAGGAAGAGGAGGATGAGGAACAGGAGGAGGAGGAGGAGGAGGAGGAGGAGGAGGAGGAAGAGAAGGGAGAGGAGGAGAAGGAAGAGAAGGGAGAGGAGGAGGAGGAGGAGAAGGAAGAGAAGGGAGAGGAGGAGAAGGAAGAGAAGGGAGAGGAGGAGAAGGAAGAGAAGGGAGAGGAGGAGAAGGAAGAGAAGGGAGAGGAGGAGAAGGAAGAGAAGGGAGAGGAGGAGAAGGAAGAGAAGGGAGAGGAGGAGAAGGAAGAGAAGGGAGAGGAGGAGAAGGAAGAGAAGGGAGAGGAGGAGAAGGAAGAGAAGGGAGAGGAGGAGAAGGAAGAGAAGGGAGAGGAGGAGAAGGAAGAGGAGGACAATCAGGAGAAGGAGAAAGAAGAAGAAAGAGAGAAAAAAGGAAGAAGTCCTGAATTAGGCATCCAGGGCTGGTGGGGCAGCCCCTGGAGGTGATCAGGGACCATGTACCTACCTTCCTTCCTGCTCCACCATCCCTGCACACATCCACTAGCTGCAGACACACTTCATGGTCCAGTACAGCAGGTGACCTTCCTGCCATCATCATATGGTTCTCCTAAGCCAACAGGAGGAAGCCAATAAAGAGGAGGCCATCCCTTCCTGGACATCCGCGTATGCTTTTCTTCCATCTCTCTGGATATAACTTAGGTGCGTGCCATACACAACTGCAAGGAGGTTGACAAATTCATATCTTAGCTGGCTGGACCTGTGCCTGGTGGAAAACCAGGTTTCTGTTCCTAGGCAGCAAGGGGATGATGGATGCCAAGGTACACAATTAGCAATCACCACCATACCAACCGTGCTCAGACCGTTTTCAGCCACAGGCTCATAACCAGCCTTCCTCTAATCTGTCACATACACAGGTTAATAATCCTAAAAAAGTTCTTCAACGTGCAGAGTACAAGATTAGACCAGGCAATTCAAATCCATATCCCCTAACCTCCTAAATTCATTTCACTCCTGAGAATATTTAAAAACTACCCCCATAGGGGCGCCTGGGTGGCTCAGTCGGTTGAGCATCCGACTTCGGCTCAGGTCATGATCTCACGGTCCGTGAGTTCGAGCCCCGCGTCGGGCTCTGTGCCGACAGCTCAGAGCCTGGAGCCTGTTTCAGATTCTGTGTCTCCCTCTCTCTCTCTGACCCTCCCCCGTTCATGCTCTGTCTCTGTCTCAAAAAAAATAAATAAATAAACGTTAAAAAAATTAAAAAAAAAAACAAAAAACTACCCCCGTAAAACCTTCTAAAGGTTCAGTTCCTTAAGGACCCCAATTGCCCAGCCACAAGATGCCCCTTCCCAGGTTTTTCAGCTTGCATCAACTCAGGGTTGAAAGTCCTTCCTTCGACATCCTCTGAATGCAGCTCAGGTTTTCCTACCTTTGAAATCTGTTTTTCATTGTTCACCACCCTCCTACAATTCATTCTCTTTCTCATCCTCCCCCCTCTACCTTTCTAGTCAAAATGTTTACATCCTTAAAAATCAAAATAAAGCCCCATCTTCTCATTGATGTAGAGCCTGGAATTCATCCCCCCAACTAGATATAATTTATCTGAATTGTACAGCCTTAATGTCTCTCCTATTTATTTAATGCTTATTATTCATCTACTCCAGTCTTACCTCGCCTCTAGCGCTGTCACATTGGGTTTATTACTTAGCCTTTCTATTCCTTAGAGTTATCGTGAAGCTTAAACGGCATATTTACCTGTTTGCACCTGCCACAGCTCCCAGGACACATGTAATAAATATGCAACGAACACTTCTGGTTTGCCTCTACCTGAGTCTCGCTTTGTATGACCTTAAATTTTATTTAAGATGATATTCTATTTCCCCCAAAATACTGTAAGGCACAGAAAGCTGGTGCTATCCTTTTCTGGCTGATAGAGGGTAGCCAAATTTTGTAGTATTTTAACTTATATCCCCATACTATTTCAGTATTTCTCCTGCCAATGCAGAAAGTCTCACATGAAGCACATAATTTTCATAGCTGCAAATAATCAAGGTGCTTTCCTGAAACTTCTGTTACCTATATATCACCTTTGTAATGCTTTATCTGGAAATGACTCTTGAGGCAAGAAGTGCAGGTATTGTATTTAATGCCAGCAGCTCTATAAGCTACTTTTATGGAAGAGTGATTTTAAACTGATGCTTTTGGAGGGACCACCTAGATAAATCAAAGCAAAGGGACCTGGAGAGAAGTTCACTTTGGATGCATCTATGGTTAAACTCTAGCTCAGAATGGATAATTTGTGTTCATGCGGCCACTCACAGGCTTCAATATTAGACCAGGCAAGTAAGATCCATATTTCCTACTCTCCTAAACTCACTTCACTCAGCTGCTGAAAAATAATATCCAAAGTAGATCCACTGGCACTTTTTGTACAAGTACGGATTATTTGTTTTGACCACAATTCCTTTGGAGGAATCACATTCCCTTAACTTAAATTACCTGCCTAGGAACAATTGAGGTTGGCACATTCCTTCCTGAGCAAGTGAAGAAAATTTACCAAATGTTTTGGAGGCATGGCCTTGGTTTTCAAGAAGCCCAATGCTATATTTTTTTACTTAGATTTCATTACTCTGAAAATATTTTACTTTCCTGAACCAAGTAACACTATGAAACTAATTTTCTAAAAATTGGATCCTTATGCCCTCCTGTAAAGGAAATGCTGAAGCATTTTAACGAACGAGCTTTAGAAATCTTAAAAGAGTAAGTCACAGTCATGATCCTACCCTGCTATGTGATCCCAGAGAAACAAAATTTTCTATCAGCTGAAGCAGGGACATAGTCTAAGTCCTACTGATGTGTTGAGAATAAATACTAATGATAATGATAAACGCTAATATTTACTGATATTCTCCTAGGTGCCTGATGTGGATAGTACCTCCACCCCCATTTGGGGTGAGAAGACCGATGAGCAGAAAGGTTAAGTGACCTGCTTGCAACTGTGTAACCAGTAAATGGCACGGCTGGAATGGGGCCTGGCGGCATCAGACTCTGTGCCCCAGTCGTGCTGTTGTTCTGTAATCAGGTAAGGAAGTGATTCTCCAGATGTCAACAAAAAACACCGCTCACCAACAGGTATCAGGTACAACTTAAGAGACAACAGACCTCTCACAAACATACCTGGCCTGACATTCTGTCTCGCTTACAAGAAAATAAAAGCAAGAAAGAAAAAGCATAGGGAAAATGTAGTAGGCATATAGAAGACAAGTGATTATACTTTCCCAGTTTTCACAAGCACATGCAAACAGTTTAAGAGGCATATTACAGAGTACTTTAAAAATTGGAAATCCCTAGAAACCTAAACTTCTGGTTCCACCAGCATAATATTAGGTCTAGAAACATACATCGATATACATATAAAGTTGATCAGGCTGGGATTTGTCGGGATTCGCGAGGGTTTTCAGAAAGTTGTTACCTACGTTTTACTGAATACTCTTTAACAATGCTGACAATTTGCCATTAAAAAAACCTCTCATTTCTTTATTTAGCTTATAAAGAACAACAGTAGACACCATAAAGAAGTGGTCTTCTGAGTAATATTAATTATTTCTTTGCAAACCTACAGGGAAAAATGTTTAAATAAAACATAACTTTTTAAAAAAATATGTCTATTTTGCATGTGAAGATATCTGAGTCAATGTAAAAGCATATGGAATTATAAATATATAATTACAAAGTACAGATTTGGGTAATAGCATATGAGGAATAAACTTAATTATATTTTTTAAGATTGATTGATTGATTGATTTAGAGTGAGAGAGAAAGAGAAGGAGAGACAGAATCCCAAGCAGGCTTCTCCACACTGCCAGAGCAGAGCCCAAAGCAGGGCTTGTGAGATCATGACCTGAGCCGAAATCAAAAGTTGGATGCTTAACCAACTAAGCCACCCAGGTGCTCCAGGAATAAATTTATTTTATTTTTTTAATTCATTTATTTGGAGGGGTGGGGGGTGTGGGCAGAGAGAGAGGGAGAGAGAGAGAATCCCAAGCAGGCTCCATGCTGACATGCAGGGCTCGAACCCTCAAACTGTGACATCATGACCTGAGCTGAAATCAAGAGTCAGATGCTTACTGACTGATACACCCAGGCACCACCAAATTTAATTTCAGGTCATGAGCCCATACAGGGCTCCTTGTTTGTCAGTGCAGAGCCTGCTTCAGATACTCTGCCTCCCTCTCTGCCCTCCCCCACTTGCACCCTCTCAAAAATAAATTAAAAAAAAAAAAGTGCGGTCATCATTGAATTTTCACATTAAAGAATACCAGTTGATAATACCCCATCTGTGGTTACTCCAGTTCTAGGAAAATCCTCTTTACTCTTTAAAGAACAAAGACTTAGCATTAAGCTAGCTGCTTTTATGAATATAAAAATCACCCAGCAAGTGCTGATCTTACTAGACATTAGCACTATCATCTTCCAAAAGGTCTATCTCTGGCAAAGTCCATATAGATTCCCCCAAAATTATATAAGTCACAGTTGGGTGAGCCACTGGAGATAGCTGATAAAAGACACCGCTCTAACAGCTTGAATTCTCTAGGTGATTTGGGAAATGTCACAGAAAATAACAGGGAATTTTGGATGATGTAACAAAGTGATGGTCGCTGTCAGATTAGAGCATATATTTTTATCAGTTTCAAAGGATTTGTGAAGAGTGCTCCTACGGCTCCAATCATTCTAAATAATAGATCTAATAAATTTATATATTATTATTAGACAAAAGTAAAGCTTCTTGAAAGGTTCAAAGTATTTTCCGTTTGAAAAGTCTTGAGTTTCTAATTTATAAGAAAAAGCTGAAGAGGTCTTTCTCAGAAAACCATAATTTTATTATTTAAAATATCTAATGTTAACATCTGAAAAACCGATATGAACATCAGAATTTTCAGGGTTCTGAAATCGTATTTGGTTAAAATTTTTACTTTTTCAATCAGTGGCTGTGAGACCTAGGGTACTACTCATTTTGTCTGGGTTTAATTTTTGTTTTAAGCACTACATACGTTACACGGTTATCCTAAGTTTGAAATGCAATGTGCACAAGTGTTTAGCATCTTAATTATGATGAACTTTTAAAAAATTCAAATATAGGCATCCCTTATCGTCCCTCTTTCCCAACAGACTGAAGGTGGCACAGTGAGTACAGGAACATCGATTTGCTCATGGCTATGTAAAGCTATGCCTGGTATATTGTGAGCGCTCAATAAATATTTGTCGACTGGATAACTGATACTTTATCATTATTTGAAATGGAAGATCCTATTACTCTAAAGCAATTTTCATAACCTAAAATGTCCTTTTATTATAAAATATAAGAAGGGCTTTCACTACTCATACCATGGACATTAAAAGGATGATAAGAGAATATTATGAATAACTCTATGCCCACAAGTTTCATAACTTAGATGAAATGGATCAATTGCCTGAAAGATGAAGTCTACCCAAACTCACACAAGAAGAAACAGATAATGTGAATTTTAAGACCTATACCTATTAAAGAAATTGAATCAATAATTAACCATCTTCCAAAACAGAGAGCATCAGGCCCAGATGGTTTCCTTAGTGAATTCTACCAAATACTTGAGGAAGGAATAATAACAATTCTCTACAACCTCTTCTAGAAAAAAACCTACAGTTAACATATTTAATGAAGAGAAACTAGATTTTTTGACAGAGAGAGAGAGAGAGAGAGAGAGAGAAAGAGAGAGAGCGAGCGCACGAGCAGAGGAGGGGTAGAGAGAGGGGGAAAGAAAGAATCTTAAACAGGCTTCACACCCAGTGCAGGCCTGATATAGGGTGCTTGATCTCGAGACCATGAAATCATGACCTGAGCTGAAATTAAGAGTTGGAGGTTCAACTGAATGAACTACCCAAGCACCCCTAGATTTTTTTCCACTAAGATCAGGAAAAGGCAAGGATTTCCCTTCTCACCACCCCTGTTCAACATTGTATTAGAAGTCCTAGTTAATGCAATAAGAAATAAAAGGTATACAGACTTGGAATGAAGAAATAAAACTGTCTTTGTTCTCAGATGATATAATTGTGTAGAAAAATCCCAAGAATCAACAACAAAACAGCAAAAAAATTGGAACTAATAAGTGATTATACAAGGTTGCAGGATACAACATTAATATACAAAAGTCAGTCACATTTTTGTACACCAGCAATGAACACTTGGAATATGAAATTAAAAACAAATATACCATTAAATAAAGAAGCCATTTATATTGGCACCAAAAAAATGAAATACTTAAGCATAAATCTAGCAAAATATACATAATATCTACACAAAGATCAGATAAATAGGATAGAGACATTTAAAGAACTGTATTGAACTTACAGGCAATGTCACATTTTTAATTTTCCTCACAACCCACTTTTTAGAGCCTAATTCATGCAGAAATCTTTATTTTTAAGGACATCACCATCCCGTAATAGTGACACGATGAGTGTATCTTTAAAATAGATCCATGTTACCTAGGAATAAATCTAACCAAAGATGTAAAAGATCTGTATGCTGAAAACTATAGAAAGCTTATGAAGGTAATTGAAGAAGATATAAAGAAATGGAAAGACATTCCCTGCTCATGGATTGGAAGAATAAAGATTGTCAAAATGTCAATACTACCCAAAGCTATCTACACATTCTATGCAATCCCAATCAAAATTGCACCAGCATTCTTCTCGAAACTAGAAGAAGCAATTCTAAAATTCATACGGAACCACAAAAGGCCCCGAATAGCCAAAGTAATTTTGAAGAAGAAGACCAAAGCAGGAGGCATCACAATCCCAGACTTTAGCCTCTACTACAAAGCTGTCGTCATCAAGACAGCATGGTATTGGCACAAAAACAGACACATAGACCAATGGAATAGAATAGAAACCCCAGAACTAGACCCACAAATGTATGGCCAACTAATCTTTGACAAAGCAGGAAAGAACATCCAATGGAAAAAAGACAGTCTCTTTAACAAATGGTGCTGGGAGAACTGGACAGCAACATGCAGAAGGTTGAAACTAGACCACTTTCTCACACCATTCACAAAAATAAACTGAAAATGGATAAAGGGCCTGAATGTGAGACAGGAAACCATCAAAACCCTAGAGGAGAAAGCAGGAAAAGACCTCTCTGACCTCAGCCGTAGCAATCTCTTACTCGACACATCCCCAAAGGCAAGGGAATTAAAAGCAAAAATGAATTACTGGGACCTTATGAAGATAAAAAGCTTCTGCACAGCAAAGGAAACAACCAACAAAACTAAAAGGCAACCAACGGAATGGGAAAAGATATTTGCAAATGACATATCGGACAAAGGGCTAGTATCCAAAATCTATAAAGAGCTCACCAAACTCCACACCCGAAAAACAAATAACCCAGTGAAGAAATGGGCAGAAAACATGAATAGACACTTCTCTAAAGAAGACATCCGGATGGCCAACAGGCACATGAAAAGATGCTCAACGTCACTCCTCATCAGGGAAATACAAATCAAAACCACACTCAGATATCACCTCACGCCAGTCAGAGTGGCCAAAATGAACAAATCAGGAGCCTATAGATGCTGGAAAGGATGTGGAGAAACGAGAACCCTCTTGCACTGTTGGTGGGAATGCAAATTGGTGCAGCCACTCTGGAAAACAGTGTGGAGGTTCCTCAGAAAATTAAAAACAGGTCTACCCTATGACCCAGCAATAGCACTGCTAGGAATTTACCCAAGGGATACAGGAGTACTGATGCATAGGGGCACTTGTACCCCAATGTTTATAGCAGCACTCTCAACAATAGCCAAATTATGGAAAGAGCCTAAATGTCCATCAACTCATGAATGGATAAAGAAATTGTGGTTTATATACACAATGGAGTACTACATGGCAATGAGAAAGAACGAAATATGGCCCTTTGTAGCAACGCGGATGGAACTGGAGAGTGTGATGCTAAGTGAAATAAGCCATACAGAGAAAGACAGATACCATATGTTTTCACTCTTATGTGGATCCTGAGAAACTTAACAGAAACCCATGGGGGAGGGGAAGGAAAAAAAAAAAAGAGGTTAGAGTGGGAGAGAGCCAAAGCATAAGAGACTCTTAAAAACTGAGAACAAACTGAGGGTTGATGGGGGGTGGGAGGGAGGGGAGGGTGGATGATGGGTATTGAGGAGGGCACCTTTTGGGATGAGCACTGGGTGTTGTATGGAAACCAATTTGACAATAAATTTCATATATTGAAAAAAATAAAAAATAAAATAATAAATTAAATAAATAAATAAATAAATAAATAAATAAATAAAATAGATCCATGTACCTAGATAAGACAGCTTCAGATTTCTTATGGAAAATCCTAGATTTTCCAAGTGTGGAAGATTCCTCTTAAGTGATACCATTGTTCTCTTTGGAAAATACCATCATCCATCAATTTTTCCACTTATGCAGCCACAATATCCAAGCCATATGACTTGAAATAAACCAATGGACCTCTCTAAACTTGGTTTTCTTTATTAAATGGAGATATTATTTATAACATCCTCACTGATTTGAGACTTAAATAAGATCATCAATCTAAAGCTCTTAGCTTAGTGCATTGCAAATAGTAAATATTAGTTGTTCTTTATTTGCTCTTTTATCTAATCTTCAAAGTAAAAAGTTGGGGGGAGGGGGAACAAATTGTCATTCCATTTGTCCCAGTCTACTTCTGCATGGAAATCTCTGGCAGGGTTACCTTTCTGCAGCTTGACTAACACATATTTCTGTTATCTGAAGGCATCAGCTAAAATAAGGTCTAGAAATACAAAATACTAAAGATGAAAGTAAATGGAGGTTATCAGAGACAAATATAGATCTGGTCAAAATTATATCTAATTGATTTTTGCCAAACAATTAGGTAAAAGAAATAAAAGGTATCCAAATTGGAAAAGAAGAAGTAAAACTATCTCTATTTACAGAGGACATGATCCTAAATATTGGTAATTCCAAGGAATGAATTTTAAAGAACTATTAAAAATAATAAGCAAGTTTAACAAGATTGCAGAATATAAGATCAATTTAGAAAAATCAATTCAATTTATATATAATAGCACTGAAAGGTCCAAAATACTAAAGTAAGAAAATAATTCCATTTACAATAATATTCAAAAGAATATAATACTTAGGAATAAATTTCATAGTTTGGGAGATTCAATATTGTAAATATAACAGTGCCTCCAAATTGATCTACAGATCAATACAATCCCTGTCAAAGTTTCAGCTTGCTTTTTTGCATAAATTGACAAGTTAATACTAAAATTCATGTAGAAATGCAAGGGACTCAAATAACCAAAATAGTCTTGAAAAAGAAAAACAAAGAGTGAAGACTCACATTTACTGGTCTCAAATTTTACTACAAAGATATATTAATCAAGACCAAGTGGTTCTGGCATTGGGTAGATATATGGATCTATGGAACAGAATAGAGAGACCAGAAATAAAACCTCCCATATGGTCAACTGACTTTTGACAAAGGTACCCAGACAATTCTTTTCAACAAATGGTACTGGGACAATTGGATATTCACATGTAAAAGAATGAAGTTGGACTCCTACCTCACATCATATGCAAAAATTAACTCAATATATGTAGACCTAAATGTAAGAACTATAAAACACTTAGAAGAAAGCATAGCATAATCATGACTGTGGATTGGGCAAAGGTTGTCTAGATAGGACATGAGAAGCACAAGTGATGAAAGAAAGAAAGAAAGAAAGAAAGAAAGAAAGAAAGAAAGAAAGAAAGAAAGAAAGAAAGAAAGAAAGAAAGAAAGAAAGAAAGAAGAAGAAGGGGAAAGGAAATAAGAAAGAAAGAAAGAGGAAGAAAAAGAAAGAAAAAAGAGAAAGAAGGAGGGAGGGAGGAAGAAAAGAGAAAAAATAAATCTGGCATTATCAACAATGAAATTTTTTTTTGCTTCAAATGACAGCACCATCAAGAAAGTGAAAAGACCTCACAAAATGGGAGAAAGAACATTTTCGAATCACGTGTCACTGAAGAGACCTATATCCACAATGTATTTTTAACTTACTCTTTAACTTACTCTTTAACCACAAAAAGACAAATGACCCAATTTTAAAATGGCCAAAAGACATGAATAGACCTTTCTCTAAATAAGATATGGAAAAGGCCAATAAGCCCATGAAAAGATGTTCAACATGATTAGTCATTAGGGAAGTGTAAATAGGAACCATTAAGAGATACCACCTCATACCCACAAGGGTGGATATAATCAAAAAGATATACAATTACTAATGTTGGTAAGGATGTGGAGACATTGGAACCCTCATGCACTGCTGCTGGGGTGTAAAATGGTGCAGCCACTTTAGAAAATAAGGAGGCAATTACTCAAAATAGAATTTTCCTATGACCCATCAATTTCGCTCTGTAGCGGCTACTTTGAAGTAAATGATCAGAGATCCCATCTTTGAGGATATGTATCAAATCAAAGGAATGTTATGAATTCTTCCATTAAAATGTCAAAGGCCACTTTTACACCCATGTGCGAATCATACTTGGTGAAGTCCTTGTAAATTCTACACAGGCAAACTCTCATTATATCCTTACCAATATGAGCACTAGTGTTAGTTCCATTTGTTGTTGGTATTGTTCTGCCTATTCAGTGTATCCTAATATTTGATGTCCTGTTACATAGTCGATGTATATTCACACCCATGTGATAGACTTGGCACCGCATTCTGGCATTTTAAACAATTACAGGTTTTCAGTTGTGCCGTCTTTCTTTTGTCCAACACAAAGCTCTCCTTTATTGAAGTTGAACCCCTGGACAGGAAAGCAACCTCAGTGTGTACATTGAGAGAAGTCTCTGTATTCTGACCTAAACTACACAGGCTGTCCAGCCCCTCTACCCTCCAGTCCAATATACGTGCTGTTCCCTCAATAGGCAGGACAGTCTCCTCCATTCTGGACAGTTCCCTCTGCCTGTTACTCCCTCTCATCCTCTTCCTCTTCTTCTTTTTCTCCTTCTCTTTCTCCTTCACCTCCTTCTTCTCCTCCTCTCCTTCTTCTCTCCTTCTTCCTTTTTCTTCTCCTTCTTTCTTCTTCCTCTTCCTTCTTCCTTCTTTTTCTCCTTCTCCTTCTTTCTTCTTCCTCTTCTCCCCCCTCTCTCTCTCCTCCACTCCATCCCTCCCTTCCCTCTCTCCTTTGCTCCCTCTCCATCCACTATTCAAAGTCCTACCATATCTAACTTAAAAAACAACAGCAACAAAATCTAAAGGAAATTTCTTTCTTATTCCCTCCATCATAATGAATGGGTACTTTCTCTGTGTTCCAGCTGAATAAAAACGGTAAATCTAACATATCGAGGGTTTACCATGTGGCAGACTCTGATGCTAAACACTACAGAGTGTTGGGGAAAGTCATCAAAAAGACATGACTGCCGACTGACTCATGGGCTGGACCTAGGCACGCAGAGGCTCTTCACCCCCTCCCCTGTTCTTGAAATGTGGGTACCTCTTGCCTTTTCCACTGCCAGAGGCTGCTTCAAGGACACAGCCTTGATTTGAGATAGCGATGTGATGTTGAAAACACCTACATGGTATATATGACTAAACCCAGTTAAAGACTATAAACTTGTAAGATTTGGTGGGCAGGTGTGGGGATCCACTTGTCTCGCTGCCTCCCCAAACAAGCCTCCTATGTAAGTCCCCTTAGCTTATTAAAACTGCCACCTACCATTTGGAGTGGCCTACCTCTTTCTTCAGTCTCTCCTTGCCCTCCATGTACAGGGGGAAGTTTCAGATTTCATCCTGGAAGCTCCAGATAGGGTTGCAAACCAACACAGAGATCACCTTGTTTACCCTTTCCAATATCCCACACAATGAAGGTTTTATTAATCCCAACTTTACAGAGAAAAACAGATGTAGAAACATTAGGAAGATAGCTGTCCTAAGAGGTAGAGTTGGGACTCAAAACCCTGGGCTCTTGATCCCACTGGCCAGAATCCTGCCTGTCTTCAGGTTACTAGTTTCTGGATGGCCTGCTCTTATTTGACCATGAATCTGCGGATGAGGGGTGGGGACTGGGGTGGAAAAGCATCATCATATTCCTCCTTCTCCCTTGTCAGCCACTGGCACAATGCCTGGGACATAATGGTGCCCAATTCACATTTGTGGAATTAAATTCTAATAGTGTTCCCACGGGAAATTACAACCAGCTTTAGGATAATGCTTCATAATATTGGTCCAGAAATGTCCTGTGACAAGAAGACTAGATTTCAATGATGTGCTGTCCACCCACTCCTCGTTACCTGGAATGATCTGCCATATCACCCACTCTTGTTTCTCGGTACACAGAAAGAAGCAATATCTCTGTCCAACCATTGATGAAGAGACAAAATAATGACTATAATAACTACTATCATTATCATTGTAAACATCAGTATCCGAAGTGTCTTGCCCATACATCTTCCCATACAGGCAACAAACCTATTAAGTATGTACCGTTATCTCCATTTTAAAGATGAGAAAACCGAGACTCAGGTTATATAACCTATCTGAGGTCACAGAGTTTGTACGAAGATCAATGCCAGCTGTCTCCCTGCCGGATGCAAGCCCAGAAGTGCCCCCCTCCACTGACATTGCTCACCGATCCTGTGCTCGAACAGGGTTACGTGTGTGGGTGGGTCAGGCCAGAGAGTGAGTGGCTCCCAACAAATGTCCTCCAGATCTGAGAAGTCCCACAACACCTTGTTATACCGACGAGCAGCACCTTTTGTAAACACAAAATAATATTCTGTTTCCTTAGTGGGTTTTCCCCCGTTCTGCCACTAGCCTGGACATCACAAGATTGCCAGCAGCACAACGATCATCTCAATTCCGTTTCAAAGAACAAGTTCTATATAACCCAGAATACAGTCTTTCTGCTGTTCTCACATGGGGTGAGGGATTTAGAAGTCTGCATTTTAGGCTAAAGGATGCACTCTACAACTGAAAAAGTAGTTCATTGCGTAGTGTTGTGTCGTGTTGTCTTGCCTCATCTTGTTTTGGGTTACTGGCATAGTAAAAATAGATTTAATGATGGGATGCCTTGGTGGCTCCGGTTGAGTGTCCGACTTCAGTTCTGGTCATGATCTCGTGGTGTGTGAGTTAGGGACCCACATCGGGCTCTGTGCTGATGGCTCAGAGCCAGGGGCCTGCTTCGGATTCTGTGTCTCCTTCTCTCTCTGCCCCTCCCCTGCTTGTGCACGCTCTCTCACTCTCTCTCGCTCTCTCTCGCTCTCTCTCAAAAATAAATAAAATTTTAAAAAATAGACTTAATGGTGGTGAAAAACATTTTCTGGGTCATTTCAAAACAGTCATTGGAAATTCCCTTTCCAACACTGAGAGGATTGGAAGGTGTCAATGTCAGCAAACACACACCCTAGTGCCATTTCTGGGCAACCAAAGTGCCTCATTTCTTTTTTCTTTCTTTCTTCTTTAATCCCACTTTTTCTCCCCGTTGGCATAGTCAGAATGGCACGGACTCATCCTACGTTAACAGTATCAGTTGCCAACATTCTCCAAGAAGCTGAAAAATAAAGTCTCTCCGAACTCTTGCTTTCTGCAACCTTCCCACCAGGCCTGAAACAACAGATTCCACTGATATGAAAGGAAAGCATTTTTGCAAAGAAAAACATCTTATGGGTGTTTGAACAAAATAATCCCAAGAATGAGTTCTTAGAGGGGAGATAGTCAAATATATTAAATTTGCAACATAAATCCTCTGACCTTTCCATTAATTTGTTTAATAATTAGTCTGGCATTTTTGCTGCTTAATTAAATGGGGGAAAAAATCTGCCCATTCTAAGAATTGCCTAATCAAATTTAACTAATGTTTATGTAAATTTGATCATCTTAAGCAATTAATATTATAACAAGGATGGTTCTTAAATTAAAACATGTGTATCAG
The DNA here is from genome assembly GCF_028018385.1 of Neofelis nebulosa. Lineage (NCBI taxonomy): Eukaryota > Metazoa > Chordata > Mammalia > Carnivora > Felidae > Neofelis > Neofelis nebulosa. The sequence continues at coordinate 8,661,778 of NC_080794.1, read as the reverse complement.
GGAAAAACAAGCCTGTGAGAATGGCTTGTCCATTGTTGCCAGCTTCTCTGTTTCCTTTAGGATTCTGCAAATGGGCATCATTTATATTTTTGGCCCAGTTTTCATTTCCCTGGTAACAAAGATCCCACAAATGGAGGACTGTGACTTCATCGAGGTTTAAGGACCACAAGGAGGACTTGCTCAGGCCTCTGAGAATGTGCCTTTGATAAAGAAACAAAGGCAACAAGAAATAATTGACCAGGGAAATTATGTTCACTCTTTATATTCTGTCCCTTTGAATTCTCACTGTTCTACTTTACTTTCTATTCCAAATATTTTACAGACTCATCTTTGACTAAAAGCCAATGAAACTAAATAAACAGGCAAGTGAGGGATGAAATGGAAGCATGGTAACCAGAAAGAGTTGCTACTCCATTTACTTTTAAACTGCAAATTTGGTAAGGGCTATCTGTATTCAGGGCTCAGCTAAGGCCAGGTGGGCAAAGGTCCGGAGGGGAAGCACGCCACCTTCAGCCCTCCTGACACCACACCCTAGCTTAATGTCCACAGCTAGGTGCTTAGTGCCCCTGGCTTCCTACTTTCAAGCTCCAGGACCATCTTCCATGCCCACTTGCATTAATGACCATTGGGCCTGATGCCATGTGATAGAACCCCACAGAAGCTAACTGAGCAAGTGCATTTGGGCTGAGGCTTTGACAAGTTAACACTGACATTTGGAATCTTCGACACTTAGGCCAAAAGGAATCGATCGGGTGATGTCAAAGATGGAATTCTCTCCAATGAATTAATAATAATTAGCATCTTTTTTTTTTCAAAGCCATTTCTACCTGTCATTGCATTTGCCCTGCAAAATGGAATAACCCTGCAAGGTATTTAATAGCAATAATAATGGCAGTGGTGGAATTCCCTTTTTAATGGAGGAGTGTACTGAGACCTTCTTGGGAAAGAGGCAGTGGCTTTCTCAAGGTCATGGGACTAATGCATCAGCAATTCAGGCCCAAGTCTGAGACATCAGCTCAGCACAGTCCCCTCTCCACCTCCAATGAACGAACGAGGCCACCCTATGTATTCAGTGCTTCTTGGATTTCACTGTCTGCGGCCTATGCTTGTATACACTGCCCATCAAGCCAGCTCTTGACGAGGTCTGGTCCTCTGTTCTGGGAGAGAGGGGTTCCCTCCTGCTCAACATCCCCTCACCTACACTGTGTTCGGATACTTTCCAAGGGCCCCACTTGGTAGGAAGAACAATTTCTCTACTTAATTGGCATTCCTCACCTTCCCTATTCTGTATGTTTTTCACAGAATTTTATTTTTTCTTTTAATGTTTATTTTTGAGAGAGAGAGAGAGAGAAAGAGAGAGACAAAGTGTGAGCAGGGGAGGGGCAGAGAGAGAGGGAGACACAGAATCCAAAGCAGGTCCCAGGCTCTGAGCTGTCAGCACAGAGCCCGACACAGGGCTTGAACTCACGAAGTGTGAGATCATGATCTGAGCTAATGTGGGACACTTAACCAACTGAGCCACCCAGGTGCTCCTCACAGATTTTTCTTTTTTTAAGTTTATTTATTTAGAGAGAGTGAGAGCATGCACATGAGCCAAGGAGGCACAGAGGGAGGGAGAGAGAAAGAATCCCAAGCAGGCTCCACACTGTCAGCATGGAGCCCGATGCGGGGCTCAATCCTATTAACCATGAGATCGTGACCTGAACTGAAATGAAGAGTCAGAGGCTTAACTGACTGAGTCACCCAGGAGCCTCTTTCCAAATTTCTTATGGAGATGGATTCCTAAGGTTTTAAAATGTTTTCTTCTAGGGGAACCTGGGTGGCCCAGTCAGTTAAGCATCTGACTTCAGCTCAGGTCATGATCTCATGGTTCATGAGCTCGAGCCCCACATCGGGCTCTGTGCTGACAGCTCAGAACCTGGAGCTGCTTCAGATTCTGTATTTCCCTCTCTCTCTGCCCCTCCTCAGCTGTGCTCACTTTCTCTCTCTCAAAAATAAAGAAACATTTAAAATAAATAAGTAAATAAAATAAAATGTTTTCTTCTAAACTTCTTGTGTTTAATTCATATTATTCTTTAATGTCATGGTACGAAGAGTAGGACAGTATCAATTACTTATAATCAGTCCCGACCAGTGGGGAAAATGGGAGAACAAGGGGCAAGGGACTGGAGGGAAAGCACCCCTACCTTAAGCCCTCCTGACCCCACAGGTGAGGGTTAGCTAAACAGGAACTCAAAACTGAAGATCCCCAAATTTGCAGGGAAACAGATCTGATGGGGACAAACAGCTGACAATATATTTAGAGCCTCTAGAACCACAGTCAACAAAACGATTGGATACAGAACAGAAAGTGACCATGTAGGAAACATTAAAAAATAAAATAATTAAAACAAGATAAAAGTACAGGGCACCTGGTTGGCTCAACTGTGCTGACAGCTCAGAGCCTGGAGCCTGTTTCAGATTCTGTGTCTCCCTCTCTCTGCCCCTCCCCCGTTCATGCTCTGTCTCTCTCTGTCTCAAAAATAAATAAATGTTAAAAAAAATTTTTTTTTAAAAATGAGAAGGCACATATTAAAACAACTTAAATATAACTATTACAAATGAAAAACATAATCTTTGGAACTAAAAACACAGCAGAGGGGTTAAAAAGTACATGAGCCACACCCAAGGAAAAAACTGGGAATTAGTCAATGGGAAGACAGATGTGAAATAATGACTTAAATTGAAGCTCAGAGAGACTGAAGATACAAAATGTGAAAGAGGGGTTCAAATATTAGAAAAACAGATTGGGGCACCTGGATGGCTCAGTCAGTTAAGCGTCAAGACTTTGGCTCAGGTCATGATCTCGAGGTCTGTGAGTTTGAGCCCCCAGCAATGGGCTCTGTACTGACAGGTCAGAGCCCGGAGCCTGCTTAGGATTCTGTCTCCCTCTCTCTGCCCCTCCCCTGCTTGCACTCTATCTCAGTCTGTCTCTCAAAAATAAATAAATGTTAAAAAACATTTTTTTATTAGAAAAACAGAATGAGAAATCTGTTACATAAAAAAGACTTTGGCTGCCATTTGTCCCCAGTTCCTGGCAAGAAGTCTCTAATCTTTGGAATTTCCCTAGTGATGGGGGTGTCTTTGTTTTTAGGGTGTGCTCTGATAGCTTACATTATCATGGTGGCTGGAGGTGGGTCCCTACATAGTTTATACTAACGGGAGACTCACAAGGGGGCCGGCCCCACCCCAAGACTAACCTTGTTAGGTCAGTGGGGATTTTTGAGCCATGTGATATCTGCCTAATATCCAGAGCGGAAAAGGGGCTGGAGATTGGCCACTGATTCAATCAATCGTGCTTCGATGCTGAAACCCGAATAAGCTTCCCTGGTTAACAATATACTGTGCATATTCTTACACAATGATGTGCTGGGAAGAGGACTCATCCTGACCTCCCAAGGAAAGGACACAGATAGATGTTCTACATTTGGGATCCCTTCAGACCTCACCCCAACCATTTCTCTTTTTGGCTGGTGCTGATCTGTATTCTTTCTTCTGTAATAAAACTGTAACAGTAAGTATAACTTGTTCCTGAGCTGTAGGAGTCATTCTAGTGAATTATGGAACCTGAGAAGGTAGTGAGAACTGCTGAATTTGGAGCCGGTTGGTTAGGAGTGCGGGAGGCCTAGGACCCCTGAGCTTGTGGCTGGTGTCAGAAACAGATAGACTGTGCCCTTCAGTTGTGATATTTGGCCTGTTTCTGGCTACTTGGTACCAGAAGTGATTGCAATAATATACTCTTTTTTTTTTAACATTTGAGAGAGAGAGAGAGAGAGAGAGAGAGAGAGTCCCAAGCAGGCTCTGCCCTGTCAGCACAGAGCCCAATAAGGGGCTTGATCCCATGAACCTTGAGATCTTGACCTGAGCTGGAAACCAAGAGTCAGATGCCTAACTGACTGAGCCACCCAGGTGCTCCTGCAATAGCATACTTTTAAGCAGAGTTCCAGAAGGAAAAAAAAAACTGGAAATCACAAAAAGCCATTTGTGTTTTAGACAGAATGAAAGGTCCAGTGTGTTTGTGAATGAGCCTGTCACAGGTGTTAGGGAACCAGGGATCACAAGGCACAGAATCAAGATCAAGGTCTCAGCTCCAAGTTCAGTCAGGCCTCTGGAAGGCCTGGGATGTCAGATAGAGATCCACAAACCAACTTCTGTTCGAAAACTATCCCTGGAATGATTCACTCCAGGGTCGCAGTCTGTGTGAGTTCCGCCTGCACCGTGGTTGCCCTATATCCTCCTCCTTTGAGCTCATGGGTTCTGCTGCTCTGTGGTTTCTCCTGACTCACATGAGACTTCTCCATTCTTCCTTTTCTGAGTGTCCCTCTTTGAAGTGTTTATGCACAAATTCTGAGAGGAGATCTGATGACCCCACTCCACACAGAGGTCATCTGTCAGGAACGGTGCTCACAGTAGGATTTCTCACAGGCTGCCAACCCTCCTGAAGCCCAGCCTATAAAATATGGACTTCCTTTGGGTCCAGGACTTATCCTCAATCCAACCAGTTATGCCAATGACTGCTGTTTCATGTGGCATTCAACATGTGTACCGAGAACCTCTTCTGGCTTCTCTGCACAGAATTAAGCTGCAGATTAGGACAAGTTACACGAGTAGTTGGGATTCTTCTCCATGGCTTCTGTGTGTGACTCTTGAAGGGTTCTTGGGTTTTGTTTCCTTCTCTACTTCGATAAAGTATCACTGAGCCAAAGACTTCCATCCTAGTGTACCCAAGACAGGGACACAACCCTCTCCTTTCATTCAATCCGCTCATCCTTTTGATACGTTCATCAGCCCTGTATTAATAGTCTATTGTTCTCCCATTGATATATGTACTGTGTGATTTCAGACCATGCTGGTGAGAGCATTATAGATCTATCTGCTTCTTTCTTCTGTCTCTACCACTCTAGCATCAGAAAAACTATATAACAAGATTGATAGTAATGATATCATATCATAGCTGACTTCAATAGTTCTTACTTACCATGTACCAGGCACTATTTAAGGAATTTTCGAAAACATTTATTTATTTTTGAGAGAGAGAGAGAGACAGAGAGCATGAGCGGGGGAGGTACGGGGGGGCGGGGACAGAGGATACGAAGTAGGTTCTGCACTGACAGCAGTGAGCCTGATGTGGGGCTCAAACTCATGAACTGTGAGATCATGACCTAAACTGAAGTCATGATTCACCGACTGAGTCACCCAGGCTCCCCTATTTAAGGAATTTTATTACATATTTGAACTCATGTATCTCTTGTAAAAGCCTCCATACAGCAAGTACTATTATTATCCCCTTTTTGTAGGTAGAGAAACTGAGTTTAAGTGATTCGGGTCACACAGTTGCTGTAGAGACAGAGTCAGATGGCCTGACCCCACAGTCTCTGCTCTTCTGCATCGTGCTAATAACTTCCCAATTTAGTGGCCGTGCATTGAGGAATAGAGTCAGCAAAACTTGAACTCAAATCCAAGCATTTCTGCCTTAGTTGTGTGGCCTAAGTTCTATTAGCATCTGTAAAGTGGCGTTAATTCTCTCACAGCATTGTCAGAATAATTAAATGGGATCATACATTGAAAGCACTTAGCATTGTGTCTAAAAAAGTAGTAAGTAGCTACAACTTGTGGTTCATTAGTACTATTCTGAGCTCTATTCAGAATGTGAGCCTCATGTCAATAGTAAATAAATATCAACTATTATTTATCTTATAATGGTATACTGAAGGCCCTACAAACAAAAAACAGACAAGCATGGTGTTCACACACAGACATCTTAGAGTCTGAAACTGTTAATGCCGCTCTCAAGTTCAAAGTAGAAAGCACAGACAACTGCCCACTGACGAAACTTATGAACTGAACAAAGGATTGGACAAACCCATCAATCTGTAGGAGGGAAGGTAAAAGTGTGGAACATCTGTGGGCAGCTGTGGAACACGCCTATGGAGCTAGAACCTCATCCCACCATCCAGGAAAGACTTCATGAAGGCATAAGAATGAAGGGAAGCACTAAAGGTGAGGAAGAGGATTGTGCAACTTTTAAGAAGAGAGAAACAAGGAAATTTCCAGATCTCCTTGTGAAGGGAAGGAGGACTGGATTTCCAAAGTTTCTTCTCACTAGACGATCTGCTTAATGAATTGAGCTAACAACATATCCTACTTCGTGTCTTCTCAAATGATCAGATTTGACGAGCCATCTGCTCTGCCAAGCAATCTATTGGATCTCTAGATTTTTAAGGGCAAAGAATGTGTCCGTCTTCCCTAGCTTCTGGCTCGGTGCCCAGAATTTAGTACATGCTCAATAAATAATTATTTGATGAATCTTGGTGACCCTCTGCAGTGAAAAACTCCTACATTCTTAATTTTCAATGGCATGCTTAAGTATGTATCACAGTGTTACTTAGTCTCATCATTGTTCTGCCATCACCATCTTATTTGATGCGGTCCCAGCTGTGAAGACGCATACTCGCTTCTCTGAGGTAAAAAAGAAAAAAAAAAAAAAAAACAGGCTCTGGCAGCATGATTAAAACAAATTCACATTCGCATTTGACCGACAGCCATTAAAGGCCTCAAAAAAACAAAAACCAAAAAAAAAACAAAAAAAAAAAAAAAAAAAAAACCTCACAAAACACACAAACAAAAACCATCAGAACACTGAAGAAAAGAATTGGTGCACAGATCTCAGCAAAATAGCTGAAAAGTCTTCATGGAGTTATTCTATTGGTCAAACAGTAATTCAGTATTGACACGAGTTTGGACAAGGTTAACAAAAGGTTTTTCAGTCCCAAGTTTAACTTCAGAGCATTCACGTGAAGGCAAATGGCAATAGTAGTTTTAAAGTCCTAATATACATATTCTGCATGAATGGCAAATTGCTAAATAAAAAAAAAATTCTGATATAATTCCTGCTTCATCGAATACACAGTACAAGAAAAACTAACCTTTCTGAGATACTTTATTTGTATTCAATGAATGCCTCAACTTTTACTTTTCCCTCAAACATGGGCATTTATAATTACTTTTCTTTGTACTTTTAAAAGAAAGGCATCGTTTTAAGAAAAAAGTCCAGGGGTGCCTGGGTGGCGCAGTCGGTTAAGCGTCCGACTTCAGCCAGGTCACGATCTCGCGGTCCGTGAGTTCGAGCCCCGCGTCAGGCTCTGGGCTGATGGCTCGGAGCCTGGAGCCTGTTTCCGATTCTGTGTCTCCCTCTCTCTCTCTGCCCCTCCCCCGTTCATGCTATGTCTCTCTCTGTCCCAAAAATAAATAAAAAACGTTGTAAAAAAAAAAAAAAATTTAAAAAAAAAAGAAAAAAGTCCAAATAAGTTATATTTTGTTCATTAACATTAGTCACATTCTTAACATCGCATACACCATTGAAAAGTTAATTCCAATTCAGTGGTTTCAGAAGAGTTTTAGTTGTTGATAATAATTACTAACCTGCTTTAAGCATAAATGTGAGGCATGTGCAGGCAGTTTTTACGCCATCACCACATTATATAATGCAAATAACTTTTCTGATCTGATTTTCCAGCTTTGTGATAAAATTAAGTATACTTGAGGGGAGGTCTAACTTTTTGTATTAGATGGCTATGTTACTTACAGAAATAGATTATTATATGCCAAAAAAATGTTGGGAGTAATAAAACACGAATGGTGTACATGTCAGAAAGCTTTTCAAAAGAAGTATTTGCACAGCCTCTGTGCTAATTACCCAACAAAAGAACACCAGTTCAGGTGTGGGTTCCAATGTACCCCTCTCATTGGATGCCCATGGCAAACACTAGTGGCATTCATTCACTTAGGAACCAGAACTGCCCAGTTCCCTTTACTCTCAGTAGATGAATAGCCTCATCTCCTACGTCACAAGAATAGAGATCTCAATTCTCTGATACCAAACTTACACACTTTTTGGAGGTGAAACGTGTCTGTTTCTTCCTATTACTATGCCCCTTCTCCACTGGAGGCTCAGTTCCTCAGCTTATGCTGTGGGCCCATTTCCTCTGGTCTTTGCTGGGTTCTTACTTACACTAGCAATGACCTCTTCTCTTCCTGCATTGTTTTCTTGTCTTTCTAGTTAATGATTTCATCTCATCAGTGTTTTAAACTGTCTGGAGTCTCCTCCATCTTAAAATAAAATTCCTTCTACCATTACCACTTGCTCTTCCAGCTACTGCCCTGTCTCCTCTACTTGACACACAAACGTCCAAATAATTGTTGTGTTGTCTCAACTCCCTACGTCTACCTCTCACCTCCCCCCAACTCTTTGCCATGGAATCGTCTAGTCTCTTTCTCACTTAATCTTTCAAGAGACTCTGTTGATCCTCCTTCTTAAAATGCTCTCTTCTACCAGTGCTCGTGGCTCTACACACTTTTGGCTTCCTCTGGCTATTCTCCAATCCCCTTGGTTAATTTATCCTTCTCTGAATAACCTTTATTATTGTTTTTGAGAGAGAGAGTGTGTGCATGCAAGTTGGGGAGGGGCAGACAGAGAGACAGAGAGAATCTCAATCAGGCCTCACGCTCAATGTGGAGCCCGACGTGGGGCTCCGTCTCACAACCGTGAGCCAAAATCAAGAGCCAGACACGTAACTGATTGAACCACCCAGGTGCCCTTCTGAATACCCTTTTAAATAAAGGGGGCTTCTCAGAAACTAGTCATAAGTTCAGCCTCTATTTTCACTTTATACCCTTTGTTTAGGCAAACGCCATCCATTTGTCAATGAGTTCCAATTTAAATATGTAACCCAGACCTTTTCTTGGAATTCCAGCGCCAATGCATCCAAATACCAACTGAATGTAAATGAAGTGCCAAAGGCACATTAAATTCAGCAGGTCCCAAACCAAACTCAGGATCTTCCTCCAAAACCTAGTCTCCCTCCATCTAGTCTTCCATATCTTAGAGAATGGTACTAACACCATCAGGCTGCCCATGAGAAACCCAAGAGCCAGTCCCGACACCACACTCCCTTCTTCACGAGCCCCATTGACTGCTTACCTAATTTGCATATCCTTCGCTCTGTCGTCTCTCCTACCACCCTGGACCAAACTACTATCTTGTCCGATCTGAACCACTGCTCAAGCCTTCTAACTCACCCTGCCCATACCCACCATTGACCTTCAATCTGTTTTCACACACCAACCCGAGTAAGCTTTTCAAACTGCGACCCGCTTATTTCTTTCTCTAGCTTAAAACCTCATGATGTACTCCCATTGCTCTCATGACAAGGAAGAACACACTGATGTGTTCTCCAAGGCTCCCCGTGACCTGGCCCAGACATGTCTTCAAAGCACTTCCGCCTCCTCTCTGCCCACACCAGCCACACCAGCCTTCTTTCATTATCTCAGCCAGTCTGATAGCACGCTCTATTTTTTCTTCATTGCATTTACCCTCAGTTTTCCATCATTATTTATTACACATTTATTTTGCATATTTTATTTATCTGTTTCCTCCAAAAAAATGGTTTTTAAAATTATCCCTCAGCATCTTGCTCACACAGAGCTGGTGTTCCTCGCACATCTATTGGATGCATATCTGAATTAGTAGATCCAAGAAAGCATCCTGAAAGAGCTGCCGTTCATGGGTACCCAAGGAAGAACGTGTGGGATAGTTACGGTTGCAGGAGATTACGCCAATATGGTATATTTTAAGTAGCTCTGGAGAGGTGTTTCCCTAGCATAGCTTATTTTCCCCCCAGTTCTACCCGTTTCTCCTGAATTGCTAACGGAACAGAATATGAAATTTCTCGTGGATATACTGTCATCCTTTCCCTGTGGAGCAGAGACTTGCCTTCTAGCCTGAGGTAAAATCAGTACCAACTTCACTTGTTTTCACTGACGTGCAATAGAACAATAATCACCGAATTTCCTCCATAGGTCCCCAAGGCATGGCTCCCTCGGGAATTGGTAGCACAGGTGTGTCACACACATATCTGGCAGGTGCAAAGTCTTCGTTGCCTGAGAGGCTGGTCGAAATGTGGGTAAAGGACCCGCTTGGGTGAAGAGGCTGCGACAAGCCTCCTCTGCTTTCTGAAAGTCACATGCCAGTCATCTCCCTCCCCTCTCCCCGAAAGGATAGCTTAAATCTCTCAATAACAAGGCAGCAAGAAATCCAGCTGGAATAGTGAGCCTCACCAAAATAATGCCAGATCAAATATAGGGCACTCACTCAAATCTGAATTTCAGGAAAACAACAAATAACTTGTAATAGAAGTATGGCCATGCAATATTTAGATAGAAGGATACTAATAAAGTATTCATTTATTGGAAATTCAGATTGGCTGGGTGTGCTGTATATTTATTTGCTGAATCAGATAACCCTGACTAGAGTCCACTCATTCATTCACTCATTCATTCATTCAGCAAGTCTATACCGAGTGCCAACTGTGAGCCAGTCTCTCTTTTAGCTGCTAAGTCTCAGGAGCGAACGCAACAAAAATCCCTCACCAAGCTTTTAGTCCATAATGAAAACCAAATCTAGGTGCCTGTAAAATCCGGCAGGCTGCACTGCCTGGGGAGTGGCCCCAACCCACCACTGGGTCCCTGTCAGAAGATATATAGTTGGTCGCAAATATTTGCTTGCAGTCTCCTTGTTAGAATATTCTGTTCTTAGGAGAATAGTCACACCAAAATTGTAACAGTGAGATTGTCATTGGGTTTGGGAGTTTGAATGATTTTATTCCTTTTCCTGCTTCTCTGCATTTTCCACATCTTCTAAATGTGTACTAAATGTGTAGTACTTATAAAACCAGTATGAATTGTTCCATAAACTCAAGATGCCATACAGTCACTTTTTTTTTTTTTTTAATTTTTTTTTTTTCAACATTTTTTATTTATTTTGGGGACAGAGAGAGACAGAGCATGAACGGGGGAGGGGCAGAGAGAGAGGGAGACACAGAATCGGAAACAGGCTCCAGGCTCCGAGCCATCAGCCAGAGCCTGACGCGGGGCTCGAACTCACGGACCGCGAGATCGTGACCTGGCTGAAGTCGGACGCTTAACCGACTGCGCCACCCAGGCGCCCCATACAGTCACTTTTTAAGTTCATGATTCAAGCCCTGATCTGTACCATTAACAGGATCTCCATTATCTACAGCTGAGATGCCCCTTACCTCCAGAATCGTCCGGGCACTTTAGCAGTCCCAAAGCAGGTGGGGGTGATGGTTAGGGGAGAGGGCAGAGATCTCACCACTGAAGCAGGGCTAGTGCCTGAACCTACTCCCCATGTCTTGAAGGCTCACCCCCGTGGGAGGTGGGTCCTGTGCCCGCGCCAACAGTAGGATCTGAGCCTGGAGGGAACAGCTTCCTGCCCAGGGGCTCTCTACTGCAGGGCCCACCCACTTTTTCAATAATCCAATGCGCACCTGAGGCTGCAGACTGTAGGATTTGAATGTTCCGTTGCCACACCTGGCCACCTCCCAGGGGACCAGCTGGTGTTCTCAGGTGGACTCGGGGCTGGCTCTGGTGTGTTCACTCACCTCGCCTCTCACTGGTCCAGAACCACTGCGTGCACCTTGTCCTCTTGGCCACTGCCCTCCCTCCCTTCCTGGGAATCCATGCTTTAGGGGCCCCCAGCTGTTCCTTTTAAATACACAAAACACAGGCTCAGTGGGTTAAGCATCTGACTCTTGATTTCTGCTCAGGTCATGATCTCTCGGTTCGTGGGATCAAGCCCCAAGAGAGGTTCCCATGATGACAGCATGGAGTCTGCTTGGAATTCTCTCTCGCTTTCTCTCTCTGCCCCTCCCCTGCTCATGCTCTATTTCCCTCTCTCTCAAAATAAATAAACATTTAAAAATACATACATACACAAAACAAAGAATCTGAGTACACTCACTTGTCTCTACACACAGGGTCACTACTCAGCAATACCCGTGGAAAAGAAGCTTCTTCAAGATCTCAGTTACTCCTACCCTTTCCAGCAGAGCCCCAGCAGGGATTCCAGGGAGACCAACACCCATACTGGAGAAATAGACAATTCCCCTCTGGGGTTCCAAAGCACTTCCCTGGCTCTTCTTTCAAAAGCAGAGAAAAAAAGGTACAAATGTAAGTTCTAGAAGAGCATCCCAGTGTACCCGTAGAGAATACACAAAAATAACATAAAGCATTCTGAGCCCGCATCTCACCATTCACCAATGGACTCGCTATGGGTTTCTTAAGCCCTTATGTCAGACAAAGCTTTTCTTTCATTACCTTTATTTATAATGGTAAGATTCCCCATTCGGAATAATTATTAGAATTAGAAATTAAGCTGAATGGATCAAGGCAATGTGCCCTGACATACAGTTAACAGGAAACTGTTCATTTTTATTTTATTTTTTATATGAAATTTATTGTCAAATTGGTTTCCATACAACACCCAGCGTTCATCCCAGCAGGTGCCCTCCTCAATGCCCATCACCCACTTTCCCCTCCACCCCCCACTCCCTCCATCAACCCTCAGTTTGTTCTCAGTATTTAAGAGTCTCTTATGGTTTGCCTCCTTCCCTCTCTGTAACTTTTCTTTTCCCCCTTCCCCTCCCCCCTGGTCTTCTGTTAAGTTTCTCAAGATCCACATGTGAATGAAACCATATGGTATCTGTCTTTCTCTGTATGACTTATTTCACTTAGCATAACACTCTCCAGTTCCATCCACGTTGCTACAAAAGGCCATATTTCATTCTTTCTCATTGCCAAGTAGCATTCCATTGTATGTGTAAACCACAACTTCTTTATCCATTCGTCAGTTGATGGACATTTAGGCTCTTTCCATCATTTGGCTCTTGTTGAGAGTGCTGCTATAAACATTGGGGTACAAGTGCCCCTATGCATCAGCACTCCTGTATCCCTCGGGTAAATTCCTAGAAGTGCTACTGCTGGGTCATAGGAAACTGTTTGCTTTTAAAATAATATGTTATTGCACTGGTATTGGTATGATGTCTTATGCCTAATTCATAACTATCTATATATAATTTAGAAAAAATGGAGGTTGGCTTAATCAGAATTTTCATCTTGAGCAAAATCATTAGCAAGGCTTTTCAATTCATACATCACAGTCCACAGGTAACATTTTTATTGGAGTGAGTCAAAGTGATAAATAAGCTCAAATCTCACAAGACCCAAGTCATGGGATTTTAGTGCAAAGATGCCCAACGAGGATGCTTTCATTTCCCAGCAGAGGACACGGACATCCAGAGAGGCAAGTGTGCAAAATCCCACAACTAGCTTGTCATGCATTCGGCAACATGCTAGTTGACAATTCTTACACGTGAGCCCTAGGATGGGAGGTCCAAGGATAGAAAAATCTACTGGAACTAGGACCCACATCTCCTCAATCCCAGGCCGAAGCTCTTTCTTTCCCTGGAAGACAGGCTGTTGTAACGGCCTCTGCTTCCTTCAGGACATTGAAATGGAATGGCATTTAATGCCTGGTTGCATTAGCAAATACGCAATGTCCCCACACTCTGATGGTTTCACTTACCATCAAGGGGGTCACCTGTGCACCTGTAGACGAATAACCTGTGTTTGAAAATAAAGAAGGTTTGGAAAACTAATTATTTCCAAATATCATACAAATAACTTTGAATCCAATGGTATTATCAAATCCCCACATGACTTTGAATGCTTTCTCCTTCATTTCAAGCCTCTGCTAAATTATCTAGGCCCCAGAGCATGAAAATGCAGTGCATAAATCAAAAACAGGTTGTTGGGGTTTTTTTTTTCCTGTGCTGTTGCAGAAATGTCAATTTGCCACATCATTTAGCAGCCAAGGAGCAAGCTACAGATGGAATAGGGGAAGCATGAGCAATCAGCCTGATCACTTGGGAGAAAACTTGGAATTTCTGACCAAAGTGAATTCCTTACAATTTCAGGAAAAGGTATCATTAGCATGTAGATAAAATAGGAGGCCTGAAGACTTGCCTCCTCTTCCCAGATCATCTCAGATTTTATTTGGATTGTATTTGCTCCTAATTCTCTCCCACACACTGCCCCCTTCAGGCCATCTACAACACCATCATCATGCCTGTCATCTTGGTGTTTCCCTTGTAATTCTTTTAAAATTTTTTTCATGTTTATTTATATTTGAGAGAGAGCGCACGCAGGGGAGGGGAAGAGAGAGAGGAAGACACAAAATCCAAAGCAGGCTCCAGGCTCTGAGCTGTCAGCACAGAGCCCGACATGGGGCTCGAACTCAGGAACCACGAGATCATGACCTGAGCCAAAGTCGGACATTCAACTGACTGAGCCACTCAGGCGCCCCAATGATGTTTCCCTTTTAAATTTCCTTTTTTCTAATTGATCAATGCTTTCCCATGCTGAGACAAAATTTGCTTCCATGGAAAAGTCTTTAGGCTTAGGTTTAGGAGAGCTGGATTCTGGTTCTAGCTCTGGCATTCAAATGTAAACATGTCCAGATCTAAATGACTCACCTTGTACATTTGCTCCCAATGCAAGGCACATGAGAAGAGCGGAAGCCGTGCCTCCTATCACATTCATCTCCCAACCCAGACCTTCTCCACTGGGCAAGACCCTTCACTGTCTCCCAACTATATCCTGTTGATTCCTTGCTCTACATGTTCATTCATGGCTTCAGTCACTGAATTCTCACTGGTCATTCATCCATCAAATCTAGACTAGCCTCCTTCCTTATCATCTATCCTTTCCCACCTGACCATCCTCAACAAGAACTCAAATTCCACCTCTGGATAGCTTCAACTCCGATGTCTTTGGCCTTGCCCTGCTCTGAAGTCCTAGCCCCTTTTGTTTGTATCGCATGTTTTTCACTTGGTTATATAATGTCTCATGTTATTGTTTTGGAATTTTCTGCATTACTTATTCATTGCTTCACTGTGTTTGCCTTGGCTCCCATCCGAGTTTTGAACTTTTACTCCATATAATCAAAACTCCTAGTTTCTTTTTATTTTTCCTAGTTTCTCATTCCAATTCTCAACTACTCTGAGCAAAACCAACAATCTTCCATTTTCTTACATAAAACATAAGATCTTTAAAATTGCTTCCAGCTCTAATAGTATGTACATCTGAGATTTTCTTTACTGTTTAAAAATTCAGATTTGGGGTGCCTGGGTAGCTCAGTTGGTTAAGCATCCAACTCTTGTTTCTGGCTGAGGTCATGATCTCACAGTCATGAGATCAAGCCCAGCATTGGGATCTGCACTGAGGGTGGAGACTGCTTAGGATTCTCTCTCCCTCCTTCTCTCTCTCTCTCTCTCTCTCTCTCTCTCTCTCTG
Organism: Neofelis nebulosa; assembly: GCF_028018385.1. Classification (NCBI taxonomy): domain Eukaryota; kingdom Metazoa; phylum Chordata; class Mammalia; order Carnivora; family Felidae; genus Neofelis; species Neofelis nebulosa. The sequence continues at coordinate 8,646,530 of NC_080794.1, read as the reverse complement.
CCCCTCCCTCCTCCACTCACACACATGCTATCTTTCTCTCTCTCTCTCTCAAAAAAAATCAGATTTTTTTCCTTTGAGTTTTATTATTATTACCACTCCTTTAATTCCTAGCACAATTATGGCATATCATACAGTTGTCCCTTGGACAACAAGTGGTTTGAACTACACGGGTCCACTTACATGAAGATTTTTTTAGAGTACAATAATGTAAATGTATTTTCTCTTATGATTTTCTTAATATATTATTTTCTCTAGCTTACTTTATTTAAGAATACAGTATGGAACATATAAAATATGCATTAATTGACTGTTCATGTCATTGGTAAGGTTTCCGGTCAACAATAGGCTATTAATAGTTAAGTTTTGAGGGAGTGGAAAGTTATACATGGATTTTTGACTGCGAACAGGGTCAGCACTCCTAATTCTCACATAGTTCAAAGGTCAACTGTAGATGCTTAATCAAGGAGAACGTTGAAATGAGGACAACGAGATCATCTCCCTGGCTATTCTGTGGACATGCCAGAATTCCAAGGGTTGAAAGAGGGGTGTTTGGAAGTGTCCCTCAATTCCTAAGGCTTTTGCTACAAAGCTATGAGTGTCAACAAAAGGTCTTTCTACCCCCTTCAAGGCATGGAGAGGATGATATAAACACGGCTCAGTACTTATTGCAAGAAAAAGGCTCCCTAAAAATCCATCTTCAAAGCTTATAATTTTCAACCGATGAGAAGCGATTCCTTTACCTCCAAAGGCCACAAGGCTTCTGTGTTTTTAAATAAAGGGAAAGGCATGGCCTGTCACACAACAAGCCAACAACGTGACCCATTTGAAGAAGAAAGAAATGAAATGATCACCCGTTTCAGTTGGCAATTTGGAGAGAGAGGGTGAGAACGGACAATCCTGGCAGACTCCTCATTTTCTGCTTGAGGAAAAAATAAAGGGTATTTATGGGAACTGTCCTGTGTTATTAAAGAGGGATGATTGCTTCAGCCCTCCTAAAATGTTTTGTAATATTAATTTTTCACTAATGACACTTTTAATACACTCCGTGATAAATCCCTGCCAGAGTCTAGCTCTCGCCGGTGTAGGTGCGTGGAGCTGTAACAAGCATGACCCTAGCCTCTTACACAGATTGGACTCATTTATTACCCGGTGCCGTGGCCAATTTGCATCTCCAATCCACAAGCAATCTTTCTCCAGCTGTTACCTCAATTTGTCCTTGCAACAATTTTCATCACTTCTGGAGAAATTTTTGTGATAAAGCTGTGCAAAGTATCACTAGGGGCAGAGGGAAGAGGTGAGGAGGGATTGCGGTCAGCTTCCAGGGGGAGATGCCCAGGGGCATCCCCCTTGGCCTTTGGGACCTGTGGGTCCCCCAGTCATGGACACCAGCCCCAAAGCTAGTTGTTCGGAGGCTCCTGCTGAATTTGGAGGAATCTTACTTCAAATTCTATCAGCACTGAGTAAATGAGAAGGCTCTGTAAAATGAAGCCTTTGAACATTGAAGGGAAAGAAAAACAGCAACCTTGAATAGGTGTTCTAGCTCGGATTCTAACCTTTAACTCCTCCGCCACGTGAAGAAAGAAAGGAAAAGGAGGAGAGTGAGAAATAAATACATGGAGAAGGCGAATATTGGAAGGATTCTCTGTAATGCTTGGCACCTTGTCTCAAAGGACAGCCCCCAAATCACATGCCCTGACATAACCAGCCGCTGGTTGTTCTTAAGTGAAATGTAAACATTTGAAATTGGTTTAGCCTATGAGAGTATAGTTTTATTCATTTATTCACTTTCCAAGTATCCATTGCCAGACACTGGGCTAGGCATAGGAGTCCATGTATATTTAACTATTGTTCAAAAGCATCTCATCTGTAAATCCCATGAGATCGAGTACCCCCTATCTACTACTAGACCCCTGAGTCTAGCATAGTACATGGCAGAGTATGTCCGATGAAAGAGATACTGGGATAGAAGGAGAGAACGAGAAAATGAGGACAGGAGAAAGCAGAGTTTTATCCCCAGGATCTAGGAAAGTCTCTGATCCAGAGTAGATGCTTAGTGAATGTTAGTTGTTGTTTATGCGGAGAGTGGAATTAACATAACTGACACCCAAAGCATTCACTAACTGTATGACTCAAGTTACTTGTGCTCAGGCTGGATAAAAAGATCTTAACACAAACATGTGATGCTTCCACTGATATTTGCTTAGAGTAAAAGGAACCCAGGTAGCAGCTACCCTTCTCCAAGATATATCTTTGTAGATGCACAAATATGCTTTGGTAAAATCACTGAACTGGTCCCACTTCTAGGGAAGGTTGTGAAGTTAAGAAAACTCTGTTGGGGCGCCTGGGTGGCGCAGTCGGTTAAGCGTCCGACTTCAGCCAGATCACGATCTCGCGGTCCGTGAGTTTGAGCCCCGCGTCAGGCTCTGGGCTGACGGCTCAGAGCCTGGAGCCTGTTTCCGATTCTGTGTCTCCCTCTCTCTCTGCCCCTCCCCCGTTCATGCTCTGTCTCTCTCTGTCCCAAAAATAAATAAAAAACGTCGAAAAAAAAAATTAAAAAAAAAAAAAGAAAGAAAACTCTGTTTAACTGAATGCAAACAGGACTGCTAGTCAGGAGTGGGACATGCAGGACAGACAGGCAAGAGGGTAGGAGGGGTGTTCAATGGGTTATTTAAATTTTGTTTAAGCTGCATTCCCAGAACATTATCTGCCCATTTCTTTTTTTTTTTTTTTTTTTTTTTTTTTTAAGTAGGCTTCATGCCGAGGGGGAAGGCCAACATAGGGCCTGAACTCACGACCCTGACATCAAGACCTGAGCTGGGATCAAGAGTCAGATATTCAACCGACTGAGTCACCCAGGCACTCCTATTCTGTAATTATTTACTGAGGCCTTGCTATGGTGAAGGCATTAAGCTAGAAGGGACACAGCCTGCACTCAAAGACTCTGTGGCCAAAAAGGGCCCGGACCCAGTAAGTAACAGTTAAGATGCACCAAGAAGGGCTGAAGGAGGCACAAGTCCCGAGGAAATCCCCCAGCCCAACCCTGGGGGCCAGTGGCCGGAGAAGGATTTCCAGAGGAGGTGATGCCTCAGCCAGACCTTTTAAAGAATAAGATGCAATGACATAAGTTAAAATAAGCCAGGCAGGAGCAAAGAAGCAGACAAAGCAGGAGAGGGTGTTCCAGAAGAGAAAACAGCACAGGTCACAGCACAGTGTGAGAGACAAAGGATTGGGTCTGGGAAACCGCTGGACCAGCCACCGGGAGGCAAGAGGCTTCCCTGGACCAGCGGGCAGGGACATGATCGGGGAGGACTCGGGGGCCATGCCAAGGAGTCTGCATCTTAGCCTGAAGAGAACAGGAAGCTTCACTTACATGGTGAGTTAAGCACAAAAACACAGGCTGGTGGCAAATAGGAAGTAGGACTTGCAAAACAGGCCCCCTCTGAAGCATGATGCAAACCATTTAAATAAAAGAGTTCTGGGGCTTCTGGGTGGTTCAGTCAATTAAGCGTCTTTTTTTTTGTTTTTTTCTTTTGAGAGAGACAGAGCACAAGCAGGGGTGGAGCAGAGAGACAGGGAGAAAGAGAATCCCCAGCAGGCTCCACGCTGTCAGTGCAGAGCCCGATGTGGGGCTGGAACTCACGAACAATGAGATCATGACCTAAGCCAGAGCCAAAACCGAGAGTCGGATGCTTAACTGAGCCACCCAGGCGCCCCAACCTAACCCTACTCTTCATTTCGGCTCAGGTCGGGATCTCACATTTCATGATATCGAGCCCCACGTCTGGCCCTGTGCTGACAGCAGGGAGACTGCTTGGGATTCTCTCTCTCCCTGCCCCTTTCCCCTTCCCCTGTGCTTGCTCATGCACTCTCTCAAAATAAATAAGTAATAAGTGTTCATTTGTCTCAAAAATGCTGTCTGAGGACGTGGGCAAATCATGTGGGGGAATTCAAAGGTGAGTACGACACGGACTTCAAGGACCTTACAAACCAGGAGAGGAAGTACAGTCCTGGATTGTAACTGTCCTAAGAGCAACACAAAGACAGCTGGAAACCAAATCAAGAGGAAATTGCCTCCAGATGGGGGATCACGAAATGCTTCATGGGAAAGAGGACCTGAAAAACACCACCCAAAAGCCCTGGTCCTCAAGCTTGAGTATGCGTCAGAACCCCCTGGAAGACGACTTAACTCTGTGGGTCCCCACCCCAGAGTTTCTGATTCACCAGGTCTGTTGTAAAGCTCCCTAATTTATACTTCTGTTAAGTCCCCAGCCGAGGCTGACACCGCTGGTCCGGGGACGGGTCTTTGGAGAACCTTTGCCCAAGTGAACATAGGGAATTGGGCCAACAGAGAGGGGACCCTATGCATCACATGAAGAGGAAGCCATGTATGTAAAGGCACGTGGTTAGAAAAGCAAGGCTATATCCCGGTTGAAGAGAGAACATAAGAAACATGAGTATACACGATAGAATCAGACACAACATTTGTAAATTAATTACCCAATCAACTCCAGTCAGCTGAGAGCCATTGAACTACAAGAGTTACCAAGCATAAGGCAACAACCAAAGTGAGCCTGGCTTCCATGTAGCCTGCATCTTTCCCCCTGAATTTTCTATCCTTCAGCCGTCCTGTCTTACCAGGTCCACCTGCTCTCTAAACCAAAACAATCCAATTAGTACCAACCACTCAGCCACAGTGTGCATTACTGATCCCTTTCCTCTAAACAAAAAGGAATTTAAAAATCCTTTTAGTTTAGAAGGAAAACTTTAAATTCATTCTATGAGACAACCATTACCCGGATACCAAAACCAGATAAAGACACCACTAAACAAGAGAACAACAGGCCAATATCCCTGATGAACATAGACGCAAAACTCTTCAAAGATATACTAGCAATCCGATTCCAATAACACATTAAGGAAATCACTCACCATGATCAGATGGGATTTATTTCTGGGATGCAAGGGTGGTTCAGTATTCACAAATCAATGTGATACATCAAGTCAATAAGAAAAAGGAGAGGATCCGTATGACCATTTCAATAGACTCAGAAAGGGCATTTGATAAAGTACAATAACTATTCATGATAAAAACCCTCAACAAAGTAGGTTTAGAGGGAATATATCTCAACATATTAAAGGCCATCTATGAAAAACCCACAGCTAACATCATCCTTAATGGGGGAAAACTGAGAGCATTTCCCCTAAGGGCAAAAATAAGACAAGGATGTCCACTCTCACCATTGTTATTCAACACAGTACTGGAAGTCCTGGCCACAGCAGAAAGAAAACAAAAAGAAATAAAATGCACCCAAATTGATAAGGAAGAAGTCAAACTTTCATTATTTGCAGATCACATTTGCCATTCGCATTGACGTGGATGGACCTCGAAAGTATCATGCTAAGTGAAATCAGCTGGCCAGAGAAAGACAAATAACTTATGACTTCATTCATATGTGGAAGAAACAAAGGAGCAAAGGAGAAAAAAGAGAGAGAGACAAATGAAGAAACAATTCTTAATTATATAGAATAAACTGATGATTACCAGAGGGGAGGTGGGTGGGGGGTAAAGTAGGTGATGGGGATTAAGGAGGGCACTTGTGATGAGCCCCCGATGATGTATGGAAGTGCTGAATTGCTGTATTGTACACCTGCTACAAATATTACACTGGATGTCAAACTAACTGGAAATAAAATTTAAAACTTAAAAAAAATAGACAGATAAAACAATAAATAAAAGTCTCTTTAGTTTTGCCAAAGCACGTTTGGGAATTTTTAAAAAGAATTTTAACAAGTAAATGAAAATTATAAAAGTCAAGAAACAGAGGCACCTGGGTGGCTTAGTCAGTTAAGCATCCAACTCTTGATTGTGGCTCAAGTCTTGATCTCACAGTTCATGAGTTGGAGTTCTGCACCAGGCTCAGTGCTGACGGCGTGGAGCCTGCTTGGGATTTTCTCTCTCTCTCTCTCTCTCTCTCTCTCGCTCTCGCTCTCGCTCTCGCTCTCGCTCTCGCTCTGCCCCTCCCCCACTCATGGTCTCTCTCTCTCTCTCTCTCTCAAAATAAACTTAAAAAGTAAAGAAATAGAGGCATCCACATGCACACAGTTCTCATGTCAACCAAAAAAAAAAAAAAAAGCCCAAAGATCGGTTTGGCTGATGCAGCTTGACAATGGCTTGTAAGGTGTTTTGAGCTGAATTATGCCTAACAAAGACGTGTTGAAGATAGAGTCTTTACGGAGGTAACGAAGTTAAAATGAGGTCATCAGTGTGGGCTTTAATCCAATACGTCTGGTGCCCTGCTCTTAAGGAAGTGAGCATAATGGAGGAGGAGAGGCAACATTTTAATAGACATCCCGTGTGGACCAGAAACAGCAACTTTTTCTGTGAATCCCCACCCCAAAGTCCTTAGGTTTAGCTCTTTTTCTCTCTTTAGCAACTTACTCTCCTACCTTCCTTAAACTCCCCTTCCACTTCAAGAGGGAGGAGCCACCAATGTATTGACGTTCCTCTCAAAGTCCAAAAAGCTATTCAGTTGGGTCTTCCTGCCTGTGAGAGAAGGATCATCCTCCCCACTGGTGGCCATCAGTTCTGGTGGCAAAGGAAATGGTGGAGTAGGAGAGGCGAGACCACCTCAGAGCAGGGTGGGTGCGGGGGAGGTGGGTTGCACGGCCCAGGATGGAGACAGGAAGTTGAAAGGAGAGACCCAGCAACGGGACCCATCACCTCACGACTGACTCAGGCTTACATCTCATTCTTGCTTGTTGAAAAGACAAACCATGTAAGTACTTACAGTAAATTCAGTTTGCCATCTTCCTTCAGAAGAGAAGTGTCCTAATTTCCACCACATGCCGAGAACAGCTGGGTGCTCCGTCACTGCTCCCTAATTACTGATTAGCACACACAATGGCCTAATCGCTCCTCCATATTTGGGGGTAATTTTGATTATTGCCTTATCAGACTCGGAGAGGGTTTCCTGGGGCTTTGTTTACCCAATATACCTCACCCTCCAGTCAGGAGGACACACTCTAGTCACAGCAAGAGAACCACGGTAAATGTCTATCCCAAGGGACGGCCCTAAGCTTTCTAACAATCCTGGTGCTATCAGAATGCAACCGCTCTCTGGAGAAATCGCTGTGTGTGCCCGTATTCCAATAAAGGGAACATTAGTAAACGGCATAGATGTACCCTTGTTCTCTAGTTTAAACACTTTTTTTTTAATGTTTATTTATTTTTGAGAGAGACAGAGACAAAGTGAGCAGGGGAGGGGCAGAGAGAGAGGGAGACACAGAATCCAAAGCAGGCTGCAGGCTCTGAGCTGTCAGCATAGAGCCCGATGCGGGGCTTGAACTCACAAACTATGAGATCATGACCTAAGCCGAAGTCAGATGCTCAACCAACTGAGCCACCCAGGTGCTCCCTTTGTTCTCTGGTTTCAACGGAAACATGCAAAGGTGGTTCAGGAAAAAATATGCCCCGGCTGAACAAGGTCTTTGGAAAGTACAGTGTGTCTTGCCCCATTGTCAGAAACTACTCTGTCCTCCCCCTTTACAGAGACCCCTCCGTGGCCAGACAACGAATGAGGAATGGGCAGCGTCTTTGTCAAGGTTCTCCAGAGAAACAGAAAGAGTAATAGATATTTACATGCATGTTTACATATCTCTATATAGAGATTTACCATGAGGAATTGGCTCATGTGTTTATAAAGGCTGAGAAGTCCCATGAGTTGCTGTCTGTAAGCTGGACCCTTTGGAAAGCCAGTGGCATAACTCCAGCCCAAGTCCGAAGTCCTGAGAACCCAGGAAGTCAGTAGTGTAAACTCTAGTGCAAGAGCAGGGTAAGAGCAGTACCCCAGCTGAAGCATGCAGGCAGGAATTGGACAGGAGAGGATTCCTCCTTCCTCATCTGTCGTTCTTTTTAGAACAACAGATGTGCCAACCCATCCCCGGGAGAGCCATCTTGAGTCCACGGATTCAACTGCTAATGCCATCCAGAAACACCCTCATGGACACACACAGAAATAATGTCTAATGTGGGCTCCACGTCACAATCAAGTTGACACATGAAATTAGCCATTACAGGCAACATAGCCTCCCATGTGGGACTCCCCAGTACCCTGGTAGGTGTCCCAAGATGGATCCTTAAATCTACCTATAAAATAGGAATCAAACAAATGGTACAATGATTGCAGGGCTTTCGGTAAGTCTCTACAGGTTATAGTGATTTGTAATCTGTATGTAAATCCACTAAAATTATTTTTAAGTGATCGAGTGATTCTGACCTAAAACAGCACTTGCCCTTCCAAACTCAAAGAGCAGAGCATTACTTTTGAGAGAATGGGGGAGAGGATATTTTACAAGTTAAACGTGGGGCTCCTCGAGGTGGATCACACGCTATCAGTGCATTTTCTCTCCTGAAACTGAGCGGTGTAGCCGGATGAACATGTCCTCAGGGGGATTTAGCACAGCAGCAAGCATGAAATCACCTAATCCCAGCCCTGCTGGCATACTCTCCTAGGATGCGTCCTTGATCCCGTGGCATCAGAGTGACTGGTATGAGCCTGGGTGGACTTTCAGATGTCTTCCCCGGTTTCAGATTTATATGTTCATTTGTTAACTGTGTAAACACAGAGCCTGACTAGAGGTCTCCCCAGGATAAGCTGTTCCTCAGACCCCCCCCCCCCCCTCAGTCCAAGGAGGCCACTGCATGGCACCTGCTTTCTCAGTGCCTCCCATCTCACCTGTATCTCCCAAGCACTGCGCTGGTCTTGTTGACACTCCTGACTAACAATTACGCAGCAAGTTTCGTCAGAAGCACTGTACACGCGTTCTTTTGTCTCGTGAAACGATACCTGTCAGTCGTACTAATAGCTCCCACATGAGGGAGGTATCCTCACTTCCCAGATGCAAAAGTTGCAACTCGCTGACAGAGGTCACAGAGCCAGGAAGTAATGATGTAGCATTTGTTCCCAGGTTCGTTCACGGCCAAAATCCAAATAACCACTACACTATACTGCCTCCCAAGCATTAGCAAAACGAGCAACCCTCCTCGATCCTTCACTGCTTTAGAGAACAGCCTTCGTACGTCTAGCGGGGAGACTGGCCTTTAAGCCCGAGACATAACACGCATCGCCTTCTTTCTTGTGCTTGCAATCACGTGTATAGTCACTCAAAGGAAAAATACCTAAAGATTATAAGTTTGAGCCACATTTTCAATGGGGTTCAGCCTCAGGACATGGCCACTACTGAAAGCACATTCGTTGATTCATTCTTTACTCAGTCAGCATTGAGTACACACTGTCTGAGGCATTCAGGACGCAATAAAAAATAAGTAAGAGGCCACTGGAATCCAACAAGGTAAGTCCTGTGGGTAAGGAAATGGGATGTGTCAGGCCAGTGGCCAAACCCAGTGCAGAGGAGGTGAGGAAGCCACATCCCACCCAGGAGGGCAGAGTTCTGCAATCCCTCAGTGTTGGCTGTTAACACATGGTTACATGAGTTACCCAATTTCCCCAGGAAGATATATTTGTTCTTCTCCATTAGTTGACGAGAAGTAAAGATACCTGTATATGCATTCTCAGTGCTTTGGCTGAGACTTTTTGTTGACCTGGGAAAAGTTTCCATATGATAAATATTGGGCTAAACAGAATCAGAAGACCATTTGGGGGAAACTGGTGGAAGATCAGAAGCCAGTTTTCAAGTTCTTGCCTCAGCAGTGAGAAGTATATCCATCCATTCCTCAAGCTCTCAGAATGCCTCTATAACCTGGTCTGGTGCTAGGGCCTAAACGGTGCCCAGAACATGCAAACCACAGCTCATAAGGATGAGAACACCAACGTGGAAAGCATACAAATAGCAAACTCCCACGTATTTATGAAAATATGGCTAAAACCTAGGCGAATGGTAAGAGATTTAAAAATATCCATATAAGAGGCAGAATTTGTTTGGGAAATTTATGTCACGATCCACATTTTCACCTAGGTCTTATTAGGGAGCCCAATAGGACACTATGGCAAACACAGTTTTTGGAATTTGTCAAGAAAAGACTCCAGTGGTGGAATTCTTAGAGCCAGGGAAGGGTTTTAAGTCAGCTTTTTTTTTTTTTTTTTTTTTTGAATCAAGGTTACATTTTTCTGAGATTTAAGCCAGGTTCCAATTGTGTAGTAACTTCTTGTGAGAGCCTAGAACCATGAAGGTGATGGGGGTCCTTCAAGGCCCCAACAGTGTTGGCTGAGCACCGTGCCAGACACGTGACGTAGAATAGCTCACGTAACCCTCAAGCATACTCCTACCAGGAGATATTATTCCCATTTTACAGAAGAGAAAACTTGAGATTCCAAAAAGTTGTAACTTACCGAGATCACATAGCTCATAAGCAGTGGGGCTCGATTCGTACCCAAATACGCGAAATTCTAGAAGATGGTCTCCTGAAGTCAGTAAGCTACTAGAATAAAGTGCTACACGGGAGCCATCTTGGAGAAGCCTCTCTGAGCTACAAGGTACCACCCTTTTCCTGAGCTCAGAATTGCCTGGATTGCAGTGTTTAACACGATGCAGCTGCAGACCTTGGCCTAAAGTGAATGAGGCTGAAGAGCCACCCTTTCCAAAGGAGCTTCACCTGCATGTCACCCAGGTGTGCACCTGACAGCGGTTTCCTTCTGTATTTAAAGCCACCTCACGGGGCGAGGGGAGCTCTGCTTCGTGGGAAACTAAGTACAGGTCTTGCAGCCAGTGGGGGCTCCTGATGGCATCATGTGGCTGCTGCAGCCCCTCTTGCTCTGTGTTCCCTTGTCTCTTGCTGTGCGTGGCCAGCAGAAGCCCCAGGTACCAGATTATCCCAGTGAACTCCATTGTGGGCTCCAGAGCCTTCGGTTTACCATAAACCCGAGCCCTGGGAAAGCGACTCCTGCACTCATAGCCTGGGGTAAGTTGGACAACTCCCCCGGCTTAGAGGCTTAGCGCTCTCGCCCTCCTAACATTTTCCCCCTTTGGTGAACTCTGCAGGTACTCCTACAGATCAAACCCTCTAAAATGTAACTTCTCTTCTGAATCCGAGCCCCCTCTTGTCCCTCTCTCTCTTCGCTGCTGCCCCTCAGGGTCCAATGGGCAAAGCTGGCGGTCCTTTCCCGGCCCTGGTGAGTGTGGAGACTGACCACCTGTGCTTTTTGCTCCCCATCACCCCCCAGACAATCGCGGGCTGCCACACAGGCTGCAGAACAACTCCGGCTGCGGTACCTGGGTAAGGGAGAGCCCGGGGGGCTCCGTGCTCTTAGAAGCGTCTTACAGCAGCTGCTATGTCACCGAGTGGGTGAGCACGACCCAATCCCCAGGAACGTCGAGGCCCCCCACCCCAGCATCCAGGGTGACTCCCCAGGACTCCCACTATGTCATGATAGTCGGAGTTGAAGGCACAGATGCGGCTGGGCGCAGGGTTGCCAACACCAAGGTGCTCAGGTGTCCTAGGAATCCCCCAGGTAAGGGCTGGAAACTCTCGGGTTCTCGGTGGTGCTGAGCTGCCTGGAATGTGTTCTTGGGCCTCTTCTACCCACTCTGTGCAGCGACAGTGACCCCTGCCACTCCGGAAGGACTCCCCTCCAGCTGCCCTGCGCACGCAGCCCTTAGGATAACCACCACTAGAGCAACTATTCAGCACGAGGCACTGTGCAGTGCTTCACTGTCCCCTCCCTTGTCCTAACCGGTGCCTTACACGCTATCTATCGCTGCCCCCAGCAGCAAGCTTGGCCAAGGGCCCCTCCCAGTGGGTGCCAGGGCTGGGATTCAAACCAGAATTAGCCCAGAACCTGGAGCTCCTCAACCTTGAGCCGCTTCAGGAGAAAACTGAAGCTACCGAGGACACCTGGCAGATGCCTTCCAGAAGCAACTGTGCCCTGAAAATAGGACTCCACCATTTCAGCTGGAGGCAACTGGATCATTCAGCTGGGGAATTAGCAGGAAATGTGACTCGTACTAGGCTTCGGTGAATCTTGCCTTGTCCTCTGCGAGCCCTCCCTCAAAGTCCTAGTGGATTCCAACCTGTAGTCCCCTCTTCTACCCCACCTTGTACCCAAAATGTAATCCAGAGGGATAGCACTGATGAAAATGCAGGATCCCGGTCCCTGTACCAGCCCTGCGGTACCAGAACCTGCATTTCAGAACAATCCCCTGGTAATTCCTAGCTCTCGAAGATGGAGTGGCATCTCAGCAGAACGGAAGGAAGGATCTCTTGCTTGAAGCAAAGCATAAAGGGCCCCACTGTACCTACTGCTCTTGCTGGGACTCTCTTCTTTCAAAATGTACTAGTTTCCGGGGACTCTTCCCAGGGGACTTAATATTGACTTGACTTCCTGAAATGTAATCACTAGTATGTAATATGGATCCACCCTGATCATCAGGGCATCTGTGGGAATTTTGATACTTAATTGTTTTTAAGTTTGCATATTATCTATTTAGAGACCGCATAAATGGGGTAGGGGCAGAGAGGGGAGAGGGAATTCCAAGCAGGTCCCATGCTAGCACAGCTCAGAGCCTGATGTGAGATTCGAACTTCCCAACCAGGAGATCATGAACTGAGCTGAAATGAAGAGTCATCCAGGTGCCCCAAATTTTGATACTTGGTAATTATCTTTTTTTTTTTTTTTTTTTCTTGAAAGACCAAGCTTTGGTATCGAGCTTCAGTCCCTCTCCTCTTCAAAACGTGGCACTCGAAGCTCCAAACGCGGACTTGTGTGACTCTGTCCCAATGTGGGACAGGTTACCATGTGCTTCTTCACCCATCACTCAGGGAGCCTGCAACAAGCTTGGTTGCTGCTACAAATCGGAGGCAAATTCCTGTTACTATGGAAACACAGGTGAGTTCTTGCATCTCTGAAACCGGTTAAAATCTGGATTACTCGCAACTAAACCCGGAGAAGGGTGATCTTCCCTCCCCCCTTACCCCCACCAGAAAACCAATGTTTAAAGATGACCAGAAGTTGAATCTATAAGCTATGAACGCATCCTAGAATACTTGACCCTATGTGCTCCTGTCTACAGCCTTCCCTTGCCAATTCCCCTAGAAACCAAAATATTCAATGAACTCCAGAAGCTAAGGCTATGTGCAAAATAGCCAGTTGACAGAAATCGAAGACTACGAGGCACCTTGGGAATACATAGGTTAAGTGTCAACAGAGCCTCCTCTCAAGACTCCCTGTGTGTCCCAAATCCTACTCTAAGGTTTTCTAATGCAAAACACGTACAGGCAGCCCTGTATTCTAAGCTCTGAATACTGACTGATAGGTATAATAATACTTTGTCTTACTTATTGTACGGAGGAAGCTAGAGTTAGGAGGTTACATGCTTTGCCTCAAGTTGCTCAAGTAGTGGAGGCAACATTCAGACCCAGGGGCTCGTGAGGATGCTCATTCAGTGCTTTAATTAGGCTCAGACAGCTGAACATGCAGCAAGGTCGCTAGCCGGGACTGGCAGCTTCCCGGGGGCAGAGGGATCAAAAGTAGCTAAATGTCTAGCTGGCTCAATACCGGGAGGGAGGACCTGCTTTCAGCACAGCAACTCTGATTTCTCAGTGACCTCACGCTGTACCCAAGACGGCCACTTCTCCATCGCCGTGTCTCGGAATGTGACCTCACCCCCGCTGCTCTTAAATTCTCTGCGCTTGGCCTTTGGGAAGGACCACGAATGTAACCCTGTGAAAGCAACACGTGCCTTTGCCCTGTTCTTTTTTCCATTTAATTCCTGTGGCACCACGAAATGGGTAAGAACAGCTGAGTTTTGGCCATGTTCCTAACTCGAAGTCAGACAGAAATGTCCTAGTGACAGGGCAGGAGTGGTGGAGTCTCTTAGCCAGGAAGGATACAGCTGACCACCTCTTGGTCCGGAGGATGGTCTCTAGGACAGAAGAATGCTTCATCGCTGAGAAAGCAGAAAACTTCCCTGGGTGTTCAGCTAAGATCCTAATTGTGCCGGAGCACTTCTACTGAGCCACACATGAGGACAAGTAATAGGTTCTTCTTGCCACACTGCCCTGGGAAGCAAGCAGGGAAATTGGCTGACCTTGGTGGTCATGTTCCTGGCTGCCTCATCGGAGTGCTCAAAGCCCTATTCTCTTATCCTGAGCTAAGTGAGGTGAGAAGGTCCCAGGTCAGTTAATGCCACCTGCTCTTGCCTCTGCTCAAGGGGAAGAAAATGCAGCCTATGATGGGGGTAGCCTTGCTGACTGCTAGATCAGAGCAAATTCTGAGTGAAAGGGCACCTGGCTAGCAGGAATGGCCACACTTCTTTGCCCATACTTCTAGGTCACTGGAGACCAGGCAGTATATGAAAATGAGCTGGTGGCAGCTAGAGATGTGAGAACTTGGAGCCATGGTTCTATTACCCGTGACAGTATCTTCAGGTAAAGGTCTGAGTTAACCTCACCCTGCTGGACCAGAATGACTTCCCTTCCATAAAACAGGATTCTAGGGTAAAGCCCTGAATCCACAGAACCTCTGGTCACGACCAGAGAACCCATCTACTGCCTCGGCTGTCTGATCTCACTGACCATATCAGATCAAATCTCCCTGCATCGCTGCCACTGACTTCATTTAAGCCTCAAACTCCCCTGGACTCCTATTTCACTGACCGGGATTTCCTTGTGTTCATTTTGGCCTTCTCCCCTCTGCCTGCATAGTCCACCCTGTAGCAAGAAGAATCCCTTAACACCTTAGATGAGATTTTACACTCAAAGCTTCCTCCTTGTCCTGACATAGCTTAAACTTGATAAGAAGGTAATTTGTAGGACCTTGCATGAAACACTGCCTACTTCCCAGTCTTAACCCATCTTCTGTGAAATGCCATCTCTCTCTCCCTGTTTCCAACCCTGGACTGTGGTCTCAGGAGACCAGATAGAAGGACCAACTCTGGCCTCTGTTCTCTGTTTCTCTCCCTCCTCTTACCTCTGTTACCACTTAGCTTCCTTCATAGCCACTCCCTGCAGGATCTTCCCTGACTACCTTCTCTACAAAAGGCACCTGTTTCTCACAGCACCACGTCTAGGTCTTGCCTGGTTCCTAGATCTCCAACGCTCAAACACTGATCCTGTCTAGGTCTTAGTCTCCCCAGCTAAGATCTAGTTCCCACAAGCTCCAAAACCATACCCATCCTGACAAACTCGTCCCATGCCTAGTGTATAATGGTTCCTAAAAACCTTTAAAACCTGAAAGGTGGGGGCCCATCCTACCACCCACGAGAGCTAACAAAGATCATGTTTATCCATAGGCTTCGAGTTAGCTGCAGCTACTCTGTAAGGAGCAATGCCTTCCCGCTTAGTGTTCAGGTGTTTACCATCCCACCACCCCATCTGAAAACCCAGCATGGACCCCTCACTCTGGAACTCAAGATTGCCAAAGGTGAGACCCTCCTGGCTAGCCTACAGTCTTAAAGACCTATTACTTCTCTTGCAATTAGGAGACCAACTTGGGTGGCACCTGGGTGGTTCAGCTGGTTAAGCATCCAACTCTTGGTTTTGGCTCAGGTCATGATCTCCTGGTTTGCAGCCCCCTGCATCAGGCTCCAGGCTGATGGCCCCAACCATGCTTGGGATTCTCTCTTCCCTTTCTGCCCCACCTCCCACTTGTGTACTTGCTCTGTCTAGCTCTTTCTCTCTCAAAATAAATACTAAAAATATTTAAATAGACCAAGTTGGTAATAAGATACTTGCTAGAGGTGCTCATATGGGTGATGGTCTGTCTCAGGCCATCTGGAGAGTTCTAGCTCTGTCCTTAGTGCTCCAACCCACTTTGGCCTCTTGCAGATAAGCACTATGGCTCCTACTACAGTATTGGTGACTACCCAGTGGTAAAGTTGCTTCGGGATCCCATTTATGTGGAGGTCTCTATCCGCCACAGAACAGACCCCTCCCTGGCGCTGCTCCTTCATAACTGTTGGGCCACACCCGGCAAGAACTCCCAGAGTCCGTCCCAGTGGCCCATTCTGGTGAGAGGGTAAGTGGTTTCTCCGTGTACCTGTGCTGGGGTCCCCCATGGAAGCCCATCCCAACTGCTGGATATCTTTGCTTAGATGCCCCTACCTTGGAGACAACTATCAAACCCAGCTGATCCCCGTCCAGAAGGCCCCGGATACACCATTTCCATCTTACTACAAGCGCTTCAGTATTTTCACCTTCAGCTTTGTGGACACCATGGCAAAGTGGGCACTCAGGGGACCGGTAGGATGTGTATTCTGCCCTGTGTGTTCTTTAGCAGGGCTCCGAATGCCCCCTCCCCAACTGCCAACTTGGAATCCTTTCCACATCCCACCAGTCCTTGGCCAAGGCTGCCCTTTGATTTTGGCTTGTTGGTACTTCCTCAAAGTGATCACTGATCCCAATGACACAAGTGTCATCTGCCCTCTAGACTCTAGTTCTTCAGTGCTATTGCGATATTGGCTTGGGGTGTCCAGATTTGCTGTTAAGTTTCTTTCAACCTCTTCCCGGGGAGGTAAGTTTTAAGACTTCTGATGTGGTTCTCCTCCATGATCTCCATTCTGTTGGCTCCCAGGTGTATCTGCACTGTAATGTATCCATCTGCCAGCCTGCTGGGACCTCCTCCTGTAGGATAACCTGTCCTGTCGCCAGGCGTGAGTATCCACACTGTCTACACTGGAGGACAAACTCGAAATAATCTGGAGTCCCACCGCTAACCTCTCTTGCCCTGTGGGCAAATGATTCCAAGTGAAGATTGATTTTTTTTTTTTTTTTTTATTTTTTCATAATGAGGCTGCTTCAAGTATCTTCAGGCAATAGAACAGACAAGCAGCTTCCTAGAATTCCAAGCCTTTTAAATAGGAGCTATCAATCCTCCAGTAACTCTCAGTCTTTGCTTTTTCCATATACATTATGATTAAGCCAGGAATCAAACTGGCTCATGACCTACATATGGCTCAGTCTAACAAACCCCTTGTTATCCGGCTAGTTCACAAATCTAGATGTTTACCCCTGCTCGAAGGCAGGTCTGGCAACATGACCTGAAGATTTATAGGTGGCATATGATTGCCGACAGAGTATCTACTTGAGTCTATCAGAGCCAATACTCTTGTTACATGTCTGTATTCCTACCTGGTCCACTAAATTTTACCTGTCTAGCCCCTGAATTACTTGGGGTTCGTGAGCCCCTTCTGGCAAAAATATATTCCTGGTAATGTAATGAGAGTCCTGAAATACTGCATTAAATACTTAGGATATAACTCCAAAAATATTCTGTACACTCCTAAAGAAACTAAAACTTAGATGGACTTTTCCAAAGTCCTATAACTGGTAATAGAAATGGGATTCATAAGCTACCAGTTACCTTTGTAGCTTAGGAAAGGGTGTTGGTATTAACAGGTTACTGTCCAAATGACTCTTCCAGAGGAGGATGACAGTTTGGGGAAAGGCTAATATCCTAATCTCTATTACCAAATTCTGGCGAAACTGAGGTAGCAGTGTTAACATAAACTCAGACAAGAATTTATATCTAACACCTTAAGGAGGTTCTGTGTTTTCCTTATTGTTTTAAGTTAATTTATTTTGAGAGAGTGCGAGCAGGGGGCAGAGAAAGGACAAGCAAGATCCCAAGCAGGCTCTGCACTGTCAGGGCTGAGCCTGATGGGGGGCTTGAACTTAGTGAGATCATGACCTGAGCCGAAATCAAGAGTCAGACGCCTAACCAACTGAGCCACGTAGGCACCCCGTTGTTGTTTTGGTTTTGGTTTTTAACGAGGTTTTCTGAAGGCATGGGACGGAGCTGTACATATTGAGGGACTTAACTCTCCAACTCCCACCCCCACCGTGTGCAAAAGAGTCTGACTAATCCCTAGCTCTCTTCTCTCCAACAGGAAGAAGACGCTCTGACCTCCATCTTCACAGCAGTACTGCGAGCATCTCTAGCAAGGGTCCCATGATTCTGCTCCAAGCCACTATGGACTCTGCAGAGAAGCTCCACAAAAACTCAAGTGAGTGGGAAGAGACCTAACTAGCTATTTGAAGCCTCATACCTGAACCACTAGTCAAACCAAAGCTACTTCCTCATCCCCACTTCTTATCCCGTGCTAATACGACCGGTGTGAATCTCCAGTTGACCAGCTTGGTTTTCCTAAAGAGCATGTATATTTTTCAGGCTATGGTATCACTTGGTTTTGGCATCCATCAACCTCCTTGTCCATCCTACAGGTTCTCCTATAGACTCCCAAGCTCTGTGGATGGCAGGCCTTTCCGGGACCCTAATCTTTGGATTCTTGTTAGTGTCCTACTTGGCTATCAGGAAACGGAGGTGAATTATTCCAGTTGTGTTAATAAAACCAGATTGCATTACCAGCCTGTGCCCAGCCTCTCATTCAAAAGCACTATAAAGTCCTCTATCTGCTCTGGGCATCTCCTCTCTCCAGCCTGGGGCATTATTTTGCTTGATGGTAGAAGAAAAACCATGATACCCTAGGTTTTGACTCCAGCCAGCCTTTCCAGCTTCCAAATAGAATAACATTGCAGTAGACTCATAGTTGGATGACCACCTGAGCAGAGGATACAAGAACTAAACACATCAGATTTAGCAGAGATGGTTTCAAGCTCAAGAGGGGGTGTAGAAAAAAACTCTTCCAAAAGACCAATCAGACTAAGGCAGAACTAATCTAGACCTAGTCTGAAATCTTCTAGACCACAAGTTCTCTGAAAGAAGGCTGCTAAAAAAACCATATAGGCCCTACCCCCCGAGTTTAAGTAGGTCTGGGCTGAGGCTTAAGAATTTACACTTCTAACCATTTCTCAAGTGACCCTGATATTATTCTAATCATCCCACACTGAAATCCAGTGTCTATTACCAGTGACTAAAAGGAAGCATCTGATCATGGATTTGTCAACTGCAAGTAGTTTGATCAGAAGAAGCTTAGTTTTGAGCCTGAACCAGTCTTAAGACTAACAGAAAAGCATGGTGACTTCTCCAGGGAAATAAACATCCTGCTCCAAGGACTCCCTAGGACTGTTGGCCATAATCTGGCAGTCTCTAATCTCTCCAGGGGGGATTTCTGAAATTAATCCTGGTTAAACAAAGTTTCCCCGTTTGTCTTCAGGGAGTAACTTCTAGATTGCTTTATATTTCGGCAGAGTAAAAGGCATTAAACTTGGTACTGAAATACCTGCTTTGTAGACAAGTCAACCTCACTTCAAACTGCTAAGCAGGGACTGTGTATTTCCTTGTTTAACCAACAGGGACACTACATGCTTATGTGACAGGAACTGTCCTAGATGCCTGATCACACGCTTGAGCCTCACGAAAACATGAGGTAGCACCCACCCACCGTGCTTTGTAAACTCCTACTCCAAATGAGGACCAAGGCAACACAACTTGAACTTGGAGGGCAGAAACATGAATGTGGAATTAGGGATGCCTGTTTTAGTCTGAGATCTAGTGTAATTTCAGATATTCTGCTTTTAACTCCATCTCCTACTGAAAACCCTCTGCTCCTCCATAGGACTAATTTCCAGTGGCACATAGATTGAGCTTGACAAGGTTTTCTAAAGCTTGCCTGTTGGCCTGATGCTTGCTTGGGGGATGTGGCTAAAATAGATGCCTAGAGAAAAGGGCTGGGAGTACTGACTACCTTCTGTGCTAAAGGGGAAGGGCAATGGTCTTGGATTGCAGTGGAGATAGCAGTTAACTTGTTCACTAAGTAGAACTGTAGTTGACCTGGGAAACCATGAATAGATGTAATTAACCATGAATAGATGTAATGCATCCAAATCCTATCACTTCTGTAAAACCTAATTTAAGCTCTAGTTTTACATCCATGTATATTTATAGTACACCTTAATTTGCAGGTTAAACATTAGCCAGAAGTACCATTATTTAGGTCTTAGAATGTTTACGTACCCAAATAGGTATGTAAATAGGTTCACATACCCAAATTGTTCCAAACATTAAGTTTCGGAGTATCTAAATACACTAGCGGTTTCTAAATTAAATTTCTTAGCCCTACTTTGTGGGTCTATAGCCACATTTGGCTAGGAGCTGCTCAAGCTAGGAACTACAGCATGACTAGAGTCCGCTAAATTCAAACACGTATTGGAGATACACGATGTGACAGGCATTCTACAACAACCAGGAAAGATGCCCCATCAACAAGGACGTACAAATGTTGGATGGTAAGTGAGGGGAAAAGTCAAGAAAAGACAGGCAGGGAGAACGGGATTACAAAGTCCCATCCTGCTCTCTCCGTGATAAAACCAAGGGGATAGGAGTTCCAGGCCTATCCCACTAAAACAAAGCAGGTATGTGGGGTTCTGTAAATGAAACTAATTTGCTTATTTCAAGTATTTGGATTTACGAGAGGAGAGTCTTCTAGTATAGTACCTGGAATGTAGGTTATCTACTCAGTGTTGATGTTGCTACCCTCCCTCAAAAAAAAAAAAAAAAATCTATGCTAATTCTAGATCCAACCAAAGAGAAAATACTGGTGTTTAAGCCTTGACCTAGAACCTGCCAGATGCTCTCTAGCAGGGCTTCTCAGACTGATTGTCCTTAGCCTCCAAAGGAAGCTAAACACGATTTCCCAAATAGAGTTGACCATGGAAACTCTTCAGAGAATCTTCCAGGAGTAGTGATCTACACTACTGTAGATCTAGGGTGTTTCTGCTTTCCTAACCATGAAATCCTTATTGGAACTTGGCCAGCTCAACAGGGAGAAAGGAATATTGCAGGGAGAAATTACAACGTGCCTCTGAAGTGAAAAGCCCCTGGCCAAAACTACCTAGCTTAAAGTTAAATCACTGCTCTGAAGTGAAATATCACCTGGGAACTTTAACTGGAGTAGCTTATTAATACATAGTCTCTTCACTAAATTAGAAATTTCATTATCCACAGTGGAATCATTATTTTATTTTTTTAATGTTTTATTTATTTTTGAGAACGAGAGAGACAGAGCATGAGCAGGGGAGGGGTAGAGAGAGAGGGAGGGAGACACAGAATCCGAAGCAGGCTCCAGGCTCTGAGCTGTCAGCACAGAGCCCAATGCGGGGCTCAAACTCATGAACCGTGAGATAATGACCTGAGCCTAAGTCAGACGCTTAACCGACTGAGCCACCCAGGCACCCCACAGTGGAATCATTATTAAACATTCTTAAACTTCTACTACTTTGGTATTTGTCTCATTCTAAGTAGGCTTTTTCTGGTAACTTCTTATGAACTTAGATTGCCACCCAAGCCTCTTCCCTACCTTCACCATAGCTTCCCAATTCAATGACACTGATTTCTAGGTAACAACTCTAAGGATTGTTCAAATCTAGTCAGAATAATGTAATTTGCTCTTATATACTTTAGGGTTTTCCTGGATAAAATCAGTGCTGATTGTTAATTCCTCTGTGTGGCTATCATTAACTTATCTTGCAGGGTAGTCACATAATCACATAGCCCTTCTAGGGGCTCGCCCAGGCCTGCTGCACAGCTGCCGGCCTCAGATTTCCCTGTGATGTCTTCCCTTTCTCAGGGGATAATTCCTAGGTCATATTTGAGTTTGTTACCTAGCGTGGGCAGCATATACCATGTTTGTATCCATTTGAGAAAGAATGATGTATAAGGCAAACTCTAAGAACTTAGATGCCTGACACTATCTTTCTCCCTGCCCATCCCCAAACTGGCTCTTGACCGTTTAGCTAGGTACCAAAGTATAGATGTGCAGTGGCCTATACTCTACTTTGAAGGTATCGCTCTATTGACTTCTATGTTTGTGTTGTAGTCTATTATTCTGACTTCTGATCTTTTGCAAAGTGCCCTACCTTGGGCTATTCCATATGCTTTAGAACTTACAATATTCTCTATCACCATTCTAAGTCTTCTCTGGTCTTCTGTGATTAGTTGATGGAAAATTTTTTTTTTTTATTTTTTATTTTTAATGTTTCTTTATGTTTGAGAGAGAGACAGAGCACGAATGGGGGAAGGGGAGAGAGAGAGGGAGACACAGAATCCGAAGCAGGCTCCAAGCTCTGAGCTGTCAGCGCAGAGCCCAACGTGGGGCTTGAACTCGCGAACCGTGAGATCATGACCCGAGCCGAAGTCTGGTGCTCAACCAACCGAGCCACCCAGGCGCCCCAGTTGATGGAAATTTTTAATCTATAGAGTACACAGCTTTTAAGTCAAGGAAAAATTCTCATTTCTGATTTATTCCCTTCCATCTTGTCTCCATCCCCTCGCTTCATTTCCAGATGAAATGTTCCGAAATTGCTTCTCCATTTCCTTGATTTGTCTTGAGTTTTGGCACATGATTTGAGCCTTATAGAGATATTGTATATTCTGACTTTTGAAATACAAATTTGTTTATCCTGCATGGTCTGCTGAGATCTTTTTTCTTGATAGTATGTTTTCAAATATGAATCCTGTCTATTCACGTGGTGCAAAAGCCAACCGGAGGCTCTGCGTGACTGAAGATGATTAAGTTCAAACACTGGGCCAAAAATTACTAGTGTTCAGGTTTCTTTTCCATTTATATGTGTCTATTCAAAGTAATACCGAAACAGTTTAAAACACCAGATTCTGCTTTCCAGGGTGTCTAACATCCCTAAATTCCAAGAATCCCAGGTCAATCTGCTCACTGTCAGGACGGGGAAAAAGCAAATCTCCTAGTCCTATCACAAAGAGATAAGATTTTTAACAGCTCCTATTTCTGTTTCTTTTTTTAACTTACTGAGTCCCAACACATACAACAAAGCACATAAGGTGTACCAGTGTTGTAGAAAGTTTGCTGACTATTTCTATCTAACTACCACCTTAGTAAAAGATTAAAATAAAAAGGCATCCTTAGAAAGTTCCTTCATTTTTATTCCCAGTCAACACTTCTTCAGGTGATAACTATTCTAGCACCAGAGATTAGTTTTACTTGTTCTTGAACTTCATATAAATGGAATCCTATACAGTCTTCTGTGTTGAGACTCTTTGACCTAGTGTCTGAGACCTATACTACAAGTTGGAATAGTTTTTATGTACTACATTACATAAAAGTATCAGCTTGGGGCACCTGGGTGGCTCAGAGGGTTAAGCGTCCGACTCTTGGTTTCAAGCTCAGGTCACGATCTCATGGTTTGGTGAGTTCAAGCCCCTCATCAGGCTCTGCAGGGCAGAGCCTACTTGGGGATTCTCCACCTGACTCTCTCTGGCCTTCCCCCTCATGCACTGTCTCTTTCAAAATAAATAAACTACAAAAAAAAATACATCAGTTTATTCTTTCTCTTACTGGTGGGCATTTGAGTTGTTTCCAGTTTGGGGTTACTAGTAACAAACTTTCAGTAAACACTGGTACCCTAGGAAGGAGGCTGGTTACAACAGTGTTAGGCAATCTCCTCCTACCTGAACCAAACTGGTCCTATGACGACAGAACATAGTAAAAGTGACAGTGTGACTGAGCATAGGTTACAAAAGACAGTGCAGCTTCTGCCTGGTCTCTGGAGAAGCCAGCTGTCATGCCACACAGTAAGGGAGCAGAAGTGGCCCTCCCAGCCAACAGCCCTGGGAGTGCCTCCTTGGAAGAGACTCCTCCAGCCCCGTCCACATCTGCTTGCAACCTTCTAAAAGCCCATGCCCTAGCCCCACCACCTGAGCCGATTCTGAATACCTGCTCTACCACAACCATGAGAAATGAAGGATTATTGCTCTTATAAGGCACTATGTTTTGGGGTGACATCTTAAGGCACAATAAGTAACTAATAAATACTTAAGGGTTTTCTTTTTTGTTTGTGTGGAGAGGTCTCCTCTTGAATGAGAAAGAATTGCTCAGTGTATACTTCATCAGCAACCGTCAAACTGTTTTCCAAAGTATTTCTATTTTTATACTCACATAGCTATTAGCTGTGTAAAAGAGTTCCAATTAATCTAAATCCCTTAAGTATAGAAACCTATCTTCAGAGGGAAGATCTGCTTTGATCCAGGGTCAGCCTCTCCTCCTTAGAGTATACCTAGAGGTATACTACAGGGGCACACAGAGGACATAGACCGCTAGATCCCCAGTGTTAGCAAGCTGGGGGATTCTTGCTGCCTGTCTAATCAGCCCACAAGCAAGGGAGCTTTCAAATAAGCCAACGAAATATCTAAAGATTCATAAAACCCATAAAATTGAAAGACAAAAATTAACGTTTTCACAGTCAGCAAGGATTGAGATCTGTTTGTCATCAACCACTTAGGGATCTACGAAGTGGTAAGATTCCTTCATTCTGTCACTTTCCAGGGAAATAGAATTTCACTTTAGGACAAATCTAAGAAAAACCCAAAGTAGTTGGCAGATGACTGGAAACGGCATCTTGACTTGAGCCCTATGTCTTGAAATTACTGGTTTGGATCTTCATGTTCAACTAAATAAACTCCCTTTTGTATTAGGAATTGAAATTAGAGCAATCTATTTCAACAACCAACACAGAACTTACATGGTGTGAGAACGGGAGAAAAGGTAGAAAACCAGAAGGTGAACCTGATATCACAGTGGACATTCTGGAGGAAACCGATTCTTTTCAATAGAAAGTGTTGGTTCCTGCCACCCTCACCTTCACCCAAAATATTCACACCAGGATACTAGCTACATGACTGTTTGTAAAACATTTAACCTTGTCAATCTCCACTTTCTCACATCTGAAATAAGGACTAAATTATTTCTATCTTTCTGACTTTAAATCCTTGGCTCTTGGAATATCCTGAATCTCCTTTAGTCATTTTCATTGGTTTTGATTCCCGGCTATCGCTTGGAATTTCTACTTCCTTAATTCCTGGATCAGGATTTTCATGCTGTGAGCTGGCAATGTGCTTTTGTCCTACACCATCGCACATTTCTGCCTTCTGAGAGCTAAAGCCTTGCTGTTTTTCAATAAAAGTCTGAGCAAGCCTTACTGCGACAGCCACAGGCCTGGGGGGAGCAGAAATAAGGAGATTCTGCCACTTACCAACCTCTTCTCTTCCCACTTCTCCCAAGAAGTACTGTTCTTTTCGTTCTTGCTGACATGGAACTGAAGACAACGACCAAGAGAAATAAGTCACCTTCCCCAGCCCCCCAGTAGCTAAGTTAGGTGGTAAGAAATGGCCAAACCCAGTGAAGTGTCTTGAATAAAGCAGTTGGGAGGGGAGAAAGTAGGGGGCAAAGGGCTGACAGTACAAAGATTTATGGTGGTAGGAGCACCTGGGTGGCTCAATCAGTTGAGCACCTGACTTCAGCTTGGGTCATGGTCTCACAGTTCGTGGGTTCGAGCCCTGTATCCGGCTCTGTGCTGACAGTGCAAGCCTGCTTGGACTCTCTCTCTCCCCCTCTCTGTCTGACCCTCCCTGACTTGCACTTTCTCTCTCTCCCATTCTCTAAATAAATAAATAAATAAATAAATAAATAAATAAATAAATAAAATAAAGATTTATGGTGGTGAAACAAAGAACAGGCTTCAATGATATTGGACAAAATGAATTCTACCCACCAAGTTTTGACTAATCTCAACATTGGAGTAAGGGGCTGGATTATAAGAACTACCTTCATGTTTACAAGATGTTCTTCCTATGTGCCTGTCTGATCATTTATCCCTTCATCAGGCTCTCTCAGGATGTTGACTGTATTTTGCATGGGTCAAAAGTATCTGAGTTTAGTTTTCAAAGAAGCATCTTCTCTTACCCTCATAATTATTCAGCCTTATTGGGTTCTGCAGGCTAAATACTAGGAGTGTTGGCAGGGAGGGGACAGAGGAGGAGACCAGCACCATCCTAAAGAGAGAAACCCATTGTCCACCAGCCACTATTTCCTCAAAATGGCAAAGGCTGCCCCAAGGAAGTGCCCGGAGACTGACAAAGAAGTTGCTGGGAAGTGTGGTTTCTGGTGCCAGTAGTCTTCACAGCTGGTGTGCTACCCACACTCATCAAAGTCAGACTTTCATCCTAAAAATTCCCTTGTCCTTGTCCAGGACAAAGGGCCTGGCACAGACCTGGAGCTCACAGAACATTTGCTGAATGAATCACACCAAACTATGACATAATTTGACCAGATTTAAAGGAGCCTAGAAAATTCCCAGAGAATGGCTGAATTTATCTGGAACATACTTTCTGGATAAATTTCAATTTGTTAGAAATTTACATTTTATATTCCAACCAGGAACGTATGAGCATCCCGTTTCTCCATATCCTCACCACACTTGTTACCTGTCTTTTTGTCTTATCACTACAAGGTAACATTTATAAACTATTTTTAAATAAAAACAAAGTATAAAGACAATGAAAAGGCCCATAATCCTACCAATAAAAATACTAAAGGGTATGATCAAAAAGAATCCAAACCATATTGAAAAGCCAGATGAAAAGAAAAGAACAGCCAGGGCACCCGGGAGGCTCAGTCAGTTAAGCGTCAGACTTTGGCTCAGGTCGTGATCTCATGGGTTGTGAGTTTGAGCCCCATGTCGGGCTCTGTGCTGACGGCTCAGAGCCTGGAGCCTGCTTCAGATTCTGTGTCTCCCTCTCTCTCTGCCTCTCCCCTGCTCGCTCTCTCTCTCTCTCCCCCTTTCTCAAAAATAAACGTTAAAAAAATATTTTTTTAAAGAAAAGAAAAGAACTCCCACCCCTCACCCCCAGTTGCTCTTCCTGAAAGCAACCGTCTTCAATGGCGTCTTACAGGTCAGTCCAGAAACAAGCCTCATGTGCACACGTGCTTCGGTTTACACAAAAGTGACAACCCACTTCCTGCCCTCCTGTGCACAGTGTCACATTTACTCCTCCCTATGGTATGTGTTATCTGCCTCTTGTCCAGAAGGCCTATAGTCTCCAAAAAATAAGGACACAGGAAGACCAGCATGCCCAGCAGGAGTCCTGAAGGGCAAAGTAATCTGTTCCCTCCGTGTCTTTCCACGGGCCTAGGAAAGCTCTGTGCGTAGAGGAAAGCCAGCATACAAGACCACTTTTATTTGACCATGGTGTGAAGAAGCAGTGTGTGTGTTGGCTTTTTTGCTCAGTGCTCCAAAAAGTAAATCCTGGGCCTTGGGAAGGTGGAAGCCATGGTCAATGGTGCTTTTAGGCACCTGTATCATATTCTACATTAGGCCATTAGACCGGGCTCCATGCTCTTGATAACACTTTGCACATTACCTTCCCTGTCTCCTTCCAATGGTTTATACCTGCGAGCGTGCAGTTTCTGGCATTTGCTGTTACCCAGGAAGCTACAGAGACAAGTGATGGGAAAGTACTCGTAAGTAAGTCCGTTCATAATGAAGGCCTAGGAAGAAGCCCTCTGTCAAAGTCACATTTAAATTCGATGAGTCAACCCTTTTCGCAATTACCCAGCAGCCAAGCTTAATATAATCTATCGGAGCGGCCTCCATAAGATGACACCGAAGCCCTGAGACACCTCCGGGCTGACTCGGTGCCCTTGGTTTGGGGCCAACTGACTTAATGTTCTGTGTTTCCTGTGAATGAGTCCTTCCCCTCATTTCACCCTGATGGCTACATTACAATTCCCTAAATTCTCTTTTTGTCTTTTTTTTTTTTTTTTTTTTTTTTTTAATCTCTGGTACCTCAGGAACCTTCTTCTTCTGGCCACAAAAGAAAAATACAATATGGAAATCTGAGTGACTGAAACATGGTAGCACAATGGAAGGACTTCCCCGGCTGAGGCCTGATGAAAACTACACCAGAATAGATTCATGACAAAGTGGACAGAGCACAAAACAGTGTTATTTCAATATTAGGAGTGCAATAAATATTTACTTCATGTTCACAATGCACTGGGTGAGATTAAAAACAAAATGAGATGCAGAATTAATCATGAGTCTACCCTGATGAACTTATCCAAGTGCAAGGTTATTCTATGAAACAGATGGCGTTGAAAGGAAAATATTAATTTGTGCATTTTAACCCCTGAAATAAATGTTGAGAAAGCGTAAAATAATCATTACCATTTTTTAGCACATACAATATGCCAAACACTGTGTAAGCAATCTCCATGGATTATTTTATGTAATGCTCACAATGACCTATGAAGTAGGCAATAATATTATCAACATCTTAAGAAAAGAGAAAGAGGGGCACCTGGGTGGCTCAGTCAGTTGAGTGTCCAGCTTCAGCTCAGGTCATGATCTCACAGTTCCAAAAGGCTGACCCCACCCCTGCTTTAGCAGGTGGCCTCTTCATTCTAAGAGGAATCCCATCTCCCTTTATTCACAGCTGGTTGTGGAGTGAATGTGTGACCACACTTGGCTCTGTGACTGGAGAATTCCTCCTGGGGGAACTTGGAGAAATCTCCTCACTCCTAAGAGAGAGCTAGAAGGGATATCCTCTTCTTCTTGCAGGGAATTGTGGGTACGGCTGTGCCACCTAGTGTGGCTGCAGCCTGTGGGCTTGGTCTCTACGTTCAAAGGCTGAACCTAAGAGGACAGAGTAAAGGCAGAGAAAACTACTTGCATTCCTGAGGACATCCTTGAGCCGTGCAATCAACCTATCTCTGGACTTGTACTTCTATGTGGTAGTAAATGTCCTTTCTGGTTAAGATCAACACCCCTGCAATATACCACAGCTGTTAAATATAGACACAGAGGCAAAAGTAGCAAAACGTGATGAATATAGTTTTCTGCCATCCTGCAGAAGATTAGATCATCACAGGAAAGCAAACTCTTACTTAGGTACTCAAAGGGCTCTTTTGAGTTTATCATGGGAGGTTGCATAACACTTTCTGGTTTCCCACCCACCTCGTCCTTCCTTGGCAAGAATGAGGGACCCATTCCTTCAGAGAAGCCAAAGTAAAATTCATTGTTCAAAGAGATTCCCTTAGGCACTCTTTGTCTCGGGGCGCCTGGGAGGCTCAGTCCGTCAAGCATCTGGACTCTCAGTTTCAGCTCATGATCTCCCAGTTCATGAGTTCAAGCCCTGCACTGACAGTGCAGAACCTGCTTGGGATTCTCTCTCTCCCTCTCTCTCTGCCCTTCCCCTGCTTGTGCCCTCTCTCTCTCTCTCTAAAAAATTTTAAAAAATACTCTTTATCTTTCAGGCACTGTGTGAGGTAAGAATTAAGGATCAGAACTCACAGTCAAAGGATTAATGCCTGAGGTAAGTGAAATACAGAGATAGAGCCAAGGAAGGGTCTTGGCTGTGGCCATGTGTAGGGACCACATGTAAGGGCTTAAAAACCTGAGGGTTATATTGGCGTATTATTGGGGTAGGAGGGACAGAGAGAGGAATGGGGCTTAGAAGGAGAGGAAGGGAGACATTCCCAGCAGAAGAAAAAGCATGAACAAAGTCAGGAAGAGGTGAGAAACAGCTGGATGTGTCTAACAGGTACCAAAGCACATGATAAAGTTATCAATCTGCAAACACTGTGAAAATGGTTCTAGAATGGACAAACGCATCAATAGAACCAAGAAGAGAGCTGAAAGAAAACCAATTCTATCAGTGAATTTTGTATATGGAAAAGGTAGCACTTCCAACTTTTCACTCTATCTCTGTATTGTTTGAATTCTTTACAACATATTTATATCTTATTTATGTTTAATGAAAATAGCAATCATTTATTCCTTTTCATGACTATAAAAGTAGACATATGCATTAAACATTCAGAAAACACATAAGGAGATAACAAACATTACCCTTGGGGATATACTCTTCCAAAATTCTTACATATTATTTTTCTTTTCACCAAAATAGGATTATAATTTATGTCCTGTGTTCCCCTTATACCCTCCCCCCATTGTGGTTGTTTTAAAATATCTCTTTGACATTTCTCCCAATAAGAGGTAGAGCCTTATTCTTTTCCCTGAATGTGGGTCAGGCTTGGTGGCTGACTTCTTAACCAATAGACTATGTAGGAAGGACAGGGTATAAATTCTAAGGTCAGGTTATAAAAAAGATATTGCTTCTGTCTTCTGTGATGCTGTTCTCTAGCAAAAAGTAACACATACGGCACTATATCATCAACACCTTAATGTTAATATATGTAAATCTACGTTGTTATTAAAGGGGATAGCAAACCAACCTTAGCCAATCTGACCTTGTATAAATCTCAAGTGCTTTTTTGGTAGATGATGGTAGCCACAGAACATTTAGGTAATTGAGAGTGAATTCTTTCCCATCACAAATGAAAGTAAGCCTCAGTCGAAATTCACACCACACACACACACACACACACACAGAAAAGCAATGCCATCTGTTCGTTGAGGTATGTGAAAGCCCAGCTCTGTGGGTTTTTGTTGTTTTTACCAACTTTGCCATGAGGTGGACCCCCAAGACCTGACCTTAACTGCTTCCCTGCTTGTGCCCATTGACCTTTGTACCACATTTTTCCTTAAGCTTTTCTTAACTTCTCTCTTAACTCAGCTTCTCTCTTAACTGAGGCAAAGGACCCAATGGCCCAATGGGCATCATATCCATGATGGAAACAGAAACGACCACTCAAGCAATAATGACTGCCCAGAGGAAGAGCTGTGGCGGCCAGTCCATCCAGAACAGCTTGAGCTCAACCCCCGACTCACATCTGCCCAGACGGACCATGGGGTGACCTCTAGAATGACCGACAATTACCTTTACCTCATTATGATACTAAAATCTCCACCCAAGGAGGACCCTCAGCCTCATTTACACAGCATGCGATGTGTGTATAGGCATGTTTCCTTAAGGTCCATGTGCAACCTTATCCCATTTCTAGACACCATGACAAGTCTCTGCTTTCTGAATATTCATCCTAACCCTAAAGAAGAGGAACCCATTCACCTTGCTTGGGGAGTCATGGCTTTTGAAGTTATTCCCCCCATCTCCTTATTTGCAGCATATAAAGTTTCCTTTGTGTGAAGTTTCTATTTGTGACTCACCGAGGAGCAAACTCATGTTGGTTCAGTTAAGTCTTGAGTGAAAGCTTCAGTCAGGCAGCACAGTAGATCCTAGAATTCAGGCAGCTAGAGCAACCAGAAACCAGAATCCAGACCCAAATGGAGCCCTGTTGAAAGACCAGCATCAATCAGCCACTGGATTCTTAAGATCAAGCCTCAAGGTGTCACCCCTTAGGGTGTGGGCCACAGGCCTTGCTAAATTCTTGCACCCTTTTCAGGCAAAAGTAGGGAGTATTTCAAATAATGAATTCAACCCATGATCTTAAATACCACTGATTCCTCCAATAAGGCCCACCTCTAACAATCATTACGGTAATTAGCACAGTCTGTGGGGCTGAGAAGCAATGGGAGAGAGGAACCCTGGCTGTGGGGGCTTCCTAACCAGAACGTGAGGGGTAGCCTGGGTGTCTCCATCGGTTAAGCGTCTGACTCTTGGTGTTAGCTCAGGCCACGATGTCATTGCTCATGAGTTCGAGCCCCACAGCTGGCTGATAGTATGGCTCCTGCTTGGGATTCTTTCTCTCTCTCTCTCTCTCTCCCTCTCTGTCCGTCCCCCCACCCCCCAGCTCACTCTAACTCTATCTCTCAAAATAAATAAACATTAAAAAAAAAAAATGTTAACTAACTACCCCTGCAGGAGCTCAAATTTCAGAGACAATTAATAACTATACCCAGATTAAGACTTTATCTTTTTAAATAATCTCTACAGTCAACTCGCGGTTCAAATTCACAACCCCGAGATCAAAAGTCACATGCTCTATTGACTGAGCCAGCCACGTGCCCATAGGGTATAACTTAAAACACTGCCTATGGTGAAATATGTTTTTAATCTTTTTTGTTTTAATGTTTATTTATTTTTGAGAGAGAGCACGAGTGGTGAAGGGGTAGAGAGAGAGGGAGACCCAGAATCCAAAGCAGGCTCCAGGCTCTGAGCTGTCAGCACAGAGCTCCATGCGGGGCTCAAACTCACAAACTGGGAGATCATGACCTGAGCCAAAGTCAGACGTTTAACTGACTGAGCCACCCAGGTGCCCCGAAATATTTTAAAGCAAGTAACAGACGTCATGGCAAACAACTCCACAGCATTCCAATGTGTGGCTATGCCAGACTTTTGCAAATCATATTCATTTAATAAACACTTATGTCATGGCCCATTTGTTCCTTTTATAAACAATTCAGAGATGAGTGCCCTTAACATACACATTCCGTGTCCTTTTCTAATTATTCTGCAACCGGGGGTCCAAGCAGCAGGAGCACCTGACTCTGGGGGTCCCAAACAGACCAGCTGTGGTCACCTGACGCTGACAAAATCCAAAAGGTGAGAGCTGAGTGGTAGTAACACAAGAAAAGGAACTGAGTTCAGAAAGGCCAATGCTGGGAATGATGGGACAAAAAGGAACAAAGGCCAGACTTTGTTGTGGCTCCTAGTCTGCAGGCAGGATTCCTCAGGCATGCAGACTAACTCCTACAGCTCCCTCAAGAACTTCCTTTAATGCGTTACCACTCCCCTTTGATCTGGTTAGTGTAACTTCACTCCCATAACCATAAACACCGCCCCCACACCCCCCCCACATATATGTCAGCGATCATCTTTCAAACATACCCCAATGACATACATCTGAAGGGTCTCACCACTAAGGTTCAACTCCACAACAATGAAACCAACCTCAACAACAGCTAGCCCTCCAAGATCCTGGAGACCTTGTTTTTAACAAGCATGAATTCCTTAGAGACTCAGCTATCCCTAACCCCAAGTAAAATGTATATAATCAGTTATTCCTCAAATGTATATCATCAGTTATCCTTACTGGGATAAAGCATTAATCCCGGTGCAGCTCTTTCTGCCCATGGATTTTGTCCCCGTGCTCTCATAAAGCACCTTTTTGCACAGAAAATGTCTCAAGGATTCTTTCTTGGTCTTTCGCTGAGGAAGACAGGGGACTAGCATTTCAACTACCTCCAAAGTGTTGAAAATACTTCTACGTCTATCTGAGGCGAATGTGGGACAAAGGTTGGTGGGTATGAGACAAAGCCGGGGCTGGACAGGGGTCCCCTCAATCCTGACCAAAAAACGCAGCGTTCCCTGAGACCTGAATCCAAGCGCCAGAGTAGCACGCCTTGCAGGAACCCGGGGCAGGATGTTTACCAAAAGGCGACTCCACCACCAAGACCAGCGAAGACAGAACCAAACCAGTCTGCTCTGAGGTGCACCCCAGCGCTGACCTTTCCCTGACTTTCGCCCTCATTATAATACTAACAAGCACGCCCAGGAGTGCAGATTTCACGTAATGAATGAGACCCGGTACAGGGTTTGCTTATTGCGCCTGCGCGCCCAACTTCCTGTCTCTCTCTCCTTGCTGGTTTGAGGTTTAGACGTCATTCCCTTCCCGCGTCAGTGTCTTTAAAATCCTTCTCTGGACTTTGTTCTGGGACCCAGGAGGAAGGGTCCTTTCCTTTGTGCTGTTCCGCTTGTGCTTGAGCATGAGCCCCTATGAAAACTTGCCTGGAACTTCCCGGTTTGGCCTCTAGTCAATTTCTATTGTGTAGGTAACAGGAGCATGCAGGTGGTTAGTAAGTGTCAGGTCAGTCTTTGTCTGGGGTCAGTCCTTTGGGGTCAGCCCTGCAGGGCAGTCTTACTGCTGGAGTGGGAAGTTTCAGTTCCCACCAGGTCTTTTGCCCCAGTTAAGCTGGAAAGACCTTAATCAGTTAGAAAGTACCAGACTAAGGTCGAAATGGAGGCAATTGCAAGTTCTCTTTCAATTCTTTGGGATAAATTCCTACAAGTGGAATTGCTGGATCAAATGGTATGTAGCCCATTTTCTCAAAAAAAAAAAAAAAAAGAAAAAGAAAAAAAGAAAGAAAGAAGAAATGCAAGAACAAAATGTAGGAAAATTGGATAAAGATTTTGAAAGAAACAATACTTCAAAATTAAAGGCAAGTAGGGGCGCCTGGGTGGCGCAGTCGGTTAAGCGTCCGACTTCAGCCAGGTCACGATCTCGCGGTCCGTGAGTTCGAGCCCCGCGTCAGGCTCTGGGCTGATGGCTCAGAGCCTGGAGCCTGCTTCCGATTCTGTGTCTCCCTCTCTCTCTGCCCCTCCCCCGTTCATGCTCTGTCTCTCTCTGTCCCAAAAATAAATAAAAAACGTTGGGAAAAAAAAAAAATTAAAAAAAAAAAAAAAGAATAATAAAGGCAAGTAATAAGAAGACAAAGCTCCAAACAGGAAAAGTAAAAGGAATCAGTGTTATCAGACTGCCAATCCCCAAACTAAAATGTGGGCCCAGATTGCTTCCTTCTCAGTCTCACTAGAACCCAGTCTCCCCGCCAACCCTCAGCCCTGTCTCCCCCATTCCTGGAGGGTCCAAGTACATAGTCCTATGCTAACTAATGGAATTGCTTAGAATTAGCGTTTTCCCCTTCAGCATGCAATCCTATTATTTCCTTCTCTTCTGCCCTCCAGGGGAGGAATGGGAAAGGAAATCTTAGTCCTTTCTCCATCTCTCAGTAAAGAGGCAACACAATCCTCTAAGGGTGGATGAGCACAATAGGAAAAGACCCAAACACCTGGCTCCCTGGTTCTAGCAAAAAAGGGATTAGCCTCACTTCAGTTAGCACTCCTAAGAGGAGGCAGTTTGGGTCCAGACCAGAGCAAGCCAGTTCCAATATCTGAATTGAGGAAAAAGCTTAGACTCTTTAAGTGACCAATTAAATCTTCTTTACGATTGAGGCCAATTTACATAGTTCCCCACTTTCAAACAAAGGGACAGCAAACAAACTTCAAGCTACTAAAGAACAGAAAGGCCTGGAAAAGCTGGCAGTCTCCGGGTTACCTGGGGCAGGATCTGGTACTGGGAGATAAGAGTCCAATCCTGGAGCCCTGGCTGAGTTCCCATGGGGCAAATGCTTGTTTTATTCATTGTCCTATTTTAAACTGCTAGCCAGCTACTCCACCGGTTGAATTCATCTCTACCGAGGAAAAGCGAGAGAAGGAAGAAGCTGCTAGGGCCAAATGACTCCCAGGCAGGATGGACAGGCCGACACCGGCAGGCACCACAGCGTTTTCTTACTGACTCAGCGGCACGGGGTCTGCCCCGCACGGGTAATCGATGGACAGCTGATGACTGAAGAATGAATGTTTGATACGCCTCCATCACAGCGAGGATCCCAGTTGTTCATCAGGAGTCGTTCCCGCCCTGGACCGTCAGCCACGTGATAGAAACGGGGAAACAGGTGCCGTCAGTCTGTTTTAAGTCTCCAAGCACAGCTGCTGGGACAGCAGCTTCGCACAGGTGCTCGCTGATGAACGAGCAGCAGCCGAAGGAGGATGCTCATCGTCAGTGGTCCAGTTGCCATCGGAGCCTAGGCAGCCTTTAATCAAAATCAAACACACTGTGTTTCAGCAATCATACGCACTGGAAGTACCCCCTGCCTTCAGCAGACAGGAAGGTAAGCAACCTCTTCCACCCACCCCATGTCATCCTCAAAACCCATGAGTGGCCGGGGCGCCTGGGTGGCGCAGTCAGTTAAGCGTCCGACTTCAGCCAGGTCACGATCTCGCGGTCCGTGAGTTCGAGCCCCGCGTCAGGCTCTGGGCTGATGGCTCGGAGCCTGGAGCCTGTTTCTGATTCTGTGTCTCCCTCTCTCTCTGCCCCTCCCCTGTTCATGCTCTGTCTCTCTCTGTCCCAAAAATAAATAAAAAACATTGAAAAAAAAAATTAAAAAAAAAAACAACCCATGAGTGGCCTCAAAAAGCGTCCAGACTTATCTGACAAATCGTAAATGAAAGATATTAAATATGTTTACGAAAAAACCAAAATATTAGGACGGGTTACTTTATCATTAAAAATCTTTTTTTTTTTAAGTTGATTTATTTACTTTGGGAGGGAAAGAGAGACAGAGAGAGAAAGCAGGGGAGGGGCAGAGAGAGAGAGGGGGGAGAGAGAGAATCCCAAGCAGGCTCCAAACTATCAACACAGAGCCCAATTCAGGACTCGAGCCCAGGAACCTTGAGATCAGACCTGAGCTGAAATTAAGTCGGGCGCTTACCAGACCGAGCCACCCAGGCGCCCCTAAAAACAATCTTTAATGGGAAAAAAGAAGACACCGTGAGTATAAAATCACAGCTTGAGTCAAGCATGTGCCCATTAATATAAAAAAGCATAGACACCACAGGTAATTAGACCAAGATTGCCCTGTTCTGACCCTCTTCTCTGGATGTTTCCAATCTTGCTGGGTGGCACCAACATGCATGCATTTCCCAAGCCAGAAACCCAGGACTTTAAATATTCATCATTCCTTCATTGCCTACAAATTAAGCAACACAGGCTCCCATCTTCAAGCGCACATACACCCACCCTCACACATACATGCCCCCTGGTGTGGTCCCAGCCTCACTTGCCCCTGCCCAGCCACACCTTGGCACTGGGAATCCCTGATGACACGTGCATCTTCCACGTGGCTTTGGTTAAGCAGGAACC
This sequence comes from Neofelis nebulosa, assembly GCF_028018385.1. Lineage (NCBI taxonomy): Eukaryota > Metazoa > Chordata > Mammalia > Carnivora > Felidae > Neofelis > Neofelis nebulosa. The sequence goes on along the minus strand of NC_080794.1, from coordinate 8,610,251 downwards.
TCAAATAGGCCAGCTGTGGTTTGGGAAGAGGCCAGAAACAGCGGCCTTGACCCAAAGGTCAAAACTCTCCTTTAAGTGTGCAGACAAGCCAGTGATAAAGCAGCGCCCCCAAGTGGTCGGGAAGCAGAAGACAGCATCTCGGAGACACAGGGAGCATAGATCAGAGACACCTGGGTGGGAGGAGGCTATTTACAGAAAACAGAGGCCCCACAATATTCATGCGGGGGAAACGCCAACAAAACTTGGATTATAACTGTGACTGTAACCTCCTTAAACTAACAAGGCTGGGAAAAGTTCAGCTAGGCTTAAAACTGATTTATTCAATCTATTTGATTTTTGCTCTCACTAAAAGTAAACATTGATAGGATTTTTCTTTGGTTTTTGTTGATTTGTTTGAATAAACTTCCAGAACTAAAATTAACATACGAAATTTCGTCAGAAACAAGCCGTGTGATCTCAGACGGTAGCAGTTCATGGCTCAGTTTTGCTCACGGTCCAAAATGACAAGAGTGAACTTCCTGATTCCTAAATTTCCTCCCAGCTCAGGAATACTGTATTTACTCCTGGGGGGTGCATAAGATGCTTATCTCTAGACTGTGCTTGACAATTTGTATTAGAATCGTCATGACTTTATTAAAAGTGGTTTAAGACACAGGGAACAGAGTCGCGCTCACACTGGCTCATATTTCGGGCGTCTGTTGTCAGGACAGGAGGCGTGAGGAAGGGAGTCTCAGGAGAAGCCAGGGACACAGGCTGAAATTCACCCAGGCCTCAGGGAAAGAAATGGGACGAGGAGCCATCACGAGCTCTCTGATGTGGCCTCGCCCTCTCGGCGGCTGTGAGCACCCCTGGTGGCTTCTCCCCTGACCACATCAGCCCCACTGTCCCCTCTTCCCGGGCGGGGGCGGGAGCTGCTTTCCCTGTTAGACCCCTGGGATCGCTGTGTCCGCACAGCTCCTAGAGGCGACCCGGAGTCTGACGCGGCTGCGAGAACTTCACGCTCACCTCCCAGAGCCAATGCACTATTTCCCCATTCCAAACTCGGTGGAGAGAAATACGATTGGAGCAGCTCATCTTTGGAGTCAGGCCTCACTAATCACTAGCAGCCCCTGAATGGCTGTCCTTGCAGCACGTGACCACCCCTGGTCCAATCAGCTGCGGGTGGATGGGAAAGGTCAGGTGACAGAAACCACCGCTGCTGAACTGTGGGTGGGGCAGAGTCCCTTAGCCGGGGTTAGCGTCGGAGTGTAGTTCTGTGCTAACTCCGTAGCCACTAAAACTAGGCACCTGCAGCATTTAAATTAAAATTGATTGAAATAAAGTTAAATTAAAAAACCCAGTTCCTCATTTGCACTATCCACATTTCATGTGACTAGTTCAGGTGTTCATGTGACACTGAATTGCACAGATATAGATATGGAACATTTCCTTCCTTGTAGAAAGTTCTGTTGAATAGCACTGGCCTCTAAGTAATAGATAATTCTAGTAGAGTTATTAAATGCCACAGATGATGGGAATCTAAATTCAAGTTCATTGAAATAAAATGTAAAAACCCAGTTCCTCATTTACACTCACCTTTCAGGTGCTCGGCAACCACAGGTGACCAATGGGTACTACATTAAATTGCACAGATATAGGACATTTTCCATCATTGTAGAAAGTTCTGGCCTTTACAAAATTAGGTATCTCTAGCACTTCGTAAATATGAAAGATGACAGGGAAAGAAAATTCTTTCATCAGCTTGTTGTCTATCTTGATCTTACAACCTAGATTCTTAGAGGGAGGCTTTGGAGAAATATAATAGGCAAAGGACATCCAATTTTCCTCATGTACTTGCTGGGTCATAAGGCAACTAAGTGACACCCCATCAGCCATCACTTTCTCACATAGGCACACTGTTTGCTAAGCTGTGGCCTGGTCGATGATTTGGGGATCAGCAAGAAAATCTACAGATACACAAGAGGGAAAATGAGAATATGGGTTTTTCTGTTGCTGTCAGAAAAGCCACACAAAGCCATGAGATTGGGTCTATGTGCCAACAGGGGTTCCATTGTCTGCTCTGAGTGACCCTCAAAAAAGTGTTTTTGAAGCATGATGCACACATTAGAAGCACAGTGTTTGGTCTGAGCATGATAAGAAAACAATAAAATAGGTCAGGGTCCTATCGCCTCTGTCTTTATTCATATTTGCTGGACAAAAAATTACCAGAGATGCCGTTTACTACGTGTTAGTGTCAGGCATGGTGCGGGGTAAAGATAGGAGTTAGAGTCAAAAAGAATTTTTGAAGTTTAAGGCTTTATTGGGAACTAAGGTTCCGGGCGAGGTTCCGTGACTCAAGGAGGGAGTCAGGAAAGTCACCCCCGGGTGTGGTGGGGTAGGGTTTTTAAGCTGTAGCAGTTCCGGGTTTAGGCTCGGGTGGGTCTTTCTCTCCTGCCATGTGGTGCTGTTGCTCTGTAATTGGTTGACCTTCAGTTCGTTCTGGAGAGCCGCTGGGGGCTTTCCCTTGGATTGTGCTGGCTCTCGGTGATTGGTTGCCCTTCAGTTTGCTCCCGCTCGCTGCTCGGGGCTCTCCGTTGGGTCGTGCTGGCGCTCGGTGATTGGTTGCCCTGCGGTTTCTTCCGGCGCGCTGGCGAGAGGGCCCTCCCCTTCCTAACATTCCAACCTCTTATTGGTGATAATGGGCGAGGGATCTGATCTGGCTGCTTCCAGCAGATATAAGGGAGGCGCCATAGTATGTGGTGGGGTCTGAGGTTGGAATGCAGGAATAGGGCCAGACCACCATCTGATGAAATGCCACCTGGGAAACTTCATGAATTCGTTTCCCTACGAAACGGAGAAAACAAGGTAAGAGCATAAGTATTATACAGACAGCAACTAGTGGGGTGACTATGGGGAGGAGCCAAGTTAAGAGGGGTGATTGCCACCAGGAGGTTAGGGGGGTGTGAGGATCCTGGGCGGGCGGATAGAGTTTTTTGGATTTCCTTTAGGGGTTCTATATTGGTTGCAACTAAGCCTGATTCATTGAGGTAGTTAGTAGCAACATTCTTCCCTCAGGAACAGGCATGTTCCCCCTTTTTCTGCTGTTAGGAGATCTGTCTTGTCGGTTTTGTAGTGTGACCTGAGCTAGGGAATTGATCGGCCTTTGTAAGGCGGATAGGGCGGTTGCTGAGGCTTCTATTGCGATTTGGAGCCTGACAGGTCCCTGGAGGAGGTAATGGAGTGTGCAAGGGAGCCGGTCCCAACCCCGGCCAAGAAGGATGTGGCTAGGGATAGTCCGACCATTAGTGGGAGGAAAACGGCTCGTTTTTGGAGACGGAATTCGAGGAGTCGATGGAGTTCTTCCTGTCCGTATAGGGTGAGTTGGGGGATAATGGTGACTGGGAGACAGATAAAAGCATTTTTGGGCATTTGTTTATAAGCTGTGCCATTACACCAATAGAATCCCCCTGGGGGAGGGTCGTGGCTAGGCCTAGGCAGGGGGGAGGGGCAAGGTGGGGAGGCATGAGAGGAGTAGCATATTGGGTGAGACGTGTTGCTTTGAGGGGTCTCAGTGAGGATGGGAATCTGTAGGGAGATTTGACTTCTGGGTGGTTGATGGAGTTAGTGGTGTTGGGAAAGGGGGTGGGTAGTGGGACAGCTATTACTAGATCCGGCTGAAAGGATGCACAAAGAAAGCAGTGTGACAGGTTGGTTAAGCCTGAGTGGTTAAGCAGGATCGCTCCTTGTCTGATTAATGTAAGCCATGAGAAGGGATGTTGTGCAGGGGGTGTCTGTAGTTGTGTGTTGAGCGGTCTTCTTGGTCCATGATTACTTGGGTAAGATCTTTAAGGTTGGAGAGGGAAGGAGACATAGAGGGCTCATAGGTCCGATAGATGGTTAAAGAGGAGATGGGGTTAGAGAAATGGCCGTTCTGATACAGTTTGCCCTTTATTCCGGTTTGCCAGCGGGGATCCCATGGATCAGGGACAGTAAGGGTAAAGTTGCCGTTTTTTAAGCAGAAGCGGCCCGTCCTTGGTCCTGTGAAGCAGTATAGGTTGAGCCAGTGTATGTTACAGTAGTGCTAGGGGCATCCTCCATATTGGTTGGGGGAGGTTTGGGAGCATATTTTGTTGGTTTGGTCATATAAAAAGCAAATGGTGGGAGTAATCCGTGTAGAGGCTTGGAGGGTGTTGAAAGAGGAGAATTTTTTTTTTTTTTTAATTTTTTTTTCAACGTTTTTTATTTATTTTTGGGACAGAGAGAGACAGAGCGTGAACGGGGGAGGGGCAGAGAGAGAGGGAGACACAGAATCGGAAACAGGCTCCAGGCTCCGAGCCATCAGCCCAGAGCCTGACGCGGGGCTCGAACTCACGGACCGCGAGATCGTGACCTGGCTGAAGTCGGACGCTTAACCGACTGCGCCACCCAGGCGCCCCGAAAGAGGAGAATTTTAAGGTGACTTGATTTTGGCACCCAACAATGGGGCAAGGGGTAGAGGGTATGATGGAGGTGTGTCCATTAAAAGTTTCGGATAGGTAAAAAACCCACCTATAGGAGGGTTGTGAGGGCATAAGGGGGATGATGTTAACAAGGAGTAACAAGGGAAGTATCATGATATATAAGTATGGTTAGTAAAAAGGTAAAGAAGGAGATTTCGACGGGGGAGAAATCGGAGAGAGTTCCCTGAAGCCAACAGTCGGAGACCCAGGAGAGAAATAAGGGGAGGGTGATGGGGTCGGATGAGTGGGAGAGTTGTAGCTCATGTAATATTGTGAGTGTGAAGGTGGAAAACCGAGGGGAAGGGTCCGTCATGAAGGGGCCTGTCGGGTTAGTTTGAGGCTGAGGGGGCCGGTTGGTTGGGAGGTCCACGACTCTTCTGGTATAGGGGGTAAAGGGGGGGCCCGTTTGAGGTCGGAGGTGTGAACCCACAGGGTGTGGCCCAATAATTTAGCAGCCATGGGGGTTGTGAGTATGACCGTGTGGGGACCCTCCCACCGGGGGGCAAGGGTTGGTTTTTGTCTTACTCGAAGGAGCACTGAGTCTCCTGGGTTTACAGATAGTGAGGGAGAGGAGAGATCGATGGGAGCTGGTAGAGTGAGGTCAGCGTACTGTCAAATCAGGTGTCGGAGCAGGCTGAGGTAAGGGAGATAGGCAGCCAAAGGAGGAGGATCTTTTGGTAGGGGTTGGGGTAACAGGAAGGGTCGCCCGTATAGGAGTTCAAGTGGGCTGAGGCCTGTGGGTCCTCGGGGAGCGGCTCGGAGTCAGGTGAGTGCTATAGGTAGGAGTTGAGGCCAAGAAAGCCGAGTCTCTATGGGGAGTTTAGTGAGATGGTGTCTTATGAGGCCACTGGCCCTTTCCACCTTACCCGAGGACTGGGGGTGGTATGGTATGTGGAGTTTCCAGGTAACACCTTTGGAGACCTGTTGGGTGACTGCTGAGATGAAAGCAGGCCCATTGTCAGACTGTATCCTTCTCGGTGGACCAAAGCGGGGAATGATGTCCTTGAGTAGGATCTCAGCCACTGTGGAGGCCCCTTCAGATGAGGTGGGGAAGACTTCTTTCTTCCCACCCTGTGAAGGTGTCAATTATAGTAAGGAGATACCGTAATTTTTTGTGTTTTGGCATGTGAGTGAAATCTATTTGCCAGTCTTTGCCCGGGAGATGGCCCCGCATCTGAGGAGTGGGGCCTGGGTGCCTCGTCCTCCCTTGGGAACTGACTGCGGCACGTGTGGTGCATCGTGGGTGTGTTTTGGCGACCAGTTGTCGTAGGTGGGGGTGGTACCTAATGGGCTCCAGGAAGCGGAAGGTGGCCTCCGGCCCAGTGTGTAGGGTTTTGTGGATTTTTGTTAGCAGGGAAGGGACTAGGCTATTTGGGAGGGCCAGTCGGGGGCCCAGCATGATCCAGCCTGCCTTGGTGTGGGCATCGGGATGGGCCACATATTGTTTTTGTTCATCTGGGGTACAATCGGGAGTTGTATCTTCGGTGAGGATGCCCATAGGAACTGGGTCGAGAGAGAGAGCTGTTTGTTTGTCTGGCAGTGTTGTCAGCCTTGTGATTTCCTACAGCTGTCTCTGTGGTTAGGGGTTGGTGGTCCTTTCAGTGGACAGTGGCCACTTCCTGTGGGAGCTTGAGGGCCTCAAGGAGTTTCGCTGAGTGGCCCGTTGATGATGGGGTACCCTCAGTTGTGAGGAATCCTCTTTCTTCCCCTAAGTGGGAGTGTGTATGTGCAATAAGGAAAGCGTATTTTGAGTCTGTGTATATATTGTGACCCTTTTGTTTCTGGACAATTGGAGAGCCCTCATGAGGGCTGTGAGTTCAGCCTTCTGGGATGTGGTTCCTGTGGGTAGTGTCTGGGTCTCTAGAGTTTGGTTTAATGTAACTACAGCGTACGCTGCTCGCCAGTGGCCCTTGCAGTCAACTAGTGAGCTGCCGTCTACAAACAGAGTGAGATCAGGGGAAGTGAGGGGAAGGTCCTTTAAGTTAGATGGAGGTTTGGAGAGAATATCTATAAGTTCAGTGCAGGAGTGGAAAGGTGGCTGTGAAGTGTCTTTGGAGTTGATTTGTGGAAGTAGCGTGGCAGGATTGAGTCTGGGGGAGAGTTGGAGAGATATTTCAGGATTTGCAATAAAGAGCAGATGGAACAATTGTATGCGTGATGGGGAAAGGTGTGCCAGGGCCTTACGTGTAAGGAGATCAGATAGACGGTGCGACGAAATTACGGTTAGGAGGCAGTGTAGGGTGAGTTTGAGTGTGTCTTGGGTTAGAGTGGCTGCTGCTGCAATGCTCTAAGGAAGGGTTGGCACCCCCTGATCGTAGGGTCCAGTTGTTTAGAAAGGTAGGCGACAGCTTGTAACTTAGGGCCACACGGTTGGGTTAGGAGACCTGTTGTAATTCCAGCCCTCTCATCTGTGTATAAGAGGAAAGGCTTTGAAACATTAGGGAGGGAAAGGACCGGTTGAGTGACTAGAGATGCGACCAGCCGTTGGAAGGCCCTTGCGACCACTCCCGGGCTGGAGAGTGGGCCTTGGGGGGTTTCTTTGGCGGCTTTGTATAGGGGAGCTGCGTGTATAGCAAAGTTAGGGATCCAGTGTCGGAAGAAGCCTACTAGACCCAGGAAGGAGAGGATTTCGTCTGCATTGGTAGGTGAGGACAGGGTCTGGAGGGCTTGGAGGCGATCTTGGGTTAGGGCCTTGGTAGTAGGTGTGAGTGAGACTCCCAGGAATGTGACTGCATTAGTACAGATTTGGGCTTTGTGTGGGGAGACTCGATACCCCAGATTAGCCAGGAAATTTAGGATTTGGACTGTATCTTGTTTGGTGTGGTCGAAAGAGGTTCCACATAATAGAAGGTCATCTAGGTACTGTAGTAGAGTACAGTGACTGGAGAGTGGGGCTTTGAGGAGATCCCTGGCCAAGGCCTGCCCAAAGAGATGGGGACTATCATGAAATCCTCGGGGAAGTACTGTCCATGTGAGTTGGCAGGCCAGAGAAGTGACTGGATCTTGCCATGTGAAGGCGAAGAGGAATTGGGACTCAGGATGTAAGGGAACGGTGAAAAAGGCATCTTTGAGATCAAGCACTGTAAAATGGGTCGTGGGTGGGGGGATTTGGGAGAGGAGGGTATATGGGTTGGACACTACTGGATGGATGGGAATTACAGCTTCATTGATTATTCAGAGGTCTTGAACTAGTCTATATGAGCCATTTGGCTTTTTTACAGGCAAGATTGGGGTGTTGCAGGGGGAATGACATGGGATTCGGAGGCCCTCCTTGAGTAGGCGATCGATGATGGGCTTCAGGCCTAGTCGGTGGGTGTGGGAGATTGAGTATTGGGGTCTAGACGGGAACTGTGATGGATTTTTGAGTCTAACGAGGACAGGTTGGTGATGGGTGGCGATTGTTGGGGTGGATGTGTCCCGTACGATTGGGTCTATTGGGAGGTCCAGGTGTGGGTTAAGGCTGTGGTCTGTGTCGTCCGTGATAACAGCCAGTAGGAGATGAGTCGGGGAGGGAGAGGAGCAAATAGCTGGTAAATGTATAGAGGCTCCTAATTTACTGAGGATGTCTCGGCCCAAAGCGGGAAGGGGCAGGAGGGGATGACTAGGAAGGAGTGGGAGAAGTGGAGGCCATCCAGGCAGCAGGTGAATACCGGTGTGCATGGGGGAATGGAGGGGGTGCCATTTATGCCCATGACCGAAACGGAGGACGGCGTGGTGGGGCCCGGAATAGCTCGGCAGGACGGAATAGGTAGCCCCCGTGTCCAACAGAAAGGAGATGGACTACCCGCTACCTGGAGTTTTACCCAGAGTGGGTCACCAGAGTTACTGAGTCTGGGCCTCGTTAGTCGTCATCCTCCATCTCCAGTAGTTGGAAGGCAGAGTCCATTCCGGGTGAAGCCTCGCCACGTGGAGGCATTGCGAGTCTGTTGTCCCTTGGGTTAGGACAATTGGATTTCCACTGGCCCATTTGCTGGCACAATGGGCATGGGCTGGTAGGCTTTTTGGGATGGGGACACTGACCAAACCAATGGCCTTCTTGGCCACATTTAAAACAAGGCCCCAGAGGGGGCCGTGGTCCAGACGGCTTTACTGCGGCTGGCCTCAGGGCAGCTACAAAGGCTTGGGTTTGTAATTGTACCTTTTGTTGGAGATGGGCCTGTCGCTGTTCTTGAGCTTCCTCTTGGCCATTAAAAACTTTAAAAGCCATCTTGACCAGGTCGGCCATAGGGGTTTGAGGGCCGTCTTCGGCCGTTTTTAGTTTTCTTCGAATATCAGGGGCTGATTGGGAAATAAAATAGGTGGCCAATACTGTGGCCCCGGCGGGGGTGGTAGGGTCTAGTCTGGTATATTGGGTAAGTGCCTCTGTGAGCCGGCCAAGGAAGGCTGCGGGGTTGTCATTGGGGTCCTGTATTATTTCTTGAAGTTTGTTAAAATTTACTGATTTGTTTGAGGTTGCCCTCATGCCTTCTAGTAGGCATTGGATCATCTGGTCCTGGCGCCGGTGACCATTGCCTGCGTGTTGGTAGTTCCAATTGGGATCGGCCGCCGGGACAGCATCGGCTCCTACGGGCATAGTGGGGTTGGTCATGTGGGTTTGGTCTGTATGCTCTCTGGCTGCGGCCTGGATGCACCCCCTCTCCTCAGGGGTGAGGGTAGAGGTGAGGATCACATGAATGTCATTGTGAGACTGTGGGCTTGGGCGAGGTATTGGAATTCCTTAATGTATTGGGTGGGGTCAGCCGAGAATGACCCTAGTCACTTTTCAATGGCTGATAAGTCTTGGAGGGAGAAAGGGACGTGAACTCAAACCAGGCCTTCAGGCCCTGCCACCTCACGGAGAGGTAAGATGGCCACTGGGGTCTGTTCGCTGGGAGGGGCCTGAGCACGAGTTCGGGATGATTTGGGAGGCGAGGGCGGGATGGCTGGGGTTTGGGAGTACGGAGGGGGGCAAGGGCCAGTGGGCGGCGTGGCTAGATCCTCTAACGGGTCGGAGATCGGGGAAGTTGGTGAGGTGGGGTCGTCGGGGGGGTTGTGGGTGGGCGAGGAGCACGCATGCAGAGGGGCAGGAGGAACATAGGTGGGGGCGAGACCTGAGGTCCCAAAAGGCCATAACGTAGGGTATTTCTCCCCATCTTCCCAGCCGATGGCAGAAATTGTCCAGATGGGTTAAGATTTGGTATTGTAAAGACCCCTCAGGTGGCCATTGAGGATCGTTATCTAATTGGTACTGAGGCCAGACTACAGTGCAAAGGCGGACGAGTCGTTTACCACGGAGTTCGCCTTTTAAGCCTAAGAGCCGGAAGTTTTTTAACAGACATTGGAGGCGGGTAAGAGATGGAGGCGGTTTAGACTCGTGACTCCCCTTTGGCGTGGCAAGGCGAGGCATCCCTCGCGTTGCGATAAGGGGCCTTATCGGTGTGCGGAGGAGAGGAGACTGACTTGCGAGACATCTCTCGCGGGTGTCAGCCGTAGTTGGAAGGGGGGAAGGAGGGGTCTGTCCTACTTACCGGCTCCTGTAGGCTCTTGAGAGTAGGGTGGTTGGCATCTGGCTTGGTGAGGAGGGGGGAGTTCAGCCGAGGGAGGCGAGCTACCACCTCCCTCCCGGGTTTAGGCACCAAATGTTAGTGTCAGGCATTGTGCGGGGTAAAGATAGGAGTTAGAGTCAAAAAGAATTTTTGCAGTTTAAGGCTTTATTGGGAACTAAGGTTCCGGGCGAGGTTCCGTGACTCAAGGAGGGAGTCAGGAAAGTCGCGCCCGGGTATGGTCGGGTAGGGTTTTTAAACTGTAGCAGTTCCGGGTTTAGGCTCCAGTGGGTCTTCCTCTCGTGCCATGTTGTGCTGTTGCTCGGTAATTGGTTGACCTTCAATTCGTTCTGGAGAGCCGCTGGGGGCTTTCCCTTGGATTGTGCTGGCGCTCGGTGATTGGTTGCCCTGCGGTTTCTTCCGGCGCGCTGGCGAGAGGGCCGTCCCCTTCCTAACACTAAGCACCTGGGGACTGATACTCCACACACAGCAGCAGTGAGTGGCTGGGGAACTAGCAGGTTCCTGTAGTGTGACCTTTGGTCTTTCATCCTTGGGGCCTTCCTTGGTTCCTGACTATTTGCCAGTCTAATTCTCCAGCCTCACATCTTCCCAGGAGCCCCCAAGATCCTGCTCATAAACTGATTTCCTTAGATGGACAGACTGATTGATGCATTATCAATGGTTTGCAAGTCAGAGTCATGGCTGAAATACACTTCCATTTGTTTTTTTTTAAGTTTTATTTATTTAATTCCTGCACCCAAAGAGGACTCAAACTTCTGACCTCAATCAAAAGTCACATGTTCTTTGGGCACCTGGGTGTCTCAGTCAGCTCAGTGGTTAAGCATGTGATTTTGGTTCAGGTGGTGATCTCACAGTTTGTGAGGTCGAGCCCTGCTGCAGGTGAGCACAAGTCCCACTTTGGGTAAAACACAAGCCATGAGTGAGCTCCTCTCCTCTCTCTCTCTCTGCCCCTCACTCACTTGTGTTCTCTCTCTCTCAAACCAAAAAAAAAAAAAAAAAAAAGTCACATACTGTTCAGACTGAGCCAGCCAGGCATCCCTATGCTTCCATTTTTATTCTTCAAAACCATTTTTGTTTATATTGGTCTGGTTTAGTTTGGACCTGTAAGTCGCTCCTCCTTCTTCTGCCAGAAGAAACTCAATTGCTTCTCAGTTTCCTTTCACTTACTTCCCTCCCACACAAAGCTCTACGTCTTGCCACACCATTGGGTTAGACATGCAGCCTACACTAAAAGAAATGATCCCATTCTCCTAGACACAGATTGCTCTGACTCCAGAGGGGCCACTACCCCTTTTCTGTGACTGAGGTACGTAGGCACAGAGAGAAGATATTTTGTTTTCAGAGAACAGAGGCACTAAGAATCATATTAGCCTGTTTTGCTGGTGGCTATCACTATAGCCAAGTAGAAAGAACCTGATGGAAAATTGCATCAAATCAGAGGACAGCTGAGAGAGAGAGATACAGAGAGAGAGAAGTAAGAAGTCAGAAGAGAGAAGCATTAACGTGACTTCCTTTGTACCACTCATTCACCTGCTCCAGAAATACCACCTTTGTAAACACTTAGTACATTTCCTTTTGCTTGAAGGAGTCTAGTTTAGGTTTATTTCACTTGCAGTGAGAGGAATCTTCCTTTTCTCCACATCCTGAAGCCAGCTAATGAGAGAGAAGAAAATTATCTCATAATTAATTTATATTAAATTGTAAATTACTCATGACTTAATGTTTCATTTACTCACCCAAGTTTAATTCAGATTTTTGAAGGTACACTGAAAAGTTGATACCCTCTTCCCATAACACTCTGTAGTATTTGCTTTTTTGTTCTTTTCCTTACTCTTCTTTTATTAACAGCGTTAATTTTTTTATTTTTAGTTTTTTAAATGTTTACTTAGAACAAGCAGGGGAGAGAGAGAGAGAGAGAGAGAGAGAGAGAGAGAGAGAGAGAGAGAGAATGAATCCCAAGCAGGATCCATGCTGTCAGCATGGAATTCGATGTGGGGCTTGATCCCACGAACCTTGAGATCATGACCTGAGCTGAAAGCAAGAGCCAGACACTTAACTGGCTGAGTCACCCAGGTGCCCCTATTAACAGGGTTAATTTTTTAAGAGCAGTTTTAGGTTTATAGAAAATCAAGCAGAAAGTACATATTTCCCTCTGTATCCCTTCTCCGTTCCCTCAACAATTTGCCCTGTTATTAACATCTTGCATTAGTGAGGTACATTTATCACAATTGATGAACCAATAGTAATAATTATTAATATAAATCCATAGTTTACATTATGGTTCACTCTTTATGACATTATGCATTCTACGGGCTTTGACAAATGCATAATGTTGTGTATCTGTCATTACAGTTCCACACAGAATATTTTCACAGCCTTCAAAATTCCCTGTGCTCCACCTGTTCATTCCTCTCCCCCCCCCAACCCCTGGTAACCACTGATAATGTTTGCTGTCTCCATTGTTTGCCTTTTCTAGAACGTCCATATAGTTGAAAGCATACAGTATGTAGTCTTTTCAGATTGGCTTTTCACTTAGTAATATGCATTAAAATTTCCTCTATGATTTCTCATGGTCGAATAGCTCATTTCCTTTTATTGCTAAATAAAATACCATTGTCTGGATGTACCACGGTTTGTTTATCCATTCACCTACTGGAGGACATCTTGGTTACTTCCAATAATGAATAGAGCTGCTATAGATTGTATGACCTCTTTCTCCGATGGCCAGCCTGTCCTATTTTGAAAGTTGCTTTTCATTTTTCAAGAGCTACTGAGATGTCACTGGACTGACAACCTTCAAGCTCCCCAAGATAGTATAAATCATACCACACTCTCTTCCTAGCAATCCTTCCCATAGGTTTCTATAATAGCACCATCCCATTATTGGGTGGTTCCTTGGTCTCTGTATTCTTTGTCATGGTGAACTCTTTCAGGATGTCTTACTCTCTGCTGAGTTATCTAAACTCTTTTTATCTACATTTCCTTGTCTGTAAAATAAAGATGAGAGAGTTGCAAGAATTAAATAGATTAAGTAAATACATTTAGAATATATATGTATATTTAGAATATAGAGATTATGTATATATATTTAGAATATATTTTATATATATATATATATCAGAATACATATATTTAGAAATAGTACCTGACACACAGTATACACTGTATACATTTTAGCTATTATTCTTTTTACTTATTTATTTACTGAAAGGGACATTTCTTTCATTTAGTTTTTTTAATGTTTATTTATTTTTGAGAGGGAACGAGAAAGAGAGAGCACTTGGGGGAGGAGCAGAGAGAGAGAGAGGTTTACAGAGAATCCCAAGCAGGCTCCGTGATGTCAGTACAGAGCCTGATACGGGGCTCAAGTTCATGAAACATGAGAGCATGACCTGAGCCAAAATCAAGAGTCAGATGCCCAGCTGACTGAGCCCCAGGCACCCCAGAAAGTGACTTTTTTTTTTTTTTTAAGTTTATTTATTTATTTATTTTTTGAGAGAGAGCGCAAGTGGGAGAGTGGGCAGAAAGAGAGGGAGAGAGAGAATCCCAAGCAGGCTCCGCACTGTCAGCAGGGAGCCCCATGTGGGGCTGAATCCCAAGACAGCAAGATCATGACCTGGCCTAAACCAAGAAGCTTAGCCAACTGAGCCATCCAGGCTCCCAACTATTATTCCTTTTATTATTAGTACTAATCTGTGTGTATATAGCAATCAGCATATATATACCATGTAATAAATAATTTTTGAATCAATAGTTTCCTCATGGCATTGATTGATATGTGACTGAACAGGACTTACAATTTAAAATGATATAACTGTGTCAGAGTCTTACCATCTATGCTGGTGGGGCTTCCCCACCACATTGCTCACCATTTTCATGGCCTTGGAGACTCCAGGCTAGGCTGCATCTGTGGTGAGGGCCTGACAGGCAATGGCCAGCTGACCAGGCCCGGAATTGTTGAAAGAACCCGGGGCTTTCTGCCACTTCCGGGTCCACAAGCGATCCAGAAACTTTATATCTAGTGCTTCTGACTTGATTCATCTCTCAGGAACTGACAGAAACTCAAATAAAATAAACCCAAAAGGCTCTGGGGAGAAAACTAGAACATTAGTTCCTTAATTTTCCATAAAATCTATGATTGTCTCTAGAACACTCGATACCATAGTCCTACCTCAGTCTGTGGGCTTAAAAATATCTCCCCCAGTTTGCATACAACCGGTGCCATTTGAACATGAGGATACAAAACACATCAGTGCTTCCTTCATATCCTCTTCCTGTTTCAGCAAGGAATGATTCAAGTTGAGCTGATGTCAACGTGTGCTGGGCACCCTGGGACCCAAGTCTCAAAGTGAAACATATCCGAGTTCAAATAATCCAACCAGCTTCCAGCTTGTTTCTGCAGTGGAGGTAGGTCCATCTGCTCCGGGGGTTGTTGTGGGAATAAACAGAGAATGTATTTCAAACGTCTAGCAGAGAGCCTGCCCCAAGTTCACTTGCTTGTCCACCTGGTTGCCAGCTCAGGGAGAGCCCAATTCCTGCTAAGTGCCCACACCCTACTCCATGGGGATTTCTACCTGAACCTCTCTTGGCTAACTTGCCTTAAGGCTTAGACATAACCAGCTTTTCAAAAGTTGAGTCAAAGATTAAGTTTTTTTTTTTTTTTTAAAGTTAAATCTCTTTGGGCCACAACAGCACTTGAGACTTAATTACTTTATAAATGAGCTTTGATTTCTCAGTTGTGACAGGCTTTCCACCCTCCCTCCTACCCACAGTTCAGTTGACTATGCTTAATTATCTTATCTTGCTAAGTCATTAAATATGCATTTGCTAAAGTCATTTCCCTTCTCTCCTCCCTCCCCCCACCCCCCACCCTCTCTGGAGATTTTATCCTAATTACTGATTTGCTTTCCTTCATGAGAGTATGATTAGTTGGTGAATCTTTTGTTCGCTAACGTGTCTATGTGGCGGGGTGGTCTTGTGGCTCCTTCTGTGCTGATGCTAGTCGAGTCCTTCTTCCCTTTTCTTTCCAAAGAAGAGAACTGGTAGGAAGAGAAGTCCAAAGTATACAGTTGGTCTAAACGAGCAATTTTTGGACTGGGTAAACCATTGGTGTCTTAGGCAGGGTTCCTCTATAAGTGAAGACTGAGCCAAAATCTGCTGGGCAGGTAGTTTGCCTGTTGGCGGGACATGTAAACCCAGGGACAAGAGTAAGACACCAAGGTGAGGGTAAAAGGATGGAGTGAGAGGTAATGCACGGGCATGTTGCCAAGTTCACCACTGTTCTGGTGCACAGGCGTTCCAACCTACTGAGCCTGGGTCTATGTTTCTTCATTCACTTAAAGCTTTCCTGCGCGCTCTCCATAGTAACTTCATGTGCTGCACACAGGCACATTTCTCCACCACCTTGCAAGAATTATTAATCCTGTCCTTCTGCTCTTTTTCCTGCAGTAAATTACGGGGACCAGGGTTGGGATGGCATTGGTAATATCTATCTTGCAAGACCCATATCCAACATGAGGTTGACAAGTGAGAAACCAGGACCCCCAGAGAGTGCTAGGGTGCCAAAAATAGAATATAATCTCGAGAACTTTTGAGGCCTTTCCAGGTCCTTCCCTAACCTCCACGTACATTGCAGATCATACAGAAAGCGTTCCTAGGCTCAACAGGACAAGGCAGATTTGGGACCAATCCCCTGCCTTCTCATTGGCTGCCCTTCCAGTAATAAAGCTTTCTCTGCTTCAAACTTGATGTTTCAGAGATTTGCTTACTGTGCATCGGACACACGAATCTGATTTCAGGGTTTGGCAACACTGTGGCATTTTCTGAGGATCTTGCCAACACAGGTCTCTGACTGTCCTCCCCGGGGAAGTAGGAGACAGCGTGCATCCATTGACTCCGGTTCCCTATCAGTCATAGGACTTGGCTCCCGGGTTGCACTTTGGGGTAGGAGGTGTATGAGTAACCTTGTAGGCGATAGAAACCTCAGGCATGTCATGCTGCAGAGCCAGAAAAGCCCAGAGCAGGAAGCAACGGGTAGATGGCGTAATCCAGGCACCGCACTGTTGGAAGCAGCAGCCTGAAGCTGGCAGACACCTGAGTAGGAGCGAAGGGGAGCAGCGCATTAGAGATCAAATTGGGATGTGGACCATCAGTCCTTTTAATTCTCCTTCCAATCTAATTTCACAAAGGATACAGCCCTTTCTCAAACCCTATATCTGGTGCTACTCATTTTGAACTAAAGGATAGAAGGAAAATCAAAAGTGATTAACGACACTCTTGGTGTATCAATTATTTCAAATAACATTGTAAAACTCTCCAAAATCATTTGAACCTGCATGCGACCATACCGCAGAACACATTTAAGAGGAGTGTTGAGTTGGGGAAGGAGGCATGGAGTCAAGTCAAGCAGCAATGAGATATCCCCACTCCCCAAAGCATTAGGAGTTTGCTTAAAGCACCTTGACACTGTCCAATGGAAGCTCGTGGCTGGTTGGAAAGCTTCTGCCGCGGATTCTGAATCCCCTTTAGAGTAGGGAGCAGGATGATTTCAAACCTGAGATGATGGAGGCACAGAGAGAATGCTGCCTTACAAACCAGAAAGTCCTGGGGGAAATGTTTTCTTCTGACAATGAAGGAGACCGTTTTCTGCTTCTGAAGTGGCTTGCTTGTGATTCAGACAGAGCATTTTTATATTTCTTCGGCGTAACAAAAGTAATTTAGAGTCTAAATTTAAATGTGCACGATTCCAGAGGGCAGGGAGTTGATTTATATACTTATCACATTGTGGCTAATCGTGTATTTGAAGAACAAGAGGAAATTACACTAAGTAAAGAGGGCAAATATGTAAAGGCCAGAGTGTCTTCAGAAATCAATTACTAGACTCTGGTTAAAAGTCACACGCATGATAACTGACAGGAGAGGTTTACATTCAGATCTGTAGAGAAAACATGACCTTCACCTTCTAAGTTAATGAAAGAACACTTCGCGTTGCCCTGAGGAAAAACAACAATCCTCTAGCTCACAGAAAAGTGAGCTATTTAACTATATAAACTATAGACACGTGCTTGTAGTTTTCATCAGCTGTGATTTCTCATTCTGAGGATGTTTTCAGGAAGAGAGCCTGACCTTAGGATGCGGTAGTAGGATATTTGCCTTAGAAGAGTCAGCCTGTAACCCTTAAAAATCTTGCAAGTGCGTTACAATTTCTGGAGGAGAACAGACGCTATGGTATTTGTCTTTGCTATTTCTGCTCTGAGACAATGGGAATTTGAGCAAAGTCGATATCCCAGATGACACTGGAGAAAGAGAAAGGCAGAAGGGAGACCCAGCGAGAGAATGATTAAGTGAAGCAGGTGTGTATGGTGGAGACAGAATGTTGGAGGTAGGACAGAAAGTAGAAAGGAACATTTGTAAGATTAGTCATCTTTATATAGTATGGGGAGTAAAGACAGAAGACAATGTGTGCAGAGAGAGATAGACAAGGTCAAGGCCTTAAGAAACAAAGGCTATTTAGAAGTTTATTTTAGAAGCTGCACACAAGATAATGATAAGGGGGTTATGCTAAAGGCATGTTTGTATGAATGAGGGATTTAGTGGTAAGCTATAGATACGTTTGGCTATAACTCAAAAAAATGATTAAGGATAAGAAAAGTTATGACTTTCCCCTCCTGCTTCAATAATAATTGAGAAGATCACATTTGCTGTTCTGGAATGAAGACATGGCAAAAAGTTCAGACTGAGCTTGGTAATAACAGGAAAAGATTGGGGTGTGAGAGAGAGAGAGAGAGACGCTCTAGGAGGCTTCCACTTAAAACCAGCCTGCCAACATGTTTATATATGTGATCAACTTCTTTAAATTCTTATCAAGGGGATTAAAAAGATAAATTTTAAAAATACACAATGCTTTATAATTGACTTGGGAACATCAGATGCAGATCATATAGAAGACAAATTTTAGTCAAGGAACACAAGAGAAACTTTGAGAGGTTATCAGCTTCCAGTAAGCCAATAAAATGATAAATGAATAGAAAGACCATAAACTTTCTCTTAAATACCAAGAAAGGCTGAGGCACACACAATTTATGACAGTCTCGCTGTGAAGATTGTTATAATGTAATCAGAGACCCTAACCACATTAGATGTTTCAGTATTTTAAACTATAGAAACAAAAAACAGCAAGGAGGATTCAGTACATTTGATTTACCACCTGCTTGAAGCATGGATACAGATTATTAACAGGTATGATAAAGAGTAATATTTACTGAGCATTGTTCAGGTACACAGTAATGTTGGATGCTTTATCTCATATAAGTCTTCTGACAATGCAAGGAAGTGAGACGTTATTTTCATTCTACAGAGGAGAAAACAGATTTAAAAGGGTTGGGAAATGTATCCTATTCAGTTTCATTCACCCCATGTTCATAGTACCTAGTCTAATGCTTGGCAAATAAAGATATTTAGTAACTATGTACTGAACAAATGAATGAATGAACAGAGTAATGCCTACATTCACAGCTTGGACTGCCTAATGTCAAATCTTTAAAACCTCTTTATTGCTTGTAACTAACAGGACTGTGACACACAGTTTGAAATGAGAGTTTCATAATATTAATACTTGAAGCACCCACCAAGACAAATAAGTTACATCCTTTCTTGGACACCTGGATGACTAATCCAATGGGATATCTACCAAACCAATCCTAACACCTATGGAGAAAATAGGTGTTTAGCCCCTCCTTCATTTTCCAAACCAAAAATTAGTGCCTACATTCAAGATAGGCTTAAAAAATGACTAGGGGGGAAGCATAATAACAAAGTGCCTGCAAAACCCCATCCTTTCAAATAAATTAAACCCCAAAGTATTCAACAATCAGGGAGTCATCACAGTCTTTTTCAAAAGCGGTGGCGAGGCGGGGAGAAAAAGAAACAGTGCTTAGAGGAGTCAGGAGTGAGGAACCTTCAGAAAAATTTCAAAATATGAACTGAGAAAGAAAAAAATCAGAATTGGTGCACCATAGGTGATGTATGCCATGCTCACCACAGCAAGGAGAAGTCCTGTCCCACGTTCACTTATGTATCTTCTTCAATTAAGCAGTCAAATTGTCTCCACTTGGTGCACCATGAGCGCACGATAATTTTACGAGGAGCCGAACACGGTATATGCATGCAAAGTGGAGGTGGAGTCAAACACGCTTGGCAGGAGACTTCACCACTGCTCCTTGCTGGTGTCCTCTGTCCGTGATCCCCCAGGAGACAGACATCCAGCCTGGAACTCGGCGCTAAGAGAAATTGCCCGTAGTTCCCCTGGTTCAATCGTCGTTTCCTGGGTCTGATTACATCTTGCCTTGTAAAAATGTTTCAGTCAAGTGGTAAGTACAGGGAGGGGACTTCATTTCTGGCAATGAAGTAGGCTACCCATCGTCACCATCTGTCCCTGGTAAGACAAATAAAAACCCTGAATAAAATATAAAAATCGATTTTGGCTTAAATATTTTCATTAAAGTGTATCATGCCTGGAGAAAAAGTCCAGTAAGTATATAGTTAATTAGCCTAAGGGAACGCATGTGGATAATAAACACCCATATCAACATAAGTAACCCCACTTGCATTTCCAAAGCCAGGCTGTGCTCCCTCTGAGCCACAAACCCTCTCTTCTTCCCTCAAGTAGACTTTAAAACCATAGATTACTTTTTCCCATTGGGAATCATGCAATGTTTATTGTTTTCAGATCTAGCTTCTTTCACTCGACTGTGAGATTCATCCATATTATTCATGTGCAGTAGTTCATTCATTTTCATTGGGGTGTAGTATTCCATTGTGTGAATATAGAACCTAAAGATAGAATTGACTTACTGAATTGTGGAAGGACATTTCTCTGCAGCGTTTAGATATTACAGACTATACTTCTATGAAAACTATTGTATATATTTCCCCCCATATGTGCCGTTGAGTATATGCCTAGTAAGGGAATTTCTGGTTTACAGAGAATGCATGTGATCACCTTTATAGATATCATTATGCATAAAATTCATCTTATTAAACAGCCTTGATGAATTGGCAAGAAAGTAAGGAATAGTTGGGTAACAGAGTCCTTATTTCCTTCCTACTTACCTTCTTCCCTTCCTTCCTTTCTTCTGTCTATCCTTTCTTAATAATTCAGCCTCAGAACCATTAGGTAGGGCATCTGGGTGAGGAGAGGGCAGTGGTAGCATCCCTGTGTGGGCTGTAGGAATCCCAAAGAAGTGAGGACAGCTTCATGGGAGAGTGAGAGTTAAGTCTGGGGGGTTGGGAGGGGTGGGAGCAGACCAGAGAGGGCTGTTGAGGGATGAGAAAGGTGTCCAGATTGGAGGAAAGTGGCCAGCCTGGTAGCAGCGGTGAGTGGACATGGGGATAGCTACGTAGGCAAGAACGGCGTTCTAGGGATACCCCAGCCTGAGCGGAGTGGCAAGAGTGGCCAAATGGAGGATGGTGTGGCAGTGGAAGATTGGTTACATATTATTATTAATCTAACAAATAAATCTATTCAGAATAAAGGGACCCAGGTTTTGAACTGTTGGACAAAAGACTTATAAATATGACAGGGGACATTCTAGAATGAACTCTGTGGTGTTGGACTGGAGTTGGAGATATCAGTTAAATTCATCATTTTCAATATGTAGAAATATAGAAATGTAGATGTGGATGTAAGTGTGCATGTGTGTGTGTGTGTAAACATACATATATCCCCTAGGTTTGGCCACTGTGAATATGGATAGTTTTACTCCTTCCTTTTCAATCTGGTTGCCTTTTATTTCTTTTTCTTGCCTAGTTTCTCTGGCTAGGTCCTCCAATACAAAGTTGAATAGAAATGGTGGTGAGAATGGACATTTTAATTTTGTTCTTGATGTTAGGGGCAAAGCATTCTGTCTTCCACCACTAATTATGATGTTAATTGAGAGGTTTTTGAAGATGTTGTTATCAGGTTGAGAAAATTCCTATTTCTTGTTTGTTAAGTGTTTTTATCATGAAACCGTATTGGATTTTGCTAAATGGTTTTTCTGCATCTATTGAGATGATTGTGTATTTTTTGGGTGCTTCACTCATTTTCTGTTTTTCTTTTAATTTTATTTAAATTATTTATTTATTTTTTTAAAGACAGAGAGGGGGCGCCTGGGTGGCGCAGTCGGTTAAGTGTCCAACTTCAGCCAGGTCACGATCTCGCGGTCCGGTCCGTGAGTTCGAGCCCCGCGTCAGGCTCTGGGCTGATGGCTCGGAGCCTGGAGCCTGTTTCCGATTCTGTGTCTCCCTCTCTCTCTGCCCCTCCCCCGTTCATGCTCTGTCTCTCTCTGTCCCAAAAATAAAAAAAAGTTGGAAAAAAAAAATTTTTAAAGACAGAGAGAGACAGAGCATGAGTGGGGGAGGGGCAGAGAGAGAGGAGACACAGAATCCAAAGCAGGCTCCAAGCTCCGAGCTATCAGCACAGAGCCCAACATGGGGCTCAGACTCACAAACCACGAGATCATGACCTGAGCTGAAGTTGGACACTTAACCAGCTGAGCCACCCAGGTGCCCCTATTCATTTTTTAAATAAAGTCCCCATTTTCAGTCTCTTTTCTCTCCATGACTTACTTTCAGTATTTTTTGCTGTGATTTCTTTTTTTGCTGTGATTTCTTCAAGTTCACTAATCTTTTCTTTTATAGTCTAAGCTTTCATTAATTCCATCTCACCTACTCGTCATCTCAGACACTGTATTGTTACTTTGTCTCTCCTGGTACTTGTTTTCTCTTGGTATCAGAACAAATTACTACAGATTTGGCATTTTAAACAACCCTCATTTATTACCTCAAACTTCCATTGGTCAGAAGTCCTGGCACCTCCTGATTCAGGGATTCTAAACTTTGCCTCTCTCAGCTATTTCTTACTTGACACATCTCCAAAGGCAAGGGAATTAAAAGCAAAAATGAACTATTGGGATCTTATGAAGATAAAAATCTTCTGCACTGTAAAGGAAACAACCAACAAAACTAAAAGGCAACCAACAGAATGGGAAAAGATATTTGCAAATGACATATCGGACAAAGGGCTAGTATCCAAAATCTATAAAGAATTCACCAAACTCCACACCCTAAAAACAAATAATCCAGTGAAGAAATGGGCAGAAAACATGAATGTGACACTCCTCTAAAGAAGACATCCGGATGGCCAACAGGCACATGAAAAGATGCTCGATGTCGTTCCTCATCAGGGAAATACAAATCAAAACCACACTGAGATATCACCTCATGCCAGTCAGAGTGGCTAAAATGAACAAATCAGGAGACTATAGATGCTGGCAGGGATGTGGAGAAATGGGAACCCTCTTGCACCGTTGGTGGGAATGTAAACTGGTGCAGCCGCTCTGGAAAACAGTGTGGAGGTTCCTCAAAAAATTAAAAACAGGTCTACCCTATGACCCAGCAATAGCACTGCTAGGAATTTACCCAAAGAATATGGGAGTGCTGATGCAGAGGGGCACATGTACCCCAATGTTTACAGGAGCACTTTCAACAATAGCCAAATTATGGAAAGAACCTAAATGTCCATCAACTGACGAATGGACACAAAAATTGTGGTTTGTATAGACATTGGAATACTACTTGGCAATGAGAAAGAATGAAATCTGGCCTTTTGTAGCAACATGGATGGAACTGGAGAGTGGTATGCTAGGTGAAATAAGTCATACAGAGAAAGACAGATACCATGTTTTTTCACCCTTATGCGGATGCTGGGAAACTTAAGACCATGGGGCAGGGGAAGGAAAAAAAAAGAGAGGGAGGGAGCCAAACCATAAGAGTCTCTTAAAAACTGAGAATAAACTGAGGGTTGATGGGGGGTTGGAGGGAGGGGGGGGTGGGTGATGGGCATTGAGGAGGGCACCTGTTGGGATGAGCATTGGGTATTGTATGATAACCAATTTGACAATAAATTTCATATTAAAATAATAAACTTTGCATCTCACACGTTGAACTCCAGGTGTTGGCAGGGATGCCTTCCTCTGCGGAGTCCCTGGGGAGGAATACACTTCCAAGCTCAGTCAGGACACAGCAGAATTTACTTCTGTGGAGCTGTAGGTTAACGTTCCTATTTCCTTTCTGGCGATTGGCCAGGGTCATTCTCAGCTTCTGGAGGGCACTTGCATTTCCTGTCCCAGGAATTCTCTATGTTTAAAGCCAGCACTGGGGCACCCATGGGGGGCTCAGCCGGTAAGCGTCTGACTTTGGCTTGGGTCATGATGTCCTGGTTTGAGCCCTGCATCGGGCTCTCCACTCTCAGGGAGCAGTGCACTTCAGATCCTCTGTCTCCCTCCCTCTCTCTCTCTCCCCCTCCCTCCCTCTCTCAAAAGTAAACATAGAAGAAAAATTTTAAAAGCCAGCACCACTGGTTTAAATTCTTGCCGTACTTTCTCTAAACATTCTCTTCTGATGAGTCTCTTTTCTGCCTTCAGCCTGAGGAAATTCTTTCAGATGTTTCCTTTCCTGACCTCAGGTATTTTCCTCACGGGCCTCTGTTGATCCTTACCCAGTTAAAGACTGGAGGGGACCCTCCATGCATCTTCAGAGCTTTCTTTCTCTGCAGCTTTCCTCCTTCTCTGGTTCTCTTCGCACAGAACGCTAACCACCAAAGGCCCCCCTGGACTCCTGGCAACGTGTAGTTAACTTAGACAAGGTGATGCCATTGTTTTGAGTAAGGGAAGTTAACCAGCACGATCTTAAATAGTTGATTTATATTGAGTTTGAAATGAAATATTAAAATTTAAATTTTTATAAAGAATTCACTGACACCAACGATTATATCCTTGAAGATCAGTTTGAGAAATACTGATCTAGATGAAGAAATCAAAAATCGTTATTTCAGGACTGTTATGGGTTGAATTGTGTTCCTGTAACAAAAGATATGTTGGTACCCTAGCCCCCAGTACCTCATAATGTGGCCTTGTTTCGAGATGGGGCCTTTAAGGAGGTAATCAAATTAAAATGAGATCATTATAGTGGGTGGGCCCTAATCCAGAATGACAGGTGACCTTATAATAAAAAGGAAATATGGACATGCACACAGGGAGAATGCTATGTGGAGGTTAAAGTTGCATTGACATAGTGCCATATCAAAGATAGCCAGCAACCATGGGCAGCTGGGTGAGAGAGCCATGGGACAGGCATAGGGCATTGTCCCTCACAGCTTTAAGGGGAAGTGTGATTTCAGAATGAACTGACACGATAAATTTCTGTTTAAGCCACTCAGTTTGAAGACAAAATAAACAAACTGAACATTCAACATGTTTCTAGTTTGATATCTATAAGGATGTCAATTTTCTATAATCAATAATTACAATTATAATTAAAACTCCAATAGGCATTATATTTTGGAACTCATGAAAATGATTTAGGTCTTAACTGAAAAGAATTAAAGCATTAGAGAAATCGAGAGTTTGGGGAAAGATAATAAATGAGGATGGGGGGCTTGCTGTATTATAGATTAAAACATTTTGAAGTTTTAGTGATTTAAACATGGTCCAAATGAGGATTTGTTCACTTCTTACTGCGAGGAACAGAAAATTAGTTCAAACCAGCTTAAGCAGTAATGAAAATGTTAGTGTTTTCTATAAATGAAGAAATGTATGGGAGGCTTCTGATGATAGTGTAGTCTAGATGTTCATGATGGTATTAGGAACATAGCTCCATTTCTCTGTGCTTCTTCCCTCTGCCTTCCCCTTCTGTCAGCATCATTCTTGGACTGCCTTCTCTTGCAGTAGCAAAATGTCTGTCTGAACCGTGAGAGCTCAGTGCTTGTCATTCAGATACAAGGGGATTCATAGCCAAGGGGATATATCATATCAAGTCCCATAACTATCCAATAAGAGTCCCAAGCTTCCTTCTGATGGACCATCTTTAGTCAACTACCTACCCCTGTAACAATCACAAAGTCAAGGACATGGTTACTTCATTGCTGACCATCTTTGAACTATATAGAAAGGCTCTTCTTACGCAAGAATAATTGAAACTAGAACAAAAGGACACTTGAAATAGTAAGGAAGACACACAGTTGGGTAGAATTCACCAGTACAACTACTTTTTAAGGAATAATTTTTATAACAAATCCAATGACTTCAGTAAATTTAGGGCTACTTACATTTTTTAACCATTTTGTCAGTATGGTATTGTGTTTTTCAGGGATCTGTCCATTTCATTTTAGAAAAACTAAAGTGTCAAGTTTATTGTCAGATAGTTGTTGATAGTACATAACGTCCTGTGGATATCTACAGTATCCAGAGTGATATCGTTTCTTTCATTCCTGATATTAATAAATCATGCTTTTCTCTTCCCCTTTTTTCATGCTTAAACAGTGTTGCTACGGATTTATCAACCTTTTTTTTTTTTTTATCCCCTTCAAAGAACCAATTTTGGCCTCATTAATCTTTTTTTTTTTTTTTAATTGATTTCAGATCACATCTTTCTTACGTCTACTTTGGGTTTAATTTCTTATTTCTATTCTAATTTCTAAATATAGAAACCTGCACAATTGATTTTAAATCTTATAAATACACAGGCATTTAAGCTATAAATGTGCCTCTACTTATTGCTTTAGCTACATCCATAAATTTTGCTATGTTCAATTTTACTTCATTCTTTTTGAAATATTTCCAACTTAACTCTTACAAGAATTTTTGTTTCAACTGGCAAAATGGCAGACAGGCCTAACAATAATGACAAATGTGCAAAAGTGGAAAAGTCCTTATAATCATGGTCCCTATTCTCTAGTTCCTAATCAGCTTTTAGCCTCTTGATTTTCATATCAGGGTTGGAAGAAACAGGGTCATCATTCCCATCTGCTCACCTTCCTTCCAACTTAGGAACTTTAACGAAGGTCTTGCTGATTCCTTTTTCCTTAGTGGCCCCTTTATCCAGTATTACAGCCAAAAATGAAATTCAAAGCAAGTGGTCAATAATTGACTGCTTTTTGATCTTGGACCTAGATGGACTCAGGTTCCCTGGAAACCTAATATTACTTACCCTTTTAGTACTTTCTCAGAGAAACAACCAGAATCCTATAAACAGACATGAAACGAGAGGTGCCTGGGTGGCTCAGTTTGTTGAGTGTCTGACTTCGGCTCAGGTCATGATCTCGTGGTGTGTGAGTTAGAGCCCCACATCAGGCTCCGTGCTGTCACAACAGCTCAGGGCCTGGAGCCTGCTTCAGCTTCTGTGTCTCCCTCTCTCTTTTCCCCTCCTCCACTCACACTCTGTCTCAAAAACTAAACATTAAATAAATAATTAAAAAATCATGAGATAATAAACATAAAATCTAAATATTCTCTTTTATAAGCACAGAGAATAAAGTAGAAACAACTAAACTCAGAATTACAGAGAAAATGCACCATTCTAGATTGGTCAACGAGGCAACTATTCAAAAGTTAAGGCACTGAATTGTACAATTATGAATACACTGAACTGATAAAAATTTCCCTTAGTCTGAGGAAAACTTTAGGTTTAGGAGTGGTTATCTCTTGCAAAAATCTCATTTTGTTACATTGCGCAAGTTAATAACGTCAAGTCCCTTGCTTTGAATCGTGTTATTCAATTCTTAATCTTTGCATAAACTTTGATCCTCAGAATTCTGCCATTAATATCAGAAAAAGTAATCAGGCCTTAGCCAGGTTAAATGAATTCATCAATGCAAGTTAATAAATTTATCAAATATATATGGCTGGTAAGTTCTAGAGCTGGGGCTCAAATCCAGATCACCTGACTCCCAGGTTCGTGCTCTAACACATCACACTGAAGGCCAACGCATCCTGTCCTTGTCAAATAGTCATATGACCTTAGGGGCTTCAAGATCATTAATGCAACGTTCCCTTAAACTGTAGTCAGTGAACCACTTATCGCAAGTACTGTGTATTAGTGAAGACTGGATACTGATTCGAGATACAGAATCAGTACCCTGGCCTTATCAGACCTTCCAAATCAGAATATTTGGGGGCATGGCTGAGGAATCTGAAATACTTAACAATTCCCAGATGATTTATGCTCGTATACTGAGAAAATCTTTCCTAGGAAGACTGAAAAATTGCCTTATAGTCTCTACTTAAATACTTCTCGGGGGAGTAACGCCTCCCCAGTTTGCCCAAATCACTGTTGGGCAGAAGTTTCAAAAGGCCATCCAATGGAGTGCCTGGGTGGCTCAGTTAGGCATCCGGCTTTTCATTTCGGCTCAGGTCATGACCTCACAGTTTGTGAGATTGAGCCCCGTGTTGGGCTGTGCGCTAACAGTGCAGAGCCTGCTTGGGATTCTCTCTGCCTCTCTCTCTCTCTCTCTCTGCCTCTCTCTCTCTCTCTCTCTCTCTCTCTCTCTCTCTCTCTCTCTGTCTCTCAAAGAAAAACTTTTTTTAAAAGGCCATTGGAAAGAAATACCTCTATATATTACTTCTGAAAAGTGGTCATTAACTTTTGGGAACAAAAAAGGTTTCTTTTTCCTCTCACATCTTAAAGACTTGT
Source organism: Neofelis nebulosa (assembly GCF_028018385.1). Lineage (NCBI taxonomy): Eukaryota > Metazoa > Chordata > Mammalia > Carnivora > Felidae > Neofelis > Neofelis nebulosa. The sequence continues at coordinate 8,582,722 of NC_080794.1, read as the reverse complement.
ATTTTTCAGATTTGATGAGCAGACCATCTATGCTTTCATTCAATAATTAACCGAACCATTCTCCTTGTTGGAGAACGTGAAAGTAATGTAAATGTTAAGAAAAGTTTGTTCTTTTTCTGTGACCTGTTAGCATGAGGCCATGTTTAACCACGCCTCGAAGCTACTTTTTCCTTGTCTTTTATTTTCGATTATTAAATATTTCAAGTGTCCAAGAATCAAATGAAAACTTACATGGTGGACACTTGTATCAGACTCAAACCTCATGCGCATGTTCAGATTTCTTTCACGCTACTTGCTTCTGGGGTCTCCAGCCTTTGGTTCTGCCTCCGCCTCCTGCACCAGAAAACATTTTTGGGCCCTCACAGTTCTGCTTTCTCCTTGGTCAAAGGCTGACCAACCTCTTGCTCTTGACACCTTGGGCCCTCCCACACTCGAGCTAAGCGGCCCCACTTCCTACCTGCCAGCTTGGATCCACCTGCCCACTACAGTGTATGGGTCTGATATTCAGGGTGGGGTCTTACAGGCCAGAGGATCCAGTCTGGCAGGTGGAAGGGTACTTGATACACCTCGAGGTGAATTCTGACCGATGGGAAACAAGAGATGAGGAGAAATGACAGATTCACTCCCTGCCCTATCTCCTTCCCTTGGACTATTGTAACATACAATTTGTTTTCACAGAATGTCATGGGAGGTCCTAGCGTGACAACTGGACACACCTGTGTGGTACCTTTTTCTCTTCCTTGCTTGTGATGGGGCACAGCCATTGCCTGCATGCATTAGTTTGCATTGCTACACACCCTTCCCTGACTCACCCTTATTGCTTGGCTCTGCTGATAAAGCATAATCACCTCCATCCTTGCTGCAGGCTGCATTCTGGAGAACCCAGGCTATGACAATACCATGTAGTCACTAGCCAGCATAAATAATGTCGTTCCTTTCCTGACATTATGCCTAGTATAGAATATAAATTATTTTTTGTGTGTAGCATTCTTCCACAGCTCATTCTAAACTTAGCCTTCATGACATTTTATATGAAGGCAGTCATTTCATGATTTATACTCTTCAAACAAAATGATAAAGAGTTTCTAGCAGTTGATCTCACTGGTGAAAAACTGCTTAAATAATTTTTTTCTCTTCTGTATATATAAAAATAAAGAATAAAATGACAATCATCTGGCTATGAATTTTTATTAATTTATATCTTGCCTAGGCTTCTGCTCTATTCATCTTTATTTTATGTGGGAGGAAGGCCCTTAGCTTGGTCCTAATATAAAAAGCTAAATAGATATCTCCAATTTCTCTTTCTGCAAGTAAAGAATAGGACATCTTAAGATCATCCATTGCTTTTCTTCGTGACATTGTATCTTCCTATATTTCTGAATTTGCATATAAAATATTAGGTCTACCTAATGTTAACACGATTTTGGAAATTAGGTTGAAAACTGCAGGTAATTCAAATTACATGTACAATAACTTCCAGGTCTGGTGATCTTTTGAAAAAAGTTATTAACGCTAGTGTTTCTACTTGTGTGTTAATATAGTATTGTTCGTGTTAGAAGCATTACACTTTATAATGGTAGTGTTAGCCAGGTCTATATAAATTTTTTCTCTACAGACAAAAATTGAAAGGCCCATTTAGCCACACTTAATGCAAAGGGAGGACACATAGATCACACTTACAAATTTCTTGAAAAATAAATTTTATGATGTGTGGTAGGAATTGGAACACTGTGGGTGTGTGGGAGATGGTGGACAAGACAGGGAAATCCGTTGCTCCTTTGCCATTAAAACACTTTTGCCATTAAAACACTGTTGACGTGCTAACACGTATGAGTCTTTGATTCTCTAAAACTTTCCTCAACTGAGGATATCCAAAATGTTTAAGAAAATATGAATCCAAATTATTTTTAAAAAAATTTTTAATGTTTCTCTTTATTTTGGACAGAGAGAGGGACAGAGCGTGAGTGGGGGAGGGGCAGAGAGAGAGGGAGACGCAGAATCTGAAGCAGGCTCCAGGCTCTGAGCTGTCAGCGCAGAGCCCGACTTGGGGCTCAAACTCATGGAGTGTGAGATCATGACCTGAGCCGAAATCACATGCTTAACCAACTGAGCCACCCAGGTGCCCATGAATCCAAAGTATTTTAATCATGATGAATATTACAACTGGGTCCAGATCTTTTAGCGACAATTAAGTAACTTACGGACCATTAGGAAAACCAAGGAAACATTCAGTAGAACTCCATCAAGAAGTGAGGTAGACACTGAAATAAAATATCGAGGTGAATGAAACTTCACCTCCTGTCTTGGATTAAAATTGATGCTGTTTCTTTTTTTCAGAAATAGTGCATTTTGACACCAGCTCTTCATGTGATAATCACTTCCAGAATTCCCCTTATCAAAGACGCAGAAGGTGAGTACCAGTGACATTTCATCAAAGCTTTTGTAACTACCTGGTTTCCTGTTTCATTTCTGCTGGGTCATAAAGTGCCTGTTACTTTTCAAGCCAATCTGACCACAATAGGAAAAAGTTTAAACAGAAACTTGGCTTTTTAGAGAAAGCTCCAGCTCTCCCACTGAACCGGGCACTTCTGCAAAGGCATTTAACCTGCCTAGATTGCTCATCTGAAACATGATTGCTCAAATCCTTTCCAGCGCGAACGTTCTAGAAGGCCTTGAATGTCATACATACGAAGAGAATAGTGCTTCTACTGCTCACTATACTGAGTTGTGACATTATAAATACTCTGCCATTTGGGGAACATGGAACTTTAAGGACTCACTCAGCTGTTTAGCACTCATATTAGCTACACAGTTGAATACTAGAAGTCTAGATGATATGATGGGTTCTGACCTTGTCCTATTAAGAAATGTGTTGGGGCGCCTGGGTGGCTCAGTCTGTTTGGCATCTGACTCTTGATTTTGGCTCAGGTCATGATCTCAGGGTTTGTGAGTTTGAGCCCGGAATTGGGTTCTGTGCTGACATTGTGGGGCCTGCTTGGGATTTTCCCTCTCTCTCTCTCTCTCTCTCTCTCTCTCTCTCTGTGCCCCTCCCCTGCACATGCACACTCTTTCTCACGCTCTCAAAATAAACTTAAAAAAGAGAAATGTGTAATCAGGGGCAGGGTGGCTCAGTTCGTTAAGCACCCGACTCTATTCCAGCTCAGGTCGTGATCTCACAGTTCATGAGACTGAGCTTCACGTTGGGTTCTGTGCTAACAGCACAGAGCCTGCTTGGGATTCTCTCTCTCCCTCTTCCCTGCTCTCTTTCAAAATAAATATTAAAAATGTGTTACGTTTATGGCTATTAAAAAACCCAGGTGCCATCCATGCACTTGTACCAATGTGAGATGATATTTTCCAGGTTTTGTCACAGGTATTTCAGAATGTTAAGATAGAAACATCACCAGTAAGGCGATAGGGAGGTCATCCTCTTCACCATACAATATTTATAAAATAATTTGGAGAATGTCTAACCAAATGTATCCATGTCAAGTTTACATGAATTCCATGCTTGGTAAATGTACTAAACACATTTGTTTAAAGTTCTCCTTTACTGTGTCCAGAGTAAACAAGACACTGGCCACACTGATGGCCACCTAAAGCCCTTTTTAGCAATGGGGAGGGAGGCCATATTGGTATATTCACCCAGAAAATTGGAGTTTAAGAAAACAGGAACACTTCCCCAGTAAAGCAACATAGTGAAGAAAAAAAAAAAATCATTTTCACAGCTATGCCTTTGCAATGGCGAAGAATGTAATTTTCATTACAATATGACTTTTAAATAAGGTTTTGAGGAACTAAGAACTGCCTCTTCTATGTGAGAAAAATGACGATCAGTCCAAGGACTAAGTACCATTTAGTGCATCTGGAAATCTTCAACCATGATTCTAAATGTATTTAATGGAGTAGGATCAAGAGAGATTTCTGGGAAGAGAGAGAGAGAGAGAGGAAATAAGAATGGCAGAAAAATGTCTGTGTTAAAACAAATATGCAAACATTATTTTGTGAATGTTTGAATGATTGTCTAATACAAAATCTCGAAAGGGATGACATTTCTTGAGTTTGAGTCAATCAGTTCAGAGTTTAATCAGAGAAGTGGTGAGCCACGTTGTTTGAGATTCATGTGACATTTCCTGGGAGAATTAATAATGCTGATACATAAAAGCCCCTCTTCTCTTGAGGACTTGAGAAGGGAATAGAGAGGTGATCTCCTCTAAGTGTCAGCCACAATAAGGCTGGGCAGTGGGTGGCTTTCTAAAGTGACTGGCTTTGCTCCCTTACTCTTCCTCCAACGCCAATGCCCAAAGTCCAAGGGTGGAGGAAGCTCTTTTTCCAGAATTCAGCCTTTTTCTGTTTCTCTGTGAGCACTGTCACCTTCCCAGGCACTGAAGCCGGGAGTGATCAATTAGGAGAGTCAACAAGTCTGCAAAATCCAGGCCAGGAGATGACTAGGGATTTGTTCTCTCACCTCTCACCTGGACTGTTGTTTCACATCAAATCTGACTTTGCTTTATTCATGAAGACCCAAATCTATCAGATTTTATGTCCTGGAGAAATATGTATTCCTTTTCACTGTATGCTTCCTCTGCAGTTTTGTGGCAAAGGGGAACATACTTTTTAATGTTTTATGGAGCTGATCTGTTTTATTCAGATACCTCAGAACATAAGATCACCTCCCTGGGCAGGCTTGGGAATTCCCATGGTGTGGTCGAATTGACTCTATTCCTTCTCCCAAATAAAAATGATCCCAAAAGACAAATGCAAACTCTAGGTACCATAGCTCTCATGTTGTGTCAACAAGTTGAAAAATGACAGGTGATACCCAGCCCAGGGCTTGGAACACGGCGAATGTTCGATGAGTGTCTGAGTATCTAATAACACCACTTGCTAGTGTACCAGTTCTCTTTCATATGAAGGCAGAAAATGAATCCGTACTATTACAGGGGGAAAAAACTGCCCTGAGCAAGGAAGAACCTTCTGGAATGAAAGCTGTATAAAAATTAAATGATTTGGGAGACAGTGATCCTTCTGTCATTGGTGGTTTTAACGAACTCCTGATGTCCCCGAGTCAGGGAAAGGGCAGGGGTGAGGCTAGGTGGTTCAAACTGCCTGCTGACTCTGAGTTTCCGTCATCATAAAGGCAGCAAGCTTGCTGGGCCACAAGGAAATCTGAAGGCATTAAAGGCCATAGGGCAGGGTTTGCATTGCCCCAGACCCCTCTCAAGTTAACAGCTCAAGGTTTTATAATGCCTCCCAACTATACATGAAGTGGAGAAAGAAGAGAGTGAGAAAGTTAGTTAAATAGTTTAATCAGAGCAGTTTTCCAATTCTAAAATTAACAAGCAGACTTGTAATAAAAGAGCTCCAATGTTTGCAAAATGATCTTGCTTCCATTCGGAATCTGTCTTTTTATTTGTAAAGATAAGCATTACATTTAAAAGGACTCAAAATGGAGTGACTGGTAATTATCACCCGTGGTTTTTGATGCATCTGATGAACTCCCTGAATGGATATTGCTTCAGCTTTGATATTAAAAAAATGGCCGGACGAGAAGTCCTTAATCAGCAACTGATCACAGGTGGCCAAAAGAAAGAGAAAAACCCAAAACTACTGTCAAGTTCATAACGTATCACATTGTTGGTGGATGACACTGGCTCCAAATATACAATTAAGCCCACGACACTTTATTACTATGAGTAGAATTATCATGAAAGGTCTCTCACGTTCATCAACTTGCTTCTGGAGGTTTTCTTTGTTCTTTTTAAACTTGCATAATAAACATGCAATGAATTATTTCTTTTGAAAGTGTATTTTTTTTTTTTGCAGTCTTTGTGTTTTCATACAAAGATTTCATAAAGTCGCAGTGTTGCACCAGAGCATTACCAAAATAAGAGCACGATCACATGGGGAGGGTAAATGTGAATTTAGTGAATGAGAAGAGCCTCCTCTCGTCCTGAGACAGGCCACCCGTCTTTTTTTTTTAAAAAGGTGCACGCAAACTGCTTTTCTTACCCTCCCCCACCAGAGAAAAGAATAAAGGAAAAAAAAAAAAAACACCACAAAATCAATCTGAGAAAAAAAAGATCGACATGAAGAAAATAAAGATGTTTTTTTTCATGCACACATCTTCTGCATAGCTCAACCCACATATAGTAAGGCACTATTTCCCTTCGTAAGTGGTGTCCACGGCAATCTCTTAAGTGCTACAGTGCTCTGTGACCATTAGAGAGTTCCTCTCAGGATGGTGAAATAAAGGGGCCGGATGAGTGTGGCTGTCACGCGTCTCTGTGACTGTCCCATAGCTCAAGGGGACTTCCAGGAGTCTCAGAAGGAAATCGGTCCATTTGCGTTATGACTGAGAGTGTCCGAAATGGTGTCCTTTCCAGAGTTCCTATGTTGTCTGTGTATGAATTTAGAATATTCTTCAGTCTTTATTCTCAAAGAAAATACACAAGGTGGGGGGGAAAAGCACAGTCGGGTCTTCAGAAACAGAGTTCACTGCTCCCAGAAAGCATATAATGCTGGCAATTCACAAATTCAGCAGGATGTCTCCAAGAGAGCAGAGAGAAAGAGAGACAGAGTCAGACACAGAGAGACCGAAACAAAGAGTGAATGTGTATGTTTTGGTTTTCAGAGGTGACCGGAGTCTGAGTTTAATTTAGCTGGTCTTCATACTGTTTCCGGAAACAATCCCCTGCTGGGAAGAATTCCCAGCATCTTTCTTGATACATCTTCCAGACATAAGATTCCTGTAAACGTAAAGGAAATGTATTAACATCATGTCTTTCCCCAGGATCTGTGCATTACCACAAAATAAAAGATAAAAACACACGTTTGTTGCATATATATATCACATACCCATGTAACTGTGTAAGTGCACATAATTACATGATTCAAAAAGCCCAAGTTCATCTAGAGAGTGCCTAGCTATACCAGACCTCCTGTATTTCTATTAATAATCCATCTTCATCTGGACCATAATACAATAATGATTAAAAACACTATTTGTGGCATATGATTGTATGGGTTCTCTTAAGGAAATATTATTAATTGTATCCTTCAAATTCAAACTGCTAACAATCGGAGGTGAATTTTTGTGGAGAGAGAATTTCAAATACTTAACGAGAACCGTAGATATTTCATACACAATTATTTTTAATTGATCCTAATATTGTGGGCTGGAACTCATCTGAAACCATCTGCTATCCGATTAAGCAATCAAGGACATTCTACTTATCAGAACACAAAGCCCTGCATTTTCAGCTAATTAAAAGCTTACATTTTTTTATGTGAACTTACGATTTTACTTTCTCGACAAAAGCAATCTTTGCACGCTCGTCTGGGATAACAGGAATTTTTTGTTAAGATACTATATCTGAAAGTAATCCCAACTCTTCAGGTTTAATGCACACATTTTCCCCACCACGTCCATATTCTCTGTCACTTCTTTCAGAAGACGGTGTATGGTCACTGTTTACCTACCTGTCCCGTGTGCTCTGTTTCATCTTTGTTTATGAGATACATCAGAAAAAACCTACAGATACAGAGAGACGAATCAGAAATGGGTTGTATGGAAATGTCAGCGTTCACAGATACTTCTGATCTGGCTACGGGCTAACTGCACACTGTTGGCAGAGTGGAGAAACGTATCAACACTGCAAGGCCAAAGACGCCACGGGAACCAAAAGCTTAACCTTTTTAAAAAGTACGTTTTCAAAGTAGCTACAGTGTGGGCGTGTGCAGATCAAGTTCTACCTCTCGGGAGCTGCTGTACATCAGGTTTCGTGTCAGATCGCACTTAGCCGCTCATGGGGCAGGAATCACAATCCCCATTTAGAAAAGCAGGGATTAAAAAGTTCAAATAACTTGCCTAATGTCCCACAGTTGTGAATGCCGAAGCCTGCTTTGTTTCTTTTCTTTTTGCTACAGCGCTACTCTGCCTCTCTTCTGTTGGATAGCAAAATTGGGTTAGAAACCAAGAATAATTTTTTAGCAAGCTGCAGCTAGGGCTAGTCCTACAGCAACAGCCAGATTTCTATGTCTTAAAAAAAATGCAACTTTGAATCATGTTCGAACACAGTGCCTAAAGAGGATAATTGGGCCTAAAGAGATCTGTATGTCCTCAGAAAATGAAGATGGAGATTCCTGAGTCCCTAGGAGGCATCTGGAGTCTGCCTTCTTGAAATGGGAAACACGGCCAAGGCTCTCTGAGAGGCTGAGCACGTATTTCGCTTATCATTTTGCACCTTTCCATTTCGTGTTCTAGAAGGTATCATTCACACGAAGGGCTGCAAGTTCTTTTCTTATCACATACCCGTCTGATACCACACCGCATACCAGATACACATACCTCCTGAGGACAAGGGGACCGCTAGCTGTGGGTCTTTCTCTCAAAGAGATAGACGAAGCCTGAGTTCAACAGTATAAAGAAAGGAAGCTATGTCTCTTCTGCTTCTCAAGCTTGCTAACAGGGGGGCACTGGCGGGTATAAGGAGGGGCTGGAGAGTCTGAGTCAGGCACACTCACAGGTAATTGGCCAGGTTGTGTTCCTGTAAAGTGTGGGTTTCAAAGCCATGTGGCACTGTGTCGAAGTAATCGTTGCCTATCCCACAGATGAAACATTTGGTCTAGAAGACAAAGGGAAATATTTACATGTCAGATTTCAGAAAGCAAAACAAAGGAACACACAACTCGCCACTTAGGGGGCAGCTGCTATGCTTACTCGATGTTTGTAGAAGATCACGACAGAAGGCTGTGCCAAGCACACGAACGCTAATTTAACTGTTGCCACAACTATATCTGGCTGGAGGTTTAAATGACATAGGCACCAGCAACAAGTTCACATGTAGGAAGAAGCGTACAGGATCACGATGGCCGAAAAGCACGGTCTTTTCCTTATTTCCTCCAGCTTAAGTGAGAGTGCCCAGACTTAGCCATCAGCCTTGTTCATGACATTAACTCGAGTGATGTAGACGGGACTCAATGTGCCCTCAGCTGAAACCACCAGCTTGGTACCTACTGGAACAAAGTCTGATGACCCAGGGGAGGGGGGAAAGGTCCAGATTACTCCCATCTGGGGAGAGCCAAATCAAATATCAAGCTGTGGGGTGTTCGATCAATGACTGAGAGAGGGTCTGCCACGGGCCAGGCACTGAGCTAAAGTGCAGAATTAACCAATGAACAGTCATCATCAGAACTTTCTACTCCAGGAATGAGGTGCCTGCTCTTTGTGCCCCTCGCTTGTTCTAACCAGATCTCTCAGAGCAGCACCTGCTTAGGTCCGTGGTATGCAGGACCAGCACACAAAAGCTAAGGAGAAACAGGCCTCCCGTTTCATTATGAGAATTTCACATGTATCAACTCAAGCAAATGTGATAGTTATTGCCCTCGTGTGGCTCCAGATGCTCATCGTGCTTGCAAATTAGCAACTGTTTAATGCCATCGGAGGCATATTTATGATGCCTTAGATTCTAGGGCCTGGACTCAAGATGATTAAGGTAATTTATTCAATTCCCTCTGCCTTATTGATCAACAACTGTGGACAGCAGGAAGGCCACATTCAGAAAGGCAACAGGTCTTTTTACCATTTGATGTCTTGACTAAGGGGCTCATACTTGGCAGCTTCACCCACGAACCTGCCCCTCCTCTGTGTTACTTATCGCTGTGACTCTGGAAACCTGGGTAGCATCCCCGCTTGCTCCAAACACCTCACCTCTGCATCTGGACAATCACCCGCTGCTTGTCATGCCAACTCCTACGTACTGCTTGAATCCATCTGGTTCCTACATCTTCAGTGGACGTCTTTCGCAAGAGCTTCATCAACTGCCTAAAACATGCTTCCAGCCCACTTTCCTGCCCCTGATCTTGTTAGTTGCTAATGCACTGCCAAACCCCATCACCTTACTTAAAACCCATTTCTGATTTTCCACAGGCTGTACGTTACACTATACATCTCTCCAATGAGTTATTATAAAGGGTTCAACACACAGCTCTGCAATTTCCTGTTTACTTATTTGTCAGTGAATCCATCATTCTGAACGGGTGGTTCTCCTCAGGGAGCAGGAGACATTACTGTTTGCACGCCCCCGGCGTCCGCCATGTTTCCTGCCTACCACACGATATGCGTTGCCCGGATGGAAAACAGGCCGAGGAAGTCACACATCGCTCATGCCCTTTTCCTACTTTCTCCCACGGCCGTGATTCTTTGATAAAGACAGTAGGAAAAGTGAATGCCCACAACAACAACAACACAGCTGAGTCAGACGTGGCAAGACTCACCTCCATGTCTTCTTTGACTTGCTCCTGTTGGTCTCTTAGCTCTCCAAAAGCATCAATAATTAAACCTGGTGTTAAATAAAAACACACTCGAATCTTTATCAACCAGAGGATAATAATGAAGCTCACAGCCCCGTGGCTAGTCCTCCCAAGGAAAGAGAAAATGTACAGCCAGGTTGGGAGAAGTCGTGAGTGAGCACACACTTGATACTCCTCCTAGGGCAGCAGCGTTATCTCTTGGGGGGCAGAAGCACAGCGGGTACTGTGCTTACCCCGTCCCTGAGAAGGGGGTTTGAAAACAAAGTGACAGGGCAGGAAAAACCGCTCGTTAACGTGGCACACGCACCTGGTATGTTAGCTGCCACGTTGTTCCAAGAAAGAGCAATAGAGCTTTCTGGTGGCAAAGCGCAGGAAAGTCTACTGATAACATTTTCAAGTACCGATTTGGAAATCAAACGTTACCATATGAACTGAGGAATCTGCCTCCACTCATTCTGGTTACGCGTTCCTCACAAGTAAACTTGCCGGCCTGTTATTAACTGTGTCAGCCAGGAGCTAACTGCACTGCGTTGTTTCCTCTCAGCTCGTTTGCCTCCTGTGACTTACTGGCTGCACATCTTTTTCCGAGTGTTTTATGAGTTTGCTCTCTTATAAAATATGTTATTGTTACACTCAGTAAAGACAAAAGGATGGATTATGAATCTTGTCGACTTGTTCGTGTACTTTACTGGAAACAAAAAGTACCGTTTTGTGCCTGCAGAGCTTAGAGGATAATAACACATTTATAGACATTTAATTCAAGCCAGGATAAACGTATGAACAGAAAAAGGTAACAAGAGTGATTTTTCTGAGGGAGAAGAACGCCACCTTCCAAGTTTCCTTAGGGTAAAGGGAAGAACTGGTACGTTAATATGGCTCTCTGGTTTTTATTTTATTTTTTTTTAAGTTTAACTTACTTATTTTTGAGAGAGACAGAGACAGCATTAGTGGGGGAGGAGCAGAGAGAGAGACAGAGACAGAGAGAATATCCCAAGCAGGCTCTGTGCTGTCAGCCCAGAGCCCAAAAGAGCTCAAACTCAGGAAACCATGAGACCATGACCTGAGCCAAAACCAAGGGTTGGACACTCAGCCGACCGTGCCACCCAGGCACCCTGATGGCTTCTCTGGTTTCAACTGAGGGCTCTGGGTCCAGAAACTTGGGTTCGGATTCCAGCCCTGACACTTCTTGACTGTGCACTTTGGCCAAGTTACTTAGACGTATTATGGCTCGGTTTCTTCAAATGTAAATAACACCACTATTTTCACAGGGTGCATGAAGGTAAAATGAGTTAATAACATGTGCCAGGCACATAGCAGGTACTCAACGATAGCCTTAGGATTCTTTATGAGGCATCAGATACTGTGCTGAGTACTCACATGTACATCACTTCTTTTTTTAAAAAAAATTAAAACAATTTTTTTAATGTTTATTTAAAAAAATTTTTTTAATGTTTCATTTTTGAGACAGAGACAGAGGGGAGGGTCAGAGAGAGAGGGAGACACAGAATCTGAAGCAGGCTCCCGGCTCTGAGCCATCAGCACAGAGCCCTACGCGGGGCTCGAACTCACGGACCACGAGATCATGACCTGAGCCGACATCGGCCGCTTAACTGACTGAGCCACCCAGGCACCCCTCAAAAGGAGTTAAATGGCTCACCCACCCAACATTATAAAGTTAATAAGTGGCAGGGCAGAAAGTCACAGAGAAGAAAGTGCTCTTTCCATTAGGTAATGGGAAAAGAGTCCAGAGATATCTGTATCCGACTTCCCCTTTACCAGGGCCCCCCTTTGATCCCCCCCTATAGATTTCTAATGGAGAAACACTGAACAGAAAAGTTCTCGTTGCCTTTTTACAGATAGCACTTGACATTCTGACCTGCCCTTAAGTGTTAACTTGAACAATAAATGGCTCAAATTCCAGATCCTCTTGAACTCCAGTAAGGAGGATGCTCACCTTGAATTATGGCCAAGAGAATGACAATCACAAAGAAGAAGAAGGTGATGTCAAAGATGATTCGATAGATCTCATATTCGTCGCCTGCTGGGTCTTCGATTTCATCACCGATACCCCCTCCGGCACGTACCCCGACGTACATGTGGAACATGTAGCACTGGAAAAGACAGACACAGTCACTTCCTGGAGACGCTGCCCATCTGCACATTGAACAAAGTTGAGGCTCTCTCTGTAGTTGCTAATCCTCACTCTGGAAACTGACCATCTCTGCCTTCTACATTGCCTCTTTTTGTTTCAGCGTTTGTGATTATGATGCAAACACGTGGCTCTTACACTCTGCTGTTCTTTGAACAAAACTCGACACGACACTCTGCCTCGCACCTTCTGTCACACTTTGCAGGGGATGAAAAATACCTCACTAGCATCTGGCATAAGGTGATCCCATTAAGATCACATTAAGGCCCACAAAGCTATATTTAATCACACTGCTCTTTTTTTCTTTTTCTTTGAACAGAACAGACAGAGGAGAGAGGAAGGAAAACCTCAATATTTAATAAGATGGAATCTCAGAAATTAAGCTAGGAAAACACCGGACCCAATAACGTCATCCCCTCATCCGTCATGTATGGAATACGATGCTGAAATGTTTCTACTCTAATGTGTACAAGAAAGAAGACAGAGGGGAGAAGCAAGGGTAAATAACAGCTCATTGTTAAGAATCTGAAACGTTAAAGCAACCAATGAGAAGGAGAGCTCCAAGTGCCCACTGCAGAAGAGGGCAGGGTTTCTCAGCCTCAGAGCCGTTGACATTTAGGGCCGGATAATTCTTTGGATGGGATCTGTCTCGTGCATTGTAGGATGTTTTAGAAGGATCCCTGGCCTCTACCCACTCAATGCCAAGAGCACCTCATTGTAGATAACCAAAAACGTCTGCAGACATTGCCAAGCATCCCCGGGAGGGCAAAATCGCAACAGTTGAGAGCCAGTGGCTTCAAGCGTCAGTGTTTTATCTGTTTTCACGATAAGGGCAGACTCTCCAGGTCGGGGCCTCAGATTCAGGGACGCTTCATCCCTCTCCACTGATGGGCTACTGCTCCCAAGTACCACCCTGCACTCTATCCACGCCTGTCAGATAAGCAACTCCCGATTCTAGTTCTTGGTTTGCATTTCCTTCCCATCTTAAACAATTATTTCCCTTTCTTATCCCATTCCTTTTCACCCTCAGGTAACAAGCCTTCCTCCATGAGGCCTTCTTAGACTGTTCCAGACACTCCGACTTACCCAACTGATGTCATCCATGAGTACAAAACACATTTACCCACCATCTGCCTTAACGAAAGGGGCAAAGGCTTTGACACAGTGTCTTCACTTGGGGAGACACCACAATCCCCTGGTCATCTTCTACATTTCTGGCCACCCTTTCTCAGCCTCCTTGGCCAGTTCTTCCTAGAGGAATGTCCCCACCTTCACAGTTAAGTACCATCTCTGTGCCAATGACGTACAATTTTTTTCTGTTTACACCTTGGGTCTCTTTCCTGAATTCCAAACCTGTACCTACCACTTACCTAATTTTGATGCTTCGTGATCTGTCTCACTGCACTGAACTGGCTTCATTACAAGAAGAATGACTTTGGTTACTGCTCTATTATCAGGGCCTAAAATAATGTCCAGCACATGAGAGGAACTTCCACATCACTGGGGCGGAGGGGGGGCGGTGAATGAAGAGTGAAAAGTCATGACTGATCGGTGTTCTCATGGAGACTTCACTGTCTCAGCCCATGAACCTCAAATTCTCAGATGACCCCAAAGAGCACAAAGGACAGGCAGCAAGTTGACCCCAAAATGCTCATAGTTCAACAGCTAATATAGTGATAGATGCAGCACACAGAAAGTGTCCTGGAGCAGATGCCTGGAATCTAATGATCAGAACTGAATAATGACTGGGTCACTCAGGAAGGAGGTTTGTCAGTCTGGCACACAGTGAACGAAGAGGATCAGAGGGCGGCTCTGTCACTGCCCAACCAAGAACCGTCTGGGGCTCAGGTAAGGGATCTCTCTCACAGATAGGCCAGAAAAGTCATTTTTGTAATGTTCATTTATTTTTGAGAGAGACAGAGTGTGAGCGGGGGAGGGACAGAGAAAGAGGGAGATGCCAACTGTGAAGCAGGCTCCAGGCTCTGAGCTGTCAGCACAAAGGCCGACGCAGGGCTCAAACTCACAGATCGCGAGATCGTGACCTGAGCTGAAGTCGGACGCTTAACTGACAGAGCCACCCAGGTGCCCATAGAGTTTTTCTCTAGGGAAGAGAATGCGTTCTCCTGCGGCATGAACTCTTAACGAGTAGGATGTTGGTATTCTGACTCATACATCTGACTCTTAGGAGCCTGGTTAATGTGAGTCTGTCCTCAAGAGAATGTTTAGTTTCCAGACATGCACAGTTGAAGATAGGACCATGGAATGAGGCTAAATTACCAAAGCAAATGTCTCCTAGTTCTCAGGCCTCCTGTCAGCCATCTAGCAACATCCACGTCTCTCTGCTCACCTTCATTCTGTGAAAGCTCTGATGCTGACAAAAGGGCTCCCACCATATTTCAATAACAGACTCTGGCCATGCTGAAAAGATAGGCAGTCTTACGCATTGGATTGTTTAGGCTTAGTAAGATACCAGATTTTAAAAGTATAAAATTCCAGGTTCACCTGTGGGATTTTGATACTGATTTTCCCAACCTTAATCTCACTACCTGGTTATCCCCAGATATAGCAGGTGGGTGGCTAGAATATGCGGTAGGGTGGTGAACATCCACCTACGTAGGGCTGTCAGGCTTTTAGTTGTCAGATGATCGTTCTGCTCCTGAAAATGGAAAATCTCTCATTCACCTTCCTTTTCACAGGAGCAGCTTAAACCTGAACATCAGAGTTGGAGAATAGAAAGCAGTAATTCTGGGACACAAACCCATATACTTTGTTCAGAGAATCTGAGTCATGAGGAAGGA
This sequence comes from Neofelis nebulosa, assembly GCF_028018385.1. NCBI lineage: Eukaryota > Metazoa > Chordata > Mammalia > Carnivora > Felidae > Neofelis > Neofelis nebulosa. The sequence continues at coordinate 8,567,461 of NC_080794.1, read as the reverse complement.
AGGTGCCTGGTGCTACCAACACTGGGAATATGCAGTCAGTTATTCTCCAAATTTAATATTCTATGGTTTCTCCCCTACCCACTCATCTCCCGAGTGGGTTCATTCCAGAGTTAATCACTATTTATGACAGCTTTAGGAAATACTGAGGAGGGACAGTTTCTGGTGGAGTAGTGAAGATCTTTATGAGATCTTTATCCTGACCACCCCCCCCCCCAAAAAAAATAGGGGAGAAATAAAAGTGGAAAGAGAAAGAGACAGAGACTGGCAGAGATTACTTGTTGGGAGGGTAGGGTAAAATAAGTAATTTAGAACAATCCCCTGAGCTGGGGATCGTACTTCCCTAGGAGTAACTCGTTCTCTCAACCACCTGGTAAGTTTTTCCCAAAAAACACAACAGGTCTGGACACCTTCCCTGCAGTTTCTGACTTGGGATATGAGGGTGGCCTCATTGAGCTGCGGTTCATAAAGGGATGCCCTGGTGAGTCCTGGTGAAAGGACCACCCCTTTGGAGATGAATGTCTTTATATAGGCCAAGTCAGTCTCCCTGGCTAGTTAGCTACAATCATCTTTTTGCCTGGGGCTTTGGAACTTTGGATCATTCTGCACTTTCTCCTTGTACATTCTTGGAGAAGAGGTTCAAATTCTCTCAGGATACTGATGGTTTAATTAGATTCTCAGGCTTAAAACACCATGATCCTAAATAAATAAGTAAAGAAAGAAAGGAAAGTGTAGGAAGGAAGGAAGGGAGGGGAGGGGAAAAAGGAAGGAAGGGGAGGGAGGAAGGAGGAGGCAGGTGGTAGGTGGGCAGGCAGGCGTGAAGCATCACAGTCTAAAACTGTAGCTACAGCGCCACCTGCTGTTAGGCATGAAACACTGGCAGGTGAACCACATCGCTGTGAAAACCTAAAATGTTCCTAACATATGCCAGGAAACTACCAGAAGCAATGAAGGCACTGGAAACTCAGATGTTGCCGAGAAAACAGGGCATGAGTGAAGAAAACCCATCTCAAGCAAACAATCCTCGACTTCACCCTGTGAAGACTAATTGTTAGAGACGGATGTAAACAAAAGATTCTCTTTTGAGAGACACACGCAAGATATTAAGCGTGACCACTTCCTACGCCGTACTTCTGTCTTGCTAGCTGCTGGGTTTTGCTAAGCCTTGACTTTTAACGAGCACTACTACAAGTGAGCAGTTACATTTTAAATGTTGGCTTGTTCAAACCTTGCTGCACAAGTATTAATAAGAGGCAAATTAAAAGGGGTTTTGAGACCAACTACTGTAAGGTAAATCTAGGTGATGTGGCCTCTGATGTGATCGTTTTTAAGAACAATCAGCTGGATACGAGCATGTGCAAAGCTACACAGACTCCTGTGTGCCTGATCCGCCTGGCAGCAGTATGGGAGCTGAGATGTTGTTTGTGGCTTGGAACTGAGTTTTCTCTTTTGCAAGAAGACACATCTAAGGTACATCCTCATGATGCCCCCAACCTCACCCCACCCAAAGGCAAGGTATAAAGCTTACCGTTATGTGTAGAGCTAGAAACACCCAGAACAGACCTGGTTGTAGGTAGTCTCACTGGTAGGGGCAGAAATCCCTTAAACTGGACAAAATCCAGGCTCTAGCTCAGTCCTGAGGCCACGGTTGAAACATCAAGAAGCCTTATTTCCTCACCCTAAAGTGAGACAAACTTCTCTACCTCTTCCCTACACATCCCATGCAACTAGGTCATGCCAACCAGGTAAAGGCAGTTCGTTGTCTTCCTAACTCACTTGTTGTTCAAACCATGCCTGGATTCCTCTCATAATTTCATTGGTAAAATTTACAAAAGCAATGGAAACTCATACCAAGAGTGATGTTCGAAATGTAGTCATCCAAGGATACTATCAGGATAATTGAATAGGGTCAAACATGACTCATGACATTAGAAGGAGACACCTGGATGTTTCAGGGGTCTTATTGTGGTAGGAGGGGGGCAAGTGAGGCCCCGCCATTCCCAATGCCAACTCAAAAGTACTACCTGAAGTCATCCTGACTTTCCAGCAATCTTCAGCGATTCAGCGGGCACCACACCCTCTGGCAGTGAATCACCTCGCTAAACTTTCTGACTCAACCAAGGTGGACTTTGAGATTTAGAACCATGGGGGAGGGGGTACTTCTGGAAGAGAAATGAATCTCCCTGGAGTCACAACTGTCTGGTGTTAGTAATGACTGACTCCCTTTTGTGCCTTGTTGACTCCTCCAGCTGTCTGCTCCCCTCCCTGCCTCTAGCCAGCTGCTACCCCAAGTCTTGATGTCACCGGGTAGAGAGGCAAGGTGGGTATTAAAGGCACCTCTCACAAGAGATGAAGGATCCTTACTGGCGGTAAAGTGTCACATGTTTAGTGACTCTGGGGGACGTCACTACCAGTGACGAATCCCTTACCGTGTAAGTTTCTTCTCTCCCTAACCTGTAGTCCTACTCCCTGTAGGAACCCTTGTTAACAATGTCCCATGTATTCTTCCAGAAACACCGTGTACATATTCTAGTGTATCTAATATGTACATTCTAGCATGTGTATGTGTGCACACAATCAGGATCTTATAATACTGTTCAAGATCTTGCCCCCCCCCTTCCCCACTGAAATGCAATCTGTATGTCTTTCTATATCAGCATGTGCAGATCTGTCTCATTTTTAAACAACTACCTACTTTTCCATGATAGGGATTTGCCATAGTTGGTTTAATCGGGACTCTATTGATATAATTTAGATTATTTCTAATTTGTGATAGTAGCAAGTATCCTTAAACCCACAGGAGCATATTTGTAAACAAACATTTAAATCAATACAATCAGTGGAACTGACAAGTCAGAGGGTAAGTACAATGAAAAATGTGATGGATATTGCAAACTTTCTGTAAAATCATTGTCTTAATTTGAATTCCCTACAAGTGTTCATGAAAGTGCCAGCTTTTCCATCGATTCAACAACTGTGGGTATTAACAAACTTGAATATTCTGCAAACCTGATAGATATGAAATGGCAGTTGATTGATTTGCATTTCTTTAATCTTTGTCAATTTGTAAGCTGGCTGAATTTTACCACGAGCTGATTGTTCCTTTTCCTATTGGTTTACTTCCTAGTGATGTGATTAGTACTTAGTAAGTTAAGGACACTGGCCCTATGTTAATATTTTTCCTAGTTTTTCATTTGTCTTTAAGACAACCCTTAGTGTTGTTCCTTTTTAAAGTAATTGTTTAGGACCCCATGCATCTTAGGTTTTATGACACACTTAGAAAGACCTTTCCCCATTTAAAAATTATTATTATTTCAAGGACGCCTGGGTGGCTCAGTCAGTTAAGCGTCCGACTTTGGCTCAGGTCATGATCTCCCATGATTCATCTCGCATCAGGATCTGTGCTGACACCTCAGAGCCTGGAGCTTGCTTTGGATTCTGTGTCTCCCTCTCTCTCTGCCCCTCCCCTGCTTGTGCTCTGTCTCTGTCTCAAAAACAAATAAGCATTAAAAATTTTCTTTAAAGAAAATGAGTAAAATTTTAAAAATTGTTTATTATTTCAAAAGTCAAATTGTTATAATTTTTATTCTTTTCTTTTTGCATTAAAATATGTGTCCCATTCAGAATTTATTTTGATTTAAAGAACTAGGTTGGTATCAATTTTTATCAAAATTTCCCCAAAAGCATATCCATGATACCAATACCATTTACTGAATTCTTTTTCATTTCATGATTTCAAAAGCCACGTTTTATCATACTTTTAATTTCCCAGTGTATCTGCATGTATTTCTAGACTCTCTATTCTGTCCCACACATGTATCATTCTCTAGTACAAAACCTGCCTTAAGGATTAGTTTTTATAACATTAGTAGTTCCCTCTCATTACTCTTTTGGGATGTTTATTTTTTCCAGAGTAATTTTACTGTCACTTTGTTGGTCTCTTACACCACTAACCCCAGCTACGTAGGTATTTTGATTGGGTGCTCAATGAAGAATTCATCTCCTTTCAGCCAGAGGTGCATATTTCCAATCTAAGATCTCACCTGTAATAACTTCTGATTCGCCAATATTAGACGGGCAGGTTAAGGAACAGGGGTAGAGCAATATGAAAGCTTGAACATCCACTGATTTTAAAACCAAGACCAAAAAGGTAATTTAAGCTAAAGTACTGAATATTTAAGCAAAACCTAAGAGTTCTAGTAAAAGATCTAATTTTGGACTTCGGTGATGTCAGTTAATATCATGAAAGTACACAGATAACTAAGGGTTCAAAATACTCTCCAAGGAAATAATTTTAACCGCTGTCCTGGAATCTATGAACCAATTCAGCTAAAGCGTTTATATTAATCCTTCCAGCTCTAGGTCCTTTATGCAAAAAATCTGATTATCAGGCTGGTACAGCAGATGTAAAAAAAATGGCAGAAACGGTCCTTTACGTTCTGCAAAAGAATGAAAACTGTTGATTCTTTAAAGAGCCACACAATTTTTTACTGGGTACACTATTTTCTATTCTGCAAGGTTAAAGGGTAACTACACAACCACTCACACTGAAGAAGCAGGAGAATTTTTCACTCATATGAGATCAAAGTGTATGAACTTACCGTTAGCATATCATCACATTTCATATCCGGTGTGTCACCATCTTCACTTTTATTGTAGAATTTTCGGAAAAAGTTGAATGCCACAACAGTATATAAGTATACAACAACAGCTAACAAGCCAACAGTTAATACAAGCTGGAAAGCAATGTGACACAGAACGCGCATTAGAAATGCAAGGCGTATATGACTGGCATGTTCAACATCAGTGTGGGAGGAGAGAATTCTATGAGCACATACCTGGATTTATTGACGAGAAAGTAATGGGATCCATACCTCACACCGTACCTTTCTTACCCCCCTCTGTGGGGAAATTTATTTCCATATGCTCTTTATTTTATCAAGTGGTCAGACTGTTTTATGCAAAAGTTGGCTACTTAATTGGTTAATGAATGCATACTACAGCTGGAAGATGAATAAACTCTGATTGACTTTCACATCCAAATTGATCATAATATGTATGTGCTGAAAATAAGAATTTCACCAAGTCGGTGAAAATATATTTCTGGTTATATCACAGAAAATCTAAACACACTAAAATGCATTATTTTTTGTGTCTACTTCTCTAATTACAATGAATCCCTGTGTTCTTGACCGTGGCAGCATATATTAAGTCCTTCAAAAATAATTTTACAATTATCTGGAGAAAATATGTTATCTGAATAGAGGGCTTAATTCACTTCTGTAAACGAAGTACAATGCCACTATAAATTTCTGCACATCTTATTATGAGGACTATTAAGCTCTCTATATTTCTGTAAGTCAAAAATTGATATCTCAAAAAGAAGGAATAATCCTCCCAAAATTTTAGAAGTGAATTGAAAGCAAGCCAAACCTTTTGTGTGAAAATACACAAGAGATTCAGAATCTCCAGTTCTTTAAATGTCAGGGGCTCAATACTATGAATGAATAAACACTTTTTGCTGATGTCATAGTCACATTCAAAAATTAGAGTGACATATAGAACAACAATGTGTTGAAATTTAGGAAACTAAAAATCATGGTAACTGTTCATATGAACTTAACTATGGACATAGTTCACGTGTTTGGGGGGACATGGATTTAAAAATATGCTGAATTATAAAATTCTGGAAAAGAAGGACTCTGTTAAACCAAATAACGAATATAGAATGTGTTACTCCCAGTAGACAGGTGATAGAGAATGAATCAATAAATATATGCTTCTATAATGAGTTTATGAATAATTAAAGTTTTCACATTACAACTGGGCTCCATTAAAACATAAATTGATCATCTGGAACTAGGCCAGTATGTAAGTCCTTGGAGTATGACCTTGTCAAGTATGAAACATTATGATTCTGTCCAATTTAAAAGTGGAGAAAAGACCACATGATCTCCAATTTTTAAATATCACATCAAATTAAGAACGCAGCATCTTGTGTTTTATTACTATTGTAACTAGTGCATCAGGATTCTGAAACACATTTCAGTTCCCTCTGGTATCAAATGGAGTAAATATCATATTAGGAAAAATTTATTTTCTGCGGTGTTTTGTATGTGCCGGGGCCTGTGCTAACACCTCCACATTTATGTTATTTCATTTTCTCAGAAACTCCAAAAGGTAGGTACTTTTATTGTATTCATTTTACACAATGAATTAAGATTTAAAAATGTTAAATCAGTTATCCAAGGTCACACAGTGAATCGGTCAAGCCAAGACTTGAATGTAGGTGTAGGGGACTCTTGAACCAATATTCCTCATGGTTTGTAAAAAAAAATAAAAAAAGTGCATATCCTCCATTCACAAAAATCTTTAAAACTATATGTTGCCATTGGAGGTTGGGTTTTATTTTTATTGGTGTATTTTTTGTTTTTTGTTTTTTTGGTTTTTTGTAGGGAGTCAAAAAAACATCAACTTTTACCTGCTTGCCATTGTGAGTTACCGATGACAAGATGGTTCTCAGTGTCTTGAATCCCATGGCAATGTCAAGAAGATGAGCAGCAAAAAAAAAGTTGTTATAGTGTCCCAGAACGGACATAGTCATATACCAGGCCAGGTAGAGGAAAGACTGAGAAGACAAACGAGAGGGAAGCATATCAGAAACCAGAAGGATTGACTGTTGTCCAAAGCTGCTCTGATTTCATTCCATTATAATCACTTCATTTACTTTACCTTCTTTGTCTGTCTGTTTATTTAATTCGAATCAGTTATATTGGTTTATGTATTTTAGTGTTATTTAGCTTGTTCTCAGAGGTTCAATGTCTTTCTCTCCTTTATATCAGAGAGGCTGTTCTTATGTATCTTTCTATAGAGAGAATTTTACTGACCTAATACTCGATAGCAAGGTGTTTTCACCTTGGCACTACTGAGAGTTTAGACTGGATAATTCTCTGATTTGGAGGCTGTCTGATGCACCGTAGGATGACCAGCAGTGACCCTGATCTCCACTCACCAGATGCCAGCCGTGACCGTCAAAGATGTCTCTAGACATTGCCAAAAGTCACCTGGAGGACAAAATTTCCCCCCTTGAGAGCCCTGCTCTACACTCAACCAAAGAACCAACCAACTATCCTTCCCTCTTTCGGTTTTCATTTACTCACTCTCTAAATCAGTGTTTGTGGAGACCTACTAGTTGTAAGAAATTATGTGTGGTATTTTATTAACCAAGCATCTCACTTTATGTGAGCCAAAACAAGTCTAGAAGAAAATGCAAATACTACTTAATGTCACCGAAGGCTATAATAAACCTAATAATACAATTGGTACTATCTGTAGGAATCTTGTTTATAATCAGTGTAAGAGATTCGCTTTACAGAGGTTAGATGTATAAGTGTATATACTTTTTGAGGGGAGGAGAATAAAAAAAGGAGAATAAAAGATACTGAGATCATGCTTGCTTTCTGGATTAGGGTCCTTGGGCATAAGAAATGTTTTGCCATTGGAGTCAAGAGCTACCCATTTTGGGAAAGGGAGGAAACCTTCATTTTGACTAGAATATATCTTAAGCTTTAATAGAGAACACAAACAAGACAAAGGGGGCTGAGGTGGTATAAATCATCCTTATGGGCAGTTCAGGGCTGAGGTTAGACATCGGGTGGAAGAAAGCAGTACTTGAAAATAGACACCAAGATAAGACTACGCAGAATGTGCTGAGGAGTGACCGTTTGGTTTGAGAGTGGGCTTCTGTTTCAGAAGGTGAGGCTGGAAACGTATGGCGGGGTTGGAAGGCCTTCCAGCCAAGTTAAGGGATATGGGCACATCCCACAGGCGCGGGAGAACCCCTGGAGCATCATACGGAACAATGGTATGCGAAAAGCAGCATTTTATGAAAATACCGTCTCGTATCTTTGCACATACAGTCTCTGTTTTTATTCTAGCCAGACTCTTGAGAAGTAGGCAACCTTAGCCCCAAATTGACAAATGAGGAAAGCGAGCTCACTCCGGTCAAGCTACTTTCTCAAAGAAGATGTAAGTGGCAGCGCTATTGCGTTAGGACACTACTGGCCAACCCCGCGGGGGAGGTTATAAGAGGCACGACTATCAGCAGAACTGGCCAGAGAATGACAGAGGGCAGGAAAAGGATCCAACTGGGCACATAATTGAATGCATATATTAGAAGGAGAAGGAAAAGGAGTCCAAGCTGGTCATCTGGACATAGGTAGCAAGAAGAACAAAAACACTAACAGAAAGAGGAAATGGTGGACAGGGGGACTGCGTTTAGCAGGGAAGAGTGAGGAGAGGAGAAGATGCATTTGCCACAGGACATTTGAATGGACACACCCAGCAGGCTATTAAGAAATGAAAAGGCTGAGGAGAAAGCACAAGTGTGTGGACACAAGGTGAGTAAGGAGACTAATATAGGTGATCAGGGGAGCCAAGGATACATGTAGAGACGACACAGGTGCTGTCCTTAGATAGCCGGATTTCGCAAATAAAAACACAGGCTGCCCAGTTACAGATAAACGTTAGGTAAAGAATAAATAATTTTTAGATTAAGTATGCTCCATGCAATATTTGGGATATACTCACATATAAATATATAAGTGTGTACGTTGTACATTGTTATATTATACATATAAAACTACCTATATTTATGTATAGGTATGTATACATACCTATATAAAAATGTAAATATAATACGTAAATAGTTATCTGTAATTAAAAATTTTTTATAATGTTTTTTATTTAGTTAGTTTTGAGAGAGACAGCAGAAGCAGAGGAGGGGCAGAGAGAGAGAGACACAGCATCTGAAGCAGGCTCCAGGCCCTGAGCTGTCAGCGCAGAGCCCAACGCGGGGCTTGAACTCATCTGTACTTCATCTGGTAAGCCTAGCTGTGTTTCAGACAGAAACCACACTATTGAGGACTGAAGACATGTTGACAAGTAGCTGGCCAAACAGCCATGAAACTACAGGTGGATGAATAATATATCAGAATAATATAACAGAAACAAGTCTGAAGAAGTCTGTCCACGCCCAAATGCTCTGGAGGCAAGAAAACTAGAGCAAGATACGTATCTTGCATGACACAGGTACTGCGGCATATAAGGAGGTCAAGGAGGATTGACCTTAACTAGCAAAAGCCAAGATGGCCGGGCTACCTGAACAGAAAACATCAGTGCTAGAGATGAGGTGGTTTCCTTTTAATTTGAGGGAGTTGCTTCCATTATTAGAAGAGAAATTTGCTGAAGGCATTAACAGTTGACAATGCTAAAAGATACTCACAAGACTTGTTTTTGAGATCTTCGGAGAGTTGTCTAAAAGACCCAGTATTCCGGGGCCCATGACTGGGTACGATAGGGGTGGGGATAGAGACAGGAGAATTTGGGGGGTGTCGCAGGTCTTTAGGAGAACAGAATTACCACTCACTGTAAAAGTCACTGCTAATTAGAGTGTGATTTTGAGACTAAGTGAGATGTGCAAGGGAGACAAAACCAGAGGAGGGTCTAGGACTAGGCCTTTGGATTTTGCTTCTAAGTGCCCCTTCGCAGGAGGTGCGTGAGGATTGTAGGAGGATTCTGAACCAGCAGGAGGAGACAAACATTTGTAGTTGATCCATTCAGCAGAGTTTCAGGACTGTCCCTAGCAACTTCCCATAGAGAGCAAGTGGGAGCATGAAAACCATTGATAATGATTTTTTAAACTGAAAATTCTAAGTCAAAAATGTCAAACTATTGAGCAAGCCAGGGTAGTACAATGTGATCGTCCGACCTGACAGTCGGTGGCTTTTAGTACCAGGTGAATTTTTTTCATTATATTTGGATACAGACTTGGGCTATTAGGCTCTTTGAGAAAAGAAGGATCAATCAAGAACAAAAACCACAATAATTTAATGCACTTAATTTGGGGGAAACTTAAATTTATCACAATTAATGTTTTAAAACTTTATTTATTTAGAACTTCTGTTTTAACATCTAGGAAACTTTGAACTCATTACCCAACTAAATGCCATTACCCAACTAAAACCTAAATGAAAATACATGTGAATTTTCATCTCAGTTTCTTTTTCTTGCATAAATATATTTTCATGTTAATCTTCCAGCTATTGAAAGAAATGGATTGAGAGATGGGGGCTAATTAATCACATATTTCCTTGGGTCATTCTCAGATAGTGGTCTGTATTAAATCAATTGCTGTCTGACTGACTTCCCTAAATCACTGACTATCTGCCTGCCGGATCCCAACAGACTTGTCTAATCAGAGCGCACCGTACTTTGTGGTAATGAAGTGGGCTTACGTTGTCCGTGAAGACGACTCCTAGTTTCCACATCTGATACTTCACATCAATAGAGTTCAGTCTGGAAAGACAAAAAAAGAAGGATTTGTGGATATGCGTGTGAAGCAAAGACTCGGAGGCTTGCAAGAGCCTGCTGCCCATTCTTTCCGTGGGATGAAACTGGCAACCATCTCAGGAAATTAGTTCCATCCAGAGTGTCAAGGGAATCTGGAACATCTGGATGATGTGTTCCAGAATCCTGTAATGCTTTTTTAGTGAGATCTTGGAAAACAAAACAAAGATGCAACTTCTATTATTTAAGATTAGCACTTTCTTTTCCTGCATTAAATATAAGGTAAAGCCACTTGTTATGTGAGAATGATTTCTGGAAACTATGCTACTGCATTAACCAACATGTGTGCATCCCAAGTTTCCTCGCTTTCATTATACATTTGTAATTGCATTCTGACAGAATAATTTTTACTTAGGCTGATAAAAACTTGCATAAACATCCACATTCACTTTACAACTAAATTTGCCAGTGAAAGGGCTCTTTCATCTTGTTTGTGTTTCCTCTTGTTTTCAAAAAAAAAAAAATCTCTACCCAAGAAAGCATTCACCTTTTCCCCTTGGTTCCCAAATTACCTTGTAGACTTACTACAATTTCCCATTTGTTTGGTAGTTGCGGATGTGCGGGTATCTACGTACATTTATGCTTTTCTCCCTAGTCTGCAGACTCCCTAACACCAAGCACATTGTATCATACATGGAATATCTCTCAATAAATGTGCTGGATGAGTAAATCTTAGCATAAATATTCCTGATCTTTGTAGATTAAATACATACATAGTAAAACATACTTTCTAACTTTAATTTTTTTTAGAGCTGCCCACTAATTCATGTGCTAGAAATTATAACTTTGTTAGCCTATCTAATATTCTAGGTAATTGATATGATAGGATATAAAATATGAGTATTCTTTTCAAAAGGGCTTCTCTATATTTACTGTTTTACACGTTATTTCTTTAGTCATTTTTTTTAGGAAGGCCAATCTTAAATTTCAAGTGGTAGGATCAGTAATCGCTAATCAAAATGGACTTCTTAGAGACTTCTCCCCCAAAGGTTACGTTTTAATTTACCTTAGCCTAGGAGTTTTTATCTTAAGGAAATAAAGTTATCTTTGAGCTAGAATCAATTCTATTACTAGAGATCATTTTTTAAAGTTCTTGAATATTTAAAATGAGTTTCAATACAAGGCTATTTTTTTTCTTTTTGTTTTTTAAAGTATATTTATTTATTTTGAGAGAGACAGAGTGTGTGGGAAGGAGGGGCAGAGAGAGGGAGAATCTCAGGTAGGCTCCATGCTGTCAACAGAGTCCTATTTGGGGCTCAAACTCGCAAAACTGTGAGATCATGACCTGAACCAAAATCAAGAGTCAGATGCTCAACCGACTGAGCCATCCAGGCACCCCAAGACTATTTTATCTTAAATTTAAAAAGCCAAAGACAGAGAAAAAATAAATAATGGGGTAATTTGCATGAGAGCATGGTTATTTCCCATGAAAGCAATCTAAAACAAAATAAGTGTTTCTATCAGGATGACTGAATGCCCCATGGCAGTTTCTTACTTTATTTAAAAAATGGTTATTATTTTTCCTTCCTATCAAACATTAGGGTAACAAGTTTGCTGTCAACCTCGTGAAGCAGCATACCCTTTTGGTGGCGTAGGACACTCTTTTCTCACCAATCACGACAGTACTCCTGTTTGGGTGGAGCTGGCCCAACCCCTAGGGATGGGCCAAAGCTGGTCTAGGCCAACTGGGCACGCATTCACCTGGCCACAGGGCTTGGTTCAGGGGCAGACCATAAGCCAGAAGCTGAAGAGTTTTGCTAGATGGTTTTGAGATACAAATCCCTCCTCTTTTCCCATAAAGACACAAATGAAAAAAATGCAGGTTTTGTGGGTCCTGGCAGCCATTCTATCCCCAGGAGGTAATCTGGCCACCTGTTTGTTTGACAAGCCCTACATATCTGATTGACAGATAAAACATGCACAAATAGATGAATCATCCTTGTACCCAAACATTCACATTAAGATAATATGCAAACCAGATAATGTTTTAAAATTTGATCTTTGTAAATGTTTTAAATAAAGGAACAATATATGTAATTCTTTTTCCTAGTTATGGACATTATTTACTAGAAATTTATTCTTCTAATTTCATTATCCATATTTATTTTTTATTTTCTTTAATGTTTTTTCTGAGAGAGAGAGAAAATCTTAAGCTGGCTCCACAGTCAGCACAGAGTCCAATGAGGGGCTCAATCCCACAACTCTGGGATCACGACTTGAGCCGAAAGCAACATTCGAATGCTCAAATGACTGAGCCACCCAGGTGCCCCTTCATATTTAAAGGTATTAATGCCATATTAATTTCTTGGCACTTTGCTAGGGGTCAAACTCACAAACATTTCCTATGTAAAAAAGTGGAAAATTCCACTAATTTAAAACTATTTGTTCAGGGGCACCTGGGTGGCTCAGTCGGTCGAGTGTCCGCCTTTGGCTCAGGCCATGATCTCACAGTTCGTGAGTTGAGCCTGGAGCCTGCTTTGGATTCTATGTCTCTCTCTCTGCCCCTCCCCCATCATACTCTGTCTTTCTCTCTCTCAAAAATAAACATTGAAAAAAAAAATTTTTTTAAACAAAAAAATAAAACTTGTTGGTCACAGTAAAAAAAACAACAACACCTTTTTGTTTATAAAACAGTCTAAACTTTCCTTCTATTTTTTTCAGACTTTTTTTTTTAGGATCATAAATGTTACCATGGAAAGAGCATAATTTAGTAAAACGATTTGATTCTACATTGTTTGTCAGAGATCTGAAAATATTAGTAGAAAGCTCAACACTGCTCTATGGTCCTTGTTTTTATATGATATTCTAACATAAAGGTCTTAATTCCTAAGCACTGGCAAGGTGTTTCATCTTCTATACAGTGACATACTCATTATGTACCACATGGGTTTTCTTAAAGTACCCAGGTGATATTTTGGATCTAAATCCACAGTTTCTGTTATGTATTTGTCCATAGAACTAACTACTTTTAAACTGAGTTCACATTATTTTTAAAAACCATGTAGCTCCAATAAGTTTTCAGATAGATAAAAAATTATATTATCAATGAGGTCAGCCAACATGTTTTTTTAATGCTAGCTAAAGTATTTATCTGACACAAAATAATACCGCCCTACAGAGCCTCAAGTATCTATATTTCCAAAGTAGTCACATCCCTAACTAAGACCATAAATTTACAAGAAGAGTGGACATGTTCTTAAGGGAAAGTAACTGTTAAGTTTCTTCTAAAATCGTTAAGTGGCTACAATGAGAAATTACATTTTTTAAAACCTGTATGCTTTACACTTAATCCAGAATTATAGTTGATGAAATATATATTTGCAGTGTGTGTGTGCATGTGTGTGCGTGTGTGTGTGTGTGTGTGTGTGTGTGTGTGTGTGTGAAATTCAACCTGAGGCAAATTCAATTCAACTGATTCACATCTTTCTAGCTATATTATAACCTATTATTCCATTAAAGCACTATATCAGGAACACCTCATTTAAAAAAAAATTTTTTTAATGTTTATTTATTTTTGAGAGAGAGAGAGAGAGACACAGCATGAGCATGGGAGGGGCAGAGAGAGAGAGGGAGACACAGAATCCGAAGCAGGCTCCAGGCTCTGAGCTGTCAGCCCAGAACCCAACACGGGGCTCAACCCCATGAACCATGAGATCATGACCTGAGCCAAAGACACTTAACCGAATGAGCCACCCCGGCGCTCCAGGAACACCTCATTTTAAAGTTAAATTCCTAAGTAACAGCATGACCGCATAGTACTTCTGGCTTGTGAAGTCTTTGCTATTTAAACAAAACACAAGAATTATAATAAAAGAATATGAACTTTGAACTTTCCTAATAAAAGGGCTCCATAGAGCCCTCTTCCAAAACCTAAGAAAGATTAACCTCTTTTCAGACAGCATCAGAAAAGGTAGTCAAATATTGTGCTTTTGTATATGTTTGACTTTGACTTAAATGGCATTTAGGGATAGAAAAGGAAAATTAAGTTAAGAACATACATCTTTATTTACATAATTTTTGCTTTATGTAAATAACAAAAAAGTCGCCTTCCAAAATTAATAGGAAAAAATCCAATCATTCCACACCCAAAAATACCCAGAAGCATAGAAGTAGACCCTTAGGTACATTCTCTTTCCCTCATCTCTATTCCCCCAGGCTCTGAGGGAAAGGAAGTCGAGGCATTATCAAGTTCAGAATTCTATTAATTTCTTCTCCTTTGGGTCTAGAGCCATTGGGAAGAGGTAACACTCACACGGCTGACAGGGAGCTGTCTTTCTTTGGCTTCTTCTTTTCCCGGGCATCGCTGAAATCTAGGGCGGCTTTGTCCATACCAAGGAGCTCGCTGATTCTGTCCCGGCCATAGAACTCCCCATATTTATCCATAACCTGGGCACAGGAAATAAAACATTTTACTGGCCTCAACCACTCAGTAACCCCTCGTATGCATGCGCGTACAAACATCTAATTATTTTGACACTTACTATATACCGGTCTTATGTTCGAGTTCACTTAAAAGTCTCACTTCTGGCTCTTCTGTGATCGCAATGCTTAAGGTCAAAGCAAACTTACAGCACTATACGTAATACCCATCCGAAGAACAAGATGTCTTAAGAGAGGGACGCATGCAAAAGGAAGAGGGGGGGCCAAGGAAGTAAGTCAAGAAGTGGAAAAAATGGAATGAAGGGAACTTTGACCAAATTCATACTTTGTGCCAGGAATTAGGTAAAGAAATTTGACTTGCTTTCCCTCATGGGACTGTCACATTATGTAAGTCACACTATGTTATCAGCATCCTATTCTGCAGATAAAGAAGTTATGTCTTAGAAAACATAACATGCCCTTGGGGCACCTGGGTGGCTCAGTGTATTGAGCGTCCAACTCTTAGTTTTGGCTCAGGTCATGATCTCATGGTTCATGAGACCAAGCCCCTCACTGGGCTGTGTGCCGACAGCCTGGAGCCTGCTTGGGATTCTCTCTCTCCCTCTCTCTGCTCCTCCCCTGCTTGTGTTCTCTCACAAAATAAATAATTAAATATTAAAAAAATAAAATAAAATAAAACGTAACATGTCCAAGCTTGCTAAGCTTGGCAGGAAATGAAATAAGGAAACCACCAAACGAGATCTGACTCTCAGGAAAGATCTGCACTGACCATCGCCAGCCATGGGCTGGCCACTTGTGACAGCATCCTCTCTGGGCTCTCAGTTACAACCGTTCAACTCTCCCCTAGTTTCCTGACTTGAGCTGTCAGTCCTTCAGTAATCCCCGGAACCTCATCACCTCCCCCTGTCTTCAGGGCAATCCCTGCATAGACCCCTTTGCACCACCAGAATCCCTTCTGAGCAACTGTCCTCCATTTCCTGGCCCCCCTCTCCCTCTGCCACATCTTCCTGGCTTTGCCCACATGTCCCGTTTTCAGACCGGTGTAGACGTGGGCCCACAGCTCTCCCTTGAGCCCAGGAAGCACAGCCCCGTGACACAGCCACTCTTGGCCTAATGCTTCCATGAGAGGCCCACACACAATGAAAATGGAGACAACGGTAAAAGCAATGAATGAAAAGTAGGAGAGAGAATGGGCCACTAAGGGGAAAAGAGGGTAGGAGAGCAGAGGACGAGGAAGGCAGAAGAAGGAAATGAGCACTTGAGGGAAAGGAGGAAGGAGGTTCCCCAGGGAAAGAAGAGAGAGAACGAAGGAAGAAACACATTAATGGAAAGGAAGAAGGGATTAGCAAAAGTAAAAATAAGCCTCTTCTGAAAGTATACAGTCGAGGTAAATGAAAACATGAAAGAGAAGTGGCAGTTAAAAAGCCCATGAACATCACCCACAAAGGTCTGTTCTGTTATTCTCACGGTGCTAAAAACGGGCTGGGGTGGCCTGCATGGGGGTTCCCTCTGGGCTGTGTTCTCGCCTCACTCCCAGGACAACAAATCAGCACTAAGTATAGTAGGAATGCCACCAATAGTCCCTGCTGCAATTACAGTTTAGTTTTACTTTTTTAAGTTTATTTATTTGAGAGAAAGGGAGCACAAGAGTAGGGGGAGGAACAAAGGAGAGGGGGGCAGAGAATCCCAAGCAGGCTCCACACTGTCAGCGCAGAGCCCCACATGGGGTTTGATCCCACGAACCTCAAGATCATGACCTGAGCTGAAATCCGATGCTTAACTGACTGAGCCACCCAGGCGCCCCTGCAATGACAACGTATTTCTTTGACTCTGAATATGCAGTTTCCTTCAGAGAAATCTGTGCTTTAACAATTCAAAGCTTCTTTCTTAAGTAGCTAATGAGAATAAAATGTTCAAGTTACCTATTTAAAATTGTTTAAAAATAAGTCTTTCAAAGCCCTGGCCCAATGTGGATGTGCTCGTATGCAGGAGGGCAATGCTGCTCAGAATTTCACGTCACACCAGGAGACAAAACTCTTGCGCCAGAATAAAATCTACAAACACACGGCTTCTCTCAACTAGAAAGTCTTGTTATTAAATAGATTTTTAAAAAAAGGTCAACGTGCTTCCTCGTGTACCTGATTTCAGTTCTTGGTGCAAGCCCTCTATCTCCCCTCAGATTGCTAACAAAAAATCTGCTGGTCGCCAATCCTCCTGAGTAACACGGAATCAAAGGGAACAAGAGCACTTCATCGGGCAGATGTCTCTGGCTACTCCAGACGGTACCGGTTGGAGCTAGAACTCATTAAGGAGGTGAGTTGAGTCAGGGTGGCAATTAGAAAGGTTCAAAGAATAAGTAGGAGCTAGAATGTAACGCTTTATGTGAATCGCTTTAGTCTTCACATAAAGCAATAGTATTTCATGATCTACAAGTACCGGTACATACATTATTTCGTTAAAAGAGATCTGACATTAAAATGCCATGTGGTGAGAAGAGCAGAGAAGACCCTTGACTTTCAAGATCAGAGCAGTTAGCAGGCGCCACAGTTCATCACTGATGCCCTATCATTGTTCTTTCTACTACGCTATGACGCAGTCTGCATCAGAAGAATAAAACTTTATGAAAATAAAAAGATCTCCGAAGTTCATGTGAAATAAACAAAACTCAATCCTTTGTTCTCATGGAACGACTCTGCTCCTACAGGGCGAAGCGGGATTCCAGCCCCAGTGATTTACAGCTGTCTTATCAGAAAATGGTCGTTAGCCAATTCAGGGGACCCAAAGAAGCTCAGAGAAAATTCTCACCAATTCCTATTACTGTGCGGACTGAGCACCGATTATTCACCTGAGTCAGAGGACAGGTGGATGAAGCAATGCTTATTATTCATTTTATAGCTGCAGAGTATGGGTTCTTCTTTACGTGCAATTTTTGAAATTCATACTGAATTCTATTGCCACTTTGAAATGACATTAAAAGACAGATAAAAGCACACCTCAGTATTTCATTCTCCATATGAGCCATATCAAATTCAAATCTGAATTGCACTCTAGGAAACAAATAGAGAATGCATTCCTTCTGAGAGGTATTACCTTTCTTTTAACAAATTTGTCCCAGTAGTTGTTGGGAAATGACCTAAAAAATATAAAAGCATAAAAGTAAAATAACATCATTTAAAAAAATGATAAATAACAATATGTTGTTTGGAATAAACAAAATACTTAAAATAATATGTAAACGCATATTGTTTCATTCACAAAAATTATAATCAATTTTGTCCCACCTTATCCCATAATTTTCCTATATCAGAGGTACATTAAATATTATGTAAGCGTTAATATATCAATATATACATGCAAATCACAAAAAGACTCCGGGCTAATATTTTAACGGGGAAGAATATGAGCATATTTATTAATAAGTAGCTTGTATTTATTTACATGCTGACACATGTCATTTGTAACATGTCAAATGACATACGTTTCTCTGTCAATTATCTTTAAAAATTAAGGTATCTAAAAATCTGTCATTTTTTTTCTTATAAAGTTAAAAAATCTCATTCCCACGTTATCCTCGAGGAAACTGACCGTGGCACCTGTCTAATATGGACTTCACTTAAAGGGACAGATCTAATTTGACTTAGTATTAACAGCTAGAGCTGACAAATAAAACACTGAGCATTTAGAGTAAACATTTTTTTTTATTTTTATTTTTTTTTTAATTTTTTTTTTAACGTTTATTTATTTTTGAGACAGAGAGAGACAGAGCATGAACAGGGGAGGGGCAGAGAGAGAGGGAGACACAGAATCTGAAACAGGCTCCAGGCTCTGAGCCGTCAGCACAGAGCCCGAAGCGGGGCTGGAACTCACGGACCGTGAGATCGTGACCTGAGCTGAAGTCGGACGCTTAACCGACTGAGCCACCCAGGCGCCCCTAGAGTAAACATTTTTAATGCACAAACACATCATCCCCATTTGAAAACTCAGAGCTTATTAGCAATTTTAACTTCTTAAGAACAAGCAAAGCTGATCACAATAAAAAGATATTTCACACTTGACACACTTGACTAGTAGAAACTACTCAAAAAATAGTGTATCACTAATACCTTTAGTGGTGGCAAGTTCTACTTTTGGGATGGATTGACCTGGAACAGCTGCTAGGAGTCTGGGTCTTGATCTCACAAGGGTAAATAATTAATGTACAGAAAAAGCATTTGTCTCCCTGCCTTATATTTTACATGTCATAACGTTTAACTAGTTTTATGCTGGGCTGCTTTATGGTACCAACTGAAAGTTTACAACTTAGATACGTTGAAAGTATGAAATTCAATATTTTTGCCTTCAATGCTACAACTCTTTCCTTAATGAATCATTTTTGCCTTGTCTGGTCTTTTGGATGAGATAACCCCACACTGCAGGTTATGCCCCTCTAGCTACACACTTCTCTGAACATTGAGTAATGGAGGTTAAGTTCCATCAGGGCTGTGGAAATGGACCCAAAGCCATTTTTGATTAAGGAATTTGGAACACAGATGGGAAAAAAATTGATAGCATCCATTAAGAGGCTGACAGTGCTTAGTCTTTTGATTTTCTTGGCCGAAAATATAACTATTATTCACCTCTGCTAAACTTTTGACAAATCTGCAGGAACTCCAGCAAAGTTGGGTTTTTTTGTTTGTTTGTTTTTTGTCTTGAAATTTCTGAGCACAGTAATGTCTCATATAATTCTTTACTCACTGTGTGTTGATTACGAGTCTATCCCACTGGCCTTTAATATCATCTTCTGAAGGCTGTTCTGTAATATAAAGCCCATCAAATTCCAATTTTCGAGCTACTTCCTTTTCTCGCTTAAAAATAACCAATGGGACCTACATTTGAAAAAAATAAACACGTTAAAATTAGTTTAGATTTACTGGCATCTCCTGTGGTTGCTATCTTTACAAAACAGCTCTGGAAAAAGAAGTATTTCCCATGTTACTTCCAGGAAGGTAAAATTGAGTGAAAATGAATTGGTTATATTTAGGCAGAAAGAAACATCTAGAGGTTTAGGAAAAAAAAGAAGATAGAATAGATATAGTTTATAATCATATGTTTTTAAACACATAGAAGTTCACAGATAACTACACTGAAGAAATCATTTTTATGTATTAAAGAGAAAAAGATGTATTATATCTTTTATTATGATATACTTAACATACATCTTTATATATGTGAAACATGAACGGATACAATAAAATACAGCAATGTTACTAATGTTCCAAAATGCATGCTTCTAAAAAGTGCAGTGTTATTTGAGAAATCTCTTTAATTATTCCACACTCAGCATGCCCATATGCTATTTTGAAATAAATTTTAATTCCAGCATCAGCAAAAATCTTTGTCAGCTAGCCAAAATGTTTCCAGAACATATTGGCTCTCTTTTCATATGGACAGATTTTACAGAAGGCACGGATACAAAAAAGAGGCAGACGTTCTAGAAAAATCCAAGAATACTTTCCCTGTCCCCTCTTAATAAAACAAAGGAAAGACAGGGAAGGGAAAAGAATTTCTGAAGAAAATTTTACAGTCTAGTCTTTCACCCTGGGCTCTGGCTTTTCAAAAGTCTTCTAGAAGCTTCACAATCTGAGGTAGGAGATAATGAAATAAAGGCATTACCAAGAAAAGGTGTCTCGCTAGGAAAAAATAAAGAGGTTTGCAAAGGTAATGGGCAGCCCTGGGCATTCGGAGACTATCTTGAGTTCTGTTCACCAAGTTATATTATTCTCTTGGTATTATTCTCTTGGTATATTATTCTCTTGGTGGGGATAGAGCTGCATTATTCTCTGGGTGAAGGGTGACAAACTGTGGTCTTTCTGCCATTGATGGCATTAGGTAGGTGCCTAATGACTCATAGGTTCCATATGATGTATTATATAACTCTAAAACAGTGGAGCATTGCTAGGAGACATGGTAGGTTATTTCTACCATGGGGCCAAGTTTTGATGAAACGGGTCATTATGTAAATAATTGCCAATATGTGACAGGGAGCTATAACAAGACAGCCCAGGGCCACAGGCCCTTCCCAGGTCAGCCTGCAGTCAACGACTGGTCAACATGGAGCTCTGAAGGCCAGGCTCCAGTCCCCCAGCCCTGCAGGGGCATCCCAGCTTCAGGGACTGAGGCTTGTGTGTGTGGCCTGTTGTATCTGAACCACAGCCCCACTTTGTCTTCTGTTCCACCCTGCTTCTTCTCCTTGCCCCACGGGTGTTGATTCGTGGAACATTCCCTAATAATCTCTGTGCAGGAAATTCCCATCTCAGAGTTTGCTCCCCCAGGAGTCCAACCTGCAAAAGACATGCGCAAACACGGACACACACAGGTACCTTGGTGCCTTACTATCTTACTTTCAAGCAGTAGTAGCCGATGATGCAGAAGAAAGAAATGACCGTGTGAAGAATGGCTAAGATCCGCAGCGTGGGCTCCATGTAGCCGCTGCTCTCCTCCAGGACGTAGTGAACCGCAATGATTCTAGGCGAGCCACTGTCCAGGCTGCTGACTTTGGCATTTCCACTTGAACTGCGAGTGGGGGGCTCCTTTCCTTCAACCACAGAAGAAGTGGAGACCTGATTCAAACCATTTAAAGTAGAGTCAGTTCACTCCCTCTAAGGGACCGGCACACACAAGAAACAATGGAAACCCAGCCTTCTCAGCAGAGAGCCAGATATGAGGCTCAGGTACCATGAAAAGACTAAAAGCAAAGGCTAAAAATAAAAAGATAGCTTTTCAGAAGCTGATGGCCTATAACGAGCACACCCTTTAAAACACCTCCTAGGGCGCCTGGGTGGCGCAGTCGGTTAAGCGTCCGACTTCAGCCAGGTCACGATCTCGCGGTCCGTGAGTTCGAGCCCCGCGTCAGGCTCTGGGCTGATGGCTCGGAGCCTGGAGCCTGTTTCCGATTCTGTGTCTCCCTCTCTCTCTGCCCCTCCCCCGTTCATGCTCTGCCTCTCTCTGTCCCAAAAATAAAAAAAAATAAAATTTTAAAACACCTCCTAATCTGAGCAAGAGTTATGAGGAGTCTAATGCATGCAGGAGAAAAATCAGATGGATAGGCTGCCTTCTCAGGTACCAAATGAATTTAATGTAATGAGGGTGTGCCACACCCAGATATGGTACCAAGGGGGGTATGCAGCCAAATCAGGCGAGGGACACTGGGTAAACCCTGTACTACATCAAACACTCTTTAGTTGAGGTATTTCCCACTTAGTTTGGAGGAACAAGTCTGCTCCTGCCTTACTAGACCGTCAGTGATGTGCCTGAGCTCTAGGTTTTTTCCTTTCATCAAAACAGATCTCGAAAGAAATTTACATGTGCTCATTGGCGAATGTGTGAATTCTGCACACGCAATCCAACCCATCTGTGGTTTCGTACTGGTTCCTGAAACATAAAGATGTACCTACCTTATAAAAGAGCAAGATGAAATTGATTGCAAACGCGACGAATAAGGCTAACATTCTCATGTTGTAAAAGTTGCGAGCAAAATAGTTCTGAAAAAAACGATGGAAATTAAGGTCACTGAATGAAGAGATTGACACGTGCAGACGATTTAAAGCATTCATTCATCTGCTCCAAACTACTTCTTGAGCGCCTACTCTGCATCCAGTAACGTTCTTGGAGCTGTAGACGCAACAGTGAGGGAGTACGTTTGGGCCACCACGGAGGAGGTACACATCCGCAGATGAAAGACAAAACAAAATCTAATTTCAGAGGATGCTAAATGCTATGAAGAAAAATCCATCAGGTTACAGGCTTGGGGAACACTCTGGTTGCACTGTGCTGGCAGTCACTAAATCACATGGCTTCAGGGAAGGTGGATGTGGTGGAGGTTATGGTTTGAGGACAGGGAGCAGTGGGCCAAAGGCATTTATTAGAAAATATAAACACGCTCAGGCAAGCAGAGAAAACATACTTGCGGGGCTGACTCATCCCCTGATTGCCACCCAAGGAGAGGTCGGTGAATGTTTACTGGGCCTGAATGATTAGGGTCTCACAATATATCAATAACAATATTCATTGTAAAACATCTTACTAGAAGTTTCTGTTGATATGCGATGATTTTCTTCCAGAATGCCGACTCGGGAACTTCTGGCTCTCCGTATCTGTGTGTGTGGAGCTGCCTCAACTTCTGTTTACCCTTATCTTCTTTGGCTTTTTCTTCTTTTTCTCCATCTTCTCCCCTGTGAACACAAATGAATGAAATACAAGCCATCCAGGAGCTACAGATATAAACAGGTTTTGTGCCAAATTATGTAAATGGATATTTAAATCATGGCATCGCTTGGGGCACCTGGGTGGCTCAGTCTGTTGAGCGTCTGACTTCGATTCAGGTCATGATCTCGCAGCTTGTGGGTTCAAGCCCCGTGTTGGGCTCCGTGCTGACGACTCGGAGCATGGAGCCTGCTTCGGATTCTGTGTCTCCCTCTCTCTCTGCCCCTGACCCACTCACATTCTGTCTCTCTCTCAAAAATAAATAAACATTAAAAAAAAATTTAAATCACAGCACTGCTGTTGAAAACCAGTTTCTCTTCCAGTGCATTATAATATCCAGAATTTTAGAATGAAGGGTTGGATTCCTTGCCTATCATAGGCTCCCATTGATGGATCATTCTGTGACATTCAAATCTAAAGGGATGTTTGTTCAGCATCGTTCTTCTTCAGGGAAATACAAACCAAAACCACAGTGAGATACCACCTCACATCGGTCAGAGTGGCTAAAATAACAACTCAGGAAACAATAGATGTTGGCAAGGATGTGGAGAAAGGGGAACCCGCTTGAACTGTTGGTGGGAATGCAAACTGGTGCAGCCGCTCTGGAGAACAGTGTGGAGGTTCTTCAAAAAATTAAAAACAGGGGCGCCTGGGTGGCGCAGTCGGTTAAGCGTCCGACTTCAGCCAGGTCACGATCTCGCGGTCCGTGAGTTCGAGCCCCGCGTCAGGCTCTGGGCTGATGGCTCGGAGCCTGGAGCCTGTTTCCGATTCTGTGTCTCCCTCTCTCTCTGCCCCTCCCCCGTTCATGCTCTGTCTCTCTCTGTCCCAAAAATAAATAAAAAACGTTGAAAAAAAAAATTTTTAAAAAAATTAAAAACAGATCTACCCTATGACCCAGCAGTAGCATTACTGGGAATTTATCCAAAGGATACAGGAGTGCTAATTCATTCGGGCATGTGTACCCCAAGGCTTATAGCAGCACAATCAACAATAGTCAAATTGTGGAAAGAGCCCAAATGTCCATCAACTGATGAATGGATGAAGAAGATATGGTACATGTGTGTGTATGGAACACTGCTTGGTATTCCAGTATAATGGGATACTACTCGGGCAGTGAAAAAGAATGAAATCTTGCCATTTGCAACAATGTGGTCAGAACTGGAGGGTATTATGCTACCTGAAATAAACTAGTTAGAGAAAGACAGGTATCATATGATTTCACTCACATGTGGAATTTGAGAAACTGAACAGAACACCATAGGGGAAGGGAAGGAAAAATAAGTTACAAACAGAGAGGGAGACAAACCACAAGAGACTCTTAAAGACAGAGAACAAACTGAGGGTTGTGGGGGTGGAGGGCTGAGAGAGTAGGGGAGGTGGGTGATGGGCATTGAGGAGGGCACCTGTTGGGATGAGCACTGGGTGTTGTATGTAAGTGATGAATCATGGGCATCTACTCCTGAAGCCAAGACTAGGCTGTATGGTAGCTAACTTGACAATAAATTAAAAAATAAATAAATACAGGGCATCTTACAGGTTTGAAGTGTCTTTACGGCTCTATGTACCACATTCCCTTCCAAATGTGCAATAAAAACATTTAACTGAAAACAGAATGACAATGAAGATACTTTTTTTTTTTTTGGCTGTGACTTCCCAATAACCTTATTTTTAAATTGTGATTTTAATGTTCAGTTTTAACACTGACCAGCCAATAGGACTTAAAATCAGAGGCATGTGCATTTGGCGGTTCACATACATAAAGCATGTCAACATATTAATGATGGAATCAGAAGTACTGAAATTTGACAGTCTACAGCTTCTAGGTGCAAAATACCAATCCTTCATGAAAGTATATTTATGGGTAGTCATATAAACATATATACGTGTTATCACATATACATAACCCCAACCTGGATGACATATATCTAACATTATTTTTAACATGAAAGAATTGCCACAGAAACGGCGGTTGTGACGTTACATTTCACTATAACAAATCATCTACGTGGCCGTTTTTATAACCGACCCAACTGTGCGGGCTTCTTCTACAATAAACAGAGGTGACTGTAAGGAAGAGCCCACGAAAACACGCCAAAGAAAACAACGGAGGGGAAAGTAAAAATGCTGTGTGAGCATAGTAGCACTTAGAGGTACTTAAAATTTTACTTCGTTGATTTTTAAAAGTGTGCCTATGAAATTATTTAAACTGGGTGAAAGCTAGAGGTTTCCATGATTAACAGAAAGCCAGTGTCATGGGGAAGTGACCCATTTTTAGGGCTCCACACCCAGCTCTTTCTTTCTTACCGCCACAAAGGCAACTGCGCCCTGCAGCAGGAGTGTGGGTAAAACTGAAGACTTCTGGGCTCCACACCAGAGATGCTGAATCAGAATCCCTGTGGATCTTTGTTTCTACCAAACTCGCCACTGTGCATGTGGCTCTGGGGCTACGCTTTGGGGGGATGGTCACTGCTGGGATTTGGGCAATGGCATTCAGAACGTTTGTCTCCTCCCTGGCTCATAAGGACAGAAGTCCTGCCTGATTCTGAGCACAGAACTGCAGCACTGAGTGACCTTGAGGAGAGCATCCCATGGAATCACTGGAGCCATTTCTGCTGAAAGGGAAATGCACAAACGGAATCCTCATGGAACAAGGAGGAAGAAATGGAGTGGCAGCTGGGGGGGGGGGGGGAGGTCCTCCCCCCAGAGCTTCACCTCAAGAATGGCAGACTTCATCAGGGAGCAAGACAGACTGTCCCCCAAAGAGAGGGAGAGTGCAGGTAAATCAGACTTACTGAAACAAAGGCACATATACAGAAATTACACATACTCGGCCTTTTCAGGTTCAGATTTGCTTTCTTCTTTCTCCTCCTTTTCTTCCTCTTTCACCTTCTGTTCCTTGAATGGGCCAAGGGGGAGAAGGAAATCGGGGTTACACATCACCTCTGAGTGAGTTTAGGGAACCCCGTGACCCCATGACAAATCACAACCTACCAAGGATACCCTCTTGCCTTCACGGAGATGAAGGTGCCAGGCACGCCCTTCATTCTGGTCTAAACTCTCGCCCCTTCTTCTTCACTCACACCTCCCACATCCGCCTACTCGATCCTTACTCACCCTTCAAGGCAAACTTAAGTGCCCCCCTCTTAAGTTGCACTGAGCTCCTCCAAACCAAAGTGATGTTTCCATTTGGTCAACATACACGACCTCTACTGTCTAGTGCCCGCACCATTTAACACTTCATAATTTCCTAGTTCCTTCATGAGTGTTGGTTATATCTTCGTAATAAACTCTTTCAGGCAATTTGAAAGCAATGACCACATCCTCTATCTCCTTTAATGTCCTATGATACCTAGCGGCATTAGGCACCTGGTAAAGACTCATAAAATATCTGTGGATGGAACGACTGCCCAGCTGACTCCTGTCCTTAGGGTGAGGACTTGAGCTTACGCCCTAACAGTTTAAGATAATTCAGTAATTTGCCAAGTATCATCATAAGGCAAGCTTGGCCTACCAAGAGCCATTTCCCTTTGGAAACCCAACTCACGTATTTACCACCACTCTGGCACTAGCACGAAAACTGATGTAGACTTCATTGATCATGCCTAGAGAAGTCCAGAGAGTCAATTACCTGAAATTTTTCTTGCACGTCAGGGATAGGGACCGGGTTGCTCATTAGATCGCTGAGGCCAGCGTTTGGATTATGAGGAATAAGTTTGTACTGTCCTCCTTCTCTCTTCAGATCCAAGCCAAATATGTCCGAAAGAAGGTCGCTTTCCTCTGTCAGTTCCTTCAGGTCTGTCAGATCTTCTGAGGGCAGGGCGGCCTCCATGGGCCTCCTGTCCCCCTCTTCTCCATCCCCTCTCACCTCATCCTGAGTGGGGTCTGGCATGTTGGCTAAGAGCTCTGCCACTCGGATCTTTTTTGCTCCTTCTACTAGGCTCCCGCCAAGCAGCAGGCTGCAAATGATGCGGAAGAAGCCTCTGGAAACGCTGGCCACAAAGTGCAGGAGGCTCATGAAAATACTCCAGTAGGACGAAAAGGCGGCCGTGACCATATCCTTCATCGTCATCTTCTTCACCTTTTTCATCTGTTTCTTCAGGCTCTTCAGGCTGAGCATTCTCATGAGGGTCAAGATATTATACCTGAGAGCAAACAGGGCCGACTTGACCGTCACGATGGAAAAGAAACCCACTCTGGGCCCCTGCTCTTCCGGCTTCTCCTTCTCACTCTCTTCTTTATTCGCTGGCCTCTCATTCAAATCCGACTCTGAGATCTGTGCTGCCAGCTGCATTTCGAAGATGGTGTCCTCACAGAAGTTGACAAAAAGTTCCATTTTCTCCTTTTCTCCCCCTTCGTTGACCACGTCAAATATGAACTGCCTTTTGGACTCCTTGACCTGGGGCTTCTCCCACTGGGTTCGGCTGGACTCACTGATTTCAAAATACACCCTCTCGATGCGTTTGGCACTTCCCATGATCTCGATGCGGCCCAGAAAGGGCTGGAAGTAATTGAGCACGCTCTCTGCCAACTCCAGGAAAGTCTGCAGTCGCGTATCATTGGGCATGTGCTCCGAAAGGTTGGTCAGAAGAACGGCCACGTTGAAGCCGATGTCCTTTGCGGGCTCGTGAAACCTTTTGACAAACTCTTCATAGTCCAGGGTTTCGTTTTCATCCGTCTCTGCACAGGACAGAAGAAACTCGGTTTCTGATTGCGTGTAGTGTTTATGGCTCTCCATCGCTTTATGGAAGTCCCTCTTGGAAATGACTCCCTTGCCGTCAGGGTCGTATTCTTTAAATGTGTCAGAAGAGGTCAAATCCTTTAGTTTTAAGAACATGTCAAAAAACTTGAGAATCATCTCCACGTTGTTGGAAGACTCCACAAGCATATCGACCATCTGTTTGCCAATGGTTCCATTGACAACATTACCTGGTGGTAAAGAATGGCACGTGTTCAGAATGAACATTACTGATAAAACCAGTGTCTGGACAGGAAATGACCATAGAAGCCTCAAATGACATCTGAATCAAGGACGCCTCCTTGGTTATCATCTACCACATGAAGTCTCAGGAAACGATGGATAGTTATTTGTAAACCCTACTTTAAAAGAGTGATTACATAAACACGTCAAAACCATATTTACAAAGTAGTCAGACTAATGGGAGTAAATCAAGATTTGAAAAAAAGCTGGGTTTTTTCCCCCTCAGATTGATCAAGCAGGCAATATATTTTAGGATAGAGAAAATGGGGGAAACATTTATATCCTAAAGCCAGAAACTGAAGTCCAGTTTCTTTTTTTTTTTTTTTAATTTTTTTTTTTTTCAACGTTTTTTATTTATTTTTGGGACAGAGAGAGACAGAGCATGAATGGGGGAGGGGCAGAGAGAGAGGGAGACACAGAATCGGAAACAGGCTCCAGGCTCCGAGCCATCAGCCCAGAGCCTGACGCGGGGCTCGAACTCACGGACCGCGAGATCGTGACCTGGCTGAAGTCGGACGCTTAACCGACTGCGCCACCCAGGCGCCCCCAGTTTCATGTTAATAATAAAAATGAGCATTTGGACAGCATTTTAGGACCGAAGAATCACTATTCATAGAAAATATGTGATTTAATGTTCATATGTTTGTGAGGCAGATACTTTTTTTTTTTTATTAAAAAAAAAATTTTTTTTTAACATTTATTTATTTTTGAGACAGAGAGAGACAGAGCATGAACGGGGGAGGGGCAGAGAGAGAGGGAGACACAGAATCTGAAACAGGCTCCAGGCTCTGAGCGGTCAGCACAGAGCCCGATGCAGGGCTCGAAGTCACAGACCGTGAGATCATGACCTGGGCTGAAGTCGGATGCTTAACCGACCGAGCCACCCAGGCGCCTCGGCAGATACTTTTTATTAATTCTGATTTTACTATTGAGGAAACTGAGGTTTAGCAAGGCTAAATGAATGTGCCCGTTGTGACATGATTATTGAGGGTGAGTGCCAGGACATCAACGTGATCCTCTGAAAGCAAATTATATGCTCTTTCTGATTTACAATGTAAAGCATCTCCCGGCATTTCTTCATGGTCGAGAATATTTATTGTAGGAAAATGGAAGATCATTGATAAGCGTGAGAAAATCAGATATTATCCTAAATTACAGAGTCACAGAAAGCTTTTATCCATTGAACAGAATGTGCTATGTAGCATAAAGACAGCCAGCAGAAAAAAGACACGTGGTGAGGTCTGCTGAGTCCATTTGCGCAGCAATAAACACCGTGGTCGAGAACGTGGGCTCAGGAACCACACCGTTAGGTTGGAATCCAGGCTCATCTCCAAGCTGAGCAATGTGGGCAGATTTCTTAGCCTCTCTGTGCCTTGGTTTCCTCATCTGCCAAACAGTGGTAATACTACCAAAGCCATAACCTTGGTATTAGGATTAAATGAGCAGCTGGTATATTAAAGTGGGTGAATTTGTGGCATCTGGGTGGATCAGTCGGTTAGGCACCTGACTTCGGTTCAGGTCATGGCCTCACAGTTAATGGGTTCAAGCCCCATGTTGGGCTCTGTGCTGACAGCTCAGAGCCTGGAGCCTGCTTCGGATTCTGTGTCTCCCTCTCCCTCCCCCTCCCTTGCTCACATTCTGTGCGTCTTTCTCTGCTTCAAAAATAAACATTAACAAAATTTTTTAAAGTTTATTATAATGGGTGATTTTAAGTTGTCACGGATGCAGTCACAGCTGCTCCTGCAGTTATGAGTGTCGTTACTATTTTCTAGACTAAAATGTGATACGAAGTCATGGTAAAAGAGTCCTGTGCTCAGAGGGCATACAGTGGCTGGCACGTAAGCATTTCTGCAAATGTGGCATCTTTGAAGTCCTAGCACAAGGCACACCTCCTGCCTCAGTTAATCAAAGTGCAGTTATGCAAAGCACAGTGGACTAAGAAACAGGGAGAGAAAAATTAGGAGGGGTTCAAGAAGAAAGGGGAGGTAGCAACAGCAAACGTGTTTTAGGTGGGTTTGGTCATTTTCACATGATTTCACCAATTTTGCCCATCGGTCTCTTGGTACCCCCATGTCACAGAGGAAGGAACTTGAAAACGGAGATGGAACCAGTGCTAGCAAGGGTCACACTGCCAGCAAGTGGGAAAGCGGGGACTTGAACGCAAGCTCTTGAGCACCACGTTTACTGCCTGACCCAGAAGAGACATGGGGCAGGAAAGCAAGACAAGCTGGAAAGAGAGAAGAGAACGAGAGCTGATACAGGCATGCCGTGGGAGAACAGGACTGCCGCCAGCAGCCACCGTGGGGGATGGTGTCCTCTCTTCTTCTCTTGTAGGCCATGAAGGACCCACAGGAGTCACCATGCAGCCAGCTCAACGCAGTGGTTTATACTGTCGGACTTTATCCACATGCCTGTAATGCCCAATGATTACAAACCAATGGACAAAACAAATAACGTCTTCATATATACTATGTCTGGAGAGCGTGTTCTTTAGGATATCACTAGGAAATGACAAGTGTCCCTGTAAGTTACCACTGGTTTCATCTCCCAGCTATAGAAGCTGAGATATGCAAGATATCTCTTAAAAAATAACCTTGAGAAAACAGTAATAAAGCCAGCAATAAATCCAAGGTATCCGTCACATCTCAGCGTTGATATTTTATGCTTTGCAGTACGCTGACTCCATAAGCAAGCACATACTGATCCTTGAAATCGAAGGCTAATGGGAACTTGAAAATGTAAATCAAAACTACCTTCTAGCATGGACAGCAACATGACCACCATATCCTTCTGAAGATCCATTAATTCTTTTAATAGCTCGATTTGACTGGAATCCTGAAAATATTAATATATGTTATATTAACATATAACATATAATACATGGCATATAATACATAATGTGTACATTGCGTTTTAGATAATATGAGAAGACTATGTAGCAAGAACACTGTACTTGTTCTCACAAAAAGAAGTGCTTTGCCAATTGTAAACACTTTTCAGAAGTGTAGAACTGAAGAAAGGTCAAGCATAAATATGCAGCGTATTGTAAACAGATACAACTGTAAATTGTAAAATTGTAAACAGATACAATTCAGAATTAGTACTTACTACTGATTCTATCTCATTTTATTAAAGTATGTGTGAGGACAACAAACGAGTCTAACATGGGCACAGAAGGATGAAAGCAGCAGCGGGTTCTCCAGGGCCAGGGAAGACTCAGGCGCCTCTGGGCATTAGACAGGTTTCGTTTACTTGAAGGCTGTACTCGTCTTTCTTTCCTCCTAACTTATTACACAGAAATGCTATATGTTTTATAAAAATTAACTTATTCTGGAAAAACACACCTAACAGTGATAGGGACATAAATTTATTTTATATAAATCTAACAAAAATGTACTCAAGTACCACCTACAGGAATACTGTATAATGTATCTTATTTACCAATTTTATTAAACTCCTTGATATTTCTCTGGTTAAGATTTTCTGGATTTTTTCTTTGTTTATGTTTGCCTTTGATTTTTCACCATGGAAAATTCTTTTACAAAGGTATGCTGTGTCCAAACAACACAGAAAATACTTATGTTGACATTACAACATTATGGGTCATCAAATTTTACTTTTAAACTATGCCTTGTTTCCTTGTAAAAGATTATACAAGGTATCGTTTTGATCATTTAGATTTTGCTCTACATAAGGTTATTTCCTTCTACATAGTGTCCCCTTGACTAGGTCTACAAACTGAACAACTACTAGGTAGCACCAGATGTTAATAAAGTGATGGAAATACACCAGAACGAGAACTCTCTTCTGAGTGTATAAATTTGGTTCCTGCTGGTTTCCTTTACTTACTAAAGTGATTAGATGAAAGAATCACGTTATTCCCTTATATACGGGGGAAGTCACCAATAACCAGCTGTTGACAAAACTCTAGCCAAGCTTCTCTGAATCCTCTTCCCAACTAGACTCCAAACTTGAGCTTTAAAGACCTGAACAAAACCCTAATAGGGGTTAACTGGCTCAAGGCTGCATCCCTAGCATGACCCTAGCCCACCTTAGATGGCTTGCCCGGAAAAACTCAAGGCTGCCAAAAAAATCTCCTGTCTGTGCCAGCTGACACCCGGGGGCAGGGTCTCCTCTCCCAGTATCTGTGTGAGGGCAACTGCCAGCCTGCAGACACAGCTGGCCCCATCGCGTCTGTACCGATCAACCCTTTGTAATTTCTCCCTTACAGCCTCTACTGACCTTCTGCCTACTCCCTCATTCTCCCTTAAAAATGCCCAGTCACCTCCATACAAATCCAGGTGGAGCTCAGTTCACGCTGGACTCTTTTCCCTACTGCGATAGTTATTTCTGATTAAAACCTGCCCTCATTGCTTCAACCAGTGCCTGGCTTTGCGGCTCTTTGACAATACGCTCCTGCTTATAGGCCGCGGTGGAGGGGGGCGGGGGGCAAGCCCAAGTGTCCTCACTTCACTGGAGGAAAGGGAGCTGGCACACACTAACAGGACACACGAATGTCTTCTGGTCTTAACTCCATCATTCTTTCCTCCCCCTGACACCTGCGAACACCCACACCCAGACAGGTACATCAGATCTCAGGACAGATCATCAAAGTTCACCCTATCAAAGGGACACATTTACTGAAGATTTATATCGAGAATTTTTCCATTCGTGTATCTCTTAGCTTCGAATGAAATAGATACAGTAGTGAGGAAATAATATGCTGATATTTTCAATATGCACTCCCAAGTTAACATTAAAACACAGGTGGACAATCTGTCTATTCTTTATGTGCTTGTCCTTAGATACTTTTTCTCTTTGACTTTCATGAAGTTAAATGTCCTGTTAATGAATGAACGTCATCTGTTGAGAACAGCTGCTTGTTAATGACTCAGCAAGGAAACTGTCTCTCTTTCACCAGGGATTTGCAGATTACAAATCCTTTTTCAATTACCTGGAGGAAGGAGGAAAATTCTAGTGAGTAATCACCAAGAAGTGGGTCTATGAAGGATTGTAAAATAGACAGTGTTTGGGAACGATTCTATTTCTCCATTATAGTCAACGCCTTAATATCTTTTGTTCTCAAATTTGAATAATGGCTCCCATATATTTTCAGCTTACATAAAATTATTCTATTGAAAACTTTTTTTTAAAATATGGAGGGAAAGGTATATAAAGAAGTGACCTAAGAAAGATCATATTCAAACAAAGGAAAGCAGGTAGAGTATGCAGATGACTACCGTCCCTTGCGCGTGGCGATGGGGAAGAGAGTTTACCTGAGACAGCTTCATCTGCATGTGGGCGAATACGTGAAGGAAGCCCACAACTGCGTCCCATAGCCTGCTGTGGGCCAAGCTCTGCTGATTCCCAGTGCAAGGACCCTGGACCGGAGACAGACACACAGTGATCATCCCCAGGTAACCGAACTGCCAAATCAACTTTACAACAATAGGGAGGAACAAAATTAACTTAGCGTTTACATATCACCAACATGGTATCTGGAAAAACAGGAACCCAAATGAAAGATCGACAGTGGTGATAATGGCAGAGTACCCTCAGGGGGTAAGTATATTCTCCTTTGAGATGTTTAGTGTAATAAATCCAAAGACAGTTCCTCAAAGACATTCATGTTCTGTTTCTGTATGCACAATAAAACAGACACAGAAAAAAAAAAAGGAATGATGAATTCTTTCATTTTTGTCTGGCTTTTAGTTTCTTTGACTTAGAGGAAGAGGGTAAGGTCCAGGTCTTTGGGTTATTCGATGAAAGCAATCAGACTTACTACCTGGTGTGAAAAGGGTCTGCGATTCAGCTTCAGATAAGAGGCAATTATTTCTTATCGCGAAATAGTAACCTGGACAAAGCATCCCCATTGAGGAAAACTCCTCTTCAATGCTTTCGTAAGTGTATGGCTATTTTACCAATTGCACAACCACTGAGATTTTAAAAGATTATTAGTTGATCATTACATTCGCCAACCCGGAATCCAGGGCAAGTGGAGCCTAACTTTGCTGTCTTAGCTCATACTTCAGAAGTGATCTTCATGGGATACTAGGGGGCACGTGTTGTAGCAGGCACAAAGCTTGAGTGGAGACAGTTTCTATTTTTATTTCCAAAGAAAGATTCTACAATCACCAAGTTTTGCAAACATACCTACATCAACCAGGGAAATAAATAACAGGGATTTTGTCTATTTCTTAAAAATTTTTTTCACATTTATTTATTTATTTATTTATTTATTTATTTTCCAGAGACAGAGAGACAGAACTCAAGCAGGGGAGGGGCAGAGAGAGAGGGAAACACAGAATCTGAAGCAGGCTCCAGGCTCTGAGCTGTCAGTGCAGAGCTCAACTCGGGCCTCAAACTCACAAACTGTGAGATCATGACGTGAGCTGAAGTCGGACGCTGAACTGACTGGGCCACCCAGGTGCCCCCAGGGATTTTATTTTTTTAAAAAATGTGTGTGTGTGTATATATACATATATATATATATATATATATATATATATATATATATATATATATGTGTGTGTGTGTATATACACATATATACACACACATGTATACATACATGTATATATATACACACACACATACACACACACATTTCTTAACTTTTAATTCATTCGTTCCTTTTGACCAATGACTCATAATGAGTTTCAATTTGAGAGAACATTAAAACATGTTTCAGATTTCACTCTAGAAACAAGTGACCAGGGGAGATGCGCACAATGCAGATGCTGATGAGATGTTGACACGGAACTCTGTCCTGTGTCAGCGTCTCTTCTCTCCTAAAACTGACAGTAAAAGACAGTAAGTGCCAGGTACCTCCACATTTCCAAAGCAAGGGGCTAGACGAAGTTCATGCAAACAAGGAAACTAAAAAGACCTTTCGACCCTAAGGATATAAAGGGGACGAAGTTGAAAAGGGACAGACTTGGGAGAGCTCTCTGCGTGCTGGGCGTCTCCCCCTTCCACCTCTTCTGTGTTGCAAGGGCAGACACACCCCGCGAGCCAGGAGCCGTTAAGAGAGCCACCCGACGTGCCTGGTGTCTGTCTCCAGAAGCAGGGTACCAGAAAGTGTGAAAGGCACGGGGGCACCTGGGTGGCTCAGTCGGTGAAGCATCCGACTCTTGATTTCGGCTCAGGTTATAACCTGCTCTGACAGCACAGAGCCTGTTTGGGATTCTCTCTCTCTCTGCCCGTCCCCCACTCACATGCTTGCTTTTTCTCCCCCTCTCTCTCAAAATAAATAAATAAACTTATAAAAAAATGTGAAAGGCACAAAGTGACCCAAAAAAAAAAAAAATTGGTCTTTCTTATATGGGCTACTAAGGAGGAAGAGATCCCGTCCGTCCAACGAGACTGGAATCTTGCCCAACAAGACTGTCTGGAAGAGTGATGTGATTCCAAGGCAGACAGACAGAGGCCACCGGACGCACAGGGTCTGGGGAGTAATTTGAAGCTGGGTGGGCAAACAGGCGTGTCCAGGCACTGGAAGCAGTCAGCGGGCTGAGCCCACTAACGAACACGAGATGCCACCAGACCGTGCTCCACTGTGCACTCCTGAATCAAGGAGGAAGGAAGACCTCCCCCCGCCCCCCCCCCGCCACTTCTTCCCTTCTTCCTCTTGCGCAGTTCTGACACTGAGGATGCCAGAGGCTGAAGGGAAGGAGGGAAGGAAGGAAGAGAGGAATCCTGAAAAAGACAGTAGAAAATCCCAGATCGCACCCCTCGTACTCCACCCTCTGTCAGATGGGAGGGATTTCCAGCCTGATGGCGAGGGGAGGTTTCAAATAGGGTAAGAGTTGAGTGTGCCACAGTGCTATTACTGTGACAAAGTGACTGAAGGAGTTGTACTTACCTGAGAGCGGCCAGTGCACAAGACCCATTGAAAGAGTGGTAAAGAAATGGCCCAGAGAACTAAGTGCGAGACGGTGGTGAGGAGGACTCCGGTTATTTTCACCTGCATGTTAATAAATTCAGGGACCAGGGGCGCCTGGGTCGATCAGCTGGTTAAGCATCTGACTTGGTTTCAGCTCAGGTCATGATCTCACGGTTCACAAGTTCGAGCCCTGCATCAGGCTCTGCTCTGACAGCACGGAGCCTGCTTGGGATTCTCACTCTCTCTCTCTCTCTCCCTCTCTCTCTCTGCCCCTCTTTTGCTCTCTCTTTCTCTCTCTCAGAATAAATAAATAAACTTAAAAAAAATAATAAATAAATAAATTCAGGGACCGGGCTATAGTGCTTTTACAGTGTATTTCAGTCCTGGCTGTTACAACTCTGGGTTCAAGGCGACAGGTCTTCAGGATTCCACCGGGGCTCAAGTCGGTGTCTGCATTGTGCCTCGTGGTGCAAAAACCTGGGAGGGTGCAAGGGGCAGGGGGCCACTACGTGAGCCCTAAAATGCCATTTCCAAGAAAACAGCCTGGATGTTTCCTCAAGCCACAGGACACTTTCTCCATGTGGTATTTACTATTTTAATCTTCATAAATGACACAGGACTAAGATCTTCTGCAAGCTCTAGGTGACCAAGACTTGGTTTTGCAACCCTGATGCGACAGAGCTGGAGACTGAAGGCCCAGGTACCCGTCCTTCCTTCGAAAGCCGAAACAAACAAAACTTAATGAACTTTCTAGAACCTGCTCAACCTTTACTCTTGCACTTCCAGGAAATGATAACTGATCTGGATGGAACCTGCACCTCCCTTACTGCGTAACCTTCTTTTTAAAAAAAATTTTTTTAACATTTATTCATTTTTGAGAGACAGAGAGAGAGCGAAAACAGAGGAGGGGTAGAGAGAGAGACACAGCATCTGAAGCAGGCTCCAGGCTCCAAGCTGTCAGCACAGAGCCCGACACGGGGCTCGAACCCATGAACCACAAGATCACGACCTGAGCTAAAGTCACATGCTTAACCCACTGAGCCATCCAGGCACCTCCCCCCCCACCATGTAACTGTCTTATCTCCCACATCTACCCGGTGTCTGCATCATATAAAACCTTTGCTAACTGCCTGAGGGCAACATGGTCTTACTTTCAGATTGAATTTCTTCTGGCAATAACAAATAAAACTTTCTCTTCTCTCACCACTTTGTGATCCTAATTTAGGAACTTAGACAATGTAATGTCCTCTTATTCAAGCAATTCTTATTCTTTCCCCTTTATTAAAACTGCAATGAAATCCTATAGATGATTACTTTGACTTCATTGGTTTTGGATCTCCCTCTTATATAATTCTCTATAGTTAGCAAAAATTTGAATCAAAAGCAGTATACAATAGTGTAATCTAAAAGGGAGTCCAAAATAAGCACGAAGCTAGTGATGAGCTTTTATTCCCAGTATTAATAACAGTCATAAATATGATGCAAATGCAAGCTTCTTCAAAATATATTTCATTAAATTCAATGGGGTGGCTTGGACTGGCTCCTGGAACAGAAAAAGGACATGCATGGAAAAATGGATAAAGTCAGTATAAAGTCTATAATTTAGTTCAGAAGACTGTGATTTCAATTTCTTGTTTTTGATAAACGTGTCATACTTATATAAAATGTCAATGTTAGGGAGAGGCAGGTGAATCTTACGTGCAGACTATTTTTGTCTTTTGATGTTTACTTATGTATTTATTTTTGAGAGAGGGTGCGACCAGGGGAGGGGCAGAGAGACAGAGAGAGAGAGAGAGAGAGAGAGAGAGAATACCAAGCAGGGTCTGCCCTGTCAGTGCAGAGCCAGACAGGGGATCGATCCCATGAACTGTGAAATCATGACCTGAGCAGAGATCAAGAGTTGAACGCTTCACCAACTGAGCCACCCAGGCACCCCACTCTCTACTTTTTCTTTGCAACTTTTCTGTATATCTAAAAGTATTACAAAATAACTTTTACTAAAACATATAATTCAGAAATGATTAAATTGTATAAAA
Source organism: Neofelis nebulosa (assembly GCF_028018385.1). NCBI lineage: Eukaryota > Metazoa > Chordata > Mammalia > Carnivora > Felidae > Neofelis > Neofelis nebulosa. The sequence goes on along the minus strand of NC_080794.1, from coordinate 8,529,537 downwards.
ATGCCACGTAAACTAGGAGTAACAAGAAATTAAAAAATGAACAAGCCATAATAAACCAAGCTACTTTATCTCTGAAATGCTCACATAGAATGTTCTCTGTGACATGAACAAATTAGAATGAAGTTTGGGGTTCCAGTTCAAGATGGTGACATAAGAGGGGGCACCTGGGTGGCTCAGTTGGTTGAGCGTCCGACTTCGGTTCAGGTCATGATCTCGCGGTCTATGAGTTCGAGCCCCGCGTCGGGCTCTGTACTGACAGCTCAGAGCCTGGAGCCTGCTTCAGGTTCTGTGTCTCCCTCTCACTCTGTCCCTCCCCCACTCACACACACTCCCTCTCTCTCTCCCTCTCAAAAATAAAATTAAAACATTAAAAAAAATTTTTTAAATTTAAAAACGAAAAAGAAAGCACGTGGTAGGAGGCAGGAAAGTCTGAGCGATCTCGTCACAAACTCCACCCCAGGTAGGACACCCAACAAATGGAAGAAATCTCAAACCCTGGAGGTTCTCCCTGAGGAACAAAGCGATTGTACCCCACGTGGGGCAGCCCAGTTAGGACCAATACCTGAGAAACGAGCCCCGCAAACATCTGGCTTTTAAGACCAATGGGCTTCCCGCCCACCAGACCTATGGGGCTGTGGTGAACTTAAGGAAAGAAAGGCTCATAAAGTGCCCTTGTGTCGACTCACCCACCCCAGCGCCCAGCGCAGAAGGTGCCCTTTGTAAAGCATCCAGACTTCATGTGACAGAGACGCATTTCCTGATTTTAAAGCGTGGGTCTGAGGGGCAGGGGCCCGCTGGGATATTCTCCAGGGGTGGAGGCTGCTGGGTGCCGTCTTCCTGTTTTTCCGCTGTCTCACTAATGCCAGCAGGCACCATCTCTGTTCTCCAGTTTGTGGGCTCTCTCTTCCATGCTCTCCCAGTGCTTGACTAAAGCCAGTCGGCTCCATCTTTCTTTTTCTTCTCCTTCTCCTGTTTTTCTTTTCTTTTCTTTTGTTTTTTTTTTTTTTGGCGTGTGCCGTATTTACACTCCCCCTCCGCCTCACTCCGGCCACTGAGGCCTGTGTGTTTTTCCTTTGCTGTGCTTGGGAGCAGCAGTATCTCCAGAAGGGAGCTTCTGCACACAACTGGTAGACTTGTGAGCCTGGGTCCCCTGAGACTGTAACAATCGGACAGGCGGTTCTTAGCAGACCACCCCCCCGTCACTCCTAGGGTACCGCACAGACAGCAGACAGAAATACACCCCTGGTCTTTCTTTTATTTTTTTTTTTTTCAATGTTTATTTATTTATTTTGAGAGAGTGTGTGAGCAGGGAATAGGCAGAGAGAGAGGGGGAGGGAGAGAGAATCCCAAGCCGGCTCCACACTCTCAGCGCAGAGCCTGACCCAGGGCTCCAATCCATGCAAGCGGAGATCATGGCCTGAGCTGCAAGCAACAGTCAGACGCACAACTGACTGAGCCAGCCAAGCACTCCATCCGTCTTTCTGAGAAAGAGGCTTGCGCGTTTGTGTAGGTGTTGGGGCCTGGGGGCAGGTTTCTGGTGTGGCGCACGGACAAGGGCCTATGGAGCTCCTCTCTGGGAAGGACGGCCAGTGAACACACACTTTGTGCTGTCCCTCTCCCTCGCTCCATCCAGCAAACTGGCATCTTACGTAAAGAAGCTTATGGTCTTCTCTGGTGCCCTGATTTTTGTGGCTGCTGGCCGGGAACAAGTCTACATTGCCTGGTTCTGGCGGCCAGTGAGGCTTAAGCTCGCAGTCCACGGGACTGTAACCAATGATGTAAGAGTTCTTAGAAGCCGCCACAGCAAGCTGGGACAGACCCAGGAGCTCAGTCCTTCTGTGAAAGAGGTCTATCAGCTTCTCAGCACAGCTGCAGCCTGAGGGGGCAGGCTTCCCATTAACAAACTAAAGACTGACGGTAAATCCCTCCAGAGACCTCGAAAAGCGGGCATTACCTTCGCATCCTCCTTCTGCCATATTCCAGGGCACCAGCGTCTCTCAGAGGGGAGATCTTATATATGCCTCACACCCTAATTTCTATGTGGGGTACCTGGTTTGTGTGACCTGCTTCCCACGGGACACCCCTGGATTACTAGGCTCTGGGGAGCAGGGTGGCTTATGTTCCTGGGTCCCCTGGGACTGTAGTAAGTGGAGAAACAGTTCTGGCCAGGCTATGACCCCCAACTACTGCAGAGAGCGGACAGAAACATACCTCCAGTCCTTCTGTGAAAAACACCTACTTGCTAGTCCTGGAGCTTTCACCTTAGGGGCATGCTTCAGGTTTCGCACGCATCTAGGGGCCATGAAGCTATTCTCAGGGAACACAGGCTGAGGGATGCCGTCATTGTGTCCCCCGCCCTCTGCCTCACTACAGCTCACTGGCATCTCCCAGAAAGGAACACGTACACTCATCTGGTACCCTGAGTTTTACAACTGCCTTGCTCCCAGATTGCCTTGCTCTGGGGCCAGCAGGATTTATGTTTATAATCCCATAGGGCTGTATATATTTGCATTTTTTTTTAAAGCTGCTGCCTGGGGGTCTAGCTTCCAATCAGCCTGACTCCAGGGGCTAAGATCTTCCCCTTTGGGACACTGACTGGTCTTGCACACCCTCAACTACTATAAGTTATTCAGACAGAATAGACTGCTTGGACAATTAAAATGGTTTGAGACACAACCAAGAGCTAGCGTAAGGTTGAACGATAAAGTTCATCTCCTAAGGGGGGGGCCATTCCTTCAAGACTAGGAGGGATGGCTGTTTCACCTGATGCACAGAAACCAACGCAATCAAGAAAAATGAAGAAACAGAGGAATATATTCCAAATGAAAGAACAAGCTAAAACCTCAGAAAAAAAAATATTAATGAAACAATATAGTGGTCAAAGGAACGGTCATAAAGATGCTCCCCAAAATCAAGGGGGAAAAATGGACAAACAGAGTGAGAAATTCAACAAAGAAAGAAAATGTAAGACAGTTCCAAACAGAAATCACAGAGCTGAAGAATACACTCACCCAGCTGAAAAATACACAAGAAGGGTTCAACAGCGGACCAGGTGGAGCAAACTCCAGAATAACAAAAATGAGAAAGAATGAAAAAGAGTGAAGAAAGCTTAAGGGACTTCTGGGACAATAGCAGGCCAAATATTATTTGCATCTCAGGGGTCCCAGAAGCAGAAGAGAAAGGGCAGAAAACTTATTTGAAGAAATAATTGCAGAAAACTTCCATAGCCTTGGGAAAGTAACCAAATAAGGGCCCAAAGAGACCTAGACACATTATAATTAAAATGTCAAAAGTTAAAGCCAAGGAGAGACTCTTAAAAGTAGCAACAGAATAACAACTTCTTACATAAAAGGAAACTCCCAAACTATCAGCAAATTTTTTCAGCAGAAACTTCACAGACCAGAAGGAATCTCAACCAAGAATACTCTATCTGGTCAAGCTGTCATCCAGAATTGAAGGAGAGATCAAGAGTTTTCCAAACAAGCAAAAGCTTAAGGAAATAATCAACACTAAACTAGCCTTCCAGTAAATGTTAAAGGGACTGCTTTGGGCTGAAAAGAAAGGGTGCTAATTAGCAATAAAAAAAAAATCATATACAAGTGTCAATCTCACTAGTAAAGGTAAATACATAGCAAACATCGTGGATTAATCACTTATAAAGCTAGTATAAAGTTTTAAAGACAAAAGTAGTAAAAATAACTGTAATGACAATAATCAGTTAAGGGATATACAAGATAAAAAGATGTAAATTGTGATGTCAAGAACTTAAAGCATGAGGGGTGGGGAGAATAAAAACGTAGAGCTCCATAATGTGTTGAAACTTAAGTTGTAATCAACTTAAAATAGACTATTATGGGGTGCCTGGGTGACTCAGTCGGTTAAGCATCTGACTGCAGCTCAGGTCATATCTTGTGGTTCATGAGTTCAAGCCCCGTGTTGGGCTCCACATTGACAGTGACTCCAACAGTGACACTGCTTGGGATTCTCTATCTCTCCCTGTCTCTCTGTCCCTCCCCCACTTTTGCATGTGCACACTCTCTCTCAAAATAAATAAATAAACTTAAAATAATAAACTGTTGGGCCACCTGAGTGGTTCAGTTAGTTAAGTATCCAACTTCGACTCTGGTCATGATCTCATGGTGTGTGGGTTTGAACCCTACATCGAACTCTGTGCTGATAGCTCAGAGCCTGGAACCTGCTTTGAATTCTGTGTCTCCCTCTCTCTCTCTCAAATATAAACACTAAAAAAAATTAAAAAAAAAATAATACACTGCTATAAATAGAAGTTGCTATATGTAAGCTTCATGGTAACCACCCAGCAAAACCTATAGTAAATATGTAAAAAAGATAATGAGGACGGAATCAAAGCATACCACTAAAGAAAGTCATGAAACAACAACAAACAAAGGAGGAAGAAAAGAAGAAGAAAAAACAAAAAAGCCAAGAAACAATGAATGAAATAGCAATCACTACATACCTATCAGCAATTACTTTAAATGTCAACGTACTAAATTATCTAAGCACATAATTGAATCAAAATATCTCATCAAAGCACATAAATTGATGAATGGATTAATAAACAAGACTCACTCATATACTGCCTACAAGAGACTTACTTCAGATATATAGACACAGATGGAAAATGACGGGATGGAAAAAGATATTTCTTGCAAATGGAAACCAAAAGAAAGCTTGGTATCTATATCTATATTAGAAAAACAAACTTTGAAACAAAGACTGTAAAGAGAAAAAGGTCATTATATAATGATAAAGGGGTCAATTCAACAAGGGGATATAATATTTGTAAATATTTATTCACCCAACATAGGAACATCTAAATAGATAGAGAAAATAATAACAGATTTAAGAAATAGACAGCAGTATAATAGTAAGGAACTTTAATATCACACTTATATCAATAGATTACCCATATATAAAATCCATAAGGAAACATCAGCTTGAAATAACACATTAAAACAGACCACTTTGACAAATATGTACAAAAAATTCTCTCTAAAAGCAACAGAATGTATATTTTTCTTACTTGTACATGGAATTCTCCAGGATAGATCATATATTTATTAGGTCACAAAACAAGTCTTAACAAATTTAAGAAAGACTGAATACTGAAATGTATCAAGCATATTTCCTGACCACAATGGTATGAAATGAGAAATCGATTATAAGAAGAGAACTGGAAAATTCATAAATAAGCAACAACATGCTTCTGGAAAATCAATGAGCCAATGAATAAATAAGAGATAAATTAAAAATATCTTTAGAAAATAGAAAATAGTAATATAGTAACAAAAATTACGGAGTACAGAAGAAAAGCAGTTCTTTTTTTAAAGTTTATTTATTTATTTTAAGAGAGATCTCAAGCAGGAGAACGGCTGAGAGAGAGGGAGAGAGAGAATCCCAAGAAGGCTCTGCACTGTCAGCACAGAACCTGACGTGGGTCTTGATCTCACAACCATGAGATCTGACCTGAGTCAAAACTGAGTAGGATGCTTAACTGACTAACCCACGCAGGCACCCCTAGAAAAAGTAGTTCTAAGGGGGAAATTTATCGTGATAGATGCCTACTTCAAGACAAGAAAAATCTCAAATAAACAACGAAACTTTACATCTCGTTGAACAAGAAATAGAACAACTGAAGCCCAAAGTTAGTAGAAGTAAATAACAAAGATCAGAGCAAAAAGAAATGAAATAGAGACTAAGAAGACAATAAAAATGATCAATGGAGACAAGAACTGGTTCTTTGAAAAGATATACAAAATGGCACACCTTTAGCTATACTTACTAAGAAGAAAAGAGAGAAGACTCACATAAAATCAGAAATGAAAGAGATGTTAGAACTGATACCCCAGAAATACAAAAGATGGTAAGCCTACTATGAACAATTATTCTCCAACAAACCAGACAACCTAGGAGAAATGGATAAAATGGCTGTAGAAGCAAACAATCTTGCAAGACTAAATCATGAAAAAATATAAAATATGAATAGACATATTAACAATAAGGAGATTGAATCAGTTATTTGAAAACTCCCTATAAATGAAAGTCCAGGACCAGATGGCTTCCTTGGTAATTCTACCAAGTATTCAAAGAAGAATTAACACTAATTTTTCTGAAACTCTTCCAAAAAAAATAGAAGAGGAAGGAATACTTCCAAAATCATTTTATGAAGCCAGAATTACCTTGATAACATAACCATACAGGGACACAGCAAGAAAAGACAATTACAGGCCAATATCCCCGATGAACATAGATGCAAAGGTCCTCAACAAATTTAAGCAATTTGAATTCAACAATACATTGAAAAGGTCATACACTGTGATGAAGAAGGATTTATTCTCAGGATGCAAGGGATGGTTGAACATCTGTAAATCATTCAATGTGATACGCCACATTAATAACATGAAGGATAAAAATCATATGATCATCTAAACAGATGCAGAAAGAGTATTTGATGGACTTCAACATCCACTTATGATAAAAGTTCTCAACAAAGTGGGTATAGAAGGAATGTACCTTAACATAATAAAGGTCAAAGATGACAAGGTCACAGCAAATATTTTTTTAATGATGAAAAACAGAAAGCTTTTCTTCTAAGATCAGAAATAAGTCAAGAATGCCCATTCTCACCACTTTTTAAAAATTTCTTGAGCTTATTTATTTATTTTGAGAGGCAGCATAAGGAAGGTAAGGACAGAGAAAGGATCCCAAGCAGGCTCTGCACTGTCAGCACTGAGCCTGATGTAGGGCTAGAACTCATGAACTGCAAGATCACGGCCTGAGCTGAAATCAAGAGTTGGATGCTTAACCAACCGGCCACCCAGGTGCCTCCACTCTCACCATCTTTATTCAATGTAGTATTGGAAGCCTCAGACAAAGCAATTATGCAAGAGAAATAAAAGACATCCAAATTAAAAAGAAAGAAGTAAAACTATTACTATTTGCATGGGGACAGGATACTGGATATAGAAAATCCTAAATAGTCCACCAAAATATGGTTAGAACTAATAAATCAATTCAGGAAAGTTGCAGGATACAAAATCAGTATACAGAAATTTTGTATTCGTATCAACTAATAATAAACTACCAGAAAGAGAAATGAGAGAAACAATCCCATTTACAATTGCATCAAAAGAATAAAATACCTTGGAATAAATTTAACCAAGCAGGTAAAAGACTTGTACAGTGATAACTAGAATACGTTGATGAAAGAAACTGAATAGGACACAAATAGATGCAAAGATATTCCATGCTCATGGATTGAAAGAATTAATATTGTTAAAATGTCCATACTACCCAAAGCAATCTATTGGTTCAATGCAATGCCTATCAAAATTCCAGTAGCATTTTTCATGAAAGAGAGTAATCCTAAAATTTGCACGGAACCATAAAAGATCCTGACTAGCCAAAGCCATCTGGTGAAATCAGGGGGCATCACGCTCCCTGTTTCAAACTATACTACAAGCTATAGTAATAGAACCAGGATTGTACTGGCATAAAAACAGACCTATAGATCAAGAGAACAGAAGAGAGCCCAGAAATAAACCCACACGTATGTGGTCAATTAATTTATGATAAAAAAGCCAAAATATACAATGGGAAAGGACAACCTCTTCCATACATTGTGTTGCGAAAACAACATATGCCACCTATAGAAGAATGAAATTGGACTACCTTCATACACCATATACAAGACTTAAGTCAAAATGCATTAAAGACTTGAATGAAAGACCTGGAAATCATAAAACTCTTTAAAGAAAAAATAGTGGCAATAATTTCTCTGGATTTGACACAAAATATAAAGGCCATGAAAGCAAAAAGAAATAAATGGGACTACATCAAACTAAACGGCTTCACCACAGCAAGGGAATTATCAACAAAATGAAAAGGCAAGGACATAATGAATGGGAGAAAATATATGTAAATCAGGGGTTAATGACCAAGATATATAAAAACTCATACAGCAGTAAAAAATAATCTGATTAAAACGTGAGCAGATTTAAAAATGTTTTTAAAAACATTTTTTTAAAAAAAGACACACAGATGGCCAGCAGGTACATTAAAAGATGCTCAACATCATTAATCATTACGGAAATGTAAATAGAAACCACAATGCAATACCACCTCACACCTTTTAGGACGGCTATTATAAAAAATATAAGAAATAACAAGCATCGGGAAGGGTGTCGAGAAAAGAGACTCCTTGTATATTGTTAGTGGGATTGGTGCAGTCACTACAGAAAACACTACGGACCTTCCTCAAAAAATTAAAACCGAATTACCAGATAATCCAGTAATTCCATTTCTGGGTATTTGCCCGAAGAAAATGAAAGCACTAACTCCAAAACATACATGCCACCCTATGTCCACTGCAGCATTGCTTACAACAGCCAAGATATGGAAACAACCGAAGTGTCTACTGATGGATGAATGGAGGCAGAAAATGTGATATGAGATACACACACATACACAGACACACATAATGGAATATTATTCAGCCATTAAAAAAAAGAAACTTGCCATTTGCAACACGGATGGACCTTGAGGGCATTGCGCTGAGTGAAGTCAGTCAGACCGAGAACGGCAATTCACGTATGATCTCATTTATATGTAGAATGTAAAAATAAACAAAAGAATATGATCATAAACACACAGAACAGACTGCTAGTTGGCAGAGGTGGTGGGGGGGGAGACATGAAATGGGTACAGGGAGCCAAAACAAAACAGCCAAAACTGAAACAGATTTATTCAGTTATAAAATAAATAAATCTAGGGACTGGAATGTCCAACACGGCGACAATAGTTAACAATGCTGTATTACATATCCAAAAGTTGCTATGAGAGTAAATCTTAAATTTTCTCCTCATAAGGAAAGAAACTCTATGACTATGCATGGTGCCAGATGTTAACCGGACTTACTGCAGTGATCATTTTGCAATACATACAGATAGCAAATTATTATGTTGTATGCCTGAAACCAACTTAATGTTTTGTCAAGTCCAGCTCAATTAAAAAAATAGTTTTGCACATACTGAGAGGTTAATGGATTCTTCTTGTTTTATATAAAGTCAGGAATCTCACCTATATTAGAAACCAGGAAACGCTCACTCTCTACCTAAAAGGCATTTAAGTTCCATATGTTACTTAGAAACCATTTATTAGCTTCCTAAAAAGCCCCTTGGCTTGCTCATGTTATCAGATAACTATTATATTTTAATCAAGAGAACTGACACGGAATGCTGTATTGATACTTTTCTAGGCGTGGATGAGAATAATGAGAATATGAAGGCAATAGAGGAAGCCAGGGAAGACAAGGGAATGCGAATGTGAGGGGCTGAAACAGATTTAAAATTTTGCTTTTAGGGGTGCCTGGATGGCTCAGTCGGTTGTGTCCGACAGTAGCTCGGTTGGCTTCACTTGGCCCCCCGTGTTCTTGTACTCAGTCATTCTATAAACACCAGTAGCTATGCGAGGCTCTGGGGTACCGTCTGTCATTTTTACTTAACTTCTTTCTGCCGCAAGATTATGTTTAGTCTAATGACACAAACTAAGTTTATTCCTCCTGATTTATCCTTGGCACATGGTACTTCAAACAGACTGACTGGTTCAGAGTCAAACTGGCCATGGAGACAGAACACTGAAAGGAAAGATGACTGACTGGTCCCCTAGATAATAATAGTTTCCCCTGGTTGAAAAAAACAAAGTTTTATAAAATCTTTTAAAAATCTGCAGGTCAAGACTAGAAATTTAGCCTAAGAAGAACATAAAATGAATAGATGTTTAAAAAAAAAAAAGGTATTTAAAAAACATTTTTTTAACATTTATTTATTTTTGAGAAACAGAGTGAGACAAAGTGGGGGAGGGGCAGAGAGAGAAGGAGACACAGAATCTGAAGGAGGTTCCAGGCTCCGAGCTGCCAGCACAGAGCCCGACGCGAGGCTTGAACCCACAAAACTGTGAGATCATGACCTGAGCCAAAGTCAGATGCTCAACCAACTGAGCCACCCAGGTGCCCCCCAAAAAGGTATTTGCTTCATGGTTATTGGAATTCTACCTGTAACATACATTATTATATGAGTTTATATGTATGTGTGTGTATGTGCCTTCACACACACATATATATGTACTAAAATGAAGTTGTTGGCTTTTTTGAATGGTTTCTTTTTTAATTTTTTTTCTTTTTTCTTTTTTTCTAAATTCAAGTTAGTTAACATACAGTATGTTAAGAGTAGAACCCAGCGATTCATCTCTTACATAGGACACCCAGCGCTCATCCCGAAAAGTGCCCCCCTTAATGTCTGTCACCCATTTAACCCTTTCCCCCACATACTGTCCCCTTCCAGCAACCCTCAGTTTGTTCTCTGTATTTAAGAGTCTTTTATCGTTTGTCTCCCTCTCTGTTTTTATCTTATTTTTCCTTCCCTTCCCCTATGTTTACCTGTTGTTTTTCTCAAATTCCACATGAGTGAAATCATATGATACTTACCTTTCTCTGACTTATTTCACTTAGCATGATACCCTCTAGTTCCATCCATATTGTTGCAAATGGTGACATTTCATTCTTTTTCATTACCGAGTAGTATATCTGATATATACCACATCTTCTTTATCCATTTGTGTGATGATGGACATTTGGACTCCTTCCATAATGAAGTCTTAAACACATTCTCTTTTATATAAGGTTTCTATGAAACTCCTTCCTCATTTTTGTTGGAATACAATAAAGAGTAGTTTATTGCTCTGTCCTTTCTGCCTCCCTTCTTTAATATTTGAGTGCTTAAGATATACCAGGCCCTAGAGATACCATAGAGTCCCCATCCTGGTTCACCTCTGAAAGGAGTTAATAATAACTCAATCTGCCGAATGGTAAGGCAAGTTAATGCCATATAAATTCACACCTCAACCTGATATTTAATTGTCATTGGTTAAGAATCTATGTGAAAGGTCAGTAGCAAATGTGAATGATGGCAGGAAAATTGGCATATTGCATTTCTCCATAGAATTTAATGGTAACAAGTTGACTCTTTTTTTTCTTGAAACAGCAGAAATATTTAAATGTTTACCTGAATATACTCTGTGAGTGTGTTAAAGACTTGTTTTGCTACTTGAATTGCTTTGGAGAAATTCCGTTGTCCTTGTTCATCAATAACATCTTTCCCAGAGTAATACCAATAGAAATCACTAATGGATTCCTGCAAAAGAGGGATGATAGGATTAAGACACATTCTAAAGCTACCACTGACCTGCCTGGCTTTGAAATCTAGAATAGGAAATCATTGTAAATAACAAGATTTGGAAGCAAACAAAAACATCTGTGAAGTAAATACTATTCTCAATGATTTTCCTAAACAGAAAGTGTGGCAATGTCTTCCTGAGACAGAGATAACAACTAGAGATAAAAAGCAGAAAACTTAGCTTGAAATAATGACTCTCTGTCTTTGATGACTTTGAATTTCACAGACATAAGGAGTCATAAGATTAATGCGTATTTATCTACTGAGCAAAGCTAAATTAATTTTATGTAATTTTATGTAAGTACAAACATTAGACAAGTCCTGGATGTTTTTGGGGTTACAGACGTCTGACCTCCTTTTTTTTTCCAAGAAAGTTCACTAACATTTCCTCATGAGAACTCCAAAATGTTCCTCGCTCTTATAAATGCCCCTCAAGAAACTGGTTGGACTACTTATAAACACAGACACAACAGATATAAATAAACATCTAAACAAGATCAATCTTCTTTTTTTAAAAATTTTTTTTTAATGTTTATTTTTGAGAGAGAGACAGAGAGACAGAAAGGCAGAGCACGAGCAGGTGAAGGACAGAGAAAGAGATGGAGACACAGAATCCAAAGCAGGCTGCAGGCTCTGAACTGTCAGCCCAGAACCTGATACGGGGCTTGAACTCTTGAACCATAGGATCATGACCTGAGCTGAAGTCAGATGCTTAACCAACTGAACCGCCTAGGCGCCCTTAAACAAGATCAATCTTTCTGAACGGGATGTTTTCAATAATAACTTACATTTGGAAGGAATTTTAGTTGGCTAAAGGAATAATGAAACTTATCTTTTTTTTAGTTTATTTATTTTATTCTGAGAACCAGTACGGATGGGAGGAGCAGAGAGAGTGGCGGACAGAGGATCCGAAGCAGGCTCTGCGCTGACAGCATAAAGCCTGATGTGGGGCTCAAACTCACAACCATGAGATCATGACCTGAGCCAAAGTCAGACGCTTAACCAACTGAGCCACCAAGAGCCCCAGGAATAACACAATTTAGTCTAGCATGTAAATTGCATCTGGATTTCAAGACAGGATTTTAAAAATCACAAATATGTTTTCAGCAATATTTCTTGTATTTGCTTCAAAAACGGAAGCTCTCAGTTAAAAAAAAAAAGGGTTGTGTTTTTACATACTCAAAAGATTAAGGGAGAAACTGTAAGTTTGAACATGTAGGCTTTATTTTTATTTTTTTAATTTTTTTTTTAACGTTTATTTATTTTTGAGACAGAGAGAGACACAGCATGAATGGGGGAGGGGCAGAGAGAGAGGGAAACACAGAATTGGAAGCAGGCTCCAGGCTCTGAGCCATCAGCCCAGAGCCCGACGCGGGGCTCGAACCCGCGGACCACGAGATCATGACCTGAGCCGAAGTCGGACGCTTAACAGACTGAGCCACCCAGGCGCCCCTGAACATGTAGGTTTTAAAGTACTCTATCTGGTTACTCTTATAAATAAGATGAGGGAAATAAAAATTGTACAGAGCTCTCATTACCTAGGTAGGCCTACACCTTCAGATTCAGTTTCACCAATGTGTGAAAGATGACTACAATATCACAGAGATTTTTACCTGATGGAGTGTTAAGCTGGATTTTAAAATTAATTCAAGTATTGGGACAGCTAAAAAGAACCACCTGTCAAATTTAAGTACATTGTGGGTACTTTGAAAGCCTTTCTTTCGCATTCCTAAAAATATTTCAAATATTCTTCCTAATTTCTCTACCAACTTTAGAAGAAGGAGCAGAGTATGTAAGTACTTTCCAAAACGACATGAATTTAAAGTGTCATCAAGCTAAAAAACATAAGGGGGGAAAAATTCCCACTTACAGAAAGAAAATCATGAGCAAAATGGGAGTCAGGATCGGAGGCAAAGACAACAGAGGCAGGTCCCCCCTAAAACTTGGTGAAAGATTGTGATCAAAGACAAAAGATCTCAAAAAATTCTGTTTGGTCAACAATCACGACGCATTAAAACACGTCGGTTTCATAACTCCACCACATCACATCCACTCACCAACCCCCTTCACTCGTTACTAAGAGAAGCCGACATACCTGGACTCTGAGTAGGTAGTCTACGGTAGAGATGATGATGTTGACAGTTGTGTTATTGCCAGTCTGAGTTCTCAGATAATTTTGAAAATCTATGGAAGATCAAAAGAAGTTACTAAAGCTGAGTCAAAAGTTTTGAATGAGTTATCCGAGTAACTCCAAAAGCAACTGAGGCCTCCGGCAAAATTACTGTGGCTAAGAGTAGTGCTTCAAGGGAGCACCCCCAAAACATCTCGGTGCTTCAGAGAGTATCAATTTCCAATTTCTGTCTAAGTGGTTGCTGACGTCTGTTTCCTGATTGCTAGCTCTACAGCCCTGGGCATCCCCGGAAGGAGTTTTGCCGTTTAGGAAAGAGTAATTGAACTATGCATTCAGTAATCATTTGTTCCTGAGTGCTGGGGAAACAAAGATAAAATTAAGATACAGTTCCTACCTTCACAGACGCACAAGTCTGGGAGAGAGCTTGTTATATAAACAACAAAGGGAACTATGTTATGCTAAGTGATACTATGAAGTTGATTCCCCAGTTAAAGAGAAGGGGTAGGAAGGAATAAACCCATACAGCTCTCTGTAGACCTCGTATCTTTTTTCACCTGATTTAACAGAAAAACAAGTGTTAGGAATTAAGTGGTGCGGCCAGCAAAGGACTTTGAGAGTAGGGATGCAATGCATAAAATGTCACAGTGTATACTGAGCATACGGAGGAATACTCTAGAATGTTTGTGGACTCAGGGACAAGGCGTAATTGGAACGAGCGGGCCCCTGTCACTACTGGCTTCAAACTGCTTCCTCCTTGGTACCGTCATAGAGTCTGGGGTCTCACGAACCTGAGTTGTGTCCCTCACAAAGCAGCTGGAGGAAACGGAAGAGGTCACACGTGAACTCGTCATCTTGGAGAACCTTTTCTCCTGCAGAAAATCCAGAGATCAGACATGATCAACTATCCTCGCGGGTCCCGCCCTCTCTTTCCCCACCTCCAGAAAACTTGCATGTTGATCTAGCATCGTTCTGAACCAAAAACAGTCACAAATCATAGCCACTCGTCTATCTGAAGCTTGTACGATCATGCGCTTGGCAGATAGATGCACTTTTTCTTTGTCAGAAAAGAACACTTGAATCTTAAAACTCATATTTCTCTCTGTTAAAAGTAGCAGCATGGGTTTGGCAACATTTTAGAAACAACCTGAAGGTTTAAACTTCCTTTTTTTGGTTTTTGTTTTTTTGTTTGTTTGTTTTTTTGTAAGGTGTGTATACGAATGATGTCCACATCTCTTACAAATGCCAAGGTGAAATCTACTTTGCTCCCAGAGAACCACCAATTATTTCAATGCAAAGGCATTCATTGCATACATAAAACAGGACCGAGAGCTTCTTCTATTTAATGAATAGTTAAAGGATCTTGTGAAAATTGTAAATGACTAGAAAATGTCTGATTCATTTCAATTAACTATCTCGTTAGCTTGCCTAAGGGATTTAAAAAAGTAAAGACTTCAGAAATCTGATATAGACATGCCATGGTTGGAACTTGACTTTCAGAGGAGACAGAACTAGTGAACAGACCTAATTCTACATATCAAACCAAATGAAAGACTTTGGTGGCTCATGCTGTATGAGTCACTCCAACCAAAAGGTGAAAAGAAGGTTATCTCATAGCCATAGAAGTTACTCAGAATCATTAAAAACTAATATATTTGTGGGCTAAACACCTCAGAAAAGGGTTCAGATATTTTACCTACATTTTAATCAAAATGTATCTTGGTCACAAGTTACTCGGAAAGCAAAAACACAAAGAAAGAAACAAACGAAAAAAAACAGCACCACACAAATGAAAGTGGATTTTGAAAGCATAGAGTGTCAGTGGAAAAACTGTCAACGTTATGAGTGTATGTTCTGGAATCTAAATTTGTTGCTTAGAAATCAAAATGACACAAAAATGTCGTTTGGCAAGTGAATGAATGTACTTATGTATTTAAAAAATATGATAATAACTTTTCAGACTGGAAATACTTTGGGCCGAGAAAGAAAACTATGCAATGACCATGTGCTTACTTTAACTAAAATTATGAATGATTATAATGACAGAGAGCTGATGGACTTACCAGTCTGCAGTCTGTGACTTTCAAAGTGAGAGGCTTCATATAATGGGAGGGTTAGGAAGCAAAACCATTTTGAAAACTAATATAAACATTTAAAAAAGTACATAAAATCACCGTACTGGTTTCCCTGTAAGATATGATATTTGGTGACCAAACTAAAATCACCATGCATATAGATCAGTTGTGTGGCAAATTCAAGTTTAAGTGCACATTGCTTTGACTCTCAGTACATGGCTGATAAGCCCATTCCTCAGTGTCTCCGTTCATGACGGGATAGGAAAGAAAGGGAGAAGAGTCTAGGCTAATAAACTAAACTCTTCACTTATGATACTTAGTATCTTTCCATGAACTGTTTGAATCAGACGAGTCTTTAAAATGATATTTAAAACATAATATTATGAGTTACACAGTCTTCCTGATTCTTTCCTTGCGAGCCCATCTAAAATGCTTTTCTCTAGAAAACTGAATCAATAAACCATGTACTTTCAATGTTCACATACTCCATGTGGAATAAGTAACCCTTGATAGAAAGTATTCAGAAAAGTTAAAAAGGAAATAAATATCATACAGTCTACCTGTGTTCCTGAAAATGCCTTGCGCAATGCACACTGATTTATAACGTAAGGATTTACTGTCGGCATGCACGGTATTTTCTTGACTGTATACCAAAACACATACAAGTAACTTTACTTACAAAAGGACACGCTGCACACAGCAGAACAATAGGGGAGGAGCGAGGGAGGGGGCGGGTCAAGCCTTCCTTTACCATCAGGTGACAACGAGGTATAAACGGGGGTGCTATTGCTTAACGAACACGTTACTATCTGATTAAAATGCTGCCATTCCCCATGCTGCATGTAAGTGGTACAGTAACAGAGATGGGTGGTGGCTTTATGTCTGCAGAAGGCACAGGATCCACGGTCTATTTTGTGATGTATGCAAAAGAAATTCCATTGCAAGATGGAAACTAGATTAATAACAACGAAATGGAGTAAAATGTAGTTGAAAGTGCTCTGATGTTCTTAAAATTACTATTTGTAATAGCTGCATGATGGTCAAATGGGAATACTGTAAAGGACATTCCTTGGGTTTCATTTTTAATTATAAGGGGCTAATGATTTTTAATACTGTAATATAGGGAGAGTTGTTTCAATATTGCTGCTGCTGATGAGACAGTTCTTCGTGCCTTAGTTTTCTCATCTATAAAACGAGGGGAACATGGGCACTGTCTACCTCACTAGCTCTTCATAATTGATGTGACCATTTTTAGATATTGTGGAGAGGTCAACATTATCAGTAGCAGTGGCAACACCACTAAATAAACATGGGAACAACATGCCTACGTGATGAATACAGTCATTTGAACATATTTACTAAAAGTGTTTCTATTTCCAAAAAGCCATCTTAATTTTAATGGACCAAAAGAATCTCAAAAACCTCCATTTCACTTGGATATAAATTAGACCTTATGTGTGCAAGGTACCAGTAAAATCAATTCCTATTTTAAAAATCTAATCAAGTTAAGACACTTTTAAAGGCCACTGTTCTACTCACAATTGGCATTAAAAAGTATATAATGTTTGCTTAAGTGTTTGTTTTTATTGACTACCTAAAACACCCATGGTCTTAGCTTGACATTTATAACCTTATCTTGAGACAAAGCTTGGTTTAATTGTTATTACTTGCTAAAAATTATCAATAATTGTTGATAAAACGAAGGCAA
The DNA here is from genome assembly GCF_028018385.1 of Neofelis nebulosa. NCBI lineage: Eukaryota > Metazoa > Chordata > Mammalia > Carnivora > Felidae > Neofelis > Neofelis nebulosa. Next base: position 8,512,374 of record NC_080794.1, on the reverse strand, counting down.
TAAGTGAAATGCCGAGTAGATATATAGAAACAATTGATTTAGGACACACAGATCAGAAGACTAAGATCCTCTTTGTTGTAATGTCTTTTCACGGCAATATCTCCAGTAATGGAAAGCTAAAAGGATGAGTGGCATGAAATGTTAACACTGGTTTCATCAAAGAACTCCCTACAAAAGCTTGTTATATGGAACTCAAGAATGTTTTCCCCCTGCCCCTGCCATGGAAGAAATAGTTCTGCTCAGTGATCTTTAGAGGACTCAAACACCTATTTTGTATAATGGCAAAACTGAAAGATTAAGGCTAAAAATATTTTTAAATAGTGAAAAGTCAGGTATTTGGTTCCATGTGGGTAATTTTAATGTCACTGCTTAAATGGTTTAAGTGGCCACTTAAATTATACTACTATTCAACCAACAACGGATACAATTTTTAAAATGGATTCACAATTAACATTTAGTTAGTGACTACAGTGTGCTAGGCATTGTGCTAGATATATTTTCTTATCATTTCATTTTAGGTTTATAATAATCCTATGAATCAGGTGACATGAATCCCATTTTGTGGGATACAACTGAGAAATTAAGTAGCTTGACTGAGGTCCTATAGCAATTTACTAGTAAAGGATTTGAGTCCAATAAACTTCGATGAACATTCATTAAGTGTCTCCTACATGGAAGGCACCTTGTGAGAACCTGGGCGTATAATTATGACTAATGGACACAAGCCCTAACTCAAAGAAGTTCATAGTCTAATGGAAAAGATAGGCAATAAAAAGGTCATTTCAACACCAAATGGTCTTTCTGGATCACAAAATTCACATCAGTAACTGATCAGATCTTTGGCTAACAACCTCCGACTACATGTACTATATGTTAGTTAAACTGTGAACTCCTACTTGTTTTTTTTATCAATTTTAGAACCCAAAGAAAACCATTTCCTAGATGTGTGGCTTTGGGAAAGTCAATTCACCTTTCTGAGCCTTTGTTGCATCACTTTGATATGGGAATTAACGATCTCCTCACCCCCTTACTTTCAAAGGGTTGTTCGGAGAATAAAATTGGCTCCGACAAGTACATTTGCTTTGAAACATGCAAAGCACAATAGGAATAAAAGTGAATTTTCAATGATAGGAAGGCACAGGTTCAAAAGACCTAGGTTTCTAAAATAAAGACTTTCAATGGGCTGTGGGGTGTGATAAATAATCTACATATTCCATGTACTCAATGTGACATGACTGCATAAAATGCATTCCTATTTCAGATCCCAAGACAATAAAAATGACCACTGTGTGAAATAAATTAGGTATGTCCCATGGATAACAGAATTAAAGCACATGTTAGTTATGGAGGGAAACATACCTTTGCTTTCAAATGTGATCCTCAGATTATTTCTCTTATAACGTCTTAATGCCTTTGAGCTCCCATTACTCTAACTGAAATCCTTACTGTTCTTTATCCATTCCATTAACCAACATCCTAACTGATCTCCCTCCCTTCAGGCTGCAATGCCCATCTTAAACACTGTTGCCTACAACGACAGTTGCAGGCAATCCAATCATAAAACACTCCCAACAAAAAGATGGACTCCTTTAACAGCAGTTGAGAAAAATCTACTCTCAAAATCCCCTCAATCTATCATCAGATATAACCACAGAGCTCCCCAACTTCCATGAAGGAAATCATGCTGCTAATGTTAGAGGACTCAGTGTTTAGTTAGCATACTAGCATTACTGAGAAATGAGAAATCTGTTCGCTTTAATGTTACTGGCTTGAACAATGTACGTTAGGACTTAATGCCAGGTACACCATCACACGACACACAACACTACTGAAGTGTTACTTACGTAGTGGCTCTTCATGGCCTCAGAAAGAAAGTATGAATTCTTTGGCATGGCACAAAAGGCCTTTCACAGCCTCCCACCAACTATCTTTCCAGCCTCTAGTCTGTTCATGTCTCTTCAACCACACTAGGTCAGTAATGTTCTTCGTCATGCTTTGTACCTTAAGCTTTGCATATGCGGTTCCCTTTCATTGGAATATCCAACGCCTTTCTCATCTACCAGGTAAACGCCTACTTCAGGCCATATGTTACTTCTGTTGTGAAACTTAACCCATCAGCCTGGCAGACAAGTACTTCAACTCAGTTCACTCATAACACATAGCTCATGGGTCCTGAAGTTATTTGTTTACAAGTCTATCTACATAACACTGAGTCCGTAAAGAACGCCAATGCCTAGGACAAGGTCTAGCACATAATAGCCACTCAAATTTCAATTAGTGCTTCAATGTTTAAAAACTGTACAAGGATGTTAGGAGAATTTATTTAGTGCCATGAACTAGTATCACATGCTTTCCTCAAAAAGAAGGTTGATCCAGAGGAATGGCAGAGCAGTGTAGTCAGAACTGAGAGCTAAGCTGAACTACACCTGAGTCAGACTTTGCAAATCTGGGGTGGGAGATAGACAGTAAACAATTAAGCACTAAAATACTAACAAAAAATTAGGATAGCCAATGCTTAGAGATTGTGTAAATTATCATTTTGACTAATTAACAATTAATTCTTTGGCTGCATTTTCATACAAATTTGATGAGGTCAGTATAAATATCCCGAGTAAGAACCTCGATTCAGCGCATTACCAACTGCAGATGGAAATTTAGAAAGGTGAAATGTTAGTTGTTTTATATAAAATGTTCAAAAAAATCAAAAAAAAATTCTGAGGACTGTATCAGCTTCAAAATTTCATCTTGTTGATGAAGTCCAGGGCTGCTACAAAATGATCAAAAAATAAAATGAAGTATCTTCTACAACACTCCAAGAAGTGGGAAAGAAGAAAAATTGCACTTTCAAGCTCATAATGACTTAGTAATGAGGTTAACTGGTTCTGAGATTAAAAAAAAAAAAAAAAATCCAAGGATGGAATGAAATTTTAAATATTCATAAGGTTTTTGGTTTTGAACTTCATTACACGTTAAAAGAAAACATGTGATTAAAAAATGCAGAGAAGACAACACTGAACACATCACAAGTCTAACAACACACTTGCCAAAGAAAACTGCGTGTTTTTTTTTAACAAATGAGAAGTCCAGGCTTTTGCAGGAAAGGGGGAAATTTACTAAGAAGGGACAGAAATACTGGCAAACTTTCATGGCAGTAACAATGGTAGGAACAGGAATAAATATTAAATCGTATGAAATCCTTATATACAAACCTCAAAAAGGCACATATTTCCTAATGGTATCTCAATACCGGTTTAGGAATATCATATAAAACCATAAAAGTTCCAAAGTGATTTTAAAACTTCAACAGTAAATGTAAAGACTGGCAAGAGATTTGTGTCTTTAAAGAGAGTAAAAAAGCAATAAGAAGCAAAAAATACCACCTAAGCTGATATGGTGAATATAAAATAAGCCCCCGGAAGGTATTAAAAGATGGGGCTAAGGGATTGGCTCATGAAATTGGTAACAGTGGGAGGCAGAGAGCCTGCATTTCAGTCTTGACCCTGTCACTTCACTGTGTGATCCTGGACAAACCATGTAGCCTTTCCACCCCTCAGTCTCCATACCTATAAACTGGGGACAATACCTTACTGGTGGTTGTAGGTTTCAAAAAGTTGCATTTAAGTTAGACATTTTCCATGGCTATATAATTTACAGCCATTTTATCATCATCAGGAAGAGCTTTAGCCTATTAGAGACAGGTGGTTGGGATGCAGAAAATTTAACTCATCAGATTGTCTTCCCAGTGTTGAGTTTATTATACTGCATGGGTCTCAGGCTTTAAAGCTACAACATCACTAACAGATGGGGAGTTTTCAGCTTTCTCTATGAATTCTGAGAGGGATGATTGATTTTCCCTCTCCTTATGAGGGTACAAACTCTTCTTGACTTCTGTAGACCCGTAAAAAAATGGGCATGTCACAGAAGTTGTTTAAATATGCCAGAAGATAGAGTTGCTGTAGGTATTCTTAATCTGGGAGGTAGTATGATTATTCACAGAGTGAATGAATTGCCGTCACGTGTTCTAATAGGCATCCTGCTTAAGGCAAGAGTGTGTACTGAGAGAGCACAATTTAATCTCTAAAGCCGTGCTGACGTTCTAGGTACTCCTCAAAAATCTCATCCCTCTTTTATTACCACTGCCTATAATGACTTTTAGAAACTACTTTGAAATACCAATGCCAACTTTGTTATTAGTTTGCTGCTGCTTCTTCAAATTGGGTCTCAAGAATGAAAACACAGTTTTTACGTTAGGAAGGTTTTTAACGTGTGATGTTTTCAAAGGAATAGAAAAAAACTCTGTAGATCTCTCAATAATTGGAAGGGAACTGGCAGAACCCGCTGGCCAAGAGGAGACTCAGCAGGACACAGTGCCCCTGGATCACCACTGATTTCCCATGCACCCATTGGTGCAGCCATAAAGCCACAGAACGTCCGAGACAGAAACGCCACAGAGAGACTACTGCACACATCTATGGTTCATTCGTTTACACGACAGTTGCAAACACTGGGTCCGTCAGAATTTTTTTTTAAACGAACAAAACAGAACGAAACAAATCTGAAAACGTAACTTAAATTCTTGACCCTTTTTGTCTAATATGTTCATAACTGAACATCCTCATGGAGAGAAAAAGGAAAGCTTGGTATATAAGTTCTATAAATAAAAGGATGCATAATGATGGAAATTAAATCATCTATTCGTTCAACAGTCTACCAAAGGGAAAAAAAATGCACAAAAAAACTTTCACTGTCAAGACTGTACACAAAGCTAATAACAAATGAAGGAGCAAATAAATAAAAGGCAGATCATTTGTAATAATTACCACGCTCATGTGTGATGGCTGAGGAAAGGAGGACAGTACATTTACAGGTGAAAGAAAAGGAAACGGGGAAAAAATAAGTTGAGATGTTGGTTTTGTCTTGCTGTTTGTAAGGAAATACAATAGAAAACGTGTTAATCAGTTTGGGCAATTATTTGTGTGTGTTGAAAAAGAATAAACAAATCAAATCAACCTCCTACTGACAGATGTGACTAATTCTCGCGTCAGAATGGTCATTCTCACCCAGCTATTTCTGATTCGGGACTCACGAATGTCATTCCAATCCATAGCTGGTTGACGAAGGGTAGGAGACCCTGTAAAGCTAACCTTGCACAGCCACTATTCCTGCGCGGATATGAACAATGGCAAAGAATGATGAATGCAATTGTGTTCAGAGCCTCTGGAACATCAGGTAATAATTGCAGGGAAAAATGAAACAGATTTCTAACTCCGAGACAGGAAGTCCCGCTTTGGACAGAGAATTCATCCCTTTTAGGCACTTTACAGCTAATGGGAGATGCCCAGGCTTCCTGGAGACTCTAGAGGCAGGCAGGTAACGGGCTCTGAGATTTGTAGGGGCTCTGAGCTCTCTGGATGGGGCCCTCGGGCCAGTGTTTTCACTGTTGACATAAACCTAAGTCATCAAGACATTTGGCTGGATATTCATTTCAGAAAATTTAAATAAGTTTACAGTGCTGCTGGCAATTTTTTCTTAAAAGTAGCTTACACAGGTAACTGTAGGACTAATTCTGGATGGTGGAATCTATACATTCAAATGTCAACAAGAAAATAAAAGCACACAGAAGCTGTAGTGTAGCAGCAGCATTAGAATATGTATAACTGATAATTTTTTTTTCATTTTTTTCAGGGTTTCTTTACTTTTGAGAGAGAGAGAGAGAGAGTGCAAGCGGGGGGAGGGACAGACATAGGAAGACAGGAATCCGAAGCAGGCTCCAGGCTCTGAGTTTTCAGCACAGAGCCCGACATGGGGCTCGAACTCACGAACCGTGAGATCATGACGTGAGCTGAAGTCGGACGCTTAACCAACTGAGCCACCCAGGCGCCCCTATCTTTGATAATTCTTAAAAAACAGAGATAATTCTTAAAAAACATAAGAAATATGCAGCTAATCCTTTTACCTAATGTGAACACAAAAATATGCAGAAATAAGAGAGATTAGTTAATTCTAAAATATTTCAGAAAGGTAAGCAGACTGCAAATGGCAGATAGGATAAAATTTAGTTTTTGCAAAAAGAAAAATTTAGTTTTTGCAACAAGATTAGTTTTATCAAAGATCCGATGTGCCAAAACTAATGCATTGATAATATGACCACTGCAAACTAGACCAAACAAACAAAAACAGATCAACACACAGGGCCTCATTGAAACTAAATTAATTGAAAAAATGTCAAACACAAAAGAACAAAAACAAATCGAGACAAAAAATATTGAAGATTTTTTTCCTAATACTAAAAACGAATGTGCAGCAATAGTTATTTCTGCTTTCACTGTAGCATATACTAATTTTTCTAGTTTATACACACATTTACAGAGAAAAAAGTCTAAGATTATGTGAGTTATTATATTTGTGTGCATGTGAATTAAGTGATCAGAATTATTTTAACATTAAGAATTACTCCTTAATTTCTTTCATCAAATTTGGACTTGTGAAGACATAGGGATGTATGAGATACAAAGATATCTGTGCTATAAGGGAGGAGACTGTCAGAATAGTGGTCCATCGGAGGATCTCAAAGTGTCACTTTCCTAAGGAGACCAAGGAATCTGAAGATTTGGCAGTTTGCCAAAGTGGCCAAAAAAAGTCCAATATCCTCTAATTTGGTTCATCCATACGCTTTATAATTTCACAGATGATTCTCTTGTAAGGGATCTTGATCTACTAACCAACTAGGGGAAAGGCCAATTACAATAGGTCTGGAACAACAAAGGAGTTAACAGTCAACTGGGAAAGTTGGGTTTTGGGTATGATTTGAGTGAGTGCCCGATTGTGAACTTTTAAATGAGTCACATAAGCATTTTGGCCATGTAAAAATAAGACATCCACCATTAGACTTGGCCTCCAGAGGAGAGTCCCTGCTAAGCTCACTCATTGTCCCAGTGCCCCTCTCATGGCTATGTTCTTACCACTTCATTGTCCTCTGGGCCCTAACAAAATTGGTGCCATCTCTTGAGAGGACCCAGCAATCCCATTCCTCTTTATAACTCCTGGAGCTTTGGTTTAAAATTGTAGGATGACATCTACATCTCTCTGTTTTGCAAAGATAATTGGTAACTGACTCATCTCGGGAAAGGTGGGGAGAGGGAACAGGTGACCCTTTTAGTTTAAGTGACTGATACCTGATCCTTCTTCCGTGACCATTCCAAGTCCTTCAGCTTTGTTCTGCCGCTCAAATGCATTTAGGTCGAGGACGCTACAATAGCAGGGAGGAAAACGCTTAGAGGACAAGAAAATTTTCTTTCTTCAGGAGAGCAAATGTGTACAAGTTCTATATCATGAAATGTGAACCAAATATTAACATACACTGAAGACATACCCCAATTCAATGTCTACCAACCATATTTTCCCAGGAGCAGCCCAGTCCCTCCCCAGGGCCTGCAATGAAATGATCCGTGGGCGAGGCAAACAGAAGGCATTAATGGGTTTCGACTTTGGGAGTACATTGTAATGTTAGCAGACACACTGAAATGTAATTATAATAATCATGTTTTCCCAGAAGGAATAGCTTATTACACTATCTGTCAGATTCCTTTGTCAGGTGCTGTCTGAGTGATTTTAAATACTGCAAAAAATAGAAAATGATGACCATAAATGAGGTTAGGGATCATTTGTTTAGGGAAAATGAGAAGTGGTCCACAAGCTCCCAAAGAAAACTAATTAGAATTTCCCTTTTTCTCTTTTAAAATGCACACACTGCTCATTTTCAAGTGTGCAGCATATACGTTAATTCTCCAAGGTCCCTATTTAAGAATAGGGAAGACTATTAAAAGACATTACTAACGCTAAGTTAGCAATTACGACATTACTAACACCTAACAACAAGGCAGGAAAGAAGGCACCATCAATTGTCCTACTTTGACGTGTACTGAATCACTAAAAAATATTCTGTGTAGAATTACTGTCAGTAATGTTAAACAAACACCTTGAAAGACACAACCACTTAGTAGAGCCGGAACAAGGAAGGAGCAGGCTTACCTGCACGACTGCATCAGGCCGGCAAGGCTCTGAAAGAAACCCACGTCCTTTTTCTCCTTGAGATAGTCAAGCATTTTCTAGGGGTAAATATACAAACCACACGGCCACTGAACACAAGGCTTATTTTTTGTTAAGCAAGAAACATCAAAAACATGCTTTTTGTTCTGGAATAAAGACTTTAAAAAATTAGTGCATACGAAAACGACTGTCATCTTTACCACAACATGGTGACCAGAATGTCAAAACGAGATAGCTGCACGTTTCAATGTCGGCAGTATATACAGGTGGCTTGGAACAAGACAGCTGCTTTACATAAACATCATAAGCACCATAAATATCCATGGAAATAATACTCTCAACTCTTCTAGTCAATCTTTAAGGATGTGAAGATGTAGACACTTAGTTCAAGTTTACTGGGAAGAAGGCCCACCTGGATGCTAGTCAGAGATTCCCATACAAAAGCTGAGTTCCTTATATTTTTTTTTAATGTTTATTTATTTTTGAGAGAGAGGGAGACAGAGCATGAACGGGGGAGGGTCAGAGAGAGAGGGAGACACAGAATCTGAAACAGGCTCCAGGCTCTGAGCTGTCGGCACAGAGCCCTACGCGGGGCTCAAACTCACAGACCGCGAGATCATGACCCAAACGGAAGTCGACCGCTTAACTGACTGAGCCACCCAGGCGCCCCAAAAGCTGAGTTTCTTAAAAGGCATTATAATCCATGTGGTGTGACTACCATATGCTACTGTCTATAAGACATTATTTGTCTATTATAGACCTATGTGTATAAGACAGAAATTTAGTTTCCATTTTCATGGTCTCTAAACCCAAGCAATGGTAGCAATCATCTGACCGCTAAATGTTTCTTCTCTTGTCAGAATGATGTCCAGTCTCTGTGCCCAAAATTGTGATGAAACACAAACGTAAAAAATGCTAAAGCAGTACATGGCTCCACCCCCCTAACTCTTGTTGTTGTTGGTTTGTTTTTTGTTTTAACATTTATTTCCTTTTGACAGACAGAGACAGAGACAGAGCACGAGTAGAGGAGGGGCAGAGGGAGGGAGACAGAGAGTCGGAAGCAGGCTCCAGTCTCTGAGCTGTGAGCACAGAGCCCTACCTGGGGCTCGAACCCATGAACCCTGAGATCATGACCTGGGCCAAAGTCAGACGCTTAAGCAACTGAGCCACCCAGGTGCCCCTTAACTTATTATTATATACTAAAATGAAACAGCTATTTTCAATGTGGATGAAGTAAGTGTTGGAAATTTCAAACAAGAAGTACATACAAGATGATAAAATGATAGAAGGCACACCAAAGGTTTCAAGAAAACAAAGATACTGCTCTTCTCTGAATCTTGAATAGATGTGAATAATTGCTATCACCAGTGTTGTCTGAACGGGACTTAGCCAAACAGTAAGTTTTGGTAGTCATTTTTCCCCCCAAGATTTGACTAACAGCTACCAAATATGTCAAGGCTGTGCACACGCACACACACACACACATACACACAGTATATGCATATGTATGTATGTATGTATGTACACATACATAAAAATAGGAACACGAAACACCTAGCCATTTTCTGGGGAGTGTGATAACTTACTGGTCTAATAAAACGTGTAGCACTTATTAATTCCTAGATCTTTTAAACACAAGCAATGTAGCTCAGAGAATTAAAGCAGGGCGGTAGAATATGTACCTGAAGGTTTACAGAAAAAAAGAAAAGGCCTGTATAGACAGGAAGTGCATATATTATATGATTTCTCACAGCTACTTCTGACTCCAAGGATTTCTGAATCTAAATGCTACATCATTAAGAACTTTTAAAGTAAAACATAAATCAAGGGGAATTTGTTAACTATTATGGGGAGATTAAATAGATTAAATAGATTTTCTTTAGATTTTCTTTTTTTTTCACATCATGTAGTCATTTACTATAGAAATGAAAACAGGACATCTGTAAATTGGATGGGGGAAAAAAAGACATCATTATTTTCACAAAGTTGTGATGGAAACTTAGCGTTCCATTCAACTATTAATGTAAGCAACAAACACGGGTCAGATTAGCAGTAACTCTGACGGTGTCACCAATAGAAATTCCAGAGATTTTCATCTCACATCACCTGGACAAACCATTTCTTCTCAATAATTAGACCAAGTACTACATCTTTCATTTAAGGAGTTCATAAAGAAGCACAAATGAATTTACTAAAAAATGTGTTTATAATGCTCTGAAAACCACATTTCAGTATTTTTGGTTTCTCTTAGAAACGGTGTCGTTTTACTTTGTGATTTAAAAAAGTCAAACCAAGAGGAGTCCAGACGCCTCACTAAGCTGTCAGAGGCATTAAAAAGAAAAAGTTAAGCACCCCAGATGACATTATGTACTCCTCCAGTCCAAAATTATGATTATATTTGCAGGAGGAAAAAAAATAGAGTACACAATTTGAGAAAAGTGTACAAACGAATTTTTCAGCTATTCTGTGTTGCTAACTTAACCTAGTCCCAAACTTCACCAACCCAAAAGGCAACCTTCATATTTTCTCTGCTTTCCTTAGACTCAAAGATCTTCTGGGAACATATACAGGGCTTTGTCCCACTGTCATGATCCTGGGGCTCCCAGAAACCTGAAGTCAAAGATTCCAAGGTTTTCACTAGCCTTCCCTTCCTTTCCTTCCAACAGGGTAGCGCTCTCCCTGCCTTGCCAAAACTTACCCAAGAAAGAATAATTATTAGTTCCATGTTCATAAACTGTTTTTTCTCATACAGAAGCCAGTATAGAAAAATATGAGATCAATGTTAGTTTTAGAATAATACGGTCTTGGGGCGCCTGGGTGGCGCAGTCGGTTAAGCGTCCGACTTCAGCCAGGTCACGATCTTGCGGTCTGTGAGTTCGAGCCCCGCGTCGGGCTCTGGGCTGATGGCTCGGAGCCTGGAGCCTGTTTCTGATTCTGTGTCTCCCTCTTTCTCTGCCCCTCCCCCGTTCATGCTCTGTCTCTCTCTGTCCCAAAAATAAATAAAAAACGTTGAAAAAAAAAAAAAAAAAAAAAGAATAATACGGTCTGCTTAACTCATGTTTTGTTTTGCTGTTTTTCAATTAGTGTAAGAATTCTTTCTGAGCTCACGGCCACAACTGCAGGCCATGTGAGTAGTGTCCCCAGGGGTGTGCAGTACAGAGCCTGTGACAGCCTGTTTCTGAGAGTTTTTTAAATCACTCAAACATTCTGATTCTAACAAACTCACAGACCTTGGCCTTCAGTGGGATATAGAGATTATACCCTTTGTCGTAACTGGTTGAAGTCATTAAAATTCAGCCCAGATCATGTCTAACTTCTTAACAGGACATAACTACAAAACTTGGCTGGGAAGAGGTTTTTTTCATGCCCTGGGAGACTATAATTACAACTAAAAATATTTTAAACAGTGTATTCTGTTTCCATGTTAACCAAGACATAGGCTTCTCACCAAATATACCACAAAATCCTGAGAATCAACTTGTAAGACATGTAACACTGTAAAACATATCGCCAAACTAGGCTCCTGAGGTAAGAATATTAACTTTTCCCCCCACTATTAAAACAAACCATTTTATGCTAGTTCACATGAAATGCAGGTTGCACACCATGTGATAGGACTTCTCAAGAGTCAGTGCCCCGCATGGCAGGGTGCTATCTACATGTTTGAATGCTGGGACTGATGGCCATGAAATAAAGGCATTATTTTACACAGAAATGAAAAGTTGTACAACCAATATTGCTTTTAGGATGACTAAAATAACTCAATGGGATGACAAGAGGGTCCCTCTGTTTGAAGAGTACATTCTGTGGATGGCTTCAAGATCTTACCTGCTGAACTGTGGAGTTCCCGCCATTTAAGATTGCAATTCCAAGTTTCAAAGTCGCCGCTACCATTGGTCCAGTATCACCTTAAAAATATAAAAAATGGCGTTCCTTATATCATTTCACCCACTTCATTAACCATTTCTGTCTCAAAACGTATACTTCTAAAATTATTATCACCCCCCCTACAAATCTGTATAATGGAGTAGGACTGACTGACTTACAAGTCAAAAAATACTAAACGAGTAATAATGCTTATTTTGCCAGCAGTGTTTTTACTCAATCTTGTGGAATTTATCTAAGAATTGAAACTAGATGAGGACATTGAAGAAAAAAACAGAAACAACTTATTTTTAAATACACCTAAAACTGTCAAGATTTAAAACTAATTGTGCATATTAAAGTAATATTGAAAAAATAAGGGCTACCTAGAATTTTAAGGAAAATTCCTCTCTCCTTCTCTCCTCCATATATATATATATATATATACACACACATATATATATATATGTGTGTATATATATATATATATATATATATATATATATATATATTATTTGAGAGAGAGCACACATAAGCAGAGGAGAGGGGCAAAGGAAGAGAGAGAGAAAAGAGAGAGAGAAGAGAGAAGAGAGAAGAGAGAAGAGAGAAGAGAGAGAGAGAGAGAGAGAGAGAGAGAGAGAAATGAATGAATGAATCCCAAGCAGGCTCCAATGCAGGGCTCAATCCCACAACCTTGGGATCATGACCTAAGCCAAAATCAAGAGTCAGGTGCTCAACTGACTGAGCCTCCCAGGCACCCCCTCTCCCCTCCATATTATGTTTGAACAACTTTTATAATTTTCATTTTAGCACTTTTTATCTTACTGTGTTTATAGTATTGCTTTATTAGGATGACTGCCTAATTTGAAGTAAGTCACTCAAATAATAATGACAAAATTTATTCATTTATATTTTTAGTAATCTCTACACCCAACACGGGGCTCAAACTCATAATGCTGAGATCAAGAGTCACATGCTCTATGGACTGAGACAGCCAGGTGCCCCAATAACGATAAAAATTTAAATCCAACCAGTTGTCTACCCTTAGTCTATTTTACTTTTACATTATCCACCTCTACTTATCTTAGAAATACAATAATAAAAATAACAGAAATAGAAATAATAATAGAATAAGAGAAATACCTTAGCGATCTGGGAGAGGGGTGTTTAATAAAGTTTTATTAGAACTCAGCCACACGGCTCGTTTACATATTGTCTCTGGCTGCTTCCATGCTACTATGGCAGAGTCGAAGGGTTGTGACAGAGACCCACGGCCAGGAAAGCCGAAAATATTTACTATCTGGCCTCTCACCGAAAACATTGACCCACCCCTGATTTATTGTGTCACGACAGAATTTCCAAAACTTAAGGACCAGAAATAAAATAAATATTTGAATAAGATTCTGAAAAAAAAAATCCACATTGGACTGGGTTAATGAGAGCCTGCATTTCTGAAGTCACCTGACCTAGGGATGAACAAGAGATTCAGGGACTAGATAAATCAGGAGGAGTTAAAGAGGGGTGCTCCGAGAGACTGAAGGGGTGTGAGGGGAGCAGCGAGCCTCACCTTTGCTGGCACTGATGGTCTGTAGCACCATCTCAGCAGCCCCGCGGTCATGGAGCCTGGCTTGCTGGTACAGAAGCTTCTGCTTCTCCATTTCTTTTTCCTGAACACAAATCCCAACCATTTATGTTGCGGCTGTCATGAAGCACAGCAGCTTTCTACAGACCATATTTTCAGTCATCTCTTCATGTATGGGCTCTATGACAACATCATGGACCATTTCAACACCAACAATATTATTCAACAGATGTTAACAATATTCAACTCTCGGTTTTGCCCTTTATATTTTTCTTGGTATACTTTTGGTACTGGCTTATCCGGATGGATTTTCTCAATTTTAATTGTTGGATTAGTCCAAAGCCTGTATCACAGTTTTGAAGTACTGAACTTCATCACTGAAACGTGCACTTTCTGAACGATACATTTGTGCAGAAGTCTGTCACGTTTTTAATCATCTCCCATGCCATGGCCATAACTTGATACTGCTCAGCAAATGGCTCGAGTTGCAAGTTATCACTAAATGACAGGAAAACATGAACTGAGACGTGTTGGAGTTTAAGCGAAATTGAAAGCGGATATGAATAAAAAAGGTAGGCTTCAACTAAGTAGCGGACTTAGGATACGCATCTCCCCGGTCACCCCCCCCCCCCCCAAGAATAAAAGAAGCAATGTGCCTTTATATTTTGTATTCTCGGGTGGTAACAAACGATACTGCATGGTGCTGCTCGAGCAATGGCTGGGGTTTGGTTCTTTTCCACTGAGACTACCACTGAAAACATAAAGAAGAAAATAAAAATAAAATATAAAGGCACAGCAAGTTCAAGACTGGTAGGATCATTCACTTGAGCTATCCAGTTCGCTGGAGAATTGAGACGGAACTAAGCAGTATAAGTTGCAAAATGGAAGTTGCATAGAGCCCTAGGACAGCGAGTCCATCAAATGGCGTGGTAGAGAAGCTTAGTCAATGGGACATGAAACAGTCAATTAGTATCATGTCCATAAACACAACGGCCAAAACATATATGACCTAAGAGCAGGAAGAGCCGCAGCAGAAGTAGCCAGAGTGACAGTTTGCTGCCATAAACTTTCCATCCAAAGTACGGAAAATAGACACAGGAAGATGGAAGAGGTTTAAAAAATGAAGGCTTGCTAGTTACAGAATATGAAAAAGAAAGTAAACTAAAAGGAGGAGGGGGGGAAGAAATGGGCTCAAACAAATGAAAAAAAAAGAAACCTTCAAATCAAAAGCAACCAACACAGACATTTATGCTGTTACCAGAGAGTTCTCGCCGAGGCTGGCAAATTTGTTTCTTAAATCTTTGATAATATCGTGCTGCGAAAACAAAATTGATCAGGGTTTTTTTTCACACTATAGTTAGAGCTCCTGTGGTTAACGTTTTATTTTTTTTCTTAAATTATGTGATAGGTCTAAATGGAAGCAGAGAAAAGAAAAAAAAAAGGCAGCTTTGCTTCATATGTATAGCCATGCTAACATCTAAAAGGGTTGCCTTCATGTTTAAACCTCTTCCTGCAAAGTCAAGAACAAAACGAAAACAAAACCACACAGACACACAAAACCATATTGTCATTACAACACAGTTTCAGAAAAACTGACAGACCCTTTCGCCTGCTCTTCAGGTGTGGTTTGAAATTGGTCACAGCAACATTTGATCCCTCCTTTTAGACCCAACAATCTTTCACGTTCTTCCCGAACTCTGCACTTGTGCTTCCCAGTGTAACCAATTCCTTTCGTGGAAGACTTTTTCAGTAAGACAGCGAGAAGACATTATTGGCCTAAGGAACCACCCTAGCATTTTCATCTACTAAAGAGGCAAGGGAGTTAGAAAGACTGATTCTTCTACTAACCCAATAAAATGTATGAAGACAGTCATCAGGAAAAACCCAAAGAAGACAGAAGATAGCAGCATGCCGTATATTCTTGAGGGGGGAAAAAACAAACGAACAAAAAAATAGAAAACCCTTTGCTGTTTGTGCTACAAAAGTAGGTGGACCAGCTCGAAGATCTGCCAGAACAATGTACACAATACATTCTAGATCCTGGTATCCTCTGCAGTAACTGAAATCGCTCCTGATGGAGGAAGGTCAGAGGATCAAGAGACAGAATATTCAATTGCCTTCTTAAAAAAAACAAAAACAAAAACAAAAACAAAAAAAACTCCCTGGGCAGAGATCACCCTCATTTTTCTCACACGGCATCTAAATTTCAATATTAATAAATACTTCAGGGGAGATGATGACTCATCTGATACAACTACCGACCTAAAAAAGATACACTGATCTAGAAGCAGGAAAGCCATACTTCATAAGGAGGGATCAGGTCAACCTCTAGGCTTGAATTTCTTCTTTGTCAGATTGAGTTGGAGGCTTTCTCTTCGGAAGATATTTAATATTATTTCTTTCTGGTACTTTGTCCTTTGACAAGTGCTTCCTGGGTATGTAATTTAATCCCTCCATTGGAAATTTTATCACAGCGTAATAAAATAAAACCTTGAAAGCTAAACCCGGAAGTTTTCAGACAATAAAATGATGGATTATGTGGAAAGAAAGACAATTATTTCATTTCAACCTCACTGCAGATTAGTTTTTCTAAGAAAACTGAAGATAGGTCTTTTTAAAGAATTTTACTCAGGGAAACAGCACCCGAAAAGTAGCTTTTTAAAGCATCTTTTTAAGAGTAGGGTCCTGTCCCATTCCAGATTCTGCCTAAACTGCCACTGAGTCTTAAATAAACATTATACCTTCTACTTTAAGTTCAGTCTCTAAATCATTCTGTCTAAGGTTACAAAAGAAGATTGTGGGGAGGAGGAGGTCCAAAGTTTCAATTTTCCCCTAGGCAAAAAGTTCTGATTACCAAGAGCAACCAGGAATTATCAGCTGTTTTCCTCAGAAGATTGCTATGAACCTTTTCAAGGTCAATAGTGGTAATAAATCAGACCCATGATCAAATAAACAGCAGGCACTGAATGAAAGTATTCAACATCATGACTGCATTTAGTATGACTGAAGTTTGTAATAAAATATTAAGATTCTTCCATTTTTTCCTAGAGTGCCTTGCGTTTAGCATTTGATGGGGGGGGAGGGGAGGGGAATTGAAAGGCCTGAAGAAAAAAATCATCCATTCAGTTCTTCAACAACTTGTCTTATAGGAGAAAAATATGGAACTTAAAAAAAAATAAATAAATTACAACTGCCCCTTGCTTCTTGATGGATAAAATAGTTTATCCCTATGATGGAGATGAAAGATATTTTAAAGTAAAGTAGGTCAGCCTTTTGAGAGCAAAACTTTTACACTGAAACTGACGGACCCTCCTCGGTTATGTGGGCATTTGGGGCCGCGTGGACATCCCAGCTACAGTCAGTACATAACGCCACAGGAGCCCAGTTGGCTTGCCTTTTTTTGTTTTTTCTCTTTGCATTTCCAAGCATTCAGCAACTGCTGAAAAGGTTTTCATAATGTTTTCCTCTTCAGCTGCATGTAGAGGCTAGTTCTGAGTTTTCTAAGAGCTGAACTCTTTCTATAAATATTTCCCATAATTTCATAATAAGTCAACCTTACCTATTCTTATTTGGCACCTTAAGAGTAGTCACAACCTACAAGGTGATGTTGAATCTCAACATTATAAGAAAAAGAAGACGGAAATTTAGAAGACTCAATTGGGTGACTATGGGGGCAAGAGCAAAAGGCAGTGAGATGCTAACCCTTTGGTTTACAACACAAACAGGCCAACTCCGACTAAGGGAACACAAAAATCTAGCTGGGAGTCACGTTCTACATTTCAATTATTTTTGTTCAGTATTCCAGTTTCTGAAACTGTAGGTTGGCCACATTTATAAAGAGTCAACTTGCAGTCCTAGGAAAACACTTTAGATTATAACTCTGTCTAATAACAATGGCCCCCCACATTTATAAACTTTAAATTTAATTTCTTAAAAATCAAATGAATGTATATGGACTTTCCGAGAAGAAAGTCTCCATGAGACCAGGGGCTAAGAGACTTGTCTGCCTGTTTTAACCACAAGGATTCATATACTACAGACGCAGTAATGTTCCCTGCACATCACAGGTGTTCAAGGAAATGTGTGGAATGAATTGCAGAACTAAACAGTGTGGTAACAGGTAGCATGTACAACTGATCTGAAATTTTACAAATGCTATCTTTTCACGTGAAGAGCTACAAAGCTAGTACAACGTGGACGTCTCTTTTCGTCCATTTTCGGTACTTGGTCAAAGAATTATACACGTACAAATACTCATTGTCAAACTGTGGTTTTTAGCTCATTTCATTTGCTGTCTGTACCTTTATTACCCATTCTCTTTGTTGCTGAATATCGAATAGTATAATAATCTTCCAAAGTTCTGCTTTTCAATAGGATGGGCATAGTTTCTAATGTTTTCTCTTTAACAACAACAAAAAAAAAATGAAGAAAAAGAAAAGTATGCTTTCACCCAAAGCAAACTTTAAATGCCACATTTTTTATTAATAGATGATCAGAGATGACAGAAACACTAAAACAGAGAAATGTCGTTCAGTTAATGTGTTGGAGGTCTGAAGTTTAGATGTGCTATATGGTATGATTATGGCTTACTTCTTCCTTTAGCATTTATACTCCCATACTTGTTGAAATATTATTTCCCTTGGATTCAGCATATTTAGAACTAACCACTATGATGCTGAAGCAATAAAACCCAGCCGCATTGAAATAATTATCTATTTCAGGGACCTGTTGGCAAAATGTATACTACATCTCACACACACACACACACACACACACACAAAAACTCCATGAACAAAATATAAAGTGGCGTGGGGGGTGGGTGGGGAGAATGAGCAATTCTAAAATCAGAAGGTATCAAATTAGCAATGTTAGATTAAGTTATCATGAGAGGGAATGTGGTTTGTCCTGAGCACAAAATTGATTTAGAACAGCATTCATTTACCCATTTGGTTGCTTAAGCCTTAAAAGCATCAAATACTGCCTTGAAGACAGAAGGAAATGCTATGCAGTCCCACTAGCCTGATGAAAGAGAGAACAAGAAAAATAAGGTGATTGGCGGTCTCTAATAATATGGAGGTATGGTTAGATCATGAAGGTCCCAGAGTGTTGGAAAAATTAATGGGAAAAGGGAGAAGTTAGAATACATTTTATCATAGAATGGATCATGACAACTCATTATCTGGGTTTTGACTTCTCTCAGTGCTAGTTGTTTTAAGGGTCTATAATTCTAAGTTTTCACAAATGATTACTGATCCTTCCCCAGATCAACTCTTGAGAAACAGATGTACTCGATACAGTCTTGAATATTACCTGTTCAGCGGAGAGAGGGCTTTTTCTGGAGACTGTCTTAAGGATACACAGTCCTTCTGTTATTCCAGACTCTGGGTACTTATCCTGTGCTCAGCCACCTTCAGATGTCACCTGTACATCTGGACTTTATTGTATATGTTCTCAAATAATTACTTATACTGAATTTCTGAAGACCTTTATCATTATATCACATGCTGTCCTTTTCACGAAGATCCTCAGGAATTTTTGTTTCTCCCAAAGAAGAGGACTATGTTTATTTTATTGATATAGTGAACTGTGAAATTTATGTGATAGAATGTGGACTCCTGGAAAGCTCATCGTAATCAGTAATGCTGACCAACTCCAGCAAATTAGCAAGACTCTAAGGCATGGGTTTCTGGATTAATCTCATTCTTAGAAGGCTCCGTGTGCCCCTGAACCCCTATTATCCCTCAACGCTTTTCCCTTTTTTATCTAACTGTATCAGGTATAATTGTGTGATACTTTGAATACCAACTAACTAGAATTTAAATAAAAACTTGAAACAAACAAACAAACAATAACCAAAAAGGTAGAGACGGGTATATACGTACAGAAGCTAAGCTATTTTCTACAAAACATTTTTAATGTGACATTTCTATTCTAAAAACTATGAAGTTTATTTTTTTTCCACTCCTCCACAAAAGATTGGAAGAAAAAGTAACAAAAGTTTGCGTGCTTCTATCCATATTCTTGCATTTAGATGAATTATGAGATTTCCCTGAAAAATTAAAAGCACTCACCCATGAAAAGCAAATCAACACTTTTAAAGCTGGGTGTGACCCCTGAGAACATCTAGTTCAAAACAGAAAAAGCTGAGGCACAGAGTAATTTAAATATGACCCCTGAAGGTCACCTGGATGAGAACCCAGGTCTCCTGTCCTGTGTAGTTCTGTGTTCACCCTCCTGGGAAAGTTTCTCTAAGGGCTTCCTCGGCTTGATTTTATACGAAGGTAGAATTGATTAAAAGTAATAGTAACAACAAATACCTATAGAGTTTGTTATGTGATAGTCAATGTTCTGAGTGTATTATATGTGTGAACTAATTCAATCCTTACCACAGTCCCATGAAATAGAATCTATAATCAGCCCCATTTTATAGACAGGATAATTGAGGCTTAAGATCACACAGGTAGCTGGTAGAGCTGGGATTCAAATACAGGTGGCTCATTCGACTGATTCTGCTGTTACGCATCTGCTGTACATAATGCAGTCAAGCATAAACCTCAACTGAGATTATTTTTAAAACACCAGCACATGAAGTCAAACTGTCATGCGTAGCAAAAATGCACAATTATATGTGTAAATGTATATTCCATACAGTTTGCTGTTTAGGTGCAACACCCAATAGGCACGAGTCACCATATACAATATAGAGGACTGTGCTTTCTAGGAACTTTCCTCATACCAGGACTGTACTCCATCCTGCCCCATACCCCTTTCTCTCCAAGACTTGGCAATTTGCCATACTTCTGAGACAGTGGGCCCTAGAAACGGCTCACAGCATTACTGTGGTTATGAAACCTGGCTCCTGTCATCACTACCACCCACTGAGGAGGCCCCACGCCCATGTATACAGAGGCTGTAGTGCCTGAACACGGCTGGACCCACGCTGGCTTTGGCTTCCAAAGGGTGCATGAAAAATCTGCTTATCATCAGGAAGTATGAAGAAATTAAGCCCCTGTAACCAATAACAGGTAGGAGGTGGGACAGAACCAGTGCTCATCCTTCGTCCCCATTAGGCACTGTTCCAAGATGCATACGGTCATTCTAGGGCCATCTGACACCACTGTTGAATAGCTGTGGTCAGCTCAAGAATGCACTATCTTGTATTTGCTCTCTCTCCTTCCTTAGATCATCCATTCTCTTTTGCCCCCACTCTTACCTTCCCTGGGATTGTAACACCCCTCAACCCCAATAAAGTGTTAGCACATAATCTCTTTGCCCTGTTTTCCAAGGAACCTGGGCTAAGACATGGGGGTATTACTTGAGATCGATGATTTCAGTATATAACAGTGCCGTTAGTGGAATGCAGCCAGAGACATGAGAACAGTGGCCATCAAAATTCCTTATCCCTTCTCTATGATTCAGTAGTACAATGAGCAACTCAACACTTTAGCCTGCGTTTTGGGTACCATGGTGCTTCTGCGGTAGAAACAAGGCAACTATAAGTTTACCTGATAAAAAGAATCATTGTTTCAATGTTCTAGATCCAAAGCTATATCTTTGACTTTTTATATTTAAGGGTTGTCTTTGGTAAGACTTGGGGAACCCTTCTAATTTAAATTGCTTTGTTCGTATGGACAGAATTAAATGAACCCATTCAAAGATCGAATTATATAGCTGCTGGAGGGTACATCTTATAGCCAATTCATTCTTGCAGGACTGCCAAAGAATGGAATTCTATTCAAAATTAGATCATTGGAGGGGCCAGACAAAGGCAATTTTATCACTGGGTACAGCTATATAGCATCAGACCTTAAAGACATTTGGGCCTAAATGGATTCTTCCACACTCAGTGATGCATATTTTGGAATATGAGCTGGGTACTGGTCTGAATTCTTTAGCAGGTACGATGATATTTTAGTTATGCCTGAGGCCCATCTGGGATACAAGTTAGTCTCCTAAAGCTTTTTAATACAGAATATCAACTCTGGAATAGGCATTTTTAGCATTTAAGAGAGTAGCAATTCTCTTTAATCAATAGTACAGAATAATAGGACCTCGGGGACTCAGCAGAGAATTCATCTGTGAATTAGAAATTGGGCATTTGCCAGAGGATGATGCAACTTGCCTAATATTTGAGAAAGATGGTTTAGAAGGCAAGTTAATGCTCCATTCCTCTGGCTTACTTAAGCTCCACTGTCATTAATTTGGAGTTTTATTAAGAAATAAATCTATATTATAGTACCTTAATATTCCACAGAAATCCTTCCATTGAATTAGCATTTAATGCCACACGCTCAGAGTTTAGAGAACAGCATTAGAAAAGCAGCAGCCATCTGGGGGACGTTTCTGTGTCTTTTGCAAAATCATAGTTTAAAAATGTGGTTTACTTTGGTACCAAATCTCTTTGTTCATCTAGGTGAAAAAACCCATCATGCTCAAGAGAAATGAAGTCATTTGACCTGCAACATTATTAATTTGTTATTATTGTTATTTGCTTTGGCATTTGAAAAATCCAAAGCTAAACAAAGTGTTCAACTATAGTAATAAGCATCTCAAGTAATTGCTAAAACATTTCTTCCCTTTCAGTTACTCTTGGCCTCTTCTTAAGATTTAACTGTCCTTTTGTGTAGTTTTAGTATTGAAGTAGTCCCAAATCTAAAAAGAGCTATATATAATAAACTAAATATGCAACAAAATTATTAAATAGTTACAGGAAGAGAATACGTATATTATTGATGAAGCAGGGAATTGAATTATCAAGTTAAATCAAGCAAGTTTTAACATAATCGTATCAGCAAAACACACATGTGATGGAAAAAGAAAAGAGCTGTCAAATACTCAGCATTTTAGTCCCCACCTCCTGTGTTTAACATTTCTTAAACTTTACTTCACCCCTGCATGAAAATTTTCCCTATAATGCCATCTTTTAAAAAGACCTAGTTTCTTCTCAGTATCTTCACTGAATACTTACAGATGAAGAATTTAAGTAGAAATACACCAAATGTTAATAATTAGTCAGTTATGGGGATAAAATTAAACTATCACACACTTTAGGTTATTCCCAAATTTGTTTAACATCATTCGTTTTAAGAATTATTGAAACAGCCAAATAAGCTTTCACATTTATTGTATCTTGGATGAAAACTTCCACTCCTAGACTATCTCTAAGTGATGTTAAACAACCAGACACTTCAATGTAAAAAGTCTGGGAGATTACTAAATTCATAAAGAAAAAGTAATAATCCAGTTGTCTGGTCAATGTTCAGTGGTTCTGTTAGTATCACAGAGTCAACCTCAGACAAGAGTATCTTCATGGGCAACTGCTTTCATGTCTCTTTTTCAAATTGGTAAGAGTTCATATTGCTTACTCATGGAGTACGTATTTTGTGAAAAGTAGCATGCTATGCAAAATAGGCATATATAATAAATTACGGTCCTGAATCACATGGAAATACAGTAAAAAATCTGGTTAAGAGGTGAACATTCCCACATCTTGTCTATGGTTATGCACATGAATAAATGGCAATCATAAGCAACTTTAAAATCCTGTTTCGGAGGGGGGGGGCAGTTATACCTGGGGGTTTACATCTTCTTTCCTATGGTTAATTGCCAGGCTTCACCAGTATTTGAATGTCCTGCCAGTCATTCTTAGTCCAGGGCACGTAACCTCTTCCCTCAGGTCAGGCTCCATGCCTCACCTGATCTCTTGTCTTCGGTCTGACCTGACTGAATCCTAGACAGATTCCACCACTAGCCATTCCTAGACTTCTGTTTTGAATAGGGAACTTTTCTTTTTTGAATAAGGAATCACCAGATTCGACCCTATTTACCAAACCGGATTTGCTTTTAGATCTCCCTGAAACTGTATTCCTCTCTCAAAGTAAGATGGTTTTCTTAACCAGCAACACATTCCTGACCTTCCTTATCTGCCCGTATCCCACAGATATCAATACACTCTTGGGGCATGAACTTTAGTGCTAGGAAATCAAATCTTTGGTTTTTGCTAGGAGGTCCCTTCATGTTTTCAACTCTCAATAATTCACAAGCATTATACCTGAGATAATCAGTGATAAAAACATAAATACCAGCTTAGTATCACACTCATTATTACCTACTACTTAAGCCCAGAATATATTATTGTCATATCTTACATGTCATTAACTATATTATATCCATCCAATTAGAGTTAAATCTGACAGCTGTATGAACTCAAATTTTTAAATTTATAAGGATCATAATGTACGAATAATATATTCTTCCAAATATAACAGTGAGTTAAAGTATTATCATTTGTTTCTTCTAAATAGATTCTTCATGACATTATAATTTCATTTTAACAGTAATTTTTTTTTTAACTAAAGCCATGATGGGTATTTTTTCCCTGGGATGTTCTAATCAATTTTCCTATGAACTAGTGTCATGAAAATAATATGTAAGCTTAACAGGGTTCATAACAAAGGAAAATGGTTGTAATGCTAGATCAAGATGGGTTTTTTTGTTAGATAACATTCCAAGTGCTCAGTTATTCAAAATATTAAGAGATAGAAGTAATCATCAAGTTGTTCCCTGTAATGAAATGCTGAAATCGACATTAAAATTGTGGAACAGCCTCTCTGATTACTAACTAGGGATATTACGAGCACAATGGGAAAGCAGGCTTCCTTCCAATCTCATCAGCAATGCCATTTGTCGCGTCTCTTTTCGAGTAACAAGACTCGTATTCAAGAAACATCAAGAGGGATGAGGCCAGAATGCTGTACTGAAAGACCCTTAGCTGAAAGGTAATCAGCTAAACGGCTGGCCTTTGACCCCAGCCCAGCATGCAGCCCAGGGTTCACATGTAGGATAACATTTCAATTATGAGTCATTGGAATGGCAAGAATAAATCTGCATCAAGGAACGGGCACCGAAGGGACCAATTGCATTAGAGCTACGAACTCGTAGAAAGATTGCAAGACCTTTTATTACAAAAGAATCCAAGATGTTGGGTCTAACAAAGGTAAATGTCACAAGAAACCGAAACTCAGACCCAGACAAATACACACATATATATATAGTTTTACCTTGCTGCGTTGGGATCCTGTGACCTTAAGGAAGGATGAGGACAAGAAGCAAAATAGCAATAAACAATTGCTCGGAAGACAACTGACAGACCATAAATGGTGTGCACTTCAGAAAAAAACAGTATTATTTGCTGCTCAGAGCTCATTCGAATTTACCTCAGTTTCTTATCAATAAAGATGGATTTGAGAACAGAACATATATACTTTAGAAAAGATTATAGTGTCATGTAGGAAAATTAATCTTACAGCATCTTAGTCAGCAACAGTCACAGGGTATTCTCAGATTAGTTTTCGTACTTTCCACACATTGACTTCAATGCTGCAGAGATGCTGTATCGAATTGCTTCTGGAAGGGACACTACTCTTTGTCCACCCCTCAACCTCTACCTTTTTATGGGACCACTGTAATTAAGGACCGACTGCTGGCTACTAATCTGTTTACAGACTTCTGGCTCAAAATCCAGGTATGTAATAGGAAAAAACAAATAATGTAATCTGTTTCTTTCCACTTCATTTTTTTTTTTTTTGAAAATTCTATAAAGAAAAACAAAAGAAAGAGAAAAAAAAAAGAAACAGAGAAGGGGTGGTTAGCAACAACTCCTTTTTTTTTTCTATAGAAAACAAAAGTCAAGTCTAAACAAAGGGGGAAAATAATACTGACTTCCCTTCTGGCTACCTGATATTGAGCAGTCTTTCTACTATTTACAAGCTGAGAACATTGAGAAAATAATCATAGAATAGAACGTAGCCCTAGGAATATACGCATTCCTACCTCATGCAAGCAAACTGCGTTCTGCACCACCAGCTACATATGATCAGGAAATGAGTGACCTAATTGGGTTGAAGTCAAAAGAGGCTGAATCTTTTAGGAGTTCTTCAATTCAGAAGAAAATATCAAACCGAGGGTTTAATTAAAAACTCGATGTCATGTTGCTCTTCAGTGAGTATTTTCCTCACATGTCCGTTGGAAATTTCAGATCCCAACATTCACTGAGATGAGAACAATTCGAAGTGATCTCATCTCGGAAGGTTCTCAGGAACACTCATTCTGAACATATGGGTTTTATTGGATTATTTCATTACTCTACGTTCCTTGGTCTTAACTTTAGCAAATGTTAGGACTCAGATCTGTCTATCCAGCTTCTGACATGCAGTTCCTTGACACAATAAGCTGCAGTAAGCCATGAAGCAAGAAACATAAATGTCAGTTATAAGCTATGAAACAATGTTTCAAAGTAGAAAAAAAAAAGACAAATCTAGAAAGATCCATCTTACTTCAAAACTCTTCACTTCTTCTTCACCATCATCATCTTCCTCATCATGACAACTCTGATACATGGAAAACATTAAAAAAAAAGTCAGCAGGATTAGAATATGTTGAGGCAGGAGGTACAAAAGAATGTTGTGTAGAACACCAAATCATTGGTATTAATTTATCACCGACATTGTTTAAATGGATGTGTCAGATACAGTAAACGTGGATGGCATGACCAATGAATTCATGACCTACAAGAAAATGATGCTGTGCTTTTACAAAATCAAAATATTAAATTGCCATTTTAAGTAATACGGATACATGCAATAATTGTGAATAAAATTAACAGAAAACATGTCCATTATCAAAGTGCATCTTGTAATCCTTTAAATTCATTTTTATTGTAATTGATCCAAAAGAGGAAATGAAATTCTAGCTGCTGCTAATATTACTCTTTAATAGAAAAATAAGTAAACTATTCTATTATCTTGAGTTATTTCCCCAGAAATGATAAAGGAGGTATAGTAATCCATGCATACATTTTAATCTAATTCCCACAGCTAAAATTTTTGTTTGATAAATTGTATGAGGACACAGAGGGTCTGCTTCAAATCCTAATGCTGCCAATTATTAGCTGTTTAGCTTAGGGCAAGTTCCCTTACCTCTCTGGGTCTCCCTTTCCTCATATTTAAGATGGGAATAAGAAAAAGAGGACCAGGGCTCCTGAGACGATTATATGAATTAACATATGCTAACGGTTTCCCACTTAGAAATAAGCATCTGAAAATAATAAGCATTTAATACATCTCAACTGCTCCTATTATTATGGTTGACCAAAGGAAGCTGTCACTAACCAATAGCTATGGCAGGTGAAAAACCTTGAGTTCTTCAATGTTAGATCGTTCCAGCCTTTCTAAAGATTCCTTACGGTCGGCAAGCACTCAGTGTATCAGTGAAGTGAATGGTGGCAAGTAATTAAATATAAGCTACAAATCAGAAAAAATGCTTTCAATTCGATGATTGCCTGTATTTTGAGTAGAGAGATGAAGAGGGGGTGGGAGAGAAGGCATAGAATGTGATCCTCCTACCCACACAATAATATTCTGTTGTTCATTCAACAAATATTGACTCTCACCCTTTCCAATTCAGAATAAGACTGACAACATGGTTTGCCAAGGAGAAAGTAAAGGGCACACAGACCTGTGACAATTTTGCTCTTTGGAAAAGGTGTTCAGTAGTGTGCTGCCCCCCAGAAACAAAGATGTGAATTATTTATTCAGAGGGTGGGGGATTATCTGCTAGGTGCTAATGCCACCTTGGCTCCCAGGTAATCAGTTCACCAGGAATTTTAAAAATAAGAACCCATGGGGGCGCCTGGGTGGCGCAGTCGGTTAAGCGTCCGACTTCAGCCAGGTCACGATCTCGCGGTCCGTGAGTTCGAGCCCCGCGTCAGGCTCTGGGCTGATGGCTCGGAGCCTGGAGCCTGTTTCCGATTCTGTGTCTCCCTCTCTCTCTGCCCCTCCCCTGTTCATGCTCTGTCTCTCTCTGTCCCAAAAATAAATAAAAAACGTTGAAAAAAAAATTAAAAAAAAAAAAATAAGAACCCATAATGACTTTAGCAAAACATATCTGCAAGGCAAATCTGTGGTCATCCATAACTACTATGTATCTCATGTTAAACACAGAGGACTTTTGGCCTATCTGCCCTCTAAGATTACCAATGTAATATTTCACTCTTCTGCATTAGTAATTAGAAGTGAAGCATGGGGCGCCTGGATGGCTCAGCCAGTTAAGTGTCTGACTTCGGCTCAGATCATGATCTCGCAGCCCGTGGGTCTGAGCCCCACGCGGGGCTCTGTGCTGACAGCTCAAAGCCTGGAGCCTGCTTTGGAATCTGTACCTCCTTGTCTCTCTGCCTCTCCCCCACTTGCACTCTGTCTGTCTCTCTCTCAAAAATAAATAAACATTAAAAAATTAAAAAAAAAGAGAAGTGAAGCATAGGGATTTTATCAAGTAACAAGCATGTTTACTATTTAAGCAAATTAGAACACTAATATGAAATGTCTCTTACTGGAGAGTTTTAAATGATCTCCTATATAAGTTTTATTACCTTTAAAAATACCAAGAAGAAAAAAAAAAATAGCAAGAAGAAACAAGTTACAAAA
Organism: Neofelis nebulosa; assembly: GCF_028018385.1. Taxonomy (NCBI): domain Eukaryota; kingdom Metazoa; phylum Chordata; class Mammalia; order Carnivora; family Felidae; genus Neofelis; species Neofelis nebulosa. The sequence goes on along the minus strand of NC_080794.1, from coordinate 8,484,399 downwards.
AAAAAAAAAAAGGTTATTTATTTATTTATTTATTTATTTATTTATTTATTTTGAGAGAGAGAGCACAAGTGAGCATGGGAGGGTCAGAGAGCAAGGGAGAGAGGTATCCCAAGCAGGCTCTGTACTGCCAGCCCAGAGCCCAATGTAGGGCTCGAACCCACACACCGTGAGATCATGACTTGGACTGACACCAAGAGTCAGACATTCAACCAACTGAGCCACCCACGTGCCCCTTGAAATCAAGAATATATTCGGAAAAATTGTCATTTTAGGTTATAATGATATATGCTCTTAAGCTATAAAAGTCATAGGATATGCTTGCTTTTAGAATTCCTTCAGGAATTTAGAGCTCTAGCTGACAGATTTTTTTTTCAAAAGTTTTTAAGTAAAATAAACTACTTAATAAATCTTTCCATGAAAATTTAGTGAGATTTGCTCCAATCAGGTTAAAATTTGTGATTTTTAGGACCTATTAAGCCTCAATTTGGAATATACATCAAACCTATAAACGACTTTGAACTTCCATTGATTGCACATGTTGAGGGTATGCTGAGACCACAAGAAAACTACAACAGATCTGCAATTTTTTAATGTATTGGGAAGAAAACGAAGGATTCACATGTATACGAGATACATTTTTCAGTAGCAAATGGCATCCGTGTGATATATAGGGTAAGTAAATAGAGTTCTATTAGATGGTCCTAACACACAGGATTAGCTTTCTGCACCAAAATGACAAATTCTAGGCAAGGAGTGATGCCATATGCCAGGAAGGAAAAAGTGAATAAAATCCATACATAAAGGAGCAGAAGTGTGGAATAAGGGACTTTGAAATTTTTTTTTTTTTTAATTTTTTTTTTCAACGTTTTTTATTTATTTTTGGGACAGAGAGAGACAGAGCATGAATGGGGGAGGGGCAGAGAGAGAGGGAGACACAGAATCGGAAACAGGCTCCAGGCTCCGAGCCATCAGCCCAGAGCCTGACGCGGGGCTCAAACTCACGGACCGCGAGATCGTGACCTGGCTGCAGTCGGACGCTTAACCGACTGCGCCACCCAGGCGCCCCAGGGACTTTGAAATTAAAAAAAAAAAGAAAACTAAACTGGAGGATACTTTGGGCCATTCCAGCAACCAGATCGAAATTCACAATTGGTGATGAGAATCCATAAGCAGTAAGTAGGGCACTTCACATTGCCAGCATCTGCTGGGAATTTCTTTCTGCAAAGCAAGTATATTTCACACATTGTTAAGTTGCCCTTCTGTGTCATGCCTCAGAAGATGGAGGAGGCAAAAACCAGAAACTTTTAGCATGCATGTAAATCTAAAAGCTAATGGGTGAGGGGTGCCTGGGGGGGCTCAGTCGGTTAAGCGTCCGACTTCAGCTCAGGTCATGATCTCACGGCTCATGAGTTCGAGCCCCGTGTTGGGCACTGTGCTGACAGCTCAAAGACTGGAGTCTGCTTCAGATTCTGTGTCTCCCCCTCTCTCTCTAACCGTCCCCTCCCCTCCACTCTCTGTCTCAAAAATAAATAAACATTAAAACAAAAAAATTTTAAAGCCAATGAGTGAGATCAAAGTGAGAGAAATCTCCTAAGAAAGTGACCCTGGCCTTTGATAATTTTAACCAACAAAGGATAGAACATTGGGCATAACTAGTATCCTAAATATTTTATTATGTTAGTAAGAGAAGGACGAGAAAATGATTTTCTCAGCCTGAAGCCAAAATAGTGGAAACACTGTTGAGTGAATAACTTATGATGGCAGCATTCTAGATACTTCCATATTGTTATCTTGTTCAAATTGGTAGGAGCATCCCATTAGAATGAAACAGCTTCAGACTGTTGAGGAGAGAGACTGGGTAGTAAAGAAGCATTCTGAGACTCACGCAGGGGTGGTCATGATGACGACAATGGGGATGGTAACAGTAAGCTAATGTGGATGCACTAGAAGTCCTCTGACACACTTTTAAAGGGGTGCTATACATGACAGAAGTTGACGGTTGGAGACACAGGAAAAGAAAAGAATATTAATCTCAAGTTTAAAATAAAGTGTGGCGTGAAAAAATACAAAGATTTAAAATGAGTTTTTTACGATCTAGAGGAAGCAAAGAGAATAAGGGACAGTAAGAACAGGATTTAGAGCAGATGTAATAATAATAATAAAAAAGAAGAGTAGAGCTATTCATCAGCTATTTGCTTCAGATTATACCATGAAAGAGAAGTGATTTTTAAATACAGACATTATCTAGCCAAGAGAAATGAAAATTAAGACCCCAATGAAAGACCATTTTATTCCCATTTGGTTGGCAAAAATTGAGAAATCCTATAATATCAAATACTAGAAAGATATGGATCATCAGAATGTCTCTTAAACACTGATGGTAAGAATGTAATTTCATGCAATAAACTTTGAAAAAGAGTTTGCCATTTTCTCCTTAAGTTGAACATTCTTATACCCTATACCCTACATCCCTTGTACAAGAGAAGAAATGGGGGCACCTGGGTGGCTCAGCTGGTTAAGTGTCTGACTCTTGATTTTGGCTCAGGTCAAAATCAAGCCCTCTGGGATCAAGCCCTCTGTCGGGCTCTGTGCTGATGGCAGGGAGCCTGCCTGGGATTCTCTTCCTGTCTCTCTGTTCCTCCCCCATGCTCACTCACTCTCTTAAAAATAAACAAAAATTAAAAAATATATAAATGAATAAAAAGAGGCCATTTTGAGCCCTTTTCATGTTAGCAAAAACATAGATTCAACATAAAAGGTTATCAACAGAAAAGTAAATAAATAAGCTAGGGTGTAGTTGCCCAATGGAATATAATGAAATAGTAAAATCAAATGAACTCCGGCAACACATAGAAGGGTTGATGAATCTTAGAAAACAGTATTAAGGAAAACAAGTACCAAGAAATTATATATAGCATACTGCCCTTTTAAAAGTTAAAAACAACTAAAATTAAAAACACATATAATTATATGTATAATTATAATATATACACATTTGCATATATGTGATGTGTACGTATTAACAAATAGGTATGATAAGGGAAAATGACATAAAAGGAGAGCAAGGGTACTGGAACACAAAATTCAGGATGATGGTTTCCTTGTATGTGGGAACAAGGTATGGGTTAAGGGGGAAGATCACATGACTACATGTAAGTTAGTATGAAGGTCTTAACTTTTCTTGCGTGTGGTGCATTTATGGGTATTTGCTACATTACTAGAAATGACTACATAACTAACTTAGTAAAAGGAGGCCACTATAATGGGCCAATGGTAAGGGTCTAACATGGAATCCAGAGTTACGATTAACCCAGTTCTGTGTTCCTATGGTTAAAATATCAAAACTGAAAATAAAAACCTAATTGATATGTAAGCAGTGCCTTCAAAAGATCCTGCAATGGTGAAAGAAGACATGAAGGCATAAGTCTCTTAAGGTGAGTTCAACTTTTAAGACTCAAGGCAAAAATAGACATTATGTGAATGCGAAATGATTACTGGTAAACTCTAAGAAACCATGAAGGCCAAGAGGAAGTTTCGGACTCTGGGATGCTGATTTATCTTTCTTTTCTTTTCTTCTCTTTCCTTTTCTTTTTTCTTTTTTTCAGGCTCCATATTTAGCATGGAGCCCTGACATGGGATTTGATCCCACGACTCTGAGGTCATGACCTGAGCTGAAATCAAGAGTTGGACGCTTAACCAACTGAGCCACCAAGGTGCCCATTTAAAAAAAAAAAAAAAAAAAAAAAACCAAGACAATCTTCTTAATGCTTCCTCAAATCATGAAAAAAATATAAACATAATTACCCTATTTCTTCATCTTAATGAGGTTGCAGTGGGGAAATTAAATATGAAGAGCAAATAAGTATTCAAATTAAGAAAACTTGATAATTCCAAGGTCTGTATTTGGCTCACTTTAGAAATTCTCTCCTCATGTTTTCATTTTTAGTTTAGGGACTTTGTGGTCATTGGATTTTCCCCCAAAAGCAGTCTTCCCAAAGGACTAATTCCTTAATTCTCATTTTTTGGTCTATACCTGTGAATGTATCTAAAAATGATGAAGTCAAGCTTTCACTTTTTGCAGATGACATGATATTATACATAGAAAACCCGACAGACTCCACCAAAAGTCGGCTAGAACTGATACATGAATTCAGCAAAGTCGCAGGATGCAAAATTAATGTAGAGAAATCAGTTGCATTCTTATACACTAATAATGAAGCAACAGAAAGACAAATAAAGAAACTGATCCCATTCACAACTGCACCAAGAATCATAAAATACCTAGGAATAAACCTAACCAAAGATGTAAAAGATCTGTATGCTGAAACTATAGAAAGCTTGTAAAGGAAATTGAAGAAGATACAAAGAAATGGAAAAACATTCCATGCTCATGGATTGGAAGAATAAATATTGTTAAAATGTCAACATTACCCAAAGCTAACTACACATTCAGTGCAATCCCAAACAAAATTGCACCAGCATTCTTCTCAAAGCTAGAACAAGCAATCCTAAAATTTGTGTGGAACCACAAAAGACCCCGAACAGCCAAAGTAATTATTGAAGGAGAAGAACAAAGCGGGAGGCATCACAATCCCAGACTTTAGCCTCTACTACAAAGCTGTAATCATCAAGAGCATGGTATTGGCACAAAAACAGACACATAGACCAATGGAATAGAATAGAGACTCCAGAACTGGACCCACAAAAGTATGGCCAACTAATCTTTGACAAAGCAGGAAAGAACATCCAATGGAAAAAAGACAGTCTCTTTAACAAACGATGCTGGGAGAGCTGGACAGCAACATACAGAAGAATGAAACTAGACCACTTTCTTACACCATTCACAAAAATAAACTCAAAATGGATAAAGGACCTGAATGTGAGACAGGAAACCATCAAAACTCTAGAGGAGAAAGCAGGAAAAGACCTCTCTGACCTCAGCTGCAGCAATTTCTTACTGGACACATCTCCAAAGACAAGGGAATTAAATGCAAAAATGAACTATTGGGACCTCATGAAGATAAAAAGCTTCTGCACTGCAAAGGAAACAATCAACAAAACTAAAAGGCAACCCACGGGAGGGGAAAAGATATTTGCAAATGACATATCGGACAAAGGGCTAGTATCCAAAATCTATAAAGAAAGAACTCACCAAACTCCACACCCGAAAAACAAATAATCCAGTGAAGAAATGGGTAGAAGACATGAATAGACGCTTCTCTAAAGAAGACATCCAGATGCCCACAGGCACATGAAAAGATGCTCAATGTTGCTCCTCATCAGGGAAATACAAATCAAAACCACAGAGATATCACCTCACGCCAGTCAGAGTGGCTAAAATGAACAAATCAGGAGACTATAGATGCTGGAGAGGATGTGGAGAAATGGGAACCCTCTTGCACTGTTGGTGGGAATGCAAACTGGTGCAGCCACTCTGGAAAACAGTGTGGACGTTCCTCAAAAAATTAAAAACAGATCTACCCTATGACCCAGCAATAGCACTGCTGGGAATTTACCCAAGGGATACAGAAGTGCTGATGCATAGGGGCACTTGTACCCCAATGTTGATAGCAGCACTTTCAACAATAGCCAAATGATGGAAAGAGCCTAAATGTCCATCAACTGATGAATGGATAAAGAAATTGTGGTTTATATACACAATGGAATACTACTTGGCAATGAGAGAGAATGAAATCTGGCCTTTTGTAGCAACGTGGATGGAACTGGAGAGTGTTATGCTAAGTAAAATAAGTCATACGGAGAAAGACAGATACCACATGTTTTCACTCTCATGTGGATCCTGAGAAACTTAACAGAAGACCATGGGGGAGGGGAAGGAAAAAAAAGTTAGAGAGGGAGGCTCTTAAAAACTGAGAAGAAACTGAGGGTTGATGGGGGGCGGGAGGGAGGCGAAAGTCAGGGATGGGCATTGAGGAGGGCACCTGTTGGGATGAGTACTGGGGGTTGTATGGAAACCAATTTGACAATAAATTTCATATTAAAAAAATTAAAAATAAAAATAAAAAATAAAAATACTTTTACTGATTAACCATATAGCTAAAAATAGAAAGGAATAATGACCATAATGCCTGTAACAGCAGCCCAAAGATACACTGCTTTCTGTAAAAAATAGGCAAATTCACAGCACTGAAAAAAATAGTCTTCTCTTCAAACTATTCCCTACATGCACATGCACATGCACAATCTTCAGAGGGATTGTGAGTAAAGTGACTCTACATTTGTACTTCATAATGCTGATTGAACTAATAGTCATCTGTTTATTCCATTTTTTTTCATCATGATAAGTGCACTCCTTAATCCCCATCACCCATTTCACCCATTCCTGTCACCCACCTCCCCTCTGGTAACCATCAGTTCGTTTTCTATAGTTAAGAGTCTGTTTCTTGGTTTGTCTGTCTCTTTTTTCCTTTGTTTGTTTTGTTTCTTAAATTCCACAGATGAGTGAAATCATATGGTATTTATCTTTGTCTGACTTATTTCACTTAGGATTATAGTCTATAGCTTCATCCATGTTGTCGCAAATGGCAAGATTTCACTGTCTTTTATGGCTGAACAATATTCCATTGTGTATATACACATCTTCTTTATCCAATCATCTATCGATGGACACTTGGGCTGCTTCCACACTTTGACTGTTGTAAATAATGCTGCTATATATACACATAAGGATGCATGTAGCCCTTTGAATTATTATTTTCATTTTTTTTGGGTAAATATCTAGTAGCATAATTCCTGGATCATAGTACCTTATTTTTAATTTTTTTGAGGGAACTCCACACTGTTTTCCACAGAGGTTACCTCAGTTTTTGGGATGAGGATTTTCAAAATGAAGAAAGGCAACCTCCAGAGACTCCAGTCTGATATGAATCATCAAAACTAGCCACTAACATAAACACAGGGAAACCACATTTAACAAGCTTGTGGCCGGCATACTTGCAAAGAGCTATTTAACACTGAATGATAGAGCTGAACTTTAAAAATATTTTGGCTTTGGACTATGGTCTGACTCTAATTAAAGAAATGATCATGTATGTTAAAAATTATAAAATTTAGGGGTGCCTGGGTGGCTCAGTCAAATAAGCCTCTAACTCTTGATTTTGGCTCAGGTCATGATCTCACAGTTTATGGGTTTGATCCCTGCATCTGTCAGTGCAGAGCCTGCTTGGGATTCTGTCTCTCTCTCTCCCTCTCTCTCTGCCCTTCCCCCCCCCCCATCTCTCTCAAAATAACTTAAAAAATTATAAGAATTAAAAATACATCAAATGTCAGGGGCTCTTGGGTGGCTCAGTCGGTTGAGTGTCGGACTTCGGCTCAGGTCATGATCTCACGGTTCATGGGTTCGAGCCCTGCATCGGGCTCTGCTGACAGCCCAGAGCCTGGAGCCCGCTTTGGATTCTGTGTCCCCCTCTCCCTCTGCCCCACCCCTGCTTGTGCTCTGTCTCTGTCTTTCAAAAATGAATAAACATAAAAAATTTTTTAAATAACGTTTTTATTTAAATAGAAAATATCAGACTATATATTGCTCATAGGAATGGTATTAATTTCATGAAAATTTTCTTTCAACCTATTTTCATGTTTCCATAAATATACTGTATAAATGTGCTTCTTATTGTGGGTTCTATTTTTTTAATGTTTATTTATTTTGAGAGAGGGAGAGAAAAAGAGCATGTGCACATGCACAAGTGAAGGAAAGGCAGAGAGAGAGAGAGAGAGAGAGAGAGAGAGAGAGAGAGAGAGAGAATCCCAAGCAGGCTCCATGCCATCAGCACAGAGCCCAACGTGGGGCTCACTCTCATGAACCATGACATTAGGACCTGAGCCAAAATCAAGAGCCAGATGCTTAACCGACAGAGCCACCCAGGCACCCCTGTGGGTTATGGTTTAAAATAAAGCTGGAAGGTAACAACTTTTCCTTATGCTCTGTAGCCTGTGCTCTCCCCCTGCTCCCATTCACTCGAGGCTACACCACAAATAACTCCTTTGCCCATTCTACTGGCTCCTGACCACCAGGACAGAAGCACGTTCAAATCTCTCTCTTAAATACAAGTAAACAAACGGCAAACAAAAATAATCCCCCTTCAACGTCGCAATTCCATCTAGATATTCTTTTTCTCTTCTCATCTCTCTCAATCTTCTAGTAAAGAAACATCTAGGCCACATCTCCTCACTCGTGAATCTCTGCTTAGTTCCCCATAATATGGCGCTAGCACCACCAATGGCCCCTCTCCATAATCTTCTGGAACTGTTCTCACCACGGTCACATGATGCCCATGTACTAAATCCTAGAGAAGTTTCAATTCTTACCTTATTCATCCCTATTCCTAGCAGCATACGATTCTGTTGACTACTCCCTTAGGTCTACAGCTCCTACATATGCTCATGCTTAAGATTCTCCACCTGCCTGTTTTTTTAACGGGTTTCTTTTCTTCTAAAAGGAGAAACATAAACCCATGTTTTTAGAGGCGCAGCCGCAGGCCTTCCCCTCTACAGAGGGGAACAGACGCCTTCTCTTTCTGGGCAAGACCATCCATGTCTATGACCTCGATTCCCTTCAAATGCTGGTAAATCCCAAATCTGTATGTATAAGCCATCCCTGATATACTGAATGTCAGGCACGAATGCCTCATCACATGTCTGACATCTCCACGTGGCTGTCTCACAGGCATTTTTTTTTCAATATATGAAATTTATTGTCAAATTGGTTTCCATACAACACCCAGTGCTCATCCCAAAAGGTGCCTCCCTCAATACCCATCACCCACCCTCCCCTCCCTCCCACCCCCCATCAACCCTCAGTTTGTTCTCGGTACACAGGCGTTTTTAACTAACAAGTCCACAATGTAATAGGTCATCTTTCCTCTTCACCCCAGGCCCGCAATTCTCCCGGGCTCCCCATCTCAGTATCAGGTACCACCATCTACCCAACTGCCCACGTGAGAAGCTTCAGAGACACCCTGACTCCTCTTTTAATTCACCCCTTCATTCACCCTCCTATTGTGAGATATAAATGAAACAAAGACTCAGGAAATACTGTTACTATTTTCACATGCTCCACTTGTCACTGGACAGTCACGGACTCCCTTAAACCTTAGACTAAGCGGGCCTCCCAACTACGCACCAGCTCCTGTACCACTAACAGCACTGCTACCACTGAACTCGACACAGCTTTTTGCGATCACTTGCTTGCATTTTGTTTTCTCTCCCTCAGACTATCAACTCCAGGAAGGGTGTATGCATTTTCTTCTTATTGGCCATGTCATCGACAATACCTTGATGCCCACTGAATATTTGTTGAATGAATGAATGAATGAATGAATGAATGAGTGAACGTTTGGAAAATTAGCTCCCCGTAAATAAAATGTGAACAGGGAAACAATGGTTACCTGTCAAGGAAGTTAGAACAGAGATTCATTCAGCAAGTGGAATATTAAGATTAATGCCTCTTCAGGCTTCTAGGATTTAACAGTATTTTATCTAGACCCCAAAATACATAGATTTTTATCCTTATGTCAGATGAAAGTGATTTCCCTTTATTCAAATTAAACATTAAAGTCAAGATGGATTTATTTACCTTTGCCATAATATCTGCATAAGCCATATATAAAAAATCTTCCTCCAGTTTGCTATGAAAAACAAGAACAACACATGAGTTTTTAAGTGGGAGGCTTGTCATGAGCAGAACTACCATCATGGTAAAATAACCTTTAGTTTTCAACCAGTATGCCCTTTTAAAATGAAATAAACACAAAACCTAGGCAAAGTCATCATTCAGAAATATTGTAGAATCAGCAAAGATCTCAGACCTACACGGCTGTCCCTGTCCCGCCTTACCTTCCAGAAGAGGCCTTCAAATCTCACAAATAAATGGTCTATTGACTTACACACAATGTATAGCTTTCATTTTCTTGAAACTACAGAAGCTGAAACAAGCAAATTTAAATGAGGTAGGGGCTTTGACAGCAGAAGCGATACTCGACATTGGATGGAAAGACTCCCCAAATTCTTATGCTACTATATTGCCCAAAAAATACAATGGTCATAGTGATTCTCAAAAATTAAGAAATATGTTTACTAATCCTTTTCTTACAGCGTATGGAAATCATTAATTCATGAAGAAAGGTTTCCATCAAAAATTACCTAATATTTGCAAAGCTATTTCAGCAGTTCAAAGCTTCAGCCATCAGAAAAATTCACTTATGAAAATACCTCATTACCTGACAAGGCCAGACAGAGGGTTGCTCTATGCTTAGGAATGAGATGATTTTGTTAGTTAGGAAATAATAAGAGAGAGAGAGAGACATCGTGAGAGAAGAATGGATCACATTGGCTAAGGGGGAGAAATGTGCATTATTATGGCATGCATAGAGGTCACACGAATTTATCTAGACTCTGAAAAGACTCGGGCGGAAAGGATTGATAATTAAATTATCTTCCGGCTTCTGCACGAACCAGAGGGAGGCCTTGGGCAAAGGAGGATTCCTTTTGTATGGCAGGGATGCAGATAAATGTTTTAAAACCTCTCCAAGGTTTCCTCCACAGAGCGAATCTATGTAGTGCTCCCTAGGAGGAGCGGACGCTGAGCCCATTTTGATTACTGGGCATCTGAGTGCAAAGCTTACTTAACTACACAGAGGGTCAGCCTTTGTGGCTCTGGGAAATTCATATGAACCAGGCTGCAAAAGCCAAGGAAAATGGAGAACGCCCTCAAAATAGACCTCAAAGAAACGTCCTGTGGAGATGATGGTTCACCCACCTTCTAAGGTTTCTTAAGACCCACTGCACAATCTACCCAGGAAATTTGGGTGCCCACATTTTTTTGTGTAGTGGAATTTGCTTTGGGTTCCTTTTTTTTATTTATGAAGGCCATTTGCGATGAAGAAAAAACTCATTTTATAAGATTCAGGATCAAGTAAATCCACTGATGACTAAGTTGTTAGGAAAAACTGGAGCTCACAGGTAGACATCAAAGCCTGCACTTGCATGAATGTTGGCCCACAGGTGTGTGGCAGACTGGTCTTATCTTGGAACAATTCTCTCTCCTAACAAGAGTCAGATGAAATTGAAACATGAATATGTGACACACGGGATACTGAGACATGGGTTTCTTTATCTGTTCTTCCTATGCTCACACGAACCGTCCCAACCATACCATTTCTCTGTTAAAGCTGTTCGACTAAACAGAAGGATGAGCTGATGAAGGGGGTCGACTCTCTTCGTGCCTTCCTCTTCCTCTGGAGGGTCTGCTCCAGGTTTCTACAAAAAAACCAAATTGATAAAATTTCACACTGAAATGAAATGTTCACTCAAACTCAGGTGCAGTGTGAGGGTCAGGAACAATGAATAAAAGGAAAGCTATTTTCTTCCTGCTCTGGCGTATGTGTGTGTGTGTGTGTGTATATGTGTGTGTGTGTGTGTGTGTGTGCGTGCACGCACACACACGTGTGCACGCATGCTTTAGAGGCATTGTGCGTGCACGTGTGTGTTTTATATACACTGTGCATATGTGTGTGGGTTACATAATCAATGCAAAATTATGCAGCTTAAAAACAGTTATTTAATAATTGGACCAAAAAACACTATGGGCAAGGATGACTCACATCACTTACAAATTTTGACTGCCATTCTTGGAAGCAGATTCACAACTGGGGGTGTATTTGGTACAGAGATGTCAGCTTTATGGAGGGCTCAATTTATAAAGAATTACAATAGTATCCTAGGTTGTTCCAAGTATAAAAGTTTAGTCCACACAACACTGAAAATTGATTATTAAACATAGCATCGTCTTTGCCTACACAAGCAATGACAGGGAAAGAATGCTAAAAGTTAACGTGTGAACCACTTCTACATTTTTTATTTTCAGTTACTTTAAACTCACAAAGAATAGTTTTGTACTATTAGAACTTTTAACATGAGGAAAATTATAAAGCATTTTTACTGACTGTAGAGTTAATTAATCTTGACTGTCTGTTGAATGGTTTAATGACTTTTGTATCTCCAAGGCCTTACCCATTTAGACTGATTTTCTCTCTACATAAATGATGTTCTTTCCTGGATTTAAAGGTTAAGATTGTAGATACTGGGTACACGTCTGTAAGATACCCAAAATTCTATTGGTTGTTTTGGTTCTAAAGCCAAACCAGAATTCATTTAAAATATATAGGGATAGTCAGGGTCAGGCTTTCATGAATTATATCAGTTTATCCAATATTCTCTGATAACTTGGGAGTTAAAAAAAAATGTTTACAGATGAGGTCTTTAACTTGAGAATCAAGAAACCTCCAACTAGTCTGCAAAATTCCAGAGGACCATATGCCTGGAAATTTTCCTGAGAAGATAGTTTCATCAGATATTTTTTAAAAATAACTTTAGGTTTATTTATTTTTGAGAGAGAGAGCAAGCGAACATGAGTGGGGAGGGGCAGAGAGAGAGAGACACACACACACACAGAATCCAAAGCAGGCTCCAGGATCCATGCTGTCAGCACAGAGCAGGATGCGGGGCTCAAACTCATGAACCGCGAGATCATGACCTGAGCTGAAGTTGGACACTTAACCAACTGAGCACCCTGGTTCATCAGATATTTAATCAGGTCCGCGACTTATAAAACATTAAGACTGGGGCGCCTGGGTGGCTCAGTCAGTTAAGCAGCTGACTCTTGATCTTGGCTTAGGTCATGATCTAATGGCTTCGTGAGTCTGAGCCCTACATGGGGCTCTGTGCTGATAGGGTGGAGCCTGCCTGGGATTGTCTCTCTCCTCTCTCTCCCTGCCCCTTCCCCACTTGCACAGTGTGCCCCTCAAAAGAAATAAACATTAAAAAAAAGATTTAAAAAAAAAAGATGAAGACTCCTCTCCTCTCAGTACGAGAGCACCTTTACCTGTCCAAAATGGCGGGACCAAAAATCTAGTCTCCATCTAATGCATTTTACCATGACTTCCTGTTCTTCTTGCGTCTAGTCCCATCATTCTCTGCCTCATATATTTTTAAAAACCAGCTACCTTTCATTGGCTTTTGTTAATCCTCAACTTATTTTTGGTGGATAACTTCTATACGGTTCAGCTTTTATAGTTCTATGCTAGGTTCTAAGGTGTTTAAAGGTGCTCTGCAGAAGAATTTAAAAGAATAATCGAGTCAAAGCCTGGTTATAATAAACTTCTATCATTCACCTGAAATTCGGAATTGCTGGGTGCTGATGAGATCTCTGAAGTAAGAAGAATAAGATGTTCCCTGAACATTGAATGCAGTAGCAGTCAAGAATAGAAAGTTTCCTAGGACCAACACTGCAATGGTGCTTTCTCTCCGCTATGATAGGATAACCTGGTCACGCCAGCGTTACTCCACCAGACCCAAGCCCTCTTTCAACTTATAGCCCCATTAAGACATACTGCTAAATCTTCTATCAGCTTATCTTCAAAGTAGTGTTCTTCTGTTTCAATCCAAGACTTTTCGTATCCCTGAAGAAAGAGGTTAACGGCCCGGTGCCTAAAAAAGAAGCATAATTTCAAACAAAGAGTTTTTTTTGTTTTTGTTTTTGTTTTTAAATAAATTGGACAGGTGCTTTATCACTGGACTCTCGGTGCGCTCCAAGACAGAAGATAAAAATAAACTTCCCACTCTTGATTGCACAGGCAAGACATGGTAGTCAATAAGGCAAGGCTTCTCGTAGCACATTCTGACTTGCATTTAAATTCTGGCTCTGCCATTTCTAAGCTTCATAATGCTGGTCAACTCTTCACTTTACCAACATTCACTTTTTGTTCATTGATAAAACTGGGAAAACCCCATCCGCACTTCAGTCTGCAGAGACTTAAAATGAGATAAGCCATGTAAAGCACATGGGGTATATGGATGGTCATTAAGTGGTAGCTAGTATGACATCAAGTGGCTTTGGCAAAACAATATAATAAGGATTAATAAGGAATTAGTCAGTGGTTAACATTAGATACAGGCCCTGAGGATGACAAAACAAAACGTATTGCATGAACTTAGTAGAGTATACATCCAAAGATTAAATACTGGAATACTGATGATAAACGGTGGCCTAAGAAATAAAAAAATAAAAAAATAAGCGAGGACTAAAAGAATAAGTAAACTCATCATGAAGCCGATGAGAGGTATGGATAAGACACCACCATGGGAAAGGATAAGAGAAAGTCATGACCATAAGGGAACATCATAAGAAAGTTAGAAGTGTTAGAAGAAAGTCAGAAGTGTTAAAAGGAGACGTGTCATTACGGGATGGGAAGAAAGCTGAGCCCAATGGAACTAATGGTGAGTTACGGAGTCATGAGACACGTGGTTAGATAGGTTTATGAAGGGCCTGGAAAACCAAGGAGAGGAATTGACAGTGCATCTAGAATGCTAGAAATCACCATAAAGTCCTGTGCACGGGCCAGACATGACAAAGGACAGGCTCGACAATATTGGTACAAGAGAATCATCTGAGCGGCTTTTAAACGATACACTTGCTAAGCCCTCACAGAAATTCTCATCCAACAGGCTGAGGCTTAGATATTTCTTAAATGAATTTGAATGTATTTCCCAAAAGCGCCAGGTCTGAGCACCACTGCAATAAAGGATACAATTTTGAGAAGATTACGTGAGAGAGTGGAACAGCAGATTCCATAACATCAGGGAAATCACCTCAGAATCTGCTGCCATCAACCTGATATGAAGCAATAAACATGTGAGCCGGAGGGGTGGCCATAAAAGGAAGGATGGCAATGTGAAAAGAGATCTAAGAAAAATCTGATGGAATCTGGAGAATGACTGTACAGGACGGACCAGAAAAGGAGTAAAACTATGGATTCAAGGTTAATGTTCTATTGACTAACTGGTGACACCATAACTGAGTTAGAGAATTTAAAGTAGCACATGGTCTGAGGGGGAAATTAATGTATTTTATACTCAGTGAATGTGCCTTGGCAAGGAATCCAGCTGTCTGACTGAAAGGGGAAAGTGTGAAGTTTCTTTGTTTGCTTTGTTTGAGGGTTGGGGGAGGGGTTTGTATTTTGTGTTGTTATTCTCTGACTCATTTATTTATTCAAAGATGTTCTGAAGGTCAGTGTTCCAGGTACTAAGGATATAAAATTGAATAAAACTCTAAAGGATCTCAAAGTCCAGGGGTGCATGGGTGGCTCAGTCGGTTAAGCAACTGACTCTTGGTTTCAGCTCAGGTCATGATCTCATAGTTCATGGGTTCCAGCCCCGCATCGGGCTCCACGCTGACAAGTCAGAGCCTGCTTGGGATTCTCTCTCTCTCTGCCCCTCCCCTGCTCAGCGTGCATGTTCTCTCTCAAAATAAATAAATAAACTTAAAAAAAAAGAACCAAAATAAAGGATCTCAAAGTCTGAATCAGAGAGACAAATAGGCCCGACCTTACAGGATCGTGCCTACAATGAGAGGTCTGTAAGAGTGTTCTGGAAACAAAGAGGAGGAAGTGTTCCATTTGCAAGGAGTTGAAGGGCATGGTTTGGTCAGAGATATTCCAAAAAAAGAGACGCAGTTGAGCTGAGCCCTGTTTACCAGATGTGGAGACGATGCCACTTATACAAAGCTCAGAGAGGAAAGAGCACAGTTTCTTAGGAAAACTGCAAGGAGGCTGAAATGGTACCTGGGCCACCGAGTCAGACTCAAAGGTACCAGTTTCTCTGTTAACGAGTATGCCAGCTGTAGCTCTAAGAGAAGGTTGAGGGACTGTTAAACACCTTTCTGCTATTCCCATAAACTAGATCCATACCAGTTCTTTTCCCCAAGACCGAAAACCACAAGAAATAATAAACAGCAATGGACATTAATAGTGCTAAATTTGGTTCTAAGCACCCCCTATACCTCAATCCATTAAATAATCTGAACAACTCCATGGGGCAAATCTCATCATGGCACAAATGAGGAAACTATAACCAAGTCAGGTAAGAAACTTGACCAATGGTCATGCAGGCATCAGCTGACATGCCAGGGTTCAAATCAAGGCAGTCTGACTCCAAAGAGAGAGTTCCTAATTACCCTACCCTGCCTTACATATGTGAGCACAACTTCCTCGGTATTCAGAAGTGATTGAATAACTACACTGCGCATCACAGTTCTCTGAGATCACCCAACAAAGAAAAACAAGCTCAGGCATTACACAAAAGAGCCAAGACCTGTTTTGCATTCTTCTCTCAGACTACTGCACTCCTGTTAAGGTAGACGCGATGGTCCTCCAGCTTACTAGGGAAAAAAGAACGTTCATCTATTGCCGACATTAAAAAAATTCTGACCTTGGCAGATTATATAAAGGAGCCATTCGGAAGCAGGCCACCACTGCCCTCTTTCTCTGCTTGGACAGAAGTTTGTGCCATACAGCTTTCTTCGATCTCTGTGGATGCTCCACCTGAGGTAAAAACGATACAAACAAAACATTAAATATGTTGAACTCCGACTTACCCTCAACAATACTGTATTAAACAGCTGTGCCTTTTACATTAAAAACGTTTGGAATTACAATTCCCAAAGTACCCCTGCAATTATTATAGGAAAGTCCGTGTCCTAGAAGTCACCCAATGCTAAATTGGAAATAGTTTTGAATGCTATGTATTTTCTTTAGTCAAAACAGAATATCTCTCCAGTAGTGTGTACTTAAGAAGCTATGTCATCTGTAAAATCAAAGAAATATAAAACCATTCCTACATAAAATCATTTTGCAGCCATTTCAGAATCTGGTTATGGTTCTAAAACATGTTTTCTGCCTACGCAAAAAAATTAACCTATTCTTATTTATGTATCCATTTCAACCAATTTTATCATGAGAGTTACAGCAGTAAACACGAATAGAGGCAGACATAGAAAATTCTACCGAAATTTCAACTGTTCCTTACTATAACAGGATGGGGAGAAAATGACAAGGCTTCAGGAACACATTACTAGGAGTGAGGAAAAGAATTTAATTTTGCAAAAATGTTAAAATACATTATTATTTTGTTAGATAGGGACAAATGAGAATTCAAAGTTGCAGTAAATGAGGCAAGCAAGCTATTTATTTAGCTAATGGTGTTTGGAGCTCCAAGAGGAAAAAGAGATTAATTATAAGTATTAGAGAGGAAAAAAAAACAACAACATGTAATTCTAAATTAATTAGTAGTCTCTAGGTAATTGAGCACTGTACTTCCCAGACTGTAATATCTCCGGTGCATAGATGTAGATTTCTGGAAGAAATAAAAATGTTGCGTTAGCTAAAAAAATAAATCTAAAGTCTATTATCCTTTGCAGTAAAGGGTCAAAATATGAATTTTATAATGCCTGAAGAAAACATTAAGAGTGTCTGGACTAGAGTGGTTTAGAAATTTTAATGAAGCAACTTGTCTTTGGAAAGCACTTATTTATATCCACGATGGTCCTCCCTCCACAGGATCAGTAAACGCTTTGTGACAACTGTCCACTTCGATTTTCTTCTTGGTGGCTGTGTTAAGTGAATCAAGGCTGGTATCGTTCAACTAGACTCAAAGCATTACAGTGCCATTCTGATATTCAGGCTGTATGAGGTAGTTTTTTCTGGGAATAAGGTATTCTGATGGGTGTGGGTGATAGTCAACAAACACATTGCAATAGTGAGGCACTGAGGATACGGTAGTGACCATGGTAGAAAAGGTGTCTGCCATCATGAAGCTTATCACTTGGCAGCGCATTTTACTATATGTGAGAAGTGCTTAATGCCTCTCTTCTCACTGTCCAAATGCTGGGAGGTGCTGCTGTGTTAGCTTGGCTCGAGTTTAAGTGTTAGGAAATCCCAAGGAGACAGGTTACTCTCATGGACAAAAGTTACCAGATGTACAGCACAAAATATATAATTGCAAAGGTCGCTGATACCTACGATGAATTAAGTATTTGCTGCGCGCCCACTGTTTATGCACTGAGTTTGGCAGGTGAAGATACTCATCACAAGCTACTCTATGACTGAGCTACAAATAAACATCAGAATAGAGGTATTGAAGGCATGAATTCCTCTTGTGGTACATCCTCTGCTCTTTTCTATTCTTTGATAATTGATGATTTCTTTTTACTCATGTTCTTAACCATCTGTAAAATAGTTGGCCTGCACTAAAATCTGACCCCCTTACCTTTTTCTAGAAAATTCCTACTTCTCCTCTAAGATTATGGGGATCACCTACTTCATAACTAGATCAAGCCTGGACTCCTTTTACAGCCTCTTCAGCACCTTTTGTATCCCAGCACATCTGTATTATTACATATTTATCGATCCACATGCTGTACTAGAGGATGACTCACTTGAGTAGACAGACCACGTTCAATTCCCTGAACCTGCGAAGTCTAATGCTGCCATATGGTTGTGCACTCAAAAAATGTTCGGGGAAGGAATGACTGCTTCAGAAAATGAATCTCACTACTTTACAAATGACTTCATCCATTATGATTGAATACATGTGTCAATATGTAACATGTGAATATAATAAAACTATCAGATTTCAATAGGCTTCATTTCATGTATCTAATACTCATTCAAGCAAATCCAGGTATATGCATAAAAACCAGGAAGAGTTAAAACCTTACAGTAGAACAATGCTGCCAGGAATATCTGACATTTAATAGCCTTCTTAAATATGTGTTTCTTTCTTCTTTTTTTTAATGTTTATTTATTTTTGAGAGAGAGAGAGAGAGAGAGAGAGAGAGAGCGAGCGGTGGAGGGCAGAGAGAGCGAGACACCGAATCTGAAGAAGGCTCCAGGCTTGAGCTGTCAGCGCAGAGCCCGACGTGGGGCTTGAACTCACGAACTCACGAACCGTGAGATCATGACCTGAGCCGAAGTCAGATGCTTAACTGACTGAGCCACCCAGTCTCCCCAATAGCTTTCTTAAATATGTATAAACTCTGGAAAAACAACTCTAGGACTTTATATATCACTTAAAATTTCATTCCCTTAAGTTTTGTCTTCTGTTGAGTGATAATTTGTACTTATTTAATATTTCATGGAGATATTGAGGGAAATATTAAGTTCATTATATAGTACATATTACATATGTATATTACATATGTTATATATTATAAATATTGTGGTGTTACACAATGTGAGTACATGTCCATAGCCATATGGTTTGAGAGTATCCTAGCTACATCTCATCAGGTATAGTGACAGATCGCATGACACTGGAGAAGTTATTAATGTTTGAGGGTCACGTAAGTAAGCAAACAAGGAAATTAAAAGGATATTACGTTAGGTGATATCTGCATGTGACTTAACTGGTCAAGGCAGGGATGAAAGATCACCAGATAATATAAAATAGAAATCAAAGAAAAATCTTTGTCATTGTTATGCTAAGATATTCTGCAAAACATTTACGTGACAAAGTTCCTGAGATGACACAGGCCATTTTATGATTTTATGTGTACTGTAAAAATGTGAGATCTGCCACATCAGGTAAAGGCTGTCATGAAAGTCCAGTGACAGATCACACTGTTGGGTTCACACTGAACTCCCTCACTCTGGTGTCATTTTGCCGAATGGACCTCATGAGACACAGGGACAATGTCCTTCTATTGCAAATGTCTTACCTAGGCCAGAAGATTCCTTACACAAAAACGTAACCCACTGATGGATAATTTTTCGAATACTCTCAATTTGAGAACTGTTAAACAAAGGTAATGAATACAGAAATCAAACATAGTAAACTTTGTAGTTTAAAATAGGACACAACTGAAAAATCATATAAAACCACTATTCTCACACAGTTTTAATATCGATGCCGTAGCTCTTATCTAAATATATTTATTGCTGATCTTGGAGAAAATTAACTCAAAAATATCTCTAATAAAAGGAAAGTTGAAGCAAGTAACCAAAAAAATTCAAATATTAAACTAGTGAAAGCATCTCAAACATGCTGTTATGAGCAGTAATAAAAAAATGATACACAGAACATGAAATCAGGTAACTCCTGAAATTTTTGTTAGAATGACTTAAAATTAAGTGTATAATCCTATTTATCTGTATACATATAGAAATATTTTGGGGCACCTGGGGGGCTCAGTCAGTTAAGCATCTGCCTCTTGATTTCGGCTCAGGTCATGATCTAATGGTTGTGAGGATCGAGAACTGCTTTGGGCTCTACACTGACAGCATGGAGCCTGCTTGGAATTCTCTCTCTCTCCCTCTCTCTCTGCCTCACCCCTGCTTGCACACGCACATACTCTCTCTCAAGATAAATCAATAAAATTTTAAAAAAAGAAATACTTTGAGAAAAGACAATAAAACAAAGGCCGTGATATCTCAAACTATATTACCTATATATTGCTACAAAAATTACAAGCTTGGAAATTTGCTTATTAGGTATAAGCACTCCTGAATCATATATTATTTATAATGAGTGAGCTGAACACACATGTTTTTGGCCCACCCATAGCTAACAAATTAACACATACCATCTTTGAAATGTTTTTACACGGTTAAGGCAAATACTATGGAATCCATGCTGAATCTAACCTGCTCAAGATGAAAAAGCACATTTGCTATATCTAATACTCTCTCTACGGTCTTCTCTGGATCTGATGTATCTTCAGTCCTGTTCGGTAAGTCTTTGTAAAGAGCCATTTGCCATCTGATAGCAGGATCCTCCAACTGCATGAAAAAGGAGAAAAGTTTCAAAAATACAAGGTTACGATGTAAGGAAGGGAAGACCTACTTTACTGGGTGTAGCCCAGTGTCAAAACACTATGAAGAGATCAACACAGAGAAAGACCTTGTATTCATGAAATTTACCATGCAGTGGGGAAGACAGAAATTAAATATGTACAGTTGCGAGGAGAGCTACTCAAGAGAAAGATAAGGTATCATGAGCTTGGACCTAACCTGCTGGTGGCTGTTAAGATTCCCCTGAACAAGTGAAGTTTTACCTAGAATGTAAGGATGAGCTGGATATGATCAAGGCAAGGAAGTAGGCAAAGTGGTCTATCTTTCTCTTCCCCTTTCACGGTCAAACACTGAAAGATTTACATACTTACTTTTACAGGCAATGATACAGGATCTCATTTATCTATAAATACAGGGACTCTGCAACTGAGTTTAGTCTCATTGAAACAAAGATATCAAATATAAAACAATGGAGGAATATAAAATCATATTCTTATAATAAAGGAGTCTTTTTAATATTGTCAAATTTCCTGAGTGGGAGATACAACTGAATTCTGTATGTTTTTGAGAAAGATTATTATAAAATCGTAGAAATGGACAAATATAAACATCTTTATAGGGAAAAGATCACATTACTTCAAAGAAAGAATATAGAATAACAATATTATTGAAAATAGGCAAAGTCATCCCTGTATGTTTCTCTTCCCCTTTCAAGTCTCCATGAAAACTGGGGGACTGAGGGTAATGAAGCAGAAGTAAATGGACAAATCTAAAACTTCACAACTCCCAGCCCAAGAAAGCATAGTTTGTCATGTGAAAAATAACTCATCTAGGGGCAAACACAGGATTTTATACACTGAATGGCTTGTAGACACCATCTGTCCTTTGATAAGACAAAATGTTTTTCCTCCACATACTTTTTTTCATTTGAGGACTGTGCCTGGTGCTTCCAGACAGAAATACACATTTTTACTTATATTTGGTAAAATAAGTAGCACCTTTATTCTTTCTCATATAAAATTACTTCTTTTGGCCCCCAGGATGACCCATCCTACAATTTCAAGACAATACATTCAAGAAGGTGCTAGGAATAAAAGAATTCATCTTCTGTAAGTCTGTGTGTCCCCATAATATATGTGCCTGACTCTTCACAAAACAAGTATAGACTGAAATATCAAAAAGAATATGCATTCATTACTGCTTTATTTTCAGGTCTCATTCAGTTGGAAGTGAAATGCTGATCATAAATGTGTTTCCTTCTCTGCTCTCCTCTCTCTTTCTGACTCCCCAAGACACAACATAAATTGCCCTCAGTACTACTATAAAAAACTTCTAGAATATAATCAGATTTCCTTCTGCTTCTTCAAGACATCCTTTTTTTATTTATTTCCTGGGAAGAGCATAGAACCTTCATTTAGAGGTACTGAACATCTCCTGTCTCTACTCAGTAATGGTTGTCCTAGACCATGTTTCTCAAAGTGTGGTCTTGAGTCCCGGGGATCCCGAGACCTTTGCATGGACTACAGGATCTCCTCGAACACCCATATATGAAGCATAAACCCTTCACTTGAGGTTCAGGCAGAGGCTTTACTAGTACATTTTAAAATGCTCATAATCGTTTTGCAATCTGAGAAGAGATCGAACTCTAAAAGGCATTCATCTCCCATTCTGGCCAAGTTATTACTAAATAATATGAGTACCTACACATCAAAGTGCACATGAAATGTGCTCTAAATCAGTGTCTGTGCCTTGTGAATATTGGAAAGGTATGTCTCACCTTTATCATATTGTGCTCGTAAGTGTTAAAAGAAGAATATGGTTTTGATCTTGGAAAGAAACATTTTAATACCCAGAAAAGCAAACATTATGCTGTGGTCACTATTTGTTGACATTTGGACACTGTCATAATTGAAAAAATTTCCCAGAAGGGACACCAGAATAGAAGAAAATAGGCTGAATCAAGATAACAAATTGCTAGACTTCTTACATTGCATAACGGGTTCTGTAAACAAATGAACAATTTATCCCCTAGTATGAAAAATTTCCAAATAATTGTACTACAAAGTAGTACAAAAAGTACTTACTTCTAGCAATTGTTTTTACCCACATTTATGTTTTCCTTTACCTCCCTAGGTAAATTCATTTATTCATCTATTTCTATTACAGCAAGTAATTTACTTGTTACAGCAAGTAAACAGTACATATCTCCTATGTACTAATGACTTCTAATGACATATATTTAATTTCTGGACACTAGATGAAAAAGTTCAAATTCTTATGGACACCTATCTCCATGTCCCAAAAGTCCTCAAACTCAGCTAATGAAGGAAATTTCCAACCTTTATTTCAAATGGTGACATATTTTTTTTTCAAAGTCTAAAAATCTTTGGTGATCTACGTTGACTTTTTAAAGTAAATAAAACACATTACTTATCTTGAGAGTCTTTAATACCAAGAGTTTTGCAAGTAGAATAAAGACTGATTAAAATAATTTGTTTCCACTATTTGAATTGCTAAAGTGACATTACTTGCAATACTATTCTAAAGAGAGATTCACTAAATTCATAAATACTATGTACTTAAATTTGGCTTACCTTGCCTTGTAAATGAATATTACTGCGGATTATATCTCGTACTTCATCCTCAGTGTCTTTCTGTCAAGAAATAAATGTTACCTAAAAGAAGTCTTACCATGAATGCATCAACTGTCACAAGTCAACAGAAGTAACTCCAGCCTCTTTTGAAATAGTGTATGTCTGCCCAAACCTACGTACAGGGTTTCAAACACACCACAAATGCGGGGGATTCTTTTTCAGACTATTTCTTGATACTGCTGTGAACCGGAAACAAGGTACCAACTTACATCGACTCTACGGGAAGTGTCTTAAGACTCACTGGAATGGAATTTCTGGTTCACAAAAAGTGGGGGCAGAGGTGTGTTCCCTTGTGATCAAACAGGGGTATATCTCCATCATTCTCTGAACTCTCCAGAAAGTAATTTTGGCATTTAATACTACCCCCCTCTGATCCAGTAACAACAAGGAAATACCCTGAGAATCAAATACTAGAATGACCACCACCAGAACTGCATCTGTGCAGCCCATGGTGACACAATGTCCCCTCGATTTGCTTATCTCAGGGTATCCAATTCTGGATATTCAGAGAGGTGCTTCCGCGTGGGAATGGGGGTAAAAGAAAATGTCCTCCCATTTATATAAATATAAAATAATAATCCCGCTGTATATTCTTGAAAAAGTGCGTCTAGGTAGCCACCAAGAGAAAAAACAGAGGTCATAAAGAAATCTTGAGAACTGAAATGTCGATGCTTGCCAAGTCGAAGAGTCAACTTGGTTGACTTAGAAAGTCAACACCTTATCTAACCACGATCAGCACAGTCCATGATGCTTCTCACACTGAAAAATTATCCCTCCTAAATTTGAATACATTTTTCATAACAAATTTTATATAGGAGTTCATATGAAATCCATTTTTTTTCCCGCTGCCAGCAACTTGTTTGCATCTTTTCTACTGGGTTTCAGAATATTCCCTGGAGGTGATCAACATAATTTAGAAATGAAAAATAGCGCCCCACCCCCCGCCAAAAAAATGGGCAGTCTTTGCATACACAGAAAAACTGCTTACTCAAACATCTAACGGAAATGAAATCCTGACACAGACCAGTGAGAAAAAGGGAGTCTAAACATTTGAGTCTGGAGGTCAAGTGATCATTACCACCGGTATGAACAGGAAAGTTACCATACTAAATCGGTTTTTGGCCAGAGCGATGAGCTCCTGGTCCCCAGGGGCACAGATGTTCAACCCAATGGGCAGCAACCGCTTCAGAGCTGCCACAATGAGAGAGGTCTGCGTGGAGTACCGATCTCCTTTGCGCTTCATCTTCTTCCTTTCCTGATCAGAGACAGCGGCCTGGGGAACAAAGACAAGTTTTGGAGTCGGTGACTGCTTTTCCCACAATCAGAACTAGGAGCCTTGGGGCGCCTGTATGGCTCAGTCGGTTAAGGGTCTGACCTCTACTCAGGTCATGATCTCACAGTTTGTGGGTTCGAGCCCCGCCTCAGGCTCTGCGCTGACAGCTGGGAGCCTGGAGCCTGCTTTGGATTCTGTGTCTTCCTCTCTCTCTGCCCCTCCCCTGCTCATGCTCTGTCTCTGTCTCTCTCAAAAATAAATAAACGTTAAACAAAATTTAAAAAAAATTGGAGTCTCTTCTAATTTGATAGTGGTTCGAACTTCCTTCTTTCTTTGGTCCCTATTTTTGAGAATACTTTTCCTCTCTCCTTCTTAGCATCTCTTGCTAATTTTAAGTCCTACTCTCCTATTCCCAGGTCATTACAATTCACTGGTGTGCTTTCTACATGCTTTTAGAAGGAAAACGCAAATTGCGATTTTAGAGAAGCAGATGGATATATGTAAAGTCCATAGTAATTTCTGATATTATATGTTTAATAGTTTTCAATGCTTAAGAGGAAAAATTTAAGAATATATGGTTTAATGAAAGACCTAAACGTAAGACAGGAAGCCATCAAAATCCTCAAGGAGAAAGCAGGCATAAACCTCTTTGACCTTGGCTGCAGCAACTTCTTACTTGACACGTCTCCAGAGGCAAGGGAAATTAAGGCAAAAATGAACTATTGGGACCTCATCAAAATAAAAAGTTCTGCACAGCGAAAGAAACAATCAGCAAAACTAAAAGGCAACTGATGGAATAGGAGAAGATACTTGCAAACAACAATCAGGTAAAGAGTTAGTATCCAAAATCTATCAAGAACTTATCAAACTCAGCACCCAAAAAAACAAATAATCCAGTGAAGAAATGGGCAAAAGACAGGAATAGACACTTCTCCAAAGAAGACATCCAGATGGCTAACAGACACATGAAAAAATGCTCAACATCACTCATCATCAGGCAAATACAAATCAAAACCACAAGGAGATACCACCTTACACCTGTCACAAGGGCTAACACTAACAACTCAGGTAACAACAGATGTTGGTGAGGATGTGGAGAAAGAGGATCTCTTTTGCACTGTTGGTGGGAATGCAAACTGGTGCAGCCGCTCTGGGAAGCAGTACGGAGGTTCCTCAAAAAACTAAAAATAGAACTACCCTACGACCCAGCAATTGTACTAGGCATTTATCCAAGGGATACAAGTATGCTGTTTCAAAGGGACACATGCATCCCCTTGTTTATAGCAGCACTATCAACAATAGGCAAAGTATGGAAAGAGCCCAAATGTCCATCGATGGATGAATGGATAAAGAAGATGTGGTATATATATTCAATGGAGTATTACCCGGCAATCAAAAAGAATGAAATCTTGCCATTTGCAAGTACATGAATGGAACCAGAGGGTATTATGCTAAGCGAAATTAGAGAAAGACAAATATCATATGACTTCACTCATATGAGGACTTTAAGACAGAGAACAAATGTACACAAGGGAAGGGAAGCAAAAATAATATAAAAACAGGGAGGGGGACAAAACATAAGAGACTCTTAAATATGGAGAACAAACAGAGGGTCACTGGAGTGTTTGTGGAAGCGGGGGATGGGCTAAATGGGTAAGAGGTATTAAGGAATCTACTCCTGAAATCATTGTTGCACTATATGCTAACTTGGATATAAATTTTAAAAATAAATTAAAATTAAAAAAAGAAATCTAACCAAAAAATAAATAATAAAAACGATTTTAGGGGTGCCTGGGTGGCTC
The DNA here is from genome assembly GCF_028018385.1 of Neofelis nebulosa. NCBI lineage: Eukaryota > Metazoa > Chordata > Mammalia > Carnivora > Felidae > Neofelis > Neofelis nebulosa. Next base: position 8,458,031 of record NC_080794.1, on the reverse strand, counting down.
AGTAAGCTAAGCATCTGATTTTGGCTCAGGTCATGATCTCGTAGTTCGTGGGTTTGAGCCCCGCAACAGGATCTGTGCGGACAGCTCAGAGCCTGGAGCCTGCTTCGGATTCTGTGTCTTCCTCTCTCTCTGCCCCTTCCTTGTTTGTGCTCTGTCTCTCTCTGTCTCAACAATTAATAAATGTTAAAAAAAATTTTTTTTTAAATAAATAAAAATAAAAAAGAATCCCAAGAAACTCCAGCTACCAAGCCAGTCGGTGCCCATCACCCAACTCTATCCCCTAGGACCTTCCTGGAACTCATGGGTCATGCCAAAGGCTGGGGGCAGGGCAGGAGAGCTGGGGGCAATCCCTCTGTGCCCAAGAAGGCCGTCACTGCAGGATGAATTGAAATCCATGCAATCCCACGTGGCCTTCAGAAGAACCTCCTCCTATGGATCCAAACCAGCTAGAGATGTTCCTGTCACTCCTCTCAAGCCACCTTGTCTGTCTGTTCAGTTTAACTGCCGATGCCTCTCAGGCAGTGGGTTTGTTCAAACTGAAGCTCAAGAGAATTATAACGTATAGGGTCATATTTAACAAGTAAGGAAGACTCATACATAGAATCTGATGAATAAACTATCTTATTGTTCAAAAAAAAGGAATATATACCTTATTTTTGTTTGATAGATGCTTGGTTTGAAATATACACATGCTCTCACTCTCACACACATGAACACAGTGTATATAAGACTATTATAAAATACATTAGCCTTTTATGCAGTCTTCAAACACGTCTCCCTAGGGCATTAACCCCTCTCTAGTAGAAACAGATGTAATATACTAACTCGTATAACATAAATATTCAGGATTAGATCTCTGGACGGCCTGTTCACATCTGAGTAGTGCCATGCTACCTCAGGGTTCTTTTGGGATTTTGTTGAATTTTATGTTCATGTGTCAGGGTCACTTTCAATGCCGAATCTAATTTTCACTGGGTAGTAAGGGTCATTCTTTCTATTAACAGGGCATATGCTAATGTCAAAACGAAAATAACTGTCCCATATCCACTGCTTTGTACTTGTTAAATTTCTTTGTAGCAATAACACTGCAGATATCTTCATGACAGTGACATACTGTAATAGTTTCGGTCTACTGAGAAAAAAAACAGAAGAGAACTTAACATACAAACAATATGCTTTCCCTATGTTGCTATCACAACATGATGTTGAAAGAATTTTTTCACATTATGTAGTAAAATAATGGAGTCATCATGAAGTAATGGTGCCTTATATATTGTTAATTATATTATATGACATATTTACTATGACATATATTATACATAGAGTATATGTTGATATATCAAACCTATAATATTTGAGCCACAGCAATAAGAATTGTATTCAATTTCCAACGAAATGGACTTACTGCATGGACCCTGTTCTTAACTGTACCAATTCATAAGAGATTTTCAGTATATTTAGTGGAAAAAAAAAACCCTATGAATAATTATTTGTGCCATTAAATTGACTCATAAAAATAATGGATCAGTGGTTTTATTTTATTTTATAATTTTTTTTTAAACGTTTATTTATTTTTGAGACAGAGAGAGACAGAGCATGAACAGGGGAGGGGCAGAGAGAGAGGGAGACACAGAACCAGAAGCAGGCTCCAGGCTCCGAGCCATCAGCCCAGAGCCCGACGCGGGGCTCGAACTCACGGACCGCGAGATCGTAACCCGAGCTGAAGTCGGCCGCTTAACCGACCGAGCCACCCAGGCGCCCCTGGATCAATGGTTTTAAATGAGCTCTTTGCTCATTTAAAAATGAAGGAAATGTAACCATAGTGATAAAAATAATTATCCAAATGAGGAACCAACATCCTAAAAATTAAACAAATTGATACAAATGATTGCAAACATATTTCTATCCAATTCTGGTAATTTAGCTTCAGCAAAACAATATCATACAATACATTAATGTCTAAATTTTGTTGGTGTTATGGTTTTCTTGACCCTAACTTGTAAAGATTTTTGATTTTATGGTTGTATAAGTACAAGGGGCTTATACCTGGTTTGATATTTATATTCAAGTGACCCTACAATAAGACTAATTGAAATCAACACTAAGGTCAATTATAAACTGCTCCATTTTGAGAAACACTAGACAAATGAACTCCTCCTTATGCTCAAATAATAATCTTGCATTGTATACCACAGGAAATCTATAAACTGAAAAGAGAAATTAATACATCTTTGAACACTTCCAGTGATGATATAGTCCACTTCCACTATAAAGAAATGAAATCTACAATCAAATATGCTTATGTACAACTATATCAATCGGGTTTTTTTTTTAATGATATAGTACGACTATATCAATCGGGTTTTTGATGTTTATTTATTTTTGAGACAGAGAGAGACAGAGCATGAGCAGGGGAGGGGCAAAGAGAGAGAGGGAGACACAGAATCTGAAGCAGGCTCCAGGCTCTGAGCTGTCAGTACAGAGTCCAATGCGGGGCTCGAACTTGTCACCCGCGAGATCATGACCTGAGCTGAAGTCGGATGCTCCACTGACTAAGCCACCCAGGCACCCCTATCAATTGGGTTTGTTTGTTTAGTTGGTTGGTTGGTTGCTGGCTGTTTTCTCACCAGACTAAGGAGCTCCATCAGGGCAGGGGCCAAACTTGGTCTGCTCCTTTCTATTCATTCATTCATTCATTCATTCATCCATTCACTCTTCATTCATTCACTCACATACTCATTATTTATTTTAAAGAGTTTTTTAAATGTTTTTTTAAATTTATTTTTGAGAGAGAAAGAGAATATGAGCAGGGGAGGGGCAGAGACAGACAGAAACACAGAATCTGAAGCAGGCTCCAGACTCTGGGCTGTCAGCACAGAGCCTAACACGGGGCTTGAACCATGAGATCATGACCTGAGCCGAAGTTGGCCGCTTAACTAACTGAGCCACCCAGGAGCCCCAAAAGAGTTTTTTTTAAGTTTATTTATTTTGAGAGAGTGAGAGAGAATGTAAGCAGAGGAGGGGCAGAGAGAAAGGGAGAGAGAGAATCCCAAGCAGACTCCGGACTGTCAGTGCAGAGCCTGATGCGGGGCGCGATCTAGTGAACCATGAGATCATGACCTGAGCCACAATCAAGAGTCAGATGCTTAACAAATGGAGCCACCCAGGGGCCCTTCCAGTATTTAGAACCAAGCACCCCGTCTTGCCCCTAGGAGCTGCTCAATAATTTGAGCAGAACTGCTAACACTACTGAATTTGCATGATATTTCATTTGCAACCAATTCCTAACATTCGAATCAGAGGTGAATTTGCAACAGCATGGTCGATATGGGCATCATATTTAAACAGAAAAGTAGGGTCAGCTGATCCCCGTCACGAATCAGTCTCTTTCTCTCTCTCAGGCACACACACGCATACACACACACACACACACACACACACACACACACACACAGAGCCCTAACAATTTCACCTAAAATAAAATTTAATACAGGATCACGAAAAAGGGAAGACTTTTCTAATAGTCCTACAGTGAAATAGCCTCCCCAAACAAAACAAAAATCATAGATATTTACTAATGTTTTTTCAAAAAAAAATCAGATATATTAATTATAAAAGTGAATCTCATCACATCAAAAACACAAGAGATGACAAATGCCGGTGATTATATGGAGAAAAAGAAACCCGTGCTCATTCTTGATGGGAATGTAAATTGGTGCAGCCACTGTGGAAAACAGTATAGACGTTTCTCAAAAGTTAAAAATAGAACCACAGGACGCAGCAATTACACTCTTGGGTATTTAGCAAAAGGAAATGAAAACAGGGTCTCAACATGTCTGCACCCTCCTGTTCATTGCAGCGTCAGTCAAAAGAGCCAAGATATGGAAACAACCTATGCATTCATGCACGGATATATGCACACAGTGGAGTGTTATTCAGCCATAAGAAAGAAATCCTGCCATTTGCAACAACACGGATGAACCCTGAGGGCATTATGCTAAGTAGATAAGTTAGAGAAAGACAAATACCATATGATACCACCTATATGTGGAATCTGAAAAAGCCAAACTGATAAAAAAAGAGAGGAGAGTGGTGGTTACCAGGGGCCGGGAGGTGGGGACAACAGGGACATGCTAATCAACGTGGACACATCTCCCATTCTAAGATAAATATAAGTTCTGGGGATCTAACATACAGCAGAGTGTCTGTAGCTAATGATCGATCCTGTGTTGTCTACTTGAAAGTTTCTAAGAGAGTAGATCTTAAGTGTCCTCACCACAGGAACAAATGGTAATTATATGACATGATGTTAACCAATGCTACGGTGATAATCAGGTTGCAATACAGAAGTGTATCAAGTCAATCTGTTGTTGATTTGTTCACCTGACACTGCACACTGTTATATGCCAACTGTATGTTAATAAAGCTGGAAAAGATAGTGAGCCTAGCTTTAAATAAATAAGGCCAGGTGCTACATTTCAACAGGAACTGAAATCTTAAGAAAAAACAGGACAGAATTCTGTAACGCAATAGGTAAAACCCACTATTTTTTTTCCTCACATCAACAAACTAACAAGAGTTTGTAATAGATGCTTTCTTAAAAAAAAAAAAATTATAATCTTTATTTATTTTTGAGAGAGAGAGACAGAGTGTGAGCGGGAGAGGGGCAGAGAGAGAGGGAGACACAGAATCCAAAGCAGGCTCCAGGCTCTGAGCTGTCAGCACAGAGCCCGATGCAGGGCTCGAACTCAGGAACTGTGAGATCATGACTTGAGCTGAAGTCAGCTGCTCAACCAACTGAGACACCCAGACCCATGGATGCTTTCTGTATACGGGTTTTTTTGGTGTTTTTGTTTTTTAAGGTTATTTATTTATTTTGAGAGACAGAGGGAGCACAAGTGGGGGAGGGGGCAGAGAGAGAGAGAGAGAGAGAGAGAGACTGAGACTCCCACCCTGGCTCCACTGCCAGCACAGAGCGCAACATGGGGCTCGAACTCACCAACCGCGAGATTATGACCTGAGCCAAAGTCAGACGCTTAACTGACAGAGCCACCCAGGCGTCCCTGCGTATGTTTTTAAAAAAGTCATGCCATTAAAAACTTCAGCAATGCTGGCAATACAATGATGCAACATTGGTACCAATGCAACAGTGAGTCTGGAAAATCAACAGTAAAATAAGACACCTACACATGCCCAGGTTAAGGACCAAATTTCAAACTCTTTAAAGTCAAATCTTAGATTTATCCATATTAATTAAGTAGCCACCATGCACCAAGCGCTGCATTGAGCTTTCAAGTTACCATGTGAATAAAATATGTTCCCCGCCCCTGCAGAATGTTGGGCCTTAAAGAAGTCACAGGGGCTGCCGCCCAGACTGCTCAGGGCCGGGCTGTCACCGAGGGCTAAGAGTAAGAGAAGGGGGCAGGAGGAGACCGGCTTCACCGGAGGGGAGCATTCACCACCCTGCACGTTAACAACTGGGTGAAGTACACTAATATGCACTTGCTGTAGACAAGGCCACTTCCCAAGCTTCAGACAAAGGCACAGCAGGGCTTCCGTGTCCCACACAGGTGGTCACCCCCTCCTTAGAGCATTATGGCCGATTTCATATGCACTGGCCTCTCTCTGCCTGACGGGCTACACACATTTTAATTCAAAATGAGGTCCTCAATCCCAGATTACCATATTCCAAATTGGTCTGCTGGCTTCAATCATATTTCCATATTTTATCTATAATTACCCGCTTTCTATATTATCTTCTAATTTTAGAAATGGTACTGCAGGGGTGTGTTGGTGGTTCAGTTGGTTGAGCATCTGACTCTTGATTTGGGCTGTGGTCATGATCTCATAGTTCATGGGTTTGAGCCTTGCATCAGGCTCTATGCTGGTGCTGCAGAGCCTGCTTGGGGTTCCCTCTCTCTCTCTCTCTCTCTCTCTCTCCTACTCTCTCTCTCTCTTCTCTCAAAATAAATAAACTTAAAAAAAAAAAAAAGAAAGCAATGGTACTCCATACAAATAGCATTCGTTCCTGTTTGGATGTCTGCTTGAAGACTGATACATAACAATATGTTGTTTGGTTTGTGTTTGGGTCTGAATCTCCATGCAAAAGAGTTTCTTTCTCCTTCTGCACTCCAGGGGAGTGGATCTATGGGCCACTGTGCAGTCTCAGGCAGACAGTTTGAGGCTTTGTCAGAGGAATCCCTGAAGCCTTCTGGATCATTCTGCTCCCAGCTCTGCATGGGGGAACATCTCTCTGTCCATTTCAGCTTCAGACGTAAGACCTACGGCTACCTTCCTGTTACCCATTCCTGGCACTAGACCTGAACAGTGCAGCTTTTGGGAAAGATGTTACTCGTTCCTTTGCTACATCCTGCTTTTGGGCCCTTCCTGCCATATGGGGTTAGCAGAGCACCTCAATGATATGATGGAAGTAGAATTATGATGCTACTTTGGCCAACACAGTGACTCTCAAGTCTGTGCAAATGCTGAAACACAAAGACATCATGATTCCTTTCGTGAAACAATCATGTCTTAAACCAGCCTGGGTGGCTTAGTCGGTTAAGCGTCTGACTCTTGATCTCAGTTCAGGTCATGATCTCATGGTTTGTGAGATCAAGACCCGCACAGGGCTCTGAGCTGACAGCGTGGAGCCTGCTTGGGATTTTCTCTCTCCTTCTCTCTCTGCCCCAACCCTGCTCATGCACACACATGCATGCACTCTCTCTCTCAAAATAAATAAATACACATAAAAAAAATAAACTAGAAACGTTACTTCCAGGAAAAATGTTTATGGTATGTATGCAATACAAAATCTCAAGCACACATGTAGACAAAAATGACGAGACGTAAGAACAACAAGGGAAAGCATGATCACTCATTTCTAAGTACTTCATCAATATTGCTGTTATTTGTTATATATCTTGTTTCAGAGCGTTAGCAGTCATATGGTAAAAAGACTGAAAGGCTTGAGAAAATTTGGGGGGGGGTGTGGGCATTAAGATGCTTCTATCCATTTTTGCATTTTATCCCCTGCAAATGGGAGTAAATGTTACTCTTCGTCAATGTGTACAGATGCCCTAGTGTGGCTTATAGGATGTGCAGCACACTGAGCGTATGCTTTGAGAATCACTGGACTACAATGAGGAAAAGGAGGGAAGATGTCTTTGTAAGGGTGTGCAGACCTCTGATCTTACGACTTTTCGCTTATCTCAAGTTTCACGATACACCACAATCACCGTCATCCTCCCAAACTTAACACTGACTCCTTGGGCCCTCTCTCTATGCCTTTGTTAACGGCGTCCTATATCGACAACATGCTGTCAAAGCAGAGAAATTCACTAACGGTTCTCGGCTCAAAACATCCGTGAGACATGTGCTTTTAGCGCAGCATCTCCTGACAGAGCATCAGCTCACTCTCCAGGCTTGCTGACAGTCTAGAGGGGAGAAAAGTTCTCATCTTTTATGTGTGTGGCAAGAGCACGGTCACGCAAACAGCCTACTGTAGTTGGGGACAGACATTGCAGGCATGCAAAGCTTCAGTTACCCTTAGCTTTTAGTTCCTCTGTAATCGTGTCAAATGCATGCATTTAAAACCCTAAAAAAGACTAGGAGCATTGAGGGATGCTATTCAATTGTCCCAGTGGTCACCAACAAAGCAGGTGACAGGCATGAGTCACTCCTAGGGTTCAGGGGAACAGGTGTCCCTGCCAAGGAAACGCCACCCCATAACTTGCAGAGTTAGAGACTGATTTCCTTGGCCAGACTCACACTATGCTGCATCTCTGGCCATCTGGCAGCATACTTTCGGTGTTACATACTTTCTGTGTCTGTAAGCTGTTCATTTTCTTATTTAGTGGTAATTCAAATAACAAAGGCATGGATCTTTAAGTGTTTGGAGAGGTCCTCCCTTCCCTAACATGAGTGACACAGAAGACAAAAATTTAGAGGCATCCCCCCACATCTCCTATGTGAGAACCTGGAATCCATCCATGTGGCATGTGGTTCTTAAACAATGCAGCTAATTATTCTGATGTCCAAGTGTGTGTGTGTGTGTGTGTGTGTGTGTGTGTGTGTGTGTGTGTGTGTTTGCAGGTGGGTGGGTGAGTATGTTAAGCATGCCTTTTCATTCTGAGACTTTGATGTCTTGGGGTCTTGATGATCCTTGATCGCCCCTCCCAAAGCTAGTCATTTCCTACAGATAATAAACGACTTTCCTGCAAGCATGCCTTTCATAGATCAACCTACCAGCCCAGAGTCCTATATTCCCCAACCGCTTCCTCTACCTGGGCCTCCATCCACTTGCACTAATCGCCCCAGGGCTACGTACCCCAACTAGGGACACTCCTTACACCCCAGAGACCACTGAAATTATGCAAACTAGCCAACTCTGCTTTACCCATCCAGTCCCACAAAAACCGTAATACAGGTTCCTGCCCACCGTTTCCCCTTGTTTCCTCTGCCACAAGACCAACAGTGCTTTGCCACATGTCCCCCCCCCATATGACACGCCTTCTGTTTCTAGGAAACGGTGAGTAAAAACCTCTTCCTTCATGAAAGTCATTTCTGGGTCTGTCTTACCATACCTACTCACATCCTAGGTTTCCTTAAAACTGGGTGTATGCATATGTGTTTAATCGGTAAATAATATTACAAAATCTATAAAATCTCAGTTATACATCCTCAAAAGATCTAAAAGAAAATCAGCAAATGAAGGTTCCATTCAGACATTTTCTAGAACAGTACAACGTATTATACTAATACCTTTGACATCTTTGACTTGGTGTCCGTAATAAGGAAAGACATATTGTTGATTTCATTCTGTACCACAAAGTTCTGCTCTTCTCTTTTGAAATTCTGAGAAGGTGCAAAGAAAATTTCAGTTAAAACCACACAGATAAGAAGCCCATGTAATCAAGAGGTTACACAGGACCCAGAAGTCTTTACAAAGAGAAGTAGTAATTCGATACAGATTTAATAAGAAAGGGAGCAAATATTTGTTACGTATATAATGAGAGTGCTTGGCATGGGGCAACAATTCTGGGAACTAGATACAAATATGTAATGTTTCAAAGACGGGAACACTAAGATCGAGAATATTTTAAGCACCGAAGTCACACACCTACCAAGGGATAGAATCAGTACTCAAATCCCAATGTAGCTGGCGAAAGGCACAGACTGCTTCTTGGAAGAAACACGGGGCGTGCACAACTATGATGTAGCTTTCCATTCTGCCAGATATTTTATCTACTTTTTCAAATACTATTGACGTTATTTTATTCGTGTTCAATTCAGGAGTGTGAGAACACAGTCAAAGTCAACTGAGGAGTGGTAGTGAAGAAAGCAAACACAAAATGAAAGTAGAAATAATCAGAGGTTTAAAACAGAAATTAACAATCTAAGCACATGCCTTCTTCCTCTTTTTTTTTTTTTTTTAATGTTTATTTATTTTTGAGAGAGAGAGAAAGAGACAGACCACAAGCGGGGGTGGGACAGAGAAACAGGGAGACACAGAATCTGAAGCAGGCTCCAGGCTCTGAGCTATCAGCACAGAGCCTAACACTGGGCTCGAACCCATGAACTGTGAGATCATGACCTGAGCTGAAGTCAGACGCTTAACCCACTGAGCCACCCAGATGCCTCAGCTTCTTCCTCTTTTGGATGAGCAAAACTCAAATAAAATAATTTCCTAGTAAGCATCCAAAATGTTAACAATTGATGAGTAATAAAATATTTTGTGTGAAGGACAGTGAAAAGACCAAGCTTCGACTTTCCTTCAGCTCACGTTAACCTTCTAATCTTACTGTTCATAACAATATGGTTGCTCATGAGTTTCATCTTTAAATATTTGGGTAAGAATATATATGACACACACTAACAGATTTGTGTTTTAAATATACCCATGAGATTCAAAGGGTGCCTGGGTGGCTCAGTCAGTTAAGCGTCCGACTTCAGCCCAGGTCACGATCTCATGATTTGTGAGCTCAAGCCCGGCATCGGGCTCTGTGCTGACAGTTTGAAGCCTGGAGCTGCTTCAGATTCGGTGTCTCCCTTTCTCTCTGCCCCAACCCCGCTCATGCTCGCTCGCTCTCTCTCTCTCTCTCTCTCTCTCTCTCAAAAATAAATATTTAAAAAAAAATTTTTAATAAAAAAAAAAATCCCATGAGATTCAAAAGTACATATTCAGATTTTTTTCTTATTCTTGAAATTATCATTAGACATTCATCTAAAAATCTGATGATGATAAATACTCCTCCAAATACTTGTTCCAAAATTATGTCTTGCATATAAATTTAAAGAAGCCTTTTTTTGGTATTTTGGTGATTAATGAAGTTGAAGAGTCTCAGTTCTTCAAGGGAAAATATGCAGGTTTTAGTTTTCTTAATTTCAAATATTCCTTGGATTTCAAATATTCCTTGAAAAGCACCCTGAACCATCTAATGCACCCCTCAACATGAGTTACATAGGATGAGAAATAATTTGCTTTTTATCTAGAGGAACATAAAGACCTAAATGAATTTTAGGCACCACAGAAAATGAAAGTCAATGTGAAATACAAATGCATATATTAAAAAGGCCATTATTTCATATATTATTTCAGTGTGCTTACATTTTTTGATGTATGTTTTTACATACATTTTGATATCAAGTTTGACAGACTCCTCAGAGGCAGGCAACAAATATTATGCATTATTCTAGACATGAAGTGGGAAATTTTTATTTTTTTAAAAATACGACATTTCCAAAGTAACAGGATTTGGATAACAATCTGACGAAATAAACAAGGAAGTTTTCTCAAATAATGGAACTGAGGTTGAGGATTTTCTTTCTTGGAGTCTCACATTTACAAAGTGCCACAGAATCATAACTGAGACAAAAATTCTCAGATTTTGAAATAATCTGGGACAATAATAAATGTTCACTTAACCCATTTTCTGCGAGTTATTCAAAATAATTATAGAATGGTCTCGAGTTCTTATTATTAAAAACTTTTTCAGACTTAAAAACATATAGCTCCACTTGCAGCATACAAAATAGTGAAAATAGGGGCGCCTGGGTGGCGCAGTCGGTTAAGCGTCCGACTTCAGCCAGGTCACGATCTCGCGGTCCGTGAGTTCGAGCCCCGCGTCAGGCTCTGGGCCGATGGCTCGGAGCCTGGAGCCTGTTTCTGATTCTGTGTCTCCCTCTCTCTCTGCCCCTCCCCCGTTCATGCTCTGTCTCTCTCTGTCCCAAAAATAAATAAAAAACGTTGAAAAAAAAAATTAAAAAAAAAAAAAAATAGTGAAAATATTCACTAAAGATGTACTTTATAATTTTTTTTCAACAGGATTCCGAGCAGGGACTGTATTTTATTCTAACATATACATGAAACTAAACTCCTGTAGAAACAAGAGTGTGTGCAACAAATTTAAAGAAGTAGTATCTTTAACAAGTAAACAAATGTATCTTGAGATTGAAAGACCCAAGTCCAACCCATTTCTCAAACTAGGCATCAGGCGTGCTCCTGGGGGCTCAGCAAAACACCTACAGGAGGGAAGCCTAGAGGAGAAAATGCCACATCCCTGCGTCCCCGTTACCCTAAGATTTAGAGGCAAACAGAAAAAAGCATTTATGGAGTGCAACTAAAAACCCCTCAGTGATTTTTTTTTTTTTTTAATACAAATTACCAAACTCCAAATGAAGGTTTATAGTGCTTCAAACTACCACGGGGAACGTGTCCTGTCTCCACACCAGTTAAGGGATACCTAGGAGGCTAGGTTGAGAAACACTGTCACAGGTATTTACTAAAGGGACTGGAAAATTAGTTGAAAACTTGAAAGCCCTGGGGCGCCTGGGTGGCTCAGTCGGTTGAGCGTCCAACTTCGCCTCAGGTCATGATCTCGCGATCTGTGATTTCGAGCCCCCCGTCAGGCTCTGTGCGGGACAGCTCAGAGCCTGGAGCCTGCTTCGGATTCTGTATCTCCCTCTCTCTCTCTGCCCCTCCCCAGCTTGTACTCTGTCTACCCCTCTCTCAAAAATAAACAAACATTAAAAAAAAAAGAAAAAAAAAAAAGAAAACTTGAAAGCCCTTAAAATAAACCAAACCGGAAGCAATATTTTTCTACTTACGTGGGATTTTGACCAGTAGATAAACACTTCGGCCACCATGCGGAAAAGGTCCTCTGCTTCTGGGTTAGGTTCTTTTAGCCACTTTGCCCTGGATCACATATAAATAAAGTGGTGTCTCAGTTACTCCTTCCGCTTGATTTTTTTTTTTTAAACACCCACTCAGGGGCGCCTGAGGGGCTTAGCTGGTTACGTATCCGACCCTTGATTTTGGCTCAACTAATGATCTCATTACTTGAGCCACACTGCTCCCCAACATTAGTCTCTGAGCTGGGATTCTCTTTCTCCCTCCCCTACTTATGCTGTTTTCTCTCTCTCGCTCTCACAATAAATAAACTTAAAAAAAAAAATCACCCGTTAAGTTAAATTTCAAACCAAGCAAACTAAGGGCAAATGTGCTGTCCACAGAGGCCCTAGATGGCCACTGGAGTACATCTGTCTTACACTTAAAGCAATTTAAACACTGTAACTATCAAACTGCTAACTTTTACTTGCAGAAGGCAGACTACTAATGAGATCTCCCTTTGTCAATTCGAGATGCTTGGTGAAAATCACCTTGTCTATACACATCTGGTTAGGTCACAATCACGCACCAGCTCATCACCAAGCGAATGAAGCCATTCATCAGGACACATGAACCCAGCAAGGTCATGACTGAATCGGAGAAATGAATCCCTTGGGAACAGTGTACCTGTTATAGTCCACAAATCTAATCAAGAGCGGGTAGAAGGCATAGAGATCTCTGGCCAGAGTGGTGAACTCATCGAGAATGAGAAGCTCTGCCTCGGACATATCCCCCCTGGCCTCAGCTTTCAGATGGTCCTCCTCCGACACCACCATCGCTGCTTTTTTCTTGAGTTTCTCCATTAATGGCAAGAAATGAGTTTTCAGAAGCTGAGGTTTCACTTTATTTATAATGGGCTGTGAAAATACTGTTTGAAGACAGACATTAATATTCTGTTCTGCATCAACAGGCATTAAAAAGAAGACAGATTATAATTACAATTGTAGCATGATTTTGCCCCGCCCGCCTCCCCTCCCCCAGCACAAGGCTTCTTTCAGGATTCAGCCCATGCCTCAGGCGTTTTTCTAGTCCCAAACCTAATTACACAGTTGCTGTTCAAAAATGATTACTGAATTGAATTTGATGTGCTTTCTTTTCTTTTTTTTTTTAATTGGCAGCTAATTTGGAATGGGGGAAAAAATGTTCATTCACTTTGGAAATCAATTATTTTCACAAAAAGAAGAAAAAATCCCCAAATGGAAAACGTTCTTCTGGCTCTTTCTTTACAAGGAGTAGGCACCACTGAATAATCACGAGACTACATACAGCCATCCCGCGTTGGCTTTCCCAGCCTTGTCCCAGTAGGAGACTCAGACTGCACAGGTCATTTATTTATTTCTGAATTTTTTAAACACCCATCTTGTCCATCCTTGAAGCTGGTCCACATTGTCCGAGGTGAGAGGTGCAAAGACAGACAAATGTAGATTCTTGACTCTGTGTTTTGGTTATCCTCTCCCCACTCCTGATAAGATGAATCGCTAAAAGGGGGTTGTTTCAAAATCCAGTTTTTTTTTCGTCTCTGTCTACAGAACCATCAGTTTTTCCTGCTGCACTTCCTGATCAGTCTTACAGAGACCGTCCAATCAGGAAAATATCTACTTATTTAAAAGTTGTATCAGACTGTTGGGGCGCCTGGGTGGCGCAGTCGGTTAAGCGTCCGACTTCAGCCAGGTCACGATCTCGCGGTCCGTGAGTTCGAGCCCCGCGTTAGGCTCTGGGCTGATGGCTTGGAGCCTGGAGCCTGTTTCCGATTCTGTGTCTCCCTCTCTCTCTGCCCCTCCCCCGTTCATGCTCTGTCTCTCTCTGTCCCAAAAATAAATTAAAAATGTTGAAAAAAAAAAATTAAAAAAAAAAAAAAAAGTTGTATCAGACTGTTAAAAACTGAGAACAAACTGAGGGTTGATGGGGGGTGGGAGGGAGGAGAGGGTGGGTGATGGGTATTGAGGAGGGCACCTTTTGGGATGAGCACTGGGTGTTGTATGGAAACCAATTTGACAATAAATTTCATATATTGAAAAAAAATAAAAAAAGAATAAAAGTTGTATCAATATGACAAGTCACCTGATGCCTGATCAAATCGACATTTTTTTTTTATTTAAAGAACAGCGTGACAGAAACAATATTTTTAAAGATTTTTTGAGCACAGAAGAAAATATTAATGAGGCCCAAGATAGGAAAATTCTAGTAGTTCTGTATTTCTTTCCATTTTAAAAAGTTCTTTTACTTAGGAAATCTCTACACCTAACGTGGGGCTCAAACTCATGACCTGCGAGGATCAAGGGCCGAATGCTTTACTGACCAAGCCGGTCAGGTGTCCCTAGTCTTCTGTTATTTCAAAGAGTTTTGCAAATGAAACAAATTCACGTGGTGCATTCCTCTCCAATTCTTACCTGCTAACCTCTTCATCCAGGCTCCCTCATCAATTCCCAGGTTATTATATATGATTTTCAATATATTCCCCAAGAGCGTGTTCATGTGCTCGGAGTTCAGGGCGGTACAGCACATTTCAGCCCTTTCTGGATTATTTTCAGGTCCGTGCTCCCACCAACGAGACATGTAGCTGCAAAGCATGGGCAGTATGACTTCCATGACGTGTGGCATCTGCGTGTAGCGAATGCCGGACTCCGCTAATTCCACAATTTCTTCCATGAGTTTCTCCAAAGACGGTATATTTGGGCACACATCTTCCACGTTAGTTGGCAAATTCAGAGCTAGAGAAACACACGTAAGAGTGAACCGCGTTCAGTGAAAGGACGGACTTACCATGACGGCCACACTTCCACCGTGTATGGCAGCCACAAGCAGCCATCTCGCTCTGGGCTTCGGAGCTGGGCAAGACCCAGCGGGCCTTCCATCGGCTCCCTCTCTTTACTGGTGGCAGCTATATCCAAAGTTCTCTCCTTTCCCCAAGTTCCTATCTCACCACCACGTCTCACTCCTTTAAGATCAGAAAATGACCATTTCTTCTACTTCAGAGCAAACCAGAATATCAATGGTCTCTGCCTACAGGCCTTCTGTGTGGTCCATCCTTCTGCGACCATCACCTATTTTCAGAGCAAGGAGCTCTGAGGTCCCTGTTCAGGACTCGGCCTGTGTTCTCAATGCCCCACTACAGAGGCCATGCTTAGGCCCTATGTTGAGCCACTTATATATGCTCTGTACACAGCATAATATATATGCATTATATATATAACATACAACATATAATTATACTCTGTACCACCTCCTCCCCAGCAGCCTGCTGCGATGCTTCGAATCTCCCCTGGATTGTTTAACTTTCCATAAATTGCTTTCTATAAAGTTAACTTTCCATAAAGTGCTTCCCACCACTTAACTGATCGCCCTTTTTCACAAACCCTTACATGGCTAACTGTTACAGTGGCATTTCCCATCACTAACCAGATTCCCTTTTCCTTAATCTCCATGTATTCAGTCTTTCTGGACTCCCTCCTGAACTTTGTCAGGCTCCTTTTACTGGCTATTTTCTCCTTGAAGAACTTTTTAAAAAAATTTTTTTTAAGTGTTTATTTTTGAGAGAGAGTGAGAGAGAGAGAGAGAGAGAGAGAGAGAGAGAGACTGATCACGAGTGGGGGAAGGGCAGAGAGAGAGGGAGACACAGAATCCAAAGCAGGCTCCAGACTCAGAGCTGTTAGCAGGGAGCCTGATGCAGGGCTTGAACTCACCAACCATGAGATCATGACCTGAGCGAAAGTCAGACACTTAACTGACTGAGCCATCCAGGGGCCCTTCAAGATTCCTCTTGAACCAACTCAGTTAAGCCGTTCTGGTATCCTCAATGAACACTGCATTTTTGTGCCCTCAGTGTTCTTTATTCTGAATTCTATCAAATCTCCCCCATTTCCCTCAGTGTATGTTGCAAACAATTACTTGTGCGATGGCTAAAACCTGAATGAAAGGGGATCTTTCAATTCAATTCCTTTACTTTGTTATGCAAAATGATGTGTTACAGAAACAAAAGCAGGTAAATTATCTGCTCTGTGTGTTTCCTTTTCTGCAATAAATAACAAATCTGCTTCATTCTGGATTCACAGCAAAAGGATTAATCAGTCAAAAGTCCTAACTAAGACAACTTAGTAAGACAGGTTTACACAGAAGCCTAGTAGCTCAAATTCAACCGTGTTTTACTATTTACAAATATATTGTGGCAATTATGCAGAGAAATATTGCTAACTCACATTCAACATATTTTGCCTTAGCTTCCTCTGTTATAGGAAATCAGAATTATAAAATGGGCAAATTAAATAATGACGATTCAAGGTTTTAAAAGATTCCTTACTTGATAAAAGGCATTATAAAACAAGTATAACCAGCAGATCCCCTCAAAACAGGAGTTACACAGAGAAATGATCTCATTAACAGAGAGGGATGCACTTGTGGACAACAAATAGTTCTTGCCTAAGTTTTGAGAACTCTTTAGGGCTACTGGAAAGCAAATGAAATGCAGTATATGATATCAGACTTAGAAGAAATCAAACAAAAGAGTAATATGAGAGGACACCTACATAATGTTTAAGCCTACTAAATAATTCTAACAGATTCTCACAGACCAATCCTTGAAATCATCAGCAATGGTCCTAAAAGCTTTTCAACTGGTGTAAGGGTTAAATTGTAGTGTAGGGCTAATGCTTAGCTTGAAAAATAACAGCTTTGTGTTGACACTGAAGGTTAAGAGATAACAGCCTTGCTTTGCTCTGGTAAACTATGCCTCATACCCTTGTAAATTAGGCTTCACCAAATAAGGAAACAAAAGTTCAAAGAAAAGAGCATCAGAGGCAGGGTCAAGGAGATCCACTGGTTGCAACTTAGAGGCAGAAAGTCTAAAGTAAACACCTCATTAGGCAACTGTTTCTAACTCATCTGGAACCTGTTTCTTTGTTCTGTTCCCAGGTGATGATAAAACGATGTGATTGGTTATAAAAACTCTGTACCCTGGCTGTTCGGGGCCGCACTCTTATCAAGAGTGTTGGTCCCGATCGGTCGGCCTTGACTCTCATTGTAATAAACTTTGTTGTGACTGTCACTGGTGCCCGTAGCATTCTGTTTCAGGAGTCGTGTGGATGCAACACTGGGACAGTGGGAAAAATGAGCCTACCAACCCAGAAAAATAGATTTTCCCGAGTGAAAGACGATGCGGGGCATGACTACTTATAGATACCTAGTACGCATACAGACGTACATAAAAATCTTAAGAATACACATGCTAAGGTCAGATTTAAATTTGAGTCACTGATTAATTGTGTTTCAGATTTACAAGTTTTTTAAATGATAAAAATTGGACTAAACTGTGAGAAAAAAATCACTTGGAATTAATCTGTCCCAAGAAGACAGACACATCTGGTGAACCCAAACAAAACAAAACAAAAACCAATCTGAAGGGTACAAATCCATAAATATAATGAATAACACCCTCTGCTCGCTGTACCTATGAGAGAGAACTGAATCAGAAATCAGACTGACCTATTTATTTCCATTTCTGCCAATTATTTTGTCTTAGGAGGGCTAATTTGAAGAAATTAAACGACTTTTCTTGCAGAGACACTATGGGGATAGTATACGACATTCCAGAGAATTCCAAATCATAACATTTAAAAACAAATAGCATTGGAGATAATAAATTGAAATGGTCCATGAAAAAAATCACTGTAGGAAAATACAGTAGATGTCATTACGTGTCAAGGTCATATCTCAAATACTGAACATGCTTCTTCTGCATTACCTGCTCTTTCTCGCGATGACTTGGTATTGTAGATAGAGTAGATGTTATGTTTGTCGAGATGAGTTTCCAAAAATGCGACAGGAAAGGCACCAGCAAAAGCAGCAAGACATTCTCCTAATGCAGAGCGTTGCCTACAAGTGCAAAATGTTTGTTTTTTAGGTCTTCCAAGTGAATGAAGAAGTTACACTAAAGGCAACAAGTTTAACGTTAGAGGGGCGCCTGGGTGGCTCAGTCAGTTAAGCTGACAGCTCAGAGCATGGAATCTGCTTCGGATTCTGTGACTCCCTCTCTCTCTGCCCCTCCCCTGCTCATGCTCTGGCTTTCTGTGTCTCAAAAATAAAAATAAAAAAACCTTAAAAAAAATTAAAAACAAAAAAACTAACATTAGAGGGATAATAATCATGCAAATAATAAAAGTAACCCCCAAATCCAATTTCTACATTGCAAAACATCATCTGCTTTCAATAGCAAAGTCTCCACCATTTAAAAACAGCTAAATCATCCGTTAGTTTAAAAAGAAGTGAAGGGGTGCGTGGGTGGCTCAGTCAGGGGAGCATCTGACTTTGGCTCAGGTCATGATCTCACAGTTCGTGGGTTTGAGCCCTGCATCAGGCTTGCTGCAGTCAGCTCAGAGCTCACTCCAAATCCTCTGAACCCTCTCTCTCTGCCCCTCCCCTGCTTGTGGTCTCTGTCTCTCTCTAAAATAAATAAAACATTGGGGCATCTGGGTGGCTCAGTCAGTTAAGTGTCTGACTTCAGCTCAGATCACGATCTCACGGTTTGTGAGTTCCACCCCTGCATTGGGCTCTGTGCTGACCGCTCAGAGCCTGGAGCCTGCTTCTGATTCTGTGTGTGTGTCTCTCTCTCTGCCCCTCCCCTGCTTGTGCTCTGTCTCTCTCTCAAAAATAAATACATCCGTATTTTTGAGACATTTAAAAAAATACATAAAACATTAAAAAATAAGTTAAAACATTATAGACCAAAATAACAAGAAAAACCCTGTCAAATCCCCCCCCACGAGTCTGGACATTTCTTTTGCTTTGCTTCCTTTTTTTACATCTTCTTTTTTTAAACATAATGACCTACTGAGGAAGAATTCTTACTAGGTGAATAAATGCACTAATAAACATTAAAAAAAAATAAAGTAGTGATACCAACACACTAATACAATTTTCTGAAAATTTACTAAGTAATTTCAAGGTAGCTATGAAATATTAAGACATAATATATACCAAAAACTATTAATAACACTTAAAATTGATTCATCGTTTTTAAGGGAAGGAAGAGGTTGAAGGAATCATTCTGGGATCAATTGATTCAGGGCAGTTCATGACTCATGGCTCTCCCTGCCAGTGACATAAATTCTCACTTTCCTGGGGCCCTTGGGTGGCTCAGTCCATTGAGCGGCTGACTTCAGCTCGGTCATGATCTCGCGGTCCGTGAGAGCCCCGCGTCGGGCTCTGTGCTGACAGCTCAGAGCCTGGAGCCTGTTTCAGATTCTGTGTCTCCCTCTCTCTGACCCTCCCCCATTCATGCTCTGTCTTTCTCTCTCTGTCTCAAAAATAAATAAACGTTTGGGGCGCCTGGGTGGCGCAGTCGGTTAAGCGTCTGACTTCAGCCAGGTCACGATCTCGCGGTCCGTGAGTTCGAGCCCCGCGTCAGGCTCTGGGCTGATGGCTCGGAGCCTGGAGCCTGTTTCCGATTCTGTGTCTCCCTCTCTCTCTGCCCCTGCCCCGTTCATGCTTTGTCTCTCTCTGTCCCAAAAATAAATAAAAAACGTTGAAAAAAAAAATTTAAAAAAAAAATAAATAAATAAACGTTAAAAAAAAATTAAAAAAAAATTCTCTCTTTCCCTTAGCTACCTACATAATCCAAGGATTCGCTGGCACATGTTTATTAAATGTAGGACAATATGAGTTATTTCAGCATATTATGACCTCCTGAAATTACATAAATATTTTACTTTAAAAGTCCATAAAATCTATCTAATTAAGAAAAGATCATACAATTCTCTTTGGTAGCTTTAAATTCCTAATGGAAAAATATATGACTACATAAAATTAACAACGCCGAATAGTTTAATATTTTAATTAAAAATGACTAGACATTTAGTCAGCTAGGAGAAAATATCTCTTCATAGAATGACACTGAATAACTGAATAACACAGAGTTTAATTCAAACACTGAAAAACATTTTATTACTAAAAATAATTTAGGATAGCAAGAAATCACAAAGGGAACAGGCTTTGATTCAGACAGACCTGAGTCCCAAACTTATTCCTGATACTTGTATCACTTTAGGAAAATTACTCTCTTTCTGTTTTGCTTTCCTTACCTAAAAACTGGGATGCAGAATTGCAAAATTTCTGACACATAATAGGAGTTCAATAAAAGTTTGAAAATAATGAGAATATACTTATTTAAGAATTTAATAGCCTAAAATGTTTCATATATAACCCCAAAGTAATGAATTCTCTTACATCTGACTGGACAAGTCCTTTTATTTTATTAATAATACATGTGAACTATTTAATAATTTACTTTAAAATTTTGATTCAATTAGTAATTCTCAGACCAACTGTGATTATTCGTATTTTGGAAATAGCAGGTTTTTTATATGATGCTTATTAAGATACCTACATTTTTCTTAGTACAGTGACACTCTTTCATTTTTTCCAACATATCTTTTACTCATCTTCCAATTTGCATTACAAAATTTTTTTAATGTTTATTTATTTTTAAGAGAGAGAGACAGAGTGTGAGAGGGGGAGGTGCAGAGAAAGGGAGACACAGAATCCGAACCAGGCTCCAGGCTCCAAGCTGTCAGCACAGAGTCCAACACAGGGCTCAAACTCACAGACCGCGGGATCATGACCTGAGCCGAAGTTGGATGCTCAACTGACTGAGCCACCAGGCACCCCCCCCCCCATTTTCATTTTTATACTCTCCCCAAATGACTTTATAACTGCAAGAAAAATTTTAAAAAAATGTATCTTTTTTAGATCCTAACAAAAGAATCCCAAAGTTTATCAAGGAAAAACCAGAGGTAAAAAGAATAACAATGAGAGCACTGCTGAGGTTATGAGAGAGTTTGGATTACCAGATACTACAATGTATCATAAATGTATCATATGTTATGATACAATGTATCATAACAATTCAGGCTACATGGTACTGATCTAATAATTTAAAAAGTCAAATAACAGAACAAAATAGAGATTCTAGAAATATAACCTATTTAATCTATTACCACAGTACAGAATGAAGGTCTTATTTTAAATCAGTAGATAAAAGAAATATTTAATAAATCTTTCCTTTGGGAGGAGGTTGGGGGATGGGTGAACTAGGTAAAGGAGATCAAGAGGAATAAACTTCTAGATATAGATCACAGAGATGAAAAGTGCAGCATAAGGAATACAGTCAATAATATTGTAATAATGTTGTGCTGCGACAGATGGTAACTACCCTCAGAGTGGTCAGCATGGTGTAATATAGGGAACTGTCCAGTCACTAAGTTGTGCACCTGAAACTAATATAACATTGTATGTCAACGACATTTCACTTAAAGATAAATACTTCCCACATGGAGGATGGTTTTAAAATTTTAATTTGAATTCTACATAACATCTAAAGAGAAACATGAAATTCAGATTCATTTCCAGTAAATTCCCCTCTTACTCCAGAGATGATCATTCCGGACATTCACTACTTTCCTCGAACTTCTTACATTTCTTTTCTCAATCATCACTTGGCTGAGGCATATTTCATTGAGAAAAATGGAAGCCAGGAGACACACACCTATTTATACCTGACTTACCTACTACCTGCTTTCTGTTGAATGGAGGAAAGTTCTGCGTTTCAAAACATTCTAAAACATACATTTCTGAACACCCCATGTCATTCTCTTTATTGTGTGCTTACTGACCCATGGTAAGTTGCCAATATTACATTCTTCACTTTACTTGTTTTGTTTTTTGTTCCTCATTAGGTCTAAGGTCTTTGAGAGTAGGGATCTATCTTGCTTATTACGGTTGTTATCACAGAACCTGGTGCTTACTAAGTTTTTATTGAATGAGTAAAGGATTAAAAAGCTAAATGTAAACAACAAAAAGAATGAAAAACCTAAAAGGATAAGTTTTTTTTTTTTTTAATGTTTATTTATTTTGAGAGGGAGAGAGAGAGAAAGCACAAGCAGGAGAGGGACAGACAGGGAGACAGAGAATCAGAAGCAGGCTCCAGGCTCTGAGCTGCCAGCACAGAGCCTGATCCAGGGCTCGAACTCACGAACTGCGAGATCATGACCTGAGCTGAAGTCGGAGGCTCAACCGACTGAGCCACTCAAGTGCCCCAGAGATAAATATTTTAACTTCTAGCTGTTATGAGTGTGGTATCACTTTTCTAAAAATATTAAACTAAGAAGAATAAACACACATGAAGTAATTGACAGATTATATTAAAAAAATTCCAGGTCATAAGATATTATCTTTACATAGTTTCATATAGAAGCACTATAAAGTTATAAAAATGCTATAAGTCACAAAGATGGGAAAAAGAACAGGCAAGAGGTTAATATTTGCTATGAATAAAATGGTTTTAATAGATAAAATTCATTACTAATCAGTAAAATAACGCATTAATAGAAAAGTGGACAAGAGATATGAAAGGCAATTCATAAAATAAAGAAAAATGGCAGAGTAAACACAAAACAATGGCTGAGAAGTGGGAGTTACGGAAGTGCACTGGAAATTAACATTGGAGGGACGCCTGGGTGGCTCAGTCGGTTAAGCGTCCGACTTCACCTCAGGTCACGATCTTGGCAGTTGATGAGTTCCAGCCCCGCATCAGGCTCTGTGCTGATGGCTCAGAGCCTGGGGCCTGCTTCCGATTCTGTGTTTCCCTCTCTCTCTCTGCCCCTTCCCCGCTCATGCTCTGTCTCTCTCTGTCTCAAAAATAAATAAACATTAAAAAAAAAAATTTTTTTTTTGAAATTAACATTGGATCCCATTTTTAACTATTGTATTTTTAAATAGTAAAAAGAATAATAATCAGAAATGAGGAAAATGTGAGGAAACAAGGCTTTTCTTGTAAACTTGACAGTGTCAAGTGAATCAATTTTCTGGAAAAACAGTGAGATGTTATCATGATCCTTTAATATATGCCTATTCTTTAATCTGTAACTAAAATAAACTGAACTGTAACTAAACTGAGACAATAACTAAACTATAACTAAAACAAATAAAATTAAATATATATAGATTTTATATATATTTAAATACATATACATAAATAAATAGAAAACTATGAACGGAGATTAACATTACTTATGGAAATGAAAAAAACATTCATTTTTCAAAAATGAGGTAACCATAAATTATAAAACTCCCTCAGTATAAAATATTTGAAGCCCTAAAAAATCATATGAAAAGAGATTAACTGAAAATATAGATAGGGGCGCCTGGGTGGCTCAGTCGGTTAAGCGTCCCGGCTCTTGACTTTGGCTCAGGTTAAGATCTCATGGTCCGTGATTCAAGCTCCCCATCAGTCTCTGTGCTGGCAGCACACAGCCTGCTTGGATTCTCCCTTCCTCTCCTTCTACCCTTCCCCTGCTTGTGTACTCTGTTTCTTTCTCTCTCTCAAAATAAAAAAAAAAAAATAAAGTTAATAAAATATGTTTTAAAGAAAATACAGGTAAAAAATATTCAGAGTGAACTCAGTTGTCCTTTTATATGGATTAATTGTCCTAGCTCTATGTAGTTGCCACCCTATTTTAATTATTGATGCTTTATTTTTATTATTTTAAAAAAAATATTTATCGAGAGAGAGAGAGAGAGAGAGACGGACAGCATGAGCAGGGGAGGAGCAGAGAGAGAGGGAGAGACAGAATCCCACGCAGGCTCTGCACTGTCAGCTCAATCTCAGGAGTGGTGACATCATAACCCAGAGTCAGACCCTTAACTGACGAAGCCAACAGGCACCCCTACTTATTGATGCTTTGTAAGTTTTAACAGTTGGTAGGCCAGATGAGTGAGTACTCTTGCATTACCTTTTCCTCTCTCAAAATTTTATTGGCTAGTCTTGTGAGTCAGTCTTTCAAATGAACTTTCAAATGAATTTCCCAAATTTCAATAAAAAACAAATTTCTTAAAAAACTTTAAGAAAACAAATTTTTTAAATGTTTATTTTTGAGAGAGAAAGAGACAGAATGCGAGTAGAGGAGGGGTAGAGAGAGGGAGACACAGAATCCGAAGCAGGCTCCAGGCTCCGAGCTGTCAGCACAGAGCCAGATGCAGGGCTTGAACTCATGAACCATGAGATCATGACCTGAGCGGAAGTCAGATGCTTAACTGACTGAGCCATCCAGGCACCCCAAAACCCAAATTTCTACTTGAAATTGTATCATAGTAGATTAACTGGGGGAGAATTTACAACTTTTCAGTATTATTCCACTAGAATATCCTTTCACTGATTTATTTCATCAGTCTTCTCACCAAATGTCATTTTCTTTAGTCTAGCCTTTAAAAAAACTGCCGTCTTTTTCTTCTCTTTTTCACAGAAATCTTTTTACTGAAGTTGCGAGTGACCTCTTATTTTAAAATTCAGTGGGACACCTGAACTTGACCTGTCCACATCATCTGAAGATCTCTTCATCTTGAATGCGAAAACATGAAAAATAAAGCTGGTTTTAGTAACTGCCTATATTCATGCTTAATTTGCTTTTCAGATACATATGAGGAACTCTTCTAGCAGATTCCTTCATGAACTGGACTCATAAATGCTCTGTTTAATCTTTACATTGAACATGGTCTTTACCATTAGTGCTTTACTTTTTTTTTTTTTTTTTTACATAACTTGATCAACTTTTATTATATCAATTCAAATTTAGCTTAAAGATTGGTCAATTACTCCCAAGGAATTCAGTATGTTGATCTGGTTGCTTAGTGTATAACTAAGGAAAAAATGATAAAGCAAAGACTTGAAATAAATGGTTGTAACACTTGAAACAGATATTGACACAAAGTTAGTTTTAAAATCTTACCTTTCCACATAAATACTTTTGCTGGTTCCCAAAGCATATAAGCTAGTCAGAATTCTATAACATGACACCTGTACATCTTCCACTAAATAAAAATAAAAACAGAACAAAAACACTTGTTATTTATACACTGTCTTAAGAAATTTTAGAATAAAACCCAAATTCCATATTGAGGGCATACTTATGTTTTAGCATTTTTAAAAAAAATAAAAATTAGGGGTGCCTGGTTGGCTCAGTCGGTTAAATGTCCGACTTCAGCTCAGGTCATGATCTCGCAGTTTGTGAGTTTGAGCCCTGCGTCGGGCTCTGTGCTGACAGCTTGGAGCCTGGGGCCTGCTTCAGAGTCTGTGTCTCCCTCTGTCTCTGCCCTACCCCTGCTCATGCTCTGTGTCTCTCTCTCTCAAAAATAAATAGACATTAAAAAAAATTGTTTTTAAAGCAAAATTAGAACAAATAGATATGTAAAATGAAATAAAAAAATATTTCTCAGACAAAATTCGTTTCTTTAAGAAGCTGAAAGCATTCTACGGAATGGACTATAATTATTCGGAACATTCTCAGGAACATTTTAAAAATAATTTTTCTGCAGATGGAAGAAAAAAGGATTTCTTCAAGAATAAAATTAAGCACAAGAATATTTGGGAAGGTCAGGCAGATTGTGTCTCCTGTTTTGAAGGTATGTAAAGACTGTGTCTTTTATTTCAACACCTAAGTGAACAATAATGAGAGTGCTGGAGGAGGTCGTGAGTTACTTGTTTTTGACCTGACATTCAAGGCATCAGGAAGCCAATCTTATAGAGAAGCCAGAAACTAAAATAAAACCTTATAGGTGATCTATGACCCGACAAGGCATGTTTAAAAGGCAAGAAAGAAAATCTAAGAACCTTGGCTTTCTAATCCCAACTCTTCTAGTATTTCCTGGAGAATGTACCATGACATGAATGGAGAAATCATCCTTGTCCTCCGGACCTGGTTCCTTGTCCACACTGCACTGCAGTGCTCCTACAATGGCTCAAGGACATGTGCTGCGAGTAGCGGCTGTGTTATCCACTGAGTAACACAGTGGTTTTCACACACAGCCGTACTTCACTGGGAGACCTACAAGGTGGAGAGTCTGAGTAGGCATGTCATTAAGACCCACTTAACAAGGGCTTACATCTCTCACGCTCAACATCAGTAGGAGGGTCGGAAATTGGGACAGGTCGCATATCATTGTGTTTCACATTGCTACTAGCATTCTGTGGATATTTTTTAATAATTATGGAAATCTATGCAAAAATAGCTGATTAAATCCATAAAAACAGACCAAAACCTACAAATAGAAAGCGTGTGAGCCACTGTAGTAGGCCAATTGTTTAGCCACGGACTTTGTCAGAATTACAGCTTGTAGAACAATGTGCACTGACTCAGACGTAATCGGAAAACAATGTGGCACATCCAGTGGTCAAACTGCATTAGAAAAATTCCATGGAAAGAGGGAACAGAGAAGCAGAAAAATTTGGAACCTGCACTCGAACAAGGTGGAAATGACTGCCCACCACCACTACCTTCTGGTCCCTTCTGTGAATGCATGTGATTCAGTGATCTACCTCTCTAAGAATGGTTTCTGTAACTCAAATGTCAACCGAGTGTTCTGGGGGCAAAAAAAAAGAGTGCATTTCAATGGATAAGCAGCGCTTGATGGGGCTTTTACAATTTCTCATTGTACCATTAGATAGTGAAAGTCTAAGTAATAGGTTTACATACATATTAGATCTTCTCCGAACTGATGCTGGCCAATATGCTCAAATAATGATGACAGCATTGGCAACAGAGCCACCGTGGTATAATTGATAATCTGAGTAACACCTTTGGGTTGGTTTCGGGTGTGGGTGAACTGGCCCTGCTTGAGATTCTCCATCGTCTTCTCCAGATCCTCCGCCGCATTGTCCAGAAACGTTCTGAGCGCACTTTTAACACTCTCCAGGCCAGTCTTCATGACAGTCCTAGCAATTAGAGAAGGGAGAACAGACACCTTGCAAAAGGACCAAGTGGAATTAGAAATAACACATGCATCTACTTTGGTTACTTATCCGTGACTTTCACTCAGCCGATTACTTTAATTCACCCTCAATAAACTTTTTCAACGTACTTGAATTTACAGTAATATATTGCTCTGCGAATGCATAACCTTTCCCAAATGTCTTCACCGTCAACTTAATGAGGGCCCAGATCAAGAGGCAGCGCTCATGCTCTGTATTTTCTAGCAATTTTCAGTATTTGTTTCATAATGAGCAAAACACAGGTTTTGAGCCAGCCAATCCCCAAATCCAACACAACCGAAACGGTTTCTGAGACAACGGCTGTGAAAGAAACATTGAATCCCTGCTACGCCAAGTCATTAAATGATGTAAATGTTTTAGGAGTGAAGTGTAGCCATCAGCTAAATGAGCCTCTAAAGGCTGAACTTTGTACAGAAGTGACCCCCTAATGCCACTATTTCTAGTAGGAAATGAAGGGATCTAATAGCATCTACTTTTTTCATTTATTATACAAAACACCTCACGTAAAATTTTAAAGGCAAAAATAAAGAACCCGAGAGTATCATGGGATATTCTCTGTAGGAGACATGGAGGAATTTTTATTTAGATCTATCCTGGATAATAAGTGAAATAAATGTATGACTTAAAGGCTGAATCACTCCTGCGAGATACACGGATTTGGTATTGAGGCAAACGATTGGGTTTCCAGTCCTGTGGCTGGGAGGGCAGAGTAGAAAGTACACGGACTTGGGAACTGGCCTACTTCCACACTTACTATGCAATCTTAAGCTTCACTTCGCTCATCTGTAAAATAAGAATAAAGCTCATGTCCTTATAAAGCTAAATGTTATCACAAGTGTGGAACACAAGTTACCATACCTAGAAGCTACTGAGACCTCTGAAGTTGCAGCTTACCATCATCTTTACTTGACATGACACATTCCCGTTTCAACCTTCAGTTACATACCTAGCTGCTACAGACATTGCTTGAAATTTAAATAACGATATATATATATATATATATATATATATATATATATATGATCACAAAAATAACAGAATGCCATTTATTAGTAATTTACAAAATACGTTTTCACCCACAAGCGTTTATTACAATTCCAAACACTGAAATCAAGAGACAAGGTATGTCTTAATATTCTTTTAAGTGTAGCACTGTTACGCTCACTTAGACAAAAACGTATCCATTTACCTTGCATCCAAAGTCTGACCCAAAATATGAAGACAGTTGACAATTGATGTGGCATCATTTCCTAAAGAGCAAACAAAATGCTATATAAATTGCCCGGAGGATTTCTCAGCGACCTTTTCTGGTAATATTTGTGTACCAAAAATTAGTCAACAGTACAACCCGACAGTAACTCAATTAACAAGATTTTTTGATAATCAAGTTTAAAATCATGCGGTTTTTCTGCTCGAAAGGGGTTATGCAAATGTAAGTAGAAAAGCAATAAAGCATGTTTCATCAAATAGCTGACATACTCGAGAAGCATTCAAAGCACTGTGCCAGGCTGAAGTGTTTTAACTGAACTCTTCAAATACAGTCACCTCCCCATATTGGCTCATCTTCCTCCTAAGTCATAATGTGTATCAACTTTTTAAAATCAGCTCATATCCTTTCTGAAACGAGATGGGCTAAAAGTCCCATAAATAAATTGAATTCCTTTGCAATTACCCAAGTGTCTCTGCTTTCTTATTCCATTCAACTGCATTAGGATGAATTATTTTGCCCAAGTGTTTTTGGCCTTCGGTGAAAACGAGCCACCAAACTATCACGTAAATAAGCATCAGAAGCTGAAGAAGTTAAATCCTACCCTTCTCAGATATTTGAAATGGGGATGGCTTTTCTTGAAAGATGACATTCACCCATTTTAACTGTGTATTTTACCAGAAAGTACAGAAATATGAATTATGAATTACTGTACCTATTTTACTTTGTGATGAAGATACATAATAGCAAAGAAATAAAATGAATCCAAAGTTACAAAGTAATTTGGCCACTCACAATACAGCTTGCCATTATCGCTTCCTCATTTTATAGTTCCCTATTTATAATACATACAGTCATTTCCCGGGTCCTGAGGTCTGAATGTACATTTTTAATACCATCTGAGTATGTTGCATTCTTTAGGCAAAAAAAAAAAAAAAAAATCCTAATATATATGAAAATTAACAACTGCCTTAGAATCTGGATAAGACAGTTTAGTGATATGATATACATAAGAAAAAAGAAAACTAAGGTGTTCATTGCTAGAGTCTGAGTTCTTTGATAAAATGTTCCATTCATCTCGTGCTTTGATTCTCAGAATTTCTGGTAATAATGAAGACAAAATCAGCAGAAAGGCAGAATTTGTTATGTCCCTGTCTATTGATTAGTAGGGCTTTCCCTGCAGCCCATGGAAGTATTACTCATTTAATTATTCATTCACTCAATAAATACATGTCAAATACCAGGCATTCTGAAACTTCCAGTTATAAGTGAAACAGAGTTCTCATGGTACTTGCATTTTAATGAGGACACAGTTAATAAAATATTAAGAAAAAAATCAATATGAACCTAATACCAGGCTACAGTAAAAACTATATATTTATATATATTAATTATATAACTATATATATATAGTTACACACACACACACACACACACACACACACATACATATATCAGAGAATAGGGATAAGAGCAACTGGATAGGGTAATAAGTTGAGTGGTCACAAGGCTCTAAGAAGGTGGCATTTGAGCAGAGATTTGAATGAACAAATCATGCCTATATCTGGGAGAAGGGCCCAGGCGGAGGGAACAGCATGTGCAAAGGCTCTGAGGCAGAAAATGAAGCTGGTGTTCCACGTAAGGCAGTGAAGGTGGCTGATGTGTGATCAAGATTCAGGGGAAAGAAGGGGGGTATGAGGTAGAGAGGAGGGGACTGGCCAGGTTTTGCAATTAGAGCAAGAGGTCTGAATTTTTTTTTTTTTTTTTTTTCAGGTGCAATAGAAAATATCCTTGGGTTTTGAACAGGAAGAGTTCTGGTTTCTATTTTAAAAGGACTAATTCACACTGTGTGAAACTCTGGAAGGGCAAGAGTGCAAGCCGGTTAGGAAGCTGCTACAGTCAATGACACTGAATTTGCATTAGGATACCAGCAGTGAAGAAGTTAAGAATTCATTTTCAGCCTTCGCTTATGGACTGAACGTGAAATGAGACGGATAGGAATCAGGGATAACTCCAAAATTGGGTGAGCACTTGTATGAGCAGTTGGGTGAAGGGGGGTAAGATTTACTGATGTAGAGAGAGCACAAGACAGGAGCGGAATGAGGGAGCTGGGGGCGGCGCGATCTGCTTCAGGCAGGTTCAGCGTGATGGGCCTATTAATGTCAGCTAGAGATGCAGAATAGGCTTCCGGTGCACAAATCTGGAGGGCAGAGAACACAGCTGGGTTGGAGCTACACATCTGGGCCCCATAAGCATACAGGTACTTTGAAAAATCATGGGCCTGAATGAAATTGGCCAGCATGTGCATAAATACAGAAGAAAAAAAAGGTCTCAGGGCCTCCAATGTTTGGAAGTGTGAAAGATAAGGAGGCGACGGCCCAGAAAATGAGAAAGAGAAGGCCCAGGAGAGAGAGGGGACACAAGGCAACGTGTGAGACTCTAATGGAAGTTATTAGTTAGCCCCCAGTCAGAGAGGCTGGCCCCTCACTCTTCGTCCTAAAACTCAGTTCTTTTTCCCTTTCCCTTCCAGTCTGCTGTCTCCTCGTATAGAGGACCAGTGTTTGTACTTTGAGCCTTTTCCAAAGGAGTGGCTGGGGTATTGCAAACCTCCATTCACTATGAACTCCTGAGGCGGGATTCCTATTCCTGGTGTAGGCCAGCCCGGAGAATAGTGTCCGGCAAACAGCAGGTATTCAGTGAAATCTTGTGGGCTGTGAAGAATAGGAAATAGTACCAGTGGCCAGACAAGTTCTGGGGGTCAGAGGAAAATGCATAGGGCGTATGGGAGATTTCTGTGATTGTAGAGTAACCCACCATAAGCTCTGGGAATCGTCACATTTTGGTATACTCCATATTAGACGCAGTATAACTTTGAATGGAAACATCTCCGTGTAAAAAAAAAATGGTGGGGGGAGGCCCCTAAGGAATGTAGAAAAAGTACAAATTGAATCTTCAACATCTTGTTGGGCAGACCACGCAAAAGCATCAATTCTACCAGCAGGGGTAGAGGCCTAGCTTATGATTAGTTTTGAAGAGGTAAAGCATGTAGCAAGAGCTTTAAATAAGATAAGAACCCCGTGCATCCCGCCCTTCTGAAGGCTCTCTGGATCGCCATCACCAGAAATGTCAATCACACTATAGGTAAGAACAAGAAAGGCTAGTGACAGTGGAGTAAGATGATAAAATTCTAAAGCGATGATTGTATTTTCATGTATTTAACTACATGTAATTTCTTCACTACTCGGACTAGAATAAAAACCAAAAGTTTGATATTTTCCAGCTTTTGCTCTTTCAAGGTCCAAACTGCTTCCCTTGTCTTCAAACATAACTGACCAACACTTAAGGAAACACCCGTGAGTTAGTTGCCTACTTGTCTCTGAGGTTGTGTGTTCCCATCAGTGCGTAAGCATGAAAGGTACATAACTAATATCATAACCTATACCTGAATCTGACAGCAAGAGACAGCAAGCGTTTGGTTTTTACAATGATTGTACCAACTCATAAAACACGACAACTCTCTAAATAAAAACAACAAAGTTAAAAGAGGTTAGAGTCAAAATATTCTTTTTGTATCTTAATCTCAATTTGTTTTGTGGTTTTTAATATAAGGTTCCTGTAAATCAGGAGTTTTCAATGTTATTCAAAATCTGACGTGTGGTGTCCTGCTTCTGTTTTGTAATCTGATGTTTCGAGTCACTGGGAAAGCAGTGACAGACTTTCTAATTTTTATTCTTCATCCTCACTTGTCTCCCGTGGCTCTTGACACAATACCTCATTGTGTTCGCTTCTTTGAAGAAACGATTAATCTTGGCAGAATCCTCATTAATAATGTGAAATAAAACTAAGCTAGAGGCACACATTTCTCTCAAAATGATGAGGGGATAAAAAGAGACTGAAAAGGGCCAATGACTTCATTACTTCTGAAGTCTGTGACACTGAACAGAATAAAACTTATTGAAACTTTAACCTAGTGAGAAGTTTTAGTTAAACTGAAAATGTATTTTAGATAATTACATATTCTATTTATTTACCCTGAAGTAAGTACATTCTCTCAAAGTGGTATGTTCAAAGAAAAGAAATATCTGTATCACTCTAATACTATTTTCTGATACTATTTTCATGATAGGTCTTTAATTCTGTCGTTTCTCACCTATTTCTTCACAAGAAATGCGTTATTTTTTATATAGCACATAAAACAAGTTAAATCCAGGAAACTCTTGCCTTTGCTATGTATACTGTCATGAAACAACAGAACTGTTACTCTAGGGAAAGACCTTAACAATATTTTAGTGATTTCAACAATACTCAGCAAAAGCAGCACATTGCGCATAACTGAACTATTAAATTCCCAGCATAATGACATGTCCAACTTTCAGATATGCACTATCCTCAGAGACCCTGAGTGCTTTAAGTAATTTTCCTTTCATTACGTGTCATTAAACACAGGCACGATCTGAACCTTGTTAGGGATAATACGTACATGTACTAGTTTTCTAGTATCTCCTGATAACAAGAGAGCAGTCCTCATTTTAAACACTTGAATGGGTTTTGGGGGGGGGGAGATAACAGATGGGTCAACGTAAATTTAACACATTAATTTGTTAATCAGGGAGAGATACCAACTGATAGAATCTACTGTATCACTTTACTATTGAAGCTCTGCAAACATAACATTAAGATTTACACAGCAGTTTAAATCAGGCATCTCTTGGGGCGCCTGGGGGGCTCAGTCGGTTGGGCGTCCGACTTCGGCTCAGGTCATGATCTCGCACTCCGTGAGTTCCAGCCCCGCGTCGGGCTCTGTGCTGACAGCTCGGAGCCTGGAGCCTGCTCCGGACTCTGTGTCTCCCTCTCTCTCTGACCCTCCCCCATTCATGCTCTGTCTCTCTCTGTCTCAAAAAATAAACGTTAAAAAAAACACAACTTTTGGGGCGCCTGGGTGGCTCAGTCGGTTAAGCGTCCGACTTCAGCTCGGGTCACGATCTCGCGGTCTGCGAGTTCGAGCCCCGCGTCGGGCTCTGGGCTGATGGCTCAGAGCCTGAAGCCTGCTTCCGATTCTGTGTCTCCCTCTCTCTCTGCCCCTCCCCCGTTCATGCTGTGTCTCTCTCTGTCTCAAAAATAAATAAACGTTAAAAAAAATTTAAAAAAAAAGAAAAAAACACAACTTTTAAATCAGGCATCTCTTACTGGGGGGAGAAAACCCAACATTTTAACAAGAACTACTACTGCTTCTTTTAAATATGTGACAATACTTACCCTATTTAATATCCCTGCGGCTAATAATGGAGTCAAATTAATGACGTGCCACATTGGGTTCTAGGGTCACTGAGGACAAACCAGAAGAAATTTTGGAGTACTATGCTCAATTTTGGAGTGTTTGCTTGATTCCAGGCATTCCTAAAAATGTCTCCGCTATCAGATTAGGAAACTCTCCAGCTCTCTGGACAATCTGCTATCTCACTAATACGTGAACAATTTACCAGAAAGTGTGAAAGTAGAAAAGGCCTCCAAATGATAACTATTTTGTGCCTTCTCAAATAGTTCCTCTAGGTGAAAGGATCGCGGTTGGCTGGGTTTAATGATCTTGTTTGAATAGTCATTAATTATGCATTACTTCCTCTTCAGTGTAAGGGCCCTAAGTGGTTTCTTGGACAGCTTAAGAAATAAAAATATATATATATGTGATTCTAATGAAATGTGGGATAATTGGATACATTTTTCTTAATCATCTCATAAGCCAAAAAAAAAAAAAAAAAGGTAAAATTTCAGTTATTCTGAATGTAAGAAAATTCCAAATCAAGAGCCCTTATCTCTTTGTTCTAAGTGTCTGCTCTTCTCTTTTGGAATGTAGGCTTCCTAAAGGCAAGACCTAGTTGGTTCATTCCTTCAGTCACCTGACATGGATAAAAGACCTACTACGTGCCAGGCTTCGGATACAACAATAAGCCCTCAGTGAGCCGAGAGGTTTGTGCCAGACAGGGATGTGACTCTGGGGACATCATGGAGGACAGGTACTCGAGTGAACAGAATGTTCTAAGAGTAGGGGGAGGGACTAAAATCAGGGAGGTTGGGGAAGGTTTTCCTGACAGAGTAGGTAATATTTGGGTTGAAATCTGAAGGGTGAGGTGAGCAGTTTACTCCACTGAGCGTGAAGGACTGGAGAGGAGACTTATGTCTGGGGACCCCATTCTAGTAGGCAATTACAGCAGGTGCAAAGACCCTGCACAGAAAGGGATATGATACTTTTAAGAAGCAGAGAGAAGGCCACTTAAGCTGAAGCATAGACAGCAGGCCACAACATGGCAGGGAAGGTGGATGGAGGGGTACTTAGGGGATAGTCTATGAAACACTAATGTGGCCAGATTCAGAAATTTTCTTCTCAAGAAAAGGGAAGCCACTGAACCTGCAGGAGAGTGATAGGAAAGACAGGATTGTGGGAAGATCCAACTGCTGTGGAGCACACTTTGAAAGAGCAAGAGGGGATTCAGGGAGAATGGTCAGTTTGTTCCGAGAGGACAGATGACCGATGCCTGGACCGGCCTCAGATGGTCACAGTGGAGAAGCGCAGAGATGTTCATTTTCCTATTCTCACACCCTGAAAGGATGACCCCACACAGCAGAGCACAATAAATGTTGATTGATGGAGTGCCTGGGGGGGCTCGGTCAGTTAAGTGTCTGACTTTGGCTCAGGTCGTGATCTCCTGGTTCATGAGCTTGAGCCCTGTGTCAGGCTCTGAGCTGTCAGAGCCTGGAGCCTGTTTCAGATTCTGTGTCTCCCTCTCTCTGCCCCTCCCCTGCTCATTCTCTGCCCCTGTCTCTCTCAAAAACAATTAAACATTAAAAAAATTTTTAATAAAAATTAAAAATATTGAATGAATGCATCAAATGAATGCTATTAAGGCATTAGATTGTATTTTATTATTATTCATCTCACATATAAAAATAAAGCCCTTATGAAGTCCTGATCTGCATACACCTGTGGCACCACGGTTGTCCCTGTTGGAGGCTTAGTTACCAGATTCTGCTTCCTTTCCGACTGACCGAAAGGCTTAAACAGGCTGTAGCAGGAGGACTTATGTATTTTCTACCATCCTCGGCATTTTTAATCAGAATTTCCACTTAGCAAAAGTGAGCAAAAATGGTGGGATGAAAAAGCAATATTTCATTAGTTGGCAATGGGTCCTTGAAAATGGCAAACGGGATTCCCATCACTTCTCAACTTGCCTGGGTCCCGTCCATGTCCTAACCAATTTCCTTAAATACAAGAGTACACCAACTTATAATCACTAACGAGGATGTCAGAATTCAAACAGGAAGCCTATATATAATATATATATATATATATATATATATATATATATATATATATATATATATATATATGTATAATGAAGATACTAATTTCTTCATTGTTATATTTTTCCATAAAGCATTCTAATGGATTCATCAGAACTACTGTTCTGTAGGGAATAGGGCCTGTTTCTGCTTTTAAAAGACTTAGCTTTTTCAAATATAAAATGAAACGGTTTAAATGCCTCAAAAAAATATATATGAAGCACAAAACGTTTTGTACTGATGGTCTCTTTAGTTCTTAAATAGTGTGCCTCAATGTAGAGAATGCATTTTTAAGTCGATAAAAGATATACACAAATATAGAAGTCCAAATGTGGGGAATCTTCAATTAATCAGAAAAGTCCTTCAACTACAGATGAAGTTTGGAAGTATAACAACAATTTAATTTGGCAGCCAGCTTGGAATAAAGAGTCCCTTACTCATCAGATCCTGAACTCACCACAATCACTACCACCAAGACGAATATTTTGTCTCTTGGTATGAATATTCCCCTTGTGTCTCCAAACACACCTTCCTGACATGTTGAGGGTGTGTCTTTCTACATCTTTACTTCTGGTCATCGCTCCTAAGACACAAAGCCCGGGCATTCCTTTGTCAACCTCAACTTTTAACTGTCTTAATCTGTCCTTAGCTTAAGTCATAAACAATTTGTAAATTTAAAGCAGTACAGTAAAAACCACTTTGATCATCAGCGTATTGTCTACCAGAATTTGGAAAAAAAATGATACCATGTTAGAGAAGGGAGAAAGGAAAAAATCACAGATAATATGACTATAAAGGACCACTATGTATGTATTTGTGTGTGTGTGTGTGTGTGTGTGTGTGTACATTAGGTCTCTCTCTTTAGGGAAATCCGCAATGGCAGAACTGATACATCAAAAATAAATAGTTGGTATACCACTTCGACTTCATTCTGGAAATGGGTAAATTATAAAGGCTTAATTGTGCATGTACTTTAAAGAGCCAAGTCCTCTAGGTTCCCCTAGGAATCCCTTAGGTTTGAAAGCTGTTAAGACTGCAGTTTACATAATCCTTCAACGTTCATTATCTTACATTCGATCAGCTATGCGCAACTGATCTCTAAGATTAGTATTGATTGTGACCCAGTTTAAAAATGGAAAAACAGGGGGTGCCTGGGTGGCTTGGTCGGTTGAGCATCCGACTTTGGCTCGGGTCATGATCTCATGGTTCGTGGGTTTGAGCCCCGCGTTGGGCTCTGTGCTGACCGCTCAGAGCCCGGAGCCTGTTTCGGATTCTGTGTCTCCCTCTCTCTCTCTGCCCCTCCCCTGTTCATGCTCTGTCTCTCTCTGTCTCAAAAATAAATAAATGTTAAAAAAAAAATTTTTTTTTTAAATGGAAAAACATGGGGTGCCTGGGTGGGTCAGTTGGTTAAGCAGCTGACTTTGGCTTAGGTCATGATCTCACAGTTTGTGGGTTTGAGCCCCGCGTCGGGCTCTGTGCTGACAGCTCAGAGCCTGGAGACTGTTTCAGATTCTGTGTCTCCCCTGTCTCTGCCCCTCCCCTGCTCACGCTCTGTCTCTGTCTCAAAAATAAACAAACGTTAAATTTTTTTTTTAAAAATGGAAAAACAAAAACAAAAACAAAAACAAAGGTTCAGAGAAATCAAGTCTCTCGTCCAAATCATTCAGCTGGTCTAGTTACAAATAAAGCATTAATATCTAGGTTTTCCAACTTGAAGCCCACCATTTTTCTGGGACATCCTACTAGAGTCTAAAGCCAGGTTGTAACGGTCATGTGTAAAGGTGATACGGAGAAGACTTAAAGATTCTAATAACTTGACAAGACTGTATTAGAAAATGTTTGATTAACAAAGGCCTCCTGAAGTTCGTATTATTGTATAGGCAAATGCCAAAACAAATTTGAAACCCTGAAAACAAGAGACACTAGAATAATATAAAGAAGACACACACAAGTACGCTTTTGAGGTAAAGTAGCTCTCCAGTAAATTCCTGTTAAAAATAAAAATAATAGTATTTAAAGGCTACAGGATTTAAAATACAATGCCTAAATGGAGTATCAGCATCATGTAGGGTTGGTATGAATGTTAAAGTCTGGCTTGTCTCCATGGAGAGGTAGTACAAGTTTCATCAATGCATTTATCTTCAATTACTAGTCCCTTAAGAAACATAGGAGATTAAAGAATAGGCAAAATTTATCCACAGTAAAAGAAGTCTATATGTAGTGCCTTTGCAGAGGTTATAAACCGGAAATGGCACAAGGGAGGCTTCTGGGGTGCTGGAAATGTTTTATGTCTTGATCTGAGCAAATGGACATGTATGCGTGGATGGAAAATTTCAACAAACTGTGTCATCAGGCTGTCTTCAAGATTTGTGTACTTTGCTCCATATATGGAACACCTCAGAAAATTTTTAAAAGAAATTATAGTGAAATATAGACTAAGAAGCCAAGAATTTACAGTAAGAACTTAGAAACAGCACAACGGAAATATTACCATGCTCATCAGGAAGAATGTAAACACTGCCCTTGAGAAAAGGGGTCCCCATCAGAGCGATACAGACTAAGACAGCACTCTCGGAAGACAAATGGAGGACACTTGAATCCACTGTTATTACGAGAAAGTTGAAGAGTTTCTAACAATTCTGTCTGCACAATGTTCATACAAATTTTTCTATGTCGAGGAAAAGTCAAACAAAAATCAGCCAACTAGAAATTACTTTGAAGAGATTTTGCCCAATGATGTGGCACAACTTAAATATGAATGCAAAAACTTGGGCAATTTAAATGAAATACAGGGGCGCCTGGGAGGCTCAGTTGGTTAGGCGTCGCTTAGTTTCAGCTCGGGTCATGATCTCACGATTCCTGAGTTTGAGCCCTGCATTGGGCTTTGTGTTGACTGTGCAGACCCTGCTTGGGATTCTCCCTCTCTCTCTCTCTCTCTCTCTCTCTCTCTCTCTAAATAAGTAAGTAAACTTTAAAAAATATTCACTGTGTCTTATATAGAAATGACTTAACCCTTAGCGTTTCCTGTGAATGGAACTGAACTTACATCTGTATCAGTACACTAAATATTTCATTACTAAAATCACCCCAACACTGTCTCAAAACCGACAGTGCACAGAGCTGAAGTTTGCTTTTGTGCTTTACAAAAGCAGATGCAGGAAATGAAAACACAAATTCTGCCAGCTGCTCTGGAGTCCTAAAGCCCCACGGCAAGGACAATCTGTGGCATGTGGGTGACTGCCCTGCATGGCTGTCCAAAAGCAGGTGCGCGGTGTGTGGACTTCAGTCACGCGAATTCTCAGACACAAACAAAAGCTAACTATGGGGTGGGTGATGCTAGAAAAGTCACTCCTGCCACGTGAGGTCCTTGCCTCACTGCCTCTACCATGAAGCTCCAATGTCTGGAATGCAGTCAACATGCAAATCTGTAGTCAAGAGCATTAAAAAAAAAAGAAGAAGAAGAAGAAGAAGAAGAAGAAGTGCAGTTAAAATTTTTTTTCTGATTTATGACAGCTCATTCTTTAATCTATCAGAAACAGACAAATGAATTCAAGGGCCCAGTTGCACTTCACCCCTCCGAAATAAAAGATGGCAGAAGCCGCCATGTCCATTCATTTTCTCTTTCATAACACAACCTTTTGATTTTCAAATGTGCTTTGGACCAGCATAAAAAAGTTACAGTCTTCAATTTCACCATAGAGAATGCTACTTACAAACGACCTCGAGGACCTTATCTTGGCCTATGACAACCATGCATGCAGCCATGCAAACATGCATTCATGCAACATAGCAGCACACAACACAGTGCAAAATTGGCAAAGAAAACCAAGTGATGGCCATGCTAGTATTTGTTGCAAGGGTCTCCTTACCAAATAGTGAAATCCTATGCCTGACAAGAACTCCAAGTTTGCAGAATAGGCTGAAGACAAAAGAAAAACAAAAGAGAAAGGGGGGAAGGGGGAGGGAAGATAGAAAAGACAGGGAGAAATTAAAATAAAATTTAAAAAAAAAGAAGAAAAAAAAGAAAAATAAACAGCTGATATATGAGCAGGAAAAAAGCAACATGATGTCACGCAGAAAGAATCAATTTTCTGAGCAGAATGTGGAGTAGAGGTATTAAAGAAAGAATCTTTGAGTGCATATCTTTAACAAACATGGTTAAAAAAGCACATATTATAAGTAAAGAAACCAAAAAAAATTTGAAAGCAAAGCTAATTAATATAAAAGCAATCTATATGAACCCCATAAGAATATGACTACTCAAATAGCACAAGGAAAACGCTTAAAATTTTATCTGCCCAAATGTACCACTGAAATTCTAGAATTTTTGTTGTTGTTATGGATTATTATTTAAAATCAGAAGTATGGCACTTGGGGCATGAAATGTCACTTTAAGGTTTAGTATGTTTATCATTTGAACTTTCCTTCTTTCCAACCGTGAGCATACCCCTCCCATATACACCAAAGCATCCAGTGAATTTGAACACAGTGAGGTAGAGATAGAATTTGAACAACTGATAATCACTCAGAAAAATGTTGCAGATGCAATAACTTCAAGGGTTCTTCATGCTAATGCTTGACTTAAGCCTATTTCTTATCTCCTCCAGAGCAAGTTTCTGGGCCACTGTGTTCCTGGGGATCGGCAGTGGGAGATCCCAAATAAGGGTGGCCTGCAGTCAGCAGGACAGCACTGATATGTACTAACTCTCACATGAGAACCTGGGAAAGACCTGCCATTGTCCCGGCTTGTCCCCAGGCTGCAGTCTGGCGGGCTCCTTCCAGGTCTTCTCAGGAATACCCTTCACTCCCTTCCCTGCTATACTCCCTTCTATCCATCCCTCAGGATTCAGCAACTGACATGTCTACTCCAACAAGCCTTTGCTAACACCCAGTGCTCCTTCACCACTCCCAGTCCAAGCTGAAAGGGTTCCTTCCAGCCTCTCCTAGGGGTCATGTGCAAATCTCTACCATGACATGTAACCTTCCATATTGCAAATGATACTATTTTCACATCTACCCAAACACTTCTGAGCTCTCAGATAGAGGCTCTGTGTAGCCAGAACTTGATGAAAGCTCTAGCCTTGATGATCCATGTGTACAGCACCACCCACACCCAGCTTGACTGTCCCAGCTAGATCCTGACTGCCCCATTCAGTCTTGCAAAGCTCTCCCATAAACAGCAGTGTGTAGACATGCCCTCCCCAAGACGGGGATATGGACGATGCCATGGAAAAAAAATGGAGTCACGAGCTCACGGCAGGACTGGAGAAAGGAGACGGAGAATCACGTCTGTGACACTGACTTTTTTAACAGTAAGTTTTGGCTATCATCTCTCATTTCTGTAACAAGGGAAAATAATGTATTAATGAAAAATAATTATAAAGGGTATCGTACAGCTTTTCCGAGAGAACATGCATCGGCAAATCTCTCAGTGAATTTGAGGTCTTGAGTCGTCTCCTAGCAGTTCTAAAAGTTTTTAAAACAATGATCTATTCAAGCAGATATTGTATTTAAAATGAGATATTAGCCTCCTGAGCTGCATTGTTTGTCTCTGTGCTATAATGTAAACAAAAAAAGAGGTAATAAAATAAGCAACATTCTCCAGGTGCTCTGACCCACTGAGCCTTATGCTAATTCAACAAGGATCTGTCTCCATCTCTAGAGAGTGAGCGCTTGTCAGAGTTGTACGTATTTTGGATCCCTATATGTAGATCAACCTGTTTTGAGTGATCTCGTTTTACTTCTTACGAACTGAGACTCTGTCGTATCAGTGTGAAACATTCTGAGATAATGTTGAATTTGCAATGCTAGGATCATGTTTGAACCCAATTCATCCAGACCTAGGACATTTTCCTGCGATGAAAAACACAGCATTATTCTGTGTCCGATTCTGTTGGATTATAGTGAATGTCTGAGAATCTGTTTGAAAAAATGACTTCTTAAAATAGCAATGCTTCTTAACTTTGGTTGTTCCTAATCAGTAGCCGATATGTAGAAATAGAAATATGTAGATATGTAGAAACAGAAATATGTAGATATGTAGAAAACCAGGTTCTCACAAAGGACAAACTGTATCTATTTCTCCTCCCGTGCTATCATCCACTTTTAGAGTGGAGTTTGTATGTCAACTATAAGGTTTTATTATTATAAGCTTTGGCCTATAGTTTCTCTAAAAATATTCTCCATAATACTGTCTTCTCTTTCTGTATGTATATCCCTCCATTACTAACATTCTTAAGAAATTGTAATTCATTGGGGCGCCTGGGTGGCTCAGTGGGTCAAGCATCCAACTTTGGCTCAGGTCATGACCTCAGGGTCTGTGAGTCCGAGCCCTGTATCGGGCTCTGCTCTGTGCTGATGGCTCAGAGCCTGGAGCCCGCTTTGGATTCTGTGTCTCCGTCTCTCTCTGCCCCACCACGCTCGCTTGCTCACACATGCACACACTCTCTCTCAAAAATAAGCAGTAAAATAATTAAGAAAAAGAATTCATAATGCACCTACAATTCCTTGGCTTTGATGCCTCACTGCTCTACAGAAACACTCGCTAGAAATTCTCGGTGCTTGCTGATCAGTAAGTCAAATAATACTTTTTCAATCTCGGTCCTGGAAACTGCCTATGGTACTTGGCATCACTGACTACTTCAATCTGGGAAACTCTCAGTTCTGTTTTACGGCGATATGTTTCCCCTTCTTCTCTAATAAATCATCCTCAGTGTTCTTCAAAGAACCATTTCTGAAAACCCTTCAGATGTAATGAGTCTCTAAGGTTTGGAATTCAGACCTTTTTGCTTCTCTGTCTACTCTCCCTTCATCTGCTTCCAGCACTGTGAGCATAACATGGGTACAGATAATCTCCAAATATGCCATTTCCGGCTGACTAACCTGCCAGTACCCACGCTTCAGTAATTACCTAACCAAACTGAACCCCTTCTTCTCAAAACCAGGTCTCCGTCATTTCTTTCTTTACTGTTGCCAGCAATATTGTTCCAACCACTCGGCACTGAAACTCCAGCACCGTGGGGACCTGCCATATGACCCACTGCCAAGGTCTGTGATTTTCTCTCGTCCGTGCTTCCCACATCCAACCCCTCTCTCCACGTACATCTCCTCCGTATTCCCAGTACTTCATATATGTTTCCATTGCACTCGTCACAACTTGTTAAGTGGTTAGCGCTACATGTAGGCAGGTACTCAGCTGCACTTCTTAAAAGCTGCACTTAATTGG
The DNA here is from genome assembly GCF_028018385.1 of Neofelis nebulosa. Classification (NCBI taxonomy): domain Eukaryota; kingdom Metazoa; phylum Chordata; class Mammalia; order Carnivora; family Felidae; genus Neofelis; species Neofelis nebulosa. The sequence goes on along the minus strand of NC_080794.1, from coordinate 8,415,286 downwards.
AACTGCATCGTTATATGTGTGTTTATCATCCTCAGTCCTAGGACGGCACCTTGGACACGGCATGGCGGGCATTCAGAAACGCGTGCTGAATGGATCTGTGGGTAGAACCACCTCTTTAAGGTAGCACTTCCCTCACGACAGCCTGCATTGCTGTCATGGCCTCTTAGCAAGCTCACACTTCTCAGTCCCACTTTTGTGGCCAGACTGCCCTTTATCCCAATGGCTTCATAGGGCTCATGAATTAAGTAAAAAAGATTAATTATAAAAATCAAAAAGAAAAAAGGAAGAAGGTGCCTTGTTCCAGCGGTCAATATCAATGACAGGGTTCTATAATGAATCTACGTCACCCACACTTACCCTAAATTGCTATGTTCTACACTCTATACGTTATCGACACGTAGAAAATAGTCCCCCCTCTTAATCTACAACCTACAGATTCTTGAAAGTCAATTCTGAATTATCGTGTCTTCTGTATATCTCTAGCCTGTCCATACCCACCCAATGTGGTCTTCCTTGTCCTTGAATCCCACAGCACTGCATGGCTTTCTTCTACTAGAATTATATTTTTACCCACATACTTAGGTACTACCAGCTACACTCCCAGAGAGCAGAGGGCACACCTTACTCTTTTCCACAGACATGATGGTGCGGACTTTAGACACAGTAAATGCTCGACATATGATTTCTAGTGCCAAGAAGTATCCAAACATCTAATGGCGACAACCCATTCTTAAATGTGGAGGTTAATTTAGACCCATGCCGTACTGCTACACGCAACTGTTAAATACGAATTAAAAGTAGTCCTGCAGTGTTCAACATGGGTGTGAAGGCATGACTGCTTAGTCACAGTAGCAGGGACAGTGGGGTTTTTTTTCTTTGTATTTGATCCTTTTTTTTTTTTTAACCTATTTTACCCGCCAAAGTAATATTTAACTGAAGTGGTAAGAAATCACATTTATAAAATTTCAGTGATCCCATTGTAACATGTCTAAAAAATTTGTAGTTGGTTTTTGTTAGTGTGACGGCGATTTGGGTTGTTTTAAGACATAGATTTATGATCAGAAAAGTAAGACTTTTTCCACTTTAAAAATATGTAAAAATGGTAAGAAAAACATCTCTACTATGCTACCCAAGGGAAACAACTATTAAAATCAAGTTTCTTCCCTACCAATATTCTTCTACACATCCAAATTTAGAGGTTTTTTTAAAGATCTTGATCCATATTATTTAAATAGATATATATATATTTTTTACTTTTTAAGTAACCATTGTCCTAAGATGTGATATATTTGCATCCATCATAATGTTAATGACCAGACAGCATTTTCCATGTGCTGTAATTTCTTTATCATTAACTTTCTTCATTTTTCATCCCAGAATTTTTCCGAGGTTAAAATCTACCTATGTTTGGTACTCAAGGGCTGTGATGAAATAAGGTACTTCTATCAGCGTGCGTCTCATTCTTATATGTTGGAATGTGAGACCATTTCTCTTTTGGAAATGGTAACGGGAGAAATAAAATGTGCCGGTCCTTGTTGCCCTAGGTGGAGCAAATCTGAAAATGAAATTACAGAAAACCTTCTGGTGAGGCCTTAATAAAGAGGGGGCGTCTCAGGCCCCCAAACCACATCAACTGAGGCTCGCACAGAATAGCGATGCTCTTCCAATTTCTTCTATGAGGGGCAGTGGGCAAAGGAAAATTAGTTACCTCTGGGGTCAGTGAACAGCTCTCAGAGTAAGAATGAAAATGGAATGGAGATACAAACATGACGGGGGGGGGGGGGGGAATAGAATTTGCATACTTTTATTTGTATTCTTTCCTATATTCTTTGATTGTATTTCTCTTGGTTTACACAATTGACTGATACCCAAGTTACCAACTCTGGGAACAGAGCTGCTGTTACAAAATCCTACTCTGATGGGGGACGGGGGCGGGGGTGAGGAGACTGCATTGAAAGGTAACTTGATGCCTTGGCATTTTCTGGCCACCGGGGATGGTGGGCCGCTGAAGCGATTAGGGCACTAGTGAAATGCAGACAGCCGGGCCTCTCTTTCCCAGGGAAAGCAGAAAGAAGACCACTCCGAAGTCAGGAGAAGATTCCTACCTTGGAAAGTAGCCCCTCACCCGCTTCTTTCTGGTAACAAGAGGGTGGAAACAAAGTGCGTCACTGGATGGATTCTCTGTTACTTTAACTATAATCGGTTACACCAACTTCACAGGAAGACTATTATTTGAAGAAGTTTGGGGCCATTTTTAACGCGGTTGCAATCTTACATCACATGACATCACATATCATTAAAGTCAAGTCCAAGGAAAGCTTGTAGCCTGCTTTATCTCGGTTACTCATTTTTATAGAAACTTCTTTCAAATACAATCTAAAAGCTTCGTATGGACTCCTGTGTAATTTGATAATACAGAAACAGATTTGCTCTGTAATCGATCACATATATACTAAATTTTGGCATATTTTGAAAAATCAGACTTGAAATACCCAGAAGAATCACAAATAAATCTATGAGGAATACTTGGGTTTAAACAGAAATGAGAAAGCATTGCTAAATTGCCAACTTGAGTGGTGCAAATCTTCAGAAAGGTACATATTTTTACGTCATTTTCTTCCAAGATAGGTCATTATTTACACACAAACGTTGAAAAATTTGATTTCTGTAAATGGGATTTTGCCCTCCAGAAAAACTCCTTTATTTTTCAAAATTGTGGCAAATATAGTAGACTCAGAAATTTTAGAGGAAGTAATGTTAAAAGCACCATTTATTGGGGCACCTGGGTGGCTCAGTGGTTAAGTGTCTGATTTCGGCTTAGGTCGTGATTTCATGGTTCTGTGGGTTTGAGCCCCACATGGGGCTCTGTGCTGACAGCTCAGAGCCTGGAGCCTGCTTCGGATTCTGTGTCTCCCTCTCTCTGCCCCTCCCCTACTCGTGCTCTCTCTCTAGCAAGAATGAATAAACATTAAAAAATTTTTAGAAAAAGCACCATTTATCACAAATACTAATGCAGTGATGACTCTGTGGATTCTGTGATGGGGGTCTTATTCCTTCTATTCAGCATTATATTTAGCAGCAAAATGGAAGAAAACTCAACGTTTAGAACACACGTATTAACTTGTAGAGAGCATCCTCCTCCGTGTTTGATCCCAAGGGGCCAAGGGTCAGGGAAGCTGGGTAGACACTGCATGCTCCCACCTCAAGGTCCCCAGATGCTCTTCCTCAAATGCAAATACACTTCGCTCAACAACAGTCTTTATTTTGTGTAGCTCTTTACCTCGTCACCATTTCTTTCTCCTTGTTTGACGCATGTCCTCCAGAACAGAGGGGTCTGCTTGCTGCAGATAAGAAGTATAAACGATGGTTTTTGAAATACTGATCAATTAAAGGAAGCACAACCTGAAAGAAAGGAAAAGAAAACAGATCTACACGGTGGACAGAGACTCTGGGGCAGCCAGACTTCTGTCCGCCTGCAGCAGGTCCCCCAGTATCCATAGCCCTGCCAGTTGGCATGATTTTAGAGTATGCCTCTCTCAAATCTTACCCTGCTATCTCTAGTCCCGGCGGGGGCGGGGGGGGGGGGGGGAGGGGAAGTTGGAGGGTGTATGTGTGTGTGCATGCGTGTGTGTGTGTCAGACAGGATGTAATTATGGGGAACACACCAAATTTTCAACGGTTTGGAATTATTTTCAATACCTTCTAAAAATGAAATATTCTTAGTCTTCTCATATAATGTAGTTCGGGGTCCGATAGGTTCAAAAAATAATCATCGACTACCATTTATTGAGTCTCTGCTATGGGTGAGAATTGCAACTCCACAGTCAATTCACTGCTCCTAGTAACTACTCTGTGTGGCAAGCGTCATCATCCGCTTTACAGGTATTAAACTGAGGTGCAGAAAGTGAGTGACCTACTCAAAGTCACACTGCCGCTTACCTACCTCCACAGTGTTCTCACCTGGCCTCTCTCAGAGCCGCCTGGCCCTTCCCGCATGCTAATCCTGCTGCCCTTTGGCGAATTCCTCTTCTTTGCCCTGTGTGCTCACATCACAAGGCTCTGCACATGCCATTCCCTATGTCTGAAATGCTCTTCCCACACCCCGTAACCTGTCCACTCCACTCTCCCTGCAGACCTCAGCTCAGTGCTTCATCAGATAACCGTCCACTGATCTCCTCAACTGGGTAAAATCCCCATATTCTCTGTTCTTAGAACATCATTTGCAATTTTGCATTTAATACGTGTGATTCTGAATCAGTCTTTCTCCATAAGAGTCGATAAAATACACAAGAACAATACACATTTCTGGGTCTGTTTCCCATTACTGTGCTCTCCTGGCTTCTAGAACAACTCTTTGCTCTGCTTTGTTTACCCCTGGGTCACCAGTACTTAGGACTTTATGGGACCTACAGCAAGCGCTAGATAAATATTTGTTGAATAAATAAATGAAAAAAAAAATAACTGGCATTATCAGTATTTAGACTCAAGTCTGTCTAACTACATTTTTCCTACAACGTGGTATATGGCATATTTATATATAACAGCAACATACAAATTCTTTGTGATCTTCCTTGAAAGTTGTGACATTGCCTGGATTTTGATTGGCACATAATAGCTACTCAATAAATATGTGAATGAATGGATTACAGACTCAGAGGAAATTAAACCACATTAGGTGTCTGCAAACAAAATCACTAGGGGTACACAGGGCAATACAAGAATGTATTTTAAATGTATTATTAGAGGCCATGAATACAGCATTTGTAATAACTGGCTATCAAGGGGGGGATTACAATGCAGCATGATAGATAACTAACAATATGCATCCCAGGATAAACTTGGGATGCTTGATATGGAATTTGAATGCTATACTGAGTGGAAAGAAAAGACAAGAGAAATCTCCCTTACGGTAAAGGGCACAAATCTGAAAACATATAAAGGAGGCCAAATATGAATCAATCAAAACAACACGCCATTTTGCAAATGATCTCTAGGAACCAGCAAATGCAAGGACTTTGAAAATAAATTGACAGAAAGCATTACGTCCTCAGGCTAAGTGCAACATCGTTTGAACAGGAAAGCTTCCCAAGGGCATATTCTGTCTTCGCGACAGGAATCCCCGGGACGGAGTCTAACACCTGACAGAGACTGGACACACGCAGCACATGCTATGCCAGTGAATGGACCCAATGAGGAGAATCTGCAACACTTTGTGTCTCCTGACTGGAGACAGGAAGTCTGTCTGAAAGGAAGTCATGAATGTTCCTGACTGGCTGAAAGGAAGTCATGAATGTTCGCGGCCTAGGGCAAACTCTTGATAAATTCGTATTAAATGGAATGAAGAGCGATATTTGGGTAGACTTTACATATAAACAATTCACCCTCTCTGATCCTCAGCTTCCTCTGCTGTAAACGAGTAGGACGAGGGTCCCACAATAAAGCTTACACAGTAAAGCTTCTTATCATGTACAACTTCTTGAATTTATAATTTATAAACGAATTCTTTTCCCCTTTATAAAAGAAATGCTCTTACATTTTTAAATCCTAACAACCGAACTGAAGAAGTAGATTATTTTTCCTCTTTGTCATTTGATAAAGCCCAGTAAGGAGAACTTTGATTCCTACAGATTGAAGTGATTTGTGAATTACGGCAGGAAGAGCAGGGAGTGAAAATAAGACCGAGTATTCTGGGCGCAAATTCATCCTACATGACTCATGCACTTATTCCTGTGCCACAGAATATTTACTTGTAGTAGAACTCACACTGGTAGACCAGTACGTTCCGTAAAGAGGCAAAGATCTAAAGGGTATATTCGGTCGACAAACACATGGAATGAAAAACAAGATGGAGTGTATACTGTACTTTAGCAAAGAACTTGATTTCTTGCTCGTAAGGAAAATGTTCCGCCTTGCTTCTGCTGCCACCATCTGTAGAAATGAAGAGTTGTTGAACATGTTTTGTTTACTTGAAACATTACAAGATCTTCCACCCAAAAAGCAACATGTAGAACACATCACTATAACATCACTGAACGTGTTATCCCAGGAAAGCGAACACAGAAACCCATCCAAAATATCAAGGCTAACTTCATTCAGCAGTATGACAATTTTTTAAAAGGGATTTTCAAAAGTACCCAAATCGTAATAAAAAAATCTATCGAGGACAGCCCACACACACGCTGGCGTAGCTTTACGAGCTTCTTGACACGTAGCGGGAAAAGTGGAATAGAGTCACATAAAAACCCCGCATCTTCTTTCAGTAAGAAAAAAGCTCGCCACGGATGACAACAGTGAGTATAAACTCAGTAAACAAAAAATTGGTTAGATTGTTAGATTGGTGAGCCTCTAATAAAAATAGTTGCTTCTTGCTGGGACTAGAAGTTACAATATTAATATGCCAAGTGAAAAATTGCAGGAAGCCAGCCTGGGATGAGCAGGAGGACCACGACCGTAATATTCGGTTGGCAAATTAACATTCTGCTCAGGAGTAAAGAAGTTCACTTATGTCACAAGATAATTTCCATGAGCAAAGCAAAGACACCCGAGTTTTCCCCATGGTTCAAAAGGTTAAGAACTGATCGACCGAATGCACCGAGCTTTGAAGTGGCCCTTCTGTGCCTCCTTCACGCATCCGCAGGAGGTGACATCAACTGTAATAACCAGGATGATATGCAAACACACGGGAGAGCAAAATATATCCACAACTGGATATACAGTTTTAGTAACATTTGTAAGCAGAGCTTCCTTCTTGTGTAAGAAGCAAACTGACTGCTGCTTGAAAAAAGTTCTTTTGCAAATAGAAATAAAAGCAATTTGAGACAGATTTTCTAAAATCTGATACATTAAGTTTGGGATGACTTTTAGGAAATTGAGGTAATATTTTGTGATATCAGAACAATGCTCTTTCCAGCAAACGAGCAAAAGAAAAGTACGGCTTTTGTACACTTGCAGGCATCACTTTTACATTAAGAATATTACTCTCAAGAATATTGTGCCAAGTGGCTGGATCCACGTACGGGACTTTCCCACATAAGCTACGTCTAGACGGAATTCTGCACATCACAAAATACGTTAACAGTTCAAGGAATTAAACTGGAAATATCTTCCCTTTTTACATTATGCATTTACATCACACATTTTAACAAAAATGCCTCTGTGCAAAATGCTGATGGAGAGAACTGTGGTCTAGATGGAATACAAAAATCAGAAAAAGGCATATGCATATTCTTACTACGGCCATTAGCCTCCAATGTGTTGCAAAGGCAGTAAATTTAAAGACAAAAGAAGACATCTACAAGTTTTCCTTGCAGTGACAATGAAAACTGGCAATTAAAATAAATGTAAAGGGTCCCAACTCTGCTCCTCTAACAGAATTCTTGCATTTTCTCTGTCACAGCCATCTGAAAAAGGAGCCTGTGACCTCGGCCATGGTAAAAAAAACAATACCTTAATTTCTTGGGCTTTCTATGGATCTAGCCTCACTTTCTGCCCACACCCTTTATCCTGTGGAAATAAGGAAGTGCCCTAACTGGGTGAATTTAAAGTAAGGTTCTTAATACTCCCTCTGCACAAACACTTCTTTATTCAGAAACTTGAACACAGTGGGGAGAAAACCCAAACACATTTTACCCTCTGAATTTCTGTTTCTGTTAGCCATGTCGAGCTCAAAAAGTTTTTTTTCCTTAATGCCTTGATTTTGCTTTCTCTCTTCTCTCTCGCCAAAAAGAAGAGTAAACTTGAGTTGCCACTCATCTCGGATACACTTAAATGTGCCTGAGAAATTTCAATATTTAATTTGTGTGCATAAGAGCTTTAAAAATTCACCATAGCTTCATTTTTGTTTTTTGGATCAAATTTCATTAACTGAGACGAATGTGGCTACTTTTCAGAATGATTCATAAATCATATTAAAAAAAATCATTAAAAAAATTTAAAAAATCATTGCAGGACCTACAAAAAGATTACATACTATAAATTAGTTTGCACGGTTGGCTTTTGTGAAAAAAGGTAGTTAAGAAGAGTGCCAAGGCACAGCATCCGCACTGCAGATAAAGAACTGATTGAGAAGGGAAGTTCTTTAAGAGAAGGACACTCAACTGGAAAATCTTTAATCGCATTTGGGATACAGGAGACCAGGAACAAGTAAATTCCGGAGCTCAAATTTCTATGAACTTTAATCTGACACTGTGCCAAAAACTAAGTCCTAAATCCTAAGAAAACAGTAGTAAAGAAGACTCCTTCGTCAGGATGGGTTTGTTGAGGATGTGTTTATTGCTAAGGCGAGGATGATGGGCTGGGGGAAAAGGATTGAAAAGGAGAAAGAATGAGGATTAAAAAACAAAAATAAAAACAGAAAAAAAAAAAAGCATGAAAAAGAAATTGAAAAGATAATCACCAGAACATTCTGTTCTTCCAAAGGGGCCAGATTCTACTTCCTTCTATCTTAATAGCAACTGGTGGCTGGAAGACGACCCAACATGAAGCTGGGTAACTAACAACTTGAATTTTAAGTCAACGGTACTCAGGACAATCAGGAAATAACAGAAGTGAGAGGAGGCTGTCTTGAGAATCTGAATCTAAGAGTTAAAACAAGGAATTCTTTTCATACTTGGTGGGCCACGTGGGGGGAGGAGGTCTTTCATTTTACTCTAACAAGATCCTAAGTAAAGTGTTCTGCATTGCAGATATTCTACTCTAAATGTGTATCCCTACACAGGATAAACTTGAGGGCTTCACGTTGCCTGGAAAGTTTGGGGATGCACAGAGTTTCCGTTTTTTCAAGAGCATGGCAATTAATTTCAAAAGGGAAGATTTAACTGTACATTAAATTGGGATATCCACCCCACGTGTCTTTCAAAATAAAAAATCAATCCCAATAAACATTGTAAGGAGAAAAAAATGATGTGTTCGTTTTTTTTTAAGTTCTGTAAATTATGCCATCCCGAAAAAATGTGTTTGCCTACTGACTGCTAGATTCTGTTTAGTACTAGGTTGGATAGAAAGTGTTTATGCCACCAGGGAACAGACCATAAACAGCCCAGGAGACTGTGCTGTTCTACACCCTGATGTAGGTACCTACCAAACTCCAGGATATACTGATGGGCTTCATCCACATAGCGAATGAGTTGCTGAAGGAAACTATAGGCAAATCGTTTCTCAATGGAAGGTGTGTCCAATTCCAGGTCCTTGAATCCCCTAGAGCAGCAAAAATAAAACATGGAAACCAGTTTCTACACAGACTACTGGAAGGTAAAATTTTGCTTAAAAAGTATAAATGGTATATACAAATATGGAACATTACCTAATATTCTTGTAGCTAAAGGCAAAAGTGAGATTTAATTTTTAAGGAATACTTTGCATATGATATAAAACTGTAGTGAGTAACTCTATTACTATGCAAAAAAAAAAAAAAAAGAGTCACTTTAGAGAAACAGTGGGTCATTTCTGACCCCAATTTTTGCCTAAATGATGGACGGGATTTAACCTAAGTAGTGAAAGGAATCAGGTAGGTGGTAAACAGTCAAGGGCATTTATGTTTCTGATGTGTTTATTTTGAACATACTAAATAGTAGCACTAAGATTTAAATGGGTTGTGAATCATTTGCAACATTAAATATGATGGGGATATTTAAACGGTCAGTCTTTATAACAAGGGTATATACTGGTACGTGTGTTTTTACCTGGATACAGCATATCCATTGATCTGTAAGAACTTGAGGATGTCCTGTGCTTTTTCCCTATCCTTGGCTTTCTCTTTGGCTGTCAGTGTATCATAGGGTACCAGCAGGGGATGGTTTCCACCTCCTAATAGCATGTCAAGACAAGAACACAGCATCGCGATTAGCAAATAATCTGAAATATGACAGATGACGTGAATAGGACCACACTACAGAACTTCGGGTATCTTCTAGTTATATACATGGAGTATACATAAATCATATATGGCTCTTGACTCTCCAGCACCTTTTATGTTCCAATTAATTTAGCAAACCTGTTCAAAGAAACACTGTGCATATGTCTTCTAAGAGGCAATTAATGGGGCACCTGGGTGCCTCAGTTGGTTGAGCGTCCAACTCTAGATTTCAGCTCAGGTCACGATCCCAGGGTCGTGGGACTGAGCCCCACGTCAGGCTCCACAGTAGGCATGGAGCCTGCTTGGGATTCTCTCTCTGCCCCTCCCCTGCTAATGTGTTCTATCCCTCTCATATTAAAAAAAACACACGCACACACATGAAAAACAAGCAAAAAAACACAGGGACATGTAGACATTTGTGACATCCAGGGCTGATGACACCTGCAATCACAGAAGAAGGGAGAAGAAGCCGTGTTACCCTCTCCATTCAAATGAACTCTGGATGTGGAGCATGTAAATACACGCTAAAACTTGCACAGCTCGAGCTAGTGAAATTATAAGGCAATTATAAGGGCTAAGCTTCACTTTCCACTTCACAGAGAGAGGAGAAAAAAAAATGTCTTAAATATGGAATTTTTAGTAAGCCTCCCAGATCAAACAGTACTTTATAGCCATATATTCTATGCAAAACCCATACTTGGGTTGCTAAGTTCAAAGCTGCTCTCTCTTAAACATCTCATAACAGTAACATACGTATGTGACCGACTAAAAATTGTGGCAGGCACCTAGGTTTCCGGTTAACCTATTTTGGTGAAAAATATCAAAGAGTAACCTTCTAGATTTAAAAATTCTAGAAAATATTTAAATTTTTAAAAAACTAATAATCAACAAAGTATTCATAAAAGTAGAGATTTTGTAAAAATTTTTGTAAAAGTTATAAAAGTTTCAGGAAATGCCCTGGTAATTCCAGACGTAGAGATCTCACGATCAGCATCAGTGTGACGAGCATGGTGTACCCCAGATTTCAACCTTATAAGACACGTATGGGAATATATTTGGAACGGAATCCTGAAATTCCCTGAAACGCAACTACTATGGAAATTCCAGGAAAAAATAATACTTAAAAATTAGTACTTGGTTTGAACGTTGGTGCAACACAGAGCCTGTAATAGCAGTGTTCAACATGATGTGGCCGGGAGCTACTTAAACAATCCTACTGAATTTGCCCTACACACAAAAAAAGCAAACACAAAGGCAAAGGAGAAAATGCCATGTCTGCCTGGAGTTTGCCTGGACTGAGAGCGCCATCTACAAAAATGTGAGCACGCGCTGAGCTTTCTGACCATTAGGTGACACTATACGATCATAAATGCAAAGGGACAGATCACAGCTACAAAGCCAACAGATGCTAAGCATTTTAAGGAGCCAACAGTCATTTTATACTTTAGTACTCATAGTATCAAGTATAATACAGAATATTCAGAAGACAACAGAAACCGGTATTTTGTGAAAAGCAAGAAGGATACAGAATACGTTATAAGCACACAAGGATCAAATTTGACTTCTACCATCAGCAGAGATCTGTGGAGATGTTTTATGAAAAAAATGTGTAGATCAAACGTCTAATTTGATCATCCTGCAATCATCTGCTGTTTTTGCATTTAGTCCTTTATTCCTAGTAAATATACTAAATTTGGCAACCACGATGATTTGGGGGGCAGACACCAATAGGTTATTATGGGAGGGAGAGAAAATAAAGAGCCCAGGAAGGGGTAGAAACTGAGGTATGCAGCTTTTAGGTGTCTGACTCTAAATGACTTGCTGTTTATAGTTGTTTCCTTGTTCCTTACTTCCTATACTTCACTCCTGGTGTTTCTCCCTCCCTCCCTCTCTCCTTTCTGCCCTCCCCCCACACATATACACACCCACGCACGCACACACACATCACGGGCACCAAGCCAGGGAGGTTACTGGTACCTCCCACATGCCAGCCCAGAACTCAGAAGTGAAGCAGAGTTGTCAGCACACAAGTTGGTGTCAAAGTCCCTGGGTGAGAGAACAAATTTGTGAAAAGACGCAAGTAGTTTCCTTCCAAAAACTGTCCACAGCCTCTAGCCCGTCTTCTTTCTAAGACTCATTTCTTGCTTTTTGCTCGTTTCAAAACCCAAAGAAGCCAGGGCTGCATATTCTAACACCTTTCCTACTGGGCTGCTGTTCTGACCCTAAGCCACTCCCTTTTTCTTTCGAAAGGGGAAGCACGCATGGAGGAAGAAGAAGGATTAAGGTTTTGAGGACTAATACCACCACCTCACCATTTAGCCTGCTGCGACCATACCGGTCTCCCAACTACAAAGTATGAATCTGGACCCATACACACGGGATGCAGAGGTTGGGACGTCTCATTAACAGGTGGCCTACTTTAAAGAAAACACTGACCGTAGGACATTGAATGGCCAAGCCACAGTGACTAAAACATCCTTGGAAAAAGAAAGACTAGACTTTTTAAATGTCTATTTATTTTTGAGAAAGAGAGCGCGTGAGCAGGGGAGGGGCAGAGAGAGAGGGAGACAGAATCCGAAGCAGGCTCCCGGCTCAAAGCTGTCAGTGCAGAGCCCCTCGCGGGGCTCAAACTCGTGAACTGTGAGGTCATGACCTGAGCCTACTCAGACACTTAACTGACCGAGCCACCCAGGCACCCTGAGAGTTGACATTTTTCATGCTATCTGCTTACGCAGGAAATAGGCATTTTGTTTACTATTCATGTGGACGATGCCCCTTCAAGAATTTCACTAAGCAAAACTCAATGCTTCTATGGCTCAGCCAGCCAGCCAGCCATCTGCTCAACTATCTGTCGGCCAGACAAGTGCTCATTCATTTAACAAACGTTTATAAAATGGTTCTAGAAAAACAGGCCTAGCCCTGAGTCAAATTTTGGAATAGGCAATTTTGGTGTAAGGGATCCTCTCTGTTCATTTCTGTGATGGGTTCTCACTTGTACTAGTCTGATCACGAGTGTGTGGTGTTGCCACCATCCTTCAAGACCCCAGCTGTACTTTCCACCATGAAATATCCCCACCCTTCAAAACTATCTCCCATATATTTTTACCTAGGCCAATAAATAAGAAACAGAGAGTTTCTTGATGCCTAGAACTATACAGTAAGAATTATAAGAGTAACAGAAGTTGGGGCCCTGACCTGGAGACAATTATTGCTTCACTGGGGGAAAGAAGTCTCTCTAGGAAGTAATTGTAGAGACAGCACATGCGTGAACACACACACACACACACACACACACCAGTATGTTTATAGACCAGGAGTGAATAAATAACAATGAAAGAGATCACCCATCCATGTAGGATGCCTCAAATTGCAGAAATCACGCAAGTAAGTTAAGAGAACATCTGAGAAACAACTACGAGAATATTATGTCATTTTAGTATTTAAGAATAACAGCAGCAAAGACCAAGCAAAAGCATGTAAGAGATAAGAACGTAACTAGACTGGACAAAGCAGAGGGGTTGAGATGGAAAAGGGGAAGGGATGACATGAGAGAAATATTTAAGTTAGGGGTAGAAGTCAGGGGGAGAAGTGTAAGGAATTCACAGAACACCTCGAATGTTTGGATGTGGCATATCGATATCTACATGTTAAAACGGGTAAGAGAGTCATAGAATTCCCAGACATGAAGAAATGTACACTCACAGGCAGGAAATTATAAAATTCCCACCCTGCAACTGTTATAGGCGTATCTAAACCATTCTAAGAAAATAAAGGTGTAATAAGCTCTTATTTTAAAAAGATGGTTTTATCCATACCATATATTCACAGAGTTGCACTCTGTTTTTTAATCAGGATTTTTGGAAAATATTACCTTTGGACTCCAGCTCCATTTTCTTTTTCTTTGCCCATATATTATGGTAGTTTTCAGCCATCATTTCTGCCATAGCCTTAAGTGAATGAAACAGAAAATAAGTTATAATTTAATGGGTAGAAAAAGACCTCACTTGCCAATAGGTAATATCAAAACATGCTTTAAACTAATAAATCATAGCGTGTCCAGGCTAAACTATCTCAAGATTATCAAACACAATGGGGCGCCTGGGTGGCTTGGTCGGTTGAGTGTCCGACTTCGGCTCAGGTAATGATCTCACAGTCCGTGAGTTCGAGCCCCGCGTCGGGCTCTGTGCTGACAGCTCAGAGCCTGGAGCCTGTTTCAGATTCTGTGTCTCCCTCTCTCTGTGACCCTCCCCCGTTCATGCTCTGTCTCTCTCTGTCTCAAAAATAAATAAAAACGTTTAAAAAAAAAATTAAAAAAAAAAAAAAAAGATTATCAAACACAATGGTCTTACTTGGAATCTGAAACCCAGATTCAACGTGTGAAACCCAGAAACAATCTGTGAAATTGTGCGGTAGTAAACAGTAGAGATGATTTGATGGGAATGATTATTGTTATTTGTAATGGTTTTTGTCTAGTTATTTGTAATGTCTAAAGACAAAGGTTTTATTAATTCAATAATGAAACTTCAGATTAGGTATGGACTTTAACAAAAAAAAAAATCTATTTATTTGCAGGTTCTTATTGCAATTTCCAAAGCTTTAAAAGGCAATCTAAATGTTATTAAACAATGAATGCCAAGAAGCTTAGATGGAAAGTCTAGATTCAGTGCCTGCCCCACACTCAGGGAGAGACTTGGACAAGCCACATTAACCTTTTTGTGGCCGTTAGCTTTTTGGTAAGATTGCCTCTAAGATTCTTTTCTTTTCCCTTTTGAGTTTCAAGATTACTATCTCATTCTTAAGGCATCCATACGGGAGCAAAGACAATGGGCAAGTCAAACAATTTAACATAACTGACATGACCTACTACATAGGGTTTGTCTTTATAAATTTATTTCTCGTGGAATAATACTAATAATGCCAATATCGCTGTTTGATCAGGATATTGACCTATCAATTTCTGTTCCAAGGCAACAAATTTTCGTTTACTCCAATCAGCCATTTCAAAGAAAATTCCTTAGGCACAAAGGTGAACAGATACAACTATGGATGCAGCAGGCAAAATGCTACCCGTTTCCCTGGATAAATGACTTAAATTTAATATTCTTTACTGGGTAACTGAAGTTACCCTTGAGCAGAGCATTTCTAATTCCTGATTTATTCTCTTCTCACTCATAGCTATTCAATTATAGTAGGATTTTTTTAATGCACGTTATCTCTAAGGAAAATATGTTATCTGGAAGACGCATCCTAGAAAAAGTTGTATCAACTTTCAGAGCATTAAAAAGCTAGGGTCCGTAATCCATAAATTCCATGGACCCTTTATATGATCAACATATTCAAGCAATTCATGAAGAGAAGTGTATGCAGGCAAGTGTTACAATATGCTTTTTAAAAATGGAATTTTCAGAATACTTTAAAAAAGTAATACTTACGTGCAGGTCTCTGGACAGTGTGACATTGCTCATATCAATGGCTCGGGGGCTATAACCATGCGCAGCATCAACAGAAACCTAAATAATTTATGTGAAAATGATAGAGTCTAATTAAAAAACCCAGGGGAGAGAGACTTAAGACAAATTTTAGAAATACAGGACAAGTAAACTTTCAAACGTAATGTTTCCTCCGATGAAACTGGCAAGTATCTGTACGTACATACTTCACGAGCATATAAATTAAATTGTATTTGGGTATCTGATAATTTCAGTTTATGACTGAATAATACATCCCAACATTTCAGGAATGGCCCCTCCCAAAAACTAATGATCAGAATTCAACATATTGTGCAATGGATCCAAGATTCTTTTTTTTTGTTTGTTTGTTCTTTTGTTGTAATGTTTATTTATTTTTGAGAGACAGAGTGAGAGTCAGGGAGGGGCAGAAAGAGAGAGGGAGACAAAGAATCCAAAGCAGGCTTCAGGCTCTGAGCTGTCAGCACAGAGCCTGACCCATGAGCAGCAACATCATGACCAGAATTGAAGTCAAATTCTTACCCGACTGACCATACAGGTACCCCTATTTATTCATTTGGAGAGACAGAAAACATGAGTGGAGATGGGAAGAAAGAGAGAGAATCCCAGGCAGGTTCCATGCTGGCAGCACAGAGCCCCACACGGGGCTCGACCCCACAAACTGTGAGATCATGACCTGAGCCAAAATCAAGAAGTGGAAGCTCAACCAACTGAATCACCCAGGTGCCCCTGTATCCAGGATTCTGAAACACTACCTTAGTCAAAGTCTCACTGTATTCTTCAGTTTCTTACAGACTCTAATTGGCTACAATGAAATTTACTCTTCCTCAGGCAAACAGTAATTAATCAAAGAGGGCAATTTATGAATGTCTCAATGGGCCAAATGTGAAGATAAAGTACAACCAACTCTTCCAAAGAACACCATACAGTCGTCAATGATTTACAAAGTTATCTCCAGTAACAATCAGACTTAATTTCTGAATTTTGGCTTTTGAAAAAACGAAACATCTTCTCATCAACCATAACATTTCATGCACTATCTTGAGCTCTCAATACATTCCTCACAATGTATATGTTATATAACAGTGTTTAATAGAAATAAGCTATGGTTCATGCTTTAAATCTAAAGCTCTATCTTAATATATTCTAGCATGTATTTATATTACATTTCATATGTATAGTCTCCTGTTAGACACGTATAAGCCAAAAAATAAAAATAAAAATAAAATGCACACTACAGCTCATGTCTGTGTTTTTAGAAAAGAGAGGCTAACGTTATGTTACCATTAATAATGGACTCATGGGCTATTCTCAACCTATTGGTTAGTTTTGATTGAACCTTGGCTTTTGAGCCTTCACCACTGCTCAGTACCATCTAATAATGGAATGTTTAATGAAATCACATTTTTTTCCTCTTTTAAATTAAATATTCCTAAAAGGAAATTTGAAACTTAAAGAACACTAGTGACTTACCCAAGGTCACAGAGCTAAAAATCTGAGCTGGCAGGATTCCAACTCAAGCTATCTGATGCCTTGGCCACTTCCCTCTCCCTATCACCTCCTATGGCCTCAACATATTGCAGTGTATTTCTTTCCCCACAAATCTAATATAACCGTCCTCTCAAATGTTATCAGTTTCCAAGCTTTCCAGCTGCCATCAACCCAGTCCATCTAGATTTGACACCAGGAATCACTGCTCTCCAGCCCTTCATTTCATGAACTCCAGGAAACCACCCTCCTGTCTCTGTGCTCAACTTCTCTTGACTCCATTTCCTCAGATTCCTTCTTTGGCAACTCTTCTATCCATTACCTGAAGATCTCCCACATTTGTTGGCTCATGGCCCCTTTCCTCCATCTTCAAAGCCAGCAACACTGCACCTCTTTGGCCATTTTTTGGAAGTCACATTTCCCTTACCCAAAGCCAGAGCAGTTATTCCACTCTTAAGGATTCTTGAGATTATACTGGACTCGCTGATAATTCAGTATAACCTCCCCCGTCTCAAGGTCTTCAGCCTTGATCACACTGGCCAAGCCCAAGTAAAGTCACACTTCCACAGATTCCAGCAACTGGGGATCATCTTTGAAAGCCGTAATTCTGCCTAACACAACATCCATAATCAAATTCATTGTTCCCTCCTTGCCATCTCTGAGCAAGTAGCCATCTCAGTGCTCCCTACCTTTCCTCATATAAACACCCACCTGGCAGTCCAGCCCGGATCCGTGGTGACCACCTTTGATTACTCCTCCTCCTCTGCAATCATATATCAGGCAGTCACAGAACTCTGTCTTTTCTACTTTAAAAATCCCTCCGGGATACGTCCACTTCCCTCCATCTCCACTCTCTCCATTCTAATTCAGATATTTAACATTTGTGTTGTTTTGAGGGATGTCTATGGTGTCCTCCCAAGGAATCTGTCTTTCTGCCTTCCATATCCTCCTTCTCTAATTCATTCTCCACTCTGTTGTCAGAACTGTATTTCCAAAATATTTATTTTGTTATTCTCTAAACTCTTCCACTGTATGGGAAAAATCTGTGGGCATGGGCTGAGCCTTATTGGTCGTAATGTTCCCAGAGGCTGTGGCACAAGCCAGACTTCGCCAACACTACAATGATAAAGTGATTCCTAATCTCACAGACATGATGGCAAACCTATGTCTTAAAACTGATAAACAAACAATATTAGACTCTCTGTAAATTGAATAAATGAATAAAATGGAGTTGGTATCAATAACTTTATTTGTTCCTAAAATAAAATTCTCAGTATTTCATATCCTCTTTGACTATGTCTAACTATTTATCATTTTAGCTTTAGATTAAGTTACTGAGACTGGGTTAAAGAATGTGAAGTTGATGCCTGTTTGGTCAGGGACAGATTCTATTTATATTTTTCATTACCTATTTCTCTCCTTCATATACAGAGAAATCAAAAGAGTGGCCAAGGCTGCTATAATTTCAAGTTGCCCGAAACATGCACATTTCTGAACGAGGGGCTTGAACATTAATGTAATTAACTCCAGTGGTTTTAGCAACAGTAACGGCCCCCACGTGCATGGTTATGCACAAGGCAGGCAGATTATGTCTTTTGTTCTTTAGAACAACTCTAAAAGGTAGAGGTCACTTTTCACCATTTCAAAAGGAGAAGAAAATTTCAAAAGAATTATTTCAAAAGTCATAGAAAATGGCAGCATCAAGTTTTGAAAGTAATTCTGTCAGAGTCCAAAGAACTTCACTAATTTCTCAAAATTGTTCCCAACATTCCACGTGATTTGATTTCTGAGACACCCCCACCTTTCTCCTGGCTGCCCAGCTCCAACTCACTCAGCACCAATATATACACACACTTCCTTCATCTCCCTGACATGTATCAGGTGTCACTCCCAACTTACTGCTGCTGCACTCCTTGGGACATTCTTCCCCCAACTCCGTGTAATTCCCTCACCTTTTTCAAATCTCTATTCGTCTTCTCAGTGAAATCCACTCTGACAACCGTGTATAAAACTGCAACTCATCCACAAATGTTACCCAACCCCCTCCCTCTGCACTCCCAGTCTGCCTTTCCATGCTGTTTTCTTGTTTCTGTAGTATGAATCATATTTTTACATGGTACATAATTTCCTCATATCTGCTGCTTACTTTCCCTACAAGAATGTAATCTCCATGAGAGCACAAAGCTTTGTCTATTTTGTCCACTGATCTGCCTGAAAAGCTAAGAATAATGACTGGAACACAACAGGTGCTCAATAAAGAATCCGTTGAGGAATGAATGAAATTTTGTTTTGTCCCAGCCTGCGTTTTAGTTCTAGGTGGTCACACTTTCCAAAAGTTTCATTCCCATCTCTCTCTTCATCCCGGGTTATAAAATTACTTTTCATTTGTTTAAATAGTTTATATCCTGTATTTGCAATACTGAAAAACAGATAAATAGGAACTTGCAATTTGGGGATAAGTAAGTAATGGTTAAGAACTTGTGGAATGTGCCTGAAATTGTCAGAAACGCCCTCCTTCCATGCTGTCTTTGCCAAGAGGCCTACTTAGGCCCCCTCTCTAATCAGTATCTCCTCACTTTTTCCTATCTGTACTTCTATATATTCTATATCCTAGGAAGTTGTTATTGGCCACCCCAAGCCCTTATGGTATCTTGCATATGCAAATTACAAAACCCTAATGGAGCAGTAAACTTCCTAAAATCAGGACTCATGTCTTCCTGTGGTGTTCAAAGCAAACAAAAAACATTAAAATTGTTATTGATCCACATAAAATAATAATGGTAATAATTAAGTATAATATTTATTGAAATATAGGCCAGTTACTCTTTTAAGTGACTCATGAGCCCTCAGAATAATCTTTTAAAATAGATGCTTCATTTGCTTCATTTTAAAGATGAGAAAACCGTAACACAGAGAAGTTAACCAGTTTGCCGAGCTCACACAGCTACCTGGTGGTAAGGCCAGGATTTCAACGTAGGCAGGCTATGCCAGACCTCGCTCGGTTAAATCCAGGCTGCTTCTGCCTTGCAGAGGGAGAGCTGAGCCCCATGTGAAAGGAAGCTGAGACAATTCAGCTCCAAAATCACATCGACCAGTGACCTCTCTCAATTCACCCATTTATATTCCTTACTATAAACTGATGCTATAAAAAGCGTTCCTTAGTTTATCCAAAAGAGCCTCTCTACTGCATAATAGAAAATATCTTTATAAGCTTTCTGGGAAACCAGCAACGGAGAGAAAAGAAAAGACATTAAAAAGTTTGGCACGATGATACCTGAAAAAGAGGATAGAACTACAAGATTAGTGATTAAGGAATAATATACGTTAACATTTCAAGTAATGTTGCTTTCTGCTTAAAGAACCTCTGAATAAAAGCAATGACAAGATTATAAATATATTGGTGGCATCGACTGGAATTTGCTCTCCATTTCTGATACTGAGAGAAATATTCTTTCTTTAGGTCAAAGCACTACAAACGCAAAAACACTCTTACCTATCATGAAATGCTCTCTGGCATTAAAAATATTTAAATAATAGCAGTAACAATAAGAGTTATCATTTACTAAAAAGAAAAAAAAAATGGGGGTGTTAACATTTACTCAAACAGATCAAGTAACATGCCTGATGGTACATTTCTAAAAAGTCTCGGTCTACCTCCAGATATTTCGTCCTTCATCTATGCACTGTGCCTCTGGCATACTGAAATCACACAGGAGATATAACAACGCACATCACATGTCACACATGTATGACGTCCCTCTAAAACCAGTAAGGCCTAAGACGTGGTTCTACGAGTCTCGGTTGATAGAATCTATCGAGAGCTTAAAGTCCCCAGAGAACAATATTACGAGACAAGCAAGGAGTAAGGAAGACAGGGAATAAATACAACGCATACAATTTTAAGTCAGGGGACACAATCTTGCTGTTACGGGCAGTGGGAGAATCTACCTTCTTGTTCTGGGCACAGCTTAAATCACCCCCATTAGACAGTAATTTTTTTGGGATTTCCTGTCCAATTTAGAGGGGAAAAAAGAATAATTCCACCCTCTGCACTCTGCACCACCTGGTACACACCACGAGTCGAAAACTTCCTGTACTATGTTGAAGTAGGTCTAACCTGCCTGTCTCTGACACCACATTGTGAGTCTTTGGCCCTTATCACCTTCATGTTCCTATCATCTACCGGAGGGTTTGTGCTCAGTATGTGCTGAAACAGATTAAAACAAAATGTAACCTAGTCAGAAATGTGTGTGTACATGATAAAAAGGTAAAATATGCTTTTACGGCTTCCACCCACATGATACTTACTTAAGAGAATTTAATGTACAACATGCCCAAATCCGAACTCAATCTATTTCAAATATGAAACATGGGAAACACATGCTATGAATGCCCTTATTTTCTTTAAAAAACAGCAATAATACACATGATATTTTGTGCGAAGCGAACACAGTAGCCCTAGCAGTCTGGAAAAGGGAAATGACAGGTTTGGCTCCCAGGAGAGATGAAAGGGCCACACGTAATAGTTAGCATTTGCTCCCCACCTAGAACTCCAGGTTCTTCAGGCTGAGGCTGTGCCGTATCTTGAGCACTGACGCCCCACAGCCAGCACCTTGCTAAGCTGATTGGATTTCCTTGATGTGACCCACTAGCAAGGTGCTCTCTGAATTCTTTTTTTTTTTTTATGTCTATTTATTTATTTTTGAGAGAGAGATAGGGTTTGAGCAGGGGAGGTGCAGAGAGAGGGGGAGATAGAGAATCCATAGCAGGTTCTGCACTGTCAGCACAGAGCCTGATGCGGGTCTTGAACTCATGAACCATGAGATCATGACCGGAGATGAAGTAGGACGCTTAACCGACTGAGCCGCGCAGGTGCCCCTCTCTGAATTCTTGCTCTGCCTGTATGGTTGCATATATTGCCTTGGAAAAGTGGAGAGGTGGTCAAGCTCACTGTGTGGACCATTCGTCTGGGTTCTAGATCGGGATCACTGTCTGATGATCCCACTGTTCCCTAAGAAACCAACCTTCAGTTCTTTCTCGAAAGGAGAAGAGAACTCTGCAGACAATCTCACTGTACGTAAGGCTTCATCAGTAAAATGTCAAGACCTCACCATTGGGCACTCCTTTAGAGACTAACCAGGAGAAGCATCACCTGATAAACTCCAGTTTTAACCAAGACTTAACTTCACTTAAAAAGAAACATCGTTTTTCCTCTTCTAAACATTCTGTTACTCTTCGTAATTTTCCAATTATTTGTTTTAGAAAACCCACTAATTAAATAAAAGATTCAAATGATTGTGAAACAACATAAGCTGTGCATTCACCGATGTGTTCTTACCTGGCTTGTCTGAGAAATACGACGAGAACGGTTGTAGAGGGCCATGCTGTCTCCCTCCCGTGTTCTCTCAACCCTCCAACCCCATGCCAGCATGGTTTTTAAAGATTCTTTGATTGGCCAGCGATAAATTTCTTTTTCCTAGAGACAAAAAGGAAGAGGAAAAAAAAAAAAAAGGGAGGTGCATGGAATCCAAATAAAAAATCTGAAATAGACTACCTTCACTTCACTTTAAAAAAAAGAAGACTGGCATTATTTATTTAGAAATGAAAAAGGAAAGTAAAAATTCTGAAAAGCACAGGGTGAGCTGAGATCTAATTTGGCTAATGCTACAAAGAGGGATTTCAGCATATTATTTCGTTGGAGGTTAGTTTTCTTTAGTTTCCCAGCTTCTGATACTTTAGATAAAAACTAAAAAGGAGAAACAGTGCCAGATTATATGAACCATGAGTGCAGGCTTTTCTACCATCTGAATGCACAGATGAGAAAAACTCTTCCTCCGTAAGCACCAAGCTAAAAAAGTCCTTTTCACTTCATTTGTCAAGATATTGATTCCCCCCCCAAAGAAGTAAAATACATGCAAAATTATAAGTAATAATCATTGTAAATATTACTTCTTTATCCCTCATCAAGAAACTCCTTAGCACGTAAGAATATTTTCTAAAGACCTTAAAAATATCGAGGAGGAAAAAATATCAAAAAGGAACAGAAGAATATTAAGTAGAGAAGAACCTATTAAATGCTCATAGAAATAGGAATAGAGGAAAAAAAGACAAAAGATTAAAATTAAAAATTGCAACCTTTAAATAAAGGTTTTTTAAAAAGCATATGTAAATAAAGAAAACATTTTAATAAGAAATTACATAATAAAGAAAAAAATTCAAAATAAATTAAAACTGTATAACAAAAAAGAAAGAAACCTCACCTTTTCAGATAATAGTTTATATGGCTTCATTAACGGCTGAACTTTAGACGAGTCTGAATATATTTCTCCATAAATCCATCCATTTGCCAACTTAAAAAAAATCAAAATTGTTTTACATGCATTAATTTTTGAGAATGTAGGTATGTATGTGTTGAAGTGTGTACTAGTAAAATAAAAATAAATCAAGATATGGGCTAAGGTTTGAATTCCACCCAGCATAAGTCAATATAAAGATTTCCATCCTAACCAGTATTATTTTGAATAATTACCGAGAACAAATCTTTCTATCCAAAGATTAAACACACCCTGAACAGATCCAGGTCTATAGTTATGTCAGTAAGCACTCCCCCGCTGAGCAAACTACGGGGTGCGCGGCCCCCATGATGTTGATTCTGCGACATCTCGGGACCCTCCATCTGAGATGTGTATGCGAAATGCTCGTTCAAGCAGGAAAACTGGAGTGTGCTGTTTTTATTGGGAAGCTTCTCTGAATAATGCTAACTGTTTGGTCCACTCCAGTATTCAATTAACTCTCAACATGTTTGTTCCACATGATTTTGCCCTTGCAGTTCTGTACGTGTCACCGTTTCCCTATCTCATTTCATATCTGCCCATGGAATCTGAGTAACTAGACTGCAATAGCTCAGGACAGCCTTCTTGTAAATTTCCTCTCCATCACCACCAGCTCGGTACCTAACAGAGTCTTTACATAAAACAGACACTTATCTTGGACTGACTCACCTAGTAAATAAATTAGTGAACAAAGAACCACACATTCATCAACACAAAAAGAGGGTTTCTTAGGAGAAAGGGACTGATCGGCGAAGGCAAGAACTGAAATTTAATATAAAGTCTAACAGGATGATACAGAGCTGCTCCATAAACACAAACACCTCGGAACCTTTGATGTTTGATTTTCACTTCGCCACCAGTACATGCTTATTTTAGATTCCTGCATCATCTCAGCTCAATTTCTCTGACAAATCTATTTCACATCTCTCAAGTTTAACCAGGCTCAACATAATGTGACTACACAGCCATAAGGTTCCTTTTAGAGAATTTCATGATATGTAGGACATGTGTCACTTAACTCATCAGCTTGCATTTTTCTGACAATACAAATAAAATATGTCAACTTGCCATGCAGTTTATTTTTAGCGACTTGCAGATCTACTTAGCAGTAAGACCTATTACAGAAGACTGGAAGGTATAAACAATCACTATTTCCGATTAATAATTTCAAGATTTCTCTAATATAAAATTACTCTTGAAGCAAAAGTTTCTTTAAAAGATTTCTGACCCACAGTCACCTTTTCTTCCTAAAGCCCCTGATGATGATTATCTCCCAAATATGTGTTTAGAAACTGTATTTATTATTTCACTAATAGAATTTTTATTCCTAAAACTGTGCTTTTGATAAACAGATATTCTCATTCATATTGGATTACACGTATTAATGGCGGAACCAAATACTGTATTAGCAAATCGTAATTAAGTATTCTTTCTCAATCTAGATACAGCTCTCACTTTAAGGTAGAAAATAGTCATGGTCAGAAATATTTGGGTGGTGGCCACTCATTGGGTACATTCAGTACTGAATGAGAATGTGATACTCTGGCTTTTACCTTGTCCATTGACCATTTGTCATGAGAATGTTCAGCATATTTGTTAATGAAGTATTCCAACTTCTCAGGAATTGTAATGCTATGAGAAAAATAAAGAAAAAAAGCTTGATTTTTACAGGATTTATGGGAAATCATACCAGTAATTTACTCACAGCTTATGATTGCTTAAATCCCACTTGATGCATAACTGTTAAAAAATCATTTTAACATAGTATTGCTTTTCCCTAGTGCAGGAATAATATATAAATCAAGCCGGTAATGTGCTTATCTGCTCATCTTGTATTAATTCATAACTTATTATGTCTTCATAGAAGTTGTATATATTAAAAATTATATATAATATAATTAAAATATATTCAAAGATGAGGATAATCAATCATACAAAAAAAAATTTTTTAAACCTGAATCAAGATATGGTTAGATTTAATGAGCTTAAAGACATACTTCCCTTCCATATTCATTCTTTTAAGTTATTCTCCCTTTTTGACTTGTCTCTTCTGCAACAACTATAGGTAGGTAAAACATCTCCTGAAATCTGACCGGTGACACTTTTTCAATGTACTAAAATTTTAAATTAATGTCATACAACTAGAGATGTGTTAATGATTTTAAATTTTATGGTCTACATATAACATTCTACTATTAATATGGACTATAGCGAAAAGTAACTACTCATGCTCTGTGATCTTGAATAACATTTATTCTCAATTCCTTTCATATTTAATTAATATTTGATCTCTTCAACAGATGATAAGTGCATGCAACTGATGACCAAGTCCAACTATGAGACTTGGGAATATCAAATAGATCAATGAACGGAAAATCAAATATATATATAATTCCATTCACTCATGCATATAACTTATTAACGCAATTACCATTGATAACTGACTTCTAAATAAAACCTAGCATAATGAGATGGTTTACTGTTCTTGTGCAACAATGTTATCAGTCAGGAATTGAACTATATGACCCAGAAATACTTAAGAAACAATATATAAAAATCACAAAGATGTAGCAATGATTGATATCACTACGTAAACCTAGTCTGGTAAGAAGGCCCCAAAGGGGTAAGCCTAGGTAAATGAATACACATGCCCGACAGCTGTTAATCAGTTAGATCTAATTAATCAACACCAAGACCACCACATGTTCTGATGTTATTTTAAAATCGTGGATTATATCACGTTAGCAAACCACAAACTTACCCATGTAGGAACTGAATATGTGATATTTTGGTTTACTTACATTGGAAGAGAAACAAAGGATCAATCACATAAGCCAAATACTGGGGGGTAGAGTCTTTTCTCACGGGACTGTCATCAAATACCAAACATGCAAATTTAAGGCATTATCAAACTAATGGCATACCACTTGGGTTGAATTTTTGATCTGTTATGGAAGCTAAACCAGCTGGGGGGCCACCCAGAAGCCTGAAAGTTGAACTCCCAAGCCAATTCGGATGCCGTGGATGAGAACTACCACTGACTGCCTTGCTAACACCATAATCTTGCGGAGTCACCAAGGAATCGATAAGATAATGTGGCATGAAGAGTCAGCTTTCCTCGCAAATGGGAAACCATGGTCCTACTCAAAGACAGCAACAACAAAAATGCTGAGACTCCAAACACCTGAAGTACTGAGACATCCCGTTTGTAAAAACAATTTACACAACTAAGTACGGGTAAGCAGTTTTATGTGACGGAACATTTGATCTGCGGTTAAGGCTGTCACGTTGCATTCTAAAAGCATGCTACATTTTCCACATATATTCTCATTTGATATTCCCTGGAATCTCATGCTGTGCTTTATGATGCTGAACACCAGGTGCTACCCCTTAGACGCTGCTGACATGTAGCGGTGACTCCCTGCAGCTGACAGAACAGCTCTGCCCTGCCGGGATCACCCCCAGTCACAGATGCGCTACAGAGGCTGGCTGCAATTAATAAACACTTGGGGTAAATTTTCAGCTACAAATATAGCTGATATCCCTTCTTGATTCTCATTACCGCAGATACTATCATGTGGTCACACACACAGAATCCGGGTTATGTGACGTAGCCTAGAAGGTACATCGTTATCTACTTCTGACATGTGTATGATCATTATTATCACCACTGTTCATTCTGTCAAGTAAAGGGACCCCTACCAAAAGGATACCAATTCAAAGGGGGCATGGATTAGAGAAAGTTCACATTAGTACCTTATTCAATTTCAGACTTCACACATCATTTACAATAAAAATCTGCTGCAATAGAAAGAGTCCATACTTTGAGGTATCAACAGGTTGTGGGTTAAAGTTCCCTTCAGAATCCATTGATGACTGTTTTTCCATCATACTGACATAATTTGACTCCATGTAGTCTGGAGGCAAAGCTCCCGCAACGGCACTCAGGCAAGGCAGTGCCAGTTTGAAAAGTTCTTGTTCATATTTCTGGGAAGAAATGGAGGACCAAAACAAAACACCAAAAGCCTGGGTTACTGTTGAGCAAAAGTTGTCAGAATGATCGCCGTGGCTGGCACAGCGCTGTCAGAAAAGATCGGAATTAACCCCAGGCTAACGTAACTCCCTCGCAGACTCTTCCTCTAGCAAATGGAAAGTATATGTAGCCTGAAATCCCATCAAACGTGAGACGGGCTGAAGTCAGAGTTACTGGGTTGCTGCTTAAGAAGAATACAAACTCTGCTTCTCTAAGAGGTTTTCTCCAATACTTGAAATGAAATATACTCGGATATTCTAAATGTAATAACATGTCTTTACAACTGAAACATAAATTCAGTAGATGAATAGCATAACTATAGAATACCATATTATAAAGGCTATACTTGAAAAATAAAGGAACATTCCAGAGAGTGAGAAATTTTAACTGATCTGTATCATATACAAAGGTATGAAAAATAAAATTCTAAACCGAGAAAGAAATTCTATAGGGAATATGCACAGTCAAAATTTCTGGGAAGAGGTATTTGTATATTAATCACATAACTAATTAAATTAGTATTTATGAATTTTTAATTTTTTAAAGTTTATTATTATTATTATTATTATTATTATTATTATTATTATTTTGAGAGAGAGAGAGTGTGAGCAGGGGAGGTGCAGAGGATCTGAAGCAGGCTCTACGCTGACAGCAGAGAGCTCCCTGTGGGGCCCGAACTCGCAAACTGTGAGATCATGACCTGAGCTGAAGTTGGACGCTCAACTGACTGAGCCACCCAGGCACCCCAGTATTTATAGATGTTTCAAAAAATAGAAAATAATAATTATTTAAAAATTATCTCACTTCAAGTGTTCAATTGTAAATTAATGCTGTAAGTTCCTCTAAAAATACCTTCAACATTTGCAATTTGGTAACAGAAAGCATCAAGATGTAGCTTCCAACTGTAATTACAGATGAACTTGACTCTATTATGTAGCAAACTTCTGGATATCCTGCTCTGGTTGTCTAATAATGTCCACCTGGGAATTCAAGCTGATTTCGATTAATAATTTTAGCAGAAGCATACAAAGCATGCTGTTCTGATTTTTCTCCGAAATACTATGCCCTTCCAGCCTTCTGAAAATATCTGAACTATCCATTATAAATATGTCAAGTGTTAGGGAATGTCACATATAGAAAGCAACACTGAATGGAGTGACTTTAATCTCCATAGCAGCAAAGTGGGAAAAGTCAGGAAGGCCACTGGAATATTATAATTTTATGAGGCTGCATATTTTTATACGTGATAAGATTTTGTCATGGTTTTAAGATCAGGGTGACTAGGGAGGGTTTGAGTCCAGGTAAGTCCAAATGCGCCAAAACTTGGAGTGCCTGGGTGGCTCAGTCGGTTAAGTGGCCAATTCTTGATTTCAGCTCAGGTCATGATCTCACGGTCTGTGAGTCTGAGTTCTGCATAAGGCTCTCGGGTCTCAGTACAGAGCCCACTTTGGACCCTCTGTCTCCCTCTCTCTCTGCCCCTCCCGTGCTTGTGCGCTCTCTCTCTCTCTCTCTCTCTCAAAAATAAACATTTTTTTTTAAATGCACCAAAACTCAACCATGTTCATAATTTCCTAAAATGCTTAGCCATTTTAAATTCTGATGGTGTTATGGTCACAAGGACCATGCTACCATAATAATTATGAAAACTCGGTATCAATTACATTCTCAAAATATGTTGTATGTTAGAAAAATGAAAAAAAAAACTACACAAGTCTTAATAAGTAAAGATGATATTCTACTAGGAATATTTACAACTTTTAAATTATTTTGTCACACAAAGCCCACAAAATATTGAATCACCTTTTGAGACAGGGCGTCAAAAATGCCCCAAAACAACTTTCTTGATAAATGAAGTTCTTCTTCTGAGGCAGCTCCGAAGTTCCCCCACCCTCCAGGCAGGCAGTAATATTTCCAGCATCTTTCATAATGATTTGTCAGCAACTATGTGAGGAAACAATTAATTATAAAAGTGATGACTTAAAGGTACCATTTGGATTTTTCCCATTTCCACCCATGTGACTTGACCCAAAGTAATAAGGTCAAAACTGCTCAATCTCCTATGAATTCTTCTGGAGAATACTATACTATGCCTTTTTAAAATCTAACACTAATCACAGTATGAGGACCAAATACCCAGGTTTACGAACAAACCATCTAGAACAGTAGTCTTTATGAGAGTGTTTGGTTACTAATGTATCCTTGAGTCCTATATATTAGATGGTATCATTTACTCACAGTTTCATGAATCCCCATCCCCTGGATGTGCACACCTACACTTAGTGACAGGATTGACCTCAGGGTAACCCAGAGGCACAAGTAAATATCTCTAGGATACAGCACCAGAAATGTACATTCTAAGGGAAATCTACCGCTCAATATTTTTGCTTCCTTTTGCCAATCCTTAATCACCACACTTCAGGCTTTGCTTCAAGCTTGAACATCCCAAACTACTCCATTTCAGTAATCTCCTTATCTATATTTCTCTGGTGGTTATGGATGCAACGTATTATCTTTCTGAGTATCTATGTTGCTTCTTACATTTTCATCTATGCATATTTTGTTTGTTTAGGACTAAACTGAATTTAAAGACAAGGATAGAATCTTCAAATTATTTGGTAGCTCTTTGGATAGTTCATTTTTGATCTATAAACTAACAAATATTCACAACTACTTGCTGAATTAATGAAATGATCTTTATGAATCAACAATAAGTTTTTGGACTCTTTTCTGTAACTAAGAAGGGAAACAGATTGATAAGGATTATTGTTATTAAAACAAACTACATGTTGGGGCACCTGGGTGGCTCAGTTGGTTGAGCGGCCAACTCTTAATTTCGGCTCAGGTCATGATCCTAGGGTCATGGGATTGAGCCCTGTAGTGGGCTCGATGCTGGGTATGGAGCGTCCTTAAGATTCTCTGTGTCTCCCTCTGCCCCTCTCCCGCATGTGCTCTCTCTTTCTAAAAAAAAAAAAACTTAAGGGGTGCCTGGGTGGCTCAGTCGGTTAAGAGTCCAACTTTGGTTCAGGTCATGATCTCATGGCCTGTGAGTTCAAGCCCTGCATCGGGCTCTGGGCTGACAGCTAGGAGCCTGGAGCCTACTTCGGATTCTGTGTCTTCCTCTCTCTCTGCCCCTCCCCTGCTTGTGCTCTCTCAAAAATAAATAAACATTAAAAAATATTTTTTAAAAATAAAAAAACTTAGAAAACAAACAAAAAATGACATCTCTTACTACAGAAATACTTCTATTATGGTCTCCCCTTCAATTACAAAATACACACACATACAATTTAGAAATCTCAAATGATGAAATATTGAGACCTAATGTGTTTGGATTAACTTGGAAATATCTATAAGGTAAAAGAGTTTATCACATAAAGTAATACTGTCTCTTTTTTCAGGTACCTTCCAGCTCATTTATATCAAGAAAATTTTGCATGGCAAAGGGTCTCTAGATGATAAAAAATGTAAAAATGGGATTGGGGGCAAGGATACAATTTATTTTACATAATTAATTAATTTATATAAATTTATTAAACCAAAATCAATTTTTCATGGAGAAAGATTGTATTTGCTAAATATCAAGGGATGGTGAGAGTAACAGCAGTTCAAAAAATAGACGTATTAATATCTCAAACTTCTTTTTCCACCACTCTTACTGGGTGGCCACAAGGAAAAACGATGCTTACCAGATGACAGTGCAGAGTGGTTCCCTATAAAACAGTCCCTTGCGTGACTATGACCTCCACCCATAGACCATGCTATTAGACGTACTAGGACACATCGAATATTCTAATGCTAAGTCCTGACTGAGACACTAGATGACAGAAAAATATTCCCAGGTCAGTAAGACACTATGAGACTAGATCATTCATGAACAGAATAATGAAGCTGGGCAGAGAAACTGTCAGTGATTTTTCCATATTGGTGACAAACTCTAACTACATACAGAAGTTGTCTTTGAACTCTATGAAATTACACTTGGAAACTGTCATGAAATTACCAACTTAGAAAATGGTTCAAAAGCCTGCTCTTTATCCCTTGAGGTTGCTAAGATTTTAGGCCACATCTACCACCATGTTTTCCAGACTTAATGATAGCTTAGTGCATCGTTTCCTTGTTGCCCATCTTTTTTCCCAGTGATTTCTATCTCCATTCACCTAAAGGAAATCAATCTTGGAAATTCTATGATCTTTTATTACTTATTTTATTGTGATATACACATTTCTCAAATTTATATGTCCCTTTTCAAGAACTGGAAGAAAATTTCCTCATCAAAAATAAAACATGGCGTTTCTAAGAGCTGTACATATTGTAAGAGGAGCAAAGTCAGAGGACTCAGTAATCAACTAACTATAAACATTTCCTATCCTTACCTTAAGAGGCATCTTCGCATGTTCATTTAATAATGGGACATCAAACACTAATCTTCGGAGCAAGTGCTGCATCATAGAAGGTCTCAATTGGCTGGTGGAACAAAGTTCATTTAAATAATGAAGGGAAATGTGTCTAAACTAAGTAAATAGTTCATTAGACTAAATTATATATGCCAAGAACCTCTCTTCAGATGGTGGTTAATTAGGTGCCCCAATCCAAAGATCAACAAAAGGCTACACAACTATACAAAAGGTTACATCCCAACTCATCTCTACTCCCTAGATCTGAAGAGCATTCCTTAGAGATGGCCCTCTTTTCTCCTCCTTCACTTTCCCACCATTCACAGTGGCGGACCCTAATGCTTCCTGAGACCCTTCCTCCAGAAATACTTCTTTCTCCACTCTACTGGGTGGGAATGGTCTTCAGTGACTGAATTAGAAGCAAAAAGAAGAAGAAGTATCCCAACAGGGGGGAGAAAAAAAAGGCAGAGACAAATTTTGCCAGAGGTAGAAGGGAACAAAAATCAACATACAGTGAACGTCTACTATGTGGGGTCATCCTGAATGTTTCACTTTGTTTAATAGATAAACTCTATGAGGTAGGTATTTTGATTTCATTTTTACAGAATTTGAGGGTCAGGGGAGCTACAGACAGAACCTCCTAATTTTTCACCTCCTTCAGTCCCATCTGGCTTCTAAGCCATACATACACTTTACTGTGAGTGCAAACTTTTCTTCATCAGTGGACTGCCGAGCCACGTGCTTTCACCCACTCTTGAAATCAGAAAGGAGCCATCACCCCAGCTAGGGGGCTTGAGAAATTCTCATGTTAGCTGTCAGAACTCCAACAGGGGAAGGTATGCTCTGGTTTTCACAGTAAGACATTTGAACACTTCCATTTACAGGAAGTGGTTTTCTAGGCTGGAGGAAATAAAGTCAGCCTTCATGATTGCCACACATAAGTAATGCTTTAATATTATACTATATCATTTTTTATATATTTAAGAAGTCTCTTTTTTCTTTTCTCTTCTGGAAAAGGAGTTAAAATCATCACACATAGTCAAAAGGGGAGAATCTATTAATCTTACACTACGGTGGCCAGAGACTCCTCACACAGTCACCCTACCCACCAACATCCAGAATAGTAAAATTGATCCAGCACTGTATCCAATGGCCAGATACCCTAGAGAGGCTTGGAGGAACACTCCAGAACTTGACGAGGAGCAAGGGTGCTCTGATAAGACTCAGACCTTGGGTACAGGCGACTACCTACAGTGAATTAATTTTTTGATACAGAAAGTGTTTCCAAAATTCATAACTATTTGTCAAGGTCCATATAGTAAATGCTCTTCCTTAAAGGAGAAGAAACTGGATTCGGAGTTGGCTTCCCACTTACCCACAAATGGAGAGCAAACAAACTTCTATGGAATCCCGCTGAGCTTTGGTAAGTGAGCAGCCCTTCGAAAGTCTGTACACAGTGTGCAGTAACGAGTCAATGAGAGAAGCGTGGTGTTCTGTGCCCGCAAAAAGAGGGGCACATCTTGTTAACAAAGGCAACACGGCTGTGCAAAGGTACCGATTGAGGGCCAGGGCCATGTCTGTGGCACTCAAAGCAGCCTAAAAAGAAATCGTGAGAGTAGAAAGTCATTTGTGTTTGGCAGTAGACAACTCTCAAAGGGATGAACGTGTTGACATGTAATTTCATTATCTAGAAAATGACAAATACAGTGAAACCTGGGTTTGTGAGCATAATTCATTCTGGAAACATGCTTGCAATCCAAAGCACTCATATATCAAACCGAATTTCAAGACCCATTGGCTCAGGTGGGATCATGTGACGTCTGGCGTCATGTGCGACTCGTATTAGAAGACATCGCTCGCTGATCAAGTTAAAATTCATTAGAAATGTTTGCTCGCCTTGCAGAAAACTCATAGAACAAGTTACTCGCAATCCAAGGTGTTACAGTATATGAAAAGTGAAGATGTATTCCTCAGTTATACCTTTAAATGTGGTTCATATGATTTTTTTTACCACTAGTAACAATCAACTTTCGATTGCTCACAAATAGATAAAAATGAAGTGATGTCTATAGTGATCTCTACCTCCTCAAGAAGCCCAAGAGGCTCACAATCTATAATAAAATATCAATGGTAAGATGAGTGTGAGTTGAAGACGCTAATGATATCCAAGAATGTGAGTACTTTACTAGGGGAGGAAAAAGAGAAAGAAGCTTATTCCCATAACAAATCTCATGTTCAAAAATTCTTCCATAATTCTACTTAATAACGTTTACAGTTTTGTTCCTGTCTGTCGGAATCGATAGTGGAAGGTTCATTGTCTTCTTGTGTTCTCGACTATCCTATTAGGTTCAGAATTACATGTGAACACCCCCAACAAAGAAAAAAGAAAATTCAGTGTATTTTTAGGAGTCTCCTCTGAAGATTTTCATGAAAAAGCTGTTACCACCTCAAGATCTGGTTTTCTCTGGAATCAAAAAGACCCACTTAATTGAGAAAAGGAGGCATTATAACTATCGAAATGACATTTAGAGCTTCAGCTTACTCTACAATGCTTCAAACAGGAGAGTATTTACACCAGGAATGACAGATTCTCAGTGCGGGCCACAGGAGGCACAGGGAATATTACAGCCTTATCTATGCTTTAAATATTATAATGATGATATTATATTATAATGATGATATATTGTAATGATGATATTATATTATAATGATGATATTATATTGTAATGATAATATTATATTATAATGATGATATTATATTGTAATGATGATATTATATTATGATGATATTATATTGCAATGATACTATATTGTAATGATGACATTATGTTATAATGATGATATTATATTATAATGATATTATATTTCAATGATGATATTATATTATAATGATGATATTATATTACAATGATGATACTATATTGTAATGATGACATTATGTTATAATGATGATATTATATTATAATATAGTATCCTTATAAGTATTATAAGGATGATACTGTTATTGGCACAACTCAACAGTGTCCATTAAACATTCTTAATACTGTAACTGCTTTCATTGAGAAGCATGATTGTTTCAGCCAACCTCCCAAATCAGGGTTACTATCTTCCGTGGTACCTGATCAGAATTCTTATCTTAATCCTGAGGTTGTAAGTGTTCCCCACTGTTCAATGAATTCCTTAGGATACAGTCTATTTTATGTTTACCCACTGCCGGCTTAAAAGTATAATTGGTACTCAATAGACATTTGGTGACAATAAATAAACGAATCAATACATCTATGGAGAATAAGCCAGAGGAGGACATGTCAGGAATTGAGAATGTTCATCGTTAAAATCATTACCGTATCTAAAGAAGCAGCAGCCCGGAGATCAGGCAGAAAGCCAACCTCGAGAAGATGGAGGAGGAAATCTTGAACCTCAATGCCATAGACCCTGTCAAGGAACAAAACCATGGCTGCCTTGTGATCTGGGCAAAACCCCGCAGACATGTCAGGCTCCACCACATTCCCATCTAAAAGAGAGAAGGTAACATGTTGTTGTTAATGGACAGATTACAAATGGCTTCTCTCCAGCCTTCTCACATTCAAGTAAAATTATCAGTTGAATGTTTTTTTGTCCTTCTACCCACAAGCAAGTGCTAGGAACTGGCCTAAGAATTACCACAGGGCAATGTAAATTCAAGGTCATTCGAAATGTGATCTGGGCATATCCATTTGTTAGCTGCGCATTTGATTCAATACACAGCATTATGCTAGACAATGTGAAAGAAACAAAAAGGCATCCCAAATCTACATTGTGAAAACTAGTAAATACCATAACAAGTTAAACTGCAAAGTTTTCACTGTTTTCAAAAAATCAGTGTTTTCAAAAACACTAACAACACTCATGCATCCCTGAGAGCCTCTTTTAAACACTAATAACACTCATGCATCCCTATGTGATAATCATGGTTCATTTACATATTTATGGCTTGGACAAAATGATGCAACTCTATGAATCAGTTGGACTATCAAATGAAATACGTTTCATGAATCATAATAGCATTTAACAACACTTAAGACATATTTGAGAATCAGATTATTTTCTCTATTAATAGTCACTATTTGATGCCTGTATAGATCAGGGAATCTCATTAGAATTCCATAGATCCACACACTGGGAATCATTGAGATATGGAATTAGGGGATTATGTGCCAATTTAAAAAACTGGAGGACAGATCTGTTTCCTGTTTGGCCATGTGGTAATTATGCCAAATAACATCCTGCTACTGATAATACACTATGAGAATCTACAAAGACTATCACAGAATCATTAATATTGATACAATGTCGAAAAAACAAGGATCCAGGGAAGAGGTTACGTGACCACAATCATCCTGAAAACATAAAGTCACAACTTGTTTGTTTTCATTCGTAATTAATGAATGGATTTCATATCTGAATCGTGAAAATAAACAAGTAACAATGTTTTCAGGGACATTATATTAAAGGTTAATACCAAATAGCTTCCATTCCTTATTAAATGATAATAATACCCATATACCTACTACTTTCCTTCCTATCATTAAAATAATGGGAATAACAGCTTGTTTGTGGTGTTAGGCGCTATGCCAGGAAAGTTACAGACACCATTCGATAACAATTTTCACAAGCACACTGTGAGGCTGGTATTCTTAGCTACATTTAACAGATGACCACTGACCTTTAAGGAAGTTAAATAACTTGCCAGTGTTATACGCTGTAATTGGCAAAGTTAGATTTAAACCAAGAAAATCAGCTTTCAAATCCAACCAAAACTGATTTAATCCTTAATGTTAAATCAGTTATATGTTATATATGTTATATTTTTAAATTATGTTATATATATTATATTATAACATATTATATTATATATGTATATATATTATATATGTATATATAACATAATATATATATTATATATGTATATATATTATATGTATATATAACATATTATAACATAATATATTATAATATATTATATTATAACATATAAAAAATATATGTTATATTTTTTAATTAAAA
The DNA here is from genome assembly GCF_028018385.1 of Neofelis nebulosa. Lineage (NCBI taxonomy): Eukaryota > Metazoa > Chordata > Mammalia > Carnivora > Felidae > Neofelis > Neofelis nebulosa. The sequence continues at coordinate 8,378,672 of NC_080794.1, read as the reverse complement.
ATCCATATGAAATTCCAGTCCAGTTTAATTCTCCTAAAAAATTGCATGATAGGGAATTCAAATTTATAAGATTCTATGATTTTTTAAAAAATTCTTTTAATGTTTATTTTTTTTTTTTTAATTTTTTTTTTTTTTAATTTTTTTTTTTCAACGTTTTTAATTTATTTTTGGGACAGAGAGAGACAGAGCATGAACGGGGGAGGGGCAGAGAGAGAGGGAGACGCAGAATCGGAAACAGGCTCCAGGCTCCGAGCCATCAGCCCAGAGCCTGACGCAGGGCTCGAACTCACGGACCGCGAGATCGTGACCTGGCTGAAGTCGGACGCTTAACCGACTGCGCCACCCAGGCGCCCCTAATGTTTATTTATTTTTGAGAGAGAGACAGACAGAACATGTACAGGGGAGGTGCAGAGAGAGAGGGAGACACAGAATCTGAAGCAGGCTCCACGGTCTGAGCTGTCAGCCCAGAGCCCGACACGGAGCTCGAACTCACGAACTGTGAGATCGTGACCTGAGCTGAAGTCAGACGCTTAACCAATGGAGCCACCCAGGTGCCCTAAGATTCTAAGATTTTAATATACAGTCGTGACTAATGAAATGTCAAGCAACCTGCTGATCCTAAAATAAGATCTGTGTTTTAAACACTCAATCAAGTAGACGTTCATGTTAAGGAATGTTACAGCTACACATACCTGGGATTCAAGACTCACTGAGTTGCCACAGTTGCTGTTTCACTTTTACCATCTCCTCAAACACAGTGGAGACAATAAAGCTGAGAGACTGCCTCCTGTCAAATTGCTGGCTTTTGAATTAGAAGAAGGAAGGCCAGGTATACTGGCCTTACCTTGTGGTCCCTGCAATATTCATCTGCCTACAATTACAGTTACTGCCTTAGATAGTCTGTCCAAATCTGCTGGGGCCAAGCACTGCAGGAAGTGAACATGAACTTTTTAAAATTTATTTATTTATTTTCAGAGAGGGGGGAGGGGGGAGAGTGCACCAGGGAGGGGCAGAGAGAGAGAGAGAGAGAGAGAGAGAATCCCAAGCAGGCTCCATGCTGTCAGTGCAGAGCCTGATGTGGGGCTCGATCTCACAAACCATGAATATCAACTTTTGAGACTGTGTGTTTGTCCCTCAAGTTTTCCAAAACCCTCCCTCTTTCATTATTATTCTGGGCCATGCTGTAGTTCTAAAAGATGATAAATAATTTCTGAGAAAGGCCTCAGCCATCACTAAGGGAGGAAGAACTGATCATTAGAGGCAAACTTCACGTCCTAAATATATAACATACAGTAACAATTATTATTGATAATGGGTGATGCTTAAATGGGCAACTGACTTGTCACAGAAACATACAAAAAAGTACCAGTTTAGCTTTTAAAGTTGACTTAAATGCGTACCACTCAAAATAAAAACATACAGTTTTCTTTTTTTCAACGTTTTTTTTTTTTTTTTTTTTTTAATTTATTTTTGGGACAGAGAGAGACAGAGCATGAATGGGGGAGGGGCAGAGAGAGAGGGAGACACAGAATCAGAAACAGGCTCCAGGCTCCGAGCTGTCAGCACAGAGCCCGACGCGGGGCTCGAACTCACGGACCGCGAGATCGTGACCTGGCTGAAGTCGGACGCTTAACCGACTGCGCCACCCAGGCGCCCCAAAAACACAGTTTTCTGTGTATATTTTCCATGAAAGGAAAGTGGTAATAAAAAAGTAGAAATTTAATAATAACCAATGGATTGGGTTTTAAAAATTAATTTCATCGTGATTGTGAGAGCTCACAAAAAAATCCTTTAAACCCCAAGGTAGACAATATAGTGCATATTTATAAAGGAAAACACCACCAAATATCATTACAGCACAACTAAATGGAACAGGAAAGAAACCACCTTGAAAAATCTTGAAGGCTAATGGCAGATAACTGGAGCAAAATGATATATACTTTGGGGGAATTCTGAATGAGACATCTGGATATTCTTAGGGGTTATGTTCTTGGTTTTTCATGATAACTGATTTTACCTAAAAATGTAGCACTTCTCTCTTTCCTAATCTGCGTAACACTGGTATTATTATCTTTCTTCTGACAGCACCAATTTTATGGCTCAAAATATAGGGAAAAGAAAGGACATTGTACTTAAGTAAATGAACATGAGTTAGAAAGAGAAGTGGAAAGAAGGCAAGAGAGAACAGTCTATATGTATACAAAAAAAAAAAAAAAGAAGTTGCCTCAAGTGGAGAAGATGAAAAGCCACAGACAATTATTCAGTTCATGCTTTCTCGAAAATCACAATGAATATTCAACTCTTATGGCTGGAAGATCTGGGTTTATAAGCTGGGCACATATGAAACTACTTTCTCTTCATCAGAAGGCTGGCTAGGAGGGTAAGTCACGTTCAGTTACACAGTGGTCCCTTCATTCTAGACTACACTTCTTCTAAAATTAGAAGTTTATATAAAAATGACATATGTAAGAATATCCAATAAAAAATTGAAAACTGAACAAAATTGAAACCGGAAAAAGGAAATCTAAGTATAATTTGGAATCTAATTTGTCCCTTAATGGTCTTGAATAACTTTTTTAAAAATGTTAATTTATTTATCTTGAGACAGAGAGAGAGAGAGAGAGAGAGAGAGAGAGAGAAAGAGAATGAGCAGAGGAGGGGCAGAGAGATAGTAAGATGGAGAATCCCAAGCAGGCTCTGTGCTGTCAGCAGAGAGCCCAATGTGGGGCTTGAACTCACGAACAGTGAGATCACGACCTGTGATGAAATCAAGAGTTGGATGCTTAAACAACTGAGCCACCCAAGTGCTCCAAATCTTCAAGAACTCTTAAATCTTTTTTTCCATGGTAGGCAGAGTGAACCACCAACAGGGAATTGGCCTCGGGCTGACGCCATGTGCTATTTCTGCTGTGGTTTGGGGGCACTGCGGGGGATCGGTGTGTGTGTAAACCACCCAAACTGTGAGGCATCTGTGCTTCATCCAGCAATGCCTGAGCCCTCCCTCTTCCCCAACCCAATCTGGCCCCAGGGGAGGGGCCACAGTTGTTGGACAAAGGTTTATGTAGAGAGTAGGTTATACCTTTATTTTCCATGCTTTTGGGTTAATATTAAAAACTAATCACAAGCAGTTGCTAAACCAAAATGACATACTGTAGAACGGCAATAAACATTTCATCAAAACGGTAAAAAAAAAAATTCTTTTTTTAATTCTCTCCTTTGTCTTGATAAGAGCACTTCTTTCAACACACTGGGAATTTATAAATCTCTAAGTCAGAAGCTATGGTCATTTCTGGGGAAAAAAAAAATATTATAAGTAAATGACAATGAAAACTATCCAAAAGAGTGAAGAAAGGAATTGCAGGCAAGAAAGACAGAGAAGAATGAGGGCCAAAAAAAAACAAAACAAACAAACAAACAAACAAAAAACAAAAACCAGTGGAAAGAAATTAGGTAAGACGGTTGAGGTACATATTTGCTCTTCTCTGGAAATTGTCTGAAATGTCATATACAAAAATCTCATTGAAAACAGCCGTTTAAAAACAATGAGGCCGGAAAATACTTTACAAAATAGTAACATCCTTTTCATTTATATACGTGTGTTTGTAAATGTCTGTGTAGAAGAATATGGCAATAGAGCTTTTCTTAATTCAATGAAAAATATGTACTTTATAGCTTTTCCCTTTTTAACTTTTTAAATGTTTATTTATTAATTTTGACAGGGAGAGAGAGCGGGGAAGAGGCAGAGAGAGAGAGAGAGAGGGAGAGAGAGAATCCCAAGCAGGCTCTGTGCTGCCAGCGCAGAACCCGATGCAGGGCTCTATCCCCTAAACCGTGAGATCATGACCTCAGCCGAAATCAAGAGTCAGACGCCGAACCCACTAAACCAATCAGGTGCCCCACGTTTTTTTGCTTTCCTTGAAGAAACGTAAACCCAGTAACTGTGCTGCATGGCAGTGGGGGCTGGGGGCGAGGTGTTGGGGGGAATGTCGAGTGCCGATGGTAGCATTTAAAACATCATGTCCTCCAATGCCCCACTGAAGTACAAAGAAGCTGGCCTTACCTTTGGCTATTGTTGGCATCTGAAAAGCAATGCTGATTACTCCCACCAAATCTCCCAGTGGAATGAGGGATCTCAGAATGGACCGGATTCTGATGGCTTCCCCCTTACCAGCATGAATCAACTACATGAAGGAAAACGAAGGAACGTTAGAACAGCTTCGTGAAATCAGTGTTACAATTCCATCCAGAAAATCTGAAGAATGGGTCTCCCCATCTAAAATAATTTTCTGCTAATTAATTATGCGTATAAACTTAGACCTCTCACAGAATTTGTTATTTCAGGCTTAGAGAGAGATATTCACTCGTCCACACAGTACTGCTGACATCAGCATAGGCCAAATCATGTACTACCGCAGAGGCCCACTGGTTTAACCATCAAAACAGTAGTTTTTATCCCCTGCAGGGTACTAAAATACATTGAAAATCTGATAAGGCTACGAAGGCTTACGTCGCAAAATTATATATAAGTACCTATTGTAACATGAACAATAAATACAATGAAATAATTATCTTCGGACCCAGAACACATAGTAATATTTATGATTGATTTAGCCTCTTTCTTGCTTTGGGATGAAAATGTAATTGTATCCTTATCCATATTCCATACTAATTTCTCCCAAGGAAGGGTTTAGGATGTAGTGGGGAAAACGTGAATATGAATCATGACAGGTTTTTGAGGCTGTCACTGGCTAATGGACGACCTGTGAAGACTGGATGCGACATGTCAAGAACCTCAGCAAAGCTCTGGAACAGACCACGGGCTTTCGGAGTGGGGGGTGGGGGGGGGCACCTGTTTCCTTCCCCACAAGGTGAGAAACACAAGTACAATCTCTGTCACATAGGAGGTCTTCAACCAATCGATACAGAACATGAATAAATTTCAGAAGTGCCAACTTTAGCGCCTTACTGAGTCACTTGGTTTCTTTCCTCCTAGTTTAATAGAGCACAAAATTTCCATTTATTGGCATCATTTCCTGGTTCCTTTGATCTTTCATGTCAACTGAGAAAAGAACAGATACTGGGAGCATGAAGTTTTGTGTATGCAATCACCTCCAGCATACAAACAGGCTCCAAGTCCTTCTAACATTCTGACATTTCTCCACGCTGGGATTCCTCTCTGTTCACAACGAAAAGTTATGTCAAGAAAACATGAAAGTTTTTTTTTTTTCTTTTAAAGGCTTTCTCTGATTTTATTTTTCTTAATGTTTATTTTCGAGAGAGACAGAGCGTGAGGGTGGGGGTTACAGGCAGAGAGAGAGGGAGACACAGGATCCGAAGCAGACTCCAGGCTCTGAGCTCTCAGTAGAGAGCCAGATGCGGGACTTGAACTCAGGAACCGCAAGATCATGACCTGAGCCAAAGTTGGACGCTGAACCGACTGAGCCGCCCAGGTGCCCCAAGAAAACACGAAGATTTTAACCTACAGCCATGAGAGAAGGAGACCAAAACAAAAAACAAAAAAAACAAAAAGAAAAAGAAAGAAAAAAGAAGGAGAGAAAAATAAAACACAACACGGAAACAAATGCACAAAACCCCCACAGATCCTAAGCATACGTAGAAAGATGTGATCTGTAAGCAACAGTCCCAAGGGCTTTTCAGTTTAGACGTGTATCTGCCATATGCCCCAGCACTGTTCACTGTGTTTCGATCTCTGTGGTCTTTCCCATTCCCAGGCCGTGAAGCTAGTTTTATGAGCCTTTAAAAGCTAGCACTTTTAAAATGAATACGATAGAATAAAACAAAGCCAGTTAGGGTAAAGTAAAGTACAAAACATCGGAATGTATTACGGAGTAAAAGTAAGTACCGTTCCAGGAGGCTTCTAATTTCTTCTCCGTCAGAACATTTTAGAAAACACCAATCCATAGGGCCTGAATAGCTGTTTCCATCTCTGTGACCACCCACACTCCCACTTTCCCCTAAACCAGTGACGGGCATATGGCAGCTCCTCAGAGACGAGATACTGCGCACCAAGAAAATGACTCTGGTCGGGAGCTGTTGCTCTCTCTCTCTCTGCATGCACTAAATTAGCAGAGGAAATTTATAGGAAAAATGTATTCTTCTTAAAGTACAGGGAGGCTGAATGCGTTTGAGAGATATAGATGTAACTGGCTATTCCACTAATGACTTGTACTGAAATCTCATTACTAATTTTACAACCAAGGCATTTCCAACTAAATAAACACTTGTTCAGCAATTAGGCGGCTGCTATTATTTTTAATGGAGCGTGGAGATTATTGGTTTTGGATGCCGTTATGATGTTTGCCGGCTATGGATTGTTTTCTGTTTTTATTTATTTATTTTGGGAGAGACAGAGACCAGCGTGAGTGGGGAAGGGAGAGAGAGAGAATCCCAAGCAGGCTCCCTGCTTCCAGCACAGAGCCCAACGCGGGGCTCGAAATCATGAACCGTGAGATCATGACCTGAGTCAAAACCAAGAGTCGGACACTTGACCGACTGAGTCACCCAGGTGGCCCTGTGGATTCTTCACATAGATGGATAAGCCAGGATCGCTGTTCTTGGGCCCCAAAGCACTTACATGCATTTCAGGAGCACAGCGTCCTAAGAGGTCAATCAAAGCTGCATAAAACGTCATGATGGCATTCCCCATGTGGATAGTGTCATCCTCCTCCTCTTCTGTCTCACTTTTGTAGATTGTTCAAAAGAAACAGAAAGCAAAGGAAACATGATGATAAAATGACACTTTACGTTTATTACATACTTCTTGGAGAAAAGGGATCCCCAAGGTAATTCATTCTGCCTCTTCTGCTACTTTTCATGTATGTGATTAATTTGTAGCTTGACATTTTTAAAGGGAAGTAACAATGAGTTAAAGACCAGACACCAAGAATACATTTGTGGGAACTTTAATATTGAGAATCCCTCAAACGAAAAAAAGAATTGCTAATTTGATGGAATCTGCTTATTTCTAGAGGCAGACAACCTTTGTTTTAACAAAGAAAATAACTAATGGAAAGACTTGGTAAGTTTAAACTTACCTTTTTTTTAAGCTTATTTATTTATTTATTTACAGAGAGAGAGAGAGAGAGAGAGAGAGCGCGCGCATATAAGCAGGGGAGGGGCAGAAAGAGAAGGAGAGTGAGAAAGAATCCTAAACAGGCTCTGCACTGTCCTCACAGAGTCCAATATGGGGCCCAAACTCACAAACTGTGACATCATGAGCTGTGAGATCTAAGCTGAAACCAAGAGTGGGAAGCTTAATGGACTGAGCCAGCCAGGTGCCCCTGTTTAGAAGACTTTTATAAATAGCTTACATCTACAAAAAAGGTGACTAAGATCTGTCCTATAAGATAGCAAATGTAAGGCACCTAGGACAGTGCTCGGCTCAGAGAAAGTACTTAGAAATGTGATTATCTTTCACTTACTATCTCTTTGCCATGTACTCTACCCCACCCAGCCACTCCCAAATAATCCAACATGTCTCCCTGCCCATCTGTGTGAGAAAAACAAAGACTTCATTATCTTGCTAATGAGGGACCAATCTAGATGGCCTTGGAAGATCACATCATTCACCCCTCCCTTGGTAGGTGGCTCAGCTGGACCTAGCAGTCTGCAGGGTGACAGCAAGGCCTTGTTGACCACATCCTCTTGGCATGCAATGCTGCTCCCAGGGTGCTGTGTGCACACTCACTGTTGTGGTCCTGGGCCAGAGATCTCTTGATATATTTTCCACTACTTAGAGAAACTGAGGGCCACCTAGCTCCTCTGTGGCTAATTGATAAACATGTAACATGATCTCAGAAGACTCCCAGTCTGAAACCACCTTGGACTTGACAGAGACAAAACATCTAGGCCTAGTCTGTGTATGCAAGAATGAGGGTCTGCAGGACTACTCTGCTTGGAAATTTGCCTCCAGTAAGCCCTACATTCTATCTTTTCCAGGGGGGGTCAGTTGCATGGGAGTAGGATCTGTTAGCAAGACACTCACCCCCACAGATAAAAACTGTGAAGCAACATGCCTGGGTTGACTCATGCCCGTTACTGGAATCAAGTATTAATAATGTCTCCTATGTAGAAATGTAAGGTAGCTACTGCCTCCCATATCAGCCATTGTACCTTAATCAAGCATTTTGCTCCTCAGAATGACAACGCCCCCTTTTCTGGGCTTTACCACTATGCCAGTTAAGTCCCCCATTCTCTTGCTAAAGGTCTTAATTTCTTACTATTATCTTGAAAACTCATTCCAGCTAGCTTCCCACCAAACCCTCCTACAATTTCAGAATCTTGTCTGCCATGGTTTATAATGACTCGCTTTGCCATACCACCCCACCCCCCCGGGAAAAAATTCACAAAATACATCTCCTCCAAACAACCTAAACTTCTCCCTGCTACATTCACCCCATCTTCCTTATTTTCTCTTTATTCAAGCTATTCCCACAGCAAATTCCATCCATTCTTCTTTTTTCATTAATTTTTTTAAATGTTTGTTTATTTTTGAGAGAGAACAAGTGTGAATGGGGGAGGGGCAGAGAGAGGGAGGCAGAATGCAAAGCAGGCTCGAGGCTCTGAGCTGTCAGCACAGAGCCTGATGCAGGGCTCGAAGTCACAAACTCTGAGATCATGACCTGAGCCAAAGTCGGATGTTTAACCGATGGAGCCACCCAGGCACCCTGCATCCGTTCTTCCAAGTCTAACACAGTGGATTTTCAAGGGCAGAAATCATGGGTACCAGAGGATTCTATTGCAATTGACAGAATGCAAATCATATTTTGTAAAATTTCAAGACAAGGAGTATAATTTGCTCCTAAGAGTATATATATTAGACCTACAGTGTTTTACTGGATCCGCTAGTTGGTGAGGGACCATCTCGAGAGGGATCCTCGGCTATTTTTATGGCTTCTTCCATTGCTGCAAGAAGACCGTTCCCACCTTCCCCTCTCAAAGCAGGACCGAAACACTCGGGCCTCCGGATGAGCAACCTCACCACAACATTAGCATTCTCTTCCACACTCTCCCCTAAAATCAAATGAGGAACAAGAACAAACAAACATTGGTTATATGGACATTCTGAGCCAATAGATGTTATATTAATTCATTTAGATTTAAAGAAAAATCACTAAAACCAAAGGACATAGTCACTAATAAAGCTAGAATTCGACTTAAATCACTAGTTTTATGTATACAAGACTCAGAAAGCTTCTTGTACTTAAAATTTGGAAAGTAAAAAGCATTACAGATGCATAGTTTTTTCACCCTTGTTAATTCATTATAGGAAATGAAGCCATAAGCCTACCTATTAATTAGGACCCAATTATTAAAATTTACAAGAACTTGTAACTGTCTAAAAATGTTAGTTTAATAATAAAAGCATCGCATTCAAGAGAAATATTAGAAATTAAATTATTACTGTGAACGAACTACTGATTATAAAATATTTTACTAACTTTTTCTTTACTAATATTTGCTTCTTATATGAAAATGCTAGGATATATTATTATTTTATACATCTATTTTTATGCAGTTTTAATCATGACCAAAAAAAGACCCAAAGCAATTAGTCTTACCATTACAGAAGACAGCAAATCGGAGAAAGTCAAGGTATCTCTCTCCTTCAACTGGATTCCACCCAATATCTGGGTAACCCTTAGATACCAGCATCGGGCAACTCTGCAGTCCACAACCAGCCAAATATCGAACTACCTACAAACAATGATAAGCAAATGTGTTATCCTGTGGGTCAGAAGTCATTAGATGCTAATACGATATATAATACATGATATTCTCAAAGGACAGTTTAAAACAAATGTGGTTTTGGGGTGCCTGGGTGGCTCAGTCGGTTAAGCATCTGACTTCAGTTCAGGTCATGATCTCATGGTTCATGGGTTCCAGCCGTGCATTGGGCTCTGTGCTGACAGCTCAGAGCCTGGAGCCTGTTTCAGATTCTGTGTCTCCCTCTCTCTGTGCCTCCCCTGCTCGTGCTCTGTTTCTCTCTCTCTCTCTCAAAAGCAAATAAAACAGTTAAAAAAAAAAAAAAGAATGTGGTTTTGCAAGTTTTTGTTTTTTTAAATGTTTGTTTATTTATTTTGGGGGAGGAGGGGCAGAGAGAGGAGAGAGAATCCCAAGAAGGCTCCATGGGGCCAGTGCAGAGCCCAGCTCGGTGTTCGATCTCATGAACTGTGACCTAATGACCTAAGCCGAAATCAAGAGTAGGCAGCTTAACCGAGTGAGCCACCCAGGCGCCCCTGCAAGTTGTTTTTAACCTCATGACAACACATGAACTCTCTTTAGCAAAACCTTAGAATTAAGAAATATTTATAAATCATAACAAAGTGCTATCGTAATAAAAATATTTATAAATCAACTCTATGAAAGAAAATGTTCCTAAGTTTCACAGCATTTAATTTGAGACTTTTATCTATAAACATATTTGTGCCACCTGGCTGGCTCGGTCGGTAAACCATGCAACTCCTGATCTCGCAGTTGTGAGATAAGCCCCACATTGGATGTAGAACTTATGTTTAAAAAATTGTGTGTGCATATATATGTGTATACATATATATATATATATATATATGTATACACATTTATATTATATACCATATATGTATTATACATTATATATAAATCACATATATATACATATATATATATATATTATGATATATTTGATAAACTTTAAAAATGTCTAAAGACCCCTCACCCAGTATAAAACCTGAATCCATCGGAGATACTGAAAGACCCATCTGAGATACAGTGATATTTAGAAAAGTGAATTTAGTTTCAACATGGTATTATCAATTTAAGTTTATATTCAAATACCTTGGGTTCAAATCTTTTCTGCATTATTTACTAGATCCTTCTGAACCATGGTTTCACTGTGTATAAAATTTGGGCAAGTATTACTTACCTTTCAGTATTACTGATTTTAACACATTACATTATCGTTGCCTTTTAAATTACCATTTTAATTGAATGTTGATCCTTGGCAAATTTCATAACTGGTCCAGTTTTAAAAGAAATCCCTATGTTATTATCAATGGCAGTAGATTGCCAGTCAAGCAACTTATCAACCAAATTAACCCAGATCAAGTTAAATCGGCTTGAAAAAGAAATAAACAATCTAGCTAAAAATATTTTGTACCAAATTTAAGTATTATTTGTGTACAACAAACTCATCTATTTAAAGTATAAGTTCAGTGATCTTTGAGAGATTTATGCATTGGTGAAAACACAGCACAGTCAAGATGCAGAACATTTCTATCACAGGGACCCTGTGGGGCTCAGTTGGTTGAGCGTCCAACTCTTGATCTCAGCTCAGGTCATGATTTCATGAGAGCGTGGAACCTGCTTGGGATTCTGTCTCTCCCTCTCTCTGCCTCTCCCGCTTTCTTTCTCAAAATAAATAAATAAACTTAAGAAAAAAATAGAACATTTCCATCACTCTTCAGGACCCATCCATCCCTCCCTGCATGTGGATGCCTTGACAATCTGCTTGGTGTCACTACAAATTAACTGGTCTATTCTAGAACATGCAATCCATGTATAAAGATATATGTACATGCATGTGTGTGTGTGTGTGTGTGTGTGTGTGTGTGTATATATATATATGTATATATAGTATGTAAATGTATAAATGCATATAAGTATATAATTGTATATATATATATATATATATATAAAGATATGTATGTCGTTCTGTGCCTGGCTTATTTCACTCAGAATAATGATTTTTAGAGTCATTTACATTGCAACACATGTCAAGACTTCATTCCTTCCCTTTGCTTCATAACAGCCTTCCACCGCATATGGAAATAGTCTGTGTTTCTTTATCCATTCATCACCTGATGGGCATGGTCTCTAGTTTTTGGCTAAGATGAACAATGTTGTCAGCAATGTCCACACCTTTGTGTGGACATACATTCCTATTTCTAATGAGCAAGTACCTATGAGTGAGAGGGCTAGGTGTGCGTTTAGGACAGGGATACATTTAATTTGTGAAGAAACTGCCAACCCGCTTTCCAAACTGACTCCACCATTGTTCATCTCAACAGCAACAGGTAAGAGTTCCAGGTGCTCTGTATCTTCCACAACATTTGGTATGGTCAACTTTTTAAATAGTAGCCAATTTAATGCGTGTGTAAATAAAAAGATTTTAGGGACGCCTGGGTGGCTCAGTCGATTAAGCATCCAACTTCAGCTCAGGTCATGAGCTCACAGTTCATGGGTTCGAGCCCCATGTCGGGCTCTGTACTGACAGCTTAGAGCCTGGAGCCTGCTTCTGATTCTGTGTCTCCCTCTCTCTGCCCCTCCCCCGCTTGTCCTCTATCTCTCAAAAATAAATAAACATTAAAAAATATTTTTTAAAAATAAAAAAAAAAACAAAAAATGAGAGAGCGTGCGCGACTCACTGAACTTATTGCTATGGTAAGGAGTTGGTTTCTAAAAATATGCAAACATACAGATTTTAGTAAAATATATTTGCTTTAAAATATGATTTTAGACTATAAATATTAAACTGTATTTACAGAAATATAAATAATATGAAAATGTGTATTCATCTCTATAATATACAAATATGTTTTTGTTGTGTGGTTTTTGTTTTCCTTTGGAGAGAGAGAGTGAGCACGGGAGAAGGGCAGAGGGAGAGAGAGAGAGAATCTTAAGCAGTTTCCACGCTCAGTGTGGAGTCTGACATGGGGCTCAATCCCAGGACCCTGGGATCACTGACCTGAGCTGAAATCAAGAGTTGGATGCTCAACTGACCGAGCCACCCAGATGCCCCTACAAATGTGTTTTTTTTCAACTGTTGAAAAGAAAGCAGCAAAGACAAGAAAGGAGACAGAGAAGAGGTTTCAATCTTAAATGGCATGAGCATGAAGGGCTAGACTAAAAGGTGACTTGGAGTGAGTGGAAGGGTGTCAGGAAAAGAGCCAGGAAGACATAAGGCAGAAGAATACTGCAGATGGAGGGAGCAGTGAGCACAGGGTCCCTGAGGCAGGAACACAATCGGCATGGCTGGAGCAAACAGAAAAGATGAGGAGAATTGCAGGAAATGAAATAAGACGGATATGTGAAATCAGATGAGTCAGAAGCTATCACAATGCCTTTACTTGAAGTGAGGCAGGAAGTCTCTGGAAGAATTGTAGACAGGATTAATAAGATCCTTTCAGGAGGCTCACTCTGGCTGCTAAATAGGGGAGCAAGGGAGGGACCGGGGAGACTACTTAGAGTGCAATCACAAGGACAACACTGGGGGGGCGGGGGGGGGGGGAAACTTATCTATGTTCCGGCAAACATGTATGGGGTTTCAAGTGCTTGGTTACAGTACAAGGTCTTAATATGTCACGGATGCCTTGCCCTGGAATATATGTCTATAGGATATGAAATGTATTTTGGGATGTTAAAACAACCTTGGAAGAAATTGAAACTGTACGACTAAAACAAAAGGAACAACAGATACTTTTTGTTCATTCCCTTTCCAGAGAAAAATGCACGTGATCAGAGGAAACACTTTATCTCAAGTTTCTTGTTCTGTGTAATTTACAATTATATGCTATATGTAATATATGTAACATGTTTATAGTACACAATAGATGTGACTGTATCAATGTAACTATGACTCCATTACAGTTATATTTAAATAATCTTGAGAAACAACTACAAACAAGCATCACACACACACACAGGGGTGTGGATGTTGCTTACCTTTTCCAAATCTGGCTCACGCAGAGCTAAGGCCAGTTCATTATTATCCATCACTGATGCGGCTGCCACATCCAGTGGTGTTGAACCTCTCATTGCTGGTGAGGCTGTTAATTCAAACAACATTGAGACAAAACCCAGATTGTGCGGCAACCATGAAGGCTATATAAAAACATACTTTCCCTCAAAATTTCATTTCTAAATACGACACATACTGCACTAATCTAAAATTAATTTCCATTAAAGTTTAATTTTTAACTGTAATATATTCTTTTTATCTTAAAGATGAAATAAAAGCCACGGATTTACTTACCAAGACCAACACTGCTGTTCTCCAATAAATAGCTGAGATGGTCAAACATAGCTTTTTGATTCTGCCGGCTTATACGACAGAAGTAACAAAGAAAACGGCAACAGTTGGCCACCATCTTGGGAAAAGTGATTTCCTACATAAAGAGCATTTAGTTAGCGGTGAGAGCCAATGGTCTTCAGAAAACTGAGTTCAGAAGCTGAGATCCAATCACACTGTCATTCCACGGGTGCCCATGGGTGCCAAGCCTTCGAGACTGAAGATCATCATTTGTCTCGACTTTAACTCACCTAGTCTTTGAGCCATTGAAGAACAAGCCCAGAACTAATTTATAAACCTCATTATCGTCAATGAATTGATCTGGAACTAATCTACAGCCCTACATCTACAGGCAGCACAAACCTAGTCAGCATTCAGGCAGACTCAGTTGTGAATCCTGACTACCCGTTAGCTGTGCTTCCTTGGGATGCTATTCCGTCTCAATGATTCAGTTCTGTAAAACTGGATTAAAATGCATGATAATACTTACTTGGGGTAAGATAGGGAAAGTTCAATGAGACCACTTGTGAAAAGTTCCACTACCTGGAACCACAGAAAGCCGTTCTTACCATAGGTGTTATTATTGTTGTTTTTAAGTTTCCAGGATTCACACCTTCCCTGATTTGCCCGACTTGTCACTGTGATGAGCCCCTTGACCAGAAGGTCTGCATGCTAGATCCCATCAAATACATCTTCCCTGAGGGCCAAATCTTGTTCTAATATACCCCAGATGAATCCCTTGAGTCCCTCCCTAACAGAATACTTTATAAATATCTTTGTAAGTCTGTCTAACTGAACATGAGAAATATGGACTCTTTTCCATATTTTGAAGAATATATCTTAACATTTCCAAAAATACTGAAATATATTTTGCAAATCATAGGTCATGAAATTATACTGATTCACATGAAGTTGCCTGTTTTATTACTCTTGTTCATTTAGTTTTAAAGAACTTTATTTTAATTTTGAATCACTTAAAAAATTAACTTTATAGTCTTAAAACAAATACTCCAGAGCACCATCTTCAAAACTTGGCCTGGATCAGGAATTTAGTGGAACTAACTGTTGTCTAAATCAAGGGGAATGTCTGGGTCTGAAGAACATGTTTTGTATTTTGGACTTTTTATGTAATGGACATTAATTTATAATTCAGAATTTCGAAAAGTTAGCATAGTATTAACGTTTAAAGTTTCTAAATAACCACTAAATGGGAACAGTTTAGGAGACAGAAAATTACACGGTATAAGATAGAAACTGTTGCCAATATCAAAGGAAGAAAATAACTAGCATATTCAATTCTCAATCTATAAGGTTTTATTATGTTTTTTTTTTCGAAAGCTATTCTTTAAAAAACAGTCCTCCTAAGAAGATTTAAGAAATCCTCATTAAGAATATGTAATGGATGCCCTCGGGAGTCATATTTCTTCGCATCTTAAGAATCAAAGGTTTTCCTTTACCTTGGACTCTCCACCTCCAAGGACATTCACCATGACCTCCATCACCGTCTCGTGCATCCCAAGTGCCCTCATGAGATTAGGGTGCTGGTAAAATACTTTATTATTCATGATATCCCTAGAAAGGACAATATAGGTAGGGGGAGGGGAGCACAAAGGTCAGAGAAAAATTTAAATGACAATTTATCTGAGGTCCTGATAAATCTTTTGGAAATAATTCCTGGCATGAACAAAAAAGTAAGCAAAATCATGATTAAAGTTAAGAAAAGCAAAAGCTAATAAGCATAATTAATTGAGTTTTCCTCAAAAAATAATGATAGTCTCTCAAAAATAGTATACAAGTTATCTATTTTTTTTCCATTACAAGAAAGGTACTAAATATGTAAACATTCATCTATATGAAATATACTTTTGGACACTTATTCCTAATTTTACATATACCCAAACATCTGTTCAACCTTCTTTAGTATAGAAATATGAGTCACTGTTATACCATGTTTCTATGAAAATTCCCATATAAATTATTGATATAAAAACATCTATGCTTTTCATGTAGGTTATTTTTCATACTATATTCAATATTTGTATGTTTAATAACATTTTGTGTTATCATTCCAGAGAAATGCTTTTTTAAAGGAAACATATTCTCAAAGAGAAACTGAATACACATCAAGGCCAGGTACAACTAATCTAAATCCAGCAAATTAAAATGGACACTCAATTTGAAAAAAAAAAAAAAAGCAGCAGATGATACCCAAAATGTTTCCCATTATTACTATTCCATTACATATTTTTATAATATGTATGTAAAGGCATTCCTAAGGATATTAATGTTTAGTAGTCATTAAAAATAAAGAACTCTTGATTTTTATTTGAACGTAAATTAAATCAATATGATTTTTTCTACAAAACACTCCTATCGTGCATGTAACAAGAAAATTATATTGCACAGCCTGCAGGGAAACAAACTTTCCCTTCATATCTGATCTCCTTTGACTCACTCACCTCTTGATTTAGTCATATGCTAACTTATAGGTACTCCAGGCATATCAAGACAATGAAATAGTACGAATCTTGTATAATGATTTTCTTTTGCTTTTTTTTTTTTTTTAATTTTAGTTTTTCACTTTTGTTTTTTAATGTTTATTTTGACAGAGATAGAGAGCAAGTGAGACAGGGGCAGAGAGAGAGGGAGAGAATCCCAAGCAGGCTCTGTGCTGTCAGCACAGAGCCCAATGTGGGGCTTGAACCCACGAACCGTGAGATTGCAACCTGAGCCAAAATCAAGAGTTCGATACTCAACCAACTGAACCACTCAAGTGCTCCTAGTTTTTCACTTTTAGTTGGGTTTGGTTTATCTTCAATAACAAGAGTCTTTAGATAGCACAACTCACAAAAATGACGTGGGGGCCAAAGACTAAAATAGGTCAGATCTATTCCGTGCAAGAACAAATGGGGTAAAGAAAGGACTCCTTTCCCTTCACGGAAGACAGCAACACATGTAGCAGGAGAACCTTCCATTTTCAAACCACACTTGTAATCACAGGATGTGTTCTTTCATTAATTGAAATCATTTTGCATGACCGAACTTTGGAAAATATTTAATTGAAAACTCTTGTTTGCCTTTAGTTCCAAGTAAGTTGAGTGGATTTATAATTCTACCACTCAGTAGGCAGGTTGTCACTCATTAAACGTGTCCCTTGAGAAGTATGTCTCATACCACAAAGACGTTAACTTTTTGTTTCAGAAATATTTTGTTTTATCACTACTGATTTATGTGTTAACAGCATATATCATCACTATATGTTCATTTGACAAGAAAGAGTTCATTTCCTAGAAGGCTTCCTTTCTCATTTGGTGAATTAAGATCATTTATATGCAAGGCACTTTTGGGTAGATATAAGTATTAGTATTCAAAACAAGATTCAGGGGCACCTGGGTGTCTCAGTCAGTTGAGCGTCCAACTCTTGATTTCAGCTCAGGTCGTGATCTCACGGTTGTGAGACTGAGCCTCATGCTGGGCTCTGTGCTGAGTTGGGAGCCTGCTTGGGATTCTGTCTCCCCCTCTCAGCCCCTCCTTTTCACACACTGTCTCTCTGTTTCACTCTCAAAATAAATAAATAAATAAACGTTAAAAAAATAAGATTCATGTTCATATGATTACAAAGACCATCGAATTTGCTTTTGTTGTTTCGGTTTTTCTGTTCTCCTTCTTTTGTCCTGTTAGTATACTTATTTTTAGTGTGCAGTGATAATGATTTTGGAATAGAACCTTCCAGCGTTATTTTAATGATCTCAAGTACTTGATAGTTCCAAGACCAATATACAGTATTATGTTCTGAACTTAGAATGCACGTAAATAACACTACACAATCTGAGTCTTTCTATAATTTTTTTACCCACCATGTTATTTTTTAGGTCAAAGAAAACAGTAGTTATTCTATTCCGTTAATGTTTTGTTTTGTTTTAAGAACTCTAGGTTCAACCCTTTTATTGTTTCTTTATACCCTATTTTACCCATGTCAGTAGTTATTTTCATTCTCCTTTTTAATATTTATATAACTAGGTTAACTGTTTTGGCAGAATGTTTGTATTCTCTATCATTTTTCAACATTTTACATTCAATTTCTACATCCAATGTTTGGGTATTATTCTTGCAGACATGATAAAGCTTAAACTTTTATTTTTGTATTTTCATATTCCTGAATTATGTAATCTTGTGAGTGATTCCTATATTTACGCATGTATGCATCAGTAACACACTCAATAAAACTTACTGCTTCTCATTCTTTCTCTCTGAATTCCATTTCCTTTTCTCTAATGCACAGCCTTTAGAAGGTTTTTTGATGAGGAACTGTAAGTAAATATTCTGAAATATCTTTGTATTGCCCTAATTCTTAAATATGGGCTATAAATTCTCATCTCCAAGTCTCCTTGAAGCACAAGTTCATTGTGAAGAATTCTCAACTGAGTACACATTGTAAATTGATGGTTATTTTCTGAATTTTGAATATGGTTTCTGAATTTTGAATATGGTTTCTCATTGAGTAATGATCTTTAGTTTTGCCATTAAGAATTCCAAATACTGTTTTTTTGTTGCTGTTGTTGTCGTCGTTGTTTGTTTTTGTTTTGTTCTGTTTTCGGTAAGTATTCTGGCTTTTCTTTCAACTTAGTTTTAAGATAGTCTATCACTGGTTTTATGCAGTTTCACTACATTCCATCCAGGTGGGGATATGGAACTACCTGTACTTGAGGATAATCTGTGAACTTGTGTTCTTCATTGATTCTGAAAAACTCAAGCCAACAGCTAGCTCTTCAAATGTCCCCATTTTCTAGATCTATTCTGTCTTTTCCAGAAATCCTGTTTACCATATTGTAGACCTTCTTATACTATCCCCTAGGTCACAAAACTGCTTTTTTGCATTTTCTTATCTTTACCTCTCAGTGCTACAGTACTAAATAATTTCCTCAGATCTATGATCCCACTTACCAATTTTTTCTTCAGCTATATCTTTCCTAATTTAACTAACTCACTGTTTTTAATGTATCTTTCATTTCTGGAAGTTTTCTTTGGATCTTTTCCTTTTTATATTTTCTTTTATTTATGTTTATTTTTGAGAGAGAGAGAGAGAGAGAGAGAGAGAGAGTGAGCGGGGGTGGGCAGAGAGAGAGGGAGAGAGAATCTGAAGCAGGCTCCATGTTCTTAGCTGTCAGCACAGAGACTGATACGGGGCTGGAATTCATAAGCTGTGAGATCAGATCTGAGCCGAAGTTGGAAGCTTAACTGACTGAGCCATCCAGGCACACACACCCCCCCCCCTTTTTTTAAATAATTTTTCTTTATTTTTTTAATGTTTTTTTTTTATTTCTGAGAGAGAGAGAGAGGGAGAAAGACAAGAGTGCAAGCAGGGGAGGGCAGAGAGAGATCTTTGGATCCTTTTCAAATTTTCATGGACATTTTTCCATGATTTATTTTTGGAGAATTGATTTATCCTTTGTATTTTTACCATTTTAAATACAGTAACTTTATGTTCTCTTTCTGGCACTGTATTATCTGAAGTTTTGAAATAGGTGTTCTGACTCCACCAGTATTGTATCTGCAGACCCTTGCTTAAGGCAGACTGTTTCCTTACGTACTTTGCAATTTTCGATTGTAAGTTAACCACTGGTAGTATTTAGGTTTTTCCTTGACAACTGCACAGTGATTCGAGGCCAATTTTTATGTTCTCAGTTTTGGGATCCTTAGGCTACACATGAGGTATAAATGTTAATCCCCAAATTCACACAAAGCGCACCTATAAGGTTGAATTCTCTCCCCATTCTTTTTTCAAGGCCCAGTAAATACAGACAAAATTCCTTATTCCTGTGGTGAGTGTTTGTCTCCCCACAGAGTTTAATGTGTTTTTATTAACCTGTATTTTTATATATTATTGTACATTACTGAAAAATTAATTTAAAAAACCCTCTAAGATAGGTGCTGTATCATTGCCACCTTAGCATCTAGTTGTAAAATTAGCCGTTTTTCTAGTGAGCTGTAAAATACAATGTCTAGAAAAGCAACAATCTCATTTAATGATCATATTACAGGTGTATCTCACAAATATTGCAGATTTGGTTCCAGATCACTGCAATAAAGCAAAATATTGCAATAAAGCAAATCGAATAAATTTTTTGGTTTCCCAGTGCATACAACAGTTATGTTTATAATATGCTAGAGTCTATTAAAAGCATAGGGAAATTATGTTTTACAAAACAGCATATGTACCTCAATTAAAAAATACTTTATTGCTGAAAATGCTAACATTTCCTGATCTTTCGGTGAGTCGTAACCACTGATCACAGGCCATCATAACAAATATAATAACAAAGCCTGAAATATTGTGAGAATTGCCAAAACGTGACACATAGAGACACAAAGTGAGCAAATGATGTTAAAAAAAAAAAAAGTTGCCCATAGACTTGCTCGATGCAAGGTGGTCATAAACTTTCCATTTGTGAAAAACACACTACCTGTGAAGTGAATAAAGCAAGGCACAATACGATGCGGTGTGCCTGTAATCTAAGCAGTGTATCTATATTAATAAACATACAGTGTACCTACTGGAATAAACGATTAGAAGGAAGACATTTATAAGACAGAGGTTGTAGTAGTTAAATAAATTACCCTAATCCACGAATCATAAGCTTCTCTTCTTCTTTGCCCATTCTTACACTCAGCAGAGAACGAATCTGACCGAGAGATGCCAGCAGGTTGATGGTATCCTCCACGGAGACACCATTTATAGTGTAGGTCTTTGGCAGAGCCCGGACCAGACCCCCAATGCCATCGTACTGTCGATGGAGCAACACAAACATGGCCCTCACCAGTTCAGGGTCTTCAATGACAGACTCTTGTGCCCATCGGACCATGGTCTCAGAAATCAACTGCTGAAGAGTGGCTGCACAGTCATTACGGATATTTTTTAAAAGGAAAAAAAAAAACAAAACGAGAGAAGACAAGTAAGTTGGGCATTTCAGCTGTACCTCTCATAGCCCCAGCCTAATACCAGAAATGAGAAGGCTAGGAACATTCTTTGAAGAAAAACTTCATTTAAACGCTATATATATATATATACATACATATATATATATATACATATGTCATATGTATATATGTACATATATGTGTATATATACATATGTCATATGTATGTATGTACATATATGTATATATACATATGTCAATAAAAATGAGTTATGAACATGAAAAGGCAAAAACACACAAGCTTTTCCTTAACACTCATTCTTATAATTAAAGAATTTAAGCTGTTTCAGAACTATGGCCACTTTTTCAAAACTATTGTTGGCAATCCATAGGGTAATCAATATGAACTGTCTATTACTTCCACTTTTATTTTCTTTGTCCCATTATTTTCCTCCCAGATGTGACATCACCATACATCCTTATAAAGTCAGTCATGTGCACTCAAGGAACTATCTATTTTTCTATCTCCTCATTTGAGCCATTTGTAATAGTGACCTCATATAATTATATTTTTACTATAATTTGGATCCCTAATTGTCAGTTAAAATGTCTTCAAAGGATTTGATTGTAAAGCTGTATTCAAGTGAAAAGTTATTCTAATGTAAATTTGCAATGTAACATACAGTGTAATACACACAAAAGCAACAGAACTTCCAAACCTCCTAAAAATAAACAATAAAAATATCAAAGCTAAGTAGAAAGATGCGACCAACTTATACACAAAGAGGTACTCAATTCCTGGCATTAACACACTGGCAGATTTTCAAAAGAAGCTGTTTTACCTGCTTTAATCTACACAGGAAGTAAAGGAAAAACAAAACCTACCAATTTTAACCAAACAGGAAATGTAGATAAATAGCCAGTATACTTCCACATGTCTCAAAACCAGGCTGATAATTTTAGTACGTCAGAACCATAAACCAGATAATAACAAAAAGTGTTTCATAGGAAATCCTGAACTCTTATTTGGAAGAAGGCATGATTCAGATCTGCGTGTGACACTGAACATTTAGAAGTAGCTGTATGGATGAAGGATTTTCACTGTAAGTTAAGGGAAACGAAAAACAACTAAAATCTTCATGAGTTTATTTTTCTTCTTTCAGTAAAAACTGTTCATAAACCAGTGCTGTCTCACAGAATGAACAGAGACTTCGATGTGAGGTAGCGAGTAAGAAGGATCTCATCAACCCACTACTTGAACCCCTCCTGGGCGAGTGCCATGCCTGAGACTCACAGCCCCAGTGTGCTTATTCATTTTCTGAGTATCGGCTGTTACTCTTCAGTTAAATAGGATAAAAATACATCAGAAATGCGTAACGGTTCAGGAAATATCACAGAACCAAAATATAGTTACAGATACTATCTAAACTTTAACAAAAAAGTTTAATTTGGTGCAAGAACATTTGAAAGTCAATAGCATAATATTTAGACATGAAAGCTAAATTACCCACTTTGTACCTTCTCTTGATAGTCCCTGATCAAATACCTAAATTTTTGGTCCTCTAGGGAGCCCATCCATCCTTATAATACTGCTACCTCTCCATCTGTTCCTACAAATACAGTTGGATGCTCCTATCTACTTCTGGCGGCCATAGACATCTACTTGAGAATGTGATTCTTAGCAGTGCCCGGGGGGCTCAGTCGGTTAAGCACCCGACTTCAGCTCAGGTCAGCTCAGGTCATGATCTCACGGTTCGTGAGTTCGAGCCCCGCATTGGGTTCTCTGCCGTCATCCTGGAGCCTGCTTCGGATCCTCTGTCCTTCTCTCTGCCCCTCCCCTGCTCTCTGTCTCTCTCTTCCTCTCAAAATTAGTAAATAAACTTTAAGAAAAAGAATCTGATTCTGAGAAGCTGCAAACTCAATTTTCTCACTGGCTCATCTAGTATGATGTTAGCTCAAAGGAGAAATAAATGTCAGCAGTTGGGTTGTTTTGCCAGTTTCCTTCCATACTGCTTACAGGATTTCTTGGAGCCACTCTCAATTGGTTTTTCGGCTTGTTTCTTCTTCAGGTATGTCACCTTTTCTACCAAGGACAGCAGGCGTCCTCTAATTGTTAAGTCACTGTTTCCATCAAGAGACCCATCTTCATCCAGCTCAATTCCTGGTGTGAGAAAAGCAAAGAGAACGAAGAAAAGAAAAATGTGTTTGAAAGAAATACATTTAGGAGAAAAATGCTCTGGTTTTGCAACTTATCCACACATAGCTTAAAGCAATGCTGTCATGTCAAGAACATTTGACAAGACAGAGTTAAGCACTCTTTCACTAGCTCTCAGGTAAAATCCACACACCGGCCTCTACGTCCTCCTTTCTCTTTTTCTCCTGTTCCAATGGGCCCAGGGCTATTAGCAGCTGAGACAAATTATAAAATGAGACAGAGAACAAAAAAAAAACACTCTTAAGAGTCCAGATCAATTCTGCTATTTAGTCTGACCCTTAGGCTGACCCTCAGGCATGTCTGACTTCAGGTGCTATCTGTACAAACTTACAGCTTTGCCCTCCCAAAAAAATCTCCTGAACTGTCAGCCACCTCAATTGCCTCTAAAAATCACAGTGGTATTTTAACAAATTGAGAGAAAAGATGGTAGGCACAATTAGCTATCCTAACCCAGCAAAATGCTTTACGTCTTAAGCAATAATCCTATCATTTTAGAGCATCCCTTTATTTATAACAGATATATAGTATAACTTTTCTGGCACTCATTTCGTCTTCTTCATTCATAAGTTAAATCAATATGCAAGGTGATGCTTGTATTCTCTTCACTAAACTAAAATAAAAATAATGCCACTGGTGCTATATATCACTTAACAAATGACTAATAAATGACTAATTAATTCTCTTTCACTGGGACAGTTTGTTCGTATCACTGCTTAAAGGGAAAAAGCACCACATGTTGAGAACAAGTCAATTCTATTTTAAAAGTTCTTAGAATGAAAGGTGGGGAAAGCTCCCCTAATAGATTTGGGCTACTGACATATAACTTAGCAAAGGATTTCCTTAAGCATTAATTAATTTCAAAAGATATGTGCCACATTTCTTAGGCCAGTCCTAAAAAGTGCCCCACAACTGGTTTAAATACAACTATTTGTGATCAAATATCTTTAGACTAAATCAACCTAACTCTCATCTCTTTGCCAGAAGCATCTGGTTACATGTCCCAATCCCCCCTTCCCATTCCCTGCCACTGAAGAAAAGAGAAAAAATAAAAATAAGATGTTGATTATCTCCTGCTTAGTACTAAAGCCTTTGTGATCTCTCTACTTTTTATGACTTCCCACACAGGGTCAGTTAACCATTTTGGCATAGTAAATATTCTTATATGGACTCCTAACAGGCATCATGTATATTTCTGAGCCTATTTACATTTATATTAACTTTGGTATCAGTACATGTGTATGAAAAATACACATTGACGGCTCAACA
This sequence comes from Neofelis nebulosa, assembly GCF_028018385.1. Classification (NCBI taxonomy): domain Eukaryota; kingdom Metazoa; phylum Chordata; class Mammalia; order Carnivora; family Felidae; genus Neofelis; species Neofelis nebulosa. Next base: position 8,354,205 of record NC_080794.1, on the reverse strand, counting down.
AAATTACGAAAACAGTTCAAAACAAGAAGTTTGACAAGGAAACAGTAATCATTAAAACGAATAAACAGAAATCCTAGAGTTGAAAAATACAGTAACTGAAGAATTTGAGAGTTTCAAAAGTAGACTCAATATGCAGAAGAAGAATCAAAAACCTGAAGAATAGGTCGATTGAAATCATGCAGTCTGAAGAAAACCTATGAGATTTATGGGACAAAATGGAAAGAAACAATATTCACATTGTGGGAATTCCAAAAGGAGAAAGCACAAAGGCCAGAAAGTATATTTAAATAATGGCTGAAAATTTCCCAAATCTGGGAAGAGAAATGGACATGCAGATCCATGTGGCCCAAAAGACCCCAAAGGTGTTGAACCTGTAGAAGGCTACACTGAGACACATTATGATTAAAATGTCAAAAAGCAAAGGCAAGAAAAGAATTTTAAAAGCAGCAAAAGAGAGAAGTTATGTAAAAGGGAATCTCCCATAAGAACACTGGCAAATTTCTCATCAGAAACTTGTCAGGACAGGAAAGAATGGGACCACTTATTCAGAACACTGAAAGAAAATAACTATCAGCCAAGAATTCCATACCCAGCAACACTGTCCTTCAGAAAAAGAGGAGGGATAGATACTTTCCCCAATAAACAAAAGCTAAGGAAGTTCATTACCACCAAATCTGCCTTATAGGGAATGTCAGAGGGAGTTCTTTGAATGGAAGTCAAAAAACTCTAATTAAGATCATAAAAACACAAAAGGTAGCATAAATATTACCAGTAATGGTAAGCATATAATCAAAATTAGATTTTACAGTAAGGTAATAGTGGTGCATAACTCACGATTCTTCTTTAAAATTAGCTTTTTTAAATGAATTAAAATATGTTGTTATAACTTTACGGTATTTTACATAAACCTCATGGTAACCACAAGGGAAAATTTTATAATAATTATACAAAAGAACACAAGAAAAAAGGCAAGCATACTCATAACAAAAGTTATCAACACAAAAACACAAAATACAGCAGGATAAATAAAAAGGAAAAGTTGATTTACAAAACAACCCAAAAAATAATGAAATAGTAGTAGTAAGTCCTTATTTGCAATATAATTACTTTAAATGTAAATGTATAAAATTCTCCAACCAAAAGACCCAGAATAGCTGAATAAAAATAAGATCCAACCATATGCTGCCCATAAGAGATTCACTTTAGCCTTAAAGACAAAGACCAAGAGTGAAGGGATGAAAAATGGCATTTCAAACAAATAACTAAAAATAATAATAATAATAAAAGCCAACAAATCCCACCAAAACATTATCAAACCAAAATAAAATACCACAGGAAGCTATACATTCATCAGATAAAAGAGACTTTAAAAATGGTAAAATGAGGCAAAGAGGGTCATTATATAATGATAAAGAGGTCAATACATCAATAAGATATAACAACTATAAATATTTATGCACCCAACACTGGAGTACTTAAATGTATAAAGCAAAAGGTAAAAAACAAAAACAAAAACAAAAACAAAACTAAATGGGGAAATAAGGAGTAATACAATAATAGGTGAGGACTTTAATACCCCACTCTCTACAATGAATAGATCATCCAGGACAGAATCAATAAGGAAAGCGTGGATTTTAACAACAGTGCAGATCAAATGACCTAGAGGACATATAGAAAACATCCTATTAAACAACAGCAGAATACACATTCTTCTCAAGTGCACATGGAACATTTTCTAGGATAGAATACGTGCTAGGCCATAAAACAAGTCTTAGTTAAATTCAAGAGGGCTGATTATACTGGTTATCTTCTCTGACCACAAGGCATGAAATCAGAAATCAATGACAGGGGGAAACCTGGAAAATTCATGAACACAGGGAAATTAAACAGCATTCTCTTGAATAACCAATGAATCCAAGAATAAGTTAAAGGGGAAATAAACTTAATGAGACAAATAAAACTGGAAACACAACATGCCAGAATTTATGGGGGCAACTAAAGCAGTTCTATGAGGGAAGTTCATAGCAATACATAAGTGCTTACATTAAGAAGCAAGAAAGATCCCAAATAAACCGAAGTGTAACCTTAAGGAACGAGAAAAAGAGGAATGAACAGAGCCTAAAGTTAGCAGAAGAAAGGAAATATTAAAGATTAGAGCAGAAATAAATGACGTATAGATCAAAAAACAATAGAAAAGATTAACCAAAATAAGAGTTATTTCTTTAAAAAAACCCAACAAAATTGACAAACGTTTAGGTAGACTAAAAAGGCTGGGGGGAGGAAACAGGACTAAAGTTAACAACAATATAAATGATAAAGGAGACATTGTAAATGAAAAAATGAAAAAGATACCACAGAAATTCTAAAGATTATAAAAGGTTACGATGAAGATTATAAGTAAACAAAGTGGACAACCTAGAAGAAATGGAAAAGTTCTTAGAAACATCCACCTTACCAAGACAGAAATGGAAACTCTGAATAGAGCAATTTAAGAAAAATGAATCCGTACTCAAATATCTCACAATGAAGAAAGGCTTTACTGGTGAATTTTACCAAACATTTAAGAATTAACAACAATTCTTTTTTTTTCATTTATTTTATTTTATTTTATTTTTTTATTTTTGGGACAGAGAGAGACAGAGCATGAACAGGGGAGGGGCAGAGAGAGAGGGAGACACAGAATCGGAAACAGGCTCCAGGCTCCGAGCCATCAGCCCAGAGCCTGACGCGGGGCTCGAACTCACGGACCGCGAGATCGTGACCTGGCTGAAGTCGGACGCTTAACCGACTGCGCCACCCAGGTGCCCCAAGAATTAACAACAATTCTTAAACTCTTCCAAAGAAATCAAAAAGGAGGAAACACTCCGAAACTCATTTTACTAGGCCAGCATTATCCTGACACCAAAACTGCAAAGAACACTACCAGAAAAGAAAGCCACAGGACATTATCCCTGACAAATAGAGATGCAAAATTTCTCAATACCAGGAAACTGAATTCAACAGCATATTTAAAGGATCATTCTCCATGATCAAGCATGATTTATCCCTGGGATTCAAGGATAGTTCAACATATGCAAAACAATCAATGTGATACACCACAATAATAGAATGAAAGAAGGGGCGTCTGGGTGGCACAGTCGGTTAAGCGTCCGACTTCAGCCAGGTCACGATCTCGCGGTCCGTGAGTTCGAGCCCCGCGTCAGGCTCTGGGCTGATGGCTCGGAGCCTGGAGCCTATTTCTGATTCTGTGTCTCCCTCTCTCTCTGCCCCTCCCCCGTTCATGCTCTGTCTCTCTCTGTCCCAAAAATAAATAAAAAATGTTGAAAAAAAAAATTTAAAAGAATGAAAGAAAAGAATCATATGATCATTTCTGTAGGCACGTTGGAAAGAACACTCAACCAAATTTAACATGCATTCATGATAAAAACTCTTAACAAATTAGGCACAGAAGAAATATATCTCAACATAACAAAGGCCAATATGACAAACCCATAGCTTTTATTTCTCAATGGTGAAATATTAAAAATGTTCCCTCTAAGATTAGGAACAGAACAAAGTTACCCACTCTCACCATTCCTATTCAACACAGTACTGAAAGTCCTAGCTAGAACAATTAGGGAATAAAAAGAAATAAAAGGTACATGAATTGGAAAGGAATAAATGAAATGGTTTCTATTTGCAGACAACATGATTTTTATATAGAAAATCCTAAAGATTCAACCTAAAAACCTGTTTGATCTAATCAATGAATTCACTAAAGTTGCAGGACAACAATATGTAGTGTTTCTATAAACCGAAAATGAAATTTTTGAAAGAGAAATTAAAAAAAAATAATTCCCATTTACAATAGCATCAAGAACAATAAAATACTTAGGAAGAGGTTTAACTAAGGAGGCAAAAGATTTCTATGCTGAAAATTATAATACATTGGTGAAAAGAAGAAGGCACAAATACTGGCAAGGTATCTTCTGTTAATGGATTTGGAAGAATATTGTTGAAATGGTAATATTATCAGAAGCTTTCTTAGATTCAATGCAATCCCTCTCAAGATTTCAAAGGCATTTTTTACAGAAGTAGAAAAAAACCTTTCTAAAATTTATATGAAATCACAAAATCCTCCAATAGCCAAAGAAATTCTGAGAAAGAAGGGCACATCAAGAAGTATCACACTTCCTGATTTCACTAGAGTCATCAAAACAGCATGGAACTGGCATAAAAATGAACAAATAGATAAATGGAAAAGAATCGAGAGCCTGGAAATAAACCCAAGCATACATGGTTTACTGTCAGTTGACAGGGTTGCCAAGAATACCCAATGGAGAAAAAGACAGTCTTCAATAAATGGTGCTGGGAAAATCAGATATTCACATTTAAAAGAATGAAACTGGACCCATATCTTAACCACTCATGAAAATTAACTACAAATGGATTAAAGACTTAAATGTTTGACCCCAAATCATGAAACTTCTAGAAAAAAAACACAGCAACAAAGCTCCTTGATATGGGTCTTGGTAATAATTTTTTGGATATAACACCTAAACCACAAGCAACAATATCAAAAATAAACACATGGGACTACATCAAATTAACTACTAACCAAGTGAAAAGACAACCTACAGAATGGGGAAAAATGTTTTCAAACTATATATCTGATAAGGAGTTGATACCCAAAACATATAAAGAACTTCTATAACTCAATAGCAAACAAAACAAAACAAAAAAACCCAACTCAATTAAAAAATGGGCAAAGGACTTGAATAGATGTTTCTTCAGCTCCAAAAAAGACATATGAAAGGCCAAATGGTACATGAAAAGATGCTCAACATCACCACTGGTCATTAGAGAGAAGCAAATCAAAACCATAATCAGGTAGCAAAGCACCTCACACCTATTAGAATGGCCACCACTGAAAAGGCAAAAGATTAACAAAATGCTGGTGAGCATGTGGAGAACAGAACACCTTGCACACTGCTGATGAATTGTAAATTGGTACAGCTATTGTGGAAACCAGTATAGAGGATCCTCACAAAATTTTAAAAATAGAACTACCATATGATCCAGAAACCCACTTCTTAAAACATATCCAAATGAAACAAAAACACTAATTTGGAAAAGGAATCTGCACCTCCATGCTCATAGGAGCATTGTTTACGATAGCCAAGACACAGAAACAATGTAAGTGTCCACCTGGAAATGAATGGATAAAGAAGTTGTGGTATATACATACTATGGAATATTATTTAGCCAGAAAACCGGGAAATACTGCCATCTGTGATAACAAAGACAGAACATGAAGGCATTATGCTAAGAGAAATAAGCCAGACAGAAAAAGAGAAATATTGTATGATCTCACTTATGTATAAAACCTAAAAACCAAAACAAACACATAAGCAAACAACAAACTCAGAGAAAAAGAAAGCAGACTTGTTATCAGAAGTGGGGAGTGGGGAGACAGGAATTGAAGGAAACTGGTCAAAAGGTACAAACTCCCAGCTATAGGTTAAATAAGTACTAGGTATGCAATGTACAGCATGATGACTATAGCTAAACCTGTTGTATGAAATACAGGAAAATTGTTAAGAAGGTAAATCCTAAGAGTTTTCATCACAAGGAAAAACATTTTTCCCGTTATTCTTCCTTCTAAAATTTTAACGCATCCATATGAGAATATGGAAGCTTAGCAGAACCTATTATGGCAATCATTTCATAAGATATGCAAATCAAACCATCACACCGTATATTCTAAAATTATATAGTGGTGGTATGTCAATTATCAATTAATCAATCAATAACACATTTAAAAAGAGTTGTAAGTCAAGAAGACATTACCACAATGTGTCATCAAATCTTCGTGAAAATCTAAGAGCTGGTCTCGGATTTCTTCAGGACATGGACATTCACTTTTGTCATCCTTAAAATTGAGAAGCATATTGATCTGAAAGTTTGGACAAACAAGAAAGAGGAAGAACAAGAGTAAAAGAAAAGTGAAATCAGGAAAGACACAGCAAAGATCATAAACACCAAAGATGTTCAATCTTTGAATATTCATAAACTGCAGTCCAAAAGATGAAAAGTCATTATCACTCAGTATAACAAATCCCACAAAATAAATAGAACTATTCAAAGCCTCGCTTGTTGCAACATAGTTATATAATTTGCTTCCTCTTTCTCAAATCCACAGTATGTTAGACCCTTGTATACTTAGGGTTCTTAAATCAACTAAAATCTAAATGTTATTTTTAAAAATATTTTATTGTGCTTTTCCTAGATTTCCTTTTTTCTAGCTAATTTCTAAACTTTACTGAATATTTTAAAGAATTCTTTTTGAGAAGGATATAGTAGCAAAGGCAAAAAAAATTCTAAATACGATAGAAAAGTAATATAATGGATAACTTGCTTTTTAATAACATTAATAATTCAATTAACCAAATTCAAGAAACAATCCTCAATTGGTTTTAGCTTCAGACATAGAACTATTACACTTCTGAATGAAGAAAAGAAAGGAATGTTGCTGTTTCGCAAATTCCCCCGAAGAAACAACTGTTTTCTTTTTAGAATTTTTTACATGAATTTTTTGTTTAACTTTTATTTTGAGAGAACTGTAGATTCCTATGCTATTTTAAGAAATAACACAAAGAGATAACATACACCCTTTACTCAATCCCCCCAAAGGTAACATCTTACAAAACAGTAGTACAGAATCACAACCAGGAGACTGACATTGATAGTTAAGATAGAGAACAATTCTAGCACCTCAAGGATCCTTCCTGCTATACCATTATAACCACACCCACTTCCCTCCTATTTGCTCCTCATCCCTTATTCCTGTCAATCACTAATTGACTGTTATCCATTTCTGTATTATTGTCATTTCAAGAACGTTACATAAATGGAATCACACAGAATGCATGCATATATTGCTATATGATCCTTCTGATGTCCTCAGGGTCTGTAGTGATCCCTCATTTCATTTCTGATAATTTGTGTCTTTTACCTTTGTCAGTCTTTTCAGTGTTTTGTAGATTTTGTTGATATTTTTATTTTTTATTTATTTATTTTTTCAATATATGAAATTTATTGTCAAATTGGTTTCCATACAACACCCAGTGCTCATCCCAAAAGGTGCCCTCCTCAATACCCATCACCCACCCTCCCCTCCCTCCCACCCCCCATCAACCCTCAGTCTGTTCTCAGTTTTTAACAGTTTCTTATGCTTTGGCTCTCTTTTGTTGGTATTTTTAAATAACCAGTTTTTGGATTCATTAATTTTTTTTCAGTTGTTGTCCTGTTTTCATTTTCATTGATTTCTGCCTTTATGTTATTGCCTTCCTTCTGCTTGCTTTGGGTTTATTTCACTCTTTTTTAAAAAAATTTTTTAATGTTTATTTATTTTTGAGAGGGTGTTGGGGGAAGGGTAGAGAGAGAGGGAGACCCAGAATCTGAAGCAGGCTCCAGGCTCTGGAGTCAGCCCGACGTGGGGCTCAAACTCACGAACCACAAGATCATGACCTGAGCCAAAGTCGGACACTCAACCAACTGAACCACACAGGCACCCTTCCCCCTTTTTTTTTTTTTTCCCAAATGCTTGTGATGTCAACTGAGATTACTGAGTGTTTTTCTCTTTTTAAATGTAAATATTTAATGTCATAAATTATCCTCTCAGCACTGTGTTAGCTGTTCCCACAAATTTTGATATGTGATTACTTTCATTTTTTTCAGTTCATTGATTTAAACATTTTTTTAATGTTTTATTATTTATCTGAGAGAGAGAGAGAGAGAGAGAGAGAGAGAGAGTGTCAGAGAAAGAGGGGATACACAGAATCCCAAGCAGTCTCCAGACTCTGAGCTGTCAGCACAGAGCCCAACTCATGAACTGCAGGATCATGACCTGAGCCGAAGTCAGACACTTAACCAACGGAGCCACCCACGCGCCCCTCAGTTGAATGATTTTTAAATTTTCCTTAAGACTTCCTCCTTACACTATGAGTTATTTACAATTGTGTTGTTTAGTTTCCAAGTATTTGGAGATTTTTCTGTTTTCTGTCTTTTATTGATTTCTAAGTTGACTCTACCGTGGTCAGGAAAAAGATTCTGTATGAAAAAAATGTAAATGCTTTTAAATCCGTTTAGGCTGTTTAAGGCCCAGCATACAGTCCATCTTTGAGAATGTTTCATGGATGCTTGAAAAAAAAACTATGTATGATGTTGTTGGATGGAGTGTTATACAAATACCCAAAGACCCTGTTTGGTGATGACAGAGTCGCATTTTCCTATGTTCTTGCTGACTTTTGCCTAGCTTTCTATCAATTACTGAAAGAGGAGTGCTGAGGTCTCCAACTATCATTGTGTATTTACCTACTTCTCCTTTCAGTTCTGTGTGGACTTCACATATTTTTCGGCTGTACGCAGTACCTGTGCATTTGCCTTCTTGGTAGGTTCTTACAACATTGTGTAATGTTCCTGTCTGCCTCTGGTAATTTCTTTACTCTGACAGAGTCACTCTTACTTTCTTTCAGTGTTTCATAATATATCTTTTTTCAACCTTTCACTTTCAACCTATCTACATCATTCTATGTGATATAAAACTTCTCCTAGAAATACCTCATCAGAGAAACATCTCATAGATGTAACCCTAACAGCAGATGGTTAGGCCAAGTTTTATATAATCCACTCGGCCAACCTCTTTTAATTGGAGTAATGTTCAAGCCTTTATTGATATGACTTAAGTCTGTAATTTCATGTTTTTTGTTTGTTCTGCTTTATTTTTCCCAACTTGCTGTGGGTTCCTTGAACTATTTTTAGGATCTCGTTTTGAATTATCCCTGGCATTTTTTTTAGTATATCTCTATGCATAGTTTTTTTTAGTGGTTGCTCTGGATATAACAATATATGTACATAATTCATCACAGCCTACTGGCATCAACATTTTACCAGTTTGAAGCACAGAAAACTCATCTCCCTTTTATACCCCTTATCCTCCTTCATTTAAAATACAAATGTCTTAAATATTACCTATAAATACATCTAGAACACAGCAGAGAGCTTTATCATTTTTGCTTCATCCATCAAATATAATTTAGAAAACTCAAAAGGAGGGGCGCCTGGGTGGCTCAGTTGGTTAAACGTCCAACTTTTGGTTTTGGCTCAGGTCATGATCTCATAGTTTGCGAGTTTGAGCCCCTCATCAGGCTCTCTACTGTCAGCGCAGGGCCTACTTCAGATCCTCTGTTTCCCTCTCTCTCTCTCTCTCTCTCAAAAATAAACATTTTAAAAAAAAGAGAGAGAAACTTGGGGGGCCTGGGTGGCTCAGTCAGTTAAGCGTCCAACTTCAGCTCAGGTCATAATCTCACAGTTCTTGGATTCGGGCCCCATGTCGGGCTCTGGGCTCACAGCTTGGAGCCTGGAACCTGCTTCAGATTCTGTGTCTCCCTCTCTCTCTGCCCTTCCCCGGCTCATGTCTGTCTGTCTCTCAAAAAATAAATAAATAAATAAATAAATAAACATTAAAAAAAATTTTTAAAAACAGAGAACCCAAAAGAAAAGGGAAGATACATTGTATTTATTCCTATTTTAACACCTTCCATTGTTCTTTCTTCATTCCTGATTTTCCAAATTTTCTTCTATTGTCATTTTCTCTCCATTTAAAGGACTTCATTTAGGCTTTCCTTCAGGACTGGCCTGCTGTAGTCCAAATCTCATTCTTTCCCTCCATTTGAGAATGTCTTGATTTCTCCTGCATTCCTGAAGCATATTTTCATTGCCTATAGAGTTCTGGGTTTTCAGTCTTTTTTTCAGTTGAAAACCAGTGTGCTGCCTCCATCTGGCCTACATGATTTGTGATCTGAAATCTCGGTCACTCACATTGTTTTTTCCAAGTGTCATTTCTTTCTCACTGCTTGTGAGATTTTTTTCTGTGTCTCTAGTTTTCAGAAGTTGGACTATGGTATATCTTGATTTAGATATCTTCGGGTATTCTGTTTAGGGTTTATTCAGCTTCTTGAGTCTCTCTCTCTCTCTCTCTCTCTCTCTCTCTTTTTATAAGTTTCTTTATTTATTTTTGAGAAAGACAAATAGTGGGGGATGGGCAGAGAGAGATGGAGAGAGAGAATCCTAAGCAGGCTCCGCGCTGACAGCACAGAGCCCAACTCAAGGCTTGAACTCACAAACTCAGAAACTTGAAATCAATCTGAGCTGAAATCAAGAGTCAGACACGTAACCAGCTGGGCCACCCAGGTGCCCCTTGAGTCTTTTTCTTTGTATCTTTTGCCAAACTTGGAAAGTTTCAACTTTTATTTTTTCCAAGGTTTTTTTTTTTTTTTTCAGTTCCCCCTATTTCTCCTATTCCTAGGACTCCAGTGTCACAAACGTTTGATGTTTTGTTATATTTTCACTGGTTCTTAAAGCTTTATTTTCTTTTCCAGTTTGTTTTCTGTTCTTCAGACTGGGTAGGTGATTCTGATTATTCCCTCTTTAGTTCAGTGATTCTTTTCTCTGTCTCCTTTCTGCTGTTCAGTGTATCCATTAAAGGTTTCTTTATTTTGGCTATTTTTCATTTCTAAAATTTCCATTTGGTTCTTGTTCCTATCTTTCTTTCTTTGTGAAGAATTTTTTTTTTTTTTCCCATTTGGAAGCTTTATGATGGCTGCTTCAAAAGCCTTGTCAGAGAAATTGAAATCTTCATGAGCTGGAGATCATCCGAGTTGGTATCTAGTGATTGTCTTTTTTCATTCAAGGTTTTCTTGGTTCTTGATATGATGAGTGATTTTTTTTTTTTTTTAAACTGAAACCTGGGCATTTTGGTACTATGAGACTTCTCGATCTTAAATTTCTGGCTTCTTCTGGAGAAGAGTTTAACCTGCCCTGTTCCTTGTTACTTCCAGGTGGGAGCGGAAGACCATTTCCCCACTCGGCCTCCGCGAGCACTTGAGGAAAGAAGGTCTTGTTCCCACTGGGCAGTTTGGGAGACCAGTTCCCCCTAGACCTGTACCCACACAACCCCGACTGGAAAGGGCAAGAGTGCCTTGGTACTTCTCCCTCCCTAGCCTCTCCTGACACTTTGGACGACGCAACCCTCGTTACCACCCAGCTGGGAAAAGTCTCAGCTCCTCACAGTTCCAGCCGGGGCACCTCATTACAGCCTGATGAGGGTGGCAGGCTAGGCTCTCACTCAGTCTTCGCTGGGTGGGGCAGTTTGGACTGGTGTTTGGCTGATGTAGTACGGTTAGTACCTAAAAGCTTTCAGTTTTGCTAGAGAGATGGTTTTCTTGGTCTTCTGGCTGGACAAAGAAGGCTTTTGTTGGGGCTTTTCCTGTCGGTGCCCATCAGCATTTCTGGGTTGCCAGCTTCTTTAGCTCCAAGTCTGGCATAGATGAGGGGAAAAGAAAATCCAGGGGACTCACCGCCATGTTGTTTCTCAAGTCCCAAGTTCCATAGTCAGTCTCCTGTTTTCTATCTTTCAGAGTCTTTGTATGTTGTCTTTTATGTAATTTCCAGGGTGACAGTTGTACTTAGAAGAACAGGGAAAGGCACAAGTACTCCATTTTTCTAGAAGCAGGAGCTCCCAATAGCGGTGTAACGAATGGAGTTGATTTGGGGGAGCCTGGTCTTGTTTTCTGCTCCATAAATGCTATTTGTGGCAATAAACAAAATTCCATGTCCCTTCCCTCAAAGAAACTGCATTCTGGTGAGAAAACATAAATTCTTCAATTAGTCCACAAACATTTTCATTTGGAAATATCTTGACACACAGAGAAAAGGTCAGGGTAAGATACTGAAGATAGTGTGCATCCCATCGGGAAGTAGATTCTAGACCAGCTAATTGTTTAGTTCAGGCATGTGCCCTTGATTCTGCTGTACCTAGGCAGATCTGGGTTTGGATATCATAAACAGGTGATCAAGCTCTCAGCAAGCCTGGCAGCAGTAGTGACATTTGGTCTTTCAGGAGACACCAAACAGAAAAGGTCTGACATTGAGTCACAGAAGCGAAGGGCTCTTTTTCACTGGGTGGTGCCATGTCAGCCAAAGAAGATCCGCTTGTGTGGTTGGATACGGTTTCTTTCTTTAATTAATTTTTTAATGTTTACTTATTTTTGAGAGAGAGACAGACAGAGTGTGAGCAGAGCAAGAGGGAGACACAGAATCCGAGGCAGGCTCCAGGCTCTGAGCTGTCAGCACGGAGCCCGACGTGAGGCTCAAACCCACTGTGAGATCACGACCTGAGTCGAAGTCAGACACTTAACCGACTGAGCCACCCAGGCGCCCCTGGGTACTGTCTCTACATGTAGAACTTCAGAGTCTGGCACACAGGTCTCCTCGAAGAGTCTATGATACACATGATACCTTTCAATACATCTCTCATTTGTTTAAACTGAGAAGATTTTTCTTTTCCTTTGGTGAAACTAAGAATTACTAAATCCACTTGGCTAGTTTAAGGAGAACAGGGGAAAAAAAAAAAAAACCCACTTGTAATTTATACTGTAATTTCACGATGTACGGATCCTGAATGAACTAAAGCCCAAAGTAAAAAGGGAAGAATTTCCATTTCATTCTTGTACCTGTTCCTGAGGTGGGGATCGAAATTCCTTTGTCTTCCTGGCAGTGAGCGCGGCCGACATGTTTAAAGCTTGCATAACTTCGTTGTAACGGAAGCGCTGATTGTCTTGGAGCTTGGCTACAAAGTCATCTGAAAAGGCCACGATGGCTTCTATCCGGTGTCGGACCTGGCAGTCACAGAGGTACTGGAGCAGCAGACACATCTGAGAAGATGATGAACAAGACATCAGGGGTGAATTCAGGAATCTTAAGTAGTTAATGTGTACCTGTGGCAGACACGCTTAGTATCAACTCTTCTATGAACAGAACTCTGATTCTGTGTAGGCAGCACTGTGCTTGGTCCCAGGGGATGAAACCTACAGTTTTTCTAAGCTTAAAAGGGTAAATGCATGCCCCGTTGGTGGACACTTAACTGCCCTGGCCTCCTCGGCAGCTACCGGGGCTATGGCAAATGAGATATATAAGGCGAACTCAGTGAGGAGTCTTGTGGGAAAGATTTCACACCAATAATAACAGACTAGAACACTCTCTTTTCAAACTGGGTTTAACTGGGTAATGAGTGACATGACTGTTTCACGTTAGGATGAAAACCGCACACTAAGGAGCACAGGAAAATATTAAGAGCTGGCTTCCCGAGGACATTATTGAGCTCCTATACTAATTCTAGAACTCTGCACCTCCAGACTCTGCATGTAAATTAATTAAGTGGTTTCACTGTTCATTCATTAAATGCCGAGTTGGGTATTCAACCAGAAGTCAAAAGGATTTAAGCGTATTTATTTATTTTGAGAGAAAGAGAAAGACAGCACAAACAAGGTAGGGACGGAGAAAGACAGGGAATCCCAAGCAGCCTCTACACTGTGTGAAGCCCGACACAGGGCTTGAACACATAAAGTGCAAGATCAAGACCTGAGATGAAACCCAAAGTCAGATGCTTAACCAACTAGCCACCCAGGCACCTCAGCTAAAAGGATTTTTAACTGAGAGAATATGTTGGTAGGAATATGCCTACAAGAGAACGCTCGGCCTATGTTTCGGAAAGCATTTAAATATACTTAATACCAACTGCGATATAAATACAAAGCAGTGTTAAAGGGAACTTTAACACCACAACAGGGACATTTCTGCCAATGCCAGCTCTGACGTAGCCCTAGCCTCCACTCCCCTCTTCATCTCCTTCACCCCACCCCAGTGCAAGCCCCGTCCCCTTGGGTCTGGACCAGCGTGACAGCCTCTCGACTGAGTGGACTCTGGAGGACTAGCTCTTCTCCTTATCAGTTTTCATCACAGCAGCTACAATTAAATTTTTAGAATCAAATTCCCTTGTTAAAATTATTCAATGGTTGGGTCGCCTGGGTAGCTCAGTCGGTTGAGCATTCAACTGCAGCTCAGGTCATGATCTCCCTCGTGGGTTCAAGCCCAGCATCGGGCTCTGTGCTGACGGTTCAGAGCCTGGAGCCTGCTTCTGATTCTGTGTCTCCCTCTGCCCCTCCCCTGCTCATGCTCTGTCTCTCTCTCTCTCTCAAAATAAATAAACATTAAAAAAAGTTAAAATTATTTAATGGTTTTAAATGAACTCCGAATAACATCTAAAGTCTGTCAAATGCCTGGATTCTGTTACCTGCCTCCTGCCTATCTCACCCTCTTTCCTTAGCTAATTAGGTTAAATGGCCTTTTTCTGCCTCAGAACCTTTGTTGTGTTCTGTGCTAAAAGCTCCTAGAACACTCTTCCTACTCCTTCTTTACATCTACTGGACTCCAGCTCATCCATCTGAACTCCAATTAAAAGTCACCATCTCACAGACGACTCCCTCACCTTTCTCACGGTAATCCAGTTGAGATTTTCTTTTTTCTAGTAATTCATTCTTTTCCTTCAGATCATTTAACGCAATTATCAATAAAATGTTTTAACAGAAATAGATAAATACATGTATATTTCCCTTAGAGACTGTGAATGTCTGGAAGGTACAGCTGGCAAGTTTTTCCTCCACCCAGAACCACACGTCTGGCTCAAAGGAAGACCTCAATCAATGTTGACTGAGGACTGAAAAGTAAAAGAGCCTGTCAATGATGCAAACATCAAATGGACTCTTATGGACTGAAGACATGTTAAGAAAGGATCTTTCAGGGGCGCCTGGGTGGCTCAGTCGGTTAGGCGGCCGACTTCGGCTCAGGTCACGATCTCGCGGTCGGTGAGTTCGAGCCCCGCGTCGGGCTCTGTGCTGACAGCTCAGAGCCTGGAGCCTGTTTCGGATTCTGTGTCTCCCTCTCTCTGACCCTTCCCTGTTCATGCTCTGTCTCTCCGTGTCTCAAAAATAAATAAAACGCTAAAAAAAAAAAAAAAGACAGGATATTTCAGACATCTTTTTTTTTTTTTTTTAATTTTTTTTTTTCAACGTTTTTTATTTATTTTTGGGACAGAGAGAGACAGAGCATGAACGGGGAAGGGGCAGAGAGAGAGGGAGACACACAGAATTGGAAACAGGCTCCAGGCTCCGAGCCATCAGCCCAGAGCCTGACGCGGGGCTCGAACTCACAGACCGCGAGATCGTGACCTGGCTGAAGTCGGACGCTTAACCGACTGCGCCACCCAGGCGCCCCTCAGACATCTTGATAAGCACAAGAAACAGGCAATGTCTTTAATTCCTTAGAAACATACATGCAGGAAGCAAAATCTTGCCGTGTGAAAATGGGCACACCTACTGGTAACAAAGTGTTCTATGGCTAGTAGAATGGGGGCAGGGTAGGAAGGGGGTAAGGGGTCCCTTCTGTTTCAGGCGTTCCAACAAATGGTTGGTGGAATGCATCTGCAGAAATAAGAGGAAAGAGAAATTGCTAACGAAGAGGAGGAGAACAAGTGCCTGACACACACACTCAAATCACTACATGTATTTCTTATCAACTACTGTCAACTGACACCATTAGAAAATTCATGAATTCCATTCTAATTTTTTTTTTAATTTTTTTTTAACGTTTATTTATTTTTGAGACAGAGGAGAGACAGAGCATGAACGGGGGAGGGTCAGAGAGAGAGAGAGGGAGAGAGAGAGGGAGACACAGAACCTGAAACAGGCTCCAGGCTCTGAGCTGTCAGCACAGAGCCCGACGTGGGGCTCCAACCCACGAACCATGAGATCATGACCTGAGCTGAAGTCGGACGCTTAACCAACTGAGCCACCCAGGCGTCCCTCATTCTAATTTTTTTTTAATGCTTATTTATTTTTGAGAGAGAGAGAGAGACAGAGAGACAGAGACAGAGACAGAGACAGAGAGAGAGAGGGAGACACAGCATCCAAAGCAGGCTCCAGGCTCTGAGATGTCAGCATAGAGCCCAGTGCGGGGCTGGAACCCACAAACCGTGAGATTATGACCTGAGCTGAAGTCGGACGCTTAACTGACTGAGACACCCAGGCGCCCCATTCGTGAATTCCATTCTAAATGCAAGAAAATTATACTGGCACATCCCAAAACACAACAGGAAGTTGGTTAATTTTATGAAAAACGATCATTATACACGAACACAAAAATACACACACACCCCTCCCCCACCACCAAGAGGAAAAGAGACAAAGGCAAATATCAATACCTAAATAGTTAGTGACCCTGAAATTCACTAAAAAAAATTTTGTTGTTGTCGTTTGTTTTTTCATTTTGTTTTGTTTTCTGATTACCTGCAATTTAACTGGCTCAGGCAGTTTCATTTGGAGCAGTCCTTCCTTGGGCCTCTTACCCCCTTTGGCTTCTTCTTCTCCAGCTCCTTCTGGCTTGGAGTCTTCCATGGAGGGCTCTTTCTCCAGAGCCTCAGTGTCTTCTTCCGGAGTGGCGGCTTCCTTGAACACACTGGGCTCTATCAGCTGCAAGATGTGTTTTAAGTCCTCATTGTGGAAGATCCCCATGATGAGCAGAGTATAGAAAAGCTTGATGAGAGGTACAAAGAGAAATTCAGTGGTGCCCCCCACGGGGTCCCGGGCATGCAGGCTGCCCTCTTTAACAGCTTCTGTCAGCATCTGAATGGTTTTGGCCTTCAGGATGTCCAGCGGGAACTCTGGACTGTATTGGTAGCATTCGTTATTGATGCTCACAAAACTGGGGGAGGAGAACTGTATCCGTGGCCTGAGGGAGGTGCTGAGGCCAATCCCCGGGAGGCCGTGCTTTTTGTTCTCATCAGGGAAGAGGGTGATGCTCTTGGTCTCCTCCGTCATGGGCACGATGAACTCACTGTTCATCATGAGCCTGGCAGTGGCGTAGGAGCTCAGGTGGATGTCAATCAGCAGGTCGTAGTAGCCGGCCCGCAGCAAACCGGGCATGTACTTGTTCTCGATGGCGTAGAGCAGCTGGGGTTCGTCCACGTGGCTGCACAACGCATGCGCCACCCGGTGGTTCCCGAGGGCACAGACGGCGGAGTAAAGCCGGAGCGTGTGGTAGTGGAATTTCAGCAGCTCTTCCTGCTCTGTCAGCTCCAGTATGTCCACGGATCTGTACACAGGAGGAGAGTGGTAGCTAGGTCAGGTGGGGAAAAGTTCTAAAAAACTCCGCATCACAGGAGAAATCTAAGTACCTCATGAATTTCAAAAAGTTACGGAAACATATCTTTGTTCCCGATTTTCTATGACAGGTTTCATGATGGTGTATTTTTTTTTTGTCCGTCAGTACTAGGTATTTTACAAGTTTTCCTCCGTATGCAATTTTACGTGGGAAATTTCTAACCACTAGTGGTTGAAGCTGCTTCATCCTCCATCAATCACCCTCAGGTTTGGGGCACCTCTCGTAGGCACTGAGTCTCGATCTGCACCCGTGTCTCTTTTCCTTTCAGAATTTGAGCCCTCCTTAGAAAATCTTGAATCTCCTTTTCCAACTTGGCAAAGCTGCCCCAGAAAGCCAGAGACCTTTTCCTTAGGCTAAGTTGTCCCTGTCTCTGACCTATGATTAGTGATTCGCCTGACACCAGTCGGAAGTAAGAGAATGGAGGACTAATGCTTCTGAAGTGATGTACCTTCTTACACATCCCTCACGGCCCCAGACTTAGACCAGTGCAGCCCTGGTTTCCATCGGGCATGTATGGCTTGTGAAACAAATACTATTTGTGATATTTCGCGTAGCAAAGTTTCTACTGGGAAGCTGAGTCTACGCTGGGCCATTTTGCTTCTAGAATGTATCATGCCCTTCCGACCCATAAAAAACTTAAAATGGCCAGAATATGCCTAAAGTAAAGCCATTCCTTTCAACACGAAGTCAATTTTAAGAGGACGTAATTCCTTTCGATGTGCTAATGTTTCTACACTATTTATTTAAATTATTAAGATTGCCCATGGGTGACACTGTAGAATTGAAAGTAGAAACTTGATATATTCACAATAAAAGGAATGACTCATTCATCTAGAAAAGTGTCCTTGGTGAGACTATAATATAAACTCATCAGAACATGGGTTATTATATGACTTCATTAATATTCGTCTAGCAGTTAACCCCTACACAGTAGAAGCTGAGTAATTACTTGTGATTATTTGCTGTTAAGCTCTGTCACCGTCCTCCATACTCGATCATCCTGTCCATGCCCATCCACTGTGTCTATGCTTCCCGGGTCACAGGTATTCTATGAAAAGCCACTGTGGCTTGATGGTGCAAAGTTATTCCAGACCCTACCGCCCAAATCTCAGCATCAGAAGCATTCTGAGTGAGAAATTCAAAGCAAATGATGACTCACCTAGGCCTCCGGGAAACCACACAACTGTGGGGCCCGGCTGCTAGCACCCAATTCTTGGGAAGGTATATCTAAGCAGGCCTTCTCTCTCAAAGTATAGTGGACAATGATTCCCATGTCTTACCTAGGCCCTCCAGGCTCTCAAGAAGACTATGAGCCTGGCTGATGGTCAAAATATATAAACCTGTTCACCGTAGCAACACAGAACCTCTGCATTCTAGCTTCTTAGTGAAGAACACAACTTAGCCTACCATCTAATTCCTCTCAGACTGCCAGTTTCTAGAAAAAACATCTAAGGACTCCACAATTTACATTAGCTACTGCCCCTTCCAACCCACCTCCTATTATTCACTTTAGGGCACCCTGTTACTTCCTTTAAAGCACCTCTCTTCCCGACTAGACCATGAAATCTTTTAAGGTAAGGGTCCCATCTGTTTTGTACACCATTTAGTATCCAATGCCAGGGACACAATGAGAACTAATATATGTCTGGAATGAATGAATAAGAGAATTCTGGAAGGATCTATAGTCTCCATCTCATGACTCTACACTTAGGTCAGGGCAAACCAAAGCATATACCTCAACTACTTTAATCTGTCTTTCCACACCAACTCCTTATAGCAATATTCATACTTTAATAAGCTATGGATTTACTTGGGAGGATAGCAAAATAAATAACTTGTTATTCTATCTGTTACAAGGACATTATTTTATCTGTTTAAATATAAAATATAACACCTCCTTAGCACACGCCATACTGTTGTTGGTAAATATTCTCCCTCTTCTTCCGTCTGTCCTGTATATGGGGTAGTCTGATCTGCTCTACTTAGCTTGGGCTTGACTCTATGACTTGCTTAGGCAGGTCATAAATAAAATAAATAAAATAAATAAACTGTGAGTGAATGTAACATCTGCCACAAGCAAAAAGAAGTTCTAAGAGACCTGAAGTGTCTGTTAACCCTCCTGTACATCCACCATTGGCCGTGGAAACTGTATGTCCCAGATCGGAGCTGCCCCATCAATTTGGGTCTCAGGGTAAGAAGGAGGAAGTCCGCACTCATAGCCCACCACAGCCTGGAGCAGAGCTACAGCGGACCAACAACCTCACGTAACGTGAGCAAAAGATTCACGTCTGTTCACAAGCCACTGAGACGTGGGGGTTGTTATTGCATTAAAAGCTAATATAATACCTTACACTCTTCAACAGTCCTCAATGGAGAAATATTTTTCATAAGTCAATATCATTCTTTTATACATCAAATATTACAGAGGGTCTACTATGGATGAAGCACTGTGCACTGGTGATACGATGGTGAACAACATCGACACAATTCCTGCCCTAAGGGAGCTGACCATCTAGCTGAGGAGGGAAATCTTAACCAAAAAGTACGTAAATTATGAACAGTGATACGTGTCACGAAGGAACCAGAGAACTAACATGTATGTAGTGCCATCCCAAATTGTTAAGTATTAATTATTGGCCATGTCATTGGGGCATGAGAAAAAGCTTCTACTCAGCCACTAGTTGGCATATCTCTTTGTTATTCTGAATCTGGGAACTCATCAGATTTTTCTTTGGCTTCTAGGAAGCCTGAAGCCACTGTGGGACTTTACCAACCACACAGAATGATGTGGTGTGAGTGACCCCGTGTCAGTCTCGCCCTGGGCTTTGTTATTTTCCTGTCCTCACCTTGCCTGCATATCTGGTTCTAGTGACTCTTTTTTGTGCATTTGTATTTCATACATTTTGGGAAAATGACTCAAACTCTTCATGATCTATAGTGAGAGTTCATTTATTTAATGTTTATTTATTTTTGAGGAAGAGAGAGAGAAAGAGCATGAGTAGGGAAGGGGCAGAGAGAGAGGGACACACAGAATCTAAAGCAGGCTCCAGGCTTTGAGCTGTCAGCACACAGCCTGATGCGGGGCTCGAACTCACGAACCAGGAGATCATGACCTGAGCTGAAGTGGGACATTTCACCGACTGAGCCACCCAGGCACCCCAGAAATAAGATATTTTTAAGCTTCATTTTCTTTCCCCAGCAGCACACCTGAGCTCCCGGCCAATGGTCTAATTCAAAGGGCCCTAATCAGACAGTAAAGGGCACACAGGGCTGACCTGTTCTCCTCCGGGATATGGAGAGACATGAACTGCAGAGGATCCAAACACTGCACCAGCCAGCCTTGGCGCTCACTTATTCGAGACACATCTACCTTCAGGAACTGGTTGGGCATTCTGCTCCACAGGACGTGGGACAGAAACTGCACGTGGAGACGCGGGGGACACTGTGGCACAGGGTTTTTGTGCTCACTCTTGAATAATCCCGCGGAGAGAGGCATCACATTCTAGGGAGCAGAAAAAGAACTAATTTGTAACAATCCGTGGGGTTAATAACGTAATGACCACAGTTCTTCACAGGAAAGAGATCCTGGAAGCGAGATACCCTCTGTGTCCAGCAATGTTAATACAAGAAATAACAGAACTTGGGATGAATGGCTCCTGAAAGGTCAAGAGGCAAAAACATCCTGAGAGAACATACCTAAAATTTCAGGGTGGCAAACAGGCTTGGGGAGCTAGATTTCTTTTGCAAACACTCCCTGGTACGCTGAGAATGCAGCTACAACCAAGTAGAACCACGTAATCTGCGTATTTTTTTTTTACCAAGCTGGGCCCTCGCCAAATCCGGCAAGCCTGCGGCTGTCTGCGGTACCAAACTCCTGGAAGAGTTGCACGCACTTGGCTCTCTCTCCTGGTCTGTCCTCTGTAGCCCACCTTATCCTTCAAGTGCTCACTCACTGGCTCCCTCACTCACAAGTCAGTTTTGTCAGGTTTCAGCAGCCAGTTCTACACCGGAGACAGCTCAACAGACAAACCGCACCATCACACAAGACAACAGAGTTCATCAGACATTAACACAATCTAATTGTTCTTCACCCTGCTCCAGCTTCAGTATGGATCACCTTCAGCCTTCCTAGTGCCTTCAGTCTGATCTCAGGGCAACACAGGTCTCTACTTGGCCGAAGCTTATTCATTCACTCATGACCCTGACACCCCCTCCGCCTGCTCGTCATGGGCCATATGGAAACAACACTCTCACCTCTCCCATTACCTTCAGTGTCTCCCTCTCCCATAAAGTCTTGTCTACTGCGTACTTTCAGACTATCTCATCCTCCAGCTACCTTCCTATTCTCTTCTGATAATGGAGAGGGCGGGGAGGAAAGCCAGATACTGCTTTGGGCCCTGAGTGAACAAAACACACAAAACCCCTCCTCTCATCCAGCTTCCATTTTTTTTTTTAAACTGGAAACATAAAATAGACAAAGTTAAAAAGCAAATTAAATAGCATATGACAAAAGAGGTCACGGTGGGGACCCAGGATAGAGGAAGCAGAATGCAGGACAGCAATAATAAGGAGGATGATCATAATGGGTATGGCTGAGAAGGTGACATCCCTTCCATGCAGAAGGGACAGTCAATGCAAAGGACCCAAGGAGGAAGTCTGCCTGGCAAGTCTGAGGAAGAGCTGGAGGCCAGATCGATCTTTCTGTCTATATATTTATTCACCCAAATTTGCTGTCTTTCTCTAATTTTCAACCTTGAATTCACTATAGTATAGCTTCGTCCATCATTTTGCCCAAATTCTTCTGGCAAGGTCAGAAGCCATCCTAACCAACAGGAATCATGGATTCCTTTCACCCATATTATGTTTGCTTTTCTGTGGCTGCTGAGCATCTCATTTTACAAAAGTAGACATTGAACTCACACAGTTTAAGGAGCATGTCCAAAGTCACCGAGCCAACACTGTAAAACCTCCCACCGCACTCCACCCCGACGTGCAGCTGGCATCTCAACTTGTACAACCGCAAAATTCAATTCAGTTCCTTTTCCTGAATTTCAACAAGCTCTTCCGCTTGTTGTCTTAGCATCCCTTAGTTTGACCAAACTCAAAAAATTAATTTAATCCTTGATTCTTCATTCTCCTTGAGTACCTGAATCCAATTCATCAACGAATACTATCTGTCCAACTCACCGTCAAATTCTATTCATTTCTCTTCTAAAACATCTTCTCATTTACCCCTCTCTCTCTCCAACATGACTTCTCAGGCTCTCATCATCTCCCATGCGGATGGCATCAAATCATCAATAACTCAGCATTACTGCCTCTTCTCATTCTTGTGAGAACAGATACTTCTCCACATTTCCACCTCCATATTACTGCCAATGTATTTTTCCAAAACTGGTTTACTTATGCTCAGTCCCCAGCTTCCAGTTTCCAATGGGATCAACACTGCCTATACAGTAGGTACCAACCTCTTTTTTTTTTTTTTTTTTTTAATTTTTTTTTTTTTCAACGTTTTTTATTTTTTATTTTTGGGACAGAGAGAGACAGAGCATGAACGGGGGAGGGGCAGAGAGAGAGGGAGACACAGAATCGGAAACAGGCTCCAGACTCCGAGCCATCAGCCCAGAGCCCGACGTGGGGCTCGAACTCACGGACCGCGAGATCGTTACCTGGCTGAAGTCGGACGCTTAACCGACTGCGCCACCCAGGCGCCCCGGTACCAACCTCTTAGAGAGGCATTCAAGGCCTTCCCAGGTTGGCTTCAGTCCACCTTCTCTCAATGTTAATCTCCAGCCACATCCTGGAAGTCACCTTTTGTTACAGCCATATTGAATTCTTTAACCTTTAGCACTTTGACTCAAATATTTTTGCTTTCTCTTGCCCTTCCTCGGCCTAGGATGTCCTCTCTTACTAAGTGTATTCTGAGATCTCTTATTCAACAGTTATGAGTCAACCTAAATGCCTCCTCTTCTCTTTGCTTTACCCGATCCATCCCCCTCCAACCTCCACCTTGTTCTTTCATTTGTTCCTGGAGTATTCTATATGTGCACTATTCTAGCACTTACCACAATGTACCAGTTTCGTGTCGTTAAGCCCATTTACTAGCTCACCTGTGAGTTCCAGATAATCAAGTGGTATGTTATTTGGCATTTTTGTTCCAAATAAGCCTAGTTTCATTGAGTAATATATTTTTGATGACCACAGAGAAAGCCTTTTTTGTTCTTCTTCTTACAGAATATTTAATAAGTAATTTAAATTGTGGCACAAACCCTTTCTAATAAATTAACATGGCCTTAGCCACCTGAAGGAAATTATAGAACTTTCAAGCATGGCTTACCTTTTTTTAAAAGAGTCACTTCTGTCACTAACATCGCTGCTAAAATAAAATACTGAATTTATTTAAGGAGAAGTAGCCGCTATTCCCTAAGAGGAAGACCCCAAACAGAATACCAGCAATGAATCTTTCTTACCTTGATTCTTCCCAGCTCAAACTGGAAAACGTTGGGACTTGTAGCTTGGGCAAAAGCTGCAGGAAATAATTTCGTACTTGGCTCCACCTTAGATAAAGAAATGAATCTGGAAGTATTAGTCAAAGAAGGAACACCAAGAAAAAATATTTTCTTTATAATGGCCAAGGAACACCTGACAGAAGGGGCCCAGACACTTTTGTGTTCTTTCAGATGGATCTCCTCTTTCAACAAATATTCAGGGTATCTCATTTCGTTGTTATGTGAACATTTTTGGAGGCCTGTACTGTTTCCCCCCCGAAGGGCAGTGTTATTATTCAAAGAGAACTAAAAAGGCCCAATTAGGCTCATTTCGGTTTTCATTTTCGTCTATTTTCTAAGGTACTTTTCGATCTTCTAGAATGTGCTTTTTGTGCGCGGGGACAAAACGCTTTCTTCCCAGAAGCACGCCACCATCCCTGCCCACGGACCTGGTAGTAGGTGCTCAGCTCCTTGCCGTTGGCGGTGAATGTGAGAAGCCCACTGGCAGCATCCACCACGCACCCGATCTCCAGGCCATTATTGTTGCGTCCTTGCCCTGGGCTCATGCTCTCGCCCGCGCACACCATATAGCAGTTGCTGCGTTTGATGCTGGATTTCAAAAAAAAACAAACAAAACACAAAAAACAAAAAACAAAACACATTTTTATCTTTGTACGACCACAGATACAATAGAAAGCATGTATATCTTGCAAACTAAACCTAAATTATGCTGTGCAAGCAACAAGCTCATGCTGTAATGGGAGAGGTGCACAATGGGCCGATTCTGTGATTCGGAGCAAAAAGTCCACTGATGTCGTGGGTATTCTGAATCTGGTCTTACACGTTTCTAAATTTTGCACCTAATGGAGACAGGTCAACAAGTCGGAAACAAGTAAAAACTGACCTGCGCCTACCCCTCCAAAATCTCAAACCAAACTGGACCCTGTTCTGAGGTTCAAAAAAGTTTAACTAATAATCATCCAAATTTGCAATTTTCATTCTCCTCATTCTCATGTTTTTGTTTTTTTAATCACTTGTTCTGAGATGAGAAGCAGTCATTTCCGAACACTGTCAAAGTCCTTAGGCAAATTCTACCTGAGCCATCAGTGATTCAACATATTTAAAATTTGGCTAACATTATGCCCCTTTGTGGACAATTCCTGGTGATCTGTTATGAGAGAAAGAATTAGCTAGAATATGCATAACATCACTGACGTTAACAACAAACCCCCACCTGAGTTTCACCCCCACCGAAACCTTTCCCAGAGATGGTAATAAACCTAAAGTGACTTGAGTTTTGCCTCCTTCCCTTTCTCTGCCACAGCAGAGTGAAAATGTTAATGAAGCTGGCAAAAAAAAAAAAAAAAAAAAAAAAAAAAAAAAAAAGTCAAAGGCAGGCAAGTAGGAGGAAAAGAAAAAGAAGGCTGAGATAAAAATCAGTTTCGGAATAATCAGGTTGGCTGTGTTTCTTTGCACTCCTTACAAAACATACAACAACCCTTCCCTGCCCTCTATTTCTTACACTAAGATCATCTATCCAGGTATCCCGTCCCTCTGTTGGGTTATTTCCTTGTACCGTTGCCATCTTTGAAAATCAAATGTGTCCTTCAAGAATGTTCCCAGAGACAGGTGGGTATGGGGCTCCCATACTGTTGTAAAGAAAGCACTCTTTCCTGGACATTCTGGCTTGGCCCAAGGTCTCAAGGGCTAAGTTCCACAGTTTTAAGTGTGACAACCCGAAGGCAGGAGAGTGAGCTTCTGGTCACCAAAAATGATGATGCAGGTATATAAGAAAAGCAACATTATGGCGGACTCCCTCTATGACACCTGTCACAGCAGATCAGAGAGGATGCATGGGCACAAAAGACAGATGCAAATGGCCAGATCTTTTCTTGTCTTATTCCACAAGGAAGATAGCCTTCTTCACTTTTTTGAAGGTTTGGTTTGAGTTTGGTTTGTTTTACAAATGAAAAAAGGATGGCACAGAAAGTGGAACTGACTTACCCAAAGCCACACAGCGAGTCAATGGCAAAGCTGAGGAAAGAACCCACTTCTCCTCAGTCTGAGTTAAAATGCGTCCACCTGGTCTAAACTACTAGCCCACACTGTCTTCACAGTTTTCTCCCCACCACGTAAACCGTTCCCGAGATACATTTCAGACCATAAAAGCCTCACATCCACCCATCTCTAATCCCTAAAACAAAGGCTTAGTACTGGCAACCCAAGCTGTTAGTCACGTACGAGGTCACCTGAAGGAATGTAGACTGTTACCCACAAAGGATGCACTGCTCTTACTTTATAATGTTTTTCACTTTTAACGTATTCAGATTCCTTACTGGCTTGTATGCACAACAAAACGGACACTGACATGAATGGTTTCATGATATTGTTCCTATAAATACAACGCGATCCTGGACATGAAATCCAAGGGGGGAAAAAAACCCAAAAAAACAAAAAAAACACCTAGGTTTATCAACATGTTTATCAGATGTCATTCACATAAGAAAAAAAAAAAATTGAGAAAAACCGACCTTTCGTGTACTTTTCCCTTTTCATCTCCTAGAGTAACGGTTACTGTACGAACTCTGTCCAAGTCAAAGCCTGTATCATACTGATGGAAATCTGATGTAATCCAGCCCACCCAGACGTTAGCAGGTTCTTGGCCGGGAAAGATTCTCACTGAGTAATAGTACTGTCAAGACAGCAAAAGCAAGTGTTGGCAAAGTTAAAAAGAAACAAAACTTTGATACGCAATGCTTTTGAATTGCCTGACTGCATTTCTTTGCTTAAAATCATTCGGCCTAATTAAAATGTAACAAGAACAAAGAGCGGACACTGGAAGAAGATAAGTCTTAAAGCAGAGATAATGGAAAGGAAATCAGAAATAATGGGAAGAAGAGAAATGATCTTGTCGGAGCAAACACACTAAATAATTTGAGGTCTTTCATACTCCTAAAATATGAGTACAACTGTATGTGCACATACATAGCATATTTATGTAATAAAATCACCAATCCATTCAGGCAGATAAACTTCAAATTCTGGAAAGTTATACAAGCACACTAATTTATGCTAGTGTTTTATACCTGTCACCCACCTTTTTGAATATGCTTTGCCTTTCCTATCAATAATACTTTGATACCTTAAAATCACTTTGAGGGGCGCCTGTGTAGCTCACTTGATTAAGCATCCAACTCTTGATTTTGGCTCAGGTCATGATCTCACGATTCAGAAGACTGAGCCCCAGGTCGGGCTCTGTGCTGAAAGCGCAGAACATGCTTGGGATTCTCTCTCTTCCTCGCTCTCCTCCCCTCCCCCCAAATCTCTCTCTCTTTCTCTCTATCAAAATAAATAAAAATTTAAAAAAATCACTTTGAAATAGCTCAGATCTAATATGTAAAAATCTAGCTCAAACATGGTGGCACTCTATAAGGGATGTAATTATGTAAAAAATTGTAAAAATGTAAAAAAAAATGTAAAAAATTATACATTTTTTTCCCATTTGGTGTTTTAGGAAAAGTTGTTTTGAAAAATTTGTTTTTTAAAGCATTGTTTGTTTGTTTATTTATTTATTTATTTTTAAAGTTTTATTTATTTATTTGAGAGAGACAGCATGCACACGCGTGCGAGTGGGGGAGGGGCACACAATGAGAGGAAGGGAGAATCCCAACCAGGCTCTGTACTATCAGCACAGAGCTGGACATGGGGCTCGAACTCATGAACTGCAATATCATGACCTGAGCCAAAGTTAGACACTTAACTGAACGAACGACCCAGGTTCCCCTTTTTTCTTTTAATTTTTAAATTTTTTTTTTTTAATTTTTTTTTTTTTTTTAACGTTTATTTATTTTTGAGACAGAGAGAGACAGAGCATGAACGGGGGAGGGTCACAGAGAGAGGGAGACACAGAATCTGAAACAGGCTCCAGGCTCTGAGCTGTCCGCACAGAGCCCGACGCGGGGCTCGAACTCACGGACCGCGAGATCGTGACCTGAGCCGAAGTCGGACGCTTAACCGACCAAGCCACCCAGGCGCCCCTAATTTTTAAATTTTTATTTATTTACTAAGTAGGTTCTACACCTAACATGGGGCTTGAACTCACCACCCTGAGACCAAGAGTGGCATGCTCCATCTACCGAGTCAGCCAAGCACCCCGGTTTAAACATGAATTGGCAGAGAGCAAAACATGACCTCCAACAAAGTATGATAAATGATCTTCCTTTAGATATATCACTAAGATGAAGGAAATTATATGCACTTGGAAGAATTAAGTGGAAATTAAAATTTTCCCAGGAAACATGATAGCAAAATCAGGATTAAGCATGTCATAAAGTTATTTTGCCTAAAACACTTCTCTTACCACATAATACACCTCAGAATATACCTGTATTTTCTTCAACTTTCAGTCCCCAAAATAGAAACAAAGATTTATTTTAAAATAAGTCGGCTACAGAGGATGAATGAAAAGGAACTCTTTGACATGAAACACACAATAACTGACAAAGAGAAATAAGTGACAAAAGCTTCAACCTCATACCGTGGACGTTTGCATCAAGTAATCATAATCATCCCGATCATCTGCAAGGACATCTTCGGTGAGCCTTGCAGAATGGCTCGTGCTATAATCTGGCTTTGTTCTTCTAAGCAAAAATCTGAAATATAGTACAGGACTGGGGATCAGCAACATTAAAAATCTCTGCCTACTTAAAACATGTGCATATCATCAATCTAGTAGAGTGGTTCACAACCAGGGCTATTTTTGTTCCCTAAACTATGCCTTTATCTCCCAACTGGAGATACTTTTAGTTGACACATTGGGGGTGCGGGGTTGGGGGGGGGGTGTGCCACTGGCATTTAGCGGGTGGAGGCCAGGGATGTGACTATCCTTCAATTAACATGGCGGACTCTCACAACAAATAATTATCTGAACTACAGTGTCAATCACGCTGATCTGGAGAAATTAAGATTTAGTGCAAAAAAGGATGCTGAAATAACTTGCCTTGTGTCTATAAAAAATACTATTTAGAGAGAATACTTTAAGTTTCAACCAAGAACGTAAATATAAACATCTTAAAAACTCTTTGGAGAAAATACTTGTAAATTATATATAAGGGGTTAATATCCAGAGTATATAAAGAAATCCTACAACTCAAAAACAACGAAGCAAATAACCCAATAAAAAAAAATGGGCAAAGAACCTGAAAAGACGTTTCTCCAAAGATGATATACAAATGGCCTAGAAGTATATGAAAAGATGTTCAAGATCACTGAACATCAGGAAAATGCAAATCAAAACCACAAGAAGACACTAATTCACAGCCATTAGGAGGGCCATCATCAAAAAGAAAGTAACAAGTGTTGACGAGAATGTGGAGAAATTGAACCCTCGTGCATTGTTGGTGGGAATGTAAAATGGCGTAGCTGCTGTGGGAAACAGCATGAAGGTTCCTCACAAACTTAAACACAGAACTAGCAGCAACCACACTTCTGGGTATGTATCAAAAGTAATTTAAAGCAGGGCCTCAAAAATACATTTGCACACGCAGTTCACATCGGCACTATTCACAATAGCTAAGAGGAAGAATCAACCCAAATATCCATCAGCGGACAGATGGATAAGCAAAATATGTACACACAGAGTGGGGTATTACTCAGCCTTACAAAGGAAGGAAATTCTGGCACGTGCAGTGACATGGATGAACCCTGAGGATATTAGGCTGAGTTAAGCCAACCCCACACAGAAGAGAAAAACACAGTATGAATCCACATTTATAAAGTGGTCAAATTCATAGAAATAAAAAGGAGAATGGGGATTACCAGAGGCTAGGGGGAGGTGGAAAAGGAGAGTTGTCTAATGGGTAGAGAGTTTCAATTTTGCAAGCTGAGAAAGTTCTGAAGACCTGTTTCACGACTATGTGAACATTCTTAACACTAGGCAACCATACACTTAAAAAATGGTTTAAATGGTAGATTGTGTTAGGTGTTTCTCACCACGATAAAAAAAGTGCATTAAATAAGTAACTTCTGGGATAGATTATGTCTGTGGTAACAAATTCGATGACAAACAGGTTGCGTTCCTGTCGCCTGTCCAATCCTTTATATGTAAAGGAGAAGGAGAGGGAAGGACAAATGGACCCTGGGAAATCCCTCGCTCTGTACCTCTCCCCACAAAATAACTGCATATTTGAAATTATGTTCCATGTATCAATGACCTTTGTTTCAGACGAGAGGGCTTTTCCTGAGCATAGTCTTTGTGGTTATTAAACTCTGGTTTTGTGGCTTCCTTGTCTTTGTCAACACGGTCTGGCACCAGATGGCCATGAGCTGTCTTCATTAGAACCTCAAAGTCAGAATCTGCATCGTAATCCTCCAGATCATTCTTGGGCCCAAAGAGGCCGGCGCCTGGGAGCCCGCCTGCCACCGTCTTGGAGAAAACCTCGGCACACTCGATTGGCATGCTCAGGCGATAGAACATGATGTCGGCAGTGCTGTTCTGAGCGCCAAAGGACTTCTGGGTGACTTTTAAACACGGAGAACTGTCGATGGTGCCATCTATTCTGGTCACCTAGCGAATGAAGAAGTGATAGCTCAAATTCGAATCAACGCAGTCAACCTCCTGATGCTAAAGATTGCTAACACACATCACGTCTTTAAAACCCCAAACACGGCCCACACTTGGCATAATTTTGTAAATGATGAGATTAAACACAGGGAGTACTGTGTTCCAGATAGACTCATAGCTCTGCCTTTTTTTCTTTTTAATTCAATTTAGTTAACATGTAGTGTAATAATGATTTCAGGAATAGAATTCAGTGATTCATCACTTACATATGACACCCACTGCTCATCCCAGCAAATGCCGTCCTTAATGCCCATCACCTATTTAGCCCGTCCCCCCACCCACTGCCCCTCCGACAACCCTCAGTCTGTTCTCTTTATTTAAGAGTCTCTTATGGTTTGGAGTGCTTGGGTGGCTTAGTCGGTTAAGCATCCGACTTCGGCTCAGGTCATGATCTTATGGCTTGTGGGTTTGAGCCCCGAGTCAGGCTCTGTGCTCAGATGTCAGAACCTGGAGCCTGATTTGGATTCTGTGTCTCTGTCTCTCTCTGCTCCTCCCTCATTCATGCGCCCACTCACTCTCTCTCTCTCTGCTCAAAAATAAATATTAAAACAAAAAATTTTTTAATAAAAAAGAGTCTCTATGGTTTGCCTCCCTCTCCGTTTTTATCTTATTTTTTCCTTCCCTTCCCCCATGTTCATCTGTTGTTTCTAACTCAAAACATAGTTTGGAAAATTCATGTTAAAATTACATTCATTCAGACTGAGCCTGGTGTTGCCTATATAAAAACAGAATTAATTATTGTTAATCAGTCTAATCAGGTGCTCATAAAGTACCTATAATCAGAGCCTCATG
The DNA here is from genome assembly GCF_028018385.1 of Neofelis nebulosa. Classification (NCBI taxonomy): domain Eukaryota; kingdom Metazoa; phylum Chordata; class Mammalia; order Carnivora; family Felidae; genus Neofelis; species Neofelis nebulosa. The sequence goes on along the minus strand of NC_080794.1, from coordinate 8,323,206 downwards.
CTGTGCTCAGACTCCATTACTGTGTAACACAGTAGGGCCACCTTTCTAAGTAAGTGGCAATAATTGTCCAAGTGGGAATTCCCAAGTGTAAAGACATTCCACCCCTGGCTTTTGGCAACGGTATGAATTTTAAAGAAAAAGCAAACCTCGATATGCTCATGGTTTGAAGGGACCTGGAGAAACTGAGGAAGCCTCTTGCTTAGCCACATGGTAATATCCCTGTTTGTGTTCACAGCAAACGGTTCGTAACCCTCTTGTAAGCCACAGATGGTGAAATATTTCAAGGTGCTGACATCCTTTCCAAAGTTCATCCTGCCCACCTGAGCCACTCCAAGGCTACAGACAGGAATGAATCCTGGGAAGAAAAGAAAAAAACAAAATGTTCCGTATCATTGGTATAAGAGCCTGTTTGTTTGGAATTTCCAAAAGCACCGCTCTGGAACTCTCATCTCTGAGAGAGTCGTCGGCATAAAGTAAAAGAGTAGTTCGAGAGAGAGACCACTGTTATTAAGTTTTACATGCAAGGGTCAAAAGACCAGTGTTTGCTCATGGTTTACTGAACGTGGCCCCTAGATAAGGCTCTTCTTTTACCCTGGACTCCTGTGAAGAAGGTTAGGTGCTCAGCAGCCCCTCGTCCTCCAGGGATCTTAGGGTGTACGGCAATGGAAGGATGTCGCCATCACACAGCCTCTTAGCTCAGGAGTGCATGGGACTCTCTCAGAAGGAAGGTGAGAAGGAGGGAAACGCCCAAGTGGGTTTGTCCTTCGATCTAGCACAAGCACTTGAAAACGTGCAACTACCAAACACAGCCTAAGCCACAGATTTCTTTGCACATAACTCAAGGGAAAAAGGATTGGAAGCAACAAATTAAAAAAATTTTTTTGATATTTATTTTTGAGAGAGAGAGAGAGAGAGAGAGAGAGAGACAGTGGGGGAGGGGCAGAGAGAGAGGGAGGCACAGAATCTGAAGCAGGCTCCAGGCTCCAAGCTGTCAGCACAGAGCCCAACACAGGGCTTGAACCCACAAACTGTGAGATCATGACCTGAGCCGAAGTCAGACTGCGCCATCCAGGCACCCCTTAAATCTTTTTTTAATGTTTATTTTTGAGAGTGAGAGAGCATGTGCGTGCGAGCGGGGGAGTGGCAGAGAGAGAGGGAGACAGAATCCGAAGAAGCAGGCTCCAGGCTCTGAGCTGTCAGCACAGAGCCCGACGCTGGGTTCGGACTCATGAACCATGAGATCATGACCTCGGCTGAAGTCGGACGCTTAACTGACTGAGCCACCCAGGTACCCCTGGGAAGCAACATTTTTAAAGGTTTTCATTTGCTTGTAGCTGCTTTCGATCTATGAAGAAAACTGTGTCCCCCCTTTTTTCTGGGGTACACTACACCTAAGCATAGAAAATTAAAATAAAAATAAATAAATAAGTAAATAAATTTTCAGATGTAGTTGCTAAAAATCCCACTGAAACTCCTCCATCTGTCCCTTACCCTTTGATGTCACTGCCATTACAGATTAAGCAGGGCAATCCACACCTAACCTAAATAATTAAGACATGAAATTCAAAATGTAAGTCAAAGTAAACAAGAAACGAAATCAAAAGCAACAGCAATAAGCGACGGGGGAAAGCCAAAATATTTCATCAGCTAATGTAATGAGTTGCAAGGTTAGTACATCTTCCTGCTACTGAATGAACAGGGGAAAACATATTAACATTGTTAATTGTTTTTTTGAATTCTTTGGAAAAACGGTCTTTAGCAAAGGGCTGTGATGATCATTTTCAGTGTTGGGGGGCTGCCTAGGTACTCTTCCTTTCCTTCTATAGTGTTTTACACAGAAATTCAAGTAGCATAATAAACAAGGTCAGTATTGGAATGGAGACTACAGAGCAGAGGATGTAACTTACAGATCAAAGAAGCAGTGGATCCTACGAATAAGCCAGCAACTGTCTACCATGATGACTTACGCTTCATCCTCCGTTAAAATTAGTCAATGTAGGGGCCCCTGGGTTGCTCAGATTGCTAAGCATCCATCTTTGGTTCAAGTCATGATCTCATGACTTGTGAATTCAAGCCCTGCATCAGGTCTGTGCTGACAGCTCAGAGCCTGGAGCCTGCTTGGGGTTCTGTGTCTCCCTCCCTCTCCGCCCCTCCCCCACTCATTCTCTCTCTCTCTCTCTCTCTCTCTCTCTCTCTCTCAAAAATAAACATTAATTTTTTTTAATTAGTGAATATAAAAGCAATATATAATCCTCAAAATAGCACAAGACAATAAAAATTACATCCTATCATTCATAATGATTTCACGCAGCTTGTATTCATCAATATATACCCAAATAAACAGTGGTATAACAGTGTTACCGGCCAGGAAGCAAGAACACATCCAGCTGTGTTCAAGGAAGCGTGAATGATGAGTTTCTAGTTAAAACTAAAGCCCACAGCTGTGTGTACAGCTGTGACAGCTCTTGAAGTGTCAGTCAAGGGAAATTGTTTTCAATAAGTGTCTAGAAAGGAATCAAAGAAAATGACTGCATAAATACAATAGATCTGAGACAGGTTGAAATACATTTGCACAAACTGGCATATCTAACATCCATTTGACATAAACTGGGGGATACCAAGACAGAAACATCTCCGATTGTAAATACGCATTTCTTTCTAGCCACATTATATGTAGAAGGAATCCCTACCCTATAAGTGAAGTTATAAATACCCACATAGATCCCTGGGTGTTTGTTATATTAATATCTGAACTTTTCCGCATGTTTGAAATATTTTCATTTATTTTTTTAAGTTCTTTTTATTCATTTTGAGAGAGAGAGAGAGAGAGAGAGAGAGAGAGCACGAGCAGGGGAGGGGCAGAGAGAGGGAGGGAGAAACCTAAGCAGGCCCTTAGTGGGAAGCCCAACTTTCAGTGGGAAGCCCAACTCGGGACATGATCCCACAAAACGTGAGATCATGACCTGAGCCAAAATCAAGAGCCAGATGCTCAACTGACTGAGCCACCCAGGAGCCCCAGGAAATCTTTTCATTTAAAAAACCAAGTAACTAGGGTTGCACACAACGATTTATGTCCCAAACTGTTCACTATGGCTGCATTTATGATCACAGAAAATATTTTGCACACTAAATATGTTTTTCCATTGATATGTAATACTATTTAGCTTTCGAATCTGGTTTTCAAACGGTCATTATTATATACAAAAATATTCATAGTACATATTATTTTAAGAAAGAAAGAAAGATATAGCATATGATTAGTTTTTAAAGATGGAAAGGCAAGGGGCGCCTGGGTGCCTCACTTGGTTGGGCATCTGATTTCGGCTCAGGTCATGATCTCATGGTTTCCCAGGTTCAAGCCCCATGTCGGACTCTGTGCTGACAGCTCAGAGCCTGGAGCCTGCTTGGGATTCTGTGTCTCCCTCTCTCTCTCTCTGCCCCTTCCCCACTCGTGCTCTCCCTGTCTCTCTCTCAAAAATAATAAACAAACAGTAAAAAATTATTTTAAAAATAGATGGGAAAGCATTAGAAGTTTTTTAATTAAAAGAAGTTACAGAGGGGCACCTGGGTGGCTCAGTCGGTTGGGTGTCCAACTCTTGATCTCGGCTCAGGTCATGATCCCATGGTTCCTGGGATCGAGCCCCATCCTGGGCTCCAGGCTGACAGTGTGGAGCCTGCTTTGGATTCTCTCTCTGCCTCTTTCTCTGCCCCTCTCCCTCCCCCTCTATCAAAATAAATAAACCTTAACAAAATGTTATAAAATGGTGGAATTTTTAACACTCTTTGTTCTTTTTCTGTCTCTCAACAGATTTTCTTCAATGAATATGCATTTTACTATAAAAACAACTGACAGATTTTGTGAAAATAAACTAATCGTTTAATAAACTGGAACACTGGAATATACCTACGTCTTCCTCATACAGAAATGTGTACAATCGTGTGGGTAGTGTGGATGGTCCAACAACAAGGGCAGCCTGCTAAAGCACAAAGTCTCAATGCTGGTGAGTGTCCAGTGAGTTACCAGAAATCTTGCCAATAAAATTAAACTGGTACAAGATTTATGTAGAGCAATTTAGTAATGTGCATTAAGACACTTTCAACCATTCATTTCCTTATCCAATAAATATTTATGAGCAGCTACCATGCTCTAGAAACTGGGGACAATAGCTCACTGACACACAGACATCAGCCCAAAGGTTCTCACAGCCTAATGAGGCGGGAAGACAAGGAAAGACATCATACCTCTCGACCCATCTCTGGAGATGGGGTGCTAAGAGCAGAGGAGAAGGAGAGAGAGAAAATTCAGGAAGGTTTCTTAGAGGAGTTGTCACCTCAGATGGTAGACAGGCCTAGATACTAGGAAATGACTTAGATCACAGTGTCAAGTCTGAGAGACCTGCATTAAAATCTTAGTTCCAGCACTTCTCAGCTATTTGCCCTTTGACGGGTTACTTAAATTCTCTAAGCTTTAATCCTTTCTTCTATAACATCTACCCCATAGATTACAGGTTTGTTTTTTTTTTTAATTTATTTTTGAGAGATAGAATGTGAGTGTGGGAGGGGCAGAGAGAGAGGGAGACACAGAATCCGAAGCAGGCTCCAGGCTCTGAGCTGTCAGCACAGAGGTTGACACGGGTCTCAACCTCACAAACCGTGAGTTCACGACCTATGCTGAAGTTGGATGCTTAGGCGACTAAGCCACCAGGCACCTCCCCCCTCCCGCCATAGATTCCAGTTTTATTTTTTTATTTTTTATTTATTTTTGTTTAAAAATTTTTTTTTAACGTTTATTTATTTTTGAGACAGAGAGAGACAGAGGATGAACAGGGGAGGGGCAGAGAGAGAGGGAGACACAGAATCTGAAACGGGCTCCAGGCTCTGAGCTGTCAGCACAGAGCCCGACGCGGGGCTCGAACCCACGGACCATGAGATCATGACCTGAGCCGAAGTCGGACGCTTAACCGACTGAGCCACCCAGGCGCCCCATAGATTCCAGTTTTAAAAATGAGATCCTCTATGAGCAGTGCTTAAAACATGGAGGCTCGGTGAACAAAATTAAATTGGGAAAAAAAGAAAAGGTTAAAGAAACTAAATACTCATAATAAGAGAATGGATAATTTTGATATATACACAAAATTAAGTATGTACAGGATTCATCAAGAGGAAATTGTAGGGAGAGAAGAAAACCAAACGGGGAAATAATAACACGTGGTGATTCCATGTGAAGGGTAAACAGGTGTCCATTGCACTATTCTTGCCCTTTTCTGAAAGGCTATTTCTCAAAATATAAAGTTGGCTAAAAAAAATCAAAAGCCGTATTTGGGGCACCTGGGTGGCTCAGTTGGTTAAGCGTCCAACTTCAGTTCAGGTCATGATCTCACAGTCTGTGGGTTCAAGCCCCCGCATCAGGCTCTGTGCTGACAGCTCCGAGCCTGGATCCTGCTTCGGATTCTGTGTCTCCCTTTTTTTCTGCCCCTCCCCTGCTTGCGCTCTGTCTCTCTCTCTCTCTCTCTCTCAAAATTAAATAAACATTAAAATTTTTTTTTCAAGTTATGTTTAAAATGTTTTTATATCTTGGAACAACATATATAATATTAAGTTAAAAAGGTGGCTGTGGACATTTATTTTTCCAAAGCAATGCTTTAAATGGGGAAAAAGTACATGAAAGCCAAATTTCTCTCTGGGTAGTGGGGATATATACAGCTTTTAGCCATTTTTGTTACACTTCTTTGTATTTTCCAAATATTTGACAAGAATTTGTTACTTTTTAATAAACAGATATAATTTTTCATTAATTTATGGCAGATATAGATGATATTTTTACTTTTGTAGATGATATTTTTACTACTTTGCTATCTTAGTCCTCTTTAAAGGAAGGTATTAAGAAAGTCTACCCAGAATTAGAATTTTTTTTTCTTTTTAGTTTAGATGAAGCTGAACTGAATAAAAATTAAATCATACTGTGACTTCTGAAGATGGAGTTTTAGTAACTTCTGTGATAATAAGAACCAATATTTCTATAAATTATATGTTTTTACATTACCATACATACAGCAAGAACAACTAGACGGCAATGACATCAGAGAACAAAGAGTGGAAGAAAATTACAGGTACTTTTTGGTCACGGGACAAAAGGGCCAGAGCTCAGTCACTTCCGGTTGGCCAGTACTTGGCAAAGGGGACCATAAATAAAGGTGCAGACAATGGATGACATGGCCATCACACGAGGCTCCCAAGTAGTGACTAATGTTCCCTGTGTGTTTATCTGATGTGCATCTCACTGAACACGAACAACCATTTGGTGAGACAGGAATCGTTACCACTTTCTAGACAAGGCAACCCACATTTTAGCTGAAATCACTTGCTCACAACTGGGTGGCCGGAAAGGAAACCCAGGCCTGCCAGATCCTACGATCGATACTTTAAGCCAGGGCCATAAATAAGCAGAGAGTAGAGATACTAGGTTTTGTGGGCCAAACTACTCAAACCTCAGTTGAAGTGCAAAAGTGGCCAGAGACAGTGTAGAAGTGAATAAGCATGACTGTATTCCAATAAAACTTTATTTACAGAAACAGGTGGCAGGCTGGATCTGGTTCTCAGGCCTTAGTATGCCAACCCCTACTCTAAGTCACTATTCAACCCTGTCTCCATTTAGTATCAGGTCTTACCATTCAGCAAATATTTAATGAATACCTGGCATGTGCCAAGATCTGTTCTTGGTTGGAGATATAGCTGTGAGCAGAATGGAAGAGTCCCTAACCCTCTGGAGCTTACCTTTGTGTAGGCATAACAAGTAAATAGTTATATCTATATTTACAGAGTATACATTTATATAGATATAGATATAACTATGCACACAAACACACACATATACACACACAAAGTATATAATACAAAGTATATATAACGTATATATAATATAATATGATGTAATATAATATGATATAATATATAACCATACATAATATAATGTCAGGAAATGACAAACGCAATCAAGACTGACCGAATGTTTGCCATAAATTAAACAAGATGGGTTGATAAATGACATCACTCTTAATAACTGCCCGTAGCAAAACATGATGATTGAGGTTCAGTTCTTTGTTAGTTTGAAATAAGCTGAACACACAAACATCCCAACACAATAAAACAGATATCCACGCAGTTACATATGCCAGCACACGCTCAGGCAGACGTAAAGTTTGGTCCTACCTTCCTATGTTTTATGTTCCCAATCTTCTATTCCAGTCACCTTAACTGACATCTTGCGAATAACAAAGCCTCATGATATCTAAGGGAACTTTTCTTCCTGGCCGGGGATCTTAAATTAGTACCCATGAGTCCAACTGGTTTCCTGGGGCTGTGCCAGACCCACCCTAACCATTTGTAAATTTGTTAAAACAGCAGCTACGACGTATGGTTCAACTGTTTCCTTCAACAAAAGACAGATGGCTTCAGCAAATTTTAACTTTCTCCGTTGACGAGCCACCCTGCTCCGGAGCAGAGGGGTGTGTGATGAGTGTGCATGTCCACCAAGGCACTGGCAGTCACAAGGATGTGGGGGTGTGACGCAGGCGTGAAATCTGTGGCGGGGGCTAAAATGAAAGAAGATAAAGCAGATCACAAGCATACCAGCTTGTTGTAAGAACATATGGTTTCAGACTTCGAAATTTCTGGACTACAGATACGGATCCTCATTTATAACCCAACCAAATGGCCAAAACCAGTAAAAATGGCTGACATTACACCAAAATGTAAGTTTGAATTATTTGCTCAGAAGAAAGGATAACTGGGGCGCCTGGGTGGCGCAGTCGGTTAAGCGGCCGACTTCAGCCAGGTCACGATCTCACGGTCCGTGAGTTCGAGCCCCGCGTCGGGCTCTGTGGGTTCTGTGCTGACAGCTCGGAACCTGGAGCCTGTTTCCGATTCTGTGTCTCCCTCTCTCTCTGCCCCTCCCCCGTTCATGCTCTGTCTCTCTCTGTCCCAAAAATAAAAAAAATAAAAAAAATAAAAAAAAAAAAAAAGAAGAAAGGATAACACTTAATAGCACCTTAGTATGTGCCAGGTAATATGTAAACACTTTTCCATTTATTATTAAATATTAACCCCATTTTTCAAGATGAGGAACCAAGTAAGACGTTAAAACATTTGTCTCAGGCCCTACAGCTAGTGAAATGGGAAGTGAGAATTTGAATCAAGAATGCAGGAGGGAGGACAAAATAAAAACAACACACACTTGCCTTAGATTTCTGGGATCTTAAGAACTGGAAGGGGCATAAACCAATCACTTCCAGTCAGAGCTTTTATTTTAGGGAAATGAAAACAGAGAAGCTATTTGCCCAACGTCACACAAGAATTATAATTTTCAGAACTGGGTCTAGAATCCAGGGCTTCACACATGAAATCTGCCGCTTCTATTCCACGTTGGCTTGGAAAATGAATTAACAAATAAACTAAGTGTATTAACAAATACACCAAAATTCCATAGGGAATTTACTATGTTTTAAGCTCTTTAGTGTGCAGACTTCGTAATATCAGCTTTGGCATAATAGGGACACCCCCATACTTTCTTCCTGGTTCTTGGTTCACTTTGGATCATCAAGGTCATTAGGAATTTTATTTTTGACCCTGAATACTAGCAAATGTCCCTCTTCACCAAGGTATACAATGTCACTGTCAATTAACTGCCCAGTTTAAGGAGAGTTTGGTTTTCACTGAGCTCATCAATCATTTCCCGATGCTCCATGTAACATGTACAGAAAATAGACATGTAAACTCAAAAGACAGAAATTAGATCATCTGAAATTTAACTCTAGGCAATCAAAATAAACATTCTCCTCATTTGTTAATGTAGCACACAGTGAAGAGTTTTATTCCTGGACACGTCCAGAGAATTCGAGGATCTCTCTTTCTGATTCTAGACAAAACTATGAAACCAATTATGCTAGTTCCTGACATCTTCATACTCTAGAATTTGTCCACCACTTTATAACGGATGGCTTTATCTTCACTCCAAATATCCAATGTCCCAACACAATTCTTTGGCTGTTTGGACGGCCCCACGGCAGTGACTCAAAGTCCTGACTTCTACCCATGAGTACTGATTTTTAATTAGGGAGATCCTTCATAAGTTACTGTCCCAGGTCTGATAACAGATATGCATCTCAGGTCTGTTATCAATGGCAGGTTTTTTAGAGTGACACTAGTGACAGAAAGGACTTACGGGGGAGCCAGAAGGCTGGGATCTGGGGTGGTGCAATCCTTATACTCTTGTGTCATGTTGAAAATCTTCTTAATGAGCCACATGATTCCACTGAGCAGTTAATCTGTTGTAATATTTCCACTGAGTGTGAAAATATTGTTAAGTACAGTCCAACAGTTCTATATTCTTCCTCTTTTTTAAAGGTAGCATGGTATCATCAGTAATGGAAAGTTTTCCTTCCCTCTCCTTAGAGGTCTTCTCAACCAAAAGCTATGTGATTATTTTAATTCCGACAATATTCTTCTCTTTTGCTTCCGACAATATTTCTTTAGTCTAAACGAGTCTAAACCCCATGCAGACTCAGCACCAGGAATTCTGCTCACTGTCCTCCCAGGTGGCAGATACAACATGGAAAGCCTCACTTCTGGATTTGATTATAATGATTACAGATGCAGACCCCGAGGACTCCGAACTGATCTTTAGTTACAGAAGAGCCGACAAGGTTGAAAAAGCTCCAGTGTGATGAGCCACTTACACAACACAAGAAAGGCACCTACAGCCAACTTTGTAAAATGCAGGTAATCTGACAAAATAACTGCTCTTTCACCATATGGCAAGATTTTAAATGACTCTTACTTGCTTTAAATTAAGGGTACGATGAGCTCTTCAAACTATGGATAACAGGAGGCTCGGCACTCAGGAGTAAATCAAGAGTGGTACTAGGTGAGCAGGGGCTACATGTAGAGGGGGGCAGCGTAGAAGTTTGCTGGGGCTGGGGCGCCTGGGTGGCTCAGTCGGTTAAGCATCCAACTTCAGCTCAGATCACGATCTCGCGGTCTGCGAGTTCGAGCCCCGCGTCGGGCTCTGGGCTGATGGCTCAGAGCCTGGAGCCTGCTTCCGATTCTGTGTCTCCCTCTCTCTCTGCCCCTCCCCCGTTCATGCTCTGTCTCTCTCTGTCTCAAAAATAAATAAACATTAAAAAAAAAATTAAAAAAAAAAAGAAGTTTGCTGGGGCTGCCATAACAAAATAGCACAGACTAGGCGGCTTAAACAACAGAAACTGATTCTCACAAGTCCAAGATCAAGGTGTCCGCAGGTCTGGTTTCTCCTGAGGTCTCTCTCCTTGGCTTGCAGATGGCCACCATCCACGGCCTTTCCTCTGTGCATGGGCACCCCCCCACCCCGCCCCTGACATCTCCTTGTTTTCTTATAAGGACCAGTCATCGTGGAGTAGGGCCTGACCCTTATGACCTCATCTAACCTTAATTAGTTCTTTATTTTTTTTTAAATATTAAATATTTTTTAATGTTTTGTTTGTTTTTAAGAGAAAGAGAGAGACACACACACAGACTGCGAGTAGGAGAGGGGCAGAGAGAGAGGGAGACAGAGTCTGAAGCAAGCTCCAGGATCTGAGCTGTCAGTGCAGAGCCCTGTGCAGGGCTCAAACTCACAAACCATGAGATCATGACCTGAGCCAAAGTCTGATGCTTAACCGACGGAGTCACCAAGGTGCCCCTTAATTATTATTTTAAAGGCCCAAATATAGTCACATTAGGGGGTTAAGGCCTCAACATATGAATTTGGATGGGGGTGAGGCACAATTCAGTCCATAACAGGGACACAGACGTGGTTGCATTCAGAATGCTGTATTCACCAGCAGACATATCTTCTCTGAAGCCGTGCCTGCTGAGTCCCAAGGGACCCTGAAGGAATCCGTGGATTAGAAGAATCTGACTTCTAGGAGGAATTTCATTTAATACTCTCACAAGGCATTTTTTCTTCTTTTTTTTTATAAGGAAGCAAAACTGATTTTTCACACACTTTGGGAGATAGCAAGCCCCAGCAGAAGATATGCATTCATCTTCATAGTAGTAAGAACTGGCTCATACTGCATGCATTCTTGAAAGAAGTGTGGGACACACATTATGTATTCCAGAAAATTCTGTGCACCATCGTCCCTGTGACCTCAATGTGCCAGGTAAACGTCGTACTATTCCCATGTTTTCACCAACGTTCCTTTGTCTTTCTATTTTCTTTTTTGCTTTACTGTCACTATTTTGTTTTTCTTTCCTTTGTTTTTAAAGTTTATTTATTTTTGAAGAGAGAGAGGGAGAGAGAGGATCCCAAGCAGGCTCCCCACTGCCAGTGCAGGGCCTGATGCAGGGCTCAAACTCAGGAACCATGAGATCATGACCTGAGCCGAAATCAAGAGTCAGATCCTTAACCACCTGAGCCCCCCAGGTGCCCCTTATTTTGCTTTTCTTACATTTACATTTTTCTTTACATTTATATTTTGTGAGGGAATCTGAAGTTTATACTACTTGAGAGTTAAGAGAAAGACTGAGAGCCATAAACAACCAAATCAAAGAACGAATAAAGGAGGGAATGTCTTTTAAGTTAGGGCATAACCATGTTCAATACTGACATAATTTTAGGGGGACCTGGTATTTCTTTAGTCTAAACGAGCTTTAATTGGGAGGCTCAGGGATGCACCCTTATTTTTCCTATTGAAATTAGTGATGATTAGTTTTTGACCTATGGAAATTTGCCCTATGAGTGTGCTTTAAGTAATAAAATATCCTCATAAGGCAGGGAAGAGGGCAAAGAGCAAAATAAAAGTGCAATTTGCGAGGAGCTGGTACTTGGGACTAAGATTCTGTTTTTTTTAATTGGGGCACTTGGTTAGATAATGTGTGAACCACAAGATTTCCTTCAGTCCCTCCAGAGACCTAGAGAAAAAGCCATTGGTTAGTAGTCTTCCTGGCTTCTTTTCTCCAGGCTAATAAACAGATCTCAGCCTTTGAGATTTTGCATTCTGCTGACACCAAAAAGCAAGAGATAAACCCAATCCAAAAGCTTACCGAGGAAAAGGTCATTTCTCCCTGAGGCCTGGAGCGGCTACAGGTATTCGATGGAGGGCTCTTCCCTCCCTGAGGTGGCCTCAGATTGACCCTAAGGATGGGAAACACTGAAGGGGAAAGAACATGGCCATTGAAGACCATTCCCACTACCTCATCATAACTGCAGACTGGGAGAAGAGATTCCAATGAGATGCACCTCCCCAAAAGGGCTGGGGCACCATTAGAATTCAGAAATCTTTTCAAAAGAATTCTCTTGTGTAGATGTTATGTTGGAATGTGGACAGGGAGACCTCTCCCCGAGACAGGATTCCAGAGAAGGAAGCAACAAGAGGGACCAAGGTAACATGTGGGACACAAGGCGATGAAATATAAGAAAGCTGAAGAAGATGGAGAAAACAGAGAACAGAAGTTGGGGCTGTGGGAAATACGAAGCCATTCATTTTGCCCAGAGGGCCCCCCCATAAACACAGGCACCACACTCTTCAGACACAGGCCATTACTATTCCTTATACTCATACCCATAGCTTCTCTGCTGTAAAAGGAAAGATTCTTCCTGATTTCTTGTGCTGGAGATCACACCCCTCTTCACCTTATCAGGAACTTCATTTCAGTTAATATCGTCTCTCAGACTTTAACCATCAATTTCTCCCTCTACTCGGTCATTCCCCAAAGCTCTATGGACATGCTCACGAATCTCGTATTTTTTTAAGGATCTCAAGTGCACAGAAGTGGAAGGTGGATTAATTACAAACTGTTGTTCTTGACGCACTCTTGTCATGACCTGCTTTTGCTTCTTTAGTTGGACTTTTTAAAATACTGTAATTAAGTGGGGTGCGTGGGTGGCTTAGTCGGTTAAGAGTCTGACTTCGGCTCAGGTCGTGATCTCGTGGTTCATGGGTTCAAGCTCTGCGTCGGGCCCTGGGCTGACAGCTCAGAGCCTGGAGCCTGCTTCAGATTCTGTGTCTCTGTCTCTCTCTGCACCTCCGCAGCTCGTGCTCTGTGTGTGTCTCTCTCTCAAAAATAAATAAACATTAAAAAAAATACTGTAATAAGTGTCTGCTAACCCACCGCCCAATGGAGAAACTAAAGCCTTCACAATAGCCTACATCAACCATATCATGCTGATGTTCCCATCTCCCTGCCTCCCTCCACCTGAGGAAACCATCATCGCCTTAAATCCTAAAATTAGCACTCTGTTATTTTCTTTATATGTACTTTTAAAATAGACTTAGAAAGTTTTGGTTGCTTAAAACTTTTACAAAAAATGGTAACATGCTATATTATTCTTGTATTCGTTTCCGATTGCTTTTGTAACAAAACACGGCAAATTTAGTGGCTTAAAATAAAACCAATTAAGTATTAGCTTATACTTCTGAAGACCAGAAGTCCAAAGTGGATTTTAACTGGGCTACAAACTGTCCACAGGGCTTGTGTTCGTTCTGGGGACTCTGGACTCTGGGGGAGAATCTGTTCCCTGCGTTTTCTAGCTTCTAGAGGCTTCCTACTGCCCCTGATGCCTGGCTCTTTACTCCTTCTTCAGAGCCAAGATCTTCAAATCTCTTCACTCTTTCTCTCTTTCCTACCCACCCCCAACTTCTGCCTCCCCCTTCAAAAGACCTGCAAGTTGATTACATTGGAGCCACCCAGATAATCGAGGATAATCCTCCAATCTTAAGATTCTTACCTTAATCACTTCTGTAAAATCCCTTTTTCCAGGCAAGGTAATCTATTGAGAGGTTTTAGGGAGTAGAACATGGACGTCTTTGCGGGGCACTGTCTTTGCCTGCCATAGTTCTCTTTCATGACTTACTTCATTCCTTGAAATATTCCTCTTGTCATCTATCACTACAGTTTCCCAGTTTACTCATCCACTCTCCTACAGGTGCGCACCTGATGGGTCCCTGGCTTTGGCTACTGTGAGCAGTGTTCCTATGCACATTCTTGTTCCTCTCCCCTGCTGTAGACATGTATAAATGTCACTGGGACAACTGGAATAGAATTTCTGGGTCATGGGTATGTAAATACTCAACGTGCAGTGATTCTGTCAAACTTTTTTTTTTTTTCAGCAAGGGCACCAATGTGTACTGTCAAGAGAAAACAGACATAAAATAGCATCTAATTATGGGGTTGCAGTTCCCTGATCATTAATAATAATAAACATTTCCTCAAATGTTTATTGTCCACCTGAATTTCCTCTATGAGATGTCAACTCATGGCTTTTCATCCTTTTTTTTTTTTAACAGATTTCAGTTCTTCATGTTCTCTTAATACTTTTTTTTTCAGTTGTTTACATTGCATTTGAGTCTCTCTACCCCACTAATAAATTGTTTTTCCATTTTCTTTAAGGTTTTCTTATTGTTCTTTTAATGAAATTCTTAAATTTGTACAGATTTACGAGTCATTTATAGTCACTGGTTTTTGTTTATATTTGTTTGTTCTACTCTAAAGGAAAGGTTTCCTATCCCCACAGTCTAGAAGATTTGTCTATATTTCCTACTAGGAGTGCAAAGTTTTCCTTTTGGCATTTAAGACCTCAATCCATTTGGGGCTGGCTGTCACACATATGGTGTGAGGAAATTCTCTGATCTCATCTTTTCCATCCAGATCCCATTTTTCACAATCTTCTTTTCCCCACCGTTGCGACATTCCACCCATCACATTAGAAGGCTCCATACAAAGAGGTACCTGGGTGGCTCAGTCGGTTGAACATCCAACTTCGGCTCAGGTCATGATCTCGCGATCTGCGAGTTCAAGCCCCATGATGGACTCTGTGCTGACAGCTCAGAGTCTGGAACCTACTTCAGATTCTGTGTCTCCCTCTTTGGCTGCCCCTCCCCTGCTCGTGCTCTCTCTCTGTCTCAAAAATAAATGTTAAAATAAAATAATGAAATGAAATGAAATGAAATGAAATGAAATAAAATAAAATAAATAGAAGGTTCCATACATGTGCTGGTGTTCTGTCATCTGTATTATACCCTACTGATTAACTTGCTTATCCTTGCACTAATACTACTCTGTCTCAATGATGATAGCTTCACAATAAATCCATTTATTTTATCCTTTAAAATAAATATAGTAGGACATACACCCTATCCTTGCTCTTCTTTATCATGATGATCTAGATACTGGAGCCCTTTATTCTTCTATATACATTTGGGAAACATCATGTCAAGCTCTGTGAAAAACTTGTTGAGACTTTGATGAATGAAGCATGATGTTTGGATTGAATCCATACATCAATTTTGGAAGAATTAATATCTTAAGGCTGTTGTCTCCTCCATGAACATAATACAGCTCTCATTTATTCAGTAATAAATCTCTTTTTAAAACTACTTTACTGGGGCGCCTGGGTGGCTCAGTCGGTTAAGCATCTGACTTCAGCTCAGGTCATGATATCGCGGTTTGTGGGTTCGAGACCCGCGTTGGGCTCTGTGCTGACAGCTCGGAGCCTGGAGCCTGGAGCCTGGAGCCTGTTTCGGATTCTGTGTCTCCCTCTCTCTCTGACCCTCTCCCGTTGATGCTCTGTCTCTCTCTGTCTCAAAAATAAATAAATGTTTAAAAAAAAAAAACTACTTTACTAAGGTATGATTGACATATCAAAGGCTATACATACTTAATGTACACAATTTGATGAGTTTTGAGATAAGTATACATCCATGAAATCATCACAATCTATGCCACAGACATATCAGTTATCTCCAAAAGCTTCCTCCTGCTCTCTTATTTTTATCATCATCATCATCACCAATGTGTGTGTGTGTGTGTGTGTGTGTGTGTATGCGCGCGCATGTGCGTGGTGTGAGGTAAGAACATTTAACATAAGATCTACCTTCTTTGCAAAATTTTAGACATATAATTCAGGCCTATAGTTAACTAAAGGAAGAAGCTCTCTAGGATTTACTAATCTTGTATAACTAGAAGTCTCTATCCTTTGGCTAACACTTCCCTATTTCTCCCTTTCCCTAGCCCCTGGCAGCCACCATTCCACTCTCTGTTTCTATGAGTTTGACTATTTTGGATTCATCATGTAAATGGTATCATGTAGTACTTAGGATCTGTCCTTCTGTATCTGGCTTATTTCACTTAGTATAATGTCCTCCAGCTATCCATGTTGTCACAAATGGCAGAATTTACATCTTTTTTAAGGCTGAATAATACTCCATTGTATGTACATTTCACATTTTCTTCATTTATCTGTCAACACTTAGGTTGTTTCCTTACCTTGCCTATTGTGAATAATCCTTCAATGAATGTGGGATTGCAGAGATCTCTTTGAGATCCTAATTTCAATTCTTTTGGATAATACCCAGAAGGAAGATTGCTGGATTACACAGTTCTATTTTTAATTTTTTGAAGAATCTCCATATAGTTTTCTATAGTGACTGTACCAGTTGACCTTCTCACCAACAGTGCATGAGGGTTTCCTTTTCTCCACACCCTCACCAACATTTGCTATCTTTAGTTTTTTTGCTCATAGGTATGAAGTGATATCTCACTCTGGTTTTGATTTGCATTTCCATGGTGATTAGTGATGTTGAGCACCTTTTCATATAACTGAGGGCCATTTGTATGTGTTCTTTGGAGAAATATCTATTATGTTCCTTTGTCCATTTTTGAAACGGGTCATTTGTTGTTGTTTTTGCCAATGAGTTGCAGGTGCTTCTTATAAATTTAAGAAATTACCCTTTATCAGATATACAGCTTGAAAATATGTTTTTCGCATTGCATAGGTTGCCTTTTCATTGTGTTGATGGCATCCTTTCTTGTGCAAAAGGTTTTTAATTTGATATAACTCCATTTATCCATTTTTCCTTTTTTTTTTTTTTTACTGCTTTTGGTATCATATCCAAAAAAATCATTGCCAAGGCCACTGCCAAATAGCTATTCCCATATGTTTCTTCTTGGAACTTTACAGTTTCAGGTCCTAGAGTTAAGTCTTCAGTCCATTTTGAGTTGATTTTTGTATATGGTCCATCCAATATCATTCTGTGTATAGCCACAAGAACATTTGTGTATGGTCCAGAATTGGATGAAGGATCCAATTTTATTTTTTACATGTGAATATCCAGTTTTCCCAGTACTTGTTATTGAATATGCTAACCTTTCCCCATTATGTAGTCTTGGTATCCTTGTCAAAGATCAGCTGACTATATATGATAAATCTCTTAATACAGTTAATTTCTCAATAAAGCTCAGTGATTTTTCTCTGTAAAGGTATTGTACACCTTAGGTTAGAGTGAAAATTAGTTACTGAAAATACCTGATGTTACTGTAAATGGTATCTTCGTTTTAATTCAGTTTCACATGTGCATCTAGCATGGAAATCTAGCTACCTTGCTAAATGATTCCTATTACTGTCTGACAAATAATCATATTATCGGCAAATAATGATAGATTTGTTGTTCCCTTTATTCTCATTCTCATCCTCATCATTTCCGATTTCATTTCTTGCCATATCACAAGTTTGAAAACCATTTATGACAACAGACTGCTTAGGGCAGGAAGGTACCACGGCTGCTAAAGTACTGAAAGATTTTGTAAGTGTTTTAGGTTTACATTCTTCTTACAACCTATCTTTGTATCTGTGCCATGCTTCTTTTGGCATGTTTTACCATTATCCTAATTCCTCCTTATTGGTACAGAGACAGTGAGCTTAGACACATACATAGTGATTATTAAGGCAATCAAAAGAACTATGTGGTAAGATAAATGAAAAAATACGTATTAATAATATACAAATAATATAAATTATGTGTATTTGTAATATATAACATAAATATAAATTATAAGTATATTATGTGTTATATAAATTATACACACATGTAATGTATTATATATTGTATAATATAATATATATTAGTTATATATCATAAATCTAAGTTATAAATATATAAATAATATAAATACATATATTTCAAATTTCTACTAGGCCTGGTTCTTGTCCCCTACCTAACATGGTAAGAATCACCTCCACTAGGCTCTTGAGGAAGTATATAAAGAGGAAGTATATACACTCCATATAAAAAATGATTACTTAAAAAAAAGCTTGAGTCCTAAAGTTGATATGGGATAATCATCTCTGGCTTTACAAAGATGGACTGGATTAGTCAAAACTCCTTTCAGGTTCTTGCAAAGGGGCAGGTGTCTGGCTACCACAACTCTGTGTGTAAAAGCGTGAATATCAACATTCACACTATACACAACATGGTTTGTGATAAAAATGACTCCTGATGGGTTAACTGCATACACACGGGGAGAATTATATATACTTCTAATGATGCCCGATGAAGAGGAATGCTTGGGGATGCCCTGCACACGTTAGAGTTCCCCTCCTCTATCCTTCTGAGTAGACAGGATCCAAGGATGGGCTCCGTAGTGCTTTGGCAGCTACAACATATTCCTGTGCTAAAAAATCTGTTGAACTAAATAAATGGTTTCTCACACTTGCTCTTTTGAACCCTAGTTGTCTCAAGGGCTATCTCTTAGTCGTGGTGGGTCAATTAAGGAGCCCATCTCAGGGTCTCCCGTTATAGTTATACCCAGAGCATACCCATCGAATTTCCTATTTAGTAAGCTATGTAAAGATAATTGAGAGAGAAATGGAAAATTCCACTCTAAAAAGTATTTTATTTTTTTTTTATTTTTTATTTTTTTTTATTTTTTTTTTAAAAATTTTTTTTTAACGTTTATTTTATTTTTGAGACAGAGAGAGACAAAGCATGAACAGGGGAGGGGCAGAGAGAGGGAGATACAGAATCCGAAACAGGCTCCAGGCTCTGAGCTGTCAGCACAGAGCCCGACGCGGGGCTTGAACTCACGGACCGCGAGATCATGACCTGAGCCGAAGTCGGCTGCCCAACCGACTGAGCCACCCAGGCGCCCCTCTAAAAAGTATTTTAAAGTCATAGGCATAAAACTCCATTTTATGGAAGAAAGTCTAGAATTATGACCACTTGCTAATTGTTAATGTTAATCGTTAATGATCATGGCTACATGAAACTTGCAACATGCCTTAGGGACCAAAAGACACCTCCCCAACACCTCCAACAAAAGCCCAACGATATGCACCATAAAATTTTCAGATAATCCATCAGAATGTTGTATTAACTCTACAGCAGATGTACCAGTATAGGGTTCAAGTCATTTAAAAAAATTTTGAAATGCTATGAGGTGTAAAATCAAAAATGCTGTTTACATGACTGTGCCAGCCAGACTCACTCAGTCCAGTTCATCACCACGATGGTGATTGGTCTGTGCAACAGTCCTGTGGCATGAACATTTGTTACATGCTTAAACAGTATGGATGAGCATTCCACATGGTTTATAACTCTAACATTACACATAGATTTATGTGGCATAAATTTAACAAAAGAACTCAAACAGGCATTTACTTCCAATGAAGGGAGGCATAGTATGCAACAATTATTAAATAACAACCAATTAAACAATAAAATCTCAGGCCGTACCCATGGTACTGGCCAGTACAGATACATAACACAGAAAAAGCCCCTCTCCCACCTGGCCCCCAGATACATTAGCAGTCATAAACATAATCCCAGAGAAAGGGAGATGGGTGATGGGTCGGTAGAGTACCAGTTTCTCCACCCAGAGATACACGTGTGCAAAACAGAAATTAAGTTATAAAATAATAAGATTCCTATTACTTTTACAAATCTGTGTTTGAGAAATGATGGACGTGCCTGATCAAAAGCTTGTTGAATGATGGGGTGTCACCCAGACACCACCCAGGCCACCCAGGCCGTCAGTTAAGCGTCAGACTTGGGCTCAGGTCCCGATCTCACAGTTCATGGGTTTGAGCCCCGCATTGGGCTCTGTGCTGACAGCTCAGAGCCTGGAGCCTGAAGCCTGCTTTGGATTCTGTGTGTGTCTCTCTCTCTGACTCTCCCTCTCTCTGCCTCTCCCCCGCCAAAAAATAACTAAACATTAAAAAAAATTTAAGGGGCACCTGGGTGGGTCATTCGGTTAAGCATCTGACCTCGGCTCAGGTCATAATCTCACGGTTCATGAGTTTGAGCCCAGCATCAGGCTCTGGGCTGACAGCTCAGAGCCTGGAGCCTGCTTTGGATTCTGTGTCTCCCTCTTTCTCTGCCTCTTCCCCTGTCACACTCTGTGTCTCTCTCTCTCTCTTTCAAAAATAAATAAACATTAAAAAAAAATTTTTTTAATTAAAAGCTTGTTGAATGAATGAATATAGAGTTTAAATCAAGGAATGAACTGGATAACTTTTGAGGATCAGGGACCGGTTTATAAATCCTAAAAATACCGACTGAGGTATATCTCTTAAAATCCATGACTATATATATATATTCAAATAATAAGTTATATCCCAAAGCCATTTTGAAAGAAAAATGTGTTTGCTCATTTTAAAATGAGATATTTGTAGAGTATTTTGTTAAGTACTGTCTTGCTTACATGCTCTAGAGCAACACTATCCAAAAGAACTTTCTGTGATGATGTAAAGGCTCTAAGTCTGAGCTGTTCAGGAGAGGCACCAGTTAGCCACAGGGGGGCACTGAGTACTTGAAATGGAGCAAATGCCTCTGGGAAACTCAATTGTAACTTTATTTCATTTAAATTAACGTGAATTCAAATAACCCCATGCGGCCAGTGGCCAACTTCCTGGAAGGGCAGCTCTGAAGAATGAATTTTTCATTTATTTCCAAAGGGCTTTCACTTTTCCTTCACAACCTTGCTCCAGGTCACCTCAAAGCCCTGCACTGTGCTTCCATGGAACATTCTGCGTTTCTTCAATTTAGAGCTTCCCCACTGAACAGAAATTATTCGAGTATTGACTTCCCCGGTATACTGTAATCTACATAAAAACAGGACAGCGTTTTATTAATCTTTGTCATCTCAGCATCCAGCGGAGGGACTGACATGTGGCAGGTCCTCGTTACACTTTTGTGAAATGAATGAACAGAAAGAAGCTATAAGCAGCTGATTAAACGGGGAAGTTCTAAATGAAAATTTAACGTTTGTGGAAAACTATCCTTTTGCCTGCCATTTATTTTCTGATTCACATGCATAAAAGCCATTTCTGCCTTACTGAAATCCTAGCTAAGCAGGAGAGGTAGTGTTTCTGCTAAAGTAATTTCAAGGGTGTCTGATCAAATAAGCCATATGGCACCCTGGCAATTTACAGCTGCAACTCATCTGCTCACTCACCGTCGAAGATGGCTGCTTATGAAACGTTAGAACAATCGCCTTTGCTGTGCTGCGAACCCGAAGGCCACTTACCGTCACCAACATCGAAGTCCTTGAACGCCAGTTCCGAGCCCGAGTCATCCAGAAGGATTTCGCCATTCAGTGTGAACATCATGGTGTGCTCCGTCATGTCCACCATGCATCCCACAACATCGCCCGCTTGCCAAGAGCGCCCATAGTGTTCGTTGCCCTGGTGCCACCGCTGGGCCTAAGGGACAGAAGAGTCTCTTGTCACAGACAAAGCCGGGAGAACAGCACCCACCCACCACTACTGGTAGGACTCACAGCAGCTCCTTCTAGTAACACAGCAGGAGGAAGGGCTCAGTGCCACCCCACGCACCAGCGGGTCACACACCCTAAGCGATGTGGAGGTGCCTGGGAATTCTACGTCCCTTTGATTAACACTGTATGCTATGGAATCTTGAAGAACAACCCAAATGCTATGTCATTACTTTGAGGAACAATGACTTTAAAAATCAAACCCGACACACTTTCTATTTAAAACAAACAAACAAACCTCTGTGTCCTTAGAGGTTATTTTTTCTCACTAAAATGAATGCTTCTCAGGATTTGGGTTGTTTTTCTCCATTCCTCCAAAATGCAAAGAATTATGAGTAGAGAATAAGGCTGAGAATTTATCACTGAAAATGACATTCTAGTTTTCGTCTACTTCAAAATAAAATTCCATTCCTTGGAACCAATGGCATGGATACTTTAACAAAACAGACATCTTGAAGCATTTCAAGATATACTAAAACTTAAAAAGCTCCAAATCAAACCTAAAAATATTCTTAGGATGTTTACTGAAATAATACACCAAAAATTAAATGTGCCAACAATGTTTTGTATACAGAGGTAAAATTTCACATTATAAATACAATTCAAACACATTTTTGATAAATGTGACTTGTGAATCTGTAAGTACATTCCACTGATTTATGGGATCAAAATTAGTTACATCAATTATTTTGTCAGATAAATCTTCTCATTTTCCCCTCAATCGTCGCCTTCATTGCAAACTGATATGTCAGGGGGTATAGTCACCAATGTAAAGTAATGATATGATTATTTTCAAGTATAATACACTCTACTTTTAAAAATTTTATTTCAGAAAGTGTTAGCTTTCAATAAGTGTTTAGATATTCTATCTGAAATAAAAAACAGGTTCAGGAAATGTGGTGTTTCACAACAAAGTGGGTCTGTTGTCCCCTGGAAGACACATTATTAATTTCTAGCCTAGAAATGCTGTCCCACTCATGCCTACCTCAGTACTCAAATGTCAAGTCTCCTCATGATTGCTTATTTACTCTAACTTTCCTTTTAATTAAAAATAACTTTTCCCCTGGGGCGCCTGGGTGGCGCAGTCGGTTAAGCATCCGACTTCAGCCAGGTCACGATCTCGCGGTCCTGTCCGTGAGTTCGAGCCCCGCGTCAGGCTCTGGGCTGATGGCTCGGAGCCTGGAGCCTGTTTCCGATTCTGTGTCTCCCTCTCTCTCTGCCCCTCCCCCGTTCATGCTCTGTCTCTCTCTGTCCCAAAAATAAAAATAAAAAAACGTTGAAAAAAAAAAATTTTTAAAATAACTTTTCCCCTTCATATGAAAGGAATGTAAATTCATGGAAGAAAATCACAGAATAGAAAAGACTAAAATTTCTATAATTTTTCAATCAAAAAATGACTATCATTCTATTGTGGCTAGGTTCATATACATATTATTTTTTTTATTTTTAAATAATTTATGTACATAAAATAATCTTTAAACATTTATATAATGTGTAAGTAAATAATAAAATAAGCACCTGACCAGCTTCCATCCACCTTAAGAAATATTACTAATAATGCTGAAAATGAAAACTTTTTGTCATTATAAACAACAGTCTCCAGCATTCTTGTGGCTATTAAATGTGTTTACCTATCATTGATAAATTTCTTCTATGGAATTGCTACGTCAAAGTGTATGCATTTTAATAGTTTTTTTTTATGTTTATTTATTTTGGGGAGAGAGGGAGAGCGAGTGCAAGCAGGGGCAGAGACAGGGAGAGAGAGAATCCCAAGCAGGCTCCAGCCATCAGCACGGAGCCTGATACGGGGCTGGAGCTCATGAACTGTGAGATGATGACCTGAGCTGAAATCTAGAGTCAGAAGCTTATCCCACTGAGCCACCCAGGCGCTCCAAAGTACATGTATTTTTAATTAGCATATGCATTTTAACACTTCTGATAGATAAGGATGATTCATTTTTTGGGTAGCAATGTTTTACTTCTTGAATTTCCCTGTGGGGGAAATGTTTTGAGATTACAAGGACAAAATTTTCTTGGAACTATTTCTGCTGAGTGGGTGCTCCAGAAAGTCCTGATTTTACTGCCCTACCCAAAGAATGGCAGTGGAAAAATCTCTCTCTCTCTCTCTCTCTCTCTCTCTCTCTCTCTCTCTCACACACACACACACACACACACACACACACACACACACACACACACACACACACACACACAGTATGTAGATGCCTGGGACACAGCAGCCTACAATACCCAGAGCCTACAAATTCCGGTGTCTGGTGCTCAGCAACGTCTGCTCACCTTGAAGCCATCAAAAGCAAAGGCACGTTCGTCTGAGCCCAGCTCTTGGTCAGGTTGACAACCTGGCCTGCTCCATCCAACTCTCATGTCTCCAGCAGTGACAGCCTCAAATTCAAAATACCACCTTCCTGCCTTGACGGCATAGGTTTTCTCAGCGCGGAAGATTCGGAACCTCTCCCCGGTGCCGCTACACACTTCGGCTCGGGCAGCTGTGAATGGAAAGAGATTCCGGTGACCACTGGATAGGACATTGCAAGAGGAGACAGGACACCACACAACATCAGTAACCAAACTTACCGTGAAGTTGGTAATAATACCATCTCTCTTACTCTGGTTCACATTGTATGAAGTGTTTTTATACATATGATCAGCCACTGTCACAAGGAACCAGCTTCGAGAAGGGGAAAAGACAAGGGGCTTCCAAGGGAGAGATGGGTTATCAAACCTCAGTTACACTGCAAGGTGGGTGATGCTTCCTCCCTCAGCCCCTGTTCAGCAGGGAATTATCTTTCTGCAGGAAAAACACCTACCAGCCTCTTGGTGGTTTGCCAACAGAATCTGAGATGAACTTGACGACATGGCCGGAAAGAAGCCAATAAAAGAGATCTGAACTGCTGTGCACAAGAAATGAGTAGACGCTTGTGTATGTGAGAGAAGGAAGAAGCTGCCAGGAGGTGACGAAGACAGAGAGAAAGCCACAAGGTAAAGAGATAAATGGCACAGAAGGGTAACCACTGACAGATTTCCCAGACAAGATGGTTAAGGACAAAACTCTTCCAGTATCTCACATTTGCATCATAATGTGCTACACATACAAATGCTGTGTTTAAGTTTTGAGGGGGAAAAAAAAGGGTCAAGTCCAACATCAGGATCAGTGGTGCAAATATATACATATATATACTTCATATATATATATATGTATATATATATATGTCTATGTCTATGTCTATGTCTATGTCTATATCTATATCTATATCTATATCTATATCTATATCTATATCTATATCTATATCTATATGTGTGTGTGTGTGTGTAAAAATAAGATACACATAGATTGAAAATGCCAGGAGTACAGGACAGCCATGAAAACATAAGTCCCTAGGAAATCAATGGGGCATGGAGACAAGGGTCCACTGAACTGATAAGTCAAAGGATAAACCATCAGCTCAGCTAAGACCTGGGTTAGATGGAAGACGACATTTAAGTGACGTTGACCAAAGTCACACAAGTGACAAATGGCAGAATTCCGGAGCCGCCTA
Source organism: Neofelis nebulosa (assembly GCF_028018385.1). Classification (NCBI taxonomy): domain Eukaryota; kingdom Metazoa; phylum Chordata; class Mammalia; order Carnivora; family Felidae; genus Neofelis; species Neofelis nebulosa. The sequence goes on along the minus strand of NC_080794.1, from coordinate 8,298,085 downwards.
ATGCTGCAGCCTGTGTTCTTTCCACCCTGCCTCCAGTAGCTGGCAGAGTCAGTAGGTACTGCTTAAGTATTTGTTCTCATCTGTTCCTTTTTTTTTTTTTTTTTAATGTTTATGTATTTACTTATTTTGGAGAAAGAGAGAGCAAGGGAGGGGTAGAGAGAGAGAAAGGGAGACACAGAATCTGAAGCAGGCTCCAGGCTCTGATCTGTCATCACAGAGCTTGACACAGGGCTCAAACCCATGAACCCTGAGACCATGACCTGAGCCAAAGTCAGACACTTAATGGACTGAGCCACCCAGGTGCTCATCTGTTGTCCTCTTAAGAGTCGGGAAAGACATCGTAAATAACAGAAGTTTAATACCAGCTTAGCCACGGATTTGATAGGAACAAACAACAACCATAAACATGATCCACATAAGCTTTAAAGGGCACCAGTAAACACACAGCTAGACCGTCTACTGAAGATGAGACTGGCATAAAGAGACAATGGACTAAGATATTTCCATCGATTGCAGGACATAGAGGTGAACTGTATCTATTGACAAAGCTTTCAAAAGCTTTTTAAGTTTCTGAATGAGCAATGCTTTGTTGTTTCATCTTTTCCCCACAAACACACCCATACGCATATACCTAACGACTTTGTTGGCTCCAAGCAAGGGTCGTGTCTCCAGCAGCAAGAGCCTCAAATTCGAAATGCCACCTTACATGAGTGCTCACGTACGTACCTCACATGTGCACACACACACGTGCACACACACGTCATGCACTACATTCAAACATCATACTGAAGAATAAATGCATTAATAGAGTTTAAAAGTCAGACATTTAGAATAACATATGGAGGACACTGCACGTACAAAATCCTCTGAAGAGGAAAATGTTTGCTTCTAATGCATTCAAGTTGGGGGTGGACAGGAGCCTGAGTGAGAGAGAAACATCTCTATGGTGAAAGATAAAAAATTCTCATGTCTGTTACTTAGTAACAATGGTTTTTGAAAGACAGGACAGCAAACTACTTTTTGAGGGAAAAAAAATCATCAGATTTTATACTTGAAGGCAGTTACTGGTATTAAGAAACTAGTTCTATGGGCACCTGTCTGGCTCATTCGGTACAGCATGTGACTCTTGATCTCGAGGTTGTGAGTTCAAGCCCCACACTGGGTGTGGAGCCTACTGAAAAAAAAAATAAGAAAAGAAAATAGTTCTAAATATTGCAGTACTAAAAAGATGGAAGTCAGATTCTCAGACTTAGTATTTCCTGAAGAAACAGCACACTGATCCATGACTTCCTTAAATCGTGGTTACAACCCTCCCTGAACTAATCTAAGACATACAGAACATGAGCCATGATCCATACAAACATTTGGAAATTAATTTTCATGAAAGAAAAAAGCCATCCTGTAGTTATCCTTATTTTTCGTTATGTCATATTTTCAAATAAAATCATACATTATGTTCCAGTATGCACAAATAAATTAAACTCCCAATTTTCTAAGCATAAAATATTCCATTCTTTAGAAAACTAAGCTACTAGAAAACTCACACGTTCTTTTTTCCTTTTTATGTTTCCAGGACATTGGACCACACTCATATGCACACTGTATAATCATGGAATGAAAACAAAGTTTCTTATCAGCTTAAATAGGTTGGAAGGCAAATTTGATATAAAAACTATAACAGATAATTTCCTTAAAAGCCCACTACAAATTACCCTTGGTAATAACACTATGAATCCTCTCCGCTAATACAGGTAATGAAAATAGGGAACAGTATATGGAAAATACGTGGCAATCACGGTAACAATGCAGGATTTCTTAGTCCTGGTATTTTATTTCCCCTGACCTTAGCTACTGCACCTATACTTCCCCGATGAGACTCAATCTGAAATGGAAACACACATGCTATTCACAGACACCATTATGCACGGGACTTGTAACCTCCATGGATCTTCCTCGGAATGCCTGTGTGATCCATAGCTCCTATTCAGTATTTCTCACATTAGTGTAGGGCAGCTGACAACCAGGGTTTATAGAAGCAATGGTTCAGCATTCTGTTTCTTGACGAAATTCCAATATTTAATGAAAATCTGGATCTACAGAAGTTTAAAGAAAAAAGATCCAGGCAATCTGCAAGAAATTTCTTTTGCATATTCTGGGGCATCGATCACCTGGACACAAAGGAGATGCTCTTCACGGGCCTGCGAAATTGAATCTAGGAACAAAGACTATTCCAAGCCCTGGACACGGGAATCCAGGCAGATACCCAATGGGCAAGCACCAGTCTCAAAGGCAAAGAGCGTTCCTCCAAATACGCAATTCTTACGCTTTCCTTCATGTTCAACACTCGACATTCGTAGAAGCTTGGTAGGTAATTCTAGCTCATGTAAATGTGTATATGTGATTTTCTTATATTGTCACAATGAACATAATGATAATTGGCATTAAAAACAGGCACAGTGAGCAGATGTATTCCCAGCGAATTTTACCAAGAATAGTGATACCCAGAGAAGAAGAAATTAAGGGATTATGCCTTTAACAAGCGACCTCAAGATAAAGGGTAAGGTCTGAGAAAATCCTGTGTTCCCAGTACCCCACAGATCCTAGCACAGAGAGGCCACACAGCAGTGACTGATCAAACGGAGCCTAAGCACCCATACGTGCTGTACTGCAAACTGTACTTTTAGAAGATTCTGGCGCTAGAGGGCAGTCAAGGTCTAATTATGTATTGAAAATGTAAGTTATTTACCATATGCTAGGAAGGCAGGCAGGCTAGTCTCTTTAAAATGTTCACATGTACCTAAAATCCTTCAAGTGTGCTCATATAATAACTTCTAAAATGATTGAGATTAACCAGTCATCCTTGTAGCCTCCTGGTATTATGTTTAATCAAACAATTTAAACCTTGATAAAACCTTGCAATAAGAATAACTTAGTTTTTCAAATGTTTTAAAATGTTCTTTTAGAACAATACTCCAAAGATACCACTGAGTTCATATTCAATCTGGAATACGTAAGCATTCTGCTGATGAGTGGAAAATAAATTGGAGCCCTGATTTAATTACATAGGGTTAGGGGCACCCGGGTGGCTCAGTCGGTTAAGCGTCTGACTTGGAATCAGGTCATGACCTCATGGCTCCTGGGATCCAGCCATGCTTCAGGCTGTGCGCTGACATCATGGAACCCGCGTGGGATAATTTCTGTTGCTCTCTCTCTGCCCCTACCCCACTCATGCGTGCTCTCAGTCTCTCTCACAATAAGTAAATAAACTTAAAAAAAAAAAAAACAACTGCATAGGGTTAGATTCCATTTTATCTAAATTTTTACGCCCTTAACTTTTTTTTGAATACCAGCAAGGGCAGTATATAGCCAGTTACGTTTTTAATCTTATCTCAGTGATCACCAGGTTTATTTTGCTTTATTCCACACAATCTCTCCCATCTATCTTTTAATTTCCATTTCCCCCACCCTTGTTCTGAACATCACAAATTTTCCAAAGCCTCCCAACTGGTCTCTCTATCTCTGAGCACTCTCCCCCTCCAATCTGTTCCTTCCCACTGTTGCCATAGTTACATTGCTATTGTAAATTGTGATCACACATCAAGCTTTCGCTTTAAAACTTCCTGGGGCTGGAACTCCTTGCACACATCTACCCACATTTTTTTTTTAATCTGGGCTTTCGAGATATTCCATATTTTGTCCTAATCCTTCACCTGCGACCAATAGTGTTTTCTACCTACTTATACCCTCTAATTTAGCCTAACTAGACTACCAATCATCCGTCAACTCTTTCTATGCTTGGTTACATCCGATACGCTTGCCCTCTGGCAGAAATGCCCTGTCGCACCTACTCTCTACTTGTTGACATTTTGATCCCTTCAACACCTAACTCAGATGTCATTTTCTCCCCTTATTGATTCCCTCAATCAGAAAACAAATCTTTCTTATGTATTTTCTATAAAGATCAGTCAATTCCCTACTATGAAGCAGGCATGCTGTTGGGCACTGGGACACACTGGTGAGCAGGAAACAGGGTCTCAGCCTCCACCGCGGAGTGTACTATCCTAGCCTCACTGTTCCTTGCTCATGTAACTTCAGGGGGACAACCTTGTCCATCAACGATCAACGGTTCTCTCTAAATTCCTAATGTTCAGAAACCACACCATCCTCCGATCACCACTTTTTCCTCCTGGTTTTCTCATTTCCTTTGCAAACATATTCACTTTTTAAACACATTAACTTCTTCCTGGGCTTCCCTTCCTTATCTGCATAACTTTCTACATTTTTTTGAATGTTTTATTATTTATTTTTGAGAGAGAGAGAGAGAGAGAGAGAGACAGAGAGAGAGAGACAGAGTGTGAGCACGGGAGGAGCAGAGAGAGAAGGAGACACAGAATCTGAAGCAGGCTCCAGGCTCCAAGCTGTCAGCACGGAGCCTGGCGTGGGACTCGAACTCATGAGCTGTGACATCATGACCTGAGCTGAAGTCGGGCACTCAACCAACTGAGCCACCCAGGTGCCCCTATCTGCATAGCTTTCTAGATTTCCTGGCCCTATTTCTCTTCTTATTTGCTGTTCACCCCAATCTTTGCCTGGTTTCGGGTTCTTCATTCTTCTCAACATCTATACGTGCTCTGTTGACCTTGCTGGCAAACAAGAGATTGGCAGGCACCACTACCACCTCATAGTCTCCAATCTCAACTGGATCATTAATGTTTCTCTGCAACTGTTTCATCTGTTTGCAGCTAGCTCTCTTTTCCATCCCACAAAACAGCCATGTCTCATCTTTATTGCTGTGTGACATCAGCAGGAATGGCCGAGTGACGACCTCCAAAAATCCCCTTCCATAAAAGCAGTGACAACACTGGAAAAAACTGTCCAAATCAACTTTTTTTCAGAGCTCTGGAAATTAACCAAAGTCTGGCAAAAATCTGGGTAGTGTTACTCGATCAAAATGGATGAATGTTTGTAAGGACAGCAGCAGGCTTACTGGTATTTTAACTTATGTTAGTGATATCCCCTTCTTGCTAGGTATGTGGCATAGTGGAAATCAACAGCCTCTCAATTACAGTGTAAATCAGTAACCTAGAAGCTTCTAGAGGGAACAGAATGGAGCTGGAAACCCTCCAAAGCCCAATTCACAGATAACTGTCATTATTTTCCCTTCACAGTAGTTTGTCAGAAAATCCCACTGCAAGGCTTTTCTTTATCTGGTCTGACTTTGTTGGCCCAATGCAAACCATCATTTCCCAAAAGGCATTTGTTGAAAATAATCAGAGGCAATTTTTTAACACTGCAGCTGCGTGACGTGGCAATAACAGTGAGGCAACCAACACGCTGACCGAAAATTTCAGAAGAAGAGCTGAGGAATGAGATGTCCTTAGTAGGTTGTGAAAACTTCCAGTGTAATCCTGGGAATCCAGAAAGCCACGCTCACACCCAGGGCTGTGTGTGTGTGTGTGTGTGTGTGTGTGTGTGTGTGTGTGTGTGTGTGTTCGTGTTCAGAAAGACCTGAGAAGGTCCTGAGTTCTGACCGCTGGGACCTTAAGGTTCCACACAAGCGGTAAGTGAAGGCTAAGGTGAGGACTGCCTGCTTGTGTGTTGGAGTTATGTCTCAACATGCACACAGAGCCCCTCCCTCAACAAAGACTGGGAGACTTATAAGCGCCAAGCATTTGGGAAAGTCTCTGTCCAATCACTAGCTGACCATGAGGCTAATGAAACAGAGGCTCCTGGGACTACAAACGACAAAGAAAACAAAATATACAAGGCTAGTTAAGAAAGCCGTTGAACAAACAAACGACAATTACAACAAGTACAATAACAAACCATGGGGGAGGGGAGATTCCAGAGTTGCTATATTATGTTATTTAAAATATGTGATTCTCACCAAAAATAGGGAGACATGTAAAAAGACAAGGAAGTATGTCTCCAACAAGGGCAATAAAGGAGTCAGAAATTGTCCCTGAGAAAGCCCAGATACTGGACTTATTAGACAAAGATTTTAAATTGCTATTTTATTTTATTTAATTATTTTTAAAAATTTTTTTATGTTTATTTCTGAGAGAGGAGAAAGAGAGAGCAATCAGGGGAGGGGCAGAGAGAGAAAGAGGCAGACACAGAATCTGAAGCGGGCTCCAGGCTCTGAGCTGTCAGCACAGAGCCCGACACGGGTCTCAAATCTATGAGCTATGAGATCATGACCTGAGCCAAGGTCAGACGCTTTAATCAACTGAGCCACCTACGCACCGCCTAAATTAGCTCATTTAAATATGTCCAAAGAACTAAAAGAAACCATGTCTGAAGAACAAAAGGAAATTATGAGAACAATGCCTCACCAAAAAGAACCTATCAATAAAGAGACAGAGATTATTAAAAAAAAAAAAAAAAAAACCCAAAAAAACAGAAATTCCTGAAAAGTAAAATAACTGAAGTTAAAATCCACTAGAGGGGCTCAACTGTAGGTTTAAACTAGCAGAACACATAATCAAAGAATTTAAGGATAGATCCACCAAGATTATCAAGTATGGAAAACAGCATGGGAAAGGAATGAAGAAAAATAAACAGCCTCAGAGACCCTTGGGATACAATCAAGTGTGACAACCCATGTCTAATGGAAATTTCAACAAGAGAAGAGAGGAATAGGGCAGAAAGAATATTTATTTTAATTTTTTTTTAACATTTATTTATTTTTGAGACAGAGAGAGACAGAGCATGAACGGGGAAGGGGCAGAGAGAGAGGGAGACACAGAATCGGATGCAGGCTCCAGGCTCTGAGCCATCAGCCCAGAGCCCGACGCGGGGCTCGAACCCACGGACCGTGAGATCGTGACCTGAGCTGAAGTCGGACGCTTAAGCTTAACCGACTGAGCCACCCAGGCGCCCCGAGGGCAGAAGGAATATTTAAAGAAACACTGACCACTCTTCAAATTTGATGACATTCATTTACAGTTCTGAGAAGCTCCACAAGATCTAAGTAGGATAAACTCAAAGAAATCTAAACTAGGCACATCATAATCAAATTACTGAAAGACAAAAAGTCTTGAAAGCACCAAGAGAGAAGAAACACATCACATGCAAGGATCTTCAATAAGAGTAGCAGCCAGTGTCGCATCAGAAAACATGGGGGCCAGAAGGCAACGGGAGGCCATATACATAGTGCTGAAGGAAAAAGAAAAAGCCAGCCTAGAATTCTACCTCCAGCAAATCTTCATTGTTCTCTTCAAGTCTTCTGACACAGTCCAGCCCTTTCTCACGCTCGCCCCTTAGCAAATAAGCTCATTTTCTATTTCAACAGAAAACAGTAAGCACATAACAAGAATTCCCTGTGTTTCATCCTAATTTTCCGTGAACATAGGTTTCTACTTTCTCTTTAACCCTTACCTCTTTCACACTAAATTTAGGGGAGCAGGTGTTCTCCCTATTATATTAGATGGGTCCCTTCCTCCGTGCTCTGATTTCACCCCGGCCCTTGCAGAGGCTACACTTGATCCAGCTCTTCCCCTTTATTTTCAACCTCCCACTTTCTGCTGGTCCTTTCCCTTAGCATATAAAAATGTCCAAATGCCTCCCTTTAAAAAAAAAAAAAAAATTTACTCTTTAATCCTTTCTTCCTCTCTTGCGGTAGCCTCAGCTTTATGTTTATATCCAGAACTGCGTCGTGGTAGTGTCTAGGGTCTCTCAGGCATTTCAAACTCAAAGTGTTTACAATTAAACTTGGAATCTCCCCCAAAATCCCACCTCTATTTGCTCTGAATCCTGTGTTCCCTGTGAATGTGGATGTACTTGGCATCTACCAACCCAGAAACCATCCCTGCCACCCGCTTTGTCCTTCTGCTGATTCTACTTCTAAATGTCAAACGATTCTGCCCTATTGTCTCTATTCACAGTATTGCCTAAGCTCGGGCCGTCAATACTCCTCAGCATCACTTGTGTAGCCGCCAAACTGTTGTCCTCACCTCCACTTTTGTTCACATTCAACCCATTCTCCCAAGAGTCACTTATTTTTAATAGAAAAATCTTTTTTTTTCAATCTCTGCCTCCTCTACTTCATTTCCTGCCACTTCTCAAACTCTAAATTCAGCTATGCAACACTGAAGTCCCCATGTGTAATGCTCGTTTGTAGCTCCAGACTCTTCTACATACCATACTCTTGGCCTGGAATACACGGGACTTGGTTGATTCCTATGCATCCTTCTAAATATTACCCTTGCTTTGCCTACTTTTAAGTAGGTGGTTTTAAAACATGACTACAAATATTTTGCCATATTTCCTTTCAAAAAGCGTGGGCTTGAGTGCGGGCTCTTTAAGTGACTCACATCTAACAAACAGAATACGACAGAAGTAAATGTAATGGGCATTGAGGTCTCCCCGTCATGCTATGTCTTATTCATGCGGGGGGAAGTCATCTGCTCTGTGAAAACACTCAAGCATCTCTCTGAGGAGGTCTGCTGGCAAGGAACTTAGGTCTCTGGCCAACAGCCAGAGAGAAACTGAGTCCTTTGGCCAATAATTATGCAAATGAGTTCTTAGAAGCAAATCTTCCAGCCCCACTGAAGTCTTCAGATGACTGTAGCCCTGACCAACTCGACAGCAACCTCAAAAAAAGGCCATGATCCAGAACTATCTGACTAACCCACTCACAAATTCCTAACCACAGAGATAACAAATGTTCGCTGCATCATTAAATTTTAGGGGGACATTTGTTACACAGCAATAGATAACAAATACACTTCCTCTATGAAGACTGCTCTAACATCACTAAGCTGAGTTAAACCCTCTGTGCTATGATACTTGAGCGTTAACACTTACACCATATAGTAGTGTGGACAATTCAGTCTATCTTCCTTGCCTACCCTGAGAGCTACCTGTGGGCAAAAACTGTTTTATTCATTTTTGAATCCCCAGACCTGGGCAGAGTAGATGTTCAGTAACTATGTATTAGAGTCAAGTGGACATGAAGATGACTTGAAATATGGAAGTAACATGAAACCCAAACATGGATTTTATAAACATGAACTCCTTCCCTTTCTCCTTGAAATTCACGTAAGTCACAAGAAAGTAGGTAACTGTAAGGTAGCAATACGTTGCCTCACAAGGGTGTTAAGAAGATAAAATTATATTATGGTTGTAAATAGTGTAAAACTATATGTCATAAAGATAACATCTTATGCAGTATCCAAAGAAGGTTACCCATAAAAGTGAATACAACAGATGTAACTGACACAGACTATGCCCTTGACTGATAATGTCTTTAAAATATAATCATCACTGATTATTTTTTTGTGGCATATACTGCACATCTTGTACAGGGTAAAACGGACTCCCCCTCTTGGATACCAACCATATATAGTGTTTAAACAGTGCATTTCTTTTGTTTGTTTGAATGGGTAATTCAAATAGAGTACAAAATTTTTTAAAAAATGATATGCAGCAAAATGTAAATCTCCCCTCCCACAGCTGTCTGTCAGCTATCTGGTTATCTTTCCTGGAAGCAATCACTGTTACCATTGTTTTCTGTGTCTTTCCAGAGTCAGACTGTGCATATGCAAGCATTTACATATATTCTTTTTTATAATGCAAATAGTACCATGTTCTTCACAGAGCTCAGGACTTTGCTACTTTACCTTAATATGATACATCTGAGATTGCTTCCTATCGGCACTTCATTATATTTAAGAACTTCATAATATTCCATCGTATGAGTGTACCATGATATTTTTAACCAGCTCCCATGCGCCAGAGTGTTGTCTAATCTGGTGCTTTGTTTTACTTTACGGTGTGTGTGTGTGTGTGTGTGTGTGTGTGTGTGTGTGTGTATGCGGATGTGTTGGGGAGCTAAGCCACTACACTATTCATGTCATTTATATTTTTCTGTTGGACTGTGTAAGTCTCCTCTATTACTTTTTTCCTTTTCCCTAATCCTTGATCCTGAAATGCATTTCCTCACTCCGTGTCCACCACTGGCATCACTCCGATGTGTATGCTGTTTTGCCTTGGACAGGTTTGTGTTTTTGTAAGCGGTAAGGTACTCAGAAATTATATTAATTGTATTGTATCCCTGCTCTGTTCCATTCTTCATGATCACTGCTTCTGAATTGCTGCATGCTAGGTTTTAACATTTCTATTATTTTTATCTATCAACATTTCCCAGAGATGGACACATAGGATACTTTCAGCTTTCACAATCACAAATAATGCTACAATAAACACATTCCTCCACACCTGTGTCTAGACCTACACATGAGTGTTTCTACACCCAAGTGTGCCATTTGCTGGGTCATACTCATGGTTTCTACATAATACAAGCTTTTCACGCAACAAATTTGCCAAGTTATACTTTCAACTGAGATGCACGGGGTTCCCATTGTGTCACATCCATGTCAACACATGGTATCATATAGCTTTCTAATTATTTTAATTTGTTGGATATAAACCTATAAATATTTTATTTTGCATTTCTCTAATGATTAGGGAGATATGAAATATCTTCATGTGTTTTTAAATCGATGCAGTTTCCCTTACTATTTACATATATTGCCTATTTGTCCATTTTTTATTAAGGTAACTGATATATGCCATTGTATTATTTTCATATTACAACAGAATGATCTAATATTTATATATATTGCAAAATGATCACTACAAGTCTAGTTAACATAGTGCTATGTTATTAGTAAATATTTATATGCCTGATATACCTAGTTGTTCATTAAAAATTACACTTAGGGGCACCTGGGTGACCCAGTTGGTTAAGTGTCTGACTTCAGCTCAGGTCCGTGGGTTCAAGTCCCGTGTTGGTCTCTGTGCTGACAGCTCAGAGCCTGGAGCCTGCTTCAGATTCTGTGTCTCCCCTTCTCTCTGCCCCTCCCCTGCTCACGCTCTGTCTCTCTGTCTGTCTCTCTCTCAAAAAATAAATAAACATCAAAAGTATTTTTTAATTACATTTAATGGATCACTGCAAAGGGGGTTCATGGGGCTGTGAAACCAGGAGCTCTAACACTGATCAAAGAATGGAGTTGTCCACAGGACGTCACAGTCATTCGACAGTGCCATCTTTCTGAGGAGACGTGATGCAAAGCCACTCATAATTGTGACAAGTGACTTATAATAATCCAAGATTGGTGGTAAAATAAATGTCAAAAAGTTTAATCTCCAAAAAATACATTTAAGATTGATTCACTCTTTGAAAGGTTTGTAAAGTCAATACATCCCTAAGAAGACTGACCATGACAGAAAAGGAGAAACATAAACTGTGAATACCAAAAATGGAAAGAAGTGGCACTGCAGACCCTCCAAACATTAAAGGAATAATAAGGGGACATTAGAACAATTTTATGCCAATAAATACGGCAACTTAAATGAATTTACCGAATTCATGAAATTTGTGAATTTACTAACTTACTGAAAAAAACATAACTTATCAAAACTGACATAAGAAGAAGCAAAATCTAAATATCTCCCATAGCTATTAAAGACATTTGAATTCATAATCAAATACCTTTCCTAAAATATAAAACTAGGTCCAGATGGTTTTAATGATAAATTCTATACGACATTTCAGCAAACCATAATACAAAACTATCTCAAATTCAGAAAACAGTGGGAACATTTCCTAATTTGTATCACAAAGCCAGGACTACCCTCATAACAAAAGCTGACAAAGAGATGTTGCAAGAAAAGGAAATGACATACCTTATGAATTTAGATATAAATTTAGATATTGCTTATGAATTTAGATATAAAAATCCTTCATAGAATAGCAAAGAGAATCCAGGTATATATAAATATGGATAACACACCTTGACTAAGTAGAGTTGTATTAGAAATGCAACCTTGTTTTAACATTCAAAAATCAATGTTATTCACAGTATTTTCAGAATAAAGGAGAAGAATATATAATCTTCTCAATAAATGGCAAAAAATTATTTGGTAAAATTTAATATCCGATTCATGATAAAAGCTCCCAGAAAACTAGGAAGAGAAGAGAACTTCTTCATGGTGATAAGAGCAGTTAACATGATACTTCATGATGAAACAATAAAAATTTTTCCCTTAAGACTGGGAATAAGGCAGGATAATCTCCCTTGCCACTTTATTAAACATTGTAATTCTTTCCCAGTTCAGTAAGTCAAAAGACAAAAAGTCATGATAATTATAAAGGAAAAAGTAAAACTTTTTGGGGCGTTGGGGGGAGACCTCATGGTTATGTAGGTAGAAAATCCTGAAAGAAAGAAAGAAAGAAAGAAAGAAAGAAAGAAAGAAAGAAAGAAAAGTAAGATAAATTCTGCCAGACCACAGGATGTAATATCAACATATACATAACATTTGTGTTTCTCATATTCAACATATTCATCTTTCAACTGGAAGATGAAATGAATGAAAACTAATTTCATTTATAATAGTTTCCAAAATATCAGATACCTCTAAAAATAATGGGCAATCCCTCTACTCTGAAAGTGGTAGATAAACTAGAGAGGACCAAAATAAATGGAAGGATAGTTCTCGTTCATGAACTGATAGACTAAATATTATTAAAATGTCAATTCTCCCCTAACTGACCTATAAAGCCAACTATATCCCAACAAAACCAAATCGACAACTGGAATCTAAAATTTATAAAGAAATGCAAAGAAAAAAGGAGCCCGAAAAACCTCTTAAAGAAGAAGTTAGAGGACCTACCCTACTTGATGTTAGGATTTGTTATAAGGTGGCAATAACAAAGAGAGCAGTGTGGCACTGACTTAAAGATAGACATATGGATGAATAGAACACAATGGTCAATAGAGATTTGACCAAGGTGGCAAGGTAACTTAATGGGAAAGGACAATTTGTCATAACCAATGGTGCTGAGACAGCTGAAGATCCATCTGGACAAAAATGAACCTCGACCTTAGTCTCCCATCACAAATAACACTCCATCAATTCAGATTATAGATCTATATGAAAACGTTACAATCATAAAACTTCCGGAAGAAAGCACCAGAGAAAATCTTTGTTTTTGCACAGGCCAAGATTTCAACCTATTCAAGATTTCAACATATAACCATGAAGGGAAAATCATAAATGGACCTCATCAAAATTAAGAATGTTCTGCTCTTTGAAAGATTTCACTGAGAAAATGGAAGCACAACTCAGGTCCTGGGAGGAGTTATTTCCAATATCTGACACAGTCTCCATATCCAGAAAATCTACATGTATGTACAAATATTTACAATGACATATAGTTACAATTCAATAAAAAGAAGACAAAACAACCCAATTTTTAAAAATGGATACAGATTTGAAAAAACACTTATCCCAATGGCTCATAAGTGCAAGAAAAAATTTCAACACTATTACTCTGAGGAAAATGAGAATTAAAACTATTAATAAGATCCTATTTTGTATCTATCAGGATGGTTAAAATCAGAAAGATTCACTACCAATTCTTGGCCAGGATGTGGGAGAAACCATCCACACAGGATTACTACTGTGAGGAGTAAGTAATTGCCTAAGGTCTTAGAAACATTTGCTGTACCTGATAAGCACTGTAAAATCATTAGCTATTATTACTATTTATGGTCTGGACATCTTTGCACAGCTATCACACTGAAAATAGTAGTCATCAGAGAATATTTAGGATGCATTTTTAAAAGCTTTCTATCAAAAAATATAGCCACTATAAGGAAACGCACAGTTTATTTCATTTCTGCCAATTTTAAAATATGGATATTCACACCAACTCAGACTTCAGGCAAAGCTTTAAGGAACTAATCATTTTAAACCATATTCTTGAAAGGTATTATTTAAGGGGAATGTGTTCTTTATAAAACCTCTGAAAATCTATTTCTTCAACACATATTTCTTGAGTGCTTCCTCTAATGTGCTCACCTTAAAGCAAAATGTTGCACTAATTAATGAATAGTATCTATAGGTATGAGTAAAATAATGAAGGTTCCGAAGACAGTAGCTATGGGTTTACTCCCACAGACTAAACAAGGAGAGCTAAAGGAAAGCCTGTGGGATGGAAACAGGGGCAATCTGAGGGTTAATTAACCTCAGACTCTCTGGGAAGGTAAACCCATTTCTTCCCCTTGCAGAATCACTGTGGTCCTAAGACATTCTACTGAGAGATGAGCCTAATCCTTCGTGTCCTCAGGAAAAAAAAAATGCTCCAACTACTGGCCTAAATTACAAACTAAATTACATCCTGAAGGACTCCATCTCGTACGTTCCCCCGCTTTCAGTCAATTATTTGGCTTTAAAGAACTACTACATAATTTTGCAACCCAAGAGGAAGCAAGGAAAACCCAAATACCATGATCTTGATCTGGCGCCTCCAGATGATAGCCATATCCCAGCAGTGTGCGCACGGCCTCACGGAGGCTGTCCTTGTTGGACTTCTTGGTGCGGTCATCTAGAAGGGTGTAGGGAACCAGGCGAGGGTTTCTTCTGTTCTTTACATCCTACGGGAAGAGAAAAGGTGTTGGTCATCAAAGCGGTGCTGAAGCAATCATTTTGGAAATGAGACAGCCACCAGATACAACAGAAATGTGAAGTCCCTGAGTTAAAAGCTGCCTCTCCCCCACCTTCTTTGTCTTCTCAGGTAAGTTACTGAACCACTATCAATACAAAAGATTCAATCCAATGAATAACTGCGTCCATTCAAAGCAGTAACACAAAGTAAAAACAGCAGTAACAAAAGCCGACTGGAAGGATCTCTGTAACCATCTTTCATCTGCTGGGGTCACAGGGCAATGGGCTAATTTGGGGCACACAGCATTTCCTTGCACAGTTGACTGATAAGTCTTTGTTCCAAGAAGAGTCAAATGATCACTGGTCACCTCTCAGTGACATCGGTCTACAAACAACATAAGGCTGTGGTCCCTTTCTCAGAAAAATTCAGTGTGATATAGGCAGCCATTCTATGAACTCAACTAGCTTGAAAAATACACACTCAAGTGACTCCATTAACCTGTGAGACCAGTTAATAACAGAAATACTGAAAGAACTACAAAACTCACAATTTGGCTGTTACAAAAGAGGCTCCAAATTGAAAAATGTGATGAAACCGGTATCAGCAAAGCAAGAAAGTGGGCTATCCTACTGTCCTGGCAAAGAAATTACTCCCTTCCATCCACTCACTGAGATTCCGTTGCAGTTTTTGTCAGACTCTCCATATTTCGGGCAGCATACTCAACTCTCACTATAACCCCAGCATGAAGAAGAATTAGGAGGCTGTGGTTCCTCCCAAACCTTTTCGAGAAAAAATGAGTTCTGTGGTGGGTCTGTTCTGGGTGGGTAGGAGCAAGGAAAGTCTTTCCTACTTTCTTCTCCCCTCACTCTAGCAAATTCATACCAATACCTGCTCCATTAGGGTCAAGAGCACCTAGGTTGCTTGGTGGGGGGCACCACTCCAAAGCCACCCCCAAAATAAACCAGCAGTGTAAACAGAGCGCCTACACTGCCAGCCCAGCTGTGAGATGCACCACCCAGCACCCCTGTTTTTCAACATGGTTTTTGTCCCCAAACTTTCTACAGAAATTCTGAAGCCTTCAATGAATCATCCTCTCTAGAGATGTCCTGAGATTCTGAGTGTTCACAGGAGCTCCCCAGGGGACTCCACGCATACTCAGGTTTGAGACCAGCTGTGCTAGAGTCAGACAGAGAAGAGGTAATTCAATGAAGCTGTTTTCAAGGACTTTCAGTATAGGTCTGAACTAGATTACGCTAACAAGAAGGTGATGGAAAATTCAAGACAATGCTCGTTCAAATAATCCAGCAAACATGAGTTATGTCAGTGGGGAATTCGGTGGAGGGAAGGGGTGGGAGCTGGGAGAGGGAATGGGGAAAGGATTTCAATGAGAGCTCTGGCCAGCTCAAACAGAGCCTTAGGCTTGTAGGAGGAAATGCACGAACAGGAAAGAACAACCCTCGAGGAAGAGACGGACATCAGGGAAATCCTGGTTTGTCTGACACCGCCATGTGGCCTTCAAGGCAAGTAAGCCCTCCTTTCGCAGAGAGCCAGTGTGGACCCCTTAGCCCTCTGGGGTGTAAGAATCAGGTTGTCTCTGTCTCTCTGTCTCTCTCTCTCACACACACACACACACACACACACACACACACACACACAATGCTTAAGCAGATTTAGTGCCGACATTCTCCTCTGTTATAGCCAGCTTAATTCAATATAAACATATATTTTATGAGGCCACTCAAGGCTATTCAAGTTTTCTTTAGTCTTCCCAATGGCAAAAAGTCACCAGCTTAGAAGGATTTGGGAAATTCATTTTTTCAAGTCAACACTGAGGCTGAATATCAAACCACAGTCTAAGCCTATAAGTAAGAATCCATTTTATTCCCGAAAAATTTTTAAGTCACGGCAGCCCCAAAACGAGCTGGCTGGAGGCAACAAGGAACAAGGAAGTGAAGAATTTTTGGCTCTGGAGTCAGAAGCCTTGATCCCAAGCTGTGTCTGCCACCTGCTAGCTGTGCAGCACTGAGCGCAGTGCTCTCAATAAGGCCCCCTGTACACACGTGAACCGGGAATAAAAACCATTCTCCCAGACGTAACTGTTGTTGCGAGTTAAAAAGAATAGATGTAAACGTCTGGGCGTGGTGACCTAATATAATAGCAAACTGCTCTCTGTGTGTGTTAGAAGGCAGGCACTGTTATCAGCCTTTCTCAGACAGAAGTTATGTAATGAAGTTAAATCACTTACTGATGAGGAAAACAGTGACGCAGAGAATTTAAGAATTTAAGTAGCCTTCCCAAGGTCACATGGAGACAAGGAGGTAAAGCTAAAATTTGCTCTTCACCCCTCTGCCATGCTTATTCCAATAGGTACTCAATGACAGTCACTCCCATGGGGGCCACCCATGAATGGAGATCCATGGCTCTGAAATCCATAAAGCGCTGAAAACTCAGTTTTTACCAAAGTTTAACAAAAACTCTGTTGGTGGTAAAACATGATCTGAATTGATGCGAGCCTGTTTATAGTCTTTATTTATCCCTCCTGGTATTATCATGCCTACGCCGTGCTGAACAATTAGTAGCAGCATTTTGCCGCCCTGCTGGGAGTGCTAAGTAACACGTAATATGTCACCACATCAACGTCCCAGAAACCCAAAAAAATATCTCGATTCTGGAATTCATCTGGCCGCAGGGGATTCGAATAAGGAATTGTGGACCTCTTTTATTATTATTTTATCCCCACCTTCTCATTATTTCAAAAGTTTCTCCTTAAACACGACCTCAGAGAGACAAATGCCACAAAACTGCCTTATAAATCTCTGTTTTAGTTAACATTCGCTGAGTGCCTCACGGCAACACTCAGAGCTATGGTCATCTGATTTCTTGAGTCTAGCATTGAAGAGGGGCCTTAGTGCATAGGCACATTAAGAAATGTATATGAGTTTTTGGGGCGCCTGGGTGACTCAGTCGGTTAAGCGGCCGACTTTGGCTCAGGTCACGATCTCGCGGTCCGTGAGTTCGAGCCCCCGCGTCGGGCTCTGTGCTGACAGAGCCTGGAGACTGTTTCAGATTCTGTGTCTCCCTCTCTCTGACCCTCCCCCGTTCATGCTCTGTCTCTCTCTGTCTCAAAAATAAATAAACGTTAAAAAAAAAAAAAAAAAAAGAAATGTATATGAGTTTCAAAATGGTCATTATTTAATCCCTCCTGTTGGGAATCATGCTGATGACCACTTAAGTAAATCTCAGCCCCCACGCCATGAAGCTAAATTCCCAAGAACCTGTTGCATGCCGTAAATCGCAGCCCACGTGCCGTAAAGCTCAACGCCCACGTACCTGCTGGATGCCGTAAGTCCAGCCCTGCCGGATTCGATCCCGGGCCCACACGTTGTGCGCGTTCTCCGCCAACTTGTCCACCATCGCTTCCTGAGACGGCGTGAGTTTAATGAAGCTCAGGTCCATCGGGGCAGGCTTATACCCACTTGTCAGCTGGTAACTACAAGGCAAAACAAAAGAGATATGTAATTGGCCTTTCAAAAACAAGTCCAGGCTTAGAAATCCCTCTAAGGGTCTTTTTATGGCCCCACCCACTTCTAATGATTCCAGACACCTCACTGGTGACCGCTGGTCGGTCGGTCAGCAAGCCTGGAGCCCTTCATGCACGCTAATAACTCACTGGGCACAAAGGCCACGCGATCTTTGTTTTCATTTTTATGTCAATAAAACTAAAATAAGACACCTTACCTATCTCTCAAAGTTGAGAAGGACTTAGTGTTTCTGAGTTCCTAATACTTGAGGCTTTTTTGTAGTATTAACGAAAATACTGGTTACCAATGAAAACATGTGACAGATTTCTCTTCCCGTTTATATTTTCTTCAATTTTCAAATGTTATAGTAAATTCATATATTTATTTAATAAACCTGTGGGTCCTTTCAGATACTAGGTGTTCATTATTGCATAGGGAGATTTTAATGCATTTATGAATTCATTCCCCCTTTTTGACTTCCCTGGTTATATAATTTAGGAAGCCTCTGGATAAGACAGAGAGTAGGAAATCCCAGGTGCATAATCATCTAAAATATTAGGAAGGCCTGGATTTTAGGGAATTCTTATCAGAGACTACTTCCATACTCTGAAATGGAAAGAAAGTACTAAAACGAGCATAAGTTTTCATGTTTCAGAAGAAATATAAAATTGAAAATATAAACATTTAAACATGCACGTATTAGGGCAATAATACTGCCCTACTTCTCTGTACAGACAGACACACAGCTGCCTCATTCTCTTTTTTAACTACTGAGATTTGAACAAAGCCTATTTTATAGCTGCTTCCCTGCCATTCTTCTGTCATTGTTCTATTCCCTATAATCAACTATGCCTTGAGGTCAGGATCTGTTTCTAATCCATTTTTCTAACTGTCTTTATACTTGAAACAGGGCATGGCAGATAAGCAGCCTTTTGATGATCTGTAGTGTTTGCAAAAATTAACTTTATATACTGAATATAAAGGTACATGCATCATTTTTATTTAATGTTTGTGTATCTTTGAGAGGGAGACACAGAGCATGAGTGGGGAGGGGCAGAGACAGAGGAGACACAGAATCGGAAGCAGGCTCCAGGATCTGAGCTGTCAGCACAGAGCCCCATGCGGGGCTCAAACCCATGAACTGCAAGATCATGACCTGAGCCAAAGTTGGATGCTTAACAGATCGAGGCACCCAGGCACCCCAGTACATGCAGCTTCATCTCAAAGATTCTCCTTTGTACAAAGAAAACCAGCTAACTATACCAAGTTAAAAAAAAAAATTATTAGAACATGAGAAAATGCTCTTTGAGATAAAACTATGTCATCGTTTTTCTTTTAAGTATTCTGGGCTATGGCTCTCAGAATTAGCAGGCAACCTTCTTTGGAGCAGAGAGCTTGACTGCCGTATTCCTCACTATCTGTCAAACGGAGAATAGTACCAGATACATGGTAAGCATTCAATAAAAATATGTTGAATGAATTGATGTGTTACAGCAATAAATAATGTTAAGGTTGAATACAGTTGACTTTGCCTTAGTTACTTCTATTTCCTTAGGAGACCTCTAGTATTTTATAAGTCATTTATCTATAGACAAAAGTATGAGAAATATTTTGTTTTGTTTTGTTTAAGTGGATTAGATTGTTCTGGCAATTGTTACAGTTAAGGTTAATTCCTGCCTTATGTCATTCAATTTATAGTCACAAGCTATAATTATAGACAAGAAATTTCATTCTGTTTTAAATCAGCACTCTGAAGGTTTGGGTAATTAACAATATTTTTTTTTCCTGTCTTTTTTTTTATATAAAGAAATCACATGGGATTTTTTAACCACTCATACAAATCATTGTGTGTTATAGAATTCTGGTTATAAATAGATAAATCTGTAAACTAGAAGCACAGTCTACATACAAGTTCTTTTTTCAGAAAATATGTACATTTAAAGGTTTTCTCTACACTCAACGAGGGGCTTGTGCTCACAACCCTGAGATCCACAGTCACATGCTCGTCTGACTGAGCCAGCCAGGTGCCACTCATTCAAAAAATATTTTCTTCAAGAAAGAGCTCCTAATAGATTTCTAACGTACCAACAGATGATCAAGCTAACAGAGTTTATTTTCCAAGTACCAACATATGATCAAGCTAGCACAGTTTAATTTCCAAGTTTAACATGACCAGCTGGAGGCAGTGTTAGAATCAGTGATCAAGAACTCAGTCTTCCCACCTCTGCTTGACACCCTCCTCCTGGCTTCCCCACCATCGCCCAGCAGGAGGTAGCATAACAGCACACAAGTCTTTCTCCTCCCATTTTGTAATGGCCCTGAGACCTCCTAACTGTCAGGCAGGAGACATACTGGATACAGTTTGGAAACTAATCTATGAAAAATCGATTAGAGCCTAACCCACCTTAATGAGGGGTATGTGCATGTGAAGTGAAAAAAATCCTTCCCCTGACAACCAATTCTAATGGTAGGCTTTCCAGCAATATCTCATACAGAATGCGGAGGGATGTTTGAAGGGGGGAAGATGGGAAGGAGGTCCTTCCATATCAAAAATTATAGATAAATTCTACTAATGTATAAAGCTGGCTAATATGTGACATAAGCGTTTCTCTTTATCTTCTAAAATTTCCTCTTCCTACATGGAATGTCTACTAGACTGGCTTCAATCTGTGATCATAATGAAAACCCTTGGAGATGTATTTGCATCTGTTGATTTAACATGGCACAATAATTGGTTTATGCTCGTTTTCAGATGTAGACTATAATTTATTTTACTTTTCTTCATAACCCTGTGCAAGAAAGGATTTGAAGCTTCAAGAGATTCTTTTAGAGGCACCTGGATGGCTCAGTCGGTTAGGCATCCGACTTTGGCTCAGGTCATGATCTCGCGATACCTGACTCTCTATGTGGAGCCTGCTTCAGATTCTCTGTCTCTCTCTCCCTCTGCCCTTCCTGTGCATGCTTTCTCTCTTAAAAATAAATAAACATCAAAAAATAACAATAAAGTGATTCTTTTAAATGGCTAATAATCCCATCCAAATTAAAGTTACTGACTCCCATTCCCCCGACCCTTATTTCCATACTGTTGTACTTCAAATCACCTATAGTAAAAATAAATACAGATATTTTTGAAATTCACAGACTTAACAAAAATGGTGACATCATGAATGCTTAACCAATATGAATTAGTAGTATCACAATGATTTTTAAAACTATTTTCGTTTGGAGTACATGTTGAGAAAGTAAGAATCGAATCATTATATAAAAATAGGATTTTTTTTAAAGGAGCATAAATGAACTTTGGTAAATACTGTCCATTTCACCTTATTAATGTAATTTTAGTAGGTACATAAAGATCAACCAACTGCTTATATGAAATATTCTCTTCTTGTGGTTGAAAAAGAACAAAAAGCAAAGCTTTCCTGTACTGCATGTAAACTGGAAACTAAGTGGTTTCAAGTAAAGTTTCAGATTAAGTTCCAGAAATTTAAAAGAAATAAAGGAAAGAAAGATTACCATTATAATTCTTGGGGAGTAGAATTTCGTAGCTCAAATAATAGGGAAAAGTTGTATGAATAGTAATTCTATTAATTCAAAATACATCATCATATGCATCAAATACAAAATATCTCATGTTAAAGATGTTGATGCTGATGTGTTACATTCTCCCTTTTTGACCTTCCTGGGAAAATTCTGCCAGAATCAGTCAATAGATCTGTTTCTCCTGCAGTCTGGTTAGTAGGTATCGTTTTACTTCCTTTACTTTTATATGCAAAGTCCCTGTTCCATCAATCATCCTGAAATCCAGCCAAAGAGGAATATATATGGAATTAAATAAATACATTCAATATACTGACCTTCCAAGGTATCAAAATTCTTTTGTAGTTCTTATCTCTCAGTTAATTTATTTTGACGTGGCATAAAATCCAGTAATTTAAAAAAAAAACAACAGTGAGATTAATAAACTACGTGTATAGGGCTTCAGTTTCTTTTCTAAAACACCCCTGTGCCTGGAGAAATAAAACAAAATGAAACAAAACTGGCAAACTGCCAGTGTCATCTGCACCAAATTATCGAAGATGTAAACAAAAAATGACAGCACTTGACCCCGCTGATGAGTTGTCACGTGAAGTAGCAATTTCACTTTGGGCTTCATTCCCACCTGACCCGCATTTTTCTGAAGCAGGTATTCTAAATGAGCCTCTGAATAAAGTGCTCAGTATAACATCACTAAAGGGGCAATTATTAAAGTGGTGGCATCAAAAACATGGCAGAATTCCAAAAACACTAAAGAGAAAAACCTTTTCTTTTTTTTTTTTTTTTTCTAGCCTCTCCCACCTCTCAAGCTTCCTTGTTTAGGATGAATCAGGTTAAATGAAGCTTGGAAGTCATTATGCTGTGAAAGATGTGCAGTAAACATGAAAAGATTATGTCCAAGTTCAGTGGATGTGAGGTGTAAATTTCAAAACCAAATCCGCCCTTCAAGTACCTTGGAACAAATGGGAAAATCTCAGATGACTGCACATCAGAGATATTCAGGACAAGTTTTTGCTGGAAGCACATCTACTAAAAATGCATCCTGGGCTGACATTTTCACAGAAAGAACAGAAAGAGAATTCAAAACTCCTCCAGAGCACAAATACAGGAGAATTAATTTCAATGTACAAATTAGGAGGGAAATGGACAAGGGATATGTTTCTTCTATTACTTCACTTCTTTGTTTTTAAGTAAAGGTAATATGATGAAGTGCCCTGAAGACCTGCCCCCACCACCCAACTCCCTTTTATCAATTTCTTTTTACTCCAAGGCCTTCCCCTACCCCAAAGCCCCTTTCAAACAAAACCACAAGGTATCCAGTGCCCTAAGAAGGGGTCATCTCAAGAGAGAGACCAAAGAAAGCCATTCTTGGTTTGGATTTTTAAAATAGACTTTGAAAATTCACTGCAGAGACCATAGTCTTTTAGATAAAGGCCTTCTGACAGTAAAAGTTAGGTTTTTGAGTATCAAAAGAGCAAGGCCCAGATGCCTTGGGACAGAAGGAAGACCAGATAAAGACTTCTTATGCCCTGCCCAAATAGGTTCCACAGAGCCTAGAAGAACAGGAGGATTTAGAGGGAAGCCAGAGTTCTCCAACCCCCACCCAGGAAGAGACCAGGTAGATCTCGCGGCCAAAGTGAACTTCTGTCTTGTTCCCAGAGTGTACCAAGGATAATGGCCAGGTCCTAGAATCTCCCACACCCAAGCCCTTCATCGTGCATCACGACTACAGAAAAACAGATATGGCAGCCAGCCAAGTCTCCTACCTCCCTCCACCAACCGACTGCAATCCCCAAGTTGCCAGAGAGAATATTCTCAGGTTTCTAGCAATGAAGAGGCAAAAAGAAGAGCAGTGACCTGGAGGACTCACAGAAATGAGAAGGAGAAACCCACTGTGTGGACTCATTACCAAGACCAGTGCAGAAAACAGGCACCCCATAAGATGCCAGCAGAGGTGAATGAAGACAAAAGACAAAGACACTCAGACCAAACTTGAGTCAGGCTCCTCTGAATCCTCTTTCTGTCTAGGACTCTGACCTTGGGCTCTGTCATGTTCCAATTAGTTCCATTTTAGCAAGAATCCTACTGATCAATCAGTTTAAGGAAAATCCTCCAACCTTCCTATCGGATGGCATCCCTCATCCCCTACCTTGTTATCCCATCACCTGGTCTGCCTTCAGCAAGAATCCTATCAAGTTCATCTTGCAGAATCCCCCTTCTTGATGTGTCTTCCTAAGTAATTTTCTATCTACTGACCTGCAGCCCTGCTGCTCCTTGGTTATAAATCCCCACTTATCACTGTTGTATTCAGAATGGAGTCCAGTTCCATACATAGGTCTCTCTTCCCTATTTGCAAAAGTTCCTGAATACAATTTGCCTTTATGGCTTTAACTCCTGTCCAGCTCTGGTTTTCTTTGACATAAATCAGTCCTGGCAGCACAGTCAAATGAGGTGGACGATGGATCCAGTGTTCGCTCCCCATTGGGTGAGTGTCCTAAACACAGGTGGTCCTGGGAGCGAGAGGAGGGTAGACCTTCAATTCAGATTCAACAACAAATATTCATTTGGTGGTAGAATGTTTTAGGCCCTATTCCAGGAACTAATGATATATCACTGAACAATATGGACAAAAAAGTCTATAGGAATTATATTCGGATGCAAGTAGGCAGGAAACAAAGTGTAAAACAATAGTATGTTAGAAGATGTAAGTGCTATGGGGAAAAATAAAGTAGAAGAGGGGACATGGGGAAAAGTACAATTTTACATAGGGAACTATTTTATCTTTTTTAAGATGTCAAGAAAAACCACTTTTTTTTTTTTAAATTTTTTTTTCAATGTTTTTTATTTATTTTTGGGACAGAGAGAGACAGAGCATGAACGGGGGAGGGGCAGAGAGAGAGGGAGACACAGAGTCGGAAACAGGCTCCAGGCTCTGAGCCATCGGCCCAGAGCCTGACGCGGGGCTCAAACTCACGGACCACGAGATCGTGACCTGGCTGAAGTCGGACGCTTAACCGACTGCGCCACCTAGGCGCCCCAAGAAAAACCACTTTGAGAATATGACATTTCAATCAAAAATTTAAAGGTGAGAATAAACACAGAAAACAATGATTTTAACAGAGTTTTCCCTGAAAAGACTAGGATTAAGTTTCTAATACTAAGCTTCATTCTGGTGCAAGGCCCATTGGGCTTGAATGCAAGATTAAACCTGATCAGAGAAAATAAAGAACATTGCACGCTAGTGCATTTTTTAATTTGTGGTTTGTGAAATTTACTCCTTACACAGAAAAGAAGTCTATAAACCGGTTTTGTTTTTTCGTGACCACAGTGCCTCACCATTACAGAAAAAATCCAATGGTATTTGTAACACTGCCTTTCACTTAAGTAACTATTTACACAAACTGAATTTGGTACATGTACTATGTCATGGGTCCACACATTCAGCATCCAAGCCTTCATCTCAAAATGTCATTTGTATCTATATATATGCATTCTTAGCCTTAGGTTATCATTCTTAGCCTTTTATGTGGCTCAATATGCCTGAGACACCACTTACCCCTCCATTTCCCATCACCACCAGGGGCTTCATTAGCATTAGTGGTAAGAAGGTAGTGGGGTATGGAGGGGATTTGTCACTGGATTTAAAGACCTCTCAGACAATCTAAACACTACCAATTCATAATTCAACATTACCTATTATTCCCAGTGATACAGTCAGACAACCAGTTCCTGGTCCTATGTTCTGTGCTGATTTATTAACACACATGAGTGCTAAAGAAAAGTTTTAATAAATGGCATTGGTATTTAGACAAGGATTTTCTTTTCACTTAAACCTATAGCTTTGGGGGCACCTGGGTAGCTCAGTCAGTTAAGCATCCGACTTCGGCTCAGGTCATGATCTTATGGTTCATGAGTTTGAGCCCCACATCGGGCTCTGTGCTGACAGCTCAGAGCCTGGAGCCTGCTTCAGGTTCTGTCTCCCTCTCTCTGTGTCCCTCTCCCACTCTGTCACTCTCTCTCTTTCTATAAAAAAAATTTTTTTTAAATAAATAAATATAAAGTAAACCTATAGTTTTGCTTCAAAATCTCAATTACTTGGGCATATTAGAAATCGGCAATCATAAACTCTCCGAGTGGATTATTTCTACTGCGTTTTTTCTTTATTCCTACAGTAAATGGACTCTATGTTCATCAAACTATGCAGTGGGTCCAGAGCTTCACTTTACAATAAATGTACAAAGATTTGTGAATTTAAGAATTGACGATAATATAATGTGTTACACTCTTCAGCTGTCTGCTTGTTTGTTCTGCAGAGGAATAAGGAGAAAGGGAGAAAAGAACTACCATGAATCACACATTCTACAGAAGTCCTTAAGGATTTTTAGTGAAATGGTGTGCATTATGTATCAGAAAACACTCACACTCAAATGGCCTATTTTCGAAGAGGAAATGTAGCATGTAATGCAAATGACACTTGAGTCTGTGTGCATCCTTAAATCTGAAATGGGTCTCTTGTAGGCAGCCTGTAGGAGTTACGTTTTTCCCCATTCAGCCACTCTGTGCCTTTTGATGGGTAAATTCAATCAATGTACATTTAGAGTAATTATTGATATGTAAGGACTTACTAATGCCATCTTATTCATTGCCTTCTGGTCCTTTTGCATTTCCATTGTTTCCCACCCCCCACCCCCACCCCCTGCTCTGTTTATGCCTACTTCTGTAACTGGTTATACTCCACGGAGGTATGTTCTGTTTCCCTTTGTCTTTTGAGGATCCACTCAAGGTCTCTGCTTGGTGGTTACCTTGTGAATTACAATAAAACATCTTACAGATAAAACAGTCCATTTTAGGCTGATAGCAACTTATCTTTGAACACCTAAAAAGGCTCCACCTTTACGCTCCGTTACATATTACTGATGTTATAATTTATCTCCTTTTGTGTCGTGCATTTGTTAACAATTTATAGCAGCTATAGTTCTTACTACTCGTCTCCTTTGACTTTCATACCATGGTTGTGTGGTTAACACACCAACCGAATGTAGAGTTACAGTTCTCTAAGTGTGACTGTTCCTTCCCATGACCAGCGTGCTGTGAGCTTTCACACCCTATGTTTCTGGGATAGCGTCTTCCCATTTCGGCACAAAGAATTCCTTTCAGCCTCTCTTGTAACGCCAGTCTAGAGACAGTAAACTCCCTCAGCTTTTGTCTGGGAAAGCCTTTATTTCTCTTTCGTATCTGAAGGATACCTTTGCCATACAGCATATTCCTGGCTGGCAATTTTTATCTTTCAATGCTTTGAATACATCATTCCACGCTCTCCTGGCCTGTCAGAGTTTCTGTTGAGAAATCAGCAGGTAGCCTAATGGGGCTTCCTTTGTCAGTTACCTTCTTTTTTCCTTGGCTTCAAGATTCCTTCTTTATGGTAGATTTTTGAGAGTTTCATTAAGATGTGTCTTGGAGGGGCACCTGAGTGGCTCAGTCGGTTGAGCATCTGGCTTCAGCTCAGGTCATGATCTCGCGGTTCGTGGGTTCGAGCCCCGTATCGGGCTCTGTGCTGACAGCTCAGAGCCTGGAGCCTGCTTTGGATTCTGTGTCTCCCTTTCTCTGCCCCTCCCCCACTGGTGCTCTGTCTCTCAAAAATGAATAAACGTTAAAAAAAATTTTTTTTAATGTGTCTTGGAGAAGGTCTTTTTACACCCAGCTAATAGCACGTGCTATTAGTTTCGTGGACTTGTACATCCAAGTCATTCTCCAGGTTTGGGAAGTTCTTGGCTATTATTTCTTTAAATAAACTCTGTCCCCTTCACCTTCCCTTCTCCTTCTGGAGCCTGATCATTCAGATATTTGCTTTTCTGATAGAATCTGAGAGGTCTTTTAGGCTTTCTTCACTCTTTTTATTTTTTTTTAATTTTTTTTTTCAACGTTTTTTATTTATTTTTGGGACAGAGAGAGACAGAGCATGAACGGGGGAGGGGCAGAGAGGGAGGGAGACACAGAATCGGAAACAGGCTCCAGGCTCTGAGCCATCGGCCCAGAGCCTGACGCGGGGCTCGAACTCACGGACCGCGAGATCGTGACCTGGCTGAAGTCGGACGCTTAACCGACTGCGCCACCCAGGCGCCCCTCTTCACTCTTTTTAAACTCAGGTCCCGCTCTTCTTCTAACTATATTAATTCTATGTTCATGTCCTCCAAGCCACGTGTCCTTCTTACCCCTGGACTGCCTTGTGACAGATTTTCTCCTCTGCATTCTTCATCTCATTCCCTGACTTATTCAGGTCTAGTATTTCCCTTTAGTTCTTTTTTAAATCTCAATTGCCTTGGTAAAGATCTCCTTTTGTTTATTAATGTTACTCCTGATTCCTGATTTCACCGGATTGTCTTTCTGAGTTTCCTCTTAACATGTTGAATTTCTTCAGAGCGGTTACTTTAAATTCTTTATCAGATCCTAATACTCTATGCTTTTGAGCTTGGTTGCTGGAGAATTATTTTCCTTTTGTGACTCTACACTTCTTGATTTTTCACGTTGCTTACAGGTATGCATTTTTGCTTTTGCATTTGAAATTGCCAAGACCCTCTTAACCAGCTCTTGTGTCTTCTCTGGTTCTTAGAGTTGGCCAGGCGGGTAATTAGAAACCTCTTTTTTTGATTTGCAGAGGGGAGTGTTATATTTCAAGTTTATGGTTACTTCCTTGCCCACCATGTGTGGCCTGTTCTCTGAGCATACTCCCTGTCTCCTGGAGTTACCTGGGAACACACACACAAAGCCGGCAGCGGAGTGGGGGAGAAGTATGGGTTTAGCCCTTAGTGAGCTGGGGAGGCCCATGGACTGGGTAGGGAGATGGGGTAGGGCATGTCATTCCCAAAGGCTTCTAGATGGACTTTCTGCTGACCAGATTCATTGTCTGCAAATATTATCTTCCTCTTTCCCCAAATCCTCCCTAAGCTTCCACCCACTAAGCTCCCACATTAGTACACTGGGTGCTGATGGACAGAAATGGGTATCTCAAGCTGCATCTTGCCAGCTGGGGAAGCTGGGTCCTCTCTCACCATCTTCCTCTTTGCCTGTGGGACAGGTCACCTTCACTAGATAAATCAGCCCCAAAAGGCACCTTCTTGGAGGTAGGGCAGTGTCCAGAAAATTTCTCCTACCACTTCACCATGACTAAACTCATTTTCTCCTTTTTCCTTTCTTTTTATTTTAATGTTTATTTATTTTTGAGAGAGAGAGAGAGAGAGAGAGGCAGAGAGACAGAGAGACAGAGACAGAGCATGAGTAGAGGAGAGGCAGAGAGAGAGGGAGACATAGACTCCAAAGCAGGCTCCAGGGTCTGAGCTGTCAGCACAGAGCCTGACATGGGGCTCGAACTCATGAACTATGAGATCATGACCTGAGCCATAGTTGGACACTTAACCGCTTAACCAACTGAGCCACCCAGACACCCCTCCTTTTCCTTTCTTCTTCAATGGTGTATTGGAATCTCCCTTTCGAAGGGCTAGATTTCTGCAAGCTCTCTGTGGTGGGTGAGTGTCTGCTCAGTTCAGCACTCACCCAATTCCTGCCCAAACAGCCACAAGAGGGATCTGGGCAGTTGCACCTGTTAATCAGGTTCTAAGGTTTCTTTGGGGTCTGTCTGTCTCCTACCATCTGAACTGATGAGTGAGATTCCTGCTGGGTCTCTTGGAGTAAGGTGCAAAATCCGGAAACCTCCACAAAGATGCTCTCGTTTCTGTATGAATGTCTAATTTGTTGATTAAAAGGAGGGATAAGGGGTGCCTGAGTGGCTCAGTCAATTGAGCATCCGACTCTTGATTTTGGCTCAGGTCATGATATCATGGTTCCCGGAATTCACCCCTGCATCGGGCTCTGCACTGACAGTGCTGAGCCTGCTTAGGATTCTCTCTCCCTCTCTCTCTGCTCCTTCCCCACTAGCACTCTCTCTCTTTCTCTCAAATAAACAATAATAATAATAATAATAATAATAATAATAATAATAATGGGATCCATTAATAATCTACAAGGTACTTAAACCCCAAAGTTTTTTTTTGTTTGTTTGTTTAAAGATTCAGGAACGAGACACTATAAGCTACTATTACCTGAGATATTCAACATAGCCAATGCAATGAGACAAGAAAAACAGTAGGCGTATTGGAAAGGAAGAAAACAAACTGCCATCAATAACAGGTAATATTATTATTACCTGGAAAACTCCAAGAATCTGCAGAGGTATTTGTTAACAATAAATTTAGTAATATTGCTAGATTGATATCTTTTAAAATATCATTTAGACATCATGTGCAACGACAAAAAGAAAGAAATCCTTAATATCTAAGATAGATGAGACACGTAGGAATAAATCTAACAGAAGAGGAAGAAACTTCTGTAGATGTACACTCAATAAGGGCTGGGGCTTTGTTTATTACAATGCTCCTAGTTTCTTTTTTTTTTTAATTTTTTTTTTTTTTCAACGTTTTTTATTTATTTTTGGGACAGAGAGAGACAGAGCATGAACGGGGGAGGGGCAGAGAGAGAGGGAGACACAGAATCGGAAACAGGCTCCAGGCTCTGAGCCATCAGCCCAGAGCCTGACGCGGGGCTCGAACTCACGGACCGCGAGATCGTGACCTGGTTGAAGTCGGACGCTTAACCGACTGCGCCACCCAGGCGCCCCGCAATGCTCCTAGTTTCTAAAATGCCGGGTACAAGCATGACATCAGCAACATGACTCGCCTGATGTTCCTTCTTTTTATCCCCCTTTTAAAAAATTTATTTATTTATTTGTTTGCTTGTTTGTTTGTTTCTTTAAGGAAGAGAGCGTGCAAGCAGGGGAAAGGGGCAAAAGCAGAGAGACAGCACCTTAAGCAGGCTCCAAGCTCAGAGTAGAGCACAACACGGGCTCCATCCCACCAC
Organism: Neofelis nebulosa; assembly: GCF_028018385.1. Classification (NCBI taxonomy): domain Eukaryota; kingdom Metazoa; phylum Chordata; class Mammalia; order Carnivora; family Felidae; genus Neofelis; species Neofelis nebulosa. The sequence continues at coordinate 8,267,662 of NC_080794.1, read as the reverse complement.
CCTGGGATCACGACCTGAGCAGAAATCAAGAGTCAGATGCTTAACCCACTGAGTCACTGGGGCTTCCCACACTATTTCTATTTTGATTTTGTGTTTATCTGGGGTAACACAAAGCCAGGGTGACTGATGGAGATTACGGGGTGGCTGCTTTGCTTTAATCTTCATGATATTACTGACCACATTTCCAGACCTCCTATCTACAATGTGTACCTCCTGGAAACTGAAATTAAGCAAAAATAATAACAGGATATAGCAATCAATTCTTTAACACTTCCTCATTTAATACCCAAATATCCTTATGAAGAAGGTATCATCTGTTAGCAGCTGAGAAAGGTGAGGTTTTGAGAAGTTAAACAGGATCACAGAATAGAGGCTGTAGCCCAGCAGGTAAAATCACCCCTAAAAGCATTCATAGTCTCAGATTCTCATCGTAAAATGTCGATAATAATGCCAACTTTATAACTATTCCTAAAATATATTCTTTTAGTGGGGCATCTGGGTGTTACAGTCGGTTAAGCATCCAACTTCAGCTCAGGTCATGATCTCACGGTCCATGAGTTTGAGCCCCGCATCGGGCTCTGTGCGGACAGCTCAGAGCCTGGAGCCTGTTTCAGATTCCGTGTCTCCCTCTCCTTCTGCCCCACCTCCACTCCCACTCTTTCTCTCTGTCTCTGAAAAATGAATAAACCTTAAAAAACATTTAAAAATATATATATTCTTTTAGTAAAAGCCAAGTTAAATTATACGAATATTTTTTGTAGAAAGTAGAAAACCATAGATAAGCAGTTAGGAATATAGGCACAGGTGTATACACGCACACCTACACACAGAGAAAATAACATACTTTTTATAAAATACTCCCAAATATTTCCTGAGCTTTATTTCCTTACTGAGGAAGTCACCCAGGTATCCATCAGGAGTTATCTGGATGCTGTCAGAATGGCTAAACTTAACAACTCAGGAAACAACAGATGTGGGTGAGGCTGAGTTGAAAGGGGAACACTTTTGCACTGCTGGTGGGAATATAAACTGGTGCGGCCACTCTGGAAAACAGCATGGAGGTTCCTCAAAAAATTAAAAATAGAGCTACCCTACTACCCAGAAATTGCACTACTTGGTATTTATCCAGAGGATACAAAAATGCTGATTCAAGGGGCATCTGGGTGGCTCAGTTGATTAGGCATCTGACTTCAGCTCAGGTCATGATCTTATAGTTCATGGGCTCGAGCCCCGTTTTGGGCTCTGTGCTGACAGCTCAGAGCCTGGAACCTGCTTCGGATTCTGTGTCTCTCTCTCTGCCCCTCCCTCCCCCGCTTGCACTCTGTCTGTCTGTCTCTCTCTCTCTCTCTCTCTCTCTCTCTCTCTCAAAAGCAAATAAACATTAAAGAAAATTTTTTTTAAATGCTAATTCAAAGGGGCACATCACCCCAATGTTTATAGCTATCAACCATAGCTAAATTATGGAAAGAGCTCATATGTCCATCATCTGGTGAATGGTTAAAAACAATGTGTATATATGGTATGTATACAATGGAATATTACTCAGTGATTTAAAAAAATGAAATCTTGCTATTTGCAATAACATGGAAGGAACTAGAGGCTATTATGCTAAGCGAAATAAGTCAGTCAGAGAAAGACAGATACATGATTCTACTCATGTGGAATTTAAGAAGTCAAACAGATGAACATAGGGGAAGGGAAGCAAAAATAATATAAAAACAGGAAGGGGGATAAAACATAAGAGATTCTTAAATACAGAGAATAAACTGAGGGCTGCTGGGTAGGGGGATGGGCTAAATGGGGGATGGGCATTAGGCAGGCACTTGTTGAGATGAGCACTGGGTGTTATATGTAAGTGATGAATCACTAAATTCTACTCCTGAAACTGTTACTACACTATATGATAACTTGGATTTAAATACAATTAAAAAAAGAGTTATTTGTGTGCACTAAATTGATGCATAGGCTAATATTGTTTAGACGTTCAACTTACTTCTTGGGCAGCTTCATTTTTTTCACCTTTTCTTCAGCATGTTCATCTGCTATTCCCACATGACATCCTAATGCCAACAAAGTCCTGGAAAACAAAACCAGAGATGAGCTGTAACAACTCCCTCTCTATGTCTGGAATAACCCAACACAACAGCAGATGGGAATAAGGTAGGACAGTCAACCTTGAAAGCAGAGAAGAAATTGTTAATGCAAAGGAAAAACGCTTATAAAGTATTTAGTTTTGAGTAATGAGTAAGACATTGTAAATTGAAACCTCACAAAAAAACAAGTGAATAGTATGTCTTTCTCCAAACCCCTCCCTGTGGTCCTGTTTCTTTCCCTAAAGGCACTGATTGCTTCCAATTCTTGAATATCCTGCTCTAGTCTGTGCAGTCTCTAACACACATGTATGGGTGTATGGGTGTGTGTGGGTGTGTGTGTGTGTGTGCGTGTGTATTGTTTCTTTGTTCCCTTTTACACAATGAGTATAGTTCTCTGCAATTTTCTATCTTGACTTTGCACCATAACTTTGATATACGGTTCTTTCATATAAAGCTGCCTTATTTTTCAACAACTTTGAAGTTCTCCATTAGTTGGATGTATCAGAATGTTTTTACCCAGTTCTCTGTTCATACCTAGTCTTTTGTTATTATAAACAATGCCACAATGAATAACCTCATACATTTAGTACATGTACTGTATCCTTCATCTGTAGGTTAAAAATTCCTAGACATGGGATTACTGAGTCACAGGGTATATGCATTTTAAAGATTTATAGGACTCCTGGGTGGCTCAGTCAGTTGAGCATCCAACTGCGGCTCAGGTCATGATCTCACAGCTCGTGGGTTTGAGCCCCACATAAGGCTCTCTGCCGTCAGTGCAGAGCCTGCTTCAGATCCTCTGTCCCTCTCTCTCTCTCTCCCCCTCCTCCACTGGTTCTCTCTCTAGCTCTCAACATAAATCAGATAAAACAAGGATTCATAAATATTATCAAATGTCTACAGAGTCGCTACTAACTTACATTCCCACCAGCAGTCTACAACATCGCCTGTTTCCCATACACAGTTACCAAACCGCTTACGCTTTGCCAATTAGTCGGTTAAAAGGGTATCTCATTACCATTTTGATTTGCTTTTTTAAGATTATACTTTTAAGTAACCTCTACACCCAACATGGTGCTCAAACTTACAACCCCGAGATCAACAGTCATATGCTCTACCAGCAGAGCCAGCCAGGCGCTCCTGTATTTTTCATATTCTAAGTGTATCTGAGTGCTTTTTTCATATTCTTAAGAGTACCTGTACTTTTTTTCTTTGAAAATATTATTTGTTCACTTTTCCATTAGATTTGGGTTTTTTATTGCATTTTAGAAGCTCTTCCTATGTCTGAGATAGGAGTTGCAAATGTTTTTCTCTAGTCTGTCTTTTTCCTTTATTTAGTGCTATTTATATGCAGAATCTCAAATATGTTTTTATATAACTGAAACTTACCATCTTTTCTTATAGCTTCTGAATTTTATGTGGCACTGAGAGATACCCCATTTGTAAAGTCATTTGAAGAAAAATGTCCATGCTTTCCTGTGTGGGGGTGATGGTCAGAGGGGTCTATTAGCTTCAGGCACAGCTTAACTTTATTTTTTTTTCCAGATGGATACCTAATTCTTCATAAAATATTTACCAAATAATTCACCTTTTACCACTGGTTTGAAATGCAACCTTTAGTAGACACAAATGCCCCATATGTTTTTAATCCTTTACTGAACTTTCTATCTAGAAAAAAAATCTCGTTTTCAAATGTCTATCAGGGGTCCCTGTTTGCCAGGAAGGGTTTATCCATTTTTTTTTAAGATACTCTGTATCTTTTCCTCCCCTGAATGACCCTTCATTGCTTTTCCTGAGAAATATCCTTACCATTCACATGTAGAACTCAACCTTTAAAGTCCTCCAGGTTTATACGGAACAATGTGCCTTTAGTAGCCATGACAATGAGTGGTTTCTCCTATCCCAACAGAATAAGAGACAATGGCTAATCCTTTTTGGATTACAGAATTTCTAGGTTCTAGTCAGTTCCAGAAGGGATGTGGCAAGTATCTACAATTCATTTACACTTATCCTCCACAACATCTTAAAAATGAAAATCTGGAGATAGATAGATGGCATAGATAGGTACAGTTATGCATATTTACACATCAACTGTCATCAAGTTAAATTTTAGGTTAAACGTGGTAAAATTCAGATGATCCTGTGAAATTACCCTTCAAGTGTCAACCTGCATAAGTATGGACAGATCAAGAACTGACTGAAGCTGTAAAAATTACCTAGAGAACGTGCCAATTAAAATGAGATCGAGCATGGGGCACCTGGGCGGCTCAGTCAGTTAAGCGTCTGACTCTTGGTTCCGGCTCAGGTCATGATCTCGCAGTTTGTGAGTTCAAGCCCCACATCGGGCTCTGTGCTGACAGTATGCAGCCTGCTTGGGATTTTCTCTCTCTGTCTCTCTCTGTCCCTCCCCCACTCACTCTCTCTGTCTGTCTCTCAAAAATAAATAAACTTAAAAACAATTTTAAAAAATGAGACTGATCATTAATAGAAGAATAGAAAACACACTCAGAGAACAAACATGGGTTACACGTATTCAATCAGTGTCCATAGGATAGGAAGTTTTTTGTCATTATTCCTTCATTCATTTAACTATTCAATAAATATCTCCTGAACATCACTAGTGGCAGGCCCTGTCCTAAATTCTGGGGATAAGCTTACTGGTCAGTGGGGACTACAGCAATAGTTAATTACAATTCAGTGTCCTGTGTCCAATGAGATACATAGAAAGCTATGAAATCATCAGGAGGATGCCAGACCCAGCTCTGAGGGAACTCAAGGTGACAATAATATTAGGATCTATCTTAAACTCTGACAATTCGATCTTCGAGGGCACACCCACTGAGAAATCTTCTGATTACAATGAATGGAGAACTTGACTATACATTAAGTGAGGGCCTTGAATGCCACACTGAGGGACTCACACTTAGGTGGATGGACAACGGACAGGTTACTGAGGATTATGCTCAGAAAGATAGAATTAGAAGCTGTCAGGTCAGAAATGTACCTCGAAAAGGTTAATTTATTACTGTTTTAATAAACCTGCAAAGTTGTATGACCATCACTACAATCCAGTTTTAGAATATCTCATCTCATCTCACCAAGTTCCTCATGCCTGTTTGCACTCATTCCTCACTCCGACCCCACCTCCCCCAGGCAACCACTAATCTATAATCCGTCTCCGTAGATCTGCCTTTTCTAAAAATTATATATAAAAAGAATCATACAGGGGTGCCTGGGTGGCTCAGTCGGCTGGGCGTCTGACTTTGGCTCAGGTCATGATCTCACGGTCTGTGAGTTCAAGCCCCGCGTCAGGCTCTGTGCTGACAGCTCGGAGCCTGGAACCCGCTTCACATTCTGCGTCTCCTCCTCTCTCTGCCCCTCCCATGCTCGTGCTCTGTCTCTCTCTGTCTCTCAATAATAAATAAACGTTAAAAAAAATTTTTTTTAAAGAATCATATAAATTAGGATCTTTTGTGCCAGGCTTTTTTGACTCAGATTAATGTTTTTTAGGTTTATGAATGTTATAATGTTTATCAGTAGCTTATCTCCTTTTATTGCTGAAAAGTATCCCATTGTGGGGCTGCATCACATTTTGTCTATCCTTTCATAAGTTTATGAACATTTGCATGGTTTCAACCTTTTGACTATTACATATAATGCTTCTATGAAGATGCTTCTGCAGACCTTCATACAAAAGTCTTTTCATGGATATAAGGTTTCATTTCTCTTAGTTACATATGTAGGAGTAGAATTGCTAGGTTGTTTGGTAAATTAATGGGGGTTTTCCAGTCTGTCTTTTATGTCATAGCCCTTGGAATGTATGTGATGCATTTCATTATGATTTCACTTGCATTTTCCTAATGAGCTATGATGTTAAGCATTTTATAAATGTGCTTGCTAGTCATTCATAGATCTTCTTTGGTAAGAAGATCTCAAATGCTCAAGAAGATCTCAGATGCTCAAATGCCTTGTTTATTTTTAATTGGGCTGTATGTACTCTTATTGTTGAGTTGTAAGAACTCTTTATATATTCTGAATACAAATCCTTTAGCAGGACTTCCCCTTATTTTCTACAAAGTCTACAAATATAATGTATGATATATAGGACATGACATAATTTATATGACATGTAAGTATTTTCTCCCAGTCTGTGGCTTTTCTCGTCAAAAGTTTCTTCATAGTTTCTTCTGAAGTACAAAAGGTTTTGCTGTATATAAAATGCAATTTATTGATCATGTGTTTTGGCTTTATATCTAAGAATTCTATACCTAATCCAAGGAGGTTTTAAAATCAGAGCAACAGATCATTTAAAAAATCTATTTAGTGAAATTATCAACCACCCCAAGTTCTTTGAATTGGTCTCTGTATTATCTGTATTAAAACCACTGTATCTGGTTTAATGCTGTTTAACTCACATGTTTAAGACGTTTAAAAGTCTGCTGAGGAGCAGGGGCACCTGGGTGACTCAGTCAATTGAGCGTCTGACTTTGGCTCAGGTCATGATCTCATGGTTCCTGAGTTTGAGTCCCACACTGGGCTCGCTCCTGTCAGCGCAGAGCCCAATTCAGATCCTCTGTTTCCCCTCGCCCACCCCTCCCCCACTCACACCCTCCCTCAAAAATAATAACCATTTAAAAACAAATAAAAGGATTATATTGGAATGCATTATCAAAATATTAAAAAAAAAAAAAAAAAGAGTCTGCGGAGGAATGAGGAGAGGAGAGCACACTACAAAGCGTGCCCAGGGAAGCCTGGGTGAGGCTAGGTGTCCTAGTCCACGCCAGAGAAGAACAGAATAACGGGGCAGAAACAGACTACCCGACGGTGGGTTCCCTGTCTCTGTCTTAGTAACCGCAGATATCTGCAGTAACTTGCACACGTCTTCAGTAAATACTACTAGATTAAACAGCCGAAACTGGTCCATGTGGCACTGCAGTACTTACAGCAGACAGCCACAGGAAACGGGTAAACAGACTGGCATAGAGCCACGGAGAGAACACGAGGCACCCTGCAGATGACGAGCACTTGGCATGGAAAAGCCTGGTTAGAGACTGAGCTTTATTGCCTATTCATTGCTTCACTCATTCAAAGAACATTTACCAGGTTCTGGGGAAAGTCTGAAAAATGGTGGGTAAATGAGAAGCCCGCCTCCAAGAAATGCAGGGTCTGGTGGAGAGGCCATCCTGTGATGACACAAACCAGGAAAGGAAGTGTCTACGCTGAGAGATACAGAAGGGGCGCGTGTCCACGAAAGGGGGCCTTACTGCGTCAGGGAATGTTTACTGAAACCGCAAATGTTTCCTGAGGGAGCGATCGGAGATGTAAGGGATGGGAACAGGGCCCAGAGAGGAACCTCCCAGGAAGAGGACACATAGAAAGCCCTGTGCTGGAAAGAAATATGCAAACAGGTGACTCAGAAAAGGCTAGTGTGATGGCAAGACAGAGAGAGAGTAGCCCTCCCATAGGATGAAGCTAGTTAGACGGGAGGCCAGACTTTGTAGACTTTTCTACAAATTAAGGCACTGTCTTCACCTAAAGATCGGTGGAAAGCTGCTTTAAAAGAATGTCAATTGTGGGGGTGCCCGGGTGGCTCAGTCGGTTGGGCCTCGACGTCAGCTCAGGTGATGATCTCACGGTTCATGGGTTTGAGCCCCCACCCCCATCGGGCTCTGTGCTGACAGCTCAGAGTCTGGAGCCTGCTTCGGATTCTGTGTCTCCCTCTCTCTCTGCTCATCCGTCCTCTCTCTCACTCTCAAAAATAAATAAACATTAAAAAAAAAAAAGAATGTAAATTGGGAGAATGACGCAGAGGCCTAAGTGTTCAGAAACGACCAGCTGGCTACCAAGCACGGAAGGAGAAGAGAGGAGAATGTATACATTTCCGCTGGACCCGTGGGGAGTGCATGCCACTTTCAGATGGTTAATAACGGTAGCTTAGGTTAATGTGGTACAGGATGCCGGTAGCACGGGAGGGGCTGGAGGGCTAATCGCATCATTAGCGATGGGAGAAAAGAAAGAAGTGGATGGACTAGAGGATCATTAGAAGGCCCTGGGTGAGGGGAAAGAGAAGCTTCGGAAGCAACTCTGAGATAGCTGGTGTGTGTTACAGGGGGCGCTTCACCATTCGAGGGGAAGAACGCTTTTTAAAATCCTGAGATTGGAGGGGTTAAACACATCACAAAGTTGGAGGTACACCTGCAATATCCAAGCAATTTGGCAACACAGTAAATTTTCTGTGCTGGATGCTTTGTTGGAACCGGGTATTATGATGGTGAATGAAAACGAAACAAAACAAAACATCACGGCCCCTACCTTCATAGAGCTTCCGGTCCAATAGTAAATATTAACGTATTAAATAACTCAGAAAGTAATACTAAAAATTGTGTTGAGAGCTATAAAAAATACTACAAGGTGTTATAAGAGAGAGTGGGGAGGTCATGGGGAAGGTCTCATCAAGGAAGTACATTTAAGCGTAACGGTGAGGAATGGGTAGGGAGGGGCCTATCTAGGAGTAAGGCAAAGAACTTTCCAGGCCAAAGGAACAGCATATAGGAGGCAGGACAAAATGTGAATGAGTGGAGGGAAGAAACCACGGGGCTGGAACAAGGGCAGGAATTAGATACACTGAGAAGTGGGAGGTGTCCGATCGCCCAGCGTTTATACAGACCCATGAGGCTGGAACATTTGATTAAATGCAGTGGGGAGCCACCGAACAGTTCTCAGCAACATGTATATGACTGCATCCGGGCAGCTGAGACCTGCCGCTGTGCACAGAATGAATTGGAAAATCCAAGTGGGGGGCGGGGGGGGGGCAGTGAGGAGATTCCCGTGACAGTCTAGGTGACACGTGATGATGGCTCAGACTGAGAGGAGTGCTGTGGAAATCGGGGAAGGGGAAAGAATGGAGATACACTTGGGAGGACCTGATGATGGGTTGGATGCAGGGATCAAACAAAAGGAGGAGTCCAGGATGACTCCTAAGTTTCTAGTCTATGCAGCAGGATGAGTGGAGATGCCATTCACAGGGGACGAAAGTCTGTAGGTCAAGGTGCCTCAGACGCAAACAGGGAAAATACCAATTGAAGAACGGGAGACACACAGGGCAGGTGTCTGGGGTACAGATGTACATCTAGGGAGTTGTCCGCACCTGTGTGGTATCTGTGTGGGAGGAGAATGCCCGAAGACTTTGCAACAGAGAGAAGACTGAGCCCAGGACTGAACAGAAAGAATCACAATATTTAGGGGCACCTGGGTGGCTTAGTCGGTTGAGTGTCCGACTTCAGCTCAGGTCATGATCCCACACTTCGTGGGTTCGAGCCCTATGTTGGGCTCTGTGCTGACAGCTTGGAGCCTGGAGCCTCCTTCAGATTCTGTGCCTCCTTCTCTGTCTCTGTCTGCTTGTGCTCCCTCTCTCTCAAATATAAATAAACAAACGGTAAGAAGAGTCACAATATTTAGAGATGGGGAAAACTGTTGCCAGCAAGAGACTGAACTAAAATAAGATACAAAACTAGAAGGGAAACCTGCTCTTTTACATTTTATTTATGTTTGATAGACAGAGAGAGACAGAGCACAAATGGGGGAGGGGCAGAGAGAGAGGGAGACACAGAATCCGAAGGAGGGTCCAGGCTCTGAGCTGTCAGCACAGAGCCCGACGCAGGGCTCAAACTCACAAACCGCGAGATCATGACCCGAGCTGAAGTCGGATGCTTAACCGACTGAGCCACCCAGGCGCCCAGAAAACATGCTCTTTTAAACAAAAATCACTCCTCTTCTCTTAACTGCTACTTGTCTCCCCTGGTTCCATATTGCTCCCCTTGGTGTCCCTGTGTCCCGATTCCTCATCTCATCCCTCGCTACATACATATGCAAACAAATCACATTTCCCAAAAATAATTTTAAGGAAAAAACTACTTGACCAGAAGGAAAACACTGTCATAGTCTTCCTCGATTTTTGTTGACTTCCAAAGAAAGATTCTTTTTTTTTATTTAAAAAAAATTTTTTTAACGTTTATTTATCTTTGAGACAGAGAGAGACAGAGCATGAATGGGGGAGGGTCAGAGAGAGGGAGACACAGAATCCGAAACAGGCTCCAGGCTCTGAGCTGTCAGCACAGAGCCCGACGCGGGGCTCGAACTCACGGACCACGAGATCATGACCTGAGCCGAAGTCGGCCGCTTAACCAACTGAGCCACCCAGGCGCCCCTTCCAAAGAAAGATTCTATGCAAGTATACACTATGTTGACTAAAAATCATTATAACTTTCACTTCCCAAACATAAGTCATTTATTCAATAATTAAGATCGGGGTGCCTGGGTGACTTGGTCAGTTTAGCATCTGATTCTTGGTTTTGGCTCAGGTCATGATCTCACAGTTTCATGGGCTCAAGTTCCACATCGGGCTCCGTGCTGATGGTGCAGAGCCTGCTTGGGATTCTCTCTCTCCCTCTCTCTCTACCTGTCCCCGACCCATGCATCTCTGTCTCTCAAAATAAATACATAAGCTTAAAAAAATTTAATATCTGGAATTCAGAAAATACTGGGAATAAATCAGAAACTAAGATTTTAGGAACACTGGTTAAATTGGGGACAGGGCTTGGCAGGCATGCTGTAACCACTGTGCCGTCCTGAGAGAAGGTGCCAGAAGTCTGCAGAACTCTACAGTACACAGACGACTATCAAATCTGACGTTGTCTTTTCTCAACAATTGGCACAACAACAACAAAAAATTCACAGAAGAGCATCCAAAATTCAAATTCACTTAAAATAACCCTTTAACCCCAAATAAGGGATATGCTGGAGTAATCTTTTGCTTCTCTGTTACTTGGCACTTCTCAGAATTCAAATGAATAAAGGGTTAATCACCCCCATGATATTCTTATGGCGTGTCAGACATGTAGTGCTCAAGGCTTCATCAGTATTCTACGATTTAGTCCCCACAACAATTCCACAAGGTAGATGCACTATGACCCCCATTTCAATGAGGGAAGAAAATCTAAGGTTCAGAAAAATCTAAGATTCCTTTAGAACAGCAAGTGCTTGAACCTATACCAACCAAAGTCAAAGTTGTTCTCACCTTCTTTGCTCTGAAGACTTTCAAACAAAGGACTAAAGAAAATACAGAAAGAAACTACTGTGCTTTCTCTAAACTACTGAGATTGGGCCAAACTTTGGAGAGGTGGGGCCTCTTCCGGTTCTAAGGTAAATTTTTAAAGAAATAGGTTAGGGGCACCTGGGTGGCTCAGTCAGTTAAGCATCTGACTTCAGCTCAGGTCATGATCTTGGAGTTTATGGGCTCGCCATTTGTGGGTTTGAGCCCTGTGTTGGGCTCTGTGCTGACAGCTCAGGGCCTGGAGCCTGCTTCAGATTCTGTGTCTCCCTCTCTCTCTGCCCCTCCCCAGCTCACATTCTGTATCTCTCTCACTCAAAAATAAATAAACACACTCAAAAAAATTTTTTTAAAGAAATAGATTAAATCAGCTCATTGTAAAACCATAAACTATTGAGAATTAGCTCATGAAAAAGGTCATTAGCATTCACCATGGGCAACAGCACCATGGTACATGCACTCTGATGATTAATCAAACCAGCCACCAATGGCTCTTAGGAATGAGATCAGATTACATGCAGTCAAACTCAACACACTAAATGCAAATACAGAGATTTCTCCACCTCACTGCTTCCCAGGATTCGCCCTTTGCAATAGCTGGCCGAGTTGCCAATCACTAAAATTATAGGGAGTGTACTGCAAATTTAACTAAATTATCTTCGACCATGACCTTTCAATAAAACATTTTGTTGTAAAAGATGGGCAAATGGTGAGCTGCTGTGAATTACTTATTGAAATGTACAAGCCTCTCATCAAGAATACAAAGGAAGGCAGGGCATCCCAAACCCGGGGTACACAGGTCACAGCCATGCATTATGCATTCTTTATCACCGGCACAAGCTGCAAATTTTTATCTTTGGTGGGTTCTCAACTTACCTGATTTGTATATATTTCCCTTTCTTTTTATTTTTTTATTTTATTTTTTTTAACTTTTTTTTTTTTTGAGACAGAGAGAGACAGAGCATGAATGGGGGAGGAGCAGAGAGAGAGGGAGACACAGAATCGGAAGCAGGCTCCAGGCTCTGAGCCATCAGCCCAGAGCCCGACGCGGGGCTCGAACTCACGGACCGCGAGATCGTGACCTGAGCTGAAGTCGGACGCTTAACCGACTGAGCCACCCAGGCGCCCCATATTTCCCTTTCTTTTTAAATCAATAGTAGAACCTAAACTCATTCTATGCCCAATATGTTAATTTCCATAATGTTAATTACTATCACATCTTTGAAGAAATATACTTGAACGCAAAACCTAGAGTGTGACAAGGTGGTTAAGTTTTATGTTCTGAATCCTTGGTAAAATCAGTTCAACGGAAGTAACTCCTTACCCTTCACAAAACTGAAACAAAAACAGACGCAGCATATAAGCCTACTATAAGCATGAATTAGAATAAGTGACCCATTTGAACAAATGTAGTCCTAGAGGGTCATTGAGGACAGAAAAGGAATAAAAGAAACATGATAGTGCTTTCAAAAATATTTTCTGAACTTTGCTGTATTAAAACGTAACATTATCCTCCCTCCTTTATTTTATACCACCTCATTCTTTCGTTTGCAATGGTTAAGTGGCACATTTCATGACAGCAATTGGCAAGAGTCACTGAAAAGCACATCTGCCGTTAAAGATGACATGCAAGGGGCGCCTGAGTGACTCAGTCAGTTAAGTGTCCGACTTCAGCTCAGGCCATGATCTCATGGTTCACGGGTTGGAGCCCTGCATTGGGCTCTGTGCTGACAGCTCAGAGCCTGGAGCCTGCTTCAGGCTTCAGATTCTGTGTCTCACTCTCTCTCTCTTCCCCTCCATCACTCGCTCTCTGTCTCCCAAAATGAATAAACATTAAAATTTTTTTTAATGTTTATTTATTTTTGAGACAGAGAGAGACAGAGCATGAATGGGGGAGGGGCAGAGAGAGAGGGAGACACAGAATCGGAAGCAGGCTCCAGGCTCTGAGCCATCAGCCCAGAGCCCGACGCGGGGCTCGAACTCACGAACGGTGACATCGCGACCTGAGCTGAAGTCGGACGCTCAACCGACTGGGCCGCCCAGGCGCCCCTAAAATTTTTTTTAAGATGGCAGGCAAACAGTCTACAGTAGCCTTTCTCAAAGTGTGGCAAATGGTCCTGAGGTATCCTCTGAAAAAAGATGGTGTAGCTCAGTAATTTGGGGAAATATAAATGGATTCCACCCCAATTTCAAGATTCATAGTACTGGAAAATCCATCAGTAAAAAATAAAAACTTATTTAATTATTTTAACTCGGCATCTTTAAAATGTGTTAGAGCAGTGTTTCTCAAACTATCTGTGATGAAGGACCAATTTTCTTTTAATTTCTAGTCTGTAGTGGTCTGATTCTCTGATAAAATACAAAAAAACTTGTCAGAGAAAATCATGTTTTTTTTTTTAATTTAAAATGTATGTATGTAGGTATGTATGTATTTTGAAAGGGGGGGGGGGGGAGAGAGAGAGAGAGAGAGAGAGAGAGAGAGAGAGAGAATCCCAAGCAGGCTCTGTCAGTTCAGAGCCTGATGCAGTGCTTGAATGTGGCTCGAACTCACAAACCATGAAATTATGACCTGAGCTGAAATCAAGAGTCGGACGCTGAACTGACTGAGCCACCCAGGTACCCCAAGAAAATTAAACTTTTTAAATGAAGACATAAAATACAAGCTTACATTTTGTAAATTATTTATAAATTACTGTTTATAAATTATTCAGTAAGACATAAAATTGCTCCCTTGAATTGGTATAAAAGTTTCTAAACACTTATTGTTAGTAGCTTTTCTTATCTTGTCACAAATCAATAACAATTTGTGACTGACCTGGTCCATGGCCCACACTCTGAGCACCACTATATCTGATCACAGAGCCCTTGTGTTCTGTAACACCCATCTGTAGAATGCTCTTTGGTAGATACTTTATAAAGACATAAAATGACAAGGTCAAAGTCTAATTCCCAACAAATATTGATCCAATCCACCTGTGCATTGTGAAAAGTTCTAACTTCAACGCTGAATTATAAACTATATCGATACCTTGTTTGTTCCACGTAAGGCAGATAGGAAAACAGGAAAAGTTAAGAAACTCACTTCAGGGTCTCAAGCGACATCTGCAAATTATAATTGCGTTCCTGCTCCGGTAGCTTGGAGAACTCCACCAGACACGGATGCTGTCTCTTATTGTCATCTCTAACCTGGAACAGGGCAGAAAATCCTCATGTAATAGTCTCCAATATCAGACACTAGCAACGGCAAGCCGTCTGTGTGGTGGAAAGTGGCAGGGGAAAGTGGAGGGGGAAAGTGGAGGGGGAAAGTGGAGGGGGAAAGTGGAGGGGGAAAGCAAGAAGGAAGCCCCAGCTCATCACCCTAGCAAATTCGCCCTGGAACCCCCCTGGCACATTAATGTTTGAGGTCAGTGGTAAAACTTGGCGTTCTCTGGGCCCCCTGTTCTGTTTGTCACAGTTCCTGGCCCCAGGTCCCATGCCTGCTCTACTCGGACACCCAGAGCTCGCCCCCTCAGCCCCCTCCCACATTTGTTTAAATCTTATTTTCTCAACCAGGTTTATCCTATCCACCTTCCCAATGCGGCCATCTGCCTGCTCACCCTACACTTTCTTTTTCTTCCATAACAAATTCCACCTGCTAAAAAATTCTGGTCTGCCGGACCGGAATCTTTACTGTATTGTCTATCTCCTGGCACTAGAAAGTAAGACCAAAGAAACGGGGATTTTGTTCTCTTTTGTTCTTTGCTGTATTCCCAGCACCTAGAACATGCCTGACACGTGACAGGCACTTAACAAATGTTTTGTAAATTGAAATGAATTCTATGTAAGAAGGTGCAGTGATGATTTAGTTTTCATGTATAGTCATTTTATGTGTTTAGAGCCAAACGGACTGGAGACGTCAATCAGCAGCATGACTGATCTTTGAAGATGGTTCCGGTTGTCAATCTCGCCTGCTGCAACCTCCAGATAACACAAATCATTCCTTCACCTTAACAAAATCAGCCTAATACAGGCACTTTTCACATTAATCCTTAAAAGTGTATATTAGCAATAAGAGTAAACAAAATTCAAGACTTTAGGAATCAATTAGTAAGAAATCTGTTCTAGATCCTGACATTACTAAATACTTCTTTTTTTTTTTTTTTAATCTTCTTGGAGACCCAAGTGACACGGGCATTGGTACATCGTAGCACTAGATGACAGTCATATGCTGTTAGGGTACAAATTACTCCATGGGAATAATTACCAGGTTCTAGAAACGCCACATAAAAAGTGTGCAAACGTGAGCAAAAATTGTTTTAAAAAACTCTTCAGGCATCACTATGTTAAAAATAACATATTGGTTTTTTCTTCCTAGTGGTCTTTACAAATGAACAGGACTTAGGCAAAAGCATATACAATATGTACTTGACTAAATGTGTGACTCTGGAAATGAAATCTAGAATCACAGGATTTTATATGAATTCTAACCATAAAAGTAGAAGTGAATGTGTCCAAGTCCTGATACTCTACTCCCCATTTACGTTATGTCCTCTTCCCCTCTACTATCTATACCAGAGAATAACACTACTGTCCTCTCAAAGGTCCAAGCTAAAACCAAAAATCTGCCCAGACTTCCCTCCCTCTCTTATCCACATCCGATACTTGAACTCTAAAACACGTCTTGCAATCATGTCTCTCCTTCCCCACTGCCAGGCACACAGTTGTGAAACTCACCATCTCCTACCTCAGGGACTGTTAAGAGCCTCGGCAGATCTTACAGTGCAAACAGTTCCAGACTAGAAGCTAGAAAATCTGGATCCCAGTCCTAGCTCCTGACAATCCCTGTGACTGCTCTCAAGGCCCTTCCCTCTGTGAGGACTCTCAGAGGAGACATCATCACCCGTAAAACTGAAATAACACATAGCCCAGCGCACTGTTGTGAAAATTTAATCCAGGAACCTGTGAGATTGTATGTGAAAATGGAAAGTGAAAATGTATTTATCTAAATAATACATAAATGTGAGGAAGTAGAGTATCATACAGCATTACCGCTAACATGGGGTATCATGCGGTATCACCACTAACACTAATCCTAAATGTTCTTTATTTAAAGCTCAATGCGATAGGGGCGCCTGGGTGGCTCAGTCGGTTAAGCGTCCGACTTCAGCTCAGGTCACGATCTCACGGTCCGTGAGTTCCAGCCCCGCGTCGGGCTCTGGGCTGCCGGCTCGGAGCCTGGAGCCTGCTTCCGATTCTGTGTCTCCCTCTCTCTCTGCCCCTCCCCCGTTCATGCTTTGTCTCTCTCTGTCTCAAAAATAAATAAACGTTAAAAAAAATTATTAAAAAAAATAAAAAAAAATAAAGCTCAATGCGATAAATTACGACAGAATGAATACACCTATTTCTATATTCAGTCAAAGAAAGTACAATCTTTGGGATATTTAGACTAATAACATTATACAAATAAAAGTATTTCCACAGTCCTGCTAAAAATAAGTCTAGGATACATGGAATCGCATAGGAAGTGCTTTTTCTCCTTAATCTAAATTCTACTGACAAACTATAAACGCAGATCTTTACATACGAAGTTGGAAATATATTCAATCATTGTATCTCAGCCTATTTTCCACCTATGAAATCAACTATGACCCTCTGCCCACAGGCTCCGTACTGACCGCTACACACAGTTAAAACTAAAAGAAGTAAAACACCAGGGAGGGGAAAAGAAAAATGACTGATTTCTTTTCATTTTCAGCTTTCACTCTCAATTTCAATGAGGTTTTGTTTTTTTTTTTCCAAGTGGCTTAGAAATCAATGCTTATTGTCTGTATATGTTAACCTTGATTTAAAAATATAACTTTCAGCCTAAAGAATGACAACTTTTCAATTGTCTATGCAAGCAACCCATCCTTCAACAGACACGCCAATAATGTTGTCCCCTCTCGTAATGAAAAACTGGACAAAAACTAATATGTAAGGGGAAAAATCAATCTAATCGATTCATGTTGCCACATAGCAGGATGAGTGAGAAAAAGTTAGGTTTTCGGAAAGATGTATTAACAAGTCTGAAAATAAATTTCAAAATTACTTACCGGACCATACTGCCAGCCAAGTTCAATTTTATTCATAACCCAGAGTTCATGGATATTCTCTGCCAGTTTTTCTCTTATTCTCTCCAGGTGAGGAGGTAACACAATCTAAAATTACAAGAAAAGAAAAGGAAAGAGAGAGAGAGAGAGAAAGAGAGAGAGAGAGAGAGAGAGAGAGAGAGAGAGAGAGAGAGAGAGAGAAAGAAAGAAAGAAAGAAAGAAAGAAAGAAAGAAAGAAAGAAACATATCAGAAACAAATGCAATAAAACAGTGCTAACTATCCTCACAGTGAGCTGAACCAAATAAAACCATCATAAACCATCAAAACTAATATAACGAGGTTCTAAACATTCTAATGTAGTTATTAAAATATAATTAGGTATAGCTAAACATTTTTTAGGTAATTTGGAGACTTTGGGTGGGACAGCTTATGTTTCCAAGGGAATATATGAGAAGTTGGGAAGAAGGAAAAGAGAGTGTTGGTGGGGGCAGTCACCATTAAGAAAGATGCCTTCATAGGCGTGGGATATAGCTACCAAAGTGTGCATCACTTAAAAGAGAAATCACCTCGAACTTCTTAAACCAACCTGGCCATTCCCCATAGGCCAGAATGAAGGCGATTCAGTGGCCAAAGGATAATCCATAGGCTCTCTGAGTCTGTACATATCTGGTTGTAGTGATGTATGTTTTCCCTTAACTCTCATTGGTTTCCAAGTATGAGCTTCTAAGGGAAAACTATCTTTACATGCTCTCATTAAAATGAGGACGTTTAGGGGTGCCTGGGTGGCTCAGTCAGTTAAGCACCCTTCAGCTGAGATCATCACCTCACGTTTCATGAGTTCAAGCCCCCGCTGGGCCCTTGGCTGTCAGCGCAGAGCCTGCTTCAGATCCTCTGTCTCCCATTCTCTCCCCTTCCCCCACTTTCTCTATCAAAAATAAATATTTTAAAAAGAGAAAGTTTAATGACCTCTTCACAAAGAACACGAATGGTTTTCAAGGAGAGGGCTTGGTTGTTCACGTCTGGTGACGCACTTCCGTGTCACCCCACAGCCAGTCCCCTCCACTAACAGAGGGCAGGCGATTGCCCACAACGTTCGCTGATGAGGCAGTTGCCCCAGAAATGCAGGCTGCCACTGCTCCCTTTCCCCACAACAGTAGAGATACTCTAGGTCTCGGGAAATCCTCAATGTGTTCTCACCGCAGAATCCAACCGTCCCTCCCGGCCCAGTTCCATCCTCCTAATCGTGTTTACTACCACACTTTGGAAGCACCACACCTATCCTGCCACCGTGCAGCCAGAAACAACACACAGTAAGCTTTAGGCATGAACAAAGCTTGCTCCTTTTACTAAATAATATAAAAATTCAGCATGACGAGACAGAAAAGAGGATGCCAGGAGCTAAGCAAGCGTTCGCCAAACAAGTGGACCCTCTGAGGCCTGGTATTAATTCTACTTCAGGATCTAGAAGCAATCCCTTGGATCTTCGAAAGTAATACAAACTTTGAATATCTAACTAACCTTATTGAAGTTACTTCAGTGTCAAGATAGAGCCATATTTAGTTAATTCATTGTCTGTGTTGGGATATGTACACATGTATGAAACAGAAAAGCAAGAATGAAGGCTAATATTTCTTGGGTGCCTGTTTGCAAAGTATTGTGCTAACGTGTTATTTATTAACCATACCCTTAGGATCCTAATCGACGAGGGGAGTAACTTCCTCAAGGTCCCAAAGAAAGCATTTGACCCTGGGTGCTATGACTCACTTCAAAGCCCACAATCTCAATCTCGACCTAAGAAAAATTGCTTTAAAAATTGCTTTAAAATAATAGTGTATCGAGATGGGAGGAGAAATTTAAAAAAACTACACCCTAAAATTAGCATCCATTACCTCCAGGTGTGACCCACATTAGAGCATCAGGAAATCAATGTAGTGGCTTGAGACCACCCTTAAAAAAAATAGAATCAAATCAAACAGAAAATAGATGAGAGGAAGTAGTAAAGGTAAGCATTGTTTTTATGAAATGTGCTTCAATTATACACATGAATCGTATGACTGTCAGATGCATTCCTGAGGGTTGCGGACAAAAGCGTCGGAAAACCATGGCACATGAGAACAGTACAACAGTGTGGCGGTACAAGTGGCCGCCATTACACCTGCTCCGCGTACCTGGCTGGTGTCCACAGGGATTGGTGTGAAGGCGGCCTGCGTCAGGGAAACCGTGGGGCCCAGCAGGTCTCGGGTGTAAGTTCTTTCTTGCTTGTATTCTCTGCTGTGTTCCACTTTCAACTTCTCTTTTGGCAGAACAGCTTCATAACAAGGAGCGTACCCAGGTGGAGGAAGGAATTTAAATTCTCCATGTCTCCCCCCAAGCAGAAAGCGTACCCTAAAAAGGATGCGTGCCAGGGTCAGTGACAGCTCTGGTGTGTATAGCAAGTCGCCTCATCAGCAAAAGACGAGGAGTAAATTCTCAGCACAAAATTAACTTTATCACACACCACACTTTTCCCCCAAGCACCATCATAATGTGGGTACCATAGAGCCTAAGAGCCTCTAAGCACAAAAGATAAAATGGGATCACAGGAAAAAATGGATTAAACGATGTTGCTGGGTCAGGGAAAACTATCATTCACTGAAGAAATAGCAAGATCACACACAACAGACTCCTTTGGGAATGAAATGCCTGTACACAGTAATGGGTCACTGAATGCCTCAAGGGGCCAAAACAGTCAACTGAGAAAGAGGAGACATTATCTAAATATCTATGTATTTTCAATTACAGGACTGGGTGAGGTCTGATTTAAAAAAAAAAAAAAAAAAAAGTCCCTTTCCAGCGTCCAACTTCTCCGTGAAATTCCTTAAAGGGAACTCAAATGATATTTCATGTGTAAAAGAAAGAAGGTAACCTTATTTCTTATTCGACGACAAAAAAGTCTTACTAAAATCTTTTATACATCGAAATGATTATATCAAAAATAATTTAATCCAAGTTCCATTGAACAACACTTTTCGAAGCATAGCTAAATGATGGGGTGCTCAGCTTACAAAATAAAATCAGGGGTGCCTGGGTGGCTCAGTCAGGTAAGCATCCGACTTCGGCCCAGGTCATGATCTTACAGTTCATGAGTTCGAGCCCTGCGTCCGGCTCTGTGCTGACAGCTCAGAGCCTGGAACCTGCTTCAGATTCTGCGTCTCCCTCTGTCTCTCTGCCCCTCCCCTGCTTATGCTTTGTCTCTCTTTCTCTCAAAAATAAATAAACATTAATTTTTTTTAAAAAAAGGAAAATCAAAATTTCCTTTTCCTTGCAATTTTTTTTCTAATTTCTCTGCTTCAGTTCTAGGCCACAAATAACAGGAATAATAAATTAGTAAATAAAATAAAAAGCAAAGAGCAAAAAATGAGGACAACTAAAATTTTTAAACTAAAATTTTTAAATTTTAAAAATTATAAAAAGAAATATAATTTGTATGAATACACCAGCAAAGGTCACTGGTGTGTGGATAGCTAATAATTCATGCTTTCTCTGTCCCCTCTTCAATATGGTGCTTCTGTAACCATGAATTATTCATGTGGATAGAATTCAAATGGAAAGAATAACCAGAATAACTCGATGGGCAGTCGTAATAAGAGAGCCATTCTCATCAGTTAGCTATATGCATATATTAATAGGTGACAACGTGGCCCCTTATCACAACAGACCGATGCTTGTTAAAGTGTTCTTTGTAGAACTCCAAAGAATTATCATTTATCTCTTTCCATCTGGTAATAGCAAGAAGGCAGAAAGTTAGAAGAAACCATCTTGACCCAGCTGATCACAGGAAGATAATTTACAAGTGTAACAGGTAGAGGGTAACACAGAGGAGATATCTCAACCTGATGAAAAAAAAATCCATTTAGTTTCTGTAGAATCAGGGGGTTTGGAGTAGGGTGGGGGAAGATGATGACAAGAAAAGAAAAACTGATGAAAATAAGTATAAGAAAATAAGTGGTACTTTCTTACATAATATAGTTCATTTTCCTTTATTAAATAAAAAGTAAACTTAAATTGCCTTGAAATATTCCAGAACACTATTTGGGAGAGGTTTAGCAGATGGCTCCGTCTAAATGGCAGAATAGGTGGACAGAGCATTCAGCCCCTCGAGATGCCCCTCTGGGGTGAATCTTACCTCTTCTTCCAAGGCACTAGCAAAATGCCCCGGGGGCAGATGCCCCAGGGGTGAGAGAGAAGGTTAGGGAAGTGTGGGTGATGGCAGTACAGAGTCTTCTGTCAAAGAATGAGAAGTCAAAAGGGACACAGACCAAAAAACACACAGAAATACTAACTTTATTCCTGCAGAGAAACTAACAACTGGAAAGAAGAGGCCATCGATGTTGAAATTCTCAAACATTCCTTGAACAGGTTGCCCGTTAATTCGGAATGAGATGCTTGGGGCGCTCAGATCTAAACAGCAACTGATGACATCGTCAGTTCTCAAGAGATGTTGATTCGGTGAGCTTACAGTACGTGCAATACAACCTATGGAGGAAAAACAGTAACAGAGGTGACTTCTTTTTTTTTTTTTTTTTTTTTCCTCACAGCATCATCTTCAGAGCCAAAGATCTGAATCGGTAGTGACAAATCAATGCACAATACTGGAAGGGAATAAGTCTTGAATGCATATTAATGTTATATATTAAATCTTTTGTCCAAAAGCTGTTGCTTTTTGGGGGGAGCCATGCTGCTATCTTTACTATAAAACGGGCCTTCTCATATGCAGAGAATTCTGCATGGAGATGAATGGCATTTGATGCACAAATCATCTCAGAGCTGATAACATGATGATGTCAGAGAAAAAGCTCCAGGGAGAGATCTGAGTTCAAACAGATGTTTTACAAACTACCATCTGTATGACCATCAGCCCATTACATAACCTCTGTAGACCTTGATTTCTTATAAAGCCAAATGCCATAACCTTGCAGAGTTGTAATAATGATTAAATCAATGGTTTAAAAGAACACTAGGACTTGCATGTCAGTCCCCTTGCCAAATATTAAATCCCCTTTGTTTTATAAAATAAAAATATATGAGGATAATGAAAGCAGAAAATGTGTTCATTCGTGCACTGTTTGCTGAGAGGCAAGTATATACCAACTGGTTTGTTTTTACAATTGATTTCACACAAGATCTTGGTTGGCTTCCTAAATACAGCAGGATGCAAGTTGAGGCGTGAAATGATTATTTGATAAATGTCATTTCCTGCCCCAGCCAACCTGTGGCCTACGCTCATTCTTGACTATGTCAAAACTCCTTTGCTAATTAGTCTCCGTGGGCACACAGGCAGACAAGAAGGTGAGGCTTTCTCAAATACAAATGCTCACAAATGCATACAAAATTTCCCAATTTGAGCAAAGACAAAAATAGATGTCATGATACAAGATTTGCATTTTTATAAGACCTTTTTTGAATTTCCAGCATGCCAAATTTTTTACCAGCAGCATATCTGAAATGCCACCGGCAGAAGATATAGACTTTTTAAATTTTGTGTAAGTTTTGACTTTTATCAGTAATCAAATCTGCAAGCAATAAATTCATTATCAAGTGGTACTTTTAGAATTCCCTAAAGAGAGCTTTTCAATGTTTATTTATTTTTGAAAGAGAGTGACAGAGAGAGAGCGTGAGCACGGGAGGGGCAGAGAGAGAGGGAGACACAGAATCCAAAGCAGGCTCCAGTCTCCAAGATGTCAGCACAGAGCCCGATGCAGGGCTTGAACTCCCAAACTGTGAGATCATGATCTGAACCGAAGCTGGATGCTTAACCAACTGAGCCGCCCAGGTGCCCCAAGGGAGCTTTTTAAAAACATCATATAAAAGCAATGTAACTCACGTCAAAAGATCTACACCCTTCTTTGTATCAAGGTGAAAATGTTATTACACAGATATTTACTATACACCAAATATACTGCTCAGACTGAGGGATATTATTATGCTAATGCTGAGGACTAAAGGTCACCATGGCAAACTCTCTTGTGATGCCTGAAACAAAAAGGAAAGACAGAGAGGATCACTAGTGCACAACCTGAGGTCCACAATTTAAATGGCACTCACACTGTTGAATCCACTGGGAAGCATTTTCAGGTTTAATGTAAGCAAACCTATCATATCCATATTAGAACTACATTCCTGTCCTCCGCATTAGCCACAAAGGAAGACAGCAGCAGTGTGATTTACCGGTCCTGGATTAGAAATCTGTACCCATCTTTCTCCTCCACTCTTCTATGACATTCCTCCACACTTCCGTATTTAAATGCTCCGAGACTCATCTCACTTTTGGCCCTCCCTTACAAACACTTGGGACTTGGATGCCGAAAACCCAGTTCTGCATTCACAGAATGTAGCAACTCTGTGCAAAGTTTAAATTGGAAAAGAATAAGTGAAGACACAGCTCCAAACTTTTGCTGATGAGCCCAATTCTCATTCCAGAAAACGTCACCAGTCTTTAATTACAGAAAGTTGAGTGGTAGAGAACATGCTCTATACCAGAAATCACAGATTTAATTCTACTTTCACTATTAAAAAGAATAGGAGCGTAACCCCAAGAAAATGATCTGAATTACTATGACTCTGACCTTAATAAATCAGTCAGAAGCCAACTGATTTAGTTTTGTCTTTGTTGACTCTGAATCTAAAATTAAGAAAGCATTTAAGGGACGCCTGGGTGGCTCAGTCGGTTAAGCATCCGACTTCAGCTCAGGTCATGATCTCGCAGTTAGTGAGTTCGGGTCCCGCATCAGGCTCTGTGCTAATGGCTCAGAGCCTGGAGCCTGCTTTGGATTCTGTGTCTCCCCTCTCTCTCTGCTCCTCCCCCACTCACGCTCTGTCTCTGTCTCTCAAAGATGAATAAATGCTAAAAAAAAAAAAAAAAAATTAAAAAAGGAAGCATTTAATATGGCTGGTGTCAGAGAAATTTCTGCCTGTGCTCTCTTCTAGGATTTTTGATGTGTCAAGTTTCACATGTAGGTCGTTAACCCATCTTGAATTTATTTTGTATCTGGTGAAAGAAAGTGGTTTAGTTTCACTCTTTTGCACGTAGCTGTGTGGTTTTCCCAACACTATTTGTTGAAGAGGCTGTCTTTCTCCCATTGCATATTCTTTCCTGCTTTGTTGAAGATTAAGTGACCATATAATTATGGGTTCATTTCTGGGTGTTCTCTTCCGTTCCACTGATCTATGTGTCTATTTTCGTGCCAGTACCATATAGTTTTGATCACTACAGTTTTGTAATATGGCTTGAAGTCTGGAACTGTGATATCTCCAGCTTTGCTTTGCTTTTCCACGATGGTTTTGGCAATTTGGAGTCTTTCCTGATTCCATACACATGCCAGGATTTTTTTTCTTCTAGTTCTGTGGAAAAAATGCTATTGGTATTTTGATAGTGATATCACCGAATGCGATTGCTTTGGGTTGTACAGATATTTTAACAATATCCGCTCTTCCATTCCACGAGCATAGAATGTCTCTCCATTCGTGTCATCTTAAATTTATTTCATAATTTTTACAGTTTGCAGAGTACAGGTCTTTTATTTCTTTGGTTAGCTTTATCTTACTGCTTTTGGTGCAATTGTAAATGGGACTGTCTTCTTCATTTCTCTTTCTGCTGCTTCATTACTGGTGTGCAGAAATGCAACAGATTTCTACATGTTGATTTTGTATCCTGCGACTTTACTTAATTCATGTATCAGTCGTAGTATTTTTCCTGGTGGAATGTTTCAGGTTTTCTATATATAATATTATGTCATCGGCAAACAGTGAAAGTTCGACTTCTTCCTTACTAAGGTGGATGCCTTTTATTTCTTTTTGTTGTTGACTGACAGATCCCAGTAGCTGAAAAAAACCCACACCTTTCAACTACAGGCAAGACACAGTGCGTACTTCCTTGCCATTTAAAAAGCAATTGAATGTTTTCTCCTGATATAAAGGTTCAAATGATTTTCTCCTGAACTTCTACAACCTATCCTCCTTTCAGTGATATATGTTCACAGGTTCACTGAATATTTTTGTTGTTGTTGTTGCTGCTGTTTTATTTAACAGAGACTGCATAATAAAAAGTATAATGCATCACAGGTCAATTCCATGAGCACTGGGTTCTTTTTGTGTGTTGAAAGAAAAAGCTTCAAGCTAAATGCAAAAATGAAAATGGTAAGGTGGCATTATACGGCTAAAATAATTAGAACCAATTCAGCATTGTTTTATCAGAGTAATCTCCCCTCTCCCCTAATCTCTGTGTACTGGGAAAACAAGTTAACACGTTTCATTCATTCACCTGAGTACCCAAGTCATGCGGAAGCATACCAGGAAGTAAAGAGAGAAGATAGTAAAACTGAAGGGTGAGAGTGAAAATGTATTATGAGAGAGACATTACCCCTGTTTTATGTTTGTTAGGCCTTCTGCACTTAGTGGTCATTGCCTTCGTATGGTCAGCAGGAAAAGCATACTACAGGAACAGAAGCTCTGACTACAGTCGGGCCAGAACAATCAACTGCGTGTCAAGACAGGCGCACTGCTCCCTGGGCCCCAACTACAGGCCCCCACGTTAGGATGAAAAATCTCAGCCAAGCTCCTTACTTGACAGAGAAAACCCTGAAATGCCTGCATTTCCCTTGCATTGACAAATATTTTCTGCCACTTGATATAACTAGTACTCAAAGACTAAGATGTTATTTTTTTATTTGTTGTTGCTTAAGATGTTCTTTTTCTTCAGTTATATTTTTGCACTCCTAAATGTGGTATCCTGAAAATAATCATGCCTGCCACTTATAGACATATGCTTGTTTATAAATAGAGAAATTCAGAAAGGTATTTCAAAATTTAACGGGGGACGCCTTTAGGAAGTAGATGTGAAGGGAAGGACATATTAGGGACTTTTCACTTCTGTACTATTTGAGTTTTTGATCATGTATTAATTTTATACTAAATCTTAAAGACTCCAAAAAAAAAATATCCGAAATGCAGCTTCAGGTCTTCCAGACTACTAAGCTACTGGCACTGAATAAAGGAAATAAATCAGTAAGTATTCATGACAAACTACAGCTGCACAAAGTGCTTTGATTCACAAACCCATTACCATAAACTCTTAGATTTAATTCAACTTTTAAGTTTTTATAAGCTAACAGAACTCTAAAGCATTAATAAATGAATATCATGTTTAATGTACATTCAACCATCCAAGTTCAGGTTGACAGCTGGTGAAATGAACTATCTATTTATTTTTAAACAGTTCCACACAAAGTGTCATTTGATTATAAACTGACTCCTTGGGGCGCCTGGCTGGTTCAGTCTATTAAACTTCTGACTTTGGCTCAGGTCACGATCTCATAGTTCATGAATTTGAGTCCCGCATTGGGCTCTCTGCTCTCAGCCCAGAGTCAACTTCGGATCCTCTGTCCCCCATTCGCTCCCTGCCCCTCCCCCGCTCGTGCTCTTTCTTTCTCTCTCAAAAATAAATAGATGCTAAAAATAAATAAATAAGATAATAAAAATAAACCAACTCCTCACAATACACTTCACAGATGATGGATTCCTGACATAACATTATTTACCAGGAGGTGGAACTTAGTCTATTTCTCCCAATTATTTTCTGGGATCTGTTCTTTGGCTTTTATATCGGAAGCTGAAGCTTTGCACACACCTGCTAAAGCAAGTAGGAAACACATACATTTGGTTTTTTTTTTTTCTTTTTTGCACTTGATTTGTGAATCAAACCCCACTTTTCTAACATACTGTTCATCAACAGTACAGTCTTTTGGAAATGTACTATAATTGTAACAGTTTTCTTTCTCTCCCTCTGAGTTTAACATTCTCACTCATTGTTTCCATGTTAAATTTCTTTTTAATTTTTTTTAACGTTTATTCATTTTTGAGACACAGAGAGAGGCTGTGAATGGGGGAGGGGCAGAGACAGAGAGAGACACAGAATCCGAAGCAGGCTCCAGGCTCCGAGCTGTCAGCACGGAACCTGATACGGGGCTCAAACCCACAGATCCTAAGATCTTGACCTGAGCCGAAGTCGGACGCTTAACCGCCTGAGCCACTCCCAGGCGCCCCTCCATGTTAAATTTCTGAATAATAAACGTATTTGATTATACACACAGCACCGATAGCTTTTGGAAACACAGAGCAAGGGCAACAGATTTCTCATGCGGATGCGGGGGGAAGACACAGAGGGTGCTGACCTGACCAGAGGTGAAGGCCATCAAATCCGTAGGAAAAGAGATCATCTCCAACTCCATTGCCACCCCACTCCTCACCGCCTCCAGGGTAGGGAGAGTACCCTTCGGTGGACGCCCAGCCCACCCTCAGGTGAGTGGCTTCGGCAGTCACGAACGGCTCCGTGTGGTCCACCATCAGCTCATAATACCACTTCTTATACTGGGCGGACCCTTCACTGACGCCCAGAAAAATATTGGGTCTCATGCTTTTAAAGAGAGACAAACAGCACATGAGAAACTCCGGACAAACCTTTCTCCAAGATGCAATATGTTAAATATATGTTTTCCTTCAGTACTACA
The DNA here is from genome assembly GCF_028018385.1 of Neofelis nebulosa. Classification (NCBI taxonomy): domain Eukaryota; kingdom Metazoa; phylum Chordata; class Mammalia; order Carnivora; family Felidae; genus Neofelis; species Neofelis nebulosa. Next base: position 8,239,847 of record NC_080794.1, on the reverse strand, counting down.
AAATTACTAAGTCACTGATTCGGTAGGCGGTGACAGCCAGCCTTAGAGTTAACAGTCGGCAACTGGTGTTTGCTTTTCGGATTACTTGGAAGTATCGCTCAGGAGTCTAAGATTATTGTTTCTTCATTGCTTTTCTGCATATTTCATATCACTGATCATGTTCAAGATGGGACACTCAGTATCACAGGCCTTTTGGATCCATGGCATTATTAATTCAGGACACTTAGACATTTTCCCTAACTAAGCTCTGTGTCAGATAGGGAACGAGGCTGAAGCAAGCCATCTTGTTGGTAAAGGAACCAGAGTGATAATCAGCTTTGTTGTTCTCTATGCCTCGCTGAGAGCAGAGGAATTTCTAGGGAGTTGCATTTAATTCTGCTTCCTGAGGGACTTAGACCCTATGTGAACGGTAAAGATTAGCGACAATCTCAGGAAATACCTCTCAATAACAGCATGTCTATTATACAAGCAGCCACTCAGAAAGTTCTTAAATCACTTGTGTTAAAAAACACAATATAGAAATATACACCAAACCCTACATTTTTGTTTCAAACAGGGTAAGGTGGGGGATAGTTCCCAGATAGCTGCTAGATACAGTATATCAAAATTATTACTATCACACACACTATTTTCTTAATTGTAATCTGTATTATTATTATTATTATTATTATTTTTATTATTATTATTATTTTTATTATACTTTGTATAAGGAAGGCAGCATGGCTTGGTGTTTAAGAGCTCAGTCTCCAGAGTTAGACTTGAGCTCCATTTCCAGTCCAACATTTTAATCTACGGAATGCACATAGCGGTACCCCACTGGACTAGTTGAACCTAGTACAAACACGGTGTGGAATACATAGAAAGTCCATGGAATAGTGTCTGGCATACAGCAGTCAAGGGATGTGTGATAACCCTGGAGGGAATGTCTAACCAAAAACGCAACTTCATTTTTTTTTATGGTATTTATCATATGTTGGACATCCCAATTCAACTTTTTTACTATACACAGTGGCCACTTCAACACTGGCATCGAAGTGTAGTGTTTTTGTTCATATTCTAAGAAAGCACAAAACATAAGTATATACAACTCTGTCCCTGTATAAAGGCCAGCCTGCTCCCAAGGACATCAGTGAGAACCATGAGAGTGGATGAAAGCTTACATCTTTGGGGTAAATGCATATTCTGCTTGGTTCACCTATTATGATTATGATTATGATTATGATTATGATTATGATTATGATACCATCTGACTGATAGAAAAACTGCACTATTCGCTGGGGGAATACGTAAAATATCCTAATAAAACAAATGGACCGTACGATGCCTTAGCTATAGAGCCAGAACATGAATCGCTCTGTTATGCCGCCTATTTGGTGACGTTGTCCTTGTGAATCTACCTGCTAACGTGGTTTACAAGACGTGTCTGCAGAAGCAGATCTCTTCCCGGCAGCAGATTGTCGCAGATGAGATGCTGGTTGGAACGGACCGCTACTCCGTGGCAGACGCAGAGAGAGCACAAGACGTCCAGAACCTGAAAAAAAGCAATCACTTCCAGCTGACTAAGTCCCTTCTCAGATTCAAGTACCCCAGCACTTTTTGTGAACACAAACACATTCCCTCTGACCCAGCCGTTTGAGCATGGCAGCCATGAGTCCACTCACAAGTGGACTTTACAAGTTTCTCTTACATACCAACTGAGAATTGCATGGTGCCCCACTGGTGCTAAAAAAAATAAGCGCTAAATAATATTTTGATTGCAATTGAGAAATGAAAAATACTCATGAATCACTTGAAACACCTTTTATAAGTTCTCTTATTTTAAAAATGTATTTAAAAGTATGCCAGAGTTCATTCATGGCAGTAAAATGCTTCCCTTACCTTGTGGTTTCTTCCATGCTTGTCTAAAAGGGAGATTATGGATTTAATGTGTCCTTCTTTGATAATATTTAGGGCTTCTGGACTTTCTACTAACACACAGTGCAAAACTTCAAGAATACCTAAAGAGAAAATCAAGAAAGAAAATATGATTAAAGAGTCTGCGATGAGCAGTGTCTTGCCTTTCCTTCATGTGTTCATTCTGCAAAATGTAATTATTACGCACTCAATGTGCTTGTCACAAGGCACTGTGATAAGGGACAGGTGATGTTTGTGACAGGGGACTGATGACTAAAGATGATGAAGTCCTAGTTTAATGAGGAAAAGCCAGTGTTAGCAGAGTAAGCAGGTAACTCTGCCTGGGGAGGTACAAAAGAAAGCATCCTTAAGTCGAGCCTCAGAGAACACATTCATGACCATTTTCCAGACAGGAAGGTTAAGGTGGTACAAGGCTGAGTGAATTCTTGAATGGTGGGCATACCTGGGGTGCCTGGAGTACAGAGCAAGTAGAGGACAGTACAGGTAGATGGTAGGTTAGGACCAGCTCGTGAAGTTTCCCAGCATTAAAAATATAACCCTACAACAATGCATTCTAACCCACACAGATCATTACATTCCCCCGGAGGTAAATGGCAGAAAACGTTTCTTAGTTTGCAAAACAACAGAATACAAAAACACAGAGAACTATACAACATACAAAACCTGATTAAGGATGGCGGTATTTTAAAGTGTTAGCCATCAGAGAAGATAAAATGGAATTTACCCTTTCTTATCTTAAAATTTAAGAAAGAGAATAGAAAATAATTTTTGGATCGGAATGTTTAGTGTGAATTTGGAAAGCTGAATGTGTACATATGTATTCATGGTTTCTGAGCAAGCTTGCTTTGTCGCTAATGAGAGTGCAGGCCACCTGTAGTAATTAGATAGAACACTGAGGAAATGTGATCTGAGAGATACAAGGTGTCACGAAGGGCCCAAGGGAAATCTGCAGAAAGGTATATATATCTCCAGCGGAGTTCACTTTCTTGGAAAAGAAAAGCGCGCAGGCTTACAAATGGCAGAATGTGGAAGTAATGGTCGAACGTGGCTGTCACAACTTATACTTGATCCAAACCCCAATCCATTATCGGACAAGGGCTATTAATGCTAATTTCTACACTAATGACTTAATTTGTTGAGGTATGAATGTATGTTCAGTTAAAACAAAAACACCCAAATATGAGTTCATTTTTTGGTGTAGTTCGAAATCGACCTCTGTGTTCCAACACTCCATGCCAGTTAAAAATCCAAGATAGGAGAAAATAATACAAGCTGATGGGTAGTTAAAGAAGATGTTTCTGTAAGGGTACTTAAACTGAAAGCTTCTGGTATCAAAAATGGAGCAATAAAACTCATTCATTCTGAGCTAAAATAAACTAAAATAATAGAGAGGGAAGAGCGTTTTTAGTAGATTGGTCATATTTTAGCCTGACGTCTTTGTTTGTTCCCTGTTACCTATTACTGCAGAACCCATGGCAGCTGCCCGTATTTGCAAATGGGCTCATTCAGTTAAGCGTCCGCCTTCAGCTCTGGTCACGACCTCGCTGTTTGTAAGTTCGAGCCCCGCGTCGGGCTCTGTGCTGACAGCTCAGAGCCTGGAGCTTGCTTCAGATTCTGTGTCTCCCTCTCTCTCTGCCCCTTCCCCGTTCGCACTCTGTCTCTCTCAAAAATAAATAAACATTAAACTGATAAGAACAGATACTACACTTGGTCTTAGCCAAAAGGCCGAGAAGCGATCAAAAATAAATAAACATTAAAAAAAAAGAAAAAAAAAAAAAAAGAAAGTTGTACTGTGTCTCCACACTCATCTATTCACATTTCCTCAATGGCTGCTTTTGCATTAAAGAGGTAGGGCTGAGGCTGCGAAGTCAGAGCCCTACGGTCCATAGAGTATCATATATTTCCTGGCAAGTAAAAGACCAAGAAAAATAAATTCTCTTTGTCAGTAAATACGCGTGAAAACCAACAGCATTCAAAACCTTGAATATATGAGAAAAGATTTAAGACTAGAGTTTGAAAATGCACAGCACATATCACAAAATGCAGGAATGGCCATACGAAAATAAATCTGATTCTTCTCATATTCTGCAGACTTTAATAGAAGGCTTCCAGAGTTTGGGGCTTAACATTCAATCAAATATGTTTCTTTAATGCTGCTACATCATATCCAACAAATAATCTACTTAGTCGGAAAGGATTGACTACTTCAAGTCTGATATTGAAAGGTCAGAGGAAACGACTTTTATTTTCAACCGTTGGAATTAATAGCAAATATTTTATGGAATAAAAATAAAAAATTTTATTTTTTTTGGTAAGAAATTCCTAAAAGATAACAATTTGGAAATAGCAAAAGATTCATTTTCAAAAAAAAAAAAAAAAAACAGACCAGCTAGAAGGACTCTATTGTGTGTATATGTAAATCATGCCAACATATGTCTGGAAAAAAGAGACAGAGGAACAAGGCTTAACAAATATTATAATGGCAACACTTTCCTAAAGATGATTTGATGACTGAATTCTAAACACACTGACTAAGACCCAGAAATGGGAACAGTGCATAACACTTATTGCCAGATTCTCAAGGAAAAAATTTAAAGCTTGGTAGATCATAACCATATTACCAGAATATACAATACGTTGTCAAACATACACATATGCAAACTAATAAGAAAAAGCGATCTGAATTTGTAAGTTTTAATAAGTTCACAGAAATGATTTTAGTGAAAATTTTAAGAACATGCAAAATACATAACGTATAATGTAAACTTTCAAGAGTAGACACCCAATGGGATATGCATTATGACTGCAACTATGTCAAATATGTTATGTATAAAATACGTACTTTAAAAAAACACCAGGAGTTAGTTCACCAGAGTGCTCGTGCTGGTTGCTGCTGGATCAAGATACTTCTCTTCCCATATTTCATGAATTCCAGGAAATGAGTACACAGAGCTTCTTTTTTATGTTTTTTAATGTTTGTTTATTTTTGAGACAGAGACAGAGCACAAGCAGGGGAGGGGTAGAGAGAGAGGGAGACACAGATTCGGAAGCAGGCTCCAGGCTCTGAGCTGTCAGCACTGAGCCCGATGCAGGGCTTGAACTCCCAAACTGTGAGATCATGACCTGAACTGAAGTTGGACGCTTAACCGACTGAGCCACCCAGGTGTCCCTCATTTCATAAATTTAGAACAAGCATAAACAAACCTACCCTTTCCCACACACAGAGCACCCGAATTATAAGAGTTTACGTAAGGACTATGTATGGTATGGCTTAGTGAGGGGCAACCAGAACTCAGGTTAACTATTCCCAGTTGACTTCAAGTACCACTTCCTAATCATCTCATGGACATTTCAACCAGAATGGTCTCCAAGTGCCTCCAACTCAACTCTTCCCAAACTGAATATACGATACCGTTTTTGTATCTATACATGTAACTGCTTCTCTGGTCCACGGCCCATTCTAAAAGCCAAGTCTAAGTCCAAGCTAAAAAATTCCCTCATTTCTGAATTTCTGGCTTCCAGTTCCATCTAAGGTCAAAGCCCATTCCCCTGTATGCCAGCTCCTTCCCTAGATGACCCAACCCTCCTCTACTGCCTCAACTCCCACCAACTCCTCCTACAAAGGACGGTTAAAATATACTCTTACTTCAAACTACATACTATAAATATGCTTAGGTGCTCAGATATTTACAATACATTTGCACGTTATAAACGTTTATTTTGTAGCTACCAGGCACTGTTCTAGGCAGTAACATCATTGGCAGTCAAGGCCTGTCAGGCCCAGGGGGAGCCTGTTGGCTCTGCCCCACCTTCCATGTTTTCACATGTTATTCTCAGACTAAAATACACTCCCTTCTTCTGGGGCTGCAGAATGGGAATCATCTTGCAAAGTCAGAAAGTCACCTCACTCAGTGGGATTTTAGCAACACCCTAGAATGAATTATTCTCTCTTTGTAGGATCGATCACACTGTATTAAAACAATTTATGCTCATTTCAATCTCCCACTGGAGAACGAGCTCTGGAGAGCGGACATGTGTTGAAATCTGCTTCCTGCTCATCCATCACACTCTGGCCCAGGGAGCCCCATCTCATGTTTGCCAACTGAATAAGTGAATGAATATAAACGGACTATTAGTGTACACCTTCAGTTTAAACTAAATAAGCCCATGATAGGTTTACCCAATATAACAAGAGTCATTATTGTGAACACTATATAAAATAGCTACTTTGGCATATTTTACATCTGGAAACTTTAATATTAAAATACATTTTTTAAGGTAGGAAGACAGATGACAGAACGCAGATGGAAAATGTAGATTTCTTAGTTCCAGGATTACTTTACTTGTGCTTTAATTTCAATAGGGAACATTTTGACTTACTGAATAACAAGAATTTTTGTGGGCTTTAGTCTATTTCTGTGGGGGTCATACACAAAATTCAAAATTAATGGTGTAAGCCCTATATGTAATATACGTGAAATATTTAGCTATTTGCCTTAAAACTTTTGTGGCTGTAACTTTTTTTTATAGGGTTCATGAGAAAGAAAGATCTCTGAGGGTGTAATAAAATGTCTGGAAAGAACCTCATGGTACTGGAAGCATCCGAGTGCTACCATGGGTCATGCGCAGGGTGGTCCAAGGTTGAACAAAACTTGTTGAGCGTCTGTACGGAAACAAACCACGGAACAGAAGTGCTATATTTGGCCTGACGTCACATACCAGGAAGAATCGAGCCTAGGGATCTCGCCCCATCCTCGGTAGGCACGAGTTCATGGTAAGTCTTGCACACTTGAGCAAAATATATACAGAACCAGACCGGCAGCCGCTCAGGCACAGGGGGCTAGTGTGGGGCAAGGAAGACCAGTGAAGAATGGAGAGACGATGCTGACACGCCCTCTCCAGAAAGTGTTTTCTCAACCACAGTCACGCGTGTTTTGCAAAAATAAAAATTATAATCTCAGAACACTGAGGCGTATGTGGGTTTAGAGGGAACCTAGTTGTCACTGCACATGTGGGCACTATTCAGCTTTGGGAAAGGACTTCTCTTTTACATCTCTGCTCTACGCATGGGTAAGGATCCCGGACAGCTTTCTGACAGAGCACACGGCCTCACCTGACAATTTCTACACGGAAGCCTCTTAGTCTAAGAGGCGAGCAAAGAGAAGGCTTCAACCTGGGTGCTAATCGGTATGAATCAGACTGTCCCTCAGTGACAGAAACACTGGGGACACAGCGCAGGCAACGCACACAGAACTGCAATATCCACTTGCAGGGTCAGCAACAGTCACGATTAGAGAAACCACAAATTCCACATTATTCAAATCATAGGTTGCTTTTCTATTTTTTTCCCTACCTAGGAGTTAAAATTCTTTGTAACATTTAAAAAAAATTTTTTTAATGTTTATTTATTTTTGAGGGAGCAAGACAAAGCAGGAGTGGGGAAGGGGCAGAGAAAGAGAGAGGGAGGCACAGAATCTGAAACCGGCTCCAGGCTCTGAGCTGTCAGCAGACAGCCCGACGCAGGGCTTGAACTCAGAAATGGCGAGATCATGACCTGAGCTGAAGTCGCTTGCTTAACCAACTGAGCCACCCAGGTGCCCCACAAAATCCTTTGTAACTTTTTGGTCAGACCTTATTAGCAATATCCCCAGGGCTCAATGAGGGCAAATGGAAATAAGGGAAGTTGTATTTTCCACCTTGGATAATTAAATGTAAACAAAGTGACTCAAGTAAAAAGACGTGGGGGAAAGACACTGGGAAATAACATGACAACACAGAACATGAAACACACAAGCCAGAGCTCTCTATAGGGGTTACAGGAGACTGTTCCTGCATGCAATAATGACGTATGTTATGGACAGTTATCCTTTGATAAGGGGACTGGAGCACTGGATATTTACTAGGCTTAATGAAGAATTATAATAGTAAGAGGTATTACTATTATCCTGTCATATTACATAGTGGTTATAACCATGGACTCCAGCCAATGTGCCACAGTGGAGTCCTCGCAAATTTTTAGGCAAGTTCCTTAACCTCTCTGTGTTCCAGAGTCACCATTTCTTTCTTTTTAACTTTTTACTTTTTATTTTTTATTTTTGCGAGATAGCCACCGAGCATGAGTAGGAGAGGGACAGAGACAGAGGGAGACACAGAATCCGAAGCAGGCTCCAGGCTCTGAGCTGTCAGCACAGAGCCCGACACACGGCTCGAACTCACAAACCATGAGATCATGACCTGAGCTGAAGCTGGATGCTTAACCGTCTGAGCTACCCAGGAGCTACACAGAGCCCCCATCTCTAAAATAGAATTAGAATAATGGTACCCACTCTGGAGGGGGGAGGTGGGGGCTGTTTTAAGGAGTAACACACGGAAAGCTTTTAGAAAGCTATATAAGCATCTGCAATTATTTTATGGTTGCAACAAAATAACATAAATGAGAAACGAAATTTAGAAAAAGGATCATCAAGGAAACATTAGAAATATGCTTCTTTTGAAACAGAGATTAAAAACTTTAAATCAGGGAAAGGTAGGGAAACACTGAATGGTCAACACTGATCACCAGCAAAGTTCAGGGAATATATTTATTGATCAGCATGAAGAAATGAAATCGATGCTAGATTTTAAAATAAAACAGTTAAATTAGGAAATCCAGGGGAAATTAGACTGGTCTGTTAGACACCGAGGGAAAGATAGGGAGACACAACTAGGGCAAAGACAAAACTGTAAGACAGCTCTACGTTCTGGGAACAACAGGACTGCTGAGCCAAAAATACCATGAAAGATTATACCAAGTAGACTTAATGTCTAATCAATGTTCAAAAAGGCAGAAAGCACTCCTTTGACAGGAACCCCTTCTCTGGGTATTAAGATTATGAAAAAGAAAAACACATGAGGGGCGCCTGGGTGGCGCAGTCGGTTAAGCGTCCGACTTCAGCCAGGTCACGATCTCGCGGTCCGTGAGTTCGAGCCCCGCGTCGGGCTCTGGGCTGATGGCTCAGAGCCTGGAGCCTGTTTCCGATTCTGTGTCTCCCTCTCTCTGACCCTCCCCCGTTCATGCTCTGTCTCTCTCTGTCTCAAAAATAAATAAACGGGGGCGCCTGGGTGGCGCAGTCGGTTAAGCGTCCGACTTCAGCCAGGTCACGATCTCGCGGTCCGTGAGTTCGAGCCCCGCGTCAGGCTCTGGGCTGATGGCTCGGAGCCTGGAGCCTGTTTCCGATTCTGTGTCTCCCTCTCTCTCTGCCCCTCCCCCGTTCATGCTCTGTCTCTCTCTGTCCCAAAAATAAAATAAAAAATGTTGAAAAAAAAAAAAAAAGAAAAACACATGAAAATAAAGTGGGCAGCGGTTGGAGACGGCAGAAGAAAAGTTCAGCTAGCTCCATGTTGACAGAAGATCTAAGTAGTTTGGGAGGAGTTTTGCAACATACCAAAGGTGAGGCCAGAAGAGAAACAATCTGAGTTATGTACAAACATATTAACTTGTTCCTGGGCCCGTGCACTTGAGGGAGTCCTTTAAAGGCATGTCTCTGTTATTCTGTTCCATTCATTTAATTGTTTTTTAAGGTTTATTTATTCTTGAGAGACAGAGAGAGACAGTGCATGGGCAGGGGAGGGGTGGAGAAAGAGAGAAAGAGACAGAATCGGAAGCAGGCTCCAGGCTCGGAGCTGTCAGCACAGAGCCCGACGCCGGGCTCGAACCCACGGACCATGAGATCATGACCTGAGCCGAAGTCAGAAGCCTAACCGACTGAGCCACCCAGGCATCCCTTGTTCCATTCATTTAAATGGAACTGCCAATGAGTGATATAATCATGTACTGCGACCAAGCTGTCCTTGTTTGGTGGTTGGGCATGAATGTGGACCTAGAAGTAGCAGAAACTTCTAGTTTGAGCCAGTGGAGAGGTTAGTTTGCTCTCCCTAATCAGTGTTAGGCCCGTGCCGAGCAAATGGCAGGAGGTGAGCAACCAATCAAAATAGACAGACCATAATTACAACACATCTTTCTTAATGTTAACAGTGAATTCTGCATGTTACAGACTGAAGCACTGAGAGAAGTAAGAGTAATCTGTGGTTTGTTGAAAATGAGTATAAACTTGGAGCGCCTGGGTGGGCTCAGTCAGTTAAGCGTCTGACTTCGGTTCAGGGCATGATCTCGTGGTCCGTGAGCTCGAGCCCCGTGTCGGGCTCTGTGCTGATGGCTCGGAGCCTGGAGCCTGCTTCAGATTCTGTGTCTCCTTCTCTCTCTGCCCCTCCTCTGCTCTCTCTCTCCCTCTCAACAATAAATAAACATAAAAAAATAATAATAATTGGGGTGCCTGGGTGGCTTAGCTAAGCGTCCAACTTCAGCTCAGGTCATGATCTCGCTGTTCTCAGAGCCTGGAACCTGCTTCAGATTCTGTGTCTCCCTCTTTCTCTGCCCCTCCCCTGCTTATGCGGTCTCTCTCAAAAATAAATAAACATTAAAAGAATTAAATAATAATAATAAATAAAATGGGTACAAACTTGAAGTCAAGAAACTATTTGAGTTTCAGCGTGAGATAAACTGATGAATGTGCTTTTTAACTTTTGTAAGCAAATAGAAAGGGACAAAAGAAGCAATGTACGTTTTGCTTTCTTTCTATAACACAGCACTAACTTGTAAAGGAAAAACACTAAATAGGGTTTCCATATCTCACCCCCCTTCAAAAAAAATGGACTGAGTTGATTTCAATATGAAAATATATAGAGTCATGGGCGGGGGGCGGGGGGGGTGTTGCACCTGAGTGGCTCAGTTAAGCATCTGACTTCAGCTCAGGTCATGATCTCCCGGTTTGTGACTTTGAGCCCACGTCCGGCTCTGGGCTGACGGCTCAGAGCCTGGAGCCTGCTTCAGATTCTTGTGTCTCCCTCTCTCTCTGCTCCTCCCTGACTCCTACTCTGTGTCGCTCTCAAAAATAAACATTAAAGTGTTGTTTTTTTTTTTAATCTGAAAATATCATGTCTTGAAAATAACAATGCCAAGAGATGCGGCCTCAAGCCAAGTTGAGAAAACACATCATTTTCTATACTTCAAAGTTTTATAATGGTTTTGAGGCTTCAGAAGAAAATGAGCTCATTAAATCTTGAGCTAACAGGAAGTTGAGAAGGGAGAGAAAAAGGGACAAGGATTGAAATATAACACAATGTGACAAGATTAGGACAATAAAAGTGGAAGTTCATGAAGATAAAGGTATACCGCATTGTTATTCGTATACAGAAGGGCAGAATATCAGGAATGCATTAGCAAAATAAACAGGCAAAAAAGACAGACTCAGGGTATTTTACTGGAAGACAAGACGAATGGGAGTCAAAAGCTTCCTGGGGTATATTACCTAAAATAAGTAACACATAAAATAAGCAATGCAATTATAATGTACATTCAGACTTAACTAGGCTCCTGATGGTGTGCTGCTCTCAATTTAGCAATATTTTACGAAGACAGACAAACTAGAAGAGTAAAAGATGGTTAAGAAAAGAAAATGTCAGTTAAAGGTAGTTATGATACCATAGTTAAATAATGTTAGAAATGTGACATTATACAAATATTTATTTGTATAAATTGCCATATCTCAAAACCCACGGAGTGCTGAGCACCAGACACGAAATCACAAATAATTTGAAGATATTCTTATCTTGCTGGTTACTGTTGGGTGTTTCCCCCCATTTATTTGTTCAATTATCACTTAGTTCATTAAATGGGCTATCTGCCGTGTGAGGTTCTAGATAGGAGTAAAAAGAGGAACAGAATTTGACATCATTCCTGCTCTTATGAACTTTCCAGACCGCGAAACTTCAGTCTTGGCTGCATTACTTTCCTTTGGCCTTGCAAAGATCATACCTCTTAGCTTCCTAGCTTCAAAGTCCTCATTGGTAAAATGGAAATTATAATGGAACTGACCTCACAAAGTACCTGGGAATCCACTGAGGTAATACAAATGACATCTCATCACAGTGGCCTAAACTCACTCGTCCCACTCCTTTTTTTTTTTTTTTTTTTTTTAAGTTTATTTCTTTTGAGAGAGAGAAAGAGCACGGGGAGGGGAAGGGCAGAGAGAGGAGGGAGAGAAAGAGAATCTCAAGCAGGCTCCACACTGACGCAAGGCTCGAACCCACAAACTGTGAGATCGTGACCCAACTGACCTACTCAGGAGCCCCTTAGCGTCCAGCTCTTGATTTTTGGCTCAGGTCATGATCTTAACGGCTCCTGAATTTGAGCTGCTGCCTCAGGTTCTGGCTGACAGTATGAAGCTTGCTGGGATTGTCTCTCTCTCTCTGCCCCTCCAATTCTGTGTGTTTCTCTCTCTCTCTCTTTTTTTAATCTCAAAATAAATAAAGAAACTTAAAAAAATATTCCCTTGGCCACACAATGTGCTCATTATAGTGTTCAAGAAACAAGAAAGGTATGCCTCTCTGTGAAATATTAGTGCCTACAAACATACTGGCAGATGCAATTAATTGCTCTAAAGGCCTTTAAATAAAATGTTCAAAGATATATACATCTGAGTACTTTTAAAATAAATCCTCCAGGGCAAGAGAAACACAGATTAATGAGCTCTTCAAAAAGACACCTCAAAGCGGCAAATATTTATTGAGAACTATTATTTTGGCCAGAAATGTAAAATGATCATAGCATCTGCCTAAGCTTTGTATAAATTTTAAAAAGGCAGTCTTTTCAAGAAATGGTGCTAGAGAAATTGGATATTCACAAGTAAAACAATGAAACTAGACCCCTGCTCTACAACACTCACAAAAATTAACTCAAAATGAATTAAGGACTTAACTCAAATGAAACCAGGAAATTCCTAGAAAAAGAACTTCTTGACCCAGGAATTGGTAATGATCTTTCAGATATGATACCTAAAGCATAAGCAACAAAATAAAAAATAAACAAGTGTGACTAAATCAAACTAAAAAGCTTCTGCGCAACAAAAGAAACCATCAATAATGTTAAAAAAAAGAAGACAACTTACAAAATGGGGAAAAATTGTAAACCGTGTATCTAATGAAGGGTAAATATCCAAAATATACAAAGAACCCATTAGGGAGAAAAAAAAAAAAACAATCCAATTAAAATGGGCAAAAGTGGGGCCTCTGGGTGGCTCAACGGGTTAAGCATCCGACTTCAGCTCACATCATGATCTCACAGCTTGTGAGTTCGAGCCCCGAGTCAGGCTCTGTGCTGACAGCTCAGAGCCTGGAGCCTGCTTCCGATTCTGTGTCTCCCTCTCACTCTCTGCCCCTCCCCCACTCGTGCTCTTTCTCTCTATCTCTCTCTCTCTCAAAAATAAATAAACATTAAAATAATAAAGTTGGGGTGCCTGGGTGGCTCAGTCGGTTGAGCGTCCGACTTCAGCTCAGGTCATGATCTCACAGCTTCTGAGTTTGAGCCCCGCATCAGGCTCTGTGCTGACAGCTCAGAGCCTGGAGGCTGCTTTGGATTCTGTGTCTCCCTCTCTCTCTGCTCCTCCCACACTTATGCTCTGTCTCTCTGTCTCTCAAAAATGAATAAACATCAAAAAAAACTTATAAAAATACATAAAACAAAAAATAAAATGGGCAAAAGACCCAAATAGACAACTTTCCCAAAGAAGATATATGAATGGCCAACAGATACATAAAAAGATGCTCAACATCGCTAGTCATCAGGGAGAAGTAAATCAAACCCTCAATGAGATATCACCTCCCGCCCATTAGAGTAACTGTCATCAAAAAGGCAAGAGGCAACAAATGCTGGGGTGGATGTGAAGAAAACAGAACCCTCATGCACCGTTGCTGGGGTTGTAAACTGGTACAGCTGCTATTGGAAAACCGGATGGAGGGCCTTCAAAAAATTAAAAATGGAATCACTACCTGATGCAGTAATTCCGCTTCTGAGAATACACCCCAAGAAAATGAAAACACTAACTCGAAAAGACATCTGCACCCCCACATTCACAGCAGCATTATTTACAAGAGTTGAGACATAGAAACAACCTGAGTGTCCACTGATGGATGAGGGGATAAAGAAGATTACGCTGAGTGAAGTAAGTCAGCCAGAGAAAGACAACCACTGTCTGATCTCAAACAAAAACAAAAACAAACACCAACAACAAAAAAACCCAAAAACCTCACAGGAAAAGAGATCAGACCTGTGATTTCCAGAGGCAAGGAGTGGCGGCAGAGGATTGGATAAAGATCGGTGCTCACTAGCCACATAAGCTACCACATGCTGAGGATAAGCCAACTCTGCCCTGTGCTACACAAGGCAGTGGGTAAGAGGGTAAATCCTAAGAGTTTTCATCACAAGGGGAGGTCTTTTTGGTTCAGTTCCTTTTACTTAAAAAAAAATTTATATATATATGTGTGTATGTGTGTGTGTGTGTGTGTGTGTGTGTGTGTGTGTGTGTGTGTTTGAGATGATGGATGCAAACTAAATCTGTTGGAGTACGAATTTCACAATCACCTAAGCCAAACCATCGTGCTGTATACCTTAAAGTTACACCACGAGTGTGTCAACTGTATCTCTATACAATTGGGTGGGGGGAGGTCTCCTGCTGTACGAAGACAACCCAGGGGTTGGGGCACCTGGGTGGCTTGGTCGCTTAAGCGTCCAACTTCGGCTCAGGTCATGATCTCACAGTCCGTGAGTTTGAGCCCCGCGTCGGGCTCTCTGCCGATAGCTCGGAGCCTGGAGCCTGCTTCAGATTCTGTGTCTCCCTCTCCCTCTCTCTGCCCTTCCCCCACCCACGCTCTGTCTCTCTCAAAGATGAATGTAAAAAAAAAGAAGAAGAAGAAGAAGAAGAAGAAGAAGAAGAAGAAGAAGAAGAAGAAGAAGAAGAAGAAGAAGAAGAAGACGACGACGACAACCCAGGGGCATCATTTCCAATAAGCACAAAAGAAATGTGCACAGAATAACCTAATTCTGGTACTTGGTCCGTGTGGAAGAGGGGAAAGAGAAAAGTTACACATTGTTTAACAAAACCCACAAATCCTATTTAGTTATTTATTTATTTTTAAAGATTTTTTTTTTTAAGTAATCTCTACACCAGATGTGGGGCTTGAACTTCACAGTCACACGCTCTACCGACTGAGCCAGCCAGGCGCCCCAAAAACACACCAGTTTCTCACAGGGCATTATGTGCAGAATGGTCGGTGGTCCTGACATGAAACAGTATGTACAGAGTCCACCTTGAGATGCATTTAAAGATGGATACAATTTTAGGAAACTGAGCAACTTGCTCCAAGCCTGAAAACATCAGAAAATAATCCCCGAAGACGTGAATGTACTTTGTCATGTGGTGAAGAGTAACATTTTTTTAATGTTTATTTTTGAGAGAGGGACAGAATGAGAGAGAGAGAGAGAAAGAGAGAGAGAGAGAGAACGTAAGCAGGGGTGGGGGCAGAGAGAGAGGCGGACAGAGGATCTGAAGCAAACTTTGTGCTGAGAGCAGTGAGCCCGATGTGGGGCTCGAACTCATGAACCGCGAGCGAGGTCATGACCTGAGCCGAAGTCGGATGCTCAAGTGACGGAAACCCAGGTGCCCCAAGACTAGTATTTTAAATCATGTGTGTCTAAACCTCCATTATGTAGTGTGGTTCAAGAGAACAAACGAGAGAGAGGGGAGACATGGTGCTGTGATGGCCAAGAGGGGCTGGCTGGGTTGGAATACTCCAGAAGTCACTCCCAGCTCAGACACTCTAGGACGTAGGTCAGTAGAGCTTACTCGTTTACATGCAGGAGATATTCTCCCTCATGACCTTGGAAGAACACAGAAGGGCACACTCAGTTCGTTGCTTCCCTGCACCTGAGCAGCATATATCATGAAGGGATAGAGGGGATCAAGTTCAGAGCCAGAAGGCCAAAGTTTGAGTTCTGCCTTGGCTGCTTCCACACTGTATGACCTTGAAAAAATAGCTGTACTGTGCCTCACTTCCCCATCTGTGAAATGAGGATACTGAGGCTATCTACCTCATAGAGTTATTGTGGGGATTTAGAGACTTAATATATTTATTATTCTTTTTTAAGAGAGAGAATGTGAGCAGGGGAGAGGGACAGAGGGAGAGGGAGGAAGTGAAGGAGGAAGAGGAAGAGAGAGAGAGAGAAAGAGAGAGAGAGAAAGAGAGAGAGAGAGAGAGAGGATCTCAAGCAGGCCCCCTGCTCAGTACATGGCCCGACATGGGGCTCAATCCCACAACCCTGAGACCCATGACCTGAGATGAAACCAAGAGTCGGACGCAACGGACCGAGCCACCGAGGCGGCCCATGAGTTAACATACTTAAGGGGCTCAGAACACTGTCTGGCACCCAGTAAAGGTAAGTGCTTGCTAATATTAAGCTTTTCCACCTGCAATTCTTCATCCTGAGTCGGAGCCATCTCAACATGGGGAAAAACAAAACCATAACAAAAAAACCGTATTTCTCTAAACTGAATTATGCAGTTTTATCAGGGAGCTCTGACACTGCCTGTGGTCACACAGCAGCCAGGCTCTCTCGTTTCAGATCCTGTCTGATCCAAAGAATCCAGCGTATGATCTGCAACATCGTTTATCACTTTACTCCTTGTATGTTTCAACGGTTTGCACAAGTTTTTTTATAAGAAGCTCTTGGCTGAGGGTCTTTGCATGGTGCCCAGAGTACGTTCATGTACACATTTGGCATCAAATTTCTAACAGCCCCCCCCCAATCCCACAGCAACCCGTGGGGCATGCTGGAGGCACACTTTTCATCTGGACTTTTCAACAGTTTTCCCTAGTTTTATTGCCGAACACAGAACACCTGTCTAGTTTATTTCTATAATGCAAATGCCCTTTTAAGAGAACGCAAATAATCTTGTAGTTATTAACAACAGCTACTTATTTTTTTAAAAAGGCGTTAGGTTCTTATTGGGACATTTTTATTCATTTAATGCAATGAAATGTGTCGACTAACAGTCCTTTGGGCAATGCCCATTTTACAGGCAAAAATATGAGGCACAAAGGGTTGGAGTCGTGCAGCTATAAAGGATGAAGCTGGGCTTGGAACTTAAGCAGTCCATTTCAGAATCCATCCTTGTAATCAGTCTTAAAAGTTCTCTGCTTCTCCTTAACACAGTATAAAAGTACGTGGAAAACAAGAGATGATTAAAAAGTGAGCTGCCATTTCTGATGAGGTAGTCTTGGCAGAGTTCAACCCTGTTTTTTGTTTTTGTTTTGTTTTGAATTTAATGTTTACTTATTTTGACACACACACACACACACACACACACACACACACACACACAAAGAATCCAAAGCAGGCTCCAGGCTCTGAGCTGTCAGCACAGGGCCTGACGTGGGGCTCGAACTCATGAACCCTGAGATCATGACCTGAGCTGAAGTCAGACGCTCAACCAACTGAGCCACGCAGGCGCCCCTTAACTTAAATTCAAGTTAGCTGACATACAGAATTGTCATGGCTTATGGAGTAGGACCCAGTCATTCGACTCTTACAAATGACACCCCAGCGCTCATCCCCAAAAGTGCCCTCCTTAATGCCCACCGCCCATTTAACCCATAAAAATATGGAACGCATCACGAATTTGCATGTCACCCTTGCACAGGGGCCACGCTAATCTTCTCTGTATCTTTCCACGTTTAGTTTGTGTGATGCCAAAGTGAGCACTCAACCCTGTCTTTGCTGATGAAATGGTAGGAAACCCATTTAGGAGACCAGAGGCATGAGACAGCCTGAGCTGAGACGTCAGTTCCCACTGCATCAACTATACCCTGAGACCTAACACCACTTCCCTTCTCCAGTGCAGCTGCCTCCGGCGGGCACCCAGGCGGCTGAGCTCATGGCCCATCAAGATTATGTTTCCTGTATCACATCAACGCTAAGGGAGGACACCTGTGATGCATCCTGCCTTGACACTGAAGATAAACCCCTCAGGTGGGTAGTGACTGGCTTCTTTCTTTTGACTACCATGCCCGAGTGAGTAGAACCCACTTTAAAAGCCAAGGCACTAAAACAAAAGGCTTGATTCAATCAAGAGGCACGTTGACTTGAGAAAACTGAGCTATGTCATACACGATGCAAAGAAACTTTAATGAACTCAGTTCCAGATGAAGTCCTTAAGCCATGATAGGGTCCCCGGACTTCAAGCATGACGGAAAGCAAGTGACACAGCACAATTATTTCACCAAAGATGATGCTAAAAGTATTTAATATCCAGCGTGGTAGGAACGAAACCCTATCAGAGCAGACACTGGCATTAAGCAGCCATCTGTTGGTAGCAGCACATACGAGCTGAACCTTCACTTTTGTCCATGACAGTAAAACATAGGTTTAGTACCCAGAGAGGACAAGAAACAGTCAAGGTCAAAGGAAGAAATCACTGGCTGTGATTTTGTTTTTAATAAGAGGTTTTCCTCAAGCAAGCCCTTCCCAGATAACATAGTTTCTCTGAGATTAGACTCCTCTTCTCTTCCTCCAGCTAAGCAGACATTTAGAGGGTGGCATCTAACCAGCTGTGTGTGGGAAGAAATAACATCAGCAAAAGGGGCCAATGCTCCTACGTGCACAGCAACCCTGGGGGATCTAAGGAAGCAGGATGGGAGTGTGGATTCCAGGAACTGTCCAAAAACACCCCCAGGGGACAAAAGCTCTCGTGAATTCGTGGGAGGCTGGATGGGGGGATGTAGAATGGAGAGAGAGCACGTCCACGGGACAGATGTGGGCAAGCTTCACTTATCAACCCCTCTCCCCATCGCCTTAGGACAATTCCTTGCCCTTTGCTGGCCATTGGGGTCAGTATGGAATGTCGGGAGAACAATAGACACCCCCAAGGGCAGGGAAGTGTCCAATATAGGTACCAACTGACTTTGACTTTGGGCTTTCAACCTTTCATACCTTCCTTACCCAAATCCTTAGGAGGCTGGTTAGTCAGAGTCTGGGGAGATGATCTCTGTTAAGTTACACTCCTCTCGGCGGTGGAAAGCCCTGGCCGGCATTCCCGCCATGTTGGCAGAAATGGAGTGAGCAGCGCTATGGCACCTGTGACTCTTGGACTGAGGCTCTCCTTCTCCCCACTCCTTAAACAGACTGGGTGACAAAGACTGAGCCTGCCTTTGATACTCCCCGCCACAGGACCTATCTGAGGAGCTGACGCTCCGAGGACAACACACGTTCATGGACCACTGAGGCAGGATTGTCAAACAGACCAAAAAGGCAAAGTAAGCATGGCAAACAGATCTAAGAATTAAAAGCCCACCGTGAATCCGAGCTTCCTATTTAGTGTCAAAACACAGGAGAGGATTGCAGATCCATTGCACAACCTGGAGAGCCACCACCCGGGAACAAGGCCACCAGACCCCACCTGTCTATGAAATCCTGAGCCCGGTCCCTTCCAGCCTCCTTCAAACTTTAACATCAGGTGCCAGAAATGAGTCATATGGTTAAATGAGCATAAGTGGGAAGAGATAATAAAATCAATCAGCACTATGCCACAAAGCACTACAGCGTTCTTCCCAAATGTGAGACAGTTGAAGATTTTTTTTTTCCATCTCTAAAAAACCATTTTCTGAAAACACAATTTGCCATCTATCCCACACACAGGCTTTTAGAAACGCATTCTGAAATGGATACAGATTCTGGGTAACCCAGCAACTTTGATCACCTGTCTCATTCAGAAAGGAATGTTCTGTTTCATTTGGACTTTACTTTGAGGGACTTCCCCCCCCCCCCCCACTTTTCACACTGCTGGTAAAATAGATTTAAAAAAAAGCCCTCCAAATCTAGATTCTCCGCTCTCTGTCCTCCTTTTCTTTCCAGCCATAACTTAATGCTTTGCTGGGAAAGGAAGTAGAAAGGCTGTATGTGGACGTTTCCAGCATCCTTCAAAAAGGAGTAATTTTTGACCAGGGACTTAGCTAACTATTAAATTAGTAACCTTTAACCGCTAATACATTATTTTAAACATTGAGTGAGTATCTTTGGAAATGTACACTCAGTTTCCCTGTCTTAAATGACCCATTAGCATCAAACATGATTTTACATATTGTAATGACCCAGATCATTATTAAAAACACCAGTCATTATAATGAGCTCTAGACGAAGCCACAGAAGTAAATGAATGAATAAGTTATGAAGGAGTGGTAGGGTCAATGGGTACCGACCCCAACAGCTATCACAAAAGGTTGTCTTTACACAGTCTGCAATATCGTGGTGATTCTGATTTAATGTTTCTTGTAAGAGTCAGGTGCACAATGTCCTGGCTATACCCATAGCTGGCTTTCTGCACAATTGAAAGATCTGAATCAACCAACGGCTGAAGTTGCCTTCTTCAAAGCTACCTCCTGGAAAACCTTCCCTTTCTGTGATATCATTAAGTGTTGCCTAAACAGTTGGTATCATTCCAAAAGGTTAGCTATGATTTCTGCATTGCCAACAGTGGAGAACAATATCCTGTGACCTCCTGCATTTTCTAACTCGATTGTTCATACCTAAGTACGTGTTTAGGGGGAGGACCCTGGCACACAAGATTCTGGGACAGATTATTCACAGGTTACACATTTTTCCCTTTGAGAAATGATGAGCTTATGCTCTCCAAGAAATAATTGTGACATCTTTGGAAGCTTTAAACGATTGTATTTCGGGACGCCTGGATGGCTCAGTCCATTAAGTATCTGACTCTTGATTTCGGCTCAGGTCATGATCCTGAGATAGAGCCCCATGTTGGGCTCTGCGCTGACAGCACGGAGCCCGCTTGGGATTCTCTCTCTCCTTCTCTCTGCGCCCCTCCTCCACTTGTGCTGACATGCTCGAGCTCGCTCTCTTTCAAAATAAATAAATAAATAAGGTTAAAAAAATAAACTATCATATTCCTAGGTACCACATGCTGTATGGTACGTGAGCATGAGGCTTAGGCAATTCAAGACCCCTGAAATATTCCTTCTTCTGCTGAAGCCCAGAGGGACCTCCCTTCATGGGACTTACTCAGAGTGGAGAACAATGGGCAGGAATCTCAAAGAAGACCACGTTCATCCCTGCAAAGCTATGTGTGGGATACACTGTACAAAAGTAAGACTCAGAGAAACTATGCAGCCCCCTGGCCGGCAGACCATTTCAGTCAACTATTCCTTGAAGTTCCCAAATAGCGTTCCAAGTGCTAAGAACATCCTAAGGAGAACCTGGCCTTCAGAAATACATCAACTCAATCAACTGGACTTGCTCGTGCAAAGCTTTTGTCTTTTCAATTAAATTTGGCCCAGAGACATAGTCACACATGAAGCCTGGGGAAAGGTCTACTTTATCTCTTGTTCTCTCAAGAAATTCATAGTGGCTGTTCTTACCGATGCTCCGATAGAGCCTTAGGCACTAGAGATACTAGTCAACTTTTGATGACGCACAATGTGTACAAAAGGTTGTGTCCACCGCTCTTTCTGAGACTTGCTAACATGTAAGGAGATAAATAGTGGTTGGCTGGGGAGCAGACACTGCCAGGGCCCTGATCAAACCCTCACGCTCTGCATTCAGTGAAATTCCAGCAGCCAAGTTCTGCATTTCTTTGCTTGAGGATTTGCTCCGATCACAGCGGCAGCTGGAAAAGCCACAGAATTAACACCCCCTGGGAGCAGCACTGCTCAGTGACAGAGAAAAGTTGGTTGTAAACATCTTGTCTCAGCCCTCAGGTGGGAGAACTGTAGGGCTCAGTTTCCCACAATTCCCCAAGGGAAAAGCTCCAGCTACACACGGTGGTAACTCGCTTGTCAACACACCCTCTCTGACCCCTTCTCTACCGAGTCTCACGGTGACTCCCTTCCCAAATAAACCTCCAGTCCTTTTCTCAAGGTTTGCGTCTGGTGGTACCAGACAAATGTACTTCATTAACACAACCTTTGGCTGGCCTTTTCAGATCTTCATCAGATTTCCATTTGAGTCTGTACCAATTTGACTTTTGTCCACTGGACTTTTTTTCCCCCTTTTTTGGAGAAAGAGAGAGAGGAGAGAGAGCATGCTCACACATGAGCTCTGGGGAGGCGGCGGGGCCAGAGTGGGAGAGAGAATCCTAAGCAGGCTCCACTCTCAACATGGAACCCAACACGGGGCTTGATCCCAGGACGCTGGGATCATGACCTGAGCCAAAATCAAAAGTTGGACCCTCAACCAACTGGGCCACCCAGGCACCCCTGTCCACTGACCTCTTCTAAAGGAAACCTAAAGTTCCTAGGGTTACCCCTCGCTCTGCTCTACTGTTCACATACAGACACAGAGACTAGCAGTGCTGAGGTGATCATGTTCAGCAGTCTCTGAGAGTAAGATGATGCATAAATGAGCACTCAGGAAACAGTTACGTACGAATGAAATAAATTTATCTTATGCATGTGTGTATACGGTATGATCTAATGATATGCATATCGTTACTGTTACTGTCTCTAAAAACTAAGCAACATTGTACCTTCTCTAAGAAGAAAAGTAGTTCATTAAAAGCATAAATGGAAGGACAATAGTGAAAAATATTTCAGAGATGTACAAACTAGGAGGCTACAAAGCATAGTGAACATGCTTCAAGTCTGACGTATGATTATGAGCTAGGGTTTCATCTCTGCTGTAACAATTAATTCTAGTATCTACAATCATTCATTTAAATGTTCTATGCCTCAATTTCCTTTCCCTTAATTTTTTTGATGTTTATTTTTGAAAGAGAGGGAGAGATAGAGGGAGAGAGCATTTTTATTTTTTTTTAATATTTATTCACTTTTGAGAGACAGAGAGAGAGAGAGCAAGTGGGGGAGGGGTAGAGAGAAAGGGAGACACAGAATGTGAAGCAGGCTCCAGGCTCTGAGCTGTCAGCAGAGACCCCAACACAGGGCTCGAAACCATGAACCGTGATCACGACCTGAGCCAAAGTCAGACGCTCAGCCGACTGAGCCACCCAGGCACCCCTCAATTTCCTTTCCTTTAAGGTGACATGTTAGGTTCAGCATTTTCCAAGGGTCCTTCCTACTCCTGACTTTCACTGTGTTTTCTGAGAGCATGGGGGCTTCTACGTGAAGTGGAAATGCCTGTGACCAACAGCTGGATTGGACAAAGACAACAGCAAATAGTGATTTGCATCCAGTGGGAATGTGCCTATAAACAACCATACAGAAGACTCCAGACACTGGGCTCTACTTAGCTCAGTTTAAAGGATGCTCCATTCTGTTCTTTCCTTGTCTCTCTCCTTTTTTGCTGAGCACTTTTTTTTCTGTGCGTGTGTGTGTGTGTGTGTGTGTGTGTGTGTGTGTTTTAAAAGCTTATTTATTTATTTTGTGAGACAGAGACAGAGACAGAGAGAGACAGAGACAGAGAGAGGGAGAATCCCAAGCAGGCTCCACACTGTGAGCGCAGAGCCTGACACAGGACTCAAACTCATGAACTGTGAGATCATGACCTGAGCCGAAATCAGGAGTTGGTCGCTCAACTGAATGAGCCACCCAGGGGCCCCTGTGTATGTGTGTGTGTGTGTGTGTTTCAAGTGAAGCAGTTGATTCACCCAACATTAATACTGTCCTGAAGGTTGCTGGGCTCTCTCTCTTTCCAGATCCTCCCCATGGCTAGAAAAAGGGGTCAGCATACCTTTATGTATCGACTGAAGATTGCCAACAATTCTGGACATGTTGACCCAAGAACCTATCCATTTATGCAATAATGCCATCACCTTTTTTTTTTCTTTTAGTATTTATTTATTTTTGAGATAGAGACAGAGCATGAGTGGGGGAGGGGCAGAGAGAGGGAGACGCAGAATCTGAAGCAGGCTCCAGGCTCTGAGCTGTCAGCACAGAACCCAATTCGGGGCTCGAACCTATCAACTGCGAGGTCATGACCTGAGCCAAAGTCAGATGCTCAACCGAGCCACCCAGGGGCCCCAAAAAATATGCCATCACCTTGTTAACCATCAATTGATCATACTCCTGAGAGTTATTCAGTTTTCTCCTTATTCAGGATATTCTGTCTTGGTCCACAGTCATGCCATTGGTGCTGTGATACCATGAAAGCTGTCATTTACAATTCTTGCACCTACTTTAGCTCAACAATCTCCTTCTTTATATCTGCCACCCAAGAATCCAGCAATGCCTTAAAACTCAAAGTCTGTGACTCAAATTTCTCCTCCTCCTAAACCTTCATCATTAAAACTTTACTCGGAGACTTAAAATTACCCCCTTTGACCACAACCAACTGTTCTCCTATTCATTCCATTCCGACAAACAAACCTATCCTTGAATGGGTCTTTCTCATGCAAGAGTCATGAAATTGTTTCTGTACTGACAGGTATGTTCTTAAGTGAATCCAAACATCCATTCATACATTCATTTCTTCGTTTGTTTAATAAAAACTGTCCAACATCCACTAGGTGCCAGATGGGATGGTAATCCCAAAGATGAATGAAATCGTGTCTATAGCTTCAAGGCGTTCATTGCTCGTGTAGGAGACTGAGAGAAAAAAAATAAGTAACATAAAGGGGCATCGGTGGTATAGAAGGGCAGCTGATAAAATACTGTGCAAAGAGAGGAAGAAGCAACCAATTTCATTCTGGGGTGTTGCTGATACAAACTGTGGTGTTGGATAAGTTCAGGAAGCCCTGGTTATCAGAGTTAAGTTTCTACAACACCAAAATAAGAATAACATACTTACTATGTTAGAGAGGGAGAAATCAGGTTGAGTGCTTATAACTATTTTATGATTATACAGACAGTTTATTAGTATCTACTGAAACATTAAAATTTTTTTTTAAGTTCATTTGAGAGAAAGAGAGAGAGAGAGAGAGAGAGATTAGGGAGGGGCAGAGAGAGAGGGAGACACAGAATCCGAAGCAGGCTCCAGGCTCCGAGCTGTCAGCACAGGGCCCGATGCGGGGCTTGAACTCATGAATGGTGAGATCGTGACCCGAGCCGAAGTCAAACACTCAACCGACTGAGCCACCCAGGCGCCCCTACTGGAACATTTTAAAATAAAATATTATGCTGTGTGATTTGGAAAACTAATTTTTTTTCCAAATCTGTCCAAATAATCCTTTAAACACAAGCCAAAAATAGAAGTTCCAAACCACTTTTTTGTTTGTTTGTTTGTTTGTACAGTACATTTGGAATGAATGATTTGAAAAAGTGAGAATTCTGGCTCTTTAGAAGCTTTCAGGGCTTCATTTTTTTTTTTTAATGTAAATGAACAAGATATCGTAAAATTGCTTTTCAGAAATAACTAAGAAAAATACCAACGACTGGACCACCTGGGTGTTTCAGCTGGTGAAGTGTCCGACTCTTGATTTCAGCTCAGGTCATGATCTGATGGTCACGAGATCAAGCCCCATGTTGGGTTCTGTGTGCTGACAGCAGAGAGCCTATTTGGGGATTCTCTTTTTCCCTCTCTCTCTGCCCCTCCCTGGCTGTTGCTGCTGACTCTCTCTTTCTCTCTCTCTCAAAATAAATAAACTTAAAAAAAAAAAAAACGATTTTGTCAATAAGTAAAAACTTCAACCTATTAAAAGGAAAACACTTACATTGCACCGACGCTCTGTTTTTATCTTCAATTTGCTTTTATGTCTTAAAGGACATAAAACAGGAGAAGATAGGAATGATATATCATGACAAGGAGATAATCGGAAAACATACCAGAAGAAGCTTCCAGTCTTTCCAATCGGCTGATCAACCAGTCCAGGGAGCCAGAAAATTGGGCACAGTTTTTACGATTTCCTCTAATTAGAGCCGCTGCAAAAGAAAAAGAGCAGACTTCACAGTTATGTGATTTTCCAGGTTAAAATGCAAGGGAAGTTGCTAGTGGCCCTGAAATGGTGGATCAAGAAGAAAATGCTTTGGCTTAAAACATAAATATATAGACACACCTACGTGGACAAAACTGAGATACTTTTTTGAAAGAATTGATATTTATTAATAGGGACTGAAACAAAACACAGCTCATTAGAAAGAATACATCTTGAAGAAAGTTACATTTCATATTGGGAGGAAATAATAAAGGATAATGGAAAAACCAGTGTCCTGGGAGTTGCCTCACCTGGGCTCTAATACTCTTTGCATTTAATTAGCCAGGAGATTAAATCATTTAATTTCCCTAGAGCTCAACATTCTCACCTCTACAATGAAGAAGTTAAGAGCACATCAGTTTTCCTGAAAACGGAGCACAAAATACTAGGAGATACACCCCGGTAACTGTAATAGGCACATAGACAGATACAATTAATTAAAATGTTACCTAGAAAAAAGGATGGGAGGGTAGATGACTAGTAAGTCTGAAACCTTCTGCTTTTCCCCTGTATCTCCACTTCTCCTTTAAAAAAGATTCACCACCGTGCACTTGAAGGATTCTGACATGCAGTCAAATCCCCTGTTCTGTGTTTAACCTACTGTTTCTGACACACCTTTGACAAAAGAAACCATCTTCTATGAAACTCCTACGCGACCTCGAGGATCTCCTTCAATCCAATGTACATAATCCATTTAAAACTTCCAATGATTCAAAATCATGCCATTCTTTCAAAGCAAATCTGGTGAATATTTTACGTTAATTCATGAGATTGTTCAGAAACTACAATTGTCTACAAAGGGTCAGTGAGATGGTGACAGAATAGGGCATTTAATGGGAAAAAGATGTCGCCATAAGAAAACAATCACTATTTATTTTTTTTTAATTTTTTTAACGTTTATTTATTTTTGAGACAGAGAGAGACAGAGCATGAATAGGGGAGGGGCAGAGAGAGAGAGGGAGACACAGAATCTGAAACAGGCTCCAGGGGCTTGAACTCACGGACTGTGAGATCATGACCTGAGCCGAAGTCGGACACTTAACCGACCGAGCCACCCAGATGCCCCAACAATCACTATTTAAACTCTGCTAGTGCCAGAAAGCAGTTTGAAGAACGCAAGTTTCAGAGCCCCTGTGGTGACAGAGCATAATTAATGTTAGACTTCTGTCACATAAACTAAACGTTGGTACCTGACCTCAGAGTAAGAAAAGAAACAGTGACAGCAAAGACAGGAAGGTCTATTCTTACAACTGTAGAAGAGCTCTGTGCACAGAGCCGCAGGACATTTGCACAAAGAGTAAACAATGATGTGCTTAATTACTTAGACTCCTCTCTCGCTCTGGGGCCAGAGGTCCAGCAAGAGCCAGCAATCAGCTACACACACACACACACACACACACACACACACATACACGTGACAAGTGCCAGGGACAAGTGTCAAGGATGAAGTGTCATAGAAGGATAAGGAGTCCAATGTGTTCGGCAGGATTTCTAATTTTAACCCATTAGAATATCTGTTCATGACTTACAACAGCCACTGAGGGAGGGTATAGGGTAAGGTTTCTGAATCTTTACAGAGTCTCATTTGTTTAAAATTTAACTCACTCTTTTAATTTTACCTCTGGTTTTTAAACCTGAAGATAGTAAATGTTTTCTTTAAAGGACAGATGTTAGAGATAAGGTGATTCTTGAAGAAGCTACAACGTAAAAATCAACCCTTTTAATAAACCATGAAACATCAAAGAAAATCATAGAGTAAGCCACACACAGAAAAAAACCTTCATTAAATTTGCTGCAAACACAGGGCACCTGCGTGGCTCAGTCGGTTAAGTGTCAGATGTGGGCTCAGGTCTGATCTCACGGTTCGTGAGTTTGAGCCCTGCATCAGGCTCTGCACTGGCGACGGTGGGGATTCTCTCTCTCCCTCTCTCTCCACCCTTGTCCTGCTCACACTCTCTCAAAGTAAATAAGTAAACTTAAAAAAATTTACTGCAAACAGAAATGGCATATCCCATGACATTGTAACTGACAGCCCACTGACAACAATGTAACAAAACTAGAAATTAGTAAGAAAAGTAGAAACAAAAATAAAACCCAGCCACTTAATAATTTAAACTCTCTCATTAATAATTTTTGAATCAGTAACAAATCAATGCCACAATTACAGAATATCTAGTAAATAGCAAAAACAGAAATGTTAACCTAATAAAATCAGTGGTCTATGGTCAAAACTGTACTCAAAAATTAACCACTTCCACTGCTAAGCAACAGGGTGAAACGTGTTAATTAAACAGCCTTTCAAAATGTAAGAGAGAACATCAAAAAATATAAGTAAAATAGGAAAAAGAAATAAACAGCCAAAAAGAACTACATTAGAAATAGAAAATGTGATCTATGTAATAAATTAAAATGGTAAAATTAATCCACAAAGTCAAGATTTTTTTTTAATGATTATTTATTTTTGAGAGAGACAGAGTGTGAGCAGGGGAGAGGCAGAGAGAGAGGGAGACACAGAATCCAAAGCAGGCTCCAGGCTCTGAGCTGTCAGCACAGAGCCTGATGCAGGGCTCGAACTCATGAACCGTGAGATCAGGACCTGAGCCAAAGTCAGCCTCCCTAATTATTTTATAAAGACAGTATAACTTTGATATCAAGACCCAAGAAAGAAAGTATGCATATAAGAAAACTAGAGGGAACTCTTAATTACGAATACAAATCCAAATATCTTCTATAAGGATAGTATTTACAAATCATATTCAGCAATGCATTAGCAACATTAACTCAAGTAGGGGTTCATTCCTCCAATGAGACAGAAATGTGTTAGGATGTCTGTTGATAAGTCCAAGACGAAATGTGATGATCTCAATAGACTCTGAAAAAATATATATATTTCTAATGAAAACAATTAAACTCCATAAAATCGAGTGCCTCCTGAACGTTATCAGTGTGTGGGTAGATGCGTGTGTGCAGGTATGTAACATGGCTTACAGATAAACGGAGGGTGTAAAATCTTACAGTTCAGCAAGTTAGTTAAGAAGAAATCAGTTAAGTGAGTTTCCAAAGTAATTGAAAGCTGTGCTGAGAATTATAGGAAAGTTCATCATGATACAGTTTATAAGAGCAAAATACTGGAAACAGTCTGAGGGTGCACTACCCTACCCTTCAGTAGGGTAGTATATGTCCACTAAAACCTGGTGAAGGGTTATAGCTACTGCCAAGAAGAGATGCCCCCAATACAGAAGACAGGTGCAAACAAATGCTATAGAATATTGGTTGTATGATCTCATTTTTGTGAAGTGCGTATATTCAATGTATATGTATACATGTATATGTACAAGTATATGCAAAGCATGGAAAAATGGTGTTTTTTTTCAGAATATTTCTTGGAAAATGAGAGCTGCTTCTTTGAGAACTATATCCTGATAAGTTCCTGAGACAGAAAACAGAGACCTTAAGGAACACTGATAAAGGTAGGACTGCTATCCTGCATCCAAAGGGGACATTTTCGGGGCGCCTGGGTGGCTCAGTCGGTTAGGCGGCCGACTTCGGCTCAGGTCATGATCTCACCGTCCGTGGGTTCAAGCCCCGCGTCGGGCTCTGTGCTGACAGCTCAGAGCCTGGAGCCTGTTTCGGATTCTGTGTCTCCCTCTCTCTGACGCTCCCCAGTTCATGCTCTGTCTCTCTCTGTCTCAAAAATAAATAAATGTTAAAAAAAAAAAGAAAAAAACCCAAAGGGACATCTTCTTATTTTAAAACAGGAAGGAAGATGAATGGAGCCAGGAGGAAAAAAGGATTATGTTCCGTGACGTTTTCCTTCACAAGGACTCCCTCTGGAGTCACAACAACTTCCATCCCAAAACAATCACAAACGGTCAATACGAATGGCAGTTTGCATGCACCTGTGAAGAGGTGAAGTTCAGCACGCCAAGGTACTACATAACCCTGGAGAGACAACAGATGATAATGAAGAAGCATGAAATGGAAAACAATGTATCCAAATAATCCCCCAAAACGTAGAGACATCAAACCGAAGCCTTGAGCTTGTCTCAATCCCTAAAATTGGAATTTGGACTGAGCTACCTAAGCCTTCAGGAGCAGAGGGCCACAACTGATGTCACAGTGATGCGGGATGTGCATGGGTGTGAACACATCATGCAATTATTGTATGTGTGTGCATGTGGGTGTGTGAAGTGTTTTATATGTGTATAATGTTATAGAGATTCACAGAAGTGTTTTTATTTATCTTTAATTTTTTTGATGTTTTTATTTATTTTTGAGACAGAGCGAAAGCACGAGTTGGGGAGGGGCAGAAAGAGAGGGAGAGAGACACCAAAGTGGGCTTAGTGCTGCCAGCAGAGAGCCTGATGCAGGGCTCAAACTCACACACCGTGAGATCATGACCCGAGCCGAAGTCTGATGCTTAGCCAACTGAGCTCCTAAGTTTTTTTAATTTTAGAGAAAAAGAAAGACAGAAAGAGAGAGAGAGAGAGACAGCAAGAGCAAACATGAATGGGGGAGAGGTCGAGGGAGAAAGAGAGAGAGAATCCAAAGCAGGCTCCATGCCCAACGCAGGACTCGATCTCACGACCGTGAGGTCATGACCTGAGCTGAAATCAAGAGTCGAACGCTCAACCGACTGAGCCACCCAGGTGCCCCAAGAAATATTTTGAAAAGGTTATATGCTAAAATGGGTGGTTATGTTTTAAACGTAGTTTCTACCTTTTTTTCTTTTATCACATTTTTTCATGTTGAATAACTAACTAAACCTCTCAACTTTTATCCAACCAGAATATGAAACGCAATATTGGCCATCCACCGAAAAATTATTAATGTCCAAGAGACTCCATTCTGCATCTCTTACTCGTTTTGTAACATCGCTGTGTCCCCATGCTTTAGTGTCTTTAAACTCTGAGACTCAACTTCTCAAAATACTTGGAGAATCAGAAAACTACAGGCAGGTTAAGATGCAAAGATCTTCCAAGAGTACTCTCCCTTTTAAAATTTACTGAACAAATAGTGATTACCTACTTTGCATCTGGCACTGTTCTGGGAGTAAGAGATATAGCAGGAAATCAAATGAGGTTCTCTTTTGGAGCTTACATGCAAAGTATGGAAATACCAAGCGAACGGTTATAACATAGGCAAATGAGGGACCAAAGAACTAGAATCCACAAAGATTTTTAAAATTTTCAGATTAACAAGTGGTTGCTCCTAAATCCTGAAAAGCCTAAAAAACAAATACACAAACACACAAAAACTCGAGAATGCCGTTGACAAATCTCAGAGTGCTGTGCCACAGAAACTTCTCGGAGAGCTTGAGGAGGCATCCCTGCCATTGGGGGACTGTGCGAACTCAGGTTTGAGGACCGCCTGCCCAGGAAGTGGACGGGGTGGGAGAGGCACCGACCCAGTGTTTTGTGTGGATGGGTCTCGATGACTGTGTTGGGCCAAGAACGCACGAGCACTTCTCATGGATCCTGGGGGAAGAGCATCTCTGTGGACTCATTCTGAGTCTACTCAGTACAGCCATCAGGAGCAGCAGGAAGACTTCAGGAGAAAGAGGCTGGAGGCAGGCTACTAGACACGCATGGCTGAGCAAGGAGCCACAAACAGCCACCTGAGAACAGACTTGCAGCTGTCCTGTCCCGTGAGCAGGGCCTTGGCTAAAGGCATCTGACATGCCCCCCAGAGAAAGGCAGCTCCCACCCCCTGCCAGCTGTTCCACTCCCCCCCACCAAGGAGGACAGCTTTAACCTTCTGGCCAGAGCCAGAGATCGGGCAGCCACACAACCAAGAAAAACTAGGCTATGTTCTCTCTTCCCTCTCCACCCTCATCAGGAGGCAGCCGAACAGCTGGCTGGTGGAGGACACGGTGAGGGGAGACAGCCGTGTGTTCCTGCTGGCACAGCTCATACTGGGGCCAATGCCTCACAGGCAATTTCAGTTCCAGAGTCCACGCTCGGGGCCAGTCGACGCTGCTCCCCACCAGTCTCTTTCTGCCTGAACCCCTGCTCTAGAAGAGATTAGGAGGAGGGGTCTCGGTCAACATCAACAGATTAAGAAAGTATCTCGGGGTGCCTGAGAGGCTCAGTCAGCTAAGCTCTGAACAAAAGCTGGTAACTTCTGCCTCCTTAAACGGGCTGCAGCCTATCCTATTTGTTTCATACTTTGAACCTTCATTAAATGAGTATTCATTGGGAGGGTTTGCCAAAGAGCCATTTCTCAAACATCTTTAGAAAATCATCCTGGCTTGCAAGCCTCCTACAGATTAATTGTGTGGATTTCAGAAAAGACATATGAAAGCCAGCCATGGCAATGCTTTCAAACTATAAATATTGGTGTCTCCGGAACACTCCACTCCCTCCAGGAGGCGGGCTCATCAGTCTGCCTCTGTCGTTCTCCACCTACAACGCATATTAAATAGATCTGTGTCAAATTTTAAATTGTTATAGATTATCATTCCCACCTGCTCTCTCCATGCTAAATAAACCTGCTGAAGAAAAAGAAGGTGGCTTATTTCACACCAAAGTCTACGACGGGATCTACTGTCTACCGAGCTGGAAGCATGGGAAGGAAGCTTAACAGACTTGGAGTTAATGATACTTGGGCCACACTTCCTGATACCTGGGTAAAGAAGGACAGTGAGGGGCACCTGGGTGGCTCAGTCAGTCTGACTCTTGGTTTCGGCTCAGGTCAAGATCTCAGGGTTCGTGAGTTCAAACCCTGCATTGGGATCTATGCTGACAGTACAGAGCCTGCTTGGTCTCCCCCTCTGTCTCCCTCTGCCCACCCAGCCTCTGTTTGCTCGCTCGCTCACTCTCTCTCTCTCTCAAAATAAATAAATGAACTTAAAAAAAATAGAACACTGAGATGTAAATATCTTATCACCTCCAGATATTGCTACAGATCTGAGGCTTTCACAGCCACACTGAAGTATCTGCTCACGTATAGACGGCTACTTATCTTCTGATTACACTGACTTCAGTGAAAATTACTGGCGGCAGATGGTTCTTAAGTCAACATGAGATTATATATTTTTTTCTAATCATGGAATCAGTGTTCCTGACAACAAAAACAGAAAATCAAGAGTAGTCAAAGGAACAGTTAAACCACAAAATCTCTCACCGCTCTGTGTACCCCGAACACCCACCAGAGAACCTACCATGTGTATATATATATTTTTTTAATCTTTTTTCAACGTTTTTTATTTATTTTTGGGACAGAGAGAGACAGAGCATGAACGGGGGAGGGGCAGAGAGAGAGGGAGACACAGAATCGGAAACAGGCTCCAGGCTCCGAGCCATCAGCCCAGAGCCTGACGCGGGGCTCGAACTCACGGACCGCGAGATCGTGACCTGGCTGAAGTCGGACGCTTAACCGACTGCGCCACTCAGGCGCCCCCCTACCATGTGTATATTGAACAAGAGCCTCTTGGGCGCCTGGGTGGCTCAGTCGGTTGGGCATCCGACTTCGACTCAGGTCATGATTTCGCGGTTCGTGAGTTTGAGCCCCATGTTGGGCTCTGTGCTGACAGCTCAGAGCCTGGAGCCTGCTTCGGATTCTGTGTCTCCCTCTCTCTCTCTCTGCTCCTCCCACGCTTGTGCTCTGTCTCCCTCTCTCTCTTAAAAATAAATAAACATTAAAAAAGAAAGAGAGTCTCTGGGTGCCTGGGTGGCTCAGTTGGTTAAGCGTCCAACTTCAGCTCAGGTCATGATCTCATGGTTTATGGGTTCAAGCCCCGCATCGGGCTCTGTGCTGACAGCTCGGAGCCTGGAGCCTCCTTCTGAGTCTGTGTCGTCCTCTCTCTGCCCCTCTCTGCCCCTCCCCCACTCACGTTCTATCTCTCAAAAATAAATAAACATTAAAAAAAAGAGAGAGAGCCTCTTTAGATGCATGCACTAACATAAATAGTCTATTTCTTCACTCGACTGGAATTAATTTACTAGCTTTCCCTTTCATCCTCAATTGTGTAGCACGGTGCCATTTGCATTAACGACTCTTTTCAGTTATAAAAGTAATGTGTGTAAATAGAACAAATATCCAATGGGAAAGTAGAAGTCCTGTCTCCTGAGAAGCAGCCACCTAGCCCTTCTCTGTGCATCCTTCCTTAAGTGTCCAGTGTGTACAAGAATGTATCTTTCTCTACATATTTCTAATGCAAGGCAGTTGGAATCTTAATGTTAATACAGTAATCTTATTCTTAATACAGCAAGCATCCTGCTTTTTTTCGCTCAATACCATATCCTAGATGGCCATGCTAAAAAAGAACAGCCATCTGGCGTGTTTTATACAGTTTTCCTGATGATACGTTTATCTCAATTTTCAATGATAACACAGTACTACACTATTACTTATGGAACCAATCCCCTGTTGATAGAAAAATTGCTCTCAATTTTATGCAATTTATAAACAATTTTGCAGTGGACCTCCTTTCCACACTTGTACAAATATATCTCTAGAATGCATTTCTTAAAGTAGAATTTCTAGAGTAAAAGGAAATACATTTAAAGTTTTATGTATACTGCCAACCAGAGTTTGTTTGGTTTTTTAAATTCCATCAATTTGCACCCCCACCAGAAAGAAACACACTACCCAACATTTCCCCCAACAACGAGTATTATCAAATCGTTTATCTGTGCTCATCTCCTAAGTGAAAAATGATCTTTATCATTTTCATTTGCAGTTATTTGTCATGTTGAATATCTTTTATTATTTTATTTATTGCTCTGGCAACTACCTGTCCCCATCTTTTGTCTGTTTTTCTATTATTGTCTGTTTCTATTGTATTGTCTGTTTTTCTATTTGTCTGTCCTTTCCTTATGGATTTATGAAAGCTCTACATATGATAGAAACCGGGCCTTTGTCTTTCACACAGGTGGCATATTTTATAAAATCCCCACCTGTTTTTTTTTTCTATTTTGTAATGATATCATTCACCATAAACATTTTGATTTTTGCGTAGTCAAATTTATCAGTCTTTTATTGATCGCTTTCTGATAGGATTTAACAACAACATGTATTGGGATGGTCAAGGCAGCAAAGTCTGTAGCTGCACAGCACTATGGCTAGGCTAGCTTTATTATTCACTCTGTCTCTTACTCAACCATTAACTCCATGAGAGCAGGGATTGGATCCTGGTCATAGCTGTCCCTCACTGCCCAGATTAGGGCATCTCCCATAACAGGTATTCAATTAATCTTTCTGAACGGATGAGAATCTTATTCAAATGCAGGCCCATTGGACTCAAAGTCCACGTTTTCCCAACACAACACAGTCTCTATTACAGAGGATGCCTCTTCAGAAGACTGTAAAAGGAAAGAGATTCAAAACACTTGGGAAAAACAAATGGAAAAAGAAGCTTCCCTGGAGAGAGAGATTAAAAAAGAGAGAGAGAGAGAGGGGTGCCTGGGTGGCTCAGTCAGTTGAGCATCTGACTTTGGCTCAGGTCATGATCTCACAGTCTGTGAGTTTGAGCCCCACGTCGGGCTCTGTGCTGACAGCTCGAGGCCTGGAGCCTGGAGCCTGCTTCGGATTCTGTGTCTCCCTCTCTCTCTGCCCCTCCACTGCTCATGCCCTGTCTCTGTGTCTCTCAAAAATAAATAAACATTAAAAAAAAAAAAAAAGAACATGTGTGTGTGTGTGTGTGTGTGTGTGTGTGTGTGTGTGTGTATTTGGAAAGTATATTCGGAACTTATATCTCTTGTTGCATGAAAAAATTAGTTTAAAAGCCACAAAAGCATGCACATGTCTGAAATCAGTGTGTATTACCTTATGACATACACGATTACTATACTGTTAACTTCCTTTAAGATGTGAGTTTTAGAGAATTCTAATTACATCAATTTTAAGTAATAGCTCCCTCAATCATTTCTTAATCAAATGGGATGTAAATAATTAAGGAAACATACATACATTTAAGAAACGTATACTTTATGTCTCCATATTAATCTATAACATAGATAATATTTACTGCCTATCAAACCTCTGATATAAATAAACTAAGTCTAACATTCTGAAAGTATAGAAGTGGATAAAAGGCAAGCATTGGAAGGACCGAATGCTCAGGGAGCAGGAACAAAGTGAGTGAGGCCTCAGGTGAGAAGGCAGACACCCCAGCCATGGGGCTCCAAAGACTGGAATGGGAAAGGTGAATACCAAGTATCTGAAAGTCAATGGCAATTCTTGAAGGAAATGTGCAAGGATTCCCTGATGCCTCCCATGGAGATTGGTAGAGAGAAATCATACAGCATCCAGCTATGAGCATGATCGCAAGTATTTACTGAATATCACCTATGCACCAGATGTGGAAGATACAGACGTAAGAGCTGGGCATGACTGTATTCAGAGAACGGGTAGAAAAATGGAATAGGAAATTATTTTCGGCCTGGAGGAAACTATGAAGAACACTTTATTTCCTCCATTTTCTGATGAGGAAATCAAGGGCCACTGTGTATCTACCATAAGCACCCTGCTGTATCTTCTGCGTCTTCTGTATTTTCAAAATCCAGAACTTGCCTTGTTAGAGCCAATCGTTGCAAGTGAAGTTTCTTTTCTAAGGCATAGTTAAAAGGCAAAAACAAGAACAGAAACAAGTTGAAGAAGAAAGTTTTACTACATTGATGACACAGAGGATGGTGATAAATGTATCCTAAAGAAAAGAAAAAAAAACAGGACTAATGAGAAGAGGGAGAGCTGAGCCTTTGCACACATTACAACAGGTAAGCCATCCAACAATCTTATGAGGGGAATTAGTATTGCCATTTTACAGATAATATTTATAATAACAATAGGCGTCACTCACTATGTGCCTGGTATTCCTCCGAGTACTTTACATCAACTCATGGAATTGCACAACGACCCTAAAAAGGAGGCACTCTAGAGTGGGCATTGAAGATGAAGAAACCGAGCTCGGCTTTAGTAATCTGTCCAAGGTCATGTAAGTGGTAGAGCTATAATTCTGAGACTCTTCTGGGCTAAAAGAAGGGTCATTTCCTCAGAGGCTGTTGCCTATGGATTAAAGATTAGAGCTTTGGTTTTTCAAGAAAAAGACATGATGGTGACAGAATAACGGGTTCAGTGATGTGTAATGAACCAACTTGATGGCCACATCTAATCTGTTACAGGGAAACCTACGCCCCGTGGGAATCTCTAATACATTTATTAAATAATTCAAACAACTATTTATTGAGCGCCAACCCCATTTGCACACGGTGCTAGGTGGTGGACAAAAGCACTCAGATGAGAATTCAGTCCATAAAACCTTTTGGATGAGTGAAGCGTACACGTTAACATTTGAGCTGGACACTTCAACTCCTTCCCAGAATTCTCTGCGATGCTCACTTCCGTATGGCAGCCGGGCAGTCCATGGGCTTGGCCCCAGTTTCTGACGTGAGCAGTCCCCGTGAAATGCTGGTGAAATTCCTTATTTCCCTTGCAGGAAGAGCTACAGACGTGTCTACTGAGATGAAAGGGGTGATTTGCAAGGGGTTAAGAAACGGCATGCTCTTTCCTAAGAGACAGTTTCCAACAGCGGCCCTCTTTCACTTGTTCCACGTCAGAGACACTTGTGCAGCACTGTGAGAGGACAGTAGGCGGCTGAGGCCACACGAGGGCAGCCAGCACTGGGGGGAGCAGACCCTGCTGCGGAAGGCACAACACACATAAAGAAACTGGTTCCGGAAGCAATGATAAAGCCACTGAGTCACACCCACTGGTAGACTTCCAGCTCTGGGAGCTAATGAACGACCTCTGCTGTGTGCACCAGAGGCTGTAATCCACATGTGGACACATCCTAAGAGATGCATCATTCCACCTACAACAACTGCTTCTCTCCCCTTCCTCTCTGAGTAGGTAAGTCACGTAAAAGTCAGATCTTCAGCCATGTTCCCGTGAAAAATCGAGTCAGGGGCGCCTGGGTGGCACAGTCGGTTAAGCATCCGATTTTGACTCACGTCATGATCTCATAGTTCGTGGGTTCAAGCCCCGCATCGGGCTCTGTGCTGACAGCTCAGAGCCTGGAGCCTGCTTCAGATTCTGTGTCTCCCCCTCTCTCTGCCCCGGCCCTGCTCTCCTTTGACTCTCTCTCTCTCTCAATAATAAATAACCATTAAAAATTTTTTTAACAAATTTAAAAAAATTAAGTCATAAAACCACTTCTGATGAAGAGTGTGCTCCCACCCAGCATTTTGTAGGGTTTATTACTACTCCTTCAGTAGGTTCTAAAAGAATCCAATTTAATCCCCAACGAACTCTGTCAAGTAAAAGGAAGATAGGCTTGAGGGATATGTGGCCCAAAAGGATAAAACTGAAATATTGACTTTGCCGGATGAGACTTTTTCTATGATTTTAGAAAAATGCATTATAGGGGCGCCTGGGTGGCTCAGTCGGTTAAGCGTCCGACTTCAGCTCAGGTCACGATCTCACGGTCCGTGAGTTCGAGCCCCGCGTCGGGCTCTGGGCTGCCGGCTCGGAGCCTGGAGCCTGCTTCCGATTCTGTGTCTCCCTCTCTCTCTGCCCCTCCCCCATTCATGCTTTGTCTCTCTCTGTCTCAAAAATAAATAAACGTTAAAAAAAAAAATTATTAAAAAAATAAAAAAAAAAATAAAGCTCAATGCGATAAATTATGACAGAATGAATACACCTATTTCTATATTCAGTCAAAGAAAGTACAATCTTTGGGATATTTAGACTAATAACATTATACAAATAAAAGTATTTCCACAGTCCATCTTTTCACGGATGTTTGTAGCAAGCAGCCTTGGAAGAGAGAGATGGTGTCTCCACCCAAAGCAAAAGGGCAGGCAAGCGTATTTCCAACATGACTGACTGGGAGTCACAATCCCTTACCGGTAACTCAATGCACTGCATGTCAAATGTCCCCTTCATATTATCCTGTGAGAAGTGGGGTTTGGGGAACTGGCCCCCCAGATGCTGATATCTTGGCTTCGTCCATTGCTTTGAGAAACAAACTATCCCTCTTTATCCTAATTTGAGGCCAGCTCAGTAGCTTCCAAGTTCATAGTTCATGACAACAGACATGGAGAAGCTATTGGAATAGCCCAGACCAAAACCAATAAGGACGTATGTTTGCATACAGTCGACAGGAATGCTCCTAAACCACAAGTGTTGCTTAACATACGTCAAGCACACTTAGAAGCTGCAAATGCATGGAGAGCCTGGGTGGCTCAGTCAATTAAGCATCTGACTTCGGCCCAGGACATGACCTCATGGTTCATGAGTTCGAGCCCCGCATCAGGCTCTGGCTGATAGCTCGGAGCCTAGAGCCTGCTTTGGATTCTGTGTCTCCCTCTCCCCGGCTGGCAATCAATCTGTCTCTCTCTCTCTCTCTCTCTCTCTCTCTCTCTCTCTCAAAAATAAATAAATGCTAAAAAAACAATTTTAAAAAAATGTAAGTTGCAAACACAAATCTCAAAAGGACGGAAGGAAGATGAAGGTCCCTGACGGGACTCTGGTGAGGGAGAAAGAGGAGTCTTGGGGGACTAACTTCAGAATCACAAAGGAAATATCTCCTGCATATGCATTCAGGGGCCCCTCCCCCCCCCCAATTACACCCTTGATGTCTCCCTTCCACACGCTGAAGACAAATCTGCTCTGGGCACGGTACACATTCAGGGATGGATGTAAATACCAAACATCACTAGGATTTAGTGTAACAACAGGAAACACATTGAGCCTCGATTAAGAAGCAGGTCATAAAACTTATGGGATCGTTCTACACGGGCGTGCGTTGGCTGCCTCAAAAACCATCAGACGTCTTACCTAGCAACTCATAGAGAGAATTCAGAATCGACTTCCAAGCCTCGCCTCCTTCTCTCCCCGCCACATCCGCGAAATGCGCCGCACTGCTATAGACATGCAGCCTGTCGATGCACTCGAGCACGAGGTTGATCATGCCCTGGAAAGTTAACAAGAATTACCCTGAGAAACAGCGATGCTGCTCACAGACGAGAAATGATGCTAAGTTGATTAATTTAAAAAAAAAAAAAAATGCCTGGCTTGAAGTAAGCCTGTTAATCATAAAGAAAATTGAGGCCATGTATTTACATGACAGGAAGAAACACATTTGTATGGGAAATAAAATGTTCTTGAAGTAATGCAAGTGGCTTCTAAATCCTGCGGGCTGTTCTCAGAAACAGAAGAACAAAATCAAAATATGTGCTTCATATTTGCACGGGCAAGGTTTACTGCTAGATTAAGGAATTGATCACAACTGTATTCTACCATGAGTAAACAAAGGTTCACTAAAAAATATTCCACGTTGACATAAGGATTATTTTTTTTAACTTTTTAACGTTTATTTATTTTTGAGAGAGAACGAGAGAGCAAGCGAGCACAGGAGGAGGACAGGCAGACAGAAAGGGAGACCCAGAATCCGAAGCTCCAGGCTCTGAGCTGTCCGCACAGAGCTCAACGTGGGACTCGAACTCAGTAACTGCGAGACCATGATCTGAGCCCAAGTTGGACACTTAACCAACTGAGCCACCCAGGCACCCCAAGGATTATTTTTTTAAGTTTATTTTTATATCTGTTGAGAGAGAGATAGAGATCAAGTGGGGGAGGGGGACAGAAAGAGGGAGACAGAATCCCAACCAGACTCCACACTGGCACAGAGCCCGATGTGGGGCTTGAACTCACGAACCTGAGCCAAAATCAAGAGTCCTTCACCTAACCGACTAAGCCACTCAGGTGTCCCTAGCATAAGGATTATTTTGAGCTGAAGGCAACTAAGAAAACATTCTCTTTTTCTTCTCCACCAGGAAGGGCGGGAGATGTTTAATCACAAGAAACAATGCCCAACGCTTATCAGCCCAGAGGCTTCACAGAGGAATCTACCTAAGAAACTTTACTAACTTACCCTCACCTTCCATTAGTTTCCGTCTGTATTTACCTTCCCACAACTTGCTGCCCCAGACGCTCAAAATTCCTTTCCTTTGTCTCTTCGTTTTCTACAAACTTACTGTCCTTTTGTTAGGATGCTGTACAAGCCCAAGTTCTAACCACTCCTTTGAGTTGCTCATCACAGAGTGCTCCATGGATATGCAGGGTTCACCAGTTAATAAACCTCCACGTGTTTTCTCTCATATAGCTGTCTTTTGTCATTCTGATCTGCAGGGCCTCGACCAACAAACCTGAGATGAGTGGAGGAAAAATATTTCTTTTCCTCCCCTGTAACAGCATGAATGAATCCTAGTTCTTAGGGTAGGCACTGTCATCATCATTTTTAATATTAAGCTAAAGATCTAATAAACGAATAAAG
Organism: Neofelis nebulosa; assembly: GCF_028018385.1. NCBI lineage: Eukaryota > Metazoa > Chordata > Mammalia > Carnivora > Felidae > Neofelis > Neofelis nebulosa. The sequence goes on along the minus strand of NC_080794.1, from coordinate 8,198,909 downwards.
ACAAGCTCATGAAAAGATAGCTTTGAAGCAAATCAAAAATGCGTTATACCACTGTGCAAGATGCTATCTAAATCTGGGGCTCCCAGGGGCGACCTGACCTCCCCTGGGCAGTTTCTCTCTCTGGAGGGCTCAGCAGGTTGAGCGTCTGACTCTTGGTTTTGGCTCAGGTCATGATCTCATGGTTTTCTGGGTTCAAGCTCCACATCGGGCTCTGTGCTCCAAGCAAAGCCCTGCTTGGGATTCTGTCTCCCTCTCTCTCTGCCCCTCTGTCACTTGTGCCATTTCTGTCTCTCTCAAAATAAATAAACTTAAAAAAAAGATGCTATCTAAATTTGAAATTAAGCTTGTATTATTATTCCTAGATCAAGGTTGCCAAAATGAGGCAAAACACACAAAAGGAAGAGTTGACTAATCAAGGGAACCTATTTCACACAGAGTTGTAAGAGGGACCACAGCCCTAAGTACATTTGTCAGTTCCCGTCCGGATTGTCTTATGCGAGAAATTGAAAAAAAAATCCAAAATCAATCCTTGGAATTTTCATAGCCCAGTATTTCAGCACGGTCTAATATTTTGGCAGATGCAGGATGAAAAGGTCTCAACATGGGGCACCTGGGTGGCTCAGTTGGTTAAGTGTCCGGCTCTTGGCCTCGGCTCAGGTCACGATCTCACGGTTTGCGAGTTCGCGCCTCGCATCGGGCTCTGCACTGAGAGTGCGGAGCCTGCTTGGGATTCTCTCTCTGTCCCTCTCTCTCTGCCCCTTCCCTGCTCTCTCTGCCTCTCTCTCAAAGATAAATAAATAAAAACTTTCAAAACTTAAAAAGAAAAAAAGAAAATGTCCCATCAAACTAGTCCATGTTGTCACTGGCTCACGTCCACAGGTCTCCGTGCTTTCATACCACTACAGCCTCTAGACCCACCTTTTTTTTTTTTTTGTATATACACTAAAAAGTCCTCAAAAGTTAATGTTAATTTCAAAGGCTGTTGATGGAAAATTAGGAAACCGTTTTCAAACTAGAAGAAGGTAGAGGTAGGGATTGTGGCTACTCGTCAATATTCTCTAACCTTTCTTTCTTAGACACTTTTACTCTGAAACATTCATTATTCCACACACAGGGGCACTCAGAGGAAGGGGAGCACGGACTGAGCCGGTGGCATTTGCCAGCTCACCTCTGACATCCTCCCACCGAAATTCTTCTCTATGGCAGTAATTCCAACACTCTTTTTAAAGGAGCATTAGACGTATCACTTGGTCCTTCTGTAATTGTGTCTATAAAATATGGCACGTGAACTCCTTTTTTACTGGAAGGTGCGTGAAATAAAATCACACGCGAAAACTCAGTCCATGTAAAAGTAAGAAGTGCATCTGCTCTGTCCAAGCAGAGAGGCTGGAGCTCTGTCTCTCCACAGGCGACCTGACCTCCCCTGGGCAGTTTCTCTCTCTCAACACCAGGCTCCCTGGGGACCAGGCACCTCCCAAGAGCCTCGAGAACCTGCTGACGAGTCTAAAAACCCTCCAGCTTTTCAAAGCCTGTGTTCATTCGGACACTTTGAGATACTGTGTGTCTGTAACAAACGGGAAGCGAACTGCAGTGCACTGAATGATCAGTGCAGAAGGCTGAGCCGACAGTAAAATAAAATGCCTTTGCCAGGGGAGTGAAGAGTTTCACTGTTTCAAATTAGCACTCGCTGACAGAGACACAAAAATGATCGCAGGGTTCCTCCAAGGCCCGGTTCCCTTATGCCACTGTTTACCTGCTCATCCAACTCAAAATGCAAACCTTGTCAGAGAATCTCCCCCCAGAGCAGCGGTTTTCCGAAGACAGCAGCATAAAGGAAATGAATGTTGGTGGAAACTCACCTCTTCCTGGAAGAGATTCTGACGGTTCTTTAGAGCCCGTAATCTGTTCTGTTTGTCTTCATGCTCTAAGTGCTCGTCGGGGGGATGGAAGTAACCAATCAGGTCCTGCAGACTCAGACTCACAGATTCTATAGGGAGGTCTACAGTGGAAGCCTTCACTTTTTTGCTGAGCGCATCAAGGCCCCTAAAATACACAGCAAACATTTCTCGACATCAGCGATCTGCAATCTTACTGTTTTTTAGACCACGGATGAGTTAAAGCTTTACCCTCTCCTCCCACACCCCTGTAAAAGGAACCCATAAGAAAGGTCCTAGTTTTCCTCAAACAGCAATAATTAATATATTCCAATAAAAAATTCTAAATTTCGCCAACTATATATGATGCTATATTAAATACACCAGTATTGGGGGGGGGGGGTGCCTGGGTGGCTCAGTTGGTTGAGTGTCTGACTTCAGCTCAGGTCATGATCTCAGGGTTCCTTAGTTCGAGTCCCGCATTGGGCTCTCTGCTGTCAGCACAGAGCCCACTTTGGATCCTCTGTCCCCCTCTATCTGCCCTTCCCCTGCTTGTGCTCTCCCAGAAAGTAAATAAATATATGTTTAAAAAATAAAATATAGGGGCGCCCTAAAAAATAGGGTTAAGTGTCCGACTTCGGCTTAGGTCATGATCTCACAGTTTGAGTTTGAGCCCCGCATCAGGCTCTATGTTCTACTTTTTGTTTTTAGAGAGGGAATTGTTACCTGCTACATCACTGACCCTCACTGTCATTTTGTAAATTCCTGCCTGTTCAAAAATATATTCCAATGATTTTAACTTAAAAAATTTTCTTATTGATCAGAAAACAAGAAATTAAAATGCTTTTATCTGAAAAAAAAAAAAAGCATTTAAAATCAGACTAAGAAACGTTGCATTTTCTAAGCTTTGAAGAAAAACATATTACTGGCAAAAAAATGGGTTAATTTGTTAAGCTTCCTGACATTCAGACTTTTAAAATTCCTAGTTCTGAATGTATCTGGAAAGAACTTTAAAATAGACTATTTGTAAACCACATCTTTCCAAAATAAGTTTATTTTTAAAATTTTTTTAACGTTTATTTATTTTTGGGACAGAGAGAGAGAGAGAGAGAGAGAGAGCGAGCATGAACGGGGGAGGGACAGAGAGAGAGGGAGACACAGAATCTGAACCAGGCTCCAGGCTCTGAGCCATCAGCCCAGAGCCCGACGCGGGGCTCGAACTCACGGACCGCGAGATCGTGACCTGAGCTGAAGTCGGACGCTTAACCGACTGAGCCACCCAGGCTCCCCCAAAATAAGTTTATTTTTAAAAAGACACAACAGACACCATAAAAGAATGTAAGAATGCCTGTACTATAGTTGGTATAGTAATATTCATATTAGTCAAGACAAAATTTAATGCATACAATATTATACTTCCTTTCCTGCTCTCTGCATAAGCCAAATCAAATGGCAATATGTTATTACAAGGAAATGTTTCTAGCTAGCTATGTATTTTAGACTTCACATTTTAAAAACAATAAGAGCCTCGTAAGAGAATTAGCTTTTCTTTAAGTTTACAATGCTCAAAAATATAATTTAAAATGTATCATCAATTATATAAGGATTACAAATAAACTTTGAAGAGCTGACTTCAGCCTTATCTATTACCTAGTTTTATTATCTCGATAAGTCTTTCTATGCCCAAAAAGTAATAGAAATGACTTGTCAGAAGAAAATTATTTCTCCTCTTTTAAAATAAAAATTTATATGCAATGAAGTATTCCTGTTCTAAACCTGTTGTCCTATTAAACTTTAGTTGAATCATAAATATATTGATAATAAAGTGAAACTCAACTCTCATCATACTGAAGTAAATGAAATTCAAAGGTGATTCAAATATAACATCTACATTTTTAAACCTAAAAAGGAGCAATAATAAATGTCAGCTTTTAGGTTATTAAGTTGAATATATTCACTATCAGAAATGTAACCATTTAATTACTTTCCAGAAGCCTCCTGTCAGACAAATACAATCCAAGACCCTAAAATTGTTAATTATGTTAAGGTTTATAACTTCCATCTCTACAGAGACATTTACCATCTTAATTTATCAATAACAAAAAAATGAAGGGAAAAAAATAATTGGGGAAATCCAAAGGTGGTAGAATTATACTATGCCAGAGCAAACAAAAAGCCTTAAATTCATGTCTATATTTTGTTAATTTGAAGATTAAACAATGTTACTACCACAGATTCCTCCCTTCTATAATTTCCTTTAAGAATACATCATTAACATGGGGCTTCTGGGTGGCTTAGTTAGTTAAGCGTCCAACTTCGGCTCAGGTCATGATCTCACGTTCATGGGTTCGAGCCCCGCATTGGGCTCTGTGCTGATAGCTCAGAGCCTGGAGCCTGTTTCAGATTCTGTGTCTCCCTCTCTCTCTGCCTCTCCCTTGCTCATGCTTTGTCTCTATCTCTCAAAAATAAACGCTAGATTTTTTTTAATAAAAAAAGAATACATTCATTAATATACCTAAAGGAAAAGAAGGCTTCATATGTATTTTGTACAGTCCAGAAGAATAGAATCCCTCTCACAACACAAATACAAACACACACACACCCACACACCCTTCTACCATCACCACCACCACTATCCTGACCTGGAAAAAAAGGAACAGAAGGGTCACAGAAAACAAACTGCGTAACACACACAAATGAAGATATATTAAATGGCCTTGACCTTCACTGTAAGCAGTGAAAAAGAGAAGTCTGTCCTTGCATTTTTAAAAATTAGGTTCTTAATAGTAAATAAATCTCCATTAATAAAATGAATACTTAAAAAATAATTTACTTTGGAAAACACACAGGTGCCAATATTATAAAGACCTGGAGATTTTAAAGAATTTTAGTGCTTTCATGAATATTACAGAAGAATCAAATTATTTTACTTAAAATAATGTACCCTTTATAATATTCTGTAATTATGTAAAACATTCCAAAGTTTCTGAGATATATTTAAGAACTGTACAAATTCAGGAAGTCTAAAGGTGCAGCAAATACTAATGAGCATGTAAGTAAAACCCACATATATAAAAAATACATGAATGTGATGAATTAAATAATATTAAAATAATTAAGTAATCAACTAACGGGTAAATCACGAAGAGAAATTAAATAAAGAAATATGGTCAACAGGGAGGCCTGGGTAGCTCAGTCGGTTGAGCCTCTGACTTCTCAGATCATGATCTCTCAGTTCATGCATTCAAGCCCATGTCAGGCTTTGTGCTGACAGCTCAGAGCCTGGAGCCTACTTCGGAATCTGTGTCTCCCTCTCTCTCTGACCCTCCCCCACTCATGCTCTCTCTCTCTCTCTCAAAACTAAATAAACATTTTTAAAAATTAAGAAAAAAGAGGCCTGAACCTTTAAAAAAAATACATGGTCAACAAACATGAAATATACCTATTTTCACAATTCTTGAATAAATTCAACTTAAAAATTATTGTAAATACATACACATATATGTATATACATACACATGTGTATATACATACATAAACTTTTCCATCAAATTGGCAAGTTTACTTATTTTTTAAAAATTATTTGCTTTAAAAATTTTTTTTTAATGTTTTTCATTTTTGAGAGAGAGAGAGAGAGAGAGAGGCACAGAGAGAGAGAGAGGAGAGGGAGACACAGAATTTTTGAGAGAGAGAGGAGAGGGAGACACAGAATCCAAAGCGGGCTCCAGGCTCTGAGCTGTCAGCACAGAGCCTGACGCAGGGATCAAACTCATGAACAGTGAGATCATGACCTGAGCCAAAGTTGGACGCTTAACTGCCTAAGCCACTCAGGTGCCTCTATTTTCTTTTTTTAAATGTTTGTTTATTTTGAGAGAGAGCACAAGCAAGCAAGCAGGGAAAGGGCAGAGGGAGAGAGAGAATCCCAGGCATAGTGTAGAGCCCGATGTAGGGCTCGAACCCACAAACCATGAGATCATGACCTGAGTCGAAACCAAAAGTCAGATACTTAACCAGCTGAACAACCCAGATGCCCCTCAAATTGGCAAGTTTAAAGAGATGTATGATACCCATCACAAGCCAGACTGTATGTTGGTATAATGTTACAGAAAGCACTCTGAGCAAAAGCTTGATTTAGTTTGAAGATATATAACTGTTTCCATTAGAAGGTACGAAACTTAGTTACTGTAAGAATCATTTTATTTTTTTGATACCGTTCAAAACTCACAAAGTATGTAGGCTTCATTACCCTCAGTGTGAAAGGAATATAAACAGGTCCAGAACAAGGGTATGTTATAGAATAATCCTAACCTGTAGCTATCAAATACAAGTTACACACACAATTTCTAAAATCACATTGCACGGGCGCCTGGGTGGCTCAGTCGGTTGAGCACTGACTCTTGATTTTGGCTCAGGTCATGATCTCATGATTTGTGGGATCGAGCTCTGTGTCGGGCTCTGCCACTGACAGTACAGGACCTGCTTGGGATTCTCTCTCTCTCCCTCTCCCTCCCTCCCTCTCTCCCTCTCTCTCTCTCTCTCTCTCTCTCTCTCTGCCCCTCCCCTCCCCCACTTGCTGGCATGCCGTCTCTCAAATTAAAAAAAAATAATAAAATTACATTCCCTTTTTAAAAGTGTATTTAAAATAAAGACATAAAACCACCTAGCTCCCATTTTCTAATGTGTATTGCCAACCCACCAAATTGTAGGTTTACCACCGTAGTGTATTTTAGACTTGTGTATTTGTAAAGCCAATAAAGAGGTCAAGATAAAACATCAAACCACCACAACAAAAGGAAACGTACCTTATAAATCTGTTGAAAAGGAAGACAGTGCTCCGGATGACTCGTGCGGTCCGTGATTCTTCATGCTGAGATCTAGAGAGATTTAAGCCGTCATCCATGTGACCTTCATGATGCATAATAGCCTGGACAAATGCAAAAGAACCCTGCCATTACTCCCACCATCTCCGTTCTAAACATCTCCATCTAAGAAGATGCACACTTCAAAGGTGAGCCGTAACAATAACGGTTCATACTTACAGTGAGCCAGACGTGGTTTTATGTGCAACTATTCAGATTTATAATGAAAACTATGCTGTGAGGTGTGGTTTTTTTTTTTAAGTTTATTTTTATTTATTTTGAGAGAGAGAGAGAGAGAGAGAGAGAGAGAGAGAGAGAGAGAGAGAGAGCACGCAAGTGGGGGAGGGGCAGACAGAGAGAGAGGGAGACAGAGTCCCAAGCAGGCTCTGTGTTATCAGCACAGAGTCGGAGGCGGGACTCGAACTCACAAACTGTCACATCGTGACCTGAGCCAAAATCAAGAGGTGGATGCTTACCTGACTGGGCCACCCAGGTGCCCCTTGAGTTGCATGATTTATAATAACTCATTTAAGTGGTATATACTTTTTTAATATTATATATATATATATATACTTATATAAATACTTATACATATATATATAAACACTTTTTTTTTTTGCATTTACCACTTAAGTATTTAGAATGGCAAAATAATACCTGAAGTTTCTACTGATTTCCTGATGGAAACTTATTTCTGTCTTTACAAAAATGTGTCTACATGGTATCATTTCTACCCATATTTTTCCCACAACCATATATCATATTCAACTGTTAAGAAAAGATACAAGGAAAATCTGATACTAGACTAGAACTCTTAGAAAGTAATATCTGAGTTAAGAATTTTGCTTCATTCACTCTGTTCCTGATGATTTGTGCAATCATATTTTGAACTTTAACCTTTCTGGGGAATGTTGTGCTATAAATAATACAGGACGCAGTGTAGCAAATCCAGGAAAACCACTATCATAAATTAAAATAAAAAGCCCTGCATAAAACTCATCTCCAGTATCACAAGCAATGTGGTATTTATCCTTAAGAGTAGTAGTAATTAGAAGGAAGCATGGGGGAGGGGGGGAGGGGTGGCAGAAAGTGTTCCTAAAATCTGTAACTTTGAGTTTTCAAGAACCCACATTCAAAGAGTTTTTTTTTTCAAGTAAAATTTTAATTATATATTTGATTTACCCCAATGTATCCAAAATATTTAAGTATTTAACATTCTTCTTTGCCTTCAAAATCCAGGATACTTGGAGTATCCTGATTTAGATACCAAACTGTTAGTGAAAATACTTGATTTGTTTTAGAATTGATGACATTTACAGTTGGAAGAGTACATTCACATACCTAAGCTGTTCCAAACATGCACAAAAATTCTCTACTAACTTAATTAAGCATAAGCTTTAAAATTTAAATTAATTAAAATCAAAACGAAAAATTCAGTTCCTGTAGCTCTGGCCACATTCAAGTACCAAATAGCCACATGTGGCTAAGAACTGTTGACTTGGACAGCATAGCCCCAGACCGAATTTCAACTTTATGGCAATTACAAGGGACAAAGGCGATGGGGAAAAAATAATTCAGAGACATTTAGAACACGGGACACTCTACAACTGGCCTAGATTCTTAGTCAGTGATAAAAACAAGAGAGGAAGTACCAAAAAATGCGTGAACATTGATTGGATCCTGATAGGAAATGAGATATAAAAGACATTCTGGGACAAGAGAAGAAATATGAATGCAAACAGGATATTAGATGATATAATGGAATTCTCATTATTTATTAGGTACAAGAATGGTATTACTGATGTGTGTGTGTCTATATGTATATATACGCATATGCATACACATATGTATGTGTCTATAGACACATATAGACACACACACACACACATACAGAGAAAAAGAGAGAGAGAAGGAAGAAAGGAGGGAAGGAGTAAAAGAAAGTAAATACTGTAAATTATTAATAATGGTTGAATCTAATTTGATGGTATATGGATGTTCATTGGATTAGTCTTCTCTTTCTGTCTGAAATATTTCAAAATAAAACGTTCAGGAGAAAAGAGACAGAAAATATCTGCTAAATCTGGTAGTTATTGGGTCAGCTCAAAGATCATTATAAAAAAAAAAAAGTTTGCTTTGGAATCCAATCAACCTCTCTTGCCCCAATTTGCCCATTAGCCATTTACCTTCCAAACGTTAAGACAGTGCTCTGTGGGCTCAAAAGTCTGTAATGCTACTGTAGCCAGAGACCAAGCCAACAGGTGCACGCGTGGGATCTCATGAACTCTAACTCCACACCCTTGAAAATACACGTTTCATTCAAGAACCCCCAAGCATCTTTCAGAGTTCAGGCACTGTGCTAGATATGACAAATACAAAAATGAAAGACATGGCTCCAGTCCCAAAGAATCTAGTAATGGAGACAGATAGTAAGTCATGAATATATACCTCTGTCGCGCCCTTTCCTGTCTGTCTCTCCCCATTAGCCTGTGAGCTGAACTTACTCTAACCTCCGGCTCTGTCTCCTGTGGACCTCAAAAAGCAGCTTCAACTCGCTGGCTCCAAATACGCAACAACTTGGATAAAAGAGACATTTTGCTGAGTGGAAGACGCTTTGTACAAAAGAGTGCATGCTGCATGATTTCCTTTACACAAATTTCTCCATCGGGCAAAACTAACCTGTGGTGGGAAAAGATTACAAAAAGCAGTTGCCCCTGGGGGAGAAGGGGCGGGGACAACCTGGAAAGGAATGCTGTACAACTTTCTGCACAAATGGAACTTTGTTCTGCCATACTGTCATGCATGTGGGTCACATAATCTTTTGGCATTTCAGTGTATTTAAAGTCTACGTCTAGGGGCGCCTGGGTGGTTCAGTCGGTTGAGAATCCGACTTCGGCTCAGGTCATGATCTCGTGGTCTGTGAGTTCGAGCCCCGCGTCAGGCTCTGTGCTGACAGCTCAGAGCCCGGAGCCTGCTTCAGATTCTGTGTCTCCCTGTCTCTCTGCCCCTCCCCCACTCATGCTCGGTCTGTCTCTCTTTCTCTCTCTCTCTCTCTCTCTGTCAAAAATAAATAAACATTAAAAAAAAATTTAAAGTCTACCTCTAAAAATTGAAAATAATGGTAATAATTTACCAGGACATAGCAAGGGGGGTAGGAGTATAAATAAAACAAGAATACAAAAGCATTGAGAAGAGGGGCGCCTGGGTGGCTCAGTAGGTTAAGCGGCCGACTTCGGCTCAGGTCATGATCTCGTGGTCCATGAGTTCAAGCCCCGCGTCGGGCTCTGGGCTGACAGCTCAGAGCCTGGAGCCTGTTTCAGATTCTGTGTCTCCCTCTCTCTGACCCTCCCCCGTTCATGCTCTGTCTCTCTCTGTCTCAAAAATAAATAAACGTTAAAAAAAAATAAAAAAATAAATTAATTAAATAAATAAATAAATAAATAAATAAAAACAAAAGCATTGAGAAGAATGAAGGTGAGGGACAGAGACACAAGGGTTCATCGTATTATTCTGTTTCCTTGCAACATATTTGATTTTCCATCATGAAAAGTTAAAAACAGCTAAGCGCAGTCACAGGAAATAAATGGTTTACAATACTGCATATGAATAAATGCATTTAAATGTATGAGCCTCTCTCAAAGACCTCAAAGACAAGAGATGATCTCATCACAAAGATCATATGGGTCTACAAGAGAGTTGTCCCTGGCTTTCCATCCAAAGCTCTAAGTTAGGAGAGAGATGACTTAAGCCCAACTCAATCAAAGCAGAATCAGCCTCCAACCTCACTGGTCACTCCAAAGAGATCACAATAACCCTAAAAAAATCCATTCTGGAATGTAGATATGTTATGATTAGTAAGTCTATTGGAAATAAAGATTTCTGCCCCACTACAGTCTTTGCAACATCTCACATCAGTAGAAATAATATTTGTGGTGTTATTTGGTTCTGTGTAAAATTATGACATATGAACAATTTAGTACTATAGTACTAAAGGAGCTCACAAACAGTGTGGGATGGAGAGCTGGAGGGTGAGAGGAAGGACAGAAAGACAGAGAGAGAAGAGGACAGGGGAGGGGAGAGGAGGAGAGGAGAGGGGAGGGGTGGAGAGAGGAAGAGAGAGGAAGGGAAGGGAGCGGTACCCTAGTAAATGAAATAGCACAGGACTACATATAAAATTTAATAAGTTATACATAAATGCTATGAAAACATAAAGGAAGGCACAGGAGATAAACTTGAGACTTTCAAGAAGAACTTTTAAAATCTTTAAACGTAACCCCTGCAGGACAGATAGAAATTGGGTGGAGAAAAAAAAGTTTTAAAGGGCATTCCAACCGTAGTTGATGCTTGAACAACATAGGTTTGAGCTACGCAGGTCCGCTTACACGTGGCTTTTTTTCAATAAATACAGTACAGTAATGTAAATACATTGTCTCTTAGGATTTTCTTAATATTTTCTTTTCTCTAGCTTATTTTATTGTAAGAATACAGTATATAATACATAAAACACACAAAATGTGTTAATTATTTATGTTATTGGTGAACCTTCCCATCAATAGTAGGCTACTAGTAAAGTTTTAGGGGGAGTCAGAAGTTAAACACAGACTTTGACTGTGGGTTGGTGCCCCTAGTCCCATGTTGCTCAAGGGTTAACCGTGTTTGCAAAAGCACAGTTGTGTATAATCCACATTGTGTGTGTTTGTTGGCTTTTTATTGAAGTACAGTTGACAAACATAGCATATCAATTTCATGTGTACAAAATGAAAGTCAACCTTCTGGATGGAAGAAGGTATTCGCAAACCATATAACTGACAAGGGATTAATATCCTATATACATAAAGAGCTCATCCAAAGCAATAGCAACAACAACAAAAATATAATCTGATTCAAAAAATGGGTAGAGGATCTGAATTGACATTTTTTTTTCAAAGCCATGATTTTTTAAGAAACAAGGAATGTGGTACAACTGGTGGGCTGAGAAAACCAAAGACGATGCCCAGAGATTGGACAATGAACAGGTGAATGGGGCACGGATGAGATAAGAGGCAGGTCAGGAAGGGTATCATATCACTATCAAGAAGTATAGTACTTGTCTTATGAGAAACAGACTGTCAGCAGAGGATTAAACCGTAACAGTGTATGAGCTCTCCTGCTTTCTAGAAATACAACTCAGGCAGGAACAGGGAGAACAGAGTGAAGTAGGTAGACTATGCTAGAATCCAGAAAAGAGTGTATTTCTTCACTTGATATTTAAAGTCATTATGTAACATCTGGCATTGTTCACCCCACAAAAACCAAAGAGATTATTATGGTGGGATTTGACCTTTTGCATGTAAATAGTGTTTTGTAGGTGGCCCACAGTGTTAGCTACCTCTTACCTTCTGTTGGTGTTTTATCGTCACAAAAAACGATGGCTATAAATCGCGTTTTTATGTAATCTTACCTTACGTTGTATGGATCCCATTCTCACTGATTTCACATCCACAGACTGGTAAGTAAGCCACAGGCCACTATTTATATGTTGAATATAGCATACTGAGTCTCCATATTTTATTTCTGATGTTCCCATGCCATCGACTTCTTTTCTCACCCCTACATCCAATTTTTCCTAAGGAGAGAGAGAGAAAAAAAAAAAAAGGTAAGCAAATGTTGTAAAAATACTAGTTTATATTGAAAGAACTTTGCCTTACTGTAAATATGTCCCTTGAAATATTCAGCCCTCTGACATCCTTTAAAATACTAATGGTCAAATATTCCATTCCAGCAGTTCAAGCTGTACTGAAAATTGAAGTAGGAAGTTATAAAGATAAACATACCCTGAATTATTCATAATAATAGAACATTATTTTGGCTATAACATTTTATATTGCTTAATGGCAAACTCCAAACCAGAGATCTTAAAATTAGTAGCTTAGGCTTCATGTTCTTTCCAGATTATTTTTTCATCGTTGATGGTTAACAGCATATATTTAGAAGAACAGAAAATCGGGGCGCCTGGGTGGCGCAGTCGGTTAAGCGTCCGACTTCAGCCAGGTCACGATCTCGCGGTCCGTGAGTTCGAGCCCCGCGTCAGGCTCTGGGCTGATGGCTCGGAGCCTGGAGCCTGTTTCCGATTCTGTGTCTCCCTCTCTCTCTGCCCCTCCCCCGTTCATGCTCTGTCTCTCTCTGTCCCAAAAATAAAAAAAAAAAAAAAAAAAAAAAAACGTTGAAGAACAGAAAATCCTGTTTTGAGTTCAATCTCTGCTACTTACTACCTCTGTGACCTTAGGATAACTTAATTAAACATTATAAGCCTTGGGTTTCTCATCTGTAAAGAAAGACAACAAAAGTATCTCCCCCGCACCATAGTATCAGACAGCATGAGCTAATACATGTAAAGTTTTCAGCCCAGTTCCTGGGATAAAATAAACACTTACCTAAATTTTAATGATTCTGACCATGAAAATGGTATTGATAATATTGACAAGGATATTGCTGAGGATGTTAATACCAGTGATGGCTTCTTTTGAACTGATCGAAGATATATATTCCACAAGGGCCACTTCCAACGTGGACCATGGAAGTATTCACTCCTCTAGGGCTACGAGGGTAAGCGCCCTGTGCCATGAAGGAACAGCCAATCCTCTGACACCAACTAAATATATAAGTCCCTATTTCTTTTAATGCTTCCTTCTTCAACATGCACTTTCAGTTTTCCCTCCCATGCTTAATTCTGGTCTTCAGGCACATGTGAGGTCTTGAAGTTCTGTATAGTCCTTAAAATAACAGCAAAATAATCTAATCCTCTTTTGGTTGCTGGATCTCCTTTTGTGGTTCCTTATTCTTCTCTTTGGTCTAACTTTTGTTGATAAATTTAACTATCAAATTCATCTATGCCTTTCCTTATTCAACTTTCAAAATAGTTACACAAATGTTTTTGGAGACTAGCTTGATGTAATAGTTACACAATTAGTTGAAAATTACTAATAGTTACACAAATGTTTTTGAATATTAGGTTGGAGTAAACTTTATGGCTGTTATACAGAAAGGAATACTTCAAATAAAAATAATTCAAAACAAAATTCTAATAAGATTTTTTCATGTGATCTGCACATTGTACTAATACTAATAACTCTAACATGATTATGAACACTCCAACAATTGAAAATTAAAATGAATTGAAATTCTTAATACAAAAGGTCAAGGTCATGTAAGAAAATGAATACAATTATATGTTAAGTTGATTTAACCATTATGCAAATAACTTGAAACACTATTCCAAGAATCTGCAATAAAACAGATAATTAAGCTATTCCAATTTCATTCTATCAAACAAGATAAACTACTAATCTACTTGCTCCAACCATATCAATGGGAAAATTAACTTCTAGGGGAAAATATAACAATGTAATTATCTCCTCAAAATAAAACAATGAGCCTCTAACATTCTAACTTTCTTGTTTTTTGTTGTTGTTTTGTTTTTTTGTTTTTTATCCAAGGGAGTTAGTTGGTAGCCTACTTTTACAGACTGCGGATTGTGTTTTGAGAAGTCACAATTACTAATTGTAAAGTTATGCTTTGTTTGCTTTTTATTAAATAGTTCACATCTCTCTCTGAATTAGTTTTAACCATGGTACGTCATGTAGAGTGTCTTAGTGACTATCTCTGAGCCTCAGGTCAGGCAAGAATGGCTAAAATAACATTAGAAAAAAGTAAAGTGATTATTTGCTGTATGAAAGAATAAAGGCCATTCATGCTCCTTCTTTCTCTTATTTCCTGTCATTTTCTGTAACTCAGACTTAGGGGGAAGGAGAAATTCAGGTAAAAATAATCCAGATGCTTTGAACAACTATAAGCAGAGGCAAAACATGAGTCAAGAATATGACAGCTACGAAAAGCACCTAACATAAAACTAGCCTGTTTTACTAGAAATAACGTATCCAGATTAGACAAGTAATAATTTTACTAATACTCTGCATTCACTCAACACATGTTTTTTTTTTTTTTTAATTATTCTGGCTTTGGGAAATGATAGAGTAGTGGAGTTGGACTAATCCTCCCAGAGAGAACAATTGTAAAATTTAGAAGACATACTTTCCAGAATCTATCTGAAGATCCTTAAGAGGGATCAAAAGCAGGGAGAAATTGGAGAATATTTTCCTCTCTAAAGAAAAATAGTACCCATGTGATTTTTTTAAAGCTGCCTTTTGGGATGCCTGGGTGGCTCCTCTGATTAAGCATCTGACCCTTGATTTTGGCTCAGGTCATGATCTCACAATTCAGATCAAGCCCTGTGTAGGGCAGTCCCGCATAGGGCTCCATGCTGAGAGCATAGAGCCTGCTTGGAATTCTCTCTCTCTCTCTCTCTCTCTCTCTCTCTCTCTCTCTCTCTCTCTCTCAAAAATAAATAAACTTTAAAGGCTGCTTTTTGCCTTGGGACATACCCTGCCCAATCTGCTTGCAGCTCATGCAGAAGGAATCTGCTGCCTTACTGGCTTGAGATATCAGAGAATACACCATAAGGCTCACAAGCAGCTGGAAAATTAGATGAGCTAAATCCTGTAGTGAAAAGTTATCTGCAAAATCTGCTTATAAAATTCACCCAAAATCTTGCTGACCACTAAACTATGCCCTGCGGAATGAAAGCAGATGAAAGCTGATGTAACTGTGCAAAAATACAAGCAACTGCCCACTGCAAAACAGAGAACAAAACTGGAGTTTCAGTCCAACAGGGTTAACTGCCTGCTGAAACTAAAATCACTCTTCGGTGGGGGGGGGGGGGGGGGGGGGGGGGGTTCTTAACAAAATTCAGAGTCTCTATAACCTACCATTTCTAATACCCAATAGATACTGTCAAAAATTAGTATATGTGAAACAGAAGAAAAAGTGATCATACTAAATTAAGAAAACAAAACCACTGTGACCCATGCCAAAGAAAACAGAATAACGATAGGGAATAGAAATGATGCACAGATAGCCCTTACAATTAGCAGACAAGGACTTTATTTTTTGTTAATTTATTTTAGGGGGAAGGAGGCAGAAGGAGAGAGAGAATCTTAAGCAGGCTCCACGCTCAGCGCGGGAGCCCAATGCAGGGCTCGACCCCACCACCGTGAGATCATGACCTGAGTCGAAATCAAGACTCAGATGCTCAACCTACTGAGCCACCCAGGCAACCCAGCAGACAAACTCTTCAAAGTGACCATTATAAATATAAACTATGTTCAATGACATAAAGGAAAATATACGCATAATGAATAAAATGATGGGACTCTCAGGTGAAGAAATATAAACTACATAAAATGAAATATAATAGCAAAATTAAAACAGTAATTGAAATATAAAATTAATTGGATCAGCTTAACATTAAATTGGAATTACTAAGGAGACAACGAAGTTGAAAGCAGGTCAGTAGAAATTTTCCAATCTCAAGATCAGATTGCTTTTATTTATTTATGCTTTAAATATTTATTTATTTTTGGGAGAACACAAGCAGGGACAGGGGAGAGAGAGGGGGACAGAGGATTCAAAGCAGGCTCGGTGGCTCTACACTGACAGGCTGACTGCAGTGAGCCTCATGTGGGGTTCAAACTTATGAACCGTGAGATCATGACCTAGGCCAATGGTGGATGCTCAATCAACTGAGCCACCCAGGCACCCCAAGATCAGAATGCTTTTAAAAGCACTCTGACATAGTAAGTACTTTGCCATTAGGTAAAAACTTTCCTCAAAAGACCAGATAAAGATTTAATTCCCATACCTTCTGCATTTAATTGATGAAGTGTTTAGATCCTATTATTTTAGCATTCATTAACATCCATACATTTTTAAATAGTCTAATTTTCCATCCTATAAAGAATAATCTTGCGATCTGAGGACCATAAAAATGCTCAGAAAGAAAACAACTTTTTTTGACACAGTCTAGAGTTATTGAAAAGGATTCTATTTTTACTGTTAGGTGAACTTTTGGACATTTTCTCTTGTGATTCATGGACAACCATAAGTCACAATACTTTAACTAGAGAGAGATACTGGCACTTCACTGAAATTACTTCTCAACTGCCTTCTTTCCCATTGACTATTAATTAGTTTTTCAAGGGCATGAATCATATGTCTGGTTCCTTCACCTCAGTGGCCCATATTCCAGGAGCAGAACAGTCCCTGCAAATCCTAGATTCTCAACAAAGATTTACTAAATTAATAAATAAATTTTTGGGAAAAAAAAGCGCATACCCCTTCAGAAACCATTCCCAAGTCTAACATTCAAATAATTCCACTTACGAATGCTTAGAAAACATGATTTCCTAGTGAATACCAAAAGAGTTTTAGAAGTAAAAAAGATCAGCGTGAAAAATATTAAGTGACATTTTGGCATTGGGCATATGAAACTGACTAGTAAAGCCAAAACTATTTGTGATCAACTGTCCATACGAAGTGATATACAGGCATTACATATACCAAATGAGGCCCATTAAGAAATTTAAGCTAGTCATGCAGGATTATGTTCTCATTATATGAACCAGGTAGTTCAGTGAGATTCTTCCAATTACACCATCCTTAAATCCATCCAAATTATTCTACCAAGTGGCTGATAGGAAGGAAAATAAAAAAAGGCCTTTATCCTTAGAGGACGGTGTGTTTGTTTTGTAACAGCCAGTTCTCCGTTAAACAAATAATCGTTAAAGTTAGGAAAACTAAAAGCTCAACGTCAAAATATATATATACCCTTTTGCTTTTATATGGTGCCATACTTAAACATAAAAGGGTTGGTCACTGAAAAACGTGAATCTAAAAATGTAACGGGGTCAGAGAAATTACTGGAACCGATATGCCAGGCCAAGCTCCGTCCATCCAAGGCAGGTGTATAAAAAATGCATAGCTTTCTTTGTCCCTGGTGTTTGTTTAGAAATCTCACGAAGATACACTGGTGGGTGTGTTTGTAGAGAGAAAGGCCTTAAAACATTTCTTGTGCTGGAAGGATCTTTGAGGGGTTTCCCTCGCGGCAAACAAGGTCACAGTGCCTTAGAAGTCCTCTAATATCTTGGATAAACCCCACCCCTTGAGGGTGGGCTGGGCCAGTGTATATGATGGGATAGCACTTGTGATTAGATTATGTTCTATGGCAAAGGTGAGAGGATCTTGCAGATGTAATTAAAGTCTGTATTGAATTGACTGTGAACAAATACTATGGGTGAGTGACAGTTAATCAGGTGAACCCTTTAAAGAAGGCTTAGGCCTTCCCTAAGCAGCTAGGGCCCATGGTGTTCCATCCCAATCATGATCTCTCTTTCCAGCCACTTGCGTTACGGCCTCTAGGCTTACCTGGCCAGCCCTCACAATCTCATAAAGCAAATCCACATAATAAAAATCCCTTAATATACACATGTCTCACGCTGGGTCCGCTTCTCTGGTTGAACTTTGACTGCTACACCTTATCTTAACCACAAAAGGTTTCAGTGAGCTCATTCTTGTGCAGATTGCCACTAGAAAGAATCAGCATAAAAACTATTACTGAATTTCTCTATTTTCTGTAAAATTATAGTTGGCATTATTTTCTATTATGCTTTCAAACATTGTTGAAAAAAGGTAACTGAAAAAGTTTATTTTGAATTTAATCCTGATTAGATACAAAATCTATCTCCATAACTTTGCATAACTATTTTGATAAGAAAAAAAATTCTCCACTTTGTTTTTATATTTTAGATATTTAATCAATCCCTAAACAACCATAATAGTCAGACTATTCCAAGTGAGCAACATATATTTTCTTTTTTTTTTAATATAGGAAATTTATTGTCAAATTGGTTTCCATACAAGCAACATATATTTTCTACCTGCCATTATTATTATTATTATTATTATTATTACATCTTTAATTTTCTTATTAAAGAGAGTTTTAGTTTTAGTATTTGCATCCAAAATCTGGAGCTGTCACACAACTCACCCAAGCCACTGTTTCCTATCTGCATAATGAAGATGAAAAATAATGGGGTTCCTGGGTGGCTCAGTTGATTGAGCATCAGGTTCTTGATTTTAACTCAGGTCGTGATCTCAGGGTCATGGGATCAACTCCCCCAAGAGAGATGCTCTCTATCTTTCCCCCTGCCCCTCTCCCCCTACCCCTCTCCCCTGCTCTTGCTCTCTCTCTCTAAATAAGACATTAATTAAAAAATTAAAATGAAAAATGAAAATGAAAAAAGTATCTAAGCTTCATAGGCTTGATCTAGGATTAAACAAGATAATTCACTTAAGGTGCTTAGTACACTACTTGGCATATAATAAGTTATTAGCTGTTATACTTACTTTCATTGCAGAAGTGTGCATGTTTTAAAACATCTTAAAAATTTTTTGAACTAAGAATAAAAAATTCCAAGTAAAAATGACATAATAAAAACTACATCCCGAAAATGTTTTGTTCTTTCTATTTCTGCCATTTGATCCATAATCGTTAATCTCAATGGCAGCCTTATTTGAGGTTAGTATTCCATCATATATACACTTTTAAGTGTCTTTATTTCAAAGACCAGGGGCCATGTTCAAATGTAGAAATGAACACAGGGATGAGAGAATCAACTTACACTATTTTCTCTAAAATCTTGACAATATAAAAAATACTTTATTTTAAAAATAATTTCATCTATAATTAAAGACTTTTTATTCTGTTTTAGTTGGTTGTAAATTCAATGCTTCTTTATCATGTAAATGCACAACAATTTGCATCATAGATTTTAATTACTTTTTCATTTTTTTAATGTTTATTTATTTTTGAAGGAGAGAGAAGACAGAGTGTGAGCAGGGGAGGGGCAGGGAGAGAGACAGCCACAGAATCCAAAGCAGAATCTAGGCTCTGAGCTGTCAGCACAGAGCCCAACATGGGGCTGGAACTCATGAACCGCGAGATCATGACCTGAGCCGAAGTCGGATGCCTAAACAAGTGAGCCACTCTGGTACCCCAAGGATTTCTTTAAGTAAAAAATAAATAAATAAATAATTTTTTTAAGTTACATTACGATTTGCTTTTTATTTTAACTCAACAATATTATGATGGATATTTTTCCAGATCTGTATATTCTAATACCTAATACCAGTTACCTATCAACTATATTTGTTGAATATCTGAGTCTTTTCCAAGCTTTTGCCATAACAAAGAATGATGAAACTTACCTGCACAGGTTTTATTTTATTTCAGTAAAACAATTCCCCCACTAACAACAATTAAATTACAGCTCCATGGCTATCTGTATGCAAGAATGTTAAAAAATATGTTTCCCTTTTGTATTTTCAATGTTCATTTGAATAACCTTAGCCCATTTTGCCAGAGGCATCCGTTTACCTCCTAGACTACCAGGATTGCTATAGAAAGAACAAAAGGAGAAAGGCAGTATCAGTATTCAGATTTCTACAGCAACAAGATTCTTGGAGACAGCGGAAATATGGCTGTTCTGGAAGTAATGAAAACAGAAAGATGAACTCAGTATTCAGATTTCTACAGCAAAAGCGATTTTTTACCTAGGAGCCTATGGCGGGTTGGGGTGGCACTTCAGCTGTGTGAGGCCCTGGAAGGTGAAGGGCACACCTTCAGGCTCTTGTGGCAGTAGGGCAAGGAGGGAAGGGGGATGAGGCAATTAGCCACCTCAGGGTTCTAAGCCTGGAGCTTAGGTGTGGTTACTTAAACCCATCCTGGACCGGGGCTCTGGTGCAGAGATAACCTCCTGTCTACTTGCTCTTCCACACTCCCAGCCCAGTGACTTGGTCAAGTGACTCATTCCTCCTTCCCTTGGTTGTCCCATCTATAAAATGGGTCTCCTGATACTTAGTAAGAGCAATTACAGAGAGTGCTCATCTCTGTTGGCTGACTTACAAGAGATCACAGAAACGTAGCAATTACTGTCTGTAAAAAAACAAGGAGCAGGGAAAGAAAGGGTCCCTGTGTGTTCCCAGCTCCCAGCCCAGGTCAAGTCAGCCCTCAGACATTCCTGAGTGATAAGTGTCCACTTAGTGGCAGGTTCGCTGGGGAGGCTCTCCAGGCTCAGACACTCTAAGGCCCTCAGTGGTGTGGAATATGTATATATCCCTTATTACATGTTGTTTGCATCTTCTGTATGTTATTTTCTGTCTACCCATCATGAACTGACAAACAGGGACTTCATGTATCCTACCAGTGGTTTTTCTCTTTATTTCCTCTTGTATCTCCTATAGGTTTTGCTTACTGAATATTAATACTATGTCATTTTATTTGGTATAAAGATTTGGTAACTGTTTACATCCTCAGTGAATTCTGCTCTTTGATACTAGGAAGTACCCTTCTTTTTTTCACTCAACACTTTCAATGCCTGAATTTCTCCTCATCTGATATTAAATCAGACATCCTGCTTTGTTCTGGTTTGTATTTTCTTGGTATTCAGTTAACCATCTTGTAATTTACAAACTTTCCAGATAAAATTGTTCTAGAAGTGTCTCATTATGTCAGCATTATTTATACTTCATGATCCAATAGGAAATTGTTTTAAATTGTAATTTTAGCCCATTTTTATGTAATGATAAGGCAAATACACTGAGTCTCCACCTGTCAACATTTTAGATTTTCTATTTTTACGTTTATTTGTTTTCTAATTGTTTGCTACATGGCCTATGGTCTTTGTTGACTGTGGGTTTCTGTGGCTATGCACAGCCTATTATTTCTGCCTTGTCCTCTTTCTTTTTTTAATTTTTTTAAATGTCTATTCATTTTTCAGAGAAAGAAAGTGTGTGTGCGATGCTGGGGAGAGGCAGAGAAAGACAAGGGGACAGAGGATCCTGAGCAGGCTCTCTGCCATCAGCAGAGAACCTAATGTGGGGCTCCAACTCATGAACCGTGAAATCATGACTTGATCTGAAGCTGGATGCCTAACCAACTGAGCCATCCAAGTGCCCCGCCCCTGCCTTGTCCTCTTTCTACTGGACTGGTCTGTGTACAATAAGAATGGTAGTATTTTCCTCTTTTTTTTTTTCACCAAATTCCCTCTTTTCCACCACCTTATTTTAGTAAATTTCATTATACTTTAGTGTTTGCCTTTTCCCTGTTAAATATCTTATACTTCCATTACCTGATTTTTCAATTAAAAAAAATATTCTTTGCCCTTATGTGTTATGGGAGGCAATCAGCGCACCTCTTTTTCACTTTTTCTCTTTTGCCCCTAATTTTTGTTCGATTTTTGCTTTGCAAATGCTACAGTGTGGAAAACTTTTCCAGTGTCTTTCACTGCGATATGACTGCTCAGGTTATTCTACTTCTCTGGGATTTTATTTTGCTAAATTAGATTTTGCTAGCATGTCATGTGTTCCCTTTAGTTTTTCTCATTTTCTGCAATAAAGCTGTATGTCATTGTAATAGGTACCATCTTTTTTTTTTTTAATTTTTTTTTTAACGTTTTTATTTATTTTTGAGACAGAGCATGAATGGGGGAGGGGCAGAGAGAGAGGGAGACACAGAATCAGAAGCAGGCTCCAGGCTCTGAGCCATCAGCCCAGAGCCCGACGCGGGGCTTGAACTCACAGACTGTGAGATTGTGACCTGAGCCGAAGTCGGACGCGTAACCGACTGAGCCACCCGGGCGCCCCTGGTACCATCTTTTTTTACTTAAAAAAAGAGCTTCTACCATCAGATAACTGATCCCTCTTTAGTGAGCTGATTTTTTTGTCTTTTTCTGACTGTGGTGCGATCAGTGGCTAAACCAGCACCCTCCCCCTCTTCTGCTGAGGTAGGCTTGAGGAAGAAGCCCCTCAACACCAAGCTCATTCACAATGAGATCAACTGTGCTTCCCAACTACGGAGACAAGGAGCAACTGTCCACCAGAGGTCCACAAGACACAGCTTTCAGAGCCCTTTGTGGGGCCCATACAACAAATACACAGATGCAGGTCCTGTCTGAGACTGTCCATTCAGGTTTAGCAGTTTTGTCTATTTTTCACCACACGGAATAGCTATCTACACTGCTGTCTCTCCCAGAGATCTCTGAGGAAGTCAAGAGTCCGGTGTATCTTCCACCACTCCGTATGTTGCAGAGCAGAAGAACTAACAGAGTGGCACTACGGACGGGTACCCAGGCTACTGTCTTCTCTCGGTTACTTCTGGACTCACCCAAACTTAACCATTAGCTACAACAGGGGCATCAGGTTCTACATCTCTGCAACAAAACTAACCAGTAATCAGCCCCATTCCTACCATTATGCTCGAGTTTCATCCTTCATTCACTGAAGGACAAAAATATATGATAAAAATGAATACAATAGGTGCTCGGCATTGGTCATTTGAACATGTGATTTTTCAACCATTCCTGAGACTCCTCACTGGTCAGGACATTTGCTCTTTTGCTGAACCATGACTGGGAATCCACTGCATTGTGGGGCTGATCAGTTGGGGACCAGCCATGAGGTACTGAGGGGCCCAGTTGTGCTGGAGCACCAGCATTCCACCTTGACTTTGATGCACATGTATTTTTTTTCTATTTTACTCATCATCTGGTTCAAAGGGATTCTCATTAGAGATCTAAAGAGTTTTCGAGGGGGGCGCCTGGGTGGCGCAGTCGGTTAAGCGTCCGACTTCAGCCAGGTCACGATCTCGCGGTCCGTGAGTTCGAGCCCCGCGTCAGGCTCTGGGCTGATGGCTCGGAGCCTGGAGCCTGTTTCCGATTCTGTGTCTCCCTCTCTCTCTGCCCCTCCCCCGTTCATGCTCTGTCTCTCTCTGTCCCAAAAATAAATAAAAAACGTTGAAAAAAAAAAATAAAAAAAAATAAAAAAAAAATAAATAAATAAAGAGTTTTCTAGGACGTCTTGTTCCTACAAATGATTCAAAAGACATAAGAAGAAAGATCCGCATAGAAGAGCAGACGTGAAAACAAATGTGTCTTTGAGGAAAAAGTTTTGATGTGTTTTACCGTCATATTGTTATATGACAACAGCACGAGGTTTGTGCTAACTGTGCCTAAGTCTAAGAAAACAAACAAGCCCGATGAATGCGTTTTATGTAAACAACCAAAGAACTATAAACCAGGTGAGACACGTGAGCAGAGTTTTACTGAAAGGAATGGATAGAAGAGGAACTGGAAATTTAGAAAGACGTGTAAAATGTTCTTACATCATTTCTTTGTTTGCATTTCTAACGTTGAAAGAAATGTGATAGGAATATACTGACACGTAGCCCGAAATTACATTTTCTCTTACCTTGGAAGATCGGAAGGTAAATGCTGTTGACTTTACATCAGCCTTTTCTTTGTCCATGAGTAGAAGGTTTTTGTCTTCCATGAGACTCAAGTACTTTCCTGTTGTGACATGGCGTAGTCGGAAGGGCTGGCCCCATCTTATGTGGCTTCCACTCCACCTGACAAACACAGTTAAGACTTGATCCAACAGCATCCACAATCACAGGAGAAAAGGCAATTAAAACGTGTGTGTCGGACATTGAAATTTGCTTTGAATATGTTGCCTAATGTTCTCAAAACCCTTAGGACGTTGGTGGTATTAATTTCATCACACACATAACAAAATGGTTATCCAGAACGATTAACTAACAGTCAATGTTACATACCTAAAAGTAAATAGGAGTGAAATTTAACTCTAGGACTTCACCTTTAAGTAAATAGAACACCATCCACACTACATACTACTCTATGCAAAGATGACTAAGGACTTATGTTCCAAGTTAACATCTAATCGTGAGTCACAGATACAGAAATTAGGATAGAAATTTTAAGTTTAAATAATACTTTAGATTCACTAGCTCAAAAACTTTTGTTGGAAAAATAAAACTTTTGTTGGATTCGCACAGACTTGAAAAACAGTGGTAATTTAGTCAATGCTTAAGTCTGATTAATTGGAGCTCATATATACAAAGTACATACTTGAAAAAAGAAACCTATTCCTAGGCACTGAATTTTAATAATGTGAAACAGTTATATCATTAAAAGCTCATCAGCAAAAAGGACAAACCAAGAAAAGATTTCTAAAAAGGTCAAGAGAGAAAAAAGTAAAACACAATAATCGGAACATGCAAACTAAGGTTGCAGAAAAAAAGGTAAAAAGCAAAGTTATGATCATTAAAACCCGCTTTTCGAAATAACTTTCAGACAGGTCGAAAAGAAAACTCAAGATGCAGACCATCCTTGTTTTGCACAGTGCTGTGTCAGCTGAGTCGTGTGTATCTGAACCTTGGACTCACGAAAGTAAGGTAGGGAAACAAGGCTCTGATATGCAAGACGTTCAGTTAATATGGTGATGTGCAAGGAAAGACAGTCTCTTATCATTGACAAGAAGTATGCTGACAATCAAATAATGTTTTAAAGAACTAAAAGTAAATGAATGACAGCAATTACCATGCATATAAATTCAAAAGGAGATAGTGATGGTAAAGTTGCTATTAAACAAATTAGAACTTAAGGCAAAAAACATAAAGGGGATACCGTCATGTACTTTATAAAGAGAAAAAAATGTAACTCTAAAAAGAATGTTTGTGGGGCGCTTGTGTGGCTCAGTTGGTTGAGCGTCCAACTTCGGCTCGGATCATGATCTTGCGGTTCATGAGTTTGAGCCCCATGTTGGGTTCCGTGCTGACAGCTCAGAGCCCAGAACCTGCTTCGGATTCTGTTTCCCCCTCTCTCTCTGCCCCTACCCTGCTGGTACTCTCTCTCTCTTTCAAAAATAAAATAAATAAAAACATTAAAATACATACATACATACATAAAATGTATGTCATGAAGCTTCCCATGTCAATGGAAAAAAGAAAACAAAAGAAACAGAGATAATGATTTATAAAGACAGTTACACTGGAAGCTTTTTATCACTATGTATTAAATCGAAAAGATAAAAAATATAGAAATGAAGGATTTCTGTGATTGAATTAATCAATAAGCTTACTTTAATATAGGGTCATTACAAAGGTCACCAAAAATTATAAAAGTTTTTTTCCTATTCTACAAATTGAGAATACTTTTTTCAAATTTGCCAATCTTAGTAAACTCTAAGTCAATTTTATGCTGTTTTTCTAACCTAGATTTTTGGCTTCAAATATCGGCAGGGAAAACTAACAATAGAAAGATATTGTGATAAGGTCATTATTACACGGATTTGTTTATAAAGAGAATTCGGACAATCCACCAACTAAATTAATAACCATGTGCCAATAAATCCTACTAATAACACAGTATTGTTAAAAATGAAATCAGGGACGCCTGGGTGGCTCAGTCGGTTAAGTATCCAACTTCGCTCAGGTCACCATCTCACAGCTGTGAGTTTAAGCCCTGCGTTGGGCTCTGTGCTGAGAGCTCAGACCCTGGAGCCTGCTTCAGATTCTGTGTCTCCCTCTCTCTCTCTCTGCCCCTCCCCCTCTCATGTTCTGACTCTCAAAAATAAACATTTTTTTAAATGCAATTAAAGTTCGGTTACCAACAACAGAATATTAAATCATTTCTAGTCTGGTAAATAAACCAGCTCTGTTCATTCCCTTCTTATAAAATTAAGTATATCCTTGGCAGATGCTTTGGAAAACACAATTATTTTTAATATTCATTTCCATTATTTGAAGAAGCATCTGAATGCTTTTCTAAGCAATGACTCATCTTAATTACCATAAAAAATTCATTTTCAAAATAGTTCCAAATTTTGACAAAGTAATACTTTGCAACAGAACTTCTAGAAGGTATTCTGGATATTATGTGCGAATCTACTGATTAGGACACATATTTACAAGCACTCCTTTCAAGTCACCAAGAGGATTATGTCAGGGATGGAATGAATTGGGACAATCACTGGCAAAACTGTAAAGTCTAAGCACATTTTCTTTAGCTTAAAGCCACTCAAATTAGCTGGCCTGCAATGCCCATGGCCCAGAAGAAAAGAGGAAAAGCCTAGGAGAATCAAGGGGGCAAGACAATATTTAGTAAAAACTGAAAATAGGAATAGTAACATTAAAGCAATTTCCTATGGTAACATAGCAGAAACCTGTTCCCTATGTCTTATCTACATTTACCTGAAATGACTTCAAAGGAATGGGGAGTATTTGGTCATTCCTCATGACACATCCATCTTTGATTTTTGTGGGGTTTTTGTGACATACAAGAAAGCTGAATGTGAAGGACACATAAGGCATATTTTTCATTGCAGTGATCATTCCCACTACAGAAACCAGCACATATCGTACTTAAATGTTCCTACAACTTCACGTTGGGGTAAAATACAGCAAAGTGTGTTCCATCTTATTTAACTCCCAAAACTAAAACTTACCTTATTAAAATGTTCATGCTACTGAAAAACTTATGACAACATTACTGAGTATGTGATACAAAATATCTAAGTACTAGGCTGTATAAATTGCAACAAATACATAGTTGGAGACCTTCTTCTAGGAAAAAAAAGAACACCCCAAATATTGTAACATAAATATTGACTTTTGGGTGTAAAATTCCATTATATGCATAAGGAGAATCGTTGACTCTCATTTCCTAAGTATAAAGAAAAAAATGAGTATTTGCATGGCCAAGGTACACAATAAGACACGGAAACTAAATGCAGTCACATTAACAGTGAAGTCAAAGTAGTTCAAAAATTCAACAGAACCTGAAGAAACACTTTAACATAATTACATTCATTACAAGTGAACCTGCTTTCCTACCGTACAAGAGGATGACATGGTATAAATCGAGGGTCACACAGTACAAAAAAAATCTCTCTTCCATCTTTTTTTTTTAATTTTTTTTTTTAACGTTTTATTTTTGAGACAGAGAGAGACAGAGCATGAACGGGAGAGGGGCAGAGAGAGAGGGAGACACAGAACTGGAAGCAGGCTCCAGGCTCTGAGCCATCAGGCCAGAGCCCGACGCGGGGCTCGAACTCACGGACCGCGAGATCGCCACCCGAGCTGAAGTCGGCCGCTTAACCGACTGAGCCACCCAGGCGCCCCTCATCTTTTAAGTGGTTGAAAAGCTACTTGCTCTGCCTTCTGGTGTGAGGCTCCCCTTGCTGCCATTTAGACTCTGAAACAATCCGCACAGCCGCATACCTGAGGCTCGGAAGCGCCCCCTTTCACCTCTGGCTGACCACAAGACCAGGCTCTTTCTATATTATCAGTCATCCGAATTCAAAGTTAAAACAAAGCCCACACTTCCCATTTCAAACTTCAAACATTCGGCAACAGTAAAGACAGAATCCAGACCAGATGTCCAGAACGATCTGGAATTATGTAATTACAGTTCATCAATTACAAGGGTGACAATATAAAAAGGAAGCCCTGTCTGGTTTTCAGGAATTCACATCCTTCCTTTTGTTTTCTGTTTTGTTTAATCTATAAAATGAGACAGATTTAGGGCCTCGTTTCCTCAAAAAAAAAAAAAAATTCCATTTCTTTAAGCACACAATCACGAAGGGTACGAATATCTATGAATTTGAAAACCCATCTGGAATCTGTTTTCCAATGGCAATGCCACCTCTCTAAGCTTCATTTCTGTCGACTATTTCACTTCTTTAATTAAGCTGCATTTTTATAAAACACAAAGTAAAGGAAATACATACACATATTTAAAATCTCTTTCCCTAAATTCTCTGAAAAATCTATAAAGCACATGAAAGCTCAGTCTCTCTCCCTTTGTTTTATGAGGATGACACTCCTTTTTCCATCTCATTAAGAGATGCATTTCGAATAAAATTTTACATTGAATTTTAATATTTACCAAAAGCTTTAATATTCACGTGGATTTCATCAAGTAGGTATTTATTTGGAAGAAACATATCCTCAGTTAATTAATAATTAATGAGGTTAATATAGAAGAACTTTTTGAAGTTATAGACTTACTATCATAAGAAATGTAAAAAATAAGGGGCACCTGGGTGGCTCAGTCGGTTAAGCATCTGAACCTTGGTTTCGGCTCAGGTCATGATCTCATGGTTCATGGGTTCGAGCCCCACATCAGGAGTCTGCTTGGGATATTCTCTCTCTCTCTCTCTCTCTCTCTCTCTCTCTCTCTCCCCCCTCCCCTGCTTGCATACTCTCTCTCTCTCAAAATAAATAAACATTTAAAGAAAAGAAATATAAAAAATCAATTTAATTTACATACATATTTTTGTTGCATAGGTGTATGATAGCATGAGTTAAAAAAAAAAAAAGTCTTTCAATCATAAAAAAAAAGATGACTGGGATAAAAAAAATGGCCATGACTGAGTAACAAAAATAATGATTTAATAATTTTTTAAATAATTTTTACTGTTTAATAAAGACTATGTTCAAGTGTTTTCAATAAACAAAGATGGGTAGTAAATCACATCAGTATTTGTAATCAATAAGATACTTTAAAAAAATGGTATGCTCATTTTAAGACGTCGCTACTTATAACACATTATAAGTTATATTCTACATATCTATTTAAACTGACAGTAGAAACTGTCTATGTCAAAACTTACAATGTTCAAGGATACATTTTCAAATTTTTTCAAAATTAATGTATAGGATATATAAGAAAAAACAACTAAAGATCACCAAACTATCTTTTGTTATTATTATTAAAGTTTATTTATTAAGTTTAAGAGAGAGTGAGAGTGTACATAAAGGGGCAGAGAGAGAGGAAAAGAGAGAGAATCCCAAGCAGTCTCTGTACTGCCAAGCATGGAGCCTGATGCAGGGCTCGAACTCATGAGCCGTGAGATCATGACCTGAGCTGAAACCAAGAGTCAGAGGCATAACCACCTGAGCCACCCAGGCACTTCAAGACTATTAAACTATCTTAATCATCATTAGATAAGCATTAATCTCAAAATGTTAGGTCTTCAAAGGTAGTTACTCTATACCAAGACAGTTCCCTATACCCCTCCATGGAAGCTATAATCTTAAATCAATAATTTCCAAAAGTATAATAAAATAGGGAAAAGATACATGAAAACTTAGCACTTTTTAGGCAAAGGACTGAACCTTCCAATCATTAAAAAAAAAAAAAAGATCTAATATTCTATTTAAAATAGTTCAAAATGACACCTTTATAATCAATATTGAATTTATATAAAGGAACTATAAGTCAATCTCTGAACAACTTTTTGAAGTCACCAGAAAGGGGAAAAAAAGAAGATATACCTATACATATATATATATATATATATATATATATATATATATGTATATATATGTGTATATATATATATGTATATATATATACATATATATACATATATATATATAGGTCTAGAATATATATATATATATATATATATATATATATATGTCTAGAATATATACCTATATATATACGTGTGTGTGTATATATATATATATGTGTATATTTGTTTCCATAAAAAACACACAGTGACTTTGTATTACAGTCCAAATTTCTCACTCAGCTATCAAGATGTCTGTAAATAAAGGCAGTGACTGACAGTAAGACTCCTGTACTCTCGTTCAAGTTCAAGTTTCCTGTTTTACATATGCCTTTAGAAGGTTAAATCCAGAGTCCATCAGACCTGAAATGTGTAACAGGCTCGCAAACCATCTGTCCTGTTTCCAAACCTTATGTCACCCTCTCCTAGGAGCACCTTCTGCCAGGAGATTCACAGACCAAGATGACATGATGTCACCAAAACAAATAAGGCTAAAGACAAGAGCAGACTATATAGAATTATTGTGTACTGCCTGGTGAATTTAGGCCAAAAAAAGCCAAAGAAAGGTAGGCAGAAGGGAAAGAGTAGAAACTCTCCACCACTTCTTCAGTGTTTCATTTGCTTGTTTACTGTAGTTAGCATGAGTATTTTCCATAAAAGCACAGGTCCACAGGATTTTGTACACTTGGAGCACTCGGCTGTATTTACGGCTTCTACTTACGCAACTCTTAGTGTCTCTAGTCTCCACAGGGAACGTGCATGGACAGATACAGCACCGCCTTCATAGTGAACAGTTCTGGTTAAAAAAAAAAAAAAAAAAGCCCAGTTTCAACAAGTGTCATTCTTGGACTCTATTTTCTCAAGGCAATTACAAGAAAAAAAGCCAAGGGAAAGCCTTTGGATAAGGTCATACTTTCTGGCACGAGACAATACAGCTGGAAATAAAAATAACAAAAGTAACAGTAAGTGATCAATTTAAGTTTGCCCTGAATAAACATTTAACTTAAACATATTCTCACATCATTTTCTCCCTCTACTCCCATTTATTCCCCCTCCCTCTCCCCAGCCCACCTCTCCTCCTCTCTCACTCTCTCTCCCTCTCCCTCTCCTCCAGTGAATACATTCACCTTACTTATTTAACTTAGGTCCATAAAAGTACTCAGCTATGAGTTTATGTGTAGTTTAATATCTTATTATTTCAACACATGCATATAATTATTTGCAGTTTATATTCTGTTCTAGATACATCAAACACTGTAAAGAAATATAAGAACACATTAATTTTAATGTTATATTATAACAATCTGCAAAATTACTAAAGATAGAAAAGTATCACCGAAAATATAAACATCAACCAAAAAAGTCTCACACACAAGGAGAGAATTATCTTTGAATGCACATCACACACACCCAAATTCCAAAGCTCTCATAACGATAATTATGACAGAAGTAATGCTAGGTAATTTACATATGTTATCCAAGTTGAGCTCTGTGCCAACCTGTTGAGATGGTTTTAAGGAAACCAATGCTTATACGTGCTCCTTGTTTATTCCCTGAGACTCACCCTCTCTGTCTACTGAATCTTTGCAATCATTCAAACACACACAACCCTGTCCTGTCTCAAACATAATAAGACCATTGACCATATTCTCCTCTCCTGCTTGCCCCATATCTGCCTCATGGATCACCTCCTGTCAGATCTCTGTGCCTCCACTTGCTTCCTGATCCACCTCTCCATTGAAACACATTTGCTAAGGCCATCATATGACATCCGTGGTCCAAAATCTAATGGACTATTGATGGTTTTTTACACTGGAGAAATACCTACTATCTTGACAGTTTTTCTAACACCATTCTCACCTACTTTTCTTCTCACTTACTGAGATATTCCTTCTCATTGTTTTTATTGTGGAAATTTTCAAATAGACACAAAAGTAGAGAGAGTATTATGATAAATCTCAATATGCCCAGCACACAGTGTCAACAACAATCAACACAGGGCCAGCCTTGTTTTACCTATAACCTCTAGTAACCCATTCACATACAACTCCCCCCCAAAAATACATACATACATATGTAGATATAGATATGTAGATATACAGACACACACACACACACACACACACACACACTCCTATGTAAAATCTGCTTTTATGAAATATCCCTTCTGTTCATATTTTCCATTTTCTCAAAAATGTTTTGTTTTTCTGTTGCTCTTTCAAATCAAGATACAAACAAGATGCACAAATTGGTTAAATATCTTAAATTTCTATTACTCACAGTTTTCCCTTCTTCTTTTTTCCTTGTTGGCATTATCTCTTGACAAAAATCTGTACCATTTGTCTTGGAGTTTCTACATTCTGTATTTTTCTGATGACATGCTCATAGTGTTAACATGTACTTCTAAAATGGTAGTTGGATTTCTAGGTCTAGTGTTTTATACTTCCTAATACATCACATCAGGTGGTAATAATGACTACTTGGTCTACCTTTTTAATATTAAAATTGATCAGTAGGTTTAGAATCACCTTGATCCATCTATTATAAGAGTTTTAGGTATACCTACAAACAGTGCCATAGCAGTGATTTTCAATCATGGCTGCAGATACAATTATGTGGATAGCTTTTTAAAACGTGATGCTATGCCCTCAACAATGACCAATTAAACCAAATCTGGAGTCCGGATTTTTTTTTAAGTTTATTTTTATTTTGACAGAGAGAGAGAGAGAGAGAGAGAGAGAGCAAGCGAGCGAGAGAGCAGTAGCTGGGGAGGGGGAGAGAGAAGGAGAGACAGGAATCCCAAGCAGGCTTCACACTCTAAGTGCAGAGCCTGATATGGGGCTCAAACTCACAGACTGTGAGATCATGACCTGAATCAAGATCAAGAGCCAGAAGATTAACTGACTGAGTCACCCAGGTGCCCCTGGAGTCAGGATTTTTAAAAGTTCTCCAACTGGTGGTAATCAGAAGCTAAAGTGTGGAAATCATGGTCCAGATCAGTTTCTACACAGCAGCACTATTGACATTTTGGGCCAGCTAATTCTTTGCTGTGGGTGGCTGTCCAGTGCACTTAGGATGTTCACTGATTCCTGGACTCTACCAACCAAATGCCAATAGCACTTGTCTCTTCTACTCCTCCTCCCCAGTTGTAACAACCAAAAATGTTCCCAAGATACTACCAAAATGTCTTCTGGGGGACAAAACCATCCCCACTGTCAAGCTACTGGTTTAGATTAGTGGCTCTCAATCTGTAGTATTAGAATTACACTGCAGGCTTTTTAAAATACAGATTGCTGGACCCAATCTGTTGCTACCCCCAAGTTCCCGATTTAGTAGATCTATGGTAAGGAGAAGAATTTGTATTTCTAATAAGTTCCCAGGTGACATTGATGCAACTGGTCCACATTCTGAGAATCACTGGGCTAGAACCATTATTTTATTAGGGCAGTGATTCTTGGCCTCGGTTGTATACTAGAATAATCTGAAAAGCTTTACAAACTCCAACGCACAGACAATTCTCAAATTAAATCAGCATCTCTGGATATATACTTAAAAATAACAAATAATAAAATATAGATGTAATGTGTATATATATGTATATAGATACACAGATTTTTAACTCAATCATGACCTTAAATAAAGATCTTGTACTTGGCCATAAAAAAAACCTTTATCAGATTTTTTTAAAAGTAAAGTCATGTACTCATCCTATTTTCTAATTATAACCAACGAAAATTGGAAATAAATACTAAAAAGATTTTTAAAATCTAACAACTTGGAAAACTCAGTAACTCTTATAAATAATTCATGGGTCAGAGAGGAAATAGAAATTAGAACTTATCTAGGATGTAATGAGGACAAGAGTACTTCAGAACAAATCTATGATTCACAGGTAAACTTTGAAAAATTTAGGCCTGAAATCCCTTGATTATTAAAAAAGTAATGACAAAAAAAAACAAACCTTGAGTTGTCTGAAGAAATTAAGTAGTGAACAAAATAAACCAACAGAAAATAAAGAAGGGATTCTATGATGTATTATTAAGATAAGTAAAATGCAAGAATGCAAATGATATAAATTTCTGTACAACAGTAAATCATAATAAATCTATTGCATGTATGTATGTATATGTGTATCTATGCAGAGGTATTTTCTATATGAACATGGAGAAAGTTCTTGAATAATGAACACCAAGACAGTAATGTTAATCACATAATAAAAGTTATGTAGGAACTAAGCTTGAAACTAAAATGTACTCTAAGATAAAAACAGTATTAAGTAATGTTTATGTACAGTTGTATATATTATATATAACAAGGTATAGGAAGAATTATCCTTCAAATGTTTTACTCTCATCAATTTTCCTTTATTAACTGAATTTAACAATGATCTTTTGTTATTTGTATAAGTAGAAATCTAATGATATTTTAATTTGGGGGAAAATTAACATTTAAAACACAAATATAAAGTCTAAAGGAAAGTTGGAACCTCCTTTCTGGATATTTGTCTCCTGAAGGGACTTCTTGCCTTTCATTATTTCTCTCTATTTTTTTTAAATGATTCATCAGCAAGTGTAGAAAATCCAATGACCTGCAATTCTTCAATGAAAACTGGGGAAATCTTTGCTTTTATACAGAGTCTGCCATATAAATACATGCCAAGTGCTGAATGTCACTGGTTGTCATATCAAGTAGGCATTGGCTACTTCAGACTGAAAAGTAACCTTACAATATCAAAATCCTAAATGTACTAAGGATCTCAGTCCATCATAAATGACACTAAGGACATGTAAACTTATTTAAAAACTGGTCCACTTGGAGAAATCCACCTGTTCTATGAAGCGATCATCCCTTTTCCCTGTAATATGTCTCAAGTTTAAAGATCCACAAGTTTACCAAATGGTATTAGAGACCATATTTAAACTCATACAACTAAATGATCATCTTCATAGCAAGTGTTTTTGTCAACAGGAAGACTAAGAAAAGAGAAAGATTCTCTAAGAAAGCAAACAGACCTATAGCAACAGCACCTATGGCCTCAGTCAGCATCACATGAGATTTCAATGCAAACAGCGTCAATGACATGAAATGCAAGGGAAGGTCATGAGGATATGAAACAACAAAGTGCTTGTGCAACTCTCTGCTCACTGAAAGACTATCTTTGCAATGAACCAAAACAATGTTACAGCTGATAAGAAAAACATGTGTTAAGATAACTGGCCATTGGTATCCCTTGTAACAGAATTTTTTTTTTTTTCAAAGAATCTTCCACCTCATGAATCAGTAAAACTCCAAGTCACTCAGGGTGCCTGGGTGGCTCAGTCAGTTAAGCGTCCAGCTTCGGCTCAGGTCATGATCTTGTGGTTCACAGGTTCAAGCCCTGCGTCAGGCTCTCTGCTGATAGCTCAGAGCCTGGAGCTCGCTTTGTGGATTCTGTCTCCCTCTCTCTCTGCCCCTCCCCTGCTTGTATTCTTTCTCTCTCTCTCCCTCTCTCAAAAATAAATAAAACATTTTAAAAAGTCTTAAAAAAAACTTCAAAGTCACTGTAATTGCACTGACTATGAATTTTTAGTGCACCTAACAGGGGCGTCTGGGTGGCTCAGTCAATTAGTTAAGTGTCTGACTTCACCTCAGGTCATGATCTCACAGTTTGTGGGTTCGAGCTGCGCATCAGGCTCTGTGCGGACAGTTCAGAGCCTGGAGCCTGCTTTGGATTCTGTGTCTCCCTCTCTCTCTCTGCCCCTCCCCTGCTCATGCTCTGTCTCTCTCTCTCTTTCAAAAATAAATAAACATTAAAAAAAAATGTGCACCTAATAACCGACAGTGTGTGCCTTATTTGACAATACTTTGAAAAATTCCAGGCTGCAGACTGCAAGCTATGCCTACATAACACATTATCTCCCAGTATAACACGCTTCATTAAGGAGCTCATATCTCAGGTTGATCACATAAAACTGCCTGGAGAGGCCCTGTAAGGTTATTCTTGTAATAAGTACAAACTTTCCCTATTATGTCATCAATTCCACTTTTCATCAGTATTATCATAGTGTCACTGAAATAAAAGTAGTCAGCTATTTTTGTGTTTTCAGCGATAAAATACAATGTAAGTCTAATCTCAACTGTTGGACCATTTCTTTCTCAGTAGAACGCACGCACTTTGACAGCCAGGATGGGTCCATCCGAGGCCCAGAAAAAAACGAGCATTAGCACGGTAATAAAAGCACAGCCCCTCCAAGCTCTGCACTGTGTAACAGTTTGGCATATATTGGCATTTATTTATACGGATTTTATAAGATACCCAATTCCAATCGGTGGACTTTAGCATAGAATCATAAAACACGATCAGTAAAAGATTCTACGCGGTAAAGAGAAGCCTTCACCCTACAAGGAAACTACTTTTTCTCCCTGTGAGCGCTGTCCCGGAGCGTCTTCACTCGGTGATATCACAGTCGCTCACGTCTATGACAAGGCCCCGAGAAGTTGACAAATCACTCTCAGGCTGGACTGAAACTAACTTTCTGAAGACGTCTCTTCTTTGTGTGACCTTGTGTGAGGATGCAAAGTTACTGAACTTCTCCGTGCCTCATGTCTTCACATGCAAAACGAAGCTAATGGTCATTGGGTTGGTGAGAAAGGAATGAAAGACAGAACCCACCTAGGCATCATGGAGGAGCCTTTGCACGGCAAATGTAGCTCTGGGGGTTTGCAGGAAGACGAGGAATATGACGCTGTGTTGACTGTTTCTAAATATGGTGTTAAAGACTCAATATTGCTTGTTGAATTGAACTGCTGTAGGACCGTATACTTGT
The DNA here is from genome assembly GCF_028018385.1 of Neofelis nebulosa. Taxonomy (NCBI): domain Eukaryota; kingdom Metazoa; phylum Chordata; class Mammalia; order Carnivora; family Felidae; genus Neofelis; species Neofelis nebulosa. Next base: position 8,162,288 of record NC_080794.1, on the reverse strand, counting down.
TTATATGCAAAGGTATGATAAGTCCTAAGTTATGAAACTGCTCAGAACAAGATAAGAAGCAAAGAAATTCACAAACAACTCCGTAGGACTTTTTTGGGCATCTGCTGTAGGATCCTATAGAAAAGTCAAGCTCTGAAAATCAAATATACATTACACAGATCAAAGAGATACTTTTTTTTGCCCTAGCTACCTTCTCCCTCTTGCAAAAACCTACTCCTTTTTTTTTTTATTTTGAGAAACAGAGAGAGTGAGTAGAGGAGAGGCAGAGAGAGAGAGAGAGAGGGAGAGAGAGAACCCCAAGCAGGCTCCGTGCTTTGGGCACAGAGTCCAATGTGGGGCTCAAACCCATGAACTTTGAGATCGTGACCTGAGCCGAGTCAAGAGTTGGACGCTTAGCTGACTGAGCCCCCCAGGCGCCCCGCAAAGATCTACTTCTGAAGGCACCCACTCTGGCATCCTAACTTTGGCTCTCCACACAGGATTTCCAGGACTGCTGGGGGGCTGCCAGGACTGCTGGGGGACAGCCCATCGACACTTTCACTTCCACCATCAAAAGGAATTCTAGAACAGGGTCTGGCAAACTTTTCTGTAAAGGGCTAGACTGTAAATACTTGGGGGTAAATGCGTCTTAAGGTTTCTTTCATATTACTTAACTCTGAAAGCAGTATGGGTAATATGTCAAAAAATGTACATGTCTATGTTCCAATAAAATTTTATTTAGAAGAACAGGCAAGGGGCTGGATTTTCTTTTTCCAGTTTTATTTATTTTGAGAGAAAGAGCAGGGGAGGAACAGAGAGAGAGACTCCCAAGTAGGCTCTGCACTGTCAGTGCAGAGCCCAATGTGGGGCTCAAACTCAGGAACCATGAGATCATGACCTGAGCTGAAATCAAGAGTCGGACTCTCAACCAACTGAGTCACCTGGGCACTCCAGCAGTGGGCTGGATTTGACCCACACACCATAGTTTACAAAGCCTGATCTAAAAGATCCTGCCCACATTACTGGCAATTTTAACCTCCGAAAGAGCCAGCTAGATGAAATCTGAGGTCTGGAGATTTTCATCACCGTATTAGGGTTCTTTAGAGAAAGAGAACCAATAGGATATAGATAACTCCTAATATGTACATAGGGCTTATTTTTATATATATTATGCTTATATATAACACATGCATAATAAATAAATGTGATATAGTAACCATTAGTATGAAAATAAATAGAATATATAAATATCTAATTATATAGAAAGAATTTTTATATGAGGAGCTGGCTCGAGCTGCCAAGCCCCGAGATCTACAGTTGGTACCTGGAGACCCCGGAGAGCTGTATGGTATAAGTTCTAGTCCATGTCCAAAGGGCTGAGAATGAGGAGAGCCAACTGCATAGTTCCATTCCAAAGAGTGCCAGGTTCAAGGCCCAAGAAGACCTGATATTTCAGTTTTCTGCTTCACTCACTCTATCAACTTAAATATTAAACTTGGGGCGCCTGGGTGGCTCAGTCGGTTAAGCAGCCGACCTCGGCTCAGGTCATGATCTCACGGTCCGTGAGTTCAAGCCCCGCGTCGGGCTCTGTGCTGACAGCTCAGAGCCTGGAGCCTGTTTCAGATTCTGTGTCTCCCTCTCTCTGACCCTCCCCCATTCATGCTCTGTCTCTCTGTCTCAAAAATAAATAAATGTTAAAAAAAATTAAAAAAAAATATTAAACTCATCCCCAAAAACCCTCACAGAAATACCCAGAATAATGTGTGACCAAATAATCTGTGCACTCTGTGGCCCGGTCAAGTTGACACATAAAATTAAACAACAAAATAAGGAAATGAGAGAAAATCCAAACTATCTTGAATCACATTTCTTTTTCATTTAACTTCTGTTACCACTTGCTTGTTTTTGAAAGACAGTACGTGAGGAAGGGAGGGGCAGTGAGAGAGGGACACACAGAATCAGAAGCAGGCTCCAGGCTCTGAGCTGTCAGCACAGAGCCCCATGCGGGGCTCGAACTCACAAACTGCAAGATCATGACCTGAGCTGAAGTCGGATGCTTAACAGACTGAGCCACCCGGGTGCCCCAATCCTCAGTCACATTACTAACTCTGGAACTAACATCTACATTGTGAGTGATTCTTCTTCTTCACAAGGTAATTACAGATAAATTCAGGGTTTCAGAGCACATGACTCATCCCCAACCACTTGAGATTGATTAGTGAAGTATGAGCAATACAGCCATCTTATATCTGAATTATAAAAAGAATAATTATTTTCAGTATCTGGTTGTCTTTCTTTTCTTTCGTGATCCTCGTTCCTAAAATGATATCATTCAGGAATTCTTTGTTTTCTATTATTGTGTAACAACTGACCACGGACTTACTAGTTGAAAACAATATGCATTTATCAATCCCGTGGTCTGCAGGCTGGAAGTCTGGGGGAAGCATAGCTGGGTTTCCAGCTCAGGGCCTCATAGGCTGAAATGAAAATGTCGGCTGGAGCTGTATTCTTGCCTGCAGCTCAGGGTATTCTCTCTCTCTCTCTCGTAAGATTTTATTTTATTTCTTTTAGTAATCTCTATGTCCAATGTGGGGCTCAAACTCACAACCCCGAGATCAAGAGTTGCATGCTCCTCCAACTAAGCCAGCCAGGCGCCCCTCAGGGTAAGCTCCCTGGTGGTTGGTTGGTAGAAGTCGTTACTCGCAGCTGTATGACCAAGGTCCATTTTCTTGCCAGGTCTCAAGTGGGGACCTCTTTCAATAACTAAAGGCTGCCCTTAGACCCTGGGCACATGGCCCCCTCCATCAACCCTCTCACGATATCTCATCTTACTTGTTCAAGGCTGGCAGGAGAATTTTTTTTTTTCACACTTTTTTTTTTTTAATTTTTTTTTTCAACGTTTTCAATTTATTTTTGGGACAGAGAGAGACAGAGCATGAACGGGGGAGGGGCAGAGAAAGAGGGAGACACAGAATCGGAAACAGGCTCCAGGCTCCGAGCCATCAGCCCAGAGCCTGACGCGGGGCTCGAACTCACGGACCGCGAGATCGTGACCTGGCTGAAGTCGGACGCTCAACCGACTGCGCCACCCAGGCGCCCCTTTTTTCACACTTTTAATCGCTGACTTCAACAGGGCTCGGTCCCTTCCATTAAAGACTCACCTGATTAGGTCAGGCCCACCGAGGAAAATCCACCCTTTGATTAAGTCAAGGTCAGCCCATTGAGAAAATATATTTGCAACACATTTTCCAGGTTTTTATACAATGTAACCTCAGCACGGGAGTAAAGTCCACCATATTCATAGTCCCACCACACACACAAAAAAGGAGGGGATATTACAGAGTGTGTACAGCAGGAGGGCAGGAATCTTAGGGGCCACCTCAGAATTCAATCTTCTATTTGTCCTCTCCTTCAAAACTTTCCTCCTTTCTTTTGAATTAAATATTTTTTCATTATTGTCATTCTGGCTTCCCTTTAATATTTTACATTCTTTTACTATGTTTTCAGTGATTACTATAAAGATTACAATATGTGTTCTTGCTTATTAAAAATTATTTAATTATGGGGCGCCTGGGTGGCTCAGTCGGTTAAGCAACTGACTTCGGCTCAGGTCATGATGTCACAGTTCGTGGGTTCGAGCCCGGCATCGGGTTCTGTGCTGACAGCTCGGAGCCTAGAGCCTGCTTTGGATTCTGTGTCTCCCTCTCTCTCTGCCCCTCCCCCATTTGCACTCTGTCTCTATTTCTCTCAAAAATAAATAAAATGTGAAAAAAAATTTTTTTTAATTATTTAATTGCTAATTTTACTACTTCCCAGACAACACGAGAATTGCCATTTAGTTCTATTTGTTCTCCTGACTTGTGTGCTACTATTACAGTGAATTTTGTTCACTATAGTTTTTAAATCCAAGATTTATATACAGCTGGCATCATCAACATTTTGCTTAACTGATGGTCTTTATAAGTTTTCCTCATATTTGCCTTCCTTCTGCTCTTTTTTTTTCTCCCTTTCTGTATCTCCAAAATTATTTCTGAGATAATTTTCTTCTACTTGAAGAACATCATTTAATAATATGTCCTTGACTGTGGACGAATAGGCCACGTCTTCCCACGAAGGGAAGACGAATTCCCTTCGCTCAGTCTTTTTAAAAAAAAATCACCATTTTACTAGATAAAATGGTTGTCAGGCTGGTAGTCATTTTCTTTCAGCACTTTTATGTTTCTATCCAAAGTCTCTGAATGTTTCTTATATGAAGTGAGCTGTAAATCTTACTGTTGTCACTTTAAAGGTACTATACCTTTTTTCTACATTTTTAAAAAGTTTTTCAATTTGTGTTTACTTTCCAGCAGTTTTACTTTTGTCGGCCTAAGTATTTTTACTTTTTATCTGTCTTACTCAGGGTTCACAGTCCTTCTTAAACCTGTGGCTGAGGGGAGGCTGGGTGGCTTAGCCAGTTGAGCAGCTAACTCTTGGTTTCAGCTCAAGTCATGATCTCATGGTTCTAGAGTTTGAGCCCAACATCAGCCTCTGCATTGACAGTACAGAGCCTGTTTGAGAGTCTTCCTCTCCCCCCTCTCTCTGCCTCTCTCTCTCTCTCAAAATAAAATAAACTTTTAAAATATATATTAAAAAAAATCGTGGCTTAATATACCTAATCAGTTGTGGAGAATCCTTAAGCAAGTTGTATTAAATATTGCCTGTGCACTGTGTATTTGTGTATTTGTAAGCTCTCTTATTCTTCCTCTGTCTTCCTCTCACCTTCTCCTGTTGCCCTTCCCTTTTATGCCCTTTTATTTTGGGACTCCAATTACATGTATGAGAGAACATTCTTTATTTCCTATCTATTTCTTATTCTCTTATATATTTCCTAGTCTTTTAGCCATCAGTGTTTCAGTCTGAATTCTTCTGACCTGATTTCCAATTCACTAATTCTCTTTTCAGCTACTTCTAAGCTGATGTTAAATCCATCTATGAGTGTCTAATATCAGTTATTTTAACTTTCATTTTTAGAATGCCTAAAGGATCCCTTTTTATAGTTTTCAGTTCTCTACCAAATTTCTTCATCTTCTCTTTTAATTCTTAGGTCATAATAATCATAAATATTTTATTTCATTTTTTAAAATATTTAATGTTTATTTTATTTTTGAAAGAGAGAGGCAGAGTGTAAGTGGAAGAGGGGCAGAGAGAGAGGAAGACAGAATCTGAAGCAGGCTCCAGGGTCTGAGCTGTCAGCACAGAGCCTGACGCAAGGCTTGAATTCACGAACAGTGAGATCATGACCTTAGCCAAAGTCAGACACTTAACCAACGGAGCCACCCAGGTGCCCTGTAAATAGTTTAAATTCTATTTGTGATCATTCTATTATCTATGTATCCACGAACCGTGTGCCTTTTTCTACAGTGTGTGTTTGCTCTCGCACCTTGGTCAACTCCCATCTTATACACCTGTGTTGTATATAACAAAGAATTTGGCTGACCTATGTCCCTGTTCCTAGGAGAGAGACCCTAAACCCCTGGAATTTCCCAAGTGACAGAAGTGGCTTTGTTATTCATGAGCCCTTCGGATTACAACTCAATGTAGGCTACCAAGTGCACTCATAGCAGCCCCTCGGTAGCTTCACTGTGGGGGTTGGCCATGCTGGAAAGACCAATGAGAGGACGAGGAGCTGGAGGATGAATCCAGCCTGACCCCTGTGGGGAGTGACAGGTGCTGGAGACTGAATTCAATCATGCCATCAAATATTTAATCAATCATTGCTACATAATAAAACCCTGATAAAAACACTTTGGAACCAAAGCCTAGTGGAGATTCCTGGACAGCAGACACATCAATTTTAGATATGTTGACCCACAGAGAAAGGGCAGAGCAGCTGTGCAATCAGGCCCTCCCAGACCTCACCTTACACATCCCTTTAGCTGGCTGGTATGATGTGTATGCCTTACAATAGGACTGGCATCATAATATGATAGGGAAAGACAGGATAAAATAGTCAGAGAGGGAAAGGTTAGGACCTGACATCCCTGGGGGAAAAACACATATTTTAGAACAATGCTGGGAGCGTGACCACAGCAAACCCCCTCGGGTGTAAGGGTCCTCCTAAAAATGCAATAGACACCCCCCACCCCTCTCAGGTTTCCCTCAAGAATTTGACAAGAGACCTAATTAAAAATAAGCAGTCCCTCATAAAACATATGACCCACAAGGAACGGTATGGCCATAGACCACCCCTCATACAATGGAAATGAGCCAATCAAAAGGGAATGACTAGGCATTTGGAAGTACCTAGCCAATAAGGGTAGAACCTCAGAAGGAACAAGGGGGAATGGAAGGGACTAACCAGAACCTTATTAAACAAACACCTTTGCCTGCAGTCACGAGCATTCACTTTTGAATGCCCCCCCACCCCGACTCCACGTAAAGAGAGCTTTCCTACTGTTCTTACTTTCTGATCTCATACGCGAATAAACATTTGCCTGCTGCTCATTTTATTCTGTGTCCACTTCTTCCTTCTTCAGAGGAGATGAGACAACGAATCCCAGGTATTGTAAAAAAAAAAAAATCGTGCAATAATTATAGCATTTTCTTGATTTCCTGAATCTAAAGGAGTTGGCTGAGGGGAACCCTCAAATTTGTAGCCGGTTGGTTAGAAGCACAGGTGATGTGAGGACACCACCCCCAATTTGTGTCTAGAGTCTGAGATAAGGGTAGTTTTGTAGAGAACTAAGCTCTTAACTTGTAGGACCTGCTAACTCTGAGTAGTCAGTACCAGAAATTCACTGTAGTCTACCAGCTGGGGTTGAGGCAAAAGAGCTAGTTTAATTTTCACTATCAGACGTTATGTAAAATTATAGAGGTCATTTGAGTTCTATGTGTTACTTTCTCCCAAAAGATGTACTTTTTTTGCTTCTGGCAGGTAAAATGATCTAGGGTTACCAGCAATCTCACATCATCTTAATCCAAATAGCAACTAATATTATTTGAGGCTGAGTCTTAAATACTTGTGAGGGCTGGTCTATTTCTGGTTCACCTTCAAGGGCACAGCTCTGGAAGCTATACCTATACCTCTGAAAGTGCCTCTCCTCGGTGGGGGGGACGGGGGTGGGGGGAGGGTCTTGGGGCTTTCATCCTCCTCTACTCTGATTCTTCCCACAGCCCTGCTCCTCTTCCCAGCTCCTCAGCCACTGAAACCCCCTGGAGAGATGAGGTTGCTCCAAATGCTAAACTCAGTTCTCTGGTCTCCTTGTATTTTGGGACACTGACCCTCACATTTTGACTGCTTTTTTTTTTTTTTTTTTTTTTTCTCTGAGTTATCTTCAAACAGATTTTAGGGGGTGGTTTACCTTTTTTAGTTTTTCTCAGGAGGACCTTGGTTTGAAATAACCTATCTACTATTATTACCAATTTCGCTTTTAAAAATTATCTTTAAAATACAATTATTTTCAACTTTGAGTCCATCCGGCCAATGGGGAATTCAAGAGCTCATTATTCTTGCTAGAGTGGTGCAGCAATTTCAGACATGGGGTAAGACGGGTTCACTTGTTAGATCTCCTGTACACACATGCTCCCTTCCAGTCTGAGGGCTACTGATTTCTATTCACTGGAGCGGCATGACATTTTGCCAAAGTGAAAAAAAAAAAAAACCCAGAGCCATTCCCCTCTGACTTCTTGCCATCTCCTTATAAGCTAAGATGAAATGGGGCGTAGAAAGCTATCAGGTAATAGACGGCTGGTCATCCTGAAAGTGGAACCCAGTAAAAATACTCCCTCCCCAGTCTCTGCAAATGTCTTCAAAATTTGTTTTGAACTAACACCACGGAAATACAAATGATTATAAGAAAACATTATTAAAAAACTGTAAGACAACAAGCTGGACAACCTAGAAAAAGTGGATAAATTCCTAGAAACATACAACCCTCCAAAACTGAATTAGGAACAAATAGAAATTTTGAACAGACCACAATTATCAGCAACAAAATTGAAATCAGTAATTAAAAAAACTCCGAACCGGGGCACCTGGGTGGTTCAATCAGTTAAGCGTCCAAGTCTTGGTTTCAGCTCAGGTCATGATCTCACGGTTTGTGAGTTCAAGCCCCACATCACGCTCTGTGCTGTCAGCACAGAGTCTCCTTGAGATTCTCTTTCTCCCTCTCTGTCTGCTTCTTCCCTGCTCACTTCCTCTCTCTGTCTCAAAATAAATAAACTTAAAAAAAATTAAAAAAAACAAAAAATTAAAAAAAAACCCTCCAAACCAACAAAAGTCTAGGACCAGATTGCTTCACAGGTAACTTCTACCAAACATTCAAAGGAGAGTTGATATCTGTTCTTCTCAAACTATTCCAAAAAAATAGCAGAGGAAGGAAAGCTTCCAAATTCCTTCTAAAAGGTCAGCATTACCCTCCTACCAAATCCAGACAAAGACACTACAAAGAAAAACAAAGGAAGAAAACTAAAGGATAACAGTATCTCTGATGAACATAGATGCAAAAATCATCAACAAAATAGTAGCAAGTCAAATTCAACAACACATTTAAAAATTCATTCACCATGAACAAGTGGGATTTAATCCAAAAATGCCAAGGGTGGTTCAATATTTACAAATCAATCAATATGATCCATCACATTAAGAAGTGAAAGGATAAAAGCCATATGGTCACCACAACAGATGCAGAAAAAGTATCTAACAAAGTACAACATCCATGATAAAAACTCAACGAAGTAGATACAGAGGAAACACACCTCAACATAATAAAGACCATATATAAAAAACCCACAGCTGACATCATACTTGATGGGGAAAAACTAAGATCTTTTTCTCCTAGATGAAGAACAAGACAAGGATGCACATTCTCATCATTTTTATTCGATATAGTACTGAAAGTCTTAGCTGCAGCAATCAGTCAAGAAAAAGAAATAAAAGGCATCCAAATTGGTAAGAAAGAGGTAGAACTATTTTCAAAAGACATGATGCAGCAAACTGAAGATTCCATAAAAAAAAAAAAAGCCACTAGAACTGATAAATGAATTCAACAAAGTCACAGGATACAAAATTGACATACAGAAATATTTTGCATTTTTTCCATTTTTTTTTTAATTTTAGAGAGAGAGCACATATGTAAGCAGAGGAGAGGGGGAGAAGGGAAGAGGCAGAAAGAGCCCCAAGCACGCTCCATGCTCACTGAGAAGCCCGAAGCAGGGCTCCATCCCATGACTGAAATCATGACCTGAACTGAAATCAAGAGTCAGCCGCTTAAGTGACTGTGAACCATGGAGGCGCCCCATGTTGCATTTCTATACACTAATAATAAAGAAACAAAAAAAGAGAAATTAACAATCCCATTTAAATTATACCAAAAATAGGGGCATCTGGGTGGCTCAGTCGATTAAGCCTTCAACTTCGGCTCAGGTCATGATCTCACGGTTCATGAGTTGGAGCCCCGCGTCGGGCTCTGTGCTGACAGCTCGGAGCCTGGAGCCTGTTTCAGATTCTGTGTCTCCCTCTCTCTCTCTCTGCACTGCCCCCCAACTTGTGCTCTGTCTCCCTCTCTCTCAAAAGTAAGTAAACATTAAAAAAATGTTTAAATCATACCAAAAATAATAAAATACCAAAAGAGTGAAAGAATTATACTCTGAAAACAATAAAACAATGATGATAGCAATTTATGATGACACAGACAAATGGAAAGATATTCCATGCTCATGGACTAGGAGAACAAATATTGTTAAAATGTCCACACTACCCAAAGCAATCTACAGACTCAATGCAATCACTATCAAAACACCAACACAGAACAAGAACAAACCATCCTAAAATTTGTATGGAACAAATTTTCCTGAAATAGCCCCTGAATAGCCAAAGCTATCTGGAATCTGGAAAAAGAACACAGCTGGAGGTATCACAATCCCAGATTTCAAGTTACATCACAATGCTGTAGTAATCAAAACAGTATGGTACTGGCACAAAAACAAACACATCGATCAACAAAACAATAAAAAACCCAGAAATGAACCTGCAATTATATGGTCAATTAATCTGTGACAAAGCAGAAAAGAATATCCAATGGGAAAAATACAGTCTCTTTAACAAATGCTGCTGGGAAAATGGGACAACAGCATGCAGAAGAATGAAACTAGACCACTTTCTTATACCATACACAAAAGCAAACTCAAAATGGAATAAAGACATAAATGTAAGGGGCACCTGGGTGGCTCAGTCAGTTAAGCATCTGACTCTCAGTTTCAGTTCAGATCGTGATCTCACGGTTTCATGAGTTCGAGCCCCACATCGGGCTGTGCACTGATGGTGTGGAGCCTGCTTAAGATTCTGTCTCTCCCTCTCCCTCTCTCTCTGCCTCTCCCCTACTCATGCTGTCTCTGTCTCTCTCAAAATAAATAAATAAACTTGAAAAAAAATTTTTAAAAAGCCATAAATGTAAGACCTGAAACCATCAAAATCCTAGAAGAAAAATAGGCAGTAATTTCTTTGACATCAACCAAAGAAACATTTTTCTAGATATGTCTCCTAAGGCAATGGAAGCCAAAGTAAAATTAAACTATTGGGACTATATCAAAATAAAAACCTTTCACACGGTGAAAGGAATCATCAACAAAATGACAAAGGCAACCTACTAAATGGGAAAAGATATTTGCAAATGATATATCTGATAAGGGGCTACTATCTAAAATATTTAAAGAACTTGTACAACTCAACACCAAAAAAACACAAACAATCCAATTAAAAAATAGGCAGAGGAAGTAAACAGATATTTTTTCTAAGACAATATACAAATGGCCAACAGACACATGAAAAGATGCTCAACATCACTCATCAGCATGGGAATGCAAATCAAGACCACAATCACATATCACCATACACCTGTCAGAATGGCTAGAACCAAAAAAGACAAGAAATGACAAGTGTTGGTGAGGATATAGGGTAAAAGGAACCCTTGTGCAATGTTGGTGGAAGTGCCAACTGGTTCAGTAACTGTAGAAAACAGTATGAAGGTGCCTCAAGAAGTTAAAAGTAAAATTATCATATGGTCCAGTAATTCCACTACTTGGTATTTACAAAAAAAAAAAAAAAACCCAAAATATAATTTGAAATGATATATGTACCTCTCTGTTTATTGCAGGATTATTTATGATAGCCAAGATATTGAAGCATCTGTGATTGTTCATCCGCAGATGAATGAATAAAGATGCGATACATATACACAATGGAATCTTACTCAACCTTAAAAAAGAAATCTTGTCATTTCTAACCATGTGATGGATAGAGTGTTTTATGCTAAGAGAAATAAGTCAGTCAGAGAAAAACAAATACCATATGATTTCACTCGTATAGACTTTGAGAAACAAATGAACAAAGAAAAGAGAGACAGACAAACACACACACACACACACACACACACACACACACACACACACACACAAACAAAAGACTGACTCTTAAATACAGAGAACAGGGGCGCCTGGGTGGCGCAGTCGGTTGGGCGTCCGACTTCAGCCAGGTCACGATCTCACGGTCTGTGAGTTCGAGCCCCGCGTCAGGCTCTGGGCTGATGGCTCAGAGCCTGGAGCCTGTTTCCGATTCTGTGTCTCCCTCTCTCTCTGCCCGTCCCCCGTTCATGCTCTGTCTCTCTCTGTCCCAAAAATAAATTTAAAAACGTTGAAAAAACAATTTAAATACAGAGAACAAATTGGTGCTTGCCAGAGGGGATATGGATGAGGGGATGGGTGAAAAAAACTTTGCTGTAAGATAACTGTAGATTCACATGCCATTGAAAGAATAAAGTATTTCTGAACATTTTGTTCTTGAACTTGTCTAGTTTCTCCTAACAATAATGTTTTTAAAAATATAGAAGTCTCTCATCAAGAATATTGGCTTTGAGGGGTGCCGGGGTGGCTCCATTGGTTAAGCGTCTGACTTCAGCTCATGATCTCATGGTCTCAACAGTCGTGAGTTCGAGCCCCACATCAGGCTCTGTGCTGACAGCTCGGAGCCTGGAGCCTGCTTCGGATTCTGTGTCTCCTTCTTCTCCCCCTCCCTGGCTCATGCTCTGTCTCTTTCTTTCTCAAAAATAAACATTAAAAAATTTTAAAAAATATATATATATATATTGGCTTTGATACAATCCCCAATCTTGTATTTATCCAGTCCTGTTTTTATTACATTCTACACCATGTTGTCATTTGTGTTAGTTCCTGATCCTCATCAGTGGGAAGGTCCTGTGCCACAAAGATTCCTCATATTCCCTTTTATAACTACATGCTCTTCCTTCTCTCTCCCTGCTCTCGCTTCCCTAACTCTGGACAACCACTCCCTTCCATTTCTAAGCTTTAACATTTCAAAAATGTTAGAAAAATGGAATCTTAGAGTATGTAAGATGCTTGGATTGATATTTTTCACTCAGCATAATTGCCTGAAGATTCATCCAAGTTGCTGTATCAACAGGGCACCGCTCTTAATTGCTGAGTAATATTCTCTGCTATGGTTATACCACTGATGGTTCAGTAATTCATGAGCTGAAGGACATTTGGGGTGATTCCAGCTTTTGGCTGTTACAAAAAAGCTACTTTACACTAAATATTTCTGTATATTACATGTATACACAATACTGTATGTAAATATATATATGTGTGTACATACATACATATATATCACACACACACACGTGTGTGTGTGTGTGTGTGTGTGTGTGTGTGTGTGTGTGTGTGAATACAGTTTTCATTTCTTTGGGATAAACTCCCAGGGGTGAAATTGCTAGGTCACGTGGTAGTGTATGCTTAGTTTTTAAAGCAAGTGTCAAAATGTTTTCCAGAGCAGGGGTACCACTCTGCAAGCCATTTATGAGTGATTCAGTTTCTCTGCATCCTCACCAGCACTTGGCTATCAATATTTTTGTTGGTTTTGGTCAATCTGCATATTGATTATGCCTAATGATGATTAGTCATTTACCACAATGACTAATGATGCTATACATTTTCTCATGAGCTTACTTGCAATCTATATGCCCTCTTCGTGAAATAGCCGTTCTTGTATTTTGCCCATTTTTAAATTACGTTGTTTTGTTGTTGTTGTTGTTTTGGTTTTTACTGCCAAGCTTTGAGAGTTCTTTATGTATTTTTAGATGTTAGTCCTTCACTGGAATTATGACCTGCCAATATTTTCTGCCCCTCTAGAACGTGTCTTTTCATCTTCTCCACATGGGCATTTATAGAACGAATACAAAGTTTCTCATTTCGATGAGGTCCAGTTTATCAATGGTTTCTTTTCATGAAGTTGTGGTTTCAATGTCAAGTTTTAAAAGGCCATGATCCTCAAGATTTTTTTTCTATTTTTTCTGAAAGTTTTATGGTTTTATGTCTTACATTTCTGTCTTTGATCCACTTGGAGTTCTTTTTTTGTGTCAAGTGTGAGGTTTGGGTCAAGGCTATTTTTTATTATTATTATTATTATTATTATTATTATTATTATTATTTTTCCCCCTTGGGCATCCATTTGCTTCATCCAAATGTCTTTTAAGTTGAAAAAATCCCTTCTCATTTTCTTTTCTATCAGAAACAATCTCTCTCCCTTCTAAGACACTAAAGCACAACAACTTCCTTGAACTTAGTCTTTAGGGAATACAAGTCAGAAAGGGAAGTGCCTTGTACAAAGCTTAAGCTTTCTGGGAAGTCACAAACCTCCCCTTTGGGGGAAAAAAAACACAGGCACCACTGATTGCTTATGTGGGGAAGAATAAGGGAACATACTTCAAAAAAAAATTAACATCACAGAAATCACCCCACAGACAAAAATCTTTCCACATTGGCAAGTGTGTGAATTTTCTAGGAAGAATCTGTAATGTGCATCAGATTGTCAAAGATACCCACAACCACCCAATTATGTTTTGAAAATCACGGTTTTCAAGGCTCAGATGCCCGCTACAAGAACGGGGTCTCCTTCCATGGACTGATTTGAAGTCAAGGCGCTTCCGTTAGAGAAGACTGAGCCAAGGATGTGGGACTCCCAGGCGCTGAAACAGTATTCTGCTCATTCAGGTTGGTAAGCTGGTCTAGTTAAGACACCTTTTCTTCCCCTCCCCAAAGCAAAGCAGGTAACAGTCTTTCAAGAGTCACCAAAATAACACAAGTGGGGGACCTCTGACCCTGCTGAGTTAGCCAGAGTGGGAGTCAATGCAGGCACCCCGCTGCTCTCCTTAAACAACCCAAAGCACACGACTTGTTTTTTCTCCATTTATTTCTTTCACAAATGCAAAAGAATAAGCATTTGTGTGCAGATGCCCACATACATGTCACTATCTAAAAGGTGTACAAGAATGCAGGATGCTACCCTGGTTGAAAAGTAAATAGAAGAGACGAACAATAGGAGACACTGATCGCCAATAAAGATAATAAATGGCAGTATGTGACGAGCGTCATTATTTGTATGGGGCAGTTAAAGACAGTCCCACCACCAGCATGGCCTCAACCAAATTAAGTTCTGCTATGTTAATGTATTACGAGACCCTGGAGACTGAGGCTTCTTCTATGAATCCTCTGCAAAATAATCAGGTTCACCAAAAAATTACTCACACAGAGTTACTGACAGTTGATACCGAATAGCAGATTCAAACCCATTAGTGGAAAGAGAAGAATGTTTGACTAGCTCGTACAGGCTAACAAGCTTATTGCTTCAAAATCAGAGATGGAGAAAGATTCCTTCCTTCCTTGAGGAAGACTGCTAACCTTCCTCCAAGGGCAGAATGGTAAGAGATGCTTTCTACGATGCAATTTTTGAATAGACTGTGTTGGCCTTTCCCAGATTAACACTCACTTCTTCCTGAATGTAGTATTGAGATCTCACCAGACAGTGAATTCCTTAAAGACACAGGCTGGCTCTCATTCAAATGCCAACAACATACAAGTCCCTCAATAAGCATTCAAGGCATTGAGTGGAAGGGACTGAAAAGCAGGCCCAGGATTAAAAGGTGATTTCAGAATAAAATCCTACGTGTTGGAGTTTACGCATTTTTCACAGTAGAATTTGGGCGTTGGCTGCAGTCTCCTCCATGCCTATGAGGGCGTTTGCCTGGGCCGCAGGTGCTAAAGCAAACTGTCAAAAGTGTCTATACAGCAACAGTGACCTCAGGAAGTACACGTCTACCCGGTGTTGAGAGTAGCATTGTGTCTCCGCTTGGGGGCTGAGTCTGTGACGATATGTCTATTCAAGTTGCTGTCCAAGAGAAAACAGGGATGTTTTGAGAGGATACATCAGAATAAATGCACATGAATCGTCGCGAATTAAAAACAGTATTGATACTATAGAGAAGCATGTAAATAGGACTAGAGCAGGAAAACAGCAAAAATATGTTGCTGCTCTTACCTTTCACTCCACCCAAATTACAACCACAAAGTCATCTGGAAGTTAAAAAGGAAAAGAAGCTTTCCTTTCTTTCCTTCTTTCTTTCTTTTTTTCTTGAAAGATACTGCTAACATTCAGATTAAGTGAAGAAACAAAACAGGGCCAAGTGAAAAATTGTCTTGAATTTCATCGAGAAAATAACTGGAGTATTTTTTTAATGTTTTGTTTAATTTATTTTTGAGACAGCATGAGCAGAGGTGGGGCAGAGAGAGAGGGAGACACAGAATCCAAAGCAGACTCCAGGCTCTGAGCTGTCAGCACAGACCCCAGTGCGGGGCTCGAACTCATGACCTGAGCCAAAGTCGGATGCTTAACCCACTGAGTCACCCAGGCACCCCTGAGGATATTTCTCTTTTAATGTTGATTTTTTAAATTCTATTGTCTCTTTTTTAATTCACTTAACTTTAAGTGTATAGAACACTTCAATTACTGTTGTCGTTGTTATTTTTAAGTTTTCCTGAAATCCAATCGTTTCAATTCCTGTGAATATTTTTAATCTTTTGCCTTCAAGACCTATATTTTTTCAAATAGTGCATGCTAGCCCCGTCATTCCTTGAGTATGTGGGTTATAGACCGAGTCAGGCTGCTAAATGAGGGCAGGCTGAAATAAGGCCCTGTGCTGTCTGCAGTCTGCAGGGAGTTTAAATTTGGGGAAAAGAGTGAACCTCTCTCAAGGGAGTAGAGGCACAGAAGAGAAAATAGGTCTCCCGATATGTGTTTACTCTTTCATCAAAACTGCTTAGCAGAGCCATCCAGCTCCCATAGCCAGGCTGCAAAGGTACATACGGGTCGTGAAGGGGAACAGGTGCCTGAGAAGCCCTCTTCGGATAACTTTATCTCTTTGAACGTTTAGGAGCACAGAAGGCAGCTTTATAAGCTTCCTCCGAGGTGGTGACCGAGGGCGTACAAACCCGGCAAGGATATTAGTCATCCGATTGTGTACACAGACATAAACCATGCATCTCTTTCCAAACCAGACAGCGAGACACTTAATTCATGGTATCAAACCCATCTCACTTCTTATCAATTATTTACAACTAAAGCTCATTAAATCATCAAAATATCATAAAAGGGGCAAGGAGGCAAAAAATATTGTCATGCATACATATGGCACAGCTTTTGCCTGCTGAGTCACATGCTGGAAAGCAAATGCAGCATTTATTTCCAGATACTGTCAGAAACAACAACTTAATTGTCCTCCACTGGCAAGTAGAAAGACAGAGCAAGCATACGCAACAGTAATGCCTGATAAAACAGAAACAGAACCACCTCTCTCTGCGGATCAAGCTCTCCCTCCCGCTCTCTCCCTCTCTCCTCTCCCGCTCTCCTTCCCTCTCTCCCTCCCTCGAACACACACACAAACACAAACCCTCTCCACTCCTTTGTCTCCTTTATTTTTCTCCAAAGCCCTTCTCACCACCTTGTATATGATCTGTGGGTGTATGCATACGTGGCTGCATTTAGAAATAAGTGCATTTATGTTTTCGTTGCCTCATATCCCCACTAGAATGTAACCTCCTTGAGAAAAGAGACATTGCATCCTTTTACACACTGCTATAACCCCAGCACCCACAACACGATAGTCATTCCACAAATTGTTACTGAATGAATAAAACTACCCATGAGCTACGCCGCATAACCGGTTTTAACATACAAATGATGCTTTTCAGAAAACGTTCCTCTAATAACCGGTATCCAAGTCAGAGATCCCAAATAATAGTTCCCAATCATATTCCCCCGATTTTTCCACTTTAAAATTCACTAATTTAAGCACGCGGGTGGCTCAGTCAGCGTCTGACTCCTGATTTCAGCTCAGGTCATGATCTCATGGTCTGGGAGTCAGAGCTCCATGTCGGGCTCTGCAATGACAGCGTGGAGCCTACTCAGGACTCTCTCTCTCTCCCTCTCTCTGCCCCTCCTGTGCTCATGCTCTCTCTCTCTCTCAAAGTAAATAAAACTCAAAGGAAATGCTAAAATTCACTAACTTAAAAGTATGCCATACTTAATTCAGATAGTGCGTATTTCATGCATAAGTAAGTGTATGTGCACATAAAGGAAATGCCTTTGCTGATATTTTATTACGCTTCACATAAAAATGGACTGGGGCGCCTGGGTGGCGCAGTCGGTTAAGCGTCCGACTTCAGTCAGGTCACGATCTCGCGGTCCGTGAGTTCGAGCCCCGCGTCAGGCTCTGGGCTGATGGCTCGGAGCCTGGAGCCTGTTTCCGATTCTGTGTCTCCCTCTCTCTCTGCCCCTCCCCCGTTCATGCTCTGTCTCTCTCTGTCCCCCAAAAAATAAATAAATAAAAAACGTTGAAAAAAAAAAAACACATAAAAATGGACTGAATAGGATGCAATCCAGTGATAGAATCCAGGGCAGAAAATACTCCCCATGTAAAATATGTCATGCTCAAAATGAAAACCGGTAATCAGATTTCAAGCTTCCAGAATGAAAGCTTATTTTTAAGTAAGTAATTAAAACACGATATTGCTCTGACAAATCCCCGTCTCTCCTTAATATAGTCTCACTATCTAAAGAGTCTGGGTCAGAACTAAAAAATTACAATTTAAAGCTGATACTCAAAGTATCCCCCTTCAACCCAAATGCTCACAACCTCTATAGATTATATTTTTACTGTTATTTAGACAACTCGCATACCTGTGACTTTAGAACCACAGGGTCTTCCTGGAAAAATCTCAAGAAATTTAAGGGGCACCTAGGTGGCTCAGTCGGTTAAGCCTCCAACTTGGGCTCAGGTTATGATCTCAGGGTTCATGAGTTCAAGCCCTGCGTCAGGCTCTGTACTGACAGCTTGGAGCCTGGAGCCTGCTTCGGGTTCTGTGTCTCCCTCTCTCCCTGCCCTTCCCACACACACACACACACACACACACACACACACATTCTCTCTCTCTCTCTCTCAAAAAATAAACAAAACAATCTTTTTTTTAAATTTTTTTTAATGTTTATTCATTTTTGAGACAGAGAGAGACAGAGCATGAGTGGGGGAGGGTCAGAGAGAGAGAGGGAGACACAGAATCTGAAACAAGCTCTAGGCTCTGAGCTGTCAGCACAGAGCCTGACGTGGGGCTCGAACCCACGAACTGTGAAATCATGACCTGAGCCGAAGTCGGAAGCTCAACCGACTGAGCCGCCAAGGCGCCCCAAAACAATCTTTTTTAAAGAAATTTCAAATAAAACTATCGTGATGCTGTATTTCATGCGTAATGTCAGAAATCAATCCATAAACATAAGATGAGCAAGAAGAATGAAGAAAACTATGAATTTAGTTTAGCTTGAGTAGGAGCTCATTCCCCCACTCAGTTCCACTTAACTGTATGGGCCACTGTCTGATCTTCGTTCTAAGAGTTTTTATTAATACCCTCATGAGAATGCCTAGGTAATTACTTCCACATACAAGTCTAAATGTGAGGAGGAAACTAAAGGTCACTCCATTGGTCTCTGGTATTACAGAACCGTCCCCAAACTGCATGTTCAACTGCTATAATTATAGTTGTGTCTATTCAACAACCGTCAACGGAATGGGGCACAGGCAGGACGACGTATCCATTCGGGAACGAGGCACTGATGACCGACATGTTCCTAAATTACTCGAAAGTAAATGTCGCTTCTGGCCATCTCCTTACTTCAACTACTTCTTATGACAAATCTGGTTTGACCTTAGTTCTTTGACTTTCGCAACGTGACGCGATTACTGAGCGTAAGCAGATCACAAGTATGGCACAGAGCTGTGAGGTAAAAGAATTCTTTCACATATTTCCCTAGAATTCCTCCAGCTTTCAAGTGGCTGTCCAAAAATCAAATTATTTCCACTTCTTTTTTTTAAACGAATCAAAATATATGTTCTTCGGTTATCATGATGCATTTCTCCCCCAGTAGAGATTCAAATCAATTAAAGAGCTACTGCCTCCAGACTGAGTTGCCCTTTGCCCCCCGCCCCCCGCCCCCTGAGTCACTGAAAGACTGAAATGACTCTGGGTCAGAACAAAGGGGGATAGAGACATTTCTACACAATGATAGTAACAAGACTTGAGTGCAGTGCGAATGTAAAATTTAAGAAATCATTTTTCTTGTGACATGCAACTAAATGCCCAATCTCACTATTTCATCAAGACGAGTCTAACTATCCTTCCTTAAGCAACACCCCTTAGGTTGCTGCTGCCTATTTCTGACTCATTTTCTCCCTCAAGCCATGATCTGACATCTCTTTAAATCTAATTTCACCCGCATAAACATACTGTGCACAGGGCACAAACGGATGTGTTCTTACTGACATCACTCCCTAGAAAGAGCAGTGATTTGCTGAACTGAATACATATTGAGAGTAATGTGACACACAGACATTAACAACATTAACTCAAGAATGATATGAGAAAGGACAGATGTCAACATGTATGCAATGGGACAGCAGATCCAGAACAATAATAAAATATCTTTGAAATGCCCGCTAGTTTTCCCTGCAGTAATAACCAGCTACCTACAGAATCAGTAGAAAATCCACCCTATAAATGCCCCGTTCAAGAAAACACCTATTTAGGGGCGCGTGGGTGGCTCAGTCCGTTGAGTGGCTGACTTCGGCTCAGGTCACGATCTCGCGGTTTGTGAGTTCGAGCCCCGCGTCGGGCTCTGTGCTGACGGCTCGGGGCCTGGAGCCTGCTTCGGATTCTTTGTCTCCCTCTCTCTGCCCCTCCCCCATTGTGCTGTCTCAGTCTCTCTCAAATAAATAAATAAACTTAAATAAAAAACAAACACACACCTATTTAACCTACAGGTTCTCTAGTGTCCAGGAGAACCGGAAAACTATAGTCATTGCCAGTGAGCTTAGCTGAGGAACTCTGGGGTCTCTCTGCCACTGAATATTCTCATCGGAGGATGAAAATATTCAACTATTCAAACAAAAACTATGCTCATCCATTTCTGGCTTCTAAACCTTAGCAAGAATCAGGAGTCCTTCCTCACCCCACACCTACTCCATTCAATTCAAAGAATAGAGGATTTTCCTCGATACAGTTTAGCCTCACTTCCTCCAAAGCCTATGCTCTAGTAAGCTTTCATCCACATGCCCAGGGTCCCTCAGATCCTCCCATATCTGACTAAATCCTGCTCTTCCATCTAAATAATAATGACAGCGACAACGAAATCTGCTGATCTCTTACTGCGCATCAAGTATTTTCCACGCGTTGTCCCACTGAATCTTCCCAGCTCATACTTAAGCTGCATTTCACAGTGGAGAAAAGCAATTCTTAAAGAAATTAAGTCACCCGCACAAGTCACCCAATTAGGAAGTGGCAGAGGTGAGGCCCAAACCCACGTGTGTGTAGCTCCAGAGCCTTAACTACCAATCTCTCGCGTCTGTAGAAACAATAGAAGGGCTCTAAGAAGCATCACTTGCTCTAAGTGCTTCCTTTAACAAATCAGAGAATAAATTCCCCAATGACTAAGACAGGACCTCTTTTTGCTCCTAAGTTTATATAAACATATCACCTCATTTAACACACCTGCCCCCCAATCTTCCCTTGGCTTCCATGACTAACCTCCCTGGTTCTCTACCTGGTTACCATGCAGACTCTTCTTTGCCTGTCCACATCCCAAACGTCAGCGTGCTCTGGGATACCACCCTCGGCCTCCTCTCTGGTTAGCCTATTCCAAGGCTTTGCGGCCTTTTTAAAGCAATGCCCCAAACTGATCAACACATCCCCCTAATTCCAGCTCTGCCCTCCCTATGTAGGACCCTCATTCCTTCAACTGTCCCCTGGGCACTTGGACTTTACATCCAGGTCAAGCTCTAAGTAAATGACTCAAAAATTCCAACTTCCTGCTTAATGTCCCACGGACCCTCTGTAGTTACCAGTATCCAAACTTTACTCAATCCTTACTATGAAAACTGAATGTCTCCTAATAATCTTTAGCACCATCTCTCTTTACTCAAGCCAGAAACAGCAGGACACCCCGGATCAGATACACTCCCTCATGCTCCACACTGGTTTATCTCTAAACCAGTCAACATGACCTAAAATGTCTCTGTTCCAGATAGAGCTCTCCATTCTGATCGCCACCCTCCAGGTAAAGTTTCTCCCTTCCTCTTGCACGAGTGCCTACAACAGCCTTCTCCTGGTTTCCCTGATTTGGACTCTCCTCATTGGTGACCCAACCTCCTCCTGCCTGTTAAGACCTACTATTTCTTTACAAGAGACCTGACCATTTCACCCCCACCCCACACTCCTTCCTAACTACCTCAGAGTAAAAGCGAGCCCATGGTAATGGTACCAAGGATCCTTCAAAAGCTGACCACACTGCTCTCTCTTGTCTGGTCTGTACCTCCGATTCCATCCTGCTCCCGGTCACTCTAGAAGAACAGCTATTTCCACAATACACTACATCCCTTTGAGTCTTCTGTGTTTTCTTCTGTTTGGAATTAATTCCTCAAACCGAGTGCCTTTTGAATTCCCTCTCATCTTGTAGACAAACCCTATCAACACCATCAACATCTTCTTCCCAACCTACTACCAGTGGCATTTTTCATTTAGGGAATTTTCCAGGCTGTGCATGCCACTCTTCACCATAAGCCAGGTCTTCCTGGTAAGAGAGGTACAACTATAACCGAGGCCTCAAAATGACTTTTCCCAAGGTTAAACAGCTAGTTAAATGAGTATTAACTTTCAGGGTGCCTGGGTGCCTCAGTTGGTTGAGCATCTGACTCTCGATTTTGCCTCAGGTCATGATCTTGTGGATGGTGGGATCGAGCCCTGTGTAGGGCTCTGCACCAGCTTTGGGCAGCCTGCTTGGGATTCTCTTCCTCTCTGCCCCTCCCCAACTTGCTCTCTCTCCCTCCCCACCCCTCTCTCTCTTTCCCAATAAATAAACTAAAAAAAAAAAAGTGAGTATTAACTTTCTAAATGTTCTCTATATCAAAGTTACAAAACTGAACATGTATTTTTTTTTTTTTTTTTTTAATTTTTTTTTCAACGTTTTTTATTTATTTTTGGGACAGAGAGAGACGGAGCATGAACGGGGGAGGGGCAGAGAGAGAGGGAGACACAGAATCGGAAACAGGCTCCAGGCTCCGAGCCATCGGCCCAGAGCCCGACGCGGGGCTCGAACTCACGGACCGCGAGATCGTGACCTGGCTGAAGTCGGACGCTTAACCGACTGCGCCACCCAGGCGCCCCATGAACATGTATTAAATAATAGTTGCCTCACTATATAGGTTCATATTATGAGAAATGTCCACTCAAAGACTTAAAAACACATAATAAACCATCCACACAACGTCTTCTCTCATAGTACTCTCATATATGTGTGTTCAACTCACTATGGATCCATTAATTCATAAAGCAAAGCAGGACATTCAAACCATCCTAAATATTCTATGGTTTTGGATTATTTTTGCACTTTCCCCAGTGACTCCCCAGAGGACTTCAGTCTCAGCCCAGTACCAACAAATATTACCATCAGAGAGGTGTTATAATCACATAAAATATTAGGGAGAAGCCTCCGTTCCGCATACAAATTTTATCGTGTATGTCAGTAAGTGGGAGGTAATAGGAAAAGGTCCCAAACTTTTGTGCAATGTGAGAACTCTGACTTTAAAACTGAATTTGAGACTAAACATGCCAGAAAGAAATCAAAATTAAGGAACATGTAATGAAGTTTTAAGTAGTTTAATGTGTTCACTCCTCCCACTCAGTGTATTTTAGTCCAAACTTCTGACCATGTTTTATTTATATCAAAATTTTCAGCAATTCTATCAATAGGTAATAAAAAATAAAACATAAGAGAAAAACTTCTATAGAGGCCAACACATGGATTGCTTCAGTGCACAGAGGAGTGTTAGTGGCCCATTTTCTATTAAGCGAATGGTCTTAATTTAAAAATTGTATAAGGGGGCGCCTGGGCGGCTCAGTCGGTTGAGCGTCCAACTTCAGCTCAGGTCACGATCTCGTGGTTTGTAAGTTCAAGCCCCCCATCAGGCTCTGTGCTGACAGCTCAGAGTCTAGAACCTGCTTGGGATTCTATGTCCCATCTCTTTGCCCCTTCCTTGCTTGTGTTCTGTCTCACTCTGTCTCTCAAAAATAAATAAATCTTTAAAAAAAAACTTTTTAAAATAATAAATTAAAAAATTAAAAATTGCATCAAGGCAAGACTCAGATACACCAGGCTTGGTACCAACCTCCGCTGCTCTTCACCGTGTTCTCCTGAAGGGACAGTGAGGCATTCATCCATGTGTCCGTGCAGCAACCTGAGGACGTCACCACCAATTAGATACCCTGTAAGGATTGAAATTCAGGCACATTTGAACTGTCATGGTCACATGCCGATAGCCAGGCAGATCATCTGGTCCAATCTTCTATTTGCATAGACAGAGAAACAGAAGTTCAGTGAGGCTTAAGTATCTAGCCAAAATCTGCCTGGCGCCTCTGAGCGCAGGGTTCCCAAGTCCCACCGTCCGTGATGTTCCCGCTAGAAAACATGACCTCAATCCCAGAAAAGCCTCCGTTCCACATACAAACATGGAGAGGCTCAGAGCTGAACCTATGTAAACGAGGATGATCAGAACAGATGCAGAGATTAACCTGACGCATAAACACTGCCGTGGTCTGGCTCTAAATCCCCCAATCCTGGAAGGTGAGAAGCCTCCCTATTAGTCTCACTAAACAATACTCTGAGGCCAAAACACTGGAGAAAACAACATCTAGGGAGCGAGCACGTACAGCACACACAGATAAGCGAAAGGTGGCGGCACAAAAAAAAGAAAATCAATCTTAACACAAACTTCACTTTTAAAAAGCAATCGAAACAAGATTCTTAAATGTCACGTATCTGCATTCCAGAATATTTTGACACAAAATGCCCTGATTAACAATCTGCTCATTATCACAATTCCAAGGATGACTGTCAACCATGGATCAAGGACAAGCCCTCTAATTGAAGTGGAGTTTTTTGTTGTTGGTTTTTTTTTTTTTTTTTTTTTTTTTTTTTACCTTGGGCGGCTTCACTTCCTGAGCTGATTGGGGCCACGCTCCAGAGAGTCTGCTGGAAAGCGGCATCCACGTGTAAGCTGCCATTGCCGTAAGACAAATGCTGTGGGAGAGGCAAAAGAGGGCATCTCTTCAGGCTTTTCGAAAGTCTTACTACGTAAGTGCTTCTGGCAGCTCGAACTTAACACTGCCGATTTGGGAATGTCCACTGAGAACATCTATTTCGAACCTGTCACTCAGGCATTAAGAGACTAGTAGGAAAAAAAAAAAGTTAGAGCCCCTATTTGACTTTAGGTATTTTTGAGCTTCATTCTAAGAGTGACTAACGGAAGCCACTAATCAGAAACACACAAACAAAACTACTAAAATCAATTTATGCATTAAAACAGACCATTTTGCTTTGCAGTTCACTGATGGACAAAACTTGACAGAGAGCAGTCACTCACCATTGAAATTATAATTAATTTTTCTACATATCACACTGTGACAGCTTTTGGACGGTGAAATAGGTAAATTCTAAGGGACTTTCACGGGGTCCTTGGAGAACTTTTATCTGCAATTTGGTATGACAGCCAGTAAGTGGCAATATTTCCTAATAGGTAGCTAACCAGCACCCTCCATTTCCTCCAAAATTCAGATACTACAAATTTCAGATTTTCCTTCTTAAAAACAGAAATGTACTAAAATAATATCATATTTCCCATTGAAGAGTCACAATATATGAGTTTTCAAATAATTAGTAAAGAAAAACAAAATTATGGGTAACCTTGCTCATTTTACTGATCACTACTTGGCTGATTCTAGAATTTCAAATACACATAGAACAACCACTTTTTCCTTAGAGTCATTTTGGGTAAACATCACCAATATTCCTGTAATGTTTCTGCAACACTTTTCCAATGCTGATGACAGCCTAAGCTTTTAAGGTCTTTAATTGTGCCAGATTTTCCCCAGAAATCTGACCCGCTTCGTTAAATGAAGAACAATCACGAAGCAGTCACGGGGCGTTCCCGTGCTCCACAGGGCATTGAATATCCTAAACATACTCTCAAGTCACCGGCAAAAACAGGTAAGTCACTATCGTTCTCTTGGGAACAAAATCAAAGAAAATTTTGACATTTGACACTTAGGTGGTCATCTTATCAATAATCTTTTTTTTTTTTTAACGTTTATTTATTTTTGAGACAGAGAGAGACAGAGCATGAATGGGGGAGGGTCAGAGAGAGGGAGACACAGAATCGGAAGCAGGCTCCAGGCTCTGAGCCATCAACCCAGAGCCTGACGCGGGGCTCGAACTCACGGACCGGACCGCGAGATCGTGACCTGAGCTGAAGTCGGACGCTTAACCGACTGAGCCACCCAGGCGCCCCTCAATAATCTTTCCAATCAATAAGATTCAAAGTTTCCCTGTTGATGCATCATACTTAGCAATAACTTGCTCTGATCTTCTCGTCTTGGCTCACCATCTGCCTTTTTAGAACCTTGTCACCTCAGCCTGTCCTTTGGACACCAAATCCCAGTGGACATTCGTTACTGAATTTCTTCCCCAATATGAGACTCCTTTAACTACTTACAGATAAATTCGTACATGCTCTGCTTCCATAACTAAGGAAGCCATATTTTCCTTCAGAGCAGTCAGAGTGATGTAACTGTTCTGTGTATTTTTCTTTCCCCATCTCATAAGCTATTAGACACAGGTTCACAACTGTATACCTCATATCGAACAGCATTGTTCACTAAGCAAGAATGTGAAGTCACCCAAACCTTTAAAATCAAAGTAGCATAAAACAAAAAAAAAATCTGAAGTTATTCTATGAATATCCCCATTTCAATGACCTGAGTCAAAGTAACAGCACACACACACACACACACACACAGACACATATCCATATGGATTTTACCAAACCATGAGAAGATGACTCAAAATACCAATGCCTATATCTTTATTTGAATTGAAGTGAAAGCTCATACCATATGATGATAAATTATCGTCGTCTGTCAACACAACACGTTTCACTGAATACGCTACATATCAAGCACTGTGTTAAATATCAGTAGGTCACATGCTGTACCCTAAGTACACTTGTAACATGGAAGGGAAGGTAAAGTACGTGCATATTTTGAGGTAATACTTTAAGGTAAAATACATATACGTTTCAATGTTAGGTGAACTGTAATTGAAGTGGTCCAGGAATTGAAATGAGACAGCACCTTGGCCAACGTAACCGGAACAGAGCTCGCTGCACTGAGCCTTGAGGACAGACAGCACTTGCACAAGAGAGAAGGCATTCCACGTGGGATGAGAGCATGAGGGGCCAGTAGGACTGCTTGGTCTGGGCCTCACATTTCTGTGTTTAGAGACGCTGTCTCCGAATGACTTTGTACATACATCGGGTTTGGGTATGTATATTAGTAGGTTAATGTGCTAAAGTAAATATTTAAAACATGCCAAAATTTTTTATGAAACAATTTACATTTTATGAAACATTAAGCCAGTTTGGAGGTTTTCATTTTTAATATGCCAGAAACCTCATAAATGGAAGTGGCCTGGACCTCTTTGTTCCTCTAAGAGGCTCTGATAAGGGGAATGTTATGACACAGAGAAGGGGGTACCCAAAGGGACAGACATATGGGAACACAGGATACAGCAGAGAGTTCCATGTTGGGGGCTGAGACCAGATACTTAGTAATACAGTGAGATATGGATCAGCAGATAAACAGGTACCAGAACATGGGAGCACCTTATGCTTCAGACAATAAGGAGCTGCTGGGGGCACCTGGGTGGCTCAGTCGGTTAAGCATCCAACTTCAGCTCAGGTCATGATCTCATGGTCTGTGGGTTTGAGCCCCACGTCGGGCTGTGTGCTGATAGCTCAGAGCCAGGAACCTGCTTCAGATTCTGTGTCTCCCTCTCTCTCTGCCCCTCCCCCGCCCATGCCCCCCCCCCCCGTCAAAAATAAATAAACATTAAAAAAAAATTAAAAAAAAAGTAAGGAGCTGCTGAGGGCCCCTGGGTGGCTCAGTTGGTTAAGCATCTGACTTCAGCTCAGGTCATGACCTCGCAGTCTGTGGGTTCAAGCCCCGCGTCGGGCTGTGTGCTGATAGCTCAGAGCCAGGAACCTGCTTCAGATTCTGTGTCTCCCTCTCTCTCTCTGCCCCTCCCCCACCCATGCGCCCCCTCCCCCATCAAAAATAAATAAACATTAAAAAAATTTTTTTAAAAAATAAGGTGCTGCTAGGGGCACCTGGGTGGCTCAGTAGGTTAAGCATCTGACTTCAGCTCAGGTCATGCTCTCGCAGTTCATGAGTTCGAGCCCGGTGTGGGGCTCTATGCTGATAGTTCAGATCCTGGAGCCTGCTTCAGATTCTGTGTCTCCCTCTCTCTCTGCCCCTCCCCCGCATTCTCTCTCTCTCTCTCTCTCTCTCTCTCTCTCTCTCTCTCTCCCTCTTTCAAAAATAAAATAAGCAGAGAAAAAAAATTAAAAAAAAAAAAAGGGGGGGCGCCTTGGTGGCGCAGTCAGTTAAGCGTCCGACTTCAGCCAGGTCACGATCTCGCGGTCCGTGAGTTCGGGCCCTGCATCAGGCTCTGGGCTGATGGCTCGGAGCCTGGAGCCTGTTTCCGATTCTGTGTCTCCCTCTCTCTCTGCCCCTCCCCCGTTCATGCTCTGTCTCTCTCTGTCCCAAAAATAAATAAAAAACGTTGAAAAAAAAATTTTTTTTAAAAATAAATAAAATAATAAAAATAAAAATAAAAAAATAAAATAAGCATTAAAAAAATTATAGTAAGGAGCTGCTGTAGTGAAAAATAATGGGGGTGGGGAGGAGGGTTAAGATGCAATTTTCAAATCCTATCTAAACCTAAAGATAAATAATATGTACGAGAGGACCATAAAAATATGAAAGTTTCAGTCTGCTGAATAAAGTCCAAAACATGTCCTTAAGATCGTATTGCAGCACATAAACTTACTTAATAATGCCCACTCTTCTCAAGAAAATATTCTCTGGGCATAACTTTCTGGATGTCTCTAATTAATTTTGCTGCTTAAACAGCTAAGGGAAATCTAAAGATACACAACGTCGTCAGACCTGTTGGATGAAATATTCAGAAAGCAGTAACAGTTGCAATTACTGAAACTAAGACCAGTTGTCCTTAAAGCAAAACAGATGTTGTCAGAGGTTGAAAGCAAAGTTGGCCTTAGGCTGAAACATGTAACTATTCTGGAATTTACATGCTTACAGTAGCATCAACCCACCAGCAGAAGTGGAGGGGCCTGGGGCCCCCTCCACTCCTTCATGTCACCGTGACCTTTGTGTTAGTGACTCTCCAGATCGAATACACACAGGAGTCAGCTGAGGATCTTGTCCAAACACGCATATTTGAACCCAGGAAGTGTGGAGGGGCCAACCAAGGCTGCTGGCCCCAAAACGGTGTTTTGAGTAACAGGACATTGTATGATAGAATCACAAAATCTCAGAACTAAGAGAGGATATTATAAATCATCTTATAGGAGTTTTTTGTTTTTTTTTTTTTTTAATATTTACTTATTTTTGAGAGAGAGAGAGACACAGACAGAGCTTGAGTAGGGGAGGGGCAGAGAGCAAGGGAGACACAGAATCTGAAGCAGACTCCAGGTTCTGAGCTGTCAGTACAGAGCCCGACATGGGGCTCAAACCTATAAACCATGAGATCATGACCTGAGCTGAAGTTGGACATTTAACCGACTGAGCCACCCACATGCCCCTATGGGAGTTCTTAACCAAAACTCCACTTAGAGAACGTCTAGTTTTCCTTGTAATCCTATGTATATGTTTCATGTATTTTAAAACATTGATGACAAGCGGTCAATAAGCTTCATCAGATTACCAAAGGGGTCTATGGCCCATAAATTTTTAGGAATATCTGAATGCAACCCTTATGGGATGCATTCATTCAACACAAATATTTCTCTCTTAAGTGTCAGGCACTTGGGTCCTCGTGAGCAACATTCTGGATACATTAGCATCCAGTGACAGGAAACACAAGTACATAAGACATATCACCCCTCGGGCTTCATTTTCTCCTTCTGAGAAAAAATGAGGGGCACAGAATAGACCCTCTTTCCGAAAGGAATATTCTATGATTCCATCATTGGAGCCACGGAGAGAGAAAAAAAAAAAGGCTCAAAGTAAATAAAAATGTTTGCTGCAAAATAATTAGCTTGAAAAGATTTATGATCGCTGTCCTTCTTAGTTATCAGTATTTTATGCAACTTGAGGCAATTCAGCAACTTCTTATGTAGTCAAAACACCTTGTACTTCTTATGAGAAATTCAGAGATGGGTAGGGGAATGGTGGGGAAATTCTTATGAACCCGAGAATGCCTTATTTAAGCATCTGCCGACCATTCTTTAGATTGTGGGGTTCAGCTTTGCCTAATTACTTTCAGACAATGGCAATGTTTTCATGGATCTTTAAAAAATGTGTATGTTTCTATAGGTGACCTAATTAAGAAAAAATTAGTCAAAAAATCTATGTGTCCAATGCAAGTAATCCAATCCATGGATTGAAGACTTCTGTGTGTACCAGGGTGATCTGATGTCTTTCTAAACCAATAAAAGTTGTGGTGTATGCTTTATTTGTTCAGTTTGAAATAGATTCACAGTCAGCACTACCTACACGGCCATGTTTTCTCTATTTGAAGTTGTGTATCTGTCTTACATTTAAGCTGCTTTGTCAATTCTTCTTAAAAGAAAAAAAGTAAACAGTTCCAATAGGGACACAGGGATTTTGTTTTTCTTCTTGAATATCCTGAAAAGAGGACGAAGGTATCATTCCATATGAGAATATGAAACAGCAAGGTGAGAAAAGACCATATTTGGATGAGCGGTTGGCAACAACTTATTTCTAGAAATAAGACCCCTTATTCCTTGGAAATCATGTGCAGAGAAGCAACATACAAAGTAGAGGGCACAGCCTGGGCTGCTTGGTGTCCAACACAGCGCCCTCTTCTGTCCACGGGGCATGGCTGCAGAGGACAGGGTGAAAATCAATCGTGTAAAGTCAATTTTACCCATTAGCACCCCAGCAGTTGTAAGCTTTATTAGAGTACCTAAAGCCCAATTCAGCTTAACCATCTCTGTTAGTGGAGGAAAACCAGATCAAAGGTCCACAGGCACTAATGACTAGAAAGTTATAAAATCAATGGCTGGAAAAGTTTATTTTAAGTAGTTATTTTTAACGAATGTGTTTGCAGCCAAAGTTATTAAATTATTTCCTTTGAAACACATCAGCAACTTCTCAGAATGTGAAGCCTCAGAATAGAGGCTTTCCACGGTAGACCTCTATTTAAAATCAGCTATATTACTCCCTTTACTCCTGCCTTCCCGACTTCTTCTTCTTCTGGTTAAGTATCTGCAGTGTCGTTAGCCATTCTCCACAAGGACAAATCTCCCAAGTAAACAGTGATAGTAACTCACTAAGCAACTCTCTGGTTTGGATCAAAGAATTTCATCTTTTTAACACCCCTGTGAATTACGTTCTTTATTATCACCATATTGCAGGTGAGGAAAGTGAGGGTTTTAAGAAGTTCCATGACTGGCCCAGGCTCATACTTACCAGGCCCTACACTAATAAACAGATATTTGTACACAGAGCCCATTTTTAGTTATTTAGGCGCAGTATATGGGTTATTCCAGCTGCTGCTATTCCAAAATCCTTTTGCTCCCTCACTATTTACCCTTATCACACTTTCTCCAGATCCTTGTAATCAACGACAGCAAGAGTGTGAAATAATTAACCATCCCTATACCCTATACCCATAACCCAAACTGTAACACATACTTACTGCCTTACAATATTCTTCTACAGTTCCCTATGTATTTGGTTCGCTTCTTCCACTAATGCTTTGAGGGCAGAAAGCAGGTGCAATGTGCCCTTGGTCTTTCCTGCAGTTTTTATGACACGCTAGGTACACAGAGATGAACACTAAAAGCACTGACTCCGTGCCCAAATAAAAGCGAAATCTGAACAGTCCGGGTGACCACTGTTTGTAGCTCACTAAAAGCATACCAGAAAAGGAACCTGGGTGAATTGGCTAAACTGTAGCTGGAAAATAATTCGTGAATTTCATTTATCATGAGATTTATTTCTAAAGGCAAGAGAAGGTGAACCTCATGCATTATGATTATTGATACTATTCGTCTAAGCACTTTTGAAATCATACCTTATTCACATTCATTATCTGATTGGTTCATCCTAGTAAACTTGTGTTAAATATAAGCACCAGCATTTTGCAAGTGGGAAAGCCAGAATTCTGGGAGTTCAGGGAATTAGTGGCAGAAGGGATGCTAAGAAGCATTGTCCCCAGTGAGATTCCGAGTTTTCTATTCCTTCAGTACCTAACAATGGCATCCCGTCAGGTAAACTCTGCTATGTCGTGGGAAGTACAAATTGTACAGCAAAAACATGCACAGTCATGTCCAAATCAAAATAAGATATGTATACATTTAAAAGCATGCAATGATTATTTTTAGCTGCTACTGGTTTCCAAGTAAACTTACAACTCCAAATATCTATCTCCTGATCAAGATGTACAGCACCTTCACAGACACAGCATGTGCATACAGCAAGGGCTTAATAAATGCTTCTTTGAGGAGCTGACATGTCTGTATTACCCCAGAAGCATGGATGGTGCCGGCTTCCACCCACACTGGTCAAGAGACAAAAGGAGAGAAACATTCCCAGGCCTCCCTTTGTATGTTCAACATTAGATGTTCCACTTAATGTAACAGTCCTGTGAGTTAGACCATCACTGTTCCATCATTTCCTGGTCTTTATCATTACCTCTTTCCACAGAGCAAGTGAAACAAAACCATTCTTCCGAGATACATCTCAAAATTGGAACGAAATGTGTTGATAAGCACAGTCTGACTCCCAACAGCCCAAACCCACCCTATTTCCATGTTCCCAGAGCAAGGGGCACCAGCTACCTTCTTGATCTTAAATCGACTGCGCAAAAAGAGCTTCTTTTCATTTATAGCAATGGGAATACACTTGCTATAAATCAGTGTCTGCTTAACTGCTCCAATGTTCCATTTCTGATTTTTATTTCTATCATCATCCGCTGTGATGTTTGGAAGTTTTTTATATAAATATTCTTGGAAAGTTTATAATTTATACTTACTTTTTTTCTCTTTAAGATTTATTTATTTATTTAAGTAATCCCTACAGCTAGTGTGGGGCTCGAACTCACAAACCCCAAGATCAAGAGCCACATGGTACACCGACTAAGCCAGTCAGGTGCCTCTGTTGAGTTCCTTTTTCAACCTCGAAATAAAAAGAACACTTTGCATTGGCATCCTTCACACTTCCATTGATTTCACTCTTCTGAAAACTTGGGTGCAGCAAAAATACAATTTACTAAGTAAGTTAAATTAAATATATAACGGCCTCGCCACAAAAATAAAATACACCTTCAATGATACAATACAAACTTCTTTTTTCACACTCCCATTTCTAACCCCCACCCTCTGAAACCATGCCGTGTCAATGAGAGACCAGAACTGGTTTTTATTTCATCTATTTCTCCTTTGTCAACATGGCACAAGTTCCTCATATACTAATTTGCTTTCGTACATGTCAAAATAGGTAATCACAATCCCCTTAACACAGCCTTCGGTGGGCACAAAATAAAGTCCATGGAATTTTGAATTCCTGATTAGACTGCATTTGCATGTCATTAATAAAATAACCTGAGAACAGGTGCTGTCAGTATCATGAACACACAAACTAAGGGCACAAGGGAAGCCTGTCTAAATAAAGCCGGGAAGCCACACTTGCACACAGGTCACATGAGTCCCTTACTTAAAGTTATTCATAACTCATCAAAGAGAGATACAGCCTTGTCTCTAAGCAATTTCATTAGGGAATTTGCAGTCTTGGGTTTACGGTGAAAACTTCATGGACCCAACACCCAACACCCAACACACGACCCCTCCTGCCACACTTACCAGGTACCTCTCAGAGGACACACTGACTAAGATGAGGTCATCTCCAACGCGCACCTTTTCTCCTTCCGACCTCTGCTTGGAGGCAGGATGAATGGTCCACCAACAAGCCTCACCTGCAGGACGATTGGAAAGGGGAAACACGAAGAGATGCCTCTTATTTTAAAATCGATTTTGTCTGCCAGCGCCTCCAAAATCAAAGAGTCTTTCATAAAACAAGTCTTCAAGTCGGTCTCCCGATAAATAAATAAAATGGTTCTTCTCACCCAGCTTTCAGAAGTTTGAAAGTTCACTTGCAGTTTACTGCAAGTTCGTCTGGTAGACCACGGAACTCCAAAGACCGAGGCCAAATTAGCTTAGGGTAAACACATGGTAAAATGCGCAGATTCTCTGCAATGGAACCCGGTTGTGACATTTTGGGAAGTTTGGTGCCTCCCTCCCCACCCCGCCGCCCCCCACACTGAGAATTGCTTACAAGGTATTTATTTATTGTACCATATGGTCAAATCTACCAGTCATGCTGGTCTTACTGCATTCCTTCTATAATCACATGTTCCTTGCTCTCTGTAATAACCTCTAGTTTTCCGGCACATGATTTTCAAAAGGACTTGGCGTTTGCAATGTGACAGTTGCATTATAGCATTTTAAAAACTCTGTACTTTGGGGGGATGCTAATTAAAAGTAGATGCAAAGTGTTGTCACTGAAATGTTACTATCCTGTGCCTTGTCTTATTTTTTATTTTACTTTTTAAAAGAATTTTTAATATTTATTTTTGAGAGAGAGGTTGAGAGAGAGTGAGCACAGGAGGAACAGAAAGAGAGGGAGGGAGACACAGAATCCAAAGCAGGCTCCAGGCTCTGAGCTGTCAGCGCAGAGCCCGATGCGGGGCTTGAACTCACGAATCATGAGATCATGACTTGAGCCGAAGTTGGATGCTTAACCAACTCAGCCACCCAGGAGCCCCTTATATTTTATTTTCAAATGTGGTAGTTTCTACTTATCTAAGGGTAAAATATAAGAGAATCCTACTATAGAAGGATACATCTTAAAAATATCTGGGTACACATTAACTCAAATAATTTCTTCCAGAACAAGTCAAGCATAAGCCTCCTGAGCCACACATCAATCCATTCTTCAGTCTCATTAGCTAAAATATAAACTTAAGCAAACAATTCTTCAATCTGTTTAAAGTTCCTTTTAAAATCTAAATCTAAGTTCTATCCAAAACTGCGAGTAGGGTTTTAGTGATCTCTGTTACCTAATACTCATTCTTCCCCTTTGACCAGCTTTATTATTTTTCAGAACACTTATTTTCTTTCTTCTTCACCAATTCCCCAATGCCAGAATAAGTTCCATAATAGCAGGGGCTTTGTGTTTTTGTTCACTGGGGTTTCCCCAGCTGCTACTAGCATATTGTAGGCACTAAATAAAAATTCACTTTGCATAAATGTGTAAATTAATCATCAAATACCACTTCTTAAGCATTCTTACAGCCAACATGTCATGTGCCCTAAGATGCTTTCCTTGTATGGACCACAGTCTTACTTGAATGTCACCTTGCAGGGTTCTTTATCTTTATTCACTCAGTTCACATTTTTAGGGTTGCCGGGAGTTTTTCATTCATTCACTCAAATGTTTATCAAGCAACCACACTCTGTCAATCACTGCTTTAGAAGTTGGGGATACACAGTAAACAAGGAATGAAAAGTTATCTGCCTTGTGAGTTTAATTCTCACAAGGCAGGCCGACAACAAGCAATAAATATAATAATTCAGCAATTCAGATGATGTAAAAAGCTACGGGAACACAGTACACCATAAAGGGATCACACACTGGCAAAGGGACTGCCTTATTTTGTTGTTTTGATGATTATATAATCATCTCAGTGTATGAAAACAAATTCTAGATCGTACATGTATTTGACTCTTTTTGAGAGAGACAGAACTAAAGACTTTTTCATGTCAATGTTGCTGAAGTAAATTAAAATGAGGAAACATTTCAAACTAGCAAAAATGCAGAGAAATGATCAAGCTTCTAAAAATAAAAGTAATATTCCTCGTTTTGGTGCCTGGGGTTCTGGAATCTGTCATGCATGGTGATGTGTTGGTCTATGAAAAGTTAATTAGGTTGGTGAATATTTATCTTTATCCACTGGTTGTCTGTGAAAATTTTAGAAGGTGGTATTTTATTTTATTTTTTAAAATTTATTTTATTTATTTATTTTGAGGGGGAGAGGGGGGAGAGAGAGAGAGAGAGAGCGAGTGAGCAAGAGAATCCTAAGCGGGCTCCACACTGTCCACACAGAGCCCAATGTGGGGCTCAAACCCACAAACTGTGAGATCATGACCTGAGCTGAAATCAAGAGTCAGTGGCTTAAGTGACTGAGCCATGCAGGCGCCCCTGGGAAATTATTTAAAAAGGAGGAAAGGGGAGAGGTATGAGGGGATAGCTTGATCCCTCCCCTGAAAGGAAGTACTCAATAAGAGTTGGTCTGTTTCCTTCCTTTGTTTTCTACTTGGTCTTTATTTTTATTTTTAATTCCAATTTTTCATTTAATTCCATAAAGTTTTGATTTATTTTTAATTTTAATTTTTTTTATTTTTAATGCATGCTCATTGTAAAAGAAAATAATCAAATTGTACAGAGGCATATAAAGAGTAAAGTCCTCACAGCACTGAGAACAGAAACACCAATAGAGTCTATGTTCTTCTACTTTGATTCTCTCCAAGGGTAAATTGTGTTAATGTATGCATTTTCTGTTTCAAAATATAAAAATATATGTGTATTTGGACAGATATGTAGCCCTATGGACGGAGAAATGAGGCAGACTTTCATTTTTGACCTTTTTGTTGGAATCCTGACATGAAGCATGCTACATTTTTTAGACTTAAAGTGTAGTAAATATTGTATTTGTATCCAAATCCCTAAGAAGAATGTTTGAGGTACAGTTTGAGTAACCAGTTAATTATGTGGGAACAACCAACCAATAGATACAATATACACTTCCTCCTTCTACTAAAAATCTTCCTTAGAAAGTCATTCGTTTTTTTCTTGACTCCATCCATAAGAACATTTATCTAATGGATCTCCATGGCTTACAACTTCTCCCAGTCCAATCCCTGCCATACTCTCTCTGAGCACGGCTTCACTGGGGCCCAAGGCGCTCACCTGTTGTGTCCTCTTGCAAGCCAACGTCAAAGGCCAGTTTATCAGTTGAAGACCGGGAGGTGGACAGACAGCACAGATACTGAAAGACAGAGAGTCAGTAGTTGTTGCTAAACATTTACGGTCCTGTGGGAGTTTAATTCTGACGCGTCATTTGCTATCATCAGTCTATCTCTGCTCTATCAGTCTTCTTCACATCTGGATGCTTCTGTGCACGGCCCCGATTTTTCATTGTGAGGGAGAACAACACTCATATGGCATTCATTAGGAGCAATGCTCTAAGGGAGATGCAGTCCTTTTTCTCCTCATGAAAAGACTTAGGAAATGTGTTCTGTCAGTAAAAGAAAACACATAACTGGGGATATGTTTGTATATCTCCCTTCATGTGATATTCATGATCGTAAGCAAAAGTACAACCTGATCTGACAGAAATCTTTCTCCCAAACAGAAATTTGAAAACTATTCACTCTCATCTTCTAGCTCTGGTTTCATTTTTGAAATTTTAACTCTCGGGGAACCTAGGTGGCTCAGTCGGTTAAGCGTCCGACTTTGGCTCAGTTCATGATCTCACAGGTCATGAGTTTGAGCCCCACGTCAGGCTCTGTGCTGACAGCTCAGAGCCTGGAGCCCGCTTCGGAGTCTGTGTCTCCCTCTCTCCCTGCCCTTGTCTCCCTACTTCTCTCTCTCAAAAGAATGAATGAATGAATGAATGAACGAACAAACAAACATTAAAAAATTTTTTTTAAATAAAAAATTTTCACTCTCTGAAATTCATCTGAATTCATTTTGGTGTGCAACATGTCACCTCACTGAAGTGAGGTTCTATCACGTGTATACGAGTGTGTGATTCCCTATGAGTAACTGAACTCTTGCAACACCATCATCTCCTTCCATCTCCCCTCCCCCTTAAGTTTCCCTAACTGTATATGCTCGAACATAAAGCCTAGCATAATTTTTCAGTCCACCTTCCTGAACCGTACCCCAACCTCAGAAATCTTGCAAACTGGTATAAGAATGAGGACACAAGGATGAATGTAGTATAAGGTCTAGATACACTATCATCTACGTAACAAGTGCACTGCCAGCAAGACCAGGAGCCCTGCAAAGAGTACTCAGAGACGATTCTGGGGATGGAGCAAGTCCAGACCTCTCAGAGTTACCGAACAAATAGGGCAAAGCCTAGAAAATTCCTTCTATGAAACAGGATCCACCCACCTCAGTGGGAGTCAGTAACTGTGAAGAGGCGAGAGTGAATCAATTGGGACAGATGTGCCGGCACATTAAGTGGAAGTCAGTGCCATGGGGATGTAAAATGAAATTAACATGGAGATTCCAATTCTGCCTTTTGTCTACAAAACACTGGCTCCCAAAATTATACAAAAGTTGCTTTGAGGGTCCTCAAAAATGTTCTGAGCCAGTGTAGGACTGTGAGTCTCACCTTGAGAAAGGCTGCCCACGGTGATACCTGAGGTTCATAGACTTTAGCTCTAAACATATTAAGTGTCTTCCTTTATCTTATTAAAGTCTTCTGTTACATCCTGCAATAATTATAGTACTGGGTACTATAAATATTACCATAAATTCTCTCTTCCAATAATATTCACAGCAACTATGAGGTAGGTAATATAATTATTCCACTAAATGTTCATTAAGTTCCATGAGGACAAGGATATGATCTTATTCACTACTATACCCAGCACCTAAAACAGTACCTAGCACACTTGAGAAAGTGAGTCTGAACCCAGATTGACCGACCAAGTTCTAGAATAGAATTCTTTCCATGAAGTTTTAATGTATGATGGCTGTATGCAAATAGGTTGTATTTATGTATTTATCTAGTATCCAGCCACTTTACTAGAGTATTTTCCTAAATTTTATTCCTTATATTGCTGTGTCAGCCAAGAGATCCAGAACCATGTTAATGTACTTTTGGTTTTGTTTATTTGTTGGACTTGGTTTTGTCAAGAACCACCTTAGTGTTTGACAATTAAGATTGATGTTGATTACTGAATCGATGTTTATATTTTATCACTGAGAAATTAATCATCAATGCTTAGTTTTTATTAGAAATGGGTGTCGAGTTTTATTAAAACCTTTTTCAATACCTGTTAAGATGATCACAATTTTTCTTATCTGGCCTATTTATATGATGTAGCACATTAATAGAAATGATATTATTAAGTCATCATTAAAATGGTATCTACAGTTTTCCTATACTTCTCTTCCTATACTTTTGAATTCCATTCACCAGAACTTTAGGTCAGGTTTTCACACTGGTAATCATGAATAAGACTCAAAATTTTAAGTTTATTTTGAGAGAGAGAGAAAAAGAGCATGAGCAGGGAGGGGCAGAGAGAGGCAGAGAGACAGAATCCTAAGAAGGTTCTGTGCTGTCAATGCAGGGCTCAAACACAATGAACTGTGAGATCATGATTTGACGCTTAACCAACTGAGTCACCCACGTGCCCTGACTGACAATTTTTTATATGTTTTTGGGTACTGATATTGAGGCTATGCTTGGTCACCTGTTCTGAAGTGATTTACATAATATCAGAATTATGTAAATCTCTAAAACAGATTTTCTTCATGAAAGAAACAATCAATTATATTATACTTCTAAATGTTGGACCATCATGTATTCATGAAAATTATTTTTTTTTTTTTTTTTTAATTTATTTTTGGGACAGAGAGAGACAGAGCATGAACGGGGGAGGGGCAGAGAGAGAGGGAGACACAGAATCGGAAACAGGCTCCAGGCTCCGAGCCATCGGCCCAGAGCCCGACGTGGGGCTCGAACTCACGGACCGCGAGATCGTGACCTGGCTGAAGTCGGACGCTTAACCGACTGCGCCACCCAGGCGCCCCATCATGAAAATTATATTGATGAAGAATTTAAATAATGTGGAAAATGCTTATGCTACAATAATATGTTTAGAAAATCAGGATATAAATTCGGTTATGTAGTAAGATCTCAATTATGTAAAAAATTAACAGAGGGGCGCCTGGGTGGCGCAGTCGGTTAAGCGTCCGACTTCAGCCAGGTCACGATCTCGCGGTCCGTGAGTTCGAGCCCCGCGTCAGGCTCTGGGCCGATGGCTCGGAGCCTGGAGCCTGTTTCCGATTCTGTGTCTCCCTCTCTCTCTGCCCCTCCCCCGTTCATGCTCTGTCTCTCTCTGTCCCAAAAATAAATAAAAAATGTTGAAAAAAAAAAATTTAAAAAAAAAAATAAAAAAAATAAAAAAAAAATTAACAGAAAGGATTAAATTTTTTTTTAATTTTTTTTTTAACATTCATTTATTTTTGAGACAGAGAGAGACAGAGCATGAGCAGGGGAGGGTCAGAGAGAGAGAGGGAGACACAGAATCCGAAACAGGCTCCAGGCTCTGAGCTGTCAGCCCAGAGCCCGATGCAGGGCTCGAACTCACAGACCGCGAGATCATGACCTGAGCCGAAGTCGGACGCTTAACCGACTGAGCCACCCAGGCACCCCAAGGATTAAATTTTTTTAAAGTCCCTACACATTCTTCTCCCATTAACATGATCATGAAGAATTGTGTCATCTGTAATTTCCAAATCTTATAAAATAAATATGTATTGCTTTTATAACCTAATAATGCTTTTACAAGAGTAGAATAAAACTTTTATGCATTTTACAAACTATATAAAATAATAATGCATATTATATAACATAAAAATATATAGAAGTATATCAAGTATGTATCTAGATAGACAGATAGATATGTATATGAGTATCTATACCTATACGGATAACACTGTGGATATAGACTTTTTCAATGTTATCCTTCAGTAATTTTCTAATAAATGAACTGTTTAATTTCTTTAATTATAAAATTTAATTTTCTAATAAATGAACTGTTTAAAACAAAAACAGAAATGAGAAATATTTATTTGACTCTCACACCTCTGTCTTCTTAAAACCAGTCTATCAAAAATTAAGATAATAAAAACTAAGAGTCGTAAATGATAGAATTGAGGGACTTTACAGATCATCTAAGCTAACTCTCATTTTTTAAATGAGAAAAAATAAATAAGGTACAAAGATATTAAAGAATGCATCCATCCCAATTTATTAATACCATCAATGAAATGCTAGTACCAACACTTCCTGCTGATGTATATCTAAATGAGCCCTGTAAGAGATGAAATCAAAATGCGTACTCACCATGCCACTATAGGAATGGCGTAGCAATATGGCATGTCCGTACAGGAGTGTTCGATGACCACCACCTTGAGCAGTCTACATAGAAAGAAGAAAGGGTCAACAAGAAAAAAAAAAAAAAGAAGAGTAAACTTAACTACGTCAATAAAATACTCTCTTGCTATCAAGGAAACATTCAATAGGAAGGAATAAAATAAAAGTAAGCAAAGTGCTGTGATAAGAATGTTTAAGTTGGAATAAGGCTACCAAGAAAAATCTCTACTGAGAGTCTGACAGTTGAGCTAGTTCTTGAAGAATGAACTTGATTTTGGTAACTGTAAGTACTTACCAGAATTTGTAATTACTTATTTATAGTTATTTATTGTCTCTATTTCCCATTACATTGTGAGCTGCACTGGGCAGGGACTACGGTACCTTAGTCACCCACTGTACCCCAGGTTCCTGGCAAAATGCCTGGCACACAATAAGGACTAAATAAATATCTGTTCAATGAAAGAGAACTCCTAAAGCCCAGAATGGATCAAATCATCTACAGGTTTGAAATTGTTTCATGCCTTCCAACTGTTTTTTTTTTTTAAGAGTCCAAATTTTTTTTTTTTAATTTTTTTTTCAACGTTTTTTATTTATTTTTGGGACAGAGAGAGACAGAGCATGAACGGGGGAGGGGCAGAGAGAGAGGGAGACACAGAATCAGAAACAGGCTCCAGGCTCCAAGCCATCAGCCCAGAGCCTGACGCGGGGCTCGAACTCACGGACCGCGAGATCGTGACCTGGCTGAAGTCGGACGCTTAACCGACTGTGCCACCCAGGTGCCCCAAGAGTCCAAATTTTTTAATATGAAATAGAGAAATGCTTCTCAAATTTTAGCATACTTACAAATCACTGGGAAAGCTTACTAGGATAAGGAGTGAGGATACTGACTTATTTATACTTCAAGAAGTGAAGAAAGTACATTAATATATTTTTTTAAGTTTATTTATTTATTTAGAGAAAGAGACAGAATGTGCACAAGTAGGGGAGGGGGAGAGAGAGAGAATCCAAAGCAGGCTCCATGCTGTCAACGCAGAGTCCATTGTGGGGCTCGATCTCATGAACCATGAGATCATGGCCTCAGCCAAGATCAAGAGTTGGATGCTTAACCAACTGAGCCACCCAGGTGCCCCAAGAAAGTACGTTAATATATTATACTACTATAGCTCTTTTCACTCAAAAGATACCTGCTTCCTACTGTTCCGTACAACTCCTTAGGATAACTTTTTTTTACATGTTATGCTCAAAAGACCTCAGAACCATTCTTAAAACAGGTCTTGAAAGGGATTCAAATAAGAAAACCTGCTTTTAAAAAAGGAGAATCGCTTTTTTCATACACTGAAAGGGAAAAATCTACTTTGCAAAATCATATTCCTTCTCAGAACTAGGCACTCTTTGAAAAGTATTCATTTCTTTTAAAATAATGTTTGATTCGTGTAGCCAAGAACAATTTTATTCAGCTTGCCTGATGTGGATCACTCTGATAGGAGCTTACCTTTTCATACCACATACAGGTTCCACAGCCACAAAATACAACTGACCTTGAGTAACACTTAACAGTCACACCAATCAAAATAAGATTTTTTAAAAATGAAGGACAAGGCCTTAGATTTAACCCAAAAGTGGCAAATGATCCTTTTACTCTAACGCTTTGCTTTAGTTCACTTATATATAATATACACACACACACACACACGCACACACACACACACACACACACACACACATATATGTAAATGTTCAAATTGGTTAAGGGAGATATTCCAATTACAGATTTTATACAACTAGACAATTATAGATTTTACACTATCGATTTCCTCACCACTTAAATACAAATTTATGCTGCAGATTTAGTTTTAATAGAACTGAAAAAGTATGCAAATAACCCACACTAAATTAACTTTGTTACTTAAGAGAGCACAATTAACACAAAGTGAATGCAATTTCTGTCACATGGTCCACACTACTTTTTCTCTAATGTCTCATTTTATTTTTTATATTTATTTAAGTCATCTCTATCCCCGATATAGGGCTTGAACTCACGACCCCGAGATCAAGAGTGGCATTCTCTTCAGAAGGAGCCAGCTAGGCACCCCTCTAATGTGTCATTTTAAATCGTACTACTCCAATTGCCTCTAAATCAGAAAAAAATAAAGTGTGTAATTTCCATACTTGAGCATATATTGGATAATTGTTCATTCAACAAACGTATATGAAAACAATTATGTATGTGAGATTGATTCAAAGAGGTACCTTGGTTCTTTTCTGTGTTTTTTTATTTTGTTTTTTGATTTGGTTAGTTGTGTCAATATTTTTGTTAAATTTGGCCTGGTCCTTGCTTTAATTTAAGTGAACAAATATTTAGGGACTTCCTCTGATATTGGGAACTTCTGGTGCTTTATGAAGTGGCTATACCGAATACTAGCCAGTTCTAGAGTTCTTCCTTCAACACTCTACAACACTGTGCTTCAGGTAGACTGATGGACTTCCCTTGAGAATTTCAATGAGAAAAAGATCATCACTGCTGGGTGATGCATCAGGACCCCAGAACAAAGGTCCATTTTCCCTTTAGCCTCCCAAACCTAAACCTATAAGGACTCAGCTGTATAACCATATTATGCTTTGGGAATCCCACCAGGACCAACTAGGTTAAGAGTCAATCAAGCTAATGTAGTTCAAGGCTGGCCCCCTTTCAAGAACATACACAGGAAAAAAATAATCTTAGTGGTTTTTGAAGTTAACCTATTAACCGTTTTTTGGACTCTGACATATGGGCAAAGTAAGCATTGCTTTCAATTGTACCAATTTAGAAAAGTAGAAAAATGACATTTTATGTGAGACAAATAGACTTTTAGTTCCCACAAAAGCCATCTATACTCTAACTAGTCCTGCTAATTCTCCAGTAAGTATCACACGAAAGAAACACTCTTTCCTATGTGTTGGAAGACTACTGTCTGAGAGGGTAGCACGCATAATATTTTCTTATTTTCAATAAGAACTGAAAGCTCTAATTATTCATTTACTCAACAACTATATACTGGATCCTACGTAGTTTCCTTCAAATATTTGCACACGAACAACAAAGAAAACAAGTTTAAGAGTTACTTCTTTGTGGGGTGCCTAGGTGGCTTAGCCCGTTAAGCATCCAACTTCGGCT
Source organism: Neofelis nebulosa (assembly GCF_028018385.1). NCBI lineage: Eukaryota > Metazoa > Chordata > Mammalia > Carnivora > Felidae > Neofelis > Neofelis nebulosa. The sequence goes on along the minus strand of NC_080794.1, from coordinate 8,118,390 downwards.
CAGGTCATGATCTCCCAGCCAGTGAGTTCGGGTCCTGCGTCGGGCTCTGTGCTGACAGCTCAGAGCCTGGAGCCTGCTTCGGATTCTGTGTCTCCCTCACTCCCTGCCCCTCCCCTGCTTGCACTCTGTCTCTCTCTTGTGCTCTCAAAAATAAATAAACCTTAAAGCATTTAAGGAGCTAATTATTTGTATGATTCTTAATGCCTCCAACTATGGGATGCATTATCATCAGATCCTTTTCGTAAAAATATTACCTGGAACTTACAAGTCCTTGAATACATTTCCAAGCATGACTTAGGTTCTACCTGTCCCTGAAAATGCAGCTGCTGGTACCCTAGCCCTGCCTCTAAGGTTGGTTGAGTCTGTGATGTATTTAGTGAGCTGCTGGTCATCAGCCCTTCATGGCCACCCCCCCCCCCCCCAAGCAGAACCAGGATCTGGAAATCAGCTCCGGCTAGACTACTGTGGTCTCGTGTAGATGATGAGGGTCTATGTTAAGGTGCTACTGCCATTTTAGGTGGAAAAAATAACAAAAATATCAACAACTATCATTTCCAAACTCTCTCAGTACTTCTGATGTTGGAGAGCTAACCATCAGTTATTAAAAGGTGAAATTAGACTTTCTGAAAATATCAGCTAAAAACATGTTTTCAGGGGCGCCTGCGTGGCTCAGTCAGTTGGGTACCTGACTCTTGACTTTGGCTCTGGTCATGATCCCAGGGTCACAGGATCGAGCCCCATGTCTGACTCCACACTCAGCATGGAGATTCTCTCTCTCTCTCTCTCTCTCTCTCTCTCTCTCTCTCTCTCTCTCTCCCTTTACTTCTCTCCCCCTATTCGTGCTCTCTCTACTTCTCTCCCCCTATTCGTGCTCTCTCTCTCTCTCTCTCTCTCTCTCTCTCTCTCTCTCTCTAAGATTAAACAAAAACAAAAACAAAGAAAGCATGTTTTCAGTTCTGTGTGTGGGTTTGGACCCATTATCCCTGAAATGACTGACACGGTTAATGTTCCACAACAGTGTAAAAAACATGACCTCATGAGCTATAAGTGGATAAAAGAGTCCAGAGTACATTCAAACAAAATCTAATCAACACTGTTGTATGTGTTCTAAACCAGCCTCACTTCAAGTTTTATACAAATCTTAATATCAATTTAGTATTATTAGGCATTCCTATGCTTCTGGCTTGCCAGGATCTTACTAAAGATGTCCAATTAGGGGACCCATATTGTAAGTAAAAGCTTTAATGTACATGCTTCTATGTTTACATTTATTTAGAACAATATGCCATCACGGGGTATAATTTATTCATGCTACCCTCTGTGGGAAGAGGGACAAATTGGATCATTGTAACTACATTTGATGTATAAGAGCAGAAAAGCACGAAACATAAAATCATAATAGCAATGACTAAGATACTGAAGAGGTTTATACACACAAAAAATTTACTGGCACTGTGTTTCTGTTGTTTTGTTGTTGTTGTTGTTGTTGTTGTTGTTGTTGTTGTTGTTGTTGTTTTGGCTCTGTGTTCTTTAAATATGTGTTTGTATTATATATTGGCTTATTAGCATGTCTCCCCTATTATTACTCTTTAACACTATCTAATTTACTAACTGTATAATATCTAAATACTTTAAGTTTTCTGTTTTTCTATTTTTTTCTGTATAAAAATGCTATGTTAATAAATGTAGGACGTCATAATTCCAGGCCCTTATTATGCAAAAAGGTTGTTTTTGTAATAAGTCAGACCACAGCATTTTTCTGTATTCCTTGACTGCTATGACATAACATGCCATTTTAGAAGTAAAACAATGAAATCTTAAAAGAGATTTATTACTGCAGGTGATCCTTGAGTACACGCCAAAATATGAAACAACAGACAAGAACAAGAAATTTGTATTAGAGAACTTCTTTCATTGTGCTCAGATATTTAAGCAGAGAAGCTTTTAAGTTTACCTTCAAATCCTAATAGTCAAATTTGGGAAATGAGTTGTTCCAGGGAGAAAAATGGAAAAATATCTCCATGCTTAAACTTTTAAATCATCTGACAATGACCTAAAAAAATGCAACTGTGAACGGCACAAGATCAAAGAGGAATCACACAGAATTGGGGGGCCTGGTATTTCGGTCAACCTATGGGTCCCCAGCAGCAGGACACAGACACTCGCAGCCCTGCCTTCTTTAACAGGGAATCACATAATAGATTATAATAACTGATGAGAAATCTGTCTTCGGTGCAGAGTAAATGTGTCTGACGAAGCCAGTTGAACACTGTCAAGATGGCCATTTCGCATTGGATGGTGTACCTCTGATGGGTGTCTTAACCTAAAGGTCTCCTGGGGAAGCAGACCGAAGGTCTATTAACCAACCACTGCGCCAAGAGTAGAAATGGGCTCTCACCACAAGGAAACATCTGTCTGGTTCTGGGAGGTTAAACAATGCCTGTCTAGGTATGAAACCCAAAGCAAATCACGATTGGAAGATGAAAGCTAAAGAAAATTTGGCATCTTTTCCCGTTTAAGTGGCTTAAATTGCTATAACTTCACACATACACCCTCTGCTTAGATTCTAACCTCTCTGGATCATCCAATGCAGGTACAAAAATAAGCCATCGGGCTTCTGGCTTTGCAGTTAAAGGGAATTAGACCCTAATCAAATTATTCCAGGTATGCTACTTGGTTTAAATGGATTCTACATCATCTTTATTTTTTTTAATTTACATTTTAGGTAGTTAACGTACCATGCAATATTGGTTTCAGCAGTAGAACTTGTCTGGTCACTACTCATCTCCTACACGCAGTGCTCCCCACACGTGCCCTCCTCCAATCTACATCATCTTTCTGTTTGCACTGAGTTTTCTATGAACCTGCTCTCATGAAAACGCTTGAAAGAGAAGTTTAAGGTAACCATCCCATTCATCCTCTTCCAAGGGGAAGTAGATATGGCATTGGATAAGGGACCGGTATGATAAAACGGCAAGATGGAAAAAAGAGCAGTGTAAATGCAGATTTGGCAAGAAAAACTGAATTTTTCAAACCCCATTTCATTAGGTATGTATTCATATCTGCAAGGAGAGGACATACTCATGTTTTGCTGCTATTTATACCATTTCTCAACTAAAATGCTTGTTTCATGATGTTTAATTAAGTGGTTAATGTCCTCTCTTCCCAATGTTAAGGTTATAATAGTATCTTCTGTTATTTGAAATTTAGGAAAATGTTTTATGTCCTTGATGACAGATGGCTTCAAAGAAGTCATCTGCTCTGTCACCCCCAACCAAACTGTCAAATTCTTAATGTTAATGAATAGGTCCAGTTGTGAGGACCCCACAACACTCATAGTACAGAGTTTTCGAAAATATGAATGACAGACATAGACTCAAGAGACACTCAACCATGGACACTTTGCTTCCTTTTCTTCCATGCGACCCTTTAAATCTACATGCAGAATTTTGACTTAATAGATTTCATACTTTATATCTTTTGAAATGACATTCTTTTGGGGTGCCTGAGTGGCGTAGTTGGTTAAGTAATCTCACAGGTCAGGTCGTGATCTCACAGTTCGTGGGTTTGAGCCCCACGTCAGGCTCTGTGCTGACAGCTCGGAGCCTGGAGCCTGCTTGGGATTCTGTGTCTCCCTCTCTCTCTGCCCCTCACCCACTCACACTCTGTCTCTCTCTCTCAAAAATAAGTAAATATTAAAAAGAAATTTAAAAAGAAATGGCATTCTTTTGGATTTTTAAATTATATTAAGCCTTCACTGAGTGAATACAATAAATTTCTCTACACATTGTTTCTTTGCTTTTCGAATAAAAAATTAAATTTCATGAATGTTATATGAGAAAAAATGGTAGGCACATAAAAATAAAACAAAAAACTTCTAGTTTATATCTCGAAAGAATGACATTCTGCTCTTCTTCGTCATATTTCCTTCAATAACATGTCACGTATTTTTGTCTCCTCTCTCAACTTGTCTTTTAAGATCTTTCCATTTTTGTAATTTGGTTAAGAAATGAAAAGGGGTTAAATTATTTTCACTTCTCCTGTAGCAGGTGTCTCTTCCAATTTCCCAGAGTATAAATTTCCTATTGTATTCATGCAAGACAGCTTTAAAAGCAAAACAGCCAATATGATCCCCAGAGTGAAAATTCTAAATGGAAAGCTGTGAAAAAAACAAGTTTTGATAGGAGAAATTCCTAACATCGGCTAAATAAAACTTAATGTCGTACAATATGACCCAAAATGTCAAACGTTGTTCATTAAGACGTCAAATTTAAATGTGTGATTTATTTAAATTTACAAGTTCCAAAGTTTGATTTAATTTTTAAAAACTTGAAAATGTGAAGAAAAGTGCCACGAATTAAAAAACAAATCCATGTAACCAAATTTAAAACGCACCAAGTATTACATATAGACCAGATGATCCAATGTCTTACCTTCATCATGAATTTCTGTAGGGGCAGAAGGAAAAGAGAGAAAATATTATACATTTTTGCAAAGACTTCTTAAAAATATCTCTTATTTATAAAGATTCCACTGTTCAAAATAGAGTTATGTGAACAATAAAAAAACTACCACACTCACTGTGGGATCACAATTAGTATCAACTACATGCTAGAGGAAAGCTGTAGCAGGCAAAACTCTCTTTGAAATTGTCTTTATATCGGTTTTTCCTACTTCTGTGAAAACATGCTGCTGTACTTTAATGCATGATTCGATTTATAACATAGCCACTAAGCACCAAAAGAACCAAAAGTATATTCTGAAAATGATACTCAAAAAGGCTTTATAATTTTTTTTATTTTGTCTCTTGCATAAAAATGCAGTGATATAAAACAGCAACCCAACAAAGTTTAGTAAAAATAGTGGATTAGAAACAGGTAAGGTGGATTGTAAATTAAGATGCCGTGGTAAGCTGTTTATATGTCATGCAAAACAACAATAAGCAGGTTCTAGACACTACATATTCCGAGATGTGTATTTCAAAGAAAAACCACAAAAACTTTTCTCTTTTTCCCTTAAAACATTTCTCTTATGATTTGCATATATAATAATATCTCATTTTACTTCTGCAAAACATAATTTGTACATACATTTCTTCATTTTTCCTTAGACCCATAAAATTTGACTGCCTCCTCTTAGAAGAGGTTCACAGATGCAAAAGAGCTAAGAAGGAAAAATAACAATATATTTCCAAACTTAGGGTTAAATTTAGCTGTCACAGTGTTTAAGTCCTAAAGAGAAAAGATACACACGTTCACATTCATTTTAAAGACAACAGCAAGGGGAAGTTATCTAACATAGTATTTGTAAATACCACAGTTATTTTCCTGAAACATACATGCATAGTAATTTACATGTTACTAAATGGAAACTCTACTTTGACTGTTTTTTTCATTTTTAATATTATATTTTTTAATGTTGTTTTTAAGTAATCTGTACACCCAACGTGGGACTCAAACTCACAACCCCGATCAAGAGTTGCATGCTGTTCTGAGTGAGACAGACAGGTGACTCCTTAATATCAAAAATTTAAGGAAAATGTGTAAAGAACCATTTCATTCTTAGCTTTAAAAATATAGGCTGTTTGGTTACAATTTTGTAAGTGATATCAATGGTAAATGACATCAGAAAATTTATTTTCCAGGATGAAACTGGCCAATCAGATCCTATTATGAGATCTCTAGTGATGTAAATATCACCAGATGAGGAATTAGGAAGAATCCTTTTTAAAGCCTTAATTAAAAGAAAAACACAATTCCAAACTTTGGTACAGATCATAGCTTATAACAGATACTTTATTCATGAGTTTTTGTTTTTTTTTTTTTTTTTTAATTGAGCTCAGTTTCGGAGATTTTTCCTTGAGAAATGTTCTCAGGCTGATTTTCTGTTTTCTAGGTTAAACTACATCAGAACTGTAATAAATAGAGAAAAGAACGGTCAGGAGAGTCAGAACAGAGGGCTGCTATTTACAATTCCTAAGGAGTGTCTTAACTACAAGAAGGGCGAGTCACTGGGGAGAGTAATCCAGATATATGATAAAAGAGAACAAATACTGAAAATTAGCAAAGGCCAAAATATCCATCTGCAGCATGAGAAAGAACAGCTCATGTACCAGACACACATTATCAAAAGATAATCAAAAACATGAAAGATTACTTGTGGCATTACTGACATTAACCTTCTGTGCAAACCACTGGTTGGTCCATTTGCCTCAAGCACTACTGATAACCAAGTGATAACATTATGACAAGTTCAAAGGGGATCACTGGGGAATGAAAAAGCAAGCAAGATACATTAAAACAAAAAGGATATATACGCAATTTTAATCTCAATGTAAACACTGCCTAGATATGATAAAAAGCAACAGAAAAAAGAGTAACAAAATCCTTTAAAAGGTGCTGACATGATTAAAAGAAGAAACTCATGCCTAAAGATAAATATTGAAGAGAATAGGCTTGATTTAGGTTAGAGAGTATCACCTTATGCTTCCACTTTACTGAAAGAATTATTTATTTCCCTCATGCAAAGGTCATTAGATAAAAGCTAAAATTCTATTAGACAAGATACGGAAACAGAGGACTATAAACGAAGGAAGAGTCCAGGCACCAAGGTGAATTGACGCTGCTTTCTGTCTAGAAGAAACTGGTGGAGGATGAAACACAAGGGGGAGATTTTAGGTCTTTACTTCTGAATTGGTAGGTCCGATGAAGCTTCAAACGTGAGCAAGAGCTGGAGGCAGAGCCCCCATTACGCTACGTTCACATGAACCAGGAAGAGAATTAGACATCCTTGAGCTGTAACTCACAGACAGATGGCCATGAGGGGGGCCAATGGATGGCAAACGGAAGCAGAATAGTCGTTGGTCTGTAAGTTTATGTCATTTGATCTAGCACAGCTGAGAGACCTGAAGGGCTTTCTTGGCATATGCAAATGATTATGAGTAGGAAAACAAATCAAATAGCAATACTCCATTAGGAAAACTGTAATCAAACACGGGACATCAAGAGAATGCATAATTGCACGCTGGTATAAAGAAAGAAGCAGTGATTCGGGAGACCGAAAAAGCTCCTCTACCATAACTAGGCCTTTCAGTTCAACTTTGAATTTTTTAAACTGTTATTTCAGTGGCGCCTGGGTAGCTCAGTCGGTTAAGCATCAGACTTCATTTCAGGTCATGATCTCACAAGTTTGTGAGTTCAAGCCCCATGTTGGGCTCTGTGCTGACAGCTCAGAGCCTGGAGCCTCCTTCAGATTCTGTGTCTCCCTCTCTCTGTGCCCCTTCCCTGCTTGCATTCTCTCTCTCCCTCTCTCTCTCTCAAAAATAAAAATTAAAAAATTTTAAATAAACTAAAACAAGCTGTTATTTCAGTTTTATGAAATGATAACTGATTTAAAAATGTAATACTTCCATACATGGACCTGTCTTAGAAATTTTTTATTTTTTTATTTTTTTATTTAAAAAAAATTTTTTTTTAAATTTATTTATTTTTGAGACAGAGAGAGACAGAGCATGAGCAGGGGAGGGGCAGAGAGAGAGGGAGACACAGAATCTGAAACAGGCTCCAGGCTCCGAGCCGTCAGCACAGAGCCTGACGCGGGGCTCGAACTCACGAACTGTGAGATCATGACCTGAGCCGAAGTTGGACGCTTAACCGACTGAGCCACCCAGGCGCCCCGTCTTAGACGTTTTAAAAGAACCTTTACTGAAATAATCTTCTCAAAAATTATATAGATCTGGAATTAGCACAAAATAAACATTTGGGGGCTTGTCACTAAAAAGAATTATCCAATCCAACAATCTGAAAGGATAGGGCAAAATTTTGATGCAGGAGGACCTTTTAAAACGAAGTTTCCACTGAGGGCAGGAAACGTCCTACTTTGCACACAGGCTATCCACTGAATTTGTTTGCCATCTTTTCTCTTGCATGTAGCAAGATGCTAGGATTTCTCCATAATCCCCCAACTGGTATCCTCTACTTTGCAAGTGGGGATATACATCTGGTAAATTTCACGATGTTGAAAAAAGAAAAAGACCTCTCACCACCAAAGACTTGAGGTTATTGGTGGCTATCTGTTTAACTGAAGTATAAGTGACAGGCAATGTTTTGTTAGTTTCAGGTGTATGACATTGCTTCACCAATGTATAGATTACGTAAAGCTCCCCACTGTAAGTGCAGTCACCAAACATTATGACAATATTATTGACTATATTCCCGATGCTGTACTTTTCATCTCGGTGACTTATTTTATAACTGGAAGTGTGTATCTCTTAACCCGCTTTATACCTATTTTGACCATCGCCCCCGCCCCACCGCCACGTTCCCTCTGGCGACCACTAGTTTGTTGTATGTATGAGTCTGTTTCTGGTTTTTTGTTTCTTCATTTGTTTCTTAGATTCCACATGTAAGTGAAATGACATGGTATTTATCTTTCTCTGTCTGACTTCACTTATCATAATTCCCTCTAGGTCCATCCATGTTGGTGGTTACCTTATTTTATTTTTTTTCCCAATATATGAAGTTTATTGTCAAATTGGTTTCCATACAACACCCAGTGGTCATCCCAAAAGGTGCCCTCCTCAATACCCATCACCCACCCTCCCCTCCCTCCCACCCTCCATCAACCCTCAGTTTGTTCTTAGTTTTTAACAGTCTCTTATGCTTTGGCTCTCTCCCACTCTAACCTCTTTTTTTTTTTTTTCCTTCCCCTCCCCCATGGGTTTCTGTTAAGTATCTCAGGATCCACATAAGAGTGAAACCATATGGTATCTGTCTTTCTCTGTATGGCTTATTTCACTTAGCATCACACTCTCCAGTTCCATCCATGTTGCTACAAAGGGCCATATTTCATTCTTTCTCATTGCCACGTAGTATTCCATTGTGTATATAAGCCACAATTTCTTTACCCATTCATCAGTTGATGGACATTTAGGCTCTTTCCATCATTTGGCTATTGTTGAGAGTGCTGCTATAAACATTGGGGTACAAGTGCCCCTATGCATCAGTACTCCTGTATCCCTTGGGTAAATTCCTAGCAGCGCTATTGCTGGGTCATAGGGTAGGTCTATTTTTAATTTTCTGAGGAACCTCCACACTGCTTTCCAGAGTGGCTGCACCAATTTGCATCCCATGTTGGTGGTTATTTTAAATTAATAATGTTCCCAATATATTTGAGGGACCAAAAGAAGTTTAAAAGTAACAACTCCAAGGTCCAAGTGTATATCAATATATACTATCTAATAGGATATATGTACACATATTTGTAATAACAAAACCCTCAACTATTTCTCTTATGATAAAAATACCGTATGTAAATACTTAACTTTCTAGGGATTCTCCACTGAAAATATCCAAAACTGAACTGATTGACAGGCATGTTGACTGCAGGCCCAGAGAGCATCTAAAAGGGGCATGGCTTCCATTACCATGAAAGAGCAGTGATACCTGTAATCATTGAGCCTGTGGCTATGCTCTCACATGGCTCATAACAATAACTATCTGGTTACAGGTGCATGCTCGTATCTTTTAAATAATTCACTATATTTTGGGGGCAGATTGGTCATCACTGTTGTCATTTTCAACCTATTGACAATTCTGTACAGAAAGGATTTACGTGAACTGCCTTTTCTTTTGAGTGTAATGAATTTGACAATATATATGTGTGTAATTATCCCCTTCTTCTTTTGAAGGGCGAAGAAAAATAAATGCTTCTGAAAGGCTACCATAAATCCTCCCATTTTGGCTCACTGACACAGGTTTATAAATCACTGAGCTGCATGAACGCCTAAAATATGAAGTAAAAGAGCTATTTAGGGCTTGCCTCTTTTTGCAGCTTGTCTCGTGAAAAAAATTTCTCTAAATCAAAACCAACAAATTGATCTGTGCACAAAATGTATGGATCACAATGACCCGAAGATACATAAAGCCTCACCTATACTCAGATCACCACCTACATATAAAAAAATTATATATATCAGGGTGTCTGACTTCGGCTCAGGTCATGATCTCATGGTTCACGAGTTCAAACCCCATGTCGGACTCTGGGCTGACAGCTCAGAGCCTGGAGCCTGCTTCAGATTCTGTGCCTCCCTCTCTCTCTCTGTCCCTCCCCAGCTCATGCTCTCTGTCTCTCAAAAATGAATTAACGTTAAAAAAAAAATTTTTTTTTAACGTTTATTTTTTTTTGAGACAGGGAGAGACAGAGCATGAACAGGGGAGGGTCAGAGAGAGGGAGACACAGAATCTGAAGCAGGCTCCAGGCTCCGAGCTGTCAGCACAGAGCCCGACGCGGGGCTTGAACTCACGGACTGTGAGATCATGACCTGAGCTGAAGTCAGCCGCTTAACCGACTGAGCCACCCAGGTGCCCCCCAAAAATTTTAATTGTGTATATCAAAGTATAGAACATTCTATCTTTTTCCAAACCATTTCAAACACGTATGAACCTTGAAAACATGAAAGCATTTCACAGGCCCTCACATAGCAGTACACGCACATGAAAACACATTACTGTTTTTAAACTGCTATTCAGTTAGGAACATTTGAAAGAATTTTGTATCTTAACAATTACACCAGCATCAACGTATTCCTGAAAAGAGCAAGTATATGTACGAGACCTCATTCGGTCTACAGACACTGCTCCACATCTGACAAATATCACACTGTTTTCCATCCCTTCGTCCCAGCTCCACCCAACCCCATGCACTAGGCTACCACGCTAGAGGCCTGCAACCCCAGGCACCACGCTAGAGGCCGATGCTATGGGTTAGGGGTGCCAGAAGGCTGGGGTGGAGTAGACAGAAATAACAGGCAATCTATCACCTGCTACTCCAGACCCACCAATGTTATTCTCCCTTCGTGTATGAAGAGCAACATTTGATTACTCAATGGGCTTATGATTAAATGCAAAATACTCAAAGATGCTCAAAGAGACACTGGGAAACAAGTGGAGAGAGGAAGGGCGGGAAGGGGGGAGGAAGAGATTGATTAAGACTGATTGACCTTTGATGAAGCTATCCGGAATTATACTATCAGAAAATTCACAAAGGAGCCATTTGCCTTTCCATATATATGTAAATTTTACAGGGCTCCTAAAGGTCTTAATCTGCGGTTGGTAAATGCCCTGTGTAGTTAAGCAAGTATAACTGTTAAAATGGGACACCTGTCTCAGAACAAAGTGATGGCAAAGAGCACCGCATTCCAAACTTACTATTATACCACCAAAAGGGGCGGCTGAAAATCAGCCTGCTGCCCTTGGCTGACCCCCAGCTCTGGTCTTCCAGAAGCGGTCGGGGAGCAAAAGGATGGTTCTTGGAAGGAGGTTTTGGGAGCTTCTGAGTCCTGCTCTTGCCCACTCAAGCCTGGCCTCACCTCAAGCCTAGAGAGAGTGGCTTTGGGGACACCTGTGTCCCCCAGGAGGTGGGACACAAGAGACCGGTGTCTGACTGTGCCTGGAGATGAAGACGAAGAGATGGGCTAGGCAGGCTGTGGCAGCAGAGGGCAAGGAGGGGGCTTGCTGCTAGAGACAGGCTGCCCCAGAAAGAGCCGGCCTGGGGATGTCCGTAATGCCCCCAAGAGACCTTGGGACAAGGCAGTCGTCATCACTGACCAGCTGGGGGATCATTGGCTGAGGCAAGAGAACCACAGGTCAGATTTCTGGTGATGGGCATTCCCCCGAAAACCCTCCCAAGTGCCCCAGAGAGCACTTGCCTTAACACCTGACAAGCCCAGTGAAGGTCACTGTCATCAAGAAAGACTTCCTGCCAGGGGCACGTGGGTGGCTCGGTTGGTTAAGCGGTTAAGCATCCGACTTTGGCTCAGGTCATAATCTCGCAGTTTGTGGGTCGGAGCCCCGCGTCGGGCTCTGTGCGGATAGCTCAGAGCCTGGAGCCTGCTTTGGATTCTGTGTCTCCCTCTCTCTGCCCCTCCCCTGCTAGCTCGCTCGCTCTCTCTGTCAAAAATAAACACTAAAATTTTTTTTAAAAAAGACTTCCTGCCAACTTCCCTCTTCTTCCATGTTCCTGCTGCACCCTGACAGGGGCAGAAGTGCTGGGCAATGGGCAAGGGTGTGAGGACCCTGGCAGAGCGAAGTAAGAGGCGGCTTCCCACCCCTTATCCCCCCTCCCCTCCTGGGTTCCAGCCTGGGGTGGCCCGAGCTCCAACACAGGTTAACCTACATTAACCTCAGACCCCCCCGATTACACAGGATTGCGTGATTTGGTTACCAAAATGAGACTTTTGTGACTTGAAATGACTGGGGGAGGGGTTCTTTCTGTCTGGATAGAAGAGAGGTCATGGGACCCATATTAATTTAAGGAATGGGACAAAGGAGTGGAGGCCCCATAGAGCAGGTGGGTAGGCAGGGGGTTAAACTGTTTTTCTGTTACCCTTCAAGGTACCGGTTACAGCCGAATTTCAGACTTCTAATGGAAAATATGTAAGATTTGAACTACATGAGTCTTCAAAGAAAGGAAGAGCTCAAACCAAAAATTTACCGAGTCATATACTCATAATGATTACCGGTTTCCTCAAAAAATGCCAGCAGGAATTTTCATTATATGATATCTAAATGGCAGTATATTTCAGCATCAATGTTTTATTCTTAATATAATGGTACTATCTTAGAACACGAAAGGACTGGTCCAGATTCTAATCCTATAGATGAGGAGATAACAGTCCACAGATAGCCTACATAAGGTTATAAAGCTAGTTACTTGCAAAGCTGAACTGCATGATTTTCAGCTCAATGTTACTTCCTTTTCTTTCTCAGATCCAGAAAGCAACCTCAACTGTGAAGATTTACAAATAAACTTGATAAGAATGAAGTCTGAGATGTGAAACTTACGAAAATGAGAGAAAGAAAAGCCACAGGGTGAGGTAGGTCAAGAGTAACCAGACACAGGGAGGAAGAGAGGGAAACACTTACAGACAAAGGAAGAGAGGGTTCCCATTTGTTCATGAATTCTATTTCCAGATTTGAAAGTGGCTTGACTGGTTGGTTCAAGAAAAAGTGATCTCTGGGTGCAGCACCTAAGTTGACTAATGGAAGTAAAGGGGCACCGAAATGAGAAAAGACAGACTCATTTTAGGACAGCTGCCATTGGCAGGGAGTCACCAAACGATGGCCAACATGTTCGTAGAGACAGGCCTTTATTCCCAAGACAAGAAGAGTGTAAAGCTTGGACCAGAACTCTAACTATAGGCACAGAAGACATGAAATTTCAAAACAACAACAACAAAAAAGTTGAACAGGATTAGTAATCGTTTAGCTACGAAGAGACAGATGATGAATTTACATTCTCGCCAGAAATATAATACAGAAGTGGCAGTTCTCAAAATTATGTGGGTATCATCATCATGGAAATGGCAATTAAAAAAAACAAAAAAGCTTTCCATCAATATAGAGGGATCCAGTAAGTGAAAAAGAGCCAAGATTCACAAAAAGCCAAGTGAACATGCATTCGTTTCAGTGGTAGAAACACCACTGAAAGGCTACTGAAAATCAGGTAGCAAAAGGCTCAAAAATATTGGGAATATCAAGAGACTCATATCCCAGGATCGGGGAAAATAATAAATATAGAATGAAGCCATCAGTTAAGCCAATCTTTAAAAGTCAATATTTGGGGTGCCTGGGTGGCTCAGTCGGTTAAGCGGCCGACTTCGGCTCAGGTCACAATCTCGCGGTCCGTGAGTTCGAGCCCCGCGTCGGGCTCTGTGCTGACAGCTCAGAGCCTGGAGCCTGTTTCCATTCTGTGTCTCCCTCTCTCTGACCCTCCCCCGTTCATGCTCTGTCTCTCTCTGTGTCAAAAATAAATAAACGTTAAAAAAATAAATAAATAAAAAAAATAAAAGTCAATATTTGGGGGGCCTGGGTGGCTCAGTCGGTTAAGGTTCTGACTTCGGCTCAGGTCATGATCTCAGGCTTCATGAGTTCAAGCCCCACATCGGGCTCTGGGCTGACAGCTCAGAGCCTGGAGCCTGTTTCGGATTCTGTGTCTCCCTCTCTCTCTGCCCCTCCCCTGCTCCTGCTCTGTCTCACTCTCTCTCAAAAATAAACAAATATTTAAAAAAAATTTTTAAGTCAATATATTAAGTCACAAAGCAAATAAAAACAAAATAATACAACAAAAATAATAAAACATGCTTCACTGTTTTGCATGCTCAGGAAAAAAAGTGTTGGTGAGACTCTAATTTCCATTCAGAATTAAAAGTATTCAGGGTGTTCAGGACTGGAAGGATTCCTCTCTCCTTTTAGCAGATGAGGAAAGTGACATCTGAGTAGTAACATGGCCACCTTACATGATTTGTCACAATGCTGGTCCAGACTTTGCCTCCAGAACCTTGTCACCTGCATCTTTCCTCACGATACTGACAACACCTGTACTTTTAAAGATTCCATTAAGCTGAGCAGGAGGGCTTTAAGACTAAGTAGTCGAGATTTGTTGGATAAGAGATAAACAATTGTGATTCCTGTTGATCAGAAGCATATCATAATTACAAATTATATAGAAAGCATACACTTCTAGGTAGGGAGAGTTTTCCAATCTACCTCATTTCAGACGAAGCAAAACCAAAACTTCGTAAGGTTCTACGTAGAGACCAGTAAAATATGCGTTCATTACAAGATAGCAGTTAGTTTGAATATTCATAGTACAAGCCACACTCAGAAGCAAAACAAAAAGATTAGAGGCAATAGGAAACATGCACTTGTTTAAGATCACAGTTTCTTTGTAAATACATGGAAACACATACCCATTTTTCCACATCAACTTGCTGGGGAAAGAAAAAGCCAAAATAAATAACAAGCAAACAAATAAATGCCTGGCAAAGTTTCAATTACTGTCATTTAAATAAATGGTCCCTGCACCAGAATCTTCCATTTCTAATGTAAAATGAAAGTACTCAAATTGTAATTAATAACATTTAATCTCAAACAAACCAGAAAAAGTCAATTAACTTACTAATCGGAATTTTTAAAGTTATGAAGCTGGAAAAGCACCAGGTACACGAAATCATAACAATCCAACATATTCAAAAGCAAACATGAACACTGATCTGATTCTCAAACCTAATAGGCTTCCAGATTTAGGGACCAGTCTTCTCCTCTAACTGTAAGTATCTATTTAATGAAAATAGAAATATAGCGGTCAATTTAGAAATACAGCATCTAACCATAAAAATCTTTCATGAAATAAAAGTAAACTTTCTCTTACCCCAATCTTCCTCACATTGTATAAAATGTCACAATATAACAAAAGGCATGCCTTGCCAAAAAATCCTGAAATTGTATCAGCATCAATTTTTTTTCTTGCATTTATTAATGAATGCATGTTAGTCTCATAATCATTATGAGATTCCTTAAAAATATAAGTGAATAAAATTATATTCCAAAGTATAAAATAGAATTAAAAAAAAACCCGTATGTCAACAAAGACTGTCTGTCTCTACAATGCCCTCGGTTCCTAGCAAATCAATCAGAAAAAAAAAAAAAAGTCAACTTTAAGGGGCATACGCCCTCTCAGAGTTGTTTGCAAACTCCCCCCCCCAATATAACACCTATGATTGGTATATTGTGAGACTTGAGGTTTGTTTCAGACTCTTCATACACTAAGTTTATTTGTAACTTTTTTCCTTAGGCAATTTATTAATTGGGGAAGATCTAAGGCTAGTTAGGCAGAAATCTTGGGCCATGGCCAGGAATCTGCATCCCTTAGTAAGCAAGCTTGTGGAAGGAAATGTGCATAAAGGTAACACACAGTGGTTATTTTTAAAATATTAGACAGTGATAGAAAAATATCAACTTAAGTACACAGGTGGAATTGGTTTGAAGCCCCAGGAGGCTACTTACAAGAGAGCATTTTGGTTTATTTAATAATTTATTTAGTCCTCTGAAAAATCTGTTATAAGTTTTAAAAACACACAATTGCTTTTTAAGAGAGAACAACTTACTGAATGGAAAGACCTGGTTTTCACTCTAAATTTTTAAGATACTTGGCTGTGATATAAAGTTCAAGTCCTCATTGTAAACTTTAACTTATTTACAACGGGATGACTTTGTTTCTTCAGATACTGGGGCAGAGGGAAACAATTTAATCGTGACTAGTTGTAATATAGTTACCATTTACTTTTTTACCTCCAAAGGACAAATCCTTGTATTTGTTCTCTTTCAAGAGCAGTAATTCAAGAAAATGTGAAATGATTTCCTTTAAATAGTTGTCGGGAAAACAAAATATACCATACTTGCAGTGACTCCGTTGATTAGCCAAGACAGTTTATTAACCCATCATTTTCACTTCTAAATGTTAAACATTTTCTCTCTCTCTCTCTCTCTCTCTCTCTCTCTCTCTCTCTCTCACACACACACACACACACACACACACACACACACATTTGCATCACTGCAAAGATAAAGTGTTGTAGGATTTTTCTAGAAGAAAGAACTTGTAATCAAAAGTCAGTAACTAGTATTAGTAATAGAAGCTCTTTACTGATCTATAGTTACAAGGAGAAACAATTTCTTAAAAGTAGCAAGAATTAGTAGCAATATAACAAACTCAGTATCCCAATACCCAAAGAAAGGCTTAGCAACAGCATGTGCTGGAGGTGAATTATCACATCAACACAAAAGACAAGACAAATGGCCCACAGATTTAAAAGACTAAAGGGCAATAAAGTTGTAATTATGCATAAGCAAGGCAGAGCAATTTCATGACACATCTCTTACTAATGTTAACAAGAACCATTTCATTAAATGTCTGCAAAAGGTGAAGAGGAGAATGATTTCTGTGGAGATAATTGAGGAAGGGAAATATAAAGTTCACAATAACCTTGATTAATTTTATAGTTTAAATAATTACCAAATCCATAAAGCATATAAGACAAATGAACATTTATTCTAATCATTTATTACCCAAATATTTGGGATTTTAAAAATATGCAGAAATTACATTAGAGAAAATAAATATATTAACATCTCTAGGAAATTACATTAAGTATTCTATCATAATAAGACTAAAAAAAATGGCAACCTCATTTTTCAAAGAAAACAAAACTGCCATTAAGGAAAATAAAAGAGTAGTTTAAATTCCAAGTTGATTTAGCAAAGGACAGAAGTTAAAAATATAGCATAAAAACAATTAATTCTAAATTGTATCATTATATGAAAGATGAAATATTCATATGACATCTCTTTGTATTCATATTTTAATTAATACTTTCAGGATATATAAACACGAACTATTCTATAACGTTAAAAAAAATTCTGGTTGCTTCTTTCAAATTGCTTGAGTTAAGCCTTACGGTGTAAGGTGAAGAATTTTATTATCATTAAATCTGTAAGTCACATATTAAGCAGTTACTATGTGCCAGGCTTTGAACTAAATGTTTTACATGTAATCTTCTTATCTGCATTTTATATATGAAGATACAAATGACATATAAAGGTGTTACAAATCCTCCACAATGAAAAAATGTCACTTTGTTATTAAACAATGGAACTTGACCTTGACATTGTGTCTCTAACGGCAAAGCCCCACACTCCCATGTCACTATTTGGTACACCATATCCAAGTTACATCATCTTTTTTTTTCTTGTCTCAAATTTTTATTCTGCATTCAATCTGAAATTGCTCAACAGCCTATTTCTTCTTCTTTAAGTTTATTTATTTTGAGAGACAGAGAAAGAGAGCGCACCCGTGCACAAGTAGGGGAGAGGCAGAGAGAGAGACAGACAGACAGAGAGACAGAGAGACAGAGAGAGACAGAGAGAATCCCAGGCAGGCTCTGCACTGTCAGCACAGAGCCCAATAAAGGGCTCAAACCCAGGAACCATGAGATCATGGCCCAAGCTGAAATCAAGAATCTGACTCAACAGCCTATTTGTTAGTTAAGTGCCACCCAGTATAATATGTTAACATCAAGATGAGAGAAAGTAAAATGCACCTGTAACATCAAACATGTTATTTAGTATCACTTGTTCAAAGCATGTTTGGTTTTTTGCATAGATATATTTACAGTGTTTGTTTATTGTTGACAGAGAGAGAAAGAGAGAGAGAGAGAGAGAGAGAGCGAGAGAGAGCAAGCAAGCAGGGGAGGGGCGAGAGAGAGCAAGCAAGCAGGGGAGGGGTAGAGAGGGAGACACAGAATCCAAAGCAGGCTCCGAGCTGTCAGCACAGAACCCAATACGGGGCTCAAACTCAAGAACCATGAGATCATGACCTGAACTGAAGTCTGACACTTAACTGACTGAGCCACCCAGGTGCCCCAAGAATTTTTAATATCAAGGCATAACACAAACAAGTAATCAAAATCTTTAATGCATGCCGACAATCCACCACCCTGCTGTTAAATTTTTTTGAGTAATAAATTAGAGAAAAGTGAAAAAGAAATTCTCTACCCTACAAATAATTCTCCACCACACAGGCTGTTTATTATTAAGATTGGAATAGGGGAGCAGGGACATGAAAATTCGCACACTGTGTTCCAGCATTCAAAACACGATGAAGTCATCTAGATTTTTTAAAGCAAATTATGATTTGGAGAGGCCATGTTTTTAATGAATATATTCATTTCAGAATATATTGAATTCTGAATATATTGAATAATGAATATATTCAGTTCAGAAAAATATGCAAGCCATGAGTATAGAGTTTGGTGAAATTTTACTGAGTAAATGAGCCCATGTAATCAGCTCCAGATCTAAACAGAGGACACAACCATGACCTAGAAACTTCCTTCACACCCTCCCCAAAGAGCAATTATTCTATCACTATTAATTTAAATATTTACTTATTTTATTTTTGAGAGAGAGAGAGAGAGAGAGAGAGAGAGAGAGAGAGAGAGAGAGAGAGGATGAGCAGGGTGGGGGAAGAGAAAGGGGGAGACAGAGAATCCCAAGCAGGCTCCACACTGTCAGTGGAGCGAGATACAGGGCTCGATCTCAGGAACTTGTGAGATCATGACCTGAGCTGAGATCAAGACTTTGATGCTTAACTGACTGAGCCAGCCAGACGCCCAAGTTTTACTTTTCTTATTTTGAAAATATAGACTATGTTCTCTTTTTATCTAGTTCCTTTAGTGGACATTAAGTTTGTAAAACTCATCACACTGTCGTGGGTAGTAGGAATTAATTCATTTTCCTGGCTTTGTAACACTCTTTTGTATGAATATATCACAATTTGCATATCCATTCAACAGCTGAAGGAGCAATTAGTGATCTACTGCAACTTGGAAAGGGAACTAATGAAATTTTCTCTCATTTTTCAACAAGACCTCACGCAAACAATAAAAGATTCAAAATAAATTAAAACTGCTTTGTTTTGGCTTACATGTTTCCTTCCTCTGCCTCCCCACACAAAACATGGATTCCTTGGTGCCTAGTTATTTATTGAATAAGTTACCAGACTGCCATTTAATAAGGAACTAAAAGAAAGCCACATTATATGCTTTTATTAAATATCGACATATAGGTAGGTCAATCACATCTCAACAAGCAATGAGCTCATCCCTTGGCAGCAGGAGGGGAAAGAAACTAATATCATTAAGAACCTACTACCTGTGCTAGGTATTTTTATATTTATATTTTTATATTTTATATTATATTTATACTTGCTTTCTCTCCTATAAATATTAGTCTCAACAGAAAGGATTTTTTTTCTTTTCTTTTCTTTTTAATTTTCATACATATTTATAAATAATAGAATTGCATGGGGGGCCTGGGTGGCTCAGTCGGTTAAGCATCCATCTTCGGCTCAGGTCATGATCTCACCGTCTGTGAGTTCGAGCCCCACGTTGGGCTCTGTGCTGAGGGCTCAGAGCCTGGAGCCCTTTTTAGATTCTATGTCTCCCTCTCTCTCTGCCCCTCCCCTGTTCATGCTTTGCCTCTCTCTGTCTCAAAAATAAATAAACGTTAAATAAATAAATAAATACATACATACATACATACATACATACATAAATAAATAGAATTGCAGATTTGCTGGACCTCAAACTGAGGTGTTTACTTAAACCCTTTAGGAGCAAGCCACGTAATTTTAAAATGGAAAATACAAAGTATTAAATTAGAATAGATGTGGTGCTAATGCTAAGGAAATTATAAATAAATAAAAAATAAATTATACATATATAAATCATATGTATATAAGTTATAAATAAAGAAGTATGTCTCCACAGTTCAATATGTCTCCACAGTTCAAATACAAATGTGATTTGTATTTTATTTTTTTAATTAAAAAAAATTTTTTTAATGTTTATTTACCTTTGAGAGACCAAATGCGAGTGAGTTAGGGGCAGAGAGAGAGGGAGACACAGAATCGGAAGCAGGCTCCAGGCTCTGAGCCATCAGCCCAGAGCCCGACGCGGGGCTCGTATTCACGGACCGTGAGATCACGACCTGAGCCGAAGTCGGACGCTTAACCGACTGAGCCACCCAGGCACCCCATGATTTGTATTTTAAACCACATGAGACCCTGAAGTCCTTTCTACCATTAGTTTAAGGGCAAAAAAAAATTCATCATAAATTTAATTAAGCAAATGAAGTCACAAAAATCCAGTAAAATTCACTGTATTACACTTTAGTCAAATTTCCTGGCTTTATTCTGATTTTTGTATTAATCAGGCAGAAACTTCACATTCTGGGGAGTCTGTGAAACAGTGAAACGGACTTAACACAATACAGTAACTTAGCAATTTCCTACACCAGCACTTTTAACTTAATTCCAGGAAAGAGTTTAGAAAACCTACTTGAGGTTTAATTTGGTTTTTTTCTAAAATTTAAACTAGATAATAGAGGACTAAGATTTACTGCTTCTGAATGACTCCCATTTTAGAAAAGGAACAGTTCCTGTAATACTGTTTAAATTGCTTTCTGAATTTGTCCAAATCCTTAGGAACACCTACTTTCTCTAAGCCAGAATATGTCAAAATGACTCTCATGTTAATATTAACATGATTTAAACAAGATAGGTGCTAAGAAATAATAGAGTGGCTCTCTTCCAGGTAGGTTCTTATGAGAATTATAATGTTCGATTAAATGTCACAAGTACATTCATTTGGGAAAATAAATAATTAAGAAGAGTATGAACAATTTTTGAGGGGAAGAAAGTAGTGAGGTGAAACTAGTCCTATTAAATATTAAAACATTTCCAAAATACAGTGATCAAATCGGTGCTGTTTGGGCATAATAATGGACAGACATGTATGACAAAATACATAATTCAGAGTAACACATTTGGTTATGTATGAATTTAATGTAATGTAATTTAATGTAATGACTAAAAAGGCTTCGCAATCAATGAAACAGGGAATCATCAGTCATGAACAATGATGGAAGTTTTGCTTAGCTACAGGGGAAAAAAAATCAACTTCCATACTAATTTAAGTAAATTCCAGATGAATCGACACTGAGTAATAATAAGTCCCATGTAACAATAAGCTCATAAATAAATTCTAGATCCATTTATTATAAAAAAGTGAGGGATGCAAAGAGGGATGCCCTGATTTTAACAAAACAATTCAATGCAATTCCCATCAAAATCCCAACAAGTTATTTTGTGGGTACTGACAAACTGATTCTAAAGCTTTTACGGGAATGCGAAAAAAGCCCACAAGAGCCAACAAGACATTGAAAGAGAAACATTGAGAAGCCTGACACAACCCAACATCAAGACTTACCATAAATTGATAGCGATCAAGACAATATAGGACTGGCTAAAGAACAAACAGATTACTAGAACAGAACAGAAGGCCCAGAAACAGACTCACATACATAGTGTCAATTGATCTTTGACAAAGGTACAAAGGTAATTCAATGGAAAAAAGATGATCTTTTCACCACATAATGCTGGAACAATGAATCTAGATGCACACCTTAAACTCTTGGGAAAAATTAATTCAAAATGTATCACAGACTTAAATATAAAACATAAGACAATAAAACCCCTAAAAGGCAACACGGGCAAAAATCTGCCTGACCTGGGGTTTGACCATGACTATTTAGATAACAACACCAAAGCCTGATCCATGGGGGGGAAAAAAAAGCTAAGATGGGCTTCATTAAAATTAAAGCTTTTGCTCTGTGAAAGATACTGTTAGCCAAATGGTTAGACGAGCCACGAATGGGAGAAAATCTTCACAAGATACATACACGATGAAGCCCTGGAATATCCAAAGAACTCTTAAAACTCAACAACAGGAAAACAAACAGCCCACTTGAAAACTTAGCAAAAGATCTCATAGGCACCTCATCAAAGAAGATATACAGCGACAACCACAGGGAAAGACGCCCAACATCATATGCCATCGGGGAGTTGCAAATTGAAGTGATAATGAGACACCACTGCACATCTATTAGAACGCCTAAAACCCAAAAACTGACAAGAGCAAATGCCAACGAGGAGGCACAGCCACAGGAACTCTCATTCACTGTTACTCGGAATGCGGCATGGTACAGCCACGTCGGAAGAAAGTCTCTTACAAAAAAGAAACATAGGGTTTCTTCCAGGATGGATTTGAGGTGGACGCTACGAGAAACACATGCTAACATTATGATCCAGAAATCACGTTCCTTAGTATTTACCCAGAGGAGTTTAAAACTCCTGTCTACATGGAAACTGGAGCCCGAGATTTACGGCAACTTTATACGTCATCGACAAAACTTGGAAGCAACCACGATGTTCTTCAACAGGTGTGTGGATAAATCGCTGGAGTTCCACAAAATGGAATATTATGCAGCAATAAAAAGAAATGAGTTATCAAGCTGGGAGCAGACACAGAAGAACATTAAACGCATATTGCTAGTATGAAAAGGCTATGTACTGTATGAGTCCAACTATATAAAATCATGGAAAAGGCAAAACTATGGAGACAGTACATATCAGTGGTTTCCAGTGGTTGGGGGAGGGAGGGAAGCACAGGGGGTTTTTAGGGCAGTAAAACCATTCTGTATGACATAATCGTGGTACACACATGACATCACACATTTGTCAAAACCCACAGAATGTACAGCGTGAAGAGTGAAGCCTCAAGTAAACTCTGGGCCCTGAGAGATCGTGGTGCATCAGCAGTGGCTCATGAATTATACCAAATGTACCACATGAATGCAAGACAGTAATAATAGATGAACTGGGGGCAAAGAGTATGAACGCTTTCTCAACGGTTTCCTCTATACCTAAAACTGCTCTATAAAAAAATAAGAGAGGGGCGCCTGGGTGGCTCAGTCGGTTAGGCAGCAAAATTCAGCTCAGGTCATTTCTCACAGTTTGTGGGTTCAAGCCCCACATCAGGCTCTGCGCTGACAGCCCAGAGCCTGGAGCCCACTTTAGATTCTGTGTCTCCCTCTCTCTCTCTGCCCCTCCCCCACATGCGCTCTGTCTCTCTCTGCTTCTCAAAAATAAACAAACATTAAAAAAAAACAAAGAAAAATTATTTTAAAAGGTGGGGGAGGGGGTGCCTGGGTGGCTCAGTCGGTTAAGCTTCCAGCTTCGGCTCAGATCTGATCTCACAGCTTGTGAGTTCACGCCCCACATCAGGCTCTGTGCAGACAGCTCAGAGCCTGGAGCCTGCTTCAGATTCTGTGTCTCCCTCTCTCTCTCTGCCCCTCCCCCACATGCGCTCTGTCTCTCTCTGCTTCTCAAAAATAAACAAACATTAAAAAAAAACAAAGAAAAATTATTTTAAAAGGTGGGGGAGGGGGTGCCTGGGTGGCTCAGTCGGTTAAGCTTCCAGCTTCGGCTCAGATCTGATCTCACAGCTTGTGAGTTCACGCCCCACATCAGGCTCTGTGCAGACAGCTCAGAGCCTGGA
Source organism: Neofelis nebulosa (assembly GCF_028018385.1). Classification (NCBI taxonomy): domain Eukaryota; kingdom Metazoa; phylum Chordata; class Mammalia; order Carnivora; family Felidae; genus Neofelis; species Neofelis nebulosa. Next base: position 8,094,593 of record NC_080794.1, on the reverse strand, counting down.
GCCTGCTTCAGATTCTGTGTCTCCCTCTCTCTCTCTGCCCCTCCCCCACATGCGCTCTGTCTCTCTCTGCTTCTCAAAAATAAACAAACATTAAAAAAAAACAAAGAAAAATTATTTTAAAAGGTGGGGGAGGGGGTGCCTGGGTGGCTCAGTCGGTTAAGCTTCCAGCTTCGGCTCAGATCTGATCTCACAGCTTGTGAGTTCACGCCCCACATCAGGCTCTGTGCAGACAGCTCAGAGCCTGGAGCCTGCTTCAGATTCTGTGTCTCCCTCTCTCTCTGCCCCTCCTCTGCTTGCTCTCTCTCTCTCTCTCTCTCTCTCTCAAAAACAAACATGAGGGGTGCCTGGGTGGCTCAGTCGGTTAAGCGTCTGACTTCGCCTCAGGTCATGATCTCGCGGTCTGTGGGTTCGAGCCCCGCGTCGGGCTCTTTGCTGACAGCTCAGAGCCTGGAGCCTGTTTCAGATTTTGTGTCTCCCTCTTTCTCTGACCCTCCCCTGTTCATGCTCTCTCTCTCTCTCTCTGTCTCAAAAATAAATAAATGTTAAAAAAAAAATTAAAAAATAAATTTAAAAAGCATGAAAAAAAACAATTATTAAAAAAATAAGTGAAATACAAACATTTCAGACATTAAACCATATTGTATGTATATAAATTGTATATAACACACACTAAATATTTACTATGTAATATAAAATGAGAGCAATGTAAGAAAACATGAAAACCCAGTGATAGGGGACTCCACGGAGAGAAATATTACTTCTGGCTGGGAGGATTAGGAAAGGACTCAAGGAGGATGACACCTTGAACGTGTGCATAGAAGGATGGGGTGAAAGGCCCAGGACTGTACATTGAGGCATGTGTGTGCTAAGTATATAAGAACAGGTTTCTGCATGTGGCACCTGGGTGGCTCAGTCGGTTGAGTGTCCGACTTCGGCTCAGGTCATGATCTCACGGTTCGTGAGTTCGAGCCCCATGCTGTGCTCGCTGCTGTCAGGGTACGGCCTGCTTCAGATCCTCTGCCCCCTCTCTCTCTGCCCCTCCCCTGCTCATGTGCTCTCTGTCAAAAGTAAATAAAACATTAAAAAAAAAAAAAAAGAATAGGTGTCTGCGGAAAATAGAGCATATTCAGGGAGCGAGTCCAGTTTGGATAGAAAATGGACAGAATGAAGAACTAAGGGCAGAAAGAAAGGAAAACTGGAGCCTTAAATTCCTTCACAAACACCAAGGTCACATGGTAACAATTACATTAAGAGCGGTCTGGACAGGGGACCGTTGTACAACATTGATAAGCAAGTTAAAGGACTAGAAAGAGGACATAAAGCAATCCTTGACAAAGCAGCATGAGGGTGACCTACTTATTGGCTTGATCCATTCAAGGGCACAGACTCCTTCCTACTCAATGCTCAGAGGAACCAAAAACTCCTTGTGGGGAAACTACCAACCATTCAGCCATATTTAAGTATCTCGTAGCATCCACCTCAAATCCATCCTGGAAGTATAGCAACCAGAGCTCGAGAATGAATAAACGACATAATTCATTTCCCTACTCATATAATTGTCATACACACTAATACTTCTATCGTGTAAGCCGTAAGAAACAAGATGAAATTTCCAGGTCATGGGGTGTGTGCAGACAATCCTGTTTTAATCTTTGACCCTGAAACCCGGTTTTTATTCCTACACTCCCTAAAAAAGCATTTGCTGAGTGTTTGCAATTCACACATTCCACTCACATCCTGTCCTGGAAGAAACAATCCTAGCTCCTCAGGCTCTCTCTCACCATTTACTCTGCAGAGAGCCTGGACCATAGTTACTCATCCCTAGAGTAAGCAAATGCAACCAATCCCAGCCTACAAAGTAGTCAATTTTCCCGGCTCACTGTGGCTCCTTCTGTTACTTACCTACCATTTCTCTTTCTCTTTGCATGGTCTCATCTCGTCAGGACACTTTTCTCTCATGCGAGAAAATGCAGTGTTTACAATATGTTCCTCCTGTCTCTCACCAGGCACACTTTCTCCAGAACTAAGGGAATCAGTGCACTACAATATGGAGCCCATACCGCGCACCCTTGGGTGCTTCTCTCTGCGCTTTGTGAATGCTCCAGGGGCGTTTCTGAGGGTTTCTGGTCCAGTAGCGAACTCTCCCACGGCTCCACACAGTCTTGGAGATACTGGCTTCACCATGACCTGAGAAGCCTCATGAACATAATCTGGTTGTACCCCCAGACCTGGCTTAAACGTTCCACCTGATCTCTCGAATCCTCAGGTCCCACTGGTCTCTGTCTTTCTCTCACAGCTCTGAGATTAGCTGCAAACGGGGACAGCTTCTGGGGCGTCTAGGTGGCTCAGTCAGCTAACCATCCAACTCTGGATTTTGGCTCAGGTCATGATGTCACAGTCATGAGATCAAGCCCTGTGTCAGTCTCCATACTCAGTGTGGAGCCTGATTAAGAGTTTCTCTCTCTCTCTCTCTCTCTCTCTCTCTCCCTCTGCCCCTCCCACCCTCAAAAAAACAAAAACAAAAACAAAACCATCACCACCATCACAACAAAAGACAGCTTATGAGAGTATGTGGCTGCAACTCAGGGGAGCCACTTGGCCTCCTTCTAAATCTTTAAATCTGAGAGGGCGCCTGGATGGTTGAGTGTCCAACTTCGGCTCAGGTCATGATCTCGCAGCTCAGGACTTTGAGCCCCACGTTGGGCTCTGTGCTGACAGCTCAGACAGAGCCTGGAGCTTGCTTCGGCTTCTGTGTCTCCCTCTCTCTGCCCCTCCCCTGCTTGGGCTCTGTGTCTCTCTGTCTCTCAAAAATAAACATTAAAAAAATTTAAATCCTCAAATCTGAAACTATGTGCGAGATTTTGTATGCACACATTTTATCTGTATTTTCATCTGGTGAAAGGTTCTAGACCTTCTATCTGGTTCACAAAGGCACCATGCGTGGGGATGGCCATATAATGTCCCACCCGGACTGAGGCACTGTGGACAGGAAAAAGGGGAACTGGCAGAAAGTGAGTGGTGACAAGAGAGCTTAACCTGGATTGTGCCAGGCCAACAAGAATGTGTGGGTACCTGACTCCAAAGGTTATTTTCTCATTTTCCCTTCTGAAAACATTCCTTTTTCTTCCACAACAGAGAGGGGCAAGGGGACAAAAGGCGGGACATCACAGGCAAAAGTCCTCCCTTTTGTTCAAAACCATTACAATAGCTGCAAGAACAGAATTTTTGGCACTTTTCAGCCCCCTGATTTTTGGTTTACAAAGTCTATCTTGCCCTTCCTCAAGCTGGCAATATTCCTGAACATCTGGTTCGTAACACGCATCCTAGGTGTTAATGATAGAACAAGTGAACACAACAGACCAATGGGGTTTACTATCTAGTAGGGACAGGTGGTCTTGAAAAACAATAGAAACGAAAATAAAAGTGAAACAAGCCACACAAAGACCGATATCCCATGATTTCACTCATAGGTGTAATTTAAGACACACAACAGATGATCGTAGGGGAAGGGTAGGAAACATTAAGATAAAAACAGAGAGGGGAACAAACCATAAGCGACTCTTAAATACAGAGAACAAACTGAGGGTTGAAGGGAGTGAAGGGTGGGGGGATGGGCTAAATGGGGGATGGGGATTTAGGAGGGCACTTGTTGGGATGAGCAGTGGGTGTCATATGTAAGAGATGAATCATCGGATTCTACTCCTGAAGCCAAGACTACACTGTATGTTAACTAACATGGGTATAAATTTAAAAAAAAAGAAAAGAAAAGAAAGGAAAAGAAAAAAACAGAAGTATATAGTATGCCGAAAGGTAACAGTTCTTTGGAGAACACTCAAGCAAGGGAAGGAAAAGAATTAGCTATGGAATGAGGAGAGGAACAGGCAGTATAGTCTGATAAGGAGCAGTAAGAGAAAGAGGTATTCTATCAAATTAGACTAGAATGTTTTAAGAAAATAAGGTAGAACTTTAAGAGAATAAAAACTAAGGGAGAGTTGGCTTGATAGTTTATGAATACCTTTAAATCGCTGGTCAGTTCAGGAATAGTTTGTCCTGTGAATTTATTATCTGATTCATCTGCTATCACATGTTTCCATGTGAAAAATATTTTTAAACTTCTAAACGCACAAAAAATTGAGGAAGATGCCCAAATTGAATGAGAGTAATCAAATAAAATAATCTATACATTCAAGATTCATAATCTAAAACAGTGCATAACTGAGCCACTGTGATTCAATTATATGTGGATTAAATTGGCCTCCTTATTGAGTTTGATGCTGGAGTCTTTGGAAACCACATCATTCAAATACATAGAAATATGTAGTATCCTTAGCTTCGGAGTAGAAAGTAGTCTTTCTTGACACAGAAAGACAGAACAGAAAATGTCTACAGAAAGAAGATATGCACATTTTAACCACAAACATCCACATTCACAAAAGTGACAGATAAATAATTGTGGCTCAGCCCTTTAGATTATAATCAGATTCATCTTTTAAATCACTGCACCAAGTTCACAGAGGAAAGACAGGTACATGGCTATGTACAGAGGCTTTAGACAAGATGCTGGGTAATGACCACAAAAAGCTGGTGATTTGTTCATTTATTTGCATTATAACCCCATTCCCAAAACAGTATTTGTTCCCGAACAAATGGATGTTCCCGGACAGCAAGATAAAAAGAAGTCAGCCTCTTCAAAGAAAATGTTAAGTTATAGTAGCTATTTGGGAATTGAAGTTTCAATACAAATAATAACATCAAATTGTCTTCAATATAAACAGACCAATCCACTAAGCTTTCCACAGTTTTTACCTACTGAGGACATCAGCCATTTATGGTGTAATATAGGATTATGTATAGGGGAACAGTGCTGGAAAAGTGAGTAGAGGCTCCTTCCTCTGTACTCGTTGAGAAAATGTTCTCGTCGCTATTAGATCACTGAATTTCTCGAGAGCAAAGAGTCATTCTTATTTATCTCTGAATCTGCAGCCCAGAATTCACGACAGCAACTCACTACCCTTTCATGGAATGAATGCAACGTGAATCAGTTGGGCAGAAAAGGATATGGCTTTTCCATTTCTGAACTCTGGATACAAATGAAGCAGAGACTTTGATCTCTTTTCCTAGATAAAGATTTAACTTGCTTGGCTCTAGATTCTGGAGAACCTCAACTATAAGTCAATATTTCCAATGAAGCCATAAGGATGTTAACCCCGTGTCTGCTATGTGCTGTAGCAAACAACGTTAGAAATTATCCAATGTTTATTTACACATGCAATTGTCTTCCTTCTTCCAAAAACAGAACCTAATTTTGTAGGATGTACCTTTCTTCTCTCCCTCCCTATGCTCGGAACCAGCTGTGTTGACCACAGTTCCCCAATAAATACCACAGTCATAAGTATGCAGCAATGTGCATGAGAGAAAGTCTACTGGGAGGTTTCTTCATTGTCATGCACAAAAATACAGAAAGTCAGCTCATTTGCCTGCCTAAGGAAGATGTTAAATAGAGGTATCATGTCTGAAATCGCTGCAGCCGTGTTGTAATCCCAAGGGAAACTAGTCTAAGAGCCAAGCAAACAGAGACAACAAAGGGAGAGAACAACAGAAAACCCGAGCCAGACCCCTGATCAATTACAACTGGACCATAGGCCCGTGTGTCATTTTTTTGGTGTGTCATTTTTTTTCAAAACCATATATGATTCAGTTGTAAAAGGTGACACAATAGTCTGTAATGTGATCCAGTTTATGGAAAAATATATTTATACGTGACATTCCAGATGGCTATAGACCCATCTTAGAGCAAAGTGATCTTCAGGGCAAAAGAGGATTATGAAGAGAATATTCGCACTCAATACTCTTCTATATTACTGTTATGAGAATAAAAGATTGAAATGGTGGGGCGCCTGGGTGGCGCAGTCGGTTAAGCGTCCGACTTCAGCCAGGTCACGATCTCGCGGTCCGTGAGTTCGAGCCCCGCGTCAGGCTCTGGGCTGATGGCTCGGAGCCTGGAGCCTGTTTCCGATTCTGTGTCTCCCTCTCTCTCTGCCCCTCCCCCGTTCATGCTCTGTCTCTCTCTGTCCCAAAAATAATTAAAAACGTTGAAAAAGATTGAAATGGTGCTGCAATTTAAATTTTAACTTAAAATGGGGCGCCTGGGTGGCTCAGTCGGTTAAGCGGCCAACTTCAGCTCAGGTCATGATCTCACGGTCCGTGAGTTCGAGCCCCGCGTCGGGCTCTGGGCTGGCAGCTCAGAGCCTGGAGCCTGTTTCAGATTCTGTGTCTCCCTCTCTCTCTGACCCTCCCCTGCTCATGCTCTGTCTCTGTCTCAAAAATAAATAAATGTTTAAAAAAAATTTTTTTTAATTTAAATAAAAAAATAAATTTTAACTTAAATTTAAGTGTATTTGGGGGCACCTGGGTGGCTCAGTCAGTTAAGCGTCCGGCTTCAGCTCAGATCATGATCTCACGGGTCATGAGTTCAAGCCCTATGTCAGGCTCTGTGCTGACAGTTCAGAGCCTGGAGCCTGCTTCAAATTCTGTGTCTCCCTCTCTCTCTGTCCTTCCCCCACTAGTGTTCTGTCTCAAAAATAAATAAACATCCAAAAAAAAATTTAAGTGTATTTTTATATTGCATGCATGGGCAGGCACTAATTACATTTTCCCCCTTCTGGCTTTATTGAGATATTAATTGATATACATCACTGTAGTAGAAGTTTTAGGTGTTCAGCACAATGGTTTGATTTACACAAATTATGAAATGGTTATTGCAATAAGTTTAGTTAGCATTCATCATCTCAACATAGATACAGTAACAAAAGAAAGTAAAAAAAGAAAAAAAATTTTCTGTGTGATGACAACCCTTAGGATTTACTCTCTTAACAACTTTCCTATACGCCATAGCTGCACAGTTAACTAGCCACCATACGGCACATTACAGCCCCAGGACCTATTTATCTTATCACTAGAAATTGTGTGTGGGTGTTTGTGTGTGTGGTGTGTGTATGTATATATGTGTTGTGTGTACGTGTATATGTGGTGATGGCCCCAAAAATGTAATTTTTTAAGAGAGAAAGAGAGCATGTGTGCATGAGCAGGGGAAGGGCAGAGTGAAAGGGAGAGAGAGAATCTTTAGGCAGGCTCCATGCCCAGCACGGAGCCCAACGAGAAGCCCAACTTTGGGTCTGAACTCACAATCGTGAGATCATGACCTAATCCGAAATCAAGAGTTGGATTCAACCAATTAAGCTCCCCAGAACTCCCAGGAAATTGTTATCTTTTGACCACCTTCCTCCAGTTCTCCCTCATCCCACCTCTGGAAAACACAAATCTGATCTTTTTCTATGACTGTGTTTTTATTTTGTTTTTGTAGATTCCACATATGAATGAGTCATACAGTATTCGTCTCTGTCTGACTTATCTCACTTAACATAACGTCCTTAATTTCCATCCATGCTGCTGCAAATGGCAAGATTTCATTCTTTTTTATGGATGAATAATATCCTATTATACATATACACATACACTCACACGTACCACAACTTCTTTACCTACTCATCCATCAATGGATGCTTAGGTTGTTTCCATGTCTTGGCTGTTGTAGATAATGCTGCAGTGAAAATGGGTGCTGATATCTTTTCAAGTTATTGATTTTGTTACCTTTGGATATATTCTCAGAAGGTGAACTGCTGAATCATATGGTAGTTCTATTTTTAGAGGACTCTCCACACTTTTTTCCACAGTGGTTGCACCAAGTTACAATCCCACCAACAGTGTACAAGAATTTCCTTTTCTCCACATTTTCGCCAGCGTTTGTGATCTCTTGTCTTTTTGATGGTGGACATCTTAACGGGCATGCAATGGTATCTCATTGTGGTTTTGATTATTTGTATTTCCTGAATGACCAGTGATGTTGAGCCTCTTTCCATGTGCTTGTTGGCCATCTGCATGTCTTATTTGGCTCTAGGCTCCATCCCTGTCACTGTAATGGCAAGATTTCATTCTTTTTTATGGCTAAATAATATTCCTACACACACACACACACACACACACACACACACACACACACACAATGTACAGAACACAATCTATATCATATGAACCCCAAGCATGGTTTGTTAACCCTTCATCTTTCCACCACACTGTGTGTGTGTGTGAGTGTGTGTGTGTGTGTATCACATCGTCTTTATCTATTCATGTATTGATGGACACTTCTACTGTTTCCATATCTTGGCTACTGTAAATAATGTTGCTACAAACACAGAGGGGTGCATGTATCCCTTTGAATTAGTGTTTTTGCATTCTTTGGGTACATACCCAGTAGTGTGATTGCTGGATAACAGGTAGATCTATTTTTAACTTTTGAAAGAATCTCCACACTATTTTCCTTACTGGCTATACCAGTTGGTATTCCCACCAGCAGGTACACAAGGGTTCCTTTTGTTCCACATTCTTGCCAACACTTGTTTCTTGAGTTTTTGATTTTAGCCATTCTGACAGGTGTGAGGTGATATATCTCATTGTGGTTTTGGTTAGCATTTCTCTGATGATAAATGATGGTGAGCACCTTTTCATCTTTTATACATTTAGCCATCTGTATGTCTTCTTTGGAGAAATGTCTGTTCATGTCTTCTGCCCATTTTTTAATTGGATTATTTGTTTTTTAGATGTGGAATCATATAAGTTCTTTATATATTTTGGAAACTAGCCCTTTATTGGATATGGCATTTGCAAATATCTTTTCCATTTCCATAGCTTGCCTTTAAGTTTTGTTGATTGTTTCCTTTGCTGTGCAGAATCTTTTTATTTTGATGTAGTCCCAACAGTTTAGTTTTGCTTTTGTTTCCCTAGCCTCAGGAGACATATCTAGAAAGAAGTTGCTATAGCTAATGTCAAAGAAGTTACTTTTAACATACCATTAAGCAAGCAAGTAAATAAACAAATGAAGACATATATATTTATCGATATTTATAAAATTTATTTATTCCCTACCATATTCCAGGCAGGCATCATGCTGAAGCAAAAATAAAAATTGTGGGGCGCCTGGATGGCTCAGCTGTTTAAGAGTCCGACTTCAGCTCAGGTCATGATTTTGCAGTCTGTGAGTTTGAGCCCCCATGTCAGGCTCTGTGCTGACAGCTCAGAGCCTGGAACCTGCTTTGGATTCTGTGTCTCCCTCTGTCAGCTTCCCCCCACCCTCCTGCTCACACTCTGTCTCTCTCTCTCAAAAACAAATCAACATTAAAAAAATTAAAAATAATAAAAATAAAAATTGTGAGTGTGGTATTATTTTTCTGTACTGAAAAGTATCTTGGTCCAGTCTTTGGATCTGGTCTCTTCAGCATCTACTGCCATGACACTATTTAAAAGTGTAATACTAATCATCCATTTCATTCTGTGTTTTAATAAAGACTTAGGAGATGCAGAGCAGTAACATATTTAAAAATTAATGAACATCAAGGGTTTAAGTCAACTTCACTTTTTTTTCCAATGAGTCACTAGCTTAGCAATCTGAGAAACTCATTTTTAAACATGTACAGAACACAATCTACCTCATATGAACCCTAAGCATGGTTTGTTAACCCTTCATCTTTCCACCACACTATCCTAAACCACTTTAACGAAGAGGAAAGCAAAAGGAAAAAAAATCAATATGGAAATAAAACTCAACCAGGGTGGACACAACATGAGCTCTTTTAATTTCTGACCTGCCCGATAGTTTGAAAAAATAAGTCTTTTATATGCAGTGCACTGAGCATATACCAAAATACAAGAATAAGGATATAAAAGAAACATTAAGATCTACTTTTGGAATGCCCAATTAATATTAAAAACTCAAAAAACTCTTCAGAGAATACAGTCTTTTAAATATGTCTTAAATATTTTAAATATGTCTTCAATATGAATTGGTACGTATATATAAGACTGAAATGGACACTGATCGGTTTGCAAAAAAGGATATTTTTCAGTCCTTATCCAACTAGGTTTCTCTGATTTTCATCTGATCTTAACAACATCTTCCAACGATATCACAGAAGTAGCAGGCTGAATAATGGTACCTCAAAGACATCCATATCCTAATCCCCAGAATCTGTAAGTATGTTACATGATACACGTGGCTGGTTTTGAAGATAGAGGATTGGCCACAGATGAAAAACGTGAACTAGAAAAGGCAAGGAAACAGATTCTTCCCCAGAGTCCTACAGGGACTGCAGTCCTGCCGACACCTTGACTGCAGCCCACTGAGAATAAATGTAGATGTGTGACCTCAAGAATTGGAATGAATTTATGGTGTCTCAAGCTATCCGGTGCATGGTAATTTGTCACAGCAGCTACAGAAACCAATATATGTGGCTTCTGTGACTATTTTCTCCCGGTTCTCCTCATCTCTCAGACTCTATCTTCCCAGAGCCTTCCATGGGGTCCATCCCTTTTCTTCCCGCTGATTTAACAGTGATACCACCTCGGGCTCTGCCACTGCTCTTATTACATGGATATTCCATAGTAAAGAGCTTAAAAGCATAGACTTCAGAACCCAAAGGATAGAGATTTGTGCCCCAGCCCTACCACATGCTAGCTAGGTGATCTTTTCAGATATTGTGGTTTTCAGGTCTAGACATTCCAGTTGGTTCCTCTGAATAATTCTTCAATGTTAAGTATTTGAAACTTCCATTTCATTGAACATAGTTGCAATAACTACTTTAAACCTTTGACTGGTAAGATCATCTCGGGGTTGTTCTTAGTTGCCTTTTGTTTTTGTTTTTTTTCTCTTTCCACTATTCTATATGGAAAGTTCCTGTCTGTTCTCCTGTGAAATGGAATCCTTAAAGTATACATTAAACAAGTACAACTGTATGGAGAAAGTATTCATTGAAAATGTTTGTGAATTAACAACGGTATAATAAAACAGCCAGAAGCGTAAGATCACCTAACTCATTAAACTGTACTAACCACAACACACGTAGCGAATGCTATCACAGACTCCAGTTTAACATAATTGTGCCATCAGTATACTGGCAGAACTATGGGGGGTCGGAATGTCGGAGGAAGAGGGACCCAGAGCCAGACTAACCACGATTGCAAAGAATAGGCCAAGTCCAGGGAAAAGGCAGTAAGAAATTAGTACCAGTTCTCCCAAGGGAGTACACAGGGATGAGAAAAAGAGTAAGTAAAAGAATATCAATAGCCACTGTTAAATGTACGCTAAACACTCTACACGCACCATAATGTAATAACCACCAAACCTGATGGCAAAGACTTACCTTCCCCAAAGCCACAGAAGGATACGTAGCTGAGTGGTATTCTAAAATATTTCTCTAATTCTATGAAGCCCTGCTACTGGCCCTGTGCTATACCACCAGCCTGCAAAATAAATCTGAACTGTGAGAAGACATTGACAGATGTGGATTCACAGACAGACAAGTTATAGACCCAGGAGAAGGACAGAAGGAGCAACAGAAGCGAGGATGTACATGTACAGAAGCCCAGGGATGGGCACTGCTCCAGCGATCATTTTCCTTTTCTTGTTTTACATATTTCATCTCCACCCTCAAAATGTTAAAGGCTCTATGAGCAGCTACTCAGATCAACAGGTCTTAGTTTATTTAATATCGATATGCTTTGAATAAGAATAAAAAGCTGAATGATAGTCAATGGATAAATACATGATCTAGATCTGTCTTATTACACATTTTTTTTATTAAACAGATACTTCAGAAAATCCCTTTAGATAAAATCCCTCAGAATGCTCTTGTGCCACAAAAATGTTACTTCTTTTACGAATAGTCACAATAAGCAACTCTGTGGAATCAAACCTTCACAAGTTAGGTAATATTTTTGCCCTGTTTCATCTTACACATACCCTTTTGCTATCAGTAATTTTCATGATTTGTTTTGGCACAAATGATGCTGGGAATTTCTTGCTAGTTTCCTGAAGCTTTATGAAAACCATGCATTTATTCAGAGAGATTCAAGAATATGAGCGAAAATGAAAAAGGATGGCTTTAGATGGAAATTTTTTTCCTTATCTTCAAGTGTGTTCAGATTGCTATGTGCGTATGACAGCATTTTGGACATTAAATGGTATTATGCAATTTACTGAATCACATAAGGAATTTAGAAAGAATTATTTTTTAGAAGAAGAACAAGGCTCTGTTGATTATGAGAAAAATCAGCATTACTCTGTTGACATACTTCCTCCTGGTAACAGTGGGTCTTTCCTTAAGTAAATCTGCACAGTTTATGAAGCTGGAGATGATAATTTGCTTGACAAAAGGATTTGCCATAGATTCCTATAATGAATTCAAAGTAGAACTAGTTAGTTATGAGGCTATGGGTACCTTTGGAATCCAAAAGACTTGATTCCTACAAGTGCCAGAAACATCCACCTATCAAATGTGATCAATCAGACATGCCATTTAGCTTGTATTATCATTAGATGGTTGATAACATGGAGAATTTCTATCCTTCTTGGTAAATAGTCATGGTACCAAATCCTGAGTGTTCCCTAACTCTGAAAATTCCAGGGCTACCTCAGAATACCCCCAAATCACTGGGACCACCCCCAAGTCTCCCCAGGACTTAGCCTCTAGCATTATAGCTGGGGTCCACTCTGAGAAAATGATACCTGTGCCAAATTAGTTGTTAAATATTCTGAGTATCACTTCAGGGTATCATCAAAACTTCTCTGTGGTCTGGAAGAGTCTTTCTTCCTACAAAATATAGGATCCCCTTGAGGGGAGGACAGTGGTTTCCTCCTAAAAGTTGCTCATCTAAAATTGACACTGAGGTCAATGAAATGGGTCCCTTTCCTATAGCAAATTTTTCTCAATTTATACTTTTGAATTAACGCCTTATGGCAGCTACGCTGATCTTTAAAACATGGTGTTTCACAAATCACATAAATTGCTACCTTAGAAACAGAGAGAAACCTGCAGAGGGGGAACAATTCAAAATAAAATACAGCTAAATAAAATTATTAGGTGGGGGTACAGAAATTCTAGTAAATACCTTAAACACATAACTTCTAAAATGGTAGTTCCAATACTTCCTATACACGCAGAAAATTTAGAGCTAACCTAGTCTAACCCCATGATTTGGGAGGGATAAGACATCGTTTCAAATATGTTAAATTTATAAAAGTGAGTTTAGCAACATAAAATTTAAATTTATGACCCTTTCATCATAAGCTGGTATCTACAAAGATAAGTAAAAATATACTATACTATATTATATTAATTATACATATACATTAATTATATATAATATATATAAGCTGGTATCTACAAATATAAGTAAAAAGATAATATACTACATATGTAATATATAATATAAGTAAAAATATAAAAATATACTTTCCTAGATGCTGAGGCAAAAGAAAAATGATTTTTCCTTTTAAAAATAGACTTGAATTTCAAAGCTGACATGCTTCAGTGCTGTTTAAAAATCAGAAGAGGTTATTCCAGGTAGAAACAAACCTAGCTGAACTGAGAAATGGTTTACTCCTCTGTAAGCCTATTTTAAAAGCTTTGCAATAAAGAACAGAATTTAAAAAAAAACTTTATATAGTTTAATACAGTAATTTCAAACTTTTGTAACCAAAAATGAACTCAAAAAAGTTAAAACACACATAATACACTTGGACCTTTTGTAAAGTAAGTTTTTATTCTACCATCAAACACAAATCACTAAAGTTTGTCCTCCCTAGTTACTGGTATACTATTAACATTTAAAACAAATTTAGAATTGATGCACAAACCAATTAAATTTTGTGTAATACTAAATTTTTAAAAATTACAAGGCTAATGAAAATGCATCACATCATAATTCATTTTCTGTAGAACTAGGTGTTATTTTTCAACGCTCTTACTCATCTAAACTGGAACAATGATTGAAAACAATAGCAGTAACACATAGAACAGTAATGGCAAGAGAAAATTTTCAGTTTCAGTCCTGGAAATGGTGTACTTTCTTAAACTATACACTGCAGTAATTATAGCACCATAAATAAATAAATGAACAAACAAGAAAACCACAAGAAACCAGAATTTGGCCATCCATCCTCTGGCTTAATTTTGAACTTTAATGAATTGGTTAAGAATTGAAAGTAGTGAAGAAATCAGTCATAGCAAGTTATAGCATGGAAAAAAATTTAAATTGCCAAATATGCTACAAAGAAAAATGTCTTCATTAGGGGACAGAATAAGAATTCCAATATTCAGAAGAAAATTATTAGCTGCTTGCAAAGCTCCGACTGACTAAAGCCCTATCACCCTAATTTTATTTCTTAAAGTATAGAAGAGTGCCATGAAATTTTACTTGCCATAAAGAAGCTTGGAACATAGTCAACATGGTTAGCGGCATTTGAAAATGACATGAAGATTAATGACAAATAGCCATGCATAAAGCAATTCATTAAAATGGTAACAATAACAGCTCTGAAAATGTACGAAAACACACAAATGCTAAAAGAAAGATTCTGTTTTAAACCACAGACATAAGCATGAGGTTCAATGACACACATCATCTTGAGGTTGGATTTTTTTTTTTTTTAAGTTCTTTAAGACATCACAGGACTGCTGGATAAAGCAGGAAGTCAAATTTAAGGAAATCACAAGTAAAACACATTGGCTTACTTTAGCAAAAAGAAGATATCCAATACCTATGAAAGAAACCATTCATTAAAATACCGTTAAGTATACATAAATTAAGTACTTGCCCCTTCTGATTTCTCCACTGTGTTAGCCAGCATCTCCTGTAGGGCCCGGACAGAGAGAGACTGTTCCAGCACAAAAGTGCAGATGGAGAGGTCTGGGGGAACATTCTGTGTGGAAAGAGGGAGAGAAGCCATTGTCATCATCTTCATTGTCATTGTCGTCATCATCATCAAGCAGTCGGACCCAATTTACTTTATTAAACTTCAGTTTCTTTCATAAAAAAAAAAAAAGATTTGGGGCGCCTGGGTGGCGCAGTCGGTTAAGCGTCCGACTTCAGCCAGGTCACGATCTCACGGCCTGTGAGTTCGAGCCCCGCGTCAGGCCCTGGGCTGATGGCTCGGAGCCTGGAGCCTGTTTCCGATTCTGTGTCTCCCTCTCTCTCTGCCCCTCCCCCGTTCATGCTCTGTCTCTCTCTGTCCCAAAAAAAATAAATAAAAAAGCGTTGAAAAAAAAAAAAAAATTAAAAAAAAAAAAAAAAGATTACTTATAAATTCTCTATTATCAGCTCCTCAATCACTGAAATACATTATCTAATCTGCTCACACTTAATCCACATTTTAATTTATGGATAACAACAGCCATGGTGTACCGAGTGCCTACTCACTTAGGCACTGCACTCAGAGCTTTATCAGAAACCTGTGTGGTCATCCATGGTAAGGATGATTACTATTGTTATGTGGATAAAAAAACAGAGAAGTTAGGTTACTTTTCCAAAGTCACAATTACCAAGTTTTTCAAGGCAGTATTAAAAATCCTGATTTCTTGGACTTCCAAGCATTCTTCTAACCTACCGAGCAGTCAGCTGATAAAAAACACAAACCACAGAATAATACTTGCTTCAAACTATCCAAGTTAATAAATATAAAACTGAATTGGTACAAAATAGCCATTTACACAGGCTTCTCTTCATCCAGAAAAAAGACAGTTACTTTGTTTTACTCAAGTTGGATATATATTTGGCCTCTAACTAGAGATGTGGCAATTTGACTTCTGCTCTGTCTTGGAGTGGGGTGGGGAGTGTGTATTTTCCCTTTCTCTTTCCTTCCCTTAAAACTTCCACTCCAATCAATAACTCCATAAATTGTGAAAATCCCAAAAGCTTAACTATCAAGGTGGTGAAGAAAACAGGGTAAGAACTGACTGGCGAGTTAGAGACAACTATCCCAATCAGGAGCAAGTATATTATCGTTCATGAATGCTTTTTGCTTTAGATAAGCAGGATCCAGTGGGCAATCCAACCGGGTCTGGGAAGAGGCTCAAAGGAGGATTTTCCTAACAGATAGACCATTATGAATACATTAACCAGTACATGCAAGTGACACAACGTCTTCTTCACAAAACGAACATTAGGAAGACAATTCTAACTTGATGTAACGAATCAAAATTACAATTTTTCATGTCTAAATATTTATTAAATTGAATCACTACCATTAAAATGATTCTTATCATCAGAGAATGATACTTGATGGTTTCAAGGAAAATGGAGAACCAGAGTTCCAGAATTAAAATTCTTTTGTGGATGAAATGAACATATAATCTTGGTCACTAAGGTTACTCATACCCCACAAACCTTCCTGGCACCCATGTATGTATATATGTATGTATGTATGTATGTATGTATGTATCTATCTATCTTTCCTTCCTTCCTCCCTAAATCTTTTTTTTAATGTTAATCTATTTTCGAGAGAGAGAGAGAGAGGCAGAGAGAGAGAAAGAGAAACAGAGGATCCAAAGTGGGGTCTGCACTCTCAGCAGAGAGCCCAATTCAAACACATGAACCGTGAGATCATGACCTGAGCCAAAGTTGGACACTAAACCAACTGAGCCACCCAGGCCTCCCTGTTACTTATCTTCTTCTAAGATTATTTATTCATTTTTGAGAGAGAGAAAGAAAGACACAGTAGGGGAGGGGTAGAGAGAGAGGGAGAGAAAGAGAATCCCAAGCAGGCTCCACACCGTTTGCCTAGAGCCTGACATGGGGCTCAATCCCATAAACTGTGAGATCATGGCCTGAGCCGAAATCAAGAGTCAGATGCTTAACTGACTGAGTCACCCACATACCCCTGTTCTTTATTTTTTCTTTGTTTAATATGAAATTTATTGTCGAATTGGTTTCCATACAACACCCAGTGCTCATCCCAACTGTTCTTTATTTTTTCAATGAAATTCCCTTCGTTGGATTCCTCTATTCTCCTATTCAGGGCTTCTGATGCCCCCAAATTTCCTTCCATTCCTTCTCAGACTACCTCAAGTTGTCATCAAAGCAAACACCCAGATCTGGGCATAGCTACTGCTTTCCCAGTCTGCAGTCAGCTGGACAAGGGCTCCCTTTCCAAAACGCCCAGATGAAAGACTAGAGGCTAGGCCACAACTTCTCTTTTACTATGACATTAGGAAAAATTCTTTTAAATTTAACTTTCTCGGGTCTAACTATATTAACTGCAATTTATCGGACCAAGACAAAGGCCAATGGGGAAAAAATCTGTTACTCAAAGCATTTATTCCATTCTTATCCATTTAATTGTGAGAGTTTGGAAGCTATACCAACAGGACGGATAGACTACCATGTTATTAAATGGTGTGCTAGTAAACCAATTTCTCAGGGGGAAAAATGCCTTGATGGGTAGCATTTGCCCATTTCTGTGACACAAATACTCTAATAATTGCTGGTCTCGAAGTCAAAGTTTATAAATCAGCTCATAAAATTCCTAAATATGTAACACATAGCTCTCAGGAATCTACAAGAACTGTTCCCAATGTACCATTGGACTGATTTCAGACCCACATCCATTAGTTGCTTTAGAATGACTATATTAAAACAGTTAAGAGCTTGGATTCTATACACAGTCACCTAAGCAATAATCCTGGCCTCACTACTTACTAGCTGCTAACTTTTCTAATCTTTGGTTTCCTTCCCTGGAAAATGGTTTAGGAATTACAACAACTACACCATCCCCATGGAGTTCCTGTGAAATACAAGTAAGTAAAAAGGCGCATCACAATGTCAAGAGCTCAAAATAAGGGAGCTATGGTCATTAGTTTTGTATACTGTCCTTTCTCTCTGTGGCACTCAGGAGTACCACTCATGTCTTAAAGCTGACTCTTGGATGGAGTCTGCTCTGGAGAAACAGTGTTTGAAATCACAAATCAGGGGTGCCTGCGTGGCTCCATCTCATGTCATGATCTCATAGTGTGAGTTCAAGCCCTGCATCCGGTTCTGCACAGAGAATCCCTACTTGGGATTCTCTCTCTCTCCCTCCCTATCTCTCTCTCTCTCTCTCTCTCCCTCCCTCCCTGCCCCACTCGTGCTCTCTCTCTCAAAACAAATACACTTAAAAAATCATTAATTATGCACCTGTTCATAATATCCAAAATGTTCTAGTATTTTCAGGAAAAGGTAGTTTCTGGTAACATTCAAAAGTTTATACACTGGATGTATTTATTAAATTGTTTCATGCTTCATTTGATCAAAATGTTAAAAGGATGGATCACTACAACAGCTTGCATTTATTTTAAAGACCCTTGAAAATGGAATGACATGGAAAGACATGAATTTGGAATGTGTTAATCTTGCCACACTAATTTCATCTGGCCACAGCATGACATGCCTGTTACACATGTTTTTCTAGACAGTAGGAATTAGCAGGAGTAAAGGAACAGACAATCCACAAAAGTAATTCTCTCTCAGACTCAACCCACTTTCTTCTGACCCATCTTTCTCTTCTCCCTCTCTCTCTCTCTTTGCCCCTCTCCTCCTCAAAATACACACAGATATAATAGAAAAGCTGAGAAGAAAATATTGTTTACCCCTTTCACAAAAATGCGAAACGATACAAATCAAAGCTCTGTAGTATCATGTTTGTTTCGTTCTGAGGAAAAATCATCTGGTTATTTTACGCAACAGAATCATTACTATAACTTGTTATCTTTTATTTTTATTTTTAAAAGTTTATTTTGAGACAGAGAAAGAGAGTGTGAGTGGAAGAGAGGCAGAGAGGGAGGGAGAGAGAGAATCCCACGCAGGCTCTGCATTGTCATCGCAGAGGCTGATGTGGGGCTCGAACCCACAAGCCGTGAGATCATGACCTGCTTAACTGGCTGCTTAACTGACTGAGCCACCCAGGTGCCCAAACTTGTGAACCACCAAGGGGCGCCTGGGTGGCTCAGTCAGTTAAGCATCCGACTCCAGCTTAGGTCATGATCTCCCAGTTTGTGAGTTCGAGCCCTGCGTCGGGCTCTGTGCTGACAGCTCAGAGCCTGGAGCCTGCTTCTGTTTCTGTGTCTTCCCTTCTCTCTCTGCCCCTCCCCCGCTTGTGCTCTATCTCTCAGTGTCCCTCAAAAATAAATAAATGTAAAAAGAAAATTTAAGTGAGGGGCGCCTGGGTGGCGCAGTCGGTTAAGCATCCGACTTCAGCCAGGTCACGATCTCGCGGTCCGTGAGTTCGAGCCCCGCGTCAGGCTCTGGGCCGATGGCTCAGAGCCTGGAGCCTGTTTCCGATTCTGTGTCTCCCTCTCTCTCTACCCCTCCCCCGTTCATGCTCTGTCTCTCTCTGTCCCAAAAATAAATAAAAAACGTTGAAAAAAAAATTTAAAAAAAAAAAAAAAAGAAAATTTAAGTGAACCACCAAAAGTATTCCTTAATGTAGATGAATGTTTCTTCAAATAACCTTGAATGTTTTATAATAGCTAAACCATAACATAGTATTTATGTTAAGCCTTTGTTCCCACTTCCCAAAAAGAAAGTTGAGTCAGTGAAAAATAAAGGGTCTTGTTCTTTAGTTACAAACCAACTAAATGGCCAGGTATCAAAGTGACTCCTAACAGCAGGCACAAGAAATAAAGTACTATGTTCTAGAAACCTCAGGCATGACAGTCTCAACCCACAAACATCTGCAAGCTATCATCTTGTCCTCCATCTCTTATGTTTTAAAGTCCTGTTACCAAGAAATCTGAGTTTTCAAACTGCAATATGAGAAAACTTCACAGGGGACCTGGGTGGCTCAGTGGGTTGAGCATCCAACTTCAGCTCGGGTCATGATCTCGTGGTTCCTGAGCTGGAGCCCCGCGTCGGGCTCGCTGCTGTCAGCACAGAGCCCACTTTGGATCCTCTGCCCCCACCTCTGCCCCTCCCCGACTTGCGTTCTCCCCAAAGTAAGTAAATATTTTAAAACAAGGGGCTCTGCTGTCCTTACAATGAGTGTGCTCGTAAATCGTGGAAGCCACCCTTATGCTGTATGCCTTCCATTATAAGGACTTCAAAAGAGACCACATCAGAATGTAACACTAAGAAGGACAGCACAGCATGTACGTCTGTCTACCTCTTACACATTACACACACATTTCTTTCCCATGCGAAATTAACTCAAAGTGCTTCTGTCTGAATGTCTACCTGGGCTGCCCAGAACAGTACCCCAAGCGGGCAGGCGAAAGGTTAGCAATACTCTTCACGTAGAGACAACCCCAATTCGATGAGGACATGTGTACGTTCACAAGAATAACAAACCTTAAGCTAGCAGCATGGTTGGGTATCTTTTCTTCTTTTTAAAATACAAATTGGTCGCTGTTCTCCTCTGCCTAACAGCTACCTGGCCTTAAGGGAAGAAAATTCTCCAGAATAACCACATACGGCATCTGGCTTTGTTGGCACTGGACAGTCTGTGTGAAATCAATTAGGTTTCCAACTGAGGTACCCATCAAACCATTTGGCTTCCACAGATATATCTGCCTAACCCACTTAAAAAACCTATTGAAACATGCCATTACCTTAACTGAACTGCAACCGGTTATTTGGGACTACGTAAGTCACAGCTCATCTCTTATCGCTGTATAAAAACTACATAGCAACTAACCACTCCATTTTTAAAAAAAAAAAAAAAATTAAGGTTTTATTATTTATTTATTTTTATTTTTAATTTTTTTTAACGTTTATTTATTTTTGACACAGAGAGAGACAGAGCATGAATGGGGGAGGGTCAGAGAGAGGGAGACACAGAATCTGAAACAGGCTCCAGGCTCCGAGCTGTCAGCACAGAGCCCGATGCAGGGCTTGAACTCATGGACCGTGAGATCATGACCTGAGCCAAAGTCGGCCGCTTAACCGACTGAGCCACCCAGGCACCCCTTTATTATTTATTTTTGAAAGCGACAGAGTATGAGCAGGGGAGCGGCAGAGAGAGGGAGACACAGAATCTGAAGCAGGCTCCAGGCTCTGAACCGTCAGCACAGAGCCTGATGCAGGCGTGGAACTCACCAGCCGTGAGATGGTGACCTGAGCCAAGGTCGAACGCTTTAAATGACTGAGCCACCCAGGAGCCCTTTAATCACTCCATTTTAGCATTCTCATACCCTTGCTCATGCTTTTCCTCCTTTGGCCTAAAATATCCATTTCCAGGTCTCCACCTATGAAAACGATTTCATGTTGTTTTTGAATCACACATAAATAGAATTACATATGAAAACATTTTCCTTATTGAAAATTCAAACCATACTAAAAAACTGAAAGCTCTCTCTTCCCGAATTTAATTATACTCATTCTCCCTTATCCTTCCTCCCAGGTGTCATCACATGGAGCTTGATGACCTTTTGGCTGTGCCCCTTTCCAGGTCTTTTTTGTACACTTACACATATGCTCACACAGAAGCGTACAGAATGGCTTTTCCCATTAACGGGCTCCCTTTGTCCAAATTACGTATTTTAAATTACTAATATGTCTTAGAGATCATTGTCTATGAGCCTATCCATATAGGCTCCTCCAAGACTGCCAGAGAATCTACATGTATCATATTCCTTCTGAAGACTGGTTCAAGTTCTCTGCCATGTAACACGGTCACTCAACTTGGACCCTCACCCCCCCAGCCACCGCTTGACCAGCCTGATGTGGTAGCTTACAACACACAGTGTTCACTGTTCAATGAGTTGACCTCAACCTCTGATTCCAAGTGTTTCTGCCTACAGGGATGTAGGTAGTTATAGCCCAAATGACAGATCTCCACTTTTGCTTCTGTTTTAGTACTCCTGACACAAAGACAGGTTGCTTCTTCACCTTTATGCAGTGACTTCCAAGTGTGCTCCACATAACCTGTGGGGTAACTCAGATATCACAAAATGTATTTTGAAAATCAATGAGATGTTAGCTCATGGCAACTTGACAGCATAAGAAAAAGAGAAAGACACTGTATCAGAGGACATGGCGCTCAGACCCAGGGCGTAGCTAGCCAAGGGACCGTAGGTAAATCAGTCTGAGCTCTCCCATCTGTGTAAGTGGCAAAATGCTTTTCATATTTCAGAGAATTGTTCTGAGGTTCAAATAAGAAGATCAGCGCATTATAAACCGAAAAATGCCAATAAAATATCATTTTTATCTGACTAATTTAAGAAAAACCTAAATCAGATAGAAAGCTCAGAATCGCAGAGATGTAAATTAAGAGAAGAACCAACATTCTATCAAGAAATGTGAAGACAGTATATTTTAGAGTGGAGCAGATGGTCTGAAGTTGAGACAGATTTGTTTTTGCTCAGCTACCCATCTGCTGAGTGGCCTTTGGCAAGGGACTGTAACCACGGAGGGTCAACTTCTCCATGAACTATGGAGGTACCAAAATGTATCTTCTCCAAAAAATAAAGTTGTTGTTTTTTTTTTTTAAGCTGCCAAGTAGAAACAGGAAACAGACAAAATTTCACCTACCAGATGGGGAATAATATTCTTTAAAATGTTTACATATTCCACCATTCCAATAAAATTATGGTGTTGTATCCCATTGACTTACATGAAGTACTGTAAAAGGGATTATCAAGCAGGATATAAGAAAAATCCTGGTTCACTTTTTCCTCTTTATATGTCTTCAAAACTCCAATCATAACACTTCACTATATCCCCAACCTGCCAATGTGGTTATTACAAGACTTTCACACCTTTCTATGAGAGTTCACAGGTCTGGGTAGTTTTTCTTGTCATATTCTTTTTCCCTTCATCCCACTTTGCACCAAAGATTAACATGCAATTGCCTTAGAGAAAGAAACATTTATCCTATGTAAACTAATTTTCAGCTTTGTAATAGACAAGGCTAAATGTGATCCTAACAGATAAAACTGATTATGTCTGGGTTTCCCGGGGTCTAAAGGCTTTGAATCTCTTCAGAAAAACTCAAGCCATTCCACTTGGCGTTCTTGACAACATGGGTCCAGGTGGAGAAGGATCTTTTAGGAGGTTTAAATGACTGGTAATTAGTGTAAATCACCACTACAAAGAGCCATAGCTCTACCAATTCAGCAGTTTATCATGAAAATCCCGAGTGACTTCATAGGGTTTCATATGATTTGCTCGGGTGTTCATTTCACCCACTGGCACGTATCTTTTTATACAATGTCCTTTAAACACCATATTAAGTAGATACGCCAATCTATCTTATTTGTACAATTACTTTAACACTCAGATGACTCAAAGGCGTCAGTGCAAATACAGAGGTCCACTAGTTTGACATTCCATCACACATTACCTCTCCCATTCTAATAACACCCAGGAATATGATCTCAGGTCGAATCTGCTCTCACCTCTTGAGTGGGAGCCATAGTTGGGCAGAACACAAGTACATGATATTTTGAAAGCAAAACACTCAAAAAGAAACCAAAAGAGAGATTTCCGCTATGAATTAAGACTCAATATGAAGGTATCTTAAAAACCATACATGCTGTTAAGGGTTCACTGGATATAGCCCCCTACTTCTAAACACTGCTAAGTCAAACACGTATCAGTCACAATCTTTATCAAAGCCTAACTCTCCAGACTCTAGGTGTTGGCCCACTATGTTATTCGAATTTAAAGCATATAATTTCTAGTCCTATAAATACATGACGATGTTCCAGGAAGTTGGGCTCCAATTTGAGAAATCCATTAAAAAACTCTAGGGTCCCCACTCAATTCAGAGTTTACAGCTGGAGTAAATACGTAAGTAAATGGATGAATACACAAGCCCAAGAAGAAAGTCACCATAAATTATTTTGGAGCAAAGTTTCACTCTGCACCAAAGAGATATTCTTAAGGATTAGCAAAATACATATATGTTCATCACATATGTAGAAAGCATGTGGCAGTGTCACGATAGCAAGTATACACTGATAACTAAAACAAAAACAATGTGTGGCCCAAGCATCTGTCCTCTGTAAGGACGAGCAGCTGTGCCACATCACAGAAGGGAGCTCATCTGATTTGGAGCAGATGTCACGTACCCTACGTTGTCTGTGAAAGTGACCCTTTCCAGGAAGACCCAACAGCCCTTCTAGTCTGACTCCATACATTCCTGAGTGAGGCTGCCAGCATGCAAAATAGTCCCAAGCTCTTCAGAGACTCCTGGCTAACCCTGAGTAGTGCGCGCACAAAGAGACACAAAGGACCCAGCAGAAAGTAAATCTGAAGCAGGGTTCAAATGGCCTGAACTTCGCACGCACTTCTCCACCCACACACAAGTCCACGTGCTGAGGACAGAAACCTTACTGTTCAAAGTATGCATGTGCAACCATTGCCCTAACTCTTTGCTACACACGAACAGGGCAACCTACAGGAATCCAGGCTGAAATAAAAATAAGAATGAAGAGAAAAATTTGAGCACTGACATCAGTGTTAAAACACCACGGAGGAGACATATTACCCAGATTTAGTCCAGGCAAGTTCCTAAAAAAAGAAAAGCCAAATGCAGAAAAGTAACACAACCTTGAAATGGGGCAATCAGAATGTGTTCTTCTGGGGCACCTGGGTGGCTCAGTCGTTTAAGCATCTGATTCTTGGTTTCCACTCAGATCATGATCTCACGGGTTGTGGGATCCAATCCCACGTTGGGCGCACAATTCCAATGGCATTTTTCACAGAAAGAGAGCAAACAATCGTAAAATTTGTATGGAACCACAAAAGACCCCCAAAAGCCAAAGCAATCTGGAGAAAGAGTAACAAAGCTGGAGGCATCGTGCTTCCTGGTTTCAAACTAGATGACAAAGGTACAGTAATCAAAGCAGGACAGGATTGGCATTAAAAAAAAAAAAAAGGCACGTAGATCAATAGAATGGAACAGAGACCCAGAAATAGGCCTATGCATATATAGTCAACTAATTTACAGCAACGGAGCCAAGAATATACAATGGGTAAACAATAAGCTATATAGGGAAAATCAGATGGCCACATGTAAAAGAATGTAACTGGACCACCCTCTTGCACCACACACCAAAACTAACTCAAGATGTATTAAATCCATGAAGGCAAGACCTGAGACCAGAATACTCCTAGAAGAAAACCTGACATCAGTCTTGGTAATGAGATTTTGGATTTGACACCAGAAGCAAAGGCAACAAAAGTAAAAATAAATGGGGCTACATCAAACTAAAATGCTTCTACACATCAAAGGAAGCCATCAACAAAATGAAAAGACAAAACATTTATCTGATAAGGGATTTAAACCCAAAATGTATGAAGAACGCATACAACTCAACAGCAAACAAACAATCCAATTTAAAAATGGACGAGGGGCACCTGGGTGGCTCAGTCGGTTAAGCGCCGACTCCAGCTCAGGTCACGATCTTGCGGTTGACAAGTTCGAGCCCCGCGTCGGGCTCTGTGCTGACAGCTCAGGGCCTGGAGCCTGCTTCGGATGCTGTGTCCCCCTCTCTCTCTCTGCCCCTCCCCCGTTCGTGCTCTGTCTCTGTCTCAAAAATAAATATAAACACGGGGCGCCTGGGTGGCGCAGTCGGTTAAGCGTCCGACTTCAACCAGGTCACGATCTCGCGGTCCGTGAGTTCGAGCCCCGCGTCAGGCTCTGGGTTGATGGCTCGGAGCCTGGAGCCTGTTTCCGATTCTGTGTCTCCCTCTCTCTCTGCCCCTTCCCCGTTCATGCTCTGTCTCTCTCTGTCCCAAAAATAAATAAAGAACGTTGAAAAAAAAAATTTAAAAAAAAAAAAAAAAAAAAAAAAAAAAAAAAATAAATATAAACATTGAAAAAAATTTTTTTAACAAAAATGGGCAAGAGGACTTGAATACTTTTCCAAAGAACACATTCAAATGGCCAAAAGGTACAGAAAGAGGTGTTCTACATCACTGTCAGGAAAATGCAAATAAAAACCATAATGAGACATCACCTCACACCTGATAGAATGGTTATTATGAAGAAGACAGGAAATAACAAATATTGGCAACATTGTGGAGAAAAGGGAATACGTTTACATGTGATGGAAACATAAATTGGTGCAGCCACTATGAAAAAGAGTATGGAGATTTCTCAAAAAATTAAAAATAGAAATCCCCTACAATCCAGCAACTCCACTTCTGGGTGTATACGCAACAGAAATGAAAACAGGATCTGCACTCCCATATTCACTGCAGCATTTATCAAGATATTTAAGATATAGGGACAATCTAAGTATCGATGAATGGATGGATAAAGAAGATGTGGGGCATACACAATGGAGCATTATTCAGCCGTAAGAAAGAAGGAAATCCTGCCATTTGCAACAACACAATTGTTGCAACAACAGGATTGAACCTGAGGCCTTATGCTAAGTGAGCTAAGTCAAACAAAGACAAATACGGCATATCACTTATATGTCGAATCTAAAAAAGCCAAACTCAGAGACCAGAATGGTGCTTACCACGGACAAGGGGGTGGGGACAAGATAATACACTGATCAATGAGTACAAACTTCCAGTTTAAGATGAATAAATTCAGAGGCTCCAATCTACAGCACAGTGATTACAGTTAATAATGCTGCATTATATACTTGGAAGTTGCTAAGAGAGACGATCTTAAATGTTCTCACCGCAAAAACGTAAGGGTAATTATGTGATGTGATGCAGGTGTTACGTAATGCTATGGTGGCAATCTTTTTGCAATATATAAGTGTATCAAATCAACATCCTGTACACCTTAAATTTACACAACAGTGTTATGTCAATTATACCTCAATAAAGGTGGAAAAAGACATAAGCTTATATAAAGAAACAGTTATAAAACTGTATAATTGGATTTACGACACTCATATATGATTTTAAAATAGTACAAAAAGAATGGAGCTATGTGAAACAAAGTTTCTTTATTTTACTGGAATTAAATTAGTATTAACCTTAAGTATATTGTGAAGTTACATTGATGAGTTACAATAAATTAAAATAATGCATATTTCAATTCTTAGAGTAACTACTAAGAACATGACTCAAAAAATACATAGCAGGGGCGCCTGGGTGGCTCAGTCGGTTGAGCGTCCAACTTCGGCTCAGGTCATGATCTCGCGGTCCGTGAGTTCGAGCCCCGCGTCAGGCTCTGTGCTGACAGCTCAGAGCCTAGAGCCTGCTTCAGATTCTGTGTCTCCCTCTCTCTCTGACCCTCCCCTGTTCATGCTCTGTCTCTGTCTCAAAAATAAATAAACGTTAAAAAAAAATTAAAAAAAAATACATAGCAAAAAATAAGCAAAAGAGGTTTCAAAATGGCATACTAACCATTTTACACAAAAGAAGGAAATGACTAAGGAACAAAAGAACAAAAACAACAACAAAAAAGAGGAGGCATAAGACAAAAAATAAAATGACAAAAATCAATGTAACCATTCCCTGTATATTTTTCAAGGAAAATATGATGTATATACATACACAAAAATAGAACATTATTATTGGGATGGATATTATAAATTATACTTGAATAAAAAATTAATAATATATAAAATACAAACAGAGGAATAACAGAGGAATATTATTCAGCCTTTAAAAAAAAATAGAAGCACCTGGGTGGCTTAGTCGGTTAAGTGTCCAACTCTTGGTTTCCATTCAGGTCATGATCTCATGGTTTGTGGGTTTGAGCCCCACACTGGGCTCTGCAGTGACAGCTTGGAGCCTGCTTGGAATTCTCTCTCTCTCTCTCTCTCTCTCTCTCTCTCTCTCTCTCTCTCTCTCTCTCCCTCCCTCCCTCCCTCCCTCCCTCCCTCCCTCTCTCCCCCTCTGCCCCTTCCCCACTTGCTCGTGCACTCTCACTCTCTATCAAAAATAATTTTGATAAAATATTTTTTTTTAAGGGAAGGAAATCCTGTGGTTTGTGACAACATCAGTGAACCTGGCATTATGTCACGTGAAATCAGTTGGATTCAGACAAATTCTGCATGATTTCATTTATGGGTAAAATCTCTAATCGTCAAACCCACAGAAGCATGTAGCGCAATGACTGTGGCTGGGGGCTAGGGAAAAGGGGGAAATGGGGAGGTGTTGGTCAAGGGGCACCACATTTCAGTTTTGCAAGATGAATAATTCTGCCGATCTAATGTACAGCACAGTAACTGCTGCTAACAATACTGTATTGCCTGTTTGAAATTTGCTGAGAGTTCATCTCAAGGGTTCACACCACATAAAAACCAATTTTAACTGTGAGAGGTGAGAGACGTGTTAAACGGCTTGACTGTGGTAATTATTTCACAATGTGTGTGTGTATGTGTGTGTGCATATATGTGAGATATATATGTGTATATAGATATATATTTATACGTATATATTTTATACCTTAAATATATACACTTTTTTAATTTGTCAATTACAACCTCAATAAAACTAGGGGGTAAATCCCACTGCCTAGTAAATTACATCCAAGCTCCCTGCCTGGTGTCCATATTCTAGATCCAACCTAAGTTTCCAGCCTATATTTAATGCTTACTACGATTGGGCTACATTGGATAACTCTCTACTCTTCATAAACCTATTTCCTATTCCTATCTTTGTCCTTTGTCCAATTTCTACTCATCCTTCAATGCCAAGCTCAAGTAGTACATCCGTGCAGCATCTCCTTCTGACTCAAACCGCCTTGTATGATGCATATTTGTACGCAACACATCTTTTCTCACTATTTAGTAACCTAGAGACTTCCTTACCCTCCACTATGCTTCACTTGTGATATATCTTGTTGAAAAGTCTGAATAGTACTGTCTGTGCTCCATGGGCAAGGCCCATTAAAGAAAAACAATTCTGTGATACATATACCATCTCATTGCAAATGAACCACTGAAAAAATATTTGTAATTAAGCCCTAGAAATATTTTTAAATTGTATTACTTTTAAATTTTTAACTAAAGATTTTTAAATAAGGTAGATGTGATCTTTCCAAGGTAAATATGTTAAAACAATGCAAAATCTAACATTTCTGTGAAGCCTTAAAAATTCTAATTCATGCTGATTTTAAGAATAATGTTTTTAAGATTGAAGAACACTTAAAAAATCAAAATTTTCTGCACAGAATTTAATTACGTTATTTCAGGACCCTTTCTTGCAGGAAATTAGATGGATTCATACACACCTACTCCATTCATAGGTAGGTTACTAACCTGAAAAATTTGTTGGACCTTTACAGAAGTAAATTCTTTGGTGATAAAATTACACACTTGTAAATCTTTTATTTGGCAAATAACATAATAAAATTGAACGAATGATGACATGTTTCATCCTAGTAAAAAGATTTAATGATAAAAACGTCCATTAAAATAACCATCCATCTATTTTCTACAAGCTAATCCCAGTTTATATTAATTTCACCCCCATTAACCACACTTTATGTTTATACCCATAATTGCTTAAAGAATGAATGATCTAGTTAAGTTTTCAGTGCCTGCTGAAATACATCTTCGTTAGACTGATCTCATTTCCTGCAGAGCACCAGGCCATAATCGCCCGTGAAAAGTAAGCACATAATTTATCAGGACTTGAGGAAAGTCTCCATCTCTGTTGAAGAAAACATTCTCAACTTTAAGCGTGAAACTACTCAAACCTTTCCAGTCTATGATACGCCTGAAACACTAACCAACTTAAACAGCTCACACTGAATTGATGCATGCTCAATGGACTAACAATTCAATTATCACAGAATACTCAAATTCAAATTGGGAAACTGAGCACCCACAAAGCTAGCACTCCTTTTTACATATATAACTTTAGCCATGAACACATTTCAAAAAACAGTGTAAAAACTCAGCTCCTTAAACTAAGATTTATTTTTCAAGGATGCCTGTTTGAACATATTTTTGCCTTTGAAAATTCATGCTGAAATATGAAATACATTTTTGCCTTCTCAATTTGATTTTTAAATTTGGTTTTTCCTATTAAATTATTCATTATCATCTTTCAAAAGAACTAAACTTTTTTAAAAAGTTCAGGAGGAGAGAGGGAGAGAATCTTAAGCAGACTTCACACTCAGCACAGAGCCAGATGCAGGGTTCGATCCCACTACCTCAGGATCATGACCTGAGCTGAAATCAGGAGTTGGATGCTCAACCAACTGAGCCACCCAGACACCTCTCAAAAGAACTTCTGAAAATTGTGTTAAAAGTGGAATATCAGGATCTCATAAAAATCAACAATATGAAGCCATTGAAGGAAGAAAAATGAATTAAAACGCGATGGTGTAAAACACCTAATTTCTGTAACCTCAAGCAAGAGCATTTCATCAAGTTGGAAACTGGAGTAGAGATTACTGGTCTCCAAACCTCTCTCACTGTATACCCTGTATGACTTCCCTAATGTTGCTTAACCAATTACTACGAATTCAGTAGCAACACAAACTTATCCTCTTCCAGCTACAGAGGTCAGAAACCTGAAATCTGTTTCATTAGGCTAACATCAAGATCCGAGTAACGGTAGGGGTGCCTGGGTGGCTCAGTCAGTTAAGCATCTGACTTCAGCTCAGGTCATGATCTCACAGTTCATGAGTTCGAGCCCTGCATCAGGCTCTGTACTGACAGCTCTGAGCCTGGAGCCTGCTTCAGATTCTGCCTCTCTCTCTCCCTCCACCCTTTCCCTGCTAGTGCTCTTTCTCTCTCTCAAAACTAAACATTAAAAAAAAAAAAAAAAAAAAAAACATATGAGCAATGTTGTATTCCTGGCACCGAAGGGAGGGTTCCCTGCCTTTTTCGGGGGCTACCCATCACCTGTATTCCTTGACTTCACCTTCAAAGCATATCCTTCCAATACCAATCTTCATTCACCACAACCTCTTCTCCCATTCTGTAGTCAAATCTCTCTGACCCTCCCTCTTAGAAGGATACTTCTAATTCCAATCAGAACTTACCCAACTAATCCAGGACAATCTCCTCATGTCAAGATGCTCAGTTTAGCCACATCTGTAAAATCCCCTTTGCCATATAATGCCTTTACAGGTTACAGGGATAAGGACCCAGGTACCTGTGGCATCAATGGAGCCTACCACAAACTCCATCAGCAAATATTTTGAACATAAATTACAAAACAGAACGTATTAAAATACTGTTTTCATCATACATCTGAACTCCAGTACTAATATACATTATAAAATATTACAAATCAAGCTAAAACATTTTCTATAACTTACTTTACTTGAACAGAACAAATTTTGCTCAGGTTATCAATGTGATACGGCTGAATATGGCTCATGGTTTTTTAAATCATGGGTTAAAAATTTGTAATACTATGAAAGGCTGGTTTCAAGTGAAGTTTAATCTCAAAAGTAATTTGTTTAAAGGCTTTTAAAGCTGAAAAAGAGGGGTGCCTGGGAGGCTCAGTCAGTTGAAGTTTGTCTGACTTTGGCTCAGGTCATGAACTTGCAGTCTGTGGGTTCAGGACCCGTTGTGGGCTCTGTGCTGACAGCTCGGAGCCTGGAGCCTGCTTCAGATTCTCTCTCTCCCTTTCTCTCTGCCCCTCTCTCACTTGCGTATGCTCTCTCTCTCTCTCTCTCTCTCAAAAATAAACATTAAAAAAATCTTTAACTAAATAAATAGTTCAGTTCTGAAAAGTCTCACTGTGATGACTATATACTCTGACTAGTTTATATGGCTCAAGGAACAAGTAAACCATAGGGTAAGATTTGTAATTAAAATAAATGTTCTGATAGACTTGAGTGTTTTTGACCGTTTTCTTATCAGATCTAATTACTGTTGTTTTACCTCATAATACAGCTAGCTGGCAAAGAGTTTGTGGAAGCTAAAGAGTTTGTGGAAGTGAAAATACCAACTCTTACTTTCACCTTTTTATTTGTGCCTACATTGCAAGGATAGTTTTCAATTTGTATTCTACAGAATATCGAAATGACAACTGTTCACTTTTTGAGCTAATTTAGATAGAACTAGAATATTTAATAGTAATTATAGTAAATAATCATCATGGCTAACACTCAGCTGCCCCCTACTCTGTGCCTGTTGCTGCTGTAAGCATCTGACATTTATTTATTTTATTAATGATTTCAGGAATAGAATTTAGTGATTCATCACATAGAATACCCAGTGCTCATCCCAACAAGTGCCCTTCTGAATGCCCATCCCCCAGTTCGCCCATGCCCCACCCACCTTCCCTGTATTTAAGGAGTCTCTTATGGTTTGTCTCCCTGTTTTTTTCTTTAATTTTTTTAACATTTATTTTTGAGAGAGACAGAGAGACAGAGCATGAGCGGGGGAGGGGAAGAAAGACAGGGAGACACAGAATCCGAAGCAGGCTCCAGGCTCTGAGCTGTCTGCACAGAGCCCAATGCAGGGCTCGAACTCACAAGCAGTGAGATCACGACCTGAGCCAAAGTTGGACACTTAGCCGACTGAGTCACTCAGGCATCCCTCCCTCTCTGTTTTTATCTTATTTTTGCTTCCCTACATTTATTAAGCCAATTCATCTATGAACTCGTATAAGATAGGTAACTACTAAACTGATACTGTGTTATGATTCACTAAAATCAAACAAATCCTAACTGTGGAACTCTTGTTCATCTTCAGGATTAATCTTGCAAGACTTTCAAACTGTGCCATGTTTGTTGATAAAATCTGGTTTCTTTCTTACTTGTTTTTGAATAAAAATAATACAAAAACATGTTCTATTATCTTCCCACACCCACTAAATTGCCTGTACCTCCCAGAGGCAACATTTTAGAGTGGAGACCACTACCAGAGATAGTAGTAAAAGTCTATTATTCTACAGACCACAATAAGGGACAAATAATACTGAGCAGACAGTACAGCTGACGGAAGGCTCATACTTCAACGTAACTATTAATAGTACAAATATAACTTGCAAATATATCTATTTATATTACATTATACATATATTATTTTACAAATATTATATATTACATATAATATATAATGTGGTATTACACTGTATATAGTACTGGGATCAGGAGTTCTCAGAATGTGTATAAATATCAGAAGGAACAAAGCAGACTCTAGGGTTAAAGCACGCAACATTTCAGGAGCCATGAAATTTGACAGAATGCTCCCAGATGGAAAACAGGAACAAAGGACAAATGAGCTTAATAAATAAGGTAGATGACAAAGTTCTATAAGTAAATAAACCAATAAATACACACAGAAACTAAAATCATATTGAACATATTCATGACTGCAATTTCAGAATTTCTGTGGAAGTTCTACCTCTGTTCCATATGACCTTGTCACCATTACACTATGAAAATCTAGACCAGCATTCCACATTGCTTTTCCACTGAAGAACACAAGATACATTCACTGTTGAGTTGACCATTTAGTTCCTGCTAAAGACAATTCATTGTGTTGTAGTTAGAACTGGATTAGAATTCTAGCTCTTCAACTCAGCTACCGTGGGACCTTGGGTAAATCACCAAAACCCTCTGAACTTCGGATGCTTCCTCACGATGTAAACACTAAGTGAAAGAATACAGAACTCCCGATATACCAAGTGATGCAAAAAGTAATAATAATGTTACTAGTCTAAAACTTAAATAATTTTTTTATTATTTATTTTTGGAGACACAGTGAGACACAACATGAGCAGGGGAGGGGGCAGAGAGAGAGGGAGACACAGAATCTGAAGCAGGTTCCGGGCTCTGAGCTGTCAGCACAGAGCCTAACATGGGGCTCAAACTCACTAACTGTGAGATCATGACCTGAATCGAAGTCAAACGCTTAACTGAGCCACCCAGGCGCCCCTATTTTAAAGCTTTTAAGGTAGAAAAGAAAACACTGGCTGGATTCAAGTACAGTAGACAAATGGTATCTTATCACAAGGAAAAAACTATAGAGAAATTAAACTCAACATGGCTCCCAAAGGATTGCTCTTTTCTTAGGTTCAAGTTAATGAAAGTGTTGGGGTAAAACCGTGTATCTCAAAGAAGTCAAAATTATCTCTCCACTCATTAAATGATATATTTTTATTGTAATGAATCATCATATTAAGGCATGATGGATACAGAGGAAAATATGTGTTAGAACTCAGAAGGCCCACATTTCAGTCTTGATAGATGTAAACAGATGACCAGAAAATTAGTAAAATGGCTTTTAATCCTATCCGCTACTAAAGGTGATTATAACTGATTACTCCATAGTCCAGTCTTATAAATATTTTAAGTTTCTTGCCTCGGTTAATTGTGAGTCATTAGTGTCTTCATCCACACACTTCCTCCTCCATTTACGAGGGCAGCATTAGTAAAATAGTCAAGAAAATGTTTTATTTATTGCTAACATTTCCTCTATGGCCAAAGTCTGCAGACTAGGCTCCCACCATTATCTTCTAGGCCCTCATAGTTTTACTGAATAAGTAGCATATCCTCAAAAGAACATATGTAAAGAAATACGTTTTAAATAAAATAAACACCCAACCCATGAATCCATCAAGTAGGTTCAAATACGCATTATGAGTGGGGCGCCTGGGTGGCTCAGTTGGTTAGGCGGCTGACTCTGGTTTTGGCTCAGGTCATGATCTCATGGTTTCGTGAGTTTGAGCCTTGTGTGGGGCTCTGCTCTGGCAGCACTGAACCTGCTTGGGATTCTCTCTCTCCTTCTCTCCCCCCCCCCCCCCCCCGCCCACTCACGCTGTCTCTGTCTCTCTGAAATAAAAAAACTAAAAAACAAAATACACATTATGAGTGATTTTAGAGGTCCCTGTGTACCTTTACCCAATAGCATTCCCTTGCTTTTTTAAATAAGATTATCACAAATTTCTGTAACCTACACAATATATTGTTTAAATTTGGTTGCTGGCATTTGCCCTTTAAATAATTAAAAACATGGATTATATATTCTTTCATAATTTTTTTGGTGGTGCAATAGTACATTTTTGAGATCCATCCATGTTGATTGATGGCAATACATGTTGTTCATCCATTTTTTATTGCTCTAACCTGCTTATAACTATAGCTCAATTTGTTTACTCTGATGCTATTTCCAATTATTTTCATATCAACAATACTACAACAGATATTCTTATATGTGCTTCCTTGTGCTCACACATTTTCCTGAAGTATGTACCTAAGAGTGAAATAAATTACAGTGTTCCTACATATTCGAGTTTACTAGTTACAGTTTTCCCGTATACATTCCTGCCAGCAGTGGGCGAAAATTCCTGCCACTCCAAATTCTTGCCCACAATGATACTGCCAATCTGTAAAATGGTAATTTACTGTGCTTTTAATTTTCAGGTCCCCAGTTACTAATACGGCTGATAACGTGTTCATAGTATCATGGTTCATCTGTACTTCCTGTTCTATGAAACCCCTATTCCTGTGCATCTTTTTTGTTTTCTTTTTTTTTTTAATTTTTTTAACGTTTATTTATTTTTGAGACTGAGAGAGACAGAGCATGAACGGGGGAGGGGCAGAGAGAGGGGGAGACACAGAATCGGACGCAGGCTCCAGGCTCTGAGCCATCAGCCCAGAGCCCGACGCGGGGCTCGAACTCACAGACCGTGAGATTGTGACCTGAGCTGAAGTCGGACGCTTAACCGACTGAGCCACCCAGGCACCCCTTTTGTTTCCTGTTAGGGTATTTGTCATTCTCATATTGATTAGCAGCAGTACTCAATGTATTCTGGACACTTCTAAGTCTTAAATTTTACGTTTTGGCACACAGCAAACCAAATAGTAAAATTGGGTTTTCCTTTAGTGGTCTGTTCCCCACACATAGAAATGGAAGAAGCCCTAAGATGATAGCCAAATGACCTTGGGGATGCACAGAACAATCTAATAATAAATAGCCTTGGAATCAGAAAGCCCAAGTGACAGAACACATACGCAGCAGAGGGGAGTTTTCCTCTTTCCCTAACAGCAATTTACATCTGTGTGGTCCTTTACGTATTGTCAACGTACTTTAGGTACTTTATGTGACGCTCACAACAATTGTGATGGATGAGGAAAATGAACAATCACTGGCATTTTACACCTAAGAAAATAAGTTGATAAAGGGATGTGCCCAAAATGCAAAGAGGGTGGAGGCAAGTCCAAGTCTCCTGACCTCCAGTCCACCATGCCTTCCTCAACATCGTATTATCTTCCCCGTAAGGAATGAACGCTGCCAAAGCAGGAGAGAGGGCATGTTTTGAAAGTGCGACTCATCCATGTAATGTACTTGTAGCTACTTCTTATAAAGGGATTATATTGTACTCAGAACGGTATTGTAAAGTGAGGTCCACTATAGGTACAGAGATAGAACTGGCACAATCTATATCCCTCCCACACCACTAACACTCTATTAAGTCAAGATTTTCCCTACACACAGATCTCTTACCCCTCGCGTAAGATTTACACACACACAGAAAAAATGGCCATGGGGTATGAATATCTAGCTGGATAAAAGATACGTGGAGTGGGCTTCGGGAGTCTATATTCTCAAGCAATATGTCAGTCATATAAAGTAGAGCACACACCAAATGTATCCGAATCATCCCTGAGGCAGCTTTAAAAACTGGACAAAACCTCTACACTCCCTATGACTGCAAATACTATCCTAATTTATATGTCTGGTGGGAAGAAGCAAGGATTAGGTACATACGTGTATTTGATACCATGAATGCATAAAGTTTTCAGGTCACATAAACACAAGTTTTCTTCTAAAAATAAAATTTAGGGGCACCTGGATGGCTCAGTCGGTTGAGTGTTCGAGTCTTGATTTGGGCTCAAGTCATGATCTCATGATTTGTGAGATCAAGCCCTGAACTGGACACCGTGCTGACAGAGAAGAACCTGCTTGGGATTCTCCCTCCCTCCCTCTCTGCTCCTTCCCCAGTCACGTTGTCTCTGTCTCTCTCAAAATAAATAAAAGAAACTTAATAAAAATAAAAAATAAAAATAAAATTTAAAAGGACAACCGCAGAGCCATTTTCAAATGACTACATAATATTTTTAATTACTAAATAATTAAACTCTCGGGAACTTTAATATAGTGATACTCATATCAGTCAGAGGTAGGAAGGAGACTGTCACTGTATCTTCTAAATTCTGTACCAGGCAATTATACTGCCTATTCAAAGAAAAAAATATAATACAAAACTCTCCCATCTCATATCAAAATTAATTCCATAAAGATTAGAAACATAAGAAACGAAGAAAATTCTAGAAGAAAATACCAACCTCATTACTAAGAAATCAGTACTGTTTAAAAATACGAGGGAAAAATCCTAAATAAGAACATTTCTAATTGTAACAAGGAAGCTCTGATCTTAGCAAAGAGGGCTACTTAACTTTTTTTAGCACATATCAACTACTTGGAAAGTTCTGGAATTATGAAGATTACAAATTGTTTCCCATGGTGACTGGGAATATCTTTTCTACCATCCATATTAAATAGAGTTCCTGCAATAGCTTTACCACAACATTTTGTCTTGAATTCCTTAACAAACAGTATGCTATAAACAATATGTATATCTCTTTTGAGAGGACAAGAAACTACAAATTCTAAATATCTGCAGGCTTGAGTTTTACAGAGATAAGAAGTATGTATTCAATGGTGGAAGCTCTCAGCTATGTATAAGGTAGAGAAAAGCAGAGGTCTTTTCTTCAGGCTCCAAGTAGAATTTTAATTGAGATTATAGGGTTTTTTTTTTAATCCGTTAATTATTTGATTCTATTTATTGGTGTTTAAGGCATGTAAGGCAATCGACTGGTCAGTACAAAGTTGGCATATGTTTAAATCAAAGCCATATGACACAACATCCACATTTCCTGTAACACAGCATACCCCCTCCCTTCCCCTTGGGGAACAGAGTCCTTATCAATTCAATTCCAAAAACATTTAATGAGTACTTTTCCATTAAATTCACTTCAATTATTATAAGACAATTACAAAGACTCAGTTACACCTAGGACTGACAGGCAGAAAACTCAACAGACCTCATGGATGGCATGGTGCCCTGTCAGCACCGAGGGAGTTAGGCTGGGACTCTCCAGAAAGTTTAGAAGTATTTAAAAAAAAAATGGAAAAGTCAACATATAGCCCTGCTGGCACCAATTAATTCCCTACCATCAGTATAACCATCCCATGACAAATTATAGAAGCATTACCAGGAAAATTAGAAGTGTTTTGTCTAAGTCGGCATCCAAGACCTCTGTTTTGTGAGTTGTTAGCAACCCATGACAGTCAGCAAACATATATGACCGCTGAAAAGTTTGTAGCAGAACAGAGCTCTATTCAGTACTTCAGCAACAAGGGCAATGTTTCATCCTCTCCCATCCTTAGAACTAAGAGATCAGATAAAGGCCAAAATTACATATACTTATATATCAAATGGGATGCAAAACAAGGCACAACTTACCCCCCTCCAGGCAGCCATGTTTAACAGACTAAGGGAATACAGAATATGAGAGGGCTGTAATAGTAATCAAAGGGGAAAATATTAACAAAATCAACCAGAGTCCCAACCAGGCAGAGAACCCTTAACGACTCTGTTTTCACTTAAACCCCCTTGCCCAAAACAAACACCGAGGTGCTTTCTCAAATTTCCACTGTTTGTCCGTGAATTACTGAATTATTGGGTTCCATCAACAGTCTTCAGTAAGTCCCTAGGTTATAGCTCTTACCTGTGTTACAGCCAAGGCTCCACAAAGTACTTAACGTCAAGTGACTTGTTCAGATCCAAACAGAAAGTGAAGTGAAAAACCTGGCCTGCAATCTGGGTCTCCCGAAATCAAGAGAATCCCCTTTCTCCCCTCCACCATGTAGATGTGAATGCCGCCTGAGTCAACCATATTCTTCAACTTGAGAAATAAAAATAATAGGCAGCATCTCTGCAAAGGAAATTATTTTCCAGACATTGTTCTGGGTTAAATCTCTGGTCTGTGCTTTCCATCCTAGCAATTTTCAAACACATTATGGATTTGTCAGCAGCCCCAGGATCCACAGCCTTGGCGTAATTAAAACCCATTAGTTTGGTTCACAGGATAATGGCACCACATGTGCTGTGAAAACATATTCTCCTAAAAGTCCCTAGGAGGACATTAAACATTCACAACCCACAATAAAAACTTAGCAGAACATGTCAAAGAGTAAAACTTTTTATTAGCAGATGGCGTAACTCACCACTCAGGGATACTATACTTAGATCTAGCCAGTACTGTTTATGACTGTGAACTAATGGAAGTGCGAAAAGTATCACAGGTCCCTCAGAACATATCTTCTGGCCCAGAATTCCACCACACCCCCAGAATTCCACCACACCAAAGTGTCATCGCAGGGCTGAGAATTTTCCACTGCATTTCTGAAGGACGCTGCATGCTCAAAGACCCCAGCCTAATGACCTTGTTTTGTACCACTCCTTCTCTTTATTATGAACCCTCTGTGACTCAAATCTTACACTTTTCTTCTTCCATACTCAAATTTGGGCAAGTTTCATCATCCCCCTTCTCTCTAGCAGAAGGTCACCTTCTAGGAGCCACATTAGGATAAAACCACTCTGATCAATGGGAATTCTCAGTTCCAGCAGCAGAATAAAGAGGGGGAAACAGAAAAGGCGATAGCATTTTAAGAATTTAAGCTAAGACTAATCCTGAGTTTAGAGCAAAATCTATGTAGATCTATGCAAATAAAAAAAAAACCCTCTAAGAATTGTACTTTAAGCAGTCATAATCTTAATCAGGAAAGATACCTCTAAGTGCATTCATATAAATGTTGAACAGTTTAACAATCAGAGGTTCACCTATGGTACAAAAACAAGAGAATAGTGAATGTCACAAAATGACTTTTTTCTTATATATATATAAAAATTAGCCTCATTCACCCTGTTACGTTGCTGCAGTGGCACTGGCCTCTCAGGCTGATGGAAACCCCAAAGTAAATACAAAGGAACTAATGATGTCACAGTTAAGAATTTCGATTCCTTAAGAAGAAAACAAAACCAAGAACAACACTAGGTCTCCCAGTTACACAGTATTATTTGAGAGCCTAGGTCAACCATTATTACTCCTTTTTTTTTCTTTTTGATCACAGACCTCACTGTTAATCTGATGGAAAAAAGCACACAGTCATAACTGAGGACACAACTTCAAAGGAGTGTGAATCCTCTATGATATCTTTGAACCATTAGGTCACTGTAAGAAACCATGAGCTCCTGAGATCAGGGATTCTCCTCTTCATCCTTCTATGCCAGCACCCAGCACTAAGCCTGTGTCCAGAGGGTAGCAGAGTTGATAAGGGAACGTGTGTCCAAGGTCAAGGGATGGATGAATGATTACCACAAAGAATAATCTGATTGGTTAAGGAAATGATACTGCTTGCTCCTGAAGAAATGAATGACTTAAATGCATTAGTAGCATCATTGTAATACATAAAAAATATATATAAAGAAAAAGCTCGGCCTTTTGAAAGGAAGCAATTACTAAATTTATACTTGAGTGGTCCCAATAGCTTCTGAATACTCTTTTCACACTGAAATTCTCACCATGAGTTCCAGAATATTTTTTTATTTATTTTTTGTTTTAGCTTTATTTTTTATTTTTTAAAATTTACATCCAAATTAGTTAGCATATAGTGCAACAATGATTTCAGGAGTAGATGCCTTAGTGCCCCTTACCCATTTAGCTCATTCCCCCTCCCACAACCCCTCCAGTAACCCTCTGTTTGTTCTCCATATTTATGAGTCTCTTCTGTTTTGTCCCCCTCCCTGTTTTTATATTATTTTTGTTTCCCTTCCCTTATGTTCATCTGTTTTGTATCTTAAAGTCCTCATATGAGTGAAGTCATATGATTTTTGTCTTTCTCTGACTGACGAATTTCACTTAGCATAATACCCTCCAGTTCCATCCACGTAGTTAAATGGCAACATTTCATTCTTTTTGACTGCCGAGTAATACTCCATTGTATATATATACCGCTTCTTCTTTATCCATTCATCCATGGATGGACATTTGGGCTCTTTCCATACTTTGCCTATTGTTGATAGTGCTTCTATAAACATGGGGTTGCACGTGTCCCTTCGAAACAGCACACCTGTATCCCTTGGATAAATGCCTAGTAGTGCAACTGCTGGGTTGTAGGGTAGTTGTATTTTTAGTTTTTTGAGGACCCTCTATACTGTTTTCCAGAGTGGCTGTCCCAGCTTGCATTCCCACCAACAATGCAAAAGAGATCCTCTTTCTCCGCATCCTCGCCAGCATCTGTTGTTGCCTGAGTTGTTAATGTGAGCCATTCTGACCAGTGTCAGGTGGTATCTCATTGTGGTTTTGATTTGTATTTCCCTGATGATGAGGGATGTTGAGCATTTCTTCATGTGTCGGTTGGCCATCTGGATGTCTTCCTTAGAGAAGTGTCTATTCATGTCTTTTGCCCATTTCTTCACCGGATTGTTTTTTTGGGTGTTGAGTTTGGTAAGTTCTTGATAGATTTTGGATACTAACCCTTTATCTGATATGCTGTTTGCAAATATCTTCTCCCATTCTGTTGGTTGCCTTTTAGTTTTGCTGATTGTTTCCTTCACTGTGCATTTTTATTTTGATGAGGTCCCAGTAGTTCATGTTTGCTCTTGTTTCCCTTGCCTCCAGAGACGTGTCGAGTAAGAAGTTGCTGCGGCCAAGGTCAAGGAGGTTTTTGCCTGCTTTCTCCTCAAGGATTTTGATGGCTTCCTGTCTCACATTGAGGTCTTTTCATCCATTTTGAGTTTATTTTTGTGTGTGGTGTAAGAAAGTCGTCCAGGTTCATTCTTCTGCATGTCGCTGTCCAGTTTTCCCAGTACCACTTGCTGAAGAGACTGTCTTTATTCCATTGGATATTCTTTCCTGCTTTGTCAAAGATTAGTTGGTCATACGTTTGTGGGTCCATTTCTGGGTTCTCTATTCTGTCCCATTGATCTGAGTGTCTGTTCTTGTGCCAGTACCATACTGTCTTGATGATTACAGCTTTGTAGTATAGCTTGCAGTCTGGGATTGTGATGCCTCCTGCTTTGCTTTTCTTTTTCAAGACCGCTTTGGCTATTTGGGGTCTTTTCTGGTTCCACACAAATTTTACGATTGTTTGTTCTAGCTCTGTGAAGAATGCTGGTGTTATTTTGATCAGAGTACTTTTTTAAAACTAAAAACTAGCTTCAAAACTGAGGTTATTGGAATTTAAAGGTACTACATTGCTCTCAACTTCTTCGGAACCAAGCCATCACTTTATACTCCCCAGGGACTCGATTCTACTGAAAATACTTTTAAACTGTTTGAAATAGTTATTCCTCCGGGGTTTTACCAGTGCACTGAAGTCTTTAAGCCAAACAGCCACCTTAACCTTACTTTTCGGTAGGTAGGCTGTTGTACACATGGAGGATGGTGGTTTTGACCTTTATGGAAGTCATCACTCTGTGTTAAAACACACTAATGAGCTAATGTCTTACCTATTCCTGCAGTTTGTTAAGGCAGAGCACAAGGATTAAGTTCAGCCTTTCCCTCTAATTATTTAAATCCATGCAAGAGCCTCGTGGCTTTGTCTTCTTTGTTCTTTTCCCTCCTTTTCTTTCCAAATCAATCTTCTTCTCCCTCTCAAGTATTTCTATTTCTGGGATGGAGTTTTCCATTAGTTTCATTTTTTGTTCCTCTCCCACAAAAGAAATATGACTATAATTATATCTTTGCTTTCATCGCTTGTACTTTTGACAACTATTTTGTTCCTTTCACATTCCTTACTTTTCCCAAATACAATCATCTGTTAAATAGTTTCCAAAAGTGTGATTTTATTTTGGGGCTCATCCTGTACTTTTCAACTTTTACCACTTAAAGGCAACCAGATGAAGTGTGCACATTTTATAATCTCTGATACGCCTTCTGAAATATTAAACCCAGCCCATTCTTCCAGTTTTTCAGACAATAAGGATTCTAAGAAAGATTCTGATATTCTTGGAAGACAAAAGAACTGTCACCTTTGCTGAGTCATGCTCCCCGATGCATAACCTCTAAATGCAGGAAGTGCTTGATCGGAGACCCCTTGTCTTCTATAACTACAAATCCCTCTGATGATTCTTACCCAAACCTGTGACTGTGACACCACCCAATGACTCTCAAGTCTATGTCGCTGAACCTGACCTCTCCTTGGTACTCCAGGCTAACATTAAGCCACATATTTGACATCCCTACTCAGATGTCACAAACCTGGACAGTCAAAATAGAATTCAATATCAATACCTTCCTTTCTCGGTGCTCTCCACCAACCTTCCTCAAAATAGAATTCAATATTAATACCTTCCTTTCTCAGTGCTCTCCACCAACCTTCCTCATCTCAACAATACGCTCAAATCCAAAAGCTTTAATTCCGCTCTTGCCCTCCATCTGGCAAAGAACCTGAATTCAGCCACTTTGATTGACTTTACTACCACCCCAGTTCAAGTGTCCTCTCTTGTCCTCTCCCATCTCCTCTCCCTGCAGCAACCAGCACAAAAATTAGAAACAGAAATCATGTAACACGCTTGTTCACAACCGTCGGATGGCTTTCCACTGAACTTAAAATACAAACCAAATCTCT
This sequence comes from Neofelis nebulosa, assembly GCF_028018385.1. Classification (NCBI taxonomy): domain Eukaryota; kingdom Metazoa; phylum Chordata; class Mammalia; order Carnivora; family Felidae; genus Neofelis; species Neofelis nebulosa. The sequence goes on along the minus strand of NC_080794.1, from coordinate 8,051,199 downwards.
AACTCTAGTTTGCAAGGCCCTTGATGATTTGGCCCCTGCCTATCTCTCTGATCTCATCTCGTCTCAGCAACCTCATGTGCTAGACTCCAACCATGTCAGCCTCTTTCTTGAACTGTCCACGCTCATCCCCAACTGAGAGTGTTCACACCGTCTCTTCTGTCTGCCTACACTGCTCCTTCCTCTACACATCCGATGGCTCGCTCCTTCTTGTGACTCGGCAATCAGACAGGCCTTTACAATCAAACCAATCTAATGGAACTATCGTGTCATTTACTATCACCTTGCCTATTTTCACATTCTCTATAGCGTGTATCACCAATGTAACAAAATTATTGTCTTTGTCCACTAAAATGAAAGATCCATGAGATGATGAACTCTGTCTCAATCACTACCCTGTCTCCATGATTTTGGGCACTGCTTGGAATATAGGAGGTAGGTAACTCAAAGTATTTATTGAATGAATGAGTTTTAGGAATTTATTTTATTTAAAAAAAAATTTTTTTTTGAATGTTTATTTATTTTTGAGACAGAGAGAGACAGAGCATGAACAGGGGAGGGTCAGAGAGAGAGGGAGACACAGAATCTGAAACGGGCTCTGGGCTCTGAGCTGTCAGCACAGAGCCCGATGTGGGGCTCGAACTCACAGACCACGAGATCATGACCTGAGCCGAAGTCGGACGCTTAACCGACTGAGCCACCCAGGTGCCGCTAGGAATTTATTTTAAACACAAACCACACTGTATGAATTTCATGGCACTGTTTTTTTTTTTCCTTTTGATACAAAGTTATCACATATACTAAAATATCTCAATTAAGTTTCTTCATATTAGATAATTTTTGTGGAAATTTTAGCCAATAAAGAATATTAAAATATTACATTACAGTGTTTAAAATATTCTAGAAACTATGGTACCTCCAAATCCTACATGATGCTAATTATACATTCTAAATTACTAACTTTCAATAACTAATAGAAATATAGATAGCCCAGGGAAGCCTGGGTGACTCAGTCAGTTGGGCAGCTGACTCTTGATTTCAGCTCAGGTCATGATCGTATGGATCACAGGTTCAAGCCCCACATTGGGCTCGGCGCTGACACTGCAGAGCCTACTTGGGATTCTCTCTCTCCGTCTCTCTCTCTCTGCTCCTCCCTGAATGCTCTGTTGCTCTCTTAAAATAAATAAACTTAAAAAAAAAAAAAAGGAAATGCTGATAGCCCAAAACCTCAATGTCTCTTTAAGTTATCTAAAATACCCATGTTTCTCCAGGTTTAAGGAACTTAATCTCAATGTTACAAGACTTTTACTGGCAATGTGAAATATATCATCACCAAGGCCTGCTATGGCTTTCTCTCCAAATTTTTGGACCCCTTTCCATATATATCAATGCAAATCAGTTTGTCACTACCTTATACATAATACTACAAGAAGTAATCCTCCCTGCCTTATTTTGACGTCCTTCACTCCATTTTTATTCACAACACTTCAAGTACAATTTATAAAGCATTTTATTTAGGCCACTCCCTTGTCAAGAAAGAAAGAGAGACACACACAGTGAGAGAGAGAGAGAAAGAGAGAGAGAGAGAGAAAGAGTGACTCACATTCATTAATATTATTTCACTAACTCTCTCACAAAGACTCCATGCTCTAAGAATTCTCCCTGAAATTCCCAACACATAATTCAGTGGTTACCAATCTGCAAGCCAAATATTATGGATTACAGGAAGAAATCAGGAAAAGCACCAAACATTCTAAAATGTTTGTATACTGTCTGTATACTGAATAATTCACACATCTTAAAATGTATGTCTTTGTATACGTATATAGGTATATGTGTAAATACATACACACATATTTGCAACTGCATATGTTATTTTAAAGTGTATTTGCTTAGGGGCTCCTGGGTGGCTCAGTCAGTTAAGCATCTAACTTTGGCTCAGGTCATGATCTCGTGGTTCATGGGTTCCAGCTGTGCTGACAACTTTGCTCTTGGAGCCTGCTTTGGGTTCTGTGTCTCCCTCTTTATCTGTCTCTCACCTGCTCACTCTCACTCTCTCTCAGAAAATAAATAAACATTAAAAAAATCAAAATGTTTTTGCTTAATCCAATAAGACATTTTACCTAAATAGGTAGTAGTGTTTCTGAATTCATAGTATTTTCAGTCATGCCCCATTTTCTCAATAAATGGACATCAAATATAGAACTACAATGCCTTTAAAGTCCTAAAAGCTTTTGATATTAGATAGGGCTTCATATTTTAAGAAGTTCTCTCACATTCTTTTTCTTTTTTTCTTTTCTTTTTTTTTTTTTTTTTACATTTATTTATTTTTGAGACAGAGAGAGACACAGCATGAACGGGGGAGGGGCAGAGAGAGAGGGAGACACAGAATCGGAAGCAAGCTCCAGGCTCTGAGCCATCAGCCCAGAGCCCGATGCGGGGCTCGAACTCGCGGACCGCGAGATTGTGACCTGAGCTCAAGTCGGACACTTAACCGACTGAGCCACCCAGGCACCCCTCTTTTTCTTTAATTGAACTTAAAATACACTCTATTTCCAACCTATGTGCCTCCCACTCCAAAGCAATATCAATGTATATTGCACTTAGAAATCCCCTTCATAAATTAAGCTTTTCTTTAAAAAAAAAAAAAAAAAAAAAAACTTTTGTTTTAATGTTTACTTATTATTGAGAAACAGAGAGAGACACAGCATGAGCAGGGGAGGGGCAGAGAGAAGGGGAGACACAGAATCCGAAGCAGGCTCCAGGCTCTGAACTGTCAGCACAGAGCCCAATGCGGGGCTCAGACTCATGAACCAGGAGATCATGACCTGAGCCAAAGTCGGACGCTTAACGAACTGAGCCACCCAGGTGCCCCATAAAGTAAGCTTTTCTAACCATCAGCCCATTAGGCAATTTAATCATTACTGGGCCATCAATTTGATCCAATTAAGGGAAATAATTTTTGTATTTTAACTAGACGCACCGTTTACTCATCAAATATTAAACAGTTAGAAAAAGTACTAAGGATATTTCTAAAAACCTCTAATGCTTTACCATGATAAGCCTGGAAACTGCCAATACTATTCTCATTAACACTGATGGAAAATTACTCGAGAGGATCTCTAAACCAAAAATGAACAAAACAATTTAAACATGAAATGAAACACAATTTTTTAGAACTCAGGGCTGATCATTTTTTACCCTTAGATATATAAGAAAAGCCATCAACATACCATAGTAAATGTATCAACTTGTTCATGTTAAACTACTTATTGTTTATTAACCTATTACCAATTTATCTTTATTCATCATAAATAAAAATCACTCAATGCAAGCAGTCAACTCACTGAGTAAATAATAATGAAATGTAATATATTCAATGGATATAACATGTCAGTATTTTAAAAACCATTCTCAAAAGTCAACTCCATTCAAAAATCTTTCCAAATATATAAAAAGCTTATTTAAACCTTAAAAGTGCATCCTCAGGGGCACCTAGGTGGCTCAGTCAGTTGAGCCCGACTCCAGCTCAGGTCATGATCTCTCAGTTTGTGAGTTCGAGCCCCACATCGGGCTTGCTGCTGTCAGCCTGCCAGCACAGAGCCCGGCTTCAGATCCTCCGTCCCCCTCTCTCTGCCCCTCCCCTGCTTGCACTCATAAACAAACAAACAAACAAACAAATAAATAAAATTTAAAGTGCATCTTACATAGTAGGTAAGCTCCATATTTATGAGAAATTTCTGTGTTTGCCAAAAAAGTGCACACTGAAAGACAACTAAAACATAAGTAAGTTTTATCCCCTTCTGAGGGGCTGACCTACCCTCTGTGTGGCTATAATATGCTTTCTGTATAGCCATGGTCTACTAATCTATAGGTTCTTCCCCAAAGAAGCTCATGTATTCTTTAGGGCTTGATTTAGGCATCAGTTTATCCAAAATGCTAAGAGTGAGCAAGATGACCTTCCTATAGGCTCCATTGGTATCTTATTCTGGACCCTGGATAGCACTTACCATATGTAAACAAATATTTACCTCCCATCCCCAGAGCAGTCATAAAAGCTCAACAACAGTAAGGATCCTGTCGTCTTCATGTTAAAGGGATGTTGTTTTCATGTTAAGCGATTCACAACTTTATCCTTAGATTCTAAAAAAAAAAATTTTTTATGTTTATTTTTGAGACAGAGACAGAATGCAAGTGGGTTAGGGGCAGAGAGAGGGAGACACAGAATCCAAAGCCAGCTCCAGGCTCCGAGCTGTCAGCACAGAGCCCGACGTGGGGCTCAAACTCATGAGCTGTGAGATCATGACCTGAGCCGAAGTCGGACGCTCAACCGACTGAGCCACCCAGGCGCCCCATATCCTTAGAGTCTAAAACTTATTAAATGCTCAACAAATGTTTCTTGAATTAACTAACAAACTGTTCAAAAAGCCACAGAACACAGATGAAATTTTAAAGGGGGAAAGGATGTCCTTTCCAGTGATTTCGCAACTATCCAAGACATGCTTTGTTACTTTGAAAAATAATAAAATCTACAATACTGGTTACAGGGATTGTTTTGACTCTTAACTAACTTTATGATAAAGCGTTCAGTAAATCTATCCAAACTAATTTTTAGAATATATGCACATTTCATTTTATGCAATAATGGAAAACAATTAGCATCTCAGTAAGAGAAATAGAAATAGTTGCTACAAACCACTGGTTACATTTACTGCGCACTTAAAAAGCACACTGTTCAAAGCACTTTTAATTTATTTCATATAGTCATTATAACAATAGCATAAGGGAAGGACAATTACTTCACAGCTGAAGGCATTGAGAAACAGGACTTGTGCTAATAATGGTCCATGACCACAAACCTTGTAAGTACCACAGAAGTATAAATACCACTTGGTATTTTTAATGCTAATAAGTTGACTTTCTTGGACAAACAAGGCACACTCAAAACTTTTATCTGTTTTTCTATGAGACCTATTAGTAGAATCTATTTTCTTTTAATCATTTTCATATCCTCTGGTTATTTTTTTGATTGATATAATGCTAGCAGATAAAGACTACATACAAAGGATTATGCAGTTCTAAAACATCATATTCAGGTTAACACATCCTAAAAAAAATGATTTCCTCTTTCAAAATACTAGCCTAACACTGACAATACATATTCAATGATGAGGTAATCATTCTCTACAAATCTCTAACATCTTTACATATGTTTTATTTATAAGTTTTGTTAACAATTTCTATGATTATCTATGTGTTTGCCTAAAGAATACAATCTTTTTTATTCTGTTCTTCCCTCACATCTGTTGATAAGAATGACATTTTCACCAGAGGTCTCAAACATCCTTGTAACATTTGCTTTCATATGTCTTATTATTTCTGGTGTTACTGTGAATAACTTTTGTCTTTTTTTTTTTAGACTTTTAAATCATAGGTTATTTATTTTAATATGAAATTTATTGTCAAATTGGTTTCCATACAATACCCAGTGCTCATCCCAAAAGGTGCCCTCCTCAATGCCCTTCACCCACTTTCCCCTCCCTCCCACCCCCCATCAATCCTCAGTTTATTCTCAGTTTTTAAGAGTCTCTTATGGTTTGGCTCCCTCCCTCTCTCTTTTTTTCCCCTTCCCCTCCCCCATGGTCTTCTGTCAAGTTTCTCAGGATCCACATAAGAGTGAAAACATATGGTATCTGTCTTTGTCTGTATGACTTATTTCACTTAGCATAACACTCTCCAGTTCCATCCACGTTGGACCACTTTCTTACACCATTCACAAAAATAAACTCAAAATGGATGAAGGACCTGAATGTGAGACAGGAAACCATCAAAACCCTAGAGGAGAAAGTAGGAAAAAACCTCTCTGACCTCAGCCGCAGCAATTTCTTACTTGAAACATCTCCAAAGACAAGGGAATTAAATGCAAAAATGAACTATTGGGACTTCATGAAGATAAAAAGCTTCTGCACAGCAAAGGAAACAATCAACAAAACAAAAAGGCAACAGACAGAATGGGAAAAGATATTTGCAAATGACAGATCGGACAAAGGGCTAGTATCCAAAGTCTATAAAGAACTCACCAAACTCCACACCCAAAAAAACAAATAATCCAGTGAAGAAATGGGCAGAAGACATGAATAGACACTTCTCTAAAGAAGACATCCAGATGGCCAACAGGCACATGAAAAAATGCTCAATGTCGCTCCTTATCAGGGAAATACAAATCAAAACCACAGAGATATCACCTCATGCCAGTCAGAGTGGCTAAAATGAACAAAACAGGAGACTATAGATGCTGGAGAGGATGTGGAGAAACGGGAACCCTCTTGCACTGTTGGTGGGAATGCAAACTGGTGCAGCCGCTCTGGAAAACAGTGTGGAGGCTCCTCAAAAAATTAAAACTAGATCAACCTTATGACCCAGCAATAGCACTGCTAGGAATTTACCCAAGGGATACAGGAGTGCTGATGCATAGGGGCACTTGTACCCCAATATTTATAGCAGCACTTTCAACAATAGCCAAATGATGGAAAGAGCCTAAAGTCCATCAACTGACGAATGGATAAAGAAACTGTGGTTTATATATACAATGGAATACTACTTGGCGATGAGAAAGAATGAAATATGGCCTTTTGTGAATAACGCATTCACATTTTCTAATGCATTTTCTATTTTGTTATTGCTAGAATATAGTAACGTTACTATATATTTATCGTATATCCAGCAACTTTGCTGAATGATATTACTAGTCCTAATTAATCTAGAGACTCTCTTATATTTTCCCTTTAGATAATAATATTGTCTATATATATTAAGACAGTTTGGTTTCTTTTTCAACTTAGTCCCAACACTGCCACTATCTATGTGATCTTGAGCAAGTGACTAGGATTTATTTTATTCATTTATAAAATGAAATGACTGACCCAGGTAAATTTTTTAAGTGTTCATTATTCTAAATTCCCTAAATTATATTATATACACATACAACACCATGTTATATTCTGTCCTGATCTTCATCCAATGCAGTTCCTTTTTCTCCAATTTTTTTTTTTAAATTCTAGTTAACATACAGTACAACATTTGTTTCAGGAACAGAATTCAGCAATTCATCAGTTACATACAACACCCAGTGCCTATCATAACAAGGGCCCTACTTAAAACCCATCACTCATCTAGCCCATCCCCTACCACCTCCCTCCAGCAACCCACAGTTTGTTCTCTATCTTTAAGAGTCTCTTATGGGGGCGCCTGGGTGGCTCAGTCAGTTAAGTGTCCGACTTCGGCTCAGGTCATGATCTCATGATCCGTGAGTTGGAGCCCCACGTCGGGCTCTGTGCTGACAGCTCAGAGCCTAGAGCCCGTTTCAGATTCTGTGTCTCCCTCTCTCTCTGACCCTCCCCTGTTCATGCTCTGTCTCTGTCTCAAAAATATATAAATGTTAAAAAAAATTTTAAATAAAAAATAAGAGTCTCTTATGGTTTGTTTCACTCCCTCTTTTCTCCTCTCCCATATGTTCATCTGTTTTGTTTCTTAAATTCCACATATGAATGAAATCAGGTGGCATCTGTCTTTCTCTTGACTGACTTACTTTGCTTAGCATAGTATACTCTAGTCCCATCCACATGGTTGCAAACAGCAAGACTTCATTCTTTTTGATGGCTTAGTAATATTCCATTGTGTATATATACATCTTTTTTATCATCAGGGAAACACAAATCAAAACTATGATGGGATACCACCTCACACCTATAGAATGGCTAAAATTAACAACACAAGAAACAACAGATGTTGGCAAGGATGCAAAGAAAGGGAAACCCTCTTGCACTGTTGGTGGGAATGCAAACTGCTGCAGTCACTCTGGAGAATAATTTGGAGGTTCCTCATAAAATTAAAAACAGAACTACTTACAACCCAGCAATTGCAATGCAGTTCCTTTTGACTGAGCCCTTCTAAACATAGTAAGCCTACTCCTCTTTAAGTAATCCCAAGTGACAGAAATACCTAATACTTACTGAACAGACATGAGATCCCTCAAATTTCCCAGCTCCCTTGTAATTGTGTCAGACCCTTAGGTCTGAGCAATTAGCTATAAGCAGAGATGATGTGTGTTTCCTTGGGACCAAATCGCGCCCCCCACCAAGAAAAGGAAGTTAGTTCTCCACACTCTTCTCTCCTACTACTTTACTTTGACAAATGAAGTCATTCTAGATGTGAAGTGTTAGTTACCTGGGGTTCCTGAGCGAACATCTGGAGAAGAGCCCTCTAATCAGTGTTGGACATGTAACATGTGTGTGTTAAACCCTCCATGTATACAAAGCCACTGAGATTTGGGGGTTCCTGTTTTTTTTTTCTCGTTAAGCATAATTTAGCCTATTTTGATTAACCCAGGAGGGCAATCCGTTTCACTTCAGGTACAACTAATTGGTAATAGCTCCCTAAAATAATAGATCTTAAATATATTAAGAAGCTACATCTGGGAAAATTAGAAAAGAATCCTATACACAGTCAACAACTCCAGAACTACGAGAGACTGGATGAAATCTGGAACCTTATTTTAGGTCATATGTTTTATGCAAATTGAAGCTTATGAACTAAAAGACTGGTGGTAAACTTTAGTTATTAGTGGCCTGAACGCTAAGTCCAAGCAGTAGTCTGGCAAAACTAACAGATGCAGTATGGTTCTTTAGTGCAAATATCCTTAGCTCTTGTCCATCCCTGTATTTCTATTCACCAAGTTGACTATCTTACCCCAATACTAAACCCTCGATTACAATTAATTTCCAGGAAATCAACTTCTACTGGAGGCTTTTAAGGCATAACCTTTTTTTTTTTTTTACAATTTTATTTTATTTTTCAGAGAGACAGAGTGTGAGTGGGGGAGGAGCAGAGAGAGAGGGAGACACAGAACCTGAAGCAGGCTCCAGGCTCTGAGCTGTCAGCACAGAGCCTGATGTGGGGCTCAAACTCACGAACTGCAAGATCATGACCTGAGCCAAAGTCAGGCATTTAACTAACTGAGCCACCCAGGTACCCCTTAAGGCACAACCTTTACAATGTAAATGTAAAAAGGCAAAAGTTATTATTCATAACATCGAAACTTCCCAGATTAATTACTTGAGGGTTTACTATTTTTTAAATGTTCTAATAATTCAATTAAAAAAACAGGCAGAAAACATGAAGACATTTTCCAAAGAGGACACAGAGATGGCAATAGTCAACAGACACATGAAAAGATGCCCAACATCACTTATCATCAGGGAAACGCAAATCAAAACTATAATGAGATATCACCTTACACCTGTCAGAACGGCTAAAATCAACAATACAAGAACAGGTGTTGGCGAGGAGGTGGGGAAAGGAGAACCCTCTTGTACTGTTGGTGGGAATATAAACTGGCACAGCCACTATGGAACACAATACGGAGGTTCCTCAAAAGTTAAAAACAGAACTACCCCGTGATCAAGCAATTGCACTACTAGGTGTTTACCAAAGAACACAAAAATCCTAATTCAAAGGATATATGTACCCCAATGTTTACAGCAGCATTAGCAACAAAAGCCAAATTATGGAAACAGCCCAAGCGTCCACTGACTGATGAATGGATAAAAAAGAAAAGATAAACACACACACACACACACACACACACACACACACACACACGGGAATATTATTCAACCATAAAAAAAAGAATGAAATCTTGCCATGATGTGGATGGAGCTAGACAGTATTATGCTAAGTGTAATAAGTCAGCCAGAGAAAGACAAATATGATATGATTTCACTCATATGTGGAATTTAAGAAAAAGAACAAATGAGCAAAGGGGAAAAAAGAGAGGCAAACCAAGAAACAGACTCGACTACAGAGAACAAAGTGATGGTCACCAGAGGGGAGACAGGTGGGGGGATGGTTAAATAGACAATGGGGACTAAGAAGTGTGCTTGCTGTGATGAGCACACGATGTTGTACAGAAGTGTTGAATCACTATATTGTACACCTAAAACTAATATTATACTGTATGTTACCTGACTGGAATTTAAATAAAAACTTTAAAAAAATGTTCTAGCTACAAATCAAGTATCATCTTCCATAAGCTATTTTCAAATAAAGAACTTCAGAAGTACAAAATAGTAAAAAGTACTATAATAAACACCCATGTTGCAATAACCAGCTAAAAAATAAATTATTGGGGCGCCTGGGTGGCGCAGTCGGTTAAGCGTCCGACTTCAGCCAGGTCACGATCTCGCGGTCCGTGAGTTCGAGCCCCGCGTCAGGCTCTGGGCCGATGGCTCGGAGCCTGGAGCCTGTTTCCGATTCTGTGTCTCCCTCTCTCTCTGCCCCTCCCCCGTTCATGCTCTGTCTCTCTCTGTCCCAAAAATAAAAAAAAAACGTTGAAAAAAAAATTTTTTTTTAAAAAATAAAAAATAAATTATTATATACACAGCTAAAGCCAGCTAGGAATCCAGCCCTGATTTTATCCCGCTTGTTCCTCTGAAGAAGGACTAACCATTCGGCTGAACTTAGTGTTTATTATTCAAGTGCATTTTTTTTAGAATTTTACTACATATGTCTATTTTCTAATACTAATTAGACTTGTTTATCATATTGTAACATGACATGAATAAATGGTATCCTCCTCTGTGTCTCTATCTACAATTTGATTTTTATTTTTGCTCACCATTATGTTCTTGGGGTTTATTTTTGTTGGTATTTAGGTTTATAGTTTCACTGTATATATATATACATATATATACTATACACATATATATATGTGTATGTATATGTATATGTATGTGTATGTATATGTATATGTATATATGTATATTTGTGTATATACATATATATATATACATATATATATATATAAAGTCGTTTTTTTTTTTTTTTTTTTTTTTTTTTTATTTTTTTTTATTTTTTTATTTTTGGGACAGAGAGAGACAGAGCATGAACAGGGGAGGTGCAGAGAGAGGGAGACACAGAATCGGAAACAGGCTCCAGGCTCCGAGCCATCAGCCCAGAGCCTGACGCGGGGCTCAAACTCACGGACCGCGAGATTGTGACCTGGCTGAAGTCGGACGCTTAACCGACTGCGCCACCCAGGCGCCCCAAAGTCGTTTAAATATACTATTTAATTATCAATTTCCCTACTGACAATTTCCCTACTGAGACCTTTTGTTTGTATGTTTTTAAAATAAATTTTTTTGAGCAGTTTCAGGTTCACAAAAAATGGATCAGCAAGTACAAAAGGTTCCCATATAGCCCTCCACCCCCCCCCATCCCTACCAACACAGACAACCTCCCCACACCACAGTTGTCCATTTGCTACAATTGGTGAATCCACACTGACATATCGTTATCAAAGTGCACAGTTTACGTTGGAGTTCACTATTGCTGCTGTATATTCCATGGGTTTTGAAAAATATCCAATGACATGGATTCACCATTACAGCATCATACAGAGCATCCTCTGTGCTCCACCTATTCATCCTAGTTTCCTAACACCTTGGCAACCACTAACTTGACCTCCACAGTTGCGCCATTTGCAGAATGTCATCTAGTTTGAATCTTACAGTGTGTAACCTTTTCAGATTGGCTTTTCACTTAGTAATAGATCTGTAAGGTTTCCATGTCTTTTCATGGCTCGATACCTCCTTTCTTTTTAGTACTAATATTCCATCTTCTGGATGGACTACAGTTTGTATATCTACTCATCTACTGACATCTGAATTGCTTCCAGGTTTCGGTAACGATGAATAAAGCCACTACGAACATCTGTGTGTAGATTTTCATGTGGATATAAATTTTCAGCTCATCTGGGTAAATACCATGGAGCACAACTGCTCAATTGTATGGTTAAGAGGATGCTTCGTTTTACAAGAATCTGACAAATTGTCCTCCAAATTGGCTCTTTCATTTTGCATCTTCACCCATAATGAATGAGAATTCCTGTTGCTTCACATCCTTGCCAGTATTTGGTGTTTTCGGGGTTTTGGATTTCACCATTTTAACAGGTGAATGGTGGTCTTTTGACTGCTTTTGTTATTACAAAAATGTTGAAATGAACAAGTATGTATACACATTTTCATGAGGCTATGTGCAAGAGTTGGTCTAGGCCAGGTATATTTCTTGGAGTGTATTTGCCAGGTCCTAGAGAGTGTCATCTTAAACCAACATTTAGGTCTAATGTCGGTATAATTATTTTAATTAATACAAAAAGGCCTAAAATAATTCGTTGTAAAATTGCTCTCCAAAGTGGTTGTGTCCATTTATACTCCTAATAGGATTATACGAAAATTTCCACTGATCCGTATCTTTTCCAGCATTTGGCACTGCTAAACTTACCAACTTTTGCCAATTTCATGCACAGGAACTGGAATGTTCTTAATTTGTACATCCCTGGTTATGATCTTCAGCATCTTTTTAAATATTTGGAAGCAATTTGAGTTTTCTTTTCCATGAACTACTTCTTCAAACCTTTTGAACATTTTTGTACTTGAATATTCTTTCTTCTTTATTAATTGGTAGGAGTTCCTTATATACTCTGAACAGTAGTATCTTACCAGTTTTATATAAACATGTTAAAAATAATCTCTACCATCTGAGGCTTTTTTCTAAATGGCTTCTGTTGACATGCAGTAGTCTTTAATTTTAATGTAATCAAATATATACTTATCCGGCTTCATGGCTTTGCCTTTTTGGATTTTTAAAACATCAGCTTTACTGAGATATAATTTAGTGCAATAAAATTTGCCACTTCTAAGTATACAATTTAATGAGCTCAATACTTGTCTACATCCATGTAACTGTGACCTCAACCATAAAAAAAAATCATTTCCATATATTTCATGGAATAAAAATGTCTTCATGTCTCCGTAATAAATTCCCACCTCCTTCCTCCAGCCCTTGCCAACCACTGATCTGCTTTTTGTCACTGAAGCTTTGGTCTTCCTATAATTTCATATGAATGGAATCATTCAGTATGTAGTCTTTAGTGTATTGCTTCTGACACTTAATGCTCTTGAGATGCACCTGTGTTGTTGAAGAGATTAAAAATTCTATTCTTTGTATTGCTAAATGGTAACGCTTTATCAGTTTGTGGAAATTTGGGTTGTTTATAAATAACACCGCTCCAAACATAGGAGTCTAAGAGTTTGGGCAGAAACGTGGGTATACAACTCAGATAAATAGCTGGGAACGGATTGGTGTACTGTACATAAATTTACGCTTTAAAATTGCCAACCTGTTTCCTAAATGTGCCATTTTGCATTGTCATCCACACTGGAAGGAGAAAACTGCTCTTGGTATCATCAACTCTTGGTACTATGTGTCCATTCAATTTCAGCCATTTTACTGGTTGTGCAGTGGTACACCACTGTGGTTTTAATAGGCACTACCCTAATAACTAATGGTGTTGATCACCTTTTCATGTGCTTACTTACCTCCTTCATGAACATGTTTTTCAATTTCAGCGCAACATTTAAACGACTTGAAGTTCTCCAAAGGCGTTCTACGCATACCCGTTGGATTTTCCCATTGCTCTGCCCCTCAGCTACACATGATATGGTTTGTCACTTTGTTCCCACCAAAAATGCTCTCCTCCCTTGGCCTTTTGACTCTGAACTAGCCTGTCCTCTTGTTAGCACTCTCCTTGTTGTCCTTGTTCTCCCCTTCCTGACCATCTTCAAGTTCATTCATAGCTCAGTATTCTTCCCTTTCTGCACAGGACACAAATATATTCATCACCAATCCAAGCCCTACAACTACACTAGGGCCTGCTTCTAGCGTATCTCAGCTCTGAAATCTTTCCTGACAAGCCAGCTTATAGTGGTCTTTCCCTTATTTGATGTTCTATAGAACCTGCCACTATTCCTAACTGATTCACAGTACATCTGATTAAATAAATCTCTCATGGGGCACCTGGGTGCCTCAGTCAGTTGACTTCTGGCTGAGGTCATGATCCTGGAGTCATGGGATCGATCCCTGCATCAGGCTCTGTCCACATGCAGCGTGGATTAAGAGTCTCTCTCGGGGCGCCTGGGTGGCGCAGTCGGTTAAGCGTCCGACTTCAGCCAGGTCACGATCTCGCGGTCCGTGAGTTCGAGCCCCGCGTCAGGCTCTGGGCTGATGGCTCGGAGCCTGGAGCCTGTTTCCGATTCTGTGTCTCCCTCTCTCTCTGCCCCTCCCCCGTTCATGCTCTGTCTCTCTCTGTCCCAAAAATAAATAAAAAATGTTGAAAAAAAAAAATTTAAAAAAAAAAAAAAAGAGTCTCTCTCTTTCTCCCTCTGCCCCTCTCCCCTACTCGTGCTCTCAAAAGAAAAGAAACCAAAACAAAACAAAAGAGAAGAAAAAAATAAATAAATCGCTTATGTTGTTCTCTGGCTATTTTAGGTTTCTTTTCTTCCCCTCCAGTGGGAGCCTGATTACATTTTTCAAGAAAGAGGATATTTTAATAGTAAAATACATGCTAAGCATTTTATAAGTAATATTGCCTGACCTATAATTTAAACAAAATAAACAGAAATGTAATCTCAAGTTATCACTTACTATAAAGCAATATGTGAAATAAAAAAATTTCTATGCCAAGATAGTTATTCTGGCAAAAAAAAAAATAAAATCCTAGCATTTCATTCTGATCAACTTTGTCAACAACAATTTATATTTTTTAATTATGTATGAGCATGCTGACAAAGATGCTCTTTGTATGAGCAAAGATGCTCAAAGATTCATTCTTTACATAAAGTAGTAAATTAATTATTCCTGCAATGCACTGTACCAAATCCACTATCAATCTGTACAGGATTAAGCTTTATTATAGTCACAAGTATGAATATTTACCCTGGTAAATCAAAGCCATTAAATTAATTCCTTAAGTCAGGAGGACAGAGTCTATGCATTCTTTAGAAGGTACAGCAGGACTAAAAAAGCCAAACAAACTGGCGAACTGTCAAAATAGATACATCAATATTAATTAAGCCATTGGTCCAAAGGAAAGAACAGAATCAGTAGAAATCAACTACCATTCATTGATCATCTACTTCCTTCAGAGATGTGTTATGTGCCTGAAACACAAGATAAAGGAGATACTCTCTGCCTGAAGGTGTTTTAATGATTATTATTTCACAGTAATTTGAAAAAGTAAATGTACAGAGACATGTGATTTAGCAGCAAGAGGTACAGTAGAAGGAATTCAGTTTGCTTGACAGAGAAAGAAGGAGAGGAGGATGGGGGGAAAAGAGGGGAAGAGGAGAGAGCATGAGAGGAGAGAGTTACTTTTGCAGGGAGGAGGAGGATGCATCAGAAATGCAGGAAAGTGTTACAAAGGAAGACCTATTTGGACAGTGGCCTAAAGGATGAAAAGGCTTCCTTCAAGGGAAGCATTGAGCAAAGGTGTTCCAGGAGCAGAGAGAACTAAGCAGACACAAGGGCATGCCTTCTTCCAGTAAACTCAGTCAGGCTCGTTCATACCTCCAGGGAAGGTTATACATGTCTGAATATACACATCGATGAGTAGTGACAAAGAGTTGCTCCTTGACCAAACTCTTACAGGCCCTTCAGAACGCTCTTTTCAACTAGGCCTCAACACTGGCCTATAAAAACTTCACTCTCAACAAAAATGATTTTGTCCGTCCTCTCCCCTCCACACTGGAAGACTTAATCACTAACACAGTTTCTAATAGCTCAAGGCAATACCCCTAGGATGACCCTTGCCACCCTTAAACAGCCTGTCTGAGCAAGCTCAAGACCCCCAAAAGAATTTATATTTTGCTCTAGTTGACACCTGGCACTAGGACCTACTACCCTTTCTCAGAGCATTTACTGAAAAGCCTTTACAACTGTGAATCCTTCCTCTGTCCCTTTGGGATATACGTATATCTCCCGCAACTCAAGAGTGCCTTTCTTGAAAACCTGAAAGCCATTCCTTGAAATGTAATCATCAGGAAGGACAGGGCCTCTGTTCCCGTCTCCCCAGAAGAGAATCCTAACTTCAATAACTGCCAGCTAGTAGATACAGCTGGACTAAACAGCATTTACCTTGACCATTCGTTCATTATTTTTCACTTCCCTTTACTCTACCAAGCCCTCATCTTCCCCCCTCCTCACCCCCTCATTCTTCCTCTAACAGACCAAATGGCCTCTGCACAAATCAAAATTGAGTTCAGTTCCCACTGGACCTCCTTCCCCACTGCAGTAGTGTGTTACTGATTAAAATCTGTCCTTATCATGTTAACCAGTGTCTGGCTTTGATTGCCTCTGATAGTAGCAAAGCTTGGAATAACACAGTCCATTGTTCTAAAGCTTTCAGGAGCGGTCTTTATCTTTCAAATACAGTTGCACAGGTTACTTGGCATTTGAAGGCCTGCCTCAACCCCCACAAAAACACTTAGGAATTCTTCACAGACAAATGCCTCTCCTCCTCTTCCTTGGTCCTCATCCTCCTTGTGAAATGCTTCTTTCCACATCACACTGTATTTATGGATACTCCTATTTTACTCCTTTATTCCCTTATTCATATGTCAAACATACTCATTAACTCTTCATCACCATCTGTCAAGAAGTCCACTCACACTCCATGCCTCTGCCTTCATAAAACTTCACTCATGCTTCCAGCCAGAAGCACTCCCTTTCCAAATTTTAGGATAGTGCGAGGACATTTAACCTGCAGACAGAACATTTTTCTTCCATCATATCTTCGATTGTCACCCCTGTTGTATTTGTTGTAGCTTCTCCGTTAGAAATATAATATTTTGGGGCGCCTGGGTGGCGCAGTCGGTTAAGCGTCCGACTTCAGCCAGGTCACGATCTCGCGGTCTGTGAGTTCGAGCCCCGCGTCAGGCTCTGGGCTGATGGCTCGGAGCTTGGAGCCTGTTTCCAATTCTGTGTGTCTCCCTCTCTCTCTGCCCCTTCCCCGTTCATGCTCTGTCTCTCTCTGTCCCAAAAATAAATAAAAACCGTTGAAAAAAAAAAAAAATTTAAAAAAAGAAATATAATATTTTCCATGTGTTATATCAGGCATAGACACACTACAGTCCATGGACCAGATCTGGCTCTGTTTTTGTTTCTGTACAGCCCTTGAGCAAAAAGTGGCTTCAATATTTTTTAATGGTTGAAAAAAAATCACAAGAATAACGTTTTATGACACAAAATTAATAGAAACTCCAACTTAAGTGCCCGTCAATATAGTTTTTATGGAACACAACCATGTTATATACTGTCTATGGCTGTTCTTGTGCTACAGTGTCATGGGTGAGTAGATGTAAGAAAATCCTTTAACCCACAAAGCCTAAAGTATTTACTATTTGGCTTTTTACAGAAAAAGTGGGTCAACACCTAGGGGAGATCATCATCTGCTACAGTTGTGTTCACTCCAGTGATGGCTAAACCAGACTTTCAGATCTAGAAGGTAGAACAGTGTACAAGACCCTACTGCAGTTTCCAGTTTCTTCACAGGCATTCATTTCATTCAGCTCTGTGTCTGCTCATGCTGTTCCCCTCTTCTGCATATGCCTTCAGTACTTTATTTGTGAGGACTAAGAATGCAATGGGTCATCACCAGCTTCGCGTCTACCAACACCCACACCATTTGGCCAGGAGTGTGAATTTGGTGATGGAGTCATCGGAGGGGACACAACATTGCTTTTCACTTTCCTTGTGAGCACAGCCCCTTGAGCAAAGGCACACAGGCTCCTTAGGTGGATTACAGCATCTGCCCACCTTTCTACGGTGTTTGCAGTGAACCTGTGTGTGTCAGGCGTGAACTCCAGGTAGGTTTTTATCCAACGGGTTCCATCTACCTTATAATTAGTGAATATCTCTCCCAGATTTTAGACTGTTTTCCAGTGTTAGATGTCCATATGTTCTCAAGTTCTCATTTCATTTCAAGAAACACAATGGGGGACGCTTGGATGGCTCAGTCAGTTGAGCATCCGACTTCGGCTCAGGTCATGATCTCATGGCTTGTGAGTTCGAGCCCCGCGTCGGGCTCTGTGCTGACAGCTCAGAGTCTGGAGCCTGCTTCAGATTCGTGTCTCCCTCTCTCTCTCTCTGCTCCTCCCCCACTCACCCTCTCCCTCTCCCTCTCTCTCAAAAACAAATAAACATTAAACATTTTTTAAATAAATTTAAAAAAAGAAACATAACGGGAATTTTTTACTATAACGAGAATTGTTTAAAAACTTACAAATATTCCCAGAATGAGTCTTTACCTCATAAGACAACGCATCACTACTGTATTATTCACGTATCCCCTAGCATGTTGCCTCCTTGAGGGATTTCAATTACATCATCTTTGTCCTTTTGTATCGCCACCCTTTCTTAACTGGGCAGCATCAATGTATACGTGAGATGCTAAGAATAACTATTTCCACACGACTTACAAATTATAAGTTAACAAATAGTTCCCCTCTGGCCATGATCTGCCAAAAACTGTTAGGCATCTTCTCCTAATGTTTCTGTTCTAGCAAAACTTTGTGTAAGTATGCGATCGTTGATCGTTCATTCTTTATAAACTGGATGTGTTCCTCTTAAAGTATTGGCAAAGAAATGATTATATGACCAAAGCAGGATGATTCTGAGAAACAAGTTATGACTACTGGTCATGTACATTCCTTCCCAACCACACTGGCCTTTTTCCTTCCTTTTGCCCAAAATAAAATTTTCTGAAAATCACAATAAAGTAAATAGAACAAAAAAAACAAGAATGCTAATATTTATTTTCCCTTAATTCTTGTATTAAGGGAGAATTCTTGTATTAATTGTATTACTTCAATTAATTGTAAAAGAAACACACTGACAAACTACCATATTTAAACCACCAAACTACCATGTTTAAAATATTTCACAAACTTGGGGTGCCTGGCTGGCTCAGTCAGTTGAGCGTCTGACTTCGGCTCAGGTCATGATCTCACAGTTGGCGGGTTCGAGCCCCGCGTCGGGCTCTGTGCGGACAGCTCGGAGCCTGGAGCCTGTTTCGGATTCTGTGTCTCCCTCTCTCTCTCTGCCCCTCCCCAACTCACGCTCTGTTTGTCTCAAAAATAAATACATATAAAAAAATTTTTTTAAATATTTCATAAACTTTATTTTTAAAGTGAATCTTTCTTACATCATCCAGAATTTATTCCATACTGACATTTTTATTATTCAAAATTTCTCACTTGAATAAGAAGAGTAGTTCATCTGGAGTATCACAACTATTATGCATCATTAATATCCTAATGCATTATTTATGATGGTGAATAATATCCTGGAATGAGAAGTCACTGAAGATAAAATATTGCTCTACCATGTTCCATTAAGGGAAGAAATACTTTTAATTAAAGTGATGCCACAGAAATTGGAAGAAATGGAAAGAGCTCTTGATACTGTTCTATCTACAAGGCTCAGCTTGCTTTTTGGAAGCCTGATAAAAACCAACAGTGTTGTTTTATACATGCAGTAGATATGGACCAGTCTTGGAAATCCAGAATCACTGAAGTGTTAGGCTGAAACAGATTTTAAAAATTCTTCTCTCTCTCCTGCATCCACAAAAAGTTAACACCAGAAAACTAAGCTTGTAGCAATAAGATCATGATACAAGAATTCTTTTTAATTTTTTTAATGTTTTTATTTATTTTTGAGAGAGAGAAAGAGCATGAGTCAGGGAAGGGCAGAGAGTGAGAGAGGGAGACACAGAATCTGAATCAGGCTCCAGGCTCTGAGCTGTCAGCACAGAGCCCGACGTGGGTCTTGAACTTGTAAACCACAAGATCACGTCCTGAGCCAAGGTCGGACACTCAACCAACCGAGCCACATAGGCCTGCCAAGAATCTTTTTTTTTTTTTTTTAATGAATTTTCCCTTTTGGGAGACTTTATTGATAAAACACTGGCCCCAAACTATTACTGATCCCTTTTCTAACTTAAGGTAAACTTGAATTTGTATTCACACACGTGTAGATTGCACGTGCATATGAGGTATCACTCCAGACATGTACGTATATGCTTCAGTATACTTTCGAACGGGTCAATGTATAGAGAGGCTCTTGATACCTTCGTTTTATGACCAGCTATTTTATGGATTTCTCTCCTCATCCATCTTGCAGTTTTTCCACTGGTTCTCTTGCAATTCTTAGACTACCACCAATCAGCGGCGATGAGCTCTTCCTATCCAAACTTAAGTTTCTATGTCTAATTACATCAGCTCAAACCTACAATACACACTTGCACAAGAGAGATGCTGACCATCCTTCTTTAACTTATACCTAATTCTGATCATGAGCATTTCCCTGTAAATAAAGTGCTCACTTTTTAATTGAAGTCTGTGTATGTGCACAAGTGTTTGTACATAATGTTTGTGAGCTATCCATCAATTCTTATTTTATAAATTTCTGAAACATACACTCTGAATTTTGTTACTGACTTTTCCCTATCTTCAGAGATATCCAAAGGATTTTTCTCCTTAGGACAACTGACATGAAGAATATTATTAATGATTTTTTTTTTGGCGGGGGGGGGGGGGGGGAGGGTACTGAGCCACTCTTGGATTCCTAGAATAAACCACTGGGTCATAATGCACATTTTAATGCAACATTGGTTTCTTTATTTTTTTTTATTGTTTTTTTAATGTTTGTTTATTTTTGAGAGAAAGAGAGAGATACAGAGTGTGAGTGGAGGAGGGGCAGAGAGAGAGAGGGAGACACAGAATCCAAAACAGGTTCCAGGCCCTGAGCTGTCAGCACAGAGCCTCATGCAGGGCCCGAACCCACAGACTGCGAGATCATGACCTGAGCCAAAGTCAGATGCTTAACTGACTGAGCCACGTAGGTGTCCCAACATTGGTTTCTTTAAAAAAATATTTTATTTCAGATTTCTGTATCAATATTCGTAAGTGAAATTGATCCACTGTTTTCCAAAATAATTTTTTAAGATTTTGGAATCCGTGTTATACTTACTTGAAATAAACTGGAAGTTTTCTTTCTTTTCTTATGTTTTGGAATAATTTAAGTAGTATAGGTAAGTAGGGATTATCTGACTCGGCGCATTTCTTGTCAGGAAATTCTTTTACTGCCTTATTTTATTCAATAATTAGTCTGCTCAGACTTTCTGTGCTAAATTTAATTTTTTCCTAGAAAATGATTCATTTCATGAAGGTTTTCAAATCCACTTGCATATAATTGAGCAAATGGTCTCTTATGATTTAATTTCCTCTGTTTTGATCATTATCCCCCTCCTTCCTTTATGTAACTTTTAATATTCGAATATTTGTGCTTTTTTTCTTTGTATTGATTGGATTAATTAGCGGTTTGCCTATTGATTTTTTCAAAGAACCAATTTTTAAATTAATTCATCCATTTCCTTCTTACTCTGTTAATTGCATCCTATCGCTTTCTTTTGCTTACTTTATTTTCTAGTTTTTAGGTGGTTGTTGAAGTCATTTGTGGGTTTCTTTTCTTTCATTTTCACTAATTTATATATTTAATGCTAAAATTCTTATCCTCAGAACTTCCTCAGCTGTGTCTCACATATTCTACATGTCACAATATCATGTATTCATTTTCACTATGTTCAAGAAATTCTTCAATTTTTATTTGAGGCTCCTACCTTCACTCAACATTTATTTAATAGTGTGGCTTTTTAATTCTTAGGTAGAAGGGACTTTATGGGGATTTGTCTTTTTCTTTGAAAAATTACTTCTGGTTTTATTTCTGTAGAGTCATGTTTGTATTACTGCTGCTCTTTGCAATTTACTGTGGTTCTCTTTATGTGACCTAAGATATGGTCAATATTCTTTAGTGTTTTTTTTTAAATTTTTTTTATGTTTATTTATTTTTTGAGAGAGAGAGAGAATGAGCAGGGGAGGGGCTGAGAGAGACCAGGAGACAGAATCTGAAGCAGGCTCCAGGCTCCGAGCTGTCCAGCACAGAGCCCGACATGGGGCTCAAACTCATGGACCATGAGATCATGACCCGAGAAGAAGTCGGACGCTTAACAGACTGAGCCACCCAGGCACCCCAATATACTTTACTGTTTTATGTGAACCTTTTGAGAATGTATACTCTCGGGACACCTGGGTGGCTCAGTCAGTCAAGCATCCCACTTTGGCTCAGATCATAATCTCAGGATTCGTGGGATGGAGCCCTGCGCTGGGCTGCACACCCACAATGCAAAGTCTGCTTGGGACTCTCTCTCTCCGTCTCTCTCTGCCCCTCCTCCACTCGTGCTCGTGCGTGCTCTCTCTCTCAAAAATAAATAAAATTTTTTAAAATGTATACTCTCTGAGGTTCAGATTTTGACAAGTCTTTATAAGGTCGACCTCATCGACCTTTTATACGAAGCATTTTACTTATTTTTTCCACTTGAAGTGTGTTATATCTCCTATTAGTACTGAGTTTCTCTTTCCTCTTGGCACCTGTAGTTTCTGGCTTCAGGAAGTGGTTTCTGTTACTGGGTGCATACACCTACTTCGTCTTCATTGTGAAGCATACCCCTTAACATTGGTTAGACAGCCTTCTTTGTCTCTTTTCAAGGTTTTTGGTCTCAATTACACCTGGTCAGAGGGTTGAGAAAGTCACTTTATTTTTACTTGTGCTTCTTAGTATCCCCCTGTCCAACATTTTATCTGTACTTTCTTTATCTCTGTTTTAGTATACAAAATGTCATATTTGGCTATGTTAATCAACCTGAAAATCGTAAGTTCTTCTTATTTCAATAGGTTAAGTCCACTTACAGCTATTGATATGGAAGTTTAATATAATATTTATAAAGTCTCCCCATTTTTCTCCCATGTTTTGGTCGTATACCAACTTCACAGAGTCAAGCATGGGACCACTACATGTGATGCTCTCTCCTTCAAATCATCTGGAGTCTCAGCTTCTTGAGTTGCTTCTTGAGCACGTTGCTTGCTCACAACCAGTCCTCATGCCGGAGTATCTACTGGAGCTCATTCTCCAGTAAATTCCTAAGGAAGGGCTCATGGAAACAATATCCCTAATTTTTTCCATATTCATAGCAGTTTGTTTATAGCTTTTCCACAAAAAGTCAGTTTGGCTGGAATCCTTGACTCCTATTTCCTTTCCTTGAGTTTCTTAAGCATTGGTGTTGACAAATCTGATGACACGTGACCTCCTTTCCTTTAAAAGTGACTTATCCTTTTGCCTGGATTCAACATATTTTTTCTTCTTTACCTTTAATTAATATACTTTATGAGAATATCTGTCTTGAACAACAAAGAAATCGATTTTCCAAAGTATGCACCATGCTTTGCAACGTGTAGTTTCAAGCAAGCATTCCTGAGTTTTGGTATTTGCCAGGATCTTTTATTTTAAGTACATTAGACATTCTTCTAAGATGTTCTGTTGTGCTTTTTTGAATAGACAATTTTTTTACAGCAGATTTAGGTTCACAGCAAAACTGAATGAAAGGTACAAAGATTTGCCCATACACTCTCTGCCTGCATAGCCTCCCCCATTATTAACATCCCCCACCACAGTGCTTGGGACATCTGTTATGACAGATGAAACTACACTGATGCATCTAATCATCCAAAGTCCATAGTTTACATTAGGTTTCCACTCTCGGTGCTGTGAATTTTATGAATTTTGACAAATGTATAATGACATATTCATCACTATACTATCATACAGAATAGTTTCGCTGTCTTAAAAATTCTCCATGCTCCACCTATCCATCCCTCCCTTCCTTCCTAACCCTTGGCAACTACTGATCTTTGCACTGGCTCTAGAGCTTTCTCTTTTCCAGAATGTCATATAGCAGGAATCCTACAGTATGTACGTTTTCATATTGGCTTCTTTCACTCAGTAATATGCATTTAAGTTTCCACCATGTCCTTTTGTGGCTTGAGAGTTCATTTTCTTTTAGTGATGAATACTATTCCATCATCTGTATATACCACAGTTTATACTGTTCATTTACTGAAGCACACCTTGACTGCTTCCAAGTTTTGGCAATTATGAATAAAGTTTCTATAAACATCCATGTGCAACTTTCTGCATGGCCGTTAAGTTTTCAACTCCTTTGGGTAAATACCAAGGAGTACAATTCCTGGATCATGGTAAGGTCATAATTAGTTTGGTAAGAAACTGCCAACCTGTCTTTCAACATGGCTGAATCATTCTCCATCGTCACCAACCAGAAATGAGAATCCCCGTTGCTCCACTTCCCCACCCACCATCATTTGGTGGTGTCAGTGTTCTGGAATCTGGCCAATCTAATAGAGTTAGCGGTACCTCATTGTTTTCATTGTCACTGCCCTGATGACATATCATTTGGAGCAATTTTTCATGTGCTTATTTGTCATGTGGATAACTTCTTTGGTGAGGAGTCCGTTAAGGTGTTCGGCCCATTTTTTAATCCATTTGTTTGCTTTCTTACTTCTGACTTTTAGGAGTTCTTTCAATATTTTAGGTAACAATCCTTCATCATATGTGTCTTTTGCAAGTTTTTTCTTCCAGTCTGAGGCTTATCTTCTCATTCTTATGACACTATTTTTCCTCAGAGCACATGTTTCTAACTTTAATGAAGTCCAGCTTACCAATTTATTCTTTTATGGGTTGTGCTTTTGGTGTTATATGAAAAAGGCATCACCATACCCAACATTCCCTAGGTTTTCTACTATGTCATTTTCTAGGATTTTGTAGTTTTACATTTTAAAATCTGTGATCCATTTTGAGTTAATTTTTGTGAAGAGTATAATGTCTCTGTCTAGATTTACTTTTTTTTTTTTTTTAATTAAGATGTCCAGTTATTCCAGCACCTCTTATTGGGAAAGACTATTTTCCCTCCATTGTATTACTTTTGCTCCTTTGTCAAAAATCAGTTGACTATATTTGTAAGTCTACTCCTGGACCCTCTATTCTGTTCCACTGATCTACTGGTATATTCTTTCACCAATACCACACTGTCTTTAATGTCGTGGCTTTATAAGGAAACTTTGTTTTCTCCTTCAATATTACGCTATTCTGGGTCTTTTGCCTCTCCAAATAAACTTCAAAACAGTTTGTCAATATCTGCAAAATAACGTGCTAGGATTCTGATAGGGATTGCATTAAATCTATAAGTCAAGTTAGACAGAACTAACATTTTGATAACATTGAGTCTTCCTATTCATGAACATAGAATATCTCCCCATTTATTTAGTTCTTCCTTGATATCTTTCATCTGAGTTTTTATTTTGGATCTTATGGTATTTTGTTAGGTTTATACCTAGGGTTTTTTCTTTTTTTCTTTTTTTTTTTTTTTTTTGCTTTCTAATATAAATGGTATTGTGTTTAAATTTCAAATTCTACTTGTTCACTGATGGTACATAGGAAAGCAATTGAGTTTTGTATATTAGAATTGTATCCTGCAACCTTGCTATAATTTATTAATACTAGAAGGTTTTAGTTGATTCTTTCAGATTTTCTACATAGATGAAAAGATCATCTGCAGTTTTATTTCTTCCTTCCCCAGCTGTATGCCTTTTTTTATTTTTCTTGTCTTACTGCATTGGCTAGGACTTCCAGGATAATGTTGAAAATCAGGGGTGAGAGGGGACATCTTTGGCTTGTTACTGATCCTAGTGGGAAAACTTCAACTTTCTCACTATTAAGATGTTAGCTATAGGTTTTCTATACATAGTTCTTGTGAAGTTGAGAAAGTTTCCCTCTATTCCTCTTTACTGAGAGTTTTTATCATGAATAGGTGTTGGGTTTTGTCAAAGGCTATTCCTGAGCCTATTAATATGACTGTATGACTTTTCATTTTTTCTCAGTTGATGTGATAAATTATACGAGTTGATATTTGAATCTGAACCAGCCTTTCTCAACTGGGATAAATCCTATGTGGTGACAGCATATAATTCTTCTTATATGCTGTTGGATTCAATTTGCTAATATTTTGTTAAGGATTTTTGCATTTGTTTATGAGAGGTATTTACCTTCAGGGTTTTTTTTCCCCTAGTAATGTGTTTGTCTGGTTTTGATTTTAGAATGATTTTGGCCTCAGAGAATGAGTTAGGAAATATTTCTTTTGCTTCTGAAAGAGATTATAGTTAACTGGTCTAGTTTCTTCTTTAAATGCTTGATGGTTTAAATGATTTAAATTCACCATTCATCTGGGCCTGCTGCTTTTAGTATGGAAAGTTATTAATTGTTGATTCAATTTAATACCTATAAGCCTATTCAGGTTGTCTATATCTTCTTGTGTGAATTTTGGCAGATTGTGTCTTTCAAGGGATTTGTCCATTCCCCCTAATATATCAAATTTTGGGGCAGAGAATTATAGTATTGCTTTATCATCTATTTAATGTCTGTGGGATATATAGTGATGTCTCTTATTTTTGATATTTGTAATTTGTATTCTCCTTTTTTCTTAACTAGCCTGGCTAGAAACTTACTAACTTTATTGGTCTGTTCAATAAATACAGCTTTTTAAAATTGATTTTGATTTTCTGTTTTCAATTTTATTGATTTCTGCTCTAATTCTTTTCATTTCTTTTCTTCCACTTACTTTGGATTTAATTTGTTCTTCTCTTTCATGGAAGTTTAGATTATTGATTTTAGATCTTCCTCTTTTTTAATAGATGCACCCAGTCCTTTAAATTTCTTTAAATTTCTAAACATTGCTTTTGCTGCATCCCACAAATTTGGTAAGTTGTGTTTTCATTTTAATTTAGTTCAAAATATTTTTAAATTTATCTTAAGATTTATTAACCAAATGTTATTTAAAGGCGTTACTTAATCTCCAAGTATTTTGAGATTTTCAACCTTTCTGTTTTAATTCACTTGTTGTCTAAGATCAGACACTGCATGATCTCTGTTCTTTTAAATTTGTTAAGTTGTATGTTATGGCCCAGAGTATGGTCTATCTTGGTCAATGTGTCCATATGAGCTTGAGAAAAATATGCATTCTGCTACCGTTGGATAAAGTATTCCATACATACCCATGACATCCAGTTGATGGATAGTGTTGTGTGGTTCAACTATGCCCTTACTAATTTTCTGCCTTTTGGATCTCCCCATTTCTGATAAAGGAGGACAGAAGTCTCCAACTATTACAGTGCATTCATCTATTTTTCCTTGTAGTTCTATTAGTTTCTTCCTCACATACTTTGATGCTCTGTTGTTACACGCATACATGTTGATTGTTATGTCTTCTTAGAAAATTGACTCCTTTATAATCATATAACGCCCTTCTTTCCCCTGATAATTTTCCTTACCCAAAAGGCTGCTATTCCTACTTTTTCAATTATTTTTAGCATGATATAGCTTTCTCCATCCACTTACTTTTAATCTATGTGTCTTTATACTTAAGGTGGGTTTCTTGCAGGCAAGAAATAGTTGGGTGTCATCTTTGATCCACTCTGACAATCTCAGTCTTTTAATTCATGCATTCAGACCGTTGATGTTCAAAGTAATTCTTGACACAGTTGGATTAAGATCTACATATTTGTTTCTGTTTTCTATTTGTTGCCCTTATTCTTTTTTTTTTTTTTAATTTTTTTTTTCAACATTTTTTATTTATTTTTGGGACAGAGAGAGACAGAGCATGAACGGGGGAGGGGCAGAGAGAGAGGGAGACACAGAATCGGAAACAGTGTTGCCCTTATTCTTTGCTCTACTTTTGTGTTCCATTCTTTTTCTGCCTTTGGTGACTTTAACTGAATATTTCATATGATTTTATTTTCTCTCCATTCTTCACATATAAGTTATACTTTTTTTCTTTTTTAGACAGAGAGTGTGAGCAGAGGAGAGGGGCATGGGAGGGGTGAGAGAGAGAGAGAGAGAGAGAGAGAGAGAGAGAGAGAGAGAAAGAGAGAGACAGAGAGAGAGAGAGAAAGAGAGAGACAGGGAGACAGAAAGAGAGAGAGAGAGAATCTTGAGCTGGCTCCACGCTCAGTGCAGATCCCAACACGGGGCTCAATCCCATGACTTTGGGATCATGACATGAGCTGAAAGCAAAAGTCAAATGCTCAACCAACTGAGCCACCCAGGCATTCCCCCCCTTCTTTTTTTTCTTTTTACTTTTTTAAAGTAGTTTTCTTAGAGTTTGCAATATACATTTACAACCAATCTGAGTCCACTTTCAAATAACATTATATTTGCTATTCCATGGATAGTGAAAGTACCTTTTAACAAAACAATCCTAATTCATTCCCCATCCTTTGTAGAAATGCTATTATTCACTTCACTTACACATAAGCATACATAGGCAAATACAGTGTTGCTGTTACTATTTTGAACAAACTTTTATCTATTATATCAATTAAGAATAAGAAAAATTAAAAAAAACTTTAATTTTACCTTCACCAATGCTTCCTTCCTTCCTTTATGTAAACTCAAGTTTCTGAGCTTCCTTCTTGCTGAAGAACTTCTTTCAATGTTTCCTATAAGCCAGGTCTACTGGCAAAAAATTTCTTCAATTTTTGTCTGAGAAAGTCATTTCTTCTTCACTTCTAAAGGGCAATTTTGCAGGATACAGAATTCTAGGTTGATAGCTTTTCCCTCCCAACATTTTAAATATTTCACTTTATTCCCTTCTTTCTTGCATAGTTTCCAAAAAATTGGATGCAATTCTTATCTTTGCCCTTTTACAGGTATAAAGTGTTTCTTCCTCTGGCTTCTTTCAGGATGTTTTCTTTATCTTTAATTTTCTGTACCTTGAAAATGATATGCCTACGTGTAGTGGGGTTTTTGCATTCACTCTTCTTGGCGTTGTCTTAACTTCTTGGACCTGTGGTTAGATATTGTAGAATAACTTGCAGAAATTCTCAGTCATTATTATTTCAAATTTTTCTTCTATTCCTTTCATCATGGTTCTAGAATTTTTTGGTAGTTGTCCTACAGTTCTTGGGTATTCTGTCCTGTTTTTTTTTTTTTTTTAACATTTATTTATTTTTGAGAGACAGAGAGAGGCAGCAGGGTCAGAGAGAGAGAGAGAGAAGAGACACACAATCTGAAGCAGACTCCAGGCTCCAAGCTGTCAGCACAGAGCCCAATGCGGGGCTCGAACTCACGAACTGAGATCATGACCTGAAGAGAAGTTCAATGCTCAACTCACTGAGCCACCCAGGTGCCCCTGTCCTGTTTTTTTTTCAATCCAACTTTTTTCTTTGCTTTTCAGTTTTGGAGGTTTCTATGGAGATATCCTCAAACTCACAGAATCTTTGCTCAGCCGAGTCCAGTCTAATAATAAGCCCATCAAAGGCATTCTTAATTTCCATCAGTGTTTTTGTGCTCCAGCATTTCTTTTTTTCTTTCTTTGAATTCCATCTCTCTGCTTACATTGCCCATCTGTTCTTGCAGGCTGTCTATTTTATGAACTGGAGACTTTAGCATATTAATCATAGTTGTTTTAAATTCCTGGTCTGGTAGTTCCAACACTGCTGCCATATCGGAGTCTGGTTCTGATCCCTGTTCTGTCCCTTCCAAATGTGTTTACTGCCTTTCAGTACTTGGGTTTTTTGTTTGTTTGTTTGTTTTTTCTTGATAGCCACGCATGAGGTACTGGGTAAAGGGAACTGCTGTAAACAACCCTTTAGTAACGAGCTGGTAAGGTACGGGAAGAGGAAGTGTTTTCTGGTTCTGTTATTAGGTCTCAGTCTTTCAGTGAGCCTGTTCTTCTGGACTGTGAATTTCACAAGTTTCTCAGTATTCCCCCCTCTTAGGTGGCACGGGATGGCTAAGGCGGGCTGGAGTTAGGAATTTCCTTTCCCCTGGGTAGGTCAGTCACTGACATAATTGCAGCAGGTTGAGTTCTGGTAAAACAGGTTCTCCAGAGGGCATATCTTGTTAAAAACATAATCCTCTGGAATATCTCAAAATGGTTCTTTTTCCCTCTCCCTGGCAGAAGCACCAGGGAATTTTCTTCCAATATTCACTGTGAGAACCAGGGGGAGCCCCAGGAGGGAAAACTCCCAAAACTGTGGGGCCCCAGGATTTTCTAATGCTTAGAGCCGTCCATACGGAGCCCCGGCGATTCATCAGTTCAGTTCAGGTTGTCCCATCAGGCACCGGCTCCTTAGAGGTCACTGCTCACGTGAGCTGTGATTCTGTGCACCTGCCTGTCACTCTCTCCGATTTGGGGGCAGAAGTTTGCCCTGTGACCTCACTGCCTCACGGATCTAAGAAGGGTTGTTGGTTTTTCAGTTTGCCCAGCTTTTTACTTATTGTTAGGACAGAGTGGCAACTTCCAAGCATCTTACGTGCTGGACAAGAACCTGGAAGCCTCTCAGGTGCTGTCATCTCTTTCCTCTAGTTTTTGGGTTTGTTTTTTTTTTTAACAGGTTTTCACTTTTCCCTCTTCTGTTACTCTTAAGGCATTACCATGGGTTTATACGCTCTGGTGTCCTTTCCTAAAGTTAGTGTGTCTGTGGTTTACAATTCAGTCCTGTGATCTTTCAGCTCTTTTCAAATCTTTCTCTTCTCTACTCACCTTTTTTCTGAGTTTATAATCTATGCTGTTGTCTCTGAATTTCTTTATTTGATTTTGAAACATCATGTAACAGTTTTAAGTCTGGTGGACCTGACTCAAAATTATTCTGCTCTTTATTCTGTCTCTTTAACATATAAAAGCATATATATATCTATATCTATCTATCTATATATATATATATATATATACACACATATATATATCTGTATATATATATACACACATATATATATATCTGTGTATATATATACACAGATATATATATATCTGTAAATATATATACCTGTATATATGCCTGTATATACATATATATATATATAATATATAAAAGTTAACTTCAAATAACTATGTAAATAAATATAAACTAGATTACTCCACCCATTATTATAAATTATACATAATTATATATATATACACACATATATGGTTTTATATAAAGTATAGTTATATGCATATAACATATATCTTTATATAAATATATAAATACATAAATTACATGTAATTTATATAATTATGTGTATATATAACTGTTTTACATATAGCATAATTTTATGTACATGACATAAATGGTATAATTACACATATAATATATATGTGCACTATACATTTATGCGTATACGTATAATGTAATTTATATACAATTTATATATAAAATAATTAATATGTAAATATTTATATATTTAAATATATGAATATAGTATATATCAATGTATCATATGTTTCTATATTAAATATAAAAATAATTATATAAAAGAGCATATATGAAATAAATAACATATAGAAATATTTTTATATATTTATAAATACATAATAAAAAGAGAGACACCAACCAGGAGCAGAATTATGTCTACAGGTAACAAAAACATTTCAGAAAAACAGATAAGGCTGGAAGGAGCTTCTTTGGACAAAAGGAGAATGGGTCAGCTTCTCTAGCGGCACGGCTCTAGGCAACTTGTTCTTCTGTTTTTACCCAGTATTTAAAACACAGCCTTTCTTTTCTGAGATCTGGTGGCTCTGTTTCCCTCCCTCCCTTTTACCTGATCCCTGTCTATTCTTTGCCCCTATCACCCTGCTCAATCCATATTTGATTCTCAAAAGCTTATTCTCAAAGTAAGGCTTGTCTGAGGGTGCCCGGGTGCTCAGTCGGTTAAGCATCCGACTTCGGCCCAGGTCATGAACTCACAGTCCATGAGTTCAAGCCCCGCATCGGGCTCTGTGCTGACAGCTTGGAGCCTGGAACCTGCTTTGGATTCCGGGTCTCCCCCTCTTTCTACCTCTCCCTGCTTGTGCCTTGTCTTTCCCTGTCTCTCAAAAATAAACAGTAAAAAAAATATTTATTAAAAAAAACATAAGGCTTGTCTGGAAGGGGTTTTACTAGATTAGCTTCCAAATTCATGGGCCAAGATTGTTCCAGAAATACTCGTTCTTACCATATCTCCTTTGCTCCCTCTTGGTTTCAGCTGCTGTTTCCACACTGGCCCACTATGCTCTCCATGAGTACTTGTAACTGATTTTTGGGTACGACAGAAATGGTGCTGTCTTTCCTCCACTTCCTGTCATTCATGTCCCAACACATATGTGGGGATAACGTGTCACCTAGTAACGTGTCACTGTGTTGTGTGTGTACGTGAAGTTCTGCTCTCTTCCAAGCTCTGCCTACTTTTACGTAAAGACTCGCAGAAATGAAACCCTCTGCCTCTCTGAGAGCTTCTCATTTCCCCTCAAACTGAATGAGAGCAGGTGGGTCTATCTCAAAGTGACTGGGTTCCTAAAAGCAAAAGCCTGACTTCTCAACCGTAAAATAAAGAAAATGAAAAGGCATTCATAGAAAGAATGTGCAGTAAATATCCGTGATCCTAATTTAGGAATGACTAAACTGAGGTAGCATCAGATCTGATGTTTGCATGTTCTTCAGGAAAACCTACGCCGCAGTTCCGAGCCATTCTCTTTCAGGCAGAAATCAGCATGGAGAGATATCCTAGCAGCATGAAACAGTCTTCTGGACAAGAGAGCCCTGTCTTTGATTAAAAGATTCTGCAGCTTAAGACATTTCTGGGATCATTTCCAGGAATGCATATGTAATTTACAGTGACCGACTCCTTGCTCACTGCCAATGATAACTTTGTTCTCTCCACTTTTATAATCAATACAGGAGACAACAAACTCGAGAGGGGGAAAAAGGACCATCTCCCATTTTCCACCAATGAAAGTCAAAACCAGATACATCTGCACAAACCACATCTGTACCCAGGCTTACATACTTTAAACATGAACAGAGATCCAGAGCTTTGACTCCATTATTACTCGAAGTTAAAAGTCTATAAAAAATATAATTGATCAGCGGTCTCCCCTCAAACTTAATGGTCCACTAAGTTTTGTGGATCACTTACTAGGTCAAGGCACTGTGCTCGTTACCGAGCAGTAAGAGTTAAGAAAATAAGTCAATACGCTCTGGTCCTCAGGGAATTCAGAAGCTGGTCTATGTGTCTGGGAGCATACATACATATGGATATAGTCAGGGAGAGAAAGTGGTGCAGATATTATACAGAATGAATCCCACTGGGCAACAAAACAGAAGTATAAACAAAGCACTTAAGAAGCACAGAGAAGAGAATTCAGGAACTTGGGGAAAAGCAGCCCAGAATAAGGACTATTTGAAATAGCTCTTGAAAGACAAGCAGGATTTCAGCAGGCAGAAAAGTACAGGAAGGATATACGAGAACAAAGGCAAATGGAAACATGGGGGAAAAAAACAAAACAAAAACCTGACATTGTAGCAGGTTTTCAAGTAAGACTGTACTTATGTTGTAAGAACTTAAGGGGCGCCTGGGTGGCTCAGTTGGCTTAGTATCTGACTTTGGTTCAGATCATGATCTCACCACGTGTAAGCTCGAGCCCCGCATCAGGCTCTGTGGTGACAGCTCAGAGCCTGGGCCTGCTTCGGATTCTGTGTCTCCCTCTCTCTGCCCCTCCCCTGCTTACATTCCGTTTCTTTCTTTCTCTCTCTCTCTCTCTCTCTCTCTCTGTCAAAAATAAATAAACATTAAGAAAGATTTTTAAAAAAGAAAGAAAAAAGTTCAAATTGGTTTATTGGACTTCAATTGCTACTTCATTCTATGCTTGATGAACAACCTCAGTATCTCATCCTTCAGGCAAATTTTCAAATACACGAACAAAGAATAAAACAAAATGACAACAAAAAAAGGTTCAGGCGGTCAGTTCACTAGGTCATCAGTTAACAATGAGATAGTTAAGCATGCCTCCGAGGAAGTAACCAGTTTAAATGGATTAGTGCCCTGCCACATGAGATGCCCACTACTGAGTAGGAAGCATTCATTTTTAGTGCTGGAAACCAGCTCTTACGTTAAAGGAACAAGAAAACAATAGCCAGTACTGTGTTCCACACAAGGGAAAAATCAAGAACCAGCTAACTAAATGGTGTGCCTGGTTCCAGCCACTACAAAATAGCAGAAACCACAGGGAACATCCTAAATGTTAAAATGCTTAATATTTTCTTTTTAAGAAGAACATTTTTCACGACTGACAAGTGTCACAGTCATTAATACAAAGAGAATGCTGAATAAACACTTGTAAAATTAAAACAGATCTAAGTAACAGGGGCACCTGGGTGGCTCAGTCAGTTAAGCATCCAACTCTTGGTTTCAGCTCAGGTCATGGTGTCATGGTTCATGAGTTCAAGCCCCGCATCCAGTTCTGTGTTGACAGCATGGAGCCTGCTTGGGATTCTGTCTCCCTCTCTCCCCGCCCCTCCCCTGCTCACTCTCTCTTTCTCAAAAATAAATAAATAAACATTTAAAAATAAGTAAATAAATCTATGGAGAGCTATAAAATGCATCATGATCACGTTTTGCCACTGACTATTAAAGTGGTAGTAAAGTTACTAACGTTGAATTATTATAATTCAATTATAATTTAATAATTATATTATAATAATTGCAATTTATTATTATTATATCAATGAATCATGTGTACACAGTGCTCAGTATTATTTCACAGAATTATAATTATTTCACCAGAGAAGTACTGTGGTATAAAGGAAAGAATGAAGCATTTGAAGTCAAATGGCCAAGGTCAAAGCATGGAAGAATCATTCCTGACACTGTTGTGTCAAGGCCCGGCGAGCATCTTAGGCATGGGACCTGGCCTCTGTTAGCTTTCCAAATCCTCCCCTGTGCAGTGAATTTGAGAGCAACAGCCATGCACACTCTTCCCACAACAATGGAGTAAGACTGCCCGTCAAAGGGTTCTGGACGTCAGGAAGTACGACGCAAAAAACGACTACACTGACCAATTTCTGGTTGACTTCCCACCCACGAGACATCTTCATTTCCTCTTTCCCTCACTCGACACAATCTAATCTTTCAGCACATGGTGCGAGTCCCCAAAGCAAGTTCTCAATCTCCCCCTCCAGATCCCCCACCATTGCTCTGGTCCGAAGACCTAGCAGCTCCCATCCAGACTTCCACAGACACCTTCCGACCATCTCCCTGCTTCCATGCTTGCTCTCTCAACACCCTCCAATCCCCACGAGAGCCAGGACGATCTTGGCAATGTCTACATCAGATCTCATCACTCACCTGCTCCAATGGCCTCCCTTCATCCCAGGGAGAAACCGCAGCTCCTGGCTGTGGCCTGGAAGGCCTTCCATGACCAGGCCCCATTGACAACTCCTCTTCCTAACCAGGGGCCCCTGCACCACCTGGTTCCTCTTTCCGGAATGTTCCAGAGTACTTAGTACTGCTTACTCTCTCACTTCACTCCAAACTGCTCAAATGTCACTGCCTCAGCAAGCCTTCCCCAAACACCCTTTGTGAAAGGGCGAGTCCCTGCCCCATTAATCTCTACCCTATCACTCGGCTTTCTCCATAGCGCTTCGTTCTGAAATCACACCACTTATTTACTTGTTTACTTGCCCGCGAGGATATAAACACCACAACGGGGGCGAAGGCTTTGTCTGATTCTTGCCAACAACCCTATCTGACTTCCTTACAAAGAGTGGGGGTCCAGCTAGAAACTTGTTTCGTGAAGAGTCAAAACATCTTCCACACCCCCTCTCGTTTATTCTGCTCCACAGGCAATTACAGAGGGCCCGTCAATAACTTGACTGCCATGAGTAAAACCCCAATATCTGAACAGCCTCCCAGGGCTTTATCCCACCTTGGAATTCGAAGTAGATTCCAGGAAGCAAAGTCTGTTGCCAAACCCTTCCGCTGCCAAGCACAGTTTCTGTTGTTCTTTGTGGATGGTCGCAGTGCACTGCAGGACCACTTCATCGTCCTGCAAAAAGAGAAAATGGAGAAAAAGTTAGAGATCTGACATGACGAGGCGGTCTAACTCAGATCTTGGACGCTATTACTTTAGTGCATATTAAAAAGCAGAGACAAAGGGAACAACAACTCGCCAAAAAGACCCACAGAGTCGATCCCTAGAGAATGTCTACTTGTATAAAAGGTAACGGGGTAGCAGGAGAAAGAGGGTGCAGCCGCTCAGCTCAGCCAACAGTTCTCTCACTCTCATTGCTGGTCCCCAGAGGCAACCCACGTGAGAAAAGGTAAAATACAAAATTTCCACGTTAGCACTCTTACACGCCGCTTTAATCATCCAAATTACAAAGAGATTTCCTGACACACGCCTAGGACATCACGAATCATCAAGAACGACATGGGTTCCAACAGCAGGCACACACGTCGCTCCAAAACCAGCAGAGGAAAACAGGTCAAGAACGGACCAACCTAGAAAGTCACCCCAGTTCATCCACACACAGGCTACTTGTCCACGTTTGAAAGGACCCTTGGTTGCTTAGAAATGGGCAGAGAGGATTTGCTAGTTCAGTCCTGTGAAACCCAACACTGGCTTCCAATTAACTAAGCAGCCTTACAGGACAAGTTATACAAGGGGGAGGACAGTAAATGGACGACTCCGTGTAGGCAACACGAGGACTGCAAGAAACACAGGCCTGAGAACTAGCCATGGCTGGATTCCCATCTCAGCTCTGCCATGCAGAGGTTAGAAGATCCTAGACAAAGTATTGCATCTCTAAGATGATAAGGTAATGGAGTCACACCATGACTGACCTGCAAAAGGCACCAAATAGACAATAAATGGGAGATACCATCGTCATTTTTTTAAGATTATTTATTTTGAGACAGAGAGAGATCTTGAGTAGGGGAGGGGGGTAGAGAAGGAGGAGGAGGAGGAGGGGGGGGGAGAGAGAGAGGGAGAGAGAGAGAGAGAGAGAGAGAGAGAGAGAATTCCAAGCAAGTTCTGCACTGTCGGTACAGAGCCTGATGCGGGGCTTGATCTCACAAACCGTAAGATCATGACCTGAGCTGAAATCAAGGGTTGGACGCTTAACCAACTGTGCCACCCAGGTGCCTGATACCACTGTCATTTTCAAACAAAATATCTCACTTTAACAAGTTCTAGGTAGCAAATACCGAACAAGTCTAACCACTTACATTTTGACACTTCAAACACAAGGCAACAAGACACTTAACAGGGTAGTAAAAGGATATACTCACTGACCCTTTTAATTAGAGTCTGAGAAAAGGAACAAACAAGTATATCCTAGAAGACCCTTACCCAGGAAAAATGGCAGAGTGGGGGGTGACGAGCTGCGATAAAAATTCAAAAGCAGAAGACAAGCCGTTTGGGTTAACCCAAAGAATCTGCTGTATCAACTGGAAAAGTACAACTCTAATTTGCATTTAAAGCCTTCATAATCCTATGCATTTGCTTTATTTCCTATATGGTGAAGCAGTATCTAATGACTGGCCTACAGCTCTAGTCACAGGCAAAGTCCAATTTCTTAATAATTTCCTCCCGACTATCCCTCCAGGTGCCCATTAATTTCCAGTGAACATTCAATTGTTACAACTTAAAAGTCATCTGCTAAAAAAAATAGCATTATTTTCATATAATGAGTACATCTGAATATTAATTCATGCTCAGCATGGCTATAATAAAAATAATGAAGTGTTTCTGTTGGTTATATAATCTGCAAAATCAAAGATATATTGTGTTTTCCAAAGAGGCAGTGTAATAACAAAGACCTGAATTGTGCTGATGTGCTCAGTGCCTTACCAAATCCCCATAGCCTTTTGCTATCTGGTCCCACTCACACCCGCTGGAACTAACTTCAGCATGCAAACCGCACTCTTGGGTAAAATGGGCTCCTTTGGAAGTTGGAGTCTATCTAAGTACCATTTAGTAAATAATTACTTTGATGCACTCATTAAAGACACTTTGGGAATGAGAATAAGAAAATGGAAAGGTATAGGTGAGAATAATAGTGCTATTCAGTAAGCCACACAAGAAAAGAAGGCACACCATATTTACCAAAAAGAACAGTGTATGTCAGTCCTGGCATTAACTTACTTATTCTCCACATCTCATTATATAAAGATTATCCACAAATACACAGATGAAGACAATGAGGTTCAAAATAACTTGCTGCTGACAGAGGGCTGATCATACCTAGTTCTAGGAACTGATCATTAAATCTGATCTGAATCTAAAAGTCCTCAGCCCCATGTTGCTTCTAGAGGCTCAATTGGTTTTTTACTACAATCATTATCTAAAAAAGTACCTCTCAATCTTTAATGCACATCTTATCACCTGTGAGTCTTGCTGAAATGCAGATTCCGGTTCTATCGGTCTTGGGTGAGGCTGAACCTACATTTCTAACTAGTGGATCCGAGGAATTAGGATCCCAAACGGGTCCCAGAAAGCATATAAATCCCAGGAGACACGTGAGTAGTCTCTTAGAAGAGCTTGGAGGCAATCAATAACAGATGAATATTAAAACAAGTCCATATACTTTGGACAGAACCAGAAATAAGAGTACATGTGAAGGTGCTCATTAATATGTGGTCCATACCAAAATATCAGGGAAAGGAACCAACTTAAATAATAACTACTTAATAACTACCCTACTAAGTGTATAAAACTAACTTACTCATGCCAAGTTTCCCTTTCACCTAGTGCCTTAACACTGTGATGGAGTGCCTGGCCACGAAGCAACCTTAAGTTCAAAAGAGTTCGGCCACCCCACCAAGGAGAGAGGCTACTGCTAGAACGTTAGATCACGGTTCCACTTTGAATGACAGAACCTAGCCTGACTTTTGAGGCTTTTTCCAGTTTACCTGGCAGCTGTTTTCATTTTATATTCCAGTAAGCACAGGGTTCCTTTCTGACAGAAAGTAAAATATACTGAGCATGGATGGACCAAAGACCAATTC
Source organism: Neofelis nebulosa (assembly GCF_028018385.1). NCBI lineage: Eukaryota > Metazoa > Chordata > Mammalia > Carnivora > Felidae > Neofelis > Neofelis nebulosa. Next base: position 8,012,541 of record NC_080794.1, on the reverse strand, counting down.
ATAAATACCTGCCAGTTCCCTTTAATTTACCCATCATTCATCTCAAAGCATAATTTTTCTCCAGAACCACTGTGGTTTGAGAGCCTACTGACTATGCATTTGAGACGTCTCAATAAGTAGCTTTATTTTTTATTTATTATAACCCATGTGCAGTAAATCTGGTTTTTATCGACATATACATGTGTGCGTAAGGATATAGGTACATGCGCGCGCGCACACACACACACACACACACACACACACACACACAATCCATTTTCTTTTCCAAGAACAAACCAAGCACAGCCTAATACTGATGGGATCTAGAAAGTTAATACTGCTAAGGTAACAGAACAATAAGGCTATAGTGAAAGGGTGTCTCTTGTGTCATAAGGCTTCGGAATTAGTCTTTGCTACCTGGTCCTGAGGTCCAGGCTCCTAACTCTCATCACTGACCTTTACCTTTTAGCTGCATGTGCCGTTGGTGTACCCGAGTGCCTAAATGCACACTGTGACCATCACTTTTGCCGCCCGAGCCCATAACAACTAAAACCCTCCTTAAGTATTTGCCTTTGGGTATTTTTGGTTTTCTGAGTTCCCATGTCTCATTCCTAGGACCTAGTGCAACAAATTTTGATTCAACTCACAGCAACTCATCTTCCATAATCAAAACACTACAAAAGTGCATTCTGCTCATATTCTATCATTTCATTTTTTTAAAATTTCAAAGTCTGTTCATTAACCGTGAATGTCTAGCACAATAATGAGACACGAGTATCATGCCTGTTCCTGGAAACACCTGAACTGACACCATTTCCCATTTTATATAAAACAAACTTGAAGAGACACAACTACTACTCTTTTTTCACAAATTTTGGAAATATGAAATTGTAAAAACCAAATATTCTAGGAGCAACTTCATGAGATTCATGAAGATAAATGGCGCTTCTGGGAGAGTGATATCCAGCTTACCATCCCCAAGTCCTATGGCTTCTACGTCCAATCCACCCATTTCTCACCACACCAGCTACCATCATGGTTAGTCAGCCTCAAAACCCACTGAATAGCTTTCCACACTGCAAATTCCCATCCAACGGCGCTTCAACTTGAGGACACAACCATCAACCAACTGTAATGTTTCCTGGCTTCAAATCTATTAATGGCCTCCCGCTGCTCTAAGGAAAAACACCAAAAGACTCTTTTAGTGTCCAAGGCTCCACACTGCACAGAAGAGTGCCAGCCCAACACTTCCTCCAGCCGACCTTCCTTCATTCCTACAGGAGTTTGCACATGCTATTAAACTCTTTATCTCTCTCTAGTTAAGACACATTTATCTTTCAAATCTTACTTAACTCAAGCACCCACTCCTGAGGTGAGCCTTCCCCGACCCACCAGGCTATGTCACTTCCTTTGTTTTGGGCTCCTATACCACTGTATTCCCTTTAGCTGTCATTATGCATTCACTTATGTAATTATTAAATTACAGCATCTAACACTGCACTGGGAAAATATACCCAATAAATGATCATTTTAATCCACTTTATACTACCTCATGAATAAGTGCTACCATGCTGACAAATAGGGATGCTTTTTAGAATTGCCAAGGTAAGATCCTACCTTTCCAATTAAAGACAGCATTACAGGATTCCATTAGGCGATTTTCTGGTTATATGCAGCCAGGATAAAGGGCAATATTTGAGGAAAACTGCTGATCCTATTATATCTGTGACAAATGTTAATGTATCATAAGCGTTCGTAGCATCAATATAAAACCCAATGAGATCACTGGATTTAAAAAAAATAAATAAAAGCAGTCCAGTCCCTAATTTCCCCATTTCCAAATAAACATAATAAAACTTCAATTACAACTCTTTTCATATACAATCTAAGCAAATCAAACATACTGCCCCCTTGAAAAGTCAAAAAAATGTTCTTCACAACCCTGGTCATTAAAAAGTCCCTCACATCACACCAGGTGTTTTCCTTAGATGCTTACAATGCTTGTCATTTTGAAATGTTTATCCAGGTCTAGACCTTCTGTAACTGGTCTTTGTTTCTCAGTTATGTCTTAATAATTTTTCCACAACTGGCTCCAACTCAAAAGACTACATGCCTTGTATCCTATGGTCAAGCAGGGCAGACTGAATTTCATAGAAACCAGGGTGTCCAATCAAATAACTTCTTTAATGAAAACCGAGGCAATCGCATCAGCCAATGTAGACACAGCGAATGCCTCATAAGTATATGCTGGATTGAATTCCTTTTGTTAGGTGCTCTTGTAGTCTTCCTGTGACCTGACAACTCTTTGGAACAGAGATTATTTGGGGCACCTGGGTGGCTCAGTCTCGGTTAGGTGTCCAACTTCGGCTCAGGTCATGGTCTCACAGCTTGTGAGTTCAAACCCTGTGTCGGGCTCTGTGCTGACAGCTCAGAGCCTGGAGCCTGCTTCAGATTCTGTGTCTCCCTCTCTCTCTCTGCCCCTCTGCCCCTCCCCTGCTCATGCTCTGTCTCTCTTTCTCTCAAAAATAAACAAACATTTTAAAAAAAATTTTTTAATAAAAAAAAGAACAGAGATTATTTGGGGCAGGCAGGGATGAGGGGTGGGGGTGGAGCCAGCCCCAGAATGCTGCATTCCAGGCAATTCTGTGATGAGTAAATAAGACATGATTTCTCTAACAAATGCTGCCAAGAGTGCTGAAGTAGTACAAAATGGGAAATAATTACCAAACAACATCAATAGCTTCTTTCAAACATTCATTCGTCATTGAATAAATATTTACCGAGGATATACATGATAGGATATCCCCTAAGCGCTTGAGATAAATCATTGACTAAATCCAAGATCCCTGCACTCATTAGGCTTACAGTCTGGCAGGGGAAGAGGGACAATAAACAAAAGCACAGTCAATTTGTCAATCGTGTTAAAGGTAAAAAGTTCCATGGAAAAAAAAATGGAACTGTGTAAGGGGGATCAGGAGTGTTGCTATGGGTCGGAAGCATAAAAATATGAACACAACTGTCAGATATTGTTGAGGGGATGAATTCTGAGCAAAGACTTGAAGCAGGGAAGGAGAAGGGACACGTGACTATCTTCGGGAGGAGCACTGCCTGGGGGGGATGGACAATGAAAGTCATGTTCATTGAACGCCCAGCATGCTCAGGGAAACAGAGGATGGCCTTGTGGCCGGAAGATGGTGGGAGGTACTGGGTGGGGCCACACCATGAAAGACCTTGAACCCAGCATGTTCAAGGAAACAGAGGACATCCTTCTGGCTGGAGCAGAATAGTCAGGGGGATGTCTTTGGGGCTGAAGCAGAGTAGTCAGGGGGAAGATGGTGGGAGGTAGTGGGTGGGGCCACACCTTGAGAGACCTTGAGCCTAGTGTCTGAACTTTAGCTTCTACTAAGGGAATGGGGCCACTGGGTCCTGTACTAAATGCAGACCTCAGGGAGGCAAGAAAGAATCAGAAGGATCTAAGGGGAGTGACTTCAGCCATTCAGGGAGATGAAGGTGATCCAGACCAGGGTGCAGCAGCGGAGGTGGACGGAAGTGAGCAAATTCTAGATACGTGTTACATTCATCGAGTACTTCCGACGTTCCGGGAACTGTGATAAGCGGTCACTGGTCTGTCTCCTTGACATCATCATCACTTCTAGCTTTTCTGGCAATTGGCTAAATAAAATGCTATCTATACTATTGGTTTTTCTTACAGCAAATATGTGGTTATCAGCGCAAATGAGCTGAGACGATTTAAAAAAAGAAGCAGCCCATATTTCTGGTCTTGCACTGAGTTTACAGTCATTTGTTTAAAAAATACAGACAGTCCTCAGTTCACACAATGGTACAACCAGAAAAATGACTGTGCAAAGCAAATCTTTGGGGAAACTATTTACGATTGTACCTTTGAAAATTTTGGTCCAGACATTAAAAACTCTACCAGTTATAAAAGTACAGAGAAATGGAAAAAAAAAAAAAAACAGTAAAATATTTAGCTCCCTATAATTTTAAACATTAAGAACACTGAGAATTAAAGTATTTTTGTTCTTTGTAAAACACTCATCAGGAGCAGTCTGAACGGGGCCTGCCTTATCCTGCTGGTTATGTAATTTTCCCTGTGGAACGAGCACCCCCCTCTATGTCTCAGCAAACTGTCGCACTCCTACATTTGGCTCATTCTCCAGCATCTTCAGGGTTCTAGAATATCTCTGAGAGTTCCTTTAATGTGAATTTCTTTGCCAGTGTTACTTCCTCGGCAACAATCTTCATCCTCTGTGTCACAACCACATTCCTCATTCGTGGCGATAAGCTCGCCTCCGCTCGGTCCCTCTGGCTGCACATCCACGGTTTGTCAAGTGGCAGCTGTGTCTGCACTCCCACACTCAGACTCAGCATCTACAACTCCTCTTCTGTTCAATGCGAATTTCATTTCCAGGTTCCCCACTTTTCGTTTCTTTACCGCACCTCCATTTCCGTTAGCCAATTCCCACTCACCCATGTTCGCGAAATGTCCCATGCCTTGATGAAAGGGAGACGAGGACGTAACTAATGCACCTGCACGCCTACGGTCTTTGCAGAGCACGAAGAACACACGGGTGGTGACCGATCCCCACGGACTCGGGAAGAAGCCACGTGACTGGTCACTGATCATGCTGTGCATCTGGTACCTATCTGATGGGGATTCGTACACCGAAGAGTGAGCAGTGACGTCTGTATTTGACACAGTTACTCATAAGCTATCATGGTAAATGAAATCTGAACCATTATGTTGGGGTACAGATGCCGTTTAACTAAGCCATGCCAACAGAAATGGTGCCTATCACAAGGATGCAAAGCCCAGGCCACCCATGTTTAATTGAGAACCTACTAAAGACATAGCGACTTAAACATAGTATATTTGCAAGGTAGAATTGGCAGAATTTGCTGACAGATTGTAGGAAAAGAAACCAGAAAGCTACTATTGAATAAATTATAGCTGTACAACCAAAAAAAAAAAAAAATCATCACACTGGAGAGAAACCCTATAAATAAAGTGAAGGGTCCCCTGCCACAGATTTAACCTTTATGCCCATCTGGAAATTCGAATGGAGAAACACCCTATGACTATATTCTTAGTATAAGAGCCTTCAGTCATCATTCAGCCCTTAAGAGTACATTTTTTTAATCCACACTGGTTTAAAAAAAAAAAAAAAAGACACACTGAGTACCTTCTTTCTGTGGGAAAGCCTTTAATGCATACTCTGTCCCTAGATAACATCGGAGAGTTCACACTGGAGAGCAATGCTGTAAATGCAGTGAATAAGGAAGAGCCCTCACCCAGAGTATATTACCTCTATGGACATCAGAGAATCCACACAGAGGGAAAAACTGTATGAATATAATGATTACAGGGAATATTTCAGCCAGAAGGCTAGCCTTTTTTCATACTAAAGAATTCCTATGATAGACAGGGTGCCCGGGTGGCTCAATCGACTGAGCATCCAACTTCGACTCAGGTCATGATCTCACAAGTTTGTGAGTTTGGGCCCCGCATCAGACTCTCTGCTCTCAGCACAGAGCCCGCTTCAGATCCTCTGCTCACCTCCACCCTACCCTCTTTCTGCCCCTCTCCTGCTTGTGCGCACGCTCTCTCAAATAGATAAAGATTTTAAAAATCTTTAAAAAAAAAAAAAAAAAAGAATTCATATGATAGAGAAACTCTGTGCCCTTTGTCTGTGTGGAAAGGTTTTAATTGAAAAACGAGCAAATTTGCACTTGAGACAAGGTCTATCTCTGTGATCACTGTAGAGGGCCTTCAGGCGAGCTCCAGGCCTGGTGTAAACAAGATTATTGCCCCCAAAAATCATAATCTTTAAGAAAGAGGGCAAGATGATGTTTACCAGGAGGTACAACTCTCTTGGAGAATGCCAGGTAATACCTGCTAGAAAAGCATATCAATGGGGTGCCTGGGTGGCTCAGTCGGTCGTGCATCCACCTTCCGCTCAGGGCATGATCAGACAGTTCGTGAGTTCGAGCCCCGCATTGGGCCCCGTGCTGACAGCTTAGAGCCTGGAGCCTGCTTCGGATTCTGCGTCTCCCTCTCTCTCTGCAGGCTTGCACTCTGTCTCTGTCTCACTATATCTCTCTCTCTCTCTCAAAAATAAGTAAACATCAAAAAAACTTTTAAAAGAAAAGCATATCAGTGAAGAAAGCATCTGAAATCCACTACTCATAGAGCAACACTTCTAAAACATGGATGGGCTGGGGCGCCTGGGTGGCTCAGTCGGTTGAGTGGCCGACTTCGGCTCAGGTCACGATCTCGCGGTCCGGGAGTTCGAGCCCCGCGTCGGGCTCTGTGCTGACAGCTCAGAGCCTGGAGCCTGTTTCGGATTCTGTGTCTCCCTCTCTCTGACCCTCCCCCATTCATGCTCTGTCTCTCTCTGTCTCAAAAATAAATAAACGTTAAAAAAAAAAAAAAAAAAAAAAAAAAAAAAAACCATGGATGGGCTGGCAAGGCACACGACCACCTCAGTGTCAGGAATGAAGAGCAATCTTCGTTCCTTAATCAACATTAAAGATCTCACCTGAGGAGACACTGATCCTAACATCGAGTCTTCAGCTGGAGCTCACAACAGAAAACCCATCCAGGGAAGACACTCTATGAAGAACCCAGTGCTACCAATAATTGCTGACATATTACTGCAAAGATGCAAAATAAAGATGAAGGGCTCTAAGAAATGTTGAGTGTGGAATTTGGTAACAAATAATAATAAAATTATAATAATATTAAGTAATAATCAATTAAAAGCATGCTCCGCAATAAATTGGTACTCTAGGAAGGCAGTAAAAGTTGTTGAAAACCTAGTATGGTGATTTTTATTCTGATATAAACCACAAAAATATGCTGAGTGAAAATGGGCCATTTTTTTCCATTAATAATCCTTCCCTGTTGATCAGTTAGATGGCTCCTGCCATTTACGCAACACTAAACATAATCATAAATACTTAAGTTAATCGGAAAATAACTCTTTGCAACTGAAAATGTAGAATACAAAATAATGCACTTTTATTAGAGAAGGGCTAGAGTAGTAACATAAGAGTGACGAGAAGCCTAGATAAATACATAATTTATTTAAAAAACTAAATTGGATTCCTGTATCATGTCATACACAAAAAAAATCAGTTGTAAGATTTAAAGATTCCTTTTTTTAAGTTTATTTTTTTATGAGAGAGTGTGAGCAGGGAAGGGGCACAGGTGGGAGGAAAGAGAACAGCAAGCAGGCTCCGCGCAGTCAGCACAGAGCCCAACGCGACCCTCGATCCCGCAAATTGTGAGATCATGACCCGAGCTGAAATCAAGAGTTGGATGCTTACCCCATTGAGCCACCCAGGCGCCCCAAGATTTAAGACTTAAATTGTGAGGGCAAACTTTAAGACTTCAAGAAGAAAATACAGGTGAATATCCGTATAATTTTGTAATAAATGAGGATTTCTCAAGCAAGACAAAAATAACACAAAAGAAGAGATTAAGAAACTCAACTTTATTAAAATTAAGAACCTCTATTCAATAAAAGTCACCATAAAGTAAAACAACAACCCCAAAACTATAAGAAGACTTTGGAAATTCATACTAGAAACAAATGCACACATAAAGGACTTCTAAAAATCACTGAGGGAAAAAAAAGAGAAAAAAGGCCCAAAACACGAATAGCATTTCAGAAGATGAAATACAAATGGTGAATTACAGGACAAGAGGTTCAACCAAGTGATGGCAACAATGTAGAAAAATAGGACCTCTTATACATGTCTGGTGGAAGAATAAATCGTTAAAAACCATTTTAGGAAACAATTTGGCACTGATGTCGAAAACACATGCCTTGCAACCTGGCAGCTCCATTCCCAAATAAATTCCCCAGAGAAGAACCTTATTTATTCCTCTGAGAATGCACGCATAATAATGTGCATAACAGCACCAGAATCCTGAATGGGAAATGGCACCAACCATCACATTCGACAGAAGAGGCAAGAAGAGGAACGGAATCGGCAATAAGATTGGAAACCAAGGTATTCAGCCGCAAGGAATGGGTTGAGGTAGGCACTTCGGAACGAGGTCATCAACGGTCCACGTGTGCTGGAAAAACTCTCTTCTGTGGGGCCTATCATGAGATTCAGGAGCAAACATGGCGATCTCAAGGGGCCACACTGAGCTGGACATCAGTAAAATGGTCCCAAGTCTTGGAAAAAGAGAGGAGCCATCACATCGAATTCTCCTCAAGGACGCCAGATTCCATACGCGACTAGTTATGGATTCCTGGCCACAAGACATATGCTTTGTACTAAAACTGAAGTCACTGAAGGAAAACTAAAGACCCACAATCTCTCACACACGCAGAACGTGAGGGTGTGTCAAAGCCCACTGAGGCATGGGAAGCACCAGTGACTCAGTGCTTCAGAAGCTTTGGGAAAAATCTCTTCTCCTGAGTAATAGTTTTATTTGCAGCAACAGGAGCCCTTTGGCACTGCAGAATGACTACGCGATCCTCCGTTCCTTACGGGTAAATGAACCGAATGTCCTTCAAGGCCCCTTCCAGCACTCACATTTTATGGTTCCATGGAAAAGATGAAACAGAGAAAGGAGAATTCCGCTCTTGTAGAAATTCAAAGACAGAAATGAAGCATACCTTGTACGCTCTTACCGCATAAATTATCGCTAGCTTCCTCTTTTTTTTTTTTTTCTTTTTTTGGTAGAGGAAACTAACAGATACCTTGTTAACATCCTTAACTGTTTAGGCTGCGTGTGTGGTTTTATGCAAGATGACAGTGACGCTTTGTTTTTCGTCTCTTTTACCTATTACAGAAGTCGTCTGTTGCTCAGTGCTAATGACTGTCGGGCCAAAGTGCATACATCAAATGGCATGTCAGAGCTGATGAGCCGTGAGGGCGGCGTTAGCATGTGCCTGGGTAATGTCAGCTGAAAGAGAGCTGGACAGAAACACCCAGATACTGGAGACAGTCAAGACATGAGACCTTTTCTTCATCTCCGAGTCACTAGGGGTACTACGCAAACAGAAGGCGCAAGGCAGAATGTTTCCTCTGAATATATAAATATGTCACCGATGCCTTTCTGGTCCCAGCTTGGGAGAAATAAACACTGCTATCGGAGAGGAACTTTACCTTTTTCATCCTGATACACTACAGCAGGCCGGCCATCGGTGCGGAGTAAATTTGGTGCACCAGTAAGCTCTAAGGAAACCATCCAGTTTCTGCAGGACCTGCACTGTTGTAACCAATGGAGACTCTGCTGGTCTCACAGGCCATCAGCAAGCCTTGATGACACGAAGTTTCAGCCTCCTACGAACTATGACTTAGCAAAAATAAAAGCCGGAATCATCTACAGAGCTCTTGAATGCCTTTCTTAAATGCCGCAGAAACCAACAGAAACATCAAACAAGGTATAGGTAAGCCTTTACCCTTAGGAATAGTCACAAATAATGAGCACATTGCAATAGGTCTATGTGCCCCTTGGAATTTAGCATACCCAACACGTAAACCTTTCTTAAATCCCCCCCAGTTTTTGCCATCCCCCATTGTTTCTCATCTCCGTAAGTAGCGCTGTCCATCAAAGTAATTAAAAGCAGACATCTAACTTCCTTCTACTAACTCCTGTGTTCCTTCAACCTGCCCTCCCACCACCCAGGCCTTATGCAAGTCAACCCATTCTCATGATCTCACGCCCTGCACCCTCGATTTTCTCCACCTCTACAACTCTCTCTCATGTCTTTCTCCACGTTGCTCATTACAATCCAGCCACACGTCTCCCTTCTATTTCTCGGACGTGAAAAGCCCTGTTCTGCCTTGCTTGTTTTTCCCTTTGCACAAATATTCTTCCTCCAGACCTTCACAAAGCCTGCTCCTTCCCAATAGTGAGGTCTTACCTTAGAGTCCTCTTGTTCTGCCTTGCTTGTTTTTCCCTTTGCACAAATATTCTTCCTCCAGACCTTCACAAAGCCTGCTCCTTCCCATTAGTGAGGTCTTACCTTAGAGTCCTCTCCGTCCCTTCCTACCCAACCCCAGGCACACGACTCATGTTCTGCAATTGTCTTATTTAACTGTTTTCTTGTTCATTGTCTTCTGCCTACCTTGTTTATACTGACCCCCAGTGCCCAGCACATAGTAGGCATTCATAAAGGATATCTGAAGAATAAAAGAATGAATGGATTCTTTCTATGCCTTCAAAAGGAAAAGGAACCACCACGTATTACCTACCTCTTCCCGAGGGGTACCTAACGACCGTGAAGCACCTACATCCCAGGTACCGCGCAATTCCTCAGTGACACATCAAGGCAAGCCATATGTCAGTTCTACTTAGCAACTTCTACTCATCACAGAGCACAGCATCTGGCTCAGAACACAGTCAACCAATGAGAAAAGGAAGAGCTCTAGGAGTTAAGTACTATCATTATGCTCCTGAGTATGAGTAAGTGCCATTAAGGCAGCTACTTTACGGATAAGAAAAAGGCATCCTGACGGTAAATCGCCTGCCCGCGGTTACCCACCCTGGGGTGTGGTGGAATGGGGCCAAAATCTGGGTCCGCCTGACTCTAAAGCCTATCCTCAAACTTCTGCATGTACCGATGTAAAATCATTGCACCAAGAGTCTGGCTGGGCAAGTGTAGGAATCTACCAAGAAACTGAACCTAATCCTCTAATTTCCCTTTCATCAAATATGTCTGGAGGTGCCTGGGTGGCTCAGTCAGCTGAGCGCCTGACTCTTGATTTCGGTTCAGGCCCCGTGTCGGGCTCTGCACGGACAGTGCAGAACCTGCTTGGGACTCTCTCTCCCTCTCTCTCTGCTCCTCCCCTGCTTGTGCGCTCTCTCAAAATAAATAAACTTTAAAAAATATGTATGTCTGATGATGTGGCTATAGGTAAACTGAACGAAGTTATCATACGCGGACTGAACTGTGTTAGAAACAAAACCAAATGAAAAACGTATTGAAAGTAACAATTAGTTTGAATGGAGGAGTAGCAGGAAGCGGTGAGAGGAGAAAGAAGGCTGGATGTATCATTAATAAGTAATTAAAAGCCAGTCAATAGTCAGAAGTGAGACTAAGAAAGGGCAGTCTAAAGTAATGCCACTCAATAGATTTTTAAGAAAGGACAGAGAAAAGAACAAAGTAGAAGACAGGACAGAAGAGGAAAATGGACCCGTTTAACGTCCACATCGGAGATGTAATAATACCAGTTTAAAACTTTTTCTGGGCTACTGTAGGAAAAAAATAACGTACTGACATTTGCCATATCCTTTGAAACTCATCAAAATACGTGATAAAATAAATGTGTTGGCTTAGGACTCAGTAGAGTACCTTCCTCTTCAATTATCACTTGCCTCAGTTTCCACACTATCCTAACACCCAGCAGAGGGAGTAAAAAGTAGGAGCAGGGCACCTGGTGGCTCAGTTGGTTAAGCATCCAGCTCTTGCTTTCAGCTCAGGTCATGGTCTCACGGTTCATGAGATCAAGCCCCTACATAGGGACAGATCTGTCTGTCAACACGGACCCTGCTTGGGATTCTCCCTTTCTCCCTACCTCCCTCCCTCTCTCTCTCCTATATATATATATATATATATATATATATCTCATATCAGGACCTATTCACCCATAAGACCACATGAAAAATCCATTCCAGTATCCTGATACGACGTATCCCCTCTATTCTCTGGTGAAATTTTGTTTCAAAATGTGTGTGGGGGGGGGGGGGGACATTGAAACTACGAATATCACCTAGAAGAATAAGAATTTCTGAGAAACCATGCGGTAAAGGAAATTTCTTTGTTCCTGTTATAGATCTTTGAAAATAAATCTCTGAAATATTTCCAGAGCTGTGATAGAACAAGAATTGGAATTAAAAAAAGATAAAGGAAATTAAAGAGGGTCTAACATGGCCTGGAAAAGATATGAGGTCATATATGCAGAATCCTAACAGTAGAAACCGCTGACAAAAATTTAGCATTAAATTTAACGTTTATCATAAGAAGGCTGACTTGGAAGTAAAAAATTAGATCTGGAAAGGCAACATATTTCAGACATTCTCAGTGTCTGCTTCATGCCAGATAGAGATTGGGTTTGACAGATATATTCACCAACAGTAACGTCAACAGAAATGTATCTGTTTCTCTTTTCCACTTAGAAAATATCATGCATAAAGTCGAAGCCTACGTTCTCAGCTCTGAAATGATCTGAAACTTCTCCTTGGCATTGAAGATTGCCACATATAGAAAGATCCCTGTTAAAATGCATCTTAATATGTGTGCTAAGTGTAAGAATGTTATTCTCTGTCACACCTATACATGGGTTTGGTGGAACACAATAAAAGAAAGAGCTATTAAAGAAAACGAGAGCTCCTATTTGCACCTAAAACATGAAAATCAAACACGGAGACAAGCAGAGTAACTTAGCACTCAATAATGTCTCCCCCTGTCACCTGGCTGGTGCTAAAGCATAAGGTATTAAGAGACCAAAGAGAGCGCCCCACGAGCTGACCCCTTAGGATTCATTCTGCAATTATACCAGAGTGTTCTACCTACCGTACAAGCCATTTATGAGACGTTATGCCTCTATGAAAAATTAAATATATTTATTCAGTCCTACTGGTCTGAAATATTTAGTATCTATGCAGAGCAGATGAGACCCATATAGAAGTATAAATATAGGTACACATCATGCATAATATACTGGTTGAGATTGCTTGCATATTTTAGAATATTCGAAGTCTACCTTCTCTTCTCTGAAGAATGGAAGAGGCCACAGTGAGCCAGCGGTACAGATTCTCACAGATCCACACTAGACTCGGATTGTATAAACCACATTAAGACCCTGGACAGAAAACTACTGGGTACTAATAATCCCAACACTAAGGAAGAATACCAAAAGATGGAGAAGTAATTTCAGAGGCAATTTTAAGATCTGAATCTACATGCCCACTATATACACACACACACACACACACACACACATACATACATATACACATATATGTATATATAGTAATTATATATTATATAATAACAAATATATTATTTCAAGATAAGGAAATTTCAGACACTATGCATTCTTGTGTGCATGCAATCACTTGCTCTCTCTCTCTCTCTCTCTGTCCTTCCCTCCCTCCCTCTTTAGGTGTTACACAGACATCTCTATGACCTCCAGTAAGTGCATTCTTCCTGTACTGCACAACCCAGGACAAATTTTCCAGACTGATCAAAAAAAGCTAACAGCAGGCCGGACAGATATATTGAACGTAAACCACCCAGAGGAGAGTAAACAAGACAGTTTTTAGCAAAATCACGGAACATGTAATAATACGATTCATAGAAACTATCTCAATCTTGTTTCTGAGATATGTTTTGTTTGATAGGGACCTCCCCACCTGCACGTTTATACAAGGGCTCATAGTGCAAAATGTATAGGTATCACATTTTTCTACAGATTTATAGATTCCTTTTGGAAAACAGTGAAATAGTAGTTGACAGTTTCAGCCTCCGATTTATGTCGGTAATTGGCAAACCTATTAAATTCTGTTCTTGCTGACTATAATAAATGTAAGCCTTTAATGAAAACAGAGATTACCATCCAGCGTAGCAGGCCCCCAAACCTCTCTATTTTCATAGGCTTCCAGTAATTTATCTCACTTTTCTTGCCATCAGTGAATATCTCAGCTGAGAGCTCTTCGTTGACCTGGGAATGAATCAACGATCCAGTAAATTCAACCTGAGCATGAACCTCTTCCCGATAAGAGTCCAGTACATCCGTGCTGTAGAGACTGAGTACGCATGAAGTAGCAAACGTCAGCCTCTGTGTTGCTTTCACGCTGTCTACACAAGCATCATACCGATCGGCAAAAGGTTAACGTGCACATGAAGCAAATTCATGATGTAAGTTTTCGGGCTAGATTTCGGAAGGCTTAGCGCTGAACTCGCAAATGCCAGTTTACAAAGGGTCAAGCATAAGAGGTGGCAAACAAACGCTCCCTGGATAAAGGGAGCCACACAAAATGCCTGTCACAGACACCAGCTGCACAGGAAGAGCCCGCTGGAGCCCTAATCAGACACCCAGGCTGGGAAGCCCTTGTTCAGAGCACTTCTTGGCTGCACGGCCCCCGGTGATTCACTACCCTTCATCCTCAATGGTTTTCATCTACGAGGTGCAAACAATAACATTACCGAATGGTCAGTTATAATAAGTTGTCCGAAACACACAATTTAATTTAGAATAATAAAAAATGTAAGTGGGGGGAGCATTACTTTTGGGCTAAACTCAGAGTTTAGGGGCGCCTGGGTAGCTGACAGTGCAGAGCCTGCTTGGGATTCTCCCCCCCCCCACCCTGCTTCTGCTCTCTCAAAATAAATAAATGAACTTTAAAAATTTTTTAAATAAATAAACTCAGAGTTTAAATGCCAGTTACCAGCTCTCTTTACTAGTCATGGTGACTAGTATTTTCATCTATGAAGTGAACACCCACCTTAGATGGTTGTTGCAAGACATTAAGTTAATCAAAAATATATTTACAAACTACCCAGGACAGAGTACTCAGAATATAGAAGATTATTAATTAATAATTGTTGCGTCAGGGGCACCTGGGTGGCTCAGTCGATTGAGCATCCAACTCTTGCTTTCAGCTCAGGTCATGATTTTGCAGTTTGTGGGTTCCAGTCCCACGTTGGGCTCTGCACTGAGCATGGAGTCTGCTTGGGGTTCTCTCTCTCTCTCCCTCTCTCTCTCTCTCTCTCCTCTCTCTGCCCCTCCCCCATTTATGCTGTCTCCAGTTCTCAAAATAAATACATAAACTTAAAAAAATACTTGTTGCTTCATCCTTTCTATTTTTGTAAGGATTAAGTTCACTCACTCAAGACAGGCTTCCATCAACAAGACAGAACGAGTTCTTGTACCTGCAAAGCTTACGCTCCTCAGGGAATAATCAGCAGATGAGCCGTCACAGAAGTGAACACCAGGCAGTGATAAGAGCCAAGAACACAGAAGGACAGGGATTGACACCCTGAGTAACGGAGGGGGTCGGGATCGGCCTCTCTGCTGAGAGGACACTGAACCAAGATCAGACAGTTGCAAGTTAGCTTGTGGCATATTCGAGGCAGAGATTCCAGGGCAGCAAATACAACAAGTCTGCAATGGGAAAGGGTTTGGTGAGCTCAGGAAAAGCAAGGGGGCCGGTGGGTGGAGAGGAGGAGACGGGCACAGGGACCGGGCGGAGCACCCAGAGGGCCTTGCCGGCCATGGGAAGGGCTTCGGTGTTCAGTCCAAGCAGCACGGGGACCATGGAGGGCTGTGATCCGGGGAGTGACATGGCTCATTTCGCTTGAAAAGAAGCACTCCGGCTTCCGTGCTGGGAGCAGCACTACCAGTTGAGAGTTATTACTGAAGCTGAAGCGAAAGAGGATGGAGTCCTGTGTCAGGGTGCTGCCTGTGTAAACGGTGGGAAGTGGCCACAGTCAGAATATAAGAAGGTAGCGCCGACAGAAAGTGGGATGGAGACGGTGAAGAGAACGATTACAAGCTTCGAGGCCTGACCAGGGAATGCTGGGGGAAAGCCTGCCAGACGGCAGGGAAGACGGGTGTCAAGTCAACTTTGGACACATTAGGTTTGGGAAGACTTTTATCCAGATGAGACTTCAAGCAGGCAGCTGGAGAAAGGAGTCTGGAAGTCAGGTCCTATGTGACAGCTGAAGATAAACACTTCAGAGTCACCTGTATGACAAGGTATTTAAAGACCCTGACGCTAGGGGCGCCCGGGTGGCTCAGTCGGTTAAGCATCTGACTTGGGCTCAGGTCATGATCTCACGGTTTGTGGGTGCGAGCCCCGCATCAGGCTCTGTGCTGTCACCTCGGAGCCTGGAGCCTGCTTTGGATTCTGTGTCTCCCTCTCTCTCTGCCCCTCCCCCATTCACACTCTGTCTCTCTCTGCCTTTCAAAAATGAATAAATGTTAAAAAAAAAAAAAAAAATTTAAACATGAACCCCGAATCCTGGGGGCTCGCCAACACCAGGAGCTTGGGAGGGGAACATGAGGAGGGTGGGAAGATGGAATTTGACAAGGCAGAATCCTAGGGAATCAGGGCCAATGGGCTGTAGGGGAGGAGGAACACCAGGACCCAGCTGGATAAGTGAGTTGCACAGCGGAAGTCAAGCACCAAGTGAGAAAAAGGCTAAAGATTACCATCTTGGGATTCTCTCTCTCCTTCCTCTGCTCCTCCCCTGCTTGGCTCTGTCTCTCCCTTTCTCAAAATAAATAAACTGAATTTTTTTTTAAAAAAAAGGGGGGGGGGAGCAGCAAATGGTACAGCAGCAGAAAGGGAATATGGAATAAAGGAAGGAAATATTTGGGGCTCCTATAATATTTCTGGCATTCTTCTGGGCACTGTGGAGAGAGGTGATCAAAACAGACAAAACTCCTGCGGTCCGTCAGTAATGCCGGGGAAATGATATGAATACAACAAAGCAGGCGAGGACAAAGATATAACGAGAGTTGATATTTTATACAGCCATATAGGGAAAAGCTCTGTGATGACATTTGTCTGGATGAAGCCAGGCCATGACGATATATATCTACGAGAAAGTTCTAGGAGAGGTACTGTTGACATGTTTGAAAACTATATTATCAGCTGTTTGTAGGATGGTGGGAATAGTCCTGAAAACATCCAACAGAGGAAAAAGCTTGTGGGGAGAGGGGACACAGGCGCACGTCCACGTGTCAAGAGCACAGGTGGAGAGGTCATGGCCTCAGGCAGGGGCAAAGGTG
Organism: Neofelis nebulosa; assembly: GCF_028018385.1. Lineage (NCBI taxonomy): Eukaryota > Metazoa > Chordata > Mammalia > Carnivora > Felidae > Neofelis > Neofelis nebulosa. The sequence continues at coordinate 7,995,774 of NC_080794.1, read as the reverse complement.
GAGTTAAACATCCTGACAATGTCTGCAGCCAGCGACCTCAAAGCACTCAGAGTCCACTGGGGAGACAGAAGGCAGAACAGGTAGGTGTGTGATTACACTGGAGCATACCTGTACTCGGGCATCATGACCAAACAAGAAGAGGACAGAAGAGGAGCAGAAAGGGGTGAGCCACCTGCGAGTGTAGTCCCGGCCTGCTGCATGTGTAATAGACCTCTGTAGAGCCCGTCCCCACCTGCTATCCAGTTTAATTCATCCCAATACTACTTGAGGCATGCTGGAAAGGCTGCTACATTCGCCTATTAAAAAAAACAAACAAACTAGGGCCACCTGGGTGGCTCAGTCAGTTGAGCGTCTGACTTCGGCTCAGGTCATGATCTCATGGTTTGCGGGTTCGAGCCCTGTGTCGGGCTCTGTGTGGACGGCTTTCTCAGAGCGTGGAGCCTGCTTCGGATTCTGTGTCTCCCTCTCTCTCTCTGCCCCTCCCCTGCTCGTGCTCTGTCTCTCTCTCTCTCTCAAAAATAAACATTAAAAAATATCTTTAAAACAAAAAAAACGTACCTCCACAGGGTCAAGGTATAAACTACAATGTAAATCCTGAAGTACACTGATGGAAGTCCTCACTGGGACCGTGATTCACAGCATCCATCACACCAAAAGGGCCTATGCCTCTCTTTTCCTAGACTACACTCTTCAAGGGCAAGGACGATGCCTTATTCTTGCTGCATCATACCTGGAATATTACAGATTTTCTCAATAAGTGATAGACCAGCGAATGAATAAAAAGGTGCCAATAAAAAATAAAAATCAGGGGCACCTGGGTGGCTCAGTCAGTTATGCATCCGACTTTGGCTCAGGTCATGATCTCATGGTTCATGGGTTCAAGCCCCATGTCAGGCTCTGAGCTGTCAGCACAGCTGAGAGCCTGCTTCAGACTGGGTGTCTCCCTCTCCCCCTGTGCCTCCCCCATTCGTGCTCTGTCTCTATCTCTCAAAAATAAATGTTAAAAAAATTAAATAAAAATTAAAAAATAAAAATAAAAATCAGGGGTGCCTGAGTGCCTCAGTCGGTTAAGCGTCTGACTTCAGCTCAGGTCATGATCTCATGGTTTGTGAGTTCGAGCCCCGCGTCAGGCTCTGTGCTGACAGCTCAGAGCCTGGAGCCTGCTTTGGATTCTGTGTCTCCCTCTCTCTTTGCCCTTTCCCTGTTCGTGTTTGTTCTCTCTCAAAAATAAATAACCATTAAAAAAAATATATCAACAAAAGTCTAGTCGAGATAAGTTAAAATACCAAGAAATACCAAATCTCTCACTTTCTAGCTACTTAATCTTAGAATAATTCCCTTCAATGAGACTCAATTATCTTATTCATACAAAAAAAAAAAAAAACCCTACCCTTGCTATATCACAACGATTATCATAAAGATAACATTAAACACATGAAGCCCTTTGTAAACTGGGAAGTACTATGTAACACTTGGTTAGTACTAATATCCACATAACTGGTAACCAGACAAGCAACACAGGTCATGAACAAGGTCACGCACAGTTTTAGCAGTGTGGCAAACCAACTAGAGGTGAGATCTGATCACCTGTAAGAGCTTAGTCTGGGTCAATATCATCCATGAAAGACCGCGGTGTTAAGAGGAAAAAAAAAAAAAAAAGCTTAACAAATTAAAACCATATTATGAGGAATACAAATACCACACTTGGTTTGGACAAAGAAATTATGAACCTGCCAAAGGTATTCCCCAATACTTTCATCTACAGGTACCTGGCACTTAAAGCATCACTGGTTTCTGATATCCTGTCAAGGATGCTCAATCAAAAACTATCAAAAATGCTCAATTCAACAACTTTTTTAAATATTTAGGTTAAAAACTTGCCTAAGAGGACATTCGATGTCTACCGCCTTTGTATGTCTTTTAAAAATCCAAATTGGGGGAGGGGGGGGCTCCTGGGTGGCTCAGTGGGTTAAGAGTCTGACTTCAGCTCAAGTCGTGATCTCACGGTTCTTGAGTTTGAGCCCTGCGTCAGGCTCAGAGCTGACGGTGCACAGCCGGCTTGGGATTCTCTCTCCCTCACTTTCTGCCCCTCCCCAACTTTCTCTTTCTCTTTTTCTTTCTCTTTCTCTTTCTCTCTCTCTCCCTCCCTCTTCTTCTCTCTCTCAAAAAAAAAAACTAACATTACAAAATATTTTTTAAAAAATTAAAGTCCAAATGGAATTTTTTAGATGGTCTCTTGACTAGTTTCTTAAGTCTTTATCACGAAAATTGGGTTCATCCCTTCTTGCTTTGCATGCTCCTTAGAGCAAATATAGATATATTAAAACATCCTTTTCTGTCCTTTCTAGTAATCAAAAGGTGTCAAGTGCATATTACAAGCAAAAAATAAATTTCATGTGAATAAGGAAAAAGAATTTCCTGCCTGGGATTCTTTGGATTATTACTGATGAGGAAAAATAAAAACCAAGAAAATACCCCCCCCCCCCCAGTTCATGTTGAAGGTGTCTTGGCAAAAGATGATTTAGCCAAACAATAACTGAAATACAACCTGAAGCAGTATTTCTCTTTTGAAATAAACGGATTTTCCAAATTATGTATCATCTTTGTGCTAATCAGATTCTGCAAAAACCCAAAGCATCATGATTTCTAGTTGACAGTTCAAGGTTACAGAAACCTCTGAATCCTTGGCTCTGCCCCTCTGTGGGTCAATTACAGTTTAAGTTGTCAACTTTAAGACCCATCTAAGATATCTTGGACTCTGCCTTTTACTTTTGCTGTTAGCATAACCAGCAGCAGGTTCTCTTCTTGAAACTATCTTTTCTCCCCTCCATCACCAGAAGGTTCTATCCACCTCTCTCCTGCTGCCCAAACACCCCGCGGCACAGTCTTTGTTCTACAAAATGTTTCTCCTTTGTGTGTTCTTCCCATGGTGCAGCACACTTGTGACTTATCTACAATGGCCAGCAAGGACAGCTTATTAAGCTGTCATGTGAGTCCCTTTTCCTAATCAGCTCTGAAAAGACGAAGTCTCTTGTGCGACAGAAAATAATGAAGCTTCCAACCCAGCAGCACCTTGAAGGTCTGTGACATCTGAGTGGGCTCCATTTCTAATGTTTCCTTCACCTAGTAGTTATTGTAACAACCTCTTTCTTCAAAGATTGCCCCTCACAGGGGCCCTTCCACAATAAAGGGGCAGGACAGGAAGAGTGGGCACTCTGAATATGAAAGTCTGTGTAATTTAAAACTCCATAGCAGATGGAAATGACAAGAAAAGTGAACCTGTAGCTAAAAAGCTCATTTTAAAGAAACCATTATTTTTTTTTCAGAAGCCCAAATGCTTTATTCTTCCTGCACTATTTAATAGTTTTGAGGGCTTTTTCTTTTCCCTTCTTCTCAAGAAATCTCACAGAAAAAAACATTTTGTGGAACTATTTATGACAAATTGTGAATCATTTAAAGATTTTTCTCTTCTAGGGCATCTGGGTGGCTCAGTCAGTTGAGTGTCTGACTCTTGATCTTGGCTCAGGTCATGATCTCACAGTTCATCTCCCACTGAAATTCGCAATCAAATATTTTACATTTTCCATGGCTTGGCTGAATCAACAAATTAAACCAGTGGTCATTAGGGGCGCCTGGGTGGCTTAGTTGGTTAAGCGTCCAACTTCGGCTCAGGTCATGATCTCGCGGTCTGTGGGTTCGAGCCCCGCATCGGGCTCTGTGCTTACAGCTCAGAGCCTGGAGCCTGTTTCAGATTCTGTGTCTCCCTCTTTCTCTGACCCTCCCCTGTTCATGCTCTCTCTCTCTCTCTGTCTCAAAAATAAATAAATGTTAAAAAAAAAATTAAAAAAAAAAAAACAGTGGTCATTAAATCATGGAAACAAACCATTAAAAACAAATAGCATTTAAAAAGTAAGAATTATCAGGGTACCTGTGCGGCTCAGTTGGGTAAGCATCTGACTTCGGCTCAGGTCATGATCTCATGGTTCATGAATTCAAGCCCCGTGTCCGGCTCTATGCTGACAGCTCAGAGCCTGGAGCCTGCTTTGGGATCTATGTCTCCCTCTCTCTCTGCTCCTCCCCCATTTGCACTCGCTCTCTTTCCCTCTCTCTCTCTCTCCCAAAAATTAATAAAACACCAAAAGACATTTTTAAAAAATAAAAAATAATTATCATGTATAATCCTATTTCTGAGCAAAAACCAAATCTAATATAATAAGCCAAAATCCATAAACAACCAAGCTGGAAAAAAAAAAGTGAGGTTCAATTACTTTCATTAATGTTCTTCTCGAGGATTCAAATACTTCATGAACAACACTGGTGTCCAGAAAGTGATTATAACCGCCTGAAAACGAACAGCACTGGCAAGGTCCAGATAATTCAGTAATGCTGCTGGCACAGACAGGGGCCAACTGGAGGGACAGAACAGCAGGCAAAGAAGGAAAACAGACTAAAACACTCCGGGTGTGATGTGACTTCTGATTAAAGCTGCTTCCAAAATTAAAGCAAATGGTCAACAGTGTTGACGGACACACCTGTTTAGACCCCGAGAAGAAAGCGAACAGGGATCTCCCAATCCAGAATCCAAGATCAGCTGGATGTTTGACCAGCCCCGTGCTTTCTCAATATTCTCTTGGTTGAGTCTTCCCTCCCACTTTGACATAGTATTTAAAACTCCTCAATTGACTTCAAACCTGAGCCTCGATTTGTACAAGTCTTCTTTCTGGACAGTCTGTGGCCTCCATCTATTTATATGTTTTAATGGAAATGAACCTCTCCCTGCATGTGCTAACGGAGCCTATATCCTTACTGTTCCACACTCCTGACAGGTACGCAAATACAGCTGAATTTTACTTCCACATTAACAGGAGCGTGTTCGCCTTCAGAAGCCCATGTAAAAACTGTCCCAAGCTGCTCCTCAGTGCATGGTGAGCTGTGCCCTCTCCAAGCTCCAAAGTTCAAAGAGAAGCATTCCAACAGAACCAAAAGGGTGTCTAAATGGCCCCATCATAAAACATACGTAAATTATCTTTAGTGGTGATAAAACCTAAAAATAATGAATTATTTAAAAACTATGTTTAAAATACGGGACACCTGGGTGGCTCAGTCGGTTAAGCGTCTGACTCTTGGTTTCAGCTCAGGTCACCATCTCACGGTTTGTGGGTTCGAAACCCCACGTGGGGCTCTGCACTGATGGTGTGGAGCCTGCTCAGGACTCTCTCTCCCTCCCTCTCTCTCTCTCAAAATAAATAAACTTAAAAAATACATACTTCCAAAGCTTCGCTATGAACGGCTTTCAAGGAGGGAGCCCCCCCCCCCACCCCGAACTAGTGGAATCAGACTGGAAGCACTAAACATGGAAAGGTTATTTTTTCTTCCAAATTTTCAAACACCACCTTGCACATGAATGCAAAGGGCAGTACATTTAAAGCAGAAGGGAGTGGCCATCTGTCATCTGGATGGCCCAGTAGTCGCTGCCCCTTCTGGGGAGATACCGTGATATTCCTCTCTGGAGCAAACTTCTCCTCCCAGACTCTCAGTCTAGGTGATCTGGGCAAAATGAATTATGCACTCCCACGCCTCTGAGGGGCCCACTTGTGACCAATGGCTTCCATCCTAGTGACATGACCCAGGTTGGTGCAATGAGACTCAATCACAGCAATGAATTATCAGGAAGGAAAAGCTCTCTCTTTCTTTCCAAGTTAGTAGAACGCGTGCCTGGAGCTGCTGGTGACCATCCGGCCGTGTCAGAGGGAAAACCTCTCTGAATGTGAAACCGATACTAAAGAAAACACAGCCAAGAACCAAGGTGACTTGTCCTCATAGCATCACTCGGGTCCCTGGAAATGGCCATGCGTGAACTGAGACCTGCCCTGGACCTTCCAATCACACGAGTCAGCCACACACCCTCCTTTATTTATTTCTTGGTACCAATAGGAGTTGGGTTTCTCCACATACATCCAAAAGAGTTCCACCAGCAACTTGAGTAAATCCCTCCAATACTGGCGACATTAGAACTTCAAATTCACAGAACCTCAAACCTCAAACCTTTTCAATGAAAGGAGGTCATTTTCTGTAGGAAATGTCCACGGGACCTTGTACTAAGGTGATTTCCATAAGGTTACTGCTCCTCTGTAAGAATCTATGTTCTCGGGGCGCCTGGGTGGCTCAGTCGGTTAAGCGGCCGACTTCAGCTCAGGTCACCATCTCGCGGTCCGTGAGTTCGAGCCCCGCGTCGGGCTCTGGGCTGATGGCTCAGAGCCTGGAGCCTGCTTCCGATTCTGTGTCTCCCTCTCTCTCTGCCCCTCCCCCATTCATGCTCTGTCTCTCTCTGTCTCAAAAATAAAACGTTAAAAAAAAAATTTTTTTTTAATTAAAAAAAAAAAAAAAGAATCTATGTTCTCTATTTTCTTGATCCTTTACCCTTCATAGTAACATGACAGTGGTGACCTCTTAACAGCAGGAGAACTTCCAAACCTTTCAAAACATCTAGCATTCAATGATTTTAGGACACTGGAGAACTAAACCCAGATGAAAACAACTACATACAGCAAAAGCCTGTGACTTTCTGTTGTGCTTAAGCATTAATGGCAGTCTTAATGAGCAAACCAAATGATCTCTCATGATACAATCCTAAAAGAGAAAGAAAAAGATTTTCTTTATCCAAGCTCCCTCCCTCCCTGCTGGGAATATTTAAATCTTAATTATTCCTCAGAGTCTTTGCAATCTTGCAGGGTAAATTGCCGATGAAAAAATGAGATGCTTTCTTGGTGTATATGTTACAGAGTGCAGCAACTGTTAAGAAAGAAAAATTACGAGCCTGGCTCAAGTGCACTGCTCTAGGACCGTCAAAACCTGGGCACGCCCAAATGCATAGGTTCAGAAGCATTTTTCAAAAGAACAACAACAGCAAAAATACACACATTTCCATTTATAGGCAAAAGTGGACCCATCTTTTATTTTTAATTTTTTTTTAATTTTTTTTTCATTCAACGTTTTTTATTTATTTTTGGGACAGAGAGAGACAGAGCATGAACGGGGGAGGGGCAGAGAGAGAGGGAGACACAGAATCGGAAACAGGCTCCAGGCTCCGAGCCATCAGCCCAAAGCCCGACGCGGGGCTCGAACCCACAGACCGCGAGATCGTGACCTGGCTGAAATCGGACGCTTAACCGACTGCACCACCCAGGCGCCCCCATCTTTTAAACTATAGTATTTTTAAGTATGTATGTGTCTACTTGAAAGAGAAGGCAAGAAGAGAGTCTGATTGGGAAAAGCGCTGAGGCTGAGTGGACCCAGGTAGACCCAGGTAGAAGGCTGAGTGGACCCAGGTAGAAGGATCATTCACCTGAATGCTCCCAAGTCACCCTGATTGGTTTAGTGCCCTTTTCTGTTGTTTTTCACAACCCGCTTACAAATGCTGGTAAATATTCTATAGACTACGTCATTATCCACTTCAAAACAAAGTCAAACCATTAACTGCAAAAGGTCAACTGTGAATCTCTTCTAGATCTGAAGTGAGTCGCAGGTCTATTATTAACCTGGACATACCAGGCAACTACAGATGAAAAGAACAGAACTCCAGGACCACTGGTCTCGTGGATGGTTCCACAGACCTCATCTTGGCTTCACATAGTGGAGAAAGAGGCCAAGGCCAGGGGACCAAGGGAAAGGTTAGAATTCTCAATATCTGATTATCAATATTTTCCTTTGCTGAATTATGGGATCTTCAGAGAGCACGACAATAAATAAAGGATACTGACGAGACCTCCAATCATTTCCCTCCCACCCTTCAGGAAAGAACCGTACCAAACACATTTTCTATTACAACATCTCAAAGCACCACATTCTATTAGTAAAAACTTCTACCGTCAAAAACTCCATATTAAATTACTTAAATTCAGCCTAAGTTCTTTTTCTCTAGTTTACTGCTCAAAGGGTAAAGAGCTTACTGCCTGCTATCTTCAGAACTTTTTGTTTCTTATTCTTAACACTCAGAAGAACTTCAGACTTTCTTTCTTTACCAGTAACTATCTTTTACAATCTTGGATAAACTGTTTAATCTTCCTAGACCTAACTTTCCTCCTCTGCAAACTAAAATATCACAACAAACTTGTGGATACCTAAGGCTTTTACTAAGTTGATGTTCATCCTGTACCTCTCGCTTGGTTCCTTAGACTCTATTCTAGCTCTTTAAATATGTGCCCCACATGCATTTATCCTAAATTCCTAATTCTTTCCTGGAACTTTGCAAGAAAAAAAAAAATGATAACGATGCAAGTAAAAAAATCAAAACAAAATTTCAATGTCTTGCACTGACCTATTATCTTATAATAACCACTACAAGTGAATGGGAGGTGAGCTGAAACAGCAAGTCCTAAGTGTCTGAGACATGGAGGGGACATCCTTGTATCAGGGCTAATGAAAGCCATCAACTGGTCATTAGGAATAAACCTTTCCAATTTGTAAATCACGTTTTTGGTGTTTTATTCTTTTTTTTTTTTTTTAACGTTTATTTATTTTTGAGACAGAGAGAAACAGAGCATGAATGGGGGAGGGTCAGAGAGAGAGGGAGACACAGAATCCGAAACAGGCTCCAGGCTCTGAGCGGTCAGCACAGAGCCCGACGCAGGGTTCGAACTCACGGACGGCGAGATCATGACCTGAGCTGAAGTCAGACGCTTAACCGACTGAGCCACCCAGGCGCCCCAACGTTTATTTATTTTTGAGACAGAGAGAGACAGAGCATGAATGGGGGGGGGGGGCTGGTCAGAGAGAGGGAGACACTGAATCTGAAACAGGCTCCAGGCTCTGAGCTGTCAGCACAGAGCCCAACGCGGGGCTCGAACTCACGGACCGCGATATCATGACCTGAGCCGAAGTCGGCCGCTTAACCAATTGAGCCACTCAGGCGCCCCTTTGGTGTTTTATTCTTAATTTGAAAAGTTAATGGATGACAGAACACCGCGGAAGGGAAGAGAGAGGTTTGTGCACGGAGACATGCCATATTCACTCAGAATATGTGGGAGTGAATGCAGGTTTGAGAAAATTCCTACTCAAAATGCAAAACAATAGTGGGATAAAGTAAGTATGGAGTGAACACCAAGGTTTGTTTGAAATGCTTTCCTCAAATATACATACACATGACATGCTGAAAGTTAGTATTTGCCTATTAAATGATGGTACATCTTTACCCTCACCTTTGCCCTAAAAACTATTTTAATGATCATGGTTTCTAGCCCTAAGGGATGATGGGAAAGCATCTCAATGATCTATCCTTCTTTTAGATCTCTTGTTACTTAGATGATATGAATGATCAAAACGTTGCTGTCTTCACATATGCTTGGGGAACAAATCAATGTTGCAATGGCAGTGGACAAACCCAAAACTTCCAAATGTTTGATAACCAGGCAATAAATAGCTTCGCTTCATCATCTCAGCTTTGCTTGCTAGTGAACAGAGAAGGAACTGTGTCATGTATTTAAATTGAAGCTTTGAGGGGTGCCTGGGTGGCTCAGTCGGTTGAGCGTCCGACTTTGGCTCAGGTCATGATCTCATGGTCAGTGAGTTCAAGCCCTGCATCGGGCTCTGTGCTGACAGCTCAGAGCCTGGAGCCTGTTTCAGATTCTGTGTCTCCCTCTCTCTCTGCCCCTTCCCCACTCATACTGTGTCTCTTTCTGTCTCTCAAAAATGAATAAATGTTTAAAAAAAATTTTTTAATAAAAATAAATAAATAAATAAATAAATAAATAAATAAATAAATTGAAGCTTTGATTCTCAGAATTCCTAAATGAGATATATTAAAAGGGCATATCCTTCCTAAGGAACACTCCAAGGAATGCATAAGCAAACAAACAAAAATAATAAATAAGTGTAAGAATACCAAGCTGGGAATGGCAAGACAAATAGCCACTACACTTGACTGATATATGCACAGGCCCATTTCTAGCCACGATACATGCATAAAAATACAGTAAACGTTAATCAGAAATTCACCCAATGGAAATAGAGTATAAAAGGTCACCAAGAAGGGGTCCATCAGTAACTAATACAAACTTAGTGGATAAGACCAAGAGAAAAATAAAAAGCTACCTAAATACCTAAAATGATTATTTACACCATAAACCTCTCTCTCCAAAAGAACAAAAAATTCTGTTCAACTGATGGGCTTAAGGTTCCATAAAGAGGAAGTTGAGATGCATAAAGCAATCTGCAAGCCTCTAAGAACAGTCTAGGTTCCAATTCAGCAATGTGTTCTCAGAATTAAAAGCTTTTGGGCATGAAAACTGGAGACCCTTACCAAAGGGGAATTTACAATACTCATGGAAATACAGGAATTATCTCAGAGTACTTCCTCTAAACAAATATGCCTTGCCTAACAACAAACTGGTGTTTCTTCAATCTTCACATCCTTTTCCTATAGGCTTCCCAGATTTTTCTCTCAATATCTTATCCTGCTATGCAAAGCTCATAAAAATATCAGTTACACAGGGCTTATCTGAAACGTCCTATGGATGATACAGTGAACAAAAATGCCTTCGGTCTTGAAATACATTCATGAAAAATTTCCTATTATCCTGGCATCCGAAACTTTCTCTTCTCCATTCACATTTTATAATGTGCTAGGGTCTGAATGTTCAGGTCTCCCAATATTCACACATTGGAATCCTAACACTCAAGTGATGGTGTGCAAGGTGGGGCCTTAGGTCATGAACATGAAGTCCTCATGAATGGGCTTAGTGTCCTTATAAAAGAGACCCCACAGGGGCGCCTGGGTGACTAAGTCTGTTGAGAGGCCAACTCTTGGTCTCGGCTCAGGTCACCATCTCCCAATTCATGGGATCGAGCTCCGTATTATTGAGCTCTGTGCTGACAGCATGGAGCTTGCTTGGGATTCTCTCTCTCCGTCTCTCTCTGCCCGTCCCCTGTTCATGCTCTTTCTGTCTCTCTCAAAAATAAATAAACTTTAAAAAAACAGAGACCCCACAAAGCTCCCTAGCCCTTCCCCTATGTGAGGACAGAGTGAGAACTCTGTGACCCCCCCAAGACGGCCCTCACTCGACCGTGCGGGCACCTTGATCTCTGACTTCCAGTCTCCAGAACTGTGAGAAATAAATTGTGTGGCTTATAGGCCTGCGGTAATCTGTTACAGCAGCCTGAACAGATAGGCATCACGTAGCATACAGAAGGTGCTACCTACCTAAAATTAGAAAAACAGTAATTAATTAGAAACAAGCTACAGAACGCTGGGTCAGAAGTGAAAAGGCCTCATCTTATTTGGCATCTAGTGGGGAAAACGGGCATCCTCATCCCCTCAGAGCAAAATCCCATGCGAGGCCTAGAGATGCTAAGTGAGTTGTCCTTCACCACCCTAATCCACGGCAAAGAAAATAAGTATTTATGGCATCTCTTTTAAAAAACAAAGTAGGGGCACCTGGGTGGCTCAGTCAGTTAAGCATCGGACTTGGGCTCAGGTCATCATCTTGCAGTTCACAAGTCTGAGCCCTGCGTCAGGCTCTGTGCTGACAGCTCAGAGCCTGGAGCCTGCTTCAGATTCTGTGTCTCCTCTCTCTCTGCTCCCCCCCATTCCCTCTCGCATATGTTCTCTCTCTCTCTCTCTCTCTCAAAAATAAACATTCATTTTTTAAATAAAAAAATAAAACATAAAAAAACAAAGTAGTGTAAGATTGGGTGGGAGGGCGCGGGCAGGTGGAAAAGGCTGGACAACACACAATGACCTACGTAAGCCATAACCGCAGTGTTGCAGACATAAACCTCCTAGAAGCCAGTCAGGTCCCGAGTGCCTGACTGCGGAGTCTCCTAGCACCATATACAATCCCCTTCGTTGGGGAACGTGAAAAAGCATCTTCTGTATTCATAACCATGTAGTGGGTTATGCGGAGATTAACCAAGTTTCGGCCTTGGGAGAAATTCATGTCAGTAAAACAATACAGAAGAGGTAGATACATATTTTAACGAGCCATGTGAACTGCTAAGTCTGGGCTCTCCATCTTAGATTCACATACATATCATCAGCATCAACTAAATTTTGGATGAACTTTTAGAAAGCTCTAATTTGCTTTATTACACCTCTGCTCAGCAAGGCATTTAACTGGCTTAAAAAAAAAAAAAAAAAAAAAAAAAAAAAAAAAAAAAAAAAAAAAACAGGGCCTGGGTGGCTCAGTTGGTTAAACATCCGACTTTGGCTCAGGTCATGATCTCATGGTTTGTGAGTTCGAGCCCCACGTCGGGCTCTGTGCTGACAGCTCAGAGCCTGGAGCCTGCTTCGGATTCTGTGTCTTCTCCTCTCTCTGCACCTCCCATGCTCATGCTCTGTCTCTCTCTGTCTCTCAATAATAAATAAACATTAAAAAAAAAATTTTTTTTTAAACCAGGAAGAAACAGATGCAAAAAATAAAAATATATAGTCGACCTTTTTTTTGATATAAAGCTGCTACAGACAAAACAATCAGCTATGTAAACAAATCTCATAATCCTCACTCGTTATGCTAAAATCATGTTCGTCTGAAATTCACCAGATTTAACTTGTATGTAAGGAAAAGTATACTTTAAATTACAACTAGTCATAACTTTAGGAATATCATTTTAAAAACAAAAACATCCCACTATACAACTGACTTCTATTAAGCCATCTATCAAGGGGCAGAACAAATCTACAGTTGGTTAACAGACAGGCATTTTATTTGTTTGTTTCTTTTCAGGGTTTTTTTGTTTTGTTTTCTTTTTACTTGTTTTGGGTTTTTTTGGTGTAAAAAGGTGATTTTATTATAGCACCAGGACAGGACGCATGGGCAGAAAGAGCTGTCGACAGGCATGTTTTTAAAAAACTGAATTTGTCTCCACTTTCAAGGATAATTTTTTTAAATACCTCCATTTGGAAAAAAATTAACATAATTTTGAGACTTATTAGTCAAGTGATTGCTGGCTGGTTTTGTCCTTTTCTAAAGCTACTTGGCATTAAATGACTTGATAACAAGTCTCAAACTCATATCATATAGAAGAGAGGTTTAAGTCAACATCCTCTTTTAAATAAATCAAGTTGGGGTGCCTGGGTGGCTCAGTCGGTTAAGCGTCTGACTTCAGCTCAGGTCACGATCTCGCGGTCCGTGAGTTCGAGCCCCGCGTCAGGCTCTGGGCTGACGGCTCGGAGCCTGGAGCCTGCTTCCGATTCTGTGTCTCCCTCTCTCTCTGCCCCTCCCCCGTTCATGCTCTGTCTCTGTCTCAAAAATAAATAAACGTTAAAAAAAAAAATTAAAAAAAAAAATCAAGTAGCCTTAGGGATAATATTAGAAATATATATTTTTAGATGTATTGAAACTAAAACTTGGCTGATTTTCCCTCTCTGTTTATGTCAGCCACAATTTGTTGTTTTTTTTTTCCATTCAGTGGTTCCCCCAGTATAAATAAAAGATAGTTGCTTTTCATAATTCATTGTAGTTTTCTTAGGGTAATGTAGTATTTCACCATTTTATTCACCTTTCAGATTAACAAGATATCATGACATAGAGAAAAGCATCTGGAGGACATGTGAGGCAGACGGGAGAGTTCTATTTAAAAAAGGAAGGGAGGGTTGCCTGGGTGGCTCCAGTCAGTTAAGTGTCCGACTTTGGCTCTTGGCTCAGGTCATGATCTCAGAGTTCATGAGTTTGAGCCCCACGTCAGGCTCTGTGCTGATAGCTAGGAGCTTGGAGCCTACTTCAAATTCTATGTCTCTGTCTCTCTCTGCCTCTCCCCTGCTAGTGCTCTCTCTGTGTCTCAAAAATAAACATGTTAAAAAAAAAATTTGAAATACAAAAAGGAAGGGAGCACCTGGGTGGCTCAGTCAGTTAAGCTTCTGACTCTTGATCTCGGCTTAGGTCATGATCTCACGGTTGTGCAATTGAGCTCCTATCAGGCTTTGAGCTGACAGCACGGTATCTGCTCGGGATTCTGTCTCCCTCCTTCTCTGCCCTTTCCCTGCTTGCACGTGCAAGCTCTCTCACTCTCTCTCAAAATAAATAAGCTTAAAAACTTAAAACAAAAAAAAAAAAAAAAAAAAAAAAAAAAAAAAAAAAAAGAAGGATGTCTTCTGGTACACCTGGGTGGCTCAGCTGGTTGAGCATCTGACTCTTGATTTTGGCTCAGGTCATGATCCCAAGGTCATGGGATCAAGCCCCACGCTGGGCTCCATGCTGAGTGTGGAACCTGCTTGAGATTCTCCTTCCCTCCCTCCCTCCCCCTAAAAAGAACAATGAAGAATGCCTTTGTAGGCTGGAGTTTTTCCACAGGAGCCAACAGGGATGGTGCTGGGGGCAGCTGATCTTCAACACCCTTCAGCGCCCTGGGAGCAGATGCAGGGGTGGTGGGGGAATCTCGTCACAGTTAGAACCCACCAAGGTGCACTGAGCCACGTTAGTCGACATTAGGAGCATGGTGAATTTCAGTCCAAAGCCTTTTGGTTTTTACTTCAATGTGTTTTGACCACCAAGCTAGAACAAAAACCTCTCAGCACATGAATCTTAAGAAGTGAACTAAATGGGGACGCCCGGGTGGCTCAGTCGGTTGGGCGTCCGACTTCGGCCCAGGTCATGATCTCACGGTTCCTGAGTTCGAGCCACGCGTCGGGCTCTGTGCTGACAGCTCGGAGCCTGGAGCCTGCTTCCGATTCTGTGTCTCCCTCTGTCTCTCTCTGAACTAACTGGCATAAAACACCACCTCCCCAGCCCCAGGCAGGCATGCTAGACCCAGCGTGCTGGAGCACCAGGATGCAGGCAGATTCAACACCCCGATGAAACCCTAGCATGCTCACGACTGAGCCCAGCTTAAAGCATTACCCCCAGTCACCTGCAGGCCCGTGCAGAGCTAACTTCGCTACTGCAAGCCCGAGATTCTGCATCTGCAGCAGGGTAAATGCCTCCTGGAATTCAAGGAAGCAATGATTAAGGTGGTTAGCAGTCCGTGGCACGCTGTCAGATGCAATAAATGTTAGCTATCACTGTTCTTTTTTTCCCCCGCCTCCCTCATATCACTGCAGGCTTCTCGTTCAAGCTCCACACCAAACAGCATTTGAAAACCACGAAAAGGGAGAGAATGGCTGCGATGCGTTTTAGAAAACATTTTATAGAAGTTCTGGACAGTACAAGTCCTCACTGTTTACACATAATTATTATTAAATGCCATGTGACATACACACCTCCCCCACTCCATTCTAGAGGGCACCCTACAAAATTAATATCTGGCCTCCTACACTGTCTTGTCACTCTGAAGAAACACAGATCTCACCACGAATCCCTTCTTGTCGATACCGCAAAGTAGCACTTGAGTTTTAAACACTCCTAAATGGTTATGACAACGGGGA
The DNA here is from genome assembly GCF_028018385.1 of Neofelis nebulosa. Classification (NCBI taxonomy): domain Eukaryota; kingdom Metazoa; phylum Chordata; class Mammalia; order Carnivora; family Felidae; genus Neofelis; species Neofelis nebulosa. The sequence goes on along the minus strand of NC_080794.1, from coordinate 7,980,419 downwards.
ACAAGTTAAAGTCTAATGATCTATTAAGTTCTCTCTCACAACCATCTATTTAGATGCTGCTTCCTGAGTTCTACAGTGCCTCGAGAGCTGAGGTGTTTTTCCAAATGAATAGAATTACTATTTATATCATAACATTCACTAAGACAGTAATGCCTTCCGAAGCCTAAGAACTGGTCACGTCGGTAAGAAAAAACAGGTAAGCAATGCCTTTGAAAACAGAAGGGAAAAGACAGAGCACTTCAAGGACCACAGAGGAAATGAAAGGACATGGGTCCAGAGGGATACACTTGTAGTTCCAGAAATCAGGGAGAGGTGAAATATGCAGCAATTTAATACGAGCTCAGGAGGTTTCCACCTATATTCATACCATCGTGCAATTTTTTTCACCAAACCACAAAAGTATTACTTGACATCACAGCAACCCCTCTACTGGTACTGTTAACTTTCTGCTAGATTCCAGACTTCATCAACTCCTAACTCTGAGGGCAGAAGGGAGACCCTTCTTACCACCCCTGTTTCCATTAGGAAGGATCCTCTCGAGCCTCTTTGTGTCCCTTCCTAACCTAGCCGATTGGTGCACTCAGGACTCAGCTCTGGCCTTTCCTCCTCTTGGGAACACGCTGCCCACAAGAAGAATGGGCCACCCAATCAGTAATAAATGTGATGTCATAGTCTCTCCCCCTCTCCTCTTGTATTTCCCAAGGTCTTTGGAACCCAAGCAAGAAAATGGAGTCTATTGGCTGGGCCTGCTCACAGAGACTGAAACATTACCACCTTCTGAAAAGACTCAAACAAAATCTAACCTTAGGAAACACAGCCCAGTGGTTAAGAGTAGAGAATCTGACACTGAGAGACAATGTTTGAAACCCTCTCTGCCGACTACAAGAGCGTGCACAAAATTCTTAACTTTGCTGGGTCTCAGTCTTCTCATCTGTAAAATGGGGACAATAATAGTAACTCATAGGACGATTAATATATGTAAAGACCTTAGAACAATGCTTGGACATAATAAACTAAAATTTTAGTGTCACTAATATAAGCATTTTTTCTTATTATCACTATTATTATTACCTCATTGCACGAGATAAGACTTGCCCATGTTAGGTTAGATTCCATTTTATGAATTCATGGCTCCAGTAGGACACCAAGAATGATGAACTAACGATAATGGAGAAATTGTGAGAAAATGAATCAGTTGGCCCACTGTGGGCACTGTCACCTGAAAAAGTGGTCTTGCCTTTCAACAAGAAGACGAAACTCCACAAGCATACACACACACACACACACACACAAAAGATCTTTGTGTTTCTGTTGCTGTCCTTCATGTCAGTAATCATGCATCACCTGGTCTCCAAGTTTTTGATGTGCACGAATATGCCTGATGATAGAACAATGGAGGCCAACCCATGGCCCCATCAAATGTTTTTGGGTAACAGAAGAAAACCCAGGAGTCCTTTTTGCCCAGGGTTTTCTATGACCAACAACCAGTTATTTCTCCCCTTTATCATGTACCCTAAAAAAAAATCAGGAGAGAAGAAAATTTTGTTATTTGACATACCAGAGTGCATTTAACTGACCAAATATACCTACAGCTAAAAGGCTAACCGGGCTATCAGAGACCTTTCATCTCATTAGTAACTGAAATTGATTGTATGCCTTACCTTAGCAACACTGGTGACTTCTGCCTATCACAGAGCCACACAGAGCGTTGGTAACGGGCTCAGATGAGTCCCCAGCACTCGCGTTCAGGCTACATGTTACCTTTAGGGCTCAAATTGCTCTATGACAGGCAAGGGCCACTGTTCAAATGGAAGCTTGGGGATGCACCTCATTTTTAGAAAAGCACAATTAACTTAGGGCAAGCCTGCTCTCACATGTACCCTTAAAATGGTACAATGAAGAAGAAACGTTAAGTGTGGGGTTGGAAAACGCTGCTGCTACTGGGCTATGAAAACATTTTCCCCAGCTTGGCTCTAACTACATCACAGCTACTATCAAAACCCTAAATAAAGACTGAAAACTTCAAGGAAAAAGAGAGACATTTCTTTCCAGTGTACTACCAAAACTCCAAGGAAAAAAGGGACAGTAACAGCAAAAAGCTAGGACTGTGGCAACCCAACAAGTTTAGAGTATGGTTGAAGACATACTATGGACAGCTTCTCTCTAGCCTACTAATTACACACCAACTTATTATGCACCAACATATCCCCAACACCGGCCCCACACCTCCATTTTCATACATCTGAAAGAGGACAGAAAACCTCACATAAATGCAATATTCCTGGAATAATACAGGTCTTTCCAAAGCCCACTGGCTTCTTCTGTCCATAGTATCTGCTAATGGTTATTCTCAAACCTCTCACATCATCTATTCTGGACAAAGCTGTTCCTTACATTCCAAACATTTGTAGAAAGAAGAAAGAAAAGAAAAGAAAAGAAAAGAAAAGAAAAGAAAAGAAAAGAAAAGAAAAGAGAAAAGAAAGAAAAAAAGAAAGAAAGAAAGAGAAAGAAAGAAATGAAAGAAAGAAGAAAGAGAAAGAAAGAAAAGAAAGAAAAAAAGAAAGAAAGAGAAAGAAAAGAAAGAAAAAGAAAGAAAAGAAAGAAAAAGAGAGAAAGAGAAAGAAAGAAAAGAAAGAAAAAAGAAAGAAAGAAAAAAAGAAAGAAAAAGAAAGAGAAAGAAAAGAAAGAAAAGAAAGAAAGAAAAAGAAAAGAAAGAAAGAAAAGAAAGAAGAAAGAAAGAGAGAGAGAAAGAAAAAGAAAAGAAAGAGAAAAAAGAAAGAAAGAAAAAGAAAGAAATTAAGAAAGAAAGAAAAAAGAAAAGAGGAGGGTCACTACCCATCCCATTGAAAGACTATGATGCCATTGACAAAATGGAAAACATTAATGCAACATCCCCCTAGGCCCAGGGCTGATACTGGCCCTCTGGCATGGAAGACAAAATTCATGTCTGTGCCGACCACTGCTTGGACAATGTCACTTCAGTGAGACACTTGGTAAAGAGACAGAAACACCTCCTTCCTTGTTAAATCAGACAGATGCTTTAAATGTGCCTTAATCCAGAAACAGGTTAAGAAACCAGTTACTAACTCTACTTCTGAATATGTGCTGAATAAAGCAAATATTAGAAGAATCTTCTTGGAAAGCTGGCAGTACATGTGACTAAATTAAATACAGGCGCTATCAGCAGAATGTCTGAGAGGTCCTGAAATTTCCCAATAGTCTTATGCCCTTCGCTTTTTAAAACCAATTCTTTCCCTAAGATCTTAATTCCTGGAAAGTCTGCTGTGTTAGAAATGTCACGCTTGTGACCAAAACAAAGTCAATCAAATCATTATTACTAACACGGACTACTTTCTGCAGAAAAATCACTCTGCTTCTGGCACATTGCAGAGGCTAAATTTAATGTCTTAAATAAACAAAAGTGAAGAAGAGCTGGTGTGGCGTTTCACCAAATCTGTGTTTTCATTCAAGTCTTTTACTAACCATAATAATAAGTTAACAGAAAAGCAATACATTTGAAGGGACATAAATGTGTGAGATACTTCAGCCACCCGCTCTCAAGGTAAGCAGACAGATCTCCAATGTCTATTAATGGAGAGCCAGGCAGACTTGAACTTCCAGGACTGCTTCAAAACAATGAGTAGTTTTGACCCCGCAGGTGGTTCCCCAACCAGCGCCTGATGATATAAGCTTGACATCCCCACATGCATTTCCTCAATTGTAAAACACCTGCTCTGAGAAGCAGGTGTGAGGACCGTGGACGATACATACGATGCGTGTGTGACAGAGGGTAGGACACGATAGGTGTTCACTAACCATCATCCAGACTGTGTAACACATAGTCATAGCTAATAATACACACACGCACGCACACACACACACACGGCAGGTAAGTCCTGTGTGGTTCCGTGCACAATGCCTGCCACATGGCAGGCTCTCAAAAGATAGCTGTTGAGAAAGTTTTAAAAAAGGAGAGCCCGGGGCACCTGGGTGGTTCAGCTGGTTGAGCATCTGACTTGGGTTCAGGTCATGATCTTGCATTCATGGGTCCCAACCCCGCATGGGGCTCTGTGCTGACAGCTCAGAGCCTGGAGCCAGCTTTGGATTCTGTGTCTCCCTCTCTCTCTGCCCCTCCCCTGCTTGTGCTCTCTCTCTCTCTCAAAAAAAAAAAAATAATAATAAATAAAATGTTAAATTTTTTTTTTTTTAAAAAAAGGAGAGCCCAAGATTATTTAAAATTGCACAGTTTTCAGTAAGTAGAGGAGTTTAAGACTAAGTAGAGGCTGGAGGGCAGCCCTGGTCTCCCGCACCTTCAAATTCATGGTAATCCCTTGTTCTGATGCTGGTCTCACTTGACAACCATGTGAGGTAAGTGTTAGCCTCCCTCATTCACACGTGAAGGAAATCGAGACTTAGCAGATCAGCATCCCCTCCCTCCTTCCTGTCTAACGGGATCTTAGCTTTGTGCAGTTACCCACTCCTCCCCCACAAAGCACTGTGCTCCAAGGGGACCCACCCCACTCTGAGCTGCAGAGGTTATTTTTACTTGGTGAGCAATTTATTTCAGAAATGGGCATCGGACCAACCTCTAGTTACTGAGACACAAGAGAAGCTGGCCTTCTGGAAAAATATTCCTCTCTACTAGGAAAGGGCTCCCAGAAGAAATAGCGTGTTTTCTTCCTCTGGACAGTGCCACATCTGCACAGCATAACTTCAAGTCCTTCCGCCATCATGCCATGAGTTAATAGACGGATTAACATCCGATGTAGCAGAGCAGAGAGATGTATCTCCTGGAGCATCCAGTTCTGGACAGGCTCTACCTCTAGACTTAAGTTAATAAACCCACTTTGGTGGAAGGCAATCAGAAATAAGAGTCTCTTAATTGCAACCGAAAGCACCCCCAAGTGGTCTCCAGCCCAAAGTTAGAGCGTACCATACCCAGACCCAGGTCTGTCTGACGCCCCAGCTTGCTTTCTTGGCAGCTGCATTCCAGCAGACCTCAAAAGGTCCCACAGGAGCCTCTCCCAATGCTAGAGACCAGGGTAAAGATAGAGCACTGGGACTATGTGGCAGGTGCCCCCTAGATACTTTCTGTACATTATTTAATTTAATCCCTGTAGCTCAACACTGGCCTCTAGGACTCAAATGCCAAATTCGCCACAGTGAATGGACTCCTATGGAAGGCTAGATTTTATTGAAGTTAGAAACAATGTTTATAGGAAGCAGTCAATTATATCAAGAGCTTTGATTTGCAAAGTATGGAAGAAAGAAAATGAAGTTAGGAGTGGAAATCCATAACATCCTGAGTCAGTTATTCAACCTCTCCTAGCCTGCATTCCCCCAAGTATAAAACACCTATTCTGGGAAATTTAGGTGAGATAGTAGGTGTTCAATAATCAGTACATAATCACAATATTCCTGAATCCACCTCCAGTAATGCTAGAAAACAATCGCTGAGCACTGAAATATTTTGAGTGGTCTCGTTAATCCTGTGATCATAATCCATCAGTTTCCATTCACCAAGGATTCTTCTTAATGTTTATCCACCGTCAAGATGAAAAATGACCCCTAATAATCTATAATCTGATTTATCCTTCCAGAAATGACAAGGAATTATTACACCCTCCTGGTATTTCCTGAATGGAAGAGCAAAGATGAAAAATGAACGTGCAACGAAAAGCATCCAGCCGATTTCTAAATAGCTTAGAAATGTTAATAGGATAGTGGCCCCACCACTATCTAGGAGATACAGATCGCCTAGGCCACCATGATATTAGTCACTAAGTGATTTTAAATCTTGCCATTAATCCCCTTGTCCCCATTATCTATTATTTCACATTCTGAAACCACAGCAATAGCCCTTTGGGCAAAACAAATACAGCAAAGCCTGCAAATGCAGACCACAAATCCTAAGTACAAATCACTGCTCTCTCCTAGTGGGGACCCAGGGTGCAGGGGAAAAAGTGGAGGTCCCCTCGGGGGGGCACAGGGGATGGGGGTCAGCAGTCATGGCTCCCATTTAATCACAGGACACAAACCTCTTGGCTTGGAGCCAGCATGACACCTTGCCGTTGGCACGCCCACTAACATTCACTGAGCTGATTCTTACGGGGTACCAGCCTCTGCTTAAGTACTCTGTGTGCAATCCTGGGCACGAGGTGCTGTTGTTTCCCCCACCTGACAGAGGACAAAACGGAGGCACAGAGAAGTTACAAGCCCAGGGTTGTGTATGCGGGATGCAGCCAGGATTCAGTCAGGCCCTCTGTCACCAGTCTCTCTACTTCTAACCGCTAACAAAAGTCCCTGGAAACAAACAGTTGCTATCCAAACTAAACTTGCCTAGATATTCCTATGGTTATTTTATTTTTTTAAGATAATTTATTGTCAAGTTGGCTGACATACAGTGTATACAGTGTGCTCTTGGTTTTTGGGGTAGAGTCCTGTGGCTCATCGCTTACATACAACACCCAGTGCTCATCCCAGCAAGTTCCCTCCTCAATGCCCATCATCCATTTTCCCCTCTCTCCCACCCCCCGTAAACCCTCAGTTTGTTCTGTGTTTTTAAGAGTCTCGTCTCTTAAAAACGAAGGGAGGAGTTGGCCTCCCTCCCTCTCTGTTTGTAACAATTTTTTCCCCTTCCCTTCCCCCATGTTCTTCTGTTAAGTTTCTCAGGATCCACACGAGTGAAAACCTATGATTTCTGTCTTTCTCTGACTTATTCCACTCAGCATAATATCTTCCAGTTCCATCCACGTTGCTGCAAATGACATGATTTCATCCTTTCTCATTGCCAAGTAGTATTCCATTGTATATATAAACCACATCTTCTTTATCCATTCACCAGTTGATGGACATTTAGGCTCTTTCCATAATTTGGCTATTGTATAAAGTGTTGCTATAAACATTGGGGTACAGGTACATCTCACTTTCCACCCATGTTCTTCAGCAACAATAAAAAAAAGTCTTTTAGATTCGAACATCAAGAGGACAAGTAGATAAACGAGCCACCTGAAGCTCGAGTCACCAGAAGGAAAAGAAATTATTATAATAATGTCACCAGAACTAGCATTACACAGAGCAAAGGATCGTAAGGGATGTCTTTGAAAGAAAGACCAAGTAAATTCCACATGTCAGAACTGTGACAGACAGTGGGGCCAACCTCACCTCTCTTTTGGAGACCACTTCTCCACCCGGGAGGCTCAGTGACCTGGAAGTCAAGGTCCCCATGGGGAAAGCCACCCCTACCCTCTCCTTGGGCAGAGTGCAGAAGGTCTTTTCTCATCAGCCTGGCCCCCAATGTATGACAACCCTACTTTTTATTAGAAACCAAATACTATGCAGTCCTGGAGTTGGAATTCTAGGTACTCCTGAGGGGCAGGAAAGATTTGGGGAACAGTCCTTCACTTACAAAAACATCAACTGAATACCTATAATGCCCAGGGCACTGCGCTAACCATTCATGAGTATGTGGTACACTGGGCCCTATACTGAATGATTTTTTTTTAATTTTTATTTTAAGTAGGGTCCATGCCCAACGTGGGGCTTGAACTCATGACCCTGAGATCAAGGGTTGCATGCTCTACTGACTGAGGCAGTCAGGTGTCCTTACGTTGAATGTTTTAAATTGCACTATCTATATAATGTATTGAATACATTACAGTTTTTGAAAGATACAATCATTTAGCACCCAACATAAGGCTAAGAATCTTTATTTTTCTAGGTTTTATTTTAGGTTCCTAAGGTATTTTATTATTTTATTGATTTTTTAATAAAGCATAGAAATTTTTCTTTTAAAATCTAATATTGAAGGCTGAGTATGACAGGCATTTAATGTACCTACTGAAACAGATATATAGGAGAAATAGAATTACAAACTCAGACAGTCAAATATCATATGGAATCTAAAATTCATCTGTGAACCACAAAAGTCTTCAAAAACCAGAACTGAAGTTAAATTTGAAGGCAAGAGGCCCTAATATTTGATATTATTGGACAAATATTTTTCATTCCATATTTTATTACAGGATTTATATTGAGAATGATATAACATGTTCCTTCTTTAGCTACATAGTTTTTTCTTTTTCTTTTTCTTTAATTTTTATTTATTTTTGAGAGAGAGACAAAGAGCACAAGCGGGGAGGGGCAGGGAGAGAGGGAGACAGAATCCCAAGCAGGCTCCATGCTGTCAGTACAGAGCCCAATGTGGGGCTTGAACTCACGAACCGTAAGATCATAACCAGAGCCAAAATCAAACAGGCGCACACTTTACTGACTGAGCCACTCAGATACCCCTCACTACGTGTATTTATTCATGGTCATCTAAACTTCAAATATTGATGTATTAACTTACATAAACCAAAGTGTCAGTAACACTGGCATGAGATGGCATTATACAGTTCTGTATTTGTAATTCCTTAAACTTTGCGACCTAATACAATTTTAATGATATAATTACGAGATTTTAATAGAAAGTATGTGGACAGCTTTCAATGAATAATCTGTAACATTCCGTCCATACTTCTACTAAAATTTTAATCTATTAAAATATGAAACTTTGGCAACACAGGACTTCAGTAGACAGATGAGAATATAATAATTTTCCAAAGTTATAAGACTAATAAACTGGCATCCACTGGTCTTCAAAACCTAGTCTGTTTCCTCCCTTCTTACCCATTTTTGTGCGAATCCCGTAAAAGTATTTTGATGTGTTTAAAATAATTAGCACTGAGCCAAAACACCCAGTTAGAAGGAGAATATAAAGGAAACATGAAACAATACAGGGAAATTTACACACATAACTACATGAAGAAAAATACTCCATATGATTCCAGGACTACCGATAAAAAAGAATCCTCATGTACGGCATCTCAATTTGTTTTAGAAAAGGAAGAATGATAAATAATAAATCAACGTCCTGAAAACAAGGTGTAAAAACCCACAGTCACACCACTGCTGCTAATCAATATTTAAAGAGCTTAGAACCTGCAAAGATAGCATTCTGCGAGATTCTAAAATACGTGTTGGTTTTCTGTACCAAAAATGCTTCGGACTTGTAGGCTTATGAAATATCAAAAATAATTGTGAGGTTGAGGTTGAACTGAGCCTTTGCTATTTCATTCCCCAAATTTAAATTCTACCATATTTTCTCTCTCTGGTTTTGATTTCATTTATATGAAAAATTTTTAAATGGCAACAATATTGTAATCCTTAAGGGAAGAAAATGACAATAAGAAATAGTTGTCTCATCTATTAACTTCTAGTTAAATTTTTACACATTACACGCAAAACACCTAGAAGATATTTTAAAACTAAAAGTGTTTAAAAAAAAAAAAAAAGACAGGGCAGCTAAAAAATACTAAAGGATTCACAGTAACTTCACAAACAGTAGGACCTAAAAGGAGGTGAAAGAAAGTGCAATTGGAAGATCTGACAAGATAGTAACTTACTAGAGGTGTTAGCTTAATTGCAATTACTTAGCAGACCTTTCTTTAAGCGTGATGTTCTTTTTTAAGCACTGGCTCAAGAATGCCTAGGAAACCAATCAGACCCTGACACTGAAGGCTGATGAATGGGAGATACTACCTTTTCATGTGCACCCTTACAAGGAGAAAGCAGTATTTCACTCAGATCTTGCCAACGCTACAGATTTTCCTCCTGGGAAGTTTCTCAAATGATTGTGGGGAAAAAAAAAAAAAATTTAAGGTCGCTTTACCCACGGATTGCCGGCTCAATTCTTGGACCAAACGAAAGTACCATGGGTGTCAGAATTCAGTCGCCATTTCTTGTTGACAGAAGAGAAAGAACTTAAACCGCATGGATCCTCACCTTCCCCAGGCTGATATCATCTCATGTGAGGAGCGCGGTCCTTGGGCCATTTTCTTTTTCCCTGCTCAAGAACCGCAAGCTCTTGCCAAGTTCTAAAGTCATTTTCAAACTGCTAGCTAGGCATGTGCTCCAAGATGCCTCTACTATAAGAACACTGTCTAACTCCAAGTATAGTTCTCACGTTTATTTTGGAAATATATTCAATGAGTATTTTATTTATTTACTTTTAGAGAAAGAACGCACGAAGGGAAAGAGGTGCAGAGAGAGAGAGAGAGAGAGAGAGAGAGAGAGAGAGAGAGAGAGAAGCTCAATCCCCACAACCCTGGGATCATGACTTGAGCCAAAATCCAGAGCCAGAATCCAGAACCAGATACTCAACTGACCGAGCCACCCAGGAGCCCCAAATATTTTTATTCTTAAAGTTCATCTGGATGATTAAATTAACGAGAAAGCAAAAAGAAAACACCAAACACCATACTGGAAAAAGAACTGTCTTGAATGAAACTAGCTCTACTCCTGCATACTGAAACAGAATATAAAGTTAACTTAATTAAAGAAATATGAAAAAAGTTTCTAAGTTTGTGCATAGACATTAAAGCGGTGAAAATCAATGAGATGATGATTGGGACAATCAGCTAACTAATGATCTGGAAACAGAATAAAGCTCTACCTCAAGCTTCGCCCGAATAAATTTCAGATGGATTGAAGATGTAAGTCCTAAAACTTGGAGAAAAGACAAAGTATTTTAAGAAAAGGCAGACAAGATAAAAACGTGACTACACAGTAATACAACAAAAGTTCAGCACCATAAGTCCAATTAAAGGTAAATTACAAACTGGGAAGAGCAGTCATATATGATTCGCTGAGGATGAATATTGTCGTATAAACAGCTCTACATGCTGAGGAGTTTCTCAACAGAAACAATGGGTAAAGAGTACTAAGTAGAACATTCACAAAAGAAGCAATACGCTCAACGATAGAGAGGGCCCAACCTCACTACCAAAATACAAAACTATGGAAATAAACCAATCAAGCTTTGGTTTCTTTTTGCAGCCTATCAGGCTGCCAAATGACAAGGAGTAATAATAGCCAATGGTGGTTAAAACAAAGGGAAATGAGCATTATTTTACCTGGCTGGGACCGCACATCAAGGTTCCTTTTTTTGGCATGATGTTTCAAAAAATTTTTTAAATGTGCATACTGGTCTGGCAATGCTATTTCTAGAAATTTTCTTAAGAATTTAATAAGGTACATGTAACAGGATATTCCCTGTAACATTATTTATAAACCTAAATGTTCATTGAAAGTGTTGGTGGGTAACTGATTTTATTAACATCTAGCCAGGAAACATGTCCACAATGTAGTTTTAATTGAGAAAAAAATTAATATGCATAGTATAAAAAAAGAAACATGGAGGTACTTCTCTCTGGATTATAGGGTTCATAGTGAGCTTAGTTTTTTTCTGTTATCATTTTTAATATTTTCTGAACTTTTTTCAAAGAAACTTCTTTATAAACAACAATGCAAGAAAAAACACTGCAAGGAGCAGGCAGAAACAAGGCAGGTGTCTGCAATTTATTTTAATGCTTGGTCACCTGCCAAAGGGACTTAACATGGCACTATCATAAAATTTGCAGATATCTTCATAGCTCTGTGCAAATCTGACTGCAGATATCTTATTTATCTATTTAATTTCCCTCATCTAATTAACTTCATTTGTTTCGATCATCAATTTTATCCTAAGTATGTCCCACATAAAAGGTGACACTTCCCTCAAGTGGGTATCCTACTTATCATCCTTCCTCAGGTGCAATAAATCAGTCTAGCTGGAGTGAAATTGAGGGGGTGAGTATCCTTAATAAGGATATTAAGAATAATCCTTAAACACACACCACAATTATTCACTACACACTGAAAGCGCTTTGGCATTCAGGTAAATCAAGCATGGCACTGTTGATATTTCTTAAAAGTGGGCCAGTCATGCTTCAGAGACCTGTCAAATGGATAAATGATAAAGCAAAGAATAAATCCAGTGCAATGAAAAATGCCTTCCCCAAAGCAAACGATTCAGTGATTTGGTTTAAGAATCGATACAATGGTAGAAAAGAGCACTAGACTTGGTACAGGGAAAACCAGGTTTTCATCCCAAATGGACCACCGACTAGCAAGGAGAATTCTTGCAAGCCTATGTCTAGGCTTCATCTCCTTGCCTGAAAGAATATGAACTCTGAAAAACTATCAGGATTATCCGGGGTACCAATGAAAAAATCATCATGCCAGAGAGCGTGACTCAAAGATCATAACCAATCCCTACAAACTGTAGCATCATTACCATCATCACCAAGCAAACTGATTGGTTGGATAGATATGATCAAATAAAAGTGTGGGCGTGGCCCAAGCTCTGGAGTCCATGCCATGGGACGGCACTGCATGCCTGAAACTGGGGCTAAAGTTGAGAGTTTCTTTGCCCTGTTCCAACAGGGAAGAAATGCACACTCATCCACATCTGTGTCTTCATCCAGGAATGCCATCGGAGGGCCCCAGCAGTATCCAGGGCCATGGCTGAGAGGGAACACTGAGCTGGATCAGACCCACCTCCCAGCATGTACACCTCTGTTGTGACCAGAGCCAACTCACTAGGCTTCATTTGCTCTCCCACAACTTCCGACAGAGATATCCATGACAACACATAAGAGTTGCCAAGAGAGAACAGCGCTGCAAATTAAAACAAAAAAAAAACAAACAAACAAAAACACATCAATTAAGTAGTTACCCATCTCTGAGCAATTACTCCCACCTTTGGCCCAGGTGCCCTCGTCCTGCCTCCTGGAGGAACAGAATGGAACTACGGACCCTAGAGCCTGCTTTCAGAAGTGGGGGGAGCAGTTCCCTCCTTCCTCACAGCTCTGGCTGTCAGCACAACCTCTCTGCACCCAGGAATGCAAACCCAGGGGGAACAGAAGTCTATTTGCCCCATATCATGGTGGAGACAGGGAAAAAACAGGGTCATACCTGCATACGAGGATCAAGGGGAAATGCTGACTCAGTCCAAGGTCAACCCCAGACCCACACACGCTCAACATCAGAAATCAGCCAGGGCTAGGCATATCAATTTGGCCTCTAGACCTGAGGGGAGGTTTTAGGAGCATTCAAGAATAAAGAGCTAGGCACCTGGGTGGCTCAGTCCATTAAGCATCCAACTTTGGCTCAGGTCATGAACTCGCAGTTCATGGGTTCCAGCCCCGCATTGGGCTCTGTGCTGACAGCTTAGAGCCTGGAGCCTGTTTTGGATTCTGTGTCTCCCTCTCTCTCTGCCTCTCCCCCAGTCACTTTGTCTGTCTGTCTGTCTGTTTCTCTCTCTCTCTCTCTCCCTCTCTCTCAAAAATAAACAAACATTAAAAAAAATGTTTTAAAGATACAAAGAAATGGAAATGCATCCCGTGTTCATGGATTAGAAGAGCAAATATGGTTAAAATGTCCATTCTACCGAAAGCAATCTACATATTCAATGCAATCCCTATCAAAATACCAGCAGCTTTTTTCACAGAGCTAGAATAAACAATCCAAATTTGTGTGGAACAACATAAGACCCTAAATAACCAAAGCAACCTCAAAAAAGAAAAACAAAGCTGGAGGCATCACAATTCCGGATTTCAAGTTATATTACAAAGCGATAGTAATCAAAACAGTAGGACACTGTGGAGGCAGCAAACTCCAAACCCGTTTTTTGTCACAGGCTCAGTGGTTGTCAGAGATCACTCTGAAAGGTTTAGCTCCTCTACACATAACTTCATCTGCCAAGATAAAAATCATTACAAAATGCACGTATATGTTGCCCTCGTGCTAGTTGCAATAGAGCATTTATGCCCTAGTAGTGTGTGAGCTTTTCCCCATGATTCTCACTGGTTAACTTAGTGTCAACCCATCCCAGGTGTTACAGTTGGCTATGGCCACATGGGCCTCACTGAGCAAATCTGAATCCATAAAATCTTTCTAGAACCTCATATACCTCAACTATTTTCAAAGATCCTAAGTTGCAAAATAAGAAAAATTAATATGCTACTATAGATCTGTAATTATGTACAAAGTCAAAAAGGATAGAAACCTTTAAAAAAATTTTTCAATGTTTATTCATCTTTGAGGGAGACAGAGCATGAGCAGGAGAGGGGCAGAGAGAGAAAGAGAACACAGAATCCAAAGCAGGCTACCCGATGCCGGGCTCGAACTCGTGAACCATGAGATCATGACCTGAGCTGAAGTCGGACACTTAACCGACTGAGCCACCCAGGCACCCTGTGGATGGAAACCTTTTAGAGTCTTGCATCCTACCAGTGGATAAATGAATTTTTTTCTGTGGTTCATCTTAGGAAAATTTAGAAAAAATAGGCATTATATGGAGTTAGGCAAACTAACAAAATATTTCACAAAAACAACTTTTCCCAGAAGAGCTATCCCACCGGCGACTTCATCACCACTGATCTTTCAAATATTTGGCTTCTTCCATAAATATACAATATGCCCAGGAAAGCATCCAACAGTAGATGGATGGCTGCTTGGACAAGCGTTTTCTGAATAAACTAATTTTCCTTGTTTGAAATAGCTACAGAACATACGTGATCTAAATAGCTCACAATAGGGGAATAATTTCCTACGTTAAGGCGCACCTATGGGATACGATCTTATTGAGGATTTAAATCATGGGAGGAATATAATAGTATGACATGATATTAAGTGTACAAGTCAATATATGAAAATACATCTATTACTGTAGCTATATAGACTATAATTAAACACACATGCAAAGGTAGTTGGTGTATTAGCATGAAAGGGTGATGAAAAGCTTTCTTTTTTAAACTACAAGTTCTTTTTTTTTTAAGTTTATTTATTTATTTTGAGAGGTGCGGGGAGGACAGAAGGGGGGGGTGGAGGAAGGGAGGGAGAGAGAATCCCAAGCAGGCTCCACGCTGTCAGCACAGAACTCCACCTGGGGCTCGAACTCACAAACACTGAGTTCATGACCTGATCCAAAACCAAGGGCCACTCAGGCACCCCTGAAAAGCTTTCTTTAAAGAAAACTTTCATTATTTTACTTTAAAAAGTCGGTCCTGTAGTAGACATTTCATCAAGGAGGGCTGAGCATTCACAATGTGGCCCTCCTCACCCGCCTGCCACCCGCCTGCCTTCCCCACATTTCAGAGAAGAAAATTTGAGTAGAAGCAGCACTTAAAAGATGTCGTCACCCATCTTCAAAATTTCTGAATGAATACTGTTCAGTCAACAAGTTCTTTTTCAAAGGAAACTTTTTTTTAAAGGAAACTCCACGTGTCATCTGCAAAGAAAGGAAAGGGACCAGGGTAAAATTTAAATCATGCCTAGAGCCCACCAAACCTGCTCCTGATGTGGAAATGCTCAGAATCGAAACCTGGTGGGAGGAAGTCTTGAAAGTAGAAATGAGTGACAAAGAGATGAGAACCGAGTATCAGACAAAAAAAACGTATCCGTCACATCACGCACGCGTCTATCTTGAGGAAAATTTCATAAAGCGAAGTTTATAAGGAAATCCAGGATTTTGATGACGTGAAAATGAAAAGCTCTCCTTGTGTATAGAATTCACAAGAACCATAAGAGTTTCTGTGTAGGTCAGGCTTACTTCCCCAACTTGTGTATTATCGACGTTTTATAGCTTCCGCTCACACTCATTTGGAGCTGCCTTCTCTGAGAAAATCCAGCCAAGTCGTGATTGCCCGTCTTTCTGGCATCTGGCAGGTAAGTCAGCAAATCCATAGATGAGATGAAATAGCTTGGAAAGAACCAAATGGTGCTCATCAAACAAATTCTGAATATACTCTCTCTCAGCCCATCACCTGCCAGATTGTGTTAGCAACCACAGGCTTGTCAGATAAAGCTTCCCCACAGTTCAATGCCAGAGTCACGCAGCTAATGGAGGAGAGACATCAGCAGCCTCCAGGGCCTACCATCCACTGAGAATTCCACATGCAAAGGGACCTTCCTTGAAACCTCAGTGACGAAGATGAAGAACAGGGTGGGGGGCTAGGTGAGGAGGATACTGATGCTAGTTTATGGAAGGCGCTGGCCTGGATTCCCATCAACAATGAACCTACCAACCAACCATTAATTTCATACCTAGTGCACCAAGCTTTTGGGGAAAGAACATCTACTTGCAAACGTCTGCTTGCAATGTCCCTAGAACAGCCAGAAAAACACAAATGAGATTTCACAGCAAGAATCACAAAGCTATTTTTGTCTTAGGTGTGCATCTCATCTGACGCTACAAATCAACGTATCTGTCCAGAACTGTTAGGAGGAGGCAAAATGACAGCTGTCAAGACCAGTTCTTGCCATAAAACTAGGCCTTGAGGAATAGGCAGGGCAGTGTCAGGACCTCAAAGGGACACTAATAGAGAGCAGAAGTAAACAGGCATCAAGTTGGGTTGGTTTTGTTCTTTCCTTCAGTGCCTGGCAGGCAAGGCTATGACAGCCTCAAGGCCAACATGTCTTGGGCCAGTCATTTTCAATCCCTGGCTGAAACCCACTTCTTTTATTTATTTATTTTTTTTAATGTTAATTTATTTTTGACAGAGAGAGAGACAGAGCATGAGTGGGGAGAGGCAGAGAGAGAGAGAGAGAGAGAGACAGACAGACAGACAGACAGACACAGAATCCGAAGCAGGCTCCGGGCTCTGAGCTGTCAGCGCAGAGCCCGACGCGGGGCTCGAACCCACAGACCGTGAGATCATGAGCTGAGCCGAAGTCGGACGCTCAACCGACTGAGCCACCCAGGCGAGCCGAAACAGACGTCTTTTAAAAACATACCTCAAGAAGATGAGACTGTGATGTTTATCATTAAAATTATCATCTTCCCACAAATGCTACCCTGGATCATTAAAATCTAGGTGGGAAGGAATGGCAGGAGGGACAGAAATAACTAGATTGGGAAGCTTTCAGTGATTACTCTCATATAAATGACACACTGACAGAGTCAGAGTCCTTAGCGGCTGCCATCCCAGCCCCATCACCACATTCCTTATCGGCCAAGACCCCTAAGCAATCAGGCTCAGGGAGTAAAAGCTCAAAGAGATGGTCACGGCACGTATAACTTCAGCTACTGATGGGAAAAATCAAGGTTCCTTTGAACCGACTTCAGAGAACTAAGCACTCAAAACTGATATTATCATTATATAATAAAATGTACTTGCTGATTTCCATGGCATGTTTTTGTGAAGGATGGAAGAGTTATAAACCTACAGCATCAACATACTGGCAACTATTAAAAAGATGTCCAGAAGAGCAAAAGTAATCCCCCCAAATTTTCAAGTTTCCCACTTCTTTTCCGAGGAGTATCACTTCATTCACTAAAGGATAACAACATGAATAGGAGGTAAAGAATAAAACAGAAGAAACTAAAAATAAAGAGGCACAGTGGAGCCCCACTACTGGGATTCCGATCCTAGCTCTGCGGTACGTACATTCGCTCTGTGACCTTGGGCAAGTTACTTCACCTCTCTGGTTTCTTTATATTTAAAAGAGAGAGGACAGCCACAGACCTATGGTTCCTCTGACAGGTTAAATGAGTTATCAGTTGTAAGGCACTTAGTACAGATACAGAATGAGTGCTATAGAAATATTTACTGTGGGGTGCCTGGGTGGCTCAGTTGGTCAAGCATCTGACTTTGGGCTCAGGTCATGGCCTCATGGTTCGTGGGCTGGAGTTCCGCATCTAGCTCTGCGCTGACAGTGTGGCGCCTACTTGGGATTTCCTCTCTCCCTCCCTCTCTCTGCCCCTCCCCCACTTGCTCGCACCCACGCCCACTCTCTCTCTCAAAATACATAAATAAACTTAAAAAATATTTATTGCAATAAACAAAAATCAGTTCGTGAATATAAATTTCTGAAATACATTCAAATTAGCATATTTTTGAATCTAATTACTATAATGGAAATATGGATATATCATTTCATTTTTAGTAGGAAACTCTTCTATACAGTTTTTTTCCATGCATCAGAGATGTCTACAGACATAATATTATTTTTCGTAGATCGAGGGTTGAAAGAAGCCTAAAACTTAATGTAACCCTATGCTGTTCCACAGCATTATTTTTAATCCCACAATATCTTGCCTCTATGACGAAAGCAAAATTGCCTTGAAGACAAAAGCCATGTCAGACTTTCATTTTATATGCTCTGCAGGACCCTGCAAACTATCTGCCATGAAGTTGGCACTTGTCAAGTTAACTGGATTAACCCTAATTGGATTAATCTAACAGTTATGGCGCTGGCCTGAAATTTAATTAAGTTTGTTAAATTCTTACTGTAAATATAGAAAACCTGGCCAATTTGGTTACACTATAATCTTTCAAATTGTTGAAAATCTTCCTTAAGTCATAAATGAACTATCACTTCACAGAAAAAAAAAGCAAATATATTTCCAAAAAAACATTCCTTCCATGGTGACTTTCTGAATCCTTTTCTAGTTTTTCAAGAACCTAAAAACTGTGGATGACAAAATAAATTCTGGACACTGATTCTTTCCAAAACACCAGGAACAAACAAATCCATCCTCCAAGTTGAAAACCTTTTCACACTTAAAAAAAAAATTTTTTAAGTTTACTTATTTATTTTGAGAGAGACAGAGATAGTGAGAGTAGGGGAGGGGCAGCAAGGTGGGGGGTGGGGCACCTGGGTGGCTCAGTCAGTTAAGCTTCTGATTTCCGCTCAGGTCATGATCTCAGGGTTCGTGAGTTCGAGCCCTGCATCTGGCTCTGTGCTGACAGCTCAGAGCCTGGAGCCTGCTTCAGATTTTGTGTCTCCCTCTCTCTATCTGCCTCTCCCCTTTTCATCCTCTGTTTCTCTCTAAAATAAATAAACATTTTTTTAATTAAAAAAAAAAAAAAAAGAGAGAGAGAGAGGGAGAGAGAGAATCCCAAGCAGACTCTGCTGTCAGTGCAGAGCTTGATATGTATGGGGCTTGAACTCATGAAACCACGAGATCGTGACCTGAGCTGAAACCAAGTCAGACACTTAATTGACTGAGCCACCCGGGTGCCCCGCATTTTTTTGACACCTCTCAGAGCAGAAGGCTATTTGAAAAAATGAAATCTTTGTTTCTTCTTATTTATAAATATGAAAGGGATACAAACTAACACACAAAGAATTCTAAGGAAAAAGACCACCATCTGCAAAAATATAAGTCACAAATGTACCCAAACATCCTTAATAAAGAAGATTATAACTCTATATCCTTTAAAATGCAAAGATTATGGGGCACCTGGGTGGCTCAGTCAAGCGTCTGACTCTTGGTTTTGGATCAGGTCATGATCTCACGGGTTTGTGAGTTCAAGCCCTACTTCGAGCTCCACACTCTTACATTCTCTCTCTCTCTTCCTCTCTCTCTCTCTCTGCCCCTCCCCTACTCATTCGCTCTCTCAAAATAAACTAAAAAAAAACCAAAAAACAACCCAGAAAAAATGCAAAGATTAAACAGCCTAACACCACACTCCATTCCACGAAAACGTACCACAGTTCAGGTGATAACACATTTGTATGATGACAGAAAACCAGCTTGACACCTGTGAAGAGGTGACACATGAACGAAATCGCGCTGTGGTGATAAAAGTGCCTTTATCCTGGATGGGAACAAGTGGGCCACTCCTTCTGCAGACAAGCTGCAGAAGAGACTCACCTACAGTGCTCTCTGGAAACCCCTCTATCATCAGCTTTGAAAAATGCACGACCACAGCCTGGCCTTGGTCAATACCTGAAAGCAGTCCTCTTTTAAGTCATATACTCTAATTTCCCCATCAGATAACAACCTCCTTCCATCCTTCCCGCTGCTCCATTACCAACTATTTGTCCAGGAGTGTCAACCCTACTCCCGCCTTCTCTTCCTTCTTTAGTGCCGATCCCACCCGCCCGGGATGAATCAAATCAACTCCTCTTTTGGACAATTCCCTCCTTAATTCCCTACGTGCCAGTGCCATTATGCGACAACCCCTTTGCACACCCACATCTTTAGATCAGTCCAGCTACCTGAATTCCTGTACTCCGCCCCCAAACTCCAGCTATGGAGCACTACGGCATTAAATTCAGAGAATGGCTGAGTAGCACTACTAAAAAGGTAATTTTAACCTTAGCTGTGTGTTCATTTTACTTCCTGTTCCCCCAACTGCAAGTCTAAAAGTTCACCCCTTCTTCCAGCCCTCCACTCAACCCCGACCACTCTCATTTCCACAAGAAGACATCCCCTTCCGTCCACATCAGTTCTGTGATGTGTCCACACCTACACAAATGTATCTTTCAGAAACTTGCTTGATTAATTATGTTTGTTCAATTTCCTGGTTGGGATAAAAATAGCCCAGTCTTTTTCATCCAGAAAAGACTTGGCCTCAATATGGCTAGGTAGTTATATAATTAGGGAATACAGATAAGACTTGATTAAGAGACAGAAAAGTATGGTCAAACAATAAAAGTAAAAAAAAAAAAAAGTACTTAAAAAAATTCAGTATCGATTAAAAAAAAAAAAACTCCTAGTGAAAGCGGGATGGATGAGAATTTCTCAACTTGAGAAAATGTTATAAAAATCCTATAGCAAGCATCATAGTTAAACACCCACTTTATACCACTTCTACTGAACTCTGTGCCAAAGATCTAAGCTATGCAATGAGACAAGAAAAAATATATATGAGAATTACAAAACATACTGTTCACAGACCATATAATTGACTACAGAATCTTCAAAATATTTGAGTAAGAGTTCAGCAAAGTGGCTAATATCACATCAGTTGACAAAAAACTCAATTTACTTCATACACACCTAGAACAAACAGAACATGTAAATGGAGTCTTTAAAAGTTCCAAGAGCAAGAAAACATAAAATAAGTATCTAAGAATCAAAGTGACCAAAGACATATGAGGCTTTAGGAAGAGAATTATAAAACCTGATTGATATACATTAAAGGGAAACAAAATAAATGGAGAGAGAGAGAGACCATTTTTATGGATAGGAAAGGTCAATATTTTAAAGATGAAAACTGTTCCCAAGCTGACCCATAAATTCAATGTCATTCTAATTAAAATGTCAACAGTATAGTTCACAGACCTTGACAACCTGATTCTTAAATCCATATCAAAATGCAAAGTACCCAGAATAGTTAAGAACGTGTTAAAAATGAAAAGATAAAGAAAGGACTTATTATAAAACCATAGTTAAGACAACGTGACAATGGCAAAGAATCGGAACAGCCTTGGAAGGACAAAATAAAACCCGTAAGTATATGGAAACTTGAAATATACCAGAGCTGAAGTATCAATAATTGGGGAAAAGGTGAACAGCAATAAATCATTAATACGAGAAAAAAAAATAAACTTTAAAACAAATTCCAGGTGAATTAAATGAGTAATTGTGATAAGCAACACATAGAAACTTCAAAAAAAAAAAACACACAGGAGAAAATTTCATGAATTCAAGGATAAAATGAATTTCTTAGATAAAAGAACACAAACCATAAAAAGGCTGAGAATCCTGACTTATTCAAAGTGCAAAAGTCTATACATCAAAAGATACCATGTTAAAAGACAAGCCAGAAACTGAGAGAAAACAGTCAAAATATGGAAGAAAAAATGTTTATATCCACAGCATGAAATAAACCAAGGAAAACAACCCAATGGTAAATGGACAAAGAATATAAATGGGAAACTCACAGAAGGAACCCAACATCAAATAAATATACAGAAAGATGTGTGAAGTCACTAAGAGTCAGGAAAATGTAAATTTAAAACTTCAAGATAACTTTATTATACCCCTTCAGATTGGCAAAATAATTAAAAGTCTGGTAATAGAAACTTTGGGCAAAGATGTGAAGAATCAGGAATTCTTTCTTATTCACCATAAATGGGGAAGTAATTAGCATAACCATTCAGGACAACAACTTGTTAACAGCTAGAAAAGCTGAAAACTCACAAGCTCAAATTTAGTAATTCCTGCACTGGGCTTATGCCCTAGAGAATCTCTCTACCTGTGCCCAAGGAAACGTGAAGGATGTTCACTGGAACGGTGTCTCAAGAAGAAAAAAGGAAAACACTTGAAAACAACATAAATACACAAAGACAGGTGAATGGATGAATAAACTGTGATATATATGCAATGTGCTTACAATGCAGAAATACCACACAATGACAAATCAGTGAGGTGGAATATCTGGACCCATCTGGAAAAATCTCCCAACAATATTAAAGAGAAGGGGCGCCTGGGTGGCTCAGTCGGTTAAATGTCCGACTTCAGCTCAGGTCACGATCTCGCGGTCCGTGAGTTCGAGCCCCGCATCGGGCTCTGGGCTGACAGCTCAGAGCCTGGAGCCTGCTTCCAATTCTGTGTGTCTCTCTCTCTCTGCCCCTCCCCCGTTCATGCTCTGTCTCTCCCTGTCTCAAAAATAAATAAAACGTTAAAAAAATTTTTTTTAAATAAAAAAATAAAGAGAAAAAGCACATTACAAAAGAATACAAAAAATATCATATCATTTTATCATGTTTTAAAACATGCAAAATGCCATATATTGCTAATGTATGGATACGTAAGGAAAACATGCATGTGAATGATAAACATCAAATTTAGGAGAAGGGCTTCCTCTGCGAAGACAGGAGGGAACGTTATCTGGCAGGAGTGCATGGTAAATTTCAACCGTAGCTGTGAATCATTTCCTTAATCTGGGGAGTGGGTACATAAGTGTTTGTTATAACAGTCTTGACACTATTTTGTATGCTTAAAATATTTCATTACTTTTTAAAATCTTTGAAAAAAATGGACAAATCTGAAGGTAAAATATGTTAAGTGGGGACTACAGTAACCAGTGAAGATTTCACTAAAAATAAAACCTGGATCTTAAAAATGAATACATAGAAGTTGCCCAGACTGACAGGAAGGAAGACATACTCTAGATCAGACCAAGGCTATTTACCTTTTACGCTACAAAACAGAATCAGATTCAAACCTGTGTAAACATCTCCGCAATAGCAGAATCGGGTGGAAAAGATGTTTAATTATCCCTCACTGAATTTTTTTTGTAACGTTTATTTACTCTTGAGATACAGAGTGTGAGCTAGGGAGGGGCAGAGAGAGAAGGAGACACAGAATCCAAAGCAGGCTCCAGGCTCCAAGCTGTCAGCACAGAGCCTGATGCGGGGCTCAAACTCACAAACTATGAGATCATGACCTGAGCCGAAGTCAGACACTCAACCAACTGAGCCACCCAGGTGCCCCCTCACTGAATTTTAACCAAAGTGGTTCATAAGTTTCCTTAAGACTGACTGCCATAAAAAAGGTTGAGCAGAGTGCCTGGGGGGCTCAGTCAGTTAAGTGTCTGACTCTTGATTTCAGCTCAGGTCATGATCTCACGGCTTATGAGATCGAGTCCCACATCAGGCTCTGAGCTGACAGCATGGAGACTGCTTGGGAGTCTCTCTCTCTCTCTCTCTCTCTCTCTCTCTCTCTCTCACTGCCCCCCCTCTCTCTTTCTCTCTTCCCCTCCCCACCCTCTGCCCCTCCCCTGCTTGCACTCATGCTCACTCTCTCTCAAAATAAATAATAAAAATAAACATTGAAGAAAAAAAAAAGGATGAGCTCTTAAACAGTCAAGTGATCATAAAAAGGCTTGAAATTGTTCTATGAAATACTATCGATGCAGCTTTGCCTGTCAATCAAAAGTAAGTTCTTCACAGTGCAATTAGCTAGTTTTCCCTTTTTTCAACCCAAGGATATCTTCTGCCCTCCAACTCATACCATTTGCCGTTGTGGTAGTTTTAGCTTGGTCACATCATCTGTGGTCTAATCTGGAACAGAGGTCTCCTCCATCCTTTCACTCAACGCTAAAGGGTCTTCTCCCACTAAGATGCAGGAATGAAATTATAGGGACACCACTCAAGTTTAGACAGTTGAGCCCCAGGGTCAAATTATGAGAATATGGATTAAATGACTACTAAATTGACTTAAGTCACCCAGGCACACCAAGTAAAATCTTTTAAAATACTAAAAAGAGCAAATAATCCTTAAACAGAAAGCAGGAGTTCATTTATAAGTCTAGAATTGGCTCAGTCGGCGAAGTGTCCAACTTCGGCTCAGGTCATGATCACACGGTTCGTGGTTCGAGCCCCACATCGGCCTCTGTGCTGACAGCGTGGAGCCTGGAGCCTGTGTCGGATTCTGTGTCTCCTTCTCATAGACTTCCAATAGAAGTCTAGATATAACCACTGAATTTTAAATTAATTTTTATAAATAAAACCTGAAAAGTTTATTTTTGTTAATTATTAACTCATTAATTAAGAGAGAATCAAAAATAGGAATTTCTTTGTTTTTAAAGCCGGAAGATTTTTCTCCATGTAGACAATTCCTAGCAGCCAAATCACAAACATCCTACCCTGGATAACCACATACAATGGTTTCAGTAAAAGACGGTTGAATTAGAGAGAAGGCTTTAGTTCTAATCTAGCTAAACTACCTATTAGAACTTCATGGAAAGTCTAATAACACACATGAAAATGTTTTGAAAGGCACAAAGCATATCTTAAATATATAAAGAGGCAATATTGTTAGTATTATAAAGCCAGGTAAGTATGCCTCTATATGTAAACTATTCTATGCAGGTCACCCAACTCAAGAAATGTTTTTGTGGGTTTTTTTTCCTTGTTTCAATATATCTATTTAATATGGTTAAAATGCCAGTAAAGAGGTGCCTGGGTGGCTCAGTCTGTTAAACATCCAACTTCAACTCAGGTCATGATCTCACGGTTTGTGGGTTCAAGCCCCACATCAGGCTCTATGCTGACAGCTCGGACTCTGGAGCCCGCTTAGGATTCTGTGTCGCCGTCTCTCTCTGCCCCTCCCCTGCTCATGCTCTGTCTCTCAAAAATAAGTAAACATTAAAAAAATAAATAGGGGCACCTGGGTGGCTCGTTCAGTTAAGCGTCCAACTTCAGCTCAGATCATGATCTCACAGTTTGTGAGTTCGAGCCCCACGTCAGGCTCTGTGCTGACAGCTCAGAGCCTGAAGCCTGCTTCAGATTCTGTGTCTCCCTCTCTCTCTGCCCCTCCCCTGCTCATACTCTGTCTTTCTCTGTCTCAAAAATAAATAAAAACACAAAAGGAAAAAAAACTTTTAATAAATAATGCCAGTAAAAATAATGTTATTAGAACATTAGTAGCCTACCAAAAGTCCATGTCAGTAAGTATTCTTAAGCCGTAATATATTCAGTTGTTCCTTAAGCTGACATTTATTTGACACTTGTAATTAATGATTTCTTAGCTTATCAAGACCTTTGCATTATGAAAAAAAGAAAGCACTTCTATGGTGCCTTTGAAAAAAGGTGATTCTTGAGATTGGAAAAGAAATGAACAGATCCCTTTCAGTATCCAAGGATTTCCACAACCTGCCAGACAAGTGGGAACTATTAAATAATGAGGTATTTGGGGTGCCTGGGTGGCTCAGTCGGTTAAGCGTCCGACTTCGACTCAGGTCACGATCTCGCGGTCCGTGAGTTCGAGCCCGCGTCGGGCTCTGTGCTGACAGCTCAGAGCCTGGAGCCTGTTTCAGATTCTGTGTCTCCCTCTCTCTGACCCTCCCCTGTTCATGCTCTGTCTCTCCCTGTCTCAAAAATAAATAAAACATTAAAAGAAAAAATTTAATAATGAGGTATTTGAAGACTAAAATTATGAAGGACTTTTCCTAAAAAACTGTCTTATTTCCTCATTAATATTCACTACTCAGTAATTATTAAGCAGCACAGTTAATATTTACTGACGGCTCGCTACTTCCTGGGTCTTATGCTAAGCCCTTCACAGAGCCTAATTCATTGATTCCTCCAATCTACACAATGAGGTGGGCAATACTGGGTCTCTCACAGGTGAGGAAACCACTATGAAGAGGTCAAATGGCTAACCCAAGGTTATGCGATGACTAATAGTAGACTTGCACCAGAAGGTAGGTCCCATTTGGTGCCAAATCTGTATTTTTAACCACTTATTCAGGATTGCCTCAATATATGGATTTGTGTGTGCAAAAGACAGGAGAGTACATTCCAATTACGGAAAGAAAACACTAAAGGAAACCAATGAGAGAGATTTCAATCCCAATACTGGCTCTTCTAAGTGCCGCAATGTTGGGTGATTTCATGTTTATTTCAAGTTCAATTAATTTGAATAACTGAGGTTTTTAATTGATTTTCCTGTAGTTTCCGAAATTTATACAGTGAGCAAGTTCAAATTCTGTAGTAAAACAAACATATCGGAAAAATAACAAGAAAATATACCTACATGCATGAACCTAACAGCTTGAGTAATGGCTTAAGAGTTCAAAGAGTTTGGGGCACTTGGGTGGCTCAGCTGGTTAAACATCTGACTCCTGGTTTCGGCTCAGGTCATGATCTCATGGTGAGATCAAGTCCCACATCGAGGTCTGTGCTGGTGGCATGGAGTGTGCTTAGGATTCTCTCTCTCCCTCTCTCTCTGCCCTTCCCTTGCTCACGCTCTCTCTCTCTCCTCTAAATAAATAAATAAACTTTTAAAAAAAGTTCAAAGAGTCAGGGTAAACGTTAAAATATCTATTCACAGTTCAGATTCAGTAAACGCTTCCTGACCACGGGAAAGGTACGAGGCTCTAGGTGAGGCCCTTGTGCAAACATCACCTCATTATGTGCGTGCCGAGAAGAGCCCCACTTTCCCTGGGAAGAAATTGGGGTTCAGAGGATTCTCAAGGGAGCAGGGTTCCCCGCTCTTCCCACCAGTCCTTTGCTGCCTCTCATTGTATCAAGGAAAGCGTCAAACGGGGACAACTGTGACATCTGCAAACCAGGAGCTAACACCGATCCAGACTCCCGGTTCTTAGACCCAAGGGGCAAAGATGCCTTGTCAGCCTTCTCTCCAGCAACAGCTTGATTCTGGGGGCCCTGCTCTCTCCCTACATCAACCCGGAAGATGAGTGCAGGCCTGCCTCTGGGCCAGGGGATGGGGTCTGCATCAGTGATCAGTACTGATCTCCTTAACTCTCTGACCTCAGCACCTGCCCGCCTAATGCCATGGGCCCTGCCGTACGGTACCTTTCTAGCTCAGCCAGCCACCCCTTACCCCCCCCCCACCCCAAACTTGCCATCAGCATTCGATGCTTCCAGAGGTACCTCTCCTGTGCAAGAATCTCAGGACTAGTCGGTTAGCACTACAGTGCCATGTCTCATTCACAGACAGTACACAGTGGGGTTCCATAAAGTACTTCGGAATAATCAATTCATTAATGACCTTGATTTTGTGCCTGAAAGAACTGCAATCATCACCACAGAATCTCTTTTCTTCTCTGGATTTCTTTTTAATTTTTTTAATGTTTATTTTTGAGACAGAGAGAGACAGAGCATGAACGGGGGAGGGGCAGAGAGAGAGAGGGAGACCCAGAATCCTAAGCAGGCTCCAGGCTCTGAGCTGTCAGCACAGACCCCAAGGCAGGGCCCAAACTCATGAACAGCGAGATCATGTCCTGAGCAGAAGTCAGACACTCAACCGACTGAGCCACCCAGGCACCCTCTTCTCTGGATTTCTATTCCAGGTCCTAGCCAGCCCTGCCAGGGTGTCTAGGATAAGAAAAGGAAACCAGTGAATGCCAAAGAACTATGAAATCATATCTGTATTCTGCCAGCAACTACATCAAGGTCAAGAGAAGAAGAAATTAAATGCATTTATGCAAAGGAAATGCTGGGGAATGCAGAAGAAAGACATTTCCAAGCAGAATTTCTTTTCAAGGGCTCAATCAATGGCAAGTGCTCAAAGACATCAAAAGGATCCTGCTTCCTCAAAGTTTTGAGGAAAAAAGGAGAAGTTAAAGATGGAACAGCAGTTGTGAGGCAACGTTTGACTCAAGAGAAAGACAACGTCCCCTTCATTCGAGTTTTTTATTAAACTACTAGAAACGCAGTGAGGAAGAACATGACAGAGATGTCACAAATATATCCGTTTTGAATTTGGTCAAAGTCCTGATGCCTCGAATTTTGTTGTAGAGTTTTATAACAACTTTGTGCCTCTTTATAAGGACTTCTCAGTTTGACACCAGTAGAAAATGTGCATATCATTTCCACAAAGTTCTCAGAGTTTTTAAAAAGAAATGAGTTGGGGCGCCTGGGTGGCTCAGTCGGTTAAGTGTCCGACTTCAGCTCAGGTCACGATCTCGCGGTCCGTGAGTTCGAGCCCTGCGTCGGGCTCTGGGCTGACAGCTCAGAGCCTGGAGCCTGCTTCCGATTCTGTGTCTCCCTCTCTCTCTGCCCCTCCCCCGTTCATGCTGTGTCTCTCTCTGTCTCAAAAATAAATAAATGTGGGGCGCCTGGGTGGCGCAGTCGGTTAAGCGTCCGACTTCAGCCAGGTCACGATCTCGCGGTCCGTGAGTTCGAGCCCCGCGTCAGGCTCTGGGCCGATGGCTCGGAGCCTGGAGCCTGTTTCCGATTCTGTGTCTCCCTCTCTCTCTGCCCCTCCCCCGTTCATGCTCTGTCTCTCTCTGTCCCAAAAATAAATAAAAAATGTTGAAAAAAAAATTAAAAAAAAAAAAAAAAAAAAAAAAAAGAAAAAAAAAAAAAATAAATAAATGTTAAAAACAAATGAGTTATATAAAAATGAGATCCAAATTCATCTATAATTTACAACCACACCTTCCCCAGAATGCAATACTGAACCTCTAGTGCCAGAGGGAGTAAGGGTACTGATCTTTGGGGGGGGGGGGGGGGGGGGGTAGCAATGAATTCCCCTTAAATAAATCATTTTAATATGTCACAGTGATGATGTGAACCAGTTAGAAGCCTCTCAAAACCATTCAAGATCTTTTTCAAAGGCAGAAAAAGGTCATTTTCAGAGAAGCTCCAAACAGGTGTCATGGTATCCACAGCATTTGGATTTGAGAGGGTACTTAACGGTCATGTCTGCTTTACCATTATGTTTGGGTTCTAAATAACATAGAATAAATTAACGACATATCATATCTAGAATACTGTTACAGGTAATGCATTATCAATGGCTATTTGGTTATTCCTAATTTGAAGAAGCACATTTAAGTGGAGTAAAACAAAAATCAAGAAAATTGGCTTTTAGTAAGTTATGTTTACAAGTCTCATGTCTCTGGTTCTTGGAAGGTGAAATTACTGCCCTCTGGCCTCTTCGTTTTGTTAGATTTTAAAACAATTAACGTCTCCCATGAGCTTTTGACCCCCATGTAAAAGCACTGTCCAAAGGCTAATTAACCAGCCTAGTAGTCAAATGCATGTTTCTGTTATCGTTTCCGTTATGTAACGGAGTTCGCAGAATTTGAGATTACTAACTAAACTCACCAAACACCATCTGAAATGACAGGCGTGGGATCATGGAGCATGGGTCAAGTCTTGGCTCTGCCCCTCAGGGCCACCAGGTCTTAGACACATCACCCAAATCCTACGAGTCTTGTCTCCCTCCCCACACTGAATGTTTTCTAGAAACTTCTGTTCTGCCTATCTCACTGTGGGTGTTGGGATGAGACCATGGAAGAAATTCAAAAATGTATTCAAAGACATGGGCCTTACATACGCAAAACCTACCTCGTCTCCCTGAAGAGATGTGGCCCAACAATGTGGAAAATATTATTCAGCAAGTAACAGTAACAACAGCAACAACAAAAGAAAACTATCACCTACCTTTTCCTCTATAAAACATTTCCATCAATCAATTGCTCTTTGAAGTAAGTTAATTGAGAGTTTTTCACATAAAACATATTTGTCAGCAAGAATAATAAATGCTCTGGGGCGCCTGGGTGGCTCAGTCAGTTGAGTGTCTGACTTTGACTCAAGTCATGATCTCCGATATGTGGGTTCAAGCCCCACGACAGGCTTTGAGCTGGTAGCGTGGAGCCTGCTTCAGATTCTCTGTCTCCCTCTCTCTCTGCCCCTTCCCCTCTCCCTCTCTCTCAAAAATAAACATTAAAAAAAAAAGAAAAATAAATGCTCACTGCCTTTATCATTAAATCAAAAAGTTGCTAAAAAAGTTTTTTCATCAATTAGGGAGAGAAACCATTTGGATACAGACAGGTCTGCCTGGTTTGATGCTGCTGCTCTTTTCTGTCATCTGGCCTCAATCAGAACTCAAACTCAGCCACACAAGCCACCCTACAGCCAAAGAAATGTTTTGTAGCCGACAACTCAGTTTTCTTGCCAAGACAAGTTTTGTCTGATAAAACCTAAGGCGGTCAAGATTCAATGAAAGCCCTATCAATATTCCAATAATAGTCTTTGCAGAAACAGAAAAACATCCAAAAATTCATATGGAATCTCACCGGCCCCCTTGAGATCATTTCAGGACGAGCTTGCAAAAGGAAGAATGAAGTTGGAGGCCCCACACTTCCTGATTTCAAAACCTACTACAAATGCAGGAGTAACCAAGGTGGTGAGGGACTGGCCTCAAGACCAGCGAAACAGAACGGAGCCCAGAAGATAACCTTTGCCCATACGGCCAATTATCCACAAGAATGCCAAGACCACACCATGGGAAAAGGACAACAGATGGTGTCGGAAAACCTGGACAACCCCATGCAGAAGAAGGAAGCAGGCCCCCGCCTTACACTGTATACCAAATTAACTGAAAATGGATTAAAGACCGAAACTTAAGACCTAAAACTAAAAAAATCTCCTAGAAGAAAACAGGAGGAAAGCTTAAGGACATAGTATTTAGCCATGATTTCTTGGATAGGATACCAGAAGCACAGGCAGCCAAAGGGGGGATAAACAGATAAAAGGGACTATATCAGACTTTAAAACTTCTCCACACCAAAGGAATCAATCGGGACACCTGGGTGGCTCAGTCGGTTAAGTGTCCAACTTCGGCTCAAGTCATGATCTCATTGTTCGTGAATTTGAGCCCCAAGTTGGGCTCTGTACTGACAGCTCAGAGCCTGGAGCCTGCTTCAGATTCTCTGCTTCGGATTCTGTGTCTCCCTCTCTCTCTCTGCCCTTCTTCCCATTGGTGCACAATCTCTCTCAAAAACAAACAAACATTAAAAAAAAAAATCAACAGACTGTGGAGACAACCTATGTCATGGGATAAAATACTTGCAAATCATGTATCATTTAAGAGGATAATATCTAGAATATATAAGTAGCTTACACATCTCAACATAAAAAAATAATAATAATCCAATTTAAAATTTAAGGAAGGCACTTGTTACATTTACCTGATGAATCACAAAATTCTACTCCTGAAACCATTACACACTGTAGGCAAACTAGCTCAGATTTAAATAAAGTTTGAAAAAATAACTAAACAAACATTTAAAAATAAAAATAAAATTTTAAAATGGGCCAAGGACTTGAGTAGACAATTCTCCAAAGAAGATATACAAATGGTCAACAAGGATATGAAAAGATGCTCAACACCACTAATCACAAGAGAAAGCAAATCAAGACCACGAAGAAATACCACCTCACACGCATCAGGATGGGCCCTATCAGAAGAATAGAAAATAACAAGTGTTGGTGAGGATATGAGGAAGTTGGAGCCCTGTGGACCGCTGATGGGAATGTAAAATGGTGCCGCCATTATGGAAAAATGGCATGGAGGGTCCTCAGTGAATTAAAAATAGAATTACCATATGATTCAGCAATTCCACTTCTAAGTAACTAACCAAAAAAAATTTCAAAGCAGGATCTTGAAAAGATATTTGCACACCTACATCCACTGTAGTATATTATTCACTATACAAGTATGGAAGCAATCCAAATATCCATCAACAAATAAATACAATGTGGTTTATACATACAATGGAATATCATGTGGCCTCAAAAAAGAAGGAAATCCTGTCACATGCTACATTTAGGGAGGCCCTGCAGACATTATGCTAAGCAAAATAAGCCAGTCTCAAAAGGGCAAATACTACATTATTCCACCCATAGGAAGTCTCTAATATCATTAAAATCATAGCCACAGAAAGTATAAAGGTGGTTTCCACGAGCTGGGGGGAAGAGAAAATAAAGAATTAGGGCTTTCATGGTTACTGAGTTTCAGTTTTGCAAGATGAAGACATTCTAGAGATGTGTCTGCACAACAATGTGAATATACTGAGCACGAATGAACTGGACGCTTAAAAATGGTGATGATGGAGGGGTGCCTGGGGGGCTCAGTCAGTTAAGCATCAGACTTCGGCTCAGGTCATGATCTCATGGTTCGTGGGTTCAAGCCCCGCATCAGGCTCTGTACTGACAGCTCAGAGCCTGGAGCCTGCTTCGGATTCTGTGTCTCCCTCTCTCTCTGCCCCTTCCCTGCTCATGCTCCGGCTCTCTCAAGAATAAATAGACATTTTTTTTAAGTTATAAAAATTGGTGAAGATGGAAATTTTAATCCTATGTGTTTATGACCGTAATTAAAAAAAAAAAAAAGACATAAAACAAAAATCCTGTTAAAAAAAATCTAAGGAACTTAATAATATTGAGTTTACTCAACCAGACTGCAATGTTGGACTCCCCAAATAAAGTCACGTAAGAATCTATTCTAAATAACATAATGATGACTGCTAACATTTAATGAACATAGATGCCAGGCTCAGGGCTAAGAGCTTTACATGTATCTTCTCGGTTAATAATCCCAACAGTTAGATCAGAACGGTTATGTCCAATTTATACACATATCGAGGCTGAGACAGGTCACACTCTGGTAAGGGCTGCAGGACTCCCAGCCTGTGCCACTGAGTAGGATGCTGCACGTTGTATGATCTAGTACCTTCTCTGGTTAAACACTTAACCTGCGCCACAGAGTGAAACTCACCACAGATGCCATCTTTTCCTAATTAAACAGAAATAAATAGCCGACCAGCAATTGTGGGCTTGAGAAATTGCCGGAATAGAGGGGGCCCGTGTCAATTTCCCTTTTTATCATAGAGCCTCCCAGAGTTGCCCCAGCTGAGGAGTCCCTCACTCAGCTCCCTTCTTTTTGACCTACATTTATAAATAAATGCTAGCAAACACCCTTTGGGGAAACCTATTTACAGCTGAAGCATGCTCATTCCCCAACCGTGCACAGCAAAATTGCAGCAGGCATATATTATTACATTCCTTCACTGAGAACAGTCCGTGAGACCAGATCGCTATCAGCTTTCTCATCTCAAACTAGCTGCTCAAGGCCTAAGGACTGAGAGACACAGCTAAGGCTGCTGGCTGGGTGACATGGCTTTACTGATCAGTGCAAAGAGAAGAAGAAGTTACATCCAAGTATGAAAGGAGATTGTTTACAAGTATGCATAACACTAAGGAGCAAAGGGCTTGAAGATTTTTTGTGGACATAACAGAAAAGCAAACTGCAACTAAAAAACCAAGTAGAAGCAATCCCTGCTCTGGGGAGGACCCTCTAGGTCTGGGGAGGACCCTCTAGGTCTGGGGAGGACCTGCTGTTCCTAAAACAATCCCTGTCTATTGGTCCACAGATGATTGTGCCTTTCTGCCACCTGCCTTTGCCAAGAGAGCACTGTCACAGTTGCAGTCTCTATCCTAGCCCTACCACTCCATTCCTCCTATATCGCCGACTGGAATTCAGGCTCCCACTGATTTTCCTTTGCAAACTTAGCAAGGAGTCAGGCTTCCTTAGGCGAGGCGGCAGTGAGCTCCGCCTCTGGCTGTTGGAAGTGGCAGAAAGCGGGTCTCCTTTCCTCGGGTTCCCTTCACCAGCCAGCACAGACCACAGCCAAAGTGCTGCATTGGAACGAGGCTCAGCCACGGTGTGGGCTGTGTCCTCTGCAGCCTATTAGCACTGCCGCTGTTTGACAAAAATACATCCAGATGCTGAAAACTTAACTGCAGGCTTCGGTGATACAACCACAGGGAGAAGCAAATGATTATTGTTTTTAAAGGCTTTCTCTAGTTTCGACAGTAAATCAAGACAACGGGATTTCTGGGGAAGTATGGGGAAGGACAGCCCGTACTTTTCAGGCACGGTGATGTGCCCTGTTAAACAACTAGATCTTATGTGTTTCTGTCCTTCTGTTAGAAGGGATGCCCAGAATCGTCACCCAGAATACGCCTTTCGATCTTGGTAAATCCCAAGTGGGAAAAAGAGACAAACAGAAGTCAAAGCACCGGACCAAAAATTCAGGATCATGGGCACATTAAAAGTCAAAAAAAAGTTTAAGCAACTTCAATATCCAGATTCACGTGTTCAGTTTGATCCACTTAAGCTAAAACCAGATGCCACCGCAAGGGCTTGGGCGGTAGAATCCAGACTTCTCATCGCTATCCTAAGGATCTGAAAGGACCACATATTTGTTCTCGCATATGCAACCGTAGATTATAAAAGAGGCGAACATAACCACAATGCTTGCATTAAAATAGCTCCAAATGGACTATCTGTACTAATGGGAAGAGTTTGCCACAGGCAGTAATTATGTCTGGAAATTGCACACAGAGAAAGAGACGGAGAGAGAGAAAAGGGTCTTCCTAGTTCCCAACTCCAAAGCCCTGCAGGACAAGACCTCCTCTCATGAATCATGATGCATCGTTTACCCAAAGATGGCTTTACATTTCTTGGGGTGCTGGATAACAGCTCCCGGGTTGTAGACCCAGGAGGTCCTGGAGCCCCGGCCCTCAGACCCCTGACCCAAGGACCCAAGGACCCAGAGACAGATTGTGGCAATACGATCCCGGCAATACAACAGCCCCTTCACCAGGCCCCAAAGGGAACACGTTCTGTGGTTTTCCGAGCGTAGGCACTTCAGGTAAACGGAAGGCTGTCCGGTAGAACTGCCAGAAACCGTGCTGCGTTCCAACTATGGTAAACAGACGGCAGCAGAAGAAGCAAACGCTTATGCTTCTTTGGTTTTCTGTAGCCTTGGAGCCACGTGGTAACCACACGAGTCTCATGGCCCCCAGAGAAACCAATCCTGACAACTGCCTGGGAACTTCCACTCGGTTTCTCCTGACCACACGCAGCCACGTGCCATCACTGACCTTCCCAACCAGACCATGAGGCTCCAGAGGGAGGGGATCCGTCTTCTCCACCGTTGTATCCCCCCCCCCCCACCCCTAGTATGGGCCTGGAGGTCTGTCGTGAGTTATAGGACCAACAGCATGAAGACAGAGAGGGACTGAGACCCCTGTTCTAAACCCAAAGGTGAAGGGGCTGGTAACGCGGAATCTGTGGATTTCCTTGTTCTGGAAAGGCAAGGAGTTCTACTTTAGGCCTAGGGGGCATTTCTTAGTCTGCTTGGGGCTGCTACACTGAAGTGCCACAGACTGAGTGGCTTGTAGACGGCAGGCATTTGCCCCTCACAGCTGTAGAGGTTGCCTTCTGAGGTAAGGGGCACAGCAGAGTAGGGTTCTGGTGAAAATGAATACCTCTGGCAGGATGCAGACTGCTGACTTCTCACTCTGTCCTCACATGGCAGGGAGCACGGTGAGCCCTCTGGGGGCTCTTCTCAGGGCACGCATCCCCTTCAGGAGGGCTCTGCCCTCACGACCTGATCACCTCCCAAAGACCCCACCTCCTAACCCCATCAGCTTAGGAATAAGGCTTCCATCTATGAATTTTGAGGACACAAACATCCAGCCTGTGACTGAGCACAACACCTAACTAAAGTAAATCTGAAAAGACGTGCCGAAATCTAAATATGTCATGCTAATTGTACCTACAGAACAGTGATGCTTGGGACTGGTTTTTGTTTTTGTTTTTTTTTTATACAAAGACAGGAAAGAGAGCCTTCAACTCAACTGAAAAAGAAACTGGCCCTGCTTTCAGGGAGACTGTGGGAGGCTCCACACACTTTTAATAAAAAAAATATAAATAAACAGTGAACATCCCAGATCATTGGGGTTTTTTGTTTATGTATTTATTTTGGGAGAGAGCGAGCAGGGGAAGGACTGAGACAGAGAATCCCAAGGATGCTGTGAGCTGTCAGCACAGAGCCCTATGTGGGGCTTGATTGCACAAACCGTGAAATCGTGACCTGAGCCGAAATCAGGAGTCGGATGCTTAAATGACTGAGCCACCCAGGCGCCCCATCTCCCAGATCATTTATGGACTACCACCTACCCCAAATGGCACTTCAGCGATAGTTGGAGTCAATCACGACCTAACTTTTAAATATGAGCACACTATGTATTATTTTTGTCAAAGGCGATCTATTCTGCCAAGAACTTGTAAGTCATACAGTTACATCTATTATTTAACAGAAAACAAATTACGTAAGCCTCTGAAAAAAACACACTCTTGATTAAATTAATGGTTCCTGGAAAGTCGTTCTTTTCTTGTAAATTATATGCCATAACCTGAGAAAACTTGCATCATCTAGAGCAGAGAAAGCTTAGTCAGCATTTTCTCATCTCATCATCGGGAGAAAGGGAAGGAGCCACGTGTCCTCCCAAGACGGCAGTGAGAGAATTCATTCTTCAGTCTCCCCCTCACTCTGGCCCCCTCCCCCGGCTCTGCACCCACCATCCTTCTCCACAGCCCTCCTGAGGCTTGGGAAATAAGCTCTTCTGGGGGAGGCAGGGTGCCCCCAGAGGCCCCACGGGCTGTGCCAGCCCAGTCTGCCGCAGTGACCCTGATGTTCTGCCACTTTGGTTCCCAGCACACCCCCTGTTGATTAGGCATCACACCAGCACAGGTAACTCCCAGAAGGGTACAGGGACACAGGCGGCTTCCTAAAGCAACAAATTACGTGGGAAGGATTGGTCATGAAGCCCAGTCAATTCACTATAAGATCTTATAGTGTTTGGAGCCTCCTTCCCTTAAGTAAATGGGATTAGAGAGTTCTAACCATGGACTTTCCCAGAAAAGCAACAGGCAACACAAAGCTGGGTCTTCAGTCATCAGAGGAACTCAAAGGGATCATGGAGAATCTAATGAGTACCAGCTGCCCTCATTTGCAGAGGAAAACCCTCCCTTCTCTTCCACCCCTGTCCCATATCACTGGTATTTTAGCCAAGGGGAGTCTCTAAATGGAACAAAGGATGAGACCACACTGTATCCACATTTGGGAAGCCCATCCCTGTCTTTCTCCGTTAGCCTAAATTTTAACTAACATTTGACTTTCCTTCTAAGGTGACTTTAGAAGAGTCCCCAAAACTCATGTCTAGGTATGCTCCTTAACTTTCCTATCTGGAAATTCTCTCCTTCTCCTAACGTGAATATGCCATACTAACATTTAAATACACTTTCCTTGGGGCGCCTGGGTGGCTCAGTCGGTTGAGCGTCCGACTTCAGCTCAGGTCACGATCTCACGGTTCGTGAGTTCGAGCCCCGCGTCGGGCTCTGGGCTGATGGCTCAGAGCCCGGAGCCTGCTTCCAATCCTGTGTCTCCCTCTCTCTCTGCCCCTCCCCCATTCATGCTCTGTCTCTCTCTGTCTCAAAAATAAATAAACATTTTTTAAAAATTAAAAATAAATTAAAAATAAATAAATAAATAAATAAATACACTTTCCTTCATTAGGTACTGGGTGGTTTCTATACCCTCATCTTTCCTAAAACTGCCATCAAAGGTCACAGGTGGCCCCCTAACTGGCGGATCCACTGGGAGCTGTCACCCCCACAGTGATCCTGCCGGTCACTACCACTGCCTCCTTCACACACAGGGCAAATTCCAC
This sequence comes from Neofelis nebulosa, assembly GCF_028018385.1. Taxonomy (NCBI): domain Eukaryota; kingdom Metazoa; phylum Chordata; class Mammalia; order Carnivora; family Felidae; genus Neofelis; species Neofelis nebulosa. Next base: position 7,942,976 of record NC_080794.1, on the reverse strand, counting down.
CTTCTCCTCAATTCTTCTCTCCTGTTCCTGGCTCTCATCCTCCAACTGACCTTTCTCAAGTCCCTTCCCAGGGTCTTTACCCTCCACCAAACTTTTGACCAAGGCTCGCTCTAGGATTCCACTATCAAATATACAGATGGATGCCACGGAGGTCCCGCGTGCAAAAGGTTACAAAACTGGGGATGATACGCTTTTGAAAAAGACAGGGATTAGTGGAGCCTTATAACTTCATTCGAATCTGCAACTCCCACACCACCGACATGTGATATAGTGGTTGGTCCAGAAGGACCAGAGTCAGGATTTTGGCATCGAAGAGCTGTGCCTTGCCACCAGCAAAGCAAGAGCCCGGTAAAGAGAATGGCGGTCCAGCTGTCCCACTAATGTTTTCACATATCGCACCATGCCAGAGTTATCTGTTTTCCTGGCTGTTCCCTCAGAAAAGCGGCATATCCTAAAATATAAATATGAGGTTATTCATTACAAGTTCTGTCGTATTCAGGTCCCTACCTAGAACACCTTGATGGAATCTCGCTATATTTAGAAATCCACCTACACCCCTTACACTGGTCCGCAATGCCTACATGTCTGGTCCCTGCCTACCTTTCAAATCTTCCCGGCTTCTGTGAGGGTCCCTCGATCCCACCAGGATCCAAACTCCAAATCCAGAACCAATCACATTGTGTATGTTCACACGGCAGAATAGCACAGTTCCAGTCACTGGAGAATATATGTGTGATGGCACGGGATACCATTTTTATAAAATTCAGAAGCAAGCAAATCTAAAAATATGTTATTTAGGAGCATGTTGTGAATCCTGTGGTAAAAATCAAGGACACAAAGTGAAGGAGAAACTAAGGGCAAGAGGGCAGCAGTTTCCAGGAGAGGGAGGTGAGCCTAGGATGGGGCCAGGCAGAAGCCCCAGGGAGTTGTATTTTATGTTTAAGCTACATACTCTATACATACATAACCTGCGTTCTTTCATATGCACCTGGCATTTCATAATTTTATTTTTTTTCAAAAAAAATTTTTTAACGTTTATTTATTTTTGAGACAGAGAGAGACAGAGCATGAACGGGGGAGGGGCAGAGAGAGAGGGAGACACAGAATCTGAAACGGGCTCCAGGCTCTGAGCAGTCAGCACAGAGCCCGACGTGGGGCTCGAACTCACGGACCGCGAGATCGTGACCTGAGCTGAAGTCGGACGCTTAACCGACTGAGCCGCCCAGGCGCCCCGATGATTTTAGAAGAAATGTAAGACCAAGTTTGCTGGGCCACACCATGGCTGCCTGCACCCAACTGCAATTCAGTTTACTGTGTCCCCGGCTCTGACAACAGCTAGACGCGGCTCTCCACTGCCAAGCTCCTAGTCCTTCTGGATTAGCGCCCCACAACGAGTCGGCTGTTAACAGGAACTGCAAATTTGAATAAAATTATGTCACCGCTAAGCCTTCTCTTTTTCAAAACCCTATCATGTACTTTCTTAACCCTTTGCACACAGAACCTACTCTGCATTCATCCGGCATGTTTAGCAAACCTGCAATTCCCTGCAAACAGTGGCTGTTTCCCCAGGACACGGAGGCTGGTGGGCTGGCTGGTTCGGTACCCCATGTCCCACTTTATTCCTAGCTGACACGTGCCACGGCCAACCCGCATGAACTTGAGTCTTGGGGGTCCCCAGCGCTGCCCCATCACCCGACACATCCTGGGCCATTCTGACGTCTGCTGGTCTCTCGGGGGATGCTTACGTGTCAAAGGGCTCCCTCAGTTCAAATCCTGGCTCCCCCACTCACCCAGAAGCTTGACCTTGAGCAAAGGACTTAAAATGGAAAGAACCATTGGAACCTCTCACTTGAGCTGTTTTAAGGATTAGATGAGACAGTGCACCTACAGCAGTGCCTGGATCTGCTCGGTGAGGGTTAGCATATCATAATAATAATGACCTGCGCTGATCAGAGATGATGATTATAATAATAATAATGTAACTATATTATCATTATTATTATTATTATTATTATTATTATTATTCGTTATCTGAGCTGACCAGAAAGACAAAGCATAAAAACAGAGGTCGCTCTGAAAGATCAAAAGTCAGCAAAGTCTCAGAGCGACATTCAGTCATGTGGCGTATCACAAATGAAGTGGCCAGAGGGTCAGTTACCAGAGAGCCAACAGAGAAAGCAAGGTCCAAACAGAAAACTGGGAAACACAGGCTGCACAGCAGCCCAGGGTCTCCCACTGAAAGGGGAAGGAGGGCAGCCGAAACTGGGGACAGGCAGCCTGGAATCCACTGTCGGTCACCACCAGTGCGGTGCCCGCCCCTCTGCCCCCCAGGAGCCTCGCTTTCCAGACCTGGGGACCAAAATGCAGCGTTCACCATCTGGCCACTGTCCCTGACTATCTCCCCACCAGCCTTCGCCCGTCAGGCATCCTGACCTGCCCTTGCACTGGACTGTGCCCATCGCGGACGACAAGGACGAGGTTCAGTAGGTTGGACCTCCCGTCATCCGCAGACCCACAGTCAAAGCCTCAGCACTCGGTACCACAGACCTGAAATTTGGTCAGAAATCCAGGGCCATTCTGGCACCTTGTTCTGTCTGCCAGGCTCACAGAGGGCACGATGACCCTCTTGATTCTCTTTGCTTCCTCTTGGTCGGTCAAGCAACATCCAGTGCCAGTGTGGAGCTCGGCGAGAACAGTCACAGGACGCAGCCCAACTCTGTACATCCCTCTCTGTCACATCCCAGAGCCCGGTCGGCAGTGCCCAGGTGCTGCTGGGCAGGTAGCGTGAGTGAGATGCATGTGGGTTCCGGGTGGGAACACAAGGGGAACGGAGCCCTACTCAGACACCTGTTAGCCATGGGACTTCCCCGCAGTTGCTTAACCCTCCAAGTCTGTGCTCTCAGACGTAGGACAAGAGGTATGATCCCAGGACAGAGGTGCTGAGAAGGGAAATGAAATAATACAAAGGGCTTAATGGAGTAGCTACAGTTCATAGATTCCAATATATATTAGCTGTTCCTCTTCTTTCCCCCTCCTAGAGGACTGTCCTGCAGGATTCTGAAGGGCTCCTAAAAGATCTCCCTGGGGGATCACAAGTAGAATCTAATACCAGCTTATGAATGTCTTGACAAATCTTCAAGCTTGCCTGTAAAAACTACAATAGGAAAAGCTGAGTCACAGTGTGATTAACCTTATCAGCAGACGGCAAGTCTGGTGAATCTTTGTCCAACAAGCTCTACAAGTATATCTCTCGACTATTTGAAATTATTTCTGAAAATGAGTAAAAGCAATGTAGATGCCCCAGTGCTGTTTCTGTGTCACTGTGACCTGTCACATGGCAGAGATAAAACTTGCTAATCAGGACACTCTTGGAGAAGAAGAGCAAGATTGCCCTAAAAGATATCAATTTTATTACAGTAGCTATTGTCATTTAGGCAAGAGAGTGTTAGCAGAGGGACAGACAAATCTACAGGACACAGAAGTCAGAAACATACGTACAACAAAGGTAGCAACTGGCAAAGATAGCCTAGTAAATAAACAGTACGAGGACAATCATTTATGTACATTTTTAAAAACCTTGGGTACGCACCTCACACTATACGCCCTACATTAAGTGGTTATTAAGAACCCAAAGGTATCCCTTGGGTAAATTCCTAGCAGTGCTATTGCTGGGTCATAGGGTAGGTCTATTTTTAATTTTACCCAAGGGATACAGGAGTACTGATGCATAGGGGCACTTGTACCCCAATGTTGATAGCAGCACTCTCAACAATAGCCAAATGATGGAAAGAGCCTAAATGTCCATCAACTGATGAATGGATAAAAAAATTGTTGTTTATATACACAATGGAGTACTACGTGGCAATGAGAAAGAATCAAATATGGCCCTTTGTAGCAACGTGGATGGAACTGGAGAGTGTTATGCTAAGTGAAATAAGCCATACAGAGAAAGACAGATACCATATGTTTTCACTCTTATGTGGATCCTGAGAAACTTAACAGAAACCCATGGGGGAGGGGAAGGAAAAAAAAAAAAAAAGAGGTTAGAGTGGGAGAGAGCCAAAGCATAAGAGAGTCTTAAAAACTGAGAACACACTCAGGGTTGATGGGGGGTGGGAAGGAGGGGAGGGTGGGTGATGGGTATTGAGGAGGGCACCTTTTGGGATGAGCACTGGATGTTGTATGGAAACCAATTTGACAATAAACTTCATATATTGAAAAATTAAAATATAAATAAAAAAATTAAAAAAAATAAAGAACCCAAAGGTTAGAAAGGAAAATGCTGAGATTTTTCAGAAGGAAATTAAAACAAAAACAAAACCATGACCCTGAAGGAGAGAAGGCTTTCTTCAAACACAGAAGAGTCCTAACTATGAAGAAAACTAGACAAATTTCTCCTACTGTAAGAATTAAGAACGCCTGTTCACTATAAAACTCCAGAAAGAAGAGTGGAAAAGACAAGGTTGATGGCACATGTGACCAACAAAGAACTGAATATGCAAAGAAAGTAAGAAAAATTACAGCTGAAAAGACAAATAAGACATACCTTCTGGAAGGAGAAAGACCAACAACCAATAGCCACGCGAAGAGATATTCAAGCACATGATGAATCAAAGAGATGGTAATTAAAGTCACCGTGAGATTTCATTTTACATCCCTCATCTTGGCAAAAACTAATGTCTGACAATGTCAAGTACGGCAAAGACATACAGCAAGTCAAATTCTTACACTTCCCCAGCAAGAGAGGATGCTGGAAAACAACTTGGCATGATCTCGTGAACACGAACACATACCCTACAACCCAGTAAGTTCCTTCCTCCGTGTAAATCCTGAAGAAATTCCGGCACGTGTACTTCAGGAGACATTTACAAGCCTGTTCCTAGAAGCTATTAAAAAAAATAGTAATCTTAAGGGAAGAGTCTAATGACCAATAGTTTGTATAAATGGTTATTTATTTACAAAGTGAAATACGGTACACTTGCACAAATAAATGATCTACAGCTACCAGCACTGGTGTGAATCAGTGAGAAACATAATGTTCAGTGACATTAACAAGTTGCAATAGAGCACACTGATGGCATGGGAAATCATTTTTCAAGCTCAGAAACAAGCAAATAACACACTGGTGTGTGTTTTTAAAAAACGGGAAGGGGCGCCTGGGTGGCGCAGTCGGTTAAGCGTCCGACTTCAGCCAGGTCACGATCTCGCGGTCCGTGAGTTCGAGCCCCGCGTCAGGCTCTGGGCTGATGGCTCGGAGCCTGGAGACTGTTTCCGATTCTGTGTCTCCCTCTCTCTCTGCCCCTCCCCCGTTCATGCTCTGTCTCTCTCTGTCCCAAAAATAAATAAAAAAACGTTGAAAAAAAAAATTTAAAAAAAAAAAAAAAACAAAAAAAACGGGAAAGCGGGGCACCTGGGTGACTCAGTAGGTTGAGCATCCAACTTCGGCTCAGGTCATAATCTCCAGGCTCCAGAGTTGGAGCCCCACTTGGAGCCCCACGACCGGCTCTGTGCTAGCAGCTCGGAGCCTGGAGCCTGCTTTGGATACTCTGTCTCCCTCTCTCTCTGCCCCTCCCCCATTCTGTCTCAAAAGTAAGTAAACGTTAAAAAAATTTTTTTTCTTTACATGGGAAAGCAAGAAAACGAGAAAAAAAAAATAAGGATAGAGATTATCTACTGGGAAATGAGAATTTCTATCAGGAAAAAGATCCCAGGAAACAATTGAAGCTGGCAATGGTTCTTAAGCTGAGGGGTGTGCTCACATAATGTCAATGTATTGCTAGTGTTCATAATTTACGTATCTGTGACATTATTTTAAATATCTAAAGCTTGATCATTTTGGAAAGAATTTCAAGATCCCATTTGCTATTCGTATCATGTCCCAAAATGACAGAGCAATTCCAAAGCAGGCAGCTGAGTTTATCACATAGTGGTCAATTCAGAAGGACACACGCAAAAGATACTACCAGTAGGAGAGCAAAGAAATACTCTTTTAACAGTCACCAAAACCAGGATCCATGCGTTATGAGGTTGATGAGGAGAGATTATTTTGAAGGACAGCATAACATATACTAAAGACGATTTATTTATGAAAAGATCTAGTTAGTTCATCTGGGAAAAGCCCCGGTAATCTCAGTAAATACCAAGATATTATTTCCTCCCGTATTAATGAAACGTCTGACACGTGTCCTCCCAGTATTAACTTGTGTCAGACACAGTTTCCTGAACCACTGTGCTCTTGAACCTTTTACTAAGCTTTTGTACCAACTTCAAGAACATCTTCACCAGACACAGGGCAGTCCAAGGCAAATTAAGGGTTTGCGACCAACTGCATCAAATGTGGATATTTTCACTGAGATCCCAGCAAAAGGCAACACCCTGCAATGTTAAAGACTTATACTCTTTAAAAAACACATGGTTCTCCAGGTACACAAAGTACTAACAGCTTGATCACAAATTGGGTAAATTGGACAGCCAATGGAAATTATTAAAGTAAGACTATAAAATAAATCTGATATTAAAGTTTGGTTTTTATTTTTATTTTTTTTAATATGATATTGTCAAATTGGTTTCCATACAACACCCAGTGCTCATCCCAACAGGTGCCCCCTCTTCAATACCCATCACCCACCCTCCCCTCCCCCCCACCCCCCATCAGTCCTCAATTTGTTCTCAGTATTTAAGAGTCTCTTATGGTTTGCCTCCCTCCCTCTCTAACCTTTTTTTTTTCCCTTCCCCTCCCCCATGGTCTTCTGTTAGGTTTCTCAGGATCCACATAAGAGTGAAAAAATACGGTATCTGTCTTTCTCTGCATGACTTATTTCACTTAGCATAACAATCTCCAGTTCCATCCACATTGCTACAAAAGGCCAGATTTCATTTTTTCTCATTGACACGTAGTATTCCATTGTGTATATAAACCATAATTTCTTTATCCATTCATCAGTTGATGGACATTTAGGCTCTTTCCATAGTTTGGCTATTGTTGAAAGTGCTGCTATCAACATTGGGGTACAAGTGCCCCTATGCATCAGCACTCCTGTATCCCTTGGGTAAATTCCTAGCAGCGCTATTGCTGGGTCATAGGGTAGGTCTATTTTTAATTTTTTGAGGAACCTCCACACTGTTTTCCAGAGCGGCTGCACCAGTTTGCATTCCCACCAACAGTGCAAGAGGGTTCCCGTTTCTCCACATCCTCTCCAGCATCTATAGTCTCCTGATTTGTTCATTTTAGCCACTCTGACTGGTGTGAGGTTATATCTGAGGGTGGTTTTGATTTGTATTTCCCTGATAAGGAGCGACGTTGAGCATCTTTTCATGTGCCTATTGGCCATCTGGATGTCTTCTTTAGAGAAGTGTCTATTCATATCTTCTGCCCATTTCTTCACTGGATTATTTGTTTTTTGGGTGTGGAGTTTGGGGAGCTCTTTATAGATTTTGGATACTAGCCCTTTGTCCGATATGTCATTTGCAAATATCTTTTCCCATTCTGTTGGTTGCCTTTTAGTTGTGATGATTGTTTCCTTTGCTGTGCAGAAGCTTTTTATCTTCATGACGTCCCAACAGTTCATTTTTGCATTTAATTCCCTCGTCTTTGGAGATGTTTCAAGTAAGAAATTGCTGTGGCTGAGGTCAGAGAGGTTTTTTCCTGCTTTGTCCTCTAGGGTTTTGAAGGTTTCCTGTCTCACATTCAGGTCCTTCATCCATTTTGAGTTTATTTTTGTGAATGGTGTAAGAAAGTGGTCTAGTTTTTCTTCTGCATGTTGCTGTCCAGCTCTCCCAGCACCATTTGTTAAAGAGACTGTCTTTTTTCCATTGGATATTCTTTCCTGCTTTGTCAAAAATGAGTTGGCCATACGTTTGTGGGTCTAGTTCTGGGGTTTCTATTCTATTCCATTGGTCTATGTGTCTGTTTTTGTGCCAATACCATGCTGTCTTGATGACTACAGCTTTGTAGTAGAGGCTAAAGTCTGGGATTGGGATGCCTCCTGCTTTGGTCTTCTTCTTCAAAATTACTTTGGCTATTCGGGGCCTTTTGTGGTTCCATACAAATTTTACGATTGCTTGTTCTAGCTTTGAGAAGAACGCTGGTGAAATTTTGACTGGGATTGCATTGAATGTGTAGATAGTTTTGGGTAGTTTTGACATTTTAACAAGATTTATTCTTCCAATTCATGAGCACAGAATGTTTTTCCATTACTTTATATGTTCTTCAATTCCCTTCATAAGCTTTCTATAGTTTTCAGCATACAGATCTTTTACATCTTTGGTTAGGTTTATTCCTATGTATTTTATGGTTCTTGGTGCAATTGTGAATGGGATCAGTTTGTCTTTCTGTTGCTTCATTATTAGTGTATAAGAATGCAACTGATATCTGAACATTAATTTTGTCTCCTGTGACTTTGCTGAATTCATGTATCAGTTCTAGCAGACTTTGGTGGAATCTTTCAGGTTTTCCACGTGTGATATCATGTCATCTGCAAAAAGTAAAAGCTTGACTTCATCGTCAATTTTGATGCCTTTGATTTCCTTCTGTTGTCTGATTGCTGACGCTAGAACTTCCAACACTATGTTAAACAACAGCGGTGAGAGTGGACATCCCTGTCATGTTCCTGATCTCAGGGGGAAGGCTCTCAGTTTTTCCCCATTGAGGATGATATTAGCTGTGGGCTTTTCATAAACGGCTTTTATGATGTTTAAGTATGTTCCTTCTATCCCGACTTTCTCGAGGGTTTTTATTAAGAAAGGATGCTCAATTTTGTCAAATGTTTTTTTCTGCAACGATTGACAGGATCATATGGTTCTTATCTTTTCTTTTATTAATGTGATGTATCACACTGATTGATTTGCGAATGTTGAACCAGCCCTGCAGCCCAGGAATGAATCCCAGGAATGCAGCCCAGGAATGAATTGATCATGGTGAATAATTCTTTTTATATGCTGCTGAATTCGATTTGCTAGTATCTCATTGAGTATTTTTGCATCCATATTCATCAGGGATATTGGCCTGTAGTTCTCTTTTTTTGCTGGGTCTCTGTCTGGTTTTTTAGATAGTAAGACTTGCATGTCACAAAACCTAGGGTTGACTTATTTCAAACAGTGCTCAGTCCAACTAAGGGACAGACTCCAATAAAATCACCTCACAGCCGTTTCTGTGATTCTTGTAAGGACCATAAATGTTTATATATAATAGTATATTTTAAAGTAGGAACCACTGTCCATTGAAATTAGACAATATTAGCTGAGCAAACTTTACAAGCTGAATGTGACTGAAATAACATTCGCCATTTGTCTGAGTGCACAGGAAATTATTATAATTTAAAAATTAACTCTCTAACCTATCGTATCTACAATGTGCCTAACACTGACAGTGATAACGCTACAGACAGCAGACGGAGAAGACCAGCTACGGGCTTTCCAAATTACGGCTGTCAAGAAAGGAAAGAGGTCCTATTAAGAGGCCCTTTTGTCTCTAAAGGAGGAATACAGGGGAAAGACCAGGATGAATCTGGAACCCAACAGATGTTGTGCTGGCTAGGACTGTCTTAGTTAGCAGGGCACTCTGCCTGGAATCAGAAATACTCTTAGCTTCAAAATATTTGTTCTACTGTCGGTGACAGAGTATTTCTCTGCTCTCTTGCCGCCAATGTCTTTGCCCAGGTCCTTCTGAATTGGTCACTACACGATAAAGTCAGCTGTCTACTTTGGAACTGCTCTGTGGTTTAGGACATGATAGAACAGCAACTTTGATCTTAAGGCTCTTTTCAAAGGCATTCAAAATTATATATAAAGTGTGCCATAGGCATTAAGAACGGTACGTTTAGATTCCAAAAGAATTCACATCAGTGGTTCCATTAGCTCTACTACATGAAGTACAAGACAGCCAATTTCCAAATGTATCATAGATGCACATACAAGCTTGTGCCTTACAAGTAGGCAGGTATAGAGAGACATGCTGAAAGGGAGAAATCATACATGGTTATGGGCATGACTCTAAAGAAATACAAAATGTTCTGAAGGCCAAACGAGAAGATAAACCTGGAACGCTTCCAGCAGACTGGCATGCATAACAGCAGATTCCAGAGCAACCATTTGCTATTTTAAGATCCACCATGAGGAAAATAAAGAGGGGAAAAAAAGTATTTCTGAAAAATACGTTAAAAATTCAAGAACTATAGCATACAGTTAAGGTGCCCTAGAGGGCACTATCCAGATTGAACGTGGTATGCAGAGAATATATGCTAAACAACCTATCTATAAAATGTAATGCAAGACATAACATTTTTTAAATAAACAGAAAAATAGGAGCCTTCAGATTAGGAGTATTCTAAGACTTACATATTCAAAAGCTATGCAGAAGCACATGATTCATTTAGAAGTGATGTATTATTAATAAGACTAAGGTTTTGCAATCATAAAGATTGACTCATGATCATACACTTAAAACCTGGAGAAAAATATTTGTTAATAAATGTTGCAAAGAGAAAACTTTAACTAATTGTTTCTTTAGCCTTCATTGATTAACTTAGGTAAGTCAGTCACTTGGTTCTTTTTAAAGTGGAAGCCATCACAAGGATTACCTTTCCCTCATAAGTCATCAAAAGATTTCACCAATGCTGCTCAATCGTGATCCTGTATCATTGTTGGGGTATTTCTAACAGCCTGGTCTAAAACAGCCCCATTATGGGGCGCCTGGGTGGCTCAGTCGGTTAAGCGTCCGACTTCGGCTCAGGTCACGATCTCGTGGTATGTGAGTTCGAGCCCCGCGTCGGGCTCTGTGCTGACTGCTCAGAGCCTGAAGCCTGTTTCAGATTCTGTGTCTCCCTCTCTCTCTGACCCTCCCCTGTTCATGCTCTCTCTCTGTCTCAAAAATAAATAAACGTTAAAAAAAAAATTTTTTTTAAATAAAAAATAAAAAAAATAAAACAGCCCCATTATGAGATTACTCCTAGCTATTTAGCACAAACTAAGTGCATCCTCCCCACTGTGCTGACTGCTAAAAGCAACAAGTGTATTTTAGAAAGAGCATGAGATTAATAAATTTCAGATTTGGTCTAAAGTTAAAATACAGAACTAAGTAGGTGACTACAGTTCATTCTCTCAGGTGCTATCACAGAAAGAGGTGGGGAGGTGAACCCCAAATGGGGCAGTGAGGTCAGCACAGGCTGAGGACAGGGGTAGGTGCAACAGGTGGGTGATGAGGAAGGCAGGTTCACAAGTATGAAAGAGAGCAGGTGCATCTGAACTCCAAGTTCGGTTCAAAGGGAACCTCGTTTAGGAACAAGCGACTAAAGGTGATGCCTTAGAGCTGGCCAGAAACCAGATCACAAGTTACGACCCAACTTGATTTAAGCAAGAATATAGTGGTTGTTTATGATTTTTTAATACTACCACTAACCTCAAGGAAGATTAAAACTCAAAATACTCAAGGACAACTCCGAGGCATGCTGCTTTATTATAAAGGTCTAACCCATTAAATATATTCCGCTTAAATATTAAATATTAAACTATATTGAATGAATAAAAATGAAACGTTTTTTAATTTTTATTTATTTTGAGAGAAAGAGAGAAAGAAAGTGGGGGAGGGGCAGAGAGAGAGGGACAAAGAGAATCCCAAGCAGGCCCCACACTGTCAGCACAGAGCCCAATGCAGGGCTTGAACTCACCAACCATGAGATCATGACCTGAGCTGAAAGAGTCAAACACTTAACCAATTGAGCCACCCAGGTGTCCCAAAAATGAAACATTTTTTTAAATTCTCATGAATACTCTACCATAATTAAGTATCCTTGGAATGCTGTCTTAAATTAACTATGTTAATCTTTTATCACAAAGGTAGACTCTTTCAGTGAGTCTGTCCAATTTTCTTTTTTTTTTTTTTAATTTTTTTTTTAACGTTTATTTATTTTTGAGACAGAGAGAGACAGAGCATGAATGGGGAAGGGGCAGAGAGAGAGGGAGACACAGAATCAGAAGCAGGCTCCAGGCTCCGAGCCATCAGCCCAGAGCCCGACGCGGGGCTCGAACTCACGGACCGTGAGATCGTGACCTGAGCTGAAGTCAGACGCTTAACCGACTGAGCCACCCAGGCGCCCCTCTGTCCAATTTACCAATGCCTACACAGCAATTAGGAATCATGCATATTATCAGGGCACCTGGGTGGCTCAGTCAGTTGAGCGTCCAACTTTGGCTCAGGTCATGATCTCATGGTTTGTGGGTTCGAGCCCTGCGTTGGGCTCTGTGCTGACAGCTTGAGAACCTGAAGCCTGCTTCAGATTCTGTGTGTGTGTCTCTCTCTCTGCCCCTCCCCCACTCATATTATGTCTCTCTCTCTCTCTCTCAAAAATAAACATTAAAATTAAAAAAAAAAAAAAGAATCATGCATATTATCTACAAGAGCCAAATTACAGAAACAGCCCAAGTGTCCATTGACTGATGAATGGATAAAGAAGATGTGGTACGTATACACAATGGAAAATCACTCAGCCATCAAAAAGAATGAAATTTTGCTCATTGCAACAGCATGGGTGGGCGGAGCCAGAGAGTATAATGCTAAGTGAAACAAGTCAGAGAAGGAAAGACACATATTATATGATTTCACCCATGTGGAATTTAAGAAATAAAACAAGTGAGCAAAGGGGGAAAAAAAAGAAAGAGACAAACCAAGAAACAGACTCTTGGCCATAGAGAACTGATGGTACCAGAAGGGAGGTGGGGGGAAGGGTGAAATAGGTGAAAGAGACTGAGGAGTGAGCTTGAGATGAGCACCAGGTGTGGTATGGTATGGAAGTGTTGAATCTCTGTATTGTATGCCTGAAACTACTGTAAACGTTATAAATGTAAACTATAATTGTAAACTAAACCTTATATAAACTGTATGTTATATGCTGTATATATATGTTATATATACATACAACTGTATGTTTTATGTCTATATAAACTGTATGTTAACTAACTGGAATTTAAAGACAAACTTAGAACAAAACAAAAAGAAATGTGCAGAAAAAGTGTCTGTGTTTCTATACAGACAAGGAGTCTGTGTGGATGGCACGTCCCAGCCTGTCGATGTGCAAAATTTAAGGCACAGAGAACGAGACCAGTAACTCCTGAGGGGGACGACTACCACCTGACCCTGCTTTTCTCTCCTGCAACTTCTGGACTACCACTCGGTGTTTTCTCAATGAAGTAACCACAATAACATTACGAGCTAACCGTCGTGGGGAGCTGACTCTGTGCAGGACCCCATCCTACACATACCTCCTATAACTCACCACAACCCAGTGCGAAGGGTTCTCTTCTGCTACCCTTCTCCATTCTTGTTTCACAAACGAGGCCACTCAGGTTTGGAGAGATTCAGTCATGTGCCCGGGACACAGGGCCAATAATCAAGAGTGCCAGGCCTCAAACCAATGGTCTTTAGGCCCAAACCCCAGGGGGGAGCAGTGAGCCATGAAGCAAGACAGACACCAGCAAAGTGTGCTAAGGCTTCCTTTTTTATTCTCCGAACCGCTTGGAACCCCAGCTAGGGACACGTAGCTGCTAAGTAGAGAGTCATTAGTTGAACCTGTAACATCTAGAACAAGGCACCGAGTGTCAAGTTCGTCTTCCTAAACCTCGTCTGAAAAGTTGGGCCAACAACACCTTAGTAGTAGTGATAACCTTAAGAGAGTTACGGTGAGGATTAAGTGGGCAATAGGATTGCTTTGATTCCCAACAAGCAGCCAACAGCCCACTAAGCAGGTCTCTACATCTGATTCCCCCATTACTTGAACACAGTGAACAATCTTACCTAGGCTATAAGTCTACCTTTTTTTTTTTTTCAACGTGTATTTATTTTTGAGAGAGAGAGAGAGAGAGAGAGAGAGCAAGCGAGAGAACGCAAGTAGGGGAGGATGGAGAGGGGAACAGAGGATCTGAAGCAGGCTCTGCAGCGACAGCAGGGAACCCGATGCGGGGCTCGAACCCACAAACTGTGAGATCATGACCTGAGCCGGCTGAGCCACCCAGGCACCCCAGTCTACCTATCATGCTGTGTATACAGCATGGCATGATGCAAACGGCCATCCCAGAAAGGGGAAATGTGGATTCCTTGGGAACCTCCCTGGGGCCCCGAAGTCACACACCTAGATGACGCAGCAATCTCTCCTGCCCCAACATTCTATGCGCAGTGAGTACTTAAAGAGCATAAGTCGATAAAACTGGTCTTGCCAAAAACATCTCCAGGGCAAAAGAAGACTGGGTAAGTTTCTGAAAGCATTTGTGTTTCACATCTCTTGTTACCCCTCCTAATCAAAGTTTTCTATTTTCGCTTCACTGGCTTTATGAGGATGTTAGACTCATTGGAGCAGTGGCTTTCCTCTTTAAAAAGAGAATTCAAATTCGGTTATTTAAGAGGAAAGCAGTTGTAAAAATCATCATCTCTTTTTGCTTCCTGTGCACGCTGGCAGAGTGCACAGTATTTTAAAACTGTTTTTTAAGAAAACTTTTTTTCTTACGAGGACAACCTATTTTCAAGAAAAGTCTGCCCATCTGGCCTCACTCTCCTCTCCATCATACCCAACAGCCACCAACCCCACCCGGCCCCGCCCGCCAGGAACCTCCAAGACACGCCACAACTACGCAAGAGTACAGATTAAAATCGCCCGTGCCACATATGTCCCCCTCCTCTTCCAGCACCCACTGGAGACCTAGAAGCCACTAGATCTCACCGGCGATCACTTAAATAAGGCTTGTCACAGGTGCTAACCCCAAACTGGTTAAACCTGGTTCCCATGACGGAAGCTAGGTTAACGACGGAAAGCTGTGTGTCTGGATCCGTGCCTGGGGAGCAAAAGGAGTTTCACCTACCCAACAGCAAACAAAATCCGAAGTCTAGTGAAAGAGCCTACTGATTAAATGCATCTTTTATAGCTATACTTGGACTTAAAGAGGAACGAGATCTCTTCTCCCGAAACAAATTAAACAGTGCTTTAATTATGCCCAAATACTAGTGGTGAGGGGCAGAGAGACCATTTAACTCAGACTTTGATGAACCTGCTATGCTCTTTTCTAAGGTCTTCATACTTGGAAGGGCCCAGCCCAGCCAGCCTGCTGCTTAGTAGCCGTTGATATGGAGGCAAAGGTAGCCAAGGACGCACGACGTGGAAAAGAATGCCAAGTGCGTTTAACCTCATGGGAGCAAAGCAGACGAACCCAGAAGCAAGAGCATGGAAACCACTTCTGTGTGCATAGAGCTCTGGGAAGCAAGGCACAACGCTACTGATTGTACAATATAAAAACTGCGAAGCAAGGAGGGAGGGACAGATGAATCTACCGCAGCCTTTTCTAAACCACTGCACCGCATGATTAGAGAGAAACCCTGATGAAAGCAGACTTTGAATGAGAAGTTCCAGAGGAGTCTCAGAGATTTTCCCCGGATAAGATCTGATATTATTCGGATAGTGCAAGGGGCTAACAGCCAAAAATATCAATTGGCAGCTTACCTAGAGCACTGAGCTCCAGAGGTTTCTAACACCAAGTAAGGAAAATGAGTCCACGGAAGGGAGATAAAATCCAGATGTTTCCATCGCTCCCGTGTTTTCCCTGGAAGTAGCTGGTCATCCACGGGACGGTTTTAGTGAGTTGTAAACATGCGGCCAAATGCGTGGTTAGAAATGAGAAAAGTCCTCGACCTCCATCAACATGGTTCTCTGCTTCACTCATACGGTTATTACTTCATGACAAAGATGGACATTCTAGGGCAGAGTATTTTAAAACTGTTTTTAAGAACACTTTTTTCTCTTACTAGGACAACCTATTTTCAAGAACAGTCGGCCCATCTGGCCTCACTCTCCTCTCCATCATACCCAATAGCCGCCACCGCCCCCCGCCAGGAACCTCCAAGACATGCCACAACTAGGCAAGAGTACAGATTAAAATCGCCAGTGCCACCAATGTCCCCTCCTCTTCCAGCACCCACACGTGCACCTCCTTCTGTGTCTCCTCCTCCTCCCCCACACGTACCCTGACGCTACTCTGTGTTCCAGAACCACTTTTAAGGCGGGTTTTGTGTCTTACATCAGCTGTGTCTTCACCCGACCCCTCCACACAGAAGTTCAACACCTGCCTGTAAGTCACATGTACTTACTCAAGGGTTTTTGGAAAAATTTTCTATAGCCAGAGATAGTTTTTTCATTTCTTTCTTGTATCCTTAACAAGTATTTATTGCAAAGATTGAAAAACAAAAAAAAACCCACATAGGTCTGAGGGTGAAAAGAAATGAAATATATAGGGTTTTTTAATTTTTTTTCAATGTTTATTTATTTTTGAGGGGGGGGGGAGAGGCAGAGAGAGAGAGAGAGGGAGAAACAGAATTCAAGGCAGACTCCAGGCTCTGAGCTGTCAGCACACAGCCCGACGCAGGGCTCGAACTCACAAACCATGAGATCATGACCTGAGCCAAAGCTGGCTGCTTAACTGACTGAGCCACCCAGATGCCCCTGAAATATACAGTTTAATGAAAGTATATACTCCAACTAAATAGAAACAACTTTCTAGTTGTTTCTATTCACATTTTTTTTTAATTTACTTATATTGAGAGAGAGAGAGAGAGAGAGAGAGAGGGAGAGAGGTGGAGAGAGACAGAGACAGAGACAGAGACAGAGACAGAGAGAGAGAGAGAGAGAGAGAGAGAATCCCAAGCAGGTTCCACTCTGTCAGTCCAGAGCCCGACATGGGGCTCAAACTCACAAACCATGAGGTCATGACCTGAGCCGAAATCAAGAGCCGGACGCTTGACCGACTGAGCCACCCAGGCACCCCAGTATTAGTCACATTTTAGAATTATCCTGCCAGTCTGCTGTTAGCCATTGACATCCCCAGACCACCTGCCTGAGACTGAGACCACCAGTGAGCCCTGCCACCCCCCCGCCAACTTGTACCACAGTGCCCTCCAACCTGCCAAGCTTCTTCCCACCTAAGAGCTTGGCACTTGCTGCTGCTCTGTGTGGAAGGCTCTTCCCCTAGATGCCGTCAGGGCTGGCTCGTTTTCATCACTCATGACTCAACCCAAATAGCACAGCCATAAAAATCAACCAACAACCAACCTAAGACACCCTCCTCCTCTTACCCCCAAACTCTATATTGTTCTGTCTCTCATTACTGTGTTGTTTTTCTTCTTCAAAGCGATATCCCGGTCTTCCATTATCTGGTTCGCTCATTTTGTTTATTGTGGGAATCTTCCTGTCTTCCAAGAGAAGCTTCCCATGAGAAGGGCGTTTGTCTATTTTGTTCACCATTCAGTCTGACCCCAGCACCTAGAGTAATGACTTAACACATTAAGCACTCAGCAGATGAATAAAGGGAGGGGGGAAATGTCCAAACTATACCTAAATACCTAAAGCTGACTTTAGAGCAATTTTTAGTGATAAAAATTTTAAGCGGTGTCTAACAGTTCACCAATGGTAGGGTTTTAAGTAGTATCCACTCTGACAATTTTCACTAAAAAGCATATTCATGCCTAGAGTACGTGAATTATCCAAACACCAAAAAGCTACCTGAGTAAAAATGGTACAAGTATTTCCAAGCAGATCTCCTTTATCATTTTTTTGCTCACATTATTTCAATTACATTATGCATTTAGAAATAGAAAAGGAACATTCCATCCATATTTACTCTAAAAAACCAGTAAGAAATTAGAAGTATATTTCGCCTGGTAAGAAGGCAATCACACACAGAAGCCTATTTGTATCATAAGCAGCCAAGACAAAAACAAAATGATCTTTCGGTGTGTGGGGGGAAATTAAATTAGAAATCTGATTAGATGACATTTAGAAAGTGATGAATGCATGTTCATGCTAACTATAATTTAATAACAATTTAATATTTTATGAATAACAAACAGCTCAGCCTATCATCATCAAAAGAAAACAGAAATCACCATGGCATATCCAAGGTACTCAAAATTCCCATTCCCATTATGGAAGACCCAAAGATTAAAGAAAAAAATTTTTCGTACAGTAAAATATCTCAAATGAGACATTTTATCACCTCTGTTCTTTTTGGAAGACTAAAGAATAAAACAAAAACAGAATCATCAATAGCCAAGTTTTTTCCAATCGCATGGACACCACGGCGGGGAAAGAATTGGAAAGGCTAACATACTCCCAGTATATCCAGATTAACATCCTAAAATACCAAAAGGCAAAATTCCTTTTAACCAGCAAACTAAATCTATAGCTAGATATAGAGCATTCAACATTGGAAAGCGGGGCAAACCTAATGGCAGTCAGTTTACAAAATTAGCAAAAACAGGTCAATGAAATCTAAAGATTTTAAATTCTCCCATGTTAGGTTTCCCCCATAACTACATGCAAGTATTATGCAATACACATTCCACCTCCATCCTCGTAAGGCGCTGACAGTCCTCCCCCAGAAAGGCTGAAGAAGAAAAGACGATGCAGAGACGTCCTGGAAATCTATCAAGATCAAAGCCATTTTGCTTAAAGCTTCATCCCTAATGAAATATTTCACGAGTCATGCCCAGGAACCTGAGAAGGACAGCGCTGTCACAGAGTGGGGCTAACATCCACCCTCTGTGTGGAAGCTGGCCACGTTCCCCTCCTCCCAGGCGGGAGCCACACGGACCACCGACAGGTCAACGGAGGGAACATCGGACCTTTCCCAAGACAGCCCGTGCTGCCATTGGCTGCAGCCTGACACAACCCCGGGACTCCTGGTCTCCTGAGGTCAGTATCCCAATCAAATTCGGTTCCCTTAGGCTGGATGGGTATCCAGGAAAATGAGGAACTATTGTTGCTGTTTGTTTCTGTGTTTTGTTTTGAGAGAAAGAAAGTCATCCTGTACTTAGAATCACAGCTTTCAAAAGCACAAACAAAAACAAAACAAACAAAATCGCCATGGGCTCCTTACATGCAAACCATCACAGGGCTTCAATGATGCCCTAGTTTAGAGAAAACAACCACTGACAGACCGCACTGCTTACTCCTGGTCTTCCAGGTAAGAGGGATCAAGCTATCATAATCCATCCAATCGAAAAGTTAGAGCAAACAAAAGGATCCTCACCATCGTGCCCAGAGATATTACTCAGCAAAACTGTCCTCACCGGAGACAAACTGCTAAAGCAGTCTTTGTTCCTCCGGGAAAAAAACAAAAAACAAAAAGCTGGACCACAATTCTGTTGGATGGGAGGTCCCTACTCTAACCCTACATGGAATTTTACTTGAAGACGGGAAATTCTGAGGGTTCACACATCATTGTGGTGCCTACTTATGTGATGGTTAATCATCATGCTTCTCTCCCCTATTCTGCAGGTAGAGGGTCCACCCCTGGAAATCTCCAGAAGGACAGACTCCTAAAGCTGCCAGCAGGGATTCCCCCAAACACCACTGCAGATATCTGCAGTCTGTTTCATCAAATATGCAACACAGCAGGCTTTGGAAATCGAAGAGAAAGGCTTTGGTTATAGCTTCCTTGGACGATCTTAGAATGCTAAGTGTTAAGAGCCAGTGTGCAAGGACGAGGTTGGTTTTGTGTGTTAAGTTTCTTTGTTGCTTCGTTACTTTTCTGAATGTTTTTGTTCGAACCCAAATAAAGACATCTAGCTTCATCTCAAGCAATTTCACGCCAAGGACAGTCTCTGGTGACTACGCATTTTCTCGTTAAGTCTTGCTATCCAGAGATCGGACCTAAAGCTCTAGAACCCAATCGGTACGCCCTGATGTTTTTGTGCTCTCAACTCCAAACTGATGATATGTGAGGTGGCAAAGGCTCTAAGCTCGTGGAGACCTTCCACACTGCAGTGTGATCTGTAACTGGAATCATCAACGCTCTCTTCTGCCCAATGGGCAACATGAAATGTAAGTGTTCCGTGGAATTGCTGTTCTCTTAAATACACATCACATGACTCAGCGATGGAACAAGGTCTAAGAATAAATACACACACATGGTTAGACTGTATGTGCGTCTCAAAAGTCCACTCTGTGCACTGATTTTATAACATATGGCTAATTTCACTATATGGCTAATGTCACAAGAAGATTTTCCAAGTAATTTTAAAACCTGGGCTCCCTCCTTGAGAGACTTCAGTCTAAATATCACTAACCACAACAGCAAATCACAAATTTCAAAAAGACCATCCATGTGTACAAATGTTTCATGTGAATCGGAAAACAAAATGCTTAATGGGCCCATCTTTCTGCCTCCAAAAACATTCATGCAGAAAGTATCTGTTTTTATTGCTGGTGTTGTCTAATAGTTTTCAAAACACTGCTCACAAATTAGATCAGAGAATCAAGGGGAAGGTGGCAAAACACCCAGGTGTTCTAGGTGAGGTAGTGAGGGGACTGGAACCTGTCCCTAAGAAGCTAAGTCCCCAGGGTCGAGTGGGCAGGCCCCATAAAAACACATGCTCACGACAAGCCAACCAGGGCCCCCAAGGGAAACTCACTCTTGTGTGGTAGGTGGGGCATTAAGATCACCCTCAGGTTCCCATTCTGAAGTTTGAATAATAAATGAAAGAATATTAATTAAAATACATTAACAATATTAGGTAATTTGGGGACAGGCAGTTCACAGTTTACCCCAACCTTAAGAAAATCCCATTTTTGACAGTCTCAAAAATGTATAATTCACAGATCTGTTTCTACAGGGCTTTCAAATGAAGTTAGTCAAAAGCAAAAAGATTCTGATCCATTTCAAGAAGGTTCCGCTCTACTCAGCAGGAATGTGCACATGAATTTGTTAATAATCCATCCCTAAGATGTTCTCCTGAAAACAAATTCATTGCCATAATGTTACTGACTTTCAACCATCTCCGGCTTCCCCTCAGTGTTCGCCCTCCCTATCAGTACGTTCATTCCAGGAATAAAAAGCAAAATGAGCAGTAAGTGACATGAGACCTGAAAACACGAACACTGCAAATAATTCTCTAAAATACCTTCCTACACAGGGCCAGATGATTCCATGATTTTCAATACCTCACAACTGGCACATGGGGTATAGACAGCAGCTAGACAGAGCTCAGAGGATTCTGGATGGGGGGGGGGGGGGGAAGGTGGCAGGGCAGGGGGGTTGAGGAATTGCCTTCTGAGAGTTCGCACGCAAAGTAGAAGAAAGCTATAAACAAAGATAAGCAAAATCAACTTAGAGCGCTTTGGCATGAACTAGATTGTCTTTATGAACCTGATGACAGACAGCCTTTCTGTCAAAAAGGGAGGGAATCCCGGGGGTCTTTGATTCCAACCTCACCAAGCACCCATTGGTTTAACTGCCAGAAGGGCTGGCCAGTGCGCTGTGGGCCCCCAATCAGGCCATTTGCCGCCACAGCCTCCCAAGGTCACCTTCTGCACATCATGCATCATTATCTGATCGTTTTCTCAGTCTTGTATTTATTTGTGGCCTATGTCTGCTCCCTCACCCTGCCTCCCTCCCAACACACCCAACACAATGGTGTCTTGTTCACACTATACCCCAAGAGCCTAAAATTATTGTCTGATGAACCAAGGAATCATGGGGTTCGCAAAACCCCAGGCCGGTCGATGGCAACATTTCTCTGCATCAGTTAATAACAAGTCCATGCTCTAATGGGATTCGTCAGTTTTGCGAGCTTTCTGAATTTGAGACAGTGAATCTGATTCACTCCAGGACATTCCTATAAAGTTATTTTTCGGATCCTGCAAGGGGCAGAGGCAGACGCCCACCCCCACCTGCCTCCCTCAGCCACCTGGCGAGCAGGTGACAGGCTAGTACAGCCCCTTAGCTGGCCTCCTCCATGTTTCAATCTATCAACGTGCACGCAGACAAACGGTTGTATTTCACATCCAGTGGCTGAAGCCTATACCAAATTCCTGACCTCTCAAACGTGAACCAAATCTGTGCGGTAAGCTGATACACTCAGCAGCTAACAAGCCAGTAGTCTGTCCTCAGCTCCCTCTTCTGTCTCTGGTTTTCAGAAGGGAAGACCTATTCGCCAACCACCACTCACGAATCTGACTTTGAGAACTGGGTCTCCTTGGGTAAAAAGCGCTTTAAAAAGAACGAAAAAAGGAATTCAAGAGAATTACTTAAGTATCAAGTGAAGTACAGTCATAAAACCTGCAGTGTTTATGTCCTCAACTCCTAAGGGAGACCCAAGGGATCTGGCGTTTGCCCACGTACACCTTGTGGATTCTGGAAAACACTAGGCAGGGGCGAGGGTGGGGGGCAGTTTGCAGCTGTGATCCTTTGCAACTTCTAAGGAGATGCTATTGTTGGAAGTGTGGTACGGCATATCCCTTAGGTGTCTGAAAAGAAGGAACCACTGGTTAACTCTGAGCATAGGTGCGGGGTTGAAAGTACTTAGAAGTCCCTGGGGGCTCCCAACATCGGTAGTTGGTACGGGTGCCTGTGTGTTCCCATTCGAAAAGCTGAAAGAGGAACCTATCTCAGGCCAGAGTCTGCTGTTGTTCAATCTCTACTTCTATCAAACACAATGTGTAGGTGAGAATATCAAATAGCACTGGATTTACCTCTGGGTAAGGAGATGATGGAGCATTTCTGCCTGGTCCTCGTTTCTACCGAAGTAGCAGCTGGAGAAATGAGTAACCTTTATGCCTGATGAAGCCTCTGCTCCTTGGGGATTTATTCTAAAACCATGTCTCAGCCACCCCCTGTAACAGCCAGATTAGACTCCTGGAGAAAACCGTAACTCTACCTACAGATGCTTTAGATGATGGGATATTCATTGCACTTTATTTTTTATTTGAGAGAGAGAGAGCGAGCACGGGAGAGGGAGAGAGAGGGAATCCCTAAAGCAGGCTCTACGTTCATCATGGGGCCAGACGCAGGGCTCGATCCCACAACCGTGAGATCATGACCTGAGCCAAAAGCAAGAGTTGGACGCTCGACCAACTGAGCCACCCAGGAGCCCCTGTGCTTTATTTTTCCAACTGGCATAACCATCTTCCTGAAACACTGTTGCACTACACGGCAGGGTAAGTATTCTTCTGCTTTTCAATATTCCTGTTTCTCTAATTTAAAAGGACCCCAGAGTTATACTGAGCACACGCCTAACTCCCTTTTTAATAGGTAAGTGAATAAAGAGGGTGTTCTGGAATTCTAGCCTAAGCTACCCCCAGAGATCTACTAAATATTAAATGCATTCATGATGTTCTATTGATACACCAAGCCCGGAGCCTTTAATGGTGGCAATCTTTGGTCAAATTAAGTACCAGACAGTGTAAAGATTCAACAATTCGTAGGTGAGAATCATGGTTTCCCAACATGTGATCCGAGGACCGCTAGAGGGGCCCCAGGACTCCACAAGTCATCTCTTTTCCAACCACATATGTATGTGAGGCTGTATTTTCTTCAAATACTTCCAGCAAGTAACTACCTTAAGGAACACACCACGGGAGACTGAATACAAAAGCAGATAGAAGAATCCAGCTGTCTTCTCTGAAGCCAAACATTAGAAATGAGCAAAAATCTACAGTGTTATTCTTTCCACTATTTTTTTTAATATTTCATTAAGAAATACATTACTAGGATGAGGCTCCTGGGTGGCTCAGTCGGTTAGGTATCTGACTTCAGCTCACATCATCATCTCGAGGTTTGTGGGTTCAAGCCCCGCGTCGGGCTCTGTGCCGACAGCTCAGAGCCTGGAGCCTGCTTTGGATTCTGTGTCTCCCTCTCTCTCTGCCCCTCCCCCACTCATGCTTTATCTCTCTCTCTCTCTCTCCGCCCCCCCAAAAAACAAATAAACATTAAAAAAATTAAAAAAACAAAAAAGAAATATGTTACTGGAGCGCCTGGGTGGCTCAATCCGTTGAGCATCCAACTCTTGATTTCAGCTCAGGTCACGATCTCACGGTTGTGGGATTGAGCCTCACATAGGGCTCCGCACTGAGTGTGGAATCTACTGCTTAAGATTCTTTCTCTCCCCCTCCCTCTTCTCTGCCCCTCCCTCACTCGTAGGTGCACTCACACTTACAATAAACATTAAAAAAAAAAAGACATTACTTATGTTAATATAATTGTTTTAAATAATTAAAAGTTATAAGTTAATAAATTTAATATTTTGATAAGTGCAATTCACATAAACAGAAGCTCTTCAAAATGCTCAATAATTTCTTAGCATTAAAAAAAGAAGCACTTTAAGAACTGCTGACCGGAAACACCTCTACTCCAAGTGAAGCCTGCTCGCTGGCATATTCTGGTCCAGAAAATTAGCCTATTGGCGTTTCCACGTCTTTAAGACTATGAGTCTGTAAAACAGAGGGGCATCAAACGCTGGTGTTTCCTTCCTTCTTACCTTCCTTCTTTTTTCGTCTTCTTTTCAGTAAAAAGAATAAAACAAGGATTTCAAAGAATTCTGCCTTTGTGAGGTTATGTATTTGAAATGGTGAAGTGACTTTTAAGCCATACTTACACAATCCAAGTACCATACCCAGCTAAAAGGTTAAGGCTGGGGCCAAGTACATTTAAGACATTTTTGTAATAAAGGCAACTAATGATGCCATTGATTTAAATATGAAAAACATTAAGTCATCCATGCTGTGCATCATTCAGATGGTTAGGATCCTCAGATAATTGTGAATCGTGGCACTTGAACATTTCAAATATTTGAGAATGGTTATGGTGGCATTTTCCTACAGTGTGTGATTTCACTCCCTAGTAAAATTCGACTACTCAACAAACATTTTTTTCCTGCAACCCAAGCATTTTATTAAAGGAAAACAACAGCAACTTATGATCAGAAACCGCTGGCTGATGTTCATTAATGCTCACCAATGTTCATTAACATGCTTGTGGCCATCAGATATTTGTGAAGTTTAAGTTACTTATGTTTGTTAAATTCAAAGAGGGTTTTGGTCATCACATGCCTAAGTCTCTCTATTTAGCCTTTTTTAAAGCTCCCTGATGACAGAGGTTAAGGTTATTTGTGGCAGTGGGGGAAGGGGAGTGTTACCGGACACACAGGAAGTCCAATAAAGATCTCTTGGATGAATTACGTAATTACGTGACGGCATGATTATTCCGTAGTAACAGACTGTATTTAGTTACCAATGCCAGACTCATAAATGATCCACGAAAAGAATAAGCGGGGTGACCTGCTTCCACACCTCATCCTCCCAAAGGAAGCTGTATACCAGTTCAGAAAACCAGTTCAAACACGGTAGGATACTAAGGAGGAACAAAACAGCCAAGGCTTCTCCACTGCCTCCGAAGATGCTTCAAATTCATCTGGTTTGTAACGACAAGTAAAATCCTAACGGAGGTACAACCACAATTTCATCTGGTCACACACTGTCTTCAGACACTTAATTCTTTTTATCCGTAATATTTGCTTGCATAGTCCACAGCTCAAACAGGTGATTCCTAATCTACAATTATCAGGATCTCTTTTGTTTTTAAAATTTCTCTATTAATTTTGGGAGAGGGGGATAGAAAGGGAGAGAGAGAATCCCGATTCGGGGCTCAATCCCACAAACCGCGAAATCATGACGTGAGCCAAAATCAAGAGTCAGATATTTAATTGACTGAGCTGCCCAGGTGTTCCCCAGAATCTCTTTTTTTTTTTTTAATTTCTTTAAATTTACTTTTTATTTTTTAATTTTTTAACGTTTATTTTATTTTTTTTTTTGAAAGACAGAGAGAGAGACAGGCCATGAATGGGGGAGGGGCAGAGAGAGAGGGAGACACAAAATCTTGAGCCAGGGGCTCAAGCTCGTGAGATCACGACCTGAGCCGAAGTTGGATGCTTACCCACCTGAGCCACCCAGGTGCCCCAACCCCCAGAATCTCTTAATACAGCACTCCGTTCAATGTGTAACTTAGTTATCTACTAAGCAAGTTTAAATTATAGGATTTCATAAATGCTTCTATAGCAACAATGCACTGGGCAATAAAACTTTAAATAAGCAAAAACCCCATGACGAGTCTAACATCCAGGAATGTGAATCAGCCCCTTGGAGTATTATGTTTCTACCTGCACAAATAATTAATAACATATAAATTATAATGGTTTATAATTGTTACAAAGAAAAATTCTTTCTCTTACCAGTTTTCAGAATCAATTCTTAGTTTCTTGTTTTGCTTTATCATCTACTGGGGAGGCAGGGAGGTGGTGGAAATCCCAAGTATAGTCCAATCACCTTGAGCTTGTAAAATCTTACCTTCCCAGAAAAGAACTATAAACATCAATGACAGGCTGTCAGTAGACATTAGTAAAATGGACAACTCCATTAACAACAGGATGAAGATATATTCAGACACTCAAGGCTACACTCTCAAACATCCCTTCCATTAAAAAAAAAAAAAAAAAATCACAAACATTGGTCTCAAGTTCAAAACAAGGACTCAAATCAGAGGGAAAAAGAAGATTTCATTGTCTTTCAGGGTGGCAAAATCTGGTTAACCAAGTAGAAAAGAGCATCACTTCATACAGTACAACTTAAGAATTACAAACAATATTAAAGGAAATAGGGAAGAAAATGCAGTTGAAGACCATGATGAAAGTGAACTATTTTGGTATCTGGTTGAAAAACTGACAAGCTTTTGTTTATAAAATATATTATTGTGTACACAGTCCAGACTCTGATGCAATCAATATGAATAATAAACTTGTTTTATAAATGGAATGGCTTTATCATAATACTAAGGTATTCTTCATTGGTAAGATAATATACTCTGCTACTAATACGGTATGTGTTTGTCAAGTACTGATTGTTAGAGACTTTAGGATCCTGTAAAATTATTCTATTAACAGGGTGTATTCATCATTCCCATTAGTAAGGCATGGTCCCTGGCCTCTAATATTCATTCTGGAGAGGAAAATAAAACTAATCCCCACATAGGAAGCAATTAGTAAATAACAGGACACAGAATTAAGTTTCCAACTCACATTAATAATTTCATAAGCTCGTGTGTTCATTGGGGATGAGGTTATGGATGAGATGGTGATTGATTTGGGCCTTAAAAGCTAGCTCAAATGTGTATGTTTTCTCTATAAAATTGAAAATTTCCCCAAGGATCAATCTATTATAAGGTCTTTGTATCCCTCTGATGCCCAGCTCCTTGCAGAGTACACAATAAAGTGTTTAACGAGCCGAATCACAAGTGCCATGAAAATATAAGTGTATTGGGACCCCTGGATGGCTCAGTCAGCTGGGCGTCCAACTTTGGCTCAGGTCATGATCTCAAAGCTCGTGGGTTCGAGCCCTGCGTCACGCTCTGTGCTGACAGCTCAGAGCCTGGAGTCTGCTTCAATTTCTGTGTCTCCCTCTCTCTCTGCCCCTCCCCTGCTCATGTTCTGTCTCTCTCTCTCTCAAAAATAAACATTAAAAAAAATTTTTTTTAGTGTATATGTAAGTGTATTTGTCATAAAAGCAATTCACACATTGCACAGAACTCTCCTGTCTACTGATCACTGTTCCTCCTCCTAGGTGCGGTCCCCAGACACCACGCCCTGTCCCGGACCTAACATGACTACCGATTAGCTTCCACTTCTCTTTTCTCAATTCGGCTCACGCCTTTCTGACAACACTGAGTAACCTGGACCATATATTATGTATCACAAGGATGCTGCTCTGTCCAATCACATCAAGTCTGAAAGAAAGGCCTTGTTCTCCAATTCTGGCTACCGCCTAGCACTTCACATAAACTCATGAGAGATCCTGAGCCTGTCTCAGACACACAGAGCTAGATCCATTCTTTCTTTCTTCATTCATTCATTCGTTCATGCATTCAGGTGGCAATCATTTAGTCCCTAACTACTCTGGGTTGAGCACAATTCTAAGCACTGAAGGGATGAAAAAGAATATAATTATTGCCCTAAAAGAGCTCACAGCCCGTGAGTTCAGCTGTCAGTAGACAATATTTTGGACAAAGACACAGCATACCAAAATGCGACCAGCTGAAGGTTGAGAAAGCAAACGCCGAGGCACTTTTAGGAGTAGGAGGACAAGAAAAAAGGGAGACAAAGGAAACTAAGGCAAAACTGTCCGATCTTGATAGATACAGGTAAACATCGCTAATTTCCTCCTTAAGAGTCAGGGAGAAAGAGTATCTGGGAGGGATACACTGTGCAGGTGACACATTTTTCTCAAGAGTCCATGAGTGCTCCATTCTCTCCCCTCCATACGTTGACTCTTCTTGCTCTCTTTAATGTCTCCTCCCTTTATCTCCACAGTCCAAACTCCGCCAATCCCTGAGCCCCCCACGACAATACAACCTTCCCTGACTCCCCACAGCGGGAAGGAATCTCATCCTGAACACCTGAACCACTTCGTCTATAAGTACTTTATGATGATTTAACTTTCCACAGGGAGAGGAAACCGACTACCATTTTTGTTTACCTTCGATGCCAGATACTCAAAGTGCACCAACGCTTGTAATCTTCATAAGCTGTTTTTCACTTGCATTTCATAGGTGAAGAAATCAGAGTCCAAGGGGTCGCGGAACCCACACAGTAAACGTGACAGTGGTCCAGACCTCCACCTTCCTTTCATGACCCCACTGCACTCTATACGTCAGTGTACTGGTTGAATATACTTACTGAATTGAATATACAATATAGTTGAATAGACAATATACTTATTGAAGGCTTATTCTGGCCTCTATTCTGGGACTACAAAAGCGGTCCTGCCCGTACTCTCAGGAAGATCACCAAATAGTGTGGGAGAGCCACAGTTAAGTGGGAAAAATGCATTTTAATATCAATATTAAAATTAATAATTAATATTAATGACAATATCATTTCCAGACATTAACAGGTAATTGCGTTTTTTAAAAAAAATATCTCAGCATTGGGAACACTGAGTCAAGCAAAGTTAAACAGGTTTTCAAGACTTATCATATTCATATTCTGGGGTGCCTGAGTGGTTCAGTCAATTGAGGGTCCAACTTCAGCTCAGGTCATGATCTCGTGATTTGTGAGCCCAAGCCCCACACTGGGATCTGTGAGGACAGCACAGAGCTTGCTTGGGATTCTCTCTCTCTCTCTCTCTCTCTCTCTCTCTCTCTCTCTCTCTGCCCCTCTCCTGCTCATGTTCTCTCTCTCTCAAAAATGAATAAGCATTTTTTAAAAAAAAGACTTCTCATATTTTTTTAATGTTTATTTTTTGAGAAAGCACAAGCAGGGGACGGGCAGACAGAGGGGGACAAAGGATCCGAAGCGGGGTCTGCACTGACAGCAGCGAGCCAGATGTGGGGCTCGAACTCATGAATGGCAAGATCATGACCTGAGCCCACATTGGACTCTCAAAGTACTCAGCCACCCAGGTGCCCTAAGACTTCTCAGATTCTTTAATGCAAAATCTCCAGGAAGTGAGTATAAATGAGTATTCTCCCAGACTTCTTTCTTTTTTGTTTGGTAAAATTTATAATTTTAAGCATTTTCTTAGTGCACAGTTCACTGGCCTTACGTACATTCACAATGCTGTGCAAACATCATTACCATCCATTCCAGAAGTTTCTGACCACAGATTTTGTGGAAAGTACCACCAGTGGGGGAAGGAGGGTCGCAAAGAACACACTTGGATAAACCTGTGACATGATGCTCAGGGATGTGGCAGGGGTGCCCCAGACGCTGTGAGAACACAGGACCCACACCGCTAAGTAAAGGACCAGGGCAGGTCTCTCCAACCCAGAGACCTAAATGTCCAACCAGACACCTGCAGGTGAAAAGCCGAAAAAGACAGAATGTGAGGCTGGGCAGAATGAGCAGTCGTGTAAAGGCCCAGCTGGGAGAGGTGACAGGGCACCATCAGGGCTATGAAGATCCCTACAGGCCCCCAGGGGCAGAGGAGTGCCACATAAGCAAACGGCTGGTCAAGTGGCAAGGGGACTAGACAAGAGCATTAGTTTATGCCTGTGTTGTCGCCCTCAATGTCGTGGTCATGGCAAACTTTTATAATTTCCAGACACTCAGAATTCAACTTCCACTCTCCCTGCAGAGTAGTCGCAACACTAACCCTTCCTATTCCTCCCAATCAGATCTAGAACTGCATGAAGGACCGTTAAATACTCAGCCGGGCACACGCTCCTGAATTACTAAATCATTTGCATAGAAACCACAGGAACATGCAGGTGGACACTTACTTTACTTAGTAAAAACTCACTAAGGGGCGCATGGGGGGGCTCAGCTGGTTAAGCGTCTGACTTCGGCTCAGCTCATGATCTCGCGGTTCCTGAGTTCGAGCCCTGCGTCGGGCTCTGTGCTCACAGCTCCGAGCCTGGAGCCTGCTTCGGATTCTGTGTCTCCCTCTCTCTCTGCCCCTCCCCACTCATGCTCTGTCTCTCTCCCTCTCTCAAAAATGAATAAACGTTAAAAATTTAAAACAAGTAAACGTGAAAAATTAAACTCGCTAAGCTCTCTTCCAATACGAAACCACAAACATCCACCTTCTGTTTCAAATCAAACCATCTATTCTTCCCCCTAAATCAAATTCTGGTCTCTGTCTTTAGCTTCATAACCCACTGCCTGCCTATCAGTTTCATGTGTTGATTTATTTCAGGTCCCCTGTTTTATCAGGGAGTTTCATCTGAGGAAAGAAAGAGAAAACTGCCGCCCAAAGTTAATCCCCAAAGACCTAAAGACCCCTGAGGCATGAAATGCCAAGTGGCCCCAGGGGCACCTGAGACTTCTCAAAAGCAGGAGGAAAGGATGAAGAGTGACGAAGTATTCTTCCAAGCATCCATCTTCACTGCTGACAAGAATGATAGCTTGTTATAGAGGGACTCACACACGTTTAAAAATCCTATTTCACTCTTGCAGCACCTGGATGGCTCAGTCGGTTGAGCGTCTGACTTCAGCTCAGGTCATGATCTCATGGTTCATGAGTTCAAGCCCCACATCGGGCTCTGCGCTGGCAGCACAGAGCCTGCTTGGGATCCTCTGTCCCCATCTCTCTCTGCCCCTCCCTTGTTTTCTCTCTCTCTCTCTCAAAAATAAACATTTAAAAAATAAAATAAAAATCCTACTTCACTCTTGAAACCAATGGGGAGAGAGTAAAAGCAAAAATATATACAAGTATAATATACTTTAAACCACATATGTTATGCCCACTGCAGTCTATAAAACCTCTTAGGAAGACAAAGAAGGTCCAAATCCACAAAGGTCACTACTGAATTCTTTTGCTTAAATCCTATTTTTTGCTTAAATCTTCAGAAAGCTGGGTAAGCACTTTAACAGTGTTCTACTGGCCAATCGGAAACGGAAAATAACTTCCATGTGGAATCTAAAAACAAACAAACAGAAAAGCTAAGCTCGTAGACACAGAACACAGATGTTGGTTGTGAGAGGTGGAGGGTCGGGGGTAGATGAGACGGGTGAAGGGGATGCAGAGGTACCAACTTCCAATTATAAAATCCATCCTGGGAATGGTAACGCACTGCACAACGTAATACTGTAATCCATAGTGGGAAGTTGCTAAGAGAGTGGATCTTGAAGTTTCCCACCGCAAGAAAAAAACTCCTGGGGCACCGGGGTGGCTGTTGGTTAAGCATTCGACTTTGGCTCAGGTCACGATCACACAGTTTGTGAGTTCGAGCCCCACATTGGGCTCTGTGCCGACAGCTCAAAGCCCACTTTGGATCCTCTGTTCCCCCTCTCTCTCTGTCCCTCCCCCGCTGCCACTCGTGCCCTCTCTCTCAACAATAAATAGAACATCTAAAAAAAAAAGAAAAAAAATCTGTAACTGTGTATGTGACGGATGCTAACCAGACTTACTTACCATGGTGATCGTTTCACAATCTATACAAATATCAAAACGTTTTATTGTACGCCTGAAGCTAATAAAATGTTGCATGTCAATTATACCTCAATAAAAATAAATAAAAATTTTAGATCCTAAATCCAAACAAAAAAAAGTCAAGTAATTGTATAAAAAGCCATATACTCTATATTCTTAGTTGTAGATGCATGCTAAACACTCTGGAAACTTCTGCAGCACATTAAATAAATAAATAAATAAATAAATAAATAAATAAATAAGCAAGCAAGCAAGCAAGCAAGCAAGCAAGCAAGCTGCACCTAACTTTCCTAGCCCACAGATCTTCACAGGGCCCAGGGGGACAACCTCATCGCAGAATAGCTGGAAATTTTCATCATCAAATCACTGCACATCTCCAGATCTCAGACTGCCCCACCAGTAATACTCTGTTCAGAGAGGCAATGCATCACTCACTGATCAGTAGGTGAGCACTTTTATTTGTGTCCCTGGAGAGTAACAACGAAGGAACAAGCCAGCCCCATGAGGCGCTCTCAGAAACCAAAGGCGCAGAGAAGCCGAGAATCAGATTTGCAGAGAAAAGTGCACCATCCATAATCCACAGCTCCTGTGACCTCTTCCCTTTGGGGGCTATAATTGGAGGTTACCAATGTTATCTGGCGCCAGCAATGCAACCCAAAGCCCTTCTCCCAGGCTGCAGTTTTTTTGGTGTGTGTGTGTGCGTGTGTGTGTGTGTGTGTGTGTGAATGTGTGTGTGGTCCTCCTCTCCTTAAATCGCATTTATTAATTTACGACAAAGGTGCTTCCCAGGGTCATCCACCCTTTAAATCTACTTCCCTGGAGAATGAAACTTTTTGAAAGTAATAAGTACCAACCCAGAAAACTTTAAGAGACACACTATTTTAATCTGTCCTTTGCAGAATTGAAACACCACTCCACAGCCCACAGAATTCCTACAGTAGAAGACTACATTTTTATTTCTAATACAAACACAGCCTTGGGGTGATTTAAATGAAAAAATATGTAACAACTCAAAGAAGCATCATCTAAATTTACGATGTTCATTTTCTACCCGTGGCCTAAAAATGGTTTTGCAGGTTGCCTGCAAACTTATTGAAAAACTAAAAGACATTTATTGAGTTGTAGTTTATAACCTTCAAGAACTACACAAAAAATATGCTCTGCATACACATCCCTCGTCCTATCTAGAACTGTTTCATGCCAGCTGACTCAACATTAAATTCATTATCCAACCAAATGTATTGCAACAGTGCACAAGAGTTATTTGATAGAAATATTATTACCTAATTTGAACTGTCAGAAAAATTATCGGTAATAAAGACCCATCGTTATTTAAAAAAATTTAGATTTCAATTAAAGAAGTCCTAGGAAAGACAGGCACGGTCTCCATTCCCAACTCTTATCAACCTATTTCTATTCTCCTATATGTCGCCTCTCCATTAATAAAGTCATCGTTCGCCCAAGTACCAACATGTTATTCATCCCTAATTCATTCTTCTCCCATCCTAGCATTCCTCAGACCAATTCATCTGCCTCACTTCCATTTTTGCTCTAAATACTCTGTCATTCATCAACTCTTTGTCCAAACCTTCATCATCTCCCACTGGCATCCACACAATATCATCCTAAGCATTCTATTTCTAGTCTCTCTGCGTCTGTACCTTGAATCACCTTTTAAGTTTTTTTTAAGTTTATTTATTTTGAGAGAGAGGCAGAGAGAGAAGGGGAGAGACAGAATCACAAGCAGGCCCCATGCAGCCAGCGTGGAGCCCAACACGGGGCTGGAACCCACAAAGCAACTGTGAGATCACCATCTAAGCCAAAACCAAAGAGCCAGATGCTTAACAGACTGAGCCACCCAGGCACCCCTTGAATCACCTTTTTTTATTTATTTTTTTTAATGCTTATTTTTTTTTTTTTTTTTTTTTTTCAACGTTTTTTATTTATTTTTTTTTTTTTTTTGGGACAGAGAGAGACAGAGCATGAACGGGGGAGGGGCAGAGAGAGAGGGAGACACAGAATCGGAAACAGGGTCCAGGCTCCGAGCCATCAGCCCAGAGTCTGACGCGGGGCTCGAACTCACGGACCGCGAGATCGTGACCTGGCTGAAGTCGGACGCTTAACCGACTGCGCCACCCAGGCGCCCCTAATGCTTATTTTTGAGAGAGAGAGAGAGAAGAGTGCGAGCAGAGGAGGGGCAGAGAGAGAGGGAGACACAGAATCCGAAGCAGGTTCCAGGCTCTGAGCTGTCAGCACAGAGCCCGACACGGGGCTCGAACTCATGAACTGTGAGTTCATGACCTGAGCCAAAGTCCGATGCTTAACCGACTGAGCCAACCAGGTGCCCCTTGAATCACCTTTTAAAAAAGTGAATGTGATCCGGCACCCAGCACGGTGACTATTGTAAAGGTCTTTCGTAAATATATGCTAGATCAACACAGGTCATGTCCTGTTGCTTAAAAACCTCGGACTCCACACTTAGCCCACCTCAGTTCCCAAAGGGCATCAATTACAAGGCCCTTGCCCTGCTCCATCAGCAATCGCCTTGACACTTCCATTATCATAAGCAACAATACAATATCAATAACAATAATGATCCCACACTGAGCTAAACATCCATACACTTGGATATTTTTGAAACTATTTATATGCTCACTTAGCAGATGAGAAAATAGGGGGTTTGCAAGGAAATACAGAAAGATTGCAAGAGTAGCAAAATTCGAACTCAGGTCTTTCTGAATGAACTCTGCAATCATATACTAACCACCCTGCTTAAAGATCCATTGTAACAGGACACACCATTTCATTTGTTACTTCTAAGTAACATTTAGAAGTAGCCATTCATAGAGCATTTTGAGAGGGGCCCTGTGCATTACTGAAAGTCATTTTCTTTACAGTCAAAATACCAAAAGTCTGGGCGGCTCCCTCTGTTAAGGTCGTTTCTCCATCACTGGAGCAGGCAGAGACCCAGTTTTCAAGCAATAATGTCTTTCAGAAGAAGAAGTACACTTTGGTCTCTGGACAATTCTGGCAATTGCAAAATGGCATGTGAATACTAATGTCGTGATACTAAGCTTAAAATTAAAAATCAAGCACAGTACAATCCTAATGCAAAGTTAAATGGCCCCTAAAACTATTTTCCTGACAGCATCATCATTATGCCTAGATCTAAAATTAATCAGAAGTAAAACTCAAGAGGAAAACTAATCAACCCTATCTATTTTCTCCTGTGATTCCTGTTTATTTGTGAAATTTCACCTTCAAAATCATGACCCTGAGATCTAAAAGAAGTAATCAGAGCCAAACTAAAAGCACTGTGACTTAAACCCTGCACTCTCATGCCAGCAAATCAGAATTTTCTTCCAGTAGTATGGGAAGTGGATCCCTGACAATCAAAAGCAAATGCAAAGCCTCTGAAGCCAAAATCTGTGGGATTTTCTACTAATGCCTCCAGACATGAAATCTAGGAGGATTTCTAGAATCTTCCCGTTGAAACACTCAAGAGCTTCATCCCTGCATTTTCAAATTCCCCAAATATATTATCAAAAATCAGTAAAATGTACCATAGGTTTAATATTTCCATTAGCCTAAGTTCTACCTGTAGTATTTTCTTTCATAGAAAAGAAAGCAGTTGTGTGAACCATGCCATTAAATAAATAATAAATAAATAACCTTTCAAACTACAAGTCCAAGAAAATTACCTGCCTTAACCTATATTCAGGGGCTTTCCACATGCTAGTGTTAATTGCTTGAAGACACAAAAATAAAAGCTTTGGTCCCACCTCTATCCAGAGGCTTGAATTCCTCCCATCCTGTGACCTCACATCATCACGACATTGCTCGTTGGAGGTCAAACCATGGTCCAACACGAAATCAAATGCTCTCTTTCTCTGTATGCTTTTACATATGAACGTGTCAGGAGGCCACTGTTACAGAAGGAGAGATACAGTAACAACCAAGAGCACGGGCTCTAAAGTAAGACACATCTTGTTCAAGTTCCACCTTGCTACTTCCCTTGTATCGGGAAAGTGATTCAATGTCTCTAAGCCCTGGGAAAGGTGAGGAACAAAGGAAAATAATGAAAGAACATAACCTCACAAGGCTTTCATAAGCAAGGATGTATAGAGAATACTTAGCCACTGGGCCTAGCACACGTTAAGTCCTCAAAACCCCACTAACGAGCTTTCTTGAGTGGAAAACAGGCCGGCACGTGAATCATGATGGCAATGTCTCTTACATTTGAAAATACTGGTGTCGATCTTCCTCTCCATAAAAATTCCCAGAGGGGCCCCATTTCACTACTTCACTGAGGGAGCCTGGGTTTCATTTCATCAGGAAACAAAGTAATATGATCACCAAAGACCAGTTATGAGCTATCTTGTTGCTCCCATCAAATTCATGGAGAGGTCAAAAGTTAAATTAATCCAGGATACTGTGGCTGTCTGTAACAGGTGTGGGGTGAGCTTCTTTGCATTCTGAAGGAGAATAAGACATCCCATATCTCACTCTTAATGAGATCTAACAGGACCCTGCTACTTGTACTCTCCGCAGAGAGTGTTGCCTACGGTTAACTTTTATCAAATGAACTTCTATAATGAGTCAGTTACTTTATTTGCTGATAGGACTCCAAGTATGTTTGGAGGGACCTAACTGCTAAATCTCACCAAAATATCTCTAAACCTAGCTAGCCGTATCACGTACTAATTACACGCCTATCCTTCCTCCTTTGAATTTCTTTCTTAATTTTCAAATATTTCAAGGGCACATATAGGCATAGAAAATAATGCAAAAGACACCTTTTGAATAAACTCCCCAGATCTAACAATGCACCCTCAACCACATCTGGAAACAATTATTGCCTTAGTTTTTGACGTACTATCTCCCAGTACATCGGACTCTCTGAACACTTCACTGATGCTTTGAACAGTGTCTCTACTAGATTTGTCTACTCGAAAGAGAAACCCAATCTGGAAGAAGCTAGAGCTTGGAGCCAGCAATAAGTGCATAAGTGTAAGAACCTGAAGAATTCACAACATTTCCGGTAGGGTGCTCACCTTTCCCAGGGCTTAGAGACATTCAATCACTTTCCCGATACAGTAAGGGAAGTAGCAAGTTGGAACTTGAACAAGATGTGTCTTACTTTAGAGCCCGTGCTCTTGATTGTTACTGTATCTCTCCTTCTGTAACAGTGGCCTACTGACACGTTCATATTTAAAAGCATACAGAGAAAGAGAGCATTTGATTTCGTGTTGGACCATGGTTTGACCTCTAACGAGCAATGTCATGATGATGTGAGGTCACGGGATGGGAGGTTCTTGGAATTCAAGCCTCTGGATAGAGGTGGGACCAAATCTTATCTAGGCAATCTTAAAGGGCAGGGCAATTCCAACGTCGATAAAAGTAACTATTACCATTTCATACCTACTGTGTGCCAGTCACTTCATTCATCCTCTCTCATCAGTGTAACAATCCTACAAGGTAGATATAACTCATACCATTTTATATAAAGAAATGAAGCTCAGAGTAATTTGTCCAAGGATCGCACAGCCAGAACCTAGATTCAAAAATAAGCCCGCATGGGTTCAAAACTCATGTTCTTCCCCTTACACCACGCTGTCTTTTCTAATACACTTCTGCGTAGAGATAGAATACCCACACGATCATCCACATACAGAGAGAGACGAAAACCAATTTCCCAAAGAAAAGGAGATTAGAAAGGAAAGGTGGGGTTTTTCAAATTATTTATCCCACAGTCTCATGTTTATTAGACCCTGAACACTTCAGCCAAAGCCCATTTACACACCCATGTCGTCTCCACAGCTTATAGAACACGGTTCACAAGAGAACTACCGTGCCATCCAATTTTCAGATAATTACAGTTAACAAGCCCAGTGGCTGGGTTAAGTCTGTCCTTGGGGCACCTGGGTGGCTCAGTTGGTTGAGCGTCCGTCTTCGGCTCAGGTCGTGATCTCACGGCTTGTGAGTTTGAGCCCCACATTGGGCTTACTGCTGTTAGCCCAGAGCCTGCTTCACATCCTCTGTCCCACTGTCTCTCTCTCTCTCTCTCCCGCCCCCTCCCCTGCTCATGCACTTTCTCTCAAAAATAAATATTTAAAGTCTGTCCTGAATAAAACCAAATAGGAGTACTGTAAGGAGACCAAGGTCAAGTCAAGGTAGCAGAAGTCTTTAAGAAAGCACCACTGAGGTGCACTTGGGTGGTTAAGCAAAGTATCCAACTTAGGGTCATGATCTCAAGGTTTGTGGGTTCGAGCCCCGTGTCACGCTCTGTGCTGACAGCTCAGAGCCCGGAGCCTGCTTCCGATTCTGTGTCTCCCTCCCTCTCTGCCCCTCCCCTGTTCATGCACACATGTGCACACGCGCTCTCAAAAACGAGCATTAAATATTTTTTCATAGAATATTTAAAATTTTGTTAAGTCAAATCACATTTAAAAAAAAGAAAAAGAAAACACCACTGTAACTGGCCAACACCCCTTACTCGGTTACTCTCCCAATATAAGACGACTCTGCAATAACTGACCGCATGTTCGGTCTTGCCGTATTCGGTTAAAACGGATTCTCTGACAGCCACAGCACTCCAAGATTCCACAACATTCAGCTCAGCAAATAGGGCACAAGGACTATGTGCCAGATACACCAGCGGAGAATGTACAAGTGGTTAAGAGATGGCCCCTCGTGTCGAGGAGTTTATTTTTACATTATGCATAACGTAAGAGGCAGCAACTACAATAAAATTTGAAAATGCGATCACGGAAGGAATCTCAACGTTGCATGGCTGCCCCTAGACACGTTCAAAATGCTGAAGGTGTAAGAGGCTCATCACTTGTGCAGGAGGAAGTTGATCAGTGAGGAGGAAAAGTTCAGCTGCAAAGAGGGAAGAAAGAATGCCCTCAGCAGCAGGTCACTGTGTGTATGTCCCATCACTGCCCGCTGGAAATGCTGGATTTCGCTGGATACTGCTAATGCTACGAGAACAGCTACAGACCCCCTTCCCTCTTAAGGTAACAGAAAAGGGAAATGTATCAAAATTCGCAAGACTGACTAGGTGCTTGTTTGTTTAACAATTAAGCTACGCTTGGGGCGCCTGGGTGGCTCAGTCGGTTGAGCGTCCGACTTCAGCTCAGGTCACGATCTCGCGGCCCGTGAGTTCGAGCCCCGCGTCGGGCTCTGGGCTGATGGCTCAGAGCCTGGAGCCTGCTTCCGATTCTGTGTCTCCCTCTCTCTCTGCCCCTCCCCCGTTCATGCTCTCTCTCTGTCTCAAAAATAAATAAATGTTAAAAAAAAATAATAAAAAAAAAAATAATTAAGCTACGCTAAAAATGCTTTAAAAGCCCTTTCAGTTTTTAATCAAAAAGAAAGATCTCTCAATGCCTCTTATGTAAATATATAATTCAGCATGGTATCCTTGATCTTTTCTGGCAGTCAGTATTTTTTTTTTTTTTTTAGCTAAAAGGAGTTTCCTGGAATTTCAAATCCCTATTTCCAAGTTGTCTGCTTGACCCCCAAGACTCTTACTAAGAGATTTGTTTAGGCATTAGTCATCCCCAGTCCAGAATAAAGGGAATTTACAGCCCCCCCCCCCAAATTTTAAAGCTGGCATAAGATTAAGGGTAAATTTAGATTTTTGCTAAGTGTTATGTTTAATGATAACCTAATTATAAATGGGTGATTATTCTAGATTTTAAGTGCAAAAAACAAACAAAACAAAACAAAACAAACACTCCAAAAGAAGGTAGGTCTGCAAACTACCGTGTCTTTGTTCAAAGATTCAACAGGAGGATGCATCTGTAGTTTAAAATTCAAAAATTAAACTACTAGAGTAAATGAGGGCAATGCATTCTGGAAATAGATTCACACATTCTCCGAGTGAAAGGAAAAAAAAAAAAAAACTGGCAAAATGACAATTCAAAACAGCCCAACTCCTAAGAAGTATTTTTACTAGTGGAGAGAAACTGGTTAAGAAAGAAAAGGAGTTCTCAAAGGATTTAAGCTGTCACCAATGAACTGGTCAGGGGAAAGAGCTGCCAATACAGCCAAGTGCTCTGAGAAGGAAGGAACCCTAGGATCCTACGCGCGGTGGGAATGGTTTCCTCCAGGAATGCGGCCGCCACGTTATCTGCATATTTGAAGTGGGTTCCCAGGAGGGCCGCGTCAGTGACTCCTGGAACTGTTTTCTCATGCATTCCTGTGTCAACTGAACAACCTTCTCAAAGACACAAACCGCACGCTGACTCCAGAAGCAACTCTTTGCAAAACTGGCGTGCCCCTCAGAAAAGCTTTCTCACAGTCCATAGATACCACACACCAGATTAGAAGGTGGGGTTAAAAACAGGGAAATCCACGAAGATTTTAAATCCTACTTGGACATCTCCCTAAATTTCCAAACCCTGCCGTCTGATGAAGTCTTTCCGCTCCTTCTGAAAAGATGGCTTTTCAAGAGAAATCCAGCAACTGATTCTGTTTTCATTACACCCAAGATAGCACCACATACCACATCTGTTATCCAAACGGATGCTAATCCGAAACCCCTCTTCAGTCAGTATCAATTATCAGCATACCCACCTCTTGGCAAACTGTAACCTAACACTCTTACCAATACCTACATTATTGCTCTGTTGACCGAGACCTCAATGCCTTAACCATGATTGTTTACTCCAACACAGTGGCAGCTGGAAGAGAAAACCCTTTCAAACTTTAATAATAGATCTTGACGGTCAGAAACCCCTACACTCAAAGATACAGCCAAGGCATATAATTTCTCCCTTAAAACTTCTCTATTTTCAGGCTAGCAACCATCAGTGTCCTAGTGTTCCTCATTTTTGTTCCTCGCTGCCATCACCAAAATGGAGAGTTGGTATTCTCTGGAGGGTCTTTTTAGAAAAAACCACTATTCAGGATTTGGGCCACTGGTGTTCCCATGTATAGCAGATCTCGACCCAACGGGAACACACAGAGGACTCTCTGACAGCTCACACTGGAACAGGAGAGAAGGAGACAGACGATAAACAGGGAAACAAACAGATGAACGAGGCAGCTTCAGAGGCATCCGTGCTGTAAGGAAAATAAAAACAGGTGCCTAGTAGTTCAACCCTAGTGCACATCAGTAACTCCGGATTACAGTGCCAGGAGACACGAGAATGTTCATAGATTTTCACCGAAGAGGAAAACTACCCATTTGCCCACAGACAGGAGAATGGATACGTACGTGCTTAAAGGTGCACATCACCAAGTATTAGATGGTAGCAAAAATGAATGTACGTGCTTCAGGCAAAAATAAGCTGAGTGTCAGAAACACAATGCTAATTGATGGGGCGCCTGGGTGGCTCGGTCGGTTAAGCGTCCGACTTCTGCTCAGGTCATGATCTCACGGTCCGTGAGTTCGAGCCCCATGTCAGGCTCTGTGCTGACAGCTCAGAGCCTGGAACCTGCTTCGGATTCTGTGTCTCTGTCTCTCTCGGCCCTTCCCCTGCTTGTGCTCTCTCTCTCTCAAAAATGAATAAACGTTAAAAATAAAAAAGAAACACAACGCTAATTGTGAAAGTCTAGTCCCCAAAAACAACCTACAGGGTGCCTTTTAAAGTTTTATTGATTTACTTACTTACTAATATATTTATTTATTTAGAGAGAGAGAGAGAGATGGTACAAGTTGGGGAGGGACAGACAGAGGGAGGGGAGACAGAGAATCCCAAACAGGCTCCTCACTGTCAGTGCAGAGCCCGATGTGTGTTCGATCCCATGAAACTATGAGATCGTGACCTGAGCTGAAACCAAGAGTCAGACACCTAACTGACTGAGCCACCCAGGTACCTGTGCACCACCCCCTTTTTTTTTTAAGTGTGAAACTAAGCAGAGCTAAATTAGTGGTTTCGTTTAGAACTCTCAGTTAGGGAAACACGCAATATGTGATACAAGGAAGGAAAAAACGAACATGAAATTCAGGTTAGGAAGTCTCTGGAAGGGAATAAAAAGGGTAGAACAGGGTACCCATGGTTTAGTTCTCAAGCCAGGTGCTAGGGTCACAAGTATTCACTTTATTACTAGGCTTTGTAACTTAGCGAGGTGTTACATATACTATTGTGTATGTATCAAATAGCGCATTCAGAAAGCTATGAAGAAAGTAACATAAGGTATATGACAGTTTCTAAGGCAGCTAGGACTGACACATGATGGAAGACCAAGTAATTTGAAATAAGCTTAATTCCCACAGTTACAAATATGGGAAGTGATGTGCCACCTCCCCTTTGAGTATTTGCTTTAGAAAATTAGTGATTGTACATTTTTTCTTGTCTCTTTGAAATCTATGTAAGTTATTTTACAGCTAATGAAAGGCTCTACCAGCTACATGACCCACGTGGGTCTTTCTCAAGGACCTGAGAACCATCTCTTCAGAACATAACCATCCAAGGGAGGGAGCACCCCCACGTCCCAGCCTCTGGAGGTGGGGAGGAGCCTCACTTCGCGGGCTGCACCTGGCTCCAACTGCACAATTACCTCCTGTCCTAAAGACAGGAAAAACAGGGGCACCTGGGTGGCTCAGTGTGTTGAGTGTCGGACTTCAGCTCAGGTCATGATCTCACAGGTCCTGGGTTCGAGCCAGACCCGCGTCGGGCTCTGTGCTGACAGCTCTCAGCCTGGAGCCTGCTTCAGATTCTGTATCTCCCTCTCTCTGCTCCTCCCCCCTCAGGCTCTCTGGCTCCTGCTCCCTCTCTCTCAAAAACAAACATTAAAATTTCTTTTAAAAGATGGGAAAAATAAACTTTTTCTTTGTATAAAACCAGTTAATACTGATGATCACCCCAATGGCCAGGTAAATTTAGAATGAACTGTGTATAATAAATGGTGAGGTCACGTCGTCTTACCTGGGGACTAGTTATTGTCTGTCTTGAGACCATGCATGCCATGGGCTGGGTCTACGTCACCATACACGAAAGTGAGATTTCTTCGTCTTTACTGTTTTAGCAGATTGCCCACGTGTAATCACGTTCCGGTTTAATGCTTATTCAATAATAAAACGTTTTTTTTCCTCTACTACCTTTGCAGAGAGGATTTCTGGACTGGAAGAACATTTACTTTTTTTTTTTTTTTTTTAAGATTTTTTTGAAGATTGAGTTTTTAATTCCATTTCCCCAAGAGTGGTTGGAGACAGGCTACTAAACTTGGGTCTTTGGTTGGATTCCCGTGGAGCAGACTCTTGGAGGAAGAGTTGTATGCAGGGGGGCAGTAGGGAAGAGCTCCCAGGAAGCTGGTAGGGGCTTGGGGATGGGATCCGGGAGCAGAGGGAAGCCAAGCTAAGAAGGCTGTTGCAGCCAAAGTTCCTGATTCCACGTGGGAACTCCAGAGTGTTCGTTCTGCCTCAACAGGAAGCTAGGCTTTCCTGTTTCCATCCTGAACCTCTATGGAGAGGGCTAGGGGGTGACCAGAGGCATAAACTCGCTGGTACAAAGCAGCTACGTACAATGGTAAAGGAATCTCTTCCAAGGAAGGGCTGCGGACGTCTGCGTTCAGAAGCAAAACCCTCCAAAGTGAGGTTTATAGAAAGCTGGTGGGCCAGGCAGGACCCTGAGGCCAGGGTATGAGTCCCTGGGAGGGAGCTTGGGGTCGACCCTGGCTGCCATGGGAAGCTACCGGAGAACTTGAATGGAATGGCCTGATTTTACGTTTTGCAGAGTCATTCCACTTCTGCACCATCAAATCAGAACCACCCAACAAGAGGGAAATGTTTGTGCCTCGGCACATTTACAAACGTGCTGCCACAGACTCTAGGAGTTACTCACCAAAGACAAACTGCGAACATTAAATTTCAGAATGCCAAGGAGGCACTGAAAGAAGAAGGAATGTAGTCTCAAGCCACCTGGAGCTGACGGGGGTCTCTCCCAGCAGGGAGCGAGGAGAGGCAGCAGACATCACCCGCAGCAGTGGTCGCCCCCTGTCCTGGAGACGACCAGGCGGGACAAGCCTGACGGGCTCTCCCCAGTTCACAGCTTCCAGTGACACAGGGAGAAGAGAAAATAAAATAATATAAGCCGTCAACAGGGAGCAATGCACTGTGCTCTGGGGGTCAGAGCCCCTTCCGTGCATCTGACCTTGAGCTCACTGAGCAGATGAGATCAAAGACCCCAGCTTGCAAAATCTCTTTGCCCCCAAGATATGGGTGTGCTCCTCTTGGCTGCAGCTTGCTCTAGCAATGCCACCAGCAATGGTGTTGCACTCCTCTGTCCTCCACGCGTCTGTGGAATACTCCACGTCACCGAGTGGTCGCCTTAATCCTACCAGATCGCTTCCCTCCCTGGGCTCCACACCCAGAGATGCTATTCACATTTACC
Organism: Neofelis nebulosa; assembly: GCF_028018385.1. Taxonomy (NCBI): domain Eukaryota; kingdom Metazoa; phylum Chordata; class Mammalia; order Carnivora; family Felidae; genus Neofelis; species Neofelis nebulosa. The sequence goes on along the minus strand of NC_080794.1, from coordinate 7,898,908 downwards.
TAAGATAAATGGAACAGGAGGTCATTTTCTCATTTTCTTAACTCACAGCTCCAGCTGCCAGCCTTTCTGGACTTTCCTTTAGAGCAAATAGGACACTGGACATAAAATGTCATGAAATTTACAGCATTTCCCGTTTTGTCCATAAATAACAGATACCGGCACTTTGGTTTCATACAAACACCTGATAAACTGTCCAAATGCCCAAAAATGCAACAAATAGAGGAAAGGGGTGCTCAGATCCCTTAGGGTGCACACCTCCCCTGGAGGTTGAGGTCACCCTATACCCTCAAAGACTGAGGGCAGGACCCAACTCATCAGTGCAGTGTGGGGCCCCTACCTGGTCAGAAGGTGTCTCCAATGCGAAGCTTCTTTTTTGTTTTTAATTTTTTTTAATGTTTATCTTTGTTTGAGAGAGAGAGAGAGAGAGAGAGAGAGAGACAGAGAGAGAGAGGGAGGGAGGGAGAGAGAGAACACAATCTGGGGAGGGGCAGAGAGAGAGGGGGACAGAGGAACTGAAGCGGGCTCTGTGCTGACAGCAGAAAGCCCAATGCAGGGCTTGAACTCAAAAAACAGAAGCTCATGACCTGAGTCGGATGCTTAACTGATTGACCCACCCGGGCACCCCTCCACTGAGAAGCTTAAGACTACATCTGACTGGCTGGTTTTAAGGAGGAATCTGTTGGTAAATCCCACAAACGCTTTAGGGGAATGGGAGAGCAGGGGTTCCTGGCAGACTGTGGCTAACTGAAAGTTATAGGACTCCTCCCCAAGACACAGAGGCTCAATTTAAGTCACTGGAGGTCCCCAGATTACCCCATAAATAGGAGACACTAGGAAACTGGAAGGATGCCCCATTTGAAACATCTTGGACACTGGATTAAAGCAAAGTTGGCCAAATAGGTATCTGATAAAACTCATCCACCACTTATAATTTTAAAAAATCTTTCCAAACAAGGAATAAGAGAATTTGTTTTACCTGACAAAGAGGTCTACCAAAAACCCACACCAAACATCTTAATGGTGAAACATCAGAAATCCCCCTCCAAGTCAGGAACAGGAAAAGGACATCCACCAACACTGTTGCATTCACCATGGTACCAGAAATTCTAGAAGGCACAGTCAGACAATAAACAGAAATAAAATAGGTGTATGCTCTATTTCTCAGCCAACCCATTCGTAATTTATGTCTGGAAGATGTTCTCACACTGTACACAGTGAGACATGGACAAGATTGTCCCTTGCAGAACTGTTTTGTGAGCAGAAATTTTTAGAAGGGAAACAGTCTAAGTGTCTACCAACAGGAAAATGTGTTTAAAAATTGCAATATATTTCTACAAGGGAGAATAAAAACAGAACAGGTGCGTTCCTTAACCTGCAGCTGCTGATAGGGAAAAAGCTGACTCAGCCTGGCTCTGTATATCTAGGGGACACAAAGAGGCTGGGAAAGGTGAGGCTAAACCCTGATACTATGGATGCTTTTATGCAGATAATCCAAAGATATCCGATGGTCCAAAGCGAGTCAACTCAGCTACAACAGTTCAAAGCGACCTGATAATAATTAAGCTACTTCCATGGCCACAGACATGGTCTGGACCCAGAAATTCCATGGGTTTCCAGAGCTTTCTATTTAAAATGTTTTAATATGCCCTGAATTCAAATCTCTTAACATTTATTACCCCATAGACTTCACCAAGAAATGCCACCAACTAGAAGTTCCTAATTTCAAACTGTTTGTTTGGAAATAGAAAGTTGGACGAGATCATCTCGAACAGCCTCCCTTGTCTCCTGTGAGAATACAAAGCTGTACATAAATGGCTTCTGTGCTGGGGTTTTTCAGATGCCCTCCGATGGGACATCAGTGTTTTAAGTTTTTTTCAGAGAAAATTCAGTTTAACAGAGCAGTGTGGAGAACAATTAATCAAAATCTAACCTGTGATAACTGGCTTAATAATAAATTTGCATGTGCTCATTTTTCAAAAAGTTTCTGTCATGCAATACCACTAAAAATAATTTTAAACTTGACCATGCAAATAATCAAGCACAAATGATTATTCTACTCAATTGGCACATAGTAAAAAGAAAAAAAAAAAAATCAATCCAAGGAGTCCTTTGGATGGAGGTCAATAGATATTCACGTGGGAACTAAAAAGCAAAATCAGAGAACTGAAAAATATTATCTAGTGATTGTGGTTTACAAACTATGTACCACAATAGTGCTTCAGGGTTCCATGACATTTGATTCTGATTTCTTTTCCTGATAGGTTTCAAAGCTAAAGAAATATATGCATTCCAATGTAAACTGTCCTCCGTCATCAACTTTGTGTTCAGCTTCTGAATAAACCTCACTTACATATAAAAATCACTTTCTCGTTCCTTTTTTTGTTTGTTTTATTTATTCTTGAGAGAGAGCACGCACACAAGCAGAGAGAGAGAGACACGGAATCTGAAGCTGGCTCCAGGCTCCGAGCTGTCAGCATAGAGCCCAACACGGGGCTTGAACTCACAGACTGTGAGATCATGATCTGAGCTGAAGTCAGACGCTTAACCAACTGAGCCACCCAGGCACCCCGCCTTCTCGTTCTTGAGTTTGAACTTGCACACATCTCTGTCCACACATGTTGGCCATCACTTGCCCAAGCAGTGCCTCCCAGCAATGCCGTGTTGTTAACATCCTCGTACTGACAAAACGAAGTATCATAGCATTGGTGAAATTACTGGAAACTGTTACTGCATTTCAGTCTTGGCATTCATTAAAAAAAAAAGAATGACTATAAATGTTAGGAAAATGCAATGTCTAGTGATAATGGAAACAAAGTCACTAGGAATACCGGACGAGAGGACTCCAAGTCATGGTCAGTATAGAAAGGTATCCTGTATCTGACTGGATAACTGATCACACGCTGCTCACAGAGATTTTATCATGGCATTTTTCTCTCAGGAACAGAGTCCTTTTTCTACCCCCTGCTGTGTATCATGCAAGATCATTAGCTCGCTTTTGCGTATTTAACTTTCTCACAATGGCTTTATTGAGTGAGGATTCATTTGCCACACAATTCATCCATTTGCAATATACAGCTGAGGGCTTTTCCGTATACCACAATCTATTTCAGAATATTGTCACCACCCCCAGGGGCGCCTGGGTGGTTCAGTCGGTTGAGTGGCCAACTCGTGATGTCGGCTCAGGTCACGATCTAACGGTTCGTGGGGTCAAGCCCCAGGTCAGGCTCAGCACTGACAGGGCAGAGCCTGCTTGGGATTCTCTCTCTCCCCCGCCTCTCTCTACCCCTCCCCTGCTTGCTCTCTCTCTCTCTCTCTCTCTCTGTCTCAAAAAAAAATTTTTTTTAAAAAAGAATATTTTCACCACCCCAAAAAGAAATCCTACACCCTTTAGGTGGCACCCTCCAAATCTTCCCAGCACTCTCAGCCCCTGGCACCCACTAATCTACTTTCTGTCTCTAAAGATGTGCCTATTCTGGATACTTCATATGCATGGAACCACACAACATGTGGTCTTGAGCGTCTGACTTCTTTCACTCCGTATTCAAGAGCCATCACGTCCCGGCATGCCTCATACGGGCTTCCTTCTCACAACCACATCATAATCCATTGTGTGCATACATGTCTTGTCTACCCATATGTCAGTTGATAGATACTGGCCTTGTTCCTACTTTTGGGGGGCTGTTGTGAATAATGCTGTGATTACCATTTGTGTACAAGTTTTTGTGTGGGCATATATGTTCTCCTTTGGCTTGGGTATACAACTAAAAGGAGAACTGTTGGGTCATATGACAACTCTAGGTGTGACCATTTAAGGAATGCCAGGCTGTTTTCCAAAGCAACTAACTGAATGATCGTACATGGTGACCAGCAGTATAGGAGGGTCCCAATATCTTCACATTCTTACCAACACTTGTGTTTTTTGTTATAGTCATCCTAGGAGGTATGGAGTAGTATCTCAGGGTGGTTTTGATTTGCATTTCCCTAGTAACTAGTGACATTAAATATCTTTTCATGTGCTTATTGGCTATTACACACTCAACTTTACACACCTTATGCATGGGATTATGGGATTAATTCAAAATAGGGGACTTCGAGGGGTGCCTGGATGGCTCAGTCGGTAAAGCATCCGACTTCAGCTCAGGTCATGATCTCACGGCTTGTGAGTTTTGTGAGTTCAAGCCCCACATCAGGCTCTGTGCTGACAGCTTGGAGCGGGCAGCCTGCTTTGGATTCTGTGTCTCCCTCTCTCTCTGCTTCTCCCCCACTCATTCATTCTCTCTCTCTCTCTCTCTCTCTCTCTCTCTCTCAAAAACAAATAAACATTTCAAAATAGAGGACCTCCAGATTACAAATTTAACACATTAAATACTGCCAACCACTCATGTGTTCTCACTTATGGGTGTTACAATGACTAAGTTTTATAAATCTAAGCTTACATAAGATTAATTCATTTGCTTCTCTATCACAGTTTCAGAAACAACATCATGTGACCTAAAAACAACAAACTACAAAACTGCTAATCTAACCAAATCTCTTTTTTTTTTTTTCCACATCTAAGAAAAATAATCCCAGAGACTCTAAATGAAAAAACCATCTTGGACTGGAGGGGGGAAAGCCAGGGGAAAAAACAAGTAAACAAGTAAACAAGCAATAAGTAAATAAGTCTCTCATCTCCCAGACAATAGATCTTTCCAGCAAAATGAGATGAACAAGAACAAAAACACCCGGCCTAAGAGTAATATAACTAGAAAGCACAGCAAATAAATGATTATCAAAAAGGTCAGGTTATCCTGGAAGGGGCAAAGCACACTCAAGTTTCTGTGGTGTTGACAGGGTCCTATGTTGGGTCGGGATTATACAAGCACTGGCTTCTTTATTTAACTGTTCTTAGACGTGTGGACACTGTATTTCACAATAAACAGTTTAAAAATCAATTTCTGCTCATGCAAACTTACGGATAGTTAAGGGGGAGATTTTCCTTTACAAAACAAACTACTTAAAATCCATCCAAAGCTGACAGTTAAAGGCAGGGAATTCTCTTCCTTTGGTCTTTCACACTTATTTGAATGGAGACCACACGGCACATCTCAATTTATTCTCTATGGATAAACAGAAGCATCGCCTTCAAAGACAACCCATTTTTCAAAGTGACTGCCCTTTACTAAACATCATTCGCTGCCAATTTACTGAAAATTACATTGATTGCAACCTCATAAAACCCTTGACGTTCTTGACAACCCTCAACGACCCACAACCCAAGGGTCACACCTGTTCTTCCTCTTCACCAGGAAAAGATTAGCAGTGGCAAGGACATTCTCACATTAGACACTAAAAGCCTTAATATTTACACTGTTTGGCAGCCCAGAGCCCGCTCTCTAGCAAATTATTTTAGAGCTGGAGAATTCGAGGTCAGCCCAGCAGAACAAACGCATGCAACGAGCTGCTAGACAATGACAGGGTAAGTGATGCTTCCCACTCTTGCTGACTCAGACCGACACCACTGGCAGAGAATCTTTCATTAACGGAAGTGAAATTAATGGTTGCAATGGGTGTGCACGCACACACACACAATTATATCAGTTGGTGACTCGCAAGGCAAAGTAAAATTTTGCAAGGTCCCTAGTACAGGCTCATGAAGGGTAAGTTGGAGACCACCGGTTAGAGGGATCTACAATATTTCCTCCAGTATTCTTTTTTAATTTCCACTCTATAACCTCTGATGTACTAAGAACTTGGCTTTTGCACCGTGGTGCGTTAGAACGGGCAAAGCTTCTGCCCCCGCTCAGTACTTGTCCCTCCCACACACGGTCTGCTCTCGAGAGTTCCAAGGCATTGAGTACACATTCTAAATGATCACCACTGTGCAACATGCCAAGCCTCCTGAGCCCCTGCTGCAGGAAGCAGGATGTGCTCCTTATAAGCTTGTTGGGAGTCTCACGGCCTAGATGGCGGGGAAAGGCGAGAGAGAAAGGTTTGATCTGGCCCTTCGTCGTCTGGAGCTCTTGGAAGCCCTCCTGCCCAGCACGCACGCTGTCACACAGCCCAGGTGACGACAGGAAAGAGGAGACGGGACCGTTCACAGTAAGAATGAGCCAAGGTTATTTAGCACCTTCCACCGTCCTGCCCTCCGCTCGATAGCTTTCCAACAGCCTCTGTACCGTAGCGAGAGCATTCTCCACGTTACTGTCTTTACATGGCAGCTGCGTTCTGAGCACGTAGCAGACGACTGCTCCTACTTCGTTAGTGCGGCAGAGACCGTTAATGAAATTCAGTTGGCAAAGTTGACCATTGGGTCAAGACAGAAGGGTAGTTTGTCACGGACACCCAAGTTACGGAAGGCAAGCGTACACATCTTTCTCTCCCAAGAACCAGCAGGCAGCACAGGAACATGAACTGACTGGGGACTTCTGCTCCCTGTCCCTCAGGCTGGAGGGGGCAGCTTTCCCTCCTTCCCCAGGACGCTGTGACCAAGGGGAGGAGGGGCCACAAGCCAATACGCCTGCGTATCCACCTCCACGGGGGAGGCCCTGCCCTTTCTCTCTGCTGCACAGTTATCAACTTGAAAGACTTCGCTGGTCACGGCAAAGACCCTTTGAGGGATCCAAAGAGATGTGATGTATGAAATGGAAGGCTGGACAAGAGACAAAGCCATCACAGTTAAGGAGGCTCAAATAGTCATATGTCAAAACTTGACATAAAACACAAGCAGCAAGAAGAACCTGGTAGAAAACCTGGTAGAAGTCGGAGCGTACACTGGAACGTCTAAGCCAGAACAATATCGGGAAAACTGCCCCCCCGCCATGAAATTCTACTACACGAACTTTTTTTTTTTTTTTTTTTTTTTTTTTTTTACTTGCCTCACGCTACTGTATGGCAAAGATAAATCCAAAGTGATGCTACCCATCCTTGGTTGCCGTTGCTAAGATTTCTTGAAGACACCTGAAAATAAACTAAAGGAACTGAGTAACCTTACATAAGGCATCGATGGCATGAGTCATCCAGCTCTGAGAGCTCGCACACCAGATATGTTACAGACGGCGGACTTGTTCACTAAAAGGGATCCAGGTCGTTGGTTTTCTGGACTCAGCCTCCACTTTCAAGTCGCTGGCTTGGTTGTGCTCCATCATTTGCCGGCTTCCTGCCACCGTGAGAACACAGGACAGCACAGGATGGCAAGTAGGGCAAAGAGTTTAGAGGCCAACGATCTGGCTTTGAAGCCCAGCCCTGCCACTTTCTGGCTCTGTGACTCAGTTTTCCCACCTGCAGAATGGGAATGAAAACAACAACAAAGCGTTTCAAGGGTGAAAGGAGTTAACAGAACCCTTGACCCTGACGCTTTTTCTTAATATTTATTTTTGAGAGAGACAGAGAGTGAGCACAAGCAGGGGAGATGCGGGGGGCGGGGGGGGGGGGAGTGGGTGGGCAGGGACAGATAGATGATCTGAAGCAGGCTCTGTGCTGACAGCAGAGAACCTGATGCGGGATGCAAACTCATGAACTGTGAGATCATGACCTGAGCCAAAGCTGGACGCTTAACTGACTGAACCACCCAAGCGCTCCAGTCCCTGCCACTTTCTTACAGCTATTTATGATTGTATACATTAGGACAGATCAAAAATGTTGACGGCCCCTCGACTGCTTGCTTTGAAAGTATTAAATTCTATTTTACCCTGCTCGCCTTTACCCATTAAAAAGAGAACATCAGATCACCCTGTTGAAAAACAACTCGACACCAAATATCAGTTGTTGGTTCCTCCAAGGGAGGGCGCCCACCGCAGGGTCGGACTGGCTCAGAGCCCGCCAAACCAGAGGGGGCCAGCAGTGGCGTCCAGAGCAGTATTCTGAGCCAGGAACCTCCTAGGCCTCCGCCACCACGGTATCCCAGAAGCAGCCCAATACCTTTCACGCATCCCAAGTGCCGACTCCGTCCAAGCCACGGAGGGATCGTGCACAAGTCAATCCCAGGAAGCGCCCCCAACAGCTGCAAATGGAAATGTGGACGACCAACAGAGCACATCCCTTCTTGCCTTTCCTGACTAATGGACGATCACCGCCTACACAGGGGCTCCCCCCTACTCACTCCCCACACACAACTGACGAATGTCTACTTGCCCTGTGAGAGGCAGTCCAAGCCTGAACGTACAGTATTAAAAGGCTGAGATACATACAACTCCACACGTTTTCTTCTCATGCCTACATTACAATAAAGGCCACCTGCATGGCTCAGTCCGCTAAGTCAACTTCGGCTCAGGTCAGGATCTTGTGGTTCTTGAGTTCGAGCCCCGCGTTGGGCTCTGTGCTGACATCTCAGAGCCTGGAGCCTGCTTCGGATTCTGTGTCTCCCTTTCTCTCTGCCCCTCCCCTGCGCTCGCTCACTCTCTCTCAAAAATAAATAAAAACATTAAAAATGAAGGCATTCTGAATGGGTGTGCACATTAGGCGTCTCCATTTCTATAAGAGGGTTCATTGTACCTCTTCTTTCAACTGGTTGCAAGCAAAATATTCTGGTCCTTATCAGACTCAACAAATTCTCCACTAATGCCTATCAAATCTCAAGTAGGAAAAGCAGTCATGGAAATGCATTTTAAACCAATGGCCTCATGGTACATCTAAGCAAATGGCCCACAACGTCTTCTCTTCCAATGATCTGGTTCTCCGCCAGATGTCCAACCCTCGTAACTAAGGTCATGCCCCAGACCTTACTAAGGTTAATTCTTCCTGAAGCTCACTGTTTTTCTTTTTTTTAATGTTTATTTATTCTTGAGAGAGAGAGAGCGCGAGCGCGAGGGAGGGGAGGAGAGAGAGAGAGGGAGACACGGAATCTGAAGCAGGCTCCAGGCTCCAAGCCATCAGCACAAAGCCTGATGCAGGGCTCGAACCCACAAAGTGTCAGATCATGACCTGAGCCGAAGTCGGACGCTTAACCAACTGAGCCACCCAGGTGCCCCCAGAAGCCCACGTTTAAGCATCTCCCTCACATTCTTGCTAGTCCTTTGCCTGGAGGCCTTGTCTGATACCCTTAACCCTACAACCCCTGATCCTGCCACCAGCCCCCTGCCTCCCAACCCCATCTCTATTCCTCCAAAGTCCTCTCTTCCCTCCTCATTCAGGTTAAGTACAAACCATCAGGGCACAAACATCAGGGCACATCTGACACAACACACTCATCCCCTGTCATCCCTTCCTTCTCTCCACATTGACCGAGAAAACCACCGTGGTTAATGGCCCAACTCCACCTGAACCCTAAACTAAGTAGGACCACAGGGAATGCTTGGACCTTTCCCTCTTCGATCTCACAACAGCCTGGGGTATTTCATTTTTCCTCTCTCCTTGAAACTCAACTTCTCCCCCAGTCCTGTCAGTGGAAGCTCATGCCTCCTATCTTACCACGAAAGCAGAAGCAATCAGAAAAATTGCACAAACTCCCAGCCATTCACTCACCTAAGTGCAACTGTGCCCATATTCTCTGCCTTCTCTCCTGTTTACATGGATGATTGTCTTAGCTCCTAGGTAAGGCCAACCCTTAGCTAGAAACACAAGGTCCCGTCCCTTCCTTTCTCCTATTCAAGGACACTGCTCTCCTCTCTCTCCTGCACCATCATATATTCCTTCTCAGGTGGATCCTCTACATGAACATAGTCCCGTGCTTTTGTTCCTCCCATATTAAAACTCTCGGACCCTGCTTCCCAATCCGGCTATCATTCCGTTTTCTCCTTTCCTTCACAGCCAAATTTTTTATTTTTTTATTTTTTAAAATGTTTGAGAGAGAGCATGAGCAGAAGAGGGAGAGAGAAAGAGAGAGTGAGGGAGAGAGAAAATCCCAAGCAGGCTCCATGCTGTCAGCCCAGAGCTCAACATGGGACTCAAACTCATGAACTGTAAGATCATCACCTGAGCCAAAATCAAGAGTAGGATACTTAACCGACTGAGCCACCCAGGCACCCCAGAGCCGAGTTTTTTAAGGAGTTATCCACACTCAATTCCCCTCCTTCCATTTGTTCCTACACCACTGGCATCAGAAGTTTACCCCATGACCCCATGTCAAGGTCATTAATAAGCTGCAGAGTGATAAGTCCAATTCCCAATCACCACCTTACAAGATCAGCAGCATTTAACCTAATTGACAGGTAGCACGGCAAACTGGTTAGGAGCATAAACTCTGGAGGCAGACTTCCTGAGTTCAAATCTTAGATCCCCACTTAACTTCCTGGTGACCTTGGATAAATCAGTTAATCTCTCCACATCTCACTTTCATTCTCTTGAAAATGGGAATGACAGTATCTATCTCATAAAAGCTATTGTTAGGATGAATAATGTTTACGAATGAGTATTTGTGAAGCGGATGATATCTAAAGGGCTCAGGAAACTTGGCTAATATGTGGCTACTGTTATCGGTCACATCCTCCCTGAAAGATTTTCTTCAGTAGGTTTTCAAAATGTCATAGGCTCCTACTTTTCCTCCAGTCCTTTGTTAGATCCTCAATTCCCTGGATTCTGTCCTTAATCCTCCAGTCTTTTTCACCCCTTCTTGGTGCCCTCCATCCAGCTAATGACCTAACGTGTGGCTCCAGCGTAGACCGTTGCTCTGAACTCCAAATTCATGAGTCTCACCTATGTTTGCGCTCGATGATATTCTTCAGCACATATTTCATGTGCATAGATACTGAGGGTTCAGTAGAGATAGAAACCATAAAAACCCCACCCTCGTGGCTCTGTTGGGCTCATGAAGAAGATGAACAATAAGCAAAGTAAGTAAAACATAATGGATCAGATGAGGAGGATACTTAGAAAAAAAGATAATCAGGGAAGGGAGCCAGGGAAAGTATGCGGGGAGAGGAATGAGTTCCAGTTACCGAAGGAATTACAGTGGTGGCCTCACTCAGAAGGTCATGGCTGAGTCCAGACCTGCAGGAAGTATGGAAGAGCCTCGTGGAAAGTGAGGGTGATGGTTCGGATGGAGTATGCCATTAATATGACCCTGAGGCAGGTCCGGGCCTGGCCTGTGGGGGAGTGACACCAAGGAATCAGGGTGGCTGAAGCAGCGTGAGAGGGGAAGGCCAGGAAGAGAGGAGTACCCACAGGTATCAAGGGGACCAGGCTCTGTTATGCGTCACAGGCCACTGCAAGGACTTGCAAGGGTTTTTTCTCTGGGTGTGTGGAGGCCTGTGCAGGTTTCATGCACAGGAGTAACATGAATTGACTTGTACCTTTTCAAGGCACTTTAAACAGGCAAAAAAGTAACAAAACAAATACGTAGCCCTCAATGAAACACGCTTGAAATCACAATCCAGGTCAGGAAATAAAATATTACTCCCAAAATTCCATCATGACCCAACTTAAGGACGATCCCTCATCTTTCTCTACGAATGGAAGCATAATCTCACTTCCTTTTCTTGCTTCTCTCTATACTCTTAACATCTAAGCATGTATCTCTGACACTAGCTTATTTTTGCTAATTTTTAAATCTAAAAATAGCAACATACACTACACATTCTTTAAATCTGGCTTCTTTCACTCAACACATCATGTTCCATTTTGTTGTCTCCAGTTGTAGTTAGTTGTCTTTGAAATACGCTATCATATTGTGTAGCAAAACCACAACTTACCCACAGAACTCTACTGTAAAAATTCTTACATGTCTCTCTATACATGTGCAAGCACTTCCTCCGCTGGTAAACTGAATCAGACCTTCAACCTTAAGAGCTAAGCGAATGTTCTCTAAACTCCCTCCAAAACCCACAAGGACATTACAAGAGAGACAAGCTAAAAGCTCCAGCTTAATCTCAGTCATGAGCAAAATTACTAAGCAGAATGTGAACGAGCCAAAATCAGCAATATATAAAAATCATAACACGTAACAAACAAGTTGGGTTTATTTTAGGAATGCAAGCTTGGTTTAACATTCAAGAATCAGTACTATTCATCACATTAACAGGATAAAGATAAAAAACTATAACATCTCAAAGATGATGAGAAAATATTTGATAAAATTCAATATCCATTCACAAAAAAAAAAAAAAAAAACTTCTGAAACACTGAGAATAAAAAGGAACAGACTCTATCTGCAAAGGAGTACTGACAAAAATCTATAGGAAATATTTTTCCTGGTACTATGGAAATGTTTTTTCATGGTACCATTTGAGTCAATTCTGCTATCATTGTTCACATCTTTATTGCTACTAACTTTTGTCTGTTTATTTAGCAGTTATCAAGAGAGATGTGTTAAACTCTGCTATGATTGTCAATTTGGTAACTACTCTTCAAAGTTCTGCTAATTTTTACTTTATATTTTTTATGTCTATGTTATCAGTTACATACAAGTTTAGAACTATTAAATGAATCTTCTATCATTATAAAAGGTCTCCCTAGCTCTACTAATGTTTTGTGCCTTAACGTTTGCTTCACCTTGCATTATACCACCTATCTTTAAAATAGTGTTTACATAATATAGCTTTAGTCAGTATTCCACTTATATGTGTGTCTTTATGTTGTAAATATGTCTCTTGTAAATAGTACAGACTTGAGTTGCATTCGTTTATCCAGGCTGGCAATCCTTATCTTCCAATTGGCAATTTTAGAAAATTTTCATTTAATATAATTACTGATATATTTGGGTTTAAATATAGCATCTTTCCATATGTTTTTTATTTGTCCCATCTCTACTTCCCTCCTTTGTTGCCTTATTTTAAAATGATTTGGAAGATTTATTGTTTGATTTTTATTCAGTTAAAAATATTTTCTGGGTGCCTAGGTCAGTTAAGCATCCAACTCAGCTCAGATCATGATCTCACAGTTTGTGAGCTCGAACCCTTCGTCAGGCTCTGTGCTGACAGCTCAGAGCCTGGAGCCTGCTTCAGATTCTGTGTCTACCCCTCTCTCCTCCCCTCTCATGCTCATGCTCTGTCTCTCAATAATAAACATTTTAAAAAAAGTTTTTTCATATTTTCTAATTTCCCTTGTCATTTCTTCTTTATGGATTTAAAAAAAAAGTTATTTAATTCCAAATATTGGATATCTTGTAGATACCTTTATTGTATTCATTTTTAGTTTAGTTCTGTTTTGAATAGAAGAACTACTTTGGGATCTCAATCCTCTTAAATTTGAATTTTTTAATGGTCCAGAATATGGTCACCCTTGATGAATATCCATGAAAAGTACTATTGAGCCTGGGTGGCTCAACTGGTTCAGCGTTTAGCTTTGGCTCAGGTCATGATCTCATGGCTTGTGAGTTTGAGCCCTGCCTCAGGCTCTGTGCTGACAGCTCTGAGCCTGGAGCCTGCCTCAGATTCTGTGTCTCCCACTCTCTCTGCCCCTCCCCCACTCATGCTCTGTGTCTCTCTCAAAAATAGACATTAAAAAAAAATTGCAAAGTACTACTGAGTGGTTGGAGTAAGTGTTCTATGTATGTTGTGAATGGAAAATGCTGTTGAAATCTTCTATATCCTTACTGATTTTCAATTTTTCCTATTTATTATAGAGATAGGAGAGTTGAACTATGCAACTGTAATTGTGAATTTGTCAATTTATCTTTTCAAGTCTATCAGTTTTTCCTTCATATGAAGTTCTATTAGATGAATGTACACTTAAAATTGTCTTTTTGATGAATTGATGCCTTTATCATGTAATATCATTCTTTATCCCTTGTAATTCTTCTTTATCTAGAATCTAGATGAAGATTTATCTAGAATTCCAATTTTCTTTTAATTAGTGTTTGAGTTGAGTATTTTTTCAATACTTATCTGTATCGTTATATTTAAAGTGGGCTTCCCATGGAAAGCATAGAGTTGGGTTCTTGTTTTTTTAAGCATCCTAACAACCTCTGCCTTTGAAGTATTTAGATTATTTATACTAAATGTAATTATCAATATGCTCAATGTATATTTACCACTTTGCTATTCATTTTTTTACTTATTTTATCTTTTTTCCCCTTTCCTGGTTTTCTTATTGATAATTCTTACTTTTTCCTCTATGACCTCTATGCTATGCTATAGCTATTAACTATATCCCTTAATTTGTTATTGCGCCAGAGTTTATAATACGCATTTTTTAAATGTTTATGTATTTTTTTAGAGAGAGAGAGAGAGAACAAGCAGGGGAGAGGCAGAGAGAGAGGCAGACACAGAATCCCAAGCAGGCTCCAGACTCCCAGCTGTCAGCACAGAGCCCGACGCAGGGCTCGAACTCACAAACCGCGAGATCATGACCTGAGCTGAAGTCAGCCGCTCAACCGAGCCACCCAGGCACCCCTATAATATACATTGTTAACATCACTGTCTATATTATTCCACTTCACATAAGGTACAGTCTCCTTGTGTTTGCACCCTCCTGCCCTTTGTGCTATTGTCGTTACACGTTTTACTTCTACATGTTATAAGCTCCCCAATACACTTTTCTTTAGGCAGCCAATTATTATTTAAGGAGATCGAAAATTAGAGAAAAAGGTCTGTTTTTATTTGTCCACATTGTTACCATTTCTAGCACTCTTCACTCCTCTGTAGATCTTCCATCTGTTATTTTCCATCTGCCTGACGAACTTCATCTAAGATCTCATATACTCTTAGTCTGTCGATAATGAGTTTGCTCAGATTTTCTGGTCTGAAAAGGTCTTTATTTTATCTTCATTTCTGAAAGCTTTTTGTCTAGGTAAAACATCTAGGCTGACTTTTTTTCTTTCTTTCAGTACTTTATTTATTTTTTTTTTCCAACATTTTTTATTATTTTTTATTTTTGGGACAGAGAGAGACAGAGCATGAACGGGGGAGGGGCAGAGAGAGAGGGAGACACAGAATCGGAAACAGGCTCCAGGCTCCGAGCCATCAGCCCAGAGCCTGACGCGGGGCTCGAACTCACGGACCGCGAGATCGTGACCTGGCTGAAGTCGGACGCTTAACCGACTGCGCCACCCAGGCGCCCCTCTTTCAGTACTTTAAAGATCGCGCTCAGGTGTCCTCTGTCTGGGATAGTCTATGAGAAGGCAGACATCAATAAACTTTTATTCCTCCGAAACAGTTCTGTTTCCTCTGCACTCTCTCAAAATTTTTCTCTTTACCTTCGGTTCTCAACAGTTTGACTACTATGTGCCTACGTATGTTTTTCTATGTAATTATCCTGCTTGGAGTTTTCAAATTCTTGGCTCTAAGGTTTGTTGTCTTTCATTCATCTTGTAAAGTCCTTACCAATAATTTTTAAACACATTTCTCTCGTACCTTTATCTCTTTTCCTTCTGCGAACCCAACTGCATGTATTTGATATTTGCCCCACATTACCTCAGATGTATTGTTCTTTAATTTGGTTCTGTTTCTCCAATTCTTCTCATTTTTTATATTCTGGTTTGACTTTTCTTTTTTAATTTTTTTCAATGTTTATTTTTGAGAGAGAGAGACAGAGTGTGAGTGGGGGGAGGAGCAGAGAGAGAGGGAGACAGAGAATCCAAAGCAGACTCCAGGCTCTAAGCTGTCAGCACAGAGCCCAACGTGGGGCTCAAACCCATGAACGGTGAGATCATGACCTGAGCCGAAGTCAGACACACTTAACCGACAGAGTCACCCAGGTGCCCCATGGTTTGACTTTTCTTGACCCGTCTTCAAGTTCATAGATTCTGTCCTCTGAAGTGTCCAGCCTGTTTGTAAGGCCATCCACATTAGTTATCCATGAGTATATAATAAATTAACCCCACACTAAGTGGCTTAAAGCATGGTTTCTGTGAATCAGGAGTTCAAAACACCTTAGGCGATAGTTCTGGCTCAGGGTCTCTCATGAGGTTGCTATCGATCTGCCATCCAGAGCCGCAGTCATCTGAAGGGACTGGCTGAAGCAGGAGGATGTGCTGCCGAGATGACTCACTCACATAGTGCTGGTTGTTGGTAGAAGACCCTGGTTCCTCTTCACACGGCCCCTCTACGACCGCTTGAGTGTCTTCATCACACGGTGAGATGGCTCTCCTCAGAACATGTGACCAAGTAGAGAGCAAGACCTGGTCATCTGGCTTGCTCCCAGGCCTTCTCCTAAGTACCCAGTGCTCCCAGTACCTCCTTCATGTGGCCTTCCCCAAGGATCCCATTGAAAACTTCCCTCCATGGGGCACCTGGGTGGCTCGGTCGGTTAAGCGTCCGACTTCGGCTCAGGTCATGATCTCATGGTCCGTGGGTTCGAGCCCCGCGTCGGGCTCTGTGCTGACAGCTCAGAGCCTGGAGCCTGTTTCGGATTCTGTGTCTCCCTCCTCTCTGCCCCTCCCCTATTCATGCTCTGTCTCTCTCTGTCTCCAAAATAAATAAACGTTAAAAAAAAATTTTTTTTTTAAAGTTTTAAAAAAAAAAAAAGAAAACTTCCCTCCTTGCTTTATTTTTCTCCAGAGCACTTTTTGCCATCTGACATACATCCCCCCCCCCCACCACCAGGATACAGGCTCCACATGAGAAGAGATTGTGTCCACTGGTATACCTCCAGTACCCTGACAAGAATCCAACCAAGATTTATTGCATGAATCAATGCTGTGGTCGTTAAACTTCCATACCTTTTACCTTGCACTCCATAAATCATCATCTCAACATTCTGTGGTCTTATGCACCGACAAAAACAAAAAGCCCGTTTCTACCTAAATCAGGTATTTGTTTTTAACCATTCTGCTACTGTGTTTGTCATTTATAGTCAATTTTAAGGGCATTACCCAGATATATTTAGTAGGAGCAAATTTTGAGCCCATTGCTTCTTCTCTGAGAGCTACTTTTCTAAGGTATAAGACCATCTATGCAACTACTCCTCCTAAATTCTAAGTTTTTCCTTCGGATAACTCTAGATGAACAGAACACTGTATACTTACACTTCATTAGCCCAGAACTTCATAAAATCAACACGAATCAACATTTGTGCAAGGCACACCTAAATGTCATACCCTTGGTTTTGGAAAGAACCCTCAAAGAAAGGACCATGTGAAAAACATTTTTTGATTTACTGAAGATTTACTGAGAAGGACAATGTTTACATTACTCATTGTCCTTATATGAAGCCCCATGTGAAAATTCCTTTAAAAATTTAATGCCAAGAAAAACAGTGTTTCCCCAAAATAGATCAGTGCTTATGGTAAGACATTTGCTTCCTCCTTTGCTTCATCCTGATTCTATAAATTTTTTAACATTAACTTATGTAAGTCCTTGACTGAGAGTTACTCCAAACCCTTGAGGGAAAAGACTGGAAATGTCAGTCAGTAGATACATGTGCACCCACAACTGGGGTGGACAACCGTCAAGGTTTACCCAGGGTAAGGTTCACAAAACATGGGACTTTCAGTGCTAAAACCCAAAAGGTCTCGGGCAGACCTGGAGGAGTTGGGTCAACCGTACCCCAAGCCTGGCAAGGGAAATTCAACATCATCCTCAAGTGACCTTATATTTCATTCACTGATTCTTTACATGTGTAACACTTCAGGTCCTCCAAAGAACAGACACCAAGGAAGATTTAGACATACAAGCAATTTTCTGGGGAGACACCCATGAAGGACAAAGGGGATATGAAGCAGGACAAGGCAGGGAGAACATTCAGACCCAGATGCAGATCTGACACCTGTGAAAGGGGAGCGAGTGGGGCAGAGAAGGAAGGAGGCTGGGGGGTAGAGGAAGGACAGCAAAGACTATCCATCAGAAGAGTCCTCCGTGGGGCAGGAACAGCCCAGCCCTGGTCTCCCTCTGCCAGACTCAGTCCTTGGGTGGAAGCGGGCCAGCGAGAGAGTGGGCCGGCCATGACCTACAGCACATAGGAAGGTCCAGCAGCTGAACACTGTGTCACCACCTACTCTTTTGCAGTGGGGAGGGGAGTGGCAGACCCCCCCCATGGCTGCCACGTGCTTTCTGCCAACATTCACTTTGTTCCGTTCATTAGAGAAGGTGACCTTTTGAAAAGAGGGGTTTTAATTCGCCAGTAACAAAGGTCTCTTCTTGCCCAACCAAAAGAAGCACCAAAGGAAAAGGCAAAATTCCACTTAGTACATGTTTATTTTGCTTTTCACTAAGGGCCTTAGTGGGAAAAACTGTCTAAACCAATTTCTCCTTCGGTTTGATAATTTTCTACCTGCCACTTGACAAACTTAATGTAAGAACAGTGTTGCTAACACTTTCATATCATTGCTTAATTAGTCTCTTTTCAGTCTGTGATTGCATTTTAATGTCCCCCAAATGAAGCCATTCCCACCACACTAGAACACCTTGAAAGGATTAGTCGGCTGTTGTAATTACCACGTGAACAGAATGAAGCAGTATCACAGGACCTACGAGTTTGGGGATTATTGTTTTGTTTTTTTAAACAGGCTTTATGAAGTCATCACTTTGCTTCGTGATTTCCCCTGTGGCTGGGAGTCACCGAGAGCAGACCAAGTTCACATGGCTCAGCAGATTCGAATCTCTAAAAAGTCAGAACTGTCCAAGAGTTCCCTACAATCACTCACAACTAACCGACCCCCGGGTCTGGTGGCCGTCACCTTAAAAACACCTTTTCAGAGGCGCCTGAGTGGCTCAGTCCATTTAAGTGGCCAACTTGGGCTCGGGTCACGATCTCGCGGTTCGTCAGTTTGAGCCCCGCGTCGGGCTCTATGATGATGGCTCAGCTCGGAGCCTGGAGCCTGCTTCAGATTCTGTTTCCCCCTCTCTTTGCCCCTCCCTGCTCGTACTCTGCCTCTCTCTTTCTCTCCCTCTCTCAAGAATAAACATTTTTTAAAAAAATACCTTTCCAACCTCAGCTAAGTAAAGCAGTGCAATTAACATGAAGTCACCAGCCCAAAGTTTTACAGATTTTTCTGTGCTCCTCATTCAAGATTCAGAGTTTCTCCTGTGTCTGGGAAACACCAAGAAATTACCTCACTCACAAGACCCTACTCCCTATGAATTAAATTTCCACCGTAGTTTTTTCTCAGTCTCGGCATTCAATGCTGTGGGTTTGCTCAAGGTTGAAGATTTCCCAGGTTTGCTTATTCTACTTTTTTTTTTTTAAGTTGATTTATTTATTTTGAGAGAGACAGAGAAAGAGCAAGGGAGGAGCAGAGACTGAGGGAGCGAGAGAATCCCAAGCAGGCTCCATGCTATCGGTGCAGAGCCCAACTTGGGGCTCGATCTCACGATCCGGGAGATGCTGACCTGAGCCAAAATCAAGTCTGACACCAAACTGACTGAGCCACCCAGGTGCCCCTCCTTATTCTACTTATAAAAATTCATCTGTTGCATAAATAGAAGTCCTTGTCCTAAGTCAGCACACAGGTGTTTCCAAAATCAGAACCAAAAGACAACAATACAGACTAGCTCAGAAGACAGTGAGTATGGCAGGCAAAGGGCCAGCCACCAAAGAAGCCCACAGTGGAATCCCCAGAACCTGGGAACAGGTTGCCTTACCTGGCAAGGGAGAATCATGGATGCAGGTGGGATTAAGGTTACTCATCAGCACAACTCAAAATGAAATCATCCTAGGTTATTTGAGTGGACCCAATGTAATCACAAGGGTCCTTTATTTTTAATTTTTTTTAAGTTTATTTTTTAAGAGAGAGACAGAGAGCAAGCTGGGGAGCAGCAGAGGGAGAGAGAGAGGTGGGGGGGGGGGGAGGGAGGGAGGGAGAGAGAATCCCAAACAGGCTCTGCACTGTCAGCATGCAGCCTGAGGCAGGGCTCGCCCTCACGAACCGTGAGATCATGACCGGAGCAGAAACCAAGAGTCGGACGCTTAACCCACTGAGCCACCCAGGCGCCCCAACAAGGGTCCTTTAAAAGCGGAAGAGGAAAGCAGATCTAAGAGTCAGAATGATGGACTGCGGGATTCAGCTCGCCGTTACTGGATGTGAAGATGGAACGGGGCCAAGGAATGCAGGCAATCCATAGAAGCTGGAAAGGCAGGAAAAAGAGATTCTCTCCCAGGACCTTCCAAAGAAGGCAGCCCTACCACCACCTCGAATTTAGCCCAGTGAGACCCATCCCAGACCTCTGAATCCCAAACCAGCAGGACAGTAAATACGTGTGTGTTTTTCAGCCACCAGATTTGTGGTGATTTCTTACAATAGCGGTAGAAAACACATGCAGTGAGCTGCCCATTCCCGAAGGTAACCAAGCAGATGCTGGTCAACTGCGAGGACACCACAGAAGTGGCCCCTGAATTGAGTGACAAGCTATAACAAACCTCTCCAACTCCTTCTGATTTTAACAATCTAGAGGCTAATATTTTCTCCGATTCCGATATTTTCTCCGATTCCGATTTGAACAATCTAGAAGTTAGTATTTTCTCCAAATTTCCAAACACAAGGTCGCTGACAGGTTTGGGTTATCACAAAATGGGCCATATACCAATGACCAGACTCCAGCTTATTTCCTGAATGTCACTCACCACTCACTCACTACTGTAATTGTCCTTCATCTGTAAAACAGAAGTCCCCAGCTATCGAGCAGTATCTCACTTGACAACCTTTATAGGATTCTTCAAGACTAATAGGATAGGGGCGCCTGGGTGGCTCAGTCGGTTAAGTGTCCAACTTCGGCTCAGGTCACACGGTTCATGAGTTCGGGCCCGGAGCCTGCTTTGGATTCTGCCTCTGTCTCCCCTGCTCATTCTCTCTCCCAAAAATAAAATAAGCATTAAATTTTTTTTTAAATAAAATAAAAGGCACACACACAAATTACAAGACAACGTTTAACAGAGCTACTTCATTCCCAATTGCCAGCACATGGACACCTGTTCATTAATTAACTTCAAGGAAGATTTAAATGTCTTTCTATCTCTGGGTCTCTGGAAAATTCACGTTAGCCCTTACATATAAAGCTTTTCATTTTTAAAAAATGTTTAAGGAGAAAAAGTGTTAACTTCCAATAAAAAATATTTGAGAAAGCAGTAGCACATTTACACATAGCTTCAACTTGTATGCAATGACAAAATGAGTACTTGTGCAATCCCGAACAAAAATCAGGCAGCACACCTACGAGAAAGCTAGCTAAGTGCTTCTCCTGTCTCTTAATGAGGATCAGAGAATTTGCTGAGTAAGTCTTTATTCATCCAACACCGGCCATCATTTTGTGCACATCCCCTTTCAGCTTTTGCAAAAGGAAAGGTCATGATTCTCTTAAGTCTTTCCTTATTTAGGAACCCACTTTTCATTTCAAATCAGTGAAGTTTATGTGAAGCTACTTCACTGCTAAAAGTATGCCCCTCTCCTCTGAATTACCTCCCTCCTGAATGGATCATTCCCATCAGCATCCCTGACCTTCAAGTGCAATCCCATTTTTCTGGCAGCTCCCATTAACTCACACTAAATTTTCCACAGATCTGGGAAGCCTGTCATCATTCACAGCACTGATGAACAGTTGAACCCAAAGCTACTAAGGCAGGCTTCCCTCCCGGCGGGAAGTGGGGGACCCCAACTCACCAACTAGCACTTTGAGAAAACAGCCATTGAACTAGCTTTGTCTCCACATTCATGAGCCATCATCCATTATACTTTGTCCTATACCTCACTCCTTTTCCCACAAAGATACCAAGAGACACTTTATCAAGGACACCATGTCTGAATCTATATGCCGCACAGTTAAAACAGTTTCCAGTGTAGTGATATTTAGGAATCCAACGAGGTCACCCGCTATGGTGGCTTGAACGTGAACCCATGAGGGACTCTGGTGGTTACTGCTTCCCTTTCACACAGAACGCATCCAAAAAAACCTTAGTTTGCGAGTATAATTCGTTCCGAAACATGCTTATAATCCAAAGCTCTTGGATATCAAAGCGAATTTCCCCATAAGAAATAATGGAAACTCAGATGATTTGTTCCACAACCCAAAGATCTTCACATAAAAATGATTACAATACTGTAATATAATACAAAATAATAAAGAAAATATAAAGAAAAAAACAAATTAACCTGCACTTACCTTCAAAAAGTTTCATGGCTGGTGTGAAGGAGACAAGAGAGAGAAGGGTTATCGTGTAGGACGACCTTCACTATCGCTAATGGAATCGCTGCTATCTATTCACTCAATGGAATCTTTTTCTGCATGGAGGCCATTGCATACGCTCACATGGATGTTGACTACAGTGCGGTATTAATAAACTCTTGTCATACACTGTATTTCGTGTAACCGGCAATAGTGTGGCAGAGGAAAGGGTCTATATCTGCAGGCAGCCTGACCTAGAATGAAGCAAGCATTCGTAAGCTCACTCTTGTCTGGAACAGAAAAGGACTGTCCATAGGTGCTTTGAAGCGACCAAAAACACACTAGTATCAGTCGTGGGCACCTTTCAACGTTCTGAAAGATCACTGATTTCTGCCAAACACCACAGGCTGAGACCAAGCATCCGACCATGGGAGATGACTACCCATAATCCCACAGAGACAGAGAGACAGAGAGAGAGAGAGAGAGAGAGAAGAAACACTGGCTCAGTTGTGATCATGTGATACTTGGTGTCACGTATACTCGTATCGCAAGACATCGCTCGTTTATCAAGTTACAATTGATTAGAAACGTTCATTCTTGTGGAACACTCGCAGAACAAGTTACTCGCAATCCAAGGTTTTACCGTATTTGACGATCAAGCCAGAACTTCATCTGAAACTAACATCAAAAACCCCAATGTGAAGTGTGTAAGATTCCATTCTCGGTCCTCCACGACCTCTCCTTTTTCCACAGAACCTCAGTGACAAATGACAGTGGTTCAGCAACCTTCACTACAAATTCTGGAAAAATCCTAGTAGGTAGTTGGTCTGGATCAGGAAAGCAACTTATTAGGAGTTTACTTTCTCTTTGTCTTTCCTGGGCTTCAATTCTCTTACAAGTAAGTTTTTACAGGCTTCTCCTTGACCAAGGAGACAACAGAAGCAAAAAAAAAAAAAAAAAAGGAGTTGAGTGTTCAAGCTTCAGTTACTCTTAAACTGAAGGAGAGAATATTTGTAACATGCCAGCCACAACGCTTGGCACAAAGCTGGTACTCAAACATTTGCTATCTTCTTTTCCCTGTTTCACCAGAGGCCTGAGTAATCCTTTCATGCCTCTCCTTGACCTAAATACAACCCCAAAAGGATGGCGTTTGTGGGTTTGTCTGGACCTTGCAAATTGTATGAGCCTCACCTCTCAGAGATTTCCTCTTCTGACCCTTATAAGTTGGTCCCACGCCTTCTCCATACCACCCATATGTGTTAGTGGTCTAACTGAATGTGCACACACACACATACACACACACACACACGCCCTGCAGTTCACACCTGCAGTTCTAACAGATCTGTGGGTTCTAACAGGAGAAGGAAGCCCCTCCTTTTTCTTCACCTGCAGAGCTGCCCTCCCATCTAGAAAGGTCATCTTCTTGGATGGAGCCCACAGCCTCAGGAGGGATGCGCAAGGCATGAAGGGAAAGAACGCCTCGCAGATCTCCAGATCACCTGGCAACCAGCAGGGCCACAGATGCACCACACAGACGGGTGTCACAGCCACTCAGAACTCCATTTTGGAAGGCCCTTATCCCTCCTTAGCTAGAATATATGTAAGAGAGCCAGATCAGGGAAAACAGCAATGCCAACAGCAAAAACATTAATACAAAGCTCCATGAAGCACATTTAGCTTCAAATAAACCTAATAAGGTAGGTTCTACTATTTACACTTTACCAATGAGGAGACCAATGAGCCTCGAAGAGCTTAAGGGACTCACCGGTCACAAAGCTACTTAGGGGAAGAGGTGGACCCAAATCAAACCCAGACCCGCCTCTTGACTCTACGCTGCACATTTACCGCCTCCATTTATTGCGCACTGAGAAGATTCCAGGCACATGTTCAACACTGTGCGCACGTTGTCTCTTTTCAGACTCCTAACGACTGCATCTTAAAGATGACTCAGCTACGGCAAATCTACTAGATTTCGGACACACGCTTACGTGGAGCTAAGTAGTCCGGGACTGTTGGAACTCAAAGTGCACTTCCTAAGGTACTTTCTGATGGGATGTTTAAACAATAGGATAATAGTAACCAACGTTTATCAGCCTTTTACTATGTGTCAAGCAATGTAACACGGACCACAGAAAAATCACCCCATTAATCCTCCCAATGCCCCTGTGATTAAAAAACTACTATTAAACCATTTTATAGATGAGGAAACGGAGGGCCAGAGAAGCTGGTAAATCTGCTAAAGGATACAAAGTCAACAGAGGACACAAGAGTTAAAACCAAGTGGTCTGACTCCAGAGATCATACAAATAAACGCCACACTATATTACCTCTGCTTTTAAGAACAAGCACCCGGGTAGTTAGCCTAAAGCATCCGCTTGGACTCTCAGAGAGAGGGGACTTCTCAGTCCTTGGATAACCCGTGTTAGGAGAAATCACTCATCACTTAATAGCATACATGCTACGAACTGAACCCAAGACTACGAATGAAAAAGGAATAGTGATCACAGATGAGATCCAGTGCAAAGAGGTGGTTCCAACAGACAGATTTCAGAGATCCAGGTGAATGGGGCTTTCCTCCAGGTGGCTCTGGTACCGAAAGGTCACAAATTGCAGGACCTTGACGGAGTCCAGTCCATTTTTCTCACCCCGACTTCAACCAATAAGACACGAACAGAATAGCCTCACACCCACAGAGGCCAACCTAGCCTTTCCTTCCACTCACCGAATGCGTGTGGACCCCCTCAACAAACTGGTCATCCTTGGAGAGGGACCCGCTGGAGCCCGGGTGGCCCCTTCGACACAGCACCTGTAGGTGCATCTCTGGACACCTGGAGTCCAGGCTGTTCCGACCAGCCCAGCACGCGGTGTTCACTCAGGTGCACCGCGACGCGAGCACGTGTGCAGCATGCGATGGCAACAAGCAGCCACCGTCTTGGCTCGCGAGGGCCGCCGCAGCAAAGTGGAGCACGCTGCGTGCTTACGTGGCAAAAACGATTTACGTCCTGGAGGTCAGAAGCTGGGGATGAAAGTGTCAAGAGGACTGGTTTCTGCCGAGGCCTCTTTTCTTGGTTTGCAGATGGCAGTCTTCATCCTACGCCTTCACGTGGTCCTCTCTCTATATCTTTTTTTACATTTTTGATTTTTTTTTTTTTTTTTTTTTTTTGAGAGAGAGAGAAAGACAGAATGCGAGCAGGAGATGGGCAGAGAGAGAGGGAGACCCAGAATCCGAAGCAGGCTCCAGGCTCGGAGCTGTCAGCACAGAGCCCGACGCGGGGCTCGAACTCATGGACCATGAGATCATGACCTGAGCCGAAGTCAGACGCTTAAGCGACTGAGCCACCCGTGTGCCCCTCTCTGTGTCTGTATCTTAATCTCTTCCTACAAGGACACCAGTCATGTTGGATTAGGACCCACTCTAATGACTTCATTCTAACTTAACTGGTTCTTTAAAGGCTCCGTCTCCAAACAGTCACATTCTGAGGTATCGGGTGTTAGAACTTCAACATATGTATTTTGGGGCCACATAATTCGACCCATAATACCCACACTAGAAATAAACTTTATAACTAGTTAGAACAATGTCATTCCAAATTCATTTTTTATAAAAGTTTTTTTTTTCTTTTTCACATGAATTAGGTCCAAAAAATTAATTTAAGTTCCTTTAAATATTCAGTCATAACTACTTCAATAATGTTAATAAGTAGAGAAGAAAAAAATCCTTAGAAATACAGCATCCCTTTGACCCGACAACTCCACTTGCATAGAAGTATTCTAAATATTTATATAAAAGGAAGCTCATCCTATCATGCTTTGTACTCGCAAACTATACAAACAACCTAAAATGTTAAACGTTTAAATAATTGGCTGTGTTTCCGATTCTGTGTCTCCCTCTCTCTCTGCCCCTTACCCGTTCATGCTCTGTCTCTCTCTGTCCCAAAAATAAATTAAAAAAAAAAAAAAATAATAATAATTGGCTGAATACATTTTATTATGGCATCTTATACGGGCTTTAAAAATCACGCAGTAGAAGGGCACCAGGGTAGCTCAGTGGGGTGAACATCCAACTATTGATCTTGGCTCAGGTCACAAAACCAACATCATGGGATCGAACCCTGTGTCAGGCTACTCACTGAGTATAGAGTCTGCTTAAGATTCTTCCTCTTGCTTTCCTTCCAGCCCTCTCCCCAACTCGTGCTCTCTAAAACAAAAACAAAAAAAAAATAAAGAAATCATACAGTAGAGGAAGGTTTAGGACTTAGAAAAAATTCACCACCTACCATGAAGTAAAAAGGGTGAGTTATGAGATGGTGTTCAAAAGGAGACCAATAAAATAAAGTATATTTATACATAGTATAAGAGGCACAGACATACACACCAACATTATCTCAAGAAGGGTTAGGGAATATCTATTGCTTTTGTTAGCTTTTTAAATTTTTTTTCTTACAAAAAATTTTTAATCTTTCTCCTTTCATTTGGCCGTGTGATAGTGATGTAGGCACTCCAGGTCTCGGGGACAAAGTTTTCTCATTTTATACATATATACATATATTTTAACATTTATTCAGTGCTTGAGAGACAGAGAGAGACACAGCGTGAGCAGGGGAGGGACAGAGAAAGAGAGGGAGACACAGAATCCGAAGCAGGCTCCCGGCTCTGAGCAGTCAGCACAGAGCCCAACATGGGGCTCGAACTCACAGACCAGGAGATCATGACCTGAGCCGAAGTCGGCCACCTACCCCAAGTGAGCCATCCAGGCGCCCCATAAAGTTTTCTCATTTAAGAAGCGAAGACACTAAGTCTTTCTGAAATACTCCTAGCCAACATATTCAAAACCAGCTTTGAAACTAATTAAGCTACATGCACACATACACACAAAAGCATTTCTTTTAGTTTTAACTGTGGTTAAAATCCACACCTTATTAAACTTACCTTCTTTACCACTTCTAAGTATACAGTTCAGTCGTGTTAAGTATATCCACACTGTTGTGCAACCAACCTCAGGCACCCTTATCATCTTGCAGAACTGAAACTCCGCCCATTAAACGAACTCCCCATTTTCTCCTCCCCCAGCCCCTGGCAACCTCCATCCTACTTTCTAACCTATTAATTTGACTACAGGCTAAGTATTTTTGACTAATGAGCCTGTCCCTTGGAGGCAGTGACCATGAATAATTTTATTTTTGCTTCCCCAGGGACAAGCACAGCATCCAGTATGTAGCTGAAACAAATTACTGAATGATGAAAACAGCAAGCGCCTTGCTACATCTGGGAAATGTCTGTGGCTTCCATTATGTGGCTTCCACAATGTGGAAAAGCACTTTGTGTTAAGTCAGTAGGAAGAACTATCGTCCTCCATGGTGGCAGTTCCCGACCGTAGTTTCAGATGCACCTGGGAGTCTAATTCAAGAAATTTCTTTTAAAAAAATGGAGGGGAGGGGGGTGATAAATTCCAATCAACTCCCCTTTAAAATGTACCTACATGTGTGCACATTCCCCTAAATTCTTTAGAAATGGGAGAAAGAGTTATTTGCAGTTATTTGTGTGTGTGCTGGAAAATCACAAAGGTTGAAAACTGTCAGTGGCTAAAATTAACAATTCAGGAAACAGCAGGTGTTGGCGAGCATACGGAGAAAGGAGAACCCTCTTGCACTGCTGGTGGGAATGCAAACTGGTACAGCCACGCTGGAAAACGGTACAGAGGTTCCTCAAAAAGTTAAAAATAGAAATACCCTATGATCCAGAAATTGCACTACTAGGTATTTACCCAAAGGATACAAAAATACAGATTCGGATGTTTATAGCAGCTCTGTCAACAACGGCCAAACCATGAAAAGAGCCCAAATGTCCATCAACTGATGCATGGATAAAGAAGATGCGATATGGCACAAAACCAGACAGTCAGATCAATGGAACAGAATAGAGACCCCAGAAATGGACCCACAAATGTATGGCCAACTAGTCTTCGACAAAGCAGGAAAGAATCTCCAATGGAATAAAGACAGTCTCTTCAGCAAGTAGTCTCTTCAGCTGGGAAAACTGGTCAGCAACATACAGAAGAATGAACCCGGACCACTTTCTTCCACGGTAAGCAAAAATAAACTCAAAATGGATGAAAGACCTAGGGGCACCTGGGTGGCTCAGCTGGTTAAGCACCTGACTTCAGCTCAGGTCATGATCTCGCAGTCTGTGAGTTTGAGCCCCGTGTCGGGCTCTATGCTGACAGCTCAGAGCCTGGAGCCTGCTTCGGATTCTGTGTCTCCCTGCCTCTCCCTCTGTGCCCCTCCCCCACTTGTGCTCTGTCTCTCTCTCTCTCTCTCTCGGAGAAAAAAAAAAAGTAAAAAAAAAATTTTTTTTAATGGATGAAAGACCTAAATGTAAGACAGGAAGCCATCAAAATCCTTGAGGAGAAAGCAGGCAAAAACCTCTTTAACCCTGACCGCAGCAACTTCTTACTCAATCCATCTCCAGAGGCAAGGGAAACAAAAGCAAAAATGAACTATTGGGACCTCATCAAAATAAAAAGCTTCTGCACAGCAAAGGAAACAATCAGCAAAACTAAAAGGCAACTGACAGAATGGGAGAAGATATTTGCAAACGACGTATCAGATAAAGAGTTAGTATTCAAAATCTGTAAAGAATTTATCAAACTCAACACCCAAAAAACAAATAATCCGGTGAAGAAATGGGTAAAAGACATGAATAGACACTTCTCCAAAGAAGACATCCAGATGGCCAACCGACACATGAAAAAATGCTCCACATCACTCATCATCAGGGAAACAGAAATCAAAACCACAATGAGATACCACCTCACACCTGTCGGAATGGCTCACATTAACAACCCAGGCAACAAGAGATGTTGGCGAGGATGCGGAAGAGAGGATCTTTTTTGCACTGTTGGTGGGAATGCAAGCTGGTGCAGCCACTCTGGAAAACAGTATGGAGGTTCCTCAAAAAACTAAAAATAGAACTACCTTACGACCCAGCAATTGCACTACTAAGCATTTATCCAAGGGATACAGGTGTGCTGTTTTGAAGGGACACATGCACCCCCATGTTTATAGCAGCACTATCAACAATAGCCAAAGTATGGAAAGAGCCCAAATGTCCATCGATGGATGAATGGATAAAGAAGATGTGGTATATATATACAATGGAGTATTACTCGGCAATCAAAAAGAATGAAATCGTGCCATTTGCAACTACGTGGATGGAACTAGAGGGTATTATGCTAAGTGAAATTAGTCAGAGAAAGACAAAAATCCTATGACTTCACTCATATGAGGAATTTAAAAGACAAAACAGATGAACATAAGGGAAGGGAAACAAAAATCATATAAAAACAGTGAAGGGGACAAAACATGAGAGACTTAAATATGGAGAACAGAGGGTTACTGGAGGGGTTGTGGGAGGGGGGATGGGCTAAATGGGTAAGGGGCATTAAGGAATCTACTCCTGAAATCATTGTTGCACTATATGCTAACTAATTTGGATTGAAATTTAAAAAATAAAATTAGTAGAAAAAAGAATGTTGAAAAAAAAGATGTGATACACACACACACATACATACACAATGGAATATTACTTGCTGATCAAAAAGAATGAAATCTTGCCATTTGCAATGACATGGATGGAGCTAGAATGTATTATGCTAAGCAAAATAAGTCAGAGAAAGGCAAATACCATATGATATCACTCATATGGAATTTAAGAAACAAAACAGATAAACAAATGGGAAGAGAAAAAGAGAAGGAAATAAACCATCAGAGACTCTTAACAACAGGGAACAAACTGAAGGTTGATGGAGGGAAGTGGGTAGGGGATGGGCTAAATGGGTGATGGGCATTAAGGAGGGCACTTGTGGTGAGCACTGGGTGTTATATGAAAGTAATGAATCATTAAATTCTACTCCTGAAACCAATATTACACTGTATGTTAACTAACCAGAATTTAAATAAAAATTTGGAAAAATGAAAACTGATTGAAACGATAGCCCATCAGTCACAGACCCCAGCTCTCCCTGAGGATGTCCAATATCTCAGCCTCAGCATGAAGCCTTCCTTAACCTCAGTGCAGAAATCCAAAACACACAATTTAAGTAGAGAATCAAATAGAAAAACAAATCCCTCCACCCACCCTGTCCATCCTCCACACTGCTACCATATTTATCTTCCTAATAACACAACCTGATGTTTCTCCTCTATTTACAAACCTCCACTGACCTCCCCTGCCTGAAGAATTCGGTCAAAATCCCTCAGTGCAACAGAGAGGGTCTCCTGTGATATGAACCCGACCTAACTCCTCCATCCCGCCCAATCAATACCTCATGTTCTACGTTTTCTCTGTCCACTTTTACATGTGCTACTCTCTCTTCCTTCTAAAGCATCTCCTTCTTTGAGAAGCTTTTATTTACCCTTCAAGATGCAGACTCCCGTGACCCGGCTCTTCCCGGACTCACACACACGGATGTGTGCCTCGATGTTCTAGGACTACAGACCATCTCCTCACACCTTCACGAGATCAGAAAGTCTCCCATTATGTCTGCCTGCTCCACCAGACCAGACTCCCAGAGTACAGGCGGGGTGCTCTGGCCGGCCGCCACTCTCCAAAGCCTGGCTTGGAACAGGTCCCCAGTGAAGAAAGTGCTGGAACATATCTCCCACCTGCCTCCTCTCTCCCTGAGTGACAAGTCCATGCAAGGTGGGTGGGTCACTTAGCCGGGCTCAGCTTCCCCTAGGAAACCAGGACCATGATCACACCTGACCTGTCTTTGCAGATTCTTGCGAGGGTCAACCCAGAAGGCTTACAAAGTCACTAGGCAAGAATCCTAATTCTTCAACAGAAGGTATTCAGATTTGATATCCTAATTGCAGACTTTAAGATCAACTGAAATCATCTTTTGACCCTATCAAAATGAGAGTTTTCTCCTCTTTTCTTCTAGGCCCACACATTCTTCCACTTGTCAGCTATAGGCGAGAAAACACAAGACAGGTTTTGTTCCAAGTACAGAACTAATTGATACGCTAAAACTAAAAAGGGCAACAGGTTAACATCAATATCACATTCATTCCACCTTCCCATCTATGGACTAGGATAAAAAACAAAAAACAAACAAAAAAAAACAAAACACTATGGAGCAAGTTTCAGATGTTATTAAGTTATCTTTACAGCTTTTGAAGAGTAACATTTCACACCTTTGGAAGCGTGAAGGCCTGGAAGTTGGTTCTCGCCAGGAGACTTCACACCTCTGATGGTCATCAAAGCCCAGTTCTGATGTTTGGGGCTTCACGTTTTCTGTGTGAAAATGAACCTTTGTCTTTAGGAGTAGGTACTACAAAATCAACTTCGTTTCCAAAAAGAATGCTTTCGTCCTCACAAGGAAAAGAAAAATCAATCCCATTTCCTAAAGAAAGCCTCCACAACACTTTCCATTCTTTTTTAACCCACCACGGGGAGTCTTCCTTCCTGCTAAGGTGGGGCTGAGCTGGGGGCTCTGGAGGGTTTCCGCATGTGTCAGAGAACCCAGCTTCCTGCACAGTGGACCGTGCCAGGGAAGCAGACAAACCTCAAGAGGACAGGGCTGCCAGCCGCTCCCGAGTCCTCACTGGCCTTCCCTGCTGGCCCTCCTTTCCTTCCCAACCCCTTCGAATTTGGATCTCCAAGTCTGGGCACCCTCCCCCCACTACTGCCACTTGGTGGTGACTACCTTACCCTTGCTGCTTTCCTGGATGATCTTGGCCACCAAACGGCCCACAGCTGAATACACATTCAGTCACTACCTTCCGAGGACCTCTACCGCCTCTTCAAATGAAGAGTCCTTGTAGTGTTTCGGTCTTGTAAACCAAAAAAGGAGAATAGATGCCCTCCCTAAGACTTCAAGGAAGAAGCAACAGCCCCACCCTCAGCACCCAAAGCTGAAATTCTTTTTACACTATTCCTTGCTAATACCAGAAACTAACCCCACAACTTTCATAATTCAAACATTGCATATTCTCGTACCGTGCTGGCCCAATGTCTTCATTTTCCCCGTAGCAAGGCATGCACGAAATCCCTATTACCATTACATAAAACATGTAAAACTGGCATATTAATTATCAGCCCCATGAATGTTAGGCATGTACAATAATCTATTAATATTGCATAAGACATACTATGTATATCGGGCATCAATCGCTAGTCCCCATGAATATTAAGCACGTATAAACCGAGAAACCCCAAGGATCGGCATCAGCTCCAATAATCCTCCAGACAACCCTTGAGGGCAAACACCATTCCTGAGTTCCCACTTTCTACAGTAAGAGGCTGCCAAAGCACAGAGAGGCCAAGCGACTTGCTCAAGGCCACAGTGCAGGTTCCAGAAAGTCTGGCTCCAGAGCATGGGCTCTTACCCTCTAGGGCAGACCGGCCCTCACCCCCATTACTCCCCTAAACTGGCATCTCTCAGTGGAATCCTGTTCTATCTACCCTCAGGTGTTTTTCCCTTCAGAGCAGGGTTTCTAAAAGGATTTTCCAGTGATGTAGAAGAAGAGTGGCTCTATCAACAATAGCCAAAGTATGGAAAGAGCCCAAATGTCCATCGACGGATGAATGGATACAGATGCGGTGTGTATATATACAATGGAGTATTACTCAGCAATCAAAAAAGAATGAAATCTTGCCATTCGTAACTACATGGATGGAACTGGAGGGTATTATGCTAAGTGAAATTAGTCAGAGAAAGACAAAAATCATATGACTTCACTCATATGAAGACTTTAAGAGACAAAACAGATGAACATAAGGGAAGGGAAACAAAAATAATATAAAAACGGGGGGGGGAACAGAAGAGACTCAAAAATATGGAGAACAGAGGGTTACTGGAAGAGTTGTGGGAGGGGGATGGGCTAAATGGGTAAGGGGCACAAAGGAATCTACTCCTGAAATCATTGCATTATACGCTAACAAATTTGGATGTAAATTTTAAAAAATTAAAAATAAAATTTAAAAAAATAATAATTAAAAAAGAAGAGTGGCAGCTTTTAAAAAAATTTTTTTTGGGGGGGCGCCTGGCTCAGTCGGTTAAGCGTCCGACTTCGGCTCAGGTCACCATCTCGCAGTCCATGAGTTCGAGCCCTGCGTCAGGCTCTGTGCTGACTGTTCAGAGCCTGAAGCCTGTTTCGCATTCTGTGTCTCCCTCTCTCTCTGACCCTCCCCCGTTCATGCTCTGTCTCTGTCTCAAAAATAAGTAAACGTTAAAAAAAAATAAAAAAATTAAAAAGTATTTGTTTTTACAAGCTCTAACAGACCTGCAGTGTCCAAATTCAAACACTTGACACTTTTACATTCTACAATAGAAACTTCTAGAATTCAGGATCACACACTAAAGGTGCAGATGTCATTTCGAAAACCTTCACGTGGTAGAACATCTTCTGTTATTCAAATAGTTTTCAGTGAGGGGCGGCTGAGTGGCTCAGTTTGTTAAATGTCCGACTACGGCTCAGGTCATGATCTTGCGGCTCGTGGGTTCCAGCCCTGCCTCGGGCTCTGTGCTGACAGCTCAGAGCCTGGAGCCTGCTTTGGATTCTGTGTCTCCCTCTCTCTGCCCCTCCCCCGCTCACACTCTGTCTCCCTCTCTCTCTCTCTCTCTCTCTCCCTCTCTCAAAAATAAACAAACATAAAAATAAATTAAAAAAAAAATACTTTTCAGGGAAATGTCATCTGCAGAGGTTAAAATTTTAAAGAGAAATCATATTTTACAGATCAAATTTAACAATATTTTTGATAAGAAACTGTAAACACAATGAAGAGGAAAGAATTGTTAGCACCTAGCTCCATCCTAGCAAAGTGAATAGACCAGGTCTGTCTTGGGGGACCCCGGCCTCTTGACTTTTCTCCCTCTCTCCACACTCCTGTGAAAAATGTCTCACCAAAAAGAATCACTTCTGTACAATTTAGATGGGAATTGAGATCAGCTGGATCATTAGGTTTCCCGGGGACATCTGTATTTCTTTAAATACTCTACTTGTGAGATAAATGTCTCTCCTCCCTTCGCAAAGAGGTGCCCGGCTGACCGCGTGTTGGTTGAGCAAACGGCCTCGAGAGGAAGAAGCAAATGGTTGTGCCTGTTTGCAACAAGAAATGACACAGAGCATGTGTCCTGCCAAGATCTAGCTGTTCTGCCGAGCTGAGAGCCCTCCCGAGCTTTCCATTTCCATTTCCCTCACTTCATCAAAGAAGGGTGAACCAGCATGTCAATACTATATGTTTGGGTTTTTTTTATTTTTTAATGTTTATTTTTGAGACAGAGTGCAAGTGGGGGAGGGGCAGAGAGAGGGAGACACGGAATCCGAAGCAGGCTCCAGGCTCTGAGCGGTCAGCACAGAGCCCGACGCGGGGCTCGAACTCACAGACCGTGAGATCATGAGCCGAAGTCAGACGCTCCACCGACGGAGCCAACCAGGGCGCCCCTCAATACTATATTTTTAACAAGTGTTTATCCTCATGGGATCTTTAAAAATAATGCACTCTGAGATGTCGAGATAAAAGGGACTGAAATTCAGCCCTCTACCGGCCAACAGGTGTTAGCCTACTGAATTCCACCTTCTAGCTCTGTCTATTCCTCTGCCTGCAAAGTTCCGGTTATCTCCTTTCCTCCCAAGTGTGCTGCGTGCTTCTCTACCCCGTTCCACGGAAGTTTCAATTCCACTCCACAAACATTTAGGAAGTGCCCTCCTCCAGACGGGCAACTAACTACGCAGGGTGCCAGTAGATGCATTAGTACAACATGATCCTACCTTCCAAGCATCAGGCACATCCTTAAATGACCATGGGACAGAGTCCTGTAACAGAGGAACCAGCAAGGTCCTACTACCAGAGGGAGGGGGGAAAGTTCCCTTTCCAGGCTTATAAAAGCTGAACCTTAGGAATTCTTAACACCCCAAGAGCAGAGCCTGGTTCTCCATCCTACCAAGTATTGGGTCCGTGATGCAGAAAGTGCCCAGCACATGTGAGAAGCAGCATACTGCTGAGATATGTGAACACAGCCCTGGTAAGATTCTAGGAAGCTTATTTAACAAATATTTATATAATGCCGAGCCTCCGCGACTTAGGGCACTTAGGGATAAAAAAGCAAACAACCAAGATACAGGATTAAGGATAAACCAGCTAAACACAAGAATGACAGCAAATTACACAAAGAAGCATAAACTAAATATGAGCCAGAAACTCAACTGTTATTTTAAAAGTCAGCTACGTGTCATGAAACAATCATGGGCCCCATTCCTAAGAGGTTCGCATCCTCATAGGGAAATAAATCAAACAAACGTGGATCCCCCCCCAGAAACGTAAAACTATGATGACTGTTACATGTGGGCTGGAAAGGTGAGCGCTTGTTGTCAGAGGAAGAAAACATTAAGTCCCTGAATCCTAGAAATTTGCCTGGAAGGACTGAGCCATCAACTAATTTTTTTTAAATGGTGTAGTTTAGGTAAAAGAGGTGGGTTGGACTTCTGCTTGCCTAAGGCATAATAAGCGTGGCAAAAAATATTAGCGGAGGTAAACAAAATTTTTAAAGGAACCAAAAAGGGTAGAGATGGAGAAGAAGAGGAAATAATTAGTGAGAGGGACCCCTGTTTTCCTCATACTTCACTTAATCCTCCTGACCAGCCACTGGAGCCAGCCCTTACCCGCGACCCCCTGGCGGAATGACCGATGAGGTGTCCATCTGATGGCCGCTAGGTGGGACAGGGGGATGCCACCAGGGTACCAACAAATATGGCACCTGTTTCCATGGACCTTACCGTGGCATGAGTTACATTTTATCATCCCAGTTTTACAGGCTGAGACATCTAACCCCACAACTCACCCAACAGCCCACAGAAGAGCTCTCATGGGGCAGAAGCAGGGCACAGACCAAGCAGGTTTACAGGACCTCAAATTCATGAGTTTTCTGTGACCCTGTACGGAGAGGCAAAAATGAGCACCGCAAAAGGGAATCCCAAAGGTGGCAGGGTCTTCTACTTGATGTTTTCCACTGGATTTCCAAGTCCTACCCTGAAGCGCCCTTCACACACAGGACTTCAGATTTTTACTTTCCCTCAAGAACTGCCTGACAGGCCACATCCTCACAGCAGTGGCCACTGGCCAGGACCACTGAAATTCTGTCATGCGTGGAAGGCATTGTGTGTGGGAAGTCGCCAGCAAGGAGTGAGATACAATCATTTCCTCTCAGAAATAAATAGAATAACTTCTCCTCCATTCTCTGCTACTTTTGACAGAAAGGACAGCAACATATTAACAGCTGGAATAGACAGTCCTACAACTGATTCAACAAGGACAGTGCCATGAATGTCCATCTAACCAAATTTGTTCCCTGTAGCAGCCTGACATAACAGTGTCAGAAATTTCACCAAATGCACGTTCACAGTAAATATTCAGTCACACACTCCACCCTCCAATTCCTCACACAGGATGCAAATGCTCCAGGTTAGGACTTCCCAGGGCTCCTCTGAGAAGAAAACCCCAGACCCAAACTGGTGTCCCTTAGGCCAAGTCCCCAAACCAGGGCTTAATACCTAATCTAACTGCAGTTTCAACCTCCCCCAGAAACATAATCTTAAGGTCAGTCTGGAAATTTCCAATAAGCACCGATGAGTTGGCCACAGGGTCCCTGTCCATCCCCTAGAAGATGATGAGGTCATCTGCATGATAACACCCCTTGCCCTTCCTGCTAAGGGAAAGCTACTTGGCCTGGAACAAGTCTTTTCTTTTGCAAATACTTTCTTTCCCCACCCTCCTTCTTTTTTTTTTTTTTTTTTTTTTTCAACGTTTTTTATTTATTTTTGGGACAGAGAGAGACAGAGCATGAACGGGGGAGGGGCAGAGAGAGAGGGAGACACAGAATCGGAAACAGGCTCCAGGCTCTGAGCCATCAGCCCAGAGCCTGACGCGGGGCTCGAACTCACGGACCGCGAGATCGTGACCTCCCACCCTCCTTCTTACAAAACCCTCCATTCTGTACAACTTACAACTCCTCAGAGCTCCCCTTTACTTGCAAAATGGGATGCTGCTCGACTCATGAATCAGTTAATAAAGCCAATTAGACCTTCAAATATACTCGGTTGAATGGTGCTTTTTAATGATAGCTACAGGGAGAACAGCGGGCCCAGCACTGTTCACAGAGGCTGTGAATTTGAGACCCGCGATCTCGTTGGACCTCGATAAAGCCACCCAACTCTAGTCTCAATGAAGGGAGACTCACAAGAGTTCCCCCGGGAGGTTGTGGGAGAGACCACATAACAAACAGAGCATCAGAGCCGATGGCCCAGCAGCAGTAACATAAAGATGTGCTGACACTGAATCTCAGTTCAAATTAATCAAAACAGAAAGTTAGATTGCACATACCAGGAGGTTCCTGAGCACCACACGGAAGGGAGGAAGGAAGGGCAGCAAAGACCCAGAGTGACACAAGGTAGAAGGTGTGTGCCTGGGGTGCACTGAATTTGCAGGCTTTGTCTACAGCAGTGCTTCTCAAAGTGGGTCCCCAGACCAGCAGCAGCATCACCTGGGAACTTGCTAGAAATGTACCCCAGACATTTTAACAAGCCCTCCAGAAGATTCCAATGTGTGCTTAAGTTTGAGAAGCACTAGCGAGCACAGGACACTTAGTTCTAGGGCTCTCCATCTCTAGAAGGAAAATGAATACAGGATACAGGGTCTCCAACATTCCTACCCGTGGAAGGCACAGCAGGGGGACTAGACTTTCTCAGCTTAGCAAAGGAGTGCAGCTGACCATGTGTGTATCTTACAGCCAAACTCTGGAACCTGTAATATTGTGCAATTCCTCTGGAGCTCAAAGCTGGGTTATATGCCCCATAAAGGTCGCTGAACGCCATGAAGATGACATTTAAAGCAAAAGTCCTCCGGGAGGTAACCTTCCCCAAAAAACGGTGGTAGGCTAGCAATCATCTAGCTTTCCCTATTCCCCCACCTGCCCTAGCACATTTTGTTGTTGTTGTTGTTGTTGTTGTTGTTGTTTTTGTTGTTGTTGTTGGTTTCTTTTTTTGGGAGAGAGCATGGGAGAGGAGCAGAGAGAGAGAGAGAATCCCAAGCAGGCTCCACACTGTCAGTGCAGAGCCCAATGGGGGGCTTGAACCCACAAACCTTGAGATAGATCAAGACCTGAGCCAAAATCAAGAGTCAGGTGCTTAACCACCTGAGCCACCCAGGCACCCCTCTTGTGCATAGTTTTTAAATGAGTTTCACCCCTGCTGGAGGCAGGAGATCCTGTCTGCTGCCCTCCCTGACCGGGCCCACCACAAAGGCCCTTCTGGAGAATCCACAGGC
The DNA here is from genome assembly GCF_028018385.1 of Neofelis nebulosa. Classification (NCBI taxonomy): domain Eukaryota; kingdom Metazoa; phylum Chordata; class Mammalia; order Carnivora; family Felidae; genus Neofelis; species Neofelis nebulosa. The sequence goes on along the minus strand of NC_080794.1, from coordinate 7,860,698 downwards.
GTGTTGGTCGTTCAGGGGGTGTGAAGCACAGGTATCAGATGCTGCTTGCAGATTTTTCCAAAACATACAGTTAACATCGCAGACAAAAATCAATGCAAAACAAAATGTCTTCCTTTTCAAGTCCAGTTTCTGAGTAAAACCATGCCTGAATTTTACTGCATGTTCTTTTGAATTTCACTGCATGTATTTTTTGCCAGCTTAAAAAAAATATTTTTCCTTTTTAAAAATTTTAAAAAAATAGAGGGGCATGTGGCACTTCCCTGCACATTTTTGCAACCCCTGTGAATCTATAATTATTTTAAAATGCAAGTATATATACATATATACATACATATATATATATGTATATATATAGTTTATAGAGAAAGAGAGTTAGGTTTTCCCCTGATTATTCTGTTCCATACATACGGGCAAGTACTCACAAGCCAAAAACTTTTTGGTGATTTCAAAATTAAACCCGTTTGCTCAGGTCTGTGTGAAACAACAGCATCACCAGCATGGCCACTGGTGATGGATGACCCAGTGAGGCAGGTCCCCATCTAACCACCATGGGGCGCACACCGTAGCTGCACTTGGGAGCCAGCACCCCAAAACACAGAAACTGAGTTAGCTCAGAGATCCTGAAAGCATAAAAGCGAAGCATTCCAGAGAAAAATCAGAGACCGGAGACAATACTGTAGGAATCCTAGGACAGGCTTCCCAGATTTTCCAGACCCTGCAAATCACCTGGGGCGTTTGGAGGGAGAAGGCTTTTCTCACTCCTGACTGCCAAGAGGAGGGACTTCCCCCCACCCCACCCCCAGCACACTCCTGGACTCTCGGTCTCTCCTCTACCTATGTTCCTGCTGGAAGAAGTAACTTCTCAGACTGACAGATCTGGGAGAATCGCCCACCCTGCTCAGCTCAGCCCAGCCGGGCCCCCTTCTCTCGTTGGAAGTGAACTTCTGCAGCCTGTGCGGTTCTGTGGGGCTCCAGGCCTCTGCCCCAAGGGAGGGTCTGCTGGGGCCTCCAGGCAAAGAAGCCTCATTCCAAGAATTCAATCAGCAAGCCTCTAGGCGGGCTGACTTAACCCAACATCCTCCAGCCAAGCCTCTATTAGGGAAGAAATGACATTTTGACCTCCCTTTTGTCCTAGTTATTGTTTTTCTTCTCAGTTTGCTCAGAACCTGGGCGAGAAAGAGGACTAGGGGACACTGGGCCCTTGGAATACCTCCCCTGGGTGTGGTCTTATGATGCAGATTCCCGGTTCCTCCCCAGGGGTGCTGTTTAGGTGAGTAATCCTAATCCGAACCTGATGATTAGTGTAGTGTTAGGTGTCCCGCTTATGCAAAATTTGGGTATGTATAAGCCAGCTGCACTGAGGTTTATAGCACCATCCAGCAGGTCAGTCTGAAACACTCCCACGGGGGAAATGAAAGAAGCTGGGAGCTCTGGGCTCGAACCTTTTTGCCAGGAGGTAAAGCAGCCTAGCAGAGGAGGAGAGGTTTTCCAGGGATGGCTCCAGGGACACAAGAAAAGGCTAAGGACGGTCAAGTTCAGACTGAAGTGTCTTCCACCCCAAGCCCCACTCCCCTCTGCATCTCTACAACCATAACAGAGACTGTGCCTCAGGAACAGGACATCAGGGAGGGAAGCCAGGAGCTCTGAGCCAGAAATCAGAACGAGGCACGTATCACCTGTAACAGGGCAAGGTGAGTTTATAAGCATCTCAGATAAACTACAATTGCAGGGAACGCTTTCTAATAAGCAAGGAATCATAACGGGGGATTTATAGCACAGCACCCATGACCTCTAAGTTAAGAAGGACAGAGCACTGTGTGGTCGGGTCCCTTGACACTGACATTCTGATATCATTCCATAATGTGCCCCCTCCCATTCACGCATGTGCGCTCTGTCTCAAAAATAAACAAACATTAAAAAATATTTTAATAGGAGCGCCTGGGTGGCTCAGTCGGTTGAGCATCCGACTTGGGCTCAGGTCATGATCTCGCGGTTCGTGAGTTCGAGCCCCGCGTCGGGCTCTGTGCTGACAGCTCGGAGCCTGGAACCTGCTTCCGATTCTGTGTCTCCCTCTCTCTCTGCCTCTTCCCCGCTCATGCTCTGTCTCTCAAAACCGAACAAACGTTTAAAAACACTTGTTTTCTTAATAAAAAATATAAAAATTAAAAACAACTTTAATAATATAAAGAAACATAAGAATGTTCATGAGACTCCTCTGGTTCACTCCTGACGTGAGTCCTCCAACCCTATTTTTCCCACATATTCTCAGATGTCTTATTCTGATTTCACCTCCACACATTTGGGGAAGAGACGCCTTACATACCCCATGCTGAGAAATCCTTGTCCCCAAGGGCAAGTCTGTATCTGCAGACCTCTCTCCTGGACCCCCGAACTAACCACCTCCCAGCTGTTCCACGTGACTCCCCGGCAGGGGTGGAAAACGTCCACGTATCCAGAACCAACCTCCTGGCCACACCTGCTCCACGCGCCCGGCAGAACCTCAGAGACCCTGAGCCCTCGTCTCCCCTCACAGCCCCCATGGGAACCACCAGGAAATCCTGCACCGCCTCCAGATTCCCAGTGCACCGAGCCCTGCCCCTCGGCATCATTTCCACCTGCTGCCACCAGGGACAAGCCCGGCAGGACCCCGGGGCACAGCGGGAGTGGCTCTGGGGCAGCTGGTGTTCCTCACCCTCTCACCTCCCCTGCTCTGTTCTCAACACAGCGGCCAGAGGAGTCATCCCTCTGCTCAGAGCCCCACAGGGATTCCCTGATCGCTGCCAGCCAGAAGCCGGGTCCTCTGCCCTGCTCTCCTGCTCCTCCTCAGACTCCCCGGGCACACCCCCCGACCTGGGTCTCCGTGCGTGGCTGCCCCTTCCGCCGGGACGACCTGGGACAAATAGCCTCACCTCCCCCAAGTCTGCCCAAGCGGCACCATCTAAAGCAGCCCCATCCTGACTGTCGCCTATTTAAAATCCTACTCGTTCCCTCCTTCAGGCCCCTTATCCTGGTCTACTTCTCATTTTTTCCCCACAGTACGTTTTTGTTTTTAATTTTTTAAAACATTTTATTTATTTTTTTGATAGAGAGAGACAGAGCACAAGCGGTGGAGGGGCAGAGAGAGAGGGAGACACAGAATCCAAAGCAAGCTCCGGGCTCTGAGCCGTCAGCACAGAGCCCGATGCGGGGCTCGAACTCACGAACCGCGAGATCATGACCTGAGCCAAAGTCGGATGCTTAACCGACTGAGCCACCCAGGCGCCCCGGTACCTTCTAACATACCGTGCAATTCACGTAATATGTTTATCTTTCATTATGTCTCCCCCACCAGAATCTAAGCTCCATGAGGACACAGTGTTTATTAACAATGTAGCTTAGTCATCTAAAGTCTAGAGCATAGCAGGTGCCTAATAAACCCCGGAGCCTTCCCCAAGCCCCTGAGCTAGCGCGGGGTTCCGCTCCACTCCCCCCAACCATGTGCACCAGACTGGCAACCTTCTCGCGGGAGAAGGGATGACCCACATGGAGGGAGCAGCAACCTTTCTCTGACATCTTACTTGGAAGGTTCCAGAAGGCCCTTCTGCACCATTTCCCCCCAGTTGGCCAGAGTGCCCGAAACTCTCAGCATATTGTGACACTTCTGACGGGGCCTCCACAGAGGAGAGAATGTGGTGAGATCTTGACAGTCGTTACCATCAGGGCACAGGTTAGTCTGCTTGAGAATCCATCCTACAACAGTAAGCATGTATACAGGGCCTGCCGTGCGCCAGCGCTGTGCTTAGAAACTCGGGGCTAACGCTAGAGGAGACGCCGTCCCCACCCTCCAAGATGCTGGGGTCTCAGCAGAGAAAGAGGTGCATTCACAGACAACCGAAGAACCGTCTGTGGTTAAACATGCAATCAAGTTGTGCACGGCATCCTGAAGTGTGAGAGGAGAAAGACGGCTGACAAACCAGCAGAATTTGCCTGGCAAAGAAAGGAGGGAAAGGCAACAGCACCTGCAAAGCCACGAAGCTGTGAAAGGCACAGCACATGTAAACAACAATGTTGGCAAACTCACGGCCCTAGAACATCACCTGGAAGGAGCAGAGGAAGAGGAGGCCGAAGGGAGAAAGCACTGGCTGCCTTCTAGGTTGGGGAAAGCAGTGGGGTGTGTGAACAGGGCAGTTTTGGGGGGGACCCAGGGGCAGGCAGGAGGGGGTGGCGGAGGGAAGAGACCTCACCGGAGGAGCCTGAGTGAAAAGGCCGTCACAGGAGCCCCAGTGAGAAACCAGGCATGCTCGAACCAAGGCAGGAACAACGAGGAGACGAAGGAGGACCCTCGAAGGTACTTATGAGCCAGAATTATCCCGCCAATCACCTAGGAAGACTCGGGGCAGCGGGGAAAAGGCATGCAGTTTGGTGGAACAGAAGAAAATGGCCCAGAGCATGATGCAACCCCCCCCCCCCCCACCCCTTGCAGGGCCTGCACAGCTGGAGACCGCCAGCGAGGGGAGTTCCAAGCACCAGATGTAATGCAAGACGGACACAAATCCCCACGGGCCAAGCCTCAAGCAGGCACCTGCCAGGGATGACAGGTCACTGTGGCCCCTCCAGGTCCTACTGCAAGCAACAAGGGTGGGAGATGGGCTGGAGATAGGGAGCCCTGTCCGGGTCCAGGTGATAAGTGACAAGGAGCACGGGCACTAAAGGTCACGATACAGCCACAAGAGGTGGGGAACCCACGGAGGATCCTCGCCGGGATGATGTAGGCCACGAAAGGCCTGGGTGACCACAGATGGACAACCAGACCAGAGCTCCTGGTTGCAAACAACACAGAGGTCAACAGGGCCGGCGTGCTCACGGACTGACAGGGAGAATGGTACACCAGGCCCGGAAGGAACCCAAGCAAGCTGCGGGCCAAAACGAGGCCCACAGCCAAGAGCCACACGGGAGCAGTTAGGGCACCCCAGCACCAACACCCGACTGGGCTCTCCGCTGTCCCCTGTCTCCTCACATCACTCGCTTCAGGCCCCGAGGCCCAGGCCAGAGTCTGCCTGATTGTGTGGAGGTCAGGTCAATGCCCTGGGTGTGGTAACTACTTTCCTAAATGAGCAGTGCACATACTTGTATTTGTATCTGGAAGGAAGACACACTGACGGAGGAAGGACTGTTGGTGTGTGTGTATGTGTGTGTATGTGTGTGCACGCAGGGTGGGGTTTGGGGACAGAAATCTGTTTTTGACCTTTCTGGGTGTTTCTCAGGCGAGAAAGCACCACCTTTGGCCCTAAACGAACCCTCGACTCTGGGTACACTGATCTATTCCCGCTCCTGTTCTGTGTCCTCTCTGGGTATTCTCCCCGCCTGCTGTCCTGTTCCCCACCAACCTGCCTCAATCCTATCTCTGGGGGCTCACCACAGCCCCAGGCTACTAACGAAGTGAAAAAAACAGAAGTAGTGAAAAACACATGAAAAGTGCCTTTTGTAGAATTCTTTAAGAGCTTCCTGGGTGTGTAGGACAGTAACTCCTCTATTAACGATGGGGCATTGCTTTTGCTTCTGTACAAATAAAGGTCTGTGGTATTTATAAACCAGTCTGGAGGCCCATTTGGCACTTACCTTACACTATTAATTAGCCCCTTCTGTGCAGATGTGCTTTAATTTTTAATGTTTATTTTTGATAGAGACACAGACTGTGACCAGGGGAGGGGCAGAGAGAGAGGGAGTCACAGAATCCGAAACAGTCTCCAGGCCCTGAGTTGTCAGCACACAGCCTGACACGGGGCTTGAACTCATGGACCACGAGATCATGACCTGAGCCAAAGTCGGATGCTTAACCGACTGAGCCATTCAGGCCCCCTGTGTATATGTGCTTTAACCAAGACTGAAAACATTATAGGAGCAGGAATTCTCTCGCACGCTGTGTCCGTATGTTTGTCTTCAACCTCTACAGAGCCTAGTAAGTGCTCAATAAATATGTAATTGATGAGCCAAAAGGAGAAAAAAATAGAAATGAGACAGCTCCCCTTGCTAATGTTGGGACCACGTATTGTTGCATCGACCCTAAAGAAACAGAGTTTTGTTTGGGAGGTCCTATTTGTTTGTCTTAAGTCAAATCTGGCAGGTAATTTTCCTGGACGCAATAAGGGGATGAGTCTACAAGAACAAAGGGGCCAGAGCCAAGCGTCTGAAGTTGCTTATTCACTGAGCCACGGACCCGGAAGTCACGCCAGTGAGCTGAAAGGGAGAGAGCTGAACCGCAGACAACAGGCCATTAGGCAATCGGCCAGACACCAAAAGAGAAGCTTCTGGACGCTGAAAGGAAGCACCGTCATGCAGCAATGAGTTAGCAGCCCCCAGGAGAGCCTTCTGTCGGCTTAGGAGGGGAGGTGGCAGACATAAGCCATGGGGACAGTCCCCTTTGGACAGACCAGGCAGGACAGAGAATGGGTTCTGGGGGAAGGGGACACTATGGGGTCTGGATGGATGGGATGGAAGGGGTGACTAAGAGGTCAGTGCAGCAGGGAGGGAAGAGGTGGGGCAGGGCCACGTGAGGAACTATCTTCTGTCCTCAGGGGCCGGGATAACTTCAGAGGGACACCAAAGAGCCCCCACACACAAAAAGATAAGAATCAGTGGCTGACTCAAAAACCCCAAGAATTCCAGGTACACAACGCCTCTCTTGCTGTGGCTTCTGTTCACCCAGCAACTGCCTACTTACATTCTAGATCGATCGGGGAAACTCCTTGAAAGCCCAGGCGTGTCCAGGAGACGCTCAGTGCAGAATGTCAGGATGAGGGAAAGAAATTCATTCTCCTCAACCTCATCTATTTCCTTCTCTGCTTTTCCGTTTTCCTTTTCCTCATTTCATATCCTCCCCCTGCCCCTGGTTTTTTTCAGAAAGCATTCCTCGAAAAAGCTCCAAACTTGATCCCAATGGGGACCCAAGAAAAATGGAAACTACCCCATTTCTCACCTACGCTGCTAGCGAGGGCAGGTGGGAAGCCCAGGGAGGAAAGTATGGATGTGCAGCTACCCTAACCCCAGGAACTGAGGCTGAGACGGGGCAGAAGCGGACTGCACTTGAGCTTAGGGGCTGGGCTCTGAGGCCAGCTCTGCTTCTAATTGGCTGCTTCACCTGGGGAAAGTTACAAAAAAAAAAAAAAAAATCCTCCCTGCCTCAGTTTCCATATTTGTAAAACAGAAAAAATAAGAGCACTTACTTTATAGTATTTTGGGAAGAATTAAATAAATACTCAGAATAGTGAGTGGCACTAAATACTCACCTCTTCTTTCTTTCACTGCTCCCCCCCAGTAAATACCTAAATATGTTTCAAAACACAATGTTTATCAGAACAAAAGATCCTATTGATCCACCACAGGGGATGTGAAACAGAGCAGGAGTATTAACTTATCATTTGTCCTTACACGTTATGCCCCTGTCCTTGGATTCATCCCGTAACCGATGGCACAGGGCTGGAGAGGAAGCCATTGAGGCTGGCTGGCCATCTGTGGTTCTGGAATGTGGAGAGAACGGCAATGTCTGTGGACCAGCTGGGCTGAGTTAACCTAAATACGGTCTTTATATTGGTATTGCATATTCTGAGTTCTTTGTTCCCTAACACCCACACTATTTTCTCATTTATCAGATGGGTAACGGGACTCAGAGTCCATGCCGGCAAGGAACCCTGGTGGCCGTCGGATCCCTTCTGCATCACGTGTCGTGTGGCACAGGGCATGTGACTCAGGGGCGGCGATGTGCAGGAGGGAGAGGCTACCTCGGGCCCTGCTGACTAGAGAGCAGGGTCCATTCCAGGTCTCCTGGACTTCTCCTATGGTCAAGGTTACACCACTCACCCTTCTTCTGTGTTCAGAGCTCTTATGCCACAAGTGACTTTCCCTTCCAAATAGTCTCCATTTTCAAGGTCTCAAATGCCATTTTCATGCATGAATAATTAAATTTTTACCATTCCTATGGGAAATGAAGAGGGAGCCAAAGAGACCATCAGAGCTGATCTTGATTTTTATCTGAAGTACAAAAATTTTAATGCATGCGTGCATCTTAAGAAAGAAAATGGAAAAGGAAATTCACTTGGAAATTCATGACCCAATCTATTTATCTAAAATACAAATGTGCATCAACAAAACCAGAGCAACACCAATGCCAATGGGCCTGGGGGCATTTGCTAGCCAAGATACCACAGAATGTAAGGCTGCGTTTCTCCAGGTCTCCAGCCCAAGTGATGATCACTAACATCACTGCTAACAGATGTACATGGAGTACATACTTGGTTAAGAAAAATAAATTCCCAGAAGGAGTAAGATGGAGTCTTATACATATACATATATATATATATATATAATTTATATATGTATAGATTTACATATAAATTATACATATATAAATTATATATATGTAAATCTTACATATGTAAATTTATATATTTATCAATTTACATATATACATATACGAATTATATATTTTTTCTTTTTTTTTTTTTTTTTTTAATTAAATCCAAGTTAGGGGCACCTGGGTGGCTCCATCAGTTAAGTGTCCAACTTCGGCTCAGGTCATGATCTTGCAGATCGTGAGTTCGAACCCCACATCGGGCTCTGTGCTGATGGCTCAGAGCCTGGAGCCTGCTTTGGATTCCGCGTCTCCCTCTCCCTCTGCCCCTGTCACTCACGCTCTGTCAATCTCTCTCTCTCCCTCTCTTTCTCTCTCTCTCTCAAAACTAAGATAAACATTAAAAAAAAAATCTAAGTTAGTTAACATATTGTGTAATAATGGTTTCAGGAGAATTTAGTGATTCATCACTTATATATAACACCCAGTGCTCATCCCAACAAGTGACCTCCTTAATGCCCATCATCCACTTGTATTTTACCTAAAACCCATATCCTACCTGCCAACAAAAATGAAAGTTGCTTTGATTGTATTATGAAAAGATACTTTCCTTTTGTCTCATCTTTTCAATCTCTTAGAGTAGAGGGTGGTATCACCAGGATCCCTGAGAAAGAGAAATAGGTTTTAAGTAGAAATCGTGAATATACCAGAGACCCAGAGGCCAGACTTACCAAAACAAAATTTTCTTATTTAACCTGATTTAAGTAACAGAAGAGATCTCAACAGTCACCCCATAAAAGAAAATCAGTTCTGTCATCTGGGGTTCACTTCCTTATTAAAAACTCACAGTCAGTGATCATCACCAAGAGAAACCTACCACAGCTAGAAATGTTCAAGAACCCAGTGGACCAGGAAGCGGAGACCTTGCCCGTGCCCGCCACCCAGCTCAAGGTGGTACAGACCAACCATGTGGAAGCCCAGGACTATCTGAACGCGTCCAACACAAGCAAGAGAGGTAAGAATGACTCGCCCCACCGACAAGCTCTACATGTGTCCCCAGGAAGCTACATGATGCGGAACACGTGCTCATTGGTGGGGAGCAGACAGCCGAGGAAGCCAAGGGCTTTTTCGAGAGGAAGACAGGCTTCCTCACCAACCAAATGGAGAAACCCCAGCGAGTTCTGCAGGAGAAGCATGCCGTGAAGCAGGCTGTCATGGAGATGATGAGCCAAAAGACCCCGAGGCTCCCAGCCCTGGGGACAGCTCCGGCCACTGCCAAGGCCTGAGAGCTTGGTTCAGAAATGGGGCAGAGGGACCCTGCTTCTGGGAACCTGGGATCTTGTGGGTGTGGTTTCCTGGGGTCCCCAGGGGTCTTGGGTTCAATGCTAATAAGCGTGCCGGCTGAGCAGAAGGAAAATGAATTCATACGTAAGAATGAAGAACCCAACAAGATAGAGTGTTCTAGATTCCTTAACGCAAATAGCTCAATCTCTTCCCCTTTTAACTCAAGGCTTTAAATCTCTGTACTCTTTTTCAGGGTTTAGCGCTGATGGAAAAGGTCAGTCTGGCAGCTCTAAAGAATTCCACTCTCTATTTATTTATCTACCTAAGGGACATAGTTTGGATCCTTGACTGCACTGGAATACTTGAATCATACCAGTTGGAATAGGAGCCATCCAGAAGTTGAGAAAGAAAAGAAAACATATATTCAAGCTAAAATCAATCCAATTTTAAGAGAGGGCTATTAGTCTATCCCAATTTTAGTACGGTTTTGAAAAAACAGGCTAGACAAAAATAGACTAAAATCACAAGTATGACTGGACAGCTTTCACTTGGGGCTCTCCTCCCACAGCCGATGGTGGGACAGGCCTCCATTCCAGCTCCTTGGGGGTGGAGGACTCCTAATTAGATATTTGTTAGGAGAAAGGCTTTCTGAACACACCCCCACAGATTGAAAGGGGGCACGAGCTGTTGCCCTCTAGCGTCTAGGTCACAGAAGACATGTTCCAAACTTGCCAGAGAGCTCACTCAGTACTCTTCTGGAATGTGCATCTCTAGTCCAAGTAATTTTATAGTTACTTAATTTTATAGTCAAGGTCTCCATATTTTCTTTTCTGAAGCAGGTTCCCGATGATAGAGGAACCAGCATAAGAGTCAATACTACTCCCAAATACCATTACCACGGTTAGAATAATAAAACACCAATGTATATTCCGTTTGCCAAGAAGCAAAGCTGCTCAGGGAAATGAGAACTGAGAACTATGTAGTCCCAAGACTTTAAGTTTTAAATCTTGTTATCTTCCACAAGGTGCTGTAAAGAAACTATTCTCATAGGAACCGTGAACTAGAAGTGTTAATTTCTGATTTACAAAAAAAAAAAAAAAAAAAAATCACAAAGGGAGGAAGCAGGATTATCTTGAGTACAATGGCAAAAGAGGGAGAAGAGAGTTGCACGTGACTTAATCCCTAACAAAACAAGTCCAAGGAGAGATTTCCCAGACTGGTAGTCAAACAGCGAAGGGCACTCTTTCTCCCGTGGAAAGTATTTGAAATAGGGCATTGTTTAATGTCATAAACTCAAAGGCATGTCCCTTCTGTTGAAGGAATAGACTGTCAAATCCAGTTTTTATTCCCCCTTCCCATAAATCCAACACTGTGAAGGTCAATGAAAACACAAAACAACTTTCAGGATCGCAGGGGGCCGTGACCTTTACCATCTTCCTGTGACAGTGTAGAAGTCCAACTTGTCACAATAATTTATTTGAAGATGCAGACTTCTGCATGAAAAAAGGGAAACCAGTAGAACAATTCAAGGGAAACCCAGTTTTCTCGGGGCTCATGCTGTCCCTCCTGCGTGCAATGTCCAGAGTTCAAGGTCAACCATAAGTCTACCTTCCCGTATCACCAACTGACAGCCTTATCACTTGCTGATTCCTCTTGCCTGAGCCAAGTTGAGCCACGCATTGAGTAGTTCATAACAAGCCTATTGTATGCCATCTCGTTCTCTGGTTGATCTCCTTTGCCTGGAACCTCTCCGCAGCCAGGAGCACTGTTTGGCGGTGGCTGGTTAATGCTTCCCAAAGCCTTGCAGAAGCAAAGTAAATCCCCCTTGCAGATGGAACACTGTTAGTCCTTGATCTCCAGATACCAGGCTAAGGGGGAGGCACTACGGCGTGCCTCGGGGGCATTTGTCTCCCTTTAGTGAGAAGGAGGTGTCAGTGGTACCTGCGGTCAGCTAAAATTATGAAAAATAACGCTTTTTTATTTTGTGTGGCACTTTTTGGCTACAGAGTGATTTCAGACAAGGGCCCAGTAAAATGTTACGCTTTTCCGACACGCAGAGGGTAGCCGTCCTGTAACGTCTGGATCAGCTTTGTTGGAAGAGCACTGCACGGTCCCACGGAGGCAGCCGCGGAGGAAGTATGTGGTACATACTTGGGAGTATTTATAGGATTCCATTTGAAGACCAAATTCTAGAAATATGCAGTGCCCAACTCTGGCTTACGTAATCCAAGTCTCGTAGTTGAAGCCAAGGCTTCCCTTTGCAAAGGCAAACTGATTAGATTCATAAATTTTATTTCAGATACCCTTGCCACACCCTGTGCCCTTTGTTGTCTTTAAAGTTTCAAATTTATCACGCGGTTCTGGAGGTTGGAAGTCTAAACTGGGTTGGCCAGGCTGTATTCTTTCTTAAAATTCTGAGCACCCATCTGTTGGGTGGCGTCCTTCCTCCAGCTTCAAAGCCAGTGGCGTAGCATCTCCCCCGCTTCCTGCCTCCCTCTTCTCAGAACCCTGTAATAATGTTGGACCCACCCAAATAATCCAGGATAATCTTCCCATCACGAGATCCCTAATTGAATCACACCTGCTAAATCCCCGTGGCCTGTACAGGAACATTCACAGGTTCCACAGATTAGGACAGGATATTGCGGCGGGGGGGGGGGGGGGGGGGGGGGGGGGGGGGGGGGGGGGGGGATTTTCCTATCTAGCACACCAACCTTATAAACTTATCTCCGCAAACCACCTGATTAAGAGTAATCTTCTGGGGGCACCTGGGTGGCTCAGTGGCTTAAGCACCTGACTCTTGATCTCGTCTCAGGTCATGATCTCACAGTTCGCGAGACTGAGCCTCGAGCTGGGCTCTGTGCTGACAGCATGGACAGCATTCTCTTTCTTTTCTTCCTCTCTCTCTCTCTCTCTAAATTATTTTTTTAAAAAAGAGTAATCTTCTGAAGTGCCAGGGATTAATTAAAAATTCATTATAGGGGCACCTTAGTGGATCAGTCGGTTAAGCATCCGACTTCAGCTCAGGTCATGATCTCACAGCTCGTGGGTTCAAGCCCCGCACCAGGCTCTGTGCTGACAGATCAGAGCCTGGAGTCTGCTTTGGATTCTGTGTCTCCCCCTCTCTCTGCTCCTCCTTCATTCATGCTCTGTCTCTCTCTGTCTCTCAAAAAGAAGTAAAAGTTAAAAAAAAAATTTTTAATTCATTATATAGTCTTACCAACTTAAGTTTTACGTTTGTATTACGCATTTCACTATCACATGGGATACATTGGGAAGAGTTAAGGCATGTGAATTATTTTTCTAGACTGTAGCCTATTTATCTTCACCCATTTCTGAAACTAATATGTAATATTCATTTGCCAAAGCTAGTGTGGATTTTGTTGTATCCTTTCAGAGATTTTTGTGATAAAATGTGAGGTCATACATAAACCTGACATGATACACTGTAGTTTTAATTCATGCTCAGGAGCTCAGCTCTTAAAAATCACGTGGCTTTAGGTTACTTCTTAGCGATTCACTACCTTTTAGTGACAAATGTAAACTGGGCTGAACAAAAAATGATTTCCAACAATAAAAGCATTCAAGAGAAAAGAGATGGTTATTCTAACAACCACTATCTTCTTTGGAAATGCACATAAAAATCTGATGGATAGGAAGAAAGGATTCTGCTTATTCTGAGACATGCCTACCAAAATGTTAGCTGTCTTCATTTACACCTAAGAAACACTAGTCTGAGATCAGTGATGGAATAAAGCCACTCCTTATCAGGAACAGGCTAATACGGAGGCAGAAGAAAAGGACGGACTGAGCAGATGCCTCCTGAGGTCTGAAATACTTCAAAGGGAGCGCTCAGCAGTGAAAAGGTGGAGAAAGTAGACGGTGACTCTCTGCGAGTTTAACCCGAGAATGAGCGATTCAGTTTCGTGCAACCATACAGGTTTGGCTGCTATTAACGAGCTAAAGCGTTTTTCCCATTAGAGTAAAAACTCAGTCAAGAAAGGGTTATTTTGGCTTCATAAATAATACAAACACTTAACTGAAATCCAATACAATGCTGTGTCTCAGAATACTGACCTGCCACCTCTTTTGCACGTAACGTGTCCTTCACACGACAGCTTCGTCTAAACACATCAAGTACTACGGGGAAAATACCACCTACCACAGGAACAAGGCTGGAAAGAATTAATCTGATGGGTAGAAAAGTGACTTCACCCCTTCAGTATTTTCTGCAACATAAAACCAACACAGACTCATTTGTGAGTCCCTAGTTTTATTCTTTGATGAAGTAACAGGACCCAAAATCACGGAATGATACTAGCTGAGAAAAGTCAGGGACAACATCCACACCCCTGGTTTTGTTCTTGTTTCTGTTTGGTCTCATACGGCACAGGTGTTTGCGATGACAGGTCACGAAAGGCATTTATGTCCTGTTGCCCAGCACCTAGCAGACACGTCATAGATGTTTGCACGTGTGTTCAACAGGATCCACTCTTGCAAGGAAAGGACGAGAAGGAGAGGAGAGAGCTTGCTTCCCATCTCTCCCGACCAGCCATCGAGACTTATTGAGTCGTGGTCACAAAGAGTGCGGTGGTGGCCAGGAGGACCTCGCTAACCGTCCACATCTTGACCAAATCCCAAAGGCCACCAACCCATGAATGTACATATGCCAGGTATGTATCCCAGGCACGTATCTGTAGGTAGCTAGTCCCAGGTGATCTGGGATTGGGAGGAGTAAATTCAGGGAGCATGACATCTGCCATCTAGTTACATCAATTTCCAGCATTCTCTGAAAGACAGAAACAGCAAATGTGGCCATCATTGCACTTCTAGATGTGAAGGTGTCACTGGACACAGTTCTCCCCTCGTGTCAGCAGATGCCAAATGGATGGCACATACCAGTGACTTAAAGCAGCATTCACAGAGGAATAAGGGCAGGGAATACTGTCTCTTTAAAGTGGTCCAGGGGCGCCTGGGTGGCGCAGTTGGTTAAGCATCCGACTTCAGCCAGGTCACGATCTCGCAGTCTGTGAGTTCGAGCCCCGCGTCAGGCTCTGGGCTGACGGCTCGGAGCCTGGAGCCTGTTTCCGATTCTGTGTCTCCCTCTCTCTCTGCCCCTCCCCCGTTCATGCTCTGTCTCTCTCTGTCCCAAAAATAAATAAAAAACGTTGAAAAAAAAAAAAATTTAAAGTGGTCCAGAGTGTGTTCTCTATTCTAAATAATGCGAAGAATTTCCTTTTTTGTAATTGTTCTTTAGTGTTTATTTTTGAGAGAGAGAGTGTGAGTAGGGGAGGGGCAGAGAGAGAGAGAGAGAGAGAGAGAGAGAGAGAGAGAATCCGAAGCAGGCTCCAGGCTCCAAGCTGTCAGCACAGAGCCAACGCGGGGCTTGAACTCATGAACCGTGAGATCGTGACCCGAGCCGAAGTCGGTCACTCAACCGATGGAGCCAGCCAGGCGCCCCGAGAAGAATCTCTGAGATGAAAACCACAGAGAGCTGAATGGAGATCTCAAATTTTTATTAAGGCTCATTTCAGAAACACGTCCAAGCCCCACGGTGGTAGGAGGAATATGAGAAGAGAAACCGAAGATGGCCAGCCGGACCCAGAGAGGGACGTCAATTCTGTCAACATCTCAAATCGGAGAATGTGGTGAGATCCGGCCAGTTTCACCCCTGTACACAAAAAAATGTGTGAACCCCATTTTCTGCTTCTTGACATCTCTGTGGGCTGAAGGGGGAAAAAAACATGTCCTGGTGCATCTGGTATTAGGAATAAATCTACATCCACACACGGTACTTGAAGCATGAGTCATTACTCACTACAGTTCTCACACTTTGCATCTCTGTTTAGACAAAAACATTTACATTTTTTATCCTGACTTTGCTAGACTATAAAACCGGATGATTCATCACAGGTAGGTAATCACGTTAGCAACGTTTAAAAAAAAAAAAAAAAAAAAAGGTGGGGAAGGAGGGAGAGGAGGGGAAGAGAAGGAAGGACAGAAGCCAAAAAAGCAGCGTATCCTAAGCCAAGGATTGCGCCTGAAGCAAAACAGTAAGCGAAAGGGTACGCTCTCCTACAGATACACCCCGTAAAAGCCAAGCCCAGTGATTGAAGCTAAGTCAGTACATTCTTCTCTCGGCCCAGGTGCTAGTTCAGGTGGTACTGGAAAGCAACAGCAACCGGTTGGCAATTCGTAAGTTGTTCCTAAAACAGTCCCTCCTGCAGGGAAATTAAAGCTTTAAAGTCCCCCCCCCCCATCTTTCGCCAGTGCAAGCTGAGAAGTTTTCTCATGGCCAGTGGCCGTGCAAATGCACTGCGCCCTCTGGAAAGAGAAGAACTCACGCCACAGCACGCCTAGCACTGCCATCTGAGAGGTGCAGGTACACGTCCACACACAATACAGGCGATCCATGGTCCTCCAGGCTGAGTGTCAACTCGCCCACTGTCATCAGCTCTATCCAAGTGACAAGCATCACGTCTAGGGCTTTCAGCCAACGAGGGTCCGCTGCGGCGAGAGAACGGAGGCCCTGTATCTTGACACACTCGAACCACAGCAATGCCCGTGACCTGTCCTCCCGAGGCCCCAGCATTCCCAGCCTCACAGAGCCAAGCAACGTGCCCCGACCAGAGCTCCTGGCCACCCCCTGCCGCCTGCCATCCTCAATACCGAGGACACTGTAGGATGGCCAATGAGCAAGCCCCGGCTCAAACTGAGGTCGGCTCCCCACCTTTCCCACCGAGGGAGCCTTAGTAAGATAAAGGTGACAGAGGGGAAGGAGGAAAGGATGAATCCAGAACACAGAAGAGTTAAAAAAAAAAAACTTGGTCGCTAAGATGGGAAGTGTTATGGACTAAACTGTGTCCTCCGCAAAAATGTATACATTGAAGCCCTAACTACCAGCATTGTGACCGTATTTGGACACAAAATCTATGATGAGGTAATTAAGGTAAAATGAGGCCATTAGGGTGGCCCTAATCCAATCTGACTGGTGTCCTCATAAGAAGAGAAAATTAGGCCGCAGACACACACACGGAGGAAAGACCGTGTGAAGAGGCCGTGAGAAGTCAGCCCTCTACAAGCAGAGCAGAGATACTGCTGGGGAAGCCAGACGTCCCAACACCTTGATCTTGGCCTTCCAGTCTCCAGAATTGTGGGACACTTATTTAGGCCCCTCAGCCTGTGGTCCTTTCTTACGGTCACCCTGGCAGGCTACCACGGAAAGAAACAGAGCACGCCTTCAAGTGTCTGAGGGGCCTTACGCTCTTCCTGCCCCTGTCTACACAGCAGCCTGCCCCCTGCTGTTCTCTCCCCTCAAGTCCCCAGGAGCCCATCAGCCTCATACTGCCCCCACCTGAAATCAAGTAACAGAGCATTTCACTCCAAACACTCCTGGCTCGTGATGTCAGAAAAGCAATCTGCTTAAACACACACACACACACACACACACACACACACACACACACACACACACAAATTGCACCATTTCCAAGGTACAGCTATTGTACACCCTGTGGCTTCCTTCTGCCCCCTCCAGCCCCCAGGAAGAGCAGAGAGGATATTAACGTTTATTGAGCAAGTTAAGAATTCTATCTTCTGAGGCAGATTTTACTTGATGCAAAAGGAAAGGGACTCGGAGAGATGAAAGTCACTTTTCCAACAGTGGAAGCAGGAATTGAACCCAGATATTTCTGGCCGCCAAGCCCTTGTTTTTTCCACCATGTGAGAGTTTCCTTCCCGCAGCTGAGATGGCCGAATGTTTTATAAAATAGTTACATGAGGGGCGCCTGGGTGGCGCAGTCGGTTAAGCGTCCGACTTCAGCCAGGTCACGATCTCGCGGTCCGTGAGTTCGAGCCCCGCGTCAGGCTCTGGGCTGATGGCTCGGAGCCTGGAGCCTGTTTCCGATTCTGTGTCTCCCTCTCTCTCTGCCCCTCCCCCGTTCATGCTCTGTCTCTCTCTGTCCCAAAAATAAATTTAAAAATGTTGAAAAAAAAAATTAAAAAAAAAAAAAAAAAAAAAATAGTTACATGAGGAGGGGGTGGAAATGCCACTGTAAACAGTATTCAAACAGGCCTAGAGCTCACTATTACACTGCTATAGGGGCACCTGGGTGGCTTACCCGGTTGGGCATCTAACTCTTGGTTTTGGCTCAGGTCATGATCTCGCGGTTCATGGGTTCAAGCCCCACATCGGGCTCTGCACTGGAAGTGTGGAGCCTGCTTGGGATTCTCTCTCTCTCTCTCTCTCTCTCTCTCTCTCTCCCCCCCCCTTCCCCATGAGCATGCACACTTTCTCAAAAATAAACTTTTTTAAAAAATGGTATGAATTAGATGTTCTCTACTACACAAGCTTGTAGAGAAACTAAGATTTCCCTTCAAATTTTACAAATCATGCTCAAAATGACAATAGCACCCTTGAATAGTTTTGACTGAAAGATAACTCAGGGAAATACCTACTTTTAAAATACAGAGTAATAAAAAGGCCACATGAACCCCGAGCTCTCCTGTCACTATTCAGCATTTGAGGCTACAGCTCCGGTGACAAGGTTATTCCGGGCTCTCAGAGGTCAGGGTCCGTGAGCAAGTCAGCCCCGGCCTCCTGAGTGGGTGCAGCAGGTGAAGCCAGCACTTAATTTCACCTTATCATGAACCCCAGATCGGCTCTTAATTTTCTTTCATCCCGGAAGTGCCTGATGAAAAGCAAAACACTAGTCCCTAAGCACTAAAACTGCGAAGGGTGACCAAAAATGGCGAGACCAGCTCCCAGGACGTGGACTGACGAAAGCAGGGCATCAACCACGACTCCCCTCCCCACTCCACCGGCAGCAAGGAGGTTCCAAAAAGAGGGTCGTGAGCCACTCCCTCCCCCGCTTGCCCATTTGCTCCCAACATGCTTGCTCTGCCCATGAATAAAAGCAATCACCACCTAGGGGCGCCTGGGTGGCGCAGTCGGTTAAGCGTCCGACTTCAGCCAGGTCACGATCTCGCGGTCCGTGAGTTCGAGCCCCGCGTCAGGCTCTGGGCCGATGGCTCAGAGCCTGGAGCCTGCTTCCGATTCTGTGTCTCCCTCTCTCTCTGCCCCTCCCCCGTTCATGGTCTGTCTCTCTCTGTCCCAAAAATAAATAAAAAACGTTGAAAAAAAAATTTAAAAAAAAAAAAAAAAAAAAAAAGCAATCACCACCTTAATGTTCGCGAATGGCTATATATACGTCGTCACCTTGCTGCCCGTAAGAATTATGCACGTCATTCAGTATGTTGGGCTTTCTTGTAAGTGCCATTCAATTTCCACGATGCCCTCAGCCCTCAGGTTCTGAGTATTCAGTCTGCTTACATGGCCTGATTGTTCTCTTACTGCTTTATAAAATCAGAGGCAACATTAGAGGCCAGGAAAACAGACGAAAGGAGAGAAGCCAGCTTTTGACTTTGGACAAGCCGAACTGGAGGTAACAACGGAGCACCCTGGCCCACTGAGGTAGCATCCTCGATGCTGTGTGCCGGGGGCCGGCAGCAGATGAGATGGTCAAAGGGGAGAAAGAGTGTGCGGATGAGGGAAGACCAGACTCCTGAGGCATTCACGTCTGGGCAGTGGGAGGAGCGTGGGAAGCAAAGGAAACCAGGCTGGAGAGTGAGATAATCTCTGCGTAGAGCTGCACTATCCCATACGACCCATCTCATGTGGCTAGTGGGCACATGAAACGTGGCCAGTCCACACTGAGATGTCCTGTGTATAAGACATACACTGGGTTTTGAGGCCTAAATAGACGGTCCCATCTCCACCAGGGAAGTTCAAGGTGACTAATGCTGAGAGAAAGCGTTTGGCCACCAGGAATCTTTCAGGCACCTGTCCTGGAGAGTGGTGAGCCGTACTACAGCAGGGGCAGTGAGTAAATAAAGCATTGCTGCCTCCAAACGTTTTTGGCAGGGAAATCATGGAGTGTGGTCCAAAAATATTTTGTTTGTTGTTTACGAAAGGTAAGAGCTGTGAATGTTTATAAACAGTGTGCCGGCCCCCTTGCCTTTTTCCCAGCAAGACACAGACACGCTGCCTCCCAAATTCACGTTCTGATCCCCACAGAACATTGAAAACGCTCACAGGAAAAAGAAAGAGCTCAAGTGGCTACAGAAGGTAAGTCATGTGGTAACTTGTGGAAACATCCAGTCTTCAGTTCATAGAACAGCTAGATTTTCCTCATGCTTCCTGCGGTTTCTCTAGTATCTTATAAGGACGGCAAGGAGACACAAGAATCAAGGTCACCGGACAATGCAGGTGTGGCTGGACTCTCATGCCTGTCACATGTGAACCGAGTCCATTATAAACTTGCTCTTTATTTCCCTTCTTATTTCATTCCTCAAATAATGGACCGTAACAATAGCAGGGTCCAACCTGACACTCTTTCCATAGAGAAGAAACAGAGAGGCCCACACACGTCTGCTTATCGGAGCTCTCGGTGGTTAAGCCTCTGGTACTATGAATTTGATAGCACTACAGATTGCAGGAGGGGGCAGCTGGAAGAGGCAAGTCTCTCCTGGGTACTAGATGCATACAATACATACGGTGAAACCTCGGCTGCGGGCATAATTCGTTCCAGAAACATGCTTGTAAACCGAAGCACTCGTCCATCAGAGCGGATTTCAAGAACCATCGGCTCTGTTGGGATCATGGGACACCGGGCATCACGTACTACTCGTACGGCAAGACGTCACTCATTGATCAAGTTACAATTTATTAGAAATGTTTGGTCGTCTTGTGGAACGCTCGCAGAACAAGTCACTCGCAATCTAAGGTTTTCCTATGGACAGATAAATATATCTATATATAGTATATATATCATATAGATGATACCTATGTAATTTTCTTCATACTTGAAGAAACATAACACGAGGGTTTTAATTCCACAAGATAATGGGGCCGTGCGTAAAAGTGGCACCCACAAATTAACATACAAAGACGCCCCGACAATAACATTTTTAATACTCCACTTCCAGACCACTAGAAAGATGTGGCATCTTAGCTCACTGATGGCCCCTACAACATACCTTTTGTTTTAAAGCGGCCTGGGAAAGCTGTGAACATGCAGGCTCTGAGAGCTGGCTCAAAATGACGAGCCGCGTGATTTAACCTCCCTGTGCCTCCATTAAAATGGAGACAATAACAGTACAGACCTCACGTGGTCACAGGAGGAGAAAATGAGCTAACCCTGCTCACAACAGGACCTGCCCCCTACTAAGTGCTCGCCAACGTTAGCCACCATGTTAAACAATTAAAGCTTCTGAGAACCTGATCTTAGCAAGCCAGCATTCCAGCTGGTGACCTCAGAGACAGTGTGTGATGGGGCGGGAAAGCCTCACCTCCAGTCAGTTTTTGTCTCCACTTCTTCCCCCCACCATCAAACATTCACAGTGACTTTTGCAGCTGTTGGTTTTTCCCTTCTTGAAGACCCTGATAAGTCCTGCCTTCCAGGGAGTATTTAAAAGAAAACAAGAGTCCAGTGATGGCAGCCAGGAAAGAACAGCTGCACTGGGAGAAGGAAAGGCCGATTTTTTAGGAGTGACGGTTTTGTGTCTTTAGCCCTTGGGTGGCGGTCTCCTACCGCTGTAAGCAAGGGAAGCCAATAGGAAGTGCAAGTTTCCAGATAATCACCAACAAAACCATCCTTCTATCTGCATGGGTCACTGGGGGGTGGAATAGTATGGCGAGAGACGTGTGGGGCATACATGCAACCTAAGTGTGGCATATGTAACACATCTTAGCATAAATTCATCAAGAAAGTTCTAAACTGTCATGAGGAATTTTATCTGGTAACTTCAAGTGCGTTTGTACACAGACATATGTATGTATGTATGTAGGTAGGTGCATATACATATGGGGACACATATGTGTGTGTATATGGGTATGTACACAGGGAGAGATCAGAGGTCCAGGTTGTCCCTTTATAACTTACACACATGGGGTGTCCACACACAGGGACTAAGGAATAAACCAGAGCATCCTGGACCAATGCCAATGGAGACACATCACATCTGTGGCTCAGAACTTTTGTTGACCTCCTTTCCCACAAACTTGCTTCCCACATTTTACCCTCTTTCGAAGGTAGGGGGAAAAAAAAAAAAAACAAGGGCAGAAAAGGTGGAAAACCCTGAAGAAGGAGAACCATGAAACAGGCTTTCCAAAATTTTGCTTAGAGCCTCAGATTTTACGATCACAGTGCCGACATCTAAGCATGCAACCTAAATCAGGGAGGGTCCAGTTTTTTTTTTTTTTAAACAATGTAGTTTTGTTTTGTTTTCTTGTAATTTATTTATTTTTAAGAGAGAAACAGAGCACAAGCAGGGGAGGAGCAGAGAGAGAGAGAGGGAGACACAGAATCTGAAACAGTCTCCAGGCTCCGAGCCGTCAGCACAGAGCCCGACGTGGGGCTCGAAACCCACAAACTGCGAGATTATGACTACAGCTGTGAAGTCAAGGACTCATCACCATCACCTGCAACCTCTATTAAGACAACCACATCTCTATTCACATCTCAAGGGTAAAACCTCTCGAGTCATCTCTGAAGGACTTAATTCCCCAATCCTCAGTGACCAGGCACGGGCCAGACTCTACACAGGACACAGAAGGTGCGTGCCTTGGTTCCACACCGGTCCCAGCCGATGCTGCATTTGAATACGCCTTATACCCACGGTGAGCCACTGACTAGTCATCGGGCGACAGCATAAATACATCTGAGCAGCGAGAAGTTGGGGCAACGCAGACCATCTGAAACAGGTTATGGGAAAAGGAGCAAGTGACACAGGATGCATGCAAATGACCCAACGGTGAATCCTGCTCGAGGCCCCTATGGTTTAAAGGAGCCTCATCTGTGTCCTATCGCTGAGACATCTGCCTCCCCGAGGACCCACCCATTCTTCCTGGTCTCGAGACTATCACATAGCTCCGGGCAGCACTGTCTGAAAAATGTAACGCAAGCCACACGTATGATTTTAAGTTTTCTTACAGCCACATTTTTTTTTAAAAGGTGAAAAGGGGCACCTGGGTGGCACAGTCAGTTAAGCGTCTGAATGGCTCAGGTCATGATCTCATGGTTTGTGAGTTTCAGCCCCGCTCTGGGCTCTCTGCTGTTAGCCCAGAGCCTGCTTCAGATCCTCTGTCTCCTCTCTCTCTGTTCTCTCTCTCTCTCTCTCTTTCTCTCTCAAAAATAAACATGAAAAAAGAAAGCTGCAAACCTAACATTCACAAGAGCTTCATCTTTGGAGGATAAACTATTTTCTCCATATTTTGCAACTGATCAAATGCTCGCATGTTCAGGGAGAAGACACAGGTTGCTATCAAGTGATTCGCTCACTCTTCGAGCTCCTCATACAGATGACAGGCAGGCCGATGCCTCTGAGTTACGTAACTAAAAGAATATAAAAGGAGAGCCCTGGACAAGAAGTCTGGGTAACTGTCCTACACTCTGCCTGACACGCGACGGGCACTGGGCAATGCTTGCACGAATTACACCCGAAGGAATGAGGAGCGGCCGTGAGACTTTGGACAGTGCATCTAAGCTGTTTGTGTCCCTCGGTGTCCTTTACGTTTAAAATGAGATATTTGATGGGGCACCTGGGTGGCTCAGTCGGTTCAGCATCCAACTTCGGCTCAGGTCATGATTTCACGGTTGGTGGGTTCAAGCCCTGCTGACAGCTCAGAGCCTGGAGCCTGCTTCCAATTCTGTGTCTCCCCCTCTCTCTGCTCCTCCCCCACTCACGTTCTGTCTCTCAAAAATGAACGTTAAAAAAAAAATTTTTTTAAGGTGAAAATAAAAAGGTGAAGTTAACTTTAACTGTATACTTTATATAATCTAATATGTCCAAGTATTCTTTCAACATGCAATCACTTTTGCAAAAGTATTAATATTTTACTTTTTCTTTTTTTTTTTTTGGCCCCACTAAGTCTTTGACACCTGGTGTGTGTTTTACACTTTACAACACATCTCAGTTCCCACTAGCCATGTTTCAAGTGTTCAACAGCCGTGTGTGGTGACTGGCTGCCATATTGGACAACAATCATTCTAACGATTATCCTGAATACAGACCATGCCACGAACTTGCTTCCTGGGCCTCCAACTGAAAGTTCTCTCACTGAAGCTCTTCTCTGGCCGTGACCCACTCTTACCACCCATGTCCCATGTTGTAGCTGGATTAATCCACCTATCACGGTCTGACTCACTCGCTCAAGGTAGGGGCCCGCCCAAAGAGGAGCCATATTTGTACTGTCAACACCTACCACAAATTAGACATTCGGTAAATGTTTGTTCTACAGTCAATCAATTAAATACTCCAAGATGAAATCCAAATTCCTTCAAATGACATTGTGGTTTAGTCTTTAACTCCTTAGCTGCCCCACCTTCCTATTTGTAAAGCCTCTTCCCCAGGCCCCAGATGTCTGTAGCAGTGCAAGGGGGGTGGAGGTCGTAAAAGGTCACGGAGTGAACATGCTACATCTTCCTGGAGCACTAGTTAAACTACCTGCTGAGTATTTTAAATTATTTTTATATTAAGGAGCACCTCTCTCTCTCTCAAAATAAATAAACTTAAAAAATATGTTTTTATATTGAAATGCTCTGATATACAACGCAAGAGAAGACTAAAACCCCAAACGGTTGTTAAGAGTAAATACAAGTCTCCAAATACATTCTGTGCTTACAGCACGCAGCTTCAATACTGACACCAGCCTGGGCTGCCCGGGTGGCTCAGTCGGTCAAGCGTCCAACTACATTCAGCTCAGCTCATGATCCCACAGTTTGTGAGTTCGAGCCCCGCATCGGGCTCTGTGCCGACAGCAGGGATCCTCAGATCCTCTGTCCCCCTCCCCCTCTACCCGTCCCCTGCTCACCCTCTCTTTTTCAAAAACAAAGTAAATGTTACAAAAAAAAATTTTTTTTCTAAGCTGACGGCAGCCAACGTCCAAGCACTCCTGCTGGCCCGTGCTCCCCTCCCGCCAGCTGGCGCACTGATGGAAATACTCTGAAGCCCTGGCTGCCGGGCGCCAGCTGGTCACGCCTCACGCCTCCTCGCCTCTGTTCCCTGGCTGACAATGCCCCCTCACCGGTCTCTCCGTCACCCTATCTGCTCATCGAGGAAGTCAGGAAGCCCATCCTGACTGGTGCGAAGTAGAACGTCCCAAACTCCACCCGACCTCAAAAGCCGCACGGTTCTCTCGGCATCGATAATACCCGCTTAACACAGTTAGGTGGCCAGCTTTCCCTCCCCCACATCGGAGGGTCCCTGAGCAGGGCCCGCGTATCTCACTGCTTCTAATTCCCTCGGGTGATTTGCTCTCGACCGACTGTGAACAGGATGTGCGGCCTACTCTGCTTTAGGTCAGCATGCGACATAAAACATTAAAAAGTACAAAAGCACCTGGAAGGCTCAGTCGGTTGGACGTCCGACTTCGGCTCAGGTCATGATCTCGCGATTCGTGAGTTCGAGCCCCGCATCGGGCTCTGTGCTGACAGCTCGGAGCCTGGAGCCTGCTTCCGATTCTGTGTCTCCCTCTCTCTAAGGCTCCTTCCCTGCTCACACTCTGTCTCCCTTCCTCCCTCCCTCTCAAAAATAAACATTAAAAAATATATTTTAAAAAATAATAATAAATAAATAAATGTCCAAACTCTTGGCTAACACTATTTACAAGAAAGAATTGGACTCTGTCAAAATACTTGAAGAAAATTATTCACTCCTGATAATTCAGTACTTTCTTAAGTTCAAAAAAAAAAAAAAACTGTGAAAGGCAACAGCAGTGACTGACAAAAAGCATCATCACGGATTTTCCTTGGGAAATATTTCTCTCTTAAGTTAAATGTTATATAAACATTCCCGATTTCTCTGGGCTACTTTTAGCCATCCAGATGACAAACATTAATAATTAAGTCCAGTACAAAAGTCCACTGTGTACCCATCGTGCAAGTTATAAATGTCCAACTTGCTGCACCCACTTTGAAGTGTATTACTTATTCTAGACACAAATAATTTCAAGAATGATTAAATCCCATAAACAGTAAGTTTATGTATCAATACACATGAGACAATTAGCCTTTTAAAATCACTCCCTTTAAATTCTATTGCTAAACATCTGAGTGGTTTTCTTGTCTTTCCCCTCGCTTTTCCTCTTCTCACAAAAGATAGCCAGATCACCAGTAAACGATGGGTAACCAGGATAAGCTGCAAATATATTACATCAAGGTTTTGAGGGCCTAGAATACATTCACTAACACTCTTCCAGAGCAGCCTCTAAAGACAAGATTTTTAATTCCATTTACAAAATATCAGCAGTTCAAGATCACAATGTTCTAAAGGACCATTTATCCCCATCCATCATTAAACTTTTCTTACTTTAATAAACTCTTTTCAGAGGGGCGCCTGGGTGGCTTAGTCAGTTGAGCATCCAACTCTTGGTTTGGGCTCAGGTCATGACCTCAGTTTGTGGGTCTGAGCCCCATGTCAGGCTCTGCGCCGATGGCACAGAGTGTCCTCAGGATTCTCCCCCCACCCCCCCCCCGCAACCCTCCCCAAATAAATAAATAAACTTTAAAAAAAAATAAACTCTTTTCAAAAAAAGGCACTTCTCCTGGGGTTGCCATGATTATGCCAAAGTTTAAGAGCTAGAAGAGATTTTTGCCCCAGTACAATGTCTCCATTGTATATATTTTTTCTCAACTGGCTCACCTAGGAGCAGGTTGGAAGACAAGGTCAGTTAAAGGCCACAGTAGAGGGAGATTCTAAAAACAGCAACAGAATTTTTTTTTTTTTTTTTTTTTTTGAGAGAGAGAGCAAGTAAGCAAGGGGCGGGGGGGTGGGGGGTGCAAGTAAGCAAGGGGCAGAGAGAGAGACAGACAGACAGAGAGAAGCAGGGGCTCACCCAAAGCAGGGCTCATGTTCACCCAAAGCAAGCCTTGTGCTTCCCTGATGCGGGACTCGAATCCATGAACCATGAGCTCATGACCTGAGCTGAAGTCAGATGCTTAACCGATTGAGCCACCAACACGCCCACGAATTTCGTTTTATACATCAAAAGCCAGAAAACAAAGGCAATGAAACTACTTAAGCTCATAGTAAAAATGGATTTTGGTGAACAAGAATTCATTTAAACATTCACTTCAATCATAACAGAGTAGGACTTTCTTCAAGAATTCCCATACCCAAGCCCATTTTTGCAGAACTCAGGACAAATGTAATCCTAATAAGAATATAGGTTGGATGACATTGAATTAACAAATGGGAAGTTGTTGGTTTTTCATTCCTAAGAATAAAGAACATCCATCCACCTGTGAAAATATGGAACTGGAGAATAAGACAGAGAATTCACTTACATAAACAGCCACAATGGTAAGGGACAGTGGACAGTGAACATAGTCCTGTCTACTGTAATAGGTTTCAACAGCGTTTGTGTAACAATAGCACCCTCAACTGTTCTTAAGCCATGTCCATGGATCGTAACCTATAAAACTAGTATTTTGGCCAAGGCACAAATTTTGCCTATTAGTAAGTGGGATCCCAACCACTAGCCCAGTCTCTGCAGGTCAGAGTTTTTCAGGCATTCAGATAAGACTCTGGAAGAGAGATACTTATAAATATAAGCAATCTGGAAACAAACAAACCTCAGGTAGATTAGTGGGATGTGCCCGTACTCTACCTACCTCCCAGATATTAATATATCTATGGAAGAATAGGGAATATTCTGTGGAATAATACATGTGGAAAAAGAGAACATCACCCACACCTCTACAATTTTCCTTACATAATGCCCAGCTGTCCAAAAAAAAAAAAAAAAAAAAAAAAAAAAAAAAAAAAAAAAAAAACATGGCTGCCAGAAACTGAGACCAAATGAATAAAAACCAAGAGAAAAAACAAAAGACAATAAAAACAAATCTGCAAGTGATATCAACATTGGAATTATCTATTAGGAAACTGCTGTGATACATATTTTTGAAAACAGATAAAAAGAGGAAGACTATGACAAGAAAGTAAGCATGTAGGAAATGAATCAAGGCAAAATCTTATTAGTAAAAAATAAAATAACTGCAAATTTAAGAATTCAGTACATAGGTTTACCAGCTTGACTAGACAAAGCAAAAGACATTTAGGAACTGGTAGAAAGGTCAGAAGACAATATCCAGATTGAAGTACAAAGAGGAAAAAAAGTAAAAACATAACAAGAATATAAAACAGACTTAGGGAAAAGGAGAAATATACATGTAATTGGAGTCCAAAAAAAGAGGGAAGAGAGAAAATGAGGCAGAAGCAATATTTGAAGAAATACTAGCCAAGATGGATGAAAAATATCAAGCCACAAATTTGAGATACTTCACAAATCCCAAACAGGGATAAACAGAAAAGCAAATATCATCTTTGACAATAAAACCAGAGGCACCTGGGTGACTCAGTTGGCTGAGTGTCTGACTTCAGCTCAGGTCATGATCTCACAGTTGGTGAGTTGGGAGCCCCCGTGGGGCTCTGTGCTGACAGCTCAGAACCTGGAGTCTGCTTTGGATTCTGTGTCCCCCTCTCTCTCTCTGCCCCTCCCCTCCTCATGTTCTTTGTCTCTCTCTCTCAAAAATAAACAAACATTAAGAAAAGAAAAAAAATAAGACTTACAGCTGACCTTTCAAACAGAAACAGAAGCTACAAATGCTGGAAAAAAAAAAAGAGCCACCGACAACTGCCAATTCTATTCTCAGACAAGGAGAAATACAGATGCTTTCAAACAAAAACTGAGAATTTATTTTGCATAGACCTATGATTTAAAAAAAAAAAAAATCCTAAGGGAGTTCTTCAGATAGCAGAATAACGATCCCAGATTTAAGCATGGTGATTCAAGAAGGAAAGTAAGATACAAGGCAGCCTCACATACAAATCAATCTAAATGAGTACTCACTATTAAAAGAACAATCAAAATGTCCTGTGGAGTTTATATCTATCTATCTATCTAGATAGATAGATAGATAGATATACACACACATATATACACACACACATATATACACACACACACACACACACACACACACACACATATATATATAGAGAGAGAGAGAGAGAGAATTAAAATACATGACTACAGGGGCGCCTGGGTGGCGCAGTCGGTTAAGCGTCCGACTTCAGCCAGGTCACGATCTCGCGGTCCGTGAGTTCGAGCCCCGCGTCAGGCTCTGGGCTGATGGCTCGGAGCCTGGAGCCTGTTTCCGATTCTGTGTCTCCCTCTCTCTCTGCCCCTCCCCCGTTCATGCTCTGTCTCTCTCTGTCCCAAAAATAAATTAAAAACGTTGAAAAAAAAATTTTATAAAAAAAAAAAAAAATACATGACTACAATAGCACAAAAAATCAGGAGGGGGTAAATGAAGTTAAAATGTTATGGGGTCTTTACAGCACTATTTGTGTCCAGTACAATAGAAAAGTTCTCATTTACGGTAGATACTAATAAGAATGTATGCTATCATCTCTACCATAAACACTGAAAGAGCAATAAAAGAACATATAACTCACAAGCTAGTGTTAATAAATACTTGATTATAGCCAATTTCCCGATGGACACCGTTGCCGCCACCACTGGGAACCTCTGAACTTGGCCACACACAGGGAGACGATCACTGCCCCGCCACCTTACTTTCCACTCTGCCCTTCCTTCTCTGGTCCCAGTCCAGACGCTCCTCAATTGATATATATTCACCATGGATCTCTACATTTCAAAGATCGTGTTTCATCTGCTGAAAGTTAAATATGATTTTAACATACCAAGATAATTACAAACCGATCAATCATGATTAATCTAAAAGAAGGAAAATATGGGGGCGCCTGGGTGGCTCAGTTGAGCATCCAACTCTGGCTCAGGTCATGATCTCTGGACTCGTGGTTTGACTCCCGCATTGGGCTCTGTGCTGACAGCTCGGAGCCTGGAGCCTGCTTCACATTCTGTTGGCTCCCTCTCTCTCAGCCCCTCCCCCACTTGCACTCTCACTCGCTCTCTCCCTCTCTCTCAAAAAAATAAAACACGACAAAACCTCTTACCAAACTACAGCAATCATAGTTGATGAAATTCTCTAAGTTTTCTCTGAAACTGGGGAAAAAGGATCAAAGATCTGCCATCATGTCTTACAGTTGTCATTTACTGAGGTCCTGGCCAGTACAATGGGACAAGAACAAGAAATAAAATGGGGAAGCAAAAAATAAAAGGGTCGTTAGGCACAGATGACATAATTGGGTACAGAGAAAATCCAAAAGAATCAACAGGTAGTCTATTAGAATTAATAAGTAAACTTGGCAGGGTTGCTGGATACAAGGTCAATATGTAAAGGTAACTATATTCTTAGGTTCTAGAAAATAATTTTTAAATGATACCATTTACATTAACATCAATAAGTTTCAAGAACGTAGGAATATATCTGATCCAAAAAGCCTCTCATAGTAAACTAAGTATAATCCCTGAGAAATTTAAGACTTAACACCGTGAAGATACCAGTTCTTTCCAAATTAGTCTATAGACTCAATGTCATCTCATTAAAAGTCCCAGCAGTTTGGGGCGCCTGGGTGGCTCAGTCGGTGAAGCGTCCGACTTCAGCCAGGTCACGATCTCGCGGTCCGTGAGTTCGAGCCCCGCGTCGGGCTCTGTGCTGACGGCTCAGAGCCTGGAGCCTGTTTCAGATTCTGTGTCTCCCTCTCTCTCTGCTCCTCCCCCGTTCATGCTCTGTCTCTGTCTCAAAAATAAATAAATGTTAAAAAAAATAAATAAATAAAAATAAAAAAAATTAAAAAAAAGAAGTCCCAGCAGTTTATTTTGTTGGAATTTACAAGCCAATTCCAAAATTTAAACTGAAATGAAAAAGGAAATAGAGCAAAGTCAGAGGGACTAACACCAGCGCATAACAAGTCAATATAAAACTGGACCAAGTTAAAAGTCACGGGATTAGAGCAAAAAAGTGGGGGGAAAGTGGTCTTTGTAATGACTGGTGCTGGATCGAGTGGACATCCATGGCGGTGTGGTGGGGAAACTGAACTCTACCTCAAGCTATAATGGAAAATCAATTCTACATGGATTATAGACTTCAAGGTCAATGTTAAAATAATAAAACTCCAGAAGAAAACACGGAAGAAAATCTCTGTGGCCTTTAGGTAGGCAAAGATTTCTTAAACAAGGTATAACATGAACACATCATGAACGAAAAGTAACTTGAAATTCACTGAAATGAAAAACTACCGTTCAACTACCACAACAAAATGCCCATGAAAGAGGGGGAAAGCAGCCGTGCTGGAGAAGATCTCTGCAACAGACCTGACAAAAGGCCTGACACAGGCAGCATATACAACAGTCAACAATTAATGAGAAAATGATAATTTTATTTAAAAATGGGTTAACAGTTGAATAGGTACTTCACAAGGAAATATCCAATATGGCCATTAAAGATACAAAAAGGTGTCCAGTGTTATGAGTTATCATGAAATGAAAATTAAAATCACAATGATATATGCCATAGGGATTAATTTTTATTAGAAAAACTAACATTGACTAAGTCCTGTTGGTGGGAGCATTGACTGGTGAAACCACTTTGGTTAAGTTTTCAGAGCCTGAGCCTCAAGTATCCCCAGTAAGCAATTTCACTCATTGGCGCACACCTAAGAGAAACGTACACATACCTGTATTTCAGGTGATCATTCAACATTTGAGAACACCAGCATTATTCATAATACCAGCTCTATTCATAACAGTAAAAACTGGAAATAAGCCAGTATCTATCAACCAAATGATTCAGTCAACTGTGGCATAAAACGATGACAATAATGAGCCACCATTCGATACAACAACATGGACGCATCCCACAGACATAATATTAAGCAAAGAAACCAGACACAGAAGACCACATGTTGTAACATTCCATTTTACATAAAATGCAAAAACAGGCAGAACTAATCTATTTTTCTAAAAGTTACAACAGTGGTTACCTTTGGAGAGGCGGTAACCATGGGGGGGGGAGGGGTGAGAGAGGTTTCTAATTGCACACAACATTCTACAGATCGGTCTGAGTGGTAGTTACACAGGTGTGTTCATACTGAAAAAAATTCATCAAGCTGTGCACTTAAGACTTATGGCCAATGATATTGCAACAGCAACATAATGGGACAGATGGCAGTTAACTCTCGTGGTAAACATAGCATAATGTATAAACTTGTCGAAGCTCTAAGTTGTAGACCTGAAACATAATACTGTGTGTCAACTATACTTTAAAAAATGTTAAAAACAAATAAAAAATGCACTAAACCAGCTTAACAAAACTTACGTGCTTTACTATAGGTATAATCTAATTACACTGTGAATTTAAGTTTTTTTTTTTTTTCATTTACTTAAGAAAAATTCAACAGGAAAAAGAATCTAGGGAAGACCAATAAATCAGTCTTAGGAAAAGTTGCCTATAGGCCAGAACTATGTCTTATATATCTCATTATATCCATGGAGTCAAGCAAAATGCCTGGCAGATACATAACAGCTATTTAGAAACGCTAAGAATGCAATAATAATAACAATAGTAATATATAAATTTACACGTACTTTCTATCTCCACTGTTACAAATACGAGGGTTTTCAGCCAGCATGTGATAATCCTTGTTAATCTCCCCTTGGACAAAATGGGAAAATGCAGACCGGATGATTCTAATACACAACTGACTTGACACAGACTTAGAAGGAAATCTTACTAGGTTGGTGCATTGGGTTGTAGACTCAGCCCTTTGCTATTTAGGAGATTTATTAGTGACTCTATAAAAACGAATTGAAAATACAAATGAAGAAAGAAGCTCTAGGGTAACCCCCAGCACCCCACAAATTCCTGATACATAGAAGCTAGTGAATACATCCTTGCTGAAAACAGGAACACACGCACATAAATAATCATGGTGCCTCCCACCCAGTATATTCATAATATCACCATTCAGTGAAAACATCAATCTAAAAAATGGTCAATCCGATATTTATGGGATTCATAAGGAACTGAAGGAACCCAAAGCCAATCGTGTAGTTAAATAAAAATGAGTGCCCCAAAACATATTAATTCAATGCCCAAATATAAACACAGCCTTAGTCTCCTATAATTTAGAGTAGTTTTTCTTCTACTTCATGTGAAAAACTGTTATGTTCTCAGTAGTTCAGTTTATGGCACAGAAGAACCTTATCAAATCACGTCAGCAATAATTTTCCTCTGCCCATAAAAATAGGCTGGATTTATCTAACCTTAAAAAATAGACTCCATTTATCCACAATATTGGCCCCCATCTTGGAAGTTGTACTATTAAATTATGTTGACTTCTGATGGCCTGAATAAGCAAAAGAGGGTTCCATTACTCATTTTCTCTCTTATGCAAAGATCGCAAGCCCTTCTCCTTGATTTATTCACCAGGCTCCATTTTAGTCAGATTCTAGTTTGCTCCATTATTCACGGCAGAGGGCAACAGCATCACCATTATTAACGCTGAGATTTTAAACCCATTTCTATAACCTGAGTCATCAGGGTTATCTCTATACATGCCCCCTCTTCCAGAACTCTGGGCTTCAAGCTGCCCATCTGCAGAGGGAAGGGACAAATGTCTCTCTGTTCCCTCCTGTGTGACTGCATGACCCCTGTATGATTTATAGGATCACTGGTGCCACTCCCTACTGACATCAGTCCTTGCTTTGGGCCGTTCCAGAACAATATTTCTTTTTGATATAACTTATGCCCTGTTTCTTGCTCTGCCGATCCTGCCAATCCAAAATTCAAGATTTTGTTCTGCAGAAAATGTCCTTGGCAGGACTAAAACTAGAAAATGCTCTACTCACAGTAGATATGGCAGTTTCTTACCACTTTAAAATAAAAATGTTGGGTGGCTACCTCCCTCCCACCTTCTAGTTTGTGCTTGAGTGTTACCATTGTCCTCATCTCCCCTTCTCTCTGGATCAGCATCCATAAGCACTGCAACCGGATGAAATGATGACAGAGTCCCAGGGACAACAGGAAGAAGCCTCTAGATCATTTGGTCCAGCTCCTCTTTGCCCCCCATGGCATGCCCAAACCCTCTTTTACATTTGCACAAGAGTGGTTTCATTTTCTTTTCTTTTTTATAACTTTTTAAAAATATTTATTTTTGAGAGGGGGGAGAGAGAGCGAGAGCGAGAGAGCAAGCGCGCACACAAGCGAGCAGAGGAAGGGCTGAAAGAGACACACAGAATCTGAAGCAGGCTCAGGCTCTGAGCTGTCAGCACAGAGCCTGACGCAGGGCTTGAACTCACCAACCGTGAGATCACGACCTGAGCCGGTTGGACACTTAACCGACTGAGCCACCCAGGCACCCGGAGTGGTTCCATTTCCTAAGAAAGGAGTGAGAACTGGGTATGCGTGGCTTGCTACGTCTGAGTCTGGGCTCGTTCTAAAATTTAATCCTGGCACATGGAAAGGTAGAGTCTTTGAACTTGTTTGTGTAGCAAATGCTGGCACCCCAGGCACATCCCAGCAAGACCAAAAAGACAGAGGGCGTGTCTGAATTCTTCACCTAGTACATTACTGATTGAAGAGGTTCTTAAAAAGTTGCAAAGTGTATAACTTTGCTTGATATGTGGCATATCATATTTATTACGTATACATATTTATCACACATACATTACACACCTATGTGCATTAAACAAGGTCAGATGTATC
This sequence comes from Neofelis nebulosa, assembly GCF_028018385.1. NCBI lineage: Eukaryota > Metazoa > Chordata > Mammalia > Carnivora > Felidae > Neofelis > Neofelis nebulosa. The sequence continues at coordinate 7,826,396 of NC_080794.1, read as the reverse complement.
TAATTTAATAGCGGCAAAAGGTGACATACTTTTATCTTAATTCTGTATCGATGCATGGGGGCGAGCCTGTGCTTTGGCTAGTGGGGCAGATCCTACAATAATCGTCATCTCAAAAGCAGCTTCCTTTTAAGAAAGTGTTGCAGGCAGTGATTGAGGGCAATAAAGAGATTAAGATACATTCTTTGTTGTTAAGCACAGACATCTGCTGAAAGCTTTTACTTTTATATCCCTGGTGTTCAAGTATGAGACAAATTGGGATGTGCACGCTTAAATGCTATATGCATTTACTACTTAGATTTACAACAAAACACAGTTTTGCAAGCTACAAATTATATCTGCCGTAGAGTGCCAATTACATACAAATGTAATTTTTATGGAAATTAAAATATCTCAAAAGTGTAAATTGCTTAATTTTCTGAAAAATTACTGAAGTTTGTTGAGCTGGCTAAGCTATTTATCATACTAGGAGAGCCAAGGGCAGTTGCGAGCAGCAGAATCCTTTTGTTTCCTAAGGTATTTCAACACGTTCCCCTGATCCGAACTGTCAGAGAAGTGTTTTAATATGCTCCTAAGCTGTCCATTTGCTAAAAAATTATTTGTAAATACCTATACAAGCCCTGTAATCTTTTTGAGTCCATAGCTAAAGGGGAAAAAAAGGAAAGAAAAACACACCAGCACTGGGGACTTCTACACACCCCACTGAGATAGGCCTGCTTCAAGCCCAGGTGGCTCATTCCATCACCTACGACGCCATGCAACATCCAAACAAAACACGCCCAGTTTAGAGCCAACAAAGCTCTGACTTTAACCGCGTACCAAAAGGTCCCCGGCTGAAAATGCAATTGTGCAAAGCTAACCTAAAACCAAATGAAAAGAGCGTGTGCTCTCGAATTAGGTAAAGCAGTGATGAAGGATTTGCAATAAGGGGATGATGCATCAGTGTCCCCGTGTGCCCGGTTACGGCAGCAGGGGGAGGACGGCAGCAGGGGGAGGACGGCCGCTCTCCTGCCCAGCACCTACAGTCTTGGTCCAGCAACTATCCCTCATCCTCCTTAACTTAGATTATGGTCTCGCCCATGAGAAAAAAGTAATCAATAACTTCTTCCAAGCTCGTGTCCTCCCCACCCCCCAGGCTCCCACCCCCCCCTCCCTCCTTCCTCCTCATCACCAACGTACGGGATGAAAATGTCCGTCCGCACCGTCTTCCTCAGCTCCGGCCACCCTCACCTCTCTCCTGCACCCGGCATCTGCTTTCACCTTCCTCGGAGAGACCGCATCAAGCCTTGGCTACCAGGCGCCCTTCGTGCTCCTGATGGGACACCACCATCCGCCCGCCTTTGCTGTCAGGCCAACGGCGTCGAAATCGGCCCCCTCCGGCGCATTCTCTTCAAACGCTAAATGCACATTTCCAGCATTGCCCGCGTATTCGCTTCCTGGGGCCCTTGCGGCAAAGAGCCACAACTGGGTGGTTCAGTATCTGTCGTCTCGCGGGCCAGATGCCCGAGATCAGAGAGTCAGCGGGGTTGGGTCCTTCTGAGGGCCTCGGGCATCCCTTGGCTTGCGCGAACACGGCTCCAGTCCTGTCCGCACACGGCACTCTCCCTGTGTATCTTCACATCATCTTCCTTCTGTACGTGCCTGAGCCCACACTTCCCTTCTATAAGGACACCAATCACCTTGGATTAGGGCCGACCCTAACGACCTTATTTTAACTGACCGTGTCTCCAAATAAGATCGCGCTCTGAGTCACCGGTTAGGACTCCCATGCATCACTTCGGGGAGGATGCAAGGTAGTCCACAATGTACCTCTAAATCAGTATGTCCACACTTAACCCCACAGCCCTCCCCTGAAACCTTCACTTGGGCCACGTGTCGCTGAGTCTCCTAAGCTCCTCCTTTTCTTCCTCTCCTTCTTCCACAGCATCTCTTAAACCTCTCCCCTCCTTTGCATTCCCACAGCCAGCACACAAATTCGGGCCGAATTATCTTACGCCAACTCCACGGCGACCGTCCCCTAACAGGCTTCCGACCTGCAGTCTCCATCTGATCTCTCCATACACCAATTCATCTTATAAATTGCTGCCATATTAATCTTCCTAACAGAGGCTCTGACCCAGTTCCCTCCCCAGAGAGGGGGGAAAAAAAAGAAAGAAAAAGAAAACAGAAGAATAACTTCAGAGGCACTTCTGACCTTCCCGATTCAGGATAAATCCCTGCCCCTGCTGGTGTCAAGGCTCTCCAGCCTTCTGGGATTACCACAGCCCACACTCTCACACAGTCTCTTCACCAGACGTGGCCCCATGTGTCTCCCGGCTATTCAGTCCAGGGTCCTGCAAGAAAAGAGACGGCCCCTCCAGAAGGTTCCACTGCAAGGTGTTTAATGAAAGGAGCAAGGAGTCGCTAGGGAGGGTGACAGGGTCCAACAGAGCGGGGCCAGCAATGGTGGGGAGCTGTTACCAGCCCTGGGCAAGAAAAGAGACGGCCCCTCCAGAAGGTTCCACTGCAAGGTGTTTAATGAAAGGAGCAAGGAGTCGCTAGGGAGGGTGACAGGGTCCAACAGAGCGGGGCCAGCAATGGTGGGGAGCTGTTACCAGCCCTGGGCCGGAGGCAGCAAGGGAGGAGCGTGTTCCCAGTGCCCGGGGAGAACAGGAGCCTCCCGGACACGGAGCAGGGCAGACAGGAGTAAACACGCATCGGGGATGGGGAAGACAGAGAAAACCCACACCCTGCCTCCACTCGTGTTCCGATTCACCTGGGATCCTGTCTGCTCACCCTCCTCACCCAAGTCATCAAAATCTACCCATCTTTATTTTTTTTTAATATGAAATTTATTGTCAGATTGGTTTCCATACAACACCCAGTGCTCATCCCAACAGGTGCCCTCCTCAATGCCCACACCCACTTTCCCCTCCCTCCCACCCCCCACCAACCCTCAGTTTGTTCTCAGTTCTTAAGAGTCTCTTGTGGGGGCGCCTGGGTGGCGCAGTCGGTTAAGCGTCCGACTTCAGCCAGGTCACGATCTCGCGGTCCGTGAGTTCGAGCCCCGCGTCAGGCTCTGGGCTGATGGCTCGGAGCCTGGAGCCTGTTTCCGATTCTGTGTCTCCCTCTCTCTCTGCCCCTCCCCGTTCATGCTCTGTCTCTCTCTGTCCCAAAAATAAATAAAAAACGTTGAAAAAAAAATTAAAAAAAAAAAAAAAAAGAGTCTCTTGTGTTTTAGCTCCCTCCCTCTCTACCCATCTTTAAAAGGCACTGGTGACATCAAAGATTTCTTTTAAAGAGGTAAAAACACGACTCTTAAGCAAACATAAAATGAACGCACGTCTGAGGTTTTCCTGAATTCCTAAGCAATAAAGGACCAGTATGACAAGAGAGCAGGTTCAAAGGAGAATCCGAAGGACGTGTGCATATCAAAGTCCTCCAGAAAAATGAACTTGAACTTGCTAGCAATGTGCAAAACTGCCGAGTGCCCACGTTCCACCAGACACTTTGCATTTTCCGTGATCGACAACCAAACACTCAGGAATCACTGCTCTGTGTTTCCCACAACTTAAGGAATTGTAAAACAGCTCAAAAGACCAAGGAGAGGCAGAGATGACCCAAATAGGAGAGTGAGGCGGACAGGACACCCACAGTTCTTTTTTCATCGGCCACATCCACAGTCCTGCCCAACTCTTTCCAACTGTTGGAAGGAAAGAAAGAAGGCAAGGACAGGAGGAGGAGGGAGAGAGGGAAGGACAGAAACGGGGTCTAGTGCCACAAAGACCTTGGGCTCACCACCCACATCATGTCCTCACTCGCTGCCCTTGAGCAAGTCACTGCCCTACATCTATCTTCTGATCTGCACGAAAGCAGTCAACTGCCCTGCAGACGTAATGGATTGCTGGGGGAATTGAATGAATGAATGGTGGCTATCCTGTCTGAGCCAAAACTCTTGAGGAACTTTCATTTGCCTCCACTAGAAAATCCTTAAGCTGGACCTGACGTTCCTTTTGAGTCTGAAAACACTGTGACCATAAACGCCTCCTCCAGGAAGCCCTAGGCAACCATAATTATCAGACACACATCCTTCCCTCCTCAACATCCTGGCTCGTAGCAGTTATCTCCTTCTTGCATCTGATCCACGGTAGGACATTTGCTGTTTCTTTATTCCCCATCCCACGCACCAGAGATACAATAAACTCCTTGAAGCAGAACAGGCCCAGAGAGATTTGAGTCCCAGCACCTAGCATGGTGCTCGGCACATAGTAGGTGGTCAACAAATATTTCAAAATGAACCAGAAGAAAATACAGGTCACAGCCACCACGAGCTATCACTTCACACCTGTCAGAATGGCTATTATCAAAAGGATCAAAGATAACAAGCGTTCACCAGGATGCAGGGAAAAGGGAGCCCTCGTGCCCTATTAACAAGGATATAAGTTTGGGCGGCCACTACAGAGAACAGTATGGAGGGTCCTCAAGGAATTAAAAATAGAAACTATCACAGGATCCGCTTCTAGGTATTTAACTGAATGAAAGGAAAACACTAATTCCAAAAGAGACCTGCACCCTCCACGTCCACGACAGTATGACCACAACAGCCAAGACATGGGAGCCACGTAAGTGTCCACAGAAGGATGAGCGGAGAAAGAAAACGCGGTATACATTTACACACCATGGACTGTTACTCGGGCATAAAAAAGAACGAAATCTTGCCCCTTGTGATGGCATAGATGGCCCTCGAGGGCATGACAGCAAGTGAGATAAGCCAGACAAAAACAAATACTGTCTCATCTCACTTGTATGTAGACTCTGAAAACAAAAACAGAAACACAATGAAAACTCACAGATACACAGAACAGATGGGTGGTCGCCAGAGCTGGGGGATGGGTGGGGGGGGGGGGGGTGGGCAAAATGGGTGAAGGGGGTCAAAAGGTGCAAACTTCCAGTCACAAAATAATTAAGCCTTGGAAATGTGAGGTACAGCATGGTGACTACAGATAATAACACCGTATTGCATATTTGAAAGCTGCTAAGAAAGTAGATCTTAAAATTTCTCATCTGGAGAAACAAATATTTTGTGACTATGCGTGGGGATGACGTTAACTAGACTTACCTACCGTGCTGATCATTTCACAATGTATACAAATATCGAATCATCGTGTTGTACACCTGAAACTAATATAATGCTATGTGTCAATTATATCTCAAATAAGTAACTACATACATACGTACATACAAAGCAGTCTTGCAGGGGAGGCGGGGTGGGAGAGACAAGACAGTAAACAGGAGAAGGAAGAGGTAAAACCACAATTCTCTCTTCTCCTTTGCAGTTTCTGTATCCTCATGTGTGTGCAAAGGACTTAAGTTGGGCCAATTTTGCAGGCTTTCCTGAAGGATGCTGTTCTCCGTAGCCGCAGTTGTGGGACCTTTATACTCCATAATGATACCCCGTCTTCAGGAGACAGTGGCCCCCTTTACTGTCACAGAGAGGACAGCAGAAGAATTGGATGCTTCCGGCTTCCTTGACAGCCATCAATCAGAAAGCATTCAGCTCAGCTTTTCATTTCGTCTGTGACTCGGGAAGAAACGTTCTCCTGATGTTTCATTGAACCTACAAGCCAGAACTTGTAAGCTGAGCAAAACTCCCAACCGTGAGGCTTGTCCGTGAAGACAAATCATGACAGAGGTGTCCCAGACCAGAAGGGATGGAAGGGATATGCTAAGAGAGAATAAGGGAAAAAATAAAATGCCATCGGGGATTAAATCCAGTAAAGACGTGCGAGCACGTGTGTGTGCGTGTGTCTGCGAACTTTTTCAGGTGCCTCAATCATCCTTCCATCATGCTCTTCTCTGAAAGAAAAGAAAATATGTTCTGCCCTACAGGCTCATAACTGTACGTGTCCCTGAAGGGCAGTTCTTTAAAATATTCTCTCCTTTCAAAAAGGCGCTTCGATATGTATTTTCATCCCTCAGCCTATTCCCCCAAATGTCCACTGTTCCAAAAATAAAATGAATCCAAACTTTCAGAAACCCTAAAGAGGAATCGGGATGGGGGCATTTTCAGAGATCATGTGGCATTTTGAGCTTCGGCTCCTGCCTGACACGTTGTTCTACATTCTGGATGCTGCCCTTTGTGCGTTCTTTTCACGTCTTAGATAAAATCAAACCTACTTTCGTGGCAATTTACCCCACCTCGCGGAGGTGGCCTTTGAGCCCTCCCATTATGGCTACATTCACCACTCTTCACCTTTTGTCTCCTCTGAATTTACAGAGCACAACCCTCCAGGACCACGAGCCTACCGGTCCCCAGGTGACACGTACAAAGTTCCGCTGTTTCGACACCTCAGTTCTGCGGGGCTGGCTTCTGCCTGCCAAGTGTCTCCCACGTACCTGGTATTATTATACCGTGAACAAACTCAGTTTCCGATGTGTGCCTCTTGAGTTAGGACAGCCTAGTCAACTTTGCACGCGATTGCTCTATTCTGTATTTATCGTCAACATATTATCAACGTATTGTCTCACAGAATCCAGTCACTTCGATTCCACAAACATCTAAGGAGGGCCTCTCATGTGGCACATACCCTGTGAGGCACTGGTAGTTTAAGAAATTCACACTCGATATTATAAAGTACATTCCCACAGAGAAAAGCAAGGCATCAAGCTTCCCTCTGGTTTTAAAACAAATTAATCTCCAGCCGAAAGGGACCCCATACAGTCTTTAAGTGTTCAGGTTCTAGAGCCACCTGCCTGGGCCTGAAACCCTAGCTCCACAGCCTGTGTCTGGCAATAGGGGGCCAGTGACTGAACTTCTTTGTACCTGCCTCTGAGGGATTTTGTACGGATTTCATGAGGAGATAAAAGTGAAATACCGAGAGCAGACATTCTGGATAGTGACTACGAATATACCTACGAGAAATGAAGTCACCAACAGTGGTAGGTAGATAATTCCGTAAAATAGCCCTGGTCTCCTGACCACACCAGAGAGATGATGGCCCTTCGGGGCTGCCACCATACTTCAAGTGACTTCCGTCAGTCTCTAGAATTGTCCAGATGTCCCTAAGAATTCCCCCAGACAACCTCAAGAGACACATGGGATGATGCTGGTTTGTCTCTGGCCCTGCCCCCATCAAAATGGCATCTCTCACAGACGGCTCACCCGTGGGCCCTGTCGCTTACCGCGTTCAAAAGAACAAAAGTGAGATATTCAAGTATGAGAAGCAGTAACAGAGAACAACATTTCACTGCCACCCCGAACTAATTTAATAGAATTTCACTTTTGGGTCAAAATTTGGTAAAAAAAGAAATATGGAGTGGGGCCCCTGGGTGGCTCAGTCGGTTGAGCATCCGACTCTGGCTCAGGTCACGATCTCGCAATTTGTGGGTTGGAGCCCCACGTCCAGCTCTGTGCCTACAGCTCGGAGCCTGGAGCCTGGAGCCTGCTTCAGATTCTGGGTCTTCCTTCTCTCTCTGCCCCTCCCCTTCCCTCCCTCTCCCTCTCTCAAAAATAAATCAACATTAAAAAATAAAAAAGAAGAAGCCACCCCAAAGCTTAGTGGCTTAAAACAATGATTTGAAAAAATATATATGGAGTACTATCTTGCTCTCATGTGAGTGCGTTATACGTGTGTATGTGTGTGTGTGAGACCAAAATTTCTTAATGAAAATTTCTTTGAATGTGAAAGAAATACAAACTCCACCGAAATCTCAAAGAAGTTAAATCATAATTCCTTTTAATTTGATAATCGGAAACCTGCTGTGGAAAGCAAGTGAACACAACTTTCAATGGCTATAAACTCAGTGTGACATTTAGTACTGACTTTAACAATGTCCCGATTTACTCAACACTCAAGGATTTGAGTTGTCCCGTATTTTTCTTTTTTTGTCCTCCAAAAACATATCTTTTATAGGCACCATACACGTATCTTTGGTTTATATCTTTGGTTTATGTATTATATCTTTGGTTACGTGTTAAAACACAAGTAAAATTCACGGGTTCATGTGACCATTATGAGTCAGATTCTAAATTCAGAGAGAAATGAAATAATTAAAAATTTCGTTAGAAGGGGAACACATGTGCAGGGAGGTTTTTTTTTTGCTTGTTTTTTTGTTGTTGTTGTTTTTTTTAATTTTTTTTTAAATATTTATTTATTTTTGAGACAGAGAGAGAGAGAGCATGAACAGGGGAGGGTCAGAGGAAGAGGGAGACATAGAATCTGAAACAGGCTCCAGGCTCCGAGCTGTCAGCACAGAGCCCGACACGGGGCTCGAACCCACAGACCGCGAGATCATGACCTGAGCCGAAGCCGGACGCCCAATCGACTGAGCCACCCAGGCGCCCCTGCAGGGAGTTTTTTAAATCACAAAGTTTCACAGGGGAAAACAGTGTTTGCTGTCGAAGGAAACATTAAGCGGACCACACTCGGTTGCTCTTCCTGATGTGCTGATGACGATGTAGAACCCGTGACCCTCACTGGCCAGCCACACGTGACCTTCCGACGCACATTAATAAGTGTGCGTCCTTGGGGCGCCTGGGTGGCGCAGTCGGTTAAGCGTCCGACTTCAGCCAGGTCACGATCTCGCGGTCCGTGAGTTCGAGCCCCGCGTCAGGCTCTGGGCTGATGGCTCGGAGCCTGGAGCCTGTTTCTGATTCTGTGTCTCCCTCTCTCTCTGCCCCTCCCCCGTTCATGCTCTGTCTCTCTCTGTCCCAAAAATAAATAAAAAAAAAAAAAAAAAAAAAAAAAAACGTTGAATAAGTGTGCGTCCTTGTGAACAAATGTGTGCTCATGGCGCCCCCTGGGTGACTCCTGCCTCAGCCCCCCTCGGACCCAACAAGGCCCCATCGCCCTGTGAGTTCCTATAGCTCTTTCCGCGGTGTTCCTCACTTTGCCCTGCATTCACCTGGCTCCCCAGCTAGATTTAAGGTTTTCTTCAGGTAAACTGGCAAATCCTCGTCTCCAGTCGGCGACGGTCAGTGCCTGCGCACAGCCGCCTAGCGGAGGTCTCACCGGGGCACTCGGTGGCCCTGGCTCTTCTCTTGGTCCCTTACTCTGGAATCAACTCTGCCTGGTTAACGAGCCCGGAGGCAACGACCCGCAGGTCCTCTGGACACTCCTAGTGAGTGGAAAACTTCAAATTTCTGTTTAACTGCAAAATAACATCACTACAGAACTTTCATTCGGCCACAGGAACCAAGAAATATACCTCCTATCTGGGCTTTGAGGCCAACTGTAATGTTTTAGGAAACTCCAGAACTATCCTCACTTGTTCACTAACCCAAGTAAGAACAGGAAGCCCGAGATGTCCTCACTAAGCCAGGAGAGAAGATTAAAAAAGAGGTTGATTAGGAGTTTAGTCACTGACCCTGTGATCTACCAGGATGGGAATTTTCAAGGACCTCAAAAGGCACTGATAGTATGTACTTCCGGCACAAGGGCAAGGTGTTTTTTATTATTAATATTTATTTTGAGAGTGAGAGAGAGAAAGAGAGAACAAGCAGGGGAGGGGCAGAGGGAGAAGGAGAGAGAGAATCCCAAGCAGGCTGGACACTGTCATCACAGAGCCCGACGCAGGGCTCGATCTCACAAACCATGAGATCACGACCTGAGCCAAAATCAAGAGTTGGAAGCTTAACCGACTGAGCCACCCAAGTGCCCCAAAAGGGTAAGGTTTTTTTGTTATACTCATCCTTCTAAATGATTTGAGTTTGGCTGACCCCAGGAACTCCTAACACGGCAACCTCAGAGGGCCCCTCAGAGCCAAGTGCCCACTTGACCTTTCCCAGAAGAATTTTCATAGGACACCTCCACCCCCAAAGTCACACAACCATTCATGTTCCAATATTCTTCCCGTGATTCAAGAGATGAAAATAAGTGGACGCAACTGCCCCACCAGAAGCGCCTGTGACGCCCTGAGAGTCACCTCACCATCTAGAAGCATCTCGTTTGAAATGCAAATTCTGACAGGGACCCAGTGTCTCTCACTCAGACTCACTCAGGCCTCCATTTAGTCTCGTTCTCTCCTTAGGTCAGTTGTCTCGGTAACTTCCCTCTCTGGAATGCTCCTCACATGTCTAGCACCAAATGCCCTCCCCTGATGGCCCAGGAGCCCCCGCAGCCCTCCCACAGCCCACCATCACCTCGTCTGTCTCACCCACACACCTCCCCTAACCTCCTACTCTTCTGCCCGTAGGAGGGATCTTACTAACACTCTCCCACCCCCACGATGTTTGTCTACTTCTCTCATCACAGATAACTTCTTTCTGCATTCGAACACATTCACGTGATCTTCACAAGTATTAGGAGGAGGAGAGAGGGAGGAACTCTTCTCTTGTCCTGGTCCTCCATTTCCATGATTCCTCTCAAACCTGTCCTTGTAGGGAACACTGCGCTAAGCATCATGGGAAATGAATGCCCCCAACAGTCACAAAACCCCCCAAAGAGCCTCAGGGGAGCAATATTAGGGCCACACATGAGTGATAAAATGTGTGGAATGGGGACACTCGAGAGATGGTTCAAGAAAGGTAAAATCACAATTGGCTAGAGTGACCCAGGGGCTCCAAGAGGATGGGGAACTTAAGTAAGGTGTCAAAAATCAGATTATAGGGCGCCTGGGTGGCGCAGTCGGTTAAGCGTCCGACTTCAGCCAGGTCACGATCTCGCGGTCCGTGAGTTCGAGCCCCGCATCAGGCTCTGGGCTGATGGCTCGGAGCCTGGAGCCTGTTTCCGATTCTGTGTCTCCCTCTCTCTCTGCCCCTCCCCCGTTCATGCTCTGTCTCTCTCTCTGTCCCAAAAATAAATAAAAAAAAAAAAAAAAAAAATCAGATTATAGAAAGTCATGAACCAGGCAGAGCAACTAGACCGCATGTGACAGGAACGTGGAACTGGGGAGTGGCATCACGGACACAGGGTTTTAGGAGGATTCAAGTGGCAGGAGAATTCAAGGTGGGTTGCTGTTGGCTGGTGGGGTAGAGGGACAATGAAGGGTCACAACAAGTACTGGGGTGTGAAAGAAATCTAAATCTGAGCCAGATGCCAAGGAAAACACCCCAGGAGATGATGACAAGTAAGATACGGAAGAGAAAAGAACTCAACAGATGCATGGAGTGCCTACATGAGCCAGGCAGTGGAATAGGCTTTGCACATAAATTCTATCACATGATCTTCAAAAATCCCCCTGAGATGCCTAATATTATCTTTATGCCATAAGGGAAATTTAAAAAAAAAAAAATTTCCCCAAGTACATAAGCTAGGTAACTGTTGGAGAAAGACCTCAGAGCAGGTCTATGAAGGTTAGGACCACGCTGGTGTTTCTAAGAGCTCAAAATGGCAGTGCCACTGGCCGACACAGAGCCACTGGAGGAAGAGCCACTTAGGGGGCTGAATACACATGAGCTCAGGATGGGAGAGCTGGCAGCGAGGGGCAGAGCACGGTCAGTTCTGAGGTGGGTTGCTCCCACAGGAAGGAATGACTTTGACAAAGTTCCTATAATTGCTCTGGCTCTCAGAGTTGGATGAGGTCATCGTGAAGTCTTTTCAAACTCTATTATTCCAAAGATCCAGCCTGATCAGAAATATATATCAAAATGACTCCAAATGTGCCAGGTCTCCAAAAGTGCACAGAGGAACTTCGGGAGGGAGGGTGAGTCTAGCAGAGCGTGTGGAGACTACAGGAACAGGGGTGGAGGGGCGCATCTCGATTGGGCATGGAGGGGGCTACCGGAAACATCCAGCTCAGCGGTTTTCGGGGTAAAAGCAGCTAGGTAGCAATTACAAGGAGAGGCAGAGACCAGCTGTGGGTGGAGCCCACATTTGGAAGAGCTGAGCGGCTAAATGGAGAAACTTTAGGGCGGGAGAAATCCGAGTGCATCAAGGTGGACCAGAAGAACGGCGGAGAGGGAGGCAGGGAAAGGAGGAGAATGTGCGGACTCCGGCCCGGCACCAGGGGGCAGGGGCCAAGGTCTAGGACGGGCGAGAAACGGCAGCTTCAGAGAAAAGGAAAACGGCGTCCTTGTCAGTGACTGGAAGGCCAGGGGCGGATGTGGACAGGGAACCCTGGGAAGGGGAAAGAGAAGGATACGACAGGGCAGGTGGGTTCTGTAGGGAGGACGGCTCCCTGACCGTTCCGCAGAGATTTTCACGCACCTGCCTTGACTCTACGCCACTGCTACGGACCGAATGTTTGCAACCCCCTAAATTTCCTACGGGGAAATGCCAACTCCAAATGGGACGGCATCAGGAAGTGGGGCCTTTAGGAGGTCATTAGGGCAGGAGGCTAGGACCCTTAGGAATGGAGTGAGTGTCCTGATAAGAAGACGCACAGGGCAGAAGATTTTTCTCTCTCAGCCCTGTGAGGACACGGCAAGACGGCCAGCTGCAAACCAGGAAGAGGTCACACATGGCAGCTGCCTGCACCTGGATCTTGGACTCCCCAACCTCCAGAACTGTGGCCATTAGTATCTGCTTAAGCCCCCCTCCCCCACTGTATGGTCTCGTTATAACAGCAGGAACCAAGATAGCCCCTAATTTGGAGTAGGACACTGGGCCAAAGCATCTCAGCTCTCTGAGCTTTAGTCCTTATTTAAATGACCGTGGGGGGTGGGGGGAGGGGAGGGGGGTAGACGAGATGTCGTTTTCTAAAGGTCTCCTCCTACCCTAATATCCTAGAATTTTTACATCTGTTTTCTTCCCTTCTGATTTCACACCAGCCTCTAAGTCACTTCTTTGCAATTATAATTGCAAACCACATCTCTCTCCGTATTCTGGATGCTTCCTTCACACTGAATATCACGCCCTGCATGCGGAAGGTGCTCAACAAATGTTTTTCTGAATTAATAAAAGTCCCGTAATGTCACAGTTTCAGGAGCCAAATGTGTGCCTTCCTCCTGTCTCCAAGGACAGTCCCAGAAGTTGTAATCTTTTCTCGGCTAATTCAGCCTTGATAAAAAAAAAACACTTACCTAAAGCCCAAGTACAAATAAGACTGAATGTCAAATAAATTAGTGCCCTAATTGTTTCAGATCCTGCCCTTCCTGTGAATGTGTACACACAAATTTAAAAAAAAAAAAAAAAAAAAGTCCGATTATGTAAGCCTGGGTGCACTTTCTATCAGTCCCTTGACAAAATACCACAGTGCACATCTATCGTCATGCCTTCGTTATCAAGTGAACAAAAGGTGCAAATTCCCATGGCCCACTCAGAGTCTTTTCCTTTGTACTCCATGACATTCCTACAGCTGACAAAAGCCACTGGGTACCCTGTCTGCTGGAGCGCTGAAACCTACTTGAACTGCTGATATGCAGCCTTTCTCTCCTGGAAAGGACATTAGCCTAAAATCTGAATTTCAGTCTCAGTTCCGCACTGTTGAGTCACTGACTTTGTACAATTAACCTTCCTGTACCTCCACAAAGGAGGCTAAACATTCCGGCTCAATCTACTTCACACTGCTGGGTGCTGGACCTGATACTTTAGGATTCTTACTATTAATTGCTGAGTACTTTCTAAAATTCTTATTATTATTATCTGCAAGATGTACACGTCCTGCAAAGAAATCTACAGTTAAATTGCTCATTCTGCAAAGGAAGGCCGGAGGAAAGCCAAAACATCCCCATAGGAATAATGTCTGCAGCTTGGATTAAGTTTTCAATCTCGATCTACGCATAAACACAAAAAAGAGTAACTGAACTTTCCGACACAAATGAAGGAAAAGCAAAGTACTTGGGAAAATTAACCCCTGACCAAGGTCATCTTCCATCGTGGCTTTCTTGAAGTCAAGAAATTCCCTCTATAAAATTTTATGATTGCTAGGAAAATAAGAGGAGTGTTACTAAAAAGATCCATGGTTTTAGTACCAAATTACAGTTCACTGAGAATTTTAAAATAAAATAAACCACCCATTCCAAATCACAGGCATGTTTGGATAGGACACTGAACAAATCCATCACGGGCTGAAGGCTTATTTTACGATAGGATTAGGTCCTTAGCACATCCAGGGTTTACACGTCCACATTCTCACTTTCTCTCCAAGATAAACACATCAGAGTGGGCAAGCTTCCAGCTGGTGGGGTAGTCATTGAATCAAAGATGATCGTTCATCCACATAACCACTTGCAAGAAATGTCAGCAAACTCACAAGTGCATAATGATAAAGCCTGGCACAGGCTAACCAGTGACAAAACTCCCCTTCACAAATGACGAGTTAATTCACAGCAGTGGACATAACTCATGGACACAGTTCATTAAAGATTTCACCTTTGCTTCCCTTAACAGTGATCACCGATGTCTTCCAGAAGAAGAAGAAGAAATCAAGTTTTCTGTGGACAGAAGGATCCCAAGGATGTGTCAATGAGCCATGCTTAAATAAGAATCCAAGAAAATACTTAAGGTGCTCTAATCAGATATATGAAATGATCAATCAACTACACAATTAAGGTCTCCTAATGACTGATATTCATTTTTTTTTAAACACAATAGCTTCAACTGTGATCTATAACTATTTCATCTAATATGCAGATTATTAACCCTCTCTGGGCCATTTCCTTTAAAACAGAAGGAGAAGGAGAAATAACTCATAATGAGAAGATTGCACACAACAGAGAAATGCCCTGGGGAAAGAAAAAAAGAGAGAGAGAGATGAATTTACTGTAAGAACTACATTCTCTCCGTTAATAACTCCATTACCATCTCTGAATCATTAACACAGTCTCAGGTTAAGAGAATAAAATGGAAAGGAGCAAGGGCAGAAAGCAGTGGAGTTGGTGGTAAAGGACTGGAGAATTGCCACGTAAAATTGTAAAATTTAGAGGCACCGGCATGTTTTCCTTTTAAACGTTAAGCGACACCAAAAATATTCCCCTGCTCCACTGTGCCACCTCCTTCAAGGTCATTTATCATCAGCACAACCTACGGATGTTTTATTAAAAGAAAAATCCCAGCCTAGGACTGCCAGATCTCTACACAGGACCCACTTATCAAAGGTGTCGCACCAGCTGAAAGGCAGCTGTTGAGTGGCACGGAGTTAACATTACTTTATATGTGCAGAACCCCATCAGCACGCACATTACCCCAGTCTCTATTAAGTATTCTGATAACACCACGTCCACCAGCGTGGCTTAACATTTAAGCCTGCAGGAAGCCCTTGAATGTGTGAAGCCTTCCAAATTTTTCTAGCTGATTTTAACCCTATGGGGTTTGGGAAAAAAAAAAAAAAATTTTAAAAATTACACAGGAAATAATGCTTTGTCCACTTGAACAAAAGCTGTTGTGGTTTGGAGAAACATATTTATTTCCATGCGTCTTTTATTAATTTTTTTAAAACCTATGGACAGTTTTTCACTTACAAAAAAAAAAAAAAACTGTGTTATGAGTAGGCTTAAAACATTCCCCACGAGCAAGGTTTTAGCCTACAGGCTCTTCAGAGTCCAGTCGTGGGCCAGCTGTACTTCAAACAGCATATATAATGGTGCATAACGTGTAGCCGTTAGTTCAGATCATTCCCCATTTGAGGCCGACCCTAGATCTTATCCTTTACAAAGGCTTTCCACCCCCACCGTAAATATTAAGGAAAAAATAAATGCCTTCAAAAATTAGAAGACCAAAAGAAAAAAAAAAATGGCCACTTACAACGTTCCTGAACAAACTGACCATTTTCGCTTGTTCTGCTCCTGTATACATCATCTACACTATTTTCACACCTAAAAGTTACTGTCTGGCTAATATTTCAAAATTTAAATCTATGATTTTCGTGACTGTGCAGGTAATTGGGAAGTGATCTCTTTTGCACCGTTGAGGAAAAGAAGCAGAAGCTGCAGTCCTCGGGAGGGGGTGGGGGGAATCCTGGAAGGAAAAATCTTTCGGAGGGGAGGAAACAAGTGCCGGGAAAGGAACGACGGAAAGAAAGGATGCTGCAAATGCTAACTAGGTTATTCCTACCGCGAAGTTACGGCATTTTCTTTTGCCAAGAGGCTCTCCAGTCCCAGCTCTGAGGTGAGCAATGCCTCAGCCTGGGAAGTATCTGCAGCGTTCGAACAAATCAGCGAGGGGAAGGAGCAGCGCCAGGAGGTACTTAAGGAGAAAAAAAAATTCTATCAGTGTGGAGCCAACCTTTCCCTGCTGCCACCCAGTGTGGAAATTCCGGGCAGTCACCCTGCCCCTACACACGCACACGCGCTCACACTTTGCTGCACTAGGCATTCAATAAGCCAGCATTGAGAGAACGACACGTTCACGATGTCCCCGCCACCCCCGCGTGCGCGCGCGCGCACACACGCACACACACACACTCGCTTCCCATCCCTTCCACGTTCTGCAAACGGTCGCAGCACCGTGACCCGCGTGCCAGGGAAGCTCGGTAACCACCGGGGCGATTCCTCCTCCCCTCCGCAGCACCCTGACTTGGGGGAGATTGGGGGGCGGGGGGGGGGGGCGCGTCCCGCACCTCCTCCGGGACCAGCCGACCGCGGCGCGCTCTACGCCAAGTAGGCGAGTCCCGGGGTTGCGCGACAGCGCGCGGGTCCAGCCCGCAAGCCGGGGAAACCGCGCCGCGGCGGAATTCCCGGCGACAGCCCTCGTCCCGGGGCCCGACCGGCCCCCCGGTCCGCACCACCACCACCCCCAGCGGCGATCCGGAAGGCGCAAGCCCCGCCACGGGTCAGGCCGGACGGGCCCTCCTCCGGGACTCCGGCGGCTGCGAGGCGCCGGTCCTCGGCGCCCCGGGACCGGAGGCTGCGCGCCTCCCGCCCGCTCTCAGCGCTCCCGCCGCGCTCCGGCCCCGGCTTCCCCCACGCGCGCACGGACACGCACCCTTCCCTCCCGTCGCCCCCACACGGCTCCCCCGGGGCCCCGGGGGCACCCCGCCCCGCCCCGCCCGCGCGCCCCCCGCCGCTCTGCCCGGCCCCGGCCCCCCGGGGGAAACGCGGGCTGCGTGCCGCTTACAGTTCGCAGGAACTGGATCTCGTCCTCGCCCTCGCCCCCATCGGCCATGGCTCCGCGCCTTCTCGCCGGGGCTGGCTCCCGAGCCCCGCGGAGCCCGGCGGCGGCCCCTCGCGCTGCCTCCCGCCGCCGCCGCTGCTGCTGCCGCCGCCGCTGCCGCTGCGCCGCCCGGAGCCGGGGGCGGAGGGGGCCGCGGCGGCCGGGTGCGAGCGCCGGGCGGTCCCCGCCTGCAGAGCGGAGGAGGAGGCGCGGGCGGGGGCGGCCGAGGCGGGAGCCTCCCTGCGCCGCACTGTGCGGGAGGAGGGCGACCCCGCAGCCCAGCCGCGCCGGCCCCGCGCTCCCTGCCCGCGGCGGCCGACTGCTCGGCCCCGGCTCCTCCGAGCGAGTGCGCCGAGCCCGCGGAGCCCCGGCTGGTGCCGCGGTGGGGGCGGGGAGTGGGGGCGGCGGGCGGGGAGGAGCTCGCCGGCTCCCCTCTGCTGCAGGTAATCCGCAGCCCGCCGCTCGGGCCCGCCAAACCCGAGGCCCAGCGCCGCTTACTGGCTGCCCTGGGTATCGGGGCCCCGAGCACCGAGGAGCGCGCGGCCTTCCACCTCCGCGGGTCCGCCCGCCCCTCTGACCTTCGGTGAAACCCGGGGCTCAGCGTTCTCTCCTCCCGGAGGGGACTGCGGCGGTAACTCGCGCGGCACCCCGGGCGGCGCGCAAGAATCATCTTTCAGCTGGACGCACGGAGGGGGTAATCGAAAATTAAGTCGCCCCACACAGGCAGGGTATTTTAAAACTTGGATTTCCTCTACTTCTGACCGACAAGGGGATTCTGCAATATCTAGTCTCGGTGTACCTTGCTTTTCACAGGCCATCCATACAAAGTGCGCGGTGCACAGAACTGGAACAAATTCATTCCGCAAGTATGTGGGGAGTGCCTATGGCAGACACCTGTTGTGCAAGGCAGACAACAGAGTGTAAACTCTGATTCGACTAGGAACTGCAGGAAAGGAGGGGATAAAATAAACTTGAATCGCTGATGAGCTAAATTGACTTTGGTACCCATTTATTTCTGAAGAAATTCAGAACATCTGAACACCTCACCGTATATCACAGTATCTTTACCTCGCACAAATCCACCCAATAGCTCACCACGTCGCCATTTGACAAAGGGCTGTGACTTAACACAATGCAGGGTGTCTGAGACGATGTGGACAAGAAGCACTAATCTCTTGTCCCTAGCCCACCGCAGCCACCTAAGATACTTAATAAGTATACGCGAAGTTTCCAAACGTCAGTCCTACAAAGATTAAAGAACTGTAAAATTAAGGTTTTGCATCAGTTTACCTAACATCACACATTTTGCGGCATCGAATGAGCTACTAAAACCTACCAGCAAGTTCTATGCAGCGTACATCTTATTTTCAGCTTTCCTCAACTTTATACTTGCTAAGCTGGTTTTGCCTGTTTCCAGTAAAATGAATGCCAAAAAGAACAGGTGTGATAAATACTCTCCCTCCCCTGTAAGAGCAGGAATGTTCTGTTATATTTAATGATACTAGTCACCTAAAGTGCTTGACATATTCTTGTACAGTGATCCATGACAACTAAATCTTAAACGGTTACTATTTATGCGTATTTTTACTCCTAGGAATCTGTAAATGAGCAGAGTCCTCACAAAAGGTAAAAGTCCTCCATGAAGGATGACTATACTCTGAAGTTGGCTCATAATTTCACATTAAATAGTTTGATCTTCCAAATTTATGACATAAAATTGAATTTTTCTGTATTTTATGCATAACTACGCCTACACAGACCATTTCTTGATTGAACATGCACATTGTATGTTTGGGAATTACTCCATTCTATGCACATAGTAGGTAAAATATAAAAACTCTCACTCACTGGTTTTACATTTTGGCATATTAGCTAAGCTATACATTTTTCTACCAAGAGTTTTATTTACTTCTTTAATTCTCTCAAGTGATAGCATGTTAAATGGCCTGAGTACTTAATATTCACCATATTGTAAGTCTTCAGTAGCAAACCGAGCAGAGAACTTTTGTAAAACATACATTTGTGTGGACTTGAACATAAAAATACAATACTATGAGGTTTATAGATCTCTAATCTGTACTAGAAGGATAAAAACATGTTTGAGAATGATCATAATATTCATTTTTTAAAGAACTAAAGGAAATACAGCATGTGATCTAATATTGGTGATAAGTATATGCATGAATACTATTTTTGGTACTCTGATATGTTTTCTATATTTCGTAATTATAAAAATTGATATGATTTTCACAAGAACACTAATAAGTTACTAAAAGCTAGGGGAATTTTTGAAATATTTTTTAAAACTGTTTCAACACATGAGAAGATGCTTAACACCACTGATCATCAGGGAAATGCAAATCAAAACTACAATGAGATAACACCTCACACCTGTCAGAATGGCTAAAACCAACAACACAAGAAATAGCAGGTGTTGGCGAGGATGTGGAGAAAAAGGAACCCTCTTGCACTGTTGGTGGGAATGCAAACTGGTGCAGCCACTGTGGAAAACGGTGTGAAGTTTCCTCAAAAAGTTAAAAATAGAACTACCCTATAATCCAGCAATTGGGTTACCCAGGTATTTACCCAAAGAATACAAAAACACTAATCCAAAGGGATAAACGCACCCCAATGTTTATAGCAACATCATCTATAATACAAATTATGGAAAGAGCCCAAATGTCCACTGACTGATGAATGGATAAAGATGTGGTGTGTGTGTGTATATATATATATACATATGTATATATATATATATACACACATACATGTATATATAATGGTGTATGTATATGGTATATATACGTATATATAATGGAATATAATTCAGTCATAAAAAAATGAAATCTTACCATTTGCACTGACATGGATGGAGCTAGAGAGTATTATGCTAAGTGAATTAAGTCAGTCAGATCATATGACCTCATTCATGTGTGGAACTTAAGAAACAAAACAAATGATCATAGAAAAAAAAAAAAACAAGAGAGGCAAACCAAGAAACAGACTCTTAACTACAGGGAACAAACTGATGGGTCACCAGAGACGAGGTGGGTAGGGGGATGGGTAAAACAGGTGATGGGGATTAAGGAGCACACTTGTGATGAGCACAGGGTGATGTATGCAAGTGCTGAATCACTAAACGGGACACCTGAAACGAATATAACACTGTATGATCGATAACTGGAATTTAAATTAAAACTAAAAAAAGCTGACGGGTTCAGTTTGTTCGGATATGATTTCCTAGTTTCTTCTGGTGAACAACCATGGCAAGAAAAATTGATTTTGACTGGAAGTATCATGGCATGATAGAATGCGAACTTATCTCCATTTTGACCATAATTTTAATTGAGAAAAGGAACTATTTTGGTTACAGCTTAAAATTTACGTTCAATGTCTTTAATTCTTATTGTAGACTTAACATATTGGGGGCAGTTCGTACATATTTTCACAGGCACAAAATTATACTCCATAAAATAGAAAAAAAGATTTTGTCTATTTAGAACTTCCATAAGCATCCAACACTTAATATCTCTGGTTTTTATAGTGCTTTATTTATTTTTATTTTAGAGAGAGAGAGAGAAGTGAGTGGGGGAGAGGGGCGAGGGAGAGAGAAAGTTAATCCTAAGCAGGCTCCATGCTCAGCACGGAGCCCCACGTGGGGCGCAGTCCCACGACCCTGGGATCATGACCTGAGCTGAAATCAACAGTTGGACACTTGGAGCGCCTGGGTGGCTCAGTCGGTTGAGCGTCTGACTTCGGCTCAGGTCGCGATGTCACGGTTCGTGAGTTTGAGCCCTGAGTCGGGCTTTGTGCTGACAGCTCAGGGCCTGGAGCCTGCTTCCGATTCCGTGTCTCCCTCTCTCTCTGCCCCTCCCCTGCTCACACTCTGTCTCTCTCTCTCAAAAATAAATAAAGATTAAAAAAATTAAAAAAAAAAAAAAGAGTTGGACACTTAACTAACAGAGCCACTCAGGTTCCCCCTGGTTCTTGTAGTTCTTATGAAAATGTTTCTTTTTTTATATCAATATTACATATATTTTTTTTTGCTTTTTGTTACTGAAATTTGTCATCTTAATATTGCTTTATTGGAGTCTTTGTACTCTGTAGAAACATACCTGTTTCCCATAACACTCCATTTTAGGACTTTATAAAATCATTGAGAGGATGTTATCTCCATATGTTTTAGTCCATATCTGAATGGTGTTTTACTTTATGATCAATATTATATCCTGCAAGTGGGGGGGGGGGGGAAACCATCACTTCCTATTTTGTTTTCAATTAGAATTTTTCTACAATCATCAACTCAGAGTGGGCCAGTGTAGCCCACTATTCCCTAGGCAGAACTCTAGACATCCTTAAAGAAGAAAAAACTAAGACAAGTAATGAGATTTTTCATTTACATGTACAACTTACTAAACTCACCAATGATATACATGAGCATTAGAAAAAGTAACTTCTTGCTGAAGATTTCTACAGAAAATGAGCTAAAATACTCAGGGTTATCGTTTTAGTTCACCTTCTTTCAGTTATAAATTAAAGACCCTAATGCTGAGGGGAAAGCCTCTGCCATTGTCATTAGATCATGGTGAAATTGGGCTGGAGAGGACCCAGGATCTGAAGGGTGAGCCTACTGCTTATCAACTCAGATTCCCAATGTCAATACCTAAGGAGGTCTTCACAGCATCTCTTCCTATCCTGTTCCAGAAGTTGACAAAGCAAAAGTTTAGAAAATGTCCACTGTATTTCCATCTTTATTACATGCATCCTAAAATAGTACCGTTCTGATGTAGACCTGAACTAAAAACAAACTCCAGCAAATCCTTGGAGGGCATAGCCTGAATCTCTGGGTCTGCATTGATGCAAGGTGGTCAGGAATGGCATCAAAATGATGATAGTAATGGTGATGGCCATGGTCATGGTGATTGATGGTGATGATGATAAAGGCTCATTCACTGAGCATTTACTCCCAGAGCAAGTGCTCCAGGCACTTAATTTTATTGTTTCTTTCCATCTTTATAGCAGCGCCATTTTAGAGAAAAGGAGACCAAGACTTATAGAAGCTAAGTAAAGACTGAGATCATCCAGCTGCTGAGTGGTGAGGCCGGGGTCAGGGGTCTCCAAACCTTAGATCTTTGTCACTGCTTCATGCCATTGGCCCTCCCCCACCCAGCATAGAAACCACAGAACAGAAGAGTCTAGACTAACATCAACTAAAAAAGGTCCCGGCAGCCCCTGGAGATTTATTCCTGATTTCATACCAACCCTAGGGGTCCTGTGAGCTCATGGGATGCCAAATGAGTTCTGGAAAAGGAAACAGGGATTATGATGTGATCAGAAATAAAATCCAACTTGTGTCCTGGCCTGTAGTTTGGGTTCTTAGGGGAGATCAGTTTTTCAAGACTTGAAAGTTATTCGTCACTATCGTATCAGTTCCCTAAGTTGAGCTTACCATTTGGAAGTCGCAAACTAAAATTAGTATTCTGCTATCCAGGGTCAAGACTAAACTGCATACAGATGATAAAAGTGAACATGATCTATCTCTTGGGGTCAGCAGAGCCCCTGACACCATGAGGGGGTTGACCTTACATGACTAAAAGTTTGCTAATTAAGCCCTTCTCTGCTGTAAAAGGGTTGCTGAGGAGCCATGGGCTCCCCAGAGACCTCTCCACCACAAACTGCCTCAGTGCCTGCACAAGTAGTCATTATGGCTGTCATATACTCCCTAAGGCGGGTCTTCCTCCTGGTTTGCCTATGCCTATTGTACCAAAACTATGATCCAAAAGCTAATCATCCTCTTTGATTCCTCCCTACTATAGACTGAATGTTTGTGGGATCCCAAATTTATGCATTGAAGCCTTACCCCGAGTATGACAATATTGGAGGTGGGGCCTTTGGGAGATGATGAAGTTTGGATAAAGTCATGAGAGAGGGGGGCCCCCATGATGGGATTAATGCCCTTATAAAAAGAGGAAAGGAGAATACAGAGGTCCTGTGGGCACACAGTGAGATAGCAGCTACCTAAAAGCCAAAAGAGGGGCGCCTGGGTGGCTCAGTCAGTTAAGCGTCCGACTTCAGCCCGGGTCACGATCTCCGGTCCGTGAGTTCGAGCCCCACGTCGGGCTCTGGGCTGATGGCTCAGAGCCTGGAGCCTGCTTCCGATTCTGTGTCTCCCTCTCTCTCTGCCCCTCCCCCGTTCATGCTCTGTCTCTCTCTGTCTCAAAAATAAATAAACATTAAAAAAAAAAATTTTAAAGCCAAAAGAGCCCTTAGAATGAAACCTACCTTGGGAGCACCTCCAGAACCTTGAGAAATAAAATTTTATTGGTTAGGCAGCCTGCTCAGTTTGTGGGATTTTGTTATGGCAGCCAGAGCAGACTAAGACACTCCCTGACCTTCGCCACCTAACATCAGTGTCCTTTTCTGGGTCAAGAGACATCTTCCTGATTCTTGTCTTTAGGTCCCCAATTATTTCACTAACTTTTTAACTAGTCTTCCTGGGTTTTGTTCTTTTTACCGTGAGCCATCTTCCAGACTCTACCAGAATAACCTCCTACAACGATACTACAACTAGCCACTTCCTTGCACAGTAGGAATTGGAGCCATTGAAGAATGACTTCCAGATACCTACCATATTACATTCAAACCCCTCAGTCTCGTGTTTGAGGGTCTCCATGATAAAGCCTTCCAGATTCCTTTCCAAGATTTACTTTCGAGTACTCTCTTGTGTTGGTCCCAAACCAAGCTACCGTTCTTCAGATAAAATATGGGCATTAAGCAATCATGCCTTTTCTTTTGCTGTTTCTTCTGCTGCCTAGGGCCACAAAATCTTGTCAAGATCTGTTCCATCCTCCAAGGAGTAATTCAAAGCCCACTTCTGAGCTTTGGATTACCCTGGCAGGAGATGGTAACTCCCTTCTGTGAATCACGGCCCTTCATCCCATATTGTCCAGGATTCTAGTCACATGTCTAAGGATAGTATCCCCCAAATGCACTAACAACCATCTAGAGGCTTCTACTTCTTATTGTGCTCATTCTTCACATGTAGTAATTAAGAATCTCTATTCTCCATGGTCATAGACTGCAGGTCACTGCTACCACTTCGTACACAATTTTCCAGCTTTATTTTCCTTTTGAGAAAATTTGGAAACGCCATTCTTCCTTCTATCTCTTCCCCTACCCGGAGGTCATTCATGAGTTGCAAGGTACTAACCACCTTGATGTGCTCACAACACAAAAGTAACCCAGAAACCTTTGTGAATCTAGAATCTACCCCCAAATAGGACCAATCTCCCTAATTTCTTCCATGTTTTCATGTAATAACATAACACATGAGCAGGTTCTTTGAACTCACTCTTCACTCATTCATTCATTAATTCATTCATTCAACAAATACTTACTGGAGCAGGCCTTGTATTAGTGAATAATGCATAAGGTCCATGATCATGGGGCTTCTTCTAGGGAAGGAGATAGATCTAAATAAATAAATCTAGATGTCAGATACATTCAATGCTATGAAGAAATATAAAGCAAGATAAGGAGACAGAGAGTGACAGAAGAGACCATTTTGCAGATAAAGTGGTCAAGGGAAGGCTGGTATAGTCACATGGCAGTGACTTGAATCAAGTGAAGAAATGTGCCTCGTGGCTTTCTAGAGGCTGAGCATTCCATGCAGAAGGACTGGTGTGTGCCAAAGCTTTGAGGTGAGCTGCCTTGTTAGTAGGATGGCAAGAAGGGCCGTGTAGTACATAGAGCAAAAGAGCGGGAGAGTGGTGGGCAATGAGGCCAGGGAGGCAGGAAACATGGTACGTATCGTGCCCCATTCCAAGAGGGAACGCCCACCGTTGTTTTCAGGAAAAGGCCCTAACACGCTCAGTCTGGCTTAAACTAAGCCTAGTTGGCTACACACTTTAACATCTAACCTGAATCTCCATGCTCTATGCATGTCAGCTTCTGGGGTGTTAGGAATCATCTGAGTATCTTTACCTGTTGAATTTTGCCCAGAGGTACAACTTGATGAATTTCATACACACACACACACACACACACACACACACAAAGGCATCCTGTATTCCATCACCCTTGCTGTTGAGCTGGTGACTGTCTCCAACAAAGGGGCTCATGCTCGTCTGTTCACGTTCCAGGAAGTAGGACAAGGTAGCAATCATAAGTGTGGGCTTTGAGGCTACACGAACGCAGTTCCAGGCCTTTCTTTGCCACTTACTATGAAGTTACTTGATAGTCTAAACTTCTGTGTCCCCATGTATAAGATGAGCATCATAATAATAATACCTCACAGGCTTACTGTGAACATCATGTGAGATAATGAATATAATTTGCAGAACACAATGCCTGGAATATGGACACAGTCACTGAAGAGTGTGTGTGTGTGTGTGTGTACGTGATTTAAATTTAGAACTAAAATTACTTATATTCTCTGAAATAAAATCAATCAGATGGTATGTTCAGTGCAACAACTTCAAAAATAAAAATTTTTCTAATTTTGTCATGCTTATTTATATGTAAAGAGTTTCTTTGGTAGATGAACTACATTCCCACAAATATGCCACTGTCTTTTAGAACGTTTTTGGTTACAAGGAACAAAGACCTAAAAATCAGGAGATTAAGCAACATAGGGGATTGTTTCTCTCATGTAACATGCCTGAAACTAACAAATCTAAAAGTGGGCAATCCAAAACTGGTGCAGTGGCTCCTGTGATGTTATCAGTGTGCTGTCGTCCTTGTATGTTTCAGCTGCATCATCCTTAGGTCATGGAATCAAGCCTCATTGTCGCAAATGGCTGCTGTGGCACCATTCCAAATGGGAATAAGGGGTGTATGGTGGGACAAAGGGCACAGGCCATATGAGTTAACCCACCCTGTAAGGAGTTTTCCTAGAATCCCCACAAATAACCTTCATTTCTATCTCATTGACCAGAATGTGGTCTTCTCTCTTTATATGAGAGGCTATGAAATACAGGTTTTAGCTGGTTACATTACAGCCTCTACAAAATCATGGATCCGTTGGTAAGAAAGTGTACGAACATGAACATTGGGTAGATAACCAATATATTTGGCCTCAACCTCCTTACAATTGTCTTTATGTGTGAGATAAGTACATACTTTTACCACTTTATGGTTAAGAGGGTGGTCTCAAGAACGTCCTCAATCCCTTAAGAAATATATTTTATGTCATCAAATCAAGACATCCATTTGCTTAGTTCCCAAATGGAAATACTTCAGGCATTCGCCAAAACCTAAGAAAATTAATATGTAATTCACCAAAATAGCCTCTTGCTATTTTGCTAATATTCAGTTTAGTATGTCACACATACTAAACTTCTTCTACACAAAACATACTGATTTTTTTAAGCTACAAGTTCTTACCATATTCTAGCTTCAACTTGATTTGACAATAAGAGATCCATTTGTCTGGGGGCACAGGTGGTGCTGGGAAAAGAGAAGGTGACATGCTCATCCAATGCTGTAATACTTTTGGAAGAGTAGAAAGTCCAGAAGAATTTAAACACTGACTTCTACAGTGCTCAACTACATACTAACTGAGTAACAGTGTTATGATACAAACAGAATTATATTTTTTAATTTGCCATTGGATGCCATGATCACGGTGACATTTCTAACGATGGTGGAACTAAGGAATATGAGTTTGAGAAAAGGATCTATGGACCTCAAGATGAAAATCATTGATCAAGCTCTGTGATGTGATACTTGGGCACAATTCTCTACTTAAACTTCAGTTAGCCGGTGCACTGTGCCACCAATGGGAGTCATAAAGGAGGAGGTTGCCCAAGCCAACACCCTCCCTTTGACATATGTTGGGGTGTGACGAGAGCTGAAGGCTATAGGCCAGGACAGATCCACTGTGAAACCCAACCTAGGAGGCTTTACAACTGATACTCTAGTGCCCATTCATTCATTCATTCACTCGTTCACTCACTTATTCATTATTACTTACTGCCTTGTTCTGTGCTCTCTTCTTGGAATGCAGAGTGAATGAGATAGTGCTGGCCTTTCTGTAGCTTCCAGGGGTACACAATGCAGAAAGGTAAGTGCTGTGGCAGGTACTTAGGATGAGGAGTTGGGGGTGGTGGGGGGGGCAGGCTGATGAGGGTGATAGGGAGGAAGTGATTTGTAGGCTGAATGGTAAGAAGGTGTCATCCAGATTTGGGGGATGGGTGAACACAGAAAGAGTGGTCCTCGTGATTGAGGAATACAGGAAGGATCAAGGCAGAAGGAGAGATCTCAGGGGTGGACCTAAGAAGCTGAAAAGTGGTGGCCCCATCGTAAGATCCACTTCAACTGAAATGGCCCAACGCATTACATAAGAGCCCGTCACTGATGTTCTTTCATATTGTGCTTAGGAGAGCCAGGAATTGAGCAGACACTCTGAATTCCCTCCTGTCCCATCTCATTTTGATTGTGAAATCTCAGGGTTCAGGGAATTGCATGTGCTAGACCAATGGATTGTCTGGATTGGGAATTGCCAACCTCCTTTCCTAACTGTAGTTTCGTATTAATAATTAATTGGTTCAAAAAACAGTTATTGGGTGTCTACTCTATACTAGGCATGGAACTAGGGGCTAAAGAAACAAATATAACAAAAGATGGTAAGATGATAATCTTTCATCTACCACTTCAGCTAAGGCACCAAAGCCAAAAGCAACAAAATAAGTGGCAAAGACTCCCACATAATAAAGAGAAGTTCCAGAACACCCATGTAGGACTTGCAGAGAAGGTGCTGGAAACTGACGTTGAAGCCCTTAGTGCTTGTGGATATAAAAGGATTGAGTCTGAAGTGGCTGAGAGATCTGACATCTTTGGAGAAGGTGGAGTGCTCCCAAAATCCTGGATCTATCACCCTGTCTGGGGGAGGAGAGGACAGGTGCATCCCTCACTCAAAGCCAATGAGGGGATACAGAAAGTGTGATGTGGGTCCCCTAGAGATTCGTATCTGATTCCTGTCTGAGAAAGGCAAATAGTGAGAGGCTTCCCCTGAGGAAGGGACAAGGACACACCAGCAGCCTGATGCATTTAGCACAATCAGAGGCATTTTCCTGCAAGTTAGGGTTTTTTGTTGTTGTTGTTTTTTAAGGGCACCTGACCCAAGAGGACTTCCCACCAGGGCAAGACGACCACAGCACAGAGACTAGAGATTGAAGCATAAACTACGAGGGGAGGGGGAAGTGGGGAGGGGCATGGCTGCTTATAGGGAGCAGAGGGAAGGCGGGGTGGGCCCTCTGAAAAACCCCTGAAGGCATCTCAGAGAGAGAGAATCACCTTTAAGGATCTGCCAAATGGGAGTAACTTTACTCATGCTTCCTTCCAGTTCTTTCTCCCTCTCGGTGACACTTTCCAAGCCTGGAGGAGGAGAGAGGGGAGAAGGACAGGGATAAGGTAGGAAAATAAGAGAGAAGCGGACCCCATCATCCCCACCTTTAGGATTCCCTGCCAGATGCTCCTAAGTTCCAAGAGAGGAGATGAAGTTTAAAGTCATGACTATAAAACTGGCCTAAACATTCTGGTATTGAACCAAGACTGATCTTATGACTAAAAGTGACAAGAGGGGCCCCATTAGGGGCCTGAGATTTCATTCATGGAACAGGAGAAAACAAACAAACAAACAAACAAACAAGCACAAGATGAATGTTGGAATGTCCTTTACTCAGCTCTGGTCTTCCAGTGTAAGGGTTGTACAAGGTTGTAGAAGGAAACACACAAAGTCTAAGAGGGGAAACAGGTTTACAGCATTATAACCCAACGTACTAAAAAGTAGAACTACTGTGGGGGGGACGTATGTGATGGAGAAAGAGGAAGATATATGGAAGGCTTCAGACTCTTTTAGATGTTCAACTAGGGTTGCCAAATAAAATACAGAACATCCAATTACATTTTAATTTCAGATAAATAACAAATCAATGTGTTAGTATAAGATTGTCCCGTGCAATATTTTTATTTGCTAAATCTGGTAAAGCTATGCTCGTGGGACAGAGATTGGCCCTGGAGCCCCCCCCCCTCTCTTTTTATGTTTATTTATCCATTTTGAGAGAGAGGGTGTGAGAGAGCGAGCAGGGGAGGGGCAGAGAGAGGAAGAGAGAGAATCCCAAGCAGGCTCTGTGCCTTCAACGTGCAGCTCAATGCAAGGCTCGAACCCATGAACCCTGAGATCATGATCTGAACCGAAATCAAGAGTCGGATGCCTAACCAAATGAGCCACCCAGGAGCCTCTGGAACCCCTCTTATTGATGTAATCTGTCCTCCTTATTGCTCTTGTTCTGCCTGGACTTTGGGTTCTACAGACACATCTGGTCACACCTGGACCACTACATACCCACCACTCACCTATTGCTGCCGGGTATAGCTACCTCACAGAGAAATCATGAGAATCGAAATGAAGTCATCTCAATATCATCTCTATGCTATGACTTATAAACGGTCTGTCTCCAACACTAACCTTGCTGCTTGAGCTCCAGAGTAGTCGGTGGGAGTATCCAACTACCATGTGGATGGAGCGCAGACAGTCAGATACGACATATCCCTAACGGAACTAACAATTCCCCAAATTTCTGCCCCAAACCACTCCTTCTTGAGTCTTCTCCCATCTGGGCTAATGGTGGTGCACAGTTGATCAAGCCAAAGACCCAGGCATAACCCTTGGGTCAACTCTCTTTTCTCATTCCCCATGTGTAATCCATGGCAAGTCCTACCTCTAACTGTGTTCCAGGTCTGGTCCTCTGAACTATGCCCACAACCAGCATCCTAGTCCAAGGCTTCGCCCTCTGCTCTCCTTCTGTAGCCTCTCTCTACTTCCCCTGTCACCCACTCTTGTCACCCCACACAGCAGCCAGGAGGACCCTTCACAAAAGTAAAATGGATGTTATTCCCTGCTTACAATCTTCAAACCTCTTCCCACTGCCCTTAAATAAAATCCGTACCCTCTATCCCCCACCCTCAAGGTCCTGCATCCTCTGTTTCTTCTGAGCCCCCTTGTCATCCATATTCCGCCTTTGTTCACTACACTTCAACCCCACTGGACTTCTTTCTACCCACCAAAGAGGGCAAGGTCACCCACCAGCTGCTCGCTCCATGGGGCTCTCCCCCTTGGACCGCTGCATGACTGGCTCCTTGTGATTGCTCAAGCATCCTCTCCAAGAAACCCCCCCGACCGCCACATCCAAGGCACATGCGGCCATCGCCTCTCTTCTCGATATTCTGTCCTATTTCCTTCTTCACTAGTCACCATTGCCTGGAATTAACCTATTTACTTGCTTCCCAAGCAGAAATCAAAATCCTTGCTGAAGTCATGATAGTGAATATCTCTTACCTCCCCCTCAAACCAGAGACTTGTCATTCTGTCATAGGAGGAGATTAATTTAGTCTGACAGGATTTGTTCTTCCCAAAGCCATGCTGTTCACTACTGCTCTTGTTCAAATATTCATCAAAAGGTTTCGCAATTATTTTCTTCCAGCTTCTTTCTTGATATGGAGGTTGTGTCTGTCAGCCTGAAGACATCTGGACTATTCTTTTTGTAAATAGGCAACTTACTGTTTTTGTTAATGTTCAAGCTTCTCCACAAATTCTCTAAAAAACCAATGCTTCCCCATACATAAAATTGTCAATAAGCAAAACTTGTGGACACGGATGCCCCAGATGTTTTCCCCCTTAGTCTTAGATTCAATTCATACCTCCAAAGTCAAATCACATAGTGTTATTCCAATAGAGATAAATACATGGATGGATACGAAATTGTTTTTAAATGCCTCCACCCTGTAGGTATCATTTAAGATCAGATTTCTATGTCTGTCCAATGAACAAAAATCTTTCATTTACATATTTCATTACTAAGACGTTTAGTCTTTTTAAATTTTCCTCTATGAACTTTGCTCTATGAACATTTTACCTACTAAATGGCAGTATTTCTTCATGGTTCTCCTTGTAAACTGCCCTACTTTCAGCCCCGTATTATTCTTATATTCCATATCCTATAAAGTATTCTGCTTAGTCAACTAGTTTTCCTTTTATGTTTTTTCTGTTTTTCCATATATGGAAATTACTATATTGTTCTTTTAAACGTATATGCAAAAAAATGTCCAGGCTTCTTGCTCTGGCTTCATTTTATATTTCATTTTCAGTTTCTACAAATTCAATTCGTATATCCTTAAATTGTATTTTTTTTTCATTTTTTATATTTTTCATTTTTTTAAAGCAGGCTTCACACCCAGCATAGAGCCCGACATGGGACTTGATGTTATCATGCTGAGATCAAGATCTGAGCTGAGATCAAGAGTCAGATGCTTAACTGATGGAATCACCCAGGCATTGATTTGGAATCACCCCAAAATGCATTTTAATTATTTGTTCACAAATCTTAGTCTGTTCAGTATAAAATATCTTAGGAAAAAAAACAGACCCTTCTTGTTTCCAAACATTGAAAGTCAATCCAGGGCGTCAACAACAAAAGCCTATTATTTAGGCAACCACAGAAGGAGTCACTTGATCCCACACGTATGCTGGGTCTCTCCCCTCTGTCCCTAAATCAGTCTGAGCCTGTCTTAGTCCATTTGGGCTGCCACACTACAACAAAAATACCAGAGAATGAGTGGCTTAAGCAACAAACATTTCCCTCTCATAGTTCAGGAGGCTAAGATGTCCAAGGTCAAGGCACTGGCAGATCTCTGAGCACCCTCTACTTGGTCTGCAGACGATCATCGTCTTACTGTGTCCTCATGTGGCAGAAGGAATGAGGAAGCCATCTGAGGTCTCTTACATAAGGGTACTAATCCCTTATGGGCTCCACCCTCATGACCTAATCACGTCCCCAAAGCCCCACCTCCTAACACCATCACCTTGGGGGTTAGGATTTCAGATATGAATTTTGGGCGTGACACAAACATTCAGCCCCGTCACAGAGCCTAAGGCAAGGAACCCTGCAGCTGTGGCCTCACAGTCTGAAGCAAACTTTTAATGGAGAAGGTTCTAAGTCCCTCTGGGCACAGCACCTCAGGCTCTGTCCTGGGTCCTATTCTGACTCCTTGTCTCTTTCTAGACTGAGAGTCTGCCTGACCTTTGTCAGGTCCCACCCCAGGCACAGGAACTTTGTCCCTAAATCATGCACTGGCCAGGGGTTGCTCCCACCTATGTCTGTAATTGCCACCAACCCTACTCATCTTCCCTCTATCCTGTGTCAGAGATTTTTGTTATGTCCTGGCTCTCTATTCTCTATCTCCTCCCTCTACCACACCTCCCCAAACCCGCAGCACTACTAACTTCTGCGGTCACCTTTGGCTGGGCTCTACTGACCCTTAGAGTGGAGCCCCTCACCAATCAGGACCCCTCTCCTCTCTGAGAGAGATAAACAAACCTGTTTGGTTTAGGCGGTTGTAGTTTGGGAACTTCTGTGTTACCACAGCTTGGGCTTGACCCCTAACGTACACTATACATTAATACTAGATAAGAATATAAAGCCAAGGATAAAGCAGATGTTTTAGCAAAGCCACTACCTTGAGAAAAAAAGAAACCAGCAAAAACAGGAAAAATGACCTCAAGATACAAGAAATACAAGGTGTAGAATAAAGCTAAATAATAACAAGAGTAACAAGGAATATCATCACTCATTTTAGGATATCATGCCCAAAAAACAAGAACAAGTGCCTATGCAAAAGGAATAATAAGAAAACCCATAAGAATTCCTAGTAATTCAAATGTTAACCAAAATTAAAAGTTCAACCAAGTGTTATATGTTAAAACTGAGGGGCTTTCCTGGAAGTGGAATAAAAAGACAGAATTGAGGGGCGCCTGGGTGGCGCAGTCGGTTAAGCGTCCGACTTCAGCCAGGTCACGATCTCGCGGTCCGTGAGTTCGAGCCCCGCGTCAGGCTCTGGGCTGATGGCTCGGAGCCTGGAGCCTGTTTCCGATTCTGTGTCTCCCTCTCTCTCTGCCCCTCCCCCGTTCATGCTCTGTCTCTCTCTGTCCCAAAAATAAAAAAAAAAAAAAAAAAAAAAAAAAAAGACAGAATTGAAACATAGGAGAGAAAGAGGAAAAACCTGGGGTCTCAATCTAGGCGATATGGCATCTAGCTCATAGTAGTTAAAAGAGAAAAGAATGAAGGAAATAAAGGGAGCAAATTATCAAACCATATTACAGAACTGAACTGTCCAAGTAGAGAGTTTGAGGCAGCATGAGGAGTATTGGCTCCACCGTGTTTGAGCTCTACCTAAAAGAAGAGAGCGTCTTCTGTTTGATAACAACGTGCCCATTAAGCCCCAGGGGAAGGAGGGGCAGGCAGTACTGGGGAAAACAAGGACCAGTTGGAAGACTGATGTGAGAGTTGAAAAACCTTGAAGTAACCCCATCATTACCATGTAGCGTCATCAGTACAATCAGGAAAGGACCTACCCCAAACTTCCTTATCCAAGTCTCTTAATTAGAACACTTATCAGCCGTAAGAAGCCAATAGGTCGCTGAGAGTGACCTAATTCATTGCACACAGAGCACTCTCGTTCCCAGTGCCTGGTCCATAGGAGGGAGTCAGTGGACATTGATTGAAAGAAGCAATGAATGAACTACTAAGTGAACAAAGAGCTCTCCTGCAATGGTAGTATGGGGAGGCTATTTGGGAAGAGGAGGTCTTCTGTGTCAAGATTGTGTTCTTCTGTTCAGCAGGTGAGTCAGAAGGGCCAGAAAGACACAGAAAGATAGGGACAGGGACAAAGTAGAACCATGAGGAGTGATACCATGTCAGGAGTGCAGCCACAAGACTGAGCAGGGAAAGCTAGCAGCCCTGGGGAAATGTCAAATTAGGTGAGTTAGCAATAATGGAGAACTTCAATAGCCCACGCACAGATATAGATGAGTTTGGGGATAAGAACCAGTCATTTTATTTTTTTGATGTTTATTTATTTGTTTTTGAGAGAGACAAAGTGCAAGCTGTGAGAGGCAGAGAGAGAAAATCCCAAGCAGGCTCTGTGCTGCCAGCGGGCTCTATCCCATCATGAGATCATGACCTGAGTGAAAATCAGGAGTCGGATGCTTGACTGACTGAGCCACCTAGGCGCCCCCCAAAACCAGTCATTTTAGAGACCACAAGAAAAGGAAACCTGCCAGTTTACCAAAGGGTTAAGAGAAATGGGTGCTGAGAAACTCAGTGTAACAGTAATCACAGTACAATTAAATTCAGTGTTCTGAAGAAGAGAAGAAGCCTGTCCCTCCCATCAGAATATAGAGCACTGACAATGAAGAAAGCAGTCTTTGACAAAAGAGCAAATAACTAGAGCAGAAATCTCATATTTTCAAAATATCTTAGTAAAAACATAAGGTAAATGTAAGAGATACATGACAAATCCAAAAGGTTATATTCTGTAACAAAAATCCTTTGGGACTAGGTGGCAGAGTATGGCCAATGAGATGGGGAAGGGGCTGGAGAGGAAAGGAAAGGAAAGGAAAAAGGAAAGGAAAGGAAAGGAAAGGAAAGGAAAGGAAAGGAAAGGAAAGGAAAGGAAAGGAAAGGAAAGGAAAGGAAAGGAAAGGGAAGGAAAGGAAAGGAAAGGAAAGGAGAGAAAGGAGCTTTTATAGCTAGGTTAGTTGACTCCTCTTTGGGGCTATGTAAATTACACTGAGACAGAAATTAAATTAATGATGAAACTAGTTGGGGTGCCTGAGTGGCTCAGTCAGTTAGGTGTCTGACTCTTGATTGTGGCTCAGGTCATGATATCATGGTTCATGGGATCAAGCCCTGGGGCAGGTTCCACACTGAGCATGGAGCCTGCTTGAGATTCTCTTTCTCTCTCTCTCTCTCTCTCTCTGCTCCTCCCCCCTGCTTGTGCTGGCTCTCTAAAATAATCATAATCATAATCATAATCATCATAATAATCATAAGGCTAGCTATCATTTCTTGAGAACTTTTCATGAAACGAACATGGAACCAGCTGAAAACACATTCCTTCCCCCTAGCTAGATTTAAGCTCTGGGACATGTTAAGTTTAGATTTAATTCAAGGCACAAGAGGAAACTGTTGAAAGGTTTTAAGCAAGAAAGTAACATGATATGATCTTTTTTGTATAATAAGACACATTTTTTTCTTATCGTTCTCATTGTTAAATTTCTTTAGGTGGTAAACTATTTAAAAGCAAAACTAATAACCATGTGTTGTGAAGTTTATAATACATGTTATAATGTTATGTAAAATGTTTGACAACAGTAGCACAATGGATGGGAGGGGGAAATGGAAGTATACAAGGTTCCTACCCTAGATATGAAGTGGTGTGATATTATTTGCAGTCTGAACTGTGAAAGTTAAAGATTTATCTTTTTAATCATAAAGGTACCACAGAAAATAAATGAGTAAAACAGAGGCATAGCTAATATACCAAAAAGAAAAAAAAAAGACACAAAATACAATAATAAAAATTCCTGGGGCACGTGAGTGGCTCAATCAGTTAAGCATCTGACTCTTGATTTTTGCTCAGGTCACGATCCCAGGGTCATAGTATGGAGCCCTGTGTGGGGCTCCATGCCGAGCGTGAGCCTGCTTGGGATTCTCCCTCTTTCTCTTCCTCTGCCCCTCTCCCCCACTTGCTCTCTTTCAAAAGGAAAAAACAAAAAAAGAAAAGAAAAAAGAAAAAAAAAAAAAAACAAACCTTGACTGATCCAGAGGAAGGAAGGAAAAAAAGAGGAAAGCAGAAAGAACAAATGGGACAAACAATACAAATAGCAAGATGGTGATTTAAACACAAGTCACTAAATGCATTAAATATAAATGGTCTAAACATTCCAATTAAAAGGCAGATTGGATAAAATTACCTTTCTTTCTAACTCCTCTTCCTCTCCCTTTTTCCCACCTCCTCTTTCTTTCTCTCTCTCCTCAACCCCCATCCCCTGCCCCCAAGGACTTTCTCCTCTCTCCTCCCTTCTCTCACCTCTTCCACTCTGTCTCTCCCCTCCATTTCTCTCCTCACCTCTTCTCTGTCTCCTCACGTTTTTTCCCCAATCTCTCTCCCTTGACATCTTTATACGTCACCTTTTCTCTGTTTTTTTCAAGACTTTGTCCTCTTTGGGACCAACCAAAAGAACTCTAAGTTCTTCTCACTTTCTCATGCCAAGAAATTGATTATCCAGACTAGGCTCCAGAGGCACAATCTTGATGACCTATAAGATCCTCTCCCTTACTATCCCACCTTCCTCCTTAGCCAGTCAGCCAAAACTTCCCATTGTTTTTCTTCCTATTACATCTGTATCACTGAGCAACTATAAGTGTATGGAGAAAAGGTGTACCAAAGAACAGAAAATAGGTAGAAAAGAGATTATCTTTCTTTACCATGATAATTATGCTAAGTTCACTTTTCCACACACCTTGGGAGTTCATGACATGCTCTCTGACTAATAAGTAAATAAGGAAACATCAATATTAATCTCATAAATCCCACTGTATTAGTTTCTAAGGGTTGCATAGCAAATTATATCAAACTGGGTGTCCTAAACAACAGAAATGTATTCTCACCCAGTTCTGGAGGCCAGAAGTATGAAATCAAGGTGCCAGCAGGCCATGCTCCCTCCAAAGTCTCTAGAAAAGAATCCATCCTTGCGTTTTCCAGTTCCTGTTGGTGTTCCTTGGCTCATGGCGGCAAAGCTCAAATCTCTGCTTCTCTTGACATGATATTCATATGGCCTTTCTCTCTATATATAGATATCTTGGTGTCCTCTCTTTTTATAAGGGCATTGGATTTAGGGTCCACCTTAAAACCAGAACAATTCACTGTGATATCTCTAAGTAATTACATCCACAAAGATTCTATGTTTAAATAAAGTCACATTCTCAGGTTCTTGGTGGACTCTACCTACCATCCTGAAATATATAATAGCATTCGGGGATTAGCACTTTTACTTTAAATTTCAAATACTTTTTCCCTAAAATTTTCACCAAAGTTTGCCACATTCTCCACTCATTCATTCACTCACTGAACAAGCATTTACTGCACATTGACCATTGCACTAGAGATAGGAGTGTGGGTCATTCACTCACTGAACAAGCATTTATTGCACGTTGACTATTGCACTAGACATAGGAGTGTGGGTCCTTTTAATAAACCTAAGTATTGCTGTTACTCTTGAGTTCTTCATCCTGATTTTGTATCTCTGATTTCCAAAGGGAGTTGTCTGCCAGACAGGGAATTTCTTCCAGGCTGGAGTTATTTTCACACTTCGGTTTTTAAATTAAAACAATAGTAAAGTGCACTGACATTTTGTTCCAAGAGCATGTGGAGTAAT
The DNA here is from genome assembly GCF_028018385.1 of Neofelis nebulosa. Lineage (NCBI taxonomy): Eukaryota > Metazoa > Chordata > Mammalia > Carnivora > Felidae > Neofelis > Neofelis nebulosa. Next base: position 7,789,172 of record NC_080794.1, on the reverse strand, counting down.
ATTTTTATGGTTACTCTGGCAACCACAGAGGCATGAGTGGGCAGGCGGAAGGGAGCAGAAGGCTTGGCATCAGTAGCAGAGGGTGGAAGGAGCACCTCTCTGTGGTGTGCTGGCTCTGGTCCTCACAGGACGAGGCCAGGAGTCCAGCTACTGCCCGGAAAATGGCCCAGATCCCTGGCCTGAATCATCATCCTATGACTGGAGAATGCGGACAGATTACTTTCTCAAGAAACTAGTGATAAACCAAAGGGTGTAGGAATTAAGAACTTGTTCTAAAAAAGAACTGTTTATACAGGGCTAGACGTCAGCACATGAAGGGCAGTCACTGGGAGCCCGGCTGCTTGTAGGCACCAGGTACACGCGTCACCAAGGGCACAGAGGCGGACGCCCTGTCAGGGACTTGATTTTGCCAGTGGTACTGGATTCTGGGACAAAGTCTGAGATGGGTTCTACGATGTCTAGTATCTCTACACTTAGGAAACATGGCTCTACCATTAATTAGTCAGTCCCTGTCTACTGGGGACCCAATACACGCACAGCACTGAACCAGAGGCCTCGGAAATAAAGATAAATCAATAACAATTAAAAAAAAAAAAAGAACTACCCTAAACTGGACAAAGATATAATGCAAATGAACAATAAATTCATGCTTGTGTGATTCACACGTTTTACCCCGTAAGTCTAAAAAAAAAGGACTCGTGGGAAGGAAAGAAAATCCGAAACCCTGTTGGAAGTCAACATGTCTTAATAGTTAAGCGTGTGAGCTTGACCACTAAGCGTGGTCCTGGATTTGAATTCCAACTTTCCCTTACTCGTTATATATCCTTGCAAGTCACCTATACTTACTGACTCTGTTCCCTCAGTTGCAAAAAGGAGGGGGAAATTCTTACCTCATGAGGGCATTGTGAGGATTAAATGAGAAAGCATTTCACGGGCACTAATACAATGTCTTGGCATATCACTGATACGCAATACATGGAATTGTCACTATTGTCATCATTCATAGGTTCACTCCCACCCTTGTCATAACTTAGGACATGGGCCCAGGTATGGTGGCCTGCTGCCAGCAGGATGGTGCTGGCAGGAATAACCAGGAGCTGGGATCACCAGGAGGCTATGGAAGCTAACTCCTAAGACCCAGCCTTCTGGAAGAGAGAAAGCACAATGATTGGATCATCAAGGTCAGAGACAACCTAGACATTCGGTCGTCAGCTGGGACCTAATCAGTAGGGTGCCTGGCTCCAACCACTTAGCCCGGAACTTACTGGGTGCCTACTACTGCACTAGATACCTTGTCAGAGGGTGGACAACATGGCCGGGGTGGGGTCAGCCAAAGCTACTCCATAGAACGCTCCGAGGTTGGGAGGAAAAAAAGTGAGGAGTATAGGGAGGAGTCGCCACACATGGAAGAAGCTGGTTTCCTCTGGGGGCCCTGGTGTCACTCAGGACCCCACCTCACAGTCTTCATTATGAATCCTGATAGAGGAGGGGCAGAACCATTCATGCAGGTTAGTTAGAAACAGAAACTGGATTGGATCTTCACAAGAATGGTCCAGGGCCCAGGTGTGGGAAGCTGGGCAAAAGAAACGTGGGGTGACGAGAAATGCGGTGAGGAGGCTGCCCTTGGCCATGGCCCCTGAAACTCAGAGAAATCAACTTGGGTGAACAAGAAGTCGTTCTACCTCTCTGTTAGATTAGTCACCCAGTTACAATTATTTTTAAGATAGTGTTCTATTTATACACCAAAGAGCTAACTATGGAACTGTGTGACTCCGTAAGTATTCAAAAATATTCCACATGCACTGAAATGAAAATATGAATTATAACATAAAGCCAGGCCAGATTACCTCAACTTTCAGACTATCCTATCTAGAAAGTAGACAATACTAACATTCGATTGTTTTTTTTAATCACAGAATGAGACAAAAATGTTCCCATCTGTCAATTTCTTAAAAAAACAAAAACTCAAATCTCTACAAGTATATGAAGTGATTTTGAATGTAAATAATCACTTTTTCCAAATGTGGTCAAATTGGTTATATTCAAAACCACACTGAGATATCACCTCACGTCAGTCAGAGTGGCTAAAATGAGCAAATCAGGAGACTATAGATGCTGGCGAGGATGTGGAGAAACGGGAACCCTCTTGCACTGTTGGTGGGAACGCAAACTGGTGCAGCCGCTCTGGAAAACAGTGTGGAGGTGCCTCAAAAAACTAAATATAGATCTACCCTATGACCCAGGAATAGCGCTGCTGGGAATTTACCCAAGGGATACAGGAGTGCTGATGCATAGGGGCACTTGTACCCCAATGTTTATAACAGCACTTTCAACAACAGCCAAATTATGGAAAGAGCCTAAATGTCCATCAACTGACGAATGGATAAAAAAGAAATGGTTTATATATACAATAGACTACTAGTTGGCAATGAGAAAGAATGAAATCTGGCCATTTGCAGCAACGTGGATGGAACTGGAGAGTGTTATGCTAAGTGAAATAAGTCATACAGAGAAAGACAGATACCATATGTTTTCACTCTTATGTGGATCCTGAGAAACTTAACAGAAGACCATGGGAGAGGGGAAGGGGGAAAAAAAGTTACAGAGAGGGAAGGAGGCAAACCATAACAGACTCTTAAAAACTGAGAATAAACTGAAGGTTGATGGGGGGTGGGAGGGAGGGGAAAGTGGGTGATGGGCATTGAGGAGGGCACCTGTTGGGATGAGCACTGGGTGTTGTATGGAAACCAATTTGACAACAAATTTCATATTAAAAAAAAAAAAGAACAACTAAAGGCAAGTGGTTTTATCTGGTCTCCAGTGAAACGATACAATTCTGACTTTCCTTGACTAATAGAACTGTCTGCCAAGTTGTCTGGGTGAACATAGAAAATAGAGAATTAGGGCATAAGTGCTGTAACTTCCAGAACAATGGGTTTGTGGAGAGAGAATTGGAGACTTGAGTCCTATTCCCCTGCCCTGGACGACTAGAAGTGTTGAGAATGCACTAAAGCACAGTTATGAATAAATAAGTGTTCTGGGAGAAGAGAGGGTTGGTCCTTTCCCTCAAGTGATTTAGCATCTAGCTAGTGTCACAAAATTGCAACCGAAGGACAGTGATACCAGTAAGACAGTTTGCAAGAAGGTTCCACAGTGATGCACCATTCAGAGGAATGAGGGAAAGGGAGAGCCCATGGCATCCTCCATGGGGCAGATGGTAGGCTGGCCCTGGACTGTTAGGAAAACTGCCGGGCGGGAAAGGGGAAATGCAGAGCACCTTCTGGATCAGGAGCCCCTCACGGGAGCATGGGTGGGAGCCAGCGTGGGGTTCTGGGAGACCCCGGGAATGGACCACGCACAGAGAACTAGTTAGCCAGACCAGGGAGTCTCAATAGAGTGTGGAAGGAGTCTGTGCCCCAAGGGTTCATCCAATACCTGCCACGGGCCAGGCACTGCAGGGACATGGGAAAATGATGTTGACATCAGGAGGCATGAAGGTGGTGTGAAACTGAGGTTGGGTTGGGGGAAGGCAGTAGGAAGCAAGTGGGCTCAGCTGGGGGACTCCGGACTACACTGGTGAGGATCTAGGGAATATGGAAGAGAAAAGTGGGATATCTCAAAAGAAGTGAGAGATATTGCCCGGACACGGGAGACACAAACTTTAAATGACTCAGAATCACCGGGTGAGCAGGTGATTGTTGGTGCCAAAGACAGAAACAGTTGTCACCTGAGCAGGGCAGGGCCCTTGGCTGACCCACTGGTCAAATGAGGGTGCGAAGAATTTCCTTCCTACTTTACAGGATTATTGTAAGATGATGTGAGAAATGGTTTTAACAATCATCTAAGATGTGTATCTCACCTAGAATCAGAAAATGTTGGACTTAGTATGCTAATCAGGGGGCTGCTGTCCTCTTAGGAGTGATTTCATGTCTTCATTATTCATTTCAGACATGCACAGTTGCTTTCTGACTCTAGATTATACCATTTTTAGAAACATTAACAATCAATGCCAACGCTTAAGCCACAGCCCCACCGCTTATGCACAAAGGCCACAGTTACTGTGTGTGAAGCATGTTCTATTTGTAGTTTTATCTCTTTGCCTTGTGGGTTCCTAATCTCGAAAGGGCTTCTCTCACCCTGATTGGCTAGGTCAAGTTGTTCTGTCTAATTCTGCCACTCACCACTGGGACAAGGATCATCATGTGACGGATACTGGATGTCAGGGCAGCCCCGTGGCATTTCCACTTTTTCTGTCATCATGCTCCGGTAGCTGGAGACTGAGCACCCTCTCTATCTGGTATACCTGGTTTGCACAGACCAATTCACTTTTAGTAACGGGATGTTTTTTTTGGTAACTGGATTCTTTTTAAAAAAAATTTTTTTTTAACGTTTATTTATTTTTGAGACAGAGAGAGACAGAGCATGAATGGGGGAGGGTCAGAGAGAGAGGGAGACACAGAATCGGAAACAGGCTCCAGGCTCTGAGCAGTCAGCACAGAGCCCGACGCGGGGCTCGAACTCACGGACCGCGAGCTCGTGACCTGAGCCGAAGTCGGGCGCTCAACCGACTGAGCCACCCAGGCACCCCTGTAACCGGATTCTTAATGCTGTATTAAAGAGTCTCTGTGGCTGTATTGGCAAAGACCAGTGGTGTGTCAAAGTGAAATGGACCAGTAAAAGGAGCAGAGAGAGAAGGAACTGAATAGTTTGAGTGAGAACCAAGCCCTCCTCTTCTGCCTCCCCTATTGTGGTGTCTCAGCGCTCACCGGTACTCCCACCCTGCCTTCCCTTTCCTGTTGCTGAGGTGGATCCTCCAGTAAAGATGGAGGGGATGGCAGGGGGCTGGGGGGCGGGGGCAAGGAGTAAGAAGATTAGAAGCAACATGCTGGGAAACTAGGGAAACGAGAGAGATCAGGGACATACCCAGCTCCTTCCTGCTCATCCAGCTCTTGTCTTCTCCCCATATCATTTCTGATTCTTATTCTTCATTCTCTGCTTGAGCCCTCAGAAGTCCCTTTGGGGGCCACCTGGGTGGCTCAGTGGGTTGAGCATCCGACTTCAGCTCAGGTCATGATCTTGCAGTTCCTGAGTTCAAGCCCCACATCAGGCTCACTGCGGTGAGCCTGTCAGAGCCAGAGCCCACTTTGGATCCTCGGTCCCCCTCTCCCTGCCCCTCCCCCACCTGCATTCTCCCCAAAATAAATAATTTTTTTTTAAAAAAGAAGTGCCTTGGCATTAAAGTAGGAATTTAAGGATGGAACTCACTTCCACCTTTCCCTATTTTCCCTTGGCTTTCAGAAAGTGCCAGATCTCCATGTTGTTTAAAACTGAGCACGGGCACCCTGTCCTCAAAGAGGCTGAGCTTCACTGCCTGAAGGCGGGGAACAAAACCTAGCTTGACTTTGCCTTGAAAGAAAAGCTAAAAGCTTAGAAAAGATACAGCATTGCTGCTGGACAGAACGGACTGTGCAGCATTTCACGTACTTTCAGAGCAATTCATAATATTTGTACCATAATCTCCCATTTTCCTGACTTCTTAGCCTTTTTCTTCAATGGAAAATCAGTTAATATCTGAGACATGTGTTACCTTCAGGCTATAGTATTTAGCTCCCAAGAATGTTATGAGGATTAGCAATACTTAGTCACGTATATTGCTCACAGGAATGACCCGAAGGGGATGAACATAATTAATCACAAAATGTTTAACAAATATTGGTGTTGCATATAAACTTGTATTACTAAATTTCAAAAAAAATAAAAAATAAACATGTATTACTAACACCCACAATTATCGCATTACTACATCCAAAACATCTACATGACTTTCTACATTCTGCTTAAATAGTCATTGTTAAATTGCTAAGGATCCTCAAGCATTAAAAACTGTACAAAGAAAATTTCAGTGCTCTCCTGCTTTATATCCTCAAAACATAGTCATTAACATCCTTAAAATTTATCTTCAACCTGCTCATAAAATTGAAAGTATGCACACAGTGTAGAAAGGGAGAATTAACTTAGATGATGAAACAGTTTAGAAATGAAGACAACTTTCCAAAGAATGAGTGGAAATACCATTTCCAACCGTACACAGTCATGGTTTGGCAAGAAGAAGGAAAGCCTATCAAATGCTAAATGTTCCCATAGATTTGAATTTCTATATATATAATACTTCTTGGCAACAAGCCAGAGCAGCAATGGCTGTGTGTGTGTGTGTGTGTGTGTAAGTTCACTTATGCATTCACTTGATCAGTGTTAACTGAGCACCTAATTCATAACAGGCACTGGGGATAGAATAATGAACAACAGACACAAAAACTCCTGCCTTCCTAAATTTACATGCTAAAAGCTAGTAATAATCAAACGTATATATCACCTACTTATTTATATACAGACTCGAAGGTATATGGTGTACATAGATATATGTATTCTACTTAAATATTTACTTCCTTCCTATCTGCAATACTGCCTTCATAGTACAATAATTATAATCTATAGTAACTGCTTCCATGAACCTTTTCAACTTCTCCTTCCTTGGTGGAGACCTGAATAATGTTAACTGGCTATCCCAAACCCAGAATAAACAGCTCTAATATGCTGGCTCCTGGGTTCAACCAAGACAACATCCAAAAGTGTATTATTTGCTTTAGGTTCAAGATGATGAACAAATGGAACATACATGACTACTGCTCTTTTCTTTCCAAATCCTGTTCACCTGGGGGGGTGGGGAAGAGATACAAATGGAATTAAACCCCAAACAGTGCAAGAAATGGGAAAAGTAAGCTATTAAGATTTTTTATAAATCTGACAAATTCTAGAATATGGTACATATGTGCAATATTTTAATAGTTTAAAAAAAAAAAGAGTGGAAGAAGCTACTGTCCAGAAGTTGCATTAGGGAAGAGTGCAGGGGATGCCAGTAGGGGAGCTCCATCCGTCAAGGCTCCAAACTCAAGAGTGGATTGGGGGGCAGGGGGTGACGTCACCAAGATGATGGAGTTGGAGACCCCAGCCTCCGACCCCCCACAAAGGTCAATAATTAGATAGCCGCCCCTGAGTGAAAACAGCTCTGAGACAGCTCTGGAGTCCACTTAAGACACTTCAGCAACACAATGGAACAAAAAGAATAACTGCACATGAAGAGAAGGCAACCTCCTTTCGCCTGCATCATCCCCTCCCCAAAGCCAACATTACTCCGAACCAAGAGGAACCTCTCCAGCTGGAAAGAATTCCCCTCACCAGGAAAGGGGGAGCGGGGTGACTGCTGAGCTTCTCTAGCCTTTTGGCGCACAGCGCAAAGGTCCTGCTTTGATTTCACTCCACCTGGACAAGCAAAGCTCGGATGAACAGAGACGGCTAGGAGCGAGGAAAAGCAGCAGCCGACAACAGCAGACACACGATGGAAGTAATGGAAGTTCCTGGTGATGCCCAACCCGGGCCTCCACTGCCGTGTGCACACCCATGGAGAGAGTCTTCAGTCACAGAGGACACAGCAACAGCCAGGGCCCCTGTAGTCTTGGCGGGCCTGGGTCTGGCCCCGTCTCCTGTCGTGGGCCTGTAGCGCTAGGCTCACCTGCGGACAGCCCCTTCAGCAGTGCACCTACATGCCCCCAGCCTGATTCCTGACACCGGCCTCCAATGCCATGCACCCATGCTGAGAACTAGCACACGTGGTCTTTCACACCAATATCCAGGGTCCCTGAAGATGCCAGGGAGCCTGCAGTTGACCTCAGACCTTGCTACTTGCCCTGTTCCCCGAGGAGGGCAAAATGGGTAAAGGGAGTCAAAAGTACAAAATAATGTATAGCAGACTGACTGTAGTTAATAATACCATATTACATATTTCATTTAAAAAAATTTTTTTAATGTTTTTTATTTATTTTTGAGACTCAGACACACACACACAACATGAGTAGCGGTAGGGAACAGACAGAGACAGAGACACAGAATCTGAATCAGGCTCCAGGCTCTGGGCCATCAGCACAAAGCCTGACACAGGGCTCAAACTCACGAGCTGTGAGATCCTGACCTGAGCTGAAGTCAGATGTTTAACCGACTAAGCCACCCAGGTGCCCCCATATTGTATATTTCAAAGTAGCTAGGAGAGTGGACCTTGAAAGTTCTCATTACAAGGGGAAAAATATGTAACTATGTATGGTGATGGATATTGACCAGATTTATTGCAGTGGTCATTTTGCAAGGTATACAAATATCAAATCATTACATTATACACCTGAAACAAAAAAATTATAACTACAATAATTTACTATGGTTACACAATATAAAAATATATAAATTTACATATGAAAAACAAAGCATGGGGGTGAGGGAATAAAAGGATAGAGTTTTCTTAATTTTTAAAAACTGAGAGCTTTCTACCTGATATCAGTAATATGACAGGGATGTCCACTCTCACCACTGTTGTTTAACATAGTGTTGGAAACCCTAGCCTCAGCAATCAGACAACAAAAGGACATAAAAAGCAACCAAACTGGCAAAGAAGTCAAACTTCCGCTTTTTACGGATGACATGATACTCTACATGGAAAACCCAACAGACACATAAGCCAATGGAACAGAATACAGAACCCATAATTGAACTCACAAATGTATGGCCAATTAATCTTTGACAAAGCAGGAAAGAGTATCCAATGGAAAAATGACAGTCTCTAGCAAATGGTCCTGGGAGAACTGGACAGCAACAGGCAGAAGAATGAAACTGGACCACTTTCTCACACCACATACAAAAATAAATGCAAGATGGATGAAAGACCTAAATGTGAGACAGGAAAGCATCAAAACCCTAGAGGAGAAAACAGGCAACAACCTCTTTGACTTCAGCCGCAGCAACTTCTTACTTGACATGTCTCTGAAGGCAATGGAAATAAAAGCAAAAATAAACTATTGGGACCTCATCAAGATAAAAGTCTTCTGCACTGCAAAGGAAATAACCAACAAAACTAAAAGGCAACCAACAGAATGGGAGGAGATATTTGCAAATGACATATGGGATAAATAGCATCCCAAATCTATAAAGAACTTACCAAACTCAACACCTGAAAAACAAATAATCCAGTGAAGAAATGGGCAAAAGACATGAATAGACACTTTTCCAAAGAAGACACCCAGGTGGCCAACAGACACATGAAAAGATGCTCAACACTGCTCATCATCAGGGAAATACAAATCAAAACCACATTGAGATACCACCTCACACCAGTCAGAGTGGCTAAAATTAACAATTCAGGAAACAACAGATGCTAGAGAGGATGTGGAGAAACAGGAACCCTCTTGCACTGTTGGGAATGCAAACTGGTGCAGCCACTCTGGAAAACAGTGTGGAGGTTCCTCAAAAAATTAAAAACAGAATTACCTTACAACTCAACAATAGCATTACTAAGAATTTATCCAAAATATACAGGAGTACTGATTCATAGGGGCACATGTACCCCAACATTTATAACAGCACTATCAACAATACTCAAATTATGGAAAAAGCCCAAATGTCTGTCAACTGATGAATGGGTAAAGATGTGATACACACACACACACACACACACACACACACACACACACACACACACTGGAATACTACTTGGCAATGAAAAAGAATGAAATCTTGCCATTTACAACAACATGGATGGAACTGGAGGATATTATGCTAAGTGAAATAAATCAGTCAGAGAAAGAAAGATATCATATGTTTTCACTCATATGTGGAATTTGAGAAACTTAACAGAAGACCATGGGAGAAGGGAAGGGAAAAAAATAGTTTCAAACAGAGAGGGAGGCAAAACATAAGAGACTCTTAAATACAGAGAACAAACTGGGGGTTGATAGGGAGGTGAGGGGAGGGAAAATGGGTGATGGGCATTGAGGAGGGCACTTGTTGGGAGGAGCACTGGGTGTTGTATGCAAGCAATGAATCATGGGAATCTACTCCCGAAGCCAAGAGCACACTGTATATACTCTATGTTAGCTAACTTGACAATAAATTATATTAAAAAAATTTTTTTAAACATTTTATTTATTTTTGAGAGAGAGACAGAGACAGAGCACAAGTGGGGAAGAGGCAGAGAGAGAGGGAGACACAGAATCCAAAGCAGGCTCCAGGCTCTGAGCTGTCAGCACAGAGCCTGACACAGGGCTTGAACTCACAAACCGTGAGATCATGACCTGAGCCAAAGTCGGATGCTTAACTGACTGGGTCACCCAAGAGCCCCTTGACAATAAATTATATTTAAAAATGTTTTTCGAGAGAGAGTATCCATGAGTGGGGGAGGGGCAGAGAGAGAGGGAGAGAAAGAACCTTAAGCACACTCCATGCCCAGTGCAGAGCCTGATGTGGGGCTCAGTCTCACAACTGTGAGACCATGACTTGAGCCAAAATCAAGAGTTGGACACTTAACTCACTGAGTCACCCAAGCACCCCAAAGGATAGAGTTTTGGTATGTGATCGAAATTAAACTGTTATCAGCTTAAAATTGACTATCACATCATGAGATGTTTCAAGCAAGCCACAGGGTAAACACAAAACAAAAACCTATAGTAGATATACACAAGATAGAGGAATCAAAGTCTACGACTACAGAAAAATCAATTCACAAAGAAAGATGGCAAAAGAGGAAGCAAGGAACAAAAGAACTACAAAACAATTAACAAGATGGCAATAGTATGTCGTTACCTACCAATAATTACTTTTAGTATAAATGGATGAAATTTTCCAATCAAAAGGCTTAGGGCGGGGCACCTGGGTGGCTCAGTCAGTTAAGCATCTGACTCTTGATCTCAGCTCAGGTCTTGATCTCGGGGTCATGAGTTCAAGCCCTGCACTGAGCTCCATGCTGGGCATGAGGCCTACTTAAAAAAGACAAAAAAAAACCCACAGTGGAGGAATAGATATTTTTTAAAACAACATAGAGAAAATACACACATATACTCACACAGAAGACTCAACTATATGCTGCTTATAAGCGGCACCCTTAAACTTCAAGGACACACATAGGCTCAAAAAGAAAAGATGGAAAGGGATATTCCATGCAAATGGAATGCAAAAGAGAACAGAGGTGGCTATATTTCTATAAGACAAAACTGACTTTAAGTCAAAAATGGGAGTATGAGACAAGATAATTCTGAGGATAAAGGGGTCGATTCATCGAAATGATATAAAAATTAAATATAAAACTATATGGAACCAACATCAGAGCACCTAATTATATTAAGCAAATACTAACAGACCTGAAGAGAGTAAGAGACCATGATACAATAATGGCAGGGGTTTCAATACCCCACTTTCAATAATGCATAAATTATCCAGACAGAAAACCAATAAATAAACATTGGACTTGAACTACACTTTAGACTAAATGGACCTCTCCATAATAAGAGAATATTAAGTTACATTTATTCATACATTACCTTAATATATACATTCATATACTGTATTCAGTTACCAAAAGAGTCAGCAAATTTAAAAATATTGAAATCATACCAGGTATCTTTTCTGACCACAATAATATGATGCTAAAAATCAATAATAGGAGGAAGACTGGAAAGTTCACACATATGTGGAGAATAAACTCCTGAACAAATAATGGAAAGAAAAATATCAAAAAAACCGCCTAACTTTAGCACCCAAGGAACCAGGAAAAGCAAGAACAAACTAAGCACAAAGTTAGTAGAAGAGAGATTAGAACAGAAATAAATGAAATAGAGAATAGAAAAAACAATTGACAAGATCAAGAAAATGCAGTGATGTTCTTTTCTGAAGACATAAACAAAATTTACAAACCTTTAGCTAGACTTACCAAGAAAAAAGAGAGGGACTCAAATAAAGTTATCAATGAAAGAGGAGACATTGTAAGTGGTACCACAAAACATACAAAGGATTATAAGAGATTTATAAAAAATTATATGCCGACAATTTGACAATCTAGAAGAAGTGGATAAATATCTAGAGACATGGATATTTCTACCATGTCTGAATCATGAAGAAATATAAAATCTGAACGGATCAATAATAAGTAGGAGATTGAATCAGTAAGGAAGAACCCTCCAACAGGGAAAATTCCAGGATCAAATGGCTTCACAGATTAATTCCACCAAACATTTAAAGAAGAAGTAACACCAGTTCTTCTCAAACTCTTTCCAAAAATTGAAGAGGAGGGAACACTTCTGAACTGACTTAATGAAGCCAGCATTACCTTGATACCAAAGCTTGACAAGGACAGTGCAAGAAAAGAAAACTATGGGCCAATATCCCTAATCAACATAGATGCAAACATTCTCAACAAAATACTAACAAACCAAATTCAACAGCACATTAAAAGGATCATCCGCCGTGATCAAGTGGGATTTATCCCTGGGATGCAACGAAGATTCAACACACGCAAATCAACAAATGTGATAATACCCATTAACAGAATGAGAGACAAAAACCATATGGTCAGCTCAATAGATGCAGACAAAGCATGTCACAAAATCCAGTATTTTTTCATGATAAAAACTCTCAAAAAATTGGTGTAGAGAGAACACACCTCAATATAATAAAGCCGCAGCTAACATATTAAATGGAGGAAGGTTGAAAGCTTTCCCTCTAAGACCAGGAACAACACAAGTGTGCCCACTCACACCATGTCTATTCAACATGGCGCTACAACGGCGATGGAGATGCTTTTTATTGAATGCCTTCCTTTAGCACTTGAATTTCTTTGAAACATACAAACACATTACTCTGATTAAACAAGAACCAAAACACCACAACAAAATGGTTCGGGAGCTTAATTTTTTTTCAAGATATAATAGGAGTTTTATTCCATTTCTTTCTTTTTTTTTCTTCAGTTCCATTAGTGTTATTGCTCAGGTCTTTCCACTAGCAAAGGTGCGGTCCCGCGTCAGTAGGCTGTGACCACCCCCAAATGCATGGCCAGTAGCAGCAGAAAGGGTAGGGTTTTCTCAATCGTCCTGGTAACTGCAATGGTGCTCACTTGGCTTAGATAGAGGAAATCTAGCCACCCAGAGATTTCTTAAGACTCAGAGCAGCTTTGCAGGAGAATTTCCCTAGTTAATTGACCCTTGTTAGCTTAAACGACAGCAGATAATCTCCAAAAGCGAAACTACTTTGAGTGGCAAAGCTGTTATCTACCGCAATGTAACTGCCCGAAATCTAGTGGCTTAACACAACAACTACCATTTTACTGTATCTCACAGCCATGTGGGTCAGGAATTCAGGAAGGGCTCAGCAGGCAACTCTCCTGTTCCAGGGGGTCTCTCAGTGCTACTCACTTGGCAGGGGGCCTGTTCAGGAGGGTCCAGGATGGTTTCCATCACGTGTCTAGGGCTGTGGTAGAGTCGTCTGGAAAGCTGGGCCCGTCTGGGGCTCTCAGCACCTAGGCTCTCTGTGTCAGAATTCCCTTCCTTTTTGAGGCTGAAGAGTGTTTCATGGTATGGCCGTACTACAGTGAATACCACCGTTTACCCCTCCATCCGTCGGTGGACACCAGGGCTGCTTCCGCTTTTTGGCTACTGTAAAGAACGCTGCTTGGAACGTGGGTGGCCAAGTATCCGTTGGAGCCCCTGCAGTCACCAGAACTGACTATTTTGAGGAATCAGAAAGTGCAAAATCACTGGTCGGAAACTGTAAACAAGTTAGAAGTCATCTGGAAGAATCCTTAAACGTGAATAAGCTCAGGCTGCTGTCTGCAGCTGCTTTCCATACATTTCGAGCAAGGGCTCCCATGGACAGACATTCGTGTCATAGCACCAGGAACAGCAAGCACCCTGCTCTGATCCTGTAACACACCTGAAATATTTCTCCCAATTCCCTTTGAGACCAAAATTATACATTTAGGAACCAGCCGGCTGAGATGAGGGAGGGTGGTCTGGGGTGACAGCCTCAGATTCACTAATTGTTCAAGAAATACTGGGGCACCTGGGTGGCTCAGTCAGTTAAGCGTCTGACTTCAGCTCAGATCATGATCTCGCAGTTCGTGGGTTCAAGTCCCATTAGAGCCCTGTGCTAACAGCTCAGATTCTGTCTCTCTCTCTCTCTCTCTGCCCCTCCTCCACTCACACTCTGCCTCTCTCTCTCTCTCAAAATAAACATTGTTTGGGGCACCTGGGTGGCTCAGTCAGTTAAGCGTCCGACTTCGGCTCAGGTCATGATCTCGCAGTCTGTGGGTTCGAGCCCCGCGTCGGGCTCTGTGCTGACAGCTCAGAGCCTGGAGCCTGTTTCAGATTCTGTGTCTCCCTCTTTCTCTGACCCTCCCCTGTTCATGCTCTGTCTCTCTCTGTCTCAAAAATAAATAAATGTTAAAAAAAATTAAAAATAAAATTAAAAAATAAACATTTTAAAAAATGTTTATATACATATATATATATATATATATATATATATATATCTTTACTGAGTGCCTTCTATGGGCCAGACACTGTGCTCGGCACTTGGGATGTACCTGTGAACACGTGAGACAAAACTCTGGCCTCATCCTAGTGAGGGGGGATGGGCAGATGCTTAAAAATATGCTTCATGACTAAGTGACTTCTTTACTGGTACATATCAGCATCACTGCATTCATCCACTCGTTCCTTTATTTAATCATTCAACAAATATTCACCGGGGGCCTTTTCCTTCTTACAGAAAAAGGTATTTTTTATTTAAAAATAGAGCCGAGACAGAGCTGTGCACAGGACGACATGCTACCTGCCCCTCAGAGCCGAACTCACCAGCGTCCAATGTGTGAAACATTGTGCGTCGTGTTTTCTTTCCCAGCACTACTATTTACATTAAGGAAGACATGAGATAAAGATTTGAACTCAAGAGAAGACGGGAGATTAGGCGTGTTCAGCGACTGGAAACTCAATTGGGACAGAAATTCGAATCTTTATGATAAGTCCTCGTAATGGCATTAAACACGCAAACAAAATAGGCACGGCGCTCCTGAGGCATTCTTGTATAATTTCAGACCTAGTCCTCCATTGTGTTACAATCGGAAAATAACAAGCCAGACTTCCCAAAAGCCTGAAACAAAATCACTGGCTTCTAAAAATGTGTTTATGCGTATGTACTGTCTCAATGGCAACAGCTCTCTTTTACGCTTTTTGCTTCAGAATATTACTAATGTCTGGTCAGAAAGCATAGCCGTAAAATTAGCCCTCAGAGCTGATGTGTACCCAAATGGTAAGAAATATTCTATTGTGCACCGGTTCAATTGGACGTTAAAGAATGGCATGGCATTTCAGGGCTGCAAAAAGAGAAAGGAACATTCAGAAACCATCAAGAGATTAAAAAGTAGAAACCGGGGCACCCAGGGGCACTTGGGTGGCTCAGTTGGTTAAGCCTCCGACTTTGGCTTAGGTCATGATCTTGTGAGTTCGAGGTGAGTTCGAGCCCCACATCGGGGTCTGTGCTCACAGCTCAGAGCCTGGAACCTGCTTCAGATTCTGTGTCTCCATCGCTCTCTGCCCCTCCCCCGCTCATGCTCTGTCTCTCTCTCTCTCAAAAATAAATAAACAATTTAAAAATTAAAAAAAAGAAAAGTAGAAACTAAGACCAGTCATCCAGTTAGGCTAAAAAATGAATTTCTGTCTCCAACTCGGGGGTCCGTGGTGGACGGAGAGCTCCTCTTTGCCGTTCTGGCTGGAAGCGAGTAGGAGATGTCCCTCCAGAGCTCAGTCTGTCCCTGGGAGAGAAAGCACCAGAGACAGGCAGGCAGGAGACCGCACAGCCCTCACCTCCCCCACCTCTCATGCTCCCACTTTCTCCATCAGCAAAAAGCCACCTTACACATGACCAGTGTGTTGAGTCTCTCGTGGGACACAATATTTGACCAAAAATAATTGATAAAAATACGTGCAGCGTAGGCACGACATCGAGCTTTCTGATTGTAATGTACGCGCCTGACGTGAAGCTTTTGATTGCCGAGATAGCCACGGCAAAGACATCCACCTCCAATAAACACGTGGCCAGCTGTAAGACACAGCTACTGGCCAAACAGCCAGATAAGGAATGAGGCCACCCCAACCCATAAAGTCCCCTCTTTCAGAAGGTTCTGGGTAAGCTACATATGACAGTTTGAGTGACTCCGCTTCTCCTGCCAGTGCCTTAATTCCCACTCTTAGGCCTTAAATGATCCAAGAAAGAGTGAACCCAAGAAACCCAAGACACCCTATCCTCAGAATTCCAGGCCCATCCCCTCTCTCTACTTTGTTGTGCGGCCCTCGGATGTGCCGTGTAATGATCTGTGAGTAATAAACTTTGTTCCTCAAAGGTCCCTGACGGTTTGTGCCAAAGTGCATCCTGAAGCCAAAGCAAGAACCACAAGGCTGGGCCAGCCCCAGCGCTTGCTTTGGTGAGAGAATGTCTTCGGGGCCTCGCTGAGAGATACATTATATGGGCCCAGGCATTCTGAGGGGATAGCATGGGTGTCAAAAGATCAAGACCAACACCGCACAACTGCTAAGCGGGGTTAAGGAACCTCAGTCCCTTCCTGAAGGAAACTGTTCCAACCTGCTACCCAGAGCCCCAGGTTGCTGAAACTATGTGGCTGGAGGAAAGAGCAAGGATTTGAGAGGGAATCATGACAGGCACTAGGGAGCAGGCCAGGGCTAGCCAGTGAGGGAGAGAAAGGGGGTTTGGGGTCCACCAGACAGCGGCCACTAGAACTAACCCTCTTACCATGGGGGGCCAGGCATGCACCCTAGCAAATGGCTGTGGTAGAGCCACATCAGATTTGCCAGCTGTGGGGACTTTGCCTCAGTTTCCTCATTTGTGAAGTGGGGATATCGTGAGGATTAAAGGGTTAATAAGGGAAAGGATTCAGTAAAGTATCAGCTTTAGTACTGGCCTGAGTAATCATGGTGGAGTCAGATCCCCAAACCCCCTGGAGAGCTTATCTGTCAAGTTCTCCTGGATTCTGAAGTTCGGCAGTTCCTTTGAGGGTGCTGTCCCCAGACGCAGGGCCATGATGAAGTTTCCCGCAGTCCTTCACAGAAGGAGAAAAAGGAGGTCAAGTTGGTGGGTATCTGTAGAAGGGAGGCCACGGTCCTTTACTGGGAAAAAAAATGTCCTTTGTTCCAGGATTATTAACTTTAAGGCCCCCATAGTAGGCAGCTGTCATTGCATACCTCCAGAGGGTTTCACCCACACTCACCACAATGTCAATGGCAGCCTGGCTGGCTCATTTCCTGACTTGGACCGTGCTTGATTTTCTTGTCTTTCTCTTCTTTTTCCTCCTCCTCATCTTCGCTCTCCTCTTCTTCCTCCTCAGTGTCCTCACTGGTGATCAGAGGAAGAAGGGAAGGCCACCAAGAATGTAGCTCAAGAGCCAGTCTTCACCTGGGAACAGAGACACAGCCTGGGCAAGAATGGAGAAAAGAGAGAGAGGCTTAGCTTACTTTCTATGTTTCAAAATAGACATAGCAAACTTAACGAAGCAAACAAACAAAAAACTCCCCCAGGAAACCTTAAGCATAAGAGAAAGAAAGGAAGAGATATGAGAATATAGACTTTGGTCTCCTTTGTCCTTTCCAGAAAATACATCTATAAATAAGTCCTTCGTGGACAGCCAATGAACAAGACAAAGATAAGTATCTGCATTCTGAAGCAAGCCACCTAAATATTCTCCTTACCATGCATTTACTATGCTAGTTTTCCAATTTCTGTTCTTTAAATTCCATGCCATTTTTATTCTTAGAAGAAGTGAATAAACAGGGAGTCGAGATAATTTGGTCAAAATATAGGACTGCAAAGCAGGATTTCTAATAGGCAGTTAGCAGGGGCGCTTACCAATGGGGAACTCGATAAATTTATTTTCTCTGAATCTCCTTGTTTAAGAAAATGAGGGAATTGCATCAGATGATCTCCAAGGAGATCATTTTGAATTTCAGTGTGGATTTTCCCAGCTACATCAAAAAGCCTGGAAATGAAGCCAGGGCATTTAATACACTGAAAGGCTTTAATTCGGCTGACCCCCTTTATTCCCTGATGCCGCTCTACAGAATCTGCTTCCATAAACCGTAACCATTCAGTCCAAATGCCAGAGCTCAGGACCCCCAGGGGAAGATATGAGCCAGGGTCATATTTATTTCCCACCCACTGGACAACTATTTGATGGGCACTTCCTGTGTGCCTGGCTCTGGATGAGATCCCAGGAACCAGACAAGTAAGGAAGACCTCTCTTCGGAGCATTCAGAATCCAGGGGGAAGGAATTCAACACAAGCAATTCCCAATACTGTGATGTGTGCTTTAACAAAGTGTGCAGAGGGCGCTGTGGTCACCCATGTCTGCGTGCCCCAGGCCAACCAGGTCTCCATAGCCCTGTGGAACATGACGCACAGAACTTCCCTGATAAGAGAAAAAGAGTCCTCCAGTAGCGAACAGTCACACACAGTACTATCTTCAGTGACGATTTGGAAAGGTCAAAACGTACCCTGGTGACAGAAGCCAGCTCTGCTTCAGGGAAGAAACCAGTAGGAATTCAAGTTGCAATGCTGCCGTTTCTTACTTGGAGAGAGCCACTGGACCACCCTGGGCTCCAGCCCCGCACTGGCTGGGAAATGACCTCCATCCTCTGGGCCCAGGGAGGGCAGGTGTGGCTTCGTTGTGGGGAGAGCAACTGCCATTCAATTATTCAAGCCACCCCTCTGCCCTCTCTTCCCCCACCCACCCTGCCCTGCCTCTCCCCTGTCTCTCTGTTCTCCTTCCCCAGTTTCTCTCAGCCACACTACCTCCGAGGAGACCGAAGGGAAGCATTGTGCCTCCACCCCCAGTCACCCACTGGGACTCAGTGACCATTAGGTGAGGGAGCTCAGCTTATAGCTGATGCTCAAAAGCTACTGATGGTCCACTGCTCAGCCTTTCTTTCCTGGTGGGAGGAGTAAGAGCTGCCTGTGAAACATGAAAAATTAATGAGGAGAATATGAGTGCCTGGGGTTCCTTTCTCCTCAGACCAAACCAAATCAATAAAAGCCTCAGCTCCTGCCAGTAAAGGGCAAAAAGAAGCGTGCATCACCTATGGACATCCAGAAAACCATTAGAACTACAGAATATTTGGAGCTGTAAGGCTCTGAAAGTTCCTCCAACTGTACAGAGAGGAAAACGGATGTCCAGAATTCTGGTGATTTAGCCACTAACATAGCAAGTTGGTAAGCAGAGTCTTGGTTCAGACTCATCTCTCTGAACAGGCTTTGCCGACACAAGTCACAATCAGGAATCCCACTGGCCTCACAAAGTAACGGAGACAGGCCAAGAGGTGACATGGTGCAGAGAAACCCCAACCTCCTTGCTCTCAAAAAGAACCCTCAAGTGGGAATGGAGAGAAGGAAGTATACCCAGACTCACCCACTGCCTTGACCCTGCCTGGACCCCTGGGCCCACTGGTTTCCTCTGTCTTTGGGGTAACGACAGAGATAATAAGAACTGGACGCCTGCACAGTGTCCATCTGGTGGCTGGGGAGAGCCTGGGGGGAAACCACAGCCAGTGAGCCTCAGCCTGCGCTAAACCAACAGTCCCCACGCATTCTGGGCAGCAAGGCACATCCAGGACCCTGCCCAGGCTAATTGGCTTGCAAATGAGGAAATAAAAACAAAGTTCTTTAGAATTCAGTCGAATTTTCTAGGCACATGGGTCAGGTAACCTTATTTCGTCCTATAATTTAAACCATGTTTTTAAAATCCTGCTTTGGGAATTCACAGCGCTTTATTTTTTTTTAAAGACTTTATTTTTTGAGAGCGGTTTGGGTTCACCAAAAAAGAGAAGAAGGTACAGAGAGTTCCCATACACCCCCTGCCCCGACACATGCGCGGCCTCCCCCATTATGAATGGTCCCCACCAGAGCGGCACATGCATCACCATCAACGAACCTACGTTGACGCATCATCATTGCCCAGAACCCATAGTTTTCACATCAGGGTTCACTCTTGGTGTTGAATTTATGGAGCTTTTTGAGGCTTTTTATTTAACTGGTAGGGTGTCCCTCCTTCCTTCCTCAGCTGTGAGTCTGGAGAAAAGTCTATCCTTCCACAAAGTGCTCTGGGGGTAAAAGGGCAACCCTGACATCAGAGCAAACATAGAGTGCCTGACCCCATTTCCCTTCTGGTGGTGGCATGTGAAGTCACTGAGTGACACAGAATGTCAGTGACCCTCAAATTCATGGGGGAAATGAGGACACTGACCTATCAAAAGGGCCACAGCCAAGGAGACAAAAGGCCACCCTATACAGAAGCCATCTCAACAAGCAGCATGACACAAAGCGATTCTCTCTGCCAGCTTTGCCAAAACTCGTGAGCACAGTCCTGTCAGCAAGGGGCAGGGGAGAGGGGAGAGGACAAAGGACAGAGCAGGGTGACGTCCACAGGAGAGGCTGGCCAGGTATTCCTGACACTGACAGCCCTGTGTGTCTCCATTCAAGGATGTTGGGCAAGAGATCATCTAACTAGTGTGACTGACCAGGCCAGAAAGACAGTCACAGAGGAGAGAAGGACACCAAAGGGTCACAGATGCTTTCTCACAATCTGCAATTTTCAGAATATTCTTCCCCAAACCTCTGCCTCCCGAAGGCCTTATCACCATCACCAGTCATAATGAATAATGGGGGCCCACCTTTGCTCCCACACACATTCATGAGAACCCCTCAAAGAAGATAGTGCAGCCCCACGTGCTTGCTTTTGAGTCCCCACCTGAGGACTCCAGTGGAGGCTGGTGATCCCAATACAAACCATGGCCAAATACACTGGGCTCTAGCGTGGATGTCTGCCTCACCTTCCGTTTAAAAATGTCAGCAGAGGGGCGCCTGGGTGGCGCAGTCGGTTAAGCGTCCGACTTCAGCCAGGTCACGATCTCGCACTCCGTGAGTTCGAGCCCCGCGTCAGGCTCTGGGCTGATGGCTCGGAGCCTGGAGCCTGTTTCCGATTCTGCGTCTCCCTCTCTCTCTGCCCCTCCCCCGTTCATGCTCTGTCTCTCTCTGTCCCAAAAATAAATAAAAAACGTTGAAAAAAAGAAAAAAATGTCAGCAGAACTACCCCATCGGGCCCTTCCCCCCTGCTCGCCTCAGCCACCACAAGCAGCTCAAACCTTCCTCTCAGCATCACCTGACTCCTGCTCCTGCACTGCTGGTCCTCTGCCCTTCTCACCTACCCAACACCCCTCCCCACCTCCCCCCCCCAGGGGCCTTGGGGAATTATAGTCTGTGGTCAAAACATTCCTCTGGATCTTCAGACCCTTCTCTCACCTATCCATCTGCCTCTGGGCTCTAAATGAGGACCCTGATTACTTTGCACGCTCTCAAACTGAGAGCGAATTAACCACCTCAGAAAAGACAGCTTAGACCCATTATAAAAGGGTCCTACCATTCTCTCACCCCACGTCTCTCTCTTTGGTACCCTGTTTTATTTTCTTCATAATACTTACCATTACTTGAAATCATCATGTTTGTGTGTATGTTCACCTGCATGTTGTTTGGTTCACCCCCTAGAATGAAAGTTCCGTGAAGGCTGCATACTTAATTCAATGCTGTAACCCTAGCGCCCTCATGGGCCCCATAGTAGGTGCTCAGTAAATATTTACTGAATGGATGGATAAAGGAACTACCTGCAGAGAGCACTGCGATGTCACGGAAGCACACAGGAGGAATTACGGAAGCACATGACCCAGAATGGCAGGGAAGACATGGAGGAGAAGAACCAGAGAAGGCTCAAGGGGAGGCCTAATGGACGTTACTCAAGTAAAAACAGGCGGCTGGAGCCTTCTGCATAAAGATGGCAGCTTGAGCCTATACATTTACTCTTGTTCCGTCCAAAATGATAGCAAAAGGAAATTTTTTTGAAGGCAACAATTCTCAAGAAAATAAGATGATGGGAGAAGAGTGGGAGCTGGCAAGATCCAAGAAAGCTGAATCCTAAACCAGTAGTGGAGAAAGCCAAAACTCAATCTGGTTTACATCAGAGAATGGCCAGAAGCTGACGAATGGGTGGCAATGGTTACCTCTGGAAGATGTGCATGTGTGCGTGTGTGCGTGTGTGTGTGTGTGTGTGTGTGTGTAGGGACAGTGTAAATATCATTTGAGTATATTCACCATCAAAACAATGAAATAAATCAAAAAAAGAGAAAGATAGGCATGGGACACAGGGATTACAACAGGCTGACTGATAGAGAAGCAAGACCAAGTAAAATGGTGCTAAACTGTTTACAAAGGAGAGCCCGAGACCTACTCCGCCAACTGCCTCCATACAAATGAGTGGATGGCCCTTCCCAGCCCAATGAAAGACTAAGGGCTTATTCTGAAAAGGGTCCCTACTTTAGTGATGGCACGCCCAGCTGGGGATGAAGTGCCATACTGAAAGCAAGGGGATTAAGTGAACATCTATTTACAGATGCTGAAATCCCCAGCCTTCTTCCCCAAATCGGCTCCCAGCATGCCGGGAGGTGGGAGATTGGAAGACCTTTGGGGAATCTGGACGGCTCTGAAAGAATTAACGTCTACTGGCAGAGTTTTCCAATGCAGCAGCCAGCTACATTCCCTGCAGCGAATCCCAAAATTCCTCATGCCCCATCAACAAACTCAGAGCTTCCAATAGTCTTCTTAACATCCCACTCTGAAATATGAACAGACAACTAAGCATCACCAGACATTTAAGAAAAGTTCTAAAATAGGTGCAAGAATCCAAAAAAAATTTTTAAATAGTAAAAAAAAGAACTTGGAGGAAACAAAGTCTATGTAAGAAGAAAATTCAAAAATATTTCTTTATCAGAAAGAGGATTTTACTCCACTAACCAAAAACAAGATGCTTTTTCAAAAAGGAATATTCAGAGAATTAAAAAAAACTCTTGGAAATTAAAAACGTAAGAGCAAAAATGAGAAATTAAGCAGAAGCAATGAAAAATAAAATTGAAGCATTTTCTCAGAAAATGAAACAGAAAGAAAGAGAGATGCATTACAAGAGAGAAATGATAAGAAATTTGAAGTACCAATTTAGGAGGTCTAACACCCAAAGGGTAAGTCAGAGAGGAAGAGAGAAAAGGGAAGAAATTGTTAATGAAAGAATATAATTTCTTACAACCAAATGACATGAATTTCCATTCGAAAGGGCCCGAGAAGTGCCCAGGATAATGTCATAAAATTTCGGAATACCAAAGACAAACAATGAAGCAGAGATCAAAATGGCACCAGAAACTAATGTCACAATGTTTTAAGCTTTTGAAAGGAGCCTTATCATCAAGGTAGAGCACTACATCCAATCAAATGATCACTCTGACAAGGTAAAGGTAGTTTTTTCAAAGGTAGCTTTACTACCTTTAATTTACATGACAAAAACCTTAGAAACTATAATTACCCGAGGAAGCAATCTGAGTATATTCTCCATCAAAACAATGAAATAAACCAAAAGAGAAAAAAAAAAAAATGGCAGAGGAAACGGAATTCAAGAGGTTGACTGATAGAGAAGCAAGACTCAAGCAAGATCAATGAGGCACCAAGCACAGAACACAGCCAGTCGGGTCAGGCTGAACCACATGAGAAAGAATATGAAATTGATAAAATACCTGGCTGCATCTAAATGTATGGAGAAGAAAACGGAGACATAAACACAGAGCCTGGGGTTGAATTAATGACCAGTACCGGATTAGTACACAAACTAAGCAAATAAGCAATCAAGACAATTCATTACTCTAGAGGAAGCAGAAGATTTTTCAGGAAAGTTAAAATAATTATAGTTTACTCCATGGCTCAGTTTGGAATACCATTTCAAAGGTCATATTAAAGTAAACTCTAAATATTGATCTTACCAAAATTATTATATAGGCAAATATTTTTGGAAGTTGGAGTAGGAGGACCAAATAGTTGGATGTTTGGGGTGGGGGTGAGGCGGGAAGGGTGGAAGAGGAATATAAATTGATGTTGTCTAAAACTAAAAAAATCCAGAAATAACCAGCCAGCAGTGTCATTTAAAGTGTTTCTTTCTGAGAAAGGGGGCTCAGAGGAGAGAGAAGGAGCAAGGGGTGTCTGCCTTCAGTAGCAAGCCTTTTAAAATATTTGTTTTTAATTTAAAAATTGAATAAAACAACAATAAATAAATAAATAATAAAAGCAAAAGGTAATGATAGGACAAGATATCCTTGGCAGAGGAAATGGCGTGGCATTGTATCAGCAGCACAGAATGTTGTGCTTGCGTAAGGCTTAGAGGAGAAGAGGCAAAGAGACACAAAGAGGAGAGGACAAAAGGAGATGAGTCTGGGAGCCCTTTCCTTATCTATGTTGTGCAAAGCTCCAGGAGAATGTTGCTCTGATCCCAACAATGAGAAAAAGCAGGATAGTCTACAAAATCCTAACTTGTCTTGAACCCAACAGAGAGCTGCAGTTTCAAGGCAACCAAAGGAGCTGAATTCCAAAGAGTGGCAAGCCCCTCCAAGAATACTGGGACATAGTAACTCTTTCACCACTGGAGGAACATGGGTCAAAAAAGAGGCTGTGATAGAAGTGGGTAAGAAATCAGCTAAGGGGAGCCCAGCTGGCTCAGTCAATAGAGCATCCAACTTTTGATCTCAGGGTCATGACTTTAAGCCCCATGCTGGGGGTGGAGCTTACTTAGAAAGTACAAAAAGGAGAAGGGGGGGGGAAGAGAGGGAGGGGAAGGGGAAGGAGGAGGTGGAGGAGGAGGAGGAGGAGGAGAAATAGAAATCAGCTAAAAAGTGAACAAATTCCTTAAGGCCACATGTGCCTAGTCCATCAGTTTAGAACTGGGAGCCCCAGACACACAGAAAATTTGCACTCATCCCAAGACTTTTCCATGAACCTACACATGGTACTCACAAGAAAGACTGAAGGTGGCAGGGCTGGGGACCTGAGAGAGCTCGTCTCATCGACACAGGTGTGTGGCAGGTGAATGCTGCCTTTAGCGGCCAGTCACAAAACATCATCTGCTTCCCCAGACGTTCTTCTCACAAGAAGCAAAAACCTTAAGCCTAAAACTGAAGTTGGACCAATAGGACCATGAGAACCTCTCTACCCCTTCCTAATAAATTCAGTACTGAGTAATCAACAGTAACAGTTTACCAATGGAGAAGAGGAATGAATGTGGAGAGAGAATCCACATTTGCTTAGATGTGCAAAGATAGCTGAAGGCTGAAAGTGGAATGAGAACACTGAGGAAAACCCTCTGGCAGCCCAACCCTGAAGGAATATGGAGCCATGGTACACTGAGGGTAACAAACAGCAAGGAAACTCAAATCTTGCTCAACTAGATTGACTCATTCCCACCCCCCCCCCCCACGCACACACCCTAACAAATGAACTAGAGTTTGTATTTCCAGATGTAAATACTGCTTACCCAAGTCTCTACTGTTCTATAAATGATGCCCATCATTCAATAACAAATTACAAGACACATAGAAAAGCAAAGAAAACACAACCCATGGTCAAGAGACAAAGTAATAAATAGAATCAGATTCAGAGATGATCCAGATGTTATAACAGGAACAGGGACTTGAAAATAACTGTGATGTAAATGTTAAAGGATCTAATAAAAAAAAAAAGACGGACCAGTGCATGAACTTAATGTAAGAAGAGAGACAGAAACTATTTTCAATGTTTGTTTGTTTGTTGAGAGAGAGAGACAGAGTGTGAGTAAGGGAGGAGCAGAGAGAGAGGGAGACACAGAATCTGAAGCAGGCTCCAGGCTCTGAGCTGTCAGCACAGAGCCTGACGCGGGGCTTGAACTCACAAGCTGTGAGATCATGACCTGAGCAGAAGTCGGACACTTAACCGACTGAGCCACCCAGGCGCCCCTATTTTTAAAACGTCAAATAGAAATGCCAGAAATGGAAAGCATAATAACAGATACTAAGAATTTTTTTGATGGGCTATTGGATACAGCAGAGGGAGAAAAATCATCAAACCTGAATTTATATTTTTAAAAATGATCCAGAATAAAACAGGTGTAAATACTGGTATGTATGTAACATATGTATGTGGGTATACAATGTACTGCATGGTGAGTATAGTTAATAATGTGCTGCGTATCTGAAGGCTGCTAAGACAGATCGTAAAAATTCTCATCATAAGAAAAAAATGTAACTATGTGCAGTAATGGAGCTAACTAAATTTATTGCAGTGATCATTTCATTATATATACAAACACCAAAATCATTACATTGTACCTTTGAAGTTAATATAATGTTAAATGTCAGTTATGTATCAATGAAAAAAGAAAAACCAACAAAAATATAAGATAAACATTGTACTTAAAAAACAGTTAATGGAAAAAATGGGCAATTTGATTAGACATTATCCCAAAGAAGATACCTAAAAAGCCAATGATCCTATGAAAACATACTCAACATCGTTAGTCATTAGGGAAAAGCAAATCAAAACCCCAATAAGATACCAATGCACATCCACTGGGATGGCTAGAACGAAAAAGACATTAACAAGTATTGGCAGAATGTAGAGAAATTAGAACCCTCATCATTGATGGTGAGAATGTAAAATGGTACAGCCAGTTTGGTAAACAGTTGGAAGTTTCTCAAAAAGTCGAATGTGGGCTCAGCAATTCTACTCCTATTCTAGGAATATATCCAAGACAGCCAAGAGAGTTGAAAACAAGTGTTCAGACAAATATTTATAGCAGCATTATTCAGAATATTCAAAAGATGGAAACAACCCAAATGTCCATCAATGAACAGAAGGATAAACACGATATGGTATATCCATGCAATGGAGTTATTATTCAGCTATAAAATAGAAATGAAGTCCCAATGCATGCTACAACACGGATGAACCTTGATGACATTATGTTAAGTAAAAGAAGCCACTCACAGGGACCACATATTGTATCCATGCATTTATGTGAAATGTCCAGAATGGGTAAATCCATAGACACAGAAAGTAGATGAGTGTTTGCCAAAAGCTGGGAAAAGGAAAGAAGGTAGTAACTGCTGGAGGGTTCGTGGTTTCTTGTCGGGTTGATGAAAATGTTCTGAAATTAGATAGGGGTGATAGTTGTACAACCTTGTGAATGTACTAAAAACTGAACTGTATACTTTAAACAGATGAATGTTATGGTGTGTGAATTATATTTCAATTAAGAAACTGACAGGAGGAAGAGGTTGATAAAGGCAGTATAGGCAACACTTTCTGCATAAACTTGAAGGATGTTACAATACTGATACTGAAGGATGAGAGCTGCAGACATACAGCTAAGTGAGTATGCAGAAAGTCCAGAAGGTTAGAGGCTTGCCAAGACACTACAGAGGCCAGATTGGTTGTGGGGCCTGAGGGGAAGGTAGGCACCAAGGGTAATTGACAGATGCCTTTGGAATTTGGACACAATACCTGGGGAACACTGGTTAGGAACCAGGACCGATTTGAGGACTTGATGAGGTCCATTTCAAATATGTTGAACTCAATGCATGGGCAGGACATCTGGGTGAAATGGTTAGCAGGCAGTTAGATACTGAGAATTCCAGAAAGTGGTCAGAGGTACAGATGGGTTCTGGGGAAGAAATACACAAAGATAGCAGCTGAAGTTGCAGGAGTGGATAATCTCACTTACAGAGACAATGAGGAAAGGAGGAAAGAAGGCCAAGGGCAGAAGTCTGAGAAATGTCTGCTTCTGCGGAAAAAGCATCAGAAAAGCCACAGGATGGGAGAGCTCCGTGGACAAAAAGGGGTGGCGACGGTATAATGTGTTGCCACAGAAATCATACCTACTAACAGGCTATTGGAAAATTATGAGATCTGCAGCAATTCAGAAGGAATAGTTCTTTGCAAGGAGTACGAGTAGGATCCAGAGTCCTCTCTGTGATCAAAGACTGAGAAAGCTTAGTGCTGGGACAACACAATACTATTCACTGCCCTTGACTTCCCGTAAGAACAAAGCCAGAGTCTCACAATATATGACACTCCACTGCGGAATAGAGCACCGTGCATGAATATTCCAGCCCGAGAGCCAGCGTTAGACCAAAAGGCTCTCTCAAATTCCATAAATTGACGTGGCATGTCCGTGTTAAAACAAGCAGGGCACCACCCCGTCCAACCTTCTCAATTTTTAGACGAAGAAATTTTAAATTCTCCACATGGGGCTAAATTAATTTTCCCAAGGAAGTTCTCCCGGTGGAAGAGCCAATTCCATACCTAAGGATCCCTGCCTCCTTTACTGCCACTGTCTCTCCACCAAAAATATCACTCACCTTTGCAAAACAACCTCCAATGCTCTTTAAGAAGTGAGAGAGAGGAAGCAATCGAAACACAATGTCCCGAAAAATCTGCTCCTTAGCCTCTCCTGTTGGAAATCTGCTCGGCCTTTTTTTTTGTAGTGGTCTCCCAGCTGTGAGAGCGGACACTTGTTCACTTGTTATTGATTTGGTAAATCTAGTAGAAGATTCCCTTCCTTTCTTTCTCAGTGATTCTTGTTGCAGCGTGTCAACTGGGATGCCAGTGAGTGACAGCGTTTGTCCAACAATGACAACAGTTGCCCTTAACGTCAGCCATATAGAAGAAGCTTACTAAATATTATTTGATGACGATGGTGATGATGACAATGCAGCCATCCACAGCCTTTATCCCCTTGTCACTTTTTCCTTGCTGCTCATAATCACAAAGAAGAATCACACACACACACACACACACACACACACACACACACGCACGCACATGTGTATTTTTAGCTTCCTATCTCAAAGCATTTGGCAAGCTGAAAATTCATGCACCAGACACCTGCAAGGACCATCTTGCAGCTCACAAAAATGCAGCCTGCTCCAAGACATCATCTGTTCTGCAGCGCAGGGCAATGGCACAGAAGAGCCCGGGGCAGGACCTGAAGACAAATGACACGGCAAGTGAAGCAGCAGGTGGGATTCCAAGCAGCCGGAATAGAAGGAGCAGATGGTAAAAACGCAGCAGCCAAAAAGGGCTTCTTTACCCAAAGTGCTGTGGATTCCTTCACGACCCCAAATGCCTGAAACCTGAAACAGATTATGGCTGGACCTAGAAAACAAGAAGGGGGCGGGGGGGGGAAGATATTTTAAAGAAACACATTATAGCCCTTCGATACCTGAAGCCATCTGTGTCTAGAGGGCTGGGCGGCTAGGACGCAGGCAACATGCATGAAAACACAGTTTCCATATTTATAATTAGACTTGCAATTTCAAGGTTGTGACCAAAGCTGGCTACAGGTGGCCACCAAATGCTTGCTGGTTTTGCAGTTGTTCGGAGAACGTGCCTTTACTGGATTTCACTGGTCCACTGTGGTGGTAAGAGTAAGAAGGTTCTGATTTGCCCAAGCAAATCAGAATTTAGGTCAGAAGGGCATTTTAGATCTTTTGCCTGATTCTCATGGGCCTGGGACCTAGAGACAAGTACGAACGAAAGAGGGTCTTTTTAAAACCAGACACAAACACAAACGTTGCCTCTACTCTTCTCTCTTCCCCTCCTTCTCCTCCTTCCTCCTCTTTTTCTTTCTTTCCTTCCTTCCTCAAATATGTTTTTATTATAGTTTCTCTTTGACTTCTACACAATTGGATAAACACATTTCTTCTGAAACACCAGAGTGAATGCTAAAAATATCAGATAATTTGTGTTCCCATTTAGATTTTTTTTTTGTAGTGTTGCATTGAAAGCATTGGAACAATAAAGGAAATAACTTGTTCATAATCACATCATTCTATCGGCCATGTATTTTTTTTTCCTTGTTTCCTCCCGGTCTTTGTTCACAGACTTGGAACATACATTGCGTAGAAAGGACCATGTTGTACTTACGATCTTTCTTTTCTGTATTTTTCCCTGAATTCCGAACCTTCAATTCTTTTTCCTGCCGTATCTGCCCTTCTGTGCCACGCACACCACAGCAGAAACTAGCAGAAGCAGGGGACCCAGTGTGCTTGGTTCACTGTTTCAGGGTCTGGCATATTGCAAGCATTCAATAAATATTTTTCTTGAATAAACCTAAATTTTACAATTATACTTTTTAACAGCTGCCTGGATACCACTGAGTAGATCATATGGTTATTTCCTGCCGTTGAGTGTTTGCTTCCAACTTTTCTCTAACATATGTAGAAAAACTGTATGTATAACAAAATAGGTATCCACTTTCCACCCCTCCAGCCTCCACTTTCCTCCCCTTTAGCTATTTCCTTAATATGATGTCTCAAGAGGGCTGTCTGTGGTTTAAATGGTCTTAACATTCTTATACCTCTTGACATGTATTTCCAAATTACTCTTCCAGGGAAGACAGTCCCCTGCCTGTCCTGAGCACGCGTCATTGGAGAAGCTTCTGGCTGATTCCTAGGGGCGGAGCTAGGAGCACCTGTGGGATCTCATGGCCTTGGGTCCTCGGCTTCAGAGTAACCGGATGCTTTTCTTGTCCTCTGTGCATGTTCCCAAGTGCTTCCTGAAAGCCATCACCTCTATCTTTCTTGGTTTAAATCACTAAGAGGAGGCTAGGCGCTGATGCTGATGCTGACAGCAAGTTGGACTGCAGGGACGCTTTTTGGAGCTCTTGCCTACCACGTGGGCTGAACACAGCCTTCACACATCTGCTCCTCTGTTGCGGGACCTCATCCTCTGCTCTGGCATCGCTTACTTTGCACAAGATGTGTCTGTGTAAAAATGCTGTTTCCTCACCCACTCCTTCTCCGCAACTGCCTGTCCCCAAACCAGCACCCATCACGCGACATCTGCTGGGCACAAGTGGGGCATCAGTGGCTCCTAGAGGAAATTCATAGGGAACTCACAGTCCAGCCACATCCGTGGGTTGTCAGTTACCCTGCCACGTGCCCATGGAGAAGATAGTGGAAGACGCTGGATGCCAGTGTCGGAAACCCTCGTTCTATTTCCAGAAGCTGCAAGATCATGGGTGAATCACTCACCACCTACGATCCTCAGTCCCCCTCTCTGTGAAAGACAAAGAAGAACGGCTCTCCTGTCTCTCCCGCTCATGGTGAGAATCAGTGAAACAATGTACGCTAACACTCTGCAAACTGAGAAGTGTTAGTGGACGTACAGCGTTGTTGTCACCCCTGCGGTACCAACTCTGAAGTACACAAGAGACCGATAGGGGGACAGGCACCCTTGTTTACCTTCTTGACTGCCATGTCCTCCTCAGTCCTTCCTCCCCGAACCCCAGTTGTGTGCAGGTGGAGGGTGGCTCTGTGCTCGGCACAAGGGGATCACGACTGAACCACAGGAATCATGGAAATCCTATCCCCTCTTTGCTACTTTGAAGTAAGCATGTGATCTGGTTCAGAATCATGACACCTGCAGGAACACGGTGCAGTGAGGGGTGGTGGGAAAGACAGCCCTCGCTGACATGAGGAGGAAGCCATGTGAGGAGGAGCCCTCCTCCTTTCTGCTTGATGTCGCCACTCGAGGCAACGGTGCTGGGCATTACCGCTGCCCTCTGGCACCCGGCAAGGGAAAGCCAAGAGCAACTCGGGTGCTGATCCAGGGTCCTGACTTGGTTGAACCAGTGCATCAACACCATCTGGAAATGCCCATGTCCAGATTCCTTGTTTTGTGCAATTTGCCACCAACAACAGTTACTCTGTCTCTCTCTTTGTTAATGTTTATTTACTTTTGAGAGAGAGAGCCCGCAAGCACAAGCGGCGGGGGGGGGGGGGGGGGGAGGGGGGGCAGAGAGAGAGAGACACAGAATCCGAAGCAGGCTCCAGGCTCTGAACTGTCAGCAGAGAGCCCGACGCGGGGCTCAAACCCACCAACCATGAGATCATGACCTGAGCTGAAGTGGGACGCTTAACCGACTGAGCCACCCAGGCGCCCCAAAGCACCGGTTATTATTCTCTTCAAGGCGCAAAGGCGAGATGCATGGGGTGCCACAGGGGGTTCAGCACACTTCGGCTGGCATGTCCTATTCCTTGTCCTCTGCCTCCACCACTTTGCTTTGCGGTGGTTCGTTCTTCGAATTACAATAATTAGCACACGTCGGAGGCAAAAGCAAAATCATATAAATCTGGGAGTGGAAACAGAATGAAAATATGACAAATATGTGATGAGGAGAACCGTGGGCACGGGGACAACGGGCCAGCAGGTGTACCGACCGGCGGACACGGGGAGGCTAGGACAGAGAACTGGGCCCGGCGGGGGTAGATGAGGGGATCCTGGGGCTCAGAGAGACCCTCTGAGGAGGAGAAAGGCTTCCCCCTGGGATACTGTCACCTACCCCTCGCCTGTCCCCAAGCGCAGCTCTTATTCCCACGAGTAGGCTGGACATTCTTTGTTATCACACAAGTTATCAGCAAGCTTTCTGTTTTGTTCAGTTTTGCTCCTTAAGTGCATGGCCCTGTACCAAGTGTCTTCCTTGGCTCCTGATGCATAATCATCACTGGTCCTTACATAACCCCTCTTGCTTTCAGATTTATTTTTCTTATATAACAAACTGCCAAGCCAACCTCACCAAAGACTTAAAAATTTCCCAATGACACGCACGCACCCATATGCTCATCTACTATCCCACTTCCCCGCTTGCTTCCTGCAGCAAGTTAACACCTTGGGTTTTGTGTTGATCATTCTTAGCCTTTTTCCTTTTTTGTGTTTTACCCCATCTATATGTCTGTCCACCAATACATTGTTTGATTTCGCTTGCTACTTAACAAGCGTAGTTAACATTCATCCAAGTCGTCTCACGTGGCTGGAGCTAATCTATTTTTCGCTGTGCTGTGATAGTCCATTGTGTGCATATATACCACAATTTATTCTCTTGTCGAAGGACATCGGTTGTTTGCATTGTTTTACTGTATAGAACAAGACTCCCATGAACAGTCTCACACGTGCGTCTTAATGCACAAGCGCTCAAAGGTCTGGTGGATATTTACCTACAGTGGAATTGCAAATGTGAAAACACTGAAATGGACACGATAATGCCAAATTATGTCACAAAGCGGTCGCTCCTTTATTTTCCCACTGGCATTATATGTGAGATCCCAATGACCGTGTTATCACTAATACTTAGCATTGTCAGACTTCTTAACTTTTATAATCACATGGGTATCAAATAGGGTTCTACTTGTGCACAGGCTTTACAATCCCCTGGGGGCTTACCATCTTTTTATGTGTCTATTGGCCACATGTGGTTCTTCTTAGATAAAATACATTATTCTGGTTTTTGCCCAGTGTTCTATATTGGTTTGCTTTCTTTTTCCTACTGAGATGTAAGAATTCTCTCTTATTCTTTTTTTTTTTAATTTTTTTTTCAACGTTTTTTATTTATTTTTGGGACAGAGAGAGACAGAGCATGAACGGGGGAGGGGCAGAGAGAGAGGGAGACACAGAATCGGAAACAGGCTACAGGCTCCGAGCCATCAGCCCAGAGCCTGACGCGGGGCTCGAACTCACGCACCGCGAGATCGTGACCTGGCTGAAGTCGGACGCTTAACCGACTGCGCCACCCAGGCGCCCCCAAATTCTCTCTTATTCTTGAGTAACCTTATTGGTTAGTTTTGTGGTGCAAATATCCTCTCTGGTTCCTCTCTTGCAAGGATACACAATTATTCTGAGAAACAATATATTCTAAATACACATTAAGAAAGACTTCAGTATTTGGTATTGTCAGCTTTTTGGAGTTTGGCCATTTTAGTAAGTGTGCAATAGTATCTTGTTTTAATTTGCAATTCCCTAATGACGAATAATGTTGAGCAGCTTTTCATATGCTTATTTGCCATCTGTGAATCTTCTTCGGTGAGGTGTCCAGATATTTTGCCCATTGTTTTTGTAACTTGGGTTCTTTGTTTTCTTATTGTTGAGTTTTAAGATTTCTTTGTATATTTTGGATACAAGTCATTTTTGCAAGTATTTTCTCCCAGGCTGGGTCTTCTCTTTTCATTCCCTTGACAGTATCTCTTATAGGAAAGTTTTTTTGTTTTTTTTTAATTTGAATAAAGCCCAATTTACCAACGTTTTTCTTCTGCGGATCACGTTTTTGGCATATCTAAAGATTTTTTTTTTAATCTTTATTTATTTTTGAGAGAGACAGAGACAGAGCGTGAGTGAGGGAGGGGCAGAGAGAGAGGGAGACACAGAATCTGAAGCAGGCTCCAGGCTCTGAGCTGTCAGCACAGACACCGATGCAGGGCTCGAACTCACGGACCGTGAGATCATGACCTGAGATGAAGTCGGACGCTTAACTGACAGCCACCTAGGCACCCCACGTTTTTGGCATATCTAAAAGCTCATCGCCAAACCCAAGGTCACTCGATTTCTTTCCTATGTTGTCTTCTTGAACTTTTTTCATTTTGCATTATGTATCAAGTCCAAGATGTATTCTGAGTTAATTTATATGGAAGCTGGACAGTCTATGGGTAGGCTTTGTGTGTGTGTGTGTGTGTGTGTGTGTGTGTGCGCGTGTACGTGTGTATTTTTGCATATGGTCATGTGCTATTTGTTGAAATATCTTTTCTCCATTGCAATGCCCTTGCTCCTATGTCAATAAGTTGACAACATTTGTGTGGTCTATTACTGGGCTCTCTATTCTGTTCCACTGATCCAACAGTCTGTTCCTTCACCCGTATCATGCTGTCCAAATGACTGTGGCTTTATAGTAAGTCTTGATGTCCAACAGGCAGCCTTCTAGCTTTGTCTTCTCTTTCAGGATTGTATCGGTTGTTCTGGGTCTTTTAGCTTTTCACATGAACCATAGAATCAGTTTGTCTATATCCATGAAAGGACTCGCTGGGATTTTGATTAAAATTACATGGAATCAAGGAAGAAGAAGTGACATCTTAACGATAGTGTCTTCCTATCTATGAACATAAAAGATCTCTCCGGTTAATTTTTTGAATGTTGTATTTTATGGTTGTCTATTCTTTTAGGAATAGAGCATGAGGCAGAAAGAAATAGCTGCTAAGGAGGTGACTCAGGTGAGGACGTAAGACAAACGTCTTCTTTTTAAATAAAACTGAGAAAAATATCATCCAAATAAGGAAGGGGCAGACCTTAAATCACATATACAACAAATAAGCAAAGACCAGGAGCTCTTTTGATACTTAGACAAAGCATATAGTGTATAAATAGGATTATATAAGCCCTAAAACAAAAGCTCTTTGTTGAAAGAATTTGGTGCCTATGAACAGTTATCTGTTTGGAGTACCTGAAGAACTCCGCATGTAAATCATAGTCTTAAGTTTTAAAAAATTGGTAAGTTGGGCTCATTTTTAAAAGAGATAAATTGGAAACTTCATTTACTTATCATTAGTTAGGCAGCGATCCATGACAGCATTGGGATAAAATCTAATTTATCTCAGCAAACTGGGGCGTGGCTGTCACTGACAAAATGAGGAAGTAATTTGAAGCAGTTCTTGTTCTATTTGGGTCAAAACAGAGTCTGATCTCAATTTTCTAGGTCACTTAAGCAAAAGTCGTCTCCGGGACTGGAGAACTCAGCACTTGCTCCATTTCTCTGTCTTCTCTGGTGGAGGATGAGTCCACGCTGGTGTTTCTCTGAAGAAAACACCAGCACAACCTGGATCCTCTTCAGCATGAAGAGTGAATATATGTTAATTATCCTTTCCTTCATTTATTTAGTCAACGAGATTGTATTGAGCACTATGTGCCAGGCTCTGTGCTAGGCTCAGAAGAGAGGAGTGCCCTGAAGAAAAACAGAGCAAAGGAGGGAGACAGCTTGCAGGTCCTGTTTTACACAGGGTCCGTGGACGCTGGGGCCAAGAGCACCATCCAGGGCCTTCCTTGTAGGACTTGGTGAGGACCCCGGAGGTCTTGCTGTAAGAGAGTGAAATGCCTTGATTGCGATTGGTGAAGGCTCACTCCTCCCTTTACTCTGTAATAAAAGCATTTTCTAACAACTAAAGGTAAAGTAGGAGCTCAAAGCTCAGGTCTGCCACATGATCTTTTACAGGAGCAGGTCAGAGACAAAACCACAAAATGTTCTGATACGTTCCAGAACTTAGGATGCTGGTGAGTAATTTCCCAATAAATGTATTTCTTTATCACATTTTATTACATCTTTATTAAGACTAAGTATTAGTCTTAGCACAACTATTTTATTCTTCCATAAGAGGACCTTTAGACTCTCATACTGATAGGGAAAGGGATGCTTACAGAGTCAGTAGCATTTTCTAGAAGCTCTGTATGTGTGAGCTTCTCCTTTCCTCAGTGAGTTGGGAGATTTGATTGTTTTCCCACAGGAGCTTGAACTCTGGACAGAAAAGCTGTAAGTTCAGAGCTTCGGTGCAGAATGTGAATGAGTTGTGTCCATATCACATCATTACAGGGCTTCCTAGGCACTCAGAAACCATCTAAACAGTAAGGAAAGTGCTTGGCTTGCTCAGCTATATGTTCGAAACAAAGCAATGGCTTTCACAGGAAAGCAGTTTTCTTTATATTTAGCCAAGTACAGTGTATGGAACTAGACAAACCTAAATGGCCATCCTGGTTCTGCCTTAACTAGATGACCTTGACTAAATTACCCAGTCTTGCTGAGTCTCAGTTTTCTCTTCTGTAAAATGGGAAGTTTTGATGACAAAGTACCTGCCTGTAAAGTGCTTAGCATAGTGTATAGTCATAATTAATAGCCCACACCTGCCGGGTGCTGTTATTATTACTATTGATTACTATGATCATTATGAACTTCCTTCCATTGCTCCCATCCATCTGTTGTAAGTAATTACTCTCCATGCTGGCTTGTTTTCCACACCTTCAAGGACCCATAGGCCAACACATCACTGCTATGTCTTTTAGCCTTTCCATAACCCAACCTTTACTGTCACTTCCTAGCTCACATCTTTCTTGGCTGACCCCAGTAACCCCCACAACCTCTAGATTGTGTGTCTGTGGCTGGACAACAGTCAATTTGTTTGGCAATCTGTTCTTTTTTGGGAGTAAGCTGGCTGGAGGATGGAGACTGGGCTTGCAATAACACGTCTAGGGTCCACAGAAAGATCTTTGAGACTGAGTAGGGGATAGAGTAGAATTTTCTTGCCTGAAGAGACCTGAGATGGCCAAACATCAAGGCTTGGGAGCCTCCTTGAGAGGTCTCTGAGCCCCAGCTTTAGTAAGAACCATATGCCCCAGGGCAATGTAGCATTTCAATTATGCAAAAGCAGACTGAAAACCAGAAGGTCCTTGGGGCAGGCTGAATAGTGGCTCCCCAGGAAATACCCATCTCAAATCCCTAGAAACTCTGAGTGTTACCTCAATTGGAAAAAGGATATTTGAGGGTGTGGTTAAGGATCTTGGGATGAGGCAACAAGCCTGGATTATCTTGGTGGGCACTAATCACCATCATAAATATCGTCATAAGAGATACAGAAAATAACACAGAGAAGAGAAGTCACAGAGAAGGTGATGTGAAGACAGAGGGAGAGATGAACCGATGCAATCACAAGTCAAAGAACGTCAAGGAACACCACAGTCACCAGAAGCTGGACAAAGCAAGGAAGGATTCTCCCCTAGAGCCTTCAGAGGGAATGTGGCCCTGCCAACAACCTTGCTTTACATCTTCTGGCCACACGGACAGTAAGAGACTACATTTCTTTTGTCTGAAGCCACCGAGTTTGGGTTAATTTGTTAGAGCAGTCACAAGAAACTAATACGGTCTCCCTTCAGATTTTCTGGAAAGCATTTATCTCCAACCCTAAGAACTCCTGAATGATCTTAGGAGGTGGTCACCCTCCCCACCCACCTCCTTCCCTCCCCTCCTCCAAAATGCATGACTGAGATTGAATTGCTCAAAATCCTGATAAGCAGGAGTTGGAGCTAAATCTAAATCTCATTTTTAAAAACAAAGCTATCCTACCACAGTCCCTGCTTCCACAGCTGCTGGAAATTCCAGAGGGAAAGGAATTAAAAGCAATAGGAGTCACTTTCCTGAGCCCTCAAGGTATCGTAGCCCATTCCCAGAGGACTCCGTCTCAGGAAGTCAAGACCAGCTCCCCCTGCCCACGAAGGGTAAGGATTTTCTCTGGAGCCACCATAGGCAAACCTGGAGGCAAACCTTCCTATCACCATCCTGCCCACACCCCTCCCCAGTGATCTTTGAAGCATTAATTCATTCCACATGGAATTTACAATCAGATTAGTTGTAGTTTCCTCCTCTTTGGTTATTTACTGGCCAATGACCACCAAACATCCTAACTTTCTGTAGTCTGTCTTTGATCTCCCTAGTGGGCCTCCCCCCGCCCCCCAGAACCTAGTACTACCAACATCTACTTTGCTGCTGATTCTCTTCCCAGATATTTTTTTTCCTTAAAATGTCAAGTTAGCCTAGACCTAAAGCCAACCTTTGCAGCAGCCTCATTAAACTCAGCTCAAAATCCATTTCTCATTTTCATTCTTTTGAACCAAGCCGCTGCCCCGCCTCCCACTTCTATCTAACTGGATTGTTGTGATGGAAAATCATCACTAACGTCTAAGCCCTTCTCCCTTTCCTGGGGCTCTCTGGTAGATCTGACTATGAGATCATAAAACTTACTGATTTTTATACTCACCGACGAAGCTTTAACTCTTTCTTTACCAAATGATATAAAAAATAATGGCAACCTGAAATGGTAGGCTTTCCTCCTGTTAAGGGCAAAGCTCTTATCTTAAAATTAAAAGGGGGATGGGGCACCTGGGTGGTTCAGTCAGTTAAGCTTCTGACTCTTGGTTTCAGTTCAGGTCATGATCTCGTGGTTTCGTGAGTTCCAGCCCCACAGCTGGTTCTGTGCTGGTAGTGCAGAGCCTGCTTGAGGTTCTCTCTCTCCTGCTCTCTCTGCCCCTCCCCACTCATGCTGTCTCTGTCTCTTAAAATAAATAAACCTAAAAAATTAAAAATAAAGTAATGGGGGGCACCTGTCTCAGTCAGTTGAGCATCCAACTTTGGCTCTGGTCATAATCTCACAGTTTGCAGGTTTGAGCCCTGTATCGGGCTCACTGCTGTCATCTCGGAACCTGCTTGGGATCTTCTGTCCCCCCCTCTCTCTGCCGCTCCCCAGCTTATGCCGTCTCTCTCAGAAATAAATAAACATTAAAAAAATTAATATGGGAAGAATTACCACAGACGTGAGACACTGGGGGGCATGATACAAATCAGTGTGCTGACCCTCTCCTCTTTCTCAGGACCAGGAAAATGGCACGCAGAGAACTTTACAGAGGAAGCAGAGAGCAAAAGCAGCCCCTTTCCTTGATTTACAACCCACACCATTTACATGGTGGACTTTGCTGAGGATTCTGGGAGTTAGGGCAGGTGTTTACACTGTCAGCCAGTTTAGCAGATCATGTAGAGTAGAGCCTTAGACATCCCTGCCCTTCAGAGCTCTTCAGCTGTTCCCACCATGAGTGGCCCCTTCTCCCCAGGTGCCAGCATCCTGCCTTGGTTCTTGGCCCTTCTTTCGCCCTGGATGTCCCCTATCTCCCTGCCACCAGCTCTCTGAAACCCTCCCTCAGAGGTATTCAAATGTCTTGCAGCTCCCTTGACCCACCCAAGCCACCTCTGACAGCTATCATTTCACAGGCCAAAAGGTTTATCACGCTGCTGTGCTAAAAACCATTTCCTCCCTAAAAGGAATTCTGCCGCCAGGTTTTGCAGTTTCTTATCACTCTGTCTTGAGGAGAGATATTTTTACGTTTTTATATTTGTGGAATGCAGGGTGTCTTTCTCCCGGCCTCCACTGCCTCCCCCTCTTCTACCAGAAACAGAGCCCTCGAAGTTTGTGATTGACAAAAGCCAGGAAAGCAATGCATGCAACTGATCCAAGCTGTGAGATGGGGGATGATGCTAGAAGATGAAATTCTTCCTGTGGTCACCGTGACCTCTCCTCACGAATGTGCCATGATGGGCCCTGTTTGCCAGCAAGGTGGGGCAGCCGGACAACTGGCTGGGTGGGTGCTCACTCCTGCTCACCCACAACGGCAGATGGCAGAGAAAATCCCAATGAGCATGTGAATCCCAGGAATGAAGAAAGGAAGGAGCAGGGGAGAGAGGGAGAGAGGAAGGGAGGAAGGAAGGGAAGATGGAAGGAAAGAAGGAAGGAAGGAGAGAGGGAGGAAGGGAGGAAGGGAGGAAACAGAGAAGGAAGAAGGAATCGTGTCCAGAATCCCAGGGAGGCATTGGGCACAGAAGAGGACAAGTGCGGAGTAGAATAACACCTCTTACAAGGCGCCACCAACGAGAGAATCCTGATGATTCAGGAAAAAATTTTCCTTTTCTGAAACCTTGGCATCTTGGAGTGTAGGAAGAGAGTTCCGACCACATAGTCCCTGAGAAAGGCAGGTGGGGTAGACACTGCTGAGCAATGTGCCCCTTCCTGTTGGGAATTTGGGCAAACTAAGGATCAGTGGGTGACGGTGGTTTGGGAATCTACCTGCAAATCCTGACCTGTACTTAGTGGGGTCCTCCATGAAACTATCCCTTGGATCACCGTGTCCCAATACCATAGCAATGCCTGTGTGCCTCTTAATTACCCCAACGTTAGGAGCAATCTGGGCTGAACACCAGCAGAGAGCGTACGGGAATTCTCTCTACTATCCTCACGATTCCTCTGTAAATCTGAAATCATTTCAAAATTTCAAAATTTAATTTAAAAATCACAAGTTGTATTTTACTCCTCAAAAGCCCCATGGAATTCACATCACACCCTGGGTAAATCGTTATCATGGCCTACTCGGTCCTGTTGTGATCTGGCAAACCTCTCATTTTGACCTTATCTCCTCGTTCTCTCTCTCTCTCTCTAATTCCCCTTACTTATACTGGCCTTCTTACAGTTTCTCAAACCTCAGAGGCTCTGTTCGCCAGGTCCTCTCCACCTGGCATAGTCACGTTGGCACATGGCTTGTCCCAGAGCTGGACCATATGGTAGTGCTATTTTTAATTTGTCGAGGATCCTCCATACTGTTTTCCATAGTGGCTGCACCAACTCACATTCCCACCACCAGCGCACGAGGTTCCCTTCCTTCCACACCCTTGCCAAAGCTTGTTGCCTCTTGTCTTTTTATGACAGCCGTGCTAACAGGTGAGAGGTGATACCTCATTGTGGTCTCGATCTGTGTTTCCCTGGCGATCATGGATGTTGAGCATCTTTTCCTGGACCCTTTGTAGGTTTTCTTCTGAAAAATGCCTCTTCAGTTCCTCTGCTCATTTTTTAATTGGATCGTTTGGGTGTTTCTTTCTTTCTTTCTTTCTTTCTTTCTTTCTTCTCTCTCTCTCTCTCTCTCTCTCTCTCTCTCTCTCTCGCTTTTTCTTTCTTCCTTCCTTCCTTTCTTCCTTTCTTTTTCTTTCTTTCCTTCCTTCCTTCCTTCCTTCCTTCCTTCCTTCCTTCCTTTCTTTTCTTTCTTTTTCTCTCTCTCTCGCTTTTTCTTTCTTCCTTCCTTCCTTTCTTCCTTTCTTTTTTTCTTTCCTCTTTCTTTCTTTCTTTCTCTCTCTCTCTTTCTTTCTTTTTCTTTCTTTCTTTCTTTCTTTCTTTCTTTCTTTCTTTCCTATTGAGTTGTATGAGTCCTTGTACATTTTGGATGTGAACCCCTTACCAGATTTGTGGCTTGCAAATATTTTCTCCCATTCACATGCCTTTCCACCATGTCTGTGGTACTGCTTACAGTACAACAGGAAATGAACAGACTATGCTTAGTCACCCCATGGGCTTCCCTTCCCCTGTATGACATTGAAACTCTGACGTGCTGCAGGTTCGTGTCTGCTTTCTCGCTACACTTTCTTCCCTGGCAGTCTAGTCGATTCCAATTTCCTTAAATACCGTTTATATCTCGATGACTCTCAGATTGTTATCTTCAACCCAGACAACGCCTCTCAGCGCCAAATGTATACATTCAACAGCTTTCTTCACCTGTGCGTTTGGAGAGGAGATGCAAACCCGTCCCTCCCCGCGTCTTCCCCGCCTTGAGAGTGGCCTCTGCTATCTCTCTCGATTCAGACGGTTGCTGATGCCAAGAATCTAGGTAACACCCTGGGCTCCTCCATCCTCTCATCCTGCCCACCGAACAGCCCACCATCTGGATGCCCTGCCAATTCTACACCCAAAATATAACAAGACTCTGCCCACTCCCGCCACCCCATGGCCCACCACCTGGTCCACCACACCCCCGCCATCTCTCGGTGATGCAAGAAGTTCCCGTTGCCACTCTGGCCCCTCAAAGTCTAAGTTTTCCACATGTATCCAGAATGGTCTTTTAAAGGGACCAATCAACTTGTGGCCAGCCACTCCTGCTTGGAAAGTTTCACTAGCCTCTGTGGGTGCCCAGAGTAAAATCAAAGCCCCTAACCTATTATAGAATCCAGGCTGGCAGCTCCCTTGTTTCCATTCATCTTTTGCCACTCTGCCCTTTGCTCCCCACACTGCCAGGCTCGCTGATATTGTGACAGTTTCTGGAACATGCCAAGCTGTTCCCCTACTTCTCTGACCTGTGCTTGGCTGGCTCCAGCTCTTCCTTTGATCTTGGGAGTCCTGAATGTTCCTTCCTCAGAGGCACCTCCCTGACCACTCTCTGAAACTCTCAAGCCTCACCTTGTGGGGTTCCTTCGCAGTACTGATCACAACGTTGTTTGTGTGTCCGCTTTTTGTTGTCTGTCTTTCCCCATAGGATGAAAGTTCTGTGACAACGGGGCCACATCAGCTTGTCGGCAGCTGTGTTCTCAATTCCTGGCATGAGAGATGCCCCTACCTCCCTCCCAAAAGAGTCACTCAATGTACCAGTGAATCAATTCTTGGCCCCTCAGACCCTTCGTGCTGGCTAGCAGCAGGCTTCCGTGTCTTGAGCTTGGGGAAGAGGAGGTTAGGTTCTCTCAGGAAAATCTGGCACTGATTTGTGAAGTAACCTCAAGTAAATCACTTTGCCTCATCCACTGCTCACTTCCTTCCCATGAGATGCTTCTCACCTAGCTCTGCTCAGATGGACGGGCCATGTTCCGATGATGCAGGTCAGGCGGGGAACAGAGCCTCATCCTCATGGATGCAAGGCATTTGTTTGCAGGCACTTCCTGTGCTATGTGTATTGATTCTAGAATCAGATTTAAGAATGTTCCCAGGAGGGCCCTCTGTTGTGCTTCCATCTGTGAGCCTAACTGCCTGAGCTGAAGCTATGGGGAAGGAAAACAGAGCCATTTCTGGAGCCCAGAGCTGTTGTTCTTGCATACTGCTGTCACTGAATTCTCTTGTCAAAGAGCTCAGTATGGAGATAACTTCCTGGTAAGTTTGGAATGACACGATCAGAACGCTGCTCAGCTCATCGGACATGTCGCAGGAAACAACGAAGCAAGTAGACATGTCTTCTACGAAGGGCTCTGGAGTGAAAATGAGTTAGCGCTTCCAGAAAGGACAGTGGATCGCACACACAGCTGTATCAAGGGCACATCATCAGTCAGACAGGGGAGGCAGGAAACACCTAGCTGAGCATGACAAGGCATGCTGTACCCCCTTAAATGGAATGGATGGAACTTCCTGCACAAGATGCATTCATAGGCCCAGAAATCTTGACTATGGGTGGGATGAGCCCAAAGGACACATTATTAGATAATGCCATTTGAGAAAATGTTAATATAAACAGAGATGTTTTTCTTGTCCTTTTTCCCCCCTCACTCTTTCAGACATATTTTTTGGTGGAAAACTCCTGCAGCCATCCATTCCTGGATTCAGACCAATCATATGACCATATGAAATTAAGATCCTCAAGCATATAGAAGGAGATCGACCCTGCTAAGTGTCACCGGCTAAACAGGAGCAGGAACTTTAGGACACAGGTTCTCTCTTTCACGTTTGGCCTGCCAGGTACGTATTGCAGGAGGTTCTGTAGCTAAGCTCCCTGGTTTCTGAAAACACCAAAACTTCAGAACCAAGGATAACATCTTCAATCTACAAGTAGGACTCTGAGTCCTTGATTTCAAGTTCCTATGAACTGAAAACAATGTGAGTCCCTCGAATTTATGGAGACATGACTTCCAGTTTTGAATGTTTTAGTACCTTCCTTCCCACACCAAGGCATGTCCCCAGAAGCAGTAACCTCTGTCTCCTAAGTTTCGTGAGGTGCCGAGCCACTTCCAAACAGTGAGAGAGGAACGGAGATAATTTGTCGGGGTTTTGGGCTGAGAACAGGCATTCTATTCCCTGGAAGGTTTCTTAAGGAAAGAAAACTATGTTGAAATCCTGCTCAAAATTAGCTCTAATACATCATCTAGAAATAATAAGTTCATTTAGGTAAACTGTGCTGTCCAGAGACAGTCAAGTATAGTTAGACCTTTTTGTGAATTGCTTTACCTAGACACTCAGTCACACACTTACTC
Source organism: Neofelis nebulosa (assembly GCF_028018385.1). Lineage (NCBI taxonomy): Eukaryota > Metazoa > Chordata > Mammalia > Carnivora > Felidae > Neofelis > Neofelis nebulosa. The sequence goes on along the minus strand of NC_080794.1, from coordinate 7,744,954 downwards.
AATGTGTATTTCTTACCTTCCAAGGCAGAGAGGTCCATCAGTAAATGGAGTCATAAAGCTCAGGGAACAGGAGGCATAGCTTGAGTTTTCTGGAAGGCCTGGACATCGTGGGGACTTTGGATGGCACACTGGATGGCGTGGAAGCAACAGGTAATGGAGAGAAAGAAGGAGGGAGAAGGAAAAGAGAAAAGGAGGATGGAAAAGCATCCAATCAACTGGCCATTTCCCTAGCATCCCAGCAGCTACTATCTGCCAATGAATGGCATTTCTGAGTTTATTCCCATTTGCTCTCTCTAGCAATGTGCTCTGATGGAGGGGAACTGCCTGGTTTATGAATAAGCCAAAAACTTAGGAATTCTGGTTGGTTTTCAGATCTACAAGTAGGACCACTGGATCATTTATTTCAAGTGTTTGGGAACTGAACACAATCCATGAGCCACTCTACGATGGCAGTTCCAAGAAGAAGGAGCCCTTTCCACAAACACATGTGTCCACATCCCTCTGAATCTTCTTTAAGGGAAGGGTCTGTGTTCCTTTCCATGACCTCCAGCACCCACATGGTCTGGCCCCGGCTACCTAGCTGGCCTCTCACCCTACTGTTCTCCTCCTCATTCACTGATCCTCACCCACAATGGCCTGTCTACTCCCTGGACACAGACAGCCATGTTGTCACTCACTGCAAGTTATTGTTCTTGATATCTCCTGGCCTTAGCACTCTTCCCCAGATCCCGGGTCCTGACGATGCCAGCCTTTTCTCACTCAGGTCTTGGTCCAAATGTCACCTCCCAAATTTCCACTTCTGGAAGTGGTTCTTCCCCCAAGAACAGCGAGCAAGGCTGGGGCAACCAGAACTACATCTGTTGGGAGGCATCAGAGAGCCACCGAAGCAGCGAGGAATCACAGTTCTAAGGAAGAAAGGAGGCCCAGGGGCGAGTCTGGCATCTGGGACCACTTGCCCCTAGAGGCGTTGGTAAATTCTGCAGGTGGAAGCTGAGAGCCTGCAACCCTGAGCAGCGTTCTCCACACATCATTGCGTGTATAGGTGGAATCTGAAAAGCAAACAAAAAGCAGAATCAGACCTACAAAGACAGAGAACAAATCGATGGTTGGCAGAGGGGAGGGGGCTGGGGAGGGATGGGCAAACATGGGTGAAGAGGGGTGGGAAGACACAGGCTTCCAGTTGAATGAATAAGTCATGGGAATAAAAGTTATAGCATAGGGAATACAGTCAATGATATCATAATAGCATAACCTATAGAGTTGTCGAATCACTGTGTTGTACACCTGAAACTAACGTAACGTTTTGCGAGCTATACTTCAATACGAAACAGAAAGAGACAGAGAGAGACAGAGACACTATGGGTTTCAGAGACTGCTGGGGAGGGGAGCCCAGGAAAATACCCTAGGCTATCAGTTGCCCTTGAAATAAGTGTGAACCAACAGACCAGCCCCCTCAGGGTCTGAAGCTCAATTTCAAATAATCTAAATCCTTGATTGAATTAAGGCAACTTGGAATTATGAGTGTTTGTAGCCCAGATGCCTGCCAGAAGCAAAAGTGCATCCTCTCTGGAAGAATATCACAGCATTAAAAGCCTCAAATTCTCTCTGCAGATGTTCATATACAATATCTGGCACTCATTAGAAGAGAATTTGGTGCATAGAAAGATAAAACATGACGAAAAATGGAGACAAAAATAGACCACAGAAACAGACCCACAAGAGGTCCAGATAATAAAACAGACACAAACTTCAAAACAGCCAGGACAAATATGTTTGAGAAAGAAAAGACAAGATGAAAGATTTCAGTGGGTAACAAGAAATTACTACTAAAAACTAGAAAAGATGAGCCAAATGGAAATTCTAGTGTGGAAAAATAACACAACTGAAATCAAGACCACTTTGGATGGGTTTAGTGTCAGATTAGATACAGCAGAAAAGAAAATAGGTACACTGGAAGCTAAGCAAGAAAAAAAATAGAGGGACAAAAGAGAGACAAAAAGACAGAAAGAGACAGAAGAGACAAGACAAATAGGACATTGTGAAAAGTTCTGACATAGTTGAACTGGTGTCCTAGGTGGAAAACACAAAGAGAATGGGGCAAAGGTGAATTTACTCAGCTGATGAGATTTCATGGCTGTGTGTGTGTGTGTGTGTGTGTGTGTGTGTGTGTCCCCTCATAGCAATGTAGCAGCTGAAAGGAGCAAGGTTATATTGACCTCAAGACTCCATGTGTAGGAACATGGTAACACCACTTGCCTGCCAGACTTCTGCCCTCCATGATACATGCAGATGTCCCTACCCAGAGCCCACCCAGCTCTGCTGATGCGTGTGATCCTGGTTCCCACTCACTGTGTCTCCCTCTGTCCTTCTCTCATTCTCTGACTACTCCGGTAGTCATTAGTGTTCACCCGAATTTCTGGTTCTCCTTCTTTTAATATTTATTTATTTTTGAGAGCTAGAACATGAGTTGGGGAGGGGCATAGAGAGAAGGAGACACAGAATCTGAAGCGGCCTCCAGGCTCCGAGCTGACAACACAGAGCCTGACGTGGGGCTCGAACCCACCAACTGCGAGATCATAACCTGAGCCAAAGTTGGACGCGTAACCAACTGCACCACCCAGATGCCCCTCCTGTTCTCCTTCTAAGCATGGTAGGATTGGAAGTTAGGTGTGAGCCAGCTGTCACCTTAGTAGTGACATGTGACAGTCACATGTGTCACATGTCTATTTGGTGTGGGAGCTTAAAGACCCAGCGCTCAATAGAAACTTAACACACGTTCTCGTCTCCTTGCCTAGAAGTCAAGACGGAGCCTCCGTGGGCCCAGTTCCTGGATGATCACAAGAGACAGAGCTTCTGGCTGATCTATGAGCAATAAGCCACACGCACAAGAAATTAACCTGTCGCTTGAACACTGGGGCTCTTTGTCACCAACCACCGTGTGACTCAGTCTGCTCTCACCATCTACTTCCTATTTCAATCCAGGCACCAGGAGACCTTTGCTTCCTTTCTGTCTCTTGGGTGATGGAATCTTACTTTCCCCTTAGCTTTTCTGTACCTTTTCTCATCCCCTATTTATCTTTGCTGAAGGTGGTGACCTTCTTTATCCCCGAGAATGTACCTTGTCTCTACTCCTTTGTTCCAGACAGCTGCAGCTCAGCACGGCAAGGGAAGCTTCTTGGCAAATGACTACAGATCACATCCTAGCGGAAAGCTGCCTGGCCCCAGTCTTCTCTGAACTGCCGCCATTCTGCCAGCATAGGGCCGATCCCCACTGCAGGCAGATGGAGAAGCTTCCCCAGGTCTTGTCTGACCGGGGAATTCAGCCGGTGACTCCTACTGGCAAAGGCTACAGTTAGTTACGGATTCTGGGCCAGCCCCTAGCAGGCTGCCGGAGTGCTGCAAATGGAAACAGACAACAGGCTTTGGATGATAGCTTGAGAGCTGGATGAAACTAGAGAAAGCAATGCTTATGACGATGGCCTGGAGGCCACAGCGAGCATCACAGTTTCTGTGAAAGAAGGACAGAGAGGCTGGAGAATATTTCATGTATCTCTTAGTGCATAAAATTAGCTGTGTGTGTGTGTGTGTGTGTGTGTGTGTGTGTAGCCATGAAAGGGCATTCCTCCCACATTAACAAGGGCTAAGGACATCCTTTCTGATTAGCAAGATAAAATTATTTTGCATTTGTTGAGTATTTTGTTTCTAAAAGCTCCAGCAGATCTCTGAATTCAAATGGCACAGTTGTTAGTGTGCCTGTGTATGCACACGCGCGTGCACACACACACACACTCACTCACTCATACCCATTTTCTACAAGCAAGGGGATAATGAAAGGGGGAGTCATAGATAGGTGAAGAAGTCCCATCTCTTTGGGGGAACAGGTGGACTTCCTAACACCCCCTACAAAGGACAGTGGTAGCCGCTGGGCTCAGCTTGCTGTTTTCTGCCAGCAACGTATCCAGATTCTAGCGCGCCGAGTCTCTGAATGACCCACGGCAAGAACCCTGCTGTTTCTGCAGAAAGCTTAAAAAAAAAAAAGAAAAATAAAAAAAAAGAAACAAATCCCCTCTGTTGCTTCCCCCCAAAACCACAGCGAGTAATTTCTCTCTAGCACTCGCTGCGGCTGGAGCAGGGCCGGCTTCGTGACTGTGAAAAGTGGCTGTTTCGCGGCTGTGCCCTGCCAGGGGGCACTCTGGAGTTCTTCCTTTCTCAGAGTCACAGAACGCCTCTCCCTGTAGTACTCAACAGTTGGCAAGGCTGACGGCTCAATCCTCCAGGCAGGGCTGAAACAGCTGCTATTCAAGGAACTATTTAAAAAATACTGGTGTTCCTTAGAGGCGGGGAGGTGAGAGTGGCATATTTCGCTGGAATCCAGGAAGAAAATGAAATGCGGTCCATCTACTCGGCGTCAGCTGTGTTCACGGGCAGAGCAGGTGGCTGCCTATATATTGGTCTGTGAAGGGTGATAAGAAAATCCGCGGCCAGAAATCCACCCCCCACCACACCCAACTGGTCATGAGATGCTAGAATCTTCCTTTATGATTCCTCCTTCGGCATCCTCTTCATCAATGCAAGGCGCTTTAGAAGGAGATCATTGATCCTTAACGCTTTGTTATGGGCTGAATAGTGTTTCCCAGAATTCTTATGATGAAGCTCTAACCTCCGGAAGCTCAGAATGTGGCCGTGTTTCGAGAAGGGACATTTAGAGGGGCAATTACAGTTAAATGATATCATATGGTGGGCCTTAGTCCACCCGGCTGACATCCTCACGAGAAGAGGAAATATGGCCACACAAGAGATGCCAGGGACACACGAGCACAGAGAAGAGCATGTGAGGGCAGCCATCTGCGCCCCAAGGAGAGGGGCCTCCAAGGACACTAACCCTGTCAGCAGCTTGATCTTGGACATCCAGCCTCCGTAACCATGAGAAAACAAGTAGCTGTCGTTTCAGCCTCCTGGTCTGTGGTATTCTATCCCGACAACACTGGCAGACTAATGCACACCTTAATGTGAATTAGTTTATCTGATTCTCCGCTCTTTGCCGACTAGTCGAAGTTTGGAGGAGAGATGAGAAATAGGTTCTTCCCAAGAAGGGAAAGGTCTGGAGAAGATTCCCAAGGAATTACGAGCTGAGCACGTGGGAAGGATGGTGTGTCGGATTGGAAGGAAGAGCTGCAGAACGGGGAGGAGGGAGATCATGCCAGCACTCACACCTGACATTTATGGAGGATTATGTGGCTCCAAAGTGCTTTCACGTCAGCATCTCATCCTGACAACTGTGGGAGGGAGAGGAGTTCTCCATTTTGTGGAGGAGGAACCAGAATCTCAGAAAAGATGCGTGCGTTGCTCGAGGCCAGCAACCCCAGAGCCCAGACTCAGACCCGACACTGTCGAGACCCATGAAGACAATGTCTCTGGCCGCCCAGGGTTGCTGCGGTCCACCCTGGGCACCTCGCTCATCCCACCACTATGCAGCCTCCCGCAGCCGGCATGAGCTGGACTTCTCGGGAACACAGGGCCAAACCACCGCTTAACCCAGCGGTATCACACCGCAATCTCTACCCCAACTAGGATAGAGATTGGGGGCCAGAACTGCATCTTGGTCCCCCTCAAAGCCCTAGAAACACCTGATGGAGAGACTTATCTAGATGAACAGAACATCTGCTGACTGAGTCAGTATGATCCCGTTTGTTTTGTCTTTGTTTTGTTTGCCAAAGCCAGGTCTACATTAATCCAAGGTATATACAAGGATCACGAGCGACCTGGTCAAACTCCTCAGGTGGTCACTGCTATCCATCTGGCCAAGCTCCTCCTGTGTTATTCGAGAATTTGGGTGGCCACTCACCAAGCTGGCCGTCTGGAACAGAAACTCAGGTACAACTTCATGCAGAGTCACTTAATTTAGACTTTTCACTGTAACAGTACCTGAAGAGGTCCTTCAAAATAGGACTTAGAGTGACAACGATAGTAAAAGCTATTTACTAAGGACAGCCCCCTCCCCCACTATAAAACGAGCAGTGTATCATTTAATAAAGTTTTCCTAAGTGCACAGTCACACATACAACATGCAACGGTAGAGAACAGACGACCACAGTGTGGGAGCCAATTCTGTCCCACTGCCCAGGACAGGGACAGGTCCCTTTTGTAGGCCCAGCACCAGCTCTGAATGAGCCCCCTGGCCTCGGCTGTGTCACACCTCGTTCAGTGAGGCCAGGGCTGGGTTTGTGGACGGGGAGCTGAGAAAGGCCCCGTGCTTGGTTTACCGCTCAGTTTTCTCCATCCTGAAATGTTTCAGAATTTTTGAACAAGGGACTCCACATTTTCATTTTGTGCTGGGCCCCACAAATCACAGAGCGAAGGTATAAACTGCAGAAAATTCTCAGGCTCCAGGTCAGTAATTCAGAGGAGGAGATAGGGATTTCTCAGTGGAGGAGGGGGAGGAACCAGACAGAGCTGGGTGGAGGGCACCAACCTGAACACGGAGGGCCTCCTTGTCACACAGGGTGGACAGCTGCCATCAGTGAATCCAAGGGCGGTAGCTAACCTACAATCACACCCGGACCTGCCTCACCAAGAGCTTGGGAAGACACATGACGGGCGGCAGCAGGGAGTCAATGCCTCAGAAGACAAGGGTCGGAAGCCGGAAAGTTCTGTCCACATCGCAGCAGGAACCGCTGGGAGCAGGGCTCAGACCCTGTGCAGCAGCCGCTCGCAAAACCTGGCCAAGAAGTTCAGGGACCCAACCACCCAGGCCAGGGTGAGGGCTGGACCCCTGCCCGGCTGGGAAATGAGCCGGAGACTGGTAGCCATGAACTGTTCTAGCAGATACAGAGGAGGGGGGGGGGGGGGGGGAAGCTGCTGTCCTCCCTTCCTGTGTGGCCCATAGTGCCTGCCCACCCCGGGGCTAGCTCCCTCCAGCCACCAGTGGGGACACACCCAAACCTGCTGTGACGGATGCATTAGAACAGCCCAGCAAATAGAGCCTAACTAACAGGTGAAGGTCTTCAAGCTACATCTAGAATTTTCATCATTACCTCCATCGCTCTGGCTCCATCTGCTCCTATCTGCTGCGAATTTTTGTCAAAATCCTAGAATTCAAGAAGGCATGGCTCGGGGTGTCTGGGTGGCTCAGTCGGTTGAGTGTCTGACTCTTGGCTTCAGCTCAGGTCATGATCTCACGGTCGTGGGATTGAGCTCCACGTTGGGCTCTGCACTGCTCTATCTCTCTGTCAAAATAAATGGATGAAACTTTAAAAGAAGGAGGAGGAGGAGGAGGAGGAGGAGGAGGAGAAGGCGGCATGGCCCATCTTCAATGTTTGTGCTGCAAACTTGTTTCTGCTGGGGGAGTAAAAGATCTCTTTTTCTCTCCGCTGGCTCCCACCCCCTCCCTCTCCTGTCCCAGATCTCACTGGTAATAAACAGCAGCCTGAATGTTACTGGAAAGTCTCCCCATGACTCAGAAGGCCTGCGCCCCACAGAGCCCCCTGTGCTTACCACAGCCACCCACCTTGGCGTGAGCAGCCGCTTTGAAAACTGTCCACCTGCCGCCTGGTTGGGACTTGCTGTTGGTTTGATTTCTGCATGGGTCACACATCTACTCCCAGTGGGGAGGCTTTGCTTGGTGTAAGAAATACAAACGAAAGCACACGCATTATACTCTGAATTCTTTCTGGAGGTTAGAGTAAATGACTTCTAAGACTCCTGCCAGAATCGACTGTAAATAAACCAAAATCTGATGGATAAAAAGTCTACCTGGAATCGTCTGAGATCTAAAGCACAGAATCTACGTAGACACAGGAGAATTCTAAATGAGTCTAATGGTTAGATGACCGCGGCTCATGTTTCCTGAGCACTAACTACGTGCTAATTGCACCACTTACAAGGAACGATCCTTCATGTCCTTGTCATAGATGAAGAAATGGAGGCTCCCAGAGTTTGGCTGATGCCAAAGTCAAAGCCGATAAGTAAGGGAGCAAGAACTTCCTATCCGTGTCACGCCCATCTGACCACCTCATCAGGTTACTGTCAGACAAAACCAGTCCCAGCAAGGAACCCGCTCCTAGGCCCTGGTTGCAGCTTCCCCACGACAAGCACCCAGACTTCGTCATGGTGACTGGGCTGGAGCTGCCGAGCCCATAAGTTTTCTCTGCTCCTGATGTTGATTCTGACAGTTTCTCACATCACCTTTATCTCTGCACCATGTCACTGCTTCCTGGCCTTGACTGTGTGTGCAGACAGAATATTTCCCTAATGCTTTGGAAATGCACTGTTTGAGATCAATAACTCTGGGATCAGAGGCAACAGTCTGCACCTTCTGGAAGGGATACCTGGTTCGCAATACCCTCCAGCTTTGTTTTGGTGCATATCTGCCTCCCTTTACATGCTATCTGCTTCAATAACTCAATAACTGGAGGGTCATATTTGGTTGGATCCACTTTCTATGTAGTGAATCTGACGAGCCACTATATTATGCAGTCAAATCTCATTGCCCTAAAGCATAATTCACTTAACCATTGAATGATTTTGAGAACAGTGTCAGACCAGGACAGACAAGTGTGAGTGTGGGTGCACATCCACGTGTGTATGTGTGTGTCCCATCATCTCCATCACCCAGACCATGAAGAGCAGTCTTCAGGTTGCCCATCCACACTCACTGGCTCCCCCTAAAAGTCATACTCTTCCCTCAGTCCCACAGATACTTTCTTTATCTGGGGTCTCCTCCTTTCCTCTGACCCAGACAACTCTACCAGCCTCCTGCACCACTTGCCCTCATCACATTAATGCCTGAATTATCACCCTTAAATCAGGTCAGCCAATCATGGGTCTTCTTAGTCCCACAGGAGTGGTACCTCCGACCTCATCACCCGCTGCACGCACTGACAATTTATTGCACCAGCCATCACAGAACCGACATTACTGAGCCTGCACTCAAGCAGGGGACTCGCATCTGCTCAGGAGTGTTGGTAAACAGAACATGAGCACGTGGTCAGTGCTGGCCCTGGAGCTCTCCTTGCCCTTCCATGACTCTACCCAATGCTGGCTCCATTCCTTCAGCCTGAAAGGCCCTACTCTCTTCCTCGCCTATTAAAATCATTCTCATCTCCTGAGGCAGATGTTGCCCTCTCTAACAATGAGCCTAATCTCCTTAGAATCCCCTTCCAGAGCGGGAGAACCTGAGTTTTAGTCCCAGCTTGCTACTAACTAGTTGTGTGACTTTAGGGAGTTTTCTGAATCTCGCTGGGTCTCAGTCTCCTCATCCTGAAAAACAGGGATAATAAAAATACCTCCTTTCATAGTCGTTGAGAGGACTAAACAAGATTTTGTATTTAAAGCATTCAGAACTGGGCAAGAAAACACTTCCCACACATTACTTATAGGGCTATTCATGCTTAGACCATTCTACCTGCTTCCTCTAGTTGACTTTTTTGAGGCCAGGAACTGTCTTTGCACCCCAGTGTCACTTGCAGAGGGTTTTATCAAAGTAGATGTTTAATAGATGTTGTCTTGGTTGAGTTCAATTGCTACAGGATTAGAGACATGTTGGGTAATCTGAAGGTCATTTTAGCCATTCCCCCTTGCTTCAAGTACAACTTTCCTAATTCTAGGTAGATGAGAGTCTGGCCCACTGACAACCTATTCCACTCTCTGACATTTCAAACAAACTGCCTTCACAGACCTTAGATAACATTTCATGCAAGGACAACACATAGATGCCCTTTTCCATGCTGATCAATTAACCATTATGTAGCTGGCAGTGCTACAATTGATTAGTGATGTCTGCTCCTTGCATGAGTTGGGCGACTGGTAATGTGTGCATAGTGTATTTGCTGTTCCCAATTTACTCCATTGCTCTAATTCACACATGAGGAAACTAATGTCTAGAGAGTGACATCCTAAAGGCCACACAGTCAGTTAGAAGCAGGGTACAAACTGGAAGTCAGGTGTTCTGGGTACTAGCTCAGTGTTTTTTTGGAGGGAATAAAGTATAGAAAAAAACAAGAAATAGATCCAACTGTGAGTCTACACCTCATTTACCCATGGATTTAAGTGTCCATGGTTCTCATTCTGTGGCCTAGGGATTGTGTCTTAGAAGCATAGCCCATGAGCAGTAGTAGCATAGGGAGAGTTTCTCTTTCAAACCACGGACACATCCTTCTCTCAGACAACCTGCCCTAACATGGCACTACCAGATGGAGCCCACTCAAACCACAGGACATCAAGGCTGAGTCCTGGCTACTTTAAAAGCAGAGACATCTCAGACAAATTCCCATGAATTTTAACCATGTAGAAAACAAGATTAGACACATGGTATCTTCCCTCCAAGAAAATACCCTGTTCTTCATAATTTTGAATTTATGCTTTCAAATGAAAAATCGAAAAGGTTAACGGGTGCCTAGGAGGCTCAGTTGGTTAAACATCTGACTCTTGATTTCAGCTCAGACCATGATCTCATGGTTCGTGAGTCTGAGCCCCACGTCAGGCTCAGCACTGACAGTGTGGAGCCTGCTTTGGATTCTCTCTCTCTCACTCTCTCTCTCTCTCTGCTCCTCCCCTGCTCATGCTCTCTCTCTCTCAAAATAAATAAACTTTAAAAAAATTGAAAAGGTTTTTTGGGAAGGAAGGAAAGTACTCTGCAAGATTTAAAAAAAAAAAAACAGTTTAGCATTCAGAAGTTCCAAACAAACTGAAAAATTAATTTCTAAAGGCTTCAGAATGTATACCTTGTGTCAATAGAATCTAGACTCTGAATATGTCCAGACTAAAAGTAGTTAGGGAGAAAACAGGGTGCCAATACACAAAAAAAGAGAACTAAGAGGCAAAATTCATTAAAACCCAGGCATCTGCTCTTGGGAATGATTGATGTTCCACCTGTAAGCTATGCAGTCCCATGGCCGAGTCACATCGCACTGTAACTCTCCTAAACACAGCTTGAGGCCAACTATAAAATGGCACACCTTACTGTACATCTTAGAACACAAACACTGGCCTGCAGAATCATGGAATATTACAGCTGAAAAGGAAAGTAAGACCAAGGCCCAATCCCGTCTTTACAGATGTCCCCACAAAGAGTGAAATGGCTCAGCTGAGACTACACTGCCAGCTCCAGGCAGAGCTTGCCTACAAACCTGGAAGTCTCCGTTCAAAGTCTTTTTGGTGTCTAATGTACACATCCCATGGAAACACAGACCATCAGAAGGAAAGTATCCAAGAAATTGTATTCATTGCCAAAGACGAGTGTTTATATAACCTGAGTTAACAATTCCATTTGTTATCTTTTGCTTTAAAGCAGCCAAATAATCTTGATGTGCCCCCGCTTGGGCCTGTGAGAGCTCCCCTATTCTTGCCTTGAGTGGGGAGGCCAGTTCTTGTTGACTGACTATTATTTGTCATGGCCTACCCACATTATCTCACTAGAACTTCTCGATTTATTTTCAAGAACCTGATTCTCTGAGAGGTTTGGTTACTTACTCAAGGCCCTACAATGACTGATAAATGGTGGAGCTTGGATTTGAAGCCAGGTCCGCCTGCCTGTCTCCAAATCCTGTGGACTTTGCACATCACCAAACTACCTCCTAATACCAACAGGGTTAGAGAACATTTCCCATGTTATTTCAGAAAAGGCAGGGAGGAGGGAGTAGGGAGGCAGAGTCATGTGTACTTGGTATTCACATAAGGACCCCCAAGCAGGACTCAGAAGCATGGGATCTCATCTTCTCATCTGCCGCAGCCCCAAAGTCACAATTAACATGTGGAGTCTCCAGCTGCCCTGTCCCTGGAGGAGCTGGCCCCAACCTTAAGGTGATGGTTAATTTCATGTATCAACTCGGCTAGACCACGGTTCCCAGACATTTGGTCAGCCATGAGGGTAGATGTCACTATGAAGGTATTTTTTTTCAGGTGAGATTAACATTTAAGTGGGCAGGCTTTGAGTTAAGTGGATCCCCCTCTATCATGAAGGTAGGTCATTCAATCAAAGAAGAGGTCCCTGAAGGAGAAGAACTTCTGCCTCCAGATGGCTTTCAGCCTTCAGCTGCAAGCATGAATGCTTCCCTGGGTCTCCAGCCTGTAGACTGCGGACTTGCCACCCTCCATGGTCAAGTAGGCCAATTCCATACAGTCAATTTCAGACTCTCCCTCTTACCTCTGCATCCCCCCTTGGCTCTGGCTCTCTGGAGAGCCCCAGCTAATGAACATGGGGTGAGCTGCTTGAGCCCCTTTTAGTCTAGAGCAGAAGCCTCCTCAGAAGCACCCCAGGTCTCTTTTCTCTGGACCTCACCCTGGGCTCCATTTGGCCTTCCTTGTTTGGGCTGGGGATGGGGGCCTGGAGGGCCCCTCCTCCCAAACCAGAGCCTGTTTCTACCTGTTCAGAGCACTGGCTGTGAGACAGAGCCACCTGAGAGCACAGGACAGAGGCTGAGAGTCCCTGAGCACCTGTAGCTAGAAGTTCCACCTATTGTATGGGGGTGGGAGGGGTCCATGACCACAGATCCCATTTCATCCCTAACACGGGTTTGAGTTTCCACCCCTTAGAGGGCAGAGAGTTGAGAACCAGAAGGTCTCCTAGAGGCTAGAATGGGTATCAGCTTCTCAATCTGCACTGTTCATACATTTCTGGTCAGAAGGGAGGAAGTCGCAGCATCCAGCATGGACCACTAGGGTGGGCTCCTAGCACCCCACGGTGAAAGTGGGGGTCCTGAAGTCAGCCAGGCATGGCTCCCACCCAAAGCAGCTTCCACATCCCTGCTTATTGTTTTTTGAAACACCCCCTTTCTCCCTCTATTGATTTGAATATTTATTCCATTTCTATTCTTTTTTGTGGATACTTTTAAAGGGTAAATCAGTACTGATTTGGTTGAACCATGTAAAATTGCCAGTATTGGGTCATTTCTTATTTGCAGAAGATGGTAGTTTTATGTGGTTCAACAGTCTCCCCCACGATGAACCAGGATCCTTAACACACTTTTTCTCGTTTCATCTCTACACACTACATGCATAGCCTGCAAACGGAGGTCTACCTTTCTAATATAGGCTGAATTTGAAACAAAAGTACAGTGGTGCCTGGGTGACTCGGTTGGTTAAGCGTCCACCTCTTGATTTTGGCTCACAGCATCGTCTCACAGTCATGAGATCAAGCCCTGCATTAAGAGACCTGCATCCGGCTCCACGCTGAGCATGGAACCTGCTTGGGATTCCCTCTCTCCCTCTCTCTCTCTGCCCCCCTCCCTTGCTTGCACTCTCTCTCTCAAAATAAATGCATAAACATGCTTAAAAAGTACACTTTACTTACATGTTCCCACTGTTACACCTTGTATAACACGTCTTGCTGCTGGACTCTCCTATCTGCTAACCGGAATACAACCATACAAAATCTATGGGTGACAACTTTATAAAGACCTTATAGGACATAAAATGCCAGTTACTCCAACTCTTAAGTGATTATTTGGCCAGAGATAGAATTACAGCTCACATTCTTTCCCTCGGCACTTTATACATATTCCTTCCCCATACTCTGACTTCCAGTGTTGCCAAAGAAAAATACATTGCTTTTGCAAAATTGGGCTGTTTTCAAGGTATCCAAATAGGCTTTCTTCAAAGTCACGTGTCCTCACTTCATGATCAACAGCTTTATGGATGTGACACCCTCCTTCGTTCCTTCGAGAATTTTAAGTTTGCTTTTTTCTTTTTAGTTTCTGTGATGCTTTACTGAAGTATCATGTACATTCCATAAAAATACACTCATTCTAATGGTACACTACAATTTCTAAAAATTTACTATTGAAGTATGGTCGACATACAATATTATAGTAGTTTTAGGTGTTCAACATGGTGACCAAGTCTATATGTTACGCAGTGCTCAGCACGGTGAGTGTCGTCACCATCTGTCACCATGTGTTATACTATTATTGACTATGATCCATATGCTGTACTTTTAATCTCCGTTACCTAATTATTTTATAACTGGAAATTTATGCTTCCCAATCCCCTTCTCCTCTTTCGCCCATTCCCCATCCCCCACCTTCCTTCTGGCAACCACCAGTTTGTTCTCTGTATTCCAGAGTCTGTTTTTTCTGTTTGCTTGTTTGTTTTGGTTTTTAGATTCCACACATAAGGGAAATCATACAGAATTTGTCTTTTTCTGTCTAGTTTATCTCACTTAGCATTATCCCCTCTAGCTCCATCCATGTTGTTGCAAATAGCAAGATATCATTTTTTATGGCTGAATAATATTCCAGTGTGTGTGTGTGTGTGTCTGTGTGTGTGTGTGTGTATTCCATATATATTATATATATATTGGTACATATGTATATATACCACATCTTCTTTATCCATCCATCTACTGGTGGACGCTTGGGCTGCTTCCATATCTTGGCTATTACGAATAATGGCTATTACAAATAATGCTGCAGTAAGCATAGGAATGCATATATCTTTTTGGATTGCACTACAATTGTTCTTAATCAATGTACAGAATGGTGCAACATCAGTACCATTGAGAAGCATCCAGTTCTAGAACATTGCCAACACCTGAAAAAGTTCTGTCATGGCCATTCGTATTCAATCTTCCCATCCCAGCCTGAGGTCCTCATTGATAGGCTTTTATCTTTATATCTTTTCCTTTTTTGGAAATCTCATGTAACATGTGGGTTTTCCTGTGTGGCTTTTTTTCTCTTAGCATAATGTTTTGAAGACTTCTCCATGAGGCAGCATGTATTAGCAGTTTATTATTTTTATTGTTGAGGAGTATTCCATCGTGCCTCATTTTTATCAGGTGCTTCCTATGTGCACTGTTCTAAGCCTATTTCCATAGGGTTTATAGTATACCCGGGGGATGTGGCCATGCCCATCCAACCTGGAAGCACTTCTGGAATAAGACACTGCTGCTTCTTTAATAGAGCCAGACCCAGCCTCATCACCTATCACTTCAAGATGAACAACAGCATTCTCCTTCCACAGCTGATTAGAAAGCAGGTGTCATACTGTGAGACCAAGCACCTGCCTTCATCACTTGCTGGCTCCATGCCGGCTTCCGGGTTCAGTCCATCTCAGCTGGGAAAGTCTGGGGCGGGGGGGGGGGGGGGGGGGAGGGGGGGAGCTGCCTGCATCCAGCTTTGGGGAGGGGCCTAAAAGCTGGAATTTTCCCACTGCTCGTTGTAATGGAGCTACGTGTCTTGTTATTAAGTGTGCAGCATAGAATTGGCTCGTCCCATGAAGGAAAATGTTCTGAGTGTTTTAATGCTTAAAAAAGGAGAAAGATAAAATAGGAAGGAAGGAAGGAAGGAAGGAAGGAAGGAAGGAAGGAAGGAAGGAAGGAAGGAAGGAAGGAAGGAAGAAGGGAGTGGGGGAGGGAGGATGGAAGGGAGGGAGGAAGGAAGGAAGGAAGGAAGGAAGGAAGGAAGGAAGGAAGGAAGGAAGAAGGGAGTGGGGGGGAGGGAGGGAGGGAGGGAGGAAGGAAGGAAGGAAGGAAGGAAGGAAGGAAGGAAGAAGGGAGTGGGGGGGAGGGAGGGAGGGAGGAAGGAAGGAAGGAAGAAGGGAGTGGGGGAGGGAGGATGGAAGGGAGGGAGGGAGGGAGGGAGGGAGGGAGGGAGGAAGGAAGGAAGGAAGGAAGGAAGGAAGGAAGGAAGGAAGGAAGGAAGAAGAGAGTAGGGGGGAGGGAGGGAGGAAGGAAGGAAGGAAGCAAGGGCGGCAAGAAGAGTCATTTCTATCTCCCTTCTCTTTCAAACCTATCTCTGGACATGTTTGTCAGCAGCCCTGCCAGCTGCTGCGAGTATCTAAGAGTCGGCTGCAGGCTGCAGCGTGAAAGGCAACCTCTGTTTCTCCAGAGAACTCCATTAGCGAGATATCTCAACTCTGGCTTCGTCTGAAAGAGGAAAGACAGCAGCTCACAAGTGAACCTCCCGTCTCCTCACAGAGCTCTGAGAAGCAGCTGCGTCCTGTTTCTCAGGCCTTGACAACACTACCTACTCCTTCCGCCTACAGAAATATTCTGGAAAAAGACACGAGTACACTAGAGACACCACCTCTCCTCCCAAGCTCCACCTCACGCAGCCAGAATCCGGCTGGATGCATTTATCAGAGTTCCCAGCCGGCTAAGAATGAATGTCCCAGGGACTGAAAGGGAGCAGAAGTAGAGCAGAAATCCTGCCCTCAGGCAAAATACTGTCGCTCTCCAAAGCCAAGGACACGCTACTCACACGAAGACTGACACATTTAGCAAACATGTACTTGGAAGGCTAGGTTTATATAGCATGAACGTGATTCAGGATAGCTGGTCTGCATGACCATTTGTTTGTAAAATTCAGTATTCATTTCCCAATTAAATTAATTATCAGAAGCCAGGGGAGTGTTTATAATTATTGACCCCAGAATCCCACTGCAAGGAATATGTCCTAAGCCACCAACTCAATGGGGGTGGGAGGATGAAAGCCTTGATGTTCGAGGAAGGCTGTCATCGTTAAACTGCCGAACTAGACACTATCAAATTGTGCCACAGAGAAAAATGGTAAGTGAGAAGAAATCAGTGTGTTGAGACATGATGCAAATATTAAAAGTGACTATGATGTCAATTATGCTGTCGCATAGGAAATCGAATGAGAAGTGGGGAATCAGGAGATGTATCTGGTATGTGGCCCAAGCTTACGATATCACAGAAATATTTATGTATACGGGTATGTCAAGAGCATGTTATAGAAAAATGAAATGCGTTGTATTAAAATAGGAGTAAAAGGGATATTAGGAGAAACAGTTTTCTCTGGATGGTGAAATATTATATATTTTTTTAAGATTTTATTTTTAAGTGATCTCTACACCCAGCGTGGCGCTGGAACTCACAACCCTGAGACCGAGAGTCGCACGCTCCATGGACTCAACCAGCCAGGTGCCCCCAGTGGTGCACTTAATATTTTAAAAATAAAAACGGAAACCAAAAGCAACACAAATTTTAGTGAGCTCTGCAGCAATGCGTAAAAGCTCTTTCAGCTCATATGCAGTTAATCCCAGTACTAAATGTTCCGTCCCCAGCTGTAGGGCCTGCAGACAGGCTCCGCAGAAGGCAAATTAAAGAGAGAGAAGGGGCTAGGAGAGGAAAATCAAGGAAGGAGGGGGAAGGGGAGAAAAGGGACCAAGACTTACAACCACCTCATGTTCCATCTATGTTTGCTTTTAACATTTTGTCTTAAGTTGAGCTTACCTCTTCAGCTTCTGGAATCAATTCCTCCCCTGCATTACATTTTTTTTTTCCAATTTCATATTTACAAACTGAACACCAGATTCTCTCTTCAATCAAGATCCATGGGTTTCAATAAATACTTGATTAAAAATCAGCTTGGCAAACTTCCTTCCAAAGGTTACTGGCTTCATCCATCAATGTATTGGAATGGGGATAATATTTTAAAACTTAGCAATATTTGATATTTTTACCTTTCTCATTGCATGACCTTCGTCCTAGTTGGTCTGGGGCATCCATTTTCCTAGGGGAAGGCACAAATTGGGAGGAGGGGATGTTTATGCGGAAGATTAAACATGTCACAGAAAAAGTATAAAGATAAATACAGCTTAATACTCAGCTTCTGACATGTAAAGTAGGATTAACTACAAAGGCAGTAATAGTCTTGCAATAAGGCTGCAGCTTTAATAAAAGATTAAACACCTTTCTCTCCTCCGTTGGAATATTAACCATCAAGCCTGAGTGATTCAGGTCACGGAGGCATCCACACAATGAAGAAGAGGTAACCCACTTGCCCATAACAACCACTTCATGGAGATAATTCCATGACCGGGGTTCCTCCATGGAAGAGGCAGAATATGGCTATACGCTGAAATGTGTTCCCCTCTCAAATTGATATGTTGAAATCTTAAACCCCAGTACCTCAGAATGTGATCTTATTTGAAGGTAGGTCTTTGCAGTGGTAATGAAGCTGAAATGAAGTCATTAGGGTGGACCCTAATCCAACATGACTGGCGTCCTTATAAAAAGGGGAAATTTGGACACGGCTATACAGGCAGAATGCCTATGAACATAAAGATGGCCATCAACAAGTCAAGGAGAGAGGTCTGTGACAGAGTCTTCTCGCACAGCTCTCAGAAGGAACCAACCCTACCAACACCTTGATCTCAGACTCCCAGCCCCACAACTGAAAAACAATACATTTCCATTGTTTAGACCACCCACTTTGTGGTGCTTTGTTATGGCAGCCCTAGGGCACTCATATAGTAACCAAAAGAAGAGGACAGACAAATCCCTCTTTTCCACTCTGAGGGGCCATAGAAAGAAGAGGAAAGGTGTGTCTTCCTCTCTCCCCATCTAGGGCTCTGGAAGAAGATCACAATAATAGGCTTCCCTGTACATCCATTCCCAGGATGCTGCCACTCAAAGTGAACTTGGCCACAGAGTCACAGAGTCAGGTGAGCAGGCTTTGGGCACATCTTGACAGCTTCCCTCAGTTCAAATGGGGTATACTGGAGGGGAAGAAAAATAATTTTCCCTCTGCCTATCTGGGTTTCGAGGCTGTGACACCATCACTACACCCACCCACCCACCCCCAAATAAGACAGATTAACAGGACAAAAACAAACAGAAGTTTAACAACATGTAACTCCCCAAAGTGGCCCAAGCCACCACCTTAAATACCATCTCCAGTTAGAGACAAAAGAAGGTGTTAGGGGGGAGGAAGGCAGGTTATGGGAGGTGACCAGGCAAAGCAGGGTGGCCAGGGTATGGTTGTTACGCAGATTTAAGTTCCTTCTCCATTGACAAAAGTTTCCAGAGATTTAGTTATTCTCTTCTGCCTGACAGAGAGAGAAAGACAACTTTACAAACAGAGACTTCCATTATAAATGTTAATGTCCCTCACAACATGGTAACTTCTACTCCCTTTTTAGAGATTTTCCTATGTCTGCTGTTTCTTAAAAATAACCGACTCAAGATAATCCTTATGCCAAAGAGGCACATCCTGGGGTATGTATTTTGCACTCCTTCAAAATACAAGACCCCCAGTGACTGACAGAGTCTGAAGGGTGGGAGAGGACCAGAGGAGGTCACAGTAGCGGTGATGTGGTGGCTCTCCAGGGCCACCATGGGGGCCCAGCCCAGTGGGAGTCACAGCCCGGCTTTGGTCTAGACTGGGCCCCAACCAGACAGAAGCTTCAGCTGCAAGCCCTAGCAAGGCGAGCAGCTTCCGGATGGACAAGAGAGGTCACCCCTGAAGATCAGAGCACTGCTAAGCATCTCACCAATTCCCCACCACGCGAGCAAGATGTGTGTAAGCCTCACTCCATTCCATTTATTTTTTCCTTTTGTTTAAAAATGTTTATTTATTCTAAGGCGGGGGAGGGGCAGAGAGAGGAGAAAGAATTCCAAGCAGGCCCCACACCCAGCACAGAGCCCAACTTGGGGCTCAAACTCCTGAACCGTGAGATCATGACCTGAGCCAAAATCAAGAGTTGCACACCCAACCGACTGAGCCACCCAGGCGTCCCCAAATACCATCTTTGAGATGGAAAGTGAGAGAAAACATACCTGACAGGCTGAGCCTTTTTAGTCAAGGGAAGCTGGGCGCAACCAAATGACCAGATAAGACGAAATTTTTAAACCAGGACGGACGTTATTTTTTTCCTCACAGTACCAAGTCACATTATGAGTTTAAATTCTACCGCAGACACACAAAATGCTTCATTATCACAGAATATGGGAGGCATGGGGGAAGAAGTGGGACTGTTCACCACCAAACTCTCTTTCCCTCACCCATGAGACACAAGTCTCTCGATTTACCTTTGTCACCCATCCATTTCTCTCTTCGTCCCACCGTTTCCATGTCAGCATTAGCCAGGAACGAGAGCAAGTCGTGAAGTTTCCTTCCATCTCCAAAACAAACCTTAAACTTAGGAATGAAAATGGTAGAACGTTTTTTTTTCCCTAAACCAACAGTGTAAGCCAGCTGGACTGTTTTGTAAAAATATCACACCCTCTCGACACTTCACTGGCTGATTTGCATATGGGGCTAGATGATTTTTCTTTTCCCTCTTTCAATCAACTCAAGTAAATATACAACACTCAGCCAAATTACATCCTCTAGCAGAGGAGAGGTTTCAAAATGTTTTCTTGTTAATTGTTTCCCTTAATCTGTTTGTTCACAATTTCGGAGACAGGCAAAGATGAATCGTCAGAACAAAGTTATTCCAAAGATTTTTTTTGGGGGGGGGGGGGGAACAGGCTGCAGCTGGAGAGTTGTTATATAACTTTTGTTATATGGCTCTTTCCATTTTCAAGGTGTTCAGCAGACACTGACTAATTAACTCAGGAATTGATTTATGTGCTGGAGCATCCCAGCTAGCAGCAACAAGCATTTCACACTCGGCGTTGGAAAACATTCTCATTGCTTCCCCGGTAATGCTGAGCCCTCATTAGGAGGTAATGACCGTTCCCTGTTGTCGCTCCGTGAATGATGCAGTAACTAGGTTCATGAGCCACAGAAACTCGGGGATCACGTAATCCTCTCAAAGCAGGGACTCTGGCCCCCAACTTCGACACATGCCGATGATCCCTGAACACGTCCAGTGACCGCCAACTCAATACTGTCAGGCAGTTGTTTGCTGTGGTTCTGGTGGGTCTGAGTCAAAGGGAGTTGTTCACACGAGCATTTCCCCCTTTGGGGGTGTCAGAAGGAGACACGTGATTCCAAGGGTCACCTGGAGAGATGCCAATCCAAGTGTGCTCTCATCCAAGATCAGAATTCTCCCATTAGACAGGCACCTGGGTGGCTCAGCTGGTTGAGCGTCCAATTCAGCTCAACGGTTCATGAGTTTGAGCCCTGCATGGAGCTCTGTGCTGACAGCTCGGAGCCTGAAGCCTGCTTTAGCTTCTGTGTCTCCCTTTCTCTCTGCCCCTCCCCCACTCACACTCTGTCTTTCCCTCAAAAATAAACATTAAAAAGAACTAAAAAAAAAAAAAAAAAAGAATTCTCCCATTAGAACTTGCTGCTTTGAGGTTAAGAGATTATCGCTTTTTCATTATTATTTATGAGAAGCAACAATTTGGGGCCAGATATCGTGTCGTCCTTCGGGATTAAATAAGACCTACTCTTTGCCGAGCAGGAGCGGACCATCTAGTTCATTAAATTTTAATTACTTTTACTTTCAAACAGGCAATTTTATAAGTCATTTTTATAAATTTGGACATTCATTCATGTATTCAATAAAAGCTTATTGACTAGAAGTTACAGTCTGGTAGGGATAGAAACCTAAATAAACCGTTGCAAGTGCCATATACAAGTTCCAAGGGCCATAATAAAGCACAGTTCCCTTCGTTGATCCTTCTTAAGGCAACTGGTCAGGGAAAGCTTTCAGACGTGTTAAGGCAGAAAACCTAAGGGCATTGACAGTCTGTCAAAGTGGGCTTTGGGAGAAGGATGCCGTCAGAGAGATCACTTACTTTCTGATTCTGTTCAAGGGCAGCTCAGCCATACGCCAGCTGCCTGACCCCAGGAGTCCTTGGAAAACACATGAAATCATTCTCACCCACTAAGGTGGTATGACTAATGAGAGGTCTTGTGGTCGTGGCTTAATGAGGTGAAACGATTAAACTGTAATTAGCACATTTATTAGCTTAATATGAATCAATGCTTTTAAAGTTCCTGAAATGAATTTAATCTCCAAAATAAATTAAGCTCTTCCTACAAGCTCCTTCATACCGTTAACATACCGATTTTTTTTTTCTTCTTGGTATTCAGTCACAAATCCCATCCCCCACAAACAGTCTCAACCATGCAACCAGCCTGGGGGAAGCTAATCAAGTTTTATTGTAAATTGTTCTCTGGGCTGTTCTGAAAATTCCAAGGCAAGGTGAGGAAGAGCAGACCTCCGGGTAGGATCAAATTCTCATCGATCATGACGACAGAACCATGTTTCTGGTAAAGCCAAAGACGGTGCTCCCTCGCCAGAGGGCCTGCCAGAGTAGGCAGGCGGCCAGCTCTGTGCTTTCTGCAGTCACTTGTTGCCTTTACGCATTCATCCATCAGGCTGAACACAGAATCAATAACTAGTCGCCCGGCAGGATTTTTTAAGGTTATTGCTCGCAATCCTTCATTTGATGGATGCCTGATGTTGGTCATATTGACTGAGAGTTGAAAAGTAGCTTTCTGATGCAGGTTTGATGAGTTAACGTTCTCTGCCAGATAAAGAAGTTTCTACAAAAGAAGAAAAATTACTTTTCTGGAATCTGCTCTTGTTCTACAGGACCAGAAATGTAGCTAAGAGGCTTGAAGTAGAAACACCAGACAACTCAGGCTTCGCCAAGGATGTTGCCTACTTTTGACAGGAAATTCCTCGTGTCCTGCAACCATACAGTCGACACTGGGACAATGTGGGGTTAGGGGAACAGAACTCCCACCCTGGTGCAGTCATATAACTTTTGACTCTCCCGAAACTTTACTAATAGCCTACTCTTAATAGGTTTATGCTCTTAATAACATAAACAACACACATTTTGTATGTTACATGGATTATATATGGTATTCTCACATTAATCTGAACTACAGAAAAGACAATGTTATTAAGAAAACCATAAGGAAAAAATCGAAAAAAATCCACATATAAATGGGCCTGTGCAGTTCAAACCTTTGTTGTTCAACAGTTAACTGCATTTTTAAAAGCCACTGTACTTTTTGCCCAAAAGATTTTTTTTCTTTTTTTTTTTTAATGTTTATTTTTGAGAGAGAGAGAGAGTGTGAGCAGGGGAAGGGCAGAGAGAAAGGAAGGGATTTTTTTTTTTTTTTTTTTTTTTTACAGAATATAATTTTTAAAAGGAATTTTCTTTGGAAATGCCAAAACAAAGCAAAATCTATCAGATATCTGAGATGTGGTCTTAGAATAATCCTAAGCTACAATCAACACCTATCGAAAGTTGTAACTATCAAGTTCCTGATTTTATGATGAATCTTCATTTATCCAAAATGTTTCCAAATTCTGGGATATTTTTTAAAAATTCAGATTGAGGGATGCCTGGGTGGCTCAGTCGGTTGAGTGTCCGACTTTGGCTGAGGTCATGATCTTGCAGTTCATGGGTTCAAGCCCTGTGTCGGGCTCTGGGCCGACAGCTCAGAGCCTGGAGCCTACTTCAGATTCTGTGTGTCTCTCTCTCTTTCTGCCCTTCCCCTGCTCGTACTCTCTCTGTCTCAAAATAAACAAACAAACAAACATACGTACATTAAAAAAATTAAATAAGTAAATGAATTAAATAAAATAAAATTCAGATTGAAAAAGAGAAACCAGAGTGCTGGCTTTGGCAATAAACTCTCCTCCTTTCCATATTTGTGACTGCTTTCTCCAGCGGGGAGAAACATGCATTTTATTAATAAAAGGAGTTTTCTTCCAGCTTTTTTGAGGTATAATTGACAGAACTATAATATATTGTAAGTGTACATGTGATCATTCGATAGACGCAAACATTATGAAAGAATTCCCACAATCCCGCAATTACCACATCTGCACCTCACATATTTGCTTTTTGGGTTTGTTTGTTTTTTTTTTAGGTTTTTTAGCAGGTTTTTTGTTTGTGTTTGGTGAGAATAGTTAAGTTCTCTCTTGTAGCAAATTTCAATTATACAATACACTAGTATCAACTATAGTCACCATGTTATAGATTAGATCCTCAGACCTCATTCGTGTTATAACGGAAAGTTTGTGCCCTTTTATCAACCTCTCCCCTTTACCCCCCACTGCCCACCATTCCACTCTATGTTTCTATGAGTTTGACTTGTTTTTGTAAGACTCCACACATAAGTGATACCGTGCAGAATTTGTCTTTCTCCTTCTGGCTTATGTCACTTAGCAATCTCACCACCGTTTGCTATCTCTTCTCTTTTTGCTAATGGACATCCTAACAGGTGTGAAGTGATATCTCATTGTGGTTTTGATCTGAATGTCCCTGATGGTTAGTGGTTCTTTTGTTTTGTTTTTCCTGATGGTTAGTGTTATTGACCACTTTTTCATGTATCTCTATCTGTATGTTTTCTTTGGAAACATCTTCAGATCTGTCGCCCATTTTTTAAGTTGGGTTGTTTGGTTTTTTGCTAGTGAGGTGTATGAATTCCTTGTATATTTAACCCTTTATCAAAGAGGTGGTTTGCAAATATTTTTTTCCCCATTCTGTAGGTTGCCTTTTCATTTTGCTGATGGTTTGTTTCCTTTGCTGGCAATAAAACTAGTTTTAGAACTGTTAGCCCAGACCACTGCAAAAAGCAAGCCTACTAACTAGAGTTCAGTATTCGTTAAATTCATTTCTCCCCTGAGGTACAATTTGCATGAAGTGCAATGCAGGCATGTTAGATGTGCAATTCATTGAGGTTTGATAAATCTACAGTCTAGCCAAGATACAAAAAAAAAAAAAAAAAACAAAAACAAAAACAAAAAAACAAACAAAACAAAAACAAAAAAACCACTTGTATTATTCCAGAAGTTGCCCTTGTGCCCTCTTCTGGTCAATCCCAGTCACCATAGACAACACAGCTCTCAAGTCCATCACCAGAGATTACTTTCAGCCTACTCCTGAACGTCATATAAATGGAATCATCAAACCCTTGTTCTTCTATGCCTGGTTCTTCTGCTCAACAGAATGTCTGGTTTTGCCATCAAGATTAAGCAAAGGTCATAGAAAAAACTGAGGACTATTTGATCTTTTATTATTCTCTGGAAGAATATTTCTAAGATTAGAATGATTTGTTCTTTGAAAATATGTCAGAATTTACCTGTAAACGTCCTCTGGTTTTGGTGTTTTCTTTGTGTGAAAAATTTAAAACTACTGTTTCAATTTCTTTATAGATATTGGGTCATTTAGGCTTTCTGTTTCTGTTTTGAGATGATTTCAGTAGGTCATATTTTCCCATGAACTTGTCTAGCTTATCTAAGCTTCCAAATTTATCAGCATAAACCTGTTCATATATTCCTTATTTTAATTTTGGTTGGATCTGTAGTTACATAATTTTTTTCTTTCCTAATATTACTATTTTTTCCTTCATTAATCTCACCAGAGATGTAACTACTTTATTAGCCTCTTTTGAGGACAAAATTTTGGTTTTACTGATGATTTCTAATGTAATTTTTTAAATTATTATTGATTTCTGCTCTTATTTTGTATGTTCTCTCTCCTTCCACATTCTTTGGATGTATTCTATTGTTTTATTTTCTTCAGTTTCATTATATTGACACTTAGCCTTTCTTCCTTTTCAAAATAAGTGTTTAAGGCTATATATTTCATCCTAAGTATCGCTCATAAATATTTTAACATGTATAGCTTGCCTCATTTGAGAAAAGATTTATAAAGAGGAATATAGTACAAGATTTAAAAATAAGATTATGAAGGGGCGCCTGAGTGGCTCGGTCGGTTGAGCGTCCAACTCTTGATTTCGGCTCAGGTCATGATCCCAGGGTCATGGGATGGAGCCCCGCATTGCCCCAAGTCCATACTCCGCACAGAGGCTGCTTAAGATTCTCTCTCAGCGTGCCTAGGTGGCTCAGTTGGCCAAGCGTCCAACTTCAGCTCAGGTCGTGATTTCACAGTTTGTGAGTTCAAGCCTCACGCTGGGCTCTGTGCTGACAGCTCAGAGTCTGGAGCCTGCTTCAGATTCTGTGTTTCCCTCTCTCTCTGTTCCCCCCTGCTCCCCCGCCCCACTCACGCTCTCTCTCTCTAAAATAAAAAGACATTAAAAAAAAAAGATTCTCTATCTGCCCCATCCCTTGCTCATGTGCCCTCTCCGTAAAAGAAAATAATAATAATAATCAGATGAAGAGGAGATTCTTTAAAGATGGCAATGGTGTTTGCACAGGTCTGGTTTTAACTGAATTGCTTCTTCACATTTACAGTGGGTTTCTTGTTGGCAGCATGCAGCTGGGTATTGCTGTTTTTTTCCAATCTGATAATCTCTGCATGAGAATTAGATATTTATACAATTTATATTTAATGTAATTACTGATATGCTTTGATTTAAATCTTCCATACAGCTATTATTTTTTGTATGTTCCATCTGTTCGTTGCCCTTTATACTCTTTTTATGTCTTTCTTTCACTGAGGATTTTTTATTATTCAATTTTATCTCCTTTGTTGTCTTACTGGCTATAACTCCTTGTTGTGGTAGCGTTTACTTTAGGGTTTACAGTACACATCTTATTTTATCCATCCACCTTCAAGCAATATCGTATCACTTCACAAATAACACAAGAATCTTACAGTAGCATGCTTCAATTTCTTTGTAGGAATGTTTATTCAAGTACTTTGTCCATTTTGAAAATGAGTTGGTTATTTTGCTATTGAGTTGTAGGGGTTTCTTATATATTGTGGAAATGTACCCTTTATCAGATAGATGTTTGCAAATACTTTCTCCCATGCTGTAGCCTGCCTTTTCACTTTGTTGATTGTTTCCTTTGCTGTGCAGAAGCTTTTAGTTTGATGTAGTCCCAATTGTCTAGTTTAGCTTCTGTTGCCTGTGTTTTTGGTGTCATTTCCAAGAAATCATTAGCAAGGCCAATGTCCAGATTTTCTTCCATATTTTCTTCTAGGAATTTTACAGTTTGTCTCATTTTATTTGTCTTTTTGAGGATCGCCATCCAGTAAATATGAAGTAGCATCTCATTGTGCTCTTTGATTTGCATTTCTCTAATGGCTAATGATGCTGAGCATCTCTTCATGTGCTTGTTGTCCATGTGTATATCTTTGTTGGAGAATTGCTTATTCAAATATTTTGCCAACACTTAAATTGGGTTATTTGCTTTTTAAAAAAATTTTTTTAACGTTTATTTATTTTTGAGACAGAGAGAGACAGAGCATGAACGGGGGAGAGTCAGAGAGAGAGAGAGACACACACAGAATCTGAAACAGGCTCCAGGCTCTGAGCTGTCAGCACAGAGCCCAACGCGGGGCTTGAACTCACGAACCGCGAGATAATGACGTGAGCCGAAGTCGGACGCTTAACCGACTAAGCCACCCAGGCACCCCGGGTTATTTGCTCTTTTATTGTTGAGTTGTAATTGTCTTTCTACATTGTACATGCAACTCCCTTATCAGATCTATGATTGATAATAAAGTTTCCCATTCTTTGGGGTGTCTTTTCATTCTCTTGATGGTATCCTTTAAGGCAGAAAAGTTTTAAATGCTTATTTTGTTAAATTTACTTGTTTTTTTTTTCCTTTTGTGCTTGTCCTTTGATGTCATGTCTAAGTAACATTCCCTAATCCAAGGTTGTAAGGATTTATGCCTTTTCTCTTCTAACACTTTCACATGGTCTTTTAAAAAATAGTCTTTTGATACATCTTGAGTTAATTTATGCATGTGGTGTGCGGTAGGGGTTTTTCAACTTCATTGTTTTGCTTGAAGATATCCAGTTGTCCCAGTACCGTGTGTTAAAGAGACTATTCTTTCCCGCACTGAATGTCTTAGCACCCTCCTTGAAAATCAACTGACTGTAAGTGTTCAGGTTTATTTCTGAACTCTCAATTCTATTCTATTAAGCTGTATGTTTACAGTTATGGCAGGCAGTACCACATTAGCTTGAAAACTACTCATAGTAATAAGACATAATAACTATTAGTTATATGTATCAAATGCTTGGCAAGAATTTTCACAAAGGAGATGCAAGTAAAAAATGACAGAAATAAAATAATAGGAAAATTTAGTATACTTCTGTCAGTCCAAGACCAATCAAATGGATTAAAAAATTAGTAAAACTATAGAAAACTTAAGCAACACAATCAACAAGATAGATTTTATAGATATATACCTAACTCTGAACTCTACTAATAAGGGGTACACATCCATTTCAAGTGCTCATGGAATAGTCAAGAATACTAGTCAGAATTTAGGTCACAAGCAAAAAATGCTACTAATTTTTGGGTAAAAGGTGAAACATAAAATTAAATAGCAAAATTCTTTTTAAATAACAATAATAAGAACAGTATATATCAGAATCTGTGGAATAAAACTAAAGCAGTTATCAGAGCATTAAATGTCATACCAGTAAGTATTTTAAAATAAAATGAATTAAACACCCAAGTAAAAAAGAAAAACCAAAGAAAGTGGAAGACAGAAGAAATATACAAACAAAACTTAATGATTTAAGAAACAGAAAACCAACAGAAATAACAAATCAAAAAGCTGACTCAACAAAATAGGCAAAACACTAGCTAAGCTGATCAAGACAAAAAGTAATAGAACATAAATATACCGAAGTATCTGTGACAAATGGGAATAACCAACAAAGAGAAAGAAATAAGGAAAAACCTATGAGACTACTTTGTACAACTCTCTACAAATAATTTTAAAACCTATATGAGGGGCATCTGGGTGGTTCAGTCTGTTCAGCAACTGTCTCTTGATTTCAGCTCAGGTCATGATCTCCCAGTTTGTGAGTTCCAGCCCCACATCGGGCTCCATGCTGATGGTGTGGAGCCTGCTTGGGATTCTTTCTCCTCCCTCTCTCTCTGCAACCTCTCTCTGCCCTCTCCTGTTCGTGCTCTTTCTCTCTCTCAAGATAAATAAGTAAACTTAAAAAAAAAAAACTAGATGAAAAGGATAATTTTTAAAGGATAATTTTCAATTTGAAAAAATTGATCCCAGTAAATACAGAAAGTCTTAATAGACTACCTATCATAGAAAAAATAAAATGGTTATTCACATACACATGCATGCACACACACACAACATAAACAAACCAAACACAGGTGGATTCTCAGGGTAT
Source organism: Neofelis nebulosa (assembly GCF_028018385.1). Classification (NCBI taxonomy): domain Eukaryota; kingdom Metazoa; phylum Chordata; class Mammalia; order Carnivora; family Felidae; genus Neofelis; species Neofelis nebulosa. Next base: position 7,716,233 of record NC_080794.1, on the reverse strand, counting down.
GTCCACCAAGCTTTCAAAATTCAAATATTCCCAATTAGACTTAAATTATTGTAGAACAGAAACCAAATTTGTTTTATGAAGCAAGAATAATATTGACACAAAATTTTTTAATGTGATTTTTAAAATGTATTTATTTTAGAAAGAGAGGTTGAGAGAGTGTGTGAGCTGGAGAAGGGACAGAGAGAGAGAGAGAGAGAGGGTGTGTGTGTGTGTGTGTGTGAGAGAAAGAGAGAGAGAGAGAGAGAGAATCTAAAGCACACGGGGCTCCATCCCACAACCCTGAGATCACAACCTGAGCTGAAATCAAGAGTCAGACACTCAACCAACTGAGCCACAGGGATACAAAATTCTGATAAAGATTGTTTCAAGAAGAAAACTGAAGAACAACTTTACTTACAGGTGCTGAGGAAATGATCTTAAATAAAATCATGAATATGAAAAGGTTCTCAACATCAATGGTCATGACGGAAAAGCAAATTGAAGTCACAATGTCATAGTACCATCATACACGAAATGGCTAAAATTTTAAAGGCCTGGCAGTACGAGAGTGACAAGGATGTGGAAGACCAGTATTTGAGCTCCCCCAAAGGCTGATGCTGAGACAAGGTTTCAAGGGCAGGTAATTTATTTAGGATGTGATCCCAAATAAAAGTGACGAAGACAGATAGGGAACGGAAGGCAGATAATAAATTACGCATGATCAAGCAAGTTACCACCGGGGGTAACTGAAGCTTAATCCCATGGGAACTCTGAGAGACACTGTAAAACACTTGCCTCAGAGTTACCCTACTTGAGGAGTGAGGGAACTGAGGGGTTATACACCAACTCCTGTCAATTATGGGTTGAGCGCGACTCCTGCAGGCAGTAACCTTAGAGTATTTTCCGGGATGCCATCTGCATGGGCGCAGCAGGTCCCAGCCTTCAGAGAAAGTCCTGCAGCGGAGACAGATGATGACACTGGCAGCCAGAAGTCAGGGTCAGTCAGTCAGTCACCCTACAACCCAGAGTGACTACTAAATGGACCGACTGGAACTCATAAACTGCGTGGGGGTGTAAACTGGTACAATTACTTTGAAAAATGCTTTTGGAACGATCACGAAAGCTGAAAATACCCTCTAACTACTCTTAGGAATATACCCAATGTAAATGAGCGCATATGCGCACCAAAAGGCAGGCACAAAAATGTTCACAGAAGCTTCACTGTAACAGTAAAACCTGGAAACAACCCAAATGTCTACCAACCCATAGAAAGAACAAATTGTAGTATATTCAAACAATAGCATACATCAATGAAAAATAAAAACTACTAGGACACACAACATGCTTTAACCTCAGAAATATAATGCAGAGCCCACGTACTAGCATTCCATTTATATACAAAAAATAATTCATGGTGCTAGAACTCAGAATGGGTACATTTGGGAGTGACAGTAACTGGGGAGGAATGAAAGGGAGGCTCCTCAGATGCTGGTAGATCTACTGTGCCTGGATTTGAATAATGGTTACACTGGTGTATACATTTGTAAAAATTCTCTAAGCTGCATGCTTAAGATTTGTGCCATTTTTGCATCTAAGTCGTGTTTCAATGGAAAGACTTTTAAAAATCATATTTCCTTGCTCTTCCCACTGAATAAAGCAAGAATCAATGCATCAACCCAGTAGTAATCAGCACCCCTGAGCCAAGACTGTGGTTTCTAAACACGATTTCCCATTGAAAGGACAAGGGATTTTTGAGAAGTGGCTGATTCTAAGGGGAAGGAGATGTAAAAGATAAGCCTGGATCACACAAGAGCAAGGACACTACTAAAGATCACTATACTTCTATCACAGGGACTCGGGAATGAATGACTAATACCACACTGGTCAAAGGTAAGAAAATTTGAACAGCAAAATACAACAATAAATGAAACGGAGGAAATCATTTCAAATACGTTAGTATCTATGAGTTAGTTCATAGTGCCATCAAACAAGCCTCATTGGTCAACTTTGGAGACCGGAAACATTTGAAATATGACACATAAGGTAAAAGAAGTAGCTATTTTTGCTGTTTCTATATTATCTGCACTGTAACCAAATAAAGAGAACAAGTTTCTATCTGCATTAGTACTTGAGCTAAAATAATGAGCTGACGGAATGAGAATATCACCCTCTTGTAGCTCCTAATGAATGAAAAGATCTAGACGCTGGTCATCAATGGCAGGTAACGTCACAAAAAAGAGAGACTCCAGACATGATATCCCTCCTGATGGACATTCCCAACACCACCCACTCGGTGGTTGTGCAACACTACAACAAACAAAATCTTCAAATACACAGGGATTCTGACAATTTACATGAAACAAAAGGAACAGAGGAACACGCTGAACAGTAGTATGGGGACGAAGACCAAATCTAGACCAAGGAAAATCTGTAAGACAAACATCTTCCTTTCTTCAAGGAAAATTACAATAAAAAATACACAAGAAAACGAGGGAGAATCAATAAAGATTTCAGAGTCATTAAGTCAATTATAACATATGGGCCTTATTTGTATCCCAATTCAACAAACCATAAGAATATAAATAGCAAGAGATAATCAGGAAAATGTAAATACCAACTGGATATTAGGGTATTCTTAAATTTTAGGTGTCATAATGGTATTGTGGTCATTTTTTTTCTCTATAATTTATTTACTTTTTATAATGTACATCCGAGTTACTTAGTACATGGTGCAACAATGATTTCAGGAGTAGATTCCTTAAGCCCCTCACCCATTTAGCCCATCTCCCCTCCCACAACCCCTCCAGCAACTCTCTGTTTCTTCTCTATATTTAAGAGTCTCTTCTGTTTTGTCCCCATTTTTGTATTATTTTTGCTTCCCTTATGTTCATCTGTTTTCTATCTTAAAGTCCTCATATGAGCAAAGTCATATATTTGTCTTTCTATGACTAATTTCGCTTAGCATAATACCCTCTAGTTCCATCCACGTAGTTGCAAATGGCAAGATTTCATTCTTTTTGATTGCCGAGTAATATTCCATTGTATATATATACCAAATCTTCTTTATCCATTCATCCGTCGATGGACATTTGGGCTCTTTCCATACTGCGGCTATTGTCAACAGTGCTGCTATAAACATCGGGGTGCACGTGCCCCTTCAACACAGCACACCTGTATCCCTTGGATAAATACCTAGCAGTACAATGGCTGGGTCGTAGGGTAGTTCTATTTTTAATTTTTTGAGGAACCTCCATACTGTTTTCCAGAGTGGCTGCACCAGTTTGCATTCCCATGTGGTCATGTTTTTTTTTTGGGGGGGGGGGAGTCCTTGTAGAGGTACATACTAAAAAATTTACAGATGAAATAATGTCTGGGACTTGCTACAATATGGAGTCCATGTTAGATGAAGTTAGATAAGGAAAGATTAGCCATGTTTTAACAATTGTTGAAGTTGAGCACGTTAGTTTGCTAGAGAGGCCATAACTAAGTAACATGGATTAACCTCAGAAATTTAATTCCTCATAGTTCCAATGGCTACAAGTCTGAGATCAAGGTGTCAACGAGTTCCGTTTCTTCTGAGGACTCTTTTCTTGGCTTGCAGGTGGTCACCTTCTCCCTGTGTCCTCACATGGCCACTCCTCTGTGCATGAATTGTCTCTGTCTTAATCTCCTCTTTTATAAGGACACCACCATATTGGATTAAAGCCCACCTGTATGATTTCATTTTAGTTTACTTACTTCTTTAAAGGACCTTTCTGCAATTACATTCATATTCTGCGGTCATGTCTCCAAACATATGAATTTGGAGGGAACACAATTCAGCTCCTAACACTGGGTGATGATGACAATGGGGTAATTACACTATTCGTTCCACTTCTGTGTAAGTTTGAGATTTTCCAGAATAAAATTTCCATTTCTTAAATGAGAAAATCGGTGGAAGAGAAAAAATAGAGTTTGGTGTGAACTACTCCACCGAATCTAGATAGAAACATAGTCACTTATTCTTTATTTTTCCAATTAGTGGCTCAATAATCTGTAGCCAACTAGTAGACCATCTTTTACGTTCTTGAGGTGCCTCCATCCCCAGAGTCTAAGAAACCCAAGAGTATACTGAATCCAAAGTGCAATCAGACCTCCCCCAGTGCTGGCCACAGAGGAAACTCGGGTCTCCTTAGTTTAACCACTGACTGGACTTTGCTGATGCACAACGCTATTCGTTCCTTCACAACACAGTACACGTGCTTGCTTAGCACTGCAACAAAAGTGACCTTGATGGCCAATATTGTGACACTGGCTGAGATGTTTGAGGGAGGACAATTGCATCGCTTTATGCTGAGTTCAGATCGAAGTTAAAGTTCTCAGCTTTCAGCTCTTTTAGTGCATTCAGGCAGTCTCTCACTAAGACGCTTCCAAGAGAACTGAGTCAGGATTGTTCCAACGCATCATGGATTCATGATGGATGGATTCAACACTCAATTCATAAAGTTGAAATAAGATAAATATCCAAATTAGCTAAATGGGAGAAAGTGGTTAATACCCACAGAATCATAGAACAGCTGACTTCGATTTCTGGCAATAAGGTAGATTACAATAACTGAGAATCTTCCCGCCTGGAAATGTTGTACAAAATACAATAAACATCCTTTTAAATATATAACTAAATTTAAGATACAAAACAGGTGAACATAAAGGACGGGAAGCAAAAATAATATAAAAACAGGGAGGGGGACAAAACATAAGAGACTCTTAAATACGGAGAACTGAGGGTTGCCGCCAGGGTGTTGGGTGGGGAGGGATGGGCTAAATGGACAAGGGGCATTAAGGAGGACACCTGTTGGGATGATCACTGGGTGTTATATGTAGGGGGTAGATCACTGGATTCCACTCCTGAGTCATTACTGCACTATATGCTAACTGACTTGGACGTATATTTTAAAAAAGAGAGAAAAAATAATAAATAAATATATAACTAAACAGGCAAGAAAGTAAGGGAAATCCTTAAGGGAAAAGCCAGAAACAAAACCAAAAAGCAGAAGTTCAGACAGCTCTCATGAATTCTGCTGGACTTGACAGCTGTTGGGGAAGGAAGACTTTTTCTCTATCCTTCAAGACTTTTCCAGCTCATCTAAAAATTAAATTGACATGAGACATTAACAGGAGGAAAAAACCCAAAGATTAATTAGGTGCCCATGGCAGCCCATGAGACCTAAAGAAATGACTGAGGCTGACAGTTTTTATACTTTTTAGACAGACAGACAATAAATCTGTGAAGAACTGTAGGACAAAGAAGACTTATTTCAGGTGCTTTAATTACTAAGGAATCCTAGAATTTGGGCAGGGGAAGTAATCAAAGTAAGAAGACTTGTTTATACAGCCGTCTCTACTCTGAATTCCCTACCTCTAGTAATTAGGATGTCTTTTTACCTTCCAGTTTTAGGGTAAGTGCCTTTTCCGTGGTAAATTTATTTCCTGCTTTCTGGAGACAAAGGGGGCTTAGAGTCCTTTCTGCACCGGCTGTTTCTTAAGTAACTTAATTTAAAATCATCAATTTATCGAAATGGCACATTTGGTCGGCGGTGGGGGGGGGGGGGGAGGGGACTATCCTTGGCCCCTATATGGCCAAGCAGCTATCATTTTAATAGCCATGTTAGGACAAAAAAATAAACAAATAAAGACTTAGACCCATGGTAGAAAAATGGAGCAGAAGTTCTCAACAAGAGTCAGACCCTCCAGGCTGACGTCCCCAGTAAAAGCGTGAATTAAGAATATGGCCTATCAGCAATGCGATGTAACAAGAGAGCTTTCTGGTTTAATCCTGTGCTTCAAGTCTAAGTGTCTTCAAAATCAATACTACCTTGAGAGTTTGTCCATGGACCTTTTCTATCCTATGTTTGCACACATTTGTACTACATTTGTGTAGGGATTTCTACATTGCAAGATTCACATAAAAAAGTCATTTCAGGCTGATAATACCCTTGGTATGCCTGAAAGAAAGAACTAGTTAGAGGGACACATCTTTAACCGAAGCCCAAAGGACTCCAGCAGATAAAACTCCACCAGATATGAGCTTACAACCCATAATTATAGATGATACTTAAAGAAATGTGAGGACTGAACCCACTCATACATAAATGAACCAACCGAAACCCAGATATTTTAATGACTTGCCAAAGTCACGTGGTTTTTTAGTGGCTGAGCCAGAACAGAGCTCAGGTCTTATGACTTGCTTGCAAATTATGTATTTTCTTCTAGCAACAGCCTTTTTTTTTTTAATGGTACTTCTCTCACTTCAGAATTCTAAAGGGAAAACCAGGTCTGTCTTTAAATTCAACATTCCAACACTGAAAACTGAGCCCTCTGCCCCCAAATAAACAAGTTGATTCTGCTAGTATGATTGTCCAAGTCCACAGGTAGTCTTAATCTGTATTGTAGAAATACTCTGCACCTAAAAAAATACATTTTAAAAATGGGTTACTCAGTACTCTCATGGTCTGCTGATCGGAACATCCTTTTGGAAAGTAATTTTGTTAAACACACCAATAGTTTTCAGTGTGATGCTCCCTTGAATAATTCATTCGTAGGATCTTCTCAGAGATGTGAGCAAAGGTTTAGTGCTCAATTAGGCTCACACTTTTGTAATCTAAATGGCAAAAAATTAGAAACGGCGTAATGTTCAAGAAGGAGGAATAGTTATATAAATTATAGTACACAGAATAGATTGTTATAAAGCCTCAAAAATATCTTTGAAGGCTCTGATAGAAAACTGAGTGGAAAAAAGGTAATATAAAAATATACGTGTATAAACCACCATTAGGATGGCAGTTACAGAAAAAATAAGAAAATAGCAAATGTTGGCAAAGAGATGGAAAAACTATCTTGTGCTCTGTTGATTACAATGTAAACTGGTGCAGCCACTGTGGAAAACAGTATGGAGGCTCCTCAAAAAACTAGACACAGAATTACCACATGATTCAGCAATTCCATTCCTGGGTATATACCCAGAAGAAATGAAAGCAGGAATGTAAACAGATATTGGTACATCTATATTGTTAGCAGCATTATTCAAAATGGCCAAAATGCGGAAGCAACCCGAGTGTCTGTTGACAAATGAACGGATAAACAAAATGTGGTCTATCAGTACAGTGGAATATTATCCAGCCTTAATCAGGAAGGAAACTTTAACACATGCTACAAAATGAATGACTCCTGAAGACATTACGGGAAATGCCCATCACAAATGGATGAATATCATACGAGTTACAAATCTATGAGGCCCCTAGAGGAGTCAAATCGATAAACACAGAAAGTAGACCAGTGGCCGCCAGGGGCTTGGGGGGGGGGGGGGGCGGGCAGGGGTGGGGGAGTGGGGAGTTAGTGTTTAATGAGGAGAGAGTTTCAGTTGTGGAAGATGAAAAACTTCTGGAGATAGATGGGGGTGTGGTTGCACAACAACATTAACGTACTTCATGCCATTGGGCTGTACATTTAAATGGTAAATTTTGTGTCTTATATATTTTATCACAATAAATAATGTAGACATGAATATATACAATATATATAAAACATACTAACACATAGCATACATAATGTATGTTGTATCTATTGTTATATACGTATTTGTATACATACATAGTAACATAAATTGCATTAAAAAAGGTATGTGGTAAGTAGGTTAACAGGTAACAAAAACTGTCAAGATTTATGGTATATTCATTCCTATTATTGCTATAACAAATTACCATAAATTTGGTATCTACAGTCATAGTCTCTTACAGTTGTGTGGGTCAGAAATCGGGCATCAGTATCACTGAGCCAAAATCAAGGTGTCAGGTGCTGGGCTGTCTCCAGAGGCTCTAGGGGAGAATCCATTTCCTGGCTTCTGGAGCTTCTAGAAGCTGCCTGCATTCCTTGGCTCACGGTCCTTTTCTCCATCTTCAAGGCCAGTGGCATTTTGCTTCACTGGTGACCTTGCCTTGTTCTGCATCACATCTCTCCCTGCTTCCCTCATCTAAGGACACCCATGACTGCATTTAGGCCCCACTGGACTATGCAGGATAATCTCCCCATTTCAAGATTCTTAATTTGATGTCATCCTTCACCACAGAAGGTAACATCCACCCTTTTGCCATAGAACACAGCTGTCTTTAGGGGCCATTATTCCGCCTACTCACACATGGATGGAAAGAAAGAAGACAACAGAAGGAAATGTCATGAAACATTACTAGTAGCTAAATATGGATTCGAGAATCATGAATCGTTTTCCTCTGTATACTTTTATATAGCTAACATGCTTTTTGCAATGAACAAGTTTTATAATAAAAAAATACTATTTTTTAATGTTAATTTTTGAGAGAGAGAAGGAGAGAGAGAGAGGGAGAGCGCATGCATAAACACAGGGGAGGGACACACAGAGAGAGAGGGAGACACAGAATTTGAAGCAGGCTCCAGGCTCCGAGCTGTCAGCACAGAGCCCAACGCAGGGCTCGAACTTATAAACTGTGAGATCATGACCTGAGCGAAGCTGGATGCTTAACTGACCAGGCACCCCTGAATACTACTTATTTTTAAAAGGGCTTTTAAAATACAGATATAGCTCAGTGTGTTGGAGGTGCTTTTCCAGCTGTGGGTTGGATTTCGCTAAATCTCGTGTAACTCTCCCGACGACCAGAGTAACCCATCTGTAGATGTCAATCCCCTAACACGAACGTTGTCTATGATGTAGAAGCAAAGTAAGTTGCCCACTTATGACTCTGCTCAGGAATGAATCCAGTCAAAATTAAAATAAAACTCCTCTATAGGGAAGGTTAATATACACAAATGTGAAGCTGCAGTTAGAAGACATTTCGCAAAACCCAGATCTCAATTCCCAGCATGGCCTTGGTTTGCACCCAGTTGGCTCGTCTGTAATATTTATGGCTCCTTCTGGAAATCTTCCAGTCTTACCACAGTCAGGTCTCTCCTCCCTGAATTCCTCCTGGGCCACTAGCATTCATAATTAGATTTATACACATTGTCTGTAAATGAGGTATGTGTGATGTGGTGTTGCATCCATTATTTTGGTAGCGTGGTGAAAAAGTGAGAAAATTAAACCTCCCCCAAGGGTCTATACCATCACTCTTCAGTTAGTGAAGATTCTTTTCTTTAAAGTGAGGCACTGTGCTAAGTGTGCAACCACATCCCAGCAGACGCTCAGCCACAGGCAGGTCTTGGTCCAGAGAGACTAAGACAAGACACAGAGACAGCCATCAGGACACAGGTGCACAGGGGGAGCTTATGTCCAGAGGGTCTGGGAACAGCCTACTGCATGAGGCGCCTGCTCTGGGATCTGCAAGCAGACAGCTTTGATGGCGCAGCGACTACCCCAGCAGCGGTCTCTGGCCTCTCCCTCCTGGTACAGCCCGTGTTCCAAGGAGATCAAGGCCTGTCATCCACACACTCTTCATTGCAAAGGAGATGCTTCACACTGACCACCCCGGAGCCTCTGACCTTGAGTGCTGAACAACGTGCCCCTCTACATAGTCTGCTTGCTGGGAATATAGCAGGAAGACAGGATCTCTACTCTCCAGAGATAGTGATTAATGGGCACTCAGGGCCTTCTGGCACATCCCATACAGCTGGATGCTTTCTGGAGAGTACCACGTTCAAGTTCTTGCACTCGCATCATGGTCATTTTATTGATGGAGAAGCTGCAGCTTAGAGAGGTCGTGTAACTTGACCAAAGTCACCCAAGCTAGAAGTTGTTGGAAGCATGAGTTGGCAGGGGGGAGGGAGGGCGGGGAGGTATTTGTGAAGCAACACGGAATATACACTATAATTCATCACGCATCTATCCACTGAGAAGACAGAAAGTCCAACCCAAGTCCCCTCATACCACTGGTCATCTTGGGGGGATTATTCATTAACAAACACCTGCTCTCTTCAAAGTTTCCAAACACACAAAGAAAGCAGAAGAGAGAGTTTTGTCCTTTTAAATATCCCACAATCTAATTGGGGAGACAATACATACAGCCTGTGATGTAAATACAGTGACAAAGCAGTATGTAATCTCAGAAGAGCCAGACACGAGTGACCGATGAAGGGCTAAGACACATGAACTGAGGCTGGCGTTCAGCACAGAAGGGGACCTGCTGGTTAAGAGCGTTTATCTTTGAGGGCAGAGTGGTTTAGCGTGATAAACCAGGGTTCTACAGATTTTACTCACCATAAATATGCTTTCGTGGCAGAACCAAAAAGATGTTGTAAAGTAAGGCAGGGGCTTTTTAAAATTTATGTTACTGTGCAATTGCTACCTCCTCTGCACCGAGGCTCAGAAAGCAAATTTTTAGGAAAGACAAAGAGGAGGACAAGAAAGGGAATCGTGGTTGAGAGCGACGGCAGGAAGGCAGGCTGCGTCATTAATCTCTAAAGAGCAGTTGGTTAAATAAGTGGTTTCTCTTTGGAAGGCAGATGTTTATCAGTAAATACTCTTGGGAAGCACAGTTTGTTAATCTTTGGGGGGAGATGTCTGGGCACTTTTGTTCCCCCGGAGGCCGTGGTGTGATAAGGAGGAGGGAAGCCTGACAGCTGGTCTTGGATCTGTATTCACTGAGCTGCATTTGTGCTCGTGGCTGATCACAGGCCCTTCCCTCTAAAACACAGGAGGAGGCCGCTTGGCCGTGCCCACGTGCACTTATCGTGCCCGGTTCTGGCATAGCAACAAGGACATTAATGTTTAGAACCAGGTCACCGGGGAATGCACCCGTGTTTTCAACAGCACGACATGGCATACTGGTTTCTAGCTGGGTTAAGCTAGAAAGGCAACCAAGCTTACTCGATGAGGTCTAAAACTGGGGGTGGTAAGGGGACAAAGCAAAAAAGGTCAAAGTTCCCCCCGCCTTTTTTTTTTTATTTGTTTTTTTTAGAGAGAGAGAGAAAGAGCATGAGCAGGCGAGGGGCAGAGAGAGAGCTGTCAGTGCAGAGCCTGATGCAGGGCTCGATCTCACCAACCGCAAGATGACGACCTGAGCCGAAACCAAGAGTCGGACTCAACCGACTGAGCCACCCAGGCGCCCCAAGGTCCAAGTTTCCTAACGGCCGGCAGTTGCACTCAGAAGCATCAGTAAAATCTTGGGAAAGAGGCCTGAAACCTACGTGGGTGGTGCAATACTCCTCCAAGCCATGCCCTTGAGACCGAGACAGGAGACGGATGCCTCCCCAGCTTTTAAATCTGCAGTGGAGATTCTGAGTTTAAGATGCAAATGACACAAGGTGCTGGAGGGAGTCCACTTGCTACAAACTCTGCAGACAATGTTACTCTCCCCGAGCCCAGGAAGTCTGACTCACTTGCTACTGTTGTACACGACAACCCAGAACAGGACCTCGCCCAATACATAAACTCATGAATGAGCATATAAATGGATGAATTGAATGAATATGCGTGAATGCATAAATGTCATCTCACAGTATACATTTCCCCTCTTGAGGATCTCAGCCAAAGCAAGAGAGAGGGCACCTGCCCAGCCAGCACCTCCTGTCTGTAAGATCGTAAGCACTGTTGGAGCTCGTGAGAGAAGAAAAAGGTACATGTAAATGGCTGCAAATCTTAGCAGGGCCCTGAGAGCCAGGTACCAATCACATCTATAAAATAATAGAAGTTTTTCATATTTTTATCTGAAAGGAGTGATAGAAAAGACTGTATTCACATCAAAGCGATTAGCAACACAGCCCCACCCACTTTTTTTTTCCCTATAGAAGGCAGGCTTTGTCCGTCTAATGCTGGTAAGAAAATATTTGGGTAAAGTCCCTTGTGCTCTCTCCCCATTGTTTGGGCCGTCATTATTCTTTCCTACTTCTTCCCTGCCCCCTCCCAAATATGCCCACAAATGTTTGCTCCTTCCATTATCCAACTCTTTGAAAGTTTTACCCTCGCTTCCCACATCCAGAAATATCACCTTTCCACATCCGCTCCAACCCTACACACTGAGCACAGACTTAAAGGTGGCATCCAAAGCTAATAAACTTTTCACTAAACAAAACCCATTAATTACTCTTTCTTAAGAGTCAGCTACTTCGGCTAATCTGATACAAACCATCCCAAATTAGCATCTTCCTCCCTCCTCAATGTCAACGGCACTAAATGACTCAACCTTGCCACGCACCAGCCCCTTCAGCTTCCAGGGGATGTGCTGACATCCTTGTCACGACACACTCCCTCACTCTGTAACCACATTTCTTCTGCATCTTTTCATACACCCTGATGAACCTCCTTCACTTCAGCAACCCTTTCTCTGGGTTAAACAACGTCAGGCTTGGCTCTTTTGCCACACAGTGATAGCAGAAGAAGATACTCTTGTTATCTGACATGATGGGGGAAGAATTCTTCTTAGTCTATTCTGGTTAAGGGAGAAGGATCACACTTCTCACACTTGGGTGGCCAACCTTCAAATATAGTAATTCACACTAAAATGTACTTAATACTGAAGTCATGCTGAATTTTAACAAGTCTTTGATGATTCAGAAGGCACTGCAGGAATATTGCAATACTTGTGACTCATCGTGATGGAGATCAGTGATCACTGAGTAGTAGATTTTGGAAAGGCCACTGGTGGATGCATCAGTTTTGTTTCTGCCCAATTGTCGCCCTGCATTGAACAGGTGCAGCAAACCTGTGTCTGGAAAAGCTCCAGGGAGTCCTAGCTATATTATTATTATTGAGCTATAACTGACATATAACACTGTGTAAGTCCAAGACCTACGATGTGTGGCTTGATACGTTTATGTATTACAGTAGGATTTTCACAGTAGCTCAGCTCGTACCCTTATCATGTCACATACCATTTCTTTGTTTTTAATTCCACATACAAATGGTATCATACGGTATTTGTCTTTCTCGGATTTATCTCCCTTTCTAGCTGGTTTCTTGATGTTTGAGCTTTTAATACGATTTCGTCCATCCAAGAAATATTTAAATTCCCACTACATGCCTGACGGAATTTCTCAATTTTTGGTTCTGGCATTAACTATTGCAAACACTCTTCTTCCTTGAGGAGCTCAGCAAAGAGAATAGGTACCATGCCTCCTTGCCTCCAACTTTCTGATAAAGGTTTGTTTTTGCCTGTTTTCTTCATGATGGTCAATTATAGCAGGCAGATGGAGGGCTCGTAAGTTTTCACAGGGTTCTTCTCTCAACTCATCTAGTCTGGTGGGTAATAAGGCACAGAGTGGGAAACATGAATATTTTCCATTTATTGATCATTTTTCTAATTATAGAAGAGAATTGTACCCAAACCCATCCCTATGCCAAGCTGAGAGGGACCCAACTTCTAACTGTACCGACCTCCTTCCATTATAACTCACCAATTTGGGGGTGGGACAGAATATATTCACTCGTTGACATTTGATCCCTAACTGTTTTCAAAACTTAATTAACTTGATGGCACATTGTGGGGGAAATGGGATTCTGCAAAGCAGGAACCAACACTGGCTCTGCTAATGACCAAACTCTCACTTAGCTTCAACTTCCTGAGCAGTTTGAGCAGATCTGTTACAGCCTGCCCACGGCAATGCACGGAGAAAACCGATGATGACTGAATAGAAGTTTTAGTGGAGACACGCCATTGAAACAGGACTTGGAGCTAACTACTCCCTTTTCTCAAAAGAGTTGTAGTATTTAAAAAAATAACTGAGCATTTCTGACACTCGGGTATTTTCCACCGACATTCTTTTTTTTTTTTTTTTTTTTAATGTTTATTTCTTTTTGAGAGACAGACAGACAGAGCATGAGTGGGGGAGGGTCAGAGAGAGAGGGAGACGGAACCTAAAGCAGACTCCAGGCTCTGAGCTGTCAGCACAGAGCCCAATGGGGGCTCGAACTCAAAAACCGCGAGTTCATAACCTGAGCTGAAGTTGGACACTTAACTGACTGCATCACCCAGGAGCCCCTCACTGAAATTCCTCAGATTTTTTTTGATGTGCTCAGTTCAACACAGTTGAAAAACAATCTATCACATCAGGGAAAACTATGTTTCATTAATGATATTTAGCACTATCCACCAAGACAAATGGATTTCCCAGGTTTTCACTGAAAACATGCACAAAATACATGGGTCTTCCATAATAAAATAAACAATCCCACGTGATTACAGATGGGTGAGCATTGAAATTCCTTCAGATAATTTAGAAGGAAATGTCACTTTTCTCTCTTCTGAGTTTCCCTCTGGGTAAAAGAACAAACAGGATTGTAAAAAGTTCAAAGTTCCTTCCTCAGCTGCCAACAGCTTCACATTCTGCAGGCCGACTTATGTATTGCATCATGGAAAGCAGAGACTGTGATAAACATCATTCATCAATCTGTCTGGTTTTTGTTTCTTCCATTTTGTGTAACATCTAATCTTAAGGTTCTCAAAAATCATGTGATCCAACCCTTTTCTAGGCAATAATTACAGAAAATCACTTGTTTTGTGAGTCTCCAAAAGGCTGTAATAATACTTAAAAGCAAAGAATGAGGCAAAAGATATCTTTGAAAATCACATTTTGAAGGGAGTATGTAAATGGAATGAGATATTCCATGTGTTGAGAAATGGGACCACGTCTAGGGCTGAATTGATTGAAATCCTAACTTTTCAGATTATTCAAAATCACATCTATTTCAAGCTGGTTTGTTGCCACGCTTGTCTTTTTTTAAAAGGGTAGCAATAGATGCTTGTTATAAAACTGAAGCCGTGTAGAAAGAATGAGAGATACCCAAACCCTGAGTCCCTCCCCGCTGGCCCCCCAATCCCATTCCCCAAAAGTAACCACTTGAGAATTTCTTGTATAACCTTCTAGGTATTTTCAGTGCACATACTAGCATTTTTTTAGACACACATATGGAATTCTAATATACCCTGTGTTCTGTAACTGGACAACACGTACAGTTGACGTGTGGCCATGACGTGAGCTTGAAGTGAGGTGACTTTTCTGCAGGCCGCCCATGTGCTATCTTCAAGGGGCAGTAAAGAGAGCATCAGCAGGGCTGTTTCTGCTACGACGAAATCCTGAAGGTGGGTGTGGAGGGTATTAGACCGTTTATGTCCCAGTCTCCTTCTGAGCAAGAGAAAATCACCACGGTTCTCCCTCTGCTCACTTAGAACACTCCATGTAGGGAACCACACGGCCGGTGCTGGGCTAGGCTCTGGGGGTTTGGAGGCCAGGCAGCGAGCCTTGGCCCCCACCCTCATGGAGCTTCACAGAATGCTCTCCCCGCAAAACACTGTCCCCCTGAGAGAGTCTGCTCGTCAACTCAAGCCAACCTTTACTGAGCACGTATCAGGAACCAAGCTCTAGTGAGACACACTAATACCAAGATGAACAAGGATTCCAACCTGCCCTTTCAGAATCACAGCCTAATGGGGACATAGATTATTCTGTCACCATGACAGCAGTGGGAAATACGCACGTTGCTACTGCAGGAAGGAAGAGGGGTCATGTAGCTTTGCAGCGGGGAGGTTGAAAGCTTTCCTGAAGCCCATGGATGGAGTGGGGCGGGGGGGGGGGGGGGGCGATTATGTCAGGGGGAGGAGACCATGTAAGAAGATACCTCCTACAGGGCATGCAGGAGATGATTATTGAAAGTGTGTAAGGAGGGGCGCCTGGGTGGCGCAGTCGGTTAAGCATCCGACTTCAGCCAGGTCACGATCTCGCGGTCCGTGAGTTCGAGCCCCGCGTCAGGCTCTGGGCTGATGGCTTGGAGCCTGGAGCCTGTTTCCGATTCTGTGTCTCCCTCTCTCTCTGCCCCTCCCCCGTTCATGCTCTGTCTCTCTCTGTCCCAAAAATAAATAAAAAACATTAAAAAAAAAAAAAAAAAAAAGAAAGTGTGTAAGGAGCTTGGACATATCCTTGGCGAGGGGGACATATTGATCTGGGGAACAGGGCCAGGTGGGCATAAAGGTTCCGAGAGCTCATGGTAACAGCTGTTCGAGTCCAGGATACCCTCTTGGTGTTCTGAGTCCAGAGGAGAAATAAGAATCTTAGCCTGGGCAGGGGAGGAGAGAGGGACTGAGAGGTATTTAGTGGGTAAAATCATCAGGGTAGGGCAGGCAACCAACTGGATGTGAAGGTTCAGAAAAAGAGAGGGCAGGGACAACTCCCAGGTTTGAAATGTGGGGGACTGTGAGATGGAAGTCTCTCTGGACTTAGGTTAAAAGATAGGTATTTTCTTACTTCTGCACTATCTATAACCCTCTTAACTTGTATTTTCCCCTTGGCATGAAAGCCCTTTTCTATATCAAAATACTCTCTCCATTCTTTCTTCTGCTCCAATGTAGTTTTTTGTTTCAAGTTTTTATTTAAATTCCAGTTAGTTAATATATAGTATAATATTAGTTCAAGAGAATTCAGTGATTTATCCCTTAAATATGACACCCAGTACTCATCCCAATAAGTGTCCTCCTTAATGCCCATTCCCCATTTAGCCCATCCCCCCACCCAAGGCCCCTGTTTATTCTGTGTAGTTAAGAGTGTCTTTTATGGTTTGCCTTTTTTACCCCTATGTTCACTGGTTCCTTTCTTAAATTCCACGTGAGTGAAATCATATGGTAATTCACCTTTCTCTGACTTATTTCACTTAGCATAATACACTCTAGCTCCATCCATGTCGTTGCAAATGGCAAGATTTCATTATACACATCTTCTTTATCTATATGCATCAGTCATTGGAAATCTGGGCTCTTTCCACAATTTGACTACTGTTAAAAAGGCTGCATAAACGTCGGGGTGCATGTGTCCCTCTGAAATAATATTTTTGTATCCTTTGGGTAAACACCTAGTACTGCAATTGCTGGATCATAGGTAATCCTTTTTTTTTAACTTTTTGCAGAACCTCCATACTGTTTTCCAGAGTGGCTGCACCAGTTTGCATTCTCACCAACAGTGCAAGAGGGTTCCCCTTTTCCCACATCCTTGCCAAACCTGTTGTTCCTTGTGTTGTTAATTTTAGCCATTCCGACAGGTGTGAGGTGGTATCTCATCATGGTTTTGATCTGTACTTTTCTGATGATGGGTGATGTTCAGCATCTTTTCATGTGTCTATAGCCACCTGTAGGTCTTCTTTGGAAAAATGTCTATGCATGTCTTCTACCCATTTCTTAGCTGGATTATTTGTTTTTTGGGTGTTGAGTTTCAACAAGTGGTGCCGGGAAAACTGGAGAGCAACATGCAGAAGAATGAAACTGGATCACTTTCTCACACCGTATGCAAAAATTAATCCAAAATGGATGAAAGACCTAAATGTGAGGCAGGAAACCATCAAAAGCCTAGAGGAGAACACAGCAGCAACCTCTTTGACCTCGGCCAGAGCAACTTTTTTTTTTTTTTTTTTTTAACGTTTATTTATTTTTGAGACAGAGAGAGACAGAGCATGAACGGGGGAGGGTCAGAGAGAGGGAGACACAGAATCTGAAACAGGCTCCAGGCTCTGAGCTGTCAGCACAGAGCCCGACGCGGGGCTCGAACCCACGGACCGTGAGATCATGACCTGAGCCGAAGTCAGACACTTAACTGACCGAGCCACCCAGGCGCCCCAGAGCAACTTCTTTAGTAAGAAGTATGTCTCCTAAGGCATGTGGGGAAAAAAAAAAAGCAAAACAAACTACTGGGACTTCATCAAAATAAAAAGCATCCGCACAGCAAAGGAAACAATCAACAAAACTAAAAGGCAGCCTATGGAATGGAAGAAGATATTTGCAAATGACATCTCTGATAAAGGGTTAGTATCTAAAATCTATAAACAGCTTATCAAACTCAACACCCTATGTTCTTTAAATAACAGAGAGCTTCCTCACCTCCCATTCATCAACCCAACAACGGTCCCCCAATGGTCCCTGCAGCCCCTAAAATGCCACAGCTGTGCCTGTGGCTCCTGGTCCTGGAGTCCAGCCCTATCTTGGGTTCCTCACATTCTCCACAAGCTGCCCGTCCACGATTGCAGCCTGAACTCCACCTCCATACCAAAGCCTCCCAATCCTAAGGCCAGTCTTCCTAAATTCCAAAGGCACGCATCCAAGTGCCTGTGTTCAATGTCAAATTTGTTTCCCCCGCCCTCCATCCTGTGCCACAGCAAATGATGCTGCCGTGCACTTGTTCACCAAAGCCCGCCATGGGAAGCCACGCTGGCCCTTGCCCCACGGCACCACTGCGTGCATATAAAGCCCCCTCCGCCCCTGCCTCTGCATGGCTGTTCACTCTGGCCGAAAGGTCCTTCCTTTCTGAAAAAACAGCTTTTTTTTTTTTTTTTTAAGCATATTCCACACTCCAACATATATTTTTGAAAAAACAGCTTTAACAAATACGCAGTATTATGTAAAAAGTCACCATTCCAGATTTTTATTATTTTGTCTTTATTATTTTATAATACACTTAATACATGCATTAAATACATTTCACAAATATAAAACTGTTACATTATAAAGAATATCACAAACAGCCATCGACTACCATACAACCCAAGAACCAGAATCTGACTAACAACCTGCATCCAGCGATGTGTCCCTCTGAGATCTGCTCGGCTTCCCTCTCTCAGGGTTAATTACTCTGCTGAATTTTGTTTTTTTCTTCATTTACAACATAGTTTTACTGTTTACATATGCTTAGACAACATACTCTTTGGTTTTGCTTGGTTTTGAGCTCAATAAAAATAGCATCATAGCATATATGGTCTCCTGGAGCTTGCTTTTTTTTTTTTTTTGGTAATATTTCCTGAGATTCACTCTGATTGTCAGGTACAGCTGCAGTTCACCTGTTTTTACTACTGAACAATACCCTTTAGCGTGACTATACCTAGTTTACTTAACCATTCTCCTACAGACAGATGGACGTTTTGGTGTTTTTGGTTACTGACTATCACAAAGGTGTTACTATGAACACTGTTGCACACACCTCCGGGGACAGGTAAGAGTTTGTTGGATCTCCAAGGGGCAGTCCGAGCCATAAGCCAGATCCTAGGGCATGCAAGGGTTCAACTCTGGGAGGCAGAGGTGTTCACGCGCTCACACCATGCGAGCTCTCACAGAACTTCTCTGGCACCCGGTCCTGTCAGGCTCAAGTTCTGCAAATGTTACAGATGCAAAATAGGATCTTGCTGTGGTCTTAATTCGTATTTCCCTGATCTCCATTGCTGTGGAACATCCTTCTACTTATTTATAAGCCATGTGTACTTCCTCCTCTGTGAAATGCCTTTTCCGTCTAATTTTCTGTTGGGTTTGTTTCTTTTTTTTTTTTTTTAATTTATTTTTGGGACAGAGAGAGACAGAGCATGAACGGGGGAGGGGCAGAGAGAGAGGGAGACACAGAATCGGAAACAGGCTCCAGGCTCTGAGCCATCAGCCCAGAGCCTGACGCGGGGCTCGAACTCACGGACCGCGAGATCGTGACCTGGCTGAAGTCGGACGCTTAACCGACTGCGCCACCCAGGCGCCCCTGGGTTTGTTTCTTAAATAGGCACCCTCCATATATTCTGCTTGCTAATCCTTTGTCAATTAATTGTATTATAAACACCTCTAGTCAGGACTTGTCTTTTCCCTACTTTAAGTGGTTTATCAGCTTAATGTAAGTCTTTATTTTAAAAAGTTGATACAATCATCTTCTCTTTTGTGATTAGTCCTTTATGTCTCAGGGGATTCTTTCCTGCCCTAAGGTTTGCGCGTGTAAACGCTATTTTTTTTTTTTTTTTTTTTTTTTTTGTATTTAAGACCTTAATATATTTGGAATTGGTTGTTAGACAACACATGAGGCAGAAATCAAATTTCGCTCTTTCCATACGGTAGGCACAGCTCTGCGCCACAGATGGAGTCATCCTGCCTGTCTCTTATGCGCCCAGCCACCACCGCCTTGTCTCGAAGGTCAACACGCACAAGGGTTATTTTCCAGGCTCCGTATTTCACGGCACTGCTCAGCATGCCCATCTCGGCACCACGTACGACAAAACTCACTACCTCGTAAACTCTGCTTCCCGTTTAGAAGCATCCAGTCATTCTGAGTGCTTTGCTTTTTCCACATAAATTTAAATATCTGCCTGTCCCATGTGACAAAACCACTACTGTAATTTCTGTTGGAAATGGCATTGAACCTATAGACCAATCTGGAGAGATGTGATACCTATACCGCATTAATATTCCTGTTCACAAACAAAGACGGCTCTTCACTTGTTCCTACCCTGCATCTTCACCTTTATCCCACGGGTCCCAGATCAGGCCTTCGTCTAAGCATCGCCTTCCCGATGTCTCTCTACCGCCATCCCCACTAAAGTAGGCTCCGTGTCTTCTGTGTGCTAACTCTTCGGACACCTGCTACAGTGTAAGCCAAAGGCGATATGGGCTGAGTGTGAGGGCTCTTGCTGGAGCGACAGCACTATTGTTCATGACTGAATCTCACCATTTGTGAGAAGGTGAGACACTCTGGGTCTGAGGTGTCTGCGTGCCCTCCTGGAAGGGGCTGTGGGATGTATGCTGTGCTCTGCAGGACAAGCTTAGATGGAGACACTGAGTCCGTGAGATCGTCCACTGAAACTATACCGGCGAAGAAGGTCGCTGATGACTGGCCCTTGAGGACACCAGGGTTTAAATGGGCAGAGGAAGAAAAACTAGGAAAATGGCTGAGAAGTAATCAGAGACACAGAAGGAGAATCAGAGAGTGGTGTCAAGGGGGGGAAGCAGGGAAAGGAGGGTGTTGAAGGAAGTGGTCTGTATTGTTCAAGCCCACAGGGATGAGAATCACTGGGAAGGCCACTGGGTCTGACCCGAGAGGTCACTGATGCCAGGAGAGGCAGGTAAAAACCTAACCTCACTGGATTCAGGAGAGAAGCGGGGAGAAGGTGGGAGGCACTATATGTAGAATGCATACCAGAGAGAACCAGAAAGAAGGCGGACTACTCTCTATGTGTACTCAGCCATAAATGTAGACAGGATGTCGGGGAACATCTCAAAGGAGGAAGTGGGGTTTCATAAACCTGCTCTCACCACCACCTGACAAATCAGACTCCTCAGTGCAGCAGAGAGAGGGGAAGATTCCAAGCAAGGGCCTCTTTGGAAGGAAAAATAAGGTGGGATCCTCAGTGAAATGACGACGCCCACAGATGGTGACAAGAGATTCTGGACATGCAGGCACCGACATGGAAAAGACCCCGCGTTCAGAACGGCCACCTCCCTGCCTTCGAAGTGGCCTGACATTTAGGAAGGGAGGGGTTTTCATTTTCAACCTGTAGCTTACATTCTTTCATGAACCTACAGGCACTCGAACTCGCACCAATTGTTTCTGTCTCTAGGAAAAAAGGCATCCGTCATGGGATTATATAAACAGTACATTTAAGGAAGCCATTCTAAGGGCAGTCGGTTAAGCGTCTTTCAGCTTGGGTCACACTCTTGGCCTTGCTCGCTCACACTCGCTCACCCATTCTCTCTCGAAATAAATAAATAAACTTAACAACAACAACAACAAAAAAGGAAGCCATTCTACCACATAACCAGCTGAGGGAAGAGATGGCAACTATCGAATGAAATCAGGAGACTTAACAACTGTAACTCTGACAAAATACACTCAACTACCCGGAGGAGGTCTTCTTTCTCACAGAAGAATGTACCAAGAATGACACACCTGCTATGGAACCGAAAGTAAGTCCTCCAGCTAAGTGCCTGGGGAAACTCAGTCCCATGCTCACTCAAGAGACCAAGTGCACGTAAAGTCCATGGCTGTTTTTGCCTCGTGGGCCCGGGATGGCTGACAGGGGGGCGGCTCTGTGCGTCCGCGTGTGCACGCTGCACATGCGCGGGGGTCTCGTTTCCTACAGTTCCCCCTTCACCTCCAAGGTCCTTGAATGCACTTCTGACAGAGCTGCTCTGGGAAGCGGGGCCGGCTCACCCCCCGAGAGTGAGGGAGGTGGCCGTCACACAGAAAATGGGTACCAAGGTTCACGGGACCCGGCAGGCAGGCTCTCTGTCCTAGCCGCAGTGTAAACGGGGTTCTAATCCCAGAAAGGGCCTCTCGTGCAGTCAGCACCGCCATCACCACCCGCACTCCCCAGTGTCTTTCCACCTCCATCAATCTGCCACCCTTCCCAGGAGGACTCACTGCGTGCCGAGCTCGGGGCACTACCCCCTGAACCCCACAGAGGCTACCGTTCACCAAGCAGCCCTGGGGGGCCAGGTCTACACTGCAGGAACCTGCAGCTGGGTTAGTGCAGACAGACTGAGTGGGATCACAGTGCTCTTCACCCATCCAACTCCACCCAGGACAACTCGGCCAGGAAGCCTGCTCCGCTCCAGAAAACAGCTCTGAGATGTTAGCGACCCTCAGCAGCCCTGCTATCTCCCTATCTCCTCTTCCCCCTCGGGGCAAGGGAATGAGGAATTAGAAGATGGAAATGGTAGGAGAACCCACCGTATTTGGCCACACAGGGGCAAACGGCTAGTCAACGGCCTCCTGCCAAGGGGACTCTGCACCCACGTAATCACGACTTTCGAAGATGGGGTCTTCCTGACAGAGCACAGGGTCGCACTCCGTTCCCTGTCAGTTCATCACTGCACCCTTCTAGATTAAAACACCCGCTTCACACAGTGTGATTTTGCTCCGGGGTCACATTTTTCTATACATTTCTCTATTCAGCTAAGCTTCAGGCTCTTTTCTAAGAGAGCGAGAAAAAGAAAAAAATAAGAGGCCTTCTCAACCCAGAGTAAAAATGAAACAAGCAAACTGCCTTGCTTTGAAATGCAAAAGACCTCTATCTCCAGCTTATCCTTGTCCCTGAAAGACCGGGGACACCGCTGGAGACACCGGCTTACTGCTCCTCAGTCAAGGCCCCCCGGAAAAGACTCTGGTTTCCCAAGGACACAGGAAGGCCCTGATCCTCCACACGGTCCCACCAGTCAATCTTCCGAACCCTGAGGCAGAGCAAATGTCACAGGACAGAGACCTGAGACCCACTTGTCTGTTGCTACTGTTGTTTTTAAAGGCACTCTAGATTGTATTTCCGTGAGGATCAAGTGCAAAAAAGGATTTTTAAATAGAAGTTACTCTGTATCGTATCCCAAGATGGGTCCCAGCCATTTCTCAACGTCAGCCACAGACATGTTCTTCCTCAAAGCATAATCCTCAATCTGCAAAAGATTAAAAGCAGCGTATCAAACCACAACGGTAAGACCTTCTGAAGTGAAGTTTCCACGGGATTTGCCAAGAAACATTAAATGCCTTCCATTTCTTGTCTCAATAGCAATCTCTGAAGTTCAACAGGGATGGAGATCTATCTGTTCACCGAGTCGCCTTATTCTCTGGGCAGAAAACAACATGCAGTGCGTATGTGGTGCTTGGAGGCTGGCTGGACTGTGGGTATGAGTGCTGGGCGTGGGGGTGTCTATGTGTAAATGGGAGGGCGAGAATCGGGGTAACGGGCTGAAACAATTTAAGACGTTGACTGGAGTAAATTTTGTCGCACTTTCTCCCCTTAGTATTCTCATTCCCACGTGAAATAAAACCAGTTCCACAGTTCCATTTAAAACAGGACCGGCATCTAGGGAAGCCATACACAATGGAACAGCTAACTCACCTGGTCCTTGGAAATTTTCCCCACTGCAAAGTATTTGGACTTCAAATTGGAGAAGTAGAGGCCAGATACTGCTGAAGCAGGTGTCATCGCTAAAGATTCTGTTAACCTGATGCCTAGAGAGAGCAACGTGGGAAACACGGTCACTGCCTCAGTGCCCCGCACAAGCTATCAGCCATTCTTGCTGAACACGTGAATGGAAGGGAGCTCATGCCTTCCAGGGGGACACATGACACAGCATGAAAGATGTGGCAAT
This sequence comes from Neofelis nebulosa, assembly GCF_028018385.1. Taxonomy (NCBI): domain Eukaryota; kingdom Metazoa; phylum Chordata; class Mammalia; order Carnivora; family Felidae; genus Neofelis; species Neofelis nebulosa. The sequence continues at coordinate 7,692,453 of NC_080794.1, read as the reverse complement.
TCCTGCCAAGTGGATGTACCCCCCCCCCCCAATCAATCTTCCAGGATCGACTACAGAGGCCTCTGTCTGCGCCTCCACCTGGGCTCCCAGACGAGGAGCCCCAACCCCGCGAGGAAAGCTCCATCTGAACCCCAGGCTCCTGGACAGCCACACGCTGAGAAGGAGCCCACGGCAGGACTCACAAGAGACGCTTCCTAGGAGCTGGGAACTCTGGGGGCACACCAGGGCTGTCCACGTCCTCTAAGCCATGCATCTCACGGACGGGGAACAGAGCGGCAGAGGGGAAAGAAATGCTCTGCCAGAGATCAGCAGATAGCTGATGGCAGGGAAGCACTCAAATCCATATGTTATGGCTCCGGGAGTCCACGCCATTCCTGCCAACCCACATGCAAATGCCTCCGTCCCTCACCTAAACCTATGTTCCTGTCACTTCATCGGCACTGATGGCATGCTTCTGACTACCGATTAATTCCACTGACTCTGTGAATTGTGTCAATAAAGAGTGAAAGCCGAGAGAGGAAAGAGCTGAGTGGCGGGTTGGGCCTGATGCAAGGCCAGTGTCCAGAGACACAGTCTGTGAGCGATGGGAGGAGGAGGAGGTGGTGCGGACTCTGGTACTAAAGGTCACGAAGGTCGCTACCGGAGATAACAACAGTGACAGCCCTGTGACAGGACACAGGGCAGGAGGGATGCGGGGGAGTACGACGAGCTACATTCTCATGTCCTCGGTGGAGAGAAAGCAACTGAAAGTGATCAACCTGAAGATGGGGGAGCGGGGCGCCTGGGTGGCTCAGTTGATTGAGTGTCTGACTTCGGCTCCGGTCATAATCTCGTAGTACATGGGTTTGAGCCCCGTGCCGGGCTCTGTGCTGACAGCCTGGAGCCTGCTGCGGATTCTGGGTCTCCTCTCTCTCTGTCCCTCCCCAACTTGTTCTGTCTCTCTCTGTCTTTCAAAAATAAATAAACATTAAAAAAATGTTTAAAGATTGTGGCATAATGATATGGACGTAAAACACTATGACACACAGCTAGAGGTGAGAAAGGATGGGGTTCTGTGTTTCCAGATTTGTGCGTCACGGGGGTAACCGCACACCCGTGTCCTTGGCGGGGAGGGACGGCGCTCGCCAGCTCCAGGCACGTACCCGTGCAGCGCTCCACGTCGGCCAGTTTCCACATGGTGAGCTTCTCGGTGTGGTCGGGCTGGCTGGGGTAGCCAGGAGCCGGGCGGATGCCCTCGTAGCGCAGCCTGCGCAGGTCGGCGGCGTCCAGCTGCTCGTGGCTGTGGTAGGCCCACAGCTCCCGGCGGACCCTCTCGTGGAGCTCCTCCGCAAAGGCCTGCAGCCAGGGAGAGACGTGCTTGGGCAGAGGCGGGGGACCCCCACGTCGGTGCCCCCCGGTGCCCCACAGGCCTTCAGGGGGGTCCGGGGCACCCCTCCACCCCCACGCCCCCACCCCCCCGCCACCAGGACGGAGCAGGCAAGAGCAGAAGGGCTGGGCTCTCCGCTCGCCTGTCGTTTCACTGGCTGCTCTGTGGCCGGCCTTGGCCTCAGCCTGGGCTCTGACGTATCATATTCAATGGTCCAAGGACTCCAGGCCCTTGAACTGAAACACTTCCCTGATGGTCTACAGCGGACAGGGGCCACGAGGAGAAGCCAGTTACTGCTTCCAGGTCCTCCACTGTCAGCCTCAGGGGAAGAGGAGGGGACCTCTGCTTGGCTCAGGTGACCCCACCACGCACAGGAAGATGGGGAAGCCACAGAGGATGCCAACATGACAGCGAGGGGCCCTGACACAGGAAGCGGTTTTGAATCTTTCAGGCTCCTCGGGAGAGACAAGAACCGCAGCAAAGAGGTCACAGGTCCGAGGACGGCTCCAAACGACGGCACGGAACCGGGGCTCCCCACCCCGCCCAGCGCTGTGGTGCTACCTCGGCCAGCCGGTCTCCCAGGGCCTTGACCATGATGCTGCTGTAGTCGTCACACTCCTGCTCATAGGCCCTGCTCAGCTCCTCCACCCCGAAGCAGGCAACGGCAAACAGGCCCAGGTAGTCGCGGACGCCCGAGTGCAGTGGCGCGATGAAGTCTGAGAGGCAGTAGTAGGGGTCTGCGCTGGCGGCGTCCTTCTCGGCCTGAGAAGCAACCAGTGGCCAGACGGGTGATTAGCACGGGACAGCAGTCTGGTCTTTGCAGATGGCCCTAAGCTTCAAACAGGGGTGTCTGTCTTGTTCACGGTTATACCCCCCAGCACTTAGAAGAGGGCAGGATGCAAAGTGAGTATTCGACAAATAGTTGTTGAATAAACAAATGAAATTAGATTTTGAAAAAGCGCAAGACAGGACATGACATACGGTCAAGAAACCACTGAATCTGCTCACTCACACATGGACCAAACATTTCCCGAGTGCCTCCAGGCACCGTGCTAGAAACTGGAACCTCAAGCATTCATATCAGAAAAAATTTCCCCACAAGTGTTTCCAATTCCAGATCAACACTAGACCCTGAAGCGGCATCCGAAAGGGACCCACCAAATGCACAAGCCTCTGCTTCACGTTGACAGACGCGGCTCGACAAGCTCCTGGCCACCAGCCAAGGGCCACGTACCGCCCACCGTGGCAGTGGCTCAGGAGACGGCCGAGGACGCGCCTGGGCCAGCCTGGAACCGAACTGAGCACTGAGCCGGACCGGCTTCTGAGAGTCTCGCCTCTCACCCCACTGACAAATCAGGTCTCAAACACATTTCACAATCCACAAATACTTACGGAGAAGGTAAACACCTGAAACTGCTATTTACTGAGTGCTCACTACACTCCTGGCTGGTGCTTTACAGGAATTCACTGATTTAAGGCTGTCAACAACCGTGTGAAGGAAATACGTGATGCCACCAGCTCCATTTCACAGCCAGGAAGCTGAGGCAGACAGAGCGTGACCGGTAGCCCAGGGTCAGACGGCGGCAGGTGCGGGGTCCGGCACCGCAGTGTATACCCCTGACTGCCGTAGGGCACAGGACCAGTCAGGGACTCGGTGGGCGGCACCAGAAGCTACAGGGCTCACTTGCTTGCTGGCCCTGGAAACAGGCACAGCTTCACCGACGCTGGGCAGGAAGTGGTTAAACGGTTGCCGGCCAGAAGGTGTTTGATAACAGCCTGTGGAAATGTCACCAAGCTCGGGGACGGGGACGGCTATGCGGGGAGAAGTGGCTCTCCAGCTGTACATTCTCTGCTAACAAAAGCCAGAGGGAGACACAAAGCTTCCCGGCCCCACAAGGGGAGACAGGTCACAGAGCCCCACAGCACTTAAGAAGAGACAGCCACCAGAGCCACTGAGACAGAAGACTCCCAGAGCAGCCAGAATCTTCCGGAGTGCTGGAAGAAAGAGCTATCGGAATGGGTACTAAATGCACATTGAGAAGTCATTACACTAAACGCCCTGACACAGCCTGCCTGGTTAGGACATGAATGGTTGGACGTAACAAGAGATCAGAGGACGCAGGACCTGAAGGATGAGAAACTGGGCAGAGGCCTTCGAGCCGAATCACACCCGAGAAAGCCAAGCGACCAGCTCCCTAGCGAGCAGGGGCGGGAACGTGGAGCCTGCTGCTTTGTGGCCTATGGTGTCGGCACCCCGTGCACACAGGAATGGTACAGCTGCCTTTGGTGATCCTATCGTGGCATCATTTCACGTCCCGAGTTTAAGAAGCCCTTCAGATGCGGTGACCATTAAAACACTATCATTATGAAACCCATCGCGGCGATGATTAAAAGCAGTAATACTGCTCTGCTTCTGAACGACCCGAAACGGTAGTGACACAGGGTAATTCACCGCAACCCTTTGTTAACGACCCTGGTGCATCCTGGTTCCAATTCTGGATGGGGACAACTGTATTTTGTAGCAGCTACGGGACACACACAGGACGTCTGTACTGTCACAGGGTGAGCATGAGAGGCGGCCGTGCCGAGGGAAGCCAGTGCGCACAGGCCGGGTTCACGCTCTGGATGCTAAGCACTTAGTTCCATCCCATCGGCCTCCATTCCTGCCCCTGCAGGATGGAGATGTGGACTGCCCGCAGCAAGGCCGTGTGGATGTGAAACACGATGGTCCATCCAGCACGCATGCCTGCAAACCCAGGTTTTGGAACAAGATGTGCGTCTGTGTGTGACGACCAAGGCAACGGCGGCATTCCTCACCCATGAGTCCCGCCGGTGCCCGAGGGGCCAGCCTCTCCACCCACACTGGCTGCTGCTCTCCATCGTCCCCACAAACGCCTTGGTCTCGGGCCTGTGCATGGTCATTTGGGGGGGAGCTGGGGCAGCCCTGTCATTTGCACAAAGCTCAGACTTATTTAATTCTTATTTACGCTTTTTCAGTGCTTCCACCAAAGCAGCAGCAGCCGGGTGGTCAGTGCGGCTCCGTACCTGCTGCCTGAGCCCGTGGAAGGTGGCGATGGGCTCTGCAGCCTGGGGCTCCGCACCCTCCGCGTACAGGTGGATGTCGTCTCCCACGCTCTGCGCTGGCCAGAACCCAACCACGCCCCTGGCTCGGAGCTTCTTTTGACCAATCAGCGCCGTCAGCATGGTTTGGGCATCATCATAGACTTTTCTGGCCTCTTCACCTATTAGGAAAACACCGTTAAGAATTCACCTAAAAGAGCCAATGATCGTCAGCGAAAACCACTTCTTTCTCAAGCCACCACCCCTCCTGAGCCATCGTCTCTGGTCACCCTCCTTTCCCCTCAAATACTGCACTGGTGTCTGTGAGCAGCACGACTTAAGGGGAGCGGCTGGGGGCTGGTGGCTCCTGCTGACCACATGCCCCGTCCGTCTCCCCAGCACAAACCACTGACATGCCTCCAGGCGGCAAGAGGCAGAGAGCCTAACGTGTGGCTCCCAGCACAGTCGCCAGACAGGGCAGGCCAGACCCTTCCTCGCCGACCTTGCTCGTGTGCCCACCACCCCACCGACCTCCCAGGGGCCTCTGGGGATGTGGGACAGGTTGCAGACGCAAGTGTGGCCCAGGCCCTCTTAAGTGGCTTCAGCACCGCACACAGGTGGCCCCAGCTCAGGGGCCTCCCACAGTTGTCCCCCGTACAGTGAGGACTGCCCTGACCCCACACTTCCAGCAGGCCACCTGCCACCTTGCTCTCATCTGGCTCTTTCCTGATCTTTTGACTGGCTTGGCACCGTGAACCCAGGCCTTTGGGGGCAGGTTCTAGGGGTGGGGCTACAACTCCACTCACCCCCACTTCTCTTGCTGATCGCCCCAAATCCCCTCCCCTGACCAGTGCTCCAGGAGCAAGGGACTCCTGGCATTTCCCCAAATGGGCACCTGTGACTGTGCCTTTCCGTGCTGTCTCCTCTGCCTGGGACGTCCTCTTCTCCGGTGCTGTCTCACAACCCCAGTCCCAGCCTCAGTAACTCCCATGTGCTCTTCCAAAAGCAGTTCAAACACCACCACCACCACCCCCCTCCGGAAGACTCCCCTGACCTCCCAGTCTGAGGTCTGTCTCATCTTGGGTCCACAGAAGCCCTGGGCTCAGCCCCACGGCAGGAGCTCGGCATGCCACATGGGAACCGCCCATCGCTGTCGGCTATGCCAGCTACTGGCCACATCCCCGAAGGCAGGGGTGTGTTTATTCCCGGTGCCCAACAAAGAGCCTGGCTTATTAAAGAAGAGATAAATGAAATGCCAACTACAGTCCATAAAGACCCATCTAGCAGCTTCAAGCCACCGAAGAGGTAAACAACACCCCACACGTTAGACCACAACGAGAAACCATCTCCCACAGCATCTGAACTCTCGGCTCTCCACCTGTTCTCCCCTTCAAAGCCCCAACACTGTGTCTCGAGTATCCGTGCAGAAAGGAAGGTCTGCTGAACGAACCTACAGTTTTGTCCTTAAATATCTTGGGAAAGTTCCGATTCGGGTACTTGCCACGGAGCTGCCAGACATCAAAGAAAGGCTTCCAGTCGATGTAGGCCACCAGCTTCCACAGATCGTAGTCTTCAAAGACCCGAGTCCCAAGAAACGTGGGCTTCACTGTAAAAGTGAAGTAGTCATGTCACACGGATGCCGCAGCCTGGGGATAAGCGCCTAACGCGCACGGCAGGGGTCTGTGCCATGTCTCCCGGGCCAGCTCTGTACTGTTCCGGGGGCCCCACACTCTCTCTCCCCGCAGTCACCCACAGGAGCTGCTTTACAAGGAGGGGAACTGTAAATTTTGCAGTAAATCTTAAATAAAACTACCCTTCCCAGACAGCTGTCTACACCGGCCCTTAAAAATTCTTCCCTCTGCCCTTTGGTCAAAGAGAAAAGACTTGGGTTTCTCTTCACTTGTACAGACGGAGACAATACTAAAGTAAATGCCACTTAGAGAGACACATAAGGTAAACCACTTACCAGAAGTGTGAAAACAAGAATCAGCAATCTCTACTTCCCACTGACACATGTGTATATGGGCAAAGTATAAGGACATGCACAGAAACAAGGCATCAAATTCGGGATTGTGCAGGGGAGGGAGGGGCACACAAGCAGCTTCAACCACTTATGTACTGGTTTTTTTTAATGTTCATTTTTGAGAAATAGAGAGAGTGCACGAGCAGGGGAGAGGCAGAGAGAGAGGGAGACAGAGGATCCGAAGCAGGCTCCGCACGGTCAGTGCAGAGCCCCACGTGGGGCTCGAACCCATGAACCGTGAGACCATGACCTGAGCTGAAATAAGAGTTGACGCTTAACCAACTGAGCCGCCCAGGCGCCCCGGCATTGCTTTGTTTTTAAAATGGGCACCAGGTTATTTCTGAGGTGGCTGGCGGTATTCGTGGACGTTCGACATATTGTGCTTCACACCCCGTGCGTGTAAAACAGGACCCGAGTTAAATAATGATGAGGATCCTGAGAAACTTAACAGAAACCCCTGGGGGAGGGGAAGGAAAAAAAAAAAAAAAAAAAGAGGTTAGAGTGGGAGAGAGCCAAAGCATAAGAGACTCTTAAAAACTGAGAACAAACCGAGGGTTGATGGGGGGTGGGAGGGAGGGGAGGGTGGGTGATGGGTATTGAGGAGGGCACCTTTTGGGATGAGCACTGGGTGTTGTATGGAAACCAATCTGACAATAAACTTCATATATTGAAAAAAAAAATAATAATGATGAGGAATGAAGAAGAGCAGCACGCCAGCACCCTGCCTGCAGCGGGGTCAGCGGGGTCGGGCCGGAGTCGGAAGTGATGCCCACACACGAGCTTCCTGGCCCTCAGTTTCCTGGTCTGTAAATAGGGTCAGAGAACTTACACCATCCTGCCCATCTCAGGTGCTTGGGACCGAAGTCCCAAGAGCACTTTTGTCTCGTCAGATGGTAAGAGGCGGATGTGAGGCAGCAGTACAGGAAAAGAGCGAGCTGCTGCTTAGTCTTGCCTGGAAATCGCTATCTTTTCACACATGTTCGCAGTAGCTCTTTGTCATTTGTTCCTGGTCGTGTTTTTACTATTGAGAATAATCACTTCTTCATCATATTCCAGTATGTTGCTTCGTTTGACAGACAAAAGAAACTACAAATTTCCTCCTGATGAATGTCTCCTCTTGCCTAGAAAGGCAGGGAGAAATGCCCTGTCACAGTCACTGAGGGATGTCAGTCTTGAATTTTACCGCCAACGACCTTAAGAGAACCCCTCTGTCTCCCTTTCCTGACTTCCTGCAACTAGTCTAAGACTGGGGTGTCCTCAAAAACATTTCTGAGGGCTGTACGTCAGCGCCTCAATCTTCTCAAGCAGCAGGTCCAGAGCCTCGCAGAGGTCCCGCACTGGGGACAAGTGGCCGTTCGACTGCTGCCTGGCACCGTGGGCCTTCAGAGGAATGTCCCCACTGAACTGTGTCTGGATGTTTGACTTGGTTAAAATGGACTTCCCTTATGAGACTTTTCCAATTTCCCAGTGAAAGGTAAAGAGAAAATAATAGACTATATAGTTATTTACATTTTTCGAAGGTTTATCTTTTCTTATCCTTACAACCTTTCACAGGGTGACTCCTTCTTACCCATCAGAAGAGGTCGAACATGGATGCAGGATGCTCAAGGTCAGTGATTTGCAGCCGGGAGGCAAACTGGGGTGAGAATCAGGCCTCCCGACTCCTGACGTGGCATTCCTCCTACTAAACCACAGCGGGCTCAGCAGGACTGAAATCAGAACTGAGCTCACCTACGTTTCCAATTTAATGCTCTCAAGTCAGCCAAGGAGACGCAGAACACAGATGTTGTGAGCAAGAAGAGCGGATCTGAGGTATTACCTTGGAGATACAGATTCAATGAATACAACCCCTGCTCACCCTGCCTGGGCTGTGCGTGTGTATCTCATGCCTCTCTGAGCGTGTCAAACATCCTCCATATTTTACTCCCTCGTGAACACCTCTATCAGGCAAGAGAGCTGGCTAGAAATAAGGGGGAAAAAAACAAATAAAAGAAACAAAAAGAGGGAAGCATTCAGAGAGACAATGGGAGAGAGCGAACAAGAAACAGGAGCTCCAGCTTTGCCGCAATGTTCTAAAGGTCTGTTCAGTGTGAGGGCATCTTCAATCTCAGAACTACACATCGGCCCTGGGGCCTGGCCTGTGACCCAGGCCACTCAGTGACTATACCACCCAGAACCTGCGTCAGGCTTGGGGGGGTGGGGGGTGGAAATTGAGCACAGCACAGAGGAGGGAGTGTGGGTGAGAAGGGGCAGACCAGGGATAGAATCCAATAACCTTTTGGGCTCTTACCCGAAATTCGGGGTTTTCACATTTACGTGGGGATAACAGCACATTCACTACGGGGTTGTGTCAAGCACTCAGACACTCCAAGCAGTCTCAGGACATAGTTTGGTCCTCCATAAATGGTACCTGTTTCCTTTCATTTTCAATCATCAATGTCCTTTATCACCATTATTAGACACGATAAAGCATCTCCAGCTGCCTGATTCCCAGCCAGCTAAATGCAAACGTCTCTCCAGTCACATTATCACCCACAGCCTTTCTCCAACTGACAGTCAAACAGACCTGGAGGAGCCTCCGACAGCCAGTCCATATGGAAACCGTTTTTTCTAGCCTGACTTAAGGTTAAGTATCTTCTCTCCTATGAAAAAAGAGAAGTTATTTAGTCAGAGACTCTTAGTTTTTCAGCTGCTACTATGAAAGTATGTCTGAAAAGCTAGTACATGTTTTATTTAAAAAAGGAAAAGGAAAAAAAAACCCCACAAATGCTTTCATTAATGAAAATTCATATCCTGAAAAGTTCTTCCTTTTCCACCCAATGTGAGGGTTTCACATTAGCACCAGAACAATGGAGAGTAAAGATTCAATAAATATCCATTAAATATTGATAGGTGGATGCAAAGCTGACCTGTGCCCTTCTCAGAGCGGTGTCCTGCCGGTGCTTCTAGAATACCTGAGGCCAGGCTTATCTGGCCTGCCGTTGACCGCCCCCTGGACCAGAGGGCAAAACTAAGAAATTTTCAACCGTGAGCAAACCTAAGAGGCGGAACGCCAGCCACAGTATCTTGGGCTGGTCACCATCTCACAAACACCTCTTTTCTTCCTGCTGTTTGTTGTCTCATTTCGCTTGCCTCGCCACCCCCCAAATGCACCCCTCTACGCACAAGGCCCAACAGGCAGATGAACCAGGAAGAAATATTCCAGTGACTTCTAAAGAGTGATTATGCCTCCTTTCCAAGGAACCCCTGAAGCTTATCTAGAGAAGGGCAGTTGTTGAGACACTGCTCTGCACAGTCCGTGCTGGGCAGTCAGGGAGAGAGGCGGACAACGGTCCCCTCTAATGTCATTTTCTTCCATTATTTCAAGAACAAGGATCCGTGGGAGTCACTTTCTATACGCTGCTTCAGTTCCCGTTCTCCCGCTGCATAGGTTTTATTCATTCTCATAGCTCTGCTGTCTAGCACAGCACCTAACACCTACTGTGTACCCAATAAATGTTTGGTGGAATAAATGAAATTAATTTTAGTATAACCCCAAGTTATCAGGAACTTAGACACCAGAGAATTCTGATCTGAACATGAAAACAAGGCTTCTCTAAAATGATGCTAAACCTGTTGCCCTCCTTTAAACAATGAAGTCACATTTTTAAAAAAAATGCAGGATTGGTTTAATACCCAAACTAGCAGGTATTTGTCACTTACCCTGAGAGACTCGTAATGGTCCTGTCTGATCTCTTCATATTCTTCTAAGATCTCCTCAAAATATTCATCCTTGAGATTCTCATCTAATAGCTGAGAGCACTGAAAACGCAAGATCAAAGTTCAAGAACCACAGAGGAGCAAAAGGAGATAAATAAAATATGGACAACACTGGTCGGTGCTGGCGACACCTCCTTCAGGAAGCTTCCCTTGTCAACGTCATCCCCTCTCCCTTCACCAGCTTCATGAACTCCTGCCGGGGTGTGCAGTTAAGAGCTGCCTCGGTGGACCCAGGATGTCCAAATCTCACACATTCGAAAGAAAGCCCTTCATGGTTCCTGAGAGATAAGCTCTAAGCCCTTGAAATGTCCTGCCTGATGAGACACTTTGCCTACATGGAGCCCTGGGCCACCCTGGATGGTCTATGCTAACTAACAACGTGACTAGGGACGAAGGGGGCCCCCTTGTTCATGTTGTATCCGTCTGACCTCTGGAGTAACTAAGGCTCTGGTTACTAAGGTCAGTCAGGTCATTAAAGCACTCCTACGTGACTGACTCCCAACAGAAGCCCTGGACACTAAGGCTCAAGAGAGCCTCCCTGGTTGGCAATGCCCCCCGTACACTCATCACTGGTGGAAGAATTAAGCACTGGCCACGTGACTCCGCTAGGAGAGGACACCAGGAAGCTGGTGCCTGGTCCTGCTTGGATTCCACCCTTTACATCCTTTGCTGACTCGTGGCCATCCGCCATGATCATAACAGTGTTTCTGAGTTCCGTGAGTCCTTCTGGCAAATCACTGAAGGGGAGCGTGGTCTTGGGGACCGACACAGCACACTAGCTAGGCGCCTCTCTTCAGTGTTTCAAAGATACCCGGTTCACGTCTTCATCACTGCATTTACCTCAGGCTTTTAGTACCTGTCTATGTACCTCCTTGCCTCACTAGAGGACAAACCCCTTGAGGGCAGGGCTGCGCCTTAACCACTCCGTGTCCCTGGTTTCTAGTTCTGTGCCTGGCATGTGCAGGGCGCCTCCTCACTAAACTCTTGCTGAAGGAATGAGGCTAATCTTCACAGTCAACTATGACTGGCTAAGAAAAGAACAGAAACCCGTCATCTGACAAATACGAGGCTACTCGGTAAACTGTAAAGCTAGGACCTGCGAAATATTATTTGTGACCAGCATTATCAAGTTGGTGGAAGTAGAGCCAAAACCAAAGCTCAAAAACAAGAAATGGCTGCTTCTGATCACGATCACTTCACGACGAGGCACCGCCCCACCCCTGCGCCTCCAGCTGGATTCCGCCCCACCCCCCCCCCCCCCCCACACACACACACACACGAGGGCAGGGAAGCCGAGAACCATGACGTGAAACTGAGCAGGCAGGCCGGACGATGGCTCAAGGGCCCACCGGCTTTAAGTGTCTATGATTCTGTGTGACTTTGCTAAGCATCTCTCTGGCAATCCGATCCCCGAAGAGTTAGTACAAAGCCAGACCACTTTCTTAAGGAACCTAATCAGAAAAGACCCTTGCGGTGAGCCTAAAAACAGGCTCCTGAATGGTGTTCACACCACAGGGTACCTCCCAGCCTTACATTAACCTCGGCTCAATGGAGTCCCCATTTAGGAAAACCAGCAGAGCTCAATGAAAACAGCAAAGGGATGCCTACTCCACAGCTCCCCAAAGTACATGCAACCAGTGTCTTAAAATATTGTTTAAAATATTGCGTTCAGGGGCGCCTGGGTGGCGCAGTCGGTTGAGCGTCCGACTTCAGCCAGGTCACGATCTCGCGGTCCGTGAGTTCGAGCCCCGCGTCAGGCTCTGGGCTGATGGCTCGGAGCCTGGAGCCTGTTTCCGATTCTGTGTCTCCCTCTCTCTCTGCCCCTCCCCCGTTCATGCTCTGTCTCTCTCTGTCCCAAAAATAAATAAAAAACGTTTAAAAAAAATAAATAAATAAAATAAAATAAAATATTGCGTTCTGCTAGGTTTTAGACTCTGAGAAGGCAAAAGCCTGCTTTTCTAAACATCCAAAGAACTTAACCATATGCTGCCACAGCGACTATTGGGAAGACGGAACACACCCTGGGGGGCCCCCTGTTCCCAGAGCCAAAGTGACAAGCCAGTCCCTCCATGCCCAGTCTGACTTGCTTGATGGAAACAAGTCCGTGGTCAATTATACAGGCTAATCTTCGTGATCTTTCCATCATAAAACCACAGCCCAGTCACACGTCTTCATGCCAACCATTTGGACACAGCACAGCTTCTCTCTTCCTCCTTTTATTCTTTGTTCTTGGTGACAATAGCAGTGAATGAGAGGGAATAAGTTGAAAATATATTTTATAATTTAGAAAGAACTAAATACTGGCACCTCGTTTATTTAAAAAGAAAGAAGGGGCACCTGGGTGGTTCAATCGGTTGAGCGTCTGACTTTGGCTCAGGTCATGATTTCACAGTGTGTGGGTTCAAGCCCCACATCGGGTTCACTGCGGCACAGCCCCCTTCGGATCCTCGGCCCCCCTCTCTCTGCCCCTCCCCTGCTTGCACTCTCTCAAAAATAAATTAAAGAAAAAAAAAAAAAGAAGAAAGGAAAGAAAGCAGGGGCATCCCGAGGTCTAAAGCTCCAACTAACCAGGTCGTTGCCATGTTTGGGAATCTTTCAAACACCTGCACCAGTGACCCAGAGCACAGGCCACTGGCATGCGTCTTGCAGCCGAGCCCGAAGAAATGGAACCAAAAATCGTCCTAAACAAACTGTACCACTGATCCTGAAAAGCGTCACTAGCAACAACCCAAACAACTTACTGTTGGACTTATGTCTGAGTAATTTCAGAAGGCGGCCACTTCTCTGGACCCAAGAAGCACTAACCACTGCTGGCGGTCCAGCTGGACGGACCCATAAGGAGCACCAGTGCCCGTGATCATCATCTGGCTCTCAGCTCGGCCCTTATTGCTTAGCTCTTCTAGACAGCGAAGGAGGGAACTCAAAATGGAATCCAGAGGCTGGTTTCTCCCAGCCAAAGTCCTCCCCTGATGCAATGCTAGCACCATGTACTTGAAGAGGGCCAAGGGCCTGGTCTCCATATGAGAAACATTCAGTCATTCATTAGCATTTGAAAATAGCAACAAGCCTTAAAAAGAGGTCCACTGGTTAGTCAACTATGAACTCCATACGAGCTCCTTATGAAGCACAATTCAAATATAAAATACAAAAACTGTCCTGAAACTAACTTGGAGACACCAACTTTATTTACACATTAGTTTACGTCAAGAGTGAATAAAAATGTGACTTTATGATTCCAGTCTGATTTAACCGTATCTTTTTTTTTTTCTTTTTTGAGAGAGAGAAAGTGCAAGCAGAGGAGGGGCAGGGGGAAGGAGGGGAGAGAGAAAGCAAGAGAGTGAGAGAGAATATATCTTATTCCAGGCCCAGCTCAGAGCCCAACATGGGGCTGAATCCCACGACCCTGAGATCATGACCTGAGCCGAAATCAAGAGTTGGATGCTCCAGAACAGATGAACATAAGGGAAGGGAAGAAAAATATTATAAAAACAGGGAGAGGGACAAAACATAAGAGACTCTTAAATATGGAGAACAAACAGAGGGTTACTGGAGGGGTTGTGGGAGGGGATGGGCTAATTGGGTAAGGGGCATTAAGGAATCTAATCCTGAAATCATTGTTGCACTATATGCTAACTAGTTTGGATGTAAATTCAAAACAGAAAAAAAAAGAAAAAGAAAAACTCTTCCTACAAAAGAAGCATACAGTATTAAAAGTACATAGTCATGTATACAGAGTGTTTATAAATATTCATAAGGAGGTCAGCAAGATTTGACAGTTCACAGAGGAGGATGCATGAATATTAAATTATTCACGCTAATTATTAAATAATTAAAGTTTATAACAATTTAAAAATAGAAACTAAACAACAATAATTTTCTTAAAAAAAAAAAAAAGGCTGGATGCTCAACTGACTCAGCCACGTGGGAGCCAATGATTGTATCCTTTTTAATAAGAATCACTGAACATTAATGGGAGCATATTTCGTGCAGCAGACAGTAAGACCACCGGCCTTCACGCCCTACCCTACCGCTTGATGGATGTGTGGCCTCAAGAGAGGTGCTAACCTCTCTGTGCCTGTTTCCTCTACTCTAAACATGGATAATGAGAGTATCTGCTTCATGGAGATTAAATTAAAAATCCATGTAAAGCACTCACCACAGTGTCTGGCACACTATCAATTTTTAATAAAGTTAGCAATTATTGTACAACCTCCATATAAATAAATTCATAGATCTGGAAGGATGTCTTTGGAAAACGGTTCAGGCAATGTGGCCACCCGAGCTTCGGGCTGCACCATGTCACCTGATAGTTTCACAAATCACCAGACCCTCCTTGGTAACCCTCCTCACCTACAAATGTGAAGGCTGGACTAGATCAGCAGGTTTGGTCTGTTGTGTTTTTTTAAGTTTTTATTTATTTACATGAGAGAGACAGAGACAGCATGAGTGGGGGAGGGGCAGAGAGAGAATCCCAAGCAGGCTCCAGGCTGTCAGCAAGAGCCTGATGTGGGGCTCGAGTTCAAACTGTGAGATCATGACCTGAGCCGAAATCGAGTCAGATACTCAACCAACCCAGGCGCCCCCACAGATTAGCAAATTTCAAATTGTGCTCTTTCAAGAACTAGGTGTGGGGTGACGGATAGGAGGGGCTGCTCTAACTCATACTGTACTGAGCTTCCAAGTAAGACATCACTGGAAGACAAGCTTTCTGTCACTAAAACGAACTTGGAAACCACTGGACCACATGGTCGTTCAGATTCCCTCCAGCTATTATGTCCTCTTAGTCAATGAAAATAACGAAACACGTAACGAGAGAGGACATTAGGCTTCAGTGACAGAGAAAAACCTAAAAGACCACTCAGGAAAGTGGTTTATTACATTCACCGAGAAAAAGAATCTATTATTCTGGATTGTGAACATCTAGAGAACGTTCTTCTCTCTTTGGGTAGGGTCAACCGGCCCATTCCAGATTAAATGTCTACCTGGAAACAGGTCGTTTAAAAGATTCCACATTCCTTCTAGCCTTGGCATGGAGTTAAGACAATATATGTTCACACTTGTAAATATATGTAAGTGGCTGAAATCTCTCTCCCTCTGGGTTGGTGTCGAGGTCACAGGGATCCTGGCAGGGCTTCTCGGTGACTCAGACGCGGTCTCTGAAAGCACAGGACACACTCACCTGGCCCCCCTCCAGCAATGCAGACGACCACAGTGACACCATCCTAACAAGCCCTCTCACATTCTTTCACATATTTTAGTAGAACTGGACAAAAATAAAAGATCATCTTGGGAAATACCCCTTATTCAGAACACAATCTTTTCTCCTCTCCTTACATAGCGGAAATAACGGAAGGCCCCACACTTACCACCACCACACTCTTGGACGCGTCCAGGACGTGGATGACGGGCGCACTGTATCTTGGAGCTATTTTAACTGCCGTGTGGGTTCTAAAAAGAGGGGTCAGGAAGAAAAACATATCCATCAGTGCTGACAGCTCCCACATGACCCTTGTTTGGAACCATCAGAGACAACGTGTTTCCACAGGGTGCTTTCCAGCGAACGAACTTCACGTGTCCCTCGTAAAACAAGACTGACTTCCTCCCTACCCTAAGACGGGGAACCCAAGGGGAGAAGACAGGGGTCTGTCGGCTCAGGCTACGAGAAATCTGACAAAACGAGGAAGACCCTGCCCTCAGCTCTCTGCCCTCGGGAACGAGACCGTGACGCCGCACTCATTAGCGGCCTGCCTGAACCGAGGGAGCTCACCAGCCCAGGTGACTGCCCTTGGCTGCCATACAGGTCAGCCTGCGTTTCCTCCCCCAAATGAGCTGGGGTGGCAGCCAGGGCGCCCGGGAAACCAGACCGAAGGCGGCGGGCCCAGGACGCACCGGCCACGCTCCTCAGCCCCGACCCCACCTCGCACTTGTAATAAGGGCCCCCAGACCCTGAATAAATCTGGCACGAAGGAACCGAGAGGCATAAGCAGCAACAGTCTTCTACTAACGTCGGCTCGGCCCCAAACCCCTCCTGCCAGACTCGGGAACATCAGCGGTGAGGAACACGCTTCAGTCCTTGAGACGACCTGACTGAAGTACGCGGCCAGCCGTCTCTGGGGACTCAGTCTTACCGCACAGGGTACACACCCGCTCTTGCCTCACAGAACACGGCCCACTACGTGAGGGGTGAGGATGGACCCGCGTGCCCTCCCGACTGCGGTTAAACCAGGGCCCTGAGCACAGGCCGCAGTGCCGCGTCCAAGGGCGGCAGCTGTACTTCCCCCAGGACGGGCAGGGAGGGGGCCGTCCCTGCCGGTCTCTGCTGGACCCACGTTCGCCCCCAAGGCAGCTCCTCCCCGCGTCAGATGCTTTCACATTCTCCGCCTCGGCCCAAATGCATTTTGTTCGGGAAGAATGTCCAGACTATGCTACTATGTGGGGAAACAACAAAATACCAAACAGTACGTCTGTGTTTTAAAAACCACACTACCACCCTCAACCCGCCCTAACCCTCCAACCTTACATAGGAGTCTCCGTACATTTAGCAAAAACCAGATACACCTCAGGTGTCAACACTGGTTACACAGCGGCTGGAGGTGGGACGGAGGACGGGAAGGGAGAGAATAAATTTTACTTTACGTTCCTCTGAAGTGTCTGACATGTTCTAATAGTAAGCGTGGACTACTGAGGAAATTTTTAAAACCAAGAGGATATGAGAAGCCTGATGTATGTGTGCGTTTTTAATAGACTTCTGAGGGATGACTAAAAATTCATTTGCGGTGAGACAGACAAGACTGACGTTTCACCTGTCCCCTTTGTGCAAGTATCTCCACACACGGACAGGAAGCAGGGGACAGAAGCCGGAAGTCACAGGAAGTGAGCCATCAAATGGAAGTGCAGGCTTAAGCCACTGAGTGCAAGAGACTCTTCCACAGTCGGGCGCTGGGGCGCAGAGCAGCAGGGAGAACCAGACCGTGGTCCTGAAGCAGCCACGCCAACTCCACTGCGTCCCAAGGATGTGTTTTGTGTCCGCTGCGTGCCCAGGGACCAAAGATTTGAAAATATCTTTGGTATTCTACAAAGAGAAGATTTTCTTTTTTTTAAGTTGTTTTTTTTTTAACGTTTATTTATTTTTGAGACAAAGAAAGACAGAGCATGAACAGGGGAGGGTCAGGGAGAGAGGGAGACACAGAATCTGAAACAGGCTCCAGGCTCTGAGCTGTCAGCCTAGAGCCCGATGCGGGGCTCGAACTCACGGACCTGAGACGAAGTCGGACGCTTAACCTACTGAGCCGCCCAGGCACCCCAGGGGAAGATTTTCAAATAGTAGGAATACTTTTGTTTTTTTAATTAAAAAAAAAAATTGTTTTTTAATGTTTATTTTTGAGAGAGAGAGAGCACACATGCAAGCAGGAGATGGGCAGAGAGAGGGAGACACGGAATCTGAAACAGGCTCCAAGCTCTGAGCTGTCAGCACACAGCCCGATGTAGGGATCGAACCTACAAACCGCAAGATCATGACCTGCGCTGAAGTCAGATGCTCAACTGACTGAGCCACCCAGGCGCCCCAGGAAATTTTAAAGAAGAAACTGCTTCCAGTTTGACAACAATATAAGTGAGACTGTTTGCTTCCTCTTCTTTAGGTGGTCAGTTCTTCAAGCACACAAATGTACCTCAATGTATATTCTGCATGGAGTTCCTCTAGGAAACACTAAGCCTACTATGACTTAGTTGACATTTCTCTTAAAGAGAACCAGTACAGTTTTAAACCTTCAAGTCAACATAATTAATATTTATTAAGCATCCAAGCGTTCTCTGTGCAATTCTGGCCATTCTCGCACTTGGTGATCTCTGGACAAGGGTACCAAGAAGAAACTGATGGGTTCCACTTTTTAAAAACACTACCACCACCACATAAAAGCACAGTGTTGCTTTCCAGCATAAAAAAATGACAAAGCCAAATGAGGGCAGCCATTAAATCTGTGCTTGCTTGGCCATCAAGAGTACTTTTGGTTTCCTTATAAAACGGCATGATATTGATTCCACTTTCTCCTAAGCTTCCATTTATGCGGCCCTCTCCAGTTGGAGGCAGACTTCTGTCTGAAGTCTGAAAAGATATATAATGTTGGAATCCCTCCTGCCCTCCTACAAACCAACAACACGGGGCTAGCCCCCTGAGGCTCAGTCTCAAATCTGGCTCTGCTAAGTCACTCACCAATGCCGGGGACCCAGTTAGTCGCCTCCCATACTTGCCAAATGGGCATGACAGGGTTAACTTTAGAAGGTCTTTTTGAAAAGCACTAAAAAAGAACAAGTACTCCAAGCATTTATTTCATGCCTTATCCTTCCAGAATTAAAATGTTTTACCTAAATGCAGCATCACACACACACACACACACACACACACACACACACACACACACAAATAAATAAGAAATAAAACCTTAGAATTTGGTGAGAAAAACGAGAGAGGAAATAAAGGCACGAGCACTGAGCAGTGGGTCAGAGGCAGAAGTCGGGTCCCTGAAATCCTACACCCAGGCCTGAGCTTCGAACTTCCCTACAGCCAACTCAAAGAGGAAAACACTACAGTTAACATCATTCAGCATCTTCCCTCCTAACAATTAAAAAATATTTAAGTTCGGAAAATTACCTCTATTTCTGGGCACTGAATTCCTTCTGAATTCTCCATTACTCACAAAAAATAACTGAAAAAGACACTTTGCAGTTATTGGCTCTAAACCACTTAGAAAAGCTAACTGCCACACTTGTGTCTTTGAGAAGGTATGTAGCTAACAGGGCCAGATGGCCATTAAAGTCAATTCCAGTTTGTGACACGAAACCATACGCATTACAGACAGGAGAATATTCGGTTTTCCGTTCTCTTACAGCTACGGGTTCAAAAGGGAACTCTGGGCCTATTTGCGTGCCCACATGACCCCTAATCGGTACAGTCCTTTCGGCTTCTCCAAGGATCCATCAGACAGCCTTAAGGCTCACTGTGAATGTCTTGGGAGTACAATTCTAATTCTATCATGCCACCACAGGCCACTGAGATCTGGAAGAGCCACGGAGTTATACCTCCTTATCTTCTTTCGTGACAACTTGGAAGTCCTGAGCTGCCGTCCGCTCAAAGAACAGTTAGCAAAGGAAAAAAATTGAACACTGCTGAGCTCTCAACAGGTCTACAGGAGGCAATAATAAGGGCTCTCAGAGGGCTTCTAAGACATTCAAACTCTGAATGCCTTCTAGCAAAGCTGACTCTCCCAGGAGCAGACGGCATCTTACACAGAGGCAAAAAGCACTAACTGTAAAGGAAGAGACTGATAAATCAGACTTCATGAAAATTAAAAACTTTGTTATTTAAAAATACAACTAAGATAGCAAAAGGCAAGCCATAATGGAAGAATCTACTTGCAACATATATTTCTAATAAAGGGCTTGCGTCCAATATAAACAAAAAACATGTACAAGTCAGTAAGAAAAGAGGCAGAATACCCAATTAAAAAAAAAAGGACTTAAGAAGCATTAACAGTCAACATACACATGAAAAGGTACTCAGCATCATTGATCAGCAAGAAAATACAAAGGAAAACCATACCGAGATGTTATTACATACCTACTAAAATGGATAAAATTTAAAAAGGTGTGGAATAACTGGAACTCTCCTAATTGCCGGTGGGAACGTAAATTAATACGATCACTTTGGAAAACTACCCAGCAATGTCTAACGCCAATGATCACGTGTGTATGACCCAGCAAGTGGCATTCTTCCAAACAGCCCCAAAGTGGAAAAAGCCAATACCCGCCAACAGTCACACGGATGACTAAGCCACCGTGTATTATACGACGGAACATTGCACCACAACGGAACAGCAACCACTGCAACCGCTGGTTTGGGCCTCCCAGGTAGAACACTACGCAAAACAAGCTGGACACAAAAGAGGACATGCCACAGGACCCCATTTATATGAAGCCGACATGCGGGCAGAACCAACCTACAGTGACAGGGCAGTGGTTACTCCTGTCGTAAAGGATGACTGGGTGGGGGCACCCAGCAAAGTTCCCAGAGTGCAATGTTACCGGGGGTTCATTTCTGTAAACGTTCATCAAGTTGTGTATCTGTGATTTGTGCACTTTTCTGTATGCCTGCTACATTTCAGTCAAAGGGCTTACTCAAATATGAGGGCCTGACTAAGCACCGTGAAGTGAGGCCTCACCCACTGTCACTACTTTAGAACGGAGTCAGAAGGGGGGAGGGTTACACCAAGGCTCTGAGAGATTGCACAGGAAATCTATTCTGCACAGGCGTTTCTGGCACTGCAATGGAGAAGGGAATGGTTATCTGGAAGGACTGCCACTAGCTTTTATTTTCCAAGTAATTTCCCGGAAACAGCAACAGGCATGGAAGAGAACAGAACCAGAGAAGGCAGAGGTCATAAAGAGAAGAAGGAACTCTGGCAGGTCAGGGGACCCAGCTGTCCCAGCGCCCTTCCCCAGACCCCGAGAACAGAAATTCTGCAACCGCACAGAGAGATACTGGGTGACTTCCAATCTGATGAATTCTAACTTGATATCCCAGCTTAAAACTGTGAGGAGGCACTGATGGCTAATTCTGCTTATGATGGATCTTAGGAAAAGTAGTTATGTTGCCTCTGGATATTTTTTTTTTTTTTTAAACCTCTTTAATCTGGTGGCTTTTACTTGGTAAGAGATATAACAGAATGGACTATTTTGTCATGTTCCAATTTGCACATCACATTTACCTAGCTCATAATACGTTTCGTTACATCTGCTTCTTTAAATATTTATTTATTCTGTTTTACAACCATGATCCCAAAAGTATTTCATGCTCATAAAGGTCTGTAAGTTCTCTTATCATTCTCTTTACTAAGCTAATGAATATTCACGTTAAAATAATCAATTACCCAAGACTATGCTCATTGAAACTCCAGCTATCAACGGTTGGTCACATCCCTGCAGAATAATCTGCCACATACCCTAGTGGGTAAGTCCTTGGTGGAAAAACAAACTCAGCTTTCCAAGGTGAGCGACAACAGCCACCTTATTGAGTCCTTCAAGCATGAAAAGTACTTAGTGAATAAATGACATATAACACTGTTACTATTTGTGAAAATAATCCATTCAGATTATAAATGGGATGATGGTTAATTTTATGTGTCAATTTGGCCAGGACACATGATCTAGTTTTTGGTCATACACCAATCTAGATGCTTCTGTAAAGATAATTTTTAGATGTGATTAACATTTAAACCAGCAGGCTTTGGGGTGCCTGGGTGGCTCAGTCAGTTAAGTGTCTGACTCTTGGTTTTCGCTCAGATCATGATCTCACAGTTTGTGGGTTCAAGCCCCACATCAGGCTCTGTGCAGACAGTGCAGAGCCTGCTTGGGATTCTTTCTCTCTCACCCTTTCTCTCTGCCTCTCCCCCACTTACTTATTTCAAAATAAATAAAAATAGACTTAAAAAAAAAAGTCAGCAAACTTTGAGTGAAGCAGATTATGCTCCATAATGTGGGTGGGCCTCGTCCAATCAATTGAAGACCTTAAGAGGAAAGACTCACGTCCTCTGAGAAAGAAGGAATTCTGCCTCCATATAGCCTTTGGAATCAAGACTGCAACATCTGCTCTTGCCTGGACTCCAGCCCTCTGACCTTCCCTGCAGATGTCAGTCTTCCCAGGCCCCGTGATCACATGAGCCAATTTATTAAAATACATCTCTCTGTGTACGTATTATATTAATAATATAATACAAAGTGATATATAAAATCTACATAAAGAAAATATATATACACAACCTACAGATTCTGTTTTTCTGGAAAACCCGGCTTAGTGCACAGTCATTTCTAGTGTAGGATCAAGTTCAGTGTTCCCCCTGGGCATTATTCCCTGCCAAAGTAAACAGTATGGGGAATAAAGAACATGTCATAAAAAGTCTAACAGTGCCCATAATTAACATATTTCCCCCCAAACATCATTATGATCATGAGCCAGGAAAAAATCTGACAAACTCTGTAATGGCCATGTGACCAACTTAGAACTTTCTCCTCTCTAAACTGTTTAATCCAAAGGTTCTCAAAAGGTTCCCCCTTTCGGAAACAACTTCCCAAGGTGATTCTCTGATTCGTTCTTGCTAGGCTGGCCTTCTGCCTCAACTATTTCCAGGTTGGAGTTTCTTCAAGGGAACCTGTAATTACTCAATCAGACACCTGCTTCAAGACAGAGAGTGGGCTAAAGTTCAAGAAGTGTCTTTGTGCCAAAAAATACACCTTCTCCACCTGGCTTGATTTCAAGAGGAGAGTTTAACAGAAATCTCAGGAACTGAATGGGAGGGGAGAGGATTAAGGAAAAGACAATGACAAGCCAAAGGAATCCCAAAAAAGGCAAAGGGCGGGGAGATCACAGAGGAAGTTTCCTACAGCCTGCTGCAGAAGTGTCCTGGCCCAGGTTCTTGTCCAAGTGAAGACTGAAAGCTCGTGAGCTTCTAGAACAAGGAGCCGATGAGCTAAGCATAATAAAAAACAACCTAGGTTTCATCACTGTTTGTAAACACTGGCATTTAAATGAATTTAAAGGACAGCAAGGAGCTCATTAGCATGACTTACCTCGATGTGGTCGCCCCTCCAATCAACAACGGAATCTTTATAGCCAACCTCTCCATTTCCTTGGCAACAAAAATCATTTCATCCAGGGAAGGAGTGATGAGTCCTGACAGGCCTATTATATCTAGTATTTCAAAAAAGAAGAAAGGGCAGTGAGAATGAAGATGAGACAAAAGCAGAGAAGTATGGAAGACTCATGTTAGCAACTCTGTAATAAAGACCGTGAGACCTAACTAACATCGACTCCCCATTTCTAATTGTAAGACATCTTTCCTGACTGGGGAGTTTCGATTTACCATTTGTTTGCTTTACATAATAAATGGGATTTGTAACTTCAAGTTACAACAGTGTACTTTCCACAGTTGGGGGAAGCCATGCAAATAAAATACATTGTTCATGATTTCCCAGACTTGGACGTGTCACGGTGTCTGAAAAAACATTAAAAACGATGAGACGATGAGATGTGGAGGAAAAAATCTAATGCAACCCTGTAATAAGAAGCCTGTTTCATTCCCCATCTTCCAAGCTGCAAGGAGTTTCAAAGTCACCTATTCACTGATTCGACCCCCACCATCAATGACAATGAAAGCAGTCCCCCACCCCCCACAGGAGCTGGCACCTGTTGGATAGGCTGGGGCATCACCACTTACTGACAGACAGACACAGGGGAAAGGACACTCGGAGGGTCCAGAAGTCTGAGGCACAGTACCTGCTTTGTGCTCAACGGCAGCCTTCAGTATCTTGTCGCAGGGAGTCATGACCCCTAAATCAATAACTCTGCGGTACAGAAATGAGAGGTGAGAAAGTTGGGGAGAACCCAAGAGAGACAAAGCCTTACTTAGCCATCGAATACCCCTCTAATGTAAATTGGAATCACAGTGACTCACTAAGGACAACTACAACTACCATTTATTAGGTACTTACCACATGCCGGGTGCTAGGCTAAGATTTTTAAAGCAGCTTTATTGACACAGAATTCATACAGCATAAAACTCACCCATTCAAAATACATGATTCAGTGATTTTTGGCATACTACATTAGTTTTTTAAGTTTATTTATGTTGAGAGAGAGAGAGAGACAGAAAGACAACAAGCTGGTGAGGGGCACAGAGGAGACAGAATCCCAAGCAGGCTCCACACCATCAGCACAGAACCCAATGCAGAGTTTGAACTCATGAACTGTGAGATCATGACCTGAGCCGAGATCAAGAGTCAGATGCTTAACCGACTGAGACACCCAGGTACCCCGACGTTATTTTTTTTTTTTAAGCTCTAGTAAAATACATAAAGTACCATGTGCCCTTCTAATGATTAAGTTTAAAATTCAGTGGCCCTAATCAGAGTCAGTCACAGTGCTGTGCAACCATCACAATACCCGGTCATCTCCCCAGATAGCAACTCTAATCATCTGGCAACAGTTCCCCCTTCCCAGCGGTCCCTGTGAATCTGCCAACTCTAGACATCTGTGTAAGTGGACTCATACATCATTGGTCCTTATATCTGGCTTATTGCACTTAGCACAACGGACACACACGTTCTGCCTATTCGCTCGCCTGTCAGTGGACACGTGGGCCGTCACAATCAATCCCACTTTACCTTCGAAGCGGCTCCAGGATGCAAGTACCACCATGGGCTCCATTTTACTGAAGAAGGGCCCAGAGACATTAAGCAACTTTGTCCACACAACTAGTTAGCAGTAGATTTGGGACAAGAACCACGATCTGACACCATAACCCATTCTCTTGGCCACTGAGGCCAATAAAAACGTTGGGAAAGTTCACTCAGTAAACACCTACTGAACAGGAGAGACTAGCTGGAAGCCAATGTGAAGGATCATCAGGAAGGTCGGTTCCTGCTCACGGAAAGCAGACAATATGAGAATCTGGTTACTGAGTCACGGGAGAGGGAGACAGAACCAGGGAGCAAATCACTGAGGGAGACAGGGTAAGAGACTCAAAGGAAAAGCTGACCCGAGGGCTTGAGGGCCACATCCAAGATGGAGGGCGGGCACGGAGCAGAAGTGCAGGGGCCCGCTTTGTGGGAACACAGTAAGACTGGTGGGGCTCCAATTGATAGAGGAGGCGCTTTCTGAACTCAAGAGGATTCCCACCCTGGACAACATTCCATGTACGACTCCTCTATTCGAGATTTAGAAAGCACCCATCACGGTGGTCATTTTCACAATTTAATTTCATCATGAGTATGCATTTCACAGCATGATTTTCACCTCTTTCATAATGTCAACAATTAAAATAGGCAAAATAATTGGGGGCACCTGGATGGCTCAGTTGGTTAAGCATCTGACTTCAGCTCAGGTCATGATCTCACAGTTTGTGAGTTCGAGCCCCGTGTCGGGCTCTGTGCCGACAGCTCAGAGCCTGGAGCCTGCTTCAGATCCTGTGTCACCCTCTCTCTCTGCCCCTCCCTTGCTTGCACTCTGTCTCCCTCAAAAATAAACAAACATTTAAAAAAAATTTTTTTAAATAAAACAGGCAAAGTAATTTTAAAAAAAAGGAAATCAACGAACTACTACTGGACACACCATCATCTGGTCAGAGGGGATGCCTGACAGGAAGGAGTCTTGCTTCTCGCTATGTATCTTTTTATACTCACTTTCTAGCTTGCTCCCATTACTTGAAAAGAAAAGAAAAGAAAAAACTGGCCCATATGAATCCCCAGTAAAAAGCAAGACAATTTCAAATCAACGATAACTACGCTCAGCTTTGTCGGCACTAACCCAGCAGAGAGTAAACGTTGTGCGTTTTACTGATGTGGGACGGCAGGTCCTAACAACAGTGAGATGACGCCACGTTTTTGTTTTTAGCAAATTAGGAAAGGCTGGTGACTACACCTTTTGTTAAACTAGGACTAAATATAGACTGTTGCATACAAAATTAAGTACAATAGCGTATTGCTTTTTAAATCGAGACAAGACGGCATACATTTCAAAGCTGTGTTCAACGTCATATGGTATTTTCAAAATTCAATTACAAATCATCAGTCTGATGGCGAGAATCAACTTCCTCTCATTCCTTTTTCTTGTTTTAAGCAGTATGTCCTTCGGGAACATCTTACACATGCTTGCTTTGTTTGAGGACATTGAGGAGACCTTGTGGCTGGACAGAAATGTGGAAAGGGGGAAACTGAAGGCACAGAGGTCAGAGAGGGCATCTTAAGGGGGGCAACTAGTGCAATTTTCAAAATACCAGGTTTGAGATTTCTTTAGATCTCCAAATGGAGCTCTCAGGTAGCCGACTGGATACGTGAGTCTGGAGTTCTGGTGAGGGGTCCATGCTGGAGACAGAACCTGGCACCTGGCACCAAGGTGTTAGAAAGTCACGAGACTGGATGAGATAAGGCCGTCCCGGGCCTTGTTGGCCTGGATGCGCCCCCTGGAAACTCAGAGCCTTGGGTCCAGACCTACTTTCATCGGGTCTTTTAACAAGACCCCCAGGGGAGGGGAAGGCACATGACAGTCTGAGAAGCACCACTGTGGGTGGCAGGACAGAGAAGAGGTCCAAAGCCTGAGCCCTGGAGCACTCCCCTATTTGGGGGTCGCACAGAGAAGAAAAAATCAGCAAAAGAGAGAAAACCCATGACGAGTGAGGAAAGAAGAGTTCTGAAAACAGTGGGCTAGGCGACTGGGACACAAGTTCAACTTCCAATTTATTAGCCTGTCTTAAGAATACTGGGAAACACGGGGCGCCTGGGTGGCTCGGTCGGTTAAGCATCCGACTTCGGCTCAGGTCATGATCTCACGGTCCGTGAGTTCGAGCCCCGCGTCGGGCTCTGTGCTGACAGCTCAGAGCCTGGAGCCTGTTTCAGATTCTGTGTCTCCCTCTCTCTCTGCCCCTCCCCTGTTCATGCTCTGTCTCTCTCTGTCTCAAAAATAAATAAACGTTAAAAAAAAAAAAAAAAAAAAGAATACTGGGAAACAGTCAAACAAATCATTCAGCGGGGGCATACTTCCTGACCTTCCAGGCACAGAGAGTAATACTTACAGCCCTGAGATGCATGGAGGTGGTTGCTCACCATCAGGGACAAGCAAGCCCAGACAGAGGCCGCCCCCAGCCCCACCCTCAAGGGAAAAGGGATGTTCCCCACACACCTGGGCTGAGAAAGTATTGGCAGGTTCGGAATATGCATATGGTGTGACATTCGTGGAGTGCTGTCACCTAAACTGATGACCATTAGAAGCATCCGAGGAGGGGGGGGATACCTGGGCTGAATCTTGAAAAAAGTAAGTAGGTATTAGCTCAATGAAGGAAAAAAGAGGGTAGTCTACACAGAGACTGGCACTAAAGGTCCAGAATAATGAACCAGCTGGCCCTGGGGAACTTCAGCTGAAGGAAATGACCTGAAGCGTTGGGGGAGGGGCTTCTATGGCTGCGGCCATTCTTCCCGCCATCCCTTTCCACTGTCCCTCTGCTTTACTGCAACTTCCTGTTTCCCCCACATACATCTCCATTCCCCCTGGTTTCCCCTGGTTTCTTCAATTGGAGCCATGTGCCCATGTCCACAGGCCTCTTCTAATCCACATTCTTATATTATGCCACAGGAGAGACTACAGAGAATAAAAAATTAATGTTATGGGAAAATGCTGATTTTAGGAATCCTCTTTCTAAAGTGTTTATAAGAGAGCTTTAAACACAAGCATTTAGGGGCACCTGGGTGGCTCAGTCGGTTGAGCGGCCGACTTCGGCTCAGGGCATGATCTCACGGTCCGTGAGTTCGAGCCCCGCGTCGGGCTCTGTGCTGACAGCTCGGAGCCTGGAGGCTGTTTCGGATTCTGTGTCTCCCTCTCTCTGACCCTCCCCCGTTCATGCTCTGTCTCTCTCTGTCTCAAAAATAAATAAACGTTAAAAAAAAAATTTTTTTTTAATTAAAAAAAAAATAAAAATAAACACAAGCATTTACTTTGGGCTTTTAATTCAGAAAAAAAAAATGTAAGCTGCACTCGATGCTTTAGCGAAGGCATCCGATACTAGATGAGAATACATATGATATTATAATAGATAAGAAGTCCCTTTTACTCTCTACAAAAATTAAAAAGGAAAATCAAAGCCACGCACCTGCATCCATCATCAAATGCTTCACATTTGCTGTCTCTTGAAGAGAACTGAAGATGACATTTGTCTCTGATCCTGCAATTCACACACACTACCACTAGATGGAAGCACCCAACCACTCTGCAGTCCCCAGCCAAAGTCTCCAATCTGTGCTTAAGCGGTGCTGACAGTGTCTGTTTCCATTTCTCCTTTTTTAAAACAACGAATGAGACAAATTCTGGAAAGTCTCCCTTTCAAATATAACAAGTTGGGCAGAGGAACCGAATAGCTATTTTTCCAAAGAAGATATCTGAAGGGCCAACAACGTAGATCAGAAGACGCTCAGCATCACTCATCATCGGGCAAATGCCAATCAAACCCAAAATGAGAAACACCTAAAACGTGTTAGAATGGCTGTTATCAGAAAGCCGCGTGGTAACAAGTGTTGGCCAGGATGTGCATGAAATGCTGTCACCGTAAAAAAAGAAACGGTAACTATATGAAGTGAAAGTGCTGTTGGCTAACACTATGGCGGTAATCACACTGCAGTATGTAAGTGTACCAAACCAATACGTTGTACACCTTAAACTTATACCACGTTTTAGGTCAATTACATCTCAATAAACCAGGAAAACTGTGTAACACCCCCCACCCCTATATATACATATCAGCTTGAAAATCTCTGAATAATTATCTAGTGAGCATGTGTGGAGCATAGGACTGGACTAGTCTGCCCTTGACTTAGATAGTCATTTTTCTCACTCAGCTGAACACTCTAATATTATTCAGTTTGAAAGTATTTCATTTATAGCCATCTGTATATTGCTTAATTTTTACTCAGATTAGCAACAACTGGTTAAATATAAACAGGCCTCTGTTATTATTATCTTCTTCACCAGATCCATATTTTTAAAGTACTAGATATAGGATATCTAATTTTATTTTATATTTAATTTTTTTTAAATATTTATTTATTTTTGAGAGACGGGAGTGAGACAGTGCACAAGCAGGGGAGGGGCGGGCTGGGGGGAGGGGGGACACACAGAATCCAAAGCAGGCTCCAGGCTCTGACCTGTGCTAACACAGCTAGCACAGAGCCCAACGTGAGGCTCAAAGTCAGGAACCATGAGACCATGACCTGAGCCGAAGTTGGACACTTAACCAACTGAGCGATCCAGGCACCCAAATACAGGATATCTAATTTAAAATTTTCTGCTGACATATGCTACTTTTTCTTACACAAACAATGTGCATTAACTGTGTTTACAGTGTGCGTTTACCTGTGCTTTACCAGTGTGCATTTTTTTTAAATGTTTGTTTATTTTGAAAGAGGGAGCACAAGCAGGGAGGGGCAAAGAGAGAGGGAGAGACAGAATCCCAAGCAGGCTCCATGCTGTCAGCGCAGAGCCTGATGCAGGGCTTGAACCCACAAATCGTGAGATCATGACCTGAGCCGAAATCAAGAGTCAGACACTCAACCGAATGAGCCACCCAGGTGCTCCCACATTTTCTTTTTATATAAAAATTATTAAGGAGCATATTTAAAATCCTTTTTCAGGTACTATCTCATCAAAAGACATTTTTAAATACTTTATATTACTTAAGAGGAATTTAACTAGAATGTTAACATTAAACATTACAGTTAAAGTTGTTTAACTTTATAATCAATAGTGGAAGATAAACTGAGAGAGCAGAGTCCTCCCTTTTGGAATCAGAAGCCCTGAGTATATGGCTTGCCACTTGCTGGCTGTGTGACCATGAAGAAACTCCTGAACTTGTCTAAGCCTCAGTTTCCTCATCTGTAAAATGAGAAAGACAATAACTGAAGCGGGCAGCACAGGATCAAAACCATAAGAAGGAAGGAAGGAAGAAAGAAAAGAAAGGAAAAGAAAACCATCAGGAAAAGAAGACAGAAAACAGAAAAATCAGTGATGTAAAAACACTAGCTCATTTGTGAAGTGGTAACCAAATGTTAGGTATTAGTGGTCTCTTGGTGGATCTATCCCTTAGGTCTATTCAAATTCTCAAATTTACATGTTCTACTAGATCACAGAATCTAATGCATCATCCCCATAAAAATGTTCTCTGTCTGGACAGAACTATCATCTTCAGTCCTCTTGACTTCTTTTTCCTTCAGAAAGAAAAAAATCCTTACCACGTTATGAGATTTTCTGCATCGATGACAAAGAGCCTGGAACTAGAAAGCTGCCTTAAGATTTGGTTCTGGATGGTTTGCTAGACTCACTCACTAGCTGTGTGGTTCGCTCCAGATCCAGCCTAGAACCTGGAGGCTCAGCAAAAGTATACATTTAACCACATAAGGTAGATGCCGGGGGTGGGGTGGGGGGGCACTTGCCTACTAGCTAACACCATAAAATTAAACTGATCAGGGGGCCACGTGTTAAGAGGCACAAGACCCAAGAGGGCGTCTGTCGTGATAGAAAAGGTTTGTACGTTCACTCATGTTTTTATAAAAGGAATAATTACAGTTTCACTAGAAGATGTTTCTCCAGTTAGACTTATGAGCAAAGACAAGCACCCCTTCAATGCACAGGACAGAGGAACTGGATGTGCTGGAGGAAAGCCTCAGGTTTAATAAGCAGGTTTCACAGATGCTGACATTCAGCTGGAGCAGCACCCTGGAGAAATGCCACAGTTCTCCCCGGCCTCTTAGAACGTCTTTAACTGGAGGAAAAAACATTCCTAGTGTGATTCTTTTGGCTACTTATCCATTTTCTGAAAATAAAAAATTATAAACTCATGACAATAATATCTCAAGAACTGCTTTAATAAGTTTACCTACAAGCTGCTTTTTTTCAACAGTTTCTGGACCATGATCACAACTGTACAGGTACCTGGCTATTTAGCCTCCTAAACAGTAAATTTCTTGAGTTTCTTGAGAGAAGTCAACTAAATCATTTTGGTGTCTCTAGTGCAATGTGTGGTCTATAGCAGACGATCTATAAACATTTGTAAGCTGAATTCAATGCTGACTAATTATGATGAATGCAAACAGAAACCAACGACATCAGGTTTGAAAAGGTGAGACCAGAGCAGAGATATCTTGTAGATTTCAGGAAGGAAACCCCTTATCCAAATACTTACTCTATAGTTGAAATCTCATGACAACAACCTCCGATGTATTTACCTTTTAAAAAAGAATAAATACATCCCAAAATTCCTCATTTGCAAGACTGGGAGAGGGTACTAAGTGTTCTGACAGCGAGTGGGCAGAAAACAGAAATGTCTGTGAAGAAAGGGGCAAAAGTCATCCTGATACCGTTCTCGTTCCTTGCCTCCAGCCTTCCTGAGGGCTTCTTGGTTGCATTAAATTGGCCTCGAATACAGAGATGGTTAACCAAGTTGAAAGGAGGGAGGGGCTGGAAGGGTAACTGTCACGGGACAGCCGGAGAGACCCGTGAGGGGCCACAGCTGCACCACAGGCCTGGCTCTCTTCTTCAGAGAGGACAGAGTACGTTGGAAGGAAGTCCATGACTCACAGGGACTGTGGTTGGACATGGACCGGAGAGGGCATTAGTTGTACTAGGCTTTGGATCATAAAGAATATGTTGAAATCTGAGCAAAACATACACTTACTATAGGTCATCAGCTCTCACATGGAAATAACTTAGTGCTGAATATGTATCCACTATAAAGAGACACATCAGCAAGAGATTTTACTTCTGTACATTCCAAAATCTAGCTTCATCATTTCCAAGAGGCATGCACAGTCCTGTTCTAAGCAGAGGAAGGAGAGAATTGTACAGTCAAAGCCTTCTTACAAAACCCCATTTAGCCAAAGTCTCAGCTCTAAGATCTCCGCTCTGAGACTGCCATCATTTACTGAGGAGAAAAACAGAACACGCTCTAGGCCACTGGCTGCAGGCAGGAGCCCAGTGTTCTAGTAATTAGAGCCTCCAGCCCAAGGTCAATTCTCAAGAAGCCTCTTGGTTGTTCTGACCCGGCTTGAATAGTTTTTACTGTTCCTTTTGTCCTTTTCAACCAGATTAACAGGTGACAAACTTACTCATTTATTTCATTTGAAAAGGTGTGTTCAATGTGGAAGTGCGAAAACACAGTCAGGAAACAGAAATTAAAAATAACCTCCAACATCCACGGCTGGACCCTACCCCTCCCAAACAATACAGAATCATTGCTGCAAATGCTTTAATTTTTGAATAAGAAAGGGGATGAGAGAGGTGGGTCTTGACTCACCTGAAATTATTGCAGCCAAGGACAACGCCAACTATGTTCTTGCCTATGTCGTGCACGTCCCCTTTCACGGTGGCCAACACGATGGTGCCCTGGTAGGGGTCCTGGGGAGCAAACCAAGCAGCTGAGCACTGCTGTGGTCACTTAGAACAGATCAACTTAAATCTCTAGAAGCAGGCAAGTGTTGCCACAGAAAGCACTCTAATACAACAAAGACAACCTCAGAGACTGACCCAGAACCCACATCACATGCTCTGCAAGTACAAAGCTGTGCCCCCGAGCACTTCCAAGGCAGCCTGCCTAGCAGGGGAGCTCAGGGAACTTCAAGCATGGGTTCCATCACCTCGAAGAACAGTTTAAGTTCGAATCCAACACGGTCCCATAGCTGAACGACAGATCTTAAACTGCAAAAACACTGTCTGAGAAATATTTATTGTGAGCAGGAAAGGGAGAGGCGGGGAACAGAGGGAGAAGCCTCATCAGAATCTGAACCACCATCTCAACAGCATTTAATTATCTTTTGTTTCTTCAATACCATTGTCCTAAGCCCTGCCAGCAACCCCTTCCTCAATTCATTAATTTTTAAAAAGAAAAGGAAAAGGCACACAAGGCAAGTGGGAGGTCTGTCGGAGCCATTCACAAGCTCACACCAATTTAAGGATTCAGAATCCCACGGGCCAAAGCTGGCTGAACTTCTCGGGGAGCTGAACAAGGTCAAAGCTTCATGACTGACTCTGGTGGCACAGCCAACAAGATTTAAATTGGATCCGGAAGCAGTGCCAAGGACATTACCAGTATACAGAGAAAAATCAGTGAAGAGGTTTTCCAAAGCCAAACCTGACTCATAGTTACCTCAAGGGGAGGGACCGATCTCTACAGCTACAGTGTCTAGCACAGCATCTGGCACATAGTAGGAGCCTTGTGAACGGTCAACAGATAAACAAAGTGGTTTTGTTTTGAAATCACGGGCTCGGTTTGAAAAACTACGCTCATATTAAAAATTCAGAGAGCCACATTCACAGGAAAATCCCAGGGTATTCTGATATCTGGTAAAAGAGATCACCGCTCTATTTTATCAATCAGTGACAGGCACAGCCAAGCCCCGTGGTCCCTACCCCAACCCAGTAACCGTCTCTGAGGCCAATTCCTCCCAGGGCCCACCGGCCTGGACAAATGACTTGCCTCCTCTTCTTCTATGCCAGCATGCATTTTATTTTCTTCTCTTTCTTTTTCCATGAAAGGAATAAGGTGGCCAACGGCCTTCTTCATGACTCGAGCTGACTTTATAACCTAGGAAAAATACACAAATTCCGGCATCTTTTACCAAACCCCCTGAATGGTCGCTACTGGCCCCTCGTAGCCTCTTAATTTAGCATAAATGAAGAACGCAAGCTTTGGCCTCAGGTCAGCCACACCGGAGTCCACTTTTGACAGCAGACAGGATGAGGAATGAGTTCCTCGTGGAGAAAGACAATGAATGAGGCACAGAAGGAAAACAAGGCTAGGACCCCCGTGCTGCGATTCCTGTCCTCTGAACCTCTCTGCACACTATTGTTTCTCAGCCTAGAAGGCCGCCCACCACCACTTCTCCAAGTTCTGTGCGCCCTTTTCCACTCACCAGAGCCCCTTCTCAGCCTTCCCGTCTTGCTCCCCAGCACTACAATTCACTTATAATTAAGGCTTATGCTGAAGCAAGAACGGGGCCTTTTACAGAATCCATCAACGTATGCTACTATTCATGGGTGGGAGTACGATGCACCGTCTCCAAGTGAATTCTCAGAGCAGAAACCCAGCAGACACCATTAGCCAAATGATCAAGGTTAATATAACCAGTAATGAGACACAGCAACATTCTTGGCCTCCTCATAGGATCCACTGAGAAGGGCACAGCATCACCCTTATGCTTGCCAAAAACGAGCAAACATCAGACAAACCCAAACTGAGTGGCAGCTATGTAAAAACTCTGCTGCACTCTTCAAAAATCAAGGTCATAAGGAAAGACTGAGGAGCTGTCACAGAGACCAGGATAAGAGCAGTGTGGGAGCCTGGAATAAAAAGAAAACAGTAGTAGGAAAACTGGTGAAATCTGGGGCAGCTGGGTGGTTCAGCCGGTTAAGCATCTGACTTCAGCTCAGGTCACGATCTCGAGGTTGGTGGGTTGGAGCCCCGAGTCGGGCTCTGTGCTGACAGCTCGGAGCCTGGAGCCTGGAGCCTGGAGCCTGCTCTGGATTCTGTGTCTCCCTCTCTTTGTCTGCCCCTCCCCAGCTCATGCTCTGCCTCCTCTCTCTCTCTCAAAAATAAACAAACGTTAAAAAAAAAAATCTGGTTAAATCTGAGCAAGGTCTTTATTTAACAGCATTACACGGCTGTTAACTGCACTCAGGTCAAGGAAAAATGTTTACCTCTGGGGAAGAAGCTGGGGGAGGGATATACAAGCCATTTTTCAAGGTATGTTTGCAGTATGTCTGTCTAATGTCACCTCAAAAATGCAAAGTTAAAAGTAAGTCAACGTCATGAAAAACAAAGACTGAGGAACTGTCACAGGCTGGAGGAGATGAAGACAGGACCACAAATCGTTCCTCGTCTCGTGTGTGGTGGTAGTTTGGCTGGTGCATACGTGTGAACACTTTTCACACCGTCTCCTCCACAAACATGCACTTCATTGTATGTTAATCATACAACAAAAAAAAGCTGTTAGAGAAAGGGCGAATATTATGAAAGAAAGTGGGCATTTAATTAAATACAGGAAGAGTAATTAGAAAAACCAAAACAGGGCCTTGTTCTGTATGCCTCGCAGCCCCAACCCTGATGGCCCCACAGACGTTTTGTTAACTGATATGGTTAGTAGCTCCTATAAATCAAAATAAGAGTTCTGGTTTTCTCGAAACATAAAATTTAATGTTTATCACTATTCTAAACGCATCCTTGTTCAAAATGAATACTGGCTGGTCAAATCAAATGCTAACGTTATTAACTTTACATGAAGCAGGGGTTTTATTTTAATTTGGGGGAAGAGCACACAGGTGCTGGGAGTAAGATGTGGTGGCACTTCCTCCTCACAAAGCAAAGGATTTCCAGATGACCTCTAACCTCTAACCTGCACATCGCCCTGAAGACGGACCTCCCGGACGTCACTCGTAGGACATTTACAGAAAGAATGACCACATCTCAGTGCCCACGAGCTCTTGTCAAACTCCAAACTTGAGAAATCTACCCGAACTTACTATTTACTAAAAGACAAAGTCTTTTTCTTTCAATTGTGAAAACCACCCCCCATCTTTTGCCAACCTGAGGCAGAAACATTTTTCCAGCTCCAAAAAGGTCACCGACAACTTTCATGCCGTTCATGAGAGGCCCTTCAATTATATTCAGAGGCCGGGGATATTTTTCCTGGTTTAACCTGGCTTCTTCAGTATCCTCAATAATATGTTTTTCGATACCCTATTAAAAAAAAAGTTAGGATAAAAATCACATTAAAAATTGGACTAAGGCCAGTCAATAAAGAATGAATCATAGAAATGCTTACGCATACAGGGTTTGGAATTCGAGTACGCGGGTTCAAATCCTGGCTCACTAATCTCAGCAATTTATCAAGCCTCAGTTTCCTCAACTGTCACACAGTACCTGCCTCATGCAGTTAGTTTTGAGAATTAAATGAAATAACCTATGTAAAGTGCTCAGCTGGCTTTACTGATACAAGGTAAGCACTCCCTAAAAGTATGCAGAAGTGAAAGAAGGAATACTGTGAGTAAAGTCCAAATTCATCATAAAATACACTCTGTCCTACCTGAACGTTTAGCAGAGTATGCGTTACTAACGACCTCCTGTGGAAGCAGTGTGTGTTGTCAAGGTAAAGTTCTGGGGCTGGGGAGGAATGACAGTGGGCAGGACCCTTAGGCGAAGTCCAAACCTACAAAGCCTCCGCTGACTCACCCAGCCTTCACTGATCAAGCCTTAATCCTCGGTGTCCCCAGTTCAAGGTCCCTTAAATGTGGCTCAGTGATTCCACAACCTGGAATATGTGCATCTCAAAAAAGTGTCAAGAGGTTGAAAGTTAAATTCGAGAGCCAAAAAGAGAACTCGGAAGTTCTCCGGACCACAAATGAGGACACCGAAGCCAAGAGCTTATGTTGTCTGAAGTCCAAATTATCAGCAGAAGATCCAGGACTTGCTCGTGGATCAAATGACGGCAACTTGGTCTAGAACAGCGTTTCCCGACCTTGGCAGTACGGACATTCTGGGCTGAATAATTCTCTGTCACGCGGGCCCGTCCTGTGCACTAGAGGTTTACGGGATCCCCGGCCACTGGATGCCAGGAACACCTCCCAACCCCTACTGTGACGACCTAAACTACCTCTAGACACCGCCAACTGTGCTCCGTGGGGGGGGGGGGGGGGGGGGGGGGGGGGGGGGGAGACAGTGTCCAAACTGCTCAGGAGTGGTCTAGGGAATCTCCCCTCCAGCAACCACCTCGAGGCTCCACCAGCTAGCCTGTTCTCACTCACCCCGTGCTCCCACAGCTCACCTTCACAAGGGCATACTCGAGGCGTTCTTCAATGGGGCCATTCCTCCACTCATCAGTCTGGACGACTTTCTTCCCTCCTTTGCCATGAGTCTGAGTTGAAATTAGGACAGAGAGTGGGTACAACAAGCCCTCACAGCAGAAAACTATGGCTTATTCTATTTTTATATTGCTGGTGCCTAGTTGAGTGTCCAGCATGAATTAAGATCTCAGTTAATGTTTGAGGGAAGGACAGAGACAAGGAGAGGTGTTTCAGGATTTAAGCTTGTGGTGGAAGGATAAAATGAGGCTCCGTTCCTCCTTTCCTAAGAGCAATTTCAAATGAAGTATGGCCAGGCAGAAAGAGAAGCTGTTCCCACACGTGCTGGGCCTCCGAAGGCCTCCACGTGGAGCATCACTACCCACAAATACGTGCGGAGAGGCCGTCATGTGCCGAGTCACACGGCACCCAGGACGCGGGCACACCCAAGGGGTGCAAGACACGGCCCACGCTCTCAAGGACCCCGCCACATTGTAAGGAGGCGGAAGGGGAGCCAGCAGAGAAAGCACGTGCCAGGGGCTGGATGAGTAGATGATCCAGACAACTACATGCTACAAACCAGACCCAGGGTTTCGAGGAATGAGTCGTCACCACAAACCCGGGGGGGAGAGAGACTTTGAGGAAACGGACAGATTCCGCAAAGGGACAAAAAGTGCAATGACCGTGGTCCATGAGGTGAATTACACGGCCTTATCTGTTTCTCCATCTCAAGTGGTGGCATCACTTGCCCAAACCAAAAATCTAAGTACATTTGTGAACATTCATCCCTTCCTCTCTTTCGGTCACTCACCAAGCCCTCAAAATTTCTCCCCGCCGGGTGCCTGGGTGGCTCAGTCGGTTGAGCGACCGACTTCGGCTCAGGTTGTGATCTCACGGTTCATGAGTTCAAGCCGCGCGTCGGGCTCTGTGCTAACAGCTCGGAGCCTGGAGCCTGCCTCAGGTTCTTGGTCTCCCTGTCTCTCTGCCCCTCCCCCACTCATGCTCTGTCTCAGAAATAATAATTAAAAAAAAATTTTTTTTTAATTTCTCCCCGCCATGCTTCCGCGCTTCCAAGGTCCGAGCCGTGAGCTGGTCTCTGCAGCCCACAGCCGCCCCGACCCCAGTGCACCTTCTGTACTGGAACCAGAGGGGCCTGTCCAAAATGCAAATCACGAAGCACCCCTCCCCACTCCCCACCTCCCCCCTACCCCCGTGAAAAAATTCACTGTAGGTGTCCTATTCTTCCAGGGATATATTTCCTTTCTAGGCCAAGGGATATATTCCCTTTCTAGGCCGAGGACCTCTGGTCACGGCTCCGCTCCGGGCCGTGCCACGCGCCAATCTGGCTTTCTCCCCCTGACCGCATCGGCTGCGTCTTCTGCCCCGCCGGCCCAGCGAGCCCAGCTACCCAAACACTGCAGCTCCTCACACTCCCCATCATCTCCCTTGCCCCTGGGCCTTCACAGTCATTCACCTGACATGCATTCACTCAGCACCCACCTATTGGCCAGCCCCCCACCTGCTACATGCAAATGCCCCTCCCTGGGGGACCACCAGCACCGCACTCCAACACCAAATCCTCGCCCGCCGGCTCACTCCTCTCTAGCTTCCAGGCCTCCCCTGACCCTCGGCTCTGGGAGGCTTTCCCGACCACCTGTGCGCCTTCAGGTTCAGTGTCCCTCCTATGCGTTCTCACGGCGTCCCGCACTCACCGCGCTGGATTACACCTGTGCTGTGCCTTTCTGTGCGTCTCACTCAACCGCAGAGCACATCTCTCTTACTACTTGGATCCTCCAGGCTCAGTGAGGTACACAGCACAGAACAAGAGTTCAGTAAATACTGGCTGAGTGGTTTAATGCTGAACAAAACCAGATTTTCTGCAGCGGTGTTTTACAGGACAGTAGAGGCCAAGTCACGGAGCACCAGAAATCCATGTGATGGAGCCTGGATTTAACCTCACAGGCAACTGCGGGGCGGGGGCAAGGGGTGGGGGCGCAGGACAAAATTCAAAGTTCTGAAGCTGCAGAATAACGAAGCAGTATTTTTTTTTTTTTTTTTTTTTTTTTTACGAAGCAGTATTTTTAAGAGAAGCCCAGAAGGGGGAGGTTTTAACAGTCCAGGATAAAGGCCTGGACTACAACACTGGTAACAGGAAGGAAGAAGACAAACACAAAGACATTAAGTGACAGGCCATGTGTAAGCAGAGATGGAAGGACCTGGGAGAACCCCAGAACTCCAGGGTTGGGGTGCTCACTGCAGTAACGATGGCACAAGGGTCTCCTCACCTATCGGAAAAACTACAGATGGCGATTTAAAAAGAATAGTTTGCAGCATGAGTCACGGGAGTCGAGACACGGAAGCAAACTAAATGTCCGCTGGTGGACAGACAGATCCAGAAAATGTGGCAGAGGCATACGCAGTCACACTGTCCAGCCACGACGATGGCAAAGCCCACAAAACCAGAGCTGTGTGGCACTGCAGAAAGAAACAGAAAGAGAAAAGAAAAAGCCCTGCTAAAGCTCACATTCATGTCACCTGACACAGAACACCCCATTTGCTCTATGAGCCATCAGACAATGCCTGCCTGCGGGGTGGACTTGGAGGAGTGAAAACAGGGCAGTGTTGCAAACACTCTTGGAACAAGGACCTGGTGTGTCCACAGAAACACCACGGTGTACAGCACTTACGTGGTGGGGAGGGGTCCAGACGGAACGTGATTACAAACCGCGGCCAATGAGGACACAGGGAAGGCCAGTGAGGATTTCACCAAAGTGTTGGCGGCTGCAGAGAATGAAAACTACCCCACCCAATGAACGTGCTGCAGAAAATCAGTGCTTCAAGCAAGAGGGACACTGGAGGGCGGCTATTTCAGAAGCACAACATGGCACGCGGAGTCCACCTTGCTCTCCAACTAGTTGCTCAACAGGATGTTCACCACGAGCGAAACACAGAATCCCTCACAGGTGAAACACACACAAGACCCACTGTGGAAGCTCAGCAAATACAAAGCTACCAAGTAAAGCGGCCAATCAACTTTACTGTCATGTCCATCTGGCTGCTCCTTGTATCCATATCTACCGCTCTAGGGGAGCTTCTGTGTCACAGGGTCCTCGCGGTGATTGCTGCTTCATTTCTGGAATCAAGGGGAGTAAACTGCTCCAGAGGAAGACAGAGAAGAAGGCGACCTCCAATGGCAATGAGGAAGATGAAGGCTAGATGAAGGATCAGATAACCTTTTTCACAGAAAAGTATCAAGAACAGTCTCACAATCCAAGGTCATTCAGGAACGACTGTTCAGAACAGAGATCCTTCCAGCCCAAAGGGCTCATGACCTCCATTAGGGTACCGCTTGGTAAGGAAACTGCTCAAAGATCACATGGTACCATGCCATCTCCAGATGTCATTACGAAAAATAATTTATTCATCACAGGCCAGTCTGCACCCGATTAAAAGAATTATTTTTCAACAAACCCATTAACTCCCCCAAAGTGGGATTAGAGAGCTTAGTGAGATCAGAGAGAAGATGCTTTCCACCTGTTCAACAAGGTATCACACAGGGACTTGGGTGCAGACCGCATCGTTTAATAACGAGAAGAGATAATCATTTTCTTTAAAGAAAAAAAATCTTCAGCCTTTACTTGCCCCTTAATATCACTGCTTTTTATGCTCCGTCTGCACTTGGTACATCCTGAGAAATCGCTACAGAGCCGGCAACTCGTGGGACTTGTTAAAGTATACCTGTTGTGGTTATTAATTCCCTTAATGGTAACAGAAGTCACCTTGAAGGTAGACAGCCTACTCGACAGACGGGTCAATGGCTTGTAGTAAGTCCTTGTGGCTACATTAAGAGGGAGGAAATTTCTTATATGATGGATTGTTAAGCTCTTGCAATTGCTGTTAAGATCTCCCTCAGTTTGGCTGTGCCCCAGGGGCAAAACCTCTTCACAGCTCAGCAGGATACACAGAAACAAAAATCTGTAAGCAAACTCTAAAACACAGATGGAAAAGAAGGACTGACATCACCTACAAAGTCAACAAAACCTTAAATGAGAACAGCCTTACACACAAGGATTCCCACCTTTCTTCAGTGAGAGCTGGCTCATCTGGACAGTGGAGGAAAAACTGAAACAGCACATCACTGTGTGGGTAAGAACACTCTGGTATAACTTCATAGTTATAGAAACTCGGATGCCCTTTTGGCTTCACCGGAACCCCGAGTTACTAACGGACAGGTCTCCCCCGCACTCAGCGGAAGACAGGCTCGGGAGAAAATTGAATAGCGTTCCACACTCAGGTTCTTGATGTCTGAAGACTATTCAAGGGCTAAGCACTCTGTCTAGATGAGCAGAAACAGTTCTGGAAAGGGGGGGTGGGAGCGATCTAGAGACTGTTTCGTATGCAATGAGGTGAGAAGCACAACTTGATTATATTTGCGGTAATCAAGACCGGATCCATCCTGGCCTTGGCCCACAAGAGAAATCGGAAATGTGTTTAAGGAACAGGAAGGAGGAGCCTGTGCTCACTGGCACACAGTCTGAACTCCGTGAGCTTCACTGAGCCCACAGCAATTTCAGAAACTTAAGTCTTGTCACCTGTAAGCTGACAAGGAGGCAGTTAACCCTGAACCTTCCTAGCCTTCCTCCAGAGCTCTTTAGTACTCACTCTTCGACGGAAGCGGAAAGTGAGCATCTCTGCCAGAGTTAAATTCAGATTTTAACACGGAAAACGTTAACGAGGGAGACAACATCCACGAGAGCACCCTACCACCTTCACAACGTGACAATAACGTCCTCCTTTGCCTTCACTTTCAGAAATAAATGAGAAAGGTTTTTTGAGGTAAAGATCTCATCTTACTTAGAACAGTAGGAAGCCACACCCATGATACATACTTAATGTACCCAGGACTGCCTGACACATAATAAGGGGAAACAAGGAACCGATTTTCACACTCACTGTAATAATTCTCATGTCTATAGATCAGAGGTGAACAGACCACAAGCCCTCAAATGCAGAACGCTGCCACAGGTGGACCAGACCCTGGTATCAACAGGCACACAGACATAAACACGCCACAGTGGGAACCCAGAAATAACACAGCCGCACAGGAAAATCCAAAATAGCTAATTTAAATTACAAGGAAGAAAAATATCTCATAAAATGGAAACGTGACTAGAAAGTTATAACAAGATCTCAACAGTGGTTAACTTTGGATGGTAGGATTCTGATTTTTATTTTCTTCTTTTGTTTATCTGTATTTTGTAAATTTTCTAGAATTAACATGTGTGACTTTGGTATGAGAAAAAACTAATTTTACCTTTTATTTACTTTTTTTACAAATACACCATTTAAAAAAATTTTTTTTTAATTTTTTTAGAGACAGAGCACAAATAGGAGAGAGGGACAGAGAGAGAGAGTGAAAAAGAAAGAGAGAGAGAGAGAGAGAGAGAGAGAGAGAAGCTCAAGCACAATCCAAGCTCAGTGCAGAGTCTGATGCAGGGCTCGATCCCACGACCCTGGGATCATGACCTGAGCAGAAAGAGCCCGGCACTCAACTGACTGAGCCACCCATGTGCCCCTAATTGTACGTTTTAAAATAAATGTACAGAAGCCTAAATTCAGAACACTGAAGCAGGCTGGGTATGGCCTGCTTCTGCTTCCTTACCCTTAACTAAGACACCTTCTCTGGAACTCTCTGTAGAAATTAAGTGATCCAAAGACTGGATTAGACACTTGCTTCTAGTCTACGATGGTCTAATGAACCTGAATGATGAGTTCAGACAGGAAAAGCCATCTGTCAGAACACTTTTCTCTCTACCTGCGCATAGCGTAAGAGCTTCTCAGTGGCCTCGGGGTCTTTATTCCAGATGAGATCTTCACAGAGCTGGAGGAGCTCCTTATGGATATCATCATAGACAGGGAGGCTTCCGGCATTCACTATCCCCATGTCCATACCAAACTAAGGGCAATACAAAGAAAAAAAAAAAATGAGAATTTCCAGGGAAATTCAGAGGTCAGCAAATGTTTTCTGTAGAAAGTATTTGAGACCACGGTGTCCGTCACAACTACTCAGCTCTGCTACTGTACGTGAAAGCAGCCACAGACGATGTATAAAGCACAGATAAAACGTTAGCCACAGAAGCTGCAGCAGGCCAGCTGCGTGAGTCTGTCCCCACATCTGCAAACCCCTGTCCCGATTAAAAACTGGCTCCAAGTGCAAACAGGTGTTGTACTGTACCTTGATGGCATGGTAAAGGAAAACCCCATGCATTGCTTCTCGAATGGCTTCCATTCCACGGAAGGAGAAGGACAAGTTGGAGAGACCTCCACTTACTCTGGCTCCAGGTAATGTTTCCTAGCAAAAAATTTTAAAGGTGAACAGATTACCCTATTTTGCCAAAAGCAGCAATCACATTCCTCAAGCTACATATACAAGAGCGGAAAGTAAAAAACGTGAAGTTCGAAGTAATTCAGGGCTTCTTGGAGCCAGACGTAGACTCAACTTGCCCTACCACGACGTCGCGGGAGCTCTTTCATAGACGGTCTTTCCTCCTACGCTCTAATCCCCTATGGGAAGATAAAAGATTCTGCTGTATCCACTTCATCTCTACAGGGAGCCGGACGGGGCCACAGTACATGGTGAGTGTGCCATAAAATACTTGCCGAATAAATCACAGAGAAAAGAAAGAATCAGAGATGGAAAACACAGAGAGAGAGTAGTCGGTCATTCACTCGAAGGCTTCTGTAGCCTAAATCAACCAACTCCCTAGTTCACCATAAACTTGGCTGATTATACCACAACGTGAAACTGAGGCTCCCAGCACACGTGATGACAATATCAAGCATGAGCATGCATGTGGAACAATAGGAACCCCTCCTTACGTTGGTCAAAGTACACACCAGCTCAAGCACTTAGGGAGACAGCTCACCTTATCTACTGCTGTGACCCAAGCACCCCACTTCTGGGTGTATGCTATAAAGAAACTCATGCACGTGCACCCAAGTTACACGTACAAGAATGTTCACAGCAGCACTGCTTATATGGTCCAAAAACTGGAAACAAACCAAATGTCTATCAACAGCAGAACAGTTGATTGTGGAACAGTTACACAATACGATATTATACATCAATAAAAATGAACAAAGTATAATGACAACATAGATGAATCTTTTAAGTAAGTCTGGGTAAGGAAAAGAGACATACAAATCTTAAGATTCTATTTAAAGGTTTTTTTTTTAATGTTTATTTTTTTTGGGGGGGGGGTAGAGACAGAATGTGAGAAGGGACGGGGGAGGGGCAGACAGAGAGGAAGAGACACAGAACTCGAAGCAGGCTCCAGGCTCCGTGCTGTCAGCACATAGCCCAATGTAGGGCTTGAACTCAATGAACTGTGAGATAGATCGTGACCTGAGCCAAAGTCAGACACTTAACTGACTGAGCCACCCAGGTTCCCCTAAAGTTTATTTTTTGAGAGAGAGCATGTGTGCAAGCTAGGGAGAGACAGAGAGAGAGAGAGAGAGAGAGAGAGAGAAGGAGAGAATCCCAAGCAGGCTCCTTGCTCAATCTCACAAACTATGAGATTGTCAGCTGAGCCGAAATCGAGAGTCAGACACTTAACCAACTGAGCCACCCAGGGGCCCCAAGATCTTATATTAAGCTCAAAACTAGGCAAAGCACTGGGTACACAGTTGATTATTTGTGGTAGTTTTGTTCCATAAAGTCACCGTGAACAATGAATCCAGGAATATTGGAATCACTGCTCCGAGGGAAAAGTAGAGTTCTGTTCGCGTGAACCTCTGGTCACACAATTTTCATCTACTCATCAATATATAAACTTGTCTTACGTGTGTTTGTGTAAAGACATCTTGTTTAACGTATAGTATTGATTCACTAACACTGAGCTCACAGCCAACAGCACTACAAGTCCCATCTAAACAAAGCTTACCTAATGCAAGTATTTTCTCTGCAAGGCATGTCCAGCCTTCCCACACTCAGGCACATTAGATG
Source organism: Neofelis nebulosa (assembly GCF_028018385.1). Taxonomy (NCBI): domain Eukaryota; kingdom Metazoa; phylum Chordata; class Mammalia; order Carnivora; family Felidae; genus Neofelis; species Neofelis nebulosa. The sequence goes on along the minus strand of NC_080794.1, from coordinate 7,647,821 downwards.
CCACTGCAGCACTATACTTGGGGGCCATTGAAACAGGGAAAGAAGTTACCAAGAAAATGCTTAAAAATGTGAAAAACATGGCACTTAAATAGACCACAAAATGGACGCTTGTTTGCAGGATGATAGCTGAGAAAAGCAGGAGAGTATGTCCTTGTTGACCTCATCTGGGAACGTGTAGGTGGGGCCGCTTGAATTTTTCACCTCTCTGCACACGGGCATGTCCGTGAACGACTGCAAAAGTACCATGAGTACTGATTCTGGGGTCACGAATAAATTTTACCAAGTGGGTGAATTTGCAAATACAGACTGTACATAAGCGATAAAATTCTAAAGAAAAGCAACAAAGTGGTATCATAAAATTCAGGATGATGGTTACATCATAGAATTCAGAATGAGAGCGTAATCTGAAGGGAGACTCATGGGAGCACTAGGCACGTTCTATTTCATGACCTATGTAAAAACTACTACGTGATTCATATTTATTTATTATGCTCTGTACCTTTTATATATTTTCTCCAGTATGTATGTTATACTCCATAGTGTAAAACACATACGTGAAAAATAAAAAAGGCCCCTAAATTTCCGAAAACCAATTTACTACCTAAGAGTAAAATGTCGACATTCCCAGCCAATAATCATGTAGCTCCAACTACTCACTGGAGCCATGGGATAAATGTGAGTGATGTCTTGGGGAGGAAAGAGAAAACATCCATACTTACTTTAATGATTTTTGTGGCGTGGATAAAATTAACAGCATACAGGTTATGTTCTTCCATCCCAGTACCAATCGTGAGGATATTAGGGTCAAAGATGATGTCATTTGGATTAAAGCCCAGTTTTTTCACAAGTAGATGGTAGGCCCGGATGCACACTCTGATTTTGGCATCCGTTTCTGTCGCCTGGGGAAGGGAGGAAAAGACGTAATTTGAGATAGAAAAATCAAGTGTTATCTATGAAAACAGAAGCACATTTCACTTGTCGAAGGCACTCGGGTACCAATGCTTGGGTTTTACAGACTGTCGCCAGCACAACAGCTACACTGAGTCCGTGAAAATAAAATCTCACACACACACATGTGGTATATTAATAAATAAGCTTCTTTAAAAATACACACACACGGTAAAAACTCAAACGCTACTGAGGAACAAATTAACGAGTCAGCGTCCCTCCTGTCGAGATCTGCCTGCAGCACCTTAACTCATCACCCAGGCAACACTTCTGAAGGGTTTCTGGCATTTTCCTGCTCCAATACTCCACAAAGATCCAAGAATCCCCACCTTCTTCCCCACCCCCCATGCACTGGCTAATTAATGTGTGCCTTAAATCATAAATGTAAATAGAATCCATATTACTCTTCAGAACGGTGACACTAGAAAGCAAGGAACAGATTCCAGCAAGACTCAAAACTCCCAGCTGCTGCCCCTCAAGCCTTACAGCCAGGGCTCACGTCTCCGGGTTTATTTCCTAACGTTTGCTCTCATCTACTCTACTCTTCCCCCTGCTCCTCTGATGGTCTGGACACCTGCCAAGCTTCTACGTTAGAGCGAAATGCACTGCTGCCACTGCCGGGGACACACAGGGACATGGCTCTGTGCTTCGCATCACACACGTCCCAGCCCAGACAGCTCTTTCCAGTTTGGCCTTCCTTACCGTCCCCTCAGCCACCCTGCCTGTTTCCCCCATCCCATCCCCCTCGTGGCACCTCTTTCTAGAAATGGCATTTATTTGGCAACTTATTATTCTTATGTTTTATTATTTATTAACTTGTTGAGCCAGAACACCAGTCCTGCTGTATCCCCTGAGCCTAGAACTGTGCCTGCCAAAGTATGTGCTCAATACTGTTTACTGAATCAACACTGCTTTTACTCAAAGCCCTTCTGAACTTTGTGATGGAGACTATCTTCAGACCAAATTTACAGCCTCAACACAGGGCTTATTCAACAAATTACATTCTGAGTTATTTTAAATATTTTTTTAAATATTTATTTTTGAGAGACAGTGTGAGTGGGGGAGGGGCAGAGAGGGAGAGAGGGAGAGAGGGAGGGAGAGAGGGAGGGAGAGAGGGAGAGAGGGAGAGAGGGAGAGAGGGAGGGAGGGAGAGAGGGGAGGGAGGGAGGGAGAGAGGGAGGGAGAGAGGGAGGAAGAGAGAGAATCCCAAGCAGGCTCCACACTTTCAGCACACAGCCCAAGGCAGGGCTCAAACCCACAAACAGTGAGATCGTGACCTGAGCCGAAACAAGAGTCGGACGTTCAAATGACTGAGCCACCCAGGTGCCCCGAGTGATTTCTTGCATAAAAAATCAAATCTGCTCTGAAGAAAAACTGAACACTTGCTATCATGACAATCCAAAAAAATAAGCCACACACAATTCTGTGTGCAAAATGTTACTGACAAATGGCCAACACCACTGAACCACGTGTTGAGTCTACAAGCTATTTTGGGCCAACACCACTGAACCACGTGTTGAGTCTACAAGCTATTTTGAGGGAGGGCGCCCTTGCCTAGACGTGGGCACTAAGTGTCCTGACCTCCAGAGAGCAAGCTCTCCAGGTGAGCACACAGATGAGGGCCACTCAGAGAGGCCCCACCCCCCAGAAAAGGTACGGCTAGAAATTACACAAAGAACTCACCCTTAGATCCAGGCTTTCAATAGCTTGCCTACTTTGGTATTCTTTCAACTGTTCCCTTTGGTTTCCAATCTCTCCCGGCGTCCTGCAGCTGGTGGGGTTAGATGTCACCTCAGCTGGTTCAGTGCCCCCATGACTCAGCAGGACCAAGGGCCAAGGGAAAGGGAGACAGGAGTGGGCTCTGTGGCCCCACCGCTCCAGGCTTTAGGGAAGGTGGCAAGCTCTCTTCTTCCCTAAATGAATTTCTTCAACAACTTACTCCTTCAGTTAGAGTGACAAGGTTAAGGCCAAGATGTAGGCCTGGAGAAAGCAGTCAGGAGCAGGCCGTCCAGGGCTGGCTTTACTCTTGGACTTTGATTCACCCTTCACCAGTGAGCCCAATAAGGGTTCTAGCTTCTAGGTTCATGGCCCAGCCAAGCTCCTTAAAAGAGGAGGCAGAGGGGCCTGGGGCTACCAGCACTCCCAGTGTCTCTTACAGCCTAGTTTGATTGGTAAGTCAAGAGATCCAGGTCCTGCTCACTTCTCTGAGCCACGAATGACACGCGGCCAAGTGTGGAAGGCTTAGGGTGTCGTGCGCAGGCGAGCAGGGAAGCCCAGCCGTGTGCCAGGAGGCAGCGTTGCCCACGGAACAAGCAGGAGGGTCCTCACAGGGCAGGAATTCGTTATTCGGGCCAGAACAGAATCACCAACTCTCAGCCCCCTAAGGATACATCCTTGTCAAACTGTTCCTGTAGCACCTGGAATAGTCCCGTCACATTAACAGACACTCAACTCCCGGCCGTTGAATAAACAAATGAATCTCAGAATGAACAGAGGCTCAGTGTGCAGACCTTTGCCAGAAGGAGGTCATTATCACGTTAGATTCGCCAGGATTTTTTCTGTCATGTTCCTCAACCAGGGTTAGGAGATAAACCTGCAGCTGGTGGGGTTAGATGTCACCTCAGCTGGTTCAGTGCCCCCATGACTCAGCAGGACCAAGGGCCAAGGGAAAGGGAGACAGGAGTGGGCTCTGTCTCAACCCAGGGTTAGGGTTAGGAGATAACCTAACCAGGGTTAGGAGATAAACACGCTAGCAGGCTGCAGTCATGCCGAGGATCTCACAGGATCCAGAAGAGAGGTCCAGGGAAAGAAGAGAACGGGAGCCTCCCTCTGTTCGCAAGGGTTCTACACTCTGGTCACACACTGTCATCTGTGGGGCTCCTTGTGTGTTTTCTAATACCTGGACCTCCCCCTAGACCGGTTAGATCAGGACCTTGAGAAGAGAGCTAAGCAACGATATCTTTAGGAGCCCCTGGCGATTCTCCCGTAAAGCCAAGCTGGGGTCCTGGATGGGTGAGGCGGCACCTTTTCAGGTCAAGCGATGAGAAAACCTCAGGGATGAGTCCACAAATCTCAGGGTCGAGAAGAAAGGAATAAGGGCCATTTATGATCTCGCCATCTACCCGATTTACTCTTAGGCTGCAGAAAGCCGGACAGCCATCAGTAGGCAGATCCTTTAGTTAAGAAGGAGCAGGAGGCCCATCCCGCTGCCACGAAATCCAAGCCACAAGTGATAGGGACATGGGTGCCACCATCAGCAGGGCACCGATGAGTCAGAAGGAAGAAACCTGAAGAAAGAAGTTTACAAGGAAAAACACTCTGGCTTTCCAAAACCACAGAGGGCGTGGGCTTAGTTCAGAAGCCTTCTGAGTGGATTCTCCATGGTGGCAAATGTGCGGACGGACACAGGCAGCCACGGGCAGGTGGTAGGAAACCCAGCATCACGAGGGCAGAAGTGAAGGCCAGGGGTGAAGACGGTGGAGACCCTGCCCACGGTGGAGGAGTGCACTGGGGTCGCTGGAAATGCAAGGCCAACCTGGAGGGCCCCTGGTTCACCCCTCGCCTGAAGGAAGGGAGGGGCGCCCCTGGCACAGCTCATGCGCAAGGCAGAAAATCTGGATGCCAGGGACTCAGACTTTGAGGGGGAAATGGACGAGACGGGAGACAGGGCAATGAGACACAGAGACAATCTCCACAGTATGCTAACACTAGGGAGGACAGGGTCTCAGATGTGACCACTGGGGACACGGCAGATGAGGAAATCAGAGGCCAGACTCATTTGTGTAGTCATCATCATGATCCAACGCCTGCCCGTGGCTTTTTCTCCAGAAACTACAGATAGAAGCCGCATGCTGGAAAACCGTACTCTGCAAGGCCAATGCTAAGGCCCAGGTGAAGCAGCACCATTTCCTAGCTGGGGCCAAGCGACCCCATTCAAATCTTCTCCGTCACAAACAGGAAAGCCAGGCGCGCTGGGAAGCCAGAGCCTGAGCTGGAGGTCCCCCAGCTGTGCTGTTACTCCTGTGAGGTAACGAGCGTCCCAGGCTCTGTGGAGGCCTGGGGACCAAGAGAGGCGTGGAGGCCTTCTGTTCCTCACATCCCTGTCATGAACTCTCGCCTCCAAAAGCAATCTGGAAAAGTCTTTGCAAGGACTTCAGACCTATAGTCCACCTGAGAAGGAAAGGCCCAAGAACAGAAATATCCAATCACGTAAGCTTAACTGGGCAGTGGTCACCTCTCCATAGCCACTGAATAGGAGGCCTCTGAAATGCAGAAATACTTGTAGGATGTTAACAAAGCTCGGAGAGGATCAGAGGAGAAAACGTTGAGAATGAGCTCCTAGGCGTGGGTCAACTACCTTCAGCAAGGTAAAAATAAAGGGAAAACTGAGAACTGTTACTTCCCTTTCCTAGAACCATTTACGATACCATGGTGCATAGCTTCCTGGAAAATAAAAGACATTCAACTGAAAAACGGTATCAATTTATCTAAATTCAACAGAGAAGCTGTCATGAAATAAAAATCTAATAGATCATTACCAAAGGAGAAATATTTACGAAAGGAAAAAATAAGCCAATCACAACAACAAAGTGACACAAAACACCTAGGAAGGCTCCCGAAATTCTCTATTTAAGAAAAACTATAAAACCTCATTAATAATAACTAGAAAGACATCCTATGCTCCTAAAGGACAACTAGGAATATTGCTAAGATATCATTATATTCTAGGTTAGGGTTAAATTTTAATCAATATCCCAATGGGGCTTTATTTCTCCATAAGTTGGAAAATTATTTTCAAATCATTTAACAGAGGAAAATGTGAATATAACGGATGCATTTATAGGATACTGATCCTTTGAAATTAGTTTGCACACGTGCAAACAAAAATGATATAAGCCCATCCTTTTAGGTGATAATTATATTTCTAAGAAACCTCACATTATCAAAAATTATTCTATCAAAATAATCATTTCAATTAGAAAAGGAAAATTAAATCTACTAGTAGTAATAACATTATTTTCCCATAGAAATTTCAAGGATAAAGGAGTTAAAATAACAGGCAATCAAAACTATGAACATCAGCAAAAGACAAAGAAACACTTCCTTATTTGCCTTTTACTCCAGAAGTCTCAGGGCCAGAGCCCCCTCAGCCACATCCGACCCTGACCTCGCAGTTTTCAGTGCAACATGAATCACAAACATAAACCAAAGACGGCAGCCAGATACTGCAACAAAAGCAGGCGTGAGTTCCCCCTTCTGTTCAGTTCCAACAGTTTTTCCATTTAAGAGAGAGGCTTTCGGGGCGTCTGGGTGGCTCAGTTGGTTAAGCGTCAACTCTTGATTTCAGCTCAGGTCATGATCTCACGGGGGCTCGAGCCCCGCGTCGGGCTCTGAGCTGATGGTGCAGAGCCTGCTTGGGATTCTGTCTCCCCCCTCTCTCTGCCTCTGCCTCTCCCTCTCTCTCTCTCTCTCTCTGTCTGTCTCTCTCTCTCTCTCTCTCTCAAAAACAAATGTTTAAGAGAAAGGCTTTCTCCTTAGAAGCAACCATGTCATCCAAGCAAAGCAAATCTTGGTTCTTAACTGTTTCTACACCCAAGAGTGTGAGGAGAATTCACTGACAGAAGACATGCCTTTACAATAACCAAAATATCTGTATTGTTGGCTTCTGAGCTTTGCAAATACGTGGATTTTTTTTGTTTTGTTCTTTGTAATTTCTTATAATTCTTCAGTAAACATATATGTCTATAATCATACAGAAAAATTATTTTTAAATAGGGAAAGCAGTATTTAAAAGGAATCTTTAGTTCTACTGCCTTATAGTAACAATTATTTTCCTTTACAGCATTTTCTTCTGATCTTTATTAAATGTAGTTTTTACGTTGTCATGTATACAGTGTCTAAATAATTTTTGGTTTTATGTTTTTTATTTACATTTTATAAGCACTGTCACCCTGCCATAGTCTTCGTAATTAATATTTGAATACTCTGAATAATATCCCAACAGAATGATGTAATCTAAGCTAACAATTTCTCTCCAGCTGGGCATTTAGGTGTCTTTTTCTTCAATAAAGCTGGTGAAAAATCTTTGCGTATATAGTGTTCTTAATGCTGCCGAATTCTTTTATTGGGATAATTTCCCAGAAATGAGATCATTAGCTCAAAGGGTATGAACGTTTTTATGTCTTGGCAGGTATTACGGCATCTTTCAAAAGGACCGTCCCAGCCTGATACTAGGCTCTAGGATGAATAAGCTTTCTGTTTCTACTGCTGTACCAGCACAGGCCTTGATCATTTTTAAGTTTACTTTCACCGACTTAGTACAGATAAAACATTACCTTAATATCGCTCTAATCTGCATTCTTTCGTAACTAGGTTAAAACGATTCTTTCCCTACACTTGCTTTTTACTTCTAGTCACATTCAAATCTACGTTGGGAAAGCTCGTTCTCAGACCAGACCGGACACTGTGCAATGCGAACGGACAAAGCGTGGGGTAAGTTACACAGGACTTGGAAACACGCATCAGTATTCAAACTGGCAGATCAGGGATCCGAACTTGGCTCCAGCACGTCCTAACCATCTGACCTTGACTCACTCTAACATGGGAGGACAGCTATCCCCACGCGGTTGCTCCGAGGACCGAGATACACGCTGCTGGTTTCCAATCACAGTACACACATCACCTCTAAGGCCTCAAAATTCCTGAAGCCAGATTTAAGAAACAAAACAAATGAGCCAAGGAACGAAAACAAGAAAGGGACAGGCTAGGCAAGAAATAGACTCTTGTTAACTACAGGGAACACGCCGACAGTTACCAGAAGGGAGGTGGGTGGGGAGACGGGTGAAAGAGGTGATGGGGATTATGGAGGGCACTCGAGGCGAGGCGCACAGGGTGATGTACGGAATTGCCGAATCCCTACATGGTACATCTAACAAGAATGTAACGCTGTATGTTAACTATACTGGAATTTAAAATTAAAAAAAATTACTTAGCCCAGGTCTCACCCCAGACCACACGAGCCAGGAACCGAAAGGGGGGAGTCCAGGGCTGTGCATGGTTTTTAAAAGCCCCGGCAGAGACCCCTTCTCCATGGAGGCTGCTGGCTACACACAGACTGGCTACACACAGACGCACTGCTGGCAAAGCACACAACACTGCATTCCCATTCTGAGCTGACCTTGCTGCCTGCTTCACTGAGAAAACAAGCAGTTACAGACTCCCCCGGAACACCGCCTAGCGTGCCTCTGGATCTGCACGCTTCCAACTTCGCTCCCGCAGTGTGAGCACACTGCCCCCCCCCCCAACCTGCACACTGATTGCCGGCCCTCCCCACTTACAAGGTCACAGAGCTAGCAAACACCCCCTTTCCCTGGTGCATTAATTCCTCTTTCTCTACCAGATCAATCCCATCGGCTTGCAAAGACATATCGTCACATTATCCGTCTACACACACGCGCGCGCGCCCTTTCTTAACCCCCTACCCATCTCTGGTTTCCACACTATTCCTCTGTTCCCCTTTAAAGCAAAACTCTTCAAAAAAGGTTGTTTACACCTGCTGCCTCCAATTCTCCTATTCTCTCTTGAACCCACTCCAATTAAGCTTTCATCTCCTTGGAAACAGTACAGCAAGATCATCAACTACCCCAGTTCTAAATCCAGTGATAAATTCTTTGTCTCATCCTACTTGATCTAACCACAGCTCTTTAAAATAGCTCATCGGGGGGCGCCTGGGTGGCGCAGTCGGTTAAGCGTCCGACTTCAGCCAGGTCACGATCTCGCGGTCCGTGAGTTCGAGCCCCGCGTCAGGCTCTGGGCTGATGGCTCGGAGCCTGGAGCCTGTTTCCGATTCTGTGTCTCCCTCTCTCTCTGCCCCTCCCCCGTTCATGCTCTGTCTCTCTCTGTCCCAAAAATAAATAAAAAATGTTAAAAAAAATAAATAAATAAAATAAAATAAAATAAAATAAAATAAAATAAAATAAAATAAAATAGCTCATCGGGCCCTTCCTGCTTGTTCTTCACTTGGCTTCCCAGTGAAACCCGTCTTCTGGTTCCTCTCCTACCAAAAACAGGCTGCTCCTCCTCAAACTCTTCTCATGGGGTCTCCTCCTCTCCCCGGCCCTGAGCACTGCAGCTCCAAGATCCACTTGGTCCTGGGACCTCTGCTCTACAGTCATTCCTTTGGAGACACAGTCGTCCTGCTTTAAATCCCACCTATGTACAAATTATTCCCAAGTACTGTACATCCAACATGTTTATGTTGAACGGTGTGTGTGACCTGTGTTTTTATTTCTTACTCCCTGTGCACCCTAAAAATGCACATTGCACATTTATGCCCTATCTTCCTAGGGCCTGGCACACACCAGGGGCTCAAGATGCACTTGAAAGAATGAAAGCCAGTATCTGCCTCCATCAACTAATAACAGATTTCTATACCAATTTCTTACAGAACACTTAGATAACAAAAAGAGAAAGAGCTCCTAGAAATAAGACTCAATAGAGAGTCTGGAGAATAAATACAGGTGTAGAAATCTCACACTGAGCACAGCAAAATGCTAGGGCTGAAAAAAACAGGAAAGAAAAGAAAATTAGGCAACCTTTCCAAAACATGCAATATCTGAATACCACGTGTGCGAAAAGAGAAGATAAAAACATTCAAGAAAACTTGCTGCAACTGTGGCCTCAAGTTTCCCAAATCGAAAGAGACCACTGGGTGTACCTCATGAGAGATGGCTCATCATCAAGAGATTTCAGAACACCGTGGACAGAGAAGATCCGAGAAGCATCCAGAAAGTAGGAAAATAAATAGGTTTCACAATAAAGAACGAAGGGTTAGAACAGCCCTAGTGGAAACCAGAAGACCATGTTTTCAAAGCAAAGGGGAAAGAATTCCAAGCCTCTATCCTATACCCCCGTCCAACTGTCGATTAGTATAAAAATAGAATACAGCCATTTTCAGACACGTAGGGTTTAAAAAATTTTACCGCCATGTTTTCTTTCTTAGGAAGGTGACAGAGAATGCACTTCACCACAGGAGAGCTCAAACCAAGAATGAGGCAGGGGCACCCAGGTGGCTCAGTCGGTTGAGTGTCCAACTTCGGCTCAGGTCATGATCTCCCAGTCTGTGAGTTCGAGCCCCGCATCAGGCTCTGTCCTTACAGCTCCGTGCCTGGAGCCTGCTTTGGATTCTGTGTCTCCCTCTTTCTCTGCCCCTCTCCTGCTCACACTCTCTCTCTCTCTCTCTCTCTCAAAAATAAATAAACATTAAAAAATGTCTTAATTAAAAAAAAAAAAAAAAAAGAATGAGGCAATTAGGAGATCTAAAAATCTAAGGGAGAAGTAAGAGGAATACCTAGGAGGACGGCGAGGGACGCTTCACAGGGCCAGCTGCCAGTCAGACTACGACCTTCCCAGACTGTGTCAGAAGACCTGAAGACAGCATTCCTCAAGAAATTTAAATGACCATCTTCTGACTGTGTTTGGATACACTGGATACTGGAAATTTACACAACTAGAGGATATTTTGAAAATAAACTGTATGAGAAACAAAGCAGACGGAAAGTACTGATTTCACGGAAAGCAAACAGGGTGCAGGAAAGAAAAGGAACTGTCGCATACGACCACATGTCTGGGCTTGTACGTTGCTTAGTGACGTGAGCACCGAAAATAGTCACAACTAAAATTAACCGTAGAGGGAGGATGGGGGGGATACAAGTAAAGATGTGTGAAGTGGGGGTACAGAGGATAGTAAAAACGCCAAACTCATCCCCACTATAGAGAGGCAATAAATAATACCTAAAACTGGGATTTGAAGACAAGGAGGGAACTGCTGTGAGTATCAAATAAAAGCTGACATGGTTGCCGCTGGGGGGCTAGAGGGCTGGAGGCTTCTGGGTTTTAGAAAAACCCACACAGCGGTAGTTGCCTCTGTAACTACCTACATAGACATCTTAGGTAAAAATAAAAACAATGCCAGAAGGTCTCACCACACTGAACTGGCAGGGGAAGAGGCCTGGATAACAACTTTGCAGAAGGAGGACTTAACGGTACGTGTCCAAATGTTAAACACCCGCACATCCAAGGACAACCATTTCCCAGAGGAAATAGCTGAATGAATTCGGGAATTTGCCGGCCATGTTCCTTTCACTAAAAAATTAGAAACAACTGTAATGTCATTCAATATCAGACTAAGGAAAACACACAATCCTGGAATCTAACGCAACCATGAGAGACGGAGTTATAACTCATATTTACCAAGACAGGAAGATGCCGATACTCTGCCGAGTCGGGGGAAGGTTCCAGAACGGCAGGTGTAAATTCACTTATATAAAATGTTTACTTCTCGAGAACTTCTCCTCTTTTCCTAAATGGTCCCACGGCTTTCTCGTTTAGTTCAGGTTTTTAATGTGTTTCCTCTTCAGAAGGACTTTCTGAGGTGGCTTTTTCTAAAACAGCCAACTCTTCCCCGGATAGCCTTACCCTGGGTTCTTTCACCCGACCATTTAGCAAAGACGCCGGTGAATGACACCAGATCCGGGCTCAAATCCTAGCACCAGCTACCTGTGTGACAACAGGGCCGCAAGCGCTTTGGTTTCCTCACGTGGAATACGAAAAAAATAATAAAACGTAGCCAACACTTCTATGCTGGGGCAAAAAGCTGATTTAACGTGCGTAGCGTGCCTGCTTGGTAGGAGTCAAGGTTCAATACATGTCCATTACCAAAATCATCTCTTTTGCACTCTTCTGGATTATTTGAATTTTTCTCCTAGTGAAAACATATCTTTTGGACAAAATCAGTAACACTTTAGTCACAAACAGTTTTACTCTAAAACTACAAAAAGCAGAGAAAGGAAAGAAAATGGACATACAATTCCACTACTCATAAGTCACACAAAATAAGAAGTCAGTGTGTCCCGATCTGAAACCACGCCTACCCTCCAGTTAACTGGCGTTTTTTTCCCTCAGCTTATACAGACACACATGTATCCACATAAATCTTGTTTTATTAAATAAAACCGGGATCATTTTCCCTTTTTTCCCCATTTTTCGATATATTGTGGACCTGGTTCCACACCTCATCCTGTTTAGCCGGTACACAGTGCTCCGTGCGGCATCCGCTACTCATGGACTGTCAGACTCTTTGCCAGTTTCTGCTACCATAACACCACGAGGAGCCTGAACACGTACCTTCACGTATCAACCTAGTATGAGATTCCTGGGGTCGGGGGGTGGTGGGGGCTGACTCACAAGGGATGGAATTTTTTTTTCATTGTTTTTAAAAAATACTGAAGAGACACAAAAATGGTTCTAAAAGTCACGTGAGGTATAAGGCATCAATACAACATAATCACTGCATACCCTTCGCTCGCTTGACATTATGTTTCAAGCTTCCCACTGCCCCTCCCTGATACCGTGGCAGGGACATGACGAGAGGAGCCATTTGACAGCATGATCCCGGTTTTATTTAATAAAACAAGACTTATGTGGATACATGTGTGCCTGTATAAGCTGAGGAAAAAAACGCCAGTTAACTGGAGGGTAGGCGTGGTTTCAGATCGGGGCATACTGACTTCTTATTTTGTATGACTGACGAGTAGTGGAATTATATGTCCTTTTTCTTTCCTTTCTCTGCTTTTTGTAGTTTTAGAGTAAAACTGTTTGTGACTAAAGTGTTACTGATTTTGTCCAAAAGATATGTTTTCACTAGGAGAAAAATTCAAATAATCCAGAAGAGTGCAAAAGAGATTTTTCTCTTTGGTTAAAAAAATAAATATCCTATTAATGCTTCATTTTTTATTTCCTTAATCACTACAAACTATAGTATCTTCTCCTAGATTTATTAGCTCTTTGCTTTTTTTTTTTCTATAAACTGCTTATTCACTTCCTTTGTCTAGACTTCTTTTGGCTTGATTTGGGTGTTTCATCTTCCAATTTACAGAAACGTTGCATGTTGGGGATGTTAACCCACTGCTACCACTCATGTTGCAGATGGAACCATGTCCTTCACCCCAGAAAGTTAAACATTTTCAGGTGGATACCTCTATTAATTTTCCTCCTGGCTTCCCAAGTTTAGATGGGTAAGTGCCCATATACTCCTGAGAATTTTGTTTTTTCCGTTAAGGTCGTTCACGGACGTAGGCTGCGTTTTAGGATACGGTGGGAAACAGGGCTCTACTTTATTTTCTTCCAAACGCACAGCCAGTCGGTCTAATAGCATTCACTGAATAATACCTTCCTCAACTGATAGAAAGACTTCAGACTATATCAGATTTTCCTACTTGTAGCGACGAGTATCTGTACACGTGCATGACGTGTGTATCTACCCGTGCACACCCACATGGTACTTATGGTGTTCTGGACTCTACTGTCTTCCGCTGCCTGGTCTAGCCCGTGTAACACGATGGAGCTCAGTCAAAAGTCCTCACTCACCTGCCCTTCTTCATCAAACGCCATGACCACCACAGCAGCTCCAAACTTCTTAATCTTTCTAGCCTTCTCCAGGAAGTCGCCCTCGCCCTCCTTCAGACTAATGCTATTGACAATGCACTTCCCTTGGCAGCATTTCAGCCCGGCTTCAATCACAGCAAAATTGGAGGAGTCGATGCACAAGGGCACCTGAGATCAGAACGGCAAGAAAAGTCACAGAAAAATTACAAGTCACTACAAACTCCCACCCAAGGGCTCCCAAATATTCCTTATTTCTTATTTAGGAAAACAACAAACAAATAACAGTAGTGTGGCAGAAAGAGGATTTTAAGGTACTCCTTCTTAATGCCCAAAATACTTGGGAGTAATTCCAGTCTTACAAGAGACCCCACGTAGAAACCAGAAATTTATAAATCAAAGATCACGACTAAACACTGGAATGAAACCACTGAGGTCAGCTCACCGGCTTCATTTCCAGGTTACGCTTTCGAGTGCCTAAACTAAATCTCCAACAGGATTCAGAAAATCCCTGATCTGACTCTGGGGTTAATGCTCAGCCTTGAACACCCTTGGGAACAGCCTTCCAGCCAAGTTATTCAAATTCAATCTTCCCTTTAGAAAATCAAGTTCTAGGGGCGCCTGGGTGGCGCAGTCGGTTAAGCGTCCAACTTCAGCCAGGTCACGATCTCGCGGTCCGTGAGTTCGAGCCCCGCGTCAGGCTCTGGGCTGATGGCTCGGAGCCTGGAGCCTGCTTCCGATTCTGTGTCTCCCTCTCTCTCTGCCCCTCCCCCGTTCATGCTCTGTCTCTCTCTGTCCCAAAAATAAATAAAAAACGTTGAAAAAAAAAATTTAGAAAATCAAGTTCTTGGGGTGCCCGGGTGGCTCAGTCGGTTAAGCATCTGACTTCAGTTCAGGTCATGATCTTATGGTCCTTGAGTCTGAGCCCCACATCGGGCTCTGCATTGACAGTTCAGAGCCTGGAGCCTGCTTCGGATTCTGTGTCTCCCTCTCTCTCCACCCCTTCCCATGCTTACACCCTGACTCATTCTCACAAATAAATAAACATTAAAATTTTTTTTAAAAAGAGAAAAAAAAGAAAATCAATTTCCTGACTGGGGGCGGGGGTGTTTAGAAGAGTTCTAGAAGTAGAAGCGTTTTACTATTAGAAAGGAAAAGATGTAATATTTAATAAAAGCATATAACTAAAATAAAGGACAAAACTGGAACGCACAGATGAGAACAGGTTCATTTTTAACAGTCTCTGTGCATTCGTGCCTCTGTTCCAGGAAAAGTAAAAGTAAGTAAGGGTTCCAAGGCAGGACTAGCTTCAAGCAAAGAAATAAAAGAGGGCAGCTGATCTAAGCTCCATTACTTAAAGTGACGCCCACGTCAGGCCCCGTGCTAGACTGGGGGGCACTGATGGAGCAGGAGGCTCCCGGGCTTCCCCAAGCTTGTTAAGATAAACGACTAGACACACAGTGCCATGAAGTGTGGGTAACGTGGGGGCAGGTGAGCAGCATGTCTCGGAGGCACCTTGCCTCCCAAGGGCACCTAGGGCAGAGAGAGAGCAGGGCAGGAGAATGCAGGGAAGGTTCCCAGGGCAGTCGGCTCATCCGTAGGCCACTCTTCCAAAGCAGAGCATGATGGAACGAGGAAGCCATCGACTCTGCTCTTTCTTACCACACTGGCAGTGACAGGTTTGCTAGGAAAGGGGTCAGGCACCAGTGACGATACCAGGCCCACGTTCTAAACCGCTGGCTGAGTTTGGTGTCCCAGCTGTGCTGGTAATATGGGCTAGTCACACGTTTTTATGCTCGACTCCAGTTGTTCATAATTTGGTCTCAAGTAAATTGTGGTAGGAGGTCAAAACCAGGAGAGATCAAGACAAAATTACTGGACCAATCAGAACAGTAATTCATAAGGTCTTCGGTTACTTAAGGCTGGTCCTTGTTGAGGCACTCCTATGTTCATGATTCACGAGTCAGACAAAGCAGCTGAAAGAAACTCGGGTCAACAGTCAGCAGACTTGCCTGGGACCGTGAGGAGAGTCTTCCGACCCCAGTAGAGCCCCCTTCCCACCGCTCAGCAGGTAAAAAGCTGCTCCCCCTCTCATTCTGAGGGACTTGGAACAAGTCATTTGGTTTCTCCGCACCTTAAATTCTCAAAATATTTACTCCCAGAGGAGTGACAGGGCTTTTTACTGAGGAGTTTTAAGACACAAATGAAAGACGGGTCGGTGTAATTCACTGCTTACCACAAGATGTCTAACTTAAGCGTTTGCCATGGGCCTAATGAAAAGCAGACAGCCTCGTCCCTCAAAGCACTAGGAAGTTTCCTTTAAGAAGAACTTCACAAATCACTTCTCACCACAAATTCAATGGTAGAAAATGAAGTAAAATGTTTAAAGATTTTAGAATCCATCTAAAAAATATTTTTTAAACTGGACACAATTAACTTTCATCTTTTAAAGAACAAATGTAAAAGCTCACATAGAATGCTTCAATTTAATCTTGTTTTATAATTTTGTTTACTCTGATAAGCCCAAATGGGTCTCTTCTTCCTGCAATAAAGAACTGGCTGAGCGCCCCTGTGTTAGAAATGGAACCCATGACTTGGTAAAAGCGGGTAATTGCATCCTTCAGAGACATGGTAAGCAGGTTCCTAGGCCATCCCGACATCAGAGGAAACTCAATTCTTGTGAGCAATTCCAGAAGCCTTGGAAACAGCCGAGCTGAAGTCACAGCTCTCTCTGGTTTATATCAAAAGGCTGCCATTAAAGGAGAAACTGACAATCAGAAACTGTTGGGTGTTCACTGTAAGAAACCAGAAAACCAGTGTATGAGAGGACAGACCCATGGGACAATTGACAAGGTTAAATGAGTGACAGAGTGAGGGCAGGTGAACTCCCTTGGGGAATAAACATTTTGTACAACCTTGGCAATGTCAGGCTCAGAAGCAATAAAGTTGCAAAATCTGGTCATTGCACTTGTACCATCCAGCATCCCATCATCCATGTTGATATCCAACACCTGGGCTCCCATTTCCACCTGCACTTTGGCAATGCTCAGAGCTTCCTGAGGAAAGAATGCCAGAGGAGGCAGCATTAGGAGAGGGCTACCCGAGAGAAGGCAGGCAAAGTCATCCCTACCTTCCCGGCAGTCCTTCCAAATCAGACTAGACTGGCCAGCCACCCCAACCCTGGGCCTGCTCTCCTCCCACCAATCATCACAGACGGATGACTGACCCTTCTTTAACATCTCCTCCATCACATCATTTCATCATTCGGAATCCACCAAGGCTCTGTTTTTCCTGCCATAGAGAAGCTACACTCCCCAGCCTGGTGTCCCAGGCCTGCCGTGACCTGGCCCCGTCTTCTTACCTAACTGAACTCCCCCATTCCTCCCCTCCTGGTTCCCTTCACCCAGCCACGTCTTTTCCACTTTTGAGTCACAGGTCACATCGTCCCCCTGTTTGAAATACAATCTCCTTCCCTTCTATACTGTTTAGGACCCAGCTCAAGCCCCATCTCCTCCAAAAGAAGTCCTCAGAGAAACCATCCAAAACTTCTGTTACTCTTCAGTGTTTGCCAAGACATGCAAAGCATGTTGCCGCCTATTGGTAAGAGTTACATGAAATAGGAGTTAAATAAAACTCAGCAGATTTTTATACTGGAAGGTTTTCCAAATCCTGTAATACACTATTACACACTGCAAATATCCAAGAACAGGATATAATACGCAGCATTT
Organism: Neofelis nebulosa; assembly: GCF_028018385.1. Taxonomy (NCBI): domain Eukaryota; kingdom Metazoa; phylum Chordata; class Mammalia; order Carnivora; family Felidae; genus Neofelis; species Neofelis nebulosa. The sequence continues at coordinate 7,630,704 of NC_080794.1, read as the reverse complement.
CCCATTTACGACCATTTAAGGAATATCTTGTAGGATCAGTGTTCCAGAGAACATCCTTCAGGTAGGAAACACTGCTTATTCCACAACGCTCTGCCGCCTCCCAACTTCTGTGACAGCTGTGATCATTATGGCATGGTTTACGACATCATCCTGTCCTCGTGATTTCAGGAGTATCAGCTTATTCCTCAAAATAGAGCGTTAAGTGTTTAGGACTCTAGAAAGGTCCTGCTTTCCTGCTCTCCTCTGAACAATGCTGGGCAAAATATACACGTTCTATAAATGCTAGTTGATAAAACAGAGTTTATTTTGGGTCTTCACAGTCCACTTCATAACGTAATAAAATAAGTAAGGATAAAATCAACGGTAGCTTCTGATGTTGTCCTAATTTTTCCCTGGCTTAAGCAAGCCACATAGACACTGTCAAGGCATCACTATGATAGAGCAGACATGGGAGCCTCTGGCATTGCCCGAGGAAAGACCATTCGTGATGACCCAAGGTTACACGGGAAAAAGACGACAACAAAATTCAAAATCAAAACCAAAAAGTGTTTTCCAGCACACGTCCCCATCCCTATCCTGGAAGGGCTCGCACCTGGCCGGGGGCGGACGACACCGGCCCACAGAACAGCTGGCAGTGCTGCCCCACTCGGGGTGAGTCCAGCGCCGAGGCTGCCCGAGCAGCAGGGAAGGGCCAGGTCTCTGCGGACCGAAATGGAGGAAGCCACCTGAGAGGGAGAGTCTTCGGCTGGCCCCTGGGGGACAGACTGGGGGAAGCAGAGAGGAGACGGGGCAACCTGGCAAGACTGGCGATCAAGAGAGTCGGACAGCAGAGATGCCAACACCCTGCCTCTCTATTCCAGAAGAGTCACGGAGTAAGAGCGTGGAGGTCCGAGCCTCCCACACAGGCTCACTACGATGAAGTCATGTGTACAAGGTGAGCAACACTCAGCACTGGGGTTTCTTTTAGGCCAGTGCTCTTCCCAGCAAACCGCCAAACCTTGAGGGATCGTTACTTCAAGGGAAATTAGAATCAAATAAGGAGTCACCCCTACTGATCCCATTCCAGCCTCCACGCCTCCTTGTCCTGTGGACTCTAGGCAGAGACAGCAGAGAACACTGGGGGTCTATCACTTACTTGACGGAAAACAACAGGCAAGTAGTTTAACTTGCCCCAAAGGCCCATCGGTAAGATGGGGATAATAATAATACCCATCTCACAGGTCTGTGTGGGTTCAATAGTGACGTAAAGTGCTGAGCACCACGACTGGCCCATAGTAAGACCTTACTAAAACAAAAAATTTTTTTAATGTTTGTTTATTTTTGAGAGAAAGAGAAAGTGCGCACACGTGGGGGAGGGGCAGAGAGAGAGGGAGACACAGAATCCGAAGCAGGCTCCAGGCTCTGAGCTGTCAGCACAGAGCCCGATGCAGGGCTCGAACTCCCGAACCGTGAGATCATGACCTGAGCTGAAGTCAGACTTAAGCGACTGGGGCATCCAGGCGCCCCTAAATGCTAGACACTGTTACCCCCATCTGCTTGCATCTTCCTAAAATACCCTCTGTTCTCAGTGTCAAATCTGTCAAATCTGAGGGCTGAAAGGGATGCTACAGAATGACCCTAAGAATCAAAACATAAATAGAAACATGGCCAATGGAAGAACGCCATAGAACCACAAAGGCTCATGAGGATTTTAGAGGGGAAGAGACATGTAAAAAAAAAGGCGCGGCATGGGGGAGGGAGGGGCAGGGCAGAAGCAAGCCTCCTGGAATATTCGAATGACAGACCAGGATATGAGGGAGGTCTGGTGCCAGCATGGAGAGAACTGAATAGTGGCCTAAGGAGTTTGGATTTTATCCCATCTGCAAAAAAATGTCACCCTGTGGCAGCTTCTGGCCTGGGGTGACAAAAGCACACAGTGGCAGCGAGGAGCACAGGGAAAAAGACTGACACGATGGCCAGGAACCAGCTAAGAGGCTCGGCTGGAGGGCGGCAAAGGATGACAGACGACGGGCCCTTTCTCGGTGAGTAAAACTAAGTCTGGTTTGATACTGGTGTCTGGAAGACCTACTTCCTAAAGCAAAACCTCAGTGACAGCTGATGATAAGATAAATCAGACTAAACTCCTCCAATTTTAACTTCTGATTTTAATAAGAAAAAAAAAATCTATCCAGATGCTTAGGGGAGACACTTTTGGGATCAGATTTTGCTTACGCGCAGGGTGACTGAGCCTGAAAATACTGTGGCTAAACTATCACGTAAACTTTCCAAGACAAGGGCCTAGTCCATCTTTTCTGTTTGCTTGTCTGTGTCAGTCCAGAGCCAGCAGAATCAGAAACACTACGAGTCACTTGGTTGATGTGGTTATGAGGAAGTGGACAGGAATTTTCTCGGCTTCCTCTTTCCCTAGAAGGATTTGTGAGAAGCCAAAATGAAGAGTATCCTCAGATTTTTAAATTTATCTCACAATTAACAGAAAAGGTCAGAACCGGGATCCCTCCCATCTCACCCCACTTCACATCCCCAGTGAGGTTCTTTTCGACCAACGTTAGTAAGAACGGCTTCGGTCTCCCGAAGCCTCCCCTCCCAGCTGCCCAGCCCGCTGCTAACACGCATGACCGTTCTCCTCACAGTCCCCACCGCGCTGCAAATCACTCTCTCAGAGGCAGAGCGGTTTCACTGACAGGCCGTCTAGCCGACGACATGGCAGTTGCCTCAAGGGTCTTACTAAGATGCTCACTTCATAGTTTCCTGCCATGATGAGTTTAGCAAACCTCCTGGATCCTGCCACGTTACAGCGCTCTCCAATGTTAACAAAGTTGGTGTACGGTCCGATCCTGAAGGGCTCTAGACCTTAAAAGGAGAAGCATTTTGAGAATTTTCTGGAAATTCACATGATGATATGAGACAGACAGAAAACAAGCGCTTTCATGAGAAAGAAAAGTTTTGGTGGCACAGCGCACCTGGCTACACAGGACGCCTAACGCGGGGTGAGGAAGGACCACGGCCTTCTTCCCCCAGAAATCTTTAAACATGACAAAGGCTGTATGTTACGGCTGCACTTAACAACCACAACTCTCGAAACAAGTATTTCAGGGCTTTTCAGTTCAAAATTTTTCTAAGGAACTGCATCATACCAGCTTTGATAAACAAGGAAAAATTATCATCATACCCCTATTTCACCAAGAGTGTGGGGCCAAGGCCGGGAGGTCAGGAGCCAAAGGATTGCTCTCAGCTGGCCACTTGGGAGATCAGCGGGAAGCCAGCCGGGGCAAGCTTCCTTCATCCCCCCAGCAGCGTGCTCAGAACTCTACCTGCTGTCTTTGACCCAGAGGCCAAGAGCCCGGGACCAGCAAGGTCGGACTGGGTCACCAGGAAGGACCCAGGATGAGCCCTGGGAGACCGGAGTCACCACGGCACACCCTCCACTCGTGAGCGGACTCTGGGAAACGCAACTCGGGCTGTCTGCACCTCTTGCCTTATTTGCCAAGGGGACGTAACATCTCCCCTGGTACGGGCCACGTTAGGGGCAAACACCAGCTTTACAATTAGGAACACATTAACCGAGGTAAAAAGCAACAGGCGGTGCAAAGTTATCACTACAGAAAACGCTGTTATCTGTTTCTGTTCTAATGATATTTAAAAGCACGAGGAGACAGGGTCTGGCAGGATCTGGGGACGGCCAGCCCCGGGTTCCAAGCCCCGTCCAGCTATTTCAGCACACAGACCAGGGCCGCTTCTTTTGTGGCCTCTGATTTTATAAAAGAGAGACATAAGAGGATGTTTTTTCACACTTTTTTCATACATTCATAGCAATATTGTAAAAACGAGACTAGATAATACTGATAAGCATAAAATTAGCATCTGCAGTCATCGCTGTTGTTGTTAATGAGAGAAAATGGCTTTTGCATCCTTTGCCAAAGCACTGGTTGAAAAGGAACAAGATATCAGGGAGAGGAAAATAATGAATACAAGATGAGTAATTATGAAGGTCTTCCAGACTGGTTAACAGACTGGGGAGACATCCCTTCCCAGTTCTGTCTTATGATTTCTTCCCACTGGTAGTGACTCTCCATGTGAACCTCGGGGTACCCCTGATCCGGAGGCAGACGCCAAGGTTCGCAGGGCAGGCAAACAGGGGTGCCAACATTTACGTGCTGAGGGGGACCCTGTGCCATCGCCCTACAAGCATTGTATGCAAAGTGCTTCTCAACTATTATCAATGTGAGGTATCTGACATAAAAGCTACATTCTCCTTACGTCTGCAATCTATAAAAGAACCATTTAAAGGAGTGTGTTGGATGTCATTCTTTTAAAATCTGATTGAAGGTGATTTTTAAAAGCAATTTAGAAATAGCACTGGAAATTCAAATTGGAAGAAGAAGCTTCTTGGATTCTTCCACATAAATTCTTTTTAAAAGTCCTATCTAAAAGGTTCTCTTGTTTCAATCTTGGCAAAGTCAATCAGTAGTCTTAAGATCTAAGGATGAAATCAACTATCCTACCACACCTCTCCCTGGCAGAAGCCACGTTCGGGGGTAAGGGGTGTGCCATCACCCCCTAAATCCCACTCCCTCTAGGCTTGCTCTCCGTCTTCTGGAAAACGAACAGAAAGCCAGGAAGACTGCAGAGGGTTTTTAACCCAACTTCACACTCACTCACTGGGATGAATTCTATGAAATATGTTCTGACTGAGAAAAGGAGGTGCTGCTTTTGCTGTCCTTAGATTTTATTTCAACTTCCTTAGAGGAACATAAGGAACACACATATTTCAATTTTGAGAAATGTTAAATTCTAAGCTATTAGGGTGCATAATTTCCCACGTGACTATTTGCAGATTCTCTAAGAATCTGTTATTGTATACATATAGCTGTATATCTATAAATATATATACACACACACATTTTTGTTGTTGTTGCTTAAAAATGCCATCTAAGAATATGTCATTTTAGTATTGTGGAGAAAATATAAAACTTAAAGTTATTTCTCTAATAGTCGGCATAATGGACTACTTTACTGATGTTCCTTATTTGAACATCAAAACTCATTCCAGGAAAGGGAGGCTGCCCACCTTACAGGACTGATGAGCACCCAACAGAACAGTAACTACACCTCTTTGTAAAGTCCTGAAAACACAGCAAATGCAGGATCATGGCAAGAATATCATAGAAGCAAACGATTTCCTAGGAACAGGCTGCCGTCATTACAAACCACTGTTTGTGGCGGTTTGGAACTTTCAATAACTAACGGCAAATCCGAAGATTCAAATGGTTAGCCTGTGGCCGAGAGCGTGTTTTCAAAGCGGTGCGTAACAGAGCCGCGACTGTGTGAGTTCTAATTCTGAGCAGAGACCCCACCTGGGCAAACCACCTGTGCCTTCTGCACATTTCCCACCTCTACTCTCCACTAGAAGCCACTTAAATGCCAGAAAACACGCACGCCTCTTGACCTAAGAAGCAAGTTACTTGGCACACGTATCACCACCGCTCGGAATAAACGTACGGAATTAACCCACAAGTGGTTTCTGAAATCCTAACAATCGTGTCTCTACCACTTACCAGAGAGTAACATATGCTGTTCAAAAACAGTGGCAGGTGGAACTCTAGGCTTACAGTTTTTCACAGCTTCAGCAATTTCCCTGAGTTAAAAGACAAAACACTACATCCATTAATTCAGAAGAAAATAAAGTGAATTAAGCTAATTTCCAGCTATGAAATTAAGTCTATTTAACATAATTATGCACATAATTATGTACCTAATTCCAAACGTGCGGCAGCAGCTACGCCTTTTAGTTTTCTCAGCAAGGCCCAAAATGAACGTACAAACTTGAACTTTTCTCTACCTGCCCAGTCTGCTGGGCACTGACTGTACCAGCTTCTGCGCTCAGAGATACAAACTGAGAGACGGATGGGATGGTTTATGCAAATGCCAACAGCAAATCCCCTCCTTTCTTTCCCAAACCCATAGGTGTCCTTCCCTCCATGAACCATGTGCTTGCTTCCTAGTAGTTTGACAGAAAAAAGGCTTCCTCGTAGAAGAGGAGCACACAGCAGACGGGGTGCCACGAGTGCAGGCCTGTGTTTTAGGTCTGTTTTCTCCAAGCATAGGCACACAGTAGGGAGGGCATATAGTAATAAGTCACTTAAAACCCCAAAAATAATTACTCTCAAAAATTTGCTTTGATTGTGCACACACTTCTTAACCTTACTGGCTGTAGTAAATCATGTCTTAGATCAACTTGGAAAAATCAGGCTACTCCACTAAATTTATCAGGACCTGTATGAAATGCTCACTCTGCTGACCTAGATTAGTATGCAGATGCCCCAGGAGAAGCAGCAGGAGAGGATGTGCGTGCACACACACACACACACACACACACACACACAGGTGAGTAGACAGAGATAGAAACATATATGCCTACATGTATATACACACAATCACACAGGTATTTTTTTTTTAATGTTATTTTTGAGAGAGAGACAGAGACAGAGTGCGAACGGGGCAGAGACAGAGGGAGACACAGAATCTGAAACAGGCTCCAGGTTCCTAGCTGTCAGCACAGAGCCTGATGTGGGGCTCAAACTCACAGACTGTGAGATCCTGACCTAAGCTGAAGTTGGACGCTTAACTGACTGAGCCTCCCAGGCAGCCCACCCCACAGGTATTTTTATTTTTTTAAAAAATTTTTTTTTTCAACGTTTATTTATTTTTGGGACAGAGAGAGACAGAGCATGAACGGGGGGGGGGGACAGAGAGGGAGACACAGAATCTGAAACAGGCTCCAGGCTCTGAGCCATCAGCCCAGAGCCCGACGCGGGGCTCGAACTCACGGACCGTGAGATCGTGACCTGGCTGAAGTCGGACGCTTAACCGACTGCACCACCCAGGCGCCCCTCCACAGGTATTTTTAAAACAACTCTCTTTAGGGGTGCCTGGGTGACTCTGTTGGTTGAGCATCTGTCTTTGGCTCAGGTCATGATCTCACAGTTCATGAGTTTGAGCCCCACATCAGGCTCCACGCTGACAGTGTGGAGCCTGCTTGGGATTCTCTATCTCCCCCTCTCTCTCTGCCCCTCCCCTGTTCATGCTCTCTAAATAAAACTTTAAAAAATAAACAAAACAACTCTTTTTAAAAAGGAGAGGATAACCTTAAAAACAAAAGGAGACCGAAAGATATACTATATTCAACTACTGATAGCTTTTAGATATTATTTAAAAGATGTTTTAAAAATTACATAGGCTCGGGGCGCCTGGGTGGCTCAGTCAGTTAAGCAGTTAAGCGTCCGGCTTCGGCTCAGGTCATCTCACAGTTCGTGGTTCAAGCCCCGTGTTGGGCTCTATGCTGACAGCTCAGAGCCTGGAGCCTGCTTCAGATTCTGTGCCTCCCTTTCTCTCTGCCTGTCCCCTGCTCATGCTCTGTCTCTCTCTGTCTCAAAAATAAATAAAAACATTAAAAAAAAAATTACATAGGCTCTTGCGATGCCTGGGTTGCTCAGTAGGATGAGCATCTGACTTTGGCTCAGGTCATGATCTCATGGTTGAGAGTTCGAGCCCCGCGTCAGGCTCTGTGCTAACAGCTCTGAGCCTGGAGCCTGCTTCGGATTCTGGGTCTCCCTCTTTCTCTGCCCCTCGCCTGCTCAATGCTCTGTCTCACTCTATCTCAAAAATAAATACAAACATTAAAAGCAAATAAATAAATAAAAATAAAAATTATATGGGCTATTAACAGAGTCTATCACAGAAGCCAACAAAAACAGTGAAATGTTAGATACATCAGAACAGTGGACATATCATGTGCACACTCAGCACAGTGGGATGACTGGCTCAAAACCGACCGTCACTCTAAGGAAAAAGCAAGTTACAAACAGTCCTAAACTGTATCCTATCTCACTGAATTGCAAGCCTCTTTAAGCCACACACTGGCAAGGACTTGAACACATGCTCTCCTTCACACCCTGTCCCTCAGATGCTCGCTCAACAACACGGGTTAGGCCAATGACCAGGCGACTTCTCTTGACCTCAAGGAGCTTGGTTGTTTTGTCATCTTTTCCTTCCATGAGAGAACTAATGGGGATGTGTGTTTGCCCACAGGAAATATGAGCTGTCCTTCCTTGACTTTCCGAATATTAGTCAGGTATTTATGGATAGAATATCGTGATAGAATTTGCTTTACAATGTTCTAAGGGGAAAAAATTGGGAAATAGATAAAAAAAAAGAAAGAAAAGCAAAATACTGAAAATTATGGAAACTCTGTGACAGGCACATGGGGATTCATTTTATTAATCTTCCTTTGTTTTTGGAATTTGTCACAGTATAAAGGTATCTTAGTTTGCTGGGGCTGCCATAATGAAATACCACAAGACTGAGTAGCTGAAACGGCAGAAATGTTTTTCTCGAAGTTCTAGAAGCTAGAAGTCTGAGAAGAAGGTGTTGGCAGAGCTGGTCGCCTCTCTGGCTCGCAGATGTCTTCCTCTCCCTATGTGCTCACAGGGTCCCTTCCTCTGTGCGACTGTGTCCTCATCTCTTCTTACAAAGACACCAGTTATGTTGGATTAGGGCCAACCCATATGATCTCATTTCACCTGAATCGTCTCTTTGAAGATCCTATCTCCAAACACAGTCACTTCAAAGAACTGGGAGGTTGGGACTTCAACGTACAAATTTTGGGGGGTGGGGACACAATTCATCCCACAACAAAAGGTAAAATACTTAGAAATGATTACCACCTGATATGATCTGGTGTCGTACCACAGCACCCACCAACTATATTGACCAAGCCATCCACAGCAAAGGCCTGCATTTAGGAAAAGAAACAGTTTCAGAGTCCGTCTGAATTCGAAATTCACCACCACCACTTCAGCAGAAAAGAGATCTACATTTCATAAATGAATGTTTCACCAAAAAGAGGGTTAAACATAATCCAAGATACAAAGCTTTCACATGCCTTAGATAGGTTTAAAGCAGGGAACATAGCTCAGATAACTATGAAATCCTTTGTACCATTTAAAATGTGATGATGTAATCATTTGCCTACGTGGACATAATAAAGACCTTTTTTTAACCTATATGCTGAGCAGAATCACATGATGAGCTGGATAGCACATCAAATAACACATGAAGTACATACCAGCTTTTACATTTACATTAATTTAAAATTTTATGGGGGTGCCTGGGTGGCTCAGTCGGTTAAGCATCCGACTTTGGCTCAGGTCACGATCTCACAGTTGGGGAGTCCGAGCCCCACGTCGGGCTCTGTGCTGACAGCTCGGAGCCTGGAGCCTGCTTCGCATTCTGTGTCTCCCTCTCTCTCTCTGCCCCTCCCCCACTTGTGCTCTCTCTCTCAAAAATGAATCAACATTTAAAAATTTTTTAATTAGGGGCGCCTGGGTGGCTCAGTCGGTTAAGCGTCCGACTTCAACTCAGGTCACAATCTCGCGGTCCGTGAGTTCGAGCCCCACGTCGGGCTCTGGGCTGATGGCTCGGAGCCTGGAGCCTGCTTCCGATTCTGTGTCTCCCTCTCTCTCTGCCCCTCCCCTGTTCATGCTCTGTCTCCCTCTGTCTCAAAAATAAAAATTAACATTAAAAAAAAAATTTTTTTTAATTAATTTAAAATTTTAAAGAATTAAAAATTCAGCTCCTCAGTCACATCTCAAGCTCTCTGCACATAGCAGTGGCTGCATACTGGACAGTGTGGTGTAGAATTTAACCACACGCTAGTTAGGGAAGGACAGGAACTTAAACAGGAAGTCAAGGAACTGAGATGTCGGAGAACTGGAAAGATCATCTACTAGAAAGGTCTTGAAGTCTCAAGAATTAAGTCAGAAATCATTTAGGAGAGAATGTTAATGAGTCAGAAGCTAAAACTTCAAGGAATGAGGAAAAGAGACCCAGGAGTTAGTGGGTGGTACGGTCCTAAGACCTGGGATTCAAAGGTGGGAGGTATGTGGGCAAGAAGGTATCCTTGTGACAACAGGGAGCAAGAAGACATTAACGCTCCCCAACAGTATGCTTGAGGCAAAGTGGGGGAGGGGAGCCACCACGTGAGGGCCTTGCAGAGAACAGCCTAGTTTCAATGAGTTTGGGTTGGACCTGACTGGGAATTTTGCAACAGACACCAGTGCCTGATGGGAAGAAAAATGCTGTCGTCAAGCCCCTCCCTCTGCCTCCACCACCTTAATTCAGAGTAGTTAAGCCATTTTTTTGTTTGTTTGTTTTTAATGTTTATTTATTTTGAGAGAGAGAGGGGCGCCTGGGTGGCTCAGCTGGTTAAGTGTCCGACTTCGGCTCAGGTCATGGTCTTGTGGTTTGTGAGTTTGAGCCCCACGTGGGCTCTGTGCTGACAGCTCATGCTCTCTCTCTCTCAAAAAGAAATAAAAATTAAAAAACAAATTTTTTTTTAAAGAGAGAGAGAGCAGGGGCGGGGCGAGAGAGAGAGGGAGACAGAGAATCCCAAGCAGGTCCCATGCTGTCAGCACAGAGCCCAATGCAGGGCTCAATCCCATGAACTGTGAGATCATGACCTGAGCCAAAATCAAGAGTCGGACACTTAACAGAATGAACCACCCAGGCACCCAGAGTAGTTCAGCTTTTGTTATACATACACTGGGATTGCTTTAGCAGAAAATTTTAAGTTTTCTAAATATTCTCTAGATACTCTAAATCTAAGATTTCATTTCTCTATCTCTTAAAAACTGAAGGGAAAGAGAATGGTTAACCTTTAGTTGCACGGCCATCATGTGTGGAGTTTCATCGTAGTCACCGAAAGTGTTGGGAAGACCTAGGAAAGCAGATTACAAGCATTATTGAAAATCGCCTTGACGCGTAGACTAATGTTGGCGAAGGCTTTAGGTTTAAAAGTGAGAAAAGTTTATAATTATATGATGATTGCTTGCAAAATCAAACTATAATTCTTAATAATGAACACAGTAAATGAAGAGGTATCACACACCCCCCCCCCCCAAAAACCACAGAGGCAAATAAACAGAGACTATTTCTCTTCCATCTGAAAGAAGAGTCACCACCCCCAGCCCCTTCCCATGAAGGAAACTCAATCTCGTCAGCTAGCTGCTTGGGGGCGGGGGTTAGGAGAGTACTACATATCCTCTGAATTGATGAGAGCACCAGCTATAAAATTAAAAACAAAACAAGCAAAACACAACCAATCACCTCTCAAATAAATTTTTCCAAGTAAAACTTTAGCATCTAATTAACCAATTTCCTGTTTTATTTATTATCCCCTTCTAGTTTTCTTCTTCTGGTGGGAAAGAAAATTTATTAAGCATTAAAATGTATGTATTTTGGGAAAGAAAGCTGGAAAATGATGTTTACCCCTAAGGAGCTAAGCAAATGCTCAAAAACATTCACCAGGGGGCGCCTGGGTGGCGCAGTCGGTTAAGCGTCCGACTTCAGCCAGCTCACGATCTCGCGGTCCGTGAGTTCGAGCCCCGCGTCAGGCTCTGGGCTGATGGCTCGGAGCCTGGAGCCTGTTTCCGATTCTGTGTCTCCCTCTCTATCTGCCCCTCCCCCGTTCATGCTCTGTCTCTCTCTGTCCCAAAAATAAATTTAAAACGTTGAAAAAAAAATTAAAAAAAAAAAAAAAAAAAACATTCACCAGGAAATCTGGTTAATCCAAAATGGGTTACCAGTTTCTAATTGGATAGTTTGAAAACTGCCTATAAATATCTTAAAATTTCTTACATATAGTAAAATAGAAGAGCTACCTTTTAGAAAGGAATAATCTAACACACAGGTTGTTAATACAGCGGAATGGACAGGAGGGCTCCCTCTCCTCTTTCTTGCACTCCTCTCTTTGGCCACATTCACTCGGCCAGCACTGTCACCAAAAGCAAGGCTCTGCTTGGCTATGTACTGGGATTCATCCCCCAAAGTTCTGTCCAATTCCGAGGCTTTCAGGATGAGTCAAACTATTCCTTCAAGTCTAGAGGGAAATAGTGGTCTAGACCCACTGTATTTTCACTTAGAAGATTCCCACTGAATGTCAACTATATACCAAGACCTGCAAAATAAACTCTTTTAACCCTACCTACCCCTGTCTTGTGTATTTGGATTTCCTCAGGTGCAACTCCCTAGAAATACACACCTGCATTGGGGTAACAGAGGACATAGGCTGTTGTACATTTTCCAATTGTTTCAATAAAAGGTCTCATTTCAGCTGCACCCAGAGCACAGTTTAATCCAATGCTGTAAAAACAAAAAGATATTAGGAGCATCATCTTGCATACAAAATATTTTCATATAGAAAAAGTCACAATAGGGGCGCCTGGGTGGCTCAGTCGGTTAAGCATCCGACTTCGACTCAGGTCATGATCTCATGGTCCGTGAGTTCGAGCCCCGCGTCGGGCTCTGGGCTGATGGCTCGGAGCCTGGAGCCTGCTTCCGATTCCGTGTCTCCCTCTCTCTCTCTCTGCCCCTCCCCTGTTCATGCTCTGTCTCTCTCTGTCTCAAAAATAAATAAACATTAAAAAAAAAATTTTTTTTTTAAAAGAAAAAGTCACAATAAAGAAAGGACCATATCTAAAACCAAGCAGATAATAAATCTCCACTTCAGCTTTAGCACCTCCATTCAGATATAAACAAAGCCATTTCACCAAAGTCCCCAGAAGCACTGAATGTTTCTGTCTACGTCTCCCACGTCAGGTGATGTTACAGCTAAAGGACCCTGCCTCGGATATCTCCTCGAATAAGTTCGCGGTTTGGTTAATGGTATCCTGTGAAGCAGAAATGCCTACAAACTACCACTGCTAATAAACATCTGATCTGAAATCAACACATAAGAGAAAGAAAAAGGACAATTATGGAGGTAGAAGGCACATTAATGACACATAGAAGCCACTGTGGGAGTGTAGAAGACCAAGATTTATTAGTCTTTGTTCTATAACCGACTTGCAAGGTGACCTTGGACTTATAATTTGTCCTCTTATAAATTAAGCTAATTTCTTTACTATAAAATGAAGTTTCGTTTTGCAAATGAAACTTACTGTGGACTCAAATAACACAGATCTAAGCAGAGCTGCTCTAACAAGTAATCCCACCAATCCCACTCTCAGCCGGGGCCCCTAAGGCCTTCAGGAATTCAGAAATTAACTATGAAGCTACTAGTCTAGGAAATCTTTTAGTTTTTCATATTTCACTTTTTTTTTCTTTTGCTATGATTCCTAAGTGCAATGCGGTATATACTAGATTAGATCTTAAGGCAGAAAAGGGGGCATTAGTGGAAACACTTGAAAGCTGAATAAAGTCTGGAGTTTAGTTAATAGCAATACTATTCTTACTTTTGACCAAAGGACCATAGCTATGTAAGATAGTAACATTCAGGAAAACTAGATGCAGAGTGTATAGAAATTCTCTCTGCTATCTTTGCAACTTTTCTACAAATCTGAAATTACCGCCCCCTGAAAAAAGTTTATTTAACACACACACGATACCCATTCATGATAAAAACTCTCAGGAAACTAAGAACAGAGGGAAACTTCCTCAACTTGATAAAGAACATTTACAAAAGACCTATAGCTAACATCATACTTAATGATGTAAAACTAATATCCCTCTAGTATCAGGAACAAAACAAAGGATGTCCATTTTCATCTCCTACTCAACATTGTACTGCAAGTCGTAGCTAATGCAAAAAGAGAAGGAAATTAAATGTATACAGATTGGGAAGGAAGACGTAAGTCTGTCTTTGTTCAAAAATAAGACTGTCGACGTAGAAAATCACAAGAATCAACTAAAAACTCCTGGAATCAGTACACAATTATATACAGCAAGGTCACAAAATATAAGGTTAATATACAAAATTCAACTGTTTATCTATATACCAGGAATGAGCAACTGATATTAGAAATTAAAAACACGGGGTGCCTGGATGGCTCAGCCGGTTGAGCGTCTGACTTCGGCTCGGGTCAAGATCTCGTAGTTGACGAGTTCAAGCCCCGCATCGGGCTCTGTGTTGACAGCTCAGAGCCCGGAGCCTGCTTCTGATTCTGTCTCCCTCTCTCTCTGCCTCTCCCCTGCTCATGCTCTGTCTCTCTCTGTCTCAAAAATAAAGATAAACATAAAAAAAAAAAAGAAATTAAAAACACAACACCATTTACATCAGCACGAAAACAAATGAAATACCTGGGTGTAATTCTAAAAAAATATGTACAAGATCTACATGAGGAAAACTACAAACCTCGGAATAAAGAGATCAAAGCAAATCTAAATACATGGAGAGATATTCCATGTACATGAATAGGAAGACTCAGTACTGTTAAAATACCAATTCTTCCCTATTTATAATATAATTTATATATTCATTCACACAATCCCAATGAAAATCCCAGCCAGTTATTTTACAAATCAACTGATTCTGAAGTTCACATGGACAGGTGAACAACCCAGAATAACTAGTGCAATACTGAATTAGAAGAAAAATGGAAGGACTGACACTACCTGGCTTCAAGACTCACTACAAGCGAAGGTAATCAATGGTATCGGTGAAAGAAGAGACAAATAGATCAATGGAATGAAAAAGAGAGTCCAGAGAAAGAACCACACAAATACAGCCAACTGATCTTTGATGAAGGAGCAAAGGCAAACCAATGGAGAAAGGACTTCCTTTTCAACAAATGATCCTGGAAAGATGGGACATCCATATTTGAAAGAATTCAAGGACACACAGACCTTATAACTTTCACCAAAATTAACTCGAAATGGATCACAGTTAAATGTAAACTACAAAACTATTAAAGATATAAAGATATATATGAAGATAACACAGCCTGAAACTAATATTACACTGTATGTTAACTAACTGGAATTTAAATTAAAACTTGAAAGAAAGAAAAAAGATAACACAGAAGACTAGGTGGTTGTCAGTTTGGCAACACTGAAAGGAGGATCAATGAAAGAAAAAACTAGCAAGCTAGACTTTACTACAATTAACAACTTCTGCTCAGCAGAGGACACTATCATGGGAAGACAAGCCATGGACTGGGAGAAAGTATTTGCAAAACACATATCAGATAAAGGAATGGTAATTAAAAGACAACAAAATCTTAAAATTCAATAATAAATACATATGCACCCAACACAGTAGCAACAAAAAACATAAAACAATTATTGACAGACCTAAAGGGAGAAATTGACAGCAATACAACAATACAGGACTATAACATACCACTTCCATCAATGATGATCATCCAGACAAAAATCCATAAGGAGGCCTTAATATGATACATGAGACCAATGGACTTAACAATGATATATACAGAACATTCCACCCAAAAGCAGAAAACAGGTTCTTCTCAAGTGTACATGGAACATCCTCTAGAACACATGTCAGGCTACAAAATGAGTCTCAAAAAATTGAAGACTGAAATCGTGTCAAGCATCTTTTCCAACCACAATGATATAAAACTAGAAATCAATTACAGGAAGAAAACTGGAAAAACTACAAATATGTGAAGATTAAACATGTTACTGAACTACTGTGTCATAGAAGAAATCAAAGGAGAAATTAAAAAGCTACACAGAGACAAATGAAAAGAGAAATATGACACACCAACATCTCTGGGATGCAGCTAAAGCAGTTGTAAGAGGAAAGTTCAGAGCAACAGAGGTCAACCTCAAAAAAACAAGAGAAATCTCAAATGAGTAATTTAACTTTACACCAGAGCAACTAGAATAAGAAGAATAATCGAAGCCCAAAGTTAGCAAAAGGAAGGGAATAATAAAGTTCAGAGTAAAAATAAATGAAATAGAGGCTAAAAAGACAAATAGAAAAGATGAATGGAACGAAGAGCTGGTTTTTTAAAAAGATAAATGCAATTGACAAAACTTTAGCTAAACTCCCTAAGAAAAAAGGAGAAGACTCAAATAAATCAGAAGTGAGAGCAGAGAAGTTACGAGTGACAACAAAGAAATACAAAAAAGTCATAAGAGACTATTATGAACAATTATATGCCAGTAAATTGAACCTACAAGAAATGGATAAATTCCCAGAAACTTACAATCTTCCAAGACTGAATCACGAAGGAATAGAAGATCTCAACAGACCAATTATTGTACTAGTTTGGAGACTGAAGCATAAAAGTCCAGGACCAGAAGGCCTCACTAGTAAATTCTACCAAAATATCCAAAGAAGATTTAATATCTATCCTTTTCAAACTCTTCCAAAAAATTGAAGAGAAGGAAATGCTTCTAAACTTACTTTACGAGGTATTACCCTGATACCCAAAACCAGGCAAGGACACGCCCAAAAAAGAAAATGACAGGCCAATATCCCTGATGAACAAAGATGCAAAAATCCTTAACAAAATATTAGCAAACAGAATTCAGCACTACATTAAAAGGATCACACACCACGATCAAGTGGGATTTATCCCTGGGATGCAAGGATGGTCTAACATCTGCAAGTCAGCCAATGGAATATACCACATGCACAGAATGAAAAATAAAAATCCTATGATCTCAACAGATAAAGCAACTGACAAAATTCAACATCCACTGACGATAAAAACTCTCAACAAAGTGAGTACAGAGGGAACATACCTCAACATTATAAAAACCATATACAGCAAACCTATAGCTAACGGCATTCTCAACGGTGAAAAGCTAAAGCTTTTCCTTAAGATCAGGAACAAGACAAGGACGCCCACTCTCTCCACTTTTATTCAACACAGTATCAGAAGTCTTAGCCACAGCAACTAGGCAAAAAGAAATAAAAAGCATCCAAATTGGAAAGAAGTAAAACTCACTATTTGCAGATGATAGGATACTATATGTAGAAAACTCTAAGGACTCCCCCCAAAAAACTGCTGGAATAAATTAATTAAGTAAAGTTGCAGGATACAAAATTAATATAAAAAATATGTTGCATTTACACTAAAACTATTGGAAAGAGAAATTAAGAAAACCATCCCACACATTATCAAAAAATAAAATACCTAGGAATAAATTTAACCAAGAGGGTGAAAGAACTGTACATTGAAAACTATAAGATGCTGATGAAAAAAACTGAAGATGACACAAAGAAATGGAAAAATATCCATGCTCATGAAATGAAAGAATATTGTTAAAATGTCCACAGTACCCAAAGTAATCTACAGATTCAGGGCAATCCCTATCAACATTCCAATGGCATTCATCATAGAACTAACGAATAATTCTAAAATTGGTATGGAGCCACCAAAGACCCTCAGAAGTCAAAGCAATCTTGAGAAAGAAATACGAACCCAGAGATATCACATGCCCTGATTTCAAATTATACTACAAACTTAGAGTAATCAAAACAGTATGGTGTTGGCATAGAAACAAATCAATGGAAAAAAATAAACCCATGCATACATGGTCAATTAATTTACAACAAAAGGGGCAAGAATATGCACTTGGGAAAGGACAGTCTCTTCTTCTTTTTTTTTTTTTTTTAACATAATTTACTGTCAAATTGGTTTCCATACAACACTCAGTGCTCATCCCAGCAGGTGCCCTCCTCCATGACCATCACCCACTTTCCCCTCTCCCCCACCCCCCATCAACCCTCAGTTTGTTCTCAGTATCCAAGAGAAGAACAGTCTCTTCAATATATTGTGTTGGGAAAACTGGACAGCCACAAGCAAAAGAATGACCTTAAACCACTTTCTTATACCATACACAAAAATCAATAAAAATGGATTAAAGACTTGCATGTAAGGGGTGTCTGGGTGGCTCAGTTAGTTATTTAAGCATCCCACTCTCAATTTTGGCTCAGGTCATGATCTCATGGTTTGTGAGATTGAGCTCCACATCAGGCTCTGTGCTGACAGTGCAAAGCCTGTTTGGGATTCTCTCTTTCCTCTCTCTCTCTCTGTCCTTCCCCTGCTCACACACACTCTCTATCTCTCAAAATAAATAAAATAAACATTAAAAAAAAAAAAAAAAAAGACTTGCATGTAAGACCTGAAACCATAAAACTCCTGAAAGAAAACACAGGCAGTAAGCTCCTTGACATCAAACTTAGTGGTGTTTTGTTTTGTTGTTTATTTTTTCACTATATGAAGTTTATTGTCAAATTGGTTTACATACAACACCCAGTGCTCATCCCATAAGGTGCCCTCCCTCCTCAATCCCATCACCCACCTTCCCCTCCCTCCCACCCCCCATCAACCCTCAGTTTGTTCTCAGTTTTTAAGAGTCTCTTATGCTTTGGCTCTCTTCCACTCTAACCTCTTTTTTTTTTTTTCCCCTTCTCCTCCCCCAGGGGTTTCTGTTAAGTTTCTCAGGATCCACATAAGAGTGAAACCATATGGTATCTGTCTTTCTCTGTATGGCTTATTTCACTTAGCATCACACTCTCCAGTTCCATCCATGTTGCTACAAAGGGCCATATTTCATTCTTTCTCATTGCCACGTAGTACTCCATTGTGTCAAAAACACACTCAGATATCACCTCACGCCAGTCAGAGTGGCCAAAATGAACAAATCAGGAGACTATAGATGCTGGCGAGGATGTGGAGAAACGGGAACCCTCTTGCACTGTTGGTGGGAATGCAAATTGGTGCAGCCACTCTGGAAAACAGTGTGGAGGTTCCTCAAAAAATTAAGAATACATCTACCCTAGGACCCAGCAATAGCACTGCTAGGAATCTACCCAAGGGATACAGGAGTACTGATGCAAGGGGCACTTGTACCCCAATGTTTAGAGCAGCACTCTCAACAACAGCCAAATGATGGAAAGAGCCTAAATGTCCATCAACTGATGAATGAATAAAGAAATTGTGGTTTATATACACAATGGAGTACTTAGCGGTGTTTTTTGTTTGTTTGTTTGTTTTTGGATCAGATTGAAAAGTCAAGGGAAACAAAAAAAGAAAGTAAACAATTGAGACTACATCGGACTGTAAAGCTTCCGCACAGTGAAGGAAACCATCAACACAACAAAAAGGCACCTACAGAACGGGAGAGGGTACCTGTAAATCGTATACCTGGTGCTCACTTTGGCAGCACATATACTAAAACTGGAATGATACAGAGAACATTAGCATGGCCCCTGAGCAAGGATAATGAGCAAATTATCTATCTGATAAGGGGTTAATATCCAAAATATATAAAGAACTCATACAACTCAATAATACAACGAAAGACGTCCAATTAGAAGATGGGAAAATCTGAATACTTTTCCAAAGAAGACATCCAGATAACCAACAGACACATGAAAAGATGCTCAACACGACTGACTCATCATCAGGGAAATACGAATCAAACCCACAAATAGATACCACCTCACACCAATCAGAATGGACAATATCAAAAAGACAAGAGATAACAAGTGTTGTCAAGGATGTGGAGAAAGGGGAACCCTTGTGCACTGTTGGTGGGAATATAAACTGGTTCAGCCACTGTGGAAAACAGCATGGAAGTTCCTCAAAAAATTAAAACTAGACCCTATGATCCAGCAGTTCTACTACCAGGTATCTATCCAAAGAAAATAAAAACACTCATTCAAAAAAAATGTATGTATCTCTATGTCCATTGCAACGTTATTTACTATTGCCAAGATATGAAAACAACTAAAGTGTCCGTCAATGGATGAATGGATAGATGTCACACACACACACACACACACACACACACACACACACACACACGAATATTATTCAGCCATAAAAAAAGAATGAAATCTTGCCATTTGTAGCAGTGTGGATGGATCTTGGGGGTATCATGCTAAGTGAAATAAGTCAGACAAAGACAAATATTACATGATTTGGCTTACACACAGAATTTAAAAACCGAACCAAACAAAACCCAGACTCACAAATGCAGAGAACAGACTGATAGTTGCCAAAAGGGAGGGGCTTGAGGGGGGTGGGCAGTGACTTGGGTGCAGGAGATCGAAGAGCACAAACTTCCAGCTATAAAAGAGTAAGTCACTGGGATGGAAATGCAAGGCTTGGGGAATACGGTCGGTAGTATCGTGTCAACTTCGCATGGTGGATTTACTGTGGTGATCGTTTTACAATGTACACAAATGTCAAACCACTATGTTATCCACCTGAAACTAATATAATATCGTAAGTCAACTGTACCTCAAAAAAAAAAAAAAAAAAAAAAAAGATTGCTAGGTCCTACGCACGGCTAAGTCACAACCGTTGAACACATCTATTCAGTTTTCCCAGTTTACCAGCTCTACCTGGAACACTCTTAATCTATTTCTAATCTTATGCTACGTCATCCACACTCAACACCAGGTAATAAACTAAAAGGTTTTACATCACCACATTATCATTAGAAAGGACCCCAGCCTGGGGCGCCCGGGTGGCTCAGTCAGTTAAATGTCCAAATTTTGATTTTGGCTCAGGTCATGTTCTCCTGATCATGAGATCAAGCCCCTCGTTGGGCTCTGCACTGGACATGGAGTCTGCTTAGGATTCTCTCTCCTCTCTCTCTCTCTCTGCCCCTCCACCACTGTGCACTCTCTCTCTCAAAACAAATAAATAAACTTTAAAAAATAAATAAATAAAAAGAAAGGACCTTGGACTTTTTCTAAACTTCATTCCAATCCCAACTCCTCTCTTCAATAGTTAGGTGGCTCCAGTTCCTCATTTGCTGCGTGAGAAAGTTATGCCTAACTAGCAATCTGGGTCCCAGTAATGTTAAAGTAAGATAAGATACATGAAAATGTTTCAGAAAAATAGTCTTTATATTGCTATTTGCTCATTCTGATACTTCCATATGCCTCTGCCAGGCCAACTCTGACCCAGGTTTTAAAACTTAGTTTCAGAGGCGCCTGGGTGGCTCAGTCGGTTAAGCATCTGACTTCGGCTCAGGTCATGATCTCCCGGCTTGTGAGTTTGAGCCCTACGTCGGGCTCTGTGCTGACAGCTCAGAGCCTGGAGCCTCTTCAGATTCTGTGTCTTTCTCTCTCTCTCTGCCCCTCCCCTGCTCACACTCTGTCTCTCTCTGTCTCTCAAAAATAAATTAAAAAACATTAAAAAATTAAAAAATAAATAAAAATAAAAATGAGTTCCAACGTCACCTTCTCTACAAAGCCGTCCTTGAATCCCACGAGAACACCATCACTCCAACCCATCTACTGCAAGACTTTTGTTCATACTTTTGTAGAGCAGTTGACACTTTATATTTTAATTTGCTTACGAATTTCTCCTACTGTGGGCTGTTTCACATTTGCCTGTATTCCGGGGCACAGGGTTTCCATTAATGCTCGATGAATTAATAACAATAGTAATAATGATACAAAGACACTGTCCCACTGTACTTTGTTAACACATGTACAGTTTGTGATGACCAAAATCAGCAAGCAACGGTTTCTTACAGTCACCTTATTACATACTATCTGCTTATATACACACAGGTATAGGTATGTGTATTTTAAAAATTCTCATAGATTTGTCAACCAGCCTCCTCAATACTGAGATCAACTCTTAGTCCTGAACCAGAAAGCAAACTGCTGGGTACCACTCAGAGTTCCAAACCCAGAACAATACAAACAGGATCTGATAAAACTCTCCAATTCCTGGGCTGCTTTCTATCTGTCCATCCGCCCCTTCGGTCTGTACGATTCATAACAAATTGGAGACCAGATCTATTCTGTGAGTGGGCTATAGATGGACGTTGAAGACACAGAAAGAATTATAGGATAACAACGGAAAAAAAAAAAGTAACCGCTGAGTGGGTCGAAAGTCAGAATTAACTGCATGTTTGCTGAAGGAAGAGAAATATGTATTTTCGAAACTCCATAAAAATATCCTCCTTGGATTTCTGCAGGTGAGGCAGGGGCAGGGAGAACGCCCTCTAAGGGTGTCCTCTGAGAATGGTCAGCAGAACAAAGACCAAGAAGACACCTGGGCCGACGTAGGGGTTTCACCTACATATCGAGGGATGCGACCAGATCGTGATTAAGAGTAAAGGAGATGGGGAAAAGAGCAATAGAATAATACTCAAAAATAGCTGAGGAAATACAGGGGCACTTGGGTGGCTTGCTGGCTGAGCGTCCGACTTCTGCTCAGGTCATGATCTCACGGTTTGCGAGTTTGAGCCCTGCGTCGGGCTCTGTGCTGACAGCTCAGAGCTTGCTTCGATTCTGTGTTTGCCTCTCTCTCTGCCCCTCCCCTGCTCGCTCGCTCCCTCAAAAATATATGAACATTTAAAAAAAAAGGTTTTTAAATATTTAAGGAAGGACAAAAAAATTCAAAAGTAAACTAGGTAAAGTTTGTCTTCAGAGACCCCTACATTTTCCTATCCTTCAGTTTTTCGGTTGAACATTTACTGCATCCATTCTACACACCAAGGACTCTATTAAGCGTTAGAGATGTGCAGATGATTAAGAGATTGCTCTGGAAAAGCTCATGAGCTGTTCAATCAATCACAGTCAAGTTCGATACAGTTACTTTCTTAACTACCAGTCCCAATCAATTGTATAACAATGCCCTCTAAATTGATAGCAGCTTTTAAGAAATCACACTGCCACATTAACTCAACTGTAAGACGTGTCATGAAATTAGAAACATTAAAACATGAATAAAACAACAACAAAATAATTGATGAAATGTGGAAGCACAGTCGCTAAGAGCTGCTCCTATCCCTAGATCACCTACTGACTTACAGCCTCTGAGTCTCTGTTCCAGTCTCATTAAAATGAGGACACAAACAGCAGTGCCTACCTCCAGGTGGTGCTGCTACAATTAAAAGAAATAACTCACAGAAAGCACTTAAAACAGAAAACTCTCAATAAATGTCTATTACTATGATTTTTATGGCAGAGACAATAATAAAAGTAAACAGAGTGCTCCGAAAACATCAACCTGAGCTAATCAGAGAGGGAAAGTTCCCTGAAGAGGACTCTGGAGATGATTCGTAAAGGCTAACAAGGAGTCAGCAGAGTCGGGGGGGGGGGGGGGGGGGGGGGGGAGGGGGAGAGGGAGAGAGGGGGAGAGGGAGGGGGAGAGGGGGAGAGGGAGGGAGGGAGGGAGAGGGAGAGAGAGGGAGAGAGGGAGAGAGAGGGAGAGAGGGAGAGAGAGGGAGAGAGGGAGAGAGAGGGAGAGAGGGAGAGAGAGGGAGAGAGGGAGAGAGAGGGAGAGAAGGGGGCAGGCACAGCTTCCAGGCAGGAAGAACAGGGCGTGTGTGAAAAAAAAAGGCACAGGTGAAAAGAGTATATATTCTGGGAGGTTCCATTTCACTTGTGGTATGTAATTTAAAATATTTTGATCAGAAAAATAGGGAGATAGTTTAAAATAGAACGTAAAAGCCAGGTTAATCTTTATTTAAAGATAAAAATCTGAGTAGAGAATTCCCATCTGATCCCACACTGAACTGCTTCCGTTTGCTCCCTAAGCTGGGGGGAGAAAACACCTTGCAAAGCCCTGTCCTACCAACGTAATACTTGGTAATAGTTTTACCTATTAGCACTATTAGCGCTGGTAATAGTTTTGCAGAATTAGGACTCTGCGCCAAGCACAGCCTGAAACTGTGAGGGGCACGCTTACAGCCAAACAGGCAGCCATCTGCCCGATCCAGGAGGTACGAGCCCAGCCCCTCCAACTGACCCATTCTGACAGTGGTCTTCTGACGCCCTTCGGAAAAGTCTGAATGCACTTCCCAGAAAGCCAACGTCCCATGCAAGCTTTTCAGTGGAAATACGCAGGACCAGTCCCCTCCCAGGCCCCATTTTGTAGCCATCCAAAAAGATAGCCCTAAAAGGAATGGGGTCAAGGAAAAGAATGAGCACTTACCAGAGTGGGTCTGCATGAGACACACTGATGACAAATGCCTCTCCCGTCTGTCCAGAAAGAGTTCGCCCACTTTTATCGATAATTGTCCCCGAAATCTGAATTAACAAAGTAAACTCCGTCAACGACAGAGGCTCAAATTAAGAATATGGTCACAAACGTGAAATAAAATGAGCACATTGACTTTGTTCTCTTACGAGGAAGGGAACCGTGGAGCTCTAACAAAAGGAACCACTTACCATCGTGGTCAGAAAGGACGTGGGTAAAGTGACTGTGGGGAGGAGCCGGTAAGCCATAAAAACAAAAAAACAGGGAAAGTCCCTGAGGCAAACCCAGTGACCAACAAGGCTTCTGAGTTCACACATCCGGTCCCACAGCAGAAGGCCTTCCCAGAGACCTCTGGCTGTCCTGGCTGACACATAGCTGGTTCGTCCAACACCCCTGGATTTCATTCTATTCTTTTCCCACCATCAGCCTTCGGCCTCTCCCGTGGGTCTGCCTACTCGCAGGCTGGGGTCGTCAGCACTGGCCCTGTCAGTCAGCATGCAAGTCCACTCCTCTGGGACCCTTATCAGGAGGAGTCCCTAAGCCCTGGACTCCAGGGGACCAATTCGGCCATGCTTCCTTGGAATGGTCTGCTTCTGCCAACCACTTCTAAGTTCATTTTCTTAGCATTTCCAGAGCTTGGCCTGCTACTGGTCTAGAGCGGGTGGTAGGAGGAAGGTGAACAGAGGAGGCTACAAGACACTAAAGACAGTTGTCCTGGGCAAGGAAAGGCAAAACCCTACCCTCGAGATGACAGTATTAATAAAAGGCACGATACATCATGCAAATTTTAGAACTTACAAAGATAGGTCGGGGGGAATACTCCTCTTCAAAAAGTTGCTGGAGTGCGAACAAGGCTGCCTGTTGGGGGTAAAAAGAAGAACATCTTTATTTCTGAGAGACTGTGTCCCCGGTCAGTCTAACTGGCTCATCAGACGTCTCCCTTTTCCAAAACCCTGCTAGGTAAGATAAACATTGCAATCTCTGGGGAAGAAGCATGTCCGCCCTGCAAGGTGCAATCCCGACACACGTTTCCCAAGTATAACACTGTACACGTTAAAACAAAACAAATGCTGGCTCAGAGTTTACCTACGAACAAATATTCCCTCCAAAGAGGAGCTTAAGAGCTACACTCTCTTCCTTCTCCTAATCAAAATTAAAAATAAAGAAGAACGGGGGTGCTCGGGTGGCTCAGTCGGGTAAGTGTCCAACTTCGGTTCAGGTCATGATCTCATGGTTTGTGAGTTCGAGCCCTGCATCGGGCTCTGTGCTGACCGCTCAGAGCCTGAAGCCTGCTTCGGATTCTGTGTCTCCCTCTCTCTCTGCCCCTCCCCTGCTCATGCTCTGTCTGTCTGTCTCTCTCACAAAAATAAATAAAACATTAAAAAAATTAAGTTTAAAAAAATATTTGAAAATCACTGGTTTAAAAATACAATCTGTGAGGGACACTTGGGTGGCTTGGTTGGTTGAGCATATGACTTTGGCCCAGGTCATGATCTCATGGTTCATGAGTTCAAGCCCTGCGTTGAGCTCTGTGCTGACAGCTCAGAGCCGGGAGCCTGCTTCAGATTGTGTGTCTCCCTCTCTCTCTGCCCCTCCCCCACTTGTTCGTTTTCTCTTTCTCAAAAATAAACATTAAATTTTTTTTAATTACATAATTAAATACATAAGTAAGAACGCCTCCACCTTCCACACCCTCATATATCCACAGTAGGTACAGAAACTAACAGTGTGCATCACCACAAAAGAATGTGAGCTTGGAATGTGCTGTAAAGGTACAAATCCCAAGTTACTGTGTACACGCCCACGTTTTATTAAGTTCCAGGGAACTGATCTTCTCCTTCTTTTCATCATTACATCTCTTGATTCTAAGAGGTTTACATTTTCATAATTTTCGGAAATCAGGATGCAACGTGTACTCAATGTAGATCTTCACTGTGATGGTGAGGTTCTCTGGCATAAAAGGTTACTAAATCGACAATGTGAGAATTTCTTTTTCTTTCTTTCTTTTTTTTTTTTTTTTTTTTTTCAGAACTAGGCAAGTTGATCCTAAAGATCTCATGGAAAATATATGTGTAAGAATAGCCAGGAAAATTCTGAGGGAAAAACAGAGGTTCTGGGAAGGAGGTGAATAAAAGCCTACCAGTCACTCAGACATATTTTAATGATAATGTACAGAAAATAGCAGGATGGGAGCGTGACATCTGACAGATTACTGGAACAGATTCTACCCAGATGCACTTCTGAATTTAGGATGGTCTGGGTGACATTCCACAGGATTCCTATCACTGGGAACTAATAGGTTATGTAATAGATGATGTTAAGAAAAAACTAGGTACACCTTAGAGAAAAAGACTACTAGGTACATCTCTACCACATTCCTTGCCCCAAAATAAATTCCAGAGGCGCCTGGGTGACTCAGCCAGCATCTCACTGACTCTTGATTTCGGCTGAGCATCTGACTCTTGATTTCAGCTTAGGTCAGGATCTCAGTCGTGAGATCAAGTCCCGCATCGGGCTCCACATTCTCTCTCTCTCTCTCTCTACCCCTCCCCTGCTCATGCACACACACACTCGCTCTCCCTCCTAACGAAATAAATAAATCTCAAAAAACTTTATCAAAAAAAAAAAAAAAATTCCAGATGCATCACGGGGGAAACCAGTCCCTCGATCATCTAAAGGATGTTATCACACTTTCTACACCTGCACAGCATCTCTACCAGGCCCCCACACTGGTTAACCGTGGCTATCCGGGAAAGACCTGCATCCCAGGGAACAGGAGAAGGAAGGACATTGCTTTTCACTCCATATTTTTACATATCTTTCACATTTAGAACCATGTGTGTGTATTTACTACATCTGCATACATGTACCTAGTAGCTGTACCTATAAATATTTACTTTCATAATTAAAAAAAAAAAAATGTTTGAAACTTCAAAAGATAACCTTTTGACATTTTTCTCATTCCACTGGCCGCAATTAGAAATGTTCAAGAACAGAATGGAACAGAAGACTTTTATCTAACTTTGACAATGGCTGTGACGGTCTTCTCGCCACACTGGGCGATCATCACAGCCCCACCCCACTCACCGTCCCTTTCATCTCCCTTAACTCACCTTGGCGTTCGCAGTGTCAAAAATAGTTTCAATGAGTAAGATATCAACCCCACCATCCAGGAGCCCCTGGGCCTGCTCTTTGTATGCTTCAACAAGCTCGTCAAATGCTGCAAAAAAGAATAAATAAATCACATCCAGGACTCAGTCATCAAAATCCTCTCGGTGGCCAGGACATGAGTTCAGGCCTGCGCCGTCAACTAACTATTGTTGGTTTATGATGCTTAATTTAAGGACAACATCACCTTTTGTGAGAAACCAAATAAAGGAATAGGGCCGTGGTGGAAATTACACCTGTAAACCGAACACAGTTGCTCCTACTAAACACCGCCTACGAGCCGAGAATGAGTGAGTGAGGAGGCAGGCATATGGTCTCTTGAGCCCCCTACCTTACTTCCAACATCTTTAGAGTGGATCATTCATTCCAAAGGTGGTTTTAATCAGTCAGTTAAGGGATGAGTGTGAGGGAACAGCTACAGGAACATATCACACTGACGTGGGAACATCGCAGGCCTCGTCCCGTTCCCTCACACTTGCCTTGGGGAGAGGCCACAGTCCCGTGGACTTCACTCCTGCCCTCTGACACCAACTCTGCCAGAGAGGAAACCTGCCTGAAGGGCAAGTTCAGCCTGTAACCAAAGTGTTCAATCACTGCTGCGTAAGATTTCTGTTAGAAACATCTTGAGTTGTCCATGTCTGTCTGAGAGGTCATCCCTCTCCCCATTCACCTCCCAACCAAACAAGAAAGAAGGTTGGATATTCCAGAGAGAAACCTCAACAGTACCTTTATGCTTGCTGTATACAGCACAAGAGAAAGGAGAACTCAGCCCCTTGCTGTCATGTTAGACCAAAGAGGGCATCACCAGGCATAAGCCCAGTATGAGAGAGCAATCCCTGGTGAAGAAGTATGGTATCGCTACATGGAAAGTTCTAGAACCAAAAACCTACAAACCATACTTGCCTGAACTTGTCGTCTATACAAAACTCTTTACCATACACAGTATCAGTATTATTCAGCTAAGTTTCATTCTTTTTGTTTTTTTATTGTCTTGATGTTTAAGAAATTGACCTAGATCTGCAGATTTTTCATAAAATCTCAATGTAAGTGTTTATATACACTAAGTTATAATGTCGACCGTGCTAGTATGTTTATATGGTTTGGGTTGCTTTCTGACATGAAATGGAGATTCAGTGAGTTATTCTGTAATAGACCAAGGCCTGGTGTCCATACTTACCCAACTGTTCCGTGTAAAGCTTTTTTTTTTTTTGACTGGTTTTATTTCCTCAGCAGATAAAGAAGCACCAACACAATACCATGTACATTTGAAAACAAACTCAATAACAATAATAATGATGATGATGACAGTAATAAAAACAAGAGCTAACTCTTTGTTTAGAGGTTAACTACATTCCAGGGACCATTATAAGCCCTTTATGTCAATTAAGTCTGAGGAAGATCCTGTTACTCGTCCCATTTTACAGATTTTAGGATCACTGAAAACACAGAGATACTGGCAGGTCAAAGATTATATACCAGAAATACTCACTAATGTTCCTGTAATCTGGTTTTTCCACAGATGGGGACACAGAGAGGGTCTTATTAGTTGGACCCAGGGCTCCTGCCACAAACCTCTTGATTCCTTTGGGAAAAGAAAAACAAGCGTAAAATCTCTAAATAGGCTGAACTTTGTGTTGTGAATCGACAGGCGCTAAGATTTTTCCCTCCAACACACGTCTATAACCCCTTATCTACAACTCTACAAGACAAAAGCACAAATTTTGTTCTTAATTCATTTGACGACAAAACATGATGTGACCTCTCCTGAACCACAAGAGGCTATTTATAGTCTTTATCGCACTTAGTGAGACAATTCATAGATTTTACTGCAAACACGCGTTTGGTTATCGCGGCCCCCACCAGGAAAACGATGAACCATAGGGGATGTGCACGTATTGTTGCCAAGCCAACCCAAAAGACTCTGAATCCTTGTATATCTGACTTCAAAGTGTTTCAGTGAGTAACCCCTCTTCTATCACCACAGCCGTGTTTGGATAAATCATCTCCCCTTATTCTTAAGAAATCTCAAAGGTCCTGAACTTGACACAGAATCTGTGAGAGCTCCTCATGGAAACATTCCACTTGAAATGCTCTCCAGCATTGGGCTACAGGCCTGTCACTGTGGGAGGATATTAAGCCAGGATTAACAATTATAAAGCCTAAATTAAAGTATGAGAGATCAAATCTTAATCACTCTTAATAATCCTTTAATAACTTTTCCTCCAGGCTAGAGTCCAGGTGCTTCTAAAAGAGCCTCCAATGTTATGTCCATTTACATGTCATGACAGAAGCCCGAGGAAGGGGTGCACTGCCCCTTGCCTTTGGTGACAGTAACCACTCAGTAACCTGGGTTATGCTGTATCATTTAACTGGAGAAGACCACTGACTAGTTGATAACCCAATCTTTGAACAGGTTATCTTTCCCAAAGCTGAACAATAATGAGGACATAAGAAAAAGGTCCTTCTCTTTCCCCGCTTCAGCGTGTTTAACATTTTCTGACCTGTGACCCTGTCGGGCTGACAGTCTGTGTGTGCCCCTGGATTTAAGCATTATCTCTCAGAAGCAGAGCTCCCATGAACTGCTTCAGTCTTCATTAGTATGCTGTGTCTAACTTCCTAACAATTCTGCTTTACATTTTCTCCTGTTGGCAATAATCTTACATTTCCAAATCTTTAGGGGCTCCACATATTTCTTGTATTCCTCTCCCTCCCTCAAAGCCTCCCCACCAGCTGGCGCCCAAGTCATGTGAATGGCAGCCAGCCAGAAGGTTAGTTATTTCAGGGAGCCACTTTCAAGTCCCAGCAAGACTAAATCTAATGCCACACTCCTGGGTGTGCGGCACAAAGCCTTTAAGGACATCAGTGGTATGAAGCAGAAAATGCTCAAAAGGCAGTATCTCTTTTAAATAAGCCAATCGTGGGGATGAGGTAGCTTTAAAGGGTTAAGATCAGGTATCTTTTTTTTTTTTTTTAATTTTTTTTTTCAACTTTTTTTTTTTTTTTTTTTTTTTTTTTTTTTGGGACAGAGAGAGACAGAGCATGAACGGGGGAGGGGCAGAGAGAGAGGGAGACACAGAATCTGAAACAGGCTCCAGGCTCCGAGCCATCAGCCCAGAGCCTGACGCGGGGCTCGAACTCACGGACCGCGAGATCGTGACCTGGCTGAAGTCGGACGCTTAACCGACTGCGCCACCCAGGCGCCCCAAGATCAGGTATCTTAATGTTAACCATGATAACCAGTCAGCTGTCACCTTAACTACCTAATGACGTGCTTCCAAAGGGAGAAAACTTGTTTTAGCTGCAAATACGCAAGGAAGCTACAGTCCTAGCTACAAAGGTAAGCTGTAACCCCCAGTAAAGCAAACACAGCGTCAAGCCTGAGCCCATGGGCATGGAATAAATCCAGAGAGACACTGAGCGGCTTCTTAGGGAAGGGCAGAGAGTAACTTACACACAAGGACAAAGCAGCGACTGCGGCGTGGCCAGCAGGCCGATGGTCACAGGGGGAAAAGGGCCATGAAGACAGAGCCTTGTAACTCAGAATCTCAAAGGAAGCATCTCCGTGAACCCGGGAGGATGACGTTCCTTACCTGTCTGGAGAGACACCTCCTCGGCCGCTTTCCTGGCCACTGCCGCAGAACACTTGTTCATCCGGTAGGCCTAGCAGATCAAACGCAAACGTCAGCTCGCTCTTCTTTTCCTCCCATACGAGTAAGAACTCCTGACCTTCGAAAACCCAGTTTTATTCAGTAAGGAAGTACAGAGGGAATTAACAGAAGCTCTGAATGAAATCTCAGCCAAGAAGACCTATCAGCTGCCCCAGCTGTGAGGACAGCAGGAAAGGCAAGAGTCTTTGAGACCTGGTTTTAGCTTCTTCCCCTGAACTGTGAGCTAAATGACGAAAAGGGCAATGCCTGGACATGTGGTATGTCAAAGAGTAAGCTGATGCAGCTACGTACTCTGCGAATCAGCAAAAAGCATGGTGACGGGAAAAGACAGGAGGCCTGGGTTGGAGGACCGATTGTCCCAAGAGCCTGTGTGGCCCACTCCTTCTGCAGTGTCTCCGGCCGTGACTTCCTTCACTGGATGGTGGCTGAACTCAATGGTTCCCAACTTTCTACAGATCACTAACCTCTTTAGAATTTCGTAAAGGGCCATGAACCCTCTCACTGGGAAATAAAAAGTATGCACAAACCTCAATTTAAAGAAGTTTATAGGCCTCCTCAAAGGGGTTCACAGACACCGCTTCACAGGTTAGAAAGTCCTAGACTTGTGGTCTTCAGGATCCCTTCTAAGATCCTATGTGTCATGTATCCGCAGAGTTAGTAATTAAGAAGCCAGGATATCCTAAAATACGGGGTGGAAAACTATAGCCCCCGGGGCAAATCTAGCCTGAGCCTGTTTTATAAATAAAATGTTACTAG
Organism: Neofelis nebulosa; assembly: GCF_028018385.1. Lineage (NCBI taxonomy): Eukaryota > Metazoa > Chordata > Mammalia > Carnivora > Felidae > Neofelis > Neofelis nebulosa. The sequence continues at coordinate 7,599,344 of NC_080794.1, read as the reverse complement.
AATACAGTCAAGCTCATTCATTTGCATGTTGTCTATTGCTGCCTTTGCACTATAATGGCAGAGTTGAGGAACTGCTGTATATGACAAACGAAGCCTAAAATATCTACTTAACTGGCCCTTTACAGTTTGCCAACTCCTGCCCAATAATCACACGAAACTCATCATTTTCCCTCGATAATCCAAAAGACACAAGATCTCACAAAACATCATGAGAAAAATCAGTATTGGAGCACCAGGACTTCCTAATGAAAACAGAGGAATGTGTCTGCAAAAATCCCACACAAAAATGGGAACGGCAGCATCTACTACACATTCCCATCATCCACATTTTATAAAATTTGGAAAAGGGGTATCATGTTGATCAAAAAGAAACCAGATCTCCACCCCACACCCATGAGGATGGCTACTTTCATAAAACAAAACTCAAAAACCCCAAAAACAGAAGCGAACAAGTGTCGACAGAGCCGTAGAAAACTCAGAACCCTCGTGCACTGTAGGTGGGAATACAAAACGGTGCAGCCACTGTGGGAAACAGCATGGTGGTTTCTCAAAAAATGAGACACACAATTACCGTATGAAGCAAGCAACTCCCCTTCTGCGTACAGAATCTCAGGAAACAAAAGCAGGGAAGCAAGGAGATCGTGGGTACGTAGTAGCAGCATTGTTCACAATAACCGAAAGGTGGGATCAACCCAAGTGTCCCCAACAAATGAATGAACACACAATATGGAGCATGATCTGGCCTTAAAAAGGAAGGAAATTCTGACATAGGCTACGGCCTGAGTGAACTTGGAAAACATTATACTGAGTGAAATAAGCCAGTTGTAAAAGGACAAACACTTTGATTCTACTCACGTCACACACCTAGAGGAGTCAAATTCATAAATAAAGTACAGTGGTGGTTTCCGGGATGTAGGGGGGTGGCAGGAGAACGGGGAGTTACTGTTTAACGGTTACGGAGTTTCAGCTCCACAAGATGACCAGAGTCTAGAGATGGGAGGTGTGATGCCTGCGCACCATGAACGTACTTAACGTCACCGAACTGTACGCTCAAAATGGCTAAGATCGTCAATTTTAGGTTACGTGTGCTTCCCCACAACTAAAAAAAAAGAAAATCAAATCTGCCACCCAGTATATGAAAAGGCCTCCCCAAACTGCACACACAGCCAATCATTATGCCGTTATCAGCAGCCACTATAAGTATCATTTTTATTTGATTACGTGCCCATGAAAGAAACCAGTTACAAAATGAACGGTCTGCCATGTTCAGAAGCAGAAGAGATTCAAACTGTTTTCCAAGTCTGACCACGAAAAGTAGGCATCTGGGCACTGGCTGGACTCCGCGCTTCTGGTGGTTTTCTCACTAGCAACTACCACCAAGGCAGCAAACGCGCAGAAATGTCTCAGACTTGAGGCACAATGGAGTTCTTACCAAGTGTTCGAGGCCATAGTCGGCTTGGGCGACATTAGTGCTGCTGAAAGTGTTCGTTTCAATGATATCCGCTCCAGCCAGCAAGTAATCCTGCAACAGGAGACAGTGATGTCAATGCTGTGAGTTTGAGAACCCCTGTCCCCCAGCAGCAAATAGGACTTTCCACTGGCACCACCACCAGACACCCCGGGACCACTTACTAAGCGGCCGGCACTACACCAGAGGCTAGAGGTACAAAAAGACATAAGGGTGTCACAGAAAGGAATGTGCTCTAAACAAACTCAGACCCTGAACTGACAGTTCACATGCTAAGTTGTACGAACTGAATCAAGTTCCTTAGACTCCGGTTTCCTCGCTGGAAAGTACTAGAATCTAACTCTACACAGTGGCTGTATGATAACACAAGCATCGAGTTCTGGCCCGAACAGCACTCTCCGGCCTGAGCACAAGCTGGCTCCCACTGACAACCGCACTATGAGAGCCCAGTTCTGCCGGGAGCTGTCTCCACCCCAGTTTCCCGGGCCCTCTGAGCCAGAGCTACACTCTTGCAGAAGCCTGAGGGTCTCAGCATCAACCTGTCCTCAACCTACCTTCCGCACTTCACTCTTTGGACAACACCTTCTCAACCTCAATCTGATGAACACTCGAGAATCTCTCAGCTCCCCTGACTTCCAAGTACTGAGTTAAACACAACCCTTCCCAAACTGATAAACACTGTTTGCAGAACAGCTAGGAAATGAAAACCAAGATTTACCTATTTATAAGTTACAAACATCCTAAATATCCACCAGTTGGGAAAAACTAAATAAGCTGGAATTAATCCACTTTATAACATGCTTGGTGGCAGCTAAAAAACATTTGTGTATCTGCATATACCGACATGGAAAAATCTCCAAAAAGTATCGCTGAGTAGAAACCAAAATTGACTGATGTGTAAAGTATGACATCATGAAGTTTAAAACATACATGTACACAAGCAGTATGAATTTTCTACCAAAATGTATGCATACACATACATGTATGTACACACACATATACATACATATAAATGCATAACAAAGTGATCCGGAAAGACACACACCAACTAATGTAAGTGGTTAGGTCAGGAGAAAAAAATGGAAATTTGGAGTAGTGGTCAAAGCAAATTTATTCTTACCTATGGGTTTCGTTTTTTTATAAGAGCAAATTATATTTAATTTTTCAAAAAAAGAGCAAGAAAAATTGGAAACAACATTAATGCCTAGGAATAAATAAATTTATTAATAACATATACACAGAATATATTATGAAGTTCTTAAACCATGTTTAAGAACATTTAATGCTCATGTATACAGATAAAAAAAATCCAAATTATAAAACAATATAAAGTAATCCCAATATAATCCCATTTAAAACCCCAGTATAAAAAAAAATAAATTAAAATATAAATTAAAATATGTGAGTAGCAGTTATTTATTGGTGTTGATATGTCCTGGTTTTGATTTTCTCTTTTATGGTTTTCTATTTATCTAGCTACTTCTTTTTTAAGCAATAAACATGTATTGTCTTTACAATTGTTTCTTCTGGCTCTTCATCCTCTCTCTACACCTTTTTTCCTGGCTCAGAATCCCACTCAAGGGCCCTAGGCAGAAATCATGTGATCAGGGGCAAGCTGTATAATGTCCCTGCTCCTCACTCTTCTCTTGGAGAAAGCTGTCAAGACTAAAGGAGGACTTTAAGGAGAGCATTTGTAGAGGCTAACAGAGGTGTTGAATTCTTTTTTGTGACAGTGATATTTAAGGCAGGGTAGTCCTCATGGCCAGCTCCCACAAACTTTCCCTGGGCAGAACCTAAGTTGTGGCCACATCACCCACTGTGGTTCTTATAACCGCAAAACACATCTCAGCAACAACCACAAGGCACTTTGGGGAGAAAAAGGTATATTACTCCCAAGTCCTGGAGGGTACAGGCATGCCCAGGGCCACACTGCAAGGGGTGAGGGGCACATGGGGCGGGGGGGGGGGGGGAGAGGGTGGAAGCACAGGCATGCGGTTCTGCCTCTTCCGGGCTATAGGGATGGGGAGCCTGGGGTTTCGCAGTTTCACTCTTTATTGCCGAATTTAAGACATGAGTGGGAATCAGGCTGTGGAAAGGGGAAAAATGGGGTCAAATAGCTGGCTGTCCGGGTCACCCAGGACTCTCTAAAAGCAGAACTTCATGGGTGGGAACAGCCTGGTTTCTTATCTAAGTGTTTAGTCGGTAGCTGTAGTACGTTAATTATGAGATGGATGTCTTTGAAATGGGTATCTTGGCAGCCAAAAGCTTCATGTCAGGCACTTGCATTACAATCACAGAAGCTTCCGGTCGGGCACCTACACTACAAACATAACCGAGACATTCCATTAAAATTAGCCATCAGGGGACCTGATCCGTGGTCACTAACGCCACTAGAAACAGCCAAGTGTGAAAACAACCCAGTGTTTCCTTTCTTCATCCAAGAACGTGGTAGGTTCTCTGCACTCGAAGAACTCTAGCTAGAAAATGCACCCCCAGAAATGGGACACCCACCTACACTTTATTGTATTTACAGCCATTTTTGCTTCATGTGCCTATTGTGGGTACCTTGTAGTTCTATCTAGATGCCTACCTAATACAGACGGCAAGGATTCTTTCTCTAACAAATATTTACTGAGTACTTACTACGTGTGAGATGCTCTAGGTAGTAGGGATTTGGCAGTGAAAAACAGGCATCAATTCCTGTCCCGCAGAAGCTGATAATCTAATGATAATCTAATGATAATCCACACGAACAATATGACGAAGCTACATGGCATGGTAGTTCATATGATCTTATCAGTTGCATTATAAGAACTGTATTTGTAACCCTAACAAGCAATTCATACCCATGAGGGCATTCCTGTAGTTAACAGGATTTAACTACACAGTCTCAAGGCCAAGCAGAAAAACTTAGGTACCATTCTTCCTGCCGAACCAACACCTTTTCAAGGACCAATTCTAAATCTTCTGGTACCTAGAATTCCCATTATGAGCAAAGGAAAGGCATTTTCTTCAAATGAATGCTATCCTTCACCTCACCTAGAAAAAAAGTCTTGACCACACAATAAAATGATCCCTTCCATACTCACTGGAACACTTAATCACTTGTTTAGACATTTTTTTTTTTTTTTTTTTTTTAAGAAGAGCTTGAAACACCTATAACAATGCCCCTCTCCAGAAAATAAAACTCTCTCGCTTAACTGGTAAATACGCTTTGTCCTTCTAACTGAATCCAGACCAGGAAAACAGATTTGATCATCTTAATACCTCTTCCAGTCACAGTTCTGTGTAATTCCTATGATAATCTATAAAACAATTTCGTTCTGTGTTTAATTATGTTATAAAAATGTATCGTACCCAGTTACCTCCTCCTGATCTCTTTATGTTGACTAACCATTTTTATTGGACACAGAAAAATGGAATGAAAGGGGATGGGATTTCAAGTCAGGGAGGCTCCCTAATGTCAGATAAGTTCCTTAACCTCTGTCAGGCTCAACTTCCAAATCTACAAAATAAGAATAACCACCTTTGATTTTACTTCATCAGGGCTGTTGTGGTGACTTAAGTAGGATAGCATATGTGAATACCCCAATTTGTCCAAGATCTTTGTGGTTTCTCACTGGACTTTAAACGCCTCAAAGGCAGAAAAACTACCTTTCTGAACTCCTTATCCTGAATGCTCATCACAGCGCATGACCTTTATTTGATGTCCAACAAGCCTTTTTTGTGAACAAACCACCTCTTTCTTCTGTCCCCTCCAGACACTGGGGACAGTGGTCTGCCCTCCGTACGCGAAACGATTTACAGAATAATCAAATGAACACAGAAGACCCTGGGGATACTTGACCTTATGGATTTGGTAAATGACATTGGGTTGAGTTACACTTAAAATGTCATTGTTGCCTTTCAGTGGCCTGGCATGATCTTTAAATTCGTGACCTCGGAAGTCTTCTTCACTTAGCTTATGCCGCTGGATCATGGTGCCCATCCCTCCATCCAGCACCATAATCCTCTCCCGCAGAAGGGCTTCGATCTCATCCCGCAGGGTTTTCTTCACACCTGCTTTAAAGAAAGGGAAAATCTGACTTTCAAAACTGAAAGGGGAAAAAGACAGGGGGAGGCGGTTTCTAAGAACTACTGAAAAGCCACAGAACTACACTTATGGGAGTCCCTGAAAATTCCCTGTTGAGCCTCCTCCCTGGTTCATCTTTTCCTGGCTGCCCTCAACATGTCCCGTATCTACTGTCCCAAACCTGCTTACTTTTAGCTTCAAGTCCTTTTCCCTCTGTAGGGGATTCTACCTAATCCTGCCCAAAGAAGTCTTCTGTTGGGAGCTCCAAAATTCACCCGCCTCTGCCTCAAAACCCTCTTACGGCTTGGCTCACTCCATTTTCCTTCTCTCTCCACCTAGGGAGGGAGCACTTCTCCACTCACTGCAGATCTGACCACGGAGTGTGCCTCTACTCCTCCTCCCATCTTCATAAAAAGTCTAAGCATTCTTCCACAGGGTCCCTACTGTATTCACTTTTTAATCCAGAAATACACAAACTGTTCTTGGTCTTTAAGACAGTTTACTATTTACCATAAAACAACCTTGCCCCCCACATATACAAACTCTGAGATCTTGTTAAAGCAGCCTTCATATATGCAAGAGATCAAAGTTTTTTTTTAACTAAACAAAACACGATTTTCTATGAGAAATTTGACATATTCCGTAATTTATGTGGAAAACTAAAAGCCCAGAAAAAAAGCTGAATTAACTTTGAAAAAGTAGAGTTTACTTGGCCCACTAAATAGTCTACCATAAAACTATATTCGCATAAGGAAAAATAAAATATAGGATTATCTTCATTACTTAGAATAGGGAACGACTTCAGGCTCAAAAGCCCAACCTATAATATTTTTAAAAATGATGAATTTGATTCCATAAAAACTAAGGATTCTTATTAAATGAAAGTCACCATAGACAAAAATAACAGATTACGGATTGGAGGAAGGTTCGGCAATGTCTAAAACAGATTACGGATTGGAGGAAGGTTCGGCAATTGGAGGAAGGTTCGGCAATGTCTAAATGCATCTGTAACATACAAGGAACTCTGACAAAGATGTGAATAGTCAAGTCAAGGAAGGATAAAATAATACTCAACAACTACTGAAGAAATGCTCAAGCTTATTAGTGATTAGATGTGAATTAAAACAAGCTTAGGGGTGCCTGGGTGGCTCCATCAGTTGGGCGTCCGACTTTGGCTCAGGTCATGATCTCACAGTTCGTGGGTTCGAGCCCCACGTCCAGCTCTGTGCTGACAGCTCAGAGCCTGGAGCCTGCTTTGGATTCTGTGTCTCCCTCTCTCTCTGCCCATCTCCTGCTCACTCTCTCTTTCTTTCTCTCTCTCTCAAAAGTAAACAAACATTAAAAAAAAAAAAAAGATGATACTTATTTACACTCAATAGATGAGCAATAATTATAAGACTGGATAACGTCAAAGAAAATCTGAACCCTCAAGTATGCTTGCTGGAACACAGACAGCCATTCTGGAGAGAACCTGAAGAGGTCTTCCTCCCAGATTTGCCGGTTTAAGTGTTCACTGTTCTTATCTTTTGTAATCCTCATGCTTTTCCAGTAGAGGATTAACTTTCACTGGCTTCTAATCACCTTGCCCTCCAGAACCTTCTCGTAAGAGTTAAAAGTCACTTTCAGAATTCTCCTTTCCCTTGCAAGGGTAAACGGTCATTGAGATCTTCCCTGAAGAACAACAATAACCAAAATACACTCGTGCTTATCTGCGTTCGGTTCATTATGCACAGAACATCCTGTACATTTTACTCCTGACTAGTCAGGTTCTTAACAGGGCACCTTCTCCCCAACATCTCTCACAGTGGAAACAGAAATATCGAGTTTTTGCACTTCCCCCATTTAGCTGAGGCCTTCTGCTGTTGATACATTTAGATGAAAGGGAAATCACGTATTTCCTTTTTTAATTAAATGGGAAGGGAAAAGTAAGAAGTCATGAAGCAGAGGGGCGCCTGGGTGGTTCAGTCAGTTGGGCGTCCAACTTCGGCTCAGGTTATGGCTCAGGTTATGCTCTCGTGTTGAGTTAGAGCCCTGGGGGTCAGACTCTGTGCTGACAGCTCAGAGCCTGGAGCCTGCTTTGGATTCTGTGTCTCCTCTCTCTCTGCCCTTCTCCGACTCACACTCTGTCTCTCTCTCCTTCAAATATAAATAAACATTAAAAAAATGTTAATAAAAAAAAGTCATGAAGCAGAGATAGTAAAGAGCTGTAACATAGGCCTCTGTACATCTTATTTGATAGCATCAGTGACAAAATGTTTCTCAGTTACATTTCCACTGGTTTCAACACCCACATCAGAACCCCAGAGTCAACAGGCTCACTAGCTCACCTGTGATAAATTTCCTTCTGAGTTAGGACTTCTCACCCCTGCCCAAGATGAACACCCTCTTTCTGTCACAGGCAGCTACTGTTCTGTCCTTATCACTGGTTCTCTTCCTGCTACATTGCCTACCTCATGGCTCACATGTTTTCATGGGTAGATCTGACCACAAATTTTAACCAGGGACGACCTCAGAGACCCAGAGCTCATTATAAAGCTGAAATTATTTTCAGTTCTTGAGCTAGTTTTTTTCTCAAAGTTAATCTCAGAGCCCCCAGCATCACCATCAACTGTGATTACTACTTCCCATCACGACCTTCTATCTGCTTTTACACAGTGATAATTCTGTGCACGCTGGAGTTTGCTCTAACCCTGATGCGGAAAAGAAACGTTCGCTGCAGTTTCAAATAGTTCTCTGGGTTTGCTATCTGTCTCAGCACGTGGACTTCCTTTGGATGAGCACATGCTCAAAAAGTACTGAATAAGAACGTTAACTCATGCAAAACTTCCAAAGCGCCCTGCTGGAATATGGTACACCAAGCTGCAAAAGTTTCGTTACTTTGACATTAACAGCGTGTTTCAGGGACAAGACGCGGGGACAGGGCGGTGCTTCGCGGCTGCTGATGGTCTGTCTGGGGAGCGAGGGGGACAGGTGCGGAAGGAACCAAGCAGAACAACGTGGGACCTCAGAGCTGCTCCGCAGGTTCAAAGGTGCCGCCCGCCCGCCCGCGGGGAAACCTGGTCGCGCGTCTCCAAATGGGGAGGAGAATCACCCTAGGGATTAGGAGCCCATAGCAGGAGTCAATAAACAACTGAACCGCTGAGACCGGGTGGCAACGTTACCGGAAGGCGTCAGCTCTGGCAGCGCGGGTGACATGCCGCCGAGTCTCCTCCTCCTCAGGCCAGCGGCAAAGCCGGGAAGTCGCGCTCTGCACAGGAGACGGCCAAGAGCGACGCCAGCCAGCGCCCGGGAGCCTGCCTCGGAGGCCCGAGTCGCTGGGAGCGCCAAAGGCCCCGGAGCCCGCCGCGCCCCGGGCCTTGCGCGCACCGCACGCCGCGCGGGAGGTGCCCCCGCAGGACCTGGGCGCCGCGCGGGGATGATACGCGCGCCCTCGGCCGCTACAACGCTCGAGCACGTGCTTTCTTCGCGGTCACCCGGCTTGTCCTCCGCGCGGGGCTGGCGGCCAGATACGGGCGGCCCGAGGCCGGGTCGCAGGCAAGGCGCGGACCGAAGCCGAAGAGGAGGACAACGTGGCGTCCGAGACGCGGGACCGAAGCTCTCAGCCGCCTAGGGCTTTGGGACACATTACAACGCAGTTAGTTTCTCCGCTCAATCTAGCCTCTGCGTGGGAGGTCCCGCCCCTTCCAGCCTGTGATTGGTCTGTACGGGCACGTCACGGCTGTATTGGCTGATCTGTTGGACCAATCACCTGAGGGTTCTCCCCAGGGTTCTCTGGGAGATGTAGTTCAGGATCCCAGGCGGTCAGTGTTTAGTTAGAGCCCAGAGGAGGCTTTGCTCATCTCCAAGCCCCATATCCAGAAGTGCGGCCAGAGTGACCTCTCCAAGTTTAGGTCGTAGTGCGAAGTTGACGATGGTTTTCAACGTGTTTTGGTGTCAAGAGACAGGAACGTGGAGTCAGAAGACGAAGTACCAGTCACGTTTTGCTACTGACTGGCACTGGGCAAAATAATTAATCTGAGGCAACACCACTCTACACTCTCTAAGCATGAAATGATAGGTTTTGCTATTTTATAAGGTTGTAGTAGGGAGAAAATGAGATAGTGTGAACGCGCTGTGAAATCTTAAAGTACGTATAGGCATGTTAATTGTCACTTATTGACAGTGAAATTTTATTGAGCACTTATTATGTATCATGCATGGGGCATGCAAAGAAATGCTTCCATCTTGGAGAGATGGAGAAGGAACTCGCAACCTACTTAAAACTAAATTGAGCAGGAAAAAAAGAAAACCACGTATGGATACAAAAGAGCTGCAGTATTCTAAAGGTGTTGGGGGGAAGCTTCAAGGAACTGAGTCTTGAAGAGTAAGAAGTGTGTGCCAGGTAAGGCCATTCCTGTTGGGACAAACTCCCTGGGTGGAACACAGCACTTGAGAGAATTTGAAAATAAAGGACGGCTCTGTAAGGATCAGCCTGGTAGATGGGAGGAAAGCAAATGAATCTAGAAAAATAAAACTGAGACCAAATTGTGAAGTTCACAAAGCTTTTTTTTAAAGTACAAATTTGCCTGCCCTTCTCATTTTACTGTGTGTAATTATACCTCAGTTTTTTAAATGTAACAATTATAATAATGTGTATGGCATCTTTACCAACAGTGGTCACACTTGGAGATGGGAAAATCGGAGGGGGTGGGGAGTGAAGGGAACAAAGGAGAGTGTGGGCGGGATAGGATGGCCCTGAACAGCTGAAGATCTTGTTAAGACTGTAAGGGCTAGTTTTAAATTATTCCCCGTGTCACAGTTTGTTGATGAGTCCCTTGAAAAAGAATCTTTTAGGTACCTAGTTACTTAGTATCCTCTGTCTTAGCAGAAATTGCAGGAATTGTGTATCAAGTGTGTATTTTTAACAAGTCTTCAGATACTTGCTTTGTCAGCTAAAACTGACCAGATCCAGTGTTCTCTTAGTCTTAAAGGGGTAACAAATTAGACTAAAGGGGCAGTGAATTACTAGTACAGAAACCCACACAACGTAAAGAAAAGTTCCAAGGATACCGTCAGGGGTTGACCTGTGTCCCCCAACACAAATGTTGAAGTCCTCTAAACGCTAACACTTCAGAATATGAACTTACTTGGAAATAGGCTTGGTGCACATATGGCAAGTTAAGATGAGGTCCAAGTGGAAGGGACACTTAGCCCAATGTGACTGGTGTCCTTATTAGAAGACGAGAGAAACACACAAGAGAAAAAACAGCCATGTGACAGCAAAAGCAGAGGTTGGCATAGCCTGCTGACACCTTGGTTTTAGACTTGTAGTTTCCAGGACGGTCACACAATACAGTTTTGTTGTTTTAACCGTCCCCCCCCCCCCCATTGTGTGGTACTTTGTTAGAGCAAGCCTAAGAAACTGATACAAATACATCTTTAGCTGAGGTGAGACCACCAAGGCAAAGCCTCAATTTCTCTGTCTCCGTAGAAAAGAACCTATTGTCTCATTCTGATGATAGTCTGCTAGCCCACCCCCCACCTTCACCCCGATTCTCATTAAGCTCATCCATCATACCCATTATGTAGAGGTAAGGCTCCAAACTTCCCCTTGGTAGTTTTGGGCTTCTTTCCCAGTGGGTTTGTCTTACAGAGAAAGAAGTTCTGATTGGTGAAGCTATATATCCAAATCTCACCGTACACCAGGGGTAAACTGTATTCCAGCTTTATACGTTATTCTATGGGCTTGATTGTGTATGTCAACCCCATTAGATTGCATTGGTGTCCTGCCAGTCGAGAGTCCTGGGACTGTAAACTGAGAGCCAGTTCTGGAGCAAGGTATTGCTTGCCCTGGGGTGTGGTCAAGGTGATCATCGGCTTTCCCCAGAAGATCCCTGACTTTGTCCTCCCTCCCTCAAATCCTTTCGTAATCTCAAGATTTTGACCCATCCTCAGAGGCACAGAGGTCAACAAGCACTTTGATTACTGACACGGATTGCACTAATTGAGCTGAATTTACCGAGTCTATGATATACAGTCTTGTCACCAAGTACAGGGAAGTAAAAAAGAATATAAACGAAACATGAAGGTTTTTTTTTAAGTTTAAAAATTTTTTTTTAACATTTATTTATTATTGAGAGACAGAGAGAGACAGAGCATGAGCAGGGGAGGGGCAGAGAGAGGGGGAGACACAGACTCTGAAGCAGGCTCCAGGCTCCGAGGCATCAGCATAGAGCCTGATGCAGGGCTCAAACTCACAAACTGCGAGATCATGACCTGAGCCGAAGTTGGATGCTTAACCGACTGAGCCGCCCAGGCGCCCCAAGAATTTGTTCTTAATTAACATTTCAGTTTAAAAATTATTTCTGGCGTGCTCTGAGAGCACCCACTTCTCTCTGACTGGCTAGGACAGCTGATCAAGACTAGGTACTACTCCCTCTTTCTTTCATCATAAATTGGAAACTGTGAATAAGGTAAGAAAAAATAAGATAAATAAATAAATAATAAATAAATAAATATTACTTCTGATTCCCCTTCATGTCTAGAATAGAAATTTCTAGAATTCAGGGGCACCTGGGTGGCTCAGTCGGTTAAGCATCTGACTTCAGCTCAGGTCATGATCTCACAGTCCATGAATTCAGGCCCTGCATCAGGCCCTGTGCTGACAGCTCAGAGCCTGGAGCCTGCTTCGGATTCTGTGTCTCCCTCTCTCTCTGTCCCTCACCCCCTCATGCTCTGTCTCTCTCACTCTCGAAAATGAATAAATGTTAAAAAAAAAAAAAAAAAAGAAATTTCTAGAATTCAAAGATAAGACTTTACAAAGTGTTTATCAGGTCACTTTCCCTTCTATCTCATTGATAAAAGTAAAAGTTTAGCAGTTAGCTAAAAGTTTAGCTCTCAGCTCATCATCTTAAGTAGATTAAATACCACAGTCCTGTTTATTAAACAAAAATATTGGTACTCATAGGCAAAATCAAACCAAATCAAAACAAACCGACAGCTCCCAAAAAACCCAAAACCAAAAATCCAACTCAAAGCAGATTTAGAGCAACCCCCCGCCCCGCCCCACGCTTTGGCTTTTCTTAAAAAGTTTTAAATATCCTTGCAATTAAATTTATAAATGTTCTCCTCTCTGTCTTCTGAATGATGATATTTTCAGTGTTTGGAATTAAGTTTTGTCTAACCCATAACTTACAGTGTCGGATGCTGGTGTCAGGCTGCTGGGGGCCCCTCTCTACTGCTCTCTAGTTGTGTGAGCTCTTGGGTACTTCCTTTTTCCTTAATTTCTGCCTCTCTAAAAGGAACAAATATATGAATCCTATTTTATAAGCATGAAGATTAAAATAAGAGTTTGCTCATAAGAACTGAAGAGTTCAACACACGATGGGGCGCCTGGGTGGCGCAGTCGGTTAAGCGTCCGACTTCAGCCAGGTCACGATCTCGCGGTCCGTGAGTTCGAGCCCCGCGTCGGGCTCTGGGCTGATGGCTCGGAGCCTGGAGCCTGCTTCCGATTCTGTGTCTCCCTCTCTCTCTGCCCCTCCCCCGTTCATGCTCTGTCTCTCTCTGTCCCAAAAATAAATAAAAAACGTTGAAAAAAAAAAAATTTAAAAAAAAAAAAGAACTGAAGAGTTCAACACACGAGAGCTAGTCTTACCAATGTTACTAGATCAAGCCCATGGTTTGCATTTTAGTTAAGTGATGTCTGCATACAGGTGCTGGCATAATTAGGCAGGTCAAGGGTGAACTGCCTTGGATAATTAAGGCTGTTTTTGCAGTCAGTGGAGCAGGAGGCAGAGATTGAGCCAACTGATTTCCCCAGGTGCCAAGTCCTAGAGAGAGATGGTAATTCTCTCAGGGCAGGAGAAAAGCGAGGCCTCCTCAGGGCTATTGATGACAGTAAAATGACTTCAGGGATGCCTGGGTGGCTTAGTCGGTTGGGTGTCTGACTTCAGCTCAGGTCATGATCTCACGGTTCCTGGGGTTCAAGCCCTGAGTCAGGCTCTGTGCTGACAACTCAGAGCCTGGAGCCTGCTTCAGATTCTGTGCCTCCCTCTCTCTCTGCCCTTCCCCTGCTTGTGCTCTCTCTCTCTCATCAAGTTTGTTTATTTTTGAGAGAGATAGAGAGAGAGTGGGCGAGGGGCAGAGAGCGAGAGGGAGACAGAATTCCAAGCAGGCTCTGAGCTGTCAGCACAAGCCTGACTCGGGCTCAAACTCACAAACGGTGAGATCATGACCTGAGCCCAAACCCAGAGTCAGATGCTTAACTGTCTGAGCTACCCAGGCACCCCAGAACAAATTGTTTTTTCATAACTACAAAAGGAAACTGGTTAAGATTCAGTGCTTAAAAATTTCAACAATCTAGAGGCCCCTGTGTGGCTCAGTCGGTTGAGCATCTGACTTCAGCTCAGGTCATGATCTCCTGGTTCATGGATTTGAGTCCTGCATGGGGCTCTGTGCTGACAGCTCAGAGACTGGAGCCTGCTTCAGATGCTGTGTCTCCCTCCCTCTCTGCCCCTCCCCTGCTTGCACTCTGTCTCCGTCTCTCCCTCAAAAATAAACATTAAAAAAATTTTTTTTCTTTTTTACATTTCAGCAATCTAAGCCAAGTTAGTATTTTGGTTTTGGTTTCCTTTAATGGGCAAATTTTCAAATAGGGATGGGGTGGGGGGGGGGGCATCTGGATGGTTCAGTTGGTTGAGCATCCAACTTTGGCTCAGGTCATGATCTTACGGTTCATGAGTTCAAGCCCTTCATCAGGCTCTGTGCTGACAGCTCGGAGCTTGGAGCCTCCTTTGGATTCTGTGACTCCCCCTCTCTCTCTGCCCCTCCCTGGCTTACATTCTGTCTGTCTCTCTCTGTCTCAAAAATAAACATTAAAAAAAATTAAAAATAAAATAGGGATGATTTAAAACATCGTTTTCTGGCTTTGCCTGGGCGGCAGGGAGGCAAGGTCCAAGTAAGATAATCAGGGTGAAATCTAGAATTGCTACGGTATTTGGGACATAATTCAGAGATATTAAAAAAAAATAAGAACTCTTGGTGTATGGCATTTAAAAATCTGTTTAAATCCTATGAATTGTTGGCATTATTATTTGTTCTTTTGGTTAGCAAATATTTATTGACACTGGCCAGACACTGGAGCTAAAATAATGAGACAGACCCAGGTCCTGCAGCCTAGAATGTAGGAAAAATGATAATCAATTATATCATTATAAAGCAAGATTAGTGCCATGGTGCTCTTATTATCCTTGTTTTAGGATGAAAAAAAACAAGGGAAAGAAAAGTTGGCTGATGAGACTGCAGTCCTGTTTACACGTAGTTGATCACAACCAGTTACAGATTTCTTTGTTCCTTCTGCACCTGCTCTCTTTACTGATTACCCTAAACGAAAAGGAAAAGAAAGAAGAGAGAAGAGTTAAACCCAAGGTCACATTTTCAGTACTTGGCAGCTGGTCCTCAAACCTGGAAAACTGGTTTCAGCACTCAGCTAAGACTTTCCTTTGAGCAGTTCATGCAAGAGCCCTCTCCCCCAGAAAACTGGACATCCCGAATCGCTGGTAATGTCAGCTGTTACACAGAATCCCTGGCCCTCGTTTACAATATAGCATGAGTTTACAAAACATGGCTGCTTTCTTAGTAGTTAAATAAATGCCATTCATATTCCTGAAACCCTGGAATTTTACTATGCCACGTTTTCAATGGGAGATATTCGGGGCGAGACAAAAATTTCACGTTCAAAGGACGTTCAACATACGTTCATACCCCAGGGTGTGAGTACAAGACCTTCCTGAGGTCTGGGAGGTCAGGCACTTGCCTACTACTCTGCCTGTCCTTTTGCCTTGCGTATTTAATTAGTCTTTTATTCCGTTTAAGAAAGTCTTACTCATGTACAGACTTTTTCTGGCTAGGTCTCAACTACGTCTACAGCAACGTCTAATTACTGGCACACGGTGGCAAGTGAATAAATGTTTGCAAGAAGAAATTACTGAGGAGCGCCTGGCTGGCTCAGCCGGTAGAGCATGCGATTCTTGATCTCAGGGTTGTAGGTTTGAGCCTCACATTGGGTGTAGAGATTACATAAAAATAAAACCTTAAGGGGCATCTGGGTGGGTCAGTCGGTTAAGGGTCCGACTTCGGCTCAGGTCATGATCTCACGGTTCGTGAGTTTGAGCCCCATGTCGGGCTCTGTGCTGCCAGCCCAGAACCTGGAACCTGCTTCTGATTCTGTGTCTCCCTTTCTCTCTGCCCCTCCCCCACTTGTGCACACGCGTGTGCACACACACACACACACACACTCTCTCTCTTTCTCTCTCTCTCTCTCAGAAATAACTAAATATTAAAAATAAAAATAGATAAAACATAAAATCTTTTTTTAAAAAAATAAATTACTGGAGACATATGGCCGTCACCATTTTTCAGATCTTATCGCATAAACACTGCTAGCTCAAATTTCACAGCAGACTATAAAAGAGAGAGGAGTTTGTTTTGTTTTTACAAGGATATACTTAAAAGTTGTAATCATTCTCTAAAATTGGAGATACGATTCTTTCGTTTTCCAATGGTAAGATAAATCTCACAAGGTTAATATTAAATAAAGCAAAATAATCCCCAGATCAAGCTGACTGTAATTCAATGAAAGGTACCAATCCTGGTAAAGAAACACTGTGTTCCTCAGAAAATGTGGGCACTGGGTGAAGCTGAATATTGCTTAGGAACGGAGGCACAGAGAAGGGACTCAGGAATGTCCGACTTGCTAATGGGATCTTTAACCGTTTCTGGTGTAGCGGGTTTCTATACTAGTAGGAGATCCATGCCTCAGGCTATCAGGGTTTGAGACCACTAGCCTTCAGAGTCCTCTGGCTGTTGCCTGGGTGGCCAGCTAGTTCCTCTCTGGGGACAGACAACCATACTGGGACATGTAAGCTCTTTCTACTTAAAGTGGGACATAAATATACCGGTATACCATTAAGAATACCCATGTGTAAGTATCAAGCACTTCTAATAATATCTGACATAACTTTTATACTTGGATGGCCAGTTGGTATTAAGGACCTTGATATAAAGTCCTTATTGGGGCGCCTGGGTGGCGCAGTCGGTTAAGCGTCCGACTTCAGCCAGGTCACGATCTCGCGGCCCGTGAGTTTGAGCCCCGCGTCAGGCTCTGGGCTGATGGCTCGGAGCCTGGAGCCTGTTTCTGATTCTGTGTCTCCCTCTCTCTCTGCCCCTCCCCCGTTCATGCTCTGTCTCTCTCTGTCCCAAAAATAAATAAAAAACGTTGAAAAAAAAATAAAAAAAAATAAATAAATAAAATAAAGTCCTTATTAAAGCCATTAATTTGGATAGCTCTCAAAAATGCAATATTGCCTGAAGACATTAAAGTTACATAATGTATGTTTTTCTTCAAGTAAATATTTAATCACCAATTACTTATTCCATTGGTCAAACACTATTAATTTACAGTGCAGGGTTAATTCTGTAGTATGTTAAATCTTGGCATGTTTTTATTAGGGACTAATTTAATTTCAAGTAAATTGAAACCCATGGCATTATTCAGATTATCAAAATGTGTAATTGATATATTGACATCAGAAGGGTACCTGGGTGGCTCAGTCGGTTGAGCGTCCAACTCTTGATTTCGTCTCAGATTATGATCCCAGGGTCTTGGGTTCGAGTCCCGCCTCGGGGGCTCAGTATGGAGCCTGCTTGAGGTTTTTTTTCTCTTCTCTCTCTCAAATAAAATTTAAAAATATTGACATCAGAGCTTTAGAAAGTCAATAAAACAAGTACTAATTAACTACCTGAACTAGATAAGTAATGTGTCAGGTGCTTTGGGGGGGATGCAGAGATGTTCAAAACAGGATTTCTACCCCAAAGATCAAAGAGAAATAATAAATGAGGAAGACAAAGCAGAAATTGAATAAGGGAAGTACAAATGAAAAGCTACCGACCAGAGAAAAGGAGGAAGTTCATTCAAAATATAAAGAACTGAGAAGGATTCAAGGAAGGAGATGGGTTTGGACTACAATGTAAAAAATTGGTGCTTATGGGCTGAAAGTTTATGGGGCACCTGGGTGGCTCAGTCGGTTGAGCGTCCGACTTTGGCTCAGGTCATGATCTCACGGTCTGTGAGTTCAAGTCCCGTGTCAGGCTCTGTGCTAACAGCTCACAGCCTGGAGCCTGCTTCGAATTCTGTGTCTCCCTCTCTTTCTGCCCCTAACCCACTCGCATTCTGTCTCTGTCTCTCTCAAAAATAAATAAAACATTTTAAAAAAATGAATGTTTACGCCATGCCTACACCTCACACGAATTCATATGTTGAAATTCTAATGCCCAATGTGATGGTGGTGGGATGTGGGGCCTTTGGAAGGTGCCTAGGTTATGAGAGTAGAGCCTTCGTGGATGAGATAGGGCTCTTGTAAAAGAGGCCCAAGACAGCTTCTTTGGAAAGGGTATTCCTTGGTCGCAAGTAATTGTTTGAAGGACACATAGATCATAGATGTTATAAGCTCTGCCATATGTAACTTGTCTTTCTACTGCTCATATGCTTGAACAACTGACTGATTGCCTGCGAAATTCTTGAATCACAGCTTTTTCCCCTCAAAATTGTTTGCTGTGTTGTCTTTCTTTCTAACAGCTCTACTGAGATATAATTCACATACCATGCAATTCACTTATCTAAGGTGTACAATTCAATGGGTTTTGGTGTATTATATTATTAAATTTTTTTTAATGTTTTAATGTTTATTTATTTTTGAAAGAAAGAGGGAGAGAGAGAGACAGACAGAGCATGCGGCGGGGGAGGGGCAGAGAGAGAGGGAGACACAGAATCTGAAGCAGGCTCCAGGCTCCGAGCTTCGAGCTGTCAGCACAGAGCCCGACGTGGGGCTCGAACCCATGAACCATGAGATCATGACCTGAGCTGAAGTCAAACGTTTAACTCACTGAGCCACCCAGGTGTCCCACATTATTAATTTTTTTAATTGTGGTATAATATATAACATACATTTGCCATTTTAACCTTTTTTAAGTATACAATTTAGTGGCATTCATTACAATCACAATATTGTGCAATCATCCCCATCATCCATTTCCAAAACTTTTTCACCACCCCAGATAGCAACTTTGTAACAATTAAGCCCTACACTCCCCAATCCTCCTCACCCCAGTCCCTGGTAACCTATAATCTACTTTCTGTCTCTATGAATTTGACTACTTTAGGTACCTCACAGAATTGGAATTATATAACATTTGTCCTTTTGTACATGAGTTATCTCAGCATGATGTTTTCATGGTTCACTCGTGTGTAGGTTCACTCGTGTGTAGCATACATCAGAGCTTCATTCCTTTTTAAGGCTGAATAGTATTCCATCGTATGAATATACCACATACTGTTTACCTATTCATTCATTCATGGACCCTTGGATTGTTTCCACCTTTTAGCCGTTGTGAATAATGCTACAATGAACATTGGCATACGAGGATTTGCTCCGGCCCCTGCTTTCAATCCTTTGTGTATAAACTTAGGACCTGGAATTGCTGGATCATTTGGTAATTCTACATACTGCTTCTTGAGGAACTGCTCAGCTATTTTCTGTAGTGACTGTAGTGTTTTACATTCCGACCAGCAACGTGCAAGGGTTCC
The DNA here is from genome assembly GCF_028018385.1 of Neofelis nebulosa. Taxonomy (NCBI): domain Eukaryota; kingdom Metazoa; phylum Chordata; class Mammalia; order Carnivora; family Felidae; genus Neofelis; species Neofelis nebulosa. Next base: position 7,580,183 of record NC_080794.1, on the reverse strand, counting down.
AATTTCTCTGCATCTTTGCCAACACTTGTCACTTTTTCATTTTACTGATAAAAGGTATCTCAATAGGAATGACATGATATCTCTTTGCAGTTTCGATTTGCATTTCCCTAATGATTAGTGATGTCGAGCAACTTTCCTGTGTTTATTGGCCATTGTATATCTTGTTAGGAGGAATATCTGCTTAAATCCTTTGTCTATTTTTGAATTGGGTCGTTTATTTTTTGTTGTTGTATTGGAGTTATTTATGTATTCTAGATACCAACCCCTTTTCAGATACACGATTTGTGAAGATTTTCTTACATTCTGTGGGGTGTCTTTTCACTCTCTTGCTGGTGTCCCTTGAGGCACAAAAGCCCTTAGTTTCGTTGAAGTCCAATTCATCTATTTTTTCATTTTGTGAACTGTGCTCTTGGTGTCATACCCACTAAATCATTGCTAAATCTAATGTCATAAACATTTCCCACTACGTTCCCTATGTTTTCTTCCAAGATTTTTGTAGTTGTAGTTAAGATTAGGTCTCTCGGGGCGCCTGGGTGGCGCAGTCGGTTAAGCGTCCGACTTCAGCCAGGTCACGATCTCGCGGTCCGTGAGTTCGAGCCCCGCGTCAGGCTCTGGGCTGATGGCTCAGAGCCTGGAGCCTGTTTCCGCTTCTGTGCCTCCCTCTCTCTCTGCCCCTCCCCCGTTCATGCTCTGTCTCTCTCTGTCCCAAAAATAAATAAAAAACGTTGAAAAAAAAAAAAAAAAAAAGATTAGGTCTCTCATTCATTTTGAGTTAATGTTTGCATATGGTGTAACATAAGGGTCTAAATTTATTTTTTGCATGTGGAATCCAAATTTTCCCACCACCATTTGTTGAAAAGACTGTTCTTTCCCTATTGAATGGTCTTGGCACCCTTGTCAAAAATCAATTGACCATACATGTCAGGGTTTATTCTTGGGTTCTGCAGTTTATTCCATTGGCCTATATGTCTCTCCTTATGCCAGTACCACACTGTTTAGCTTTGCAGTAAGTTTTGAAATGAAGAAGTGTGAATCTTTCAACTTTGTTCTTTTTTTCTTCAGATAGTTTGGCTATTTGACATTCCTTGAGATCTCATATGAATTTTAGGGTGAGTTTTTCTGTTTCTGTAAAAATGCCATTGGGATTTTAATACAGATTGCATTGAATCTGTACATTGCTTTGGGGAGTATTGACATTTAACAATATTCCAGTTCACGGATGTGGGATATCTTTCCATTTATTTAGGTCTTCTTCAACTCACAGAAATGTCTTGTAGTTTTCAGTGTGCAAGTCTTTAACCTCCTTGATTCAGTCTATTCCTAAGTATTTTGTTCTGCTTAATGCTATCGTAAATGAAATCATTTCACTAGTCCCTTGTTAGATTGTTCACCGCAAATGTATAGAAATACAACTGATTCGGGAGTGTTGATTTTATATTTGAATCCTCACTGTATTCATTTATTGGATCTAAATTTTTTGTGTGTGAATTCTTTAGGGTTTTCTATATATAAGATCGTATCATCTATGAATGGAGACCCTTTTACTTTCTTTCCAGTTTAGATGTCTTTTACTTGTTATTCTTGCCTAATTGCTCTGGCTAGAATTTCCAGTACTCTGTTGAATAGAAGTGGTGAAAGCAGGCATCTTTGCCTTGTTCCTGATCTTGGAGAAAAAGCTTTCAGCCTTTTACCATTGAATGTGATGTTAACTGTGAGGTTTTTTTGTATTTCTGTATTTCGTGTGGTCTTTATCATCTTGAGGGAGTACCTACTATTTATATTTTATTGAGCATTTTTATCATGGAAGGGTGTTGTATGTTACCATATTTTTTCTTTTTCTTTTAATTTTTTTTAAGTTTATCTATTTTGAGAGAGAGAGCATGTAAGCGGAATAGGGACAGAGAGAGAGGGGAGAGAGAGTCCTAAGCAGGCTCCGCATTATCAGCACAGAGCCTGATGTGGGGCTCAAACTCAGGAACCATGATATCATGACCTGAGCTGAAATCAGGAGCCGGATGCTCAACTGACTGAGCCATCCAGGCACCACCCCTATGGTATTCTTTTTCTGTATCAATTCAGATGATCATGTTTTGTTTTATTTTGTTTTGTTTTCCCTTCATTGTGCTTCATTATGTCATGTAGATAAAAAAGATAAAACTAGGCGGGGACCCTAAACTGAGTGGTTTCAAATTAGGATTGGAAGGCTCAGCTGAGGTGTCTCTGTTCTTCTGCCTCTGCCTTAGGCCAGGCCCTTGTCTTACACTTGGACTCTTAACAACAGCCTTTTCAAAATAGTCCTCATTTTACTGTCAGTGGATCTTGGAATGATTGTCTTTGAAGAACTTGCAGTCTGCTGGGAATAAAGAATTTCTTTAAAAAAATTTTTTTTAATGTTTATTTTTGAGAGAGAGAGAGCACAAACAAGGGAAGGGCAGAGAAAGAGGGGGACAGAGGATCCAAAGCAGGCTCCGTGCGGACAGCAGAGAACCTGATGTGGGGCTCGAACCCATGAACCGTGGGATCGTGACCTGAGCCCAAGTTGGGCGCTTAACCGACAGAGCCACCCAGGTGCCCCGGGAATAAAGAATTTCTAATTCAGTTGATCTCATTGGAAACTGGCCTTTTAATGAAAGATTTGGTTTGTCCCTGGTCTGCAGACTATAATAACCTGTTTCATTTCTAACCTCATCATAATATTGAATGAGTACATATGTTAGGACATAAATATAAATCTTAAATGTAAATTCAGTGTTTTACGTTTAAATCCGGAGTCTTCAGGGCTTTCATACATCTGAAGCAAACACATAGTCGCTTCTTATATGTTTATTGCTTAAATAAATACTCCAGCAGGCTGGGGATTCATTTGGTTTTGCAAATTTTATGCATATCTCCATTTAATATCTTATTTTCTCCTGAACCATTCGGGATGGAACATTTCATGTATAGAACAGAATTGGGTTGATTCAGACACCCAGCCCCTAAGGGGAAAAGTGTCGATTTTTGATATATTGAAGAATGGTTCCTACAGTCTACACCGTGAAAGGAAATGGAATGTGGCCTATGTGTGGTATTAGAGTAAGACTTAGAATTGCCTACCTTCAAAATTCATCTTAGGGTAACAGGTAAGAACAGTTCTGGAAGTCCCAACTCTGCTGGCTGGGTGATCATAGTCACTTAGCCAAGGTGGTCTCAGTTTTCTGTAGAATGAGGATCATAGTGAATTCAAGGGGAATGCTGTGAGGAGCTGTGATCGTGGCTATCACATTTCTTCTCTGAGCCTCATTTCTATCAAAGGAAGGAATCTGGATGAGATTATCACTGGGCCATAATTTCCTGAAATCCTGTTTATATGTTTAAGTCGGTATTTCCCAAAATATGTTTCTCAGGAGGGAATGTGATAGGACATTCCTTACTTTTTTAATTTTTAAAAATTTTTATTCTTGAGAGAGAGAGAGAGAGAGAGCATGAGTGGAGGAGGGACAGAGAGAGAGAGACACACACACAGAATCTGAAGCAGGCTCCAGGCTCTGAGCTGTCAGCACAGAGCCCAACGTGGGGCTCGAAACCATGAACCGTGAGATCGTGACCTGAGCTGAAGTTGTACACTTAACTGAGCCATCCAGGCGCCCCAGGAGATCCTATATTTTAATAGTTATGGCAGACAAAGTAGAGTTGACAACAGGGCCGGCACAGCTAAGGGGATATGCCTGCGGCCTGCAGTCAGGTTTGCTCGGCCTCACAAACCCCAGCTGCCTCTCAAGACGCTACCCCACAGCTTTCCGCAATTATCAAAAGTAAGTGAGGCGATGAACGACTAGTTTTATAACCATTTGGGGGCCGTGGGATATAGGAAGAAGAGGCAATACAAGTTTAATTCCATAGCAACAACTTGGTGCACACAGAACTGCCCACTGGGAGATTCGGGCATGTAGACTCATTCAGCACGTGAGCTTCTGGAGGAATCCTAGAACAGACCCCTCAGGTGGAAGGGGGAGAGAGCTGAGTCTGTTACTACTGTGGGGACCCCAGACCCTGGAGGCCCACTGCAGTATAAGGAGGGAACAGGCATTAGCCTTAACACCCTGTGGTTGATTTCTTGGGCTCAGAAGCACTGCAGTAGCAAGAGGGCATCAGGAGTGGCCAGCCAAGTTGTACGTGGTTTGACATCCCAATATAACCAGCATCCCAAACGCTGTGGTGATCAGGGACCAGAGACATAAAATGGCAAGGCGGAGGGCAAGGCTGAGCAGGAGGCTTTCCCCCCTGATGACATCTGTGAATCTCCTTGTAAGAAAGTGATGTCATAATGGAAGGTCCAGGTGGAAGGTAAGACATTTACCATGCTTCTCCTTCAAGAGCCATATCACGTGGTCTCGTTGATCAAACAGTGTTCTCAAAAGAGGACAGAAATTATTTTAAAGAGAAGAAATGGATGAGTGGGGACAGGAAGAAGACAAAGAACCTTACCCCCAGAGATAGAAGTATTCTGTGTCGGCAAAATTGCTGACATTCACTCTGATGGCAAAGAGTCAGAGGGGTGCTGAATGGTGAAACTGTATATAAAACAGAGGACTAAAGCATATGAAAACAAAGAGTGTCTGAAAATTGTGCTTCAAATTAAATTATATGCAGTGGTTGCAAATGAATGAATGAATGGATTGAATGAATGAATAGATGTGTTGAGTTTGGTACAAAATGTCACTATCTTCGATTATGAAACGTCTATAAAAATGACTTGACAGGAAAAAGAAGTGGAAGTGTTTAGGACAATCTAAAATACTATAATATGAAAGATATTAGTAAGTATATTAATATAGTATATGTATGTATACTATTATAGTATATATACAGCTATATTTACACAGGTGTGCAATCAGGAAGCTGTCAAAGTTCATAATGTTATTGGGGCATCTGGGTGGCTCAGTCAGTTGAGCATGTGACTCGAGCTCAGGTCATGATCTCCTGAGCCCCACGTTGGGCTTGCTGTTGTCAGCCTGTCAGCCCAAAGCCCACTTCCCATCCTCTGTCCCCCTCTCTTTGCCCCTCCCCTGCTTGTGCTCTCCCCAGTAAATATTTTTTTAAAAGTTCATAATGTTATTATTTGGGGTAAGGCTAGGCTGCTAAAACAGAGACACTAAATATAGTGGCTTAAAGCATACACAGTTGACCCTTGAACAATGTGGCGGTTAAGAGTGCCAACCCCCCTCGCAGCTAAGAGTCCACATATAACTTTTGATTCCCTGCAAACTTAACTACTAGTAGCTAACTGCTGACTGGAATTTTACTGATAACTGTCTATTAACACGCATCTGTATGTTATATGCATTATATACTGTATTCTTACAATAAAGTAAGTCAGAGAAAATAAGGTGTTATTAAGAAAATCATAAGGAAAATACATTTCTAGTTCTGCTCAGTTCTGCTTATAATTGTATATATATGTATATATATATATATACATATATATGTATATATATCTCATATATATATATATCTCATATATATATATATATATAAACACCCTGCATGTAAATGGATCCATGCAGTTCAAACCCGTATGTTCAAGGGTCAACTACCCAAGTGTCTCCTTCCATGGCAGTCTTGAGGTGAGGAGCCCATGTCACAGGCACAGATCTGTCAAACAAGGATCCAGATGTCTTTTAAGCTGTGGCTGTTCCACCCCTCGGACTTAACAACCGACTGTTGGTTAATGCCTTCTGTCTCTTTCCTCAGGACTCCTTGTTCAGTCCATTACACTCAGAAAGTGTTGGGGGAACTTGTTTATTTTAACACACCTTTGCCAATAATCTTTTGTAAAAAATGCATTTCTATTACTACCTGCTTTAATTATATTTTCATCAAAACACTGGAGCTGCAGATTTAGATAATTAAAAAAATGGAAAATGTCTCCCACGCAACCTAATTGCCAAAATCACACTAAACAGTTAACTCAATGAGTCTTCCTTTCTGTCATTAAAAAAAAAATGTGACTTTATTTTTCAAGTCAAATAAACTGTTAACATATTTTGAGGAATAGAATAAAAACTACCAAGAGATAAATGATGCAACAAATCTTGTAAAAGCAGTTAAGTCAAGATTAAAATGCTGTTGTAGAACAGCAATGTAGTAGAACATTTTTATTCTGTAAATTTTTCTCATTTACTTATGCAATATAATATGCAGCTACAGTCTTAAGTTATTCATAAAGCAGAGGGGATGCTGAAAGGAATGTTACTCCTTTGGCACACGTGTGTGCATATGTATACCGAACTCTGGTGTTTGGAAATAAATACAAATCATGTATAAAATTAAGTAATTCCATTAATTTTGTTAGACACACTGATCAAACTTTTTCAAAGTGATTAATGAGAGTAAATATAGACTGGTAAAAGTCAATTGGTCTCATATCTAGTATAAATTGGATTTTTTTTTTCTAACATGAAATAGTATATATTAAACATTTTATAAGATGAATTAAGTTCAGGACTGTAACTGGAATATTTTGGATGCCTGGATAAATATGTCTTAAATAGTTTCTTGTGTCATGCATACCAGATCTCAAAGAAGCCACGTAAAAATTTACCACAGATTTTGCCTGGTGAAATATGAAAAGTCAGAAAGCTCTCCTGTACTGACCTGTGCTGCTTTGGTTGTTGGATGGTGTTTTTCTAAACCAGCGAGCTCATTCTAAGGATTGGTCTAGAGAGTAGCTGAAAAGAATTGCTTGTGTTTTAAATACAGGACCCCAAAAAGTGTCATTTAGATGGTTAATCTTTCTTACTGATGCTCTGATTTTCCATCTCCAGTCTCCCTCATGAGTAATTCATTCTTTTGGCAATAACTGAGGAATGGAAAAGGGGAGGTCAGTAAGTGAAAATCAGCGTTACTGGTACTGCCCATACTTTATGATACACGTATCTGATTTCAGAAAGTCCCCACGAGGGCCAGCGCGTTCTATGCCTGAAGCCCCAGTTCACCTTCAGCAGAGCAATGACTAAGACAAGAAAAGGTAAAAAGTTTTACAGCTGGGAGTATGGCAACTCGACTAAGCACACCCAAATAATGGTTCAAATGATCCCGTTGTTTGGAGCCCTGGAGATTTTTACACCTTAGGTCGGTGCACCTTAGAATTCGAATAGGTGAGGGGTGTGCTTTCCTTTTGAGAAGTGGGAGAAGGAGAGTTCTACAAGCAAAAGTTGTGACAAAGGAGACCCTGTGATATCAGGAAAGAGGACATCTGGGAAGCTGAAGATCCAGAAATGCATTAAAGGCGCCCATGTCCACGAAGTACTTGGACATCTTCACACCCACAGGGACTTGTGCTGGAAGGCTGCTACTCGAAGTCACTGATCAGTTTGAGTTCTTTCCTGCCTCTCTCCGGCCAGCCATCGGCTTGATTAGTTCCACCTTTTCTCATTCCTGTGCATGCTATTCAACAACACGGAAACTCACAAAACCATGCAAAACTGTTCATTCAGTGCTTACTACCTGCCCTGTGCCGGGTGCTGTGCTAAAGGTTGCACGGGGAAGACAAGTCCCTGCCCTTCGGTGACCTCAGCACAGCACTACCCCAGGGCACTATGTGACAGACTCAAAGCAGGAGCAGGAATAAGCTCCGGATGTAGAGGAGATTAAGGCTGTGAAGACTGGGCGAGCCTAGGGAACACCTCACAAAGGAGGAGAGAGACCCGGAAGGATGATTGGATTTGCCCCACCTGGAGAAGAGCAAAGACCCTCCCCAACCTCTGAGACACTTGACCCAATTGTTAGAATCATTGAGGTTTTGGAAATAACACTGCTCAGGGATGGGTGGGTATGAGGTGCCTGTGGGAACAGTGGCCAGAGGGAAGGCTGGTTCCCTACGGGCACTCACGGACATTAACGCATCGATTTCCCTGTATTTGTTTGTCTATCCCATTGGCAACAATCACCCGGGCAGAGCACAGAGTCCTGAGGCACAGAGAAAGCAGTGGTTCTCAGCCTCAAGCATACATACATTAGATGGATCGAGAGGAAACAGTGGTACAGAGGACTGGATTCTCCCACCTCCACCGCCATCAGAACTCTGATCTGGGCGGTCTAGGGTGGGATCCGGCATCAGTTATTTAAAAAAAAGCATTCTTGGTGAACCTCACATACATCTGGAGCTGAGACACAGGAGTGGGACATGTTGAGGAAAAAACAGGTCAGGGGAAGGAAATGTCCCCAGCGATGCTGCATGGACAGGACCTTTGAATTTTAAGGCAGCACAAGGGCTCTGAGCACCAGGAAGGGGCCTGGAGCAGACGGTACGCCCCTGAGCTGGGAGGTAATTTTGATGAGGGCTGGCATGCTTGGTTTTGGCCACTGGGCACCCAGGTGATTTTGAAATTATACACTTAAATGCTGACCATAATCCCATTTCATCGTTCATACCAAGTATTCAAAAAGTCTCTTTCTCTTAACAACTACTGTTTCTATAGCAAATCCTCCATCTCTGGTAGCTCGTCATGTAAGGACGCACCGTGACTTTTTAATCGGTGTATTTGCCACTGTGGTTTCCTGGCCATGAAAAAGGATTTGCAACGTGTACCTTGGTGGACCCCCAGGCATTTCTTCTCCTCATATGTTTATCAGTGGGGATGTCTGCACTGCTGTGGGGATAACTTCAGAAAGACTTTAAGGCCCTGGGGAATCCTTGGCCAGAGATCCCCACTGACAAATCACAACCGCCTCCAGCTCCCGGTTTGAAATGAATGATGGTCTGTCAGTTTCTTAAGTATTGAGTTGTTAATAAATGTAAAAGGGAAATAAAACCTGTCTCCTTCGATGCTGATTCTGTATAGAACATGAAAATGCCCCACACAGGACAGTATCATCACTGCACAGGCCCCTGGGTATTAAAGAAAGCTCAAGGACACAGTGTCTTCCTGTCAAATAATCCAGAGAAACTATGGGTGAACTTTTGTCAGCTTGTTAACAACTGGCAACTTCGCCTTAAAGTTCAAGTCTCTAACTTTGTATCATTTAGATTCGCCTTAAAGTTCAAGTCTCTAACTTTGTATCATTTAGATGCGTGTCCTTTCACTTAAGGGCTGTAGGGAGGTCATCTCCAGCGTATTTCATGAACCTACGTGAGTCAGGTACACAGTAGGAGAGAATCCCAAGCCAAATGTATCCATCTAAAACGAAGTCATTGCCAGGCATTTCTAGGTCAGCAACCAGACCTTGCCGGAGTTTGGCCATTTATATTCGTCCTACTGTTTACCTTTCCACTAAGAGCTTCTTTAATTTTTTAGACTTTTTAATTCTAACAATCCTTTCCTTTACCCTAATCCAGTGGTTTTCAAGTAAGCGTTATGAGAATCCTCCAAGGAGCTTTTAAAAACATAAGGATGTCCAGGTCTTAACCTGGACCTTCTTGAAACTCTGGGGTGAAAGCTGGATATGCACACATTTTAAAAATACCTATTAGCTTTCTGAAAGTGAGCTGCTAGGTAAAAACTCCTTCCTAATCCATTTAGTTTCCTGGTCCACTCATCTCTAACTGGGTCAACCTTAAATTCCTCATCTCAAATTCACCCTCTACCCAAAAAGCCCATCTCTGACTCTTCAAGGCAGACAAATACGAACTCAAACAAGAGTTTTAAAATATGATGGAGATTTTAAGTGATGAAATTTGTGGTCAACCAAAGAAACCGGTTATTGTTTGGAGTGATAAAAAACAGGAATTCTTTTCTTTTCCTTTTCCAAATGAAGTTTAATTGATAATTCAGCTTCAGGAATAAAAATAACTTCTGAAATGAAGAGTATAAATATGTTTGGTGAGTGTTTTTCAGAGTTTATTTCTTTTCTTTCTTTCTTTGCATACAGTGCTGATCCATTCTCTTGCCTGAATGTTATAAAGAAATTAAAATTTTAGGTAGATGAGCTACCTATTCCCATCCTAAAACACCACAAATCCCTAGTAGCCTTGAAGGCAAAATGCCTCCACAGTTTTTCCGTAATGTTTATGGCTGGAATATAGCACCTGGTTGAAATAAAATAGGGACTCAGAGTTCACTTAAACACGACCCCAAAGGTGTCTGGCATTAAACTCATGGACTCAGATATTTCAGGAATTTGCAAACTACCAGCTACCTACGAAAACGAAGCCCATCCAATTAAATTTATAAAGGCTGAAGGTTCTAAATGGGCCAATGCCGTAAAAGTGTTAAGTTACCAGACAGTTATGAATGGAAAATACCATGTTTCTGTTGATGGAAGTCTATAAAAATCTGAGGAAACAGACTGTAGGTAATGAGCACATTACTGCTTTTCTAGTAACACTTTAACTGCTGTTTGCAACTGTTGTTGCTTGTTTATAATTCATTTCCTGATCGTTGAGGACCGAGATACAAAAAGAATTCCTGCTTTATTCTCTAGAAGCTATCAACAAGATGGAAGGAGCAGAGGGGGAGTGACAGCATACTGCAGTGCAAGCAGAAAAATGGATGAACATTGACAAAACCAAGGCGGTGCTGGGCACACATGGGGTGTCCTCTGTGAGGAGGCTTCAGATGCAGACAGTGCCAGACTCCCAACCCGTTAGGATGTAACATCTAATCCCGGCGGTGGATGCACACCACGGGCTCACGGAAACACCTGCTGTGCAGAATGCATTTACTCGAAGATATGTAAAGCTTCTGCAATGCAAGAACTTACCTCTGCCCCTGTTGAGACTTAGGCCTTTCCTACTTTTTCCTAAGAACTCCTTCTTCCCAGGTCGTAAAACCAGAGGCATAAGGCAGTTCGGCCTGGAGAGCTGGAAGGGTTCCAGTCTCTGACCTGTCCCCGGTTATGAACTGCTACCACAGACACTTGTTTAAAAACCGAGCACTTACGGATGGGGGACCTGTACTCACAAGCTCTAGAAAAAGCACAGAAACCTGGACTCGATAAATAATCCTTAAAAACTCATTTTATCTAGTGCTTTTTTTTCTTCCTCTCTGGCAATTAAACTGACTCTCGTATTTCCTGAGGAGGTCCCTTGTTTGGACGATTGTAAGGCATTGAGACCCACTAATTGACTACATAATCCTAAATAATGAAGAACTGACTATAATCTCTACTTAAAAAAGTTTTCAGTACTAGAGATCTTTCAGGTCATTTTTGTTCCCTGGACAGTATTAAATTCAAATATACCTAATCTTTGGATGAGCAGTAAAGTAAAATGCTAATAGCCCAAATATATTCCCCTAGGGATAATGACGTAAACACATTAAATATGAAGAATATTTTTTAAAGTATCAAACGTTTACCTAATTCGTGATTTTGTTCCCCCCCTCCGATCTTGAATCCTGGGTTATTTTGTAATTTCCCGTTTTTTACTTTCCTTCTGTCCTGGGGGCCTCCTAATTTCATACTACACAAGCAATTTGCTTTATCAAAGAAAACAAGAAAAACCTGCTATCTCCTTGTATTTACCTAAAAATCCAGAAATAAAGAAACCTACTTACAAAGCACGCTACCTCATACACTGTAGAAACTTAATCTCAGCCAAGTTACACTGCTGCCAATCACTGAGCTGCAAAGTGTTTCTTTCTCTCTCTCTTAACTTAATAAAGCTTGTCAAAGGTTCCAAGAAACCAACTGTGACTTCGGCTTTTATTGCGTTCTGATGGGATCAGTGGTTACAGGGCCCCAGCATCACAGATCACTCTCCCCATACAGGGCGGAGGAGAACGCGGTGTAATCCAGGGCACCGGGCACGCTGCCCGGCCCGGAGTAGGCGGGCATCCTCTTGATGCAGTACTGGGCCTGATCTGGTGGCAGCTCTCGACGGAGCTCTTCTGCCAGGATGTACGGCTGGAAAAAAAACACGCAAGTGTCGGTTAAGATCAGTGGCAGAAAACACAGGAATGTCAGTGGCGTTGATACTTACACATCGCCTGCATCTGTTGGATTTAAACAAAGGATCGAAGTTGGGGGGTCTAACAGGGGCAGTAGCGGACAATGGACGGAAGGCTGCGTTTCACTCCTAAGAGCGTATGTGCAAGGTGATTTGTCTTGTGGCCAGAGCAGGAAATCGTAATACGCTTCATAAAGGCAGAGGGAGGACTATCACCAGTATTCCTCAAAATGAGCCATAATGCAAAGGGAAAATACTACAGCCTAAGATTCACACTGGAAAGATAAAGGGACAGTTGGTTTATATCATACACTGATGAGAATATAGGGATGGTTACTTAACGTGATCAACGTTTTCTTTTTTTTAACATATGTGACTGTGTTTTTAGGAAATGGAGTCATTTTCCTACTCAGTTTATTATAAAGCTAACTTTGCCACTGGAGAAAACCTCTTTCTAAAGCAAAATAAAATTAACATTAGCAATGGATTGTTTTTTCTTTTCTTTTCTTTTTTTTTTTTTGGTAAATGTCAAATGTCCAACAGGAAACAGCATAATTCTAGTAAAACAGACTGGCTGGGGGCAGCTCTGGCTGGGGGCAGCTGGGTGGCTCAGCTGGTTAAGTGTCTGACTTCAGCTGAGGTTGTGATCTCACAGTTCGTGCGTTTCAAGCCCTGCATCGGGTTCTATGCTGACAGCTTGGAGCCTAGAGCCTGCTTTGGATTCTGTGTGTCCCTCTCTCTCTGCCCCTCCCCTGCTCACACTATCTCTCTCTCTCAAAAATAAATAAACATTAAAAAAATTTTTAAAACCAGACTGGTTGGCGAGAGTCAAAAAAATAAATAGCAAATACACTATAACTTATAGTAGTTTTCTTATGGGGTGGGTGCATTAGATGAGCTTTGCTTTATTACCTCCTCTCCCTCTACCCCCACTCTCATGAGAACAGGATGAATTTTAAAATAAACATTATTGTTTTTAGGATAGTTTAACTTATCTGATGTTTTAAGGTAATAAGCATGGCCATGCTGATGTTTTAACACCCTAAATTCCTCTTCCCTTTCAGCCAGAACACAGGGTAAAAGAATCATGGCCCACATTGAATTTATACGTACTGAGATGTTATTGTTTGGGGAATGAGATTCAAAAATCTTGAACATGCAATTAAACTCCTACTTCATTTCTAGCCCACACGTAATGAAAAGCCTGCCAATATTTTAAATGACTGAATGGCTATATTTAACTTTGCTCCCGTGGTTGGGCACAAAGTTGAGGTCACTGATCCTTAAGAAAATGTTCCCGGTTCCACGGTATCTGATTTGTGTGGCATCTACTGACCCAGAATGTAAAATGGCATTTAACCAGTGAAGCACAGAAAAAAACTCTACAAAATATGCACTTGGTTCCTTCTGTCAAATTCACTGTGAGGCCCACACAAAGTGCCAGGAACAGAATGTCTGTGTTTTCTCTGTTCTGTGTTTGCCATCGTTAGGTTTACTTGCTGCTTTTTGATTTCAATGCTGATGTGGTACAAAATATCAAAATGGTTTTCACTTGGCAACGCTGTTTCTTGTTTTACCAGATCAATGCACCGGACTACCACAAAAGCAGAAGGAAATCTGTCACTGCAGACCTTATCAGAAGCCAGGATCCGGAAGGAGGCAATGACCTGCTCAGCCGTGTCCGTGTCCGCCGTCTCTCTAGTCATGAAGTCGATGAAGGACTGGAAGGTGACGGTGCCCTGTCCATTGGGATCCACCAGGGTCATGATGCGGGCAAATTCAGCTTCGCCCTGAGGCAAGGTTGCAAAGAAACATGTAATTCAACGGGACACAACCCTCAATGAGGCCTTTTTACCTCCCGACGTGCAAATTCCTTAGCGTCTGAAAATTTAAATAGCGACTTAAGTTTATTGCCATGAAATGATGTTACAAGTTGCTGTAGCATGAAGCCAGAAGCTGCTGAAGGTCAGAATTCCTTCCTCCCTCTGACCCATGTAGCCTTCAGGCCTTAACATATTTCCGGAAGAGGAATTCAGAGAGAAAGAGAGATGGGCCTTTTCTCGGACTCCAATCAATCAACAAGAGTAACACTGCTAAATGGAAGGCAGTTCAGAACGTGGCTCTCATGATTTTTATTGTAAGGGTCTGAGAAGAACCAAAGTAGCTCATGTTCAAAATCCACATTGATGGGTAATAGAGAAGCCGGGGTATACTGTAAATGTAAGATTTTCTTAGCTGATTTATTACTAAAAAAGTTTTTACCTTCTAAGATATTAGTGGGAAAAGCACTTTGAAAATCATCAGGCTACTAAATACCATTCAAGTGTATACACTTTATAAAGGATAAACTGTACAGTATATGAATTACATCTCAACATGGCTGTTAACAAATCATCAGAAGGGGTGCCTGGGTGGCTCAGTCAGTTAAGCATCCGACTCTTGATTTCAGCTCAGGTCTCCATCTCACCTCCTTCTAACGGTTCATGAGATCCAGCCCCATGCTGGGCTCTGTGTTGACAGTGTGGAGCCTGCTTGGGATTCCCTATCTCCCTCTCTCTCTGCCCCTCCCCTGCTCATACTCTCCTTCAACTCCTCCCCCCCCACCTCAAATAAATAAACTTAAAAAAAAAACAAACTTTAAAGAATAAAAAAAAATCATCAGAAAACTTCATGTTCTCTTCTTTTATTAGAAAATAAAAATCTGACCAATTCCTGAATAAACACACATATTCTGGCTCTGTGAAATTCTTTCTATATAGTAGCAGGCAAGCCTTCAAAAATATCCTATACGATGAAAGTGCACTGATCCCAAGTGTGCCATCATAATTTAAGTGAGTCACCTCCCAGAAGTCCAAAGTCAATAAAATATCAAATCTTAGTAAAATTTTCACTTCTGTCTTACCAAATCATAACCCATGGAAATCAAGCAGGCTCGGAAATCTTCATGATCCATCAGGCCATTCTTCCTCTGCCAACAAAGAAAATGAACAGAGAAGCTGAACGTTAGGGACAGATCAAATAAGAATCCAGTAAGAATCCAGTAAGAGAAGGGCCATGTTGAGCCCTGCCGAAGAGACTGTAAAGGTCACTCTATTTACAGGGGATGGGGCTAACACGGGAATGTTACAGAATACTTTCTTAAGAAGGAAAAAGGAGGGCAATGCCTGGGTGGCTCAGTTGGCTGAGTGTCCGACTTCGGCCCAGGTCATGATCTCACGGTTGGGGGAGTTCGAGCCCTGTGTTGGGCTCTCTCTGGTCAGCCTGCTTTGGATCCTCTGTCCCCCTCTCTCTCTGTCCCCCCCCCCCCCCGCTCATTCTCTCTGTCTCAAAATAAATAAACTTAAAAAAAAAAAAAAGGAAAAAAGTGGAAAGGGGGCTAACCACCAGACAAAAATTAAAGGAGATTACACATGCGAGAAAGCAGCAGGAAAAAAAACCACCTAGTGCCAAGAGAATGGCCCGGTCAGAACTAACTACTGCCACCTACTGATGACAGATCACTAATGGTCCAGAGAAATTATCACGCTCTCATGGCCCCAGGCGGTCCTCTTTGTGAAGCTCCCGGAAGACACCAGCATTCCTAGGACTCCCACAATGGCACAGCGACCCCCAAATCACTCTCCGGCTCGTTGGCCAGGATGGAGCGGCCCTCCCACGCATCAGACAGCCATGCTCAGAAATGCAGTGGGCGTCTGCCCAGAGCAGCGTGCAAGAAGGCCCAAAGGGACGACGGCTGTCACAGCCGAGGAAAGGCCGGGTCAGGACAAACAGTGCCCTCAACTCTACAGATACCCAGGTGTCCCCACAAAGCCCTGGGTGTGATAGGAAGTGCGTGTCGTGCTGAAGATTTTCTTGCAAGTATTGAGGAGACAGCTAAGGCTCAGCATCAGTATGAACTTAAAAATAAGAAAACACCTTTAAGGTTATTTTTTGACATTTTCACTTGCCCATGAAATGGCCCGTCCCAGAAGCGAATAGCAAGTTCTGTTTTCCTATGAATGGAAACTGCACGTGTCTGTTCTCATGCCTGTGCCTGGGGCTCAGTCACTGACCTGCCCTCCCGGGAACATGCTTTCCTACCTCACTGACACTTATTTCAGGCTGACTTTCCTTACTTCTCTTTCTCTGGTTCCTCTGCCTCCTTCACACACAGTTAATTCCCCACAGTCTGGGCCCTTCCCTCTTCCTGCTCTCCAGGCTGTGCTGCCACAAACACCAGCACGTGGGGACCCCTGCAGGGCTCAGCCCTGAGCCCTAACCGGGTTGCCAGCTGGCCAGGGCACCTCTTCATATAATGCTCACTCCACTTGCACGGCACTCCTGTTCTCATGCCCTCAAGGCTTGGAATATCCATGTTATTTGTAATCTCTCTCTCTCCTCCGCCCCCCAATCCTGTGGTTACGTTCTCCCCGATTTCTGTCTCAGTGAATCTCAGCTCTGCCCTCTTGTCCTCACTTGTACCTCTGCTATGCCCCCACCCAGGAACTCCCATTCCTCTCCTCTCCCTTCTCCAAGAGCCTCCGGTCTGTGCCTCCACTCCCCGCCCCCTACCGTCCAGTCCAGTCCATCGTAGCCACTGCAGCCAGGCACGTTTTTTCTGAAACACAGCCACGATCAGGTTACGTCTGTGCTCTGAAAGCCCAGCAAGAATTCCCTCAGGGCACATCCGCTGGGTCCTCTGCCATTCCTAACCCTTACTATTCAATGAGAGGACGCAGCAAAGTGGATCCACATTCCTGACACCTCTCCCCACTAAGTTCAAGCAAACGTCGTTCCCCCCAGGACATACACTTCTTAACATTGACACGAACTTTTGAACTTGGCAGGTCCTGGGGCGCCTGTGTGGCTCAGTCGGTTAGGTGTCCGACTTCAGCTCGGGTCGCGATCTTGCCGTTTGGGAGTTCCAGCTCCGCGACGGGCTGTGTGCTGACAGCTCAGAGCCTGGAGCCTCTCTCTCTCTCTGCCCCTCCCCTGCTCATGCTCTCTCTCTCTCTCTCTCTCTCTCTCTCTCAAAAACAAATAAACCTTAAAAGAAAAAAAACTTGGCACATCTTGTGTTGCCCTCCTTTGGACTTCAGTTGCAAAAGACAATCTCGTTATCTTGGATTCAAATAAATGTGCTTGTTCCTGTGAGGCGGCCCCAGTGAGGGAGAGAGGTCCTCCAAGGAGCCCGGCTGGGTTTGTGCGGGGACAGCGATCCCTGACATGGACTTGAATGTATGGATCGGGTCAGCAGTGGAACATGTTCCTACGCAATAAAGCAGCGCTCACAACATGCTAACTTCTGTACTCCTCTCTGTATTTCACTCTTTATTGTGCCTCAGGCCCCGATCACAGGTCTACAGTCTGAACTCTTTGACAGGTGCACAGCCCAGAGGCATTTTTAAGAACCATCTACTGAAAACTGTAAAGCATACACAGAGTCCTGTTCAGAGTACTGGGATATCCCTTTTTATGGGATTTTTACCAAATGAAAGGTGGTCTTAGAAGTCTCTTTTAGCCATTAAGATAAGAAAACTGGGAATTTTCTTACAAAGACTTGGTTTTAAGGGCGCCTGGGTGGCTCAGTCAGCTAAGCGTCAGACTTTTCACTCAAGTCATGATCTCACAGTTCGTGGATTCCAGCCACTGTCAATGTCCATGCTGACAGCACAGAGCCTGCTTGGGATCCTTTCTCTCTCCTTCTCTCTCTGTCCCGTCCCCACATGCATTCACTCTCTCTCTTTCTCTCTGTTCCTCCCTGACTCACACTTTCTCTCTCTCTCTAAATAAATGGATAAACTTAAAAAATTATAATTGGTTTTACTCGCTATTATTCAAATAAAATACCAGGTAATATTTTAGAAACAGCACTTAACTATTTATATGCCTGTACCATGCAAATGATCATCATTCTGTTGGTGCATTTTCCTTAAAACATGTCGCGAGTCAGTTTTATTAATTAAAAAAAATTAAAACAAGCAAACAAATTAAGTTTTATGTGTCAAAATGGTAGGTTAAGTTTTCATTAGGCGCTTTATCTAAGTAGTTACTTAGGAAAAGTATCTCAGAATGTTGTCTTTGAGTCTTTAGAAAAGATCTAAGTCCAACAACCACATCTCATCAAGGATGCACTTTTGCTTGGAACAGATCTAGCTTTGCCATCAACTACAAAGGCATCCGTCAGGTGGTCTGCATAAAGCCACATGTGACCCTTGACTCTGAATCACCTTGAACAACATCAGAGCCTAGCACTTCATCTTTGGTGGCTGTTTCCATTTGGCATTAATTATCCGGTTTCCCTGTAATATCTATTGGGCATTAACACTTAAACTAATAGCACGAATATTAGTTCAAATGCACTTTTTAATGTCCCCAGTATTGCTTTTTCGAGTAACTACAGGGAGAGGTAGACGTACCCTGTCAAAGTGGTTGAAGGAGGCCCTGAACTCATTCATCTGCTCTTGGGTGATGCCTTTCGCGTCTCTCGTCAGGATCTGGGTCTCCACTTCATTGATGGTTCTGGCGATGGTCGTCAGCAGCACCTCCCACCCAACACGAATGTGCTACCAAAGCAAAAAGGAAATGATCAGCCCTGGGTCTTATCAGCACATCAATCTTGCCTCCTCATTTTCATAGCCGGAGAGCAGACTCAAAGGGAGGTAAGTAGGGCTTACCAAACTCTTTCATTATTCCATTCTAATTTTTCACTCTTCCTAAGACTCTGTAGTAGGAAGTGCTCAGAAGTGAGAGTGGGGGTTCTAACGGTGGTGACTGGCACTTCGTAAATAAAACATACAATACAGAGTCTATTTGTCATTACAAATATCTTTCCATTTACCAAATAGCAGGAAGGGCCCTGGATTGCACCTGCTCACTCCAAGGACAGGAAATTGAGCCAAACTGGTAGCAATGTTAACCATTTGTTTTGGCTTTCAAAGCAGTGCACTGGATTCATTGTCATGATGATGATGATGATGGTGATGGTGGTGGTGACCGTGGAAACCAACAATTTTATAGTGCTTGATCTAGTTCACAAAGCTTTTTCACATAAAGTGATGGGGAAGGCCTGAAGATCCCTAACTTCCACCGTGCAGAACTTCACAGGAACAGACACAGACAACTGTGGGTAGGGGGGAAACACCCCAAGAGAAGGTGAGATGGTCACAACTAAAAGCCACAGCAACCCCCGCCTGTGTGGCCGCTGTACCTCCATGGTGTAATTGGTGTGCTTGTTGTCAAAGACCAGGGCCTCCTGGATGAGCTGATGGTCTCCCTCTAGCTTGTCGATGTTGTTCTTGTAGTTGATGATGTTGTGCTCATACTGCTTCAGCTGGTTCATCTGGTCTTCCAGGGCTCCTGTGATCTGGATGGAGCTCCGGGCAATCTCCTGACGGAGGCAAGAGGAGGGAAGAAACGGGTGAGTGGGCCTCTACAGATGACCGTGTGGGAGTCCCAGTTCCTGATGCTGCTGCAGATGCCATGCTGGCATTCAGCTGCAGCCAGAGTCAGGGGATTTTCTCAGGTGGGGTGGGAAACGGGGCAGGACCACAGTGTGAAAGCAGCTCTGGTTATGATTCATCTACAGGGTGGGGAAAAATCAACCGAGAGCCGAAAGAGCAAAGCAGGAAGAGGGGTGAGCGTTTTCTCAGCCTCCTTCCACTAAAGACGGAAGCCTGCCTGGGTCAGCGCTGCCCTGTTCTGGAGGTGGCGGTGTGATGTTCTTCATGAAACGAGCTGTGGACAGATGTAAGACCACTGGAGAGTCAAAAGAATTTCTTACAGTTTTATATGTTCTCCCTTTAAGAAAGAAGGTAACAATTTACCACCATAGGGAGGTTGGGAGAAACACAAGAAGGGCAATATATGTCTCTTGGCTGTTCTCAGGGATAAAATGAACCCAGAAATCAGTGTCATTCAAAGATCACTTTTCCTTAAATGTTCTGAAAATGCAAAATATCTGCTTTATTTTTAAAAAAAAAAATTTAAGTTTATTTATTTTGAGAGAGACAGAGGTAGCATGAGTCGGGAAGGGGCAGGTAGAGAGGGAGTGAGAGAGAATCCCAAGCAGGCTCCCAAGGCAGGGCTCGAACTCATGAAACCGTGTGATCGTGATCTGTCCGAACCAAGAGTTGGACACTTAACCAACTGAGCCACCCAGGTGCCCTTGAAAATGCAATCTTTGTGACTCTTCACATGTCCTCCTTAGGGATGGATGGTTTAAAATCTAGGTCCCATAGAAGCTAAGCACTGAGAAAGAGCCCCATCATCCTTTTTAATGACACAATGAACGGATGGCAGCAAGAACAGCCTGGTCCCCGTTAGTGTGCCCCCACACACTGCACCAGTGTCCACAGGCCACAAAAGCTCAGGAGCCCAAAAGAGCAAAGCCCAGCATGACAGGAAGGGCCCTCCCAGCCCTGAGTGGAGCAACCGGGAGCAGAAGAGGTGTCATCGTTGGGTCAACTCAGGGACTAATTTTGAGGCTGGGGAAAAGCTCTCTGTGAAGGGTGCCACACTACCTCCATCTTGTTCTGGATCCACGGCCCGATGGCATTGGCCTGTGCAGCAAACTGGCGACGCAGACGCTCATTGGCATGCTGACGGGCCAGCTCCTCCTGCAGGGACTGATCCCGGATGGGCACAAGCTGCTTCACCTGTCAGGGACCAAGGGCAACAGGGATAAGACACCAGCTTTCTTCCAACAGGAGTGACCGAGATATGTGCTGGCAGTCCAGAGCGGAGGGGTGGAAACAGAGAGGGTGGGGGGAGTGGGGGCCCCCACTACAGGAACCAAAGGGAGAGCTCAGTCTAGTCCTGATGGCCCCCCCCCAGTGCCTGCTGAAAACCTGGGTGCATCTGCATTAGGGACACGGACATTCCTCCAGCCAGGGGCTCCCTGCAGAGGATTTGTGAACTTGACTGAGGGAAAGCAGACATCTTTATTTTCACTATCTCTAATTGAAAGTTAGTGTTTCCTTCGATTACGAATGTGGGCAGCAAATCCACAGTAGTATTTAGCAGTACTGTGACTTGATCACAGTAGAAATCACAGACATTCTCATATAACATGAGTTCTCTGTGAATCCACAAAGGAGCTACCTCAGAAGTCTTTTTTGGGTCTTCTGCAAAACTGCTCCCACAGACGTTACCATTCATAATGTCCCTTTCACAAAAATCCACGTGTCCAATTTGCTTTTTAACTTCGCGCTGGGAGAAATGTTTGCCCCACTTGAAGAAATGACAGATTTCCCTTCTCTTCAGGGGAACTACTTAGCTCAACATGTTTCCCTTTCCATGTCGGCTGTCAGAAGGCTGCAGCTAAATTTGAAGTCAGTCCCTGTCTCCCAGATAAACGCTCTCCTTGCCGTACCTGTTTTTCTCCTCTTTTGCACTGTTGATAACTACACAATTGTCGTATGCATGTTTCTGTACGAAGCCACCTCAGATCCACTAGGTGGACTTATTCCTTGGAGGCCACATGGTGGCACACACAGATAGCTGGGCTATCGTTTAAACCGTGGAAATAAATCTTTCTTAAGAGTAAGACAAAAAGGCTCAAATGATCCCATTTGGACTATAATTAAATCCGTGGACAGTTTCCCAAAATCTAAAGGGCTGCAAGTTAGCAGGAATACTTTCCCTCCCTAGTTTTCTGAGCAATTTTTCTGCATTTAAAATTTCACACACATTTGGGAAATGTCTACCCTACATTCTAAAAATTCTTCAATGAAGTTCTTACGGTAGGCAAGCTCGAGTGCACCCAATTTCCAGCTGGGGTTTTAAAAATGGTTTCCCTTATGGTATTAGCATCCTGGCCTATACTGATTTTGCCAACATTTTGTAAGATTTTTCTTAAAGAAGAACATTTCTTTCTTTCCTTACAAACCCAAGACTGCCGAGTGGCATTTAAGAGTTTAACTTACTTCATCTGCTAGAAACAAGACAACTAGCCCAAAATGGAGTTACTTAGGCTAAGCCCCATGTCACCAACTGGAGAACTCAATTACAGTTTCAGGTTGCCCAGGAATGGAATCTTAAACTGGCCAATCACCTGATCCACACTAGTTAGGTCATTGGCTGGCAGACAGACCCCCACCATCCCCTGAAGGAAAGTAACCTTGCAGTAACCAACCAGCTTTTTTCGCCTAGTATAATTTCCTTGTTCCCACTCCCCTCTGCCCACAAAAGTCTTTCACTTCATACAGCTCCCCAGAGCTCCTTTGTAGCTGGCAGATGGGATGTTTGCAGGATTCGAATCGATTTTGGCTCAGATAAAGTCTTAAATTTTTACTATGCCTCAGTTTACCTTCAAACACATCTGTGACATTCGGGGCAAAGGAAAACCCCAATCGTGATGCAAATCAGTCACTCTGGTTCACCCAAGTTTTTACCTCTCCCCTCAGCCTCGGCTTCAGGAGTGCCCACCCTGCCCCACAGCCGGTCCTCAGTCACCCACCTTGTCCCACTTGGCCCGGAGCTCATCCACGGTCACAGTGCTGTAGGGATTGCTGGAACTGATTCTGATGCTGTAGCTCTGGATCACCTTCTCCACCTCGTTCTGGATGGCCATGATGGACTGCCGCTCACCATCCGCCTCGGGCAGCGTGGCCTTGAACTGCTCGTGGGCAGTGATCAGACTCTAACCCGGAGACAAAAGTGGGGAAAACGTTATGACAGCGCGAATGTTACAGGCTGCAACGTTCCCTTCTGCACATGTGCAAATGCCTTTTTAAATTGCAGGAATCTCTGCGGGGAAACAAATTCTGGATGTTTTAAAGATGCTATTTTGTGCACAGGAGTTCCTCAGAAATGGAAAAAAGACACCAGGATGATGAAGTGATGGCTAGTAATCCAAAGTCTTCAAAAAAAAAAAAAAAACCCATCATTTTCTTTTTAAACAAAAATCATGTTTGCGTTCACAATTTTTTATTTTATTGAATTCTATTTATTTTTGAGAGAGAGACAGACAGAATATGAGTGGGAAAGGGGTAGAGAGAAAGGGAGACACAGAATCTGAAGCAGGCTCCAGGCTCTGAGCTGTCAGCACAGAGCCCAAAGTGGGCCTCGAACTCACAAACCACGAGATCATGACCTGAGCTGAAGTGGGATGCTTAACCAGCTGAGCCATCACTTCCGCTTCCCCAGCTACTATTTAGGTCTTACCCTCCACTGACAAACAGAACTTAGCTGCCCTTCCTAACCTCTGCAGTCCAACAAGAGAACATAACATTTGCTGTCTTTCTATTTAAAGACCACCAGGAAATACATCTCTCGAAAAGAAAAGGCGGCAAAAACCAATTTGTTCCTCTACGTCTTTAAAAACCTCCATGGGGATGCCTGGGTGGCTCAGCCAGTTGAGTACCCAGCTCTTGGTTTCAGCTCAGGTCACGATCTCTCAGTTTCATGCATTCGAGCCCCGCATCAGGCTCTGCGCTGACAGTGTGGAGCCTGCTCGGGATTCTCTCTCTCTCTCTCTCTCTCTCTCTCTCTCTCTCTGCCCCTCTCCCACTCACACTGTCTCTCTTTCAAAATAAAGAAAAAAAAAAAAAGCCTCTCCTCTGGCCCTAAGGTGTAAGACCTCAGCCCCTTGGTTCTGGTGTCTGTAGGTGCCATGGAAAGCACCGTCTGCCACGCTAACGGTCGCTTCAGGCGCTGCAATGTAGAGTGACCTTTCACTAAACAGAGAAACTGCTTCATGCATCAGGTAGAGGTTCCACGACACTTAGAAATCTCACTTATTCCAAAAATAAAGGATTTCAGGTTGCTAACCTCTGCTTCAGAGCTCATGCAAAAAAACGCAATGTTCAACAAAGTAATTTCTTTCCCCCTCCACCCAGGTGCAAATAGAACACTCTAGAACGCTCTGAGCGGGGAGAGGTGGGTCCAAATCCCAACCTTTAGCATTCTTTATATTTGGATTCTTTTTGATGACTATTTTACAGAAAGAAGAATTTGAAAGTATTTCCCTTTCTATTCCATTGTACATCAAGTTCATGGTACACTGGTCTCTCAACAAACTGGGTCCTGGCTATTTGAGAGTAACTCTCCTCCCTCACGTGACTCCTGAAAAGTCTTATTTACAAACTTTGAAGTTCCAGAAGAAATCAGAAGCAGAACATTTTGGTCTGTGGGAGACAGGAGGTGCTGCTTCATGGTTTCTTTTGCTTTATGACCCAGCAAAAGTATACAGATCTTAATAAACAGTCGTGTGGATATATTTGCAAAGTACTTGGGGCGACAGGGTGGCTCAGTCGGTTAAGCGTCTGACTTCAGCTCAGGTCATGATCTCGCAGTCTGTGAGTTCGAGCCCTGTGTCGGGCTCTGTGCTGACAGCTCAGAGCCTGGAACCTGCTTCGGATTCTGTGTCTCCCTCTCTCTCTGCCCCTCTCCGGCTCTCTCTCTCTCTCTCTCTCTCTCTCTCTCAAAAATACATAAATGTTAAAAAAAAAAATTAAGAAAGTACTTAACGCAGCAGCCAATAAACTCACAACTTTCCGTGGATACCTCCCAAGAGCGTATAGGTCTATTTTGCTCGATGATTCCACAGTATGTTTTAAAAACAGGCCCTTTTAGATATATTCACCATTGTCTGATTGATATGAATTTAGCTGCAGCCAATAGCAGTATACCCATTTTTAAGCTAAAGATCAAGGGGTAATTTTGGCTTCCTAGTTATATTTTCCTCAGGGGAAAAAAATAAAAACAAACAAAAACAAACAACAAAAAACAAAAACAAAAGAAGAAAGAAGAAGCAACGAAACAAAAAAGAATTCTAAGTTTTTAAAAATTGCAGTTGATTTCTAGTACAGCAGGAGTCCGGGGGTTCGGGGGAGGGGGGGTTCGGTTACCTGGATCTCCTCGATGCTGTGCACAATAAACATGTCCTGCAGATCCTCCATAGCTCCTTCCATCCAGTTGTTGAAAGGGGCAGCTCTCTTGGCAAACTCCAGGTGAAGCTGATCGATGGTTTCTAGCAATTTCTCAGTTCTCTGGAGATCAGTGAAATAGGAGTGTTATCGTAGATTGATAAAAAACTGTTCTCCGAAGACACAAACGTGCATTCCAGGACAATAAACTCTCCTCTGACATCGTGTTCATCGCAACACGCTCTCACCACTAGCTCGTGCGTCCCAAAGATTAGCCAACGTCCAATGAGGAGACTGAGCCCTGCAGGTCTCTGAAGTGCCTTCCGAGTCAAAAAAGGATTGAGTAACAGCCAGCGCAGCCTTGTTTTGAAAGAATGCTCTGCTAAGTGCTACTTTTTTTGAAAACTGAGAATCCGCATGGGGGATATAGTAACTTGCTTTCAGCTAAAGCAGTACCTTTAAGGTTAGATCTGATTCCCTAACCATGTTAACCAGAACATTCAGGGCATCTTCCTCATTTTATACACAACGGTGTGCACAGAAGATGCACGCCTTTCCCAGAAGTCACCTGCCTAAGTGAAGACGACAGAAGAACTACAATTTAATGTCCTCAAATCTTCATTCGGGATTTAATACAGAGATCTTCTTTGCCCTTCTGGGCATGGGGAAGCACCTGGCTTCGAGCCAGAGAGAACACTGTAACTGTTTCATCTGACAGAGATGATGGGGGCAATCAGGGAAAACAAGCATGCCCTATCTAGAGATGTCCCATAGTTATTCATTTTTTCCTCCTGCCCTAAAATCTTGGAGGGGTCTCTGTTTGCCTGGTGCTTCTTCCCTCAACCTTCCTTTCTTTAGGTGGATATGCTAACAGCCATTTGGCATCTAGGAAGCTTGATATCACATATTATAAAATTTTCATCAGGGGCGCCTGGGTGGCTCAGTCGGTTGAGCGTCTGACTTTGGCTCAGCTCATGATCTCACAGTTCATGGGTTCGAGCCCCGCATCGGGCTCTGTGCTGTCAGCTCAGAGCCTGGAGCCTGCTTTGGGTTCTGTGTCTCCCTCTCTCTCTGCCCCTCCCTCACTCATGCTCTGTCGGTCAAAACTAAACACTAAAAAATGTTAAAAAATAATAATAATAAAAGTTTCATCAGACTCAGAAAACTGGTCACTGCTTCCTTCCTTTGCAGCGTACGTGTGCGTCTTCCGTGGGGAGAGACAACACAGCCACCTACCAGCCACTTCCTGTTGCTTATCCAACTCTTCTACTTGAATAAGGCCAAGTTCATCCTGGATCTGTTTCATTTCCCTTTATCCTCCAACATTTGTTGCCATTTTCCCTTTGCCCACCTGCAAGTGAAGTTCTTCCTGATTCCCTGAGTCCATCACAGCTCAATTTACTCTTTAGAGAAGGCCCTTTGTAAATTCACTATAATCACTACCTGATACAAAATGGGTTTATACCATAATCTTATTACCCCTGGATTTTTCTTTTTATTTCAAAAGTATGCTTCACTGAAAAAACAAAAAACAAAAACAACCAATGCTTCACTGGAAATAGAAAGTATGGCTCCCCGGGGGGAAAAAAAAAGCATGCTTCACTGCTATACGGATAAATACAGTAAAAAGCCACCAACTATACATTTCCCACTTTCTCCTATTTTTCATATTCTCTGTGGTGGCTCCTTTCATGAGACAACCTGTTGTGTTTTACACACATCACGCCACGGAAAAACAAAAACAGGAACTTAAGAGCTTCTAAGAAAAGATTTCATGTCAACAGGCTTCACCTCCAAGGCTTCTCTCCTCTTCTGAGTAAGCGTTCCCAATCTGTCCCACTGGTCACAGATTTTCTGGCACCGATCATTGACATTCACAGCATCATGGTAGTCCAGTTCACTGTTAGAAGTGAAAAGAAAGATTAACTTTCCCTGATGCTATCAGGAAAATGGACATGGGCTCAAAATAAACAGATTTTTTTTTTTTTTAAATATCAAAGATCTGACAGAAAAATGGCAGGGTATTTTGGGGTTTTATTAACTGCCACCACTGCAAACAGGATCATTACTCTTCGACGGACTACAAGAAAAATTAGTAAAACTCTTGCTAGTCAAACAGTTTTCT
Organism: Neofelis nebulosa; assembly: GCF_028018385.1. Taxonomy (NCBI): domain Eukaryota; kingdom Metazoa; phylum Chordata; class Mammalia; order Carnivora; family Felidae; genus Neofelis; species Neofelis nebulosa. The sequence goes on along the minus strand of NC_080794.1, from coordinate 7,553,341 downwards.
GAATAGACAGAAATGCTGTCTTCTCAATGCCCCCAGCTAACTCCATTCTCCCTTGGTTTTCTTGGCCAGGCCCCCAGAGTATTATTTTTAAGTGGCGATGTACCTGTAAATGAAGCCAACCATCTGACCTGGAGGACAGTCCTGTGGGCCGCCTGAAGCCAGAGTGACTGGAACACCAAAGTGAGTCAAGGGGGAGGAAGGTATCGGCTTGCACCCCATTGTGTCCTTGGCTCCCCTAAAAGGGCACAGGCCTTGCGGCTGGGATGGAGCACTGAGTCCAGAAGGGGCGCTGTGACTTTATCTAGCATTGCAAGAACTTTGAAAAACCAGCAGAACACAGCCCTTCCTCTTCCAAGCAAAAGTTCTGACTTGTCTAATGCCACCGGTGTGACAGTAAGAACAAAATGACTTCTTGCTAAATAACTATTCTTCCTTACCAACCCCCTCTCCTTTGTAAGGTGAAGTAATTTGAACTTAGGATTAATGTTTTTTGGTTTTTTGAGAGAAAGAAAGAGAGAGAGAGAGTGTGTGTGAGCAGAGGAGGGGGAGACAGTGTGTGAGCAGAGGGGCAGAGAGAGAGGGAGACACAGAATCGGAAGTAGGCTCCAGGCTCTGAGCTGTCAGCACAGAGCCCAACACGGGGCTTGAACCCATGAACCGCAAGATCATGACCTGAGCCAAAGCTGGACACTTAAACAACTGAGCCACCCAGGCGCCACTGAACTTAGCATTAAAACAAATTTCAAACTAGAAGGTTAACCTAGTATTGCTGGGGATAAAAAGTTGGAATGATGTATAAAATGTAATCACCCTTTCAGTTAAGATAAAAATTTGATTCACAGAGGTTTAAAGACACCTTTAGCGGACTCCTCCGTCATGAACAGTCCAAGATTAAGACAGCTTTAAAGAAAATCCCTCCCCTCCAGCCAAATTCATTTCCCTGAGACTTAAGCTTGTTTATTTCTTCTTTGACCTTAACTTAAGGCAATGGTTGTTCACCCTGTGCTTTTCTTTTCCTCTTAAATAATATTAACTTGTCCTTATTGAATGTTATTGCCTTTGCCACTGAATGCATGTGGTTGTGATCTGAGTGTTCTTTTCAGTGGGTAAAGCTTGTCCAGCTCTTACAAGCAGCCTTTTACATACGCATACACATCACCAGTCTGAGACAGACTTAACTTCTTGTGTTCTTTGCTATAACCCAAAAAACCCCAAAATGCACCACCAATTTGCACAGCCTTGAATACAAAGTGAAAAGGCTATGGCTCTTCAAAGTGCAAACATTAAAGAGAATAAAGGCTTCGAGAACAAAAACCGAAACATTGAATCCTACAGACCCCATGATGGAGACACCAATGCTCACTTCTCCATAATTACCTTTAGGGGTATATACATTTCTCCTTTTTCTAATTCATTCGTAAGAGTTCCATACATACCTGCTCTCAAGGAGTGAGGGGTTTGCATAACTGTGCACACTTTGAGAGCTGCACAAACACTTTATTATTTTAGGAAAGGTAAAAAGGACAAAGAAGCAATACATTAAAATGAACACGAGGGCACCTGGATGGTTCAGTCTGTTAAGTGTCTCACTTGGGCTCAGGTTATGATCTCACGGTTCATGAGTTCAAGCCCCGAATCGGGTTCTCCAATGTCAGTGCGGAGCCTGCTTTGGATCCTCTGTCTCCCTTTCTCTCTGCCCCTTCCCACTTGCACTCTTCTCTCTCTCTCTCAAAAGTAAACTTTTTAAAAAATTAACAAAAAAAGAAGAATGCAGATTTAAATTTTATACCTGCTGCCTCTTTTGACCATGTGAACAAACAGTCACTGGGGATACCAAGAATAATGATACAAAATTACTACTTAAATGTTATGGGCAACACTTAAAAGCATTCCAAATTACTCACAGGAGTGGTTAAAGGGCATTAAATAGCTTGAGTTCCTTTCATCCCTTATTTTAATTGTAATTGTTAACAAGCAGCCAAACACCCAATCTTCAAGAACCATGAGAAGATCACGTCAAGACCACAAATACAGTGTACAAATTGGATTATGAAGATCGCAAATAATTAAGAGTTTATTTACCAAGGCTAAAAAAACAGTAGGTTACTCTTAAAAGAGGCCGTCGCTGGTAATTAATGAGTTGTGAGGAACACGGAAGTCATAAAAATGTAACGTAGTAAATGTTTATTATATGTTTTTAAAAATTGTTTTGTGACAGTTATCATTATGTGATTTTAGGCACTCAAACTTCTGCAGCTGTATCAGTGGGACGGGAGTAGGGAATGAAATATTTTATTAATCAAGAGAGTTAGTGTATTTACTTGTTTTTCAAGTTTATTCTGGAGAGAGAAAGAGAGAAAACACGTGAGTGGGGAGGGGCAGAGAGAGGACAGAGCGAAAATCCCAAGCAGGGTCTGTACTGGCAGCGTAGAGGCCGAATCAGGGCTCCAACTCACAAACCGCGAGATCATGACCTGACCCGAAATCAAGAGTTGGAGGCTCAACTCACGGAGCCACAGAAGTGCCCCTTTCTAAGACTTCTTTAAAGACCCTCCCCCCTCGGGGCACCTGGGTGGCTCAGTCGGTTAAGTGTCTGACTCTTGACTTCAGCTCAGGTCATGATCTCATGGTCAATGAGTTCAAGCCCCATATGGGGGCTCTGTGCTGACAGTGGGGAGCCCGCTTGGGATTCTCTCTCTTTCTCCCCCTCTCTCTGCCCCTCACCCACTTACACTGTCTCTGTCTTTCTGAAAATAAACTTAAAAAAAAAAAATTAAAAACCAAAAAGGCTTAGAAAGACTACAGGAAGGGGTCTCCCCCAGAGGGCGGCCACAGACAGACGCTGCACCCGGGAGCAAGTGGGCCTCGAGACTTAAATCAGGCTGGGTCCCTCCCATAAAACAGAAAGCATGGAAATGAGAAAGCACGTATGTGTCGACAAAGAAAAAGCGGGGCCATCATGTCTCCTCCTCCGAGGTAAGGCAGGGCCTCCAGCTTCGTTGCCCCTAAACTGAGCACAAGGAAGGAAGGGCGAGCCAGCCTCACCCGCCCTGGACGCCCCCCGGGGGAAGAAGCTGTTGGTGGAATCCTCCCAGCGCGCCCCCGGCCCAGGCGCCGCTGGAGCGGCACCGCTGCACGCGAGCAGCGCAGCCTACGCACAGCACGCACAGCACGTACTTGAGCTCCTGCGCGATGGCCGCTATCTGCTCCACCCGGTCCTGGTGCGCCGCCAGGTCGCTCTCGAACGCCTCGTGTTTCCGCAGCATGGCCCGGACCTCGGTCAGCGTGGCCGACTCGTAGTCCTTCTGCAGCAAGATCTGCTCTTTGCCTGCAAAGGTTGCATAAGGGGATATGACTACTCTGATGTCACACATCGGCTTCCTTGCACCTGCAAAGTTCTCGGCGATCCTTAGGACTCCAAAGAACCAAGAGAAGGACCGAGAATGATGGGACCGAAGACACAGAGGTGCTGTTTCAATCGGTTTCCAGGCTGTAGCTGTGCTAATGCTGCTGCCCGAGCCCCTCTGTGTTCTAAAAGCTCATGTCTACACATAGAGAGGGGAAGCATGTGGAGTCCACACTAACAGGTCCACATTCTCCATAACCCTGAGTAACAAGTAACTGATTGTGCATCGTGACACTCGGTTAAGTTAGCGATGATTAGTGTGCAAGCGTTACCTGGGATAGTTGGACACACTTGTACTCTACTGGCCCACCCTCGGGTTCAACCTTGACCCCACTTCTTTATGCTTAAGAGCCTCATTTTCTCTGGTTAAATATAACCTGTGGTTTCCTTCCTAATAGTATGAGAAGCTTTTCTCTTTGAACCTCCACCTATTTCCCCACAACTATTTCTTAAGTCAAGCAACTGCTGCGGTTATAACCGGACCCACATTTATTCCCCAGTTGAGGACCTTTAAGAATTTAATTCCAGGGGCGCCTGGGTGGCTCAGTCAATTAAGCATCCGACTCGGTTTCAGCTCAGGTCATGATCTTGCAGTGTCATGAGTTCGAGCCCCCCACATCGGGCTCTGTGCCGACAGCACAGAGCCTGCTTGGGATTCTCTCTCTCCCTCTCTCTCTGCCCCTTCTCCACTCACGCTGTCTCTGTCTCTCTCAAAATAAATAAATAAGGCAAAAACTTTTTAACAAATTTAATTCTATACAGCTACAAACGGAAAGCAAATGTTCATATATTTAATGGTGACAACATAGCACTTACTAGGCACCAGATACCGATTTAAATACTTTATAATGTGGACTCATTAAATCGTCATTAAATCAAAGGCCTGTGTTGGAGGTATCATTGCCCTTCCACTTTGAAGAGGACACTGAGGCACTGATAGGTCGGGAGCTCATCCAAAGCGCACAGCTGGGAAGTGTCTGAGCTGGGACTCCCACCTCCCTGCCTCCAGGCCCACGCCTCCAACCATCGTGCTGTGCGACATCAACCGTCAAACAACGCTAAAGCAAAAGGAACCAAAGGGTGAGGGGAACCTCCCTGACCTTTCTCCAAATAGATTATGGGGAGAAGGTTTTGTTCCTCTACCTCAGCAAAATTATGATCATGGTGTCACGGCTGTGGAAAGATTTGCAAGGGCTGAAAATAGATGAATCCAGTGAAATCAGGAAGCTAAGACTATAGAAAACGATCCCTGGCATTCCTCCTTCCAAGCAGATCTTCTAAATGGGAAATTATGTTGCTTTGTGGCAGGAGCCAGTATCTGGGCCAGGGCTGTCTGACCGACAGGGAATAAACAGATACTTATGGATCAAACAGAAAGAAAGTGGGGGAAGACAGAAGGAGGCCAGGACTTACATAAGGAAGCGTGGGAAGAATGCATTTTTGAGTGCCATTTTGTGAAAAAGTACATTATCTGCTCAACTGGAAAATACGCCTTCACGCCCACCTCCCGAAGAAATTTAGTACTGGGACAGCAGGGTGGGGCGAGGTGAGGACACCTGCCCACAGGGTCACTGGCATTAGGGACAGGGTTAGCAGAGACTGCACAGTGTGGTCCTGTCCGGTGTTGACAAACCCAACCCCAGGCTAGTGTACTTGCCATAAGCCCACGTTTCATGCGTCGAAGCCTTCTGCTTGAACTTCTCCGCCAGGTGCTCCACGCGTTCCAGCCTCCGAATCTCGTTGAGTAGCCATTCCTCGTAGCCCTTCTCCGCCTGCTCCAGCCTCTGCCAGGCGCCGGCGATATCCTGGGGGCATTCGAGGATGAAAACGCAGGTTACGTTCTGGGCTCCTCTATAAAATCCCCTCTGCTACGAGTCCGACAGCGTTTTCTTCTCCTTGCTACCCGCCCTCCCTATCCCCAAATAACTAACTGTTCAACTGCTTTGGCTTTTCAACGTCTTCGTTCTCACCAGGGCCTTTTACAACCCATATGGTTGTTCATATCAGCCAGTAAATGCCCGACACTCATCCAGATGTGGACAGAGGCTTACAGGGCTTGAATTTTCTGGCTAGAAAAACATGAAGCCGCGGGGTAACTCAATTCAAATTGACTACTACTCAGTGACTGTGCTCAATCAGCCAGCCAGCCACCAACAATCATTTCCTGGACAACACACACGTACCAGGCACTAGGGAGAAACTTTTGTACAAGAGTAAGCGACACCTGTGAAGTTCCCTGCCCCAAGTAGCTTTCATGATTGTCGGGAAGGAAAGAATGAGTGCAGTTAACCCTTGAACAACAACACAGGAGCACCAACCTCCTGCACAGGTGAAAACCAACGGATAAACTTCGACTTCCCCAAAACTTAACCATCAATAGCCTACTGTTGACCAAAGGCCTATTGGTAACATCAACGGCTGATTAACACATATTTTGTATGTCATATGGGTTATATACTATATTCTTACCATAGAGCACACTAAAGAAAATGTTACAAGAAAATCAAAAGGAGGGACACCTGGGTGGCTCCGTCGGTTAGGCTTCCGACTTTGGCTCAGGTAAAGATCTCGCGGTTCGTGAGTTCAAGCCCCATGTAGGGCTCGGTGTCGACAGCTCAGAACTTGGAGCCTGCTTCAGATTTTGTGTCTCCTGCTCTCTCTCTTCCCTCCCCCACTTGTGTGTGCTCTCTCTCTCTCTCTCTCTCTCTCTCTCAAAAATAAACATTAAAAAAAAGAAAAAAATCAAAAAGAAACTACATTTACAGTACTGTCCTGTATTTACTGGAAAAAAAATCCATGTGATCGGTTTGGTTCAAACTTGTGTTGTTCAAGGGACAACTATAATTAAACAAGTGATCGGCTGTGAGGTAAAAAACAAAATGGGGTCGAGTGATGCTGAGAGACTAGTGGGGGGGGCGGTGTTCCTTCAGGTAGGTCACTTGGAGAAGACACATCCAAGGAGGTGGCATTTTAGCTAAGACCTCAATGACAGAAAAAGCCAGTCACATGAAGAGGTGGGAGTCAGCACTGATGCCTGAAGCGGGGATGGCCCTGTGTGCAGGGAACAGCACCAAGGGCACGTGACACAACATGGAGTGGGGATCAGCTGGGTGGGAAGGGAGTCAGATCACATGGGATCCTATAATATAGGCTTATATATTATATAATATAATCTGGACCTTAGTGCAGATAATAATATAATATATATAACATAATCTGGACCTTAGTTGAAATATTCTAGGAAGTCACTGGAGGGTTTTAAGTAGAGACACATCCTGGTTTACATTCTGAAAAGAGCCCAGCAGCTGCTGTGCCGAAAGTGAATGTTAGGGGCCAGGGAGAGGAGGACCACGGGGGCCCTAGAAGAGAGAGAGGTGGCTTGGCAGACAGCATGGCTGTGCAGGCCAGGGCACAGACAAGATACAATCTGGAATCTGGACCAGAGCCGGTGGGACTGCTGAACAACTGCCTGCGAGAAGGTGACAGACAGGAAGAGTCCAGGATGAGGCCTGGGTTTGGGGCATCAGTAACTCGGGGGGTCGTGATGCCATCTGCTAAGACAGCACGCCACAGAGGGGCTCGGGGACAGGTCAGCTTTGAAAATGCTCGGAGATGTCCACGTGGGTACGTGAACCTGGATGTCGGGGAGGAATCAAAGCTCGAGATGGACAGCTTGGGAGGCAACGGCGTTCAGGTGCTGAGGGGGAGATCGCGTGGGAGTACGGAGGTGGAGAAGAGCGTCAGCCCCACCCCCGAGAGACGTCCTCCCATGGACTCCGGGGCAGGGGGCAGGAGGCGGCCAAGCTCTGAGCCGAGCCCTGGATGGAGTGGGAAGGAAACAGGGCGGAAAGAGTGTCAAGGAGGAGGTGTGGTTAATAGGGTCAAAGCAGCAGAGAGTATGAAAATAAAAGTGACAACCAGAATGTCACCACGGATGCCGCTGAGCTGCACAGGAACGGTCTCAGGAGGGGACACGCCAGGTGGCCGCGTGGTGAAGGGCAGAAGGAGTAAAGAAGCAGCGAGGAGGTGAGAAGGGCTGCCACTGACAGCTCCCTCCGGATTGCCTGCTGCGAGGGGAGCCGAGGGCAGGCCTGGGCTACAGGGAGGCAGCGAAGGCGGTGGCGTCTGGGATTTTCCAGTCCCCCGTGTGCTGGTGTGAGTGAGTCGGCGGAGCCGGGAAGCCAAGGTGCAGGGAGGGATACGCATGTAGCACCAGCCCGGGAAGGTGCCCGGCTCGTAAGAACAGGGAAGAGAGGGAACGAGATGTAGATGCTAGGAGGCCTGGGAAGACGAGGCCAGGTCGCAGGAGGGCAGGGAGGGGAGGAGGGCGGTAGAGGCTGCTCTTGGCAAGGCCCCGCACCTGGAGCAGTGAGGGGTAGAGACCTGCATGCTGGTGAGGAGGAGACATCCGGAAGGAAGGGGTTACAGGGCCAAAGTTGTATCTGGTAGCTGCAAGGACTGGAGAAGTCAAGGCGGCCTTGTGGGCGGCCCATCAGAGAACAGCCTCCCTGAACAAAAGGGGGAACCCGGCCCGGCGCTCACCGACACCATCTTGCCCTCGGAGGGCATGAAGGCGGGCCGGTTGCTGATCCGAAGCTTGGTCTGCAGCGTGTTGAAGTTGATCTCCAGCTGGCACTTCTCCTGCACCTTGGGCGGCTTGTGCTTGCGCCGATAGTCCCGGAAGTCCTCCAGCTTCTGCTGCATGGCGTGCATGGCCTTCTCAGGGGTCCGGTTCTCCAGCCAGGGGATCGTGCGACGAATCCATTCCAACAGCTGCTCCCAAAACACAGAAACGCTGCTGAAAACACCAGCAAACTGCCCCCCGTTAAAAAACAAAAACAAAACCAAAAACAACAAAACCAAAAAAACAGAAGCACCTAACAATTGGCATGGATTCACCTAACGTTCCTAAAATTACAGAGTATGAATACAGTGACTCCTGACCGAGAGGAGAAAATAAAACGGCACCCCAATGCACAGTGGCATGAATGAAAACTTCGATGTCCCTCCCACCATGGCCACTGGCGATCACCCCAACGATGCCACACACAGGTCGGAAACTTAGAGTCAGCACGAGTCATGTTTTCACAAAAATGGGACATTAACAGGAAATTCGGGGACTGGACATTAGCAGACAAATGCTGGATGGAGCTTTCAAATGAAAAACAAAAACCTGACAGGGTGAAATGGAAAATCAGCAAAGACTTGGGTTTGGCTTAAAAATGTAACTCTCTTTTAAACAAGCTCAAATCTAATGAAGCTATTCACCAGAGAAATGTACTGTCAATCTGGGACCGACTCCCCACCAATGTATATTTTGATTTGTTATCTAGCTTTCAAGGAAATCCGCATGGTCGAAGTGAAAATGGTAGTGAATTTCTAAGCATGAAGTGATATACCCCCTTCTCTTGAATTGCTGACAAGCTGAAAGGCCACTAATAATTTGCATTTATGATCACTCGGAAAGTGACAGCAGGTGAGAATGAAAGCTAGTTAAAACGGTGATACACCGGCAGTCTAAGGGTCTGAGGAGGATAAACGAAGGACCAGGGGAGAAAAGGAAGGATGTAATTGCTGAGGAGTATCTGTCCTTTGATCCTAGTGGTGCCTGAAGTGGGCTGCTGGGGTTAAACACTGCTGACAAACTGAATTTTCCCATCGCGGCAGGATGGAAATAGAAACTCGGCACCATCCGGCAGGATTACCATGAGCACTCCTTTGGAAGACTGCTTCCCAGGATCCCGACACTTTTGCCAGGACGGACCACGTATCAGCTAAATTCAGTCAGAGCGAAAATTATTTGGTCTGTGGTAATGCGTCCCTGTCCCGGAGATCAAGCCAGAGGGGTACGTGGCCGTGCACGGCACTCAGCCCATCCCTCGTATGGGAGAAGCCATGTCGCAGCAGGACGAGGCTGTGCGAGCTGCTACTTCGGCCAAAATCAGAACAGAAAGAAGAACGACGTGGAAAGTGCTTTTGTAACCGAGAATCTGGCTGAAGAGCTGCAGGAGGCATCGTGGAAACTCACGTGCAAGCACGTTGGATGGAGGGCCCTGTCTCCCCCGCATTTCCCTCTAGGTTTTCATAGACAACACAAGGCTGAGCCTCGTCTCACAACAGTTCCTATGATGCTCGGTCACTGTGCAGAGCAGGGCTTCTGAATAACACAGGGTACCCCATGTGAGGTCAGTAACCAGTGAAGCAGGGAGAAAAAACAAGTAATGCAAGTGAGTCGTCGGGGGGCGTCCGACCCCGAGGGCGCAGAGCTGAGAATGGCATCGCACACCCCCCCTTCTTAAAACACACAAACGACCTCTATGCCTCGGGGTGGCTGGGAAGCCCATCAGGATTGCTTCTGGGCCAGTAAGTAAGTTGTTACGAGACGAACCACCTCTGAGATCGAGTGTAGCTCCCTACTTTTGATTCCAGCTGAGATGAAAAATGCAAAGAAAGGCAACACTGACGGTCGGGGTTCACCCTCCGTGCCTCACCCTCTGGGTGGGAATGGACAGGACTGCCGGTCACCCGCTTCCTTTACCTCACTTGCTAGCCTCTCATATTCTTCCATCAGCCTCTCATTCTCTTGATTCACAGCAAGAACCTTACATATCCTGTTAGCCGCTGTCTCGGCCTGTAAAACACAATAGGTAAACAGGACAGCTCTGTGACAGGGAGGCGCATGCACAGAACGGAGCGTGAGAGGGCAGGAGAGGGGATGAGGAGATGGCGTGCTGTAAACAGTGCAGATTCAAAGTTAGGGTGGAGTAAGGCTGAGGGTATGGCTGTTCCACGCTATGGATCGTTTCACACCTTTTGTTACACAGACTTACACGGCAGGCTGAATGTACTGTGGCGATAACGGGGAGATACCGTTAGTCTAAAACAGAAGCTTCGTAAAACAGCAAGCAAGTTAGTGACGGAAATAAATGGGTCAAGGAAGCCAAATTCTCCCGTCCCTGAATGTCCACCCGAGTACTCTACTGACCTCCTGACAGTGGGGTGAGAACTCTCTAAATACCATCAGCCTTTGGAAATCAAAGCAAAAAATAATTGGCTCCTGAATATATATTGGCATTGCACCGAATTAACAGAAGACCTCTTGTCCTAAAATAAATATGTGGATCTTGCTAGGCGGGATCCTTCCACAGAGCGAGATTTGTTCAACGTACATGAGAAGTGGTTGAGGTGTACATAATTCTCGGTCATCACTTTGTGGAGGGGCACTTGGGCCAGGAGTGGCAAAGTGCCCCGAACCACGACCATGTGATGAATCAAGAAGAGCCAAGTTGCCCCCCCCGGCCCCCCAACCTGTCCCGAAGCCTTGCCTCTAAAGCCCGCCACAGGGCCCATCTGCAGTTAGCATCATGTGCTGGTGACAGTCATAAAGAAATCACAGAAAACAATACTATGCTGTCACCCCAATCCATCGGTTTTCTCCAAGCAGAGACAGGTGAAGGGGCAAGAGACAGGTGCATATGGAGGTAGCTGAGGGACCATCACCCACAACGTGTGTCTTAAGAAACGTGGATTTTTCTGAGGTTTTAACCTTACTGTCCTTTTGCTATTTCAATTAAGATTAGTCTTGAAGGATGTCAGAACCAATCACTGAGCAGTGAAGGCAGTCTCTAGGCAGAGGAGAATAAGGGACACCAGCAAGGTGCTCGTCTCTCCTCAACAAATGTCCCCCCTTCACTGTTCAATGAACGTGGCGCCGTTTTCAAGGCACCTGTTTTTTCCTAAAGCACAAATGTTTCCCACAATTTACTAATGAAATAAAAGCAGGAGCTTAGAAGGAAGGAAAGATAGGAGCGCCTGAGTAGGTCAGTCGGTTAAGCGTCTGACTTCGGCTCAGGTTGTGATCTCACGGTCCGTGGGTTCGAGCCGTGCATCAGGCTCTGTGCTGACAGCTGGGAGCCTGGAGCCTGCTTCGGATTCTGTGTCTCCCTCTCTCTCTGCCCCTCCCCCAGCTTGCACTCTGTCTCTGTCTCTCAAAATTGAATAAGCGATAAAAAAAAATTTTTTTTTTAAAAAAGGAGGAAAGATAAAAACAAATTTTAAAAAACCTTCAGGAACTGTCTAAAGTTAAAGCTATTACCAAAAACAATTCCCAGTTTGGAACTTGCCATATTAGGTCATTACAAAACACTTAGAAGGATTCCAGGGTAAGATGTGAAGCGTACAAACGCACGCCCAGGTAGGCGCACGCGCATACACACACGCGCACACACACACACAACTAAAACCGATGCAGAACAGCAGCCCAGATCGACACGTGTTGAATACCTGCTCCGCGCCCGCAAACGCATGGTAGAAGCAGGAAACGTATGTCATGATAGCTCTTTCATCGGGCTTGGGAGTGTTCACAATGTCTGAAGGGAGGGAAAAAATAACACAGAGAACAAACACACACACAGATGAAGAGTAGAAACCAGGGTGAACAAAGGGAAGAACAAATTGGTTTACACTGATCCATTTTCTGTGTGTTTCTCGGGCCCACAGTGCCAGCGCTCAGGGAAGGCTCTCCAGCCCCGACGTGGTTTGTGAACAGAACGACTTGGACCGGCATAGCTTTAAAACAATCCAACGGAGGGCCTTTCTTCCTCCCCTGCCCCGTGATGAGCTTGTAAAAGTACAGCTGAGGCATTAACTGGGGGTGGACTGGGTGCTGCACCTCAGGGCTTGCTATCACTTCCTAATGACATGGGAGGCCCATGTCTGCTCATTTTTTGACCAGATCGGGTCATCTGCCACTTTTGCTCTGAGCGACGCATGTGACCTCGCAAGATGCTGTGAACCCGGGCAGCGCTCCGAGGCCCCGTCTCCCCTGCCACCTTCCCACCCCACCTTTGTAACTGCTGGCTTTCTGGATCCTGTAAGGAGGATGTTCACCGGAGAGGGCATGGCTTTTAATGCCTTCTGCGGGTACTTACCTTGCCATTTACAGAAATCACCATGGGTAACAAAACATCTAAAGAGAAGGATATACACGGCTTGTACTTATTGTGACTCTTGCTACCGTTTGCATTAGCTGCCGAAATAACCAACAGGAAGAGAGAAAACAGAACCGTGTGAACACACATCCTTTCTTCCTTCACCTTGGCAACACCATTTTTTTTTTTTTTTTTTTCTGAATTGCTTTTTACCTGTAAACTCCGTTCTGTCACTGGACAAAACGAAGTTGAAGAAAAAAAAAAAAAAGATACCTTGTAATTCCCTAAGAGTGAAAACCTAGTCATTGGGTTTTCAGAGGGTATTAATAGAAAGGATGCGGGGGTTGTGTAACAGTATGGAATCTTCTGGAAAACAAACACGAACAGCATACTACTGCATGGACAGAAAGGAAGTTGCAAAGAAAACTAGACTAAAAAAGACAAATGACTGCCTTCTCAGAACCAGACAGGTCTCCTTACTCAGAGGAGAGGGGGAAAGAGAAAAATGATTGGGAAAAAAAAACAAAAATTAAGACACAGAAGGTGAAGGGTGAGTGGCGACTCATGTTTTACATCCTCACCTTCTGTGCACCAGCAAAAGCATGATAGTAACAGGAAACATAAGTCATTATGGCTCTCTCATCGGGTCTGGCAGTGTATACTAAATCTGTGTGGAGAAAAGAAGGTTAACTACTCGGATGTTCTAGTACCCACAGGCTTTGCCAAGTGCGGCCTCAGAGAAGCCAAAGCAATGAATCTTCCCCCCTCACCCCCACACACTTATGTTGTCAAAACTTTGGCTCTAATCAAAGAAGTCGTTACTCTCTGTATACTTCTGAGAATTGCCAAAGAGAAGAACACGGCTAGTGCAGAAGACCCCTAGACTGGCAAGGAAGTCACATCCACAGCCGGAATCAGAACGCCAGGATTCCACAGAATGCACACAACAGCACATTCCCAGAGACTCTCTACCGCGGTATGCAAGGAGGGCCCCATGGTCAACCAAGATCCACACAGAACATACGCACCCACGAATCGAAGCCTGGTGCTCACCTTAAGGAAAGGTTTGTGAGGAAAATAGGGAAACAACTTCCAGAATGTTTTAAAAGCAGGGAAGACGGGTAAGATTAGGAAAGTTTCCCCAGTGTTTATTACAGGTAACCTGTTCATGGGAGAGAGACCCAAGTAGCCACTGGAAAATCCCCACATACGGTCCGGAGACCAACACAAATGACAGGAAGTGAGGTCAGCAGCAGCAGGCGGGAAGGCAAGCCTTCACCAGAGGGGTGGGCGTTCTGAGAGGAGGTGGCCAGCACGTGCTGTGGCCAAAACAGGGACGTGCTAATACAGTGCTGTGGTGATGAGAAGTCTGAGTGCAGGTAGCAAGGACAAAGGGTCGGTCACATAGCCCGGGACCTGTTGGGCACTCATATCACAACATGCCCCACACTCAAGGCAGTCAAGTTCACGACACTGCCAGAAGATTCCTGTGAGAAATTACAAACAAAATAATATAGTATGTAAGCCTTTTTCTGAACCATTTGAAAGGAAAAGAAAAGAAAAGGCATAGACTAAGATGTGTCACAAGGGAAGAGGAAATGAAGGCGTACCAGGACATCTCACTGGCCTGGAAGGATACATAGGATGGATACACGCCCAGACCAGGGCTCAGAAACTAAGGGGGAAAACCTACTGACTAAGAAGCATGTTAGCATGCCAGAGGAATAATGATGGTGACCCTGAACTCACCCTCAACTGCAGTGTATTAAGGAGGCATTAATTAGCTAAGTGTCTCCTGTTTTTTCCTCCCTTTAGTATTCTAGCTATTAACTCAAGTGGGTAAACTCTGGGTAGTTATTTACTCTATGGAAAGGTGCAAGGAGATATCGCACAAATGTAAACCTGGCTTAGAGAGGACAGACAGACAAAAAGGAAAAGCAACTGTTCTCCATTGCTACTTCATTATTTTATTACTTTCTCTCTCTAAAGAGCTTTTGAAAACCGTACACAGATTCGGAGGAGTATATTCAAGTGTTAACACCCAATAATGTGGGTGTTTGATAAAATGATTAAATTAAAGGGCGCCTGGGTAGCTCAGTCGGCTGAGCATCTGACTCTTGATTTTGGCTCAGGTCATGATCTTGAGGTTCGTGAGATTGAGCCCTGTGTCAGGCTCTGCACTGAGCATGGAACCTGCTTGAGATTCTCTCTTTCTCTTTCTCTCTCTCTCTCTCTCTCTCTCTCTCTCTCTCTCTCTCCTTCCCATTCACGCACACACACACTCTTTCTCTCTAAATGAATAAACATTTCTTTAAATGCTCAAATAAGTGGGTAAAATTAGAACCCTACTTCAAAGATCACTGTTTTGAGTTGCACTGTGTCCCTCAAAAAGATATGCTGAAGTCCTAACTCCCGCCCCCAGTACCTGAGAATGTGACCTTGTTTGTAAGTAGGCCTTCACTAATATACTCAAGTTAAGATGAAGTCATGCTGGGGTAGGGAAGATCCTTAACCCAATATGACTGGTGTCCTTATAAGAAGAGGGAAAGAGAGGGAGAGACAGACATGGACAGAAGGTGGTCACGTAAGGACAAAGTCAGAGGTTGGAGTGATGGATGATACCATAAGCCAAGGAATGCCTGGGGCTTCTTGAAGCTGGAAGAGGAAGGAAGAAACCTCTTCTCCAGATTTTGCAAGAAGCATGAGGCTGCCAACAGCTCGATTCCAGACTCATAGCCTACAGAACCATGAAAGAATACGTTTGCGTTGTTTCAAGCCACCTAGTTTATAATTCAAAATGCAATCGCCAAAAATAAGGAGGATCAGAAGATTGACAACTGCCTCTAATCAAGTTCTTTGCTTTCCCCCAACCATGTCAATTAGGGGAAGAAACGGACCATCAGGGAAGAATAGTATCAACAACAAACATAGTAATAGAAGTTCCTTGAGGGTAGGACCCTGCTTTCCACACCTCGTGATCTCCTGCAGGACCTATCAGGGTCCTGCACACAGTGGGCGCTCGATACACGTCTGTTGAGTGAGAAGAGAATCGCAAACAAGTGAATTGAATGGATGGTCTCCACATATCTGTCCTTTCAATGGTGTGCCGTAGGTACAACGCACACAAATTCATCACATGCGGAGAGCACAGAAGTTACTGGAAACCAGTCCCCAGCATGAAAGGTGCTCAGCTGAAAAATGCTGAGAAAGTTAGCTTCTTTCAGATCTAACTAAATGTAATTTAGACCCAAAATGAAACGTGGAAGCTTGAGAGGCACACTGATGGCTGAACATTCAGTATTGTGTATTTCGATTCTGTAACTTCTTCTGGCTGGAAGGATTTTTTTTCCCTTGTGAAGTCCTGACACTTCACAAGATTTCTTTGCTAAACTTGTCTCCATTGTTAAGAGAAATAACGATGTGTTGTTACAAAAATAAAAATCACAAAGCAAATCACAAAGCAAAGCATTCCGCCTTTTCTTTGCCAAAGCTGAACCTTTTATCAAATTATTTTCACTATAGTTTTGCTACGTGGTTTTGAGCAGGATTTTTAAAAAGAATTCAAGAGCCAGGTACAAGGAAAATTCCCTTAACCCTCCTGTGGCCAAGGACAGAAACTTCCTCGGATTCTTAAGTACTCCGGATGTAACTTGGCTATAAAGTTTTACAAACCCCCACACGTGGCCATAGCATGCACAGTCCACGGATTTTATATGAGTCGGTAAACACAATTTTCCTCTTACCTTCAGCATCCAGCATTTTGGGAATATCCAGGTGTTTCTCTGCAATTTCCATGGCCAGGTTAATATTTCCTATTGGGTCATCCTGTGTGAAACACAGCATAGCCAGTTTTTGAAAGTATCTTTTGGACAGGGGTTACGAGTAATGTTTTTTACATACCTTACTTTTCAGAGGAGACTTTCTCATGCCCACCACATAACCATGAGAGTGTAAGTAATATTCCTTCTTATCTTTTCCCAATCCCTCAAAACATTTAGAGAAAAACCAAAAGTGATGCGAAAGCCACACGAGCCATGCACACTGCAAATCATAAGATGTGAGCCAAATGAAGAGGCCAACTGCTTTGTAGACAGAAAAGTTGACAGATATTCTCTCCTGGACCGGAAAGAAGCCTGAAGACCTCCAAGCTTATTTTCAACTCTACTGATAACAACATTTAAATGATTCCAGAAGAAATCACGAAACGTACATTTTCCAGATCTGGAGGGGCATCAATGGAGAATGTCTAACACCTTTGTTTTAGATGTAAGAAAGCTGAGGGGTAAAGAGGACAAAACATGGTAGCCGGTGAAACATCTGGATCCCTAAAGAAGCAAGGGTGGCTACCCTTGAGCAAGATGGCTACCAAGATGGCTACCAAGAGCAAAAATTATGCTTCTAGGGGCACCTGGGTGGCCTAGTCGCTTAAGTGTCCTACTTCGGCTCAGGTCATGATCTCATGGTCCGTGGGTTGGAGCTCCGTGTTGGGCTCTGTGCTGACAGCTCAGAGCCTGGAGCCTGCTTTGGATTCTTTGTCTCCCTCTCTCTCTGCCCCCCTCCCCCACTCATGCTCTCTGTGCCTCAAAATAAATAATCAAAATAAACAAACATTAAAAAATTTGAAAAAAAAAAGTATGCTTCTGGGAAGCTAAAGACTAAAATTATGAAAATTGTGAAGAAATTTTTGTTCTTAGGATTACATTTACCTTCACAGTAAGATTGGTTAAATTATATGTGTGTGTGTGTGTGTGTGTGTGTGTGTGTGTGTTAATTTATAACATAACAAAATAAATTTAACCAGAGGTGTATATCCAAAACATAGAAAAATTTAAAGACTTATTTAACCCTTCTTGTTTTGATCCACTTAAGAGATTATTAGCAACCTTAAATGGGATGGGGGTAGGTAAGATAGAAAATCAAACTGAAAAGTAGTGCTAGTCCTGGGATCGTTTGAATGAATTTTAACATCAAAGCCATTTAAACATTTTAGAAACTGCAATGGTTTACAGGAGCAGAATGAGTTTCATATGCTGAAGCGGTTTTAGAAGGGCAGCCTTCAAAAACACATTCACGAGGCTCAGCAAAGAAACCCAAGTAAGCTTCCTGGCCTCACAGAGTATACATTTCAGGCAAAACATTTTTTCCAGTAAATGTTTTAACAAAGCATATCATCATTTCATTAAAAGCAGTCTTATCATCAAGTGAGTCTTACCTGTGTATTTTATGCATCTATTTATAAAGCCAAATCGCTGAGTAAAAGTATCTTTCTTTTTGTTTTAAACACGTAAGAAAAATTTCAGTATTAAAAATAGAATAATGGGGCGCCTTGGTGGCTCAGCCATTAACCACCTGACATCAGCTCAGGTCCTGATCTCACAGTTCGTGAGTTCAAGTCATACATCGTGTAAGCCCCACTTCTCTCTCTGCCCCTCACTCACTTGCACACTCTCTCTCTCTCTTTCGCTCTCAAAAAAATTACAACAATGATTCTGCGACTCTGTGAAAACTACCTCATTTATACTCTGATTGAGAGAGAGAAAACGTGGCAGTTAAGTATTTTCTTGGCTCAGCTACTGGCCGTGTGACCTTGGGCAGATTTCTGAATTCCATTACTTCCTTCATCTATAAAACTGGGATAATAACAGTACCTACTTCATCAGTGCATTATATTTTACTGTGCATTGTACTGAATGACTATGCATGTATATGTAACATACACAAAATAATACATATACACAATATACGTATTAGTACATGTATGAATATATGTACGTGTGATATCTATGCATGTGCAACCTACATATTAATGCATACGTATGTGTATAATAAATATACGTATTTATTTATAACCGACTCTAATCTAGAGCTGTGTAAGTATTAACTGCTACTGTTAATTGCTATCATTTTTCACTCATCAGACATGGCAAATTACCACAGGTCTGTGGACCATTGGTAATAAAAATCGACCACCGTAAACTGCTAATGAAACTCGTTCGATCTAGAACAATCTCTTCATTTTGCAAACAAGACAGAGATTCACTGAAAAAAAATATACACTATCTCCAAGTCTGAAACTTTTCAAAATAACTCCAGAATAAGAGAATGTGTTTGAAAAGCTGAGGCACTCAGGCAACCTTCTGTTACGGTACAAGTAAATTTCTCAGGAGTAGCTGTCATCGGAGACAGGCCAGGAGGGAGGGAGTGAGCAGGTGACAGCTAAAAAGGTGCCAGGGGCACCTGAGTGGCTCAGTCAGTTAAGTGTCGGACTCCGGCTCAGGTCATGATCTCAAGGTCCGTGACTTTAAGCCCCACATCGGGCTCTGTGCTGGCAGCTCGGAGCCTAGACCCTACTTCGGACTCTGTGTCTCCCTCTCTCTCTGCCCCTCCCCTGCTGGCACCCTCTTTCTCTCAAAAATAAACAACCATTAGGGGCACCTAGGTGGCTCAGTCGGTTAAGTGTCCGACTTCGGCTCAGGTCATGATCTCGCGGTCCGTGAGTTCAAGCCCCGCATCGGGCTCTGTGCTGACAGCTCAGAGCCTGGAGCCTGCTTCGGATTCTGTGTCTCCCTCTCTCTGACCCTCCCCCGTTCATGCTTTGTCTCTCTGTGTCTCAAAAATAAATAAATGTTAAAAAAAAATTTTTTTTAAACAAACAACAACAAAAACAACCATTAAAATAATAATAATTGCAAAAAAGTAATAAGAAGGTGGCAGAAGCCAGGACAATCTTCCCATGACCGTGCGCACCACACAGGTGAGGGCAGCATGCAGCAGCAACAGTTCCACAGCAAAACACGTGACTCAACATGAAGGCCACGAAGCACACCAGCAACCAGGAGGAACTGGGCCGTAACCATCGCTTGGGGGAACATCTTCAGGGCAGGCAACGCCTCTAGCCCTCTATCTTCACATGTCATTAAGTCTAGGGCAGCAGGACTACCTAACTGCAAGGTTTAGAAGGGGCCTGGCATTCTTTTCTCTGTCACAGATTCACACTTTTAAACCACTGTTAAAGAAAGGATTCTGACGCTAATGGAAACTTAAGCGAACTGAAGCTTAAGCTTAAACAGAGAATTAAAATTTCTTCAGCTGAAGTTTCTAAAGAGAGCAAAACTGAACAACGGAAACCCTTTTCCGAGGCTACGGCTAATACCTTCTGTCAATGGCAAGATGATTATGGAAGGTGCCTTGTGTGAGAAATTAATCAATTCTGAGTGAGAATGTCTGCAGCTCAACCCTGCAGGAAAGGTAAAGGGAATCTGAAAGGAAGGCGTAGGGAATTTGAACCTTTCTTTACCCCAAACCATAGATGTTTCTCTTCTCATATTTACAATCTGGGAGCGTAAAATCTCTGAGACACATCTCTAAAAACCTTCAGAGTAAATCAAGCCAAATGGACGAACATATCTTAATTTGGGCCAAAAGGCTGATGTGGTTCTGGGTCTTGTCCCATCTTCATTATTTAATATTAATAATTAATTAATCGCTAATAAAAGGATTTTCCTGGCTCCCCTTCCCACTTGCACTACGTGCAAGGCTAGCTGGGGACACGATGCTAGTGGCAGCCTGGGTGTTCGTGTGAGTTCAGTGCTGATATGCTCGTATCAGGACAACATGCTGAGGGGCAGGGCGGGGGGATGCTGCATGCCAGGTCCCCAGAATGACCTTGTTAAGCTTTGAGTAGTCAATGAGGTCGGGCCGGTGTCTGTGGATGAGCGCACAGAGTCCAAGGCCGTCTTTCCAGCTGCATGATGGTCAGGAAGAACAGGAATACGTGTTAATGGAGAAAAAGCAGCAGCAAGGGTCTGCCCTGGGTCAGATGGAGCCCCGAAATTTGGGACGCATGGCCCCTAACACCCTTCTGTCTGACTTAATGCACCAAAGGCCCCATGTACCTCCCTCCCTACCCAACCCAGTATACTGTGGTCCCTTCCTTGAACACCGGTCTTCTTTCTGGGGTGTTTCTAGGGTCCTCGGTTCTTCTTCATTTACAGCTTCGGGCCCAGGACTCTTCCCCGTCCCGCCAGCCCACTCTGGTTCTGGGCTGGGAGACCCGGCAGTGACGAGAAGGAAGACGCCCCTCTACTGTGTCTTGCTCTCCTCCCAGTTCAGTGCCCTCCATCCTAAACCCCTCCTCCCTCTCTCCTCCAAGTCTCCCATGTGGATCCAAGTGCCAGGCTCTACCCAATAAACACACACGAGGACGTCTACCCCGAAACGTCCACGACATACTTCTCTCCAAGATTCTTAGTATACTTGAAAAGTCACCATGAGCTCCCAGGTACTCCCATGTCTTTCCTCATAAGGTTCTTTACATGTTTTTAAAAAGGCAAAGACAAGCGAGCACCTGAGGGACTTAGCAGGGACCTGCTAAGCACCTGAGGGACCAGGCCCCAAGGAGGGCCGGGGCTTCCGGTCTGTTTCCCCAGAGACACCTGCGCTAACCGTTCTTCAGACGACCTAGGGCTGTGAGCCTCCCAGCGATGACCAGGGGTTCACTGAGGGCTGGGAGCTGAAGTTCTGTTCCTCCAGGGAAGGAAGGGGAGGCAGGGCAGGAGGGAAGCCCCAGGGGCAACACAGCTGAAGTTGCCTGGGCCAATCTTGGGCCCAAGGAGGAAAGCAAGAAGGTCAATGAGAAGCAAGTCTGGAACTGGTTGACTTCTATGCTGGCAGAAGGTCTCAGCCCTTGGTGGCTCCTCATGCCCTCCAGACTGCGTGTTACAGGGACAGGAAGTCCTCTTTCCCACCTCTGCCCCTCAAGGCTCAGTGCCTGACACTTGGTAGACACTCTATTGATACTTGTCTCCCCAGAAGAACCTCCCCAATTTTCCCCTGTGGCTCATCCTCACCCTTCATTTCTCTGATTACCCACAGTGGCTGGGGACTCGTTTATATTCATAGGTAACCCACGGTATAAAGGGCGACAATACAGACAGCTCGTCTACCCACAGATAGCAATGACAGAAGACCTGCATGAGGTAGAATACTGAAGCACGTGAAAAACCGTGCTCTCGAATGGCATTTAGCTTTCATTTATCCAGGTTCCTGTCATTCTGCAAATCTGAGTGTTCTACTTCTCTCGAATCCCAGCATACGAAGTTGGCCGATGAAGCGTCTTTCCCCGTCGTACACAGGGAGGCATCGGTGTGCAGACGATCCATTGTGGGAACACGCATTTTGCCTCCGAGGCCTTCTCACCGAGAAGCCCCACCTTCTACCTCCTCCCAACACCAGGTGAAGGCAACGGTGAGGTGCAGTCCTACACCCCCAAACTGTGAAGCCCCATCAGGTGCTGCAAGGTATTCACTTATCAATACCAAGCTGTTCTACCAGCGCCTCAAACCTTAATCAGACACCCCCACCCACCCCCAGAGAGATCTTAAGCATTAGAGATTCTATGGCCTCGGTTCCTCTACATACATAAAACATGGCTCAGACAGGAGCAGGAAGACACCAGTATAAAGAACCACTGTCCTCCCTGCCATCTAAGGATCCCAGTAAGAATGTAAGAACCCAGGGCCCTGGCTGCTTACCTGGTGTGGAAGTTCTGAATGTTCACATTTCTATAAGGAGCGGTTTTCCTTTGACACCAAAGCAGGAGACCTTCTTTGGCAGAGGTTTCTGTAATGACAGCCAGGAAAAAGTGTCCGCGTGGAAATACTCACTACTTAATGCACCCAACTCCCAGTCACTTTCTAAAAGGAGACGTCCTGGGGGGGCCAACCATCAAACACATCCTCTCTTCCTGTGGTCTCTGTAGAAGGGCGGGAGCCAGAACCCTGTGCCCAGGGACTGCCTTGTGATGACACTTAAGAGACTTGCGGAGGAGGGGCACCTGGGTGGCTCAGTCAGTCAAGCATCTGGCTCTTGATTTTTGGCTCAAGTCATGATCTCATGAGTTCGAGCCCTGCGTTGGACTCCATGCTGACAGCGTGGGGCCTGCTTGGGATTCTCTCTCCCTCTCTGCCCCTCCCTCATTCCCTCTCTCAAAATAAATACAATAAACTTCAAACAATAAAAAGAGAGACCTGAAAAGGACAATGCAGGAGCAACTGCCAGTTATGACACCATAAGTATCAAACAACCAGACTTCAGGGATTTGGGCAATTTACCATTTTTAAAGGAAACTTTAAAATCTGTGTGTAGTTTATGACTTCACTAACCTGTCATTCAATTCACTTACCATTTGGAATCCTGGGTAAATGGAATTCACTAGAGGCCACAGTGTCTCAGATTTACTCCCTTACCCAGTGATTGTTATAATACTGAAAGGCTTTCATTAGTGCATTTCAGGTTTGGCCACCTGAGTTCTGACCAAGTAGAAACGACACCACCCTCCTGTGGTGGCCATGAAGGTGTACGGCTCCGATGTCCTGCTGCTGGGAGCACAGGGCAGCTCACAGAGGTCCCAGGTGCCACTCTGAATCCACCCTTCACTCCCCAGAGGCCATACTTCCTCAGCTGCTCCAGCCAAAGACTGAGCGAGGGAGGGGCCCTAGAACTGGGCCATCCTGTGCATGTGGGGCTCCTCTAAGAGCAACTGAGGCATAAGGGCTCCCCGCCGGCCTGTGAACAGACCTAAGGACCACATTGCAGGTAAGACTTTTCTCCCCCAAGCCTTCCCTTCCCTTCTCCAGCATGGGTGTTGGCCAAGTGCACTGGCCATTTCCTGTTCTTCACAGGCATTCCCCTCCACCCCCCCCTCCCCCAAATCTCCTGCATGTCTGTTCTGGACTGAATGTTTCTATCCCCCTAAAATTCTGATGTTAAAGCCCTGACCTTATTTAGATAGGGAGCCTTTGGGAGGCAATTAGGGTTGGATAAGGTCATGAGGGTGGGGCTCCCATGATGGGATTAGCACCCTTATAAGAAGAGATACAGGACATAGCAAGACGGTGGTCATCTACAAGCCAAAATGAAGGTCCTTATCAAAAACTGACCACAGTGGCACCCTGATCTTGGACTTCTAGCCTCCACAACCATGAGAAAATAAATTTCTGCTGTTCAAGCCACTCAGTCTACGGTGTTTTTGGGCAGACTAAGACAGCATCTAATACCCACCTGGCACTTGCTTCTTGGAGAACCCAAAGTTACATATATCCAAACAGTTCCTCAAACCCGCTCCTAAAATCTAGGATTCTGTCTGTATTTAAGTGTTAACAGTTTAGAAAACCCCTGTAAACACATGGACTCTTGACTAACTCTGGAACTTGGCCTCCCATTTCAGTTAGAGCTTGAAGTTTATTTTTTTTTAATGTCAAAATAAGTATTCTGTAATTATTTATTTAAGTTATCCATTCTAGTTCTGACTTCCTTTTGACCTATAACCCAGTTTAAATAAACACACTCCCAAAATTTCATGTGCTATGGAATAACTTGAATGATTCCTGTTCATATCTCTTCTCTAGAAAATTCTTGTTTGGAAAAGCAACTGAAAGTTCTAAGACCTCATTCAAATATTAATTGGTACAGATGCTGAAGGATGAAACTCCCTATCTAGTGGTCCTGGCCAATAGAACTAATAAGAAAAAGTACGTCAGGAGGAAATAATGTACTGTACATTACAAAGTTTAAATGAAACAGGCTAGCAAGGCAAACAGAGGTAAAGTAGATGAATAAAATCTCACAACTGCTATGGAAATTTAAATTTGCCAGTCACTGGGGCACCTGGGTGGCTTAGTCGGTTAAGTATCCGACTTCAGCTCAGGTTATGATCTCACAGCTCAGAGACTGAAGCCTGCTTCGGATTCTGTGTCTCCGTCTCTCTCGTTGCCCCTCCCCTGCTCATGTGCCGTCTCTGTCTTAAAAACAAACAAACATTAAAAACGTAAAAGAAAATAAAAATAAATAAAAAATAGGGGCACCTGGGTGGCTCAGTCAGTTAAGTGTCTGACTCTTGATTTCAGCTCAGGTCACAATCTCCTAGTTAGATGAAGTCCCACACTGGGCTCTGCACTGAGCATGGAGCCTGCTTGGGACTCTCTCTCTATTCTTCCCCTGCTCACACACTCTCTCTCTCAAAATAAGTAAACATTTTTAAAATAGTAAAACCAAAAAATTCATATTTGTTCTTTAAGGTGGGTTTAACTGTTTAAATATCTATATCTGGAAGTACATAAAATTGGTAAAGTTATTACGAGTTACCGCCTCTTAATACAGTGAGAACTTCTAAGAAGCATTTTGTTATTTTTGCCGGAATGAAAGAAATGTGCTTGAATAAAAGTACATTTATGGAAGTTTTCAAATTCAGGCTGTTTATTAATTCAAGCTGGCTGTCATTTCTGAGCCTGAATTATTGAGATTTTAATACATCATGTCTTACTTGGATTTTTAGATGACACAAGTGGGACTTCAGTGCCAGACGAGAATAATCTAAGTGGGTAAGAAACTCCTTAAGGGTAAATACCATAGGCTTCATGCCATCTGGTCCAGCAGTAGATAAATTAGTGGTTTTTTAGTGTTTGTTGGTTGATTAGCAACTGACGTCGTCTGAAAAACCAGCGTCAACAGGGACTCCATCCTGGGCAGAATTATAAACAACGACCCCCTCACCATGCAGGTACCTGGTTACCTGTCAGGTGACAAATGACAGGATGCTGACTGGCTGGACAATTCACACCGCCTTATTTAAATATGTTCTGCGGCTATACATTTTGTGATGTGAAGCCTAAACAGGCCAACTTCTAATTTTGAGAATGTCAATTTGACACTTTTCAACAGTGCTGAATTCATCAAAATATTTAGGAGTACAGTGGGCGTAAAAGACTAAAGATTTTCATCTTCGGTGGAACGCCAAGGATTACGATTCTATTATAGTGACAGAACAGTTGTTGGGCCGAAAGATATAATAACAATAGAGATTTTGTTAACAGAAAGACAGAAAGAGGGACAGAAAGACAGAAACAGACAGTGAAAGGAGGAAGGGAGGAAGGGAGGGAAGGAGGGAGGGTGAATGAATGAACTCAGATTTCAACTATTTCTTTGCACCTGAAAAAAAGTGTTTCAGCTTTAAGTCTTAACAGCACTGTTCTAGTTGTGAACCTACTAGTATAATAAGCAATTAGAAGCTCAAAAAAATGCTCATTTTAAAAAGCGACTTCTGTTCTGAACACGTGCTCATCTTTTCCCCAAATGACTCCACCCCCATGAATGAAACAGTATTGCTGGGGTCTTTTCCCATACAAATATAAAACCTGTGAAAACCCAACTCCCATATCTTTCCTTAAATCATGTAAATGGCACTTCCAGTTTAAAAGCCCTATTCAGGGGCGCCTGGGTGGCGCAGTTGGTTAAGCGTCCGACTTCAGCCAGGTCACGATCTCGCGGTCTGTGAGTTCGAGCCCCGCGTCAGGCTCTGGGCTGATGGCTCGGAGCCTGGAGCCTGTTTCCGATTCTGTGTCTCCCTCTCTCTCTGCCCCTCCCCCGTTCATGCTCTGTCTCTCTCTGTCCCAAAAGTAAATTAAAAAAAAAAAAAGTTGAAAAAAAAAAAAATTTAAAAGCCCTATTCAAATTTGACTTTACGAACTCAATTTACACAATCACTCCAAGTATCTTATTACCATCAGATCTTCAACCACTTTTTTTACCTTCAACTGAAATATCCTGAATAGCAAAGCGAAGGATGATGGTCCAGATCATACCCAGCGTCATTTTCACGTTGCCATCCACAATTTCTTTAGGTGAGAAAACACAACAACAAATTAGTGTCATGATAACACAACCGGTGCATAAACTTCTCCTATAACTTGTACGTTTCCCCTAAGCTTTGACTTCCGAGCTATCGGAAACTACATCCATACGCAGAAAGACCAGTTGATGTTTTTGTAAGTGTGGCAGCGTGTCTAGTTATAAATACAGTATTCATAACCAAATGTCTCTAGATTAAATGAATTCTGAGTTAATCATAAGCACAAATCTTGCGAATGCATAATCACCAAAAACAACCCAAGAGTTTCCAAAGTGTAAAGACTAGATGGGCTAGGGTTCTAAGTCATCAGATACACAGAACACAGGCTGTTCTTTAGACCCCGATCCTTCCAGTGGTCCCCAGGTGGCAGGTTCACAGGATTCAGTTGTGTAAACTAAGAAGCAGGGGCGTCTCAGCTCCTACCAAACTCTCCAGGGTTCCCAATATCCCAGAGAATGAAGAGGTCACTTTCCTCCTATTAATTAGTTCTTTTTAAGAGTGACTGGGAAGGTTAAGGTCTTTCTCATGCCGATAATCGGTCTGAAGAAGACAGCATTATATTTGACTCTCGTCTTTACGGATAATCTCAGAGCCTGGTCTCCCATTCATGCTACCTTTCATTCTCATCTCTAGACACCAGAGCCTACCAGAGAGCCTGACGTGAAGCAGACACAAGCAACAGAAGGGAGGGAGGGAAGAATTCATCTGGCAGCAGGCACACCTGCCCCCCACTGTGAGATCAGTGTGGCAGCCAAGGTTATTCTTCTCACACCTCATTTACCTTCAGCCCCGATGGACACCAGTTTCACGCCTTTGCTGGCTATGTAATCCAAGGCTTTGTTGACATTAGCAATTTTGTGGAATCGCATTTTTCCTCGGTCAGGTTTCGGCAGCCTTTCCCCTGTCAGATGAAAAAAGAATAGCGTAGGCACAGAGAAACTAATTCCTTGACGTGGAACCAAGATGCCAACATTCAGAGTCGGTGCTTCCTTAAATGGAAAGCACGGTATCTGACTATTTCTGATGGGTCTCTGGCTTCTGTAAATCACAGTGTAGAGGAACACGGACCAAAAAAACTTTCAAGACCAATGGACTGATGTGGAGCCATATGCTTTTCAGATCTGCCGGAAGACTCCAGTTTGGTCCCCATATGAGCCAACTTACAAAGGAGAACGGAGAAAAGCTGGTTGGTATCCTGGGAGCGTCTGGAGCCGCCGACTAGCTATTAGAGGAAGTCAGGAGAGCCTAGTCCAAATCACCACGGTGGCTGCCAGGGCTGAGACACCTGATTATGAAGATATATGGATCGGGGCAGACTTGCCATCGCCCTCCCAGTCACACTTCTTCAAGGGTGATCCCTCCTCTCATCCAAACTCTAATCCAGCCAACTGAAATTCAGGGCAAAACACAACCCCTCTGGGATTTGAGCTCATGTTTTCCGAGTTACGCCAACACATACACCGGCTGGCTGCATGAACGACAACATTTGGGAGATGCGCTAGCTGGGCTAAGAGTAGAGAGGGCAGCTTGGTGGGTAGTCACATAAACGTCACTTTTTTTCTTTTATTTTGTTTCGAGGTGGGTGGTACAAACATGATTCTAATTAGTCAGTTTTAAGCAGAATTTACTCCTTTTTCAGGGCAGAAAAAGAAGTCCAGGCAGACTGCTCTTTGGAAAGGTTTTCTTTGCTAATAATACCATGTTCTTGCCCAGCCAGGTTCAAAGGGAATTTCTGATACAGTCATCTCTAACTAGACGCATATCTAGTGCTCACACGCGGATGCACGGGATTCGGGTAGGACGGCTATGCAATATCCAGGACCAACCTGAGATGACTTCCAAAAGCAGCATGAGTTTAAGGCCATTCCTGAAGTCCTCCTCGATGTTCTCAATCTGGGTGCCAGCTTTCCTTAGGTGGGAATTACACCAGGCCGTGAAGGTCTGCAACGAGAACCAGACACTGCTGGGCACAGACCCATCAGTGGTCAGCCCCCCTCCATGCAGACAACACTTGACATTGTATGCACTCCGGGGAGTCTAAGAGGCTGGAACTCCTCTGGGGAGAATTTGGTGGAAAGAACGACTTGAAAGACTAAAGTAAGATTTTGTTAGTTTCCCCTTTAGGGACAAAAGAAAATCATTTATGTGATATGCCAGCCTGAGGAATTTGTGCCTTCTGTTTAAAACGGCACCACGTTCAGGGCCGCCAGGATGGCTCAGCTGGTGAAGCCTCCGACTTCAGCTCAGGTCATGATCTCACGGTTGGTCAGTTCGAGCCCTGAGTCAGGCTCTGTGCTGACAGCTCGGAGCCTGGAGCCTGCTTCGGATTCTGTGTCTCCCTCTCTCTCTCTGCCTCTTCCCTGCTCACTCTGTCTCTTTCTCAAAAATAAACATAGAAAAAAAAAAAAAAAAAAAACCAGGTACCATGATCAGGGGCATTGGGGTGGCTCAGGAGGATGAGCATCTGACTCTTAATCTCAGGTCAGATCATGATCTCACATTTTATGCGATCGAACCCTGTGTCTGGCTCTACACTGACAGCATGGAACCTGCCTGGGATTTTCTCTCTCTCTCTCTCTCTCTGCCCCTCTCCCACTTGTGCTCTTTCTCTCAAAATAAATGGACTTTAAAAAAAGGTACCATGTTCACACCTATGCCTTCCGAAAACCTCTTACTTTGTAGGAAATACAGACTACATTAGAGTGTGCTTATTCCCTGCATACAACAAAAATAAGCTTGCTTGCAGAACGGATGAATAAATAATGTTTCAGGAATGTTCATAATGTCTTACTTTAGAGCAGAGGGTGGGCGGTATTGTGTCGCAGAAAGGAGAAGAGAGGAGGGGACCCATAACCACTAATTACCTACATCTAGTTTATCCTGAATGCACAACAATGTTAAGCCAGTAACTAAATTAATTATACAGATTTGCAGTAGAGTCAGTCATTAAAAATAATGATAACAGTAACAGTAACAATAACTTCCTACTGGCTGGCATATTTCAGGCCCTGAGCTAGACCCTGCATTTCAAAGACCATTAGATACAGCCTAGTCAGGTTAACAAATTACAAAGACAATCTTCAGTGGAAAGATGGACTATATATGAAGTGACATCCAAAGTCATTCTGTTTATTTTTCAAGCCGCATTTAACTTGGCTTCCACTTGTGCACGATTTCCTGCCAAAACCATTTTAGAAGTGCTTCTGGCAGCTGCTGGCTAAGAATGCAAACTGTCCCCTTGTCTCACAACAGCTGTGGGGCTCAAGAACAAAATGCCCGGCACGTTACTCTGTGGGGAGACACGCAGATAGGGTCTGTGTTCTAGATGACAAAATGAATACCTAAAAAATAAACAGCTTTCATGCAACGCCACAAAAAGACATAGTTTCCATAAAAACGATTTTCCTGAGTAATAAAGAAGATTTACAAATCTGATTGTCACTTTTTTCAACAAATATGTGATGGCATTAAGTTCAAGGGCAAAAATGTAGGCGTTTTCTTGGACTTAGAAGAATTCATTTTACTCGGAGAGCCTACAGTAATAATGAGGTCTCCCAAAACACATCTAAACTTTAGTCAGCTTTAAACAGAAGAACAACTTGAAAACATATACTCTAGATCTATCCCCAGCCGATGGGGCAGCCACTAGCCATGTGTAGCTATTTAAGTGTAAATTAATAAAAATTAAAGGAAATTAAATTTTTAGTTCCTCAGTTGCACAAGCCACTTCTCTTTATTTTTTAAAACAGAATTTATTGTCAAGTTAGCTAACATACAGTGTATACAGTGTGCTCTTGGTTACTAATCTTTGACTAAGCAGGAAAGAGTATCCAATAGAAAAAAACCATCTCTTTAGCAAATGGTGCTGGGAGAACTGGACAGCAACAGGCAGAAGAATGAAACTAGACCACTTTCTTACATCACAGACAAAAATAAATCCAAGATGGATGAAAGACCTAAATGTGAGACAGGAAGCCATCAAAACCCTAGAGGGGAAAACAGGCAACAATCTCTCTGACCTCAGCCACAGCAACTTCTTGCTAGGCACAGCCCTTTTCAAGTGCTCAAAAGCCACATGTGGCTGGTGGCTACTGAGCTGGATGGTGCCCATACGGAACATTTCCAGCATCATGGAAAGCTCTATGGGACAGAGTTACTCTAGATAACCCAACTTTGGTGTTTGAAACTAAGATTGTTACAAAGAGTCCATCATTTATTTATTTCAATATTAGTTTATCTATTTACTTCTTTTTTTACACTTGATCTTAGCCAAAAGGCAGAGAAGCGATTTATTTTTTAAGTTTATTTGTTTTTGAGAGAGAGAGAGAGAGAGAGAGAGAGAGAGAGAGAGAGAGAGAGAGATACAGAGCATGAGTTGGGGGAGGGGCAGAGAGAGAGGGAGACAGAATCCGAAGCAGGCTCAGAGCCTGATGCAGGATGCAAACTCACAAACCATGAGATCATGACTTGAGCCCAAGTCAGACACTTAACCAACTGAGCCACCCTGGCACTCCTATCTATTTACTTTTTGAATAGGTAATGAATTTCCTTGGTTCAAACTTCACGTAGGGGCACCTGGGTGGCTCAGTTGGTCAAGCATCCAACTTTGGCTCAGGTCATGATCTCACGGTTCGTGGGTTCAAGCCCCGCATCGGGCTCTGTGCTGTCTGTGCAGAGCCTGCTTGGGATTTTCCCTCTCCCTCTCCTTCTCTGCCCCTCCCTCACTTGCGCGTGTGCACTCGCTCTCTTTCAAAATAAATTTAAAAACTTAAAAAAAATTTAAGTGGTACAAAAGGGTATGAAGTAAAAAACATCCCTTTCTTCCTACTCCCAACCACCCAGCTTTCTTCCCCAGAGGGAACACCCACATTCGTTTGTGTATCTCCTCAATGATCTTTGACAGATATAGAGACAGATACACACATTGGTTTTTGTCCTTTTAATACAAATCAGAGTATACGCATTGTTCTGTACCTGGATTTTTTTTTTTTACCCACTTAAAAAATATAACCTAGGGGTCATTCTGCATCAGTACAGATCATTCCTTTTCATGGCTGCATAGTATTTCCCTGTAGTACATATACCATACTTTATGTAACTAGCTCCCTGTGGATGGACAGTTAAGCTGTTTCCAGACAGTTATCCTTCAGTAAAACACATCCCAGGCCCCATTTTCAGCAAGAAAAACTACTTTAAACATGGTTTGGGTTTTGGTTTTGTTTGTTTTTTTCTAACTCACAATACTGAGATTAATCATATATCTAACCTGTTGGGACAGGCACAAGAAAACAGGCCATGATTTTTTTTTAATATAATATTTTGTCAAATTGGCTAACATATAGTGTATACAGTGTGCTCTTGGTTTTGGGGGTAGATTCCCGTGATTCATTGCTTAATACAGCACCTAGTGCTCCTCCCAGCAAGTGCCCTCCTCAATCCTCATCACCCATTTTCCCCTTTTCCCACACCCCCATCAACCCTCAGTCTGATCTCTGTATTTTAAAGTCTCTTATGGTTTGCCTCCCTCTCTGTTTGACACTATTTTTCCCCTTTCCTTCTCCTATGGTCTTCAGTTAAGTTTCTCAAATTCCACATATGAGTGAAAACATATGACATCTGTCTTTCTCTGACTGACTTACTTCACTTAGCATAATACCCTCCAGTTCCATATCTATGTTGTTGCAAATGGCAGGATTTCATTCTTTCTCATTGCCAAATAGTAGTCCATTGTACATATAAATCACATCTTCTTTATCCATTCATCCATCGATGGACATTTGGGCTCTTTCCATGATTTGGCTATTGTTGAAAGTGCTGCTATAAACAGTGGGGTACATGTGCCCCTATGCATCCGCACTCCTCTATCCTTTGGATAAATTCCTAGTAGTGCTATTGCTGGGTCGTAGGGTAGATCTGTTTTTAATTTTTTGAGGAACCTCCACACTGTTTTCCACAGCGGCTGCACCAGTTTGCATTCCCACCAAGAGTACAAGAGGGTTCCCGTTTCTCCACATCCTCGCCAGCATCTACAGTCTCCTGATTTGTTCATTTTAGCCACTCTGACCAATGTGAGGTGCTATCTCAGCGTGGCTTTGCTTTGTATTTCCCTGATGAGGAGTGACATTGAGCATCTTTTCATGTGTCTGTTGTAGGTCATGCTTTTTAAAAACTGAATTGACAGGGGCGCCTGGGTGGCGCAGTCGGTTAAGCGTCTGACTTCAGCCAGGTCACGATCTCGCGGTCCGTGAGTTCGAGCCCCGCGTCAGGCTCTGGGCTGATGGCTTGGAGCCTGGAGCCTGTTTCCGATTCTGTGTCTCCCTCTCTCTCTGCCCCTCCCCCGTTCATGCTCTCTCTCTGTCCCAAAAATAAATAAAAAAAAACGTTGAAAAAAAAAAAATTAAAAAAAAAACCAAAAAACTGAATTGACAGGCAAAAGATATCATGACCTAAAATATTTATTGAGTTCTTTTTGTTCAGATTCAACTTAAAATGAGCAACCACTGCTGATGAAAATTACCTTATCCTGTTACCACATGATTTAAGTCCTTTCATAATAAGAGTATCAGAAACACTCCCGGATAGAACCCCAAAGCTGCTCATGAAATCCGTGCAAGCTTCTGACCCCGCTATGCAACGCCGTGGAGGTCTGTTTGATCCTACCTTTTTATAGGTATACGTAACAGGGAAGGTAACTTCCCAGAGGTAATTATTCCTTTGTGCAAATCCAGAGAATGAATCTAATCTAAATGGTCAATTTATTTAGTTAAGTCTAATGAAGGGTCCCTATCTTTAATGAGCATTCCAAGGAGCCAATAAAGGTAACTAACCAATTGGAATGTGAAGAAAGGACCCCAACAGCTCTGAGATAATAGCTGGCAAAGAGGCCAGTGCACTCTGAAAAGGAATTTTAAGCTTTGTTAGAACGTTTCATTTTCATTCTATTTACAGTTTTAATTACCACGGTCTATAGAGACTGTTCTTAATGCATTTCCAATCGTCCTCGGTTTCTCAGAAAAGCCTGCTAATTATGGAGGAGACAGAGCAACAACAGCCAGAGCAAACCCCCATACATTTTCCCTGAAGGCTTCTTTGTGGCTTGTCTTGCTGGTTGATAGCAACGCACATCTTTAAAGTCTGTGGGAACTAAATCTTGGAGGACTAGTGTGGAATGAGGGTAGGTCCACACGGTTTTTGAGGCAGGCTCCTTGGGTCAAACCAGACTACCAAGCCAGATGTCCTTTCTTAGGAAAAACGATGCTCTATGAACTAGACAGAGTCCAACAAGGAAACAGGCCACAGTCTCCACAGGTCACAGCTCAACCCAGAAACTGCTCAGTCACAGGTGAGGTTCTCCAACCTCCTCTCTTGCTTCCTCTACCTCCCTCCTGGAGAACAGTTCATTCCCCACGCCTCTACACCTAGCGATAAGTACCAATGCTTTCTGCAGCTCAAAGACAAGCATGTGAAAAAAAACTTTCAGGGCCATCCAAAGATAACCAGACAGGAAACCACAGAACCATCTACAGATGTTCCTGACTTACGATGGTCCAACTTCTAATTTTTGACTTCCTATCGGCATAAAAGCCATTCGCATTCAGTAGAAACCATACCTGGAATTTTGGATCTGTAGCTTTTCCCAGGCTTGTGCTATGTGGTAGGGTCCTCTCTTGTGACGCTGGTCAGGGACAGCAGCTCCTTGCCAGCCACAGGACCACGAGGGTAAACAACTGATACACTTAATAACATTCTGCACCCGTATACATGGCCCTTCTGTCGCTCACTTTTGGTACGGTATCCAACTACATGACAGTCAACACTCTGTTATAAAACAGGCGTGGTGTCAGAAGCTCTTGCTCAACCGCAGGCTAGCAGAAGTGTTCCGAGCACGATGAAAGTCAGCTGGGCTGAGCTATGATTTTCAGGAAGTTAGCTGTAGAGAATGCATTTTTGACTTATGGTATTTTCAACTTACAATGGGTTTATCCAAATATGACCCCATCAGAAGTCAAGGAAGATCCGTATCTCCAGAAAGGAAAGGCTGATAGTCTTTGAAGTCCTTACCACCTTCCAAAGAAGCTCACATGAAAACAAAAGGAAAAGGCGGGAAGGCAGTGGAAAGCACGGTCTCGACATGTATAGTCCTGAGACAACAGGAGCAAATATCAGCATCTCTTCCCAAAAGAGAAGGAATCACCACCTTGAGGCACTGGCCAGGATGGGCAGTCCTGGGGGCGCAGACTGATCTTCCTGAATACAGGCCTGCCCTGGCCATGGCATAAAAACTCTTCAGAAACACGGTGCAAAGGAGAAGGGCCCAGAGGTGAAGGCTGTGTTCCCATGGCTTGTAGGAGGAGGTTTTCACACAGAAAGCCTGAAGGATATTCAAACTATCAGCATACCCTCCTCTGTTATATTCCTAAACGTAATCAAGAGGCACAGAAAATGTTCTTTAACCCCTGAAACATGGTGGCTGAGAACAATATCTGTTGAAGGAGTTTCCCAGGAGTAGCTGTTACCAAGAACTGTCGGTCCCATTCAGCGGTGGGCGAGGCCACTCCTTCTTCATGAAGAATGTACCGGCAAAGCCCCTAGTTTAAGTCCACAAGAACTATAATACTGACCACTGTCTTTCTCAAAGATGAATTCTATGCCAATCAGCACACTGTGCTAAATGACCAAAAAAAGTACTACATGAAATGCTGAGATAAGCCTGTGTTACTGAAGGCTATATATTTGCATTTGGTTTCTTTTTCAATGAATTAAGCCTATAGACATAAACACCTATATTTTAGACTTTTCCACAGAGAAAAAGGGAAGAAGGTCTTTTAATCGAGATGTGTAATAACTATGGTCATTGACATAACACAAGTTCATATCTCTACCTGGAAGAGATTATTACCCAGATAAGGACCAAAAAAAAAAAAAAATCCACCTTGAGTCTGACACGGTTGTCTGCATAGCAATCTATTTCATACTATCAGTTAATTATTAATTCTTTCAGCAATTTGGTTCTAGGTGTGGCCTGCCTCTTGTAAGACTAACTGTTCAATTTACTAAACAAAAATGTGGCAAGACAACACCTATACATTTCTTTCATGCTTGTTAAACTAGCTTTAACTGATGATAATGCCATAAAATACTCATTTCAGATCACATTTCCTGAAATGGGTACTCAAAAGCTTACGGGATTTTTCTGAATGAAACAGAACAGGGCCAGCTGAGGACTGGGACATTTGGGCAGAGGCCCACAGCATGAGGCTCAGGGGGTAGAAAGGTCTTAGCTTTCAAGCCCGCCAATTATGAAACAGTACTGTTGTCAGATCCAAATCAGTTTGGGGCATTGTCAAAGCGCTCTGTGACTTTGAGATTGCCGATAGCTTGTTTTCCCCAGCGAGTGGAGACACCGGGAGGCTCGCCGTGTCCACCCTGGCCCGCATCCTGTGGGGTGGGACGAACTGGCCCCAGGTAAGTGGGGGCAGTGGGCCCCAGGAGAGGCGGAGGTCAAGCCCGGCCCAGCCTGCAGTCATGGCTCAGAACTCAGATTCTATTTCTGACTCTGACTCCATGTAACTGTTTGTCCTTCATGCCCTGACACTTTCCCAGCTACAAAAACACCGGATAATTGTCACGATCAACTCTATGAAATTGCTGAAAAAATTATCAGGAGGAGAAGAACTGTGAAAGCCGGTCAGCCAACGTTACCTACTGCACTGGTTCTGAACACACTCTCATGTACGCCTACCGGAAACCACTCTGTGGTTTAAGTTGATTTTTCTAAAAATGCTCCATTTATTTTTCTATTTACAATAATCACTTTAATGGTGTGTTCTTTTCCACTCCATAGACTCCCAATTTGCCAAGATTTCTTCTAATCACTTTCGCGTGTGTGTGTGTGTGTGTGTTTTAATATTTGAAAAGTAAGGGGGGGTGGGGAGCATCTAGAAAGCTGCACAGATTTATAAAATCTCCAGTTAATGCAGGAGAGGAGGTCAGAGCTGTTCCTCTGGAGTAAACGTGATTTCAGCTTTAGTGTTTAAAAAGGAGACAGTGCCCTCACAAAGAGCAGGGAGCCCACTGACAGAGAGGGCAGAAATTCCTGCCCCTTGTGGCTTGCAGAGGCAGAACATTCTGGTTCACCACAAAGCTTCACCATCCCCTCAGCCGAGAGAGAGATTCCAGTCCACACACCACGTGAGGACATGCGCTGGGCGATCCATACGATGGGCCACTCAAGAATCACATCAGAAATCAGCAACATAGCCTTACATTTAAATATTCAGACACATAACCATCTTGGAAAACATTTAAGGAAGTGCTGTGGACCCAGAAGTCACTCACAATATTGACTGGTCAGCATAATCAACTGATCTTGAAAAAAATCCCAAACCTTCAAGGTTGCCACACAACATCATACTCACACAACATTACAAAAAAATGTAACCAGAGAAAGAAGTATGTAAGCATTAAAGGGTTACTTGTAAGGATCCTGCCTGTGCTACAACCAATTGCAAGACAGAGCCCTAATGTTAACCAGGGACCTAAGCACACAGTGGGCAGCCCTCCGCTTAGAGCTCCAAGATCCTGCTAGATAACACAGCGTGCAACAGCTCAGGTCAGCAGTCGCTGAAGAACAGCAGCCCTAAAATCTGAAGCCTAGCTCTGTGACCGGCTCAGTATCTGGTGTGGGCAAGTCGGCTCCTCTCTCCTGTGGCTTGTTTCTTCCCCTAAGGAATGCACCGTTGACCTAATTCAACGAGTTGACTGTGATGCGTGATGAATTAAAGAGAACGCAAAATATGTCACAAATGTAGAAACACAAAAGAACAGCACTCAGTGATGGCAATAATTCAGAGAGAGCTGAGGTGCTTTGGGGTTTAATTTAAAAGGGAATTAAACCATTGCGTAGAAAAACAGACAGCCTACAGTCACGATCTCAGTCTACTTGAGCATAAGAGATATTCCACCTCCAATAACTAAGCATAAACAAGCTGTTGCTTAGCACAGTTCATAAACTGTTGCAGTAATACAGACAGAAAAGGGAGGCGAGAAGGTCTGGGATCCAAGAAGCCGGAAAGATGCCAGGTCTTCTTCATCTTTTCCGGATTTTCCACAAGTACTCACACCACTGGTCAGAAAACAAAGAACATCGTTAGCATCTCTTCACTTCCTCAAGGCACAAGGTGTTCAGAACATTAATTCTGGCTGATAGCAGGAAAAAATATTATGCCTGTGTAATTTTTTTTTAATGTATTCCCAAGAGACAATTAATATAAAGGGCTACATTTGCATCAGGACTTGGTTCCAAATACACTAAGTATAAAGAGCCTTAAAATTTAAGTCTTGTAAGGGGCACCTGGGTGGCTCAGTCGGTGGAGCGTCCGACTTTGGCTCAGGTCACAATCTCACTGTTCACGAGTTCAAGCCCCACGTCGGGCTCTGTGCTGACAGCTCGGACCTGGAGGCTGTTTCGGATTCTATGTCTCCCTCTCTCCCTGCCTCTGCCTGTTCCTCTCTCAAAAGTAAATAAACATTTAAAAAGTTTTTAAAAATTAACTCTTATAAAAAGGCAAATCCTTGAAATAAAGATGAGTCACTTTCCCTCTAAAAAAAAAAAAAAAAAAAAAAAAAAAGGCAAATCCCATTTCATCCCATTGCAAATGGCAGACACACACTGATTTCTCAGACTTTCATATGCCTGCAAGCCGACACCAAAACGACCACAGTAATCCTGTCTTCCTCACCTCTGTATCACCCACAGAACCCAACACCCAGCAGGCATACCTGGATTCACACAGAGAGGACTAGCACTTATTTGAATTTTCAACACTTGAAATGGTGACAATTCCAGTCATAAATAAGCTGGAAGCTCAACAGTACCAAACACTGCTTTTTTTTTTTTTTTAATGTTTATTTATTTTGAGAGAGAGAAAGAGCAAGCAGGGGAGGGGCAGAGAGAGAAAGGGAGAGAGAATCCCAAGAAGGTTCTGTGCCTGACTCAGGGCTGGAACTCACCAACCATAAGATCATGACCTGAGCTGATATCAAGAGTCAGGCGCTTAACCGACTGAGCCACCCAGGTGCCCCCAAAATACTGTTTTTAACTTGAATCCCAGGGATACTCAGAAATACAAATTTAATTACTCAAAGACACAGTAAGTGGGGAAAAAAGAAGTCTTTTTCCACTGATGATTCACTGCCCCCCCCCCTAAATTCTGTCAGCAAGCAGCGTTCGGGGGTCTCTTCTACCCAAAGTTAGGATGTCTGGCAATCTCAAATTGGGGGGTAGGGTAGCCTACAAACAACTCAAGGGGGGCTGTCACTATCAGAGTCCTTAAAGGACCTGGTGGGAAAGCAGAAAAAATATTGTCAGAAATACCTGACGTGGGACACCACATAAAAAAATAGTTACAAACAGAGAGGGAGGGAGGCAAACCGTAAGAGACTCTTAAATACAGAGATCAGACTGAGGGCTGATGGGGGGTCGGGGGAGAGGGGAAAATGGGGGATGGGCATTGAGGAGGGCACTTGTTGGGAGGAGCACTGGGTGTCGTATGTAAGTGATGAATCAAGGGAATCTACCCCCAAAACCAAGAGCAACTGTATACACTGTATACTAGCCATCTGGACAATAAATTATATTAAAAAATTAAAATAAAATAAAATGCTGGTGTAAGTGATACACTTATAAGTGGGGGTCTTTGCTCTGTGCTCCTGACAGGTGGCTGGAGCATACTAACACTCAGTATTTGCTCAATAGGATCTCATTTGCCAGACTTTCTGGGACAGTTAGTAAAGACGAAAGCAGTCAGATTTTTTTTTTTTTTTTTTTTTTTTTGCTGAAAAAATAAAAAAGACTGAGGAGTTTAAAATCTGTTATCTGTTCAAGTTCCAGGTTTTTAAAAAATTATCGTGTCAAACTTCATTACAGAATCCTTAAATGTTAAAAGAGACTCTGTAACCTTGCCAAAAAAAGAAGGAAAAAAAAAACCCCTTGTAAAAAATAAAAGACAACCTCATGGCTGAGGGTATCCAAAAATAGAATCAGGCTAATGGATGATCCTTTAAGTGGGTAGGTTAAAGATGGCTCTCCCAGCACTTGGAAAGATAGTTCCACCCATGTCTGGTTTTCATCAGAAATTCTGAACCGTGCATTTTGGGCTTCAGTCACCAGGCTCCTAAGACTGACTTCCATTTAGGTCCTGGGCTGTTCAGAATACAGAAAGAAAGGTTCTGTAAAGCCCTAAGGCTGCTAACAGGAAAAAAAAAAAATGGTTTTTAGGTTTTTTGACAAAGCCAAATCTAGCCCAGACTGATTCCGGCTTGAGGAATGGCCTCTCCAGTATGTGGACTCTCCTCCACAACTTCCAGAAAAGGACGGGACAGATTAAAGTTACGAATTTGGAAAGGGGTAAGGACAGCTAATCAGGCTACTTTGTATCGGGAAAAGTCTAGGCTTCAATAGGAAACCTGTGCCTTGTCTACAGCACCCCTCCTATGCTATTGTCCAACTCCTAAATCATAGATAAAGAAGAGCAATCAAATCATTCTTGCCTATGGACAAGAAAGGCATTCTGTTCTGTACAGGGACCATCCTCCTTCCTCCCATAGAAAAACGTCTCCTGCCCTGTGGACGTTCATCTCGCTATTCCTAACCTATAAATGTGCCTCTTCTTTGGATTTTCTCTTGAACTGCTCGTTAACTCCTCTTCATTTTTCTTTAATGAGTTAAATAACATCTTTAACATGCATTCACTTCTATGTTTGTGTGAGACTCACGCTTTTTACCTTTATTTAAGAATTGTCTTTTCATACTTCAGGCTTTAGGGTCCATTTTCTAAAGACAGGTCAACCCTCAAACACGCTAAAATATTCGTTATTCCGATCAAAATGTTATTGATTTCAGTGAAGACAAGAATGATCTGCGGAATCGAAGTCTATCATTTGCTGATCTTAAGTGACGGTATGCCTCCCTTGTCCTGTGAAAATGACAACTGTCCTAAGTCTCAGCTTACTGGATTCCTCTTCCATGTCAAAGCCTCCATTTAAAGTCTAATACGTGTCCCCATGTTCCCTCTCATACGAATCACCATAAATAATACTAAATTTGGGTTGAATTATTTAGCACGTTTCCCTGTTTCATAAAGATCTTACATTTATCTAGAAGCTAAAGTATTTCCATCTGTTAATTTCCTCCCTGCTCAAGAAAATTTCCCACAAACATTTTATCACCACTTACAGGAGTCTTTATTACTCATGCTCTTGATTTTCATTTCTCAGCTCCACTTAGTCATCTCTAAATTCCTATTATCGGCAAAGTACGTAAAGTAACAAGCAAGAACATCAGACACGTCTCTGCTCCACCGATTCCCCGTGTTTTGAAACCAAAAAAAAATTGTTTTGAATTTTTTGGAAACAAAATTTTTATATAAAAATTTATAAAACTTATTTTTAAAACCTTTTATTTAAAAAAAACCCTAGCTCTTCTAAAGGACCGTTAGTAAATGATCTTGGTGAAACTCCCCCGTTGTAACTGTTGAATGGAAAAAGGCAGAGGTTAGAAATACGCTGATTCTACCCAAACTATTCGAGGGCTGGAAGCATATGTTAAACTAATCAGATCAAGTATCTTCAATATCAAAGTCTCAGTCATTCTTGCTCTAAAAGGTTTTTTGTTTTTTAAATAAAGGAGGTGGGGGTAAGCTCAAAGAACCACATGAAAGCTCTCAGGTGCCTGGTCAGCCAAGACAGAGCAATTCCCAGGCCAGGAGCCTGACTTAGCCACTGGCTGGGAGTTCTCTGGGGTCACACCTGCCTCCCCCAAGCTGGCATGAGCTATGTGGAGAATTCCTTTGAGGACTTTCTGGTAAGCAAGCATCTACAGCTCCCAACAAACAGCCTTACATATGATTGATCCTGAGCTATGCTTCCCAAAATAACTTGTTCCCTTGCAGCCTGGGTAATTATGTGCAAGACGTGGCTCAGTGACAGGGCAAACCCAACTGTTGCTTGGTTTTAGGCAACAGCAACATTTATTATACTTTTATTATTCTGTTCCTGAGGATGAATGCAAGGCTTTTCTTTAGAAAAGCAAACTGATGTTTCCCTCCTCAGCCCATCCGGGGAACTGAAGAAACAGTTCACCATAATGTTACTACTTTCAGGGACCCAAATAAATGGCTGCCTCATAAGGGATTACAGCGCTCATTTAGAACAAAACAGCTCTCCGTAAGACACCACATGCTCTGCATTGGTGTTTTGGGCCAGAGCGCAATCCTAAACCAGAAATAGTCCCCATCAGGTACGTCTACAGGATTCCTCTCCACACGGGGAAACCTCTGGTTAGCAGAAGGGGTAAAAACAGGGGAGCCGGCCATTTCCAAAGTTCCTGCTCACTCCGTCCTGTGGGAACCAGGCTCCGATTTCCTCCTTCAAAAAGTTCTTGCCTAGGGCTCATGCTGAGTGGACAGTGTTCACAAAAATATACGATGAAGCCTTCGTATCGTGAGCCATTTCAGACAATCACATACTATGATACAAAATTCATAAACATATGCTTCCATACTATAGCATAAAGTGTTCTAGTAGACGATATGGCAAAATGTTAACACCAGTTTTCTCTAGATTGTGACTTTTAAAAATTTCTTATCCATATTTTCTGTAGGGAACGTGTATGACTTATGCAGAAATGTATCTTAAAAAAGTAACTAGGGGAAGTATATACAACGTGTTAGCCTAGATTCTTTGGTCTTCATCCTGGTTATCTGTAATTACGTTAAGCTAGCTTTACTTCATTAATCCTCCATATTTCTCCCTGAAAAAGAAAAACTGCCTAAATTGGATATAATTAAGCAACCCCAGATTTCTGAAGTTAGCCAATGGAGGGCTCCTCCAGGATTTTTTTTTCAAGTTTCACATTAAAATCCCTATTTCGACATCACATTTCAAAACCCTAATGGAGAAGGTACACACTGTCCAAGTTCTAGGATCGCAGAACAGAAATCCTTTGGAGTCCATAATATCCAGTTACCCAGATGCCAGTTACAGCAATACAACCCACTGTCACACACCAGGTATTTCTGACAGGATTTTTCCAGCCTCCTTACCAAGTCCTTAAAGGACTCCACCAGTGACAGCCCCACCTGTGTCTGATTATAGAAACACGGGGAATTTTTACAGTAAGCATGATTTTATCACACAGTAAATGTACTTATTATCATTGCTGCACTCCCAGAGTTTACACATATATATATATATGTGTATATATATGTGTATATATATATATATGTTTTCAAATATAAATATAAATATATAAAACTTAAATTGTCTGAAGAACAAAGCTAGATAGAATTTGACTTTGGTGACCGTGCTACCTATTTAAATAAGGTGTGACCCTTCGTTTTTCAGACTCGCAAAATAAGCATTCTTAAAGCACAGCACATATTAATACCAAACTGTCTGAAGTGTGAATCTACACAGTATTGATGAAACCATAAAGATAACATATCAAATACCAAAAGCACATGGTGGCATGCATTTCAGAGGGGAGCCTGACCCACCGTGGGGGGTTGGTGGCCCCGTGTCCCTCCACACACAGGGCTCCACCCCCATGGCTCTCTGCAAGGCTTGGCCTTCTAAAAGATACATGAATTAAAAGATTTGGAAATTACTAGACTCTGGTATTTAAATCTGTT
Organism: Neofelis nebulosa; assembly: GCF_028018385.1. Lineage (NCBI taxonomy): Eukaryota > Metazoa > Chordata > Mammalia > Carnivora > Felidae > Neofelis > Neofelis nebulosa. The sequence goes on along the minus strand of NC_080794.1, from coordinate 7,510,627 downwards.
CAAAACGTAAGAAATCTCACTTCGCCAATATCTGCATTTTTTAAAGTTCAGAAATAGGCCCGTATTTTGAGAAAAGGCATTGCTATCCTATATATACATTACTTGGGTCTCAACATTATTTTAATGTTCTGAGGTTGCTACGTGTATGTCCTCGGAACACAGGGACCACAGAGTCTGCATCTAGCCTGGACCACTTCTGAGAGTCCGAGAAAACGCGGTTATTGCTACAGCCCCCAGTGGGACCTTTCTGGGCAGACTTGGATGTGGGCTTCCTACCTCTCACTCCGCCTTTTCGTCATATCCCTTCCTGAAGAACAGAGGCCCTGAGAAATGAACACCACGTCATACACCTTAAATTTATACAGTGTTATGTTTTTTAAAGTTGTACTGTATTTATTTTATTTTTTATTTTTTTAAGTTTACATCCAAATTAGTTAGCATACAGTGCAACAATTTCAGGAGTAGATTCCTTAGTGCCCCTTACCCATTTAGCCCATCCCCCTCCAGTAACCCTCAGTTTGTTCTCCATATTTATAGGAGTCTCTTCTGTTTTGTCCCCCTGCCTGTTTTTATATTATTTTTGCCTCCCTTCCCTTATGTTCATCTGTTTTCTCTTAAAGTCCTCATATGAGTGAAGTCATATGATTTTTGTCTTTCTCTAATTTCACTTAGCATAATATCCTCCAGTTCCATCCACATAGTTGCAAATGGCAAGATTTCGTTCTTTTTGATTGCTGAGTAATACTCCATTGTATATATATATATATACCACATCTTCTTTATCCATTCATCCATTGATGGACATTTGGGCTCCTTCCATACTTGGGCTATTGTTGATAGTGCTGCTATAAACATGGGGGTGCATGTGTCCCTTCGAAACAGCACACCTGTATCCCTTGGATAAATACCTAGTAGTGCGATTGTTGGGTCATAGGGTAGTTCCATTTTTAATTTTTTGAGGAACCTCCATACTGTTTTCCAGAGTGGCTGCACCAGCTTGCATTCCCATGTTATGTTAATTATATCTCAGTAAAGCTGGCGGGGGGGAGGGGGATATAAAATAAATAAAAGTGAGTTTTTGCACAGAGTGAGGTAGCCTGGGACTTGGCATGCATGCGGCCACCCCCCCCCCCCCCATCACTTCCAGGACTCCCCTAGATATGCACACATGTAAGCAGGCAAGGGCCTGATCTAGGTCTAAATAAAATCCCCGGAAGCAGTCTTGGCAAGACTGCCCCTAAAAATAACCTTTCCCCAAGAACCCTTTAAATGTCTCTTCTCTCCTTCCTCCGGCTGTACTCTGGGGGTGGTGGAGGAAATAAAGACACAGATGTATCAAATTCAGCATCCTCAGACATCTTCCCCACCTCCTGTCTCTGATCCAAGCTCACCGTCCAACGCGGTGAAAGCAGAGGTCATACGAACTAAGAGGGAACTAGACCAATAACCCTGAAAGAGGTTATAGGGTCACTTTATCAGATCAGTTTGCAGCAGGAGGCGAGAGAGACTCCTTACACACAGCACACACCCTATCAGTACAGACACACGAGCACAAACTCGTAGCAGTGAACCATTCACATTTACAGGATGCTAAGAGGCTTTGCCTCTGCCCAAAACGCCTCACACCATGCCAGCCTGAAATCTATGCTGAGGGTTCTTCCTGGAATTAGACAACGGGATTATCATCCTAGAAAGGTTACCTTTAAAATGCGGGTGATGTCTGGAAAGGCAGGTCTTGGGAATCTTTCATTTAAAGGAAGAAGGTGAGGGGCGTCTGGGTGGTGCAGTCGGTTAAGTGTCCAACTTGGTTTCGGCTCAGGCCATGATCTCACGGTTCATGGGTTCAAACCCCACATCAGTCTCCATGCTGAAAAGTGCGAAGCCTGCTTGGGATTCTCTGTCTTTCTCTCTCTCTCTGCCCTGCTCCCCCTCACTCTCTCTGTCCCTCAAAATAAATAAACTTAAAAAAAAAAGATTAAAGGGGGCAGGTGACAAATGGCCTCCTTCAAAGTTCTGCTTTGTGCTGAATCTTTCAAAAATTTTTTACGGAATAAAACACTTGTTGAGCATAAAAACTGTTTCCCTTTTAGAGGTGGACATCCCTGGTAACCATTTCACAATGTATGCATATATCAAAACATCCTGTACACTTTAAATATCTATAATTTTTTCTGTCAATCAATTACACCTCCATAAAGCTGGGGGGGAAAAGAATCAGACATCCCCTATCCACGAAACAGGTTTTCCTTGGCCAGTTGGGTTCAGAAGGATTCACTATGTTCTGCATTCTCCCTGCTTTTGTGTATGTTTGAAACTTTCCATAATGTGAAGTTAAAGAAAAGCAGAATTTTTTTAATTTTTTTAAATTAATCTTTTTTTTTTTTTTGAGAGAGAGAGAGAGAACAAGCCAAGAAGGGGCAAAGAGAGGAGAGAATCCCAAGCAGGCTCCCCACTGTCAGCATAGAGCCCAATACAGGGCTCAAACTCAAACTGAGATAATGACCTGAGCCTAAACCAAGAGTCAGATGCTTAACCAACTGAGCCACCCAGGAGCCCCAGCAATTTTTTTTTTAATATAAATAGAGTCCTTGGCACTGCAACGTCACAGTGTTTATGCTGAATCTTGGTGGGACCCAAATCTTAGAGAGCGTTCCTACACTAAGACAGCACGCCTGCACGGGGAGAACTGATCTGTGCTCTTGCCTCCTGGAGTCTCGTTGGCTGGTTCCAAAAGAGAGCTGACTCGAGTTCTTAGGCATCATGAACTCTGGCTTCTTTTGGAACTGAGTCAGACCAGCAGTTAACTCCAAAGGGATGCCCTTAATGGCGTGTCCTACTAAACTCCATCTGAGAGGGTTTTGTTAGCTTTCCCTGTGGTGCCTTTTCTCCTCCTGTAGGTACCTCTGTTGGACGAAGCAACTGCTACACAGCCTGACCTGGAGAAAAACCCTTGAATGACAGTATTTACCATGCCCTAAAACTCAGTTCTCTCATTTCATCAGACACTCCCAGTTGAACACATTGTGGAACGAAAAATTCACAGGCACACACAGCCTTCCACAAAGGCAACAGGTTATTGGTAAGTGAGAAATTAGGAATACAGAATCCCAGGATTCTACTCAGAGTTGTAGGTGATAAGCCTGAGTACAAAGCAATTGAAAAACCCCAGAAAACGATTAGTAGTTCAAGGCACAGCCTTCAGAGTTAAGCAGCATGGCTCTAAAACTCAGCTCCGTCCCTGGTGGGCCAGAATATGCCATAAAATAGCAGCATCTCTGCATTTGATAAAGCTCTCATTGTGAGACAGGACTGTATCTTTGTAATCTAGAATTCTGTGTGTGTTTTCTGGCTACACTTCCCCACCCTCAACAACCCTTGGACAAGTCACTTAACCTGGCTGAAAAAAAGGAGAATAATAATACTCCGTTCTCAAGGTTGTTGTGAAGATTTAATAAAATAATATCTATGGTTAAAACAGCGCCTAGTAATTCTCAATAAATAACTGCTCTGCTCTGCACAGTGAATAGTTTGGGATACTAAGGATAACAGACCAAATCCCTTCCCCACCCTTTTTCTTAATCTTTCACATACTAAAGTATCACTTTTACTGTCTTGGAATTCTTTTTGTTTTGGTGTTATACTGAAAACAAATTTTTCTTGTAAATATTCTTCTGTTTCAAAATTTAACAGAATAGATCGAAGTATGCAATAAAATAATCAGCCACTTCCAATTTCATAAATTTCCAATAATAGGATAGAAATTACACAGTTTGCAAAATGTAAAATGCATGCCTTGCCTTTTTCCAACAAATCTCTCCCCACATCCCAGCCCAATCTGACGCTCACCCTCTCACCCCTGCCTCCTCTCAAAAGTGTGTTTGTTTCAAAATAGAAAAATATTATCCTCTGTGGGTGACCTCTAAACTGATTACAATTCTGAATACATCTGTCATCATTTTCTTGACCAATACTTTCCCAACCCCAAATACTAATAATATTTTCTAAAATCCTCAAGACCAAATATCTAAATGAGGGCAACAATTCATTCTACTCCCTTAATTATATAAATGATAACATAGAAAAAAAGGAAACCTATCTGGGGGTTAAATTCTACATTTAGTAGAAGACGAAACAAATTCTACTGTCTTCAGCAATCCTCATGACATTTTAGTATAGTCTTCCTCAGGAAAGCCTACCACTGGCCATTCAACTGCAGTAAGCGTTTCATGCCACAGACCTGAGCACATCACCATAAATAATTTCTTACAGCTTTTCACCTCCTTTGAAAGCATAACTCAGCTCATCGGCTAAAAGATATCCCATCCCACGGTGCCAAATCCCTGCGTTTCTCTTCCAGCAACTAAATCAATTCAAATGCCACATTCAGACTGGCGAAGCTCCATTGGAATACCAAGGTGAGATTTCTCCAGGAAGAAAATCAAAGACGTTGTGACAGTTCGAGTTGTTCCAAGTCCTCTGATGTGTCCCCATCTTCATGCAGAGGAGCAATGCTCCCAGGTGCAGGCAATGACACTGCTTCCTCTAGAGCCCTCTTTTTTTTTTTTTTTTTTTAAATGTTTATTTATTTTTTGAGAGAGAGAAAGACAGAGTGTGAGTCGGGGAGGGGCAGAGAGAGAGGGAGACACAGAATCAAAAGCAGGCTCCAGGCTCTGAGCTATCAGCACAGAGCCCAACGCGGGGCTCAAACCCACAAACCATGAGATCGTGACCTGAGCTAAAGTCGGATACTTAACCGATTGAGCCACCCAGGTACCCCCCATCTAGAGTCCTCTTGTCTTCTCTGGATTTCTCCCATGTTCCCCTCCCCATAGTTTCAACCATTGCCTATGAGCAGATAACTGCTACACCTAAACCTCCAGGCTTGACTTTTCTCCTTTATATTTCCATTGAATATCAAGCTCTTGATCCAAAGCTCCCATTTTTACCTTCTATGAAACCCAACGATCCCTTTACTTCCCTAAATGAACACCAAAGGCATTAGAGATAAGGCTAGAAATGATTAGAATTCAGTTTTATGGTTTGGCTATTGCATGGTATTGGTCAAGGATCTCAAATACAACGGGACATAGTGGTAACATAGTTTTACTGGGTTGAACAGAAGAAATTGCAATTTTTGGAAGTCGAAGTGGTCAATAGTGAGAATTTCATACGTTCATCCTAATACGTGTAAAATACCTCAAAATTCTAATAAAGAGCAATGACATTACATAACTTCTAAATAATTATTTTCATGGAGCAGTGGCTCAGTAGGTTAAACGTCCAACTCTTGGCTCAGGTCATGATCTCATGGTTCATGAGATCGAGCCCCGTGTCAAGCTCTGTGCTGACAGACTGGAGTCTGCTTGGGATTCTCTCTCTCCCTCTCTCATGCTCTCTCTCACTGTCTCAAAATAAATAAATAAACTTTAATAAATAAATATTACTTTCACATCTTATTTGACTATCATGAAATAACTTAAAGATTCCTTATGACTGTAAAAGGTAGGATTTCTTGGTTGGCCAGTCTCAATTATAATTGTCTGTGTAAGACTCAATCACAGGTTCATATTCAGTATAGGTCTCACTTGCCCCAAATAAGTGTATATTCACCTCTTTGTCCATTTGGTCCTCACGATCACTAAAAAAGGAGATTTTTCCAAGACAGCATGCCTTTTAATGAAAAGGTTGTCACAGATACTATTAAGAATCTATTTATAGGGGCGCCTGGGTGGCGCCGTCGGTTAAGCGTCCGACTTCAGCCAGGTCACGATCTCGCGGTCTGTGAGTTCGAGCCCCGCGTCAGGCTCTGGGCTGATGGCTCGGAGCCTGGAGCCTGTTTCCGATTCTGTGTCTCCCTCTCTCTCTGCCCCTCCCCCGTTCATGCTCTGTCTCTCTCTGTCCCAAAAATAAATTAAAAACATTGAAAAAAAATTAAAAAAAAAAAAAAAAGAATCTATTTATAATGTATAACGATTCCTGGGGGTCATAACTAACAAATTTACCTGCTGGCAAAAAGAAACAAACAAAGCAAGACAACCCAAAGTCATGCTAACGTCTCAGTCTTGAACTTGGCCTGTCCTTTCCAGGACACATATATTCTTCAGAATCACCCACGTCTATTCTCTCTTATCCAGTTCTACTGGGAAGTACAGCACATTTTCCAAAAAAATTGGTTTTACCACAAAAACACACACTTAAATTATACTTATCTGAATCATAAGTGAATTTGTAATTTTCTTTATTAAGTGGGTAAAGATTTTCAATCTGGAAAATAAAACTGGTCATTTCAAATCAAATTTAGGTTACCAGAAACTTTGTTCATTAAGATGGTGACACATTATAATTTAAATAAATCTGCATGTATGAAAGTTTAATTCCAAAAATCTCTAAATTCCAATTATTTTTAAATTAAGCAGCTTGTCTTTGAAGGCTCAATCTTAGACTAAGGATTAAGTCAGACAACTCCATCATGTTGAGGACTTGAGAAAAACACTTTAAGAAAATATTTTTTTTAACATTTATTTTTGAGAGACAGAGCACAAACGGGGGAGGGGCAGAAGGAGAGAGGGAGACACAGATCTGAAGCAGGCTCCAGGCTCTGAGCCGTCAGCACAGAGCCCCATACAGGGCTTGAACTCATGAACTGTGAGATCATGACCTGAGCCGAAGTCGGATGCTTAACTGAGTAAGTCACCCAGGTGCTCCAAGAAAATATTTTTTAAAAGCACTAGACAGTAAGCATGATTTGGAGTTAATACATATATAGCTCAAGGAGTTATAAAGACTGCAAAACTAGGTTGTTAATTATTACACTTAAAAATTTTAATTGTACTAAATGCCTTTTGGAAATAGAACTCATAACTTTTTTCATTCCACAAATGAGTTCAGAGTCTGAGCAGGCTCAGTGCAGGGCTCCGGGAACCAGAGAGTGTCTGCCCACAGCCCTCAGAGGGAGACCAAAACACTACCAGGTGACCCATGTTCTAGAAGGCTAGCCTCCTGGAGGAGGGGCCTGATGGAGGAGGAACTCCAGAATGAGCAGAGGATGTAGGGGCTGGGCATAAGGCAAAGGGGTGAATACCACTCTGTGGGGTTGGACCTTGAACCTGTGGGGGAGAAATGGAATAGTAGACAGAGGCTAGGTGAGACCTGGCCTCACAAACCACTGCATGGGGTCCAAATTCTCTCCTGATGGCAATTAAAAAAAAAACACAGAGGAACTTTAAGCAGGAAATACCATGACCAGGCTTGTGTTCTATAAAGATCATTCCTGCCAGGATCATGGAGAAAAGCCTGCAGAGAAGCATGAGCTATGGGAGGGTGACAGCACAGGAGGCCACCACCCTAATTCAGGCAGGAAACACAGAAGCTCTGAAGACCTTAACGTATATAACAGGAGGAAGGGGCAGGGTCCAGAGGACTTCAGCAGATGGGCTCCACCAAAGTTGACAGGGAGGGAGGCACCAAGGATAACTCCCAGGATCCCGCTTGGGTGACACGGAGGAAGATGTTTCCATTCACCGTGACAGGAAACCACCCAGGTGGGACATTCGGGAAATATTCTCTCCTTTCTTTCACCAGCCTAGTGGAATGGGGTGTCCTTCCTGTGCGCTTCGCACTGACCTTTCTGTCTCTTGAACTGGGCTGTTAAGTTCCTTAAGGCCTAAGGTGGTGTCAACTCAATTCTCTATCCCTGGACACGAAAAATGTCCAACGAATGAAAGAAAGAAAGACCGTGCCTGTGGTCCGTTTAGATTTTGCTCTTCAGTAGGGCTGCAGGTAAAAAAAAAAACCAAAAAAGCAAAGAACGTTTCCGATCTGGAAAATTGCAGGGAGGGGAACAGGTGCGTGCCCCCAGATGTGCGTTTGTGTAGAAAATGTTCCCCCCAGACTTCTTTGGAAGGACCAATCCCTTGCGCTCAAGATTTTCCTTCCTTTGGAATTTGTCTAGCACAGCAGTTAGCAAACGTTCCCCCTAATCTTTGCTCTCTGTTCTTTCTGGAAGAATTAGTACCGTTCCCAGGGAAACAGCGGTACAATTCTGACTGTCCTCCAACGTATTCCGTACCGACTCCTCTGCTCATCATGGTGGCTCCCCCGCCCACTCGGGGACTGTGCCTTTTCTGTAGGTGTCTCCCAGCTGCAGCCACTGACTGCAGCTTTCTGACAGCTTTCTGAAGCCACGTTCATTAAGTTTCCCAGCTAAGAATTATATCCGTCCTCCCACACCCTTGTAGAATCTTCTTTTGAGTTCAAGTTTCTTCCCTGGTGAACTTGGCTGAAGGCGTGGGGCCCCAGCGTCTCAGGGAGGGTCTGAAGACAAAAAGTGACTTTTCTGCCTTACCACTCGAACCAAGTGTGTATTTAGAACAACCGTCCCTCCGGGGTCAGAGGTGTGTTGGTGCTCATATTAGATTCTGCCTTTCCACACCTACCCATCGGCATCCTCCTCTGGACATCAGAGGCCCCTCAGAACTCCAGCCCTCCCTTCAAGTGATAGATAGCCTCGGGAACACATGACTTGTCCCACAGCCCCGGAGCTCACCCCCCTGCCCTGGATGACATGTCCTGTAAATATGCCACTTTCTATCTCCTGGCAGGTAAACCGATTCTCCTCATCAGTTTGCTTGTTCCTTGTCAATACCATGGTCTTGACTTTCCAGTCCAGGAGCTCTGATGGCGGGATCATGTCTGCTTAACTGGATTTATACAGCAGCCTCCCGTGGAACAGCACAGGGCCATTTAATACTTTTATAATCCCTCCTGACCACTCTCAAATTGATGACTTCCTCACCATTTCTCCTACCAGCCCCTAGATCTAAACCTGGCCACTCTACCCTGCGGGTCCCATCTCAGGATTCTGCCTGGGTCTCCTGGCCTCAGGTCCGCCTGCATCCGATTCATTCCCCAAACAGTCGGCTTCTTCAAGCACGGCCCCTTGGACTCCATCACCTGCAGCCTGGGTCCCCTATAAGCTGGCCTTCTCTCTCTTCGCTCTGAAGTTCAACCTGCATCCTGAGCTTTAGCTAAGCCTGTCTCTCCCTGCTCCCTCAAGCACATCAGAAGCAGCAGACGCATCCAAGAATATGGAGCTGGGTGTCCTAGGCTGGCCACATTGGCCACTTTCTCCTTTCAGGCTCTCACTCTCTAAGCTTGTTCCCTTAGCCCTTTGTCAGAGGGTGGTGACAGGGGTCCAGGAAATAAAAGGGTGAGGGTGCTTTCATAGCACGAAAGGGTGACTGGCCACTCAGCTGATATTTAGTTACTACTTAAATTACGGCCTGGCCCAAGTCCTACTCCTTTACAAAGCTACTTCCTCATTATTCTCACCCACGATGACTTTCCTGATTTGACCTCCCATAATTTTTGTTCTTTACACAACGAGCGCTGGCACTTAATGTTAAACGACGTCTTATTTTCTAAGTTCAAGTGTGTAAATCCACTCTTTTTAAAAGTACACCAAGGGGCGCCTGCGTGGCTCAGTTGGTTAAGTGTCCGACTTTGGCTCAGGTCATGATCTCATGGTCTGTGAGTTCGAGCCCCGAGTCAGGCTCTGTGCTGACAGCTCAGAGCCTGGAGCCTGCTTCGGATTCTTTGTCTCCCTCTCTCTTTGCCCCTCCCTTACACCCTCATTCTCTCTCAAAATAAACGAATACACTTTAAAAAAATGTATATCAGGGGAGGGGGATGATGGGAAGTTAGTGTTTAGTGGGCACAGAGTTTCAGTTTGGGATGATGGAAAAGTTCAGATGGATGGGGATGATGGCTGCATGGCCATGTGAATGTATTAATGTCACTGAATCGTACCCCTAAAAATGGTTAAGGGGCGCCTGAGTCGCTTAGTCAGTTAAGTGACCAACTTTAGTTCAGGTCGTGACCTCATGGTTCGTGAGTTCGAGCCCCATGTCAGGCTCTGTGCTGACAGCTCAGAGCCTGGAGCCTGCTTTGGACTCTGTCTTTCTCTCTCTCTCTATCTCTCTCTCTCTCCTCCTCCCCCGTGTGTGCTCTGTCTCTTTCTGTCTCCCTCTCTCAAAAATAAACACTAAAAAAAATTTTAATGGTTAAAATGGTAAATTTTATATATATTTCTCCGCAATAAAAAAACAAAACTACAGCAAAGTCACTAAGGAACAAATCTGTGCTCTGTTGTCCCCCAGCAGTCCAAGTGCAGACCTACTGCACAGCTAACCACCATTACACCAGTTGCTAAAACAAATATTTGCCACATGAAGGTAATAACATTTGAACATGTATAGTGTCTAAAGCCCCTTCAACGTAAACTGATTTAACCACTGGATCTTGAAAAGCATGACGAGGTGAGAAAGGTCCCACGTATCTTTATTTTCTAGATAAAGAAACAGAAACTTGAAGGTTTAGGGACTTGATCGCGGTCAGAGAGTACCAGGGAGCGCTGGGATTCCTCTAGGTCTCATCAATCTGAGAAAGTTCACAAGCATTTCATCAACCGTTCACCTTGTTGGAACACACAGTGCCTTTTCTCCAGGGAAATATTCAGGCAGAGGCAGACTGCAACATGCAGCAGGGAACAGTTTCACCTTGTGCCCTTAACCAGCAGCTGCTCTCCTCAGAACACAGAACTCTCAGGTCCCTGGGCTCTCTGTTTAACCTGGACCCTGTGGGCAGCTGCTCCTACACGTGTCCGTCCATGCTGCCTGAGCTGACATGGTGACACTTTGGCCTGGATGGCAGACTTGCTCCAGGGTGAACGGTGAATCGGACCCTCTAAATGACAGACATGCGAAACAACTTGACTTTCTCTCCAGAATGATTAAAACCAGTGAGAGTTCCGAATACAGAATAAATGAACCACTCTCTTATTCTCCCAACGACTGGTACAAAAGTTTATCCGTCCTCTAGCCATAAACAAATTAAGGATGTAGGGACCCTTTATACTTCAAAACACATAGTCATTTCCTTAAAAGGCCTGTGCGAGACTCCCAGAGTGAAGGACAGCGCCCCAAGCTCACAGAGATAGCACACATATTCAGCATTGCTGTTCTCACAAGTCACCTCCTGATTAGGCTTCCGTTGAACTGAAGGTTGAATGTGTTCCTTGGTTCCAAGAGAAGCTTGCTTCTAAATACCAAAGCTCTAGGAGTTTCAAAAGTCCACTGAAGACAGCCTAACTTACATGAATATGCATATCCCTACCCCTGTTACTAAACACCCCTGAAAGATAAAGGGAGCCCTTCGAAATGCCTGCACATACTTATGCTAAATTCAGTGTCTTCTGAATTGCCTCTTTTTGGAAAAAACACTACACTTCCTCAAAAAAATTGAAAATGGAACTACCACATGGTCCAGAAATTTCATTTCTGGGTATAAAACCAGCAAAATTGAAAGCAGGGTCATGAAAAGGTATTTGTACACCCATGTTTATACCAGCATTATTCACAATAGACAAAAGCAGTCCAAGTGTCCACCTGCGGATAAATAAACAAAACGTGGAAGATACATACAGCGGAATATCAGTCAGCCTTAAAAAGGAAGGAAATTCTGACACAGCCCGTAACACGGGTGAACCTTGTGAACATTATGCTAAGTGAAATGAGCCAGACTCAAAAGGACAAATACTGTTATGATTCTACCTATATGAGGTCCCTAGTGGAGTTAAATTCTTAGAGACAGAAAGTAGACCAGTGGTTGCCAGTGACTGGGGAGAGGGGAGAATGCAAACTTATTCTTTAATGGGTATCCAGAGTTTAGTCTTGGAAGATGAAAAGAGTTCAGAAGATTGGTTGCATAACACAACAATGTGGATATTCTTAACTCCGATGAACTGCACACTGAAACATGCTTAAGATGGTCAATTTTATATGTTTCTTACCAAAATTTGTAAAAATCATAAAAAAAAAAAGAAAGAAAGAAAGAAACAAACAAACAAACAAACAAGCACTCTACTTTTGTTAAGTCCTTCTGTACCAAAGAATTCCACACCAGGGAGCAAGGATTACCACAGCCCATGAGACTCTCTGAACCGTGGATATAATTAGGCACCGCATCCATTATAACGCCACAGACGTCATCGTGTGTTACCAGCATCTGTTGACAGATCTCATACCCAGCATATCACTGAAATGGCAAGTGTGGAGAAGGTAGCCCACAATAGAAACAATGGCATTTTACCCTTGTCCTGTTCCAACAGTTTGTCTCATACTACATAAATAGAGGCCACTGCTCTGGCTACACTGAGCTCACAGCTCGATATTATTTTATTGACCTGAGTAGGTTCTATACCAAAAGTAGAAACAGAGTTCTCTTCTGGATCTGTTCAGACCTGTGTCCTAATGCAGTGGATTCCCCACTCACACCCGCAAGATCTGTGTGTGAGCTCAGATTTAGCTTAAAAATAAAAATAAAAATAAATTCTCACTTTAAACTTAGCATTCTTTTGAATTGGGATCAGGAAGTATAATAATGTATGTCAAGGGCTATCCAATTATCATATTATATTCATGCAGGTATCCCAAACTTAAAACAAAAATTACAACAATGCCATTATATCAAAAAATATTGTGAATGCATTAAAAAAAATATGACAAGAGATATATGTCAATGCGGCTTTTGGAAACTGACATCAGCTCTATCCAAAACTAAAAAACAAAAGCAGAAACCACTGTGATCAGACTATTATTCCTAAAAATGACGGGCAGACTATCTGCCCAATTCCTTAGCTATTTACTGTTTCCCATACAAAAAAAAAAAAAAACAAAAAACCCATGACCATGAAAATGTACCAATCAAAACTTTGGGGAAATTTTTTAAAGAGAAACACTCATGCTAAAAATTAAAGTCACTTTTGAACTTCTGTTTGACCATGCATCACCTAGTCCAGATGACACGTTCCTAATCCATGTGTTTTCCCTCACAGTGTCATTTAAAAATTGTAGAAGATTTGAAATTTTATTTTCCTTTATATTTATCACTTCCAATTCTCTGGTTTCCAAGAAAGTGGGGATAGTGGAAGTCTTAGGAAACTAACGTGGAGGGTGAAATGTAGCCAAATTTGAGGTTTAAAGTAGTAACAGTAAATGTATTTTACCAGAGAGGGTAGACAACCAAAGAGGAATCTTGATATAAAAACAATGCTTGGCTATTTGACAATTATCCAAATAGGGAGAGATCCTTCCAGGAGAGATCCTTCGCTAACACTGCTCACTGGGAGAGAAAGTACAGATGTACGTGTTTCCCACGGTCGTACACTAATTCACCAAGTAATACAGCACACTCACCCACAGTGGCAGCTACATTTCCTATGCACACATATGGTCAACAGAGGTTATTCATGTCAAAGCAGGTCCTTAGAAGGGAAATCCACTTTGCTCCACCCCCAGAAAAATAGGGGAGGTGGGAGTGTAGGGCACTTTGCTTTTGTCATGACACTGTCATCATAAAGTTGGGTTCGCAGGTCTGTGATGGCATGCCTGACCCCACCAGGCTCTGTGCCCAGTCAAACAGGAGGTGGGTTTAGCCTCCTGGTGAACATTCTCTACATGTTCCAGCCAAGGGGATCAAGAAGAAACCCTGAAATAGTGGAATATTCCACTGGGCCCCCACAGCGCCAACCAAGTTGGGCAGGGAGCTTTCAGAGTTGGCTGACTCCCTCGTCCCTGTGTGCTTACCTCAATGAACCACAAATAGAGCGTGAAATAATTATTACTTCATTGGTGAATGTCTAGTGTCCATACAGCATCCCTCTCTTAGGAGCCCCAAACACTTAAGAAATGATTTGCAAATCTACTCTTCGGGCAGCCCTGTGACTATCCCATTGACGCTGATGTTCACTTGACATTTTTATTTGAGGAGAGATGGGCTGGGGGCAAGTGAACACAGTGGTGCAGGTTAGTATAACTCTTGCGGCGAAGGTCACAGACGCCAGGGGTCAGGAGCAGACCGACCTGAGACTTTCAGGTTCTGGTCTGACACTGGTTAAAGCAGAAACACACACACTGTTCCCCCTTTAACGTTTTTCGTTTTGTGACTCTTCAGTTACTTACACACGCGCGCGCACAGACACACACGCACACGCGCGCGCGCGCACACACGCAGGGCGCCCGGGTTCGTGCCCGTCCCTGGACGTGTTCTCCTTCCTCACGGGGCACGCGGGCTACGATGACACGGGACAACACAACACCTCCACCGCGCGCCCACTCGCAGGTGCACGCAGTGGGCGAGCTCGCGGGGGGACCGGGACACACAGACGCGCGGGCCGAGCCCGCAGACGGCGGGCACGAAGCCCTTGCTGACCTTCCTCTGCTGCTTCTCCCAGGCCGGGTCGAGGAGCAGGTCGCGGTCCCACTCCTCCTCCTGGATCATGTACTCGTCATCTTCGTAGACGTAGTTGTACTGCACGCCGGGCTCTATCTGGTTCATGGCGCTCGGGGGGCCGGGGCTGCGGCGGGGCGCGCACGGACTGACGGACGGACTGACGGACGGGCGGGCGGACGGAGACGCGGCGGGGCCGGCGGGCGCGCGGGGCTCGGCAGAGGCGCGGGCGGCGGACTGGCGGGCGCGGGGTGACCTTCGCGCGGCTCCTCTCGGGGCGGCACGCCTAGACGCTGGGTCGCGGGCGAAGCACCAGCTCGAGCCGCGAGCAGCTGCCGCGCCGCTTAATACCCGCGCCGCCCGTCACGTGGCCGCCGGGCCGCGCCCCCGCCCCGCCCTCCGCCCGCCCCCGCCTCTGCCCCCGCCCCCGCTGCGCCGAGCACGTGCTGGCGGGCTGGGACGCGGGGCGGCTGGGGGTCCCCAATGCGCGGCTGCAGCAAACCTCCTTGGCCGCGAGCGGAGCCTGCATGCACCAGCCCACGCCTCCCACTTACCCTTCTGCCTCGCGGCGGGCTCGGTTGCGGGCGCCTGAGCCGGTTACGGAGCGGAGGGGAGGAGAGGTGGGTGTACGCGGGCCCGGGCAGGGGGCACCCATGGTCGGGATCCCTGACCACCTCCAACGCCTCCAAGTTTTCCAGATATCATTTGCATATTCACGTTTTCCACCTATTTCCATAGATAACACGCACATACACGCCTGAAAAGTAAAGTTTAAAAGCTACAGAATCCCCTCGTTTTCTTCTACCCGCCCTCACCTGGGGGAAATCAAGGCAGGGGACTTGGATCAACCGTGTTAAAATGTCAGGAACCGAACCAAAGGCGGGAAGGATCAGCTCTCACCTGCCAGTCATAAATTTAAAAGAACTGACAATGGAGGACAAGCAGCCAGCTTCATGTTACACTTAAAACTCGACTTGATATGTTGCACATAAGCCTTTTCATTCCTGTGGTTCTGGTTAGCTGTTCCCTATCGGTTATGCCCCGGAGGAACCGAGGTGAGGTCCTTTGGGACAAGCAGGTTGAAATTTTTTTCATCGAATATTTATTAAGCGCTTCCTGTAATCCAGACACTGGGATACTAGATGTGAGCTGATAGGCAGGAAACGTGCCTTCTGAAGTTCATGTCCAAATTGAATAAAAGTTGCCCACAGATGCTCCATAGCTGTTCGTGATTCAAAAGCTTTTAATTTCTTCACATATTTCAAGCTGAAACTATGCTCAGATTTATCATTGTTCCTCAGAATTTTTACATCACTTACTTTTATTATTTTGAGCTTTTTGCAAAACGACTTTGACAAATTAGCATATATGCTGCATTAACATTTTGTGAAACATACTCACTAGAAAGAACATGAACTCCATGAGAGCAGAAATTTTGCCTTGTTCACAGCCGGAATTACCAGCAACTAGAAGGATGTCTACTACTTAGTAGGTGCTCAAATATTTGTTGAAGGAATAAGCACTCTTGGAAAAAGTGAACTAATTTGCCTGGATTTAAACTTAAGATTTTAAGCTTATATTTTGCATTAAAGTCATACTCTCTGAACAAGTTTGTCACTAAACTTTAACAATTAGAAACTGTATCGACAATGATAAAAACTGTCATCTTAGTCTTAAAAAAATTAACTGGGGGACCTCAGATTCCAGATGAGATGGAATAAAAGCCAGATTTACCATCCGTCCTGAAACAACCAAAATCAAGGGAAAAAATATCTATGAAACAAAGATTTTTCAAGACGTTGGTCATCAGGCAAAGAAGGAGGATGATGGAAGGAAATAAAAAAAAAAAACATGAAAACTATGATTTCCCCAGTTTATTGCCTAGAGGTAGATTCTAAGGTGCAATACAATAAAAGGGGACCCACGCGGAGTTCAATGGTCTCCCTAGGCTGGGAGTTCAGAGAGACCAAGGTGGCTAGATTTTGCAAGACCCAATTACAGAAGAGGAGAGAGCTGCAAAGAGAGAGAACCCTGGAGATTTCCAGAGACTGTCCCTCTAGTCTGATCAGTGAATGCATGGGAGAAAAATACCTGAGGCCAAGGAAAGAAGCAGCCAAAAGACCCGGAAGCAATGGTCCTTGGAATTCATAAAGGGCCTGAGTGGTTCCTGTTTTCCTTAGCCAGAGTGGAAAACCTCACAATTCACGGGGCATCAGATGGAGTATTCAGAAGTGGGGGGAAATTACCCCTACACTAAATGATATACTGAGACAGCCATCTCAGAGGAGTAAGGGGAAGACTGCGCAGCATTCACACAGGGCCAGGCGGGTGTCTGCTCCAACCACCGGACGGCAGAGACTCATAATTCACAGAGCAGTGGAGCAGAGTAGAGTACTTGGGAATGACTTGTCTCAGTACTGTGGAACTAATTATTCCTTGGCTACTCCTAGAATGAGCATGACTCTAACCCAGACTAGCAAATCATCAAACAGTCATAAAAGTCACAAAAGCAAGACCCAAAAGGATAAACTGTTACCAAGTGACTGAACTGTTTCCAAGTAACTGAACTACATCGCAGAACAAAAGCTCAGGAAGATTTATAGGAATACAAAAATATCCAGCACCCAACAATGTAAAAACCACAATCTGGCAAGCAATCAAAGATTCCCTCAGGTGAAAGAGAGAGAAAAACATCATCCATGATAATGAGAATAACAATCAATCAAAACTGACTCAGGGCTGACACACAAATTAGGTACCAGACAAGGACATTAAAACAGTTATTACTACTATGTTCTGTATATTCAAGAAGTTAAATAGGGGCACCTGGGTGGCTTGTGAGTTCGAGCCCCATGTTGGGCTCTGTGCTGACAGCTCAGAGCCTGGAGCCTGCTTGGGATTCCGTGTCTTCCTCTCTCTCTCTGCCCCTCCCCTGCTCATGCTCTGTCTCTCTCTTTCCTTCAAAAAGAAACAAACATTTTTAAAAAATTTAAAGTTAAATAGAAACATGGAAGATATTTTTAAAAGACCTAAGTGAAACTTTTAGACATGAAGACTACAATATCTGAGATGAAGAATACACTGCGGGATTAAGTGCAGATTAGACACTGCAAAAGAAAAGATTAGTGAATTTGAAAGCATGGAAATAGAAACTATCCAAAATACAGAGAGAAAAAAAATAATCCAAAAGAATGAAAAGAGCTTCAGTGACATCGTTGGAGGGGTGATCCACCGTGGTCCTGAGGATGCCTACATATTCTTGCAGGTATGCCAAAATTGCAGGACCCTGGCAGCAGTTTATCGAGGCCATTTCTCGAGGTTGTATTTGCAATGGGCAACCTTGACAGATGAGGTAATGTCTACCCATAAACAAAGAGCAGTCTTGCTGCTTCTTGCCATAAAAGTCATGAATCCCCAAGTTCAGTGTTCCTCTCTTCTAATGAAACCCACTGTGTGAACCGGCTACACCTGTGAAACTTGGGGATTATGGAAAACCAGCATGAGCAGTGAGATTGATCATATTCATGGCCATAAAACAACTCTCAATGAATTTAAAAGGATACAAGTCTTACAAAGTATGCTTTCAGACCACAATAGAATTAAATTAGACATGGGTAACCAAAAGATCTCTAAAAAATCCCCAGATATTTGGAAATTAAGTAACATCTAGGTAACCCAAAAAATCAAAAGAGAAATGAAAAGAGATATTAGACAGTATTTTTTTAACTAAATGAAAATGAAAACACAATAGATCAGAAGTTTGGGGGTGCCACTGAAACAGTCCTTAAGGGAAAATTAGTAGTCCTAAGTGCTTATATTAGAAAAGAATTATCTGGGGTGCCTGGGTGGCTCAGTTGGTTAACCGTCCAACTTTGGCTCAGGTCATGATCTCACGGTCCGTGAGTTTGAGCCCTGCATCAGGCTCTGTGCTGACAGCTCAGAGCCTGGAGCCTGCTTCAGATTCTGTGTCTCCCTCTCTCTCTGCCCCTCTCCTGCTCATGCTCTGTCTCTCTCTGTCTCAAAAATAAATAAAACATTTTAAAAATTTAAAAGAAAGAAAAGAACTGTCTTACATTAATGACCTCAAGCTTCCATCTTAAAAAACTAGAAAAAAAAAAAAAAGCAGAGTAAACCCAAAGTAAACAAAAGAAGGAAATAATAAAGATCAAAGCAGAAATTGAGAAAACATGTAAAACAGAAACCCAGTAGAGGAAAATTAATAAAATCAGTAAGCCTACACCGAAACCAAAAGACATCAATAAAATTGATACACTTAAAGCCACACTGATTGTAAAAGAAAAAAAAAGAATGCAAATTATCTATATCAGGAATGAAAGAGGTGACATCATTACAGATTCTATAGATATTAAAAGAATAATATGTGAATATTACTAACAACTATATGCCAATAAATTCAATAGCTTAGATGAAATCAAAAAATTCCTTTAATGACACAAACTATCAAAGCTCATTCAAGAAGAAATAAAAATTCTGAATAGCCGTGCATCTATTAAAGAAACTCAATTGGTAGTTTAAAACTTCTCCCACCCACTCCACCCCAAACACACATAAAATCTCTTAAGGGCAACATGCCTTCTGTGGTAAATTTTATCAAACATTTAAGAAAGAATTCCAGTTATATACAACCAGGAAACTAAAGAGAAAGGACTGCTTTCTGACTCATGCTATGAGACCAGTATTAGTCTGATACCAAAGGTAGATAAAAATAGTATAAGGAAGCAATGGATCAGTATCTCTCATGAAAATAAATGCAAAAACTCTCAACAAAATTTTAGCAAATTGGATCCATCATGATCAAGTGGGATTTATTCCAGGAATTCAGGAGTGGTTTGAATATTCAAAAATCAATCAATTTTTATAGTTTTCATTGAAGTGTAGTTGACAGACTATATTATATTAGTTTCAGGGGTACCACATTGTGATTCAACATTTATATACATTGTGAAATGATCATCATGCTAAGTCTAGTTGATCATCTGTCAACATACCAAATTATTACAGTATTATTGACTATATACTTTATATCCTATGACTTGTTTATTTGAAAACTGAAGTTTATACCTCTTAATCCTCTACACCTATTTTACGTATATGCTACCCCCTTCCATTCTGGCAACCACCCATTTGTTCTCTATATTTATGACTCTGTTTCTGTTTTGTTTGTTCATTTGCTTGGATTTTAGATTCCACATGTAAGTGAAATCATATGGTATGTATCTTTCTCTGTCTGATTTATTTCACTTAGCATAATACCACTAGGTCCATCCATGTTCTCATAAATGGAAAGATTCCATTCTTTCTCATGGCTGAATAATATTCCATTGTTAAAAATATATGTATCACATCTTCTTTGTCCATTTATCTATAGTAAACACTTAGGTGGCTTTTGTATCTTGGCTGTTGGAAATAATGATGCAATGAACGCAAGGGTGCACATATCTTTTCAAGTCGGTGCTTTCATTTTCTTTAGATAAATACCCAGAAGTGGAATTGCTGGATTATAAAAACAGATTTATTGCCATCTTAACAGACTCAAAAAGGGGAACCACATGATTATCTCAATAGATACGAAAAAGCATTTGACAAAATCCAACATCCATTACTGATAAAACTCTAGCAAAATAGATTATAAAGAAACTTCCTGAAGCTAATTAAGGGCATATTAAAAAAAAGAACAGAAAAACTATAGCTAACATCAAATTTACTATTAAAAACTTGAATGCTTTCTCCTTAAAAACAAAAACGAGTCAGGACCGTAACAGGTGTATCTGATATCACAACTTCTATTCAATATTGTACTAGCAGGGCTCCTGGGTGGCTCAGTCAGTTAAGCGTCTGACTTCAGCTCAGGTCACAATCTCACAGTCTGTGGGTTCAAGCCCCACATCAGGCTCTGTGCTGACAGCTCAGAGCCTGGAACTTGCTTCAGATTCTGGGTCTCCCCCTCTCTCTGCCCCTCCCATGCTCATGCTCTGTCTCTCAATAATAAATAAACTTAAAAAAAATTTTTTTTTAATATTGTACTACCAATTCTAGCCAGGGCAATCAGTCAAGAAGAAAAACAGTCATCCAAGTTAGGAAAGAAGAAATAAAACTCTTTATTTTATTTCTATAATAAATCATTATTATTATAGGATTATTATATTAGTGTAGAATAAGTTCTATAATAATAATTATTACAGAATAAATATGTAGAAAATTCAGTGGGTTCTTCAAAAAAGCTACTAGACTAATAAATGAATTTATCAGTACTGCAGGATACAAGATCAATGTGCAAAAAATAAATCATCTTCAGAAATCTCCAGGCCTCGCTGGCTTTATTGGACAATACTAACAAAATTTAAAAATGAAATAACTCCAATCCTACACAATCTCTTCCAGAAAATGGAAGAGAGAGGAACATTTCATTTTATGAATTCATTTATGAAGCCAGAATTATCTTGGTACCAAATCCAGGCAAAACAAACCAATCCAAAACAAACAAACAAAAACAAAACAAGAAAAAAAGAAAGAAAACTATGTCCAATTTCCCTAATTAACACAGATGCAAAAATCCTCAACAAAATATTAGGAAATTGAACTCAGTAGTATGGAAAAATAGTAAAAGCATTTGCAAATCATATATTGAATCAAAACTTATATCCAAAAGTATATTAACAACTCAGTGCAACAGTAAGAAAATGATCAACTCGGTGAAAAGATGGACAAAAGACTTGAACAGATAATTCATCAAATACTAATGGCAACCAAGCACATGAAAGAATGCTCGACATCAGTGGTCACTAGAAAGATGCAAATTAAAACCGTGATGGGGCACCTGGTGGCTCAGTTGGCTAAGCATCCAACTCTTGATCTCAGCTCAGGTCTTCATCTCAGGGTCATGAGTTCAAGCCCCACATTGGGCTCCACACTGTGTGTGAAGCCTACTTAAAACACACACACACACACACACACACACAGCATGATAAGATACCACTTCACCCATAAAAATATCTAAAATTAAGAAGTCTGAACATGTCAAGTGCTGGCAAGAACATGGAGGAATTAGAGTTCTCCTATGTTGTCAGTGGGAATATCAAATGGTACAACCACTTTGGAAAATAGTTTGATAGTTTCTTAAAAAATTAAACATATGCCTACATATAGATCAGCCATTCAATTGATATAAAATTCCAGAAAATGCAAGCTAGGATGAGGAGGGAGGCTTACAAAGGGCATAAGAAAACTTTCTGGGGGCGCCTGGGTGCCTCAGTCAGTTAGGCACCCAACACTTGATTTCGGCTCAGGTCATGATCTCACAGTTCGTGATACTGAGCCCCATATTGGTTCTGAGATGTCAGTGCAGAGCCTGCTTGGGATTCTCTCTCGGTCTCTCTCTGCCCCTCCCTGTTTGCAGTCTCTCACTCTCTCTCAAAATAAATAAACTTTAAAAAATTACAATTAAAATTAACTGTGTATTTCCCTGTTGCCTCAATAATTTGTACTGGTTCAGTATCTATCAATGGTAGTTCTTTCAATATATCTTACAAGTTTCAATTTTAAAATTCTGCCCCTTTTGGGAGACTCATCTAAAATGCCTTCTCCTCTAACACAACGCCTGCTAATTGAAGCCTGAAGTGAGTCACCTCTGCATTCTAAATAACCTTTAGATATGTAACTAACAAATACTGCTTTGAATGGCAAATAATAATATATAATTTTACTCACTGGATTATATACTCCTAGAGGACTTATCTTATACTATTTGGAATACCAATTACACCTGATTAAAAAAAAACAGTATATGGTAGATGTCCATAATTTTTAAAAAATCGATAAATACAGTCAACATATATTAATTGCTTTGTGTCAGGAACTATGGAGAATGTTTCAGATGCTACCTAATTTAAATCTCACAAAAACCTATGTCCAAAGTAAGTATAACTATCCCCTTTCACAGAGGGAAAACCTGTGGCTTAGAGAAATTAAGTGACTTGCCCAAAATGGTATCACTAACAGTTGTCAGAAACAGAAGTTGAACCCAGGACTGCTGTTAAACACTACCAGGCACTCTTGGGATCTGGTTGAGATCAACTAACCAGCGACAGAACCACAGTGAGAAGGCATGTCTCCATTCTCACAGGCTCCTCATCAAGGCTTCTCTGAGGTCAACTGCCTTAACTCTCACCAGCCATTCTCTTGCCTCAAGCTAACGAAAAATCCCATGGCTCAAGAATCACGTTCTCTTTAAGAATCCAAATAGCCTGCCAATGATATTCCAACCTTACTCATTTCCTCCCTTCCTGGTTTCCTCCTTCCATTGTCTCCTCCTGTCATCTTTTCTTGGGCCTGCCCAGTCCCCTTTCCAATCTCCTGTTTCACTGCAATCACACAATCCTTGCTTCCCCAAAAAAACTTAACTCTGATTTCATACTGATTGTATAAGATAATAACTACTTGTTCTTTCTTTTTCTGAATACATATATTTAGGCCATTTTTATATAGGGTAATAACTTCTAGATTCATAGAAACTGAGGAATTTCAGATCTATTCGATGTTAGCTACTCCAGCTCCCACCCACTATAGGAATCAACTGGAGAATACCATAAAGAAAAAAATTTTGACTTGCTTACCTGCCTTATTTCTAGACCTATGGGATGGCTGGTATGACTGGAAAATAATTTTCTAGTCGCAGAAGACTCACCACCTCAAAAGTGACTTATCTAAAAGTGGATTCACTGAATCTTAAATTTCAGAGATCTTTGCTTGTATGGCCTTTCAAAGACTTTGTACCAAATTTTGCGTTCATAATTTTGTGTTCTTTTTTCTTACATAGGCCCACCAAATGGAATAATCTATGGGCCCCTGAACTCATCTTATTTTTGGGAAAAGTGAGGTCACCTCTACCCATTAGTAGCCCTGTCTTCTGGAGCTGTAGAGATGTCTAATCTGATTCCACATGATCACGTTTCAAATATTTTAAGACAATAAGCAATACACAGAAAGTTTGTTTGTATTATCTAGTGACACTTGTTTTCCAGATTTTCCCACATTAATAGTATCTATTAAGGGCTCCTGATGCGATAAACACTGCGGTAATCTTGTTATAGAAAGTGTCCATTAAATCTGCTCATCCACCCAGGAGGAAAGGGGCTATGATTGTAGGTTGTAGAACTCGTTCAAGGTCACACAGCTCAAACATGAAGTGGATTATTACAAAACATTCAACAGCGATGTCATATTACCCTCTTAATTGTTTTTCTGAACACACTCGTGTGTGTGTGTGTGTGTGTGTGTGTGTGTGTACAAGTTTCTAAAATGTGAATTCCATGCAACCTTTTTGGAAAGGATTTATTAGCACTTATCAAAAATTATAAATATACCCTTTGACCCAGAAATTGTATTTTTGTGAATCTACCCTTTAGACATGGACACATGTCCGTGTGTAGGAGGCTGAATCTCTCAATTTTGATGTCTGTGATTTAGAAACGAAAGGCAATTTTCAAAAGTGATGGCTTTTGTGGAAGAAAATTATATATGTCTATAAAATGTTTTGCATTTAGAAGAAAACACTCCAAACTGTTCCTATCAGAGAACCGTGGGGAATAGGTAGGGGGTGGAAAGATGCGGGAACTTCAACTATTTGTTTCATAGAATTTTGAACTATTTGTTTTTTACCATGGGCACATGTTACATTTATAATAAATGATAGCTTGTATTGCTCGAGCTGTGCTCTCACTAGCTCAGAGAACAATACACCATCAAGAACCAAACATCACATCCATTAATCCAGCTTAATTTTGCATTTGATTTTTTTTGTCCGCCTACAGCTGGTTTCTATTGAACTTACCGTCAGTTAAGACACCTAGGTCTTTTTCTCACAGAACCAGAAAGCCGTGTGGGTAAAATTACACAAGATAAAATCCAATACAATTATTGTTACTTATTGTTAAGAACAGACGTAGAACAACAGGAAACCTTGGCATTTTCCACATTTGTTAGTGCATCAGCCCACATCCTCTTTTCTGTTGATGATGATGTTTACAGTTTTCTTGAGTTGCCCAAGGTTCGGAGTCCCCCACGGAAGTGAAAAAGGACAAGGGGGTGGGGTGCAGACACAGCTATTCAACAGTGCTTTGGGGTATTTCAATTTGTTTGTTTTTTATAAATGTACATTTATAAATGGAATGCTTTTCCCTAACCCTACGAACAATTAGCGTTGACAGATTCGTGTGGAACCTTTTCAGTTTTGTATGTGTATTCACACATGAGTATTATTTTTTGAAAACTTAAGATAGGATTAAGCTACATGAACTGTATGCAACTTTTTTTTTAATACTGTAACACTGTATCTCGCATATCAGACAAGATTGGTGCATTGAGGGTGGTACGGCCATAGACTATATCTCGTATACCTCTGTGTATCTTTCAGGCAGATCATTCTTCCTAGAGGCAGCACTGTCTCAATAATGTTTATTTAACCTCTTGACCATCAGTCTTCGTGTGTATGTAGGAAGGGTAGAGAGGGGAAGGATATGTGTCCTCCTGAAATTTCAGAAGGTAAGGAACATCAGAATTCCATCTGCTCAAAAATGTATGTCCCAAATAGTCCACTAACTGGAGGACCATTTAGGATGTAGATGTTGTTTCTGCAGATTACCTTCACATCACAGCTCAGAAAGCACCGGGGCGGCAGCAGCCCTGTCTCATGCATTCCTGGAGGTCACATCCCGTTTGCTCAGTCCACCAGGCACTAGACTCAAGTCCACGGCTCCTTCACACCCTGGATTATTTCTCCAACCCTTGGTATCTGCCTCAGTTCCTTGCCCTTGTTTGGGCAATGCCTTTGGACTCCCTGCCTTCCATCTGACTCCACTTCCCCTACTCTCCATTTTGGCAAATCTGAATCTCTAAGGAAGAGACCCTCTCCTGGTCAGACTTGCCCCTCAGAATCCACTCAATCCAGGTTAGCCCCAGGAGGGCATTCTCCCGTGGGGGCTGGGACGCTGGATGATATACAGGGTTGATGGACTGTTCGCAAAGACCCATTTATTTTATTCAGGCAACGTTCAAGATGGATTTGGTGAATTTGAGATTAAGCTCTAGGTAGTCTGATTTAATTTAAACATCTGGAAAATGAGACTGGTATGGTGGGTGGGAATGTAGGATGTGAGATAAAGGGCAGAGCACTGTGCTAGAAGGGAACAAGGAGGAAGTGAAAGAGGTGAGCCAAGACTTTTGCATGTTTTATAATTTTGATGGAACTTGGGTGACGGAATAATTCCTCAAAAACTGTATGTATTTAGCACCATACTAAATACCACATTTAAATGCCATGTTGTCAAAACTAGTAAAGGAATGTATTGATAATATTGACCACATGTCAAGGGCATGCTAGGCACATGCAAAGTGCGTCACTAATATTAGACTTCATTATTCCCAGGATCTAGGACAGCCTCTGGCATGTAGTAGACCATTAAAAGGAATGATTGTCAAATCAATGAGTAAATCAGTGCACAGGTAGTAAATACTGCAGTTAGGATTCAAATATATATCTGCCCGATTTCAAACTTCTTAGCCCTTTGAGTCTATCCCATTTTAGCTGGTTGATTCTGATCCAGGTTGGTCAAATATCCTCTGATGCAATTCTTGAATTTAGTCTAGTGATTCTCCTCAAGAGAGCATAAGGAAACCCAAGGCAAAAGAATTTGCCAAACATGTGCTCGGGGAAAGGAGGTTCAACTCTTGTTCTTGGATGACCCACCTCCCTGGGCCACTCCAATTTAAGAATACTCCAGTGTAACAAGACAGAAATTGTCTTTGAATCACCTCTGGCTTAGCCAAACAATTTGGACAAGGCAGGTCAAAAAGTTCACTTCTTTATTCAGCAACTACTTTTTGAGTCTGTTCTAAGTACCAAGGACCATGGTACGTGCTGGTGATACCAAGAACAACACAAATTGCTATCTTCCAAGGAGCTCACAGACTGCAGGGGAGAGAATCACACAACAGAAGGGCTGCAGTACAATAATTCAATAGTCGTAATGGAAATATATGCAAACATGCAGGTGTACGGGAAGACAGGATTCAGGTGAGACGAGGCAGACTTTTCAGAGGAGGCTGGGTTTGAGCTAAGGTGTGAAAGATGAGCAGGCATTTCCCAGGTATAGAAGCTGAGGTCGGTGGTTAGGAAGAGAGAACAACGCGGGCAAAGGTATGGAGCCCCGGTAGAGAGCCCTGAGCATGAGAATCTGATGTGCGGTGACAGTGTGGGGCAGAGCAGGAAATACAACTGGACACGTGGGCACATGGGCTGGTCCAAACCTGAGGTGGCGTCTTGTGTACCACACTGGACGGTGCAGATTTGTTCTGTAAGTCAGGAGGACCCCCTGGAGATTTTGCCCAGGGGATCATAACTGGATCATCCTGTTAGAAAAATCATTCCAGCAGCCAAGGGGCAGCCGGGACAGTGACAATCGGGATGGCTCTGGGAGACATTTGGAAAGTAGAAGAAGATATTTTAATGGATTAAGTGGAGACAGAGGAAGAGAGAAAAAGGAATGTAGATTCCTTCCTAGTTCCTGATTTGGTCAGTGGGTATATGTACTATTCCTTGAGACCACGGAGGAAGGACAGGGGCGGGTATGGGGAAGGAGCGGGGAAGATGGTGAATTCATCTTAAGACATGTCCAATGGTCAGACTCAAGCTTGTGATCTGGAACACCGGAGAGAGGTCTGGTCAGGAAAGACTTGGGAGGCTTCGTTGCTAATGTCCTGCTCAAGTGTGTTTGCAGAGGTGAGGTCCCATGCTCGGGACACAGCCTAGTGGTGGGACCAATCTTTACCAGCAGAGATTCAAAAAATAGTTATTGTTAGTCTGCATTTAATCAGGTTCTATGGATCTACTGAATATACTAAAAGGCTGGTTGCTTTTCTTTGGCAGAAAGCCTGAAATTTTCTTGTTCTATTGTCATTTTCTTTATTTTGTATGGGGTGTTGAGTAATGCAATTTGTTTTTTCTGAATGTTCATACAAAATATGCTTGCTTTCTCAAAAAATCATAAAATCCCTAGGAATTTTTATTTCCTTTATCAGAAAGAAATCTTCAAATGCATCTTTTTAAGGACCCATTACACTGTATCTCTTTCCCAATCCCTCATAATGGACCCTGAGAGTCTGAACGAAATAAAAAGCCAGGCAGTGGAGAAGATCTAGAAAGACCACAACTGAGGAGCTATTAAAGTTCCCTCCTGGGGGATTGGATGATAATAAAGGGACAGGATGATGAGTTTTTGTTGTTTTCTCAGTCACAGAGATAAGCTAGGTTCCAAGTCCCTCCTGTAATTTAGTCCTTAAGGCAGCTCAGCTGAAAACAAGACAGTGCTATGAGGCAAAAGGCAACGCAGTTTTCTCACTTGATAGAGTCTTAGAATCAGAAACTCGCTTCTAAGAGCAGAAAGAGTACATTCCCACTTGACATTTTATTTTAAACACCACTATGTGCTCGGGTTAATTGCCTTTGGTCTAAAGGAGGGGGACCCATTTCTTCTTCTCTTCTAATATGGGAAATAAAGGAGACACGACTTTCAGAGAATTAGAGGTAGTGGAGTCTAGAGATCAGGTCTGGCTCTCGCACTTCACAGATGAGGATAGTGAGGCCGAGAAATTAAGGGGCCTGCTCCCACTCTAACCATCGCTGCCGCCCGGAGAAGCAGTGTGCTATGGCAGAGACAAACTGGAATTAGAGCAAGCTGACCCGGGTCCCGGCTGTGCTATGGGACTGCAGGCAGCTTTCGTTACCTCTCTGAGCTAGATTTCAATACATACAGAAAACGAAAAACCTGGGTTATAAGATCTCTGTGGTCACTTCAAATTCTAGCATCCTGCAAACGCTTTCTTGTTGGTTGTTGGGTTGGTTGTGTCGATGTAGGTGTTTTCATTGCACTTGCATATGCAATGCGCCCTATCATCAGGCCCGGAGGGAGCTGCTGCCTCACTCATGGGCCAATGACGGGTGGACACAAGGGTGGGAGGGACACGCATAGAGCAGCCAAGCATTTCTTTTAAGCTCAGAGGCGACATTACCCGGTTGCTAGCCCAGGACACTGTAACCACTCTTTCCTGCCCCTCATGCTGTAGCTTCTGTTCTTTTGCAAACATTGCTGAACCCCTGCTACTCCAAGAATGGCCGGTTCTTCCTGGACCCGTAGCCGCACCTCACCTGGGGACTTCTTACACAGCAGAGCCTCAGGCTGAACCATAGGCAGACTAGAACTCACAAATCAGAATCTGCATTTTAACAGGATTAACAGGCATGTGTACGCAATAAAGTTGGAGAAACACTGTGTTTGCACATTCTGTGCTATAGTATTGATCATAAACCTTTGAACTATAGCAACCAGGTAATGCATTTAAACTAAAAATAAGTAGGGCGCCTGGGTGGCGCAGTCGGTTAAGCGTCCGACTTCAGCCAGGTCACGATCTCGCGGCCCGTGAGTTTGAGCCCCGCGTCAGGCTCTGGGCTGATGGCTCGGAGCCTGGAGCCTGTTTCCGATTCTGTGTCTCCCTCTCTCTCTGCCCCTCCCCCGTTCATGCTCTGTCTCTCTCTGTCCCAAAAATAAATAAAAAATGTTGAAAAAAAAATTTAAACTAAAAATAAGTAAATAAGTTGGAGACATATTTGCACAAATTACTTCCTGTAAGGATCGAAGTCACATCTCACATTACCAGCACTTGAGAATTCAGAATTCGGCATTATCACGTATTCCTTGTGTGATGCTGGACAAACTATTCTCCAAGCCTCCGCCTCCCTAGCTGTAAGATATGAATAATCTCCGCCTCACATATTTTACCAGGAGTACTGGAGTATTATAAAAAGCAAATGACATACTATATGCAAAAAAAAAATGTTTATAAACGTTTAGTACCATAGAGAGGCAACTTTTAAGAAAGGGGATCATCGTGACTCCATTGGTAATAGAACAGGTACTTTTGAGAAGTTGACAGGATGGGTTTTGTTTATAGAGAGAGGTAATTACCTGTCTAGTGAAGTTTATGAGACGATGGAAGTCCTCTTCCATCCACCTCACTTTCCCTTCTGTGAAATGTTGAAGTTTTTCTAATAGGGCAGGGTATTGAAAGAAATTCAATCACATAAGTCAATTAGTAGACTGGATGAAATATTTAAAAACATCTCTGCACACACAGGGATGAACTGGCAATAAAGTAAAACATGCCCAGAAGGCCAAACTAATTCAAAGTAGGAGCTATGAGAAGTAATACTAACATCTAAAGCCAAATTTCACCCTGAGGACATTTGCTAAAAACAGAAGAAAAGAGCGGGATGTCATGGACATACGCGTAGGGCGCAAAGCACAGAAGACAAAGGCTAGGAGACACTGGTAGAGAAAGTCAAATGCAAGAGTCTTCCTTGAAAAGTTGACATTCCAAAGGGCCATACAATCAGCAAATGAATTACTGGCTCATGTGGTAATTCTATTTCTAATTTTTTGAGAAGCCTCATACTGTTTTTCCATAGTGGCTGCACCAATTTACATTCCCACCAAGAGTGCACAAGCATTGCGTTTTCTCCACATTCTTGCCAAAACTTGCTATTTCTTGTCTTTCTGATACGAGCCATTCTGACAGGCGTGAGGTGACATCTTGCTGTGGTTTTGATTTGCGTTTCCCTGATGATGATGTTGAGCACCTTTCCATGGACCCATTGGCTATCTGTATATCTTTGGGAAAATGTCTCTCTTCTGCTCATTTTTTAATCAAAAAAATTTTTTTCTTGGCCGTATAGTTGTATGAGCTCTTTATATATTTAAGATATTAATCCCTTATCAGTTACATGATTTAAAAATATTGTCTCTCAATCCATAGATTCCCCTTGCATTTTGTTAAAGATGGAAGAAATTCAGCTTAAATGCAAAGTCACAAAAAGGTTAAAAGTAAAGGATGGATGTCAGGAAGTAAAAAATGGCAGATTTTTACCCTATTTGCAAGTCAATGATCTGGCCTTGCTTCAGTGTCATGGATGCAGGCAGAAGACACGAGACCACTGGATCAGAGATAAAGGACTTTATTGCTCACAACAATAAAGTAACCAGAGTATCAACATTTTCACATCCATTTTCCAAGTCTCAAATACCAGATTCTGCAAATATTAAATAGAAATTAAAAACAGACATTAAACAGAAATTGAAACAGAAAATTTAAAAAAAGGTTTCCTAAGGGAAAAAGCCAGGTCTTCCAGACTGTGTCTTTCTTTCCTGTGTGTTCCTCTCACACACAACACTTCACTTTTGACACTTCTGGTCACCAGTTGTGTGCGGGGCTTTCTCAACAATAAGCAAGTCTTCAACACCAGCTGGGTGTCCTCTGACTGAGCTCAATTCTGACACTATCTATCTGGAGACAGTATCAGATCACACAGTTAAGGTCTCAGCACCACAAGACTGCCCCCATCCCATAGACTTATGGTTGCAAACCTGGGTTGTCACCTGTGAATCTGACCAACCAGTTATTGATTGGAGGTTTCAATGACCCCCTCTATGGGTTTGATTAATTTGCTAGAGTGACTCACAGAACTCAGGGAAACACTTAGGATATTATAAAATTTGTTAAAGGATATAATAGAGGATACAGATGAACAGCCAAATGAAGAGATACATGGGGGAGGTCTGGGAGGGTCCCAAGCAGAGGACCCTCCATGGAGTTGGGGTGCATCACCCTCTGGCGTGGATGTGCTTGCTAACCTAGAAGCTCTCTGAATCCTGAACTACTGGGATTTTTTGGAGGCCTCCTGACATAAGCATGATTAATTATTAACTCCATTTCTAATCCCCCTTCTCTCTCTGGAGGATGGAGGGTGAGGCTGAAATTCTAAGCTTTTTAAAAAATTTTTCTGTTTTATTTTATTTTTGAGAGAGAGAGTGGGGAAGGGGTAGAGAGCGAGGGAGACACAGAATCTGAAGCAGGCTCCAGGCTCTGA
Organism: Neofelis nebulosa; assembly: GCF_028018385.1. NCBI lineage: Eukaryota > Metazoa > Chordata > Mammalia > Carnivora > Felidae > Neofelis > Neofelis nebulosa. Next base: position 7,479,345 of record NC_080794.1, on the reverse strand, counting down.
ACTGTCAGCACAGAGTCTGATGCAGGACTCAAACTCACGAACCACGAGATCATGACCTGAGCCTAAGTTGAACACTCAACCGACTGAGCCACCCAGGAGCCCCTTTCCTTTTCTTTCTTTCTTTCTTTCTTTCTTTCTTTCTTTCTTTCTTTCTTTCTTTCTTTCTTTTGGTATAATTTATTGTCAAGTCGGCTAATATATAGTGTATACACTGTGCTCTTGGTTTTGGGGGTAGATTCCATGATTCATTGCTTCCTTACAGCACCCAGTTGCTCATCCCAACAAGTGCCCCCCTCAATGCCCATCACCCATTTTCCTCTCTCCCCCTCCATCAACCCTCAGTTTGTTCTGTGTATTTAAGAGTCTCTTATGGTTTGCCTCCTTCCCTCTCTGTTTGTAATTATTTTTTTCCCCTTCGCTTCCCCCACAGGTAAATCACATCCTCCTGAAAATCCTGTGTTTTTTTAATGTTTATTTATTTTTGAGAGCGTGCACATACCTGTACACGAGAGAGAGAGAGAGAGCGAGAGAGAGAGACAGAGAGATACAGAGAGAGAGATAGTGTGGGTGTGTGTGAGAGAGAGAGAGGGACAGCATGAGCTGGGGAGGGTCAGAGAGAGGGAGATAGAGCCTGATGTGGGGCTGAAACTCACAAACCACAAGATCAGGACCCAAGCCGAAGTCAGATGCTCAACTGACTGAGCCACCCAGGCGCCCCAGGAATTTACAGGGCTTTTAAAAGGCGTGTGTCAGGGATGGGTTCAAAGACAAATATTAGAACTAGCTATACTTCTAATGTTCTAATCACATAGGAAATTGCAAGGGATTCAGGAGCTCTGTGCCAGGAGCTAGAGGGAGAGACCAATACATGTATTTTATATTATCTCACAATAATAAAGGAATATCGTGAACAACTGTATGCCCCCGCCTAAATGTCATCAACTTAGGTAAAATGGATGGCTTCCTTGAAAGACATAATTCACTAAATCTCACTCCACAAAAAATAAGTGTCCTAAATAGCCTGATTGAAGAAATCGAGATTGTAGTTGAAAACTTTTCCACAAAGAAAACCCCAGACCCAGGTGGTTTAACTGGTAAATTCTACCAATGCGTTTTATAAAGTTGTAGGATGTAAGACTGATGTACGAAAATCTATTATATTTCTATATACCATCTGTGTACAATCAGAAAGCGTAATTTAAAAATAATGGCATTAATAATAGCATCAAAAAGCATGCACTACTTAGGGATACATATGACAAAAGATATAGAAGGCCTATACACTGAAAATTATAAAAGTTTATTTTAAAACACATAAATAAAAGGAGTGATATACTGACCTGTGCTCATAGGTCAGAAAACTCAATGTTGTTAAGATGTACTTTCTCCCCAGACTGGTTTATAGATTCAGTGCAATCCCAGTCAAAAATCATAGCAGGCTTTTTGTAAAAATGGAAAAACTGATTTCAAAAGTTACGTAAAAATGTAAAGAATCTGCAGTGGCCAAAACAAAATTGAAGAAGAACAAAGTCAGAGAGCAAGCACTACCTAGTTTCCAGAATTTTTATACAACCAAACAACAAAACAATGTAATATTGACATAATAAGAGACAAATAGTTCAATGGGACAAGGTAGAAAGTCCCCCAAAATAGACCCCTATATATATGAGCAACTAATTTTTTTTTAACGTTTATTCATTTTTTGAGAGACAGAGAGAGACAGAGTGCAAGTCGGGGAGGGCAGGGAGAGAGGGAGACATAGAATCCGAGGCAGGCTCCCGGCTCTGAGCTGTCAGCACAGAACCCGACACAGGGCTCGAACCCACGAACCGTGAGATCACGACCTGAGCCGAAGTCGGACACTCAACCGACTGAGCCCCTCAGGTGCCCCGATGAGCAGCTAATTTTTGACCAAGTTGCAAAGGTATGCAACGGAGAAAACATAGTCTTCTCAAAACATGGTGATGGAACAGATAATCATATGAAAAATAAGCAAAGGAAAGTTTAAAACTAAACAATATGAAACAATAAACTTTGACCCATCCCTTATGTCATTACACAGAAATTAACTCAAAATGGATTATAGACCTAAATGTAAAACACAGAAGGGTAAGAGGTTCTGGAAGAAAACCTAGGAGATAATCTGCCCTTTGGTTAGACAAAGTTTTCTCAGATATAATACCAAACACATTACCCACGAAAGAGAAAAAATGGATAAATTGGGTTTCATCAAAATTAGGAAATTCTGCCTGTGAAAAGACACTGTGAAGGGAATAAAAAGACAAGCAGCACTCTGAGGGAAAATATTTGCAAATAGTATTTAGTGAAATAACTATATCTAGAATATATAACAGGTGCCTGGGTGGCTCAGTCAGTTAAGCGTCCAACTTTGGCTCAGGTCATGATCTCGTGGTTTGTGAGTTTGAGCCCCGCGTCAGGCTCTGTGCTGACAGCTCAGAGCCTGGAGCCTGCTTCGGATTCTGTGTCTCCCTCTCTCTCTGCCCCTCCCCTGCTCTCCTTCTCTCTCTGTCTCTCTCAAAAATAAACATTAAAAAATTTAGAATATGTAAAAATGTTCCAAAACTCAATAATAAGAGCCAATCCAGTTAAAAAGTGGACAATATATTGGAAAGACCCTTCATCAATGAAAGCCTAGGGGTTGAAAATAAGCACAGAAAAGACGCACGAACATCAACAGTTATTAGAGAGATGCACATTAAAACCACCATGAGATAACATTACATACCTACTTGAGTGGCTAAAATTAAAAAAGACTTAATATACCAAGTGTTGGACAGGAAGCGGAAAAACTGGAACTTATACACAGCTGATGAAAAATGGTTTGACAGTTTCTTAAGAAGTGAAACGTATGCCTACCATATGTTCCAATCAATCCACTCTTAGATACCCACCCAAGAGACAAGAAAGCATATGTCCATACAAAGATGTATGCACGAATTTCCATATTTGTTACAGCCCCCAACTGAAAATACACCAAGCATCCATCAGCAGGTGAATGGATAAAATCATCATGATCCATGTAGGCTGTGATAGGCTGAAAAAATTGCCCCCCAAAGACATTCCTGATGCCTGGAATGATGTTTACCTGATTTGGAAAAAGGGTCTTTGTATGTAGGATTAAGTTAAGGATGTTTGAAGCTAAGAGACAATCTTGGTTTATTCAGATGAGCCTTAAATACCATCAGAAGTGACCTAATAAGAGCCACCTGCAGAGGAGAAAGGAAGCAGCCGAGGGGCAGAGGTCATGTGACCCAGAGGCAGCAATGGTAGGGAGGCAGTCACAAGGGAAGAAATGTAGACAGCCACCAGAAGCTCGCACAGGCAGGGGACAATTTCTCCCCCAGAGCCCTGCAGGCGTTGTCTTACCAGACTTCAGACGTTTGGTCCCCAGAACCACAAGGGAATACACTTCTGTTGTTCAGAGCCATTTAGTGGCAGTTTGTTACAGAAGTCCCAGGAAACTAATACAACAAAAAAGATATTTTTCAGTAAATAAAGGGATGAACACATGATCCACACAAAATGATATGGCTACATCTCAAAATAATTATGCCAAGAGGAAGGAGCCAGGCACTAAAGAGTACATACTGCATGATTTCCAACTATAGCAAATTCTAGGAAATGCAAACTGTGGTTACAGAAAGCAGATCTGTGTTTGCCTGGGGGATGGAAAAGGGTGGAAATGAAACATTACAAAGCAGCACCCGAAAACTTTGGGGGGTGATAGGTATGTTCATTTTCTTTTCTTTTCTTCTCTTTCTTTCTTTAACATTTATTCATTTTTGAGAGACAGAGAGAGATAGAGCATGAGCAGGGAAGGGGCAGAGAGAGAGGGAGATACAGGCTCCAGGCTTCCAGCTGTCAGCACAGAGCCCAACACGGGGCTCGAATTCACAAACCGTGAGATCATGATGGGAGCCGAAGTCAAACGCTTAACCGATTGAGCCACCCAGACGCCCCTGATTTTGTTAATTGTGGTGATGGCTTTACAGGTATATGCATATGCAATTTTATCAAATTATACATTTTATGAGTTTTTCTTTAAGTTTATCTATTTATTTTGAAACATATAGAGAGAGAGTACAGGAGGCGCAGAGAGAGGGAAAGAGAGAGAATCCCAAGCAGGCTCTGCAATGTCAGCACAGAGCCGGATGTGGGGCTCAAACTCATGAACTATGAGCCCGTGACCTGAGCCAAAACCAAGAGTTGGACACTTAACTGACTGAGCCACCCAGGAGCCCCCTCAAGTGATACATTTTAAAGTTGTGTACATTGTGATATGTTAATTGTGCTTCAATAAAGTTTTTAAATGAAACGAAACCAAAAAATGGTCATCAATGGCTAGTGTTCCTGGTAGCAGTAAACCCAAACACTGTCTGGAAGATCACACACCTGAAAAAATGGTGTCAAAAACTCCCCACCAATTAAACCCACAAGAATGTAAGCTCCTGTTCAAAATTCACAAAACACGTAAGGAAGTAAGACAGAAGAAAGGACTCACAAAAATATTGTATAAGGTATCAAAATCAGACTCACTAACATTTAAGGTACTGGAATTGTCAAAGTCAGGATATAAAATAAAATGTGCTTAATATGTTGAAAGAAATAAAAGAGAATTAAAAACATAAGGAAGATGCAAGGGACTATAAAAACAAGACTATTCTAAAATAATTAAATAGGGACGCCTGGGTGGCTCAGTCGATTGAGCGTCTGACCTCAGCTCAGGTCATGATCTCACAATTCATGGGCTCCAGCCCTGCGTCAGGCTCTGTGCTGACAGCTCAGAGCCTGGAGCCTGCTTCGGATTCTGTGTCTCCTTCTCTCTCTGCCCCTCCCCCGCTCACACTCTGTCTCTTTCTGTCTCTCAAAAATGAATAAATATTTAAAAAATTTTTTAAATAATTAACCAAAGTAAAACTTTTTTAAAAAGCCATATAATAATTAGAAATTAAAACCCAAAAGAGTTAAATAGCAGGTTCGACACAGCTAGGAATATACTGTGATAAGCCAAATAATACCCTCCCCCAAATGTCTATTTCTTAATCCTTAGAACCTATGAATATGTTATGTTACACGGCAAAAGGGACTTTGCAGGTGGAATTAAGGATATGGATCTTGAGATGAGATTATTCAGGATTATCTGGGTGGGCCCAGTGTCATACTGAGCCTTGAACAGTGCAGGACTTTCCCCAGCTGCTGTCAGAGACAGATGCAGCAGGAGAGAGACATGGGAGGCATTAGTGTCAGAGAGACTCGACCCTCTTAGCTTTGAAGACAGAACAGGGGAGCTACGAGCCAAAGACTGAGGAAGTTTCTAGAAGGTGAGAACAATCCCTGATTACCAGCCAGAAAGGAAGTGGGAATCTCAGTCCTACAGCCACATGGAGCTCGGTTCTACCAATAATGTGAATAAGCTGGAAACAGATTCTCCTCTGGAGTCTCCAGAAAGGAACACACTCCTGACAACACAGATTTCAGTCTTGTGGGAGATGGGCAAGGGGAAAACAGCCATAGTCAATGGCTTTCTGACCTACTGATGAGTGAAATCATACATTTGTACTTGTTTGAAGCCACTAAATTTGTGGTATTTTGCTATGGCAGAAAGAGAAAACCAATACAGATATTTTGAAATGAAAGTGAATAACCAGAGACTGATGTGGGGGGCGGGGGGGAAAGGAAAAAGATCCAGAATGCAACACAGAGAGAAAGAGCTAGAAAATATGAAAGAAAGTTTAAAAATATGGAGGGTAACATGAGGCAGTCTAAGTATTTTTTTTAATGTTTATTGATTTTTGAGAGAGAGACAGAGACAGCGTGTGAACAGGGGAGGGGCAGAGAGCGAGGGAGACACAGAGTCAGAAACAGGCTCCAGGCTCTGAGCTGTCAACACAGAGCCCGACACAACACAGGGTTCGAACTCAAAGGCTGTGGGATCATGACCTGAGCTGAAATCAGATGCTTAACCCACTGAACCACCCAGGTGCCCCGAGACAATCCAAGTATTACCCTTGGGACTTGTAGGAGGACAAAGCAGAGAATGGGAAGAAGGCAATATTCAAAGAAATAATGACTTAAGATTGTCCTGACTGATGAAAGATTCTGTTCTTCAGATTCTGGAAATTTATTGACTCTCAAGCAAGAGGGTATAATAAAGAAAAGAAATAATGTAGACACATGGTTAAACTCTAGATCACCAAAAAGAAAGAAAGATCTTAAGAGAAGGCAGTTAGAAAACCCAGACAGATTGCCACAAAGAAGCAACAGTTAGGTTCACATCTATTTCTCAACAGCAACAACAGAAGCCAGAAGACAGTAGAAAAGTGCGGTAAAGCATTGAACCCGTGACACTTTAAAGTGTTATAAGAACATCATCCTCAACATGAATCATCTTCAACAAAACTGGTTTTGAACAACTAAAGTCAATTGAAGACATTTAAGGGAAAGCAAAAATCTAAGAGGTTCTGTCATCAATAGACCCTTTCTGAAGGATATTCTAAAAAATGGAAAAGAAAGGAAATTCAGCCAGAAGGTCCGAGAAGCAAGAAAACACACCCCCAAAAGCGGCAAATACATAGGTAATCTTAAAAACAAACTACCAAACAAAAATAGTAATGATGGTTAAAAAGTCAAAATAAAATGTGCAGACAATGGAATACTGTTTGTACAAAGTCTACTAACAAATATATTATTGTAAGTACAGTAAGTTAAGTAGTTGCAACAGATACCATATACGTAGCCAACAAAACCAAACAGTGTTTACTATCCAGACCTTCCCAGAAAACGTTTGCCAACCTCTGCCCTAAAAAAAGCACAAAAGCAACTGGAACGCTATTTCATTTTCCCTTTATAACCCAAAAGCCACCTGATCTTACAAAGCCACAATGTCACAGAGAAATCAGTGCCAGAGTACTTGAACTGCCCACACGAACACACAGCCACGTATCTGGAAAAGTTTCAGACTCAAATGGGGACTTTGGTATTGACCACATTTTCCTATCATTAACATTTTACACACTTTGAACGTGGAAACGTCACGTTGATTAAAAGGAAACCAAATCTGCCACCCTTTACCCATTAGGATGGTTCCTACACAAAACAAAAACAAAAACCAAACACAAAGCAAAAAGAAACGAACGAAAAAAACCCAAAACCAAAAACTGAACAAAACACACACAGACGATAACGAATGTTGGCGAACGTTGGGGAAACTGGAACCCTTGCGTACTGCTGATGGAAATATAAAAGGGCTCAGCTGCTGTGGCAAACAGTATGGTGTTCTTCAAAAAGTTAACTATAGAATGACTGTATCAGCCAGCAACATAGAATTGCCATATGATTTAGCATCTACCCCAAATAATTGAAAGCAGGGACTCAAAGGGATTCATTATACCTATGTTATAGCAACGTGATTCACAATAGCCAAAAGACGGAAGCAACCCAAGGTGTCCATTCATGGATGAATGAAGAGGCAAAATGTGACACATATTCATTGTATTATTAATCGATTATATAATTAATCAGTTATAATATTATTAATCCTTTATAAAGGAAGGGATATTATTCATCCTTAAGATGGAAAGAACTTGTGACACATACTACAACATAGGTTACCTTGAGGACATTATGCTATTAAACCAGACACAAAGAACAAAGACCGTAGGGGGCGCCTGGGTGGCTCAACTGGTGAATCGTTTGACTTTAGCTCAGGTCATGATCTTGTGGTTCGCAAGTTTGAACCCTGCTTCAGGCTCTGTGCTGACAGCTCAGCACAGCTGAGCCTGCTTTGGATTCTGTGTCTCCCTCACTCACTGCCCCTCCCCCACTCACCCTCTGTGTCTCTCCATCTCTCAAAAATGAATAAACGTTAAAAAAAAAAGAACAAATACTGTATAATTTCACTTATATGAAGTACCTAGCGGGTTCAAATTCACAGAGACGGAAAATAGAATGGTGGTTGCCAGGGTCTGGGGGGAGGAAGCAATGAGGAGTTAGTGTTTAAGGGGTATAGAGTTTAATTTTGCAAGATGGAAAGGTCCTGGAGATGGGTGGTGGTGACAGCTGTACAGCGATGTGAATGGACTTAATGCCTCTGAACCATACATTTAAAAATGGTTAAAATGGTACATTTTATGTCATGTATATTTTACCACCATTAAAAAAAAAAGTCAAGTTGGAAGGTAAAGACGTGGCAACAATAATGTGTACGTTAGGAAAAGGTGACATGTTCCTTGTGCGGTCCAGTGGGAAGATAGGGATGTCGTATAACTTTAGAAGCTGTTACCTTATATATCATGGGGTAATTCGCCTGTAGTTACCATAAAAAGTAGAAATACAATACTTGAAATAACTTTCAAGTAGTAAAGGGGAAAAATTGGATTGAGGGAAAAAAAAAAACTTTATCCATAAAGAGATGAGAAAAAAGGGAAGGAAGCAGAAAAATAGAACATATGAAAGCAAATCTGAATGTTGAAGGAAAGAATCCAGGAGCAAGAGTGATGATTCCAGGGAGGAATGGGAAACAGGGAAGGGTCTCTGGCAGGGGTTGCTGGGGTGGAATCAGAGCACACAGGCAAGGGGTGGGTTGGGAGGGGTCTCCACTAAGGAGGAGGAACCAGGGAGTTGAAGTGCACAGATGCACGTTGGCTCGTGGGCGTGGTCCTTGGACGATGATTCTTGGAGTCACCAGTGTAGGGGGCAAGGGCATCAGCCCAGGGAGGATGGGTGGGGAGGTGTGAGAGGGCTCAGAAGTTCTGCCCAGGTAGGGCAAAAGTACTACGAATGGAACAGGAGACAAACTCGCCCCTTCATAATGGGGCCTCATTTCTAGAAGATTCTGCTTCCAGATCGTTGAGACACTTACAACTACAGCTGAGCCTGACTCAAAGTGATAAAATAGGAAATGAAAATTTCCATTTCATTTTTGCTTCATGAGCCATCCAACCTTCCTGTTTTGCAAATAGCCCTGTCGAATTAAGTCATAGAATTATGGAAGCTTGGTATGGTTAGAGCTTAGAGGAAATTGGAGATCATTGTTACAGATGAGAAGGTCCCAGAAATATTAATCCAATTTTCTTCCCCAGACCTCTGCTTTATTAATTTTATTTACAAAGGAGACTGTGGTAATACAAGATAATGAACAGTTAGCATTTCTGCAGGATATATTTTCATTGCATTAAAACTTAAAAAGGGGCACTTGGGTGTCTTAGTTGGTTAAGCACCCAACTCTTGATTTCCGCTTGGGTTATGACCCGGGGTCACGGGATCCAGCCCCACTGCGATCACAGGTCTGCTTGAGATTCTCTCTCTCCCTCTCTTTTTGCTCTTCTCCTGCTCACGCTCTCTCTCTCTCTCTCTCTCTCTCTCTCTCTCTCTCTTTTATTTATTTTGAGAGAGACAGAGAGAGCGTGAGCTGGGCAGGGGCAGAGACAGAGGGAGACTCCCAAGCAGGTTCCAGGTAGTCAGTGTGCCAAGCTGGAATCAGGGCCCGAACTCAAGAAACCGTGAGATCGTGACGTGAGCTGAAACAAGAGATCGTGACCTGAGCCCAAATTAAGAGGTGGATGCTTTATTGACTGAGCCTCCCAGGTGCCCCAAACAGGATGTCATTCTTAACCCAGACACTGACTAGTTCAACAGCACCATGTACATAACAACAGCATCTTGGGCCCACTGGAAGACTCCCACACTTATGTTTAGAAAACTTTGGGGAGGGGGTGATCCTCAGGTAGTCACAGAGCACTTTGTTCTCTTCACTTCCCCGCAGTGCCAGACCTCGCCTTCCTCTGCCTCTTGCCTTATGGAAGGACCCTGGATCCACCTTCAGTGATTGCCTGACAGTAGGGCACCAACTTAGGAGCCCCAACACCTCCAGGACCTGGGATGTCTGGGTACTATCCGAGTCTGCGCAGAAGACAGGAGGTGGGCTTTCTCGCCAGCTGTCACATCTGGAACACCACTTAGCTCTGCTTGCATTTGGAGACCTTTCTTAGCGAGATCTTTCAACTTCAAGACTTCACACTTTTGCTCAAGACCCCTTCACCTGCCCCAGTTTTTAAACAGCCAGTTCATCCTTTCCTTTTATTTTTTTCCATGCTCCCTCCCCAACCACAGCCTCTTCTGTCCACCTCCATTACAATTACAATGTCCAGGTGTGTATTAGTTGACGAAAACTGCTGTGTGCATGACTATGTCTCTATGTGTGTATTTCCGGTGGGAGAGGGGGGTTGGAGATGGAGAGAGAGAGACAAGTTGTCACATTCCCTGGCAACAGCCAACCAAAAGTACCCCAAATGCCCTGTCACGCATTCATCACACTTGGGACCAGTTGCATTAGGCTCTCAAAACTTTATCGTCGTCAGCGAAATGAATCAAGTTTTCCAGTGCATGGTCTTGAAGAGCCCCTATGCACAGAAAGCTGATGGCAGCTAGCACTTCCATTGTGGGCAACATTGTTTAATTTTTATATTGTTTCTTTCACTATAAAGGTTAATGGTGTTGTTGCCCCTGTGATCACTTTCAAAGGCACTGTATTTGGATGCTAGAAAAGTTGATGTTTGTAAGATTAAAAAAAAAAAAAATTTCAGGGGCACCTGGGTGGCTCAGTCGGTTGGCCATCCGACTTGGGCTCAGGTCATGATCTCACAGTTTGTGAGTTTGGGCCCCGCGTGGGGCTCTGTGCTGACAGCTAGAAGCCTGGAGCCTGCTTCAGATTCTGTGTCTCCTCTCTCTGCCCCTCTGCCACTTGTGCTCTGTCTCTCTCAAAAGTAAATAAATGTAAAAAAAAATTTTTTTTAATAAAATAAAATCTCCGACTAGTAGGACTTGAATACACCTTTAGAGATCGACAATCAACAATACAATCCCCAAATTTTTGTGGCCAAAGGGTTTAGGTGACTTTATTTATTTACGTAAATTGTTTTAATTTTTCAATTTCAGTATAATTAATGCACAGTGTTATTCTAGATCCAGGCATACACTATCGTCATTCCACAATTCTACACATTAGCGCTCATCACGATAAGTGTAGTCTTTTATTTTTAAGACCAGAGAGAGAGCATGAGCACGGGAGGGGTGGAGAGAGGGAGAGAGAGAATCCTGCCCAGGCTCCTCGACACCAGCTCAGAGCCTGACGTTGGGCTCCATCCCACCAACCAAGAGATACTGACATGAGCCGAAACCAAGAGTCGGATGAGCCTGACGTTGGGCTCCATCCCACCAACCAAGAGATACTGACATGAGCCGAAACCAAGAGTCGGATGCCTAACCTGAACCACATGTAGTTTTAATTGCCTTCATCAATTTCACCCACCCACCTCCCCTCTGGTAACCAGGTTTTAGGTGACTTTGAAACTAAGATCATGTAGCTGGTCTTCTGATACAAATTAAATGGTCTTTTCAGCACCTCACTCTGTTGCCTAAATTTCAGATCTTTTTTGCGAGAGCAGTGATTCTCAACCATATTTTCATTTCCTCACCTAGAATCTTTTTTAGCCTTTTTTGTCCCCCAATGACATTGAAATACCAGAGATAATCTGTGTATCTGTTTATTATATGTGTGTCTCTGCTTTCTACATAAAAAGAGTACACTTCTTTCCACGTCTTCACTGAAAATGCATGTGTTAAAGTGATACAGAGTGAGGCAATGGTGTGATTCTGAGAAGCACCACCACCAAAAAACAAACAAAGAGCTATTTTATGTCAGGACACTTTCAGCTGCAAATAATAGAAAATTCGACTAGAAGTTGCTTAAACAATAAGGAAAATGTATATTCCACATAACAAGAAACGTGTAGGTAGGAGTTTCAAGCTTAGTTAATCCTTTATTCTACTGTAAGCTTACATACTTTAAAATTTTTTTAAGTTTATTTATTTTGAGAGAGACAGAGAGAGTGAACGGGGGAGGGGCAGAGAGAGAGAGAGGGAGAGGGAGAATCCCGACCGAGCAGGCTCCACACTGTCAGCACAGAGCCCGACCCTGAGGTCAGACTCATGAACTGTGAGATCATGACCTGAGCCAAAAGGAAGAGTTGGACGCTTAACCGACAGAGCCACCCAGGCACCCCTATGCACTCTTTAATTAATAGACTTTTTTTTGAGCAGTTCTAGGTTTACAGAAACATTGAGATGAAAGCACAGAGAGTTCCCATCAACTCCCTCACCTAAGCCCCTAACAGTTACCCTGGTTATTTGTTTTGATCACTTTATTTTATTTTTTCAGCATGGTAAGTGTACTCTTTAATCCGCATCCCTGTTTCCCCCACCGCCCCACCCTAACCCCTCCGGTAACCATCAGTCTGTTCTCTGTAGTTGAGAGAACTTGTCTCTTTTTCTCTTTTTTTTTCCCTTTGCTCCCATGTTTTGTTTCTTAAAATCCACATATAAGTGAAATCATATGGTACTTGTCTTTCTCTGACTTATTTCACTTAGAATTATACGCTCTAGCTCCATCCATGTTGCTGCATGGATTTCATTCTTTTTTATGACTGAGTAATATTCCATTGTATATATATATATATATATATATATATATATATATATATATATATCATATCTTCTTTATCCATTCAATCAGTGGACACTTGGGCTGATTCCATAAGTTGGCTTTTATAAATAATTCTGCAATAAACATAGGAGTGCGTGTATCCTTTTGAATTAGTGTCTTTGTATTTTGGGGGTAAATATCCAGTAATGCGATTACTGGATCATAGGGTAGTTCTATTTTTAAGTTTTTGAGGAAACTCCAGACCGTTTTCCACAGTGGCTGCACCAGTTTGCATTCCTACCGACAGTGAGTGAGGGCTCCTTTTTCTCCACATCCTTGCCAATACTTGTTTCTTGTGTTGTTGATTTTAGCCATTCTGACAGATGTGAGGTGATATCTCATTGTGGTTTTGATTTGTATTTCCCTGACGATCGGTGACGTTGAGCATCTTTTCATGTGTCTGGTGGCCATCTGGATGTCTTCTTTGGAGAAATGTCCATCCATGTCCTCTGTAATTTTGTAATTGGTTTTGTAATTGGATTATTCGTGTTCTGGATATCGAGTTGCATCATTCTTTATATATTTTGGGTACTAACCCTTTATCAGATATGTCATTTGCAAATATCTTCTCCCAATCACCCCTTTTATTAACATCTTGCATTGGTGTGGTTCATTTGCTATAATTGGTGCACCAATGTTAAGACATTATTATTGACTAAAATCCATAATTTACATTAGGGTTCACACTTGGTGGTGTATATTCTATGAGTTTTGACAGATGTATAATGATATGTAGTCATCATTACAGTGTCATACCGAATAGTTTCACTGTCCTAAAAATGCCCTGTGCTCCACCAATTCATCCCTCTCTCTCCACAATCCCCTGTCGAACACTGACCTTTTTATTGTCCTAATAGTTTTGGCTTTTCCAGAATGTCATATAGTCAGAGTCATACGGTATACAGACTTTTCAGATTGGCTCCTTTCACTAAGCAATATGCATTTAAGATTTCTCTCCACATCACAGCACCTGGGTGGCTCAGTTTAAGCGTCTGACTCTTGATCTCCACTTAAGTCTTGATCTCAGGGTCGTGAGTTGAATTTCCATGTTGGACTCCACACTGGGCGTCGAGCCTACTTAAACAACAAAAAAAAAGGTTTCTCTATGTCTTTTCATAACTTGATAGTGCATTTTTTAATTATTTTTTTAATGTTTATCTATCTTAGAGAGAGAGAGAGAGAGAGCATGAGCCAGGGAGGGGCAGAGAGAGAGACACACACACACAGAATCCGAAGCAGGCTCCAGGCTTTGAGCTGTCAGCATAGAGCCTGATGCAGGGCTCGAACTCATGAACCGTGAGATCATGACCTGAGCTGAAGTTGGACGCTTAACCAACTGAGACACCCGGGAGCCCCAGTGCATTTCTTTTTTTGTAATGTTTATTTATTTATTGTGAGAGAGGGAACATGAGTGGGGGAGGGGCAAAGGGAGAGGGAGAGAGAGAAAATCCCAAGCAGGCTCAGAGCAGAGCTCAACACAGGCTCAATCCCATGAACTGCAAAATCATGACCTGAACTGAAATCAAGAGTCAGACGCTTAACTGACTGAGCCACCCAAGCTCCCCAGAGAGCTCCTTTCTTTTTATCACCAAATAATATTCCTTCCGTTGCCTGGATGTCGGCCATTTGTTTCTCCATTCACCAACCAAAGGACATCTGGTTTACCTCCAAGTTTTGGCAAATACAAATAAAACTGCTATAGACATTCACACACAAGTTTTCGTGTATACATAAACTTTCAAATCATTTGAGTAAATACCAAACACTGTTGTGGGATCATATAGTAAGAACGCGTTTAGTTTTGTAAGACATTCCTCAATTGTAAGGAGAGTTCGTGTTGTTCCACATCCTCATTAGCACTTGGTGTTGTCAGTGCTTTGGGTTTTAGCCATGCTAAGGGATATGCTGAAGGATACGCAGTGGTATCTCATTGGTATTTTAATTTGCAATTCCCTAAGGTCCCGTGATGTAAAACATCTTTCCGCATGCTTATTTGCTACATGCGTCTCTTCTTTCTTCAAGCGTCTGTTCAGATATTTTGCTCATTTTTTTTTTTTTATTTTTTTTTCCCAACGTTTTTTATTTATTTTTGGGACAGAGAGAGACAGAGCATGAACGGGGGAGGGGCAGAGAGAGAGGGAGACACAGAATCGGAAACAGGCTCCAGGCTCCGAGCCATCAGCCCAGAGCCTGACGCGGGGCTCGAACTCACGGACCGCGAGATCGTGACCTGGCTGAAGTCGGACGCTTAACCGACTGCGCCACCCAGGCGCCCCTATTTTGCTCATTTTTAATTGGGTTGTTTCTTATCATTGAGTTTTAAGAGTTCTTTGTATATTTTGGATAACAGTCTTTGGTCAGACGTGTCTTTTGTAAATATTTTCTCCCAGTCTGTGGCTTGTCTTTTCATTATCTTTATACAGTATCTTTCACAGGGTAGAAATTCTTTTGATTTGAATGAAGTCCTGTTTATTTTTTTTTCTTTTCACAGATTGTACTTTTTGGTGTCATACCTAAAAACTTATCACTTGGGGCGCCTGGGTGGCTCAGTCGGTTAGGCGGCCGACTTCGGCTCAGGTCATGGTCTCGCGGTTCGTGAGTTCAAGCCCCGCGTCGGGCTCTGTGCTGACAGCTCAGAGCCTGGAGCCTGTTTCGGATTCTGTGTCTCCCTCTCTCTGACCCTCCCCGTTCATGCTCTGTCTCTCTCTGTCTCAAAAATAAATAAATGTTAAAAAAATAATAATAAAAAAAATAATAAAAACTTATCACCGAACCCAAGGTCACCTAGACTTTCTCTTGTTATCTTGAAGCAGTTTCACACTTTTGCGTTTTACATGTAGGTCTATGACACAATCTGGGTATTATTATTAGCATTACTCTCCGCAAATGCCTGTTTTAATTACTGCACTTTTGACTGTTCTCTATTTTACATTATATTTTAGTATATGTGCTGCCGAAGCGAGCACTCTATTTTACATTATAAATGGCACTCTGAGAATTCGATTTTCCTCTTTCCATTCCGCAGGTTCTCCTGATTTCCTTCCATGGGTATTTTTCCTACAGGAATCCTTTCAAAATTTTTTTTCCCCAACGTTTTTCATTTATTTTTGGGACAGAGAGAGACAGAGCATGAACGGGGGAGGGGCAGAGAGAGAGGGAGACACAGAATCGGAAACAGGCTCCAGGCTCTGAGCCATCAGCCCAGAGCCCGACGCGGGGCTCGAACTCACGGACCGCGAGATCGTGACCTGGCTGAAGTCGGACGCTTAACCGACTGCGCCACCCAGGTGCCCCATCCTACAGGAATCCTTTTAAAACATCCGTAGTGTTTGGACCCGTGCAGTGACTTCTTTACCATGAGCACATTATGCAATTTGTAAGATTCCACACTTACAACTGCAGAATAAGTCAGGCCCTAAAAGAAACTAACTTAGTATGTGTCCAGCTCAATACGTAGTACCCAACCCCAGTGAAGGTGCACAGCTAAAAAGCTGTGAAGATTCAGAAAGGTCCCTCAGATGGAACATTCAGAGAAAGCATGGTGCTCTAAGGGAGCTTCAGCTGGTACCATGCTATTAATGAAGCTGCCCTTGCCCTTTGCAGCCTAACACACATGGTGACAGGTGGGGAAACTACAAATAGCCTTGGCCTGAGAATGGAAAAAATGATAAGCTGGGGCCAAGGCTTTGAAAGTGACTTAATGACAGGAATGCAAGGGGCAGGCCTGACTATACAGAAGAGTGTGTTATAGGTCTCCCAAAGAACCTTCGATTGCGGAGGACTTTGGCCACAATCCACCCTCAGGCTGGCTGCTTAGACAAGGGTAGTAACCTACGAGCCTCAGTTCTGTGATGGTGCTGAGATCCGTGAGTCCATACGCTGTGTCTCAGGAATACCAGCTTCTTAAAAACATCAGTCTTTGTCGTTATACCAGACTGAACCACTTTGAACTGAACATTTCCTGGGCCGATCACACACTGTGCTGGTTCTTGCTGGGTTTTGATGCTATGAGAGGGTGGAAAGCAGCTTAACTCACCTGTCAGCTGGATCACATTACCTGAAGGCCAAGTAAAAGGCCACGGATGGGGGATTTAAGAGCTCTGGGTTTTAATCCCAGCTCCACTTGTCGACTCATTGAACACTTTTGGCATTTTGATTTCCTCATCGTTAAAATTGGGATATGAGCTGTCTTTACTGGGAAAGTGACTATGAGTAATTAGTGAAATAGACCACTTGGTGCTCTGTAAATTATTCCACGGAGGAACACGTGAACTCTAGGCCTCACTCTGCTTCACCCTGCCCTTACTGCCCTCAAACTGTGAGACAGTTAGGCTACATGACCCCTAAGACAGGTTCCGTTCCAAAATTGGCCATTTCGGCCACTGCCACCCAAAACGTGGCGGTGGTTTTCAAACTTGTGCGAGAGACAGAATCGGCTGCAGGGTCTGCTCAAACACAGATTGGGGTCCAAGATTGGGCATTTCTAACACGTTCCCAGGTGTTGCTGATGCTGGTCCCCAAGGGACCTCACACAGCTGAGAACCACTAGCTGGTGGTAGCTGAGAAAACCCTGGAGCAAGGAGAGTTGGTGGATAAAGCTTACCGGTAATCTGGCCATTTCAAGGGCATCTGTGCAGACCCACAGGCCACCCTTCCCTCCGAAGGGTCTCGTGCTTGGTTAGCGCCCTGCTGTCACCAACCACTTGAATTTCTTCGTTTTTGAACAAGAGACCCTGCATTTCCATTTTACATTAGGTCCCCTAAATTATGTAGCCGGTCCTGTTCATAGTTTGGGTTTTACAAATAAACTGTGGATGAATGAGCAAGGCTCATTTTGGAAAGCCACCTTAAAAACTACTAAGAACCTTTAAGCTGGTTCTACACCCAGTGAAACGGGCTTATTTAGAAATTATTCTTTTAGTTACAGGCATTTTGCCGGTCTGCTAATCCACCAGGAGAGTCCAGCAGGTAAGCCGTCAGGCTTGTCCAGAACCGGGCAGGGTGAGAGGTCCTGTGTCATTCACCTTCTGTTAGGACTTCTCCCCATTCTTCTGCTCCCTCTCCTCTGCACACCCAGTGGGCTTTCCTCACTGCCCCAGGCAGGAATACTTTAACAGGCTCAAGCAGGAATGTCTGCATGTCAAAATAATACCTCCAGGGAGAAAGCAATATTACTAAGTATACATATTTTTTGAGAAGAGAGGACTTTGCCCTTTGAATCGTAGCACGCAGAGCGCTGCCTTCCCAGCCTGTCTCTGAGACCGGAAGGCCACACGATCGTACCCATAAGAGGAGAGATCCTTTAGGAGCCTAACTTAAAAAAGTTCACCCAAGTGAGACCAACAACACAACTAAGCCAACCGTTAGCAGAGCAGAGTCAGAGCTAGGGAAGCAAAATGAAGACACCCACTTCTTTTTTTAGGATGGGATTTCCTACACTGACATACCTCTTGACTTGTTTTCCTTTGGTCAGAGCTGATAATTGTCCCATCCTTGTGCACGTCGGCAGTGGAGGGCAGTATAAAGCCCAAAATCCATTTATTTTGCTTCCCCAGGATGCCTGGCATTTCCCTAATTAGAAACACACAACCTGGCCAAGTTTGGCCAAGAAGACAAAAAGAATGGGAGGCTGAAAAGAGCCATGGCCTGAATTAAGATTGTATCAGACTGTCTGAGGAAGATTCTCGGTTTCAAAGCGGTAGCCAGGGGACTTGTGGACACGCACTGAGAATGGAGTGATACGGCCAGCCAATGTGGAGACACCGGTTTTAGTGAGGGGTTAGTGGAAGCATGAGATGTTGGCAGACTAGAAAGGAAGGAACTAGTTAGCTCTTGTCTAACATGGCTCAAACATGGACTCTCATCTAAGGCACTCAAAACAATACTGAGCAATTCAACCTTGTTTTCCTCTGAGGGACGTGTACCCAGGGCCCCACTGTTTGTATACAGGGAGACTTTTGATTTAGAAAAGAGATCTTCTTAGGACACTTTGCAGCCATAGACCAGGAAATGTCCCCCATGAGCACACCAACTCGTGGTGCCCTGAAGTAAATGACCCTCCTCGGTTCTGTGTTTGCACAACTTAGCCAGCCTTTAGATACAGGCCCCCTCTAAGGATCTGGGCTCTCGGAGATTTTGACAGATATGTCTTTTAGCTACTCTCTCTTTGGGGGTGACATCTACAGATCATTGCCGAGAATTAATATTACCGCATATTGACCTTTGTATGGTTGTGGAATAAGGACTCAAAGGAACATAGAATCACTGATAATCATTACTTCCTCCCGGGATGATTGTGGGATCCTACCCGCTTCCTGTGGAGAATGAACAACCCCACCCAACTGACTTTCCCAAAGAGCAGCACCAAAGATATCACTTCCTCCCTTCAAAACTTTTCTGTGGTTTCCATTGTTTGCCTAATTAACCGCAACCTTTTACCCAGCCCTATAGCACTGGCATGATTCAGGGCTCGAACTCATGAACTGCAAGATCGTCACCTGAGCCGAAGTCGGACGCTCAACCAACTGAGCCTCTCAGGTGCCCCACAACACACATTTTTTGGGAACGGCACCGTGTAGGACTTGGTACCTACTGTTACATTTAATCCCCTTATCAAAACCAAGGCAATTTAACAAAAAGGAAAGATAATTTTATTTAACAGGTGCAATATAAAATTATAACAATATATACACAACAAAGGCAAACAGAAACCTATCTTAGCATATAGTTTCTTATTTTTATTTGATAAATTTTTATTCATTTTCGTTTTGGTCAACCCAAGTTTTTTTTAAATGTTTATTTATTTTCAGAGAGAGCACACGAGTGTGAGCCCATGCACACACAGAGGAGGGGCAGAGAGAGAGGAGGAAGAGAATCCCAAGCAGGCTCCAAGCTATCAGCACAGAGTCCAATGCAGGGCTCGAACTCATGACCTGAGCTGAAATCAAGAGTCAGACGCTTAACTGACTGAGCCACCCAGGAGCCCCTGGTCAACCCAAGTTCTTCAGTTGTTGTTTTTTTTAAGATTTTATTTTTAACCAATCTCCACACCCAGCGTGGGGCTCAAACCCACAACCCCAAGATCAAGAGTTGTATGCTCCACCAACCGAACCAGTTGGGACCCCCACCAAGTTCTCAAATTTAAAGAAAATTATTTTTAAAAACCTAAAAAGTTAGACAATTCTTTCCATTAAATTATCATTTTCTTAAAGTTAAAAAATAGTCACTACTCTTTGAGTTTTCCTGCAGAACACCTAAATTCAGCATGGGGAGCAACAGGGCTTTGGCAGGAGCATAGACTGAGGGCCACTTCAGGAGGTGGGCTCTACACGATATTTGTGGAGAATGTAAGACACTTTCCAAAAGAAGGTGACCAAAAATAGAAGCCAGAATCAAAATTCAATCAAACCAAGTCATAAGAGGATTAAAGATTTATATCAGTACGTCTGCACTTGGGTAAGATGTATCATCCAAGCCAACAAGAGATTACTTTGGTTCCATCCAAGAGTTGGCTTTTATTCTACAGCACAGGGATAGTTGAATACACCAGTCACCTCTGAAGTTTTGTGCTTTTCAAAAGATGTCTAAGCATACGGGGCATTAACAGCATCACTTGTACCAAAGATATACAGACTCCAGAAAGGGAAATCTGGCCACGAGTTACAATTTTGACTCCTCCTGTCCTGTAACAGTTTTGTCTCCTCTGAGTCAGAACCCAATGCATTTCTTCCATTAAAGGTTCTTATGCTGCAGCAGGGGCACCTGGGTGGCTCAGTCGGTTGAGCGTCCGACTCCGGCCGGCCCAGGTCCTGATCTCATGGTTTGTGGGATCGAGCTCTGTGTCGGGCTCTGTGCTGACAGCTTGGAGCCTGCAGCCTGCGTCAGATTCTGTGTCTCCCTCTCTCTCCCCCTCTCTGCTTGTGCTCTGTCTCTCTCTCTCTCTCAAAACGTGAATAAACGTTTAAAAAAAAAAAAGGTTCTTATGCTGCAACAGCTTTGAAACTCAAAGATAAGCCTCTGTATACAGAAGACGGCCCAAAGGGAGACTTCTCACAGATTGTGCCTAATGCCTGTTCCCACAGGTGGACAGTGTATTTGAGAATGAGGACAGGGTGAGAAAAAACAGAGGACCTGGCCTGTGTATAGCTCCTGAGAGAATAAAAGCAAATGCTGTCCTCCGGTTCTCCCCGAGGAAAGGTTGAATATGTTAGGAAAGTTGCAAGCTGAATTTGTGTTGTCATTTGGGAGGCAGAGGAAAGTTAGCTGTGTTCACATCAAATTAAAGCAATGTCTGCTGTTTTCAAAAGAATTGAGACAAGAATAATCTAAACCCTCAAATCACATGAAGGTAGTGGATCCCATCTTCACTGGTTCTTAGGAACTAGAAAAAAGTTTTAACTTCTTACTCTCTTTGATAGCAACGAGAATTCATATCTGAAAACACGCCTTCCTTATGCAACTCATTATAATGATGTTTAAAGTATCAGGTAACCAGATTGCTGTCGCGTGGTGTCACCTGCTGATTTTAACCTGCTCTTACATTCAGACCCAGAGAGTTAGCAGAGGCTGCCGGAAGAATGTTGAGTCTGTTTTCCGTGTCATCCCTGTGCCAACCAGACTCTGCCCTTGTCTCTGTGAGCCGAGCCAAAAGGAGAAAAACAATATTTTGCATACAGCTTTTCAGGAGATGATTATCTCATCCTAACAGACTGCTGGAGTTGAAATGAAAATTGCAATTCTGTGTTTTTGTGTGAAAGAAACCACTAATGAATGGTTTTGTTGTTTTCATAAACAAACGTAAAAAAATCTGGCTGCAACATTGCAAAAGGAAGGGAGAGTGAAAAAAGGAGCCGTATAAAGTGCAGCATGAAGAATGTTCTTTACCGTCATCACCATCCACAGTCATTTGTTCATAGGGTGGCCAGATTTTTTTTTATATAAATGGTTCTTTTTTTAAAGTTTATTATATTATTATTATATTTATACTATATATATTATTATATATTATATTATATATATTATATTATTCTTATTATAAGAGACAGCACGAGTGGGGGAGGAGCAAAGAGAGAAACAATCCCAAGCAGGCTCCGTGCTGCTGGTACAGAGCCTGATGTGGGGTTCAAACCCATGAGGCCGTGAGATCATGACCTGGGCCAAAACCAAGAGTCAGATGCTGAACTGACTGAGCCACCCAGGCGCCCCCTCTTAGCTAAAATTCTTAAATACAAACTCCTGGACCAGGTGGACCAAGGAAGTGACACATGTTAAGTCACATCTTAGGATGACTCCCCAAGGAGCTGCAGAGCAGGAAGAAACCAGAACACAGGCAGACTGTAGTACTTGAGCTTGGAGTGTTGTGCTATAGGGAGGAATTTGCATGGCAAACCTTTTTTAAATAACTTTTTAAAAAATTTACTTATTTATTTATTTATTTTTGAGATAGAGAGAGAGGAAGAGAGAGAGAGTGGGGGCGATGAGGGGCAGAGAGAGAGGGCAACACAGAATCCGAAGCAGGCTCCAGGCTTTGAGCTGTCAGCCCAGAGCCCGACGCGGGGCTCGAACCCATGAACCGTGAGATCATGACCTGAGCCGAAGTCGGATGCTCAGCTGGCTGAGCCACCCAGGCGCCTCACATGGCAAATCTTAAGGCAGAGGGGTTCCTTGACTCACTGGATAGGAAAAGAGAAGGGGAATGAGCCTGTGTTACTATAAGAATGGAGTAGTATTAACAAAAATAGGGAAGCTTAGAAGGGGAGTTACTTATCATTACGTTTCAAGGGTCTCTTTACCCCAGAACATGTAGATACACTGCATTTTTTTCATCACTGCCTAATATGTCACTGTATAGTTGTACCAAAAGTTTATTAGCTTATTTCAATCTTTTTATCATTTTTTAGAACTGTTTGCTTTATTTTATTTCATTTTGTATTTATTCTCAAGTTAGTTCACATACAGCGTAGTCTTGGCTTCAGGAGTACAATCACAAGAAGTGATTCATCTTACATATAACACCCAGTGCTCATCACAATAAGTGGCCTCCTTAATGCCCATCACCCATTTTCCCCTCTCCCCTGCTCCCCCCACCCCCATCAACCCTCAGTTTGTTCTCTGTATTTAAGAGTCTCTTATGGTTGGCCTCCCTCTCTGTTTTTACCTTATTTTTCCTTCCCTTCCCCTATGATCATGTTACGTTTCTCAATTCTACATATTTATGGAAAGAGCCCCAATGTCCATCAATTGATGAATGAAAAAGAAGATGTGGTATATATACATCGTGGAATACCACTCAGCGATGAAAAAGAATAATGTCTTGCCATTTGCAACAACGTGGATGGAACTGGAGGGTATTAGGCTAAGCAAAATGAGTCAATCAGAGAAAGACAGATATCACATGATTCCACTCATATGTGGAATTTGAGAGGCTCAATTCAATCTTGATCTCACTCACCCTTCTGTCAACCTTTACACATTCAACTATAAACGAAAATCTCATATTTGTGCATCCTTAACTTACAAATCAATACCAGGAAAACAGGTAATGCGGTAACTATATTCCTCTAGCATGCTGTACATTTGGCATGAAAACATATCAAAAGGTGTCTACAAAGTTTGACTCGGTATATCAAAATTTTCCATTCAAAGAACAATTTATTGAGTGATTTCTAGGTGCAAATCACAAGTGGCAGTGCTGCAGGCTTGACCCCAAGGAATTTAGAGTCCAACAGAGGAAATACACGTGCAACAAAATATAACACAGAAAAGACACAGGGGGCGGGGGGCGGGTGAGCACAACACTAGGACAACACTGAAGATGGAGGGATCAATTCCAAGTACAGAAAGTAGATTGCAAGTAACCTTGTAGATTAGGAACTGGTTTTTTTTTTGTTGTTTTTTTTTTTCCTCCAAACCCGAACTGTTCGTAGTAATTAAGTCACTGGGGAGATGCGTGTTGGTTGACTCATCCTAAAAAGGGAACATAAACACCTAATGTTTATGAAGCATGTCCTATGCGTTGACACAATGCAAAGTGCTCTACTCCCATCTCCCATTTAATCAAATGATGGAAAGCAAATTGGAAAGAGAAAATACTCAGTTTGCTTAGTCACACGTTCATGTACATTTTATTTTATTTTATTTTTTAATGTTTTATTTTATTTTTGAGAAGAGACAGAGCGTGAGCAGGGGAGGGGCAGAGAGAGGGGGAGACACAGAATCCGAAGCAGGCTCCAGGCTCTGAGCCGTCAGCACAGAGCCCGACGCGGGGCTTGAACTCACGAACCGTGAGATCATGACCTGAGCTGAAGTTGGCCGCTTAACCGACTGAGCCACCCAGGCGCCCCCTGGTACATTGTAATAGTACACTGAAAGGATATCTCTGTATAATGGCATTTTTACTAGTTCCGTGATATAGGAAAGCTATCATTAATTTTATACATGTAATTATATACATGATAACTAAATATTTTCTAATTAAACATAGATACCAAATCATCTGGCAAATTACATTTCTAATTACACACCGATCGAGAGTATGTATTTATAGCATATTACCATATTTACTAATTATATTGAACATATAATTTTCCCACACATGAGATACATCACTTCCACTGCTACTGTTGCTTTCTCTTACCTTCTTATTCTCCTTCCTGTTCTTCTTACTCTTCTCCTCCCTCTCCTCCACCTCGTTTCCCTCCTCCTTCCTCTTCATTACTTTTATTAACCATTACTATTCCTCTTCATTACTATTATCAACCATAATAAAAGGAGTATTCAAGTTCCGAGACTCCCTTCCTTATAGTCATCCTTCTAGATAAAAGAATATTCCCTTAGGTTTGGGAACTAGCTTTTAGCCTGTGTCTCCTGTCAACCTAGAAGAAACCCTTTAATCTCCTTTCTTTGTCCAGTGTTTTTTTCTCTCTCTGTACTATTTCCTTTTTCCAATACCAAATTACATGTAAAAAACAGTTCTAACTCATGTCAAGATAAATCTCGGGTTTGAGTTTGGGAAGGCCTCGAAGGGCACTGAAAGCTGGTACCTGAGTGTTCTGAAATTCAGTGGATCCTTGCCATCCTTCTCTTACCACTCTTTTCTTTGTGTGGCTGGGGCATGGGGAGGAAATAAAGCCAGCATCCTAGGTTAGATTCCCAGGTACACTAGTCAGACCCATTAATTTCCATGCTTTTAATCCAGACCCGCCTTCCCAGGAGAAAGGAAGCAAGAGGGAAGGCTAAATGGATCAGCACCTGGCTGAAGGGAGGGGAAGCACCAGGGGTGGCTCTCTTCCCTCAGGTGTCTCACTGGAATTGGCAAAGATACAGTATTTAAAACAGTCTGCATAGACAGGCTATGCTTACCCTTCTGCTCCTCCTTGGCTTTGCTCATGCGGTGCACAAGAGTTCAACCTTCCCGAAAAGTCACGAGAGAGAGAGAGAGAGAGAGAGAGAGAGAATGAATCCTGGCTATTGAGGTAAAAAATCCTGCAACAGAATCAGACACCAACAAGAGTCACATGTCCCAGCAAAAACAGCTGAGGGTCAGACCAAGAGAGGCTGATGTGAGGGACTGCCTCAAGCTTCTGGTCCCAGAAGTGTTGTTCTATGGGTAGGGTTGCGTGGGAAGGTCGCCATTCCCAGAGGGGCTGGGGTTTGGCTAGGGCGCGAGGAAGAGGGGGTTGGTGCCAGAGCCCTTCCCTCTGCTCTGCCCTACAGCCTGTCTCTGGAGCCCAAATGGGGCCACTCTTGCCACAGGGTGGGGAGCCAGCTCCCCCAGCTTCTGCCCACCAGCTGCCCTGTCACCAACTCTCAAACAAAACACACACACTCCTTCCGCAGCACGTATTTGCTTTTTGCGTGTTGTCGAATGTGTTGTCGCTGCTGTTGTCTTTAGGCACACATAGCCCTGAGAATATGTAGAGAAAAAAGTGAATAAGACATTTTTCTCCAGCAACCAAAATCTGTGGCACGAAACTTCACCTGCAACATACGGGACTTTCTGAGCTGCTAGGGTAACTGTACCCATTAGCAATGCTTCCAGACACTGAGAACAGAAAGTCATGCTAACAAGAGCTTAAACAGATAGCAATTTATTTTCATAATGTGACAAAAATCATGGGGAGTCTGCACAACGATGCTGTCTAAGCCGGTTTCCCCACTCCACCATCCAAAAGGGCCACATGCTTGGCCTCTCACCGTTGCAATACGACTGCCTCAGCTCCAGGCATTCAAGGCAAGAGGGGGAGGAGGGGTGACACCAGGGTAGTCGTCTCTCCCACCTCTACCTTTTGTCGGGAAGCAAAAGCTTTCTCAGCAGCAACTCCCACCCGCTTCCTTTTATGTCTCATTAGGGAGAACTAAGACACAAGAGCACTTCTGGTGACCAAGTAGGCCAGGAAAGCGAACATCTGCTTGTTTGTCTGCTTGTTTCCTCCAGTTTCCACAGTGGGACGCAGACAAGGGGATGGGGTTTGGGAACAGCTATTGGGTCCCAGGGCTCCCCCGCAGGGGGGCCAAGGCACAAGTTACTGTGCAGAAATAGTGACCCATCAGGGCAGCTGAATGGAGCCTCAGGCGAGTGGTTTCTGGCCTCAAGCCCAACCTTGTTCACCTCCGTGGGCTCACAGGGTAGCAGGAGTTGCCACACTTTCTGGTCTCAAGACCACCCCCTTGTACTCTCTTAAAAATTGAGGAATCATAAAGAACTTTTCTTTATCTAGCTGGTATCTGTTAATATTTACCATATTAGAGATTGAACCTGAGAAATTATAAGAGTACTTCTTACTTCGTTTTAAAATCACAATAATAAGCCCGCTACACATGAATATCAGTTAAACACAAAGAACATATTTTTGTGAGACATAACTCTATTTCCAAAGAAATTGGTAGGTACGGGGGAGCCTGGGTGGCTCAGTCAGTGAAGCGTCCAATTTTGGCTCAGGTCATGGTCTCAAAGTTCATGAATTTGAGCC
Source organism: Neofelis nebulosa (assembly GCF_028018385.1). NCBI lineage: Eukaryota > Metazoa > Chordata > Mammalia > Carnivora > Felidae > Neofelis > Neofelis nebulosa. The sequence continues at coordinate 7,452,813 of NC_080794.1, read as the reverse complement.
CTGTGTCAGGCTCGGTGCTGATAGCCTGGAGCTTGCTTCCGATTCTGTCTCCCTCTGTCTCTCCCTCTCCCTCATTCATGCTCTGTCTATCTCTCTCTCAAAAGTAAAGAAACATTTAAAAATATATAAGAAATTAGTGGGGACAGTGGCATTGTTTTGCATTTTTGTACATCTCTTTGTCGTATACCTTAATGGAAGGCAATTGGAATCTCCTATCTGGTCCTGTGATCTGTTTCATTTTCTCACACCACAAGGCTTCCAGAAAACTTCCACATACACTTGCAGAGATGCGTTTGCCAAAGGCAAATACCGACTAATATTATTGTAAAACTAGTTTTGACCTCACAGACCCCAGACAGGGTCTCAGGATCACTTCGAGAACCCTCGAGGTGCAGACTTGATCATTCATTGAGAAGCCCCGATTTCACCAACGAAGAGCATCTGCCACGGTCCCCATTTCCAATTTTGAGCTTTCCCTTTTATTTGTGGAACTAAATGGCCAACTCAGGTGTTAGTCTCAGAATTCAGGAATTGTCTTCTCCCCGGTTATGTGTGATTCTTCTTGTAGTTCTCACCAAACAGAAACCTACCAGCAGTTCTGGAAACACAGGCTAAAATTTTGGTTCCCCTTATGTGCATTTAGATTTCAAAGGTCATGGGGTCTTTGCAGTCAGGGCTCAAACAAATGAGGTCTGTGCTCGTTCTCTTCCGAGGAGCACCTGCAAGAAGGAGGGGTCCCTCCTGGGCTCACAGCACAGGAAAGAGGTGGCAATGAGTGGAAAGGTGGGCGCCGGAAGGATGAATGTGCTTCTGCCTTCATCCTTTTGCTCCAGGCTTTCTTGATGTGTGTCTATGCAGCTGTCCCATTCTACGGGGATTATGGAAGGCACGGTTGATGACACCCAACTTCACACTCTAAATCTTCGACAGCTCCAAGAATTAAACCTAAGACTCTCCGTCAACTGTTGTCAACATTTAATTATACGCGTCTCATTCTCATTATACTGTTCATCCTCGTTAGCCAGTCCCTTATAACCCTGTGAGAGTTCACGGGGCGACACGTGGGACGCAGGCCCAGGACTTCGGATATCTTCCGTGTGATCTCCCCCAAGTGCTTTAGAGGTTAATGCTGAAATATCAGACCACTGTGGGCAAATAGCAAGGAGAGCTAGAGAGGCCCTCCGTCGGCCTCCCAGCCCTGTGGTGAAGAGGCTTCCTGGGTGTTTGTAGACAGGGATTTGGAACCCCCCCCCCCCCCGGGGAGCTTTCTCGAACTGCACTTGCTGCTTCCTACCCCACCCCCCTGGAGTCAGATCTCTCCCCACCCCCACCGTGGTTGGAAATCACTGATCCAGGCCGTTAGGAAAGAGCTTTATTAAATTTAAATTTAGCAGACGAGGTTGTGGCTAACCCTATCTCTGTTTCTGGAAAACAACTGTTTACTCTTCTAACACCCCAGAAACCTGGCAACCGGCTAGCGGAGGCCTGGCAGGCAGACTTCAGCTCCCAAAGCCTTTGTGCAGCTGCCGCGTAAGGGACCCCCACCCTGCCCACTCCCACCTGCCCAGCCTGGTGTTCGGGTCAGAAGGGGCACACGACCTAGGACTCCTCAGGACCCAAATGGGCAGCCGAGCCTATTTTTGATGATCCTGAGGATTATTAAGAAAGGAAATTCCACAGAGTCCATGTAGTGTTTGAAAAGTATTTTGTTCCACTGCCTTCTTTTTTTGTCCCTCCCATTCTATTTCTGTAGTTCCCTCTTTTACGTTGATGGGTCTGGAACTGAAGGGCAATAACGTGAAAGTGATTGTCCTCAAGAGACGTTCCTGGGTGGAAAATCGGATCACTTACAAGCCCTGCCGCCACTGATGGGATGACAGTCTGGGAGACTCTGCAGGAAGATTCGCAGGATAATTGGAGCTCTTGCCATTCAGAGTGGGGATTTTTATTCTATTGCCACTCACACTGGGGAAAATGGGATGTGGGTTATAGCTGCATGGGTACCGTGGCTGAATTGTTGCCAAACACTGAGAAGCCACCTTGCTCACCCCTTCTTTTTGAAACATTTGCTGCAGGCAAAGCCCTGTGGGTAGACCCTCTTCTAAATCACACACACGCACAGTACGTGACACTTGGTAATAGAGGGGTATTGGAGTGGACAGGAGGGACGAAACAGTCATGATATCTCTAGTCACACAGACATGCCATGCCGCGTGATCTCCGCAGCTAAAATGAGCTTCTAGAAGCTGGATGGAATGGAAAGTGATGACGTGGGTGCCTGGGTGATAGGGTAACCTCAGAGGATGTTCACAGCCAGTGCTACACAAGCCAAACGGACTGGGACGAGGTGCTCGTGACGGCATCACGGACAATGTTATGCAGTCGCATGTTGTTCCAGCTTGAAGGGCCCAGTCTAGCGAGCCTACTTGTTACGGAGGAAATAAAATAAAGCTTGCAAACTTCATCAGTATTTGATGTTGGAAAGGTGGCCTGGAAGAGAATAGAGTTTATGGGTTTAAAGGGTGAGTACGTGGGGCACCCGGGTGGCTCAGTCGGTTGAGCGTCCGACTCAGATCATGATCTCAGGGTCATGGGATCGAGCCTTGAGTCAGGCTCCACGCTGAGCATGAAGCCTGCTTGGAATTCTCTCTCTTTCCCTCCACCCCTCTCCCCTGCTCATGCTCTCTCTCTCACACTCTAAAAAAAAAACATAAAATTTTGGGGCGCCTGGGTGGCTCAGTTGGTTGGGCATCCAACTTTGGCTCAGGTCATGATCTCGCGGTCTGTGAGTTCACGCCCCATATCGGGCTCTGTGCTTGACAGCTCAGAACCTGGAGCCTGCTTCGGATTCTGTGTCTCCCTCTCTCTCTGCCCCTCCCTGGCTCACGCTCTGTCTCTCCCTCTCTCGAAACTAAATAAACATTTAAAAAAATGTTTTTAATATAAAACTTAAAAAGTAAATAAAGGGTGAGTATATTTTAGCAAAATGTGTCCAAACCCATCTCTTTTCTGATTGTCTTTAACATGTTTGTTCAGCAGACCATATACGAGTCAACAAATACCTATGGAGTCTTTACTATGGTCAAGGCATGTGCTAAAGTCAGACAAATATACAAAGATAAAACTGACATGGGACCTGCCCTGGAGAGGATTGCAAGCAAGCAGGAGAGGAAATATACATAAAGAGCTATTCTACATGTCCACATTTAAATATAGATTTCTACAGGGGCGCCTGGGTGGCGCAGTCGGTTAAGCGTCCGACTTCAGCCAGGTCACGATCTCGCGGTCCGTGAGTTCGAGCCCCGCGTCAGGCTCTGGGCTGATGGCTCGGAGCCTGGAGCCTGTTTCCGATTCTGTGTCTCCCTCTCTCTCTGCCCCTCCCCCGTTCATGCTCTGTCTCTCTCTGTCCCAAAAAAAATAAATTAAAAACGCTGAAAAAAAAATTAAAAAAATAAAAAATAAAAAATAAAAAAAATAAATATAGATTTCTACAGCTGAATGTCTCCCCGTAGCAGCCACAGTACCTTCTATTCAGTAAGTTATGTAGAAATGAATAAATCATACATACGTGAGTAGGGTGATTTTTTTAAACTTTTTAAGTTCCAGTTAATTAACATGCAGTGTAGTATCAGTTTCAGGGGTACCATACAGAGATTCAACATTTCCAGACAACACCTGGCACCCATCTCAGGTGCGCTCCTTAATCCCCCTCCCATATTTCACCCATCCCCCCACCCACCTCCCCTCTGGTGCCATCAGTCTGTTCTCTGTAGTTAAGAGTCTGTTTCTTGATTTTTTCTGTGTCTCTTTTTTTCCCTTTTGCTTGTTTGTTTTGTTTCTTAAATTCCACATATGAGTGAAGTCATATGGCATTTATCTTTTTCTGACTGACATATTTAGCTTAGCATAATACACTCTAGCTCCATCCACATCATTGCAAATGGCAAGATTTCATTCTTTTTTATGACTGAGTAATATTCCATTATATACATATATACGTATATACATGTATACATATATACGTATATACATATATATGTGTGTATATATATATATATATATATATATATATATATTCTTTATCTATTCATCAGTCAATGGATGCTCAGTCTGTTTCCATAAGGTGGCTATTATAGATAATGCTGCTATAGCATATGGTGATTTTTATGGAGGATGCACAGAAAATCCCAACCCCCTCCCCAGAATTCCAGAAGCCAGGGAAAGAGTCTAGAGCCTTCTTTTTAATAGATATTAGTTGCTGGTATCACAAAATAGTGAAGTGTAGTGCTCAAAAAAAAAAAATCAACAGACCCTATTTATAAGCTTATGTATAGCTCCTTATATAGTTGAGTGAATGATGTCTCAATGGCTGATTCTGTAAGGTAAGTACACATACCCTTGTCATTCTGCAGGAAATTCTACAGGGTTGACAGAGCAGAAGAAGCTGGAACTCGTGGTTTGCCCATTCATGGTTCTCTGTAGCTAAATGGTTGGTTTTCCACACCATTCCCTGCAACCCATCCCAGGTCTGAGGAGAGCGGATATGCAAATACGGAAAATTCATTGCGTCAGAGATACATGGGGGGATTTTCTTGGCTGTTGATTCTGTCAATAAAGTGAGAACAAGACATGCGAATTTTACTGAGAACATGGTCAAGTATAAGGTTTCTCCAAGGCAGTAAGTACTTCAGTGTTTCAATTCTATGAAAAAATACTGGTGTTGCATAACCAAATCATTTTCGTATTTTAAACCTCTTAAAATATCTACAAGGGTTATTTTTTACATTTATTTATTTTTGAGAGAGAGAGAGAATAAGACAGAGCACGAGTGAGGAAGGAGCGGAAAAGAGGAGACACAGAATCTGAAGCAGGCTCCAAGCTCTGAGCTGTTAGCACAGAGCCTGATGTGGGGCTTGAACTCACAAACTGCGAGATCATGACCTGCGCCTAAGTTGGCACTTAACCGACTGAGCCACCCAGGCACCCCTACAAGTGTTATTTTTACATCATGCTATTCATTTATAAGGTTTTAATAATTAAACTGACTCCATAAATTAAATTCAAGCAGTTACTTCTTTTTTTTAATGTTTATTTTGAGAGAAAGAGAGTGCAAACATGTGCACGTGTGAATGGGGCAGGGGCAGAGAGAGAGGGAGACAGAGAATCCAGAGCAGTGTCCATCCTGTCGGAGCAGACCTGGATGCCGGGCTTGATTCTGAACCGTAAGATCATGACCTGAGCTGAAATCAAGAGCCAAGCGCTTAACTGACTAAGGAGTTACCTCTAATAATAACAAAATGAGATCGTGGTGGAGAAGGGGAGTGTGCAATCCAAAACCTCTATCGTGCTGTCTTAGGAAAACAATGCGTAGAAACAGAACTTTTCTAGAAGTTTGGTGAGATGTCTTGAAAACAAATTTGAAATATGTCCTCTAAACTTCTTAATACTTAAAATAAAATGACTAGCAAACTTGTGGCCACTCTTTTGGTCACACCGTGTGGGAGCCGTTCTTCCCACTAACGGCCAATGCCACTCCTATGGGAGCCCATCAGCACTTGGCTCTGAACCTCAGAAGTCACTGTGATAGAACCACGACATTAGGTTCTCTGCCTTCCTGTCTGCCGGGAGGCTCCCGTCATGCACTGCTGGCCCCTGCCTGCAGTACATTGACCTATGCTGCTCATTTGTGCCTGCCCCTCCAAACTGAGTAATTCCAGAGATTCCCTTTCCCTTGCTCCATAACACTGGAGCGGTTTACGTGCATGTGCATGCATGCACTCGCGCACACACACACACACACACACACACACATACTTTGCTCTTTCTTGTTCTGTTCCTTTGCCATTGCAGGCTCATTGTGGCATAGGACTGTGTCTGAGCTCAGCCAGTCCTGTCTACCACATGACACCTCCTCCCCAACCTCCTCTCCTGGTTCTGGTAAGAATATCTGATGGAGGGGCGCCTGGGTGGCTTGGTCGGTTAAGCGTCCGACTTCAGCTCAGGTCATGATCTCACGGTCCGTGAGTTCGAGCCCCGCATCGGGCTCTGTGCTGACGGCTCAGAGCCTGGAGCCTGTTTCAGATTCTGTGTCTCCCTCTCTCTCTGCTCCTCCCCTGTTCATGCTCTGTCTCTCTCTGTCTCAAAAAAATAAATAAACGTTAAAAAAAATAAAAAAGAAAAGAATATCTGATGGAAATAAGACCTTCGGTGGAGGATAGGGAGAGACAGAGACAGAAAGAGTTTCCCTCTCCTCCTCCCTGCAGCCCCTCTGCTTCTCCCACACCAATACTAGTCCCTGGTATTGAATATAGAGAGGGGAGAGGAAAAATGGAAAGACCCTCATCTGGTTCCTATGTCCAGCCCTGCACCTCCCTCTCCTCCCCACTACCTCACTCCCCTACATATCCATGGTGAGAAGAATAAGGAAGATAGGGCAAGGATTGACCCTAAGAGAATGGGGCCCAGTCTGTCCCTCACTGCTCCTGACCCCTGGACCACACCACTACCTGCTTCTCCCTGCCCTACTGCTCCCATCCCTGCTCCGTGCCAACACCTCCTCCCATAGTCCTCTGCTCTTAGGATCCACAGTCCTTGTTCTCCACTTCTTCCCAGCCTCTAAGGCTCAGCAAAGTCTGCCCTAAGCCATGGGATTGCTCCGGGTGGTATAGACTCAAGAGGTTCTTAATCCAATTCTAGGATTGCAGCAGTGTAGACATAAATTCTTGATGTCCAGAGTTAGAACCTTCTCACAGTGGGGTTTGCTCTATTTCCACAATGTCTGTAAGATCAAGTACAAATTCCATTATGACCTTGTGCCTTTTATAACCTAGCTCCCTTCTTCCCTAGCTGTATCTGGCCTCCCTCCTTCCTGCACCCATCTTTCATTCAAGGTACCACCACTTCTGTCTTCACTCATGTTCTTTCTCTTGCACGGAATGGTTGCCCTTTGCCTCTTGCCTATTTGCTGCTCGTTCTTCAAGGAGCAACTAAAATGTTCTCTGTTGGTCTCCATGACCTGCTTCTCCCTCTCCCTCCAGGCAGAATTATTGCTCCCTAACGGAATTTCCATTCTTCTGCACATTTCTATGTGAGCCGTTGTCACATTATATTAAAGTTTTTGTTTATGTTTTGTCCTCCTCCATGCGACATAGGCATTCAAGGGGAAGTTTTTGGAAAACCAAAGAACATATATATTTTTTTAATTTCTTCTTTTTAAAAAAAATGTTAATGCTTATTTATTTTTTGAGAGAGAGAGAGACAGAGCACAAATTGGGGAGGGGCAGAGAGAGATGGAGACACAGAATCTGAAGCAGGCTCCAGGCTCCGAGCTGTTGCACAGAGCCTGATGTGGGGCTCGAACCCATGAGCTCCAAGATCATGATGTGAGCCGAAGTCGGATGCTTAACTGACTGAGCCACCCAGGCTCAGTCATACCTGAACCATCTTTAATGCCTACCTAACTACTGAACATACCTGAACCATCTTTAATGCCTACCTAACTACTGAATGGCAAACTGCTGTATTTGATGAGCAGAGTCAAATATATGACGTATCATTTATCAGTTCTACAATGTAGGTGAATTATAGGTTACTCATTAAACAAAAACAATTTTACGCCTACCACATGCTGGAAACTATTCTTGACGCCAGAGTTGCAGCCATAAAATTGACAGATGAGGTTCCTACAGTCATAGACATCACATGGTGGGAGATGGGCAAATAAACAAGTAAAGAGGTAAATAAATATAATAATTTCTGAGAGTCTTCAATTCTGGGAATGAAACACTACAGGGTGATGAGATAGCATAGCCAGGTAGCATACATTACACTGAGTGGTCAGGAAAGGCCGTTCTGAGGAAACATTAGTAACTTTTGCTCTAAGACTGAATGGTAGGAGGGTGATGGTGAACATCTGGGAACATTCCAGGCAGAGAACATTCCAGACAAGGAACAGCAATTACACAGCCCAAGGTAAGAATGAGCGTGTCGTCTTCAAGAAACTAAAAAGTGTTACTGGAGAAAAGTAAGAGATGGAGTGCCATAGACTGAATTATATCCCCCCCAAATTCATATGTTGAGGCTCTGACTCTCAGTGTGATGGTATTTAGAGACAGGGCCTTTGGGAGGTGATTAGGTTTATATGAAGTGAAAGAGGGACCCTCATGATGGAGTCAGTGCCCTTATAAGAAGAGACATGCTAGAGCTTGTGTGTTTAATCTCTCTGTCATGTGAGGACACAGCGAGCAGGTGGCCATCTGCAAACAAGGAAGAGAGTCCTCACCAGAAACTGAGCCATGCTGGAACCTTGATCTTGGACCTCCAGCCTCTAATTTTGTGAGAAAGTACATGCCTGTCATTCAGACCACCCAGCTTATGCTACTGGGTTATGGCAGCCTGAGTAATTACAGGAGTAATAGCAGAAAAAGTAATGAAAGCAGGCAGGGAAACAGATCTTTTGGGACTTCGTGCCTTGGGGTAAGAAATGTGAAAACATCATATCATTGTCTTCTGTGTGCTGGTTAGTGTCAGCATTTCAGTTGTCTCTTGCTGCATAAAGACCATCCCAGAACTTAGTGTCTTGGAACAACCACTACCGTTTATTTCCTCATGATTTTGCAATTTGAGCAGTGCTTGGTGGGGACAACTGGACCTTACCCTATGAGATCTTGGTGAAGGTCGCACATGCAGCTGTGCTCAGCTGGGGTCTTACCTGGGGCTGGAACAACAAAGATGTCTTCCCTAATGTATGTCAGGGAACATACACCTCAGCCATGGCAGCTGGGATGGCTGGGGACCGGCTGGGCCTTTTGCTCTCCATGCGGTGACCCATGATTTAGTAGTCTCTCAACTACTCTTTGACAACCTGATCCCAAGAGGGTGAAAGCAGAGGCTATAATGCCTCTTCATAAGTCCTATGACCAGCAGTCCTAGAATGTCTCTTCCACTCTATCTGCCTATATTAAAAGGAAAGCAATTAGATTCTACTTCTTGATGGGAGGAGTGGCATACATCATTGGGAGAAATTGTTGACACAAATCTTCAGGACTCATGTATCACAGTCCTCCTTCTGGCCACAACTATTCACCGCCCCCCCCCCCCCCCGCCCCCCTATACTCTTCAAAGTCTCATCCAATTATGGTACAAGGCTTGAAGCCTACTATCTTGTGGTTTACTTCATATCTGGATGTAAAAGAAGCTCTTCAGGTATGACTCCTCTTGATCTAGATACCTATGAATCATATAAGTTATCTACCGGGACACTGGGGCTCAGTCAGTTGACTCTCGATTTCAGTTCAGGTCATGATCTCACAGTTCGTGAGATCAAGCCCTGTGTCGGGCTCTGTGCTGACAGCACGGAGCCTGCTTGGTATTCTTTCTCTCCCTCCCTCTCTGCTGCGCCCCCACTCTCTCTCTCTCTCTCTCTCTCTCTCTCTCTCTCTCTCTCTCTCAAAAATAAATAAATAAACTGATAGAAGTTATCTACCTCCCATACATCTACTATCAAATAGTGAGACAGAGTTAGTAGCTATGTCTGATACACAGCAATCTCTGGTCCATAGCAATTATGAAATCCAGCCAAGCACATATCATGAGCTCCCTTGACTCCAGCGCAGGACTGAAAGGGCACAGGAAGATCTTCACTTACAGCCCCTTTCTGCAGTCTGGGATTGACTACCTGATCCAGTATTTCCCATTGCTCTTAGCTCCACCCTCGGAGCTCTTGACTCTTCTCGGAGTCGTCTTCCCTTTTCCATGGTAACAGAGCATGCTCACACTGGTGAGCTCACATTGGTTCCACTTTCAGCCCTTTTCCCACCCAAAGAAGACTGGGCTACAAAGTCTCTTTCCATCTTGGACTGTCTCTGTCACCTTTAGTCTAAACAGGTACAACTCCTTTAAACTCTTTGTGGGCTTTTATTTATCAACTTACAATCCATCACATTAAACAAAAACCACATTTGCAATTCTTTTCAAGACAACCTCTTCTCCATTTTGGGCTACCAGTCAGGGTGCTGTGGAGCAACGTTCTTAAGGTTCTCATAAGCCATAGAGAAAGGATCTAGGAGGGCATCACCTTATAGTTTTATGAGACCTTAACAAAGTGTCTTACAGAGACTCTTGTCTTTATCTTTTTTTTAAATGTTTATTTATTTATTTTTGAGAGAGATAGACAGAGCATGAGTAGGGAGAGGAGCAGAGAGAGAGGGAGACACAGAATTTGAAGCAGGCTCCAAGCTCTGAGCTGTCAGCACAGAGCCCAACCCGGGGCTCAAACCCACAAGATGTGAGATCACGACCTGAGACAAAGTCGGATGCTTAACCGACTGAGCCACCCAGGCACCCCGTGTTTATCTTGATCTGAAGGCCATGTGTAATTAGTGGTACACTGGATTTGATCTTTGTCTTAAGACTATTCTTCCTTTAAGAATCTTTTGCTCATCTAGACCTGCCAAAAATAAAAAATAGTTTTCATTTCCTAACTCATCAATTCCTGGATCACAACTCTATCTCCCAACTTTTGCTTGAGACGGAACCATTCCTTCTTTAGCTCATCTCTCTCTTTCCTTTCTTTATCACAGACAGTTAAAATAAGTCAACTGGCACTTTCCACATTCAGCTGGAGAATCTCTTTGGCAAGCTTGACAAATACATTAGGTACGTGTTTTAGCTGAGTACTTTCTGCTGCTCTGTAGCACGCATTGTCCTTTCTCCAGCTTCCAGGGTAGCTACTTCATTGTTCTTCCAGCCTCCCCCACAGGCTCCTCACCACCCCTGTGGTCTCCATCTGCCTGACCCCACAGCCAATAGCACACGTTAGGTTTTTTGTTACAGTAGCATCCCAAGTTCAGGTACCCATTTCTGTATCTGTTACCTATCAATAAATAACAAACCAGCCCCAAACCTAATGATTTAAAACATTTAGCTATTATTTCTCACAATTCTGTGGGTTGAATGAGCAATTCTTCCGCTTTCCAGGTTGTTGGCCAAATCTCATTCATGTGTCTGCATTCAGCCGGTGGCCTTGCTTTCCTGAAGAGGAGACTTCTTTTTCTTTTGTATGTCTGGGACATTGGGCTGACCATCAGCTGAGGCGCCTTGGTTCTCCTCCACCTGGCCTCCCTCTCTATGTGGCATTTCATCCCCCAGGGCCGCTCCATGTGGCCTCTCTTTCCAGCAGACTGCCTTGGGTATGGCTGCTGGGTTCCAAGAAAGCCAAGTGCGAACTAACAGGCACAACATCACTGTTTTTTTACTCTGTTGGTCAAACCAAGTGCCAGAACCAACACTGATGCAGGAGAAGCAAAACAGAAGGGAGGAGCACGCACAGATGGAAGAAATTGTTAGTAGTCATGTTTATAGGAAAAATTCCCCTGTCAGTTTCAACCTACCCTCTGTATCCCTTCTATTCACTCCCCTGAGGCCTTGCAGAATCCTGAGCATCTCTGGTCAGGATTCAGGAACTCATCTGAGTCCCTTTAGATGCATGTTTGCATTCATGGGTTTGCATTCACAGGTTTCTGCATCGTTCCTAATACCCAAAGCTTGAAGTCTGTCACGGGTGTGGTAGTGAAATCTCTTTCTTGCTCCTGTTGAGAACAAAATGACTATTATTATTAACAGCTAATATGTATTAAACCCATTCTTGGTACCAAGCAACCCTTGAGAGCTTTGCATCATTTCTGATTTGCAAAGGAGAAAACTTGAGATTCAGAATGTTAGTTTGGTGGCCCAAAGTGGTCAATGGCAGAACAAGAGCTGGAGCCTGGGTTGTTTGGGTTAAAAGCTGTCAGCCTAACTCCAAAGCTCTATTCCTCTCTTCCTGGGCTGTAGCACTGCAGAAGTCTATCAATTCCCCTCACCTGAATCACGTTCTAATTCCCCAACCCTGCGCAAAGTTGGGGCCCTGCTGTGTGCCCAGACCTTTCCTAATGTAGGCCCCGTGCCTTCTTCCTTTAAAAAAAAAAAAAAATTAGGGGCGCCTGGGTGGCGCAGTCGGTTAAGCGTCCGACTTCAGCCAGGTCACGATCTCGCGGTCCGTGAGTTCGAGCCCCGCGTCAGGCTCTGGGCCGATGGCTCGGAGCCTGGAGCCTGTTTCCGATTCTGTGTCTCCCTCTCTCTCTGCCCCTCCCCCGTTCATGCTCTGTCTCTCTCTGTCCCAAAAATAAATAAAAAATGTTGAAAAAAAAATTTAAAAAAAAAATAAAAAAAAAATTAAATGCAAGGGTGCCTGGGTGGCTCAGTCGGTTAAGCTCTCAACTTTAGCTCAGGTCACGATCTTAACAGTTTGTGAGTTCGAGCCCCACATCGAGTTCACTGCTGTTGGCTCAGAGCCTGCTTCAGATTCTCTGTCCTCCTCTCTCTCTGTGCCCCTCCCCACTCATTCTCCCTTTCTCTCAAAATAAATAAATAACTTTAAAAAAATTAAATGCATATTCTATTGAACTATACCATACATACAGAAAAGTATAATTAATGTAGAGCTTGATGACTTTTTTTTTTTTACAAAATGTACTTACTACCCAAATCAAGAAGTAGAACATTACCATTACCCCAGAAACCCTCTCATCACACCTCCCCAAGCCCCAGTTACTATTTATGCTCTACAAAAATAACTATTAGTTTCTATATTATAGGTTAATTTTGACTATTTTTGAACTTTATGTAGCTAGAATTATACGTATTCTTTTTGTCTGGCTTCTTACTGCTTGACATCATGCATGAGAGAATCAGTCGTATAAATCAGTGTGTAATGATGGTTTATTTATTTTCATTTCTTAATGGTGTTCCGTTGTGTGACAATTACACAATGTATGTGTTCCTTCATCTGTTGATAAACATCTGGATTGTTCCCAGATTAAGCTATTACAAATGATGTTGCTATGAACATTCTTGGACAAGCCTCTGGGGCATACGTATCTGTTGAGTTTATACCTGAGAGGTCCGCAATTATGAAACAATGAATTTGTAAAGCATCTGTACCAATTTTCACGTCCGCTGGCAGTGTAAGAGAATTTCAATTGTTCCACATCATTACCAACACCTGCTTCTGCTGGTCCTTTTCGTGTTAGCCCTTCTGGTGGTACGTAGAAAAATCTCACTGTGGCCTTAATTTGGCTGCTTATAATTAAGGCTGAGAACATATTCATATGTTTATTAGACATTCAGACGTTGCATTTTTTGAAGTGATTATTAAAGCCTTTTCCCCATTTCTCTATTAGGTTGTCTTTCTTCTCCATTTGAAACAGTTCTTTAAATGTTTAGTTTTTAAAACATTAAGCACTTGTCAGACATACACACTGCAAATAGTTTCTCTATTCTTTGGCTTGCTTTTGCTCTGTCTTCGCTGTGTTTTTCAATAAAGTTGTTTTTTAAGTATCACTGCTCCTAGGTGACCAGTTGCTGAAGTCTACTTCCCAGTGGGGGTCACACAGTTTCCTCTGGTCCCTCTCTAATGCTACCTGCTGCCTGTGCCCTTGCCTTCAGGACAATGTCTCCTGTTGGCTGCATTGAACACCCTCAGAGTCCAGTGCACCTGTTCCTGTCTTTCCAGAGCCTGCGCCATCCCAGTGGACAGATCTGGTTCCAAGTTCTGGCACTTTCCAGTCTTCTCAGACTCCCTGAAGTTAACTAGCTGTGCCCAATCGTGTTCTGAAAAAAAAAGTTCAGGATGTCCACACAATTGGCTTGTAAATTAACTTTAGAACCCATGACGCTGTACATTGGGGAAGTCCTAGATATTCTATCTCCTTCTGTCTTAGTCACCAAGGATCTAGTACCTCTTCCAGCCAAAGGGAACTAAAACATTAGTTTTAAACCATGCTTTGAGATCACCCAAGATACCTCTGCAATTTAGTGCCAGGCCACTAATCTATGAGAAAAATTATACTATGAGAAAATGAAACTCTTTTTTTAAAAATTTTTTTTAACATTTATTATTAAGAGACAGAGAGAGGCAGAGCACGAGCATGGGAGGGGCAGAGAGAGGGGGAGACACAGAATCTGAAGCAGTCTCTAGGCTCCGAGCTGTTAGCACAGAGCCCGACCAGGGGCTCGAACTCACAAACCGCTAGATCATTACCTGCGCTGAAGACAGACACTTAATTGGCTGAGCCACCCAGACGCCCCGAGAAAATGAAACTCTTAAGCCAAACTGAGAAATTCAACAAATAACTCTTGAGTGACTGATATGTGTCAATCACTGTTCCAAACATTACAAAAACAACAAATGAAAAATAAAAAAGACACCTATCCATGTATACATGGATTATGTTTTAGATGGAGAAACAGATAACAAACAAGTCAAGTAAGACATTTAGTAGATTAGATAAATACTAAGGGAAGGGAGGGGGGAGTGTCATGACAGTGGTCAGTGGGTTGATAGTTTTAGACAGGACTTCTAGGTAGGGGCTCACCAAAAAGGTGACATTTGAGCCAAGACTGGAAAAAGAAAGAGAGCCGTGGTGATACCTGGAGGGGGAAGACTATTTATGACAAAGAAAATAGCAAATGCAAATCCCCTGAGGTGGAAGTGTGTCTTTTGTGTTGGAAAAACAATGAGTAGCAAAGAGGCAAGAATGGCTGGAGATGAGCAAGAAATAGGAGAAGAGGTCAAATAGGTACAAAGGGGGTAGGCTTTATAGGTCATTGACCTACAATATGACACAGGGCTATACTAATTTGGGATAGTGAAGCTTAGATGCCAAGTTCACTGTGTGTTTAGATAATGAACATGGTTGTAACTTGAGAGTTGTTAAGAACAGCATACTTCAGCCCTTAGGGAGAGGGAGGAACAGCCATGGGAAGGGCTAGGGGCCACACCACAGGACCAGGGGTTTTGCTGCTTGGGGGTGGGGAGCAATGAGATCCCGAGTCCATAGAGACAAGAAGATTCAGGGAAAGGCCAGGACACGGAGGGACATTAACAAACCCAAGACGCAGAGGTTCAGCCGAGCCTCTCTGGCTTCTAGCAGGGACCTAATAAATGAGGAAAAAAAAGGCTGAGATCGCACTGAGAGATCTTACCAATAGAGAGTTCCTTATTTAAGAGTTGACTTTACCCAATGTCTGCCTGCCTTGGGGTCATTCTCTAGTACTTTAAGTGATTTTTTTTTTTTATATTTTGTGAAGATTTTATAAGGTTAATCTCTAATAAAATTAGTCCAACCTAGCTATTAAGTACTTAGAAATGAGACTTCCTTTATTATTATTTTAAAAATTCATGATGTCGTCTGTCATTCTTCAGTAACTCCGTCTTACCAGACATGTTTTGTTAGTTCTGACTTAGGCTCCTCTTTTTGGCTGGTAGTTCTTCTTAACTAAGATGCATTTTTCTTTGTTGGCTCATTGGAACTCTGATTCGATGTTGAATTGCCCAAGTTGGGAGCAACCCTTCATGGAATGAGAGCTGAGCCGTCGTAAGGGTTGTAGGATGTAGAAGCAGGCAGGCGAAGCATTGCAGATCACGCGGTGTTTCTGTTCTGTTAGTTTCCTAGGCTCAGGATCAGGGAAGACTCAGGACATCATTGAGCTTTGTATCAGTAATCATTGTTATGTGCCAATATTGCTGCAAACTCAGTGGTTCAAAACAACACACATTTATCAGCTCATACTTTCTGTGGGTCGGGAGTCTGGGCACAGCTAACCTGGATCATCTGCTTCAGCATCTTATAAACCTGCAATTAAGGTGTCAGCTGGCAGCCGGGTGGACACCCATCTAAGGCTTGACGGGGGAAGGATCCACACCCAAGTTCATGGGGTTGCTGACAATATTCAGTTCTTCGTGGGCTGTTGGACTGAGGGTCTTGGTCTATTTCTGGCTGTCAGCTGGAGGTTGCCCTCAGTTCCTTGCCATCCGGGTCTTCCCAAAAGTCACTTGCAACCTGACAGCCAGCCGGAAAGAGAGCCTTCTGTCAAGACCGATGTCACGATGATATGCAATGTGATCACACACAGTGTTTCACCTTTGCCAGGTTCCATTGGTTAGAAGCAAGTCCTAGGCTTTACCCATGCTCAAAAGGAGGGGATTTGGATAAGGGCACGAATGCTAGTACAGGGGCTGTGGGGCCACTTTCGAATCCATCTGCCATTAAGTTTCTTCACGATATTTTGGGGCCTGGAGGACTAAACACACTCATGCACTCAAAGCCAACCTATCACGGGAGGGTGCACAGATTTTGGCAGTATCTGTTCTACCCAGGAGCCTCTCCTTCATGGTCTTCACACATGAGTTTCCTGGTGTTATTAGCCTCCGTGCTCTTCCCCGGCACCCAGTGACAGCTAAA
Source organism: Neofelis nebulosa (assembly GCF_028018385.1). Lineage (NCBI taxonomy): Eukaryota > Metazoa > Chordata > Mammalia > Carnivora > Felidae > Neofelis > Neofelis nebulosa. Next base: position 7,436,530 of record NC_080794.1, on the reverse strand, counting down.
TATCACACAGAGCAAAGGCTCTCCTTCTCCTCCTGTTAATGCCACTGTCTGGTCCAAGCAAGGCATAGATAGGAAAATTACAAATGAGCCTCCCTCTTAGGTGGCACGTGCCCAGAATCCCTCTCTGTATTTGTTTTTTCCAACACGGAACATCTCCCACAGCTTAAATGTTTGGAAAGTACTTAAACACACTATGATACCCTTAAATTATAGTACCCCCCAGTTGCGTAGCTGTTAACAGAGATTTGAGCATGGAAAAATGTTCTGGGGGTGGGGTGGGGAGAACGGCTTAAAAAACAGGAGATATTCGGGGCGCCTGGGTGGCTCAGTCGGTTGGGCGGCCGACTTCGGCTCAGGTCACGATCTCGCGGTCCGTGAGTTCGAGTCCTGCGTCGGGCTCTGGGCTGATGGCTCAGAGCCTGGAGCCTGCTTCCGATTCTGTGTCTCCCTCTCTCTCTGCCCCTCCCCCGTTCATGCTCGGTCTCTCTCTGTCTCAAAAATAAATAAACGTTAAAAAAAAAAAAAAAAACACACCAGGAGATATTCCAAAAATGATTCTTTTTATTTTTTATTTTATTTTTTTAAGTTTATTTATTTATTTTGAGAGAGACAGAGACATCACAAGTGGGGAAGGAGCAGGGAGAGAGGGAGAAAGAATCCCAACCAGGTTCTGCACTGCCAGCACAGAGCCTGACTTGGGCTCAAACCCACGAAGCTGTGAGATCATGACCCGAGCCAAAACCAAGAGTCAGACGCTTAACTGACTGAGCCACCCAGGCACCCCGATTTCTTTTAAATATATGCATGTATGTGTGTATAAATGTGAGAAATGATTATCTCATTATCTCATAAGGATAATGGCGATTTTATATGCCTTCCTTTAACTTAGCCATATAAAAAAATATAATGAAATGTATTGCTTTTGTAATAAAGGGCCAAACTTTAGAAGTTTTCTGCTTTTTATATCTTGAGTATAATATGTCTGAGATGAAGGACCTGTGTTCTTTATCTCCGTATTTCTAGCCCCTAGCATAACTCCCTTGGACATATTAGGATCTTAATGTTTTTAAACAAACACATGGATTTCAGAAGGTTTAAAACTAATATCAAGATACTCTATGGGGACATGCAAACAATACTAATTTATAAGCGTTATTACAAACAAAACAAAATCTCCCAAACTTTTGCTCTATTTCTTTTTTTTTTTTTAAGTTCATTTACTCATTTTGAAAGAAAGCGCACACATGCAGGAGGGGAAGAGAGAGAGAGAGAGAGAGAGAGAGAGAGAGAATCCCAAGCAGATTCCTCACTGTCAGTGCAGAGCCCAATGCAGGGCTAGAACTCATGAACCATGAGATCATGACCTGAGCCGAAACCAAGGCACTGACTGAGCCACCCAGGCACCCCTGGTCTATTTCTTGTAAGGAACCAATTCCATTCTGCCTTCCCCAATGCAGTCGATTATTCTAGGAGATAAGGGTGGCAGGTGGCATGGTTACTGGTAAAGGATGGTTTACACAAGGGATGGCATGGTTATTGGTAAAATTCTCAGGTAATCAAGTATTTCCCGTTTCAATCTATAGTTTGAACTGTCTTCCCTGATATGACTTTGGAAAAGAGTACTAATAAGTAGCAAAATTGATGGAGTTGCTATTATACTTCCTGCTTGGGACCAACACTATAGGAGCTGGAGATGAGCACTCAACTGATTTTGAACTTCAGGATGGGGGAGAAGGAAAAATAATGGACCAAATACATAACATTTGACATAGTGAGAATTTACCGTAACTAACCCCTTGTTATTTTTTAACTTCACCCAAAATAAACTGTTGATAATCAAGAGTGAACAGGTAAGAGATTTTTCCTAAGGATACTAAATATGTTCAATATGTTCAATATGTTCATTGTTATTTCAGTATTGCCCTTTAATGGTTACATTATGTTGAAGGCTAATGAGGAAAATATAATTTGAATCTTATCTTACAGAAGAGAATATTGGAGCACTGAAGGAGTCTAAAGAAATTATACAAGATGATTGGGAAAGTCAGTGGCCCACCCAACAAGAGAAATGAATAGTTTTGATCAACCTGTCTGTGTAAGCGTGGCTGAGCTATTTTTACCTCCCCTTCACCAGCTTCCTGGTCCCTCCCCCCAAAATAAAACAACAGATAACTCGGTAGTTTGGTCTTTTCATTTTCCTTCCGTAGTTCCAATATTTTATGATGGTTAGCTCAGTTTCCCGTTTTTAGCCTACTCTTTGCCCAGCAGACGCATTCAGGTACACTCAGCTGGGCAACAAAGTCACCCACCAATATCAGGTTCGTAGCAAGAGTTTGCTGGTGTATTTCATCTCACTGGTTTTCCTTCATACTTGTAGCGTCAGCCTCAGTACTGGCTGGGTTCAGACAGCTGCTGCATTTTCCTCCATGTGTCATTCTAACAAAAACAAAAACAAAAGACCCCCAAAACCAGAGAGCCTGCGTGGGCTGGGCACAGTGCTGATCCTCGCTGAAGGATGGAGTGACAGAAGGAAAAGTAAGCAGACAGCCCAGTTTCCGCCTCTCCTTTCCTGGGCTGGGGTGAGTGTTTTCCGTTCTGTCTTATTCTGTAGCATGCTTTCTTTCTCTACCTTCTCCCATCAAGTCCCTGGCTGGAGGTTCCCTGGAGTCGTACCTGTACCTTCGGTATCCAAAATCTGAGATCCTCCCAGGCAAATTGCTGCCAGCCGAATTCCCACCTTTCTCTCTTTTCTTGCTCGTTGGTCTCCTTTCTCTCTTTATTCTTCAAAATTTTTTTCTTCAAAGGTTCATTTTTTCTTCAAAAAGGTCAAACTTCGATTGAGCTTCTGCACCAGCAAGTATATTCACAAATTAATCTGAGGTTATGTTGTCCTCTTTGAGGAGTGCCTAAAACTGACTATTATGCCCAGGAGAAGACATTTTGTTACTTACTGTTTCAGGTTATAGTGGCTTCCAGATCTTCTTAAATTTTTTTTTTTTTTTTCTTTCTGGGACACCTGAGTGGCTCAGTCAGTTAAGCCTCCTATTCTGATTTTGGCTCAAGTCACTATCTCACGGTGGTGAGATTGAGCCCCATGACAGGCTCCACGCTGAGTAGAGCCTGCTTGGAATTCTCTCCCCCTCACTCTCTCCCCCTACCCCTGCTCACATTCTCTCTCTCTCTCAAAATAAATAAATAAACATTAAAAAATTTTTTCCTGTTCAGGCGCCTGGGTGGCTCGGTCGGTTAAGCGTCTGACTTTGGCTCAAGTCATGATCTCATGGTTCGTGGGTTTGAGTGGGTTCGGGCAGAGTTCGAGTTCCTCTGCTCATGCTCTCTATCTCTGTCTCTCAAAAACTGAATAAATGTTAAAAAATAAAAAAAAATTTTTTTTTCTGTTGTTAGAAGTAAACATTGTTTAGACAAAATAAGAAAACACAAGGAGATATAGAGAAGAAAATGGAAATCAGAGGCTCATAATCCAGAGCTAATGTTAATATTTATGTACATTTTTTTCAAGATCTTATTCTATGCATATGTGATTGCCTATCAAATATATATGTTTACCGAATAGCGACAATTTGAGAATATACATTTGTTGTACTTTTTATTTAGCAAAGTCACATTTTCTGACATAATTAAATATTCTTTTTTAATTTTTAAAATTTTAAATTATTATTATTATAACATTTATTCATTTTTGAGAGAGTGTGAGTTGGGGAGGGGCAGAGAGAGAGACACACACACACAGAATCAGAAGCAGGCTCCAGGCTCTGACCTGTCAGCACAGAGCCTGACACGGGGCTGGAACTCATGAACCCTGAGATCATGACCTGAGCCGTGGTCTGTCACTCAAAGGACTGAGCTGTGCAGGCCCCCATATTTTTTTTTATTTACTTTTATTTTTTAGAGACAGAGAGAGAGAAGATGGGGGAGGGGCAGAGGGAGACAGAGAGAGAATCCCAAGCAGGATCCATGCTCAGCATGGAGCCCTACTTGAGGCTGGATGCCATGACCCTGGGATCATGACCCGGGGAGAGTCAAGAGTCAGTTGCTCAACCAACTGACCCAGGAGCCCCAATTAAATAGTCTTTTAAAAATATTATTGTTAAAGTCTACCCTGAATTACCTTCCATTGTTTCCCTTCATTTATGAATTGGGGAAAAGATCAACCCAAAAATTATGGGCATTCCTAAAGTTTGGGAATAGTTTAGAAGGCTACCCTAAAGAAACCTAACACATACACATGGGGATATATGTACCAATGTGTTCGTTGCAAGATTTTTAGATGGTTAAAAATTGGGGTCAGTCTAATTATCCATCACAATAGGAATTGTTAAATAAATTAGGGTATCTCCGTATTATGAAATATAAGGTGATACTTGGAAAAAATGTCCATGATGTACTGTTTAGTGGAAAAATCAAGTTATAGGACAGTCTATAGAGTTGATCCCATTTTAATTTAAGTATATATATATATATATATATATATATATTTATTTATTTATTTAAATGCTTATAGAGAAATTTGTAGAGTGAAATACACCACCTATATTTGAAATTTTTGAATTTCTAAAATTAAACATATGGGAAAAGTTAATATTGCTGTCGATTTAACGTTTATTTATTTTTGAGACAGAGAGAGACAGAGCATGAATGGGGGAGGGGCAGAGAGAGAGGGAGACACAGAATCGGAAACAGGCTCCAGGCTCCGAGCCATCAGCCCAGAGCCTGACGCAGGGCTCGAACTCACGGACCGCGAGATCGTGACCTGAGGTGAAGTCGGACGCTTAACCGACTGAGCCACCCAGGCGCCCCAATATTGCTGTCGATTTAAAGTAAACAAGGGGCACCTGGGTGGCTCAGTCGGTTAAGCGTCCGACTTCAGCTCAGGTCATGATCTCATGGTTCATGGGCCTAAGCCCCACGTCGGGCTCTGTGCTGACAGCTCAGAGCCTGGAGCCTGCTTCGGATTCTGTGCCTCCCTCTCTTTCTGTCCCTCCCCTGCTTCCACTCTGTCTCTCTCTCTGAAAAATAAATATTAAAAAAGAAATTTTTTAAAAATATTCTTTCCAATGGTAAATTTCCCTAATACTATTATAATTAGGAGATTTAGGAACTTCTTAAATTCCTTAATATTATTTTAAAAATGAATTTACCAGGGGCACCTGGGTGGCTCAGTTGGTTGAGCGTCCGACTTCGGCTCAGGTCGTGATCTCACGGTTTGTGAGTTCTAGCCCCACGTCGGGCTCTGTGCTGACAGCTCAGAGCCTGGAGCCTGCTTTGGATTCTGTGTCTCCTTCTCTCTCTGCCTCTCCCCTGTTCAGCTCATATTCTCTCTGTCTCTCTCTGTCTCTCAAAAATGAATAAATGTTAAAAAAAATTTTTTTAAGAATATTTTTTAGTACTACCAAAGTTGATATTTATGAATTACAGAAATATACTATCAATACATTTTGTTACAAATTTTTATTCTCCATTTTAAAAGGTAAAAGCCGAGGGATGTCTGGGTGCCTAAGTCGGTTAAACGTCCGAGTTCGGCTCAGGTCATGATCTCCCTGTTTGCCTGTTTGAACCCCGCATCGTGCTCTGTATGGACACCATGAAGCTTGCTTTGGATTCTGTGTCTCCCCCTCTCTCTGCCCCTCCATGCTCATGCTCACTTTCTGTCTCTCAATAATGAATACATGTTTAAAATATATATATATATAAAATAAAATATAAAGTAGACAAAAACGTCAAATATTTTATTTAATGGAAGGAAGAGCAGTGGTGCTGCATCATGAAGAACAAATGAAGCTAAAAATACCAACTAGTTGAGAAAAACTGCAGAAGATATTCTCAGAACTGATGAGGAAACATGATAGCAAATTCCTCTGTACTTTGCAGAGAGACTCGTGTGCTCTGTGGGTAAGGCTGGGTCTTCTGTTCAACCATGGAATAAAATCCCATAAATATATTATATACAATATATATTAGTGCTTATGGAGAAATGTGTGGTTATATATACCAAATTTCTAACAGCGGTTACACCATGGAGTACACTTGAAAAGTGAGACAAAGTACATTTTTACTTTATATACTTAAATATTGCTTAGAAGTTTTACAATGACTATGCATTATTTTTACTTTCTTTTTTTTCCTTTCTTTCTCCTTCTTCTTCTTCTTCTTCTTCTTCTTCTTCTTCTTCTTCTTTTAGTGGAGGAAGAAAATCTGAGCCTCAGAGAAGTGAAGTAACTTTTTTCAAATCACTCAAATGGCTAGTAAAAAAGATAGGACCAGAATCCAGGGATTTCTGATCCTGGTGGGGTGCTTTTTCTAACTAAAGAACGCTTTAGACACACTGTTACCAGAACATCTGGCTTCCTACAAATCCAGTCCCACCTCTCATTTCTTTTTTTTTTTTTTATTTTTTATTTTTGGGACAGAGAGAGACAGAGCATTAACGGGGGAGGGGCAGAGAGAGAGGGAGACACAGAATCGGTAACAGGCTCCAGGCTCCGAGCCATCAGCCCAGAGCCTGACGTGGGGCTCGAACCCACGGACCGCGAGATCGTGACCTGGCTGAAGTCGGACGCTTAACCGACTGCGCCACCCAGGCGCCCCCCACCTCTCATTTCTTAGGGAAGTAAATAAAACATGATTTTCTGCTTCTCCCAGGAAGACAAGTTTCTGAGCCTCTTGGTCAACAACATATCCTTCTCAAGATTTTTTTTTTTCTATATTTACTATTGCAATCATCATAGAAATATTCATTTATAGTTACGATGCTTCCCTTATGTGACCAATTCTGGCCACTTCCCTAGCCACTAATCCGCTAAGACGGGATTGAAACTAACTGGGACTTTATTCCATGGTTGAACAGAAGACCCAGTCTTTCCCACAGAGCACACGAGTCTCTCTGCAAAGTACAGAGGAATTTGCTATCATGTTTCCTCATCAGTTCTTAGAATACAGAACTTAGAATCAGTTCTGCAGTTATACTATACTATACTGTACTATATATACATACACTATATATATTTTATAATACATTTTATATATAATATGTATTATAATACATACATACTTTTTATAGAACAATGGGATCAAACTCTATATATTTCCTATGACTTGCTTTTTCCACTAAACAGTATATCATGGACACTCTTTCCAACTGAAGCGTTATATCGCATGGTACAGAGATATCCTAATTTATTTAACAATTCCCATTATGATGGACTTTTAGTCCAAAGCTTTTAGGATAGCTTTCTAAAGATGGAATTACTGAGGTATAAATATTTCAAATTTGTGTAGGTAGTACCAAACTGCCCTCCAAAAGCACAGCTCTTGCTGTTTCCCCCAATAGACTATAACAAGGCTCCGCCTACACACCTTTATCAACACGGACTGTCATTATCTCTTTATGTTCTGCCAATCCGGTCAGTGAACACGGAATCTTATTGAAACTTCTTCAATCTACAACATAAAAAGTTGGAATCCATGACCTCTAAGGACACTTGGGTTTTAAAACGCTACATGTGGAAAACACAATTGCTTTGCCTCAAGACGTGCATGTGAGGCATCGTAATGGATTTTTCTGGGCCCATCTGCAAAACTATAATACACAATCCTGAGAGTTTCTGCTGAGAATTTCAGAGGAGGTGGAATTCCAGTTAAAGTTAGGGGACCCATCATCAATTTCACCTGAAGGGAAGGAAGACCAATGTTGCTATTTTCAGCAATTTTAACTGAAAGGAAAAAAACCATAGTAACACACACACGCGCGCGCGCGCGCACACACACACATACACACACACAGAACAAAAGGCTAAAAATATATAAACCTTTCTTCAGTATTGCATGTAACAAAGGAAGGACGAAAGCTCCATATTTAAAATATAGCATTTGGCAGGGACTCTAACTATTGATAATAACTCTACTGATGAAACGATCTTGGTTAATTTCTTCTTTCTGACTAAATCTATCTAAATATGTAGACACTATAGTAATTCTAACACAACTTTCAGTTAGCCCAAGGCTGGGCGGGGGAGGCAGGGGTGGGGGTGCAGATTATGACAGAACAGTGTAAAATCTACCAGGGGAAGGTTAGTTTGATTGAGGTGACCTTTTGGCTTTAGCAATCCAGTTGTTCCATTAAGAGTTACAGTGTCTTTTCTGTAGCAATTTGGAAACCATGTCTTAGATTTAAGACCCTAGTGAGTTGCCCCCAAGCTCCAAATGTAGGGAAAGGGTAATGTCTTAATTACCATTAGTTTTTGTTTGTTTGTTTGTTTGCTGATTTCCTTTCTGGTAGTTCTTTTTATTTTATAAAAATCCTTGTACAGTTTGAAATCTTTCAGCTTTTAAAAGTCCGATCAGTTGTACTCCAAGAACGGAGGAAATAATTTCTGAATGGTACTTGTAGGGACATTTATTGAAATGTTAACATAACCCCAGGACTGAACTATTGCTGTCACCTCCTGCTGGGCTCCGTAGCCAGCCTTCACCCCTTTGACCTGACCTCCTTTGGAGGCCAGAGTCCCCAACTGACCTCAGTCTTTGGATCCCACCTCCTATCTTGCCTTTTCCTTCTAGCATGCCCCACGTTTCACTTAGACTGGCAGTTCCCCAAACACCCCGCTTCACTTCGTACCTGTGTTTTTTTCATGGGCGGCCCCTGCCTGGAATGACTGGTCCCCCAGCTGTCATCCCCTTGTTTGTTTCTATTTGACCTTTCAAGCCACAGCTCAATTGTCACTTTCTCTGAGAAAAGGAACGCCCCAGGGAAAGCTGACCCCTTGTGCCCTCAGTCCCTGGTCTCGTGCCTGTTAAGCAGAATGGCAGAGGTTATTTTAAAAGGCTGCCTTCTGTACAAGACTCTGCTAATGCTTCCTTCTGGCTAAATACAGGCCCTGTGAATCGGTCATCTTCCCAGCATTTATCAAAGTATGGGACATACTGTAGAGATGTATTGATGTTAATTGAATTGACTTGACTCGAATGACATAGTGACGAATCTGATCTTACTTGGGAACTCATTTTATTGGTGATCTTGGCATAGGTTCCAACAAAGCATTGTCAAATAAGCTATGCTTGCAAATTAGGCAAACTACTAATGATTCACGTCTCTGGCACAGTGATCTCAAGGTCTTTATTATTGGAAGGAGGTATGAGAAAGAGTTATTTCTGTTATTTTCACAGTCTTCTTTGTGCTTCCTGTACAATAGCCATGGCTCCCTAAAGATTCTGAGATCTTCTGAAATGTTGGAAAGCACATTCAGTGAAAAACAGACTAACAACATGTGCGAAGTACAATAGGACTCACTTTGCTAGAGTTCATTCGATTAATTTTTTTAAAGGTACATGGTCGTCTTTCTGACCATAATGGAGCTTTTCGTTTGGAGCTTTTCGTGGAATACATTTCCCCTTTCCCTTTTGGACAATGCAAAATAGTAACTGCCTTATATATAAATATGTCACCCTTTAATCTAAGACCTTAAAATTCTTCAATGTCTACAGTCACACTTGTAGCTTAAAATTGTTATAATCACATTGACTTTTACAGAAGATCCTCTGAGATGCATACTGAAAAATTTCTCAATGTCTTTATAAGTATATTAAACAGAGTGAATTCATTTCATTACTCCTTCTGTTATAGAAACCTGACTCCTCAAACTGAATGTCTTCTTCAAAGTATGTTCTTTGTTCTTAGGCTAAAGAAGAGCCTTACGTGACCCCGAACGTGCATTGGTGTTTAAATAGTTATTAATATATTATCTCTAATAAGCTATGCAGAGTTATTTATGGAGAAAAAATGGTGACTATATTTGTTAAGGTTTAAATATCAGAGGGTGATTTAAAATGGAAAATATCATGTAAAAATGATTGGTATGCGTAGATAAATTAGAAAAAGATCTTTGATTATTTTTGTTTAAAACTATCAAAGGTTAGTTTTTAAAAGTTTATGTTAGGGGCGCCTGGGTGGCTCGGTCGGTTAAGCGTCCGACTTTGGCTCCGGTCATGATCTCACGGTCTGTGGGTTCGAGCCCCGCGTCGGGCTCTGTGCTGACAGCTCAGAGCCTGGAGCCTGTTTCAGATTCTGTGTCTGCGTCTCTCTGTGACCCTCCCCCATTCATGCTCTGTCTCTCTCTGTCTCAAAGATAAATAAACGTTAAAAAAAAAAATTAAAAAAAAAAGTTTATGTTAAAAAATCTATACTTGTATTATCTGAATTTACATTTAATTATATATAACTGCACTTTCAAAAATCCACCATCCCACACAATAAAAGTGATTACAGTCTGTTTACAGCTGTGGAATGTTGGGTTGTTAACAGGCATCCAGAAACAGAATTAGTAAGTCAATGGATATGAACATATTTTGAGTTCCTGATGCATATTTCCTATTACTTCTGAAAGGGTGACACCACTTTATAGTATCATTGGGTAATGCATGAAAATATGAATTAAAATCTGCCTTTTCCAGGAATAAACAACGTTACTTTTTAAAAATTTTGCTAATTTAGTAGGTATGAGGTGCGTTATTCTAATCCATTTTTTTGCTTTCTAACAAAGTTGAGTATTTTCCCATAAATTTAACAGTTGGATTTTATATGTGTGAATCAGTTGATTATATTTTTTGGCTGTTTATCTATTAAAACTTTAGTGTTTTATTCATTATTATGAGATATGTGTTGTGTACATATATTATCCTTTTATCTTATATATTTGTTATTTTTCACTCTGTTGCTTGTCTTTTAAGTTTGTTTATGCATTATTTAAAAAAGCATCAGGGGCACCTGGGTGGCTCTGTTGGTTATGTGCCTGACTCTTGATTTCAGCTCAGGTCATGATCTCAGAGTCCATGAGCTTGAGCCCCACGTTGGGCTCCACACTGACAGTGTGGAGCCTGCTTGGGATTCTCCCTCTCTCTCTGTCCCTCTATTGATCTCTCTCTCTCCCAAAATAAATAAACTTTAAAAATAAATAAATAAATAAATAAATAAGCATCAGATACTTGAATGTGTAGTATAGATGTCATTATATCTGATGACCTTTTTCTCAAGAATTGTTTTCTGAAGCATCTGGACATTCTCTCTCACATCATTCCCCAAGTTAGTAAATATGCAATTTCATTTTTTTGGTTTCTTCCACTATTTATGTGTTTACGTAGTTTTTTTTCAGCATTCTGATTATGATAAGACTTGGTGTCATTTTCTCCGTTTCTTGTGTGTTATTAAGCTTCCCAAGTCTATGGATTTATCATTTTTTCATCAAATTTGGAAAATGTCCAGCCATGATCTCTTCAAATACCTTTTTTCCGTCTGCCCCTGCCTTTGAGGTTTCCAGTTACAAATGCATTCATCCGCTTAAAGTTGTCTCATAGTTTACTAATGTTTTGTTCATTAAAAAAAAAAAAAATCTCTTCCCTATGGGTGCTTCATTTTTGATTATTTCTATTGCTATGCTTTCAAGTTCATTAATCTTCTCTTCTGTGACATCTCTTTTACCATTACTCCCATGCAGTGTATTTTTTATCTTACACATCACAGTTTTCTTCTCTAGTAGCTCAGTATGGGTCTTCTTAAAAACACCCTATATCTCTATTAACTTTTCGGACGTGTGGAATATAGTTAACAACAATTATTTACTGTCTTTTGCCCGCTAATTCCAATGTCTGTGTTAGTTCTGGGTCTGTTTCAATTGATATTTCTTCATTATGTGCTGTATTTTCTTCTTTTTTGTGTGTGCCTCATGATTTTTTTTTTTTTTTTTGTATTGAATAAGAGATATTGCGAAATTTACCTTGCTGGGTGCTGGATATTTTTGTGTTCCTTTAGACGTTCTTGAGTTTTGCTCTGGAATATAGCTTGAACACTTGGAAACGGTTCTATCTTCCACGACTTGATGTCAAGGTATGTTAGGTGGCACTGAAACAGGGCTTATGTATAGTCAATTGCTTCAATTACCCCACTTCTGAGGCAAGACCCTTCTATGAACCTACCCAGTCATGAGGCCTTCATGTCACTGGTAGGGCTCTATTCCTGGCCCTGTGTGAACGTGGGCACTGTTCCCTCTATTCCCTGCAGATGGTTCTTTCTTCAGCTTCAGCAAGCCCTGACCAGCGCTCGAGGGAGACCCTCTCCAGATCTCCACCACTTGCTGTCTTCGAGCGTTTCTCGTCTTCAGTATTCTGCCCTACAAACTTTAGCTACCTTGTTCTCTCTGGACTCTTAGCTCCGTATCTTCAACTCAGAGAAGCCACTCTTCCCTGCCTGGGTTTCCTCTCCTTGGGCTGTGGCCAGGAGACTCTCCCAAGGCAACCATGGGGCTCCCTTCTTTTATTTCATGTCTCTCTGGGATCGCTGATAACTTAGTTGTCAGATGTACAGTGTCTTAAAGACCGTTACTTCATATATTTTGTCCATATTTTGGTTGTTTCCAGTGAGAGTGTTAATATGGTCCTTGATTATCCCATTCTGTTCCAAACTATAATTTCTTTCAGTATTTTGGAATCTATTCTTGTGTATGGATTGAGAGGAATTTCTATTTCAGTATTTTTTTTACTCCACCCAAATTACTCACCTCAACATCAGTTATTGAATATTTTCTTCCCTGATTTTCTTTTATTTTAAATAATCTCGACACCCGACATGGGGCTCAAACTCATGACCCTAAGTTCAAGAGTCACATGCTCTACTGACTAAGCCAGCCAACCTCCCCATTCCCTGATTGTTTTTGAAATTTACTTTGTACTATATTAAATACTCACATATATTTGGGGTCTATTTCTGGATTAGCTCTTTGGTACTGGAGATCTATTAATCTTTGTCCCAAGCTATACTCTTTTACCTGAAGTTGCTTTCTCATATATTTTTATTTAGTTTATTTTTTTAATTTCTTTTAGTTTATTTATTTTGAGAGAGAGAGTGAGCATGAGAAGGGAACGGGCAGAGAGAGTGAGAATCCCAAGCAGGCTTTGCACTGTTAGCACAGAGCCCAACGTGGGTCTGGATCTCATGGACTGTGAGACTGTGACCTGAGCCAAAATCAAGAGCCGAGTTGCTTAACCGACTGGGCCACCCAGGTGCCCTGTTTCTCATATATTTTTAATACCTAATAATGTTAATCTACCCTATTACATTTTTCCATGAAATTTCCCTCTGAAAATTTTAAAAATGTATTCTGTTATACTTATCCTTTTCTATCCATTTAGGAAACATTTTGTCAAATTTTAAAAACCATTCTGGGATTTTTCTCAAGACTGAATTAAATATGTAAGTTAACTTGAAGATGACACATAGACATTTTATATAATATTTGTCTTCCTTTCCAGGAGCATAATATACTATCAATCTTCACTCATTCAAATCTTTTGTTTTAATTTTCCGTAAGTTTGTACTGTTTCTTCACAAAGCTCTTGTGTATTTTTCTCTCAAGCACTTTGTGTGTGTGTTTTGCTTTTGGAAATTGGCCCCTATTTATAGGGTTGGTTTCCTATAATTACAGATAAAATGCTACGGACATCATGTGTGTGTGCGTGTGTGTGTGTGTATGTGTGTGTGTGTGTTTATGCTTTCACCTATACAGTTTCTTACATTCCATACAATATCCAGCTGTTTCGAGAACTAAATGCTTGGCTTGCCCAGGTGCATATATAATCATGTTACTGGGAAATAATGGAATTTTCATCTCTTTATTTGCAATACTTAAATAACCCATATTAAACTAAACTGGTTTAATGGATCTCGAAACTAGTTACAGCATGGAGTTATCCTACTAAAAATATTATTCTGGCTCCTAGTTAGTACTAAAAATAAACTAAAATCTTCAGAGAAGTCTTTTTTAAGATTACCAAAGGGAGGCTCTCTGCTCCTCCCCACTGGACAGACAGTCTCCTCTTCTGGTGCTTTGCCAGCCACATCCCTGAGACACAACGGGGAAGCTCAGAGTAAACGGATTTGGCCATATCAGGCACCCGGTCATCAGGGCTGCTTTTAACTCTGGCAAGGTGAATACTGTTGCCATCAATGACCCCTTCATTGACTTCAAGTACATGGTCTGCATGTTCCAGTATTATCCCACCCAGGGCAAATTCAACGGCGCAGTCAAGGCTGAAAACAAAACACTGGTCATCCATGGAAAACCCGTTTTCACCTTCCAGGAGCGAGATCCTGCCAACATCAAATGGGGTAATGCTGGTGCTGAGTATGTTGTCGAGTCCACTGGGGTCTTCACTATCATGTAGAAGGTTGGGCCTCACTTGAAGTTTATCTTCCCTGCCCCTTCTACGGATGGCCCCAACATTTGTGAGGGGTGTGAGCCATGAGAAGTATGGCAACTCCCTCAAGATTGTCAGCAATGTCTCCTGTACCACCAACTGCTTGGCCCCTCTGGCCAAAGTCAACCATGATGACTGTTGCATCATGGGGGTCTCGTGGCCACGGTCCATGCCATCACTGCTACACAGAAGAAGACTGTGGACAACCACTCTGGGAAACTGTGGCATGATGGCCGTGGGCTCGCCCAGAACATCATCCTTGTTTCTACTGGCACCAAGGCTGTTTCTCCTGGCACTCAGGCTCAACCCTGAGCTGAAAGGGAAGCTCACTGTCATGGCCTTCTGTGTCCCCACCCCTCCCACGTGTCACTGGTGCATCTGACCTGCTGCCTGGAGAAAGCCGCCATATACAATGATATCAAGAAGGTGGTGAAGAGGGCACCAGAGGATACCTTCAAGGGCATCCTGAGCTACACTGAGGACCAGGTTGCCTTCTGCAACTTCAACAGTAACACTCATTCTTCCACCTTTGACGCTTGGGCTGGTATTGCTCTCAATGACCACTTTGTCAAGCTCAATTCCTGGTACGACAATGAATTTGGCTATAGCAACCAGGCGGTGGACCATATGGTCCACATGACCTCCAAGGAGTAAGAGCCCCCTGGACCATCAGCCTCAGGGAGAGCAAGAGGAAGAGAGAAGTCCTCAGCTGCTGGAGATTCCTTGCCCCAACTTATCCCCCAACACACTGAGAATCTCCTGGCCTCTACACAGTTTTCATCCCAGACCCCCCTGAAGAAAGGGAGGGCCTTGGGGAGCCCTCAATGAAGTGTACTGTACCATGTAACCATCCATAAAGTGTACTGTTCCAAGCCCCCCCCAAAGGAATACCAAAGAGAGAATACAAATGTAACAATAATAAAACATAAAAAGATTGTTTTTCTCTGTTCACTTCCTGTCTAATATCATCTTACACAAGGAGCTGCTCTTTTCTTCATCTCCAAACTCCTCTCTCTACCCCAAGTTCTTCAAATCCAGCCCACAGAGAGCTGCATCCTTCCCTTCCTCACCAACCACCTAAACTTTCCTGGGTTTTCTAATAACTCTTGTCATTACGTTTCTATTAATTTCCCCTTGCTGGCTTTCCCAGTCGTCTACCTCACCATGACCCTACTCAACACAAAAATCTCCCCAGCAGCAAATATTCTATTGAAATGAACTTAGAATGAGGTGAGGTTAGGGAGAAAGGGATTCAGGACATCTGCACCTGCAATTAAGTGTATTTATTGAACGAATGACTGAATAATGCTCATTAGCTAAGAAAATCTAAATATTTTCAAATCCTGTGGTTCTCTAAATGCTTAAAAACATTATTTTTATTGCATTTTATAATACATGGAAAATTCTAGAAACCAATTTCTGTAAAATTGTACACAATTTTTAAACTTAAAAAGTTTGAAAGCGGCTATTCCACGCATTGCTTGGGGATACTGACTAATGGCCTCCCGGGATCAGGAAAATGCTTTAGCGCCATCTGCTGGCCCCTGGAGATATACCAGGCACTTACTCCAATGGATTGACTATTTTTTTCCCAACTCTTAGCGCCCTACCACTGCATTTCAAAATAACCAGAAAAATAATTGTAACTTCTGGGGACAGCACCACAAGTGCTCAAGTTCATAATGATTTAAATGGCTTTGACTGGGACGTAATGGGAAGAACCAATACTTAACTTCTTAGTCCATTTACCGAGTCATGTGTTGCCTAAAGTGTAGATTTCCCACGCCGAATTTACATTGTTCATTTTATACATTTTCTTTCATCTCTCATCAATAGATATATTGTCAAGTATCCCATCAATCGTGACATATGATGCAAATAATGCGCAAATGAAAAAAATTTGAAGTTTCTGAATAGTTTACTTTTGTTATAGTTAGAATATCTCTCAGTCATTCCTGTCACCATACTACTTTCATTCACTTACATTCTGATATACGTTTCTTGAATAAGAAAGAGATACAGACAGAAACAGCTTATACGCATTTACATTCGTTCACTCATTTGTTCAGCCAAGAAATATTTATTGTCAACCATGCCCTAGGCACATTACTTCCCAGCACAGATCCGTTAGTAAGCAGGAGAAAGCCCTGTCTTCAATACCACCCTTGGGCCAGAGTAAGGCCTGAATTCATATCATGAATACATTTAAAAATTTGTTTAAAAATGTGGGAGCCTGTCCCTCAAAGTCTGCCTTTTAGCACTGCTGCAGCATAACTTGAACATCCAGTCTCTGATTTGTGTGTTCAAGCATCAGGGAAATAGGTCTCTTGTCCTGTGTCCTCAAATAAAAGCAAACCCTGTTTGAATGCTCTGAAGGCTTATGAGTCGTACTGGCCTTGGACACTGTGTCAGAGCACAAGATTTGTACGTAAAAGGGCTTTAGGTGAAAGACAAATTGGTTAACTTGTCACGTTCTTGCTTTCAGACTGCATGAACACAATAGATTTCTGCATGATGTATTGTTATTCCCAAGCAGTTCCAAACATGTACTTTCTCGTTTCCTTTTGTTTTCCAATTTATGGGTTTGGATGTACTCATGAATTAGCAAAGTATTCTCAACAATTGGACATGGTAGCTGAAGATTGTTTCCAATATTAAATAACTCATGGGACTCTTAATTTGAAAATAGATATAGATGTAACATGAATGAAAGGTGATACTGATTCCTTACACTGGCAACTCGATGGACATTGAATGACAAACTTGTGAATAATTTATTTTTTGTGAAAATATTTAATAGGGTAATAACATTTACCAAAAAATAAAAAAGTTCCACTTTAATTTTATTTGAGAGTTTGTCATCAATTATAATCTATTTTGCCTTCCTAAAAGAAAGACAACTGTTGAAAACCAGTGAAAAATAAAACGTCTTGACTTTTTAGTTAATTTCCATTTTTATGAAAATATATTCAAGTTTTGTATACTTTGAATATTATTAAATTTTTTAAAATCTTTTTTATCATTTTTGTCAGTGGAATGCCATTGATGAAAATCTGGCTTAAATAACATAACCGGTAATTTTCCTGAAATGAAAGCAGAATTTTTATGGGATAAATATATAGGAAATGTATTAGCTTTATATGTCTTTATTACTCATCCAAAATCATTAGTCAATCAACATTATACCCAGACAGGTGCAATAATTAAGTACTGTCATCTTTTATATTTTGCTGTCTTTCGTTCATATAAAAACGTTTTTATTTTATCATAAATGTTTACTTGTCAAAGTTGGAGGTTATCCCTCCAACTTAACGGTAGAGGAAGAGGAGTTAACGGTGTTTAGGTTGACTTATAACTATTTAGACTGATAGTAGGTCAGTGTCTATTTGTACACTTGCCCAGGCCCCCTGATCTTAGGGGCAGGCTTCATGCCAGCCTATATGAAGACAGTATTCAGGTGAGAAGACACAAGAAATAAGTAAGCGAACAGATGAGATCGATCAGGTAGTCGTAAGCGCTGTGCAGAAAATAGAAGCTTGGTGTATTTGATGGACAGAAAGAAGCTCTTTCTGTGACTGGAATGGAGTAAATGTCAAGATCAGTCCTGTCTGGGATGATCTCTGTATTGTCAAGAATTTGCAGTCAGGTCTCAGCTTAAATGTTCCCTCCTCAGAGATTTCTTCTCCAACCACTCAAACTAACGATGTCTTTTCTCTGTCACCCCTACCGTATGGCTTTGTAGCGGGATCATTAGAGTCCTTCTCACATTCCTTGATGCTTTTCTGGTTTATCTTTTTGCTTACAGTTTGTCTGTCTCTTCCTGGTGGTATGTGGGGTCCATAAGAGTAGAAAGGCCAGCTGTCTTATTTACCACTATACACCTAGCCTGGCTTAAAGGACACATGGAATGAATCAAAGTATCATTACTATGTATTAAAAGGGGTGGGGTGAAGGAGGGAGACTATCTTTTAAAAAAAACAACTCATGGAGCACCTGGGGGGCACTTAATCCAGTTGAGCACTGAAGTCCCCTTTGACAGTTCAGTTTGCAGTGGTCAAAAGCTCTAGGGGCGCCTGGGTGGCTCAGTGGGTTAAGTGTCTAACTTCAGCTCAGGTCATGATCTCATGGTTCGTGGGTTCGAGCCCTGCGTCGGGCTCTGTGCTGACAGCTCGGAGCCTGGATCCTGCTTCGGATTCTGTCTGTCTGTCTCTCTCTCCCTCTCTCTCCCCTTCCCTGCTCACACCCTCTCTCTCAAAAAGAAATAAACATTAAAAATTTTTAAGAAAAAAAGAAAAAAAAAACAACTCATTTATTCAGATCACTCTTAGAAACTGTGGGGGTGGAAATAGAGTCCTTGCCCTGAATAGTGATTGAAATGAGGAACAAAATTCATTGCTCTGTCATAATGACATCCCTCATCAGATGAAAGAACATGTGGTTAAAATTCCATCTCTGAAAGCCATGTTTATCCTTGCATCAAGAAATACGTATCAGTCATAGCTAAAATTATGGATTTAATGAATGTAAAATAGCAAAAGCCATGAAAAGAATTTTTAGGTAGAAGCAATGGAGAACAACACACGCTGTACAACTGATATTTTAAATTCAAATAACAACTGCAAAAGTAAGTTTGCTCTGTTCCTCAAATGAATCATCAAACTGGGAGATGGGCATATAGTCACAAAATCCAAGGAAGAGATCATCAGAAAACAATCAGGAATATATCCAAAGAATTCTTCTAAAATGGAGAAAAATATCTAATTCAAAATCACAGTATATTTTCAATTAAATGCTTTTTAAAAAATATATATGTAGGGGCGCCTGGGTGGCTTGGTCGGTTAAGCGTCTGACTTCAGCTCAGGTCATGATCTCATGGTCCATGAGTTCGAGCCCCACGTCAGGCTCTGTGCTGACAGCTCAGAGCCTGGAGCCTGTTTCAGATTCTGTGTCTCCCTCTCTCTGACCCTCCCCCATTTATGCTCTGTCTCTCTCTGTCTCAAAAATAAATAAACGTTAAAAAAAATTAAAAAAATATATATATGTATATATACATGTTGTGTATATATATCATACATATACATATTTCATATATATATGAAACTTTGACTTGTTTTCTTACTTTCCTAGTTTACGTCCAAAGTAAAATTCAACATGGCACCGTATACCGTTGGAACTGACATAAAAAGGTATAAAAGATTTCAACATGGAGCAAGCCAGCCGAGCTAAGCCTAGCTCTTTTAGGCAGGGTCGAGAGGCCGTAAAGGAGGAAGACTTTAGGCACGTCCTCACAGGAGGAACCATGAACTTTTTGCCAGCTACAAGCCTTCAGCCGGGACTTCACTCCCTCATCACCATGACACCTGGATCTTTCCAATTAAGGAGGCAATTCAATTTGACAAGTTTCAATTCCTCATTTATCTATTAATCCAACCAATCCCAGTTCACCTACTTTTAATTCCTATTTTGCATAGAGGACCTAAATGAAAACTGTACTCGTGACCTTTCACCTTTATGTCTCTGCCCCCTCTTTGTCTTCTTCAGAGTGCAATTCAGGTTTCTATCTGACTCTGTCTTCCAAATTGCAATTCTCATTGCCCAAATAAATGCCAATTTGCTTAAATTCTCAGTGAATTCTTTCTTGGTAGATGAAGAGTTGAACCAAATACCTGTAGTACTTTTTCTTTTTAACATTTTCATTTTGATAAAGCTTTAAAAAAATACTCAGAATTTTTTTTTAAAGTGGGAAAGCAAATATGCTTTGTGGATAAACTGGTACTGGTTTTCATTTTTTTGCTACTTTAACTTCTCCCTAAGTTGATTGCTCTTGTTAAGCAAAATTCTCTTGACACATTAGAACAAAAAAAATTTCTTTGAGAGGTCTGCTTGGTTGGGTGAAATAGACATTACCCGAAGTTAAAAAGATCATGTTATTTTCCTAAGGCAATTAACACCACATGGTTATTATTGTAAAAGATTATTAACTACCTACAGATATTTTGGGGGTTGTTTTGAATGCTGTTAAAGCAAAACAGCAAAAGACCGTGCTAATGGGGCACCTGGGTAGCTCAGCTGGTTAAGAGTCGGACTTTGGCTGAGATCATGACCTCACAGGTTAGTGAGTTTGAGCCCTGCATCTGGCTTGCTGCTGTCAGAAAAGCCAGTTTGGGATCCTCTGTCTCTGTCTCTCTTTCTCTCTCTCCTTTCGTAGCTTGCACGCCTCTTTCTCAAAACAAAACAAAAACAAAAAACCATTAAAAACAAAAAAAGACTGTGTTAATAAAAGGCAGAGAATACTTGTTAAGTATATAAGCAGGGAGCCCCCAAATTTGTAACTGTGTTTCCAACAATCTGGGGGGGGGGGGGAAGGGTGACTGAAAGAGTAACATCCTGGTAGGGAAGAAAGTTCCACCTCTTGAGAGAAATGAATGCATCCAGAAAAAGATGTAGGATATCCAATTACTCCAGCGACCTGGATAGCTTCTTGGAGAGACCACTCCGCTCCCTTCTGTAGTACCTACCACCTGCTTCGGAAACAGATGGTGGTATAGTCATGTTATTCAGCACCATTAACCTATATATTAAGAATATTATTCAGCAACATTAACCTATAATGATGCCAAGACCAGTGGTTGCCTGCAGCCAGGAGTAGGAGTGGGCATCACAGCAAAGGGGCAAGAGGAAACTTTTGGAGGCAATGGAAACTTCCTATGTCCTGAATGGGGAGAGAGTTACATCTTAATTTGTTAAAACTCATAGAACTGTTGAACTGAGTTGGGTAATTTGGTTTGTATATTGCATCTCAACAGGGTTTTTAAAATAAAATTTAAAAAATTAAGTATGCGTTTTCCAGGAATGCAAAGTGGTCGGTGACAAGATGGTCCCCAAGATCCAAGGCGGTGGCAACCACCATTCATAGAGCGGCTCGCGTCGTTCGATCAGCAGCTCACCTCATGAAATTCTCAGCCTTTCCCCACTTCATAGAGAAGGTAACAAACTCAGCTGAAATAATTCGGTGGAGCTCAGGGGCGCTAGCGCCGGGATTTGAGCCCACTCAACGTGACTTCATAGCTCACATTCTTAACCGCTGACTAATCTGCTGGTACACAGTGAAAGCTGGATAAATGTATGTTGAATGAATGGTTCCAGCTACAGATCCCTAACGCTCACAAAAGGCTAGCCCTGAGACTGAAACTCTAAGGCACAAAGCCGGGGGCGGACCCCCAGCCCCAGCACAGGAGCGGACCCAACCCAGACCCAGAGCCTGAAATCTGGCAGGGCGAAGGGGCGGGGCTTCGACGCAGGGAGGCGGAGCCATCGTATCGTACTTCTGGCAAGCTTGTACCTCTTCTCTTGCCGTAGTGCCTGAAACCGGAAGCTCCTGTGAAGCATGCTTCGAATTTCCGGGCGAGAGCCGGCCGCTTTGGTAGCATGTGGGAACTGCCGTGAAGGCTGGTTGGTCACTCCGGACTTGCGTCCCGAATTCGAGCTCTCGGTGAGCAGGAGCTGCAGGGGAGTAGACGGTGTACCAAGGGAGGGTGAGGTGTCCGTGGGTTTTCGAGTCTCGCGTGGTCGGGGCTGAAGAAAGCCACGGCGCGGCCCCAGGAACCTGCGTTAACGCTGTTGCTGTGGCGTCTGTACCCTGGGGTCCGTGAGTCCCGGGGCAGCCGGCTGTGTGTCCGTGACGGCGCTGAATGCGAAGAAAGTTACTTGTATGCGAGGCATTAGAGGCTCGTGGTTCAGCCACCTGTGGTTTTCTAGAGACTTCTCACAGTGTCTTTGTTTTTTAGCCTGTGTTTTTAGAAATCCGCCTGCGTGGGAGATGACGTCCTTAGCCCAGCAACTCCAACGCCTCGCCCTCCCTCAGAGTGACCGCAGTCTGTTATCGAGAGATGAAGTTGCTTCTTTGTTGTTTGACCCCAAGGAAGCGGCCACCATCGACAGGGACACCGCTTTTGCCATTGGTGAGCTACCCGTTAATTAAGAAAAGGTCTTCGAAGCACCTGTTTTGGGGATGTTGCTGTATTGTTTTCTCTTCTGACCCTCCCTCTTCCGTTAAGAGTTTCTAATTTGTTGACTTATGTTGTTCAGAGAAAGAGGATAACGAATAACTATGTGCTTGATGCTTGAAACGTGGCAGTATCTGAATTTCACAGATGAAGAGACAAAGGTTGGGAGGTTGACTAATGTGTGGAGTGGACAGTCAAAAAGAGGCTGGAGGCGTGGCCGGGGTCAAGGAGGAGTCTTCCCAATTCCTATGGGAACTGGCCTGATTATTGCAAGGGATTTTTTTTTTTTTTTTTTTTTTAAAGAATGGTACCTGCCAGGCAGAACTTTCTGTTCTGGTTGGGGAGACGATTTGTTTTTTATGTTGAAAACTAGAAATCTATGTTTGGGACTGTATTACAGGTTATACAAGATTTTAGGTATAAGTAAAACTGAGTTTGCTTGCAAAGAATTATTAAAAATAAACTGTCCTTTTCCTAGGATGCACTGGCCTGGAAGAGCTGCTTGGGATCGATCCTTCCTTTGAGCAGTTTGAAGCACCGTTGTTCAGCCAGCTGGCAAAAACGTTGGAGCGCAGCGTTCAGACCAAAGCAGTGAACAAAGAGCTGGATGAAAACATTTCATTATTCCTTATTCACTTGTCCCCTTACTTCCTGCTGAAGCCAGCTCAGAAGTGTCTGGAGTGGTTGATTCACAGGTAACAAATTAATTTACAGAAATAACTATGGGCTAACAACTGTGATCTTTTTTTAAAAAATTAGGTAACGAGAACACTTAAGCCAATTTAAAGCTGAGAAATTAGGTCTATGAAGAGGTTAACACGACGTCTGTAAGATGAGATAAGCATGCCATTCTGTTAAACTCCTTTTTGTTGACAGAAATACAACTACTGGAGATCTTAAGTTAATAGACCAACTATATTAGTTCCAAGGAGCTCACATCGCTTTGCCACTACAAACTGTTACCGCATATTTGGGCCAAAGGGTATTATTAAACTTCTTTCTTGCCAAAATAACAAAACCAGTGCTTTGGGAAGAAGCAAACAGTATCCTCTAAAATACCGTAACTTAAGAAAAACAACAATAGCTAATGTACATTGAGCATTTACATACCAGGTTCTGTGGTAAGCACTTTGCACGCACTGTCTCAATGCTCACAGCGTTCCTACGGGAAGGTTCATGTGTTATCCCCATTGTACACTTTACAAAATTGAGGCATAGAGGGGTTAACTTACCTAGTCACACAACTAGTGATCTGAGATACAAGACTGTTTCCAAGGTTTGACTCTTTGGAAATTGTCTCAGTAAGGATATTCAAGTTTATTTCCTCACTGAATTGGCATCACATCACAGCTTACACACTTTTGTTTATTCTGCCATGTGTTGTATGTTTTAAAAGTAGAAAGAGCTTTATTTCATTAATTGGAGACATGGGGGTAAAGTGATTTCCCTTCTGGATGCAAGTGAGTCATTAAGAAAACGTAAGTTTAACTTGGGTCTTCTGATGATCAGAACACTAGAGTCATCAGACAAAAAACAGTAATTCTGTAATATTTCCCTTTTTCTTCTAGCACTTAATTCCTTCCCCCAGCATTAGCTGGGATCATTAGCATAAGGAGTACTTTTTTTAATTTATTCATGTAACTTATTTATTAAGTAAACCTTAGATTCAACACAAGGTTAAATAGGCTGCCCTTGGTTATTGTTTTGAAGTAAAGGTGTATGCAAAGTTTGGGGCTGTTGTGCTGCCTGAAGTAGTTGAGGAAAGCTTCACGAAGAAAGTAGCATATTGGCGAATAAGTTTAGCGTGTAATAGAAGTAAGAGGAATCACTTCGCTGGGAGAATCAGGAAAAGCATCCTGAACACGGAAGCATTTGAGCTAGGTCTTCAAGGCTAGAAAGGATTTAGTGTATCTGATGTGGCTAATGAGCCTGTCTCACTATGGTAGAGGGACCAATACAGAGTTGTGTGAAGTTTAGGGACAAATTATATATAGTTGTAATCTGACAGTTTATTCTAATTCAGAGAAAGTAATGTGATTTTAGTCTTCTGGTTTTAGAATTCTGATAAGCTGAGGAAGCTGAACTTTAGAGCATGGAGAGGAGCCGCGTTGCTGCCTAGTTGACCAGTTGGTTTTCTGTTGATTTGACCACAGTGGTCCCACAGTTATGTTAATTTAATAATAGTGTTTTATTTTGTTTTGTTGTTTTAAGTTGAGAGAAAGTGAATGGGATATAAATTTTTATATTGAATAGTAAAAACTATTACTGCATAAGAGTGGACGGAACTCTGTTGAGAAGTACTTTAATGCAAAGTAGACGCTTGTCAGTGCTCTTTATCTTGCGTATCGTCATGTACTTGTTTTTACTGATACTTAATTCTGAGTAGTTCTAGCTCGCTGATAGCGAATCTGGACATGGAAGGAAATTTGTGCTTGCAGGTTTTGTGTCATTTCAAATTGCTTGCTTTTCTCCCCCCAGGTTCCATATCCATCTTTATAATCAAGATAGCCTCATTGCTTGTGTTCTACCATACCACGAGACCAGAATATTTGTACGGGTTGTACAGCTCCTGAAAATTAATAATCCAAAGCACAAATGGTTTTGGTTGTCACCAGTTAAGGTATGATTGTTGAATGACATGTGTCTATAATCATTACAGATCTTGATTAAGGGATACAATTTGGAAAAAATGAAGTCCTTAGTGCCCCTACATGTAGTCCAGGTATTACCTCCATCACTTTTCTTTCCTAACTTCTAGTTGAAATTGGCATTTACTTGGCACCTGACATTAGGCTAGGCAATTCTCATTATATTATCTTGGTTTTTCACAAAACTATTTTTACAGATGAGCACAGGCTAAGAGAATTACTTGCCCAAGTTCAAATAACTATGAAGTGGCAGTTAGGATTTGAATTTAGATCTGATTTTAAAGTTTATTATCTTTCCACTACACTACTGTCTGACATTTTAGATCTTGGAACTGAATTGCTTTAAAAAAAAAATTGGAGGGGCGCCTGGGTGGCGCAGTCGGTTAAGCATCCGACTTCAGCCAGGTCACGATCTCGCGGTCCGTGAGTTCGAGCCCCGCGTCAGGCTCTGGGCTGATGGCTCGGAGCCTGGAGCCTGTTTCCGATTCTGTGTCTCCCTCTCTCTCTGCGCCTCCCCCGTTCATGCTCTGTCTCTCTCTGTCCCAAAAATAAATTAAAAAAATGTTGAAAAAAAAAAATTTAAAAAAAAAAATAAAAAAATAAAAATAAAAAAAAAATTGGAGGTGAAGAAAAGAAAAATACTTCAAAAAATTAAAAGGATAAGGATGATGGACTTAAGGAAATTATTAAAATTGATTAAAAAAAGATGCTATCATTTAATCTATAGATGATTAAAAGGATGGTTGCCTTACAGGAAGGGTCTGGTAAGGATCAGTTAGCATGGTTTTGTGATAAAATGACTGATTTGGCCATTTTCACTTTGTTTGCAACATACAGTAGAAGAAAGTACATTTATGTTGACAAGAATTTTACTGAATATTAAGTATGGCAATTCAGGCTAGGAGGAGCACAGATGGGGCAAAAGTAGACTAACAGACTGTGGGACCTTGAAAAGAGTTAATTTGATGTGTGATGATAGTGAGGTCAGTGATCAGAATTAGTAAAAATAAAGGAATGGGAATTTTTAATTGGAAGTACAGTTTAAGAGTTTGGATGTAAAGCACTTGAACCAATGAGTGTTCAAGAAGAGAAAGACAACCCATAATAAAGCTTACCAAACTACTCCCTCTGCTAATATAACATCAAGGTCATTTTTTTTCCTCTACTCTACACACAGACGCTGATGCTCTCTAGACACATTTGTTTCAGGTATGCAACTCCACTCACCTATTAAAGTTCACTTCAGATTCTCCTTTCTTTTAGTTATTCAGTGTTTATTGAGCACCCCGTACATGCCATGCGTGATGTAAGCAGTGGGAATAGCAGTATAAGGTTTCTGGGTTCCTAGTCTATTTCTATTACTAGTGTTCTTGTAAAGCAAAGACAACCACAGGACATTGGCTCAAAAACCCAATCTAACTAGTAGAGTTCCTAAGAATCTAGAGAATCCAGATTTAGATAAATACATATGAAAATGCAACACATGGTAAGTAGGCAGTATTCACTGAGTACCTCTACCCCCATTGCTGACCTCTGTTGGATTTCTAAAGTTGGCACAATTTTATATGTTCATTTCCTCTCTACCACCAGCTATATGGAGAGACTGTATTTTGTATTAACTGCACCAGTACAAAGTTGTACTGTGGTAGGTACTTTAAAAAATGATCAGTTGATCAGTATCCTTAATGATTATTGGTTCTTTCTGTCTATAACAGCAACATGGAGTGCCCTTAGCTAGGGGAACTTTGATTACCCACTGCTACAAAGATCTTGGATTCATGGATTTCATTTGTAGTCTGGTGACAAAATCTGTGAAGGTGAGTAGTATCTGGTTCCCTGACTCTCTGATTCCATTAAAAGATTGCTTGCTTTGAGTGAAGAAAGGCATTCCCTGATAACTGTACTTAGAAGAAGTTCCTTTTGTTCAGCGAGCTACTGTTCTGGAACATGAGCAGCTTGAATCAGTCTTTTCGTCACAAAAGGTGTTTTCCTACAAAAATAAATTACTCTGTTTCTTGTCAAATTCTATTTACAGTGACTGTTTGAGAGGGGCTCAGAAGTCAGGATTGTTCATTCTTGTCATATTTAATTGAACCATTGCATTTGTGTATTTAATGTTGTATATGGTAAACATAAAAATGTCAGTCTGAAGTAGTTGAGGGGAGCTGTAAACATTCTTATAGGTTTATCTAATTGGCCTTGCTTTTTTTTTTTTTTTTTTTTAACCTGTGCTCTGTGTTTTTTTGTTGTAGGTTTTTGTTGAATATCCTGGGAGTTCAGCTCAGTTGAGAGTGCTCTTAACTTTCTATGCTTCTACCATCGTGTCTGCTCTAGTGACTGCTGAGGGCGTATTGGATAATATAGTCGCCAAGCTATTTCCATATATCCAAAAGGTTGGTCCTGCTCGTGTGTAAAGTAGATTATTTTGTACTTGAAGGAATTTCCTGGCTTTATGAAAATTTCACTTAGACATAACTATTTTTAAGTTGACAGCATAGTTCAGATGGTTGGCAAGATTTAATTTTTAGGTAAAAAATCTGACTTTTTTGTCTTAAAAACTTGCAAAAGTGGGATCTTATTTAGGGCTCATTAAGAATAAATGTTGGCTATTTGGCCCTGCCATTACCTTTCAGATTTGTTTTCTTAGCAGTCATCTTGACTCACTGGAAGCAGAATGGATTAGAAAGTCTCCATCAAGGCATATGCTCTTACTCTTTTTACAGTGACTTCCACTTCTCAGTGTTTCTTCTTCCCAGGTGCCTTGTTGCCTACCTACCACCCTTCCAGATTCCCTGTGGAGGTACTGCTTAGGTACTGCTTTCACTTCCTGCTGGTGTCCCAAAATTACTGTCTTTGTTTTTTTCTTTTTTTAATGTTTATTTATTTTTGACAGAGAGAGAGAAACAGAGCATGAGTGGGGGAGGGGCAGAAAGAGAGGAGGAGACACAGAATCCGAAGCAGGCTCCAGGCTCTGAGCTGTCAGCACAGAGCCCGATGCGGGGCTTGAACTCACAGACCGTGAGATCATGACCTGAGTCAGTTGGACGCTTAACCGACTGAGCCTCCCAGGCACCCCTATTGTCTTTGTCTCTGAAGTCTCCTGTACACTGGTGGGTGTTTGCCCATAAAAAAAGAGCCTGTTGGCCCTTGTTAGCATACGTAGTGGATTTTCAAGTTGGGAGACCTGCTGAGATCCCTCCTCTCATCCAAGAGACTTAACCTCATCTCTGTGTGCTCAGGAAAAGAGGCTAAATTCTGAAGAGTTGTTGACTCTTCAGCGTACGTTAGGTAGTATTGATCTCTCATTTATGGCATTTTTAATTTGTCAAGATAAAGCAACATTTTAAGTAAAGTTAAAAGATATAGCTTATCATTTTTCCTTGTATCTTAAAAAATATTTAGGGGTTGAAATCATCTTTACCAGATTACAGAGCTGCAACATACATGATAATATGCCAGATTTCTGTGAAAGTGACAATGGAGGACACCTTCGTCAATTCGTTGGCTTCACAGATCATCAAAACGTTGACCAAAATTCCTTCTTTGATCAAGGATGGATTAGGTTGCTTAATAGTGCTCATGCAGAGACAGAAGCCAGAGAGCCTTGGGAAAAAGTACGTACGTTTGAATTGGGAAATGATGATAAATACAGGAGAATGAAAGTATTTTGAATAATTCTTTTCAAAGATAAATTGTATACTTTTTTTTTAAATTGCTATATATTATCTGACTTTTGAAGTTAGCATTTTATGTACTTGTTTCTTCAAAGGCCATTTCCTCATTTGTGTAACGTTCCTGATCTTATTACGATACTTCAAGGGATTTCTGAAGTCTTTGATGTCAGTCCTCTTCTGCGTTACATGCTTCCCCATCTGGTCGTCTCCATCGTTAATCATATTACAGGTTCGTGGTTGTATATTATGTGTCCAGAAGCGTAACGTCTAAGATTTGATTCTCTTAAAATTGTTAATGTCTGTAAGATATTTCAAGTTTCTGCTAATTGTTTTTGTGTAATTTTTTTTTTTTTTAATGTGAAAAACATTTGAGGTGGGAGTACATTGGTTGAAGGAGATATTTGTTAATTGATATGCCCAGAATTCTGGTGTGTCTTTTTAATGTGTGTTCTATTTTAATGTTTATTTATTTTGAGAGAGAGAGTTTGTGCACAAGTAAGGGAGGGACAGAGAGGGAGAGAGAGAGAATCCAAAGCAGGCTCCACGCTGTCAGCGCAGAGCCTGACACAGAGCTCCATCCCATAAACCGTGAGCTGTGACCTAAGCCTATACCAAGAGTCAGATGCTTAATCGGCTGAGCCACCCAGGAACCTCTAATGTGTGTTTTTAAACAATCTCTTCGTTAAAAAGGCTGTGGAATTATTTTAAAATGATTAACATATGTTACCCAGTAAAACTTTCCCTTCTCATTTAGATATTTAATGAACTTCAGTGGCTCATGTACGACAAATATTCAGTTGCCAAAAAAGTTTTTCTCCTTGGAGTCAATGAACATAAAAGTCCTTTGAGTCACTGAACATGCGAGACCAAGAAAATTGCATACACAAAAATCCCAAATTTTGGGGTGCCTGGGTGACTCAGTCTGACTTAGGCTCAGGTATGATCTCACAGTCCGTGAGTTCAAGCCCCATGTCGGGCTCTGTGCTGGCAGCTCGGAGCCTGGGGCCTGCTTCGGATTCTGTGTCTCCCTTTCACTCTCTCTGCCCTTCCCCCACTCATGCTCTGTCTCGATCTCTCAAAAATGAATAAATGTTTAAAAAAAAAAACAAAACCACATTTTTAAGAAGCCGTAAAAACGGTTATTAAAAATGATTATTTCCATTATGTGCTTTTTATCTTTCAGTAAATAGAGAAGTACAAGAAGAAATGTTTGGTCCTGTTGCCACTTAGACTAAGAAAAACATACTAGGGAAGACATCTCTAAAGTGTGTCAGTTTATTGGAAAATGAGCTTTGCCTAACCGGATCTTGGTTTAGATATGTGTCAGAGATATGAGTAGCATGTATAAAAGCATATTTTTCCTATTCTGGTGGTGATGTGGTCCCAATCTTTGAAGGCAGGGCTACCAGCTGATTGGTAATATATGTGCAGTAAATGTGGAATAGAAGATGATGGCTCAGTTCAGTAAGGCACATCAAGATGCAAGCTGCTTTCAGAGCTAGTTTACTGGGCTCTAGGCTTGGGTCCCAACTTCAACCACTTGTAATATGACCTGGCACAACTATGTTTTGGACCTCTGTTTTATAAATAAGGCATGGAAAACTTGTTTTTAAAAATGTAGAGAGTTTCAGGTAAAGCATAAGTGAGGGTAATGTATACAAAAATGTAAAAAATATACATAGCTGAATAGGTGAGATACACTTTTATAAACAGGTAAAAAGCTGGATACCAATATATATGGTTTAAAATGATTCCCGTAGACGACTTTTGTGGTGTAAGTACATTTAATAACGTAGGTGCAAAAGAATTTTTCCCCATCAATTTTAATTTATGTTGTATGCTAAGGAGAAGAAACTGAAGGGACAGATGGTCAAATCTACAGGAGACATTTAGAAGCTATCCTTACAAATATATCACTGAAGAACAACTTAGACCATTTGCTGGCTAGGTAAGCTGTTATTTCTGACATGCTTTTGATTTGTATCTTTGGGGCTTAGTATACTTTTTAGAGTTGGGTATCAGTCTTCCAGTTTCTCTTTATGATGCATTTCTTGATTTGTCCATATCATTTCATTAATTACTTAGTGCAATCATTATGGCAGTAGAAGGAAAAAGGAATTTGTTTTTAATGCTTAAATGGGATTATGGAAAGTTAGTAGTTAAGCTAAATTTGGGTAATAGCTACATGGAACTAGTGGTTGATTTGAGATTCCTATTAATAACTGCGTCAAAATGCCTGAAACAATGCATCACAGTTAGTATTTAGTAAATATCAATTAGAAACTTAATAATGAGGGTGTGAAGTGAAAATTCTTTCTTTTCTGTAAAGATAGTTCAGTCTCCCATTTTCTTTTTTCACTTAAAGGGCAACTTGATACAGTGAAAAGAATGTAGGCATTACAGTCAGACATGGGCTTGAATCCTTCCTCTCTCATTTCCAGGAGAGTAGAGTAGTAAGTTCTGAAGGTCAGACTGCCTGGATCTGGTTTTGCTGTTGTGTAACATTGGCCTGTCTGCTGCTGTGTGTCATTCGTGCCCCTCGCTCACGGAATTGGCTTGTGGATTAAATGAGAGTAGACGTGGGAAGTACTGTTGAGAGTGTGGGCCCCGGAGTCCAGCAGGGTTTGAGAACCTGCTCTGCTGTTGATGGCACAGGAGGGCTCGCTGAGCATTGGCTGAGATGGCTGTCCTCTGATCGCAGGCAGATTACAAGAGTTCTCAGCTCTGGTTTTTGCATATGTAAAATAAGAATGACTGGTACCTTGTGGAAATATGGCAGAAGTATTTCTGAAGCATCTAAAATATAATGGGTGGTCAATAAATAGTAGCTCTCATGTCTGCTGATACTTGTTTTGTTTTGCAGCCTTCTTTTTGAAGAGTATATTTCATATAGTTCACAGGAAGAAATCGGTCCTGATAAAGTATCTTTGCTTAACGAACAGTTTCTTCCACTTATCAGACTTTTAGAAAGCAAGTAAGTTGTGTGTTTCTGCCCTTGTTGAATGTGTGTGTCTTGTTTTATTAAAAGAAGATTCACAGGTCACATCATAACATAGGGAATGAATTGTAAAGAGGCTGGTTTTCCCCCCCACCTTTAGGAAGACCCGTATGGGATTTAAGTGTATTTGACCTATACTTTGATATAGGAAATAGGGGCCATTTTTGTATAGAGAGATGTTACTGTTGGAATACTTTTAAGGTTTTATTTGTATCTTTTTTATACACGTATCATGTGTGTGGTTAGTGACTTCGTTAAGAATAATTAGCTCTTTATTTTCTTCCCAGATATCCCCGAACATTAGATGTTGTATTAGAGGAACGCCTAAAAGAAATTACAGATCTAAAAAAACAGGAGCTTTTTCATCAGTTTATCTCTCTTTCTACAAGTGGAGGAAAGTATCAGGTAAGTTTTTCTTCGGAGGAATTACTACAATTATGGGTATATTTGTGTGGTTATTTAAGGAATTGTGGAGATAAATTGGCTAGTTCACTCCTTTCTTTGCAACTTTCGTGGACAGGTGAGATTTAGTACAGTTTCCCTAGTTCCCTGAAGGGAGGCTGTGAGGCCTCAACTCAGTTATGCATTGAATTGTTGGAAAAAGGCATGACAATGTAAATAACTGCATGTGATACTTCTTTCAGGAAAAGTATTTTTTGGAAATGTTATTAGCAGTCATCAAAAGGGGGCTTCACTCAGGTTTCCAGTGTGTCCTTATTTTCTTGCTATGTGTGCACTAGCCACATGAAGCTGTTCAAGTCACTGGTGAGAATAAGGGAGGCAGATTTTAATTTCATGATCATGTTAGAACTTCAGAAATTTCCTGTCAGTTCACCCTAGATCGATCTATTTCTACTAGAAGTTAGACATTTGAGCAGTTTTTATAGTTAGCCTTGAAAATAAACGTTATGAGGAGAAATGTGATTGTTTAGGTTTCTCTCTTTTGTAATTAGACCTTCATCTTTAATTAGTTTCATTTCCAATATTAGGATAATAGATTTCCTTTTTAGTCTTTTTACATAAGTGAGGTAAGTTGTCATTAATTTGACTGTCATTGTTTTATTATTTAGGTGAATTGCTTTCTGTGTTCAGTGACCAATTTTTTTAATTCATATTTTCATTTAGGTGCTAATACACTGATTTATTTCAGGTGTTTCTCAGTCTGAAGTTAGATCCATATAATGAATACAAAGTTACTTCACAGAATTGTTTCACTAATAAACCTACACACAGACACAAGTGTACTCTCAAAATCACAACATTTACAATGCTCATTTTTTTCATCTGTTGTAACTCATATTACGTTCTAGAGACAAAGATTTTACTTCTTGGTTTCTGGATTTAGATGGTTGTTACCAAATGAGTTGGGCATTTTAGGGCAGTTTTCTCTGGTTTTTATTCTTGATCAGATGCTCAGATTTAATGGTGAAATCATTTGGTGATTGTGATGAATTCTGTAGTTTTTAGCAGATTCTGATACGTCTTTGATGCTCAGTCTGAACCATCCACTTGCTCCTGTGAGACTTCTGGCTGTTAATCATCTGAAAAATATCATGAAGACATCAGAGGTTTGTTTCAGATAGCTTCATTTGTGATATTTTTATCCTTAAAATGAACAGTAATTCTAGAAGAGGAAATTGGAACTTACCAACTACAATTGATATTACGTAATTACAGGCATAGGGTAAATATCACAGAGAGTACATTGGACCATACATGCCAGTAGCCACCATTTATTAGAGCAGCCATGCTCTAATAACCTCTATATTCATGTTTCCACATTGCAGATTATTACTTCAGTGTTTTTCAGACTACGATTTCTAGATCATTTACAGAGGTTCACCAATTATCTGAGAATGTTGTAGTTTTGAAATTTGACTTTGGTACTCTTAAGTTCAACATGAGTGTATTTGGGGACATCGGAATGACAGCTTTTGGAACACTGTTCCGTGATTTCAGTACCTCCGGTTATATTTGTTTCAGATTTTGGTGGCTGTGAATAGTAAGTACGAAGGCTAACTTAATTTGTAAATAATGTCTTTATGCCAAAATGGTATTTTACCAAGACTTTGCAGTAACTGAAATGGAGCAGTATTTTCTGAGCTTCAGCCATTCAAACAATTCTGTCACAATTTTTGCTGTTTGAGCTTATCACTAATACTATGTTTTTAAAATTTTTCTCTGGCTTTCAAATGGACTAATTTTTTTTTACATTGTTGTCAAGTCATGAGTTTGAAGGGTTAACTGGTGTAGACATTTAGTGTAGTTACTATAAAGTAAGAGTGTTCATCTGTGTGATAATCTAAATCTTCTCATGTAGTACTATTGCATATTTGGAACATTTCTGGAAGAGAAAAGTGGTCCTAGAGTTGAGTGTCCTCATGGCACACCGTAGTATGAACATGCTGAACTTGAACTTGTTTCATGATAGCTAGAGCCAGATTCATATCACAAATAGAATTTAATTTCATAGTGCAATCATAATTACCATAGTAAATTCATTTCAATTTGAGTTTTTTGGTTTTGCAGGGCTTTGTGATAGTGGACTTAAAATTTTTTGGTTCATATTTATATTATTTTTGGTTTACTTTATATTTTTGTGTTACCTCATTTTAAAATGATATGTAAATAATAATAGCAACATTAGGATCTGGGAGGATTTTTTTTTTTAACATTTATCTTATGTATTTTTTGAGAGAGAGAAAGAGAGCATGAACGGGGGAGAGACAGAGAGAGGGAGACACAGAATCCGAAGCAGGCTCCAGGCTCTGAGCTGTCAGCACAGAGCCCGATGCAGGGCATGAACTCATGAGCTATGAGATGTGACCTGAGCTGAAGTTGATTGCTTAACTAACTGAGCCACTCAGGCACCCCAAGAATGTTTCTTTAAAAATGGTTGATGTAATACTCAAATTTATAATCTGTAGCTTTGATTCATTTCTGATCTGGCATAAATTACGTCTCACAAGGTGTTGATAGTTAGTGATTTGCTGGATAATTAAACCATAGCATACTGGTCTTCACTGTGATAGGAAGATCCCAGTGTCTAGAATGAAAAAAAGGATTCCTAGAAGCTCCTAATATTATATCTGAAGGTGTTCTTGTCCTTCTTTTAATCCCTTTCTTTTCTGTCCACTTCTGGATTTGGTTAGTGTTTCAATAAAGGCCGTTGTACACATTCACCTTTTAGATTGAAGCATGGTTAACTGTCTTCAGATTGGGATATTTGACTACTTGCTAGCTATTTAGAAAATTTGGGTGATATTTGCTATGTGAAAGTTGGACTTCAGTTTGTGAATTCTAGGGATTTTAGTTTTATCTCCCAACAGAGTGCCTTATTATTTTTTTGTAGCATTATTTAGTTATATTTTTTTCACCACCCATAGATAAGGATATACTTAGGTTGATTTGCGATCTTACCTTTTTGTTACTGTGAATGATTACGTGCTTCATTTTCTTTTGTAAATGAAAAAAAGTAATCTTTTTGGCAGACTGGCTTCGCAGTGCTTGTCCTTACTCTTGTAAAAATCTTGATAATAATAGTGTTTACTACGTAAAAGGCCTCGTTCTAAGCACTGATGTGTATTGTTTAATCTTGTAGCAGTTCTTTGGAGTTGGTACTGTTACTAGCTCTGTTCTCTGGAGGAGAATAGTGAGGCCTGGAAAGGTTAAATTACCCAGTCGGTCGCACAGCTGGTAGGTGGGTAATGCCAGAATTTAAACCTAGATGTTCTGGTTCTTGAGTCTTTGCACTCTCAATATCCAGGCTCTGATTTAACAAGATGAACTTCTTAATGCAAAAATTATATTTGGATTATATATATTCTATTATATTTTCAGTAGAAACTGGAAAAAGTTTGTACCGAATAATTACTCATCTATAAAGGCCCTTTAGCATTGAGGAGGGCACCTGTTGGGATGAGCACTGGGTGTTGTACGGAAACCAATTTGACAATAAATTTCATATTAAAAAAAAAAATAAAAATAACAAAAAAATAAAAAGGCCTTTCAGAGATTATCTAGTTCAGTGCAGGTATGTTTAGAGTGTTTGAATTTGCATCTAGGCCAGAACCTGTATTTCTTACTGATAATCTGGAGTGCTTTTCACAAAACCAAGCTTCCTATCTAGGGTAAAATCTTAGGAGGTTTTAGCAGCAACTAAATATATTTTTTTTTCTTATTTAGGAGAATGTCGATGAGTCTTTCATAAAAGAAGCTGTTTTAACCCGATTAGGTGATGATAGTTTAGATGTTGTTTTGTCGGCTATAAATGCTTTTGAGGTGAGTGAATTTGTTGTTTGTTGAAATACACAATTTGTAAATATTTTCTCCTCATGTGATTCTCTGCTCTAGGCAGGAATATATTGGAAATTATTCCTTCATTGGAAATTTGTTCTCTTGAGAGCATAGACTTAAGCCTGGTTAAGGAAAGCTTATGGGAGAAATCAGACTGCACAACTTCATATTACATAGAAGTTCTTCAAAAGGGAAAAGTGTTTTATAAATTGTTATCGATAGTAAATACCTTGGGATCGTGGAAAATTGGCTCACGAATGCCACTTTTGAGAAATAGCTCTCATAAAGCCTTGAAATAGTTCAAGGACTGTTGGGAGACGAATTCTTTACAATTCATTATTTTTTTAAGTGTATTTAACAAGTACCGTATGCATTTGAAGCAGGTGAAAATTTACTTATGGCCGTTTTTTCCCCTTTAGATTTTTAAACAACACTTTAGTTCAGAAGTGACTGTTTCAAATCTTCTAAATCTCTTTCGAAGAGCAGAACTTTCAAAAAATAGGGGATGGTATGTATTCATTTCTCTTCATACTGTTTTGAATTGACAAAATTCTTATACCTGTTTCATTTTTTGTGTTTACATGTTTGCATTTTCTAATTTAGTTATATGGTCATGGTAGTGGAATGAATCATAATGTAATTCTTGCATCATATAAAAAATTAGGATTTGTGTGGCTTCATTATACTACTCTCTGAAATTTTTTCTTCATAAAATGGTGAAAGTCTATAATGTGTGACATAATACTGAAATCTGGGAAGTAGGGTAGTAGGGAGTTTTAGTTTTCATTTGAGTTTATTTTTTTTTTAAATTTTTTTAATGTTATTTTTGAGAGAGACAGAGTGCGAGTGAGAAAGGAGCAGAGAGAGAGGGAGACGCAGAATCGGAAGCAGCGTCAGGCTCTGAGCTGTCAGCACAGAGCCCAAAGTGGGGCTCAAAACTACGAACTGTGAGATCATGACATGAGCCGAAGTCGGATGCTTAACTGACTAGCCACCCAGGGTCCCTGGAAGTTTTAGTTTTCTACTTTATATAATTCTATTTGATTATTTTTTCCCGGGATAGTGTATTACTTTATAATGAAACACGAACTTATGAAAGTAAGCTCAGAGGCACATGGTTACCTTCTGTACTATTTGATGAGCTCATTTTTGGCATTTAA
The DNA here is from genome assembly GCF_028018385.1 of Neofelis nebulosa. NCBI lineage: Eukaryota > Metazoa > Chordata > Mammalia > Carnivora > Felidae > Neofelis > Neofelis nebulosa. The sequence goes on along the minus strand of NC_080794.1, from coordinate 7,399,486 downwards.
GCTTTTTTCATGGAAAAATGACTAAGTTCCTTAGAGGAAGAGAGGATGTCTTGCAGGTTTTTGTTTTGTATCCATCATATTTAGTTCTTACCACATAGTGTGTGTTCAGATTTTTTTTTAATTATGAGTGAGTCTGTGATTTCTAGTGGAGTTATATATAGTGTGACGTGTTTTATGTTATTATAGTTAGCCTAATGATTTTTCAAAAAAAAAAAGATTTGACAGAGTTAGTTTAAAATTGCTCTCCCAAATAACTCACCTTTTGGCATGGATTTTAAGTGATTGTGTTGGCTGTGTCTGAATAATGTGTTTGTTGAGACCAGGATAATGTCAGCTGAGCAGGGACAATGCAATGATTTGGGGCTGAATTTAAGTTTCCTAATGGGTTTCTCAGCCAAATCTGTTTGTGTCTTAGGTACAAGGTACTTGAGGTAGCAGCAGACATATTAATTAAGGAAGAGCTACTGAAAGAAAATGATCACTTGTCAAATCAGGTGGTGGTACATCTGCTGCCGTTTATGATTATCATCAGTGATGACATGGAATCTGCAGAGATGAAAATCGCTATATATTTATCAAAATCAGGAATTTGCTCTCTGCACCCTATATTAAGGGGCTGGAAGGAAGGTAAGAAATTCAGTTGCCTTGTAGAAAAAACACTTTAAATACTTAAAACAACAACAAATGTTGGCTGTAACTTATTTGAAATCACATTTGCTCTGTTCTGTGTCAGCAAGATTGTTTAAGATCAAAAATCTAAGATCAAAAACCTACAATCCTTGAGCAACAACAGATTTGAACTGCACAGATTCACTTAAATGTGGGTATTTTTCAATAAATACTGTACAGTACTCTGCATTTTCTCTTCCTTAGAATTATTTAAATAGTACTTTTTTCCTTCTAGCTTTATTATGAGACTACAGTATGTAATACATATAAGATACAAAATCTGTGTTGTTGATGTTATTAGTAAGACTTCAGGTTAACAGTAGGCTATTAATGGGTTTTTGAGGAATCAAAACTTATATGTATATTTTCAGCTGTGTTGGGAAGTGGGGTTAGTGCCCCTGTTCCCATGGTCCGTGGTCAACTGGACAATGGAAAGGAAGCTGACCCACACACAGATTCAGAATTGGACAAAAGGGAAAATACAGAGCAAACCTTCATAGGAAAATTATAAAACTTTTGCCTAAATTTCTTACTCTGTAGAATTCTTTAGGTGAGTATTCATGATATAAGGGCCCTGTGTTCATTTTTTTTTTTTTTTTTTTAAACAGCTCTTGAAAATGTGATTAAAAGCACAGAGTCAGGAAAGCTAATTGGTGTGGCAAATCAGAAGATGATTGCGTTATTGGCTGACAATATAAGTTCAGGGGATCCTTCTTCAATGTTAAAGATGGTAGGTTTGCTGTCAAAGAACACCCCTGGATTTCTCAGTGTTTGCTTCACTAGATTTTTTTTAAATAATGTTTGCATTTTTGACTAAGTATATTCTGCAGATTGTTTTATATCTTTTACGTTTTATATAAATTTTTTATTGTGGTTTTATATTGGACTAATAAGAATAATATGTACCTTTTTCCCTCCCTGTTTCCTTTTATTTAAAATATGAAAACCTGGGGGCGCCTGGGTGGCTCAGTTGGTTGAGCATCCGACTTTGGCTCAGGTCATGATCTCGTGGTCTGTGAGTTTGAGCCCTGCGTCAGGCTCTGTGCTGACAGCTCAGAGACTGGATCCTGCTTCGTATTTTGTGCCTCCCTCTCTCTCTGCCCCTCCCTCGCTCATGCTCGCTCTCTCTTTCTCTCTCTCTCTCTGTCAAAAATTAAAAAAATAAATTAAAAAAATAAAATATGAAATCCTGTTTTTTGTTAAAATAGCAAAATATCAAAAAGTTATTTTTTTGGTTTTTTTGCCTTAGTAAATAAAGCTTTGTCAAGGCATTAGGTGTATAATTTTAAAGCATTTATCTGGTTGCCAAGTGCAGTTATTTATGTTCATTATAATTCTGAATTTTTTAATTTTTTTAATTACTTAGAAGTCAGTGCTTACTGCTTTTTAAAGGCTTTGTATTTGTCATCTCACCTTAAATGTAATACCCAGATAGGTCTGGGGTAGAGAAAATTGTTTTATGTGAACTAAGAGCTACCCGTAATGGAGAATGTTTATTTTTCAAGGTGGAGGATTTAATAAGCCTTGGGGAGAAGGACTGCTTGAGTCTGAAGCAGAAAGTGACTTTTCACCTGGTCACGGCTGTGCTGGTTTCTTGCTGTTCATCTTTAAAGGAAACTCACTTTCCATTTGCAATAAGAGTCTTCAGTTTGTTGCAGAAAAAAATAAAGAAGCTTGAAGGTGTCATTACTGCAGTGGTAAGTAGTGCAAAGTGTCTGGAACATTGAGTAAAGTGGCAGTCTGGCTTGTTAATCACAGCAAAACTGAAAATTGGGGGCTGAAACGCTGAATCTTTGGATTCAGCTGAATGCTGAATTAGAAAAGTTAATTGAATTACAGAATGTCAAGGTCGTGATGTTTTATACCTAACGGTTGACTGTCCCCCTTATTATCTTTATTGGGTAGTTATCTGAGTTATGCATAACTATCCTTCATGATGAAGAATTCACTAGGTATGTCAGTGCTTGAATAAAATATTACTTCATTCTATTGTTTGCTAAGAATTGATCTTTTGTATTTTAATGTTACATCAGATTTGGATCTCACCAGCTTACTCTTTGTCTTTGACAGTATCAGCTAAGAAACATGTTTCAATTGTTTATATTTTTACCTAGTACCGTATCTTGAGGTAATAAGATTATTTCTTTTAATATCTGCCCCCTGTAATAGTATTTAGTTTTTATTTGTCCTCCATCATTCAGAGGGCTCTTCATTTTAGGATTTGCAGAATGAGTCAGCATCTTTTTCACATTTCCATATGCCCTCAGGATTTTACAAGTTCTGGTCATGGTCATTGTTACCTAAAATCATATAAATTTAAAAAGAGTAATAAATTTTTGTATTTTAAAAAAGTAGCCCAGATAAGCCCTTCTTGAATTCTTTCTTATCTTTTGCGGATTGTGGTAACCTGTAGGGTGTTTGCCCTTGGTGTTAAAAGTGTGAACAATTTGGATATATATATATATACATATGTATATATACACACACACACATACACATACACATATGCAGATAAAATGCTTTATATTTAGTACCCTTTCTGGGAATCATGGGCCTCTTTCTGGCTGTAGCAGCATATTGAGTCAGTGAAATCCCTCCAGAGAGACGTTCTCTTAGAAGTCTGGCTCTTTCCTTCCAGGTTACTGCTGTGTGCGCTCCTGTACAGAGTCTCATAATTTTCCTTCATATTTTCTCCTCCTTTTTAGTATCTGCAGTATAATTTCTAAACACCTCACATTTTGCTGCTTATTTGCAGAATTACCTGCAAGTTTGGAGATTTTACTGTGTACCCTCTTCAGATTACCTGTAACTGGGACATGAGAAAGGTCCCATTAAGGGTCTCTTAGAAATCCAGCTCCTTTCTGTGTAGAAGTGTGTCACTTGATAAACACAATATATGTGACTAACGTTTGTTTTTAGATGTGTGTGTTGAGAAAATATAGGTAACGTGAAACTGGATAACTTGGATCTTTTTTTTTTTTTTTTTTGTAAATAGTGATTGATGGTTGAATCTCTTTACAAACGTGATTGAAGCTTTTAATTCTCTCACATAAATATGCACATAGAGACACAATTTTGCATATTACCCAGACATACACATCCATTGCAGTTCTCCTGTGTATAACCCATGTTCAGAACCCCTTGTTTGTGTTGTCTTTGTCTCTTTTACCATTTCAGGAAATCCCCTCAGAATGGCATTTTGAGCTGATGATGGACAGAGAGATACCAGTGGAACTGTGGACACATTACATAGAACAGCTCAACACCGCCCAGAATATTGCTGTGGAGGATTCAGTTTTACTCATATTTTCACTGAAAAATTTTATTCATGCACTAAAGGCCCCTAAATCCTTTCCTAGAGGTAGGACAGAGTGTGACTTTCGAATGCGATACTCTAGAAATGGAACTAGTGTCTTGAGTGAAAAGTTCGCACCAGTGTGTCCACGTAAGTTTCTTTACCGTCTCTTTGTCTCCATGTCCGTGTAGAGGACGTGTGGTGGGACCCCGAACAGCTGCAAGAAGACAGCAGGGCCTATGTGCGCTTGCTCATTGGGCTCTTTGAGACGATACTCACCGGTGCTGATGCCGTTCATTTCAGGGTCCTGATGAAACTGTTCATAAAGGTACGAAGCTCCTCTTTTTCAGGCATACTCTTCCCTCTAAGAAGATATCGCAGGGTATTTTAGTTATGACAGTTTTAATGAAAGTGAAAATAATGTGTGCTGATTATGGTGAAGACTGTGCGCTGATAAACATGGCCCTGTGAAGTAGCGCTGTCGTGACACCAGTCGGTAGGTAGGACGCAGGTGCACTTTGACGCAGGTGCACTTTGTTGCGTGCCTGCTAGTGTGCTAGGCCCGTTAATGTGTTTCATAATCACAACAGCCCAGGCTGTTTGGTTGATGAGTGCCATTACCAGTGAGAAAGTGCCGTCCACAGGGCTGATTTAGCATATTATGCTACTCAGCTAAGAAATTTCAGTGACCTCCAGTGGTCGAGGCCTTTGTTCTTGGCTTCTTGCCCCTCCACAGCATTTGACACAGTTGGTGATGCTGACTCCATCTTTGAAGTACTTTCTTAATGAGGCTTCTCCAGCATCACTCGTCTTGGTTTTCTGCTTAGTGTTCTCATTTTGTTGTTGTTCGGTGTGTTCAAATGTAGAGTTGTAGCAAGTCCTTTGAATTCATTTGCATCCTTCTCATTGGTTAAGTGTAGAAAATTTTAAGTCATGAGACAGAGCAGCAGAACATTGCAATGAAATATTTGTTTTCTGTAATTACACACTAGTGAAAAGAGGATTTGGAACCAACCGAATGTGAGTAAAAATTAAACTTCCCTGTTGTTGATTTGTTCAATTTAGGTGCATCTACAAGATGTTTTTCAGTTCTTCAAGTTCTTTTCTGTTTTATGGACATATGGGTCTAGCCTTTCAAATCCACTTAACTGCAGCGTGAAAACAGTGCTGCAGACCCAAGCTCTTTATATAGGGTGTGCGATGCTCTCTTCTCAGAAAGCACAGAATAAACATCAGCTGGCATCTGTCTCTTCTCCAGGTATTGTGAGTAGCCTCTTACGTTCCGTCATGACCAATTTTAATGCTTTCTCTATATGTAGTTTGTGTGGATTGTACTTTGGAGAATTTCTTTTTAAGTAGAATGCTCATAGGGGCGCCTGGGTGGCTCTGTTGGTTGAGCAACCGACTTCAGCTCAGGTCATGATCTTGTAGTCCATGAATTCGAGCCCCAGGTTGTGCTCTGTGCTGACACCTCAGAGCCTGGAGCCTGCTTCAGATTCTCTGTCTCCATCTTTCTCTGCTCCTCTCCCGCTCAGTCTCTCAAAAATTAAAAAAAAAAAAAAAGAGTGCTCACTCACATGTGCACACACTCTCACTCACGTGCTATGTATACATGTAATTTATGTAGATGTGTGTGAACTGCTACATGTGTATAATTTTTTTATTTAAAATTTTTTTTTAACATTTATTTATTTTTGAGACCGAGAGAGACACAGCATGAGCGGGGGAGGGTCAGAGAGACAGGGAGACACAGAATCCAAAACAGGCTCCAGGCTCTGAGCTGTCAGCACAGAGCCCGATGCGGGGCTCGAACTCACGCACCGCGAGATCATGACCTGAGCCGAATCGGTCGCTTAACCGACTGAGCCACCCAGGCGCCCCTACACGTGTATAATTTATATACATATATGTAAACTATATGTGTGTATGTATAAACTACTTCTAATCACCAAAGCATAATAAAAATGGCAGATGATTAGTCATAGGTTGTTAATATCCTGCTCATTTTCTGAGTTTCAGCAGTCACAGGGTTATCTGGGGAAGCCAGATCATTTAGTATAGTTCCAATATTCAGCTACTTATAAAAAGGTCTCCACTCTGACAGCCTTCTTGGATTTGTCTCTTCTATCAGGTATAAGTCATTTTCAGGTTGGACACTCACTAATAAAACACTTATATTAAATTTATATTTTTTGATAAAGTGAAATTTGCAAATTTTGCAAAAGATGCAGAATTTCCTGAAGTTGATGAACATGATACTGAAAAATAGTTATTTACAAGCTATTGACAAATGAGAGAATCTGACAGAATTAGACCCTGTAGTGATTAAAGATGAGGAAATTGATGAGGATGATGGATATGATTGATTCTTCAAACCAGAAGGATTTTAATGTCAAAGGAACAAGAGTGGCTCTTGGGAAATTTGATTATGTTCTTGATTTTTTCTTTTTTTTTTTTATTCTAAAATCACTCTTTATAAATGTTCTGTGAAAGCAAAATGAACGATATATGCTTTTCCCAGAACAGTTTCTCAGTGTTTCTCTTTCATTAGCTTTGTGAAAGAGCACATAATTAATCATTATCATCAAGGTTTCATTAAATACAAGGTAAAGTATGTATTTAAATTTAAGTTTTTACTTGTAGAATAAAATCCCATGAATTATTTCATTACTACTTATAAAATTGCAGTCCCTGATTTTAGGTGGACTTAATTTAAGAAGGCTTTTTCAGGTTTTGTTTTGTTTTGTTTTTTTTCCTTTGGATGAGAAAGATTTACTGCACATTTTTAAAAACTTTAATCCTTTAATTAATATGTTATAGGTATTGTTCTATATTATTACTTAGTAAACACAGAAATTTATTTACATGCAAATGTCTGCAGATTATTCCATTGCATGGAAATAGCCTGATTTATTTAAATGGTTATTTTCTGTTAAAGGTATGTATATTTTATTTAGAGGTCATAGCTACTTTGATTTTCTAATTAAGTATAAAATGTCTATTATCTTTTGATATCAAAGGCAGAGGTTCCTGAGGGATAGATGTCTCTTTGTCTATAAATAGCAGGACCAAAAGACTTCACTTTTCCCCAGAATTGCTGCAAGATCGACTCCCTGTCTGCCCCTCTGCCTTGTCATCTGTTACCTCCATTCTTCCTAAAGAACTTTTGCATTTATGCTGCTTAGAAATGTCCCGGGGCGCCTGGGTGGCGCAGTCGGTTAAGCGTCCGACTTCAGCCAGGTCACGATCTCGCGGTCCGTGAGTTCGAGCCCCGCGTCAGGCTCTGGGCTGATGGCTCGGAGCCTGGAGGCTGTTTCCGATTCTGTGTCTCCCTCTCTCTCTGCCCCTCCCCTGTTCATGCTCTGTCTCTCTCTGTCCCAAAAATAAATAAAAAACGTTGGAAAAAAAAAAAAAAAAAGAAATGTCCCAGTAGTCCACTGAAACCAGGACAGGTGCACCTAATTCCCCTTAGAAGCTCAAGGCCTATGCACTGGAGTCCTGGAGGGCCAGTGTGGAAGGTCACTCAGTGCCCCCAGCCTCCGGGCACCCACTCCAGTGCACAGGGAGCTTCTGTCTGCACCTGCTCTGTAAGGACTCTGGGAGGTGCTGGTATTTGTTTTAATCTGTTTATTAAAAATGTGACACTGTTCAAAAGAAAAAGATACTGCAATATTAAAATATTACGGTACAGCATTTATGAATTTTTGTCAGTGGCTTAGGAATCTAACCAACATTTATTACTTTCTGTGGAGATATGCGTTCCAGGTCAGTCTTGCATATAGCGAGTTTTGTTAAATGAATGAACATTTAACATCATTTGTAAGATGTAGACTGCCTTTGGTTTTTTAATACTTGACCAATATAGTAAATGTATTCATAAGTTTAAAACCAAAGCTCAGTATTTTTTTCAATCTTTATGTAAAATATCCTATTTTAAATCTAAATAAAATGACTTGGGAAAACAGAGTCACATAGACTTTTAAACGGAAGAAAATTCCTAAAAGCTGATAGTTTTAATAAGGTAGCTTTTGTTTACCGTGAGTTCTAGTATTTAACTTGAAGGTGGTAACTGTAGTACTTAGTACTTTGATTTGTTTTTGCATTTGGATTTTTCTGGAAGCTCTGTACCACTATACAGGGAATTTTAGCAAATAGTGACTTGGCCTGAAGCTGCCCTTTGTGTGAATTGAAATTTCCAGCTGTTGCTGACTTTATTTTATAAATTAACCTTACAGAGACTGGGAAAGATTGCCAGCCTTTACATGACCTTCTCAGAAAAGTTTGACAGTTTGTTGAGCTCTTTCTTAGCATTCCAGAAATGGAATATATGGAATGGATCATTAGTAGCAAAATGAAAGTCACCACAGTTTGCCCCAGTAGATAGCATGGAATAAAGCTTAAATAACACTTACCGTGAGAGGAATTTAGGAGTCTTTTTATCCCGGAGACGTAGTTTCAAAAGACTTCAATCCAGTTGATCTTACAGATGCATTCTGCCAGATCTTGAAAGCAGGTTTTTCAGTGCTGTTGGACTGAGCAGGGCATAAAACAAAGGAGAGGTTCCAGATTCTTTGTCTAAAATGAGTATAACATTGAAAATTGACAACACTTAAGAGACAGAAACAAGACAACAGGCCAAGTTGCTTTGAATAATAATGCAAAATTTCTAAATAAAATATTTGTAAATTGAGTCCAGCATATTCTTAAAAAGCAAGTATCTGCCCAAATAAAGTTCATTCCAACAATATAAAATTGGTTCAAAATAAAGAACTCTTAATTGGCTATATCAGTGTTAAAGGATTATCATTTTCCAAGAATTTGAAAGGCATTCGATAAAAATCAGTAATTCTAATTTTGTGGCAGCAAAATAGGAGTAATGAGAAAAATACTCAAATCAAAAGCTAGCATCTTCATAGCAGAGTTGGGAAAACAAAAGCATTCCTGTTGAATCCATCACTATACTGGACACGGCGTTAGAAGTAGTAGTTGGCAGAAATAGCTGTTTGAGACACTGATGGAATGGATGAGTGATGAGGCTGTGGGATTCTTAGGTGCGTTATTAAATAGGACATCTGAGGCTAGCTGTTTGAAAACATGTAAATAAAAGTTTGACTCCATCCTTATTTCCTTAGACAAAATTTCACATGAATTAAAGATTTCACATTAAAAAAGAACAACATAGCTCTAGTGTTAGAAGAAAACATGGAGTACGTGTGGCCTCTCTAAATATTTAATATAGATTCACACACTTGAACAGTTCAGAGCAGGGACGGCCTCTCTAAGCATCATACAAAATTAGAAGAAAAGTGGGACTGAAACTTCTACGTTATAAAAAATTACAGGGGTGCGTGGGTGGCTCAGGCAGTCAGGTATCTGATTCTCGATTTTGGCTCAGGTCATGATCTCATGGTTTGTGGGATCAGGCCCCACATCAGGCTCTGTGGTGCTTGGGATTCTGTCTCCCTGTCTCTCTGCCCCTCCTGTTTGTGTGCGCGTTCTCTCAAAAGAAATCAAGTTAAAAAAAAATTCTAAAATACGATTAAGGACAAAGTATTTGCAAAGTATGGTGCACAATGAGAAGTTTCCTCTGCACACTTACCAAGACGTATGTATGTATGGAGATGCTTGTTGTAGCAGTTTTAATGCTGAAAGACTGGAAGCAGCTGAACTTACCAGTAAGATAATGGTTTAAATAATATAGAAAATGCAATGGAGAACAGTACAGTTTTAAAAGAATGATTTAGAAGAATGATATACATACATAAACACCCACACACACCCTTGGGTGGCAAACAGTTCCAAATAAATTTGAAATGTGATAGTTCTTGAAGCAGGGTGTGTGCATATGTACACCCCTGTGCTCTGCTCTCATTTGTGTGTTTTCAAAAGGGTGAGCTCGCATATATCTAACATTTTTCTAGAACGGTAAACATAATTAAACAGTGAATGGTCTTGAGAGAGAATTTCAGTGGGGAAGAAAACTTCAACATATCCCTTAGGTGCTATTTCAGTTTTGTACTGTTTCAGTTTTTTAAATTGCTACTAAAATTGTTTTCCCTTTGGTTTTAGTGGTGACATCTCTACTCATTAATCTGGGAAGCCCCATAAAAGAAGTACGAAGGGCCTCCATTCTTTGTCTCCAAGCCCTCAGTGGAGTGGTGTCTCATTTCCATCTGGTAATAGATCATTTGGTTCCTAAAACAGAGGAGATCACCTCAGATGCCACCTATGTTACTCAGGTAAATTCCTCCGCAGAGAAGGTTGAATGTGTGCACTCCTCTATGGACACACGAACAGTTTCCTCCTCCTTTGACATTTTGCTTTATAGGGATTTTGATCGACTTAAGTCACTGAATTTAGAAACTGATGGCGATATCCATACATCTTTCTCCTCCCATTTTTAAAAGATAGGAGTACATGGGGCGCCTGGGTGGCGCAGTCGGTTAAGCGTCCGACTTCAGCCAGGTCACGATCTCGCGGTCCGTGAGTTCGAGCCCCGCGTCAGGCTCTGGGCTGATGGCTCGGAGCCTGGAGCCCGTTTCAGATTCTGTGTCTCCCTCTCTCTCTGACCCTTCCCCGTTCATGCTCTGTCTCTCTCTGTCTCAAAAATAAATAAATGTTAAAAAAAAAAAAAAAAAAAAAAAAAAAAAAAAAAAAAGATAGGAGTACAATGTTTCATTCATTTCTGCTCTGCTTTCTTTGGCTAAAAGGCCAGTATTTGGCTTTTAATCATAAGCTAACTGAGAGGTATTGGTACCCTTTCCAGGGGAAATGAAAAATGATAAGTAGCATCACATCATTTGAAAGAATCTTCCATAATTAACACCTTTAGCCTTTGTAGTTCCTTAGCTCTTTTTCATCCAATTTTCTTTTTGGTGCCCTAGGATTTGGCTGCTTTATTTGAAGAACTGCGGAGAGAAAAGAAACTAAAATCTCATCAGAAATTATCAGAAACTTTGAAAAACCTACTTAATTGTGTATATAGTTCCCCATCTTATATTGCAAAGGATTTGATGAAAGTACTTCAGGAAGTCAGCGGTGAGGTATGTGCAGTTCAGGCGGCTTGTAGTTTCGTGTGTTCTTACTAAGCACTGTTGGAGCTGCTCATCGTATCTAGGAAGATGTGTCCAAGAATTAAACAGATGCGTGCAGCACACTCAGAAGTGAAAATTCTCTTACTCGTTTGGGAGGGGGAAGCATTATAGTGTAGAAAAAGACACAGGATAAAAAAGCAAATATTGTGGGGGTTTTTTCCTTTTTAAAATTGTGTGTTATCCCTACCTAATCAGTTACTTGATTTTAAGTGAATTTAAAAAAACATGGGGGGAAACACTGAAGAGGCACTGCTAAAAAATTGTTGGTTTGTGTCTTTTCTTCAGGTGAAAATCTTCCACAAGGTAATAGTTTTGGACATAAGCCTGTGAACGTTCCAGAATCGTTTGTTCATTTTTTAAATGTATGTGGTTGACCATTTTTCTGGGGGGAAGGTCCATAGCTTTCATGATGTTGTTAAGGAAGCCTGTGATCCCAGTGAAAGAGGTTGTGAAGCACCTGCTTCTGTGAAGGAGCATGCTGGTCAGCACAGGAGCACCTCTTCATCCTAGGGTTCCAAAAATGCCTAGATGCTTCGCCAGTCTGGGACTGACGACAACTTGGAGAACTGAAATGGGATAAAGTGGTGTGGAAACCACATGATCAGATTTTCCTGGTGGGAGCAAACAGAAGGCATTTATCAGCTCTTTGTCATCCCTGGTGTAGTTTAAACTAGGAATTGATGGGGCACCTGGGTAGCTCAGTCGGTTAAGTGCCTGGCTGCTGGTTTCAGCTCAGGTCATGATCTCACCGGTTCGTGAGTTCGAGCCCCGCATCAATTGCCTGCTTGTGATTCTCTGTCTCCCTGTGTCCCTGCCCTTCCCCTGCTTGCTCTCTATCTCTGTCTCTCTCTCAAAACAAATATTTTAAAAATATTAAAATAAATAAACTAGGAATTGACAATTTTGTTCTGTAAAGAACCAAATAGAAATATTTTGGGCACTGTAAGGCTACACAGTCTTTCTTGTAGGTACTTATTAGCTCTGCCATTGTATTGCGAAAGCCATGGTCACTTACGTAAACAAATGAGCATAGCTATGTTTCAGTAAATAAAATTTACAAAAATACATGGTCCTCTGGATTTGGCCCACAAGCCATAATTTGCTAGCATTTTGGTTTAGTTTTTAAAGGCTTCACATATATAACATGAATTAATATTATATCAATTTGGAAGCTCTGGGGGAAATATGCAATGTTTTAGAGAAAGCTAAAACTTCTTTTTGTGGCCTGAGACTTTAGTTTGTATTTCCTGTTTTCAGAAAGTCTTGGGACACTCACAAATGATTCATCTCTGAAGGGTTTAGAGCCTGTTTTTGTAATGTTTTATTTATTTATTTATTTTTTATTTATTTATTTATTTATTTATTTAAATTTACTTATTTTGAGAGAGACCGCACAAGCGGGGGAAGGGCAGAGAGAGAAGGGATCCAAAGCAGGCTCCTTACTGACAGCAGAGAGCCCAATATGGGACTCGAACCCACAAACCTCTGAGATCATGACCAGAAGTCAGACGCTTAACCAACTGAGCCACCCAGGTGCCTGCCCCTGTAATGTTTAGTTTTGAAAGAGAGAGACAGACAGACAGACAGAGCATGAGTGGGGGAGGGGCAGAGAGGCAGGGCTCAAACTTCTGAACTGTGATCATGGCTTGAGGAGCTGGATTGCTTAACCAAGTGAGCCACCCAGGCGCCCCTAGAGCTTTTGGCCATTACAGAATGAACTTCAGGGGAGACTTCAGTGCTTAATTGGATTAAATGCCATTTCTCATGTCTAAGAGATCATCTTTATTGGGGCTTTTTTCTCCAGGCTGTGCTCCCAGTCTTGGAACATCATCTCTTTGGATGTCTTTGTAAACCAAGCAAAATTATATATCAGTAACTGTTTACTATTGAATTGCCCAAACTTTAGATGGTGCTTTCTCAGCTGTTGCCTATGGCTGAACAACTGTTAGAAAAGATCCAAAAGGACCGGACAGCTGTCCTGAAAGATGAGGCCATTATTTTGCAACTCACTCTGGGAAAATATAATGAATATTCAGCATCCCTTTTACATAAGGACCCAAAGAGCCTAGATATATTTATAAAAGCCGTGCATACAACAAGGGAACTTGGCGCAGGAATGCCAACCATTCAGATTACAGCCCTTGAAAAGGTCAGTGATTTTTTTCAGAAACTAAAATATGTTCAAGCTTTTAAATTTTGTACTGTTTTACTTGGAGAGGCTTAAGTGGAAATGTTTTAAAAGGAATATAATATATTTGATCTGTTTTTGCAAAATTGAGTGATGTACATGTGTGTCGAAAAGAACTGCATTTTAACTGATAAAATGAGTAATGATTTTACGTTGTAAGAGAGAGTGGCTTTAAGGTCATTTTTGGAATTCAAGTTTCTTCGTTGAGCTCACTTGCCTTTTTTCTATACCCTCTAGATTACAAAGCCATTTTTTGCAGCTATAGCAGATGAAAAAGTTCAGCAGAAGCTTTTGCACATGTTGTTTGATTTATTGGTGAACTGTAAAAATTCACATTGTGCTCAGACCGTTAACAGTGTTTTTAAAGGGGTAAGTTGCAAACTTTCTGTAACTTGTTTATTAACGTTTGTTCTCTCAGGGACACCATGTTAACTGTCCCTGATTTCCAGTGCATTTAGGAAGTCAGATGTTAGTGTCAACAAGAATCCTGGACAAGAAGCTCATAGAAAAGTGCAAAATCAAAATATAAGTTTTCATCATGATTTTTATTGTGTGAAATACTTATAGTGTTAAGCAGGTAGTGTATGTATGTTAGGTTGGATCTTACTCATATTAAATGGGATCTACCTGGTTTATGCAGGGATGTTCAACTGGGTATAGGCTATACTTAATTTAAATAGGTGTGTAATGACATACATATAATGAGACTGAGAATCTGCTTGTTGATTTATGTGTATATTAAAACAGCTGTACATCAGAATAACCACCTGGTTATTCTGTGTTTGTTTTGCTGTTAAAAAAATAACGTAGAAAACAAGTTCACAAAAATAGGTAATAATATGGGCAAGTTCTATCCAGTTTTAGCAGTTCTCAGAATTTTGACATATTTTCTTAGATTTCTAAGATGCATTAAATGAAACAAATTAAGATACAGAGTAGTGTGTATAATACAGTCCTGTGTGTATGTGTGTGTGTGTGTGTGTGTGTGTGTGTGTGTTTTAATATTTATGCAGGTGTTGGTATGTGGGAAGTACATAAGGTGTTTGCCTTTGGGGATTGATTTGAGCTCTAGAGTCATAGGAAAATGTAAAAGTGACATGGATGTTTTCACTGTATCTTTTTTTTTTTTTTATGTTTATTTTGAGAGAAAGAGTGTGAGTGGGGAAGGGCAGCGAGAGGAGGGGAGAGAATCCCAAGCAGGCTCCATACTGTCAGCTCAAAGCCTAATGCAGGGTGCATTCTCATGAACTGTAAGATCATGACCTGAGCTGAAATCCAGAGTAAGTCAGCGTTTATTTCTCTGATGTTATCCCGTGCAAGTGTATCATCGACCATTCTTCCTTCATATTTCAGATTTCTGTTAATGCTGAACAAGTCAGAATAGAACTGGAGCCACCAGATAAAACGAAGTCCTTGGGCACAATTCAGCAAACAAGAAGGCAAAAAATGCAGCAGAAGTAAGAGCTATGTGTTCAGTGAGAAAGTGCCCTTTGTTCCCCAGGCCTTAATGTTACGAAACCATTACGATTTTTTTGATACCTGTCAGTTTGGCGTATGTGGGTATGATAATTTTTACTTAGCATTCATAATGTTTGCTTTTCTAATATTTTCTTACCTGTTTCACAGAAAATCACAAGATCTAGAATCCGTTCAGGAAGTTGGAGGTTCTTACTGGCAAAGAGTAACCCTCATCCTAGAATTACTGCAGCACAAAAAGAAACTCAAAAGTCCTCAGATACTGATACCGACTCTTTTTAACCTGCTAGCAAGGTAATGACACTTGCCTTTGCCTTTGATCTGTGAGAGAATAGGATTCTAATTCCTGCATGTCTTCTCTAACAGTTTGTTTTCAACAGTCTTTTCTTGTTTAACTAGTCTGTAAAATAAAGCAAGTACTGTAGTTGAAAGATGAAAAGAAAGGTTTTAGGTACCCTTTGCCAGTTCCCCAAATTGTGTAGTAAGTGACCACTCCTCGTATAGCCTACTTTTTAACTTTCAACACCACATCTCTTGGGCATCTTTACTTGTATTGAAAGACACAGTGTGAAACTTGCTATGTTTTTAGGTGTAAATTACTAGATTGATAGCTCTGGTATATGCCACTGTAGTGTGGATATTCTCTTTTACTGTCTGAAAAGCAGAGTAATTTGCAAGGTTGTCCTCTAAGGTTTCAAGTAAGTTCGTGGAAAGTACAACAGAGAGGGTTTGACATTAAGCACCTACCTGCATGAGAAAAAAATTAGCATTAGAATCTTACATCTTGTTTACAGTCTATGTTTGATGTTAATATTTTAGTTATTCCTAATGAAGTATGTGTTGTGGACAATGGTCTTTAATGTATCACTGAAATTGTGTAACTCTTTGATTTCCCATTATTTTTTTTTTCTGGGGGGTCCTGAAGGAGTTTAGACCCTTTGCCACCAGAGCAGGGAAATATGGAATACACCAAACAATTAATACTTAGTTGTTTGCTTAACATCTGCCAGAAGCTCTCTCCAGAAGGTGGCAAAATACCAAAGGGTATGTACTTTGTTGGAAGGAAAGGGTGGAAGAACTCACTGCTCTGTGTGTGAACGTACCTACCACTTAGAGAGTTTTTTCTTTTTCATCACTGTAGATGTTCTAGATGAGGAGAAGTTCAATGTGGAATTGATTGTCCAGTGCATCCGTGTTTCAGAGATGCCTCAGACCCATCACCATGCCCTTTTACTTTTGGGTACTGTGGCTGGAATATTTCCTGTAAGTATTAAGTTTGAGACTTCAGCAGATATTTTAGGTATTTTCTTTCTTCAGTGGAAATAACCTAAGTGCTCACTGGTTTGAAATCAGTGGACTTTGGGTCTCATTGGCGGGACTCTCAGCCCTGTCTCTTAATAGCTGAGACAGTGTGAGCTGTTTGATCTTGCTAAGCTTCGGGTCCTCTTTTTGTAAAGTGGCAGTAATAGTAACCTTCTCGTAGGATTATCGTGAGGATGTGACTAGGTAGTTTATGGTTCGCACAGAGCCCAGCACAGTGTAACTGTGTTAGTGTTATTTGAAAAAAGTTAACTGTCCTGTTCTCCTCAGACGGCTTTCAACCAGTGACTTGAGAAAAGTAATTGGATTATAAACTGCCTCAGTTAGAGAAATCATGTCCGTTATAGAAATACATCTTTTGAAGAGATTGAAGTTTTTTCCTATCGGGGATTTAGGTCACGGGTTCTTAACTGGGGTTCTCCATGAGCTTTAGCGGTCTTTCTATACTAACATCATGTGCTAAATTTTATGAGTCTAGGATTTTTTTTTCTTTGAAGAGAGTCAGTAGCCCTCAGAGGAGTTGATAATCCAGCAACAATTAAAAATCATTGATATTTTTTCTTTGTTTTTATTGAAATATAGTTCATACACCATTAAATTCAACCATTTAAATGGTTGTACTGTTCACTGGTTTCACTATGTTCACAAAGTTGTATACCCACCACTATTATCTCCTTCCAGAACATTTTCATCATGCCAAAAGAAACGCCATGCTCATTAACTGTCACTTCTCATTCCATCTGTCAGTACAGTTTCTGCCCTGGCAACCATTAATCTACTTTCTCTCTATAGGTTTGCCTCTTCTGGACATTACCTATAAAAAGAATCCTGTAATATGTGCCCTTTTTAATGTCTGAAACATTAAAGTGAAAACACTTAAGCATCATACTTTCAAGGTTCACCCATGTTGAAGCTTGAATCAGTATTCCTTTTTATGGCTGAGTAATACTCCACTGTATGCAGATACCATGTTTTGCTTATTTGTTTATCAGTTGATGGATATTTAAGTTGTTTCTACTTTCTGGTGTATACCTAGTAGTGGAATTGCTGGGTCATAAGTTAACTTTAATATTCTAAGAAACTGCCAGACTGTTTCCATAGCATCTATAATATCATTTTGTAACCACCAGCAGAATATGAGAATCCTAATTTCTCCATGTCTTCACTGCTAGTTGGTACTGTCTTTTTTTTTTTTTTTTTTAAGTTTATTTTTGAGAGAGAAAGAGTGTGTGTGAGCAGGGGAGGGGTAGAGAGGGAGTGAGACACAGATTCCGAAGCAGTCTGCAGGCTCTGAGCTGTCAGTACAGAGCCCGACAGGGGGCTCAAACCCACAAACTGAGATCATGACCTGAGCTGAAGTCAGATGCTTAGCTGACTGAGCCACCCAAGCATCCCTTACTTTTTTTTTTTTTTTTTGTCATCCTAGTCTGTGTGAAGTATCTTATGATTTGGAGTTTGCATTTCCCTGAACAACTGATTATGTTGAGCATCTTTTCATGTGCTCAGTGACCATTTGTTTAATCTTTGGAGAAATGTCTTTGGAAATCCTTTGCCTGTTTTTCAGTGGGGTATTTCTTCTTTTATTACTGAGTTATAATGAATCATTGATATTTGATATGCTTAAAACGGAAAATGCTGAAAGGTGTGTTTCCTTTCAGGATAAAGTTCTACACAATATCATGTCTATTTTCACATTTATGGGAGCCAGTGTCATGCGTCTAGATGATACTTACAGTTTCCAAGTTATTAACAAGACAGTGAAAATGGTTATCCCAGCACTTATTCAGGTGAGCTGTTTTAATACCATTGTTTGTATTTCTTTTAATTTTATAATTGTGTATAGTATGAAACTTAAGTGACATTACAAGCCTTTCTGAAATGCTTAAGTGTTTGTGCTTCTGAAATTTTAGAATGATGGAGCTAAGAATGAGTCTTAGTAACAATGTCCTTTCCAAAAGCATGAACATGCATCGCTGGTTCTGCTTTGCTGGGAGGGCATAACTGTACACATGTCTTAGCATTAATCTGACAGAGTGAATTTACATTTGCTGTATATTTCAGGACATTGCAGTTGGATAATACCATTACTCATGTCAGTGAAGATAGGACATTTTAGAGCTCCAGTGGCAAATTTGTGAATACGCAATTTCAACAAACATTTTCCAAATGTTCTCTAAGAGCCAGGTACTCAAAGAGATGATTGGGTCTCTCTGCCAATTTGAAAAGCAGCCTTGAAGGTGAAAGAGCTTGGTCATCTGCTTGAGTTTTCTGTTTACCCCTACTTGTTGTTAATGCCTTTCTCACATTGTTGACCGTTCCAGGGATGACAGCACCGTCTCCTTTTAATCTTGGTATTTGGTTGATATTGTCTGTCCAACAGGTCCCAACAAGTAGGGGACACAGATCTAAAAAAAAAAAATAGCTGTATGCACAGTAGCATGTATGCCGGTAGAATAGATGAGTGGTGAAGGGTTCAGAATAGAGGATGGCACATGTCGGCCCCGAAGACCACAGTTTCAGAAGAAATAGAATTTGAACTGGCATAAATGAAAGGCAGGATTTGCTCGGTAAAAAGGCGAGGTCTGGGAGCATGCACCGTGTGTGTGAAGAAAGTGACATCACTCAGTTCGTGGAGTGCAGCGTTGAGACAGGGAGAAGTGGAGGGCATTGGTTCATTCGTTCATTCGTGCAAGAGGTTGTTATTCACTCTTTAATTCAACAGCCGCGTTTGAAGGATCAGTACCAGAGTTAAATGGTTTGAACTTTATTCTGAAAGCAGCAGGGAGTTGTTGGCCTTTCTGTACTCTGCTTATGTAGACTGTACCCGTTCTTCTTGGGGCAGAGCACAAGTCCTGCTTGATTTGTGCAGCCTCCCGGTTGGCCTGAGAGCAGACCTGTTGTAAGTGCCCCATACTTGGCATCTACCATTCATTGCCTGCTAGTGTTCTCTTTCCACGTGTGAGTCTTGTTTCATACAGATGATGAATCTTCGGGGCTGGGCTCACATCCTACACCTTGTATTCTCCTGGGAGCCAACAGTGCCTGGGACACCGTCTGTACTCTTTGAATATTTATTGATAGGTCTTTGATTATTCAGATTCTTTTGATAACTTTTTTTGGCGCATCTGAAGGCCGTGGACATTCCGTGTCCACTTAAAAGCTTCTTTTGTGGAGGGTTGTTTGCTCCTACTCACTGTCCCTGCTTGCTGTTCTGCAGTCTGATGGTGGAGACTCGGTGGAAGTCACAAGAAACGTGGAAGAGGTCGTGGTGAAAATCGTGAACGTATTTGTGGATGCGCTGCCCCACGTCCCAGAGCACAGGCGCCTGCCCATCCTCGTTCAGCTTGTCGACACGCTGGGTGCAGAAAGATTCCTCTGGGTCCTCCTCGTCCTGCTTTTTGAACAGTATGTCACGAAAACAGTGCTGCTGGCTGCCTGTGGAGAAAAGGTCAGAGTATAGAGTGGGGTGATTAGAAGGAAAATGTTCGTGTTTATGAAGCATGGGGCTGCTGGTGCTCATGTCGATTTAACAGTCCTTGCTCGCAACTGTTTGTAGAGAGGTTTTTGACGTTCTTTACAGCTGCTTTCCGAGCCTTTGGCACTCGGAATATCCTCCATAGCAACTGATATCTGCTGTAGGTGATTCGACCTAAGAACTGGTCTAGTATGATGCTGGGTGGTTCTGTTTTCAGCCTAACAGCACAGCTGAAAAGTGATTAAACTGTGTCTCTTGAAAGTGGTTTTTAAGGCGTTTCTTGGGGGAAAGGGAGGAATGTCTACGTCATCAAAATGGTTACAACATGGTGGTGGTTTTGAAGAGCCCTGTTTGGATGGATGAGGGCAGAACTTACAGGCCGAGGACTGCTTTTAAATGACTTTCTAGACACAGGATCTGGGAATAGAGGTAGACACATTCTGAGTAAAAGGATATGTTCAGTTCTGCTAAAAATCATAATGCAGATTATCCTGGAATAATGCCAACATTCTTCTCATAAATTGGCATTTTTAGGTAAGAAGCTCAGTAATTCATTCATCTCGTGATACATGTGACTATAAGGAACAGTATGTAATGCCTTTGCATGCCAAGAAATATTTTTCAACTACTTCCATCATTTGTACTTAGTTACATAAATTTGATAGGGATAATTACATAAATTCGATATCGAACAGGGATAAATTCAATAATTTCTTTTCTCTATACAGGATGCTATTTTGGAGGCAGACACTGAATTTTGGATTTCAGTCTGTTGTGAATTTAGTGTTCAACATCAGATACAAAGCTTGATGAATATTCTTCAGTACTTAATGAAGCTGCCAGAGGAAAAAGAAGGTCAGTCATAATCAGGTGTTCGTTGTTGAATCTGAAAGCTCCAGAGGTGCAGAAGACCAGACCGGTCATCCTCAGAGCACATGGTACATCTTAGAAGGGATTTTATGAGTAACTTAATAATTTTTATGTGATGGTGTGCTTTCTCAAATCCTTACAGAAAATGGTAAGTAGGATTTCTCCTTGCCTCTCCTCACACATTGGCATTGACTTTTTTGTTTAAATTTATTTATTTAAATTCAAGTTAGGGGGCGCCTGGGTGGCGCAGTCGGTTAAGCGTCCGACTTCAGCCAGGTCACGATCTCGCGGTCCGTGAGTTCGAGCCCCGCGTCGGGCTCTGGGCTGATGGCTCGGAGCCTGGAGCCTGTTTCCGATTCTGTGTCTCCCTCTCTCTCTGTCCTCCCCTGTTCATGCTCTGTCTCTCTCTGTCTCAAAAATAAATAAAAAACGTTGAAAAAAAAAAAAATTTAAATTCAAGTTAGTTAACATACAGTGTAGTATTGGTTCAGGAGTAGAACCCAGTGATTCATCGCATATATAACACCCAGTGCTTATCCCAACAAGTGCCCTCCTTAGTGCCCATCAGCGATTTAACACGTGCCCCCTACCCACCTCCCCTCCAGCAACCCTCAGTTTGTTCTCTCTTTAAGAGTCTCTCATGGTTGGTCTCCCTCTCTCTTTTTATCTTATTTTCCCTTCTCATCCCTTTTGTTCACCTGTTTTGTTTCTTAAATTCCACATGTGAGTGAAATCATATGACATCTGTCTTTTCTCTGCTTGACTTCCTTCTCTTAGCCTGATACACTCTAGTTCCATCCATGTTGTTATAAATGGCAAGATTTCATTCTTTTTGATCACCCAGTAGCATTCCATTATGTGTATATATACATCTTCCTTATCTGTTTGTCAGTTGGACATTTGGGCTCTTTCCATACTTTGGCTACTGTTGATAGTGCTGCTATGAACATTGGGGTACATGTGCCCCTTCGAATCAGCACATTGGCTTTTATACCTCTGTCCTTTTGTGTGGATGTTTTGGCTGTGGAGTATTACAGGTATATCCAGGATGAATTGTAGTAAAATGACAGCAGGTTAGCAGCAACGTATTAGCTGTGTCTTAACTTCTCATTAGAATATTTGTGAAGATGTTGACAAGAAAAAAAAAAAAAACAGGTGCCACAACTTTGGTAACTAAATATTAAATTTTTACCATATATGTGAGTCTTGAAAAAAATTCCACTAATTGCAGCACCAATTAGACTGGTTTAAGAAAGGGTTTGATGTGTTCTTAGTTCTCTGCCCTTTGAAACAGAGCAGCAAGGAGCATTGGAAAGAAGATACTAAGGACCCCATGGAGACTGTTTTCTGTGTGGCCAGCTGTTTGGCCGGGCTTATGGTCCCACAGTCTGCTTAGGTTTGGCAGGGACAGACCAGGAGCCTGGAGAGCTTTCTCCAGGAGAGGTTTCTCCCGTAAGCAGAAACCTTCAGTTTGAGTCACTCTCTAGGACAGTGAGTGGTTTTTTTTTTTTTTTAATTTTTTTTTTTCAACGGTTTTTATTTATTTTTGGGACAGAGAGAGACAGAGCATGAACGGGGAAGGGGCAGAGAGAGAGGGAGACACACATAATTGGAAACAGGCTCCAAGCTCCGAGCCATCAGCCCAGAGCCTGACGCGGGGCTCGAACTCACAGACCGCGAGATCGTGACCTGGCTGAAGTCGGACGCTTAACCGACTGCGCCACCCAGGCGCCCCCAGTGAGTGGTTTTTAAGTGGCCCACTGTGGACTCCCCAATCACTGCACCCTCAAACCCTTTTATATTAGATAAATTTGGATATAGGATTCTACAGAGTTTTAGAACATACATCTTTAAACTTTGAGAATTAAATGTTGAAGGCTAGAGATGACCCTCCTTCAGACTGTTGTGAGCCAACATGTAAATACTTCTGAGGCTTCAGAATTGGGAGTGGAGGCAACATTTATTTTTTTTTTTTTTTTTTCAACTTTTTAAAATTTTTTTTAATTTTTTTTATTTTTGGACAGAGAGAGACAGAGCATGAACGGGGGAGGGGCAGAGAGAGAGGGAGACACAGAATCGGAAACAGGCTCCAGGCTCCGAGCCATCAGCCCAGAGCCTGACGTGGGGCTCGAACTCACGGACCGCGAGATCGTGACCTGGCCGAAGTCGGACGCTTAACCGACTGCGCCACCCAGGCGCCCCTGGAGGCAACATTTAAAGGTTCCTTTTTGGGGCGCCTGGGTGGCTCAGTCGGTTAAGCGTCCGACTTTGGCTCAGGTCACGATCTCGCGGTATGTGAGTTCGAGCCCCGCGTCGGGCTCTGTGCTGACTGCTCAGAGCCTGGAGCCTGTTTCAGATTCTGTGTCTCCCTCTCTCTGACCCTCCCCCGTTCATGCTCTGTCTCTCTCTGTCTCAAAAATGAATAAATGTTTAAAAAAAAATTTTTTTTTTTTTTAAAATAAATAAAGGTTCCTTTTTAAATGTCTTTGTCTTTCATTTGCTTGTCTCGGTTGTCCTGTTTTTTGTTTGTTTTTGTCTTACTCTTTTCTCTGGGCTCTTGGATACTTTGTTGGTAAATACGCATCTTTCATTAATTCAGGAGAGGAAAAGCGGGCTGTGACAGATTCACAAATTCCTCGCAAAATCGTATCCCTTTTACTACGCTCATTATGTCTGTGTCTGTAAAGATTCTGCTTGAAGATGAGTGACGTCACTTGTCCTTGTTGCTCTTTTTCAGAAGCTGTTTCCAAAGCAGCATCAACTAAAAGTGAATCACAAGAAGAGGTGCTACAGATTTTTAATATAGACACTCACACGAGCAAGCAGCTGCGGCATTTTAAATTTTTGTCCGTGTCCTTCATGTCTCAGCTCCTGGCTTCTAATAATTTTATCAGAAAGGTGATGTGTTCTTTTAAATGTGTTTATGACAAGATGATTTTGCTTTTTCTAAAGGAACTATCTTTTAAACTAGTAAAAATAGATTGGCAAATATGAAAACATGAGGCATGCCTTTAAAGATAATAGAAAAAAATCAGGGGTGCCTGGGTGATTCAGTTGGTTAAGCGTCCAACTTCGGCTCAGGTTGTGATCTCACGGTTCTAGCCCCACATCGGGCTCTGTGCTGGCAGCTTAGAGCCTGGAGCCTGCTTCGGATTCTGTGTGTGTCTCTCTCTCTGCCCCTCCCCTGCTCATGCTCTCTCTCTGCCTCAAAAAGAAATAGAACATTAAAAAAAAAAAAGATAATAGGAAAAAAACAGAGCGTACCTGAACCATTTGGCATGATCTGGTGAGGCTGTACATGTATCAACCCTGCGACTCAATAATTCCATCTCAAGTGGTACACAGGCATATTGCACGTTTTACTGGGCTTCGCAGATAGTGTGCGTTTTACAAATCGCAGGCCTGTAGTAACTCTGCATCAGGCAAGTCTCCCAGCACCATTTTTTCAGTAGCAGTTGATCATTTCATGTCTCTCTGTCACCAGATTTTTTCATTATATCTGTTACGGTGATCTGTGGTAACTGATTATGACTTGCTGAAAGCTCGGATGGTGGTTAACATTTTTAGCGATAAGGTATTTTTTAAGGTACATAACATGGGTATTTTTTTTTTTTTTTTTTATATAATGCTATTGCCCATGTAATAGGCTATAGTTAGTGTAAATACAACTTTTTTTTAAAGTTTGTTTTGAGAGAGAGCGCGAGTCGGGGAGGGGCAGAGAGAGAGGGAGAGAGAGAATCCCAAGCAGGCTCCATAATGTCAGCTCAGAGCCCAACGCGGGGCTCGAATCCACGAACTGTGAGATCATGACCTGAGTTGAAGTCTTAAACTTAACTGACTAAGCTACCCAGGTGCCACTAAATGTAACTTTTGTATGCACTGGGAAACCGAAAAACTTATTTGACTTGCTTTATTGTGATACTCTCTTTATTGTGGTGGTCTTGAACTGAACCTGCAGTGTCTTCAAGGTATGCCTGTATACCCAGCAGAATGTATGAGCATAGGCACTAAAAGACGTCTACAAGAACGTTCATAAAAGCAGTATTTGTGGTAGCCCAGAACTAGCAACAAGCCAAGTGTGTATCAACAGTGGAGTGGATAAAGGGTCTGTCATCAAAAATGGACATGAGTGAATCTCGTAATGTTGAAAGAAGACAGGCAGACGCAAAAGATTATACCCTATGATTCTAGTTGTATAAACTTTAAAAACAGGCAGAACAAATCTAGGGTTGTAGAAGTAAGGACAGTGTTTACCTTTGGGAAGGAGGGAATAAGCAATAATGAGGGTCCAATAGAGGAAAGATTCTGGAATGCTTATAAGAGGCTTTAATAGGCTCTTTTATTTACCTGAATATAATGAGCTCTATATGTGTGATTTGTATGCCTTCCTGTTTGTGTGTTAAACTTTAAACAGAGAAGAAGGAAATACAGAAAATGAAGATCTAAAGAAACAGAGAAGGATCAGGAACATCAGAATGGTTGAACATTAATAAGAAAGTCTGAGTTGTGGTCTCCTGCATGAGCAGGTCAACGGGAAACCATGTGATCATTGAAGTATTTGTAGAAAAATAATGTAATAAATTCAGTACTTATGATTTAAGGAAAAATCCTCTTAGCAACCAAGATAGATGGGAACTTCCTAATGAAGTTCTGGCCTAATGAAGATACCAGAAACTGCTTTACATCACCTTTCATAATGAGACAGACTTTATAAAGTCTGGAACAAGGATATCCTGTCATTGTTTCTATTCAGCAAAAGAACGATGTGTAAGAATCCAAAAACAATCAGCAAACTCCTAGAACAAATGATTCGTTCAGGTAGCTTGCTTGATAGGGATTAGTGTAGACCCTGCTCTGTCTCAAGTGAGCTTGCCAAGGACAGTGGTGGTGCCAGATCAGTCAGGGGGGTCAGTGTGACTGTGTCCGGTCTGTCTAGACACATACCCTGTGCACATGGAAGAAATGCTTTCATGTGGAAGGGGCATTACAGAGTAGTTAGGAAAAGAGAACTGTCCAGTTACTAGAATGGGCTTGATTTGTTTTCCATGTGGGGAAAGACTGGCCTCATACCACATACGAAAGACAATCTTAGGTAGGTTAAAAAATTACTTCAGTGTGATTTTAGGTAGATTAAAAAATTACTCTCTCAGTATGGAAAGGAACACTTAGAAGGAAATGAGAACATTGTTACCAGAGGAACACAGAGGAATTTCTGTAAAAGTGCATTTCAACAAAAAGCCACCATAAACAAAATGAAAAGAAAGCCACAGACATAAATTAAAAAGTATCAGTTCCGGGGCGCCTGGGTGGCGCAGTCGGTTAAGCGTCCAACTTCAGCCAGGTCACGATCTCGCGGTCCGTGAGTTCGAGCCCCGCGTCAGGCTCTGGGCCGATGGCTCGGAGCCTGGAGCCTGTTTCGGATTCTGTGTCTCCCTCTCTCTCTGCCCCTCCCCCGTTCATGCTCTGTCTCTCTCTGTCCCAAAAATAAATTAAAAAAAAAAAAAAAAAAAAAAATGTTAAAAAAAGTATCAGTTCCTATGAGAACATCTGGCAAAGAACATGAATTCACAACAAATGGCTAATGTTGACATACAACAAGGTGACCTCTCTAGTAAGGAAGGGAGTTGCAGATTAAATGCGATGCCACTATGATGTCCTATCAAACTGGCAAAAGTCTAAAAGCCCTTAATAGCAGGAAGTGGCAAGGCTGCAGGGACACAGTTATTTGTGTACCCCACTGTGGGTTAGGTCTCCGGATAGCCGCTTCAGAAAGCGAGCAATCAGCGGTCTCCAGTCAGGTTGGAGATGCGCATCTCTTGTGATCTAGCCGTTCCCTTTCTGGGGTATATGCTCTACAGAAAAGTGCCTGCTTGTTCAAGGAGACATATAAAAATGTTCTTTTCTAATGTCTTTACTGACAGAAAAATGGACGTAAACTAAACATCCATAGTAAACAGATGGATGAGCAGATATGCCGTGGTGTGTACCGTGATGTATACAAGGAGTATTAAGTGAACACTAAAACGACATACATCTCTGTAGATAGATCTCAGAACTCTGATACTCCCAGAAAAGCATGTTGCTGACTGTGGTGTAGACTCTGACATTTAACGGCAGGTTCAAGTTTGTGGGGCTGGGGGCACTTAACCAAGGGAAGGGATGAGAGAGATAGGGATTATGCTGGCATCTGTAACGTTCATAATGTCATGCAGTTAGCTAGGAGCTAATGGAAGCATTTCATAAAATTAGTGGGTAAACGAGTGTAGATGGCTGTATTTTTCTGAATCTTTCTAGTACTTATAGAAATCACAGGTATCTATAGAGTATAATCACTCTGTGAGTAGAATAACGAAAGGGACTAGAGTTACTACAGTTTGATGGGGAAGGTCTCAACCTGATTAAATTGTACGGTCAGAAAACGGTCCCTGGGAGGTTTGAATTGAACAGTCTTACGGATGAGTTTCACTGTATATACTTCAAATGATTTTTTTTTATTTCTAGCTTGCATACTGCTCTGATGATGTTTTCTTTAAAAATTAGGTGGTTGAAAGTGGTGGTCCTCAGGTTTTAAAAGGCCTTGAACAGAGGTATGTTACTTTTTAAATTTTTAAAAAAATTTTTATTTGGAAATAATTTCCAACTTTTTAACAAAATGCTGGAAGAATAGTGGACAAAACTCTCATATAAGCCTCCTTTGTTTTAGGTTGCTAGAAACAGTTCTTGGCTATATTAATGCTGTAGCACAGTCCATGGAGAAAAATGCAGACAAGCTAACTGTGAAGTTTTGGCGGGCACTGCTTAGTAAAGCTTACGACATGTTAGATAAGGTAGGCTTCCATTTCTCCCCATCCACTGTGTTTTGCTGGTTTTATGTCATCGTGAAACTATTTGATAGAAAGTTTTACTTTAGGAATAAACTTAGTGATAGTTTTTCTTACCATAATGCAGCTCACATTTTTCTCGGAAAAGAGTCTCTTGATGGCTGGAGATAAATTCATCTGAAAATGATTATTTACCTACAAATTATGAGAGCATGTGCTTCACTAAAAAGATACTTTAAGATTGAGTCATCTAATACTGTATAATATTCTACTTTATGTAGTGGAATAGAAGAAAAATAGCTTTTTAGGTAGAGTATGTGGGATATTAGAAATATCACTGGTCTTGACATTAGGATCACTGTTCAAAATCTAGCTATAGGACTTTGAGCAGTTCACTTAGTCTTAGCATCGGCGTTTCTTGTTTGTTTGCTTCTTTTGTTTCCCTTTTAAATGTGGTTAGTAATGTCTACCTGAAAGGTTAGTGTAAGAAGTTAAAAGGGCATAAACTGCCTGGAACCTAGAAGGTATGCAGCAAATAGAAATCAGTCTTAATCTGAATGGATCTTCCCTTTTTAAAATTTTTTTTGTTCAATGTAAAACTACTGTCTAGGTCAATGCCTTGCTGCCCACGGAAACCTTCATAGCTGTGATCAGAGGGCTGCTGGGTAACCCGCTGCCTTCTGTCCGCCGGAAAGCACTGGATCTTTTGAACAACAAGCTACAGCAGCATACATCCTGGAAAAAGACCATTGTAAGTGAAGACTGTCCGTCATACCCACTCACCACTCTGGTTTATCAAAGAGCTGTATTTTAACTCCCTTGAGTTTGTCACTTCCCTGAGTGCTACGATTTAAATAAGTATAGTAGTATTTGAATATGATGCCAGTAGACGTGTTTCTAAAATGTGATGTTAATTCTAATAGGAATTGGGATAAGAGTTCTTAGAATGGAATCACAGCCTAATAGAGTTGTTGCTAATTTGGATCCTACGTTGTCTTAGCTTTAGCATGATCCAGTCCTCTTTTACTCCACACCAGTGGATGCATTACGTAAATACGTCCCAAATGGGTCACAAGCACATACCCTGGCTCAGTGGTGAAGAAGGCAGATAGGGAAACAGTTGCTTGTGTATAATTGTGTGGCACAGGGCCTCAGGCAGTCGCAAGCAGTAAAAAATGGAAAAGACGGACTAGTATGTTTTTTCTGCAGCTCTAATGATTTAAAATTTTTGGCTGACCTCTTCAGGTTTATCGTTTCCTAAAACTGGTTCCAGTCCTTTTGGCCATTGTGCAGCATAAAAAAAAGACGGAAGAACAAGCAATAAACAGACAGACAGCTTTATATACTCTAAAGCTTTTATGTAAGAATTTTGGTGCAGAAAATCCAGAGCCTTTTGTCCCCGTGCTGAGCGCTGCTGTGAAACTGATTGCACCAGAAACAAAAGAAGAGAAGAATGTCTTGGGAAGTGCCCTGCTGTGCGTGGCAGAGGTGACCTCCACCTTGGAGGCGCTGGCCATCCCTCAGCTTCCCAGGTATGCTGATTAGGACCTGGAACAGGAGCCATCATGTGGGGTTTCTGGTACAAATTGAAAGATAATACCTTAACAATTTTTTTTTTTTTTTTTTTTTTTTTTTTTTGCCTCTCAGTAGAGGTTACATAAGATTAGATTTGTTAAAGATTTAATTTTTTCTTCAAACTAAAAACCACTAATTAAAAACTTTCTAATTTCCTTTATGATGTTTGTTGCCTTCCACTTTTCACTCCCCCTTGGCCAGCTGTAACTAGGAAGCAAGGGGTGAAGCCCCGTGATGGGTGTTCGATCTGTTTGGGCAAAAGCTGCCTCGTGCAGCCCAGGTTCAGAGTTGAATGCTCCTGACTTTCCCCCTTGGCTTTGGTATTTTCTAGCTGTGCAGCCCTGGGCAGGTTACTTGGTCTGTTAGAGCTTTGCCATCTCTAAAACTGAGACCAGACCGACTTCATGGGATTCCGGTGGGGGGTGACGTAAGGCTTTTTGCATAGCGCCTAACACGTAGCAAGCATTAAATTGAAAGTCCCTGTTATTTTTTAAAATGACTATTGCTACTGGGAGGTTTCTTGCTCTGAGTCTCATAAAATGTGTAGACATGTTTTGTTGGCTGTGACATAGCATGATGTAGCGGGCACAGTTATTAGGAGTTTTGCATAGTGACTTCTCCATTCTCTGTTCTTAAAGTTACTCTAAAACTCTTGCTTTTTTATATCTAGCCTGATGCCATCATTGCTGACAACAATGAAAAATACCAGTGAGCTGGTTTCCGGTGAGGTCTATCTGCTTAGTGCTTTGGCGGCCCTGCAGAAGGTTGTGGAGACCCTCCCCCATTTCATCAGCCCTTACCTAGAAGGTGTCCTGTCCCAGGTGAGCCACAGTACCTCAACATGCTATGCCCGTTTTCTCTCCCATCATCCCTCCTGCTTGGTCATGACGTTGAAATGGTCATCGCTTTCTTCTTATAAGGCTCATCTCTTTTTTGATTTTGCAGAATGTGTTTTATTGCCTTTCTCTCCCCTCCATGAGATCGTTCATGTTGGGCTAGAGCTGCCTTTTATTACTTGTAGAAACGTGTGTGTGCTATTTGCTTCTAATGTAAAGGGTTTTTTCATCCTAAGGTGTCTTTCAAAATCAGAATCCCTCTATTGCTGTTCAGTGGTTACTTGGCACATGGGCAGTGGGCAAGGGGCATTTCTAACTGACAGTGCCCCAGAACGATCCTCACTCTGTTCTGTTGTACTGGTCATTTGCCATTATGAGGTTAGGAGCTTCAACTGCCATGATGAAAATAATTTAGCTGATTCACACACTCTTGTAGCCAGGGCTTGAAGGTAGACTTTTTATAGAAAGGGACCCCTACATCTGAGGAGGTTTGTAGATAGATTTTTTTAGCAAGAACAAACACACTTGACTCTTCTCATGGTCTCTGGATTCCTGTCCTCTTTAAAAACAAAAAACCCATCAATCTGAGTGCTCTGTGTTCTTCTGCCTTCCACCATTTACCTGCATCCCTGACTCCACTTGGGGAAGAAGCATCTGTTCATTTGTATCTACAGATGTTCAAGACTGCTTTGAAAGGAATTCTGTCAAGCGATAGTGCTCCGAGCTTTCCCCAGCCGCTAGCCTCCGGGTTGACTTCTGTAAGTGTGCAGACATTGTCAGTGAGTTCTCATACTGGCTTTGGTCATGGTTTCTGTATTCCTATAGGTGGTTCATTTGGAGAAAATCACTGGTGGAATGGGCTCTGCCTCACAAGCTAATGTCCGCATCACGTCCCTTAAAAAGACACTGGCTACCACACTGTCACCCCGAGTCTTACTGCCAGCGATCAACAAAACGTACAAACAAATTGAGAAGAACTGGAAGGTTAGATCATACTGGGTTTTAGACTTTGGAGAGGGGAGATGTGGTACTGAAATTTCTAAGTTTTCACTTAAAGAAGAGGATGGTTATTTAATTGATAAACGCACTAATGAAGTCGGAATATTTAAAATTGGCATGTGTCTTTACTGTGTTACTGGTAGAAGCACATGCATCCATTTATGAGCATCTTGCAAGAGCACATTGGGGTCATGAAGAAGGAAGAGCTCACCTGCCATCAGGCTCCACTAACCGTGTTTTTTCTGGAAGCCCTGGACTTCCGAGCACAGCACTCTGAAGTAAGCTTATTTCCACTTCCCCAGATCCTAAAGTTATCTACTTGTTTAAGAGCCAGAGAAAAATCTAGCTGTGTAATCTGTTTTACTTGCCAAAGTTATTTAGAGCTACATGTTAGTAATCTGGCTAATCTTCTGTTTTTCAGGATGATCTGGAGGAAATTGGAAAGACCGAAAATTGTATCATTGACTGTCTAGTAGCCATGGTGGTGAAACTTTCTGAAGTCACGTTCAGGCCCTTGTTCTTTAAAGTAAGCTTGCTCCTTCCACGTCTCCTTTGTACCCATACATAAATGTTACAAGATATGTAGAGTAAACTGATATTACTTTATCTTTTTAGCTGTTTGATTGGGCTAAAACAGAGGATGCCCCGAAGGACAGACTTTTGACATTTTACAACTTGGCAGATAACATTGCTGAAAAACTTAAAGGGCTTTTTACTCTGTTCGCTGGCCACTTGGTGAAGCCTTTTGCTGACACCTTGAACCAGGTGAACATCTCCAAAACAGGTTGGTAGCTGACTCCAGCCGATACCTTTGCTCTGTGTACCTTACACAAGGCACAGTAGGTACAGTAAGCATAAGGAGGGTGAAGGTTTTACTTCATAATCAGTCAGTAGGCATTGAAGTCTTGACTTGAGCAGAATGAAAACATGTTAATAACAATTGACTCACTTAGAAGTAAAAGTAAGGTAAATGGTATGTGCTACTCTAAGTTATTGGAAGTAACTTTAAAATGTTAAGATTTAAGATTGGTGTTTTCTTTACTGCTAATAAGCAACCCACTTGATAAGTGGTAATTTAACTTGCCAAACTAAGTGATCTAAACTGAGAATCTTGACTCCTACAGAAGGAGCCACTTACCCGAGAGCTGCCCATTTTATGTCTTCATCCTGATTTTCTGTATTGTTTTAGAAATATTCTTCTGACTGTAGTGTTAATAGTGATTTGAATTTAAACATTGGAGGTTAAATTGTGAAAATCAACTGTTTTTTCACTTTTACTCTTCCCATCTACAGATGAAGCGTTTTTTGACTCTGACAATGACCCTGAAAAGTGCTGCTTGCTATTGCAGTTTATTTTGAACTGTTTATATAAAATCTTCCTTTTTGATACTCAGCATTTTCTCAGTAAAGAGAGAGCAGAAGCCTTGATGATGCCCCTGGTGGACCAGGTAACCACATGGAATCCATCTTTTTGACAAACGATGAGGAAATTGCCATCACTGTTAAATTTTTTGTTAATTTTATTTAAATCCAAGTTTGTTAACATATAGTGTAATAAGGTTTCAGTAGAATTTAGCGATTCATCACTTATATACAACACCCAGTGCTCATCCCAACAAGTGCCCTCCTCAGTGCCCATCACCCATGTAGCCCATCCCTAACCCTCTTTCCCTCCAGCAACCTTCAGTTTGTTCTCTGTATTTAAAAGTCTCTTATGGTTTGCATCCCTGTTTTTATCTTGTTCTTCCTTCTCTTCCCCTGTGTTCATCTGTTGTGTTTCTTAAATTACACATGGAGGTGAAATCATATGATACTTACCTTTCTCTGACTTCTTCCGCTTAGCATGATACTCTCTAGTTCTATCCACGTTATTGCAAATGGCAAGATTTCATTCTTTTTGATTCGCTGTTAAATTTTTACTAGGTTTATATCTACTAAAATTAGAGCTTGCTGGGCTTTCTTCTCCAGGCTTTTTTTTAAATGAAATTTTTATTTCAAAATTTTTTTATTTTTAATGTACAGAACTTATCCTCATAGTGGCATACACCAGGTTTTACTTTTGAAGGTTTCAAATGGAAGGCAGGATATAAGGACTCATGGTTAGATTTTTAATTTTCTAAAATTGGATTTATTGAGAATGTTTTAGGACTGGGCCGCCATCTGGAAGAACGCCTCTCAGCTGTTCTCCTGGAGGGAGGGGTGACGCTAAGGGCCATGACAGTCTACCTCAGCTCCAAAAGGTGGTAAATTTGCTCTAGAGAGTGTTAGAATTACACACCTGGTCATCGAGCCTGCTGATATGAAAGAGTAAACAACTTTATTTATACATTGGGAATTTTTCAGACAGAAAACTTGTTGCTCAGAGTCCCTGTCTCCCTCCTAGCTAGAAAACAGGCTGGGAGGAGAAGAACGGTTCCAGGAGCGAGTGACAAAGCACCTCATCCCGTGCATAGCGCAGTTTTCCGTGGCCGTGGCAGACGACTCTCTTTGGAAACCACTGAACTACCAGATTCTGCTAAAGACAAGAGACTCCTCACCCAAGGTGGGCGCTGTGGTCGACAGGCACTGAAGCTGCGTGCGTTCCCCATATAAACCAAACAGTCCCAAAGCGGTCGTGGCTGTAGGCCCATGGTAAACTAGCTGCTTGTCTTCTAGGACTGGAGGTTGCTCTTTTGGGCAGAAGTTTGAGCCTGAGAAATGTTTGGTTTTTACTTAAAGGCTATTTATAAATAATAGAAGTCCTCTCCCAAGTCCTCACTTGATATATGTAAGTGATGAATCATTGTGTGTTAGACGCAAGTAGTGACATATTTAAATGTCTTTGTGCTCCCAGAGACTGTCTTTCAGTCTGTTCACAGAACATTCCTTTGAGCTAGAGCAATGGATTATCTCCGTCATGTGTATCAGGCTTAGGATTTTGTGAAATAATGGAAAATAAGGAGTGGTGGACACTCACTCACGTGGGCGAGGATGAACGAAGTTACAGTCCCCTGCCTGTGTCTCCATTTCCAGTCACCAGTTCTCAGTCTAATTAGCATACGAGAACCTCAGTGAATAAAGCAGACCGAAGCAGAATTTTGTCAAAAGATTTATTACTTGAAATATATAACATTTATTACAGGAGAGAACAATGAGGCTATTTTCATGAACCCCCAGATTTTACATTGTAGGTTCTTACAAGCTTATAGCATTAAATTTGTCTTAATGTTTTGTTTTGAATGTACAATATCAAAAAAAGTCTGGCTTGAACATAGGTAGTTCATAGGCTTTTTAAAGAAATCATTTTGCTTTATCCAAATATTTTTTTTTAATTGTCCAAAACCAGAAAGAGGATTAGTACAGCTTTTGTTTCAAAGTGAACCACTAACAGAGCCAGACCGCTGCTTGCATTCCATAGACCAGAAATATGAAATAGAGAATATATGAATTAGGTATATGAAATAGGAATAGAGAAACACCCAGACTTTAAGTTCCCAGATCAGGAAGTCACGATACATTATTTTTAATTCCGTGCTGAATGCCCGGCCCCTCCCACCACTGTAGTCGGGAGGGAGGGGTCCTGCCTGAGGGGGCCAGGCGGCCTCATCGCCCAGCCCAGCAAGCCCATGAGCTTCAGTGCACGTAAACTTGATGACATACTTGAGTCTGTGTGTGCCTTTTTGATTGTTGTTTTTAAAGGAAAATGTTAGAAAAAGGTATTCACATTAAGCCCTGCAGTACTGTAAGACACTTTAAAAAACACTGGTTTGTATAAGGTTGCCCGTATTATAAACAGACCCCAAGTTGTTAAATAAATTGGTGTTCTGAGATGGAAGTGGAGTGGACAGAGGGGGAACCAATTCGTTTAAAAAGTCGGAGGCTGTCTCAAGTTAGACAGTTGTGAGATGTAAATGTAGCAATGCGAGTCCTGGGCAGGGGAGGGGGGGAGGGGTTAAATCCTCTTTCTTTACCTTTTTATCTCTTTCAGGTTCGATTTGCTGCTCTGATTACAGTATTAGCACTGGCTGAAAAACTAAAGGAGAATTACCTTGTCTTGCTGCCAGAGTCCATTCCTTTCTTAGCTGAATTGATGGAAGGTAATTCCTAAACTAGTAAGAAATAATGGCAGTAAAATTCTGTGAAAATGTGCCCAGTGATCATGGAAATTTGGATAGAACCCCATCCTCTGCCTCCTCCACATCTCACACTGCAGACAGGAGGCGGGGTGCTTGTTTCGAGTAGGGTTGAGAGACCGTATTAGGTGGCCACCCCACGATCATCTGAAACTTGTCTACAAGGAAATCTCCACCACCTTTATTTTTGCATTTATTGGTGTTTCTCATTATCCTCATACATTTATGTGATTATTTTAGTCCCCGTAGATTTACTGTGTCAGAAGGGCCAATAAGATCACAGTAGATTAGCTGCCTGTTAATACCAGCCAACATTTCCTCCATGCTCTGCCTGGAGGATCTCATTCAGTCCTCACGATGTGTGTGCCATTATCCCTGTTTTATAAAGGAAGAAACTAGAGGCTTTCAAAGGATTTTGATGAACTAACAAAGTGAGTGTGACGGGTAGAGCAGGCGTTCAGGCCAGGTTTGCAGAGTTCTGGGCATGGCGAACGCCCTGCCACCAGGCTGCACGAATCAGCAGGGGTGAGGAAGCAAGCAGACAAGCGCTCGTCTACAAGTACATGCCCCGGTGTGTCTTGCGGCCTAGAGCAGGGGCGTCACTAGAAGTTGGGATTCCCACTGTGTACCGCTCTTTCGGGGGCTGCAAGGAGGGTGCCGTGCTTTCTGCTTCGTGGGCAGGTTTCATTTCCGTCCTTTGAACGGTGGCCAGATGATGCAAGAGCTAAAGAATTAGACTAACGATAACTGAGGCAGTTTTTATTCTTGTGTTTAGATGAATGTGAAGAAGTGGAGCGTCAGTGCCAGAGGACCGTCCAGCAGCTGGAGGCCGTACTGGGGGAGCCACTCCAGAGCTACTTCTAAGACTCCGGGTTTCGGGGCGTTCTTACTCTGTTCAGAGGTTGGATTTATTCATGTTTTTATTTGTGGGTGTTTGGTACCATATTACTTTTGGTGCCCTCACCCCTGCGCGGACTTGTGTGTGAAACCAGCTGGCGTGCTGCCCTCCCGCCCCTTGTACGGAACTGCAGTAAGAGTAAACGATGCCTATTTTTATACAGACTGCTGTTTGTCTCAGCATTTGTCACAGTCATTTCTGATTGATATTATTGATATCACAGACCTGGTGAATTTTAGCACTCAAAGGTAAAAGCACCTCATCTTTAGACAGTTAAAGCCTTAACTTTTCCCATAAAGGGATTATCTTACGTACGTGGTATCCATGTTGGATTTCATTCAAGGTAGCTCTTCGAGAAAGTGACAGTTACTCGGCACCAATGCTTTGGACTATAAAGCTATTTGGAATACTTTTCACATTTTGGGTAGATGATACTTCAGTCATAATTTTTGTGCGTGGCCACAGTGGGAATTAGTTCTGGAATGCATTTTCTGCTTAGGACTAGGATTGTCTTCTGTACCCTTCAGTCTTTGGTGGGGGCAGAGGCAATAGGCTCTCAGATCCCACAGATAGAAAAGGCCCAGAAACACTAGGTGGCATGGCTCCTCCAGAATTAGAAATGGTCACACTTCCCCTGATGGTAATTCAAGAATTACTTGTATGAGAAAGTATCAAATTTTTTTTTCAAACTTTATAATATAGTTTTGTCTTTTTTTTTAATGTTTACTTTTGAGAGAGACAGACACAGAGTGTGAGTGGAAGAGGGTCAGAGAGAGAGGGAGACCCAGAATCTGAAGCAGGCTCCGGGCTCCAAGCTGTCAGCACAGAGCCCAGTGCAGGATCGAACTCACGAATGAGATCATGACCTGAGCCAAAGTCGGACGCTTAACCGACTGAGCCACCCAGGCGTGTTGGAACTTTCAAGTTTTCTAATCCCTGATGTCATGGTGAAAGTGAAGGCTCAAATAAACTACCTTCAATAAAGACAGATTTGTCTAATTTGTGCCTTAAAAATAAGTTTAAAATATCTAAGAACTATCCCATGGTTTTAGTTTGAAAGCCTCTGTTCTAATTTAGTACAGAAATTTCATGCCAAATTGTGACACAGAAGCAAAAGGCTGAATTGTAGTTGTAGAGATATATAGCTTGCTAGGAATGCGTACTCCCTTTTAAAAAAATGTTTTGATAAGATTAATCAGTAAAATGCTAATAGCTTCTTTTTAAATCACATCTTATTTTGTATTGTTTCTGTCAAAGAATCAATCTTACGTCTTAGTAACAGCTCCACGTAAAACAAGAAGTATGTTTAAGAATTAGAGGAAACAATGTATGTGGGGCTTTTTTTCCTGAGGGGCCTATAGTCTCCATCTATGGAGTCACGCCCTCTGATGTTTTACATGAAGGAAAAAAAATAACCAAAACCCTGGGGGATTCTTTCTTCAATTCTCCCAATGAAAGCTGGGACCCCACTCCACCCTGCCGTGAGCTTGGCAAGATGTAACATGATAAATTAACATGAATAGAAAAGAATCACGTGCCAGAATCTTCTACACTGAGTACTTTTAAAAAATCAGATTGGTAGTAGTATTCTTTTCAGTATATGGGTACAAATAATATCTAACCAAAATCTGTAATGAAAATAGTCCTAAACCCTGGCAGCATGTTCGGCGTAGCAATTTAACATGATAAAATGATCAAACTAATTTAACTTTTTTACCTCCCCACTCCCAAGCCTTTGAAATTTCCTGTGACAAGATCTGACCTGTAAGAATTCTATAAAGAACTTCTGCCAACTCACTTCAAAGAATGAAAAAATTACAGAAATGCAACAATTTAACTTGCTGATACAGGTTTGATTTTAATCACTTAAAGTAGAACAATGTTTTGATCTGGCTTGTTAATGATGAGGGACTAATCTTTAGAAGAGCAGAGAAGTGGGGTTTGTTTGCATGCAGACAAGCAACAGATTTTTACACTGCTGCTCTCTACCTCATTGGTCTCAGTGTATTTTATTTTCTGATAGTGTGTGCCTATTTCATGAACAATCATTAAATCTAATCTTGACAATTGCTTTGTTACACCCATAAACATTTTACAGATTGAAATCATCTACCTTAAACTTTCTAGTGGAGTGTGTGTAGACCTCTAACTCCAAGTGCAAGTCCTGTAAGCATTTACTGGTATAGACATCCATGGCCTTCAGATTGACATCAACTTAACTTTCACGCCATTTGTTTTTGTTTTGCTGCGTTTTTTTGACTTTGCGCTGTGTCCGGATATCATAGTGTTATTTCTTTGGCAATGCTTATAGCTAGCAGAGCTAGATACTTATCATGTTAAAGAAAACTGCCAAATGTAAGGGCAACGTCTGTCCTTTCAGTTACGGGATATGATCGAACTCTGGTTACGAAAGCAATAGCTAGAGAAGGAATAGTGTCTTGTAAATTCGTGCCTAGGTGACTTAACAGTTGAGTAATTCTTTTAAGTCTCTGGTTACTTTATACAATTAATGCCTATAGAAAAATTGGTGACACGAGGGCAGAGCCCAAAAGATTCTGAGCTCAAGAGGGAGCAGAGTGGTATTATGTTCCACTGTATACACATATCCCCAGCTTCTAGCGCAGTGCTGGCAGGAAATAAGTACTCAGTGTGTTAGCTACTGGATTACTAGATACTTATTGAATCTGAATTGCATTTAAAAAAGGAAGTCAAGGTGGGAGAGAGAACAGAAAGGCCTGAATAATGGCTGTCAGTTGTTGTTGCCTTGAATTTCCTTACCCTGTGGCTAGACAAAGCCACGCTGCGTGGCAAGACTGAGAACACCTAGGAGGACTTTGTTATGCAAGCTCATTTTAACAATATAGATAAACAATAATAGTGAGATGCACTTTACCAAGGCCAGTGTCACATAAGCCATTTTGTATTTCAGTTTTTGTAGCAAGCATGTCGGCTACCAGCTTCTGACTTCCAGTAAGTGAATATCTCCATCAATTTCCAGCGTGTCAATATTGCTGAGCTCTTTAAATCTGTGCTTGTACTCCAGGCTGTGTACACCATTTACGGCAACCTTGAATTCTCTAACATCACAATAAATTATCATCTGGAAGGAAAGTACACACAACATTAGTGGCTTCCCTCGGTTTAGGCAGTTCTCCCAGCCCACTGGTGTTAACGTCCCTTCTTACTAAGATTCTAACTAAAGTGTATCCAGTAGTGGCACCTTCTGCCTCATCCCACTTGGGGAAGGGACTCTGAGCACGTTTGCAGCTTCACGCTGTCCCCGGGGCCCGAGGCCTGCCTTCCCTCAGCACCCTCCACCCACTGCACCTTCTCCCAGCGAAATGGGAAGTCGTTCCCTCCCCACACCCCCCTCCCCTCCCCGTGTCTGGGAACCGTAATGACGTAGGAAAACAGCCATCTTGACCCTTACAGAGGAGCTGACTGCGAGTAACAGGCTAGAAACCAAGGGACCTGGATCACGACTCTTCGGCCTTAAACCACAGGGTCTTAGACAAATGCCACAGTAGAGAATTTCAGAGCTTTTAGGGCACTCGCTGGGACTGCACAGCCACGTGGCAACCTTGACTCCATTTCCACCCCAGCTCCGCACATCGTGGTCTCCCATCTGTGTCTCAAGCTCAGGATTCTGTGGCTCTCTGGAGCAACTGGCCTTTTGGCAGAGTGAGTTCACGTCCGTGGCCAGTGTCAGCCTTCTGTGCTAGCCTTTCAGAGCGGTCTCTGCCTAACACAAACCCGTGAACATCAAAAGAAACTACAGTCCTTTTAAATCACTTTGACACGTCAGCCTCATACTTCCCGCTGCCGGCCTGGCCACCACGCTACCGTGTATTCTCCAGCCACACCGCAAAGACCAGTCTGGTGAACCTGCACCACGAAGCTTCTGAAGAGCAGCTCAGCCTGCCTCGCACCTGGCTCCACCCCCAGGGGCCAGACGGAGGCAGAATCTGAATCTGCAGAGAAACAGGTTATTTATTCTGCTCTGACTGGTGATAAATGGCTGCTGGGGGCGATTCCTTGGATAAAACAGTGAACGGACAGAAACAGGCTCTAGGTCTATGTAGAGAACCGAGGAAAATACCAGTAACTGGAATCACATTATCCGCACAACAGTGCTGGAAATCCCAGTTTCAACCAGGCGGAAGGGACCTTTGGTAACGTACATTTAACAGAAATCTCAAGAGAACACAAAACAACGGCCTCACGCCCAGAAGGGAAAAAACAAGCTGGCATCAGAGGCATGTAGTGGGAAGGTCCGTCAGTCACCAACACCGTACGACACAGCAGGTGCGGCGCCCTGCATTACCGATGGAAAAGACGGGCACGCGGCCTGGAAGATGCACTCCTGCAGAACAGATACCATAACCATGTGCAAAAGACAGTCCCAAACCCCCCCCCCCCAACTATCTGATGTTACAGAACAGCTCGTAAGAACATGATTTGATTAAAACAAACAAAACTCACAGATGAAGTTACAAGACAAAGGTATTTTTTAAACAAGTAGCTGGAACTGATAAATGAATTTGAAACAACAGGGAACAGAAGATAACTGGTTAAAATCAAAGTAATGGCATAATGGCAAAATCCAAGGATCTCAATAAAAGCATATTAAAAAGGCAGGAGTCTGAAGCAGAGAAAAATCGATCACTACAGAAACTTAAAAATAATCCAACACGAGGTAATGACTGTTCCTGAGGTAGAAAACTAAGGAAAAGATTTTAAAGGAATTTTTGTCCTTTTTCCATTTTAATCCAGTAGCAAACATGGATGGGGCCCAGATCAAAAAGCAGGTTAGTCACCAACCACAAGGATCCACTTCCTTCTGGAGCAGTCACTTCTGTCTCCCTCCAGTGAGCCCCAAGTGGCCTCTTATACCTGGATTCTTGCCAAGCCAACAAACCCCTGTGCTGCCCTCCCCACCTCCAGTGACTTGTTCAAATCATCCCCTCCATCTGGAAAACCCACCTTTAACTTCACCCTCCTGCATGCCTCTGACTTCCAAACCAGTATCCACAATTTCCAGGGACCCTCCTATGATGAGGTCACAACTGTTACCCCACATACCGGAACTTAGGAATACACATTCATGTCCAGCTGCTGTCTTTTATTCAGTCTTGGTGTTCCTGCTTTTTAACAACTGGTTTTGATGAGTGCTCAAAAACTCAACCTACTGGTCCAGAGCAAGTGACAGTTTTAAAATGTAGAAGCAGGACCCTAAATCAGTGACCCTAAATGACCATGGGAGGCAGTACGTCACCTCAACTAGTGATTGAACCTAGCCAACCACCCAGCGTCCGCGTCAAAGAAACTACTGTCTGCTCAGCATCCGGAAACGTTTTCGGAAAGGTTGTGTCACCATAATATTCACACGTTTGGGGGACCCTGGACAGTATGTCCTCAAGTCACACGACATGAGGGGCCCTAAAAAAGTTACCTGACCTTCGAGTTCCAGGGTCTAAACATCTCTTTCCTTGAATATATACAAACAGGACAAACTCCCTGTAAGAAAGGACTGCCACCTAAAGCTACCTATAACCAAGACGGCACGTGACGGAGAGTGCAGGCAGCTTTATAGGTCCTGTGTGCTCATGTACACAGGAGATTATCCTAAACATGTTTTTCCAGTCCTGAGGCAAGGCTCCTGTTAAAATTCCTATTCCTCAAATTCCTATGAACTAATATGGGCCACACAATAAGAATCCCAGGGCAAATAATGCAGTATTCTGCTGGCTGTGCCATTTAGACTGATTGTATTTTGAATGCCCCTTTTATAATGCAGTCTCCACGTAAACAAAAACTACGTGCTGTCTCCACATATTAAGCTAGGACTTGACGTAAGTAGACCATTTATCCCACCCCTCCTCCCAAGATTCTTTTTCCTGTCCCATAAGATCATCTTACCTCAAAGTACATCCCGGGAGTAAATGGGAAAGAGGTAATATTTCTCTCTTCTTCTCCCCAGGACTCGTGAAGAAAAGAATTTCTTACAAATGCTTTAATATTCAGGCGTGGGTTCAAGTGGAGAGCAATATCCTTGGATTTTCCTGATATTAGGTCAACATTAAAGCTTTTGAGAGAATAAAAAAAAAAAAAACCCTAATTAACCAAGTAGAAGGAAGTGCAGTTTCTGCCATTTTAACAATCAGAATTGAACTCTGATCACGACACAAAACACATGTATGCACACAGACAGGAATGCAGATGAGGTAAAATTTTAAATTCAGTTATCGCTCCACTGGTGTAAATACATTCTTTGCAAGATAAAAATATAAAAAAATTTATAGTTTTTTAGCCTCAGTGTTGAGGCCACAGGTCTGGTTGGGAAACAGCAGAAGAGCAAGTAAACCACACGCCTGTTACTTTAGGCTGCAGGGGGATGGGGTCCTCACAAGTGTTCTGTTCTCAGAAATGTACTATTTTCTAGGAAATAGCTAATTTCAAGCTTTCAGAAGTCTGAACATCTCTAGGAAAGGTCGTTAAGTCACATGCGGTGAGGGGCCCTAACCAACATTATCTGACCTCGCAGCTGCCCTGGAGTTCTACAAGGCAGGCGGGGGTGGGGACAAAAATGCCACCCTCTTGTCTGGCCGCAAAAAGCCTAGCTCAGAACACTGGGCCTGAGTCCTGGTTCTGCCCCAATCAGCCGTAGACAGTCTGGTTAGCAGCGTGACCTCGAAGCTCTTGCTCTGATGGTCTCGGCTTCCAGGTGAGGACTGGGACACGGCTCCCGCCTGTCCCACAAGACTGGCTGGGGTCTAAGGCAACGAGAGAGACACGTGCAAACTCCGCACCATTATTGGTAACAACGGTACTGACCCTTTGGCATTTGTATTCACTTCTCCTTTAATGACGACAGTTCGTCCAGGGCCCATCGAGTTGTTCAACCTCGCAACGAATGGCAGAGTCTGTAAAGAGACCACAGTCGGCACCAGGAAGCCTGCAGAAAGGGGTCTCGTGGGACAACTGTCCGAAGACACGTTTTAACGTTTAAAGGCCATGACCCTGTAAAACCCCAGTGGTCGGCGCCGCCTGGCTCACGGCAGAGACTCGCCGAAAACGGTTCACGCGATGAAATGGGTTAACGGGACACGGGACCTGCCTGCGCTGGGGACTGCAGCTGGGCCACACGTCCTGCCTGAGGGGAGGCGTTAAGGAAGCACACTCCTGGCTCAGAGACTACGCCCGGCCAACTCTTATCTGTCCAGGATCAGCACAGAAGTGCAAAGTGGCTCCTGTGGGTTTCTACTGAGGGTGGAAGTTACATATACCAGCTAATTAAAACTTAATTTGTTAAACAGAATTAAGAAAATTTTTGGCTCTTCAAACCTTTGACAAACAGTTGGTAGGTAGTATTTTGGCGCAAGTCAAACTGTGATTGGCAGTCGAACCTTTGCTCTTGGTGCAGACAGTTCTGGGTACGATTTTAGAAATGTCTCCTCTATTACTAGGCTGTTGGGGAAACAGTTCTGCAATAAGGTGTGGAAAAAATGAAGCTGGCTTCCAAGGTTTAAACTATTCATTTCCTGGGCGATTCTAGAAAACACTCCATGTATTATAATCTAGGCAAAAATACTTACAAACTGTGATGTGCCAGACTTTTGTACCTATTGGAAGAGAAAGTCAAAATGAAGACATTTGAAAGGGAAAAATTTTAACACGAGCAGTCAGATCTTACTGGTTGAAATGGCCAGAACCCGGGGTAGTAGCACCCGCTTGGCCTTGGATGTGACACACAGCGGCCTATGCTGACAGGTGTGGTATCGGGCTGTGAAGGGTGCTCAGGCTGGGAACACGGTCTGATAGTCCTATAGTCCTAGGACCACACATGAACTTTACACATGTTTTACTTGTTCTTTCCAAGGGGCTCCCAAAATGCTGAGATTATATTCTCTGAGGTCACATGCTCTGAGATCAGTAAGATGTAACTTTTTCTATTAGTGACAAAGACTCAGTGTTTAGACTGTACTTGTTCCTACAGGGGAGAAGATATATGTGGAAGTTTGCTTCCCAATGTGCTGACTGTGTTCAACATTTATAAATACTGTGAGACAGTTTACTCAACACTTAAGAGAGAGGTTTTTTACAGAAGAACGGTAGGTGGTGGTCACAGACACTGAGGGCTCAACCATCTGCAAAACTTCCAGTGCCTGGTCCCACAGAAGTAGATGCCTTAGTCTGCAAATGATTACTCCCACCTTCTTGATATTAAAAACAATTTTTCACAAGTTAAAAACATAACTTTGTGGGGGCGCCTGGATGGCTCAGTCGGTTAAGCGTCCGACTTCGGCTCTGGTCATGATCTCACGGTCTGTGAGTTCGAGCCCTGCATTGGGCTCTGCGCTGACAGCTCAGAGCCTGGAGCCTGCTTCAGATTCTGTGTTTCCCTCTCTCTCTGCCCCTCCCCAGCTTGGCGTCTCTCTGTCTCTCTCAAAAATGAACACTAAAAAAAAAAATTTTTTTTAACATAACTTTTAAAAATTCAGCCTGCCTGCCTGCCACCTGATTTACTTGACAACTAAAAGAACATTTTTAAACTGGTGGTTATTTAAAAGATTGAATATTTACATTTTCTTTACTTATCTCTGTCAGTTCCAGAGTAGACGTCTGGGTACTTCTTAAATCCTAAAGATAAGATTAATTTTTGACATCCGTCAGAATTCTAAATATAACCTCCCTGACATCTCAAAAAGAATTACAAATAGTGTTAAACGTGAAAATAGGCTTGAGAATCATGATCCAAAAATGCACTTAACATTAGGGTCCTTTGCCCCCTTATCAGATGGGCAGACCTCAAAGAGCCTAAGAACGAGTGTCAAGAGGAATGTGACAAATGGGCACAGCTGCTGAGACTGCACACTGCTAGAATCTTCTTGAAGGGCAAGCTAGCGGTATCTGTCATAACTTAAAATGCAAATACCCTCTCAGTACATTCCGCTTCTAGGAAGTGATCTCAGGAGAAATCCTCCACTGTTCTCCTGTGTCAGGGAATTAGCCCCTGTGCCAAAGGGTTTTGTT
This sequence comes from Neofelis nebulosa, assembly GCF_028018385.1. Classification (NCBI taxonomy): domain Eukaryota; kingdom Metazoa; phylum Chordata; class Mammalia; order Carnivora; family Felidae; genus Neofelis; species Neofelis nebulosa. Next base: position 7,354,825 of record NC_080794.1, on the reverse strand, counting down.
TTGTAATTACTGTTGGGGTTTTTTTATTGTTGTTGTCAGAACCATACTAGATTTAAGATCCTACAGACATTAGAGCGCTAAATGGTGCACTACTAGTCTGAAAGCTTTGTTTCTAGGAAATCAACATACTCATGATGGAGACATTTATAGTATTTTTATCTTAAAGGAAGATGTTAATTAAAGATACGTGCTACCATTTCATCAGAAAACATCATCAAAGACCCCAAGCTATGGAAGGGTACTCACCGAGCTGAAGCTAAAACCAACTGAGTGAATATTCACTTTGCCATAAATGCCCAGAGTGTCTATCTTCCCCGGGCTAATCCTGTGGGCATAGAGCAGGATATGTTTCCCATTTACCGCCACCTAGATGGACACAGAACACCCCGCCACCCCCAGAAAAAAAAAGTTAATACATTAACATGTCCAAATTTAAATCCCGTTTCCTTGGGTTTCATTTTATACCTCTTCCCCCAGGTCTGCACATCACACGTCTGATCAAACTGTGACTGAAAGCATCCATAACACTAGCAGTGGTTCTTAACTTCCTTTGAGCGCTGATCTGATTAGTCACCATGGACCCTCTCCCTCCACACCAATTAGGCATTCATGAGTATATTGCATGCATGTGTGCACCTACGCGTGTACACGAGGCATCCGGGGTTCAGAGGTTCCCCGGATGCCCTAGGCCTGTGAGCTCAGGTTAGCAATCCGCCCGGCAAGCTTGCCCACCTGCTCTCCTTGAGGACCACACTCCAAGGAAGAGGACGCTGCACGTGGCAGGCTTTCAGTAAATATTTGTTGAATCCTGAATGAACGGACATGGGCAAGCTACTCAATTTATCTGCGATTCCTGAAGAAAGGGCTGCTGTTGTGATCAAGTCACTCCCGTGAGTGCCTGCAGCACATTGCCTGACGGCAACCCACTCCCTGTCCCTCCCTCCCAAATAGGGAATGTTGGGAAAACAAGCAGGATACGAAACGGTCTCGGACCTCAAGGAGCTTAAAATCCCCTTGGCACGTAAAATAAACACAGGAAAACGCACAACAGGACAGGAACAAGAGTTTTCGAGAAGGATACAGGTACAAGCGCCCAAGAAGCCGGGGAAGGGAGGGGAGAATGGAGTCCGCGCCCGAGATGGGGAGGTTTTCACGCTAAATTGTGCGAATCTCTCTAGTCTGGGGGGCTCAAGGTTCTACGGGGCTTGCAGGCAGGTGCATCCAAAGCTCTAGGGCCACCCTCTCCATCACACGTACGCACTATGAGCACTGTGTCTAGACCGCTCGATGAAGCCAGCAGTGGCACTTCTAAGAACTCTGGATCTAGAATCTCACGATCCTGAAGGACTTGGGGCAGGATTCCCCGTCGATGTTAGTTCCAGATTCCCAACCCCCTCCCCGGGTGACGGTGACCACAGTTTACTCTCCCACAATTGATACAGCTCTGCACCAATTCAGAAGTAAGCTCGGCTGTGCAGCAGAAATGCCACACAAAGAGGTCTGGAGGCCCCGGCCCCACAATTCCGGATGCCACGAGGCGCAGGCAGAAGCTGCGTCCCAGCTCACACTTAGGTACCCGCCGCGCCCCTACTTCAGGGCAAAACGATAAAGCCACTCCTTCTCTTGACTTAAGTAACGTAAGGGCGGGTTCGCCAACGTGCAAGCCTGCCTTGGGTGCCGCTTCTCATTACCTTCATTCTCCCAAACCCACCTGGAATTTGTCTTTCAACACCATAATCACAATCTCAAAAGATTTTTCTTTTTTGAAAGGCGTGTCGTAGGTGATCTCCTCCCATCCCCATTTTTCATTTTTCAGAGTATTGCAGACGATGCAGTCGGACCACTTGAAGCGTGGATTGAAATGAAAGGCCACGTCGGCGCGGGGCTTCACGCTGCTGCCGCACTGCAGATCCACCTGGAACCTGCGGGAGTGAGGAGGAGTGAGGAGGGAGGGTCGCGGGCAGCCAGGAGGCGGGCTGCAGCTGGAGGCCTGGCGAGCTGAGTGACCCGCGACTCACCCCCGCGCACCCACCCAGCTACCCAGAACATGGAAGTGAGGGCCGGGTTTCTAGCTGCCGCGAGCCAGGAGAAACAGGAAGGACCTCGCCCTGGGGACAGGAGAACGGTGACCCCGAAGCCTGCTTCTCTAGATGACGGAGTTACCTGGAAATGTCTGGGCTTTCTCCTTCAGACTTCACTTTCGCTTATTTAAACCACTGTTACCCGGGCATCAGCCACAGAGAGCTGGCCCGGCCCTGATGCCGCCTAGTCCGCAATTTGTGCCCAAAGCGAGCATCAGACAAAACAGCCCGAAATCGATCTTCAGAGATGCCGTGGGGGTGTTAGACGGCAACCAGACCTCGTCCCTGGCGTCTGACCACAGTCCCTGTCATTAACCGTGTATCTGATCATATTCCAACCACACTTCGAACAATAAAATGAAAAACTCAAGTTTTTTGATTTCGGTCTTCATTCCAGTCTCCTCGGCACCTTGGCCTCAAGAGTATCAAAATGGTCTCCCCCGCATCAGTTTCTGTGGTTGTTCCACAGTCACGAGAAGACAGCTTAGTCACTTCCTCCATCTCACACCATGGTTTTTACCTGTCCGAATCACAAGGAACATGCCCACGTATCACAATCAAAGTTCCAGGCTCCAACTGCTCAGGAATCGTCCCGACATAGGGGATTACCTAGAAAAATGATTGTAACAAATGTACGTTTACATAAACAAAACGGGAAGACTACATTTTGAAAGTCCGCATACAAATCTGCTCAGAATCTAGCATTTTCCAAATCACTGCTGAAACAGCCGAGATAGTGACAATATCTATACACCTGAGTTCTGTGGGAAAAGACACAGCTAAAAGTTCACAGAACATTTTATTTGGCCGGGGGCTTTGTGAAATAAGATACTTAATAGGACAATTATGATCTAGAAAAAACAACGTGCTGGAAGTCAGGTCCCCTCCCCCTCCCCTTTTCCTAACATTACATGGATGATCCCGACGGCAGGACGAGACCACACCAGGTCCCGTGCCCACACTGATGGAGACCGGGACACTCACCGGCCGCTTGTAGAGGGGCACCAGATGAGCCCCTCCCCCACACCTGGGATGGGGGTGTCTAATCCTTGCCAGGCCTCCCGCCCACAGCTCACCGGCCCTGCTGGAAACCAGAACCACGAGCCAGGATGACCCTGGGCGCCTGTGGCCTCTCCGGACGCAGCAGCAGCAGCATCCCCCCCACCCCCCCGCCGCCGCGCCTGACCCGGTCCCGGGCTTGGGTTCGACACGGTATCCGTGTCTCCTCTTGCCCCCTCATCACCCGGAGCCCCACCTCTTTGTCTGGGGACGGACACACCATCAGATCTTGTCGCTCCCCTTCCGCAGGGGTGGCCCCACCATGCTCCCCGTCCACTGGCTGCGTCCGCGGCATCACAACCCCCACCCTCTTCCACTCGGGAACGTCGGAGCAAGCCAAGCCGGCCAGACCCCATCATACCTCCCGCCAAGCTTCCCCGAGTTGTGACACGCATGCTACAACCTCTCCTAGGTAGCCGGTCGCCAAGAGCTGAGGCCTAAAACAAGAGCGGGCACATCCAAGTGGTTGTGGATTGGTGGCTCCTAAGCTGAAATTCTCGCCTCAAGCGCGGTCTCCTCCGTGGAGCCCTTTCCGGACCCTGGGCCGTGGCACCGAACACCCCGCCCGGCCCGTGAGCTGCACGGGGCGGGCCGGCTCCTTTACACCCCCAGGACCGAGGTCAGACGAACGAGCTCCCACCGGCCCGGTGCCGGGGTTCTGGCAGCCCCACACGCAGGACGAGCGGCGCGGGTCGTGGCCTTAACCGACGAGCAGAGATGAATGAAAACCGGAAGTAACCGAGGCCGGCGAGCATCTGGCATCACGGCAGACGCAGCGGGCAGGGCGGCTGAGACGAGCGGCGCCCGTCACACCCAAGAACACCCCCCAGATGTGCACGGTGTGGCCGCAGCCGCCCGTCAAAGCCGTGGGTTTTGTGCAGAGAACGTGAAAGGCACTCCGCTCGCACACTGATCTTCTGGGCCGCGGCGGATTCCCTTCCACGGCGTAAGTCTCTTAATAAACTGAGACCTGCTTTTGTCGCTTCAAGTCTTACGCCTGTTCAAATTCTATTGATGCAGAATGTTTAATAATGCAAAAATGTTAGGGATAATATTAGTGAGAACAGAGCCGACAAAACTACACACGGTTTGATCCCAACTAAGTTAATAATAAACATTAAAAAAAGAAATAAGCCAAAAATGTTAATAGTTTTCTTGAGGGACGGGATTGTGTTTTTCATCCTGTATTTTTATATTTTCCCGAAAATAAGCGTTTATGTTTTTATAACCGCAAGTTTTGTTGCATAATTTTAGGGTTGGAAAGGGCTTTCTGAGACCAATAATCTATTCCCATCACTGCTAGTAAGTTCTTCACAATCGTTACTCAGTTGTTTCAGTCTAAGAAACAACAGCGCTGAACATTTTAGTCCCTTGCTGTGTTCGGCATCTGGACGAACGCTTTCTGCTCGGGAGACCACGCTAAATGATGTAACTCTCGAGGGACTTGGGCCACGTAACACAAAATGCCCTGCAGCCCACAGACTCAACTCAAAACTGCTCCTCTGAAAAGCGAGAAGGGCATGACTTTGTAGGCAACTTCAAGCTTTGATGCTTCGCAAATAATTTATGTGGAAAAAAATTAAAACACGGTTACGATGGCTCCGGAGACGATACCAGAAGCTTAAGCCCCACTCGTTGAGTTTAGTGTTTTCTCCCAAAACTTCCTGACTCATCCCGCTTCGCCTGTTTCAGGGTTATTCAGTGTCGCTCCACACGACGGTCGTGGGTGGACTCCAGCTAGAAAGACGCACGACGGCCCATCCGTGAGGCGCTCCTAGAACAGCCGGGAAGAAGTCAGACACCCGCGGAAGGAGAAGCAGAGGAGAAACATGACCCTCTGGCCGTTCAGAACCACAGTCTCCTTCCACGACTGGAAGAGCCTCTCCACCTGCGAACATTCAGCCTCACCCAGACTGCAGCGAGCGGCAAGGGTGTACGACGAAACCCGGTCACTCAGTAGCCCCGCCTCAGACTCCAAGTTGGAGCCAGGGCCCAGAAGCCGCCATGAGGCGGCGTTCGCTCCGCCAGCGGGCAGCGGCCACGCGCAGGCGCAGACGAGGCGCTGGCGGTGTTGCCAGTACCACCTGTGTCCAGGGGTGGCGCCAGAGGTCTCGGCGGAAACACTTCAGGCGGGACTTTGGACGTGGTCCGTGACCAGGCCTCGCCAAGTCCGGTTCTTCAAACCTACCAGCGATCCGGAGAACCACGCAGTCTCATTTGATACATCTTAGTTTAGCAATTAATAAATTAATCATCTCTGCTTAGAGGCTGGCTTTTATGCTCGCAACTACAAACCACGACTGACTCAACGGCTTAAAATATGGGGTGGTAAGCCAGTGCCAAATCAGTGCTTCAGAAAAGTGTATAAAGAGTTCCGAGCTGCCCAGAGACACTTTATGGTGGAGGTGTGATTTGAGCTGGGAGCTTAGGAGGAGAAAGCCAGTTCGGGTAGAAATGTCCATTTACAAAAGCAGAGAGGCAGGAAAGATAAAACATGTCTGCTAGAGAGTAAGCAGCAAGGGAGCAGTGCCAGACAGGCAGGGTCAGATTTTAGAGAGATACAACGAGGGAGGGGTACCTGTGTGGCTCAACTGCTTAAGCGTGGGACTCTTAATTTCTGCTCAGGTCATGATCTCCCAGGGGCTCGAGCCCCGCCCCAGGCTCTGCGCTGACAGTGGTGGAACCTGCTTGGGATCCTCTCTCTCTCTCTCTCTCTCTCTGCCCCTCCCCCACTCACACTCTCTCTCTAAACAAACATGAAAACAATTTTTTTAAATATGTTAAAAACAAAAAGGATGATATAATGAAAATGGGGTTTAGGAACAACAGTCCAGGGGGGTAAAAATGTGCCGGAGGGCAGGGGTTATCTGGGAGACTGGCTACTTGCAGGAAGCCTGGCATAAGGAGAAAATATAATCCAGGCTGATGGCAGCAGACACTGCGATCGGGGAGAGGAAGAGCGAGGTACGAGAGATATTTCAAAGGAAACCATCTATATCGGGCCACCAACTAAAATGGTGAAACTGGGGAGGAAACAGATTCAGAAGGATGATGAGGAGTTTAGTTCTGAACGCTTCCCGTGCGACGGCTCAACAGGACATCTAAGAAAGAGCCTGTATGACTGAACAGAGTGGGAGATTCAGCACAAGTTAAGTGAAGGGCCAGAACTCATGCTCTAAAGTCAGAGCAGAGGTGATTATTAACGATATCCAGGTAGATAAACTGAGAGGAAGGAAAAGTCAGGGGCAAAGCCTCGATGGGTTTGTAAAGCGAGGGAGTGTGCAGAAAAGGGAACAAAGCAGAACTGACTGCTGTCCTTGAAAGGTGGCCTCCTTACGAGGTTGGCCCTTGGCTGGTGTCTAGGAACTTGGATTTGGGGACAGCACCCACCACCCACACGGAAAAGGGTGGTCTCCTGTTCGCAAACTGTGTGCAAACAATCCAGTTTATGCTAAAAACCTGCTCTCCTTCCAGGAGTCTGGAATTTCGGTACGTGCTAGGCAGAAGCAGTCTGCGAGACCGGCCCCAGATACGATCTCCCGGCAGTGACTCTCTGATGAGCTTCCCCGGTAGGCGACGTTTCACATGCACCGTGACAGCTTGCTGCTGGGGGATTTAAGTCCATCTTGGGTGACTCCACTGAGAGAGGGCCCATGGGACCTTGCGCCTGGTCCTCCTTAGACTTTGCCCCAGGTGCCTCTCCCTTTATGACTTTGCTATCACTTCACTATAGTAAATCACAGCCGTGAGCAGGACTGTGCCAGTGAATCATCACAATGGGGTGTGTGTCGGAGACCTTGATGCAGCCAATGAGAGAGAAAGGAGAGAACGATCGATCGGTCAGGCTGGACACTCATATCAGGGAAGTCCTTTCGATACGGGAAGACTGTCAACATCTCGGACACGGCAAAATAAGGAAGATTAAAAAAAGATAATGAAATGGCAATCATATCTTTTGGCCCAGTGATTCCGCTTTTACAGATTTATCCTATAAAATACTGGCACGTATGCTTAAAGACGCATATACTGGGATGTACATCACAGCACTAGATACAATCACAAAAGGAAACAGTCCCTTAATGGAAATTGGTTAAAGGAGTTATAGTATATCCATACAGTGGCCCAATTATGCAGCCATGAAAATAAGTGAGAAGCTATAAGTGTGCCAGTCTCTCCAAAATGTATCAAATGGAAAAAAGTCGCATACACAACAGTTTATATACAGGCATACCTCGGAGATATTGTGGGTTCAGTTTCTAAACCGCTTCAATAAAGTGAACACTGCAATAAAGCTATTCAGATAAATTTTTTGGTTTCCCAGTGCATAAAAAAGTTGTTTCGGGGTATCTAGGTGGCTCAGTCAGTTAAGCGTCTTTTGATTTCAGCTTGTGTCATGTTCTTGCAGTTCGTGGGTTCGAGCCCCACATCGGGCTCTGAGCTGACTGCACAGAGTCTGCTTGGGATTCTCTCTCTCATCTCCCTGCCCCTCCCCTGCTTGTGCATGCTCTCTCTCTCTCAAAATAAACTTAAAAAAAAAAAGTTATGGTTACATTATACTGTAGTCTATTAAGTGTGCAATAGCATTGTATCTTTAAAAAAGTGCATTCCTTAACTTAAAAATATTGCTAAAAAAAGCAAACCATCATCTGAGCTTTCAGGAAGCTGTAATCACCGATCGCCATAACAAATATGATAATAATGAAAAAGTCTGAAATATTGCCAGAATCTCCAAACTGTGACACAGAGACACGAAGAGAGCAAAAGAGAGCAAATGCTGTTGGAAAAGCGAGCTGCCACGAGCCCTCGCTCTGTGCGAAGCACTCGGTAAAACGGGGGATCCTACTGTACGACCCAGATGCGGAAGCAAACAGGATCTATGAAGTGATACACACAACACGCACGCTCGGACACTCACGTGTGTTCTCAGGAAGGATCTACAAAACCTGCTGAATGTGACTGCCCTCAGGGAGGGGAACTGAGCACAGGGTAGATGGCAATTTTATGTGTTCGTGAAACCCTCAAATACTCTTTGAATTCTTACAAATGATTTACACATACTCTCTTCAGATTTTAAAAACAATGATGATAAGGGGCGCCTGGGTGGCGCAGTCGGTTAAGCGTCCGACTTCAGCCAGGTCACGATCTCGCGGTCCGTGAGTTCGAGCCCCGCGTCAGGCTCTGGGCTGATGGCTCAGAGCCTGGAGCCTGTTTCCGATTCTGTGTCTCCCTCTCTCTCTGCCCCTCCCCCGTTCATGCTATGTCTCTCTCTGTCCCAAAAATAAATAAAAAACGTTGAAAAAAAAATTAAAAAAAAAAAAAAAACAATGATGATAAAGGAAAAGCCACTGAGGTTTGACACAAATGAAATGAAATTCTGAACGCAGCTTCTGTTCAAACTATGCGGGGCTTGGCGGCACGGGAACAGCAGAAGTGAAACAACAGAAAGACACGGACAGAAACGGAAACAAACCCGAGAGAGGGGAGCCGATCCAGGGAGGAAGACACGACTTTGGTTTTGAACTAAGTCTAAGAAGCGGGAGCCTCAGGTAAAAGGCCGGAACAATTTATACACTGTGTACACGCTCAAAAGGTCTGACGATGATCAGGAAAGACACAAAGAGAAAGCAAAAGACACAACTAGTGAAGACAAGAAAGAAATTAAGAAAGAGTTGAAAAAAATTTAAGAAAGAGTGAAAAAACAACAAAAACGAAAACCAGAGGGCAGAGCTGTGGTGAGGACATCAAGTCCGCAGAAACAGACGCTGACGCTCTCAGGACCGGGACCAGCAAGGGAAGAACAAGGGAACAGAGGCTGGAAGGGACCTCGGAGGTTAAAAGATTTTACTGTTTTAAGGTCAAATGGTAAGGGGTAAGGGACAAAGGATGTCAGGTCAAATGGTAAGGGACAAAGGAGAAAAAGATAATGTGGAAGCGAGCTTCCGAAGGAGAGCGGAATGGTGAGCTTTTGAGCGCCAGGTGGAATGAATGGTTACAAGTGGCCTATTAACTCACAACAGCCAATCTGAGCCGCTGCTAAAATTCCTGAGATTTTAAGGTAATCAGCTGGGATACTGCACAAGCTAGCCTTCGAAAACACTACTTTCTTGCGTTACGGTTATTTTGTTAGTGATCAGTCAAAACCCTGAGGGAGAGCTGGAGCCGAGTGTGCGTGCTCGGCGCTGCGAGTATTTAAGAAATGAAATTTAAAGGGGGCGCCTGGGTGGCGCAGTCGGTTAAGCGTCCGACTTCAGCCAGGTCACGATCTCGCGGTCCGTGAGTTCGAGCCCCGCGTCAGGCTCTGGGCTGATGGCTCGGAGCCTGGAGCCTGTTTCCGATTCTGTGTCTCCCTCTCTCTCTGCCCCTCCCCCGTTCATGCTCTGTCTCTCTCTGTCCCAAAAATAAATAAAAAACGTTGAAAAAAAAAATTTTAAAAAAAGAAATGAAATTTAAAGACAGAGCTCAATGTCATTTTTGCTATTAAGTTCAATCTTTCTACCTCCATCCTTTTCTGCTTTGAGAAGAGACTATACATATACATATATATACGTACATATGCCATCTGCCAAAATTATCTGCTTTGGGACACTGTCACCACGAACCATGCTCAGAACGGCAGCAAGGCCTTCTGGGAGCCCTGGCTGCATTTCCTGCCCTGGGGCAGCACCACTTCCCCAGGCCCTTCCTCAGGAAATGAACGTCAGCGTCGATGTGGTTCAACCCTAGAGCCGCCTGTGCTAACCCCAGAAAATCGGGAACTGTCCGTGTGCTCGCATCAAGATGCGTGCGCACGTTAACCTGCAAAACTGCTTTCGGAGTAACGTTCACAGAAGTCATCTTACTGAAGCGCAGAACTGAGGAGTGTAACCTGACCATCCCTCCCCCTCCAGGCCGGAGCCAACACGGTACTTCGGTCACCCTTGACAGGCAGCATTTTTTTTTTTTTTAATCTTTGCAGAAAGTCAGTCTACAACCTTGAGATGTTTTGAACTCTGGGATCCAGAAAAGCATTTTAAATGTCTCACTGACTTCAAATTCAGTCAGTCTTCCTTTCGAAGCCAGTACTATTTAAGGCTATTTCTTCTAAAACTGAGTTTTGCTTGATGCGGCGATGGTACCTCATTCTGCACAATGACGTCAAAGCTTAGGTTAAGAAAAAGAGTTACAACTACAAAGTGAATAACAAGAAAATGAGACCGGGTCAGGGTCATGCTTCGGGGACCCTCACCGTCCCTCTCTTGCCCACGAGTCTCTGGGGACAGGGGGTTATTTAAAAAAAAAAAAAAAAAAAAAAAAGTAACTCTATCTTAGACCTAAATTCAGGATCCAGCTTCATCTATGTGGAAACTAGACATTTCTGAAGACTCTTAATCACCACGTAAAACTAAAACCCGTTCATTATTTCCAAGGACATACACTGAAAGTTCCAGCAACTGCAGTCCCTGGGGCCCTTGAACCACAAGACTCTCATTCTTCTCTTTCTCCATCTTGCCACTAGCTTTTGGCCTTTTCCCTGCTCAAGTACGAAGCAGTATTTGAAAGGCAAGGGAAAAGCTGAGACATTTACTTCTCATGACCAGGGTCTAATTAAGAAAGAAAATTAAAAACTTTTAGAGCAATGAATCCATTTTCCTTTAAAATATTGTCTTGTGATGATCTTCCCAGCACCAAAGTCAGCTTCCCTCCACCAGACCCCATGCTCTCCCTTCAGAACACGTTCTCACCACCCTGTACGGTCACTGTGCCTTTGTCCTCCACCAGACACCGAGCTCCAAGGGCCGTATCTGTTTTTCGGTCAGCAACCGGCACAGTCCCTCTCACACAGTGGGTACTTTCCATACACGTTCATTGAATTTGATGGTCTCCCCTCCCCAGGAATAGATAATTACTATCCAATTGGATTTGCTCTACATCCTGCCACAGATAAAAAGTGATTTCATAGGAATCAGTTACCGGGTTATAGATGACATTCTGCAGGTTGTTTAGGGACAACATCATTCTTTTCCACCTTATCGTTGATTCAGGTCTCTATTCTACGTATGTTCGAAGGTTTTAAGACTTCTCAGATTGAATCGAAGGCACCTGTCCTGTGTAAAATCAAAACAGAGGGAAAGAAAAATTAGCATGCATCGTTTTTCTTCATATCGTAACTGACTCCAAGTTTAAGTTATATTAGTTTACTGGGAGTTACCAAACAACAGGTTGCTATTACCATCAACGATCTGACCCCCAGATCAGATCAGGGAAGTACCTTCCCTCGTGTACTTACACGCCAAACAATTTGGGATTATCAGCAGGAAACAGGAAACAGTGACTTAAAATATACATTAGTAGAGGAGAGGGCTCAAAATGGCCACACGGGAAGATCCTGAGCTCACCCCCTCCCACGGACACAGCGACTCTACTGCTACACATGGACTACCTCCTTTTGAAGGGGGCCTGGGATCTGGATGAACAGAGCCTGCGCAAGAAGAGGCAGAGATACAGCCTCACGAATGGAAAAACCACACCCCAGGCAACGGCATTCCACAGTCCAGACAGATCTCAAAGGCACGGAAATTTTCCCAGAGGAGTCAGAGATTCAAGCTCACATCAGGCACCCCAACCCTTCCATCCTGCACAGATGGCCCGGCCCCCAAAACAGCTGGCTTTCAGAACCAACAGGGAATCACCCATGAAAACTATAGAACTATAGGGGAAGGAAAACCCATTCTTGAAGGGCCTGTGTGAAGACTCCCTCGGCCCAGAAACCAATACAAAAATACCAGACCAAAAAACACACAGACCAGAGGTGAAGGAGACCCACTTATTAACCTTGGAGCATCTGCGAGAGAAGCTAGGACAGCTGGGCCTCTCCCCGGGAACCGAGACACCGGCGGCAGTCATTTTGCTCTCTCATTCTGCCATGCTGATCCTGGTGGAGGCCATTTTGGAATCCGCTTTCTAGACTGCTCATGTCAGGGGGTGCACACTGCTGAGAGCCCCACATAACCTTATGTCTCAGCATGGCCTTGCTGCCAACAGGACAGTGACCCTGCCCAGCAGAGCAACCTGAAGCGGTTCAGCCAGGCCCAACAGCCAGAGGGGCAGGAGGCCAGCCCTGCCCACCAGAGCACGTACACAGTCGTAGCCCTGCCGCAGGGGAGAACCCTGGAGCAGCTGGCTCTGGTGGCCAAGGGGGAGCGCGTGTCTATGCCCCATAGGACATCCACATAAAGCCGCTCCTTCAAGAACAAGAAGACCAGGAGACAGAGCTGAACTACTTCATACATACAAACACAGAGTTAGGCAAAACGAGACAGAACAGTATGTTCCAAACATAAGAACAAAACTTCAGAAAAAGAATGAAACAAAACAATGTACCCAATAAAGAGTTCAAAGTCATGGTCGAAAAGATGCTTACTGAACCAGGGAGAAGAGCGAATGAACAGTGAGAACATCAGCCAAGGGAAAATGCAAGAAATTACCAAAAAAAACAGAAAGGAATCTAAACATAACATGAAAGAAAGTCATAAAGTCACAGGAGAAGAGAGCAAGAGAACTGTAAAATCAACCAGAAAACCATCAACAAAATGGCGATAAATACATACCTGTCAATAATTACTTTAAAAAAGTAAATGGACTAAATGCTCATCAAAAGGCTTAGGATGGCTGAATGGATTTCAAAACAAAACACAAAAACAAAAACACACAAGGTAGAGGACTGTGGGAAGCCGGTGGAGTAGGAGGACCCTAAGTTCACGGTGTTCCCAGATAACATTCATATCAGCATAAAACAGAAAATGGCCCAAAGGCAGAACAAACTCCGCAACTAAAGGAAGAAAAAAGACCACACAGAAGAGGGTAGGAAGGGTGGAGACACAGTGGAAAGCTAAACACACAGTCCAGGAGGGAGGAACCCACAGGTGCAGAGAAGGGAAACGGACTATCACACCAAGAAGACCGCACAGGGAAGACAAATCCCCGTAACATCTGGCTTTGAAAACCGGAGGGGCTAGATTTTGTGAGTTCATACAACCAGTGGGATTTAAACCTGGAATTTTAAAAATCAGTGGGCTCAGCTATGGGAAAGCCGGGAGGGAGAGAAGCTGAATCCTTGACCTTAAAGAAATGGCTCAACAAACAGCCCAGAGATACTGCCTAGATAAGCAGCAATTTGAAAAATGCCTGAGGCACATGGGAGATGTATTCACTCATCTCAGAGCACATCCAGCAGGAACAGAGATCAACAGGGTACTGCTCCAGGAGCAAAGACCCTGGTGAGCACTATTTCCCTCTCCCCACCCTGCATAAACACACAGCCACCTGTGGGAGCCAAAGCTGTGCTGACATTCACCACCTGAGGTGCTTCCACTGCTTCAGGAATCTGCCCCTCCTAGCCAGGCCTGCCTCATTCTGCTTCAGGACCTCTCCTGCGAGAAAACCAGCAGCAGGCAAACCTTGCTAACACCACTGCCCCACCGCACCCCTCTAGCCCCCATGTTGGGGGTCCACCCCCTCCGATACGCTCTGGGCTGGAGCCCATTCAAACCAGGGCCACAAGCCTGGCCATGTGCAAGCAGCCCCAACGGGGGCCAGCACCACTCCAAAGTGACTCCCGCCTTGGGGAGAGGGGACGATTACCACACACACCAGTCTGACTGTGGACCCAGCAGTGGGCTGGGGGCAGACACCTGCTCTGACTGCAGACCCCACCCACCAACTAAAGCTTCTCAGGGAACAACGCAGACGGCTCACCCTGAAGTTCGGAGCTACTGCATCTCTGGCAAATGCCTGCTCTGACTCAACTCAAGCCCAAGGCAGCCCGAGACTGGTCCACTAACACCACAGGGACCAAACGCTGTCCGCAGCCGGCAAAGACAGCCACTGCAAATGAATGGGCTGAAGTCAAAAGTGGCTCAGCCACAACAGCAGGGTGCATGCAACACACACGATACCCCTCAGTGAACAGGAGCTCCTCTTCATAAAGCCATGATTTTCAAGAGCAGGAAATGTAGGAGACTTTCCTAACACAAAGAAACAGACCCAGAGAGTTAGACAAAATGAGGAGACAGATGAATATGTTCCAAACAAAAGAGTAGGACAAAACCACAGGGGAGACCTAAGCAAAAGGGAGACAATATGCCAGATAGACAATGCAAAGTAATGGCCATAAAGTACACACCTGACTTGAGGAGGAAAGTGGAGGATGTCAGACAGACACTGAACAGAGATTTAAAAAAACAAAAAACAAAAAAACAAAAAAACAATCGAAGATGAGGAACACAATAGATGAAATTAAAATACACTAATGGAATAAATAGTAGAGTACCAAAGCAGAAGAATGAATCAATGACCTAGAGGAGAGAGTAATGGAAAGTAATCAAGCTGAGCAGTTGAAAGAAACAAATTATGCAAAATTAGAACAGGGAACTCAGTGACTCCATCAAGCTCAACATTCATACTATAGGAATCCTAGAAGGAAAGCGAGAAAACAGGGGACAGAAGTGTTATTTGAAGACATAATAGCTGAAATCTTCCCAAATCCAGGAAGAAAACAGACATCCAGATCCAGGAGACACAGAGAGCCCCAAGAAAATCAACCCAAAGTGGTCCACACCAAGACACATAGTAATTAAAATGGCACAAAGGTAGTGACAACAAGAGAATTTTAAAAGCAGCAAAAGAAAACAGTTACATACAAGGGGAACCCCATGAGGCTATCAGCTGATCCTTCAACAGAAACCATGCAGGCCAGAAGGGAGTAGAATGATATATTCAAAGTGCTGCAAGGAAATAAATCTGCAGCCAATAATACTCTATCAAGCAAGGCTATCATTCGCAATAGAAGGAGGCACATGCAAGCTAAAAGTAAAGGGACGGAGAAACATCATGCAAACAGATTTAAAAAGAAAGCCAGAGTAGCAACACTTATATTGGTCAAAACAGACTTTAAAACAAAGACTACAAGAGGCAAATAAGGATACTATATAATCATAAAGGGGACAACCCAACAAGAAGATATAACAATTATAAATACTTATGCACCTGATATGGAAGCACCCAGATACATAAAACCATTCATAACAAACATAAAGGAACTAATCAATAGTAATACAATAGTAGTAGGGGCTTGAACACCCCACTCATATCAATGGACAGATAATCCGAACAGAACATCAACAAGAGAACAGTGGCTTTGAATGACACGTTGGACCAGATGGATTTAACAGACATCAGAGCATTCCATCGTAAACCAGCAGAAAACACATTCTTTTCAAGTATACATTCTCAACAACAGATCACATGTCAGGCCACAAAACAAGCATCAATGAATTAAAAAAGATCAAAATCATACCATGCAGCTTTTCTTCTAGTTTCGGTGAAACTAGAAGTTGACCACAAGAAAAAATGTGGAAAGAGCCAAATACATGGAAGTTAAAACATGCTACTAAACACTGGATGGGTCAATAAAAAAAAAATCAAAGAGGAAATAAAAAAATATATACATGGACACAAATGAAAATGAAAACACACAGTCCAAAATCTTTGGGATGCAGCAAAAGCAGTTATAAAAGGGAAGTTTAGAGCAATACAGGCCTACCTCAGGAAGAAAAATCAAAAATTAAACAATCTAGGGGGACCTGGTGCCTCAGTCAGTTAAATGTCCGACTTTGGCTCAGGTCACGATATTGTGGTCCATGAGTTTGAGCCCTATGTCAGGCTCTGTGTTGATAGCTCAGAGCCTGGAGCCTGCTTTGAATTCTGTGTCTGCCTCTCTCTCTCTGCCCCTCTCCCACTTGCACTTGCTCTCTCTGTCTCTATCAAAATAATAAATAAACATTAAAAAGAAAAAAACAAACTAAGCAATCTAACCTTAAACCTCAAGGAACTATGAAGAAAAAAAAAACAAAACCAGCAGAAGGAAGGAAACAATAAAGATTACGGCAGAGACAAAGGATACAGAAACTTAAAAAACCAATAGAACAGATTAGTGAAAACAGGGGCTGATCTTTTCTTTGAAAAAATCAACAAAATTGATATGCCTTTACCCAGACTCATTAAGTAAGACCAAAAAAATCAGAAATGAAAGAGGAGAAAAAACAACAACACAGAAATACAAAGGATTGTAAGACAATATTATGAAAAACTATATGCCAACAAATTAGGCAAGCTAGAAGAAATGGATAAATTCCTAGAAACACATAACCTACCTAAATTGAAGAAGAAATAGAAAATTTGAATAGACCGATTACTAGCAATGAAACTGAATCTGAAAATTAAAAACGCCCAATAAAGAGAAGTCCAGGACCAAATGGCTTCGCAGGTGAATTCTACCAAACATTTAAAGAAGAGTTGCTACCTATTCTCAAACTATTCCAAAAAAGATAAAAGGAAGAAAAACTTCCAAATTCATTCTATGAGGTCAGCATTATCCTGATACCAAAACCAAATAAAGATATCACAAGAAAAGAGAACTACAAGTCAACATCTCTGATGAACACAGATGCAAAAATCTTCAACAAAATATTAGCATATCAAATCCAACAATACATTGAAAAAATCATTCACTACGATCAAATGGAAGTTACTTTTGGATACAAGGGTGATTCAATATTCCCAAGTCAATAAACATGATACACCACATCAATAAGAGAAGGATTAAAACCATACGGTAGTTTCAATGGATGCAGAAAAAATATGTGACAAAGTACAACATCCATTCATGAGAAAAACCCTCAATAAAGTAGGTTTAAATGGAACATATCTCAATATAGTAAGAGCCATATATGAAACCCCACAGTTAATACCATCCTAAATGGGGAAAAACTGAAGAGGTTTTCCCCTAATGTCAGGAATAAGACAAGAATGTTCACTCCGTCACCACTTCTATTCGGCACAGTACTGGAAGTACTAGCCACAGCAGTCAGACAAGAAAAAAGAATAGCAGGGACCCAAATTAGTTAATAAGGCCTGTCACTATTTGCAGATGACATAATACTATGCATAGAAAACCCTAGAGACCACACCAAAAAACTACTAGAACTGCTGAAGCAATTCAGTAAGGCCACAGGATACCAAATCAATGTACAAAAATCTACTGCATTTTTATACACTAATAATGAAACAGTAGAAAGAGAAATTAAGAAAACTCCCATTTCCAATTGCACCAAAAATAGTAACATCTCTAAGGAATAAAGTTAACCAAGGAGGTAAAAGACTTGTACTCTGAAAACTGATGAAAGAAACTGAAGATGGCACAAATGGAAAGACTTTCCAGGCTCGTGGAATTTGGAAGAACAACATTTGGGAGAACAAATGTTGTTAAAATGCTGATGCTACCGAAAAACCACGTGTATGCTACCCGAAGCAATCTACATATTCAACACAATCCCTACCAAGATAGCAACAGCATTTTTCACAGAACTATAACAAATAATCCTAAAATTTGTATGAAACCATAAAATATCCTGAATTGCTGAAGCAATCTTGAAAAGGAGAAACAAAGCCAGAGGTATCACAATTCCAGATTTCAAGTTATATTACAAAACTGCAGTATTCGAAACAATATGGTACAAAAATAGACACACAGATCAAGTGGACAGAATAGAAACAGAAAATAAACCTGTGATGTTATGGTTAATTAATCTTCAGCAAATGAGGGAATAAGGAATTGGAAAAAACAAAACAAAACATGCAATAAGGAAAAAAACACTCTCTTCAACGTCTATATGCTGCCTACAGGAGACTCACTTAAGATCTAAAAACACACACCAACTCAAAGTGAAAGGATGGAAAACACATTCTACACAAATAGGAAAGAAAAGCAAGCTGGTACAGCAATACTTGTACCAGACAAAACAGTTTTTAAAACAAAGACTGAAACAAGAGACAAAGGAGCATTACATAATGATAAATCAACCCAACAAGAAGATGTAGCAGTTATAAATATTCATTCACCCAACACAGAAGCACCTAAATATATACAGCAAATACTAACAAACACAAGAGGATAAATTAACAGCAATACAGTAACAGTAGGGAACTTTAACACCCCCACTTACATCATTGTATAGATCATCCAGGCAGAAAATTAGTAAGTAAACACTGGCCTCGAAAGGCACATTAGACCAGGTGGACAGAACAGATACATTCAGAACGTCCCCTCCAAAAAGAGCAGATTACAAATTCTTCTCAAGTACGCATGCAAATTCTCTAGGAAAGATCACATGTTAGGCCACAAAATAAGTCTCAATAAATTTAAGAAGACTGAAATCATATCAAGCAACTTTTCCAACCACAGTGGAATTAGAAATCTAGAAATCAATTACAAAAAGAAAACAAACAAAAAAAACCCCACAAACATGTGGAGACCAAAGAACACGCTACTAAACAACCAAAGGGCCAATGAAAAAAAGTCAAAGGAGAAATAAAAGATACCTTTAAACAAATGAAAACACACCATTCTAAAATCTATGGGATGCAGCAAAACTAGTTCCAAGAGGGAAGTTCATAGCCTATCTCAAGAAAAAAGAAAAAAAAAGAAAGAAAAAGAAAAAAAGAAAAAAATCTAATCTTAAACTTCAAGGAAATAGAAAAAAAGAACACAGTACAAAATTAGTAAAAGGAAGGAAATAATAAAAATCAGAACAGAAATAAATGAATAGAGACCAAAAAAAGTAAAGATCAATGAAAGGATTCTTTGAGAAGATAAACAATACAGATAAACCTTTAACCAGACTCATCAAGAAAAAGACAGGGGCACCTGGGTGGCTCAGTCAGTTGAGTGTCTGACTCCTGATGTAGGCTCAGATCATGATCCCAAGGTTGTGGGATTGAGCCCCACACTGGGCTCCACACTAAGCATAGAGCCTGCTTGGAATTCTCTCTCTCTCCCTCTGCCCCTCTCCCCTGCTAGGAAAGAAGGCAGGAAGGCAGGAAAGGAAGGGAAGGAAGGAGGGAGGGGTGGGGAGGGAGAAAGGAAGGAAGAAGACAGGGACGAAAAAACAAAATCATAAATGAAAGAGAAGTTACAACTGATATCCAGAAATACAAAGGATCATAAGACACTACTAGGGATGATTATATGCCAAAAAATTGGACAACCTACAAGAAATGGATACAATCTTTCAAGACCGAATCAGGAAGAAACTGAAAACCTGAAGAAACTAATTACTAGTAAGGAAATTGAATCAGTAACCAAAAAACTCCTAATAAACAAAAATTCAATACTAGAAAGCTTCACAGGTGAATTCTGCCAAACATTTCAAGAATTGGGGTTATTTTATTTATTTATTTATTTTGAGGGAGAGAGAGAGAGAGAGAGAGCGAGCGAGCATGTGCAGGGGAGGGGCAGAGAGAGAGGGAGAGAGAGAATTCCAAGCAGGCTCCACACTGTCAGCACAGAGCCTAACGTGGGGCTCAATCCCACGAACCATGAGATCATAACCCGAGCCGAAATCAAGAGTCAGACACTTAACCAACCAAGCCACCCAGGCACCCCAACATTTCAAGAATTGCTAAGACCTGTTCTTCTCAAACTCTTCCAAAAAACTGAAGAGGAAGGAACACTTCCAAACTTATTCTACAAGGCTAACATTACCCTGGTACCAAAACCATAGAAAGACATTACACAAAAAGAGAAAATTATAGGCCAATATCCCTGATGAACATAGATGCAAAAATCCACCACAAAACATTTACAAACTGAATTCAGCAGTATATTAAAAGGATCATACACATGATCAAATGGGATTTATTCTGGGGATTCAAGGTTGTTTCAATATCCACAAATCAACGTCATACACCATATTAATGAAACGAAGAATGAAAATCATATGAACATCTCGATACAGAAAAAGCTTACATTCAATATCCACTTAGGATAAAAAATCTCTATAAAGTGAGCACAGAGGGAACATACCTAAATGTAATAGAGGCCATATACAGGCCTACAGCTAATATCATACTTAACAGCAAAAAGCTTAAAGCTCTTCCTGCCGTATCAGGAACAAGTGTGCCCACCAATACCACTTTTATTCATCACAGTTTTGGAAGCCCTAGTCACAGCAATTAGGCAAGAAAAAATAAATAAAAGGCATCCAAATCGGACAGGAAGAAGTAAAACCGTCACTATTTCCAGATGACCTACTACATATAAAAGACCCTAAAGCCTCTGCCAAAAAACTATCAGAATAAAAGAATTCAGTAATGTTGCAGGACTGAAAATCAACATGCAGAAATCTGCTGCATTTCTGTACACTAATAATGAACTCTCTGAAACAGAAATTAACAATCCCATTTACAATCGCATCAAGAAGAATAAAGTACCTAGGAATAAATTTAATCATTTGAGGTGAAAAACCTGTACTCTCAAAACTACAAGGCACTGATGAAAGAAACTGAAGACCACACAAATAAGTTAAAAGATATGTCGGGGCGCCTGGGCGGCTCAGTCGGTTAAGCGTCAGACTTCGGCTCAGGTCATGATCTCATGGTCCGTGAGTTCGAGCCCTGCATCGGGCTCTGTGCTGACAGCTCAGAGCCTGGAGCCTGCTTCAGATTCTGTGTCTCCCTCTCTCTGACCCTCCCCCGTTCATGCTCTGTCTCTCTCTGTCTCAAAAATAAATAAACATTAAAAAAAATTAAAAAAAAAAAGATATGTCATGTTCACAGACTGGAAGAATTAATGTTATCAAAATGCCCATACTACCCAAAGCAATCTACAGATTCAACGCAATCCCTTTCAAAATGCCAATGGCATTCTTCACGTAACTAGAACAAACAATCCTAAAATCTGTATGGAACCACAAACAAAACCAAAAACAAATAGCCAAAGCAATCTTGACAAAGAACAACAAAGCTGGAGGTACCATGCTCCCAGATTTCAAAGTGCACTCCAAAGTACATAATCAAAAACAGACACATGGCGGGGGGGGGGGGGGGGGGGGGGGGGGGGGGGGGGGGGAACCAGACACATAGCTCAATAGAACAGAACAGAGAGCGGAGAAATAAACCCACGCTTACATGGTCAATTAATTTATGACAAAGGAGGCAAGAATGGAGAAAAGATAGTCTCTTCAATAAATGATGGTGAGAAAACTGGACAAGCTACATGCCAAAGAATGAAACTGGGCCACTTTCTTATGCCATACACAAAAACAAACTTAAAACGGATTAAAAACTTAAATATAAAACCTGAAACCATAAAACTCTTAAAAGAAAAAACATCGGCAGTAAGCTCTTTGACGCCAATCTTAGCAGTATTTTTTTGGATCTGTCTCCTCAGGCAAGGACAACAAAAACACATTTTGTTAATAACAAATTAACAAGTGGGTCTACATCAAAATAAAAAGCTTTTGCATAGTGAAGGAAACCATTAACAAAAAGGAAACTTACTGGATGGGAGAATACATTTGCAAATAATACATCTGATAAGGGGTTAACATCCAAAATACATAAAAAACTCCTACAACTCAACATCAAACAATCAGATTAAAAAATGAGCAGAAGACCCGAATAGACATTTTTCCAAACATAAACCTCATACAACTATTGAATCACTATGTTACAACTGAAACTAACACAATGTTCTATGTCAACTACTATTCAATAAAAAAAGAAACAGTTTATCAGATCATGCAGGCACCTTAACGCAGGAGAAGAGGTTAATTGTGATAAGTAAAATCAGCACTAACTGTCCTTTATTTTTACCACCAAATCCTGAGGTTGCTCAAACAGAAATAAACCAAATAATAAACTTAAAACAATACACTCCTAGAAATTCTCTAACTTGGAATTTATTACTAAAAATAAAATAATAGCAAATCGTCCTGTACAACTACCAAAGATACTCATTTATCTCATCGGTAAAATGAAAATAATAGCATTCACCTGACACGTTTGTCCTGAGGGTTAAATGAATTAATAAAGCAATGGAAAGAAAGTGCTTTATAAATTTGAGCTCTTATTTTAATAGAAGGCATTCCTCTTCCTCCTCCAAAGGAAACTAGTCAAAAAGAAAAAAGTCTAAGCCCTTGAATAACAAGGATACAGTTTTCCTTGTGGCTTAAAACTATGGGGGGCGGGGGGCAGGGGGCGGTTGCTACGCATTAGCCACAGTTTGAAAGATGAAAGCACCCCACTGACACAAGTACCCATTTAATAGCTCCGGCGAAGATTAAAGACATCAAGCACAACTAAAAGAGAAACGAAAGTAAAACTTCCTACATTTTACTTCCGCCAATTCTCTCATCGCACCAAAGAACAATACGCAGTCACCACAACTATGAGTTTCTATTAAGAAAAACAAGAAACTGCATCCTTCTTGGTTTACCACCTGAATGCCCTAAACTGTCATTAATTTAGACCTTAGTCAAAACCTCGAAACTCTTCCTTCTGCTCCGTAAAATTCAGGAAGCGCGAATACGAGCAGAGGGAAAGGATACAGAGATGCCATAGCCACATTCATAATTTACATCGCGACCAGAGAGTGACCCGATTTAAGCCACAGGCTTGCAGGAAACCGGTTGTTCCCAAAGGAGCCACACGGACGGGTCCTGCAGTTTATTCGCTTCACAAAGAGCCATCATTATGTTTTGCGGACAAAGCAATTCAAGTGACCTCCGTTTCCGAACTTTAACACTGCAGTCAAATGACTCGGCATCTTGCACCAACGTGTTCAGGGTCCGGGAGAGCAAAGCAGGTCTGTCACTAAACGCACAGAACTTGTCCTTTAAAAGGTGGCGCAGGAGAACCCCGGGCAATCTGGCGGGGGGGCAGCAGGTGCGAAGGCAGACCTGGTGGGGAGGGTCTGCAGCGGGGCAGCGGGAAGGGCCGCGGCTCCCGATACCCGCTCCCTCCCGGGAGCTTTCCCGCCACCCCGCCCCACGCTGCCGCGGAGAGGACCGGTGGGACGGGGTGCACCCAAGAGGTCCCACCCACCAAACTCCGAAGTGGAGACAGCGATGTCCGCATCCCCTCCTCGGCCGGCGCGCCCACCGCAGCACCCAGCGGCTCCCCGCCCCGGAGAATGGCCGCCGTCCGACTCACCGCGGGATCGGCGTGGCCGGCGCTCCACGCACCCGGCTGTTTCTCCGCCGCCGCGCGTCGTCCGGGATCCCGGGATGCGTGGGCGGCTACGGGAAGCGAGAGGAGTCAGTCCGCTTCCATTTCCCGGTTCGCGCGCCGCGGGGGCGTCGCCGTCGGCCCCGCCTCCGTCTGCTGGGCGTGCTCGGGGCTCTGCTGGCGTGCGGCCACCCCCCAGCCGGGCCTCCTGCACAGCCTCCGGGGATCGGAACGCGACCGGCTTGCTGCGGGACGAACGGAGGGGAAGGACGGCAGAGAGTGTTTTACAAATTCCCGAGCGCACCCACCTGCCCCTGCCCCGTAGTCAGGGTGGGAGTGGACGGAAGTGGGTTGGAAAGGAGAAAGCTGATGCTCCCTCGGCCCGGGGCTTTCCGCCGGCTCCGGTGTCCCGGCCTCTGCCGTGGGTCAGAGTCCAGATGGTGCTATGAAAGATAACCCGACGTGGACTCGCCCCTTTTTGCCAGTGCACACCCTGGGGTGTCAGTGAAATGGTGGGGGGATAGGGTCAGTTCGGCTGGACCGCGCCCAGCCGGGGGCGCCCCGTCTGGTTAGTCTAATGGACTTGCCTCCGCTGTGGATCACCCGCCAATTACTTCGTATGTTGTTGGTGTTTCCTAAATTACACACCTCCCTAGGGGAAAATGTCAGCAGTATGGGGCACAGTAACGAGCAGAGGAGATGTTTAGTAAAGGACCGATTTCTCACCCAAGGACCCACACTGACCACTAGTTTGCTGTAAAAACAGAAATACAAATAAAGTCATGTACCTTGGACAGCTGGCTGCTTTCAGTTTCTTTTCTGTTAGGGACCGCAAAGTTCTCACGTTCCTACTTGTCTCTGCTGGATTTGTATCCACGTTTGTTTTGAAAGACCGTTTTGGTGTCCCGGCTCTGGGCTTTCTTCTCGGTGGCTTTGGTTATTATTTTGTATTTAAATTGAGAAATTCATCACAAATCCCATACCTGTGAACTCACGTTCCGATTTACTATTCCTTTTTGCTCTCTCTCCTACTCATTTTCCAAGTTTGATTCACTGTCCAGGATCCAATTTCAATAGCTGCATTTAACCCTTGACGTACTCTACCTTGGATTTGTACTTCTGCTTCTGCGGGTTGTGTTTTATCTATCAAATTCGATTTTAAATTGAAAAGAGAAACTTGTATGTTCCCCCCAATGCCCAGTGTAATGCTTTACGTGAAGTAGACACTGAATATTGAGTTGAAGTAATAGGTTATTGACAAGGTGGGGAGCAATTAAATATCTACACAATTTTGCCTGGGTTTAGTACCTCTCCTTTGCAAAAGAAGTTGAACTCAGTACACATCAGTGCTCTTTTTCTTTGTTAAGGGCAAATGTGACTAAGTAAATGAGCCAGAAATCCAGTGTTGAAGTAATTCTATATTAAAATATGCACAAAACCAGAGAACCTATTCTTAGAAATAACCCACTCATTAGTCCTGTTTTGTTTAATGAGCTCAGTATGTTTTTACATCATTTAAAATCTTACAAATATATGCTAAATGCCCACCCTGACAAGGCACAGTGATAAGGGATACAGGTATACTAAAAAGTTTTTGTAGTGTTTGCCTCGTGGGACGCTTCTAGATGCAAAGAAGAGACATAGGGGCGCCTGGGTGGCTCAGTGGGTTAAGCGTCTGACTTTGGCTCAGGTCATGATCTCGCAATTCGTGAGTTGGAGCCCTGAATCGGGGTCTGTGCTGACAGCCTGGAGCCTGCTTCGGATTCTTTGTCTCCCTCTCTCTCTGCCCCTCCCCCGCTTGTGCTCTGTCTCTCTGTCTCTCAAAAATGAATAAATGTAAAAAAAAAAATGTTTTTTTTAAAAGAAGAGACATAAATAAATAGAAGTCCCATATCTCTTCCTTGGATTATTGCAGAAGCCTCATAATTGGTCTCCCTGCGTTTGCCCTTGTTCCCCTGCAATCTGATGTCAACTCAGCAACCAGAGGGATCATGACAAAACATAATTCAAACAATGTTACTCCTCTGCTAAAACTTGCCACTGACTGATGTTCCTTCTTTGAGTGGATATCCCTGTCCTTACATGATCTACCCACCATCTCCACACACACTCATTTCGTTTCCTACTTCATGTTCATGCCTCCTCTCTCATTCTGCAGCAAGCACTGGCCTTCTTGGTATTTTTATGGCACGCTTGTCACACCTCCCAAAACCTTTGCATCTAACATTTCCTTTCCCCCCTAAACTCCCCCTAAACTCAAATATCAATTTTCAGCGAAGCCTCTTCTGACCACCATATTTAAAATTGCAAACCCCCTCCCAACACACACACACACACACACACACACACACACACACACACACAATTCCTATCACTTTTCCTTCCTTTATTTTTCTCTAGAACTTAACCATATGCCAATGTGCTGTATAATTTACCTTTTTATTTTATATGACTTCACCCACCAAATGATGAGCTCCATGAAGACAGAGGGTTTTCACTATTCTTGTTTCAATGGGGTTGACATTCCCATGGGGGACACAGATAGTGATGAGTTTCAGAGAAGACTTAAAAAGGATGATGTCATTGGGAGCACTTGGGTGGCTACTTCAGTTGGGTGCCAGGGAAAGAGGTGATATTTGAACTGCTGGTGAGTGAAAGAGGAAGCCATGGCAGATCTTGGGAAAGAGCATTCTAGGCAGAGGGAACAGCTCACACAAGGTCCCTAAGGCTGAGAAATGCATTCAGTGTGTTCAGGAACAGAAAGGCCACAAGCATAGCAGAAGCAAAGCAAAGGAGACAATGATGTGAGATGAAGTCATGGGATTTGATGAGGTCACCTAAGAGCGTAGACAGATGGAGAATTTGATCGAGGACAGAGCCCTGGGGAGATAAGTCAGGAAAAGAAAAGTCCATCAAAGAGACTGAGAAGAGGCAGCCATGCAGCCTTGCCAGGAGTGGTATTCTAGAAGCCAAAGAAAGGAAGTGCTTTAAGGAAGAGCAGCCAGTTGTGTCACATGCTGCCGAGAGGTCAAGGAAAATAGACATTTCCAATGGATTTTGCAACATGGAGGTCATCAGTGACTGACTTGGAAGTGGGTTGAGAAATACGAGGTGAAGAAGTGGCAGAAATCACGACTAATCAATATTTTAAGTTTCGCTGTGAAAAACAGAGAAACTGCCGTAGCTCAGAAAGCAGTGGGGTAAAAAGAAGATTTTGATTTCGTTTTGTTTCTATCTCTGTGTTTAAAAAGAGAAGCTACTACAGCGGTGCTTGGCAGACTTGGGACAAGCCAGCCACAATCAGAACCACATTTCCATCGTGACTTGTTACATACGTACTTAAAATCATGAAAACAAAAATTTGCAAAACAATACCCGTGTTATACAATGCGTTCCAATTCTTCATTTAAAAATGCTGCTGATTACCCACTAAAATGTTTCCAGGCCCCACTAATGGATTGGAAACTGAGGTTGAAGAACACTTTCGGGGAGTGTCGGAGCTGGCTCACACTGGCTTGCAGGAGCCAATTTTGCACACCTCTTCCATGTTGATAGCTTGAAAATGGCCAGAAACGGAAGTACTTATACCAGGGACATAGACAACCATGACAACTTAGGGCCACCCCCCACTGCCCCCAGCCCAAAGCCAGGTGTTAAACATTTACCACCACACTACTGACTGTACTCATATGAACGATCCAGTAGAGCGGAAAACACTAACCATGTAGAAGAAAGGGATGGTCACAAGAGTGCTTCTGGAGATGATGTTGCCCAAAACACACAGCAATAAAATTTTGGAATATCAGTTCAAAACAACAACATAGAGATTACCAATTATTTGCAGACAATTGTCTTAGAGTTCCAAAGCTGAAGGGATCCTTTCTAGTGGGATCAATTTCATCTCTTAATGGCCTCTTTCCTTACTCAAGAAGACACATTCATATAGTGTCGTGTGGCTGCAGATTTGGAAATAGTATGATATAGAGATATTGTCTTACAAGCAAAATGTGAAATAATGTATATTTAATGATGTGCATCATGTTGTTTAAAGGTGGGAAGCACTTCTGGTGGTGATTTTGCTTATTATTGTGTTGCTGGGTTTTTGTTATTATAAGTAAATTTTTTCTTTGCCTCCAAGCATTGATTAAATGGTGGTGCCAGTGCTGGGAAAATACGCCTCAAATTAATAACTGTGGCATACAGGGGCACCTGAGTGGCTCAGTTAGTTAAGCCTCTGACTCTTGATTTCAACTCAGGTCATGATCTCATCGTTGTGAGACGGGGCTCTGAGCTGCGCATAGAGCCTGCTTAAGATTCTCTCTCTCCCTCTCCCTCTGCCCCACCCTGCTCTCTCTCTCTCTTTCTCTCTCTCGTGCTCAAAAAAAAAAAAAAAAAAAAAAAACAAGTAATAATTTTGGAATACAAGTTAGATGTGCTAAAACACTGTAAAGTACTTTAAATGACTGCTTCGATAATTATTCATGCTGTGAATGTAGAAGTCAAAACTCTAGAACCTTTAGCAAAAATAATCTATAAAAAAATTCAAAACCCTGCACAATAATTATAGATTTATGAGCTCTGAGACTGTATACCCTGCTTTCCCTTTACTTCTATGAGAAAATTTGTCTTGAATTATGCAGATTTTAAATTATTCAGTCTTTAAGACTGCATTCTTTTATTTATTTATTTTTTAAGTAATCTCTACATCCAATGAGGGGCTGGAACTCAACCCCGAGATCAAGACTTGCATGCTCTAAGGACTGAGCCAGCCAGGCGCCCCAGAAGTACATTCTTTACAATACCACAGCACTTACATTCCTTAAACCTATGTCTACTTCCCAGGGAAATTTCATGGTTGGTGCCATTGACCTCTTCTGATTGATTATCCTCCCCCACTGTAAATGGACTCATTTCTTCTTTGAATCCTCTTGGTTTGAACAAAGTCTCTCACACCTCAATACTAACTAGCACTACCCAAGAGCACTCAACCTTTTTTTCCAAACTTCAGACCCCCCTGTGTTTTGATCCATCCAGCTTACCTCTTATGTTCTACACGATCATGTCCCTGATCCAGTCTTTTCAAGTGTGAGAAACAAGCTTCTAGAACTATGGTTTTGTCATAAAATAAAAGAATCTTGAAGATGTAGAAGATCTTCAGAGGAGTATAAATTAAATTAACTCATCCCAATGGCTCAAAGAATGAGATACTGTCCTATTTTTAAAATGCTTTCCCCGGGGCGCCTGGGTGGCTCAGTCAGTTAAACATTCAACTCTTGATTTGGCTCAGGTCATGATCCCAGGGTCAAGGGATCAAGCCCTGAGTTGGGCTCCACGGTGGGCGTGGAACCTGCTTGGAATTCTCTCTCTCCCTCTGCCCCTCCCCTTCTCTCTCTCTCTCTCTCAAAATAAAGAAATATTTTTAAAAATTAAAAATAAAATACTTTTCTTGAAAGTCTTAGCAAACTAAGGTATGTTAACTAGAGAATAATGTATTGTTATTTTATATGAGAATATATCTGAAATTATGTAATTTTAAAAGTAGAAACACAATAAAATACTTAAAGTCACATATATATTATACTAGGTAATATTTTAGGCGCTAGAGATACAATGGGTAAAAAATATAGCTCCCATTGGAGCTTACATCTAGTGGGAGTTAGATAATAAGTAATTATTCACATGTATTTTAAAATTCAAAAGGATGATGTAAGTAACTGTTAATGCTCATTGTGATCTTTGTTCTTGCAAAGTAGCTGAGATTCTTAATACTATTAAAAGGCAATATGAATATTTAACCAATCCTTCTTGTGTATAACTAATTGTCTTCTAGCTTGTATTTGCACAGCTCATTAGAATTTCTGTGACAGGTTATTTCCTGCCAAACCTGGAGTTAGCAATTTTTTTAAGCAATTTTTCCAAGAAAATTTTTAGTGGGAAATGGTATATAGAGACCACAGTTTTGACTAGGGATGCTTATGGCCACTGGGTTTGTTTCTAGACTTCCTCAGTAGATGAAGCCAAAAGGAATGTTAAAAAAAAAAAAAAATATATATATATATATATATATACACACATATATAATATAAATAAATTTAAAATAATATATATTAAGTATATAAAATCTATTTCAAAATATGTATCTTATACATTTAAATATATATTTAATTTAAAATATATAAAAAATATAAAATATAAATATATATCTAAGTTTACACTGATTTCATTCAATTTAGGATTACAATGTTTTCATTTAGCTTTTTTATTTTATATGTATTCCTCATTTTTGAAAATAAAAATCTTGGTTTCTAATAACACTAACATAATTACTTATTTGCTTTATTCTACATATATAATAGTTTGGGGATAAAAAGTTAAATATTGTTATAACAATATGATTACATAACAAAATGAAGGTTTATTTGCATTTATTTTCTGTCTTTAAGCCATATTGCACAGGAGATATACAATAACGTTTCTGTGTTTTAAAGTAATTTGATAATACTATCCAAAGCGACCTATAGATTCACTGCAATCCTTATCAAAATTCCAACAGCATTTTTTGCAGAAATAGAAAAAAAATCTTAAAACTAATATGGAATCCCAAGGGACCCTCAATAACTAAAACAATCTTGAAAAAAAAAGAACAAAGTTGGAGGTCTTACATTTCCTGATTTCAAAACATATTACAAACTAGTAACCAAATAGTCTGGTGCTGGCAAAAAGGACAGACCTATAGACAAATAGAACAGGAATAGAGAATAGAGAGCCCTGAAATAAATCCTTATGTACATGGTCATATGATCTTCAATAGGGTGCTAAGACCACTCTGTGGGGGAAAAGATAGTCTCTTCAACAAACGATGTTGGAAAAATTAGATACTCACATGCAAAATTGAACCTTTAGGTTACACCTTATAGAAAAATTAACTCAAAATGGATTAAAAACTTAAACAAAAAACATAAAACTACACAATTCCTAGAAGAAAACAAAGGGCAAAAACTGCATGACATTGGAATTTGGCAATGAGTTTTTGAATATGACACTAAAAGCACAGATAGTAAATTAAGAAATAGACAAACAGAGGGGCACGTGGGTGGCTCAGTCGGTTAAGCGACCGCCTTCAGCTCAAGTCATGATCTCATGGTTGGTGGGTTAGAGCCCCGTGTCAGGCTGTGTGCTGACAGCTCAGAGCCTGGAGCCTGTTTCAGATTCTGTGTCTCCCGTTCTCTTTGCCCCTCCCCTGCTCGCACTCTGTCTCTCTGTCTCTGTCTCTCTCTTTCTCAAAAAAAGAAATAAACATTAAAAAAATTTTTTCTTTTAAGAAATAGACAAATAGGACTGTATCAAACTTAAAAATTCTGTGCACAAAGGTCACAATCAACAGAGTGAAAAGGCAACCCAAGGGAGGGGAAAATATTTGTAAATCATGTATCTGGTAAGGGGTTAATATCCAGAATATTCTGGATATTAACCAGATATAGATTCTAGATATCCAGCAGTATATGTATATGCATGTGTATATATATATATATATATATATATATATATATACACACACACACACACTATATACGAGATATAGATAGATAGATAGATAGATAGATATATAAAACTCCTATAACTCCACAACAAAAAACAAATAACCCAAATCAAAAATGTTCAAAGAATTTGAACAGACATTTCTCCAAAGATGATACACAAATGACCAACAAGTTCAACATCACTAATCATTAGAGAAATGCAAACCAAAACACAGTGAGGGGGCACCTGGGTGGCTCATTTGGTTAAGCTTCTGACTCTTGATCTCAGCTCAGGTCTTGATCTCAGGGTGGTGAGTTCAAGCCCTGTGTGGGGCTCTGCACTGAACATGAAGCCTGCTTAAAAAAAAAACAAAAGCAAAAACAAAAATATACAAAACCACAATGAGACACCACCTCATACCCATTAAGATGGCTTTACTAAAGAAAGGTGGAGGGAAGAGGGAAAGAAAGAAAGAAAAACTAACAAGTATTGGCAAGGATGTGGAGAAATTGGAATCCTTATGCACTATTAATGCACCAAAATGATGTAGCCTCTATGGAAAATAGTATGACAATTCCTTAAAAAAATTAAAAATAGAATTGCAACATATCCAGCCATCCTGCTTCTGGCTATATATCCAGGAAAACTGAACACATGATCTCAAAGAGATATTTGCACACCTGTGTTCACAACAGCATTATTCACAATCCAAGAAATGGAAACAACTCAAATGTCCTTTGACCAAGGAATGAATAAACAAAATATTATATACTGTATATATACATATACATATGTAATACATATAGTAGAATATTATTCAGCCTTTAATATTTTTTTAACGTTTATTTTTGAGACAGAGAGAGACAGAGCATGAACAGGGGAGGGTCAGAGAGAGAGGGAGACACAGAATCTGAAACAGGCTCCAGGCTCTGAGCTGTCAGCACAGAGCTTGATGAGGGACTCGAACTCACGAATTGCGAGATCGTGACCTGAGCTGGAGTCTGACGCTTAACCGACTGAGCCACCTAGGCGCCCCTATTCAGCCTTTAAAAGGAAGGAAATCCTGTTGCATGTGACAACATGGATGAATCTTGAGGACATTATGCTAAATGAAATAAACCAGTCACAAAAAGACAGTTACTTACATGAGATATCTAACAAAGTCAAGCTCATAGAAACAGAAAGTATAATGTTAGCCTCCAGGGGCTGGGACAAGGACAAAATCGGGAGGTGTTTGATGGGGATAGGATTTCAGTTTTGTAAGATGAAATAGTTCTGGAGATTTGTTGTACAACAATGTGAATATACTTAACACTACTGAACTGTGCACTTAAAATGGTTAAATGGTAACTTCTCTGTTGTGTTAACCACAGTTTAAAAAGCAATAATAACTTGAAATAATTTATCTCTGTGTGAATAAGCCACCAACTCAATACACCATTAGATTCATTGGTTTCATTTTTGTTTTCAATTCTTGAGGCTTGCTTTTAGTTTATTTCACTTTGATTTAATTCTGGATTACAATCTTATTAAATAGTTACACAGTCCCAAAGCCAAATTTACAAACAAATTTACAAATAAGACACATTTGGGGTATCTGGGCGGCTCAGTCGGTTAAGTGTCTGACTTCAGCTCAGGTCATGATCTCACAGTTCGTTGAGTTCAAGCCCCACATTGGGCTTGCTGCTGTTAACCTGTCAGCATGGAGTGGCTTTGGATCCTCTGGCCCCCTCTCTCTGCTCCTCTCCTGCTTGCACTCTCCCCAAAATAAATATAAATGCTAAACAAAACAAAACAAAACAAATAGAACACATTTGTGGAATCCTAGTTTCCATCCCTGTCCTCTCCATCCTATTCCCTCCCTGACTCCACACATAATACATGTAGATGGTTTTTATATTCACATTCACACTGTAGAGAAAAGATAGCACACTGTGCATAGTTTTGCCCTTTGCCCTTTTTACTTCCCGTATAGCCTGATGATCACTCCACAATAGTATACACAAATACTCCTCATTTCTTCTTCCGCTGCATACTGTACTATTGCCTGGATGTAACTGTGATATTGTGATGTAGAGTAAGAAATATACATTTGGTCTTTGTCCCTTTTACTGACACAGAGCTCCCTGGAATTTCCGAAGCGATGAGAGTGGGAAAGGCACCTTTTGTTATGCTAATGAGGTGACTTTTGGACCGCACTTCAGGATGGAGGCTGGTTGCCAGTGCAGCCAAGCAAGTGATTAGGAAGTTGTAACCTTCAGTCCCGCCCCAACCTCTAGTGAGGGGAGAGGAACTGGGGCTGGCCCATGATTTAATCATCATACCTATGTAAGGAAGCCTCCATAAAAGCCCTAAAGGATGGGGCTAGGGAGCTCCCGGGTTGCTGAACTCCTAGAGATTTAGAAAGAACGGTAGGCTCAGGGAAGACATGGAAACCACACCCTTTCTCCACACCCGCCCTGCGTATCTCTTCCAGCTGCAGTTCTGGAGTTACATCTGTTCAGAATAACCTGGTAAGCTAGTAAGTAAAATGTTTCTCGGAGCTGTGAGCTGCTTTGGCAAATTGAGCCCAAGGAAGGGTCCTAGGAACATTTAATCTACAGTGGGTCCTTCAGAAGCACGGGTGCCACTGGCATTTGAGGTAGAAAGGTGGTCTTGTAGGACTGAACCCGTAAGGAGTCTGATGCTATCTCTGGGTAGATATGTCAAAATTGAGTTGAATTGTAGGAATCCTCAGCTGGTGTCAGACAATTGCTTGTGGATGTGGGGAAACACCCTGCTCCCCCAACACACACTCACACACGTGCGCGCGCGCATACACACACACACACACACACACACACACACACACACACACTGGAATTGAATGCAGAATCCTTTAGTACCATAGTTTGTTCACCCTGTGGACCTTTTGCTATCATAAATGATGCTTCAGAGTATAGGTTTGCACACATCTTTTTGTATATTTGCACACTGTCTCTCTGGGATAGATTCTGAGAAGTGACATTTTTGTGTCAAAGTTAAGCACTATGTAATTTTGCTAGACATGAGTTTAAGTACTTTTGGAGAGTTCACTCAAATCCTTTGTTCCTACTCTACCTTAGGGGAAGGTCCAGGCTACTCTTATGGGAAAGGGGTGTTGGAGGTGACCCCTGAGGGGTTGCAGTGGAGAACCTGTCACCTGAGATGACAGGAGAACCAACACCAAAGGAGTGAGCAGGACCAGGAACCACAGGGAAGACCAAAGTCAAGAAGCCAGGAAGGAAAGCTGGGAGACTTCAAAGAGGGGCCAGGAGGAAATATGAAAGCTTCCGTCCAGGAACAGAAGCGTGGGAATAATAAATGCAAGTGGGTTTGGAACAAATTGGGAGAGGTCCAAGGTAATTAACCCAGAACAGCACTACTCTTCTACATTCTTTTTCTGGCTGGCTGGCAAGGAGTCATTGCATATGTTTATACGAGGGCAACAGCTGAGCTAAGACACAGTAGCTGAAATGCAGTCTCTACTTGACATGACCAACTGGCATGATGCTGCATCTCCAGGAGGAAGGGGTGAGGGTGGGGTTAGGACCACCTCTTTCTAATATGCACAGAGGTGTCCTATGACCTAACCATACCTTGCTCAGGTTGGCTGGGCTTAAGGGCTCTGCAGGATGGGCAACAATCATCCAAAACCTCCTTCCCCCTTAGTGGTTATATTCACTTTTTTCTCTATAATTCAGCTATATTTTTGGCTATAATATTGCACTCTAAAACTATCTGTAGTAGAAAGGTGAGGCTGAATTGTATGGTCTTTTGCATTGGAGCCACAGTAAGGAGTTGTTTATTTTAATGAAATGGTTTATTTTCATAAATAAAATGGTCTCTTTTAACAAAAATGGCTTTTAGGTTAAACTGTGACTGCCAACTGATGAACCTTTCATGTTGTGTGAGGTGAGGCATGTTGATACTTTTGTTAATTTGGAAATGGGAGAGTCAGGAAAGCAGCAAGGCAAGCATTACCTGGAGATGATATGGAGCTTTATTTATGAGCTTTGAGCTCTGGAGTTGAGAAAGAAAGGGAACTCAGTGCTGGCTTGACCATATACTACTTTAGATAAGTGGTCTTTAAACATTTCTACTCACATAACCTGTGATAGAATTTTGAAAAACGATGTAACCTTTCCTCTAACATGGTACTAGAAGTCCTTGCTAATGCAATAAGGCAAGGCAAGGAAAAAAGAGATGTACAGATGGGAAAGTAGATGTAAAACTGCTTCTGTTTACAGATGACATGATCATCTGTGTGGATAATCTGAAAGAATCAACCAAAAACCTCTTGTAACTAATGAGCGATTATTGCAAGGTTGCAGGATACAAGGTTAATGTACAAAATTCAATTGCTTTCTTTTATACTAACAATGAATAAGTGGATTTTTTCATTAAAAACATAATATCATTTATATTAGCGCCCCCCAAAATGAAATACCCAGGTATAAATCTAACAAAATATATATGAGATAAACTACAAAACTCTCATGAGTGAAAGCAAAGAAGAAATGGGGAGATATTCAATGTTCGTGGATAAAAAGACTCAATATTATCAAGATATAGATTCAATGTATCCTCACTCAAAATCCCAGGTAGCTATCATATGGATATTGACAAATTGATTCTAAAGTTTATACACAGAGGGAAAAGACCCAGAATAGCCAACATAATATTGAAGATGAACAAAGTTGGAAGACTGATACTAACCGACTTCAAGACTTACTATGAAGCTACAGTAATCAAGTCCGTGTGTTAATTGGTGAAAGAATAGACAAATAGATCAAAGGAAAAGAATAAAGAGCCCAGAAGTAGACTCACATAAATATAGTCAACTTGTCTTTGACAAAGGACCAGAGGCAATAAAATGGAGCAAATACAATTTTTTCAACAAATAGTCCTGGAATAACGTTCGAATAACGTTCATACACAAAAAAAATCTGGACACAGACCTTACACCCTTCACAAAAATTTACTCGAAATGGATCATAAACCTAAATGTAAAATGCAAAACTCTAAAACTCCTAGAAAATAACAAAGAAGGGGCACTGGGTGGCTCAGTCAGTTAAGTGTCCAACTTCGGCTCAGGTCATGATCTCACTGAGAGTTTGAGCCCCACGTCGGACTCTGTGCTGACAGCTAGGAGCCTGAAGCCTGCTTCGGATTCTGTGTCTCCCTCTCTCTCTGCCCTTCCCCCACTCATGCTCTGTCTCTCTCTCTTAAAAATAAACAGGGGCGCCTGGGTGGCGCAGTCGGTTAAGCGTCCGACTTCAGCCAGGTCATGATCTCGCGGTCCGTGAGTTCGAGCCCCGCGTCGGGCTCTGGGTTGATGGCTCGGAGCCTGGAGCCTGTTTCCGATTCTGTGTCTCCCTCTCTCTCTGCCCCTTCCCCGTTCATGCTCTGTCTCTCTCTGTCCCAAAAATAAATTAAAAATGTTGAAAAAAAAATTAAAAAAAAAAAATCAAAAAAATTTAAAAAACCCAAATATGCTCATAAAAAAAAAAGAAACTAACAAAGGAGAAAACCTAGATGACCTTGGTATGGTGATGCCTTTTTTTTTTTTTTTTTTTAACGTTTATTTATTTTTGAGACAGAGAGAGACAGAGCATGAACGGGGGAGGGGCAGAGAGAGGGAGACACAGAATCGGAAACAGGCTCCAGGCTCCGAGCCATCAGCCCAGAGCCTGACGCGGGGCTCGAACTCACGGACCGCGAGATCGTGACCTGGCTGAAGTCGGACGCTTAACCGACTGCGCCACCCAGGCGCCCCTGGTGATGCCTTTTTAGATACCATACCAAAGACATGGCCCATGAGAGAAATAATTGACAACCTGGACTTCATTAAAGTAAAAGCATCTGTCTAAAAGATAAAGTCGAGAGAATGAGAGGACAAGACACAGACTGGAAGAAAATACTTGCAAAGGACACTCCTGATAAAGGACTGTCATCCAAAATATACAAAGAACTCTTAAAACACAACAACAAAAACACAACCCAATTTACAAAATGGGCCCAAGTCCTTACAGACACCTCACTGAGGAAGGTAGACTGACGGTAGATGAGCATATGAGAAGATGCTTCACATCACATGTCATTAGGGAAATGCAAATTAAAACTACAATGAAATAACATTACATACCTATTAGAATTGCCCGAATCCGGACGCCAAGATGCCAGTCCGGATGTAGAGCAGTGGATACTCTTCCTACATTGCTGGTGGGAATGCAAACGGTACAGCTTCTCTGGAAGACAGTTTGGCAGTTTCTTGCCAAGTTAAACATACTGTTAACCGTATGATCCAGCAATCACATTCCTTGGTATCTACCCAAAGGAATTGAAAGCTTATGCCTGCATAAGATGTTCATGGCAACTTTCTTCATGACTGCCCAAACTTGGAAGCCACCAAAATGTCCTTCAGTAGGTGAATGGACAAATAAACTGTGCTATATCCAGATAATCGGTGCTAAAAACAAATGAGCTATTAAGTTATGAAAAGACATGGAGAAACCATAATAGCACACTTTTAAGTGAAAGAAGGCTAAGAAAGCTACCTACTGCAGGATTCCAACTATATGACATTCTGGAAAAGGCAATAAAATGAGAAGTGGTTGCCAGAAGTCAAGGATAGGTGGGGAGCAGGGGGTGGGGGACAGATGAACAGGTAGAACACAGAAGACGTTTAGAGCAGTGAAAATACTCTGTGTAATATTATAATGATGGACATACATCATTACACATTTGTCCAAACCCATTGAATGTACAACACTAAGAACGAACCCTTGGGTAAACTATGGATTCTGGGTGATTATGATGTGTCAATGTTCCTTAGCAAAAAATATACCATTCTGGTGGGTGATGTTGGTAATGGGGAAGGCTGTGTGTGTGCAGGAGGCATGAAAAATCTCTGTACCTTCCTCCCAATTATGTTGTAAACCTAAAACTGCTTTTAAAAAATAAGAAGGTCTCTACAAAATAGTAAACTATGCAAGCTTTCACATGTTTTACATGGATGTTTTGGCTTAGTTGGTTGGAAAGAATGTAACTTCTAGAATATTGCAAATATTGACATTTTATTTTATTTACTTTATTTATTTTAAATGTTAATTTATTTTTTTAATTAAAAATTTTTTTTTACATTTATTCATATTTGAGAGACACAGAGACACAGAGCACAAGCACAGTGGGGCAGAGAGAGAGGGAGACACAAATTTGAAGCATGCTCCAGGTTCTGAGTGGTCAGCACAGAGCTGGACGCAGGGCTCAAACTTACCAACCGTGAGATCATGACCTGAGCGGAAGGTGGACACTCAACCAACTGAGGCACCCAGACGCCCCTAATGTTAATTTATTTTCGAGAGAGAGAGACAGGGCATGAGCAGGGGAGGGGGCAGAGAGAGAGGGAGACACAGAATCTGAAGCAGGCTCCAGGCCCTGAGCTGTCAGCACAGAGCCCGATGTGGGGCTTGAACTCACGAGCCATGAGATCATGACCTGAGCTGAAGTCGGATGCTTAACCGACTGAGCCACTCAGGCACCCCTATTTTTATTTTTATTTTAGAGAGAGACAGAGAGAGAGAGAGAGACAGAGAGAGAGAGAGCATGTGAGCAGGGAGAAGGGCAGAGGGAGAAAGAAAAAGAATCCCAAGCAATTTCTCCACCCAGGGCGGAGCCCAATGAGGGGCTTGATCCATGAGATCATGAGATCATGACCTGAGCCCAAATCGAGAGTCAGATGCTCAACCAACTGAGCCACCCAGGCACCCCTGGACTTTCTTCTTATACCTCAGGGCAATGCACCATATTAAAATATAGGAAGGATGGGGCGCCTGGGTGGCTCAGTCGGTTAGACATCTGACTTCAGCTCAGGTCATGATCTTACAGTTTGTGGGTTCAAGCCCCTCATCCAGCTCTGTGCTGACAGCTGGAAGCCTGGAGCCTGCTTCAGATTCTCTCTCTCTCTCTGCCCCTCCCCCACTTGCTCTCTCTCTCTCTCTCTCTCTCTCTCTCAAAAATAAGCATTAAAAAAAATAATAAAATAAAATAAAATATAGGAAGGGTGAAAAGTTTGGTAAAGTGGGAGAAGGGCAATCGTGAAATGGGAAGTATTTCCTGCTTCTAGTTCGTGGAACCAGTTTGATGCCCCAGTGCAGGTACTTCCTCAGGCAGGTCAATGTTCTGAAAGGGTACAATTGGTGGTTGCTGATTCTTGGCTGAGGACCACAAGCAAAGTCGTCATCTATGCCCGGACGTACGCATATCCCAGTTGGAAGGTGGGTGGCCCATGTGAAGTTAGGTGAGATTCTTCATGAAATGGAGAGTAACAAAGCCTACCCGTGGAGTCATGAGGACGAAACAGGGTAGTGCGTGTGAACTGCTCACACGCATCACCCTATGTGAGCAAACACGAGCAGACGTCGTCTTCTGCGTTGGCATTCATTCTTATGGTACCATTATTTTGGTGGGAAACTTCTCATTGATAATTAGAATAAGGGATGAAGGTATTTGTTGCAAGTTTGCAACATACCGTTATCATTCCAGTTATACCACTGGGTTGCAACGACCTGTTTCCTTATCTGTCTTCATTCCTGGACTCGTTGGCCCTTTGAGGTGAGGACTGTCGGTCGTCAATTGTATTCCCAGATAGATAGCAGAGGATCTGACCACAGTAAGTGATCAGGAAATGTTTGTTGGGGCGCCTGGGTGGCTCAGTCGGTTAAGCGTCCGACTCCTGATTTCGGCTCACG
The DNA here is from genome assembly GCF_028018385.1 of Neofelis nebulosa. Taxonomy (NCBI): domain Eukaryota; kingdom Metazoa; phylum Chordata; class Mammalia; order Carnivora; family Felidae; genus Neofelis; species Neofelis nebulosa. Next base: position 7,315,350 of record NC_080794.1, on the reverse strand, counting down.
TCATGATCTCGTGGTTCATGAGATCAAGCCCCAAGTCAGTCTCTGCACTGACAGCAAGGACCCTGCTTGGTATTCTCTCTCTCTCTCTCTCTCTCTCTCTCTCTCTCTTTTCCTCCCCTGCTCACACACACACTCTCTCTCTCTAAAAACAAACTTTAAACATTTTTTTAAATAAAAGGAAATATTTGTTGCCTGAATTAATGTGGTTTCTCCTATTAGTATGTATTTAACATTAAAACTAGAAACAGAAATCATCTAAAAGAGGTGGAAGCCGTTAGTCCACATCTCTCACTCCAGAAAAATAGCTCTTTCTTGATCTCTTCACTTCAGAGACAGACACTTGGAGGAAAAAGCAGTCCTTGCCATTTATTTCTCTTTGGCAAAGAAAAATGGGCTAAATAATTGTTTTTATTCGTGCTGTTGCCCACATGGGCCATCACAAAGCTCTGGTTGAGTGTTTACTTGGGCCTGAGATGCACCATTTCCCTAAGGGGCTCAATGAAAACAAATTATTGTCCTGACCAAGAGAAAGAAAAGCTTAGCAAGCAAAGGAAGACTTCTTCATAAAAAATGTTCGAGAATTAACTTCCTCATGTTGAAGTAAGTGTATTTTATTGAACTGGAAGCTATTACTGTTTCTACAGCTGTAAAATTGGTCTCCTGACAAATTCCAGAAACCCTCTTATTCTAAAATTATGTGTATGCTTAATTACATGCATACTATATACATACTATAGTGGCCAATTTTCACCAGACTACCACATTTTCAGCAGCTCCTTGTTTATTCAAGCATTATTTTCACGATGATGTAGCTAATAGTAATGCATCAAAGGCAGAGAAATAATTTCAATTGGCTGAAATGTTTCCTCATCACAAACTTGTTTCTCTTTGGTGCAAGTCTAATTTCTTTTAGATCTTTTTTTTCTGTGTGTGTCTAATTTTTTTCCCTAGTTGTATATACAAAATCTTCACAAGAAAATAAAGCTCTGATTCACTGGAGCTTTAACAAATTTGGTGAATCATGGGGGGACCTGGGTGGCTCAGTCGGTTAAGCCTCCAACTTCAGCTCAGGTCATGATCTTGTGGTTGGCGAGTTCGAGCCCCGCGTTGGGCTCTGTGCTGACAGCTCAGAGCCTGGAGCCTGCTTCGGATTCTGTGTCTCCTTCTCTTTCTGTTTCTCCCCTGCTCACATTCTGTCTCTCTCTCTCTCAAAAATAAATAAAGATTTTTAAAAATTTAAAAAAAAAATGAATTTGGTGAGCATGCAGAATGTGTATGTGACAGTAAAAAGCCGCGGCCGTGGACGTCTATGTTGCACACACGTTTCCAGGAGCAGACTCTGGCCTTTTAAATCTGTATAATTAGGCAAGAAAGCATCTGGGTTTGTCAACCACAAACACTCAGGAGCCCTGTGCTCCTCATGTTATCTGCAGATCATCACCCTTCTCATATGTGGAACAGGTTCGTTGGAAAACTATTGGATTCCGACCTCACTGTTGGGAAAATCTGTGTGGGACCCTGAGGGGTGGGGGGCTTTTAGGAGAAGGAGTCATGAAAATAATTACCCAGGAAAGTTAGCACAGGAGCTGGAATTTGAGACCACCAGCTCACCTTACTTCTTATTCTTCCTTACCTATCATTTAATAACCAGCCACATTATTAACACACCCATTGTATAGGCACCGGGGACATAGATGTGTAAGAGTGACTACACAGAATCAGAGCCATTCAAAGTGTGAATACTGTCAAAATTCGGCATGCCGTGAGGTTTGGTCCTGAGCGCTGCACCTCATGGCACAGAGACTAGGCCTGCCTTAGCACCTTCAAGGAGAAGAGGCCATACGTGATAAAGAGGCTGGCCTGTTTCTAGGAACAGAGCCATCTGCTTGTATAGGGCCCCGCGTCAAGTTACAAGGACAATTTGACCTTTAGCACTTCAGGTGGTGAATGTGTTTGTTAAACTACAGCAGTTACTCTTAATGGTCAGATCATTCTAGAAAACGCACATGAAAGAGCACACCTTAAGAGAGCCAGCCCGATACCCCTTGAGAGTTTTTCGAGAATGAACCCTTAAGATTTGGGAGGTGGAACTGGCCATGATCACTAGTTCAGGCCTTTAAAGCTAGATTCACTTAGAAACTGATTTTTTTTTTTTTTTTAGTGTTTATTTTTGAGACAGAGGGAGACAGAGCATGAGTGGGGGAGGGTCAGAGAGAGAGGGAGACATAGAATCCAAAGCAGGCTCCAGGCTCTGAGCTGTCAGCACAGAGCCCGATGTGGGGCTTGAACTCACGAACCTGCAAGATCATTGACCTGAGCCAAAGTTGGATGCTTAACCTACTGAGCCACCCAGGCGCCCTGAAACTAAATATTTTAAAAGAGGTGAAGACAATCTAATACAATCCCAAATGCCCTGATGCTTTCTTTCTATAAAATCTCCCCATCCCTCAGTGACAAGCTTTAGAAAGAAAGGAAATAGAGTGATTTTTATCACAAAACCTGATGGTGGGGCAGACTGCAGGCCAGGATTGACTCCCATCAGCAGGATGAAGGGGCACAGTGGAGTTGAGAGACTGACTGGCACATTTAAATTTTTTTATTTATTTTGAGAGACAGAAAGAGCAGAGGAGGGGGAGAGAGAGAGAGAGAGAGAGAGAGAGAGAGAGAGAGAGAAAATCCCAGGCAGTCTCCACACAGTCAACATGGAACCCGATGCAGGGCTCGAACTCACCAACTCTGAGATCATGACCTGAACCAAACCCGAGAGTGGGACGCTTAATGGACTGAGCCACCCAGGTGTCCCCTGACTGGCACATTTAAAGAGAGCGCTTAACCAGTTCTCAGGGCCTGGGATCAGCCAGCACTGTCCTCTGTGTTGTATTAACACCCCGAGTGCTAGATTTAACGGTACGGGAGTTTTCCTCTGTTAATTGCCTATCGTGAAAAATAAGCCCATGGACCCAATCAAAGGAGGGATGCGGGAACTCCCAGCACAACGAAGCGAGCCTTTAATCAACCTTCTTGCTAGAATGGGTGTCTGATGGGGCAGTTACCCAAGACAATTTATCTCCTAGCCCGCAAGCCCCTCCCCTGGTTCCTCATTGGCTGAGAACTACAGAGGTTACAGCCTTAACCCTGAAATCGCTATGCCCACTTAAGGCAAAAAGCAGCCTGACCGGAACAAATGTGCATTCCCTGAGGTGAGGCAGGGACTTCAGTTCTTTGGCGCAGGCTCATTGCAAAGCCTTGAAAATAAGCCCCCCAAATGGAGGTGGCGGGGGGGCCTTCGAAGAACCAGGAAATGAAGTGTCCAAGGGTTTGGGACTCCACTGTGGGGAGGGGTGGGTGTTCGTATTTATTTCCAATAGGTTGTAAACCTACCGTTAACTAGACAGCACAGCTTTTATTTGGTGTTTCTGGAAATGAATCATTTCCCTTGCTTCTCGCACTATGCACCACAGAGATGAACAGAATCCTAGCTTCCCAGCCACCTTTCCAGGCCTCACCCCAACACTGGCAGGCTTCCTTCTAGAATGCCACTCTGCGGTAAAGTAGCGTGTTGCTTTAAGAGACAGAAGACTCAACCCGGTTGACACTTCAGATCTATGTGCCACCACAACTTCCTCTGCGGATGTGTGTCTTTAAGTCAAGACACGTCTGTGTGGGATCTTAGCTCTTTGAACATGATCCATATCTGGAAGCTGTTAGGCGAAAATTGTAATTTTGGGTTTTTTAAGATTCTTAATTGGCCATCTCTGCTAGAATTACAAAGGTGCACAGCTCGTAAAATTCATCAAGGAATTCGTCCTCTGTAGGTAGTTTTTTTTTTTCCCCCAAGCTAGTGCAGTAGATAACTTATATCCACATACTTATCACTTCCTTCTTGTCCATCTAAACACATAGGCAAGATTACACAATGAATGTGTGTGCATAGGAAAATAATTATTTACCCAGTCCTAACACAAAGTTTTACGGCAAGGAGGCCTTGACAATCAGGGAGGTGTTTATTTAATTCGCTATCACAGCAGACACATAGTCAAACCAATCTGGTAGGGGCATATCATGTCCAAATATTTAAGATAAATTCTGGCTGTTTGGTTTAGAAGTCTGGGCTTTGCCAGCGGAACGCCCTGCCAAGAAATGCAGCAAGCCTAGCAAATGACCGGCTGCATCCTACACACTAGTATATCCGGAAGCTCTGTAGGCATCCTTTAAAAAGCACTAGATTTCTCTCCCACTTTCGTTCATGATTATACCAACCTCGAAATGTAATGTTTTAGTTCATCAGAGGAAACTTCAGGGCCTGGCCTGAGGATCTTGATTTTTCACATCAATTTGCATCCTGACTTTTGTGTGGCTCCTACCTGCTCCCCCGTTTCATTGAGCACCGTTAGCCTGTGGCCTCTACGCTCATGAACACACACACTTCTTAGAGAATTTGGTTGCGGGCCACTGATGCAAAGACATTAACTCACAATTGTACATTTAATTGGATGTACACTTCTGTCCCTGAGGCCCGAGTAAGCCTTTAGCCATGTTTTTATTTTGTATTTTATTATTTTTTTATTAAAAAAATTTTTTTTACATTTATTTATTTTTGAGAGACAGAGAGAGACAGAGCATGAGCAGGGGAGGGGCAGAGAGAGAGGGAGACACAGAATCTGAAGCAGGCTCCAGGCTCTGAGCTGCCAGCAGAGCCCGACGTGGGGCTCGAACCCACAAACCATGAGATCATGACCTGAGCTGAAGTTGGACGCTTAACTGACTGAGCCACCCAGGCGCCCCTGTATTTTATTTATTTTTAAAATGTTTATTTATTTTGAGAGAGCAAGAGTGCCTGAGCAGGGGAGGGGCAGATCGAGAGGGAGAGAGGGAGAATCCAAAGTAGGCTTCACGTATAGTACAGAGCCCGATGTCGGGCTCGATCTCACAACCGTGAGGTCATGACTTGAGCTGAAATCAAGAGTCAGATGCTTAACCAACTGAGCCATCCAGGTGTCCCCAGACATTTTTAATCTTGGGCAAGTTTTTTATTTCATTTAAACAGAAAGTCCAAGGGCTACTTTCTCTTAGAAGGAGGTTTGTATAGTCATTTTTGTTGTTGTTGTTTCAAATGAAATCATCTTTACATTTTTAGTACAAAGTCAGTAGGTTGTTATAGAAACAATGTATAAACTAGAAGAACGCTAACATACCTGTAAGTTACACATACCCAGGGCAACCACAGAGAATGAACATCTTCATATGCCAATAAAGATGCTTTTTCTGCAACATCATCGTTTACGTGCAAAACTCCACAAATTAATCCAGTTTACAGAGGTTTTTTTTGTTTGTTTGTTTTTGTTTTTTAAGTCATCCTTTAAAATAATCTAGGTCATGGGGCACCTGAGTGGTTTAGATGGTTAAGCATCTGACTTCAGCTCAGGTCATGAACTTGCGATTTCATTAGTTCAAGCTCTGCATAAGGCTCTGTGCTGACACAGCTCAGAGCCTGGAGCCTGCTTCGGATTCTGTGTTCTCCCTCTCTCTCTGTTCCTCCTCTGCTTGCACTCTGTCTCTCTCTCTCTCAAAAATAAAGATTAATTTTTTTTTTAAATAATCTGGGTCTTGTAAATATTTAATCAACTTTCTCATCTGTGTAGTGTAGGACTAATGTGGTTTGAGAAAAATCAGGTAATCAGGGAAGTACTTAAGGGTCCCTAAAACCAATTCCTGATGGCCTCCACGCAAGTCCTACACCCCTAGTTACTAGAGGTGTGTGCGAAAAACAAGAGAAGTGAAATTATAGACATTCCAGGAATCTTATGACTTCCCTGTGGTAGTCATTTCTGACTGTGTGTTTCTTCACTTCCTATCCCGAGGTTGTTTTGAAAGCATAGCTGACTGGTGCAGCCCAGAGCCTCTGGGACCAGACTCCTGCGTGGGAATCTGGATTCCGCCACCCGCTAGTACTGTGACCTGAAGCAAGTGACTTAGCCATTCTGTGCCCCAGGCCTCTCAGCCATAAAATGGAGTTAAGAAGGGTCCTTACCTCCTAGGGCTGTGAGGACTGAATGAGTTAACATATGTAACATATGTAAACAGGTGGTAAATGCCGTGTGAGTGCGTTCACTGTTATTACTTTGCAAACTTCTGGAAATCTCACATGCCTTTTGGTTTGGATATGGCTTTTGTCATATTTAGGTGTCACAGAGGTACCCCCCCCCCCCAATTTCTCTCATAGCAACAGAAAATAAGAATAGGTTATACCTTCATTCAACATTTATCGTATTTTTTAAAATTTTTTTTTTAACATTTATTTATTTTTGAGACAGAGAGACAGAGCATGAACGGAGGAGGGGCAGAGAGAGAGGGAGACACAGAATCGGAAGCAGGCTCCAGGCTCTGAGCCATCAGCCCAGAGCCTGACGCAGGGCTCGAACTCACGGACCGCGAGATCGTGACCCGAGCTGAAGTCAGACGCTCAACCGACTGAGCCACCCAGGCGCCCCAACATTTATCGTATTTTAACCAGGTCTTTCCTTGCAAAATAAGATAGCGTTAAGAGAGCAACACAGATGGAAGTGGCAGGAAGCGGGGATGTTTTCTGACTCGAATTCTACAACACAGGCAGCTTTTGTCCCCGCCAGTTATGGGGATTTAGAAGGAGTGTCCAGGCCACTATCAAGAATGGGCACCAGAATCTCCAAGGTAAGGGAGGGTCTTAGAATTAAATACTCTTGGCATTGAACCTTACCTGATGTTCGGCATAAGTATCTCTTCATCCTTGTGCTAGTCATACGGAGAATGAAAGAAATACAACTTCAGATAAGTGGGTCTTAGAATCAGTTGGTTATCTGACAATGTGATCAAGGGTGCACTCTTACAAGCTTAACTAAAACATGGGCGATACAGAGCTGCCATTCAGGTTTCCTGACTTGGTCAGAGCTAAGAAGAGTGTTCCTGCTTTCATTCAAACTTATAAAACCCTCCTTTTCCAACTAAAGTGTTTTTATTGTACACAGTTGGGGGTGTAACTTTTTAAAAACTAAGTAAGTCAAGCTGCTGTGAACATGCGTATTCAGGCTTCTGTGTGGATAAGGCCTTTGGGTAAGTACCAAGGAATGTGATTTCTGGATCACGTGGTAAACGTATGTTTAGTTTTGTAAAGAAATTTCCATACTGTCTTCCAAAATGTTTGAATGGTTTTGTATTCCCTCCAGCAAGGAAGGTGAGTTCCTGTGGCTCCCCATCCTTGCCAGCATCTGGTGTTGTCAGTGTTCTGGATTTTGGTCATTCTAACAGGGGTGCAGCGGTATCCTGTTTTAATTTGCCATACCCTGATGACATATGATGTGGAGCATCTTTTTTTTTTTTTTTTTAAGTTCATTATTTGTTTTTGAGAAAGAGAAAGTGTGAGTGGAGGAGGGCCAGAGAGAGAGGAAAGAGAATTTCATTGTCAGTGCAGAGCCTGATGTGGGCTCGAACCCACGAACTGTGAGATCATAACCTGAGCCGAAGTCGACACTTAACCGACTGAGCCACCCGGGCACCCCGTGGAGCATTTTTTTATCTGCTTATTTCTTTTCTTTTTATTGAGGTATAATTGACATATAATATTATATTAGTTTCCATCGTATGACATAATGATTCAATATATGTATACAGTGTGAAATGATCACCACGGTAAGTCTGGTCAACATTCACCACCACACATAGATACAAAAATTTTGTGTGTGTAGTGAGAACTTTTAAGATCAACTCTCTTAGCAGCTTTCACATATGCAACTATCACCACCATGTTGTACATCGTATCCCCGTGACTTTTGACCCGCTTCACCCATTTTGGCCTGTCCCCCCTCTCCTGCCTCTGGCAACCACGTATCTGTTTCTCTGTATCTATGGGCTTGGTTTTTTTGTTTGTTTTGTTTTCAGATTCCACATATAAGTGAGATTACATGGTGTTTGTCTCTCTCTGTCTGACTTATTTCACTTAGCACAATGTCCTCAAGGCCCATCCATGTGGATCCAGCTTTGATGATCTTCCAGATGACTCTCTGCCCCCAAGCCCTCCATCATTTTTAAGGCACTCAGCACGTAGCCCCACCGATGAGCTTCCCTCCGCCCTATTCTCCATCATTTAAAAAAAATGTATTAAAATAATTTCTAAACATTTATTAGACACTTGATTTCCTAAAAGTATTCCAGTTTCGGTCAAGCATATTGACATGCTCTGATGGCTACTCTGATGGACACAAAAAGTGTCCACTTGACTGGGCCAGGGGGTGCTCAGACATTTGTCAAACATTATCCTAAGTGTGTCTGTAATCGTGTTTTTGGATGACAGTAACATTTGAATTTGTAAACTGAGCAAGAAGATTGCCCTCCCCCATGTGGGTGGGCCTCACCCAGTCAGTTGAAGGCCTGAATAGAACAAAGAGTCTGAGCCTCCCCTGGGACTCCCAATGACCGATGGCCTTGGGCAGGGGCTCATCTTCTCCTGCCTTTACATTTAAACTGAAATTTCGCTCTTCTTGAGTCTTGAGCCCGCCAGCTTTCAGACTGGAATGTAACGTGATCAGCTTTCCCGGGTCTCTTGCTTGTCAACTCACACTGCAGATCTTGGGATGTGTCAGCCTCCAGAACCGCATGAGCCAATTCCTTAGAATAAATCTTTTCATGGATGTATATACACACCCTATTGGTTCCGTTTTGAAAATCCCTGGGCACGGGGTCAGAAGGGCAGGGGCACGTCTACCTGGGTCCTCGGGGTCTGGCACGGTGTTCGCACAATAGCATTATTTGCCAAATGAATGAAACTTTCAGAAACTTTCCAGTGAATGCCCGCCTCCATTTGAAAGCTTTCTAATTAAATATTCAAATGTTAACTTGGAGCAAAAGATCATCTTCATAGTTTCCATGCTTGTTAAGAGCTAAGTTGTCTTTGCCAAGAACAGATAAAACGATGTCCATTGTATTATTTTTTTTTTCCTGAGTGGTGTGTAAAAGGACTTTTTGTTTTCATGAATAGAAGTAAAAATAGATCCATCAAGGACCTGAACAGAATGTTACTTCTGAGTTACCATATTGCTTCGAGACAAACATACATCATGTCCCTGGAAAGAGTGGAAATAGTTTCATTTGCTTACAGGGACAGGTATTTGATCTGGCTGGGGGAAGGGAGGGGGGAGTGCAGGGGCAGCAAATAAAGGAGGTTAAGCAGGGTAGTGATCTGACTCGGAGTGGTGAGGCATAAAGGGAAACCTTATCAGACGGTTGATATTTCCTAAAAGTATTCCAGTTTCGGTCAAACATATTGGCATACTGTGATGGCTAATTTTTTTCTGTCCGCTTGACTGGGCCATGGGGTGCTCAGACATTGGTCAAACATTATCCCAAGCGTGTCTGTAATCGTGCAGGGGGGTGGTGGGAGACAAGTTATGATGACAGCAATAAGCCACACAACAGCAGATGAGGCCATGGGCTGGTCTGGGCGGTAGGGACCGAGGCAAGACGGATAGAAGTGGTGGTCACCAGGATGTGGTCATGAAGGAAGGCAATGCCAAGCTCGACTTCCCAGTTTCTTACTGGGGTAAATGGCTCTCTTCTCTGAGATAGGTGGTGGAGGGGGAAGAACAGATATTGGGCATGAAATGATGTCTGCCATTTTTGATGTGTTATATTTGAGGCCCCTGGGACTTGTTCAACAGACAGTTGCATATACGTATAGGAGGCAAAGGGGGGGTGGTCAGGGCTAGGAAATAGGATCATGGGGTTACCAGCACAGAGGTTGTAATCAAAGCCAGAGAGACTGGGCATAACATGAGAAGGGGCAGGGAAGGAAAACTGCAACACTGACGACCACCAACACTTAAGGAGACAGGTGAGGAAGAGGAAGCTACAAAGGAGAGAAGGAAAAAATCAGAGTAGAAAAGAATCAAGAGAGAATGGCATCTCAGAAGCCAAGGGAGGGAGGAAAGAAAGAAAAATTTCCCCAGCTTCTCACTTCTACCTGCAGACACGAGGCCCCCGGGACCCTCTGCGTTCTCTCCAACCAGAAATGGTTCCCCAGGAGTCCTTGGGGGCATCACACCTGTGTTTCTCTCCCGTGGGATTCTTAGGCTTCTCTGGATAAGTCATTTCTCCCCTGGGCATGGTGGGCCCTTCTCCAGCCACATGGCTGTGGCTCCACAGTGGCCGGGGGTCTAAAACTGCAACGCCCCACCCTGCTATTCATGGTCTTGTTCTGCCATGGTCACCCTGAGCAGTCAGGGTGCCAGAGTTTCAGGGAAACCCGAGGCAGAGTGAGGGAGCGTGGGCTCCTCCCCTTTGAGCCACAGTTATGTTGTTTGTTGGCGGGATCTCAAAATTTGGGGTATCCACTGGGGGAAGAGTCAAGAAACATCCACTGTAGTGTGCTGAAAACCCTTGCTTCCTTTCAGTGATATGTGTCGGTACCTTAGGAGTGTTTGGGTTTTTTTAAAGTTTATTTATTTATGTTGAGATAGAGAGCAAATGGGGGAGGCACAGAGGGAGAGGGAAAGAGAGAGAGAGAATCCCAAGCGGGCTCTGCGCTATGAGTGCAGAACCGGAGGTGTGGCTCGAACTCACAGACCATGAGATCATGACCTGAGCTGAAATCAAGAGTCAGATGCTTAACCGACTGAGCCACCCAGGCATCCCATACTTGGTTCCTTTTCTCAGAATGTGCTCTCTCCTGGGAGGCCCCTGCAAATATGACTTTGGGGAGAAGACCTGGCCAATTCCCCCAACATTTCCAGATCTGCCTAGCAGTAGCTGTGACGAGAATTCTTTCCCAGCAGCAACTTGGATCCCAAGCAACCATTCTCTGTTGGGTCTGTGGTGCCACTTTGCCAACAGATTTGAGCCTCCCAGTGGACCCTAGAGGCTAAGCATGAGCAAAATGAGCTCTTTTCTACATAAGGCTGTGGGTTGTTATGGATAAGTGGATACTGCAGTAGTTAGAGGGTCATTCTTCACCTCTGCCAGACACTTCAAAGAGTCAGACTTCAGCAAGTCACAGAACCCAATGGGAAATTAAGAGTTCTAGACCAAGGGACGCAGGGTTGGTCAGACGGTTGAGCATCTGACTCTTGATTTTGGCTCAGGTCATAATCTCTTGGTTTGTGAGACTGAGCCCCCCGTTGGGCTCTGAGCTGACAGCATGGGGCCTGCTTGAAATTCTCTCCTCCCTCTCTCTCTGCACCTGCCCCCCTCAAAATAAATACATAAACATTAAAAAAAAAAAAAAAAAAAGAGTTGTAGACCAAAAGAGCGGACAACTCTTTCAAGAGGCTAGGCTGTGAAGGAAAGGAGAAAGATGAAGTTGAACTCCAAGGCCTTTTGTTTTGTTTTGTTTTGTTTTCAGGTGGGAGAAATTTGAATGGAAGACAAATATCATAATTTATTTTTTGTCTTTGATTTACACTCCCTTCTGTTTTTGGGGTCCAGTTGGTCCTCCTCCATTTACTGAGTCTGCACCAAACATACGATGATTTTCTGTAACTTGTACAAATCCAACAGTGACAGCCCTGATCACTTCGGCTCTTCTGTGTTTTGTTCTCTTCTGTTCCAGGAGACAGAGGGGCCGAGGCGCCATCAGGGTAAGGTGGTTGGATGCATGGTGGCATTTGGAGCAGGGCCCCTGGCTGCACAGACCCTCTGAGGAGGAAGATCTTCAGCCCTGAGGCACGTCGAGAGGAGAGCAAAGGAGAATGGGGCTCCAGGGTGCTTCTTGTCACCTTGCTGTCACTATGAAGAAGGATGACACTTTACCTGGTTAGGGGTCACAGAGCCCAGTCTTTAGTGGCTGTCCTGTTGCCTTGGTTTCTGTTTTTACTTTTTTTTTTAACTTAAAAAAATTTTTTTAATGTTTATTTATTCTTGAGAGAGGGAGAGAGAGAGCGCATAAGCATGAGCAGGAGAGGGGCAGAGAGAGATGGGGACACAGAATCCGAAGCAGGCTCCAGGCTCCGAGCTGTCAGCACCGAACCCGGCACGGGACTCAAAGTCAAGGGCCACGAGATCATGAGCCAAAGTCGGATGCTTAACCGGCTGAGCCACCCAGCTGCCCCATTAACTTTATTTATTTATTTTGAGAGAGGCAGACACAGCATGAGTTGGGGGAGGGCAGAGAGAGAGGGAGTCCAAGCAGGCTCTGTTCTGTCATCTTGGAGCCCGATGCCAGGCTCAAACTCACGAGATTATGAGATAACGAACGACCTGAGCCCAAACCAAGAGTCAGACGCTTAACCGACTGAGCCACCCAGGCACCCGTTTTTACTTTTACATTTCATTTTATTATTTAAAAAATAAATTTTTATTTGAGAACGTTACATTTGCTTCAGGCACGCAGCCAGCTTCTTGTTCGCCTTCCCGCCTCCCGCCTTCTCCCTGCCCCTTCCCCCCTCCAGCACCAGGCCCCTGTCTCTCAGCGGGCAGCTGGCCTTTCTGCCTCACGTTCTCCTGTGGGGACAGCACTGATTTTTTTTAAGCTCTTTTTCTCCCCCACTTGGGGTACAATTTACCCATCATGAAATTCACCATATCAACCATTTTAAAATACCCAATTCAGCGGCTTTTAGCGTATTCACAAAGTTGTAGTACGCCTGTCACCACTACCTAAATTCCTAAATTCCACAACATTTTTGTTTTGACCTTTTAAGCCCACGAGAGGGACAGGATGGGGTGAACGTCATCAAAATGAACAAGAGTTCCAGTGTCCAGAGGCATTCACGATTCGGGAAGCGAATCTCCTCATTTTGTATTTTCTATTTATAATAATGTATTTCTATTTCCTCCTCACAGGCCATGCGATCATAAAGACAGGCTTCGCTTTACTTAGTGTCTTTCATTTATTTATCCACTAGCTCCATTTCACTCCTTCAGCATATTTAGAACCTCTCCTAGCCCAGGGAGTACTGATGACCCAGAGGTGAATGCACAAGCAAGGCTCCTGTCCTGGGGGGGTCTGCTGCCTCGCAGGACGACCCTGCAATCAAGGGGTTACGTTCGTGGTTTGTGCTGTGGAGGTAAATGAGGTAAATGACAGGAAGACAGCCAAGTCTGGGAGTCAGGTGCAGTTTCCCTGAGCTAATGGTGTTGCGGGTGAGGCCTGGTGCGGCGTAGGATCAGCTGGGAAGGGTGGTGTGTCCAGGTGCGAGTGCAGCTGCGGGTGGACAGGGCAGAGCAAGCGGCAAGGGGGTGAGGACTTGGGCAGGAGAAAGAACGATGGCCTCGGGGACCTAGAATCCAGCGCGGCTGAAGCATCAGGAGACGGGGGAGAACGAAGCAAGATGGCGCCCAGTGGGAGCAGGGCCAGTCACACAGGACTTCATCTTGCAAATGAGAACCCATTGAAGAGGTGTTTGACATGGTGATGACAGGCTCCATCTGCTATATGGAGACTGGCTGGGAGGCCCTTTCAGGGTGAGGAAGGGTGGATGTTTGGGTACGATAACAGTCAAGAAGGAGTCAGGGGAGGAGACTTAAGTGGCATTTGGGGGGTGGAATTGGTGGGAGAGGAAAGGAAGGTCTTTATGATGACATTGGCTACAGGGTGGGTGGTGACACAGGGGAACTCTGGGGAGAAACAGATCCCCTTTAGGACAGGCTGAGCTGAGGTACCCAAAGCATCCATGTGGAAATGTCAAGTTCGTGATGTCTGGCAGCTCAGAGGACAAGCCCCGGCCAGAGACAGGAAGTTAGGAGAGGCAGAACGTAACCACAAAATCATCCTTTAGCTACAGACATCACAGTATCTGAAGCACTGGGTGGACTGCTTACCTTTCTTCCTACCTCAGTGATTCTCAGTTTTGTTCTGCCATTGCTGACTACATGTGCCCCACTCTCTCCAGGAATCTCTCTCATCATGTACAGAAATTCTCCCTTGTCTATAGGCTCCTCGAGGGTAGGAAGTTGTTGCTTATCTTTGCATCCCCAGTGACCAGGATACATTTTATTTATTTTATCCTATTTTTAATGTTTATTTTGAGAGAGAGAGAGAGAGGGAGGCAGAGAGAGAGGGAGACAGAGGATCTGAAGCGGGCTCTGCTCTCACAGCAGAGAGTCCGATGCGGGGCTCAAACTCATGAACCTCAAGATCGTGACCTAAGCAGAAGTCAGCTACTTAACCAACTGAGCCACCCAGGGGCCCCTTTATTTTTTAAATGTTTTATTTATTTTTGAAAGAGAGAGTGAGCACAGGAGGGGTAGAAAGAGGGAGACAGAAGATCCCAAGCAGCTCCACACTGTCAGTACAGAGCCCAACACGGGGCTCAAACTCACAAACCGTGAGATCACGACCTGAGCCAAGATCAAGAGTCCAACGCTTGACTGATGGAGCCACCTAGGCACCCCAGGACACATTTTAGAAACTCACAAGTTTTCTGACTGATGACTGACCAACAGATCACATCAATCACTGATTGTGTTGGAATCTCCATAAAAGCACCAAGTAGAGATAGTGGTTGACGTCAATCTCTAATTTTGTAGTACCCATTATTATAGTCACAATAATCTTTAGTTATTTATAAGACAAATACGAAATCATACGAGGGATCAAAATGAGGGCAGCCTAAAAAGCATGCCATTAAGGTATATAAATAGAGTATCACAAAAATTCAGTAGTTTAAAAGCATTGCCTTTATCAGCTGACGATGCGTCCTCCCAGAAGCCTCTGAAGGCATGCCTCAAAGGAATGGCCAGCTGTCATGGCACACAGAAGGGCACGGCTCAGCTTGGGAAGCTGTGAGAAGCTACCCTTTTTTACATTCCCAAAGGGGTTAATAACTCAACCATTTCATCTCGAGTTGCACCGTTGACTGCTTTGATCACTTCAGTTGAAGGGTGGTGTTCGTTTCTACAGGCATACTCAGCTAAGCACAGCCCCAGGAGGACAGACGACAGGCCGCCCTCTGCTGTGGGCGTCCAGGTGATGAGTTCCCCAGCTGCGGCACCCACCTGTCCAAGGCTCCAGCCGGGGCACCACGGCTATAGGCTTCTCTATAAATGTTTTCTTTTTTTTTAAGTTTTTATTTATTTATTTTGAGAGAGACTGAGACAGCGTGAGTGGGGAGGAGCAGAGAGAGGGAGGGAGAGTCGCAAGCAGGCTTCACCCCGCCAGCACAGGGCCCGACTCGGGGCTCGACCCCACGAACTGTGAGATCATGATCTGAGCCGAAATCAAGACTCGGAAGATCAACCAACTGAGCCACCCAGGGACCCCCAACACGGGCGTCTCTAGACCCCGAAGAAGCAAGACTTGCTCTCATCCATTTATACCCAAGCGTACAGGGCTCGGAAGTGGAGTGTGAATTCGCAAGCAGGAAATCATGCAACAAACTGGGTGAACGTTTCTCCTCACTTCTTGGGGCGGATGTAGTCATATATGTTTCGGTTACAATGTTTCGGAGGGAACGATTTTTTTAACACTAGTAGGCCCAGAGTGTCATTACATTCTGAAGATGATTCAACAAACTGCATCTGCATGTGCAAGGGAGAAAGGAAGCAGACATTAGCTCACGGCTGGGAGGGAGAAGGCCATGGGCACAGCGAGGAAATCTGACTTGAGACATGGCCCCAAAGGAGAGGAAGATTGTATTGTATTTATTTTTTAATTTGTATTTTTAATGTTTATTTATTTTTGAGGGAGGGAAAGATAGAGCATGAGCAGGGGAGGGGCAGAGAGAGGGGGAGACACAGAATCCGAAGCAGGCGCCAGGCTCCGAGCTGTCAGCACAGAGCCCGACGCAGGGCCCGAACTCACAAACTGTGAGATCATGACCTGAGCCAAAGTCTGATGCTTAACTGACTGAGCCACCCAGGCACTCCGAGAGGAAGATTTTAGAACAGGAAGGGCAGAAGCAGAAAATATTATAAGGAGGATGGTCTTGGGTCAAGACTAAATGAAACATTTATTGATTTAAGAAAGAAAGAAAATCTGCTAGACCTTAGTTATTAATATTGTATTTAAAAGGATCTATTTGGGGCACCTGGGTGGCTCAGTCGGTTAAGCAGCCGACTTCGGCTCAGGTCATGATCTCACGGTCCGTGAGCTCCAGCCCCATGTCGGGCTCTGTGCTGACAGCTCGGGGCCTGGAGCCTGTTTCAGATTCTGTGTCTCCTTCTCTCTGACCCTCCCCCATTCATGCTCTGTCTCTCTGTGTCTCAAAAATAAATAAACGTTAAAATTTAAAAATAAATAAATAAATAAAAGGATCTATTTTTTATACCATAAATTATAAAGGACCCACAAATAGCTAACTGTAAATCTACATGGAGGAAAGGTCTTACTGACAATTCCCAGACCGTGGAACTGTTATTAGAACAGACTGGTCACATACGGGACCTGAATGACAGGGCTATGTGACGATGGACATCTTGGGGCCACTGGACCCTCATCTCAAATATGCTGGCCTCATTCTGCTTATGTCAGTTTGTAAAGTAACTGCACTCTTCCTATCTTGTATCGGGGGCTACGTATAAGGGTTCTAACATAACACCAATAATGAATACAAGGTTGGTTCTAGGCTGTTCTGAGGACAGCAGCCAAACCAGAAAGGATGTGTGTGCAGATTCTACGCTCCAGCAGAGGGCAGTCCCACACAAAAATTACTCTCCAGGAAAAACTGACGTCTGTTACCGCAAATTTCCCATGTTACTGAGTAAATGTTATTCAGCGTCACCACAATGGGCGACTTGTCCATACGGGGTATCCTGAAATATCGGTGGGCAATCCTGGCAAACAACTGAAGCCCTAACCATTTTCAATCTTAAAAATTTTAAGGAAAGCGTGCCTCTGTGAGCCTCCTTTTCCACGAGCCTTCCTCTGGGTCTATGTGTCTCGGGCGTGTGTGGTGTTTATCGTGACTTCGCCTCCCTCTCTCTCATGCGGTGATTTTCTACGCGAGCAAATAAAATTGGTTCGTAACATAAAGCCTCGCTCCATAACAGTAACATAAAGCCTCGCTCCGTAACACTATCGGAAGACCATCTCCTGGAACTTAGCTGAAGTGATTTCATCCTCCCAGTAGCAAAAGGACCTCGTTATAAGCAGTTTCATTTCTAACGCGGTCAGCTTAACCTAGATCCTTCGGAGCAGTATAATGAGAAAAACTCTTAGGTGTAATGAACTTGCGTTTTAAGTTATTTGATCAATTCATCAGAAAGCGCTTTCCTTCTTTTCCACTCTCTCTTTTGCGGAGTCTCAGCATATTTATGCTGTTCTGTTTACTTGCTGCAAATTAACTTGAGAATTATTTTGGCTTATTAGGCAGTGGAGTTCTGGTTCTATTTCAGTTGAGAATTAAATTCTCTTTGATATGTCTGTATGGAAGAGAGAGAAAAGCTGTCCTACCTTTAATCAAAGTCTAGGGGCTGAATGAACTTGACTTAAAAAAAAACCTTTTAGTTAAATTTCTCTCTGCTAATATCATACTTCTAATAATTAAAGCTTTTCGTGAACTCAAATGCCAACTGATACAGATTTTGAGGATGTGCAAATCATGGTCGCTTCAAATTCAAACAGCACGTGTCCATCAACTCCCCTGTGCAAAAAAATCCTGTCCACCCTAGCACTGCCCCCATGCAGTTATAAACAGGAATTTTAAGCCTTCGTAGCCAGTGGTGGAAATTGCTAGCAATCAGGACTTTGGACATAATGATGCCAAAAGGAGAGATAAGGGGGTGATACCCTGTGCTCACACTGTTTTCCTGGAAGTCCTGAATTTGACCGTAAAGGAACACACTCAGCCCTGCCCACACCTAAATCACCTAAATTCCGTCTTAACATTTTTTAAATAAATGTTTGTCAAATTAATGTTTTCCCTATTTTTAAATGTTTATTTACAATCTCATTTTTGACAGAGACTGAAAGAGAGGTA
This sequence comes from Neofelis nebulosa, assembly GCF_028018385.1. Taxonomy (NCBI): domain Eukaryota; kingdom Metazoa; phylum Chordata; class Mammalia; order Carnivora; family Felidae; genus Neofelis; species Neofelis nebulosa. Next base: position 7,297,468 of record NC_080794.1, on the reverse strand, counting down.
GCGAGCACAAGCGGGAGAGGGGCAAAGAGGGAGACACAGAATCGGAAGCAGGCTCGCAGCTCTGAGCTGTCAGCCCAGAGCCTGACACGAGGCTCCAACTCACTAGCCATAACATCATGACCCGAGCCAAGGTTGGACACTTAACCGACTGAGCCACCCAGGTGCCCGTTAATGTTTCTGATCCAACTCACAGGTAAACTCAGCTGACATTTACAAACAACAGCCATGTTCAAGATACGATGATGAGTTCAAAGTCTGTTTTGAGATCGAAATTTTGAGTTTGGCATAGGTGGATCTTGAGAAACTTAACAGAAGACCATGGGGGAGGGGGAGGGGAAGGGGGAAAAAAAGTTACAGAGGGGGAGGGAGGCAAACCATAAGAGACTCTTGGATACTGAGAACAAACTGAGGGTTGATGGGGGGTGGGGGAGAGGGGAAAGTGGGTGATGGGCATTGAGGAGGGCACTGTTGGGATGAGCACTGGGTGTTGTACGGAAACCAATTTGTCAATAAATTATATTTAAAAAAAAAAAGAAATTTTGAGTTTGAAATCGGAATCATGTCCAAAAGTAGTGCCAACAGGGACTATTCCCAAGCCAGCTTACGAAAAACTTTTAATTCAGAAATTTGGGAAATACAAAACTGACAGTTCTAAAGAACCTAATCACCACGTGTAACAAGCGTTTTCATGGGAAAAATTTTCACCATTCTCCAGATTTAACATCTGGGATGTCAGCAGCTTACATTTTTTTAAATGTTTGTTTATTTTTGAGAGAGTGAGAAAAAGAGAGAGAACCGGGGGGGAGGGGCAGAGGCGGGGTGGACAGAGGATCCAAAGCAGGCTCCGTGCTGACAGCAGTGAGCCCGACGTGGGGCTTGAACTCATGAATCATGAGATCCTGACCTGAGCCAACAGATGCTCAACCGACTGAGCCACCCAGGCGCCCCAAACTTAAATTTTTTTGTGAAATTTGCAGCTGTGACCCTACTGAATGGAAATTTAGAAGGCCACGTCCCCCAGCTACTGCTCCAAGCCACCGAGGGTGGTATGTGATGTGCCATGGGTTTCAATAGAGCAGAGTATCCACTGAGCTGGGAACTGGGGGGGGTGGGGGGTGGGGGGGTGGGGGCGACGGGGAAGACCAGGGAAAATGGCGCAGCAGGGGAGGGAGGGCGCCGTGGTGGGGGTGTTCTTATTCCAATCCTCTCCTCCACCAGGTTGCCCTTTCTTCTGGCGCTGTACCTCTCTCTTGTGTCACTGGGGGTGGAGGGAGTCTGTGGGAATAAGGGAACCTTCCCATCCTCCCACCGTGGGAATGATGGCTGGGGTTGAGGGTGGAGGACCACCTGCTCTTTTCTGTCTCCATTTGGAGACGGTGGAGACCTAGAGGGGGGAGGGGGGAGGGGGGAGATGGCAGGAGGGAAAGGGCTTTTTCCTCCCATCTTTCCAGCAGCAAACCCTTCTATCAACCACACTTCACCTCCCCCTAAAACCATCTAAGAACATCAGATATTCTTTGGAACCAATTTTTCATTCGGTCTGAAATCTTTTAAAAGTTGGATTTTAATGCCGATCTCCTGCCCCAGCGTCAGCGTGAAAGATTCCCCATTCTTGGCTAAACCTCTGTGTAGTGTCTGTTCGTGACTCTGTATCCAGCTGGGACAGTAGGTACTGGAAGTGGTTACATTCCAACGTTGGGCCTGGTGAGTTTTATTTGTTTCTTAACGAAGCTTGATCTCATGGGTGAAAACACTCAGCCTTACACAAAAGATGGAAAAGTACATATTAAGTTAATTTTTAAAAAGTCTTGGGTAACAAAGGGCATTCTGTGTACTCTCTTTGTGAAACACTTTCCTAAGGTCCTTATTCTCCCTCCTGATTCCTGACTCTTTCCTCCCCAAACCACTATTTTTTATTTCTTGCAAAAATACTTGAGCAGATGACATTTTTGACAGTGCATGGATGACAAAAGTATTTGAATAAAAAAATGGCACATGTGGTCTGAAGGCATGGCCCCATAATACCAATATCCTGCTACTTCACCTAAGTACAGTAAAACCTTGGATTGTGAGTAACTCGTTCTGCTAGTGTCCTGCAAGACGAGCAAACGCTTCTAATAAATTCTAACTTGATAAACGAGCGATGTCTTGCCATATGAGTCGTACGTGACACTGAATGTCACATGGTCACAACTGAGCCAAGGGTTCTTGAAATTCGCTTTGACAGACAAGTGCTTTGGACTACAAGCATGTTTCTGGCACGAATTATACTCGCAAACCAAGGTTTTAATGTCCCTTATGTTTTCTTCTAAGCTGTGGGTGTCCCGTCCAGCATGAAGGATCCTATGGACGATGATCAACTGGGGCCATCAACAATCTTAGTTCTTATTTCAATCTTCCACAGTATTTAAGGGAGAGGATAATTTTATTTTCATCATGGCATGAGTCCATTCTGATTGTAGTCTTTGGCCCTGGTCCCTATGTGAGTCTACAAAGTATTTTTCCCAATTCCAGATTCAAATGTTAAATTAAAACAGATGTGCAAAACTAAACAAACAAAAATCCACCACCAAGACACAACCTACCCCTCCAAAAAAAACCCACCAGCTTTGGGGAAAACGAATGTCCACTGTCATGTGTGCTCATCCTAAACCCTTAAGAAAGAACAGATCCACATTCCTCCTTAACCTGTGGCTGTTTCAATGTCCAAAGAGGCCAGCGGGAAGCAGAGAGGTCTAGAAGTTCCTGGGGTGGTCTCCACGCCCCCTCTTGGGCCACTCCTCATCCACCCACCTGTGCAGGACCTTCTCCACGTCAGCCCTGTGGTAGAGCCTGCAGAGCTCCATCAGCTGGCCCACCGGCCTCTGACTGTTCCGGAGCAAGAACTCCAAGGTGGGGCTCTGAGGCCTCTGCTCCAGGAAACACAGTTCGTCATAGGGCATGCCCCATTTGCTTGCGAAATTCCTCCAGTTTTTTACTGTCGGGTGATACGGATCCAGCTTTATCCTGATGACGTCTAGTAAGTCCTGATCATTGAGTAAGTCACTTATGGTGGGGGCCCGGAGCAAGCAGGCAGAACAAGTGCAGTCCTCCTTGCAGGACTCGCCTCTGCTTATATCTGCAGAAACACACAACACAGTCCCCACGTCAGCAAGGCAGCGAGCGCACGCGTCCATCTCCTCGGTCCTTTATTCTCCTGCTCGAGTAGGTACCACGCACCGTATCTTACAGAGGAATGTTTCAGAATACTCATTTCTGTAGACCCCACAACAAATGTGTTTTTAAAAAAATTTTTTTCTAATGTTTATTTCTGAGAGAGAGAGAGAGAGAGAGAGAGACAGAGTTTAAGCAGGGGAGGGGCAGAGAGAAGGAGGGAGACACAAAATCTAAAGCAGGATCCAGGCTCTGAGCTGTCAGTGCAGAGCCCGACACAGGGCTCAAACCCACGAACCCCAAGATCATTACCTGAGCCGAAGTCAGACGCTTAACTGACTGAGCCACCCAGGCGCCCCAACAAATGTGGTGTTCTTGACAACCAAGGATGGGTTGCTTTGCCGGATGCACTAGTAAGATTTTATACAGTCGATTTCCCTTTCTCTTGGAGACTCCCTGTGTCTTACATTGTGCATTTGTGACAGTGTGGACCAAAATCTGGGATCCGAGGAGCAAGGCTCTCTCTGTAGGCAGGCCACCAGCGGGAGTCAGACTCTGTCCCGTGAGTAAACCAGCCCATACTTGCCTGTACCTCAACCCTTACCCTTTCCAAGCTACAAGTCAGCCCTGACAGCTCTTTAATGCCAAACACACAGCACATTAGGGTATAAAGGATTGTGCAACGTTTTCAAAGGCCTTTAAAAACACACATACACACCACACTGAAAACTGGAATATCCACCCCATATGCATATTTGAAACGGAGTGATAATTGATAATGCCAGAAGACGTACTTTTCAGATTTACGGCCACCTTATCATCGCTTTGCCTTTATCTGTGTTTTCTTCACCCACGGGGCTGCCTTTGAAGCGCAGCCAACAGCCTGAGGTGTGCACAGGGGGCTGGATGAACAGGAGGCTTTTGAGCTGAGCCTCACCAAGAAGGGCACAGCCCCAGCCCAGAGGAAGGGCAACATTCTTCCATCAGTCATCTTTAGCTCACTTTAATACTAGGAAGCATGTTAGGAGGGGGAGGAAGGGGTAGAGAAGTCCTTTACAATAAAGTTGCAAGTGGGTTTGCACAACATAGTAACCTAAGTGACTTAAATTCTACATCAGCACTAGGTCTCCTGGCTCCTTCTGCCTAGGGATTTTCACTTTTTTTTTTTTTTTTTAATGCTTATTTATTTTTGAGAGAAGAGAGAGAGCGAGCGAGCAGGGGAGGGGCAGAGAGAGAGAGGGAGACACAGAATCTGAAGCAGGCTCCCGGCACTGAGCTGTTGGCACAGAGCCCTATGCGGGGCTTGAACTCACGGACCCTGAGATAGTGACCTGAGCTGAAGGTGACACTTAACCAACTAAGCTCCTCAGGCGCCCCACGGATTTTAATAGCTACGCTATGCTAGAGATCTCTAGCTTGGAAAATTCTGGGAGGTTATAATGACCTTTACTACACTGAGCCCTGGACTTCCCGATTTAGGAAAGTAAGGAATTTGGAAAAAAGGGCGTCACTTTGGTGATCGTTGGGAACGATCTGGTGGCAAATACAAATGACAAGGACCATGAAGATTACGCTCATGCTCTTTGACCTGTTAACATAACTTCTGGGAATAAGAGATAATCTAGAATATGTATGACAATTTTTAATTACAGTCTTATCCTTATCCATTTTTTTTTCAACTTTTTTTTTTTTTTTAATTTATTTTTGGGACAGAGAGAGACAGAGCATGAACGGGGGAGGGGCAGAGAGAGAGGGAGACACAGAATCGGAAACAGGCTTCAGGCTCCGAGCCATCAGCCCAGAGCCTGACGCGGGGCTCGAACTCACGGACCGCAAGATCGTGACCTGGCTGAAGTCGGACGCTTAACCGACTGCGCCACCCAGGCGCCCCTCCTTATCCATTTTTTAAACAAATGTCAAAGAGAAGGGGCTCGTGAAACAAATTGTTGTACAACTTGACGGAATATTAGTTAAGTAACTATGAACACTGTGTAGCAACCCAGAGAATGCTTGTGCTATAATGTTAAGTGAAAAATGCAAGATGTAAGATGTGTGTGTACTCTATGTTAGAACTATGTGAAAACTCTATGTTACTATTACTCTGGAAGGAAATGTACAAGGATAGTAACAGTCATTATCTTAATTCGGTAGGATTATGCTTCTGTTTTCCAAACTTTCTCCAGCGGTGTTTTGTTTCTGTGATAACCAGCACAGCGTATCACATGAACACGCAGGTCCCCACTTGACTTTGAAGGTCACCTGGACCCCTCCTGCTGCTTCTAATGCCCCCCTTCACCCCGGCCCCCCCTTAGATATGGCTGCCCCCCCTTCACCCTAGCCCCTCCTTAGATACGGCTGCTTCTGGAACTGATCCCAATGCTCCTTTGTCCCTTTGGACACTGTATATGGCACGGCAGGCTGCATCCTCCCGGAAGGTTCCTTCTGACAGCGCAGGCCCAACACCCCCATGTCCCCGCTGCATCCTTTCCCCTGTCGTCTGACATGCTGAGATCTCCGCCTGTCTCACTGCTGAGTCCTTGAGAGTTACAAGAAGGTGCTCTGGTACTGTTCTTAGCACTAAGCTCTCCCCGTCCACACTCCCTCCCTTCGGTCCCCTCCCCCACTCCCAACACCCCCCACCAGGCGCTCCCCTGTAATGGAAGGCCCCTCCTTTTTGCATCTGCCGGACCCAGCACAGCCCTTAGCATACAGCAAACGCTTAAGCACTGTTTGCTGAGTGAGTGAATGCATGAGTGCATAACTGCTCTTTTGCACCCCAGACCTGACCACTGGAAAGCCCCTCTTGATGTCTAGATGAATCTCCAACTCAGGGCAGACGATACAGTAACTTGCCCCCAACCCCATGCACCAAAAGGACTCTGCCTCCCCTATTTACACTGGCAGTTTCCTGGTGTCCTTGCAGACTTTTTCATTGTATCCAACCAGTTACCACGTCCCAGCCTCTACTGGAAACTTTCCATGCTACAATTCCTGTCTTATTTCCTTTTTAAAAAATTTTTGTTTAATGTTTGTTTTTGAGACAGAGAGAGAGAGAGAAAGAGAGAGACAGAGCGCAAGCAGGGGAGGGGCAGAGAGAGAGGGAGACAGAATCTGAAGCAGGCTCCAGGCTCCGAGCTGTCAAAACAGAGTCTGACGTGGGGCTCAAACTCACAAATTGTGAGATCATGACCTGAGCCGAAGTGGGATGCTTAACCAACTGAGCCACCCAGGTGCCCCTTATTTCCCATGACTTCCTTAAATATAACCTGTGCTCTAGACAAGCTGGACTGCTCTGTTCCCTGAACTTCATCCATCCTATAAAACCTACCTCAGATTAATTAAAAGAAAGACTAATATCAATTTGGTGTAGAAAATTTGGAAATTGTATACCATTATAGATTTTGTATAAACTACTCACCATTTAGGGTTTTCACAAATTCTCATGACAATGAGGAACAATTTGATGCAGACCCTTGCATATATACTCTTGGCCACATCTTTATTCACCTTCCCAGTAACGGGATTATTAGGCTCAAAAGTATGAGCATTCCACAGCTGACAATGCATGAGCCCAAAACTGCTTTCCAGAAATAACAGTGGTTACCAATTTATACTCCAATCAGGGAACAGCGATGGGGTTCATCTCACTTGACCTTTGTCAGCACCAAGTAAAAAAAAAAAATGTCAATTTCTTTTTTTTTTTTAATGTTTATTTTTCAGAGAGAGACACAGAGTACAGGTGGGGGAGGGGCAGAGAGAGAGGGAGACATAGAATCTGAAACAGACTCCAGGCTCTGAGCTGTCAGCACAGAGTCCGATGTGGGGCTCGAACCCATAAACCGTGAGATCATGACCTGAGCTGAAGTCGGACGGGTAACCATGTTTGTCAATTTCAATTACAGCTCATATTTTGCTACCTTCATGTCTTTTGTGGTGTTTTCTCTCTGATTAATTTTCTCTCTTCTTCCCTCTGTTTAACTTCTCTCTCTCTCTGCTCAACCTCAGCCACCTTACAGACCCCACGTGATTCACCCATTGCATGAAATCTCCCCAGCCAACGCCCAGAACACTGCCTCACAGAATCCCATCACTTTGTCTGTATCTCCTGACTCAGCCTTGCAGTGAGATGTTCTGTATGGTTTTCTGGCTCCTCATTCATTACACCTTAAACGGCCCAAGACCAGATCCAGATCTTTCTGCAATGTGTTCCACATCTTAGAGTTTAAAAATGTTGCATTATATTTCCATGTATGGAACTATTCTTCAGCCACATTAATAATGATGTATTAAGAAGTAAAGCTTTAGCACAATGGGACAGAAGTTTATTTAAAAAACGAACTTGGTAATGGTAAAGGTGATTTCTCACTAAAAGAGGTATAAGGGAAATTTTGCAATTTTCTTTGCTCTTATTTAAAGATAGGGTCATGGGGCGCCTGGGTGGCTCAGTTGGTTGGGTGTCTGACTTTGGCTCAGGTCATGATCTCATGGTGAGTTTGATCCCCGCGTGGGGTTCTGTGCTCAGAGCCTGGAGCCTGCTTCGGATTCTGTTTCCCTCTCTCTCTGCCCCTCCCCCAATCACGCGCGTGCTCTCTCTCTCTCTCTCTCTCTCCCTCCCTCTCAAAATAAATATACGTTAAAAAAAAATAAAACTTAAAAAAAAATAAAGGTACAGTCAAATGCACAATATTCTGTCAAACAGCAAGGAAAGCAGGTTACTAAAGAGTGTGCCTAGGGGCACCTGGGTGGCTCGGTCAGTTAAGCGTCTGACTTCAGCTCAGGTCATGATCTCAGGGTCCGTGAGTTCGAGCCCCGCGTTGGGCTCCATGTTGACAGCTTGGAGCCTGGAGCCTGCTTCGGATTCTCTGTCTCCCTTTCTCTCTCTGCCCCTCTACCACTCGTGCTTTGCCTGTCTCTCTCTCTCAAAAATAAATAAACATTGAAAAAAAAAGAGTATGCCTAATTCCGTTTTTGTAAAAAACAAATGGTATAGTCATTCATATCCACATAAAGCATATATTATATACATATTCACAGGCACAGAAAAAGTCTGGAAGTATGTATAACACACACGTTAACAATGGATATTTCCTAATTTTTTATATGATTGTGTTTCTTTGGATACTTTAAAAAATATAGTTGTTAAATGTTTATTTATTTTGAGACAGAGTGAGAGCAAGCAGGGGAGGAGTACAGAGAGAGAGAGACAGAGACAGAGACAGAGACAGAGACAGAGAGAGAAATCCGAAGCAGGCTTCAAGCTCAGCATGGAGCCTGATGTGGGGCTCGATCTCACGAACCTCGAGATGATGACCAGAGCTGAAATCAAGAGTCAGATGCTCAACGACTGAGTCACCCAGGTGCTCCAACTTTAAAAATATTTTTAAATGTCACAGAAAAATAAAGGAGGATTTGTATCTCAAAGTCCAGAATTAAATGTATTGATGTTCGAAGGTCCTCCCCAGCATCTCCTGTGTCAGATTCAGGGTTGGCAAGTTTTCTCCATTAGGAGGAAGAGAATGATAATCACTTCTCAGCCTTTTGGCTAAGGTCAAGTGAAGAAGAATAAAAATAATATAATAATAAATAATATAAAAAAGAAGAAAGACATCAGTAAGGTTCCTGGGAAGCTCCTTTAAGCCTTCTAGTGTAAGAGGAGCTTTTATTCTTTGAACAATTAGGCTGACCATTTATCAGTCTGTTTTAAAATAAATGACGTGCCAAAACCCTATCGATGTTTTCCTTTTGTATCTCTCATGACACAAATCACAAACCCCTCGCTGAACTGAAATCTACCCGAACTGGCAACAGTAGCGAATGTGAAGCTGCCGTTTGGAATCATAAACTATAATTAGCTCTCTGGCAGACCGAAGTGGAGGAACATGTTTTGTTTTGTATCGAACACATTTTGTCCTGCCCTGCTTTAAACACCTATCATGTAATAGTGCACATAAAACGCTAGACTGGGTGATGCCTTGGGGGAGAAACAATTGTGGGGGGAGAGAGTCATAGCACCGAAGAAGCTTTCATCAGAAATGGGGAAAAATGGGAATATTATTTGATGCCTCTCAAAAAACAAGCACAGGGTTGCTGTGTAGGTGAAGTTCAGAAATTGTCTGCCAGATGAATGAATGAATGAGAACTATACTTTCTCCCCAGGAGACAAGGCAGATTTGTTCTTATTATCTGATGCATCTTATGACCTGAAGAACTAATAATAAAGGAAAAGGAATGTTGCTTGTGTTTCTTGAGCAATAAACAGATATCGGTGGAAAACAGTACAGAATTGGTCTTAAGATACAAGGGGATTCTAGATTTGGGGGCAGAGAGGAGAGGGCTATTTCAAAAAAGAAGTTACTTATGTATAAAAATTCACTCAGATTCTCTACTAATGAGGGTCCTCACTTGCCATATTTGGACACCTGACTTGTGTATTTTCTGCTGATGCAAAGCAAGAATGGAACGCACCATTAATTAATGATGACTTCTTATTTTAGAGACCAAAACCCTGGAAAGACTTGCTCTCTGTGAGTCTAGTCTGAGTACTGGCTTAAACTCGGGGAGACTTTGTCAGAGGAAGAAATGCCAGATTTCTCAATGTCTTTTCTTCTTTCTTTTTTTTTCTTAAAGTTTATTTATTTTGAGAGAGAACAAGCAGGGGAGGGGCAGAGAGAGAGGGAGAGACAGAATCCCAAGCAGGCTCCACGCCATCAGTCAGGAGCCCGACACAGGGCTCGAACTCCTGAACCATGAGATTATGACTTGAGCCGAGATCAAGAACTGGACACTGTGACCAGCTGAGCCACCCAGGCTCCCCTCTCAGTGTCTTTTCATCGGGACAATGGTCATTCATGGAATGGCTAACATACGACCAGCCCTGCACGGAGCAGCATCTTCAAATCTCAGCCCTCCAACCTCTTAGAGCTTGACCTCTCCACGCATTTAACATCTACGGACTTCAGGTTCCTCATCTATAAAATTAAAATGATCATTTCTGTATCTCATGAGTTGAATGAGATAAATGATGTAACGGCGTTTCTGTCAGGTCTTATGTAAATGTTATTGAAAGATGTTAGATTTAACATTTTTTTAAGGATATGTAAAGAAAAAGAGTCCCCACGCAGTGTGGCCTCTGCTGCTATCTCCCAGCTCACTTCCTTCTCTATGGCTTCTCCCTGCCCGCACTTGTCCCTAGAACATGAAGCTCAGCCCTGCCCCAGGACCTATGCACCAGCTAGCTCTTCTCCCCGGAGTCCTCCTTCCTCAGATCTTCACACGGCTGGCTCCTCTGCATTGTTCAGGTCTCTGTGCATCTTCTTAGCTAAAGCAGCACCCTCCCCTGCCAGGCAAAATTCTGTTCCCCTCGTTATTTTCCTCACGGTACACCTACCACCATATGTAATGACTGTCACTCCCAGTGCCTGTCACTCCCAGCTAGTATTAAACTCCAAGAGGAAAGAGACTTTGGTGTCTGATGTCACCACTTCGCTCCAGGCACACAGGAGGCATTCAGTAATATTTGTTGAGTAAATCAAATGAGTGAAGAGTGTGTCTTAGAGAAACAAATTGGAAAGCTCTGGGCAGCCTAAGAAGAGCTATCTAGAAAATTTCAGATGAACTGAAGCTTTTTTTTGTTGTTTAGTGCTGAGCTTATACAAGGCAGAAGAAAGACGCCTGGTTGCTATGGAGAAAGAGTACACACTGTGTACGACCAATCAACAAGAGCTTTAGGGACACTGCAGCTGACAGTCAATGCCCATTAGCACGCTGCAGGTGTGCAACTTGGACTGGTAATGAGCTTGCTAAGGCCACAGCCTCACTCTCTGAACAGGGACAGTGGGATCTACTTCCCAAGGTTATTGAGGGGATTAAATGAGATCATCCACTGAAACTTCATTCTGTGCACAGGTGAGCAACAAAGGATTAGTAGCTGGGGGTGAGGAAGCATAACCAAGAGCCTTTTTAAAAGCACTCGTTCTGGACCTTTGGCCGCAAGAAGGAACTCCTCCTGACCCACCCCCCCAACCTCCCGGCCAAGGAGATTTACAAAATCCTGACTCTGACCAAGGATCGTCTACCGAGATCCTTAGTTAATTGGTGTGGGGTGCAGGCAGACATGGGATATTTAAAAGCTCCCCTGGGAATTCTAATATGCAGCCAGGGTTGAAAACCATTGCCTTAAAGACATCTGCAGGGTAAGTTCTTGGCCAGAAGGGCCTGCCAAATGACATTTTCGAATCAGAGCTGCTACTTTTCTTCGTGACATAGCATGTCGGTTTGGTCGTTAAGTCTTTGAACAGATAACACTTCTCCACCCTCAAGAGTAGATGAATGGGTTTTCCTGTGGGGTGTTTTCGGTCTTCTCTCCCTGTGCTCTATCGTCTCTCTCGCACACATTTTCATACACTTTAAGGAAGAGTTCAGGATTCAAGAATGTTCACTGACGGGGTAGGTCTATGTCACTTAAAACAATGGTAAGAAACAGGTCATGTCCGACGGTGCAGGGTCTAACTCCAGCTTGGGGCTGGCAAGGTTTAAAATAATGGCCAATTAACAGTTAATTGTGGATTGGAACAGGACTCCAGGATCCACAAAGGTCATGATTAGTTGGGTCTAGAAAATGGCGCCAACCAGGATTTTGGCAGTGGATCACAGACTGACTTAACGTGTCTCCCTGCAGGGGTGAGTGCCGTTTTATCTTGTACACTCTGGCTGTTCGAGAACTATTACCACACGGGTGTTTCCCTCCAGTGTGCTCAGGACCACTGCTCGCTCTTAGATCATTTATAGTAACGTTCCCCAGGGTGACTAGGTCTTGAGTTAATTCAGACAATTAAACGGGAAGCATTTTTTACACTGGCAACTTTGCAAATAGCAAAATATTGTGATCCTGAAATAAAATAACTCTAACCCAGGGGTCTATAAACTATTCGATTTGGAGCCTGAAAATACCAACTAGGGTCAAAGCAGAGTCGAGTACTTCTGCAGTTGTGTGTGTTAAGGTATAAATTCATGCTTTTTTCCTATGTGTGGTTTCCAATGTGGGTGGAAAGAAATATATTTAAAATGTCAGTTTACGGCTTTGACAAATCATTGGGATGCACACACACACACACACCACATTATTCATCAGAGGTGGTTTATATGCTCTGAGCTGGAAAATGATGAACTATTTTTATCTCCCAAGAAACTACCCCAAGGGCTTTTGGTGGGCGTTTGATCTCTTAACCGAAGGGAAAAACAATATAATTCCATTCTCTCTCTCTCTAAAACACCCCTTTAAGGAGACATCATGTCGGCGGCAGCACTGGGGAGTCTAACTGACAAACTGGAAGGATCTAGGCTGGTAAATCACGCCGTGCCTCAATTGTGTCATCACACAAACTCAGAAGGTAGAGGGCACTTTCAAAAGGAAACGAACCTATGTTAAGAAAGGACCTGGGTAAAAATTCAGCACAGAATTCCATGTGAATCTGGACTCAGAAGTTATGTCATGCCAACACATTAACAAAGTGCCATTTAATGGGCCTAACTAGAAAAATACAAAAATAAAAGTCCTACTTTACATTCGTCTGTCTTGGGGACATTCGGTTCCGATCAGGCAAGTGCTGAATTATGCAAGGTGGTCAGAAAGTCATCCTTGGGAAACCGGCCAGGCGTCGAGAGCAGGTGCAGAAAGCACCGTGGTCCGTGTGACCATGTGACAGCTACTGCTTTCTCAGAAAGGGAGGGCGAGGAGGGGTTCTGTGTGTTTTCAACCGGAGGGATACTCTCTTGATAACTGACTCGTGTTCCTTTCATGCCCCAATGTTTTCATTTCGAAAGTCTGTATGAGAACATCGAACGCCTTTAAGGTTTCCTTCAGCAGGGTACACAGGCCGTCACTTGTGTTGCCGTTTCAACCCAGGCATCGCAAGGAGTATCCTCGGTCTTGTGCTCTGCCTCCTGTGGCTGTTTGCTTCCGTGTTCAACGGTTCCACAGAGGGGGCTTTGCTTTTCTAGGGGTGGCTGATTCTGCTTTGTGTTCTTTTTCTTTCCTTGATTACAAACTGTCAGCTGTCCTTTCCCACGTCTGTCTAACCCCTCCTTCTAGGACAGTGTCTTTGGCGGAGACGGACTTTGGTGGAGGGGGGTGGACGCTGGCTTTGTTCCAGATTAAGACTCTACCTGAGATCCCGCTGACCCCGCGGTAGGACACTCAGCATTCAGTGTGTGCACTATTCAGGCAAGGCATCTGACCAGTAGAGGGGCAGCCCCATGTGGTGGCTGGAAATGAGCTCCCGGCAGGCCGGGGGCTTGAACCCCACTTACGACTTGTGAGACCAAGCACAAGCCACGTGACCCAGCATCGCTTCTGTAACATCCACCCGGTAAGGAAAGTAAACTCAGAGCTGTCTAAGCACATTTTCCTAATAAGCACATTTTTAAAGTGCTTCGAACTGGGGCTGGTACACAGTAAGTGGGGAATTAGTGCATGTGACTAAAACAATAAAATAAATCTTACTTAGCTTGCTACTCTCCTTCAATGACTGAAATACAGCAAAACCTTGGTTTGAGAGCATAACTCATTCCAGAAACATGCTGATAGTCTGAAGCACTTGTATATCAAAGCAAATTTCCCCATAAGAAATAATGGAAACTCTCAGGCACCTGGGTGGCTCAGTCGGTTGAGCATCCAACTTCAGCTCAGGTCATGATCTTGTGGTTCATGATTTTGACTCTGTGCTGGCAGCTCAGAGCCTGGAGCTTGCTTTGGATTCTGTGTCTCCCTCTTTCTCTGCCTCTTCCCCACTCATGCTCTGTCTGTCTCTCTCAAAAATAAATAAAAACACCAAAAAATGTTTTTAAAAAAGAATGGAAACTCAGATGATTCGTTCCATAATCCAAAAATAGTCATACAAAAATGATCACAATACTTTAAAATAATGCAAAATAATAAAGAAAATACAAACCAGAAAGACAAATAAACAAATTAACCTGCACTTACCTTTGAAAGCCTTCGTGTCTGGTGTGTGGGAGGCAAGAGAGAGGAGGGTTATTGCGTAAGGCGACTTTCACTACCACTAACAGAATGACTGCTACAGAACAGTATTAATAGACTCTTGCCATAGACTGTATTTCATGTAACTGGCAATAAGGCAGCAGAGGAAAGGGGCTCTATCTGCAGGCAGCCTGACCTAGAAGGAAGCAAGGCATTCCTAAGCTCACTCTTGTCTGGAAAAACAAAGGACTGTCCATAGGTGCTTTGAAGTGACCAAAAACACAGTAGTGCCCGTTGTGGGCACCTTCCAACATTCTGAAAGATCACTGATTTCTGCCAAACAACGTGGCCTGAGACCGAGCATCCGAGCATGGGAGATGACCATCCACAATCCCACAGACAGAGAGAAAGAGAGAGAGAGAAGAACCACTGGCTCAGTTGTGATCATGTGACCCTCAGCGTCATGTACTACTTGTACTACAAGTCATCGCTTGTTTATCAATTTAAAATTTATTAGAGGGGCGCCTGGGTGGCGCAGTCGGTTAAGCGTCCGACTTCAGCCAGGTCACGATCTCGCGGTCCGTGAGTTCGAGCCCCGCGTCAGGCTCTGGGCTGATGGCTCAGAGCCTGGAGCCTGTTTCCGATTCTGTGTCTCCCTCTCTCTCTGTCCCTCCCCCGTTCATGCTCTGTCTCTCTCTGTCCCAAAAATAAATAAATGTTGAAAAAAAAAAAAATTTAAAAAAAAAAAAAAAAAATTTATTAGAAACCTTTGCTCGTCTTGTGGAACACTCACAGAACAAATTACTCGCAATCCGAGGTTTTACTGTATCCAGATCTGTTTTCACCAGTTTATCCAAGAGCAAAGCCATTAAGTTACTGTCTCTCATCTACTTGTTTACGAAGACAAAAACAAAAATCGAGCCAAACACCTGATTGTTCTCGTGTGCAAAGCACCGTGCTAGGTGCTAAAGATGTTGATTTCAATGGCAATCTGCTCGCATTAACACTACCACCTATGACTATCACTGTGAAAAGTTTACTCTCTTTGAAGCTTTTCCATTTCATGTTGACACAGGTAAAAATTTTTAAGAGACAACTGAAAATTGATTAATCTATTAGTTAATAACAACCTTAATGCATAAAGGTTTCTAGATATTCCTGAACAGTTCTATCCATTCTCATTTTAGCTCACATTCCACATTAGCGTATAGGGTGTTAGTCTTTCAAAAGTGTATAGATTTTTTATCATTAGAAAAGAAATATGTGCTTATTGCAGAAAAGCTGAACATTTAGATGAGCATGGGGAAAAAGAAATCATGCTCTTTAACACTCAGATCGATAACAGTTGGCCTTTTATGGATTTCTTTGGTTATTTTACCACACACTCTATGCATTTGCCTACATCTGATCATCTTTATATATACATTTGTGTATATAAAATGGTTATGTATATATATAGGTTGTGTACATATACAGGTTAAAGTTTTGGGGGAGAGTTTTTTCTAACTCATGTTAGAAATTTAAAAAAATCTGGCCTTTTGTTAGCAATGTGGATGGAACTGGAGAGTGTTATGCTAAGTGAAATAAGTCATACAGAGAAGGACAGATTCCATATGTTTTCACTCCTATGTGGATCCTGAGAAACGTAACAGAAGACCATGGGGAGGGGAAGGAAAAAAAATGGTTAGAGAGGGAGGGAGCCAAAACATAAGAGACTCTTAAAAAAACTGAGAACAAACTGAGGGTTTATGGGGGGTGGGAGGGAAGGGTGGGTGGGTGATGGGTATTGAGGAGGGCACCTGTTGGGATGAGCACTGGGTGTTGTATGGAAACCAATTTAACAATAAATTTCATATTAAAAAAAAAAAGGTGCATGGTAAAAAAAAAAAGAAATTTAGGGGCGCCTGGGTGGCTCAGTCGGTTGAGTGGCCGACTTCGGCTCAGGTCATGATCTCACAGTCCATGGGTTTGAGCCCCGTGTCAGGCTCTGTGCTGAAAGCTCAGAGCCTGGAGCCTGTTTCAGATTCTGTGTCTCCCTCTCTCTGACCCTCCCCCATTCATGCTCTGTTTCTCTCTGTCTCAAAAATAAATAAAATGTCAAAAAAAAAAATTTTTTAAAAATAAAAAAAATTAAAAAAAGAAATTTTAAAAATATAGGCTAGTGGAGGGGCATCTGGGTGGCTCAGTCGGTTAAGCGTCTGACATTTTATCTCAGCTCAGGTCTTGATCTCAGGGTTGTGAGTTCAAGCCCTGCACTGGGCCCCTCACTGGGCATGAAACCTACTTTAAAAAAAAAAAAAGTGGCTGCTTGTATGCAAAGATGCCTTCTCCTCCTCACATCACCGAGCTAGGTGCTTCTAATGTGAGCTTGTCTGCTGTAGCATTTGTGGAAGAGGGATAATCCTTGGCCAGTGGTCCTAGCCTCTGGTAGGGGAGGGGTGTGGCCCAAGGAAGACAAGTTCCAATGGGGTGTCCGGATGGGACCCTGACATTGGGCCTGTCCCATGAGACTGGTGGGAAGTCTCTAATGCAAGTTCGTCTGGCTCAGTTTCTCTTTTGATTGCTCTAATCTCAGCAGGGGAATGGCTGAATTGAAACCAGGATCCCCACTTCTGTCTCCCAGAACTATACTTTTGCCACATGGCCTCTTTAGGGAACCTGGCACACAGTAGGTCCTTAATAAATATAGATCTGCTGAAGGGGAAAAAAAAATCATCTACAGTCTCACCACCAGAGATCACTGTGGCTAAGGTGATTATACAACACATGTTCTGGTTTTCAGCATGGTTACACTGGCAGAGGCTAGGTAGGATTGGTGAGATTATCCTGAGGGCTTCAGGGTCTGCCACCCTCCCATTAGAAGAGAAAGAAACAAAACTCTGATGACTCAGGTCATTTAATATGTGTTTTATAAGATCTAGAAAATATGAGTGAGGTTTCTATGTCTTTTCATTATTCTTTTGGTAGCGTATTTTTTTTTTTTTTAATTTTTTTTTCAACGTTTTTTATTTATTTTTGAGACAGAGAGAGACAGAGCATGAACGGGGGAGGGGCAGAGAGAGAGGGAGACACAGAATCGGAAACAGGCTCCAGGCTCTGAGCCATCAGCCCAGAGCCCGACGCGGGGCTCGAACTCACGGACCGCGAGATCGTGACCTGGCTGAAGTCAGACGCTTAACCGACTGCGCCACCCAGGCGCTCCTGGTAGCGTATTTTAATGCTCACTCTAGATTTTCCCCAAGATTAATTAATAAGAAACCTAAAGACTGCCAGAGTTTCCATCTTACAATAAAAAGTGGGAAAGGACACAATCCTTCATGTTTCTTTGGTTAAACACACTGGTAGCAGAAAGAGGGTAGGGAATAACACATGGCCAGGTGTCAGGAGGGTCCCCTTGGCCAACCGAGTGCCTGAGGTACTGAGAGAGGATGCTGGCCCTTCCTGTGCTGACCTGGTTTACCTAAGCCCCATTGCTTTCTTCCACCGGTCACAGTTTTCCAGCAATGGCAAGCCTCCTAGGACTCCTGAGGGAGAAGGGTCTGCTTGCTCTGTTCTGTTGCCCCATCCTAAACTTGTCCCACTGGGAACCCAGCTGTGCCCCGCCCCTGCGCACAGTAGGGTTAGCTCGGAGAAAAGACTCTTTGAAGGCTTTTGTGAAATCTGGTTAACATTTCCTTGCAGTTCACCATGACCGGTGGTTGGAAAGTTTCTCTAGGCTGTAATACAGATTTTCAAAGTTAATGATAAACATATTCCTAAATTATCTTTAATTCAGCCATGCCAGTTCTCAGTGAAGCCCAGACATCCGTGGAGTCAATCTTTTACCTGAAAGGGGTTCTCCAGTACTGTCTGGAAAGCCGTTTTCTTCTCCCTGAAAACCAGAAAGCAACCTTCATTAGAATCATCCCCATTTGTGGAGATATTATCAAATTTCCAATTTAGTTACATTTCCACCAAAGCCTCGCAGGCGGTGGGGGCAGGGGTGGCGGTGATGGAGCTTAAGAACAGTATCGCTCACCTCCCTCTATAAGCTCCTGGAGGGCAGGGGCTCTTGTCTATTTGCGCCCCCCACCCCCACCCCGTGCCCAGAACAGTGCCTGACACACAGTAGACACTCAACAAATGAAAGTTACATGAGTGACTCTATTTTTTAAAAAGGTATCAATGCATGAAACAATGTGCTACTGTTTTATTTTTATTTCACGCTGGGGTTCTTTTTCTTATTTTTATTCCCTACCCACTTTTTGTTGGGCTTGTTGTCAGTCTAGGTTACAATTTGTTCCCATATCTATTATACTTTTTTAATGTTTATTTATTTTTGAGAGAGAGAGAGAGAGAGCGTGAACAGGGGAGGAGCAGAGAGAGAGAGACACAGAATCCGAAGCAGGCTCCAGGTTCTGAGCTGTCAGCACAGAGCCCGATGCGGGGTTTGAACTTGCAGACTGTGAGATCATGACCTGAGCCGAAGTTGGACGCTTAACCGACTGAGCCACCCAGGCGCCTATTATCCATTTTTTTAAAAATATATTTCAAAACAGCAAAGAGAAACTGTTAGAAAGCAGTGTGCAAATCTCCTGAGGATCGTGTTTCTGCCCTTCTGAGGGGGGTTCTGTTTTTACAAGCAAGGTTGTGCCATACAGCATGCTACATGAAGGGATTTACCGTGACCTTGTTGGAAGGGGGTGTGTGTGAGTGTGTTTTCAATGAAGTCCACAGAGGACACCATGGTCAGTGCATGTTTGTTTAGGTTAACTCCATCTTCATACAATGAAAACCTCTCTCAGCGGCTAGGATTACCCCCTCCATCGCGGTCCAGAAGAAGCCACGGTGTTGGGTCAAAAACCCTGGGTTTTATTTACTCCAGCTGCACCCATAATTTACCAATCCGGGTCTCTGCATCCTCATTTGTAGATTAAGGGGGCGGATAGATTAGCTTATCTCTAAGATGCTCTACATTCTCGGTTTTGTCCTTAAAGATGTGCTAATTCCCTGGTGTCTTTTTCTTTTTAATCTTCTAAGAAGCCTTCCCCCCTCACTCCAAACTCATAAATCTCCATGTCTCAGCAATGTAGATACAGCTGTCTAATTACGGGCCTCATTGTTTTTCCACACCAGAAGCATTCCTATGTTTTACCAGCTAGATTTTTCCCCTCAACGAATCTAAGTATTTCTTCTTCTATGTTTTTTAATGTTTATTTATTTTTGAGAAACAGAGAAAGAGCACAATTGGGGTAGAGGGGCAGACAGAGAGGGAGACACAGAATCAAAAGCAGGCTCCAGGCTCTAAGCTGTCAGCACAGACCCCGACGCGGGGCTCGAACTCACAGACCGTGAGATCACGACCTGAGCCAAAGTCGGACGCCCAACCGACTGAGCCACCCAGGTGCCCAAGGTCTAAGTATTTCTTGCTTCTGAGTCTTGGTCCTTGCCAACGTCCTAACTGGAATAAAAAGCACACTGCTTGCTCTATACATATGGTTTGTAAGAGTTACGGGGAGTTTTTGAAAGAACAAAACTCTGTCTCTATGCAACTTTTTCACTTTTGGGAGGCTAAAGCTCCCCAACAGCAGGCAGGGCCACTGTTCGGTGGTTCGTGCAGGGACCTGCCTTCCCACATCTGCGCGGCCTCAGCAGGACCAGGCAGGCATGTTCTTTTATCAAGAGCCACGGTTCTGCTCACCGAACTGGAAACATGCACAGGAGGAAACAGAAACGGGGCCTTCAGCCGGAGTTAAGAGGCACCAATGTTCAAACCTGTCAGCCTCCGTGGTACAGCTGAGGTCTCTGCTAAAACGTGAACTCTCTTTTAATGGGAGACTCCGTGAAGGAGCATACATGACTCGGTTTCTTACCACCTGGAGAACATTCTTACCGAACACCATGTCTGGCCAGAATTATCCCCATGACAGAGATAAGGGACATGACATGACTCAGAATTACTTGTGAAGGTTGATGGAGACAGAATAATACAAGAATATCAACGATCTCTGTTCTTGCTCTAATTATTATGTGATGCTACTTTTAGGCTAGTTTTCATTTTAAAACTTTTGTTTATTTATTTTTTTAAATATTTATTTTTGAGAGAGAAAGAGAGAGAAAGAGAGAGAGAGCGCGCGCGCACAAGTGGGGGAGGGGCAGAGAGAGGGAGACACAGAATGTGAAGTAGGCTCCAGGCTCTGAGCGTTCGGCACAGAACCCGATGTGGGGCTTGAACTCATCAACCACGAGATCATGACCTGAGCTGAAAGTGGACACCTAACCAACTAAACCACCCAGGCACCCCTTTAGTTTATTTATTTTGAGAGAAGGGGTGGGAGGGGCAGAGGGAGAATCCTAAAAAGGCTCTATACCGTCAGCATGGAGCCCGACGCATGGCTCGATCTCATGAACCGTGAGATCATGACCTGAGCTGAAATCAAGAGCCCAACGCTCAACCCACTGAGCTACCCAGGCACCCCATGAGGTTAGTTTTCAAAGAGTGAAATCGTAAAAGACTTATTTTTGCATTTTTTAATGGCCTCACTGAAACCACACGCACGCCTTTATTCAAACCTTCTTTACAAAGAATGTAATATGTACAAGTTCCCGTGCTGGAACCTATATCCAAAGACAAAAAAAACAAAAATAATCTGAACCCTTGGCCTCAAGGCCTGCCCCCAGATGTACTGGGACAGTAGAGACATACACAAATAACCCAAATACAAGGCAGAAGGGGACGAGTTCCAATAGGGAGGTGTACTTGAAGTCAGAGAGGAGACATTTCTTCCAACAGAAAAAACCAGAGGCAGTTTCTCTGAATCCCTGAACCAGAAATATTGAGATGAGCTTTTGCTGGGAATTTGGACAGTGGGCACTTGGAGGCAAGGGCATTTAGCTGGAGTCTTTCTGAAGCAAAGGCAATGAGAGGCAAATGGGATAGGAGATGGTGCTCTGAGGCTGGACTGAGGCCTGAAAGCCCATCTAAAGAACCAGGCTCCATCTTACAGATATTGGGGGGCGGGGGGGGGGTCACTAAGGAGCTCTGGCCGGAAGCAGCTATGCTTGCCCAGGAGCACAGCAGGAAATCCCCCCTGGCCGTGCACAGCACAGGTACATGGCGCTTAGGGAGCATGTAAAGGCCAGGTGGTGGTGGTGGGGTGTGGTGGGGGGAAAGCAAGATGGCCTTGGAGGTGATGATTGATGAGACCCCAGACCATCCATCTGGGAGAGGAAGGGATAAAGCTACAGCCCCTGCAGAGATACAGTCACAAGGTGAAGGGAGGTGAAATCCAGGGCGAGTTTTGAAGAGTAAGACCACAAGATGTCCCTGTGTGTTGAAGACATGGCTCTGGTCCTTGAGGGACGCCAGGGCAGGAGAGGAAAACATGGACGTTGACGGGATTATGGAAGGAGAGAGAGAGACGCTGGAGAGCAAGACGTGTGGTCACAAACTTGAGGAGCACTTCAACACCCCCATTTCGGTGGAAGGGGAGGGAACAAGGAAGGGAAGCAGAGAAGGGAGGTCAGAGAGGAGGGAGACAGCATCAAGACCGGGAAAGGCTGGAAGCTCTGGGGGCCATTTGGAGACGAGATTTGGTGAAGGGGATGAGCGGCCATATCCTAGAGCGGTTCTAGCAGAGAGGTGGGCGTGCAAGCCGGCTTCTACCAGGGGGCGGCGAGGACACAGAGGTGTCTGTGGTGCTAGCCTCCCCAGCCTTTCTATCTGCCTCACTTTCTCTTATCTTGGAGGTCCCGGCTCAGAAGTCACTTCCTCCTGGAAAGCCTTCTGCAAACTCCCAGTCTGGGTTACGTGCCCGGGGTGTTCCCACACACCTGTACGTGCCGCCCCATTGGACGGCGACACTGGGTGTGGGAGTTTGAAGTCTGGAGACTCCAGACTACCAGGCAAGGGCCCTTGTCCATGCTGTCCTGTGATTAGCACGTTTGAGACAGATAACACATAGTATCTGTGCAAGGGACAGCGAGTGGGAGGGAGGAAGGAAAGAAGACACAACTATGGCGTGGAGTCTGTGTTCTCCAGACCAGGGGATGAACATTCTCCATGATGCTGTCCCTACGTCATCGTCATGCCCTCTGACTCTGCTCCTTGGCCTCGTCTCCTTGGCCACCAATTCTGTGGCCTCCATCCCAGCTCTGTTGTTCTGGTCTCCCCTGGATTCCTGTCCACATAGCCAGGGTCCAGCATCTTAGGGATGGGTTTAAAAACACCCTAGATTTGTCCATCAGCTGTGGGCCCCTGGCCAGTACTTAGCTCTGCCCTTCCTTCCCCCTGTCTTGTTCCAAATTGCTGAGTATGGCTGGGAAAAAGAAGGGACAAACTTCACACATTATATGATCACGTATCTGGTCTCAGTTGGGTCTCATCTTCTCCTCGGTCATTCTTGGTCTCTCTTCCAACTGTCCCCCTTAAGGCCCTACTGGGTCTTGTTCCAAACCTTTTCCAGTCTGCTGAAGGCCCCATACCTATTTGTGCCTACTCTCCCAGAAAGGGCTCGGCCGATGTATTTGCCCCCATTCTCCTTTTCTCCTATCTCCAAAGAGATGGGGTATTTTCATCTTCAAGGCCTGACCTGTATCCTCGAATTACGGTCCTGTGCAGAGGTTTTTAAGAGTACTTACTGCAAAGGGTGGGACAGGTCTTGTCCACTTTTATATTGCCTAGCACTGACCTTAGTTACCGTGTTTCAAAAATGTTAGTTCAACTTAACTGAACCCAGAAGCGTCACAAGGTGGCCTCTCGCTACAACACAGGACTCGCCTCCAGGACCAGTTCAGCCTTGAGGAATGGTCTGAGGTAGGGAGAGGACAGAGGATCAGCTCACGGACAAGACACAGGATACAGAGGATGTGGCAAGTTCGGTGATGGTTCTGGAAGCAGCCTACGTGGAGAATTTCCAAAAGGGGACTGCGGGTTCCACATGGATATCAGAGGGGTATGTGATACCCGTAGGGAATGTGGGCAGATGACACCTGGGGACAACCAGGGCCAGTACAGTCCTCAGGAGGTTGCTGATGGCAGGAATCTACTGTAAGCCCAGTTCTAGGAACTGGAGTCAGGATGCCGGGACGCTGTGACTTGGGCACAGAGGTCCAGGCTGTGGCATCCCTGGGAGCTAGGGCTGGGGCCTGAGGGGATGAATAATGTTCAGCCGCACAAGCTGTAGCTTGAGATCTCGCTGCTCCCATTAAAACTGATCCAGGAACACAGAGGACAGAGTTGTGGGTCAGAGCGGCACCAGGCTTAGCTGTGAGCAACCCAGGAAGGCAGGGGAAATGAGGCAGGGCCTTAAAGGGGTCCCAACTCCGTCTCTTCCCTTGCACGTCCGCCCCTTCCCCTCCAGGGATCCTATCATATACAATTCTCCCCTGTTCTAAGCCAACCTCTGAAACCAGCCTCCTCATTCCACCCTCTTTATTCTTCCCTAATTCTTTCCAGACTTCTCAAGGACTTAATTCTGCAGAGTGCCTGCTACGTGCCACGTGCATGATGCTTTGGGTTAGCTCACTGACTCCTCCAAGCGCTTCTTAGGAGCTAAGAACTACGATTTACAAATGATAAAAAAGAGTTCTGTTCAAAGGCCTTGTTTTAATTCTGAATGAGATTTGAGCTTAAAGTACTGGTTTTGTGGGAAAGAATGGTTCCTGGGTACGGTTCGACCTGAATGCCAAAAGAGAAAGGTCTAGATAAGAAAAAAAAGATGGAAACAACCCAAATGACATTGACAGATACATGGAGTAAAAAAATGTAGAATATTATTCAGCGTCAAAAAGGAAGGAAATTCTGACCCACATGACAACATAGATGAACCTTGAGGACATTACGGTAAGTGAAATAAGCCAGACACAATGGGAAAAATGTTGTGTGAGTCTAGTTATATGAGGTACCTGGAGGAATCAAATTGAAAAGACAGAAAGTCGGGGCGCTTGGGTGGCTTGGTCGGTTAAGCGTCGGACTTCGGCTCAGGTCATGATCTCATGGTCCGTGAGTTCAAGCCCCGCGTCGGGCTCTGTGCTGACCGCTCAGGGCCTGGAGCCTGTTTCAGATTCTGTGTCTCCCTCTCTCTCTGCCCCATCCCCACTCATGCTCTGTCTCTCTCTGTCTCAAAAATAAATAAACGTTGAAAAGACAGAAAGTCAAATAGCGATTACCAGGAGGTGGGAGGGGGGTGAGGGTAGAATGGCGAATTAGTATTTAATGGGTATGGAGTTCCAGTTTGGGAAGATGAAAAGGTTCTGGAGATGGATGGGGGTAATGGCTGCCCAACATGAACGGACTTAAAGCCACGGAACCATACCCTTAAAAATGGTCAAGATGGTAAATATTATGTCATGTGTATTTTACCACAATAAAAAAATTGGTTTACTCTTCTTAGGAGATTTGAAGGTACCACAAAGTTAAACACCAATGTTTTATATATTCAACTAGGCTAAAGAAAATCCCCATTTTGTTAAGCCTCCTCACTGTGAATATGGGGGGAATTAGCTTCTATTTGGGCAAAGGCGGTAACTGCTGAATTCTCTGAGCAGAGAGAAAGCTGGTGTGGTTATACTCATTTTGTACCCTGGTTATAGCTTAGAAGCTGGCAGCCCGGTTCCATCATGCTTAGGGAGCTGCAGGCACAAGGTGCTGAAGAGCTGCTTCTGGAGATTTACACCTGGCGATTTCACACAGGGCTCTGGGCAGCAAAAATCCAAAGGCCAAGAACACATGTGGGGAAAACCCCACACTGTGGGGAAAACGCCAGGTCTGGTCCATCCCCCGTGGGGATGGACGGATCGGCGGGAGATGCTGACAGATTGACGGGGAAGGTACTAACTGGTACCTAGGGGCTAGTTTTCTGTGAATCATGCTCTTCTGGACTGGCGAGTTCCATCTTTAATGCCTACGCTTAGCTAATTAATAAAGAGCTCGTTCCATCTTTATTATTTTGCAAACTAGGGAAAGGATAACCGGGTGGGAAAGCACTCAACAGGTTGGTTAACCTGATGATCACCTAAGTCTGGTTGGAGGCTTCCACAAAGAGCAAAACCAAGTTGTCACTGCTCAACCTGGTATCGGTAACCCAAATTACAGGCAAAGAGCCCGAAAAGAGCCGTCTTCCATGCGAATTACTTAAGTAGCTTCTTTGGGGGGAAGCAACTAATGCTAAAGCTTGAGCTCTCTGCTTTAAGAAAATATTCCGGAAATGGCTTTGAAAATATGATTTTGAGGGGCGCCTGGGTGGCGCAGTCGGTTAAGCGTCCGACTTCAGCCAGGTCACGATCTCGCGGTCCGTGAGTTCGAGCCCCGCGTCAGGCTCTGGGCTGATGGCTCGGAGCCTGGAGCCTGTTTCCGATTCTGTGTCTCCCTCTCTCTCTGCCCCTCCCCCGTTCATGCTCTGTCTCTCTCTGTCCCAAAAATAAAAAATAAAAAACGTTGAAAAAAAAAATTTAAAAAAAAAAAGAAAATATGATTTTGAAAGCTCAGGTGTGCAACAGTAACAGGGCTTTGATAGCATGGATTTACACTGTTCTAGACTCTCTCCTGTCACACGGCTAGTGACACTCAAGTAGCTTTCAGTGGTGTAAATTCCCAAGACAGAGCGAGTATCTCTATAACTCTTCTTGTTTTTTTGTTTTTTTAAATTTTTTAAATGTTTATTTATTTATGAGAGAGAGAGAGAGAGAGAGAGAGAGAGAGAGAGAGCGCACAAGTAGGGAGAGGGGCAGAGAGAGAGAGGGAGACACAGAATCCGAAGCAGGCTCCAGGCTCTGAGCTGTCAGCACGGAGTCCGACATGGGGTTTGAACTCGTGAACCATGAGATCATGACCTGAGCCGAAGTTGGATGCTTACCTGGCTGTCACTTAGGCACCCCTCTCTTCTGAATGCATTTATCGATCATCTGCTTCTACACATTAGGAATGGACTATGAATCTCCTGTTGGATTTTCTAAAACAATTTATACTTCATTCTTTTTCTGCAAGGTAGTTACTGTTATCGTAGCAACCATCTACACTTTTACTTTTTATGGAAGGATACTATACCTACCTATTTATTTGAAAGTATATTCTAGAAGCTGGCCTTTAGAAAGGACCTACTTGGTGTAAGAGACCATTCTAGGCCTGGGATATGGAGACAAAGGAGCCACATCCCTGCTGCTTCAAGGTTACAACCCAGCAATGCAACAAAGACGTGAGCAAAAATACTGACACCACAAGGAATGAAAAACGTGTTAGAGAGGCATACAGGGGCGCCTGGGCGGCTCAGTCGGTTAAGCGTAAGACTTGGGCTCAGGTCATGATCTCATAGTTTGTGGGTTCGAGCCCCGCGTCGGGCTCTGTGCTGACAGCTCAGAGCCTGGGACCTGCTTCAGATTCTGTGTCTCCCTCTCTCTCTGCCCCTCCCCTGCTCATGCTCTCTCTCTCTCAAAAATAAATAAACATTAAAAACATTTTTAAAAAGAAAGGCATAGAGAGAATGCCAGGGGAGCACAAGGGTGGGCAAGAATCCAGGTGATACCTCAGGGAACAGGAAAAGTTTCATTGAGTTTGAAAGAATGAAATACAGAAGAATGGAAATTTGAATGAATGCCACCCTGCTTTGCTAGGAGGAGAGCAAATCTGTGGCTCTGTGTACTTTTGGTTCTTTATTCTCTTCAATGAGGGTTCTGTCCAATTACGAGCAAGACCGGCTACCTCTGGAGTTGAAGTCAGGGTCAAAGACTGGAGCAGCTGTGCCTGGGACTTGGAGGCTGGGCACACTCAGATGTAATTTCATACCCTTGCTACGGTTTCAAAGGTGAAGGAAGGAGGGGTTTTCCCCTTGTGCATGATTACTGTTCAGAAATATCACCAAGCGTTTCACAGGAGGTGATGATTTGCATGCACAAAGGCAATGGGTGTCACAGAGAGGCGGGGGGTTCCTGCCTAGTCTTACCCTCACTCCGGGCGGAGGACACATGCGATGCCAGAGCACAGACTCCTCCGAGGCTGCGAGATGAGGACGTGCATTCACAACCCTTCATTTCAGCCTATAATTTTCCCACAGTGCATAATTACGTGTGGGCTGAAGAAAGACCACTGGGGGTCAGGTGCCAGTGTATGGAAGTTTATTGGGCCTAAATGCCACCTAAATGTTTGAATGAGTGACTCCACTACTTTCTCCTTTAATTTGAAAACAAAAAACAAAAAAACCAAAAACACAAAATAAAAAGGACGGGGGCACTCAGGTGGCTGAGCTGGTTAAGGGTGTGACTCTTGATCTCAGCTCAGGTCTTGACTGCAGGGTCCTGAGTTCAAGCCCTGCATTGGACTCCACGCCCAGTGGAGTCTATTTAAAAAAAGAAAAAAAAAAAAAGGACAGTTCCCAACTGATAATTTTTCTTTTTTTAATGTTTATTTTTTGAAACAGAGAGAAGAGAGAAAGAGCGCGAGTGAGCGGGAGAGGGGCAGAGAAAGAGGGAGACACAGAATCCTAAGCAGGGTCCAGGCTCTGAGCTGTCTGCACAGAGCCGAATGCAGGCTTGACCCCATGGACTGTGAGATCATGACCTGAGCCGAAGTTGGACACTCAACTGACTGAGCCACCCAGGCACCCCTGACTGATAATTTTTCTTAAAAAAAAAACCCATGATTTTTGACTTTCCTATGGAGCAAAACTGATATGTGTTTAGAGAAACCTCACTTCAAATTTTGGATTTGCATTTTTTCCCAGGGTAGTGACATGGGGTATGGTCCTCTCCCGTGATGCTGGGCAGTGGCTCCCGCTCCCTGCTCCTACATGACCACAAAGGTCAACAACCCACACACTGACAACCATACTGTACCCACACAGCCCTTCTGCTTTTCACTTTCAGAGCAGTATTCAATCAATTACATGAGATCTTCTACACTTCATTATCAAACAGGCTTTGTGTTAGATATTCTTGCCCACCTGCAGGCTAATGTAAATGTTCCGAGCAAGTTTAAGGTCAGCTGGCTGAGCTATGGTGTTCGGTAGGTTAGGTGTAGTGATACATTTTTGACTTAAATATTTTCAGTTTACGATGGATGGGCTTATGAGGCACAACCCCATTATAAGGTGAAGAATACCTTTATTCAAATATCATATATATATATTTTTAAATCCATAAGAGATGTGAAGCTCTTTCTCTCCAGCTCTTAGCTCATCTCTCAATCGCTTCTCCCTCCTCAGAGGTCACTAGTTACAATCTGGGGCACGTCCTTCCTGATTCCTTAGTCATAGGAACCGAGACTGAGCCACTTTTTTTTAGCCTCAAACCATACTAGTCTACAACATGCTTTATTTAATGATACTTTATTGGATATCTTTTCAGGTCAGTGGTCTCTCTTTTTTTTTTAATTTTAAAAAAATTTTACATGTTTATTTATTTTGAGAGAGAGAGAGAGACAGAGGGAGAGAAGGAGGGGCAGAGAGAGAGGGAGACAGAGAATCCCAAGCAGGCTCCATGCTGTCAGCACAGAGCCTAATGTGGGACTTGAACTCATGAACTGTGAGATCATGACCCGAGCTGAAACCAAGAGTCGGACGCTTAACCAACTGAGCCACCCAGGCGCCCCTGGTCTCTTCTCTTTTTAATGGTTTTAATTATACTGTGTCAAAATACCAAAATTTACTCGACTGGTTAATTTTTTTTCTATTTCAAATATACTCTGCCATAATTTCCATAGGATCAAGTCCTTGAATAGTGACATTGCCCAATCAATGAGTAACAGATGCCACCAAATAGTGTTCCAAAAGTTGTATCAATCTGCATCTCAACCATGCAAACCATGCTGTACCTTGACACCCACACCAATGGGAAGTCTAAGTGAAATCCTAAGTTGCTAGTGAAATTCAAAGGCATTACAGTCAATAAAGCACTGAATGATGATGAGAACAGAAGCCTTTAAGTCAAACAATTAGAGCAGATTAGAGACTGTATAATTTAATGATTAATAAACTTCTCGTGTGCTGTTCTTAGGGAAATAACTACTTAAGTGCTAGAAAGCAGGCATTTTTGCCCTTTGGCTTCTATGTGTCTTACCAGAAATATGTTATCTTGACTTGGCCCGAAAGTAGAAATAAGTAAAAAAAAAACAAACATCAAATTAGACTACATCAAATTAGAGTGCAGATTTTCCTTGACTTACAATAGGGTTATATCCTGATAAACTCATCATAAGTTGAAAATATCCTAAATTCAAAATGTGTTCACTACCATGAATGTTCATTACTGAACATCATAGCTCAGCCCAGCCGACTTTTAATGTGCTCAGAACACTTATGTTAGCCTGCAGTGGGCAAGAGCATCTAACACAAAGCCTATTTGATAATTAAGGGCTGAAGATCTCTGTAATTGAGTACTGCACTGAACGTGAAAAGCGAAGAGTGCCTGGCCGGCACAGTAGGTTAAGTCCCCAGCTATTGATTTCGGCTCAGGTCATGATCTCGTGGTTCATGAGTTCGAGCCCCATATCGGGCCCCATGCTGACAGCACAGAGCCTGCTTAGGATTCTGTCTCCCCTCTCTCTCTGCCTCTACCCTGCTCACATGCTCTCTCTCTCTCCCTCCAAATAAATAAACTCAAAAAATAAATAAATAAAAAGAAAGTGAAAAACAGAAGGGCTGTGTGGGTGCAGAATGGATGTCAGTGTGTAGGTTGTTGACCCCTGTGGTCATGTGGCCACGTGGGAGCTGAGGCCGTGGCCAGCATTAGGAGAGCGGTGCGGATCCCCTGCCTGGGAAAAGATCCAACTCCGAAATTCGAAGTGCAGTCTCTACTGAATATGTATCACTTCACCACCACTATAATGTTGAAAAATTGTAAGTTGGCCCATCAAAACTTGGGGACTGGCTGTACTTTGATTTTTCTTTTAAAATTTCACTTCTGAGAAGTTTACGAAAGAAAAGATCTGCAGGGACCTCAAAGGATAACTTTCGTGGGCAGCATGAATTTGTAGTGGGGACAGCAGTTTGCTTTCCGCTATTTTCTCCAGCATGCAGAAACACAGAGTGCAGGTGGTCCTGGTCTACCCAAGCCCAAGGGCTTGGCCACACAGGGTCCACCAAAAATCAGCAAGAGCCCGTCGAAACGCCAGACAGGTGGAGGGCTGTTGTGCGCTGAGCCTGAGGGCGGGGGAGGGAGTGAGAGAGAAAAAAGGGTACAAGGTTGGGGGTGGGGGGAAGGGACTTCAGAGTCTGAGGTGGAGGGTTTGTTTCCTGTGATGATGTGCTACGAGACAGATGGGACAAGCAGAGAGAGGCAGGTCAGTGGGAGGTCACCATGCCAGACACATAAATTTAGTCTAGAAAAAGTCAGAGGATACAACTCGAGGACGTTAAGTTCTATCCTGGGAAACAGAATCAGATCCTTGTGTGTATGGGGCAGAACCGTCTAGAGAATCAAGACAAAGAAGAGATCTGCCCCTCGGAAAGACCCTAATCAAATTCACCTGGTACTACTCCCCTAATTTTAACTTTCTAGTGGTTTGTGTATCTGCTCCCCCAATGTGGCACCCCAGGCACGTTATAGTAGAGGTTAGACAGTCAACAGCAGGGACTGGATGGGACGGTGAGTAAATGAAGGAGGGAGGGAGCAGGGAAAGGGGGAGGTGAGGGATACATGGACTTACAGAACAGGTGCTTTCTGGTCCAGCGAAACCCACCCTTGAAATTCCTTCTCCGTCCTCTCAATGCCCAGGCAGCTGTGTATCAAGAACCACCCCCCTCCCCCCCCCACCCCACAGCCTGTTTCAAGAAAGTGCGGTCTAAAATTTTGGATTGGTAGATACTGGCCTCAAAGCCAAAGGGAGTCCCTCTCACCAGAGTTAAAAATAGCAAGTAGAGGCTCTAGGGAAAGTTTTCTAGTTTTCTCTAAGAGCACTGCTTCCTCATTCTCGCAACATCGTCTCAGGGACGAAGTGAGACGCTGCCAAGTACTTCCCGAAGCCAGAACTATCTGCTTGTCCCTCAAAGAACAAAGCAAAGGGCTCACCAATCTATGAGACAGGTCTTGTTGGCGCTTGAAAAGGATCGCCACGTATCACTCAGAGCAGGTAGCAGCCTGCCGGGCTGACTCAGGTAAGATACCATCAACAGCAAGTGCCGCTTGGGTCCGTTCTCTGTTATTATAACGCACGTAATTGCTTCGGGTTCGCAGAGAGTCTGGCAGACCAGTTGCTCTGCCAAGGCAGTGAGGGTTTTGCCAACCACCTCCCAATACAATTTGAAGGAAAGAGCGACCTTGCCATTTACCGGTTTTATTCCAGTAGCTCTCACCCAGGCTACTCTGCCAGACGGATATCATTTAGAACTGTTGGAAAAGCCTAAAATCTCCCTAGGCGAGCGGCCCAGCGGCAACTGGTAACTGGCAGCTGTTACTGACTCAGAAATGCTGGGCATCGGGGGTGGGCAAGTGACGCTGGACAAGGTCCCAACTCCACCCCTCAATCGACTGACACTGGTTCCCTCCACTATGAAACAAAAGAAATCGCCAACAACATGATTTTTGTGGTCCCCTTCAGCTCTGAAGATGCCGAGCTGTCAATCTACACGTCTGGGCCCAAACCCACTTCCTAAGTGGTCAGGATTAGGGGGGCCTGGGTAGCTCGGTCGGTTAAACGTCCGACTCTTGATTCGGCTCAGGTCATGATCTTGCAATTCATGGGACTGAGCCCCAAACTGGGCTCTGTGCTGCCAGCTCGGAGCCTGCTTGGGATTCTCTCTCTCCCTGTCTCTATGCCTCTCCCCAGTTAGTGTGCTCTCTCTCAAAATAAATGAACAAACTTAGAAAAAAGAAATCTCTTGGGGTGCCTGGGTGGCTCAGTTGGTTAAGTGTCCGACTTTGGCTCAGATTGTGATCTCGTGGCTTGTGAGTTTGAGCCCTACATCGGGCTCTGTACTGACAGCTCAGAGCCTGCAGCCTGCTTCAGATTCTGTCTCCCTCTCTCTCTGCCTCTCCCCTGCTGGTTCTTACTCTCTCTCAAATATAAATAAACATTAAAAATTAAAAAAAAGAAATCTCTGTACCTTCCTCCCAATTTTGTTGTAAACCTAAAACTGCTTTAATAATAAGGTCTTTAAAAATTAGTAAACTACGTAAGCTTTCACAATTTTACATGATGTTTTGGTTTAATTGGTTGGAAAGAATGTAATTTCTAGTATATTGCAAATATTGACATTTTATTTTTAGATATCTATTTTTGAGAGAGAAAGTGTGCCCAAGCAAGGAAGGGGCAGAGTGAGAGGGAGACAGAGGATCTGAAGGGGATTCTGCGCTGAAAGCAGAGAGCCCAACGTGGGGCTCCAACTCACAAGCCATGAGATCATGACCCGAGCCGAAGTCGGATGCTAACAGGAGCTTAGGAAATAAGGCACAAGAATTAGGCGTGAGCTTCTGGGAGCTGGGAAGAAGGTAGGACCCAGAGTTGGAAGAAATGTAAGGCATGGATGGTAGGTGAAGGGTCAAGGTCACAGGGGGGAGTCCCACCTAAGATAGAAAACATGTGTTGGAAATAAAAGACTTCTGTCGCTTTGACGAATACACAAGATACAAGATTAATCAGTTTCTTGGGCTGTGACTTTAGCATCGATCGTTAATGAAGATAGTTTTCCGGATTACAAAGGTTCAGGACTTCAGTCTTGGTCATCACGTGGTACTTTGGATAATACTATCAACAAGCGAAGCTGCTGTTCCATGGCTTAAAAACTGCGTGTGGGCCCCCTGCCCCCCATCTACTCTGGGCAACATCATGTGCAACTCTATTTTTGAGAGGCTTGTTTAACTTCAAAGAAATCACTTGGTTACTGATAGGCTTTCAACAGATAAAAACAGCATCTTCTTTGTATTTGGTGGCATTTGTCACTAGGAACTGACTTGAGGTCTTAGAACTTATTCAGCGGAAGAAGAGACTGGCAGTCTGGCCTGTTAGGTTTAGTCTGTAAATACAGATGCAAATGTAGTGTAAGGAATATACAGCCTTACATGGGGGGCTGGGGGGGGGGTGCGGGGGAAGGATGTTCCCCACAGCAGGGTTTAGGACAGCAAAAAAAAACCTGAAACAGCCTCAAGTCCCATGATAAGGAAACTCTTAAGTGACTCATGGCCAAGAATATAATATAACAGGATGTGAGATAGGATACTTTCCTAGGGTTCTTAAGAGTTTTGACTGGGGCCCCATGCTGAGGACAATGGCATGCATGCATTCCACAGAAAGGGGCCAGGGGAACCCCAAAGGATGAGCTACAAAGTGGACCAAAAGAGGTGGTGTGACAATTACCCCAACCCCACATTCAGCCTATATAAGAGGAAGAGACTTCTTTGAAGGAACTGGCGGAAGAAGTTTCCCTTCCTCTGCCTTTAAGAGGAAGGGGCACCTCTCTGGCCCACCCATGCCAGATGAGGGGGCCTCAGGATCACCACCTGTGGGGGGTGCTTGACAGAATGGAAAGACCAGCCTCTCGCTCTTTGTGACTGAGGCGCAATACTTCTGCCACTGGGAGGCTCGAACCTGTGTATATGAGGAAGCCACAAGCTGGCCAGGGCTGTCCCTGTCCCTAATGGTGGGACAGTGGGGCAAGTTGCCCATGGCCAAGTGGATGGACGCCATCTTGAAAGCACCCTGCTCAGGTAGGAGGGGTGTGAAACATCACAGGGAGAGAAGGGGCTGGGCTTGGCTGTTGGGAGGCAGATGTAAACAGTCAGCTGGGAGTGCTTTGTCCACATCAGGCCATTATATGGTGCTGAGTTCTCATTTGGGGAAGGAGAGGGGAATGACATCCCTCTTTGGGCCTCAAAATTTCAATCAGGCTTGAGCTGGAAGTGAGGAGACAAGCTTGGAACAGGATGAGTGATTCAAGTATGGGATGGAGTTCATTTAGATGCAATACTAACCAGGTATTTATCGAACATCTTCCATCAGTCTCCTGGCACGATTATACCCATTTCATAAAGGAGGAAACAGATTGCCAAAATCAGAATGCCTATATGGCTCAAATCTTGGCTCTACACTGGGTGTTACATGTAACTGATGAATTGCTGGGTTCTACTGCTGAAACCAATACTACACTGTATGTGAACTAATTTGAATTTAAATAAATGAATTTCAGAAAAATGAAAACCAAATCTTGGCTCTACTACTCAGTAGCTGTGTGACCTTAAATTATTCAACCCTTCTGTGTCGCAGTGTGCATCTATAAAACGGAAGTAGAAATAGTATGTCCCACTGAGTCATTTGGAAGATTAAGTTAGTCCACATAGCTGAGTGCTTGGAAGAACTCTTGGGCTTAAAAATGTTAATTATAATTATTACTCTTTTGATTACATACCATTAACTTCTTGGAAAGGATGTTTAGGGTACTGCATTACGTGAAAGAAGGAAATCATGACATTGTACGGTGTGATTACAACCAGATACAAAATAATTACACCCATGCAAAAGAAAAAAAAGAGAGGAAATAATACTTCCCTCATCTTCTTTTCCTGAGAACGTAACTTTCGCATGGAGGATACTTGGGAAAGCTCCGACATTCTGCTTGGAACAGGATGTAAACAATCAGGCTGTGTGTGTTTTCTGCACAGATCAGTGGCCAGCACATACAATACCCCGAATACTAGAGGACATGTATTCACCCACCCATTCCACTTATTAAATGCCTATGGAATATCAGAGTCCAAATAAATGCTGTAAAATACTCAACACCAAATCACTCAATATTGTTTTGGGTTGAATTTTGCCCCCCCCCCGCCCCGCCCCCAACTCCAAATTCATATGTCAGAGTCCTAACCTCAGAATATTTTGGAATATTTTGGAAATAAGGTCTTTATGGAGGTAATCAAGTTAAAGAGAGGTCATCACGGTGGGCCCTCATCTAACAGGACTGGTGTTCTTATAAAAAGGGGAAATTTAGAGACAGACACTCACATAGGGCCATACCCGGGAGCATGAGGGAGCAGCCTGCACACATGGAACATGAAGAGTTGACGCTGTGGCCTGTCTGGACCCCTCACCCCGTGGATGTGGATGCCTGGTTTACCCCAGGCTTTCTCACTCTGCAACACAGAGACGTTCCCAGGACATGAAGAAATACTAGTGACGGGAGCCCACCCCAAAGCAGTCCAGCTGGCATCTCTGGGGAATGGGACCCAGGCACTGGTGCATTATAAATGTTCTCCCAGTGATTCCTAATGTGCAGCCAGGGTCCAGAATTGTTGGGCTAAGCAGATCATAGGTGGGCACTAATGTTAGTAAGAAAATTTATATCTGTTTTCTGTGGGCCACTAACAGGTGCTTTCCACGTTTTTTAAAAAAAAATTTTAATGTTTATTCATTTTTGGGA
The DNA here is from genome assembly GCF_028018385.1 of Neofelis nebulosa. Taxonomy (NCBI): domain Eukaryota; kingdom Metazoa; phylum Chordata; class Mammalia; order Carnivora; family Felidae; genus Neofelis; species Neofelis nebulosa. Next base: position 7,262,017 of record NC_080794.1, on the reverse strand, counting down.
GAGAGAGAGACAGAGCACAAATGGGGGAGGGGCAGAGAGAGAGAGGGAGACACAGAATCTGAAGCAGGCTCCAGGCTCTGAGCTGTCAGCACAGAGCCCGACGCAGGGCTCGAACCCACAAACCACGAGATCATGACCTGAAACTTAACCGACTGAGCCACCCAGGTGCCCCATCACATTTTTACATCTGTCCTTAAAGATTCTCATTACTGTCTTCAGTGCCAGATCCTACAGCCGCCACTTGAGATGCACAGAACCCCTGCCCCTCCCACGTGCACAGTCATGTCAGGCTCGTGCATTATCTAAAAATGGCCAAGAAGGGTAGGGTGCGGGGAGAATATGGCAGATGAAAGGTGACAGGTACATTTGTGACTAATCTCACAACACCTTCCACTGCTGATTTATGTTACCATAAACTAAAATTATTCATCTATCAAAGCTGCCGTAGAATAGGTGAATCTAACCAGTGGCCAGATGCTATCCCTCCTATCCAGTGGTTTTGTTTGCGGGGGAGGAAGTGGGAGGCATCAGAATCACCTACTGGGCTTGTAGGGACACCTGGGTGGCTCAGTCGGTCAAGCTTACGGTTCTTGATTTTAGCTCAGGTCATGATCTCATGGTTCCTGAGTTCCAGCCCCGAGTCAGGCTCGTGCCAACATTGCAGAGCCTGCTTGGAATTCTCTCTTCCTCTCTCTCTGCCCCTCTCCCACGTCTCTTTCTCTCTCTCTCTCTCTCTCTCTCTCTCAAAATTAAATAAACATTTAAAAGAATTAAAAGTTAAAAAAAAAAAAAAAGAATCACCTATGGGGCTTTTAGAATCTACTCCTGGGTTTAGGAAGGTTCTGCCCTCCCTTTTCCTGTTCTGGAAGCTCAGAGCTCCTACAACATTCCCTCCTCTCTACCCAGCCTGCCTCTCTTCTGAAACATGGCCAGTAGGGTGGTCTCACTAATGCCTCTCTACCCCTGTTCCCCCCAGAAAACAGCACTAACCCCGCACAGGAGAGAGTCCTAGAAAACTCTGAGGGGCCAGTCTCAAGATGCATGTGCCTGATTAAACCCCTAAGGTCAATGCCTCAAGCCGTGTTTGTCCCTTGCGTGTCCTGCCAGCTCAGCTCCTCTGTGGGTTTCTGGAGGGAGGAACCTGGCCTTGTGGGTCCCGTGCAAGCCACATTGCCACACCAGGGCCTGTGCGGGCGGAAGGGGTGAGGCTGCTGGTACCTGAGCCAGCACAGCTCTTGATTTCTGGGGACTCTCCCCACCTTCTGCCTTGACTGGTTTTTTTTAGAACATGTTCCAAAGATATGTCATTTGCTCTGGTACTCTTAACACAGCAAGCTTGTGTCCACTTTCCTATTACAAATGGCAACTCCCACCGTGTGGGGCTCCCTGCCCCCTTCTCCTGCTTCATTTCTCTCCAAAGCACTACTGCCAGTAATAACAGGCTTCATTGTCCTATTTGTTCCTGGTCAGTCTCACTTATGAATCGCACACCCGTAAAGCATTTATGATGTGCTTGATGACATTTTTAAGAGCTTAAAAAAGATCAACTGGTATCCTTACAAAGAGGGGGCATTTGTGCACAGAGACAGAGGAAACACGAGGTGAAGACACAGGGAAAAGACAGCCATCAACAAGCAAGGACAGAGGCTAGGACAGAGCCTGCCCCCGGCACCCTCAAAAGGAACGGGCCCTGCTCACACCTTGATCTCAGACTTACGGGCTCCAGAGCTGGGACACCATGCATTTCTGTTACTGAAGCCACCCCTGCTGTGGTGCTTTGCAACAGCAGCCCTAGACATCAACACAGATGTTCAGAATGCTACCCTCCCCTCTTCATTCCCCCTTCCACGTCCTGTACCTAAGCCCTTGGGATCGCATTCCCGGGTGAGCCAAAGAACCTCGGTGTTTCCTCCTAGCCATTCCCTGGACCAGCCACCGCTAGGATGACTTGGCTAAAGCTCTGTTCTTATGCCATCACTCTACAGGGAGACTCTTTCAGGAAGCTCCCCTGTCTGGGAGACGGAGACCGTGCTCCCACCTTGGCGCTCCAGGACTTGGCCCGGAGCAGCACTTCCCAGAGCGGAGCTGAGAGGAAACGCTGGATGCAGGGGTTAACAGGCACGCTGAGGAGGTGGGGGAAACAAGGCTTTCTCTGTTTAGACAAGTCTGCCTCCCTGTCAAATGAACTCAGCCATCTCCTCTCTCTTTTCCCTTACAGATATGTGCTGAGATTGTCCAAGAATCCAAGGGAGAGTTTCTCAGCTTACCTGCGTATGGAGCCTCTGTTCTGGGAGCATCCAAAAACATTCCTACTCAGCTTTCCAGGCCAGAGATTTCAAATGTTAATTCTGAGTGTAGCTCTAAGCAGTCACCATTGTATCCCCACACCTAAGAGAGTAGTGGTATCAAATACTAGATGGATGGATGGATGGATGGATGGATGGATGGATGGATGGATGACTGGGTGGATGGGTGGGTGACTGGGTGGGTGGATGGATGGATGGATGGATGGATGGGTGACTGGGTGGATGGGTGGGTGACTGGGTGGGTGGATGGGTGGATGGATGGATGGATGGATGGATGGATGGATGGATGGATGGGTGACTGGGTGGGTGAATGGATGGATGAGTGGACGGGTGGATGGACGGCTGGCTGGCTGGCTGGATGGATGGGTAAGTGGGTGGATGGATGTGGCATCATCTAACCTCTTGCAATCCATTTCTTATTTACCAAACACCACCATGCTACTGCCTTGTTCATGATGGCCTGTGGCCTCCCTGCTGTATGGACAGAATAAACCCTTTAACCCCCTAATCTCTTTGCTAGATTTCCTCCCTTCCTGCCCCATTCAAGTGTTGCCATTCAAGACCCAACTCAAATCTGGCATCAGCTATCTCAGCTTCTAGAGTCTTTATGTATAAAAAGAATGTTTGTGGGGCATCTGGTTGGCTCAGTCGGTTGAGCTTTGGACTCTTGATTTCAGCTCAGGTCATGATCCCAGGGTGGTAGGATCATGCCCCTCATCGGGCTCTGTGCTGAGCATGGAGCCTGCATGGGATTCTCTCTCTCCCTCTGCCCCTCTCCCCTGATCAAGTGTACATGCTCTCTCTCTCTCTCTCTCAAAATAAATATTTAAAAAAAAAAAGATTCTGTCTCTCTTCCCCTCTGCCCCTCCCGCTTTCACTAACTCTCTAAAACAACAACAACAACAAACATTAAAAAGAATGTCTGTATCTTTACCTATCTCGCCTTTTTGGCCTATGAAAGAGCCGAGGTTCTTACTTTTAAAATGTTAACTCATCTATCCGTGCCTCTATTTATCGAACACCTGTGTGCCTATACCTTATCTTACCTACCAGATAACACATTCCTTGAGGGCAATCAATGTGTTGCATGTTCCCCACAGAACATTTTCAACCGTATTATCAATAAGTATTTGCTAAGAACGTTAATCCTCTCTACCTTCCACAGGGAAAACAAATCCCACTAATTATTACACTTCTCCTCCTCCTGGTTTTAATCTCTCTGCTCCTCGATAATACCTTATCCTTTAAAATCTGATGTTTCCCATCTTGAGAAAAAAGAAGCCTTTTTTCCCCATATTTTCTAACACTCTCCAATAAGAATTTACTATTTGTCCTTGCCACCTTAAGCAATCTGACAGGACTGCATGAACTTTCTTGTCACCTGCTCACTCTTTAAGACTGGCAATCACGTTTTTGTCCCGATGACCGGTTTCTGCTTCTGAGCTCTTTTCTGCTGGCCTCTAAAGTGAGGTGTTCCACAACTTCCACCCTTGGCTCCTCTCTTTGCTTTTCTACAAGGACTCTCTCCTTGGCAGTCTCGTCCGCTCCTGAGGCTTCAACTGTAATGTCCTGATGCACGAGTCCTAAATCAGTACCTAGTGCTGCGTTTTCTAGCACTTACCAGGCATTGCCACAAATCTCACATACCCCTCACTCTACAAACGTTTATCTCCTTTTTCCCCAACCCACAAGCGGAACTTAATCCCAGCAACACATGAATCTTATCTTCTATCCGAATTCTCTATTTCCATTCTTGGTAGAAACATCTCCCAGTCACAGGCTTAAAATTTACCCCCATCTTCTCTCCAGTCCCCCTGGGGTCCCGTATGGTCATATGGCCACGACTTACAACCCCCAATAATTTCTATCAACCTGTGTCTGGCATTCAAGGCTCTGGGGCCCTGGCTCCAACATATCCCTCAGTCTTATCACCTAGGATCTCCTAATACTTCAGCTCCAGACAAAGCGTTCGTCAGGGGCTCTTTTGTCAGAGCACTGACATATACCATCCCTCATCGCAGGGGGAGGCCCTTGCCCTGCCCTCAGACACACATCCTAGAATCTACTTCTGTGTTAGAGATGGTCATACCATGGACCCATTCAAACTGATGGCAAAGCCATGTAGCAAACTGGATAAAATGTTTGTGAAATAGGGGCGCCTGGGTGGTTCAGTTGGTTGAGTGTCCAACTTCGGCTCAGGTCATGATCTCATGGTTCGTGAGTTCGAGACCCGCGTCAGGCAGACAGTGTGGAGCCTGCTTGGCATTCTCTCTCTCTCCCTCCCCGCCACCCCTCTCTCTCAAAATAAATGAATAAACTTAAAAAATGTTTGTGAGATAACATTACATAAGAAAAGCAAATCTCACTGACAGTTTTGACAATTATTCATATAAAAAAGTGTACAAGGGAATACATCCAAATGTCAAACAATGGTTATATCAGAGCAGTGGAATTGTGAGTTTTTTCATTTTTCTACATTCTAAATTTTACTTAGTGTGGTTTTTAAAATACATTTTTATTTTAGAATAGTTTTGGAATTACATATAACTTGAGAAGATGGTAAAGACAGGTCCTATATGCCCTACATTCAATTTCCTTTATTATTAACATTGCATGTTAGCATGATACTTTCATCACAGCTAAATAAACCAGTACTTTTACATGGTTTCTAAAACTTAAAGAAAAAAGAAAGAAAAGAAAAGAAAAGAAAAGAAAAGAAAAGAAAGAAAGAAAGAAAGAAAGAAAGAAAGAAAGAAAGAAAGAAAGAAAGAAAGAAAGAAAAATAAACTCTTTAGTTTGGTAAAACCAAATAACATAGAGGAAAATGTCATTCTTTCCATAACCTCGAACTCCAAGTTAGCATCCTGATATTTATTATTTTTATTATTACTTCAGCCTCCTCTTAGCATGGATATCATTGGTTATAAACTGGAACAAATTTTGCTTTAACTATCATTTGCTATATGTTTGTGCAGGTAGTTAAAGTAGTTGAAACTTTATTGTTTCATAAAGGTTCTGGGGAATGTTTTCTTGAACATAAAGTTCCATGGATATTAAAAATTTTTTTTTTTACATTTATTTATTTTTTGAGAGAGAGACAGAAAGAACGTGGGCAGAGGAGGGGCAGAGAGAGAGGGAAACACAGAATGGGAAGCAGGCTCCAGGCTCTAAGCTGTCAGCAAAGAGCCCAACACGGGGCTCGAACTCACGAGCCTTTGAGCCATGAGATCATGACCTGAGCCGAAGTCAGCCGCTTAACTGACTGAGCCACCCATGTGCCCCTCGTTCCATGGAAAATTTTCAACCCTGTGAAGCATCCCCACATCCAGAATCTAATGTGTGCACGCTGCTTCTCCAGCAAGTCCGTAAGCCCTGCTGTGGTCTTCCCTTGTCTGTTCCCCTCCCACTTTTTCTTACACCCAAGAACACCCAGTCCAGATCTGGGCTCCAAGTGTATGCTCAGCAAATGCAACTTTTGATAAACTGAAGTAGTAGGACAGGATCTAGTAGATAGGGTATTGATTTTAAGTTCCTAAAATAAAGGATTCTTTATTACGAAATTTTGTCTGAGATGTCAGAGTCTGATCTTGCATACCAGGACACTACAGCGTTTTCCCTCTGCATTATTCAAAGGAGGCACTCTTGCTAGAGTGAGTTTTAGTCTTAAAATGATAAAAATCACGAACATATCAAGTGTTAAATATTCTAAAGAGCATATTTTCAGCTTGCCTTTAAAGTCCGAGCTCTAGAGGGGTGCCTGGGTGGCTCAGTCAGTTGAGCGTCCCACTACGGCTCAGGTCATGATCTTGCAGTCTGTGAGTTCGAGCCCCGCATCGGGCTCTGTGCTGACAGCTCAGAGCCTAGAGCCTGGAGCCTGCTTCGGATTCTGTGTCTCCCTCTCTCTCTGCCCCTCCCCCATTCGTGCTCTGTCTCTCTCAAAAATGAATAAACATTAAAAAAAATTTAAAGTCTGAGCTCTAGAAAATGGACTGTGGGGGTTTTTGTTTGTTTTTTTAAATGTTTCTCCCCTAGTGAGTTTTCTTTGTTCTGTCTGCCAAGTTGGTTTCAAAGAATCCTTCTGGATATCTAGCAGTTAGAACAAATCCTATAGATTATGCAAAGAAATAACTAACTGAAGTAGCAAGGTAGTGTCCTACTTTTCACAGGAATAGAAGACATTCTCTTTTAAAACGGAACTGAAAAAAAAAACCTCAAATACGTTTCTTCCCCTTTTATTTGTTGACAAATCTATTTTCATCTTTTTTTTAATTTTTAAAAAATTTTTAAAATTTTTATTTTATTTTTCATCTTTTAGTATTGTCTTTACTTCAAACAGCCAGATCTATGACACTAAAATTAAAAAAAAAAATTATTAAACAGCATCCTAAGGTATATTCGGTACCTAATCTTAACTGGTTTTGGAAAATCCCTAAAATCAAGCTAAACAAACAACATTCTTGTATCTTCATGGGAGTCTGTATCATGTTACAAAACGTGTGAGGAGCAAAACTTTGCCAAACAAATTAAGGAGTGCAAGAAAAGAAAATTTCATAGTTTGGGTTTACTAAAGTTGTTTAAAGGCAGTCAGTGCCAAAATCAATCCTTAGATTGTAATTCCAAGGAAACTGCTGAGGATTAATTAATAAGAATGTGAGGGGCACCTGGGTGGCTCAGTCGGTTAAGTGTCCGACTTCAGCTCAGATCGTGATCTCACAGTTCATGAGTTCGAGTCTGGCATAGGCCTCTGTGCTGCCAGCTCAGAGCCTGGAGCCTGCTTCGATTCTGTCTCCCTCTCTCTCTGCCCCTCCCCCACTCACACTCTCTTTCTCTCCTTCAAAAATAAACATTTAAAAAGTACAAAAAAATAAATAAGTATATGATATTCACAGTGGGTGACTAAAAAGCCCCAAACCAGAGTTAAAACAGCGTCACTGACAACTTTCAAGAGAGATGTATACAATTAAAGTTGACTGTTTTATCAACTACTGTGTAACTTTGCTTTATTGCAAAAGTGATTTGACTCTCCAGGAGTATCACTATTAATAACTTATGACAGACTGATGTTTGACAAGCAAGCCTAAACAAAACCTCCAATTTGTCTTGCTAAAAATTAACTGGGTGTTATGGAACGGGCAGGACCGAACCAGTCCATTGTGAGGCAAGACAGGCTTTTTGAGACATTTGACACTCTAAATATAGTTCAGCAGATGTGAAGCATTATGCAATTTGGCTAATAAGCTCCGAGCGAGTGGAAAGAAATGGACTGGACAGTACCAGAAGTGACTGAAACACACGGTGACCCAAGGAAGCTTCTGGAAGGAGGTACCTCAAAAGGTGAACAATGGAATGAATGACAGGCAATTCTCAATTTTGGGGGTACATTTTTGTCCTATCTGGAGTTTAAAAGAACATTCTTTTAGAATCAGAAAACAACACATGGATTTGCTTTTTGGAAAAAGACAATAAAAATGATGTGAAGTTTGACTTCTCATATCTGAGTAAAGTTTTGTTTTGTTTTTTTTAAGACAACCCTTTTATTTTATTTTATTTTATTTTATTTTATTTTATTTTTTTTTTTTATTTATTTTTGAGACAGAGACAGAGCATGAATGGGGGAGGGGCAGAGAGAGAGGGAGACACAGAATCGGAAGCAGGCTCCAGGCTCTGAGCCATCAGCCCAGAGCCCGACGCGGGGCTCGAACTCACAGACTGTGAGATTGTGACCTGAGCCGAAGTCGGACACTTAACCGACTGAGCCACCCAGGCGCCCCCTGAGTAAAGTTTTATAAAAGCATTACAAAAATGGCATAGGACTATCCAGTTTTGTTGCGGCTTAATAAACATTGATGGTCTGTGTTTAGCATATAGATACATATTCATTTCAAAGGACGGATCAAAGGTACCATAGTTACTGAAAGCAACAGACGTTTTGTCAATATCCCGTACAACTGGGATGCTTCAAGATCATTTCCAGACTTATTTTATTACCTAGAAATCTTCTTCCTTATTTTCAAAGCTCTGGAAGAGAATCTCTAAGACCTTCCAGTTGGATTAGCAGGCACCTAAGGGTGAAAATAGAACCAAAATGATTCTTACCTCATGTGGCGCATCAGAATTTGTTGGGCCGTTCAAAGTAATTGGATCACACTCCTCAGCTGGGGGGGGAAAGAGACAAAGCTTGATAAAGAAAGGGCACGCTCTGCCATGTGAGGCCTGCGATTGGGACTCAGTGCTATGTGCTGCTTTGACATCTGGTAAAATCGGGAGGACCTTGGTTCTCCTGCCCTCTCTGCTTCTAGGCATAAGGCCCCAGGCTACCCGCCGCTGCCTGCGAGGGCACCAGCTGAGGGCACGAGGCACGGTTCCTACTTAACCCTGAGTACTGACTTTCATTCCCTGCCAGCCCACTGAATTCCTCAGACGAGCCGTCCCTGGGGAACCAGGGACGCTACCTCCTCTTGCTACTACTACCCTTACACCTACAGCCGCTGGTGGCTGGTGCCCTCTGTTCCAGCCTCGTGGGATGTGACCCTGTGTGGCTTGAGGTGTCCCCCTCCCCCAGGCTGTGAGCACAAGTGACTCATGTCAACCTCATCTGTCCAGTGTCAGGCATGTATGGCCATCCCCATAACCCCTGGGCAGGATCCCTCCCACACTGCTGGGGTGAACAGGAGGGGATCAAAGCAGCTGGCCTCGTGAATTGCATGGCCCAACCGCTATGGAAGACACTTTGTCAGATGTAACTAACTTCCCCGCCACAGTTGAGGCTGCCTGGGGCTGGCCGACTTGCACTCTGGCCTACGCAGCACTGTGTGTCATCTTTGCTCGGTGTTTGTCCTCTCCTCCCACCTAAAATGTCCCCGTCCCCAAGGTGAAAACTGTTATTGACTATGCCCCAGTGTGATGTGCTGTTGGGTTCGACTGATGTCTGGTGGGTCAGCTCTGAGCATCCCATCCATAAGCCAGTGCGCCTGGGCCCCGCGCAGCCGCTTACAGGAGCCAACGGACCGATCCTGCAGTCATGGGCCCGCTGGTCCATCCCAGACCCATAAGCAATACGACCTTCCTGGAGGTGGACCCAACCCCAAGCAGATTGACTGGCATTCCCTGGAGGAAGAGATGGCTCCCTACGAGGTGGGCCGTCAGCCTCCCAAGCCTCCCCCCGTCAACACTCAGAAAGTCTGCACCATGAACGATCAGAGACAGGAAGTGAGTGCTGACCCTTTATACAGGTAGAAGTAGAAATACTCCCAGGGAATCTGTACAGAAAGCCCCAAAAAACAAAGAAAAGGCAGGGCCATAGCAGAGCTCATTTCCAGCCGATTGCCTGCTGGGCTGCTCGGCCACCTCTGCCTGGCTGCAAGGAACATCCTGATCCTCGGAGTTATCGGGGAAACCCGTGGTACCCCTGGGGCATGGCACGGGGTTAGTTCGACCCTGACACAAGCCCGGGGTCCTGAAAACATATGAAAGCAACCGCTGCCCAGGGAAGGCCCCAACCCCGTGGTACTGATTTGAGGCTCTGTGGAGGCGGAAATGCAGAAATACGAGCGGGGTGGAGGATTCCCCCACCTACCTGCACCCAGAGTTAATCCAGTGACACAAAAAGAAAAGGGGACGGGAAATGAAAGAAAGAAACTGGACAGAAAATGGAAAGAAACTGGACACCGGGGAGGAGATGAAAGGAAAAAAAGAACTGCAAGCAGAGGTCCACAGTTTGACCCAATGGGAAATCCAACATTTACTGAAATAATTTACGTAGCCAACCAGTAAACGAGTGCTGGATACCCCTGTGCCTGACAACGTCGGTTCTGAATCAGCTTTAATACCTGCTGAAATGCACCAACCGGCAAACCCTCAGGGACTTAATCAGTCCCGGGGTTCCAATTACAGTTACACCTGGAGATGCCACTAAATGTAAACACGAGGTCCCCACATAACCCTAGAGAGTTCTGGAACGTGAAACAGAAGACAAATAGGTATGACTCATCCTAACCAAAAGAACTATTGTTTTGCCTCATTTTCCCATGGTCACAGCACCCATTGCCTTAGATTATCCCATGTGGGCATGGTGGCTCTGACTTAACAAATTACTATTAAATTAAATCTTTACAGTTAGAAGTTGATTTGAACGCAATGGGACCCTACAGACCTCTCAGTGCAAGCACCTAATATGGCTCGATGTAAATTAAACAGGACCTTCAAAGATCAAAACTTACTATGTAAGACCTGATTTGAGTGAAGGGTGGATTAACTGCTGCCTCTCCAATTAACAGCTGAATTTGGCCTGTTCTTAAACCCGAAAGGCAATGAACAGTGTCTCACAGGACTTTACTGCGGCCTTAATGTGGTGGCCCCATCCATTAAGGCACCAGACCCAATGCCCAGTATTTTTTAAATTACTGACTCCATCCCATCAGCCACTAATAAATATCTGGCTATTACCAATTGGGCTAATATGTTCTGCTCAGTGTCTATTTGAGCAACCTCTTAGGTGCCATGTGCCTTCATTGCCAAAGGCAGTCGTACATGGTGACCGGGCTCCGTATGGGGGACCTAACAGCGTTGCCCTAGCACACGGTCTTTGCAGGCAAGGTCTTAACTGCACCCAACCTTCTCCAGGATCGTGGGTATGCCAACATGGATGACATCCTCCTCCAAGGATATCCATTTGACATATTCATCCAAGCCATACAACATCCATAAAAGAGCTCACAGAAAGGGAACAGGACACTGACCCCCACACAGCGTGAGGCCCTACCACCTTGGTTAAATTCCTGAGAATCTGTTGATAAGTTAAGGGCTGCTCCATCTCTGACATGGTCAATAAAGAGTTAAAAAAAATAGGGGTGACTGGGTGGCTCAGTCTGTTGAGCGTCTGACTTCAGCTCATGTCATGATCTCACGGTTCATGAGCTCGAGCCCTATGTCCGGCTCTGTGCAGACAGCTCAGAGCCTGGAGCTGCTTCAGACTCTGTGTCTCCCTCTCTCTCTGCTCCTCCCTCATTCATGCCCTGTCTCTGTCTCTCAAAAATAAATAAATGCTAAAGAAAAACTTTTTTAAGTGTTACGAAAATAAAAAAAAAAAACAACATTAAGGGACACCTGGGTGGCTCAGCTGGTTGAACCTCTGACTCTTGATTTTGGCTCAGGTCATGGTCCCAGGGTCATAGGATCTAGCCCTTCGTCAGGCTCTGTGCTGAGTGTGGAGCTTGCTTGGGACACTCTCATTCTTTCCCTCTCGCCACCCCGCCCATCCCCTGCTCGTTCTCTCTCTGAAATAAAATAAAAAATAAAAAACAAAGAGTTATGGACCCTCTCAGTACTTACTACAAGTTAATACAAGTCCAACATCTAGTTTGGGGGGAGTTCTGGAGGCAATGTATTCCTCATTTCCATAGTTTATTTGTTCTCACTGACACACTTACTTGTAAAGTGCTTCACTGTAAATCTGGCTCCCTCTAACAAAAGCCTACAAAACACATTCTCTGAGACCCCTTCACCATAAGGGTTTAAACAACCTCCTCATATTCTTCCTGAAGTCTCTGGACCACCCATGACCACCATATGCTATCTACGTGCTTCTGATGCATGAAACTGCCCTGCTAGACCCTTCTCTCCATACACCCCTAGGGCAGCGACTGCTGGCTGCACACTGGGCTCTTCTGGAAACAGAGGCTCTCACTGACCCTGCACCTGTGAGCCTTCATACCCTGCTGCCTATTATGCCTTGAGTCACAGAAGCAGCTCCGTACAAGCTCGACATGGCTACTGAGACTTTACTGCTACTGAGTGGAGACAAACGTGGGCCTTCTGGCATGTTCCACCCATAGGAGGGCATGGTCTCCACTATCCTCAGGCTCTTGCCAGATCCATGGTGCTGGAAGAAGTCACCCTTCTGACATTCCTGATTACCTGGGGAGCCCCTTCAGATCAACTGAGCGAACAACAGTGGGAATCTGTAGATTTTACAGGTGATATCACCACCATCATACATGATGGAGTTCATGGATAGTTATGCTTTCTAGCCCTCAGTCAACACGTCCCTGATAAAAGACTGCCAAACTTCAGGTGGTCATCTTAATGCTGGATGCCCTGGCCAACAAGTGGCCCCATCAGCACTTTTTTTTTTTTTAAATACAAACTCTTGGACCACTGCCCAAGACTTGCCCACTCTGGGACAGAACTCTGGGAATCTCTTGCCTCACATATGAAGAGAATGTAAATCAAGGTAACAGATATCTCTGCACATAGTAAGGCCACAATGTAAGGCCTCACTAGAATATTCTCTATCCCCTTTGGAGTTCCAGACGTTACTGCTAGTGACCAAGACATTCATTTCACTTCTCAGAACACAATGCCTGGCACTAAAAGAAGCCACTCAACCGAATTTCCATCTACTCTCTAGGCAACAGGTTAAATCGAAAGGGAGGATGAGCTCCTCACAGAATTCCTACTTTATACAATAAATAGAGCTCTTGCCTTGGGTCACTATTGCCATAGGCATTGGTTATCTAAAAAAATTTTTTCTTTAAAAATATTCATTTATTTTTGAGAGAGACACAGAGACCAAGTGGGGAAGGGACAGAGAGGGAGGGAGACACAGAATCCGAAGCAGATCCAGGCTCCGAGCTGTCAGCACAGAGTCTGACGCGGGGCTCGAACCCACGAATCGCGAGATCATGACCTGAGCTGAAGTCGGACGCTTAACCGACTGTGCCACCCAGGCACCCGGGCATTGGTTACCTAAATTCATGCTCTCTGGGGACATGCCCTCACTATACCAGTGCCATACCACATGGCCCACCCTCTCCCGGTCCAGTGTCTGGTGTGCTTTTTAGGGAGGCCCTTCCCTACCCTCTAGGTCCCAATCATCACTAAGATTTAAATTAAAGTCAAGGTTATCATGGAGTCAATTGTGGTATAAGATCTAAGACTAAGACTCAATACGAGCACTGCCTTGACATCTGGTAAAAATCAGGAGGGCCTCAAATGGCCAAGGTGCAAAGCTTTCCGCACGCTGCCCCGTGATCAGCCCCTGAGCCGAGCACCAGGCACGGTTGCTACTTACCCCTGAGTACTGAGTTTCAGTTCCCCGCCAACCCGCTGAATTACTCAGATGAGCCGATCACATCCTCCCTGGGGAACCAGGGACGCTACCTCCTCTCGCTACTACCACCCTTACCACCTACAGCCCCCGGTGGCTCACTCTGTTCCCAAGGGCAGCCCCGCGGGATGTGACCCTGCGTGGCTTGCGGTGTCCCCCTCCCCCAGGCTGTAAGTACAAGTGACTCACGTCAGTCTCATTCAGGCAGGCGTGGCCATCCCCATAACCCTAGGGCAGGATGCCCCCCCTTCCCCAGGGGGTGAGTAGGAGGCACTCCGGACACATTTCCCTCTGCTTCACATCACAACAAATTCCTCTGTGCTCATTCATCTGTCTGACATTTTACCAAGCCTTTCAGATTAGCAGAGTGGGATTTTACTTGTCTTGATAGGTCACCCTCCTAAAAGCCAAAGCTACGGCAGCTCTCTTGTCTAAGTGGCCACGGCCAGCGCCCGTCAAAGGCACCTGACATGCATGTGAAACGTGTTAACACCTTTCAAAGAATTCACTTTGGAAAGGAACCTCCATGCTTAGGGCTGTCTGACACAGGTGTTGACGTCACAGCTCCCCGAGGGTGGTGACGATGGCACAGGTGTGTGACAAACTGATTCAGGCCCATCGGATTTTAATCTGTGCGGAATTCTTTCCTGCACGCTAAACTTGAAAGGTGACAGAAATACAGAACGTTATGAAGGAAAGGTTTATGTCGATTTTGAGAGGTGTAAAGCTTTAAATAAAGAATCAGTTATCAGGGTCCAACAGCTAACACTGAATGAGGGATTGATTGAGTCATCTCTTTTCCACATTAACATTCATTCACCTGTTGAGCACCCGGCTGCTGGATTTGTTCAAACAAGGTGCTACTACGTTCACTGCTCCTGTACAATTCCCACTAAAGGACAATCTTTCCCATTAACAGAATTATCTGAGAAATTTATTTATTTATTTATTTATTTATTTATTTATTTATGTATTTATTTATTTATAGATTTTTTTTTTAATTTTTTTTTTTAACATTTATTTATTTTTGAGACAGAGAGAGAGCATGCACAGGGGAGGGTCAGAGAAAGAGGGAGACACAGAATCTGAAACAGGCTCCAGGCTCCGAGCTGTCAGCACAGAGCCTGACGCGGGGCTCGAACCCACAGGCCGCGAGATCATGACCTGAGCCGAAGTCGGACGCTTAACCGACTGAGCCACCCAGGCGCCCGTACTTCTAGATTTTTAAAAATAAATGTTTCTTCCTTTTTGAGAGAGACAGCATGAATGGGGGAGGGGCAGAGAGAAAGAGGGAGATGGGATGTGAAGCAGGCTCCCGGCTCTGCACTGACAGTAGGGATCCCCACACCGGGCGCAAACTCAAGGAACCACGAGATCGTGACCTGAGCTGAAGCTGGATGCTCAACTGACTGAGCTACCCAGGGTCCCCTCTCTGAGGAATTTAAACTAAAAGCATGGTTTTTTACTAAGATTCTAGATGGTATCTTTCAAAAGGAGAGCAGTAGAGATCTTGCCTTGGCTTGAGTTCCTGAGTATAGTCCCCAGCATTCTGGCATCTGAATGAAGTACCTCTGGGGCTTGTTAACAATGCAGATTCCCGGGCTCCACTCCAGACTTCCTTAACTGGAATCTCAGGGGCCCCAAGGGTCTGACATTCCACAGGCACCCCACAGAATTCTCATGCACACTCTGGCTGACAGTCACGGAAATGTGATTTCAGTCACACGGATCCTCAGAATGGCTAGTGTCACAACTGCCAACTCAGCGTTTGTGCAAAAACATGGTTGCTCCCCCAGCAGGATGACACCTTGAACTTAAGTAGTTACTTTTGTGAAGTGGTGCACCCCAGACATTCCCGTGGTCATTATCTTTCTCCTCTCTGCCCTCCATAACAGAAAAATAAAATTTGCAGGGTGGTCACCTTTGCATTGAAATCATACGCTGGGGGAGAGGGGTTGATTTGGGTATGTATTGTAACAGGAGGTTCCCAACAGAGTCCCAGTCCAGGTTGAGTGGGAGGGAATGAATTTATGGATTAAGCAGGACCAGCACACAGAAACTCATGCAGGCAGTAGGGGTGTTCAGTTTCCTGTTAGAACAAGGAAGCTTATCAGTAAAATGCTGTCAATCTAACGAGGAGAGAAATCATATAAAATACAGCGTATTGGCTTGCTAGTTTTAAGGCAAACATTTTTTTTTTTTTTTAACGCTTATTTGAGAGAGAGCACATCGGGAGAGAGGGCAGGGAGGGGCAGAGAGAGAGGGAGAGAGAGAGAGAATCCCAAGCAGGCTCTGCCCTGTCAGTGTAGAACCAGACCCTGGGCTCGAGCTCACAAACCCCAGATCATGACCTGAGCCGAAATCAAGAGTTGGACAACTTCACCGACTGAGCCACCCAGGTGCTGCTAGGGCAAACATTTTTACTTCTGATTTTAGTGAATTCTCTCATATCTGTTTATTTTTTCCTAACGTTTTCAAGTGGAACCACTGCTTCTACGTTTAGTTAACAAATTGTTCTAAAAGGTCCCCAAATATCATCTACGCTTGAGTTCAAATTCCTCAAATTCAGTAACAATAGAATGAGTTTGCTTTACTTCTCTTTAGCTTAAAATTCACCATGAAATATTTTGAGTAAGAGAAAAGAGCAGTAATACTAGAGAAAAAAGATGATCAAAGCTTGACTGATTTATGATGTATTTATGTGCAATTTCCCCTCACTGGGAATAGTGGTTCAAAAATCAGAATTCTTTTTCCAAACACATTTTCTCTCAAGATGTGAAGAGTCACATTCCCTTCAGAACATGTAAGTCAGCAGTTTCTACAAGATATCAGGAACTCTGTGATATAAAATAAGCCCCACTTATGTCACAAACTGTAGACTCTCATCCTTTTTAATAGCTGTGTAATATTCTACTTCACACACACACACACACACACACACACACACACACACACCATCTTTCTTATCCATTCATCTGTCAGTGGACACGTGGGTTGCTCCCATATCTTGACTATTATAAACAATGTTGTAGTAAACATAAGAGTGCATAGATATTTTCAAATTCATGTTTTCATTTTCTCTGGGGAAATACCCAATAGTGGAATTATTGGATCATACGATATCTCCATGTTTAATTTTTTGAGGAACGCCCCTACTCTTTTGCACTATGATGTGTACCTGAAACTAATGTGTCAACTATACTGAAATGAAAAAATATTTTAATAAAATAAGTCTCACTCTTAGTCCTGAGTTTAGGGCCTGCAGGCTCTCCCAGAAAAGCTCTCATAAAAGAGGCCTGACACATGAACCCTGACAGAATGAACCCCTTGAAATCTCTAAAATCAGGGGAGGAGGAAGTTGCACATTTGTTCCTGATAAGAACACAAGTTAAACAATATGTTTCATCTCAAAAACATGCTGATCACTGAAATCGCACTAGATTTCCACAACTGATTTATGGTAAAACCACATTATTCAGAACCACTCTGGTTTGGACTGTGTAAAGGAATACTGTTACCATGAATACAGTAGGAATACACTAGAAGTACAATAAAGGTTTTGTGAAACATGCTGAATCTGCCTAAGAAAATAAGTTTTGAAGACTTTTTAACCATATGGAAATAATTCAAGCTAACTACAGATAAATCCTCTGTTAAATAAATAGGACGCCCTCAAATTTACTTAAACATTGTGAGTCCAACTCTGGACTTCATTAGATTACATTTACTTTGAAATCTATAAATTAGCACTCTGGTATCCTTTGGGTCAATTCCTAGCAGTGCTATTGCTGGGTCATAGGGTAGTTCTATTTTTGGCAGTGCTTTCAACAATAGCCAAATTATGGAAAGAGCCTAAATGTCCATCAGCTGATGAATGGATAAAGAAGATGTGGTTTACATATACAATGGAATACTACTTGGCAATGAGAAAGAATGAAATCCTGCCATTTGCAGCAATGTGGATGGAACTGGGAGAGTGTTATGCTGAGTGAAATAAGTCAGTCAGAGAAAGACAGATGTGTTTTTTCACTCATATGTGGAACTTGAGAAACTTAACAGAAGACCATAGGGGAAGGAGAGGGGTGAAATAATAGTTACAAACAGAGAGGGAGGGAGACAAACCACAAGAGACTCTTAAATACAGAGGACAAACTGAGGGTTGATGAGGGTATGGGGCAGGGGGAAAATGGGTGATGGGCACTGAGGAGGGCACTTGTTAGGATGAGCACTGGGTGTTGCATGGAAGCCAATTTGACAATAAATTATATTTAAAAATTAATTAATTAAAAAGAAATCTATAAATTAGATTCTACATTGATTCATATGGGTTTTCTTTCCCTAAAAACATTTATAGTGAGAAAAGTACCATACATGTTTAATGATTATATTGGCCCCATTGGTATGTTTAAAAAAATACTGGCAGGGGCACCTGGGTAGCTCAGTTGGTTAAGTGTCTGACTTCGGCTCAGGTCATGATCTCATGGTTCACAAGTCTTAGCAGGCCCTGTGCTGACAGCTCAGAGCCTGAGGCCTGCTTTGGATCCTGTGTCTCCCTCTCTCTCTGCCCCTCCCCCCGCTCAGGCTCTCTCTCTTTCTCTCTCTCTCTCTCAAAAATAAATAAACATTAAAAAATTTTTTTAAAATACCATCAGTTATTAAATCATAGATATTATTGAATACAAATGTTGGAATAAGTTTTTATTTATTATTTAACATTTATTTATTATTGAGAGACAGAAAGAGAGCATCAGCATGGGAGGGGCAGAGAGAGGAGACACAGAATCCGAAGCAGGCTCCAGGCTCTGAGCTGTCAGCGCAGCACAGAGCCCGACGCAGGGCTCGAACTCACAAACCGGGAGATCATGACCTGAGCTGAAGTCAGATGCTTAAGCGACTGAGCCACCCAGACGCCCCTGGAATAAGTTTTTAAACTTCTGGACATTCAGTATAAGATGATGTGTTTCTTTGGAGATGAGAAATTATGTGCTTAATAATACTATTCTCCAGGCGCTTGGGTGGCTCAAGTGGTTGAGCGTCCAACTTGTCTAACTCTTGATTTTGGCTCAGGTCATGATCCCAGGTGGTGGGATTGAGCCCTCCGCTGGGCTCCGTGCTAAGAGCCTGCTTAAGGTTCTCTCTCTCCCTCTGCCCCTTTCCCCCACTCACACTTGCATGGTCTCTCTCTCTCTCTCTCTCAAATTAAAATAATAATAATAATAAAAATAGTAATAGATAATACTGTTCTCGGTGAATAAGAATAGAAGAAAAATCTAGTCACATTTCTTACAACGGTGGTTTTCACAGTCATGCTACTTATAAACTCATTACCATTTTGGTTAAGATTTTGTAAAACTCAAATTCTAGGAGAAACCCAATAGTAGTTACTGTAGTATCAGACTGGTAAGCAACCAGTCTTTTTTTTTTTCTTTTTTCCAAAACAGGAAGTCATGTTCAAGGGTGTTAAAAAAGATCTTTAGACAGATCTAACCATGACACTGCAACCCCAGAGTCACTGCAGCTCAGCGGCCGTCTCAAACAGTGCCACTTTTGCCACAGTGCTGGGAAAGCATCCTCAACCCTGATTTTTCCTACTTCTTTTTACCAGATTTCCCCCCCCCCCCCCCATCTGATGCTCACCTATGCCAGGCACTGTTCTGGACTCATTTCACTGCATTCTTTTTTCTTTTTTAAAAAATGTTTATTTATCTTTGAGAGAGACAGAGACAGAGCGTGAGTGGGGGAGGGGCAGAGAGAGAGGGAGACACAGAATCCAAAGCAGGCTCCAGACTCCCAGCTGTCAGCACACAGCCCAACAAGGGGCTCGAACCCACGAACCATGAGATTGTGACTTGTGCCAAAGTCGACCCAGGCGCCCCCCATTTCACTGAATTCTCACAAGCACCATGGGAGGGGATGAAAACATTGTCCTCCCAACACTACAGACAGGAAACCGAGACCCTGAGATGTGGAGCCATCTGCTGAGGGCACTCAGAGCCCAGCAGGCCATGGTCTGGCTATAGTTCAGTTCTCTTGTCTATGTGCCTCCCTGGTGGATACACCAAATCCTTGAAACGTCTTAGGCTCCTTTATTTTTTTTTTTTTCTTTTTTTTAATTTTTAAAAAAAAATTTTTTTTTCAACTTTTTAAATTTATTTTTGGGACAGAGAGAGACAGAGCATGAACGGGGGAGGGGCAGAGAGAGAGGGAGACACAGAATCGGAAACAGGCTCCAGGCTCCGAGCCATCAGCCCAGAGCCTGACGCGGGGCTCGAACTCACGGACCGCGAGATCGTGACCTGGCTGAAGTCGGACGCTTAACCGACTGCGCCACCCAGGCGCCCCATCCTTTTTTTTTTTTTTTAAGAGAGAGAGCAAGCGCAGGGGAAAGAGAAGGGGGGGGAGAAAGGGGGAGAGAGGGGGAGAGATGGGGAGAGAGGGGGAGAGAGGGGGAGAGAGGGGGAGAGAGGGGGAGAGAGGGAGAGGGAGAGAGAATCCCAAGCAGTGCGGAGCCTCATGCAGGGCTCGATCCCACAACCCTGGGATCATGACCTGAGCTGAAATCAAGAGTCAGATGCTCAACCAACTGAGCCACCAGGTGTCCCAGGCAGGCTCTTAAAGTGAGGTCTGCATCCCAACCACTCAGGTGTGCAAATACACACAGGTGCCTGGGCCTGACCCCAGACCTACCATGTTGTGATTTCAGAGCAGCTGGGCCCAGAATCTGCATTATAAACGAGCCTCCCCCACACTCCCAGATGGTTCTTCAGTGCGCGCTGAAGTCTGAGGAGCACCACCCAAGGCTGCCTCCCATCTGTCCCTGGCTGCCTGGCTTGCACCTTGCACCATCTTGCTGAACTAAAGAGTTAAATCACACACTGGAGGATTCGGGACACTTAGAAGTCATTCAGGGGCGCCTGGGTGGCGCAGTCGGTTAAGCGTCCGACTTCAGCCAGGTCACGATCTCGCGGTCCGTGAGTTCGAGCCCCGCGTCAGGCTCTGGGCTGATGGCTCGGAGCCTGGAGCCCGTTTCGGATTCTGTGTCTCCCTCTCTCTCTGACCCTTCCCCGTTCATGCTCTGTCTCTCTCTGTCTCAAAAATAAATAAATGTTAAAAAAAAAAAAAAAAAAATTTTTTTTTAAATAAATAAATAAAAAAAAAAAAAAAAAAAAAAAAAAAAAGAAGTCATTCAACAGGGGAAAGGAGGAAGTGAGCTTGCCAGATGCCACCCCTACCACAGCCAGGATTTGAACTCAATCTTGGCTTTCGGTCTCTTTTCCCTACATCACTGCCACCCCCAGGACATGCACGGGAGGCAAAAGGAATTAAACTCTAACAGTGTAATTTCTGGATGCAAGGAGAAGAGTCTGGCGAATAAGGGATGGAGGGGAGGGGAGCTTTGGTAGAGCCCTAGACTTCACCTCAGGTGGGCCCAGGCAGGGAGCTCCCTCCCAACTCTCCAGTTGGGTGACCCTATGATCACCCCATCACAAAGACTGCCAGGAAAAGCCATGTTGGCGGGTGCCGGGAAGCCCTACCTCTCCAGGAAGCTGGGGGCCCCTGCCATCTCTGACGCTGGTCAGATCTGATTGTCTCCCACCTCCCCCACTCTGGGTTGTCAGCAAAGCACGAGGTAAATGCTCCAGTAGGGCAACCAGCAGCTTGGCCTCCAGAGCAGATACAGCTTTGTGCACGGCCCCACAAGAGAAATCGGGAATAGCTGAGCCTAGCCATTTTTCTGGTCTGTACTGTGCCGAAAACGTTAGCCTGTGAATTACAAAGAGGTTTCTGGGGGATTTCTGTTTGTCTGTTTTCTGCTTTAGGGCCTAACAAGCATCCTTTGCCCCTCTGTCTAGTAAGAGAACCCTCCTTCCTGTGGTTTGGGTAGAACTCACTCTACACTCTCCCCCACCCAACCTCAAGGCTCATACCTGACCAATGCCCTCTTCCATCCTCCTGATGGCAACAGACGATTCACAGATGGCCACATGACCCAAACCACCCATATGACAGTCATCCCCAGAATTATGTGGGTGCTAGGGGAAACCCCCTCCCAACCTTGCTCCGCCATCTTGAGGGGGCACTGCGTAAAGCTGGAGGCATTGGTGACCACCTTTCCCATCATGAAGGGAAAGCCTGCCCAAAACTGGAGCCAAGACAGAGCCATGAGAGGGACAGAAAGACGGAGAGACCGAGCCCGAGAGCATCATTTAAATGCTTGGACCCAGGAGCGTCCAAAGACCCTAAGCCAATATGTCCCTCCTCCCTTTTTTAAAATTAACTTGAGTTAGACTTCTGTCACTTGCATCCCAGAGTCCTGGCTATCTTCATTTCAGGCATGTGAAAAACACCACAGGAATTTAATGGATAATTTCTAATGAAGTATCTTACAGATTTAAATAAGAAAATTCATGCCTGGGATCATCCACAAGTCGTCAGCTAAATTATCAGTATGTTTCTGTTTTACACACGAGAAATTGCTTTGACTGGTGCTTTGTTCAAGATATTAAAATAATCACAAGTTCAAGTAGTTATATTAACCGTACATACCTTTAGGGAGTCCTGTATCTTGAATGGGGTATTTGTCTGACTGTGGAAACCAACAAAAGAAGAGAGTTATTCTTAAACACCATAGTCAATTGTAAGATCAAAGTGAAAAGAAAGCTTTGTTTTGGGGAAGTCATAATTTTAGTTTAAAACCTCGCAAGTTTCTAGCCATGGCTTTATCAACAGGCCTGACCCATTGCTTGTTTTTATGCTTAGTGCATAAAAAATAAAATCCACGTTGACAAGAAGTTAATGTTGGAACATGAGACAGAATAAGCCTTCTCAATTTCCTCAGCTCTGACCACTAAACCACACTTCCTCTCTTTTCTGCAGTGCTATTTCCTCTATTTCCTGTAGTTTAAAATTGAGGAACATTTTCACGAATTATGGGGATAGACTGATATCTTGTCATCATTTCTGTGATATTCATTTGGGTCAACAAGCCTGCGTGCCAGGCGGTATTCACTATTGGAGAGCTCTGTCCTGGGTTGACTGGGATGGGATTCAAAAGCCAACCATCCCTACTGACCTGCACAAAGATCTACAAAGATCTACTCATTATGCATGACCATACACAGTTCCTCAATGCCCTGGATGAGGGCAATTCCATTGGAGGGAATTCAAAATAGCAAAGGCTCTTACAATCATGTATGTCTTTGTTGGTACCTCCATGCAGGTATCTAATGTTCTGAACACTTTGACTTCCGATTAAAGAATGGAGTCATTCTCTGATGACTTACATGAGAGGAGCGAGAATGTGCCCAGTCTCCCTATCCTGTCCCCTAACCCCTATTCAGCTCCCACCCTCCATCTGGGCCTTTGGGTCCATGCCCTCCAGCCTTAAAACGAAAGTTACACCTTCCAACTTGCCTGTAGGTCTCACACATGTCCTCCTCTGACAGAAGAGAAGAAGAAACAAATGTGGAACCAAGAATTTTGTTTTAAATCCCTTTCCTTGCAGTTACTTTGGAGATGAACAGTGAAGCTTCAGAACCTCTAGGAGCCTCGAACTCCTCTTCCACAGAAGAAATCAATCAATCATGGAGAACTTAAAAAGTCAAGTTTTCCCTCAGACTAAATTCTTCTTGATACTCTGTTCTCCAGAGAATGGAAAACACACCTGTCCTATAACACTTACCAGGCTGTTTTTAAAGTATGTAGTTGTCTATTTCCTGGAACAAACTTGGAGTTTTTCAAGAGAAGGAACTATGATCTTTGCAACTCCACATTTTGACTCAGTGTGAACTGAACATCTACCAAAGGTCTGCATGAATGAACAGGCTCGAGCAAACACAGGTTTCCTGAAAAGACATTCAAGCTAGGCCTGGAGAATGCCCAAGAACTTGGGTGACCAAGAGGAAGGAACACAGTAATTGCAGATGGCAGACACAGGTGGTCTGGACAGTGACAGGTGTAGAAGACCCATCAGCTTGAAGCAGAGACGCACACTGGAGGGGGACAGGGCTGGATACGAAATGATGGAGTCAGTTTACATGGAAGATCCTGGAAGTGAGGTGGAAAGATTTAATGGGTGCCATTCTAGGTGTTTGGGAAGGTTGGCCTATCCAACTGTGCATGGGAAGATGTTCAACACTGTCTTGTAGAAACTCAGACAAGCAAACAATTTCAGCACAGTGCGATCACAAGTAGAGTTTGGGCTGTGGAGAAGGGGGCCCCAGAAGGCCCCAGGGTGAGGCAAAGAAAGCATCACAGGTCAGCGAAGCTTGAACTGAGAAGAGGAGGAACAACAGGGGTTCATCAGGTGAGGAAGCAGGGAGATTTTCTTTGCTGGATGGAGCAGGGTTATTGGTATCCCAGGAAGGTGAGAAGGCCTGGGTGTTTCAGGAGCAGCAAATAGCTATTCAAGCTTGACTCATCAGGAGGGATGCTGAGACGGGGTCGTGGAGGACCGCGTGTGCCATTCTGAAGAGTATAGGCTTAACCCCAGGAGCAGCTGCCATGTTATGGGTTGATGTGCATCTCCCCAAAAAAGACCTGTTAAAAGTTCTAACGCCCAGTACCTCCGAATGTGACCTCATTCGGAAATGCAATCACTATAGATAGAGGACTAGTTAAGGTGAGATCATACTGGAGTAGAGTGGACCCTCAATCCAAGATGACCGGTGTCTGTACAAGAGACACAGACCCACAGGGGGAATTTGGCCACGTGCCAACGCCGTGAGGGAACGGATGGGTGCAGTTACAAGCCGAGGGCCACCGCCAGTTACCGACAACCACACAGGCCTGCGGAGAGGAGAAAAGATTCTTCCTCCACTGATTCCGGGGGGAAATGGCCCTGCCAACACTGGGGTTTGGCTTCTCACCTCCAGAAGCGTGGGACATTTAGGTCACCCATTATGTGGTGCCCTGTTGTGGCCACTCCAGCAAACTGACCCAGGGAAGGCTTAGAAAAGTCAATCTGGCCCAGCGTGGAGTAGCGATCAGAAGTAGCTGTGACCCAAGGAGAACCTGATGTCGGGAAGAGAGTGGGAGTCCCAGGGGAGCACAGGTCGGGCACTAGGGACAGGAAGGACCGACTGAGTAACACCCTATAGGAGCCAAAGGCTCCCGTAAGGAACCACAGCACAGGGGATGACAGGAATGATCCACAGGGCTGCTCTGCATCCTGTCCTTACAGAACGCAGGGACAGGGGATTCTTTCATATTGATTTCCACTGTGTGTCCAGCTCCGTCCCATTCCCACTTAGGAAACTGCAGTGCTGACTAAAGATGTGAAAACAAACATCTCAGGGCTTTGAGACACAGGTGCCGCATGAATCACCAAAGACTTAAAGACATTTCGTTGAATTGTATTGTTTAATTATACTGTTGTGTGCATTTATGTCATTCTAACTAGATCAGTTCCTCAGAATTGTTCATGACTGGGCAGTTCCTCTCCTCCAAATGCTGACAGAAAAGAAAAGAGAAGGAAGAGAAGAGAAGAGAAGAAAGGGAAAGAAGGAAGAAAGAAAGGAAGGACGAAAGGAAGGAAGGAAGGAAGGAAGGAAGGAAGGAAGGAAGGAAGGAAGGAAGAGGGAAGGAAGGAAAAAAAGAAAGAAGGAAGGAAGAAATGAGGCAGGAAGGAGAGGAAAGAAAGAAGAAGAAAATGTGTCACATACTATATGCATAATAACACATGAAATGTTGCCAAAGGCACTGATTTGGTCATAAAACAAGAGGCAGTACCACATAGGAGAGCAGGGCTCCAGTCTGGGTGATTTTATACAAATCCGTTAACTTTCCTTGCTTCTTCTGTAGCATGGGGGTAAAAACAGCTGTCCTACCACCTCACCGCTTATTTGGAGGATGAAGAATGATGGATGTGAAGTCCTCGGTAAACCTTAAGCAGGAGACATGCTACAGAGTGGTTATGGGAAGGCAGGGCAGGGACCTGAAGCCAGCCGCTGGGCCGCTTCCAGTCGGGCCTCTTAACCTCATCCTCTGTGCCTCAGTCTTTCATCTGTAAAGCGGGCAGTGCTTACCTGGAGGGAGGTTGCAGGGATTAAATGCAATAACACACTGAACCAAACGGCGGACGCCCATCTGGTGAATGGGCAGCCCCCAGTTACTGGAAGGCAGCCCTGTTGTTTCCTTCAATCTCACATTAAATAACTTGAATTTGGAAGAAGAGGAAGTTAAAAGGAGACAGATAAGTATTGAGTAGACAAACGTACAAAGACCTGATGTAATCTAAGCAGATCACTTCTGGTACGTGCCAAACAAGAACAGAAACCTAATACCATTTTTAGCCTTAGAGAAACCCAAAGTTTATTACATCACAGAGAACACTGTGATAAAGACATTTATCTTGGGAAAACCGAACTTGGGGTTTCTGATCTTCATGTTAATACTGAGCCATAAAAATGCAACAAAGGGGAAAAAGGAATAACAAGAATTATCGCCATTCATGTAAAGTTTGTAACCTACCACGTTAAAGGATAAAGTGCTAGGGTCCGTGTCTTCCACTGGCTCCTTTGCCATATGATCTGAAAAAAGCAAACAAACAAGTGGAGAGTATTTAATTTAAGAGCACAAAGGTGTCCTTTGAGAACTGTCTTCACAGCGATGCAAACCACCCTAATCAGGTTTGAGAAACACTTACTTTCAATCATTACTCAAAACAAATTCAGGAGGAATGGGGTCAGACCACACCAAGAAAGAGATTAAGACAAATAAACTTCATTTAAAAAAAAACAACACCATAATTTGGGACAGTTTCCTTGTAAATATCTATAAACACTCAGAGTTCCAAATAGTCATGAACTATGCAGATGTCATTCTCAGGACTATGTGGCATACTGGATTTGATTATAACTTTGTCTTCTGCTTCTCTCCATTTCCTACTCTTTTGTAACTCATTAAAAACTTTTTTTAATGTTTTATTTTTTAGACAGAGAGAGAGAGAGTGTGCAGGGGAGGGGCAGAAAGAGAGAGGGAGACACAGAATCTGAAGCAGGCTCCAGGCTCCAAGCTGTCGGCACAGAGCCCGACACAGGGCTCGAACTGGCCAACCGTGAGATCATGACCTGAGCTGAAGTCAGCCGCTTAACCGACTGAGCCACCCTGGTGCCCCTCATTTTTATAACTTTAAAATACTAAGCATCTGGATGTGGTTTATGCAAATTAATAAAGTCAGAAATACCTCCCAGTATCATTATCAAACAAAAAGTGACTTTGATTTCCCAATATATTTGCTTCTTATTTACCACTTGTTGCATTTCAGGAACTGAATGAGGAAATGCAGAAAAAGGGATAGGCCTCGGTCAAAGCCACAACTACATCTTAAGAATTTGCACAAAGTAGAAAAAGGTTCCCCTCTCCAAGACACTTTATCAGACATCTGCCAGAAAACTATCTTAATAAAGAACCAAATCTGTTTGGGGAGGGGGTCCTCGAGATTTGTGCAGCACACCACCCACGAAACCCCCTAAGGGGCAGCCTTGGGTCAGCCGACTTTTCAACTTTCATTTTTTCCCTCCAGATCTTCATTAAGTATACACTGTGGACCAGGCACTTAGACCCAGGAAATGCCTTTGGGGATCCAAATGAGCATAGCAGGATGATTTATAATAATTTGTGTTTGTTCTCCCTAGATGTTTCCCTTCTAGAATGTGTCTGGACTTTCCCCATGTCTTTGCCTGGCAGGTGTTGACAATGCCCAAAGGAGCAGCAGTGTGAAGGGAACATCTATTTGTTTGTTTTATGACAGCCTAGTCATTGGAGAGATTAAACAAGATGGCCCAGAGGAGTGGGGACAAACGAGGAGAGCTTTCGCCAGTGTCATTCCACAGAGCAGGGGACAGACATCTGCAGCCTCATGAGTGGGGACCGTGGCCTGGTCCCTGGCAGAGCCCAGAGGTAGCAAGGCCACAGCAGGAGATGCACCAAGGGGACTTCCCAACCCCAGCAAAGGGACCCGTGGTTTGTGTCTAGCACAGAAACAAAGGGCTGCTGGATCGCAAGGGTCCTGCAAGGCCCAGACCCTGAGGACAGCAATGCCCACCAAAATGTACTAAAAATTCAAGGCCCCTCTCTAGTTTTCCAAGCACCACATCATCCTCTCAGATTCCCGTGTGACCCTGAGGAAGGGGCCAGGTCCCGACTCGGACTGAAAAGGAATTTCCTGGGAGCCCAGGGGAATATGGACTCAAATATGGATTTAAATCCATGTAAACGAAACAGGAACCACCTGTGTTGCTGATTTCACCCAGAGTTTTCACAACTGCTCCTGCCCAAGTGATAAGTCATTATAATACAGAGCCCTCAGTGTTAAGAAACACAAGTGCAGAATGCTACGGAAACAAGAGGAAGCGTAAATGCCCAGCCTGGGGTACACGGTGGGGTTGTGGGGGGGGGCGGGGAGAAGATCCTGCCGGGGAATGGACAGCTGGGTCTGGAAGGATGAAGTGAAGCTAGCCAGGAGAAGGGGTTGGGGGAGGGAAAAGCATTCTAGAGAGAAGGAACAGCATGGGAGAAGGCTGAGAGGGGATAAAGAACATGGCACATTAGTATACTTCAGATATGTCCGGCCAGACACATCGAGTTTGGTTTCTGAGTTTTTCCTTTTCATTCTTCTCCTTCCGGTTCCTGGCTGGAGACAGGGTGGTGGAAGCCTTCACTGAGTAATCTCAAGTTCCTTCCTCCCTCCCCACCTATCACGGCCTTGTTGCAACAATTTCATTTTCACTAAAGCATACTTAGATGCTAATGCTTTATTTTTTTTTTTTATTTTGAGAGACAGAGAAGGAGCGAGCGCAGAGGAGGGGCAGAGAGAGGGGAGGAGAAAGAGAATCCCAAGCAGGCTCCATGTTCAGCCTAACTCAGGGCTCAACGCCAGGACCGTGAGATCATGACCTGAGCTGAAATCGACAGTCAGATGCTCAACCGACTGAGCCACACAGGCAGGCGTCTCTGGATGGTAATACTTTAAAACCTGCCCCCCACCGGGGGTGTGGTGTATCAGCAGGTATCAACAATGGCATTTCAGGTCAAGGGCTGTGCAGGACCTAGAGAGCTGGGGAGGGGTGTGTGTGGGGGGGGAGGTGGTGGTTTCCAAATGACCCTAACAGAATTCATGCAGACCTCACCCACTGTATCTGTAAGTTAGTTCTGTTTCCTACAGAAAAATTAACATGAAAGGAAGGAAAAAGAGGAAGAAAACGGAGGACATGGTCAGGAAAGGCAGAATCACACCAAAAGTGGCAGTGAGGACTCAAACAGCACAGTTAAGGAAGGCACAGTGGGCTTGGGTGCTGAAGGCTTTGGTTCTCCCTGCCACATCCTGAGAGCAGTGGTCTGGCCTTGAGCCATTGTGACCTTGGATGACTCACCTAAGTGCTTATGGCTTCAGGCTCCTCCCCTGTAACCTGCGGGGTGGGGGGAAGGGGGGATAGGGGGGCCCCAGGTGATGGATATTGTGGTCAGGCCAGGATTGGGAACCCCATGCTGGAGGAGCGTGCCTCACAAAGCTATGAGGTGAACAGGAAAAGCCAGGCGGATGATGGCACGTGTTTGGAGGCCCAAAGTCTCTTGCTTTGGTCTGAAATCTCTGAGACTAAACAGAATTTATGATGGCAAGGGCACAAAGGAATTCAGGTTTTTCATTTTCTGATGTATGGCAGCAAAGCGAAAGGGTAATCGGGAAAGGCGATGTGTTCGGACCCCGTAGTAAAGGCACGTCCAGGTTTTTTATCACCTTCATTGGAGTCTCTGACGTAGATCAGGCCGTGGAGGAAGTTCTTCTGTGCACATCACTGCCAAGCACGCACACAGACCCAGGCTTGCGTGGTGCCCAATGTGCCCTGCCTGACATCGTGCCTTCTCCCACCCGGGACGTCCTTGTGGTTCGCGCTCAACTACCTGTGTCCGCCAGGCCTGGGTGGGTGTGTACCAAGGAGGGTATTTGGAGGAGGGCTGATCCTGATTCTCTGACACTGGTCTGGAAGTAGGAAGTTGCCCTAAAGGACTTCTGAGAGCCCTTGGAGCTGCATGTTTACAGTATTATTACATATAAAATCAAATCTCTTATTTAGAAGCATTACAGTGTGTATTTTTTATAAGTTCCAGGGAACAGCAGGCAGGGCCCGCAGGCAAAGCTCTGACAGCAGCTGGGACATGGGGCACGGGAGGAGCCAAAACAGAAAGGGGGACCACATGAGCTCAGGCTGGGACTTCCCCTAGCTCCCAGCCGAAGCCCTGCTCTCTCTGGCAGTGCTTTCCTCCCAAAGCCACCTCGACTCCGGGATCAATGTCTCCAGGCAAGAAGATACACATCACCCCAAGTTACCTGGGAACTGACCAAAAAGGATCTCGCTGATGGCACTGATGTTTAATTTATATGAGCGTCTTCTGGAGAGTTCTCAAAAGGCACGAGAGAAGCCCGTGGTGACCTGACGCAGCGTGGCCCTGGAGGATACCTGGCCCGGCTCTCGGAGACATCAGGGGAGAGCAAGCTAGGCAGGCTGCTAGATCGTTTCTTCTTTCTCTGGGCCTCAGGTTCCTAATCTGTAATAGTCAGGGGTGAACAGAGCCTCCACGCGTCCTTCCAGCTTTAAAGGTCCATGAGCGGTGAGAAGCAGTGGCCCCATCGGCCAAAGAGCATCTTCAGGCTAAAGTCACTGAATGATATAGGAAGCCGCGGTCAGCACCTTCCTCTGAAATTCCCATTAGAGCTCCCGCTTACCTGGTGCCCAGCCCGTGCTGCAGGGGTTACCCCCAGGCTCAGTGTATCCTCGCAGGAACCCCGAGGAAGGTTCTGGTGCCTCCCTTTTTACATAACTGTGTGCCTAAAGTCACAGGGTAATACAAGAGCCAGAATCTGGACCTAGGACTTTTTGACTTCAAAATCTGCCTATTTTGGGGCGCCTGGGTCGCTCAGTCAGTTAAGTGTCTGACTTCGGCTCAGGTCATGATCTCATGGTTCATGTGTTCAAGCCCCGCATCGGGCTCTGTGCTGAGAGCTCAGAGCCTGGAGCCTGCTTCGGATTCTGTCTCCCTCTCCCTCTGCCCCTCCCCCACTCAACGCTCTGTCTCTCTGTCTCTCTCTCAAAAATAAACAAACATTGAAAAAAAATTTTTTTTTAATCTGCCTAATTTCCACTACTTTCTAGAAGTTCACGCACTGACTACCTGACATGCTCCCCTGGGGGGAATCTCAGTGTCCAGATTTTCCCTTTTAATAAGGATGTTAGATTAGGACCTACTCTAATGACCTCATTTTAACTAGATTACATCTGTAAAGCCTCTATTTCGAAATAAGGTCACATTCTGAGGTACTGGAGATTAGAATGACAGCAATGTTTCTGGAGGAACGCAGCTCAACCCATCATAGTTTACTCTCTGGCCCCCCAATTCACATCCCTCCCACGTGCAAAATACAGGCACCGAGCGTTCCCCCAAAGTACTATGCATTCCGGCACCAGCTCTAAGTCCCAAATCTCCTCCTGACTCCTCATCCGCTCAATGACCCAAATCGCATCCTTAGAACCGTGGACCGCAGCCCACGGCCTCTCCAGAAGCAACCGTCCCCTATTTTGCAACACACACCCTGGTGAGCCACCCAACAGCCCAACAGCCGTATGGTTCCGCTCCAACACCTCCCTTCATTAGCCATGGAACACGGGCGCCACCCGTTCCTAGACACAGTCTTTCAAGGGAAATCCAAAGACCTCCTCTAAGGATGTTCTTTCAGAGCGAACAAAGAGGGAAGCATGCCGGAGCGCCCTGGCTTTCCCAGGGAACCAGGAGCCATGAGAGGCCTTGTGTGCTTTCGAGTGAAGAACTCAAGACAAGTTTCGAACTTGCAGTTTCAGAGCGAACTTATTTTTCCTCTGTTATTAGGATTTTGTGAGTACGATCGCTTTTCTGTTGACCGACGGCTGTTTTCATTCCTGGTTATGAAGAAGTCCTAGAGCCCTAACCATACTCGGGACACAAGGTCTCAGGGAGGCAGTGCTCTGGTGGCGCTGGCACACTGTTCATTTTCTCTTCTTCCCTGCCGTCTGCAGACCTCACATCAGGTGCTGAACAAGCGGAAGAAGGACCAGGGGTCCAGAAAGTGCACACCCAGGGGGTGCCTAGGTGGCTCAGATGGTGGCATCCAACTCTTGAGTTCTTCAGCTCAGGTCACGATCTCAGGGTTCACGGGTTTGAGCCCCACATCAGGCTCTGTGCTGACAGCACAGAGGCTGCTTGGGATTCTGTCTCTCCCTCTCTGTCTGCCCCTCTCCTGCTGCAGCATGCTCTTTCTCTCAAAATAAATAAACTTAAAAAAGAAGAAAAGGAGAAAGGAGAACTCCAGCTTGCCACGGCTCTCTGGTGCATCTGAAGAAGGGCTAGCCGGTCTGGCTGGTCAAACACCTGTGC
Organism: Neofelis nebulosa; assembly: GCF_028018385.1. Classification (NCBI taxonomy): domain Eukaryota; kingdom Metazoa; phylum Chordata; class Mammalia; order Carnivora; family Felidae; genus Neofelis; species Neofelis nebulosa. The sequence continues at coordinate 7,230,196 of NC_080794.1, read as the reverse complement.
TCCTTGAAGCGGCTGGCTCTTCTGTCCTGGTTTCCATTCCCACTGCTACCTGGGACCCACCTAAACTCATGGTGGGGGGGTGCTGGGAGGGGCAGTGAGAGATGAGGGGCCACCCAGGGCTGTCCTGAGCTGCTGCCCCACCAGCAGCCTCACTGCACAGTGCAAACGGGGACCCCAGAACAAAGGAAGGACAAGCGCCCACGAGCTGGTGGCCCTGGGCAGTTAGCTCATCGCAGTGATTCACCCCCACCTCCTCAACCCAAGGTTTTAAAGCCTCTTTCTTTGCTTCTGGCTTGAAGTCTGTATGAACGTGAGCCAGACTGGACTCACCTCCGACACAGATGATCTGACTCATTCCTTGTTCGATTTTTATTAGTGGCAGAGATAGAGTGAGACAGCCTTACTAGAACCTGCATGACTGTTCTTCTTCCGTGTGGCCCCAACAGTCTTGCAGATTTTCTCAGTGCAAAACGTTGTTTCCTCACACTAAGCTCATAACCTGCTATGATAGTATATATATACCTTTGTTATTTGCACGTGAAGACACAAACATCTTTTTTATCTTTACAAGGTAAACTCAGTTGACATATCTAACTGCATGAAGAAGTTTCTAAAATGTCAAAACAAGAAAAGCTTTTACTGCCCACAGTTTGAAGCATATGTGATTAAACTGTATTCTTCCATTCATTCAGTGAGGCAGTAAGTATTTAACCAGGGCTTACAAAGCACTGAGCGGTGTGGGAAACAGAGGCAGAAACAAATGGTAGACAAAATTAAATGGCCTTATAACCTGCAGCCCATTGACAATTATCGAGTGTAACAATTCTCCAGGACCTCCCTATTGTCTTGATGTTGAGGCTTTGCTGGAAGGGAAAACCACCTTAGCACGAAGACAGCCAGGCCTCCAGGATCTGTGAGTCTTCTTTAGCATATAAAAATGCTGTTGGAAACTTCCTCTTGCCTTTACCTCCCCAGCTCCCAAGTATGTAATCAGCCACTCCTCACCATCGGGGCATCGATTCCTGCCCCACGGGTCCTGTCCCTGTGCTTTAATAAGATCACCTTTTTTTTTTTTTTTTTTTTTTTTTTCATCAAAGATGTCTCAAGAATTCCTTCGTGTCCTTTGGTTCCGGATCCCCACCACCACTTGGAAACCACACCACCGAATACTGTGACAGGTGTGAGCTCTGTCCAACAGCTTACTGTCTAGTTGGGGACAGACAGGAGTGGGGGTGGAAGGGCGGTGAAGAGGGCCTTCCGGACAATGAAAACAATGTCTGCGAAGGGGCAGGGACGGCAGGGGTAGGTAGAGACGGACGTAGAGAGAATGAAACCTCTGAAGGACTGAGAATCTGTTAGAAAAGTCCATGCAGGTTTCTTAAGTAGACAAGTGCAGGATCTGTTAGGTCTCTGGCCACCTTTTGGTGAAGCGGCAGGTAAAAGGCAAGCGTAGGTGTGAACACGGCAGGTGAGCGCTGAGTGCAGGAAGTCAGGAGAGAGCATGGGAGCTTGGTCAGGGATGCAGAAGGGAAGACTCCCTTTAATGAGTTCCACACATTGGCACCATCTGTGGCTTCATTGCAGAAATAGAAGGGGTGGGCGGGTATGCGCTGGAGGTTACAGACATTAAATGAGAAAGGGAAAGTCATTTTCGATCTTTTTTTAGATGGAGGAACCCTCCTCTTACTGATAGACTCCCAGAGTGGGAACGGACATGGGGACATCTTTCGAATGTCTGAATAGGTTCTTCTATATCTTTGTGAGTGACAAGGAGACCTCGACCTTAGGAGGTCTCTCCCCACTCTGTGGGAAGCCAGAAAGATCTCACGTACAGATTTGGGTTCTACCTCTTAAAGTTCAGGAGACCAGTTTCTGTTGAAGGACACCCTCCTATCATCATCCCCTCTGGTCACGCCTCATGTGCTGGGATTTCCAAGTCCTTTGTTCCATTTTGGCTGGGCCAGGCAGACCAAGAACACCACGACAGGAATTCTAGATCCTGTAGTGCTAGTGTGGTCCGCTAAGACCACGTTGGCTGCCCTGGTGGCCTCTTCACACCATGACTCACTGAGGCTTTTTATACACTGTATCACTATTAAGGGACAGTTCCTGGGCCTTGTCTTCTCTGGTGCCATTAATTTGGGGGGCCCAAGCAGATTTTACACTTGTCCCCATTCCATGGATCCCCGTACCCCCTCCCCCCCAATCTTTTTGAAGCCCCTTCGCCACTATCATGTAATGAGATCTGAGACGACTGTTGGTAAAATCGGGCCTCACACCTCTTGGCACTTGTCTGTCCATCGGGTTCTTGGAAGACGTGGATGTGGAGGTGAGTGGGGGTGGCTGCCCTTTCTGTTTTTTCCCAAACAGTGGGTATGGGGGGAAGGAAAGGAGATCCAGACAACTGATTTATTTCCCATTTCCCTGGAAAACATATTTACCATTCCCCACTTGAAGAAGAATTTAGACCTTGCTTCAAAATCTTCAGGAAACTCTCCCAAACTTAGCACACCATGATGCCAATGTAGCTGTCTTCTGACTCACCTCCAGATACTTTGTCTCCTCCTAACTGCTCAAACCACAGATTAATGATGGAATGTTGCTCTGTCCCTGCCCAAGCCCAGGCCAGAAAATAGGAAACACGTTTATCTACGCAGTTACAGGCAGTTCTGTATATGTGGTTTTCTCCGCAGCCTTTCCAACCTCAGCAAAGGAGAAAAATCCGTAGCGTGCCCCGGGGAGTAGCTCGATCATTCATTCATTCCTCCCAAGACGATGGGAGAGCAAGGGCAGAAATCCTGGAAGGTGAAGTCTGAGGAGGCCCTTAAATCAAGTAAGAGATGAAAGAAAAATCGAGATTCTGGCCTGGGTACACACAGTATTTTAACATAAGGACAGAACTAGAGACCATTCTAATTAAAGGCCTCTACAGGTGGGATCCCACAGGTGGGATCAGCCTCTCGGTTTCCTGGATACCAGTTCATGCAACGGCTCTGAGGGCCAACGTACATACAGAACAAAAGCATTTAATGAAAGTGAAAAACAGGAGAGAAAAGGAGAAATGAGAAGGCCTGTGAGTGGGGAGAAAGGAAGAGCCGGGGAGGAAAGAATGAAATCCACTCCTTGCGCTCTTTCCTGCCAGAGAGGCTTGAGAGACTTGTTTCAACTGGGATCCCGAGTCCAGAACAAAAGCGGCGGGGGCCACAGCGCGGGGAGAGGGAAGGCGCGTCCCAGGCACGCGTGGGGGTGCCGAAGGGTGGGGGCGGCGGGCGCGCAGGAGGCCGGCGAGACCCGCGGGGATCGGCAGCCGCTCGCGGGGGGGACCTTGCACCGCGCCCTCGGGGCCCCGGGCGCCGCCGCGGTCCCCGGCCCGACCCCGCGCGGACCGGGGTGCGGCGCCCCGTCCAAGGTCGTCCCGGGAAGCCCCGGGGGTCGCGGGAGGCTCGGCCCCACGGTAGCTGCGGGAGCCTGGCGAGCTCGCGGGTCGCGGTTCCCGCTCCAGGTGAGGGCGCGGTGTCACTTTACCTGCGCGCAGAGGGTCGTCCGGGAAAGCCATGGGGCGGGGTGGGGCAGACGAGCGCCCAAGGGGGCTGCGCGGCCTCGGGGACGGGGTTGGAGAGCGGGAGGGCAGGGATGGCAAGTCCTGCCGTGCCGACGCTCCCGGAGCTCACCACCGCGGCTCTGCGCGCCCCTCCTCCTCCTCCTCCTCCACCTCCTCCCAGACTCTCCGCAGCGTCCTCCGCGTGCTCACTTCCTGCTTCGGCAATTAGCAAAGCCCCTTCTCGGCGCGGCCGCCTCCCTCCCTCGGCAGGCGCGGGCCGGGGCCGGGGCGCGGGGAGGGGCGCCCGCGTGCCCGGAGCGTCGCCAGTTCGGGCAGCGCCCGCAGCGGGCGTCCTTCCTGCCGCGCGCCCAGGCTCCCGCCCTGACGGCCCCTCGAGCGCCGTTCCGGCCTGGCTGCGAAGGAATCAGTGGCCTTAAATCCCGGCTGCAGTCGCGGGTCGCCGTGCTGGCCCCCTAATCACGCCGGGGCCGGCACGCAGCTCTCCCACCGCAGGCCCCGCGATCTGCTGTCTAAAGTCTCCCGGTCTTTGGGCAGCGAATGGCGCTGCATGGTGGCACACGCTGACAACCGCGATTCGGAGTTTTCTTTGGGCGATAGCTATTACGTGGCCTCCAGGATAGATGCTGCACAAAGGGAGGGAAACGAGAGAGCGCCTGATCCACACCCGTACAGCCGTTCTAGAAAAATAGCCGGGGTTCTCTCGGAAATGCGGAATCGGTTCTTACAAGAAAACCACTAAGGTCTAATTTAAAGGGGAACATGCGCCAGTTACTTACGGGAGCACAGACTGGCGTCGTTTACCAAGAATACATTAGAGATAGTTGTATTTTTTAAAAATTTTTCCAACGTTTATTCACTTTCCTAGAGACAGTGTGCGGGGGAGGGGCAGAGAGCGAGGGAGACACGGACTCTGAAGCAGGCTCCAGGCTCTGAGTTCCGCGGGGCTGGAACTCGGGAACCGCGAGATCAGGACCCACCCGAGCTGCAGTCGTCCGGCGCTTAACCCACTGAGCCACCCAGGCTTCCCAAAGACAGTTGTATTTTAATTAAAACTATCGTCAGTCATAAGTCTATTACACAAACGTTATAGGCAATTTAAATGTAACAGGACTCTCCTAAGGGTTTTTAAAGAATCCACATCGGCCTGGGCAGGTGAGGATGGAAAGACGTATGTAAGAGACAGCATAATCGCTGTTAGCATGCAGTGTCAGCAATTGATCATTAAAGGAGCCGCCTCCAGCCCAAAGCTCAGCTTTGAGAAACGCAGAAAAGCAGCAAATACCTACATACCCTCGTGGTGACCAGAGGCTTGTTTTGTGCTTCTCCTCATCTGTTTAGTGGTCCGGAGGCCCATGGCGCTCTCCAGATTGGTGTCTTAGTCTCTGGAAGAGGCCATGGAAGAGGCAAGAGCCTCAGAAAAGAGTGACCCGCTGTGTGTCTGAAGAAAGTAACAACCTTCTAGATGAAGCTTTCTGGGGAACTTGTAAGTGGGAACGTAAGCTTCCTTCTGGTCTGCTTCTGATAGGAAGGGAAATTTTTTCTAGGAGTATTTTCTCTTCGAATCTATTTTGAGGTTTGGTTTGTGGTTCTTGCAGACTTCTCACGAACATGGAATTATTTCTAAAGTTGGTTGGCAGGAACCGCATATCAAATTGTGCTATCTTGTTAACACTGTAAGCTCGAGCATTGCCCTAAAGCTGGTTGGCCTTTCAAAACCCTGAACTAGAATTCATCTCTGTATCACTCTCATTCTTTATTATACCGAATAGAAGATAGGTGGCAGAAATGTACTTTCAGATTAAATTTTTTTTTAAAGATTGATTATGGACGTAAATTATTATCTCCTTTCATTCAATTTCCTTGTACCTCCTTTTCTATGAATTGCAACCATAACCCATCATTATCTTCACTGTTTCCATGTGCTTTGTGAACTATAAAGTGTGCACTACAAACGAGAACTTTTTTTTTTTTTTTTTGCAATTTACAAAAGAACTAATTTAAAAACAATTCTCATCCACCATCATTCCCACAGATTCCCATACAAGCTATTTGCTCTCACATTTTGTCATTCGGCTTTTGCTTCTATTGCTTCTAAAGAGTGTAAAACACTCAGCTCAGGCCATGACTCAGCTTGTTTCAGCTGACTTCAGCTCAGGCCATGATCTCATGGTTCGTGAGTTTGAGCCCTGTGTCGGGTTCTGTGCTGGCAGCACAGAGCCTGGAAGCTGCTTCAGATTCTGTGACTCCTCTCTCTGCCCCTCCCCTGCTCTCTCAAAAATAAATAAACATTAAAAAAATTTTAAAAAGCACTCTTTAAAATGGACATTTTTTTACATTTCTGAGAGCCCCTACATACTCATGAATCTCAGAATCATGGTAAATGGGGATGGTGGACTTGGTAATCAAGGAGTCAGGCATGCTGGATATGACTCATGCCCCTGTCACTGGGAGTTTGGGTTACTTTGGCAAGCAATGCAAACTCTTGAGTGTAAGAATTTATAGGACTGTGAAACTTCAATGGAATAATGCGTCTATAAAGATACCTAAACCAGGGGCGCCTGGGTGGCTCAGTCAGTTAAGCATCCAACTTCAGCTCAGGTCATGATCTCATGGTTCATGAGTTCGAGCCCCCATTGGGCTGGTTGCTGTCAGCATAGAGTCCACTTCGGATCCTCTGTCCCCCTCTCTGTGCCCCTCCCCTGCTCATGCTCTCTCAAAAATGAGTAAACATTAAAAACAAACAAACAAAAAAAAAAAAACCTAAACCAGTGCCTCTCACATAGTAGGTACAAATAAACCAGCTACCTTCCTGTTTTCATTCTTTCCTTGGAATTTAGTTTATTGCAAGAAGTTCCTATTTGTTATAAGAAATTTGTTGTAGTATTTGTGCATAGCATAGATGGATGGATTGAGTCATAGCATCAAATAACATACTTTTTGAATTGCCCATCCCCCCTGCCCCAACGCCAAACAAAATGCCAAGCCCTGGGGAAACCAAAGTGAGAAGTCCCCAACTTTTAGAGTTTATGGTCAAGAGAGACTTGCAAATACTGTTTCACTATAGAACTGGGATCATGAAGGTTTAAACCAGGAAGAGAGCATGTGTAGAAAAAAGGCACTGAAGATGTATGCAAGCCATCTGGCTGGGTGGTGACCACCCTCAACCTGACAATTTGCCTTGAAAGCTTTCAGGCAAACTTTGAGACCTTTATTCAAGACAATCTGGCCTTAAGTAGAGAAAAACATACACACACACACACACACACACACACACACACAAACTGTTGGTCTTGTGTCTTTTCATGAACGGATGACAGTTATCAGAAATGTTATCTTTAAAGAGAGAAAGCATTAACTCAAAATATATTTTATTTGATTCATCACAGAATATGTTGTTTTTGTTCATTTTACACCATTGTGGCTAAGTGTTACTTAAATTTGTGCAACCTGAGATAAAAAGTTATTATTGAGGGTATGTACATTGTATACAATGAACCCAGCAAATTGTGCTCCCAGACAGGGTCTCATCTATATAAAAGTGGCTGTAATGGGGGCGCCTGGGTGGCTCAGTTGGTTAAGTGTCTGACTCTGGATTTCACCTCAGGTTATGATCTTACAGCTCACGGGTTCAAGTTCCATGTGGGGCTCCACACTGACAGTGTGGAGTCTGTTTGAAATATCTCTCCCTCTCTGTCCGCGCCTCTCCTGCTTGTGCTCTCTCTCAAAATAAATAAACATGAAAAAAAGTTTTTTTCAAGCAGCTATAATGGAAGTGCATGGATTTGGGGCAATAGGAGACTCCTCACATTCCAGAATGAGACAGTGCCTCCCTCAGCTGCATTTGTGTGATAAAACCCTGTGGAATTGTGTGTGCTGCAAGAGGCCTAATGAGAGTTAATACGTTTGCTTGTCTCCTTGAATTTTGTCCAGTGTGTTAAGGCACTTGTAGGGGATCTCAGCTGTCTTACCACCTGACTGCTCATGATAATGCCCCAGTTTTCTTCTGGAAAACCGCCATTCCCACTTTCAGTCCATGTGATTAGGCAGTGGCAACATCACCCTGACGCCCGACTCTAGGGTTTGGGCGTGTGACCCAGTAATAGCCTTTCAGACCATTACTGAGTAAGCCAATGAGTCTAGGAGGTGCATGGGACCTTTGCCGGGTCAGTGGGGCCGTGGGGCCAGTGGGGTCTCTAAATAACTAGCCGGAGATCATTTCTTCCACCACACCACATGCTTGTGTGTGAAATGTTTGCCAGGGTGCACATCACAGAGAGCCTTGAATGCCAGACGAAAGCATTTGAGACTATTTTTCATGCAACAGGAAGCCAGGAAGCTAGTTTTGAAAAGCAGCATATGAAAATTGGTGTTTTTGGAGGATTAGTGTGGCAGCTGTGTGTAGGATAGGATGGAGGAAGGCGCGAACTCAATCCAAGAGTGCATTTAATCTTCACAGTGCACTGTAATTTATTACAGAGTTGAATTTGCATCCTTGTCCAAAAGTGAGGGAAACTCATATCTAAAAATTGTAAATGTTCTTTTGTTGCCTTTTTAAGCATTCGTTGTCTCCCATGAAGTGATTGCTTTATGCGTTTGCAGATGTTCCTTACAAATGATGTATTCCAAAATGTTGACAGAGGGACTAGAAAACTTATGTAAGGAAAATATTATCATTTTTGTTGATGTGAGCCCTATTTGACAGGGGCACAGCACTCTGGTGCATATATTTAAGCATGAATAGTTCTTAAAGTTTCTTCTACCTACTTGGACAAAAGCCGTTCTATGCACAGGAGAGTAAATCTCTCTTGCCAACTTCTACCAGCTTACTTTGAATCATTTACCCATTACGACGCATGAGTCAGAAAACCACCATTTTTGTGCTGTGTTTGGTTTTCCACAAAGAGAATGGAACAGTGGGTGATTCTCAGTGTGGGTCTTGCTAAAAACACTTTGAGTGCCATGGATAGGGAGCAGGAGGTACGGAGAGGTAAGGAGATGGGAGAAAAAGTATGGCTGTCTAATGAGCACTTTATCCTGGAACCTGACTACAGCCTTGCGCTCTCACCACTCACAAGTGTGTGCTGGTACCTTGACCTTGGGTGCCATCATCCTCAGCATGTTCGGCTGCTTTCTTAGTGAATATATATAATAGCAATTTATTTCTTGCTCCAGATATTAAGAGAAAATCTGATCAAAGAGATGAACTTTATGGATCAAAACCTGACACCCAACTAACTGAAGTCAGCTAGAGATTTTGTTCCATTTCTGCTGTTAGGAGAAAAGGGCAGATGAGAAGAAAACCTGGTGTTATTGGCGACCAACTAAAAGTTGTGTAGTCGGCACCTGAGAGTTTAGTTTCCTGTGCTGTGTACCCTCAGAATGTGGAACATGGGCTCAAGTTGCTGACTTGGGAATCTACAAAATCATCCATCATTTAATAAATTATTTTAAAACTTGTCATTTAGAGAGTACTCTTTTTTATAAAAAATGTTTATTTATTTTGAGAGAGAGAGAGAGAGAGAGCACACCAGTGGGACAGGGGCAGAGAGAGAGGGAGAGAGAGAATCCCAAGCAGACTCCACACTGTCCACACAGAGCCCAGTGCGGGGCTCGATCTCATGAACGGCGAGATCATGAGCTAAGCTGAAATCGAGAGTCAGACTCTTAACCAACCAAGCCATGTAGATGCCTCTAGAGTGTATTCCGAGCTAAGACAAGAAGGTGGACTTAGATACAAGTGAGTCAGATGAGGAACTATTAGAACTAATAGGTGAATTTAGCTTGGAGGAGAGAAAAAGCTCAATGTACAAAACACCACCAGCTTTCCTATAGATCAGCAATATGGAAATGGTGGAAATGATCCCATTAAAACAGCAAATAAAGCTATAAAGTTACTGGGGATAAATTCAATAAAACTATCTTTAAAAATCGCAAGAACTACAAAGCTTTCCTGAAGGCTGTGGAAAATAAATCTGAGTAGATAGAGAACTATACCAGGTTAATTGATAGGAAGCCTCAATATTGTAAAGATACTCATGGTTCCCTAATTAATCTATGCAGTTAATGAAACCCAATCAAACTAATAAGATTTTCTTCGAACATGAAACTGGTTGTAAATTTATATGGAAGGGTAAATTCAAGATAATTTTGAAAAAGAATAACAAAAAGGTGGTATTTGCCCTATGAGATAGCAAGGTATTATAAAGTAACAGTAATTAAAACAGTGAGTATTGGTATAGAAAAGGATTAACAGGAGCAGAAAAAAATGAAGCACAGATTCTTGTATCTTTGGGGAATTTGCTATATGATTGAAACATTTAAATGTTGAGAAGATAGTTCAAAAATAGTATGGGGATATTTTGCTATTTAGATGAACAATGCGATTTATAGCCCTACCATACCTTATACATAAAAGTAAGCTTCAAATAGATTAAATATCTAACTGTAAATTATTTAACATTAAAATTAGTAAGAGAAACTATAAGAGAGAATGTTTTAATAACTTTAGTAACAGGAAAAGCTTTCTTAAGGTAAAAAAAATCAACAGACATGAAAGAAAAATCTGATAAACCTAACTGGATAAAAATTCAAATTCTGCACCATAAGACAATAGAAAATTATAAAACAGGGGTAAACTTAGAGAAATTAATTACATATATGATATTCTATTTTGTAACTTATAAAACTTATAATTATAAAATATAAAAATTAATTAAATATAAAATATAAATTTAGGTAAAAATATAAAATAAGATATTTGTATTTCTAATTATAAAATAGAATAGTATATAATATATAACTTATATATATAAAAAATCAGTCCAAAGTTTTAAGAATTTATTTAAATAAATTAAAATATGTTAACAATAATTCAGCATAAGGTTGGACAAACACTAGGTAGAAAATCCCCAGAAGAAACAAAAATGGTCAATAAAAATATAAGATATTCTGGGGCGCCTGGGTGGCTTGGTCGGTTAAGCGTCCGACTTCGGCTCAGGTCATGATCTCACGGTCCGTGAGTTCAAGCCCCGCGTTGGGCTCTGTGCTGACAGCTCAGAGCCTGGAGCCTGTTTCAGATTCTGTGTCTCCCTCTCTCTCTGCCCCTCCCCTGTTCATGCTCTGTCTCTCTCTGTCTCAAAAATAAATAAACGTTTAAAAAAATATATATAAGATATTCAACCTTGTAAAAATAAAAGAAATGCAAACTCAAGCAATGAGAAGCTAGCAGAAGGGCAAAAACTTGAAATCTTGCCAATATCAAATACTGGCAAGACTGAAGAAACAGGTTTTCATACACTGTAGGAATGTTAATTTATATGGTCACATTGGAGAGCAATTTGACCTAAAATTGCTAAATTCGCTAACATTGACCCAAAATTTCTCTAAAGGAATATTTGCATGTGCTACTCGGAGGCAGGCATAAGAATGCTGGATGCAGTGTTTTTGCCATAGCAAATATTAGAAACAATCTAAATGTCAATCAATAGGGGGATGAATAAATATATAATATAATCATGCAATGCAATATTTTACAGAAGGTACCAAAAGTAAGCTAGGAAACATTTTAAATGAAAAAACAAGTTGCAAAGTGATATCAGGGGTAGACACAAGCCAATCCATATGTTTTCTATAACTACATTCTAATTTTTAAAAAATGGATACATACCAACTTTACCCTGCAACCAAAGCAGAGTAACCAGAACTAGATCTACCCTCTTGCCTGAAACAAGAACAGCAAAAAACCCAAGTAAAATATATGAAACAACAGTTTTTAAGGCACTACACATCAGGCAAAAAAGGCCAGTGATCCCTAAGAGCCAGGATATAAGCGAGGTGATTCCTGTGCTTGCCCCAGCTTAACGCTTTGAGAGAATTTCCAGGGTGTGGCGCAGAGAAAGGGATCGAGGCAGAGTCTTATGGACTCCCTGATGTGAAGAACTGTGGCTAGAAGTCACAGGACAGGAAGCTGTAGAGACTTCGCAGAAAGGTCCTCAGAGATCCATGGGATGTCCCTCTTGGCTACTCAGCATACCATTTACTGATAGATGCGTTCATGTTGGAAATGACCCACAGTTGGGGAGGATGATGAGAGGGACTGTAGTAGAAGATCAGAGGGAACAGTACCCGGGGCTCACTCGGAGCCATGAATAGTGCTTACCAGTCCAACCGGACTGCAAATACCTTGCATTTCATGGGAATTTGGTAGATTACACAGAAGAGTCTTGCCTCAGTACCGGTAAGTAATTACCCCTGGACTGATCAGGCACTGCCCCAGTCCCACCTAACAAATCTTAAAAGACCCAAAAGGATCAAACTCTTTTCAAGTAACTTAGCTGCATCCTGAAAAACTCAATAAATACAAATACAAAATACAGAAGTACAAAAATATCCAGTACCCAACAAGGTAAATGCACAGTGTCTGGGATATAAAGATACACTAGGCTTGCAAGAAGTAGGACAATGTAGGCTAATAATGAGGAGAAAAATTAGGTAATTAAAACTAACCCAGACCTGACACAAATGTTAGAATTAATGGAGAATAGTAGGGGTGCCTGGGTGGCTCAGTCGATTGAGCGTCTGACTTCAGCTCAGGTCATGATCTCACAGTTTGTGAGTTTGGGCATCAGGCTCTGTGCTGACAGCTTGGAGCCTGCAGGCTGCTTTGAATTCTGTGTCTCCCTCTCTCTCTGCCCCTCTCCTGCTCATACTCTGTCTCTCTCTCTCTGTCTCTCAAAAATAAATACATATTTTTAAAAAATTAAAAAAAGAATTTTCAAAAAAACCCCAGAATTAACGGAGAACATTAAAACTTTTATTATACCTGTATTCCATAGGTTCAACAAGCTATGTAGAGACACGGAAACTATTAAAAAATCCAAAGTAAAACTTTCAGAGATTAAAACCATACTACTTGAGGTTAAAAAAAAAAAAAAGAAGACTAGATGGGATTAGCAGCAGCTAAGACATTGCAAAAGAAAAGATTAGTGGCTTTAAGACACCGCAATTGAAAGCACTGAAAATGAACCTCAGGGATGGGGCACCTGGGTGGCTCTGTCTGACTTTGGCTCAGGTCATGATCTTGCCGTCCATGGGTTTGAACCCCGCGTCAGGCTCTGTGCTAACAGCTCAGAGCCTAGAGCCTGCTTTGGATTCTGCTTCCCTCTCTCTTCCCCTCCCCTGCTCACGCGGTCTCTCTCTCTCTCTCTCTCTCTCTCTCTCTCAAATAAACATAAAAAAAAAAAATGAACCTTGGGGAGAAAAAGTAATTTTATAAAAATGAAAATAACTGTGGGACAACTTCAAGTCACCTAATATACATGTAAAATACATGTAAATGAAATCCCTGAAATGGAAAGATGGTGGGGGACCAAAAATTGTTTGCAGAAAGAATGGCTGAAAGGTTTCCAAATTAGATGAAAACCTTAAACGCACAGATCCAAAAATGCTCAGTGAACACCCAGCACCAGAAACATGAAAACAACTTCACCAAGCCCCACACACTCCCATTTGCTCAAAGCCATAGACAAAGACTAAGTTTTAAAGTGGCCACAGGAAAAAAAGATACACGACAGAGCGACCAAACTAAGAATAACAACAGATTTCTTATCAGAAACCATGCAAGCCAGGAGACAGTGGATCAGTATGTTTAAAGGACATAGAACTGTACACCCAGTAGAAATGTATTTCAAAAATGAAGGTGAAGCTTTTTTTTTTTTTCAGACATGTAGAAGTTGAAAGAGTTCATCTCTGGCAGACCTGTACTAAAGGGGTCAGTGTATTTGAAAGCTAATAGATTTAAAGCAAAATAGTGACAATGTATGCAGAGTTTATAATCTATGTGAAGGTAAAATTGACTCAAAAGCAGGAAGGAGAGAAATGGAAGCACACACTTTTAAGGCTCTAATGCAGGAATTATTAAAATATCATTTAAAGCTATACTGTGATATGTTAAAGATGTATACAATCACCGAAATAACACGAATGAGACTTATGGCTAGCTAATAAGCCAATAAAGGAGATAAGATGAAGTCAGAAATAATACAGCATGGCAGTTTCTTAAAAAATTACATGTAGGAGCACCTGGGTGGCTCAGTCAGTTGTGTGTCTGACTCTTTCGATTTCAGTTCAGCTCACGATCCCAGGGTGGTGGGATCGAGCCCCGCATCAGAATCCATGCTGACGGTGGAGCCTGCTTAAGATTTTCTTTCTCTCTCTCTCTTCCTCTGCCCCTCTCCCTGCTCATGTGCTCTCTCTCTCTAAAAAAAAAAAAAAAAAGTCGGGGCGGGGGCACCTGGGTGTTTCAGCTGGTTAAGTGACCGACTCTTGATTTCGGCTCAGGTCATGATCTTATGGTTTATGAGTTCAAGCCCCACTGCCTTTGTGACAATGCAGAGCCTGATTGAGATTCTCTCTCTCTCCCTCTTTTTCTCTGACCTCCTGTGTACTCTTTCTCTCTCTCTCAAAATAAATACAAATTAAATGTATACCTACTATATGGTCCAGCCATTCCACCCTTACTCATTCACTCCAGAGCAATTAAAACATATTTAAAAGATTTGTGCATGAATATAAAACCTAAAACTATAAGACATCTAGAAGAAAACACAGGAGAAATTTTTGTGGCTTTGGGCTAAGCAAAGATTTCTTAGGTACAACACCAAAAACACATACCTATTAAAAAATGTAAATATTGGACTTCATCAAATTTTAAAACTTTTCCTTTTCTAAAGAAACTTAGAATAATGGAAAGGGCAGCCACTGCTGGGAGAGAATATTTGTAAAACATGTGTTCGACGAAGGACTTTTTGCCAAAACGTGAAAAGAACCCTCAACATAAGGAAACAAACAACCCAATGGAAAATGTATAAAACATTCAAAGAATCATTTGACCACAGAAGTTGGCAAATAAACACAAGGATAGATACTCACATCACTAGTACTTTAGGGAATTCTAATTAAAACCATAATGAGATACTACTTGACACATGTTAGGATGGCTAAACTAAGAGACTGACCATACCAGATGTTGGCAAGGATATGGAGGAGCTGGGATTCCCATGCCCTGGTGGTTGCAGTGTTAAGGAGTACAACCTGTTTGGAAAACCACTTGGCGGTTTCTTAAAAATGTAAATGTATACCTACAACATGATCTTGCTATTCTACATCTTTACCCACGTTTTTTAAAATCTCATGTCCAAAGACTGGTGCATGGTTCAGTGCAATTTTATTTGTAATAACTCCAAATTGGAAACAGCCCAGATGTCCATCAATGGGCGAATGGGTAAAAATATTGAGGTATACCTTTAGCATGGAAGCCTACTCGGTAATAAAAGGAATGAACTGGGGCATCTGGGTGGCTCAGTTGGTTAAGCATCCTGCTCTTGGTTTCAGCCCAGGTCATGATCTCACCGGTTGAGATCAAGCCCCATGTGGGGGCTCTGTGCACGGTCAGTGCAGAGCCTGCTTGGGATTCTCTCTCTCTCCTTCTCTCTCTGCCCCTCCCCCCCACTCTTTCTGTCTCTTTCAAAATAAATAAACTTAAAAAAAAAAAAAAGGAACGAACTATTATCACTAACAACATGGATGAATCTCAAAATAGTTATGCTGAGTGAGAGAGGCCAGAAAAAAGGAGGAGTACTTAATGTATGACTCCATGTATATAAACCTATTGAAACACAAACTCATCTCTAGTGATAGAAAGCTGATCTTTGGGTGCCTGTGATTGAGGATGGGGAGGGAATAATGATCACAAAGAGAAATGAGTAAACTTGAGAGGTGGATAGGTTCACCACATAGAGCTTGGGGTAAAGACTTCATAAATGTATACATATGTCAAAAGTTATCCAACTGAACAGTTTAAATATGTGTAGTTGGTTGTATGATAATTATACCTCAATAAAGCTGTTTCATTTTGTTTTTTTTTTTTAAGGATGGATACTTGCCAAACTCATAACAGTGTCTAATAAGGGCTATCTCTGGGCAACAGGGAAAGGACCAGGGCTGGAAGAGATTAATGCTTACAGAGGCTTCAGCTTTTTTGGTAGTGTTCTAACTTTATATGTAAATATTTATTTATGTATATATTATTTAAAAAATTTTATGTAGAAAATTTGGAAATAATTTTATAAAGGTGTCTGCTTAACAAAATCAGTCTTGACTTGCCTCGCCCCCCCATAAACATTGTCTCCCAGACTGATCTGTTTGCAAAGATTCAGTCACTTGAAAAACTATCCGTCATTCTCCTCCTTTTCCAGACTTTGAATTGTTCGACATTGCAGACTGTGAAATGAATATGAAAGTAACCATTGATTTTTTAAATCTATTTTACAGACTAAGTGGTGGTTAGCATATTTGAAATCATTTGAGACATTTCCTATCTGAGATTACACCATTAGCATTTCATTCCTTTGTGTCACAATATTTTGATCTGTTTTAAGATGCAGGGACGGCCGGGTGGCTCAGTCGGCTAAGCATCCGACTTCCGCTGAAGTCGTGATCTCACGGTCCGTGGGTTCAAATCCTGTCAGGCTCCATGCTGACAGCTCAGAGCCTGGAGCCTGCTTCAGATTGTGTGTCTCCCACTCTCTCTGCCCCTCCCCCACTCACGCTCTGTCTTTCTCACTCTCAAAAATGAATAAATGTTAAAAAAAAAAGTTTTAGTGCAAATAGTTTCATGCCATGAACAATTATTTTTATCCAATCAGGTTTTCTCTGGGGAACATGGGAGCACTAGGAAGAGAGGAAATAATGAAGAGGAGCAAGGGAGTGCACCAGGAGATAGGCAGAGGGCACCAAAGGCAAGCACAAGTACACAGGACGTGTGTGTGAACAATCTCAAACCAACATCTGGAACATTGCGGTTTCTGTGGAAGACGCTTGTACTTTTCTTATCAGTTAAGTTACAGTTGGTGCAACTGGCATGGAGGTCAGTTTAATTCAGTTGAGACAGAAGGGGAGGTCTAAGCTGCACATTGAGGAATATCATTTCTTATAGGTTAACAGAATTCCGTCAATCTTTCTTTCGTGATCATTAAGCACTTGCATTTTAGGGGCGCCTGGGTGGCTCAGTCGGTTAAGCGTCCAACTTTGGCTCAGGTCGTGATCTCACGGTTGGTGAGGTCAAGCCCCACGTTGGACTCTCTGCTCTCAGTACACAGCCCACTTCAGATCCTCTGCATGCCCCCCAAAATAAAAACATTAAAAAAAAAACTTGCATTTTGGAAATGCCCATCACCAGTATTTTGATAAAAGCTCTCTCAGCTTTAGGACTCCTTATTCCTTTTGTTGAGAGGAGGGATTGTCACTTTATCTGTTTTGACGGGCAACTTCTTATGATACTCCGACATTTTCCATTGCAGTCAGGGTGAAGACTTGAAGGTATGGAAAGAGGTCTAATCCTCATCCCTTTCCTCCCCCACCTCCTCCCCCAGCCAAACGATCCAATCAATTATGAATACTAAAGTCATGTTTTTTTTTAAAGCTTTTTTCTTCTTTTAATAAAATGTATTTATTTCGACAGAGAGTGAGTGGGGAAGGGGCAAAGAGAGGAGAGAGAGAATCCCCAGCAGGCTCTGCACTGTCAGCACAGAGCCTGATGTGGAGCTTGAACCCATGAACTGGGAGACCATAAGCCAAGCTGAAACCAAGAACTGGATGCTTAACCAACTGAGCCACTCAGGTGCCCTAGTCATGTTCTCAACAGAGTATGGGATTGAGAATTATGGATGTGAATTTGGGTATAAGAAGAAAATAATCTAGAGAAGAAGAATTTTAAGTGCACAAAAATAGTCACTTTAGCTGAAGTATAACTAAGAAATAAAGGAAAAGTAGTAGTACCTAAATGTGCAATGATAGTAGAGTGGTTGATTTAGGATACACGAATGATGGATCACAAAGGTATACTGATACAATAATAAAATCATTATTTTGCTTTCAAATACTGAAAACTTTATAATGGCCAGCATGCAGCCTGAAAGTCATCACTCCTCCCTGACAACAAGTAAAAAGCTCAACAAACTGCAAAGTCAACAGCCCTCCTTGGATCCATCAGAGAAGTGGGGTCACAGTGGTGTCCACTGCTTTCGTATCCAGGGGAATCAAGTACAGAGGATTACAATCCACCAGAACAGAAACCAACAGCAGAGACCTTCAGCGGAAATAGTACCAAGACAGGAAAACGAGAACTGTAATCGATGAATTACTGAAGGCTCAGTGTGGACTTCTGAGAAATAAAAACTCCAGGGGCAACCACACACGTTTACGAAGTTTACCTCCAGGAGTCTGACCAGGTTCTCACCGTGAATATCAGCACCAAGAGGAGAAAAGGAATCATTTTGAAATACTCATAGAAATCTATTCTGAACAAGCCCTCCAGAGCCTAAACTATGGGGGTTTTATCACAGCCTAGCCAACTCGGAGGAAGGAAATGTCCAATTTCAGCTGGCTCTAACCCTCCACATGGGGAAAGGAAATACCCAACTCCAACCCTCTCTAGCAATTTTGTCTCTTCTAGGGGGGAGAGTGGACTGAGAAGCATTTGTGAAGTTGGCAGTCCAGAGGCACAGAGTTACTGAAAGACCGACAGCAAATAACAGGACTGCAGAGTGCTTCCTCTCCCCCACACTCACCACCACATTACTGAAGGGCATGTACTGAAGGCCTATGGACTGCAGTCCCTTTTACCTAGTCCTTCATGTCTGGCTATCAAGAAAAAAATGACATAGCATACTAACAAGGCAAACAACACAGTTTGAAGAAAGAGAACAAGTAGGAGAACCAGCCTCACCTCAGATAGGGCAAGGATTTGGGAATGATCAACCAGAAAACTGAAAACTATGATGAATATGTTGTGGGCTCTAATGGATAAAGTAGACGGCACGCAAGAACACGTTGACAATTTAATCAAGGAGATGTAAATTCTCTGAAAAAAACTTTTTAAATGCTAGAAATTAAAAACAAACAAACAAAAAAACAAAACACCAAACCACTAACAGAAATGAAGAATGCTTTTGATTGGTTCATTAGCAGATGGAATTTGGCTGAGGAGAAAAACTCAGAGTTTCAAGATAAGTCAGTAGAAAATTCCAAAATGGAAAAGGGAAAGAAGACAGAAAAAAAAAGAAAGAAAGAAAGAAAGAAAGAAAGAAAGAAAGAAAGAAAGAAACCCTAAAACAAAATATTCAGGAACCAAAAAATAGCTGAAAAAGTTTTAACACACATGTAATGGAATATCAGAAGGAGAAGAAAGAGAAAAAGGAACAAAAGAAATATATGAAGTGATCATAACTGAGAAAATTCCTACATTAATGTCAGATACCACCCCACAGATCCAGGAATCTCAGAGAACACCAAGCAGGATAAATGCCAAAAACAAATACCAAAACAAAACGAACAAAAAGTATACCTAAGCATATTATATTCAAACTTCAGAAAAGCAATGACAAAGAAAAAATAAGTCAGAGAATAAAAATACCTTATCTGTAGAGGAATAAAATTAAGAATTGCATCCAACTTTTGCTCAGAAACTATGCAAGCAAGAAGATAGTGGAGGGCGCCTGGCTGGCTCAATCAGTAGAGCATGTGACTCTTGATCTCAGGGTCATGAATTCGAGCCTCATGTTGGGCATGGAGACTACTTAAAAAAAAACAAAAAAACAGCGAAATAAAGAAGACAGTGGAGTGCAATATGTAACCTAGAATTCTGCACCCTGCACACTTATTCTTCAAAATTGAAAGAGAAGTAAAGATTTTCTCAAGTAAACAAAAATTAAGGAAATTTATTACCAGTAGACCTGCCTTACAAGAAATATTAAAAGAAGTTCTTTAGAGAAAAAATAATATAGATCAAAAACTCAGATCCACATTAAAAAAGAACATCAGGCAAGCAATATGTGAAGGTAAAATAAAAACTTATTTTTCTTATTTTTAATTGATCTAACTAATAACAAGTTATTCAAAATAACAAGAGCAACAATGTATTCAATTATATATGCTTATGTACACATACAGGTTTATGTATGCTTGTTGTATAAGTGAAATGAGTGACAGCAATGATACAAGGATGTGTGGAAGGAATTAGGATTACTTTATTATTATAAGATACTTATCTGCACTATTTGAAAGTAAGTGGCTTGTATTAGTTATAATATTGCAAACTCTAGGACAGCCACTAAAAAAAGTTTTCAGAAAAAGTAATATAATTGCTATGCTAAGAAGAAAGAGAAAATGTAATCACATAAAATGTTCAATGAAAACTACAAAAGGCAGAGGAAGATAAAAACAGGAACAAAGAAGAAAGGCAACAAATGGAAAATAGTGACAAATACAGGAGATATTAGCACAAAAATATCAGGGCACCTGGGTGGCTCAGTGGGTTAAACATCCAACTTCAGCTCAGGTCATGATCTCACAGTTCGTGGGTTCAAGCCCTGTGTTGGGCTCTGTGCTGATAGCTCAGAACCTGGAGCCTGCTTCAGATTATTTGTCTCCCTCTCTCTCTGCCCCTCCCCCACCTCTCAAAAATAAACATTTAAAAAAATTTTTTAAAAGTACAACGATATCAAATAATCACTTTAAAGGTTAATGGTCTAAATACACCAACTAAAAGAGACTGTCAGAGTGGATCAAAAAACAAGATTCAACTATATGTTGTCTAACATATATATAAACATATATAAAATAAAATATAAAGATATAAATAAAAATATATAAATATATATAAAATAAGTTTATAACCGGAAACTTATTTTAAACATAAAGAAACATACATAGATTAAAAGTAATGGAATGGAGAGATAATATACCATGTTAACACTAATAAAAAGAATGCAGAAGTAGCTGTATTAATTTCTGACAGAGCAGACTCCAGAGCAAATAAATTTATCAGAGAGAATTACATAATAATAAAGGGATCAATTTTCCAGGAAGACTTAACAACTCTTTTTTTAAAGTTTTTTTTTTTTTTTCAACGTTTTTTATTTATTTTTGGGACAGAGAGAGAGACAGAGCATGAACGGGGGAGGGGCAGAGAGAGAGGGAGACACAGAATTGGAAACAGGCTCCAGGCTCCGAGCCATCGGCCCAGAGCCTGACGCGGGGCTCGAACTCACGGACCGCGAGATCGTGACCTGGCTGAAGTCGGACGCTCAACCGACTGCGCCACCCAGGCGCCCCAAGACTTAACAACTCTTAATGTGTATGTGTCTAACAATGCATGAGGCAAAAAAACAGCTAGAGTATAAGGAGAAGTAGATGAATTCATTATTACAGTTGGAGAATTCCACATCCTCTGTCAGAGATGGGCAGATCCAGTAGAAAACCAGTAAGGACATAGTTGAATTCAACAGCACCATTAATCAAGTGGACATAATCTACATCTATCAACTATTTTATTCAAGTACAGCAGAATTCTTGATAAAGAACACGTATAAAAAACAATACTTAATGGTGAGAAACTGTAAGTTTTGCTGCTAAGATCAGCACAAGATAAGGATGTCCCTTCTCAACACTCCTTGTCAACATCATATTGGAAGTTTTAGCTAATGCAATAAGACAAGAAAAGGAAATTAAAATATACTGATTGGGAAGGAAGAAATAAAACTGTCTGTTTGCAGATGACATGATAATTTATTTAGGAAAAAAAACTGTCAAAAAACTCCTGGAACCAATAAGCGATCATTGCAAGGTTGTAGGATACAAGGTTAAAACACAAAAGTCAATCACTTTTCTGTATACGAGCAATGAATAATTGGAATTAGAAATTACAAACACAATACCTTTTGCATTAGCACCTCCAAAAATGAAATACTTAGTTATAAATGTAACAAAATATGTATAACATCTATGGGAGGTAAATTATAAAACCCAAATGAAAATAATCAGAGAATAACTAGGTAAGTGGAGAGATATTCCATGTTCATGGATAGGAAGACTCAATATTGTCAAGATGTCAGCTATTCTCAATTTGATCTATAGATGCAACAGAATCCCAATAAAAGTTCCAGAAAGTTATTTTGTGGATACCACCATATTGATTCTATATTTTAGATGGAGAGGTCAAAGACTCAGTATAGCCAACACAATATTGAAGGAGAACAGCAAAGTCAGATTGACAAAAATCAACTTCAAGACTTACTATAAAACTACAGTAATCAAGACAGTATGATTGGCAAAAGAAGAGACAAGCACATCAATTAAACAGAATAAAGAGCCCATCAATAGACCCACATGAATATAGTCATATAGTCAACTGATCTTTGACAAAGGAGCAAAAATATTCTTTTCAACAAATGGTGTTGGAACAACTGGACATGCATATACCAAAAAGAAAAGAAAAAAAAAAAAAAAGAAAAAGAGAAAATAGAAAAAAAGAAAAAAAAAAAAGAATCTAGACAGAGATCTTACACCCTTCAAAATTAACTCAAAATGGATTATATACCTAAATGTAAATGCACAATTCTAAGACAGGTGGCAACACTGGAGAAAACCAAAAGGACCTGGGGTATGGCAATGGCTTTTTAGATACAACACCAAAGGCATGATCCATGAAAGAAATAATTGATAAGCTGAACTTCACTAAAACTAAGAACTTCTGCTCTGCAAAAGACACTGTCAAGAGAAAGAACACAAGCCACTTACTGGGAGAAGAATAATTGCAAAAGACATATCTTATAGAGGACTATTATTCAAAATATACAAAGAGCTATTAAAACTCAACCATAAGAAAATGAACAACCTGATTTAAAAGCTGGCAAAGGACTTGAACAGATACCTCACTGAAAAAGATAGAGATGGAAATAAGCATATGAAAAGATGCTCTGATGCTCCACATTGTGTGTCATGAGGGAACTGTAAATTACAATTACACCCATAACAATAATACATCTATTAGAATGACAAAAATCCAAAACACTGACAACATAAAATGCTGTTGATGATGTGGAACAAGAGAAACTCCCATTTGTTGCTGGCGAGAACACAAAATGGTACAGCCACTTTGGAAGACAGTTAGGCAGTTTCTTATAAAACTGAACATACTCTTACCATATGATCCAGCAATTGTGTTCCTTGGTACTTATTCAAGAGTTGAAAACTATATGCATGCAAAAATCTGCACACAGATGTTTATAACTGCTTTACGCATAATTGCTGAAAGTTGGAAGCAACCAAGATGTCCTTTGGTGAGAGAATGGATAAATGAACCGTGGTCTATCTAGACAGTGGGATATTATTCAGCAATAAAAAGAAATGGCTACCAAGCAATGAAGAGACATGGAAGAAACTTAAAATTCAGATTAATAAGTCAAAGAAGTCAATCTGAAGAAGATGCTGTATGACTCCAACCATATGACCTTCTGGAAAGGGCAGAACTGTGGAGACAGTAAAAAGAGCAGTGGTTTGTAGTGGTTAGGGAAGAGAAGGATGGATAGGCAGAGCACAGAGGATTTTTAGGGCAGCGACACTATTCTGTATGATACTGTAATAGTAGATACATATCACTACACATTTGTCAAAACACATACAATTTACAATACCAAGAGTGAACTCTAATGTAAGCTGTGGACCTTGGGTGACAATGATGTATCAGTGTAGGGTCAGTGAATGTGACAGATGTATCACTGTGGTGCAGGATGTTGGTAGTGGAGAAGGCTGTGTAAATGTGGAGAATGGGAATAAATGGAAAATCCCTACCTTCTGCTCAATTACTGTGAACCCCAAACTCCAAAAATTAAAGTCCGTATTTTTTAAAAAAGATCTTTATTATGCAAGACCATACAAAACAAGAATGCATATCAAGAGAGAAATAATATTTAAATGAGGACAAAAAGCTTGAGTAATGTGTACTTGGGGATTTTTGGTTGTCCATTTGTAAGAAGTTCACGCTGTCATTCACAATTGTTTATCTGTTCAAAGCAGAAGTAACATAAACAAAGAGTAATGAAAACTCAAACATATAACATTTAAAATTGCCATCTATGAGCTCTTAAGAAATGGAACAAAATTGCTGTCTATCCAATATTTCTAGGTTTATAAGCGTTGTGGGGAATGGAGGGGAATGAAAGCTGAAATTAAATTTAAATTTATGATTTTTAAAAGGTCAGATAATACAAAGAAGACCCCTCTGAGTAATGAAGAAATGAATATGGTAGCAGAAGATGGGAAAATGCTACATCCCTGTCAGCTCTCACTCTCTGACACCCTGGCACTTAGTGGAGACTCAATAACTATTCGATGAATAGAAAATGGTACTCTTTGACATTTCCGAGATTTTCACTAAGGCCTCTTGGTATTGCCAGAGTAAATGAAGCTGGTAAATGGATTTGTTTTTTAAATACATATAGAATGTTTACACTGCAAACACCTGCAAACAATTGAAGTTTTAGAATATATATATTTTTAATGTGTATTTATTTTTGAGAGAGAGAGAGCGTGAGCATAAGTGGGGGAAGGGGAGAGAGACAGAGGGAGACACAGAAGCCAAAGCACATTCCAGGCTCTGAGCTTTCAGTACAGAGATGGACACGGGGCTTGAACTCACAAACTATGAGATCATGACCTGAGCCAAAGTCGGATGCTTAATGGACTGAGCCACCGAGACACCCCTGAAGTTTTAGAATATTTTATTCAGCAGAGAGGATCAAAATGACAAATTTTCAGGATGGGAGTTAATATATGGGATTTAAAAAAATGATTGACATCCTTTTAAAAGACAGTTGACTATTTAAACAAAAAGTGTAACTCACTCAGAGAATTACCACATTATTTATTTGGGTGGAAAGGACCTGGGGGCCCATTTTGCAGAGGAGGAAATAAAATCACTAACAGGCCTCATGCCTTGTACAGTGATGAGCTAGAATCTAGGCCTCTAGACCAAGGGACCCTGTACTGTAATGTCTGTAGAACCATGTTACTCTTTCTTGTGTGCCAACAAATGTTTGGCCAGTTAAGAGTACAGTAACAATGAGTTACGTAAAGTTATAATTATCAGTGTCTTGAAAAAATCTTGTAAAATTCCCACAGTTAGAGAAAGTTATCTGTGAAACATCTCTACTGAAACGTCTCCTTGCTGTTACAAATTTAACATAGCAAAAAGAAAACAAAATTCTACTAATGAAATGTTCAGTAGGGGGAGCCACTGACAACAACGATAGTTTTTGCTAGCAGAACAATTTTATTGCAGAAACAGATGAAAGCAGTCAGGTAGACAGAGCCAAGGGCTGGAGGGATTTTTAAAGTTACCATGCCCCTGCCCCCCCCCAAAAAAAAAACCCCAAACCTAAATCAAAATAAAAACCAATGGCCAAGATTTCAAGTTTGCTACTAAAGGTATAACATGGTTCTAAGAAGGGCGAATGACAAGATCAAAATTAGATTTTTAGAAGATGGAACTATTTGATACAGTAAGATCATGTAAATTATAAATTACTAGGAATAGAATATATAGAGGGTGCAGCAAGGAAAATGTTTTCACCTGATCTGATCAAGAAGTGGTTGAGGCCTGAAATAAAGTAATGTAGGGCACCTGGGTGGCTCAGTCAGTTGAGTGTCCAACTCTTGATTTCAGCTCAGGTCATGATCTCATGGTTTGTGGGATCGAGCACTGCATCAGGTTCCACTCTGGGTGTGGAAATTTTGGGGAAAGACCTGGGAAATTTTGAGGGAAAAAACCCTAGAACAACAGCAGTAATAACACCGACTGTTTATTGACCCAGACCCTGTGCTAAGTCAACTGAATGAACCACCCGTGGTGGGCAAAGGGCCCACTGAAGCCGGAGCATAACCACCATTTGTCACCAGCACCCAGCATTTCCTGAGAGCCAGGCATGGGGCTCCAACTGGAGCTGAAAATGCTCAGGGCCCTCACTGCTCCTTCCGCTTCTCAGGGGAAGACCGGCATGTCCACAGTGCAGTGTGACAAGCTCTTTAATAGAGGGAGTTAAAAGGCTGCCAAGGGATGGAGCTGGGTGGGAGCCACTAAGTTAGCAACAGATTTTCAGGGGAGGTGATGCGTGAATGCCACCCAAAAGAAGGAGTACGAATGTGCCAGGAGGCAGCACAGTGTATCTGCGAAACGACCGCAAGTTCTGGACAACGGGTCACAGCATCTGGTGGGAGGGGGATGGGTTGGAGAGGGAGGTTGGTGACTGCGGCTAAGCCCAGAGCATGAACTTAGGGGTGAAATGGTTTGTATGCTACATTGACGAATTGAGATACTACACTGTGGGAGTGCAGAATCATAATCGTAATAGAGTATTTAATTGAATCTTAGCTCTTATCAATGGTAAGATGCACTATGTTTTACGTACTGCTAGGAAAGGGAAACACTGTCAGTTGAACTATGACATTGTGAAGTACAAGATGCATGTGGCCTTAAGGGGTATTAAAATTGGGGGGTGGGGAGACAAATCCTGGAACCAACAAATTATAGTCATAGAATAATTTAGAAAGGGTGAACATCTGGAAAAACCAAGACACCGATTATTGTTTAGTATGTGCCCCAAACTACCTTAACTCTTAGAACAAGAGACCTGCCAGGTATCCTTCCCTTCCTGACATTCCATAGCAGTTACACGCAAGGTGCAGAGGGCAGCCAGTGCCATCAGGGGCCATGTGCCATGTACAGATTCTGCGAGCCTTTCGGAGAGGAAAGGGTGGAGAGTGGGCTTTCTGGGGTAGAGAACTACTAACCGGAAGAGTAGGGAAATTGACAAACACAGAATCAGGGTGAATGTTCATGTATGCCACTAGGAGGCAGAGTCTGAAATTTCACTTCTCAGAGATCTTTGGGCTCCTCAGAAAATTCAATATTTTTCATTTGGGACAGAACATTCAGGGTCAATGTAATCTATTTTGGGTTCCTGGTTCACTCATCAGAAATGTTTCACAGGCTTCCCTGGCACAAGGAATGGGTTTTGATAGCTCAGGGGTAAAGTCCTGGCAGAAGCAGGCCACAATGTTTATGACAAACTATCCACGGAGAGGAGAACAGACAAAAAGCCAGATGGGTCTGACCCTGCAGATAAGGGTTGGTCTGGCAACAGGGGCAGATGGGAAGTGCGCACATCCTGCTAGAAGATCTAGAAAAGAGATAAGACCCCTCGTGGAAAAACCACTGGGAGAGGAGAGCAGCAGGTGCTGAGAGGCGCTCTGCCTTTGTCTGAGGGACCCCTGCCTGAGGCTGGCACCAGGGTGTTGCAAGGGAGCTGAACAACCTTGAACTCTCGAGAATTAGGTTGGAGGGAAGAAGTTGGTGAAGGAGGAAGATCCAAAACTTGGGTAGGAACCACAACTAAAGCAGCTGGGACAGAGGTGAAACCCGGCGTCTTACAGTAACCACTTCTTTCTTTGAAACTTGACACAGCATTGAGGATCAGTCACTGGGCATTTCACCTCCAGAACAACCTTGTTGCTCCCCATCGAAGGCAGTGAATCTTCCCAGGGATGGAGGACCACGACAATGATTTTTGGCATCACTTGAGCAGCTTGAAGAGTCATCAGCTCACACCCAGCAGGAGACAGCTTTCTGCAAAACGCATTCCAGGCCTTCTCCATTGTTCCCATAGCTTCCAGCTCCTCTTTGGGGTGTTGCTTTTCCCCATGAGCCCTCAGGCCCCTTTGGACTACCCAGGGCACTCGTTGTGGTCTCCCAAGTGTAATTCAGCTTATTTCCCATAATCAAAAGTTACTAGTGATGTTTCTTGTTATCAAAACCTTCATTAATGATGGAAGGCCATACACTATGGGGTCAGTGGTTAGAAAATGCTGGCCTTCTCTAAAAATACAGTAATTTAAATTAGAACCTTTTATGCCCCAACTAATTAATTAGCAAATCTTTTTGTCTATAATGTGAATGATAATTTCAAAATTGAAGTATCACTTCCCTAAAAAGGTATATCCCTTACCTCAAAAAATTTACTTATTCTTGATAAGACATATATAGTGAGATAGAAGTGTCTAGAGCTGGATAATAGATCGTCAAATGACTGATACAGAGAGTAAGTGCTATCACGTTCAGTAGAGACAGAAATACGAGAGAAAGAGATCCTTCCGAGTTGTAAAGAGCCGAAACTCTCGTTGGCCTTTGAATGACTGGATGGGAGTTGGGGTGAGCAGAGGTGGGAGCAGACAAGGAGACGGTGTAGAGAGTCATACAGTGAGAAAGCAAACAATAACGAGAGAACATTTTCTTAAAGATTATTAAGGGAGAAAAGGTTAGAAAGAAGAGGAGGGGCCCAACTGAAGAGGACCCTAAATGCCAGCCAGCAACCTGTTAGTACCGTTGAAAGTGTTAAGTATGATGGGTTACATGATGACATCTTTTTAGGATGAAATTTTAGAATCACAGAAATTAATATTACTTGGATTATGAATGCTTTACAATAGGTATTGGGATTGGAAATTAAGGACTAGACACATGTATGTTTCATCTTGTTCCTTCTGAAGAGCACATCTACTCTTCAGCATTATTTCTTTAATTGTAATATAATCTGGTTTTACATGATAAACTTTTTCTTCTTCTTGTTTTTGTAGAATATGTGCTTCAGTGATACAAAAGTAACCTGAATCTGTAGTGAAAGATTATCGATTCGAAGGACAGGATTCTAAAAAGAAAATAACATCGTGATGTGAACTGTCAATTTTTATGTTTTCTCTATTTTCTTTCTTTTTTCTTTCGTTCAAAACTGTTTTCTCTATTTTATTTTTCTCTTTCTTTCTTTCTTTCTCTCTTTCTTTCTTATTTTGAAAGAGATAGAGGGGGCAAGTGAGCTAGGGGCAGAGAGAGAGGGAGAGAGAGAAGAGGGGCTCACCTGACTGGGGACTCAAACTCACTAACCGTGAGGTCGTGACCTGAGCCGAAGTCGGACACTTACTTACCCGACTGAGCCACCCAGGCGCCCCTGTTTTCTCTATTTTCTACTAGAGTCAGTTTATTAAATGTGTATCCACAGTAGTGTCTGAGCAGGCCTCTTCCTATGAATTATTCACTGTAAGCTGAAAAATCAGTCCAAACGTCCTAGTTTGGGCTTTGAATAATATTGCCACCCTGTCTGTGTAGACTTCCGTGTCAGGCACAAACTTAGATATTATCAGCCTCAATCTCAAGGATATAGTGAAGAGTTAAATGGATCATTTCGTCAGCAGGAATGAATT
Organism: Neofelis nebulosa; assembly: GCF_028018385.1. NCBI lineage: Eukaryota > Metazoa > Chordata > Mammalia > Carnivora > Felidae > Neofelis > Neofelis nebulosa. Next base: position 7,201,485 of record NC_080794.1, on the reverse strand, counting down.
CTGGTGCACTTTGTTTTTCTGGAATCCTGATTTGTTGATTTCATAAAATGTTTCAGACAGTATATATATATATATTTAAAAAAAAAAAAAAAAGTTAGAAAAGAAAACACCCTTAGTTCCTGTTTCTAGGAAGGATACAGTGATATGGACTTGATTCATTGTCCAGCCTAAACAAGCCCCTAAACAGACAACATGGATGAAACAATGGGTTTCAATTAACCATTAATCCAGCAAAGAACAATGATCTCTCAGCGAGAAAACAAAGATGATGAGCCCTAGTTGTCACTGCACCACCTGGAGAAAGTTCTCAGCCCCGTCGGCGTGCAGCTGGTAAGCGCCTGGAGGTAAGAGGCCACAAAACAACACTGGGAGGAGAAGAGCCCCACTTTGGAAGGTCGGGGCCAAATCTGGGGCCCCGGGGGATGCGCCGGGGCGGGGCAGGAGAGGGGCTCAATTTCGAGCCTGTGGGGTCGCTGACGGCAGTGCGCAAGGAGGGACCCGGGGAGAGGGCTGCCGGCCGAGAGAAGGACTCCCCGCGCGCACCTCCTCTTGTTTTGGAGGCCCTCGTGGTCCTACCTCATTTGCCGCCGTGGAGCCCGAAGTCCCAGGGAGGCGGAGCGGCCTCCGCAGCCGTAGTTCCCGGGTTCTGCCGGCCCCCTGCCCCGCCTTCCGGCGGGAGGCCCCCTCGCGGTCGCGCGAGACCACAACTCCCACAAGGCCCCGCGCTCGGAGGGGGCGTGGCCGGGGCGAAGGGGCGGGGTCTGCGCGGTGGGTCGAGGCTGCGGGGCAGGTACAGTCACGGCGCTCAGCATCTCGGCCTCCCCACCGGGCGTCCAGAAGCTCGGGAGCTTTCTCATCGCTCGATTGGCACGGGACACCTGGAGTCACTCAAGTCCGGGAGCGTCGTCTCGAACCGGCGCTCGATGGGCTGCGTGTGCCTAAGTGTTGGTTGGGGAGGCACAGTGCTGGCGACTGGGTGGCATTGAAGCTGCTGCTAGTCCTGGGCTGCCTGGGGAGCCTGAGGAAGTTACAGGTGCTGGTAGGGGAATCCCGGGGGGAAATCGGAGCCCAAACCAGCATTTGAGACTAGGAGCCCGAAGCTAACAATAAATAACTGCGAGAAAGCCCAACCGCTGAAGTCCTTTACTTTCGGCTGAAAAGAAGGGAAGATGGCAACCAAACCAATGGGACGTCTGCTGGAACTGTTAGATCTGATTTTCGTAATTCTTTACCTGCCAACCATAGCTTTTGTCTTTTTATGCTTTGTGATGCCTTCTGGAAGAATTCCTTAGCTTGATATCCCATCTCTCTGGTTTGGTTTTGAGCAGTGCCTGTTCTGCTGTTCAGTCCATCTCTTCTTATTTCAGTAGCTGTTTGGATTCCCGAGATCTCGGTTAATTCTTTTCCTAACCGCTTGCTCTCATTTCATGATGAGAAATTCTTGCTTATCCCTATGATTATTTTAATTGTACCAATGTTAAAGTCTTGATCACTTTTCTTTTGCAAATTCTCTCGGAAAAAAAAAAAGAGGGACATGAGTGGCTCAGTCGGTGTAGCCAATTTAGGCTTGGGTCCTGATCCCAGGGTCGTGGGATTGAGCCCCATGTGGGGCTCCACGCAGAGTGTGGAGCCTGCTTAAGATCCCCCCCCCCCCCTCAGTTCTGGAGGTTAGAAGTCCAAGATCAACGTGCCAGCAAGGCTGGGTTCTGGCGAGCCTTCTCTGCTTGGCTGATAGATAGCTATCTTTTCACCACGTGCTCAGGTGGCCTCTTCTCTGTGGGCACTCACAGGCAAGGTGGGCAGAGGGAGCCACGGTGTCTCTCCCCCTTCTTGTGAGGGCACCAGTGCTAGCAGATCAGGATCCTTAGGTCCTCATTTAACCATTATCACATCCATATAGGCCCTATCTCCAAAAGCAGACATCTAGGGGATTAGGAATGCTACATATGGCCTGGGGGACACAATTCAGTCTATAATAATCAGTGCAGGAAAAAAACAACAACAACCCATGGAATGAATTCTAGAGTAATCACAGTGGGATGTTGTAAGGTAAGCGGGTATAAAAAAGCACTTCTGAAGTCCATTTGGGTGTTGGTGCTAGAGGCCAATGGGGAAGTCCCACATCTTCCACCCTTTGGAGTTTGATGCAAGGGTAACCCCGAAGGGAAGGTCTTTGGGAATCCTCTGCCAGCCATTACTTCCAGCCAGTGGTGATTCGGAAGTGAGCATCTCTCAGAGCCTAAAGTGCCACATTTGAATCAGGACTCTGGGGTTGGGAAAAGTGCCACTCCCAAAGCCTGAGAGGTATGGTGCAGTAAGTTACTTAAAGAGCACTGTTCTGGGAGATAGCACTGTTCTTGGTGTCCTCTTGGGTCGCTGCGACCCAGATGTGAAACCTCAGGTAATTCCTTAACCATCTAAATTCTACCTGATGGTGTCATGTGTCCCAAACCCCAGAGTTCGTTTTTTTTTCCGTAACCAGATGCAGGTCCTTTGGTTCCCAATCTCTTACTGGGGCTGACCACCACAGTATATGAGGCACAACCACTGGTGAGATGTCATGGTCCTCTTCCCCTTGGGGAGAATGGAAAGGCTCTAAGAGAGGGCAGAGCACTAGGGCAAATCCAGCCAGTAGGAGTGGAGGCAGGGACAAGAATGTGCTGATGACAGCCTTTGCAGAGGGAGGGTGGAAGTTGCCACCGGAGCTTCTGTTCAGTCACAGATCGTGCTTGGGGGCAGAGTAGGGGGCAGTGAGCTATGGAGCAGTAACAGGCATAGTGACTTTGTTGCGCTTAAGCTCACAGTGACTTAGTTATATTGGGAAATACCTTGTTATCGTTTTTGACTTTGTGAGCGTGTGTGTATGAGAGAGAGAGTGGGGGCAGAGAGAGAGAGGGGGAGGGAGAGAATGCATTAAATTTTAAACAAGGAGGATAAGTAACATTTTTTTTTGTATCTGATGAGATTTCTTCTGTGATGTTAAGAGATTCAGTGTGATTGTAAATGGGGTGCTAGTGTCGGAGTCCAGACATAGGTTCAAAGAGTTGAAGAGGGAGATCTGGGGAGCTAGCCTCTTAATAAGAGAAGTGAACACCCAGTCATTGGTAAGATTACAAGTCTGGCAATACAATATGGCACCTGTGGTTTTGGTCCTGTTAAGATGGTGGTCTCGCCATCTTTAATCTACTAGTATTATTCTTCATTGCATGAAGTCCAGTGGGCCTGGCTGCAGCACAGTGTGGAGACCTGGGGGCAGCTGTGACATTTAGCCCTTTGTGGAGGGAATTTTAGTGGTATAAATAGCAACAGTTATCAGTGTTGGAGAGCTTACGCTACTCTGCTCCAGGCACTGTGCTATGACCTGGGTTTACAGCGGAGAGATAGGAATACAAATAGCTGTGGGATCCGTTCCCGTGAAGCTGAAACCCACCACTCGCTTTGTCCTATTCCCATTGTGTCTTCTCCAGCCACTGTGCAACCCCATCAAGCACCTACAGGGTTGGAAGTGTCCTGTGAAAGGACGTCAGTGTCCTCAGTGAGCTCATCAAGTTGGCTCTGCCTTGAATGGTGGGAGAAAAGGCAGGACATTTCTTCTTTCCATTAGCTGGCGATTTTATAATCTGGGGATGGTTTCTGGTTACCGAAAATTGGTGAAATTATCTGGCGTGGCCAAGTTGTTAAGTGTGAGATAAGAGTGGGGAAAGGGAGGGGCACCTGGGTGGCTCAGTCAATTGAGCATCCAACTCTTTTTCCTTTTTAAAATTTATTTATTTTGAGGGGGGGGGGAGGGGCAGAGAGAGAGAATCCCAAGCAGACTCTGCACCGTCAGCGCTAAACCTGATGTGGGGCTCGAACTCATGAACCATGAGATCATGACCTGAGCTGAAACCCAAGAGTCGGACACTTAACTGACTGACCCACCCAGGTGCCCCGAGCATCTGACTCTTGATTTCGGCTCAGGTCATGATCTCACAGTCGTGAGATTGAGCCCCACGTTGAGAGAGATTCTCTCTCCCCCTCTCTCTGTCCCTCTCCTCTGCTCATGTGCTCTCTTTCAAAATAAATAAATAAACATCAGGAAAAAAAAAAAACAACAACAACACTGGGGAAAGGGAGCCGGAGATCGTGGAGGAAGAGCAGGTCCTGAGCAATATTTCCCACTCTTGTGTGACAAGCAGATTCAAGAATGTGGTCAGTTACCAGAAGATGACAGGCATGGTGTGCAGATGGGCTTGGGGTTTAAAAGCAATCCTAGTAGCCCAGTTCTGTTAACTGATTTTCTGAATGCAATTATGGGAAGTGCCGTGTGCTAATGAACATGGTCTGTGGAACAAAGGGGGAGAAATGTGGATCAAGTTTGACCAGTCAATGAAGTTATCACTTTTTTTTTTTTACCCTAAGCACAGCACTTCTTTTTTTTTTTTAATTTTTTTTTTCAACGTTTTTTATTTATTTCTGGGACAGAGAGAGACAGAGCATGAATGGGGGAGGGGCAGAGAGAGAGGGAGACACAGAATCGGAAACAGGCTCCAGGCTCCGAGCCATCAGCCCAGAGCCTGACGCAGGGCTCGAACTCACGGACCGCGAGATCTTGACCTGGCTGAAGTCGGACGCTCAACCGACTGCGCCACCCAGGCGCCCCAGCACAGCACTTCTTAATGTCTAGCCTAGTTGATCTGTTGGTTATAAAAACGTGCTTTCTTCAAACTGACATTTCTCATTTTGTAACCTCTTTTAGCAATATAAATCATTCTACACGTTATCCCAAATATATCTTATTCTGTCTAGTAAAGAAAGCTTGAGAGTTTCATAGCTCTGTAAACATTTAAGAAAAACAATGGGCTCACTCTAGTTACTTTTTAATCCCGTTGACTTGCCAAGGGAAAGAGAAAATCTTATCACCAAGCACAAATTGCAATTTATTATTTGTTTTCACAAATTGCAATTTATACCTGTCAAGATGTTATTCAATATATAAATCATCAACCTCCTCAGAAGGCTTTTACCCTCTAATATCTCTATTATTCCATATAAATAGGTAGTTACCAGAACCCAGCTGACTCATTGATCACAATTCAGCTTACTCCCAGAAGCATAAATAAATTGTTACATGTTTACCTTGTTACCTGGACACTGATATAGAATTGTTAACCAGGTGACTCCACACACACAAAAAAAATTGCTTTTTTTATGGAAGTATAGCTGACGCACAACGTTAGTTTAGTCTCACCTGTACCACATCACGAGTTAACAATTCTATACATTACCTCTCTATACACAAAATTTTAATAGAACAACAATATCCTTGATTGTATCATGGAAATGTAAGAGACCAGTGCATTTTTCTGAATTTGTGCAATTACTTAGACATCATGAATCAAGGCCATTGTCAAGCCTTGTTAATTAATTGTTAATGATTAACAGTTATTAATCATTAATTGTTAATGATTCAAGGAGAATCATTAACTAGAGGGATTGCTCTTCAGGATGATAACCCCTCAAAAGACAGGTTCCATTAGTTGGCCACACGCATTTGGCAGCCTTGTGGACTTTTTGACAGCTGAACAGCATATCTGTGTTTCAAGCATTGTGATCCTTTTTCTTTTTTTTTATTTTTTTATTTTTATTTTTTTTTAACCATTTTTTTTTAAACGTTTTTTATTTATTTTTGGACAGAGAGAGACAGAGCATGAACGGGGGAGGGGCAGAGAGAGAGGGAGACACAGAATCGGAAACAGGCTCCAGGCTCTGAGCCATCAGCCCAGAGCCTGACGCGGGGCTCGAACTCACGGACCGCGAGATCGTGACCTGGCTGAAGTCGGACGCTTAACCGACTGCACCACCCAGGCGCCCCGTGATCCTTTTTCTTAATGCAAGAGTGACAGTGTCACCTTAACCTGTTACTCCTGTTTTCGACTCAGAAGGTCAAATCAGTCCTCCAAGGGAATTTTCAGAAGAACCACCTCCAAGATGATCACCTGAGATATCTCCAAGAAGAAAAGCTGAAATTCTAAGTAACACCCATCGGAAGTCTTATTCATGTTGATAAAGAAAGGATTTTCCCCTGAATACAACGGAGGCTCCATGAGAGCGAGATTGTTACCTGTTTGTTCACTGCTGTGTCACCTGCCCCTAGAACAGCACCTGAAACATCAGTCAAGATTAAGTTGTTTTCAGTGAATCAGCATGGCCTTTGATAGTGAGGTAGTTCATGGTCGTCAGGCAAGGGCTGGGATTTGTGTTGGGATTTCAAGAACAAGAGAAGCCAAAGAGCAAAATTGAGAGGCTAAGCCATGACAGGACACATTTTACTGGACTGGGGTAGGTCTGAATACATTTCACTCATAATTAACCTATGGCTGTGGTCTGTATGCATTTTGATAATTTTCCTTTGAAAATGTGAGGCACACAGATGTCATCCCCAGTGAATTCTCTTTGTCCGTGACCAGAACCACAAAAAGAGTCGTCCTGACTGGCCTCAGTACTCACTCCAGAATTATACGTATTTCTTCCCCCGTGTTCTGACACCGTGGACTTTCAGGTTGATCTCTCCCATCTCGGGTCCTCTTGGTTGTAGATTACTTGCAATGTCTGCAATCTCAGGGTTGCGATACTATCTGACGTTTGGTCATAACACGTCTTTGAAAGCCAGTGTGTATTTTACATTTACAGCATTTCTCAGTTTGAACTGGCCACCTTTCAAGCGGTCAATAGCCACACGTGGCTGCTGGCCACAGTATTTGGACAGTGCAAGTATTTGGACTTGCTAGCAAGTCCACATGTTCTTCCACTCAGAGCATGTTGTGAGTTATGCTACATCTTAATTTCAACAATTCAGTCAAGTGGTGGCAGTAACTCAGTCATGGCATCATGCATCATGCACCTGATGAGGCGGATTCCCACATTGCCCTTGTCTCTGCTACAGTGCTTACATCCGTTGTTGTTACTATTATAGTCATTTTTTTAATGTTTCTTGTTCACTGAATGTTTGATAAAAGAATTAGTGAAATGTGCGACTATAGAAAATATGATGAGGCGTGCATGACAAAGACTTTCTCCTTGACCAAACTTGAGTCAGGTTCCTCTGAGTCCACTTTCTGCCCAGACCCTGACCTTGGACTCTGCCTGTTTAGTCCAGTTTTAACAAGAATCCTGCCGAGTCAATTTATCAGAAATCTCCTACTCTGCCCTTGATATCTGATCAAATTCCTTATCCCCCACCTTCAATATTTTATGACCATGGCCTGCCTTCAGCAATAATCCTGTCCCATTGGTTGAGCCAGAATCCCCTGACTCTTACTCCTGATGTTCCCTCTTAACTTTCCATCCAATGACTCTCACCATGCTCTTTGGCTATAAATCTCCACTTGTCCTTGCTCTATTCAGAGTTGAGCCAGATCTCTCCCATATTACAAAATCCCATGGTAGTAGCATCCCTTGAATAAAATCTTCACTACTGCCTTTAGTATGTGTCCTGAGTAATTTGTTTTTGTCTTAATAGTCAAGAAGATGCTAATGGAGAACCATGACAAAAAGCATAACTTCCTATAATGGCCATTTGTTGGGTTTACCTGACAAATATTCTTTTCTTCTTCCTCCAAGGTACTATCCTCCTCAATTCCAATGCTTGGTAGAACTGCCAGCTGGCCCAGGGGTGGGCAAGTGAGTCAGATGAGGCCAACATTAAAATTCTGATGAGAAATTGAATCTTGAGGATTCAAACCAAAGATGAGAAGGGGTTGATGTTCCATTATTCTGATGGTCCATTCATTCTTGCTTTCTTGGTTCCTGGATCTACTATAGCTCCTGCCTTTCTGAAGATAATGACCACTCATCTGAGTACACTGTTCACAGAGTCCCTTTATAGTGGCCCATGTGGGCCAAGGTGATGGAGCATAATACGTTTTGGTAAGTTTTTAAAGATGCCTTTGTCCCCGTTGCACATGGCCATTGGAGACAAAAGGTCTGGGTGGGAGTAGGATGATGGGAAAAGGTGAAGTTATAGCTACCCACTGATTTTGTGGTTGGTGGAAAGAAAGCAACACCCACATACAGGGCCAGGGGTGTAGGTGAGTGGAGTGAGTATTCTTGACCCTACGAGGAATGGGGGAGGGAGAGATATTAATAATCCTTGTCTTCATAACTGCCCCTGAACCTTCCTCACAAAGAAAAATGTCCTAGTGTGGCCCTCCTAAACTTTGGCAAGCCCCTTAAATTTAACTGACTGCTGGGTCTGCTATTCCCTGCCAGATAGCTCTGATCATGATTTGATTGCCATTTATTTTAACTGGACAGAGGAGGCTGCTGGAAACAGCAGGTGATGGCCCCAGCTCCCGCACCTTCCATGCAGAACATCTGTCAGCACCTATGGACATCTTCCCCACCCCTATTCTTGTAAATGTCACTTAGTCGTTACATGGGATAGACAAATGCTGCTGGTTGGTGGTATGGACACACCAGATAAGCTGGGCCTTCAGTAAAACGAGGGATAGCTTTAATGACTGAAACTGAGCTGGGAACTCTAGGATTTACCAGCCTGCCAGAAAGTCACCCTGGAGGCACTTAACCTTTGCCCTTCCACAGATGTGGGCTTCACTTGGGGGTTTCCAACAAGCACTTTCTTTCTAGGGGCCCCACGTGGACCTCTGGCACTGCACTTCTTGTGTGTAATTCAGGCACTAATTTGCCTCCTTCCTGAAAACATATGGACTTGTATTTTTGGGGTGGGCCTAAGAGACCTTCAAGTGTTTAAGGATACACCACCAAGATGTCATGTAGCCCTAAGATGATTGCAGGGATCTACCTACAATAAGGCTACTCTTCGGTTACTCAGGAGAGTATTTCAGAAGAATAACTGACTTATTACGTATGCACATATTGCAGACAGTTTTCCCTAAATGGGAGTCATCTAGTCAGGAAAGGTGGTACAAAACTTGTTCCTGACTTTAATGGACTGATCACCAGTTTGGCCAGGGGAAGCCGTCAGGCCAGCCTAAACCCACTGCCTGGGGTTATTATGGATGTCAGAAATACCCTAGACTTCTTCCTTGAGGACCAAGGCAAAGGCTGTGCAATCACAAATACATCCTGCTACACCTGGGTTAATGCCTTGCAATGCCTTGCACCCCATGGAAAGGTCAGTACAGAACCTTAATGACAATAATGGTGTATAAGATTTGTTCAACTGGTTGGGTCTAGGACCCTAGAGGGCATGGCTGAGTTTAATACCACAAGATGGCCTCATCCTGCTGCTTAGGTCCTATTGATAGTAACTTTAAATGCTATATGAGACCACAGGAATGGATTTGCTCCTAGCCTCTATTGGTCAGAGTTTCTTACTTGAAGGAAAATTCACAAGAAGCCAGGAGAATATAGAAATAAGGAGTAGATACTACGGGAGATGGTTCTCTCCACAGATCTTTCTATTTCTGCACATCTTGTGTGTAGAGGCATTGAAAGTCTTTGTTCCAGACTGTCTTTTCGAGGATGTTTATATAGTGAATATCCTTAAAATATTGAAAGAGTATCTCTTTCCAGAACAGATGACAGGTTTGCTTCTTGTCCCGTATAATAATGATGATAATGTCTCCCTCTAGGAAAAGTTCAACCAGACTTACTGTCCATTATAAAACACTTGGGGTCCCTAGTCTCAGGGATCCTCTGAAATGCAAGCCAGCCGTGTGCACAGCATCGGCCAGGGCTGCCCCATGTTACCTTCATGGTACCTGGGGAATGGGGGAACCAACGTGAACATGAAGTTCATGCTATTTGTTGTGCCGTTAGTAATAAAGTCCTTCGTTTCTGACCTAAATACCTTGTTTTCTGCTAGCATCCGTGACATTGTGGCAGGCTAGCCACAGTAAAAATTTCAGACTCTTCACAATTCCTGATAAAAAGTAAAGTAGGCAGTTGAATTTCTAGATAGGGAGTTCAGAGGAACGGTCTGGGGCTTACAGGTCCTGAAACATCCCTCATGTGCAGATGAAGAGTCTGAACCTTAGAGATGAACAGCTTATCCAAGGTTATGGCAAGGAACTTAGACCCAGGTGTATGTGCTTCTTGGTTAAGAATGGCTGTGAAATCGAGCTGCCTCAAGTCTTGGTTCTTTTTGCTACTTCTTCTCAGACCCTGTTTCGTAATTTAGGAAATGGGGATAATAACAATATTGGCTAATGGGTTATTCTGACTTTTCAATGTTTTAATCCTTGTCAGACATTTACCACAAAGCTGACAACGTGCGTGCACACACACATGCACACACACAGCACTCAAAAAACTGTTTCCTAATATTAACATTACTTATCAGTGCACTTTGTACCCACCACCAATTGGCTGTTTTGTCAAAAACTGATAAAAGCAGAACCGTCATATTAGGAACTCCTACGCCAAAGCATAAAGGCTACGAGAACTGGGAGGTTTTGTCTCAGCTGTGCATCCATGATTAGAAGGTGACAAAACAGGCTGTGGGGACATGAGGCTGTTTGCCTCTTCATGAAGCATCTAGAGAAAACTTCAGGAGTTTTCTCTAAGATAACACCTTATCTTCCAAAGACCACCTAGGACAAGCCGGTGGTCTGTTAAAATCAGAGTCTTGACTCAATAAGGTGAGGGAGAACGTTCCACAGGCACCATAGAGTGCCGCTCGTCACAAGTGAGGAGAAAAGCATCTTTTTCAAAGTTGGGCTCCCACTGAAGGAGCCTGAGACAGGTGCATGGGAAGCAGAGGTCAGTTCTGGATTGGATGCTCTTTCAGAGGCGAAATTAGTAGAGGCAGGAATTAATCAGGACTTGGGTGCTGCCTTAGTCAGGTCAGGCTGCCAAAACAAATGACCATAGATTGGGTGGCTTAAACAGCAAACATTTATTATTACTTGAAGTTCTAGAGGCTGGGAAGTTCAAGATCAAGGTCCTGGCAGATCTGATGTCTGGTGAGAGCCTGCTTTGTTGTTTGCAGACAGCTGTCTTCCTGTGGTGTCCTCGCATGGCAGGTGGCTGGAGAACGAGCTCTCACATCTTTTCTTAGACAGGCATTCATCTCATTCACGGGGGCTCCAATCCCATGACCTAGTCTGAAAGGCCACACCTCCCAATGAGCGTTAGGATTCTGACATAACGAACTTGGGGAAGACACAACATTCAGTCCATGACAGGCGTTGTCCATGAGGACAGGGTAGCCTAGCATTGGGTATCCCCAGTAACACATGGGACTAGCAAAGCAGATGAGGGGGCATCACTGGTAAGAGACCAGTAATTCCTCAATATGGGAGTCCTCGCAGCATTTTACAGTTATCGTGTGACCTTGGAGAAACAGTGATTCCTGTGACCTGGGCACCTGCCCTTATCTGCGCCTGGCCTCCTGGCCTAATTCTCAACATGGCTGTTTCTCCCATCTTCAGCACAAACTGATCTCCACTTTTTTAATCCTGATACATTTTGGCCCTTTTCGAGTTAGTACATTGTCCTTCAGAATTTGGTACTTTTGTATCTCCAACCATAGGAACTGCCAAAGGTCCAGGGTCCGAGGTCGCTGACCCCAGCCTCTTTGCTATTTCACAACGTAGGGACTCCAGTCTTTCCTGCACCCTGTGCTTCTGCCAAAGGGTTCGTGTACATTGGCTTCTTGTTGTTGTTGTTGTTGTTGTTGTTGTTTTTAATGAATTGCTTATCCATGTGTTTGAATGGTGGCAATCACAAAAGCCGTCCACAGGGCTTTCAGTGAAAATGGTGTCAAAGCTGCACCCAGAAGTCGCTGGAGAAAGTTCCAAGAACTCTCAGTCGCTATGAGGCTAGAGGGAGAGAAAGAAAGAAAGAAAAAAAAAATCTGCCTCTCTAGTTTTTGAAAGTCTGGGCAAAATGCTAGAGCTGTGCATTCAGCAGATGGAGACTCCATGCAGGGAAGCCCTCCTGGGCCTCATTCCTTGTGCTCCTCCTCCAGGAGTGATCCTTAATTTGAGACTAGCATTTGGGAAGGAAGAGGAGCAGAGTGGGGTCCAGAAGGAGGGACCCACAGACCGTAGGACACAAGAGGGCGGGGTGCAGACTCTGTAGCCAGGCTGGTTCCTCCTCTGTGTTGACGTACAAGTGGGCGCAGTCCATCAGGCACAGCGGTGCCTTTGACCCCTGTGGGGGGCTGTGCAGCACCACAATCTTGGAAAGAGAAACGGCTGGTCGAGGTGACTTATTTTCGGCCCGGAAGGAGATGATGGCAATGTAAATAAAACAACTAAAGAATGATGTTGGAACTTGAAGGATGGTCTTATATATCTCAACTTTCTCTCCTGGCTTCCCTCTCTCGGTATTGTGCTCTCAAACAAACTTTGGGCTCAATATTCCTGTTCGTTGACTTACTCTCGTGTTGTGTCTTTTCTGCTACTCAGCCCAATCTGGCAAATTCTTGAACTGCGAAAACTCCCTTCCCCTCTCAAGATCTCGTCTCAATACCTCGTCTATTTTCTGCATGTGCCATTGTCTCTTAGCCCACTAAAAATGTTAACTACAGGTATTGTAGAGCCCCATTCTGCCTTTAAAAACAGATTCTCCATTTATAGAGATTGTCACATCTCTTTCATGGTGTCAGTTTTTCCTCAAAGGCTTGTGATGGTTGGTTATTAACAAATCTGACTTGAGAGTCCCTGATACCTTGTGCTCTCTGCACCACAGAGGGTGGCCTGGGAGGAAGTCGTGCCTGAAGGCAGACCCTTTTCATGCTGTTGCCTGGCTCAAAGTGAGACATGAAGCCTTCATGTGTCACTTTCCAACTTTACGTCAAGGTGATGATAGGATGATCTGATACGTCAAAAAAAAATTGTATTTTTATTGTGTCTTCATAGCTTAGAAGTGAACAGGCATATATTATGGGGATGCCGAATAAAAAAACATAAAATATTAAACATTACTTTGGGCTCTTTTATAGAAACTGCTATGCAGAAAAAATACTTTGCATTGTCAAATATAGAAAGAATTGATTTCTTTTAAGTCATCTTATAGATCCAAAAGCTGTCTTCATGTAATCATAGAGAATATTCTTCTCCAGTTCTTTTTTTTTTTTAATTTTTTTTAACGTTTATTTATTTTTGAGACAGAGAGAGACAGAGCATGAACAGGGGAGGGTCAGAGAGAGGGAGACACAGAATCTGAAACAGGCTCCAGGCTCTGAGCTGTCAGCACAGAGCCCGACGCGGGGCTCGAACTCACAGACCACGAGATCATGACCTGAGCCGAAGTCGGCTGCTCAACCGACTGAGCCACCCAGGTGCCCCATCGAGTTCTTAATTGATAATTAAGTAGCAACAGACAGATCCTCTATCTTTCTAGATTTCTCTTGAAGCTTTTGTGTTAGCAACCCTTCCAATAAAAATCTTGAATGCTGATGAAATACAATTATTAGCTTGAATCCTACTAGTAACATGAATCTCTGAATCCACATAAAATTGAAATATGTTTTAAGTTGAGCTCAGAATTCTTCTGTCTATTCATGCTTCTTGGGGAGGGGTTCTTGGTACCCTTCAGGTAGACAGCCAAGGGCACATATAGTTCTCCACAGCTCAAGCTTAGTCTTATGGAAAAGCTTGAACTAACAAGATTCAAATATAATATTTCTCTTTTATATTACTGTCCTTCAGATGCATTAATTTTTTTTAATCATAAAACTGTATTCTAGCGGGCTTATGCCAAGGGCAGGATCAGACTCCCCAAGATTGTAAACACATAGTATTTTCCTTTTTGGAAATTCCCTCTCTTCTTCCCTTCCAAAAGAGAGGAAATTTTACAAAACTAGACAAAATACATGAGGCAATAGTTTCCATACGTTGTGCCAAAGTGACACAGATGACAGCCCCTGAGAGACGGGACAGTCAGGATGTGGCTCCTAGAATGGCCCCTAGCACTCAGTCTAGGGACAATTTCTTGACTTCAGTGCAGGTACCTGGCATGGGGGCCCCACTTCTGTGAAGAAGACCCTGGTGTGTGGGGCTACTGGGGTGGCTGAATCCTGCCGGGCAACCACAGGTGGGCGGTCTCCCCACAGCCCACAGACCATGGCGCCCACCACTGTGCTCCAGAGCTTTCTGTGGCCTGCGATCTGAGCTATGCTCCTTTCTCCCATCTAAAAAGTAGAATGCCTGTCTTGTTATTTGAGCTTGAAAATATTAATTTTAGGGGCACCTGGGTGGCTCAGTCGGTTAAGCAAGCGGCAGAATCTTGGTTTTGGCTCAGGTCACGATCTCATGGTTCATGAGATGGAGTCCCCCGTTGGGCTCTGTGCTGACAGTGTGGATCCTACTTGGATTCTCTCTCTCACTCTCTCTCTGTCCCTCCCCCACTTATGCTGTCTCTGTCCCTCTCAAACTAAATAAATAAACTTCAGAAAGAAAGAAAGAGAGAGAGAAAGGAGGAAAGAAAGAAAGAAAGAAAGAAAGAAAGAAAGAAAGAAAGAAAGAAAGAAAGAAAGAAAGAAAGAAAGAAAGAAAGAAAAAGAAAGAAAGAAGGGAAATATTAATTTTAGGTAAGGATAGCTAGGAAGATTGTGAACAGGGTCGGGAAGCTTGGAAGTCCTTTGCTATGAGAAGCCGATATCATCATTGGCACCACTCTGGTGATTTTTTTTTTAATGTTTATTCATCTTTGAGAGAGAGAGAGAGGGAGAGAGAGCATGTGCACATGCTCACACAAGCGGGGGAGGGGCAGACAGAGAGAGGGGACAGAGGATCCTAAGCTGACTCTGAGCTGACAGCCACGAGCCTGATGCTGGGCTCAAACTCATAAACCACGAGATCCTAACCTAAGCTGAAGTCTGACGCTCAACCAACTGAGCCATCCAGGCGCCCCCCACACTGGTGATCCTTAAGTGAATAGTTACCAGAAAGCCAAGTGCCAAAAGGACAGTATAGAATGTTGGCCTTTTGACTTTTCTGTCGGCAACTGTGAAGCTGGGGAGATCCTGGCCTGGCTGAGGATTTTGGATTTCATTTCCTCCTAGCCCTTTGACCTTTCCCTGAAGCCCTGAAATAAAATGGTTTGATCCTGCGCCCCCCCCACCCCCGCCCCTCCACGAAAGAGGACATTTGGAGCCAACTGCACCCTGAGGAGTTCTCTGCTGTGCTATAACTTAAGAAATATGGTCTTACCCTCTGCTTGTGTGATCGTGGTTGGTCCGTAATTCTTGATTTCTGTAACCGTATGATCTGAGATGCTCGTTTATGGCAGCCATATCCAGTACCCAAGTGCTCTGATATCTCACCTATCGGTTAGTATGACTTCCTCCACATATAAAAGACTAGACCCCAACAGTGTTTTCACCTTAGCAGAATTCACTGGAGGAAGGGCTTCATTTCCTTTCACCTGGACCAGAGAGTGGATGAAGGAAGGATGCAAGAAGGATGAGATCGTTATCCCCGAGTAGTACAGGGCAGAAGGCGCCACCATTAGTCCTAACTCAGCCTTTGCTAGAATCCATACCAACCACAGGGCGGAGACGGAGGGAGGCTAAAACATGACAGCAGCAGGCTTGAAGAACAAATGTCCTCTGTGGGGGCCCTCATCCTGCTCCACATAATTGTAGTTTATTGGGAAATGTCTGTAACTTGAGTTCAGGTGCAAAAAGACACAAAGTATTTAAAAATTTATTTACATTTATTTATTTATTTTGAGAGAGACAGAGACAGCGTGAGCAAGGGAGGGGCAAAGAGAGAGGGAGAGAGAGAGAGAATCTCAAGCAGGCTCCACACTGTCAGGACACAGCCTGACATGGCACTCGAACCCATGTACCGTGAGATCATTACCTGAGCCGGAGTTAGATCTTTAACTAACTGAGCCACCCAGGTGCCCCAAGACACAAACTATTTATTTATTTGTTTGTTTGTTTGTTTATTATATTTATATATTTTTTTTATTTAATTTTTTTTAAATTTACATCCAAATTGGTTAGCATGTAGTGCAACAATGATGTCAGGGTAGATTCCTTAGTGCCCTTTACCCATTTAGCTCATCCCCCCTCCCACAACCCCTCCAGTAACCCTCAGTTTGTTCTCCATATTTATGAGTCTCTTCTGTTTTGTCCGCCTCCCTGTTTTTATATTATTTTTGCTTCCCTTCCCTTACATTCATTTGTTTGGTCTCTTAAAGTCATCATATGAGTGAAGTCATAGGATTTTTGCCTTTCTCTGACTGACTAATTTCACTTAGCATCATACTCTCCAGTTCCATCCACGTAGTTGCAAATGGCAAGATTTCGTTCTTTTTGATTGCTGAGTAATACTCCATTGTATATATATACCACACCTTCTTTATCCATTCACCCATCAATGGACATTTGAGCTCTTTCCATACTTTGGCTATTGTTGATAGTGCTGCTATAAACAAAGGGGTGCATGTGTCCCTTCGAAACAGCACACCTGTATCCCTTGACTAAATGCTTAGCAGTGCAATTGCTGGGTCGTAGGGTAGTTCTAGTTTTAGTTTTTTGAGGAACCTCCATACTGTTTTCCAGAGTGGCTTCACCAGCTTGCATTGCCACCAACAGTGCAAAAGAGATCCTCTTTCTCCGCATCCTCACCAATATCTGTTGTTGCCTGAGTTCTTAATGTTAGCCATTCTGACAGGTGTGAGGTGGTATCTCATTGTGGTTTTGATTTGTATTTCCCTGATGATGAGTGATGTGGAGCATTTTTTCATGTGTCAGTTGGCCATCTGGATGCCTTCTTTGGAGAAGTGTCTATTCATGTTTTTACTCATTTCTTCACCGGATTATTTGTTTTTTGGGTGTTGAATTTGATAAATTCTTTATAGATTTTGAATACTAACCCTTTATCTGATATGTCGTTTGCAAATATCTTCTCCCATTCTGTCGGTTGCCTTTTAGTTTTGCTGATTGTTTCCTTTGCTGTGCAGAAGCTTTTTACTTTGATGAGGTTCATTTTTGCTTTTGTTTCCCTTGCCTCTGGAGATGTGTTGAGTAAGAAGTTGCTGCGGCCAAGATCAAAGAGGTTTTTGCCTGCTGTCTCCTCGAGGATTTTGATGGCTTCCTGTCTTACATTGAGGTCTTTCATCAACTTTGAGTTTATTTTTGTGCATGGTGTAAGAAAGTGGTCTAGGTTCATTCTTCTGCATGTTGCTGTCCAGTTTTCCCAGCACCACTTGCTAAAGAGACTGTCTTTATTTCACTGGATATTCTTTCCTGCTTTGTCAAAGATTAGTTGGCCATACATTTGTGGGTCCATTTCTGGGTTCTCTATTCTGTTCCATTGATGTGAGTGTCTGTTCTTGTGCCAGTACCATACTGTCTTGATGATGACAGCTTTATAGTATAGCTTGAAGTCTGGGATTGTGATGCCTCCTGCTTTGGATTTCTTTTTCAAGAGTGCTTTGGCTCTTCAGGGTCTTTTCTGGTTCCATACGAATTTTAGGATTATTTGTTCTAGCTCTGTGAAGAATGCTGGTGTTATTTTGGTAGGGATTGCATTGAATATGTAGATTGCTTTGGTTAGTATCAACATTTTAACAATATTTGTTCTTCCTATCCAGGAGCATGGAAACTTTTTCCATTTTTTTTGTGTCTTCTTCAATTTCTTTCATAAGCTTTCTATAGTTTTCAGTGTATAGATTTTTCACCTCCTTGATTAGATTTATTCCTAGGTATTTTATGGTT
Source organism: Neofelis nebulosa (assembly GCF_028018385.1). Classification (NCBI taxonomy): domain Eukaryota; kingdom Metazoa; phylum Chordata; class Mammalia; order Carnivora; family Felidae; genus Neofelis; species Neofelis nebulosa. The sequence continues at coordinate 7,183,841 of NC_080794.1, read as the reverse complement.
TTTGGTGCAACTGTAAATGGGATCGATTCCTTGACTTCTCTTTCTGTTGCTTCATTGTTGGCGTATAGGAATGCAACTGATTTCTGTGTGTTGATTTTATATCCTGCAACTGTGCTGAATTCATGAATCAACTCTAGCAGTTTTTTGGTGGAATCTTTTGGGTTTTCCACATAGAGTATCATGTCATCTGTGAAGAGGGAAAGTTTGATCTCCTCCTGGCCGATTTGGATGCCTTTTATTTCTTTGTGTTGTCTTATTGCAGAGGCTAAGACTTCCAATACTATGTTGAATAACAGTGAAGAGAGTGGACATCCCTGTCTTGTTCCTGACCTTAGGGAGAAAGCTCTCAGTTTTTCCCGATTGAGAATGATATTAGCATTGGGTCATTCATATATGGTGTTTATGATCTCAAGGTATGCTCCTTCTACCCCTACTTTCTTGAGGGTTTTTATCAAGAAAGGATGCTGTATTTTGTCAAATGCTTTCTCTGCATCTATTGAGAGGATCCTATGGTTCTTGTCCTTTCTTTTATTGATGTGATGAATCACGTTAATTGTTTTGCAGATATTAAACCAGCTCTGCATCCCAGGTATAAATCCCACTTGGTCATGGTGGATAATTTGTTTACTGTATCATTGGATCCAGTTGGCTAATATCTTGTTGAAGATTTTTGCATCCACGTTCATCAGGGAAATTGGTCTATAGTTCTTTTTAGTGGGGTCTCTGTCTGGTTTTGGAATCAAGGTAATGCTGGCTTCATAGAAAGAGTTTGGAAGTTTTCCTTCCATTTCTATTTATTGGAACACCTTCAAGAGATAGGTATTAACTCTTCCTTAAATGTTTGGTAGAATTCTCCTGGAAAGCTATCTGGCCCTGGACTCCTGTTTTTTGGCAGATTTTTGATTACTAATTCGATTTCCTTACTGGTTATGGGTCTGTTCAAATTTTCTATTTCTTCTTGTTTCAGTTTTGGTAATGTATATGTTTCTAGGAATTTGTGCATTTCTTCCAGATTGCCCATTTTATTGGCATATAATTGCTCATAATATTCTCTTATTATTGTTTTTATTTGTGCTGCGTTGGTTGTGATCTCTCCTCTTTCATTCTTGATTTTATTTATTTGGGTCCTTTTCTTTTTCTTTTTGATCAAACTTGGTAGTAGTTTATCAATTTTGTTAATTCTTTCAAAGAACCAGCTTCTGGGGCGCCTGGGTGGCGCAGTCGGTTAAGCGTCCGACTTCAGCCAGGTCACGATCTCACGGCCCGTGAGTTCGAGCCCCGCGTCAGGCCCTGGGCTGATGGCTCGGAGCCTGGAGCCTGTTTCCGATTCTGTGTCTCCCTCTCTCTCTGCCCCTCCCCCGTTCATGCTCTGTCTCTCTCTGTCCCAAAAAAAAAAAAAAAAAAAAAAAAAGCGTCAAAGAACCAGCTTCTGGTTTCATTGATGTGTTCTACTATTATTATTATTTTTTTTTGTTTCAATACCATTAATTTCTGCTCTAATCTTTATTATTTCCTGCTGGTTTGGGGTTTTATTTGCTGTTCTTTTTCCAGCTCTTTAAGGCATAAGGTTAGGTTGTGTATCAAAGATCTTTCTTCTTTCTTTAGGAAGGCCTGGATTCCTATATACTTTCCTCTTATGACTGCCTTTGCTGTGTTCCAGAGGTTTGGGGTTGTGGTGTTATCATTTTCATTGGCTTCCATATACTTTTTAATTTCCTCTTTAACTTCTTGGTTAGCCCATTCACTCTTTAGTAGTATGTTCTTCAGTCTCCAATTGTTACCTTTCCAAACTTTTTCTTGTTGATTTCGAGTTTCATAGCGAAATTATGCACGGTGTGATCTTGATATTTTTGACTTGCTGAGGGCTGATTTGTGTCCCAATATGTGGTCTGTTCTGGAGAATATTCCATATCCACTGGAGAAGAATGTATATTCTGTTGCTTTAGGATGAAATGTTTTGAATATATCTGTTGAGTCCATCTGGTCCAGTGAGTCATTCAAAGCCATTGTTTCCTTGTTGATTTTTTTGATTAGATGATCTGTCCATTGCTGTGAGTGGGGTGTTGAAGTCTCCTACTATTATGGTATTACTATCAATGAGTTTCTTTATGTTTGTGATTAATTGATTTATATATTTGGGTGTTCTCACATTTGGTACATAAATGTTTACAATTGTTAGGTCTTCTTGGTGGATAGACCCCTTGATTATGATATAATGCCCTTCTGCTTCTCTTGATACAGTTTTTATTTTTAAAGTCTAGATTGTCTGATATAAGTATGACTACTCTGGCTTTCTTTTGTTGACCATTAGCATGACAGATGGTTCTCTATCCCCTTACTTTCAATCTGAAGGTGTCTTTAGGTCTAAAGTGGGTCTCTTGTAAACAGCATATAGATGGGTGTTGTTTTCTTATCCATTCTGTTACCCCATGTCTTTTGATTGGAGCATTGAGTCCATTAATGTTTAGAGTTAGTATTGAAAGATACGAATTTATTGCCAATATGCCAATTCTTACTCTATAGCTTGTAGAGTTGGAGTTTCTGGTGGTGTTCTCTGGTCCTTTCTAATCTTTGTTGCTTTTGGTATTTATTTATTTATTTATTTATTTATTATTTATTATTTTTAAAAAAAATTTTTTTTATGTTTATTTTTGAGACAGAGAGAGACAGAGCATGAACGGGGGAGGGGCAGACAGAGAGGGAGACACAGAACCGGAAGCAGGCTCCAGACTCTGAGCCATCAGCCCAGAGCCCGATGCGGGGCTCGAACTCACGGTCTGTGAGATCGTGACCTGAGCCGAAGTCGGATGCTTAACCGACTGAGCCACCCAGGCGCCCCTATTTATTATTTTTTAATATATTTTCATCTTTTCTCCCCTCAGAGAGTCCCCCTTAAAATTTCTTGCAGGGCTTGTTTAGTGGTCACAAACTCCTTTAATTTTTGTTTGGGGAACTTTTGATCTCTCCTTATATTTTGAATGACAGCCTTGCTGGATAAAGAATTCTTGGCTGCATATTTTTCTGATTGAGCACACTGAATATATCCTGCCACTCCTTTCTGGCCTGCCAAGTTTCTGTGGATAGGTCTGCTGTGAACCTGATCTGTCTTCCCTTGTATGTTAGGGACTTTTTTTTCCCCTTGCTGCTTTCATGATTCTCTCCTTGCCTGAGTATTTTGTGAATTTGACTATGATATGCCTTGTTGATGGTTGGTTTTTTGTTGAATCTAATGGGGGTCCTCTGTGCTTCCTGGATTTTGATGTCTGTGTCTTTCCCCAGGTTAAGAAAGTTTTCTGCTATGATTTGTTCACATAACCCTTCTACCCCTATTTCTGTCTCTTCCTCTTCTGGGACCCCTATGATTCTGATGTTGTTCCTTTTTAATGAGTCACTGATTTCTCTAATTCTTACATTGTACTCTTTTGCCTTAATCTCCCTCTTTTTTCCTGCTTCATTATTCTTCATAAGTTTGTCCTCTATATTGCTGATTGTCTATTCTGCCTCATCCATCCTTGCCACCAGGGCATCCATCTGTGATTGCTGCTCAGTTATAGCATTTTTTATTTCATCCTGACTAATTTTTACTTCTTTTATCTCCACAGATAGGGATCCTAGTCTATTTTTGACTCCAGCTAGTATTCTTATTATCGTGATTCTAAATTCTGGGTCAGACATCTTGCTTGTGTCTGTGTTGGTTAAATCCTTGGCTGTCGTTTCTTCGTCCTCTTTCTTTTGGGGGTGAATTCCTTCGTTTCCTCATTTTGAAGGGAGAAAAGGAATCAATGAGGTAGAAAAATGAAAATGAAAAAAATTAAAATTAAAAAATATTAAAATTAAAAAATTAAAAACACACACACACAAAATTGAATAAATGATGCTAGATCCTAGGTGTGTTTTGGTCTGGGTGTTGAAAGTGGCTTGATAGATTAGAGAAAAAAGGGGGGGGGGAAGGAAATCATTTGAGAATTGGAAAAAATGAATACACTGGAGTAGACTAAAATGAAATAATGGAAGTAAAATAGAATTTGAGAAAATTTACACAAAAGTAAAGAATATAGTAGAAAAAATTAAATAAAAATATTTATAATAAAAACTAAAAATAAAAATGATTTTTTCTCTCTGTATTCAAGAAAAATAAAAGAAATGAAAAAGAGAAACAAGAAAAGTAAAAAAGGAAATTGTTTGAAAATTTGAAAAAGTGAATACACTGTAGTAGACTAAAATAAAATGATGGAAATAAAATAGAATTTGAAAAAATTTACATAACAGTAAAAAATATGGTACAAAAAATTAAAGAAAAATATTTTTAATAAAAATTGAAAATAAAAATGAATTTTTTTCTCTTTCTGTATCCAAGAAAAAGAAAAGAAGTGAAAAATAGGGGAGAAAAAAAGAAAGAAAATTGAATAGATGGACCTGCTAACAGATTGAAATAGGACTGAAATTACTTCATTTTCCCCTATAAGTCAGACTATGAAGTGCTTTATAGTCCATAAACTAAGCAGGCGGTGAGACTTGTGTTCTTGAAGAGCAAGGTTGGCCCCATTGGGCGGGGCTCAGTGTAACAGCTCCGTTCTACACTAGATGGCGCTGCTACACTACTGGGGTGGAGTGTTGTGGCACTCCTAAGTGCGTATGCGCATGCGCGGGAGTGGTGAAAATGGCATCACCCAACTACCCAGTCTCTAGTATCAGACCTCTGTTCTCCCTGATCAGCAATCGTGCACCCGTGCTCTGTCTTCAGCTCTCATCCACTCCCTCCTTTTTCACTGTCCATGACCAAGCCCCAGGCAATACCTCTCTCCCGAGTTTTGTTTCAGATGTGGCTGTTTTCCCCGGCCCCTTACTTCTGAAGGACCGCGGCTTTGATTCTTTCCACCCCTCTGTGGGAGGGTCTCACCGAGCAATGGCCGAATGAATGTCAGCTGCACCCAGGAACGCTTGCTGGACCCTTCTGCTGCCAGTGCCCCGAGACTGCGGCCAGGTGCCACCCGCCCCAGAAAAAGTTCGCGAGATAGTGTAGCAGCAGCGCCTCAGGGACTGTGGAAAATCACAACACACATCTGGCACCAGGCTTCACCCTTACTGACCTTGTTCCAGCACCAGTGAATGTGGCTGTTCTCTGGGGTCTGTTGGGACCAGGTGGCCTCAACAGTCTCTACAAAATGTCCTTCCAGCAGTGGAACCACTCTTCCCTGTGTGGCCCAAGAACCTCCCAGAACCCACTCTGTTCCTGGGGATTCGCCCTTCCCACCAGAGCACCGCCAGGTATGGAGCTGCAGAGTTGCAGACAGTGCGCTCTCCTTGTTTACGGTCTTAATGGAATTTAAATCCTCTCCTTCCTCCTTTCTCCCTTTTTAGTTTAGTCCCTGCGGCTGTTTCTCATTTTCTACTTTCTCTCCGGCTGCTTTTGGGAAGGGGGGCTTTTCCTGTATCCCCCATCCCCCCTCCCCCCAGCCTCTGTCCTCTCTCCAACGGCAAAAGTGGCTGCCTGCCTGCTGTGGCTTCTCACTCCCCAAGTTCACCTCTCTCCGCCATGTACCTGCTGAATTCTGTGGTTCAGGTTGTGCAGATTGTTATGTTAACCCTCCAATCAGTTTTCTAGGTGTGTAGGATGGTTTAGTGTTGGTCTGGCTGCGTTTCATGGACGCGAGACACACAAAAAACTTCCAAGCTGTTCCACCGTCTTGGCTCCCCCCTGCCCCCCCTCCCCGCTCTGTGTCAAGACACAAACCATTTAAAACTATTATTAGCAATCCTTAACTAATGTATTAGTAACTATATGATTGATATTAGTAATTTAAGATTTTAAGCTAGTTTTTTAATTTGAGATAGTAATTTTTTGTGACATTAATGCTTCAAGATAATAGAAACTAATAAGCATTTTATGGAGTTTACGTATACACATTGTAAGATACCAGGAGATGGACAAGCTGGATAGCAAGGGAGATGTCAAATTATTGGACGGAAACACACATGGTTAAAGAACTTGCTGTAAATTTGATATTAACATACAGCATGGTTTATATAATCTTGGTCTTTTAAATATTGTTTTAAATTTTCATGTCCTGATAACATGGTCCTCAATAATATTATGTTTTACTGAGTATTGTCAGCTGATACCTCTATGGTAGGCCTTGGTCTGGAGAAGTGCTGAGAAGGTCAAGGTACAGCATCAATTTCAGTACCCCCACTTCGACAACATTAAATACTATTCATTCCATGCCTTCTATAAAAATTAAAATAGCAGTGGGGCACCTGGGTGGCTCAGTCAGTTGAGTGTCGGACTTCGGCTCAGGTCGTGATCTTGCAGTTCGTGAGTTCGAGCCCCACATTGGGCTCTGTGCTGTTGGTGCGGAACCCACTTCAGATCCTCTGGCCTGCTTTCTTTCTCTCTGCCTCTCCCCCACTCACGCTCTCCTTTCAAAAATAAACAAAACATTTTGGGGCGCCTGGGTGGCACAGTCGGTTAAGCGTCCGACTTCAGCCAGGTCACGATCTCGCGGTCTGTGAGTTCGAGCCCGGCGTCAGGCTCTGGGCTGATGGCTCGGAGCCTGGAGCCTGTTTCCGATTCTGTGTCTCCCTCTCTCTCTGCCCCTCCCCCGTTCATGCTCTGTCTCTCTCTGTCCCAAAAATAAATTAAAAATGTTGAAAAAATAAATAAATAAACAAAACATTTTAAAAAATTAAAATATCAGCTAATGTTTACTGAATGTCCACTCTGTGTCAGGGCAGGCTGTAGGATCGAGGATCTCATAGAACAAGATGAGCATCTTCCATTTAAAGAAACTGAATAAAGCTCACTATTCTCGTTGAAAGTCCTTGTTTTGGTTTTTAAAGGCATTATTTAGTGCCGCTGGGGGAAATGGCTTCTGATCCTACTTTCAAATGACAATCGCTTATTCTGTGAACTCACAAAGCCAAGCCTACGCCAATGGGTTCAGGAAGGGATGGGGGACTAACAATTATTTCCCAGTTGAGTTTCAGTGAAATCTAAATGTAGTAGGTACCTATTAGGTGGTGTTTTTATCTTTCTCCACTGCCACCCCCAACCTGCATCCCTTTTCAGAAAACTGCTCATTCATAACTACAGGTTGGCTAAGGGAGCAGCCACATTTGGATAACAGGGCCTTGAACCTGGTACAAGAGTTAACCGCTTACCATGCTGAACCAACCAAATCCATTCGCTGAGAATTTGGAGGGATTACCAAGATATCCCTTCACAGACCCAGGTGGGTTTGAAAAGGGAGGGAGTAGGAGCCTGGCACCTGGGAGTGTCCATGTCCTGCTGTATAAACTGAGAAGCAGAAAAGGCTAGTCCGCAGTACAAGGCGAAGAGGAGACAGATGTTCAGAGAGGAACAGGGGTACGAGAGTGTGGATCCTGGTGGTGTTTGGTTGCCCACTTCTGGTGTGTTTCTGGGATTAGATGTCCCGCAACCCCCATTCGCCTAAGCCAACTTCCGCAATCAGAACGCTAAAGACCAGACTCCCATATTTCAAAGAAAATATTTTCCTGTTTACTAAACACTGGAGAGAAAACAAAAATCAGAAGCACTTGTTTCAAAATCAATGCTAGTATATTCCAGGAGTCATTAATATTTTGGAATTAGATGCCTTCTCCTCCTTCCACACCACTCCCTTAGAAGAAAGGTAAAATCCAGTATAAGGTGTAATGACTGAGGTAGAACTATCCTGGTCCTGGGTCCACAACTTCGCAGGACTGTGACCTTGGATGAGTTACTATGCTTTTCCAAGGAAAGAAAACTCTAAAGGTTGCTGGAGGATTAAAAATGTTCAGTACATGTAAGGCTCTGAGAACAGTCCGGCACACAGAAAAATGCTGAATAAATGGGAGCTACCATTGCCCAGGCCATGCTGTGTTCTCCCCTTGCCAGAACAGAGTACAAGGGGTCATTTATACCCTTTCCCCACCCTGCAATAGATGCTCTGCACTCTAGAACTGTCCAGTGATCAATCAGAACTCCAAGTGAGTGCTATTTGAGTCAGAGCCAGCAATGTTAGCAATACTTCAAAAACAACTTCTCTGGATTATTTGTTTTTGGGGGCATTGAATTGGTAAGTTCTTTATAGATTTTGGATACTAACCCTTTATCTGATATGTCATTTGCAAATATCTTCTCCCATTCCGTCAGTTGCCGGGTGTGCTGTTTGAAGGGACACATGCACTCCAATGTTTACAGCAGCATGATCAACAATAGTCAAAGTATGGAAAGAGCCAAGTGTCCATCAACAGATGAATGGATAAATAAGATGTGGTATATATATATATATATATATATATATATATATATATATATATACACACACACACACACACACACACACAATGGAGTATTACTCAGCAATCAAAAAGAATGAAATCTTGCCATTCGCAACTGTGTGGATGGAACTAGAGGGTATCATGCTAAGTGAAATTAGTCAGAGAAGGACAAATACCATATGACTTCACTCACATGAGGAATTTAAGATATGAAACAGATGAACATAAGGGAAGGGAAGCAAAAATAATATTAAAACAGGGAGGGCGAGAAAACAGAAGAGACTCTTAAATGTGGAGAGCAAACTGAGGGTTGCTGCAGGGGTTGTGGGAGGGGGGTTGGGCTAAATGGGTAAGGGGCATTAAGGCCTCTACTCCTGAAATCACTGTTGCACTCTATGCTAACTAACTTTGGTGTAAATTAAAAAATTAATTAATTAATTAAAAAATAAATACATTTTAAAAAATGAAAAAGAATAAAAACAACTTCTTCTCATAGCTCCCTTAGAGGAGGCTGTTGGTCACCCATCATTGCAGAGCATTCACTTAAATATATATAAGTATATATTTTTATATTTATATTTATATTTATATAATGCATATAACTGCATGTAATAATTATAATGGGTATAATCTGTATCTTATGATACTTTGTTTTCTGTGCAGCTTTTATTAAAGAACTAAAATTTTTTATTTCAAAACTCCATATTTTGAATATGTTAAAAAGCCAGATAGTAAAATTAGAAATCCATCAATTGTGCTGGATGGCTAATGTATGGGGAGGGACTGGAAGGAAAGAGGTGGCATAGATGACTGTTGTCACACTGGGGGACACACGCATTTCGGGAAAGAGGTGGCATAGATGACTGTTGTCACACTGGGGGACACGCGCATTTCAGGAATGTGATTCGGCCTGGCAGTCACTCCTATTAGTGATATGGAAAAACAAAAATCCTGTTAAGCACTCATTTAAGGACCAAGTGCAAAGGACTGTTTTAAAGACCTCTAGAATAGGTACTCTTGTCTTTTTTCCAAACAAGAGCACAGCATTTGAAATATAAGCTACAATTTTCTTTTTCTCTTAATGTTTTTTTTTTTTTTTTGAGAAAGAGAGAGAAAGCACGTGTGCGTGCATGCGAGTGGGGGAGGGGCAGAGAGAGATGGGGACAGGGGATCCAAAGCAGGCTCCTTGCTGACAGCAACAAGCCCAATAAGGGGCTCGAACCCACGAACACCTGAGCCGAGTTGGAGCCTCAACCGACTGAGCCACCCAGGTGCCCCTAAGCTACAACCTTCTTAAGGAGAAGGTGGAGTCCTTGAAGGGAATCAGAAAATGGAAACCAGTGATCAAGGACTGTGACAAGGCAGAAGGGATTCTACCCCTGAGTGGAGATTGGGGCACAGATGGTGGGGAACAGAACCTCGCCCCACTGAGCCTGCACAGGAAGCACCAGACTCTTCAGGGGGTTCACGGGTCTGACCCTTGGAGAAGCAGCAGCACCAAGCAAAAGGGAGCAACCACATAAAACCAATAAACGCGGTTTTGAATGAACCAAGGGAAAAGGCAGTGAACTTAAAAAGTTCCAGGCTGGTGTAGAAACCCAGTGTTGCGAGGTTCCCGATGCCTTGGGGTACAGATTGACAGGAGGGAGGAACTCAGGGCCAACACAAACTCCCCTCCATCAGCCTCCTATGACTCGAATGGCTGTGCATTCAGCCTTTCCCTGTCTGCAGTCAATAGCTCCATGACCTTGTCCCGTGCTACCCCAGGTGATGTTTACTTCCCACTGTCTAAATATCAGTGGTGCTGATGTGGAAATGTTGGGTTTTGGAGCCGACAGCCAAGAAAGAATTCCTGAGACGTCTTTGGTACAAAAAGGTGGCTTTATTAAAGCATGAGGACAGGGCCCGTGGGGACAGGGCGCTGCACTGGGGTTGTGACGGGTGACTGATTATCTACTTTCAAGCTGGGAAGGAGTTAGAGATAGTGTAAACCTCCAAGGAATTTTGGAAGCAAGGTTTCCAGGACCTTGAGGGGGCTGGCTGTTGTTAGGAAAAGGTCGTTTACTACTGTCTACTAAAACCTTAGTTATGAGACCCTTCATATGTATACAGGGGGCCATATGCTTGGAGGATGATTGCTAACATATCTCTTGGGGGGTTAGAGATAAAGGAAGTTTCCAAAGGAATTTTTATATGTTAAGGTAGATTTACAGTGTCCTGGAGCTTGGGATGTTAAGCTAAGATTGCCTTTTGCGCTTAGCAAAGTATCAACACGGACTCAGCTGAGCTCCTAGAAGAAGGTCACTCTGCCTGTTTCAAGGACTTGTCAATGGGCTGTAAGTACTAAGAAAATTTAATTTTTTCTTTTGCCTTTGTCCCCCACAGCAGTACTAGTCCTCACTGTGACCTCCCCAGGGTGGAGCAGGCTAGAGTTGGAAAGCGGGAGGAGTTAAGAAAAGGGTCCTAATGTAAAGGGTTCTGTTACATTACTCCCTGATCTGTTTCAGTCTTATTAAGAGTTGCAACATAGGGGCACATGTGTGGCTCCGTGGGTTAAGCGTCCAACTCTTGATTTCAGCCCAGGTCATGATCTCGATATCAGGGTTGTGAGCCCCTGTGGGGGGCTCTGTGCTGAGCATGGAGCCTGCTTGAGATTCTCTCTCTCTCTCTCTCTCTCTCTCTCTCTCTGGCATTCCTCCACTCATGCGCACAGGTACTCTCTCAAAAACAAATAAATAGGGGTACCTGGGTGACTCACTCGGTTAAGCACCCGACTTCAGCTCAGGTCCTGATCTCATGGTTTGTGGGTTTAAGCCCCATGTTGGGCTCTATGCTGACAGCTCGGAGCCTGGCACCTGCTTCAGATTATGTGTCTTCCTCTCTCTCTGCCCCTCCCCTGCTCATGCTCTCTCTCACTCTCTCAAAATAAGTGAAAAAATAACATTAAAAATAAATAAACATTAACAAAAAAGAGTTGCATTATACAAGTTAATGTGTGAAGAAATGGGGCAGAATTGTGGCATGAATTTTACCAGTTTTTTAAATCTTAGAGTCTCTTGAACATGTGTAGCACATTGAACGCTAGCCAAACTCATTATGTTGGTGATTTTAAAAAGATCTTTCTCCATGTGACATTTCGTATTATATAAACTCAGCATTATTAATAATAACATGAATTATTTCATGTTTTTCTCTGTTGTATGATAAAGAGAAGAAAGTTTTATTTTCTTTTTTTTTTTTAATTTTTTTTTAACGTTTATTTATTTTTGAGACAGAGAGAGACAGAGCATGAACGGGGGAGGGGCAGAGAGAGAGGGAGACACAGAATTGGAAGCAGGCTCCAGGCTCTGAGCCATCAGCCCAGAGCCCGACACGGGGCTCGAACTCACGGACCGTGAAATTGTGACCTGAGCTGAAGTCGTCTGCTTAACCGACTGAGCCACCCAGGCGCCCCGAAAGTTTTATTTTCAAGAAATACTTTAGGGCAAAAAAATGGTCTCTTTCATTTTGGTTACTCTTCATTCCTATTATTATTTTTTTATTCTGCATTTGATTTTTTGTTTTTTTAGAGAGAGAGGGGCAAGCATGAGCCAGTAGGGGAGGGGCAGAGAGAGAGAGAGGGAGAAAGAGAATCCCAAGTAAGCTCCATGCTGCCTGCACAGAGCCCGATGTGGGCTCGATCCCACAACCCTAGGATCATGACCTGAGCCGAAATCAAGAGTTGGACATTTAACCAACTGAGCCACCCGAGTGTCCCATTCCTATTATTGTTTAAAAGAAAGAGAAATGTCTTGAGAAAAGGCCAGAAAAACTTAATGTCAAGCAAAAGGTCACTCGTATAAGTCACAGATACAAATCACCAGTGTCCCATTTACAGTACAGTGTGGGTAAGCACCAATATCCAGCTGGTTCACTCTCACAAATTAGTCTTGCCATTAAAAATACAAAGTATGTTATTATATTTTCGTCCCAACACTGTCATGTTGAAGTAGAACACCCCGTCGACTGTTTCCTCTTTCATTAAAAAGACAAGTCAACCAAAACACAGTCACGGTAGAATGGCAATACGTTTGCTAGCATCATGAAAATGCAGACAGTGCAATTGAAGTCGCACAATCTCTTAACACTGTAGTAACCTAACAAGGAGTTCTGGAGCCTTTGTTATTTAAAAAAAAAAATGTTAGCCCTTTAACATGGTGCTTCAGAGAAAACCTCTAGCTGATGGGATTCTATGTACTAATACTGAAACCAGTAACCAAAAGGTTAACGGGACTAATAAACACAGCTGTAGACTAATAAGCAGAACTGCAACTTTTTACCCAGGTCGCGTTCATTTGCCTTTGCATTTCCCTGACTCTGCTTAGGTGAGGCAGATTTGAGGCTCTCCTTCGGGTCTCCTCCTTTGGCTGCCTCTCCAATAAACTCTTTCCTTGCTGCAGATTCCACGGAATCGTCTTCCCAGGGATCATCTTCCAGGGATCGTCTTCCCTGTGCATCAGACTGGCACACTTGGGTTTGGGTACACAGCAACAGGTAGGATGATCATTTAGACATTCCGACTCCGATGAACTTCTTGGAAGAAGGTACAGCAAAACCCTGGATTGCGAGTAACTTGTTCTGCGAGTGTTCCACAAGACGAGCTAACATTTCTATTACATTTTAACTTGATAAACGAACGATGTCTTGCAACGCAAGTAGTATCTGATGTGAAACATCACATGATTACAACTGAGCCAATGGTTCTCCTCTCTCATGTGCACGTGCTGCGGGATTGTAGTTGGTCGTCTCCCTTGCTCGGATGCTGGCTGGCAGGCCATGCTGTTTGGCCGAAATCAGTGATTTTTCAGAATGTTGGGAGGTGCCCACAACTGGCACTAGTGTATTTTTTGTCACTTCAAAGTGCCTATGGACAGTCCTTTGTTTTTCCATACAAGAGTGAGCTTGCCTGCAGATATAGACCCTTTCCTCTGCTGGCTTATTGCCGGTTACATGAAATACAGTATATGGCAAGAGTTTATTAATACTGTACTGTAGTCAACAACTGTGCAAATGTATGCAATGGCTCCCATGCAGAAAAAGGTTCAAAAGAAAGGCGGTAAGAAGAAGGAGATGATTACAGTGGAAGTTAAAATGGAAATCGTCAAGAAATAGGACTGAGGTATGCGAGTGACCAAAATTGCAAGATTTTATAAGAAGTCTACGTCTGCATCTCGTCTGCAGAGGAGGAGGAGAAAAAGGTGGAGAAATCCCTCTGTTCAAATGAGATTAGGGAGATGTGTAAAATGGTTGACACAGTGCCAAATTTTGCATGTGTTCCTTGTTGAAGTTGCATGAAAAGAAAGAGATTCCATTGAGCCAATAGATAGCAGTGATTCCATTAGTGATAGTGAAAGTCATCCTACACAATAACCCTCCTCTCTCTTGTCTCCGTCACACCAGCCATGAAGCTTTTCAAAGGTAAGTGCAGGTGAATTTGTTTACTTTGTCTTAATATTTTGTATTTTCTTATTATTTTGTATTATATGACAGTATTGTAATCATTTTTATGTGAATGTTTTTGAGTTGTGCAACAAATCATCTGAGTTTCCCTTATTTCTTACGGGGAGATTCACTTTGATATACAAGTGCTTGGATTACAAGCATGTTTCTGGAATGAATTATGCTTGCAAACCGAGGTTTTACTGTACATCCTTTGCTAATGAAAGATCACTTTTCATCTTACTGCCTCTTCAAGAAATGCCAAATGTAAGCCATCTAAGAGAAATATTTAGGATATTGGAGAAATCTGATTCATCTTTTACTTAGGTAAGTCTCTTATAATCATGAAATGTACTTTTCTGAAATAAGCCTTGAGGAAGAATGTCAAGACAAAGTATCTTAGTACTTTCTTCCTAGAAAGCGAATTCATGCCACATATATACTGGTGAAGTTATAGAACAAAGATACACTAATCATCATGGTGATGGTATATACATTAAAGCTTGGGTGAATAAATTCAATTTCTACAAAATATGAATTTAAAGATTATATTTCCCTGTAGCAAAACATAATATAGTATTTTACAACAAACATGTAACCCTACACTCAAGATTAAGAATTAAATTCCAGGGGGTGGCTCAGTCGGTTGAGTGGCTGGCTCTTGGTTTTGGCTCAGGTCACGATCCCAGGGTCGTGGGAGTGAGCCCTGTGTTGGGCTCCGTGCTGAGTGTGGAGCCTGCTTAAGATTCTCTGTCTGCCCCTCTCTACTGCTCGTGGGCTCGCTCTCTCTCTCTTTCTCAAAAAAAATTTTTTTTTAAAGAATTAAATTCCGGGGGTGCCTGGGTGGCTCAGTCGGTTGAGCGTCCGACTTCAGCTCAGGTCACGATCTCACGGTCCGTGAGTTCGAGCCCCGCGTTGGGCTCTGGGCTGATGGCTCAGAGCCTGGAGCCTGCTTCGGATTCTGTGTCTCCCTCTCTCTCTGCCCCTCCCCCATTCATGCTCTGTCTCTCCCTGTCTCAAAAATAAATAAACATTAAAAAAAAAAATTTAAAAAAAAGAATTAAATTCCATAGGAGAAGAAAAAAATTTTGTACTTAAAAATAGATTATTACAAGAGACTGTTTGCCCTTCATAGAAGAAAATTAGCCAGAAACTCAGTTTCATAATGCTAAAAATCACAGTATATTCAGCTATGCCTTAACCCCGCTTGGCTAAAGTTTTTTGCTCTTTGTGTCATTATGATGACTGATAAAGTCAATATTTTTCCTCCCCCTTTTTTCTCTCTATCCAAGAATAACAAGTTCAGTGTTGCTTTCTCAAAAGTGCTTGCATCATTGATCTTACCCTCTCAAGGAAATATACTAGGGTTTTTTAAATTAAATTTAAATTGAATAGAAGCTAAATCAAAGTATTTAGGGTTTATAGTTTTTCTTTCCACAAGAGGCACCAATTCTAGGATGGTCACCTGAGGAAGCCTTTGGGATTAAATGGAAAATTTAAACAATATCAATGGTTCAATCAACAGATACTTACCAACAAGTGTGTGAAGGTGAAGTATGTGTGGTTGACTTTCTTGGTCCAATCCAGAGCCACTGGGCAATTGCCATGGTCATATTGAAATGGCCCTACCCTAGGACTTCCCTCATCCTTAATCTCTTGTGTCCTAGGCTTTCAAGCCACCCCCTCTCTCCTGTACCCAATGCTTTGCTTCAATGTGGATTAGGTTCTATAATCTTACCATCACCAAGTTTTAAAGAAAATTCTCAGCTTTCATCTATTTCACGATCTTCTAAGTTGCAGTCCTGCTCAGAATTTTGCCTTCTAACACTACCTGGGTCACTGATCATTTTACTTCCCAAACTGTCATTAATTACAGATTTGCTAATCAGGGATTTGCAGTCTGAAACTTGAGCCATGATTTTGTTAGGATCAGAACAAAGAATATAGAGGGCTCCAGAAATAAAATAATTGAATTTAAGAATTTAGGAAAGAATAACACAAGTGTCCGGGTGCCCGGGTGGCTCAGTGGGTTAAGTGTCGACTCTTGATTTCAGCTCAGGTCAAGATCTTACTGTTCTTCAGTTCAAGCCCCATGTGGGACTCTGCCCTGTCAGCCCAGAACCTGCTTGGGATTCTCTCCCACTCTGCCCCTCTCCTGCACTCTCCCTTTCTCTCCCAAAATAAATAAATAAACTTAAAAAAAAAAAAAAAAGAATTACACAAGTGTCTGCCTATACACAAACACTCCTCACGGCCCCCCTGTTGTTGAAAACTCAGGAGAAAGAGAACATGTCCCCTCTCACCTCCTCAGTCTTTGGTAGCTGGGGTTGGCTTCCTCACTAGGAAAAGCAAAGGATCTCCCACCCACTGCATTGCCACAAATTTGTGGTGTGATTTCAGACAACTAGAGTAACTTCTTGGTATTTTGGTACTAACCCCATGGGACTGTTGGAAGAATTAAATAGGTTAATACTTGTAAAGGGAAAAGGACGATGTCTGGCACGTAACAGCTATAGCAAAAGTAATACTTGCTTACCATGCAATCCAGTTTCATGGATGTCAACATACCCTTGGTGTGTGTGTGTGTGGGGGGGGGTGGTTTGCAGAATTTCAGAGCAGGGATTTAAAAAAAAAACTGTAGGGGCGCCTGGGTGGCGCAGTCGGTTAAGCGTCCGACTTCAGCCAGGTCACGATCTCGCGGTCCGTGAGTTCGAGCCCCGCGTCAGGCTCTGGGCTGATGGCTCGGAGCCTGGAGCCTGTTTCCGATTCTGTGTCTCCCTCTCTCTCTGCCCCTCCCCCATTCATGCTCTGTCTCTCTCTGTCCCAAAAATAAATAAAAATAAATAAATAAAATAAAATAAAATAAAAATAAAAAAAAAACTGTAAGAATCCACTACTTTATTTCTAAGAAATTGGGGGAATTTCTGTGGGACCTGAATTTTAAAGTGTTTGACCGAGAGGACAATAATTTTGAATCCGGAGAAAAGTATTGCTATGGGCATAATCACCCCAGTGTGCATCCAATATGCTCACCATAAAAGTCAGTTACATTTCAACAGTTTTCTGGGTTACCTCTTGTAAGCTTAGACCTCGTGGTGCTCAGGTTGAATGGTATAAATAGATAAGAAATCTGTTGGCACAATGGAACAGTGATTCTCAGACAATTTGACAGTTGTCTATGGGCATTTTTGATTGTCACAACTGAGACAGCACTCAAGGCCTCACGGATAGAGGTCAGAGGTGCCGCTCAACATCCTACACTGAGCAGGACAGCCGCCCCATACCAAAGAATTATCTGGGCCCCAATGACTGTAGTGCCAAGGTTGAGAAATCCTGATGTAGAGGAAGGATTACCAAGACTTGGCATGATGAGAATATTGGCTTTGAGCCACATGAATGTTATTTTCATTCATGCCCTTGCTATGGTCCCAAAAGGACAAGAAAATTATTTTTATCTCTTGCAGAGAGAACTTTTTAATTAAAGACACAAGACAACCTGGTGTCTGGATGTTAGTGTCCTGTTTCCTTGGCCAACCCAGAGCACTCATGAATCCATCATCCTGTGGCAGGGATTCAAGTTATGTGCAAGTTCAGTAACAGGGACTTCTGGTCCCCAGTGTTGCCGCTGTGTGATGCCTAATTTGCTGGCCACCGTCATTCACACTGAACCCCAACCTGGCGCCCTGGTCTGAGATGACCAGCCAGCTACCTCGTAGAATGCCAGTGACTTTGGACTTCATTCTTCTTGGAAAAAGGAGGAATTTTTCCTTCACCAGGACAGACACATTCTGCATTTGGATTTGCCTTTTCTGTCTGCCCTGCCTCCCCAGCATCATTATCTGAGGATTGTCTTTTGTAGCAGGAAATGATCAAGACTCAAATAATGGGACAAGCCATTTTGGACTATAAAACACAGCAGAACAGGGGTGCCTGGGTGGCTCAGTTGGTTGGGCGTCAGACTTTGGCTCAGGTCATGATCTCATGGTTTGTGAGTTCAAGCCCCATATTGGGCTCTGTGCTGACAGCTCAGAGCCTGGGGCCTGCTTCGGATCTGTATCTCCGTCTCTCTCTGCTCCTCCCTCACTCGTACTCTGTCTCTCTTTCCCTTTCTCAAAAATAAATAAACATTAAGAAAAAATTTTAAAAATCTTAAAAAAAACCCTCAGTGGAACACATTAGAAAGAATAATCGAAAGATTTTTTTAAGATTATAAATCAGATTGTTATATCTCCTGGTTTAAAGGACAGTTTTATAACGATTACCCTCATTAAACAAAATTGGATGTAATTTATCACTAAACCTGGTTTAAAGATGGGATAAAAGAAGTAG
Organism: Neofelis nebulosa; assembly: GCF_028018385.1. Classification (NCBI taxonomy): domain Eukaryota; kingdom Metazoa; phylum Chordata; class Mammalia; order Carnivora; family Felidae; genus Neofelis; species Neofelis nebulosa. The sequence continues at coordinate 7,165,751 of NC_080794.1, read as the reverse complement.
TTTTAATTGAAATAAATGGACAGGAAAAGCAACAAAAGATCTTATTAAAGTACAAATATCACTGGTTACAGTAAATATATATATATATAAGCAGAGTATTGGAATTGTCTGATAGTGGTGGATAAATAAATTATAACACTAGTGCACAAGAAAATGAGCAAATGTTTGGGAATAATCATAACCACAAAAATCTGTAATGTATACACAACATAAGGAATAAATTCTGGTATCAAAACTTAAAAAGATTATTTTTTTAAATAAATAAAATTTTTAATTAAAAATTATTTTATCATGGCTTGTGTAAAAGAAATACTATTAAATTGCAAGAGATCTGTTGCACCACTTAAATAGGTGTTTGATCAGTAGTTGAAATGTTGAAGAACAGATTAAGTTCTGACTTTCTGTCGATTAATTTGGAAAAACAATTCTGTTTTGAGAAGTGTGCTTTTAAAGCAAATTAGAAATGAATTGTGTAAGACACTTTTCCAAAAGGAGACATCCGGATGGCTAACAGATAGATGAAAAGATGCTCGGCATCACTCATCATCAGGGAAATACAAATCCAAACCACAATGAGATACCACCTTACACCCGTCAGAATGGCTGAAATTAACCACTCAGGAAACAACAGATGTTGACAGGGATGCGGAGAAAGAGGAACCCTTTTGCACTGCTGGTGGGTATGCAAGCTGATACAGCCACTCTGGAGAACGGTATAGCTGTTCCTCAAAAAATTAAAAATAGAACTACCCTGCAACCCAGCAATTGCACTACCAGGTACTTATCCAGAGGATAGAGGAGTGCTGGTTCGAAGGGGCACATTCACCCCAATGTACATAGCAGCACTATCAACGATAGCCAAATTATGGAAAGAGCCCAAATGTCCATTGACTGATGGATGGATGAAGAAGATGTGGTATATATGTAATAGAATATTAGTGATCAAAAAGAATGAAATCTTAACATGTGCAACTATGTGGATGGAACTAAAATGCACTATGCTAAGTGAAATAAGTTAGGGAAAGACAAATATCATGTGCCTTCACTCATATGTGAAATTTGAGAAACAAAACAGATGAACATAGGGGGAGGAAAGGAAAATAAGATAAAAAGAGAGAGGGAGGCAAACCAAAAGAAACTCTTAAATACAGAGAACAAGCTGAGGGTTACTGGAGGGGAGGGGAGTGGGGGGGGGATGGGCTAAGTGGGGGATGGGCATTAAGGAGGACACTTGTTGGGATGAGCACTGGGTGTTGAAAGTAAGTGATGAATCACTGGATTCTACTCCTGAAACCAATACTACACTATATGTTAACTAACTTGGATTAAATAAAACAATTTTTTTTAAATTTTTTTTAACGTTTATTTATTTTTGGGACAGAGAGAGACAGAGCATGAACGGGGGAGGGGCAGAGAGAGAGCGAGACACAGAATCGGAAGCAGGCTCCAGGCTCTGAGCCATCAGCCCAGAGCCCGACGCGGGGCTCGAACACACAGACCGCGAGATCGTGACCTGAGCTGAAGTTGGACGCTTAACCGACTGAGCCACCCAGGCGCCCCGAAAATAATTTTTTAAAAAAAAAATGAATTGTGTAAACACAAGAATACAAATCTCATAACCTTTATTAAATTTTTAAGTAATGCTGCAGAAAAGATTGCAGACTACCTTCCCTGCAGATCACAAGATAGCTGCTAATAGCTTCTAAGAAAGGACTTCTTTGCTTACCTCTATCCTGGTCATAGAATGAAAGCTCCTTCCAGAAGTCTGACTCGACCAACATTGGTCACCTACCCAACCTTGAACCAATGATAATTGTCTGGGGTTGTCATGCGTTGATTGGTTCTAACTTTGGTTTCTGGTTCTATTACCATAAGACCAATGGACTCAGCATATTTGGCTTCGAGCCCTGTGGCTAGGAGAGAGATTATTATCTCTAGAATCACATGGATCATAAGGGGTACAAATGATTGATGAAAATGGGGGATCTGATGTAAAAGAGGTGGGGATGGATAGGTGCTGAGGGAAGAGTGTTCACAAGGAGCAAATTCTCTTTCCCTTGTTGTGAGAGTCAGTGCCAACACTAACTCTAACTCTCTCCTTCTTGTCTGTTTTCCTGGTTGAGCAAAAAGCCAAAACTAGTCAATGGCAACACCTATTTCAGCAAAAAACTTACTATGTCCTGGGGGTGGTATAGAGAGAGGAAGAACACATCAGTAAAACCTTTGGACCTGGAGAACGAAGGGTCCAGGGGAAAGGAAGCAGATGATTCATGAACTGTAACTCTGGGAAGAATTCTCTTGTCTTTCCCTCATCCAGCTCTCCTCTTGGGTTCCTATATCTCTGCATTCTTCTATGGGGAAAAATAAAACTGTATGTGTCACTAACTCAAGGCATCTGAAAGGCAGCAGCCAATCCCCCATTATAGTCGCTCTTGGTAGCATAGATAAAGCCGACTCACAAGGGAGGGCAGACCAAAGAGAAGATTCCAGAAACTGAGCAGGGCTTTGATAAAAATGTGCCTGAAACCTAATCTACTTTCTCACTTCCCGTTCATGAGAAAATAAAATTCATTGTTTTTTTATTCAGTTCTAAATGGAGATTTTGTTATCTGCCCACTGTCTCCCCCAAAGCCTCTAAATTGATATTTTGTGATACAATGAGGTCATGAAGAGAATAGTGACCCTCTGAAGTCCATTCTGGGATCTTCCTTAATTACTAGTCCTAATAGCAAAAATGCATGAGGACTACTCTTACTTTGCACTGGCAAAAAGACCATGAATTCCGCCCTCAGGAATAAAACTTCAGGCACTCTGCTAAGCACAGATCCCTGACCAGCAGAGCTGCTGGCCTGATGGGGGAAGGAAGACGTGAACACCAGCTGTATCCTCTGACCACGTTTTACTTCAATCTGTACTTCCTGCTTTTCTTTGTCTTCTGTTTATTTAAAAAATTTTCCTTCTCTTTATGCCTACCTCTCACATCATTAGCAGGAGTTTGGGCAATGGTTAAATTCACCGTGGATTTCAGCATATTAAGAAAATATTGGGGGGGGGGTGCCTGGGTAGCTCAGTGTGTTAAGCGTCCAACTCTTGATTGCGGCTGGGGTCATGATCTCAGGATTCATGAATTCGAGCCCAGCATCAGGCTCTGCGCTGACTGTGTGGAGCCTGCTTGGGATTCTCTCTCTCTGCCCCTCCCCCACTTATGCATGCACGCATTCGCACACACACACACACACTCCCTCTCCCTCTCTCAAAATAAATAAACTTTAAAAAAAAAAGTAAGGAAGTATTTGGATGGAATAAGAAATGGAATGTACTTTATTGGGAGCTTGTAAACTCTAAAAACATCTAAGTCTTTATTCTAGATGCAAGAGGTAGGCATGACTTTGGGTTGTTTTTCATTGGTCAGGGAATGAAAGTGTTTACAAGTTGCATATGGAAATTTGCAGAATCTCAGGAACATTTTGGGAAAGCCTCAGAAGAAGGATTTATAGTGTACATATGTGTGTATTCTGGCAAGTTAAGTACTATAATGTGGTGATGTTGGAATATAGGTGTGTTTTTTCCTGCCCAGCACCCATCCTTTGGAGAGTACCCACTCCATATGGTACTTGATATGGGGAGGGAGCAGGAAGAGGATGGGAGAAGCTGGGAGAGCTGTCAGACCTGGATACTCCCAGGAATGAGCTTGTCTCACAGCTGTGCTGAGCTCACTGGTGGGCTGGGAGCAGCCTGCGGGCAGCATGGGCTCTGAGCTAACCTAGCGATAGATTCCAGAGCACAGCATCTCTGAGATCTGAGAGGTCCATTCTCCTTGCCTGCACGATCAGTAAGAGAAGGGAACATGCCAGCCTATCCACTCCCACTACAAAGGAAGTGAGACTAAGCGGGTCAATGACATACCCTTTCAGGAATTTCGATTCCCAAGGAGAAAACCCACAACAGACTTAAGGTCAGAAGCAGAGTCACACTATGGCAGGACCCACAGGAAGGTTCCTGCTGCTGAAGACTTTGGTGCTGCCATAATCGATTCCAAGATTTTTTTGGTTCAGCACTTTCTTTGACTATATGAACTGTTCAGTATAATTGTAATACATCCCTTTCTTTTGAAAAATTTTGGAATTATTTTCTATTGCTTGTATATGTCAAAGAATCAGCTGAGGTGGGTGAAAGGGGCTAGTTTTTGAAAATAAAGAAATGCTTTTAGAGAAATATAAAAGTTCGTACATGGTACATAAGTGTAAAAATCTTTAAAAATTACATGGGGTGCCTGGGTGGCTCAGTTGGTTAAGCATCTGACTTAGGCTCAGGTCATGATGTCATGGTTCTTGAGTCTGAGACCCATGTTGGGCTCTGTGCTGACAGCACAGAGCCTGGAGCCTGCTTTGGATTCTGTGTCTCCCTCTCTCTGCCCCTCCCCTGCTCGTGCTCTGTCTCTCTCTCTTTCTCTCTCAAAAGTAAACATTGAAAATTTTAAAAATAAACAAAAATCTTTAAAAATTACATACATGATATTATGTGTTCTGGAAAGCTGGTTTTTTGTTTAGTATATGTTTCAGATTTCATCTATGTCTATAGTTCATTACGAAATACTCCACTGATTGAATATACTGTTCATGAGAATGGTATACCATTCTTTTCTTCATGAACAGTAAGAAGAGTTATACCTTTTTGCAATTACAAAGCTGAGAGTACATGTATGTGTCTTTTGTGCACCTATACAAACATTCCTGTAGAATTCATACCTAAGAAGGTAACTGCTGTGTCTTAAGGTACCCACTTCTGGGTATTGCAACTGGGTATTGCCATTTGCTCTTCATAGTGGTTGAAAATTTTACTCTCTTTCTTTAGGAATACAGCAAATTTCTCATTGTTCCACATCATTGAAATACTTGGTATCTTTAGATTCTTAATTATGGCATACTTACAAAATGGAACATTATTTGACAGTAAAAAGAAATTAACTGATACATACTACAACACAAGTGAACCCTGAAAATACTATGCTAAATGAAAGAAACATGTCCCAAAAGACTACATATTATAGGATTCCATTTGTATAAAATGCCCAGAATAGGCAAAGTGACCAAGACAGAAAGTAAATTAATGATTTCCAGGGGCTGAGGGGTTGGAGGGAAAGGGGGGATGCATGCCAGTGGGTATAGGGTTTCTTTGGGGGATGATGGAAATGTTCCAAAATTGATTGTGGCGATGTTTTCACAATATTGTCAATATACTAAAGACATTGGACTGTGCACTTTAAATGGGTGAATTATATTGTATATAAATTATATCTCAATAAGGCTATTATCACAAAAAATGTTTGGAGACTACTGGTCTACATAGAGTAGGAAATACTAGACACAGTAATAGCGTAACTGATGGAGAAATGTGAAACAGAGAAGACACTGATTTGTATTGCTTACCGCAGGTGGAGTAAATCAGAGGTGACAGAGATTTCAGATAGACTGACAGAAATGTGGGATTATGAGTTGAGATGACACCTATGTGGGAGAGTGTACAGATCTTGTTGGCATCACTTGTGTGTCTCCAACAGCTGTGATTTCAGGGACTGTCAAAGTCTAGTGATGTTGAGTGGCAGGGAGCTTGGGTGTCCTACACAATATAATAAGTAGATGCTGCCTTCTTTCTTTCTGATGTGCTGTAGTTAAAGGATTTTGTGAACATCCAAGTTAGCCAAAATTGCAAGTTCTTTTTTAAATATTTAAAGGACAGAAAGTAATTTTAACTGCGTCAAATGTGGTACATCGAGGACTAGGATTGACTTCAAACTACTGTGTGCACTTCTTATTCTTTTCTTTACAAGTTTTTATTTATTTATTTATTTATTTATTTATTTATTTATTAAAAAAAATTTTTTTTCAACGTTTTTTATTTATTTTTGGGACAGAGAGAGACAGAGCATGAACGGGGGAGGGGCAGAGAGAGAGGGAGACACAGAATCGGAAACAGGCTCCAGGCTCCAGCCATCAGCCCAGAGCCTGACGCGGGGCTCGAACTCATGGACCGCGAGATTGTGACCTGGCTGAAGTCGGACGCTTAACCGACTGCGCCACCCAGGCACCCCTACAAGTTTTTATTTAAATTCAAGTTAGTTAACATACAGCATAATATTAGTTTCAGGTGTTCAGTGCAGTGATTCAACACTTGTACATCACCCGGTGCTCATGACAAGTGTACTCCTTAATCTCCAGCACCTATGTCACCCATCCCCCCACCCTCTCCCCTCTGGTACCCATTAGTTCCTTCTCTATAATTAGGAGTCTGTTTCTTGGTTTCTCTCTCTCATTTTCCCTTTGCTTATTTGTTTTGTTTCTTAAATCCCAAATATGAGTGAAATAATATATATTTGTCTTTCTCTGACCGAATTATCTTGCTTAGCATGATACTCTCTAGCTCCTTCCATGTGTTTGCAAATGGCAAGATTTCACTTTTTATGGCTGAGTAATATCCCATTGTATATAATGGATATTACACACACACACACACACACACACACGCCACTTTTTCTTTATCCATTTATCAATTGATGGACACTTGGGCTGTTTCCATACTTTGGCTATTGTAAATAATGCTGATATAAACATGGGGATGCATGTATCCTTTTGAATTAGTATTTTTGTATCCTTTGGGTAAATACCTAGTAGTGCAATTGCTGGATTGTAGGGTAGTTCTATTTTTAAGTTTTTGATGAATCTTCATACCGTTTTCCAGAGTGGCTTCATCAGTTTGCATTCCCACCAACAATGTAACAGGGTTCCCCTGTCTCCACATCCTTGCCAACACCTGTTGTTTCTGGTGTTGCTGGAGTAGGATGCTTAACTGACTGAGTCACCCAGGTGCCCCCCATTTTGAACTTATTTTTGTGTATGATGCAAGAAAGTGGTCTAGTTTCATTCTTTTGCATGTTGCTGTCCAGTTTTCCCAACATCGTTTGTTGAAGAGACTGTCTTTTGCCCATTGGATATTCTTTCCTGCTTTGTCAAAGATTGACTATATAGTTGTAGGTTCATTTCTGGGATTTTTATTCTGTTCAATCTATGTGTCTATTTTTGTGCCAGTACCATACTGTTTTGATTACTACAGCTCCAGCTTTGTTTTTCTTTTCTTTTCTTTTCTTTTCTTTCTTTTTTTGTTTTTTTAAAGTAGGCTCCATGCCCCAATTCAGGGCTTGAACTCACAACGCTGAGATCAAGAGTCAGATGCTTAACCAACTGAGCCACCCAGGCACCCCTGTTTTTGTTTTTCAAGGTTGCTTTGGCTGATTGAATCAGGGTCTTTTGTGGTTCTGTACAAATTTGGGGATTGTTTGTTCTAGCTCTGTGAAAAATGCTATTGGTGTTTTAATAGGGATTGTATTAAATGTGCAGATTGCTTGGGGTGGTATAGACATTTTAGCAATATTTGTTTTCTAATCCATGAGCATGAAACGTCCTTCCATTTCTTTGTGTTGTCTTCAATTTCTTTCATCAGTGTTTTATAGTTTGCACAGTACAGGTCTTTCACTGCTTTGGTTAGGTTCATTCCTAGGTATTTTACCTTTTTGGGTGCAGTCATAAATGGGATTGATTCCTTAATTTCTCTTTCTGTTGCTTCTTTATTAGTGTATAGGAATGCAACAGATTTCTGTACATTGATTTTGTATCCTGCAACTTGACTGAATTCGTCTATCAGTTCTAGCAGTGTTTTGGTAGTCTTTCAGGTTTTCTAATATAAAGTACCATGTCATCCACAAACAGTGAAAGTTTGGCTTCTTCCTTACCAATTTGGATGCCTTTTATTCCTTTCTGTTGTCTAAATGCTGTGGCTAGGACTTCCATTACTATGTTGAATAGAAGTGGTGAGAGTGGGCATCCCTGTCATGTTCCTGACTGTAGAATAAAATCTCTCAGATTTCCCCATTGAGGATGATGTTAGCTGTGGGTTTTTCATATATGGTCTTTATTATGTTGAGGTATGTTCCCTCTAAACCTACTTTGTTGAGGGTTATTTATCATGAATGGATGTTGTACTTTGTCAAATGCTTTTTCTGTGTCTATTGAAATGATCATATGGCTCTTTTCCTTTCTCTTATTGATGTAATGTATCACATTGGTATGTTTTCAAACACTGAGCCTCTCCTGCAACCCAGGAAAATATCCCACTTGATCTGGTAAATGATTTTTTAATGTATTTTTGGATTGCGTTTGCTAGTATTTTATTGAGAAATTTTGTATCTATGTTCATCAGGGATATTGGCCTGTAGTTCTGTGTTTTAGTGGTGCCTTTACCTGGCTTGGGTATCAGGGTAATGCTGGCCTCATAGAATGAATTTGGAAGTTTTCCTTCCTTTTCTATGTTTTTTTGGAATAGTTTGAGAAGAGTAGGTATTAACTCTTCTTGGAATGTTTGGCCTGTGAAGCCATCTGGTCCTGGACTTTCATTTGTTGGGAGTTTTTTGATTACTGATTCAATTTCTTTGCTGGTTATTGGTCTGTTCAAGTTTTTTATTTCTTTCTGTTTCAGTTTTGATAGTTTATACGTTTCTAAGAAGTTACCCATTTCTTCTGGGTTGTCCAATTTGTTGCTATATGTAATATTATATATTATATATATATAATTATATAATATTATAATTGTTGGTATTTCTGTGGTGTTGGCTGTTATTTCTCTCTCATTTGTGATTCTATTTAGCACTGTTTTTTCCTATTTACTTATTTATTTATTCTTTTGAGCCCACACACTCACGTGAATGGGGGAGGGGCAGAGGGGAAGGGAGAGAGAGAGAGAGAGAGAGAGAGAGGGAGAGAGAGAATCTTAAGCAGGGCTCCACAAGCGCTCTCTCAGGACTCCCCCTCACAACCATGAGATCATGAAATGAGCCAAAAGAGCCAAAATCAAGAGTCAGTGCTTAGCCCAATGAGCCACCCAGGCACCCCTAGCCCTTCTTATTCTTGTCGGAGAGCACACCTGCTTGTCAGCACTGCTTTCTCATTCTTTTTGTTTTGTTTTGTTTTCTCATTCTTGATGGAGAAGTGAAATTATAATGCTTCTTATACTATATAGTACCTGCTCTAAAAGATGCTAAATAGAGCATAAATCTGGAATTCCCGGTTAGTAATGGGAGAAGCTACATTCTTAATTGTGGTTTTGGTGATATTACTCTCTTGGTTCATAGCCACTTACATCTGAATGGGTTTTTATTATATATGGGACTATAGTTCTAGATTTTCCAGAGGTCTTGATTTAGCATGGTTTAACTATTGTCAAAAATAATAAACAGTGAAGGATATCTAAAAGTGATCCAGAGGGGCGCCTGGGTGGCGCAGTCGGTTAAGCGTCCGACTTCAGCCAGGTCCGTGAGTTCGCGCCCCGCGTCGGGCTCTGGGCTGATGGCTCGGAGCCTGGAGCCTGTTTCCGATTCGGTGTCTCCCTCTCTCTCTGCCCCTCCCCCGTTCATGCTCTGTTTCTCTCTGTCCCAAAAATAAATAAAAAATGTTAAAAAAAAAAAAAAATAATAAATAAATAAATAAAAAATAAAAGTGATCCAGACTAGGATATTCCCTTAGAAAGTATCTCTCTATCTACATGTCTATCTATCTATATAACATTTATATGTTATATATTAAATACTATAAATATATAAAAATATAAAATCTCGGACCATATATACCAACTTAGAGGTTTGAAAATTTCCTCATGAAGAGTTATCATGAATAAAATTCTCTCTTGAAAGACTGTAGTTTATTCACTTATGTCCATACTATTTTAAGAGTTTTCAAGGAATAGTCACTTCATAAGCTAGCTCTATGTTGATCATCATTATAGTTTTCTGCAAGCATGACATTTGGAACATATTATCTAAATAATTCTGGAATTTGGACTTCTCATTTTTCAAAAGCTTCACTTGTGAAATAAAAACTTTAAAACACTATGGTCTTGGGGCACCGGGGTGGCTCAGTTGGTTAAGCATATGACTCTTGGTTTCAGCTTAGGTCGTTATCATGGTTCGTGAGTTCGAGCCCCTCATCAGGCTCTGTCTGTTAGCACAAGATTCTCTCCCTCTTTCTATCTCTACCCCTTTCCTGCTCATGCTCTATCTCTCTCTCTGAAAATAAATAAAATAAACATTAAAAAATTTTTTTAAACGTATAGTTTTAAAATGTATATATTTTAGAGGTACTTGGGTAGCTCAGTCAATTGAGCATCAGACTCTTGATTTCCACTCAGGTCATGATCCCAGGGCCATGGGATTGAGCCCTGCATCAGCACCACACTGAGCATAAAACCTGCTTAAGGTTCTCTCTGTCTCCCTCTGCCCCTCTCCTTCACTTACACGATCCCTCTCTTTCTCTCTCTCTCTCAAATAAAAAAAAATAGGGATACCTGAGTGGCTCAGTTGGTTAAGCATCTGACTCTTGGTTTCAGCTCAGGTCATGATCTCATGGTTCATGAGTTCAAGCCCCACGTTGAGCTCTGTACTGGCAGTTCAGAACCAGATTAGGATTCTCTCTCTCCCTCTCTCTCTGCTCCTCCCCTGTTCATGGTCTCTCTTTCTCAAAATAAATAAATAACCTTTTAAAAAATAAAATTAAATAATAAAAAAATAAATAAATGTAAATATTTTATGCTCTGAAGATGATTTGTTATCAAGCAAGCCCTGCCAAAAGACCATTTGACAAAATGGATTTTCTGGATGCCTAGAATCTTTATTAATAACACCATTGCCTTAATGTCCTGTAAGGAGATGTGTGCATTTTAGCAAGGCTAACTGTTTTTTAACCTGGAAAGAGCCCCTAATTGAGTAAATGAATCTGGTGAAACGTAATAGGCATCTGGTGAAAAGGGCTGATGTCAAGGAAAAATCCTAAAAGGCTGGAAAAAGGATGGCCACTTCAGTGGCTATTAGGAGTCCGGGAGGTGTGGACACTAGTGAACCAGGCGGCTGGGGGTGGCATGAAGGGGGTCTAGGGGAGTGGTGCACCGACTCATTCTCATGGCGGCAGCATAATAGTCTGTAGGTCAACAATTTGCAAGCCAGAGGGGTTGGGCCAGAGGAGTCTGAAACCCTCACAGTGGAACATTTCCCAAAGGAAGCTGAAGAATACTGAGCGTTGAGGTTGACCTCTTCTTAGCTAAGCCTAGGGCTAACGACGTTAGGGATTCTCCCCTCTGCTTTGGTGGACTCTCCATGATTAAGCTTCACACAGTGTCTCTGTGCACCCGGCCAGCTCCTTCCCTGAAGGTGGAGTTCAAAGTCAATCAATGCTCAATCCCTCACCATTTTCGGAACCAGCAGAGGCCCTTCCTTTCCCAGAAGGCACAAGTAAATCTTCTGCGTTGAATAAAATTATGGGAAATGCAGCTGCTTCTATTTCTGCCAGGGATCTAAGAGCATGAAACATATTTCCCTTATTCCACTTTGCTCCTGTATACTGATTAGTACTTAGGTTCTTCAGTAACAAATCACTGAGAGCTTGGAGAATAAAAGTCAGGCCAGACAGACTCTTTTTTTTGAATATAATTTATTGTCAAATTGGCTTACATACACCACCCAGTACTCATTCCAACAGATTTCTTTTAAAATGTTTTTAATGCTTATTTATTCTTGAGAGAGACAGAGCATGAGTGAGGGAGGGGCAGAGAGAGAGGGAGACACAGAATCCGAAGCAGGCTCCGGGCTCTGAGCTGTCAGCCCAGAGCCTGACACGGGGCTCAAACTCACGAACGGTGAGATCATGACCTGAGCCAGAGTCCAATGCTTAACCGACTGAGCCACCCAGGCTCCCCCAAACAGCTTTTTAAAAATGTTTGTTTATTTTTGAGAGAGGAGGGTGAATGGGGGAGGGATAGAGAGAGGGGGGGGACGGAGGATCATAGTGGGCTCTGTCCTGACAGCAGAAAGCCCGATGTGGGGCTCGAACTCACAAACCGTGAGATCATGACCTGAGCCGAAGTCAGATGCTTAACCGACTGAGCCACCCGCGTGCTCCCAAACAGACTCTTAAATACAGTGGTTGCCAGAGGTGAGGTGGGTGGGGGAGGGAATGGGTGAAATAGGAAAAGGGGATTGAAAGGTACAAACTTCCAGTCATAAAATGACCAAGTCACGGAGAAGAAGAGTACAGCACAGGGACTGTAGTCAATAACGTTGGAATAACAGATGGTGACAGCACCTGCCATGAGCATTCTGTAATGTACAGAATTATCGGACCCATATGTTATACACCTGGCATTAATATATAACATGGTATATTAAGTACAGTTCAATAAAAAGGAAAAAACGCGCCAGGGAGTTGGTGTTAGAAACCCGCTACTAAGCCAGTTAAGGTTCCGCAGTGGTTGCAGAACCCGAGCCCCGGAACCAACTGTCTGGTTCAAACTGTGACTCCACTGCTTCCTTAGTACCTGCCTGTGCTTAACCCATCTGTAAAATGGGGATAATCAACTACCTCTTTATGAGGTTGTTGTGAGGATTAACTAAGTGAATACTCAGTGCACCATACAGCTTGCTATTATCAGAAAAATGTTATTTTGGAAATGTGAGGAAAGCTGGGCCTCAGAGAAGCTAACCGACTTGCCCAAAGTCACACCACTTCAAAAAAAAAAAAAAATAGAAAAACTAGGTGCCGAAATTTGAATTCCAGTATAAATCTAAACATAGTCCTCTGGGCTATTTACCCCACCCCCCAATTTTGTCATAATGATGTTGAGTTTGTGTGATTGCTTAATATATGTGATTTGTGGGGCGCCAGGGGGGCTCAGGCAGTTGAGCATCCCACTTCAGCTCAGGTCATGATCTCACGGTCTGTGAGTTCGAGCCCCGCATCAGGCTCTGTGCTGATGGCTCAGAGCCTGGAGTCTGCTTCAGATTCTGTGTCTCCCTCTGTCTCTGCCCCTCCCCCGCTCATGCTCTGTCTCTCTCTCTCTCTCTCTCTCTCAAAAATAAATAAACATTAAAAAACAAATAAATAAAATGAAACTGAATGCTTGTGATTTGTACGTAACCAGGTTTTGCTACAAATCCTGGTCACACTGGAATTCAGTATATTATAGGAATCAATTGCAGTAAGTATCCTTACAAATGACTGTTTGAGCTCTTCAAAGAGGAAGACAGGTTCAAGGCAATAAGGAAAGATTCATAAGGCAAAGCTGGTACAGGTCCTATAACCCAAAAGGCAGGGGAGGAAAAAGCCTCTCCAGAAACATCGGACCCCAGATAAAAAGGTTTGTCCAAAAGGAGAGAAAACGAAAAGCTTATCACCTGGTACTTGTTTTGGGGTGTGCAAGAACAACTTGGGGTTGAGGGGCAAACTGGGTATTAAAGTCTAGAAATCAAAAGAGGCCTCTTGGACTAAATGGCCTGGCAAACTTAATGGACACCAAAAAGTTCACTCAAAAACATTTTTATTAGTTCAACGTCTATCAGCAAAGGCCTTATACATAACAAGTGTTCAAATCATAGTCATAAAACCTCAGCTGAAAAGCAGCTTCGTGATCGCTCACAGATAAGGAAAGCGAGGCCAGGACAGAGAAATGACTCGCTCAAGGTCACACAGCTGAATCGAAGCCGAATTAAAGTTAGACTTCAGGAACACGGATATCGGCAGTTAGGGCCATGACCCTGGAATCGGATCGCACGGAGCCACATCTGACATCACCTCATGCTTCCTCTAGTACGTCCTGGGGGGAACTGTGAACTGTCTCTGGACTTCCACGTCCTCATTTCAACAGCAGGACGAAGAGCAGTGCTTGCCTCATTTGGTCGATCCGATGACATGATCCGCAAGAAACCCCATAAAACCTGGCGGGCAGCGAACCCTCCAATGCCTCTGCTGCTGACATTATTGGAGGCCAGCTACACAGTCACAGATCAGTCATTTCATGAATAAATGATTAGAATGGACCGTTTTGTTGGGCTGATATAGAAAGGAACTTCCAGACCTTTCTATCCGCACCCCCACATCCGCTCAAAGCAGTAAAGCCATGGGCAACTGGCACCTGCTGGTATAATCAGGCCTGGCACTAGGCGTCTCCTGGAACAGGTTCGCTCGGGGGCACCGAGCTCGTGAACAATGGGTGCCAAACAGGGTCTCAGCACAGTGGTCAGCCTGGAGGCTACCCCGGCACATTTGGGCTCGCGTGCTCCTTTCATCAAGACTAGCAGCTTTCGGCCTGACTTGCAGGCCCCTCGGCTCCCTTCTTGTGTGCCCCAGGTCACAGGCTCCCCCTTCTTCCTACCCACGACTGCTTCCTCCTTAGTCTGCTGGGGGAACCTGGAGATACCGAGAGAGAGAGAACTCCAGCTACAAGGGGACGGTCCCAGAAGGGTCTGGCTGAGGGAGAAGTTAGTAAGCTGGGACCTGCAGAGGAAGAAGGGAGGACACTTGACCTTTCAGCTTTCACCCGGGGCCACCGGAAGCCGGAGGAAGAGTTTTTGCAACTTCTAGTGATTGAAACACTGATTCTGCAGTCTCTCGTCTCCTGAGACGCGCGCTGTCGAACAGTACCGGCTGGGCCACGGAGGTGTTCCCCCCTTGGCAGGTTGTCGAGGGGCTGCTGGTGGTGCTGGCTTCGAGGGGCTCCTCTGAGGCACGGGGAGGCGAGGGCAGGGACAGGTGCCAAGTGCAGCCAGGACTACAGTGGGTGGGTGGGAAGGGGCTAGGCCCTTATGGTGATTTCTCTGGTGGAGAAGTTGATGAGAAATGACGCCAATAAAGTCACTAAAATGTAGGCAAATTAGTACTAGAAGGTTTTTTTTTCCTTGTAATGTTTATTTATTCTTGAGAGGGAAGGAGGGGCAGGGAGAGAGGGAGACACAGAACCCAAAGCAGGCTCCAGGCTCTGAGCCGTCAGCCCAGAGCCAGACACGGGGCTCGAGCCCTCGAAACTTGAGATCATGACCTGAGCCGAAGTCGGACGCTCAACCGACTGAGCCACCCAGGCGCCCCAGTACTGGAACTTTTAAATGTATCTGCCATGCCTCTTATCTTTGGGTGAAATTCGTCATTAGCTGCTAAGCTCGTTCTCCTATATAACCCAGAGTGTTTTTGCGTGTGTGTGGTAAAATATACATGATACAAAGATTGCCATTTCAGCCATTTTTAAGCGCACAATTCAGTGGCCCTGGTGCATTCATAATGCTCTTGCAAACGTCACCACTGTTCATTTCCAGAACTTTCCCATCATCCCAAACTGAAGCTCTGTATCCGTTAAACACTAAGTCTCCATTCTTCCACCCTCCCTCCTGGCCGCTGTAACTTTTATTCCACTTTCTGCCATTATGAATTTGCCTGTTCTAGGTACCTCATGTAGAAGGAGTCATACAATTTTTGCTCTTTTGTGTCTGGCTCGCTTCACTTAGCAGGTCTTCAGAGTTTGTCTATGTTGTAGCATGTGTCAAAATTCCCTTCCTTATCCGGGCGCCTGGATGGCTCAGTCGGTTAAGCGTCTGACTCTTGGTTTGGGCTCAGGTCATGATCTCGTAGTTCATGGGATCAAGCCCTGAGCTGGGCTCTGAGCTGACAGAGCCTGCTTGGGATTTTCTCTCTCCCTCTGTCTCTGCCTCTCCCCCGCTTGCATTGTCTCTCTCAAAATAAATAAATAGACTTAAAAAAAAAAAAAAAGAATTCCCTTCCTTATCAAGGCTGAAAAGTATTCCATTGTATGCATATATCACATTTAGTTTATCCATTCATCTGTTGATGACCCAATGTGATTTGTAAGCAACTAGATATTTACTTTCCGAGATCTCGAAACATTTTGAAATGTATAATAACCTTTCCTGTATGTGATCTCTTCAGTGTTTGAAGACTGATTACACTTTTAAAACATACAGAGTTCTGCCCTGTTTGCTCTGTTTACCTCTGTTTTCTCCTAGGTAAGTCCCTTTATTTTCTCTCTTCCATAGCATCACCTAGCCCCGTGGATTTGGTCATTTTAGATCATGGGCTTACCTTCCTAGGTGAGACTCTATAAAATGACTCTTCCCTCTATTTGTACCTCCTCTTCAGAGAGTGGGAGTGAGGGTCCAGGGGAGCATCACAGACAGATGCAGGCCAGTTTCCAGGGCGAATGAGGGAGAGGCAGGGTGTGCTATCCACCCCCACAATTCCAGCCTGATGGCTGATTCCCCTCCCCTCCTAGTGCTCCCAGCCAGAAGAAGACAGGGATGGACCCAGTTGGCTGAGCTACCTTCGTTCCCGCCTCCCAACCAGTCAGCTTGGCTGTTTTTCCTGGTCCTCCCCCTGGGCTGGTTTCCCACACCTCCATCGCCTCATCTGCAAAATGGGTGTGAAAATAGGAAGAAAGGTTCTAATAGATTAAGTGTTTACCCTCTTTTCTTCAGTATTTCCATTAGAGAGCGTCTTGTACGGCAATATCAAGGGTGAATAATTCTTTTAAAGAGACTGTATTTTAACCTATGGGGTATATAAGTAATAGCATATAAAAAAGGACTGGAGTTCTTAAATTATGTCCTCTTGTTTAAAAAAATTCATTTGTATTTATTTTGAGAGAGAGAGTGTGAGCGGGACAGAGGCAGAGAGAGGGGGAGAGAATCCCAAGCAGGTTCCATGCTAAGCACACAGCCCGACTTAGGGCTCAGGTCTTGAGAACCGCAAGATCATGACCTGAGCCGAAATCAAGAGTCTGACACTTAACCGACTGAGCCACCCAGGCCCCCCTGATGTTATATTTTAAATGTGGCATTATTTAAATGTATATTTGGAAAACAAGGCATTAAAAAATCTCTATCGTGTCAGGAACTGTGGGTTCACAGTGTAACTTAAACTAATGATGAAATGATGATCCATCATTCTTCTTAAGTAAAAATCATTCTCTTAAACCTGTGTGGATAACATCACCAGTAACACCAGCTACTGAAAAATATATAGAACATTCGTCCAATCTAATTACCAATAGCTCTTATTCGGCACAACAATTTTAATTTAAAAATGGAACCAGTGTCTTTCATAAAGAACTTCTTTGTGGATAAAGATTTACTCCTCAGCAAGTATTGGTTAGGCAGAAAAGACAAACATGAAATTTCTAAAAGAATTTTTTAATGTTTATTTTATTTTTTATAGAGACAGAGGATGAGCTGGGGAGGGGCAGAGAGGGAGACACAGAATCCGAAGCAAGCTCCAGTCTCCGAGCTGTCACCACAGAGCCGGACATGGGGCTTGAACTCATGAACTGTGAGATCATATCCTGAGCCTAAGTTGGACACTTAACTGACTGAGGCACTCAGGCGCCCGCCCCCTGAAATTTCTAAAACTCATATATGGGCTAATGACAAATACAAGTAAGTGATGACAGAGCAGAAGGCTTGAACTAACATATTTTGTAATACTGTATTCCTATTTTAAATTAGTTTTGGTTGAATAAATTGTGACAAACCATCGTGAAGTTCTGCCTGCCAGCCTGCACTCAGGAAAGCAGTGGGGCCCTCAGTTCCTGGTGTCTCTGGCCAGGCTCGGCTCAGTACCACCAATGCGAGGATCAGATTTGGCTTGAATCGTAAAATATGAGCTTTCTCTTTCCTCTTTGTCATTTCCCCTTTTAGTTTTTGGGGAGAAGGAAATGTTTGCTCCAAAGATCCAAGGTGTGTTTGTCTGGATATTATTTATCCATTATTATAAAGCTATGTAAGGTAGTAAAGACAAAGAATAGTTATTAGGCCCTGTAACCAGAACTGAATGAACCATGAACAGCAATCCATCCAGCAAATACTCTGACTTGCACCAAACTACTGTCTGCTAATTGCCTACAAGGTTTGAAGAGCCAATGATTTCCTTAACGCTATATAATGCATCAAGCAACATATGCTATTTCGTGAAATCTCCGCCCACGTGGCTCATATCCACAGTTACACAGCATGTAGGGTTCAAAGTCAAACATAAAATATTGCTTAACCAAACAGCCATTAGTATATACTTTCCAAACTTCTCCCGGTTTGGGCTACCTTCCCTGGTAGAATATTCCCGTATAACATCGAGCACTGCATTCAGACCCAAATATGGGCAATCTTCTCATCAGCTTCTCCATAGAGATAACTGTGAAGACCAATCTCCACGTCCATTCGACAAGTGTCTGATGACCACTTTTATATTAGCCTCTTGTCTTGGGGCTGAGCATTCAGTTGGAATCAGTAAAGACCCTGCTCCTGCCTCCACGGAGGTTAAGAGCTTGGTGTCATTTGGTGGAAAGTTTGTCACGAAGCTTACTTTTGGAATTCTTGTAATCCACAATATGGTTCTGTTTTAGCCCCTGTCTTTATTAGGCAACTGGATCTGCCTACAAAGCTTGGACAATTCTTGAAATGAAAGGAAAAGTATGCAGACATGGCAAAGAGGCTGTACACACAAATCCTACCTTACTTCATTTTACTCTTGCAGTGGCTTTATCAGGCTTGAGGAAGGCAGCTGTATTTGCCCTCACTTTCTAGATGAGGATGCACAGAAAGGTAAGATGACTTGGTAGAGGTCACTGAAAGCTACCTGGTGGTTGAGGAAATACCTGGGTGGCTCAGTGGTTAAGTGTCTGACTCTTGATTTTGGCTAGGGTCGTGATCTTACACTTCGTGAGATCAGGCTCTGTGCCGACAGCCGGAGCCCGTTTGGGATTCTCTCTCTCCCTCTCCCTCCCTAAAGCACTAGAATTTTGGGTTCGTGCCAGGCAGGTTACAGTGAGTGACATCGTTGTTTTTTGCTCTTTTTGTTCAAAGTCTACTTTCTGTTTCCCTCCGAAGTGCTCACCATTGCCTGAAAATAAAAGTTCTAGTTCATCACTTGCGGTGGACGTTGAGCATTATCAGAATTGGCGTCTCTTCCAGCCCCTTTACGCAGTTGTCTTATCAAATTCCCCCTTCAAGAAATCTTTTCCAGAGACTTCCCATGTTCTGGAAGTGTGGACTTAGGACTGTTTCCT
Organism: Neofelis nebulosa; assembly: GCF_028018385.1. Lineage (NCBI taxonomy): Eukaryota > Metazoa > Chordata > Mammalia > Carnivora > Felidae > Neofelis > Neofelis nebulosa. The sequence continues at coordinate 7,146,818 of NC_080794.1, read as the reverse complement.
AGAGTTGCTAGTGAAACTTCAAGAGCTGGAAAGGGCATGTAGACAGTTCAACATTTCCCTCGGTTTAAAAGATCACAACCTTCAGGGGCATGTGGGTGGCTCAGGCAATTAAGCCACCAACTCTGATTTTGGCTTAGTTCATTATCTCGTGGTCTGTGAGATCGGACTCAGCATCGGGCTCAGCTTGGAAGGCAGAGCCTGCTTGGGATTCTCTCTCTCCCTCTCTCTCTGCTCCTCCCCTACTCATTCTCTCTCTTTCTCTCTCTCTCAAAAAAAAAGATCACAATCTTCAGAAAAAGATCCTATCTTTTTCTCTAGCTAGTATGACATTTTTAGTGTCATCACTAACTTTAATATTTTTACAAATTTATTATTTATTGGTTTGTTTGTTTTTTTATTTTACAGGGAGTGAGCAAGAGTGGGGGCGGGGGCTCAGAGGAAGAGAGAGAGAGAGTTTTAAGCAGGCTCCACACTGAGCACTGAGCCCAACGTAGGGCTGGATCCCTGTACCCTGGGATCATGACCAGAGCCGAAACCAAGAGTCAGATACTCAACTGACAGCACCCAGGCACCCCTGAATTTTATTTATTTTTTTTTAATTTTTTTTTCAACGTTTTTTTTTTTTTTATTTTTGGGACAGAGAGAGACAGAGCATGAACGGGGGAGGGGCAGAGAGAGAGGGAGACACAGAATCGGAAACAGGCTCCAGGCTCCAAGCCATCAGCCCAGAGCCTGACGCGGGGCTCGAACTCACGGACCGCGAGATCGTGACCTGGCTGAAGTCGGACGCTTAACTGACTGCGCCACCCAGGCGCCCCAGTATTTTTTAAAAATTTAGTAAGTAATAATACCCTAGCTGACTTAAACACTCATTGTATTTACTTACAAGACTTAGTACGGATAGAAATGAAGGAAAAATCAAGGACCATTGCTCTACACTTGAACCCTCAACTGAAGAATGAAGTCTTTGTAAGAAATTCTTTCCTTTGTGGGTCAGAGGGAGGAGAAGGGAGGTGTGCACCAGATTTGCATTTAGGCACGGGAAGTACTTTGAAGTGAGATTATATGTCCAAGTAGAACAAAAAATAAAAACCTTTGGGAAAGAGAGGAAATAAATGACCCATTAAAAATTAGTCTAAGGGCACTTGGGTGGCTCAGTCGGTTGGGTGTCCAACTTTGGCTCAGGTCATGATCTCACCATTTGTGGGTTCGAGCCCCGCATCCGGCTGTGTGCTAACAGCTCGGAGCCTGGAGCCTGCTTCAGATTCTGTGTCTCCCTCTCTTTCTGTCCCTCCCCTGCTCATGCTCTGTCTCTCTGTCTCTCAAAAATAAATAAACATTAAAAAAATTAGTCTAAAGTTTAAAAAAAGGAGGAAATATTGATTTAAATGCTCTCTTACATCAGAATTTTGTTAAAATGGCAAATATAGGGGAGCATAATATTATTTACATCAAAACATGCACTTTTGAAGATGTGTTGTCTTGGGGCAGCTGGGTGGCTCAGTCAGTTGAGCATCTGACTCTTGATTTCAGCTCAGGTCTTGATCTGGAGGTTCATGACTTCAAGCCCTGTGCCAGGCTCTGCACTGACAACTTGGAGCCTGCTTGGGGTTCTCTCTCTCTCTGCCCCTCCCCTGCTTGTGTTCTGTTTCTTTCTCTCTCAAAATAAATAAATAAACAAACTTAAAGAAGAATTCTTTGAAGACGTACTGTCTTGTAATGAATTACCTGTGTAGCTCCATGATGGAGAATAGCCACTTTAGCAGGAAAAGTCACGTCTCACCTGAGAAGATACCATAACTCAGAGCGCTAATGATGGCTTCGCAATCTATATTCTTCTCCTGAAGTTTTCTCTCCTTTAAGGTGGCCGTTCTTTCCCTGAAGAATCTTAGATAAGATATAAATGCAAGAAATGAATACTGCTGGCTTGGAACTGGCAAAGCACGTGTCCTGAATCTTCAAAGTCTAAAACCTTCCTCATAAAATGTCCAGCATGGTGAGCAGAAGAAGGCGAAGGGGCTCTGTTGGATGTAGATTCTATGCTCACTCATTATATATAAGTCCCTCCCTCCCTGTAGCCTTAAGTGCAGTGGATTTTAGATTTGCTCCTCAGAAAGACTGAACGTTGTATGCCGAGGCTCTTCGTACCTCTTTAGACCACCCAAAATCACAACTGGTAAAACCAAGAACTGTAAGACAGACTAGGACCTTGCTACTCAGATTGCCGGGGTAGACTGGCAGGACCAACTGCACCTAGGAGCTTGTTAGAAATGCAGAATCTTAGGCTCCCTGCAGACCTCCTGAATCTGAATCCGCACTTTAATGAGATTCTCTAGTGACAAAAATGCTCATTAGAGTTTGAGAAGCACTAGACTAAAACACATCCCAGTGTCTTAGGATTTACCAATATGGTGCCCGCTTCTGCTCCCTGGCAACTTTACGGAAGTAGCTCCCGGGCTCCATGGAAGGATTCTTCTCCGATTTTTCCTATTGAATGGAGACGAATGAGTGAAGGATTTCTTGAGGCATGGTATACGCTTAGAGTGTTCTGTCTTTATACTAAATTAAAAATAGGGGACTGATGTTCATCTGACATGACAACAAATAACAAAATAATAACTCCCAATCTAGCAATCACAATAATTCAGAATTTCTAGGCAACAATATTTTAGTTCAACAGTCTGAGGACCACTATTCACAATTCCAAATTTGTCTCTGCTTTGTATAATATATTTGCTTTATGGTTTGCTTTCACTTTTGTCGAGCCAGTAGCATTGGTTGCTTATTATCAGGAGTAAAAGTGAACACTTCTGCCCACTGTATCTTGGTGTTGGAGTCACCAAGGAGAATGCAGTACAGTCTAGCACGGAATGGAATACCCCTTTGCTCACAGGGGAAGAGATAAGTAAGATTATCTTCAGTAGTGGGTTTTGGTCTCCTATGGCCAGCAGACCCTGCCCCCTAAACAACTAGCTCTCAGACACCCCTCTGAGCCACACAGCAGAAGGACCCTGTCCCCTCTCCACAGGAGACAGATCTAGCAGCAGGATCAGCCAGGTGCCATATTATACACACGCTTAAGCAGGATAAAGGATTACACATTGAGTTGAAAACAGAGAGAAATATTCCCATACCAGGTAACAAGTTCAACACAGGATTTGGTGACTTTTTTCTCTTGGTTAGACATGTTCCAGACCCAAAGCCTAGCCTTACGCAGCAGATGGGGGTTGAAGAACTGCACACAAAAAATTCCTTTCCGCATAGTTTTTATTTTAGTATTCCTCTATGTTATGTTAACTTTGTATAAAGCTATTTCATTGAACGGTAACTTAAGTGGAGAAGGTTTACAAACTGAGTTAAATCCCATTTCCCCTCGTAATACTGCGAATGCTGAGCCGAGAACTACAGCTTTTTGGGGTACTCTCTAGTCGATAAGATAATGCCATTAATAACTGCCTGAGTGTATGCTGTGAGCCTTAACGGTGGCACCAACAAGGGAAACAAGTGAGTATATGCGTCATTCCTTGACCAAGCGTTCAGTTTTGTATTTGGTCTTTCTTCCACGGGGTGGCTGTACTGGAGCAGTACGTGCTATTCCTTGGCTTTATGAAATGTCTTTATAGAATTTCCAGTGAACAGGATCCCAGTGCTCCCAGGGTGCTGCTAATAATAAACTCGTTCCACAGTGGCCTAGCCATGTAACCATCTAACCATGGTATTGAATGACTGCACACTTAGTACAAGTGGTCACAAAAACTATACACAATCTGACAATTGTAATGCTTACATTTACATGTAATAAGTCATGCCAGACTGAGCTTACTTTTCACACACTATGGGGACATTAAGGATGCTATGACGGTTCTGTTACCTACCATAACTTTGTGGACAGCATCCTTCATTGAATGGAAACCGTTAATTTTGTTGTGATAAAATTTACCAATTTGCTTTGTTGTTTTGAAATTGTTTAATGATTCCTTTGCCACGTCTTAGTTCCAAAGGTGCTGTCCTATATCATTTACTATTAACTTGATAGGTTTGCCTTTCAAGATTAGATATTTTATCCACTGAGAGCCCTTTTGTATGGTGTTATGTAGAAATAGTTTAATTTTTCCCCATAATAAATTGGGTTTCTCAACAGCGGGTAGTATGTGATCTGTCTTTTCTCCATTGGTTTATGGTACCACGTTTATGGTATGTTTGGTTCCATACTCATACATTCCATCTCCAAGCTCTCTCTTCTGTCCCGTTGAGTGATTTCTCTGTTCTTGGGCTAATATCATCATTTGAAAATGTAGTTAAATGGCTTTGGAATACGTCATAATACCTAGAAAAGCAAGTTCTTTCTCTTTTCTTCTTTTTAAAGATTGACTTAATTATTTATGGATGTTTATGTATATAAAGTTTAGAATAAATTTATTTGGTTTCTCAAGAAAACTACAACTGGATTTTTGTTTGGGATGGCACTAGATTTAAAGATTAACTTGGGGAGAATTGATATTTTTGTAGTATAGATGTATTCCCTCCCAAATCATGGGATATCGTTCCTTTTTTGTTTCCTTCAGACCATCTTCTAGTCAAGTATACATCTCTTATCTCTTACTTCCCACATAGTGTTGGTCAGGACCTCAAAATACTATGTTAAACGGTAGCGATGATGTCAGGTATCACTTCTCTCACTTACTATCTTAAAGGTATCTTAAAGATTTTCCATTAAGTATAATTTTTGCAGTAGTTTTGGTATAGAAACTTTATTGAATAAAAGACGTTTTCTATTCTTAATTTGCTAAGAGTTTTTTTCCCCTCTTAAAACTAATAGCTGAGTTTTATTTTTTTCCATATCTATTGATGATTATATAGGTTTTCTCCTCCAGTCTGTATTAATTGATTACTTAATGTTATTCCACTCTTTTTTTTTTTTTAATTTTTTTTTCAACGTTTATTTATTTTTGGGACAGAGAGAGACAGAGCATGAACGGGGGAGGGACAGAGAGAGAGGGAGACACAGAATCGGAAACAGGCTCCAGGCTCTGAGCCATCAGCCCAGAGCCTGACGCGGGGCTCGAACTCACGGACCGTGAGATCGTGACCTGGCTGAAGTCGGACGCTTAACCGACTGTGCCACCCAGGCGCCCCAATGTTATTCCACTCTTATATTCTAGGAACAAACTAAATTTTATCTAATCTCCTTTATGTCCTGGTGGATACATTTTCCTTTTTCATATTGTCCTTGTCTGGCTTTACTATTAAAGTTATACTAGTCTAGCAGAACAGATTAGAGACGATTTCCTGTCTTTATTTTCCAGAACTTTTACAACTTTTTAAATTTTAATTTAATTTTTTTTTATTTTAGGGAGAGAGAGAGAATGCTAGTGGGGGAGAAAGGGCAGAGGGAGAGAGAGAGAGAGAGACAGAGAGACAGAGACAGAGAGAACCTTAAGCAGGCTCCATGCTCAGTGCAGAGACTGATGTGGGGCTCGATCCCACAACCTTGGAATTGTGAGCAGAAATCAAGACTCAGATGCTCAATCGACTGGGCCACCCAGGCATCCTGGGAGGTTTTAGAAATTGGAATGATGTATTCCTTTCAAGTTTTGGTAAAACTTACTTTTAAACTGGCCAGAGGCAGGCATTTTTCTTTTGTCAGGGGAAAAAAAAAAAAACATAATAAGGAAATAGACATGTATGTATACATACACATACATATGTGTGTATACGTTTACAGAAGTATAACATACATCCAAAAGCGTGCAAAAGACATAAATGTATACCTTTATTTTCACAAAGTAACTTTACTCATGTAATCACTTGATCAAGAAACAGAACATTACCCGATCACTCCTTCCCAATTTAATTGCTATTAATGTCTTTTTAAACTCCGCATGAGACAGACATTAATGTTACTTAAAAAAAAAAAACAAACCAGATAGTGTGTGTTTATATTAATTTGTATTTACCAATTACCCATTTTTGTAGCTCAGACTTTCCTTTGGAGGAAACTTTGTCTATGAGGTTTGTTTTAGTATGTGTTAGAGATAATCTCTCTGGTTTTAGTTACTATAAAAATGTCTTTATTTTGCGCTCAGTTTTGGAAGATAGATTTGATGGCACATAATTCTAGGTGGCCACTTATTTTCTCTCAGACTTTGAAGTTGTTTATTCCGCTCTGTTCTCACTTACACTGCTGCTTTGAGAAGTCTGCAGCATATTTGTTTGTCTTTCCTTCGGAAGTGATCTGCCTTGTCTCTGTGTTTGCTTTTAAGATTTTTTTCTCATTTCTGCAATTTCACTACAAAGCATCTGCATGTGGGGTTCTTTTTTTTTTTTTTTAATTTTTCTAGTGTTTATTTCTCAGAGGGAGAGACAGAGAGGAGACAGCACAAGCGGGGAAGGGGCAGAGAGAGAGGGAGACACAGAATCTGAAGCAGGCTCCAGGCTCTGAGCTGTCAGCGCAGAGCCCGACATGGGGCTCAAACTGTGAGATCATGACCTGAGCCGGAGTTGGACCCCCAACCAACTAAGCCACCCATGCACCCCTGCATGTAGGTTTCTTTTTATTCATCTTGCTTGAGATTCACTGGAGTATTAAATTTGTGAATATGTGTATTTTTATCATTTCTAGAAAATTCTTGGTCACTATCTATTTGAATATTCCCTTCCTTTCATTTTCTTCTTTCCCTCCTCTTGACATTTTTGATTCAATGTTTGTTGGAACTCCTCATGGTAGATTTTATGTCTCTTACCTCTTTCTCATATTCTCCATCTTCTAGTTTCTGTGCTGAAATCTGGGGACTTTCTCAGAATTATCTTCCAGCTAACTAATTCTCTCACCTGTGTATAGTTTTTAATCCAGTTTGAATTTGAAATATCCCTGCTTATATTTTTCATTTTTTAATTTTTTTTTTTGGTTATTGTTTTTATGTCAATTTCAATCATCCCTTGCTGTTCATTTATTTTTAGAATTTTGTCTGCACTTAATTTGATTATACTTGAACCCTGTCTTACGTATTTTATATTCAGAATCTGGTAAAAATTCCCACCCTTGGAGTCTTGAGGCATCAATCTGTTATTTGTTTTTTTCTGTTGACTTTTATTGATAGCAGATGATTCATGTATGTCTGGTGATTTTTTGAAATTGTGATTCACCCATGAGTAGAGTGAACAGGTGGGAATCCAGAATGCCTAAATCGGAGTTATCTTCCATCAAGAGAGCTTTTGAGTTAGTAGCTACCAACATGGAATCACTTGACTTTGATTTGCGGATCTTGGTTTAAATGGGCAGCCTTAGGTTGGACTATTTCGTCAAGCAATGAGCCACAGGCTTAGCCTACTAATCATAGAAATGTTACCTACAATTGCCCCAGGGAAAAGACAACTTTCAATTCACTTTCACCTCACTAAGACTTTTAATAGCTTTACTTTCCTTTGGCTCTCAGTCTTTTGTTTGGAATAACTTCCTCACAATATGAAGTACAGTAGGGCCACTTCCTGTTACTGGCAGGGTAAGACCTTGTTTTGTTTTGTCTCCTTTTGATTACGTAAGTGTTCACCATCCGTGGGGTTAAGAGAGTCTCCTTTCCCTTGTCCCTGGAGGAAAGACAGGAGACGCGGTGAGGCAACAGCGATAGACGTAGAGAGCGAATTCCTGCTCGGAGCTCCTGTTCTCCACCAGGTAAAAACAAAGGTGTGTTGTTTTTGTTACTGTTTCTGTTAATGCATCAAATGTGAGAGGGAAATGAAGCCAAGAGTAAACACTGAGTGATATCCGATCTTCCTTTCAGATGTCTGTTTATTGTGATAAGTATGCACAGAAGATTGCCACAAGGGAAAATCCTATCCGAGACTACAAACACAGGTTAAAAGACTTAGAGAGATGGACACCGTGGCCATCGCTGGATGTACTGATTGAAGAGATATGAGGGGCCGGTGGTGGCCAAGTCTATTTCAGATTGTTGAAATACACCATGAGCATGTCAATGCATCCTCTTTACCTCGCTGTTTATTTGTTTGTTTGAATTTCTCTTGTTCTATTGCAATGATCCCTCATAATGATAAACCCTCCTGGCCCTTGTCAGTTGCTACCATCACAACGTGCTTTGGTTCTATAATGAGGTCAGAGAAACAGAAATATCTGTGCCATCAAGGCTTTTTTATTGAGGACACTGTGTTGTCTTCTCTCTTGTAACTCTTTTTTTTTTTTTTTTACTGTTTATTTATTTTTGAGAGAGAGAAAGACAGAGTGCCAGTGGGGGAGGGGCAGAGAGAAAGAAAGACACAGAATCTGAAGCAGGCTCCAGGCTCTGAGCTGTCAGCCCAGAGCCTGACACGGGGCTCGAACCTATGAACTGTGAAATCATGACCTGAGCCAAAGTCGGACACCTAACTGACTCAGCCACCCAGGCGTCCCACAAATAAAACATTTTTTATCATGAATTTCCATGAAACCCAAATATAGTAGCTATCTGCTGGGTTGCCTCGATCAATCTGCTCCCCAGTCCACTCCCAAGTGATTTGGCAACTGTCCACTTTCATCCACCCCGTTCAAATAACAGTATCCATGTTGATACACATATGGTGAATCAGAGGTGGTTACTTGGCTCCATCAGTTTCTGAAAATTTGGAATTGGGACTAGGCGATTATATTCTCATTCTAGAAAGGAACGAGAGAGAGGTAGGGCTTCTGCTATGTTTTGCGTATATAGAAGGATAAGCAGAGAAAGCTGCTGGGTGGTGAAAGAGAAGAGTTGATAGCCAGAAAAGGGCACAGAGATGAGAAACACTGAGATTCCAGAGGAATTTGGGTCCTAATTCCAGTTTAGTCCTGCAGTCTTGCTTCTTTGCTCTTGTGGTCCATGAGTCACTCTTGTGGTCCATGAGTCACTCCCGTGTCCTTGTAATACATTCCTCCTTGCTTAAGCTTGTTCAGGTAGCTCTCTATTAATTTTGCACTGACATAAAATTGGAATCACTAATTATGCCTGCAGGAAATGTTTTTTCTGTTTGCCAAAGGCTGAAAAGGAAAATTAGAACTGTAAACGTCTGTGTCTTGATCAGCTCTGCGCCATCTAAGAACCATGAGTAGGCCTAGCGATCTTGGCAAAAGTCACTAAGCTTCAGGGATCAATTTGACTTTTGTAAGTCTTCCTTTTCTGCCTTACTCCATTTGTGGGCCCACCAAATGAGTCCCCATTCTGAGAGAACTTGAAGAAATGCAGTAGGGAATCCTTAGTCATGTATCAAATAACAAATTATACAACATTGGGTTAATTATACTTATGTTGTGACACTACATCTTACCTCCTGAGTCTGAACCAGCAACAGTATAGAGATCTTGGATGGTACTTTCCCTCAGTACTCTCCCGTGACCCGGAGCACCAGAAAAAAAATCACTCACAGGTTGCTTTCACTATTTGTTCCTGTACATTGTTTTAGCTATTCTGAACGGGAACCCTACTCCCATCCTTGGCCAGGGCAATTGTATTAGCCTAAGTGCTCACGAGCTTATTTTTGTAAATGAGGATTGTAGGACATTTGTGCATCATGGGTTAGAAAGTATTTGGCATAAAGTCTACACCACGTCTGTTCAACAAATATTTATTGTGGTTCCTGTGCGTCAGGTGCTATTCTGTATGCTGAGGACACAGCAGAGGACAAATCTTACTTTTTAAAAAAAAAATATTTAAAAAAAATTTTTTTCTTTGATGTTTATTTATTTTTGAGACAGAGACAGAGCATGCATGGGGGCGGGGCAGAGAGAGGGAGACACAGTCTGAAGCAGGCTCCAGGCTCTGAGCTGTCAGCACAGAGCCCGACGCGGGGCTCGAACTCATGGACCGTGAAATCATGACCTGAGCCGAAGTCGGATGCTTAACCGACTGAGCCACCCAGGCACCCCAAATCTTACTTTTTTAGTTGAAAAGAAAGGAAATATGGGGCACCTGAGTGGCTCAGTCAATTAAGGTCTGAGTCTTAACTTCAGCTCTTGAAATGATCTCACGGGTCATGAGATCGAACCCTGTGTCAGGCTCTGCACTGATAGCACAAGCCTGCTTGGGATTCTGTCTCTCTCAAAATAAATAAATAAACTTTTTTTTAAAGAAGGAAATGAGCAAGATAAATAAACAGATTGTATTTACATATAGTGCTAAGGAGAAAATAAAGCAGAGAAAAGAGAGGAAGTATCAGGGCAAGGGGAATGACAATTCTAGGCATGGAAGGCTCACTGAGAAGTTGGATTTTGGGTGAGTATCTGAAGAAGGTGAAGCAGCAGGCCATGTAGGTGTTTCGTATTTGGAAGAGAGTGTGGCAGGCAGATGGTTCAGCTGCAAAGGACGGCGGAAGCTTGCTCAGTATATCTGAAGAAGAGTAAGAAGGCAAACACGGCTGATGATGAACGAGCCAATGAGAAAGTAGACAGAGATGAGGTTAGAGAATAATGAGCGTCAGATCATGTGAGGTCACTGTAAACACTTGGGCTCGTGTGATGAGTGAGGAGAGAGCCATCGAAGGGTTATAAACAGAGGAATGACATGATCTGATGTATATTTTGACAAGAGTACCATGATTGTTTTGTTGAGAAAAAATTAAAGGCAGGTAAGAAAAGAAGCAGGAGGACCAGCTAGGAGGCTCTTGCAATAATCCATGTGAGAAACGATGGCGGCTTGAACTAGGGCAGTGCTGATGGAAGTGGTGAGAAGGGACCAGATTCTGGATGCGTTTCGAACAGCAGCATGAGTTGCTATTGGATCAGGGTGGGGTGAGAGAAGAAGAAAGAGAAAAGACAACAGCATAATGTCGAGAATTTGGGGCTGAATCACGAGAAGTAGGGAGTTGTCATTTTCTGACGTGGGGAAGATGGCAGAGAAGCCCACTGGAGCAGGATGCTCATTAGACGTCTGCAGTTGAACGGGAGGGAGTCTAGGCCAGAGATCAATATCTGGGAGCCATCAACCAATGGCGGCATTTAAAGAGGCGGCAAGAGATCGACAAGGAAGTGAGAGTAAATAACGAAAGAGAGGCCATATTTACGGAGATGATAATGAACCCGCAAAGGAGACTTAGAGGAAAGAAACCGAGGGGTAGAAGCAAAACCGGGAAAAGTCAAGTGAAGAAAGTGTTCCAAGGAGAAGGTGACCAGCGGTGCCAAATGCTACTTTAGGTCAGGTAAATGAGGACTGAGAACTGACCTTGGATGTAGCAATACAGAAGTCAGTGGGGGAGCTTCTATAAGAGCGGTGTTGGTGGGGCAGTGGGGGCAAATAATTAAAGTGGGTTCATGAGAGAACAGGATGAGCAGAATTGGACACAGCAAACATAGATAACTATGTTAAGGAGTGTTCCGTAAAAAGGAAGTCATGGCAGATATAGGGTCAAGAAGCAACATGCAGAAGAATGAAACTAGACCACTTTCTCACACCATTCACAAAGATAAACTCAAAATGGATGAAGGACCTGAATGTGAGACAGGAAACCATCAAAACCCTAGAGGAGAAAGCAGGAAAAGACCTCTCTGACCTCAGCCGCAGCAATTTCTTCCTGGACACATCTCCAAAGGCAAGGGAATTAAAAGCAAAAGTGAACTATTGGGACCTCACGAAGACAAAAAGCTTCTGCACTGCAAAGGAAACAATCAACAAAACTAAAAGGCAACTGACGGAATGGGAAAATATATTTGCAAATGACATGTCGGATAAAGGGCTTGTACCCAAAATCTATAAAGAACTCACCAAACTCCACACCCGAAAAACAAATAATCCAGTGAAGAAATGGGCAGAAGACATGAATAGACACTTCTCTAAAGAAGCATCCAGGGGCGCCTGGGTGGCGCAGTCGGTTAAGCGTCCGACTTCAGCCAGGTCACGATCTCGCGGTCCGTGAGTTCGAGCCCCGCGTCAGGCTCTGGGCTGATGGCTCGGAGCCTGGAGCCTGTTTCCGATTCTGTGTGTCCCTCTCTCTCTGCCCCTCCCCCATTCATGCTCTGTCTCTCTCTGTACCAAAAATAAATAAAAAGCGTTGAAAAAAAAAAAATTTAAAAAAAAAAAAAAAAAAAAAAAGAAGCATCCAAATGGCCAACAGGCACATGAAAAGATGCTCAACGTCACGCCTCATCAGGGAAATACAAATCAAAACCACACTGAGATAGCACCTCACGCCCATCAGGGTGGCTAAAATAAACAAATCAGGAGACTATAGGTGCTGGTGAGGATGTGGAGAAACAGAAACCCTTTTATACTGTTGGTGGGAATGCAAACTGGTGCAGACACTCTGGGAAACAGTGTGGAGGTTCCTCAAAAAATTAAATATAGATCTACCCTATGACCCAGCAATAGCACTGCTAGGAATTTACCCAAGGGATACAGGAGTGCTGATGCATAGGGGCACTTGTACCCCAATGTTTATAGCAGCACTCTCAACAATAGCCAAATTATGGAAAGAGCCTAAATGTCCATCAACTGACGAATGGATAAAGAAGATATGGTTTATATATACAATGGAATACTACTTGGCAATGAGAAAGAATGAAATCTGGCCTTTTGTAGCAACATGGATGGAACTGGAAAGTGTTATGCTAAGTGAGATAAGTCAGGCAGAGAAAGACAGATACCATATGTTTTCACTCATATGTGGATCCTGAGAAACTCAACAAAAGACCAGGGGGAAGGGGAAGGGGGAAAAAAGTTACAGAAAACAAAGGAGGCAAACCATAAGAGACTCTTAAATACCGAGAAAAAAACTTTGTTGTGGGGGTGGGGGGAGGGGAAAGGGGGTGATGGGCACTGAGGAGAGAATCTGTTGGGATGAGCACTGAGTGTTGTATGGAAACCAATTTGACAATAAATTTCATATAAAAATAAATAAATAAATAAAAGATGGGAGTAGGAACGCCTGCGTAACTCAGTCAGTTAAGTATCCAACTCTTGATTTTGGTTTGGGTCATGGTCTCATGGTTTGTGAGATTGAGCCCCGTGTCAGTCTCTGTGCTGACAGCGTGGAGCCTGCTTAGGATATCTCTCTCCTTCTCTCTTTGCCCCTCCCCAGAGCTCACACACTGTCTCTCAAAATAAATAAACTTAAAAAAAAAGATGGGAGTACTTACACGTTGTTACATATTGTTAGAATCCGTCTGCAGAGTGGGAAAGTCAGCATTCAGTAACATGAGAGAATTGTTACAGCAATGCACTTTAGTTGGCAAAGGGAACAGAGCTAGGGTGTAAGGGGAGGGGTGGGCAAAAGATGAAAGGCAGACACAGGTCAGTGGATAGATGAGGGGGTGTGAGACATGGCTATACTTTGGTTTCTGTATGCTTTCTGCAAATGAAATAAAATTTCTGGTTAACATACTTCTGCTTTAAATACAAAGATAGCAATGGCTGAGGTACTCACCTTGGGATAAAAAATCTCTCTGTCTCTCTCTCTCTCTCTCTCTCTCTCTCTCCCTCTATCTACTTACGTATATCTACTTACGTATTTATTTTTGAGAGAGAGAGCATGAGTTGGGAAGGGGCAAGAGAGCGGGACAGAGGTTCTGAAGCAGGCTCTATGCTAACAGCAGAGAGCCTGATGCAGGGCTTGAACTCACAAACCGTGAGATCACGACCTGAGCCGCAGTCAGACACAACCGACTGAGCCACCCAGGTGCCCTGAAAACGCTATCTTTATAATCTGAAAAGTCCTAATGTTGCTAATGTGGTTGCTGTGAACAATGAGAAAAATGGTGTACTAATACTCCAAGATAGCACGGTGGATTTTCTCCCAAATAGTTCTTTCTGACAGTTATCTGGATGTTTTAAAGTGTTTCCTTAACGATCAACTCTATTAAAATAAGCCCACAATGATTAGTTCTTAGATAAACACCAGCTATGTGTTAGTTTAGATCTTTGAGTCCGAAAGTTTTTCTTGCTATTTTTTTTTTCTCATGGTATGCTGCATTCTTGTTTCCTGGGCATTATTAAATGTAGTCTAGTCTATTTCAAAAGTTGGTAATATCTGCCTGCTGATTGCTCCATTCACTCAATTTGCAATTTATAGCTATTTTCTTGTTCAAGCTATTAAATGTGGGAACATGGGATAATAGGCCATTTACTGAATTGCTGATACTGATGCTCATACTGAAAATGGGAAGGGAGAATGCTAAAATATTTAAAAGATGTTAGAAGAAGGCTTTTTGCTTGTCCATTGGTTTTTTAAAAAAGGTTTGGTACAGTACTGTTTTTTAGGTGGAATCCCTGGAAGTCAGGATTGAAAAAGTCTCAAAAATTTTCTGGCCCGATTCATTTGACGCTCAAACTCCCTTACAACACCCCTGCTGAGAGGTTGTCCAGTGTCCAGGGAAGTGACTACTTTACTCCTCTACATCATAGAAATTAGCAAACAAAAAACACATTCGTAGCTTTTATTTAAAATTACTTTTCAGGACAGTCAAGAGGTTTTCCATTTGTTATGCAAAAAAATATATAAATCAGAATTAAACCTTTTTACATAGATACAAAATGGGACATACAGATAGTATAAATACCTTGTGCAGCGGGCTGAGATGCTGAGAACCCCAGCTAATTCTGGTCTGAAGCACCAGTCACTTCACAGGTGGGAAGTCTGAGCTATAGGGTGCTATCTATCCCAAAGCTACCGAGGAAGGTCTTATGTCTACCTTCATTTTCTTTCGTAACCTTGACAGTGTCACAGACACATCTCTTGTCTCTGATTTAGTGCAAGAAATCTGTATTGCTACCTTGAAAATCCCACCCTCCCGATGCATAATTTTGGTCAGGAGATTGAGATGATAATCATTAATGCTTTGTAAGATACCTGGACATCACTACGCATCTTTTTTTTTTTTTTTTTCTCTTGAAATCACATCATGCAGAGTGAAGAGACACCATTTCGGGTTAATGAATCTGGGGCTCGTTTCGCTTTATTCTACATCGTTAGAATTAATTCCAACTGATATGGACTTTGCCATTTGTGACATGAACCTCAGGGCAGGAAGGCTTATTAAAAAATAATTTCACTGGGGAGAGAGAATGAATAGGTGGGACAGGGGATTTTTTAAGGCAGTGAAACTATTCCACGGGATACCACAAAGGTGGACACATGTCATTACACGTTTGTCAAAACTCATGGAATGACTAACACAAAAAAATGAACCCTAATATAAACTATGGGCTTTGGGTGATAATGATGTGTCAATATTGGTTCATTGATTGTAACAAATGTACCATTCTGAGGGGGGCGGGGGATGTTGATAGTAGGGAAGGCTGTGCAGGTTGGTGGGAAGCGTGTATGGGAACTGTATTTTCAGCTCAGTTTTGCTGTGAACCTAAAACTGCTCTATTAAAAAGTAATTTCACAAAGTTTTCAGATACAAACATACGGTTTTCAATAAGCAGGACTTCTAATTTCCAAAGTATTCTTTTGTTATTAAAAATCTTAGAGCCATTTTGGGGGCATGTAGGTGGCTCAGTCAGTTAAGCATCCAACTCTTGATTTTGGCTCAGGTCATGATCTCCGAATGGTGAGATCAAGTCCCACGTCAGGCTCCACGCTAAGCATGGAGCCTGTGTGAGATTCTCTCTCCCCCTTCTCTCTACCCCTCCCCACCAAATATATATACTTAATAATAAAAAAAACCCCCACAAAACCTTGGGAATGCAAGCTGGTGCAGCCACTCTGGAAAACAGTATGGAGGGTCCTCAAAAAACTAAAAATAGAACTACCCTATGACCCAGCAATTGCACTACTAGGCATTTATCCATGGGATACTGGTGTGCTGTTTAGAAGGGACACATGCACTCCCTTGTTTATAGCAGCGCTATCAACAATAGCCAAAGTATGGAAAGAGCTCAAATGTCCATCGGTGGATGAATGGATAAAGAAGATGTGGTATATATATATATATATATATATATATATATATATATATATATATATAATGGAATATTACTCAGCAATCAAAAAGAATGAAATCTTGCCATTTGCAACTATGTGGATGGAACTGGAGGGTATTATGCTAAGTGAAATTAGTCAGAGAAAGACAAAAATCCTATGACTTCACTCATATGAGGACTTTAAGAGACAAAACAGATGAACATAAGGGAAGGGAGGCAAAAATAATATAAAAACAGGGAGGGGGACAAAACAGAGGAGACTCATAAATATGGAGAACAAACTGAGGGTTAGTGGAGAGGTTGTGGGAAGGGGGATGGGCTAAATGGGTAAGGGGCATTAAGGCATCTACTCCTGAAATCATTGTTGCACTATATGCTAATTTGGATATAAATTTTTAAAAAATTAAAATAAAATAAAATAAAAATGCAAAAAATATATACATATAAATATTAAAAAAAAACCTTAGAGCCGTTCTTGATAAATTAGTAAATTTTTATACATGGCAACTTGATAAGGGGACTTCTTTGATAAATTATTTTGTATAGTGAAGAATCACTCTAATTTAGTCGTATGATAAATTCAGGGAAGTCTGAAAAAAGCAACACAGACCAGGAGCGTGAGATTTCAAGACATTTTAAAAAAAGAACCTGAAAACTGGGGGAAAGATTCTCTTGAGTAATTGCAAAGTTATCTTTAAAATAACTGAACATTTTCTCTGGGTTTTCTGATTGTTTTACAATCCAGTGACAATTGCAGCACGGTAAAAATTGGTAGTATTTTGTAGGAAATTGTAGTTGATTTTATTAGATAGCAGAATAGAGAGTGAATCCCTGGGATCATGAAAGAAAGGAGAAGCGTAAATGACCCATTTCATTCTTGGGGGACGAGGAGAGTCCTAAGAAAGAAATTTAGGTTGGTGGCTCAACCTGTTTCTGTGGGTGACTGTGGACAGTTGCAAACAATGAGAACCCCGCTGGGATTCCAACCCTAAGAGGTATCAGGTAAGAGGTACTTATGGTGCCTTGCATAGTATATGCCATGCTCCTCTTTTTTTGTGTTTTAGAAAAGAGCACAGAGTTTATGTGTAACATTGTGAATGCAAGATGGCCATTCCGCTCAAGTAGAAGATCATCCTTGGAGACTGTGTATCTATGAGGGATGATCAAAAACCCCTAGATGGAACAAAGGGGAATAATACAAAATGGAAACCAGCAAGTATGTGATTCTGTTAAGGCCAAATGGAATCCAAATCTGAATCAAGATGTTGGCAAATGAGAGAGAATGATGCACAGGAGGTTAGGATCCTACACGATAAGAACCAGATTCTGCTAGGGGTCGGGGATGGAGAAGAGGGGCTGGCAGGGCAGTGATGGGGGAGGAAGTGTGAATGTGATCCTTGGAAAAGAAGCAGCAGCACAAAGCCAGGATGAAGCAACTGGCTGGACTCGATATACCTACTTGATTGAACTAAGGGAAAAAGCAACCGAATTTGGAAAAACGAAACTTCTTGAGGTTCCAGTGGCTGGGGGGAACAGACTGACAGGAAGGAAGAGCTCAGTCAGTGCCAATGCAGAAACACACTTCTAGCAGCCACTTAGGACCACCTATGACCTTCTCTGCTTTTCCCTCCCTGCCATCACCATTTCCATGACCTTGTCCCCCTCTACTTCCTGTAATGTTCATTTTCACATCATAAGAACATGCTCAGTGTTAGCCCTTCTGTGACGTGCCCTAGACCCTATGTGGAGTGGACCGGAGTAGCAGCTGGAATAAAGTCACACAGTCCCAATATGCAGGCCAGTTACATAGGACTTTGTGATTATGTGCAGTCTTTTGCATCATAGAAATTAGGTGGGAGAGTGAAATTGGCAGAATCCTGATTCTGGTTTTCTCAATTATTTACATTTAGGAGATTTTCCCTCTGATTGCATTACATATTAACTTTTAGCATAATGCCATGTGTTTGTTCCATAAAAGAAGGTTTTATCCAAACTGCATATATCTCCGTGCAAACTCCTTTAGAAGTGGAAATAATTCCAACTTACTCCAGTTTATCAGCTTTAATGCTGTTAAGTGAAAATGCTTGAGAGTGTCACAGCTGAGTAAATATTAAAGAAAAACAGTGAATGCTTTAGGTAGGTAACTAATAACAGGCCACTAATAACTGGCCAAGGTCTTTCATTTTAATTACTTTTAATCCCTATTAGTTGTCAGAAGAAAAGGGGAAGAAATTCCCTCAGTAAAATTGAGAAATCCTATCATCACCCAAAAATTCCCTTTATAACTAAGTTGCAGGTGGAAATCTACTTTCAAAACAAAATTGCCGTGGCAGGTTGTTAATACACCAGTACAAATACACTTGTTTAAACACAACAGATTGCCACTACTCAGCAGGTTTGTTAACCACAATTCAGCTTGCCATCAGAAGTGAAAATTATTGATGTTATTAAATTTCCACCCCATTACCTTGGCTTTTATTTAGAACCATTCATCAACGATTTCCTTCATTAGAAGTCACAAGTTAACCCAGCCAAAAAATCATCAAAGAAACACAATACATTTGATGGTATCTTGGAAGCCTGAAGACAGTGCAGTGTTGCTAACTCCCAAAGTCTCTTAAGTGTTACAGTAATCTGTTCAAGACCAGTCTCAAGCCATTGCTTCAACCACCACGAGTAAAGACATTTCAAATAATGCTTGAGGAAAAACCAAAATGCTTGAAGTAACGGATTTCCAGTAATTGGTCTCAACCAATCCTCTGACAAGTCCATTACTCTCCTCAGTCTTTTCGATAGGGCCCAAATACACCTCTGTTTGAGCACATGTAATCCCTTGCCTTAATGAAAGGCTGCCCGTTCCATCTTCCTGGCTTCTCCAGGAATATTCCTGTCCAGTGAAGCTACTTCCCAGCTGTCCACAGGAAACGTTTAGGGACACCCATCCAGGATTGGTTCTGAGACAGATGTCTTCTAAAATAAATTGAGATCGTAAGTAATATCAACCAAATAACAAATGTGTATCAATTACTGTTCATGCGAACTGACATAGCCCCTAAAGAGAATATAGTATAAAAAGATAGAGTCCTCTGACACTTTACACTCTAGACACCTAGAATATGCATATACACTGGAAAAGCTAACCCTAATACAGAGCGGGCAGACTGTTAGAGTTAAATGAATGTCATGGGTAGGAACTGCAATAGGAATCTGGATGACCCACTCTAGACTTTGGGATGACATAATTAGGCCATCCTCTCAGAGAGGATAGAGGTATGGAGCGGAGAGGAGGGGAGAGAAAACAAAGAGATAAGAGGGACGGGGAATCATTTGTATTTGAGAGCAAAATGGAAAAAATCTGCGATGAATAGAAACTTGGTTTTGTGCATGTTGTCAATGTGACTACATTTCAAGTACCAATATTCTGAATAAGACTAATCTTGACTTGGGGCGCCTAAGTGACTCAGTCGGTTAAGCGTCCGACTCTTGATCTCAGCTCAGGTCTTGATATCAGGGTCGTGAGTTCAAGCCCCACATTGGGGCGTTGGGGTCCACGCTGGATATGGAGCCTACTTAAACAACAACAACCAAAAGAACCATTCATCTTGACTTAAGCCCATTATGACACTACTCATTGAAAACCTGCAGCACACAGAACAATTATTAATTATATTAATAACAATATCAATAATTAATATTAATAATAACATCAACATTAATATAATTAATTATTGTTATTAATTATCGCAATATAATTAATAACAATTAATAATAATTGCTTCAGTTTCTGTATCTCGCTCTCTGCCCCTCCCCCGTTGGCGCTTTGTCTCTCTCTCTCAAAAATAAACATTATATATTTTTTTTAAAAGAAGGACCCTGCACTTGGTTTAATGACCTAATATCACTGTCTTGAAATTCTTACCATGTTTTGAAGCAGGACCCTGCATTTTCGTTTTGCACTAGGCTCCACAAATTATGAAAATGCTCAGAAAGGTATAACACACTGTGTTGACTGATTAAGGTCCCCAAAGATGTGTGCACACCCTAATCCCCAAAGCTGTGAGTGTATTACCTTATAGGTCAAAAAGGACTTTGAAGAAATGATTAAGAATTTTAAGGGCTGGCACCCACCCATCCACCTGCCCAATAAACAAGCTCTCAAAAAAAATTGAGATGGGGAGATTACCCTGGATTATCTGGGTGGGCCCCATGTAATCACAGGGGTCTTTATCAGAGGGAGGCAGAAGAGTTAGGGTCAGCAAGAGAAGGCATGTGACAATGGAAGCGGAGGGAGTGAAATGTGATAATGTGGGGCACAGTCATGACCTGAGGAATGCAGGTGGCTTTTAGAGGCTGGAATGGGCGAGGAAACATATTGCCCCCTAAAGCCTTTAGAAGAAATGCAGCCTGGCTGATATAATTTGGGGTTCCAGTCTTCGGAAGCTTAGGTCACTAAATTTATGCTAATTTGTTATAGAAGCGGTGGGAAAGTAATACACACTACATAAATGTATGGTGTTGCATTACTAATTCTCTAGAAATCAAGGCTATTAATAAAACGAGTAGCAGCCATCATTTATTGAACACTTCTTTGTGCTAGGCACCCTACTAAGCCCTTTATGTATGTAATCTATGTAATCTTACGTAATCCTAGAATATCTGAGGTGGGTATTATTGTCTTCACTTACAGATGAACAAATTGAGGCTCACAGAGGTTAAGTAACTTGTCTAAAGACACATAACAAACTAGGATGTTTTAGAGGCGGGAATTGAACCCGCTCTGTATCACTTCCAGTTCTTCTATGCGTATAGCCCCGTTCCAATACATCATTATAAACGACTGGGTTTGTTTCCATTCTTCAACGTGCATTGTGTTTCTCTCATCAGAGGAGAGGGAGTGGGCCGGGGAAGAGAGGACATCCACGTCCGGGGCGTATAAAATAAAAGAGGAGCCGAAGTCACCTCTCCAAGTAGCAGGTGGAGGTGGCTGATTCTTATAAGGCACTTGCAGTAGATGTGAAGCCACAGAACACTGAATGAACCAAGAAAACGCTTCGGCTCGAAAGTCGAAGATCCTGCACCACTGGTTCCTCATTTGCGTAGGTAGCGGGCGGATCCCGAAGCCTGGCGGCTGTGCGATGTTAAGGAGCAACCGTACGGGGCGGGGCGGGGCGGGGCGGCCCCCCCTCCCCCCGGTTTCCAGGAGCAACCGCCCGGGGAGGGGGAGAGGAGACCGCGGCCGGCCGGGAGGAGCGCTCCCCGCGCCACCTCCTCTTGTTTTGGAGGCCCTCGTGGTCCTGCCTCATTGGCCGCCGTGGAGCCCAAGGCCCCGGGGAGGCGGAGCGGCCTCCGCAGTTGTAGTTCCCGGGTTCTCGCGGCCCCCTGCCCCGCCTTCCGGCAGGAGGCCCCCTCGCGGCCGCGCGAGACCACAACTCCCACAAGGCCCCGCGCTCGGAGGGGGCGTGGCCGGGGCGAAGGGGAAGCCGGGGGCGGGGCCGCCTAGGGGATGAAGTGGGGGCGCTCGGCTCTTCAGCCTCACTCGCAGCTGCCGGGAGCTGGGGAGAGCGGCCCCATCCTCGGGACGGGCGTGCAGACCTCTGACCCTGGAGCCTCTTAGCCGCCGGGAGCCGTCCCCTTGGGTCGTCGCCCGGGCCGCCCGCCGTTCCCCGGCCCCGAGGGGCCCGGCCGGCCGCGGTGTGGGGAGAGGTCAGCATGAGCCGGGGGCCCCGGCGGGCCGGCGCCGGGCAGGGGGCGGCGGCCGCAGTGCAGCTGCTGGTCACCCTGAGCTTCCTCCCGAGCGTCGTCGAGGCCCAGGTGAGCCCGAGTGATGGCGGGGCGGGGACGCCGGCCGAACGCCCGCGGCGGTGGCGAACGGGCCGGGGCTGGGGCTCCGGGAGAGGGCCGGCGCCGGACCCCGAGGGGGATTTCTGGCGAGCGGAAAGGGGCCGGGGTCTGGAACCGAACCGTCACGTCCAGGAAACGTCCGCGAGCCGCGTGCCGTGTGCGGGGGATGGCGACGCTCGCGGGGTGATGGCAGCAAAAAGAGGAAGATGGTGACGGTCCCCTGAGGTGTTTTCGTTTTCCTTTTCTGATTTTTTTTTAAGCGGCTGGGAGTGTGGCGGGAGAGGAGACGGGAATGAAAACGTCATCCGCGGTTTGGGGGGAGACAACACGCGTAGAAACGGTGAAGCCCTCCCGTCCCTCCCAGGAGGGAGGGGAGGTGGACCCCGCGCCCCGCAGAAGTGGGGTGGATAGGGAGGGGACGGGACTCACCAACTTGCTTGAACTTCTGGGGCTCTCTAAGCCCCTCGGCTGCTACCCTCGCTCTGGCATCTTTCCTTGGGACTGCTGTATTTCCACACAACTTGTGGCACCTCCAGATGAGCCCAAGCAAGCGACGTGGGGGCGGGGGCGGGGGGGGGGAAGCTGGCCTTTGCAGGTCTGTGAGCAGCGAGGTGATGGCAGGAGGGTGAGCTAGAGTTGAGGGGCTGCCTTTGTGAAACAGTGTTACTACAGACGTGTTGTCACCACGCCGGACGTGGGAAGGTTAGCTGACCACACAGCCTTGTGCCTGGAGAGCGGTGCTGACTGCTTTTCTACAGAAGGTTCTGAATAGACTGCCAGGTGCAGCCGCGCCTCGTCTGCACCTGCTGCAAAGTGGCAAAACTGCTAAGAGAGAGAGAGGAAAGAACCGTGTCTCAGGTGGCTCGATAATGAGGGGAGATGTCATTGTAGGCAATTAATACTCACTGCTGAGAAAAACCGAAGCTGTGAGCGGAGCCGTGTAAACATGTTTTTCTGACGGTTCGCACGCTGTTTTCAGGGCGTTAGGGTGTCCTGCACTAAGTCCCAGAATGCCTGAATAGCCTGTTTTGTTCGCGTTTGGGTATTTTTTAAAAATGAATGATGTGCTAAAAATAAAAGGGGGCAGACTTGGTTTTGGTATTGGTGAGCGTGTTAAAATGCAGATTCTCTGGCCCTGCCGCCGCCACATGTTCTGATTTAGTGGATCCGGATGTGCCCCAGGGATCAGCAATTTTAAATGAGCCCTGTAAGTAGCTGTAATGCAATTATCCTTTGAGCTACCTTTTGAACCCCACCTAGAAAACACTGAAGTAGCGGAAATCTGGGTGGGAGTATCTACTATATTAATAAAAAGTAAATTCCCCAAATTACCTTTAGCAAAATTATTTTCTAATCACTGGTTGGGTGATTGTTTTTGAGTGGCATGTACATTTAGATATTTTTCTAAAATGGGATTCTTGTCATTTTTCCTTTTTATGCCTTATATTAATTGTATATGTTGCCATCAATCTAGAAGCTTCATTTTAGTCATCTTTATCTGCTAGTTACATGTGTTAATGTTTTATAATTGCACGTTACACATGCAATTTATTAAGGTAAAATTTTTATTTTATTGTATTTAAATGAATATATGTAATTTCATCATGTCCAAATGAATACCTGTAGTTTAAAAATTAAAGATTTGTGCATATTCAAAGTAGCATTGTTCCAAACAGTCCTCCAAAGTGGATACGTTTGGTTTTTGTTTCCAGTGGTACTTTCTAATATAGAAGTTGGAGCACATTTTAGATAGTACTTTAATCTCTAACACGTTTAAATATACATTATCTCATTTTATTGGATACTTCTCAGAAGTGGGGCTATTGAGGTAACAAGTTCAAAAAGCTTACATGACTAATACCACACTTGTTAAGTGAACAAGGTTGAACTGGACCCCTCGTAGGCCCCGTTTTCTTCTGTGCAGTACATCTCTGTATGCCTGCTTCTTTGGGGTATAGAAATCTGAGGGAGACCCAGGAAAATAAAAAAAGTGCAACTAAGACAGTTCTTTCTTGGTGGGGGGTGGGGGGGAGGAAGCCCAATAAAGCATAAAGGGAACAATTCGATTTAAAATAGAAAACACCTGGGGCGCTTGGGTGGCTCAGTCGGCTAAGCGTCTGCCTTCAACTCAGGTCACGATCTCGCAGTTAGTGGGTTCGAGCCCCGCATCGGGCTCTGTGCTGACAGCTCAGAGCCTGGAGCCTGTTTCAGCTTCTGTGTCTCCCTCTCTCTCTGACTCTCCCCCGTTCATGCTCTATCTCTCTCTGTTTCAAAAATAAATAAAAACGTTAAAAAAAATTTTTTTTTAAATAAAAAAAGAAAACACCTCCATTTAAAAGAAATCATTTAAGGAGAGGACTATATCGACTATGTCTCCTTGCAATGAAAGCATAAAGTTATTTTTGAACACAAAATGATAGGCATTTGTATATCTCATACTCCGTTTTCTTATAAATTAAATGTGAATGGGCTTTGTAGTCTGGAAAGCACTAGAAACTAAAGACCTCGTGCATACAAATGATATGACAAGTTAATCTTCCTGTAAAGAAGTAATTTTAGTCAGATGTATTTTTAAATCTTTCTAAATGCATTTCTGAGGTGGCATGAAATCAAAGAATACATAGAGCTCCCCAGCCCCCAGTGGAAAGTCAGATCTTGAGACTCAAACAGTGCTGCTCCAATCCATGACCCTGAGGATTTCCCCCAAACCCTGAAGACCCTGAGTTTCTGCTTTAATTGCTCCTTGGTGTGGAATGGACAAGAAATGAGGGTTGTGTGCCCAAAGAGAGGAAACTAAAAGACCCCATCATAAAGCTTGAACACCAAAGAGCTACGGCCTCAACATGAGAAATGAATCCTACCAGGAATAAGGGGAGAGTAAGAAACTTGCCAGGGAAGGGGAGGGGGGGAAACTCCCTCGAGAATTTGTAACCATGAACTTGTTCCTATAAAGGTTTGCAGGCCAAATTCATGCCACCTATGCTGGGAAAAGCTTCAAGTGGAAAATTTGATTTATAGCAGACCCAGGTTGGTATGCCCCCAGCTTACTGGTAAAAGCAAATGTCCATCCCCTCTGGAGGAATTTATTTTCAACCCAAACCCTAAAGAAGTCTTCAAGAGCCCGTGCCAAGGAGAATAAGCAGCTAATAGTCAAAAATCACAAAACACAAGGCACCATGAATGAGATAATGGAAATATAGCCTATAGAAAAAGACCTGTGATAACCTTAGATTCTGAAAATATCAGACATAATTTAAACACATGAGACATAGTGAATTTAAATACAAAGGGGTGGGGGGCAAAGATAGGGACACTGACCTGAAACTGTGAAAAGGTACCAAGAGATTTTAAAGAATGATCAAAAAGATTAAAACAGTGTGATAGGATTTCTAGAGATGAAATTAAAAACTCCATGGATGGATTAAATAGCTGATTATATCCAGCAGAAGAAATGATTCCTGAATCAGGCAACCATTTTATGTCTTTTTCTAATCCTCTGATACTTTTCCTTTTTAAAAATTTTTTTTTAACGTTTGTCTATTTTTGAGAGACAGAGACAGAGGGAGACACAGAATCCGAAGCAGGCTCCAGGCTCTGAGCTGTCGGCACAGAGCCGGATGCAGGGCCTTGAACTCAGAGACCCCAAGATCATGACCTGAGCTGAAGTTGGGTGCTTGACCGACTGAGCCACCCAGGTGCCCCACTTTTCCTTTTCTTCGTTTCATACTTCACACTAACAATGTAATCCATATTTGTGCACCCATTTGTCTCTGTACCCTGACATTTTGCCTTCCAATGGATTACCATAGATGAACTGTGAACTCTTACCAAAAGCCAATCCCTCTCATATATTAGGTCCCAGTTCCTTCTTTCAAGATCGTGTTTTGAGCAAATCTTTTTTCTCTCCTGGATCATTAATTTTTCCTTGTCTGATGGATTGTTACTGTCATCCTAAAACATACTGTTAATTCTGTTTTAAAGTTCTGTCTTGACCCACCCATCTTTTCTGGCTCTGCTCCCTTTTTCTGTTCCCCTTTATGGAAAAACTCCTCAAAGGAATTACCTTTATTTGTCCTATTCTGGTCCTCTCGCCAGCCTATTCCAGTCGGACTTTTGCCCCTACCTCTCCGAAACTGTTCTTGTCAAGGTCATCAATGTCTGTCTTG
This sequence comes from Neofelis nebulosa, assembly GCF_028018385.1. Classification (NCBI taxonomy): domain Eukaryota; kingdom Metazoa; phylum Chordata; class Mammalia; order Carnivora; family Felidae; genus Neofelis; species Neofelis nebulosa. The sequence goes on along the minus strand of NC_080794.1, from coordinate 7,120,927 downwards.
TCACTAAAGCCAATAGTTTTTAAACCTTAGCTTTACCTACAGACAGCATTTTTTTCCCCACAGCTCATGGCTTACTCTCCTTGAAATACCTTATTTCTTTGGGCTTTCAGGATACTGTACTTTTCTGATTTTCTTCCTTTCTTTTAGGCTAGCTGTACTAGTGTCCTTTGCTTACTTCTCCTCTGCTACCACTGACCGCTAGTTATTTCAGCCTCAGGTTTCAGGTCGTGTACTCTTCCCCTTCTCTATCTTGGTTCTCTCATTCGGTTTCTCAGCTTTAAATACCACCTATATAACTGATTGTCAAAATCTCCAGAACAGGATTCTCAGCTTTAGATCTGGATAGGCGGGGCACCCGAGTGGCTCATTTGCTTGAGCGTCCCACTTTTGATCTTGGCTCAGGTCATGATCTCACGGTTAGTGGGATGGAGCCCCTCACTGGACTCAGTGCTGACAGTGTGGAGCCTGCTTGGGATTCTCTCTCTGCCTCTCTCTCTCTGTTCCTCCCCTGCTCTGTTCTCTTCTCTCTCAAAAATAAATACTAAAAAAGGAAAAACCTTGGAATTTCCAGAATAATCGGAATGCCTTTTGTTATTTATAATGAGCCCCTTTTAATCACACCTATTTATCCTAATGGGAACCCCTAGATCACCTCAGGGTGGTACTGATCATCAGACACGCCAAGTGATTAGAGCATTGGAATTTTAGCCCCACCCATGACCACTGGGACGGGGAGAGGGATGCTGGAGACAGAGCTCCGTAAAAGCTCTTGGGGCGTCTGGGTGGCTCATTCAGGTGAGCGTGTGACTCCGCTCAGGTCATGACCTCACAGTTCCTGAGTTCGAGCTCTGAGTCGGGCTCTGTGCTGGCAGCTCAGAGCCTAGAGCCTGCTTCAGAATCTGCTTCCCTCTCTCTCTGCCCCTCTCCTGCTAGCACTCTCTCAAAAATAAACATAAAAAATTTTTGAAAAATATAAAAGCTCTTAAAACAAGATGGTTGAGCTTCCAGGTGAGCAAAACATAGACTTTCTGGGAGGGTGGCTCAGAGGCATGGAAGCCCTGAACTTGCACTCCCAGTAGCTTTCCCTCTGCACCTATTCCATTTGGTGCTTCCTGAGTTGTATCTTAACAATAAACCAGTAGATGTAAGGTAAGTGTTTCTCTGGTTCTATATGCCATTGCAAATTACTGAACTTGAGAGTCATTGGAACCCCCAGTTCATAGCCGGTCAGTCAGACGTACAGGTGGCCTGGAGCTTGGCGGTGATACCTAAAGTGGGGATCGTGGTGTGTGACTGAACCCCTAATCTGTGAGGTCTGCTCTAACTCCAGAGAGCAACAGAACTGAATTGGGCGCCCAGTTCGCGTTGGAGAGTGGGAGAATTGGTTGGTGTGAAAAAACGCCAGGTTCCAGTAAAGGCCAGAGTCTTAAAATGGTCTCCTATTTCTCCTTTTTACATACGACATAGTCCTTGTCCTATTTCCTCAGGAACTTCAGGTGAGCATACTGCCTCAGGGCATTGAGCTTTGTATTCCCAGTGCCTGGCATGCGTGCCTCCACGCTCCCACATAGCACACCCCCCACATAGCGCGGCTTGTTCTTTTCCCCCTTGAAGTATTACCAAAATTTGCCAAAATTTCACTGAGACCTTTTTAAATTATACTTTCTAAAATAGTAGGAGCTCAGTTCTGCACTGATGGTCTCCATTCCCTAGTTTTCCTGTCCCTTTATTACCATCTGGAAGCCCCTGGAGGGCAGAGATTTTTGCCTTTTTTTTTTTTTTTTTTTCCTTCTACTTCTGCATCCTCAGCACTTAGAACAGTGCAAGGCTCATGTTAGGTAGGTCCTCAAATAGGTTGAATGAGGGGCGCCTGGGTGGTTCAGTCGGTTAAATGTCCGACTTCGGCTCAGGTCACGATCTCGCGGTCCGTGAGTTCGAGCCCCGCGTCGGGCTCTGGGCTGATGGCTCAGAGCCTGGAGCCTGCTCCGATTCTGTGTCTCCCTCTCTCTCTGCCCCTCCCCCGTTCATGCTGTCTCTCTCTCTCTCTCTGTCAAAAATAAATAAAAACGTTAAAAAAAAATTAAAAAAAAAATAGGTTGAATGAATGAATGAATGAATAAATGAAGGGAAAATAAATGCAAATTCAGAATGAAGCCCAGAAAAATAATGGGATAGTAGATTTTAAAGAGAGCTTATGAGACACGGTCTAATTTGTGTGATTGGAGTTCCGGAAGAATGTAATAGAGTGGGGAAAGTGGTACTGATTCCTGCAGGTCAGTATGAAAAAGACAACCCAGTAAAAAAATGAGAAAAAGGGGCATCCGGGTGGCTCAGTTGGTTAAGCGTCCGACTCTCTGTTTTGGCTCAGGTCATGATCTCATGGTTTGTGGGTTCAAGCCCTGCATTGAGCTTCGTGCCGGCAGTGTGGAGCCTGCTTAGGATTCTCTCTCTCTCCTTCTCTTTCTGCCCTTCCCCAGCTCTCTCTCTCTCTCAAAATAAATGAACTTTAAAAAATCTTTAAAAAAAGAAAAATGAGAAAGGACAAACAAGTATTTCACACAAGGAGCAATTACAAATGTCTTATAAAACATTATACCTCATTAGTACAAAAATCAGATACCCTTTCGTTCTTACTAGATTGGCAAAAATTAAAACAATATCCAATATTGGTAAGGAGATAATTCAGCAGTAATTCCATCTGCTGTTGGATAGGGTTGTAAATTGGTAACCTATTTTGAAAATAAGCTATAGTAATTCCACTTTAAGCATATAAGCTGGAGAAACTCTTATACATATACGTAACGAGATCATGGCAAACCTTTGTGTAGCATTATTTAGCTAAATCTGGAAACAACCTACATATGTTTTGTATTAGTTTCCTGTTACTGCTCTAACAAATTACCACGAACTTAGTGGCTTAACGTGGGTTTCACAGGGATAAAATCAAGGCTGCCTTTTTTTTTTTTTTTTTTTTTTTTTTTTTTTTTTTTTTTTTTTTTTTTGGAGGCTCTAGGGGAGAATCAATCCTTGCCTTTTCCAAGCTTCTAGAGGCTGCGGTGCTTCTGGCATGTGGCCTCTTCTATCTTAGAAGCCAGTAGTGTAACATCTTCCAGTGTCTCTCTGAGTCACACTCTTGTCTTCCTCTTTCAAGGTTCTTAGTATTGAGTCCACCCAAATAATCCAGTATAATCTTACCATCTGAGGATCCTTAACTTAATCATGTCTGCAAAGTCCCTTCCACCGCATACAATAACAGATTTACAGGTTTTAGGAATTAGGGTATGGATATCTTTGGGGGGCATCATTCTGCCTACCTTATGGGTCAACAGTAGAACAAATACATTATGATATTTTCATGTAATGTAACATTTACAGCAGGGAAAATGAATGAGCTACTAGAAAACTCATTATTTTGGGTAGATGTCAAAATGTTAGCAAAAGAAGTATATTACAACATAATTCCCACAATAGATTCCATTAATATTAAAGTTCAAAAATGAGCTCTTAAGTATATTGCTTCAGGATATATATCACATGTGATGAAATTACAAAGAAAAATAACAAAAACAAGATATTCTACCTCCATGAGGAGGAAGATGAATGTAATTAGAAAGGGACTTAAAAAAATAGCTGGGGGCGCCTGGGTGGCGCAGTCGGTTAAGCGTCCGACTTCAGCCAGGTCACGATCTCACGGTACGTGAGTTCGAGCCCCGCGTCAGGCTCTGGGCTGATGGCTCAGAGCCTGGAGCCTGTTTCAGATTCTGTGTCTCCCTCTCTCTCTGTCCCTCCCCCATTCATGCTCTGTCTCTCTCTGTCCCAAAAATAAATAAACGTTGAAAAAAAAAATTAAAAAAAAAAAATAGCTGTATTTGTATTTTTTAAAAAATTTTGGTGATATACAGGTTTTTGTCTTAGTAGTTGTCTTTAAGAGTTAGAAGTAGGTACGTGACAATTTTGTATACCTTACCCCAACCCCTACCACAATTAAAACATCTTTAAAAAATAAACTGTGGTGGTTTACTAACTAAAAATAAACAATTTAAGAAAAATTTATACGAAAGAGAAATATCTGGAGAAAATATTTTTAAAACATAGAAAGCTTTTGGTTCTTATTTCTACCCCCCCATCCCTATTACTTAGAATTTGAGGTTTTATAAATAGTAAGCTTGAGAAATGGAATGAATTTCAGTAGAGTTGGTGACAGGATCTTAGTAACTAGGATAGTAAAGCATATGGAATTCTAGAGCTAAAATTCTTGTTAATGATCCTTTGTTCTTTAAAGAGAATGTACCTCTGACTCTTTATGTTGTAGAGAGTTTGGGGACTTATTTACAGCCCTAGGGGCAAAGCCTGAGAAAGAAACAACTGGGGTGTTCTGGTTTCCAGGTTCTGGTCATTCTTTGCATAGATTCCTCCAGTGGATCATGTGAATGACCTTTAAAAGACTGGGTCCCCTTTTTGTTTTTAAATTTTAATTTCAATTGAGATAATTGTAGGTTCCATGCAGTTGTAAGCAATAATACAAAGAAATGCCACCTACAATTCATCTAGTTTTCCCCAATGGTAACATTTTATAAACGTACAGTGCAGTATTATCACCAGGACATTGGCACTGATTCAGTCTGCTGGTCTTCAGATTCCCCCTTGTCTCATTTGTGTGTGTATGTATTCTTTTCACTTTTATCATGTTTAGGTTTGTGTATCCACCACCATGGTCAAGATACTGAATAATTTGATCACCACAGGGATCCTTCCTCTTGCCCTTTTATAACCACACGACCTCCTTTTCAACCTACGCCCCCACTCCGCCTCCTTCCCTCCTCCAGTCTTTAACCTGGCAACCAATAACCTGTTCTCCATTTCCAAAATGTAAAAATGAAACCACATAGTATGTAACCTTTTGGGGTTGGCTTTTTTCACTCAGCCTGATTCCCTGAAGATTCATCCAAGACGTGGATGTCAGTGAGTCCCATTTTTAAATTTAGCGGAAGAATGTTTTATGGAAGTTTTGGATTCTGAACTCCCTTTGTAAATATCAGTTTCTGTTGCATTAATGGATACTTTGAGTAGTGGATAAAGCATGTATTTTTAAGTGTGATTGACTTAGGACTAAGTCTCATTGCTACTTGGGAAAAATTATTTTAACCGTGCTCAGCCTTGATTTTCTTAGGTATAAAATGAGGATAATACCTATTTCATAGAATATTTTTTTAAAAAAGAGGTAACATGTAATGTTCTTATCACCATGCCTATCATATAAGTGTTCCATAAATGGCAGTGGAAAAGAAAGATAAGGCTACTCCAGCAATATTCTTACAGTCTGTGACTTCTAGGTTAATCTTGGAAGAAATGGCTTTAGCATTCCAAATACTTGTTGGAATTTATGTATGTTTCATATATTTCTCTTTAGCCATTAAACATTAATGCTTAGTTCTTCAGAATAGGTGTATCTGATCCTTCTATTGTGTCTTAATTGGCCATAGTAAAAAGTAAATGATTGCTTTAGTGTTTTATATCTCAGTCAATGAAGACTTGTTACCTTGAATTAACAAATTATCTCTTTTACATAATATTACAGATTTGTTAAGGTTGAAATATCAGTAATGCACATATTTAAAGTTTTATGTTTGTGTATATATTTTCCACCCCACAGGTCACCGGAGTCCTGGATGATTGCTTGTGTGATATTGATAGCATTGATAACTTTAACACCTTCAAAATCTTCCCCAAAATAAAAAAATTGCAAGAGAGAGACTACTTCCGTTATTACAAGGTACAGTTACAATTTTTGATTCCATTCGTAGCAAAGGTTTTTACACAGCCGTCTACAGATGTGACTTTTATGACCCTTTTGAAAGCCCATTTTGACTCTTCTCAGCACCCTCTGTGTGTTTTATCGTTGGAATGTATTAAGTATTGTGGTGAAACCTGATAGTCTTTTTGAACACAAAGAATCTGAACCCTCTTGCTGTGTCTGGGGGATTCGTCATCTTTCAAGTTTTGTTTTTGAGACAGAGACTCATTCCACGGAAGCTCAAAATGCCAGACTTCCTTGGTCAGCCTTCCTTGTGACGTTGCCTCCTCCATCTAGACACCGACCCAGGTTCTCTGCTGTGCTGATGGCAGTGGCCTGTGTTAGCATTGTTAGCTGTACAAAGTACCCCTGCGGCAGACATTCACCAGAAGGGCTGGCCCCCAGGCTGAGGGTACAAGCACCATGCATAGTAAAACTGCAGAATCGGTTCTTAAACCTAATAGTCGTCTCCAAGTATAACCATAACAACTTAAAGGGAGGAGAAATGAGGTAACATTCAAAAGAACGGTATTTTAAATTTAAGAACGATATTTTAGAAGCTGCTGTTCTGCTTAGCCTATGCTCTTGTGCTCAGCATTCAGTTGGGTTCATAAGTTCTCTGATTTTCATTTTTAGTTTATTTTAAAAATTGAGCATGATTTTACACTTTTTTTTAATCCTTATCCTACATAGGCTATCTTAGTCTTTAAATATTTTTGAGGATAAAAAAAATTTAGAGGAGGAACTAATGGCCATTCTTTTTATGGTACCACCAAAATCTTGAATCAATTTCCCATATTTTTGCAACACTTTGTACAGGTGTCAGATTTCTGGCAGAACACTTCTATAAGTGTGTAATTGACCAAAAGAGGGAAAGACACTTTGGTTAGCAATCCTATTTGCATAAATATAAGGGAAGTGACTGTTTCTTAAAGGAATATTAGAGGATGTTACAGAAGAAGGAAAAATGAAAGTTGGATAGGCAGAAAGAACAATGTTCTAAAAAAACGTTCTACCCAATTTAACAAAATTGCTCCATGTGTAATGGGAACATACTCCTGTTCTCCCAAGGGAGGGTCATGCAGTAATCTAGTTAATGGATTTATCTCCATGGCAAGGATAGCAGTGATACCCACTCCTTTTCTAGTTCTGTCAACCTATGAATTAAACTAAAGGGACATTTAATCACCACAGTATCCTGTACGTTTACCAGTGGCAGAAAGGAAAGCTAAGAGAAGAGGTGAACTGTAAACATGCACATACATACTGGTGATTGAGCACACAAGGGTGTACAGGTTGAGGCACCAGTCTGCCCCTGTCGACTGGTCAGCTGGCTGTTGTAGTTGGTGTTTACAATTTCTTGTACTATCCATTCCATTCCTTTAGTCATGGAGTATTTATTGAATGATTATTCTGTGGGAGGCCCTATTCTAAGTGCTGTGGATACAATACTGAATAACACAAAGACTCTGACTTCGTGAAGCTTTTATTCTGATTAGGAAGGCAAACAATCAACAATGAAATACAATTTCATATGGTTATATGGTAAGTGCTATGGAGAAAAATAAAGTAGGAGATACAGAGTAATTAATGGGGTGGGGATGGTAGGTAGCTTTATCTTTGACGAGGATGCAGGAAAGGAAGGTATTCCTACTCTGCCATTTGAGTGAAGACCTACGTGACGTGAAAGCCATGACGAGATATGGGGAAAGAACATTCCAGGGAAGGGGAGAAGAACTGCAGGTGTAAAGGTCTAGAGTGTTTGAGGAATAAGAAGACAGGGATAGGCTGGAGCAAAGTGAGTGAGATGGAGAGTTGGAAAAGTGGGTAGGGGCCAGATTAAAAAAAAAATTAGAAGGCCCTATTCACCACATAAGGATGTTGAATTTTAGTGTAGGTGTGATCAGTTTCTGGAGGGATTTGTACAAAATAGACTAAGGGTGTGAGACAGGAAATAGAGAAAAACCACGTAGGAGGCTTCTGCAGATGGAAGGTAAAGGGTTTGGAATAGGGCAGTAGACTTGGAAGAGGTGAAAAGTGAGCAAATGAGCATTATACCTAAGAGGTCACACCAAAAACTTGTCTGATGGTGTGAATGTAAGCTCTGAGGGTAGAGGTGAAATCAAAGATAATGGTGAGTTGTGAGCATACTACAAAAAAGTATGTCCTGACCAAGTTCATCTTATTCTAAGAATGCAAGGACAAGGCTTTTAGGTCTTTAACACAATTAAACACACATTCTTGATTTTTTTAAAAATAGCAATGATGGATACTTCCTAAACATGAACATTTTAATCCTAACATGAGCATTGCCAACCTCTTACTTGCTGGGAAATAATAGAGGAGTTCACAGTTAGGTGAGGGACCAAGACAGAGGCACCCATATCTCCTTTACTGTTGGAGGGATTAGTATATCACAACAGCTAGAGGATAAACATTTTTAAAGAATAAGGAAAACGGTCTCCTTTTATAAATGACAGAAGTATACTAGAAAACTCAAGTAACAAAATGAACAAAAGTGATAAGAAATGCATTAAGCTCGCAGGCTATAAAGTTAATGTACAAAAACAATATCTTCATAAATACAAACAACAACAAGTTAGAGGATATGATGGAAAAGAAATCCCCATTTACATAAGCAGTGAAAAAAGGTGAAATATATAGGAGTGAGTCAAAAAATGTGCAAGACCTAGAGGAGGAAGCCTCAAAACCCTACTGGGAGACCCAAAAGTAGGCTTCAAGAAATGGACAGGTGTGGCTATAGCTCAAGAGGTTGGTTCTCTCCATGTTGGCGTATACGTTCAGTGTGATCCTAGTAAAAGGACCAATATTTTTTTCCTGGAGCTGGACAAGTCGTTGCAGCCTCAGTTCTCTGGGCAGCAGGTGAGACCGTGGTTGGTGTGCAAGAGGTTACTGAGGGACTGCTCGTGGAAGCGACGGCTCAGGGAAGGACCGGGCGGAAGGGAGGCGAAGCTCTGGGAGTCCGCCTCTGTGGAAACCTCAGGTGACCCTCTGGAAGCCCTGGAGATGGGATGGCCCTCCAGAACTCTCCCCCCTTGCCAGAGAGACCTAGGCCTCTGCAGCCCTCCATCAGTCATTTGCAGGCCGCCGTTGGAAGGAGTGGTGTGACCTTGTGCTAAGTGGCTGTCTTCGGCTGAGGCCAGCTGCCTGCAATGTTTTTGGAAGCCCGGGGTAATAAGCCCTTCCTGAAGGATGACGTTAGCAGCATGTTCCAGTGTCCACCACAGTCCACTCCTTGCTCTGTGTTACTAGTTTTCTGTTGCTGCATGACAGATTAGTCTAAAATGTAGCAATTTAGGGGCGCCTGGGTGGCTAAGTTGGTTAAGCACTGGACCTCAGCTCGGGTCATGATCTCGCCGCTCCTGAGTTCGAGCCCCACATTGGGTTCTGTGCTGACAGCTCGGAGCCTGGAGCCTGTTTCAGATTCTGTGTCTCCCTCTCTCTGCTGCTCCCCTGCTTGTGCTCTGTCTCTCTCAAAAATAAATAAAAATTAAAAAAAAAACACATTTTTTTAAATGTTTAAAATGTAGCAACATAAAGCAGCAAACTGAGAAGGTGGGATTTGGGGAAGACCTAAAGAGAGTAGGAGAGCAAGCCATGTCGATATCTGGAGGGAGCACACCCCGTGCAGAGGGACCAGTGGGAGCAAAGGCCCTGACACTACAGTGTGCCTCCTGTTTTGAGGAACAGCCCGGGAGCCAGTGAATAAGGGGCAGAGAGCAGACGGACAGGCCACTTAAGGCATTCCTGACCATTACAGGGACTTGGGTTTTGAACTAACCCAATTTTTAGAAGTATTGGATGTGGAGTGAGAAAGTAAGGAGTCAAGAGTGATGCTGGGATTTTGGCCTGAGGATCTAGAGTAATGGGGTTGCTGTTTTCTGAGATGGCAAGAAGAATGTACTGTGGACAGATCCAAGAGGCATTGGACGCATAAGCCAGGAGTTCAGGGAACCTGCAGTTCCCAAAAGAGGTTGTCTTCGGACATCCCGAACCCTCTGCCTGGAAATCTCTTTCTGTAGGAAACCTGTATCCGAGTCCTCCCCATTTTACATGTAACTGGAGGGAGGCCTCCCCTGATTAACTCCACGGTCAGAGCTGACCTCGCTCTCCTTGTGTCACCAGTTCCATGTGTTTTTGCCTCTTCCTCTGTGACGTAGGTGTTATTCACTTCATTTAACGGCTATTGATTGAACTGTCTATTAAGTATCCCAGGCACTGGGGATAGAATAATGAAGGTGAAATCTCAGTCCTTACAATGGGAGATGCAGGCAATAAGTAAATCAGAAATAGGTAGTGGTGAGTGCTAGAAAAGAATAAAAACAGGGTGTAGGGTGCATACTGAGTGCTGCTTTGGAGAGTCTGGTCAGGGAAACTCTTTGCCGAGGTGGTATCTGAGAGAGCCCTGGCCGAGGTGAGGGGAGCAGGCCCTGAGACCTGGAGGAGCAACAGGCCAGGCAAAGAGGAGCCACTGTAGAGGCCTGGAGACCAGGAGCTGGGTATGTTCCAGGCCGGAGGGGGTATGTTCCAGGCAGGAGGGCCAGCGTGGCTGGAGGTGCACAGGAGACCAGGTGAGGGAGGGCCTAGTGGCGCTTGCTACAGAGCTGGGTTCCTTCTTAAAGTGCCGGGAAGCCACAGGAAGGTGTTGAGCAGGGACTGGTACCGTCTGAATTACGTTTCAGAGGGATCACTGTGGCTGCTGTATAGTAGAAGCAGGGAGCATGGGGTAGTCCTGGGATTCCCCTCCCTCCCTCCCTCTCTCTCTCTCTCAAAATAAATAAAATTAAAAAAAAAAAAAAGCAGTGGAGGTGGTGGGAAGAAGTGGATAATGAATTGTGCATGGAGGTAGCAGAGGGAAGAAACAAGAATAAAACTTTGATTTTTGGCTCAGGCAATCCATCTGGCAGTCCTGTTGAATCACTTTCTGTTAAGTTCAACATAAGAAAATCCAGAGTTTTTAACAACATGGTTAAAATGGTCTGTCCCTGGGGCGCCTGGGTGTCTCAGTCGGTTGGGCGTCCGACTTCGGCTCAGGTCATGATCTCGCGGTCCGTGAGTTCGAGCCCCGCGTCGGGCTCTGTGCTGACAGCTCAGAGCCTGGAGCCTGTTTCCGATTCTGTCTCTTTCTCTCTTTCTCCACCCCTCCCGTGCCCATGCATTATCTCTCTCTGTCTCAAAAATAAACGTAAAAAAAAAAAATTTTTTTTTAAATTAAAAAAAAATAAAATGTTCCATCCCTTTCCTATGTCTGCACTCATTCTCCCACTAAAAGTTGGTTAAACTGGTTTTGTTTTGTTTTCCAGTTCTCACAACTGTTCAAGCTCTGTCACCTTATCCAAATGCACAATTTCTCCAACTTGATCCATCCTGAGATATTACCTCCTCAGAGGCTGCCATCCACCAGCCCCATTATTTTCCACTGTGAAACTCTGGATTTTTGTTTGTAATTAAACATTCATTCCTTCCAGTAGATTATCAGTTCCAGGGGGAAAGTGCTTTTTGTGTCTCTTTTTGCCCCAGAACCTCCATGGTGCCAGACAGATAGTGGGTGCTCGGTGCACGTTTAGCTGGCTGGGCGCATGAGCGAATCCTCACGGGTAAGGTTAACGGCATGGTGCCGACAGTTGTGAAAATGCTTTCCAGGGTCTGCAGATGAGCAGTGTGCTTGGACTTTATTCCTTTTGGGAAGTGTCAGAGGACTAATAATAGTTATTTTTTACATTAATATTACACCTGGGTGTCTGAAAACCTACAGTCATTTAAGATTCTGAACTCTATAGATGACACGGGAGAGGAAACTTTTTCTTCTTACTCACCAGCATGTCATTGGCGCCCACACAGTGACACTTAGTATGCAGACTGTGACACTTCTAATGTTAATCCAATCTCTCTCTCAAGGTTAATCTGAAGCGACCATGTCCTTTCTGGGCAGAAGATGGCCATTGTTCAATAAAAGACTGCCATGTGGAGCCCTGTCCAGAGGTAAAATAAATTTAAAAAATATGAATAGGGAAAACATTGCTTCCTCTTGGGCTTTTAGACAGACATGAACTTTATATTTTATTGATGGATTTAGACCTGTCATCAAATTCATAAACTGTGAGATCTCTCCTTTTTAAGTATTTTTATTTTATTTATTTATTTTGAGAGAGAGAGAGAATCCTGGGCAGGCTCCACACTCCGCGCGGAGTCCATCGTGGGGCTTAATCTCACAACCCTGGGATCATGACCTGAGCTGAAATCAAGAGTTGGATGCTTAATTGACTGAGCCACCCAGGTGCCCCTAGCTCTCTCCTTTTTACTGAGATTATTAAAGATTTTATACTCATTACCAAAATGGGTTTGAAGACGCTTGTATCCAGTGGTATTGATGATTGGATATGGAAGTATAGTATGATTCTAAAACAGATGGAAAATCAGGGGCCTGTTCTAGGATTGGATCTACAATGTCTGACGCTTATTTCATGCTTTATTGGATGTGCATCTTGTTTCATAAGAAAAGTAATGCTACCAGGGGCGCCTGGGTGGCTCAGTTGGCTGAGTGTCCGACTCTGGATTTCAGCTCAGGTCATGATCCCAGGGTCATGGGATCCAGCCACGTGTTGGGCTCTGTGCTGAGCGTGGAGCCTGCTTAAGATTCTGTCTCCATCTCTCTCCTCCCCCTGCCCCTCTCCTTATCTTGTACTTTCTCTCCCTCTCCCTCTCCCTCTCCCTCTCCCTCTCCCTCTCAAATAAAAAGAAAAGTAATGCTACTGGACCTTCAATTTTACATTTAGAGTGGGAATTACCATGGATAAAGTGGGAGAATCTCAGGCTTGGTATCAGGTTTGCACTTGGTCTTGTTATATTAAAAAAAAAAATAGCTATACTTATATTTTAGACTTCAATTTTTGGCATCTAGCACAATTAATTCTTTTTTTTTTTTTTTTGAATATATGAAATTTATTGTCAAATTGGTTTCTATACAACACCCAGTGCTCATCCCAAAAGATGCCCTCTTCAGTGCCCATCACCTACCCTTCCCTCCCCCCCCCCACCCCCCATCAGCCCTCAGTTTGTTCTTATTTTTTAAGACTCTCTTATGCTTTGGCTCTCTCCCACTCTAACCTCTCTCTCTCTCTCTTTTTTTTTTCCTTCCCCTCCCCCCATGGGTTCCTGTTAAGTTTCTCAGGATCCACATAAGAGTAAAACCATATGGTATCTGTCTTTCTCTGTATGGCTTATTTCACTTAGCATCACACTCTCCAGTTCCATCCACGTTGCTACAAAGGGCCATATTTCATTCTTTCTCATTGCCACGTAGTACTCCATTGTGTATATAAACCACAATTTCTTTATGCATTCATCAGTTGATACAATTAATTCTTAAACAGTAATTAGTTATGAGCTATATTTTCATTCACTTTTTTCTTTTCTTACCTAATCAGTCTATAGTTTGTTACCCTTAAAAATGGGGGGGGGGGAGGGGGAGCCTTATCTGAAGCAACGTCCTTCCTAAAGGGACAATTTAAAAAAATTCTAATTTTCCTTTAAGAATAAAATGTTTTAACTTTTTAGTTTGAAATAATTTCAGACCTACAGAAAAATTGCAAGAATAATAATATCAGTCCTCATATACTTTTTATTCAGATTCCCTAAATGTTCATCATGTTTGCTTCATTATTCTCTCTATACACATGTTAATATTTTCTGAAGCATTTGGGTCTAAGTTACCAACATGGTGATCTTTTACCTCTAAATACTTGAGTGTGTATTTCCTTAAAAACAAGATTATTCTCTTACCTAACCACAACATAATTAACAAAATCAGGAAATTAACATTAATTATAATACTGATGTCTAATCTGTAGACCTTGCAGCTGACTTAATAATGTGCTATATAGCTAAAAAACAAAGTGTGAAAACATAGTGTTGTGTTCATTTCAGGTATACAAAATAGTGATTCAACAGTTCCATACATTACTTAGTGCTCATCAAGATAGTGTACTCTTAATCTGCTTTGTCTATTTCAGCCCCTCCCCCCCACCTCCCTTCTGGTAACCATCAGTTTGTTCTCTATAGTTAAGAGTTTGTTTTTTGGTTTGTCTCTCTCTTTTTTGTTTTTTTGTGTTTTTGTTTTGCTTTCGTAAATTCCACACGAGTGAAGTCATATGGTAATTGTCTTTCTCTGACTGGCTTATTTCCTTTAGCATTATACTCTCCAGATCCATCCATGTTGTTGCCAAGTGGCATGATTTCATTCTTTTTTATGGCTGAATAATATTCCTTTGTATGTATATGCTTCATCTTTTTCCAATCATCTACCGATGGACACTTGGGCTGCTTCCGTAGTTTGTTTATTGTAAATCATGCTGGAATAACCTAGGGGTGCATATATCCCTTCAAATTAGTGTTTTTAGTCTTTGCATAAATACCTCCTGGTGCAATTGCTGGATTGTAGGGTAGTTCTATTTTTGATTTTTCAAGGAACCTGCATGCTGTCTCCCAACAGTGGCTGCACCAGTTTGCATTCCCACCAGTAGTGCACAAGGGTTCTTTTTTTTCCACATCCTCGCCAACACCTGTTACTTGAGTTTTTGAGTTTAACCATTCTAAAAGGTGTGAGGTGCTATCTCATTGTGGTTTTGACTTGCCTTTCCCTGATAATGAGTGATGCTGAACATCTTTTCATGTGTTTGTTGGCCATCTGGATGTCTTCTTTGGAGAAATGTCTGGGATTATTTGGGGTTTTTTTTTTTGGTGTTGGGTTGTATAAGTTCTTTATATAATTTGGTAACCTTTTATCAGATATGTCACTTGGAAATGTCTTCTCCCAATCAGTAGTTTGTCTTTTAGTTTTGTTGGTTGTTTCCTTTGCTGTGCAGAAGGTTTTTATTTTTATGTAGCCCCTAATAGCTTATTTTTGCTTTTTGTTTCACTTGCCTCAGGAGACATATCTAGAAAGATCCTGTTATGGCCAATGTCAGAAAAAGTACTACCTGTGCTCGTCTAGGATTTTTATGGTTTCAGGTCTCACACTTAGGTCCTTAATCCGTTTTGAGTTATTGTGCACAGTGTTAAGTGGCCCAGTTTCCTTCTTTTGCATGTAGCTGTGCAGTTTTTCCAATACCATTGTTGAAGAGACTGTCTCTTCCCCATTGCATCTTCTTGGCTCCTTTGTCAAAGATTAATTGACAATAACATCGTGGGTTTATTTTTGTGCTTTTTATTCTGTTCTGTTGATCTGTGTGTCTATTTTTGTATAAGTACCATATTGTTTTGATTACCATAGATTTGTAATGTGACTTGAAATCTGGAGTAGCTCCAGTTTTGATTTTCGTTTTCAAGATTGCTTGGCTGTTCTGGGGCTTTTGTGGTTCCATGCAAATTTTAGGATTATTTTTTCTAGTTCTATGAAAAATGCTATTAGTATTTTGATAGGAATTGCATTAAATATGTAGGTTGCTTTTAACATTTTAACAATATTTGTTCTTCCAATCCATGAACGTAGAATGTCTTTCCACTTCTTTGTGTCATCTTCACTTTCTTTCATCAGTGTTTTATAGTTTTCAGAATATGGGTCCTTCACCTCTTTGCTTAAGTTTATTCCTAGCTATTATTTTTGGTGCAGTTGTAAATGGTATTGTTTTCACAGTTTCTCTTTCTGTTGTTTCCTTATTAGTGTATACAAATGCAACAGATTTTTGTACATTGACTTTATGTTCTGAAACTTTATTGAATTCATTTTTCAGGTCTAGTAGTTTTTTGGTGGAGTCTTTACAGTTTCTGCATATAGTGTCATGTCATCTGCTGATAGTGAAAGTTTGACTTCTTCCTTACCAACTTGAGTACCCTTTATTCCTTTTTGTTGTCTGGTTACTGTGGCTAGGACTTCCATTACTATGTTGAATAAAAATAGTGTGAATAGATATTTTGGTCCTGTTCCTGACGTTGGGGGGAAAAAACCTCTCCATTTTTCCCTATTGAGTATAATGTTAGCTGTGGGTTTTCCACATAAAGGCTGTATTATGTTGAGGTATGTTCCCTCTAAACCTACTTTGTTGAGGGTTATTTATCACGGATGGATGTTGTACTTTGTTGAATGCTTTTTGTGCATCTATTGAAATGATGGTATGGTTCTTGTCCTTTCTCTCATTGATGTGGTGTATCACACTGATTGATTTGCAAATATTGAGCCACCCTTGCATCCCAGGAATAAATCCCACTTGATTGTGGTGAATGATTTTTTTTAATCGGTTGTTGGATTTGGTTTGCTAGTATTTTGTTGAGGATTTTTGCATCCAAGTTCATCAGAGATACTGGCCTGTAGTTGTCTATTTTAGTGGTGTCTTTATGTGGTTTTGGTACAAGGTAATGCTGCCCTCATAGAATGAGTTTGGAAGTTCCTTCCTCTTCTATTTTTTTGGAGTAGTTTGAGAAGAATAGGTAGTAACTCTTCTTGGAATGTCTGGTAGAATTTGCCTGTGAAGCTGTCTGGTCCTGGATTTTTGTTTGTTGGGAGTTTTTTGATCACTGAATTTCCTTATCGGTAATCAGTCTGTTCAAATTTTCTATTGCTGCTTCAGTTTTGGTATGCTACATGTTTCTAGGAATTTATCCATTTCTTCTAGGTTGTCCAATTTGTGGGCATATACTGTTTCATAATATTCTCCTACAATTGCTTGTATTTCTGTGGTGTCAGTTGTTATTTCTCTTTCATCTGTGATTTTGTTTGGATCCTCTCTCCCCCTTCCCCACCTCTCTCTATGAGTCTGGCTAGAGGATTATCAATTTTGTGATTCTTTACAAAGAACTGGTTTCATAGATCTGTTCTATTTTTTTAAATTTTCTGTACCAATTGTGCTCTAATCTTTATTATTTCCTTCCTTTTGCTGGTTTTAAGTTTTGTTATTCTTTTTGTAGCTCCTTTATGTGAAAGGAGATTTTTCTTGCTTCTTGGAGTAGGCCTATATTGCCCTAAACATCCCTCTTAGAACTGCTTTTGCTGCACCCCAAAGATTTTGGACTGTTAAATTTTCCTTTTATTTGTACCCGTGAAAATTTTGATTTCTTCTTCAATTTCTTAGTTGACCCATTCATTGTTTAGTAGCATGTTAGTTAATCTTCATGCATTGATGCTCTTTCCAGATTTTTGTTTGTGGTTGACTTCCAGTTTCATAGCATTGTGGTCAGAAAAGATGCATGATATGACTTGATCTTGAATTTGTTGAGGCTTGTTTTATGGCCTAATAAGTGATCTATTCTGGAAAATGTTCTGTGTGCACTTGCAAAGAATATGTATCTGCTGTTTTAGGTTGGAATGTTCTGAAAATATGTTAAATCTATCTGGTCTGGTGTGTCATTCAGAGACACTCTTCCCTTGTTGATTTTCTGGTTGGGTGATCTTTCCATTGATGTAAATGGGGTGTTCTAGTCCCCTATTATTGTATTTCTATTGATCAGTTTTTTATGTTTGTTATTAACTGTTTTGTGTATTTGGGCGCTCTCAAGTTGGGTGCCTAAATATTTACGGTTGTTGTATCTTCTTGTTGGATTCTCCCCTTCGTTATTATATAGTGTTCTTCTTTGTCCCTTGTTACAGTCTTGTTTTAAAATCTATTTTGTCCAGTATAAGTATTGCTACTTTGGCTTTCTTTGGCATCCATTTGCATGATGCCTGTTTCTTTGTCACCTCACTTTCAATCTGCAGGTGCTTTTAGGTCTGAAATGAGTCTCTTGTAGGTAGCATATTAGATGAGTCTTATTTTTTTTACCCACACTGTCATCTGATGTCTTTGGATGAGAGCATCTAGTCCATTTACCTTCAAAGTAGTTATTGATATATATTTATTACCAAGTTGTTACTTGCTTTGTGATTGTTTTGTAGTTTTTCTCTACTCCTCTTGCTCTCTTTCATAGTGTTTTGGCTTTCTGTAGTGATATACTTGGATTCCTTTGTCTTTATTCTTTGCATATCTATTGCTGGTTTTTGATTTGTGGTTACCATTAGGTTTGTACATAACATCTTCTGCATAGCAGTCTATATTAAGTTGATGGTCATTTAAGTTTGAACCTATTCTTTCTTCCTTTCTGCCTGACATTTTAGGTATATGGCGTCATTTTTATTTTGTGAATCTCTTGACTGATATTTATGTATATATTTATTTTTACTGCTTTTGTGTTTCCTACTTTTTATAATAAGTCTTATAGTCTTCCTTGCCACTCACAGAGTCCCCTTTAACATTTCTTGTATGGCTAGTGGAGTGGTCATAAACTCCTTTAGTTTTTGTTTGAGAAACTCTTTGTATTTTCTTGTATACTGAATGAGAGCCTTGCTGGATAGAGTATTCTTGGCTGCACAGTTTTTCTTCTTAGCACTTTGAATGTATCATGCCATTCCCTTCTGGCCTGCAAATTTTCTGCTGAAAAATCAGCTGATATCTTTATAGGGTTTCCCCTTGTATGTAACTTGTCTTCTTTTCTCTTGGTGCTTTTAATTTTTTTCTTCATCACTACTTTTTGTCACTTTAGGTACTGTGTGTCTCGGTGTGGACATCCTTGGGTTGATTTTGTTGGGGGATCTATATGCCTCCTGGATCTTGATGTCTGTTTCCTTCCCCACATTCAGGAAGTTCTTAGCTGTTATTTCTTCAGATAAAATTTTTGCCCTCTTTTTCTACTTCTTGTGGGATCCCTGTAATGCGAATGTTATTATGCTTGATGGAGTCCCTGAGTTCCCTAAGTCTGTTCTCATTCTGTGTAATTTTTTTCTCACACCTACTGAGCTTGATTACTTTCCATGATTGTGGCTTCTGGGTCATTAATGCATTTATCTGTTTCCTCTAGCCTGCTATTTATTCCATTTAGTGTGTCTTTAATTTCACTTATTGTATTCATCTCTGACTTATTCTTTTTTTATCTCTGTGTTAAGGGTCTCACTGATGTTTTCCGCTCTTTTCTCAAGTCCTGTGAGTATGTTTATGCTCATTATTTTGAATTCTCTATCAGTCATATTCTATCCTTTTCTCTTTGGTCTCTTGCTGTGCTTTTGTCTTGTTCTTTAATTTGGGACATGTTCCTTTGTCTCCTCGTTTTGTCTAATTCTATGGATCTGTTTCTGTCTGTTGGGGAAAGTCTGCTACATCTCCTCCTCTTGACAGTAATGGCTCTATGAGGAAGAGGTCCTATAGTGCCCTGCAGTGCTATGTCTCCTGTTTTCCACGACCCTATACTTCAGGGAATGTCTCCTATGTGTGTTGCAAATGCCCTGCTCTTGTGCCTTGGCCACTTTTTTCCTTTAGTCCGGTCGTCTGCAGAGGCTCTCTTAGCCCATTGTGGGCCGTATTCGGTCCCAGACCTGTGCCGCACATTTTCACAAGGTGTGTGCTTCTCTGTTTGTGAGATGAAACCCGTTGCCTGCACTGGGGGAATGGAGGGTGTGTGGGTGGGGCACCAGTTGTAACAGGATCTGCCATGAGCTTCTGCAGAGCCCACGCTGCTGGGACCTATGCCCTGCAAAAACCCATGGGTCAGGAGAAGCTGTGTTGCTGATGTGATGTTTACATTGGTCTTGCGGGGGAGGTGATTCGCAGCCAGGACTGAGGAAAATCTGTTGAAAAGGGCAGATCGGCCAGGCGTGGATGGGTGGGGCTTGCTGTGAGCAATTTAGGTAGGGAGTGTTGTGCAGCACTGGTTCCTGCCGGTGCCTGTGTGTTTCTGCTGGGGGCAGGGAGTGGGGATTGTGGGAGGGGGTTGCGGGGGAAGGAGGGAAATAACACCTGCCTCTTCCTTTGTACCTGGAAGGGTCTCCCAGTGATCCCTGCCTCTCTGGACTTGCTCTGTGATTAGTAAATAAATCTCAGTCCCATGTGCCGTGGGCATTTTTCAAACTGCTGCTTCTAGGCTGTATCTACCTGGGCCGTTTGTCATGCTATCATTTTAAGGGCAGGAACTCTGCTTCCTAATGCCCTTCAGGCTCTCCCACACCAGAGCTGCTGATTCTTAAAATTCCAGGCTTCAAGTCCTGCTGGTTGTAGGAACTCTTGTAATTTGGACCCCCTGGCTTTCAGAGCCCAATGTTAACTGGGATTGGTCTTCCCTGTGCAGGCTCCCTGGTGTGATCATCTATTTCTCCCCCTCTCCGTGCCCCCCCCCCCCCCCCTCGCTCAGAGAAGAGTGAGATGCGCCCTCTTCTCTTCCTTGGTTGTGGAGTTTGTTCTGCCAGTCTTTGGGTTGTTTTCTGGGTTATTTGTGCTGAGGTGAGTGTTACCTAGTTGTATCCATGGGACGAGGTGAGACCAGGGTCGTCCTCCTCCACCATCTTTCCAGCCTCAATCCCAGCCAGATTTATTTCATGCTTGATTTTAGTCATTAGTTTTACATTTATCATTACTTCTAATAATTCTCTCTTGTGATTGTTACATATTATCCGTGACAGTGATCTGTGATGCCTACCCCAATATTTCTAAAAGGCCTTGTTATTAAGATTTGCTTAAGTCAAGTTACTGCATTTAGCATCAAACCTTTAAAAAAGCTGCTGAAGATTTTGATTTTAGCACGTTATACTACACTAGTTAGAGGACACACTGTAGCCAGCAGTCACTTTTGGTTAATATTTATTCCATATTTTAAATTCAGGGTCTGTGGCTGTTAGGTTTGACTTGAGTTTTATAGTCTTCTCTCTTTTGCCTTGTTAGATGTCCTAGGAAGCACTGAAATGATAAAATACTGGCAGCACGTAACATTTTAATTGATTAATCTTTTTATTGATGAGGGAAATATCTCTTATCATCATTACTATTATATACATTCTTCCACCTGACAGGAAGATATTTATTCTGAATATTTGGTTAAGTTCACCTGTGTTAAAATTTTATCATGATGATACATAAAAAAATTTTAAGAGGTAATTTTCTATACCGTAGATCCAGATGTTGAAAATCAGTCCCCTGAATTGATCAAAGTTATCAACCTGTGATTTTCTGTTTCAGTATGGTTTTTGTTTTAAAACTGTGTTTGATGAACCAGCTGTAATGATTCCTAGATTTATTTATTAAAGCCTAAAACTAATTATTGGCTTTGTAGGAAAGTGAGTCAAATTGGATCCACATGCAGATCTTCTGTTAGTAAACCCTGGTTACCTAGATTGATAAGCCCTAGGTTAATCCTGTGGACCAAAGAACTGACTCTTTTAGTATTAATCCCAAACTGCCTTCACTATAAATGTCAATTTAGAGCAGAATTTAAGATTGAGCATAAGATATTTCAAATAACTGAAAAATTTTAAAGCTTCTGTTTCTGTTGTAAGAAAGTTTATGGAAAAGTGATTTTTGTCAGGTTTTTTTAACCTAAAAATTATGTAAACTATTAGATACTTCATTGAGAATTTAAATTGTAGCTAATTTTGACACTCTTATTTTGTATATGTCATTTGGTTTGCTATACTATGATTTACAAGTTTGTAAATTGGTATACCTCTTTACGATTTATCTTAAAGAGGTAATATGAAAACAGATTTTGAATGAATGTATATTTTCTCATCATGGAATAAAATAAAATACCCTTTATTTGAGCAATGTCATCATTTGTGAAGAAATCTCAAAAAAAAAAAAAAAGCGATGGTCACTTTTTAAATTGCTGTTGTTGTTCTTTTAAGAGTAAAATTCCAGTTGGAATTAAAGCCGGGAGTTCTAATAAGGTGAGTCCCTTTTCCTTGAGTATTTCTGCTTTACGTTATGAAATTTACCATTTACTGCTTGACAGTAGTTACGGAAGGAGAACTGTACGGTGGTTAGTTGGGAGTGGGCACATTTTGCCCCAGAATCTCATATTTCCAATTCTTTCAGCAACAGAGAGCTTGTGTATTTTTTTTACAGTTAAATTATATACTTTTTTTTTTTTTTAAGATATTTCAATTCTGTTTTTGGAACCTCTAGAAGAACTACAGTAGTGTAATGTAACTACAGTGTCAGATGGCCTACTCAACAGGTGTTTTATCATGCATGTATTTTTAGTTTTCGGTTTCAACTAGTCAACCTGTCATATTCAGGATTATATTGTATAAACGGCTATTAAGGTATTAGGAGCATAGTACTTTTCAACGGCATTAAAATACTCCTTTATTAAAGATTACCCTCCCCCCCTTTTTTTACCCTTTCCCTTTTAAATTAAAAAAAATTTTTTTAAATGTTTGTTTATTCTCGAGAGAGAGACAGAGACAGAGTGTGAGTAGGGGAGGGTCAGAGAGAGAGAGGGAGACACAGAATCCGAAGCAGACTCCAGGCTCTGAGCTGTCAGCACAGAGCCTGATGCAAGGCTCGAACTCCAAACTGTGAGGTCATGACCTGAGCTGAAGTCAGACCCTTAACTGATGGAGCCCCCAGGCGCCCTTACCCTTGCCCTTTTAGAAGCATGCCGTAATTTACTTAGCCGTGCATGTTTTTATGTAACAGTGTACTTCTAGTTTTTCACTATTATGTGTACATAGTAAAGATCATCATACCCTCTCTCTCCCTGTTCCCCCTTTCCATTTTCTTTTTGCGTTTTCTCCCGTGTGGTCTTTTGTTTGTGTTCACTCTCTTTAATTTATTTTTGTTTCAGCTCTGAACTAAATACACAGTGTTAGAGACATTTGAAATCTCTTCTGGACTCCTTCCCAATCCCATTCTGTTTCCTCCGTCCCCAGAGATAGCCACTTTTCTGAAACTTATGTGTGTCCTTCTGTGTTACTTAACTTTTCTACTTCTAATGCACATGTAGCCACAAGTGACATATAGATCTTTTTACTTTTTATTATTTTCTTAAACATTTATTTATTACTGAGAGAGAGAGAGACAGAGTATGAGCATGGGAGGAGCAGAGGGAGGAGGAGACACAGAATCCAAAGCAGGCTCCAGGCTCTGAGCTGTCAGCACAGAGCCTGACGTGGGACTCAAACTCACAAACCACGAGATCATGACCTGAGCCGAAGTTGGACACTTAACCAACTGAGCCACCCAGTCGCCCAACTTGTAGATCTTTTAATATGAAGTTTAAACATTAAGATTATGCTTTTTTATTTCTTCAGGTTAAAAACATTTTTTCAGTTACCTTTACTCCACATTATGCTTTTGTCTCTGATGTAGCTTTGTTAATTTTAATAGGTAGTATTCTATTTTTTTTCAATGTTTTTTTCAATGTTGTTTTTTTTTTTTTTTTGAGACAGAGACAGAGCATGAGCAGGGGAGGGGCAGAGAGAGAGGGAGACACAGAATCTGAAGCAGGCTCTAGGCTCTGAGCTGTCAGCACAGAGCCCGACGTGGGGCTCAAACTCACGGACTGTGAGATATGACCTGAGCTCAAGTTGGACACTCAACCGACTGAGCCACCCACGCGCCCCAATAGTTGCATAGTATTCAATGGTATGATTATGTCATTGATTAGCTCCTCCTCTGTTGATGGACATTTCACTTGTGTTGACTCTTTTGCTATTACATACAGTGAGGCACTAGCATTTCTGTCCTTTGTCTCATTGTACATATGTAAGACTTTTCCTAGGTCTGTATTTAGAAGTAAGGTTGCTGGGGCATCCGTTATGCTGTCCCAACATGAGATAGTACCTAATACCTTTCTAAAGTGGTTGTACCTTGTTTTTAGTTTTGTTTTTAAATGTTGCTGTGGATATGGTTTCAGTTTTAAGACTGCTGGTTCAAGGATATTATGCATTTTTGCAGCTCCAGATAAATATTGTCAAATTACTTTCCCAAGACGGTTTTCTCAGTTTAGGTCATCACCAACATACCAGTACTAATTGTTTTTAATGTCTTAGCTTAGTTGGTGGAAATTTGTGATGCATTTTGATTTGTATTTCTTACATATGTGAGAGATTTTGATGTATCTATGTCATCACTGTCAGATTGCCAGTCGTACTTGAGATTATTACTAAACTTCCTATGAACTTCCTTTCAGTACTCAAAAGTGGCAAACAGCACCAAAGAATTAGAAGATTGTGAACAAGCTAATAAACTGGGAGCAATTAACAGCACATTAAGGCAAGTTTATTTTAGGAGTGTTAAAAAATATTCTCTTGTTTAGTATATTTATATCAGAAATCTTCTGTTTGTGATTTTGCTTCAAGTAATTCTTAAAAGGAAGAAGTTATTTTTATCTTAAATTCCATGATTGCTTTGCTTCCTCCTGTGAGCTGATTTGTTCTTAAATTGCTGGAATGTATGATCAATAGTGACTTTATCAAAAAGTAAAAGTTTAGAAGGTTGCTCAACTAGCAGGGCTTATGGGCCTATTTTTCCTGGTTATTATAGGAAAAGGAACTTGAACCTCTAAGTCTTTTATAAATAGTAATTCAATCTGTAGGTTACATTTTGAATGGGAAAAGTTATTACCATAACTGTTAAGTTTCGTAGATTCTTTTTCCTATTGACTTTTCCTTATTCTAATAAAAACCTGCTTGGGAAGGCCAGTGTAATTGTGAGTGGTCTCAGATTATGCACTATGAAATGATTGTATCTATAGTTGAATCTGGGGAATGGAGTATCATTGAACTTCTTTTGAATTTCCCTTTTTGTTTAGGTTGGCATCTATGTACTATAACTGTACACTTAATAAACACTTAATAAAGTTACCAGTTTTATTATCTATTGAAGAACAATTCTCTAGAAAACTAGAGAAGATAATATAATAATATTCCCGTGTCCTTCACTCCAGGTGAATAGTTGTTAACTTTTTCTACCATGTCTTTAAGAAAAGGGAAATACCAAAGATAAATTTGAAATCCTCTCTGGACTATGCCCCAATCCTGTTTTCTTTCCTTTTTCCTTAGGAGGAGCTACTCTCATGAATTTGCTGTATACCCACCTATGTTTTTCTTTTTATCATATATATCATCTTTATTTCGTGTATGATTTTACTTTTCCCTTATATAAAATAATACTGTACTTAACAGACTTCAACTTTATTTTTATACTTACGTTTTGCTTTTCTAGATCTGTCTCATTTTTTTAACTGATGAGTGGTTTTTACCTCATGAATATATCATATTTTACTTCTCTGTTCCCATATTGATAAACACTTGAATTGTTCAAATTTTTACTTCTATAAGTTATGCCACCTTGAGCATCCTTGAGAAATTTTTTTTGGTGTACACTGGGAAATTTGCCCTATGCTAGAAAAACTGCTGGATCTTCCTGTTGCCCAGGTGCGCCTATTCGTGTTACTGCCTGATGGCTTTCCAGAATACTCGTGTGGTTACATACTGCCTCCGGGACTGAGAACTTGTTTTGTTCTTCACATCCTTGCCAAAAATGGATAATGTTTGACTGTAAAGTAGTACCTCATTTTTGTTTATATTTTGTTACTAGTGAGTCTGAGCATTTTTTTGATCTGTGTATTGAACATTTATGTTTTTTATTCATTCAGTAAATGAATGCCTGCAATGTGCCAGTCAGTGTTCTAGAATATTAGGCATTTAGCACTGTACATGGCAAATTCTTTTTCTCAGGAAGCTTAATCCTAGTTGGAGATATGCAGTAACTTAGTAAAATGTATGAGACGTAAGTAAAATGATGATGAGTGCTTGGGAGAAAAAGAAAACTGAGAAGAATGATAGAGAGCTAAGAGTGGCAGGGCGGGGAGGGGAGGGAGTTGCACTGTTTCCAATGGGTTGGTGAGAGAAGGCCACAGTGATAATGGGACATTTGAACAAAATGCCCATGAAGACATAAGTCCTGTTATGGCTGCCTGGGGCATGAATGTTCCAGGCACGTGTAATTGTTAGTAAAAAGAACCTGTGGCAGAAGCACGCATAGATTATTTGAGGAACCACAGAAAGTCCAGTGTCGCTGGAATACAGCAGTCACAAGATCCTAAGGGTGGACGTAGGAGTAGGGTGGGGTGGAGATCTTGTAGAGCCTTGAAGACGATTACGAATATTGCTTTGAGGCTAAGTGGAATGAAAAGTCACTGGAGGATTTTGAGAGAAGGTGTTGAGGGAGGCAGGTGTTCCACTGTGGAAGCCTTGTTATGTGATTATTGTAGTGATTCAGTTAAGATATGATGGTGGTTTCATTTAGACTAGGGCAATGGCAGTGGAAATGATGACAAGTGATCAGATTCTGGATGGATTTTGAAGATGGAACGGACAGGGTTTGCTGTGGGATTTGATGTGAGGTTTGAAAAAAGATAGGAACTGTGAATGACTACAAGATTTGGAACTAGAAAAATGGAGTTGCCATTTACTGAACTGGGATACCTACAGGAGGAACAAGTTTGGTGGAAAATCACAGTTCAACCTTGGACCTGTTAAGTTTGAGCTGCCTATAAGACATCCAGTTGGAGATGTCAAGCAGGCAGTTGGATATACAAGTCTCAGTTTCAGGGGAAGGAGAAAATGTCATTCAGTAAATATATGCTATTCAAAAACTATAAACCTGAATAAGATTACCCAGGAGAGAATATAACTAGAGAAGTCATCAAGGGATTGGGCCTTAAGTCATTCTAAGATTTTAAGGTAAAGCCCCTGTTCATACCTACAAGTGGAATTAAGTAATACTGCCACGTGGTCTTCCAAAATGACCACTAAAATACATTGCCACTAGTAGTATACGAGATTTCCTTATTCCACGTCTCCAACAATTGGTCTGTAATTTTTTAAACAGCTTTATTGAAGTTTAATTGACATGCAGTGTATTGCACCTACTTGAAATATACTGTTTGATGTTTTGACAAGTGTGCACTCATGAAAATCTGCATTATCAAGATAGTTGTCCTACCCACCACCCTGAAAAATTCTCTCATGGCCTTTGGAAAGGCCTTCATTCCATTCTTTCCTGCCCTGCGTTTCCCACTTTGAAGGCTCCTGCTTTAACACACAGCACCATCTTGACAGGAAGCCCTGGTTTAAGCCCAGGAAATTCTTATAGAAGTAGCTTGGCATCCATCTTCAAACTGACTTTTAGAGAAGCTGGGCAAGGTTCTTTTTTTTTTTTTTTTTTTTTTTTTTTTTTTTTTTTTTTTTTACATTTTATTTTTGAGAGAGAGAGCAAGCACAAGTGGGGCAGGGACAGAGAGGAAGACACAGAATCTGAAGCAGGCTCCAGACTCTGGGCTGTCAGCCCGGAGCCTGATGCAGGGCTCGAACCCACAAACCATGAGATCATGACTTGAGCCAAAGTTGGATGCTTAACCGACTGAGCCACCCCGGTACCCCTGGATGAGGTTCCTTCTAACTCATTTGTAAAGCAAACTGGGCCAGCTCTGTTAGCTTTAGGTTAGTGTTGCCTGTCTTTTCTGTTGCTGTGGCTTTCAGGCAGGGTTTAGGATGAAACAACAAAGTGTCATCAAATAAGTATGCTCAAAGAAAAAAGTTTGTTTTTCTAAGTCAGATTGTTAACAAGAAAATTGGAATTTATGTCACAGTGGCCTTGTTCTTGACTATTTTCAATGGAAGATGTATCTAATTAAACCTAATGATAGTTACTTTAGCTGTAACTGGAACTTAGACTTTCTCGTTTTATGGAATTATATGTTTCAGCTGAGTCAACTAAGGTACGAGTGTTTCCATTAAGTTTTATTATTAAGTTAACTCGGTATTCCCACAGTGAATTGAAAACATTTATTGATAAAGTTGGGGTAGTCCAGTCAGTCAGCCTTATATACTTCTCGTAGTGGTTATATAATGTAGCAGTTTTTCAAATACAAAATAAATTCTTGGCTATAAAAGTAACACATTTAGGAACTACCTGATTTAAACTTAGTACACAAATAATTTTTTCTATCTTTTTTTCCCCCTATTGTGTAGTGAATAAAGAAGAGTAATAATAGTTCTCGTATAGATGTTGCCAGTCTGGGTTTAAGACAGAGAAGGTCTGAACATAGGTTAAAGTAAATGTAGGTCGAAGTTTATTGGAGAGACTGTGGTTCCTTTATCAGTTCTCCAAGTAGAGATCTTGATCATAGATTTTGTTAAATGTGAGGTAGTATGTAAAATGAATGATATGTCCTGATTAAAAATGATATTGGTGTTACCAGTGAATATCACATTGGAAGGGACATCCTGGAAATGCAGCTTTTGGTGTTTTTGTCCTATAAATAACAGAAACAAGTTAAAAGAATTATGAAGGTAAATTCAATTCCTGCTTTAGAAAAAAATACCACAGTTTCTAAGTTAGGTGAAAAGGCTAGCTTAAATTTTAACTAAATCTCATATATATTTGTAAATTTTCTAGTTAAAGTAATTATCGCAGTAGGGCTAATAATAGCTTTAGTATGAATAGAAATCCTTCACGGGAGAGTTAATATCTGTGTTTTTCATAAAACTTGCCATCATTCCTTCATGTGACCACTAACTGAATTTGTGACACTATCTAAATTAAAGATGTGACCTCGGGTTATCTGTTTTCAGTTATACAAGATGCAGTGTAAACATTTTCAACTCCAGATTTAATCATTTTTTTTCTTTCTTATTCCCTCCTTCCCTAGTAATCAAAGCAAAGAAGCCTTCATTGACTGGGCAAGATATGATGATTCACAGGATCACTTTTGTGAACTTGATGGTAATAAAATAAACTATTGTAATTAAATTCTGTTCACTCTAATCCTTTTATAAGAACTTGAAGTCAATGAAAATATACTCAGAATTAGAACTTGAACACACTGGATGTTGCTGTGTGGATCTTACTATTGTTCATAATGGCATTTATTGAGCTTACGTTCCAGACCCTGTGCTAAGTGCTTGAAGTGCGTTATTTCTCATCTTTGCAGTTACTTTATTTTTAATTTTTTTTCATGTTTATTTTTGAGAGAGAGAGAGAGAGAGAGAGAGCAAGTGGGGGAGGGGCAGAGAGGGAGGGAGACACAGAATCCGAAGCAGGCTCCAGGCTCCCAGTTGTCAGCATAGAACCTGATGTGGGGCTCAGAGTCATGAGCTGTGAGATCATGACCTGAACCAAAGTCAATGCATATCCGACTGAGCCACCGAGGGGCCCCTTTGCAGTTACTTTAATAAGTATCTGTTATTTCATATCCAAGGAAATGGAGTCTCAAAAAGACTGGCTTAGCCAGGATCACACAGTAGCAAGAGGCTGAGATGGGATTCGATCCCAGATCTGAATCCCATATTTTCTTCATGACATACCATCTCCTGTGGACCTCTGTTTCAAGCCACTTAGTTTAGGTCTGTGAACATATAAACATGTTCACAATGGAATTTTCTGGACGTCTCAACAAACTAACATAAAGATGCCCTGCAGTATTGGGGAGGACTCTAATTTGACTTCCCCATAGCCCTCTTGCCAAGAGTCTGCAGAATGGTACGAAGAGAGGGCACTATTTACCAATAACTACCATGACTCCTATGGCAGAAGGGAATTGGAGTGACTCAGAATTTTTCCTGAGGAGAATATTTCCAAGAGTTTTGTGCTGAGTAGGCTTAAATCATTCATTTGGCCTCTCTTCACTTTTTGCCTTTACATTGTGGGTAGTGGAAAAGAATTTGGGATAAAGCCTGCCCATTTGGAGATAGCAGAAGTTCCTCTGAATTCTTAAAGCATATAGAGTGGTCATACTGCTTTCTAGAGGTTTTTGGAAGATTCCTCTGTAGAACTGTGCTGTGAATCCAGTCTGTGATGGAGTAAGTCACAGTGAGCTGCTCCAGTAGTACGGGAAATTGAGACAAAGCCAGGAGGTGGAACGTTCTCACCATGGTTTATATGGTTTCAGCAAGGACATTTTTAAGAGATCTGAAAAAAGTGTCTTCGGGTATCATAACTCCTGTTACGATATTTAGAATGGCCAAAGGTTTCGTCGAAGCAAGCCGCTGTACCTAGGTTAAGAATTAACATCACTGCTTACTCTTTCATTTGCTCTTGGGTCATCATTCTAATTACATTTAATGTTCAACACTCACGGTCACTTCCTGCCAACTTATTTTACCTGTTCGTTATTAAAATAAAAAATTTTCAGTAGTGCTTAGTTGACAGGTTTTTTACATTAAAAATCATTTCTGTGAATATTTCTCTCAGTAAATGATATCAATATATATTTCTCTTATAGGTATTTAGTAAACAATACTACTCATTGGCAGGGATCACCTGATATGATTAAATTGACGTACTCAATTACCTCATCAATATAAATAGTATTAACTAATTTTTTGACATTAGCTTCTTGTATTGTAAAAATGGAAGAAGTGTCCTAAAAGAATTGACATCGAATCATCCCTTAAGATTTTTAGGATGGCATAATTAAAATAATTAGTGGTGTTTATATTTTGTGTAGTCCTTAAACACATGAACCGTTCTGCTAGTTGGATTACCACTGCTCTTCCGGGTAGTAATGTTCGTGTGTCTCCCAGTGATTTATACGTACAATTTTTAGTAAAAGGTGAAAGATTTATACGATCTGAAGAGAAACCAGAGTATTATATGTACAATTTTTAAAAGCCCATCAGAGGAGCTTTAGAGTCACTGTTGAGTAATTTCAGTTATCTAAACTCACTGGATCAAAACAACAAATCTGAAGAATAGTCACCCCCATTTACTGGAATGTGTTTATACTAAGCCTGTGTGCTCGGCTGCTTTGTTGTTGTTCTGTGTTTGGAAAGGAAGATGATCTTCATAGATCAAACGGTAGGTTTTTAAATAATTTAGCAGGTCAAGGTAAGCTGCTTTCCCTGCTCATTTTGTCATCGTCGTTGCTGTCTTTATGCATGGCTGGCTGCTGCTTTTGCTTCAGGTTTCTGCTCACATGTCACCTCATCAGAGAAGCCTGCTGTCACCTCCCTGTATGAAATGGTAACCACTGCCCCTCTCTGTCTGCACTGCTGCCTGCTCTCAGACCACTGAGAACTACCTGAGCGTGCGTGGTGGGTTGTTTAGGTTATCTGCTTGTTGTCTGCCTTCTCCAGCTACAGTGAGAGCTCCTCTGGTCCACTACCACACTCGTGCCCAGAACCGTGCCTGGACGTGGCATATGCCACCCTAGTGCCTAGAACAGTGCCTGGATGTGATACATGCCACCCTAGTTGTTTATGTGGTATATGCCACCCTCGTGCCCAGAACAGTGCCTGGACGTGATATATGCTCAATATACATTTGCTGCATGACATTGTTGGTTCAGATATAACTGAAATAGTGTGATTTTTACTTTTATTTTCTCCATTATAACATTAATTTAAACATAACGTAAATTTAAAATGTTTAAAACAGTAGTTTGTGAATCTGGCTGTGTATCAACATTACTTGGGGACTTTGTGAACCGTAGGTTCTCCTCAACTGAGTATACTTTAACAGTGCATTACTAGCAATCTGGGATCAAGCTGGTGACGGAGGATTGTAAGCTCAATCCTGAGTATACAACAGGATTTTTTATCCGTGTCCATATGCAGAAAGCCTGTGCACTAAGTTGGGGTACCAGCACTGGTGTGTTTGTAGGGGGAATGCAACCTATGTATGCTGCCCCCCACCACCCATCTAGATGTCACAAAGTTCTTGCCGGTATGGGTCAGGGGTGGACAAACGTTTTCTTCTGTAAATGGACAGATGGTAAGTACTTTAGACTTTATGGACCATACGGCTTCTATTACAGCTACTCAGCTCTGCCATAATAGTGTGAGACAGCAAATGAATATGGCTTGTGTTCCCATAAAACTTTCCTTACAAAAAGTACACACTAGACTAGATGTGCCCTTTGGGTTGTAGTTTGCCAACCCCATTCTGTAGGTTAATAAGACCCACTTTTTCATCATTTGAAAAAGTAATACAATTTTTAAAACCACTTTTGATTTAATTTAAGGGAACATACATTAAGAACGTTGAGGTGCAAGTTTTAAACGTTGATATAATTGACTTTTGTGATTTGTCACTGCCTTAGCTTACATTTTTTTTTTAAGTTTATTTTTCAGAGAGAGAGAGAGAGGGTGCATGAGCAGGGGAGGGCCAGAGAGAGGGGAGAGAGAGAAGCCCAAGCAGGTTCTGCACTGTCAGCCCAGAGCCTGACACAGAGCTCCATCTCCCAAACCGTGAGATCATGACCTGAGCCAAAATCAAGAGCCAGACACTCAACTGACGGAGCCACACAGGCGCCCAAAATTACAGCTTAAATCCTTGTACTTTAATATCTGAATCTGTTTGTTTTTCCTTATTGGTTGGTTAGTTGCTTTTGTTGGGTGAAGGGGTTGATAGCAGTCCATTGTGTGCATTTGTAGGTGAGCCTACAAATGTGTAGGCTTACATGCACACACATTCTTTATACCTGTGTATATACGTATAGATCCATGCATATAGGTGTTTATGATATGTTTAATATTGTAAAGCTTATGTAAAATCAGTTTTGCAAATGAGTTTAATTGTGAACAACTCAAAGAAATTAAAAATCTGTAACAGAAGCTAGTGAATTGTAAAACTTTTGTTTGAACTTTCCTATAAAAGTCACACTTTGATTCACTTCATAATTTGAATCTTTTTGTAATGAAGATTTTTTAAATTATTGTTTTTAAATCTTGAATCAATCCATGTCCATGGGCAGTTTCTGTTCATCCATCTGTAAATTACCTATTTTCTCTATCTTAGCTTGTATAGCGGAATGTCTATATAATGTTAGGGCTAGAAATAGAGACAGTATTCTTCATGTTTCTGTTGTCTGTAAGTTAGATATAACTCATTTAGTAATGACAAGTTGTAATTATCTTTGTATTCTTCCTACTTCCTTACAAAAGCCAAGTAGTTCTTGGAAGGTGTACATCAGGATTCCATTTTACTCTTAATGGTGATGGGTAATCTCTGTCTGTGGTCAGTGAATATTGTTAGGTAATGAAAAGAAGAGGGGCCGTATTTTAATGACTGTGTTTGGCCACTGTTTTAAGTCAGTGCCTGTATACCATTGATTTGATCTCATGACACCAAAAGGGAGGAAACATACAACTAAAGGAATACATCTGGGCCAACATATATAGCGCTCCAGCTTACATGCATTATGAATCATACATTTGGGAAGCGTGGTCAGTATAATTTTTCTATTTCTAGTACAATATATATTTAGTAAAATAAAAAAATGGTTGCAAGCATGTGTGTAGGTGGGTGTATGCATAGGGAAGAAATAAAATACTAGAACAAGTTATATTCTGTTTGGTCATTTCGATCCTGGGTGGTTAAAACTTAAGAATAACGAATGCCTCTAAGAAGGGGAGGTGCATTCCATTACTGAAGAGAGTATCGAGTATCGGAAGGAAAGGGAGGAGTTGTTTTTTCCTCTCTCTCAAGTGTAAGTTACCCTGGGTCAAGTATAGTCACAAGTGTGCTAACCATTCTACCATTTACATTGGAGATTACCTGAAAAGCTGGCCTTTCTCTAACCTTTGGGTGGTTCTGCTTGTGTTATAATGTGAAATTTCAGATAACTGGTGACATAGAGGTGGTTTTTATAACTTGTTTCTTGTTCAGATGAGCGATCCCCAGCTGCTCAGTATGTCGACCTGTTGCTGAACCCAGAGCGTTACACTGGCTACAAAGGGTCCTCTGCATGGAGAGTGTGGAACAGCATCTACGAAGAAAACTGTTTCAAGTAACTGGAGGGAAAACGGCTAAAGGGAGGATGGAGTAAGGGGGGTATGGTTCTGCAGGGAAAATATTACATACAAAAATCAAACCATTTTATGACTGAGTTTCACACTTGCTTTTTCAGGCCTCGATCTGTTTATCGTCCCTTAAATCCTCTGGCGCCTAGCCGAGGTGGGTGTTTCATACATTTTCATGCTTTCAGAGATGATTTACAAAATGTCTTTGTAACTAAACAAACTTTGAGTAAATTTTCAACTGTTTTATGTTTTTCTTAATTTGAATGATCGGAAGTATAAGATTAATTCGTGGGGTGCCTGGGTGGCTCAGTCGACTAAGCATCCAGCTCTTGATCTCAGCTCAGGTCATGATCTCACAGTTTGTGGGATTGAGCCCCACATCGGGCTCCTCACTGACAGTGCGGAGCCTGCTTGGTTCCCCTGTCTCCCTCCCTGTCTCTGCTCCTCCCCCGCCCCTTTCTCTCTCTCTCTCTCTCAAAATGAATAAACATTTGGAAAAAAGTATAAGATTAGTTCATAATGGAGTCTCAAGGTTTCTATATGTTTTATTTAATTACTGACATTTATTGAGTGCCTGATACTCCCTAACCTAGGAGTTCTAGGTGAAATAAATCAGAATATATGAGTAATGCTTATATATCAGAGGTTTCCTGGGGAACTATTAAGAATCTGGATTTCCAGGCCCTATCCTCTACCAACTTAAGTCAGAATCTTTGGGATTAGCCCCAGGTATTGTTTTGTTTTAATTGTCCAGGTGATTCCAATATGCAGGCAAGTTTGAGAACCAGTGGCTTATAACGTGCTTCTCAGACTTCAGGTGTGCTTACCAAGTACCTAAGGGCCTTGTTGAAATACAGGCTCTGATTCTGTAGGTCTTGGGTAAGGCCCAAGATTCTAACAAGCTCCCAGGTGATGCCTAGGGTTCTTGCTGATCCATGTAGCACATTTGAGTCCTAAGGATGTAGAGGAGTCAGAAAGTTAGGTTGCCTGCAGCTTTACTCTAGACCTGCTGTGTCCAGGCTTTACCACTTGACACGCTGGGCTGTATCGAGGACGTGAAATATGGCTAGTGTAAAACCAAGTTTGACATTTTACTTAATTTGTTTAAATTTTAAAATGGAAGCAGTGTAAAATACTTCTACCATGGAACAACTTTATTCTTTCGATAGGACTGCTTTAACTCTTGCCTCACATCATGTACAGTTGTTGTAGTACATGTATACTTTTTACTTTTTAAAACATGGGTATTCGAAAAACCTTTAGTAGAAATTTTTATTAGAAAAAACTTTACGCATGTGGCTAGTGTTGTATTTCTGTGGGACAGCATTGTTGTAGACAGTTGGAGGTTAATCAACGTGAAACTACCTGGGCACATCGTCAGTCGGCTCTCAACAAGGAGCCAAACTCTGTTAGCAACTCTGTAATTGACTTGCGCTTTTGATGTTTTCTTCAGGCCAGGATTGATTTTAAGAACTTGAATTTCCCTGGTGTAGATTTGTATCTTTAAGGCATCTTTAAAGGTTGACTGAATGGACTGCTTTTAGCTACTCTTTTACAATGTAGCAAATGTTCTTTGCTTAGGGGAGAAGGGAATTGGATCATGAAAAGGGTGTGCATGGTTTCTCATCCTTTGTCTGTTTTGCTACTTTGACCTTATAATTTATTATTATAAACGTGGAAACACAAAAGTTATATAAAGTAAAAAGAGAAGGCTCCCCCCACACCCACCCTGGTCCACACACTCTGTTCCATAGTGGAGATCTTGAAAGGCATTCTTCAGACCTTTATTATGATTAGTTTTTTGTTTGTTTTTTAGGATTGGAGTTCAAACATTAAAAATTGAGGTATAATTGACATACAACATTATATTAGTTTAAGGTGTAGAACACAATGTTTACATATTGGTATATATTGCAAAATGATCACCATAGTAAGTCTAGTTAATATCTGTGACCATATGTAGTTACAGAATCTTTATTCTTGTGATGAAAACTTTTAAAATCTACATCCTTACCAACTTTCAAATATGCAATACAGTGCTGTTAACTGTAATTGACAAGCTGTTCATTACATCTCCAGGACTTATTTATTTCATACCTGGAAGGTCGGTACCTTTTGACCACCTTCACCCATTTTGTCCACTCCCTACACCCTACCTCTGACAGCCACCCATCTGCTCTCTGGATCTGTAAGCTTGGGGAGTTTCGTTCTGTTTTGTTTTGAGATTCCACATTTAAGAGAGATCATACGTTATCTGTCCTCTGACTTCTTTCTTTCACTCAGAGTAATATCCTTAGAGTCCATCCATGTTGTCACCAGTGACAGGGTTTCCTTTCCTTTATGGCTGAGTAATATGATCACTTCTTTTTTTTTTTTTTTTTTTTTTAACATTTATTTATTTTGAGGGCGGGGGAGGGAGAGGCAGAGAGGAAGAGAGAGAATCCCAAGAAGGCTCCCCTGCTTAGCACAGAGCCTGACATGGGGCTCAATCTCACAAACCGGGAGATAATGACCTGAGCCGAAGTCAAGAGTCGGACGCTTAACCGACTGAGCCTCCCAGGCGCCCTCGATCACTGGCTTTTAAAGTAGAAAATATAGTTAATTTAATAAAACCATCACATCCCAAGAAATACTTCATGTCCATATTATGATAAATTAGAGGCGTGAGACCACTGGAAAGATGAGAGGAAGGAGAGCACCACGTAGGAAAAGATGGGAGGCAGAGAAAGGGGGGAAAAACAGCCAAGAAAGAGGGGAGACAAGGGACCGGGGCGGGGGGGGGGGGGGGTCCCCAGCCACCAGGTGAGGGATCCATGCAGTAATTCAGTAGCTCTGGCCAATGCTCTTTGAACACCATCTCTGCTGAAACTGCTGATGTCGATTCACAGCTCCTCAACCTCCTCAACCGTCTCCACCATGCTGCTTGCTGTTCCCCAGCCAGACAGCTAGGCATGTACAACTGGCTTTCCAACAGTTTCCACAGCAGAACCTTTCTTTCTGAAAATGAAACCTTGTATCGGAATGCCACATACAGAGCTGACAAAGGCAGAGCTGCTGTGGATCCCTAGAGCCCAACCTTCTAGTGCTTCTCCATGTCTGGGGAGCTCTGCAGCACCTGCAGTGAGGCTTTTGCGGATGACAGTTTGGGCGGTACTTTTATTAAGGTGTGTCCGTGCTGAGGAGCAGTACCTGGAAAGAGAGAAGTATCCGGCATGGAAACAGCAATGTTCAGAGCGGGTTGTGCACATAGGATGAAGGAAGCAGCTGGGTCTCTTTGTTAATTATTGAAACTAGTGATCTTCAGGAGTATTTTCAGAGGCTTTTAAAACATTTTTTAATTTATTTTTGAGCGACAAGAGTGTGAGCAGGGGAGGGGCAGAGAGAGAGAGACACACACAAAATCAAAGCAGGCTCCAGGCTCAGCTGTCAGCACAGAGCCCGATGCGGGGCTTGAACCCACTAACCGGGAGATCATGACCTGAGTTGAAGTTGGATGCTTAACTGACTGAGCCACCCAGGCACCCCCAGAGGCTTTCTGATATTTATTGTATAAAACATCTGTGAAAATCTTGTACATTTTGGCCTCCATTCTTACCAAGAAGTCTCATTTGGAAGATCACTATACACCGACCAAGGTTCATAGTGTAATTAATAATTTAACACAGTAAGTTTTAATCTGATGTTAATTAAATAGGTTTAAAATCTGAACTATGGAAGACAGTTTCTAAAATCCTGTTTATTATTTTCTCTTTTAGGAGAAGATGATGGTGAGTTAAAACTGTTCTATTTGGGTTTGCCTCAAGTGTAGAGAAAATGTTTTTAGTGAACAAAATTTGATTTTTCCCTCTATTCAAAAGAAAATGTTTATCCTATTTTTCCAGAAATAGCCACCAATGAATGGTGACAAAAATAAATGTTTTATAATGTATATTTACCCTATGTTTGAAAGATGTATAAATTCCATCTTAAATATTGAGTGTAGAAACCAGGATTACATTACAAGTTCCCCACTTTCCGGTTATTAAAATCTGCTTGAATATGTTCTGTAGAAATGGAGACAAGATAGTTTTACCAGATAGTTTGTCTTGTGCCTTTATTTTCTTATTGTCTTTGTAATTTGTAACCTCTGTTACAGTAATAAGTAATCTGATGAATAGTAATTTACCACCAATTGATTACTCCAGGTTACCAAATGAATATCAGTCATAAATTGCCCCCAGACAATCAAAATAGTTATTTCAAGTGGATGTTTACTTTTCTGTGCTCAAGGCAGTGATGAGCATTGTGCAAGATAGAAAGATGTGTAAAAGATGATGCCTTGCCCTACAGATGCTGACAGTATGTAGCAGGAATGACCAGCACTGCTCATAAATAATGGCAAAGAAGTGCTGCACATACATAATAAAACAGTAAGTGAGCTAGCTCTTTAGAGGTGGGACAGATCCTGTCCCACTGATCTGGAGGCTTAGTGGAGGAAGTGGCATTTGAGATGAGTGTTGAGTAATGGGACAGGTTTAGGCTGATAGAAATTGGATCCTGTGTGCTATTAGGAGGAAATAGCATGGACCAAGGAGTTCAGAAGAGAAGAATCAAGCGTGTTTGGGGAGACCGTGTTAGCAGTAGGGAACGCTTCATACAGTAGTAGTTTAAGTTGGGGGAGAGGAGCAGAGGCCACATTCTTGAGGATTGGGGAGCTCAACTTTTCCTGATAGCGTTTGGGGTTTCTTGAGTAAACAAGTGAGATTATGACGAATGGTCCTTAGGCAGAGTATGTGGAATAAGTTCATCTGTGGGAAGATGTTTGTGTAGTTTTGCAAAGTATGAAGACTCTCAGGAGACAAAGTTATTCCCCACTATCTAATTTATCCCCTAGACTCCTTGCTCAGCTCATCTATGTGTTGAGTTTTTCTTCTGCTTTGCTTTTCTCAGGTAGAATAAAGATAGGTAAGTCACAAAGTCTATTTTGATGAACTAGATTGATGTTTATTGGCTGCCATTTTTTTTTTTTTCTAGTCAGAACAGCATTGGTCTAGAAATAGCTCTTCTAGCATTAGTACACGGGTAAGTCAGGTCCTTCCATACTTCAGGCATTGATGTTTCTGAAAATTTTTTTTTTTAATTAAGGGATTTTAAAATTACCTCTTGCAATTTAGGAGTTCTAGATAATTGAGGAAATGTATCTAGCTTTACTGCTCAGGAAAACATGGAATAATTACTAATTTGATTTTTGGATTATAATTCACTGATTTTTTCTAGAAATTTTAAGGCATTATATGGCTGTTATGAAAAGCAAATTTAAGATTGTTAAACTCTTTCACCACCATACTTAGGGATGTTTAAGCCTTCTAATGAATAATATTACATAATATTTTGACTGAAAAATTTCTTAAAAATTTTGCTTAGTCAAGTATCATTTATAAGAAAAATTTCCCAAAGTTACTTAAAGTACTTTGGGGCTTTATTTTCTAGAACCATATGCCTATTTTTCTACTTCACATGAAGCAGTGGCCATTTCTAGAGGTGTTCCTTAATCTGTCGTAGGAAATACTTTATGTGCTTAATTTATTCTGATTTGTAGATGACTGTTTAAAATATTTTAACCCAATTCTGTGTGTATCTTTTTTTTTTTTTAAAGGAGAATCGTTCTACACGTGGCTAGAAGGTAAACTTACACATCTGCATTTTAAATTTATTAGTCTCCTATAAAAATGTATGATTGATTGAATATATTTTTGTAAGTTCAGGATTCATTACCTAGACAACTAATTTTTACAGTGTTGAAAGAAAATAACATATTGTAGGTTGTTGTATTTTAGGATATAATTATTTGAAGAATTTGAGGTTATTGGTCAGCCAAAAATAATCAGCATTAGGGAGATATACACGGCATATACTGTCCTCGGGTTTTCATAACTGGCTCTTCAGTATTATTTTCATTCTGTTTGAACCACTCATCCAGACTGCTTTCCTAGTAACCATTTTGCAAATTTGCTTTGTAGGTAGAGACCTTCTTGTTGGAAGGAAGTACTTGTTATATATATGAAAATGAGGGAAGGTACATTTGATTTCAGAAGATTATACAACGTTTACACATGTTAAGATAGTCTAAACTTGTTTAATTAAAGGATAAAGCAATATAGCTCCCAGTAGATACTTTGCACTCTTACATTTTTTGGTGTTGAAAATATAAATACTAGTAATGGAAAACTGAAGCATTCTAGGATTTTAACAACTTCAGTTAAAAACTGGATATATGAGGGGCGCCTGGGTGGCTCAGTCGGTTAAGCATCCGGCTTAGGCTCAAGTCATGATCTCAGGGCTCGTGAGTTTGAGCCCTGCGTCGGGCTCTGTGGTGACCGCTCAGAGCCTGGAGCCTATTTCAGATTCTGTGTCGCCCTCTCTCTCTGACCCTCCTCCGTTTATGCTCTGTCTCTCTCTGTCTCAAAAATAAATAAACATTAAAAAAAAAAAACTGGGTATATGCTTTTTAAAAATTTACCAAGTTGTCATTAATTTATGAAAGCAAAAGTTAAAATGTGTCGGTGAAAGATAAGCAAGTTGAATGATACAGGAAATCATAACCGTATAGGAACTCTGCAGAGTTAAACTAAGTACTTTATTTTATGTTTGCTAATTGGTGATGTTACCTTGTGAACATGATTTCTCTTTTTTATTTTTATTTATTTTTAATTTTTTTTTTTTTTTTTTTTTGATAGAGAGTGCAAGCAGGGGAGGGGCAGAGAGAGAGGGAGACAGAAGATCAGAAGTAGGCCCTGTGCTGGCAGCAGACAGCCCGATGTGGGGCTTGAACTCAGAAACCGCGAGATCATGACTTGAGCCAAAGTCAGACATGCAACCAGCTGAGCCACTCAGGAGCCCCCTGATTTCTCTTTTTTAATGTAGTGTGTACCTTTGTTGGCCATTATTAAGGTGAACATTATTGATGTGCCAGTACTACTAGGAATTATATTGATAAATGGCCTATGTGGAAGAAAATTCTTAATTTTATTTCATTAGCTGTATTCTAAAGATACAAATTGTGAAGAGTAGTATTTAGGTTGAGAGAGGTGGTAAGGGACTCTGAATATTGATAATGGAGGATGAGAATGAAATTTACGGGCAGTATTGAATTTTCTAGGGTATTCTTTATTAACCACTTTTCTAGTGTCCTACTGATGGGAGTCCCTGAATACTGATACGTGGTTTCAGAGAACACTCCTATATATAGGCAACTGATTGAACTTTTCTGAGATCTAGTTCCCTCATCTGGGACATGAGATTAACAATGGCCATCCAGTTCACCTACACTGTACGTGTAGATGATGCCTGTAAAAATGCCTTTGAAAATCACTAAACAATGTGCAAATATCAAATAATACTGTTACAGTAAATCTAGCCCTTTTGTGAGAGAAAAAATTACATATCCGTGTCCTGTAATGCACTTGTTGAAAATGAATCTGGGTGAAATTAAATCCAAAAGAAAGAGAACCATTGTCTAAATTGGATAGTTGAATTTGCTCTGTATTTTTAGAGATAGAAATTGGTAAATTTTGCCTTTGTAAATCAGCTTCTGTAGATGGTACTTAACATGACTGTGATGGCTTCGTCATGCCTGCCAGCAGACTGCAGGCAGGGAAGAGCTGGCCAGCAATTTCCCACAAGGTGTGCTGTGTGTTTTATTGGTACACTCAGTTGGCACATCTTCTGTTATTAACCATTTTGCTTAAAGTTACCTTATTTTCACAGTTTATGGAAAGACATTTCTACTCCTTCTCACTCCTCACCTGTCCCCATTCCAAGTAAAGGGTTTTGAGGGCTTTGCAAATTAGAATTGTCTCCCAGTCTGTGTTCTTATTTTTAGGCATATGAATTTTCACAAGCCGTGCTTTGCCTGTTTTCCCTTCTCTGGTCTTTAGACACTTTACTGGCTGTAAACACTGCTTACAGAGGTGCGTTAGAAGGAAAAGAAAGTGAACTATACATCTGATCATTTTGCTACTTGGTAACAGATTTGATGAAAAGTTTTACTAGAGGAAAAGTTAGTTCATTAAACTTGTTCATGATGTTTATATCCCTTGCTACCATGAGCGTTCAAACTGGGCCATATACTTGTAGGAAGAGGCTGCAAAAAAGAACTTAATTTCTACTTTTTGGTCTCCATCCATGACAATGGGAATATTCTAGCAAGAATTCTAAATTAGGGAATGAGATCTCAAAAGAATTATATTTTCCTGTTAAAAGCTACTTGCTTCACAGCTATATAGGGTAGAACATCAGGTAAATTGAAGATCTAAAACATCTTGGGGAAAATGCAAGGCCAGCCGCATACGTACTCTTATATTTAAAACATCCCACAGCTTACAAGTGCGGTTTTTTTCTTAGTTCCTTCCCACTGTTGAAGTTCATTTTTCCTTCACGGGGAGAGTTTACAAAAAACAAAAAAAAACAAAAAAAACAAGAAGCAAAAATGACAAAAACAAAAAATCTGTTGGATGGTAAGAGAAGGAAAAAGCCAAATGTTCTGCATTCAGTGGATTCTTAAAATCTAGGTTTTTGCATTTTTATCTATTCGAAAAATTTTCTATGAAGAATATTTTCTAGAATTTTTTTCTTTTTTTGTGGTTAAATATACATAACAAAATTTACCATTTAAATATGCGTAACATAAACTTTGCCATCTTAATTATTTTAAGTTTAGTTTAGTGGCATTAAGTACATCCACAGTGCATATTACTTTTGTAGTAAGAGTAAAAATGTAGGTAGGGATAGGATAGGGTAGTGGAATTATCTTGATCTCTGTTTGAGCAAAAGCCTGTGTGGCTTAAGGCTATATAAAATCATTTTCCATCATATTCCTGTACTCCGTCTGATCTGATTCTACTCAGAGGAAAAGGTCAACCTACTTTTTTTCCTTGGTTGAAATTCCTGGGTAATCCAGGTTTCCCAGGTTTTGCCTCCTTACCAAGTGGACCATATAGTCCAGTGGAACTAGAGGATTGTAGGGTGGAGGATTAGTAAGACACACTAAAGAATCCGGAGGAAGAAGAGAAATGGAATGCGGTCTCGTCTTCCTCCACAATCAAGTAGGGTCGGAGAATCGACAGCCATAGGAAAGGGAAAGGGAAAAACAGCTGTTGTTAAGCCAAAGCAGTGGCTTTCTAATTATATTGGCTTACAGTTTAGCCCTAACCCATGAAAAGTCTGTGCCACTGCTTTCTGAGTAACGTGGGAACTTGTCAAGTACATCCATACTGCTTGGACCTCCAGGGCCCAGCATTTTCTGTCTTACTCTGCATTAGGTTAGCATGTGCATAACTCCATTCAGAAGTCAGAATCTTCTAGTAAGAGAATCTTGATCTAATCATTTTGTTATTCCTTGTTTTTAATTTCCTTGAACCTTCACTTTAAAAATAAGCCTGTGTACTGAATCTTCTTGATTCAGTATTTCTGTTATCTAAATGGATGTGATTTCTTTTTCAATTTTTTTCTGAATAGGTTTGTGTCTGGAGAAGAGAGTCTTCTATAAGCTTATATCGGGACTTCATGCTAGTATCAATTTACATCTGTGTGCAAATTATCTTTTGGAAGGTAATCCCATTTTTATGTAGAAATCTTCTATTAATGTAAAAATTGTTGGGGGTGGATATATATTCTCTAGAGAGGGAAAAAAACCTACTTATTAAAGGTATGCTGTGTATTTCTCTTTCTCTGTAGAAACGTGGGGTAAACCTAGCTGGGGACCCAATATGAAAGAATTTAAACGCCGCTTTGACCCTGTGGAAACTAAGGGAGAAGGTCCAAGAAGGCTTAAGAATCTGTACTTTTTATACTTAATTGAGCTTCGAGCTCTATCAAAGGTCGCCCCGTATTTTGAGCGCTCAATTGTTGATCTTTACACTGGAAACGTAGAAGAAGATGCTGACACAAAAACCCTTCTACTGAATATCTTTCAAGATACAAGGTAAGAATTGACTACCAGCGATCTGAAATTCTGCACTCTGAATATGAACGAGATAGTGCTTGAAATACAACAGAAACTGATTCCTGAAAGCCAGTTAGGAAGAGGGAGGGTTACACGTGAGAAGGAAAATGCTCAGAAGGACAGCAGAGCAAGTGTAACAGCCTGTCCACACTTGTGAATAGCCTGTATTTTCAAACATAACTTTACATTTTATGTGGTATCAAAGTTTAATGCTGTTTTAATGTATTCTGCCAGTTTTGTATTCTTCCCATCGCTGTTCAAATTCAGATGCTGCTGTAAGGGGGTTAGCATGACGGTAGATACCTGAGGGAGTGTTGTTAGCTTTACCTTCTAGAATACAACCCCTTTTGAAAATGCTGAGTTTGTAAAATTTGAGTTTACTGGTTGTTAAAATGAGCATGAAGGAAACTTGGATTAATGTGTTTAAATTATGCATTAAATTTTCAAACCTTTTTTTTTTTTAAAGAGTGTTGCACATTTTCCACATAAATTGCTTTTAAACTCATTTTTTGAATTATTTTTTATCAAGTAATTTCTTTAAAACATTGGTCTTCTAAATTACAAAGCCATGTTTATGTTGTTTTACTCTTTTATTGAGTAGTTTACATGTGAGCTGTTTGCCACCTTCCTGTGCTATTGAACTTCACACACGTGTAAATTATGACGTGTAAGCATTTGTTCAAGGGACAGAAAATTTCTGCCAGAGCTCTACGGCATAGTACTTGAATTTTTCGTCTGTAACTTACAGTCTTGTTATTTCATCAGGTCCTTTCCCATGCACTTTGATGAGAAGTCCATGTTTGCAGGTGACAAAAAGGGGGCCAAGTCATTAAAGGTAAAAAGTTTGAGCTTGGGGGCTAGGGTGGGGAGCAGTTTACTGGCTGTGTTTTAATCCTGTCCATCTGAACTCTTTCCAGTTCTCTATCTTGTTGAAGTTGGTCTGATTGGATTTTACTACAGGTGACACAGAAAACCTCTGTACTTTTCAATTCCCCTTTTCTCCTTTCTGGTCTGGCCAACTCTCAGTGAATCCTCACTTGTTACTCTGACCAATGAATA
This sequence comes from Neofelis nebulosa, assembly GCF_028018385.1. Classification (NCBI taxonomy): domain Eukaryota; kingdom Metazoa; phylum Chordata; class Mammalia; order Carnivora; family Felidae; genus Neofelis; species Neofelis nebulosa. The sequence goes on along the minus strand of NC_080794.1, from coordinate 7,076,527 downwards.
TGGAACCTTTGTAAATGTAAATGTCTTTTTATTTATTTATTTTTTTATTATTTTTTTAATTTATCTTATTTTTATTAGCCTTTACATGAAGTCCAAGGTATATTTTTTTTTTCAATATATGAAATTTATTGTCAAATTGGTTTCCATACAACACCAGGGCTCATCCCAAAAGGTGCCCTCCTCAATACCCATCACCCATCCTCCCTTCCCTCCCACCCCCCATCAACCCTCAGTTTGTTCTCAGTTTTTTGTTGTTTTTTTTTTTTTAATTTTTTTTTCAACGTTTTTTATTTATTTTTGGGACAGAGAGAGACAGAGCATGAACGGGGGAGGGGCAGAGAGAGAGGGAGACACAGAATCAGAAACAGGCTCCAGGCTCCGAGCCATCAGCCCAGAGCCTGACGCGGGGCTCGAACTCACGGACTGCGAGATCGTGACCTGGCTGAAGTCGGACGCTTAACCGACTGCGCCACCCAGGCGCCCTGTTCTCAGTTTTTAACAGTCTCTTATGCTTTGGCTCTCTCCCACTCTAACCTCTTTTTTTTTCTTTTTTTTCCTTCCCCTCCCCCATGGGTTTCTGTTAAGTTTCTCAGGATCCACATAAGAGTGAAAAACATATGGCATCTGTCTTTCTCTCTATGGCTTATTTCACTTAGCATCACACTGTCCAGTTCCATCCACGTTGCTACAAAGGGCCATATTTCGTTCTTTCTCATTGCCATGTAGTACTCCATTGTGTATATAAACCACAATTTCTTTATCCATTCATCAGTTGATGGACATTTAGGCTCTTTCCATCATTTGGCTATTGTTGAAAGTGCTGCTCTAAACATTGGGGTACAAGTGCCCCTATGCATCAGTACTCCTGTATCCCTTGGGTAGATTCCTAGCAGTGCTATTGCTGGGTCCTAGGGTAGGTCTATTTTTAATTTTCTGAGGAACCTCCACACTGCTTTCCAGAGCGGCTGCACCAATTTGCATTCCCACCAACAGTGCAAGAGGGTTCCCGTTTCTCCACATCCTCTCCAGCATCTATAGTCTCCTGATTTCTTCATTTTGGCCACTCTGACTGGCGTGAGGGGATATCTGAGTGTGGTTTTGATTTGTATTTCCCTGATGAGGAGCGACGTTGAGCATCTTTTCATGTGCCTGTTGGCCATCCGGATGTCTTCTTTAGAGAAGTGTCTATTCATGTTTTCTGCCCATTTCTTCACTGGGTTATTTGTTTTTCGGGTGTGGAGTTTGGTGAGCTCTTTATAGATTTTGGATACTAGCCCTTTGTCCGATATGTCATTTGCAAATATCTTTTCCCATTCCGTTGGTTGCCTTTTAGTTTTGTTGGTTGTTTCCTTTGCTGTGCAGAAGCTTTTTATCTTCATAAGGTCCCAGTAATTCATTTTTGCTTTTAATTCCCTTGCCTTTGGGGATGTGTCGAGTAAGAGATTGCTACGGCTGAGGTCAGAGAGGTCTTTTCCTGCTTTCTCCTCTAGGGTTTTGATGGTTTCCTGTCTCACATTCAGGTCCTTTATCCATTTTGAGTTTATTTTTGTGAATGGTGTGAGAAAGTGGTCTGGTTTCAACCTTCTGCATGTTGCTGTCCAGTTCTCCCAGCACCATTTGTTAAAGAGACTATCTTTTTTTGAGAAGAATGCTGGTGCAATTTTGATTGGGATTGCATTGAATGTGTAGATAGCTTTGGGTAGTATTGACATTTTGACAATATTTATTCTTCCAATCCATGAGCAGGGAATGTCTTTCCTTTTCTTTATATCTTCTTCAATTACCTTCATAAGCTTTCTATAGTTTTCAGCATACAGATCTTTTACATCTTTGGTTAGATTTATTCCTAGGTATTTTATGCTTCTTGGTGCAGTTGTGAATGGGATCAGTTTCTTTGTCTTTCTGTTGCTTCATCGTTAGTGTATAAGAATGCAACCGATTTCTGTACATTGATTTTGTATCCTGCAACTTTGCTGAATTCATGTATCAGTGTAAATGTCTTTTTAAAGGTCTTTATCTTGAGAGCAAGTTTTCTTACTTTAAAATCACAGTGTGTCCTGTTTTGATTCTAAAATCGTGAACTGTTAGCCATTTTGAAGGCAATAAATACTGTATTTTTTCTAAAGTTTATTTAATGGGATATCTTCTGGAATGTTCCAGCTTCTGGAACTATTATGTCTTTGTCTTTATGGACTGACCTAAAAGGCAAAAAAATTACCTGCTAACCTAGGATATCAGAAGGAGACTATATTGAAGGAACCTTATCAAACTTCATGTTGGCAGCTCTTTATTTTCATTTGCTTACAGTATGTTAGGGAATACACTCTACCCCTAAAATGTTCATAAAAATAGTGGAAATGGACTGGCAAATAGTCTTCTAGTGCAGCTCCACAGTCCTTTGTAAGCAGTTCTGAAATCCAGAAAGCTCCAACACGGTAACGTTTTTCTTCTGTTTGGTGCAAATTAATTTGTTAGCAAAACCTGACCAGAACTTATACACGAGTATTCATAGTGTTTTTTAAAAATTCCTCTCTGTATGAATATTCTTACATTTTGCAACAGAAACATTAATGTATTTGATGACTAGGTTTTGCCACACACTCCGGTGGCATGTTTCGTAATAAATCCTGTATGTACTGTATTTCTGAAATTTGGAAAATTCTGAATTCTGAAACACACTTGCCTCGGAGATGTCTTAGTTGTGGATATACTATAAGAACTACTAAATTAGCACCGAGTGATGCTTCACTCTGGAAGGGGTTTCTAGGGGCTTCTGAAGTGAAGTAACAGTTCCCTGTATACTAAATACAACTCTATTTTAGTTTTGGAAGATTGTTGTTTGATGATTATTTGAGGGTCATGTTGCTGTTGTGGTATGTAATACAACATTAATATGTTTTTGTATTGCTGCCTATTTTCTCAGTATTTATACAAATGTTATACTTTTGGATAACTGGATCTTTCTGTGGAGGAGGAAGGTGGGAGTGAGAAAGGAACTAGCTTTCAACTAGAAATTGCTGGAAATTGTGTTTGCTGTTTTTCAAAGCGTATAAAGGGGGACTTCAGTTCACTTTTCCATCTGCTCCTAAGAACACAAACTATATGAGAATGGAGAGCAGAGGACTTGTGTTCTTTCTGTTGTCTTGTGGCTGGGATACTGCTTCTTGGGAACCCTTTGGGCAGCCGGACAGGGCTTCTGGTGGCCAGAGTTTTCAGGCCACTTGCCTCTAGCTTCATACAATAAAATGTTTACCTCGGTACAATGAAATGAAATTTATTTTCTATGTTTGCCAAATGCAAAAGATGAGGAAACTCTCTTAACTAGTGTTATCCTCAGAGGAGGCTGGTCTTAGAGTCCTAGAAACCATGATTTAGAGTCTCTCCTGTGTAGGAAAGAGTTACAGCACAATACAAGGTCCAGTAGGCAGCCGTCCCTGCAGAGGCTGCCTGGCAAATGTGGGGATCGCACAGCCCTGTCATCACCGGGGCTGATGGAGCACCCATTACAGTGTGTGGTTCTAAGGGGAAGGATGAAAATTGATCATTGGTCTAAGGCCGGCTTTCTGATGTGGCCTCACGCAAGCAATATGTGAAAAATAAGCCAAACGTAATAGAGAGGTATTTGCCCCTTGTTCTATGCAGATATCAAATGGAGGCAGCAGTGAAGTTCCTTCAGAGTAAAACCCACCTATCATTTATGTTCCTTTCTCCCATAGTGTTACTTTGTAGAGAGTAGCACCTCAATAAAACATTTGTGTTAATACATAGAATGACTTGTATAAACTTCTGTGGTCCGTTTTATGTACCATGTTATGTCATACAAATGCAAATATTTTTCTTCTTTGCTGTTGAGAAACTCCTTCATTAATAAGCTTCAGAACTTTTATTTCTTACAATTCAGACCAATGCAGCTTAATTTTAAACCTCTAATGAGCATAAAAAATATGTTCTGCACGTTAGGAGGAGTTCCGCTTACACTTCAAGAACATCTCCCGAATAATGGACTGCGTTGGATGTGACAAATGCAGATTATGGGGGAAATTGCAGGTTTGTATTTTGTCTTCTGTTTTAAAACTATTACTAACCTTGGGGCGCCTGGGTGGCGCAGTCGGTTAAGCGTCCGACTTCAGCCAGGTCACGATCTCGCGGTCCGTGAGTTCGAGCCCCGCGTCAGGCTCTGGGCTGATGGCTCGGAGCCTGGAGCCTGTTTCCGATTCTGTGTCTCCCTCTCTCTCTGCCCCTCCCCCGTTCATGCTCTGTCTCTCTCTGTCCCAAAAAAAAAATAAATAAAAAAAAAAAACGTTTAAAACTATTACTAACCTTAAATTTTCCTCCTGGGAAGTTGCAGGTTTTTAGTACAGTGCCCTCATTGTTCACTGAAATAGAGGATCTAAAGTGTGGATTTCCTGCTTCTTCGATGAAAAAGATGAATATATTAAATCTGTGTTATATGTGTAAGAATGTCTCTCCTGTCTGTGTTAATGATTTTGGTTTTATTGTATTTGTTTCTATTGGTATAATCTCAGATTCATTTTTTCTTTTTCTTTTTTTTTTTTTTTTTTTAATGTTTATTTTTGAGAGAGAGACAGAGTGTGAGCGGGGTTGGGGCAGAGAGGGAGAGACACACACGGAATCCGAAGCAGGCTCCAGGCTCTGAGCTGTCAGCACAGAGCCTGATGGGGGGCTTGAACCCACATAAAAGAGGAGTTCTGCCAAGCAGGCCCATTTCTGTGTCTATTCAGTGTGAAAAGGATTGTTTGATACTTTTTCTTATTTCTTTACAAGTATAACAAGAAGTCCTGGAAAGATCAAGAGACAAAATTTTTTCTCTAGTTCTAATAATTGATAAATTTTGAAGTGTGGTTTTCACTAATAGCTTCTACGTTTTGAATTGCTAGGGGCCATAAAGATTGCTTTCAGGGTTACATAGTGAACACTGTTATTCTAATGGGATATTTTCTAGGTTAAAGCATTTTAGTAATTTATGTCCAACAAGTGTTAAGTTATTCAGGTTCCTTAATAGTTTAGATACATTTATCATATACATAATGTGTGAGGAAGTAGAAACTGTAATTTCAGTTTAACATTTTGGTGAAAAGTTCAGTTCATATGAATTTCTTGACTCTCATCACAGTGACTGCATATTCCTTTTAACCTTTATAATAATTATTACTACAGGAATTTAATTGTTAACATGTATCACTATTTTCTTTAGACTCAGGGTTTAGGAACTGCCCTGAAGATCCTATTCTCTGAAAAAGAAATCCAAAAGCTTCCAGAGAACAGCCCATCTAAAGGCTTCCAACTCACCCGACAGGAAATAGTTGCTCTTTTAAATGCTTTCGGGAGGTAAGAACGGTTTTCACAGTGAAGACTTCTTGGGTTTTGCCGGCTTCAGCAGGACCACAAAGATCATCTTCTCTGCTAACGTCATTTGCTTTGTTTGGTTGGCAAAGAGAAAGAATTCTATGGCATCCTACCTGTCCACACCGTCCAGGGTCTGCACAGGTCCCAGGAAAAATGAATAAAGTCCGATCGCCTTCTCAGTGTCGTGGGGCAGATACTCTCCTGATAATACTCCCTTCAGCTGGCTGTAGCCTGTTGGCACACAGCAGCAGGAGTAAGGAAAGGAAAGCTGGGTTGAGATGGTGATCAAAGAAACAGACGACACCTTCTCACTGCTTTCTCTTTCCTAAGCCGAGGCGGCATTTTCCCTTCGTTCATTCTTACCCCATTCTCCCAGCACAGACACAGAGTTCGCTTCTGGTTTGCACACAGATGGTTTCAAACAGAATTTGAGTGTTCCCCCAGAGAGGCCTGCAGTACCAGTGAACTGAGAATACAGAGCAGAAGGAAAAGAATCCCAAAGTCAAGTCAAGGAAGAATTGTTTTAAAAAATAGGGAACCACATGATGCAGAAATCATTTCTTAGGTTTTCTTAACGTGCATTTTTGAGTTAAAACAGGGCCATTAAATTAAATTGGCTCTTCCCCATCTTAGATATCACCTGTTGCTCCTGTGTATTTAAAGATGACTCTGTAGGTTGGGATTTCAGGCATATGACAGAGGACATAGGACATCAGTGATTAGTGCCTGATGGAAAATTTAGTTCACTCACTTATGAGGCCTATGAGTAAGATGGAACAGGAGAAACTGAATTAAAGTATTTAAATGAAATTTAAATGAAAAATATTTTTGAATTTTTTTTTTAACATTTAGTTTTGAGAGAGAGCATGAGCTGGGGCGGGGCAGAGAGAGAGGGAGACACAGAATCTGAAGCGAGCTCCAGGCTCTGAGCTGTCAGCATAAAGCCTGACGCGGGGCTCAAACCCACAAACTGTGAGATCATGACCTGAGCCAAAGTCGGACGCTTAACCAAATGAGCCACTCAGGCACCCCTTAAATGAAAAAGATTTTAAACAATTTAAGCATTTTAAATCCAAATTAAATTGAGGAAAAAAACAGATGTTCACGTCCTCAGATTTCTCTGAGTCTCCTAGAGAATATTCATAAATGCAACCCTTCTGGCTCTGGTTCTGTATCCAGAGCCTGGTGTTCTCTCTTACTGTTCTTTAAAGACAACCGGACTCTGAGTCCTCGGTTTGGAGTTCTAGAATCCCAGGCCTGCCGTGTACTGGTCGTGTGAGCTCAGGCAAATGACTTCGCTCTTCCAGCTTGTGCCCCTCTCTGTGACATATGGATGATAGAAAGTCGTCTCCCAGAGCTAACGTGATGATGACCTGAGATTAGACATGACCGTGCTTCTAAAACTACAGGATGCTACCTGAATTCCATGGTAGGGGTCCTGGTGATGGGGATTTACAAACCAGTGGAGGTTCAGTGCTCTTGTTATCGAGTATTTAAAAAATTGTCTTTGTGTCTCACCAGATGTGGGGAAACTGTTCTGCTAAGGGCAGTGACACTCAGGCTGGGATGGTCACACAGGGATACAGCCTAATTTAATCTCCTGTTTCTTCCCCAGGGAAACACAAACACTGGTTTATTCATGTGCTTTTTAAAGCTCTTAAAATAATCCTCTTCCCCCCCACTCCCAATTATAAAAGTAATTCATGGTCATTATAAAAAAAATTTAGAAAAACATATGAGAGTATAATTTTAAAAATAAATTTAAAACTCATTCATATTCCCACTACCCAGGACTATTTCAACATTTGTTGTATTTTTCATGTGTATTTCCCCCCTACTTCTAAGTAAAATATTTTTGTGTGCACGCATATATGTGTGTAGGTGTTAACAGAATTGAAAACATACTTTTGTTTATACATATAATTTATTGTCAGGTTAGCTAACATACAGAGTATACAGTGTGCTCTTGGCTTTGGGAGTAGATTCCCATGATTCATCACTTACATACAACACCCCAGTGCTCATCCCAACAAGTGCCCTCCTCAAGGCCCATCACCCATTTTCCCTTCTACCCTGCCCCCCGTCAACCCTCAGTTTGTTCTCTGTATTTAAGAGTCTTTCAGGGTTTGGCTCCCTCTCAGTGTGTAACTATCTTTTTTTTCCTTCCCTTTCCCCATGGTCCTATTAAGTTTCTCAAATCCCATATATGAGTGAGAACATGTGTTATTTGTCTTTCTCTGAGTGATTTATTTCACTCAGCAATAATACCCTCCAGTGCCATCCACTTAGTTACAGATGGGAAGATTTCATTCTTTTTCATCACTGAGTAGTATTCCATTGTGTATATAAACCACATCTTCTTTATCCATTTGCTAGTTGATGGACATTTTGGGCTCTTTCTATAACTTGGCTGTTGTTCATAGTGCTGAAAGCATACTTTTTATGTATTTTCCTGTTCTATTTGGCATTGTATTACAATCATTTCCTGATACGATTACATTTTTTAATAAGGATTATTCTTTTTCTTTTTGAGAAGAAAATATTATATTAGTTTTAGGTGCATGACATAATGATTTGCTGTTTGTATGTATTGTGGGATTTTTACTACAGTAAGACTAGTTAACATCCGTCACGACAGTTACAGAAATGTTGTTCTTGTGACAAGCTTTAAAGTTTACTTTCTTAGCAACTTCCAAAAACATAAGCATTATTGTATTTTTTATGAGGTTTTTCAGTTCCAGTATAGTTAACATACAGTGTTATATTAATTTCAGCTGTACAGTATAGTGACTCCACACTTCCATACATCACGTGCTCATCACAAGTGCATTCCTTAATTCCCATCCCTGCTTAACCCATCCCTCTATCCCCCTCCCCTCTAGTGACCATCAGTTTGTTCTCTTCTAGTTAAGAGTCTGTGTCTTGGCTTGTCTCTCTCTTTTAAATATGTGCCAATATTCTGTTATAAGGACACACTGCAATTAACTTAGCCCCACTCTCCTCTTAATCTTAGTTGAGCTTTATTTTTTTAATTCATATGAATCCTGTACATTTATTTTTTTCTTAAAGAATGTAACAGTTTTTGTTACTAATTGTTATTGGATTTGTTCATTATATCTTTTACCTGATTATCAGTCCATTTGTTTTTTAAATGTTTGGGTGTTTTTGTTTTTTGTGTTTGTTTGTTTGCTTGCTTGCTTGTTTTTGAGAGAGAGCATGCAAGAGTGGGGGTGGGGGCAAAGAGAGGGAAGGACAGAGGATCCGAAGCAGGCTCCAGGCTCCACACTGGCAGCACAGAGCCCAATGCGGGGCTCAAACCCACAAACCGTAGGATCACGACCTAAGCTGAAGTCGGACACTTAACCGACTGAGCCACCCAGGCGCCCCTCAGTCCATTTAAATAGTAAATGACTGGCTACACTAACACATACAAATTATTGTGTTACACCTCGGGGAGGTTGTGCATTAGCTTTACATAAGTGAATTCATAGTTTTCTCTGTCCAACAGCCTATTTAATACAGTTTTAGCTCAGGGCACCCAGCACCACATTGCTCTGTCACGCGATGCTGGTGAGCAGGGACATACGATGTGCACTGTCTTCAGTTCTAGCCACTGAACTGAAGCCATTTCAGCCATTTTCCAGGGAAAATGTGGTTTCTGTATCTTGAATACTCTGTAAGTATCTTTCCTACACGAACAGCCATTTTCTGCTAGTTTCTACATTTGTATCAAATGGTTTGCATACGGCATTAATATACCCGTTGGGTGTTACGATATCCTGTCACGCGCCTCTGAAAGAGAGAAGCAGCAGGTAGACACAGGTGCGCCCGTGCCCTCCTGTGTACGAAGGTGTCACACGTCTCTTGGGTAATACGTTGTGAGGTCTGGGACTCCTCTCCACAGAGACTGTGCTGTGATGGCCCCTGGCAGTGCTGGCCAGTGTGTGGTCTCTGTGTGAAAGGAATCCCTGTGGTTAATTTGTGTGTAACCTTGGAGCTTTCTGATCCTCTGCTGTCTGTGTCTAAATCAGACTTCGAGCATGCTTTTTCATCCTGAACACCCCTCCTGCTATTTACTCAGCTCTCTTTTCTTTAGTTTTGGGCCTTGGTTTCTTTGCTGTACCTTCATATGTATTTTGACAGGTTTTTTTTTAGAAGTAGGTACTTTAACACACATGATTTTACACATTTATTTTGTTTAATAATTATACTGCTTTTTTCTGATAATCAAAAACTGTTTCAATCCTTTAATATTCTGAGGATTAGAGTAAGAATTCATTTTCTATTAATCCACATCTTGCAAGCATCTTAGAAGAGTATAAAGAAAACATTGTTGAGACTCTAGAGAGCATGGACTTTTTGAGAGGCTGTGTGGTCATGGGATATGATGGACAGGTTGGAACCCATCTATTAGTTGGGTGACCCTGAAAAAGTACTGATTTATTTGAGCCTCAGTTTTCCTCAAATAGGACATCAAGGTTAATTTTAACTACCTTGTAGAATTTTTTCCTGATGACTGAGAGTATGTGTGTGATGTGCTCAGGACATTGCCTGGCATATCCTAAGCTTTTGATATAAGGAAACATATTAAGTACTTAGAGGAAAGAAAGACATTTAATACTGCATACTACATCATCTTATGTTCTAGAAAGAAAAACATTAGACTTTATTCTGTCAACCCTAAATTGTACATAGGGTAACTGAGCTTATAGAATTATTTTTTGTGATTCCCATTCCAGAATTTTTGGGCCTGGACCCAGAAGCATGCATGCATTCATTAACTGATTCAGTAATTACTTATTGAACACCTTCAATATTGATGGGCATAGGGCACAGGTATTCACCATGAGATAAATAAACCATCTTTACCTCGTGGGGCTAATAGTCCCCCCATGTGGTAAAAAATCCACGTATAACTTTGGATTCCCCCGAATTGTAACTATTAATAGTCTACTGTTGATCAGTAAAACCTTACAAATAGCATAAGCAGTCTAATAACACCTATTTCATACATTATATGTATTATGTACTGTAGTCTTAGAATAAAGTAAGCTGGAGAGAAGAAAGGTTATTAAGCAAATCATAAGAGAAAATACATTTACAGTACTGTATTTATTGAAAAAAATCTTTGTGTAAGTGGTCCCTTGCAGTTCAAACCTGTGCTCAAGGGTCACCTATAGTGTGTTTGGGGAGCGACAGGGAAGGACTGAATATTTGGAGAGGAAGGTGCACAATGAATTTATATGACCAACTGTAAATGATTTGAGATTCTTTATTGTAATGAGTTATTCATATCACGGTTCCTGTCATTAGTCTAGAATCTGTTGTTAATAAGTGACATAGCTCCTTTTTCCCCTTCTAAGCCAAGACTGAGGAACCATACCTGTGTGTTTTGTCAGTCTTTAATCGTTAATTACAGCGTGCTCATTTAAAAATGGAACTTCCATTGTTCAGTGTTACTTACCTTCTTTTATTTTGGATTTTGGTTTCAAATTATAGCTCATATCACAGTATCAATAATTTGAAATATGTGCACATATTAACTGTCCTAATATGTTTTTTTTTCTTTTCTAGGCTTTCTACAAGTATAAGAGAGTTACAGAATTTTAAAGTCTTATTACAACACAGTAGGTAATAAAGGCTTTTATATGTCTAATTAGAGACATAATGTGACTGTGTGAAGCCTGTTAGTCTTGGACATTCAGCAGAAGGAGACTAATCTTCAAAGACTTGAAGAAAGAATTCTGAACTCTTAAAGAGAAAATTCAAATGTTCACTTGAATATTTATGATTCTTAATAGATTGTCAATTAGAGATATTTATAAATGAAGTATATGCTTTTAAAACATGTAAGTTATACTAATTCTGTGTTTAATTTCATGTTTCCACTTGTTGAATACTCTGCTATTCTGTTTAGAACTGGTTTTGTTCTTACTCTATTATCCTTGATTTCCAGTTGTCCAACTTATATGACCATCCTGATAACACTGTTAGCAGTCTGTTCTGGAAGAAGAGAGCTAGAGAACAAATGTTGCTTAGAGCTGATATCCGTGATAAAAATTTATCAGTGATCTTTGAAACGTGTTTGGATTAGCTTTGCCTCATTCTGGGTGTCACCCTTTGTAACATGGAGGCGTCGGTGTGATGAATGGTACTTTCAGTGTAAGAATCCCCATCCCCAGGACCTCAACTTCAGTTTCCCTGGTGTTTATGTAAGATTTTTAGTTGCTGTTGTTGTGGCTGTTTTGGTCTAAAGGCCCTGCTTCAGTAGAGGTGAAAAAGCACCATCCCCTGTGCCGGCTGCCCGGCCGGACCCCCCAAGTGTGCCGTGGGCAGGTCTTCACCTAGAGCCTATCCTATATACCCATTTCCTTTGACTCTGTATTTCTCTGTCCGTACTCGAATTACAGAATTTTTGTTCACTTTGAGAAAACAAAAAAATTGCGTAAATATTTAAGTTTTGCCTTGATAAAATGTGAATGGGATTATATGGATCTGTAACGCCACCTTCAAACATTATATGCACAAAATTTACTCTTTTAAATGAAACATTTTTAAAGGAATTTTATTTTTATTTCATTTTAGAATACAATCTATGCAATCCCCTGTCAACCTGAATATCTTCGGTAGGTCATTCAAGCAGGTAGAGGAGTTCAAGCCTCCGTGATGCTCCCCGTCCCTGCCTCTCTTTTCCTTTCAGTCCCTTGTATATAAATGGTACCTTGTGGGACTTGTACCAACAAGTGACTCTCAAGTCCTCAGCTTATTTTCTCAAGCTGGAGTTTAGATATCCTTAATATTTAAAATACTCTTTTTAAAGCTGTTAGAGATAGATTAATTTGGAAGGAGGCATCTGTGTAGAACTAATGCGGGGACATTTCTCCTTCAGTCTTTTATGAAGTGCTCTTAAACCCACATCTCACCTGCCAGAGTCTGAAATGTGTTCATTGATGATTTAGTGGAGTGTTTTAAATTGTGCTTCATTGGCTCACCCCTCTTTGAAAAATACTCGGTCATCCCTTGGAGGGATATGGCTGAAGGGGAGTAAGGTCTCACTAGTTAATTATTTTCTTACCCAATTTCTAGCCTTTATAGACCCAGGGGTTTTTTGTTGTTGATGGTGGTGACTTGTTTGTTTGTTAAGTCGAATAAAACAGACCCGCTTGACTGGAGAGCCTTCTCTACTTTTTCTTTTCATTCTTAGGAATGTAAGTATTGTGCAGTGGGAGAGGGGGACCTTAAGGTAAAAAGTGAGTAAGTAATCTTATTGGTAAATTAGTAAGAATTATTCTTAGTGTTCATTCAGAGTTTAAGAAAATGTGAAAGTTTTGCACTTTGTCTATTACTGTAAGTTTAAAAAATCGTTTGGTAGTGTTACTTTACTGTTCCTTCCGTTAAAGATAAAACTGTTATTTAAATTCTGTTGACTGGAGAAAATCCTTGGTCATTTCCATTTATTGCTTTTTTTCTTTATGTGATTTGCTTGAAGCTTAGGAAAAATTGTATATCAGAGTGAGTTCTAGGAAATTAAAAGGTTAGGATTCAGTTCTTTTCAGGGTTTTAATGGATGTTTTCACTACCAAGAAAATAAACAAGTGAAGTATTCTTAAGCTGAAATTTATGTAACTTTATTTTACCGCAAATTGGATGGGGGGGGGGGGCAGCCTACATTTTCACGTATGTGTGTATCTCCTAAATGTATGTGTAGGAACCTCTGTTTTGTGCGCCCGGTGATACTGTATGATCTTTGTGATATAATGTGTTTTTCTAAGTCACAGACCCCCTTGTGCAGGGACACTAGAGCACTGAGTGTGTCGTGAAAACACGTGGCTGGTATCTCCTCCCGCATTTTGTCTTCCTCTCGTCACCTGATTTAAAAATCCAGCACTTGGGGCGCCTGGGTGGCGCAGTCGGTTAAGCGTCCGACTTCAGCCAGGTCACGATCTCGCGGTCCGTGAGTTCGAGCCCCGCGTCAGGCTCTGGGCTGATGGCTCGGAGCCTGGAGCCTGTTTCCGATTCTGTGTCTCCCTCTCTCTCTGCCCCTCCCCCGTTCATGCTCTGTCTCTCTCTGTCCCAAAAATAAATTAAAAATGTTGAAAAAAAAAAAATTTAAAAATAAAAAAAAATAAAAAAAATAAAAATCCAGCACTTGATACTATAACTGACAGAAATGATTGTACCGGCTGATGAAATAATGAAAATGAAGAAAAGGAAAATAATTCCTTCCTTCAACAGCATGGGTTTATTTTTTTTCCCCTTAAGTGGCATCTATGTAAGTTAGAAATATTATATATTAAAACTGATAAAATTTGAATGCTTCTCCTGTGTTGATTCTTAGATTATCAAGAGGATCAGACAGAATACTAAGTTTTCAGCTTTGAAATTTAAGTCAAACATGCTGACACGATAACGTTGTGAATTACTCAATACTTGTCAGCTCTGTGTGTATACGAAACACTGCCATATTTTTGGACTTGACCTAGGTGCCACTGTGAGAAAGGACAGCTGTTTCCATCTACGTCAGCATCACCTTCAGCTGGAAGTTGGGGGACAGCCGATAGTCCAGCGCTCGGCAGTTTGCAGCCTGAAGTGCCCGTGGAACCCCTGGCTGTCCACCACAGCAGGCAGACTGCTTCCGTGGGATCGCGGAAATGATTTGGTGAAACGTCACAGACACAGACATGCCCGCAGGTGGGTGTGCGTTCTAGCTTCAGATCTGAACAGGTGCAGCTTTGATTTTGAACACCGTTCTAATAATGTGTTGTGGTACCCACCAGACTGTAGAAAATGTGAATTAAAGTAAATGTTTCTGCGATCTTTCTTTTCTTGTTCCCTTCCCCCCCCCCCCCCCACCTCCATCCCCACCCCGCCTTTGAAATGTTTCCTGTGATGAGCTGAGGATTTGATTACAGTTAGTGGAGAACTGAGAGAGGACGGAAGCAGTCAGAGCTGGTTTCTCGGAATGGCAGCCACCGGCCTCCAGCGTGCAGGGTTTCCTCGGGCTCCTGGTCGCTGCGGCAGCAGCAGTACGTAGGTCCGGTTACTAATCCGTTTTAGGAGAGAACGCAGAAGAGTGGATGACTAACTTGTCCGTAGTCACAAATTGTAGGTTGTGGGACTAAAGCTTAAAACCAGCAAGTCTGACTCCATGTCCCTTGCTCGGAATGTAGTGTATCTGTGTTATCACAGAAGTTGGCTTATAATACTCAACTAAAAATTGGGGACTTTGGAGTATTTTTGGACTTGTTTTGAGTCACAAGGCTTTTCAAATATTCTTTATTTAATTTTCCAGATAAGTAATACATTCGCATGGTTGAAAAACCAAAAAATAGCAAAGGCCATACAGTGGAATGTCTTCTTTCTGTCCTTGGCCAACCTCCCATACTGCGGACCTCCGCCACCCTTCACCCCTCACCACAGCCTCTGCCCTTGGTCTCTTAGGTTTCCATCCACACTCTACTTGGGCTTTACACAAGCAAATACAAATGTAAATGTAAAGTCTTCATTTTGCCTCTCATTTTTACCCAGGAGTAGCATCCTATACATACCATCTGCTTTTATTCACTTAATTTTTCTTGGTAGTCTTCCCATATCACTAGTTACTTCACTCATTAAATAAACTTTTTTTTTTTTTTTTTTTTACTAACTGCTCGATATTCCATAGTGTGAATGGACAGTCGTTTAATGAACCAATGCCCTACTAATGGGCATGTGTCATTCCACACATATGTAAATATGTACTTGTAGAATAAATTCCGCAAAATGGAATTGTTGGGTCACAGGCCATATACATTTATAATTTTGAAAGATACACAGTTTCCCTCCACGGAGGCAATTTTACCGAATTGACCGATCTACCTGCTTACCCGCCACCTTACCTACATGGATGTGGGTTTGATGTTTGCTGTTCTGATAGATACAAAATTGTGTATCAGTGTGTTTTAGTTTTGATTTTTCTTATTACCAGCGAGACTGACTCCTTTTAACATGTTTAAAATCCATGTTGTTTGTACATCTTTCCTTTTGTGTTCATATCTTTTACCCATTTTTGTACTACACCGTTGATCTTCTGTTTCTGCGAGTGCTTTGTTACAGATATTAAGCCTTTGTATTTTTTTTTTTTTTCTATTTGGTGTCTGTCTTGTGACTTGGCTTATTTAGGATAGCTTTGCCATGCAATTTTTTTTTAATGCAGTCTAATTTATCAGTTTCTCAGTGGTTTCTGGACTTTGAGTCAGAGTTAGGAATCCCTTCTTACTTTCAGAGCAGTGATTCACCTACCTTTTCTTATAGAACTTTCATGGCTTTTTTTAGAGCGGAATTTGATCCTTTGGAGTATGTCCTGGCATGGGGTGTAAGTTATGGATTCGACCCAATTTCTTCCTGCCTGATTACTCAGTTGTTCCAGTGTCATTACTGGACAGTTCATCTTGTCCTCACCAGTCTGAGATGCTACATTTATTGTATCTAACACCCTACATGCATTTAGGTCTGTATCTGGGTTCTCCGCTGCATCGGCCTGTTGACTCAGGTACCAGTACCACGGTTAATTACTCGGGGTCTGTGTTTAAATATCTGGTGTGGTGGTCCCCTCTTCTCCCCAACCTCCCCTTTTTTTAAAAAAAAAGTTTTCTTTAGCTTTGCTTTATTCCATATGAGTTTTAAAAACATTCTTGAACATACAAACCATGCTAGAACTTCGCCCTATTCGGTGTTTTCTCTGGAGAGTTGCCCTTTTAAGCACCTAATGTGTCCCTACTCTTTTTATTCTTTACCGGGTAAGAATCTACTTTTTACTGCCTGTTGTGTTCATTATTTCAGTGTTTCACCTGCCAGTGCCCAGACAGGTGAGGGCCACGACTGGGCAGGCGGTGCCTGTGTAGACCTATTTTCATCTCCATGCTCCTGTTTTAAGATGGAGTTCTCAGATGATTCCTTGAGTTCTCAAATGATTCCTAGAGGCTATCTTTACGTAAAATCCTTATTTCCTTTTTTATTCCATTATGAATTCTTTACCCGAAAGCTACATACCTGTCAGACTCCTCAGAAAGCAGGGATAGGCCGTTATAGGAATATTATACTTGTCAAATCAATACATAGCAGATACAAGTGCAAATCAAAGAAGTTACCCTTAAAAAAGACACCGTCTACCACAAGAACAGGATTGGACTGTTCATTCACTGTTGTGGGTGTCGGGACAAATATCCCAGCCATCATGTAGCTTATGAATTACGTAACCTAACTAGGCTATCCCTAGCTTCTAGCGAGGACACACCCAGGAATAGCTAACATAGAAACCTGTCTAGCAGAGAAGATGCCCTCAGTGTGAACACATCTTCGTGTCTCTGACGATGCCATCAAGTTGTCACAGATGGATTAAAATCACACAGTAACACCCCTCGCTCACAGCAGAGTCCACATTCTTCAGGCAGCACTCACATAAATTATTTAACTTTCCATACGGATTTCCTTCACAGAATATGCCTCCGAATGGGAAAGTGTCCTCCACTGCGTAGGTGTTGGGTCTGCAAACTTCAGTAAGGGGACAGCAGGCCACGGGTACTCGGTAACACAAACTGAATGGCTCTGACAAAACATTTGTTCTTCCTAAACATACCGTTTTATATCTCAATTAATGCCCGAATTCAAGGAGCACCATGTGGGGACCGCCAAGGGACTGGAGGGGCTGTTGTCGGTTAGCAAGATTCGCGGGAAACTGAGGTTCAGAGAAAGGGAGGGATTTAGAGGGAAGTCACAAATCTAGCTTGAGGAAGCAGGCATCTGATCTCCAGTTTTGGCCACGCTGAAGTTCAGAGGCAGAAAACCTGTTCTGGAGATAAAGAGGCTTAATGTTCTGAGCCTTAACGTTGCAAAAGGGAAGACAGATTTGGAGGCTATGCTGGAATGAAGTATTAGTTTCTGGGCAGACAGAGGAGAGGTTTCAGCCACAGGTCAGAGAAAAGATGAAAATCCAGCTTTGGAGGAACCAGGTGGATTCCATCAGGAGCTGGTGATTTGGAGCCGAGGACTTGGATCCCCTAATTGATGATCGGGGCGGTCCACCTCAGAACTCCACACGGAGGGACCCTCCGTGAAGGCCCAGGCCCCGAGGAGCTGTGTGACCGGCACAGGGAATCCACAGTGATATCTAGGTTGGGGGTACGGGGACATCTTTAGCTACTTCCAGGTATTCTGACCCACTGGCACAAGGCCTTTGCATATATTCCTGCTAAGGGCCGAGAGGAGAGTTAACGGAAGGGTGCTGCTGAGTTTACACCCTGGACCCACAGACTGGCAAACACCCAATAATCCCAGTGTCTAGCACATAATAAGCACTCTATAGACACTGACAGGGTTCCACTCCCTTCGTTCCTTAAATGTTTCCTCACTTGAATCGCTTTACGGTTTCTGATGAGAATTCCATTATTTTAGCCTGATCCTTTCCAACAGCTCCTCTCTCTCGACCATGAGAAGCCTTAAAATAGCATTGTGCATAGTTAGAAACTTTTTTAATTAGTGAAATTCTCACTAACCTGGGACAAAAAATGGAAAGGCCTAGGAGTTAGGTCTTTGATGGACCTGACACTTGTCTAGGTTTTATTATACATCCTCTAAAGTGAAAAGGTATTTTTTTTTCAACGTTTTTTTTTTTTTTTTTTTTTTTTTTTTTTTTTTTTTTGGGACAGAGAGAGACAGAGCATGAACAGGGGAGGGGCAGAGAGAGAGGGAGACACAGAATCGGAAACAGGCTCCAGGCTCCGAGCCATCAGCCCAGAGCCTGACGCGGGGCTCGAACTCACGGACCGCGAGATCGTGACCTGGCTGAAGTCGGACGCTTAACTGACTGCGCCACCCAGGCGCCCCATCCCATTTTTAACTTTTAAACGACCAGGGTTTAAATTTCATCATGTTGCCTTAAAACAGGAGGACACGTGGATATTTTACAACCAGTAATCCCCACTCCTTGTCTTCTCTTAGCCTTTCATATTTCTTTTCTTTTTTAAATTTTTTTAGTATTTATTTTTGAGATAGAGAGAGAGCATGAACAGGGGAGGGTCAGAGAGAGAGGGAGACACAGAATCTGAAACAGGCTCCAGGCTCTGAGCAGTCAGCACAGAGCCCTACGCGGGGCTCGAACTCACGGACCGCGAGATCGTGACCTGAGCCGAAGCCGGCCGCTTAACCGACTGAGCCACCCAGGCGCCCCAGCCTTTCATATTTCATGTAAGCAGTAGTAGCTTTGTTAGTGTACCTATTTCACAACACTTAGGAAACTAAAGGAAATTTTCATTTCCCTTTTCATACCATACCTGTAACATTTCACAGGGTACACGTGGTCATTTACTAGGAGAGAGTTTGATACAATCCTATTTTTTACATTCTAGATGTGTTTACAATACTTGTGCTTTAGCAATACTTTTTAGAAAGGGGAAGAGAAATATAGGCTCTTAGAACATTTTTATCCTTTCCAGTAAAAAAAAATAGTTCAAATAGCTTTATCATAAAAATAGAATTTTGGCTTTTATCGGTGAATGCTGGGTATTTACTTTTCCTGCCAGTAGTGATAGAATAATGTGTTGATACAGCAGGAGTAGAATAATTGGATGATTTTAGTGATTTATTACTATATTAAAAAAATATACCTACCCTTGAATGATCTTAAGTACTTTCTGAAAGCATGATCTAAAGTTTTAAGCATATGCTGGGGCTGCCTTTAAATTTTCCTAAGTATTAGTAACAAAGACAGTATGACAAGTCAGGTGTTCTTAAAGCTATTTAGAATGACAACTTACAATATAATAGGCAACCCAAGTAATCAGTGCAAATTTTGCTTCAGTGTACAATTTTCCCTGACAGTAACTATTTTCAATGATGTGTGACCCCAATTCTTCCATATACTAAAAGGCAAGAATGCTGTTATGTGGGATTCTGCAGGATAAACGTGTTCTGTACAAATGACATAACCCAATCACAAACCATTTATGACTTGAGATGGCAATTTTAAATACTATCAAGAGAAAGTAGACTTGATCTCTGTGAATGAAATCAGTGCCCAGAGATAAGTTATTTCTGAAGACCACAAAAAAAAAAAAAAAGACATTTTGAAATGGGTTTCATCCTGAAGGCAGAGCTTATTAATATAACTTTCTCTTCATCTCCTCCTGTCCCAAGATGTAAGATTTCGTAGGCAGAGCAGATACTTTCTGGTAACAGCACTTCCTCTAGTACCTTCTCTCCGATTTACAGAAGATGGGAGCATTCAACCGACAGAGCCATGCACCACGGTTTTGCATTAGAGGCAGTTTTACTTCTAGAAGATCTTGGAGGTTTCAGAGTAGCACCTGTGGCTGGGGAACCAGTATTTGAGGACAGGGGTCTCATTTAAACGGAAGAGGACTTCTAAGCAATCGTCTGGAACACACCCTTTTGCGTGGCTAAGAGGCAGGAATCCTGCTACAGAAAACTGCCCTTTTTAAAGTTGCAGTTTCTAATAGGCTGCTCGTAGCGCTATTTAAAAATAAAGGGCATTACTCGAGATACGGAGATACGGTGGGAAATTACAGGAAACCTGTTGAGTCTTCTGGATCAAGGGCATTTATGACTCATCCCCTTGCGAGAACCTCTCCTTTGTTCCTTGAAGGTAAGGAACCATCGGTGCTTTGGGAATGGCGCTGTCCTGCAGAGGCCCTCAGGTACCGCTTATCAGATTTCACCGGGCTGAAAAACCAGGCAAAGTTTCCACATAGAGCAGAGCACGTTTAATAGTGTGAGTCCACTCGGTTTTTAACACACCGACTCATCACCGAAGCGTATGCATTAGTGCCCTGTTGATACCACCTTTTTGGCAAAATTTAGGAGATTAGTTGAGGGAACAACTGCCTGGACCTTAAAGAACTCAGAGGAAGGGGTCAATTACCTGGTACAAGTCCTGGACATTCTCCTACATCATAACTTTTAACACTGGAGTTGCAACTGGCTTTCCGAGATGTCAACTGTATTTCGAGTTGATTCAGAAGCTTCGGATCTGCATGACCCGAAGAGGTGAGGACCTAAAGAACACTTTAGTCCAAAAGCCTTAAACAACCATCAGACCGTGCACTGTATGCTTTTAAAGTGAATTATGCATAAAAGTCTGTGCAAACTACAAACATATATTGCAGTAACATTCTCAAAAAATCCTAGTATATATTTTAGCATTATTAAGTTATATAAAATACATCTTTATAAAAGTACAGAATTTTTTTAAAGTTTAAATTATACCCACTGAAATAGGTGGCCAGGCTCACTTTTTAGTACTAAAATAAGGTTTTTATCAATCTAAATTATTGCTTAGTCCTATGGAGCCATTAGAAACCTGTAACAAATAAAAATCAAGTCCTATTTCTTAAGGAAAAGTGCCTTATTAAAAATTCAGCTGTCATTAAGTTAGTCTCTCTGAAGCCTCTCACTTGAGGAATCTTCCATAAAATTTTTTACTGATGCTGCCCCTGGCTTGGCTTGTCAGGATCCAACATGGAGTCTGGTTGGAAAGTTCCCACCTGTGCCAGGAAGCTGTTTGTTTGCTGTCCCCAGTCATAGTAGTCTGGAGCAAAACTTAAAAAGAAAAAGACATATTGGTGACTTGGAACGCTGTACTTCCTCCTGATGACCTATTTTAGATGGACAGAACTGGGGGTTTTGTAGATAAAGTGTAGACAAGCCCAGTTTTTTAAAGTAGCTTCTTGAAGTCCATGTGCAGTGGCCAGAAGTTCACCCGCAAAAACCTACTGAACGCTGTGCAGCCCAGAAGCATCGTATTAGAACCGTAAGCCAATCACTATGTATAACAAAATATTCCACCAGCAAATTGTGTCTGACAGCTCTGGACAGGTAACTTCGCACTGATTTTTGTCATGTGTCGAACACTCGTAGAATCAATAACTGCCCTGTTGGGCTTCTGTGAGTTAATACCTGTAAAGTGCTTAGAACAGTATCTCAGCGTCTAGTAAGCCCTCAACAGTGTACTTTTTATATTCTTCTTCTCACCTTCCATGTAATAGAAAAGGGATCATCTTCCACAAGGGGAGTGAGGACCCTCTCAGCTCTAGGCTGCCTTTGGCAGGTGAGAGGCCAAGGCAGCTCCAGCAGGACAGGGAGGGACACACATAGCGAGAGGGAAATGTGGTGGGGGAAAGGGATGAGAGAACATTCTAGGGAGGAGGGTGAGAACAACTTTTGACCTCGGGAAGTCCTTGGTTATTGGCTCCCCTCCAGATTTCTATGTTCTTCACATCTGCTGCTGTGGTCTGTGGATTGCTGTGCTTTCCCCAAGCACCATCTTGGATTCTGTCTGGTTCGCTGCTCCCTCATCTAGTGAGCAAACCATGTGTCCCCCAAGCTTTTCCTCAGTTCTGTGTCCCTAACACAAGGGCGCCTCTCACGTTTTCCAAGGACATTTATTGTTCGTAATAAGGAGTAAAAAAGCTAGCTTATCTTCTATCATTCCATCCTGAGGGTGGAGTTGGTGGGGGGGGAGGATAATTTATGTTAAAATGTTAATGATCACCCTTTAAATGTACAAAGGATTGCAAAAAATAATAATAATAATAATAATAATAATAATAATAAGCTTTCACTTCCAAGAAACACACTTCCAAGAAAAGAGGCCTGAAGCCTCCCTTTCACAGCAAGCGAACGGGGTCCTGGGACCGCAAGCCCCAGCAGAGAGGCGCTCGGTAAGCACCAGCTCAGCCCTTTTTGCTTCTCTCCCTGCTGCTGGCCCTGAAGTCCCAGGTTCACAGGCCGCAAGAGGGGACACGATGATCACTGGGCCCTGGGGAGTGGCTAAGCATCACAGGCTGAAAAGGGGGAAGGGAACCCCAGTAGCTCCCGCCCCTCCTGTCTGCCGCAGAGTAAGGAAGCATAATCCTGGGGGCGGGCCTCTCAGGCTGCACTTAGTCTGCTAGTCAGGGGCTTCTCCTCCCTCTGTTTCCTCTTTGCCGCACAGCCTCCAGCTCCAGGGCTATTTTACATGGGCGTTTTCTCTTGGTTGAATCGATTTCACCAGTGCAGTCCTCAGCCTACTAACCACGCCTCTCTACCTTGAACTGGGGTCTCACCTTCCCTGAAGTCCCTGAGGGGCGATGTTCCAGGCAAGGTCATCATCACTATCGTATCTTCGAGGGTTGTCAAAGAAGTAAGATCTGGGGCTGAATCCGTGGCTGGGGACCATCCCAGGGTTCGTCTAGAAAGACAGTTAATTGTTCCGTTACTTTGAGACACTATGCCTTCCTCTAGACAAAGACAAGGAAGATTCTTTCTTGTTGGAAATTGAAGATTCTGTGCCCATCTGAGTGGAGGATGTACCTGTTCAGTGTTCATTTTAGTTGCTTTTATATTTAAGAGGTGTTAACTTTTTCTTTTCTCAGTATGGACAAAATCTTCTTTCAGAGTTCTGCTTGCAACAATGAATTACTGTTTCAATCCCTTACTGAAACACCAGGCACCGCCCAAAGTAGCCAAACTCCATAGTCCCGAATTAGCTACAAACCTCTATAAACATGTGGGCATTTACCACAAGTTAAAATAGTGAAACGATAATGATGAAATAATTTTGAGAAGGTTTTGTATCCAGTTTCCATATCCTGCTTCTATAATCCTTTCATCCTGTTTCCCCATGCTGAGCTCACCTTTCAAAAGATTTCAAATGACTAGTTTCATTAAGCAGAAGATCAGAACTGCATCATATGGCAAACCAAAGCTGGCATAAAATACAGAATTCGTTTGACACCCTTGTGCGTATCACTACTGGTCTGTTTTAGAGTTAAACAAGAGTCTGAAACAAGGTTGCTATATGATGGTATCTATATGGAAATGCCTCCTTTTCTAAGACTAATCTAGCAAATACAGGAAACAACTTACACAAGGTGGGATGCCTGAAAATTTATCAATTTGTAGCAGTTCAAGAATGTCTTTGCAGAAGAATGAATTTGGATCCCTAACCTCACACAGATACAAAAAGTAACTCAAAACGGATCAAGGGCCTAAATGTAAGAGTAAAACCTGTAAATTGTTGAGAAGAAAAATAAAGGCACGGATCTTTGTGACCCAGGAAATTTGGCAAAGGATTCTCAGAAATGGTACCAAAAGCATGAGCGACAGAAGAAAAAAACATGATTAAAATTAAAAACTTCAAAAGATACCATCAAAAAAGTGAAGAAACAGCCCAAAAATGGGAGCAAATATTTGCAAAATCCCTTATATGACAAGGGACTTGTATGTAAAATACACAAAGAACTCTTACAACTCAATAATAACTCCATTTAAAAATGGGCAAAGGATCAGGGCACCTGGGTGGCTGTCGGGTTAAGCGTCCGACTTCAGCTCAGGTCATGATCTCGCGGTCCGTGAGTTCGAGCCCCGCGTCGGGCTCTGTGCTGAGAGCTCAGAGCCTGGAGCCTGCTTCGGATTGTGTCTCTGTCTCTCTCTCCGCCCCTCCCCCACTCACACTCTGTCTCTGTCTCTCTCTCTCAAAAATAAACATTAAAGATTCCTTATTTTATAAAAGCAGGGGAAGCAAAGGATCTGAATAGACATTTCTCCAAGGACGATGTACAAATGCCCAATGAGCATGTGAAAAGATGCTGAACATTGTCAGTGATCAGGGAAATGCAAATCAAAAGACACAGCAAGGTACTAGCCAGCCAGGGTAGCGAGAATCAAAAAATCAAATAACAAGCGCTGGGGAAGAGGTGGAGGAGCCAGAAGGTTCACACGCTACGGGTGTTAATGTAAAATGGGGCACCTACTGTGGAAAAGAGTCTGGCAGGTCTTTTAGAAAACGTGGGACACCAACTTCCAGGACGACGGCAGAGTCGGAGGGGCCTGAGCTCACCTCACCCCACAGATACAAGCAGATGACACATCGGTGTAAATAACCCAGAAAACAGTTCAAACACTGACACAGCAAACTCCACAAGTAAACGCTGAGAAGGAGTCACGTCAAAGACCGTAGGGAGAGCAGAATCCTGCTCGGGAGCTAACGGGCGATGCCATCTACGGGTGGCCAGGACCTGTGGGCACAGTGAGGGCAGAGAAAGGGTTCCTCACACCCCCGGAGCCTGCATGGGGAAGTGAATCCCCGTAACATGTGGCTCTGGAAGCCAGAAGGGCCGAATTTCCTGCGTTCTTACAACCGGCTGCACTGAAAGCCTGGAACTTTGTAACTCACCAGGCTCAGTTCCGGAAGAGGCAGGAGGGAGAGGGGGAAACCGTGCCCCACTCTTAACGAGACAGCACACCAAACAGCCGGAAGCTGCAGTTTGAGAGATGCCTGGGGCTCACGGGAGCCAGAGTTGGTCACTAACCTCAGGGCCCGTACCCGAGGGCCAGATTTCACTGGGAGATGCCTCCAGGAGCAAAGGGGCTGCAGACACAGCCTCCCTATCCCACCCCCACCAGTAAACAGCCACCTGGGGGAGCCAGCACCGTGCCAGCACCCACGGCCTGCCTCAGCCCTGGTGCCGCGGGTCCCCTTCTCCGGAAGACAGTCACAAACGTTGCCAAAGCCGAGTGTCCCTACTGTGTGTTTTCGCAGGGCCTGGGTCCTGGCAGCAGTGGTGGGTCACCCCCCCCACGGAGCATGCTTGCATCTCGTGGAAGCTGCATGCCCTGCCCTCCGTACACACTGCAGAGCGGCCCTGGCCAGCCTGTCTCCGCAAGGCTGCGTGTCCCCTGTGGAAGAGGACCCGCACACGAAACTGCACGGGCAATGCACATTCCACTTGTGCACTTTGCAGAGCAATCCAGGCTGGTGGGGCTTGGCAGTGGAAAGACATCCCCTCTGTAAAAGGGCCAGTTCCACCTTCTTAAAAGTACACAGCTCACTACTACTTTCAAGGGCAGGAAAAGTAACTGACTTTTCTAACAGAATCAGGGGTGCCTGGGTGGCTCAATTAAGCACCCGACTTTGGCTCAGGTCATGATCTCACAGTTCATCCGGTGCTGACAGCTCGGAACCTGGAGCCTGCTTCGGGTTCTGTCTCCCTCTCCCAAAAAAAAAAACAAAAAAAAACCAGAAGTAGACAAAATGAGGAGATAGGAACATGTCCCAAATGAAAGAACAGGACAAAACCTCAGCAAAACACCTAAGCGAAACCAATATAAGTCATATGCCTCATCGAAACTTTAATGATCTTAAAGCTACTCACTGGACTTGAGAAAAGAGTGGGAAACATCAGTGAGACCCTTAACACAGAGATAAAATAGAATCAGAGATAAGACAAGATAATCTAAAAATACATTAGATTTAATAAGTAGCCAGCCTGAGGCACCTGGGTGGCTCAGTTGAGCATCCAATGCTTGATTTCAACTCAGGTCGTGATCTCACAGTTGGGGGACTGAGCCCTGCATCAGGCTCTGCTCTGAGCACCGGGCCTGGTTGGGAGTCTTTCTCTGCCCCTCCCCCACTCATACTCTCAACATTTAAAAAAAAAAAAAAAAGGCTAGAGGAAGCAGAGGAACGCATTAGTTACCGGAGGGCAGAGTGTTGGAAAGTAACCAATCTGAGCAGGTGAGAAGAAAAAACAAACTGTGCAAAATGAGAACAGACTTTGAAGCTCAGCGACTCCATCAAGCATCATAATGTTGCATGACAGGGATCCCAGAAAAAGAAGAAAGAGAAAAGGGAGCAGGAAATGTATTTGAAGAAATAATAACTGAAACCTCTGTAATGTGAGGAAGGAAACAGATACCCAGATCCAGGAGGCGTACAGATCCCTCAAAAAAATCAACCAAAGGAGGTCCACACCAGGACGTATGGTGATCAAAATGGCAAAACAGTGATAAAAGATTTTAAAAGCAGCAAAAGAAAGGACTGTTACGTGCCAGAGAAACCCGATAAGGCCATCCGCTGCCTTTTCAACACAAACTTTGCAGGCCAGAAGGGAATGGCATGATATATTCAAAGGAAAAAATCTGCCATCAAGAATACTCAACAAATAATCCTAAAATTTGTATGGAACCACAAAGACCCCAAACAGTCCATGCAATCTTGCAAAAGCAAAGCAAAGCTGGAGGGATCACAACTCCAGACAAGTTATATTACAAAGCTGTAGGCATCCAAACAGCGTGGTGCTGGCACAAAACAGACACATAGGCCAATGGAACAGAACAGAAAACCCAGAAATAAATCCACAATTATACGGTCAATTAAAATTCAACAAAGGCGGCAAGAATACACAATAGGAAAAAGACAGTCCCTTTAACAAATAGTATTAGGAAAACGGGGCCACATTTTTACACCATACACAAAGTAAACTCAAGATGGAGTAAAGACCTAAATGTGAGACCTGAAACCATAAACATCCTAGAACACAGGTAGTAATTTCTCTGACCGCACCCACAGCATCATTTTTCTAGATATGCCTCCTGAGGTAAGGGAAACGAGCGAAAATGAACTATTGGGACCACATCAAAATAAAACGCTTCTGCACAGTGAAGGAAACAACCAACAAAACCAACAGATAGGGTTACTATCTAAATTATATAAAGAAGTTATAGGGGCGTCCGGGTGGCTAGGTGGGTTGGGTGACCAACTCAGGCTCAGGTAGTGATCTCGCAATTTGTGAGTTCAAACCCCGCGTCGGGCTCTGTGCTCACAGCTTGGAGCTGGAGCCTGCTTTGGATTCTGTGTCTCCCTCTCCTCCTCGTGCTCTGTCTCTCAAAAATTAATAAACGTTAAAAAAATAATTTTAAAGAAGTTATAAAATGCAACATCCAAAAACCAAACAATCCAACTAAAGGGGTGCCTGGGTGGCTCAGCTGGTTAAGCGTCTGACTCTTGGTTTCTGTTCAGGTCCTGATCCCGTGATTCATGAGATTGAGCCCTGTGTTGGGCTCTGTGCTGGCAGTGTGCAGTCTACTTGGGATTCTCTCTCAAAATAAATAAACATTTTTTTTAAATGGGCAGAAGACATGAAAGGACATTTCTCCAAAGAAGACATCCAGATGGCAAACACACACATGAAAAGATGCTCAACATCACTCGCCATTAGGGAAATGCAAATCAAAACCACAATGAGATATCACCTCACACCTGTCAGAATGACTAAACTCAAAAACACAAGAAACAAGTGTTGGCAAGAATGTGGAGGAAAAGGAACTCTCGTGCGCTGTTGGTGGAAATGCAAACTGATGTAGTCACTGTGGAAAACAATATGGAAGTTCCCTCAAAAAATTAAAAACAGAACTACCCTATGACCCAGTAATTGCACTACTAGGCATTTACCAAAGGAATACAAAAACACTAATTCAAAGGGATATACACAACCCTATGTTTACTGCAGCATTATTTACAATAGCCAAATTATGGAAGCAGCCCAAGTATCCACTGACAGATGAATGGATAAAGAAGATGTGGTGTATATATACAGTGGAATATTATGCAGCCATAAAAAAGAATGAACTCTTGCCATTTGCAACAACATGGATGGTGCTAGATAGTATTATGCTAAGCAAAATAAACCAGTCGGAGAAAGACAAATACCATGTGATTTTCACTCAAAACAAATGAGCAAAGGGGGGGAAAAATAAGAACAACAAACCAAAAAACAGATTCTTAACTATAGAGAACAGTTATCACAGGGAAGATGGGTGGGGGATGGGGGAAATGGGGGAGGGGAATTGTAAGTACACTTATCTTGATGGGCACTAAGACACGGATGGAATGTCAACCTGCCAATATTATACACCTGAAACTAATACAACACTATATGTTAACCATACTGAAATTTTTAAAAAGTTCCACATAGAGTTACCACATGACCTAGCAGTTGCATTCCTAGATATATACTTAAGAGAAATAGAGACCTATGTTCACACAGAAACTCGTACGTTAATGTTTACAGAAGCACTGTTCTTGAGAGCTAAGAAACAGAGGGGCACCTGGGTGGCTCAGTTGGACATCTGACTTCAGCTCACGTCATGATCTCATGATTCGTGAGTTCGAGCCCCACGTCGTGCTCCGTGCTGACAGCTCAGACTCTGGAGCCTGCTTTGGAATCTGTGTCTCACTCTGTCTCTGCCCCTGCCCTGCTTGCACTCTCTCTCTCTTCATCTCTCAAAAATAAACATTAAAAAATGTTTTTATAAAGCTGAGAAATGGAAACAATGGGTAATTGGATAAACAAGATGTGATCTATCCATACGATGAAATGTTACTCAGCCCTAAAAAGGAACAAAGTACTAACACATACTGCAACACGGATGAACCCTGAAAACATCATGCCGAGGGAAAGAAGCCAGTCACGGAACACCGCGCGATATGATCCCATTCCTGTGAAAGTCCACAAGAGAGAGATGAATAGACACAGATTAACAGTTGCTCAGGGGCTGGGGGCAGGGGATGGGCAGTGATAGCTAATGGGTACAGGTTTCTTTCTGAGGTGATAAAAAACGTTCTCAAAAGTGTGGTGACGGACGTACGTATCTGAATACACCGAAAAGCACGGAACTGTAGACACGAAATGGGGAAACTGCACGGTATGGGGATTCTAGCCCATTAGAGCTGTTTAAGCAACAACAAAAATACTGAGATTCTCAAACTTCCCAGTGCATTCAAATCACCTGGGGTGCTTTTTATTGAAAACGTGGATTCCCTGAACCTACCCGGGAGATCCTCACCCGGGTCTGGAACGTGGCCTAAGAGTCAGTGCTGACAGTGAGCGGCCTTGGGACTCCATGGGGACGGGAGGGAGCCACACTGCGAGGACGGTCACATTGGCTTTAGTGCAGAGGCTTGTTTATACCGACTGGACGATGGGTACAAGCGGTAGATAACGTTTTAAAGAAACACCTCCACCTGCAGCATGTGCTTTTAAAGTCAACGAAACACGAGTTGTATTTTAAATCCGCCCCCCCCCCCCGCCCCAAAGCAACATTAGACTGTTTTTTCTCCAAGCAACGACAGGAATTACAGACAGTAATCAGATTATTACCGAGCCATGCATATTAGCAATGTAGCTGCCCCAAACCGTATGCCAAGGAGAGCCACCGCTCACCACAGTAATGAGCATTATGGACTCGGGGAGCCAGAGTGCATTTGGTCCCGGCTCTGTCTCCGACTGGCCGTGTGGACCCTGAGCCTCAGTGTCCTCATCTAAGTATGGTAACAGTTTACCATACTGTAAACTGTTGGTTTACAGAGGGTAAAGGATGAAAGCACCGATCAGAATCGGGCTCAGCACACACACGCACTGCACCGTACAGCCGTTAGCTACTTTCAGCAAACTGCACGCAATAATGGCATTAACTCTGCAGTCCTCTGCCTGAGGATGTTTTAGGCACACTGGTGCTTTGCCAAGCCCAATCTGACACTCGCGCCACCTGCTCGTTGGGAGTTAGTCCGTGTGTAGAAAAGGGAGGGTGTTTTTGTATTCAGGATCATGCATCGTTCGTACTGAAGTCACTTCCTCGTGGTAAATTAGGAGAAAATATCCTTGGGGGCATAAAGGGTCGCTGTAACTCACTAATCTGCTACTGTCGGTGGGAGCTTCTCGTGAGTGTGGTGCACGGACTCGAAGTCCCGGAGATCTTCTTCTGCAAGGTCATGACTGTTTTCATAACTCGTGTGTTAAGATGTAATCTGTCTTTTCCGTGGTCTCAACACTGGCACTAATGGAGAATCAAAGTGCTGTGGCATCGACTGCACCGGCCATCACCGCGTCCTTCCCCACACTGCACAGTCGGGTAAAGCAGGTCCAGTGAAGATGGTCTTCGGGGTGTCTGGGTGGCTCAGGCGGTTGAGCAGCTGACTTTGTCTCAGGGCATCTCACAATTCATGAGTTCGAGCTCCGCACTGGGCTCTGTGCTGACGGCTCAGAGCCAGCTTCAGATCCTCTGTCTCCCCTCTCTCTCTGCCCCCAACCCCGCTCTCCCTCAAAAAAAAAAAAAAAAAAAAAGATTGCCTTTGACAAAGAGGAAGGTATTAGTTGTATTAAATCTTAACCCTTGGCCCTTTTTTATTTTGGGGGCGGGGAGAAAGAGAGAGAGAAGTGGGGCTGACCTGAAGCAGGGATCGTGTTTTTTTTTTTTCCCCAAAGCAGGTGTCGTGCTCCCCCAATGTGGGGCTCGAACTCATGAAGCGTGAGGTCATGACCTGAGCCAAAGTCAGGTGCTTAAAGACTGAGCCACCCAGGTGCCCCTCGGACCTGTCATTTTACTATGTGATGTGACAAAATGGGACGTATGCACACAGCGCTTCTGCTGTGAGAGAGCTGTTTTTGGGAACAGACTCACAGCAGTGTGAGTTTAACTACCTCTTTCTGTGCAACTTAACTCAGACCATGCTTTTTTGGACGTGGGTATTTGACGGACGCTTGAAAGTAAATGAAAGAGAATGTGTGGATGGTATTTGTCACTGATCAAATCTGAGCTTTTAGGCCCAAATTAAAGCTTTGGAAAACCTGTATTCCCCACCATGAGCTAGAGGGCATCCCAATACTTAAAGAGTTTCCTGATGAGATCAGTGGTGATATTTAATGAATGAATTTTAGAAGATCTGCATAACTCAGTAAGCCAGTGTTTTCCTGATGACTAATGCATATTACAAACAATGCGTGGGTAAGAGATCCATTGAAAGCACAAGACAAACTGATGGATGTCCGTGTACAACAATCCGGAAAGTTCACTGGTATGGTTCTAGAGTCCACACTGCAGGTACCTTTTAAGAAACCACAACTTGTCAGTTTTGATGTGTATCAAAGAAAAATATCCACAATTACGTTCAAACTTATTAGAACACTCCACTGCAACCACATCTTTCTGTGAGGGGAATTTTCTTCATATACTCAACGAAAACAACATATTACAACAGAAGCAGAATCCAGATGTCTTCTATTAAAAGCAGGTCAACCCCCCCCCCCCCCAAGTTTAAAACAATGCTACTCTTCTATTTTGGTTTGGATAATGTTCTTTCTCATAAAAAAATTAGGGTAATGTTTATTATTTTTAGTGCATTTTTTAATGTTTATTCATTTTTGAGAGAAAGAGGAGACCGAGAGAGAGAGAGAGAGAGAGAGAGAGAGAGAGAGAGAGAGAGAATAGATGGAGGAGGGGCAGAGAGAGGGGGCACAGAGGATCTGAAGCAGGCTCTGTGCTGAGAGCAGCGAGCCCGATGCAGGGCTTGAACTCATGAACTGTGAGATCATGACCTAAGCTGAAGTTGGATGCTCAGCTGAGCCACCCAGGCTCCGCTGGTTTTAAATTACACACACACACACACCTCCAAACAAGAGCCTCTGGGGTGCTCAATAATTTATTGGTGTAACCCCTAAGAGCCAAAGCAATCTTGAAAAAGAAGAACAAAGCTGTGTCACGCTCCCTGATTTCAAACTATATTACAAAGATACGGTAATCAAAACAGTACGGTATTGCCATAAAAACAGACACCTAGAGGGGCGCCTGGGTGGCTCAGTCGGTTAAGCGTCCGACTTCGGCTCAGGTCACAATCTCACTGTCCGTGGGTTCGAGCCCCGCGTCGGGCTCTGTGCTGACCACTCAGAGCCTGGAGCCTGTTTCGGATTCTGTGTCTCCCTCTCTCTGTGACCCTCCCCCATTCATGCTCTGTCTCGCTCTGTCTCAAAAATAAATAAATGTTAAAAAAAAAATTAAAAAAAAAAACCAGACACCTAGATCAATGGAACAGAACTGAGGGCGCAGAAAGAACCCCATGCTTACATGGTCAATCACTTTATAACAAAGCAACCATGAATACATAATGGAAAGAGAACAGCCTTTTCAATAGATGGTGTTGGGAAAACTGGACAGTCACATGGAAAAGAATGGAACTGGACGACTATCTTATACTAAATACAAAAATTAACTCAAAATGGATTAACTACTTGAATGTGAGAATCAAAACCATAAAACTCCTCCTAAAAGAAAACACAGGTGGTAATCTCCCTGATGTCAGTCCTGGCAATGATCTGGCACCAAAAGTAAATGACACAAAAGCAAAACCAAACAAGCGGGACATCATCAACTAAAAAGCTTCCTTCCGGGGCACCTGGGTGGCGCAGTCGGTTAAGCGTCCGACTTCAGCCAGGTCACGATCTCGCGGTCCGTGAGTTCGAGCCCCGCGTCAGGCTCTGGGCTGATGGCTCGGAGCCTGGAGCCTGTTTCCGATTCTGTGTCTCCCTCTCTCTCTGCCCCTCCCCCGTTCATGCTCTGTCTCTCTCTGTCCCAAAAATAAATAAAAAACGTTGAAAAAAAAAAAAATTTAAAAAGCTTCCTTCCACACAGCAAAGGAAACCATAAACAAAATGAAAAGACAACATACTGAATAGGAGAAGATTTCTGCAAATCATATATCCAATATCCAAAATATCCAATATATCCAATCATATATCCAATCTCCAAAATATATGAACTCCTACAACTCAATAGCAAAAACCCAATTAAAAACAGGCAAAGGACCTGAGCATTTTCCCAGAGACCTACAGATGGCCAACAGGCACGTGAAAAGATGTGAACCTCACTAGTCATCAAAACAAATCAAAACCACAGTGCGCCACGGCCGCACACCTGTCAGAATGGCTACAATGAAAAAGACAAAAAGTAACAAGTATCGGCTAGGATGTGAAGAAAAGGAAATCCTTGTACACTCCTGGTGGGAATGCAAACTGGTGCAGCTGTGGAAAACAGTACGGAGGTTCCTCAAAAACTTAAAATTGAACTACCCTACAATCCCACAATTCCACTTTTACCTGTTTATCTGAAGAAAATAAAAAACATTAACTTGAAAAGACACATGCACCCTTGTGTTCACTGTAGCATTATTAACAATAGCCAGGACATGGAAACCACCTAAAAGTTCATCAATGGATGAAAAGCTAAGGAAAAGCTATTCGCGCTGGAGTATTACTCAACCAAGAAAAAGAACAAAATCTTGCCACTTGCAACAACATGGATAAACCTTGAGGGCGTTATGCTAAGTGAAATAAGTCAGACAGAAAATGATAAATACCGTAAGATCTCACCTAGGTGGACTCTAAAAGTAAACCAAGAAAACCCACATGGATGTAAAGATCAGATGGGTGCTGGCCTGAGGTGGAGGATAGGGGGTGGGCAAAATGGGCGAAGGGGGCCAAAAGGTACAAACTTCCAGTGATGAGGTAAATCCTGGGGATGTCACGCACAGCACGGGGTCCAGAGTTACTAATAGTGGACTGCATATTTGAAAGTAGTTCAGAGCATGGACCTCGAAAGTTCTCATCACAAGAAAAAAAAACCCTGTAACTACACAGTGATGAATGTCAGCTGGACTTACAGTGATCATTTTGCAATATATGCAGATATCAAACCATTACACTGTACCCCTGAAATATTGATATGTCAGTTACAGATCAGTAAAAAAAAAAAAAAAAAGAATCCGTGTAAAGTATCCTGAGACTGAAAAGTTTAAGAACCACTGCTCTAGAAAATGCCCTCAACAGCAGAGCTATTCAAGGCACTACAACCAAGTAACCCCAGCTACACAGAGTATGTTAAGGGTGACCTATTTCCCTGGACAATGAGATCTGAGAGTACAAATTGAGACATTATTCTGCATTCATTTAAGAAAATAGTACCTTGAACACTATCGCGTTAGCCTTTCTCTCGTTAAATTTGGACACCTGCTCTCTCCTTCAGGCTGCCTTGGGCTTAGGGAGCCCAGTTCTGAAGTCCCTGAAACACAGGGAAGTGACGAAAAGGCACATGATGCCTGGGTGAGGCCTCGCTGGGCACGGGAGTGTGATTAAGAGACCCCGCCCTATCCCTCAGTCAGGCAAGCAAGGCGCCCAGAAAACTTCAGGAAAGGAGAGAAAGCAATGCAGCTGGACTCCCGGCCTAGAATCCGCTGCCTGCCCGTCCGGTCCTGTCTCTTCGCCGGTGACCCCAAAGTGTTTAGGATCTGACTGTACAGACGCCTCTGGCTGTTCCCAAATCAAGTAAAGGTCAGAGGAAGTGCAGGGCAGCTTCCTAAAAAATCATGCAAGGGGAGGAAACGGATCCCGAGGTCTAAAAAACACTGCCCACCTGCCTGGTCTGCGGGGGCCTCGGTCAGGCTGTGCTTCAGGCAGGCTGGTTATCGGATCACTGCTTTCTTTACCGCCCACGCTTGGCTCACATTGGCCAAGACCCACTTACTCTACTTTTCCACGGGTTTCATAGATCAGCGACTCAAAATTCCAGCGCCGGTTAGTGTGGCTGGAATAATTCACGAAGCCGACACTCCCAGGAGTTTCCTCACTCTAGGAAGTCGTGCACGCTCTGTCCCGTCCTCATAAAGACATTTATATGAAGCTGGCTGAGGAGAAATGGGACCAAACTGGGACAATGGGGTCAGCACTTCTCACGGTGCTTCCTAATCACCGCGCCTCCGGCATAACACGGGGTGAGGAACTGGAGCCCCATTTTCTATTTCCCTTTTGCTAAAATCAAAGCTTATAGATGGGGTTCGCCCCAAGGCAAGGCTAAGATACTAATGACACTGTTGTTGCTTTAGGAAAAACAGCTGATCACTAGCTCAAGGCCTGAGAGACAACTAAAAGCATTAACTGAAGAATGAATTTGCCTCGAAAAGAGTTACGCAAAAAGACAGTCACAGACAGACATGGGAAATTTTTATAACACGACAGGACAGAAGAGGCACGCTACTGAAAATCTGAGAAGAAAATCTGATTGCGTGTTTTGTGACTAGAGGCAGATCTTTTCTGCAAACATCAAATGGTCTACTCACAAGGTCCTTTGTAGGGTTTCTAACGCGGAAGAAGTAGACGACCAAGGTGGTGGGTAAGAGCTCCCACACGAAAAGAACCACTCCAAACACCACATATCCGGCATCCCCCAGCTGGTTTTTCAGATCCGCCTGCGGAAAAGAGAGGAAATGGAGTCACCAGACTGAGGGCGGAGGAAAGAAGTCTGATCTGATTCTTCCTAACGTGAACAGAGACTAATTCTAATGCTACGATGTGCGTGCTGAAATCAGGCAAAACTAATGGTCCAGACCTCAGGTGGGGGCTTATTTCAGCCACACAGGAGAGACAGTTATCACCTGCAAGAGAATCAAGGACAGAAACTGCCCATCTCTGATGTTTTACTACTCCAGCCTCCAAAATCTTCCTCATATCCTAATTAAGTCTCCTGAATTTAAGTTGATTTTCTTTCCTTCAGCAATCAAATAATGAGATGTTATGTCACCCCCTCCCCAATTTTTAAGAGCGGCATGTAACTGTGACCCTTTGTCTCATCCCTAGGATAAACATGTCAATTTTTTAAGCGGGGGAGAGGGGCAGAGAGAGAGAGAGAATCCCACGTAATGGAGAAGGCAGAAGGATCGAGTTGAGGTGATCGGCCAGCTGTGGCCCGATTTTGGCACACTGTCTAGGTTTGAGATGCTGGCCTCTCTGGTGGAGTTGCCCAGACGCGACCATGTGTGCTTCTCACAGGCCGTGTGCCCTGCAGGAAGGGACGGACAACGCACCAGGCCCATTCAGCTGTCTCACTGGTCCGGACAAACGTCCTGGACTCTGAACAGTTGTTTCCAGACAATCTAGCCTGTGCAATTGATGGGTTGGGGCTCCTGGGTGGCTCAGTTGGTTGAGCATCCGAGTCTTGATTTTGGCTTGGGTCACAGTCTGTTGTTTAATGGATATGAAATTTCAGTTTGGGAAGATGAACAAGTTTTGGAGACAGAAGGTGGTGATGGTTGCCCAACAATGGGAATGTGCTTAATGCCAGTGATCTGTACACTTAAAAATGGTTACAATTGTAAGTTTTATGTATATTTTACACTCCATGAGAGCCTTTGTCTTACGAATAAGTCTCTAATTTATTATTGCTTAAAGTTTATATGTGTGTGTGTGTGTGTGTGTGTGTGTGTATTTGAAATATATTTATTTTGGGGCGCCTGGGTGGCGCAGTCGGTTAAGCGTCCGACTTCAGCCAGGTCACGATCTCGCGGTCCGTGAGTTCGAGCCCCGCGTCAGGCTCTGGGCTGATGGCTCGGAGCCTGGAGCCTGTTTCCGATTCTGTGTCTCCCTCTCTCTCTGCCCCTCCCCCGTTCATGCTCTGTCTCTCTCTGTCCCAAAAATAAATTAAAAAAAAAAAAATGTTGAAAAAAAAATTTAAAAATTAAAAAAAAAAAATGAAGTATATTTATTTTGAGAGAGAGAGCAGGAGTGGGACAGAGAGAGAGGGAGACAGAGAACCCCAAGCAGGCTCCACGCTGTCAGCACAGAGCCCGATGTGGGGCTCAAACCCACAAACCGTGAGATCATGACCTGAGCTGAAACCAAGAGCTGGACGCTTAACCGAACTGAGCCACCCAGGCACACCTCTCTGTCTAGATTTTATCCTAAACCCACTTTGCCCTTAGCTAACACACTGGCTAACTGCACAGGTTAAATTCACCAACAGGAAAAATACATTTTTATGTTTGATTTTCTCAGAACAGGGAGCACCTTCAGCAGTGCTCAACTTTCTACCATCCTGCACGTGTGGAATTGGTTTGGGTGGTGGTGGCTGTTTTAATCTTTTCTAATTATGACACCTTCCATGTGCCTGTCCTGAATTTCCCTTTGTCCTCACGTGTTTATTGTGGTCATTTAGTGCCTTCCTCCAGGGTCTTAATCCGGCCCAGGTTCTGAGCACCGCTGGGATTTTTAGAAGTGCGTTTGTATATGGTTGAATATTCAGTATTTTTCCAGGAAAAGTTAAGGGCTTTGCAATTCAATCCAGTAGACTCCTGTCATAAAACAGAAGTTCTGTTTCTCTCTTGTAATGGCCTGTGTGTGTGTTCTCCTCAGTGGACATAAGTCGCTCCCCCAGGCAGGGAGGGAGTCTGTGAACATTTGTGTCCCCAGCACCCCGTCCACGGCTGAGGACAAAGCGTCGCTATTTCCCAAGTGAGGTGATGACTTACGTTCAGTCTTTCTCAATTGGACAAAGCGTCGCTATTTCCCAAATGAGGGGATGACTTACGTTCAGTCTTTCTCATTTGGACAAGAATCCCAAATGATACATTGCTACCTTTGTTTGTGGCTTTATAATTTATGAGCTTCTAGGATATATTAAATGAGAAGAATATCAGATGGAGACAACTGCTAAAAGGAGCTTTTGCTAACACCTTAATACCCCAGTCATTTTTGTCTCGAGTTCCTCAAATGTTGTTGTTTACAGGCTCCATTTTTTTTTTTAAGTCATGGTTTTATGTATTTTCTGAAACCTGCATACACTGTTTTCCCTTGGCAAATTTCACCCCTTAAGGAAACCATCTCACATTTATATGGAAGCACTTAAAATTTTTTTTTAAGTACTGCTTGACAAGAGCCCCAGAAAGGAGAAAGGAGAAGTGCCTGCATGTCTGTGTGTGCATGTCTGTGTGTGTGTGTGTGCACATATATACCCTAGTTCTCTCAGAAACGTGAGCTGGAACAAGGCAGGTGCTACGATCCCATTTTACAGAAGAGGATGCAGATACGACACAGGTTAGCGACCGGCAAGGTCACCCAGCTATTTAGCCGCAGAAGCAAGGAGCTTATACCTCTCTGGCACATGGGATGCTGCGAAGCAAAGAGTCGCCATTCAGGTGACAGATCGCCGGCACCCACTGACCTGGTCTGATACATTGTACCAGTCGTAATCAAAGGAATGGACGTTCTTGCTCTGAGAAAACGAGAGGATGAACAGGTTGTAGCAGGCCCGGGAGGCGTAGAGGAGGATGACGGTCACTCCGATGGCAGTCACTTGACACACGGAGGAGCCCTGGAAGAGCGGGAGCCATGAGGGCTGCGCCCGATCCGGGTCCGGGACACCGGCCTCCTCCCGGAACCCGGCCTGTGTTCAGCCTAATGCCTCAGAGGCATGCGCTATGGTGCCCACGAGCCCCATCAAAGCCTCCACCCTCAGACATTAGACCCAAGCCCAAGCTTCACTGCATCCCACATCCCCCCTAAAAATTTTTAATTAAAAAAAATATTTTTTAATGTATTTTTGAGAGAGAGCGAGAGAGACAGAGCATGCGCAGGGGAGGGGCAGAGAGAGAGAGGGAGACGCAGAATCCGAAACAGGTTCCATGCTCTGAGCTGTCAGCACAGAGCCTGATGAGAGGCCCGAACCCACAAACGCAAGATCATGACCTGAGCCGAAGTCGGCCGCTTCACCGACTGAGCCACCCAGGTGCCCCTCCCCTCTGCAAATTTCAGCTTATCTTCATATAGATGCTTCAAAATCTGGAAGTCAATTTGCCTTAAATATGGGCTATTTGCTTAATGCAAAGTCAAGTGGCTTATGTTGTTCAATTTGCAAGACGACCCCTGACTTATGAGCCCAGTGCACAGCCTGTGGCCCAGGGAGAGCCCATCTCAGCAGGATGGTAGCTGGGAGAGTGCGATCTCGCTGATGGTGGCTCTGGGCAGGGAGCACTGCCTCAAAGTCCAGAATCTTCTAAGCCGGAAGCTCTGGAGTCGCAGTGTCACTCTGGACTTGGAAGTACATGGAAATTGGTGATTTGTGCCCCAATTTAGGAAGCTATCGATTTACAGTCAATGGGTGCCAGCTAGAAACACACAGTTGACAAACATAACCAAAAAACTGAAATCGATTTTTGAGATTTGCGTTTGGAAGTCACTAGTTAACGAGATAGTATTTTATTTTGTCAGTAGTAGGTTATTCGCTTGTTTGCCACAGGGGTGACCTAAATGGTCTTTTGGCCGTCTGAAATTTAACCCTTCCTGTAAAAACCACAATTCTGATTTTTGTGGGGTTTTTTTCTGTAAAAAAATTTTTTTTAATGTTTACTTATTTTGAGAGAGAGAGAGAGAGAGAGAGAGAGAGAGAGAGAGAAAGAGAGAGAGGACGCACAGGTAAAGCATAGAGGGAGAGAACTTATAAGTGGGAACTACTCTGGTTGTACCGAAGTCTTTTGGGATTTTGCAAGAGGTCAGCCACTCACAGGATGCCTGGTGATGGCTCTGTCTTTTTTTTTTTTTTTTTTTTTAATGTTTATTTATTTTTGAGACAGAGAGAGACAGAGCATGAACAGGGGAGGGTCAGAGAGAGGGAGACACAGAATCTGAAACAGGCTGAGCTGTCAGCACAGAGCCCGACGCGGGGCTCGAACCCACGGACCCTGAGATCATGACCTGAGCCGAAGTCGGATACTTAACCGACTGAGCCACCAGGTGCCCCACGGCTCTATATTTCTGAAGTCAGAGGCACAGATTTTAATCTATTGGTCACTGCTGAGGACACGACACTGTGGAGACAGAGCTGCCTCACGGTCTGCAGACCAAACATTTACCGCAGCCAGCTGGGCCTCGGGGCACAGAAGGCAGCCAAGGGAGTCTGCCGCAGGACACGGTTGCGGAAGGTGAGAAGCAAGGGAGCTACGGAAGTCACTCAACCATTTTACAAATGAGAAAAGCCAAGGTCCACAGAGGTCAAGTGACTGGTGTGCTGGGGCCGCTCCCCGGCCTCCACACTTCACTGAGCTTCTCGACAAAGGAAAACTTGGGATCAAGCCGCTCAGGGGCACCTGGGCACCACAGCCCCAGGAGAATATCCACAACCCCCCTTTTTTTTTTAATATTCATTTTTGAGAGACAGAGACAGAGCGTGAATGGGGGAGGGGCAGATAGAGGGAGACACAGAACCAAAGCAGGCTCCAGGCTCCGAGCCATCGGCACAGAGCCCGACGTGGGGCTCAAACTCACGAACCGCGAGATCATGACCCGAGCTGAAGTCAGACGGTCTGAGCTTAACGGTCTGAGCCTCCCAGGCGCCCCTGTCCTTTCTAACTCCAGGGAAAGGAAGGAGAAAACAGAGACTCGAGGGTGTGCCGTACAGCAGCAAAGCGAGAGAAGGGGCCAGGAGCCTCCCTCTCATAGCATCTGCCTCCATCCCTGACCAGTCAGCAGGAAAGAGACGTTGTTCTGAACCCCAGGGGGCGCTGTCCACACTGGGATGTCCACCATCCCCTGACATGCAGGCCGGTCCCGAGGGGAGCGTGAATTGCACCTGACAGACCCCAGGGCCAGCCTGCCGGGTCCCAAGTTGAGCTGAGCATCCACTGAGTGTGCAACCCAGGGCGAGCTCCTGACCTCTGCGCCCTGGTCCCCCGGTCTATGAAGTGGGGAATAATACCTCCCCCCAGGGATTTGTGAGGATTACATTAGCTTCCCCGTGTAGAACGCTTATCTTCTATAAAAGTGCCTGGAGAACAGGGGTCACTGGGTGTGTGTTTCTACGAATATTATCAGCGCAGTCAATCCTGCCAAGTCCTTTAAACATGGTATCTATAAGCCAGAGATGACCTCTCTGCCAGGAATTCTGCACTCTTGGTTCCGTTGAGCCAGCTCGAATGGAACCCTCCTCGCATACAAAGTTCACGAACTACACAGCTCTGTGTTTTGGCAACCACGGCACGGCTAATCATTTCTAGGGCAGGTGTGAAAGGTATTTGTTGAGTTGTCTGTTTGCAACCAGGAAACTATTTTCAGAGTAAGTTTACTGAGGGGATCTTGACCGTCATCCCACCTACCTTAGACTCCAAGTAAATGTTGGCTAAGGACATCTTCGAGATTTTGTAGAGACAGATGGAGAGCGAGACGGCACACAGCACAAAGAGAGTGTCATTAATGGCCACACGCACGGAGACAATGACCTTCCTCTCCCAGTTTCCCGTCTTCACCAACACCGCACAGGTTAAATTCACCAACAGGAAAACGAGGCTGATGAAGAGTGAGGCCAGGTAGAGGGGTAACCTGGAAGCGACCAGTGAGAAATGTCAGATGCTGCCTGCACACTGGCTGTACATTCTGGATCCATCCAGAAGGAAACCGCGGTATTTTCTGGTTGGCTGCCAGAAGCAGAACGTACCAGAGTTATCCAACACCTACGAGGGCAGATTTCGGAGGTGGCTGTTCCACGATTCAAATTACAGATAAAAGGGGTGCCTGGGTGGCTCAGTCGGTTAAGCGTCCGACTTCGGCTCAGGTCACAATCTCGCGGTCCGTGAGTTCGAGCCCCGCGTCGGGCTCTGTGCTGACTTCTCAGAGCCTGGAGCCTGTTTCAGATTCTGTGTCTCCCTCTCTCTGACCCTCCCCCGTTCATGCTCTGTCTCTCTCTGTCTCAAAAATAAATAAAGGTTAAAAAAATAAAAAAATAACAAATTACAGATAAAACTACAAGTTGTACCCTCAGGAAGGTGCCCTCGGAGCCACCCTTCCCTGCGTCCGGGAGGCCATGCGGACTGGGTGGGACAGCGCACGTCTGGACTGAAGCCCCCGCTGAACGCTCACTCCTCACGAGGACACGCTGAGAGTGAAGCGCATGGGCTCCAGGTCAGAGGAGGGTCTCAGGGGGGCACCAACAAGGCTGCGCTCGGTGACCCTGGGCAAAACCACCCCGTGGGAGCCTTAGCCTCGTCATCTGAACGCAGACTAAATAACACCTGCTTTGCAGGGTGTTGTTGAGGACTAAGTATGTGTGTATACAAGGCTGTACCCCCCAAAAAAGTCATGGATGGAGGAGGGAGTCTGGGTGGTGCTCACATTGACCCGGAAACACTCACTACTGAGGCAGTATTCTGCGGCGATGCAAATCTGCCCAAGCATCTTGCCCGAGGCTGAACGGATGCAAGATGTCTAGGTCGCTGTCAGTTTTACCTTGTAGTTTCCCAGATCTCCTCACATCCTGGGTGACTGGTGCAAGGTCTACAGAAAGACTTCTCGGATTTACTAGAACCAAAATCAGCAGCCTCACGCTTATCTTCAAGACTGTCCATACCCTTCACTTCCTTCGGCAGATATGCAAACAAGGAACAGACCTGCTTGGCTCAAAACCAGACTGGTCTAACTGGACTACATTTGGAAATCCAAAAGATGGAAACCGTCGGCTCGAAGTGGTCTGGAAGCTACAGAATGACACCGGTGTCTTCAAAAGCTGTTACAGACCGGGACCCAGAATCCCGGATCGTAGTCCCAGCTCCAGACCTCATGGCAATGACGGGACCCACGGAGGGAGGGGCAGAGGGAGAAAGAGAGTGTAAGTAAAGGGTGAGGAAGCCAGACATAACTCAACACTGACCGTGTGGCACCCAGGGCAGCTGGTATGAGGTGCCTCCCTGCCACACGTTTCCACCTTGGGTTTGCAACCAAGCCTCCACCACACCCTCCCTCCTTTCCATCACCCTGCCCTGCCCTCACCTGCCTGGCGTGACCCAGAGAAGAAGGGTGTGGGCGACACATGGAGCTGAGACGTCAGGGGAGTCTCTGGGCCACTCTGGGCTGCGTGTCCTTATCCGAGAAACAGAGACGAGGATTCCTATTCTGCCTCAAAGAGCTGCTGTGGGAATCCAGCGGGTCCTGCGCCTTCTGGTTTCTCCTCTGTCCTCACCCCACGGAGCCTCAAGGTCTCACCCCAGCCTCTCCTATTGTCCACAGAGTCTTTACCTCTTCCTGTCATTCCTTCCTCCGCAGGTCCTCCCCTGCTGACCCCACGTTCTCCCAGGCCCCCATGACCCACTCATCAAACCCAAAGGTGCCAACTCTTGGCCGCCACCTTGCCCCACCTTCCTGGTGCTCCCTTGTCCATCACTCCACAGCCCTCACCTGCCTCACGTTCCCCTGTCTGAGCCTGCCCCTTGGATAGCCCCTGGTTCCTCTTCCTCCCCTTCCTCCCCCAAAGTGATGACATCCTTGGCTCTTTCCTCTACCCCCCGTTCCCTGGCAAATACGTTCACTCTTACAGCTTCTGTACAACCAAGTTCAAAAAGATCTTGTCTTGAGCCACTGCCCCCGTCCTATGACCAGACCCACATTCCAAACAGCTGCCACCCTGTCACCTCAGACGGTGTCCAAGCCTAATTCCCGACAGTCCTCCTCCAGCACTTCTCTCTTTTCCTGTTTCTATGAAAGGCACCGTCATTTTTTTTGCAGACTCCTAAACTATAAAGATCTTCCTTGATTACAACCCCGGTTTACTGAGCTGTCAAGGTCAACAGATTCTTTATTCCTGCTCCCCGGTGTGCCCCCCTCCCCTCCTCACCAACCACATGGTCCCATGCCTTCTGTCTAGAACCAACGTGCTGGTGTCCAGATTGACCCTCACCCTGAACCCTCTACTCTGC
Organism: Neofelis nebulosa; assembly: GCF_028018385.1. Taxonomy (NCBI): domain Eukaryota; kingdom Metazoa; phylum Chordata; class Mammalia; order Carnivora; family Felidae; genus Neofelis; species Neofelis nebulosa. The sequence continues at coordinate 7,033,011 of NC_080794.1, read as the reverse complement.
CACACTCCCAATCAGTCTACGGAGCTAGGTCAATCGGTGGGTGCCCCACATGCTAATTAAGCCAGTCTGTGTGTTGTCGTGAAGGCCCACAGATGTCCCCATCTCCCCCTGTCTTTACCCAAGCTGATCTTTCTGCCTAAAACCTTCCTGCCCCGTAATTTCTATCCCGGCCTGCTCTGAGTGCTTCTAAGACCACCTGCCAAACAGAAACCTGTTATTGTCTTTTTTCTCTTTTTAATGTTTATTTATTTTTGAGACGGGGGGTGGGGAGAGGCAGAAAGAGAGAGAGAGAGAGAGCGCATATGAAGCAGGTTCTGTGCTGAGAGAACAGAGCCCCATGCAGGGCTCGAACCCACAAACTGTGAGATCATGACTTGGGCCGAAGTCCGATGCTTAACCGACTGAGCCACCCAGATGCACCGAAGCCTGTTTTTGTCTTAAATGAGCTGTGTTGTGAGACGTGAAACAATATGGAAAAAGTACTTTTGCTCCAACATTAAGGTAAAAGTCAGCTAAATCGTCAATGTGGTAAAACAACTCCATCCTGGGAAATGTATATGAAAACCTATGATGGAAAACATCACTGTGTTTCCTCAGGGCTGGAGGGGGGTTATGTGGGGAGGAGAGTGGGGGAGCTCAGTAGATTTGGTTTCTTTCTTTCCACAGGTCCACATTCCAAACTTTCAATCTTTTTCTATTTTATCATTTTTTACAAAAAAAAACAAAAACAAAAAACAAAAACCCTTACAAAACTTCACTTTTCCTCCTGGGTCTGCAGCTCTGCAGAAAAGAGATTTAGGTGGTGGGCAGGGGTGCAGAACAGATTCTAGGGCAAATGTGTGTTTCCATGGCAACAACATTGTACACTCTCCCCCAGAATTACTGCCTTTCAATTCAAACCATAGGGTCAGGATAAACAGCCTATGATGAGAAAAAAGGCCAAAGGAGAAGAAAATCAGTGGGGCCCTGCATCTGGGAAGACGACTTTGCTCATGAACCCAGAGGGATCAGCTTCTGGCTAGTCCCCAAGCGCAGAGACGGTGAGCCTTTGAGGTGGCTCCTAGAGTCCTGCCCACACGGGCCTGGGGACAGAAGTGCCAGCTAATGCAACATGACAGAACTTTGCTACCTTGGCTACCTCCTTCGGGGAGGGGATGGCGCTAACAGATTAGAGAGCGTCGTTTCCATTTCTCTTCTTAGATCTCAGATTCCTTACAGAACCGGAAAAGCAAAGCCTGGCTCATTACATTTTTACTTACCAACAACAACAAAAAAATCAAAGGTGGAGGGAAAACAGTTTAAAAGGCTTAAAGTCAGGGCGCCTGGGTGGCTCAGTCGGTTAAGCGTCCGACTTCAGCTCAGGTCACGATCTCGCGGTCCGTGAGTTCGAGCCCCGCGTCAGGCTCTGGGCTGATGGCTCGGAGCCTGGAGCCTGTTTCCGATTCTGTGTCTCCCTCTCTCTCTGCCCCTCCCCCGTTCATGCTCTGTCTCTCTCTGTCCCAAAAATAAATAAACGTTAAAAAAAAAATTAATTAAAAAAAATAAATAAAAGGCTTAAAGTCAAAGCGTTCTCGAGCACCCAGCCCCGTAGGTTCGAGCCCTGCATCGGGCTCTGCACTGACAGTGCTTGCTTGGGATTCTCTCTTCCTCTCTTCCTCTCTCTCAAAATAAATAAATAAACTTAAAAAACAACAACAACATCGAACTGCTATGGGAGTAGCTTGGGGTGAGGAGTTGCAGCTAGTTCTAGACTAAGGACTACTGTTTCATTTCAAATGAGTCATGATTCAATTAGAAAAGCCAGTCTATTTACAAGCCAATGTATCAAAGCATCTCAAGGGATAAATCATGGCCTGAAATGTCTGCAGGGGCATCTGGCTTAAGGAAATGGGGAATCAAGCAGAGGAGATAGAAGAGATAAACGCGAATAACTCTGAGGATTTATTATTAGACCGGAGTTAACAGGCTTCTCCCACTGAAACCTTACCCTTCCTGGCTTCAAGAAACTCTTATGCCTTCTCCAGCCCAAGCATCGCATCCAGCCGGGTTTCTCCTGGTCTCCTCCCTTCATTTCTGCAAATCCCCTCCCACTAGAAACAGCCTATCCTACTGTCTGCACTTTGGTTCCAGAATCAAGTACAGTCCCCACACACTCATCTTCTCACCGAAAGGAATCCCATCCCCCAAGTGCTCAGGCTGAAAATTTTCTGACCAGTGCTTTGGGATTTCACTTCCAGAAGACACCTTACTACCCCAGGCTCAACCAACTGCTTCCAAGACAAGACCAGCTCCGTGATCCAATCAGAACATTCTTCCTCCACCCCAATCTTCATCCATTCTTGGCTCCCCAGTCCCCAAAGCTGATCTACATTTCCAGAGTCAAGAGGATGGAGGCAGAGATTATGGGTGCTGAGGAAAGGCCAGGTATTTGCTTCCGGAGAAGTTAACTTGGGAACTGCTCCTTTAAATGGTTCTCCTTATTATAATATTATTATATTATATTATATTATATTATATTATATTATATTATATTATATTATATTACATTTACTAATATATAATATTTATTATTATTATTATATTATAATAATAACATTATTGCATGGTGGACCCTAAAATCCCAGTTGAGTAGTCTGGTAGAAACATGCACAAAGTAGTGAACAAAGACATCAAGATGAGCTGAAAAAAAAGAAACGTGGCCAAGACTTGTCTCTTGATCTGAGTACTGTCGTATCACTTCCTCAATTTCAGTTTTCTTGGATATAAAATGGGAGATCAAAATACACACTTCCATGACCTTACAAGTTCTCATCGCAAGAAACAACAATTTTTGTAACCATGGATGGTAACGCAGGTTAACTAGACTTACTGAGGCGATCATTTTGCAATACACATATACCAATATCAAATCATTCTGTGGTACACCTGAAACTAATACGACATTGCATGTCAATTACATCTGAATAAAAGTACATCTTTGGAATTTGAAACAGAAAGCATTTATACATTTAAAATTATATATTTACATAAAACATGATAGGCACACATTTTTACACACTTTTCAAGGAACAAAGGAAATACATTCTCATTTTGATTCAAGGAGGTAACTGGCCAAAGTCGCCTTTTCAGAAACGTCCGCCCATGGCAGTGGGGCCCTCCTGGGCAAGGACATCAGAACACCGTATGCTGGCCTCACCCCTTCCGAATGCCTGGTCTCCCTTTCCCCCTGACCAAGTCTCACATTCTTGAAACCACTGGTTCTTTGCTGTTGGGGTGGAGGGTGTTGGGGTCACAGACCTCTCTGAAAATTTTGGGAAACCCATGAGCCCTCTCCACAGAAAAACATGCCTATCGACCTCTTCACATAAACGTGGCATGTGATTTAAGGCATTTCCTTCCAGATTATGAGCCTCTCCTCTCAGCTCAGCACAGACTGACTTCTTCCACAAAATTCCCGTGACTCTCACAGTGCACAGAGCCCGAGGCAGAGACTGCTCCTGCTCCTGAACAACCACTGCTTTGCCTGATTCTGTGAATTTTTGTGTTGTTTAAGGACCTCTTTACAGAGTGTTTGGTTCTCAAGGACGAGGACTACATTTCTGCCTCAGGGTGCCTCGCCGAGTACTAAATAGTCAAAAACATATTTGCTGGACGCGGATGGAAATTCCCCCGGGGTACTTACCGGTATTTGAGTAATTCTGGAGAATATTTTGACTTGGCTTTGAAAATCACCTGCAATGACAGAACAACATGGCGGGTTGGGGATGCGATACATTGACACCAACAAACCAACATCATTGCTTGAACGCCCCTTTCCCTTTATACCCAGGTGCCAGGGCACAGCTTCTGAAATGCAGAGATCTGCTTTGTGAGAATGTTTGTTAAGCTAAAGATTTTTTAAGCCATCCATACAATTTTCAAGACAAAGGTATTTAAAAATGGTGAAAATGGGGGTGGGGGGACACCTGGGTGGCTCAGTTAGTTAAGCATCTGACTTTTTGTTTTGATTCAGGTCATGATCTCATGGTTGGTGAGTTCAAGCCCTGCAACGGGCTCCATGCTGACAGTATGGAGCCTGCTGGGGGTTCTCTCTCTGCCCCCAACCTTGTTCTCTCTCTCTCTCTCTCTCTCAAAAGTAAATAAAGCTTAAAAAAAAATTTTTTTAATGATGAAAATGGTAAAAAGGGGAGAAAATGTAAAGGTATTACTGGTCAACCAGTGCCAAGTATTTCTCTTATGATAAGATTCATATTTGAAGGGCGCCTGGGTGGCTCAGTTGGTTGAGCGGCCGACTTCGGCTCAGGTCATGATCTCACAGCTCGTGAGTTCGAGCCCCACATCAAGCTCTGTGCCTGGAGCCTGCTTCGGATTCTGTGCCTCCCTCTCTCTCTGCCCCAACCCACTTGCATTCTCTCTCTCTCTCTCTCTCTCAAAAATAAATAAACATTAAAAAAATGTAATAAAGATTCATATTGGAGCCCATACTCCCACCAGAGATAAACAGTCTACCCTTACCTTTTCACTGGCACCAAATTCATGCTGTTTGAACATAAGCATCCACGCACCCAGGCCTCACACTTTGCAGCCCACTTTATTAATGTCCCTGGTCTCTAGAAGCATCAAACAACCATTATCTATAGGAGAAAGGTCACGTGTTGGGAATTCGCCACAACTTTTGCGTCCTGCACAATTGCTAATGCGTCCATGCAGGGTGCAGCGGCCGTCCTGGCAGAGACTCTGAGAGGCGATGAGCAGAGAAAGCAGGCGGCAGCTCCCTTCAGCCCAGCCGCGACACGGCAACGACACGTAGTGCACATGCACGCAGGGGCTTCGGGGACAAGCTCGGGCGGGTGCCGGGTACCGCGCGGGGCTAGGACACTGCAGCACACGAGCTCATGCCCTGGCTCTCCTGGACCCCTGGTGTTTGCAGGGCGGGGGTGACTCTGGGAGAAGGGAGGGTATGGGAGAGTAGAGAAGGGGCGACCCTTTTCCAGGGATGACCTTGCCGTGGATGGGGAGTATGGGAAGCCCCGCATTCCCCGCTACTGAGCGACCCCTCTGCACCGAGCTCCCGAACATGCTCTCCAGCTTCGCAGCTCTCTTTGTACTTGGGACGTCTCATGGATTTTGCTCAGTTCCTGAAAATATCTAAGGGGCAGATACGTTGCCAGAGCTGGAAAGCGTGAAGGAGGGGCAAAGGGAGAACGGGGTGGGCATAGTTGGGGGGGGGTGCGGGGGCAGCTCTGGGATCTGAGAGGTCACACAGGTTAAATATTGGCGCCCCCCCTCCCCCCGAACCCCCGGGTCTGAGGAAGACGCAGTGAGAAATCCGTTTGCAAGAGGGATATCTGAAAGTAATCCCAGGAAATTCCTCGGTGGATCCCAAGTGCCTGGCCAAGTCTGCGGAAGCAGATGTCACAACGGAGCCTCCATGATGGCTCTAAGGGCCAGTTCCCAGAACACGTATGCAATTTCCCTCTGGGAGCCTTCTAAAAGGCCTTCTTCTGAGGACCTTCAGTAGTTAATGCCCTCTCTCCACCACTATGGAAAACAGTATAGAAATCCTCCAAAACATTAAAAAAAGTATCATACAATCCACTAATTCCACTACTGAGTATTTACCCAAAGAAAACAAAAATACTACTCTGAAAAGATAACACGCACCCCTATGCTTACTGCAGGATTATTTCCAATAGCCAAGATACAGAAGCAACCTAAATGCCCACTGACAGATGAACGGATAAAGAAGAAGTGATATGCATACACGATGGAACATTTCTTGGCCATAAAAAAGCATAAAATCTTGCCATTTGCGACAACATGGACGGACCTATAGGGTATTATGCTAAGTGAAATAGGTCAGAGAAAAGAGAAAGACCAACACCGTGTGATTTCATACAGATGTGGAATCTGAAAAAGCAAAACAACAACAGACAAGCAGACTCTTACATGCAGAGAACTGGGGTGGTGGGGGGATGGGCAAAATTGATGAAGGGGATATTCAGAAGTATAAGCTCCCAGTTATAAAATTAGTAAGTTACAGAGATGAAAAGTACAGCATAGGGAAGACAGTAAATGAGGTAATAACGTGGTATAGGGATGGTCACTATGCTCGCCATGGGGAGCCCGGAGTAGTGTACAGACTTGTCGAATCACTATGTTGTACTCTGGAAAACTAACGTAACATTGTGTGTCAACTATATTTCAATTAAAAGAAAAAAAAAATCACCCAGGGAACTTGTTAAAGATGCAAATCCCACAGCCCCACCCTTAGAGGTGCCAACCTGGTGGGTCTGGGGAGGGGCCCAGGAATCCACATTTTAATACATTCCTGACCCCAGGTGATTCTGATCCAGCTAGTCCAAGGACCACCTCATGAGAAAAAGCGCTACTCTTGAATAGCTCTGCAATCATTAATTTAAAACACACTGAGGGGCGCCTGGGTGGCGCAGTCGGTTAAGCGTCCAACTTCAGCCAGGTCACGATCTCGCGGTCCGTGAGTTCGAGCCCCGCGTCAGGCTCTGGGCTGATGGCTCGGAGCCTGGAGCCTGTTTCTGATTCTGTGTCCCCCTCTCTCTCTGCCCCTCCCCCGTTCATGCTCTGTCTCTCTCTGTCCCAAAAATAAAATAAAAAAAAAAATGTTGAAAAAAAAAAAAAAATTTAAAACACACTGAAAGAGGCCACCACGATAATCACACGACACTGAGAGGTATGATGCAAAGAACAAAGATCAGGGGATGCTCAGGGTCCGTGGACAGCCCCCCAGACATATACACTCCTGCCCTCCCTCAAGTCTCCAATAACAGGCTGCCAACGGGGACCCTCAGGCACAGACTCTGTATCTGGGGGAGGAGGGACCACACCTATTCCCACAGACTTTACAATCAGCAGAACTACCAACCCTCCTTTTAAAACACATTTTCAGGTGGCTCAGTCGGTTAAGTGTCTGACTTCGGCTCAGGTCATGATCTCATGGCTTGTGAGTTCGAGCCCCGCATCGGGCTTTGTGCTGACAGCTCAGAGCCTGGAGCCTGCTTCAGATTCTCTGTCTCCCTCTCTCTCTGCCCCTCCCCCATTTGTGCTCTGTTTCTCTCTCAAAAATAAACATACATCTAAAAATATAATAATAATAATAATTAAGAATTCATAGATATCAAAGTGTGGAAAAAACCACAGTATTTTTTTTATGAAGTTTATTTACTTATTTTGAGAGAGAGAGAGAACGAGTAGGGGAGAGGCAGAGAGAGGAGGAGAGAGAGAATCTCAAGCAGGCTCTCCACTGTCAGAGCAGAGGCTGATGCCAGGCTCAAACTCACAAACTTGGACCCTGAACCAAGTGAGCCACCCAGGTGTCCCGAAACTACAATATTTTGAAAAAGTGCCTGACCTTGTCAAGTCAATGTGCAAATATTTTTAACGTTGTGCCACACTTAGTGGGGCTTGGTCAGTGGCAGGTAACTTCGGCCTGAGTGACTCAGTTTACTCGTACACACCAGGCCTATCCCGGTGCTCCCGGGCATGGCCCAAGGGCACTCCATGGGATAGCGTCCCCCGGACGGGGCACGACTAGGTGGTCACATCCTGTGGACTCGGCTCTGTGCCAAGTGCCTTCAAGAGGCCTACAGCTGGAGGGGAGACACCCAGAGGAGACAAGATGGGACGCAGACCAGAAAGAGGCTCTGGCCTCAGCGGGTCTGAGCGCAGGGAGCTGACATGCAAGCCATGGGCTCCAGCGGTGGGCACCTCGGCCTCCTCTTGTCTCGCCCAGAGTACTGCCCCCTCTGGTCCTTGCAGCTCCTGGTGGCTCAGAGACAACAGGAGGGAGTCTGGGTGGATCAGGGTCTACTCAGGCGAACAGGGCTCCCTGCTGCTCCCGCCACCAGCCAGCGCTGGGTCTTCAGGCTGGATGCGTGGAAAGAGTCCCCACCTGCCCACCTTCTTTACAAACCAAACAGACGTTTCTCAACTTCCCACAGCCCCCTGCCTCTGTAGCTCGCCTGCATACGTTCGTAAACTGCACAGAGTCAGGTGCGGGGGGACTGCCTCCGAGGCCAGCCTGGACCCCAGAACACCCCTCTCGGAGCGTGGTGAAGGGCGGCATGCCCAGCCGCGACCATCAAAAACTCAGTCCAGGATGCAAGCCTCATAAGCAGTCACACGCTTTGCTCCAACAGTTCCGCTTCTAAGAAATTTCCTCGGAGGCACAGCTTTCCAAGGTGTTCCCACAGAACTGAGAATTCATCAGTGTTAGGGAAATAAATGTCACGGGATCAAACACATTTAGGAACTGCTAGGCTAAACAGTTTTTCCCTGCAGGAATGTCCCAGAGTCTGGAAAAGACTCCGATCTGCTGTAAATCTTTGAGCAAAACATACGGTAGGCAACAGTTTTCCAAACTTACTTGGCCACGTAAGGTCTTCTGAATAAGTGTTCCAGGGAAAAGAGTTCGGGAAAAGAGTTCGGCACTAAGCATGGACTGTTCACTGCGGACTTAGTAAGAGTAATGATGGCAATAATAATAGTCACAACAAACAAGAAGGAAGGATAACTTTTAAATGATACTCAGACTTTTTCCCCTTAAACACAGACAGCAGCCAAGGAGTGCGCTGAGCACGGGGGCCCGTGGGTGAGGGGTTCCACCCTGAGGGACCACAGAATGACCTGTGCAATAAAAGAGGGGGAAACCCCACAAAACTCAAACTCCCGCCTTGCCCGGAGGGACAAGGTCATCACCAGGGAAAGGCACAATCTGATCGTAAATCATCTGATCCTCTCTAAACTCAAAGCCAAGGTGATAACCACATCAAAATACAAGGCTTGTCCATGATTTGTAAAAACTCAACCCGCTGCTGACAATTTGTGATGAGTGTATGCCTCGAATGCAATTGAATCTAGTCAAGCCATGCTGAGAACATCTTCCTTTATCCTTCAAGTTAATCCTCCAAAAGTCAAGTTCCTTAAAGCTGTATTTAAATTCCTGCCATTTTAAAGCGCAATATATACATTCCATTATTATATACCACCCCCCACACACGTACAAACACACATGTGCATATAAATACACGTACGTGTATATTTTTTACAGCACAGTTTCTGCCTCCATTAATGAAAAGTGCATAAATGTCCGGACCAAATTTCCAGCAAAATAAATCCAAACTCTTCTGCTCACCCCTAATCCAATCTGTGCTCCAAGAGACGTCATTAAAGGTTGGTTAGTGCCCAGAAGTGGAGCTAAGCATTCTGGGTAATCCCTGCTCTCTGGCCCGCCAGGGATCCCTTATCAGGCTGCCCATCTCCTCCAGTCCACTGCTAGCTCCCGCTGACCTCGGCAGGAACTCGGTCGGGAGAGGAGACAGCTCCTGAAGGGCAGGCACACAAAGATTAATTATCCTTGCCTATTTTATGGTGCTCCTGACGGCAGAGGCCCTGCCTGCTCAGTACAAAACCAGACCCATAAAATCAGAGAGGAGGAAGTCAGGGACTGTGTGAATAGCTAAGGAAAATCTGAGACCAGACAAAAATCCGTGTCATTCCCACTTTCAGATTGATGGCGTTCACATCAGGTCACCTGACATGGCGCACGGAATCCGGACTCAAGAACTGTAAGACGGAGAAAAGTTGGTCCCTGACCTCCAGAAACTCACAACCAGACACAGACATGCCAGTGATGTGAGGAGGGCAGAGGTGTGGAGAGGCATGAGTGATTTGAGGGGGTGTGAACGGGTGTAGGGAAGTATAGGGAGGTGTGAGGGGGTATGAGGGGTGTAAGGAGGTATGAGGGGGTGCGAGGGGGTGTAAGTGGCTATGAGGAGGCAGGATGTGGCACGAGGAGGCAGGAGCAGACCTGAGATGACGTGAGGAGAGGAGGACGGCCGAGGGGGGCACCTTACGGCTCCGGGACGGCAGTGGCACAGCGGCAGGGCTGGGAAGCAGCAGCCCGTGGGCAGGAAGGCACGTGTGTCCCCGGGTGGGACATCACAGAAGGTGTTCACCGGGGGAAATGGACATGGGAGCTGTGCTTTCAGGGGGCGGGGGGGGCAGCAGGGATGACGAGAATCGGGGTGGGGGCAGCAGGGGGACGAGAAGCAAAGGGCCCGCCGGGGGCTTGAGAGGGGAGGTGAAAGTGAAGGCAAATCCAAGGCAGAAGGCAGGTAATTGGTGACCCAGGTCTGGGCATCTGGGGAGACACAGGGAGCTTCAGGCTATAGGGGTCTCCTTAGGAGTGGTAACAGTGTTGTAAATCTCACAGGGTGGTGGCCGTGTGGAGCGGGTTGTGTCCCCACCCAAGTGCAGGAGCAGGAAGGAAGCAAGCAGCAGGCCAAGACAGGGGCCTGGGGAGGGGACAGGCCACGGGAGAGGGGCCTGGGGAGGGGACAGGCCCCAGGGAGAGGGGCCTGGAGACAGGAGGTGTGAGAGAGAGGCTAGATGATGGGGGGTGGTGGAGGGCACCCTCAGAGGGAGGCCCATGGCAGGGAAACTGAGACAGGAAGGAGGGGCCGCAGGGCGTCACAGGGACAGCAGGGGGTGGTGGCCCCGGGGGACTGTGAGGTCTGGCTGGAGCTCTGATGAAGGGAGAGCCCCAGCTGCCTCTTGGGGAATGAGAAGGGTGAACGAAGGGGTCAGGTCTCCTTTCCCCGACATCCCTTTGGTGTCTACACAGTCGGTGAAAACCCCAGGGTTTTCAGGGGGGCCCCATGGCGGTGAGGGCTGGGAGGACAGGGTAGGGCAGGAGCACACAGCTGCTGCCCTGGAAGGTGGCTGCTCCATCACAGAAATACAGTGTTTCCCATCGCAGACGCCCCACGGGCTCAGCATCATTCTCACCACTGTAGAAAGTCCTGCCCAGAACGGGTGCCCACGGGAGGAAAGCTAGCTGACTTTCCCAAGATGTCATCTGGGGTTGCGGACGTCACTGTGCAAACCTGCCTCCTCAGATTCTGATTTAAGACCCAGTTCCAGGTAGACATGGGTTGGAACTGGAAGCTGTCCCCCAGTTGGCCCCTGTGGCTGGGGCAGAATGTGACCCCCCCATCCACTATGGGCCCTCCGAGGTCCCCTTGGTAACCCCAGGCCCTTTGCATCACCTTTCAGATGACGCAGGAGGGCTATAGATGACGTACTTGCTTGGACAGAAGCAGAAAGGCTCGAGAGCGGCTGCTGACCTCTGCCTCCTTCCCCTGGTAAATTACAGTCCCTGACCCTCTCACCCACCCCGCTCGACCTTTTGAACTCCTGCCTATTTTTCCTCCTACTGACTCAAGTTGGCATTTGCTGCCTTACAATCATTTTTCCTAATGTCACGTTGGCTGCTTCTGGCAGAAACTCCCCATGCTACTCTTTGCGTGTAGGACGGTCTCCCTTGTGCATTCAGCGAAACTAAAGTAAGCTCTCTGGCCCCAGAGGAACTGTCTGCAACGACTGACTGAACTTCCAAACGTGCACTTGATTCAGAGTCTCATGCAGACATCCCGCCTGATGAACTCCCACCAAACACGACCTGTGTCTCCGGGGCTCCATATCCCCGGAAGCTCTGCCGCTTGGAAATGAACACGCAGGGCGGACACCCCCCAACTTTCCCACCCATAACAGTCTCCAGACCCCACCGCCCCAGCTGCACCCCGGATCCTCAGTGCCGTGGTCCCTGGGAGAGTCTCGCAGGAACGGAGTGGGGCTGACACTGTGTGCACCACACAGGCTGAGGTCGGAAGAAACCAGGTCTCTCTCGCTCACACACGCACTACTTTTAAATGTATGTAGGCACGTTCATTTGAAAACTTCGCAAACTTACAGCTGTTTAAGTTTCATGACAGAATATGTCACGTATACCCAAAGAAGTAACACAGTAACACAGCCAGTACTCATGTACCCACCACGCAGGTCAGGCCACCTGTTAACGACCTGCAAGGTTTGTTCCAGGTCTGTTTTATTTTTAATAAATCAAAAAGATAAACACGATGCTCCCAGCATCTCTCTCCCCCACTCTGACCCCTCCCTCCTCTGCACAGATCATTGCTTTCTGAATGTAGCATTACTATACCCAGGAGAGGTTATACTTTTACTATGTACGTAGGTATTCCCAAATAACACATCGCATATAAATAAATATGTACGTGTCCACAAAGTAACACATATCACATATAACAAATACATAGTACCTTCTTGCCTGGTTTTTCACTTCATCTGAACATGTTACCACCTTCCCTACCTTTGTGCAACTTCTTTGTTCACCCGCTGTGACGTGTCTGCAACATTCGAAGGCTGAAACACACACCCTGCTTCATGCATTCTCACTAAGGCCGGGTATCCCACTGTCCACAGGCCACAGCTGTGTGTCTGTCTCTGGCACAGAGACATGTAAAGCTGGTGAAGAGTGTGGACTCGCTCTGGCTCCCCTGGACTTGAATCATGGCTCCACTAATTATCAGCTGGGTGACTTTGGAAAAGTCACCTAACCTCTCTGTGCCTCATGTACCGCTTCTGTAAAATGAAATTAATAACAGTGCCCACCTCATAGGTTTCTGTGACGATTAGGTGGATTAACACACACACACACAGCACTTAGACAACCGTGGCCACCCTGCAGACACTGTGTGTTTGCTACCCCCTGCTGCTGTTACTATTGTTAGTCCTTGTGTTATGTTCTCAAGCCACGATTCTAAATGCACAACTTCTAAACTGTGACCACGGAGGCTTTCTTGACCATAAAAGGAACTTTCACACTCGAAAAGATTAGGAACCATGACACATTCGCTCTTTGCTCTTATTAAGGTCCCTCTGTGGTGCCCACTTCCTGACATATTGGGGAAATTATGCAAACCCGGGGGCCTGTTCTCCCCAGGTGACAGTCATTAGTCAGCTGCCTCAGTGTTTCCCCATGCTGAGCACCCTCATTCACCAGAGCAGGGTGACATGACAAAGTCCCTGAGACCCAAATGTGGGATTTCTCCCTTTCTGTGGCAATCCTGGAGATGAGCAAAAGACAGCTCTAGGGAGATCAGCTGTTCAGGTCTGCTCTCTATGAAAACAAGGGCAAGCACGGTGTCTATATCTTTGCAGAGACTGTCCGTGTCTTTATTTTTTTTTTTAATTTTTAATTTTTTTAACGTTTATTTATTTTTGAGAGAGAGAGAGAGACCCAGCGCCAGCGGGGGAGGGGCAGAAAAAGGGAGACACAGAATCCAAAAGAGTTCCAAGCTCTGTGCTATCAGCGCAGAGCCCGATGCAGGGCTTGCACTCACGAACCACGAAATCACAACTGAGCCGAAGTCGGACGCTTAACTGACTGGGCCACCCAGGCGTCCCGCTGTCTGTGTCTTTAAAGCCACAGAACCCCATGAAAGAAAAAGGTGTATGCTGTTCGTGCCTTGTAATTCTGGGGTGCGGTAGCCTGGAGGCAAGGTGTGCTCCGTCTGGGTCCTGGGCTGGCCAGGTTGTGAGGGACCCGCAGGGAGGTGACGGGGGGCCAGGGTCAGGTCTCCACCTCCCCAACGCCTGCTTTTGAACTTGGCAAGCTCACGGCCCCAGGAATGAGTCCTGCTCAGCCTCACGCTGACCTGAGGAACACGGGAGCCCCCAGCACCAGGCAAGCTTCTTTCCTACGTGATCTCAGGACCGACAGTGACGCTGCCTCCCCGTCTGCACGTCTGTAAAGCCCAGAACTCCCTGCAAGTACCGACAGTGGGTCGGTCCCCTGAGAGTCTGCTGTCCTGTCCTGTCCAGCGGACCCAGAGCCACAGATGCCTTTCCGGGTGTCCGCGCGTGCATGCACGTGCGTGTCTGTGTTACCCCCGCAGCCCGACTAGGAGCTCTGTGCAGCAGGAGCCGGGCCTCACACCTAAACTGCCCCCGACACTCGGCCCTCCTCTGAACGGCAGGGGGAAAGGCCTCACCGTCTCTACCTGCCTCCTCCCTTCCTCTCCTGTTTGCACTTCCCACTGGTCAGGCCGAGTCTGCTCTGTCTCTACCCCTCCCTGTCCTTCGTCAACACAACCTCGCTCCACCTGACAGTGCCCACACCGGCCAGGCTGCTCCAGAAGGCTCCGGGCCCCACACTGATTAAGGCAGGCTGGCAGGCAGCCCAGGAGGGGCAGTGGTGCCCGGGAGTGTGCACCTCTGTCCGGAGGCCCTCCCCTAACGACGCACCGAACCCTGGCCCTCAGTTTTATCGCCTTTCCTTGTCATCTGTCACTGGAGTATCTGGATTCAGGGGCACAGCTGGCCAGATGGCCGTGAACCTGCTTTGCTCAGCCCCGAGGACCCCTCTTTACCTTCCGTGTCTATCAGTGAGACAAAGTCCCAATATCCACGAAGGTGCCTTCTACCTTTAAAACTCTAGGACTTGGCGCCTGGGTGGCTCAGTCAGTTAAGCCACCGACTTTGGCTCAGGTCACGATCTCACGGTTTGTGGGTTCGAGCCCCACGTCGGGCTCTCTGCTGACAGCTTAGGGCCTACAGCCTGCTTTGGATTCTGTGTCTCCCTCCCTCTCCGCCCCTCCCCGTCCTCTCTAAAATAAGTAAAACGTTAAAAAAAAAAAAAAGAAAGAAAGAAAAGAAACTCTGGAACATGAAGTGCCTTTCTGGAGGGCAGCCTGCGTCCTCCGCCCAGGGAAGCCCACTGTGACTGCTGCGGCCTTGCGTCCAGGTGCACATGTGCCCCACCTGCAGGGGAGGAAGGAGGTGGGTCCCACGGCCCCCAGCAGCAGAGACCCACCCTGGCCTGCCAAGGCCGCTGGGCAGAGGCCACAGGGAGAGGCGGCCTCCCTCCCTGTGGGACAGGCGGGGACTGACAATGCGGATCGGCCTCCCTGGCAGGATTCTCTCTCTTCAGCCTCATGTATAGGAATGACCTTGGCCACACAAGGCGCCATTATCGTTACTAGGTTTCTGAACCACTCCCCTGGCAACAGAGGCCATTCCCGATTTGCCAGTCAAGGCCCTGCCTGTAATTGTTCCGGATGTGCTGAAATAAGTAACACCTTAGCGGCACAGAGGCCACTCTGTCCAGCACGGGAAGCTCAGCCGGGGGTTACCGGCCGGCCGGGCCCAAAGGCTCCAAGAAGGCAGGTCCCCGCGCCCCTCCAGTGCGCCACGTCTCGCTACGCCACGGATCCTTGCAGGAAGGTATGCAGAGCTACAGAATAGGTTAGCGGTGAAAATGCCTTGGGGGTTCCCCCCACAGAACAACCTTCTGCCTCAGAAATGAGGAGGATCCTGACACTTCCTGGGAACTCTGGCCCTTGCTGGGGGCAGTGAGGTACCTGCTACTGACTGCTAACTTGCGTTCCCCCAAATTCACGTGCTGAAGTCCTGCCCCTCAGTGTGATGGTGTCAGCAGGGTCCTCCTTCAGCGGACCTCAGAGAGCTCTCTCTGCTCTCCGCCAGGTGAGGACTCAGAGGAGTCACCATCTGCAACCAGAAAGCGGCTCTCGCCACAGCCCAGCCACAGCGACGCCCTGATCTCAGACTCCCAGCTCCAGAACCGTGAGCAGCAAATTTCTGTCAAGCTGCAGAGTCGGTGCGGTTCTGTTCCTGCAGCCTGAGCACACAAAGACGGCAGAGACGATGCTCCCTGCATCCTGCCCGGAGACAGCCGCCATCCGTCTGTCCTAAGAAAGCAATGCCGTCTGGCAGGGAGAAACGGCTCACGGGGAGGGCGGCCCCGTGCTCCTGGAGCTGCCCCCCACCCCCACCCCGGCTCACCGCTCACCGTGGGACTCGGGGCGGGGCCGACAGGGACCAGGATGGGGAGGGACAAACCCACATCCCATCGGAAACAATGAAAAGGAACTGAGAATGTCCCACCCCAAGTGGACAGGACCCGGGAGGATACATCTGTGAAGGGCTGTCCCGGGAGGAAGGACTCTATCTGTTCGGCATGACCCCATGGGGAGAAATGGGAGCTAACCAGCCATCCCCCCCAAGTACCACCCTTCTGTCCAGATACTGCTCTGGGCCCCAGGAAGCCGCCACCATGGACAAACCAGAGCAAACAAGATTTGCCCTACACTTCAACGGTAACAAAAGCCACTGGTTCAACCTTCTGTTGGAGACATCCCACTTTGTGTCACCACTGTGAGGACTGTGACCAAGTAATGTCGGCCAATGGCATGAGAGATGTTCGTCAGGTAGTCTGCTTCCCCCTCAACACCCAGTTCCTTCAAGGCAGCAGCCACGTTCGACCTTAATCTTGTCTACACGGCATCTAGAGAGTAACAGGTGCTCAGAAACACGAGACCAGGCAACCCCAACGTCCATCCACGGTGGAAAGGGTAACCACCCGTGGCAGACGCCCACAACCGAGCATTATCCAGCCTTGAAAAGGAATGATGTCGTGGGGCACCTGGATAGCTCCGACGGTTAAGCGTCCGACTTTGGCTCAGGTCATGACCTCGCAGTCGTGAGTTTGAGCCCCAGGTCGTGCCGTCGGCTGTCAGCGCTGAGCCCACTTCACTTCCTCTGTCCTCCTCTCGTTCTCTGTCCCTCCCCCACTCACTCTCTCTCTCAAAAATAAAAAGACATTTAAAAACTTTAAAAAAGAAAGAAATGATGTCATGATACCAGCTATGACGTGGATGAACCCTGAAAACATTATGCTCGGTGAGAGAAGCAGGCACACCAGGGCACTTGCTGGGTGATTCCTCTGATGAGAAATATCCAGAACAGGTCAACTCGCAGAGACAGAGGGCACTCCGTGGCTGCCCAGAGAGCGCCTACCCGATGGGTTTGGAGTAATGGAAACATTCTAGAATTAAAGAAAGATGACAGCTGCATAGCACGAATGGCCTAAATGCCACTAAACAGTACACAACACAAATTAGTTGTATGTTATGTGCAGTTCACCTTAATTTTATTTTTTAATGTTTATTTTTGAGAGACAGAGGCATGAGTGGGGGAGGGGCAGAGAGAGAGGGAGACACAGAATCCGAAGCAGGCTCCAGGCTACAAGCTGTCAGCACAGAGCTCGATGCGGGGCTCGAACCCACGAACTGCGAGATCATGACCTGAGCTGAAGTCAGACGCTGAAGTGACGGAGCCACCCGGGTGCTCCCCACCTTAATTTTAAAAACATACCTTGTTGAATGAATGAAGTGAATCTCTGGGTTCTGGTGCAAAGGTGTGTGAAAGCTGTATGTGGACACAGCTTTGTGCTTGTGCTGTCCCCTCACGACAGGAGTGCGGCCCTGACAGGGGCCTAGCCACCTAGCCATGGTGGGCGGGAGGGGTTGTGGAGGGGAGCTGGTGGTGTTCACATTCTGCACCCTTCTCTCCCTGTGACCACCGTTCGTGCACCATGCCTGATGGACGACACAGCCCCCAACAGCAAGCCCAGGAGAGCAGCGTGAGGCAGGTGCAGCCCGGGAGCCAATTCCATTGCAATTTTACTCCGTGGATCACGTTTAGCAAGTATGTCTGCAATTAAAGGGGTAGAGAGCCGATGATGTCACAAGACATCGAGCCGGTCGAGGCCCCTCATCTGTCTCTCCCCAGCCCCTGGCAGGGGAGGGGAGAGTGAATGATGCTCTCTAACCATGAGACATATGAAAATCTGAGTCCATTTCCAATGGGTCCCAGCAAAAATAACAAGGTAAAGATGGGGCGGGAGCTTGGTGGTAAATGCTGGGTTTGTTCTAACCTCGTCCCAAGGACCAAATGCAGCCCGCGGTCTGTTTTTGTATGGCCTGTGAGCTAAGAATAGCTTTTACCATATATATATATATATATATATATATATATATATATATATATATATACACACACACACACATATATATATATATGTAAATAAAAGAATACACAGCAGAAACCGTATGCAGCTCAAAAAGCCTAAAACACTGACATGCGCACCCAGCACCACTTCCTTCCTCGGGGCCCTCCACGCACAAATTTGAGGAAATCAACCCACATGTAGAGAAAAACCACTCGGCCTCAATCTGTCCCCACTGGTTACCAGACTCCACACTTCAGCCCCAGGATAAATAAACGGTAAAATATTTACAAGCCTTTGCAAACCTCCGTGAATGCCAACGTGCCAGGTATGGTCTGAAATTGTTTGCTGAGGCTATTTCTGTCCCGGGAAAACCGACCTGCCGGAACGTCAGGGCTGAGACAGGCCCACAAACCAGGAAGAGCCTCTTCTCCTCTCACTGGAGCTGCAAGAACAGGAACCGACGGCCGACAGCAGCGCTCCAGATCACATGATGTGTTGTTCTCGAAAACCGAAGAAGTTCAGGGTGATGTCACGGGGGTGAGCAGCCTTTGAGCCCGTCAGTGTCTGTCGTCTAGACAGCCCGGCCCTCACTGCCCAGCCCAGCACCTCCAGGAAGAGCCCCTCCCAGGCACTGGAAGCCTCAGGCATTTAGATGGGGGACACATGAAAGCCCTGTCCTTGGGGAGGGCACCCACCACCCTCCCCGGGAATGATACCCACCTGGGGACAGTGCTCTCTCCCTGCCTCCACCCCCAACCCCACAGGCCCTGCTCATCTGACCTGGGGAAAGACAGGGAGGAAAAAGATGCCACAAAACCCTGTAGGTAGCAGGGTGTGTGGGACCCAGACCAAAGCTCCCGGTGGGGACAGGAGCCGCAGGTCTGGGCTCGGTGCACACGGATGAAGCCAGCAGCGCTTGGGTCGGACTCTGCTGTTGGGAAATCAAGGCTTCGTGGTCAGTGGGGTTTGATTTCACATATACTGTGTGAGTCTAACCATTCCCAGGAGCGCCGAGGGCATTAATGAAATATGGCTCACCTTAGGTCGGCACCAAAGCAGTAATAACGGGAGCAGGGAGAATTAAAAGCTTGTGCTGCAAGGAGAGATCTTGGAAGCCAGGCTGTGGAATTAGAAGCCTTCTTCCTGGGGGAAATTTTTAGAAAGCTGGGAAGCTACTTCCTGGGAGAGGCTGGTGCTGGGCGGTAGACAAGGTAAATAAAGAAACTTGTCCTGGGCTCTGTGTGCCCATGCCCTCGTAGAGGCACATACACAGACATATACACAGATGCTTACACACACACACACACAGGAAGACATGCAGGTACATACACACACAGAGGCATGCACACGGGCACGCACACACAGGTGTACACAGAAAGACACGCACACAGATGTACACACACACAGGTACACACACAGCTCTGGAGGCTGTTAGTCCACTGACTGACCACAAGGAGCCTGTGCCAAGGACAAGGAGATCATGGGTACAGTGCACAGAGGTGAGGCCGAGCATATGCCCTGCCTTGGTGTGACTGGTCCCAGCTTTGAAATAAGGTACCTGGGGGCTGTGAAAGGCTTGCCTTGTGTGTTCCTAAGCTTCTTACTTCTTCATAATCACCAACAAGCCTACAAGCATCCCCCCGCTCAACTCCTGGATCAGGGCTGGCACACAACAGGTATTTAGTAAATATTTCTTGATTAAATGTGATAAGACTTGTTTCTTCCTAAGATCAACACCTCCCTTTTCCTGGTGGGGGAGGCGGGGGGAGAGAGGATCCCTGGACTCGATTCTGGTTGCCTCCTGGCTTCCTGTCAGCAGGGCTGAGGACAGGGATGCATTTTGAGTTGGGGGGCGTGTGTGCACCAAGCACAGGCTCACAGGTCCTAGGTCTCATCCCGGCTCTTCACGCCAGGCTGGGTGACCCTGGACAAGTCATTAGAATTCTCCTGGCCTCGGTTGGCTCTCCTGCAAAATGAAGGGCCGGGCGGCTGAGCCTCCCACTCTCCCCGGCTCCTGGCTCTTCCACACTCTCCCTGAGGCCAGGCCATGCGCCACGACCATATTACAAACACAAATGCCGCCACGCGGTGGTCAAAGTCATTTTGGTGACCCGATGGGGTGATAAAAGGAGAGCCAGCACTGGGGTGTGGTCCCTGCCGCTAGAGGCAGAAAGAGGACCTTAACTGAGGTGCAGAGAGATGCCGCACAGACAGTATCTCCTTTGACCTCCAACCAGGAGGATGGGCACCATGGTGGCCGCTTCCCCAGGGAGGAAGGTCAATAACCAGCCACGGGAGCCACACTCGGGGTAAAGCCAGGATTCGAACCCAGCTCTGCCCAGAGTCCCTGCTCCTTCCATTCCCAGTGATGCCTCCTGATTCATAGGCCTTTACTGGCACATCATGAGCCCCAGGCCCCCATGATGTGCTCCGACACCCACCATGGCCCCCAGACCCCCAGGATGAGCCCCGGTCCCCACAGTGACTCCGACACCTCCCATGAGTCTCAGCGCCCCGCCCCCCCAACCCCCCTTGCAGCTTCCCAGCTGCCCCGTAAGACGCGCAACGGTCCTGGCTCCTGCCTCAGCATCCATTAATCACACCACATCTCCCCCCACCGAGAGGGCGCACCTCTCCTTTTCCTTCCTCAAACCACCCTACTGTGATGGCAGGAATCTGTCACCGGGCTCAAGACAAAGCTGTAGCAGCAAGAAGCTGAGCCCCCTCCACTCAACCGAACTCAGGGACCCCCAAGAGTCTGGGGTCCAGATTCGTAATTCCCAGTGAGAATGGCTGGAAGACACAGCTGCCCGGGGATCACCGAGCCCACGGCCACACCACCACGTCTGCAGACAGACCCGCCCTGCCCAGGGGCTGCCCTGGCCCAGGAGCTGGGGTGGGAGGCACCGCAATACCTCAGCCCCACGTGCCTCGGGTGTCAGGGTCCTGCTCTGATGGAAACCCCTATGTGAAGGGCAAATGGAAGGGCAAATGGTGCTAGAAGAGCAGGCTCTGGAGGAAAGGCCTCGGTTCACGCTTCGGCCCCATCCCTTCCGAGCCAGCAAGGAGCCGAGGGGGAGCTTGGTGGGGGGCCGGCACGGGTGCTGGGGCCCGGAGCCAGAAACGAAAGGTACTCCGTGCTCCGTGTTCCGGAGAGCGCCCCAGACATCTGGGCCGGCCGTTCACACCCTTCACGGGGCCTGCTCAGAGTGGGCACAACCATCACTACCACTAGCCGACTCCCCACCTTCCAGGCCATATGACAGGGCAGAGAGTGGAGACAAGGAGTCATCAATCAGCCTGCCGGCAGGAGGGCAGCATTCATGGTGGAAGATGTGACCGTCACCCCAGTTCACTGGAGACAAAACTCCAAGGGAACTGCTCAGGGGGATCAGGAAGCAGGGGACCTGGCCACCCTGCTCCCCGGGCAGGAGCCGCGCTGGGAACGCTCAGTCCCAAGAGGTGGACACCTGAGAACAAAACGGGTTGTGGAGAGAGTCCTGCCAGAGGCCAGCCTGTGCCATGGAGGTCTGAGGACACCAGGGACTCAGGAGCAGCACCTGCCTCCACCTGGGACCTGTGTGGGTGGCGGGGCCCCCAGGAGGGCAAAGAAAGGAAAGGGGCAGGTGGGGACCTGGGAGGAGACCTCGTGTGGGCACCAGCCCATGACCTGTGTGGCCCCACCCAAAGCCAGGATTGGACGGAAGGGGGGCGGGCAGAGGGGGCCAGGACAAAACCGAGTCCACGATGTAGACATGACCACATGGCCACATGGCAGGGTTACCCACAGAGCCAGAGGCGAACAAGCTGGAAGTGAACAGGCAGGGAGTCACTTGAGACAACCCTGTCCACGCCCCACCCCCCCACCCCCACCTTGGGCCAGTCCCAGAAGAGCCAGATTCCGAAGACGGAAGGGGAGAGACTTAAGAGTGCAGCCCCTGAGGGACCGGACCGCGGCACTCGGATGGTCAGGGCACCTCACCGGGTGCTGCACAGGCTGCGTCTTCACCTCTCCGACCCTCGGAGGAGAGAGTGAGAAGATCCTTCTCACGGGTCATCAAGGAGGATCCACAGACACGTCACTGAGCCCCAGGCGCAGGGCCAGACACAGATGACAATGACAGTAAAAACTTCCTCCAGCTCCAGGACCACCTTCCAGTTCCTCCCCAGGCTTCTGCCACACCGGTCCCCTGCCACTGCCCTCTCCTTCCCAAGCAGCCTCCCAAACTGCCCCAAACCCACCTCTTCTCTGAGGACTCGGCTCCCACTCAAGCCTCCTGAAGCTTAAGCATACACTCCCCTAGATCCCTGAAGTCATTGCTTAACTGTGTGGTACACAGTACATTTTGTGTCTCCCCAGCCAGGTGTTCGCCCTCGCAGAACAGGTGTCACGTACGCAATAGGCTATGTTCTCCCAGAAATACTGTACCACACGGGACAGGCCTGACACTCAGATGTCAGAAGTGTGGGTGGGTCTCCCGGCTCTTCTGTGCACTGACCATGTGACCCTGAGTGAGTCACTGAACCTCTCTGACCTTCCCCAAAAAGGGAACACTATCTGAGGACTGCCGTGAAGCATAAGGCAAACCACTCAGAACTGTGCCTAGCACACAGGAGGCGCTTCTTAATTATTTCCTGCTACCCCTCCCCCAAAATATGATGTACTTGTTCTGAGATGGGACTGGGCAGCAGGAATTCTTAAGGCTCTCTCTCCTGGCAATTCCAGTGGTTGAGAACCTTGTCTAAGAGAAGGCACATGGAGGAGGGGGGCACCTGAGGGGCTCAGTCAGTTAAGCGTCAGACATCAGCTCAGGTCGTGATCTCACAGTTCATGGGTTCGAGCCCCGTGTCGGGCTTTGTGCTGACAGCTCTGGAGCCTGCTTCAGATTCTGTGTCTCCCTCTCTCTCTGCCCCTCCCATGCTCATGGTCTGTCTCTCTCTGTCTCTCTCTCTCTCTCTCTCAAAAATAAAGAAACATAAAAAAAATTTTTTTAAATAAGAGAAGGTACACGGGAGGGAAGAGGAAGAGAGTGACGTCAGAGCTGGGCGCCGAGCTGAGCCCCAAAGGGTGACTCCCTTTAGAACTCCTCAGAAATATCAGAGCATTTGTCAGGAAGCCAAGGGATGGCTCTGCAGGGTCTCGGATGCCAGCACGGAGGCACCGCCTTCCTCCGCCAGCCACCCTGGATACATAAAGGGGAAAAAAAGACTGGGAAGATATAAAGAGGCCAGAGCTTGAGGCCTCTTGGCCTGAGCAGCTCTGTCTGCCTGGTCACTCTTTCCCTCACTCAGCATTTACTTGCCAACCAGCAGACGGTGCAGAAACTGTGGCCCTGGCCCTAGTCCAGCCGAGCGGAGGATTTGCGTGTGATTAGCAGAGAGCTATGGCACTGCCCTACCTTTCCCTTTTCTTTTTTTTCTTCAAAAAGGGGCACAAACGATCTCAGTACAAAACACGATCGCTGTCACCGTGCTGGAAGTAACATCAACCCATCTGACTTTTTTTTTTTTTTTAATTTTTTTTTTCAACGTTTTTTATTTATTTTTGGGACAGAGAGAGACAGAGCATGAACGGGGGAGGGGCAGAGAGAGAGGGAGACACAGAATCGGAAACAGGCTCCAGGCTCCGAGCCATCAGCCCAGAGCCTGACGCGGGGCTCGAACTCACGGACCGCGAGATCGTGACCTGGCTGAAGTCGGACGCTTAACCGACTGCGCCACCCAGGCGCCCCCCCCATCTGACTTTTGTATCTTGCAGGAACTATCTCTTTCTGATCCCACTAAAAAGCTGGAGTAGTCTGCAATGTAGCTGACTGCCTCAACCAACTTGGGAGCTTAAAAGTAGTAGCTGGAGAGATAAAACCCACCACTTGTGCACTGGAAAACAGTGCTACATAGAACATATCAGCAGACTTCAAGTGTGGATCCATTTTTATAAGGTTATAACAGCTACTAAATGGTACATGTGCTATTTTGCAGTCAGAACGTATTTTCACCAGATTTCCAGTCATGGCCTGCTTCTACCTTTTCTGGCCTTTCTTTTTTTTAAGCAATGGCATTTTCTTTAGAGAAACAGGGACGCTGTGAAAAGGAATGTAATGCCTGCTTGCACAAAGCCTCTGCCCATGAGAGAGCTCTTAAATCAACAGGTGACATGGGCAGAGTCCTAGTGAAAATGCATGCTTTAGTGCTTGGAAAGCTAATGAGAATCAGAGATGATGGTGATGGCATTGTGCTATTAAACCTTTATGCAATTCTTTACACGGTATTTGCACAGCACTTTACAATAGCTGTCCTTTTCTCAAGGCAGCGGTCACAGCAGCCAAGTCGATTCACATGGTCTCCCATTAGCTTATTAACAACATGCCTCATAAACTGGTTCCTCTGTGCCCGTAAAAGAAACCCAGTAAACTTTATGGCTTTTTCTTGGGGGCCTCTCAGACCGGCTCAGACAGCAAGCCTGACCTCCTGCCGCAGCAGCTGGGGAGCTGGGTGTAACCCCAGACTGCTGTTTAGCAACCCTGTGAAATGAATTAGTAAGCTCTAGTTCATTCAAGAGGGCTCCTAAGCTGGAGATGAAAAACATCTTACCCGAAACGGGACAATCCCACCCCGCCATCACTCAAAAGAAAAAAAAAAAAAAAGAAAAAAAAAAATCGGCGTCTGGCCCAAATCTGGAGGCCAACATGCGGATGACCTTTCCAGGCTCAGAGTTAGGTGTCCTGGGATGACGGGATGGAGGAGAAATTCTACAGTTCAAGTCTTCCTGGCGGACACGCTTCCCACGGTACCGACCCTGATGTGTGTGTGAGGGAAGATGCGGCTGTGTCGGGACAGTGAGGGCCCGACACCCACTGGACCATGTTGAGCTAAGGGCAAGGACAGACGTGGTGGCCTCCGGCCCTGACTTCCTTTCGCTTTCGCCTTTTTTTGGGGAATACGAGGGCGATACCTGAGAGAATGGCCTGCAGGTAGGACAGGGCTCGGGTGACCCCAGCCCAGTGCCTTTTCCCATACACTGTCAGCCCTGGGGCTCTGTGACCGCCCCCTGGCAGCCGTCGCCCCGCATCTGGCGCCGAGCAGGGCGGGGAGCCACCTGCCAGGTGAGCGCCCGCCCAGGTGCCTCCCGCTCGCGGCGCTGCGTTCCGCGACTCACCTGCGTGAAATACAAGTTCATCAGCGTGAGGGTGAAGAACTGGAGGCACACGGGAAAGCAGTAGAGCAGCCAGAAGACGAAGGGGCTGAGCGCATTGGCCGCCACGAAATCTTTGAAGTAGAAGGAGAAGAGGACCGTCCGCAGGGAGGCCCAGAAGAGGCAGAGGAAGAGGAAGACGCTCTGGTAGCTAAGCCGCTTGTGGCGGTAGCGCAGCACCAGCCAGAGCTGGACGTAGATGAACACGAAGAGCAGCGAGTAGAACACGGTGTAGACGATGGTGAGGCCGAGCTTCACGTAGGGGGGCACGGCCGGGGTCAGCGTGGGCGGCAGCGAGTCGTTGCGGAGAGGGTCCCACGGCGGAGCCTCCATCGGGCCGGGGGCGCTGCAGCGGGGCCGGGGGCGCTCGGGCCTCATCGGGGCTCGCCGCCGCCGCCCCCGCGGGGGTCTCCGAGCATCGCGCTCCGCCCGGAGCCCGGCGACTGGAGGAAAGAAAACAAGCCGCACTTCCTCCCCCGGCACCACATGATTCACTGGGGCGGCCTTTGTCTGCGATTGGCAGCGCCGCGCCCGCCGCCCCCGCGCGCCCGCCAGCCCCGCGCGCCCCTGCGCCACCCCGCGCGCCCGCGGGCGCCCACCCCGTGGCCCCGAGCCGCACGCCCTCTCGCCCCGCGTGGCCCCGCCCCGCCCCCCGCACTGCGCGTCCCCGGCGCCGCCCGCCCCCCTCCAGACACCGCGCCACTACTCTGCCCCGCCCCCGGCTCCGCGCGACGCGCCCCAGCACCGCACCGCCCCCTGTCCCGCCCCCGCCAGACGCCGCGCCGCGCGCCCCAGCACCGCACCGCCCCCTGTCCCGCCCTCGCCAGATAACGCGCGGCGCGCCCCAGCACCGCACCGCCTCCTGCCCCGCCCCCGCCAGACACCGCGCCGCGCGCCCCAGCACCGCACCGCCCCCTGTCCCGCCCTCGCCAGATAACGCGCGGCGCGCCCCAGCACCGCACCGCCCCCTGCCCGCCCCCGCCAGACGCCGCGCCGCGCGCCCCATCACCGCACCGCCTCCTGCCCCGCCCCCGCCAAACACCGCGCCGCGCGCTCCAGCACCGCACCTCCAGCTGCGGGATACTGTGTGGGGCGCCCCATCACCGTACGGCCCCCTGCCCCGCCGGGCACCGCGCGCCCCAGCACCGCACAGCCCTCCCGGCCAGACACCGCGCCCGCGCGCCCCATCAGCGCACCCGTCCCCTGGTCCCGCACCGCCAGACACCGCACGACGCGCCCCAGCACCGCAGAGCCCCCAGCCAGACACCGCGCCGCGCGCCCCAGCACCGCACTGCCTTCCGCCACTGGGTCTCCACTCCGCACCGCCGCCAGGCGGACTCTAGGCTCTGCCTGCGGCACGGCACGCCACCCCGCTCCCCTCCCCCGCTCCGTCCAGCACCCGAAGCCCCCCCACCGACCGCCTGCCCTCGGTTGGTGCTTCTCACTGCCTCCCGCTACCTGCTGATGATTATTTGTTTCGCACAAGTTAATTCTTTTATTTCAAAACAACAAGCTCAGTCTTTTTTTTTCTTTTTTTTTAATTAAAATGTATAACTGTACGACTCCGGCTATGAAGTGGTGGCGCTTTTCCTTGGAAATCTCAGGCTGGGGTGACATTTATTTCTAAATCCAGAAAATGCCCAAGATAAAGTTTGTGTTTTTGAGGTCACGTATACCGCGAGTGAGGAAGGGAATGGTTCTGTGGCTGCTGCCTGGTCCCGGTGGTAACCCGGTAACCGGGGCATTTTTCTCCCGGAGATGCATACAGTGCGCCCCTCACAGCGCCCCTCGCCTCCCAACGGCGCGCGCAGTTAGGACAGCGAGGAGCGTGGGCGGGGGGAGGCTGGGTCAGCGCCACCGAGGCCACAGGACTCAGGGGTGAAGCGTGACTGCCCTGGGTGTGCTGCCTCACATTCCAGTCCAGCCAGCGGGGTGTTCTGTCCGCCAGACCCCCAGACCCCTCATTTGCGGCGCCAGAGAGGATCGATGCTCCCAGAAAACTTGACTTAGTTTACACCCCAGGCCATCTCTCCAGGTTACCCCGGGATGCCGGCAGTTGTGGAGTGCTGGGGACAGAGAGGGGATGCCAGGCTGACCCCTGGAAGCACTCCAGACAAGCGGTTCGGGTAAACAGAAGAAAGAGGCCCGAATCTCCAAGGCTCCAGTAATTTCTTGTGACTCCTTTTCTCATCTGTAGAGTCAACTTCAAGCGAAATTGTGGGTGTTTCTAAAACTGGCCCCGCGGAGCCTGGATCCAGCCCTGGTTTTCCTCCAAATTAGTGTTTACACTTTCCCGATATATTCCAGGTGCTTCACCAAGGCAACGTGTACCTTTGGCGTCAGGCTCGTGTTCCAGCTTCTCCAACTTTCCCTTCTCATCGCCATTCGAAGAGGAAATACCGCGGTGCCTGGGTGCCTCAGTAGGTCGAGCATCTAGACTTTTGATTTCTGCCCAGTTCAGGATCCCAGGGTTGTGGGATCAAGCCCCACCTCAGGCTCTGAACTGAGTGTTGAATTTGCTTAAGATTCTCCCTCTCTCCCTCTCTTCCCCTCTGCCCCTCTCCCCTGCTCACGTGTTCATGCTCTCTCTCTCTAAAATAAAAAATAAGTAGAGAGGAAATAATCCCCCACCTGTCATCTTGTTCCCCTCAATCCCTTCTGCACAGAGCAACTGCAGTGAGCTCTCTGAAGAGTGAGTCTGACCATGTTGCTCCCAGGCTTAATAATATTCACTTGTCCCTCACCGATCTGAGGATAAAGTCCACACCCCTACCCAAGCGTACCTCCCTGACTTGTCTCTCTAACAGGTGTTACAGAGTGTTAAACAACTTTTAACTCCCCTACACCTAGAAAACTCTTTCCACCCTTTCCTCCGACAACTAGCCAAATCCTACTCATGTACAAGGAGGTTACTTCCTCCTGAAGGTCTCCCCAGACTATGCCACCCGCCATCTACTCAGGATTAGGTTAAATGCACCACCTGTGTGATTACAGAGCAACCTTGCACAATTTGTCAGTCACCCCAGTTGTCTGTAAGTTTCCTTCAGCTAGAAATGATGCCTTGTTTATCAATGTCTTCCCTGTGTTTGCCTGGAGATTAAAAAAATATCTGTTATTACCTTATTATACTGAAAGAATATAGTTTGTCATCAGAGGCCCAGGCTCTGATATTTCTCTTTCACCATGTGAGACCTCTATTCACAAGACTACCTTAGGACCCAATATGGCTGCCAGCTCTCCAACCATTGCATCCACCTCCCAGGCTGGCCTTAGGAAGAACAGGGGAGAACTAGAGGGCCCTTGTCCTTTCCTGTTTATGGAGCCTTCCCAGAAATACCACAGAATGCATCCGCTTTCCCCTCATTGTTAAAACTTAGTTACCTTAAAGAGGCAACTGCAAGACAGATTGGGAAATGTAGTTTTTATTCCATATGGCAACATGCACAGCTAGAAGTCAAGGTTCTATGATTATGCATGAAGAGGAGAATGGATTTGGGGAGGAATTAGCAGTCTCTACCAGCATCAAATGTGCTTCTCACTATTCTTAACATTTTTGAAAATAAAAACTATGTAAAATAAAAATACTTGCACTTAATAGAATGCAACATGCCTGGGCACCTGGGTGGCTCAGTCCTTTAAGTGTCCGATTTCAGCTCAGGTCATGATCTCGCAGTTCCTGGGTTCAAGCCCCACATCGGGCTCTGTGCTGACCGCTCAGAGCCTGGAGCCTGCTTCAGATTCTGTGTCTCCCTCTCTCTTTGCCCCTCTCCCACTCCTGCTCTGTCGCTCTGTCTCTCTCCCTCTCTCCCTCTTTCAATAATAAATAAATATTAAAAAAAAATTTTTTTAAAAGAATGCAACATGCCTTGTACACTTGAAAAATACCTTCACTCCTCCTCACCAAGGGGTCACACTGAAAGGCCATTTCCTGGGTCCAGCTTGGAGTCCAGCACCTGTGGGGGACAGTCATTCTTCCTTTCATTCTGCCACTGCCCATCTCAATATTCTGATCTCTTAGATTAAGTTATCCAGTCCTAATTTATCTTATATAAACGGAAGAGAAATAAAAATACAAGGCAATTAGTTAAAATAGATATAAACACACATAAGGCACAGCAAGGAAGAAAATATAAGTAGAAGTTAGAGTTCATTATTTTTGCAACTCGTCACAAAGCTATAAGTCATAAAACGATACCAATTTATGACTCCTCTCTTCAATGCATATTACAAAATCTCCATTTCTCTTTATCAAGCATCTCAGCTAATCAGGAGATAACCCTCATGTCTGAGGGATCTGAGTATGTTAATTTTTATTTTAAGGTTTTTTTTATTTATTTGAGAGAGAGAGAGAGAGAGAGAGAGAGAGAGAGAGAGAGAGGGAATGAGTGGGGGAGGGGCAGAGACGGAGAGGGAAACAAAGAATCCAAAGCAGGCTCCAGGCTCTGAGCTGTCAGCACAGAGCCTAACACAGGGCTCAAACCCACGAACCATGAGATCATGACCTGAGCCAAAATCAAGAGCCAAACACTTAACCGACTGAGCCACCCAGGCACCCTGAGTATGTTAATTTTTTTTAACAAAAAGTCATTTCCCATTGGACATCCCACAGTAAGAGACACCAGCACGGCTAGCTTCTATGGGCCTCCTTTTGCCCATTGTGTGATGGCAATCTTTTTTTTTTTTTTTTTTTTTTTCAACGTTTATTTATTTTTGGGACAGAGAGAGACAGAGCATGAACGGGGGAGGGACAGAGAGAGAGGGAGACACAGAATCGGAAGCAGGCTCCAGGCTCTGAGCCATCAGCCCAGAGCCTGACGCGGGGCTCGAACTCACAGACCGTGAGATCGTGACCTGGCTGAAGTCGGACGCTTAACCGACTGCGCCACCCAGGCGCCCCGAGTGATGGCAATCTTACATCCCCTTGAGTGTCACTATCATCACAGCCAACAGTAGAAGTGACCTTTCATGCAATTTCAGCCCCTGGCATGAAGAGTCTGGAATAGCCAGTATCTCCATTTCGATCTCAAGGGAGCTATGCTGGAGTCCCCTGGGAGAAGACTTCCTCCTCAGTCGCTATGACCTTCAAACTCACAAAGCCCAAAGGAGAAGGGAACAGAAACAAAAACTTTGCAAGTGGGTCATTTGGCATATTAGAGATGCCATCCCCTTGGATCCTGTACCCACGTATCCTGGCTGCAGGAGAAACACCATATATTGGCCTTGAGATCAGAAGATATCCTATGTGTGCAGGACAGTCATATTGTCCTTGCAGGTGTATCTTCCAGCATGCAGTATCACCAAGTCTATAACTGTCATTCCATTATTCTTTAAGCCCAGCTGCTTCTAAGGGACAGAAATTAGCCCACCTTATTTCTTCTTTTGGTGCAAAGTGAGGTTCTTAGTCAGAAGCAATATTGTGTGGAATACCATGATGATGAACATGCCATTCAGAAAGTCTGAGCGTGATAGCATAGGCATGGTGGGAAAAGAAATCCAAGTTCAGAAGCATTGTCTCTTTCAGTGAGGACAAATCACTGATCCCCCTCCGTGATGAAAGAAGTCTATATAATAATCTGCTTCCAGGTGTCTGTGTAGGACCTCCTCTGAATTTGGTGCCTTTTGCAAGACTCATTTGGTTAGTGATGCTGGAAAGAAGCCAGGTCAACCGTGGAAGGGGAAGTCTAAGTTGCTTAAAACAAGGCTAAGTCTCTGCCTACATGGTCACTGTGTCCATGAACCCACTGAATAAGCAGTGGACTAGCTGGGGAAAGAAGCTGACTTACATTCATGGTGCTAGCTAACCTCTCCTCTTGAATACTGAACGTCTCCAGTGTAACTGGGTCTTTTGGTGACCTGACTTGGTGGCTTGATGGACCAAAATAACATTAGGCTCAAATGGGCACCTCTAGACTACATGGTAATCTGAGTTTCTTCATAAGGCATTCAGTTTCTTTCATGGCCCAGTAGCAAGCCAAGTTTTTTTTCTCAAAAGGAAAATAGTTATTTGACAAAGAAGGTGTCACTGAGAGTTGACACTGTGATTCTCCTAATAGGGCTTATCACGAGTACCATACATATGTCCAATCTGCCATTGGCACTTGGAACACCATTGGATCCACTGAGTCGAAGGCAGCAGAACAGATTGTACTGCAGCGTGAACAAGATGGAGAGACTTCTATATCTCTGGGCCATTCCTCAAAATTAGCACCCTTTGAGTCACCCAGTAACTCACCCAATGTGACAAATGTTGCTTCCATTGAGGACTTCAAAGCATTGTCTCTCTTTCCTATAGGAGGTTGTGTAAGGTACAACCGCTCATCCTTTGCTTTGGAGAAGCTACCTCAGCCTGCTGAGATCACTAGACTCTCTAAAATTGGCTCCAAAGGGGGGTGGGGTGGCGTCTGGGTGGCTCAGTTGGTTAAGCATCCGACTTTGGCTCAGGTCATGATCTCACAGTTCATGGGTTCGAGCCCTCCATCGAGCCCTGCATCGGGCTCTGTGCTGACAGCTCAGAGCCTGGAGCCTTCTTCAGATTCTATGTCTCCCTCTCTCTCTGTCTCTCCCCCACTTGCACGAGTTTGCTCTCTCTCCTCTCTCTCTCTCTCTCTCTCTCTCTCTCTCTCTCAAAAATAAATAAATAAGCATCTTAAAAATAAGTAAAATTGTCTCCTAAGGTCACAAGTCCCTGTATATTCATGCAACGTATTTCCCACACTATGATTTGCATGTTTCTTACCAACACATCTAGAATATATATGATTTGTGCTGTTGGGCCCCTCGAGCATGATATCATCAATGGAGTAATCACTGTGTTGTCCTAAAGAATGTTGAGCTGATTACAATTTCTATAGACCAAACTGTGATGTGGAGTCGGAGTTGACATAATACTGAAGCAAGATGGGAAGCCGTCCTTGCCAGATGAGAGAAAGCAGTTTTGGAGTTCTTTGCTTAATGGGAATGAGAAAAAAGCATCTTCCCCCAGGAGCTGTGTGGATTTGCTGTACAAAGTTACCACCTTGTGAAGCTCATGATAACTCATTATCACTAAGACCCGTCCATCTTCTACATCAGCTGGACCGTTGAATGTGGATGTTGTCGGAAGTTACCACTTCTGAAGCGTTCAAGTTCAGGCCTAAGAATTGCATATGGGTACAAGTTGTCTGTTGATGACGTGTCCAAGCTGGAGCATCCTGGTGTGGATTACGTAGGGCCATGGAGGACTACCCATCTATTTCGGTGCTAGGACTCATGGTCAATTAGTTTCTGCCAAAGAGATCTGATGTGTAGATAATTCTGATTCCCAGACTGGCCCTGAGCCAGTCAGCAGCCTTTCCACTGAGATGACCTTGCCTCTCCTGGTGGTTGTGCCCCCACTGACCTCTGACGCCCGGAATCCTGGCAAATGTGAGGGAGTCTATTTGACTCCAGCAGCTCTGAACAGCATCCCTGATGTACATAAAACAGCCATGGCAGTGCTTTTGAGAGGTGGTGGCATTTCCCTCACCAATGTATTTCTCAGTGCCTCGATGAAAGGGGTATCTCCTGGTCCCTCTTAGGGAACAGAGTTAGGGGATTGGTGAATGGCTCAGACGCAGTATATCCACACCAACGTTCCTATTTCCTTGGGCTCCCACTTCTCCACCATGCCAAAGGAATTGATGCCTTTCAACCTCTCTTGGTGTGGGCCACGGGGTTTCATTCAACCAAGCAAGCAAGCAAGCCAAGGCTTAGAACCACTCCCCCTGCTCCAGGAAGCACACTGAGCGAGAATCTCTTGGGAAGGAGACATCCCGTTCCTCCCTCCCCGGTTTAACACCCTCAGAATTGATCCCCACATGTATTTCCAAGACTTTTGCCAAGATAAAGAGCAAAATCTTGCACTTACTTTGGTGTAGAAGTCTCTTCCATCCAGGTTTGGCTTTATTACATGAGACACGTGTTGGCATTTAGCTCTGGTTTTGGTCTGAAGACCATGAGAGGTGGCAAAGTGACTTCTCAGGCAGGAACATTATAGGTCTTCAAGCACATGATGAACAGCAGGGAGAAGGGGCTACTTTGTAAAACAAGGGAAGCTTTGTGTTCTGTGAGTCCTCCGCCCCGTGTGTCCCATTTCTCACTCTCTCCAAGCAGTCCCTTAACTACCAATGAGAGACGAGAGGAGGTTGTGAAGCTAACAGATGTTGCAAATCAGGAACCCACAGAATCTGCCTGCTGGTTTCAGTTGCGGTTGCAAAAAGATAAGGTATTCTTTCCATAGTCATTGAAAGCCCCTTGTTTTCAGACTGTGCCTTGGACGAGAAGTTAAGACCTTGCCATTCGCTTCTTAATCTTTCCAGCCATTAGGATCAACCACTCCATCCCCACAGTTCTTGAATTCTTTGCTCTCTTCTTGCTGTTTTCTGGAAGCAATGGCTTGGTTTCTCAATGCCCTAACCTCAGTGGGACCTTCACTCTACTGGACGGCCACTGCAAGTGACAACAAGGCATCATTTGCGCATGAACTGTCTTAATACTGCTTGAATTTCCTTTGTCATGAGATCCAAACAGGCTAGATGATCAGTCTCAAATTCTCTCCCATTTCCCGAGGGTATGTTGCTGCCATCACTCCTGGTGTCAATTTGACGTGGAAGTTTGTATCACAGGCTATACCAATGCTGGACACTGGAAGCTGCCTGTATCCACTGGGGATGAAAACGGTTGCAGATAACAGAAAACCTGGTTAATAAATAGGTTACAAATAAATGTTTATTTTTCTCACATATCTAGAAGTCAGTGGTTGCAAGCATGGATTCAAGTGTCCAAAAAATCTGCCAAGGACTCTGGCTCTTTGGATCTGTTCTACCACCCTTAGTATATTGGCTCTAACAATCCTGAGAGTTGTTACCTCGTGGTTGCAACCTCATGGTTGCAACATGGCTGCTGAAGCCCCAGATAAGACATTTGTGTTGTCAAGGCAGAAACTGGGAGAAG
This sequence comes from Neofelis nebulosa, assembly GCF_028018385.1. NCBI lineage: Eukaryota > Metazoa > Chordata > Mammalia > Carnivora > Felidae > Neofelis > Neofelis nebulosa. Next base: position 6,999,142 of record NC_080794.1, on the reverse strand, counting down.
ACAGAAAGCGTGACTCTCATATCAGGAAGGCAAGAGTTTTCCCAGAAATCTCAAGACAAAACTCCACCTATATTAGCCTGGCCAGAAGTGTGCCGAACAGTCATCTAGTGACAAAAAGGAATCTGAGAACCTACATACTTGGCAGGACCAGGGTCTATATAGTAGGGGCAGGCAAGGGGTTGTAAAGGCTGTACGGGGCTGTTGGGTGAGGGAATCTCTCTCTAGAATAGATTATGCAGCTCATGCTTCTTTGAGTCAAGAACTTCTAAGTCAAAGTCTGGGGCAAGGCCATCTGTTTGGTAGAGCCTTGGCCATGTTCCCACATCCTAGCAGCAATGGTGGCTGGAAGCATAAGCATCTAGCATCTTCAGCGGCCGAGGTGGGAGTTTCTACTTCCTAAAGCAGGACATTCCCCAATGTAGGAAGAGAGTTCAGATGCTGGAGGGGCCCAAACGGTGACAGACATCTTCCTTCCTACATCGTTGTAGACCTTCCCAGATTATCGTCTGCATGCAGTTACAAGTTTAGAATGAACTTTTTTTGGGAAACAGAATATTTGCATGAAATTATTATTTTTTAATTATCTGTCAGCTGTCCTCAGATATTCTTTTAAATACTTAAAGGGTGAGAAGGCAGCACTCCAAAGAAGGAAATCTGTTCTGCACCTTGGCTTGTTGCTGAGGTCCAGCTTACCACCAGGCTTCTCTTCCGGCTCTGTACTTTCTGTCTTGACTGAGGGTGCAGGTATCCAGGAACCTGCAGCCGCACAGCTGCCCCAGACCTACTGACCACAGCGTGCCCACCCTCCAGGCCTTTCCAGCACCCCCACCCCCCCCACCCCATGCTCCAAGCCCCATAAAATGCATCTGTGTTCCACTTCGGAGGACTAGAATTTCCAAGGTAGTAAGTAGCTCACTTAAACAAATCCTTGCTGGTACTTTGCTGGGAGAATGCACGCTGTCCTATTCGGTACTGCTGATTGCAGCTACGGAAATGCATGAGAGTTAGAAACCACATAACCACCACAGCCTGACCATATTAATAAAGGCCCCGGGAAGGCACACACACTAACGGGGAGAAGCAGTCAACTGAAGAAGGCATGGCCCCCGAGGCAACAGAAACCGTCCTTATTCACATTAATAGATGTGCATTGTTAGGTGAAAACTACCTCATCGGTTCCAGTAGCCCCAGAATTATTGTCGTTTCACATTTTTAAAACTCAGCGCCTGGAAACTTTGTGTCATGTGGCCGTCAGTCTCTACATTCCACTCCTGAAAGGTTTCGTTTTGCTGTAAGAGACGATAGGTTTGTCCTGCCTCAGCAAACCTAAACTTACAGAGAAGCATAGTGATCGCTTCATTTTCGTGATCAGCACGTATTAGATGTTTGATGGCTGCAGTGTTTGTTCTTAGCCATTTCTTGTGGGTTTCTGGTCTCATTTGCATTCTTAAACTTTGAAAGCTAAGAGTTTCAAACATTTCAGGAACGCTGAGACATTCATGGGGGAGTAGGTGAAATACCATGAATGAGAAGGGTTTTGTAAGCTGAGATTTATTCTTAGGCAAGATTTCAGCAAACAAATCTCACTTTTTGTGAAATACACAAAAAGTGACTTACACACCTCTTTTTTTCTTTTGCTCTCATGCTTGTACTTCCTAAATTAAAAGACTACAAAACAGATCAGATTTTTTTAAACGACTTTATTGGATCCACCAAATGAGTGGATTTTAAAATTCACCCATTTCAAATGTACAATTCAGTGATTTTTCATCACCTCGCAGTGCAACCATCTCCATAAAACTGTGTTCGAATGTTTCATCCCTCCCCCACAAGCAGCGTATCAGATTTAAATTCAGTCAGGTAGCCAGAGTGGGGTTATTTGTAACAAACTCCAAATCTAGGACAATGCTGAACCGGTATCTAAGCAAACAGGCAGACGGTGTAGGCCTCCCGGGGTTATTCAGTAACCGCATTAAAACTTTGGCATTAAGTGGATCTGGGGCAAAAAGGGAACTTAGTGCACACTGAGGCCCACAGCGCTCAAGAGCATGGAATATTGCCTACTTGCCTGGAAACGGAGCTACCAGTGAATCCCCAAAAGCCTGGCAACATCACACTCTGCTCCAGGGGAGTACTTTTCAGGGGTTTGCTCAAGTTTTGGTGGGGAGGGGAACTAGATCCAGTTCCTTCCAGGATTTCTTGGAAAGGCACCCAAGCTGCCTGCTATGCTCCATATTCCTCTTTGTAGCCCATTATCGTCTCCGGACAACGTAGCGCTTGAACAGGACACGGAGAAGCGAAAGCAGATTCCGCAGGGCCTGGGAATAACCATATCTTATTTTCGGGAGTGGAAGGTGCATGCACAGCAGGGAGAATGAGCTATTAGGATTAGACCACGGGTCTGCTGGGCACACACACATTTAGCCATGGAGGGTGGGGAACGTCTGTTCCAGTGAATTATGTAGAAAGGCTCGCCGATAGCCACAGGGCAGGGCAAAAGGGTGAGAGGTGTGTGTTCGGAGTCATTCTGAGAAAGCAGTTCCAGAGGCTGGGCTCGATCCAGGTTTTGTGGGGCCTGAAGCTTCCTCAATGTTGGAAACCCTCTTTAAGGAAAGAAAAACAAAACTACTAATACAAAACTAGGTAAAGTGAATATTTACTTGAACAACAAATTACAAAATTTAAGAAGCCAATCAGCACCACAAATATCACAAAATCCAGAAGAACAATGCAGGGATTTTACTAATTAATTGCCTGAGGCATTTCTAAATACTTTTGTTCCCTTTATTTTCTGGCCGTATACGCCTCTTCACATAAGGATGATTCTGCAGTATAATCTTCTGTGGAGAGAAGAGAAAGATAATTCTTTCCTCGAACATGATTAATCAAATACTGTTTTTATTACCAAAGTTCAGGGGAGTTTCAGCTTCCTCACTTGGTAATGTTAGTCATGTAGAGCTTTAAGATTCTTGTCCGTTTGGGAAAACTTCAATGAACTTTTCTTTCACTTACAATCCATAGCTTGTAGGGCATCTCAAGCTTTCTTGTGCAGTGCTGAATGTTAAGTGGTCTTTGAATCAAGGGCCCTCGTTGCCCAGTTGGTTGTGATGTCCCTGTTGGGGTGTATTAAAATTTCAGGCTATCTTTATATGTCAGGTCCAGCCTGTTGGAAGGGAAAACAAAGGCCACAGTAAGAAAAAATGCAGGCCGGCACTTGGGGCCCCAGGCTGGGCCACACCCAGAGATTCATTTGCGTTGCTCCTGTGAGGCAGTGCATAGTGATGCTTTGTGCTTGGAGAGGGAAGCATGAGCTCCCGGCCCACGGTGCCAGGGAGCGGCCTCCACCATCAGCCGTCTGGAGACCAGGGCAGGAGGGAGCGAAAGAGGAGGACGGAAGGCAAACTGAGGACCGTGCGGTGGGCAGGGCCGGGCCACGCGGTCAGGGATGGTAGGACGTCACCAGCAGAGGCCTGGATCTGGACGGATGCCTTCTAGAGTAGACGGAGAATTGAAACCTGGCACAAGAGTATTTAGCAGCAGATCCTAAACAAAATGCTTGCCAACTGGGCTCTTGAAGGGGGAAGCAGCACTGGGGAGAAGAATTCTAACAGCAGTCATGCCCGGTCGCTTGTCCTGAACGGAGGATAAGGAAACTAACAGTGTTCGTCTGCTCGGGCTGTCGTAACAAGGTACCAAAGAGTATGTGGCTTAAACAACTGAAACGGACTTCCTCACGGTCCCAGAGGCCAGGGGTCCACGGTGAGGCCTCTTCCTGGCTTGTGGGTGGTCACCTTCTTGCTGTGTCCTCACATGCCCGAGTGAAAGTAAGCTCTGGTGTTTCTTCTCATAAGGGCACTAATCCTACCATGAGAGCCCCAGCCTCGTGACCTCTCCTCACCCAATTATCTCCCAAAGTCCCCAACTCCAAATACCATCACACTGGGGGTTGGGCTTTTGACACATGACTTTTGGGGGAGACAGCATTCAGTTCACAGCAGCATATAAATGAAGGAAAGGGTAAAGCCCAGGGAAGCACAGGGCTCAAACGAGTGGGGGAGAAGTGGAGCCACACAGGCAGTGAGAGCCAGTCTGGGGAGCTAGTGGGTGGGTGAGCTGCCCCCCCCGCCCATAGGAACAGCACAAAGCCACACCACAGCCACAGCGGCCCTGGCCCGTCCACCACATGCTGCCTCAGCGCATCTGGGTCACGGGAACAGCGCCAGCCTTCTGCTTGGACGAACTCAATGACCAAGCTTCAGAACAATCTCCCATGACGATGCAGTGAGAGCCCTCCACCAGAGGGCAGGCAGCCCGAGCCACTGCCCGTCAGCTGAGTAGATGGCTGAGCCGCGTGGCTTTCTGGAGCACACGGAAGCCCCAGAGGAGGAAGAAGGACATTCGCAAGCCCAGCGCTAAGCTGCTGAGGCCAGAAATGGGTCACTCTGGAACCTGTGTGGGATGGACAAGTACCGTGCCTCACTGCTTTAAACACAGACTTGCTAGGGCGCCTGGGTGGCTCAGTTGGTTAAGCGTCTGACTCTTGATTTCAGTTCAGGTCACGATCTCACGGTTTGTGAGTGAACGCGGACAGCACAGAGCCTGCTTGGGATTTTCTCTCTCTTTCTCTCTCTGCCCCTCTCCCCAGCTCATGCTCTCTCTGTCTCTGTCAAAATAAATAAATAAACTTTAATAAACATAGCCTTGCTGATAACCATGGCTCTTCTGTCCAAACTAGGTGATCAACCCACAGGGCTACTGTGAAAAAGTGAAATAAAATATGCATATGAGCTCTTAGCCCTGTATCTAGAAGATTCCGCCAGTTGGGAGCAGTGAACGGTGCTGCTGTTGAAAGTTCCAGGGTGGTGATGGGGGACCGTCAGTGGTGAGAGGTGTATTCCGCTCTGTCGGTCCCCTCCGACCTCATTCCCACTGTGATGGCAGTGACTCAGCCACATGTGCCCTGAAGCGAGCAGTCACGTAGGAGACGTATGACCCCTCAGCTCCAGGGCTGAGAATCACAAGGTCAAGAGGGAAAGAGAAGGAAGTGCAGCATGAGGGAAGGCTCAGGGGACATGTAAGAACGAGGAGTGCACAGAACAAGGTTTGGCGGATGGAACAGAAGAGGGGTCCGGTCTCACAGGTCGTGTGGGCTGTTAGGGGGAATGGGAAGCAGGCCTGGGATCACCAGAGGAGGCTGGAACCTGAGAAGGCGGGGGGAGGAGGGCTGAGCATGGGAATTAAAAATGTTTGAGGAGAAGCAAACAGGCAAACAAACCAACAACGATCATCTCTAAGGTGTTAAAAGAAAACATTTTCAGGCATAGTATTTCATGCATTCCTAAGCATATTCCCGTTAATTTAACATACTGTTCTCTCTGGGTGATGAAAGGCTCAGAGAGGGTAGGAGAGTCCCTGAAGTCACACAGCTCACTGAGGGCAGAGCCGGCCCGGGAAGTCTCGCATTTAGCTCTGAAATGCTGTACAGTTCTGCCCAAAAGCACAGTGATGATCACCCCCCCTCAACACACACACACACACCACCCCCCACCACCCCAGCACCAGGGCAGCTGACTTTATAAACTGTAACTTGCCCCACCTGGCCTACTTCCTTTAATATGTAGCCACGTGCTGGACTCTGGTCAGCGCAGCAAGGGCAGCGAGCCCCCGGGCCAGGGGGCAGCCCAATCTGTCACGCTTCAGTAAGAGCTGCTCAAGTGACCACTTGGCAATGGCATTTTAACTATGAGCTGCTTTTCGGGCTCGGCCTCAGTCTGGATCCCGCATGACTCTGCAACAGCAAGTTGTAGGAGACTCAAAACTGGCCTGTAGGCTGCATCTCTGTGAGCACTGGTGGGCTCCCAGGAGCTAACGGCCAAAGCACCACGGACGAGCCGGTCCCCAGCAGGCCCGCCCAGCTGGTCACCTGCAATACAGGCATCAGGCACTGAGGCAGGTTCTGAGAATACAGAGGTATTTACTACACAGGCCTTGGTCTTGAGGAGCCCAAGGCAGAGATGCTCACAAACACCACGTAGCCGGGGAAGCTCAGAGGCGGGAGGTTCAGCCTGCGGGTGGGGAACTTGGGTGGACTCCCCAGCCGGGGTGGCTTGGGGGGTGTCAGCAGGCACTTGCAGAGCTGAGGGTGGCGGTTTTGGTTGGAAAACCATCTGGGGGCTCAGAGGTGAAAGCAGACCCCCGTCTGTCCAGCCCATGGAGCGTCCCCTGCACTAGAGAGGGGGCAGCAGTGAGAGAGGAGCCTGGCCAGCAGCATTGACCAGGAGCTGCTGAGTTAGGATCATTCTGCAGAGACGGCATTAGTCAGGACGCTCTAAGTTGCGAACATCCCAAACCACCTCCAATGAACAGAGCTTAGGGGGGCAGAGGTGGGGTTGGCCTTCAGGGTGTTGGGGTGAAGCCTGGGCAGGCCCCCGGAGGTCCCCTCATCGCAGGTCAGCTTCTCCCCACAGCAGGGCTGTGGCTGCTGCTGTGCACACGCACCTTCTAAGAGTTGGCCGGGAAGATGGCTTCTGTCCCCAGGCACAGTGGGGACACATACTCCTCCCTCCCCCTTCTGGGCAGAAACTCCTTCACAGGTGGCTGGCGGAGCCTTGTGCCTCAGGGTGGCGTGGCGGCTGGCTCTAAAACACAAGACAAGGAACTTCTCTAGTTGGATACGTTTGACCCCCTGAAACAAAGTCCCACAGGGTGGGTGGCTTCAACCATAGAAGTTCGTTCCCTCACTTTTCTGGAGGCTGGAAGGAAGTCCACGAGCAAGGTGTCCACAGGGTTAGTTTCTTTCTGAGGCCTCTCTTCTCGGCTGGCAGATGGCCACTCGTCACTGTGTCCTCACATGGTCTTCCTCTGAGTTGTCTGTGTCCTATTCTTTTCTTATAAGGACACGAGTCATACTGGATTACGACCATCCCACATGAGCTCATTTTACCTTAATTCCCTTTTAAAGATCCAACCTCCCAATACAGTTACATTCTAAGGTACAGGGGGTTAGGACTTCCACGTATGAATCTCGGGGGGGACAGGAATAACAGGGCATCCGAGGTGAATTGTGACTAGGAGGTAAGAATGCACGTGATATCAATTTCTAGTGCTCATTGGGTTCTGTCTTTGTGCCAGACACTGTTGTAAGACTAAGACCTTTTCATGAGGTAACTAATTTTATCCTTGTAACAATCAATGAATTACGATTTCCCAATAAACTTCTGACATCCATTAAAAAACAAAAAGCAAGGGGTGCCTGGGTGGCCCAGTCGGTTGGGCGTCCAACTTCAGCTCAGGTCATGATCTAACGGCTCGTGAGTTTGAGCCCCACGTTGGGCTCTGTGCTGACAGCTCAGAGCCTGGAGCCTGCTTTGGATTCTCTATCTTCCTCTCTCTCTCTGCCCCTCCCCCACTCATCCTCTATGTCTCTCAAAAGTAAATAAACGTTAAAAAAAATAAAAAACAAAAAGCAAAACCAAACAAAGGCTCAGATGTAGGCAATGGTCTTGGAAGAGAGCAGGAATGGTGCAGGCAGGCTGTTCATTTTAATAGTCCATATTCAGCACGTACATTGACTGCCCTCCTTAAAGTACACTGCAAAGTCATATTCCTTCTTGCCCAATTTTTTTTGTTATAATACCTGTTAATCACTTTCATCAACAGATATCTATGGAAGATTTACTCAGTACTGGGCAGAGAGCAAGATAGTTAGAAAACTTGCAGGTATAAGACATAATCCTGTGGGCGAAATATTTCCATGTTTGCTTGTATATGGATAAAGAAACTCTGGAATGCTATAAAAGAAACAAATAGCAATGGTTAGCTGAGGGTGGGATTGAGCCCATGGTAACAGAGGCCTGGAGGATTGTCACTGTATGCCTTTTTGTAGGTTTTGATATTTTCTGAACCATATATCTGGATGGCCTATTCACAAAAATTAGGTTAAAAAAAGTTAGATGTGGGGCGCCTGGGTGGCTCAGTCGGTTAAGCGGCTGACTTCGGCTCAGGTCATGATCTCGCGGTCCGTGAGTTCAAGCCCCACGTCGGGCTCTGTGCTGACAGCTCAGAGCCTGGAGCCTGTTTCGGATTCTGTGTCTCCCTCTCTCTGACCCTCCCCCGTTCATGCTTTGTCTCTCTCTGTCTCAAAAATAAAAACGTTAAAAAAAAAAAATTAAAAAAAAAATAAATAAAAAAAAGTTAGATGTGAGCTCTGCACCCCCCCTGCCTCCCTCCGCATCCCACCAAGGCATCTATAATTTGTCACTTTTAGATCAGGCTTTAACTGGGGTGGCTTAGTCGGTGAAATGTCCAACTTGGGTCCAGGTCATGATCTCACAGCTCATGGGTTCGAGCCCTGTGTCGGGCTCTGCACTGACAGTTCAGAGCCTGGAGCCTGCTTCTGATTCTGTGTCTCCCTCTCTCTCTCTGCCCCTCCCCTGCTTGTGCTCTGTCTCTCTGTATCTCTCTCTCTTTCTTAAAAATAAATAAACATTTAAAAATTTTTAAAAAGTGATAATAAAAGATCAGGCTTTAACTAGCAGTGAGGTAAATCTAAAATTATCCCACCTTCTTCACCCAGTAGCCTCAGAACGTGTGTGACTGGAACCATTATCCTTGCTTTGCAGGTAAAAAGCTGAGCCCAAGAGAGAGTGTGTGCACTGATCACTCAACACGGGGGTAACTGAGCCTAAACTGGGGGCCTGATTCTCCGATTTCTAATTTGGGCCCCTCCTCACCACATACCTAGTTGGTCCTTAGAGAAAGAAGATAATGAAAGATACCATCATCATTCATTCAACAACTACATTTTGAGTCTCTGGCAAACAAAATGTACACGGTCCCTGACCTTTGGGGGTTTATGTTCTAGGGGGAAAAACAGGCAGAGACTCAAGTGAGCATATCATTACATGTGGTGGTAAGTTCCACAAAGAAGAAAAGAGATGCACTGAGCAGGGGAGAAGATGGTGGAATGCAGGAGGATCCCAAGGTCACCTCAACCCACAGACACATCTGGAAAACACGCACATCAGTGCAACAAACTCAGGAAATGACCTGAATCCTGACAGAACAGACTTTCTACGGTTACTCGCAGAGAGGAGGTGAGAAGGGTAGGAGGGGCAGAAACATGGTCAGGAGGCAAACTTCTGAAAGGACTAACCACAAACAGGAGGGACGCCCCAAGCATGGAGAAAGATGAGGAGCCGACCCCACACCCAGCATCCCAGACACAGGGGACCTGCTCTGGGAAGACAAGTCCCCATAACATCTGGCTTTGAAAACTGGTGGGGCTTAGCTTTGCAAGATTTTACAATCAGTGGGGCTTAACTGAGGGTACTTTAAAAGTCAGGGGGCTTAGCTCTAGAAGAGCTGGAGAGTGATAGGAAACTGAGTCCCTGCTCTTAAAGAAAAAGCATAACAAACAGCTCTATCACGATCCAGCATTAGAAGCACAGTTTGAAAAGCACTTGTGGTATATGTGAACACTGATTTATACTAATCTCAGAATGTGTGCTGGAAGGAAAGGGACCTTTTGGAGACTTCTCCAAGAACAAAAGAGCTGGCGGAGGTCATTTCTCCCCCATCCAACCCCCGTGTGGATAGACTGACACTTCCAGAAACCAGTGTGAACACCCGCCACCCATCTTGCCAACACCACAGCCCTGCCCCAGTGTTCTCCTCTGTGTCTGCTCTATCCAACTCACCTCACTCAGCAGGTGTCCCCCCGAAGTGACTTCTGCTACAACACATCCTGAAAACAGCTCCGGTGGGGTTCAGTGCCACTCCAAAGCGACAGCTGCCCTGGGGACAGGGGAAGATGACCTCACACAACACTATGACTGCAGCCCCAGCAGACAGGTTAGGGGCAGGCCTCTGGTCAGACTGCTGACATCACCCGACTACAAGCCCACAACAGCCCCAAGCTGGCCCCTTAACAGCACAGGCTCCAAACCTTGCCCAGTGTGCCTAAGAAAGGCAAAGTGGGCCATGGCAGGCGACTAGCCTGAAGGCAAATGTGGCTCAGTCACAACAGCAGGGTGCACTCAACCCACACAGGAGACACCCCTGAAGCACGTGGTTCTGGTGAACAGGGGACATTGTGCTACAGGGCACCCCAGGACCTCTTCTTCATAAGGCCACTGCTTTCAAGATCAGGAGACACAGCTGATTTTCCTAACACATAGAAGCAAATACAGAAAGTTAGAAAAAATGAGGAGACCAAGGAATGTGTCCCACATGAAAGAACAGGACAAAACCATAGCAAAAGAGCTAAAGAAACAAAGATAGGCAACATGCCTGATAAAGAATTCAAAGTAATGGTCATAAAAATAGTCACTGGGAAAAAACAAAAAAGGTAATCACTGGACTTGAGTGGAGTGGACGATCCCAGTGAATCAAAGAGAAAGAAAATATAAAAAAGAATCAATCAGAGATGAAAATTTCAGAGATGAAATTAAATACATTAGAGGGAATCAAACAGATTAGAGGAGGTGGAAGAATGCATCAGTGAGCTGGAAGACAGTAATGGAAAGCAACCATGAACAGCAAAAAGAAAAAAGAATAATAAAAAATGAGGTTAAGAGAACTCAGAATCATGCATAATAATGTTTGTATTATAGGGATCCCAGGAGAAGAGAGAGAAAAGGGGGCAAGAAATTTATTTGAAGAAATAATGCTGAAAAATTCCCACATCTGAGCAAGGAAATGGATATTCAGATCCAGGAGGTACAGAGAGCCCCCAACAAAATCAACACAAGGGGATCCACACCAAGATAAACAGTAGTGATAAAGAGAGAATTTTTAAAGTATCAAGAGAAAAGAAAACAGTTATGTACAAGGAAAATCCCATAAGGCTATTAGTGGCTTTTTCAGCAGAAACTTTGAGTCTAGAAGGGAGTGGCATGATATATTCAAAGTGCTGAAAGGAAAGAAACCTGCAACCAAGAATACCTAGTAAGGCTATCATTTAGAATAGAAGGAGAAATAAAGAGTTTCCCAGACAAATGAAAGTTAAAGGAGTTTATGACCACTATACCAGCCATACAAGAAATGTTAAAGGGAATTCTTTGTGTGGAAAGAAAAGGTCATAATCAGGAGTAAGAAAATTAGGAAAAGAAAAAAATATCACAGGTGTAGTAGATTAATCAAATCAGTAATCAAAAAACTCTCAACAAGCCAAAGTCCAGGACCAGATGCCTTCACAGGCGAATTCTACCAAACATTTAAGGAAGAGTTAATACCTATTCTTCTCAAACTATTCCAAAAACATAGAAGATGAAGAAAAGCTTCCAAATTCATTCTATGAGCATTACTCTGACAACAAAGCCAGATAAAGAGACTATGAAAAAAGAACTACAAGCCAGTATCTCTGATGAACATAGATAAAAAACCCTCAACAACAAGCCAAATTCAGCAATACATTGAAAAACTCATTCACCACAACCAAGTAGGATTTATTCTAGGGATGCAATAGTGGTTCAATATTCACAAGTCAATCAACCACATTAACAAGAGAAAGGATAAAAACAATATGATTTATATAAATAGATGTAGAAAAAGCATTTGACAAAGTACGACATCCACTTATGAAAAAACTCTCAACAAAGTAGTTTCAGAGAGACCACACCTCAACATAATAAAGGCCATATATGAAAAATCCACAGCTAACATGATATTCAATGATGAAAAACTGAGAGCTTTTCTTCTAAGATTAGGAACAAGACAAAGACATCCACTCTCACCATTTATTCATCATAATACTGGAAGTCCTAGCCACTGCAATCAGACAAGAAAAAGAAATAAAAGGCATCCAAATTGGATAGGAAGCAAAACTTTCACTATTTGCTGATGACATGCTACTATACACAGAAAACCCTAAAGACTCCACCAAGAAACTACTAGAATTGATAAATAAATTCAGCAAAATTACAGGATATAAAATTAATGTACAGAAACCTGTTGCATTTCTATATACACTATTAATAAAGTTGCAGATAGAGAAATTAAAAAAAAAAGTCCCATTTACAATTGTACCAAGAATAATAAAATACCTAGGAATAAACTTAACCAAGGAGGTGAAAGGCCTATATTCCAAAAACTTTAAAACACTGATTTAAAAAAATTGAAGACAACACAAATAAATGGAAAGATATTCCAGGCTCATGGATTAGAATAATTAACATTGTTTAAAAGTCCATATTACCCAAAGCAATCTACAGATTTAATGCAATCTCTATCAGAATACCAATAGTATAAGGGCATCTGGTTGGCTCAGTCAGAAGAGCATGTGACTCTTGATTCTCTGGGTTGTGAGTTCAAGCCCCACATTGGGTGTAGAGATTACTTAAATAAATAAACATTTTTTTAAAATGTTAAAAAATACTGAGCACATACACCACAAAACTAAAATGAATGATACTAAAATCTGCATGGAACCACAAAAGACTGAACAGCCAAAGCAATTGTGGAAAAGAATGAAGCTGGAGGTATGACAATCCCAGACTATAAGATATACTACAAATGTGTCGTAATCCAAACAGTATGGTACCGGCACAAAAATAGACACATAGATCAACAGAACTGAGAACTCAGAAATAAATCCACAATTATATAGTCAATTAATCTATGATAAAGAGGCAAGACTACGCAATGAAGAAAAGACAGTCTCTTCAGCAAACGGTGTTCGGAAAACTGGATAGCTACATACAGAAGAATGAATGTAGACCACTTTCTGACACCATACACAAAAATAAACTCAAAATGGATTAAAGACCTAATGTGAGACCTGGAAATATAAAGTTCCTAGAAGAAAACATAGGCAGTAATTTCTTGGACATCAGCTGTAGAAACATTTTTCTAGGTATGTCTCCTTTGGCAAGGGAAAGTAAAGCAAAATTAAACTATAGACACTGCACCAAAATGAAAACTTCTGCATAGTGAAGGAAACCACCAACAAAAGTGCACCCTACTGAGAGAAGATATTTGCAAATGATATATCTGGTAAGAGGTTAATATTCAAAATCTCCAAAGAATTTATACAACTCCACACCAAAAAAGCCAACAACAACAACAACAACAACAACTAAGCAATCTGATTAAAAAATGGGGAGAGGATGTGAATAGGAGACATTTTTCCCAAGAAGACATAAAGATGGCCAACAGACACATGAAAAGATGCTCAACATCATTAATCATTAGGGAAATGCAAATTAAAACCACAATGAAAATCACTTTTTTTCTCTAGTCAGAATGGCTAGAATAAAAAATATAAGGAATAACAAGTGTTGTTGGTGAGGATGTGAGAAAAAGGAACCCTCATGCACTGTTGGTGGGAATGCAAATTGGTGTAGCCCCTGTGGAAAACAGTCTAGAATCTCCTCAAAAAATTAAAAATAGAATTACCATACGATCCACTACTGGTTATTTACCCAAAGAAAATGAAAACATTAATTAGAAAAGGTATATGCCCCCCTATATTTATTGCAGTGTTATTTACAATAGTCAAGATGGGGAAGCAATCCAAGTGTCCATCGGTACATGAATGGATAAAGAAGTGGTGTAATACATACAATGGAATACTACTCGGCCATAGAAGAGAATAAAATCTTGCCATTTGCAACAACATGGATGGACCGAGAATCCTCTAGGAGTCTAATTCTAATGCTAAGTGAAATAAATCAGTAAGAGAAAGACAAATACCATATAATTTCACTCATGTGGAATTTAAAGAGACAAAACAAACAAACAAAAAAAGAGAAACGACAAAAACCGGACTCTTAAATATGCAGAACAAACTTGTGATTGCCAGAGAGGAGGTAGGAGGAGTTACGAGTAAAATAGATAAAGGGAATTAAGAGTACATTTATCTTGATGAGCACTAAGAACTCTATGGAATTGTTGAATCATTATATTGTACACCTGAACTAATATAGCACTGTGTTAATTATACTTGAATAAAAACATAATTTATTATGTTGAGATGCCTTGAAAAAATAGCAAAGCAAATCTATGTCCAATGCAGTAATCTAGATGCAGGTCATGGTCACAGGTGAGTGAAGCAATGGGGCTGGCATCCTGATCTGTGACAACTGGTTTCAAGGAAGAGACTTTTAGCATGTCAACAGACAGTGACACTTAATAGGCCTAAACACATTTCTTGGGAGATTTTTTTTTTCCAAGCAGAAAATTCAAAGTTTTTTTTGTACTTATTAGCAATACTGCAGTGGACCCCAGCACTCTACGGTTGAAACCTATCAACACTAGAAAGGGAGGCTGTTGTTACAGCAGAGGCCATTCGGGACAACCAGGAGCTTATCAAGTAAATACACAAATGAAAAAAAAAAACAATCGGGACACACAGTAGGGAAAGAATTTTCTTCTACTCATCATAGATTTCAGATGACATTGTATAATAAAAGCAAGATTAACAAGGCAAAAACAAATAAAACTCCCCAAACCCAAGTTTATTAACATGTATATCTCACATCTCACATGTACATGGGACAGAATAATTCAAAGATGTGGCTTAGAACTTTGGGTTCTATAACATAAACAAAGAACAATACATTTATAGAGAAATTAAAGACAGAGAGAGAGAGAGAGAGAGAGAGACAGAGGGAGACCATGAAAGGGAATAACCAGGGTAAAACTTGAAATCCAGTGGTCAGGGAAGACTCTGGTGGAATGACATTTTGGTTGACATCCGAAGAGCTGCAGGAGGGTCTGTGAAACACAAACAAGATTGTGGGAGAGAAAAAAGTTGAGGACACAAAGGGACGGGTCATTCCATGAGTCAAAAATCTGTGGTCTTTGAACATGTCATGTGTGGGTTCTGTGTTGCCCCATTGACCATCAAATGTGCCCAGCTTGCTATCTAGTAATTTGGGATGAAAAACGAAGTAGGAGCCATGCTCCTTGGCCTCAGGAAACTTACCAGGTGATAAGTAACCCATGAAACAATCGGAGTCAGAGAGAATCATGAGATTGGGGAGACAGAAGGAGGGATGTAAGTGGCTGTATTCGTTTGGTAGATGGTGAAATGCAGAAAACCTAGCAGGCAGGGAAAGGAAGCAGGTGGATCAGGCTATCAGAGAGGCAGAGTATGGTCTTAGGGTCAGGAATGGTTTTGAATCCCCAGTTGTGTAATGTTGGGTGAGTTCTTTTTTCTCTCTGACCCTCAGTTTCCTAATCTGGCGATTAAATCTTGTATTTTCTACCCCTTTTGTGGTTGTGAATATTAAGTAACGTAAGATACATGTAGGACTGTGGAGAATGAAATGCCTGAACCCCATGGCCGTCTAGGACATGGAGGTGGACCATCTCCCCTGGGGCAGCACTTGGTGAATTTCCAGTGTTTGCTGCAGCCACGAGCTCAGCCTCCTGGTTAATAACCAGTTTGGGGGGTACAGACAGCAGTCCAAATCTGTGCCCCCTAATTAACAGTCTTGACTAAATGATAGGTGGGTTTTGTGGAAACCGCTCACAACCACTAAGGAAACCATCTGGGTTTGTAAGAGGTAATCTGTCTCTCTCTGTTTTTCTCTCTCCTTTCCCTCTCAGCAGTGGCGCTGGCCAGATCTCTCATTCAGTACAGCCATCTTTCAAAGAACTCTGAGCAGGTTCTATATCACACAGATGAATCAATTATGTCATTTATCCCAACTCATAACATGTGAAAATAGTTAAAACCAAGAGTGCAGTGAAAGTCCTTTCTTCCCAAGAAGCACCTCAAATAAATTGGGCATTTACATAAGCAACAGTAATCAAGACTCGGGTCGTAGTCATGGGCGAGTGGAGATAAGTCTGTGACTACCCGCACCCTAAGAGGATTCAGCCATTCCTTTCATAGTTTGGAAAATGTGAATCAGTTCAACCTTAAAAGTACTGAACAATCTTTAACTGCCAATATTTTCCTCTTTCTGAATGTCAGAGTTGAAAGATCTCTAAATATCCCTTTGGTGTACACATGAAGAAGGCTCCTGGGCATTATGAGGTCATGCAGCCAGTTAGTGGCCGATCTAGAAAAGAAGACTTGAGGACCCCGATGTAGCTAAGATCTCTTTCAGCTATAGCACTCTGCCTTTCTGTCTTGTGTGAGCCCATATGCAGCCACAAGCTCTTGTAGGCTGTGATCGGGGACAAGCAGACCCCCTAGTCTGGGGGAGGACAGAGTGACATCCTCTGCTGAAGCACAGTGCTGGCTCTTGTTCCAGAACATACAGCAGGAGGTGGGAGAGGGGCTCCCACCAGATGCTGGTCTTCTTCACTGTTGTGGTGTGGCTTTATAATACCAGCTATAATAAAACTCCTCAATTTGGGCTGTCTATAAAATGATTTCTGGTAGTAAGTCTTTCTACCCTAGTCTAGGGTTGCAGCACTTACTCTGTTTTCTTATTTTCCTAGGACCGTGCAGGAACTGCATCCATTTCCTCTCGGCATCTTGTCCCTGGACCAGGTCGCTCAGTACTAAGAATATTTATAGTGGAAGGGCGGGACTTTTGAAGACCTGGCTTTCAGTCCTAGCTGTACCCTTTAATGATTTTGAGATCTCCATCAAGACATCAATCTATTTTCTAGAGCTGCTTACATTTATTAACTTTTTGTCCAACTATAAGGTATCATACTAAACACTGAGATATAAGAGGGCAAGCAAGATCCCTGCCCTCCAGGAGATTGCCCTGTGGTGGGAGACAGCCACACAAGCAATCATAACTTACATTCTAGAGTAGAGGGACTACACGTATGCTGACGATGTATAAGCAGCCTAGTTCTCCAACAGTGGAACTACAAATGGTTCTATGCTGCAGACTTTAAAGGGGTGCTACTGAGGACAGTGTTTGAGGTCATGGACAGCCAGGTTAGAAGGAGCATTCTATATCTAAGTAAGGAGCTTGGGTTTTATCCTGTCAACTCACGTCACATTTGTAGACTTGAGGCAGGATCCGATTTCCCTCTAAGAAATATCATACTGGTTGGCAGGGCAGGCCTAGAGGCAGGGAAACCAGACAGGTGGTTCTGGGAGTGGAGGTGAGTTCCTGAGCCAGGACGAGAAGTCAGAAGAAAGATCCAAGAGGTAAGAGGAAACCTAGGAGAGAGGGTGTTAAAGAAATTTCAGAAGGAGAAAATTTCCAGGAGGGATTAGAAAACAGATTTTCCAATCCTGCAGACCAGAAGTAAGCAGCCCAGGACATTCTGCCACCAGGACATGCTGACAGCCCTGTGATGGGACCAGTTCCAGGGCAGCTGTGGGCAGAAGCCAGACTGCAGGTGTTGAGAAGAAAATGGGAAAGGCAAGGCAAGGACAGCTAGAAGATCTCGGTTTCTTTACCTGACCATTAGGACAGGAGTAAAATGTGTTATGTGACTATCCATTCAGAACCCTTTACGATCCCTTGGCTGTGGACGAAAATGTCCTGGGGGTGGATGGAGGCGACAGCTGCATAACAGTGTGAATGCACTTAATGCCACTGAAATGTACACTTTAAAAAATGGTGAAAATGGTAAATTTTATGTTGTATCTATTTCGATCTTTAACAGGTTAAAAAAAACCCAGCTTACAGAAAACTGAAGCATTCCGTACAATTTTGTTTACTTATGTAGAAGGCTTAGAAGCAGCATGCACCGGCCTTCGCTGCAGATTTGGACATGTCCTGTAGGACATGCTGGCTGGGCAACCGGCACGGGGAGGCAGCATCTTTTCAGAGCCACACGGTTGTTTTCACCTGTTCAGACTTCCTTTGAGGTCGAGTGAGAAGCTATACACGAAAACACTGGATAACACAATGCGTGTCAAACGATCATGAGGTACGTTATTATTAGTGTTCCCCTGATCTTACTATTTTGTATTGCAGTAACTGATACAGTTTAAGCTCATTTTTATTTTCACTGAGTATTTGAAAATATAGAAAGCCATCAAATAAGATTAAAATTAACCATTGCTTCACAACCTGAAAATACTGAATTTTATAACATGACTTTTAATAACTTTTCTTACAGTTGATATATTTATATCCATTGTTGAAAATCTGGGAAATAAAGGACATTCAGATCTCCCATAATCCCACTGTCTAGAGATCATTTGGCATATTAATGATAGTTTGTCTTTTCGATGCTCTTTAAACTATTGGGGCGCCTGGTGGTTCAGTCAGTTAAGCATCCAACTTGGGCTCAAGTCATGATCTCGCAGTTCTCACGCTCTGCCTCTCTCTTTCTCTCTCTCAAAAATAAACATTGAAAAATTTTATTTATTTATTTATTTATTTATTTATTTATTTATTTTTTTTTTTAATACACGCTTTATTTACTTGATTGAAAGTCACGGCACGTACAAGGTGTACTAGCGTGGACCTCAGTGAGTTGTAGCTGGGTTTTCTGTGCTCGAGGTCACCCCACTGCCGCCGTTGCCATTGGCTGGTTTTCTTTGAGGATCAAGGTGGGTACTTTCATATAAAATCTTATTTTTAATTCCTTCTCTGGCCATTCTTTCCTGGATTCTTAGCTTTGCATAATTATACCTACAGTGGAACCAGCATCCTAATGTCACCAAGATAAATCCTCCTACTCCAACATCACATGATCTTCTAATCCTACTAGTTAACAAAAAATGTCCAAGGCCAGCCACAACAGATCCTAATGAACCATATAATACTGAATCTCGTGCACAGGGGATGTTCTTGACATCCAAAATTCCTAGGAGCTTAAAGGTCTTCCCCTTGGCGGGCTCGCCGGGCTCCGGCGCGGCGGCCATGGCCTCCGGCAACACTGAAAAATTTTAATTAAGCTATATTATTTTCTAAGCTGTTTATTTTACTAAATATAACATGTTTTCTCATATTATGAAATATTCTTTTAAAAATTTATTATTATTATTATTATTATTTTTAACGTTCATATTTTGAGAGAGACAGAGTGTGAATGGGGGAAGGGCAGAGAGAGAGGGAGACACAGAATCCAAAGCAGGCTCCAGCTCTGAGCTGTCATCATAGAGCCCGACGAGGGGCTTGAACTCACTGAGCCATGAGATCATGACCTGAGCCGAAGTGAGCTGCTTAACTGAGCCACCTAAACATTTTAAATGACAATATATCCCACTGATGTGTGTAAAATTCTACTTTTAGACATTTAAGTTTTTAATTTTCAGAAAAAAATGAATTATTTTTGTTTTTTAAAATTAATTATGATGGTTCTGTGCATAAAACATAGAAAAACAGAAACAGAGAAAAAGCCACCTGGAATCCTACCACCTAGATAGTCACTGTTAGCAGTTAAAATTTTTTTCAGTCTTTTCCTCTGTATGTGTGTGCATGCATGTGTGTGTATATTCACTCGCCAATAACAATTCTCTCTTGTTGGATACTTCAATCATCTATCATTTTTCAATATTATAAGTTATATCCCATAGGATACTATGTAATCATTAAAATAATTTTTTTTCCAATATATGAAATTTATTGTCAAATTGGTTTCCATACAACACCCAGAGCTCATCCCAAAAGGTGCCCTCCTCAATACCCATCCCCCACCCTCCCCTCCCTCCAACCCCCCATCAACCCTCAGTTTGTTCTCAGTTTTTAACAGTCTCTTATGCTTTGGCTCTCTCCCACTCTAACCTCTTTTTTTTTTTTCCTTCCCCTCCCCCATGGGTTTCTGTTAAGTTTCTCAGGATCCACATAAGAGTGAAAACATATGGTATCTGTCTTCCTCTGTATGACTTATTTCACTTAGCATCACACTCTCCAGTTCCATCCACGTTGCTACAAAAGGCCATATTTCATTCTTTCTCATTGCCACGTAGTATTCCATTGTGTATATACACCACAATTTCTTTATCCATTCATCAGTTGATGGACATTTAGGCTCTTTCCATAATTTGGCTATTGTTGAGAGTGCTGCTCTAAACATTGGGGTACAAGTGCCCCTATGCATCAGTACTCCTGTATCCCTTGGGTAAATTCCTAGCAGTGCTATTGCTGGGTCCTAGGGTAGGTCTATTTTTAATTTTCTGAGGAACCTCCACACTGCTTTCCAGAGCGGCTGCACCAATTTGCATTCCCACCAACAGTGCAAGAGGGTTCCCGTTTCTCCACATCCTCTCCAGCATCTATAGTCTCCTGATTTGTTCATTTTGGCCACTCTGACTGGCGTGAGGTGATATCTGAGTGTGGTTTTGATTTGTATTTCCCTGATAAGGAGCAACGTTGAACATCTTTTCATGTGCCTGTTGGCCATCGGGATATCTTCTTTAGAGAAGTGTCTATTCATGTTTTCTGCCCATTTCTTCACTGGGTTATTTGTTTTTCGGGTGTGGAGTTTGGTGAGCTCTTTATAGATTTTGGATACTAGCCCTTTGTCCGATATGTCATTTGCAAATATCTTTTCCCATTCCGTTGGTTGCCTTTTAGTTTTGTTGGTTGTTTCCTTTGCTGTGCAGAAGCTTTTTATCTTCATAAGGTCCCAGTAATTCATTTTCGCTTTTAATTTCCTTGCCTTTGGGGATGTGTCGAGTAAGAGATTGCTACGGCTGAGGTCAGAGAGGTCTTTTCCTGCTTTCTCTTCTAGGGTTTTGATGGTTTCCTGTCTCACATTCAGGTCCTTTATCCATTTTGAGTTTATTTTTGTGAATGGTGTGAGAAAGTGGTCTAGTTTCAACCTTCTGCATGTTGCTGTCCAGTTCTCCCAGCACCATTTGTTAAAGAGACTGTCTTTTTTCCATTGGATGTTCTTTCCTGCTTTGTCAAAAATGAGTTGGCCATACGTTTGTGGGTCTAGTTCTGGGGTTTCTATTCTATTCCATTGGTCTATGTGTCTGTTTTTGTGCCAATACCATGCTGTCTTGATGGTTACAGTTTTGTAGTAGAGGCTGAAGTCTGGGATTGTGATGCCTCCTGCTTTGGTCTTCTTCTTCAAAATTACTTTGGCTATTCGGGGCCTTTTGTGGTTCCATATGAATTTTAGGATTGCTTGTTCTAGTTTCGAGAAGAATGCTGGTGCAATTTTGATTGGGATTGCATTGAATGTGTAGATAGCTTTGGGTAGTATTGACATTTTGACAATATTGATTCTTCCAATCCATGAGCAGGGAATGTCTTTCCATTTCTTTATATCTTCTTCAATTACCTTCATAAGCTTTCTATAGTTTTCAGCATACAGATCTTGTACATCTTTGGTTAGATTTATTCCTAGGTATTTTATGCTTCTTGGTGCAATTGTGAATGGGATCAGTTTCTTTATTTGTCTTTCTGTTGCTTCATTGTTAGTGTATAAGAATGCAACCGATTTCTGTACATTGATTTTGTATCCTGCAACTTTGCTGAATTCATGTATCAGTTCTAGCAGACTTTTGGTGGAGTCTATCGGATTTTCCACGTATAATATCATGTCATCTGCAAAAAGCAAAAGCCTGACTTCATCTTTGCCAATTTTGATGCCTTTGATTTCCTTTTGTTGTCTGATTGCTGATGCTAGAACTTCCAACACTATATTAAGCAACAGTGGTGAGAGTGGGCATCCCTGTTGTGTTCCTGATCTCAGGGAAAAAGCTCTCAGTTTTTCCCCATTGAGGATGATGTTAGCTTTGGGCTTTTCATAAATGGCTTTTATGATCTTTAAGTATGTTCCTTCTATCCCGACTTTCTCAAGGGTTTTTATTAAGAAAGGGTGCTGGATTTTGTCAAAGGCCTTTTCTGCATCGATTGACAGGATCATATGGTTCTTCCCTTTTTTTTTTATTAATATGATGTATCATGTTGATTTGCGAATGTTGAACCAGCCCTGCATCCCAGGAATGAATCCCACTTGATCATGGTGAATAATTCTTTTTATATGTTGTTGAATTCGATTTGCTAGTATCTTACTGAGAATTTTTGCATCCATATTCATCAGGGATATTGGCCTGTAGTTCTCTTTTTTTACTGGGTCTCTGTCTGGTTTAGGAACCAAAGTAATACTGGCTTCATAGAATGAGTCTGGAAGTTTTCCTTCCCTTTCTATTTCTTGGAATAGCTTGAGAAGGATAGGTATTATCTTTGCTTTAAACGTCTGGTAGAACTCCCCTGGGAAGCCATCTGGTCCTGGACTCTTATTTGTTGGGAGATTTTTGATAACCAATTCAATTTCTTCGCTGGTTATGGGTCTGTTCAAGCTTTCTATTTCCTCCTGATTGAGTTTTGGAAGAGTGTGGGAGTTTAGGAATTTGTCCATTTCTTCCAGGTTGTCCAATTTGTTGGCATATAATTTTTCATAGTATTCCCTGGTAATTGTTTGTATCTCTGAGGGATTGGTTGTAATAATTCCATTTTCATTCATGATTTTATCTATTTGGGTCATCTCCCTTTTCTTTTTGAGAAGCCTGGCTAGAGGTTTGTCAATTTTGTTTATTTTTTCAAAAAACCAACTCTTGGTTTCGTTGATCTGCTCTACAGTTTTTTTAGATTCTATATTGTTTATTTCTGCTCTGATCTTTATTATTTCTCTTCTTCTGCTGGGTTTAGGCTGCCTTTGCTGTTCTGCTTCTAGTTCCTTTAGGTGTGCTGTTAGATTTTGTATTTGGGATTTTTCTTGTTTCTTGAGATAGGCCTGGATTGCAATGTATTTTCCTCTCAGGACTGCCTTCGCTGCGTCCCAAAGCGTTTGGATTGTTGTATTTTCATTTTCATTTGTTTCCATATATTTTTTAATTTCTTCTCTAATTGCCTGGTTGACCCACTCATTCTTTAGTAGGGTGTTCTTTAACCTCCACGCTTTTGGAGGTTTTCCAGACTTTTTCCTGTGGTTGATTTCAAGCTTCATAGCATTATGGTCTGAAAGTATGCATGGTATAATTTCAATTCTTGTAAACTTATGAAGGGCTGTTTTGTGACCCAGTATATGATCTATCTTGGAGAATGTTCCATGTGCACTCGAGAAGAAAGTATATTCTGTTGCTTTGGGATGCAGAGTTCTAAATATATCTGTCAAGTCCATCTGATCCAATGTAGCATTCAGGGCCCTTGTTTCTTTATTGACCGTGTGTCTAGATGATCTATCCATTTCTGTAAGTGGAGTGTTAAAGTCCCCTGCAATTACCACATTCTTATCAATAAGGTTGCTTATATTTATGAGTAATTGTTTTATATATTTGGGGGCTCTGGTATTCGGCGCATAGACATTTATAATTGTTAGCTCTTCCTGATGGATAGACCCTGTAATTATTATATAATGCCCTTGTTCATCTTTTGTTACAGCCTTTAATTTAAAGTCTAGTTTGTCTGATATAAGTATGGCTACTCCAGCTTTCTTTTGGCTTCCAGTAGCATGATAAATAGTTCTCCATCCCCTCACTCTCAATCTAAAGGTGTCCTCAGATCTAAAATGAGTCTCTTGTAGACAGCAAATAGATGGGTCTTGTTTTTTTATCCATTCTGATACCCTATGTCTTTTGGTTGGTGCATTTAATCCATTTACATTCAGTGTTATTATAGAAAGATACGGGTTTAGAGTCATTGTGATGTCTGTATGTTTTATGCTTGTAGTGATGTCTCTGGTACTTTGTCTCACAGGACCCCCTTAGGATCTCTTGTAGGGCTGGTTTCGTGGTGACAAATTCCTTCAGTTTTTGTTTGTTTGGGAAGACCTTTATCTCTCCTTCTATTCTAAATGACAGACTTGCTGGATAAAGGATTCTCGGCTGCATATTTTTTCTGTTTAGCACACTGAAGATATCGTGCCAGTCCTTCCTGGCCTGCCAAGTTTCAAAAGAGAGATCAGTCACGAGTCTTATAGGTCTCCCTTTATATGTGAGGGCACGTCTATCCCTTGCTGCTTTCAGAATTTTCTCTTTATCCTTGTATTTTGCCAGTTTCACTATGATATGTTGTGCAGAAGATCGATTCAAGTTACGTCTGAAGGGAGTTCTCTGTGCCTCTTGGATTTCAATGCCTTTTTCCTTCTCCAGTTCAGGGAAGTTCTCAGCTATAATTTCTTCAAGTACCCCTTCAGCACCTTTCCCTCTCTCTTCCTCCTCTGGGATACCAATTATGTGTATATTATTTCTTTTTAGTGTATCACTTAGTTCTCTAATTTTCCCCTCATACTCCTGGATTTTTTTATCTCTCTTTCTCTCAGCTTCCTCTTTTTCCATAACTTTATCTTCTAGTTCACCTATTCTCTCCTCTGCCTCTTCAATCCGAGCTGTCGTCGTTTCCATTTTGTTTTGCATTTCGTTTAAAGCACTTTTCAGCTCCTCGTGACTGTTCCTTAGTCCCTTGATCTCTGTAGCAAGGGATTCTCTGCTGTCCTCTATACTGTTTTCAAGCCTAGCGATTAATTTTATGACTATTATTCTAAATTCACTTTCTGTTATATTATTTAAATCCTTTTTGATCAGTTCATTAGCTGTTGTTATTTCCTGGAGATTCTTCTGAGGGGAATTCTTCCGTTTGGTCATTTTGGACAGTCCCTGGAGTGGTGAGGACCCGCAGGGCACTTCCCCCATGCTGTGGTGTATAACTGGAGTTGGTGGGCGGGGCCGCAGTCCGACCTGATGTCTGCCCCCAGCCCACTGCTGGGGCCACAGTCAGACTGGTGTGTGCCTTCTCTTCCCCTCTCCTAGGGGCGGGATTCACTGTGGGGTGGTGTGGCCCGTCTGGTCTACTTGCACACTGCCAGGCTTGTGGTGCTGGGGAGCTGGCGTATTAGCTGGGGTGGGTAGGCAAGGTGCACGGGGGCGGGAGGGGCAGGCTTAGCTCGCTTCTCCTTAGGTGATCCACTTCAGGAGGGGCCCTGTGGCAGCGGGAGGGAGTCAGATCCGCTGCGGGAGGTTTGGCTCCGCAGAAGCACAGAGTTGGGTGTTTGCGCGGAGCGAGCAAGTTCCCTGGCAGGAACTGGTTCTCTTTGGGATTTTGGCTGGGGGATGGGCGGGGGAGATGGCGCTGGCGAGCGCCTTTGTTCCCCGCCAAGCTGAGCTCTGCCGTCCAGGGGCTCAGCAGCTCTCCCTCCCTTTGTCCTCCAGCCTTCCCGCTTTCTGAGCAGAGCTGTTAACTTCTGACCTCCCAGACGCTAAGTCGCGCTTGCTGTCGGGACACAGTCCGTCCGGCCCCTCCGCTTTTGCCAGCCAGACTCGGGGGCTCTGCTTGGCCGCGGGCCGCCCCTCCGCCCCGGCTCCCTCCCGCCAGTCCGTGGAGCGCGCACTGCCTTGCCGCCCTTCCTCCCCTCTTCCGTGGGCCTCTCGTCTGCGCTTGGCTCCGGAGACTCCGTTCTGCTAATCCTCTGGCGGTTTTCTGGGTTCTTTAGGCAGGTGTAGGTGGAATCTAAGTGATCAGCAGGACGCGCGGTGAGCCCAGCGTCCTCCTACGCCTCCATCTTCCTATCCATCTAAAATAATTTTCTAAAGTAATATTTCATAACTTGACAAAATGCACATTCTACGTCATAAAATAGTGGACAAAAATAAGTTACAAAATGTTATCATAATGATGAGTTTATTCATGTGCCAGGATTTATCAAACCGTATGCTTTAAATATGTGCAGTTTACTTCATGTCAATTATAGCCTAATAAAGCTGTTTTATTTAAAAGAAAGATAAAGTACACTTCCTAAAGAAGTTTTATATTGACATGGAAAACATCTTAATGAACATATCTTTATCCTCAGAGTAGGTCCCCAGACTGAAATTCCTGCCTCCAAGTTTCTTGATATCTCCTGACAAATTGCAGGGAAGGATTAGCAATGTATATTCTGAAAGCTAACTCACTTTTTTCATGCACCAGATAGCTAGAGAAGAGGGCATGATGATTTTTTTCAGCAAGTACAAAAATATTTTAAAATATATTCGACTCCATGTTGGGTGATATTAAAAAGAGTGACAGGGGCGCCTGGGTGGTTCAGTCGGTTGAGTGTCCGACTTCGGCTCAGGTCATGATCTCGCGATTTGTGAGTTCGAGCCCCACGTCGGGCTCTGTGCTGACGGCTCGGAGCCTGGAGCCTGCTTCAGATCCTGTGTCTCCCTCTCCCTCTGCCCCTCCCCTGGTCACGTTCTCTCTCTGTCTTTCAAAAAAAAATTAAAAAAAAAAAAAAGAGGGAGAGAAGGCAGAACTAAGTGTAAACAGGACACAGGAGAGGAAGAACAGGAGCCGCCATGTTCCTCCACCTGTGCGAGCCTCTGCGCCCACACCTGCTAATGGGATGCAGGTGCACCCTTTGCAGCCGGCGCTTCAAGCCAAGAATGCTAGATTGCCAGCCACCACCAGAAGCTGGAAGAGGCAGGGAAGGATTGTCCCCTAGAGCCTTCAGAGGGAGCATGGCTGTGGATGCCTTGATTTCAGACTTCCAGCCTCCAGAGCTGGGAGAAAACCTTTCTGTTGTATCAAGCCACCCAGTTTGTGGTACTTTGTTACCACAGCCCTGGCAAACTACACTGAGCACGTTTCTTCACGTCTAACTAGAGCACAGTTCTCCCCTGAAACACTGGCCACAGTTGTACTTTACATATTGTTTGTATCATTTAACTAACCTCAGTCATGGGACAGGTATCCTGTACCTGGCTACATGCCAAGGTGCATGTGATACAGGAAGTGACTTGGGAAGACCGTGTGCTGCCATCCACCCATGGTCCTAGATGCTTGGCTGTGTCACTGCTTTGGTAACAGTGACACCATCGGGCACGCTTGATTCAGCCTTGGCCAGGTACCAGCTACTCTGCTAAACATTTGGCCACTGCTGTTTCACTTAATCCTCACAAGAGCTCTACCGGGTTAGTCCCTGTGTGGTTCCCACTTTACAGATGTAGAAACTGAGTCTTGGCGGAGGTGGCACAGCTAGAGAATAGCAAAGCCAGGACTTGAGTTTAGATTTGTCTGGCCCCAAATCCTGGCATGAACATCAAGCACCTCCCAGAGTTCTTGCTTCATTCTGTTGATCGGGCAGGTCCTAACCTCTGGGGGTTACCCCCTTTGGTTAGACTTGAAATTTAAATTTACAAAAGAAACGTACAAGTGGGATCATACCCAGGCAGGGTCCCTCGTTCACCCTCCATTCTGTGTCCAGGGTGTGGGGCCATGTAAGTCAAATCCCTTCATATCAATCGCATGCTTAAAACCCCATAGCCGTTGTGGGGTAAAATCCCTTGGTTCTATACCCTTCACTGACTTCTCTGCTTTCAGCCCATGTATCTGCCACAGCACATGGAGGCCCTGTTCTAGCCACCTGGAGACATCTGCGGTCCCCAAAGAGCCACCCTTGACACCTTCCTGCAGCAGCTCTCTGAGGTGGCCTTTCCCTCAGCCCCGTCACCCTCAGCAGACTCAGTAGGTTTCAAGAAGCTGTTCCTGACCCAGTCTGAGCTGGATGCCCTTTCTTAGTGTTCTCACACTGGCCTTGAGCAACCTTATCACACTTGGTTACTTGCTTGTCTCCCACCAGATATCCAGGACATCTGTGTGCTTGGAACACTGAGGGTGTGGGGGAGGGAAAACCTCTGCGCTCTGGCACTACAAAGACCTGGGTTTGTATCCTGCCTCCTCCAGTTGCTCGCTGGGGCACCTTTAGGTAGCCATCTAGACTACCTGAGTTTCATTTTCCTCACTTGTAAAATAAGCATTCTCTACTCGTCTTATACGGTTGTTGGGAGTTTTGATTTATACACAAAAATAGCTGCATAAAACTTCATTCCCTGTATCCAGTTCCACAGAGGGGACACCTTTAATAAGATTAAATGCACTTGGAAGTCCCATTTTATATTCTTCTCCATCTTACAAACCTTGGCAATTCATATAGATACACCTCCAAACTGTGTTCTCCAATGTGTAGCCACTAACCACATGTGCCTAATGAACACTTAAAATGTCCGAATTGAGAGGTACTCTCAATGTGGAATGAACACTGGATTTCAAAGACTTGGTAGGAACAAGAGAATGTAAACTATCTTGATTATATATATTTTTACTATTCATTACATGTGACAATGATAATATTTAGGATATACTGGGTTAAATAAAGTGTATTACTAAAATTACTGTCACATCTCATTTTCCTTTTTTTTTAACAAGGCTGCTAAAAAAAACTTGAAATTACATATGCAGCTTACCTTTGTGGTTTGCATACATAGTATATAAATATAAATGTTAATTTAATATATGTTAATTATATAGATTACACATTATATATATTAAATATATATAGAATATCTATAATATAAACACCTACATATTCTATATATGACATATATATAGAATATACAGAAATATATTTGTACTTGACACTGTTACCCTTGACTCTCAGAGAAAACCTGCAAGCTTACATCAATTCATTTACTGTGTGTGTGTGTGTGTGTGTGTGTGTGTGTGTGTGTGTGTTTTAAGTCTCGTGAATGGCCACAGAAAAGGGAGCAAACTGTAGTCACAGGTGGCCTGAGCAGGGTAAGTGGGTGTGGGACATCAGTCAGAGAAGAGGCTTTAGTTAAAAAAAAAAAGTCGAATTCAAATTCACTTGCTCTGACCCTGGCTGTGGCCCTTTGGGCTTCCCCCATGTACAGTCCAAGCTTCCCCATCTTGAGAGGCAGCTCTGATTCTTTAGCTTCCATCACAACCCCTGGCCCAGATCCATTCACTCAGATGTAATCTAAGGAGTCAAGTGTCTGTCAGTTGAGGCTGGAGGGGCTTCAGATTTTCCAAGATGTTTTCAGTAAGAAATAGTCATTAAGTGAGTAGAGAAAATATCCACTTAGCAGATGGAAACTGAGGCCCAGAAGGCAAAAACCTTTGTATTAATAATACAAGAACTCTTACTTGAGCCTACATCAGATAAAGAAAAAAATATTCTGATTCCAGGAATGATGGCTTTGAGGAATTATGATTCATCCTTGGAAATTTCTGAGAAAATTAGTTGGTAGAGACCAAAGGGCAAATGTGAGAAGATATAATTAAAGAGGCTACTGATTAGGATAAAATGCTTATTTACCTCAGGAGTCTTTCAAAGACAAAAGTCAAAGAAACCAAGCAGCCACTTGAACATTATTAAAAAAAGAAAAGAAAAGAAAAGAAAAGAAAAGAAAAGAAAAGAAAAGAAAAAGAAAGAAAGAAAGAAAGAAAGAAAGAAAGAAAGAAAAGAAAAGAAAAGAAAAGAAAAGAAAAGAAAAGAAAAGAAAAGAAAAGAAAAGAAAGAAACAAGTCAAAGAAAAACTACCATACTAGGGTAAGGAGAGACATCAAAAAGTCAGAAAGATAATTAAAGATGAGAATCTAATTACAAAGTGCATAGATTCAGACTAATAATCAAGAGCTCTGCAAACACATTTGGTAAGAGGGGAGAGAAAATGTCCAATTTAGAGAAGGAAGTCCAACTAGTTCAGTTCTCATCTCCCTGGACCTCAGTTTCCTCGTCTGTAAAGATCTCTAAGGCTCCTTTCAAATCTAAATTTAATATTTTATAAAACAAATAGCTAAATGAAAATTTTTAATGTTTTTCTTCATCTTTAACTCAAAAATTACATGGGTAATTTTTGTAGAAAAAGTAAAATTACATCTAAGCAAGGAAGAAAAATCAAAATCATCAATCTCACCACCTAGAGAAAGCTACTGTGAATATTTTAATGTATATTCTCTTGGGTTCATATATACATGTAGAGATAATTTGGTACAAATTTTGTTATTATGTATTTCCAGTCAGTGAAATACTTCAAGGATATTTTCTTGGCTCAGTTTTGTCTCCATACCATTGTTCTTGATGGCTGCCATGTGTTGTAGTTTAAATGAAGGCATCAGAGTACAATGAGTTGCAGGATGTGTCATAGGGCAAACCTGAGTGTATCCAGACTGGGAGACATGAAGAAAGCGGAGGAAAAAAAACCATGGATGACACCTTCTAGTTTATAAAGGATTTTGTACAAAAGCCTTATAATCTACAAAGTATTTTTATGTTTTATGACTGCCCAGGTAGCACAATGTCTGGCATATAGGAAAAATCAATGAACATTATTGAATAATTGAAAAAATAAATGTTCATTATCTTCTGTATTTCTCATAAAACTGGGATGAGACATGCATCATTTCACAAATTTTACAAGGTCACCCCTGTCACCTTGGTAATGAGCATAGGATTTTAGTCCCAAAGACAGATAGAAACTGAGGCTAGGGTCAGCCAGTCAACAAGTGGGAGAGCTTGACCTTGAATGCAAACCCACAACACTCTCCATTGCTTCCCAGCCTTGGCATGTCCCGCTCCCCCTTTATTTAAGCAGTTTGTGCTGTGGGACAAATAATCTGTGTGCTGGTAAATGGTTAACATTCAGCTCTGGGTGAGGGGAAGCCATGATTTGCGGTGTTGACTGACTTCCCTGGTGTAAATACTCCCACCACCGCTGATATGAAGCTACTGACGCGGTATTACTGAACACAGATGGCCACACTTAGCACACAGGTGCCAGCTAGCTTTAACATACTCCTGGATGGAATAATCTTTCCTTCCCCCTAATTATTAATTCCTGGAGGCCAGGGACTGCATCTCTTTTCCGTTTTCATAATGCCACGTACCTAGATAGCAATTAACAGATGCTTAGGCTTGGTGTCAATGTTTAGTTAGCCTGGCTTTGCAATTTCTCACTCTCTTTGGTTTCCTCACCTGCACAGCCCTTTTCCCCAGACTTGAGGGAATGCATAGAGACAATCCTGTCACTTGGATGGTTTCCCTTTCTTTCATCTCCATTTGTGTCCTTGCCGTGGCCTGGGGCAGAGTCATGAGCCTGAAGACAACAGTGGCAGCCACTGGGGCTCAGGATCTCCTGTCTTACATTTACAGTCTCTTACTCTCAAATTTAGAGCCTTCTTCTGCCCTGGGGTCCCAGTACCTCACTGTTAAGCAAAACATCTGACCTCCCTGAGGTCGGTGGGAGGCAGAGGTGGCAGATGGGAAGCGAGGCTGACCTTCACCTGCTGGTACATTTCTTCAAACCTAAATTGGCACAAAATCCATCAACAATCTGGAAACCTGGAAGTTCTTAGCTGTGTCAACCACGGCTACACCTCTTGAGGCTATTTTTCCCCCCTCAACATCTTCTGCTGTGGATCTCTCACTAGAGCTGGGCTGTGCTGATACAGAAACTTCATTTTCTTGAGAGTGAAATGTGCAGACTGAAACTCTAAAGAGTGAGGAAGGAGGTGGAGAAAAGGCAGACTTTGGCACCACCTTCTGGAAGCTCCTGTTTTTACATGCCATGTATGAATTTACTAAAGTTGATACGATGGATATTTTGTATTCTGTTCTCTGATAAATGGCCAATTTTGAAAATCTCCTATAAGAAAAAATATGGGAGGGGCGCCTGGGCAGCTCAGTCAGTTAAGCATCAGACTTCAGCTCAGGTCATGATCTCGAGGTTCGTGGGTTCCAGCCCTGCATTGGGCTCTGTGCTGACAACTCAGAGCCTGGAGCTGCTTCAGATTCTGTGTCTCCCTCTCTCCCCCTCCCCTGCTCATGGTCTGTCTCTCTCTCTCAAAATTAAACATTAAAAATAAGAGACTCTTAAAAATTGAGAACGGAGGGTTGATGGGGGGTGAGAGGGAGAGGAGGGGTGGGTGATGGGCATTGAGGAGGGCACCTGTTGGGATGAGCACTGGGTGTTGTATGGAAACCAGTTTGACAATAAATTTCATTTAAAAAAATAGAAAAAAATTAAACATTAAAATTTTTTTTAAAAAAGAAAAAATATGGGAAACAAATTTAATAAAACATTAGTTAAATACTAACTTCTCCCCTACTAAAACATTTATCAAATCCACTGTCAGATGTAATTTTAACTCTACTTACGTTCCCCTCCAATCTACCCTCCCTTCAAATACTAACATCTAGTAGAATAGCCAAAGACTAGAGAAAGAAAAATGGGAAAAGGAAAGGCCACTGGTCTGGAGAAACTGAGAAGTGATTCTACATGCAAAGCCAGCATAACCTTCTCTCTCAGGAGAGAGAGAAATGTACTTCCAGCAACTTCTAACATGAGATAACCACAGCAAAAAAAAAAAAAAAAAAAAAAATGACAACAAGAAAAGATATGCCAGCTGCGTGTACCAACAAGCCAGACACCCAGCAGCAGCTTTGCTGGAAAGTTTCTCCCCACAATAGTCCGGGCCTCCTGGGTCAGGGACAGACCTTCACCATTGGTCTGGGCAAGTCAGACCTGGGGAGCCTGATCTGTTAATGCTAAGTGTCTTGGCTTCATTTCCACACCAAGGAGCAGCTTCAGAAAGGCTCAGGATTCTTTTCTCTTCTTCCTCTTTTGAGTTTTACTTCATTCACATTCATTTTCAATGGCTTATTTGTAGGACACTGATAACTACACTTTTCTCTCCCCAGAAAGATCAGACCAAAATTATTTTCATCGTAATATTACTTGGTATTAGTGCATCACTTGATGCTTTTTATTTTTACATTTTTTATAACGTTTATTTATTTTTGAGAGAGAGAGAGAGTGCACACAGGAGAGGGGCAGAGAGAGAAGGAGACACAGAATCCGAAGCAGGCTCCAGGCTCCCAGCTGTCAGCACAGAACCCAGCATGGGGCTCAAACCCATGAACCATGAGATCATGACCTGAGCCGAAGTTAGACGCTTAACTGACTGACCCACCCAGATGCCCCTCGCTTAATGCTTTTTAAAAGCTGCCATTGCTGTCACCTCCCAATACCCTGTGAGGAAGGTAGAAAGGGGCTGATCTTCTAGCCACCAAAGAGAAACTAAGGCTCCAGGAGGGCTGATATGTTGTCCAGACCCCACAGACCAGCACCTCTGGTTCCCAGGCTGGGCCTTTAGTCACCCGGTGCCCTGTAAGCCCCTGGGCCAGGTGGGGCTTCCGTTGTGTGGAGTGGTAAGGACAAAGCCTGGGCCAGCTGCTGTTCCCATCCCCGTGCCAGGCTGCCTGAGCAGGTGCTCTCTGGAGCTGAAGGGACGGATGTAGGGAGAGAAAACTCTCCAAGTCTGTACTGAAGAACACTGGCAGCTGAGCATGGGATTGATTCAAGTGTCATGACATACTCATCAAATACCTACTATGTGCTGGGAGCCCTAAGCCAGACTGGATCTCGTACAGTCTTCAGGGGGCTTTCAGTCAGGTAAGGCAGAGAAGTTAAATGACCACAACGCATAGCAGGAAATGGTCGCTATCACAGGACAAAGTGTGCTAGGAGACACAGAGGAGAGACGTCCCTTTGGTTGGCAGGGGAGGGACAGAGGAGTGCTCAGGTGGCCTTTAATAGGGCCTCTAAGTGGAAGAGCAGATGTGAGGGATGATTTGGGATCAGAAAGTTATACCCACACACACACCTACCCTCAGTCACACACAAACATACACACTCACAGAGGAAGACCCTCAGACCCTCTCCATCCTCAGTTTTCCTGGGGCTGCTCCAGAGGCTTGCCTCCACCTGAGACCTGAGGAGCAAGTCACATTGCTACTGACGATGCTGAGATTCATGAAGGTTTTCTCCAAAACTGAGGGATGACAAAGGACCGTCTCTTCCTACTTTTCCATACTCTAGCCTTGTTTGAGCTTTGCTAGGACCAAGCCTGGGGCTATCCGGTGTCACTGGCTTGGACCAGTGTGGCAGCTCTGCCTAGTTTCTGGAACCAAGGGGCCTGATGAATTATAGTCCTGGGAGTTATTTCTATGTTTCCTGGGGTTTCCCAACCTTCTTGGAGATGGGACAGTGGACACTGAAATTGCTCCATGGTGATGGCAGAAACTCCTGGCTTAATCTTTTTTTTTTTTTTTTTTTTTTTTTTAAGAGAGAGAGAGTACGAGTAGGGGAGGGGCAGAGAGAGAGAGGGAAACACAGAATCAGAAGCAGGCTCCAAGCCCTGAGCTGTCAGCACAGAGCCCGACGTGGGGCTCAAACTCACGAACTGTGAGATCATGACCTGAGCCAAAGTCGGGAGCTTAACTGACTGAGCCACCCAGGCGCCCCTCAACTGGCTTAATCTAGAGGACACTCTGCTTGTGACCCACACTGTCATCCTCATGTACCCTTCTCTTTCTTCCTCTGACAATGACTGTTTATCCTGATAATGACCCACAAATACCAATGAGTAATTCCTTTTGGGTTTTTAGAACATGAGAACCAAGGCAGTAATTTCAGGGGTTGGACGTAAACTGCAGGTCCATTTTTTTCAAAGTTTACTTGTTTATTGTGAGAGACAGAGAACAAGTCGGGGAGGAGCAGAGAGGGAGGGAGAGAGAATCCCAAGCAGACTCCATGCTGAGCATGGAGCCCAATGCGGGGCTGAAATTCACGAACCATGAGATCATGACCTGCGCTGAAATCAGGAGTCAGACACTTAACCACTGAGCCATCCAGGGACCCCATGGAGGTCCCATTTTTATGTTAAAGGCTTCACTAAGGTTGATATGTTCTAGACACAGGAGAAAACAAAATCCTACCCTTCCATGGTTTATGAAAGTCCTATCCATTAGCATCATGATCACAATAATTTTATCTGGGCCTCAAGCCAGGGGCCCCTACATGGATCATGTGGGTGGGGTCCATGCTGCAAGTGCTGGTTCTGGAAGTGTGCTTTGGGTTTTTGGAATCCTCTGAGGATGTTCATTGGAAAGCAAGATGTCAGGCTCTGGAGAGAGATTTTATCCTTACTCCTCACTTCTGTTTTTAATCCATAAGTTGGAACAGAAGTAGAGTTCAGGTTCATTCATTCATTTGACAAACATTTACTTGCCCTGAGCACACCTTATATTAGGAATTGGAAACACATGTATGATTAGAACCTGGTCCCTGCCCTAAGAGATAAGGTACATAATAATGAAAGTGTACTAACGAGCTAAGAGCTCTTTAATGCATGGTTCCCGGTCTTACTAATTTTCTACCCCCTGTACTTAGCACTGAGATTTAAGTGAAGGAGCTCAGTAAGACTTTATTGAATGAATAAATGGCCAATGATTAAGAATCCACTTGTAACGATGGCAATGCGTCCTCTTTAGATGGGACATGGCAACGGTATGTTCTCAGCAAGGACTCTGTGGTAACATGCAAATAAAGGAGGTATTGCTGCAGCTTATTAAAGAAATAAGAGGAACATAGCACAGAGGAAAGAACATTTCATTGTGCCTAGGAGGGCTGTGATGTCGAAAGGGAGGAACTCATTGTTTCTCCTCTATTTACCATTCTACTGTCAATAATTCTGGCATCAAACATGTGGGGGGGGGCGGTTCTCACACCAAGCAATTCTCCAACACCAGCTAGGTGTCCTACAATTCACTCAGTCCTGACACTATCTACCTGAAGATAATGTCAGATCCCACAGGTTAAGGGTTCAGTCCCACAGGACTGTCCTCACTTCAGATACCAATTGCAAGCCCCGGTTGTCACCTGTGCTTCTGACCAGCTATAAAATCAGAGGTTCCTCCCACCTCCCCCGTCGCAAGTTTGATAGTTTTCTAGAATAGCTTGAAGAACAGGAAAACAGGCTGCTTAATATATATGTGCACCAGGTATGCAGGAAGGGACACACAGCACCAGGTATGGAGGAAGGGACATGATGCTCCCACACCCTTCCAACACCTCCCTATGTCCACCAACCCAGAAGCTCTCCAAATGCCTAGTGTAAGACATGTTCAGAGCAAGTGTTAAATGTTTATCAGATGAATGAATGAACTCTAAATTAGGAATTTTTATGGAGGCTTCATTATGTTGACATGATTGATTATATCACTGGCCATTGGTGATTGATCCAAACTCCAGTCCCACTGGAGTCCCCAGAGGTCTGGAGGTGGGACTGAAAGTTCCAAATCTAGTTATATTTGGCATCCAGCCCCCATCCTCAGGGTCTTTCAAAAAGTCACCTTATTAACATAAACCCAGTGTGGTTGAAAAGAGCTTGTTATGAATAACAAAGAGATCTTTATGACTCTTATCACTTAGGAAATTCCAAGGGTTTAAGGAGCTCTGTGCCAGAAAAAGGACAAAGACTAAGTAATATATTTCTTATTATAAAGCACAATATCACAGATGTCTTTATAGGGAAGTTACCATTTGAGCTGAATTTTAAGGGACAAGTAGAATTCACAGATGTGTAGGTAAAAAGGTCAGTCCACAAAAAAGAACAAAGGGGGCAAAGTCCCTAAGAAATGAAAGATCATGACCCATCATGGAGTAGATGGAAATACAGGACATGTGTGGGCAAGCAGAGAGATGATGGCAAAAATCTGGGTGAAGAGCTCTGTTTTCCTTTTGCCACTCTTAGGAGGTCAGGCTGTCTCCTACAGGCAATGCCAAACCACTGAAAAGTTTTAGAACTCTGCATTAGCCATATGGAAGTGCAGGCTGGAAACTGCAGACATTAATAGAAGGTGGCATTAGTCCACATGAGAAATGATGCAAGTTATCAAGAAGGCCAGCCCAGGGCAGGGGTTGGAGAGAGAGATGCAGATGTGAGGAGGGTTTAGGACATGTGATCAAAGGTGGTGCACAGTGGCAATGATGAACTCAAGTTTTAGAATTAAACAGATCCAAGTTTCAGTTCAGCTATTATTCACTCTGTGACCTTGAGCAAGCCATCTGTGCCTCAGTTTCCTCACCTATAAAATGATGCTAAGAGTACCTACCTCATATAGTTAGCGTACTAAATTAAAATATTAGGGATTAGGGGGCGCCTGGGTGGCGCAGTCGGTTAAGCGTCCGACTTCAGCCAGGTCACGATCTCGCGGTCCGTGAGTTCGAGCCCCGCGTCAGGCTCTGGGCTGATGGCTCGGAGCCTGGAGCCTGTTTCCGATTCTGTGTCTCCCTCTCTCTCTGCCCCTCCCCCGTTCATGCTCTGTCTCTCTCTGTCCCAAAAATAAATAAAAAATGTTGAAAAAAAAATTAAAAAAAAAAAAAATATTAGGGATTAGTATAATGTCTGACACATAGGATGTGCTCAATCAATATTAGCTACAATTATGACTACTGATTAGGCGTGGGGAGTGGAGATGGAAAAGGAGAAATCGAAGACTTAGGTTTCTAGAAAAAGCATCTTTACCTACTCCCTTTAAGTAGGGAAAGATGGTGTCACGGACCCAGATGAAGAATCAGGTGGAAGAACACACTTGAGGGAAAGAATTTTAATTTCCAGTTTTGGAAATGTTGAATTTAAGATGTCTGTGGGACAGCAATGGAAATGTCCACTGGGCATTCAGTAGAGAGATCGGGGCTGGAGAGGAAGATTTAGAGGATTCACAGCACAAACAAGGACATTTAAATCAGTAGAAGATGTATAATCAATTGAAAAGGGGTATTAGAGTAGTAAGAGGAGGAAACTCAGAGAACACCAACATGCAGAGGGGGTACAAAGAAGAGCGCTGGACAAGGATCCTGGGGATTGTCGCAGATGGAAGAGGGAGACTGTCCACTCGCAGTGCTTCCAAGGGAGAAGACAGTTCA
Organism: Neofelis nebulosa; assembly: GCF_028018385.1. Classification (NCBI taxonomy): domain Eukaryota; kingdom Metazoa; phylum Chordata; class Mammalia; order Carnivora; family Felidae; genus Neofelis; species Neofelis nebulosa. The sequence continues at coordinate 6,961,764 of NC_080794.1, read as the reverse complement.
CCCAGAACCCACTGTGTGCCTGCTTTCTGCTGAGCAGCTCATAAAGAGAAGTAAGACACCAGCCTGGCCCTCACAGAACTTACAAGAAAGCTCCAGGAGCTTCAAAAACCACATTGTAATGGACTGCAATTCTGTTTTAGTTGCCTCTTTTCCATCTTCTCTCTTCTTTATGAATAAATAATTTTCACTTGCAATTTCTCTGCCCATCTCTGTCTTTGCTTATAGGGTAGCTACACACGGGCTCAGCCCTCGTGTAGACAGCAGGTCTCCTGAAAGCATTATGTGGTGGGGCCAGGCCAGACCAGATGTCCTGTGTTGCCTTCCGGTTCTGTAGAGCTTCCTCCCAGTCTACTGTGGCACACTGCCCCACACAGCCAGTGCTTTGAGAAGTGAGTCAAATACTCTGGCCAGGAAGGAAGTAAGTGTTGCAGGTCTGTGGGAATGTAATGTAGCTACTTTAACAACAATCTTGTGCATTGAAAAAGATACATGGATTTCAAATTAACTTTAAAGCATGTCTAGTTTTGCAACAATGTGCTATACATGTCTAGGGTATGCAAAAAGCTGGATTCATGTAATTTAATCAAAGAAAGCCACATGTTCTGAGATTGAGTGGGAACTAGTGGATGGGAACACTTAATACTTGCTCACTAACTCAGCAGGTTAGTGTAGAGCTATAACTCTCCTGAACCTTTGTCTAATCCCACCCCCCCCCCCCCCCCCCCACTGTGATGAAAGGGCATATTAGTGCAAATCTGCAAAAAATGCTCCCAATAGCTCCCTCTATGGATTAGACAACTTTGTCCCAGAATCAAAGGCTGGGGTAGCTGCCTTATGATAGCCCTTGTCCCCCATTTTCCTGAGGCTGCCTCCTCTGTATAATCCAGACAGTTATATTTGGTACTGGGCAAGGAAATCTCAGAGTGCCAATGAAACCAAGTTTAGTTAACTTACAGGTACACAGTAACAAGTGATAAGGATGATCATGAAAGAAGAATACCAAACACATCCTTAACGCTTAAAGGACCAGGCATTGTTTTAAGTACTTTATATGGAATAACTTAATCCTTGCAAACACCTTAGAAGGTAGGCGCTATTATTAGCCAATTTAACAAAAGAGGAAACTGAGATGGAGAAGTGGCTGGGTGGAAGACAGGGACTGACTGTAAAACAAAAACAAAAACAAAAACCACAAAGGATCTTTTTGGCGTGATGGAAATGTTCCATAGCATAATTGTGATGGTGGTTACATGACTGTATCTATTTGTTAAAATTTGCCAAACTGCATATTTAAGGTTACTGAACTGTACTGCATGTAATTAATACATCAATAAAGCTAATTTAAGAGGAGAAAACATAAAGAAAGCTTCCCAAAAAGAGGTAGCAAAGAGAGGGGAGCAAGGCCTTACTAGGTAGGTGAAGTAGGCAAGTTACATAACAGCTCTGTGTCTCTATTTCCATATATATAATAATAATAATACCTAGTCCTCAATAAATGTCAGGTTTCTTCCTCTTGTCTTTTGTCCCTTTTCTGTACCATAAGACTGAGCCAGCTATAAATCAGGACTATCATTTACGGGTGGGGTGGGGGTTCTTACCACAGTCCCTCCAGACAAGGCTGTCAGATAGAAATGGTTGTCTCTCTAAAGGGGAGTTCTCTCCTCTATAGATAAGAAGACTATCATACATTATTGGAAAAGCTCAAATTGACACAATAATTTCAGAGTAGAATTTTATAGTATGTAACAAAATTTTAAGCCCATATACACTTCTACAAACCTATGTTAAAGAAGTGCCAGCAAAAAACCTGCAAAAAAAATCTACGTAGAAGGATGCACATAGAAACTCCATAAGAGTAAGAATTGAAAACAGTCTTAATGCCCATCAATAAGGCTTGGTTCAGTGAGTTAAGAGACCTCTGCTCCCGGAATACAATGAACTGACAGGCAACATAAATATTTACATACTGACATAGGGAGACCTGCCCAACATACTGCTAAGAGAAAAATCTATGTGTAGAGCAATATGCGTGAAATGATACCATTAAAAAAACAAAGCTTGTGGGGCAGAGCTTGCTAATTGTTTTTCAGTATCCCTGCTTTATTTCATTTAGTAATAGAATTCTGGTCTCCTGCCAATCCTGTACGTTTTAAATGGGCATCTAAAGACTACATTAGCTTGGGTGGGTATAGAGATCCCAGGGGGCAATGTAGCCCAATCCTACATGTACATGGATGACCAAAGCCTCCTTCTTTAGGCAGGTTTGGCAGAGGGTCTAAATTCGGGCCAAAGGGACGTGAGCAGAAATGATGCATACAAGTAAAGGTCACATCCTTCAAAAGGAAGCTGGTTGTCTTTCACTTCCTTTGTTTCTTCCTGCAGCTGGACCCACAGATAACCCTTTGATGCAGACAAGGACTCCTTCGTGGAACAGAGGCAACTACCTGCTCACTCCTCCAAATGCTTCTAGAAAGAGGAGGAAACCTCTATAGTGTTTGAGCCACTGTAGTTTGGAGTCTCTGTTACAGCAGCTAATCCTGTATCCTAAGTAACACAGAACACGTTGACAGTATTACCACTACTGAGAACTGTAACTCACACATCCAGTGCTTATTGTGTGCCAAGCACTGTTCCAGGTACTTCACATGTAATAACGAATTTAACCCTCACAACAACCCTATGAGTTGAGTTCCGTAACTGTCCCTATTCTACAGATGAGAAAACTAAGACACAAGGAGGCCAAGGAACTTGCCAAAGGTCTCCCAATAAGAGTGGCAGAGTTGGGACACGCACTCCAGAGGCTATGTTCCTAATACAAATCCCATATTACCTCTGGATGTGGAATATATGGAGGGAAAAGGAAAAAGTCTCCTTTTTACATTACGCTTTTCTGAATGTTTGAATTTTTTTATAACAGCCTTGCATTATTTTTGTAATTTATAAAAGTTTTTTTCTAAATCTAGATATTTTGGTAAAAAATAACCACAATGTAGTGGTGTCATTAACTTAAAATAAAACTTATAAAAAGAAGAAAAAATTCACTTTTCAGGCCTAATTGCTCAGGCTCAAAGACAGCAGGAAAGCTGATCTGTGCTGAGCCCTAATATCACAAGACAGTGGTAAAGGATGGATCTGATGCAAAGACAGCAGAATAAGTCTGAAAATGCTCCACAGATGGGCCAAACCAGCCAGCTGATGCTGCTGTTGTCCAAACAAGCAGTTGGACACATTTCTCATTTTTCATCATTTGTTTTGCTATGATACATCTTCAACGTAAACCTAGAAAGGGGAAAAAAAAGACCCTCTCAGTCAACCACTCCTCCCTTGAGAGGGTCTCAGACATACAGTCTCTCTTTGCATTTGTAAATATTTAGCCCTCTAGTTCCTAGAAGAAGATGAGTCTTGACTTTTGTAAACCCTCCTGTGCTGCATAACAACTCTGCGGGGGGTGTGCCGAGACAAAATGTCACACCATATATGAACTGAAAAGAGTGGCTTGCTGATTGTTTTAGTTTCAGATCTTCTAACCGGAATGAAGGATATTAAGTCCACATAGTTACTGGATTTGCAAGACTAACAGCACTTAGGAGTTTCTGTGCATTTATTTATCTGCAGGGCTTCCTGGCTGACAGGAAATGCATACGCACTACACAGAAGCCCACGTAAGCCCTAAGCCAGCAGGTTTTAAGTGAAAACTACAGTTTGCACCTAGGTTAGACTACTTATAGAAAATGATATTTTCTTTTTAGGTTTTCACGTTAGGTTAAAAAACTCTACCCATAACACATTACGTCCTTTAAAGATGATGTTAGCAACAGTTTCATGATCGCTGTTTTACTCATTTGCTTTCCCCTCCCCCAACAATATGACAATCAGCTGTGTTTTATTTCTTAGCATTATCTATGGAATATCATCTTACCAAATGATTCTATTTTGTGGGCAACAATTTAAAATTATATATTTTTAAAATTTTTTTAAACTTTATTTATTTTGAGAGAGAGAAAGATACAGAGCCAGAGAGGGGCAGAGAGAGAGGGAGAATCCCAAGCAGATGCGGGGCTCAAACCCCACAAACCGTGAGATGATGACCTGAGCCAAAATCAAGAGTTGGAGTTGACCAACTGAGCTACCAAGGCACCCTAAAACTGTATTTGCTTTTAGCCTGTATGGACACCTATCATTTTTTCTCAGGACCCTTCTGGATGGAGAATAGTTACTTAGTCTCTCATGTAGGATTTGATGTTAATACCCCAGGGAGGTGGTTTTGTTATCTAATGGACTCATGTCTGAGTCATTCTCATTAAGGAAACTTTGCTTTGAGCAGGATAATTTTTGCTCAAAATCAGTTCAGTTTAGTATGAATTTCATGAGCACCCACTATGCTCCTTCTGTGACAGGACCTAGAAATAAACCTGGAATGTTGAGTCTAGTCAGGGAAAAGGACTCTCTTTTTCTATCAACATGATAACAAAGATATAAAAATGATACTATTCTAGGGCATGAATTAAAAAAAAAAATCTTTTTTTCCTGTCTTTTAATTAATTTACTCATATAATTTAACATAGATGCTGATGGTTTTCAAACTACCATTAAATTTAGGTTTATCTCAATATTTTTCAAAGAGTGGTATAACATTTTAAAATGCCAACATTTATGATACTCTGAATGTTACATACTTTGCTAATGTTTAGATTTTTTTAACGTTTATTTATTTATCTTGAGTGGGGGGACACTCACGAGCAAGGCAGGGGCAGGGAGAGGGAGGGAGAGAGAGAATCCCAAGCAGTCTCTGGCACGGTCAGCACAGAGCCCCATGCAAAGCTCCATCTCAGAAACCACGAGGTTGTGGCCTGAGCCGAAATCAAGTTAACTGACTGAGCCACCCAGGCACCCCACTGTTTAGACATATTACCAAAGTTTTATGTTTTGGGTTTGTTTTGTTTTTTGTGGGTTTTTTTTTGTTGTTTGTTTTTACAGAAAAGGTAAACTTGTATGTATTCTGTGCAAAGAGGGGGATAGAAATCACCTTAATATAACATTGCCTTTCCTTTGTTGCAGTCACAGTCCCATCAACAGGCCAGGAAAGCCATCCCATTCCTGTAGTAAGCACTTGTGAATGGGGAAAGGGAACCCACACTGTGGTTGTAGCATCCAATGGCCGCTCTGATGTGGCAGCGCTGGCTCGCATCGCCGTAAGCCTCAACACCACACAGGCTTGAAGCACTCTCTTTTCTTTTCCTTTGCTTGGCTTTAGTGGAGTCTTACCCAGCACTCTCATTCCCTTGGGATCCTGATGCAGTTTTCCTTGAGTGCTGTGATCCAGATGATGGAGCTGTTGATGTAGGATGAGGTGTGTTCTCAGGAGACTCTGGGTAGGACTTCAGGCAAGACCCCTCAGCAGTTGTGATAGTGGATGAAGATTGCAGAAGTGGTGTGGCTACAGGGGTCTCCCGCCTTGGTTACCATGTCCTGCCTCACAAGAAGAGCCAGGTCCGCTAACTGTGGTTTCCATTAACCCGGTTTCTTAAGCTAAATATACAAAACAATGTGCAATGAGGCATGCAGTCTTGTGTAATTGTTTATAGAAAAATACATGCAGGGGTTCCTAGGTGGCTCAATCAGTTGAGCGTCCAACTCTTCATTTCGGCTCTGGTCTTGATCTCATGGTTGTGGGACAGAGCCCCATCATGGAATCGAGCCCCACATCAGGCTCCATGGTGATTGTGGAGCCTACTTGGGATTCTCTCTCTCTCTCTCTCTCTCTCTCTCTCTGCTTCTCTCCCACTTGCACATGCACTTGTGCATGCTCTCTCTCTTAAAATAAATAAACATTAAAAAAAAAAAGAAACATGGGGGTGCCTGGGTGGCTCAGTCAGTTAAGCGTCCCACCAGCTCAGGTCACCATCTTGCGGTCTGTGAGTTCACGTGCCTGTGTCTGTACTGACAGCTCAGAGCCTGGATCCTGCTTCAGATTCTGTGTTTCCTTCTCCCTCTGCCCCTCCCCGGCTTGTGCTCTCTCTCAAAAGTAAATAAACATTAAAAAAAATTTTTTTTAAATATGCATGCATACCATTACTTCTAGGTTGTGATATACAATAGGTTCCAAATATGCATTTTTAAGGCAAAGAAATGATACTTCAAAAAGTAGTCATGTTGCAGAAAAGCACTTTTTTCCTAACATATTGGAATAGTGTAATACTCCTATAACGGTCTTTCCGTGGAGTTGCCAGGCTTTCTAATTAATGCTCTCTGTTCAGTACAAAAGCAGGAATACATAGCTATTTTCCAAATACCTTTTAACCAGTGCTATAAAAGACATATCCTTATGCTATTATACAGAAGAAATATTCACACTTTTAGAACCAGAAAACAGAAGGCCTTTGGGATCACACCTGAGTTGGGTCCAGGCTCTACCCTTTAAATAGGCTCCCACCCCTGGTTGAACCTCCGGGGACTCAAAAGTAGGACCCAAGGTAGGAGGGGATAGCCTTGCCTTGTCTTCAATGACTTCCTCAGTTGATTTAAGGGCATCAGGCTATTTTCCTTCTTCCTGTGTATAAAAGATGCCAGTGCCCACTTCACAGAGTTCACTGCTACACAACACGAGGTCAACGAGTGCTACTCAAGATTGCCAGTGGATTTGGACTCCTATGGTCCGGTCTAGCAAGCCGGTGCCAGAAAGTTAAACACCAGTAGATCCTACTAGAAGTGTTTGGCTTGCATCACCCCACCATAGTCGTTCTCTGGGGAAGGGGCAATTGGTGACAGCTGGCAAAATTGGGGGCATTTGTGGTTGCCCGGCATCTAGCGGGTGGTGACCATGTTTGCTGCTAACCATTGTAGACCGCGCGGGGCAGCCCCTCACAGAACCTTGCCTGACAGCAACAGCACGTTGGCTAAGAGACCCTGGGTCTCTGAAGGGAAGCTGGTCCAAAGGGCCCTCGCTTTCCAAGGTCTGGCAGGCACCCAGCCCTCTCTCTGCCTCCTTAGCTGGTGATTAGAACTACACCTTACCTTGCGACGCGGCCTCTGGCGCGCACAGCTGGCCAGGGCTCCTCACGCGCAAGTGTGAGCAGGGCAAGTCCCCCGCCGCCGCGCGGGGCCCGCCGGGAGCACGCGGCCGCCGCGCGGGGCCCGCCGGGAGCACGCGGCCGCCGCGCGGGGCCCGCCGGGAGCACGCGGCCGCCGCGCGGGGCCCGCCGGGAGCACGCGGCCGCCGCGCGGGGCCCGCCGGGAGCACGCGGCCGCCGCGCGGGGCCCGCCGGGAGCACGCGGCCGCCGCGCGGGGCCCGCCGGGAGCACGCGGCCGCCGCGCGGGGCCCGCCGGGAGCACGCGGCCGCCGCGCGGGGCCCGCCGGGAGCACGCGGCCGCCGCGCGGGGCCCGCCGGGAGCACGCGGCCGCCGCGCGGGGCCCGCCGGGAGCACGCGGCCGCCGCGCGGGGCCCGCCGGGAGCACGCGGCCGCCGCGCGGGGCCCGCCGGGAGCACGCGGCCGCCGCGCGGGGCCCGCCGGGAGCACGCCGAGCACCTGCCCAATCAAGTGTGTTTTCTAAGAGGCAGAAACAAAGAAAACCCAATAAGGTAACTGAGCAGGGTTTGAGAGACGAGCAGGAGCTTACCCAAAGGCTGGGAGGAGAAAGGGTGAAGCTCCGGAATCTGGCAGGCAGGGGTGCAGAATAGCTGGTGCGTCTAGCGTGACGGGTGGGTCGTGAGGGCTGGGGGAGGGCCTCGTGGGCTGTCACGGAGCTCACGCTCGGCTTAGTGCTCACAGGCACTGTTCTGGGGCCGGCCTTGTTCGGGTCTTGGTTGTTGGATTTCCCAGGAAAGGTTTATGTGACATCCACGCTCAAGTAAAGACAACCAGAAAGAAGGTGGCAAGCACAAAGCAGTTTATTAAGGACAGTACATTCTCAAGGTGAGAGAGCGGGCAGGCCCAGAGGTGGCGTCCGCACCGGGTTATATGTTTGCACAGGTTATGGGTCATAGCTAGGTTGTTTCCAATCATCTCAGGGACGCCTCCCCACCAGTTGGGTGGGGGAGCTTTAGGCCCTACAAGGTCCTTGTCCAAAGTGTCATGGCCAACTTCCCCTTCGGGGGGGGGGGTGGGGGGGGGGAGATCGAAACCCAAGTAAATATAATGAAGCTATAGGTTACCCTGGGACAAAGGTTGAGGAGGAGGGTACATGTTCTGCATCTGTGGCTCCTGGTCTTTTAGCACTGAGGTCTTGGAAGCCTGAAAATCAGGACGTTGTGTCCCCAGGCTTCTAATGTGTAACTTATCACGATCCTAGCCTCTAGCTCATGTCTAACTGCCTACTCTATCTGTAAGATTGTCTAAAATTACATGCATTATCATTGCATATTATATGTGTACAATCACATATAGTTATCCATATAAATAGGTGAATTTTATGTAAGTAAAGCAAGTTTATATAAAGCCAATGTTTCGTGGTTAACCATATTCAATTAAAAACGACTCTTTTTTTACTCTGAGATTACATCATTCCTGTATTTTGGTGGTAAAATGTTCCATCATTAAGCAATAGTAACAATAAAAAATTGGCAATTCAACATTGGCCCCCTCAATTTTTGCTTAAACTTTCACAGGCTTAGGAATTCTATAATTCTGGGAGTCACTAAAAGAGATAGGAGGGGACAATTGAAGAATCGTGGGAACTGGATTGTCTTTTCTGAAAGCTCACGCTGGCAGTGGTATGGAGGATGGGTGGTAGCGGGCCCACTGGGGATAACTTAGGATCAAGACCAGAGTTAACGAGGGTCCCAATTCCCAAAGTCCATTTCTGTTTGTATTTCAGCGTAAGAGCGCGCCCTCTTAAGCCTGAATTCTGGCAAGCCAAGTCACAGCTGGCCTGGATATGCCTAAGGATGCCCTAAACCAGAGCCACCTGCGTTCCCTTCCTCATGATGCACATTGATTGGGGGGTGGGGGGGAGGTCTTTCCTTTCCTAGGAAGTGGTTTATTTTCTCTCCTCCAGTAAAGATCCTGTAAACAACCACCCAAAACACCCAGTCCTTTCCGATGTGGTCCTTTCAAAGCCAGAACCTTTCAACTCTAACAGGAAATCCTTTATTTTTTCCCTTCATTTCAAATCTGAGAGGTTACCTGAATGTTCTAGTGGAGTTTTCAGTTCTCCCTTAGAACCGAGGCCCTGTTCAGCGGCTTGTACTCCCACCGCTGGCCTGGGTTCAGCCATGACAGAGAATCAGGTGGAATGACTCTGGACAGGGGCTGATATCAGATCCTTTCTGATTTAATTGGGAGGAGCAAACTGGGGTCAGGCTCAGGATGTAAGACAGTTCAGGGACCAGGAGGTACTCCTGAACATCCCTTTTTCAACAACTGCTCCTCTGCTCACATCCCAAACACCACACAAGCACATGCACACATACAACACATGACTATACACACTGACCTCACCTACCACTCTCCTCTCTCATTCTTTCTCTGGCTCCTCTGGCCACTTCCCATACCAGGCATACTCTAACCTCAGGACCTTTGTACTGACTGTTTCTCTGCCTGGTATACTCTTCCTCTGCACAGCCTCATGGATCATTCCTTGACTTTCTTTTAGTCTTTGCTCAATTGACACTTTTTCATTGAAGCTTTTCCTCACCACCTTATTTAAAATTCGTAGTTCCCTCCTGTCACATTCCCAGTGTTCCCACTTTTCTCTATTTTCCCCATAGCACTAAGCATTTCTTACATATTATTTAATTTATTATATTTATTTCCTGTCTCCCTCAACCATAATGTAAGTTCCGTGACAGAAGTCGTGTTCATCTATCCCATTCAATGTTGTATCGCCAGTGTCTAAAACCAGGGGTCAGCAAACAATAGCCCAGGGTCAAATCCAGCCCAACCCTAGTATTTATGTATTCAGCAAGCTAAGAATGGTTTTTACATTTTAAAATCTGAAAAAAACGAAACAAAACAAAAAACACAAAAAAACCACACATACACACAAAAACAAAACCACTACTGGCTTTTTGGTGAGAGAAGCTGCTTCAGGAATTGAGGACATTACTGGGGCGCCTGGCTGGCTCAGTAGAGCATGCAGCTCTTGATCTTGGGGTTGTAGATCAGAACCACCCCCCCCCCCCCACATCATGTTGGGTGGAGAGATTAAAAATAAAAATCTTGAAAAAAAAAGAGTTGAGGACATTGCTTCTTGGCCTGCAAAGCCTAAAATATTTACTCTCTGGCCCTTTACAGATAGATTTTATCTACCCCTGCTTGAAACCATGTCCAGCACATAGTAGATGCTGAAAGAACAAACGAATGAATGAGTGAATGACTGAATGACTACGATTTTACTTTCAGTTGAACTCAAACAGGAACTATGTGGCTGTGTTTAGGAGGAATTTGATTTTCAGAATTACCTGGATCAAAGGGGAAGTACGTGGGTATGTCTCTTGTTTATTAGAGAATATGAGAGGAAAGAGAAGGTACATGTCAAACAAAGTAAAAGTAAAAAGGTAATAGTGTAAAGGGAAATTAGAAGGAGAATTGAAAGAGGGCAAGGAAAAGTGAGAAGAATTTATGAAACCAAGGCATCATGGATGTGCAACAAAAGCATCACTATTCTTCATGGAGGCTGGGGTGAACAGCTTGAGCAAAGAAAAATGCCTTACTCCATCCAGCCTAAAGACATTCATGGACCACCTGATATGTGTGCAGGGCCCTGCACCAGAGGAGAATTCTAGAAGATAATTCGGAGATGGCCGTGTAAATGCCAGCTGATGAGTCTTAAGGACTTACATAGTGGGTCTCGGGCTTTAGCCAGCATCGGCATGCCCTGGAAGGTTTGTTAAGACACAGATATGGGGCTCACTCCTAGGGTGTCTGATTCGTTAGGTCTAGGTTAGGGCCCTGAGAATGTGCATTTTTTTTTTTTTTAATTTTTTTTTCAACGTTTTTTATTTATTTTTGGGACAGAGAGAGACAGAGCATGAACGGGGGAGGGGCAGAGAGAGAGGGAGACACAGAATCAGAAACAGGCTCCAGGCTCCGAGCCATCAGCCCAGAGCCTGACGCGGGGCTCGAACTCACGGACCGCGAGATCGTGACCTGGCTGAAGTCGGACGCTTAACCGACTGCGCCACCCAGGCGCCCCGAGAATGTGCATTTTAACAAGTTCCCAAATGCTGCTGATGCTGCTGGTCCCACATTTCAAAAACCACTGGGCTAGTGTCCCCTCATTAGGGGTTCCTTCCTCAATGCCCCTATCCAACTAGCATGGTCTTCCTCATGCCCCTATCCAACTAGCATGCCTTCTTACCCACACCTCCCTCTCTCTGGCTTCTCACCCTGCTCCATTATTCTTCACAGCCTGGGTCACCACTGGACACTGTAGGTTTTCATTTGTTTATTATCTGTCTTCCCATCTGTAAGAAGCATCATGAGAGGAGGGACTTTGTTTTGTTCCCTACTATTTCCTCAGATCCATGCTTACACATAGTAGCTACTCAGCAAACATTTGTGCAATGAAGAGAGCACAAAAACATAGAGAACTAAGTATGATACAAATCAGAGTAATCACACTGTAAAAGACAGGTAGGACAAGGTAGGACTATTCATTGCCGGGTTGGGGGAGATCAAGACTCATGGGATTCAGAGCATAAGATCTAGACCTAGAATGAGCAAGATGCTGACAACAGGTGAAAGGCGGCTGGACAAGCAGTCCAAGTGGTTATTATCAGATGGATGCAGAATGGGATATAAAGAGTAAATGGGTCAAAATGGGTCAAATAAGTTATGTAATCGGCAGGGCTTCCAACTGGGGTTTGTGTCGGGTATACCCTCCAAGGCCTACACAAACTTGGGTGGTTTTAAAGGAATCCATTCTAGATCCTCCAGTTCCATTGCATTCCTTTTTAAAAATGATCCACCTATTTTGTGAGTTTTAAGCAGTTTCGAAATAAGTTATTTTTAAAGCAGGAAAAAGAATACAACTATGTCACATTTTTAAAAATAGAAGATATAAAAATAATTTGTGTACGTATATACATCCTAATGCATACATCGTTAGCATGTGGCTGATTTCTTTCCAGTCTTTTTTGTCTTGGTATATGTTCTTACATAGTCATAATGCACAGACTTAAAAAGAAAGATGTGACTGAGAAAACTCAGAAAGTTGAGGTGTCACACTGTGTCTTAGTTTGCTAGCACACTTGGGAGCTTAAACAGCGGACATTTATTTCTGGAAATGTGGGAGGAAATGTTCAAGGCGTTAGCAAGGTTAGTTTCCCACGAGGGCTCTCTCTTTGGCTTAAAGATGGCTGCCATCGTGATGCCTTTCCACATGGTCTTTCCTCTGTGCACTCCTGGTATTTCCTTGGGTGTCCGAATTTCCTCTTATAAGGACATTAGTCATTATTAGGGTCCATCCTAATGGCCACACGTTAACTTAATTATTTCTTTAAAGGCCCTATCTCCAAATATAGTCATATCTGATATACTGGGGCTTAGGCCTTCAACGTATGAAGTTTGGGGGAGATACAGTTCAGCCCATACACACTAGTTTTCCTTTTCTAGCAATCTTTTCAAAACTACTGTCCTCTCACTTTACAAAAGGAAGGCATTCTCTTCACCTTTGCCAAAGCCTGCTTTGGTGTATCGACTTGGGAGTGTGAACACCTTCTGGGCTTCAAGTAAATACTTAAAATACTAGTATGGTATTAAGAACGCCTGCAGCTTAAAAACAATTTTTTTAATGTTTATTTATTTTTGAGGTGGGGGTGGGGGAGGGTATGCAAAACATGAGCAGGGGAGGGGCAGAGAGAGAGGGAGGCACAGAATCTGAAACAGGCCTCAGGCTCTGAGCTATCAGTACAGAGCCCAACGTGGGGCTCGAACTCACGAACCACAAGATCGTGACCTGAGCCGAAGTTGGACACCTAACTGACTGAGCTACCCAGGCATCCCAAGGGGGCCTACAGCTTTAACTGTAGGTAACAAATCCATTTGCCCATCAGATGGTTTCCAATTCTTTGGTAGAGGACCTGCTTAAGTTGTCACCTGACATCTATTTTCCATCCCCCTTCCATCACCAAAAATCATCTCTTTGCCCTCGCCACACCCTTAAGGATGGCTTATGTTTATGAATTATTTTTTCTTCAAACCTGCCCTTGAATTTCATAGTAATCTGATTTAATCTGTAGTCAGACATTGAAAAGAGGGTTAGCAGGTTTGATCTGAGGAGGTTTACAATTAAAATTACAACAAATTTGAAAATTGAGAATAAGAATAATATAGATGGGAGTGGAAGATCAAGATGGGAGAAATGCTAAAGGAGCTAATACGTAGGGTCTGCAGTTATAAATATAAGGTCTGCACCTTATATTTTGCCCTCATAGTTCCTTGAACAGATGGAACAAAAAAGAAAATAGTTAAATTTCTGGAAGAAAACCCATATTAGTACCTTAGGGAAGATGAAGATTTTCCTGGCATTTGGATTTAATGGCAATCTAAGGCTCTGGGTAATATTGTAAGCCATATCCTCAACAAGGTACAGGTGATAAATGTGAGTTTCCTACAGGTGTCTCTTCCAGAATCCCCTTTTGTGAGCCAGAAACAACTATATCTAAGCCAAGTCACAACACAGTGGGAACAACCATGTATGGGTCCAAACAACCTGATCAAAGTGTACAGCTTTCTGATGTTCCAGAATGTTCCAAGGTTATCAGAAGAGTGACTAGGAAAACCCAGACTTAAAACCACACCTTTCAACCAGGCTCTTGACTATTAACCAGCAAACGTCTCGACTATAAGCAGACCTTTAGTGCTACCGACTGAGGGCATGGCCACATTATTTAAGGATCAGCATATGGACTGAAGGTCAGCATCCAGAACTTGTAAGAAGTTTTGCCTACGAGTAAATGAAACCCCTACTCAAAACGGCTTGAGCCAAAAGGTAATTTATATTATCTCACATAACCAGAAAGCTGGAGGCAGGGCGGGTGGATTCATTGGTCCAACAATGTGTTCAGCTATGGGAGTCTAAGACCTTTAGTGAATTGTCTTTCACTCACTTCACTGCCTCCAACAAGCTGGTGAAAACTAACCAGTGGTGACCTTGTCAGATTACTTACATTTATTATAGCATTGTTCAGTATAAAAATGATCTAACATAGGATTATTCACTCTATCTTGATGAGACATTTCAATTAATATACATCACACACACACACACACACACACACACACACACACACACACACGGTATTCCTTTTGGGTATAGGTTAAAAGGTCCATGCTATCCAAAGTGTGGTCTACAGACCAGAATTAGTCTGTGGATTGTGACCAGTACTCAGCGATACAAGTACACAACCTGAGAGCATCTGTGATTAGAAAGTTTTATAGCAATTTGATAGAGCAATTTTATATCTGTTCAATCTAGTAATTAAAAGTATGAGTTTTAGCACTTAAAAATTTTTTCATTTTAGTTGTTTTTTATAAAAGTATCAGTCCACTACAGATCGGGCATTTAAAAACTAATCCTTGGGGCACCTGGGTGTCTTAGTTGGTTGAGCATCCGGCTTAAGCTCAGGTCATGATCTCATGGTTCGTGGGTTTGAACGCCGCGTTGGGGTCTGTGCTGACAGCTAAGAGCCTAGAGCCTCCTTCTGAGTCTCTCTCTCTCTCTCTCTCTCTCTCTCTCTCTCTCTCTCTCTCTCTTTCCTCTGCTGGCATTCTGTGTCTCTCTCTCTAAAAATAAATAAATATTTTTAAAAAATAAAAATAAAATAAAAGCTAATCCTTCCCCATGCGCAGATTGAAAAGCTCTCCTCCAGGCAGGCACCTGCACTAATACGTTAGTGACCATGTAGGTGTTGTTTCCTCTCTACCATACCCTCTACCATACCCCCATTCCAGACCGGATCCTGTACAAGGCCTCCTATCAGGCCAAAGTCCAGCTCCAACCTGCAAGCATTGGAAAAGATGAGAATCAGGATGTACCCTGCAGAGGAAGCTTGCGCCATCAGCTATGAAGGGTTGGGGTACACTCTGCAAGAGACTCTCTGTGATTGATCCCCTTTGTTGGACTTGGCCCTTCACTCTGATTCTTTTCTCACATGAGAGAAGTCCAGGGGTCACCAGTGCAGGCAGTGGGGGTCCATGCAGTCCTTGGGGTCCTTGCAGCTTGCAGCACTCTCCCTCATGGTTTCACACCTTATGGTTTCAATCAACTGCTGAGCTCCAGCTAACACATCTGCATCCCAGGCAGCAGATGAAGGAAGGAAGAGGAACTTCCCAGCAGGCTTTCACTAGGTAGATATAGAGAATACTTTTAACAACCCATTGGTTTTCATGTTCATTGGCACTCATGATTTCTAGGCTAGCCCTTTGCCCCCTGGGCCACTCAGCCATTAGTAGGACACATTTCTTCCCAGGATTATAATGAAGAGGGGTTGAAATGCCCTTCCTTGATGTGCTCCCATTGTATTGGTTCAAATGTTCTTTATTCTTACACCTTTGTGTGTGTGTGTGTGTGTGTGTGTGTGTGTGTAGGAATAGTTTGTAATCAGAATTAAATGGTCCATAAGCAGGAAATCCCATTGGGATGGGAATGTCCCGAATGGAACCAGGTGAGAAACGATGATCCCATGGACAGTTGGCAGATCTTAAGTTTTGATTGACTATGGTCCATCTAGGCTGCTTACCAGATTCTCTTTGTAAGCTGTGCTTGTCTCCCCACCCCCTTCCCAGATCCTGGCACACCCCCAGGTTATCAAAATCTGTGGAAGGTGATTCTGACTCTTACCCTCCTTTCTGCCTCCCACCTCTCAGTCCACCCTGCCAGGAATCACTGTTCTGAAGACAGCTGGATGTGCTTTCTTGTCCCTGGTGGAGTTTCGAAAAACTGAGAGGCTGCCCAACCTCTTGGAGAGGCTGCATGGAGAAATCAGCATTATTTCAAAAGCCAAAATGAAAAGTTCACCATTAATATGAGTTGTCCTTTCATATCTCTGTAATGGAAAGGACCCTGTGTTTAAAGACCTGACATTGCCTCTGGATCATTAGGTGTCCTTGGGAAGGCATTTAATCTGAGTCCCAGTTTCCTTATCTGTAAAATGAGGCTAAACACTGCAGAAGAAATGAGATTGTAGACATACTATGTAAACTAAAGAGTTCTCAGCCAAGATGAGGTGGCATTAAAATCATTGATAAATAGGATGTAGGAAAGAGAGAGATTAATTCTTCTGGGGGGATATGGGAAGGATTTTTGCAGAAGATCCATTTGAACTGGATCTGCAGAAAGGTTTAAAGACACGCATCTTATTTCCCCACTGATGGTTGTGATTTTTGTCCGTGTCCTACCTCTCAACTCCCTTTGCCCTCACTCCCGACAGTGACATACCAAGGACCATGAAAATGTTCACATGCTTATTACAGGTTAGTGTCTATCAATCATATTTTAATAAAGTTGGTTTTTTAAAAAAATGTTCACATCTTTTGACCCAGTAATCCTGCTTTGGGGAAGAGGATTTTAGGAAATAATCCCCAGAGAGAAAGAGTAATATTTACTGCAGATGTGATTCAATAATAGCCAAAAAAAATAGAAACAACTTAAATGCTAACAGTAGGGCAATGGTCAGATCACTTATGCTCTAATAAATGCAGTGTGTATGAAATAACTATGAAAGATATGTCCCAACATGGAAAATCAATATACTATAGTGTTGATTGGAAAAAAGTGAATACGAAATAATGTATATATGCTTTAGCAGCAATACTACATGAAATTCGCATATTATCTCAGTTTGATACATGCTCAATGGTTGAGAAATGCATACATACTGAAGCACCTATGGCACCTTTCCCTTGAGAAACACCTGAAACTTTCTGTAGAATTATTTGCACGGCTCCCAAGCCTATGGTCAGGGTGCTGGAGGAAGGGAACAAAAAAGAGAGAAAAATGAGAGAAATGAAGTCAAGGGAGAAAAAGAAGAGAGAGGAAAAATACAAAGTAGGCTGGGTAGGAATTAAAGAGAAGATCACTGGGTCCAGGGGGACAGGACAACCTTTGCAAAAGGAGCTGCTTGCAAGTTAGCATAAGGAGTGGAAGGAGGAATATCTGAAATCAGACAGAAAGTTGTAACCCCAGATGGGACTGGGCGTGGCTCATTGTCCTGGCCGGAGCTGTGCTGGCATGCATTTTGCACATTCCTACATGGCTCAGTTCAAGTGGGTGCAGTTTTCTGTGGTCATCTGGTGTTTCTCCAAGACAAAATTTTGCATAAGCAAATGCAAAATCGCATTATGCTAAAAGTGTACCCTAATATATCATTCGTGTTGGAACAGATCTGCAGTTTTGAAACAAGCATTATAGCAGAACTGAGTGTACCTAAAGTTCAGTGAGAAGACAATAGAATTTTGCTCTTTGTACTAATACCTTTCCAATGATAATGTCTCATTTTGTCTCACGCTGGAATCATTTTCCTTCTTGGTTCTCTGGTACTAGATTTGTACCATTTTCAGAGGCAGCCGTTGAATTCAGTCTTGGAAGTATTCTGGTAATTTGGTTGATTACTTCCAGTTTTGATATTGCCTGTTGAACTACTTTCAGGTGCTTACCTACTGTCAAAAGCCCTTACTGTGGCTAATAAGGCCAAAGGGTCTACTCCTGCTCACCCATCTGACCTTGCTGGTCTTTGAGCAGAGGGGCCCATTCTTGCTGAGGAACTTTACATCTGCGGTCCCCACATCTGCTCCAAATGGGGCCCCATCCAGACATCTGCCTACACTGCTCTTTTATCCTGTCCACATGGCTCCCTCACTTCTTCAGGCCTCTGTTCCAAGGGGAATAAGCACTTGAAGAGGACTTCCCTGATCTTCCCAAATAAATTATTCTCACACCCACCCACATCACTCTACTCTCAAGTCTTTTCCTAATTCGTTTTCATTCATTAGCACTTTTACCCATCAGCACTTCACACAGTATCTAATTACTTGTTCATTCCTTTGTTGTTCATCTCCCCCAACTGGAATATTTTGTTCTCAGGTGTTCATCAGTGTCAGGTACATAGTAAGTGTTCAATAAATAGTAATTGATGAATGCATGATCAGCATAGGTTTATTGAAGGTATAAATATAAATGCTAGGTAAAATTATTCGGGGTCAATTAACCCATCAAAAAAGTCTAGCACCAAATGTGTGCCTTGTCTTCAATACTTGAATGGCTATACCTGGCTGACCCTGGGGGAATGTGGAACAGGCCAATTGTGCCTTAAGCACCCAGTTTTCCCAGTCTGTTATTTTCCCATCCTCAATTGTGTCCTTACATCTAGTCTCCTGAAATTCTCTCTGCTTTATGAAAAGATGCTTTTACATAACTTCCAAACTTAGGTGGCCTCTGATTTTAATTGGAAGGAAAACCTTAAGTTAGGCAAACAAAATTAAATTAATTAAAATTAAACCCGGTGGGTAAATCAGGACTTGAAGAAGTCTTTTGTATCCTCTAAAATAATCCCCTGAAGCCAGTTGTCTAATCTATTTTATAGAAAGAGAAAATATCCAGAGAACGCTTTATAATGCAACCTTGCCCCAGAAGGTCTGGATTCTAATCGCAGCATCTAAGTAGCCTATACCATTGGCGTGGATTGTCTATAGAAGTTCTAGTTAAACATAGTCACTTACTTTAGCCTGCTAAGCACACTTGATCTCATAAGGATCTTATAAGGAAATGTGTTACAATTTTTTAAAATTTTGGCAGATCTGATGCCTATCCACCTTGCTAAGTCGTTATTGACTCTCAGCATTAAATATAGAGCCAGAAGCTAAATGGTGACTATTGATCAATCCCATTCCAACAAGGAGATTTTTACAAATATAATTTTGTAAGTACTTGTCTTCTAATTAGCTAAGACAAAGTAATAAGCCATCATGGTCTAACAACCTTCTTGCTGTATGACTGAGTGCAGTCATATAGTGAAGTACATTACAATCAGTCAGTCATCACAATTTATGCTGAATTTATTTATTTATGCAAATTTGAATTCTTGCAAAATTTATGCAAAATTTCAAGTTTGGTTACATTGTTTACCACATGGGAACAGAACTGTTTTTTAAGTTTGTTTGTTTGTTTGTTTAGAGAGAACAGGAGCCAGAGAAGGCCAGAGAGAGACGAGAGAGAAAATCCCAAGTAGGCTCTGTGCTGTCAGAATGGAGTCCCATGCAGGGCTTCATCTCAGAAACCATGAGATCGTGGCCTGAGTCGAAGTCAAGTCAGACACTTAACTGACTGAGCCACTCAGGCACTCTAGGAATAGGACTTTATGAAGATTTATTAACAAAATTAAGAAGAAATAATACCTTTTTTTGCACTTGACTCAGATTGAATGTTATTTGACAATCTCAGGCAAAGATAATATCTATCACAAATCACTATTACTTTTTAGTTATTTATTTATTGAGTATAGTTGGCACACAATGTTACATTTATTTCAACTTAGTGATTTGACAAGTTTATAAATTATGCTCTGTTCACCACGAGTATAGCTACCATATGTCCCATTAAATCATTATTATAATAGCATTGACTACATTCCTTATGTCGTGCCTTTTATTCCGATGATTGTTCATTGCGTAACTAGAAGCCAGCATGTCCCTCTTCCCTTCACCCATTTTGCCCAACTGCCACCCCTCTTGTCTCTGGCAACCATCAGTTTGTTCTCTGTATTTATAGGTCTGAATCTTCTTTTTCTTTGTTTATCCATTTTTTTTAAATATTCCACTTATATCTGAAATCACATGGTACTTGTCTTTCTCAGTCAGACCTATTTGAGTTAGCATAATACCTTGTATGCCCACCCATGTTGTCTCAAATGACAAGATCTCATCCAAGATCTCATCCCTTTTCATGACTGCATAATATTCCACCGCACACATGCATATTACATTTTCCTTATCCATTTGTCTATTGATGGATGCTTAGGTTGCTTCCATATCTTGGCTATTATCAATAATGCTGCAATAAACATAGGGGTACATACATCTTTTTAAATTAGTGATTTTATTTTCTTCGGGCAAATATCTAATAGTGGATTTACTGGATCATATGGTAATTCTATTTTTAATTTTTTGAGGAATATCCACACTTTTTCCACAGTGGCTGCACCAATTTACATTTCCAACAATGCATGAGAGTTCCTTTTTCTCCATGTCCTTAGCAACACTTGCTATTTCTTGTCATTTTGATATTAGCCTTTCTAACTGGTGTAAGGTGATATCTCATTGTGGTTTTATTTGCATTTCCCTTATGATTAGTGATGTTGAGCATCTTTTCACGTGTCTGTTGGCCATCTGTACGTCTTTGGAAAAATGTCCATTCAGGTTCTCTGCCCATGTTTAATCAGATTATTTGTCTTTTTGGTGTTAAGTTGTATAAGTTCTGTGTGTATTGTGGATATTAACCCCTTATTGGATATGTCATTTGCAAATATCTTTTCTCATTCAATAGGTTGCCTTTTTGTTTTGATGGTGGTTTCTTTTGCTGTACAAAAGCTTTTTATTTTGGTGTAGTCCTGATAGCTTAATTTTGCTTTTGTTTCCCTTGCCTTAGGAGACAGATCTAGAAAAATGTTGCCATGGCTGATGTCAGAAATTACTGCCTGTGTTCTCTTCCAGGATTTTTATAGTTTCAGTTCTCACATTTAGGTAATTAATTTTGAGTGTGTGTGTGGTGTTTAGAAAGTGGTCCTGTTTCATTCTTTTACATATAATTGTCCAGTTTTCCCAGCCCTATTTATTGAAGAGATTACCTTTGCCCTGTTGTATGTTCTTGCCTCCCTTGTCATAGTTTAATTGACCATATAATCATGGGGTTTATTTCTGGGCTTCCTATAGTGTCCCATTGATCTACGTGTCTGTTTTTGTGCCAGCACCAAACTGTTTTGATTACTACAGCTTTGTAGCATATCTTGAAACCCAGTATTGTCATACCTCCAGCTTTGGTCTTCTTTCCCAGGATTTCTCTGGCTACTCAGGGTCTTCTGTGGTTCCATACAAGTTTAGGAGTTTTTGTTCTAGTTCTCTGAAAAATGCTGTTAGTATTTTGATAGGAATTGGCATTGAATCTGTAGATTGCTTTGAGTCATATGGATATTTTTTTTTTTTTTTTATTTTTATTTTTGGGACAGAGAGAGACAGAGCATGAACGGGGGAGGGGCAGAGAGAGAGGGAGACACAGAATCGGAAACAGGCTCCAGGCTCCGAGCCATCAGCCCAGAGCCTGACGCGGGGCTCGAACTCACGGACTGCGAGATCGTGACCTGGCTGAAGTCGGACGCTTAACCGACTGCGCCATCCAGGCGCCCCTGAGTCATATGGATATTTTAACATTATTAATTCTTCCAATCCATGAGCATGGGGATATTTTTCCATTTGTTTGTGTCATCTTCAATTTCTTTCATCAGCATTTTATAGTTTTCAGAGTATAGGTCTTTTACCCCTGGGTACACTTATTCCTAGGTTTTTTTATTCTTTTTGGTGCAGTTGTAAATGGTATTGTTTTTAAATTCCCTTTCTGCTACTCCTTTATTCATGTATAAAAATGCAACAGATTTCTGTATATTTATGTTATATTCTGTGACTTTACTGAATTTATTTATTAAATCTAATAGTTTTTTTGGTGGAATCTTTAGGATTTTCTATATAAAATATCATGTCATGCGCAAGTAGTGACAGTTTAACTTCTTTACCAGTACGGATGCCTCCTATTTGTTTTCTTGTGGGACTCCTGCAGCTAAATCAGTATTATTTTCTTTTTTTTTTTAATTTTTTAAACGTTTTATTTATTTTTGAGACAGGGAGAGACAGCATGAACAGAGGAGGGTCAGAGAGAAGGAGACACAGAATCTGAAACAGGCTTCAGGCTCCAAGCTGTCAGCACAGAGCCTGACGCGGTGCTCTATCTCACAGACCGCAAGATCATGACCTGAGCCGAAGTTGGCCGCTTAACCCGCTGAGCCACCCAGGCGCCCCTAAATCAGTATTATTTTCAATGAAACATTCATGTGGGCCATCTAAAATGAATACGGGTCACAATATTCTTTCGCAGAAGCAGAGAGTAGAATGGCAGTTGCCAGGGGCTGGAGAGTGGAGAAAATAGGGAAGTGTTGGTCAAAGGGTATAAACTTTCAGTTATGCCGTAAATTCTGGGGATATAATGTACGGCATGGTGACTATACGTGAAATGATAGATATGTTAATTACCTTTATTATGGTAATCATTTCACATATTATATGCATATCAAATTATTACATTGTACACCTTAAATGTTTATAATTTTCATTTGTCATTTATGCCTCAATAAAGATTGGAAAAAAGTGATTAACATGTGAAAACTCATTGTTAGAATAAGATAATTAAAAGTAGGATCTGAGAAGCCATAAAGTTTTTGGATTGATCTCCTAATAGTTTCCTATAATATTATCTTGGGATGAACATTGTTTTGGAACATGACATAGTTAGAAAAATACTCTCACAAATAGTTATCATCCTTTGTTAGAGGATGGTTATTTAATTTATGTTATCTTTATCTGAGATAATAATTGAGGTTAAGTTGTTTAAAATAGTGATCATCTTATTCACAAATCAGGTGAATTCCCCTGGAATTGAGACAATAACACATTTATTTCTACATAACATCTAGTAAATAAAGGAATCTTCCATAACCATATGTGGTCAGTGGCCAAACCTCACAGGAGAGTGAGATTAGAACAGATGTCTTTTTCAGTGAAATAGCCAGTTAAGCTATTTCTCTGCTCATTTGCCTGGACTTTTGTCTGAATAAACCATATAGAAAGTTTAACTTGGTTTCTTATAGATACAGCCTGCTTCCTGAATTTTGTCTTTCTTTTGTCTCATCCAGATGACAGCAGTCAGTGAAAAAGTATGAGTCTCTAAAGTGGCAGGTTTAAAAAAAGATAATAAAAAAAAACTGGTGTATTATGTCATTGTGGGTTCATATGCTACTGCAGATATCAAATAGTTCTTAAAAGTACTACTGAGTTTTCAAACTGTTAGCTTTTATTAATGTGCACACAGTATTAGTGAGGCTCTGTGGACTCTGGAAAAGAATAGAACACATCAGCCTTTCCCCAAAGAGCTTATATCGGGGGAAAAGATACTCAAGACAACTAGAGAAAAATACCTAATTATTATATACACTTAGGAAATGACCAGGGCACTACATAAAATTAAGTATTCTATGATGAAGATTATGCATCTACATGTATTTAAAACTAGAAATCCTGAAGGAGTGGCTGGCTGGCAGCCAGCCCACATTGTCCTAGTCAGCAGCACAGCATAGATGTCACATTCCCCAGCACCAGGCAGTGTTCACTGAGTGCAGGGCTATAAATAGGAAATGACAGACAGTTTACAGTACATATGAGACTTACTTGAGCAAGAACATACTGATGAAATAAGTGAACAGAAGCATATGTAAATACAGCATGAACATTATGTATAAACAACAGAGCAGATACACCTTGTGGATGGAAATCGAGGGAGAAACCTCTCCATTTATAGAAAGGCGGGAGGGTGTGGCAGAATCTGAGCTTTGGTTTCAGAGACACTGAAATTTGAAAACATTCAAATCCTGGCTTTCCCACTCTGGAACCGGGTGCATTATCTAACTTCTGTAAATCTCATTTCTCCACATCTACTTGAAGCTACTAACTTAGACAACTGTTGCTAGTATTAATTCTGCTAAAACTAATTAACATCCCACCGTGTTGCTGGTATGTCTGTCTTCCATAGACTGTGAGCTGTGCACAAAAGGGATTGTGTCTTAATGGTCTTGGTACTTGGAACCAGTAAACTGGAGAAGTGCTCTTGCTCCTCTATTAGCCGAGGAAAATTCCGTGAACCAATAGGAGGTTCAGAAGCTGCCTGAGCACCAAAAACGGAGAGAATTCGTGAGAGGGGTGAGAGCATTCCAGGCACAGGCAATAACTTCAGCGTAGCTCTGAAGCGAAACAGGAGGTGAGGTGGGGGTTTGAAGGAGGAGAGAGTCTGAGGCACAGGCAGGAAAAAGCCAGCTGGGTGTTTTCAGGCTTCATGCTGTGTGCAGGTAAGCACAGAGGAAGAAGAGGAGCCTCCAGACGGAGTTCTTGGCAATTCGAATGGGCAGTGCTGGGGCCTGGAAGCCCAGAGGTGCAGCAGCTGAAGCTAGGGGTGGCATGGAGTAGTCAGGAAGTACTTTTGGGGCAGGGGAACAGAGGCAGAGAGCACTGCAATTCCCGGAGGGAGTTGAAGGAAAATCCACTGGGTTGCCACGGATTGCAAGCAGCCTTAGTCACTTTAACAACAAGACACACATGGGGCGCCTGGGTGGCTCGGTGGGTTAAGCGTCCGACTTCAGCTCAGGTCACGATCTCGCGGTCCGTGAGTTCGAGCCCCGCGTCAGGCTCTGTGCTGACTGCTCAGAGCCTGGAGCCTGTTTCAGATTCTGTGTCTCCCTCTCTCTCTGACCCTCCCCTGTTCATGCTCTGTCTCTCTCTGTCTCAAAAATAAATAAACGTTAAAAAAAAAATTAAAAAAAACAAGACACACACACACACACACACACACACACACACACACAGTAATACCATACAGAAGCTATGTATTGGTTAAGGTTAATATAGTGGTTAAGGTTGTCCTGGAGCTGATCCTGGACCAGCTTGGATCACCTGAAGCCTTCCAGCCATGTGACCTTAGCAGAATGATTTAAACCTCTCTGAATCTCTGTGCCCCTCTTGAGTAAAATGGGGATGGGTCTCTGTTCCTGAGGGTTACTGCGGTTGCAAAGCCAATTAGTACCTGTAGAAACTTAGTATTTTCTCTGATGGCTAATGAATTTAAAGGAAAAAGAGTAGAGCAAAGATGTTATGTTCAGAGAGTGGACTTCATTTGCTTTTTATGTTTTCTACTGGTTCAGGACTCACGCTCCTTATATTATGCTGAATTTGCTGTTTATTGGGAAAATTATTTCAAGTTGGGTCCTAGGTCCTTAATTTTAGTTGGCAACAGGCAAGAAAAATGCCCTGTTGACACCTCCAGGTTTTAACAGGTCTGCCAGCAAATACATACCCAACACCCACTGTGCTGGGTCCTCCCCCCTGACTTCAAAAGGCAGCCTCCGGGCTCAAAACCTTACACCCAATTTTAAGTCCTCTCCCCAACCCCCATATCAAATTCAAAATCAGGTCTCATTCCTTCTTTCATTGTAATGCCTCTTAGATTCAATTCTTCTCAATATCCACCTTTTCCTTTCTCATCCTCCCCCACTCCCTTTTCCTTTTCAACAGCCTTGAATGTCCCATCTCTATTTCAACCCAGTGCCAAATTAATGATCAACCCATTCGTCAGGATACCACTTAATCTCCCTTTGTCAAGAACTCTCAATGGTTGTCCTGGGAGTGTTAGAGTGAGTTCACATTTCTAGGTTTGGTATTAAGCCTTCCTCCCAAATTCTCAACTTTCCTTTTCCAAATTCTCAACTGGGGGATGGCGCCTTGAATCCACTCGCGGCTCCACGTTCCAGAACGTCCCTTCCCCAGCCTCCTCATGAAATTCCATCCCTTCCAGAAGACCTGGTTTGTTCCCACCCCCCAACCCCCCCAGGAAGCTCTCCTTGGGCAATTATTCCGGCCCTACTGCCCTTTATCACTTGGGGACCCCATCCACCTGACACTGAATTATTTTATACACTCGTGAGTTTGTCTCGCGGGTAGGACCCCATGTTTGGCCGAACGTCCACATCACCAGGCAAAGGATCCCGCCTGCACTCAATAACGCTGAAAATCTGGATGGATGTATTCAGGAACATGCTCCTGGTCCAGTCCCTGCTTGCTAATTCCCAGCACCTACCCCCTCCTCTAACTGGGGCGTGACCCGGTGAGTCCGACCTCCGGACGCCCCCGAGCAGCCCTGGGTTGGGCTGTGTTCCTGAATCCAGAGCGTTTCCACGTAGCCCGCCCTCCCACTTAGCCCTGACCCGGGGACAGTGGTGCAAAGTCCCAAGCTCTGCTCTTCGGAGGCAACCGGGCTGGTTTCGGGAACCTAGGGTCCCCAGCGCCCAAGACCCCGCAGGGGTCGAGGGTGACGCTGCCGGAACCGCCGGGGGGTTTCGGTGTCGCCCCTCGCCCACGCCCTCCCCCTCGCGGCCATTGGGCAGCCTCGGCGGCGCGCCCTGTGGACGGGGCGGGGCCCTCTCCCTCTCCCCTGTTCCCCTCCCCTATTTCCAGGGGTGGGATCGCTGGGAGGCAGGCGGGAGGCGTGGAGGGGCTGCGGAGGGGCGTCCGGTTACGTCTCCGCCTTCCTCGGCCGTGTCTGCCGAGCCGCTAGGTTTGCGGGACCGCAGTTCGGGAACATGCTGGCCGCGATCCGCCGGAGCGGGGCTGCGTGGACGCGGGCGCTGCTGCTGCAGCTGCTCCTGGCGGGGCCCGGGGGCTGCCTGAGCCGCCAGGAGCTCTTTCCGTTCGGCCCGGGACATGGGGACCTGGAGCTGGAGGCTGGGGATGACCAAGTCTCCCCAGCCCTGGAGCTGAGGCGGGCGCTCCGCTTCTTCGACAAATCCGACATCAACTCGGTCTACGTGAGTGCGACCCGGGGCAGGCGGAGGGGGCCGTCGGGGAGGAGGGCGTGGGGGCCGAGCCGGGGTCGGAAGGAAGGCCGAGGCTGGCAGGGTCGCCCGCGGGGCCGGACGGACGTGGGCGTCGTGGGCGGGGACCGGGACCCGCTGGGCGCGGGGGCGCAGGGGCGCGGGGCGCGGCGCTGGGTCTCCTGGCCTCCCGCCCCCGCCGGGCCCGCCGACGTCTCCGCGCCGCCTGGCCACTGTCGCCAGAGGAGCACGCGGGTCTGGGGGGCTCGTCCCGTCTGCGCGGCCCCGCGCGCGCCCTCCCGACCCCGGGACCCCGGGACCCCGGGACCCCGGGCGGAGTTTCCTCTCCGGCGGCTGTGGGCGGCATCGCCGCCGGGAAGTCGGTCCGCGTCTCGCTATTGTCCTGTTCCCTTGGGGACGGGACCCGGTCCGGTGGGACTCGGGCAAAGGCGAGAGCTGCGTCGCAGGCGGCGCGCGGGCCCTGGGACTTCCGTAGGTGCCGGGTCAGGAAAAGACCGCCAAACCCGGCCTCTGCCCCGGGAATTTAGCCGACAGCCTGCATGTGTGAGTGTGGACTCCGGATATGTCTTGGCAATGTTTCTGCTCTCCAGTTGAGCTCGTTTCAGTCCAGAGTTTAGCGCTGGGAAAGCAGGGCGACCCGATGATCCAGTTTCCTGTAGCAGAGCACTGTCACCATGGGGGGCCCCAAAGGGGGAGCGGGCCCAGGTGGCCTTTAGTTCTCTGGAGCCTTCTCAGAACTGGCCGGGCCCGGGGACGCTGTCAACTTGGTAAAGTCCTTCCGTGCCGCCGCCTTCCCCAGCCGCGCACCATGTGGATTTCATATAAAGCTGTGCGCATTCCACAAGTGGGGGGAACAGCGCAAACAGCGGCGGGAGCCTGTCCTGCCCTTGAAATGGCTGTGCTCGTCGCCTGGCCCGGGCCGACCGTGCCTTGGACAACACCCACGTGGAGCTTGTCGGCTTTGCCTAAAAAGAAGGAGCCTTTCAAGTCTCCACCCACAGAGAGTGCTGCCCTTGTTGGCTGACTTCCTTGGGCCGTCTGGTGAGGCCTGTCGGACCCCTTTTTAGAATAAGATTTTTTAATTACATAGAATAACATCCACAGGATTGCCAAGGAAATCAGTTGTGTTCAAATACAGATACAAATATTAGAAATTGTATGAAGTAACGTGTGTATTTTTAGCCATTTTAAATATAAGGTATAAGGGGGGTGGAGGGTCAGGTAATTACTGAACTTTCAAGATCATGAGGACTGTGAACAGTGTTTGAGGACACCTACAATGACTAAAACGTGAAATGGGAATATCAGTGACTCCTATTGGTGGCAAGGTCATTAAGAGTTCCTACTACCATGATTTGTTGCCTGCATTCATAATGGAAGGAAATGCTAAAATATCGCTTAGGAGTTATTGAAAATAAAAATAAAATTTCTCTTTTTCCCTTCTTAACAGACACACCGAATTCTATGCATGAGCCCCAAGTTCAGAACCCCTGTGTTAAATTTGAGACCTCCTGCCCTCCTTTACTTGTGGCATCAGACTAACCACATTACATTCTAAAGACCTAGAAAATCTATTGCTGAAAAAAACGATTCCTGTCAAGCCATACCTTCCAGGTCTATTTGGGTTTACTCTGCATTTCAGTGAGAAAGAATCCCGGAGGTCTCTTGGTTGTATCTGCACACCCCCCCCCCCGCCCCTCCCCCAAGGGTTCCCAGGAAGCTGACTGTGAAATGGAGATTAGCCAGCAGGTTATCTCTTGGGGGAGGGCTCCTCACTTCCACACTTATGGAGGCAGGGAGGTGAAGAACTGAGCAGAGGCTGAGCCGCCAGCAAAGGTCTCGGCTAGCTCCCTGGGAGCTCTGGAGGTGAGGTGTCTCGAGCTGTCTCCAGTGTGCCTGAGAGGGCTCGGCCTCTGTGCCCTTGCAGCGATCAGTCACGGGTAAGGGCTGCCTTGGAAGGAAGCGTGATCCTGGGCCAAGCAGTTTTTCAATGGAGGCAATCCTCAAAGAGGGCCGACATTGGAGGGCTGCGTTCCCAGGACTCCAGGGGCATCTGTGTGATGGCCCTGAGTAAAAGGTGGATGGACAGGGATGTGTGTCTGAGCTAGATGGTCTGCACGGTCCTGGGCACTTGGCTAGGAATATGAACATTCACTGAGAAGGAAAAGTATCGGGTGAGTATAACCACATGTGTCAGAGGACCTGCTAGTTTCACGTTATTTAATCCTCAAAACGGCTCCTCCTTCTTTTCAGATGAAGAAATAATAATAAACACTGGTCCCAGAATTCCAAAATCCTACCAGATGTTTCCACCCAAATGCCCGTCTGTCACTTCAGATTCCACGCGGCAAAGTGAAAATCACTCACCTCCCTCCTCCCCTCGGATACTTTTACTACTTGGTTTTCCTTGTTCATAGTACCTTATGCGGGTTCTTACACTGTTTTGAGGCTGCCTTACCCCTTCTTTTTATTCATTTATTCCACAGATACCTTCCAAGTGCCTAGTATGTACCAGGCACTATTTAGGGCACTCAAAATGCAAGTGAACAAAACAATCCTATCTTCAGGGAGTTTACATTCTAGCAGGGGAGTGGGACCAAGAAAACAAACAGCAAACATAGTAAGTAAATTATATATCAGGAGGTGATATACTACCTAATGTAAAGGGTCTGGGATGGAGTAGGTATGTGAATCAGGAATTTAAAAGAGAAGCCTAGGCTTTAGGTATAAATTGGGAATCATTGGCCCATAGATGGTATTTAAAACAGAACTAAAGTGACCCCTGTAGGGGAGTATATGCAAATAGAGAAGAGGTCCAAGGGAGCCTCCACTGGTCAGGGAAAAGAGGAGGAGTCAGCAGTGGAGACTGACAGGATGTGGCCAGTGAGTTGAGAGGAAATGAAAAGGAAGTGGAGTCCTGGAAGCCAAATGAGGGAAGTGTCTCAAGGAGGAGGGAGTGAACCACCAAGGTTAAATGGGCACAAAAGGTGAGGACTGAAGAGTTGCCCATTGGCTTGAGTAACACGGTGCTCAGTTCCCCATTTCACCTTCACAGAAGGCCCTTGAATCTGTATCTTTCTTGTCCTGTTGCAGTGACACTTTCCAACTGTGTTGTTTCTTTCTTTTCTTTCTTTCTTTCTTTCTTTCTTTCTTTCTTTCTTTCTTTCTTTCTTTCTTTCTTTCTTTCTTTCTTTCTTTTTCTTTTTTTTTTTTTTTTTAGAGAGAGAGAAGGGGCTTGGGAGCACTTGTGCACTCAAGCGAGGGAGGGGCAGAGAGAGAGAGGGAGAGAATCCCAAGCAGGCTTCATGCTGTCAGCCAGAGCCCTACGAGGAGCTCAACCTCACCAGTTGTGAGATCAGGACCTGAGCTAAAGTCGAGAGTCGGAAACTCAACCAACTGAGTCACCCAGGTGCCCTGATGTTTAATTTCTTTAGTGCCCTCCCTCCATTCTGACTTCAGAGGACCCTGGACTCCTTGACCTGGATTCAGGGCCTCATCCTACCACTCTAGCTTCATTTCCAGCTTTGTCTTAACACTTCTAAGACAGCAGAATATGTCTCACTTTGGCCCTTTTCTCATTCTTTCATTCTTCCACTTTATCCATCTCTTAACCTCTCAGATTCTCTCCCATTCTCTAGGCCCTTCCTCCTTCCTAACTGACCGGTACTTGTAGACTGCATTCACCCCTCAGTCCTTAGAACTCTTCTGTAACTCCAATATTGTCTGGTTTGGAGCTTAGTATATTGATAAATGTTTATATAACTTAATCTGTTCAACGGGAGTATCAGTAGGTAATGTGGGAAGAGTGGGGTCTCTGGAGCCCAATACGTGTGGGCTTGAATCTCTGTTCTACCACTTACTTATTGTGGACCCTGGGTAAGTTATCCAACCTCTGAAAGCCTTATTTTGTTCATCTGCAAAACTGAAACATCATTGCCTTTCTCATGGAGTTGTGAACATTGACTGAATTAATGTATTTAGACAGCTTATCATGTAGTAATGTGCTCTAAAACTGCGGGCTTTCTTCTTCATTGAGAGCAGAGATTGTGTCTTTTTTGAAAAAGCCCCAAACCTTTATTCTACACTTTATTCTGTAGTACTTTGGTGCTATACAGTTGATGTAACTTTTGAGAAAAGAGGTCTCATATGTAACAACCTGATGCTAGCTTTGTCAAAGGCATCTACAAAAATATGCCCCTGTGCTTTTACACATAACCAATCATCAAATCTGTCAAGGTGAAAACTCCCTGGTATTTCTTAATGCGTTGGGAAGTACAGCAAGGCAGGAGAAAGTATTCCATCCAAATAGTATTTAAGCTTTCTGGCCATACACAGCTTTCTTAGAGTAATTGAAGTGCAACTTATCTATATAAACACACAACACATTTCAGAAGCAAGTGAAATTAACAGAAGCACCTGTTCTTTAAATTACTCTTGATCAGGAGCCAGGCTGTGATAGCTCATCCTGTACCCTGGGAAGCAACCTACCTATCTGCAGAACCTATCTGACCTTGTGGTGGTTGCATGTGGACATTAAGGCCAGCTTCATGGGTCATTTCTTGCAGCCGCATATGGACTTGGTTTTGCAGTATTGTTAGGGTAGTGGTGCTACTCCTGTGCCTACCATTTGCTGCAATGAAACATCCAGCATTGCACATTGGTGTTGGCATTGGTCCATCAGGGCGGAAATCTTGTCAAGGTTCATACCCCTCAGTTAGCATCCACTTAACCAGATGGCCGTGGCCTCCGTTCTCTTGCCCGTTGTTCCTGCAGTTTGAACGCTTGCACCCACTGCATTAACCTTAGCACTCCTGCTCGAGAAATTAATTGCTTGGTTCTTTCGGTGGATTTCATTTTCAGTGTGTGTTCTCAAAACATTTGTGCTGCTCTTCTGAATGGGTTTTTTTTTTTTTTCTCTCAGCTTTTTCAGCCTTTCTTTTTTTTTTTTTAGTTTATTTTGAGAGAGAGAGAGCGAGAGAGTGCGCGTGCAGGCACACGCAGGGAGAGGAGAAGGGGGAGGGGCAGAGAGAGAGAATCCCAAGGAGGCTCCACACTGTCAGTGCAGAGCCCAACGTAGGGCTCGGCCTCATGAAACCGGAGATCATGACCTGAGCCAAAACCAAGAGTCAGATGCTTAACTGACTGAGCCACCCAGGCATCCCTCAGCCTCTCCTTCTTTTTTTTTTTTTTTTAATTTTTTTTTTAACGTTTTTATTTATTTTTGAGACAGAGAGAGACAGAACATGAATGGGGGAGGGGCAGAGAGAGAGAGGGAGACACAGAATTGGAAGCAGGCTCCAGGCTCTGAGCCATCAGCCCAGAGCCTGACGCCGGGCTCGAACTCACAGACCGTGAGATCGTGACCTGAGCTGAAGTCGGACGCTTAACCGACTGAGCCACCCAGGCGCCCCTCAGCCTCTCCTTCTTAATCGTGTTTGACATTTCTTTTAAGCTCTTTCACAGAAAACTTCAAGTTAAATAGGTGTTTCTCCATGTTCAACATAGTCCCATGACTTTCCTTGGAGGTGGCAGCCCAGAGCAGTGGCCCCAGTTTGCTAGGAGGGCATTCAGGGTCCCATCCTAGTCGAGAGGTGGCCCGCCCCGCTCCCAGAGATCAGGTCCTATTCCCATTGCTGTTACCCATAGAAGGGACACGCTTACTGGCACATGGGAAGTTTATGAATCTGTTGGTTGAGCCCAGGGCCAGCGCCTAGGGTCTACAGGTTGTTTGCTGCACAAGGGCCATGACCAAGGGGGCAGTGAGAGCTGGAGCCCATCCCACAGGCCGCTGACCAAGCCCTCAACCTCAGCCTGGGACTGGGGCCGCTCAGGAAAGGACACCTGCGTTTGATTTGCCCAAAGGTGCCCCATGGTCTAGCAGAGGCCCTGGTTGAATAATAGAATACTTAAAAGATTATTAATTTCCAGTTGGGACTAAAATGAAACTGAGTCATTATGGTGATCAACTTTTTTTTTTTTTTTTAAGATTTTATTTTTAAGTAATCTCTACACCCAATTTGGGGCTTGAACCCATGACCCTGAGATCAAGTGTCACATGCTCTACCGACTGAGCCAGCCAGGTACCCCTGTTGATCAACTTATAGCTGAGATCAAATCACTTCATTTCTCACCCTCATGTTGTTTCTGGTCTTGTTTTTTCTAAAATGAAAAGATTCGACAAGATTATCTCTGAGCTCTGTTTTATCTTAGATTTTTAATATTCTTTGAGTGACCAGGGGTTGAATATGTGCATTTCTATTTCAAGACAGTGGATATTTTTTCTCATAAAATTCAGTGCAATGTGAAGATAATGCCATCCATTCACTCAGCAAACAGTTTATTGCCTAATATGCCAGGCATGGTGCTAGGCTTCGGAGATACAGATTGAAACAAGATCAGTTTCTGTTCTCAGCTTATAGTCTGCTGGGGAAGGCAGACATTGAACCAATGATTATACCCATAATTGACCAGTTGCCCCTGTGACAAGTGCTATGAAAGAGAAGTCCGGATACCGTGATGGCACCTGAGCTAGATGGAGGGGTCAGGAGAACCTTCCCAACCCCGCTGGAACTACAGGCTGAGTAGAGGCGAGGCCTGTGAAAATGGCAGGTGGGCAGGACCGTGCACGTTACTGTGCATGAGACCATGAGTGTAGAGAAAAGGAGTGTGTAATGTCACAGGAATGAAAGGCACTGTGAGCTAGGGCAGTGGCCCCAGACCCTGGAGAGCTATATCAGACCTTGTCACCCTCAGGTCAGAAACCCTCGAAAGGTTTCCCTCGCTCTCCACGACATCCAGACTTCCCATCACGCTCCCAAAGCCTCCTGTGGCCCTGTCCAGCAGGTGTCTCTGCCCCCATCCCTCACCCTGTTCTCACCAGCCAGGCTCCGGCCACACCAGCTTGCTTTCTCTCCCCACCACAGCCAGCTTGTCATGCTTGGTGCTTGGTTTCCCTCTGCCTGGGACACAAGGCCCCGCTGTTCTGTGGCTACGCCTTCCTGTTGTGCAGCCTCTGCTCACACGCAGACCCCCGTTTGTGATTTTTTTTTTTTCGGCGTGCTGTCTTATTTACATCATGGCATGCATCACCACCTAAAACCAGGTTGTTCGTTTATTAGTTTACCTGTTTGTTGGCTCTCTTTTCCACTAGAATCTGAGCCCTGTGAAGGCAGGGTCTGCCATATTTACCCACATTTCCCCCATCCACTAGTGGCCTGTGGCACATAGTGGGTGCTCTGTTATGATTTACTGAATGAATGAATGAATGAATGAATGAACGAAAGAACCCTAGGCATTTATCATCAGCGGGATGCCGTTAGACATTTCTAAGCAGATGAGTCACATGATTTATTTCTAAAAGATTCCCACTTTCTTTAAGGAAAAGACAGCACGGGAGAAGAAGAAGCGTGAGGGGGAGAAGCCTATAGATTAAAAGATTAGGTTTAAGAGACATGTGAACCAAATGCCAGGGGGAGCACCTTGTCGTGTCCCGATTGAAACAAAGTGGCCATAAAAGGACATCTTTGACACATACTGCTCTTCTAGAAGAGATACATATGGAAATATTGACAGGTGAAATAATTTGATGTCTGAGACTTCATTTAAAAGATTTCAAAAAAAAAATATGCTCATGCGTGGGAGGAATTGGTAAAACGGAAAGTGGAACCTGTTGGTAATTGTGGGAGCTGATTGATGAGTATACGGATGTTCGTTACGCTGTTCTGTGTGTGTTGACATTTTCCCTTGTAAGTAGTCTGGTTTTTAAAAGTTTTTAAAAAATTACGCTGCCTTCCAGCCAGAGGATTTTGGGGGGCAAGGTGGAGGAGAGAGAGTGAATTTCAGAGCCAGAGAGGCCTGCTGCCAGGGGCCAGAGGAGAGGCGGTGTGTGGATGAGGGCGGTGGGTTCCAGACCCATTTGGAAGGTGGGAACAAGGAGGCCTGCTCCTGTGCTAGCTCACTTGAGACATGCCGCTTTGCAGGGTGGCTCAGGTGCATCATGGGATGAGCTTTGTATCGTAGGGGAGGAAACTGCCACGTGCAGCTAAGGGACTTGTCATGGTTCACTCAGTTCATAAGTATGAGCTGGAACTTGAACTTGGATCTTCCGACTCTTGAGTTCTGCGGTCTTTATACTATGCCATGTAAGACAGCACGTTCTTCCTTTCCTTTCTGCATTTATTCATTTTGATGAGGAAGTATTATGCGAGCCGAGGGAAAAATACAGGCTGGCCCCCTCCCTCCCCACGTGGAATATGTGTGATATTCCCCGGAGACTCCTGGCTACCCAAGAACAAAGGAAAGGGGTTTAAGGGCTTGCATGGTGATGTGGGAAACTAAAGCAAATGAAAAATTAAATTCTCTTACAGCCTACAGCCCATAGACAAGTGCTTGAAACAGGCAGGGTGACCTCCCTCTAGGAGCTCAGCTGCCCTGATGATGACACTTTGCTGGGGCAAAAGGGGATCTTGGCTTAACATTATCTTGACCCCTCAGGATCCTGTGAGTCTGCTTTAACATACAATTCCTTTGGAAACTTCCTTTATCTCAAATCCCCCAAGATGTATGCTGGCAATCATACTCCAAGCTTATGGCCCCTGGTATCCATCTGAAGGGTCTCATGACTGAGGTTTTACTAAGTGGTGATAAATGGCATTTTCCTAACAGCACCTAGCACCTCAAGTTCCTGGAAACGTCGCTTCCAAAATACCTCAGAGACTTACCTAACCCCCTCCCAACCTGAAGGTATATAATCAGTTACCTGTCAGCTTTTTCTGCCCATGGGTCCTGTCCCCATGCTTTAATACAATCGCCTTTTCGCACCAAAGACGTCTTCAAGAATTCTTTCTTGGGTGTCAGCTGAGAACCCTACCTTCATCCCAAACCCCTTCAATTTGACAGTATCTTATCAGTCCCTGTTCTGTATAGACTTTTGGGCTGGGTTTATGGGGCAGCTGTGATGAGTGGCATCACACATGGTGTCTGCTCTCATGAAGCTCACTAGGGCATGACACTACCCACCCCTACGTGACCCCACTCACCACTGATCAGATTACCCGCCACTGCACTACCCACCCCTGCGTGACCCCATTCACCACTGATCAGATTACCTGCCATTGTACTGCACTACCCACCCCTGCGTGACCCCACTCACCACTAATCAGATTACCCACCACTGCACTGCACTACCCACCCCTGCGTGACCCCACTCACCACTAATCAGATTACCCACCACTGCACTGCACTACCCACCCCTGCGTGACCCCACTCACCACTGATCAGATTACCCGCCACTGCCTGCACTACTCGCCCCTGTGTGACCCCACTCACACTGATCAGATTACCCGCCAGTGCACTGCACTACCCACCCCTGCGTGACCCCACTCACCACTGCATTACTTGTGAGAAAAGTTGGTTCTTAGCCCCTAGAGAGCAAGTCTCTAAACTGCTTTTGTCCTCAGGTAAATTTTTTTCTTTTATTTAATTTTTAATTATAAATGTTTCAAACACACACATAAAAGGGAGAAAATATCATGAGCACCCATAGGCACATTACCTAAATGTAACAGTTGTGAGCCGTTTTCCCTATTTATTTCGTTAATTTCCCTTTGCTGATGTGTCCAAAGTAAATTACAGTCCTTGTGACTTACATCACTATTTTAGTGTCCATTCCTAAAATGAAAAGAGCATTTCCCTATATAGCCAGCCTACTATTATCATACATAACAAAATCAATAATAATTCCCTATTATCCGTTTGTATCCAGTCCATATCACAGCTGTCCAATGTTCCCAAAGCTTTCCTTTATAGCTAGACTTACTCAGATGGGTTTAAAGAAAGACAAGCATTACATTTGACTGCATCTCTGTAGTCTGTTTTAATCTTGACCTCCCCCTTTTGAGTCATCAGCCTATTCAAGAATCACTGCCTGTTGTCCCGTAGAATGCCCCACCTTCTGCATTTGACCATTTCTGTGTAATGTAATGTAATGACCATTTCTATGTATGTTATTCCATCCCTGTATTTTCTGAAAACTGGCAATCTTAAAAATAATTCAGGTTAAAATTTTTTTTCTTTAGAAAGCATGTAGAATTTTATTTTAAAATTAATTTTGGAAATAGGAAGACAATGCGAATGGTTAAAAGAAAATTGTAAAAACAGAGAACAGGGAAATCTTCCCACCCTGGCCTCCAGCCCCATACTGCCCTCCCTAGAGACAATCACTATTCATGAGTTGTTTTTTTTTTTTTTTTTTTTTTATTTATTTTTTCAACATTTTTTATTTATTTTTGGGACAGAGAGAGACAGAGCATGAACGGGGGAGGGGCAGAGAGAGAGAGGGAGACACAGAATCGGAAACAGGCTCCAGGCTCCGAGCCATCAGCCCAGAGCCTGACGCGGGGCTCGAACTCACGGACCGCGAGATCGTGACCTGGCTGAAGTCGGACGCTTAACCGACTGCGCCACCCAGGCGCCCCATGAGTTGTTTTTTTTATCTCCTTGCAGAGAGATTCACAAATTACAAACATACGTGTATATACAACTACCCCCTGATTTTATATACCTCCTTGATTTTTTTAAATACCAGCTTTATTGAGATATAATTCACATACCATAAAATTCACCCCTTTAAAGTATACGATTCAGTGATTTTTAGTATATTCAGGAAATTGTGCGACCATCACCTCTAACTATGGAATATTTTGATTCCCCTCAAAACAAACCTCATATCTTTTAGCAGTCACATCCCATCTCCTCCCTGCTCCCCTACATCCCTGATCCTTAGCAACCACTAATCTACTGTCTGTCTCTATGGATTTACCTGTTGTGGACATTTCACACAAGTGGAATCATACTATATGTGATCTTTTGTTACTGGCTTTTTTCACTTGGCATAACATTTTCAGGGTTCCTCCATGTCTCAACATAGATTGGTACTTTATTCTTCCACGACTAATATTGTTGTTTATTTGTCCACTCATAAGTTAATGGACATCCAGATTGTTTCTCTCTCTTTTTTTTTTTTTTTTTTTTGACTGTTTATGAATAATACTGCTGTAAATGTGTACAAGTTTGTGTGTGGACATCTGCTTTCAGTTCTCCTGAATCTGTCGTGAGATCTGGAATTGCAAGTGAAGGGGTTCAAAAGAAGTCTCCATAAAGTATGCCACTTGAGCATGTGGGTTATTTTGCGCTGAAAGTGATCAAGACCTAGTGGGCTGAAAACATTTGCACCTCCCTTAACTACCTAATGAATGTCAGTTGGGGGTTTTTCCCAGGATGAGAGTTTTTATCAGAGATAAGTTTTACCCGAGTGACCCATCAATGTGGCAGGGCAAACCTCTGATTATGAAAAATCTGCTCTTATCACCCCGTGAATTGCCCTACTCTTCCATCTCATTCCCTAGCTCAGGATAAACATATATGCCTCATTTTACCTTCCTGTCTTGGAATGCCCCATGCATGTGGTGTTCCTGTACATTTGAAACTAAATGTGGTTTTCTCCTGTTAATCTGTTTCGTGTCAATTTAATTCTTAGACCAGCCAGAAGAACCTTTAAGGGTGGAGGAAAACTTCTCTTCCCAGCACTAGGTCACGTGGTAACTGTTTAACATTTTGGGGGAACTATCAAACTGTTTTCCAACGTGGCTGCACCATTTTACGTGCCCACTAGCAATGTATGGAAGGTTCCAGTTTCTCATCTTTTGTCAACACTTCTTATTATCTGACTTTGTGATTCTGCCCAACTTAGTGGGTGTCAAGTGGTATCTCACTACGGTTTTGATACGCATTTCCCTAATGGCTAATGATGTGGAGCACCTTTTCATGTGCTTATTGGCCATTTATATATATTCTTTGGAGAAACATTTATCCAAGTCCTTTACTCATTTTTTTATTTGGGATATTTGTATTTTTATTATAGAGTAGGCTAAAGATTATTTAACAAGAG
This sequence comes from Neofelis nebulosa, assembly GCF_028018385.1. Classification (NCBI taxonomy): domain Eukaryota; kingdom Metazoa; phylum Chordata; class Mammalia; order Carnivora; family Felidae; genus Neofelis; species Neofelis nebulosa. Next base: position 6,923,180 of record NC_080794.1, on the reverse strand, counting down.
TCCTTCATGAATGAAGTTGTGGCATACTGTACAACATCAGGAGGCAAGTGATAATCTGGTTATTGCTGTACTCTCTGCTACTGATAAGGAGATGACAGTGAAATCATGTCTGTCAAGTCATGTTTTTTTCCCCTTGTGAACAGCAAGCAAGCTATGGGGTGATACTTCGGTCTTATGAAGGGGACCCCTTTCCCACCAACCTTTCAACTAATGCTTAGCATCCATTGATGATCATTGCCTGACTCAGCTATTAAATGAAGGGTTGCCAAGTCGTATTTTAGTTTGCTTTCTGGTTTGCTTGTTTTTTTCTATCATTCTTTCTATATTTTATTATTTATTTATTTATGAAAAAAATATTTTTAATGTTTATTCATTTTTGAGAGAGAGACAGAGAGACAGAGCATGATTGGGGGAGGGGCAGAGAGAGAGGGAGACACAGAATCTGAAGCAGGCTCCAGGCTCTGAGCTGTCAGCACAGAGCGCGACGCGGGGCTTGAACTCATGAACTGCGAGATCATGACCTGAGCCGAAGTCAGACACTTAACCGACTGAGCCACCCAGGCTCCCCTTTATTTATTTATTTTGAGAGAGAGAGAGAGAGGAGAGAGAGAGAGAGAGAGAGAGAGAGAGAGAGAGAGAGAGTGAGTCCTTAAGCAGGCTCTGCATTCAGTGCAGGCACAGGGCTAGATCTCACAACCCTGAGATCATGACCTGAGCCAAAATCAAGAGTCGGATGCTCAGCTGGCTGAGCCACCCAGGCGCCCCTCTATAATTCTTTGTATACTTACTAGCCGGCATACGTCTTTGTAAAGAGTAGCTTTCCCTCATCAACTGGGGCTTTGAGGTGATATTGACATATGGTCCATTCTGGAAAGGCAGATGGATACTTAATTCTTTCTTTATCATTTCTAATGTTTAAATGAAGGGATTGGCGTTCAAATTAAGGGGCTGGTGTAATCCAAATTAGGGGAGTTTCTGGGACTCCAGTTGCCACAGGGAAACTTCTGATATTGATCGCTAGGGTGTCAAAGAAGAGCATGCTTCTCCCCAGTGACTGAGAGTTTAGTCCAGCCCTTCTCCCTTCCCTGACTGGCTCCTATTCTGGACTGCTGAGGCACATTTCTACCTCTTTTTTGATAGACACACTAGAAGTGAACATTTAAAGACCCTGACCATTTTTAAATGTTGGAAGGTAATCTCAGGTAGAAATTCCCTGCAGAAGAGATGGGTAACGGATCCAAAGTCTCTCATTAGACATTAACTGGATTAAATTGAAACCACTGGCAAATCTCTTAACTATTACCCCTAGGTTGTCCCTTATTTTTATGTGTGAAGACTTTTATTTTTATTTCTAATTCAAGCCAGAGCCATTTCTCTGGCTCAGTGGGGTTAATGGAAAAGGTCTGCAGTTTGGACTCAAGAGTTTTGTTCTGGCACTCCTAGTGTGTGATCTTAGGCAAGACCTATGAACTGAAACTCATTTTTTCTCACGTGAAGAATGAAGATGATATTAATGCCTGCTTTACTAGATTTAATCAGGTAACTGGAATAAAAATGCTTTTCAAGTACCACAGAAGGGGGTAAGGCCGTAGATCCCTTTTTTGCCCTCGACTTAAAATCAGTCAACCTCCTCGATTGTATTACGGGCTTGGCTTTTTCCTGGACTTCTTTATCAAGTTTTCCTTTCCTTAGGCCCTTTTAGTTTCTTAGTTTTTTCTAGCTATCCAGTCTTTATCCATGAAGCTATCCCGTGAAGCTTTGCAACGTCCACTGTGGCTCACAAGTCTTCCCAAGTAGCCAGCAAATACAAGAGAAAGAGCAGAGGTTATGGATGCCAGCAAATGTGAGTTCAAATCTTGGTTCCATCACTTACTGGCTGTATGACATTAAACTAAATTATGTCCCATTTGCTTGTCTTTTTTATGTATGTGAAAAGAAGTATGGTCGTATTAAATTTTTAAAACTGCGGACAGCTGTAGTAAAGGACTCCTGAGTTGGCAGACAGTCTGTGTTTGTTGCCTTTCCCTTCTTTACCCCAAATAATTTTACCTTAAACTCCCACTTTCTCCCACCCATGGAGTTTGCTTTTGCAACTGCATGCAATTTCATTGTCTTCTCAGTACAACTGATTACAACAATTTGCATTTGGAAAACGACCGCATTTGTTTCTTATTTGTGCCTACCCTCCAGTATTCTTAACCACATCTGTTTTGGAGAGGGCTTTCCCCAACAATCATAGGCTGCCTTCTGCCCTGGGGATCACTACTAGGCTCATTTAAGCCTCAAGAGATGGTTGTTTCAGCTTCTTCCCTGTGCATTTGAATGTAAGGAATTTAACATGTTATTTATTGGGTGTCTGCATTTAGACTTTCTCCACTGATTCATGCTGTCTGTCTTCAAAGAGGAACAAACATGAAACAGGAAGTGCTTTTTTAAATGGGGAATAGTTGCTCTGTCTACCTCTTCATAATGTCAGCTGAGTTGAAACAATTGTACGTTAAGTGGCTCCAGCTGTTAGCCATGTGGTGCTGGGCATTTCACCCTGGGGTGTTTTGTGATGTAAGCGACTTGTTCTGCGCTGTGCAAATGGATGAAGAGCCTATTGTTTGGTGTGTTCCTTGGAGTGGGTGAATAGGTACATTCTTTATTTTTTAGATTTTTATTTATTTGTTTGTTTTTTAAAATAAGCTCTACACCCAACATGGGGATTGAACTCGCGATCCTGAGATCAAGAGTCACACACTCCACTGACAGAGCCAGCCTGGCGCCCCTAGATATTTCCTTCCTTCCTTCCTCCCTACCTGCCTCCCTCCCTCCCTCCACACGCCCAGCATGGAGCCCCGTTTGGGGCTTGAACTCAGGATCCTGAAATCAAGACCTGAGCTGAGATCAAAATCAAGAGTCAGACGCTTAACCGACTGAGCCACCTAAGCATTAGATACGTTCTTTAAAGGGGGCATTAAGTTGTGCTAGTAACACACTGAGCTGAAGTTTAACTTTGCTAACGGAACTTCTTTTTCCCAGTGTGAACTGTAAATAAGATTTCAGGGCAATATTTACATCGGTCAATGTACTGAAAGTAGCTGGTTTCAATAAAGAAGTGGTATAGACCATACTATTACATTATTTATTACAGTTGTTGTTATTATTATTATTATTACTCTGTCAATAATTCAGTCAGCCTTTCTCAGGAATACATTCAGTCCATAAGAGTTTTGTGGTGTAATCTGTGGAGGCCACTTTTAGGCAAACAGGCTTGAGCAATGGAATGCAGAGAGGGACACACTGACCACATGGCTGACTACAGACAGGCCCTCGGCTCTGATCAAGGGGCTACTAACAATTAGGCACAGTTACCAAAAGAGGGAGAATTCCATCCATCACCATACCGCCTCGCCTTCCCTCCTTAAGAGCAGCCCCCTCCCACTGCCTCCTTACAGACCACCTCTCCTCTGCTGTCCTGCCCACCACGCCCTTGTGTTGGATTCAGTAAACTTCTGTCTCCTTCGTTCTCCCTCAGGGGGATGTTTTCAGGTGGGCTTCTACCTGATCGTCACCCCACACGTGGGGACCCCATCTGATCAAGAGACACCCCCTTTAGACACCACATAATCTACAGCAAGGAATGTGCTGGTGCCATTGGGAGTCAGGGCACCTGAGTTGGGGCCCCAAGGTAAGAACTGTGTTTGAAGGTAAACTGAGGCATATTAAAAACCTTAAGAGTTTACTTGAACAAAAATCAATTGGCATTGGACCGCATCCATACCTAGCGGGTAGAAATGAGCTCTGAGGAGCTGTACAAAATGGAAGACTTTCCTAGCCAGAAGGGAGCAGGAACAAGGAACTTTTATACTAGGCGGAAAATGGATTGGTTATGACCCAGTCCGTTTCCTTTTACAGGATGGTAGGGGTCTGTCTGGAGGGCAGATGACCTAGCTAGTGCTGATCAGGCAATTCCTGACTGACTGGTTTCTGATTCCATTTTGGGGAGAGCTGAAACTGTAATTAAGTCAAGTCTTGGTTTGGTGATGTGGAGCTTAGCATAAGCGACTCCACTGGGGCTTGTTGTCTTGTGGGTTCTTTTGTTTTGTTTTGTTCTTAACAATTCTCCCCCTTTTTAAAAAGTTTGTTCGTCTATTTTCAGAGAGCATGCAAGTTGGGGGAGGGGCAGAGAGAGAGAGAAAGAGAGAGAGAAGTCCAAGCAGACTCTGTGCTGTCAGCACAGAGCCCGATGTGAGGCTCGAACCCATGAACCATGAGATTATGACCTGGGCTGATATCAAGAGCCAGACGTTTAACTGACTGAGCCACCCAAGTGCCCCACTGGCAATTCTTCCCTTTTGATCAGGCTCTCAGCCTGAGAGATGTGATCAGATTTTAAGGCATTATGCTTCTCCCAGCTCTTGAGGTTGTGCAGGTTTTATTGCCTCATCCTCCATTTGCCGTGGCCTCCACGTGGTATTCATAGGTCAGTATGCCTTTCTGCTGCATCTATCTGGGACATTTGCAGGTCATGACTTTGGGCTCACATTCCTTAAGTCAGTTATTCTCTTTGTTTCTTTTCTGATGATTTAGTCTTAGGAAGATCATCTGCTTGGTGGCTAGCGGCCGTAAACATGCATTTAAAGCTTCTGAGAAAACACAGTGTTTCAGGGAGACTACTATGATTATTATAAGAAGGATAATTCCCAATGTCTAGAGTGCTCTTTGGAGCCATGGCATCCAAGAACCAAACCAGTCAGAATCAAATAAAGTGAAAGAAAGACCCCATTGAAGGAGTCACTTTTTTTCTTTAATATTTATTTATTTTTGAGAGAGAGAGAGAGAGAGAGAGAGAGAGAGAGAGAGAGAGAGACAAAGCGTGAGCAGAGGAAGGGCAGAGAGAGAGGGAGACCCAGAATCCGAAGCAGGCTCCAGGCTCCGAGCTGTCAGCACAGAGCCCGACATGGGGCTTGAACCCACAGATTGCGAGATCATGACCTGAGCCGAAGTCGGATGCTTGACTGACTGAGCCACCCAGGGTGCTTCAGTGGCACCCTGAAGGAGTCACTTTCTTAAGCTAAGTGCAGCAAGTGATGCTGGCCATAGCACACACACCTCCTTGCTCAGCTAAAAGATAATCAAGGGCTGTCCTATTATCGAGAACAATTTTGGGGAGGAAGGATTTGTGTTGGGCAGTTACTGCTTCAGCAATAGATTCAGAGGTAGGTGCCACGGTTAGGGAGCATCGTCCTTGCATGCATTCATAAACAGAAAAAGCAAGTAGTGAAAAGGAAAAAGGAATCAAATCTTCATAGTGGAGGTGAAGATCTTGATCTGTGACCGTGGGAGGGGCCGTCCACCTCGAGATGCTGTCTGCTTCTGGGGAGGAGCCTCCCTTGTCGATGTTAATTTTATAACTCCAGCTGGTGTGCAGTTCCAAGCATCTCGAGGAACTCTTTTTATTTGGGAGATGTGGACTTGAGGTTCAAGTCCCTGAAGGTTGACTGCTCTCTGGGTAGTGAGGAGGACCTGGTATAGTCCCTTACATGGAGGTTCAAGGGCAGTCTTTGTTCTTAGTGATTCCAAATGAGAAGAGTAGGAGAAAATTGGAAATGTCAGTCTGGAGAGTTGTAGCCAGACATTTGAGGAAACTCGAAGAATTGATTTGAGGAACCTTGAAGAATCTGGTCCAAATTAGAGGTATATCACAAAACCTCAAACACAAATGAACGGGAGTAGAATCTGATATCCACAAGGTTACAGGGTGCCAGGGTGGCTCAGTCGGTTAAGCGTCCAACTTTGGTTCAGGTCGTAATCTCAACGGTTCGTGAGTTCGAGCCCTGCATCGAGCTCACTGCTGTCAGTACAGAGCCTGCTTCGGATCCTAGGTCTTCCTCTCTCTCTGCCCCTCCCCTGTTCTCTCCCTCTTTCTCTCAAAAATAAATAAAAATTAAAAAAAAATTATGATATCCACAAGGTTGTGTTAACAGTTTCTACTGAAATAATCACCCAAATTATTTCTATCAAAGATAATCATAGTCAGACTAATCTGTTTGTAAAATAAATTGAAAAATTACATTTGGGGGCGCCTGGGTGGCTCAGTCGGTTGGGCGTCCGACTTCGGCTCAGGTCATGATCTCGCGGTCCGTGAGTTTGAGCCCCGCATCGGGCTCTGGGCTGACAGCTCAGAGCCTGGAGCCTGTTTTGGATTCTGTGTCTCCCTCTCTCTCTGACCCTCCCCTGCTCATGCTTTGTCTCTCTCTGTCTCAAAAATAAATAAATGTTTAAAAAAAAAAAAAAAAAAGAAAAATTACATTTGACCAGACTATTTGCGTTAAGTGCAGCAAGAATAGTGATTGACTGTATAGGCTCTAAAAATCCACTTTGCTGGAACTTTTCATAAGGAATCTTAGATTGGACTTTTAAAAGCCTCTCCAGACTAAGAAGCCAAGCAAGCCAAAGACTCACCATCAGACTTCACCTGAAATCCCTATAGATTTGGGTGAATTTCTCTCTTCAAGAGGTCCCCAAGATATCCTGAGATTCCTATGGCTGCTGGGAAGTGACTGTCCTTACCTGGTTAGGCTGCCAGGAACCCTATAAGCAAGACACCAGGCTGGTTTTTCCAAGGTGCTGTTTTTGGGTCTGCAAAGTCAGTTTTAGTTTCTCAAAGCTGTTTGGTCCTATCTGATTCTGTGCACATTCTCAAATCTGACATACCAGTCAAAGCCTTGGTCATATAACCAATGTTTCCCGTTGTGTCCAAGAGAGAACAGATTCTTACTGAACTTATGCAAATATCAATATAGATATGAAAATAACAATACTAAGTTTCCACATTCTGGAGGAACCAGGTAGGGATAAAAAGTAAATATTTAATGTATACTTTCAAAGGTACGGGCACCTGGGTGGTCCAGTTGGTGGAGCATCCAACTTCTGCTCAGATCATGATCTCACAGCTTGTGAGTTCTGAGTTCTGAGCCCCATGTTGGGCTCCCTGCTGTCAGCGGAGGCTGCTTTGGATCCTCTGTCTCCCTCCCTCTGCCCCTCCCTCGCTTGCATGCGTGCGCATGTGCGCGCGCTCTCTCTCTCTCTCCCCCCCATCTCTCAAAAATAAATTAACATTAAAAAATTATACTTACGGGGCGCCTGGGTGGCTCAGTCGGTTAAGCGTCTGACTTCGGGTCGTGTCCGACTCAGGTCACGATCTCGCGGTCCGTGAGTTCGAGCCCCGCGTCAGGCTCTGGGCTGATGGCTCAGAGCCTGGAGCCTGTTTCCGATTCTGTGTCTCCCTCTCTCTCTGCCCCTCCCCCGTTCATGCTCTGTCTCTCTCTCTGTCTCAAAAATAAACGTTAAAAAAAAAAATTAAAAAAAAAATTATACTTACAAAGGCAAACTTTACAAAATTAAAAAGTAAAAATGCTTTCCTTGAAGCTGAAAAAAACCAAAACATTAAGGAACCAGCAATGTCTCAAAGACTAATTTGTAAAAAAAAATAATAATAATCCTCATTAGTTCATTCAGTCCCATGGTATTAATTCTTGTCCTGCTTTAATCCAGTTTGTCCATGAGTTCTGGAAATTCGTACCCAGTGCAGTTTTATAATCTTCAAGTTCCCAGAGACGTGTACTCTCGAGTATTTGTTGAGTCCTTTCCCCCTGTCTTTCTGATGATGAGGCACTTTTGTGAAAGCGTCAGAGTAAAATAAACATCTGTAAGTGACAAAAAACATAACATGACCATGTTTCAACATCTGATGAGTTATTATAACAGAATTGTAATTATAATAGAAAATTTGGTTGTTTCTGTGACCTACAACATTTTAAGACATTAACTGGAAATGGGACTGATAACATTACACCAGGACATACCAGATTTTTAGCAATTTCACACAATTTCTAGAGCACGTATATTAGTAATATGCATTTGTACAATATAACCTAATAAAGTTTAGCATCTTGGCCCCTGGGTGGCTCAGTTGATTGAGCTGAGTGTTCGGCTCAGGTCATAATCTCATGGTTCCTGAGTTTTGAGCCCTGCTGTGCTGACAGCTTAGAGCCTGGAGCCTGTTTTGGATTCTGTGTCTCCCTCTCTCTCTGCCCCTCTCCTGCTTGTGCGCTCGCTCTCTCTCTCTCTCTCTCTCTCAAAATTAAACATTTAAAAAATTTTTTAAAAATAAAAAAAACTCTTATTATTTCTAGTAGTTTTAATTACATATGTTAATTAGAATTCTTAAGTATTAAAATCCTTAATTCCTGGTGAACACTAAGAAGTAAGCAATTGTAGACTGACAAATTTATAAATACATTTTATAATTTCTAGAAGTATATTCTTCCTAATCGTAAATTTTCCAGTGTGGCACAGAACATGTTTACTAATACACCCTAAAAATCTTGACTTCCTCTAGAAAAGAAAGCCAAAGGATGATAAATAAGTCTGTGTTCAGTAATTACTGTTTCAGTGTTTTATCTTATTTGGAAACGATCTAGATATTCAGTGAATATCCATCGTTTAACTTATCTCAGCATAACTTTAAGGTTTCAAGTTACGAAAAAGATTTTGGAAACTAGTTTTATGTAGACATATCGTAAAGCATCATTATTGTTGAAAAGTTCATTTATAAACTTTTATCTTACTTGCATGCATTTAACTCACTTGTTCTGAACAGTTATGTTTAGGTAAACCATGAAAATTTCACAAGACATGAAACAGGTTAACCATTATCTGAAGTTATTTTTTCCTATTGACAAATTTCTGTAATAGAGAGATCTGTAGTTATTTGACTTGTAGTAAATCTATGTGGAATAAAAGTATTCTATATTTAATGTTGATAACTCTAAATGAAACTCTGAAGACAAGCCTGTTTTAATTAAACCAACAAACTTAAACTAGCTTCTGTGTACCAAATATTATCCTAGATCACTTGCACAACCGTTGGGTTAGTTTCATATTTCTGAGAGCATACTTGATTTATAGAATGTGTTTTTGTCTTTAAGCCAATTAAAGAGAGCCCTTTACAACTTCATCGTGGCATTACTATGTGGAAGCAGAAGAAAAATCACACATTTATAATATCCATACGTAAACCCATAGATGCCAACAGAGATCTTCTGGCTTTTATCTTAAAAGCTTTGCCGTGAGGCAAAACTAACTAGTTTATAGACGAACAGTTGGATCCAAATTTTCTTTCTGGCGGATGGAAAGTTTATCTGCTCAGATGGCAGGTGGCTGAAGCTTTTTAGTAATATTTGTGGAAGAGACTTGAGATTTGTATTTGTCCTCGGCAAGTAACCTTATGGAGGCTGTGGACTAGATTTGGGTCCAGAGAGCTTTTTTAACTGTTTATATTTTTAAAAGCCTCCTCCTCCCCTCTTTTTCCCTTCTGTCTCAGGTGACTGTGAGCCTTGTTTTACTTACCTCCTTGGGGTATTTACATTTCAAAGAAACGTGGTAACATTTACATCTTCAAGGGACCTTGGGAGAAAGCTAGTTTTCTTCTAGGAGTTTTAGGGTCTATTTGTCTATTATCAGAAGGCTAGGGTAATTACTTCTTAAACTGTTCCTTCATTTTCTGAAAAGCAGAAAGGTTCTGATTCCAAAGTTCTGATCGTTTACAACATCTGTAGCCATTCTGAGATGAATAGGGGGGTTTTGGGAGATGGTCGAGATAGGTAGACTTTGAATTGTTTCTAGAGCTGCATTTCTGGTTTTGCAAAGATTTGTAAGATAGGGACAGTTGCTCTTAATTCTGAAAACTGGCTTATAGTCTTAAAGGTATCCAGGGGCTGAACCACCCATCTAACTACACTGGCTTCAATTTGCTTCTTTTTATCAGGGAGAAGATCTTCAACCAAGATGGAAATCACAAGATTCTTGTGTTCTAGGTTTAGAGCTGTTGGTCTTTGGAATATTTTAGTAAATCCTTCCAGGAAAGACTTGAGAATGTTTTTCTTTCCCTCTGGGTTACATGGTTTCATTTTAGTTTAGGTGAGAAGGCCTAAAAAGTGTTCCTCTCATCTCTGAAGACCGGCTTCCAGGCTGGCCCACTTCTGACCATAGAGCTACTTAACAAGATCCTTTCAAATATCTTGTCAGGTTTCAACAGGCACAAACGGTAAATATTCCTGGCAGTATTGAACAATCCCTTGAATACAAGAGGCATCCCCAAAGAGGGTGTGGAGGATACTGCCTGCCCAAGATAACCACCAGCCTCCCCCGAACATAACGGAAAGAATGAAAGACTTAGTTCTCCTGAGAGCTGGCAATGGTTGATAGGACCCTAGCCGCAAATGGAGTGCAACGCACATCTCTGGCCAAATTTGGGGGGCCCCCAACCTGACACAAAGCAAGATAAATAAGAAGGCAGTAGCTGTCCCCGGGAGAGAAAGGATCAACAACCAATGGGTACCCAAAAGTAAATTCTCGAGAGTCACAATTCAAAGACCTTATTGTTACAAATGTCTTTTTGCCTGCCAATCTGAATTTGGAAAGGAAGGGACAGCATGAAATTTTACCTTCCTCTCTCAACCAGGCGCTACAGATAGAGATCTGGGACAGCTGACTTTGGCGAGAATTCTCACCGTTTGCTGGCTTTTGCTAGTTTTCCCAGGATCCCATCTGTAGGCTCTGGAGGGAGTGGGGTGTCCCAGCAGGTCATATCCTGGTCACCAGAAACCATTGAGCAGGAAAAATAATTTTCCCTCCACCTTTTATGGTGAGTGCTTGGCTGAGACCCCTTTTTCTGTAGGATACCTCATAAATGGATAAGCTTATCTAGGTTAAAAGTTCTCCACTGTGGGCCACTGTATTTCAAGATTATCTTTGGTAAGGTCAACCTGTTTGTTCCTCCTTAAAACAAAATTTTATTCCCCCGAGGCCTCGTGCTGGACCCAGGCCAGCTTAGATTGGATCAGTCTGACACTGGACCCAGATCTGGCAGATATGTTTCTTAGGACTTCTTAAATCTACAGGTTCCCCTCACAGCCTTTTTTCTTGAAATGTATTTATTAAAGAAACTGGGTATTTGCCCTTCACAGTGTCCCATACTCTGGATTTTGCTGATCATGTCCCTACAGTATCATTGAACATGTTCTTCTGGGCCCTGTATTTCCTGTAAACTGGTGGTTAGATCTGGAGACTTGTTATCAGTTTATATTTATGCAGACTCTTCTTTTTTTAAACCTCACTCCTCATTTTTTTTTTTAAGCTTATTTATTTATTTTGAGGTGGGGGAAGGGTAGAGAGAGAGGGAGAGAGAGAGAATCCCAAGCAGGCTCCACACTGCCAGTGCAGAGCCTGACATAGGGCTCGAACCCACGAACCGTGAGAGCATGACCTGAGCCAAAATCAAAAGCCGGACGCTTAGCCGACTGAACCACCCAAGGCATCCCAACAGACTCTTTTATTTTTTCATTTTTATTTTTTTATTTTTAAAAGTGAAAAATTTTAAAAATGTTTATTTTTGAGACAGAGAGAGACAGTGCGTGAGTGGGGGAGGGGCAGGGAGAGAGGGAGACACAGAATCCGAAGCAGGCTCCAGGCTCCGAGCTGTCAGCCCAGAGCCCGAGGCGGGGCTCCAACCCGTAGACTGTGAGATCATGACCTGAGCCGAAGTTGGACACTTAACCGACCAAGCCACCCAGGTGCCCCCAGACTCCTTGTTTTAATCATTGGTGTGATGGACCAATGACCAGTGGGAAGGACCTCCGTTAACACATCATGCCGTGATCCTTCATGCGTTCACAAACGGAACTCACGCACCTTCGGGCACTATTTCTAGAACAACCTTGGTATTCAGGCCTTATTCTGTATGAATCTCCTCACCCTATTTTCTAGAGGAAGTCAGGAAGGGACGGGGCTAACACATACCAGGCATTGTCGAAGCTTTGCAGCTACAGTAGTGACCAAGGTGGACCCTGTCCCGGCTTTCAAGGGGACACACTGCCTCGCGGGGAAAGCAGCCAGAGCTAGCACATGAGTAAATAAGGTCATTACACAGCATGTTCTGCACTTGGAAGGACACAAACAGGAAGCGGGGACAGAAATGGGGGGCCAGGGAGTGAGGGAAGAGAGGAAAGAAGAGGAGGAGACTATGCTGGCTACCTCTCTTAGAGGCTGTACCTCTCTGAGCTCTGGAGGACGGGAGTGAGCTCACAAACCGTGAGATCATGACCTGAGTGGAAAGGACAAGTCGGATGCTTCACTGACTGAGCCACCCAGGCGCCCCCCGGAAGAAGTGTAAAGCTAAGAGTCAGACGATACTTCTGGATGTTCTGTATACGACGTTTATACTCTGTTGTCATCTTTCTTCGTTATCACCAGCAACTGAGCCACATGTACCATTAAAAAATGGCTGAAAAGTAATTGTGCAGGACAGATCCTAATGAGGGTTATGTGGTCTGTGTCCAAAGCATTTGCAGTGTTCTTGATACTTGTCTAAACACTCGATTCCCAAAGCAGTCCTTGTGATAATAGAAACAGCCCCGTGCCCAGATTCTAGATAAGAAAAGACACCGGGAATGTTTTCAAAATTGTGGGACTGACTTAAATGCCACCAGAAAACAGCTTTTTAAAACTAAGTTGTGTGCATGTGGCCTCCGTGTGATCGCTTCCCACTAGCGGCTGGTAACTGCCAGCTTTTGGAGGCTTTGGGAGAGTGAGCTGTTTCCCACGCCCCCACACACAAGTCCCGCTGGGATGTCCGTGCGGGGAGATGTGTGGATGGGCTGGCGGGACGAGAGGGTGAGAAATGAGCTGGCAGCGCTCCTTCCCTGACTCCCTTTTCCGCAGCCTGCCAGCAGCACGCTCTGGAAAATCATCACTGTGCCAGATGGTGCTGGAAATTGTGTCCTCTAAACAGTTAACAGCCCGTGAAGACGGGTGTAAAGGGAGGGCTTTGCAAAGTCCACGCGGAACTCCCAGAACTCCTGTGGCTTTCTCTTCCTGGAGCCCAGATCTGCTCCACCCCTTTGAACCTTTTCACCCAGTTCTCGGCCTGTTGCAGGGTTTGGTCTTTAGTTCTCTTCTTAAGTGTCTACCCCGCCCCCTTCTCTAGTAGTGAGGTCTGTAGCGAGTGGAGGAGAAGGCTGGAGGAGGGAAGGGGTGGGGGGAAATAAGTGACTTGGAAAACCCAACCTCCCTCCCGCCGAAAGCCTTCTAATCGACTCCTTAACAATAAAGAGTGCCTTGTTTGCATTCGTGTTCTTCTGATCCACAGCCTCTTAAAGAGCACACTAAGGTGCCATTTGCAAAATCTCTCCCATTTGATTAGGGCAGTTTTTTAAAAGTTGACTTATTTTTGAGAGAGAGAGAGAGAGAGCGCGCGCGCGCGCACACACACACACACACACACACACACACGCATAAGCGGGAAAGGGGCAGAGAAAGGGAGGCAGAGAATCCCAAGTAGGCTCTCCACTGTCAGCACAGAGCCCGATGCAGAACTCAGACTACGAACTGCCAGATCATGACCTGAACCAAAATCAAGGGTTGGACCCTTAACCGACTGAGCCACCCAGGAGCCCCTAGGGCATTCTTATTCACAAATTCTTGGAGTAAAACGAGCATCCGGAGCGGTGTTCTGTGTCATCATAGGGATTGTGCACTAACAAGAAAGAGCAAGGGGGTCAAAGCCTCATTCTTAGCATGGCTTTGCAGGAGACCCAAGCACTCCCACCACCAAGTGCCTTCCATCAAGGGGCTCTTTGTCCCCCTCCCTTTTTTCCCCAAGGAGTGTGGGGGTTAGCTGGATGAGAACACTGAGCTCTTTTTGTAGGGCGTTAAAACTGATTTCAAGGGGGCTGTACACAGTGATTAAAGAGGGCCAACTTTGGAGTCTGGCTCCCTGGGTTCGAATCCCAGTGCTGACACTTGGTACCTTTGGACAAATTGATTTAACTTACCTCATTTTCTCCACCAGAAAAACGTGGAAAATAACAGTATCTAGTCTTATGGGGTTCTTCTAAGGATTAAATGTTAATAAGATGTCTGGAACATGGGGGCACCTGGGTGGCTCAGTTGGTTAAGCATCTGACTGCTGTTTTCAGCTCAGGTCATGATCTCACATCTTGTGAGATCGAGCCCTGCGTCGGGCTCTGCACTGACAGTGAGGAGACTGCTTGGGATTCTCTGTCTCCCTCGCTTTCGGCCCCTGCCCCACTCATGCTTCTCTGTCTCTCTCTTAATAAATAAATAAACTTAAAAAAAAAAAAAAAGATGCCTGGAACATGATAAACACTCAGTGTTAGCTATTATTTTGACAGATTAAATCAGACATAATCATTAATGATACCATAATGTCCCATTTAAATGTACTTCTTTTTTTTTTTTTTTAAGTTTATTTATTTACTTGGAGAGAAAGCCAGCACAAGCAGGGGAGGAGCAGAGAGAAGGAGAGACAGAATCCCAAGCAAGCTCTGTGCCATCAGCACACAGCCCAATGCGGGGCTCGAACTCACCAACTGTGAGATCATGACCTGAGCTGAAACCACGGTCAGACGCTCAACCGACTGTGCCACCCAGGCACCCCGACGTGTACTTCTTCTTCTTCTTTTTTTAAAGAGATACGCTTCCAATTTATTTTATTTATTTATTATTACCTTTTTTTAAGTAAGCTCGACACCCAAAGTGGGGCTTGAATGCACGACCCTGAGATCGAGAGTCCCATGTTCTACTGACTGAGCCAGCCAGGTGCCCCCAAATTTAGTTATTGACTCGTTACTTATTATATCGTCATCTGTTTGTGTCAATCCTTCCCCATATCCTTGTGGATCATGGGATCCTTGAAGGCAGAGCCTGGGTACTACCCACAGCACCTGACACAATCCTGGGATGTAATGACTACTCAGTTTGTTGGGGAACGTGATGAAGGCTTTCACAATGGCTTATGTGTGAGGGGTGCTTTGCGAGAGGCAAAGCATGCATGCATGGAAAGCCCAAGATTTGAAGTTCAAGACACGTGTCCGAGGTTGGGTGACTGGTCTGTGCCAGAGTCAGGTCCTGTGATTCTCGCCCCTGGAACCTTCCACTGGGTCATCCTGCTGAGGAGGGCAGTCCCGAGTCTTACAGTTCGGGACCCTGCCCTTCTCCAGTTCCGTTGTATTTGACGGACGGGGGGGTGCCGGTGGCAGTGTTCCGTGAGTGGCAGTTCAGAGTCCCTGAGGAAGATGGTTTTTTTTCCCCGCATGCCTCGTAACTATGCTTGGTTTTGTACAGGTCACCACAAATGGCATTATTGCCATGAGTGAACCCCCGGCCAAAGAATCCTCCCCTGGGCTCTTCCCACCGACCTTCGGAGTAGTTGCACCTTTCCTGGCGGACTTGGACACGACAGATGGCTTTGGGAAGGTTTATTACCGGGAAGACTTATCCCCCTCTGTCACTCGGCTGGCAGCGGAGTGTGTCCAGAGAGGGTTCCCAGAAATCTCTTTCCAGCCCAGTAGCGCGGTGGTTGTCACTTGGGAATCCGTGGCCCCTTACCAAGGGCCCAGCAAGGACCCCGCCCAGGAAGGCAAGGTAAGCGCTCACCCAGGTACAAATGCAAATACTCCACAGGTTAGCTTTGCACACTTCAGTCTTCCTCGAAGGAGGGAAAATACTTGAGTGAGTCGAGAAGCCGTCTCTAGATCTGAAGTCACTGTTCAGGACACGCCTCTGTTTCTCCTTAGAAAAATAATTTCACTCCGCCATTATTTAATGTTTACAGTATTACAGAGGAGAGAGAACCTTGAAAGGTCCCAAACCACTCCCTTTAAACACAGGAGGTTCCAGGTTGGTGGTTCCCAAAGTGTGTACCATAGAACACCCAGTCCTGCACGAGAGTCCTTGAGAAAAAAGCCCCCCCCCTGGGCAAATAAATTTGGAGATGCAAAACTTTCTCTCTCTCCTGGTGACTCACTCTGAAAAGTCCTACGATAAAGAAGACCGTGTAATTTTCTTTTTAAGTTTATTTGTTTATTTTGAATGAGAGAGAGCATACGAGCATGCAAGCAGGGGAGGGGCAGAGAGAGAGAGAGAGAGAGAGAGGGAGAGAGAGAGAGAATCCCAAGCAGGCTCTGCACTGTCAGCACAGAGCCTAGTGTGGGGGCTCATTCTCACCAACCGTGAGACTGTGACCTGAGCAGAAACCAAGAGTCAGGTGCTTAACCGACTGAGCCACCCAGGAGCCCCGAAACTGGCTTAATGTTTTAAAAAAATTTAGGAGTCCCCAAACCTTTTGGCCAGATTCTTTTTTCCCCTCCCGAATAAGACCCGTTACATCCCACAGAACACGCTTGGGGAAAGTCTGTCGTGGGCCTGCGTGACACAGTTTGCTTTTTGTATCTGTGTGAGTGCCGTCCTTGGAAACTGCTTAAAACCTGCCATTTCTGAAGTGTCTGTCCCTGTCACTTGAGTGATAAATGCCCAACCCCTTGTGCAGAGCCCTTGCCTGCCTCTTGGGCCTAATCTCCCCTTACTTCTCCACACACCCTTTGCAGCACGATTTCCACCAAATTATTAGCAATTCTCTGATCATCCTGCTCCCCACCCCCCCCCCTCCAATATCTTGCACCTGCTTTCCTCTCTGCTTGTGACAGCCTCTCCCCCGACTCCCACGGCTGGTGTCGAACTTGTACTTGAGCCTCCCAACTTGCACAGCCTTGTCTGCTCCCTCCCTCCCAGCATTGGGCACTTCTTTCTGCGGCTGCAATAGCACTTGGATACAACTCCCTCATAGAATCTGCCCCCCGTTGTTTTTTAAGAGTTTATTTTTAAGTAATCTCTACACCCAACATGGGGTTCGAACTCCCAACCCCAAGATCATGAGTCACGTGCTCTACTGACTCAGCCAGCCAGGCACCCCTGCCCCCTAGTTTTGTAATGTTTTCTTCACATGTCAGTCTTGCCATCTGGACCAGAAATTTTCAAGCACAGGGACCATGTATTTATAGGAAAGATAACCAATATTTAAGGAATATCTTCTCTGTGTCTGGCCCTTCATATTTCACACAGATCTCCTATCGTTTCTGCGAAGTAGATGGTTTTCTCTCCATCTGGCAGATTCAGAAATCCAGGCTTAGAGAATTTAAGTAACAGGCCCAAAGTCACACAACCCATGATGAGTCAAGCAAGGATTTGGATCCACATCTGTTTTCTCCCAGAGCTCACGATTCTTCTTACTGTGTGTTGCTTGGGCTCAACAGATGTATGCTAAATGCTGTTGAGCATGATGTTTGAATAAGTTTCATAGCAATGGAAACAAATTCTATGGATAAGAATTTGCTAAGTTACATAGGATTTAGGTCTGGAGGTACCATCTCTGTAATTTTTGGCTAACCTTCATGCAGAAAGTATTCGTTCATTAATTGGAAAATTTCATGTTGACAAAGGCTCAGAAATATTTAAGTGGAGCCATCCTGGAATACTTGGTTTTTGCTACAAAAATACTTTTAGAATAAGGTGAGGACACTGCCATCTCTGGATGTTCTCTGTGTAGTCTGGGAAATAGAACAATTTAAGATCCATCGATATTTTCCTGAGTAACTCAACCTCAACTCATCTTCACAGAGAAACACATTCCAGGCTGTTCTGGCCTCCTCTGATTCCAGCTCCTACGCCATTTTCCTTTATCCTGAAGACGGTCTGCAGTTCGACACGACATTTTCAAAGAAGGACGAGACCCAAGTTCCCGCTGTGGTTGCATTCAGTCAAGGTGTACAAGGATTTATATGGAAGAGCGATGGAGCTTATAACATATTTGCCAATGACAGAGAATCAATTGGAAATTTGGCCAAGTACGCTTTCTTTGTTCTTCATTCGATTATCCCCTTCGTGATCATTTCACTATTAAGATGATCATTTTATTATTTTACTAAGGATGATATGTGATATAATGGGCACTATGGAACATTACCTAAAAGTGTTCCCACAGATTTAAACTTTGTATGTAGTTTTTTATATTAGGTAGTGTTTTTTTCCTGGTGAACTAAAAGTAATACACTCTTAGGATGAGCAGGTTTCCTATTTTTTAGATCTCATGCTCATTTGAAACTATTTCCACCATCTCTTCTGAAAGTATAAAGGTAGAAATAAAAGCTATTCAAACCCTATCTCCTGCTATGAACCCAGGGCTGAGAAAAACCTTCTCCCGCCACACGGACCAGAGGAGAAATTCTCACACCAGAAATAGTGCTGTCTTGGGCTATTTCGTAGAATTTGGCGGAAGCGGGGAAAGCTCAGACTACTTTTTCTGAAACTAAAATCTTTCCTCTCCCAGTATGCTTTAAAAAATGAAGAAAGAACACCCTCCTTCAACATCATATTGTCAAATTGACTCTAAAACTCCCCTGCCCTTGACCTAATGGCCTGCTTAGCAACTGGCTTTATATGGGTGAGGAAAGCCCTCATTTATACTTCTTGCCTATTTCCACGGTGTAAATTCTCCTTTATTGGCCGCTTTCCGGCTACCCATTTCGTGTTGCTCAACCATGGGGCTCAGAAGAGAACCATTCTCAGCACGCAGATGCAGTAGATTTCAATAACTTCCAGAACATGGAGGCGATCGTAAAATAAATCAACGTGATGAGTTTCAAGTATTTGTTGCCTTTGTTTTTTTAATGTAATTTATTTAATTATAAGTTTACGTAATTTAATTACTTACAATGGCTGTGTTTAATAACTGGCTTGCAAAATTGCTAACATTTAACAACTGGTTCTCATGAGCTGGTGCTAGCAAGGTCCTGTACACCCTTGCCTTTCCTGGAAGTCCCTGGCAGACAGATTGAATACACATCTTATTTCTGCAGGGCTTTCTGGATCCTCATCCCCCCGTCCCACCCCAGCATCTTGCTCAGTGTTCCCCACCAAGGAACGTCTGTCCCCTCCTTCCGCTGCAGAAGCTGGTCATTTTGTGTAGTTTCTGATAGGAGCACTTCCAATCACAGACACGTAAGAACAGTAAACATGGTGCCGGAGAGGAGAGATTAGGGTTATTCTGCTGTGTTTTTTAATTATAAAAGGCCTTTAGATTCTGAATCTCATTTGCATCTCACTGTACCTTTGGAACATAAAAAGTTAAACTGAGGCCTGTCCAAGATTCCATGGCTGATAGGCTTGGGATTTCTGATCATCCAAGTCTGTACTGTTTTCACTCACAACACCTCTGACACCAAATAGGTGGGATTTCCGCCCCCCGCCCCATACCAAGCAATACTCTAACTCTCTGGACATCCACTTGGTGTCCTACAATTCAGTTCAGTTCTGACACTAACAGCCCAGGGTGAGCACGGACCCCACTGGTTAAGGGCTCAGTCCCGCAAGACCGGCCCCACTGCAGATGCCAGCCACACTTTCCAGGTTGCCACTTGTACTTCTGATCAACCAGCTCTATAAATTGGGGGTTTCTTTGACCCCCCCACCCCCACCCCGCTCAGGTTGGATAATTTGCTAGAATGGCTCAGACTCAGAGAAGCACTTTTCTTACTATCACCAGTTCATTTTATGTTCTTTTTTAACGTTTATTTATTTATTTCAAGAGAGAGAGGGAGTGAGAGTGTGGTAGGGGCAGAGAGAGGGGGAAAGAGAGAGAGAGAGAGAGAGAGAGAGAGAGAGAGAGAGAGAGAGAGGGAATCCCAAGCAGGCTCCGCACTGTCAGAGCAGAGCCCAATGCAGGGCTCGAACTCATAAACCGTTGAGATCATGACGTGAGCCGAAACTGAGTTGGACACATAACCGACTGAGGCACCCAGGCGCCCCACCAGTTTATTTTAAAGGATACAAGTCGGGAACAGCCCGGATAGAAGAAATGAATAGGGCAAGGTGTGGGAGGGAGAGGAGGCTTGAACCCTCCATGCTATTCCTGGGCACACCACCCACCAGCGCAAAAGCTCTCCCAACCTCATCGTTTAGGGCTTGCTTTTTTTTTTTTTTTTTAATTTTTTTAACATTTATTTATTTTTGAGACAGAGAGAGACAGAGCATGAACGGGGGAGGGTCAGAGAGAGAGGGAGACACAGAATCTGAAGCAGGCTCCAGGCTCTGAGCGGTCAGCACAAAGCCTGACGCGGGGCTCGAACTCATGGACCGCGAGATCGTGACCTGAGCCAAAGTCGGACGCTTAGCCGACTGAGCCACCCAGGCGCCCCTGGGGCTTTTTTTTACATAAGCATGATGGATAAACTCATCGGCCTTGATGATTAACCCAGTCTCCAACCCCCTCCCCTCTCTGGAAGTCAGGGCGTGGGGCTGAAAGTTCCAACCTTCCAACCTTGCCCTGGTCTTTCTACTGTCCCGCCCCCATCCTGAAGCTCCCCAGGGTTGCAGCCATCACTCGTTCATTGGCAGAGAAAAGCCCATCTCATCACTCCAGAGATTACAAGGATTTTAGGAGCACCGTGGCAGAGCCAGAGGTTTCAGGCTGATGCCAGACCCCCAGGGCTCCTTCTGCTTGGTTAGTGGGGGCGGTTTGTGGTTGCTGGCCTGTTTTTAAGAAGCCCATCCTTCCCCTCTAGGAGCAGTAACTCCGGGCAGCAGGGCGTCTGGGTGTTTGAGATCGGGAGCCCGGCCACGGCCAGCGGTGTAGTGCCCTCTGACGTGAGCCTCGGACTGGACGACGGAGCAGAATATGATGATGAAGATTACGACTCGGTGACACATCTGGGCCTAGAGGACGTGGGCACGACATCCTTCCCCTATGAGGCTCCGAGAAGCGGAGACCCCAGCATGCACAGCGTGCCCTGGGTCCTCTCCCCCCGCCGCCTGCCCACCGAGAGGCCCCCTGCACCTCCCGGACCTCCTACGGAGAGGACCAGATCTTTCCAGCTGCCGGGGGAGAGGTTTCACCAGCAGCACCCACAGGTCATAGACGTGGATGAAGTTGAGGAAACAGGAGTGGGTAAGGCCTTTGAGGTTGCAGCTGGTATGTTCCTGGACACTTGGGCTTCCAGACAGGAGTCCTGCTGGGGGGATGTCAGTTGTGTGTCTCACATGGTGGTTTGTGAGGACGTGAGCTGGGGAAGTAAAGGCAGACCCCGTTCTCAGCCGTAGAGCTTCAGTGGATGGGCCTGATGGCTTCAAAGACTCCAAGCCATCTTTTGGGATTAGGGCTGAGGTTACGGGGGACTGCTGAGCGGGTGCTCTTTCAAGTTTCCTCTTACTCCTTTCTGTCGCTTTAAAGAGAAAAGTGCTTTGGAATTATTTTGCAAGTCTGATTTTCTTATTGGTGACTTCTGGGATCAGAAATGTATTCACCCACCTGAAAAAACATTTTCGAAGTTTCTTTGGCTATTTACGCAGTTTATCTTTGACGTTTATTTCCTCTTGGTTTTGGAAGGAGAATGGTTGATTATTTTTCCTCCCCGGTCCTGTCAGCTTCAGAGTTGGTTTGTGAAGATTTAAAAATGCAACACAAACAGAGCCCTCTTTTAAAGATAGTTTTAAAATACAGTCTCTTCTAGTCAACCACATTCTATCAGATTTTTGCTGCATTCTGAGGGAAAACCATTTGGGCTCCAGCGTGCTTTGATTTGTCTTATAAAAGATGTTCAAATTAAACTGTATTTACTATGTTTCGCTCTTCAGGCTGACGCATAATCCATTAACATTCATATAAATGAGATGGCCCAAGCCTTTAAATGTTGTTTACTGCGACTCTTTCCTGCTTCTACTACGAAGTTTTAAGGTCCCCAGGAAAATCTACTCCGTTGCACATGATTCACTCTGTTTTATTTCTCCTTCTGATTTGTTTCATCCAAGTCCTTATACGTGTTTGTTCTTTTCGAATATCCCAAAGCATGGACAAGATCTGGTCGGCAGGGGAAGAGTACTTACTTTTTAGGCACAGAAATGGGGAAATTACCCCTTACTGGCATGATGAGGACATGGGCCCATGTCTCAGGGCTCCCCTATACACGCTGCGCCCTGGATTTCTTGAGGTGATGCTAACAGCTAGCATATGGCACTCTGTGCTTACAGCTGGTTCCAGACTGATTTCCCCGAG
This sequence comes from Neofelis nebulosa, assembly GCF_028018385.1. Classification (NCBI taxonomy): domain Eukaryota; kingdom Metazoa; phylum Chordata; class Mammalia; order Carnivora; family Felidae; genus Neofelis; species Neofelis nebulosa. The sequence continues at coordinate 6,901,225 of NC_080794.1, read as the reverse complement.
ACATGTAGGGTGTGTTTACTCGTAGAACTTGTTCCAGACTGATCCCCCCAGACATGTGGGGTGTATTTACTTGTAGGCGTTTAGTCTGGAATCTTATTCTGCTTTTCCCTGTCTAGGTGTCTCTGACATAACATTTGTGAAGATTTCACCATACCTAGCACCAACAACTTATGGTGGTTTATTGCTTGGTACTGGTAAAAGCCTAGACTTGAACCCCAAATGTGTCTAGAACAGATGTTTCCTGTCCCTCCAATCCCACTGTTTTTACTAGAAAGGTCAGTCTCCTGTAGCCAGCAGTACATTCCCAGTGTTCTTTGAAAAGTCACCCACAGATACACAGGCCATAAGGGACCCACTGGGAGCTGGGCCCACAGCTAGAGCTGAAGTAATTAGTCACGTCTTGTGTGTTCAGCTCAGGGCCCGAACGTTCCCAGCTCCAAACGCCACCCTTATACACACTGGAAATTCCCTTCGGAGGGTGTAGACTAATCAAATCCACCTGAGGTTAAACTTTAATCTTCCCTCGTAACAGTCACTTATAAATTGGATCATTATCCCCTCTGAAAGTCCATCCCTCTTGTGCTTTTGAAGTTCATTGCAAATTAATTTGCTCTGGATTATTAAATTTAATGAGCTAGTTCATAGTTCTAATAAAATGAACCTGGGAAGTAGGAATTGGAAATAGAAATTCTTTTTGTTTCTTGGGTCAAAGGCCTTTAGACCAAGGATGACTAAAGAATTACTTCAAATCAGCTTTTGAGTATAAGGGCTTCTGAGTTTTCCCCTGGGGAGAAGAAAGAGGCAACAAAGTTTTAAAATATTTTAGGTCATTAAAATGACACATTTTATGAGATAGGTCTATATGTGTAATTTTCTTTTACCACAATAAATAACAGTAAAAAAAAAAGATTTAGGGGCACCTGAGTGGCTCAGTCGGTTCATCATCTGATTCTTGGTTTCAGATCAGGTCATCATCTCGAGTGTTGTGAGTTCAAGCCCCACATCAGGCTCCTAACTGACAGTGCAGGACTTGCTTGGGATTCTCTCCCTCTCTCTCTCTCTCTCTCTCTCTCTCTCTCTCCCCCTCCCCCACTCACCCTCTGTCTCTCTCGAAAATGAATAAATAAACTTAAAAAAATTTACGGTCTCAGGGGCACCTGAGTGGCTCAGTTGGTTAAGCGTTGGACTTCAGCTCAGGTCATGATCTCACAGCTCATGGGTTCGAGCCCTGCATTGGGCTCTGTGCTGACAGCTCAGAGCCTGGAGCCTGCTTCGGATTCTGTCTCAGTTTCTCTCTGCCTCTCCCCACTCACGCTCTTGTCTCTCCCTCAAATATAAATAAAAATTTTAAAAAAAATGTACCATCTGCCCTAAAATGTCAAGCCCACGTGGCTACATTACCTGGATCCCATATTAAGATTGTATTTGGTGGTAGTAGCCTAATATCGATACAGTGATAATATTGATTGCATGACCCGGTACGTAGGATTATAGCATTTTATAATAATTCACCCTTGCGATGTCTCAAACCCCGTTTAGACCCATTTGCCTTGGTGGTTTGCGTACTGCAGCCACCATACTACGTAAGAAGCTACAGGTGTGAGCACTGTCCTGGAATCCCCCCAGCAGACGGGAAGGGCTTGGGGGCGCACAGTGTCATTAACCCAGCCTGGTCCACCGCCATGCACACGCTAACCGGTGTGCCGTGTTTTCCCTAAACAGTATTCAGCTACAACACGGATTCCCGCCAGACGTGTGCCAACAACAGACACCAGTGCTCTGTGCACGCGGAATGCAGGGACTTCGCCACGGGCTTCTGCTGCAGCTGCGTTGCTGGCTACACTGGGAACGGCCGACAGTGTGTCGCAGAAGGTACTCGGCTTTTGTGTGTTCCGATTTGTGCGGGAGGAAGGAGGGAGTGGAGTTTCTGTTTTGGTGCTTGTTTTGAAAGGTTGGCTTTTACCCAGATCTCTAAAGGTGGGTAGTCTTTTTAGTAGGGCAATCATATTTAAGATCTCGTTCCCATTCTTTGTCATCCTCTCCTAAAGGGTATTTCTCGGGGAATGCCCGTTTTTCTAGCACGGTGAGGTCTCTTTCTTTCCTGCGCTGTTTTTTCCTCCATCTTTGAAATGAGCCCATCTTCACAACTGCCCCTAGTGTTGGACCAAGGCTGAAGTTTTGAAAGAATGCGGCCTGGACCTGGCATCGTTAATGCCTCTCGTTTCCCTCACTTTCTTTCCAACCTCCCGTGTGGCGCTGCTCGAAGACCTGACTGGCCTAATGGTTGTTAAGCCCCAGCTGGGCCAACGTGGGCAGCTGTAGACCAGAGTTTGTAGTGGGGAAAAGTCTAGTCCAGTCACCCTTCCCCTTGGGTTGTCCTTCCCCCATGCCTCTAAAATCACAGCACAATGATGGCAGAGCATAAGGGGCACACCAATTAATTCCGGGCTCCAGACCCATGGGGGGGCTGACTCCAAAATGGATTCAGCTGTGGGCGGACATCAGCTCTGAGCTCTGCACCCAAGAGGACCAGCCAGTCTTGATGTTCTCAGGTGAGAAGAATCTTCTCGGTGAAGGTCTAGGGGGTCAGACAGTGAGGCCTCCAGGAGGTTAGGGCCATAAAATTAAAACCAGCAAAAACCCTACCATACTGAACATTTGTCCCCTTCAGACACCAAGTCACCTCACTTGTCACCCACCGGCCATTTTCCTTGTGTTTCACCGGGAACCCCAACTGCTTTGCAAATTTGAGTAAATAAAACTCAGTTGCTGAAATGGTTTCTGTTTTTCGCATCCCCAGCCATAGCTGTGGTAAAATCAATTAATTTGCTAAAAACATTTCTTTTTCTTCTGGGTCACAATGAGATAAAGTGAGTTTTGTTAAATACTATCTGAAGCAATGAAAGAAAATTGTGTGTACTTTTCATGTTAATTTAGGGGGATGTTTTGAACTTCTGTAAATGTAAATCCCACCCCACCCCCCAGGTATGGTGTGCCTTCGCTTCTTTGTTTTAGGCTTGGCTTTTATACTTCTCTCACCCTGAGACAAGCTTCTAGAATCGACACTGAAAACTTTTTCTTAAAGAGCAGCCTCCTTAGCTCTTTCTATGCCAAATATCGGAGCTGGAAATGCTGAGCAGTTTGTGCTTGTTTTGCAAGCTCAGATATAACAAACTGTTCAGCTACATATTTTGATATTCTATACACGCCCCATAATAGTTCTGTGGTTTAAATATTTATTGGATTCTTGCTACTTTGGAAACATTTTTCTGGCTCAAGGTTTGGTGGAAAAAATTTGTTTGGTTTCCTTAACTTGGCTTTCCTGCCTGTTTCTGTAATTGTTTAGGGGATGCATTTTTTTCATATTAGTCGTCCCAACTTAATAGCATTCCCCAGTGCAGTGACACAATTTGTGTGCGTAGTTATTGTGTGTGTATGCTTTGGCTTGTCAGTGACCTTTGGGCATCCCGAACATAGCGAAAGGTCTTCTGAACATGGGCGATGACGGTCAGGTACAAGCCCCTCTGTCTAGTGTGACTCAACAGACTTCATTAAGAACTTAAATATGTGCAGAAAACTCTGCAGAGACCAAGTGAAGGAGCTGGGTAGGAAAGTCCTGTCCCTAGTACTCTAGGAAGAGAAACAAGATATGTGCCGTCAATAACTGATAGAATTTAATTCTTTCTTTTTAAAATGTTTATTTATTTTGAGATTGGAAGAGAGAGAGAAAGCAAGCCGAGGAACAGAGAGAGAGAGAGAGAGATGGAGGGAGAGAATCCCAAGCAGGACCCGTGCTGTCATCACAGAGCCTGACATGGGGCTCAAACTCACAAACTGTGAGATCATGACCTGAGCCGAAATCAAGAGTCAGACGCTCAACTGACTGAGCCACCCAGGTGCCCCAAGATGTTGGAATATCTAACTTGCTTTATAGATACAGGTCCTATCAGGCATGTTACTCTTTGTTAAAAGGCTGGCTTCTTTGTTTCTTGCTCAGGTTCCCCGCAGCGAGTTAACGGCAAGGTGAAAGGAAGGATTTTGGTGGGGAACAGCCCGGTGCCCATTGTCTTCGAGAACACCGACCTCCACTCTTATGTGGTGATGAACCACGGGCGCTCGTACACAGCCATCAGCACCATTCCCGAGACCGTCGGCTATTCTCTGCTTCCTCTGGCCCCTGTTGGAGGCATCATTGGATGGATGTTTGCGGTGGAACAAGATGGATTCAAGAATGGATTCAGCATCACAGGTAATTTATCTCAGACGTTGAAATTAATGGACTGCACGATGGTGCCTGGGGCCCTGGGGGAGGGCTGGGGGGTGAATGCAAAGGGAACTTCCTGTCTGCAAAACCTTACTGATGAACATTTTGTGGCTCCAGAAATAAGATTTTGAGGCAAAATCATCAATTTTTTCATTACTATGTACTAACTAAAGCTATCTAGAATTGCATTGTGATCAGGGAGTGATTTCATGTGGGGCGGGATTTAGAAGTCTCCAGCAGAGCAAGTGATGTCATTTTATACATCCTCACACCCCAAAGTGTGGGGCTCACAGTTTCCCTCATTCTGGTTATCAAGCCTGCCTCCAGATTCCCAACCAATCTGAACTGATAGTTGACGTTTCTTCAGTATCTGCTTGGAGAAAAGGAACCTGTCATTTCTAGCTGGTAAATTAAACCTGATAAACATAATCCTCCTGCGTCTTAGAAAACCTGACTTTCCTTGAAGCTTCTTAGAGGCTGTGCCAGGGAAAGTTCAGTCTTTATTGGACACAGGGGCATATGGTTGGGAAGAAGGTTTCTGTAGAGTAGTCGTGGTCTCTGCTGAGGCCAGCAGCCCTGTGCGTGCTAGAGGCCCTTTTCTGGAACAGCTTGGGTGCAGGAGACTCTGTTCTTCTTCTCCGGCCACTTCCGGGACCCGAAGCCTGTTGTTCTGGGTCACAGGTACCTAGCCGCTGCCTCCGTTTTCTCCACCACTGCCTCCCCTCGCTGGAGCCTCAGCCATGGCTTTGTTGTGGAAACACCCCAAAAGCAGGGTCTCTGGGCTTTACAAGGGTAACCCTCCAAAAGTGATGGAGCGTAAATACATGCTGAAATGTGGCCATTTTCAGAAAGGAGAGGATATATATTTGGAAAAGGGTGGACCTACCCATAAGGTATCTAATGTTTGGCCTAATATTTCTTCTCTCTGCCCCTCAGGCATATATATCCTGAGTATTATAACCTCATTCATGTTCTCATGCAGACATGCTCTTTCCTTGGCAGACAGAGTTGAGCTTTGCAGTCAGACCCACAGACGCTACTCCTTCCCTGTACAGCGTTTCATGCTGGTGTTGCTTTATATGGGGGGTTAATTAAAATGGTGATATTTTGAATTTTTTTTTAATGCTTATTTATTTTTGAGAGAGAGAGACTGATATGGGTGGGGGAGGGGCAGAGAGCGAGGGAGACATAGAATTTGAGGCAGACTCCAGGCTCTGAGCTGTCGGCACAGAGCCCGATGAGGGGCTCGAACCCACGAACTGGAAGATCATGACCTGAGCCTACGTTGGACGCTTAACCAACTGAGCCACTCAGGCGTCCCATCGTTCTTTTGACTTTAAAAAAAAAAAAAAAAACATTTAAAAATGTAAGGAGCGTTCTTGGCCCAAGGGCTGCCTGCCAGAGTTAGCCCTGGGGTCATCGTTTGCCAGCACCCCTGCTGTAATGGGAGTGTGCAAATGTGGAAAAGGGAAGAAGCCGGAAGAGGGGGCAGGTATTTGTGTTGCCTGTCTGGGGCTACTGCCCTGCACAGACCAAGGAGGTTTCCTGAGCCTGTAATAAGTGCTCCTCAGGTGGTTTCCGGTAGTGGCCAGGGTTTGCCCTAGGCCACTCCCCCTTCCTGACCACCATTTAGCTGTTATGATAATCATCATTGTAACTGGCATCTGGGAACGCTTGACGTTTGGCAAAGCACTTTTTAAAAAAATTTTTTTAAATGTTTGTTTAGAGAGAGAGAGAGAGAGTGTGTATGTGTGTGTGTGTGAGAGAGAGAGAGAGAAAGAGAGAGAATGGGGGAGGGAGAGAGGGAGGACAAGAATCCCAAACAGGCTCTGTGCTGTCAGCGTGGAGCCCTAGGTGCGGCTGGAGGTGCGGCTCGATCCCTCAAGTCGTGAGATCGTGACCTGAGCCGAAATCCAGAGTTGGACGCTTGATCGCCCGAGCCACCCAGGCGCCCTTGGCAAAGCAGTTTTTAACATCCTTTACCTCTTCTGGTGTCCACAAGGCAGAATGGATCACTCCTTTATCACCAAGAAATGGAGGCTCAGCGGGGTTAGGGGACATGTGCTGGTTTACCCAGTCGGTACCTAGCACTGCTGGTCCTCTGTTCTGCAGCACCATTCCTGAGCCAGCCCATCTCAGATGCAGGGGTGGGGCTGGGAAGGAGTGTCTCTCCAATGCTCAGCACTCAGTTGGGCCGCATGGACATCCCCGCTCTGTCCTCCGTGTCGCCAGCTCCGTTTCTAGCAATCAGACTAAAGCACCTGTAGAGGAGGTTCTGGCCTCCTTCCCGCGCAGCACTGTGAGCCTAGGGCTGACAGGAGGGGGCTTCCCAGATGGCAAGGTGACAGACTACCCTTGCTTTCCAGGAGGCGAGTTCACCCGCCAAGCCGAGGTGACTTTCGTGGGGCACCCGGGCAAGCTGGTCATCAAGCAGCGGTTCAGCGGCATCGACGAGCATGGACACCTGACCATCACCACGGAGCTGGAGGGCCGCGTGCCACAGATCCCCTTCGGCTCCTCGGTGCACATCGAGCCCTACACAGAGCTCTACCACTACTCCCCCGGGGGTGAGCAGCCAGCGCCGTGGGGGAGGATGGGGGTGGGGCTAGGGGGTTGGGGGGCAGTCCTGGCCTCCGGCCCGCCCACCACTGCAGCCCCAGCACTGTCTCCTGGGCTTCGGAGCAGGAAATAGATGGGTGCTAGCTTATTAAAATCACCTTTTCCCCTAATTACAGGCATAGTACACACTTGTAGAAAATTCGTACAAAAAAGAAAATAAGCATAATGGTAAAACCATGCCATTATTATTAGATTTAAATGCATTTATTTCCTTTCAGCCTTTTCCCCATATATGTGTGTGTGTGTATATATATACATATGTATATATTTATATATAAAATACCCCAACATATATATGTAATATCTCAACATAGATCTCATAAGTCTCTGGGGATATAACGTACAGCATGGATATTATATGTGTATGTACTGTATGTATATATGTACATATGTATGTCTCTATATTTTAACCTGTTTTAAATAATTTCAAATTTACAAAAAAAGTTGAAAACAACACAGTTTACATTTGCCATTTATGCACCTTCACCAATTGTTAACATTTTGCTACCTTTACTTTACCATTCCATTGCGCATATGTGTGTGTGTGTGTATATATATATACATATATATATACATATATATATGCGTATATATATCACAAATTATACATATTTTTTGAGAATAAGTTGTAGTTGTTGTGATCTTCCATCCCCTAAATAAGTCACCTATTTTTCCTAAGAACAAGAACATTCTCTTACGTGGCTGCAGTACAATGATCACACAGTCAGGAAATTTAACATCGATGCATTTCTATTACATATTCTACAGTTGGGTATATAGTTGTTATTTAAGTAAAATTGCAATTATATCACATTATCATATCTTCATTTTCAGTGGGCTTTGAAAACATTGCTTAGTGAGTCTGTACTATTATACGGCTATTACTTTAAACCATTCTATTTTCTTTTTTTTTTTAATGTTTATGTATTTTGAGAGCGAGCGTGTGTGTGCACACACACACTAGCACAACGGGGGAGGAGCAGAGAGAGAGGGAGTGAGAGAGAAGCCCAAGCAGGCTCCACGCTGTCAGTGCAGAGCTCAATGCTGGGCTTGATCTCACGAACCGTGAGATCATGACCTGAGCTGAAATCAAGAGCTGAACGCCACCCAGGCGCCCCTAAACCATTGTATTTTCTGAAGTTTAAGCTATTTCCAATTTTCCCATCTTGTAACGAGTTGAAATGACCATCTCCATCAGAAATCTTGACCAAATTTCTGACTCTTTTCTAAGATTCAATTCCTAGAAATAGAACTGCTGAGCCAAACAACAGGAACTTTTAGAAGGCTCTTATAAAATTGCCATCCACAAAGGTTGTGCTAATGACCAAGGCTCTGTGGCTTGATTGGGCTCTCCTGGGGATGACAAGAGCTGGGGAACAGGACCCCAGTCTGCGGTCAGCCTGCAACCAGATGGTGTTTCTGGCAGCACAAGCACATGGGAGCTGGACAGGAGGCAGCTTACACTGATCTTTTATTTATCTTCTGGCTTTTGTTATGAACTACATCAGAGCACACAAATATAAAGAGCCTTTTATTCTTTTTTTTTCTTAAATAGGAAGTTGAGAGTTTCATCATATGGGTGAAAGGAGGCTCTTCTGAGTGGGGAGGGCTGTCTCTCCTCTCTGTTGAGGTTGGCTCACAGCACTTTAGTAATTTTTCAAAAATTGGTTATTGAAACCCATTTAGTGTCTCATTTTTTATATGGGAGAACTGCTTAATCTAGGGTCACACATAGCAGCCCCTATTTATTGAATCCCAAGTAAGATAACTTGTATGAAGCAGTTAGCACTCTGCCGGTCACGTGGTCAATGCTCCATAGATGGTAGTTTATCTTAATAGTGGTAGCCCGCTTGAGACCAGAAATTTTACACGCATTATGTCATTCGCGCCCCAACCCATGTTGTAGAAGAAACCGAGGCTACAGTTGTAACCGACCTGTGATCACACACCTTGTGAGTGGTAGTGCAAGGCGTAAGTTCAGATGTATCTGCTTCCCCGCGTGTGCTCTTTCCACCAGACCTTACTCTCTGGGGTGGTTCTGGGTGACTTCAGAACTTCTAAAGAGCACGTGATGAGAAAAAAGGATACATATTACTGATGCAAACAATCCCAATAATAGTATGGGAATCTGGGCAGCAAAGCGAGTCCGAACACGGAAATACATGGCCTTCTGCAACCTGCTGCATCTGATCTCTCATCTGGGCAGGCAATCTTGCCAACAGTTTTAAAGCCCTTGACTAAGCCTCTTGCCTCCTTTGTCTCCCTGCCTTGTCTCCCTTCTTCCCACCGCACCGCATCCCAGTGATCACATCCTCCTCCACCCGGGAGTACACCGTGATGGAGCCTGAGCAAGATGGCGCTGCCCCTTCCGCCATCTATACTTACCAGTGGCGCCAGACCATCACCTTCCAGGAGTGCGCCCACGACACCTCCCGGCCGGCCCTGCCCAACACCCAGCAGCTCTCAGTGGACAGCGTGTTCGTCCTGTACAACCAGGAGGAGAGCATCTTGCGCTATGCGCTAAGCAACTCCATCGGTCCCGTGAAGGGTAGGAATGGCAGCTCAGATTGGGCATCGCGTGTCTGCCCGCGCATCTATCTCCGCTCTTTTGCGTATTACTTTTCACGTTTTACTCTCAGTGAGAAGATGAAAATATGCTAAAATATGGCCTGACAGACGAAATAATCTCATCACCTGTGATTCTTAGCTTAGGTGTCTCTGTTCTGCTAACCTAAAGCCTCTTCATTGTTCTGTTTGAGGTGAAGAATGCTAACCCGTTGGGTTACCCCACAGAGCGGACCATCCAAAAGGCTACAGCTGGCTTCAGCAGGGCATTTAGAGCACTCTCATGCTCAGCCTTGAATGGAATGTGTGCGCAGAGCCTGAGGAAATCTGAATAAAGTCTGATGAAAGTCAGGCACAGCGCCTACGATGCCCTTCGCCTGTGACAGCACATTGCTGGGGCTGAGGTTGGGTCTGCGCATGCTTCTGGCTGCGTGGAAGGAGCTGGCATTTGGAGAGCGAGCATGACATCTCGGCGTCAGACTTCACATTATCCGAATCTCCAAGCCCCAGGGGTTCCATATCTTTGGGGTTGGGTATTAAGGTCTTTCTCTTTGTCGGTTATTTTTGGTGGGGTCCCCCCACACCCGGGTCACTTCTCCAGCTGACCACGTTTGTCCTTCCGTAGCCCCACAAAGGACAAGGAGGGCTGGTGCCTTTCTCCATCCTTTGACAACTGTAGCTCTAGGCATCGGGGTTGGCGCATTTTTTCTTAAAAATGTGAATATTTTAGGTTTTGCCAGCTATGCAGCGTCTGTCACAGGATCTCAGTTCTGTCATTCGAGCGCAAAAGCAGCCATTGACTGTTCGCAAGTGAATGCATGCGGCTGGTTTCCAATAAAACTTTATTTACAAAAGCAGGCGTGGATCTGGAGGGATGTAGTTTGCCGATGCTGCCCCCTGGTGACACAGGAGTCTGGTTTCTTGTTCCAGGACCCACTGCTGTTCTCCTGGTCATCAGCTGTGCCTTCCTTTCTGTGGAAGGAGGAAAACCGGCAGGCATTTCTAAATACTCACTTGGCTTTAATGTCTCTCCTTCACAGACGGCTCCCCCGATGCCCTTCAGAATCCTTGCTACATCGGCACTCATGGGTGCGACACCAACGCGGCCTGTCGCCCCGGCCCCGGGGTTCAGTTCGCCTGCGAGTGTTCCATCGGCTTCCGAGGGGACGGGAGGACCTGCTCCGGTACAGCCGTCCATTCTGACTTGTGGGTGGGCTGGGAAGCGAGCTGGGAGGGGGTATCCAGATCCTGCAAACTGGAGGGCTGGGTGTGGCGAGGGAGCGTGGGTGCGGGAGACGCCGGTGGGCCTGCCGAGCCTGGTTAAGCCCCACACCCTGGGTTTCCTGTGGTCACGTTAGGGGTACCGCCCCTTTCTTCCATCTGGTCCAGTGCACAGACTCCGAGCAGCAGAGTAGAATTTAGAAAGCCACACCACACACAGGTTTAAAGGGAAGCTGAAGTCAGCGCTGTTTCTAACATTAATAATGTAACGGTCCCTGTAAGGAACCCAGGCACTACTGGTGTCCTGTGCCCCACAAACCCCATCTCATTTCTTCCAGCAGCTCTAGAGATCCATTCTTTCGCTTCTGCCTTTTAAATTTTAAAAAATACTTATTTATTTTTGAGAGAGAGAGAGAGAGAGAGAGAGAGAGAGAGAGAGAGAGACAGAGCGAGCATGAGGGGGGAGGGGCCGAGAGAGGGAGACACAGAATCTGAAACGGGCTCCAGGCTCTGAGCTGTCAGCACAGAGCCCAGTGCGGGGCTCGAGCTTACGGACTGTGAGATCACGACCTGAGCGGAAGTCAGACGCTCAAACAACTGAGCGACCCGGGCGCCCCTCATTATAATTTAATTTTTAATACATGCACGTAGACAGCTGGATCCTGATACGTTCGTGATGTATCAGGTCCAGTAGCAAGGGCCAGTTGGTGGATTCCTGACTCAGTGAAGAGTCCATACAGCAGAGGCAGCTAGTGCCAGGAAGTCAGGTGCTTCAACTAGAGCTTCCGACATCTGTGACACAGGGCTCACTGGTGACCGTAAGGAATGTTAGAAGTAGATCCCCCTAGTGCAGGAGCAGCATACACAAGTGTGTTTGGCCAGAAAGATGAGCAGCCCCTTTGAATGACTCGGGAGAAAGAATCTGGTGAGCCCAGAAGCCCTGAAATTTGGGAACAATGCCTTAGGTCTGGAATCCAACCCTCTGATGAATGGCACGCTTCATGTGCTGATTTAACAGAAAGGGTGGCAGAGTGAACTCTATGTGAGGTCCTCGTGGGGGCATCTGAAATCATGGAGAGCAGGACCTGTGCTTAAAAGAACAGACTGTATAGTCGTTTTCATATAGTCAAATATAGTCTACTTTCAAAGCTACCAGCCTGCTGATAGCTTTGTACATGGGATAGAATTCAATCGGAGGCTCACCTTCCTTGGAACATACCACTGGGAAAGGATCTGATCGCCTCAGATCATCAGTTTTCCAATATGTCCCCAGATAGCCCAACAGTTTTGAATGGCTGAATTGGCTCAGGCGAATTTGAAAAAGCATGGTCCTGTGTGTGTGTGTGTGTGTGTGTAAGAGAGAGAGAGGGTGAGAGAGAGCACGAGTGAGCAGAGATCTCCCAGGGCTGTGAAGGTGGTGATGGACATCATGCACGGGGTCCCTCATTTCTTTGGGGGAAGCATATACCTCCTTAGTCTTTACATGGCCCTGTGTCAACTTCATATGCCAACAGAATGTTAATAAAACATGGAGATACCCCAACCCGCTGCTGCTGGGCCATGACATCTGGCTAATTCTTCCACTCTTGTTACCTGAGCTTATTGTAGAAGGAGCACTTAATTCAGTTCACAAGGCACAACCAGCCATACGTTACATAATCTATTGCTATCATAGAAAACTCTCTGATGCAGTCACTCAGGAAGACAGGTGGTCATGTGGGGACTTGCTTTTGTTCTGGGGTTAGCCCTTGCTCTGGCAGATTAGCACCATGGAATGTGGGTAGATTCCCAGTCAGGCTGCTTTTTGTTCTGGGTCACTAGAACATGCCTCACAGTGTTAATGCATGGAGACATGAGGCCGTTGATAGGAAATTGCATTAGGCAAATCACTTCATGCATTATTTTGACCTGCAAAATGACTTAGAAGAGAACGATCCTTTGTAATTCAGTTTGGGTGATGTGGATATAATGACAGTTGGCATCCTGAACAAGCCCGGTGTTGGCGAGACACTGCAGAGTGACCCTCGAAGGTAGTTTGGAGAAGGTCTCCAGATGAAAACACAAGAGCTCGGGTGCCTGGCAGAATGGCTTCCGTGTGTTTCTCGATTGGGTGTCTGTAGAGATGGTTGTGGATAACCTGTCATCTCTTGAGCACACACAAGACACTTAAGTCAAAGTGAACAAGTCCCCTCCTCAGAGAGCCTGGCCTTTATAAAAGGGGCAAATTTAGAGTTGTTGAAAAGACATGAAAAGTAGCCATTCTGAAAAAAACTAAAAAAGGAAGCAGTGACTACAGGAATAGTCCAGCATTTTCCTTTCGGGTTAGAGAATGAGCTGTGTGCGAGGAAATGTCTTCCCAAAGAAGAGTTTGACCAGATAATACAATAAGAAAAATAAACTCTGAACAGATACTGTGAGATTTTAGGAGGGACAGTTATCGCCAATGCACTGTTTCCAATAAAGTAAGAATTAAAGTCCTATCCTCAATTTACAGAAGGGGTGGGGGGGGTATGGGTTTAAATTAGACATTAGGAAGAGTTTCCACACTCTAAGGACTGTGCACTTCTAGTGGGGAAACTGCTAGAGTCTTGCTCTAAAGAAAAAGTGTTACCCTGCTTGGATTATATGTGCAGACTTTTATGGGGGTGTGGGTTGTGCCAGGGGACTGTCCCCTCCATCATCCCGTGAGCCCCGCCCCCATCCTGTTGGCCAGTAGCACCTAGGACATGAGGGATTGAGCTCCCTCCTAATCACTTACGTAGCTTTTTTGAAACTCACAGCTGCCCTGCCATAAACCTTCCGGGGGCGAATGGAACTTGGAAAACTTCCCCTAGCGATTTTGTTCTGTCCCTTTGATTGAAAAGCTTTGCTTCTGTGCCGTTGTGCTTTGGCAATCGCGTTGAAGCCATGGAGTCCTGCAGTCTGTACAGGGCGTCCAGACATCTGTGCTGGGAGTGTCCTCTGAGGGTTACGCATGGAGACCGTGGAAGCCGGAATGATTTTTTTTTTTCTCCTGTGTTGTTGGAACAGCAGCTGGTGGATGGAGCTGTGGAGGCCACGCTTGCTCAATATCCCCGCGCCCGCACCCCAGTCTCATGGAAGAGGCTGCTGGGGGAGGGGGCTTTGTTCTGTGACCTTCCAGCTGTGCCTGGAGCCATCCCCTTGTGTGAGACCTTGTATCTTAAACGTGTCGCAGGAACGTTCATTGCAGTATATTTTCAAAAAGCTGTTACCATTTGTTTTGGGGTTTTGCGTGGGTATGGGAATGGTGTGGCAAAAATGCTTATCTTGTGCCACATCCACTAGGCCAGCGGGGCATTTGTTTTACCAGTGAAGAGACTGACCAGGTGGTGGATGCATGAAGCTTTGTCTCCCAAGTGTGAAAGATTCACCTTAAGGCATTGGGGGGGGGGGGTGTGAGAGGTGGAGGAGACTTGTCTGTTCTCAGCCGTCATGAAATCTGTCTACATATCTGAGTTCTAGAAATGCCAGAAGTAACCGTGTACCCTCTGAGAATGAGGTTAGCATGGGAAAGACCTTGTGTGATTGTGTTTATTTCAACCCATCAGTGGACAGGTAACCAGGGTCATGACAGGTTAGCTCGGTTTCTTGTCCGGGCCTACCAGGCTTCCTGTGGGATTAGCTCTAGATTGGACCCCGATGCCGAGAGGTCATGCGAGGGCCACGTTCCTAGAATTGGCCAAATCCATCCCCATGGCTGGTTGTATAGGTTGAATCCTTAAAAATTAGAATAGCTACATTTCTTGAGAATCCTAGGTGCTGCTCTGCCTTACATCCATTTTGTGTCATCCTCAGAAGGACCCCTCAAGGTCAATAGCACTTTGCTTATTTACTAATGGGGAAGCTAAGGCTGACTAGTCAGCCACTTGCCCAAGAGCACACAAGCTGGTAACTGAAGGAGGCAGGATTTGAACCCCAGTACGTCCAGCTCCAAAGCATATGCTTTTTTGGTTCTACTTTACCCCATGTGATGGCTTTGGTATCATCATGCAAGAGGACATCACCCGGCTAGTTCATTTACAACCTTGTGAGTTAACAGCTTTCCTTTTAGAGCATTAAGCTCTAGGTAACATTCAAAAATTGACAGTCAGGCTTTACATTGTTCGACTTTGCTTTGTAACCGTAACTGGAGAAAGGTAATATTTTTGAGGAGCATATATTTACATATGTTCAGTAACTTAGGAGGCTTACTCACGGTCTGGACACTTGTCTGCACATCTTTCTGACATGTGTGTACCATTCTGGTGTTGGTGAACTCCAGGCTCAGCAGCGAATCCCAGGACAGGCACGGGAAGCCCACGTTTACAGCAGGAGGACCTTGAGATCTCTCTCGAAAGTTATGCCCAGGAAAAAAACCACTATTTACTAACGCTACTTTTGGAATATAGAACAGTTTGTTTCAAAATTGATCCCTTCAAGGGCCAAAATGCTTTCTATTTTATTATACCTGGTGATATTTGAAGAAGTAGGTTTTTTTTGTGTTTTTTTTAAATTTTTTTTTCAACGTTTTTTATTTATTTTTGGGACACAGAGAGACAGAGCATGAACGGGGGAGGGGCAGAGAGAGAGGGAGACACAGAATCGGAAACAGGCTCCAGGCTCCGAGCCATCAGCCCAGAGCCTGACACGGGGCTCGAACTCACGGACCGCGAGATCGTGACCTGGCTGAAGTCGGACGCTTAACCGACCGCGCCACCCAGGCGCCCCTGAAGAAGTAGTTTTTAAAAGTCTGCCTGTTGAAAAAATTTGTTGTAGATATCGATGAATGTTCAGAACAGCCCTCGGTGTGTGGGAGCCACGCGATCTGCAATAACCACCCCGGAACCTTCCGCTGCGAGTGTGTGGAAGGCTATCAGTTTTCAGAAGAGGGGACGTGTGTGGGTAAGTTCTGTAGGTAACTTTCCAAAACGTTTGTTCATACGGCGAAGGTGTTGCCCCAGGTAGTTGTCCTGGCTGGGTTGGCGAGTGCTGGCTTCTGTTGTTGAGGGAAGCAGTTTTCAAAGATGAATCAGACTTCATTCCCTACCCCCAACTACCCAGAGGGTCCTACGTATAACGAATAAGCAGTGTTATTGTCTACGCTATCGTAATAGTGTCCCCTCACCTTTTATAAGCTTTTTTGCACTACGTTCCTTCTTATAAATTTCCTTTTAATTCTTTCCATTGTTTTAATACCTGTTAAAACAATTACACTTGTTTCTTCATTTGTTTGTTTATTAAGTTTAGTTATTTTTGAGAGAGAGAGACAGAGAGGCAGAGAGAGAATCCCAAGCAGGCTCCATACTGACAAGTGCCCAGTGCAGGGCTTGAACTCACGAACTGTGAGATAATGATCTGAGCTGCAACCAAGAGTCGGACGCTGAACCAGCAGAGCCACCCAGGCATCCCATAATCGGTGGTCTTGAAATTCATATGGAGGGAGCACCTGACAGATGCTTTAGATTGAATTTTTCGTGATTTACCTCTAAAATTCAGGGGCACCTGGGTGGCTCAGTCGGTTCAGCGTCTGACTTCAGCTCAGGTCATGTTCTCGCAGTTTGTGGATTCGAGCCCTGTGTCGGGCTCTGGGCTGACAGCTCAGAGCCTGGAGCCTGCTTCGGATTCTGTGTCTCCCTCTCTCTCTGCCCCTCCCCCACTCATGCTCTGTCTCTCCCTCTCTCTCTCAAAATAAATAAATGTTAAAAAAAAATTTAATAAAAATAAAATAAAATTCCAGTTGGGACCATTCTGTGCATGGCTTTCGAATTTATAAGCCACAAGTAGTAGCCTCATCAAAGCGAGTGACTTAAAGCTATTAATTGGGCTAATAATGCTTTAGGTTGGTGATGATTTTAGTGGTGATGGAGATAGGCCAACCACAAAGACCCAGATTGTTTAGATTTCTTCGCTTTTTTTTCCTACTGCCGCACTTTGACCTGTTGGTTCCAAGAATTTTAAGTTCAAAGATTTGTGGCAATTTCCAGGGCTGGAGAGCAGCATGTGGAATGGACCATCTGAACTCAACATTTCTTCCCAACTTAAAACAGATACTTCTTTTATGGCATCAGTGAACCGTCTCATCGCCCCTTCCTTGCTGTTCACTAAACCCTAGTGTGCTTTCTGTTTGCTCTGTCTTGAAGCTCAGATGAGACTCCAAGGTCCCAGGGCGAGGTGATGTCTCGAGGGCGGGAGGGAACAGGCAGTTCTCAAATTTTGAATGTGACCCAAACATCTGTGGATTTAGAAAAGCCGGTCCCCTTCGCACAGAGTGAAGATTTCAGCTCTGCTGCTAAGGTTACTTCTTTTTCTTGTTCGATAGAGAACAACCATTTCTGTGTATTTGGCTTGACTTCCATGCTTTTTGAGATGAAGGCGATTCGAAGGCGATTCAAAGGTTTATTTTCTTTTTTAAAAAAATGTTTGTTTATGAGAGAGAGAGAGAGAGAGAGAGAGAGGAATCCAAACCAGGCTTCACGCTGTCCATGCAGACAATGCAGGGCTCAAACTCATGAACTGTGAGATCATAACCTGAGCCGAAATCCAGTCGGACAGTTAACCAACTGAGCCACCCAGGCACCCCTCCAAGGTTTACTTCTCACGACAGCACCGTTTACATTACATTTGGGCTCAGACTTGGGTGGTGGAGTGTGCAGTCGTGGGGCCAATGGCTGTGAGGCGTGATGTCGTGGGTTTCTGTGCCGGACCATTCCTGCCATGCACACTCACTGGAGGATAGGGCAGGGTGTAAGGCAGGTGGGGTGCAAATGTCTACTCCTAAGGCATCGGATTTTCAGGAAGACACTTAATGTCTCTGGGTGTCCACTCCTCAGACTGGATCCTGGGCTCACTGTGTCCCCTGGAGCCCTTGAAGGAGCCTCGGGAGCTGCCAGTGAGGACACAGGGAAGCCTGGGCAGATTTGGCCTCCACCCCGACCTCTAGCCTTTGATTTCTCTACATATCAGATTCTGGGCGAGATTTTGTTTGAATGGTGGATCCCATTGCTTGGAAACAAATGTGAAAACCACCTGAAGATCACTGTGCTCCACGGGTCCCAGCATTGTGAGGTTTCCTGACTCTCCCACTGCCTGGAGGCCCAACACGATTCCATCCCACTTGGCTCTTAACCCCTCTTACTCAGCTCCTTTGAGACTCACTGCATGGAGGGATGGCTCAGGGGGTAAAACCAGGTCTGCCTAAACGCATTCAAACAAATCACTCTGGCTCATCACTGCATAATTTCATGGCCATTTCACCTATCCCAGAATTCCTCATGAAAACTGTGTCCTGGGTTGGAAGCCTGGGTTAGGAATAAGGAATAAGCAGTGTTTTCTCCTGGTCACAGGAAGAGTTTTCTCCTGGTCACAGCAAGGAAGGAAGAGAAAAGAATTTGGACAGGTTAGGAGGCTGGTCCTGTGCCCTGCCAGCTGTGAGGGGTTGGGGCCCATGCCCAATGGATATGAGCTGGCGGGAGGAAATGAACTTTTCATGAGGACTGGCATCCATTATGGGAGGGGCAGCTTCGTGGACTTCCATGTTTGGCATTTTCTGTAAACCTCTGACTTTCTCTTGTCCACGGCATGCAGACTTTTGCAGTGAATTAGAATACAGGGCCCCTGGGTGGCTCAGTCGGTTCAGCATCTGACTTCGGGTCAGGTCATGATGTTGCAGTGTGTGGGTTCGAGCCCCACATCGGGCTCTGTGCTGACAGCTCAGAGCCTGGAGCCTGCTTCAGATTCTGTGTCTCCCTCTCTCTCTGCCCCTCCCCCACTCACACTCTCTCTGTCTCTCAAAAATAAACATTTAAAAAATTAAAAAAGAGAAAAAGAATGTGCAGAGTATGTTCACACGAAGGAAAAAGCCCATAAATCACCTTTACATGAAGACACAGATACCCCCTCTGAGTGGCCACGGTTCTAGGATAGGTGGCTTTGCGTGTGGAATGTGGGGAAACTTGAGGTTTCCCCTTGCGTGGGTTTCTTTGCCCAGTGCATGGCCCCGTGCACCTGCCCCTCCTTCAGGGCAGGAAGAGGGCCAGGCTGAGGCTTAGGCTTAACCTTCCCTCACCCATCGTTATCCCTTGCCTTTCCCCTCTCTTCCTTTGCCCATCTCCTCTCTCCTTGCCTGTCATATTGCTAGGAAAAGTTATTATAAATCCTTCATTTTTGTGACCTTATTTTCAGAACTGGAAGTAATTCGAGGCTGTGTGAAGCCACCCCACTTGGAGCCCTTTATACCCTGCCCTTTGTTTTCCTTTTAACACATGACTTCTTTCCCTTAGTTGTCCTTCCCTCCCTTGCCGGCATCTTCTTCCTTCTCTCTCATTGCCTCATTTCCAGCCTGAGCCAGCCTGCAGGTGTCTCCGGGGGGGAGCAGGGGGGGTGGGTTGTGGCAGCAGCTCAGCCCCAGCCAACCTACTCTGCTCATTCCAGGTCAGGGCCCCTTCCTTTCCCAGGGTTGTCTTCCCAAACGGAGGAGCTGGTAAAGTACAACCCCAACGTACCATCTACTTGTAGCTATAGTTCATTTTTAATTCCCATTTGGGCCCAATTTTTCTCTCCTTCCCAAACTTGCCCCACCATCCCACCCTGTAGCTGCCCATCAGTTGAATGGGCGGGATCAGAGTTCTAGAGAGGTTACCAGCTCTGCGAGGTCAAGGCCTTTGCAGAAAGCAGAGCCAGGCACCCTGGTGTCTTTTTTTAAAAGTGTGTCATTTTTTAAAGTGGTGTCATTATTTTAAAATGAAAAAAGTAGAATGAAACCGTTTGGAATCGTGAAAGCAGCTTTTAAAACCGCTTTAAGAAGAAAATTGCTTTGGCATGGAAACATGGTCTTCCATAAAGAAAAAAAACATGACTTAAGAGATTCAATTTTCTTAAATTTCTAGATTTAAGAAATTAAGGGGCACCTGGGTGGCTCAGTCGGTTAAAGGTCTGACTTTGGCTCAGGTCATGACCTCATGGTCTGTAAGTTCAAGCCCCGCATCGGGCTCTGTGCGGACAGCTGGGAGCCTGGAGCCTGATTCGGATTCTGTGTCTCCCTCTCTCTCTCTCTGCCCCTCCCCCATTCATGCTCTGTCTCTGTCCCTCAAAAATAAACATTAAAAAAAAATTTAAGAAAAAGAAATTCAGTTATAAATTGCCTTTTTCTAGAAACGATTTGAAGATTATAGAAACACATACATATGTGAAGATGATGGTGGGGAGAGAACACCGAAACCCATACGTGCTTGCACCAAGGTTCCCCTCTGTTGAGAAGGGTGCAGCAAAACGAGGCCCCGGGCAAACGTAATTTATAAAAGGATCGCTTAAAAACTATAAATGACATAAATATTTGTTGGAAGAGCGAAAAGAAAGCAGAGTGAGGCTGATTTCCTGGTTGTTCTGTCGGCCAGTATTTTCCCTACCTTTTGGGGATCCTAATTTGTTGAAAGCATCCCCTTTCACACCAGGAGCTGAAGGATTTGTTGGGGTGGGGGAGGGGACCCTAGAGAAAAGAAGAGAATAGAAGAATAGACAGCAGGAGGGTCCAAGGAAGCAGAACGTGTTAGGACTTGTTAGGTATCATCTAGGTCACTGTTTTCCAGACATATCTGTGGACTGCTAGCAGTAATTTAAAATCCAGCAACCCTTTGGCCCATAAGACTCAGTTTGATGGCGCCTGTCCCATGGGAGTTGATTTAGTCTTGACTTCAGGAGTCTAAGCTGCCAAGTGCACAGGCTAGACCTCCTCCATCCACCACTACTTTGCTAACCTCTCGTTTCCCACAGACCTTTGAAGAGTATCCTCTCCTTTCTGTATCCCCTGACAGTGCTCAGAGTTCTCACTCTCAAAGCACATGAGACCAGAAAAACTGGAATCAGTCTTGGGAAGACTCAGGAGAAAGAGGAGAAGCCCTCCTGTAGGATAATCCAGACACCGAGGGCCCCCTCGAGGGAAGGAGAGGTTCTGTTCTGCCATTTCGAGGGATAGGATTCTGTCCTGGGTCTTAGAGCTTTAAAACCAAAAGTTAACTGGTACCTTGGGAACCCCCAGAGAACCTGAACCAGCCACTGAAAATATGCCCTAGACCTCAGCCCTTGACTTCCAACTTGAGGGAAAAGAACAAGGTGGGGTGTTATTGGCTAGCCTCTGTGTCACTCACCCACTTCCTGAGCCCTCGTTCTATGAGTTCTATCAGCAGGACCCTTTAGAAAACAGGAGTTCCATCTACTGGGCCTCCTTGTGCTTGGCATGCAGGAAGTAATTCCTACAGAGGAAGAACTTGAGGCTCTGAGAAATTATGTGATCTCACCAAAGCCATGTGGCGGACACATGCACCTAGTAGAAACCCAGGGACGCCTACCCTCCCCCCGCAAAGCCCACCGTCTTTCTATAACACCTGTCTCACTGCACGGGGGAAAATTGATTTCTCCTTCCTTCGTGGGAAATGGGTGACTTTGACTTCAGCCACGTTCAACCGTGGTCTTCCTGCCCGGTGGGCCAAGGGGAAAGACGCCGTGGGGAAGTCTCAGATCCTTCTCCTCACATGCTCTGACAGAACTGCCACGGGAGGTGTGTACATACACCTGCAGGTGTTCCAACTCGCTTCCAGGTGAAAGGGAAGTTGGGTTTGGGGGAACCTGGTATGGAGCGTGGCCTGAGACAGAGAGGGTGAGTACCACGTTGGATGAGCAGCCATGGTGTCCGTGTGCAAAGACCATCAGAGGCAGGATCCAGGTGGCAGACAGCAGGAAGTCCATGGGTATCACCCAGTGGAGAGCGGAGGATGATGCCCGGCAAGATGCCTAGAGGTCTGGGGTTCTTGCACATTCCCCTCCGTGGACTAAACCACTGATGCAGAGGGAACTTAGAAGGTCACTGGGACCACTCAGAGGCCTCGCTCCAAACACCGTGTCAACATTTTGTTTGTAGCTGTCGTGGACCAGCGCCCCATCAACTACTGCACGACGGGCCTCCATGACTGTGACATTCCACAGCGGGCGCAGTGTATCTACATGGGAGGGTCCTCCTACACCTGCTCCTGTTTGCCGGGCTTCTCTGGGGACGGCCGAGCCTGCCAAGGTATGTGGTTCCTCTGATTTTTCTCCCTGTGTAACCCGAAAAGATTCCATGTGCTAATTACCAACTCATCCTGAAATTAAGAGAGCTATTCTTTTTTGTTTTAAGTTTGCTTATTTGTTTTGAAAGAGAGTGAGTGCAGGGGAGGAGCAGAGAGAGGGGGAGAGAGACAATCCCAAGCAGGTTCCGCCCTGTCAGCACGGAGCCCAGGGCATGGTTCAATCTCATGAACTGTGAGATCATGACCTGAGCCGAAATCAAGAGTTGGACGCTCAACCCAGGCGCCCTGAGAATTACCCTTTCAACTCTGTTGGGTAAATGGGCTGCATTTTGTCTGTCTCTGGTAGTGTGAACCATGCATTTTCCTTTGGAAGCTGTTCTCACTGGAGAAGATGCTCAGCCTCCCCCTACTATTTTGTTCTGTGACTTGCTCGCTTCAGCAACAATTAGACCCATGCTGTCTGGTAGGAACTGAGGAGATTGTCTTTTCCAAAAAGGCAGATAATCCTTGTATACATGGGGACTTGAGGTCCAGCTTTTTCTTTGGTAACATAGCTATAGCCATTCTCCTGGTCTGCTCTCACCTTCTGCTCCAGAAAAAGCCAAGTCCCCTTATTAAATAAATGACTGCAGAGTGTGGGAGAGTAAATGTCTCCACAGAATTCTTTCAGACCTGAGGTGAGTCCATTGTTGGCTGCCAAGATGCTTTTCAAAGATGATTTTAGGTAAGATAGCTGTAAAAAAAAGTACCCCGATCCCCTGATTTGCAAAGTTACTTAATAATACACCATGTAGTATTTCTGAAAAGTCCAAGCTTTTCTAAGATTATAATTTCTGAGATACAGTACTTTCTTTTTTTTTTAAGTTTATTTATTTAAGAGAGAGAGAGACAGAGGAAGAGAGAATCCCAAGCAGGCTCCACCCTTAGCACAGAGCCCAACACAGGGCTTGAACTCAAGAATCGTGAGATCATTACCTGAGCTGAAATCAAGAGTCGGACACTTAACCGACTGAGTCACCCAGGCATACCTGGGATATTTACTTTTTGTTACTGAACGAAAAGTAAATGTGAATTTTCTCTTGTCTCCGAGGTTTTTCTGTCAGTGGTTAATAATGTCTCCAAACTCTCAGACATTTTTGAAGCTCTCATTTGTGGTGAGAAGGATCATTTTATATAATATGCAAAAGAATCTTCTCTTTTTTTTTTTTCCTTTTGCATGCTTAATTTTCCATGAAAATGTTAATCATCAAAGTGAAACACATTTACAAATACACAAGATAGAAATTGGGGAGTTAGTGGCTTTTTAAAAAATGTTTGTTTATTTTTGAGAGAGACAGACCATGAGGAGGGGAGGGCAGAGAGAGGGAGACACAGAATCTGAAGCAGGCTCCAGGATCCAAGCTGTCGGCACAGAGCCTGATGTGTGGCTCGAACTCACAGACCTCGAGATCATGACCTGAGCCAAAGTCAGACACTTAACAGACTGAGCCACCCAGGCACCCCAGGGAGATTGTGTTTTGATGAGTAATGTTTAGTGAACTTTAAATCACTGTTCCCAGATCAGAAACAGAGTCCCTTAGAGCTGACGAAGTGGTTTAAATTATTGTATAAACTATGAATTCCAGAACAAGTGTCATTGTCCCTGGGCTTCGTGGCTCTTTTGCAGATGTGGATGAATGCCAGCCAAGCCAATGTCACCCCGATGCCTTCTGCTACAACACTCCCGGCTCCTTCACATGTCAGTGCAAACCTGGCTATCGCGGAGACGGCTTCCATTGTGTGCCTGGAGGTAAGGTGTCAGAGATGTTTGGAGTTGGTAAGCCATTGCCACATTCGTGAATCCTGAGTCCCTGAACCTGGGAGAGGAGGTGAGGTGGGGAAGTTGCAGTCTCTATGGAGGGTCCTCAGAGTTGTTAAGGTGGGATATCAGAGCACAGCTGTAGTGGACGGGCATGCAGATTGTGCACTGCACAACTCCAGAGGATGCCACACAGACCGTAACTGTACTGGCAACCTGAAGTCTGTCGTCCTTGTAACTTAAGCAAGCAGTTCAGGTAAAAACTGCTCTATATTAGGGTTCCCCAGAGAAACAGAACTAATTGTGTGTGTGTGTGTGTGTGTGTGTGTGTGTGTCTGTCTGTCTGTCTATCTGTGTTTGTTTGTAAAGGAATGTATTATAAGGGAGGTTCCGATGATTATAAAGACTTGCAAATCCCAAGATTTACAGTTAGCAAACTGGAGACCCAGGACAGCTAATGTTTCCATTTGACACTGAAGGCAGAGAAAAGCCAGTGTCCCAGTTCATAGTCATTAGGAAGGAAGGATTCTCTCTTACTCAGGGAAGGGCCAGTCTTTTTGTTCTATCCTAGCCTTCCACTGTTTGGCGGAGGCCATCTGCTTTACTCAGTCTGTGAAGGTAAAATCTCATCCAAAACATCCTCACAGAAGCACCTAGAATGTTTGACCAAATATCTGGCACCCACGTATCTGGCATATCCCCACCCTGTGGCCCAGCAAGTTCACACGTAAAAGTGACCCATCCCAGCTTCCTAGGAGTCGGGGAATAGAGCTAGGGTGGTGGTGGGGAGCACGCGTGAAGGGCCACCACTGGGGAAAGGTGGAGGCCACGGACTGCACAGAATTGTCTATATTACCACATATACCTGGACTGTGCACCTGCTGAAGTTACCTGCTGACCCAAGGCTTGGGTGGCATCTCATTAGACCATAAGAATAATGATAGTCCTGGGTCCGGATCTGGACTCAATTCTGGGAACGTGGGAGGCACTCGACAGATGCTGTCGTGTGAATACGTGTAATTGGCTGCTGTTTGTTAGAACCTGCTCTGTGCTAGAAGCTTCCCCCGTACTCTTTCATGTAATGTTCACCGTTGTCCTTTTGGAGCAAACACTATTACGATCCCCATTGGCAGAGAATGCCGACGCTTACCAAGATAAAGGCGTAATCAAGGTCCCACCCGTAGTAAGTGCTAGAACTGAGACTCAAACCCAGGTCTGTCTGATGGGCTCCAAGCCTGGATTCAGTCCTCTAAACCACATGGTATTCCGTCATGAGATTAAGAATGTATTTGACACAGTAGACTGGAGTCACGTAGTTACTTATTTTTAATGACTGCTACTGTTTGTAGCCAGATACAGTTATGCCACGGTCAATATGTTATATATATAAATACACAAATATATAATGTTTCGACAAAATATCCATTTCACCACCTTTAAAAAAATACATATTTTTGAGAGCGTGAGTGGGGGAGGGGCAGAGAGAGAGGGAGAGAGGGAGTCCCAGTTAAGCTCTGCGCTGCTCGAACCACAAGATCACGACCTGAGCTGAAATCAAGAGCCAGAAGCTCAATCTGCTGAGCCACCCGGAGCCCCCATGTCACCACCTTTTTAAGCAATTACTAGCGATTTCGATGTCTGTCTCCTTCACTAGCCTGTGAGTGTAGGGTGCGTATGCATTTTATTTTTATGTCCAGCGGTATCCCGTGGAGCATGCGGCCCATGATGGTGCTCACAGATTTATAACTGTTGAAGAACCAAATGAATGTACCAGTTTCCACTCCTATCAGGAGTATATTAAAGTATTTATTTATCCCCGCTCTCAACAGGACTAGGTGTTTTCCAGTTTTTAGGATAGTTGTCCAACTAACAGGGGAAAAATCATAGATTAAGTTAAAATTTGGCTATATAATACATATTTCTGATCTACATTGTTCCCTTCTGATTGGAACAAGTATCGCCATACTACCACTTACACGTCAAATCTGGCCCACCTCCTGTTTTTATAAATAAAGTTTTATTGGAACACAGCCATGCTTGTTAGTTTATGTATAGTCTGTGGCTTCTTTAATCTTACAAAGGCTGAATTCAGTAGTTGTGACAGAGATTATAAGGCACGCAAAGCCTGAAATATTTACTACCCTGGCCCTTGAGAGAAAATGTTTGCCAACCCCAGCCAGAATGAACTGAGGCAGGGCCAACTTTTTGTTCCTGAAATTGTGGGTAAAAACTGTTGGTGCTGCCCATCGATTCTGACAGGCAGATTACATAGAGAAGAGTTCGTGATGATCTTAGTCAAGACTCTTCAGCAGCTACTAAAAATCACTGACATCCCGTTATTTCCTTAAGCTTGCTTCATATCACCAGTTCAAAAAGAAGCAGATGTCTTCATCTCTTGGTTTTGTTTTTGGTTTTTAACCTCATTCCTTGCCCCCTCTTTAAGGCTCTGTTAAGTAAACAGAAACAAATTCATCCCTGCAGGCTGGGATATGAAGCTGGGACAAGGATAAAACCAATGAGCACAGTCTGCTAGGATTGTTTATGTATTCAATCCTGTTCTCCTAAGAAATTCAACATCTAGTTAAATAGTCAGGAGAGAATGTGCCCTAGAAATACATACCAATGTTCACCGAGTATTGCTTGTAACAGAAAAGAAATCTAAATGACTGTTGGTGGGAGGAATGGACCAATGGAGTTTTGGAACAATTCATACAATGAAATAATATGCAGCAATTAAAATGAGTAAAATGTTAAAAACGTAAACAATGTAAGAATGTTAAAAAGTTTGGGGCGCCTGGGTGGCTCAGTCAGTTGAGCACCCAACTCTTGGTTTTGTCTCAGGTCATGATCCCACTATTCGTGAGCTCGAGCCCCGCGTGGGGCTCTGCGCTGACAGTGCGGAGCCTGCTTTGGATTCTGTCTCTCCCTCTTTCTCCGCCCCTCCCTTGCTCACACTGTCTCTGTCTCTCTCAAAAATAAATAAATAAACTTAAAAAATATGTAACGCTGTATGAAAATAAACCTATGCGTGTATACATATGTAGGAAATCTACAAAATGCATACAGAGGAATGAAAAACGAAAACTCAGAGCACGGGGTTACCTGCATGTAGGAGACAGGCAGTTGGGATTGTGGAGGTTACACAAGAGCGACTTTGTATTTTTCAGCTGGAATATGAACATTGAGGTTTTCATCGTATATTTCTAAATTATGGCTGACTAAAATACTTTCTGAAATATTAGCGGCGAGAAAACTAATGTCATCCGGACGCCTACTGCCAAACACAATGAAGTGCAGGGCGTCGGACAGTCCGCGCTTAATTTGGTACCTACTGTATACAGAAGGGACTAGCTGAAAAAATTAAACTGGCTTCGAGGGTGAGTCAGTTAAGGCAACAGCTTCTGCCGTGTCCACTGGTGACAGGCAAGACCAGAAATTCTGATTTGTTTCCCCCAAGCTTCTGCACTCTTGCTCACGACCTGCGTATGTTCCATGGATCGCTAGCACCATTTTCTTTTAAATGAGATGGAATCGAAAACAAGAATCAAGAAGATATCAGAGTATATAGAGTATATGTAGTAGGAAAAAGTACTGTTTCACGGAATGATGCTTGTATCTGCACGGATGAGTATGTGTGTGTGCGTATACATGTGTGTATCGAGTTGCTGAGCGGAATGTATTCCTGTGGGTCATGGCCAGAAAGTTTGAAAGCCATGATGGTCCCGTTGACTCTTGAACAACATGGGGGTTAGGGGCACTTCACCTATGGATGTTTGATCACATCTCTTCATGTGTGGCGCCCGTCACACTTACCAGCATCTCGCACCTAGAGACACATCACACAACTGTAGACACAAAGGCAATTCAAGAGTTCAGAGAGCAGGGCTGCAAGAGAAGATGAAAACATCGAGGAGATAATACAGTTTAAGAGAAAGAAAGCTGATGAACAACTTAATGTACACTTTTTATTTTTTATATGTCTTGTTGTTTGTGTTTCAGTGTGCACTTTACTTCAATCAAACCCTATGATAGAAAACTTGCATTTCCCAGTCAGAGCTAGAAGCAGCTCTAGAATTCTATAATTCGTCTCCTTTGTTTTATAAACAAAGAACATGAGGACTGAGTAATTTCTTGGTTTACAAAAAAGTTCCTTGAACTTTGTATATAAAAGAATTTTCTATAGCAATTTTTCTCAAAATTGAGTAAAACCCTTTTTATTTATTTATTTTTTTAACGTTTATTTATTTTTGAGACAGAGAGAGACAGAGCATGAACGGGGGAGGGGCAGAGAGAGAGGGAGACACAAATCAGAAGTAGGCTCCAGGCTCTGAGCTGTCAGCACAGAGCCCAACGCGGGGCTCGAACTCACGGACCGCGAGATCGTGACCTGAGCCAAAGTCGGACGCTTAACCGACTGAGCCACCCAGGTGCCCCGAGTAAAACCCTTTTTAAAAGAAATTCTTTTTTTTAGGTTTATTTAGTTAGTTAGAGAGAGAGAGAGAGAGAGAGAGAGCGAGCATGCAAGTGGGGGAGGGGCAGAGAGAGAGGGAGAGAGAATCCCAAGCAGGATTTGCACCGTCCGCGCAGAGTTCAAGGCAGGGCTCGAACGTACAAACCGTGAGATCATGACCTGAGCCGAAATCGAGAGTCAGATGCTCAACCAACTGAGCTACCCAGGCGCCCCAAAAGAAAGTCTCTGGTGTTGGGTTAGATTATTTTTATTATAAATAAGTCTCCGTGTGTGGAAGAGCCCCCAGGAGCAGCCAGCCCCTCTTGGGGGCAGACGGGGCAGGAAGAGGCTAAAAAAATGGCGCCTCCCCAGATGAGTTCCTCAGCCCCATGGAGTATATCAGAGGCTGCACTAGTTATCTATGTGAATTAACACAGAGAAAGAAATGTAATCAAGCGAGAGAATGAAATGTAAGTCAAGAAAGTTAAAAAGGTACTTTTTTTCTTATTTCTCCTTCTCTTTCATTTTTCTCTCATTTTCTTTGTCCCCAACCTTGAGAAAGTCACCCCAGACTTCCTGCTTCTCCCTGGATAAATAGCAGGTCTTGACTGCTTCCTCCCCCGCGCAGATCAGACTAGATGAGTGAAAGGAATCTTGCCTGAGTGGTCATTTTATCAGCCAGAAACAGGGCCAGGAAATGTATCGTTATTACCCCGTCCTCACCCTGCCCACAGTGGAAAATTCTCCATGGGGGGCTGGGGCCTCTGGAGCAGCTCCCACTGCCTGGTGGCCAGGCTGAGAAGCCATCCCAAGAAACCCAGCGACATCACAGCTTTCCATAAACATACTTGAAATTCCATCTCCTGAGTCACAACTGGGGTTTTCCCCTCCTTTGTATGAGTTCAGGATACAGCACTTAAAAGTTCCACTGTAAAAGTTGCCGATCGCTTGAGATGTTGTACGTTGGTCAAACACCACGTCAGTGCAGAACTGTCAGCCACGCAGAATGGAGCTGCCTCTGCTTCCTCAGATGTTTGCTTTGGTTGATTGCACACAGAGCACCAGGTGTGGTTTCAAGTTGGAAAGGCAACATCAAACACAGATGGTGATGGAAGGAAGAGGAGTCTGTGGGCCACAGATGATTACATGAGCGTATTAAGCTCACTTGTGTATGTCACTGTTGACACAACCCACCCATTGTGTACATGCACTGGGCTTGTGGGTCCAGAGGGGCAGGGGGCTAGGCTAGGAATCCAAAGACCCACGTTGTAGCTTGAGCTGAGCTGCTTACTCGTGCTGTGATCGGGGAGCCCTTCACCAGTCTGAGCCTTGGGTCTCATTTGGTGGAAAAAAATACAGTTAGTTGCGTGTTGCATAGGATCCTAGTAGAGAGTTAAATGAAACACGTGTAAACGGAGACCCCTTGCACCGGAACTCTAAAACCCTGTGCGCACGGGAGGTATTGAGGAAGTGAATAAGTTCTATGTCCAAGAGTGAACAGGACCCAACATTTTATTCCCACCCGCATGACTTAGTTGCATCTTTGTTTGGCTCTTCCTACATCATTTTTTTTTTTTTTTTAATATTAGCCTCTAGGGCTAAAAGGGAAAGCAATACCCACTTTTCCCTTGCCAGGTTTAACACACACTTTCCAGGCACCTTCACTGCTTCCGATCAAGGGAACAACCACATGAGGCAGGCTAACATGAGACCTGGCAACATAGACAAAGGTACTTTAAACATTTATTGGCAGGATGCATGCTGAATGTCACCGCGAAGGCCATGTATAGACACGGTCACAAATGAACATTTGAGGGACACCTGGGTGGCTCAGTCAGTTAAGCTTCTGACTCTTGATTTTGGCCCAGGTCATGAGCTCTCGGTTCCTGAGATTGAGCCCCAGTGCAGAGCCTGCTTGGGATTCTCTCTTCCTCTCTCTCTGACCCTCCTCGCTCATGCTCTCACTCTCTCTCAAAAATAAATAAACATTTAAAAAAAACCCCAGCACTTTGGAGGCACCCGGGTGGCTCAGTCAGTTGAGTGTTCGACTTCGGCTCAAGTCATGATCTCACGGTTTGTGGGTTCGAGCCCTGCGTCAGGCTCTGTGTGGACAGCTTGCTCAGAGCGTGGAGCCTGCTTTGGATTCTGTGTCTTCCTCTCTGTCTGCCCCTCACCCGCTCATGCTCTGTCTCTGTCTCTCAAAAATAAATAAATGTAAAAAAATTAAAAATAAATAAATATACATTTTCAAAAAACAGCACTTTGGGGGCGCCTGGACTCTTGATTTCAGCTCAAGTCATGATCCCAGGGCTGTGGGATTGAGCCCCGCATCCAGCTCTGTGCTGAGTGGAGAGCCTGCTTAAGATTCTTTCTCTCTCTCGCTCTGCCTTTTGCTCTCATTCTCTCTCTCTCTCTCTCTCTCTTTAAAAACAAAAACAGGGGCGCCTGGGTGGCGCAGTCGGTTAAGCATCCGACTTCAGCCAGGTCACGATCTCGCGGTCCGTGAGTTCGAGCCCCGCGTCAGGCTCTGGGCTGATGGCTCGGAGCCTGGAGCCTGTTTCCGATTCTGTGTCTCCCTCTCTCTCTGCCCCTCCCCCGTTCATGCTCTGTCTCTCTCTGTCCCAAAAATAAATTAAAAACGTTGAAAAAAAAAATTAAAAAAAAAAAACAAAAACAAAAACAAAAACAAAAACAAACCAAAACAGCACTTTGGTACCCCTTTGCCCTTGAGACCCATGGAGGAGATGTCTTCTGTGGATCTGGCCTGTCCTGGGCTCTTCTGTCAGGACAGAGTGTAACAGTGTGTTTTCTTGTCCCCTCACCTCTGGACCGTGAGCCCCTTGAGCTCTTCCCTTGTCAGGTGCTTCCTGAGTGGAGGTGAGGGATGATGCAGTAGAATCCGCTTGGGGAGACAAACGAGGAACAGAGTCAGTGTCATTGTCAGTGTGACATAGCTCCAGGGCAGGTGAGCCCAGGCCCCCCGGGAGCTATGGAGGCACACAGGACCCAGCCCTGGAGGGCCTGGCGAGGCTTCCTGGGGGAAGTAACTGGGAGGAACTGGGAGGAAGGGAAAGCAGGGTCAAGGAGGAAGTGTCCCACCACGCACAGCACATGGAAAGACCTGGAAAACAGAGGCAGCCGACATAGTTGGGTTTGGCCAGAGGGTGGCTGTCAGCAGTCAGCGTTGCTGATGGCTGGGCATCGCTCGTGTGATGGAGACTGTAGGGCTGAGGGCAGTGCTGGCCTGGCCCTTGTGGTGGCCGGACTCCAGCTGCTTCGGAATGAGCTAGAACTCTGTGTATTGGGAAGTTGTTGATTCCAGGCCATAGCTTCTTATCGGCGATTCCCAAAAATCTACAAGTATTTCCCTACGTGGGGGTCTGAGTTGCAAGGCTAAGAGGCCATGTTTCATGCCAAACACGAGCTCATCATTAAAATGAAACACAGTTGTTGGAAAATGTGCCCTGTGGTGTTTGGTCTCCCCAAATCTTTGACCTCGACTCGACGTGGATAATCAAGCAGCTTGACATGATAAAAAGGACAAATTTCAGAGAAGCAAAGTTTCCCAAAGCAAATTTCAGCGATGTCCATCCGGTGATGAATGGACAAGCCAATGTGGTGTAACCACCCTGTGGAATAGTATTCAGCCATCTAAAAGGATGGCATACTGACGGATGCTACAGGGTGAATGAGCCCCGAAGACATTGTGCCGAGGGAGAGCAGCCAGACACAACAGGCCACATGTGATATGATCCCAGTTATAGGACGTGTCCAGGAGAGGCCATCCATGGAGACAGACGGCTGGCTGCCAGGGGCTGGGAGGAGGGGGAAACAGAGAGCAGTGCTCTGTTTCTAGGTATACAGTTTCCTATGGAGCTGAGGACAGTGGATCAGAATTCGGTAGGGGTGGCGGTTGCCTCTCACCGTGACTACACGAAATGCCACGGAATTGCTCACTTTGAAATAATTTTATGGCGTGTTCGTTCTGCCTCAGTTGTCACAAACTGAAACCAAAAAGTGCTTAGCAGACAAAAGAAAACGCAAACGTAATCTTGACTGTCAAATCCCTCAACCAGGATGATAGTTTACGTTTTAGAAAACGAACAAAACAAAACCCAGTGATGAGCGGGCAGCCTCCGGGGGCCCGAGTCCAGCGTGGGTGTCCCGCAGCCACGGCTGGTGAGCACCGACCGATGACACAGCTGACCGTCTCCCTCCGTTTGTCTCTGTCGTAGAAATGGAGAAAACGCGGTGCCAGCTGGAGCGAGAACACATCCTCGGGGCGGCGGGGGCAGCAGACCCACCACGGCCAGGTCTGTTCGTCCCCGAGTGTGACGAGCATGGGCACTACGTGCCCACCCAGTGCCACGGCAGCACTGGCTACTGCTGGTGCGTGGATCGCGACGGCCGTGAGCTGGAGGGCACCAGGACCAGGCCCGGGATGAGTCCCCCCTGTAAGTCCGAGGGCAGCGCCGTGCTGGGCTTGTGTCTGAGAAGGGCCTGGGGGACCGTGAGCGTCACCGGGGGTCCAGTGCCCGTGAGCGTCACCGGGGGCCTTGCCCAGGACGCAGGTGGCACTTTGTGTCTGCCCTCTGCACCCCTCTTCTCCATCTCCCTCGCATGAACCCCACTCCCTCCATCTCTCCGTCCTTCCTCCCTCCCTCCTCATACCCGTTCTCCTCCTTTCCTGTGCAGACCTGTTCTGTACAGATGCCAGCGGGACTGGCTGCAGGGATTCTCGGTTGGTAGCAGAGGGTGCGTGTGCTGTGGGTCCCCCGGGGCACAGTCCCTGCAGTGGTGGCCTGGCCTTCCAGTGTCTGTGGTGTTGGGACATTGAAGGCCTGGGAGAGGCCGACCCAAGCCCTTCCCTGGGAGGCGCTGGGCAGGGAGTAGGGGCCTGTGTGCAGCCCAGCGGGGCTGTGCGGCTCGGGACCCGAATGGCCTCAGTCTCGGCTTCCTCAGCCTCTACCCAGCAGAGGAGCAGAACAGTCTCTTGGATGGATCCCGGCTCTAAAATCCTGCCTCTGTCTCAAACGTAGGAAGTGGTAGCTGTCACAAGTTACCA
This sequence comes from Neofelis nebulosa, assembly GCF_028018385.1. Taxonomy (NCBI): domain Eukaryota; kingdom Metazoa; phylum Chordata; class Mammalia; order Carnivora; family Felidae; genus Neofelis; species Neofelis nebulosa. The sequence goes on along the minus strand of NC_080794.1, from coordinate 6,868,183 downwards.
AAATCAGATGCAGTCAGTCCTTGAATCTCCATTCTCCATACAGCTAATAATCAGGGATTGACCCCCTACCAGATATTTTCCAGAAGCTGCTAAGAGGCTGCTAAGTGAGCAGGAAGTGGTCATTAATCCATCCGGACAATGTTCACTGAGCTTCAGATGCTGGGGTCAGTGCTGGGGGTCCAGAAGGGGGAGTCACAGTGTGGCACCCAGAAGGTCAGAGGACAGGTGAACAGGTGCAGGGCAGGGAGAGGAGCTCTGTGAGAGAGGAGGGGGCCGGGAGACCCAGAGGAAGGTGTCCCTGGCTTCTGTGGGCATGGGGGGCTAGTTGGGGAAGGCTTTCCAGAGCAGATGGTGTGAACCAAGTTATTGGGGGGGAGGGGCTGGGGTTGAGAGGCCGATTCCAGGCAGCAGGAGCAGGCTGAGAGCTCACAGACATTGCAGGGGTGTCTGTCCTGTGGGAGGGGAGTCTAGGTGAGGATCTGAGACGCCCAGCAGAGGGGCCTGGGGTTGATCACGAGGGCAGCTGGGAGTCCGGGGAAGGTCTTGAGCAGGCATTGATGCCACCAGATGTAGGTTTTAGACAGATTGCTGGTTGGACCGTGGAAGCCGAGAGAAGAGTAAGAGGCCCCTGGGGGAGGGGAGGGGCCGTCCAGGTGCTGAAAACTAATCCAGGTGAGAAGCTTCGAGGGAACGGACCTCAGGGGCTGGCAGTGAGTTTGGAGAGGAGGGATGAACTCCAGAGAGAGTAAAGACGTCAGCCAGATGGGTTTATGTCACTGACTGGGCACAAGGAGCAAGACGTGGAAATGGCCCCAGTGACGACCAGGTCCAGCCCTCTCTCTTCAGAGAGCGGGAGAGAAGGCCCAGGAAGAGCCATGACTCATCCACACAGCAAGGGAATGGAGGGCTGGGTCTGGGACCCAGGCTTCCTGACCCCCACTCTGTGCCCCTCACCCTTCTCTGTCGTCAGGGGAGCCGGGGCGTCGTGCTGGGCATCGGGGTCAGCATTTAGGAGGCGAGGCGGAACCTGGGGGCGAATTAGTCTCTGATCCTCCTTCTGTCCCTGAAAGCCCAGAAGGGCCGTGTTCCCGCACGGCAGTGGGTGTGACCCTCGCCCACCACGGGGACAGGGTGCGTGGGGCTGCTTCCCTGCTAGTCCCCCCAGCATTGGGAAGCTTAGTGCCTGCCACTGGGAAGTGAGTTCCCTGCGGGCAGGGCTTTCCAGGGGCTGTTTGGGTTCACTGCCTCGGCCTGTGCCCAAAGCAGGACGTGAATGGTCGCATTATTTCTATTTCTATTTCGGGGAAGTCCAGGCCATTTTTTTCAAGTGACCTTTAATGGCAGACTCATGCCCCACCTCCTCTTCCTCACAAATGCCCTTTGACTGAGGTCTTTCTGCAACTTGTGCTTTTAGACACAAATGGGCATTGAGTAGCTGTGCGCCTGTGGTGCCATGAAGCTGGCGTGACCCCGTGTGTGTGTTTGTGTGCACTCCTCCTGCACAGAGGCTTTGCTCATTGACATCTCCTGCCACCTAGGTCTGAGTACAGTGGCCCCCCCGATTCACCACGGACCCTCTGTCCCCACTGCTGTGATCCCTCTGCCACCTGGGACCCACTTACTCTTTGCTCAGACCGGGAAGATAGAGCGCCTCCCCCTGGAAGGAAGCACCATGCAGAAGTCAGAAGCCAAGACGCTGCTTCATGCCCCGGTGAGTGCTGGCTTCGTGCACTTGGTGACAGCTTCTGCTTCAGCGACCCGGAAAAACAAGCAGGGTGTAGTTAGACCAGTACCGGGGCTTGACCCCTGGACGCGGGAGCCTCTTGATTCCACGTGACCGCAGGTGTCCGTCTCTAGACGGGGCCACTGTGTTCCCGAGCTGCCTGTGTAGCTGGGAGGGCAGGAGCAGAATCGGGAAGGCCATGGGGAGGCCACTGTGGTGTCTGACCCCTCGGGTGGGGCATCACACGAGTTGGCAGATCTGGTCTGTGTGCGTCTCCCAGGTCTGACCTTGCCCTTCCTGCTCAGTACAGTGGCTCGTGTTTGGCAGACCATCGCCTCAGGATCCTCAAATCTGCCCCGAGGCGGTAACAGCTTCGGCTTAGAGCTTTCCAAAGCATCAAAGATGCATTCTGCGAGTTGGGGAATTTTTGTCTGTTAGGGGTTGGATGCTTCTGAAAAGCTGTTCTGTTTCATTTGTGATTCTGACCCCCTCTCGCCAAGAAACCAGACCTGAGACCTGGGGGCTTCCGGCGGGATTGGGTCAGGGTTGCCAGAGCAGTGGGGCGGAAGGGGGGGCGGCCCTCAGGTCCCGTAAGGAGTGAAGACGCTTTTCAAATCCCCTCCTAATTAGCCTCGATTGGATTCGTGTTCTTCTCCTGCACAAAACCCTCTGACGGGCTCTCCCTTCACACAGAGTGAATCCAGTTCTTCCTTCGTCCTCTGGCCACCTCCTCCATCCCATTTCCTGCCACTATCCCCCCACTCTCCAGCTTCAGCTCTCTGACCCTCTGGCTGGTCCTCAACACACCACGCACATTCCCACCTCAGGACCTTTGCACCTGCCTGGAGTCCTCTCCCTCCCAGACCCTTCTGCAGTGCACTGCCTCGCCTCACTCAGATTTCTGTTGGCACATCACCTCTCTGAGAGGCCTGACCTGGCCACCCTGGCCACACTGCTCTCTGCCCCCTTATCCTGCTTTGTGTTCACCATAGCACTCAGTACTGCTCGATACATTATGTGTCAGTGTATATGTTCTGTATCCGATGTATCTATTCCCGCTAGGAACATAAGCATGCCAGACCAGAAACCATCCACCTGTTTCATAGAAGTATTTGTTTCACAGCAGTGTTAGAGCCAAAACAGTGCTTGGCACTCAGAACATAGCTGCCGAATGAATAAGTGATCTTTGTATTGTCCTGTTGCCTTACTGACACACAAATCCCTTTGAGGGTGAGCATCATTCTCATTTTGTGTCCTCTCAAGCACACGCTCACGTAGCGGGAGTGGGCTAGGTTCCCTGTGAAAGTCATTGTCGCCCACGATGAAGGGAAGAGGTTAAATGTCAAGGGAGGCTGTGAAAAGCAGAAAATGGAGGTGGGGCCGGTGGAGGGGAGGGCACTGATACAATAGGAGAGATACTCACTGTTCTTTTATTTTGTGTCTTGTGTATTGTTACCATTTTTTAATTTTTTTAAAAAATCTTTATTTACTTTTGAGAGAGAGAGTGTGTGAGCAGAGGAGAGGCAGAGACAGAGGGAGAGAAGCAGGCTCCAGGCTCCGAGCTGTCAGCACAGAGCCCGACACGGGGCTCAAACTCACAAGTGTGAGATCATGACATGAGCCGAAGTTGGACACTTGACCGACTGAGCTGCCCAGGCGCCCTGTTTCTGCCATTTCTAACCACTTCTCAATGATGGTGTGACTGTCACCACCATCCCATCTCCAGAACTGTTTTCTTCATCCCAAACAGAAACTCGGTCCCCGTTAGATAATAACTCGCTCCTTCCCCAGCCCCTGGCAACCTCTAGTCTGCTTCCTGTCTCTATGGATTTGACTCCTCTGGGTGCCTCATATATTTGGAACCATCTGGTATTTATCCTTTTGGAAGGGGCTTACTTGACTTAGCATCATGGCCTCAAGGTTCATCCATGCTGTAGCCCGTGCCAGACTTTTCCTTCCTTCTTAGGCTGGATAATATTTCGTTGTATAGATTTACCACATTTTGTTTACCTGTTCATCCTTCGATGGACATTTGAGAATATTGCTGCTGTGGGGATGTATGCACCAACGTCTGTTCACATCCTTGCTTTCACTTTTTTTAAGGATGAGCCAGACCCGGAATTTCCTAATCATATGGTAATTCTGTGTATGTTTTCTTTATATTTTGAGAAACTTGCCATACTGTTTTCCTTAGCTGCACCATTTTACATTCCCGTGAGCGTGGTACAAAGATCCCACTTTCTCTAAATCCTTGTTGATACTTAAGATTTTTAATTATTAATGCTAGTCATCCTAATATGTGTGAAGTGCGACCTCGTCGTGGTTTTGATTTGTGTTTCTCCAACAAGCGATATCTGCATCTTCTCAAGTACTTATGGACCGTCCGTGTATCTTCTTTGGAAAAATGTCTACTCATATCCTTTGCCTATTTTGTAATTGAGTCATTTGTTGTTACTGAGTTGTAGGAGTTCTTCATATATTTGCTTTGCCTCACTTTGCATTTCCATAGACATTTTAGAGTAAGCTTCTAAGATTCTACCAAAGGGAAAAATAAAGCCTACTGGGATTTTGATACAGATGGCATTGAATCTTTAACTCTGTTTAGGGGAAGTTGATATCTTAGCAATATTAGATGTTACAATCTATTCAACTAATTTATCTCTTCATTTATTTGGGTCTTCTTTAATTTCACTTTGTGATGTGTTAATAGCGTTTAGTGTAGAATCATGCACATTTAAAAATATTTGTTCTTAAATACTTTGTTTTGAATGTTATTTTAAACATTACTCTCTTAAATTTTTTATTTTGTGCTAGTATGTAGAAACACCATTTTATATTGCCCTTGTACCTGCAACCTGGCTGGATTCAATTGGTAGTTATAATAGTTCTATAGATTCCCTGGGATTTTCTACAGAAACAATCAAGTTGTCTTAGAGTGGTTTTACCTCTTCCTTTCCAATATTTGTCTTTTTAAAAAATGATCTTTAGGTAGGCAAAGGTTGCTTAGATGATGTAGAAAAAGTGTAAGAGAAGCAATCATGAATTGAACTTAATAAATACTTAAAACTTGTGCTCTGTTAAAAACACCATTAAGAAAAAACCCAAAACAACAACAACAAAAAGAAACTGAAAAAAACTACATAATGAGTGGAAATACACACACACACACACACACACACACACACACACGACAGAAGTTTTTAGCTGAACTATATAAAGAACTTCTACAGCTCAGTAATAAACATTTTTAAGTGGACTCAAGACTTGAAGACCTTTCATAAAATAAAGGTGTCTGAATGCCAGGAAGCACATGGAAGATTCCCACCATCACTGGTCACTCAAATGCTAGTGAGTGGGCCACTCTTATGGCTGGTCTGCACTTCCAGGATAAAGTCATCATTGGCCTGGCCTTCGACTGTGTGGACAAGATGGTTTACTGGACCGACATCAGTGAGCCTTCCATTGGGAGAGCCAGTCTGCATGGCGGAGAGCCAACCACCATCATTCGGCAAGGTGGGCAAGCAAATACCGTTCTTCCTTCTTGGTTTGGCTTCTGGAAGCCCAAAGGGTTCCTGGGAGAGAGCAGAGGAGTGGGCGTATGGTTGCATACAGGATATGGTGATTTGAGGCTGACTGGGTCCTTGGCCTCAACGCCACCCTTTCCAGCCTTCTCTGGAAAGTCCTCCAAGGACTTATTGTTAAATCGTGAACACCTTAGCTGGGACTTGTGGCTGGCCTTAGATGAATAAAGTTAAAACAGGTAAGTGCCCACGCCTTTCTCTAAAAGCTTATGTACCCAGTTTTAATGAACAGTAAGGGCCAAACTCCACCATCCGCTTTGGACATGCATTTCTCCTCTGCCTGTTGAGCCTAGACTTGATTCTCAGAATGCCTGCCCCATGGTATGCTCCACTGGGATTTCCCCAAAGGCAACAGGCAGATGATCATAAAGTTGGGAGGGTTACACGCATATTGGCAAATATCGTCCCTGATAGCTGTCTATTCCCAAGACAGTTTTCAAGTCAAAAGTTGTCACTTCAACCTGTGACATCGTGGTGGTGGTGGGGAGATGTCTTTTCTACCTTAGCTCCACTGGCACCTGTTCTGATGGCCTGTGTCAGAGGAGTGCAGCAAATCGGGCTGGGCTTCCATAGACATTCCTCAAATTTCAGTTGCATTACTGGTAATGAGGTGCACGACGCTTTGGCACAGCCTCCCCCTCAGCATTTCACCTCAATTCCTTAACTTGTAGAGGTTGATTAAGGTCAAGAACTCTATGCGTTATTGTAATGCCTACATTCAACAAGTCACGACTATTTTATGTGGATATGTTTTCTCAAGATTAAAGACCATTACAGCCAAAATCCAAGGGTCTGTACAAATTCACCTTTACTGAAAAGGTCAAATATTACATGTTGCTAAGTCAGTAACTCAGCGGCTGACTTGCAGGTATTTTCAATCGAAAGACATCGTGGGGGCGCTTGGGTGACTCAGTAGGTTGAACATCCAACTCTTGATTTTGGCTCAGGTCATGTTCCCAGGGTGGGGTCATGGGATTAAGCCCGGCATCAGGCTCTGTGCTGATCGTGAAGCCTGCTTGGAATTCTCTCTTTCTCTCCCTCTGCCCCTCTCCCCTGCTTGCGTTCTCTATCCCTAAAATAAAAAAGAAAGAAGAAAGAAAGAAAGAAAGAAAGAAAGAAAGAAAGAAAGAAAGAAAGAAAGAAAGAAAGAAAGAGAAAAAGAAAGACATTGTTATGCCAATGATAGTTGTATAAAATCATCTTGTTTCCTCTGCAAAACACTGAAATCAAAGATACGGTTTCAAAATGTATGAGCCTCGTTCGGTATTTCTTTTTACTTGGGGCTGCACGTCACTTTTCCCACTTCCAATTTAATGTTTCTCTAATAATTGATGTTCCGGAAGGGTGCCTATGGGGCAGTTCTTTTCCTTTCTTGGCTCCTTCACAAAAGATGATCAACAGGAACCAGGCTGAGGTTGAGTTAAATATGTCTAGCTTTGGACATAGACCCTGACTCCTTTTCTGGAAGCTGACATGCTATTTAAATAATGTCTGGTAGTTTTCATGGTTTCGTTTAATGAGCAGAATTTTGAAAATGCCTTTTTGCATCGTGTGTGTGTGTGTGTGTGTGTGTGTGTGTTAAAAATGTTGTTGCTATTGTCTGTGATTTGACTTCAAAACCCAGTGGAAAAGGGGAATAGGTCATCATTGCTATTTCCTGTTGCTTCTGGAACTGATAATTATCCAAGAAAGCTTTAAGCACAGTAAGAAACATTCCAGGCCAAAAGTCCACTGTGAAAACACAGAATTAAACTAGAATGCGATCTTTGTAGAAGAAAGCTCACTGGGAATAAATTTTCTTTTATTTACAAATAAAAACAGTTATTGAAAAATAATTTTTTAAATATTTAAATAAAGGAGAAAGAAACTTCCACTTAAATCTTCATTGTGGTACAGGCTGGTGCATCCCTAGTGAGTGGAAGAGGGGGTATGTATCTCCTCTCTAGTTCATGCAGCCTGAATCCTAAGCTTCTCTTTCTTTCCTTGAGTTAAACTCCTAACCAAACATCTTTAATCAGGATCATCATCTGTTTCCTTTTGACATCAGCAGTGTGGAATATATTGCCTTGCTGTCTTCCCTAATTGCCCTGACTGCACAGTAAAGGGGGAGGCTTTCCAGACCTTCCCTTTGGCATGATAGTTCATAAAGTAGTGTTTTCCTGGTTGGAGGAGGTTTGATTGCTCTTGGGTTTGAGGTCAGGGTCAGAGCTGTTGATAAGGAACCAGAGAGACATGGAGTTTCTGGGTTCCTCTGGATATCTTGCAAAGTACTGTCACTGAACAGCCTTTTCTCTCCCACTTTTCTGTCTGTGTGTCTGAGTGACTGGTGTCCTGGCCGAGAATGTGCTCATTCCAGATACACCCCCAGAATGATTTATTCTGCCTTTGTCTGAAAGTCGGAGGAGGTCTTTGGAGGTCAGGCTCGCTGTCCCTTCACCTCTAGGGACGTGGGAAACAGTTTCATACTTTACAAATCTCTACTTTTGGTTTGAATAACAAAAATCTTGTTTGAGTGCTGTTTCTAATTCTTAATAAACTGCCTCTGGCTGGGGTCCTTTCTGGGGGACGGGGCTGTGGTGTTTCCAGCATCCAGGGTCATGGTCATATTAGGAGTCTAGTGGAGGCTGATACGAGAGAGCGGACGTTCTAAACCATTTCCACGCTGATGAAAGAACACATGGGGGCATGATTTCCTCGTATCCAGGATCCCTCGGGTAGGATGGCTTCATCCTTGGCCTCTTCTGCCTCCTGCTTACACTTCCAGCCATACTAAGTGATCTTCAGTTCTCTGATCAGTAGAGGGGAGGGAATCCTAAGTGACACTACTAAAACCCTGGTGGGGTTCTGATGTTTCATTTGCTTTTATTTATAGTCCGGAAACCATTAGTTCGGTGGCTCTGAAGGTTCCTGCTGCGGCTGGCTTACTCTGTGGCAGCCCTGGCTTGGAAATCAGTTACTTAAAACCTAGTGAGGACTTTCTGGGAATGCTATATGCGATCACCGACACCCTTCTTTGTACTCCTGATACCTGTGCAAAAGTAGTAACAGCTGTGATTTCTTGCAGTTACTCCTCTGAGATGACCCTATTTCCCCAATAACTAATGAACAAGGTGTATGGATTTGTTGCATTTTTCTATGCCCTCCCCCCTCCCGTGCTTGCGGGTTAAGCTCGAAGCTCTTTAACACGGGCATCCTAACTTCATCTCTGGGCACTCTCCCGTCCTCATGGACTCCAGCCATACAAAATCATGCTGTATCCAATCTTCTCTTTTATACTTAGGTGCGGGTCCCACTCCCTGGAAGCCCGCATCCAGGATCTTTGCCTGACAAACTCCTGTGGGTCCTTGGGGAGCCAGCTTTACGAGGTGTTGTCGCCCTCAGAAATCCCTCCCAGGTCTCCCCAGGCTAAGTCTAGTGTCTCCCTCCATGTTCCCATAAAACCAAAACTCAGTCTGAATTGAGATTGGTTGCAAGTTCCTGGAAACCAGGGCCACCACTTAGGCGTCATTATGGGCTTGGTGCATAATGAGATGTCGGCCGAGTGAACGAGTGACATTGTCACTTTGACTGTGGCTCATCTGATCAGCAACATGCATTTCATGTTCCCATTTGTTTTTCCAAAGTGCAAGGATTGAACACGGAGGGGAATAACACTGAGTAATCCACAAAACCTAATCTTAACTTGCTTTAAAAACCCAGAAGTATGCCGTGTTTGATTCTAGATCTTGGAAGCCCAGAAGGCATTGCCCTCGACCATCTTGGCCGCAACATTTTCTGGACTGATTCTCACTTGGATCGAATAGAAGTTGCAAAGCTGGATGGGACCCAGCGCCGGGTGCTGTTTGAGACTGACTTGGTGAATCCCAGAGGCATCGTAACGGATTCCGTGAGAGGGTATCTTTGTGTAAATCTGTGTAAATCTATTCGACTTGCAGCTGCTCTTTCAGATACTCTCAAATGTCAGGCTCTAATGCCAGCATCCGTCTCCTGAAGTGAATGAGTTCCAGGATGAACAGGTCTACAGCTGGTGCCTTACAGATATGCACTGTGAAATGCCAGAACATTTATTACAGTTCCCTGTGACCATGGACTTGATCAACCATGTTCTACTTGTAAATCTTTTAGGAAGGGACTTTCTAAGTTCACAGCTCAGAAATTGGGTATTTCCATTCGAGTCGAATGTGGATAAACACTTCTTGTACCAGCCCCAGAATGGTGTCCAAGTGGCATAAATGTACCCCTGGGGCTGAGACCCACACAGCATGGACACCTTAGAGACCCCTTCCTGGGGGCTTTGTCATCACATCAATGCTTTTTTTTCTTTTCCCTACAGTTAGTTTTAAATCTTACCTGCGAGACCTTTTGCACCTCATGCTGTGATCCCTTCCCTGTGAGACCACACCCCCAGTTCTATGGCCGCTTGGCCACCTCCCCCCCTATGGCAGACACCTCAGCCACCAACTCTATCAACATCTACTTCTGTGCCCGAGCCCCTGGGTCCACTATGCACCCCTGTGTAGTGACAGCATGTAGGAATCCCCAGATGTTTATCTCAGGTGTGTGTTATTTTGTGTTCTTTTATATAGCTTTATGGAGATATGCTGTATCAGTTACGTTTAAGGAAAGTGAAGTCATAATACCAGAATAACCAAACTCAAACCAAGAACCAAACCCAAGTATCTTCTGCAAAGGAAAAGGTGTCTTATCATCTCCAGACCCCTTTTAGCCATCCTGGGTTTTAATGTGTTCATCGTGGGTTCTCTTAAAGTTTTTTCTTTTTTTAAATAAAATTTTTCTCATCCATCTTTGTTATTTCTTTGTTATTCCTCTTATAACATCTTTGTTGTTCCTCTTTCCCTTCCTTTTCCTCCTGCAGGAACCTTTATTGGACAGACTGGAACAGAGAAAGCCCCAAAATCGAAACTTCCTATATGGACGGCACAAACCGGAGGATTCTGGTGCAGGATGATCTGGGCCTGCCCAACGGGCTTACATTCGATGCCTACTCGGCTCAGCTCTGCTGGGTGGACGCAGGTGACGAAGAGCCCCGCGCCTGGCTGCTGGGGTTGCAACAGTGCTTTTTCCTTTTAACCTAAACAGTTATTCTCACCCACTGTAGGCTGGGATCTGTTATGGGGAAGAGAGTATAAGATACCTGTTTTATTTTCCTACACAAAAATCAGCTGCCTGTCTTTGCTCTGAAATGCATGGTTTCTATCGGCTTGACGGTGTCCAGGGCAAGTGTTCCATCTTTAAATCAGGGGTCAGCCAATCCTAGCCCGTGAGCCACATCCAGCCAGCCGCCTGTTTTGGTACGAGTCAGGTGCTATAAATGGTTTTTATTTATTCATTGTTTTGAGAGAGAGCAGGAGAGCAACAGAGAAAGAGGGAGAGAGACAGAATCCCAAGCAGGCTCCATGCTGTCAGCACAGAGCCTGACATGGGGCTCGAACTCATGAACCGTGAGATCATGACCTGAGCCGAGATCATGACCTGAGCCGAGATCAAGAGTCAGACGCTTAACTGACTGAGCCACCCAGGCACCCCTGGGTTTTACGTTTTTAAATGTTACATTTTAAAAGGTTCCATAAAAAAATGCCTCCATAGTGTCCTCGATTTTGCCTCTTGGCCCACAAAAGCTAAATTAATTACTGTCTGGCCCTTTGAGAACAAGTTTGCTGACCCTTAGAGTTGTTCTCATCCTATTATTATCTCTGCATTATGCAATTTGTGACTTCCATCCTGTCACTTGCATCTGTTCCCCAAGGGCTCAGGCAAGACTTGTGGAGCCAGGGAAGAGAGGCATGGGGTCCTGATGTGAGCCCCTGGCCTGGGGTGTCCCTCAGGGGAGGGATGTGGGCTCAGTCGGGGAGCAAGGTCAGGCACATCCCTCGAGTGCCTGTGGAGTACCTGCCCTGTTCCCAATACTGTCAGATACTCAGGGCCGGTGTGGAGGGCGGTGCAGGGACTGTACCACAGGAGGGAAGCACGCATAATTAAATCAAAATGCAAGCCGTGATCTGGCCCCAGTGTAGGCACTGATAGGAGGCTGTGCGGGGCTGCAGCCGAGGTGCAGGTTAGCAGTTGTTAAGAGCTCTGACTGCAGGGAGGGAGGGCCTGGGAGGCTTCAGGGGGCGTAGGGACTTGAGTGAGAGCTGGAAGACGTCCTCGTTCCCACCGGGTCCCCAGCTGCTCTGGGAATGGGCGGGACAAGGAATGGTCCTCTGCCCAGCCCACATGGGAACCAGGTATGGGTTCCCCAGCGGAGGTGGGTGTTGACCAGTGAGAGGGGCAAGGCAGGATGAGGAGACCGCTTTCTGCTGTTGAAGAGCAAGTCATGTGTGTTGCCCGGGATCTGTCATCGTAAGGCTGACTTTCTGTCACCCTTGCCTCCGTTCCTCGTTTTGACACCAAGGGGCCATTTCTTCTATGAACGGCTTGTCTTTGCTCCACACAGGCACCAGTCGGGTGGAGTGTCTGAAGCCCGGGCAGCCGAGCAGACGGAAGGTTCTCGAAGGGCTCCAGTATCCTTTCGCTGTTACGAGCTATGGGAAGCATCTGTATTACACAGACTGGAAGATGTACGTGAGCTGTTGCAGCGTGGGGGGCAGGGGGGAGGGTGGGGGCGGGGTATGTGGTGGCGGGGGAGCAGGAGCCTGCCACCCTGTCTCGGGGAGGCCAGGCCCTTCCCATGTGGCCTCTCGGCTTGACCTTCCAGGATACCTGCCCTCTGCCTCGCCCTTCTGCCTGTCAGGAGGGGAGGGCTTAGAAGGGTGAGGGCCGGGCTCCTTGGGGGCCAGGAGGGGCCGTTTACCATCCCAGGGCTCCCGGATGGGCAGCTTCAAGTCTGTGAACTTGGACTTCATGAGCATGTCTGTTCTTCCCCCAGGAGCTGGCCCAGGCTCACTTGGCCGGCGGGCTCCCCACCTACCCCATGCCCCCACTTCATTCTATTTAAACTGTGACATTCCCACAGCCCCTTCTTGACCACCTCTTCCTGCAAAAAGGAGGAAGCAGCTGTGGCCACGGGCATCTGGAGAGAAAGCCGATTTCCCAGCCTGGAATTTAGAGCTGAGGGGCAGAGCTAGCTCAACTTTGTCCTTTTTTTTTTTAAAGAGGCCAGAGAAATGCAGGCTTGTTCCCACCACAGGAGGAGGGGAGGATGGGTAGGAAGTGAGCCCAGCGTGTCCCCTCACGGCCTCCAGTTTATCCCCAAAACCCCAGAAGACGCTGCCCAGTAGACAGAAGGTTGGAGCCACCAGATGTGTCTTTACTTGCCGCCCTTTGGTGTTTTGTAGGAGTTCTGTGGTTGCTGTAGATCTTGCCATTTCCAAAGAGACGGATACCTTCCACCCCCACAAGCAGACCCGGCTGTACGGTGTCACCACGGCCCTGTCTCAGTGTCCCCAAGGTAACGCCCCTGTGCTCTTGCCGTTCAGGGGCCAGGGATGCTCTGTGGCTCCACGCCTCCACCCTGCCTGCTGCCTGTGGGGCCTCCACCTGCCCTGGTCACATGGCAGGCAAGACGCACTCCCTTCCATCGAGGGCCTGCATTGTTTAATAAGTGAGCCAAGTCGATACCTAGGAAACATTAGGCAATGAACTGGAAATGGTGGACAAGGGGGAGGAAAAGGATTGAATCTTGGGCCGGGTCTAGAAGTATGTGGTCTCCGGGTTCCAGATAGGAACATCCGTGTTACGGTCTCTGTGGCTTTAAGGGTCCCTCCACTTGGCCTAACAGCCACAATAGTAATTACCTCTAATAATAATCACAGACACGGACAAGGTGCTTACCGTGAGCTGGGTCCTTTACATATGTGAACACGGTGGGCTAAGTGCCTTGTGTTAGCTAGTTCGCTTAATCCTCATGGCGACCGCACGAGGTAGGTACTATTTGTGTGCCCATTTTATGCATAAGGACACGGAAGCCACTAGCCCGAAGTCACAGGGCTCACAGTGGTGCAGCAGGAGGGCCAGCCAGGCAGCCTGGCTCCAGGACCTGCTGTGTTGCCTCTTGGGAGACCTCTCCCCTCCCTCACCCCCCTTGGCTCCCCGCCTCCCCGAGGCCAGTGCGAAGCCGAGTGGACAAGCTAGACAGAGAGCCCTCTGTGCTTGAAAACCCCAGCTGCGTGTTACAACCAGAGCCGGAAGACCCTCCCTGAGACCATCGATAACGTTCATGGTAAATCCGCACAGTCCCCAACTCAGAAATCAGTGTTTTTGCCCTCTGGCAAATCCATCACCGTGAGGATTCCCTTTCTGGAAGCACCCACACACTTGGTCTCCTGGAAACCGAGAAGGGCACTGATGGGCGGGCTCTTCTCTTAGATGGCTGTTGGACTGACCTCTGCCTTTCCCAGGTCACAACTACTGCTCGGTGAACAATGGTGGCTGCACCCACCTCTGCTTGGCCACCCCCGGAAGCAGGACCTGCCGTTGCCCTGACAACACCCTGGGAGTTGACTGCATCGAGCGGAAATGAAGACAAGAAGGCCTCATTCCCTCGGCAGGTACTCAGCGTCACCCTACTTGAAAGGGTCCAGACTGAAAACTGTCCGACCTGGTGGCTATCAGGCCCAGGTCCTACCCAGCCTGAGCCCCGACAGTATTCCCCTCACTGTTCCCCAAAACATATGCCCCCGGCTTCTGGAATGGGAAAGCCCCTTCCCCCTCCACAAAGACAGAAAACCCTGACTCCGGATTATGTGCCCATCCCAGTGCTCTGGAAACTGTCCCCAGTTTATGCCCCCCCCCCCCCCCCCGTGATGAGCAGGGCCCGCCCAGGCCTGAGCTGCCCCCTCCCCCTGTGGCCTTATAAGCTCAGCCTCACTCTGATACACCCACCATCCTGTTAACTCCCCGACGCACCAGCCAGGGCCACCTGGGCAAGGCCGTGAATGAAGGAGGGAGTTAACCCTCCCCCTCTTTTTTTCTCTTGGTGCTCTGATTTCCCTCTTCATGCTCCTGGCTTTCTACTCCCAAGTTCTATAGCACCTGCATCCTGCCCAAGGCCCCCATCATAGTGAGCGAGCCCTGCCGTTTTGTTCAAAACCCACCTGGTCTTAGGGCCATGTGGATACGTATGGTCGATCGTCAGCATTCCCTCCCAGATAAGTTACTGGCAGTTGGGCAGCAGCCCTTGGTAGGCCAAGCCCTTCAATCAAAGGAGTGTCCAGTGGTAGGAATTTCAACACGTAGAGTCGGGTTTTGAGGACGAGGATTCTTGGATGTGCCTTAAATTACACCATTGGATACCAAACGATCCCACTTTGCCCAAAGCACCTGGATCCGAGCATCTGGTCTCTTGAGCAGCATGGCCCCACTGGGGGCTGGTGCCAGTGGTGACGGGTCTATAGGCCTTCATCTCCCACCTCCACTGGTGAGAGCCAACCTACAGTCAGTCAGCATGAGCCCGTGTCTCCTTTGTTTCCCCCTCTGTTCACGGCTCTTGCTGGCTGTGTTCCCACCTACGAGGGCCAGAGTGAGTATTTATACTCCTGACCCAGACCCGTTATTGCTCATTGGTGTAATTAAAGGGACCGTCGCCACATTTCACGTTTATGTTTCTACAGTTTGTTTAGAAACATCTCCTGGCCGTACGAGCAGCTAGTGTTATCTTTTTATCAGCTGCCGCCCCGAGGTGCAAAACAGTAGGGATTTTGGATTGAAAGTGGGGCATGAGGAGATGGAGTCTGTAAAGATTGGGGTAAGGGCGCAGAGAAGGCTCAGCAGAAAGTGTCACAAAGAGGTTGGTCAGGAGCAGGAGTGGAAAACCCAAGAGGAAAGGGGAGAAGAAGGTATTTAGCAACGGCAAGAAGGAAAAACTCTCCAAAGAGAAAACGACACATTTTGCCAAAGGACACCTTCGCTTGAGGACGTGGAAGAATTTGTCTGTTTTTCTCCTTGGGGAAGAGGTCCTTCCCTTATCTGCAAACCTCAGTACACTCATCACCCCTCCAGCCCATATCCCCTCCTCACTTTGTCCTCATGTGCTGCGGCATCGCAATGGAGCCTGGACCCGGAACGAGCCTTGCCCTGAATGATCGGAGTTCCTTCTGAGAGCCAAACACATTCCCGAGAATCACGCAGTTTGGGGAACGTGTGGGTCTTTTATCCAGCCCAGCCCCATGAATTAGTTTCACCTTTTTATATTTATCATTCCATATCAAGCCCTCTATATCAAATGTTCGTCATGATTTTGTATAATTTTTATAACTATTTTATTCATTCTACTAGATTCTTTCTAAAAGTTTTCAGACGGTAAATTCTCAAACTGTGGAAACCACTGAAGGTGCTTATTAACTGTTCCCCCCAGATTTTTACAAGTATTGGATGATTCCTTGAGTTTACAGTTGTATAAATATCAGCGCAGAAAATAAAATTTTTTCGTAAAAAAAAGTCTTTATGCTTTTTGAATAAAGAGATTTAATGTTGGGGGCTGATTCACAATGAGAAGATCGCCGTTTAATAATCTGCAAAATCTTGGGGTGTCTGGGTGGCTCAGTGGGTTAAGCGTCCCACTCTCGATTTTGACTCAGGTCATGATCTCACAGTTTGTGAGTTCGAGCCCTGCATTGGGCTCTGCACTGACAGTGTGGAACCTGCTTGGGATTCTCTCTCTCTCTCTCTCTCTCTCTCTCTCTCTCTCTCTCTCAAATAAATAAATAAAACTCTTTTAAAAAAATCTGCAAAATCTGTGGCACCCCCAGTATTACAAGGGGTGGTTTGTTTCCCAAAAAAGACTTAGGGGCTTATTGAATTAAAAAATCATTCTACCAGGGACCCCAAACCACCCTTTTGGACATTGTTTTCGTGTTCTAGAAAACTGTTCTTCAACCGCAGGCAATGGAGTTTCCTAACTCGATTCTGAAGATGAGCCGTGTTTTTTTCTTTTCCCTCTCCTCACCTCCAGAAGGAACAAAGACACTTTCCTGGCACTGACCATGGCCTGAGATCCCTGGACTGTTCCGTGCTGGCCCTTGGGTGGGATGGGAATGGGGCTTTGACTTGGATAGAGCGAAGGGGGGGCTCAGAAGTTGCAGGGGTGATGATGCTCAGAGCTGCTGTTGTAGGCAGAAGGGAACTGGTACTCGAGGGCCTGTGTGGGACATGACAGCATCCGTGGGACCAGTGACAGCCTGCCAACATGAACTTCCTAAAGGGGACAGCTTCTATTTGGGCTAAAACTTACAGCGTTTTAGGTTCATAAAACCTAGTTACCTAAAGGGTACATCAAGGCAGATGGCAGAGTGGGGTGGTCCAGGGATACATCTCTACTGAGACAAGGACTGCACTGGCAGGAGCTGTCTGCATGAACTACTTTGGATCTCTAGATGTAAGAAAACACAGCTGCACCCCGGGGAGAGCTTGATGAAGAGGCTGCTGAATTTCGGTCAATTTCAGCCTTTCCTGAGTTGTGGTGGCCATCCGCCATCATGCAGCCCCACTGTGGGGCAGAAGGGACAGCAGCCCGAGCTCCTAGAGTGGCATTGCTGGGGCCAGGGTGGGCCATAAGGACCTTGTTCTCCAAAAATCAGGGTTGTGTGTTCTGATTGCTGACTGCTGCTTTTAATCGTTGGGGGGCCAGCACATGGAAAAAAGTCTTGAGGACCTTAGATTTGACAATGGTTTCTTGTAGATGACATCAAAAGCCCAAACCTCAAAAGAAAAACAAATAGATCGGTCTTCAAAATTAAAAACTTGTGTGCACCAAAGGACACAACTAAGACAGCAAAAAGACAACCAACCCATGGAAGGGGAGAAAGTATTTGCAAATCCTGGTTAGTATCCAGAGTATATAAAGAACTACAACTCAGCAGTGACCATAACAAAAAACCCAATTCAAAAGTGGACAAAAGATTTGAATAAACATTTTTTTTTCAAAAGAAATCTACACATGGCCAATAAGTGGACAAAAAGATGCCCAACACCATTCATCATTAGGGAAATGCAAGCCAGAAGCACAATTAGATGTCACTTCACATCAGTTAGGATGGCTGTCAGAAAATCAAAACCAAAACCAAGCAGGCAAACAAAAAAGACCAGAAAATAATAAGTGTTGAGGAGGATTTGGAAAATGGAAGCCTTGTGCATAGCCAGTGGAAATGTAGACTGGTGTAGCAGGAAGGAAGGCAGCTTTGTGGTTCCTCAAAAAGTTGGATAGAAAATTACAGTACTTCTGGGGCGCCTGGGTGGTTCAGTTGAGTAAGTGTCTGACTTCAGCTCAGGTCATGATCTCGCGATTCGTAAGTTTGAGCCCCGCATCTGGCTCTCTGCTGTCAGCATGGAGCCCACATTGGATCCTCTCTCTCTCTCAAAAATAAACTTTTAAAAAAAGAAGAAGAAAATGATCATAACTTCCAGGTAGACACCCAGAGGAATTGAAAGCAGGGGCTCAAATGGATACTTGTCCATCAGTGTTCATGGACAAGTATCACCTGTTCACCTTAACCAAAGATGGAAACAACCCAGGTGCCCATCAACAGATGAAAGGATAAATAAAATGTACTCATACAATGAAATATTCAGCTACAAAGAGGAAAAAGTTTCCAAGAACATAGATGAAACTTGAAGTCGTTATGCTAAGTGAAGTAAGCCAGACACAAAGGAACCAATATTGCATGATTCCACACATGTGGGGTCCTTCGAATAGGCAAATTCACAGAGACGGAAAGTAGATGAGAGATTACCAGAGAGATTACCGGGGCGGGTAGCAGGGGGAATAGAGAGTTATCACTTAACGGTTTCAGAGTTTTTATTTAGGGTAATGAAAGAGTTGGGGACGTAGGTGGTGGTGATGCCCTGACGACACTGTGAATGTACTTACAGCCCCTGAATCACACACTTAAAAATAGTTAAAATGGCAAATTTTATGTTATATATATTCTATCACAACTTCTAAAAATTAATGTCATATACCAAGAGCCATAAAATGTGTTCTTTAAATAAGTGAAGTATATGGCATGTGAATTACGTATCAATAAAGCTTTTTTTTTTTTTAATCTGAGAGAGAGAGAGCAAGGGAGCGAGTGGGGAGAGAGGCAGAGGGAGGGAGAGAGTGGACATGGGGCTCGACCCCACAACCCTGGGATCTGACCAGAGCCGAAATCAAGAGTCAGACGTTCAACCGACTGAGCCACCCAGGTGCCCCAAAACTTAGTTTTCAAAAAAAAATCACTGTAATTAAAAAAAGAAAACAACTTGTTGCCAAAGGTTGGCAAAATGCTGATCACTGTTGTAGTTGGCTACATTGTATAGATTCCAGGATTCTAGTCTAGGTACTTCTGTGAAAGGATTTTGCAAATAGAGAACTAGGGTTATTGGGCGCCTGGGTGGCTCAGTCGGTTAAGCATCAGGCTTCGGCTCAGGGCATGATCTCACAGTTTGTGAGTTCAAGCCCCACATTAGGCTCTATGCTGACAGCTCAGAGCCTGGAGCCTGCTTCAGATTCTGTGTCTCCCTCGCGCTCTGCCCCTCCCCCACTCACACTCTGCCTGCCTCTCTCAAAAAATTAATAAACTGTAAAAAAAAAAAATGTAAAAGAACATAAAACAGGGGATTCTTTATCCTGGACAATGCAGGTGGGCCCTTAGAGGGATGGGGGCACCTGGGTGGCCCAGTTGGTTGAGCATCTGACTTCGGCTCAGGTCATGATCTCACAGCTCGTGAGTTTGAGCCCCACATCGGGCTCTGTGCTCACAGCTCAGTGCCTGGAGGCTGCTTCGGATTCCGTGTCTCCCTCTGTCTGCCCCTAACCCACTCGCATTCTGTCTCTGTCTCTCTCAAAAAATAAATATTTGTTAAATAATTAAAAAAAACAAACCAGAAGAGGAATGCGGAAGAATCAACTAAGGCAAAAACAGAAAGCAGGCAAGATGACGCTGAAGGGTAGGAAGGACCCGCCTGGACATTGGTGTCTTAATGGAGGAAGGCAGTTATGAGCGAGGAGCAAGGTTACCTCCACAAGCTGAAAACAATTCCTGGCTGGCGATCAGCAAATTGGGACCTCGGTCCTACGACTACAAGCAACTGAGTCCTGCTATAACCTGAATGGGCCTGGAGGTGGGTTCTAACCCCAGAACCTCCAGAAAGGGGTGGAGTCCTGCAGATGCCACAGTCACGGCCAGATGAGACCCTCAGCAGAGGACCCACCTGAGCCATGCCGTGCTAATCGTCTCATCTACTCAGCTGTGAGACTTTCCACGGTGGCATTTTGAGTCACAAAACGTGGGGCGATTTGTTACAGCAGCAACAGAAACCTAATACGCTGTTGCCGCTTGGGGTTATGCCAGATACTTTCCATTTGTCTGTCTGCTCTCCCCGTCCTGATCCCAACCCCAAGAGGCCAAACCACATGGATGACATAACGACTCCCTTGCCCCCTGGCCTCCTGGGAGGCAGAGGAGGGAAAGAAGAGAGCGAGAACAGATCTGTACCGCCCACTCCCTCCCAGGACCAGATGTATCTCTTGACCAGAGGTCACAGCCCCCTCTCCAGGTGTCCTCTCCCCACACCCCGCCAGTGGTCCCAAGAACCCCTTTCCTCCCCTAGTCAATCTGGGCGTCAGGGAGGTAACAGCTCAGGCTGGTTCCCCACACCCCACCCATAACGTGAAACCTCGCTCAAATTAATGCGAGCGCACCTGCCTATCGAGACCATACCTGATACAGTTCTTAAGGCTGTGATCTCTACTTGTATGTTTGTCTGTAGTTTCGCTCCAAAGGGGGAAAAAAAGTTAAAACCTGTCTCCTGATCACCTCACATACACTTGTGTCCAACTGGGACACATGTTACAGTGTAGCTAGTGGGTATGAATCATACAGATGTACCCAAAAAATGTACCCGAAAAGTCCAGTTTCTTCCATAGCTCGTTGTGATTTTCAGACTTGGAGCCCTGCGATGGCAGACCGCTCACTCGGGGAGAATTCCGGTTCCATTCAGTGATTTCTCCGTCACGCTGGGTCCTTCCTTAGGGGTCTCCCCCCACCCAGACCCCAGTCTAAAGTCTCTGTGGCTCATGGACCTGCTGCTGAGGACGCCCCCAGCCCAGCCCCTTCATCTTAGGCTGGCCTGGCACCCCCAGCGGTGGGGCCTGCGCTTGGCAGCTTGGCTTCGCGGGGTCTCTCTCTGTGGCTCTTGGAGTCATTGGTCCCGTGGTCCTCACGGTCCCTCACTCTGCAGCCTCGTCACCCCACCGCTTGGCCTGCTTGGGCTGCTGCGACTCCCTCAGCCCTCTCTGCCGCAGGGGTGAGGTGTGCTCCGGGAGGGACAGGGCAGTGAGTGGGCCGGCCCTGCAGGGCTCCACGCCCCCACTTACAGGCTGTTCTCCCACCAGAGTGAGTGGGCCCGCCCGGTGGGCCTTCTTCCTTTTACCCCACGCCTCCCCCCTGCTCGGAACTTAAAAGAAAATTCAACAACAACAACCAGAGTTAAGAGATGGAAGGGCCAAACAGTCTTCAAGAACAGGCTCTGTGGTTGGTTCCTTGTTTGCTTGAAGGGTAGCTGGGAATAGGTGGCAGCCTGAGTGAGACGGAAGGTTCCCCACCTGGGCAGGTCTTCTCAAAGGCAGTTCCAGAAGAGACCACTAGAGGGCAGGAAAAGCCTCTCCGTGCCTGCTTGGCTGGTGGGGGTGGGGTGGAGGTTGAGGCTCGCAGGCCTGAAGGCCCAGATAACTTCCCCAAAAGATGGTGTTCAAGCTTTCCCATGTTGTTGCTCTAGAACTTTCCCAATATTGGTCAGTTGCCTCATCTGCTGCCAAAGGAAATCTAAATGCCGCAGTTTCTCCGTGTGCACAAGCCTGTGCAATTTAAATGCAGTCCCCCCCCCCTCCCCTGCACGTAGCCCTGGGGGGTTCCTCCCAAAGCCTTATCTACCTCAAACATTTACAGATGACTGTGGTACCCAGTCAGGGCCATGCACTCAGCGTTGTGAAGTAGAATTCTACTTGTGAAGTAGAATTTATCTACCCATTGCGCAAGTCAGGAAACTGAGGCCCAAAGTGAGGTAACTTGGCAAAGGTCAGTCAGCCACCAAATATCACAGCAGAACCCACGTCCGGATCTAGTTTGCTCTATAGGCCACACTGTACACATCCTTCCCACCAGCCTTTTTACATAATACTTTAAACAAATTTATTTTTACTGTATCTTACTTTTACGTCTTTGTGTTCAACACATTTTACATTTAAAAAATTAGAAAGTCAAGGTAAGGCACAAGAAAAAGAAATCACCAGAAAGCTCACCATTTAGCAATCACCCCATTCTTACATTGATCTCTTATCCCAGAAATGAAAACTCACTCACACACACAAAACCTTGTTGTATGTATTTTGTAAAATGTATGTAACAAAAAATGGGACCCTGCTAAATATACTTTTTGGGATTTTTGTTTTCTATTTAAATAAATGTGCATATGAACATCACTTTTAATGTCCGCATAGTATTATATTCTGTGAAAGGACCATCAACTCTCACAAACCCTCTTATTGAAAAACATTTAGGATGTTTCATTGTTTCTTTCTTTCTCTTTCTTTCTTTCTTTCTTTCTTTCTTTCTTTCTTCCTTCCTTCCTTCCTTCCTTCCTTTCTTTCTTTCTTTCTTTCTTTCTTTCTTTCTTTC
Organism: Neofelis nebulosa; assembly: GCF_028018385.1. Taxonomy (NCBI): domain Eukaryota; kingdom Metazoa; phylum Chordata; class Mammalia; order Carnivora; family Felidae; genus Neofelis; species Neofelis nebulosa. Next base: position 6,846,263 of record NC_080794.1, on the reverse strand, counting down.
TTTCTTTCTTTCTTTCTTTCTTTCTTTCTTTCTTCCTTTCTTTCCCTTCAATTTTTTCCTTCCTTCCTTCCTTCCTTCCTTCCTTCCTTCCTTCCTTCCTTCCTTCCTGTGGTAAATAACAATTAACACCCTTGTACTTAAAGTGTCCTTACTCATTTCTCTAGAATAAGACTTGCTATTGTTAAAATGTTAAGGTGCGCCTGGGAGGCTCAGTCCATTAAGTGTCTAACTTCGGCTCGGGTCATGATCTCACGGTCCATGGGTTCGAGCCCCGCGTCAGGCTCTGTGCTGACAGCTCAGAGCCTGGAGCCCGCTTCGGATTCTGTGTCTCCCTCTCTCTCCACCCCTCCCCAACTCACACTCTGAGTCTCTATCAAAAATAAATAAACATTAAAAAAAAATAAAGCTAACTAACCTTTTGTCATATATATGACAAATACTGTTAAGAGAAGATTTTAATCTGTATGTAGTCAATTCCTGCCTGTTCTGCACCAGGCGCTTGTGAACTAGAATGAAAGCACTGGCCTACAAGTCATGAGCCGAATGTGTCCAAACTCCGCCCTGTGGCAGATGGTATTTTTCAAGACGGCTGTGCCACTGTCTCCCATCCCACGTATTCTTACGATTTTGTGTTGATGTGATGTTGGCGTTCCTCCCGAGAAGTAGGGCCTATGCTCCCTCTATCTGAATCGAAGGAAGCCCGTGACTACGAGGGCCTGCCGTGTGAAATCTGACGGTAATCTAGCAAAGTAAAACAGCTTCTCCTGGTCCCATTGGACTCTGTCTCTAGGAGCCCAGCATCCGTGATGTGAGGAAGGCCAGGCCATATGGGGAGGTCATGTATACGTGTCTGGCCTGGTAGTCCCTGCTGAGGCCCCAGCCTACAGCAAGCATCGGCCGCCAGATATTCAGGTGAGGAGACCTCCCAGGTGACTCCAGCCCGAGCCATTGTCTAACAGCAACCCCATGGCAGAGCCCGGTGGTCCTAGTCAACCCTCCGTTCGCAGTGTCAGCCCCGTTTTAAGTCAGAGCCTCTGAGTCTGGGATGAGGCATCAGTATTCTCTCTCTCTTTTTTTTTTAAACGTTTATTTACTTTTGAGAGACAGAGATAGAGCATGAATAGGGGAGGAGCAGAGAGAGAGGGAGACACAGAATCTGAAGCAGGCTCCAGGCTCCGAGCTGTCAGCACAGAGCCCGATGCGGGGCTCAAACCCACAAACCATGAGATCATGACCTGAGCTGAAGTCAGACGCTTAACCGACTGAGCCACTCAGGCGGCCCATGTCCTCTACTGTCTCTAGAATGCTTTACTGTATGGGGCTCCTGGGTGGCGTATTCGGTTAAGCGTCCAGCTCTTGGTTTCGGCTCAGGTCATGATCTCATGGTTTGTGGGTTCGAGCCCTGCATTGGGCTCTGTGCCGACAGCAAGAGTCCTGCTTGGGATCTCTATCTCCCTCTCTCTCTGCCCCTCCCCTGTGCCCTCTCTCTTTGTCTCTCTCTGCCCCTTTGTCTCTCTCATAAATAAATAAACATTTTCCAAAAAGTGCTTTGTTGTAAGCAAGCATTGTCTTTACAATGAAAAGAATTTCTAGCTGAGAGAGATGGGGAAAGATTTTCCCCCATGTTGCCAATTGCAGAACCTTGAAAACGGGAAGCTCCTTGGTTCTGCTTCACAGCTTAGTGCCCGTGAGTCCATCCTCCTGGGGTCACTGGTACGTGCTGTGCCCGGCGGGGATGGGGGTGGGGGTGAGGGTGGGGAAGGTGCACACCCCAGGGAATGGGCCGTACCCTTTAGTCTGCGGGTGGCCTCTGAGGCACACACGAGCCACGTCCCCGATCTCCGGAGCCACTTCACCCATGGCTGATGCGGGTCTTGCAGTAGTTCCTGTCTACGATCGAAGGTAGCACGTGAAAGTGACAAAGAGGAAGATGCGGCTGTGACAGCGAGGGAAGGGGTCTGGGCAGGGCCACCTGCTCTGCCCTCTGGGGAGGAAGTGCTCCTGCAAAAGTCTGGCCAGGACAAGGGATGCACTCTAGTGCTGCCCTCAGGGTCCCTGCAGACCCGGGGTAGGTGAGCCCGGCACTCTGCCTCTCCCTCTCCCTTCTGTCATCGCCCCCAGCCAACAGCCTTCCCCACCGCCACTGTCCCCAACTTTCCCTCACCGGGGCATTTCTCACCAGGCACTGAAATGACCCATTTCTGAATCCACTTCCAAGACTGCGAGTTTTGTGAAGACAAGAACTCTGTCTCTCTCTCTTTTTTTTAAGTTTATTTATTTATTTTGAGACACAGAGAAAGTGAGCAGGGGAGGGGCAGAGACAGAGGGAGAGAGAATCCCAAGCAGGCTCCGCGCTGTCAGTGTAGAGCCCGATGTGGGACTCAAACCCATGACCCATGAGATCATGACCTGAGCTGAAACCAAGAGTTGGGCGCTTAACCGACAGAGCCACCCAGGCGCCCCTAGGAGGCAGCTTTAATAAGCAAAGGGAACTTGCATACGAGGCTCATCTTGGGTGGCTGCAAGACAAATGGATCCCCACCCTTGCCGCCACATCTTAAGTTTATCCATAGAGAGGCTGTAACTGCGTTAAGTATACCTTGCAGGTGTTCTCAAGGACACATCATTATCTCAAGGCTGTATCCTTGGAGGAGACTGTCGGAGCAGGAAAGGCGAGCTAGACCCACATTCCAAGGACAGGAGAGGGCAGAGAAGCCTCTGATGGCCTGGGGCCAGCTCTTGGGTCAACTGGCGGTCACATCTTTTTGATGACTTTCGCCAGCAGGCAGGCACCATGGCCCTAAGTATAAGCAGATGGGCGTGCTCGTGGGCAGATGAGACTTCCTGCCCAGAGGTAAGCTGACATGTTATTTTAGGACAAATGACTCTATTTAATGAATATAAATATTTTATATGTCACCTCTTTCCAAAAAGAAATGGAGACAGCTGCCCATTTCTTAAGGGAAATTGGGTTTTGTATGTTAGGGAGCTCTGTGTTCCGGAAGTTTTGTAACCATTTGCTTATTAGGTTCCCTTGACCCTGGCCTGAAAGGGAAAGTGGGAAATGAAACAGAATAGCCTTAGGCGAAGCAGACTGTCTCAGGAAGGCCTGAGGTGCCTGAGGGTTGGGGAAGAAAGGGCTGCTATGGGCTCTCCTCGGACCCCCCACCCCTGTCCTGGGGGAAGGTCAGATCACTGAACTGTCCCCTTCAGAGCCCAGAAGCCAGCCACCCTGTGGAGAGTCCATCTTCTATGGTCACATTTTCACCTGGGTTTTGTGATCATCCCAGCCAGGAGCTCAATGACTCCTTTCCTATTTTTATTTCCTTACCTCTTCCTGCCATTGACATACCCTGGCGATATAATTGAGGAATAATTCCTCTATTTCAAAAAGTTAGAATTTGTCGGTCACCCATTTGGTTTTTATAGTATTTACTTGCACATCTGGAGTTCAAGCAAAGATAAAACCTCCTTTCCCTGGGGCAATGTGTCATTAGCTCAGTTTTTAGAGGTCAATTTTATTTTTCTTAAATTTTATTTATATATTTTGAGAGAGAGTGTGCAAGCTGGGGAGAGTCAGAGAGAGAAAGAGAGAGAGAGAGAGAGAGAGAGAGAGAGAGAGAGAGAGAGAGAGAGAGAGAATCCCAAGCAGGCTCCGTGCTGTCAGAGCAGAGCCTGATGCAGGGCTGGAACCCATGAAACTGTGAGATCATGACCTGAGCCTAAATCAAGAGTCAGATGCTGAACTGACTGAGCCACCCAGGCACCTCTCATTAGCTCATTATTCACAAGTTCTTTGAATATATAGAAGAATCAGGAATTTTAGCTTGGGTTTAGTTAGTGATTAGACTCCTTTTGCTGTATTATTTTCACATTATTCGTTTACTAGTCAAAGATCCACTCTGTGCCTAGAGATGGCTGACAAAACTTCACGGCTATTTTTAAGAATTCTTTTTATTGAGGGGCACCTGGGTGGTTCAGTCGGTTAAGCGTTCAACTTTGGCTCAGGTCATGATCTCACGGTTCATGGCTTCAAGCCCTGTGTTGGGCTCTGTGCTGACAGCTTGGAGCCTGGAGTCTACTTCAGATTCTCTGTCTCCCGCTCTCATGGCCCCTCCCCTCCTTGCACTCTGTCTCTCCCTCAAAAATAAACACTAAAAATTTTTTTCAAATAAAATTTTAAAATTGCCTTATATTGAGATATAATTGACATACAGCATTATATTAGTTTCAGGTGTACAACATAATGATTTGATATCTGTATGTATTGCAAAATGATCACCACAATAAAGTCTAGAAAACATCCATCACCACATATAGACCACATACAGTTACACACTTTTTCCCTTGTGATGAGAACTTTTGAGATCTGTTCTCTTAGCAACTTTCAAACATGCAATACAGTATTGTTACCTATGTAGTCACATTGCTGTGCATTACAAGGCCCGCACTTATTTATTTTATAAGTGGAAGTTTGTGCCTTTGACCCCCTTCATTGCTTCACAGTTATTTTTGCCTGTTTATTGCAGGGGAGCTAGGGGCAGAGAGAGAGGGAGAGAAGGAATCCTAAGCAGGCTTCCCACTGACTGTGGAGCCCTACACGGGGCTTAATCCCGCAAACTGTGAGATCATGACCTGAGCCGAAATCAAGAGCTGGACGGACACTTAACTGGCTGAGCCATCTAGCTCCCCCCCCCACCCCACCCCTGCCGCCTTCAGTTATTAATTCCTAATAAAATGACTTTTACAGGAACATCAGAAGGCATCACACGCCTGGCTGCGCTGAGCAGGAGGAACGTAATGCCTACAACTTTCCTCTCTATAGGTGTCCCCGGTGCACGTAGTGGAGAGCCTCTGTTGACATCGAACACACCCCCTAACCCGGGAGAACAACTGAATAGAAAGGCTGTTCACGAAGCTGGATCATCCTGGTCACGCGGCTTCGCCAGGACTGAGTAAATCCATCACTGGGATAACTCCACTCCTCCCTGATTGACTTCTGGTGAGGCAGTTTGTCTAGCAACCATGTGTCTTCATTTACAACCGACGGCCCTTCCCACGGGAAGGCAGCTGGCAGGGCGCGCCCGCAACGAGTGCGAACTTAACCTCACACACCAGGTTATCGCTGCAAAGGAGCGGACAGATCGCTGCTGTTTTCCGCCGCCTCCCTTGCCTGGAGTTTGGTTCACCACACCCCTCGGTTCCGGAGCTGATCTCTGTAACCACTGCCTGCGTCTAGAGGGCAGTAGCGACAGCCCTGTTCCAGACCTGTTCTACACCGCAGGCGGCGTAGAAACCGAAGGTGAGCCGCGCCCTTCTGCTGACGGCTGGGGCCCGGGTCGCGGAATTACCGGGAATGACCAGAGGACCCATTAAAACGGAGGGGCCGGGCCCCGGGGAAGAGGAGGGGCTTGAGGTGGGAGGACTGAATTTTAACCTGGTCACAGACGGCTTGGAGTCTCCAGCCTGGTCACGCTGCCATGAAATCTGGCGCAGGGCACCCTGTGTACCGCATTATGCACAGTGCTTCCCCCAAAGGACAAGTGATGCAGGAATTCTCTGCAGACAGAAAACAGAGCTAAACCTAGCATCACTTGGGGTGAAAGTCCAGCCCACAAAAACCCCCGTGGTGCACCTCTGCATGTTACCAAATTAGCCCTGCCCACGAGGCATCCCCGCGAGCTGGTCTGAACTCAGACTGAATTGGAGGTTCACAGGCCGGCGACCATCAGTGACTGTTGTGCACTCGGCACAACAAATAATAATTTGTGAGCAGACCTCCTCCATAATCTGAAAAACATCCTTATCAGGTCTTGGGACTGATTTCCGGTTTATGATACTTTTCCTTCGCCCTCAGCTTGGCTTCATTTTCAGTCCCAACTGTGCAAAGACCCGTTCCCGGCTCCCCCTCGGCCCCTTGTGCTTTGCTCTTGCCCCATCATCACCCTCCCTCTGTTAGGGCTCCCGTGTCCTACCTCCTTGCCCTAACTTGGCCTCTCCTCCACCGGCCCTGAGGCACGTGCATGCATGTGTGTGAAGCTCTCCCGTGAGGTAGAAACCGGTAGACGGGACAGCAGTCATTCGCTCGATCAACAGATATTGATTAGACACTTCTATGTGTGTGGACTAGGGCTACAGCAGGGACAAGACAAAATCCCTGTCTTCCCGGTAGGGGACGCACCGCTAAGCAGGCCCTACTGAGAATAGCAGGATGTTTGTTGCTGGGAGAGAACCAGGTGGGGCGGGGTGAGCCTCTCTGAAATGGGAAAGAAGCAAAGTATGCCTCAGGGTGGTCCAGCCGCCCCCAAATACCTGTACTGGGAGAGGGCTCACCTTCCGCTCAATGCCCACATGCCTCAGGCTTCGTCCATGGGAACGTTACGCAAGCATCGTTTTCCCCCACAGGTGTTGGGGTTTTGTGAGGATCAGATCTTTGATGGTCTCAACAGCCACCCGCAGGAGGAGGTTCTCTTCGTAAGGAGAGACAGTGAGGAGAGAGGGTGCATTTTTCCAGGCCATCACGGTCCGGAACTTAGGACAGTGGCTTTCCTCCAGTAGCCAAGCTGACTCTGAGGGTTGTGGGATCCGGGGAGTGCTGGGGTGCCTCGGCACTCGCCACTGTGAAAACCAAAGGAAGGCGGAGCTGGGGGAGGGGATGGAGGGGAGCTGGAAGGCACTTCACATAGGCAGTGGTAGACACTAGCAATGCTGGTCAAGGTGTGAAGGGCAGGTACCTGAGGGTCATAGGACCACCAGAAAATGACATTCCCTGGGTGCTGATAGGGGGTCAGGCCCTCGTCACTGTGGCAGGAGAGAGCGTGGTGGGGCAGCCCCAGTTCAAATCCTCCTCCTGCTCATCTCCAGCTGTGTGTCCCCTCGTGAGTTACTTAGCCTCTCTGTGCCTCGTGTCACTCATCTGGAAAACACTTTTTAAAAATCGTTTTTTAAAGTTTATTTATTTAGAGAGAGAGAGAAAGAGAGCGAGAATGAGCTGGGAGGGGCAGAGAGAGAGAGAGAGAGAGCAGGACAGAGGATCAGAAGCAGGCTCTGTGCTGACAGCCGAGCGCCTGATGCAGGGCTCGAACTCACGAACCATGAGATCATGACCTGAGCCGAAGTTGGATGCCACCAGGCGACTCCGGAAAACACTGTTTCGTGACACCTACTTTAGGGGATTGTAGAGATGATGTTTGGAAGGGAATGGGCGCATTGAAGGCATTTCATAAATAACCCAATACACACAGCAAGTCTGGGAGGTTTATTACCAAACAGAAATTTTAGAGATATTCCAGTTCAGTGATTCTCAAACTTTAGCCTGGATCAAAACTTCCCAAAGGACATGTTAAAACACAGATTTCTGGGCTCTACCCCCTCAGAGGTTCTGATTCAGTATATGTGGGTGGAGCCTGAGAATGTGCACGTCTTTTTTTTACTTTTTTAGAGAGAGAGAGAGAGTGTGTGTGCATGAGTTGGGGGAGAGACAGAGAGAATCTTAAGCAGGTGCCATGCTAAATGCAGAGCCCAACACGGGGTCCGATCCCATGACCCTGGGATCACGACCTGACCCGAAATCAAGAGTCCGACGCTCAACCAACGGAGCGATCCGGGTGCCCTGAGAATGTGCATTTCTAATGAGTCCCAGGTGACCTTGATGCTATTGGTCTGGGGACCCACTTTGAGAACCACTGTGCTAGTTTAGTTTACTGATTTTAGGGATAAGAATCTTGAGACTCAGAGTGTGTGCGCCCTGCCTGCGGTCAATAGCATCTCGGCCACTCTGCTCCCGTCCAGGCCAAAGTTGGAGACAGAAAAGCAAAGTGCCAGGCACGCAGGGAGTGCCGGAATGCCAGAAGTCAGACTCCAGGCAGAAGGCCCCAGATGGATCGAAGGTTCTAGCAAGAGGAATGAGGTTGAGAGAGACCAAAGGAAGGGAACTGGCCTCAGTGCAGGCCCGAGCCACAACAGCCCAAGTCTCGGGGCTCAGGAAGTGTGGGTGAGGGTGAAGTGTGGCGTGTGTGGGTGTGTGAGAGTATGTATCTGTGTGGGTGAGTGTGCGTTTGAGTGCGAGTCTGTGCAAGAACGGGTACGAGTGTTTGTGTTTGAGATAAGTGCGAGCATGTCTGCGTGGGTGAGTATGTGAGAGTGTGATTTGTGTGTGTGTGCGTCTATGTGTGTGGGGGGGAGTGTATAAGGATATATGTGTGAGTGAGCGTGTTTGATGTATGTCTGTGTAGATGGTGTATGAGTATATGAGTCTGTGTGTGTGCGAGGCTGAGTGTGTGAAAGTGTTTCTACATGAGCGTGAGAGCGTGTGAATGTGTGGGAGTGGGTGCGTTAGTCTGCCTGAGCTTCCGCAAAGTACCGCAGACTGGGCAGCTTACACAATACGAGTTAATATTCTCACGGATCTGGAGTCTACAGGTCAGAGACCAAGGTGTTGGCCATGTAGGGGAGGAAATAGTTTCCTTCTACCCTTCTAGGTTCTTTGCTCTGATAATTAAATTGACATAAGATAGATCGACAGGGGGAAAATCTATTTTAATTTTGTACGTGCAGGAGCCCCATGAAAACATGGGACCCAAAGGTAGTCGGGCACCTGAGGCTTTCGTGCCATCCTATGGGGCTTCAAAGGGGAGGGGGTGATTCACAGCACAGGACCATGAGAAAGAGCGGATGTTTGGCAGTCAGACGTTTGTCCTGCCACGCAGGTAAGTCTTTCAGATAAGAAAGTTACCTCCGGCCGTTGTTCTTGTTCTAGCTCAGGCCCCTTTTTCACTTCTTCCAGGCAGTTAAGGGAGAGAGAAAATTTTTCCTCCGAATGTGCTAGGTCTTCATTGCCTTCAGCTCAACATAATCAAGAAGTGGCACATCTGGGGTGGCATATTCTGGTCCCCTTCGGCAAGTTTGACGTCTCCCGAGGCCAATCTCCGTGGCTTAACGGTGGCTGTGTTCCCGCTGTGTCTCCACGTGGTCGTCCCACCGTGTGTCTGTGTCCCAACCTCCCTTTATCGTAAGGACGCCAGTCAGAGGGATTAATGCCCACTCTGATGACCTCATTGAACCTTAAGTACCTCTCGAAAGGCCCTGTGTCCAACCACAGTCACATTCTGAGGTCCCGGGAGTTAAGACTTCAACGTATGAATATCAGGGGGATAAAGTTCAGCCCGTGACAACGTGTGAGAGCACACACACACACACACACACACACACACACACACACGTGCGCCTTACGGAAAGTTCCAGCTGCCTGTCCGGCAAGAGCGCCGGCGTGTCCGAAATCTGACTTTCTTTCCTGCCTCATCCTCGACAGTTTACGGGGAGGCTGAAGAGTGCTGAGCCGCCACGGGTGAGCGCCGTTCTTGTCGGGATGTGAGACGAGCTCCTCCCAAGCTCACGTGGTGTTTCGCCTGCGTGGAGGTGACGCCCTCGTCCAAGCACCGTCCTGTGACGGCGTCGCCCTCCGCAAGCCCACCCTTGCTGATGCTCCCTGCACGGAGAAAAAGCAGTGCGGGCAGCAGCGTGGCAGCTCAGCCCACGCCAGGCGCCCCTGGCTCACCTCTCTTCACAGGAGCTCCCCTCATGCACTGTCATCCTTTGCTTGTCTCTGCGGCCAGATCCCATGATTTTTAGAGCTAGAAAAGACGTTTTCAAGACTCTTTCTAGTTAGTCAAGCTTGTTCTTTCGTAGTGAAAGAACTGTTTGTGGGCCTGGAGGGGGATGTGGCAATCATTAATTTCAGGCCTTACGAAAGGCGTCTTTTCCATTTGGAACGGATTATTACCTAATAGACAGTCCTTTATAGGAACTGAACAAAGACTCGCTGACACAATCCCAACTGTTGGCTGTTCTCAGGACAGCTGGACAATTATTTTGCTTCTGGGTGCAGCACAGACAAAAGAAGGAACTTGAGTACACATGGACTTTTGGTTTAACTGGATAAGCGCTGAGCGGTGAGCCACCAATAAAGGGTCTCGAGGAGGCTCTGGGCAGGATTGTCACGAGGGTGGAGGCACAGGCTTGCAGGTCAGCAAAGCCACAGGGCAGGAAGCATGGGGACTGTAGCCCAGGACCCACTCTACAACCGGCACTCACTAAATGTTTGTTGACCGAATGGCGTGTTGAGTAATGAAAAATACAACATGAAGGGAGGAAAGTGGTGTTCCAGGCAGGAAAGAGAAGGCTGGAGGTACTGGAGAGATGTTATCACAGGCTTCCTTCTGGAAGGGTTGCTAGGGTGGTGACATCACCTTTCACAAAAGCTTTTGGTCAGGATACAGGCCAGTCTGCCTAAAATTACCTATTGAGCGCCCATTGTATGCAGAACACTGGAAGACATATAAAAGACATGTTCTCAAGAATTTTGATTTCCTGCTTATCTGCTCTACTTAAAAAACCATAATTGCAACTATAGACATGAAGTAGGGTTCTCCAGAGAAAGACAGCCAGTAGGAGATTTATGGGTACATAGAAAGAGATTGTTTTTTTTTTTACAGCTTTGCTGATAGACAGTTTGATGTGGAGAACAAAGGCAAAAGAAATATAGAAAAAGATTTCATTTCCTTTGCAGCCATTGACAAGTACTTGAGAGAGGCAGAGTGACCTTCCTCCAGGAGCTCAACTGCCTTGATGTGAATACTTTGCTAGAGGCAAAAGGCAACCGTAGCTTGACATCATTAGCCTGACCTCTCCAGGATCCTGTAGGTCCTCTTTAACATATAAAAATCCCTTTGGAAACTTCCTTTATGTCTATTCCCCCCAAGATAAATGTTAGCAGTCATCTTCCAAACACGTGGCTCCACTGATATACATCTAAAGGGTCTCATGACTAATGGTTTACTAGACGGTAGTAAATAGCTCCTAAGGTCCTAGAAGCCTTGCTTCCAAATGCCTTGGAGACTCCACTACGGCTAACCCCCTCCCAACTTGAAAGTGTAGAATCAGCCACCCCTCACAACCCCAAGGCAGCTCGTTCTGCCCACACGTCCTATCCCCATGCTTTAATAAAACCATCTTTTTTTGCACCGAAGACGTCTCAAGAATCCTTTCTTGAACGTTCACTTCCCGACCCCAACATTTCACATCCCAAAGGACATATAACACTGTAAGTTTAAGGTGTACAGCGTGTTGATTTCAGAAGGAGATTCATTATGAGGGACTGGCTCAGAATTGTGGAGGCTGAGAAGCCCTACAGTCTGCTGTCTGCAAGCTGGAGAGGTCCAGAAAAGCCCATGGTGCCATCCCAGTCCAAACCCAAAGGCCTGAGAAACAGGGGAGCCAATGGTGTAAGTACCGGTCCAAGTGTGAAGACCTAAGAACCAGGAGAACTGATGGCCAAGGTCAGGAGAAGATGAGCACCCCAGCTCGAGAGGAGAGAGACCATTCATCCGTCCTCTGCCTTTGTGCCCTACATCAAGACTGAATGATGCCCACATGCCTTGGTGAGGCAATCTTTACTCAGTCTTCTGATTTACATGCTAATCTCTTTTGGAAGCACCCTCAGAGACACCCCAAGAACGATGTTTCACCAGCCCTCTGTTCATCCATTAGCCTATAAGGCTAACACGAAATTAACCATCACAAGACCTAAGGAAAAAGACTGGACTGGACATCAAAAAACAATAGTAATTGATCGTATTGAGGTCATGGGATCGTCGCCAACTTTCTTTTTTCGTCCTGACTTCCTGTGTTATTTTTTGGCTTTTACCATCAAAATAGGTTTTTAAAAATGTGTGAAAGTTCTGCTGTTGTGACCTCTGCAGTCACTCTGCAGCCCTAATCTCAGTCTTGGAGGGTGGAGTGCTCAGTAACAGAGGGGGACGACTGCAGGAGGGGCAAACCCCAACCTTTCTTGGGGCAGAGTTGGCCTCTCCGTGGGGCCACATCTGCACAGTGTCCTCTCCTGATTTTGTCCCAGTGACCTGAAAATCTGGCTTCATTTTTTATTCCTCTCTATCATACTTTTCTACTCCTTCATTCACTCCTTCATTCAGCAGATCTTTATTAAGAACACTCTATGGGTGGGGCGCCTGGGTGGCGCAGTCGGTTAAGCGTCCGACTTCAGCCAGGTCACGATCTCGCGGTCCGTGAGTTCGAGCCCCGCGTCATGCTCTGGGCTGATGGCTCGGAGCCTGGAGCCTGTTTCCAATTCTGTGTCTCCCTCTCTCTCTGCCCCTCCCCCGTTCATGCTCTGTCTCTCTCTGTCCCAAAAATAAATAAAAAAAAAAAAAAAAAAAAAAAAAAAAAAAAAAACGTTGAAAGAACACTCTATGGGTGCACCTGGGTGGTTCAATCGGTTGAGCGTCCAACTTCGGCTCAGGTCATGATCTCACGGTTCATGGGTTAGAGCCCTGCGTCCGGCTCTGTGCTGGCAGCTCAGAGCCTGGAGCCTGCTCCAGATTCTGTGTCTCCCTCTCTTTCTGGCCCTTCCCTGCTCGTGCTCTGTCTCTCAAAAATAAATAAACATTAAAAAAATTAAAAAAAAAAAAAAAGAACACTCTATGAACAATAAGCTATAGCAAGCCCTGGGCATAACAGAATGAGAATCAGGCCCTGGGTGCCCAGCTGACAGAAGAGGTAGATATTTAAACAAATAGGGAACAGGAACAACAATGTGGTATCAGAGCTCAGGGCCAGGAACCTGAGCAGCAAGAAAGGGAGGCTTCATGGAGGAGGTGATGCATTCAAGGTGCGCCTCAATAGAAAAGTCAGGAGGCAAATAGTCATAGAGACTTTCTTGGCTGAAGGAACTATGCCAGAAAGTCATGGAAGATTCAGCTCTCATTACCCTCACGGAGAGTAATGCCTGTTGTTTGTAGGAAGGGGCTATGAGGACATGAGCATGGGTCCAAGGATGCAGGGGCTGGGTGGGGGGAGAGGGGAGAGAAAGTAGGTGTGGCCAGCCCTTGAAGGGCCTGGTCTCCCCTGCAAAGGAGCAGGGACTTATCCTACAGGCAGTGGGTTGGTTGGATCTAAAAGCAGAGCGAGGACATAGCAACATTGGCTCTTTAGCAAGAGAATTCTGGTGGCCGTGAGAAGGGTAGGGAAGCCAGATCAAGGGCTAGAAGAGCCAAGGAGAAGGCCGGTGGGGGAGGGGTAATGAAGGATCCAGAAGGGGGTGTTGGCAAGCAACTGCATCACCGTGATTCGCCCATCAGTCAGGCGGGAGGGGAAGGGGGGCAGCCGGTAGGTCCAGGCGATCGGGAGTGGCCATCTCTCCTAGTGTGACCATACCCCCGTGCCAGGAGACCCCCTCAGGTCCTCACAGACCCCTCAGTTTCTGCTGCTGACACTGTCCCTGCAGGGGCCTGGGCTGCCCTCCTGCCCTTGTGTCTGGAAGGCATCCTCCAGTCTCAGCGCTGGGCTCACCTCTGCAAAGCCCACCAGGGAGGTTCCTTGAAGAGGGTTCTCCCTCCTCTCATTGCCGTGACATTGATCTCCACACTCCCCCGCCCTGGTTTTGCACTGTCTTTCACATGTTTTGAATATGTGTCACGTCTCAAAGTACAGATCAGGCTCTTTGTGGGAAAGATGGCATGAGTTGAAGACTTTCTGCACCTTCCAGGCACCATCTGGTGGCCTGATAAGACATCAATAGCTGATTGATGAGTGATGGATGGTCAATCAGCCATCAGGAGGTTTATCAGCAGCACCTGTCACTCTGCCGTCCTCAGTGTTATATTGGGGGTGGGAAGTGGGTCAGTAGTGAGAACAGGCCCTGGGCGGGAAGCCTGAAGTCTCGGCCACTTACCGTAAACTCACAACCTTGGGCCACTTAACCTCTCTGGATTTATTTCCTCATTAGTGAAAAAGCAAAAACAGATCTGAGATTGTTAACTCCTTTCCCCCTTTTATTGACAAGGGAACCGCCTTTCACATGTGCGCCTGTGATAGATGGGTGATAGATGGAAGTGAGTCTGCTTTGCACCAAGCCCTCGTCGCCCCTCCTCCTCTCTCCTCCCCTCACTCCTTCTCTTGGATCCGCAGCAGACTCAGAAAAACAACTGCAAACCCCCAGACTGGGTGGGTCCTTCAAAGGCAAACTCGCAAGACTCCAAGGCGTCCAGGCTTCAGGACGGAACAGACGACTGGTGGGACGGCTCCGAGATCTGTGCGTGGCTAGTGTCTATCATCCGATGGCTGGGTCTAGGCTGAAGGCCTTGGTCAAGCCCATGCTAACTAATTATAGAGAAGCAGTTACTGCAAAATTTCCCGAGGAAACCAAAGCTAGGGTTTGGTTTCCACTTACATTGAGCAACTTCCTTCCAGGGCACTCAGCCTCCTCAACAAAGCATTCTCTTTCAACATAGGCGAGTCCGATAACACACAAGGGTTGTGATTGTACGTTTGACATAAATATATACACGCACTTTCAGGAGGAAGCTGGGCCCATGGTTACTCTCTCTCTCTCTGGTGGGGATGTTTACCTAAGTTTGATTGCTCACCTTAAAAATCTTAAGAACATGGGCTAGGTTGAGGTCATAGTTCATGGGCAATGTGGAGGCAAGGGACGGTGAAAGATACAATGTCGGTTTAAACTAACGGGTGTTACATCGAGCCCCAGAGGACATTTCACATTTCACTGCGGCCACCTACAAATAGTTTAAACCCACACTAAAGCAGTCCGAGGCTTTCATTACCTATAGGCTTTTTCTCAAAGTTGTGTCTCCTTTGCGGGATACCTGAGCCCCTGGTACCCCCCCCCCAGCCCAGCCCATCCACTAGCCCCCCACCCTGCCCCCAGCACACTGGGCTCGACGCTCAACCAGCCTAGCCTGGCCCTGAGAAGAACAGGAAACACTTAGCTAAAGTGGTTGCCCCAAAAAGGCCCATATTCCTGGGTTCGCTTTCTTCTGACCTATTCCTAGCTCTGTTTGGACTGGTTTTCGTTGATGGGCTACACGAACGATTTTCAGGTTTTCCAAGTCTTTTCCCTTTCTGTGGATACTTTGGTCTAAATTTCCCAACCACCGCTACCTGTTGGTTATCATTTTTGCCAAACCTTGACCTCCAGGTTGCTAATTCATTCTCTGTCTCTGTCTCCCTGTCTTTGTCTCTATATATACAGTCTCCACAAATAACTTCTAACTTTAACTTTTTCTATCCCTAAAGGAACAACTGTAGTCAAAAATAGCCCATTGAACGTAGCCATCTTAAAAATTTTTTTTGAATGTTTATTTATTTTTGAGAGAGAGAGAGAGACAGAGTGCAAGCAGGGGAGGGGCAGAGACACAGAATCTGACACAGGCTCCAGGCTCTGAGCTGCGAGCACAGAGACCCGATATGGGGCTTGAACTCATGAACCATGAGATCATGACCTGAACCAAAGTCGAACGCTTAACCGACCGAGCCACCCAGGTGCCCCAAACCTATCTGTCTTTAAATAGCAGAGTTCTCTGGGGTGATTGTCGTGGGGACTCCTGGGACCTGTATCATCCCCAACAGAAATGCTCTGCAGAGTAGTGGCCGTCAGTGTGGCCAGGCTGAGTTTTGGGCTACTAGACACAAATCCATGGGGATTCCGACCAAAAGTACCCTGGATGGTGTGATGGTGTGTGTCAGGGGAGTGGGGGAGGGACAGATAGACACAGCGAGAGACAGAGTCAAGAACTCTTACCAAGGGGCTTCTGTCAGTATAGACAGGACCCAAAAGTGAATGAGCTGTTTGTTTTATCGCGTAGAAAAAATATTCTCTCCCTTTGGGAGTCCGTGTAGATGACGGTTCTGGCCATGGATATTTACTTGCACAATCCAGGAAGGACCTAGGAAGTGACAGGGTCGAAATTCCAACCTCCACAGTTGTCTGTAGTGGTTTCTAGTCATCCCGTGGAACATCCACCCTGCTAAATGTGAATTTTGCACATAACAACTTCCCTGACTCAAACCTGCCTTCGCCTCTGTGGTCACTGCTTTCTGTCTCATTACTCCCAGTCACCCATACACTTGGTGGGATTTAGGAGCCACCACTCTACGGGCCCCAGGTTCCAGAAGGTTACGCGTAATGATACATTCGTTATGCACCGAGCACTTTTTTGATCCCTTAACAATGCTCTACCTCAGGTAACGCCAGAACAACCCTATAAGGTAAGTGCTTTTATAGCCCTCATTTTTTTTTTTATTTTTATTTTTTATTTATTTATTTATTTATTTATTTATTTTTTAATATATGAAATTTACTGTCAAATTGGTTTCCATACAACACCCAGTGCTCATCCCAAAAGGTGCCCTCCTCAACATTTTTAAAGGAAAACTCTACACCCAGTGTGGGGCTTAAACTCATGACTCCAAGATCAGGAGTTGCACACTCTACCAACCGAGCCAGCCAGGCACCCTATATAACCCTCATTAAAAAAAAATATTTTAGGCAACTGAGGCTAGTAGCTTGTTCATGGACCCCCAGTCAGGAACATGATGAATGTGGGATTTGAAGCCAGATGGTCTGATTGGCATCTCAGCTTTTTTTTTTTTTTTCTTCACGTTAGTTCACATACAGTGTAGTCTTGGCTTCAGGAATAGAACCCAGTGATTGATCACTTACATTTAACACCCAGTGCTCATCCCGAAAGGTGCCCCCCTTAATGCCTGTCACCCATTTAGCCCATCCCCCCCACCCAATGCCTCTCCAGCAACCCTCAGCTTGTTCTCTGCATTTAAGAGTCTCTTATGGTTTGTCTCCCATCTTTGTTTTTATCTTATTTTTCCTTGTCTTCCCTTATGTTTGAAACTCTGTTGAGTTTCTCAAATTCCACATATGAGTGAAATCATAAGATATGTTTGTCTCTGATCTCAGGTTTTTTTCATGTTTATTTTTTTTTGAGGAGGGGAGGGGCAGAGAGAGAGAGAGAGGAAGAGAAAGGGAGACAGAGAATCCCAAGCAGGCTCCTCATTGTCAGCGCAGAGCCTGACATGGGGCTTGAACTCACAAAACCACGAGATTGTGAACTGAGTTGAAACCAAGGGTCAGAGGCTTAACTGACTGAGCCACCCAGGTGCCCCATACCTCGGTTTTAATTCTGACACAGCAGCAGTAAAGAGCACGATCTTGGAGGCAACCTTCCCAGGCTCAGAACCCAGCTCTTCAACATACTATCTGTGAGATCTTGAGTGAGTGTCCCCACCTGTAAAATGGGGCAGTAATAGGGGCGCCTGGGTGGCTCAGTCGGTTAAGCAGCCGACTTCGGCTCAGGTCATGATCTCGCGGTCCGTGAGTTCGAGCCCCTCGTCGGGCTCTGTGCTGACAGCTCGGAGCCTGGAGCCTGTTTCAGATTCTGTGTCTCCCTCTCTCTGACCCTCCCCCATTCATGCTCTGTCTCTCTCTGTCTCAAAAATAAATAAACATTAAAAAAAATTAAAAAAAAATGGGGCAGTAATAATAACACCTCCTGCAGCTGATTGAGACGATTAGATCACTGAGAGGTAAAACGTGCCCGGCACATCGCAAGGATCGTACGGGCTCATCTCTATTTTTCTTACGCTGCACCTGCCTCCATGTTTCAACCCCTGCCTTTAACACTAGGACAGCTTTTTAAACGTTTCATTTTTTAAAAATATCAACTGAAAGAAAAAATAAAAAAATAAAAATAAAAAATCTCACCTTTACCGAAAATTTGCAAGAAACGTACAATGAAATGTTCAGGTCCACTGATTACTAATATTCTGTCCCATTTGTTTCACCTCTTTTTCCTCTGTACACTTGCTATCATTACTGATGGTTTTGCTAAACCACCTAAGAGTTGGGTGAATGGCAGTATTTGGCCCTAGCCTGTGGGAACTGGGCGTGTGTGTGTGTGTGTGTGTTGTGTGTGTGCACACACATATGTATGTATATAAAACTACCATACAGGGAACCTGGGTGGCTCAGTCGATCAAATGTCTGACTCCTGATTTGGGCTCAGGTCATGATCCCAGGGTGGTGGGATCGAGTCCTGCGTCAGGCTCTGTGCTGCGTGTGGAGCCTGCTGAAGGTTCTCTCTCCTTCTCTCTCTCTCTCTGTCTCCTTTTCCCCCTCTCCCCTGCTCGCACTCTCTCTCTCTCTATCTAAACTTAAAAAAAAAAGAAAAACGAAAACCGCTACACAATTGTCATCTTCAGGAAGTTTAGCACTGATACAATATATGACCTAACATGCAGCCCATATTCAAATTTCACCAATCGACCCAATAACGTCCTTTAGAGAAACTGCTTTTCCCTGTTCCAGGAACCAACCCAGAATCACATGTTGCTTTCAGTTACCATGGCGCACTCGTCTCCTTTAATCTGGGATGGCTCGCTCTTCAGCCTTGTTTTGTCGCTCATGTGGAACCACACAGTTTTTAGAATGCCTCTCGTTTGGGCCTGATTTGTTCCTTGTGATTAGGTTCAGATTATGAGCTTTTGGCAGAAATGCTACAAAAATGTTATCTTCTTACTGTATCGTGCCAAGAGGCACATGATGTTACTTTTAATTTGTGGGGGAGATACCAGGAGACTATAAATATCCTGTTCCTCTCAAACTTGTACCCCGTGGTTTCTAGAACAGACCAGAAGGCCCCACACTCTATGACACAGGCACTCAGTCTGCACCTGGCCGCCCACGCCCTCCCTCATGCTATGTGTTCCTCCCTGCATGCCCCCCCTTCTCCCCTACTTTGGGGATCTGCTCCTCATGCCCCTCCCTGCCTGTCGCAGAGGTTTGCACAGAGGAGGGATTCCATATATACTTGTCAAATCCAAATAAATTTTTAAAAATATGTGATCTGAGGTCCTGTGTATCTGCTCAGGAATAGCAGATACTTTTAGAAAGATTTCATTTATAGCTAATTGAAGTGAGACCTCCAAGAACACAAATATTCTTCTGCCTCCAGGGGACTCAGACAAAGAACTTTGAGTGGTGTGTATTGAGTGGCATATATATATATATATGTAAAAGAAAGGAGAGAAGGAGAGACGGGGCGGGGGGAGAGGGCATGAGGGGGGAAGGGAGGGTTCAACATGAATACACCTCCTAACCCAGTGACTCTCCTCCATTCCGTGTTTGTGGTAAAAAAGAGTAAGAGACCCGCTAGGTATTCCTCACTGGGGAGAAAAGAAATTGTGGTGGAGTTGCGTTCATTCATTTACCCAACAAATATTAACTGAGAACCTGTTGTGCCTGGCACTGTTCTATTTGCTGAGGATGTAGCTATGATTAAAACCAAGTCCCTGGGGCACCTGGGTGGCTCAGTCGGTTGAGCGTCCGGCTTCAGCTCAGGTCATGATCTCACAGCTGGTGAGTTCGAGCCCCTCGTCGGGCTCTGTGCTGACAGCTCGGAGCCTGGAGCCTGTTTCAGATTCTGTGTCTCCCTCTCTCTCTCTGCCCTCCTCCGTTCATGCTCTGTCTCTCTCTGTCTCAAAAACAAATAAGAATTGAAAAAAAAAAAACAACAAGTCCCTGCTCTCAATGCTAACAAACAACGGACAGCTGTTACCCACATGCGCACACACACACACGTGCACACACTCGCATATGCATATCAGGGCTACAGGGAGAAGGGCAGGGAGAGAATACTTTGCATCACCGGAAGTAACGAACTAGGTTTACAAACGCTAATGTAAATAAAACTTAAAAACGTGGTCACTGGGAAGAAGACATAGAATAAAATCGATGGCACGGGGCCATCTGTAGGGCTTAAGGACGTATACGCAAAGTGATGCTGTATGTGCATATACGTGTATATCTGTGTACACATTCGGGTATACGCCTGTATCTAAGGACGTGGACGTCGATGTGTGCATTCAGGTGTCCGTGTATATCTAGAGACATATATTTACACGGGTTAGTGTGTAAACCAGATGTCAGTGAGAATGAATGTTGGCGAGGGAATAAAGGGGGGACAACGTAAAATGAAGCAGATAAGCTTCGCCTGAATGGATAAGAGGAGGCCAGGAGCCAAGGTGTCTCAATTGAATGGACCTGAGGTCCAAAAAGAGAGGGGAAGGGGGACTTTGCTGCCCAGTACCAAGAAATGAATGACTTTCCTTCCTCCCTACATCCTGGGACTAGGGCCGTCTGGACTCTCTCCACTTCTCCCCTCTGTACCTTCCTCCACCCCCCACCCGGCCCCCAGAGCCGAGCGGCAGGGGCGAGCCGGTAACAGGAGGAAGGTGGGGGACTACGAGGCAGGGAGCCCTCCCAGGCTGTGACTACTGTCACTTTGTCACACAGGCCCGGTTCATGTTCCAGCTCCATCACTTACTGGACACACGATCTTTGGGCAGATTGCTTAACTTTTCCCATCTGTGAACTGAGAATGATAATAATCCTTTCAGGGGATGGTGGTGAGGACCCCGTGGGCCAATGCCCTTAAATCCCTCATTGCCAGACCCGGACCACAGCGCATTCTTGGAAATTCTTAGTTTTTAGCATTCTTATCTTTTGCTGCCATAAGAAGATTGCCAAACTAGCTCCAGAACAGCTCTCGGAATGCTTGGAACACGGCTGATAGGCTCTGGGCAGGGTACTGGTGACTTTTGCCAAATGACGCCTGCGGCTTTCACTTTCTAAACATGGCAGACTTGACCCTCCTCCAGCATCAGGGTCTGAAGATCATTCCAGTACACACACTCGGGCTGGGCGTGTTCCCATGACTGAACCGGAGGAAAGCCCGCACTGCCCTGCTGATATTCTTTCCGGGAAGCTACTGAAGTGCTCGTGTTTAGTTTTCAACACACGGTGCTCAGGACAGATTCTTCTTTCTGGACATTTGGGATGGGGTCACATGAGTGATTGGGTCCAAGCAGCGGGAAGGAGGCACGTGTGGGCACCCGGGACCGTGAGCAGGCGTGTGTCCCCTCCTTCTAGGTGGCGGCTGAGTTCCCACCTCTGATTTTCCTTTTAACGGCAGGGCACTCAACCTTCAGCCCAGGCCAGTGTAGATGCCTGACGTCGGCACGATAGCTTTGGCAGGAATTATGAGCCCTGTTTTGAAATCTGTACTTCTCAGAGGCAGCGTGGCAGTAATGACAGGAGGGCCCAGAGTTTCACCGGGACGAAAGTGAAGCAGCTCTTTGTGGGTGGGACTACAGAACCCTCAGATCTGCTCCACCCTCTGAGTGGTGGACAGGAGGACAGGAGGGCCCCCTGGGAGGAGTGGGGACATGCATCTGTGAGCCCCCACCAGATGCGTTTCTGCCCTCAAAAGCACAAGTCAACAATCCCAAGCGCGGCCCTTGGGATTGACTTCTCAGAGGTCTGCAGAAGGTGCTAGACTTTGCACTCCTTGTGGTCAGGGGCTGTGCCTAATTGATCTTGTTCTCCCAGAGGCTGGCACAGGGCCGGGCTCAAAGCAGCTGCTCTGTAAGGGTTTGCAAAATAGAACCAAGCGTTGAGGGAAATTGATTAAAGCTTAAAACCAAAGGTGGCTGTTACATCTTTTTGCCGTGCGGCCAGCTAAAATGAATGCCAACTCTTACAGACAGAAGAGCACACACCCACCACCTATTGGCTTCTGAGATTTTTTTTTTTCCCTTTAGAAATGCAAACTGTGGGGCGCCTGGGTGGCGCGGTCGGTTAAGCGTCCGACTTCAGCCAGGTCACGATCTCGCGGTCCGTGAGTTCGAGCCCCGCGTCCGGCTCTGGGCTGATGGCTCGGAGCCTGGAGCCTGTTTCCGCTTCTGTGTCTCCCTCTCTCTCTGCCCCTCCCCCGTTCATGCTCTGTCTCTCTCTGTCCCAAAAATAAATAAAAAACGTTGAAAAAAAAAAATTAAAAAAAAAAAAAAAAAAAAAAAGGCAAACTGCAGGGTCTCCCAGGATGCTGTTCGCAAGAACATTCTCGCCAGCGTGATAGTACATTCCTGTTTGCATTGGTGCAGTAGAATTCATGCACCTGCAAAATGCCTCTGATTCATCCTTTCCCTCACTCTCCAAAGCAAGGTCACTGGGGCATCTCCAGTCTACACTGCAGGCTCCCGCTGGGAGCAAAGCTGTGGGGAGCAAGCACAGTTGGTGAAGGAGGAGAGAGAGGGGTTGGTATCTTTCCTGCCACCTGGGGTCCAGTCTTTCCTTAAACCTGCTGAGTCAGAACCCTTACGCTTAAAGAAACAAGAAACAAAGGTTCCTTTTGCTCTTTGGTGTCCTGAATCTGGCCTTCCAAATCGTCTCAAAGTATTTTGTTCTTCCAAGTAGCTGCTGACAAGCTGCAATGCATTTTAGGCAGAGAGGAGTCGCATGAACACGGAGTGTTGAGCTCATGTCCCTGGCACACTCTGAGTCCGTTGCGGACTCCCTTACGCCGTTTACTGTGAACGCCTTTTTTTTTAGAACGAGCTACCTGAATCACAGATTATTACGAATATATCATTACACATGGAAAATTTCCCTCAGAGATTCCCCAGCCTCCCTAGCCAGTGTAGAGTCAAAAGAACTTCTCTCTCTCTCTCTCTAGATCAACTAAATCTATCAGGAAAGAATTTCATCTTCTTAGTCATTCCCTTATATACAATGGTAGCTGAGTTGATATTCTCCTTTTTCTCCTCCAGCAAATCCATCTCAGTTCTGAAAAGAGCGAGCCGAAAAGCCACTTTTCCAACTCGGATCCCGAAGGTCAGTTTCATCACAAAGAGAACAGCTTTTCACTTTACCGCCAATCAAATTCTTCTTAGAGAAGGAGACAAAGACAGCTGTCCTCGATGCTGGGTATCAGAAGACATTGAGAGATCTAGTGGTTTCTTGACTAATGGACATTTTCTGGTGGCCCATGTCCCAGAACCAGAGCCTACGAGGAAGATCAGGTAAGGAACAGTGTGGGGAACACACAAGTGGAAGCAGGGTAAGTTTGGTCTGAAATGCCGCTCTGCCGTTACCACCTGTGTTTCCTTGAGCGAGATCCAGAACTTCTCTGCTGCTTGCGGTGGAAGACAGTCTAGCTGAGCACCTGGGTTCAAATCCTGGCTCTGTGTTTTGTTTTTGAGCAACTTACTGAATATACCTCGGCCTCAACGATCTCAATTGTAAAATGAGAGTAATAATTGTACCTACTTATAGAGTTGTCCTGAGGATTAAATGATTTAATGTGTGTAAAGGTTATGGAAGAAGGCCAGGGACTATGGCAATCACTCAGAAAAAGAAAGGAAATGTAGCTAGTAACATTTATAAAATGGGGTTAATAATGCCTACCTTATGGGAGAGTTTTAGAGAAGAATTGAAGAGCCAACATTTAAATATCAGGCATCCGTTAGGTCCTTCAGCAATGCTTCCATCCCTCCCCTTCTGTCTTTTTTTTTAAGTTTATTTATTGAGAGAGAGAGAGAGAGCACAAGCAGGGTAGGGACAGAGAGAGAGTGAGAGAGAGAATCCCAAGCAGGCTCCATGCGGTCAGCTCAGAGCCCGACGCGGAGCTCGATCCCAGGAACAGTGAGATCATGACCTCAGTCGGATGCTTAACCAACTGAGCCACCCAGGCGCCCCACCCCCATCCCTCCTCTACTAACATTGGCACACCTAAAATATCTACATATCATGAGCACACGCAGAAGCTTTGAAAGGAGAAAAAGCAGGAAGCAGATTCTGGGGTGAGGGTATGTTAAAGCACACGGAAGGTGGGAGTGTTGTTACGCACAGCAGCCTAGGTCCCAGGACATCCCCCGTGCTCTCTGGCATTGCTGTGCCTCCGGCCTTGCAGCTCAGCAGAGCGGGACCCTCTGAGGCGCTGGACTGGACTCTCTCTCTTTGATGAACCTCTCTCTGCACGCTGACTTTATCAAGGCTCCAGGACGATCTACCCTCATCTGAAAGTCCTGTCCACCCTCCAGAGCAAGGGTTGGCAACCTTCTTCTTAAAGAGCCACATAAGAAATATTTTCTGCCTTGTAGACCATATCTACATCACAGCTATTAGATTTATAGTTCTAAAGCACCAGGGACTGTACCTAAACGAATGGACCTCTTCCAGTAAAAGTTTATTTGGGAAAACTGAAATTTCAATTTCATTTCATTTCTACCAGTCACGAAATGGTTTTCTTCTCTTGTTTTTTTCTCAACTATTTGTAAATATGCAAACCATTCTTAGTTCACAGACCACATAAAAACAGGCATGGGGCTGAACTTGACAAGAGGGCCCTAGTTTGCCGATCTCTGCGAACCCCTTTTCTGGTTTAGAGTATTTCCTTTGGATAATGTCTAGTCACCATTATTTATTTTTTTCTTCTAATGTGACACTAGCCTTATGGGCTTGCCACAATGTATGTGGGATATGTTCTTGGGTGGACGTGCCTTTTAAAAAAAATTTTTATTTACTTATTTGAGACAGAAAGATAGAGCTTGAGTGGAGGAGGGGCAGAGAGAGAGGGAGAGAGAATCCCAAGCAGGCCCTGAGCCGTCAGCACAGAGCCCCAGTTCAGGGCTTGAACTCACAAACCATGAGATCATGACCTGAGCAGAAGCCAAGAGTTGGATGCTTAACTGACTGAGCCACCCAGGCGCCCCTTGAGTGGACGTGCTTTTGAGTATAACATTTGGGTACCTATGAACTATGGTATGGGGCTCCTATGAAAATGGACTTGGGAAGCCTCGAGCTTTTTATTCTCCATTTCCATTTCTGAATCAGTGCCTGGTAGGCACCCGTTAATTAATTGTTTTATTATGATAAAATACATGAAAGATAAAAACTACCATTGTAACCATCGTAAAGTACGCACCTCGGTGGCATGACGGATGTTCTCAGTGTCGGGCGGTCACCACTCTCCCCAGTCCCCAAGCTTTCTCTTCATGCCACTGTTAATTCATTCTTCCACCCTCTGAACGTTACCTGTGTCGAATGCAAGCTTGGAGACGTCAGGGTCCATCTTGCAAGCAACAGCCTGCACTTCAGAAACATGGGAACAGCCCTGCCTTTGTTGAGTTCAGAGTCAGAGAGGGAAATTAAAACAGCCAGTCTGATTTTCAGGAAAAAACCAGCAGTTGCGTTTAATGGATCTTAATATTTTGTCTTGCTTTCTCTCTTATTCTATTTTCATGTTAGACATGCGGTGATACCGACCATGATTTAGTAGGTTTTGGTTTTCGAGGCTTCTCCAAAAAATGAGTTATTTTCTCCTAAAATGGCCAGAACTTCAGTCTCTCTTTCTTGCTGAAGGGTTGGTACCCCTAGACGACACAAGGACCAAACCCAATGATGGCCGGTTGACATGAAGTAAAATAAATGGGCATACGGTTTCCTCATACTTTTTCAGGATGCATCTTTGACATGTTGGTAAAGTAAAATAGTAAACAGCCTGAGATACTACTGACTCTATATCTGTGTGAGGCCTTGGTGTGGCTCTATGTCAGGCAACCCTCTATTTAACACAAGGAAAGACCTACAAGTGTCTTTCACGCTCTTGAGCTATTTGTCTCAATATCTGGTTCCTCTGAATCAGGCATCATCAGCCTCATGCAGAAAGTAGACAGAGAACGAGCCGGGAAGGGGCAGAGACAGAAGGAGACACAGAATCCAAAGCAGGCTCCAGGTGCTGAGCTGTCAGCACAGACCCACATGCAGGGCTCGAACTTGCTAACTGTGAGATCATAGCTGAGCGGAGTCAGATGCTTAACCCACAGAGCCACCCAGACGCCCGTCCCTATTTCTTTGCATGAGGGAGAAATATGCTTTATGAACCTTGTGACTTGGCAAATATGCAGGGGGGGAGGCAGGGGAGGGAAAGGGAGGTTGAGGTCCGTACAGAGGTGATTTAAGTCCCGCATCATAAGCAGACATGGAGGAAACCAGCTTTCCCCATACGAGGTGATAGTTTTCTCCGAACTGAGTTGATAGCCTCTCTAATACATTATTTTCCCCCCAAATAAATATTGACTGACTAAAGTTGCCTTCATAGTCACCATAACTCTTGTTAGTTTTATGGATACAATGTACCTAAATACGTATACACATATGCGTATATATATATATATACACACATATACATATATTGCACATACACATATACCTACACACGTGCACACACACGTATACAGACATGCACATGCATTCATACACCTTTTCATACATACATACATTCATACATACATGCACATATGCATTCAACCTTTATATCATCTTTTTTTCCCCCCTCCGGAAGGAGAAGGGATAACAAATTGCTTAGGTTATTTGAGTTCAGTGGAAGAATGTGTTTTCCCCGTGACCTGTTCTCAGGCAGGAGTTGTTACAACATCAGAGTGTGAATCCAATTACCGAGTTGCCATTCTTGTGCTCACCTGTCAGCATTGCTGCACGCGACAGAAAGGAAATAGACCCTTTGGAATAGTCAGGGGCCCGTGATCTCTGGCACCAAGAGTATGTTGGAAACGTGACAAAAGTAATGAATGTGGTGAGCAGCACCCTGCCCGCTCGGGACTATTTGCACAATTGCTACTGTACTTGTGTGTCTGTCTGAATTATAGCAGAATGGAAACCCGTGGGACTGGCTGCAGAATTTGACATGGGGGAGGCCCTGTAATTGGATCGTTGGACATGAGCCTTGAGGGTCCTTGGCTTTGTCTTTTAGGCTGACTTGTCTGGACCATGCTACACCATCTCCAAAATCCCAAGGTGCTTTTAGCCAATAAAGCGAAAGACTCCGCATCAGACTGGCTTTAGTGGGCATCCTCTGAGCTGTTTCTCCCCCAATGCGGGCATCAGCACTGAGGCCTCCAGCAGCTTCTGCTCTAACTCAGCACAGGAACTGCACTCAGAAGAATCTGTGCTGAGTTGAATGCTCTGGTGTTGCTGTCTTACAATCCTCAATTTTTGAGCAAGGAGCCCCTGAATTTTCATTTTTCCCTGGGCCTGACAAAGTATGTGTCTGGTTGTGCCAGTACACGTGAGCTCCCTGAACCCACGATCCACAACAGCACATTTGCCTGGGTGTTCGGCAATTATCTAGAACCTTCTCCCTGGCAGCCCGTGACAGTCCCTTGGAGAGTGTGTTTCCCCATGCACTCCGTGGCAGCACCTCAGGCCACTGAATCAGAGGCTCTGGGAGAGGCAACCTGGAATCTGTAGATTTCAACGTTTTTTTTTGTTTTTTTGTTTTTTTTTTTTTTAATTTATTTTTGGGACAGAGAGAGACAGAGCATGAACGGGGGAGGGGCAGAGAGAGAGGGAGACACAGAATCGGAAACAGGCTCCAGGCTCCGAGCCGTCAGCCCAGAGCCTGACGCGGGGCTCGAACCCACGGACCGCGAGATCGTGACCTGGCTGAAGTCGGACGCTCAACCGACTGCGCCATCCAGGCGCCCCTGGAATCTGTAGATTTCAACAACTCGCCGGACTGAACCAAGTTTGGAAACCGCTACCTAAAGGCAAGCCACCCTTTCCCACATATGAACCGTATAAATGGACCATAAATGGACGTCTGGTCCATTACCACGCTCTGGGGTTGGTAGGTTTACTATTTATTATCCCCACTTTACAGGAGTAACTAAGGACCTGGGAGACTATGTGACTTGTCCAAGAGCTAGAATGGGGCTTGGACTAAGTGTATTTGCCTTTTGGGGCTTCTCTTTCCGCTGTCCATGGTACTGTTCATGTGTGTATTAGTGTGTGTGTGTGTGTGTGTGTGTGTGTGTGTATGCGCACGGGTGTGCGTATCTGTGTGTGTCTTGAGATCTATGCTTGCTGTACTGTGTTTAGACCATGACCTTGGAAACAACTTGAGTACACAGGCCACGTCCAGGCACCACCCGCTTGAAACCACCTCTAACCATTCCCAGCCACTCCCTACGCTGTGCTCTCATGATCTTTGGGCAGAGCTGTGTGGAACAGTCAGGTGCTCATCTGCTCACTTCTTTCCCCCATTACACTCTGGGCTCTTTGAAGTCGTCGCAGTGCAGTGATGGGTGCACTTTAATTAGCTGTGGACAGGCCCAGGTTTGCCTCTCAGTTCCGCCAGTGTAGGGCTGCCGTGCAAAGTCCCACACTGTGTGGCTTTAAACCACAGAAATGTACTGTGTCACAGCTCTGAGGCTCCGAAGTCTGAAATCGATTCTTGGCAGGGTGGTCCCTTAGGAGGGCTG
Organism: Neofelis nebulosa; assembly: GCF_028018385.1. Classification (NCBI taxonomy): domain Eukaryota; kingdom Metazoa; phylum Chordata; class Mammalia; order Carnivora; family Felidae; genus Neofelis; species Neofelis nebulosa. Next base: position 6,818,261 of record NC_080794.1, on the reverse strand, counting down.
GCGGGAGAGAGTCTGTTCTATGTCTCTCCCGTAGCTTCTTGCTGTTTGCCAGCCATCTTTGGCAATCCTTGGCTTGTAGAAGCATCTTCCCAATTTCTGCCTCCGTCTTCACATGGTGGTCTTCCCGTGTCCACGTCTGGATCCAAATTCCTCTTTTTTATAAGGACCACCAGTCATGTTAGATTAGGGTCCACCCTAATGATTTTATTTCAATTCAACTGCTTCTGGAAAAAGCCTGTCTCCAAATAAGGTCACACTGTGTGGTACTGGGGGGTTAGGACACCAATATAATCTTTTAAGGGGGACACAGTTCAACCCATAACAGCCAGTGAGTGACTAGATTCATGACTTTGAGCAAGTATCTGAGACTCACAGAATCTCAGTTTCTTTATCTGTGAAATCAGGATTTTAAAAATATCCACTACAGAGTCTTTAAAATATTTTTTGATGTTTTATTTATTTTTGAGATACAGACTGAGTGCAAGTTGGAGAGGGGCAGAGAGAGAGGGAGGCTCCAGGCTCCGAGTTGTCAGCACAGAGCCCAACACGGGGCTTGAAGTCGTGAACTGTAAGATCATGACCTGAGCCAAAGTCAGACATTTGACCACCTGAGCCATCCAGGAACCCTCTTTTTTTTTTCCTTTTTAAAAGTGAGGTGCAGAACAGTGGGGTTAGTTGCTATAATCTGGCTTAAAGGAGATGGGCAACTCGCCATCCATTCTGTGCGTGCGTGTGCGTGCACACAGGTGTGCGTCCCATAGGCTGGGACTATCTAAATCATGGGACCATCAGAACCTGAGGCAGACTAACAGAAACCACACAGCATACAAACATGATGACTTCATATTTTCACTCCAATGCAAGGGGATATCAGCAATGAAATCAAGAACTAGGCAACTTTGCTGCTGCTAAATCAGCTTTATCATTTTCTTCACAATGAGTGGCATCTTCCCCAAGTTTCCTGATCAGACCCACTAAAAGCACAGCCTCTGTCCCCCGATAGTCAGGTCTGGTTGGCCTGGCCAGGGGATCTGCATTTTACCAGCTCCCCAGGTGAGACTTATAGGACGAGCCTGGGAACACAGACGTAGCAGGACCCGATTTCTTGCCTTGGCTTCCCTGAACCGGAGTGACCTTCGTTTCTTCAACTTTGACCTCGTGCCTGACTTGGAGTTGAGATCACAAAGTCCTTTCCAGCTCTAAAATGCCACCCCTTTTCATGCTGCTCCAGGCTTGTCCACATCGCAGCATGCTCCTTGAATTGCACCTGACCTCTTTCCTCTTCCACGCGTCTTCCCACCAGCTGGGGAGGCACGCGGTCCATGCTCAGTGGGGGGCTGGCCAAGCTGACCTGCTGATGGACCCGTTCGAATGGGGGCAAAGAGCAGCTGACCGTAGTGGGGGGTGGGGGTTGCACAGGAGCAGAACAACTTCAGTAGAGTCTCTTCCCCTGAAGCGGCGGACAGACCAGCTTCTTCCGCCTTTGCGGGCAGCTTGTGGACCAGCTGGGTGTGTTCGTTTTAGGCTCACCTTTTACCAGAGCTGCTTTGTGAATCATTGTTAGGAAACGCACTTGGTTCTGGAGAGGCCCTTGGCAGCCGCCGTGTTTTAGGATAAGCAGATTGTTTTGCTGGTTTTGTTTTGTTTCACTGGATAAGAGGGCGAGGGACCCTCCCACTGTACTGGTGGACGTGCCCAATGATGCAGCAGCTTTGGAAAACAGTTTTGCAATTGATTAAAATGCTAAACACAGAGTTACCATATGGCCCTAGAGCAATGCAAGCATACATCTACCCAGAAATGTGTGCATGAATGTTTGTAGCAGCATTAATCATAGTAGCCAAAAGGTGGAAACGACCCAAATGCCCATCAACGGATGACTGCCTGAGTTCTGCTACACCCACAAAGTGGAATACTCTTTGGTCATAAAGAATGAAGTACTGGGGGTGTCTGGATGGCTCAGTGGGCTAAGCATCCGACTCTTGATTTCAGCTCAGCTCACGACCTCACGGTTGTGGGATCAAGCCCCTCGTTGGGCTCCATGCTGAGCACGGAGCCTGTTTGAGATTCTCTCTCTCTCCCTCTGTCTCTGCCCCTCCCCCCTCAAAATAAATAAATATTTTTTAAAAAGAATGAAGTACTGTTATTTGCTACAACTTGGATGATCTTCAAAAGCATAACATGAAGTGACAGATACGAGACACAAGAAGTTACATATTGCACGTTTCCGTTTATATGAAATGTCCAGAGGAGGCACATCCCTAGAGACAGAAAGCAGATGAGTGGTTCCTGCCATGCCTTGACAGGGAGGGGAAGCCACAGAGGCCACTTCATGCCTTCAGGGATGTTCTGGGGTGATGAAAAAGTTTTGAAACTAGACGGAGGTGATGGTTGCACAACACTGATGCACGAAATGCCACTGAGTCATATGCTTTAAAAACGGTTCATTGTTTGTTCTATAAATTTCACATCAATAAAAATAGAGCAAAGAGTAGGGGAGGGTGCGGTGAAGGGCAGGAAGGAAGAACGGGACAGAACGCGAGGGAAGCAGTATTATTACGCCCCAAGTGCATTTTCTTCGTTTTAAGGATAATGTGACCATTGTGTCACTAAAATAGAACAGAGCATTCCACTGAGTGCCTCTGAGCCATGGAAGCTCCAGCCCTTCCTTTCAGCGGGAGAAATCTTTGATACCGGAAGTCACAAGATGAGCTGGCCAACATCAAGTCTACGGGTTGACTGGCTGAGGCCCCTCTGGCTTTCCTTGCTCTCAATACCTCCAGCTCAGAGGACTCGGCTCTGAGACAGGCACATAAGGTTCTCCCAGTTCTGGGAGCTGATTGAGCACCTCGGGACTCAGGGGGTATGGGGTCTCAGGGGGAGAGCGAGCCCTTCTGGGCTACAGGATCACCAAGACCCCATGTAGGGACCCCCTTTGTGTCAGCTCTTGGCTGCATAAGTCCTATGTGTCCTAGTGCTCAGCAAGGTAACGACTCAGATTAAACACCACCACCAAAAGCCTGGGGGGGATTCGAGCTGAACGACGGAGAAGACGTGCTGGTTGGCCAGTCCAGAGAGAGCACGTGGGAGAGCTTCCGGACAGTCCTTCACCACTGGCTTTGCCACTCTTCTGTCCCGGTCCCTTCCAGACAGGCCTGGATGAAGGTCACAGGCAGGCCTGACCAGTTCAGGATGCAGACAGAGTTCTGCAGAATTCACTCACCAGTCAGGCCCACGCGGGCTGTCTGAATGGTGGATCTTGGCTGCTTACCCGGACTCTCTCCTCCAGGACCACTCTGCTAAGGGTTTGGTGTCTACCGTCAGGCTTCACCGCCACTGCCAACATCACCCTAAACCGGGTCCCTGATTAAATCTCTGTCCCGTCATGCGCGCTCAGCACTAACTATGAACATTCCTGGATTCAGGGTCTAGATTGACAGTCGCTGCAGAATCTTCAACTGAGAAGCTATTTGAAAAGAGGCAGGTGTAACCCCTAAACACAGGTCTTGCCACAGTCAGAGGGAGGGGCTTGGGGCGCATGCCCAGCTGCTCCCATGTGCACGTTTTTCCCCAGAGCTGAGCGGTTGGCTGCCCCCAGTATACCGGGACCCTGAGATCTCCAGAACAGCCGGGCAGCCCCTTCTAGCAGTTCAAGAAGTGCTTTGGGGTTCAAGGTCAACCCTCCATAGATGACCTTCTTTGCTTTACAGCTACCTGGTGGATCCCTGCTGGAATCCCCTCATCAAAGGGAGAAGAGGGGGTGGTCCTTGAAGGAAGGAGTCTATCAAGCCCTCTTTAGAAGTCCTCACTGCATTGAGTCTGTTCTGATGCAAAACTCACCGTTCCCTTAGATTCCTGTTATGGTTGCTATTTTCTCCTTATTTGAGTATTTTGACACATGACTTCGTTGTTCTCCAGCCTAAGACTTTCAGTAACGCACACGGTTTTTTAATCAAATAATTAAAACTAAATGAAAAATTTTAATTTCCATTAAAAATTTAGATTTCATTTGAAGTTCACTGAAAACCGAGTTATATTTGCTTTAAAAAAAGATGCAGCATAGCTGTGAGACTGGAGGCCTGAAAGGCCCCATCCCTCCCTCCCACATCACCTCACCGTTCCCCAGCCCCACAAATGTAATCCTGCCTGAATACCATCCTCCTACCCCGAAGGCAGAAATCTGTGCCCGATCTTGTCTCCGGGGCTGGAGCGCACAGATCACATCACAGATCACATGGGGTGGCCACTCATGCTTCTTAATCAGGGCGTCAGATGATTTAGTTGATGTGGCTGTGCTTTTGTTTTGATAAAGCTTCTTCTCTCTGGCGAGGCGCTCTCTGAGCTTATGGGCCTTTCCTTGGCTCAACTTCAATAGCTCGATTAACTTCCTGTGCTGAGGGCCCTTGAGCCAAGACTTCTTCTCATGTGAGTCACCGTCAGAGCCTGAACCTCCTTCAGAGTGTAGGTTCAGGCAGGAGGGCCGATCCACAGGTGGCTTGGGTGCTGTGAAAAAAGAGCCCCGGAATGGGAGACTGAAGTCTGGCTTGAATTCTGGCTTTGCCCCTTAGTAGCTGTGTGACTTTGTACAAGTTTGCTAACGTCTCTGGGCTTCCATTTCTGCATCCGTCCAAGAGGGCTTACAAACAGGAAGTGAAGAGAGAAAGGAGGTCAGGTCAGGCTGGGACTTTCTTGTTTGGCTATCTTGACTGTCCTCTGTCCTCCCAGAGCCTCAGGGGTGAGCTCTGGTGAAGGGGAGAGACTCAGCCTGTCTCTGGGAGCTCCTGCAGAAATTAGAAGAGCAAATGTATGTACTGTGCCTGGCACGTGAAGAAATGTTTTCATTGACTATAAAACAAAGATAAAATATACCATCTGTATCTACCTGCACAGACTTCTGAAAGGATCCAATTAACAATATATGTGAAAATACACCGTAGACTATAAAGCCTACGTAGGATCATCGTCATCATGATTAGAATCTGTATTTTCTCTCAGACCTTTCAAACCTTCAAAAAGTTGAAAAAAAGCATTACAACAAACATCTGACCATCCTTTCCCCGGATTCACCAATTATTAACACTTGCTCACTCTCTGTATCTCTGTCTGCTTGCTGTCTATTTATGGTCTATCTGTGATTTGTGAAGCCATTTGAAAGTAAGTTACAGACATCAGACCTTACACCCAAGCAATTTAGCATATACCTCCTAAGCATGACACTATTCTCCTACACAACTGAGCATCGTTATTACTCAAGGACTTTAATGTATATATACTAATATTAAAAATACAGTCTATACCACATGCAGTCTATAAATTGCCCCGGTTACCCCCACAATCTCCCTTAGAGCTATTTTTGTTGTTGTTCCAAAACAGGTTCCCACATTTCATCTGGTTATTACATCTCTTTAATCCTCTGTAATCTAGAACTGAGCCATCCAATATGGAAGCCCCTGGCCATGTGGCTATTGAGCGCTTGACATGTGGCTTGAAATGTACATTGTACTAAAGACTCAACACACACACAAACTAACGCAAGCTATCTCACTGGTAATCCTGTATACTGATTGCATATTGAAGTGTTAATACATTGAATATATTGGACTAAAAATATAAAATTAAAATTATTTGTTGAACTTATTAATTAATAATTACCATTTTAAATGACTAAGATTAATTTTACCTGTTTCTTTTATTTTTAATGTGGCAATGTAAATTTTTTAAATTGCATGTATGGCTCTCGTATTTCTATTGGACGGTGGTGTTCCAGAATATTCTTTCCTGCCTTATTTTTTTCTTTTGTGACAGAGTTTTTTAAGAGTCAAAGCCCATTGTCTTGTAGAATGGCCTATAATCTGAACTTGTGTAGATTGACTAGATTCTGGTTAAATCTTTCTGACAAGAATATGACCTAAGTGGGGTCGGTACTTTACAGCGCATCACATCGTGGGGTCCGTTTGTCTCTGTTGGGATTACAAAGTCTCATCACTTGGTTAAGTAGCATCTGCCAGATCTCTTCAATATGGTGGTGACTTCCCCCATTGTAATCAATAAAGAACCTCAAGGGAGATCCTTGGAGACCAAGTGACAACCTCCTCCTACAACCTTTTACCCAATGGTTTTAGCATCTAGTGATGATCTTTGACTCTATCAATTATGCATCAGTGGTTGCGAAAAACACACACATCTTAACTTTTCATTGAAACTCAATGGCTTGACTAATTTCCTGTTCATGTCTTTTATGCTGAGACAGGATGTGAACAATTCACTGCTTTCTAAATCCCATCATGTTGCTGATTGCATAGTGTTTTGTTGCATAGACTCTGGAATACAACATAGTTTATGTATAATCTTTCTTGCTGATTATTTAGGTCGTTTCTTTCTTTTTTACTCTTAAAAATATTGATTGCATGAACATCCTTTTACCCTGCCCATACAGCCGTTTCCTTCTTTGAGATATATTCCTAGAAGTGATATTACTGAGTATGTTTAGTTGGATTTTGACACATATAGTCAGATTGCCCTCCAGAAGTATTGCACACTTTTAAAAGTTCACACTTTTAGTGAGTCACCCAGGAGCTTTCAGCTGTGAAGGAACAACAATCCCAACACAGATTAGCTTAAATAATAAAGATATTTCTTTTTCTCGCATAAACCAGTACTCCAGATGAAAAGTATAATAGTATTTTTACTCGATTTCATGTTTTGGAAAGACACGGGCTATGACTGGCCAAACAAAGTTCATGTTATAGTGTGAAAGCAGTGGCCTTACATACTCAGATTCCATTCTAGAGCTGGAGACGGGTGGCTACCTGAACACCTCTGACTCCTGCTTGGAAAGGAAGAATGGATACCCAACACTTTGTCTACACGGGGTAGCCGAGCACACTTTTCCCCAAGCCCTCCTCACCTTGGACATCGTTCAGCCTCCCAGTCTTTGCCAATCTAATAAGTGAATAAACTATCTCTCTTTCTAAAATTTCATCCATACAACAGTGATATTTCATGGGCGAGTAATATTTTATAGTGCAAGCTCTTGTCAGAAATTTGCTGGGTTCACTCTGGAACCATCACTTATCTGCTGTGCAACACTGAGCAAGTTACTTAACCTCTCTGTTGAGGGGCCTCTGGCTCCTCATATCTAAAATGGGGATAATCATAGCTATAATATATAAAATCTCAGTGTTATACAAATAACAGGTAACACCAGTTATTGTAGGATAATGGTGACATTGAAATTTCCAGTAACCTAAAAAAAAATACTTGGGGTTTGAGGGAGCCATTTCTTCAACCTTCCCCGTGGGAAGTAATCAAATCTAAGTCATCTCCACTCTGTGACTAATAACCTTTCCCAGGGCTGTTGCATTATGCTACTGTCGCTTCTGTAATGACTAAGCCATCAAGATAGATTTTTTTTCCTAATGACATATACCGCATAGGGCCAGATTCTATTAAGGCAGCCTTTGAGTCTGGACCTGGAGGGGTGATTGTATCTCTGTCTTTCAAAATTGGGCTAAAGGGGGTGGTATCTATTTACATAATGGGGCCTGGGTTCCCTTCTTTGGGGACGCCTGACCCCTCCCGCTCATTCCCAACTCTTGCCAAGTGAAGCTGCTTTGGGTTCATTGTGGAGAGCTCACCATAGCCTCATTTCCCTGAGAAGGGGGGTGTCAGGCCGGGCCGGGCCTACAGGCCTCCTCAATGTCCCCCTCTAGGCATTATGCCTCCGCCTCGGGGTTAGCCACAGAGGCCAGGCAGAGCTAAATTAAGGCAGTCACCCAGAAAAAAAAAAAGAAGGATCCACCATTCTGTCCACCCGTGCTTTTATTTTCAAGCAGGTCCTTTCTGACCCTGACAGCCCATAATTATGACCCTAATAAACATTTATTTAGACAACAGCACATAAATCAGTTGATGACTACTTTTGTTACTTATGAACCGCAAGGGTCAGAGGTAAAGAACCGAGTCCAATGAAACGTCTTGAAGTTGAAATCGTTGCTGAAACAGAACCACTGAAATTAATCTGAAATTCTTTGAGTTCTAATTATTGATGTACGGAGCCTCTTCCCAACTAAACTCCTGGCTCTTTTCTCGGCTTCTGAGAATAAAGAAAGTCTGATGAGACGCTTCCCTGATCAGAAGCTCCCCTTCACCGCCAGGATAAACTCCAACCCTTTTATGATGGTGAAGACAGTTCTTCCTAGTTCACTCTCTGCTTACCCCTTATCTCTCAACACCCCTTACCTCTGCCCCCAGTGAAGCCTCAGCCCTACAGCAGCAGGGTCTGTCTGTGTCTCGGTGGGCCCAGGGGAACCCCTCACCGTGAAACACCCCCTCCCCACCCTGTCCCTTTACCCTCACCTGGCTGACTGAGTCTTCATGCCTCTGTCTCAACTAAGATGTCATTTCCTCCTAAGACGGTTCCCCCACCCCGCCAACCCCCACATGCACGGGTGACATCCTTCTGTATTCCCACCAAAGAGCTCAGTGGGGTTCACACTGTGTTCCAATGGCCGTCGACTTACCCGTCTGTCTCTCTGATCTTAAATCCTTGAGAGCAAAGACTGTATCACTTACGTTCACCACATCCCCAACACCCAGCCATAGGATCTGGCACTTTAGAAAATGCTTGATAAATTGTGATTGAATGTTATTCATGCCCGTGTGACTTTTGGTATTTTTTGCTATTTAGCACGGAGTTACCCATTCTCTTTATATACTCTCTGCTGCTTACTGAGAACAAGCAGGTGACTCACATTTTCTCCCACCCTGAGCTGACGCGTTATCATGCCATCCGGAGGGCCGCCCTCTCCCCACCCCCTCACACAGTCTGAGCCAAGCCTCAACCCTACCGTGTAGGAACCTGAATGTTACTTTGAGGAATTGCCTTGTATTGAGCAAGATGCGTGAGTCAGTGGAAGTTTGTTTGGGACCAGTGAAGTGTGTAATTACAGCTAGGTGCCAAGATGAACATTTCCACAGGTCTAGGATGGGTTGGCAGTAAGAAAAACATGAGAGCGAGAAAGATTGGTTAGGGAACCAGACAATAATCAATGCAAATCAGGCTATTAGGGATAGATATGGAGAGGAAGGGCCAGATTTGAACTGAGGGGTGGGGCTTGGTGATTCATTAGATATAGGGGCAAAAGAGAAAAGAGGCTCAAAGTTGACCTCAGAGTCTGGAGTCTAGAACATGGGAAGGCAGGTGATACCACTAAGAGAAATAGGAATCATTAGAGGGGTTGTGCTGTTGTTGCAAAAACAGAAGTGTGCTAATAGAGTATGCAAGTTAAAACGCTCAATCATTCGAATAAAAGTTACAGAGAACACAGATCAAGTGATTACCATGTGCCAATCATTTTGCAAAACTAACTTCTTTAATGCTTTTTACAATGTCATGAGGTGCATTCAATTCTCCCCATTGTATAGATAAGGAAGCTGAAGCTCAAGTCACTAGTCCACATTCACACAGCTGTTCTGCGGGGCAGGGGTGGGATTCATCCTGGTGTGAATCCAGTACGTGGCAACTGAGGTCTGAGAGAGGGCTGTGACCTCTCTGAGACCTCAGGGTGCTACACATCAGGATGCGAATCATACAGTGGGATGGGATGAGGTTATCAAGGGAGATGACCTTCAGAGGGAAGGGTTGCGAACCGAGAATGGACATGGGAGACTGAGAGTGGACAGGCAGAAGGAAGAAGAGGGGCCAGAGGTAGAGACTAAGCAGGAGCCACTGAGGAGAGGACTGGATAGAAGAAAGCACCACAGAATCGGGTGGAAACATGTTCTAGAAGAGAATGACAAGGGTGTTAAGTGCTGGATAGGGAGGTCAAGAAAGGAAAGTACTTGAAGGCCACGCGATGGTTTATTAATTGTTGGTTGGTCGGTATGTTTTCCTGAGTGTTTCAGGACATCCACAGCGCAGAAAGCAGAGAAATGTCAAGGAACAGCATGCACAGAATTGTACGTAGGACCAGCCCAGAAAGGTAGAGGGAAATTTGTGCTGTGGCTTCCATGCTTCGAAGATGCAAAGCTGTGGCATGGCAGGTATTATCATTAGGTTGCTTGAAACCCACAGGGTATCTCCCCAGCATAGATAAAGCCTCAGGATCACTCTGTGTCAGCAAATTGGTGTTTAGGTTGAACACATAATCTGAGACGGCCTTGACTGCAGTGTTACTGGGGCCTCTAAGATCATTTGCCAAAGATCCAGATCTTATTTCAAGCTCTTCTTTCAGGCTCCGGCACTGGATGGCATGGAATACGGCCATTTCCAGAATTAGCTACAACTATTGTTCATCTGGAACTATTCAAGTAATACTTTATACACGTTGACAGAACTTACACACTAAGATCATTCCCTTCAACTTTGCTAGCTGCTAAGTAATCTTTCAGCTTGCTCTGCAGAGTTTTGAAACTCAGGGAATTTAAGACGATCTCTGCTAACACTGGCCCCTTGGGAAGAGGAGAAGTTTCTTTCCTTTTCCTTGGTTAAATAATAAATGAACTGACATCCAAGTTACTATGACTGAACTCCCATTGGGGGCTTAATGGCTTCAGGGCGTGTGTGCAGGAGACGATGGATAGGGCATATCGGTGGTCTTGAGGCATTGTAGGATGTTAAGACTAAAGGAACATCAAAAACCATTCTGCTCAAGCCCTTGTTTTGCATATGTGGCCCAGAAATGTGAAAGGTTTGTTCAAGCCTTGGAGCTAGTGATTAAGGGCACCAAGACTGGAGATTTAGTCTCTTAGCTTTAAATCCAGCTCTCTTTCCACCACGCTCCTCAAGAAACAACTCATTGGCCCATGGATGATCTAGCATTCTAGCATGTTAGCATCTGATAACTTTTGCTGTCTCTAGAAGTGTACGTTGTGCCTTAGGCAAGAGAGCAGGGAAGGAGCCTGGTAGACTAGCTCCTCAAAACATGTTGAGCAAATAGCCAAGGAATTTCTTAAAAGGTGACATAAGCTTTCTGGAAGGACTGCCCATGCTTTGGAGTATTCACTCTTGGGTTTTGGGGGGTTCCTACCCCCCCAGTTTTATTGAGATATTATGGATACCACTCTCGGTTTTAAAAATGGCTTCATCCTATCTAGTTTGTGACATTGGGCAAATTGCCTATTCCTGCTGTAATAAATTGCCACAAACCTAGCGGCTTAAAATAACACAGATTTATTCTATTACAGTTTTAGAAAAGTCCATTTCTTTCTTTTCCTTCCTTCCTTCCTTCCTTCCTTCCTTCCTTCCTTCCTTCCTTCCTTTCTTTTGAAAGAGACAGTACAAGTAGCAGGGAGGGGCAGAAGGAGAGGGAGAAAGAATCCTAAGCAAGCTCCATGCCCAGCTTGGAGGCCAACGTGGGACTCCATCTCACAACTGTGAGATCATGACCTGAGCGGGAATCAAGAATCAGAAGCTCAACTCACAAGTCACCCAGGAGCCCCAAGAACAAGTCCAAAATGAGTCTTGCAGATTAAAAACAAGTGTTGGCAGGTGGGTTCCTTCAGGCAACTCTGGAGGGGAACCCATTTTCTTGTTTGTTTGGTTTTTTTCCAGCTTCTAGAAGCTGCCCACATTCCATGGCCCCTTCCTGCCACCGCTCCAACCTCCGGCTTCTACATCTCCCACTATTGGCTTTGACCTTCTTGCTTCCTCTCAGAGGGGATTACATGTGATTTCATTGGGCCCACCCAGATAGCTCAAGATAATCTCCCCATCTCAAGATTTTTTGCTTAATCACATCAGCAAAGGCTCTTCTGCAATATAAGGTAACCTATTCACAGGTTCTGGGGATTAGGATGTGGGCATCTTTGGGGGCCAGTATTCTGTCTTCCCTAAACTCTATTAGGCTGAAAGATAATTCTGGAAATAATAATTTTTCTTTTTTTATATATAATTTTTTGTTTTCTGTTTTTTTTTTTTTTTCTTGAGAGTGAAAGAGAGAGAACAGAAGCTGGGGAGGGGCAGAGAGAGGGAGAAAGAATCCCAAGGAGCCCCATGTCAAAAGCACAGAGCCCAACACTGGGCTCGGACCCATGAACATTGAGATCATGATTGAGCCAAAACCAAGAATAGGACACTCCACGACTGGCTCCAGGCATCCCTGGAGATAATAATTTCCATCAAATAGTGCTTAGAAACCACTTCCTCCAAGAAGACATCCAACACTGGTTTAGGGTCTCCTCCTATGTGTTCCCAGAGCAACCTAGGCTCACCACTTTGCTCTTATAATACTGTATTATAATATTGATCTTGATTATATCTTCCACCCTAGACTATACAATTCTGGAGAGCCGGACTGGACCCAATTTATTTTTTGTATCTTTTGTCTTCAACGCAGTGTCTGGCACATGGGAGTTGCTCAATAAATATTTGTTGTCATGAGGATTAAAGGAGACCGTACAAAAGACCCAGTGGTATCTACTTCAAATTGATGTTCAGATTATGACGGATGCTTTTGTTAACACCCGTTATACCCAAGAAAGTGGGAGAATTTGTATGGCTGACAAGTAAAATGTCTCCATTCCTAGTAGGAAAATATAAGATTGCATACCTTGTAGCTTAGAGAAGAAGACCCTCGGGGGCAATTAGAGCCAATGTCATGGTTCGCCTTTTCTGTTTTTATTATAATTTTGTTTTGCCCAGAACCCACCACACATTTGCTGTAGAACGAGTGCTGGCTGGCTTCCAGAGGCCAACTGGGACATGAGCAGGCAAAAAGGAAGAGCCCCATTAACTGTAGTTCTTCACCCCAAATGGGGAGAACAGAAATGCAACCGGGGCCTATCTCTTCCCCCCTCAATGGGCCACCGTTGTTTTCCTCTGCTAATGTTTATGCCTGGTACAGTGTAGGGGCAAGAAGGCGGGCAGCGGGCCCAGTAATTCTGGGCAGTCTCGTGGCACAGGATTCACCGTATTCTTGGAGTTGCTCTTCTGCCTTATGTAAGTCATTCCTCCGTCAATTTCTGTATCTGTAAAAACACATGACTCACCTCACAGAGGCCAGGAAACTCAAAGACTTTGTGTTCTTGTCATTAAAGGGGAAAAGTTAAATCAAAAAGGCTGCCATAGACATACCTATCAGACCATTATTAGACCAAAGCTAAAGTCAAGACCAAAGCAAGCTTTGATTTCATTTCAAAGCACGGAGCGGGGGACCGAGTGCCAGAACTTTAAAGGTGCATGCTTTAAAGTGAGGCTGCCCACCTCTATGACTTGGATTCAGATTCAAACATGTCCTGCCATAGGGACCCTGACTCCCCTACAAGTACATTCGGTAGGACTTGAACCTGCAACCTTGCCTCTCAATCCCCATGATTGAGCCAAGCGGTAGCGTATACTGATCGTGCTGACAGCCAGAGCGGGATTGGTATACCCACCATTTTGCTGACAAAATGGGGTCATGTGGTCTGGAGAAGAAACTTTTTGATGATTTGTGAATGTATTTCCATGAAAAGGATAACAAAGTATAACAAAACAAATATATATATATTTTCAAGTTTATTTACTTATTTTGAGAGAGAGAGAGAGGGAGAGAAAGTGGGGGAGGGGCAGAGAGAGAGAGAGAGAGAGAGGGAGTGAGAGAATCCCAAGCAGGCTCAACACTGTCAGTGAAGAGTCCCACGTGGGGCTGGAACTCATGAACCGTGACATCATGACTTAAGCTGAAATCAAGAGTCAGATGCTTAACCAACTGAGCCACCGAAAACAAATATTAAACAGAACAAATATTAAACCAAACTTAGTTTTGCATTCAACAAGACTCTCTTTGAGAACAAATAATCAGACTGCCGTGAGCTTCTTGAAGACTGCTGTGTTTCATTTATTTTTAAATCTCTGTCTTTAAAGTATCCTTAAAATAGTTTGTACTTGAATACATGTTGACTGATTAAGTATTCAAAATTGAGTATTCAATCAAACACTAGTTCTATTGTCTTTGCAGGGATGAAAGGGGACTAGAAGACATAGTCTTTGCCATCCGTGGAGGCAAGAGAGCAAACAAATTAAAAAAGCAAAGGGACATTGTACGAGTGAAAACAAATTTGCATCCACATAAAAATTATGCACTCTGGTAACATGAATCATTCATTTACTCTCTCATTTTTATCTCCCAACAAACATTTTGTAAGTACCTTCCTTTTTGAGACAACAAGGGAGCAGGCCATGTTAGCCTGCACTATGTTCAGAGTTCTTGAGTCTTCTCGGGCTTATGAAGCAATAAATGGACAATGACGTGGCCATTGGGTATGGCAAGTGTTGCTTTAGGGAAGCAAAGGAGACCACAGAGACCAAGGAGGACACTCACCCAGCCTGGGGGTGACAAAGGGTCAATTTCAGCCACCAAAGAACACCTGCCTTTAGTCACAATATTTTCAGATATGAAGAGCAGAGGAGGGGGGTGGGGCAGCACAGTATTCTGGAAAAGGAACTTGCCCGCGGCCTCGAGGACCTCGATAGTCACCAGGCAGGAAGTTTGATGGAAGGTTCAGATTCAGAGATTTAGGACAAAATTAATAATCATAACAAAGGCATTTTGTTACTCTGGAGAAAGGCAGTCTTGCTGTCATCAGTATCACCATAGCCTCTGTGCAGAGGAGTAGAATTCTTCTTCAGTGCCTCCTTTACTTTTGTGGATTCCTGAAACCATAGCCAACCAGCTCCCTCCCAATTGCCCAAGCGCTCCCGTGTCGCCCCTTCTATCACAGGTAGGGTTCCCAAGAAGCAGGGGCCTTCTTGAGCAAGTGATTCATTGCGGAAGTATTCTTAGGAGAAGGGCAGTGGGGGGAGACAGATAGGACAAGCGGAAACCCAACCAGGGATGGGTCTTGACTGGAGGCTGGCTTCAAGCTCACTCCTCCAGGCAGCTCTGGAAACTGGAACTGCTCCATAGAGTGAGTCCCCCTTGGTGCGATGGGGCTGAACCTTTGCATCTCAGGCCAGACAGCATGGTGAGGGTGACAGAGCCCCGGGGATGCCTGGGCAAGGCATGGCTAGCATCTACTATGGGGGACACTACTAACCGCTGAGTTGAATCTTCAACAGGAGTATGTGATTCTGGAGTCGTGGTTCTGGAAACCAGCCTGCACCAGATGTTTCTGGAGGGCTTGTTAAAAACAGATTGCTGGGCCCCACCTCCCAGAATTTCTGATTCAACCGGTGAGGTGTGAGGCCTGAAAATATGCATTTTTAACATGTTCCCAGATGATGTTGATGCCCCTGGTTGGGGTCTACACTATGAGAAGAACGGGTTTAGAGTCCCAGGAGTGGGTTGGGGCAGATGTAGAATTGGGGGCGTTCTTTGGGTATGTCCTACAACATTTTTAAGAGGGATTTTTGGTATTTTAGTTCACTACTAATGGGTGAAATGTTTTTTTTTCTCTCTCTCTCTCTTTTTTTTTTTTTTTTTTTTTTGCCTTATTGTGAGACTTATTTGGAAAGAGTATCTAAGTTTCCATAGCTCTCCATTACTGTCAAAAGAGAGTAAGAAATTTTGTGTTTATTTTTCTTGAGAACATATACTTGACATGTAATATTATATTAGTTTCAGGTGTATAACACAATGGTGCAATATTTGAATATATTACAAAATGATCACCACAATAGGTGTAGTCAGCATCTATTCTCACACAGTTACAAATTCTGTTTTCTTGTGATGAGAACTCCTCAGATCTGTTCTCTTAGCAACTTTCAAATGTACAATATGGTCTTATTAACTATAGCTACCATGTTATACATTATATCCCCATGACTTATTTATTTCATAACTGGACATTTGTACCTTTATTTTTTTAATGTTTTTAATTTTGAGAGAGAGAGAGAGAGAGAGCATGCATGTGAGGGTGCGAGCAGAGGAGGGGCAGAGAGAAGGGGGACAGAGGATCCCAAGCAGGCTCCGTGCTGACAGCACAGAGGTGGGTGTGGGGCTCAAAGTCATGAACTGTGAGATCATGACCTGAGCCAAAGTCCCTCACTTAACCAACTGAGCCACCCAGGCGCCCCTGGGAATTTGAACCTTTAGACCACCTTCACCCACTTTATCTGTTCCCCACCCCTGGCCTTTGGCAACCACCTATCTGTCTCTATATCAAAGAATTTGTTTTTTGTTTTGTCAGGTTTTTTATTTTTCAGATTCTACATGTAAGTAAGATCATATTGAATTTGCCTTTCTCCATCTGACTTGTTTCACTTAGCATGATGCCCTCAAGGATCATATATGCAGGAAATAGCAGGATTTCCTTCTTTTTAACGGCTGAATAATACTTCATTGTGTGTAATATATGTAACAATATATATTCCATTATGATATATATGATATATGATATGATAGATAGACATGTAGGTTGTTTACATGTCTTAGTTATTGTAAATAATGCTGCAGTAAACATAAGGGTGCAAATGTTGTTTTTGAGTTGGTGGTTTCATTTTATTGAGATAAGTATCCAGAAGTGGGATTGCTGGATCATGTGGTAATTCTATTTTTAATTTTTGGAGGAGCCTCCATATTGTTTGCCATAGTGGCTGCACCAATTTATCTCCCACCAACAGGGCACAGGGGTTTGCTTTCTCCACGTCCTTGCCAACCCTTGTTATTTCCCGTCTTCTTGATAACAGACATTCTTTTTTTTTTTTTTTAATTTTTTTTCAACGTTTTTTAATTTATTTTTGGGACAGAGAGAGACAGAGCATGAACGGGGGAGGGGCAGAGAGAGAGGGAGACACAGAATCGGAAACAGGCTCCAGGCTCCGAGCCATCGGCCCAGAGCCTGACGCGGGGCTCGAACTCACGGACCGCGAGATCGTGACCTGGCTGCAGTCGGACGCTTAACCGACTGCGCCACCCAGGCGCCCCGATAACAGACATTCTAACAGGTGTGAGGTGATGTCTCATTGTGGTTTTGACTTGCATTTCCCTGAACACTAAACCTATTGGCCATCTGTATGTCTTCTTTGGGAAACTGTCTACTCAGTTCTTCTGCCCATTTTTAATCAGATTTTTTAAATTGAATTGTATGAGTTCTTTATATATTTGAGATATTTAACCCCTTATCAGATATACGATTTGCAGATATCTTCTCCCATTCTGTAGGTTATGTCTTCATTTTGTGGACGGTCCCTTTGCTGTGTGGTTAGTTTGATGTGGTCCCACTTGTTTACATTTGGTTTTTTTGCCTTTGCTTTCAAAGTCATATCCAAAAACTCATCTCCAAACCGATGTCACGGAACTTACTGCCTATGTTTTTTTTCTACAAGCGTTATGATTTCCGATCTTACAGTTAAGTCTTTAGTCCATTTTAAGTTAATTTTGTGTGTGGTAGTAAGACAGTGGTTCAGTTTCATTCTTTTGCATGTGGCTGTGCAGTTTTCCCAGCACAATGTATTGAAGAGACCGTCCTTTCCACAGTGTATAATCTTGCCTCCTGTGTCATAAATTAATTGATCATATATGTGTGGGTTTATGTGTTGGGTCTATTCCACTCCATTGATCTGTGTGTCTGTTTGTATGCTAATATTACACTGTTTGGATTACTATAGCTTTGTAATATAGTTTGAAATCATGAATGCAATGGCTCCAGCTTGGTTCTTCTTTCTCAAGATTGCTTTGACTGTTTGGGGTCTTTTGTGGTTTTATGGAAGCTTTTTTGTTCTATTTCTGTGAAAAAAATGCTATTGGAATTGTGATAGGGCTTGCTTTGGGTAGTATGGACATTTTAACGATATAAATTCTTCCAATCCTTGAGCATGAAACACCTTTTCATTTATTTGTGTCTTCTTCAATTTCTTTTGTCAGTGACTTAGTTTTCAGGGTACAGGTCTTTCGCCTCCTTGGTTAAATTTATTCCTAGGTGTTGTATTCTTTTTGGTGCAATTGTAAACGGGATTGTTTTCTTAATTCCTCTTTCTGATGCTTCATTATTAGTGTAAGAAACACAACTTATTTTTGTATATTGATTTTGTATCCTGCAACTTTACTGAATTTGTTTTTAGTTCTAACAGGTGTTGGGGTTTTTTTTTTTGGTGGCATCTTTAGGGTTTTTTAAAAATATATAATATGATGTCATCTGCAAATAGAGACAGTTTCACTTCTTCCTCTCTGCTTCGGATGCCTTTTTTTGTTTTTCTTGCTTAATTGCTCTGGCTGGCTAGGACTTCCAATACTATGTTGAATTAAAGGGTCAAGAGTGGTCATCCTTGTCCCATGCCTGATCTTAGAGTAAAGTTTCAGATAAATTATATTTTCATGCAATATTTTCAAAAACTCGAATCGACAAACCATGGCCAATAGGCAGCCACCTGTTTGTTTGTTTGTTTGTACATAAAGTTTTAACTTCCAATTTTAAGTGGAATTCTTCGTTACACTCTTATAACAGCAAGCCTATAAAAGAGTTCTAGAATATTTCCATTACTTCACTGATACACCAATAAGATGTTCATGTTCCTAGGATTATATATTTTTCTTTGAATGCCCCATTCAGGTCATCATTATCCAGCTTTGGAAAGAAATTCAGAAAATGTGACATTATACCAAATTTACAGAAAGAGCCTTCCCTAAGATGACTAACGGATAAAGTGAATCTTGGATCTATTCTCTAAAGTTACATAAGGAAGCGACATAAAATAAAGCTATATAATAATATTGTTTTAGCAGAGAAGTGTTTTCTAATATATTATTCAACCTTAGGAATTGCAAAGGGAAGTGAGTGAGACCCTCACGGCTTTCCTTGTCCCATAGATGCTGGATTCAATCATGGAGTGTTTACAACACATGTGGGAGCGCCACTGTTATTCGCATGATTTGCACTCTCCTCCCTACTATGCTTAATCTAAAACAAGAGATATTTATAGAAATTGTGTGCACATCAAAATGGTGGCATCCTGCCGTACTCAGCAACATTTATTCGGTTTTGAACGTTATTTAACGTATTTAACAGAAAAAACAAATTTTCTTAAAAAAATCTTTTTAATGTTTATTTTTGAGAGAGAGAGAGAGAGAGAGCGCGCGCGCGCGCGCGCGCAAGCGGGGGAGGGGCAGAGGAGAGAGAGAGAGAGAGATACAGAATCCGAAACAGGCTCCAGGCTCTGAGCTGTCGGCACAGAGCCCGATGCGGGGCTCGAACCCGTGAACTGTGAGATCATGACCTCAGCTGAGGTCGGACGCGTAACCCCTGAGCCACCCAGGCGCCCCAAAACAGATTTTCTTTATAAAGCTACCTGGAGGGGCGCCTGGGTGGCTCAGTCAGTGCTTTTGTGAGGAGTAAAGCTATCAATATGAGCAGAGGGCTTGGAATACACACAGCACAGAGCAAGGGCTCAGCAAGTCACAGCTATTATTAGCTATTAGAGATTGGCCACCCAAGCGGGGGGGACGTCAGAACGCAATGGGAATGAGATTAACAAGCATGAAAGAGTAAATAACTAGTGGGGGGGGGGTGGCTAACTGCATCTATTTTTCTCTCATTCTAGCTGAGAACCAATGTGGGGGTTTCCCTGGGATCCACACTGGGCCCCGCTGCCCACTGCATTCCACACAGCCTCAAGGGTGGGGGTGATAACTCCCAAACCTAGAGCTCCAGCCCTGATCTCTGGGCCCATGCCTCCTGGGTTCCCGCAAGCACCTGGGATTCAGCGTATCCCAGACCTCATGTGTCACCTCACTCCCTCCCCACTCGCCAAACCTGCTTCCCAGGTGTTCTCTTGGTTGATGGAATTCTGTCATAACCTCATCTGCCAAGCTATCGACTCTCCTCTTTTCTCAGCAACCTCCCGGCCAAACTGTCCCACATTTAATCAGTAACCAAGTCTTACTGGTTCTACGTCTGAAAGGTTCTTGAAACTGTCCCCGACTCTCTTTCTCTTTCACTGTTACCTCTGCCCCTGGTCAGGTCCTTACCGTATTTTATCCGGTCCCCCTGCCTCCAAATGTGTCCTTCTCAAAAAATCTGCCACCTCCCCACCCCCCGCCCGCCCCCATTAAAACTCCCAGTGATCTCTTCTGACTTAAAAATCCAAGCTTCCAATGCCCTCCTTGGTCAGCCTCTGCCCATCTCTCGGACATATTTTGTCAGCATCTTCTGACTTGCACTTTATTTTCTAAACTGCTGACTGTTTCCCTGCCCGCAAAATGTTGCTTTTCAGTTCCATATCTGGGCTCAGACAGTTCCTGTGCTTATAATGTTTTCCTCCGCTTTATGTGGCTCAGATCAGATGACATGTCCTCCAGGAAACCCTCTTGGATCTTCCTTTCTCCCAGACGAGGTTAGACATCCTGTCCCTGTGATACTGTCTTTGTCTTGGAAACAAGTCACTGCATTTGCTACATATTACGATTATGTGCTTCCCTCCCTAGACTATGAGCTCCTTGAAGTTAGGAAATGCTGTATCTTACCCATCTTTGTATCCTGAGTGCTTACTACAATGCCTGGCACTTAATAAATACATGCTGAACGGATGACTGTCTCATTCACGCAGTGTTTATTGAGTATCTACTAGTGAGGCCAGCCCTCAGAACACACAGCAATGGAATAAAAAGGCCTTGTCTCTGTTCTCGCTGAGCTTACCGAGGGGTGGAGAGACAGAAAATACCAATGTGAACAAAGAAATCTATAATTACGTATAGTAATAAGAACTGCGGAGGAAGAAACAGGATGCCGTGAGAGAAAATAGCAAGGAGGGAGGGAAGGGCTCTCTAAGGATGTGGTTTTCGAGCTGAAGTCAGCAAAGACAGGAAGGAGCAGGAGGTACCAGGCGCTGAAAGAGAACAGAACAGCCTCGAAAAGGTGGGCGAGGGAAAGCGAGGCCTGACAACATTTGCTGGGGAGGCAGGCGGACACAGAAGAGGTGGACTCAGCTGGGATGGATGAAGGAGTTGAGACTGGGTTCCATGTACGGTGGTCAAGGAAGAGTATGAAGAAAGTGGGTAATGCAGTGGTGGAATGGGGTTTACATTCACAGGAGAACATCCAGGCTGCCGGGTGGAGATGAGACCAGACAGGAGTTCGGGGAAAAAGAAGGGAGAACAGTCAGAGGTTAAGCCATTTAACGGTTCTCTTTAGGAAATGTTATCATTTACCCCATGTTAGAACTTGGGAAAAGCTTGGAGCTGGACGACAGACCCAAGTCTGTTCTATCCCAGAGTCAGAGTTTAGACCCCCCTACTGTGGACCTTTGTGCTTGGTTACACCTAACTTCCTGATTGGTGGAGATTAAAAAGGATGATAGCATCCACTTTTAGCAAAGCGTCGGAGAAAAGGGGAGTTCACACCCACTGCAGATGGGAATGTAAACTGGTGCGTCTTTCTAGAAGAAAATCTGTGCCTTAAAGATGTGTGTGCTCCTAGGGTCCCCCATTTCGGTTTTAGGAATCCTTAAAAGACAAACCAGGGGCGCCTGGGTGGCTCAGTCGGTTGAGCGGCCGACTTCGGCTCAGGTCATGATCTCGCGGTCCGTGAGTTCGAGCCCCGTGTCGGGCTCTGCGCTGACAGCTCAGAGCCTGGAGCCAGTTTCGGATTCTGTGTCTCCCTCTCTCTCTGCTCCTCCCCCGTTCATGCTCTGTCTCTCTCTGTCTCAAAAATAAATAAACGTTAAAATATTTAAAAAAAAAAAAAAAAAGACAAACCAGCTACTGAACAGAGATGTCTGAACAAGTCGTGTTTATCAGTATTTGTGACAGCAAAACAGGGCATTGATAAAACAAACTCCGGTATGATGCAGTTAATAACCGATAATTTACTGACTCAGAAAGACTACAATATATTGCCCAGTGAGAAAACTGGGTCACCAAAGGATGATTCTGTTTTTTTGTAGCATATGTTTGTATATAGAGAAAAAAATTCCAGAAGGATCTACATCCAAATATTAAAAGTGGCTACTGTCAGGGAGGAAAAGTTTTTCCTTCTACTCTTTTAGGTTCTGTGGCTGGTCTAACTATAAAAATGATACAAAGCAGATAACTAGAGACAAACACGTTTAATTATGTATTTACGAGAACCCCACCAAGGCAATAAAAATCATGGGCAAGTCAGGCAATTGAGGCTTAAATAACATCCTGAGCCAAGGAATGGGGTAGCGGCCTGGAACCCTGGAAGTGGGGAGGGTAGCTCACAGGACAATAAAGATAGATGTTCGAGGGACACCTGGGTGGCTCAGTCCGTTGAGCGTCCGACTATAGCTCAGGTCATGATCTCATGGTTCATGAGTTCGAGCCCCCACATCGGGCTCTGTGCTGACAGCTCAGAGCCTGGAGCCTGCTTCGGATTCTCTGTCTCTTTCTGCCCCTCCCCCACTCACACTCTGTCTCTCTCTCAAAAATAAACATTAAAAAAATTTTTTTTTAAAGATAGATGTTTGGTAATCAGATGTTTGCCCTGCTCTATAGACAGGTCTTTCAGATAAAAAGTTGTCACTGATAACAGCTCTCTTTCTGGGCCAGACCACCTATCTAAATTCCTTTGGGTAGTTTAGAGAGAGGTAAGAGTTTTTCTTGAGTCCACTGGCTCTTCATTGCCATCAGTTCAAAATAATCCACATGCCAACGTGGTACATCTTGAAGCATTTTTTTTTCTGAACCCCTTCACTAACTCTGGAAGATAGAGAATCTGAAGATTTTTGTTAGTTGCTTTTTTTTTTAACCTGCAGTATCTAATTTTTCTAAATCAAAACTTTTAACTCTTTATTAACGTAGAGCATTTGTACAGAACAAGGCACACATCCTATGCTCACAATGTGAGGAGTTCACAAACTGAACACACGCATGTAAACAACACACAGAGCAAGAGAAAAACAGTCTCAGCTTCCTGGAAGCTGCTTTGTAAAATCATATACAACCTACCTTATTGTGTCTGGCTTCTTTCACTCAACACGATTTTGTGCAATTCTTCCATGTGGTTGCACGGAGTTGTAGCAAATGAATGATATTAATTGTTTAAAAAGTTAGAATGTTAACACCTTATCTGTTATGAATTTGAATCTTTAGGATGATCATCATTCCTGTGTTTGTCAGCTCATAAAGTACTTTCCACGGACACCAGCTTTACACATTATTATCATCCTCACTTGATGGGCAAAAGGCGAGGGGGGCAGAGGGTAATTCAGCCCTGGTCAAGTTCACACACAAAGCTAGTAGGTGGCCAAACCAAGGCAACTTCAGATCTAAATCCATGCCCTTTTGGCCCCGCCTCATGAGATTGAGAGCCAAGGTCCCAGGGGATTCAACGAAAGGCCTATCTTGCTCACCATTAGGCTCTTTAAACATCAGACGGTTACCAGGCAAAGCTGTTTAAACTCCTTTTCTGAAAACCATTTAGAATAGAAGACACAGACCCTTCTCATTCAGAAGACGAACGTCCCATAAATATTCAACCAGTTTCAACATTGGTCATCTTTGGCGAGAACTTTCTTTGGCTAAAAATCTGTGATGGCCACACTTCTCGATACGTAATATGATGTGCCTCTGTAAACTTGTCCTGTGGGTTTCATATTTGTGTATGTCCACTTTTCTGTCTGACATTATGAATAATATCCATTGCAGCCTCTCAGTGATCATATACAAGAGTTTTACTTCTCATTCACAGATGAGGAAACTGAGGCCCACTGTCAAATAGCTGGTTTAGCAGGACTGGGGCAGGCCTCAGGACTCTGGCTTGCGGTTCACAGCAATCTTGCCCACACATCACTGCATAAGATGTGAAACTTTTTTTTTCCTACCGGGAAACATAAGCAGTCACGGTCGTGGTTGTTAATAAAACTGTGGGTGTTGTTACTTTTTGCCCCCCAACAGAGTAGAACCACACGACTTAGCTTTATGTATCACAAAATCCTATTTCACTATAAGATCTAGGGTGATTCCCCCATTCAACACTGTGCTTCTAGGTGTCCATATTACATAACACATTTCACAATCCAGTACACTGCCCAGAGAGTTCAAAAGAAATTAGGTGAATTAGCAGAGAAAACAAGAACACATCACCTCAAATATTGACTTACGCACTCACACAGGTGTCCTTGCTTTATTTTTTTTTTAATTTTTTTTTTTAACGTTTATTTATTTTTGAGACAGAGAGAGACAGAGCGTGAATGGGGGAGGGTCACAGAGAGAGGGAGACACAGAATCCGAAACAGGCTCCAGGCTCTGAGCTGTCAGCACAGAGCCCGACGCGGGGCTCGAACCCACGGACCGTGAGATCATGACCTGAGCCGAAGTCGGACGCTTAACCGACCGAGCCACCCAGGCGCCCCAGGTGTCCTTGCTTTATAGGTTAGCGCTGTCAGCTATGAAGAGCTGAAGTGCAATAAAAGAAAGATTCAGTTCCTATCCCTACTTCCCTTCCCGTGGATATCATGTTTTTTTGTGTTAATTTGATTTAAAAAAAAAAAAAGCAAACAAACATTTCACGTCTGCAGCCTTTCTACCTCTGAGTCGAGCATTGGATACAATGCACATGGAAGAATTTAGGACACTATTTCCTTAGGAAGTGAATTCTTCATTCCCCTGGATGCCTTTTGGGAATCTAAAATCTGCAGGGACTGTTTTTCCTGACACAAGACCAGTATCTGCAGGTCAAAGAACAATTGATAAGCCTATTTATCTTCCCAGAGACTTTGGCTGGTGCTTGCCGTCTTAAATTTTCCCAGTCAGCCTTACACAACCTTGCCAACCCCCGGGCCTTCCCGCCTGTCCTCCCTGGCGGGTTTTCTCTGCCTCCTCTTTGAGAGCCTCTGTGAATCTCTACCTTCACAGTTACCATTTTGTAAATAGACATGGGGCAGCGGGGGTATCTTTAAATAAACAGATGAATAAGGTCCCGGAACTGTCACCCCTTCTAATGACCTTTAGACGTGAGGGAAATACCTCAGCCTCAGAAGCCAAGAAGCGGGCCCTCAGAGATCTGGGGCGGTCCCCATCTCAGTGCAGGGACTGTGGGGTAGGGTGGTGGTCTAGGTGCACAGCTCAGGTGCTGAATAAATACAGAGCCTTCCGGGCACGTGGCATGAAGACTGAGTCTACTAGAGAAAATGGTGGAGCCCCAGAACTCTTGCCTGCTGACCTAGACTGTGGTGGAAACTGGCTACTCATTTATCCTCAAGCCCAGGGAAATTCAGTGCACAGTGTTCAAACAAGGGTTGAGTGAAAGGGGCTACAGGGAGGGAGTAGCAATGGCTTACAGGTGACCTCCTTGACAAGGCCAATAGTAGGACCAATAGTGGGCTGGGTGGCTGGTTAGGGAGAAAGGGGGTTCATTAAGGACAGGGGTTCCTGGAAGTGCTGGTACCTGAAGGAGGGGCAGTCTAGGAAGAACCTCACTCCTGGCATCCCGCTGGAGTCCAAAGGCTTTAGAATTCTTCCTCTTTTTTTTTTTTTTAAGGTGTTGCTCTTTATACAGAGTGGAGAAATAAACCCATGCTGTTATGGTGAATTAATCTATAACAAATGAGGTGAGACTATACGACTGGGAAAAGACAGTCTCTTCAACAAATACTGTGGGAAAACAAGACAACTACATGCAAAAGAATGAAATTGGACCACTTTCTTACACCATACACAAAAATGAAGTCAAAATGGATTAAAGACCTAAATGTGAGACCTGACACCACAAATACCTTAGAAGAAAACATAGGCTGTAATTTCTTTGACATTGGCCATAGGAACATTTTTTCTAGCTATATCTCTTCTGGAAAGGGAAATAAAAGCAAACTTAACTACTGGGACTACACCAAAATAAAAAGCTTTTGTACAATGAAGGAAACCATTAACAAAACAAAAAGGCAGCCTCCTGAATGGGAGAAGATATTTGCAAATGATATATCTGATAAGGGGTTAATATCCAAAATATATAAAGAACTTAGATAACTTAACACCAAACCCCCCCAAATAACCCAATTAAAAAACAGGCAAAGGATCTGAACGAACATTTTTTCCAAAGAAGACATACAGACGGCCAACAGACACATGAAAAGATGCTCAACATCGTTACTCATCAGGGAAATGCAAATTAAAACCACAAGGAGATACCACTTTACACCTGTCAGAATTACTAAATCAAAAGGACAAGAAATAACAAGTGTTGGCAAGGATGAAGAGAGAAAGGAACCCTTATGCACTGTTGGTGGGAATGCAAATTGGTACAGCCACTGTGGAAACCAGTATGGAGGTGCCTCAAAAAAACTAAAAATAGAACTACTCTATGATCCAACTATTCCACTACTGGGTATTTACCCAAAGAAAATGAAAACATTAATTTGAAAAGATGCATGCACTCCTGTGTTTGTCACAGCATCATTTACAATAGACAAGATATGGAAGCAACCCAAGTGTCCATTGATAGACGAATAAAGATGTGATGCGTGTGTGTGTGCGTGCACACACACACACACACACACACACACTGGAATGTTACTCAACCATAAAAAAAAAAAGAATGAAATCTTGCCATTTACAACAACATGGATGAACCTAGAGGGTATAACGCTAGGTGAGATCAGTCGGTCATAAAAAGGTAAATACCATATGATTCCATTCATATGTGGAATTTAAGAAACAAAACAAATGAACAAATAAAGAAAAAAGAAGAGACAGACTCTTAGATGCAGGGAACAAACTAGTGGTTACCAAAGGGAGGTGTTTGGGGGATGGGTGAAATAGATGAAGGGAATTATCTTGATGAGCCCTGAGAAATGCACAGAATTGTTGAATCATTGTATTGTCCACCTGAAACCAACATAAACTGTATGGTAATTACACTTAAATAAACTAAAGTTCAAATGTTACATTAAAAAAAAAAAAAGGTGTTTCTTCTGGCCAACACATTAGTTATACCAACAGTTGCGTTAGACTGTTTGAATGATATACGCCATACTCCAGATAATGATTACCTCTGTGGAGGGGCCACAGGAGAAAGGTGTCATTGAGATTTCATGTCCAAAACGTGGTGGTTGTTTTAGTAAATGTTTTGTTTTGGAGTAATTTTGAACTCACAGAAAAATCGCAAAGATAGTCCAGAGAGTTCCCATCCATGCTTCACCCAGTTTCTCTTAACGTCAGCATCATATCTAACCAGGGTACGTTTATCAAAACTGAGAAATTAACATTAGTACAACCAAGCATTATGGTTTATTCATTCAGATTTCATCAGTTTTCCATTAATGTCTTTGTTGTTGGGTCCGATCTGGGATACCACATTGCATTTAGCACAGTCGTACATTTTGTATCTTTTAGACGTCTGCAGAAACTACGGCAAAAAAATTTTTTTAATTTTTTAATGTTTATTTATTTTTGAGTGTGAGTGGGGGAGGGGCAGAGAGTGAAGGAGACACAGAATCCAAAGCAGTCTCATCTGGGCTGTCAGCACAGAGGCTGACGCAGGGCTCGCAGTGCCCCAAGGGTTTCGCAGTGATGGGACAATACTGTGACAGTGTGGAGGATCCCAGCACAAGACAGAGGAGCATGGATGCGTGGATCAAGATGCAGAGAAAGGGCACTCTGTACAATTCATTCTGGGAATACCTATAGTGTAGAGACCTGAAGAACTTTGCTTCCCCAGGGCTGAACTGGAAATTCCAGTACACTAACTAACTGGAACACAGCTTGGGCAATGTCTGTGGTCGGCTTTCATTCTCCGACATTGAGGCTTCCCTTCTTTCTTTTTTTAATTTCCTCATTTAAGTGTACTCAGTACATTCACGATGTTGTATGGCCACCACCACCATCCAACTCCAGAACTTCCTCATCTTCCCCAACAGGAACTCTGTACCCATTCAATTATAATGCCCCCATTCTCCCCAACCCCAGCTCCTAGAAACCACCATTTTCCTTTCTATCTGTATGAAATTGTCTTTTCTAGTACCTCATATTAGTGGAATCATACAGTATTTGTCCCTTTGTGCCTGGCTTACAGAAAACTCTTTAGGGATAAATGGCTTATTCCTCCTGGAATCTAATGCCAATTAATTTAATGCCAGTTTAATATCATTTATATCAGATAAAAGATAAAAAGCCATTGTGGGTTTTTTTCTTTCCTCTCTCTCTCTTTTTTTTTTTTTTTTTTTGGTCTGACCTATTATATCCGTCCTATTTCCCTTTTTGCATTGGTTACCAGGAATCTGGGCCAAATTCAGAGCCTAAATATCACAATCAGCTCATCTCAAGTAACTGGTTATAGTCACCCACTTACAGAGCCTCAATTGTAGTTTCAATCTTAAATAACCCTGTATTTTATTATGTTTATGTTTGAAAACTATCCGGTGCCCTTTCAGAATTAGGCAGGATAGAAATTCTAAATACATGAAATTAATACCACACCTTCAGGAAGTTAACTCTTTCATGCTACCGGAGTCCCACCAAGTGCAGTATCGTCATAGAACAGAACTGCGCAGACTTTTCAAGGTGGAAGCATCTTGGGGTAAATCTAGCTTCTGTGTGTGTTGACTTAACTGACCTGTTTATCTGGCAAAATCAGGACTTCTAAGAGAGGATCGCTGCTACTGAAAATGTGAATCAGGCATTTTGGCCTCTGCATCAACTTTCCAAGCGATCGATATGACTCTGTGCATCAGAAGAACATTTAGCTAAATGGTGGCAGCCCATAAAGGTACTCGGTCTTCCAAAGGAATCATTTGCATCCTTAACAAGGGTCTCTAAGTTCATAACAGGGCCCAGATATGTTTTTCTCCAGAAAGCTTTCAGGAGGAAAACACTAATTCGTCCATCCAGTTGTGGGAGGTGATCACACCGTGGTAGAATTAAATAAGGCTGCGGACATCATGATAAACACAGGTCACAGTTGGAGAGGGATATCTTTAAGGTATCAGAATACTTTGGGACTTTTTTTGTGTTTCACAATGTGAAACAAGCTAACAAACCTTTCAAAGCTAAGAAGAATTTTCCTGGAGCCTTGATTATCTGTTGCATTCAGATGGCTTTCATGTTGGAACGATAAAGAACTTTCTTTCAGGCCCTTTGGCTCTTAGAGCTCCATTGGGTGTGTGTCCCGGAGTTACATTAGACCTGATGCAAGGATGGAAAATACAGGCATCTACACTCATTTCACTGTGAGTGGCTGGGAGAGTCACATGACCCAACAGTAATAGACATTACAGGGTGGAAATGCAATCACTCTTCATTGAAAAGATGTTTATCAAGGGCCTAACACATACATGGCACGTAACATATCACATCTTCTGTGATGCACATCTTCTATGATGACTATGTAAACATACATATATTGCGCGCGCGCACACACACACACACACACCCCATCAGCAGTCTAGGCTATAGTTAAAAGCATGGAATTGGAAGTAAGACAGGCCTGAATTCAAGTGCTGGTGTCACCATTTAAAAGCAGTGCTAGCCCAGGATCTGGCTTAAATGCTCAATAAAAGGGAGTGATTTATCATCTTTATAGATACATACACATGAGTTTGGTAATAACAGTATTAACTCAGAAATCCATAATACATATGAGATTTAAAAGATGACAGCATTTAACAATATTTGTTCTTCCTTTCCAGGAGCATGGAATCTTTTTCTATTTGTTTGTGTCTTCTTCAATGTCTTTCATAAGCTTTCTATAGTTTTCAGTGTATAGATTTTTCACCTCTTTGGTTAGATTTATTCCTAGGTATTTTATGGTTTTTTGTGTAATTGTAAATGGGATCAATTCCTTGATCTCTCTTTCTGTTGTTTCATTGTTGGTGAATAGGAATGCAACCGATTTCTGTGCATTGATTTTATATCCTGAAACTTAGCAGTCTACATATTCAATGCAATCCCTATCAAAATAACACCAGCATTTTTCACAGAGCTAGAAAAAATAATCCTAAATTTTTTATGGAACCAGAAAAGACCCCGAATAAGCCAAAGCAATCTTGAAAAAGAAAACCAAAGCAGGAGGCATCACAATCCCAGACTTCAAGCTATACTACAAAGCTGTAATCATCAAGACAGTTTGGTACGGGCACAAGAACAGACACTCAGATCAATGGAACAGAACAGAGAACCCAGAAATGGACCCACAAATGTATGGCCAACTAATCTTTGACAAAGCAGGAAAGAATATCCAATGGAATAAAGACAGTCTCTTCAGCAAGTGGTGCTGGGAAAACTGGACAGCAACGTGCAGAAAAATGAACCTGGACCACTTTCTTACACCATATACAAAAATAAACTCAAAATGGATGGAAGACCTAAATGTAAGACAGGAAGCCATCAATATCCTAGAAGAGAAAGCAGGCAAAACCCCCTTTGATCTTGGCCACAGTACCTTCTTACTCAACACGTCTCTGGAGGCAAGGGAAACAAAAGCAAAAACAAACTACTGGGACCTCATCAAAATAAAAATCTTCTTCACAGCGAAGGAAACAATCAGCAAAACTAAAAGGCAGCCAACAGAATGGGAGAAGATATTTGCAAACGACATATCAGATAAAGGGTTAGTATCCAAAATCTATCAAGAACTTATCAAACTCAACACCCAAAAAACAAATAATCCAGTGAAGAAATGGGTAAAAGACATGAATAGACACTTCTCCAAAGAAGACATCCAGATGGCCAACTGACACATGACAAAATACTCCACATCACTCATCATCGGGGAAATACAAATCAAAACTGCAATGAGATACCACCTGACACCTGTCAGAATGGCCAACATGAACAACTCAGGCAACAACGGATGTTGGCGAGGATGCGGAGAAAGGGGATCTCTTTTGCATTGTTGGTGGGAATGCAAGCTGGTGAAGCCACTCTGGAAAACAGTATGGAGGTTCCTCGAAAAACCAAAAATAGAACTACCCTATGACCCAGCAATTGCACTGGTAGGTATTTATCCAAGGGATACAGGTGAGCTGTTTCAAAGGGACACAGGCATCCCCATGTTTATAGCAGCACTATCAGCAATAGCCAAAGTATGGAAAGAGCCCAAATGTCCTTTGATGGATGAATGGATATAGATGTGGTATATATATATATATATATATATATATATATATATATATATACATACACACACACACAATGGAGTATTACTTGGCAATCAAAAAGAATGAAATCTTGCCATTTGCAACTACGTGGACAGAACTAGAGGGTATTATGCTAAGCGAAATTAGTCAGAGAAAGACAACTATCATATGACTTCACTCATATGAGGACTTTAAGATACTAAACAGATGAATATAAGGGAAGGGAAGCAAAAATCATATAAAAACAGGAAAGGGGACAAAACATAAGAGACCTAAACATGGAGAAGAAACAGAAGGTTACTGGAGGGGTTGTGGGAGGGGGGATGGGCTAAATGGATAAGGGGCATTAAGGCCTCTACTCCTGA
Source organism: Neofelis nebulosa (assembly GCF_028018385.1). Taxonomy (NCBI): domain Eukaryota; kingdom Metazoa; phylum Chordata; class Mammalia; order Carnivora; family Felidae; genus Neofelis; species Neofelis nebulosa. The sequence continues at coordinate 6,786,950 of NC_080794.1, read as the reverse complement.
AATCATTGTTGCACTATATGCTAACTAATTTGGATGTAGATTTTAAAAAATACAAAAATACGAAAATAAAAGATGACAGCATTTAAAAAATGTTTATTTATTTATTTTGAGAGAGAGAGAGAGAGTATGGGAGCATGAGTAGGGGAGGGGCAGAGGGAGAGGGAGGGAGAGAATCCCAAGCAAGCTCCAAGATGTCAGCACAGTGCCCCATACAGTTGATCATGAATCATGAGACTGTGACCTGAGCCAAAATCAATGCTTCACTGACTGAGCCATCCAGGCACCCGAAATGACAGCAGTTTTTAATAAAAACTTTAAACAAGAAATGATAGCAGATTTAAAAAGGAGAGAGACAGATGTCAGCACAAAGGAAGGGCAGAAATCTACACCACCAATTTGGTGAAAGTTTGCAACCAGAGGGTTAGTGACAGTGGCTGGAGGCAGGACTCTCATTCTCAGGTTGAGCTCCAAAGACTGCAGAATTCTCGAACGAAGAGTAATGACGATCCTCACGGGGACAAACTTAGGCCCTCCTTCTCTGCAGGACAATCAGGGCGCTGTGACTCATTGGAGTCACCACGGAATCACTAACTGGAAATCCTTGCTGCAGCTATACTGCAAAGGAATTGGACTTGATTTGCCAGATTCCCCATGTGATGCAAGGGTGGCCACCTGCCAAAGAGCCAGAGGGAGAGAGGGCCACTCGCTTTCCTGGCAACACAGAGATTGCCTAGCTCCATCACCCAAGGCAAGAGCGGCGTAGGGCAAACAGGCAGCCATTCCCAATGACGATTCGGCTTTGATCAGAGTAGCTATAGTGCCAGAGTGTTCGGTGCATTGCCTGTTTCGGCAGCTCATCCCTTCTTCCGTGGGAAGGTTGTGTTCTGAGGTTCTTGTGGTACATGAAGTTATTGCCTTCACCATCTGCTCCTGTATCTTCCTCCCGGTGACATCAGACAGTGCGGCAGGGTTTGCCTTCGCCGTCTATCAGGCTGTTTGACTCAACTGCGTGCATTCTTATAATGCCAGGAGAATGATCCTCCCCTAAGTCAGCTGAACGGAAGCCAGAAGTTCACGGCAAACAAGCGACTCAGCTCGCCTAACAGCATGGAGGAGACCAGTTTCACTGCAGCTAACAGAGTAGATGGTTGCTAATTAGCCTGCAGTGTGACTACCAAAGGGACGAGTTCCCTGCTCACCCGAAGAAGGGAATCACTGTGCAGGTAGGTTAACACGTTTCTGAGGCTTCCCAGGGCCAGCTAAGAGTGTGAGCTGCTTTGGTGGGCCGGCTGGGGACAGGCGGAGAACTTTAGAGCCACTGGGGAAGGTGATTAGCAGATGGCTGCTGGCAGTGCTTGTGCTCTCAGGAGCTGGTTCCTACGGGCTGCTTGCTCAGAGAGGCTGGAGACTGTGCGGAAAGGAAGGCCAACGAAGATACTCCTCTGCGGTGGGGTGAGCCAAAGACCCTCACTAGAAAGACTGCAGCTCTGATTCTTGGAGGCCAGCAAACTGAGATTGTTTGGGGCATGGAGTAGTTACAAAGGCTCCTTTAAGAAATGGGTGCTGGTGGATTTTCAGGTGCGTCAAATGCAGCATTCCCCGAGTGCACTCATTCTCTCCCTCGCTGCTGTCCAACCTTCAGCCTCTATCGTATTCCTAACCTATGCTAGGGAGATTTCAAGTCCCTCCCTGCCCCCCCCACCCCATCTTGGAGGCCAGAGACTGGTCTGTGAGGAAGAAGGAGTGAGCACAGAGCTGAGGATCGGAGTGGGGTATCATGAAGGGACAAGTAAGAAATCCCACGGCTGGAGTTGTGGCGGGAGGGGAAGGCTGGATGGGACTCGCAGGAAAGCCAAGAGGAGCCCCGGTGCCCACCCAACTGGGAGGGGGCTGAGGACAGTGTGGAAGTCCGGATTTTAGAGATTGGGAGGTAAGAACGAGCCCCGGTTACCATCACGATTGGCAGGGTCTTGAGCAACTGTTCTGGGCCAGGGGACCTGGAGTGCGTGTGGGTGGGTCAGCCTGGCTGGGGGTATGGATGAAGCCATGCGTGGAGCCTGGGAGCTACCCTCCACTCCATAAGCCTCCTCTCTCCCCACCTCTCTGTGGTTCCCATGTCCTCTCCAAATGCCCCTCCCCCCCCCCCCCCCCCCCCACACACACATCCTACCAGCTGGGCCCTCCTGATCTCTCCCTTGGGCTCTCGGAAATTTCCCCACCAGAGTCCCTGCTTCTAATCTCTTCCCACTCCAATCCACTCCTCACACTACTGCCAAACATTATCTTTCTACAATGTAAGCTCGGTCACGTCTCCAAGCTTAAACAGAGGAGTCCAGTGGTTTCCCACTGCCTGCAGAATAAAGCCCAAACATCTTGCAGGGCACGCGGGAGTGTTTAAGATTCTGCCCCCACACTCTGCCACCGAGGCTTCATCTGCTGTAACTTACCTGCAAGTACCCAGGCACCTGGATTATTTGCTGCTCCTTGAATATGACCTTGTAATGGCTTTGTTACTTCCTGGCATTATTCCCTCAGCCCGGAGTACATTTTTCTTCTGTCCTACCTAGCGCACCTCTCCGCGTCTTTCAAAACAAAGCCATGTGCTCTGAGAAGCCGTTTCCATCCCTCTCCCTCCAGATCAGGGTTAATTGTTCCGTCTCCCGGTATGTGTGCATGTGTGTGAGTGTGAGATAAACTACATATAACACACAATTTACCATTTTTACCATTTTAAGGGTAGAGTTCTGTGGCATTAAGTACATTCACATGGTTGTGCAGCCGTCATCCCATCCATCTCCCGAAATTTTTGTCATCCCCAACTAAAACTCTGTCCCCATGAAACACTGACTCTCCGTTATCCCCTCAGCCTCTGGCAGGGGGAACTCTGCTTTCCGTCTCTATGAATTTAACTATACTAGGTGTCTCATAGAAGTGGAATTATACAAAACATTTCCCTTTATGACTGGCTTATTTCACTTGGCAAGATGTCCTCAAGGTTCATCCATGTCATAGCCTGGGTCAGAACTTCCTTTTTTAAAAAAAAATTTTTTTTTAACGTTTATTTATTTTTGAGACAGAGAGAGACAGAGCATGAATGGGGGAGGGTCAGAGAGAGAGGGAGACACAGAATCTGAAACAGGCTCCAGGCTCTGAGTGGTCAGCACAGAGCCCGATGCGGGGCTCGAACTCATGGACCGTGAGATCATGACCTGAGCCGAAGTCAGACGCTCCACCGACTGAGCCACCCAGGCGCCCCAGAACTTCCTTTTTAAGGCTGCATACTATTCCATTGTGTGGATACACTACATTTTGCTTATCCCTTCATTCATCCAGGATACTTGGGTTGCTCTGCTTATTAATTACTGCAACTACTGCCGGTATGAACATCAGTGTTACAAATATATATATTCCAGTCCCTGCTTTCAGTTCTCGGAATATACGCCTAGAGGTGGAATTGCTGGAACATATGATGATTCTAACACGTATTCTTTCTTCCTCAAAGGCAATTGTGCATGGCAGGTGTCCACCTTCAATATGGCCGTGTAGCCACATATACATTCCCTTGGAGTAATGTTAGATGATTAAAGCACAGCAAAGACACCGAAAAGAATATTTGACTCTGCCCTGCAGCAAAATGTTTCCCGCGTAGAGAAGTTACAAACCCCTTGAAATGTGAAAGTGCTAATAACATGTGAACTCTAAAATTAGACTCTGGCGAGCTGCTTCTTGAAAGAAAATGCTTTCAAGAAATCCACTTAGTATGTTTTGTCGTTATTACTTGGTTGTGACCTGCTTGGGAATTTAGAGGCCAGAATCCTGTCTTCCAGCCCTGCCCCGCCCCCTTCGGTGAGTGACTAGTTCTTTAGGCTCTAATTTCACCATCAGTAGAATAGCAAATGTCCCTGTCCATTCAGGAGAAAAGAGCAATTCAAATGAAAGCGTGCTGGTAACCTCAAAACCAACCAACAAACCAACAAAGATCATCTGAATAATCATAGCCATTGGCACCCCATGCATCCTGGGGCATTTTTAGCAGGCCTAAATGGTCAGTTGGATTCATATCCATCTCTCAAAGGAAGCTACGTGGAATCCTTTAAAGGGTAGAGCACAGCGAGACGTGATCATTCCTACTCAGATTAAAAAAAGCATCTTTGGGGCACCTGGGTGGCGCAGTCGGTTAAGCGTCCGACTTCAGCCAGGTCACGATCTCGCGGTCCGTGAGTTCGAGCCCCGCGTCGGGCTCTGGGCTGATGGCTTGGAGCCTGGAGCCTGTTTCCGATTCTGTGTCTCCCTCTCTCTCTGCCCCTCCCCCGTTCATGCTCTGTCTCTCTCTGTCCCCAAAATAAATAAAAAACGTTGAAAAAAAAAAAACAGATAATGTCTTAAAAAAAAATAAAATAAAATAAAAAAATAAAAAAAGCATCTTTGAGTAGAAAGCAGAATTACAGGGACGTTTGAGGGGTATCTGATAGGAAAGTGGCTGGCGGGATTTTAAAATGTGACAGTTGAAGAGAAAATTTTTTTGTGGAATTACAGAATAGGCACAGATAAAGAAAGCCCCGAGCCAAGATTATAAAAAATTCTTTAAAAAATACTCTCGGTAAAATTAGATGGGAAGGCCTATATAGCGTGTGTGCGTTCCATCGGGGCAGAATTGGCAGGAGTATTTATGAACACCGGCAGGTAGAATACTTTACCCTACTTTACATAGCTATTTCTGGCCTGTAATAGCAGTTGCCAAAGACATGTTTAGAGCCACTGTTAAGATGCGGGTGCCAAAATTATGACACGTCGACTGCGTCATAAATCAACACAGTTCTTGCCTTCAAAGAACTGGCCACTGAAGTTACTTTCAGATCTTACCAACTATATTCCTCTCTTCCGTGTTTTCAGAAAGACTTCTCCGGAAGGGAAGGGACCATAAGGCAAGACTCCTGATTTTTTTTCCCACACAGACGGGTAAATGAACATTGAGTGGGATGTAGTCTCCTTCCTCCGTTCCTCCTACTTCATTCCCTGAAATTGAAGCCGTGGCCGGTTCAAAGATTACCTGTTTGGAACGATTATAGGATTCGGGTGATGCAATCAATCACTTGTGTATACAAGATAGAAGGCACACTGCTGTGTGATTTAACTAATAGCAGTTAAATCAAAGGGGAAAAACTGAGATGGTAGTTCTTCTGAAGCATTTCTGCTGACAATTAAGATCCATTTTCAGGGCTTTCAGTTTATGGGTCTGTATTTCTCTATTCTAGAGAGCTCAGGAAGGGCCTGGAACATAGAAAGGAATTTAGTATGAAATAAGGGTCGCATTTCTAATTAGAGGGGAAAAGATGAGGGCAATGCCTGGTGTTGAAACAAGAAATCATCAGGGCGCCTGGGTGGCTCAGTCGGTTAAGCATCTGCCTTTGGCTCTGGTTATGAGCTTGTGGTTTGTGAGTTTGAGCCCTGCATCGGGCCCTCTGCTATCAGGGTAGAGTCCACTTTGGATCCTCTGTCCCCCTCTTCCTTTGCCCCTCCCCCGTGCTCTCTCTCCCTCTCAAAAATAATAAGTAAACTTAAAGAAAATAAAACAAGAGACTATCCATTTGGAGGCAAATGTTTTGTTCCCGTTCTCGTTCCCTTTAAATGGCGTCTTTTGCACTAATTCTCAGGCACCTGGTTGGGGAGCCAGTAACCAGAGGCCGCGCACATAGGGTGACTTTCAGCGGCACTTGAGGTGAATGTCGCTGGCACACAAGCATTTCCCACCCCCTTGGCGAAACCAGTCCCCGGGGGCCAAGGATTCTTCTTATTGTCAAAGACAGCTCTATTATATGTGACTGGAATTTATCAGATTTCAGGAAATCCCCACATACCCGCAAGGGCATTCTCCCCCGTGGCGAATGTTCTCTTTGTCTTTGTGGAGAGACAGCCGAGGTGGGTGGGATAGCTGCTCACCCGGTGGCTGCATCCGTGTGTGAAGAACTCAGGCCACTAGATTGGCTAAGCTGGGCATGATAGATGGCAGGTGCAGGGCTCAAAACCACGTTTCCAACCATGAGCGGAGGTACACCTGCCAGTAAGGACAGTGTGGTCTGTATCCCATCAGGAAACCCTTGCTCTGCATTAGACCCAATTATCAGTCAGCAGCGGAGTTCCAGAAATGGTATAAGCTGGGCAGGAAACCAGTCAGGAGAGGTTATCCTAAGGGGTGAGCGACCCTAAGATGATGCTTTATGCTACACTTCCTGGTCATCTGTTATTCTGATTTGGTTGACCTTGCATTCTTGGCTGCTGCTTTTAATGTCTGGAGAAGAAACCCGTACTGCATGAACAGCAATAACAGAAGCAGGGCTGTGATCCCGATTTTTATTGTTGGTTCCTGGTGTCTGGTTCTTTGAGAGAGTGTGTCTGATGTTGGGGGAGGGGGGGTAAGATGGAAAGGGGGGAATCTTTCAGAAATCACAGAATCCAGGAGAATCTGAGTCAAGTAGCAACTTGCACAGTGGCCACATTGGGGCAGAGTCACTTGCCATAAAGTCACTTACCCCTCACCCGGGGAGGCAATGAGTTTTGGTGAGACCCTCTCCTGACTAGGAATCCTCATCTAGCCGAAGGCTGAGTTTTCCTGCTCCTGGGATGTTGCCTTGGGGGTTTTCCGACTAAACTATTCTACCATGCCAACACATGTGAAGTGATGCAATGATATTTTTTAAATTATGGATAAAAATCCAGAAGATTGGGTCATTCAATGGGCCCAGATATTTTTAAGTACTTGCTTATTTAAGGTCTTTTGCAGTTCACAAAGATGCTTTAATATGTCTTACCTGACAAACGTTTTTCTCAGATTCCTAGACTCTAGAGATACCTTGCCTGCGTTTTCTATTTCAGTGCTTGATTTTCCAACATAAGGTCTGCAGTTTTCCCCCCAATGTTATTGTGTGTTTTGGACACCTCTTCTGTATCAGATGTTATACTTCCAAACAGATCATACACTTTCTTTTCTTTTTAAAAAATTTTTTAAAAATGCTTATTTATTTTTGAGAGAGAGAGAAAGAGAGAGCGCGCAAATGGGGGGAGGGGAGAGCAGGGAGAGAGGGAGACACAGAATCCGAAAAAGGCTCCAGGCTCTGAGCTGTCAGCATAGAGCCCAACGTGGGGCTCGAACCCACTAACCGTGAGATCATGAACGGAGCCGAAGTCGGACGCTCAATAGACTGAGCCACCCGGGTGCCCCCCCATACGTTTCCTTTTCAATAATATGGCACACGTGGGCTGCATCTATACTGCTGAGTGAAACCGCTTTCGCAGAACTTTGCTCTTGGAATAGTTGCGTTAAAAACACAAGACCTGACCACAAGTTAAGGGTTGCTGAAATGGATTCTACGTTCCCACGGGGCCCTACGGTCCCCGCATGGCTCTGACGTCAGCCCAAGCTGGTCAGGGAGAAGGGTTTTTGCTTCCCTTCAAGACTCCAGGCAAACGTTTGATGAAGTGGTCTCACTATGCCCCCACTGACACACAAAGATGCTTTAATATGTCTTACCTGACAAACGGTTTGCAGGCCCCGGCAGGCCCCAACGCATGACGCAAATATTCATGGGGCCACTCTGTTTTCTCTGATGCGACCATGTGGTTGCATGGATACGAAAATAGTGCTGCCCGGGACCAGGGATTCTACACAAACAGGCTCTTCCAGTTTTAATCGCAGGTGCCTTTAAAACATCTTTGAAATTTCAGGACTATAGAAACATCGAGGATGCCGGTGGGGAACAAATTCGAATATCAGACACTATGCTGTACCTACCATCATCCCTTCCCTTCTGCGACCCAGGTTTTGTTATTAGAGGAGCTTGTGTGCCAACTCACCCAGAATACCCTTCCCTCACTCAAGCAAATCTATTCCTGGAGGTCCCACCGGGACCCCCCACATCTGCCACTGTCTGAATCCCATAGGTAAACATAGCTTAGGCTTAAGGTGAGTCCACACTACATTGACATTCAGTTCTGATTCCAAATATGTGACAGTGCTACACCTCTCAGGTTGGTTTACATGATGAACGGGGGAAATGAGCATGTGACTTTTACAAATGTGATTTCTCTTTGCGTAAAACAGAGCTCTACTGGCAAACAAGAGTCCACGTCAGAATGCACACAGATATAGAATACTCTGAGATTCCAGGCACGAAAATCAGGATTTGAATTCAATCTCCTAAAGTATAAAAGACACATAACTGGGGCACCTGGGTGACTCAGTCGCTTAGGAGTCTGACTTCAGCTCAGGCCATGATCTCCCGGTTTGTGGGTTTAAGCCCCTCGTCAGGTTCTGTGCTGACATCTCAGAGCCTGGAGCTTGCTTTGGATTCTATGTCTCCCTCTCTCCCTGCCTTTCTCACTCTCTCTCTCAAAAATAAATATTAAAAAAATTAAAAAAAAAAAGACACATAACTTCTCACAACTGTTGACCATGTGACTTGACTATAGGTCACAGAAAATTTTCCCAGCTACTTGTATTCTTCTGTATCTTGCCCTTATTTATTCAAAAATTTTATTGAGCAGCTTCTATCTGCTCATAATGGACACAAAAAGATAGAATGCAGTCGTCACAACGCAATAAATTCAAAGTATATTTGAAAACACAAACAGATAACAAAAATAACAATAGTTAAGGGGAGGTAGAGAAGTTAAGGAAAACTATCTGAGATTGGTCTGGCTTGTCTGTCACACTCTCTTGCGTTACACTTCCCTTTTCGGCAGATAAAAGAGAAAAAATATATACTTTAATTTATATCTTAATTTATAATTACCAAGTGCCTCTTGTACATTCAGTGCAGCCTTATGTTAGCATAGGACGAAGACTCATTTAGATACCAAAGCAGTCGGGTGGGGCATGGCTCCTTCCATCCGCATGATGTAGCAACATCCTGGAGTAGGGTAAGCCTTTCTCCTTTGGTGTCTGGTCCTCATTAAAGCAGACCCTTCACCAGCCACCATGGAGAGTCGACACGATCTGTTATTATCGTGATGATAACATCCCACTAACTGCCACCCATTTGGCCCAAGATATTTATTTGCCCCACAAGAGTTTAACCTATGTTTTGAGGTTCTGCAAGAAGTGATTGAGCATTGTAGGCAATAGGGAACATGGCTTAGTTTAAAATGACCAGGATGAGGGGCGCCTGGGTGACTCAGTCGGTTAAGTGCCTGACTTCGGCTCAGGTCTCACAGTTCGTGGGTTCGAGCCCCACGTTGGGCTCTGTGCTGACAGCTCAGAGCCTGGAACCTGCTTCAGATTCCGTGTCTCTCTCTTTCTCTCTGCACCCTCCCTCCCCACTCCCCCATTCATGCTCTGTTTCTCTCTGTCTCTGAAAAACAAACATTTTTAAAAAGTAAATTTAAAAAAATAAAATAAAATGACCAGGATGAAATATGGAGCAGTTACCTATCTGGCTATAGTTGGTGCAGAGGGAAAATATTAATCATCACCCACCCTCCTGCCTGCCCTGCTAACATCACCCTCACCCTCTGTGAAATATGGTCTTTACTCTTTCTACTTTGGAAAGCATCTTCCAGCCACCGTGATCTCTCCCACCAGTTTCTATATAATGCTTTTCCCTCTCCTAGAATGGTGCTTCTTAAGCTTTAACGTGTGTATAGATCATCTGAGGATCTTGCTGAAATGCCAAGTATGACTCAGTAAGTCTGGGGTTGTGGCCTGAGGTTCCGGATCTCTCACAGGTAACGCTGATGCTGCTGGACTGAGAAGGAACATGGCCTTAGAGCACCCCACCTAGCCTCACCTGGCCTAGCTGTCAGTGGTTTCTGGACACATGGATTCTGTAGACTGCTACAATAATAATAATAATAACAACGGCAACCACATCAATGAAAAGAACAAACAACAAACCCTTTCAGGGACTAGTTTGCCAACTTTTTATTGCCAATCAATTTGTCAAGAAAGGACATTGAACATATGCGTGGCTAATATTGCCATATCCTAAAGGAAGGCTATTTAAATTCTACTCTGTCTTTGTCTCTCTCTCAGATATAAAATAAAACACACACGCAAAAATTTTTTTAAAAGGGGCGCCTGAGTGGTTCAGTTGGTTAAGTGTCCAACTTCAGCTCAGGTTGTGATCTCACTGCTCGTGAGATGGAGCCTCACGGTGGGCTCTGTGCTGACAGCTCAGAGCCTGGAGCCTGCTTTCCATTCTGTCTCCGTCTCTCTCGGCCCCTCCCCTGCTTGTGCTCTGTCTCTCTCTGTCTCTTTCAAATCTAAAATAAAACACACAAAAAACATTTAAATTCTATGAAAAGGAGGAAGGCCATAGCTTCAGAATAGAAGACAGTCTTCAGAATTGAAGTTTAACTTTATGAAAAACTCGCTACCCTAGTCTCATTTTTAAAATTTGGTCCTAGACTGGGGGCACTAAAGGTGTATATAGGAAAAATTAGCCTGCCTGAAATCCAAAAGGCTTTTCTGATCCCAGACATGAGGTTGGATGTCCCTCCACAGTGCCCGAGAAATCCCAGTGCATGACGCTGTCCTAACCCTCATCACCCTCTACTGTTATTGCTTGTCTACCTGCCTGGAGTCCCCAACAGTCTAGGCCTTCCTCTACCTTTGTATCCCAAAACCTTGAACATTGCAAGTACATGGAAAATACCCAGTGACTGAATGAAAGCCTGAAATAATGGATCACTCTAACGATATTACTAGTGGATTCTGTTGTCTGGTTTTAGGTAGAGTAAGAGACATTTTTTGAAGTGGTCCAAAATCGTGGTATACATGAAACTACAGAGAAAGTGTACATATTAAGAATCTTTTTTTGAGGTTTTTTTTTTTTTTTTTTTTTGAGTAGGTAGTGAAACACATATATGTCTTTACCTGTTCCTTACCTTGAGTCTGACCAGCCCTTTCCAACTCTTTCTTTGAACTGGTCAAGTGATATTCTGCTCTGTGAACCTGTGGATAACTTGAACTATCTCTGTTTTTCTGATCTTCTAAATGAGATGCTGTGAGATTTAGAGGGTTCTTGTGATTTTAAATTTGCTACGATCCCTTGGTTTTATAAACAGGAATGGATAGCAAACACGCATTTCTTATTAACGTTTCTTAATAGCCTATTGTGTAGGACAGACTGGGTTGACTCTTCCAAAAGAAACAGCTCATGCAGGTTACAACTCAATGTTCATCATAAACTTGTTGAGCACAGGTACGTATTGGGAATTAAGACAGACAAATATCAACTATTAAAATAAGAAATGGCAAGTAAATCACTTGGATAAGAATTATGCTCAATAGTGGACTCAAATTCCTCATTTTTCAATGATGGTGACAACTTTATGGCTGTGTGTGTGTGTGTGTGTGTGTGTGTGTGTGTATCTGTGTGTATCTGTGGACAAATACATCACTTACTAGTGAGTATTTCTGGGAGGAGATCACAGAAGACTTTCATTTTCTATATTGTATATTTGTCCTAACATTTGAATTTATTACTATACAAATGTTTTCTGTTTTAAGCAGAAAGACAATTCAGAATTTAAAAAGAAAAAAAAATGCTTTTATGAGAATTAATGACACTGCTGCCCACAAATACATACGCATGAAAGTGGGACATTAAGAAACTCAGCGTGAAGTTTCCACAACAGAGAAGAGAGATTTGGGTTGTTTTAACACTTTTAACTGGCTGAAAAGAGCACCTCTTAGGATATTTTTGATGTTTACAAATCTTGTAACGACATAAGTTTTTAAAGTAAAACACACCTACTTTGAGGGTTTTAAAATGCTATCAGTGACTTAGAGAAAATTACATTAAGAATGTTATTAAAACTTAATTTGATAATTTTTGCAAAAAGAAAGAGTGAATATTGTTAAACAACTTAATAGAGACATAAGTTAAGAATTGACTTCTTTGGGGCCCTGGCTGGCTCGGTCAGTAGACTGTGCAACTCTTGATCTCGGGGTTGTGGGTTTGAGCCCCACGTTGGGTGTAGAGATTATTTAAAAATAAAATCTTAAAAAAATTGACTTCTTCAATAATGTTTTAGGGTGCCTACTAAAACGAGCATTTTTTTAAAGATTCAAATACATCCTAATAACATAAAGCACTCCAAAACTAAATTTATATATAATTTTTTAATATAGCCATTGTTCCATCTGTAGTCAAATGTGGAAATCTGCATAATTTTGACCATGTTACTCTTACAGAAATGAAAGCCCTGCAATTGCTTTACCGCTTCTTCAGAAATCTAGTTCTGCTCCAGTACAGTGCAGTGGGCATTAAAGTTTCAAACTTCCGCCAAAATTATAATGAGCTATTTGGACATTTATTTGAATGTGAACAACCTTGTCTTCATTACATTGTTCATTCAATATATTTGCTGAATGCTTACTGTGTTCCAGGTAGTGTTCTGGGACTCCAGGTACATCATAAACAGAACAAAGGGTGCTGCCTTCATGAAGTCTATATACGGGAGACAATAAAGATAAGCGTAATAGATGTGTAAGTTATGTAGCTCTTATTGAAATTATTTTGGGGGGTGTAGTATTCTGCTAGGGCTGCCGTAACAAAATATTACAGACCTGGTGGCTTAAACAACAGAAATACTCTCTCACATTCTGGAGGCTGGAAGTCCAGGATCAAAGTGCCAGCAGGGTTGATCTCTTCCCCTGGTTTGCAGATAGCTGCCTTCTTATCATATCCTCACATGGCCTTTCCTGTGTGTGTGTGTGTGTGTGTGTGTGTGTGCGCGCATGCACACAAAGCTCTGGCGTCTCTTCCCCTTATTATAAGGATACCAGTCCTATTGGATGAGGGCCCCACCCTTGTGACCTTATTTAACCTTAACTACCTCTTTAAAGGCTCTTCCTCTAAACATCTGAACAGAGTCACATTGTGGCTTATGACTTTAACGTATGCATTGGGGAGGGGCGGGGGTGGGCCCGAACAATTTCAAACACTCAAGTGAGGGACCCAGGACAGAGACTCCTCTTGTCAAGGTTTCAGAACAATGTTGAGATAGACTTCACTGAGAAGGTGAAATCTGAGCAAAGATCTAGGAGGTAAGAGAGTTATATCTGTGGCTGTCGGGAAAAAAAAGCATTTCAATTTGAGGGAACAGCCAGTGCACAGACCTTAAGGCAGGAATGTGTCTGGAAGGTTCCATAAACAGTAGGTCTTCAGGGACGGAAGAGCAGGAAGAGAAGAGAATGTGGGGATCTGGGTGGTGTAGAGCTCTGTGGGCCACTGTAAGGGATTTGGGGTTCGCACGGGTGAAATGGGGAGCCACTGCAGGGTTTTTAGCACAGATGTGACATGGTCTGATTTATAGATATCCATGAAGCTGTCAGTTAAGTGTTCAGCTCTTGATTTCGGCTCAGGTCATGATCTCAAGGTTCGTGGGATCAAGTCCCGCATCAGGCTCTGCACTGACAGCGTGGAGCCTGCTCGGATTCTCTATCTCCCTCACTTTCTGCCGCTCCCCTGCTTGTGCACATGTGCACACATGCACGCTCTCTCTCTCTGTCAAAATAAACATGTTTTAAAAAGAATACAGTATGTAATAAATTTACCAAATATGTGTTCATTAACTGTTTATGTTTTCAGTAAGGCTTTCGGTCAACAGTAAGCTATTAATAGTTAAGTTTTGGGGAAGCCAAAAGTTGTATGTGGATTTTCGTCTACGCAGGGGTCAACACCCCCAACCCCTGCGTTGTTCAAGGGTCAACTGTACGTTAACTGCATCTTTTAAAACCTTGATTTTACAATCTAATTTTAGAGCCAAATTATCTAGACTTCCCACTTACAAAGTTTTTCAACATGTGATACACGTACGTACGTAAGGCTTCCTTCTATATATTTATTAATTTTTCTTTTATCTTTCTTCTATGAATGTACTTGATTACACATTTTTTGTGTTCACTTGAAATCTTTTGAACTAAGTTTATCTAATTATGTATGCTTAATATCTAGATTCTAAGATACTTTTTATTTTTAATTTTTTTAAGTTTATTTATCTTTGAGAGAGACAGAGACAGCGTGAATAGGGGAGGATCAGAGTCAGAGAGAGAGGAGACAGAGAATCCCAATAACCTGGGACTTGAACTCACAAAACCATAATATCATGACCAGAACTGAAACCACGAGTCAGATGCTTAACCCACTGAGCCATCCAGGCATCCTTAGGTTCTTAGATACTTTTGAACAAAGTTAGTATGCAGACACACAGAGAAAAGAGTAGACACAAATGACATTACCTTGTGCCTTTTACAAATAAATACTACTTTGAGGGCCAACTGGGTACCATTGTAACACAAAGTGTTTCATTCTGTTTGGCTTTAATAAAATCATGATCGCCTATTGTCGTACATTCAAGAGAAACAGAAACTGGATTGTTACTTATTATTTCTATGACTTCTTTGTCCATTAGGAAAAAAAAGAGGTGTTTTTAAGATTAGCGGGTAAAAGTAGATGTGAAAATAAGAGTGGGTTCACTGTTGGGTAAAACTGTGAAACAGGTCAAGTTTGGCTTCCTCTTCCTTTTTTAGTTCAGGGAAACTCACCAAAGTATCTCCAGCACTTAGCACGGTACCTAGCACATAGTAGGTGCTCATTATTTGTTAAATGAGTGGTGATTTCGCTAAGACATATCTTTCACTAATTTGTTAGTGACTTCGTATGTTGTCCATCCTTGGAGTATTTGCAGTCTAAAAGATTGCCAGAGGAAGTGGGCAACCTCTGCCCAAAGGTACGAACTGTTAAAGGTTGAACTTCAGTGGGGAGATCTTTTAAAGTGCAGAATTTTCCCCAAGAGCTACTTCCAACCACATCACTGATCAACTATTTACTTCCCCAAGATATAACATCCTGAATATTTCCAGTTCTTGATTCCTGTGCAAAAATCACAGGAGTTGTTGATTCTAAAGCAATCACTGCCAATTTGTAGACTATTTGCTTGTAATTTGTATTATTAGGTAAGACTTGAATCCGGTTCACCATCTTCCCCAGTACCTCTAACATTCCGCACAAAGGCTGTCACGGTGACTGGGTGGTGAGCAGGGATGTCCTCTAAAACGCCGAACTGCTGGCGGCAGCAGCCTACCAGCCATGTGCTGGCCCAGGCACTCAGTGATACAGCCAAAACATGCTGTGTTAACCCTACAGCTCCCACCTGCTGGAGGCACTGCTATTTTAAGGTATAGAATGTAGACAGTACGCACACACTACACAAATGTGTTTGAAGAGAGCTAAATTGAAAAATACACATTTGTGCTGAATTACTTCACCAGTGGCTTCGTTTTTTGAAAGAAACGTACCGTTACCTTTGCAAAATGGCTTTTTCCAGGCCCCAAAGGAAGGCTAGGCTTCTTCTCGGGTAACCTTTCCTCCCTCTCTCAACCCCTTCCCATATTTCTTCTTGCAGCCCCCATCCTCTGAACCCACACAAGGAGGACAGAACGAGTGTCTCTGTTAAATGGAGGAAGCGGACGCTGCGCAAGTGCTAGACGCTTTTCAAACGATGGTCGCTCTCCCCTGGGTCTGACAAAGCCAGCCTCGCGACGCACCAGCAGGGTGAGAACAGAGGCAAACCTCCCCAGCACTGGGAGAAACCCCAAGCCCCACCCCTCCGTCCCTCCCGCCCTGAGGCTCGGCCCGCCCTCCTCCCTTCCCTATTGGCTCGGTGGCTCCACGCGTCACGCCTGCGACGCCGACGGCGCCCTACGAGCGAGGGGCGGGGCTCGGGGCGCGCCAGAAGGGGCAAGCGCGCACGCGCAGGAGAGCGGGTCTGGGTCCGGACGGGGGAAGGGAGGGGGTGGTGTTCCCGGTTTCCTGGGTTACCTGAGGGGGCGGGGGTGGAGAGTTCGCGGCGGCGGCAGTGGCAGCGGCGGCGGCGGCAGCGACAGCGACGACGACTCGGGATTCTCCCGGTGAGTGGAAGGGCGCCGCGGCGGCGGCTGCAGCCAGAGAGCAGGTAAAGGCGGCCGCTGCGCGCCGACGACGCCGGCAGAGGGCTTGGGGTCCCGGACACCATCCGTGGCCTGGAGGGAAGGCGGTTTGGGGTGGCGGCGGTCGCAGGGGTCTGGGGGTCGCCGCCACCCGGCTGAGGGCGCGGGGGACCCGGCCCCAAGCCCGTCCTCAGGCGTCCTCTCTGGCTCCGGGTCTCCGAGATGTCTCCCCCCCCGCGCCCGGGCAGCCTCTGACAGCAGCTGAGCGGCGGGCGGGAGCTCCTCCCGGCCCCCCTGGACCCTTGCAAGCGGCCACACGCCACCAACTTTATTTCCCGGCTCACGGAGGGGCGGAGGTCGAGTAGGCTGGCGGCGATTTGCTGCTAGCTTGATTGTATTTATTGTCCTGTGCGGTGGCACTGCCTCCACCCCGACCGGGCCCAGACTGGCAGGTCGGGGACGGGAGTTGACAGTTTCCGCGCCACCACCCTTCCAGTCGCTCCTTGAGCTCCTGTCCCGCGGTCCTCACCCATCTGTCATCTCCCCCGTGTGCCTTGGTCTGCTGCTTTTCTTATGCCTGTGACACCCTTTGCCGGGGCGAGAGACTCTCCAGAGGATCCTCTGAGACATCTGCTGTCTGTCTCCGGCATCATTGGAGCCTTGGCTGAGATGCCTCTTGGTCTCTGGCAGGATTAAACTGTTCGGGGAAATAACCCAGGAAGACACCGGCACCACAGCGTGGAGGTCAACGAGTTGTTTAGTAGTGGCGGGGATAAGGCCAGAGGCTTTAAGAACCGTCCCTCTAGCCTTAATTCTTATCCTGCGAAACGAAACAAAACAAAACATTCCCTAGATGCTCAACGGACCATACACACCCAGTGACAGCACTTGGCAGTTGATGAGGTTTGTTTTAAGCAGATAGAAAATTTTAAGGGAGTTGCATCTTGTGTTGAGTACGTGGGTGTTAATAGGGACCAACGTTTCCTTGAACATTGAATTCAACCCGCATTCTTCCTAGGGTTTGTTTAACAAATTGATAGGACAAACTGAATTGGGC
This sequence comes from Neofelis nebulosa, assembly GCF_028018385.1. Taxonomy (NCBI): domain Eukaryota; kingdom Metazoa; phylum Chordata; class Mammalia; order Carnivora; family Felidae; genus Neofelis; species Neofelis nebulosa. Next base: position 6,769,962 of record NC_080794.1, on the reverse strand, counting down.
TTTCCTTCCTGATGATTCTTGGCTGATCTGCTGTTACTTTAAACTTCCACACCCAGAAACCTTATGCTAATAAAGATGTTGACAATGAGCTTTCGTTTTATAGATGTAGTTATTAATACGGGGTATCTGTTTTAAAGAGCTTTACAAGTAGTCAGCAACTTTTTTTTTTTTTTAATAACTCTTTGCTGTCCTTCATATTGTTACTGCCTAAAGATTGGAGAATTTGGAGACAAGAATTAGGAGAAAATGAGTTACTATATAATTTAATTTACGTGAAAGCAGTGTGTAAGCCATAAAATAATCTATAAATTTAGTATATATTTATTGAGCATGTACTGTGTGTCAGAGTTTTCTGAACACATAAATACCCCCTCCTTCATGGAGCTTACATTCTAGTGGGGGATCTCAGATAATAAAATATGTGCTATGTCATTCGGTGTCAAGGACTAGAGAGAAAAAGCAGGGAAGAGGGAGAGATCAGGAACTGGAAAAGGGTTTTAACTAGGGGTAGTCAGGGAAGACTTCCTAGAGAACGCGGCGTCTGAGCCCAAGACCAGAAAGGAGACGGTAATCCGTACCCCTCTCTAGGGGAAGCGTGTTCAAGTAGACGGAAAGCCACTTGCAAAAGCTTTGAGGCAGGCGTGTACTGGGCATGTTTGTGGACAGCTCAAAGTCAGATTTGGCTGTGGTGGAGTGAGCAAAGTAAGAGTACTACAGATGAAATCAGGTGAGTGGGAATGGGCAATCAGATTGGGTGAGGTCTTGGAGGCCTTTGCACGGGCTTGGTCTTACACTCTGAGTGAGAAAAGGACTCATCCCTCTGAATAAAGAAGAGATATAATGAGACCTTTACAAGGGTCACTCTGGTGGCTGGATGAAGAATAGACTTTGGATGAAGGAGAGGGTAAGAAGCAGAGATATCAGCTCAGGGACCCCTGCCATAATTCAGGCCACGGATGCTTATCATTTGGACCAGAGTAGAATTGGTGGAGAGGTTGATTTCTGGCTGAATTGAGGATAGACTCAACAGGAGACTTAAAGACAACTACAGTTTTTGTCCTAAGCGAGTGCAAAGATGCAGTAGACGTGTACTGAGATGAGGTTTATGAGATGGGCAGTGGGTTAGGAGTTGGTTAGAAGACCACAAAATGAGATATCCAAGTAGAGATTATTGCTAGTAGATTCTGGTAACTTTGTATTGAAGACACTTTTCACATTATCTTGACTTTAACAGGGGTTTAGTATTTCACCCATGAACTGCCAGCCTTTTTCAGACTCCTTTTCTTTTTAGCTCTTTTGGACCAACTTATTCATTCTTTTCACGAAATGTAGCTTTGCTTTTATTTGCTTGCACTCAGAGCATCTGTTTGTTAGTTTCATTTTGTAGAGAAAGCCGTATAATCCAGAATTTCAGAGTACCTTTTTAGTTTGTTGCTGTGTTTAACTTGAACACCTCAAATGACTAAGCTTTTCCCAAATTATGTTTAGATGCCTGGCTTAAGTTCAAGAATTTTTTTAAGTCTCAGAAATCTTGTTGTCAAACGTGGCTTCACTTGGCCATTTGTGAAATTACAATGGAAATGACCTGTATTTTTAATACTTTATTAATAAGTCAGTAATATACAGGGATTATCCTAATTCTTTGTTTCATTAAAGATGGCTTGAAATAAATGGGCCATCACATGTTAAACGGAGATCTTTTCATCAAATTATGCAGTATTTGGGGCCATAGAATTTGGCCTGTAAAACTTGTATCAAAAATATATCAGGATTCTAGAGTTTAAGGTCTATGCCTTCCCTTAAGAACCAGGCTACAAGTACATGACTGTTCGGGTTACCTTTCCCTTTTCTCTAAGTTGTACCAAGCCATCTACTTCTTTTATTTGTATCATTCCTTCGAATAAAGTAATTTGGTACCCCCTCCTCCGAAAAAAGAACCCAAGCTATAAACTAATGTTTTTAAATGGATTTTCAGCCTAAATATATTCTGAAAGTACATAAAAAGACGTCATATTAATAACTAATTATAAACAGTCCATGGGAACACCATATGTTCTTTGATACTGCTTTCTTTTGCTATTGTTTCTCACCGGTATTTGTCTTTCTTTCTCTTAATTCTTCTGGCCTTGATTTATAGTAAGTGAGAGAGACCTGATACATTTTGAAACTTTGAATGCTTCTCAGGTCTAATTGTGGGGAAGAAAAAAAAAAGAAAAATCTTTTTTAACAATATGAAAAAGTAGTGCTTAAAGTATGATCATCTTAATTAATCAAGAAAGGACTCAAACGGTTTTCCTAAAGGCTCGTCATTGTTCCATTCAAATGTGATCCCTTGAAATTGAAACTCAAAATGTGTGAGGAAATAAGAGAACTTCTAGACACTTTAAATGAGTGGAAGAAATGGATGAATGATAACACTACTGTGCATACTTAGAAATGTTGATACAATTCATCCTTAAAAGGTAAAGGGGATAGAAGATTTTTGCCAGAAACCTGAAGAATCACATATTTCAAATTGAAAAATGAGGTAGGGGAAAGTGAAGCTTAGAAACTATACATTGAACATTTTGACACTAAATGACTCCTAGAAACATTATAGACCAGATTGCCAAGCAGATGCTTTGTAATCTGTGATTAGAAAACACAGCACTGATTAAGACCCAGAGTTAGTTTTTTAAGAACAAGTCATATTAACCTCTTGCTCACTTTGTCAAAGATATGATAGTATTAAATAATCTTTTTAAGCACCTCACATCTTACAAATTGCGTTCCCATTTATTATTTTATTTAACTCTCACAACATCCCTGTCAAGTAGTGTCAGATGAGGAGTCCTCAATGGTAGGAGCCCTGGGAAGACACAAAGGGGACAGACGTGGGAGATGTTAGAAAGGACTTGCCTAGATACGGAGTAAAAGAAAGGGAGGAATCAAAGTGGGCTTTGGGGATTCTAGACTGTCTGACTGGGTGGATGGTAATGCTGGTAATTGATCTTAATTTTGAAAATATAGGTGGTGGAACAGATTTGGAGATGTGAAATTCATCAGTTCACATCAGTTTGGTGAGACTAGTTGTTTTCTTTGTTGGAACAGAGTCAGGTATAATTAGAATTTTCAAAATATATAGGTCTGGAGCTCAGAAGAAAAGCCTAACCCAAATAAAAAAGGCTTCATTCATTCAGTAGACATATCCTTTCAAATACTTTTGGTAAGGAAGGGAGGACAGTGGGGAAGCTTGAGCTGGGAGATGGCATTGGGGAAGGTTTATTTTTCTTTAAAGATGAAAGAGCCAAGGAAATTTAGTGGGCTGATAGAAAGAGTCCATTGAAGAGGAAAGAAAATTGAAGTCACAAAAATTGAAGTCACAAGAGAAAGAAGATAATCAGACATAACCTCAGCAGAAATGGAAGGGTTGGGAACAAGAGCACAGGTGAAAGGGCTACCCTGTAGAAGAGCAGTGATGTATCTTCCTAGTATTTAAAAAAAAAAAAAAAAGGAAATAGAGACTAGATACATAATATAATATAGCATCTCTTGTCTCTGTGGGAATCAGGTTATGTGCTGAAATTGAGGAGGAAGAGCATGGATTGGGGTATATTTCATGGGAAGAGTTACTGTTGTGATGGGAAAAGGGACTTGGCCAGGGACCACTAACCTAATTACTGAATAGTGATAAACACCCTTGAAATCACAAATGAGTAGAGCAGCCAATCAGAATGGTTAAGCAGTTTTCTCCAGCAGTTCTCCATAACAGTGCAGAAAATGTTTGGTTAGACTAAATCTGGATGGGGAGTGGAAGGGGGGTTGTGATGTAGAACCTGGAAGGGGGTGGAACAGAGTCAAGGAACTGAGGGTGCTAATGAAGTCGCTAATTGAAGAGCTGAACCATAGGTAGGTATCCTGCTTGATTGAAGAAGACAGCCAAGCCAAGATGGAGCTGATAAATGTAGAGAACAAAGAGGGTGAAGAATTTCAATGAGTAAGCTGTAGGATTAACGGAAGTAGAGGAGTACTAGAGATGGAAAAATAGGCATGTGATGTGAGGTCCTAACTTTAAGTTTCTAGAGTCAGAACAGTTGCAAGTGATAATAAGGGTCAAAGTATGGCCAGTGATGATGGGTAGCCAAGATTAATAGTGCTTATGCAACAATCATAATATTAATAAAACTACAATTTATCAAGTACTGCTGTATACTAGTCACTATACTAAATGCTTTCCGTAGTTTATCCTACTTATTTTTCACAACTATCCCTTGAGGCACACATTAGGGACTCTATTTTACAAATGAAGAAATGGGTGCTCGGTGAAGTAAAGTAACTTTCCCAAAGGTACACAACTAGGAAGTACCTGATTCTTTCTAGCCCCAAAGCCCTTATGCCCACTTAATACACTATGCTGTTCTTCTCCAAAGTAGGGGTCATTGAAGAAGAGGAAATCAAAGAGCTCTAAATCCTAGTATGTTGGGATTATTTTTTCTTATGGATAATGAAGCCCTCAGAAACAACAGATCTTGTGTGGAGAGGAAGACAGGACTTTTGTAACAAAGTTCTCAATAAATGGAGATGAAAGACTCAAAGTCAGTAGTTGACAACTATAAATATAGCTCTAATTTAGCCTTAGAAGTAGATAAAATGGGTAATAATGATGCACAAGTCACTTTGAGAACCAGATGATAACCAGAATAATACCGACTTGTCTTCCTGGCCTGGGATCTGGGTGTATATAGTGATTTATTAAGAGGAGGAGATTAAATGCTCCTCTTGTGTAAAGGTAGAGGATACAGGGACATTTCTTCACAACAGAACTAGGGTTCCTAAAGCTAGGGAGTGAAGTGTCCAGGGAGGAAGAAGCACTCATCTAGTTGCGTATGAAAAATCAGAAAGGATAGGTGGGCAGGTAGGGTCATCATATAATTTATTGACCAAATACATGTTATTTTGAAAATGAAAAGAGTGTCATTAATAGTTACCCTGGGACAGCAGGCATAAACTAGGGCTGTCCTAGGCAAATCAAGATGGGTAGTCATATCTGTGATATGTAACAAGAGGAGCTATCATCTTGGAAAAGGGCTGTGGATGTTGAGAATGAGCAACATCCCTAAGTTAGAGGGACATGAATGGGGCATACTAGCCTGAGATTATTCTCTCCAGCCCTATAATACTGCCTGGACATATTCTGGGTATGTCTTGTTCTAGAAGAGTCAGGAGATCTGAAGGAAGTTTGAATTCATGTCTCTATGAAGAGTTGGAATCCATTAGCATATAGGTGGTACTAGAAACCTTAGAAGTGGATGAGATCATCAAAAGAGAACACAAAGAATGGGAAGTGAGGAAGAGGACAGGATCCAGAGGCTCCCCAACATGAAGGAGCTGGCAAAGAAGAATCCAGCTAAGGAGACTGAGGAGGAGTGGTCAGAAGGGTAGAAGGAGAACCAGAAGAGATTTGTCATCTCACAAATCCAGAAAGAAGAGAGATTTTTTTTTTTTTTTTTTTTTTTTTTTTTTATATTTTATTTTTTTTTGGGACAGAGAGAGAGACAGAGCATGAACGGGGGAGGGGCAGAGAGAGAGGGAGACACAGAATCGGAAACAGGCTCCAGGCTCCGAGCCATCAGCCCAGAGCCTGACGCGGGGCTCGAACTCACGGACCGCGAGATCGTGACCTGGCTGAAGTCGGACGCTTAACCGACTGCGCCACCCAGGCGCCCCAAGAAGAGAGATTTAAGAATGGATGATTAATAGTCTCATTTGCTTTATGTTCCTCAGAGGTCAGAGAAGATAAGGACTGGAATGTGTCCATTGGGTGGGATTTGGCAACTAGAAGGTTATTGTTGATCTTGGCCTGAGTAGTTTTGGTAGAGAAGTGTGAGCACAAGTCAGACTGCAGTGCACAGAGAGGTGAGCTGAGGCCAGGTAGGAGGACTGCTTCAAGTATAGATTACCCTTGAGGAATCTTGAAAGACAAGGGTATCAACAGGATATATCTGGATACTTATATTTATATTTGTATTTGTATTTGTACTTATATTTATTTACTTTAGACAGTGAAGAAGTCAGTGGAGATGAGGGGTTGAAAACTAGGAGAGAGCTGGATTTCCAACCAATGCCTCCTAGTAAGGTCAGTAATTTTGTTGTAATGAAAAGAGTGAAAAGGGGCGCCTGGGTGGCGCAGTCGGTTGAGCGTCCGACTTCAGCCAGGTCACGATCTCGCGGTCCGTGGGTTCGAGCCCCGCGTCGGGCTCTGGGCCGATGGCTCGGAGCCTGGAGCCTGTTTCCGATTCTGTGTCTCCCTCTCTCTCTGCCCCTCCCCCGTTCATGCTCTGTCTCTCTCTGTCCCAAAAATAAATAAAAAACGTTGAAAAAAAAAATTTAAGAGTGAAAGTAAGAGGAAGCTACATCGTAAATCAAGTAAGACAAACTTTGTAGTAACTACAATTTATCAGAACCTGGAATAGGTAGGAAGAAGAGAGAGAATTCCTAATTTGGTGAAATAGTGAAAAGTGACATCTAGGTTGTGGATTAACTCTAGGATTCTGTTTTTTCTCTACAGTTTTTGGGGGGAGCGGGAAGCATGCGCGTAAAGTTTATTAGTTCAGGATTCCTGATCCCAGAACACTAATGATTTTTATAATTTTCATGGACTAATTTTTATCAAGTTCTTGGACCAAAGTTTCTTTTGCTAGATACAACATTAACACATCTCACAAACACTGTCAACGCAACATTTTAGAGCTTGAAAAGTAACAAGAGATAATCTCATTCCACCTTCTCATTTTGTACACGGGGAATCAAAGCTCTGGGGATGCTGGCACACAGATGGAGGCACCGAGCCTCAGTCTGACTCTTATTCCAGAACTGTATCTCCTACAACCTGCTGGATTTTTATTCGGGCTACTTTCTTGTTGCTAAGGCCTCTTCTCCTTTCATTCTTGGACTTGACAGATTGTAGAGGACTAACTTTTTAAATAAGTAAAATAGAGGTCTTAATATATGGACTTACTGTGATAGATGAACAAAACGCTCTTCACATCTTACTGGAAAATCACAACATGTTGTAATATTATTTTATTATTTTATTATTTGTATTAAATTATCCCAAGCCCTTCTTGGAAGGTTGAACTTTCTTTTAAGATATCTCTTTTGCAAAGTCTCTTTTTAAGAAGTCTCTTCTCTTTAAGAAGCCAAAAAGAATATAGACTTCCAGACCATAGAAATGTGGTTTCTAGGAATAGCTTATCCAATTTCCTGGCTGTCATTCTTGACTATCTCTGGATATTTCAACCGTCTAAAATCATAACAGTAATATTTCTCTTTTATGGTACTTGAGAATATTAAGGTATATAAAATTATATTTAACGTAATATTATATATGTATATATATCATTTACATATATTGTACGTTATATATATTTGGGACAATTTTTGAAGTCATTTGATAAATACTGAGAAATATCAATGTTCTTTCCTCTTCCTTTTTGGTTTTTGTTTGTCTTTCTCTCTCTCTTTCCTTATTTTTGAAATATAATTAACATAGTGTTATATTAGTTTCAGGCGTACAATAAAATGATTCAACAATTCTATATGTTACTCTAGTGTTCATCATGAGAAGTGCATGCGTGATCCTCATTACCTATTTCACCCAACCCCCCACCCACCCACCCACGTCTGGTAACCATCAGTTTGTTCTCTATAGTTCAGTCTGTTTCTTGAGCCGCCTGAGTGGCTCAGTCAGTTAAACGTCTGACTCTTGATTTCGGTTCAGGTCATGATTTCACAGTTCATGAGTTTGAGACACACTTTGGGCTCTGCAGTGACAGTGAGGAGACTGGTTGGTATCCTTTGTCTGTCTGTCTGTCTCTCTCTCTCCCCCTCCCCCACTCACATTCTCATTCTCTCTCTCTCAAAAATAAATAAATAAACATTAAAAAAAAAGAGTCTGTTTCTTGGTTTGTCTCTCTCTTTCTCTTTCTCCCCCCATTGCTCATTTGTTTTGTTTCTTAAATTCCACATATGAGTGAAATCATATGGTATTTGTTTTTCTCTGAGTTTTTTCACTTAGCATTATACTCTAGCTCCATCCTGTTGTTGCAAATGGCAAGATTTCATTCTTTTTTATGGTTGAATAATATTCCATTGTATATGCATACCACATCTTGTTTATCCATTCATCTAATGATGAACCCCTGGGTTGTTTCCACATCTTGCCTCTTGTAAATAATACAGCAGTAAACATAGGGGTGCATGTATCTTTTTGATTAGTGTTTTCATTTTCTTTGGGTAAATACCTAGTAAAGGAATTACTGGATAATATGGTAGTTCTATTTTTAATATGTTGAGGAACCTCCTTACTCTTTTCCATAGCAGCCATACAAGTTTACATTCTCACCAGCAGTGCACAAGGATTCCTTTCTCTCTACATCCTCACCAACACTTGTTATTCCTTGCCATTTTGATTCTAGTCATTCTGACAGTTGTAAGATGATATTGTATCGTGGTTTTGATTTGCATCTTTTTTTTTAAGTTTATTTATTTTGAGAGAGAGAGAGAGAGGAGAGAGAGGTGGGGGCGGGGTGTGGGGAGAGTCAGAGAGAGGGAGACAGAGAATCCCAAGCAGGCTCTGCACTGCCAATGCAGAGCCCCATCGCAGGACTCGAACTCATGAAACCGCAAGATCGTGACCTGGGCAGAAACCAAGAGCTGGACACTTAACTACCTGAGCCACACAGGTGCCCCAGATTTGCATTTTTCTGATGATTAATAATGTTGAGCATCTTTTCATGTGTCTGTTGGCTGTTTGTATGTCTTCTTTGGAAAAATGTGTATTCAGGCCCTCTAGCCATTTTTAATCAGATTATTTTTTGGTGTTGATTCATATAAGTTCTTTATATATTTTAACTGTTAACCCCTTTTCAGATATATCATTGCAAGTATCTCTGCCATTTATTTGGTTGCTTTTTTGTTTTTTGGATGGTTTCCCTCACTGGGCAGAAACTTTTTTTTTGGTGTAGTCCCCAATAGTTTTAATTTTGCCTTTTTTTTTTTTTTTTTCCCTGAGGAGATATATCTAGAAAAATGTTTCTGTGACTGGTGTCAGAGACATTACTGCCTGAGCTCTTTTCTGGGATTTTTATGGTTTTAGGTATTATGGTTCCATTTAGGTCTTTAATCCATTTTGAACTTATTTCCACATATAGTATAAGAAACTCGTCTGGTAAGACTGTCTTTTTCCCATTGTATTTTCTTGCCTCTTTTGTCATAGATTAGTTGACTGTGTAGGCATGGGTTTATTCTGGGCTCTCTATTCTCTTCTACTGATGTGTCTATTTTTGTGCCAGTACCATACTGTTTTGATTACTGTAGCTTTGTAGTATATGCTGAAATGTGAGATTGTGATACCTCCAGCTATGTTCTTTCTCAAGATTGCTTTGCCTAACTAATTTAAAGGGATTCATGTACCCCTTTGTTGTACCCCCTATACTGGAATTAAAATTTTTAAAAACACTAAAAAAATAGATTGCTTTGGCTTTTCAGGGTATTTTGTGGTTCTATATAAATTTTAGTATTATTTGTTTTAGTTTTGTGAAAAATGTTGTTGGTTATTTTTTCTCTACTTTTTTTAAATGTTTATTTTTTAATTTTTTAAGTTAATATTTATTTTGAGAGAGAGAGTGCAAACAGGGTAGAGGCAGAGAGAGAAGGGGGAGAGAGGATCCCAAGCAGGTTCTGTACCAGAGCCCGATGGTGGGGCTCAAACTCACGAACCACGAGAACATGACCCAAGCCAAAGGCGGATGCTTAACCAACTGAGCCACCCAGGTGCCCCTATTTATTTATTTTTGAGAGAGAGGAAGAGCACAAGCTGGAGAGGGGGCAGAGAGAGAGACACACACACACAGAATCTGATGCAGGCTCCAGGCTCTGAGCTGTCAGCCCAGAGCCCGACGCAGGGTTCAAACCCATGAACTGTGAGATCATGACCTAAGCCGAAGTCAGATGCTTAACCAACTAAGCCACCCAGGCGCCCCTATTTTTTCTCTACTTAAAAAAAAATTTTTTTAATGTTTATTTTTGAGAGAGAGAGACGGAGTGTAAGTGGGAGAGGGGCAGAGAGAGAGGGAGATACAGAATCTGAAGTAGGCTCCAGGCTCTGAGCTGCCAGCACAGAGCACGACACGGGGCTCTAACCCATGAACAGCAAGATCATGACCTGAGCCAAAGTCGGACACTTAACCGACTGAGCCACCCAGGTGCTTCTGTTTTTTCTCTATTTTTACGCCTGGTTTTTTTGGCATGGTTTAACCATGTCCAATCCCCAAGATAGTTGTTGGGATGGATTTGCTATTTTTTTAGGAATTTGTTCTTACGTTTAACTGTTTCAAAGTTAACTGTGTCTTTGCTTAGTGGAAATATATTTTACTTAAATATATTTAAATTATCTGTGGTAGCATTTGGGTTTTGGCTGAGTGTGTTGTTTTTAGTAATTTACTTAGCATAAGTGAAATCAATTCTATATGTTCATTTGAGTATTATGAACTTTTAAAGAGCAATAATAGTGTATTAATTTTTTCCTTTCTTCTTTCTCTTCGATCTTTAAGATTGCTCTGATCAAAATGTGATTTGCTACACTAGAATTTTAATTAGTTCTGTAGGTTCATTTGTCTGAGTTCCTTAGATGGAATAATAATAATTGTAATTGCATACGTATTATTTCAACAGTGTAATTATTATACTGAGTTCGGATGGGTGTGAAATTAAAACAATGGTAAGAATGATTTCCTCTTTTATTATATAAATGTGGCTTATTTGAAAGGGCAACAAAACATTTATCTGTTCATAAAATCACTCATTGTTACTGCTTCTGGGTATTGATTCATTGAAGTATACAGTTCAGTGTATCCTGGTCGATGGTAAAAGGAGGTTTTACTGGTGTAACTTGCGGAACAGCTGTGTCTTTCTATCAGCTTGCGTTTATACTACTTTTTAATATTTACTTGTCTAGACTTTATTGGATCTTAAATGCATTGTAACTTAGAGTTTATTAAAGATTAAAATCCTTTACTGTCTTCTGGATTTCCTCTTTAATAATGCTTCCAAAGATGGTAACTGTTCTTTAAGTTTTTTCTGTTAGCCTTATTTAAATATTTTGGAGAAAATTTCTTTTTTTCTTTTTTTTTTTTTTTAATTTTTTTTTTTTCAATGTTTTTTATTTATTTTTGGGACAGAGAGAGACAGAGCATGAACGGGGGAGGGGCAGAGAGAGAGGGAGACACAGAATCGGAAACAGGCTCCAGGCTCCGAGCCATCAGCCCGGAGCCCGACGCGGGGCTCGAACTCACGGACCGCGAGATCGTGACCTGGCTGAAGTCGGACGCTTAACCGACTGCGCCACCCAGGCGCCCCTCTTTTTTTCTTTTTTAAGTTTATTTATTTATTTTGAGAGAGAGAGAGAACTTGGGGAGGGGCAGAGAGAGAATCTCAAGCAGGTTCCGTGCTGTTAGCACAGAGCCCAATGCAGGGCTCGACCTCATGAACTGCCAGATCATGACCTGAGCTGAAATCAAGAGTCAGGTGCTTAACTGACTGAGCCACCCAAGCACCCCCGGAGAATATTTCTGAAGTCATATGTTCCATACAACTGAAACATATTCATTTTCTCTACACTTTATTTTTAAAAATAGAAACCCAGTAAGGTAGTTTTGATAAAACTTGATTATGCACAATTTAAGGAAACATTAGCATGTGTAATTTTAATTTTAAATTAACTTTGATGCTTACTGTTACTATATTACTATATTTCTGTTTTCTGCATACTGTACTGTCATGGAAGTTCACACCCAAAAGATAATTAGAAATCATCTATTTTGTTTTTGTTTTTATTTATTTTATTTTTATTTATTTTGAGAGAGCATGTATGCTCATGTGTGTGCACATGAGCGTGGGAGGGGCAGAGAGAAAGGGAGAGAGAGAATCCCAAGCAGGCTCTGTGCTGTCAGTGCAGAGCCTGATGTGAGGGCAGATCTCATGAACTGTGAGGTCATGATCTGAGCCGAGATCAAGAGACGGACACTTAACCAACTGAGCCACCCAGGTGCCCCTGTTTTTGTTTTAATATGTATGAGAAAAATGGGGATCAGAAAGGTTAAACATTTGCCTAAGATTCTAAAGAGTGTTTGAGGCAAAAACAGAAAACCTAAAATCTCTTGGTTTTTAGTGTAGTATTCTTTAGACTATACTGCCAACCTCTTGAACATTTTAATGCACTTTATGAAAGTAATCTCCTAACCAAAAGATGTCTGATATACTATAAAAAGTGATAGCATTTGGTTTTCAGTATGTAATTCATTTATAACTTTAACCCCTCTTCTTTACACGTGTCTACATGTTTACCACAGTGGTAGAAACTAAATTGTGATGATACTCAATGTAGTAGAAAAAAATATTAAGCATAGTTTGAAGTTGAAATGCATTTGCTTAATATATACTCCTTTTTTATTTCTGTTCTCTATCACTCTCAGTACCTTCTCTCCTACTATCTATCTATCTATCCATCTTCACGGATGGTTAGAGTGGCAGAGTAAGCAGCTGGGTCTCAACTTGATCTCACTGCTAATCTTTCTTGATGTGCCACGTTTTATAACGGTGAACACATTTGTCTGTAATTGACTGCCTCGACCAAATTGTTTTTAGAAGGGAAGCTAATTTTCACTGTGTCTATAAGAATTATGAAGGAATAAGAGGAAACTCTTGCCATGCACACTTACGTGGTGTCTTTACAGCTTCTGTATATCTGTGTTCAGTATTTCTGAAACAATTTGCAAACTCTTTTACCTTATACAAGACAAATATTAAAAACTGATGATTATGGTGCTGCTATATAAAACATTTTTATTATTTTCATTTCACATTTAGGATAAGATCCCAATCTGGGTTTTTATTGTTTCTTTAGGAGATATGGAAAACCGTTATTTCTAAAATTGATTTTAAAGAACTTTTAAACTGTGTCCTCTGCATTATAATCTTTAAAATAGGAAGAATAAACATCCAAGATTTTATTGCTAAAGTTTTTTGTTTTTAATCTAAAAAATTTTTGGTAACGTTTTTGACCTGTTTTTGTAGCACTTTCCTCAGTACCTTAAATGCCTGCTATCGAACAGAAAAAGGCTTTTGTAAATGTGGCTATTTATTTCTCAGAGTTTAAGTTGTGGGAAAATTTCCTAAAGGAATTTGAATGTTAAAATGTTTTCTATCAAAGTTAGTATCAAATGAATTGGTGTTTGTTTGTTGAGCTCTTACTATCTGTGGCACTGTATTAGGCAAAAAGATTTTTTTTTCGAAACAAGTGAGACCTGATTTTCCTTCTTAAGGGGAGTATAATCTTGTTTGGAAAGAAACAATACAATACCGTTAACACAAGGCGGTGAGTCTTAAGAGGCATGTTGAAAGTAATGAACTGGGAATGAATAGGAATTTCTGCAGCAGCAGCAACAACATGACAAGCAACATTAGTGAAATAGTGTTGAGACAGGGAGCACCCTTAGGAGGAGTTATGGGGTGCTGGAACGTGTTCTGAGATGTGCCGAGAGATTAGAAAGGTTAGATGGAGGGAATGACATAGCACGATAATAAGGAGTTGGGAACTTATTCCCTAGGAATTGGAGTGTCATTTATTATTTTAGGAAACGTGAATGACATTTTTAGCAGTTGTAGAATTTGGATTGGATGGAAAGTAGACCAGGCAGAGTAACCAATTAAGAGGTTGTCAGTATTACAAGTGAGAGAGGGGATGAGGGCCTGTGGATGCTCCGGCATCCAGGCATTCAAGGTAATGATCATAATCACTAATAATTATTGATCTTCCTCCAGTCTGTCCCTCCCCATGCAACGCATCTTATGTGAGTTATCCCATGTAATTTAAATATTCACAACAGGATACTCCTGAAACCAATACTACACTGTGTGTTAGCGACCTTGAATTTAAATTAATAAAATATATTCACAGCAGGGGTGGCTGGGTGGCTCAGTTAGTTGAACATCTGATTCTTTATTTCAGCTCAGGTCATGATCTCACAGTTGTGAGCTCAAGCCCCGCCTTGGGCTCTGCACTGAGTGTGGAGTCTGCTTGGGATTCTCCCTCTCCTTCTCCCCTAACCCTCTCCCATTTGCATGCACAAGCTTGAATGAATGAATGAATATTTGCAACAATTTTACATGCTCTTAGATAAGACTGAGACTTAGAGAGAGAAAGCCAAGTAAGCCAGGGTCATAGAGTTAGCAAGTAGCAGATGCAGAGGTAAACCAGCAAAGCTGTCAAACGGAAGAACTGACTGGGCCCCAGATGAAATGGCTATTCTGGTAGCATTTCCCTGAGTAACTGGGTAGAGCCCATCAACTGAAATAGGAGTGAGGAAGGAAGAGCTGGTTTGTTGGAGGGAGGAGTTGATGTTTGCTTGGGAGAATAGAAATTTGTATGCAGAATCCAGAGAGTGCCTGAGTCTGTATCCTGCCTCTGACGCGTAGTAGCTGTGTGGCCTGAAGCAGTTGCTTAACCTCACAGTGCTTCAGTTTGTGACATGTGACAAGTGGGGAGAGAATTGTACTTACAACATCCTTATGAGGAATAAACCAGCTACTATCGTAGTATGCTTACAGTAGTGCCTCATGTCTCGTAGTTGTGTTAGATGTTAGCTGTATCATCACCATCATTCTCGTTATTCTATAAAAATCCAGAGATGTGATTTCAAGATGTATGAGCCATTTGGTGTAAACCTTCTAGCACATTCCTCCTAGGAGGGTGTGAAGCGGCAGGAGATGATTTCCCCCGATGAGTCTTTGTAGTTCTTATTGCCACCTCACTATAACTACAGTGTCTCAATCTCCATTCTTTTACGGTGCTCAGGATCAAACCCAGGTTCTTCTGAGATATCTGGTTCCCCATTTGTTTGTTGTAGGGAAAATGAACTGCTTGTGGAAGGGCTTAACTTCGGTACCTTTTGGTGTGGCTGCCTCTCAATCTACTTCAAAATTCTGCCTTGCTACGCTGTACCCAGGCCAGCTTTGTCGAATGAGGGGTCATGATGACTTCTCTCTGGGCCGGGTACAGGTGTGCAGGCAGCCACAATGGAGAGTGTTAACCAAGACTTCGTGGGCTTAGAGAGGGGGAGGGGAATAGGTGGGTGTTTGTCGACTCCTGAAATGTGAAAAAAAAAAAAATAGTATGTTCATTTTTCTGGGGCCACTGCTTAGATTTCCACCTGTTGCCCCCACACCACTGCCATTTTCATTTTATTGAGTTTTTTAAATCAGGCTAAGCAATTGTACATAAATTAAAATTATTTCAGCACCTTTTTGCGTTCTATAATACAAATACATAAATGCATAATGCAGAATAAAAGTAGGAACAGTACAACTGTTCTTCCTCCTCCCCGCCCCCCCCCCCCCCCCACACACACATTTACTGGTTAAGGATTAGTGTAGTCCTATGTTTTTAATATGGAACATCTACATCAGAGCTGACTTCTGTGACTAATGCATCTCGTACTTTGTAACTCCAGTTAGAGCTGAAGGTGTTACTTCTTGTTAAAATGTGAATACTTCTTTCTAGGAGGAGCAGAGTTTTGTGGGGTTTTTTTTTTTCTCCAGTTCATTTACTTCTTGATGTAAAAGAGAAATGTGGAAACATATGCAAAAAGATAACATGAAGCTATAGAATACCTTGAGAAGTTTGGGGTGGCAGGATATTTGACTGGTGGAAGGAAACAGCATAGGACACAGAGGCAGGATTACTGTCTAGTTGCATTTGCACTTAGTGCAACAAACAGAAGTTTGTAGAGAGGTTCTTGAAGCGTGTTTCCAGGTATGTAGATTGAAACCTAGCAGACTTGAGTCAAAGTTCCGGATAACATTCAGAGATAGTATTTAGTGTTAAGGAAACTTCTTTGCCCATTGTCTAATTTTTAATTGACCTGACAGAAGGAGAAGGGTCACGTCTTGGTTAATAAACTTGGTTATTTTCGTTCTACTTAATTAGCTCTAAACATATCATGTAACTCCCAAGACAACTGTCATGGGACCTAACCATGGGACTGTGGACCTGTGAGCCTCAGTTTTTGTTAACTGTGGAATGTGGTTGGATAATATGATGTCTAAACTTTTCCGCCATTGTGAAAATGTATGATTCTAACATGTTCATATTCATACCTTTATTTATGTCACTTATGAAATAGTACAGTGTTATCAAGTTTTTCTCCTAAGGGTTTTTAGATTTAGTGATTTGTTACAAAGAATATGTGAGATCTTTGAGAAAGTCACTAATCAGTCTCTAGTCAATATATATTGAACTCTGGAGAGATGGGATTTAGCATGATTAATAGTCCATAACAGCCAGCCTTTATTTTCAAAAGTCTGCTTCAAATAGTGGCAAGTTCTGATTCAAAAGAATTCACTGAATATTTATTATTCTGTATAGTATTGTAGTCAATCCTTACAATAATCCTGTGATTGATAGCAGTCTCCTCCTTCCTGGTACATAATACATTTCTAAAAGTATTCTTTCCGGGGCGCCTGGGTGGCTCAGTTGGTTAAGCATCCGACTTCAGCTCAGGTCATGATCTTGTGGTTTGTGGGTTCAAGCCCCGCGTCGGACTCTGTGCTGACAGTTCAGAACCTGGAGCCTGCTTCAGGCTCTGTGTCTCCCTCTCTCTCTGACCTCCTGTGCTCCTACTCTGTCTCTGTCTCTCTCTCTGAAAAATAAATAAACATTTTAAAAGAAAAATTTTAAGATATTCTTTCCAATGGCAATTTCCCTAATACTATTATAATTAGGAAATTTAGGCAAGCACTTAATATTATTTTAAAAATGAATTTACCAGGGGCGCCTGGGTGGCTCAGTCAGTTGAGCATCTGACTTCGGCTCAGGTCGTGATCTCACGGTTCGTGAGTTCGAGCCCCACGTCGGGCTCTGTGCTGACAGCTCAGAGCCTGGAGCCTGCTTCAGATTCTGTGTCCTCCTCTCTCTCCACCCCACCCCTGCTTGTGCTCTGTCTCTCTCTTTCAAAAATGAATAAACATAAAAAAATTTTTTTAATAATAAAAAAAATAAAGATGAATTTACCAGGATTTTGGCATTTGGTTAAAGTTAGGAATTGAGTCCTTCCAATGTTACCATTTCCCGAGGAAAATATGTGATTTCTAATGAGGCTATAAGGATAAAGTTCATTATTATAAACTTTTTTCTTGTCTTTTTCCTCTTTTCCTTTTCTATCAAAGTCACAAGACAGGTACTCCCTACTTTTATTTTCAGTGCTTCCTTGGAAACTATATGGTCATAGAGCAGAACATCAACATTTCCATACACAGTTCTGAGGACAGGTGGCGATGATCTTTTTCTTCCTGCAGATGGCACTCTCTGCTGTTCCCCTAGCACTGAGCATTTAAAAAGCTGTAGTGTTTACCAAGAACGTTTCCTGATGTTATATAATCTTTGAAGATCCACACAGTAATTCTGTGGGACAGACATTTTATGGAAAAGGAAGCCCAACTTGACACAGCTCTGTGTTGCGGCTAGTACTGGCTAGATTCCCAATGTCCTGCCTTTATTTGCACCACTGTCACAATGCTGACTGTTGGACTATTCAGAACAGATTTAGAACTAGGGAAATATAATGAGTAAGCAGATTAGTAAGTATTTATTGAATAAGAAATAAATTTTGGTTGAATGAATGAATGAATGAATGAATTAGTGATAGGTTTGATGGTTCTTAGGGAGGCAACTTGGTGACCTAGAGAGCCTTTCTTATCCTATTGTTGAGCGTGAGATTTTATTTTCAGTGGTAAATGTAATGTTATTGGTAGCACTGACTAAAACAGAAAGGACAAGGTATTAAAAAATGCCTAAAACTGAAGAATATCTGTGGTAATGAGTTGGTGTAGGGGGGAGGTGTAGTAGTTTTATACTGTACGTCAAGGAAATGACTATGTCAGAATCCACAAGACTGACGGTGATGGCTTAATTCTGTGATCTTTTGGATAATAGGTTGTGGAAATTAATCACAGAACCAGAACAGAGCTGAGATATCATAGTCGGCTGTCCAAATGTCTGTGGGAAGTCTCACTCAATAAAAGCAGGGCTGCTGTTGACTTCCTTTATTGACCGTTTCATTTCCAGAAGGTTAAGGAAATAATCAGGGGAGCTGATAACTCCGAGCCTAATTTTGACCCACAATGAGGGCTCCTTAGACAGGTGAAAATAATGGGAATCCTGGGAAAAATCCGTGATGTTCATTTAAGAAATTCAACAAAAGGTTGTGCCGCATACTGTGCTAGATGCTGTCGATTTTGCAGTAAACGCGGCAGACAAAATCCCTGTCACCGAGGAACTTTTATTTAAGAGCTAACCATGATCCAGCCTCATGGTTACTTAACTGCAGTGACCTTAACTTGCATTTCAGACACCTACTTGCAGGGTCACACTCTGGGTGATGTTATGATCTGGAACTGCTTGTTTCAGAAATCTAAAAATTCCAAAATTCCTATATCCTTAATTCCCTCATTTTTTATTCTTTAATCTCATAGACGTGGGTTGCCTGTATTTCAACTTGTAGGTCAGCATCTACCTGGCCTCTGTCTCTTTCCTACCCGGTCTACAGCCCAGTTTTGACTGTATGGATTGTTCTCTCACTTGTACCCTTGATTCCCTTTCCCTTTTACTTCTGCTGCCTCACCCACCCAAACTCTCATCTCTGTGTCAGCGACACAATCTGTGTTATCTACTGTTAGATCCAAGCAGCTAAGCCCTGCGGGAGAATCTCAAACATCTGAGAAAAGTGACACTACCCATCGTTCATGGTTTTCAACTTCTGCTGAGCTCTGAGCCCACCAGGAGGTCCTTTTATTCATCCTTGGTCACTGCTCTCTCCATCCTTGTTTTCCTGCTTCTCATTTTGTATTTTATTACCACACTTAACCATAATTCTCTCAGGGACTTGACTTGAGCTGCTCTTTCTGTCTGTAATGCCTTTCTGCCCCCCTTTTCTTTTTCCCTTTACATGCTCAACTTTTACTGAAAGATTGTGTCCATCATGAAGCTTCCCTGACTACTCAAATTGGGCTCAGTGTCCCCTCATCAGTATACAGTACCTGTGTATTGGTTCGCCTTTGCCACCATAATGGGACCTTCTTAGGCGCAGAGACGGAATTACTTTCACATTTTGCATTCTTAGTGCCTAGCACAGAGTGGGTGTTTTAGTAAATGGTAGCTAAATGGATCAGTAAAAAAAACAGGAAGAGGAATATGGATCAAAGCTGGAATTTAGAGAATTAGAAATACATATCTTTTTTCAAAGAAAAGATAGATAAGATGCCATGGATATAGTCTCCAGAAGGGAAGGTGGTTGTAAGGTGGCCATAGGCAGAGTTTTTACTGAACCACTGGAGATAATGTGAAGAAAAGAGAGGTAGAGTGGCCAGATGAACTCATATTTTAAAATAATACGTGTAGAAGAAGGAAAGAAGGATACGAAACAAAAATATGTAGATATAGGTACAGATCTCACGTCTAACAAGAGAATACAGGGATGCCGGGGTGGCTCAGTCAGTTAAGTGTCTGACTCTTGATTTCAGCTCAGGTCATGATCTCAGGGTCATGAGACTGAGCCCTGCATTGGGCTTCTTACTGGGCATGGAGCCTGCTTAGGATTCTCTCTCTCTGCCCCCCTGCACCTCCCACCCCTTTCCCCCCGATCACGGACACGTGCACGCTTTCTCTCTCTCTCAGAAAAAGGGGCGGCGGCGGATGGAGTCCAACACTAAGAGAGAATAATGAGCTGAGGTTTTGAAAGAGGTTAAGGGTGACCTTTTACATTTTATATGTAGAAGATGAAAACAGCAAGCAAATAATAGATTTTTTTCTTTTAAACAGACTGACCCCCAGAGAGTAGCTACACTTGTGGTGAGCACAGCATAAAGTGTAGAGATGTTGAATCACTATGTTGTATACCTGAAACTAATGTAATATTGTGTGTCAGCTATACACACAATGTTTTAAAAAGATTTAAAAAAATACACAAAAACCCTGACCCTATAATTGGATACAGAGAGTAAATGAAAATTCTCAGCTTCTGTTGTGTTGCTGACTTCTTTGATGATGAAGAATGATCTATACATAGACTAGTAAGACTGGATGTAAGAATAATAATAGGAGAAAGTTTAAGCCCAGGATTAGAGAGGAGATTGTACCAGAACCATTGGCTGCTCTAAATGAGTTCACATCTCAGGTTCAGATTCTGAGAAAATGTGTTAATGTCATTGACAAACTGGTAATCTTTGAGTCATTGTGGTGAATTTGAAAACTGTTAGAAGACTGTGGAGGACTAAAGTTCCAAAATTATGTATGTATGTATTTGCATATATGTGTATGCGTACATATACATATATGTATATACACGCATATATATGTATATTTACATACGTATATATATGAACATAAATACATGTGTATATATATATATATGAACATAAATTTCGATGAGCTTGATGCTACTTCCGCAGAAGATTCTAGAGATCATTTTGAAAGATTCTCCAATATTTACAAAAGGTAAAGATGAGCAGTCAGGGTTACAGGGATTTTCTAAGAACAATTCATTCCAGGTAGCCCAGTTTCCGCCTTTGGCAGGGATGCCACATGCACAGGTTAGGAGATGCTGAGGCTGTGATATATCTAGGCTCCCAAACGGTGTTTGACATCATCCATTCGATCATTCTGTGCACGGGAACGTGTTGGGGAATTGCACCATAATACAGGGCCAGGGATTGAACACCCGAACTCAGTCTTAGTTACTAATGGCAGCCTAGGGGGAAGTCTCTTAGGGGTTGCTGTGTTGACCCTGTTCCACTCATTGGTTAACACCTCCTCCTACTTCTCACTCTCAGCCGGGAACCTTGCAGTTTGTTTCATCAAGGAAACAAAAGCGCCCAAATCTTGGTCTGTTCGCTGCCAGAGCTGCTAATCTACCTGCGTGTACTCACGTACTGTCATCCTTTTTGTTCCATCACGTGAACCGTCCCTGTTCCTATCACTTGTGTGCTAGAAACTCTTCATATTGCCTACTCACTGCTGCAGCAATTACCTCCTCTCGTTCTAGCTTTTCATTTATTTTCCTTCCCCTGTTGGAGAAACATGCTATGCAAACATGCTATAATAGTATCTCAGCTTACAAACGTGCCATAATGTCATTCATTAAAAAATAAATAAAAAGCACCACCTCCCCACCCCATGTTCCCTTCAAGCTACCACCCATTTCCTTGCCACCCAGTGGCAGAACTTCCCAAAACAGCTGTCTTAACCCCCTTGCCTCCGTTTCCTCACCACCCTCTGCCACTCCACTGAGACTACTCTTTGACAGGTTTCAGTAACTTCCATGTTGCTAAATCCTGTGGTCATTACCCAGTCTTCATCTTACTCAACCTGTCAGCAATATTTGACACAGTTGGTCAATCTTTCCTGTTTTGAGCTTTCTTTACCTGGTTTCTGGGAGGCACCGCTCTCCTTATTTTTCTCCTGCCCTACCTGCTGCTCCTTCTCAGTGTCCTGTGCTGGATCCTGCTCCGCTTCCCGACTTGGGGATGCTAACCCGTGGGCTGAGCCTTAGAATCTCTTGTCTGCTTCATTTATACTCACTTTCTGTTCCCCACTGATCAATAGTGTGGCCACTAGCCACAGTCCTGTCATTGCAGAAAGTTCTGTTGGACAGCACTGCTCTGGGTTATTTCATCCTTCTCGTCCTGTTAAAATCCTTCCGTATGCTGATAACTCCCAAATTGATTCACCAGTTCCAGCCTCCCCACCTGGAGTCCAGTTTGGTGTATCCAAATATCTACTTGGTTTTCAAGCCACCTGTCAGATTTAGCATAGCGAAAATAGAACTTTATGTTCCGTCCCATCCTCCTGTCCTGTTTGTCTTGTCGATCACTAAACAGTGCTGCTCTTCACACAGCCTTAAAAAGTCTTGTGGACTTTTTGGGGTGGGGGGCAGGCGGGAAGGAGACTTCTATTCTTAAGAAGAAACAGTTCTAGGGGAACACTTCTTTTTCACCTTTCCACACCTTACTTCAGTCCCTGGCAAGTGGGAATGAGTAGCTTTTCTCCCTCTTTGTAATAATTTTTAACTTCTTCTCTTGCACTCAGTATCCAGTGCATCAAACAGAAACTAATCTCGGAGTCCTGGACTGCTTTCCCCAGATGCTCACATGACCCATTGTCTTCCTTCATTCAGGCTTCAGCTCAGATATTACCTCTTTAGCCTTATCGCTCTGGAATCTCTATGACAGTAGCATTCCTGTTGCTCTGTACCCTTACTCCTTTACTTTTTTGTAACACTTAGCACTGCCTGACTTTACGATATGTTTGTTTTCCATCTGTCTGTATCTCACTGGAATCCATGAGGGCAGGGACTTTGTTTTTGCACTGTTCCTAGTGCCAAAAATAGGAGCCAGCAGGTTATAAATGTTCCATAAATATTTGTTGAAGTAAATGCCATATTAATGAAATTTCTGATGAAATAAAACTAACAGGTATAGCTAATACATTGTCAGGTTTTTGCTTTTTGTTTCAGCCATTCATGTTTTACACTTCACCAGTCACTGTATTAGAAAAAGTAAAACTTATGGGCGTCTAGGTGGCTCAGTTGGTTAAGAGTCCGACTTCGGCTCAAGTCATGTTCTCATGGCTCGTGAGTTCAAGCCCCACATCGGGCTGTCTGCCGTCAGCTCAGAGCCCACTTTGGATCCTCTGTCTCCCTCTCTCTATGCCCCTCCCTCTCCCTTCACCTCAAAAATAAACATTAAAAAAAGAAAAGAAGAAGTGAAACATTATTTTCCTGAGGTCATTTGTGTGATTACAGGTATTTTGCTATGCTTTTCATTTATTTTAAGAATATAAAAGTTCTTATAATATTGTTAGGAGAAAGTTTTATTTATTTATGGCATTATAGGAATTGTTGCATTAGAAGTTGAATATGATAGGGTGCCTGGGTGGCTAAGTCAGGTGAGCATCCAACTCTTAATTTCAGCTCAGGTTATGATCTCATGGCTCATGAGTTCAAGCCCCACACCGGGCTCTGTGCTGACAGCATGGAGCCTGCTTGGAATTCTCTCTCTCCTCTCTCTCTGCCCCACCCCTGCTCACTCACTCACTTGCTCTCTGTCTCTCAAAATAAATAAATGAACTTAAAGTTTAAAAAAAGTTGAATATGATACTAATAACGATTTTTAAATTTGATGTGTTAGCTATAAAGTACAAAAAGTAATAAGACTTTTTATTAAGTTCCTGGCCTTTAAGGAACTCATGACCTAGTGGGTCAGACGGTCATAAGTAACTACAGGGTGTTTATGTAGTTTGGAAACAGAGGCAAATACATATAATGCCCTAAGGATATCTTCAATCTAGTTTCCAAGGCTGTATTTGCAGACTTTATGGCCCTCCGGTAGAATACGGGATGATAAAGGTCGGAGTGCAGCTGTGTGTGTGATCGTGGGGTAGAGGAAGGTGGGGGGCACAACTGACTCTGCCCGCTGATAGAGTGACAATCTTGGATAGAATGAAACTCCATGGATATCCAAGCTGGGCTGCGTAAAATATAGATAAAGAAGCCATCCCAGTTTCAAGTATTAGAGAAGTCCCTCAGCGTGGCCTAGAAGTGTTCCCTGATAACAGGGGAAAACAGACGGATCCAGTTGTCTGTCAGCTTCCGCTGTTTTTTGTTTTTGTTTTTTTAATGCTTATTTGTTTTTGAGAGAGAGGGAGACAGAGCATGAGCAGGGGAGGGGCAGAGAGAGAGAGGGAGACACAGAATCCGAAGCAGGCTCCAGGCTCCGAGCTGTCAGCACAGAGCCCAATGTGGGGCTCGAACCCACGAACTGTGAGATCATGACCTGAGCCGAAGTCGGACACTTAACCGACGAGGCCACCCAGGCGTCCCTGTCAACTTCCACTTCTAATGGCCATGCTGAGTTACCTGGAATCGCCATAGCATCACGCATAACATCCCTGATGGCTCCACCTTGTAATAGTCAAAGCAATTAATAAAGTACCATATTTAGGCTCACAATTTGATCAGTAACTTCCCCTTCTGTAATTTTAGAGTTCAAAATATCGAGATGATTTTTAGTAGTTCAGGATGCAGCAGGAGCAGGTATGGACGGTGTAGTGAGGCTTCATTCCAGGACTGTTTCAGTTGGTCTGGCAGTTGATGGACTGATGTCTGGTGCTCAGAGTGGAGGATTGGGACCGAAATCTAGCCTGTACTTTGCTAGCTGTGGGGCTGCCACAGTCTGGGAAAGGGTGTCTTTTCCTACATCACATAAAGCCCTGTGTAGTCGAACAGCTAATCCCATTGCCTGCAGACTTTATCCTCAAGTGCCTAGAACAATGTGGTACAAGTACTGTTTGCCAAGCTGAAGGGAATTTAAGAAAGCTCTCTAGCTTTGAGCATCTTGAAAGAATTAAAGATCATTCTGATTTTAAAACTTGTGATTCAAGGGGCGCCTGGGTGGCGCAGTCGGTTGAGCATCCGACTTCAGCCGGGTCACGATCTCGCGATCCGTGAGTTCGAGCCCCGCGTCGGGCTCTGGGCTGACGGCTCGGAGCCTGGAGCCCGTTTCCGCTTCTGCGTCTCCCTCTCTCTCTGCCCCTCCCCCGTTCATGCTCTGTCTCTCTCTGTCCCAAAAATAAATAAAAAAAAAAGTTGAAAAAAAATAAAAAAATAAAACTTGTGATTCAAAATAAATGTTCATGGTTGCCTTGTAGCTATGTTAAGGAAATATTTTTTATGCCTCTGTCTAGTCAAAACCATAGAGCGAAAACTGGTAACTAAACAGAAGCATCTTGCGGCTACACCAGGAGTAGAAATTTATCCTTTAGTATTCTAGAAATAGCCTTCATGGTATTGTACACAAAAGATTAATTCATTTTTAAAAATTCGACATGGATATGAGGTTTAGTGGTAGTTTATTCATTATTTGGTTTTAGTATTTTTCTGAGTTTTCATAGATCCTCAAATGCCTTTCACTGTCCCAGGAGAGTAGTGACTTGGCTCCCCACGGCATGCAGGTGGTATGCCACTGCCTCCCTGACTCCAATCAAGATCGACCCTGGCCTGATTCTCCTTCCTCTGTAGTTAACTGGTGATTCCTCTGGAGGTTGGAAGGAGCTGGGAGCAGAGGAGGAGTAAGAAGCTGTGGTCAAGTCACCTTCTTCAGATCACGTTCTAACACTCCCTGTCTCAAGATTCCGTTCTTGGAGCTACAGAAACTTTTTAGTGTGTTCTTGAGGTTCAAGAAATTTGTTGGCTTCCTTGACATCAAATATGAAGACTGGCCATTGATTTTTGTGTCAGAGCTTTATTAAAATTATTTGTGTCTTACTATTACCATTAATATGTATGTCTTTTTTTTTAATAGGTGAAACTTTATTCTAAGAATATTTGTTTCATCTAGTTCATGAGCTCAAATTATAAGGACTCTAAATGTTACAGAAGTGTTGAGAGATTGGTAAGTATTTAATGTAATAGATATTAACAGTCAAAATACTTGTTTCAGTCTAACCCTTTGAAACTACATAGTTGTGTGACGTTCATTAAACCCCAAAGTACAAACAACTAAGCTTTCTTTTCCTGTAGTAGAGATGGACATACAAATTGTGGTGTATTCATACAGTGGCATTATTGCACAATGGTTTAAAGGAACAAACGTAATGTTAAGAGGGAAATGCAAAGTTATAAAGGATACATATACTATACTATTTATATACATTTTACTTCTAAATTTTTTTTTTCAACGTTTTTTTTTTTTTTTTTTTTTTTTTTTTAATTTATTTTTGGGACAGAGAGAGACAGAGCATGAACGGGGGAGGGGCAGAGAGAGAGGGAGACACAGAATCGGAAACAGGCTCCAGGCTCCGAGCCATCGGCCCAGAGCCTGACGCGGGGCTCGAACTCACGGACCGCGAGATCGTGACCTGGCTGAAGTCGGACGCTTAACCGACTGCGCCACCCAGGCGCCCCTATATACATTTTAAAAATAGCTAAAACAATATTGAATATTTTATGGCTATAAAAACATGTATAGAAATGATGAACACCAACTGAAGAGAGGAAGAAGTTGGGTGGGGTGTGGCTTTCCTGTACTGTAAGGTTTGATTTCTTTGCTCATGATCGTGCACACACACACACACACACACACACACAAACACACACTGATCTGAACATAGCATAATGTTTAATACTTGCTAAGTCTGAGTATTGGCTATGACCTCATGTTACGTATCCTTTATACTTTGCTGGGTATTCAAAGTATTTAAAAAAATCTTTTTAAAATACCATGCAATCATCTTTTCAGTTGGCATTCAGAGTGGCTGAAAGGCATTCAGTGAAATTCAACATTCCTAGTAGATGAGTCGGAAGAAATGAGTATTTCTGTTTTTTTTATTTTTTTTATTTTTTTAACGTTTATTTATTTTTGAGACAGAGAGAGACAGAGCATGAACGGGGGAGGGGCAGAGAGAGAGGGAGACACAGAATCAGAAGCAGGCTCCAGGCTCTGAGCCATCAGCCCAGAGCCCGACGTGGGGCTCGAACTCACTGACCGCGAGATCGTGACCCGAGCTGAAGTCGGACGCTTAACCGACTGAGCCACCCAGGCGCCCCCAGAAATGAGTATTTCTTAATGTGCAGAGCAAAAGTGTCCCCTGTCACCCCTACCAATGTTGTTGTGTTAGTGCTAACTAAAGCTGTTAGATAGAAGAGTGGAAAGCATGTGAACGTTGGATAGAAAAATTCAGAATTTTTGTTATTTGTAAATGAGAAGGTTTTATATCTGGAAATTAATAAAAAAAAAAAGTAAGAAGTTTGGGTATATGATTACTATATGAAAATAAATCTACTTCCTATTTGCCTCCTATAAACCGGTTTTCTATCCTACTTAGAATGTATAATGGAAACAAAATCCCATTTAGAACAGCAGCGAAAACTGCAAAACATCTAGGAGCCGACCTAACAAGTCATGCATAAAACCTAATACATGTTTCCGACAAGTTTCCACCACAAGGACATAGAGAATAAATGTGCAAGTAGTGCAAGGATGTTCATTGCAGCTCTGTTTATGGTCATAAAAATGAGAAATAACCTAAATCTTCAATAAGAGATTGCTGCATAGTCAATAGTACATCTGTATAATGAAACACACGTAATATGCACCTGCAGCAGGATGCCGGGCCGTAAAGAAGAGTGGGAGAGCGCGCAGGTGAACGGACACCCAGAGTGAACCAAAACAGATAGTAGGTCATTTATGTATAAGATCCTGTTTATGTAACTGTGCGTTTATTTTAGGTACATTTAAAAATCAGGAATAACCTACATTTCCGCATGGATTATAATGCTTCTGGCTGACCTGGCATCTTGTGCTTTTAGGAAGTGGGATTGAAATTATTTCTTCACTACTAAATATTCGTGTTATCTTAATTTCTGGAAAATAGACCCTAATTATTACCACAATTTTTAGATCTTTCACATTTTTAATATTGCTCAAGTTGCAGCGTGCCTTGCACTGCGTGGTGTCTAGGGAGCCCTGTCGGCAGGCTGCCCTCGCGAAGGGGTTGTTCGTGCCTGCTCACGAGTGAACTTGGTCACAGCTGTTCATATCAGTACTTCAGCTGGGTTACATGCACCATCGGTACAATATCTGATGAGTTTTAAATGTTTCCGGGTTGTTTTCGGAAACTTTTTGCTGATCCCATCTGGTAAGATCAAGAAAACACCTGCATCGGGGCACCTGGGTGGCTCAGTCGGTTGAGCGTCTTTGGCTCAGGTCATGATCTCGCAGTGTGTGAGTTCGAGCCCCACGTCGGGCTCTGTGCTGACAGCTCAGAACCTGGAGCCTGCTTCAGATTCTGTGTCTCCCTCTCTCTCTGCCCCTCCCCTGCTCGTGCTCTGTCTTTCTCTGTCTCAAAAATAAATAAAAACATAAAAAATTAAAAAAAAAAAAGAAAACACCTGCATCAGAACTCACAGAATGATGTCAGCATCTTTGGAAGAAAATCCCAGGAGCAGTGGGAGATGGTGCGTCTCATAGGAGATAGTGCAGGGTGGATGGTCTTGATGGCCCAGAAGGGGATATTGTATGGAAAATTCTAAGTGATAAGAAGGCAGTGTGTTAATTGTGGTAACTGGCAGTCTTATTTCTGTTTTAGTGGAACACTAAAATTATTTCTCTTATGTAAGTAATTATGTACCTTAAAATCAGTGACAGATTAGGTGAAATAAGTTAATAAAATTGGATAACTATGGACTGAATATGAACTAGTTTATATTATTATATACATATATATAATTAGTATGTGTTATTATAAATTATTATAAACTATTTGATGTATGGAATAATTTTACCTTATGAAAGCTTATAGAGAACCAGCATTTATGTAAGAGAAATTATTGCTGCAATTTTGGATAAATGAGTAATGTACATTTTTTTTATACTTTTCTTTTTCCTAGTGATCAATAATATTAAAAGCAATGATCTTTGTTACACTAAAGAAAGGATTGCTTTGTAATAATACCTAGGATCCTGATAGGAATCCAGGAATTAAATCGATCAGGCCCAAGACTGAACAGGAACCAAAGTAGTATTAGGAATTTCTTTGGTTTCTCCCTTTTGTGTTTATCTGCTTCTCTTTGCATCCTGGTGGTTCATTTTCACCCAGTTGGCTTCTTCTGAGCCTCAACCACCTCCTGATAACCACCATGGGCCCATATTTATGTGACTTTTCAGCACATCAGCTATGCCCTTTAATTCAAATTCCCATGAGAAAGAAAGAAAGCCTGATTAGCTCAATGCCTCTTTGCAAGCTGCATTGAACAAGTCACATCTTGCAGCCAGATGTTCATCGGCTGCCCCATGAATCAGGTGTGCTTCGGTTGATTAGTGCTCAGATGCCAGCCTTGTCCCTTGGCAGTAGGCATGGTCATATGGTCCACTGCCTTCTCAGCAGGGGCTCTGAGGCAGGTTCCTGCCAACGCCCATGGGTGAAGAAAGACTCCACAATATGCATCTTATTTAATTTAACCTCTTCAGGTTAAAAAGTTTTTAAAGGTTACTGGCTGTTTCAAAAGTACCTTTAGCCCTAAGATGAAACTGTTCTGGAGTTCTTTGGAGATTTTATTGTTCATGATTTTTCCTTTCTAAATAGTTGCACATTTTGGGGTGCCTGGGTGGCTCAGTTGGTTAAGCGACTGACATCAGCTCAGGTCACGATCTCACGGTTTGTGTGTTTGAGACCCACGTCGGGCTCTGGGCCGACAGCTCAAAGCCTGGAGTCTGCTTCGGAATCTGTGTCTTTTTTCCTCTCTGTCCCTCCCCCACTTGCTCTTTCTCTCTCAAAAATAAATCAAGATTTAAAAAAATATTTTAAATAGTTACACGTTTTTCTTTATATTGGTGTTTCTCCTCTCTTTTGTCTGCTTTACCTTATTTTCCTTCATCTTAAAATGTCACATTGCCCTTTATTTGATTTAAATGTGTAGTAGGAAGCAAAGTGGCATAACTTAAGCTGCTAGAATTGTTCAATTTTTATTTACCTGGTGGTAAATCCTTTTTCTTTCCGTTAACTGAACTCTGGTGTTTGCAGCGGGGGGCATCACTGATTGTCAGCTCCATCACATGAAAAACAGTTTATAGTTTTTAAAAGGTCCATTCGTATTTTTAAACCATGTAAAGCAAGACTGTTTTATGAGTGTATTTTTATTCTGCGATGCGGCTCTTGAAGAAGGCGGGGATCTGCCTTAACTGCCACCAGTCACTAGTGCATCTTCTGTGGTGCTTTCACTTCCCGTTCTTGGTTGTGCTCAGCCATTTCCATACCTGGGACTAATTGCTGCCATGCAAGAATATTTAAGGAGCCCTGGCTAGATAAGATCTGTGTCTGAAAATATTATAGGGTTAAGTACCAATGCCCGATAATTTAAAGCCAGGCTTTAGTTAAAAACAAACAGCCTTAAAAACACCTGTTTTTAAACGTAAATTTTTATTTCTCCAATCTTCTTTTTTGTAATATTTATCTTATAGCTCGGTCATGA
Organism: Neofelis nebulosa; assembly: GCF_028018385.1. Taxonomy (NCBI): domain Eukaryota; kingdom Metazoa; phylum Chordata; class Mammalia; order Carnivora; family Felidae; genus Neofelis; species Neofelis nebulosa. The sequence continues at coordinate 6,739,846 of NC_080794.1, read as the reverse complement.
GCACCGACAGTAACTCACTGGCACGTGAATTTCTGACGGATGTCAACCGGCTTTGCAATGCAGTGGTCCAGAGGGTGGAGGCCAGGGAGGAAGAGGAAGAGGAGACACATATGGCAACCCTTGGACATTACCTTGTCCACGGCCGAGGATTTCTGTTACTCACCAAGCTAAATTCTATCATCGATCAGGTAACATTTTGTATCAAATCATTTTTTTCCTCAGTATATCGTAGTTAATTACAGATACATGATTTCTGAGTTACATAGTTTGTGAGAGTCTCTTTGAGATAAAGTCCTATCTCTCACATCACTCCCAACAAAGAAAAGCAGCCTCATTTATGAACATACTATTTATTTGGATACTTTCCAAAATGTCAGAAATGTCTCAGGTTATAAATGGCCTTAGGATTCTCAGATGGCCTCATCCATATTATGCTTTTTGTCCTAATATCAGTGTGAGATAACTATGATTATTACTAAGGATATAAGAGTATGATTCAGAAACATTATGAATTCGCACTTTCAATAAATGTCAGATATATTTTTTGAAAAATTTAGTGTAAATTATATTTAGGGAGCTTACTAATTCTGGGGTAAAAGTAGAGAATGCTTTGTGTACGTCTAGTTTTTTGTACCTTATTGTGTTTGCTTAAAGTATGGTCTGAACATATAGCATTGTATTGTTTCCTTATTATAGAATTAACGGAACTTTAAAGCTAGTTGGGAGATGGAGATGTCATCCAATCTTTTTTTTTTTTTTTCTAAGGCTTATTCATTTTTCAGAGACAGAGACAGAGCGTGAGGGGGAAGGGGCAGGAGAGAGGGAGACACAGAAGGGGAAGCAGGCTCCAGGCTCTGAGCTGTCAGCACAGAGCCGGACACGGGGCTCAAACCCACACATCATGAGATCATGACCTGAGCTGAAGTCAGACACTTAGCCGACTGAGCCACCCAGACACCCCCAATCTTCTTTTATAGATGAAAAACTCAGGTGCAGAAACATTAAGTAACTCAGACAGGGTTAACTTGAAGCCCAAATGTGATTTATATCTTTGCTTTGTTTTAGTAGAAAATAAATATGTATTTTATGAAAGAAAAATTTCACTATCTGCTTTCAGGAGACTAATTTATGTGGTTAAATAATATTTCAGTTAACTTGAAAAGGCCCCTATAGCACCAATATGACAGACATTTTTATTTTTTTTATTTAAAAAATTTTTTTTTAACATTTATTTATTTTTGAGACAGAGAGAGAGCATGAACAGGGGAGGGTCAGGGAAAGAGGGAGACACAGAATCCGAAACAGGCTCCAGGCTCTGAGCTGTCAGCACAGAGCCTGACGCGGGGCTCGAACCCACGGACCGTGAGATCATGACGTGAGCCAAAGTCGGACGCTTAACCGACTGAGCCACCCAGGCGCCTCATGACAGACATTTTTAAACACTGATATATGTTACTGGCTTCAGATATAAACTTAACCATTGTTAAAATTTCTTTGTTATGAAGGCATTTTGCTAATACATATATTGGGTAAAGACAGAGACTAAAATTAAACAATGCCTCTGTTCTCACAATAAGCTAAGGAGCCTAACATATATATCAGGAAGTATTTGTTCACTGTGGGGTCCACCTGTCATGAAATTTTCCAGAGTATTTTCAGGTTTATATATTTTGATTCCTTTTCATAAATTTTATTTATTAATTATGTAACTACATATAATTTAATTTTTGTATTTTGTATGATTTTTTTCAAAAATAAAACTTAAAGTTAGAAAAAATTATTTGTTAGATCATGTGTAATGATTTTTATCTCAAAATTTTGGTGATATAATAAGCATATCATGCTCTGTTCATTTTCTTACCCCACATTAGAACAATTCAGCGCTTTCTCTTTTTTTTTAAAAGATACATAATAGCATCAGAAATATCAAATACTCAGGAATAAATCTAATAAAATATGCACAGATTTCTACACAGAATTCTATAAAACATTATTGAGGGAAACTAAAGAAGACCCAAATAAATGTAGGACTATGTAATCTTCACGTATTGGAAGAGTCAATAGTGTAAGGATACTTTTTATTTCCAAGTTGGTGTATAGATTCCACAATGTAATCCCAATCAAAATTTCAGGAGGTTTTTAATGAAAGCTGTATTAAGATATAACCCATATATCCTAGAATTCACCCATTTCATGTGTACAACTCAGTGGTTTTTAGCATAATCACAGATACACGCAACCATCACCATAGTCAATTTTAGAACATTTCATCACCTCGAACAGTGACCTGGTTCCTTTTAGCTGTCACTCCCCTATCCTTCCCATCCCCCTCAGCCCTAAGCAAACACTAATCTACTTTCTATTTCGAAAGTTATATGCTTTCTCTTTTAAGTCATAAAACACCTTTTGATGTATTATTAAATGACTGAAATCATTCAAGTCATAATTTCAACAATATTTTTTCCTAGGGTAATATCTTGTGTTCCCTTTTCCCCAGTCATTCACTTTTGGAATTATTTAGAGCAATGGAAGTAGGAACCGTAGAAGTAGAAGTAGGGAGCAAATAAATAGCCATTTAAAAAATAGGGCTTTTTAGGGCACCCGAGTGGCCCAGTCGGTTAAGCATCCAACTTGGGCTCAGGTCATGATCTCACAGTTGGTGGATTCAAGCCCCAAGTCAGGCTCCGTGCTGCCAGCTCAGAGCCTGGAGCCTGCTTCCGATTCTGTGTCTCCGTCACTCTCTGACCCTCCCCCACTCATGCTCTGTCTCTCTGTCTCGCAAAAACAAATAAACATTAAAAAAAATAATTAAAAAGGGCATCTGGGTGGCTCAGTTGGTTAAGAATCTGACTTCAGCTCAGGTCATGATCTCACGGTCCATGAGTTCAAGCCCCGCGTCGGGCTCTGTGCTGACAGCTCAGAGCCTGGAGCCTGTTTCAGATTCTGTGTCTCCCTCTCTCTACCTGTCCCCTGCTTGCACTCTGTCTCTTTCTCTCGAAAATAAACATCGGGGCACCTAGGTGGCTCAGTCGGTTAAGTGTCTGACTTCAGCTCAGGTCATGATCTCACAGTTCATGGGTTCGAGCCCCGCATCGGGCTCTGTGCTGACAGCTTGGAGCCTGGAGCTTGCTTTGAATTCTATGTCTTCCTCTCTCTCTGCTCCTCCCCCGTTCATGGCTCTGTCTCTCTCTCTTCCACAAAAATAAATAAAAACATTTAAAAATAAATAAATAATAAATAAACCTTAAAAAATTTTTTTAATTTAAAAATAAAGATAAATAAAAAATAGGGCTTATTAACACTTAATTATTTAAACCAGGAAATGGAGAATGATCATTTGAATCTTTAAGGGGAATTTAATTGTACAAGTTTAATCATTTCACGTGGAATCAAAACACTAGATTCAAAGCTGTGCCTTTCAATAGGAACTTCAGCTTTTCTGTGTGTGCTTCTCACGAAGGAGCACTTCCTGGGTGCTCTGGGGAGAGACAATTTAAGCCCTTACCTTCCACCTTTGTGCCAGGACTTTATTAATAGATATTTAGTATAAAGAATCAAACTGACTTTTTATTACCATATAATTTACATGTCAAGAACATACAGATGTAAAGTGTATACAGTTGGGTGATACCTGTGTAACCACGGCCTAGGTCAAAGTCTAGAATGTTTCCACCACTCTAGAAAAAGCTTTTCATGCCCTTTTCAGGCAGCCCTTCCCCTTCTCCCACTCCAATGGAACCACAGTTGTAGTTTCTAACACCTCAGTGTAGTTTTGCTGTTCTAGAATTTCACGTAAATGGAATCAGGCAGCATGTACTCTCACGTCTCGGATCTTCACCTGTTGTGCGTGAATCAGTAATCCACTGTTTTGTTTCTCATTGGTGTTCTGTTGTGTGGATATACCACCATTCGACCGTCTGCCTGTTGTTTAACCATTTGGCTTTCGTTTCCATGTGGCTAATACAAATAAAGCCGCTATGAACGTCCTTAAAAAAGCCCTTGTGTGAATATATTTTCGTTTTTCCAGGGTAGATATCTAGGCATACAATTGCTGTGTCGAAGGGTAGGTGTTTAACGTCATAAGAAAGTGTCAGACTGTTTTTTCAAAGTGTTTGTACCACTTTTCATTCTCACCAGCAAGGTATGCGAATTCCAGTTGTTCCGTATCTTCTCTGATATTTGGCATTGCCAATCTGTTTGATACTAGTCATCCTGTGTGCACATGAACTAGTATCTCACTGTGATTTTAATTTGCATTTCTGTGAAAACTAGTGATGCTGAGTGCTATTTTATGTGTTCACTGGCTGTTTGTATGACTTCTGTCAAATGTCTGTTTAAGTTTTGTGCCCATTTTAAAAGTCAGGTTATTCTGATTTTTAAAGTTGCAGGGGGGTATCCAGTTGCAGGGGGCTTTGTTTGTTTGTTTGTTTTTAATGTATTCTGGATACAAGTCTTTGTTGGATTACAAATATGTTCTTTGTGGCTTGCCTTTTCATTTCTTAACAATGCCTTTAGAACAGCAGGGGTTTTTGTGTGAATAGCATGTTTTGTATTCTAAGAAATCCTTATCTTGCATCCCAAAGTCACAAAGGTGTTGTTTTTTTTTTTCCCTAGAATCTTTTTAATTAGTATTTTTATTTTGAGGTCTGTGATCCACGTTGAGTTAATGTTAGTGTATGGTGTGAGGCAGGAGCTACAGTTCCTTTCTCCCCCTCCTCCCTGTGTAGTTACCCAGTTATTCCAGCAACATTTCTTCTTAAGAGTCTGCTCTTTCCCCCAGTGGCCTTGGTACCTATGTGAAAAATCAGTTAACCATTTATGTGGAGTTTATTTCTAGACTCTTCTGTTCCATTTATCTGTCATCTGTTCTTTCACTGATACTGTACTGTTTGGGTTACTGTGGCCAATTACAGTATGTCTAGAAATTAGGTTGTACAAGTTCTTCAATGTGGTCTTCATTTTCAAGAATGTTTGACTCTTCTAGGTCCTTTGCATTTCCATATACATGTTAGAAGCAGCTTATTCTGCAGAAATGCTTGGTAGGATTTCAGCTGTGATTGCATTGAATCGAGAAACCAGTTTGGAGAGAATCGACAATGTTGAGTTTCTCAGTCTATCAGCATGGTGTAAATATCTGTTTATTTGAGTCTTTCTAATTGCCCTGCAATATTTTTTGGTTTTTGGTATGGAAGTCTTGCATATTTTTTTGGTAAATTTTTCTGCATATTATTTTTTGATGTTATTGTAGTTTGCATTTAATTTTTTTTATTTTCTGTCATTTGTTGCTCATAGAAATGTAATTGATTTTTGTACATTGACCTTGTGCCCTGTGCCTTTGCTAAATTCACTTATTTATGTTTATTTTGAAAGTTTTCTGTAGAGTCCCTAGGGTTTTCTACGTGCACAATCATATCATCTGTAAATGATAGTAATTTCACTTGTTTTCCAATTTGTATACCTTTTATTTCATTTTCTTGTCTCTTGCACTGGCTTCTAGTACAAAGGTAGGTGGCAGTGATGAGAGTGGACATCCTGCCTTATGTCTGACCTTAGAGAGAAAACATTCAGTATTTCCACCAAACATGATATTAGCTCTAGGTTTTTCTTAGATGCCTTTTATCAGAAAGAGGGAGTTCCCGTCTGTTCCCAGTCTGTTAGAGCTTTATCCTGAATGGATATTGGGTTTTGTCAATGCCTTTTCTGAATCTGTTGAGACCATCATATTATTTTCTTTTAATTCCGTTAATGTGGGTGAATTACACTGATGGTTTCTAAATGTTGAAACCATCATTTGCATTCCTGGGATAAACCCCACTTGGTGGTGATCTGTTATACACAGACACGTTAATCTGTTTATTCTTTGGGGGAAAACACAGTCTGCGTACGTAGCAAAAATATATTCTTTTCAATGGTTAAAGATGGCATAGTTGAAGTTGATATGCAGATATTTATAAGTTTTTTGAAAGAAAATTTGTCCAGCCCAAAAAGGAAGGGTTATCATAGATTTTTTTTTTTTTTTAATTTTTTTTTCAACGTTTTTTTAATTTATTTTTGGGACAGAGAGAGACAGAGCATGAACAGGGGAGGGTCAGAGAGAGAGGGAGACACAGAATTGGAAACAGGCTCCAGGCTCCGAGCCATCAGCCCAGAGCCTGATGCGGGGCTCGAACTCACGGACCGCGAGATCGTGACCTGGCTGAAGTCGGACGCTTAACCGACTGCGCCACCCAGGTGCCCCTATCATAGATTTTTAACCTTGGCACCAGTGTTAATGAGATGGGTGGCCTCTTCAGATCTCCATACCCTTATCAGTAACATAAATACTTCAAGTTGGGTGACTTAAAAGATCCCTTCCAACAAAATTGCTACGTGTTTTCATATAACATTGATAATAATGGTTTCTGATTTCTTCTATACCCTGGTTATAAATATAAGTAGCTTAATTCTGATGTAATGAATAGAAAATTACAATGACTTGTTACCAACACAAGTGTATAAATACTACTTTTTAAAACTCCAATATATAGGGGCGCCTGGGTGGCGCAGTCGGTTAAGCGTCCGACTTCAGCCAGGTCACGATCTCACGGTCTGTGAGTTCGAGCCCCGCGTCAGGCTCTGGGCTGATGGCTCAGAGCCTGGAGCCTGTTTCCGATTCTGTGTCTCCCTCTCTCTCTGTCCCTCCCCCGTTCATGCTCTGTCTCTCTCTGTCCCAAAAAAAAAAAAAAAAAAAAAAAAAAAAAAAAAAAAAAAAAAAAAAAAAAAAACTCCAATATATAAATATATAATTTCCATATATGTTCATACTTTATGAATGTTCTATAAAGTTTTTACTTATTTTGCTGAGTAAAATATGAAGTTTTATTGGAGGAGGTTATACATTTATGAATAAAGCACTATTTAAAAATTACAATAGGTTTGGAGTGCCTGGGTGGCTCAGTCGGTTAAGCGTCTGACTTTTGGTTTGGGCTCAGGTCATGAGCTCACAGTTCATGAGATCGAGCCCCATGGGGGGCTCTGCACTGATAGAGCAGAGCCTTCTTGGGATTCTCTCTATCTCCTTCTCTTTCTTTCTCTCCCTCTCTTTCTGCCTCTCTTCCACTTGCACGCGTGTACTTTCTTTCTCAAAATAAATAAACCTATAAAAGGGGTGCCTCGGTGGTTTAGTTGGTTAAGTGACTGAGGTCATGATCTCACAGTTCGTGAGTTCGAGGCCCGTGTCGGGCTCTGTGCAGACAGCACATATTTGAGTACATATTTTTAAAAATATTAAAAAAAATAAACCCAAAAGGAATTATAATAGGTTTCTTTAATCTTCAGCTGTTTTCTTTGTAAGAGAGTACTTTTTTCTTCCTAATTTTTTTGTAGTATTATCACTTTAATACATAGTACTACATACATGGTTTATCATTGGAATATATAAAATAAGTATTATAAAGACACATCAGGGGCGCCTGGGTGGCGCAGTCGGTTAAGCGTCCGACTTCAGCCAGGTCACGATCTCGCGGTCTGTGAGTTTGAGCCCCGCGTCAGGCTCTGGGCTGATGGCTCGGAGCCTGGAGCCTGTTTCCGATTCTGTGTCTCCCTCTCTCTCTGCCCCTCCCCCGTTCATGCTCTGTCTCTCTCTGTCCCAAAAATAAATAAAAAACGTTGAAAAAAAAAATTAAAAAAAAAAAAAAAAGACACATCAGACCTTTAGAAATATGGCTACATAATTTGTTCACTGGTTTATTCAGCAGACCATTAAGTACCTAGTAAATGCCAGCACCTCTGCTAGATGTAGAGATAAAAGAAGAGAGACGGTCTGTACCAGCACCTCTTAGCTTTTTTTTTTTTTTTTTAACTGAAGAGGCTGTTTTATTTTATTTTAGTTTTTATTTTTTTTTACATTTATTTATTTTTGATAGAGAGACACAGAGCACAAGCGGGGGAGGGGCAGAGAGAGAAGGAGACACAGAATCCAAAGCAGGCTCCAGGCTCCGAGCCATCAGCACAGAGCCCGACGCGGGGCTCAAACTCACTGCGAGATCATGACCTGACCTGACCTAAGTCAGACATCCAACCGACTGAGCCACCCAGGTGCCCCACCAGGATCTCTTAGCCTTTGAAGAGATGGACAAGTTGAAAAAAAAGCAGTGATGACAAAACAGTGTGGAAATATTTGGGGAGTGCAGAGGAGCGGGTCGCGAGGAAATGCTTCTTAGAAATTGGTACCTCAAAGTAGGGATTGGCCATTTAAAGAGGGAGGAAGCATGAGGCCAGAGAAACTGCACATGTAGACCCTGGTGGCTAGAGGAGAAAGAACATATTCAGTGACCTAGCAGTCGTTTAGAGGAGTTAGAACAAAGGCTGTGTGTGTGGTGTTGGCTACTGAAGACACTGGAAGGCAGGGGCCACGTGATGGCAAGCCTTGTCTACCACATCAAGGAGACTTTAGTTTATTCTGAAAATACTGGGGAGGTTTTTCAACAAGAAAATAGGCAATGAAAATTATTCTTCAAGTTTGACAAGTAAGTCTTTGGTAATATTTATTAGCAAGAGTTATTTCAGTAGGAAAATAAGGCGAACTTTTAAAGTTAGTAAAGGTGATAATAGTAAGTCAACTTCAGTTTGCTGCATCTAGGTCTACGGATTCTGTTTACACACACGTCAAGATTTATCCATGCATGATTAGTCCAGCATTAATGAGGGAATAGTGGGGTGCTGATATGCCTGCTTCTTGGAGTAGTGAAAGTATCAGCTTAGCCACCAGACAGTGGTGCTAGCCACAGAGAGTAGGCAATCCATTGAGTTATCTCCCTTTACACCCAGGCTAATAGATAGGAGCAATGACTGTGTCAATTGATTGCTGTGTAACAAACCACATTCCAAAGACTTAGTGGCATAAAACACCAATGCTTTGCTTGTGTTTCTGTGAGTTGGAAGTTCAGGTAGGCTCAAATGGCACCACCACCTTGGCTTCTTGCGGTGTCGTCTGGGCTCATCTCTGAATGTGCGGTCTGTCGGCAGAAGACTAAGGGTTTTTGGATGGGGCTGCTGGCCCGGCTGCCTCAGTTCTCATCCACATGGCTTCTCACGTTTCAGTAGGAGAGACTCAGCTTCTTAACATGGTTGTGCCAGCATTCCAAGAGGGTGAGAAGAGAAGCTGTGAGACGTCACATAACATCACTTCTGCCACGTTCTCTTGGTCAAAGCAAGTCCCAGGGCCAGCCCAGAATTAAGGGATGGGAACATAGACTCCATCATTTCAGAAGATTGTCTGTGGCCACACTTTATCTACCATAGCCCCTTCTCTGGCCACATTTGTTAGCATTCCTCCCACATTCCATCTCTCGCAGGACTCTCAAAGTTTCGTCCCATCATGGCATCAGGCTTGAAGTTCATGATCTCATGATACAGGTCAGTTCTAGATGCAGATGAGGCTTCCAGGTGCAGCACTTTAGTTACCTGTGAACATAAGAGCCACGCTCAGCCATCTACAATGATGATGAGGGACAAGTTAACCACACTAGATGCTTGCATTCGAAAAGGAGAGTGACCAGAGGCATGTAGCGGTCACTGCCCCCCTGAACTCCTGTCAGGCATGTGTTGTCAATGCCCCCTATTCTTGGGACAGGGAATGGTTCTGCCCTACTCCATGATTCTCCAGGACCCTTGGCTCCCTCCTCTGGGGTTTCTTCTCTTTCCCGTAAGACATAGCTTATCATGTGCAGCTTTCTTACCCTGCTTCATGCATGGAGAAAAGTGGCTGTTGGTATTTTTCAATAATACAGCTTTCTTGAAAAATGTAACGGGTCTCCTCTGAATTTTAATGGTGTTCACTACATTCCCCAAAAGCCACATCTATAACTGTTTTTGAGACAGACCTCTCTACTTTGGGCACATAAAGCTTATATGGAATAATTCTCGCAAGATTCCGAGTAGGACTTTTGTCTAGCTGATGACATTTACTAGGTACTACCCAAAGTCTTTCTGGAGTCTTAACAAAGAGTAATACAGCCATTTTGTCACCATTCTTTGCTGTCAGGGAAAGAGGAGCGACACCAGGCACTGGCTGGGCAAACTGTGGCCTGCAGTCCAAAATCCTGCCACCAGTGATCTGTTTTTGGACAGCCCACAAGCTAAGAATAGTTGTGAATTTTTAAAGAGTTATTAAAGGAAACAGAAGAATATGTAATAGAGACCATTTAGGACTCAAAAAGCCTAAGATGTTTACCATCTGGTCCTTTAAAAAAAAAAAAAGTGTGGCACCCATTATAATTCAAGAAAAACTATCACCATAATGTTTGACATCCATGAGAAAAAGCAGCGTGTTTAGCTTCCTGAGACATCAAAAGCATTTGGCAAAGTTAATCCATTTTTCTTAACAAAAACTCAAAAAATAGATTCAGAGGGTGCCATATGCAAAGGGTAGAAAAACCAGTAATATTTTTAGGAAGAAGCTCCACAATAGAATCAGTAGAAGAATAGTTCTTTATGGTTATTTCTGTTTGATATCATGTTTTAAAAGCATGCAATACTGGGGCGCCTGGGTGGCTCAGTCGGTTAAGCGTCCAACTTCGGCTCAGGTCATGATCTCACAGTTTGTGGGTTTGAGCCCCGCTCTGGGCTCTGTGCTGACAGCTCGGAGCCTGGAGCCTGCTTCGGATTCTGTGTCTCCCTCTCTCTCTGCCCCTCCCCCACTTGTGCTCTGTCTCTCTCTGTCTCTCAAAAATAAATAAATGTAAAAAAAAAAAATTAAAAAACATGCAATGGTGAAGTGGAATATGAAAGTAATGACAGCTCAATGTGAGAAAGATGGAGTAACAAAAATGCCATTCTTAAAAGCAATACGTACAGAAAACTCCGGAAGATCACTGTTTCCTTTAGCTATAGCTCTACAGCTAGAAGATAAAAGAAAAAAGATGCTGTTTACAGTACTAATAGAGTCATGTTCTTATATATGTATGTGTACACATATATATTAGAAATAATTATAACACTCTGGCAGAAGGAATAAAGGACTTAACATATATTTCTGCTTATGTCTGGAATATTCAATTTAATTAGCATGTCAAAGTGCCGATTTAAAGTAATACCATTAATACCAATTAAAATGACTCCGGTGGTCTTCCGTCACATTCTGAATGCAATCCAAGCTCTAAGCTTAGCCTGTCATCCTGGGGTCCTCGAACCCCATGATCTGGTACCCACCTGCCTTTGCGACTTGCTGGACATCCGTCTGGCTTGCCATCTCAGCCCTTCCCCTGGCTCATTTGCTCTTTCTCTCCCATCCTGCCACCATTACTTCTAGACGACTAGGGTAGGCAATTAATATTCCAGTCTAAACACTTGAATTGTAAAAGGAACAGCCTGACACCTGGTAGGCACTTAAAATATATTTCTTGAATTGAACTAAAAATGTACCACCCGCATGAGAGTGCTTTTCCTGTTTATTATTGGTATAAACTTTAAAAAGACATGTTGCAGTCATTTTCCCTGCAGAAGGAGAAACATAAAAATGTAAGTATTAAATGAGAAGGGGTGTGATTTCTATAGATCGGACAGTCCAGGAATAGCCAGGCAATGGATCTGTTTATAGCATGTATTGCCTAAATTGCCTAATAGGCCATGTTGAGAACTCTCCACTTGGTTGACGTGAGGCAACACCCCATTCTTCTGGACACTGTGACTAATTAGGACCTTGGGAGAGAAAACCAGAGCTTGGTTTGCCCTAGTTTGCCAGGATGCCTGCAAAATAAGAGAAAACGATTTTATGACTTGCAAAAGGACGGAATTAGATGTGTGGTTTCTTTGGAATTCGAAAGGATAAGTAAATCTGGAAATATGCAATGCCTAGGAAAGTAAGAGGTCCAGAGGATTACCAAGAGCTTCCCCGGTGATGAATTGTGTTAGAAATTATTGTGATTGAATGAAGTCAAGAATTGTTCAGTCACTGTTCTATTGGGCCACGGAGAGGCGAGGGGTGTTCTCCTCAGAATGCACTTCCAGCAGAGATGGCAAAAACCAAAAACCTGCACTTGCCACAACCCCATTCTTTTGAAGGGCCCGTGGTTTCCAAGAACTAATCCACTTGGTGAAATGGGGATACAGGCATGCAGTCCAGAGGGGGAACAGTAAACTTGGGTTGGTGCGGAACAAAAAGCATCACAAAAGAGGTTTAGCTGGGGCTGGGCCTTGAAGGTAGTGAGGGACCCCTTAGCTAAGTGGGAGGGAGTGACAGAAGTTCCAGACAATGTGTCATACCGAGGTCGGGAGGCAGGAATGCCTGTTCACGTAGCGATGAGGATTTGCCAGTGTCCTGTCCTGTCCTGGAGCAAGGGCTGTGGCACTTCACACACTCCTAAGGTTTCTGCAAGCTCTATTAGAATGTGACTAGTTCATCTGCTAAAGAGAAAGACTCAGATTAGGAGGACTCTACAGGAACGATGTGCCCAAAATTGGTTTACATTTTTTTAAAGACCGTATTACACATAGATAACTCCAAACTCCTTCACATGGCCCACAGGCCACCTTGGATCTGGCACTGGCCACCTTGCCAACCTGTGCCCTCCAGCCACACTGGCCCGCTTGCTGGGCTGTGAAATAGCCGAGCTCATTCCCTACCCTTCGTATACTTCCAAGAGCCCTTTTCCTCCAAATCTTTGCGTGGATTCCTTCTTCTGTTCATTTAAGTATCTACTCAAGTGGCCCATCACTCTATAATCCCTGTCCTGTTAATTTTCTTCATAGCACTGCGTTCTGTCTGGAGTTTTCTTATTTGTGCCCATTATTTTCCATCTCCTCTGCCCGAGCATCAGCTTTGTGAGAAAGTGAATATTGTCTTCTTTGTTCACCACTCCATCCAAAGCGTCTGGCCCATGGTAGGGGCTCAGTAAATATTTCCTGATTGAATAATAGAGACATTTAGACAGGAACAGTTCAGCAAGTTGACTGCTGTATGAGAAGTAAATCAGGAACCTGAAATGTAGCTTTCCTGAGGAGGGGATTAGAGAAGGCTTTCCACAGAGGGACTAAAGACCTGCCTGAAGAATGAGTTAGCGTTTGGCCGATGGGGGGACGGTAGTGGACAACTGCAAAAAAAGCAATGCGTGTGAGGCAGGTGTATTGGGGAGTACAGACCAGTAGTGTTCAGGAAACCCTTCGTAGCTGGACATGTGGGGTTGGGTCAGGTGTGGTGGCAGGAGCTGACACTGGACAAGTCAGTAGGAATCATGTCACGAAGGGTCTTCTAAGCCTGAAAAGAAATTCGGATTTTCCCTTTGAAGTATTTCTGAGCCTTTCCATAACCAGGGCACTAGAAGGAACAGTCTGAATGCTGCACCTCTGCTCTTCTCATTCCTTTTGACTCTCAGCCTGTGGCATCTAACTTGCACCCTTATCACTGCATTAATGCCGCCTTTGCTGAGGTCCCTGGTGACTCTCTACTTGATAAATGCTTTTCTGCCATCATTTTATACAACTAAAGAACAACAGCTCTTGACCTGGTTTCCTCTCTTCTCTCCTGAACTGCTCTCTTCCCTTGATTTCTCTTGTTCTACATTTCTTTGGGGGCGCTACTTCTCAGTCTCCTTTCCAGACATCTTTCTCTCCCGCACCTTCTTCACTCTTGAAATGGTGAGCATTCCAAAGCCATCCGTCCACTCTTGTCATTCTTCATGCTCTCCTTAGGAAATCTCCTGTGCCCTTGACTTCTGCTGCAGGGACTCCCAAAAGACTTGGGAGTTGTGTACTTCGCGTCTTTTTCTTAAGCTCCAGATCTATCTATCCAGTCACTTTGTTGCCCAAACCAGAATTCTCCAAGTTCTTTCAGATTTTTCTTTTCTCCCCGCTTCCACCTCATAGATAATCAATTGTAAGTTATTTCAGTTCTTCTTTGCAATTTCTCAATTCTGTCTCCTTTTCAGATTTACTGTTAGCACTTCTGTTTATCAGTATCTCTTATCCAGATTATTGTTTTCCTTGCTTCTAAACACTGATCAATCAATCCCTCTCCCTCCCGCCCCAATTCTGTCCTCTATACAGTGGCTAGAGTGGTCTTTCTAAGAAGCAAATCCGATTATATTACTGTGACTCCCTGCCCACTGACTAAAGTGAGGAATCTGAACTTCATTTGTCAATTCCTTTACTGCCCATGACGTCAGTGTCCAGACTGGCTCTCTGCTTCCAGTCCCACTTCCATACTTCTGACTGGCAATGACTGCTCCTTTTTCTGATCTCCGACACCGAGTATCTGTACCACACCCAGGTACTTATACCACATGCCTTCTATTGTTCTTTAACTGTTTGTGTGTATATATTTTATGGACCAAATGAAGGGACCTTCTCCAGGGCTTGGACCATATCCTCCAGAAAGGGTAAGACAGTCAGTGCTGTGGACATAGTGTGCAGTTGATACATATTCATTAGATTACCTTCACTAATAAGTCTTTCTTTATAGATGTTCTTCATTAATCATGTCAGTTTCTCCTTTTAAAATTGTGTTCTCTGAGTTTTACATTTAACCGCATGAAGACTTTTTGTTTAGTAGCTTCATATTATTGCTTTGCTAATTAATAGGGCTGAACTTTTTCATTTTCACCTAGCACATTTTTTTTTCATAGACGAGGAATTCTTGCAATGTGCATGGTGGTAATAACAGCTATTTGGGGAAAAATCAGCAAGAGTGTGCTAAATACCGTCCAATACTCCTACATTCTTCTGTCATTGGAAAGGTTTATAAATTGAAAAGTATCACAACTTTAATTGGATTTGAGATCAGTTAATTTGATTCTTAGCTTCTCAAATGCAACCTTTTAAGAAAAAAGGAACTTTTGGTTCAATTTAAGACAAAGCACTAGGAATTACATGTCTCGTGACCTCAGAACATGAAGGACTGTTTTGTTTCTAACACAGGCATTGACGTGTAGAGAAGAACTCCTCACTCTACTCCTGTCACTCCTTCCACTGGTATGGAAGATACCTGTTCAAGAAGAGAAGGCAGCAGGTATGTTTCTTATATCACTTGCGTTACCAAAATTCCACTGGGGAAAAAAAGTTCCGTTGAAAAGCTCCTTCTGCCTTGACAGTTGATACAGTTCAAATTCAGAACAGTGTCTATTAGTGTGAGACTTGACATGAGAAGTTCTTTACGCAAACACATTTTTATTTCTGCTCATACAAAAACCATGGTGCTTCTTAGGGGGTTACTCAAATGTAATGACGGTTAGAAAACATATGAGGAAGGAGATCACTTAGCAGAAGGAGTAAATGTAGGTATGCAACCCTGTCTGAGAAATGGATAGTGAAATGTTCAAAAAAAGAAATGAAATTTCCTTCGCTTATTTTAAAGACTGCTTTCTATGACCAGTGCTCGACCAGTGACTTTTGCTGTTTAGTTTAGGGTTTTGTTTTGTTTTAACATTTCTTTGAGAGGGTTAATTGGAAGGAATACTTTGTTTCAAGGCTGGGTAGAATTCTTTCACTAAGGTCAATATCTGTTGTTAGTTTCTGATTTTGAAAAAACTTACACACACACATATATCATATTAAGTGTATGAAACTCCGTTGAAATGTTTCAGTAGAGGAATTACAGTTTTCCTCTTGACCATTATGTGATACGTGGGATATGTGAATTGTGAAATGTTTAGTGATCTCTCAGGATAAAAATAAATCTTTATATATTGGATTTTAATGCCACGTATGCATTTTAATTTCTGATATGAAGCTCTCTTCAGGGGATTAAGGTCTTGTAAGATTGCCATCCTGCTTATTGGTTGATTCACTAACTCTCTGCTCTTACTTACTTCTGATTTTGTAGAATTCACAAATTGTCTGGCACTTAAGATATCTGGTATTCTTTTGGGAAAGCTGTCTTCCTTGCCTGCGTCTTTTGCATCGGTAGAATTTGTCCAACTCCTTTTAATCTCTCCCCTTCCTCTCTTAATTAAGGCCGATATCTTTTATTTAGAGATTGTTATTTATTTGTTCTAAATTGCAACTATATTTTTCACATAGATCTTTCTACATAGCAGTGCAAAGGGAAAGACTGATTTTCTGAACTTTTTAATTAGTAAGGAAGATTTATGCATTTCCCCCAGAGGGAGTTATTGTGCGTGGGCCATGTGCTGGGGCCCTCAGTTCGAGGCACTGAGGACAAAACGGGGATGCCTGTTCCTAGCTCACTGTGAGGCACATTCAGTAATATTTTGAAGAACTCTTTTAACCTCAATCTTTGTGAATAATCTATTATATGCTTTTAAAATAATTTTGGGAAATCTTAAAGTTCTTAAGTTATATCAATAATATAGACTAAGTACTGTTTTTGAGAATATAATATGCCTTTGTTTCTTAATAATGGGACTGTTGAAGGAGATTTGTAATATAATATGAAGAGTAGTGCCAAATCCTAGATAATCTAGAGTCTCGTCTGTTGATGTCAGAGTGTAAAGTATGGTTTTTAAATTAGATTTTCTTCCCTAATTTTGTTCTCCTTTGTTGTGTTCCAAATCAGTTTGTATCCCCTGAACCAGTGCTACCTGGGACTGAGCATGAGAAAAATAATTATGGGGGGAAAGTGATCTGGAGACATAACACATCGCTAAGGGAAATCAGCCCCAGTAAAAATTAACGGAGGAAAAGCTCCTAAAGTGGAAGATAGATAAGAGAATAATCACCTACACAAATTGAGTTTGAAAACATATTAAGGTATTCTAAATTTTCTTTCTTCATTTTATTAGATTTTAATCTGCCGTTCTCAGCTGATATAATCCTGGCCAAAGAAAAGAACTCAAGTTCACAAAGATCTACTCAGGAAAAATTATATTTAGAAGGAAGTGCCCCATCCGGTCAGGTTTCTGCAAAAGTAAATGTTTTTCGAAAAAGCAGACGACAGCGTAAAACCACCCACCGCTATTCTGTAAGAGATGCAAGAAAGACACAGCTCTCCACCTCAGATTCAGAAGCCAATTCAGATGACAAGAGCGTGGCAATGAATAAGCACAGAAGGCCCCGTCTGCTACAGCATTTTGCAACACAGTCTCCTAAAGAAGACCACCTTACAGCTAAACTTGACCACTTAGCAACCAAAGAACGGACTCCTCCCGACACCATGGCTTTGGAAAATTCCAAGGAGATCCTTCCAAGACAGGAGTCAAACACCGACATTTTGAGTGAGCCAGCTGCCTTGTCGATTCTCAGTCACATGAACAATTCCCCATTTGACTTATGTCATGTTTTGTTATCTTTATTAGAGAAAGTTTGTAAGTTTGACATTACCTTGAATCATAATTCTGCTCTAGCGGCCACTGTAGTGCCCACGCTGACTGAATTCCTAGCGGGCTTTGGGGACTGCTGTAATCTAAGGGACAATTTGGAGAGTCAGATGGTTTCTGCAGGCTGGACTGAGGAACCGGTGGCTTTGGTTCAACGGATGCTTTTCCGAACAGTGTTGCATCTTATGTCAGTGGATATTAGTGCTGCAGAGGTGATGCCAGAAAATCTTAGAAAAAACTTAACTGAATTGCTTAGAGCAGCTTTAAAAATTAGAACTTGCCTAGAAAAGCAGCCTGACCCTTTTGCACCAAGACGAAAGAGAACACTACAGGAGGTTCGAGAAGGCTTTGTGTTTTCAAAGTACCGTCACAGGGCCCTTCTCTTACCTGAGCTTCTGGAAGGAGTTCTGCAGATCCTGATCTGTTGTCTTCAAAGTGCAGCTTCTAATCCCTTCTTCTTCAGTCAAGCCATGGATTTGGTTCAAGAATTCATCCAGCACCATGGATTCAACTTATTTGAAACCACAGTTCTTCGAATGGAATGGCTGGTTTTAAGAGAGGGAGCTCCTACGGAGGCCGCAGAGCATTTGAAGGCCCTGATTGGCAGCGTGATGAAAATAATGAGCACTGTCAAGAAAGTGAAATCGGAGCAACTCCATCACTCAATGTGCACAAGAAAAAGGCACAGACGGTGCGAATACTCGCACTTCATGCACCACCACAGGGATCTCTCAGGTCTCCCGGTCTCGGCTTTTAAAAACCAGGTTTCCAAAAACCCATTTGAGGAGACCGCAGACGGAGACGTTTATTATCCCGAGCGGTGCTGTTGTGTCGCGGTGTGCGCCCACCAGTGCCTGCGCTTGCTGCAGCAGGCTTCCCTGAGCAGCACCTGCGTCCGGGTTCTGTCTGGTGTGCACAACGTCGGAATATGCTGTTGCATGGACCCCAAATCCGTAATCATTCCTTTGCTCCATGCGTTCAAATCACCGGCGCTGAAAAATTTCCAGCCGCACATACTGAATGTCCTTAACAAACTTATTCTGGATCAGTTAGGAGGAGCCGAGGTCCCACAGAAAATGAAGAAAGCAGCTTGCAACATTTGTACCGTTGACCCTGACCAGCTAGCCAAATTAGAGGAAGCACTGCAGGGAAGCCCATGGGAGGCTGAACCTTCCCCAAGCCCGTCCAGTCCCTCTCACAGATCTCAAGGGATCCTGCCCAGCAGTGGGTCCGAAGACCTGCTGTGGAGATGGGGCGCCTTAGAGGCTTATCAGAATTTTGTTTTTGAAGAAGACAGGTTCCGTAGTGTGCAGATTGCAAATCACATTTGCACTTTAATCCAGAAGGGCAATGTAATTGTTCGGTGGAAGCTGTATAATTGCATATTTAATCCCGTGCTCCAAAGAGGCGTCGAGTTGGCGCGTCACTGTCAACACCTTAGCATTACTTCAGCTCAGGCCCACGTGTGCAGCCGTCATAACCAGTGTTTGCCTCCGGAAGTGCTTCAGATTTACTTAAAAACTCTGCCTGCTCTGCTTAAATCAAGGTTTGTATGTGCGCGTGGGTGCAGATATTTTTTTCTTGTATGCTTTTGAATGTCTTGACCTTTTATTCTTTCCTAGGATTTAAGTTTAGTTTAACAACAAAGAATGAATGTTCCCATCTCAGGTCAGATTTTTTTTTTTTTTTTTTTTTTTTTTTTACCTTGATTGATTGATTGATCTATTTATTTCATTTTACTGGAGTGGTTATAGGGCAGAGCACAGAGCCATTGATTTTAATTTCTCGGTGGGGAAAAAAAGTGAAGTTTAAATATATCGCTGAGGGGAAAAAAATGGACACAACATAGATATCCAACAGCAGGGGCAAGGTTAAATTAATTAATTTATATTTACTTGATAGAATATTAGTCATTAAAAAGAATGTTTACAAAGAGCTTATAATGTTTTATAAAACATACAAAATTAAAAATATCACCCACTTATTTACAACTTTGTAAAATATGCACATACCTAAAATGCTAATTATTTGTCAAGGCAGTAGATTTAAGGGAATTGTTATTTCTCAAATACCATAGCCACCTTTATTATGTATACAATGCATACAGAAAAATATAGAAAATACAGAAAAGCAAAAAGAAGAAAAATAAAATTACTTAGAATCCTACCAATGAGTGTTTTAGATTTTGTGATTGTCAAGTACTTAAAAAATAATTTTATGAATAAAGCTAGCTTCTGATAGTCTGGCCTTTCAAATTAATGCATATATCATTTTTAAAACGTAATAAAATATAACCTATTGTTATCTTTACAGTCTTTTTTTTTTTTTTAATTTCTGACATTCTGACATTGTTTAAAAAGAACTGACTTTATTCAAAAGTTTTGTAACTCTTTGGTATATTTGTGGACACCCTGGATCTTTGCTGAGCTGATTTATATTAGTTATTACTAGGATTCCAGTGATCCAGTCCCGAGAATCTCACCTGAGACAGGGCTGAAAATCTTCAGCTCGATAGTTTGGTTCCTTCCCTTTGTGAGGGGCAGGTGTAAAACAAAACGTCTTGATAGACCATGGGGCAGACAAACAAATGGACACACAAATGCCTGCCTGCTTGCAGCATTCGTCCATCTGAAGTGTGGAGGTGGTTGTGGCATTTAGAACTTGTATAGAATCTGCCATTTGGGGAAAAGTATTTTTCCCTGAATTGTTTCATTTAACTTGGGATGCATGTGATCCAGTCTTTCTAAATGATGCTTGAGTCATTGCAGTGTTTAAAGAAGGATGTGAAAGCAAGTAGAAAGTAATTGGAGATCCTCATCTAATGAAGAATGTTGGCAAAATAATTGATGAATTGGATGAGTAGTATATACCACGTGCAACAATGACATATTTAAATGGTATATTTGGCTCTGTATAAATGACGTTTCTGTTTGTAAAATCTCGTGTATTTTTTTTCCCTCACAGGGTAATAAGAGATTTGTTTTTAAGTCGTAATGGAGTAAGTCAAATAATTGAATTAAATTACTTAGATGATGTTCGAAGTCATTCCCTAAAAGCATTTGAAACTCTGATAATCAGCCTAGGGGAACAACAAAAAGATTCTTCAATTCCAGGTATTGATGGGCTAGACGGCGAACAGAAGGAATTGTCATCTTTAAATGCAGGTACTTCCTTTCGTAACCAGCAAGCTTATTCAGATTCTCCTCAGAGTCTTAGCAAATTTTATGCCAGCCTCAAAGACACTTATCCAAGGAAACGGAAGTTTGTTAATCAGGATGTTCATATCAACATGATAAACCTGTTCCTCTGTGTGGCATTCTTATGTGTAAGTAAAGAAGCAGAATCTGATAGAGAGTCGGCCAATGATTCCGAAGATACTTCGGGCTATGACAGTACAGCGAGCGAGCCTTTCCATCATATGCCGCCATGTTTATCTCCTGAGAGCCTTGTCTTGCCTTCTCCCAAACACATGCACCAAGCGGCAGACATTTGGTCCATGTGTCGTTGGATCTACATGTTGAGTCCAGTTTTCCAGAAACAGTTTTATAGGCTTGGTGGTTTCCAAGCGTGCCATAAATTAATATTTATGATCATACAGAAACTGTTCAGAAGTCATGAAGAAGAGCAAGGAAGAAAGGAAGGAGACCTAAATGTACATGAAAACCAAGATTTAAATAGAACTTCTCAATCTGAGATCACTGTGAAGGAAGATCTATCATCTTTGACTATGAAAAGAGACTCCATGCCATCAGGAATGGGTAGTCCAAAACAGAGTGCCGACAGTTTAGGTAAATTAGAGTCACAGCATATCTCTTCCAAAAATACGGGCCATGTTTCAGCTACTGAAGCTGCTCCTGAGGAAGCAAAGGTATTTATGAGTCAAGAAAGTGAGACCTCACTTCAGAGCATACGACTTCTGGAAGCCCTTTTGGCCATTTGTCTTCATAGTATCAGAGCTAGTCAGCAAAAGATGGAATTAGAGTTACCTAATCAGGTAATAACTTGGTCCTTTGTTCAGCTATTATGTAATATATATGTATGTGTATAGAAATACTTTTTTTCTTTTTTTGTTTTTTTCTTAATTTTTTAATGTTTATTTATTTTTGAGAGAGAGAGAGACAGAGTGCGAATGGGGGAGGGACAGAGAGAAAGGGAGACACAGAATCCGAAGCAGGCTTCATCCAGGCTCCAAGCTGTTAGCACAGAGCCCGACATGGGGCCCGAACTCACCAACCGTGAGATCATGACCCGAGCCAAAGTCGGACACTTAACCGACTGAGCCACCCAGGTGCCCTGTTTTTGTTTTTGGTTTTTTTTTTTTTCCTTTTTTTTTTTTTTTAAAGTTCTTTGTTTTTAAGTTTCTCTGTTTTAAAGGTCATTTTGTTTTTCCAAAGATTGTGTTTTGAGAAGCTCCTGTATGGTTAACACAGTACCAGGTATTGGGGAGGACAGAGGAGTACATGACCCAGTTCTTGCCCTCAGGAAGCTTATAGTTTAGTTTGGAATGCAAAATCCGCGTATGTCAAAGTTACCAACCCTGAAAGGCATTAGATATGCATTAAATGTCATGAGTGATCGTGGACTTTGTGTTTCAAAGTTCAAACTTTGCAATCTCGGTGTCATGCTGTCTGGTGCCCTGCTCAGATCCCCTTTACCCTGCTGATGCACCCGTCTGCCATCTGCTACAAGGGCTCACATCTGCACTCATCTCCCAAGGACTGCCCTTGGCTCATGGAGATGCTCCTTCTATAGATGCCTGGGAAGGGTGCCCATAGCCAGTGATGGATGGATGTAGCTGTGCAGAGTGGGGACAATCTTTGTGGTGTAGTTCAGCCTCCAGAGCTTCCGATGGAATTGGGCTGGGGCTCTGCATTTATTCTGAAATGACCTCTTGGCCTGGATTTTCCCCGCAACATAGCCTGCCTCCCTCATGACCTTACAGATTTCTCCTGGGAGCACCTCTCAACTAAAAAAGGAATCCTCAGTTTCAGGCCCTGCTTCTAAGGAAACTTCAAATATGGCAGGTCGCCTGTTCATAACTCATCCCTAACTTGTCAGCCAACATCTCTCCCTACTACAGTCCCTGTCTCCCTATTTCCTCCTGTCTAAAAACTTGCGATGCTTCTACATTGTGAGCAAACTCCTTAGGATAGCACACAAAGCCTTTCAGTGTCTTGTTTCCACTTCCTTGCCTGGCTTCATTTCCTGCCATCCTTCACCATGCTGCCATCAGCCATATGGAGCTAGCCAACAGCTTCTCAAGATGCCACTCTTTAGTAGTACTTCTGTACTTCTGTGCCTGTTTTTCTGCCTAGTATACTCTCTCCCTCTGTATGTGTGCTGTCTACCTCTGTTCTTTATGGTCCATCTCACACAACCCCTCCCCTGGGTGTCCCCTGGGACACTTTTGACAGGTCTCTCAGGCAGCTTCTCTCTTTTTGTCTCTCAGAGAACTTTGTTTATAGCTCTAGTATGGTCATGATGATATCTTGCCAATTTGTATCTGTTTCTTTCTCTGGACGGAGGCAGTTCCTTAAGGGAGAAGTCAGTTTCGTATCCATCTTTATGGCTTCATTGCCTAATATAGGTACATAGATAAGCAGCAAGAGTTTCCTTCAAAGACAGAAGGGAGGGAGTAAAGAAGGGAGAGAGAGGGAGGGATTAGAATATAAGTGCTTCTTTGTTATGGAATCTCTAAGAATAAGGCATTTGTAAAATGTAGAGGTGGTTAATCAAAACTCTGAAGTTTCAACTATTTTTTTTTGTATGTGATATAGTCAATTTATGATACATTGAAATTCAGAATGAAATAAGATGAGTAAAACATTTGATAAATAAGTGTTATTAATTATAACAGGATATTTGTATAAGGGCTGGATATTTAGTTAGTATACTTTCATATCTGCTGCAAATAAATGTACTAATAACTTTGTACATGTTAAGTAAATATTTATTTTGTCATTGTTTAATTTTTTAAGCACGTTATTAATATTCTTAATATCCTTTATTTTACCTTAGAATTTGTCTGTGGAAAACATACTGTTTGAAATGAGGGACCATCTCTCCCAGTCAAAGGTGATTGAAACAGAATTAGCAAAGCCTTTATTTGATGCCCTGCTTCGAGTCGCACTGGGGAATCACTCAGTAGATTTTGACCACCATGATGCTATGACTGAGAAGGTATGGATAACATTCAGTTGTGTTTTTTAGGTATGACTAGCAGAGGCAGACGGGCATGGGATGGGACCAGCCACTGATGAATGTGGTTAGAACACGGCCAGGATCTGGTCATATCTCCTTCTGTGAGTCATATCTCCATCACGTGGGATGGACAGTATTCACTCAGTGCCCCATTTCATGAAAAGCAGGAGAGCAATGTGACGTGCTTGTTTTCATCTAATCTGGCAGTTTACTGACAAATTGCTCTCAGTGAGACAGAAATGTATTATTTGATTTGCTAAGTCTCGCGTATAACCGATAGTTTATTAAATGATCATTCAGGCATGGTGATGACTCAGCTCTCTTTTCTGATCCTATATTGGTACAGTTAATATTTCCAGAACTCTCTATTCACTTTCATTTTAAATCACTCAACATAAAAATGACTAGTACTTGCAAAGAAATTAGCACAGTTTTTCAGTCATTCATGTTGGCATTTTTTTTCTAAAAGAACTATTTTAATATTTTTCCTGAAACCGTGATGCATATTTAGTTTACTTCCCTCTCCTGTCCTGTTTCTTTTACCTTCAATTAATTGGCACCTGTCCTTTATGTAACTTCTCTCTTAATTTCTCAGTCTAGCCATGTATATGACATTTTATTATCTTCTGCCGTAATATTTTACGTTGCTGTTTGTCAGAACTTTAAAAACTTACTGAAGTAGCTACTAATGCCTTCATCATGCTCCTGGATCAGTTGGTTAACTGGAAAATGTTACAATACCTCCTTTAATCTACCTTCTATTAATGTTGCAGTGAT
This sequence comes from Neofelis nebulosa, assembly GCF_028018385.1. Lineage (NCBI taxonomy): Eukaryota > Metazoa > Chordata > Mammalia > Carnivora > Felidae > Neofelis > Neofelis nebulosa. Next base: position 6,715,619 of record NC_080794.1, on the reverse strand, counting down.
AAAGCACTATGAGATTCTGTAAGTGAAAATGTTTTCTAAAGTGAATATCTTAGTAGCATTTTTATGAGAAAAGCAAGATTTCAGGTTGCACTATACTACACAGGAAGTTAATGCTGGATTCTTGATTTCTGAGAATCAAGAATACATGTAGATAGTCTCATTCTGAAATCTTAAAATTAATCCCTTTGAACAATTTTCCTGTCTACTCTGGTTATCTATTTTATGAAACATTTCATTTATAAAAATCCTATGGAAAAATCTTTTTCCATGAACAAATGTGGAAAAATGGTATTTATTTACTAGCATAAAGTTGTAAGAAGTATAATTCCACCTCATTGTGGTTTTTGGTCATTTGCTATTGTACAACTAGTGTGAAATTTCACAGACTTCTTTTTCAGTAAAACTGAAATGACCCATAGCTTACTCTGTTACAGACCCCCATTTTGGAGGTGTTAATAAAGTCCAGAGATTCTGGAAAATCTTGCTGCATGAAATTCATAATTTATAGTGCTTAATATTGATTCCTGAGATTTTTTTTCATAAAGAAAACAGTGAAGCTATCCTCAAAATCACTTTTGAGTAATAAATATTCTATTATTAAAAATGAGCAAATATTACTACTTTTGCCTTCTAACTGCACCAATCTTATAGAGTCATCAGTCTGAAGAAGGATTGTCATCCCAACCTGGTGATTTTTCGGAAGAAGCTGAGGATTCTCAGTGTTGTCTTAAACTTTTGGCTGAAGAAGAAGGTTATGAAGCAGACAGTGAAAGCAACCCTGAGGACAGTGAAACCCGAGATGATGGTAAAAAATCACTGAAGTACTTGTGGTCGGATTTGCAAGTCAGATTATTACTTAGAAAAATGGTTATAATAATACCACCTTGGAATTTTGTATTGCCTTGCAATTTAAAAGAGGCATTGCTACGTTTTATTTGATCTCAACAGTAAATTCTGGCATTTGTATATACGACTTAAAACAGATACATTTTGGTATTACAAACATTAACTGAATGCCTGAGAATACAGGGTAGAGAAAGTCCCTGCTTTCATATATATTCCAATAGAAAAAACAAGCAATAGGTGTCAGAAGTGAACAGTATCAAGAAATAAAACAGGGTGATATGGTAGTGATGGGGTGGTCAGAGAGGGCCTTGCTGAAGATGTTAGTCTATCCAGACACGCATTGACAGGAAGAGCATTTCAAGCAGTTTGTTATGAAGATTAAATAACGTAAGGAATACAGACATCTTTTTGTGAAATCCAAAGATGCTGCAGCATAGACTTTTTTCTTAGTTCACCACATCCCAGCTTGTCCTTAGGATGGAGCTACATTGTACACGATCCTTTGTCCCTGGGGTTAAAACTTGGGTAGAACAACAACACCACAAATGGATGGATTGGAGCCAAGAGATTTCTGGGAAGTCTCTATCTTTCTAAAGTTGGTCTTATGACAGTCCCTTATGTACTGCTAGCCCTCACTAAGTTTATAGTAGCTTGTCCTCCATAGTCTATTTTTTCCTTCCCATTGAGTAAAGGAACAATCACTGATGTCCCACTGAAAGGGCTTGATAGACGCATAGCAAGTATTCGTTCATTCATTTGTGTACCATAAAGAGAGTGAAAACAAGAAAAGCACAGCCACTAATTGAAAGAATATACATATGTGTATATGTATACACACACACACATATTCATATAGCTTACTTGATTTATTAAACTATTCTTGTTTGTTTCCAGTTTTATTAAGAAATAATTGACATACATCACTGTGTAAGTTTAAGTTACACAGCATGATGGTTTCATTTACATCTATTGTGAAATGATTACCACCATAGTATCAGTTAACATCCATCATCTTATATAGGTACAATCAAAAGGAAAGAAGAAAAAATTTCTCCTTGTGATGAGAACTCTTAGGTTCTGTTCTGCTGACAACTTTCTTCCATTATCATACAGCAATGTAGGGGTGCCTGGGTGGCTCAGTCAGTTAAGTGTCTGACTTCAGCTCAGGTCATGATCTCATGGTTTGTGGGTTCGAGCCCCACGTTGTACTCTGTTCTGTTCTGACAGCTCGGAGCCTGGAGCCCGCTTCAGATTTTGTGTCTCCCTCTCGCTCTGCCTCTCCTCCACTCACGCCCTGTCTCTCAAAAATAAATAAACATTAACAAAAAATGTTCATATCGTATAGCAGTGTTAACTATAGCCATCATGTTGTCCATTGCATTCCTAGTACTTATTTATCTTATAACTGCAAATTTATACCTTTTGAATTTTTTTTCCATTTCCCCCTCCCCCCACCTTCTGAGGCAGGGCTTTTGAAAAAATATTGCTTGGGGCGCGTGGGTGGCTCAGTCGGTTAAGCATCCGACTTCGGCTCAGGTCATGATCTCACAGCTCATGGTTTCGAGCCCCGCGTCAGGCTCTGTGCTGACAGCTCAGAGACTGGAGCCTGCTTCGGATTCTGTGTCTCCCTCTCTCTGACCCTCCCCTATTCGTGCTCTGTCTCTCTCTGTCTCAAAAGTAAATAAACGTTAAAAAAAACAACTTAAAAAAAAAAAGAAAAGAAAAAAATAATGCTTTAATGGGGTTGGCTTTACCAGAGTACTAACGTTTTATGACAGACTTCCCCCTTTTTATAGGTTTGTCAACTAGCTCTTTTAAAATATTTGTTTTAATGTTTATATTTGTTTTTGAGACAGAGCATGAGTGGGGCAGGGGCAGAGAGAGGGGGAGAGATAGAGAATCCAAAGCAGGCTCCAGGCTCCGAGCTGTCAGCACAGAACCCGACGTAGGGCTTGAACTTGTCAACCAGGAGATCATGACCTGAGCCAAAGTCTGATACTCAACCGACTGAGCCACCCAGGAGCCCCTCAACTAGATCTTAATTTAAAGAACTCCAGTCCACATAGACATTTATACATTTCTTGACTACGTGAACATTTTTTTTAAAGACCCCAAGCAGTCACTTTTAAGAGCACATCAGTTAAATTTTCCAAAGTGTAATATTTGGTGACAGTGTCTATCTTTCTTATGAAGAAGTCAAAGTATAGGATTCACCCAACCGCTAGCCAAGCCTATTATTTTCACAGATATATGGGCAGGCAAATGAACCACCCTGTGATTTAGGTATTTTGGCAGCAGAAAGTTTGGGATAGTGGTTTTTTCCACTTGTGCCAGAGGAATGTGTTAAATCTGTATCACATGTCTATAAAATTTACTGTTGATATTTGTAATCCTGTTGAAGACCAGAACTACTTTTAAGCCACTCACTCATCTTCAAATATCCACAAGACTTGATTATTCAGGATACTTACTGTAATCAAAAGGCACCCTGTAGGAAAGGGCATCGTGAGAATCTTCTTATAAATAGCACTTTGCCACAAGATCTCCTAAATGTTAAATGAGATTTGAAATATGTATTCCGTGTTTAGGGAATAAAAACAATCTTTTCTTTTCCCCTGTCAGGTGTAGACGTAAAGCCTGAAGTAGAAGTTTTCAGCACATCAGGCAATCCGAAGGACTTACTTGAAAACCTCACAGACGGGGAAATAATATATCCTGAGATTTTTATGCTGGAATTAAATTTGCTTTCTGCTGGTAAAGCCAAACTTGATGTACTTGTCCATGTATTTGAGAGTTTTTTGAAAATCATCAGACAGAAAGAAAAGAATATATTTCTCCTCATACAACAGGTAAAAGATGCATTGAGTTAAATGTGATCAGTATTTATCATGTTCATGCCCCAGTTACTCATCTCTCTATTTTGAACCCAACTTGCCTGAAAATTATTTGAGATGACTACTTAATCTTTTATAATGCCTCAGGTATGTTTTTACCTATGAGTGGTAAAATCTGAAAATATTTTAACTCCATGGTCCTCTAAAGGAGCATAAAAAAATTAACGTCATTGGCTAACTAGTCCTAGTATATTTCTGAGAATGGGTGATAGTTTTAAAATTACATTGAATTTTAATATGGTCACTGTTTTTGAAAAATCAGAAAACAAAAACAGTATAAAAAAATAAATGTATACACCACCTTTAGGTGAAAAGTATGTAATTATATACATAGCATTCTTTCCAGTTATTTTAAAGTATTTATATATGTATATACAGTAAACTGTCAATTTATTATGACATTACAGTTGCTTCATGCTTTCATGAGGTAAGAAATTTAATTTCTTATGTTTTGTTTTTTTAATCTTCAGGGAACTGTGAAAAATCTTTTAGGAGGGTTCTTGAGTATTTTAACACAGGCTGATTCTGATTTTCAAGGTGCGTTGAAACTGTTAGTTTTACACAATAGCTTTAAAATTATTTTGTTGTTATGTGAAATGAAGAGTTGGTAATAATGGCTTTCGCTGGCATAGTGCTCTATGGTTCCAAAAGTAGCTTTATATGCATCATCTCTCTTGTTCCCCAGAAACACCCAATAGAATAGACGTGGTATAAGTATCTTGATTTTGTAGAGAGCAAGCTCTGGATTCCAAGGGACTGAGTGAGTTGTTCAGGGTCGTGTACGTAGAAGTGGCATCACAGCAACGGTAGTCTAAACACCGTGTTGCTGCTTCATCAGATACTGAGTGCCGCTCTCCACTCAGTGCTCTCACAGACGTTTGAGGAATTCATAATGAGTATATAAAATGGTTATATTATATATGATAGATAGAAACCTAGCCTTTAGTTGGAGAAATCTAGATTTTGGTTGGAGAAGTATAACACGCGTGAAACGTTAATTCAGGTTTGTCAGATGTTCCCTCATGATTAAATTCAAGTTACGCGTTTTTGGCAAATAGGCCTCATAAGTTACGTGCCTTTTGCGTGTGTCGTATTGTGGTTTGTGTATCTGTATCTTATTACTGTGATGTTGACTTTGATCGCTTGGTTAAAGTGGTGTCTTGTTGAGTTTCTACATTGTAAAGTTGCTGTTTACTGTGGTATTTGCCAAATAGCTATTTTCTATTCCCATTATTACTTCTATATTTATTAATTGGGATTATACTGTAAAGAAAAGTCTTTCCTCTTCTTCCGTTTACTTGTTTAGTGTATGCGTATGTTTATATTTCTTGTGGTAGACACTTTATTGTGGATCCTTTTGAGCTGAAGACTTATTTCTAGCTTAGCTCTGAGAAATTCTATTATATTACCTTTTAATAACAGTTTTATTGAGATACAATTCATATACTACACAGTTCACCCATCTTAAATATGCAGTTTAGTGTTTTTTAGTATATTCACAGTTATGCAACCATCACCACTTTTTTGCTATTCTGAATAACGCCATGAACACTCATGTACTAGTTTTCACATGGACATGTTTTCATTTCTTTTGGGTCCAGTGGTAACTCTGTGTATAACTAGATGAGGAACAGCCAGACTGTTTTCCAAAGTGGCTGACTTATTTTACATTCCCACCAGCAGAATATGAGGATTCTTGTCTCTTCACATCCTTGCCAGCACTTGTCATTACCTATGTTTTTGGTTATATCCATCCTAGTGGGTGTGACATGATATCTCATTGTGGTTTTGATTTGCATGTTTCTGATGGCTAATGTTGTTAGTCCTATTTTCTTGTGTTTATTGGCCATCTGTGTTTCTTCCTTGGATAGCTTTGGAGAGATTTCTATTCAGTCCTTTACCCATTTTTATTTTGGATAATTTGTGGTTTTAATCATTGAATTGTAAGAGATTTCATGTATTCTGGGTAAAAACCCCTTATCAGAAGTATGATTTGCACATATTTTCTCCCAGTCTTTGGCTTTATCTTTTCATGTTCTTGATGGTATACTTTGAAACGCAAATTTTTTATTTTGATGAGGTCCAATTTATCTATTTTTGCATTTGTCACAATGCTTTTGGTGTCATATCTAGAAAGGTCTAACAGTCACAGAAATTTAGTATTTTTTTTAATTTAAAAAATTTTTTAATTTTTATTTGAGAGAGAGACACTGAGAGTGCACGAGATGGGGAGCAAGGCAGAGGTGGGGGAGAGAGAGACAGACAGACAGACAGACGTCTAAGCAGACCCCATGCTCAGCGCAGAGCCCAACGTGGGGCTCGATCCCACAACCCTGGGATCGTGACCTGAGCCAAAATCAAGGCACCCTGAGACTTAGTATTGTTAAAAATAATTTTCTCCTCTCTGTGTTTTATGCTCTCTTCTTTTTTACATCCTCATTGTAATCTCAGGCCTTCTTGGATTGACTTTGCATTGTCTTAGCTTTCCTCTCACATTATCTACTTCTCTCTTTTTGTGCTGTGTTTTGGGAGATTTCTTCAATTCTATTCAAACCTTTTGTCCAATTTTTAATTTTGGCAATTATCTTGTAATATTTAAGAGCTTCTTTTTGTTCATTTGATTTTTGGTTATTCCATTTTCACATAAGGATAAAATATCTTCTTAAATATATCTGGATGTAGGGGCACCTGGATGGCTCAGTTGGTTGAACACCCACATATCTGGATATATATCTGGATCTTGTCATTAACATCTTAGAAAGATATCTTTCCTACCCTAAATTATTTATGTTCTCTCTGGGGTCAGTTTATCAATTTGTCTTTTATATCTTGTTTTTTCTCTTTTATGTTGCTGATTCTCAAATATTTTTTGAACCTTTTATTGCCCATTTCTATTTAAGAAAGCCGTTGGAGCTAATGATGTAAAAGTAAATTTGCTTTCCTATTTGGCACCTTCCCTGAATGGGCAATCTGTTGACAATCCCTGATGACTGAAGTTCCCCAAATACCATAATAAGGAAATCTTTACTTTGGGGGGCCATTAGGGCCACTATTACCCCATAAGACATTCTGTGTACATTAGAAAAGTATTTCCTCCACACATACGGCTTGTGAATAGTGTCTTCGTGCTAAGAAAAAGTCATCCCTTCATCCAGGCAACACAGCCCAATGCCAGGATGCATGGCTTGGTGAATAGCTTTCGGGTTATATTTTAGTCCCTGTTCTCTCCCTTGGTTAAGCTGCTCGGCCTGTCTGCAGACTGTACTTGGATAACTGGTAGCCCTGGTGCTAACGTCCCACTCTCCAGCTCAGCTTTTGCGCGGCAATCCGTTGAGTTTCTTTCAAGAGTTATCAAGGTGTGGGCATAGAAGTCAAAGCTGAGCTACCTGTGCCCTATATTCAGGGTCAAGGAGAGAGGTAGGTGCTTCCAGACAAACCTTGTATTAATCCCTGCATTTGTAGCCTCATTCTTACTTCCTCTCCAGAATGTAGACAGACAGATTGGCTCCTCCTCCTCCTCTGAGCCGCTTCGTAATTCAGAGAGATTCTAGGCTGCAGCTTCTCTTATCTCTCTGCTCTTGCATCTTCAAGAAATGTTTTTAAGTCTGACGTGCCCCCAGTGCCCACGGACTCCCCCCTTTTATTGCTGTTATGGATCTCTTTTCTTCTTGTAATTCTGTACTTTTAGTTCAGCCAGTTTTCAGTAGTAGACAAAGAAATATAAATACATATCTCTATCCCCTCATTTTGAACTGGTACCTGTCTGTGTTGAACTTAAAAAAAAGTCTAAGCACCCATATATACTTTATTTTGATCATATTACTTCTCCCCTTCCACCCCCCGTGATTATCTAACACTTTATTTGATAGTGTTTTTTAAAATCAGAATCCTAGTTAGGTTCATACGTTACAGTCAGTAGATATGTCTCAACTCTTCTCTTCTGTGGATGTCTACTCTCAGTCCTTGAATTTTGTTGCTGTCGTCGTTAAAGAAGCCAGGTCTTTTATCATGAGGCGTCTCCTGCATTCTGAGTTTTGGTGATTATGTCCCCGGGAGGTTGTTTAACCTGATCCTTTCTCCCTTATATTTCCTTTCACTGGTAGTAAGACCTAGAAACCTAATCAGATTTAGGTTCCATTTTTTTTTTTTAACAAAGTGTTTTAATGTTTACTTATTTTTGAAGAGACAGAGACAGAACGTGAGCAGGGGAGGGGCAGAGAGAGAGGGAGGCGCAGATCCAAAGCAGGCTCCCGGCTCTGAGCTGTCGGCACAGAGCCCAACGCGGGGCTCAAACTCACAAACCGTGAGATCATGACCTGAGCTGAAGTCGCTCACTTAACCAAGTGAGTCACCCAGGTGACCCTACTAGGTTCCATTTTTTGACCAGAATATTTTACAGGCAGGAGTCCGTGCCTCCAACCAGAGGCGCATAATGTCTGGTCGTCTCTCTTGGGGAGGTGCCAGGAGCCATGGATGCTCATAGCCTAGGTGCATAGCACAGTGCATAGCACTGCAAAATGGTAACATGCTGTGATTTCATCTTTGATAAACGGGAATACTTAAAGAAAACTTGCTGTCATCAACTATTTGGTTACCCTGAGATAGAGTTCATAAAGGAAAGGCAGGAGAAATACTTAATTACTTTCCTGTAGTGACTAGTTTTCATAGTTCTTACTCTACAACCTTTCATGGGTTTGTGTTACAGGGTAAAGTCGGTGCTATTTTAGTCTCGTTGCGTCAGTTCGCTGCTTCTACAAAACATGATGCTTACACGTGGCTTCTGTTCTCAGGTTGCACATCAGGGTTATTTCTGGCATGTCTAAAATGGAGATAGTATTTCATTTGTAGGAATTTTTTTGCTGAGGATTAGCTGAGATAATGCATGTAAACGTACTTTGAATACTAAAATGCGTGCTACAAAAATTAATCACTTTATTCTAAAAAGTTCTGTGAATTTATGTACTACCAATTATATTTTATTCTAAACCCCACAATGGAATAAAGAAAGCATTCAAAATAGTTTGTGATATTTAATTATCTTCATAATCTTTAATATTTACACTTTTATCTATGTCATCTAATTAGAAAGTAATACTTATAATTTAAACAGTTTCAAGATGAGAAGGTAGCAGACCATTTTATGGTATTTAACAGTGTCAACTTACTTAACAAATATTGTATTAATTTATGCTTCTTTAAATAATACCTTTACTGGGAACTAACCAACCTTTAAGAAAAGTGGGGGTGGGGGGGTTGTCACTGGGTGGGTTGGTTTGCATTTAATCATATTGCTATTTTTTCAGCATATTTTTGGATTATTAGATTGTTTATAATCCACTGAAGATGTGAAACTAGTATTTGATCCCTTTCAGTGAAATTGTTTGTTCTGTGTCTTTAATTTTGTATTGGCTTTAATTTTTTCCCCCCTATCTTTCTTTAATTTAGCATGCCAAAGAGTATTGGTGGATCTTTTGGTATCTTTGATGAGCTCCAGAACGTGTTCGGAAGAGCTAACCCTTCTTTTGAGAATATTTCTGGAGAAATCTCCTTGTACAGTAAATATGCTATAATTTAATATTTTTTCACGGATACCTAATAGGATATTTTAAAAACTATTTGGAAATCACTAAGCTCTCTCTTTTGTTGTGGTAATTATTATACAGTCAACTCCATGTTATTATGTGTGAGATTCTCAATCATTTTATTATTTGCCCACATTTTAACTGTTTCACTTCAGTTTTGGCTAACCAGCCTCTCGTTGGGATCGTAGTCCCATTACCTCATCCCACCCCCAGTTGTTGTGCTTAAGAAATGCCAAGTAATTTTAATTACTAAAGAGAACTTAATTATGAGTAGTTGTTACCATTTTAAGGATTATCCTTTTTTTTTTAGAAAATTAGTATCTACTCTTCAGGTATCTTGTATCACTTCTTTCCATTGGTGTAACTTAGTGACTTTTAGATTGTTCTTTGCTGAGAAACTCATTTTTATAATGAGACCTTGACTGGAAGCATATGCAAATCAAACAGAAAACCTGGGAGCTACTTTCTGTGACGCAAGATTAAATGTCACTGAGCCCTGCCCATTTCCCCACCTTACTCCTGCTTGTGGACCCTGAGAGGGCTCTATGGAGCACAAGGTTAAAAGCCACTGATGTAGACGTTTGGTGACTGTAGTTTGGAGTGTTTCTTTTTTAAAACATTTTTAAATATTTATTCATTTTTGAGAGAGAGAGAGACAGACAGAGAGGCAGAGCATGTAAGTAGGGGAGTGGCAGAGAGAGAGGGAGACACAGAATCCGAAGCAGGCTCCAGGCTCTGAGCTGTCAGCACAGAGCCTGACGTGGGGCTCAAGCCCACAAACCTTGAGATCATGACCTGAATCAAAATCGGACACAACCCACTGAGCCACCCAGGCACCCTGAAATGTTTCTATTACTTTCCCTGAGTGCATTTCTCATCATCATCATCATCATCCTCATCATCATCAATATTAGCCGTTATTTTATGCATAGGGCATATAATTGGTAGGGCATTGTACTAGGTTACTCTTTTCTACTTTTTTACTTGTCTCCTTAGTCATTACTTTTCTCTTTAATTAGATGCTCGTTTCCTCTCTTGTCTCTTCTACAGTTCTACACTTCAGTTTAACAAAAAATTTGTAATTTATAAAGAAAACCTAAAAACACTTATTTTGTTTTACCAAAAGCAGATGAAAGAAAATTAATTTGATTAGGGAAAACTCATGTAAAGTAAGTTGGAAAGTAATTGAGCCACTCAATTTTATGAAGTCAGTCATGTTAGAAATATCATCCAGAAATCTGGAGAATTTGTCAGGTGTCTGGTTCTGTGCTTCACTTAAAAATAATTGAGAGACGGGCACCCAGGTGGCTCAGTCAGTTGAGTGTCTGACTTTTGATTTTGGCTTGGGTCATGATCCAAGAGATCATGACATCAAGCCCCACATCAGGCTCTACGCTGAATGTGGAGCCTGCTTGGGATTCTCTCTTGCTCTTCCTCTGCTCCTCTCCCCTACCCATACTCTCTGTCTCTCTCAAAAAATAAATAAATAAAATAAAGTAAAATAAAAAGTAAAATTGAGAGAAACAACTATAGTCTACTTAGAAATAAACATCTTTCTTTGGTAGAAATGATTCCAGATATAATTACTGTAGTTAATTTATTTTGTTTTTATTAAAAAGTTTTTTTAGTTTATTTTTTGAGAGACAGAGCAAGGAAGGAGCAGAGGGAGAGGGAGACAGAGAATCTGGCAGCACAGACTGTCATTTATAACCAGAATTTCAAAACTATTATGTACCTTAACATGATCCTGACGTTTTGTTTTGCTTTTTCTCTAGGAAGTTCTTCTTTTGGGTATTCTGAAAATTATTGAAAGCGACATTGCTATGAGCCCTTCACAGTATCTAACCTTCCCTTTACTGCATACGCCAAATTTAAGCAATGGCGTTTCATCACAAAGGAGTCCTGGGATTCTAAACAGTAAGGCCCTGGGATTATTACGGAGGGCACAGAGTTTGCAGAGCAGGAAAGAGTCTGACAGTGAAAGTTTCCCCCAGCGGCTGCTCTCCTCCTGGCACGTAGCCCCAGTCCACTTGCCGTTGCTGGGGCAGAACTGCTGGCCACACCTGTCAGAAGGGTTCAGCGTCTCACTGTGGTTTAGTGTGGAGTGCATCCACGAAGCGGAGAGTGCCATGGAGAAAGGAAAGAAGATAAAGAAAAGAAACAAATCCTTACTGTTGCGGGACAGTAGTTTGGATGGCGCAGGTATGATGTTCCTGCTGTTATCTGTTGTCTGTTTCACTGAGCTTTTTCACGTGGGCATTTGGGTTGAGCTGTAAGTACATGGGGATTTCTCACTGGCGCTGGACATGTTCTTCGTGCTAGGTGCCTTAGTGATGGCAGGCCCTGCCTCCCCAAAGCCTGGCTGGTGAGATAGCTTCAAAAACCCTACTTTCTTTTGTACTTTGGCCTTGGGGCTGGAGGTGGGGGCTGTGGTGGAGGGACCCCCACGTGTACAACTGCCGTGGGGGATCACCAGCCCCATTTCCTGCCTCTTTCCTGGTCCCATGACTGGATTAGGGTGATTCCTGGTATGAGAGAAGTAAAGGAAGAAGCCCGAGAGCCACTCTTCTGTCCTTCTGTCCCCTTCTCCCCAGGCCCCAGGAGCCCCCATCTCATCTCCTTTCTCTCTCTTAGCTCAGCTCTCCTCCTCACGCCACATCGTTCCGCAGTGCCCCTCTCCTAGTTCCTGTCACATTGCGTTTGAGTGAGTCAGCCTTTCTCCACGGTTAGAATCATTTCTATTCCAGTACTTTCTATGACCAATCCAATCTCTGTTTTGCTGCCACGAAACTGGGTCTGGTTCCTCATATGACGAGGGCAGGAAGAACCTGTTCGTTAAAAAGCAGTTTATGGTAGTGAGAAGCCAAGCAGGTCGGCTAATTGTTAGGGTCCATGGGATGGATGAAATGACTGGATGAGACAGCTGGTTAGGGCTCACGTGGAGGTCCTGGCCGCAGGGGCTCTTCACGGGGCAAAGCTGACACATCCCGCTGGCTCCCTGCTTCAGAACACTAGGCCTTCGGGCAAGGTCCTCCACCACTGACACTGATAGAAAAGAAATCCTTAATGATGCTGTCAAGACGGGAGAGTGAGAAGTGTCACCTGATGTACGCAGCTGGAACTCGGAATCCACTTCTCCAGACACATTTCCGTGTTGTTAGCATAGCGTACTTCTGCACTTTTGCGGGTTAGCCTAGGAAGCCAGACTTAAAACAAATAGTTCTAGCATTTTCTTTTGTGAGTTGAACTTTGCCACTAAGGATTGATAGCTCTGAAGCAACATATATGTGATCTTATCGATGCTCCTGCTGCCCCGTGTACATTGAGTGCTTTCTGTATGTGCATTACTTTGCCCCACTCTTTCTACTTACGTTTTCAATCTAATCTTCACAACGGTTCGGTAAGGTGAGTGCTCGCACTGTCCATATCCACAGATGATATGAAACAGCATGACCAGTTTATATAGCTGGTAAGTGATGGGGAGGGATTTAGACTCACCTATATCTAATTCAGAGCTTGAGCGCCACCCCTGTACTGTAAACTGTGCAGATCTCTTTCTCAGATTTAAGTGGGGGCAATCACAATGCAGACAGTCTCTGATAAAATGAAATAAGTATACACAATGACCTGAGAAAAAGTGGAGTAGTGGGCAATTAAAACAATTTTTTTTATTGTAGAAATATATTAGAAGACATATATTTTAGAATGACAGTTCTGCATAAACATTAAAAAAGAACATTTAAAAATAGTATATATACCAAAATTTTGAAGGGAGAGATGAAGAAGATATTATAGTGATGACACATCCTTTGCCCTAAACCAACTTTGTGACCTTGAGCAAGTTACTTAATCTCTCAACACCTCAATTCTGTCACCCTCTAAATGGGGACAATAAAATTTACCTCAGGGGCGCCTGGGTGGCGCAGTCGGTTAAGCGTCCGACTTCAGCCAGTTCACGATCTCGCGGTCCGTGAGTTCGAGCCCCGCGTCAGGCTCTGGGCTGATGGCTCGGAGCCTGGAGCCTGTTTCCGATTCTGTGTCTCCCTCTCTCTCTGACCCTCCCCCGTTCATGCTCTGTCTCTCTCTGTCCCAAAAATAAAAATAAAAAACGTTGAAAAAAAAAAATTAAAAAAAAAAAAAATTTACCTCAGAGGATTGTTGTATTAACTATTTGTTATATTTCTACTTTACAGTAGCTGGGTACACACTGGTTTCTGTTCTAGTCTTTTATTTATGCAACGTCAGATTTGATATGGAAACATTAGTAGCACATCAGATACGAATTCTGTATACATCTCATATCTTGGGCAATAGTCCTCAAAATAATGAATTTAGGGGGAATATTCTTAAAGATTGGTGGTGTTTATACTTGTTGGAAAATGGCAACAAATATATAAGCAGTCTAATAGCTGGTAGTGTTCATCTTCTCTGAAAGTCTGAGCCCTTGGACGTGCATTTTGTATTTTGGTGCATCTTCATTAACATAGCTCTATGTGAAGTCAGGCAGTGTAGTAACAGTGTAGATGGCTTGAGGATTCAGTGTGGTGAGAAACCACTTGAAGTCAAGATGAATAACCAGATAGCCCAAAGCATATGGCATTACCTTAGCTTGCCTAAGAATAACATTTTAGAGTTTCAGAATCACTTAGCAATTATATGCAAAGATGATTCATCAGGGAGTCTAAACAAAGAATATATTCAAACAGCACAATTGTTCAAAAATCAATTTTTTTTAAAAATCATGCTATTGTAATAATTATAGGATGATTTTTGGCCGCGCATGTGACAACGGTGTGTGCTCTGTGGGCCAGGGTCTGTAATGTCAGAGTGACCGAATCCAATCAATAAGAGAAATGTGGCACAGTTTGTAATAGGTCACCACAGTGACATCACAATGATCTGTTCATTCCCACAATTAGCCCTTAATTATCATATATTTTGAAGACTTTAATAACTTCCAGTGTACCCAGTTACTGTTTTCGCTCCTGGTGCTTTTTTGGAATTAACATCTCAAGTTTGGGAATATTGTTTGGAACATCCAGGTAAATAATTTACTGCAAATGAACAACCATGCTTTGTATTCTTTTAAATTCACGTTTCCCCTCATTTTATCAACTGCTTTACTGATTATTCTCACGTCTTTTTATCATAGAGAACAACAGACTGGAAGGTGCCGAGTACATAAATCCTGGTGAAAAGCTCATAGAAGAAGGATGTATTCATATGATTTCCTTGGGATCCAAAGCTCTGATGATGCAAGTGTGGGCTGATGCCCGCAACGGCACTTTTATCTTCCGGTATCGATTCTCCTCAACCCCCTGCGAATAGATCGCGTATTTAAATAATTTAGATGAGACATTGATGTGAAATCTAATAAAGATAATTACAGCAAATCAGAAAACCGTTTTTAAAAAGATACATTCTAACAAGTATTAATACCACCTCTGTAACAATATATTATTCTATCCAAAAATCTATAACTAAACTCTGAAAGTAGATTATGTTAATTCTCAATTAGATTTTAGACCAATGCTCACTGAAGTCTTATCTATGGAAATAGTCTCTCAGATTGCAATCACCTTAAGATGTTATTATCAGACAGCTGGTTTCCATGCAGATTATATGTTTAATAGCCATTACCTGCTAAACTTCAATTCTTCTTGCAGTCTTGTCTTTTTTTCCTACCTCTTTTGTTAACTGGTATACAAATCTTTTAGTTGGATTGAATGAGTATCATACAATTTTTATAAAACTTTAAACAAAGATATGGTATTTAGAGGATATATGCTTTTTGTTATAAAGGTTACTTGGTATTTTGTATGCATTATATCCTAATTCTCTCAGCAATCCCTCCAAGTAGGATAGACCCCCTAGTACATCTTGGCATTTAGACATTTATGTACAACGTGTATTAATTTTTGTATGAACCAAAAATTACACTGTAATTTCTAAAAGGGCAATGACTGTATAAATAGTAACAATACAGAAGCACCTGGGTGGCTCAGTCAGTTAAGTGTCCCACTCTTGGTTTGATCAGGTCATGATCTCACGGTTTGTGAGTTCGAGCCCCACATCAGGCTCCGTGCTGACAGTGCGGAGCCTGCTTGGGATTCTCTCTCTCTCCCTCTCTCTTTGCCCCTCTCCCACTTGCTCTGTCTCTCTCAAAAATAAATAAAGTAAAACATTTAATAAATAGTAACAATACATTTTTTTTTCAAATTGAATTTTGAAAATTAATGCCTAAATTATTCACACCAGCAAATGAGCTTCATCTATTTTAGTTCGTGAATTGAGGTAATAATATAATAAAATAACTAAGCAGATTTTATGGTGTAAAACAAAGACCTACTGACTTTTCAAATTAGTTTAAAAATAGAACCGGGGCACCTCGGTGGCCTAGTCGGTTAAGCCTCCAGCTTCAACTCAGGTCATGAGCTCATGGTTCGTGGGTTCGAACCTTGGCATTGGGCTCTGTGCTGACAGCCCAGAGTCTGGAGCCTGCTTGGGATTCTGTGCCTCCCTCTCTGTCCCTCCCTGCCTCGTGCTCAGTCTCTCTCTGTCTCTCAAAAATAAACATTAAAAAAAAAAAATAGAACTGATTTTTGGGGCACCCGGGTGGCTCAGTCAGATGAGCATCTGACTCTTGATGTCCGCCCAGGTCATGATCTCATGGTTTGTGAGACTGAGCTCACATTGGGCTCTGCAATGACAGTGCAGAGCCTGCTTGGGATTCTCTCTCTCCCTCTCTCTCTGCCTCTCCCCTGCTGTGCTCTCTCTCTCTCTCTCTCTCAAAATAAATACACTTTAGAAAAAATAGAACTGATTTTTAATCTAATTCAAACAGCTGGAATTATAGCTATTAGACATTTATTAAATATTGAGATCAGAAATTTCATGTTTTCAGCCTATACTTTTTCTCTTTTTTGTAGTATGTGCATGGATTCAAACGATGACATGAAAGCTATTTTACTGGCACAGGTTGAATCACAGGAGAATATTTTCGTCCCCAGCAAATGGCAACACTTGGTCCTCACCTACCTACAGCAGCCCCAAGGGAAGAAGAATAACCATGGGAAAATCTCCATATGGATCTCTGGGCAGAGGTAGGAAACGTTTTTAGTAAATACTAACTTCCATTAAAATTTTAAGTTTAGTTTGTCATAGCTTCTGAAGCAGATCACAGGAAACTATAGATACGATGTGCTGTATGTTAATGCAGGAGTCTATGTCAGAGTCGGATACTTTTTCCTGTGTATCACTTTAATACAAAATTAATCTCTCATGCAAGTTAATACTTGGGTTTGAGGGAACATGCAGAAAACTGACATTTAGATGTTTATATAGAATATATGATAGATCAAGGAACAGAACCTATAGTTTGGTCTTTCATGCCTATAAATTTATAAAATGAATCCACAAGGAATTATTTCAATTAAGTGGATAATAAGGCTAAGACCTAAATTAAGTCAGGGTTTCAAAAGAAATTAGAATGACCGGAGCAAAATTTAAGCTAGTGTGTATCAGGTAATAGATTAAAATGGGGTCCTAGAACATGCCCTGTGATAGATTCAGGAATACTGTGTGATTTTTACCAACCAGGAGAATTGTGGGTCAAGTTAATAAGAGTTGTGTTCTGGAATATCTTAATGTAAAATAAGCCAGAGAGAACTATAAAATATCTTGGATTTGTAAGAGTTGCGAAGTATTTTATGAATGTAGTAACCATGAAAGGGGACACAGAATTGGATAGTGGCGCAGCATGGGACAGGATCAAGCTGGCTGGAAGGAAGAGTCTGAGTTCAGTAATGAGAAAGAAAAGCAATGGGTATGGTAATGCTACCTGGATAGGCAAGTTATGCATGTCAAGATGAGGCTAGATTTAATCGCATGGACTATAAAATACTTCTTACCTGTTATGTTGCACACCTTTTGCTAGGTGCCTTACATGCATTATCTCCCAATTCTCTTAAAAATCCCTCGAAGTAGATAAGACCACAGAAATAACATATGCCCTTAGCATAAATGAGCCTATTCTTATTCATTCATTTGTTCATCCATTAAATATTTATTGAGGAATTGCCGTGTGCCCAGCGTGCTTGTATCAGGCCTGAGGGCAATGGTAAACAAGACTTGGCACTGAGAATAAACTGAGGGCTGATGGGGGGGGGGGCGCGAGGAGTGGGAAGGAGGGGAAAGTGGGTGATGGGCATTGAGGAGGGCACCTGCTGGGATGAGCACTGGGTGTTGTATGGAAACCAATTTGACAATACATTTCATATAAAAAAAAAAAAAAGACTTGGGTTCCATGCCTTCTTGGAACTCACAGTCTAATGGGGAAGCAGACAAGGAGCAAACACAATGAAATGATTATATCCAAATCATGACAGATACTGTGGAGGTAACAAACGGGTCCCCAGGCAGAAAATATCAGGTTTGCTACTTAAAAGGTAGGTCAGGGAAGGCGTCTTTGGGAAAGGATTATTTAAGCTGAGACCTCGAGGGGAGACGGGACGTGCTCTGAGCAGGGGAGAGGCAGAGCCTTCCAGGCAGAGGGGAAGGCCCGTGGAAGCCAAGGGAAAGCTGTGTGCTGGCTCATTGCTGGAAGGGAGGCTGTCAAGTTGACTGCTTAGAGCCGTCCAGCCTCAATGCCAGAGGAAGGCAGAGGACAGGGGGCTTGTGAGTGGCTTTAGGGGAGTCCCTCCCCAGGGTCCACCACAGGAAAGAACAGGCTTTGGGAACAAAACCAAGGCTTCAGTTTTTGTTTATTCATTTCAAAAAATCCATGAAAATATGTCATTGAAGCTTCCATATTCTAAATAAAATATTTTCTGAGGAGTTCTCAGACTTCAACCAATTAGTAAAATTTTTTTTCAGAACCTTGAGTTAGGTCAGTTGGAGTTGGGGACAGGGCTGTGCATAGCGAGCCTCTTTCTCATGGACCCTCTCCTCATTTCACGAGCTCTCACCATGTGCCAGGAACTGTATGAAACACTTCACACAGATGACCTCATTTGGTCCTCCTGACAACACTAGGAAGAAAGTATATTGTTTTCTCTATGTTACATATGAGGCAATTGAGAGAGACCCAGAGCGGGTAAAGTCATGCCACAAGTATGGGGTACAGCTGAAACCTGAACCCAGATACAGCCCATGCCTTAGAACCCTGTGTTTTGCCACCCCAATGGCCTTTTTCTGAATCAGACCACCTGACAGGTATAGGAGTCATAAACTAACTAGACATGTTCAGAATGAGGGTTTAGACGTTCATTGTGGATGGTTGGTGAGCATAGTCAATTCATATATTTCTACATTACTTTGAAGGAATTTTTTTTTTGCCATTGGTACAAAGTGATGATTTCATCTGTTAAGAGAGCAACGAGCAAGTGACCAAGGACGAATATATTATTCTGTTGATTTAAACATGGCACTTTCTGAATTAATAGAATAATTTCTATAAATAATATATTTCAGGAGAACATTTTTAATAGTATGTAACACTGAAAACAAATTATTAATAGTTTACATTCTTATTTAATGAGCAGCACACAAATGTGGTAGGAATATATGGCACATAGTAGGTACTTAACATTTGTTGAATTCATCTTGCAAAGTGTTCTTTACCCTTAAAAACTGTATTAAGTCATACTGCCAATAGGTGGCAATAGTGTTTCGGTCACGGCCATGTATTTGGTTCAAGAAAGATGCATGCAATCTGGAAATGATCTCACTGTATTGCTGTATGTCTGTTATACCTCAATAAAAAAAAGTTATCTCACATTTTTATCAGAAAATATTTCTATTAAAATAGTTAAATTTTTATGTTAAATATAAAACAGAAAGCCTTAGGGAAAAGTTTTTTTTTTTTTTTTCAACGTTTTTTATTTATTTTTGGGACAGAGAGAGACAGAGCATGAACGGGGGGAGGGGCAGAGAGAGAGGGAGACACAGAATCGGAAACAGGCTCCAGGCTCCGAGCCATCAGCCCGGAGCCCGACGCAGGGCTCGAACTCACGGACTGCGAGATCGTGACCTGGCTGAAGTCGGACGCTTAACCGACTGCGCCACCCAGGCGCCCCTAGGGAAAAGTTTTTAAATGTAAATAAATTGACATACCAACATAGAATTTCTTGGTAAATTCTATGAACATTAGCATATTCTAAGTCTTTATCTTATTCACAAACTTTGCCTTTATAAGTTACCTTCATTATCTTCATATGCAGCTTAAAATATTCCCCCAAAAGGGGTAGAACTTGGCACTCCGGACTTCCAACTGGATGATGAAATCCTCTCGTCGTGTGTGTCTCTCTTTGAGGAAGTGTCAGTTTACTTTTTCCTACTCTGTCTTTTGGAAGGATTCCTGTAAATACAACAGACTAACCCAAACTCTATGACTGAGCATTGAAAAAAATAGAAAATGCAGAAAAGCATTGCATTTCAGTGACTAGTCAGAACCAAACCTTGAGAAATGATACTCCTTTTCTGAGTAGTCTTTAATGGCTTCATAGAAGGTGATGTTTTAGGAATGGTTTACCAAGGTGGGAGACTTCTTGGTAAAATTAGGGGGAGGTGGTTGGTTTGTATTTGTAAACCAGGAAGGCGCATGTGCAGAGGTCAAATGGCAAAGAAAACTTGCCTCAGGTGTCCGGTCCCTCCTCCCGTGGCCTGCTGCAGGGCCATCAGGCATGTCTGTTCTACTCCCCTCTTTCTGGAATTTGTATACTGCTAGCACTGGGGACCAGGAGACAGCAGAATCCACTCTCTTTCTCCCCATCACCAACTGTTTGATACTGAACGGAGAACACTGTTCAAGCACTTCCCATTATTAAACATTTACACCTTTAAACTATTCAAGTCCTCACTGAAGTAATTGATTTAACTTTGTTTTTAACACAGGAAACCTGATGTTACTTTGGACTTTATGCTTCCGAGAAGAACAAGCTTGTCATCTGATAGCAATAAAACATTTTGCATGATTGGCCACTGTTCATCATCCCAAGAAGAGTTTTTGCAATTGGCTGGAAAATGGGACCTGGGAAATTTACTCCTCTTCAACGGTATACTTTTTTCCTTCAAAGCGTTTCCAGTTTCTTCTTTCGGTTAACAAGTATTAAACTAGTAAATTATCCTGGATAATAATCCAGGATATTAATCCCTATTCCTTCACTTGTACTTAGTATTACATTTCCTAGATACCAAGATGCACTTCTAAAATATTTCAACATTTTTATAATATAGATATTTCTTAGAATTGATATATATGTTTAATGCGGGGGTGTATGTCATACCTCCTACCAGCCTCCCCCAAAAGGGAAGCGCATATCAAATCAATTTTGTTTTATAATCTAGGAAAATACAGAATTGACAAGTAAACTTAGAATGATTATCTCTCTTACTTATAATTTTAGTATATTCTTTTTTTTAATTTTCTTAATGTTTATTTTTGTGAGAGAGAGAGAGAGAGAGACAGAGTATGAGTGGGGGAGGGGCAGAGAGCGAAGGAGACACAGAATCCAAAGCAGGCTCCAGGCTCTGAGTAGTCAGCACAGAGCCCGATACAGGGCTCGAACCCATGGACCATGAGATCAATGACCCGAGCCGAAGGCAGATGCTTAACCAACTGAGCCATCCAGGCAGCCCAATTTTAGTATATTCTGTAAGAATATCAAATTTTAGGGAAAAAAAGAAATATATGATTCAAAAATATATATCACTAAAAAACTTAAAAATAAAAATAAAAAATGTATAATCACTAAACCTGGCACATAATAGCATTCAGGCAGTGTTTATTGAATAGATAGAAGAATGGAGGAATGAGATATCAATTAATATTTATTTTAAAAAGGAATTTACTGAAGTATGGCTTCCATTTATTTAAAAAAGGCAAAACAAAACCAAAGTAACTTTTCTATCTTAAGGAAAAAATAGAAATTTTATTATTTTATTTTATCACAAGCTTCACAGTTAACTTTACGTATATTAATTCATTTCCCGTCCATACTTGGCATAGGTTATTTGCTCATGACACCAATTTGGAATGTGAGACTTTATCAATTTTATAGAGATAAAAGAATCTGACAAATATAACTAACTCTTGATTTCTTGCTTTTTATGAAAAATTCTGGTTGGAGTATGATAAATAAATAACTTTATTTTCTTGTTCAGGAGCTAAGATTGATTCACAAGAGGCCTTTTATCTATATGCTTGTGGACCCAACCATACATCTATAATGCCATGTAAATATGGCAAGCCTGTGAATGACTTCTCCAAATATATTAATAAGGACATTTTGCGATGTGAAAAAATCAGAGAACTTTTTATGACCAAGAAGGAAGTGGACATTGGTCTCTTAATTGTAAGTTTTCATTTCGTAAGTTTAAACTTCTTAGTAACTGATAATTCATGGTTATAAAATGTGTAATTAGCTATGAATTAGATTTCTAAAGTTTCTCTTCTTACCAACATTTTCTTTCCTTAAGAACATGTTTCTTTCTTGGGGCGCCTGGGTGGCTCGGTCGGTTAAGAGTCCGACTCCGGCTCAGGTCATGATCTCACGGCTCGTGAGTTCGAGCCCCGCGTCGGGCTCTGTGCTGACAGCTCAGAGCCTGGAGCCTGTTTCAGATTCTGTGTCTCCCTCTCTCTCTCTGACCCTCCCCCGTTCATCCTCTGTCTCTCTCTGTCTCAAAGGTAAATAAACGTTAAAAAAAAAAAAAAAAAAGAAAAAAAGAACATGTTTCTTTCTTAAAAAAAAAAAAAAAAGCAACCTGAAATACTCAGAATTTGTTTTCGGGTTTCAAATGTTTATTCCCTTTTCCTTAGAACTATATTTCCATACGAAGCATTAGTTTAGTTTATACGTACTAATCATCCAAGAAAAATGTTTATGATATGGTGCAAATATAACATCTGTTAGCGTAAAAAATATTGCTCATTACATTTCATTTCCATACTTATAAATAAGTAGTAATTTTTATTGATAGTATTTTTATTTATAAATATTCCGATTTTAAAATATTTATTCTTTGATATCAGTAACAACCAGGAATTTTGCTTGCAAAATATTGCTAACTCTGGTTATATGAGGCTCTCATGTTGTTTTTTTATACACTATTGTAATTTTTTGTTCAAGTGTATAGTCAGGAGTTTGTGGTAGATATTTTTCATTACAGCAACTAGAAAGCTGAGCCTTCATAGTCTTAGAAGATCTACTAAAAACTGGTAGATCTGGCCAGGAAACCGGGTTCCTTCTCTTGCTTCTTATGAGAGGTACAGTTATAGGTCAGAGATTTTACTTGAAGGAGACTACTAGTTTGGAACGTATTTTGTTGTTGTTGTTGTTGCTGTTGTTAGTG
The DNA here is from genome assembly GCF_028018385.1 of Neofelis nebulosa. Taxonomy (NCBI): domain Eukaryota; kingdom Metazoa; phylum Chordata; class Mammalia; order Carnivora; family Felidae; genus Neofelis; species Neofelis nebulosa. The sequence goes on along the minus strand of NC_080794.1, from coordinate 6,692,947 downwards.
AGATGTGTATTGCACAATCAAAATAAATTCTATTTTAAAGCTGTAACATTTGACTAAAGGAAAGGAGAAGTTCTAGCAGAGATATTTTGTAAAATACATGTTAAGTCTTAAGTGGTGTTAAATATGTAACTGTGGTAAAGCGGATAGAGAGTAGATACGTATGGAATTTGACTTATGATCTGATATTGTGTATACAATAGTTTTCTCCCTAAGGAGTATCCAAAAAGGGGGGTTGGGAGCATTTGGGCTGTCCATTATGATTGAGTGATGACCAGAGATGCTAAATGTTCTGCAATGCAAGGGCAGTATTATATAGAGCACAGAATTATCCTACCCCAAATGTGTCACCGTTAAGAAAACATGCTTTAGGGAAATGTTTCTCAAACCTAAGCATACAGCAGAGTCACCCAGAGGATTTATTAAAACACAAGTTGCTGGGCCAGACTTTTGGATTCAGGGGTCTGAAGTGTGGCCCAAGCAATTTGCATTTTTAACAAATCCCAGATGACGCTGTTGGCTGCTGCTTGCTGGTTCAGGACCACACGTTGAGAATCTATGCTTTAGGCAGACCAAGGAGTTACACAACCAGTGTTTGTTCAAATAATAATTTTAACTCTCTAGTTTTTGGTTAATCCATTTGTTTTCACACACACACACACACACACACACACACACACACACACACATTTCCTTAATCCTTTTATTTTGCTTGAAAAGAATATATTGAAGTCATAAGATTTAACATAAATTATCACAAATGAAAATTCTAAGGATTTGATGCGACAACTCTTTTTAGAAAGCAAATTTTTAAGCCTGATTTAGTAATTTGGGGATTATGAGTTCATGACCGAAAAGTCTGGCAAGCCGCTGGTGCCAGGTTAGGAGTGGTTTTACGTAGATGAACGTTTGTCAGCTTTCTGTTGAAAACTACTGCAGGTTTAAGATTTTGTTTTACCCAGAATATCATATACAATAGACCGTGTTGTCACTTTAGTTGGTATGCAAATATGCTAGATGATGTCTGGATGAAATTGTGTTTAAGTTTAAATCGCCATGGTTGAAAATGATCACAGCCTAAGGCCCCCACAGCTTCTGGGAGAAAACACTGAACCAGGGTACATGATTTCCCTAAGCCTGAGTGCCCCACCGGAGTCAGAACCTGATCGAAACTGCCCTCTGCGTGGGAGAAATATTGAAAATTCTATTCAGTTTTAGTAGGAATGCTGATAGTCTGGAATTTTATTCTGGTAGAAAGATCTGACTTAGTCACTTGTAAATGAGTAGCCAGCCTGTGAACAAACACATTCCCCAAAGCAAAAAATTTGAATACATTGATGCAGAGTTCCCATCTCATAAGGTTGTCAAGATCGGTTAATATTTGTAAGTGCAAAGAACAGTGCCTGGTATGTAATGAGTGTGGTGTATAAGACTCAGCTGTTCTTAGTAGTAACAGTGTAATTTCATGTTTATTCTAAAATGGTTAAACCTGGAATCTTCTCAGCCTTGACAAGGTTTATACAATTGTTCACTGCCATTGAAACTGATCTCCTTTGTGAGGAGCCATCTTGCTTCCCACATTCATCTTTGTTTCGTGTACCGTCTATCAAAGAGAACATTTTGTTGGGTAACTTCTCACTTTGAAATGCTTGTTTGCTGGTTGATAACTTACTTTTGTCAATTTTGTTTAGTTGCTAAAGGAATATATTTGTGTTTCAGGAAAGTCTTTCCGTTGTTTACACAACTAACTGTCCTGCTCAGTATACCATCTATGAGCCAGTTATTAGACTTAAAGGCCAGACGAAAACCCAACTCTCTCAAAGGCCCTTCAGCTCAAAAGAAGTTCAGAGCATCTTGTTAGAACCTCATTATCTAAAGAATCTCCGGCCTACGGAATGTAAAACTATTCAAGGCGTCCTGCACGAGATCGGTGGAACTGGTATATTTGTTTTTCTCTTTGCCAGGGTAAGAATCACTGATTATAGTTTTATCTGAAACCAAACTGCTTCTTTAATACTGTTAAATTTCAGTGTTTATTTTTAATTACAGAAACAGTTATACATCAACTATATTAAACTTTTAAGATAAAGAAATCATGTTGTTTATGATGTCATCAAGCTTTCTGCCACACGTGGTGAAAATTTCTCTTAACTTACGGAGATTTTAGAAGTTTTCTATTATCCAGAAATGTAATTAAGACAATTAAATGTGAAATATGCAAGATTTAATGGGGCATCTGGTTGGCTCCGTCGGTAGAGCAGGCGACTCTTGATCTCTGTAGGGGTCATGAGTTCAAGCCCCACATCAGGCATAGAGATTACATTAATAAAATAAGCAAATAAATAAATAAGATTTAAATTGTCAATGAGAGGAGGAATACATATTATAGTAACAAAAAGAAGAAAGATGTTCTTTGGACAAGATTGGGTGCATTCAAGGTGGCATGGCCATTGACAAGGAATGTATTCTTTAAAATAAGGTTTGTGAAGCCTGTTTTTCCCAAGCTTCCAGCTGCATGGGAAAAAAAAAAAACCCAAGGGTCAGCAAGTAACTCCCCAAAAAATAATTTGAGTTTGTTTAGCTTTCTTAAAGAAAAGGAGAAATGTAAAAAGTTTGACTTGTGTCATGAGTACTATATTAGAATAAATTGTTTAAATTATCTGTTCTACTTAGTCGTCTCAGGGTGGGGACAATATCTTTCCTGACATAGAGTAGACAATCAATAAATATATACTGACTGTTTACAGGGATCGCTGAAATCCAAAATCAGGAGTACAAATGGTACTAATCATCTCCTTCCTCAAGGCCCATATCCTTGTTTAAATAAAGCAGGCTTGATCTTCTTTCCTCAGAATTTTATTCCTAAGTGTAACTTCTGCAACATTTGCAAATTTCCACAGCCTCCCCAACTGGATTTTGTTCCTTCAGTGGGACCACCTTTGATTAATTTTGCAATAATAGGCATATCAGTGTGTGTTATTATCATTACCATTCTTATAAATGTTTTGTCAGCATTGACTCACCATATAACCTGTTTTTTCTTCTTCCTTTTTCAAACTTTTTTTTTTCATCCAGTATCTAGTTGAGTAGATTTTCCCTTCGTGTTTTAAAATGAAAAGCTCTTTAACTCATCAACATTCTGTGATCAACTTTTATAACTTATAGTTTCAAAATGTATATCCTTGGTTTTTTTTCTTTCATCAAGTTATTACACATAATTTTGTTATGATTACTCTCACACAATGACTAGATCCTAGAGAAAATGGCTCATCTTTTACACACACTCAGGATCTTGCCAATAAGACTGCTAAAGTACATTGTAACACTTAAAACTTAGAAACTTTCTTTAGCATTTTTCCTTCTCTGCTACAAAAAGAAAATCCAGTCTCCTTAAAAACCTTACATGTGTTGGGGAACCTGGGTGGCTCAGCCAGTTAAGTGTCTGACTTCAGCTCAAGTCATGATCTCACACTTTGTGAGTTCTAGGCTCCCTGCTGGCAGCACAGAGCCTGCTTGGGATCCTCTGGCCCCCTCTCTCGCTGCCCCTCCCTCTCTCTTTCTCAAAAATAAATAAACATTAAAAAAAACCCAAAAAACAAAAAAACCTTCCATGCATAGCCTGCCTTTTGAACCAGATCTCTGCCATCCAGCCAAATAAGCAAAGTGCAGCCTCTGAGCTGTACCGGGAACTTCGAGTTTTAGACCCTCACCTGTCTCTTGTCTCTCGCTCCCAGCCACCTGCTGTTCCTACTTTCTAGGATTTTACTGTCTTTCCAGGCCATCTTCTCTCCATTTAGACTTCCCTCACCCAAGCAGAGTAGAGTCAGGAGTAGTTTCTGTGCCCTTGTGACATTCATACTATCTCATTCTTCTTTGCCTTTAATCGTGATAGTAAGATGTGTCTTTCTTATACATAGTAGTTGTCAGAAATCACTGGTTTAATTGAAGTACAAGGCAAATCTCTGGTTTTCATACATACATCTTGTCTTTTGACTAGATAGTAGGCCCCACTGGGGGCACGTATCATGCCTTTACTTCTTTGTTATCTCCCACAGCATGTAACGCACAGCCTATCTGTTGATTCACTGAAATGACATTTGCTGACATTTCAAATCGCTAATAAAACGCTACTGACTTATATAGTTGTGTTATTTTCGTTCATTTATACTATATTCAAGAGACTAAAATTGTAGGATTTATGTCTTTCGGTTTTGTTTATAATTCTTAAATGATGACAAAGTGTGAGCAAAAAAAAAATAGCTTTCAAATAAAACTGATGGTTTGATGTTATATAATAATATATAATCCCACATGTTAAATTTTTCTCTCAATAAATTATTTTTTAGGTTGTGGAACTCAGCAACTGTGAAGAAACTCAAGCATTAGCACTGAGAGTTATCCTCTCATTAATTAAATACAACCAACAGAGAATACATGAATTAGAAAATTGTAATGGACTTTCCATGATTCATCAGGTGTTGATTAAACAAAAATGCATTGTTGGTTTTCATGTTTTGAAGGTATGTCCTCATAAAATTTATTCTCATAGTTTCATATGCAATGATACTTCTCTTCATTGTAGTCTTCCGACAATAGAGTTTCATGTTTCGGTTATTCCTGAAGAAAATGAAGGAAACTCAACAGTATATATTTAACCAAACTAAGATGCTCTTCTGGCTTTCTTCATCATTGACATAATTACATTTTTGCCTTCTTTCAAACATTTGAGAAGAGTGAGAGAAAAAAATTAACTCCTAGAATTTGAGATCTGGATGAAGTGTTGCTATCCCTTAGGGGCTGGCCCCTGCTTCTGTAGAACGCTGAAATTAAGACCCACAGAGACACTGTTGTTTGCTTCAGCTCCCAGTTACGGAAGAGAACCTAGTTCTCTGGATGACTAGTACTGTGCCATTTCCAGTAGGCAGTGCTGATAGAGAGTTAGTTTTCTAAGGTTACATTAGTTTTTATTTTGATCCAGCTATCATCAGATACTTAAATACCTTTCTAGCTAAAAGCACTTGGTAACATTGTGAAAATATTTGTCTGAGGGTACTAGTACTAAGGCAAAAGACTGCTTTCACCCATGCCCTCAAGATCCATACATTTATGGCATGAATCCTTAGTACTTTTTGGAAAAGGTTTCAAAGCCTAACAGATTCATTGAATTTAAAAAAGAAAAATAGAAAGATAAATAAATAAAATGGAATGTTGGTTTTACCCATGTTTGAAACTGAATAATCATTTATAAATATTTCACAGTTTGTGTTTTTCTAATTATTTGAACTGTTTTGCAAAACAAATTAAAGACACTCTGTGAAAGGTTGAATTCTTCACTAGTCTCCCTGTGAATTTAATGTTATGACTGCAAAGATGGAAAGAATAATGTTTCTGTTGAATTTTTAGATTAATCAGTTATTAATGCATCTTGTATTAACGCTGATTTTCCACAGACTCTTTTTGAAGGTTGCTGTGGTGAGGATATCATTCATGTCAACGAGAGTGGAGAGTTTAAGTTGGATGTAGAGTCTAATGCTATAATCCAAGATGTTAAACTGCTAGAGGAGCTCCTGCTTGACTGGAAGATATGGAATAAAGCCAAGGCATGTGCTTTTATTTTTAATGGTAAAAAAACACATGACATGAATTTACCCTCGTCACAATTTGTAAGCATACCATACAGTATTAACTACATACACTGTGTCGAACAGCAGGTATCTAAGACTTTTTCGTCTTGCTTTGCTGCAACTGCACCCGTCGCACACTCCCCCAGCTCTCCTGCCCTCTGCCCCTCTCCCTGGCAGCCACCATACCATTTTCTGTTTCTAAGGGCTTGATTACTTTCGATATGTCGTAGAAGCGGAACCATTCAGTATTTGTCTTTTTGCGATTGGCTGTTTCACTTAGGATATGTCTTTAAGGTTCATCTGTGCCATAGCGCATGACCAGATTCCTTTCTTTGTAAGACTGAATAATATCCCATTGTATGTATATGCCACATTTCCTTTATCCATTCTTTCTATTAATAGACATTTAGGTTGCTTCCATATATTGGATTTTGTGAACGATGTTGCAATGGACTTGGGTGTGTGAATGTTTCTTTGAGATCCTACTTTCAATTCTTTTGGATATATACCCAGAAGTGGGGTTGCTGAATCATATATTAATTCTATTTTTTAATTTTTTTTTTTTTTTAAAGAGAGAGAGAGGGAGGGAGAGAGCCCCAAGCAGGCTCTGTGCTGATGGCACAGAGCCTGATACAGGGCTCGATCCCACAAACTGTGAGATCATGACCTGAACCAAGATCAAGAGTCCCATGCTTAACCAACTGAGCCACCCAGGTGCTCCTCTGTTTTTAATTTTTTAAGGTTCCCCTGCACTGTTTTCCATAAGACCTGCACCATTTTACAATCCCATCACCAAGGTACAAGGATTGCAATTTCTCCACATCTTTGCCAACAATTGTTATCTTCTGGTTTTTTTGATAGTGCCCATCCTATTGGGTATGAGACGATATTTTATTGTGGTTTTGGTTTGCATTTCCCTGATATTTAGTGACGATGAGCATCTTTTCATATACTTGTTGGCCATTTGTATATTTTCTTTGGAGAAATGTCTTTTCAAGTTCTTTGCCCATTTTTCAAATAGACTATTTGATTTTTTGTTATTGAGTTTTAAGAGTCCTCTATGTACTCTAGATATTAATCCTTCATCTGATACATGGTTTGCAAATATTTTCGCCCATTCTGTAGGGTTTTCTTTCACTTTATTGATTGTTTCCTTTGTGCACAGAGAGATGTGTACTTTTTAAAAACTGTTTATTTGTTTTGAGGGAGAGAGAGCATGCACACACAAGTGGGAGAGGGGCAGAGAGAGGGAGAGAGAATACCAAGCAGGCTCCGCACTGTCAGCAAAGAGGCCGACACAGAGCTCAATCCCATGACTCTGGGATCATGATCTGAGCTGAAATCAAGAGGCAGATACATAACCAACTGAGCCACCCAGGCACCCCTAGATGAATATTTAAAAGTGCATGTCTCTTGGGGTACCTGGGTGGCTCAGTTGGTTAAGTGTCCAACTCTTGGTTTTGGCTCAGGTCACGATCCCAGGGTCATGGGATCAAGCCCCACATTGGGTTCCATGCTGAGTGGGGGGCCTGCTTGGTATTCTTTCTCTCTCTCCCTCTGCTCCTCTCCCACTCATGTGTGTACTCTCTCTCTAAAAAAAAAAAAAAAAAATTAAATACTCATCTAAATTAAATATTCATCTAATCATTCTTCTAAAGAACAGAACAAACTTACTACTTCAGTGTAATGTTAATTAATGGAAGTGTGGCGATTATTTCCTGTGCAAGGTTTTGAGCAGCCATGGGTAATGCTGAGCTGGAAGGTCAGCATGAGAACTTGAGCTACCTGGGATTAGCTAAGAGCAGTATGCAGGCTGGAAAACATGGAGCTCATTTGAATCAACTGGGAACTTACATCTATCATAAACTCTGAAAGGGAATCATGCTAAGAGTCTAGAGAGTCAGGTCAAGGTGAGGGAAATGGACACGCTTCTAAGTAGGGGAGCCAAGTTGCCCAGGAGTCATAAAGCTGAATCAGAATATATAGGGAAAGGCTATAAAGCCTTGACTTCATTATAGGCATAAGTTAAGGAATATGGTGTGATCTTAGGTCTAGGCACAGCATCTCAACCACTGGATGGTCTTCACAAGGATCCAGCCAGGGAATGAATATAGGACTATTTCGTTTCTGCCCTAGTTTGTAACGATCTTTTTGGTATAAGCTCTTATAAGCTCCTTAGTTGTAGTGTAGATTATAGATTTTCCAGAGTTATTTAGAGCATAACAACATTACCGTCAAACATAAAGACCAATTTATTATATAGGTATTCAGCATACGCCTTTAGATTTTTTTTAAAAATCAGGTATTCCTGGGGCTCCTGGGTGGCGCAGTCGGTTAAGCGTCCGACTTCAGCCAGGTCACGATCTCGCGGTCCGTGAGTTCGAGCCCCGCGTCAGGCTCTGGGCTGATGGCTCGGAGCCTGGAGCCTGTTTCCGATTCTGTGTCTCCCTCTCTCTCTGCCCCTCCCCCGTTCATGCTCTGTCTCTCTCTGTCCCAAAAATAAATAAAAAAACGTTGAAAAAAAAAAAAAATCAGGTATTCCTAAATTTGGCAGTAGTCTGCCCAGATTTATTCATTATCAGTAATCTGTTGGAAAGCTGAAAGAAACCTTTGTAATCTATTATTAATAAAGATAAATTTTGACCAAGCATCCTAGAGGACAGAATTATTTTTCTAAATATTCCTATAGAAAATTATATTACAAAAGCATTCTCATATGAAGATATAATCTTCCAGTTATAAAATAAATAAGACATGGGGATGTCTATATACAGCGTAGGGATATAATATGATATATATATTATGGCCCAAGCCATATCAATAATATGATAACAACTTTGTATAGTGACAGATGGTAACTGTACTTCTCATGGTAACCATTTCATAACATATATAAATATTGATTCACTGTGTTATATACCAGAAATGAATATGATATTGTATGTCAATTATTCTTCAAAAGAAAAAAAAAAAAAAGAAGACATCAAAGAATATGCAGCCATACATGGGGAAGTCTCATAGTGTGTTAAGCAGCTAATTGAACCATTGCTTTTTCTAGATTTTATGGTGCTTACAATTTTTTAAACTTTGTAATTTGTCGTGATTTCTTTTCTCATTCTGAATAAATTCTCACTTTCAGACTAAATAATAACCATATATATATATATATATATATATATATATATATATATGCATGCATAAAAATATGTGTAACGTTGCATGGGGAAAAAGCAAATGTACAGTGATAGCAGATATAAACAAAGGCAGCATAAATACGAACGTATAGGAAAGAATCAGCTCAGTTGTAGACTGGAAGATGGAACCTAACTAAAGGTAGACAGTTGTTGTGGTTAGTATTTCAAAAGAGGATGCTAATTTGAGTTGTTGATCAAAAAACAAAACATTTCTTATTGAATTCAAAAGTGAGGGGCGCCTGGGTGGCGCAGTCGGTTAAGCGTCCGACTTCAGCCAGGTCACGATCTCGCGGTCCGTGAGTTCGAGCCCCGCGTCAGGCTCTGGGCTGATGGCTCGGAGCCTGGAGCCTGTTTCCGATTCTGTGTCTCCCTCTCTCTCTGCCCCTCCCCCGTTCATGCTCTGTCTCTCTCTGTCCAAAAAATAAATAAAAAACGTTGAAAAAAAAAAAAAAAAGTGATACAGATACTTCTGTGAATTTGAAATAAGATTTTCTGTCCTAATTAAGAATTGTTAACTGAGTTTGTCTTTTGTTTTTGGTTGGTTGTTTACTTTGCCACCATTCTATTTGGTACTGTTTTTTCAGACCTGAGGCAAGTTTTCATACCTGGCCTGCCTTGTGTTCCAAGTTCTCATATGCCTTTTTCTTTTAGGGCCTCGTGGCCCTATCTTATGAGGAGAGAGGCCTGGGTTATAATAATATGATTAAGTCGTTCAATTCCTTGGCCTTTTCATTGTTTGTTACTATCAAATAACAGCAGCAGAAATAGCAAGACCTGTGGCCCAAGCCAGTTAATTTTGTCTTTTGTTAGCGGCTTTGTTAAAAGGTCATTTGGAATAACAAAATGAGGTGAAGATTATCTTTCAATATTGGTTGTCTGTATAAGATTCCTCTTTCTACATTATTGAGTGTAATTTAAGATTGATTCCACATGGGAGAATGATTTTTAAGGGACTTTAGAAGGATGTTTGAAGATATACAGTAATTATGCAGAGAATTCTGTTATTTGGACTTAAAAGTAAATCAGCCTAAAATGCAGAATTTTCACATTATCGGTGAGTTTTCTCAATTTAGTACAATTTGTTCTAAAGTTACTTACTTAAATGCTGTATACACAAAGAAGCATTGAAGTTTATGCATTTGCAATAATGCTCTTTGAAAACGCATTATTAGTAAACTATTATATTGATCATGTGTGTGTTTTCTCCGTATCGAATAAATCCCTCAAGATAATTCATCTTTTGAAAATACTATATATTATATAACATCACAGAAAGGTTAATGTAGTGAAGCACCTAATACCACATGGAATTCAACGTATTTAGAAATGACCTCCTGACAGAAAATAGTAACAATAATAATAGTCTGGAGTAAATGTTAAGATGTGCTTTTTCAGACACATTTAATCCTTGACCCTGAGTATGTACGCAACGGGTAGACTGAGCTGTCACGTGTCTTCTTCTAAAACGCGTGTGGCACGGCTTTCAGTAACCACGTGCTGACTGGTGTGTGTTTATTTTCTCAGCGCGGAGCCTGGGAAGCCCTGCTGGCGGCTCTGGAGGTCCTCATCAGAGCAGATCACCAGCAGCACGTCTTCAATATAAAGCAGTTACTGAAGGCTCGCGTGGTCCATCACTTTCTACTGACTTGTCAGGTTTTGCAGGTACTTTCCACGTAACTCTACTTCGGGGAGATTTTCTGTAATCACTTATTTACTCGCTCAAGGTTATGAACTCAAATTTTTGTGGGATTTCAGTGGAATTTCTTTCTCTTCTCCGCCTTCCCTGATCTCCTGGCTCCCTTCTTTCAGCAAACGGCAGAGGACTTTCTCAACCCCCGGCCTCCTACTGCTCAGTCTTCACACTGTCGTCATTCCTTACTCAATCTCAGAAGAACAGCTCTGTTTCTGCCTTGTTTCTTTATGCTGGGGCATTTGAGTATCAACCATAGCAAAATGGGTACTTGTCGCAAGCTTGGCGCAGTGGCGGTCCAGTAGCCAGCGAGGCCCGTCTGAGGCTTGATTATTGCTGACTGAAACTTACTCCACCCTCCTTAAATAACAAGTGCAAGTATGTTTTGTTTGACTAAGTGTGAGCTTGCCGAAGATCTCTAGAATTCGCATATTGAAAATGTATCCAAAATATTAAGTGAAAAAGTGGCACCGACCTCACCAGTAGTGTCTGTGCTGTGGCCTGGCTTCTGGTTTGATGTTTTGGCTCTGCTTTCACAGCTGTCCTTTTATCAGTTTGGTTGATGTATGAGAATATTTTTCAAGTTCATTTGTTTCTCCAGTGAGGCCTCTAGTAGAACTTGATCAGGTCAGATAAGTACTAATGTTCCCTGGGAGCGGTAATACTGTTTTTAATGCCTTTGTTTCGGTGACACCAGTGGCTTTCCATTGCACTTGGGATAAAATCCGGAACCTATGGCAATATTTAAAGAAAGCATGTATGCTCCAGTGACCACTCCAGCCTCATCTCATGCCAGGGCAGCCCCCCTGGTTTTTTTTTTTTTCTCTTCCTTAAAACCTTCCTTAAAAGGTTCCTGAACCTTTTTCGCTCGCAGGGCACATAGTTTTTCTGGTTGAGAAGTTTTTGATCCCATTCTTTCCATCCGGCCGCCAGGCTAATCCTTCATGCCTCCACTTTAAATTTACTTCCTGAGAGAAGCCCTCCCTTCTCTTTCCATCTAGTGTAACCCTTTCCCCTCCCTCCACTCGCTCTCTCTCTCTCTCTCTCTCTCTCTCTCTCCACACATATGCATTTGTTAGTGTCACATCGTCATTTATGAAACTATGGTTTATTTCCCTCTGTAAACCTGCTGAGGGCAGGGATAATGTTTTTTCTTGATCTCATTGTAACCCCAGTACTTGGCACATAATAGGCATCCAATAAATATTCATTGAATGAATCAATTCTAAAAAACAAAAACATTTTATTGCCTTTCTTGGGCCCTGTGGTAAATTAGACTATTGTCTTCAGGAATATAATACAGTGATCTCTGAGGCCCCTTGCTTGCTGAATATTTTATGTAACATTTACACAGCAGTTTTTCTCTAAATCAGTTTCTTTGTATATCCACTTTGAAACTTGCTGACTAATTTTCAAAGAGCACACAAGACAGTGTGAAGATCTTATTCAGTCTTTCCATGTCAGAAAAGTAACACTTGTAAACTTGGGGATTTCTATATATATATTCTCATTTTCATATATTTATAAAAATGCTAGAAAAATCTAGGCACCAGTTCCATTTCCTGAAAAATATACTTCTTCACCCTTCTTCATTCAGAGAGCCCATTATCCAATTAACAGTTACTAATTAAGAATAGTTTGGGCGCCTGGGTGGCGCAGTCGGTTAAGCGTCCGACTTCAGCCAGGTCACGATCTCGCGGTCCATGAGTTCGAGCCCCGTGTCAGGCTCTGGGCTGATGGCTCGGAGCCTGGAGCCTGTTTCCGATTCTGTGTCTCCCTCTCTCTCTGCCCCTCCCCCGTTCATGCTCTGCCTCTCTCTGTCCCAAAAATAAATAAATTAAAAAAAAATTAAAAAAAAAAAAAAAAGAAAAGAATAGTTTTATATTAGGTATTGTGGGAAGTATGTAAAGAAATGAACTTAATGGTTGCCTTTAATACATCTCAGAGTATTTAAGGAAGATAGGTAAATTGGTAGTTTATTGGATGTGGGCGATTTCATTAGTTCATGAGTACAGTGCAAAGAACTTGAACTCAGGTGATGAAAACAGGAGTGTAAAAGTAGGGGCCAAATATGAAAGAGATTGTAAAGAGAACTAATAGGGCTTGATTCTGTCTAAATAGCTGCAGGAGAAGTGAAACACATAATGCACAATTTCAAGCTGGGAATCTGGAAGGATGATAGCATCATCAAAGAAGGAATTGAACACACAAGTTCTGCAGCTTACGCATTCTGCATTTGAGATTATGGTTGGACGTTCGGTGGTCGTGACCACTGGGCACGTAGATGTGCAAGATTGGAACTGGGGAGGGGGATGAGGAGGACAGATGGGGAATTGTGTGCATGGATGTCACAGTGAAGCAATGGAGATGGACGGATGAGCTCTATAAGATAAACAGTGTAGTAAAAGGATCGTAGAAAGGCCTGTGGCGGTCACCTCCAGAAATATCCATTTCCATGTATGAAACAGGAAAAAGGAGCTGTCGACAGATGTAGAAAGAGTAGTCGAAGAGCTCAGAGAAGAACCAGGAAACAACAAAGTGAAAGCCAAGGGTGGGCAGAGGGGGGAAGGAAAAGGTGGTCTCTAGAGCCAAATAATGTGGAAGGTTCAAAGAAAATGTAGACAGATAAAGGGCCACCGATAGAAATTCTTAATGACCAGGTTTCGGAGACTTTCGGCAGCATGTGTGGTAGACTCATTGGACACAGTGAGAATAAATTATGATTAAAAAGTTCAGCAGGGAAAGAAAAGAGAAACAGAAAGTTAACAAAAGTTTCCCAAAGTTCAAGTTACGGGATTTTTTTTTTTTTTTTAATGGTGTAAGATGGCAGTGACTATTTGTGAGGAGTCAGTGGAGAGGACAAGATTGAAGAAACATGGGCCGGGATAGACTTGGGAACGAAGGGCTGAGGTGGTGACCAGGATGGCGGAAGGCACAAGGGGCACTATTTGGCTGTGGCAGAGGTAGCCCTGAGTTGGAAGGCAAGAGACCTGTGTGCTTGGCTTGCCTTGGCTAGGCCACTTGGCACTTGTGAGATCTTGGCAGAGGAGTTTGGGCTTTCTTCTGTAGATTCCGTGTTCTCTGCTCAAATCTGAGGTTTCAGGGTGAACATCTAGGTTTTAAGTTTTCTGATTCAGGAATACATAAGAGCAAATGAAGAAAAGTGAGTGTGGAGATGTTTCATATATTCGGATGTATCACATGTATAGGGAGAGGGAAGATGGGGAAGTTTAACTCCCTCGGCCTTGATCTAGAGGCCAACTGCTCCCTCCTGGTGGGGTTGGAGGATATAAGTTATTTATTTATACCCGTCTTTATGTTTAGTAATTACTTGGCACCCTACCAGGTCTCCCTCTACCAGGCAATCGATGACGCAGTAGAGACGGCTCAGAGGTCTGGGTGTGAGTTGTAGTGGCATTACTTACATGTTTTCTGTGTGGTCAAAGTTAGTCCTACAATCACTTTGAGCTTCACATTCTAGAAAGGAAGGATGCAACTCTCACAGCTGTTGTGAGAAAGAGCTTTGCAGACCGGCTCGCGGTGCAGGAATGTAACCAGATTTGTCTGTTGTGAATTTCCCCTTCCGATCCCATCGTGGGAATACCGAGGGGTGCCAGTAGTTGTCATAATAGAACGAATAGTAGCTAACATTTATATGTGGGGCTTACTATATGTGAAGCACTCTTCAGAATTTTGTGTCATTTAGGCCTGATGACAACCCTGTGAAGTAACACAATCCTTCCCGTATTATAGAGAAAGAAACTGGGGCATGGAGATATTAAATATGCCCCAAATCCCATAGCTAGTGAGTGGAGAAGCCAGAGTGCAAAGCGAGGCGGTTTGGCTCCTGAGCCATGCTCGTGAGTGCCCTGATGTAACTTTGTCTTGTTGGTTAAGATAAATGAGCTAGAATTAAGTTGCCGTCGATTTTTATGAATGTTTAACAACAGGATTGCTTGAATTGGGAAGTAGCAACTCAGTTTAATGGTAAATCTGGTCAGATTAGAGTAGTAGACAACACAATTCTGTCTTAAAAGGAGTGTCTTGCTTAAATGAAAAATGTTAGTTAACGGTTCTCTTTAAATCTAAAGACAGTTTGATTTTTATTTTTTCAGGAACACAAAGAGGGGCAGCTTACATCCATGCCCCGAGAGGTTTGTAGATCATTTGTGAAAATTATAGCAGAAGTCCTTGGATCTCCTCCAGATTTGGAATTATTGACAATTATCTTCAATTTCCTTTTAGCAGTTCACCCTCCTACTAATACTTACGTTTGTCACAACCCCACAAACTTCTACTTTTCTTTACACATAGGTAGGTATAACCATTTTTATTAGATTTTGGCTATCTTCGTTTTTGTTCTTTTAATTCCCACTCAATTCACATTTGTTTGATATTCATTAAATGGCTCCTATGTGCTAGAACTGCCCTAATTACACACTGGGATTGGGACAGGGCATAGGCCATGGAATGAACCAGACATGGTCTCTGCCTTCAGAGAGCTTCAGTGCCAAGAAGAGAGAGGAGACAAATAACTCAAATAACTATAGTAAAAAACAATATATGGTAAGTACCTAATAGATACAAAAGAAGGACTAATTCAATTTTAAAGGAGTGAGGGTTTCATCACGCAGCTGTGGAGAGAGAAGATTTAATAGATTCTATATCTGACATGGACACTGACAAATTTAGGTACAGTTTGACAGGTATATTGGAGAATTAGCATTCCAGGTGAAGAGAATGACTTAAAGGGAGAAAAAATAGAGAAAATAAAGAATAATGAATTTTACCTAAATATGCAGGATCTATAAAGGATTAGTGAGAAATAATACCATAAATATAGCTTGGGGGAAAAAAAGGCAGGGGGCGCCTAGGTGCCTCAGTCGGTTAAGTGTCTGACTTCGGCTCATGTTATGATCGCATAGTTCGTGGGTTTGAGCCCCGTATCAGGCTCTGTGCTGACAGCTCAAAGCCTGGAGCTTGCTTCAGATTCTGTGTCTCCTTCTCTTTCCTCCTCCCCCACTCACACTCTTTCTCTCTCTCTCTCTCAAAAATAAATAAATAAGTGTGTGTGTGTGTGTGTGTGTGTGTACACACACACACACACACACATATATATATATATATACATACATAGTTTGGGACCACCATTTATTTATTTTGCCCTGTGAGGCCATATTAAAAGGGTCCTTGAATGAAATGCCAAAGAATTTGAACTTATATTCTATTTAGGGGTGACTGAAGGGTTTTGTTTTGTTGTGTCTATTTGTTTTGAGCAAAGAAATATGATGTAAGTAAATTACTACAATAAGATCCAGGAAAGATAAACTACCAACATAGAAGTGAGTTTGAAGCCCTGAGAATAGACGACAGCACTGAATGAAAGTGTAGACACAGAGAAGGAAGAAGGAAGCTAAGGACAGAACGATAAAAAAGAGTAATTAGTAGAAGAGAAGGATGGAATAATCAGAGTTTTAAAAGAACCAGGAAAATGTAATGCAGCAAGAAAGCAAGCGAGAACGTACCTATGAGAAAACTAGATAGGACGTTTAGCATGGAAACTGGTGGTAAAACAGACATTTAGGAATGTAATAAATGAATAAAATGATTCAACAGCAGTAAAAATCCAAATGAAATTAAACGACGTGACTTTGTGTTAGGTCCAGCACACAATTTAGTGAGCGAAGCACTGTCAAGATTCTGGAAACAGGGTAGTTGCAAAGATGAGTAAGATATGGTCCAGTCCCATAGGAAGCTTCCAGGCTAGTTGAGGTGAAAGAGCCATAAACAAGTAGTGAGTTACATTGTGTGGAAATTGATATAAGTATTTTGTTTCCTCATAGTGTAGGGCATAGTGAGGAGATGTTTCCTGGAGGAGATGATGTCTTCTCTGAGTCTTAAAGGTTGAGTAGGAGTTGAAGGGAAGGGATTTCCAGACGAAGCAAATGGCTTGATTGGGAGCTGTGAGAAATCAGTGGTGCCGAAGTGTAATGGGAGAAACAAGGCTGGCAGGGGGTCTAGAGTAAGGGGTCTGGAGACAGATGTGAAGATTCTCATAGACCAGAAGCTTGGACTTTATGTAGAGTGGTAAGGAGGCAACAGAGAGCCACTGGAAGGTTCTAGGCAGGAGTTGACATCTGACGGAATTCTGATTGCTATGAGGATTTGAGGGTGACCAGATGTCCATCATGAATACCATTTAGAAGGCTACAACAGGACTCCAGGTGAGAGGCTTAAGTGCCTGAATTATAGCATTATGATAGGGACGAGGAGAGTTCAAGAACAGAATCAAGTAGAACCTGGGGACTGAATTGCTGTGGATAAAGACAAGGTAGTGGTCAAGGGGGGCTCCAGGCTTATACTTGAGAAATGGGTACTTCTGCCAAATGAACCAGAGAACAAAACAGGAGGACTGAATTTAGGACAGAAAGAGGATTCAGATTTAGATTTGTTGCATTTGTGGTGCATTCAATAAACCGAGCAGTTGAATTCATGCGTATGAAGCTCAGAAAGGAAGATTAAGCTGGAGGTATCAATTTTGAGTCATATTGGATATTGAAGGGGATATTTAAAACTGCAGGACATAGCACTTTCCTCAAGGAGTAAAGTTAGCTATTAAAATATAAAAGTAACTGTAGGTGTAGTTGGAATTCAAAGAAAATACAAGTTAATGTGGCAAATAATAGTCAAAAAATCTACACGTAATAAGAACTATAGCGTGTACTTACATATCAAATGTGCGTTAGTATAAGCTATGCCATATTTTTCACTTTGAACGTCTTTTTGTAAAAATGTATATTGAACGATTTGCTTTTAAAGTTGTATTTTTGTTTCATCCTTTAAAAAAATTTTACTGTTTCAAAAATTTGTTTTGATTCCAGATGGCAAGATCTTTCAGGAGAAAGTACAGTCAATCATGTACCTGAGACATTCTAGCAGTGGAGGAAAGTCTGTTACTAGTCCTGGATTTATGGTAATAAGCCCATCTGGTTTTACTGCTTCGCCCCCTGAAGGTAACTATAACAATAATGAAAGTGTAACCCTTCCTGGTTTAGCTGAGTATTTGTAGGTAAATAAATTTTGCATGTGTAACAGTATGATATACTGACATTCAGACCAAATAAATGGAAGGTTAGACTTAAAAATTGTAGAATATATGTAAGGAATCCATTTCACTACTCTCTGGGATCAGGGCTCACACTCAGTATAACCAGAGATACTGCAGAAAACTTAGGAAACAGATGAGGCTTGTGCTGTCTTGTTCTGGAATTCTCTGTTTCCTTTTATCATAGTCATTCGTCTTTCATTAAGCTTCTGATTTATTTTCCCATTTTCTTCAAAAACTGTTTGGCTTACTCTCTCCCTTCTACCCAAACATCGTTTTAGACAATTTCACTTGCCCCGTAATGGCCATCCGGTGCTCCAACCTCTCGCCCCTTGACCCTGGGTACTTTTCCTTCTCCTTCATCCACCATTTGCATGCCTCTGTCTTGGACTTCATCAAGAACACCTCCCACCTCTGAAACTCCGGGATCCCACTGTCTGACAATAACCTCCTCTCTGGTTTCTTCATCACCATCCCGTGTTCCCTTCTGCCTATTTTCCCTATCCAGCCTACATCTCATTAGCCAGTCATTTCCTGGACACAGTCTTCAGCTCCCTCGTCCCCTTGGCCTTTTGGCATTCTTGACCTACAAACCCCAGCCTTGCTTCCATCTAACCATCCCCATACTGCTGAAAGCTGCTAGAGAGAATCCCTGTCTTTACAAGGGTCTCCAACTGTAGCTGGCCTTTTAATGCTGCCCTGTAGTTTTTCAGTAAGTTCAAAATCAATTCCCTCTTCTCTTTCCATAGCAAGTCTATTCAAGTCTTTAAGCTTAAATCTTTAAGACAGTACTTTTCTGTCTTCCTAATTCACTCTTAACAGACTACCTCATCTCTAATAGAGAAAACAGTAGGTAGGTACGTGTTTCCTAGTTGCCAACCGGCTGTATATCTTTTCCTTTTCTGACAGCTGGTCTCTTCTAGCCTGAGACATTGCCCTTATTGTCTGCCCAACCTGTCTTATCTTTGGCTCTAGTATAAATTAATCAGTAGTGCAAGTTAGGTAGAGATAAGAATAGATAAGAATAGATAGGACGGGATATATATATATATATATATAGCTATTAATTTCCAGTTTTGTTTCTCTCCCAAAGTGTTTCAGTTATTTGCTAGCACATTTTATGCCCTTTTATTATAGTATTTTAAGGCTGTGTTTTAACTAGTTTTATTTGGAATTTTATAGGAAATGTACATTTTCAAATACAATCATGCCCCCATTTTTTCCACATCCTTTGAACAGAATCTTTTGGCAGCCTTAGCCCTCCAGCCAAAATGTAGAAATAATTAGGAAAAACTTCTGAGCTATAGAACTATTATTGGCAAAAGGCCTGTGCTCTAAAACAGTTCACCCAGTGCCTGTTTACTCTATATCAGTGCTTCTCAAGTTTTAGCATGAAAAAAAAAAAAAAAAAATGACCAGAGAAGTTGTTCAAACACAGATCTTTGGGCCCTCCTTCATGTGTTCTGATTCAGTAGATCTAGGGTGAGCCTAAAGAGTATGCATTTCTAACAATCGCGCAGGTAGTGCTGATCTCCGTGCTGCTAGCCCACAAACCACACCTTGAACAGCACTTGCTTTACCACCGTGCACTGAGAATGGCAGTGATTTTTCTGGTCTCCCTGGACATGGAGTACTAGAAGCAGCAAACTGGACAGCTATCACAGGAAGACAAAGCGCCATTGCTTCTCATGAAGAAGTGACTACGGAAATGGATGAGAGACAAAACGGTCTAGGGCCATTTGGTCTAGTAGTAATAACAGCAAGCATGGGTATTACTCCCTTTATTGAGCACCTGCTATATGCCAGACGCTATGCTGGGAGCATCACAAATATGATCTCACTTAATCCTTAAAGCAGCCTTGCAAAGAAGATATTCTGAACCCTCCTTTTACATTTGTAAAAACGAATACCCAAATAATTAAATGATGTACTTAAAAGACCACCTAACTCACAGAACCATCACTTGAATCCAGTTCTATCTTGTTGCAAAGCCCACACTTTCACACCGTATCAAACTGCATCCTAGTGACTGCTAGCCTGAGGCAAATTAAGTTTAACTTAATTTCAAGACAGTAGAGCCATTAATCCTAATGACTTTGCATCATTCAGTCAACACTGTATTTTGTTAAGGAGACAGGAAAAGACATACGTTTTTGGGAGATTTTAATAAAAAGTAGTTAAAAGAAAAAATAGTTGGGGCACTTAAGAATTTTAAGCAATAATGGGGTTCCGTTGGTTAAGCATCTGACTTCAGCTCAGGTCCTGATCTCACAGTTTGTGAGTTCAAGCCTCGCGTCAGACTTTCTGCTGTCTATGCAGAGCCCGCTTCGGATCCTCTATCTCCCTCTCTTTCTGCCCCTCCCCTGCTCACATGCCCACGCTCTCTCTCTCTCTCAAAAATAAGTAAACATTTTTTTTAAAAAAGAATGTTAAGCAGTAGTTAACGTTAACCTGTGTGGATTCTTTAGCATCGCTAGATAAATGGGTTACTGCTGTGGTTGTGACCGACAGTGCAGGACACAAGTGGTCCCACTTAGTAGATTTTTAACGAGTGTTTTTCTGTCTACTCTCTCCAGGAAACAATTCCTCCAGGATTATCCCACAACGGACGATCGCCAACATTCTGCGTTCTAGAAGCCTACCAGCATTTCCTACTGCTTCACCTCAAGTGCAACCACAAAAACTGAATGGAAGTTTGGGTTGTAGTATTGACGCGTTACAAAATATTGCAGATGATTACATTGCTTCCCAAGCAGAGAAACTGAATTCTCTGGTGAGTTCCGGGACACTGAAGAAAGACAAAGAGGATGCATTCATCAGTAGCTGTGAGTCCGCAAAAACTGTGTGTGAAACGGAACCTGCCCTTTCCGCCCGCGCCTCTGTCAATGGTGTCCCAAAAGGAACCTTGGAATTTCTGGGGGTCAGAGTAGATCACAAAGAGTTGGGAGCAGAACCCAAATCAGAAGATGACGAGTCCTACCCACGCCGCCCTGATCACCTGAAGGGACTGGCCTCATTCCAACAGAGCCACAGCACTGTCGCAAGCCTGGGGCTGGCTTTTCCTTCACACAACGGATCCGCAGCCGTTGGACGCTGGCCGAGTCTCCTTGACAGGAACCCGGATGACTGGGAAAACTTCGCCTTTTCTCTCAGTTACGAGCCGAACTCCAGCCGCACTGCAAGTACTCACAGGTACTCACTGCTTTCGCATGCTCCCCCCGCCCCCACTTTTTCTTTCGCTCTTCTTTGAAGGATGTCTACCCTTCTGGAAATGTCTTACATCACTTCTCATATACAACATGTATATTCATAGCAAACAGAAAGGTACCTTTCTCTTTAGTCTAATACTAAATAATATTGAATTCCATGTTTTACCAAAGGCTAAACCATAAATGGCTCCTAAAGAAAAAGTGCCTTGTGGTTTACATTTAGAGAAAAATTCCTCAGGGAAACTATAAGATTTATAGCAGCCAGTGGCAACACCCGGTAAGAGTTTCCCCGGTGGTGGGGATGTTTCTCCTGTGCTGTGCAGTACAGGGGCCACCAGCCACGTGTGCCCGTTGAGCCCTCGAAATGTGGCTAGTGTGACCAAAGAGCCAAATTGTTTATGTCATTCTAGATAGTTTCCCTTGCGCAAGCGGCTGGTGACCACCACCCTCTTGCACGTCATAGCTGTGGAATAGAATGGTGTTTAGTGGACCCTGTGCCTAAAGTAGATCGGTGAGAAATAAAATGGTAACAAGTGATGGCAAGGTTGTTAGTCACAGGTCAACATTTTTTTTTAATTGTGTGACCTTTGGTTTCACATGTTGAAATTACTACTGCTCCTCACAGTTCTTAAGGAAATCACCGTGTGCTTTTCTTCCTGATACTGTGTTCACGAGACTTCTGGGGTCTCTGTTTTAGCGTAACGGAAGACTGTCTGGTACCTATCTGCTGTGGATTATACGAGCTCCTCAGTGGAGTCCTTCTCATCCTGCCTGATGTTATGCTTCCAGATGTGATGGACAAGCTCATCCAGGCAGACACGCTTTTAGTCCTCGTGAACCACCCATCACCTGCTATACAACAAGGAGTTATTAAAGTAAGGGCCAATTCTAGATGCGTTGTTTTAATTCAGAAAAATAAATGTACGTTTGATTTAAAACTTGAATGTATCTGTTAAAGTAGACCTAAAACTTTAGTCTAAGGAAGAATGAACTGATACACAGCTGACCCTTGAACAACACAGCTTTGAATTGCGTGGGTCCACTTATATGCGGACTTTTTTTTTTATAAGTACAATACGGTACTATAGATAAATTTTTTCTTCCTTATGATTTTCTTAATAACACTTTCTTTTCTCTAGCTTAGTTTATTGTAAGAATACAGTATAGAATACATACAACATACAGGATGTGTGTTACTCAACTGTTTCTGTTGTCAGGAAGGTTTCGGGTTACCAGTAAGCTACTCGTAGTTAAGTTTTGGGGGAGTCAAGTAATATGCAGATTTACAACTGTGGGGGGGGGGCTGGCACCTCTAACCCTCATGTTGTTCAAGGGTCAACCGTAGTTGGTTCCTTCTTTCTCGTATTTTTATATGAATTATCATGCAATTTTAAGCTCTCCTCCATATATTGATTCATATCAATATGTTTTTTAAGTCTACCAATTATAAGGAACACATAGTTCATTGGAAACCTTCCCTGAAGTGTAGTATCAAATCTTAAACATCTACTTCAGGTTTTAGCTCAGGTGTCACCTTTCCGGAGACCTGATCACCTTTCCGAACAGCTTCCCTCTAGCACCCTACTCCTCATTTATCCTATCATAGCATCCTCGTTTTGTCTTGTAATTATCTTTTTAGTTGACCTGTGTGCTTGATCTTTCAGTCTCCCACACTGGAGTCTCCGCTCCATGAGGGCGGGCAGCTTGTGTCTAGTATATACCAGGGACGAAGCGTAGTGTCGAATGAATAAGCGTTTCATATGAATGCTTTCCGTTTGAAAACAGGCCAATATTGTAAGGGTCTTGTAACGATTCTCATTTTCTTTAGTTCGTCTGATGTAGGATGTTTTTTAATCACTTGCAATTCAACCCAGTATTTTTTGAGCTTCCATCCCAGGTACAAAACACTGGGCTAGTTGCTAAGTAGATACAAGGTGGAATGATAGAAGCCCCGCATTCAACGAGCTTATAGTCCAGTGAGGGAGAGAGACATAGACCCCACTAAGTAAAACGTAAGGACTTCTGGTGATGAGTGCTTCAACGGAATATTAATACAGAAGAATGGGAGCGTGGGAAAAGCAGTTAATTGTGATGGGGGGAACCAGAGAAGGATCCATACAAAAAGTGTATCTTGTGTTGTGCTATAAACTCAGAAAGCTTTTTAAGTAGGGCAGCAAACAGATGTGTGTTTGGGGAAGAACAGTCAGTCTGTCACCACTGTGAGGGAGTGATCGCAGGGGAGAGAGACGTGGAAGTGTTCTGTTTAGCAGGCTTGCACCGTAGTCCAGGGGAGAATGATGAGTTCCTGGTTCGGGCAAGCGGCAAGTCAGAGCGCACCCAGGTTTGAGAGGCATTCGCTGGAATGAGTGATCACACGTAAGGAATCAGGACCGGAGGAGCCACCGATAAAATTAGCCGTGAAGTCTAGGAGCGTGGCACTGCTGTGTGCTCTCAGACGGGAACCACGAAAGACATGAGTGTGGAAAGAAAATAAGTAATTGAGTTTTACACACGTTGCATTTAAGATGCTAGGGAAGGGTGGAGATAGGGCTCTGTGCTCAGGATGGAATCCATCCGGAAGTCTGGAAGTCGAAGTCTAGGAGAGATACATACGTGCACGCACACACACACGCGTGTGGAGAGAGAGGATAGTACAGGGCTCGCCGATTTGTTTCCTTCAGAATAAAGCACAGCTTTTGTACTTCTACTCGACTAAGGTTACCAATCTACCAGGTGTCAGTGCTCAACTGAAATGTTCGTTTCCCCATAACGAAAGTATTAAGGTCTCCAAGATAAAGTCAGCATGAGCACTCCAAACTAGTCAGAAACAAAGATTATTTTTGGTTTGCTATGGAGTTGGCATTGTTTTTTAGCTTTCTGTGCTCTATACATATGAAATTAAATAACAACTTACAAGTATTGTCTGATCTGTGTACATTATATAAAATTTTAGTGCCTTATGTAAATTGTCTTAATTTTTTTTTCTTAGCTATTAGATGCATATTTTAATAGAGCTTCTAAGGAACAAAAAGATAAATTCCTAAAGAACCGTGGCTTCTCCTTGCTAGCCAACCAGTTGTATCTTCACCGGGGAACTCAGGAATTGTTAGAATGCTTCATTGAAATGTTCTTTGGTCGACGTATTGGCCTTGATGAAGAGTAAGTGGTTTCTTCCCTCCACCGTCATTGGGGATCTTTTGTCTTAAAAATAAAATTTGTTAAGCGGACTCTTAACAAAGTTATTTGGTCATTTTTAGAAAAAATCCTCTAAAAGTACTTCCAGGTGAATCACTTTATTATTTTCCATGTGGTATTGTTTCTAACTTCTGCCTTTGTATTTCATTCACTAGTTACAAACTAGAAACCAGTGCTTCATCACAGGAAAGCAGGTGATCGTTTAGGATTTGACATGTAGTGTTAACACGAGGAGGGTAACTGAAAAGAAGGTGGCTCCCATTGTCCCAGCAGTAGATCACATGACTGACCCTTAGAGAGGCTTCCCCCGTCCCTCGGCCTCCAGGTCATCTGGGAGAAGAGTCATCCCTCACCTGGAATTCCTGGTTGGGCCACGAAGTGCAACTGTTATCCCCGTCTGTGTTCAAGCAGTGAGAAATGCGTGTCTCCTCGTTATTAGGTGTCTTCTGCTTATTAAGTAGACCGACTCAGACCTTGAGGAGTTTACTGATTGCAGTAATGACAACAGTACTTTCATCTGCATACAGCTTTTAGCTCTGTCAAAGCAATTCTGCAGTATTTCACTTGATTGTCACAAGAGCTTTGAGAAGAAAGTAGGGCAGATGTCACCACACGTATTTGACAGTTAAGGAAAATAAGGTACAAAATGCTTACATTTCCTTCCATCACAGAGGCAAATAGTCTCGGGACAGGAACTCAGGGTTCGTTCCTTTCACCAGAACTCTTTTTACTAGTTCACTGTCTCTCGGATACTATCATCATCACCATCATCATTATTATTGTATGTTAATGGAATAGTATATAATTATTATATAAATTATGTATGTTGTATGTTATCATGATTATGCTAGTAATTGTATGCTAGTTTATTGTTAATAGTTTTATTAATAGTCAATTAACAATAACTTCCTGTGCACTTGTTATATAGACCCCTGAAGTAGGGTTCTTTTGGACACATAAGGGGCCTGTGGACAAATTAAAGCAAGTCAATTAAAAACCATGAAATTGTGAGGCATCTAGCTCTTGATTTCGGCTCAGGTCACAATCTCACGGTTCGTGGGATCAAGCCCCACACTGGGCTCTGCGCTGACGGCTCGGAACCTGCTTGGGGTTTTCTCTCTCCCTATTTCTCTGCTCCTCCCCCGCTTACACACGCACTCGCTCGCTCTTGCTCTCTCTCTCTCTCTCTCAAAATAAATAAGTTTAAAAATTTTAAAAACCATGAAATTGTATCATATTTCATTTGAATGTTGTATATTTACAAACTTGGGACAGACTTCTAGCAATACTTGTATTTTATTGGAGAGGTCAGTGATCTTACAGGTTGAGATTCCTTTCTCTCCACGTTTATTTTTTATAGCTTCAAAATCAAGTTAACAGAATGACCCACACTGCAATCCTTTCTCCTTGTTTAGTGGTTAATTGCTTCTAACGTGCTCTTAATTGTGTGTTCTTTATCGCAGATTTGATCTGGAAGATGTGAAAAACATGGGACTGTTTCAGAAGTGGTCTGTCATTCCTGTTCTGGGACTAATAGAGACCTCTCTATATGACAACATGCTCTTGCATAGTGCTCTCCTACTTCTTCTCCAAATATTAAATTCTTGTTCTAAGGTAGCAGATATGTTATTGGATAATGGTCTACTGTACGTGTTATGTAATACAGTAGCAGCCCTGAATGGATTAGAAGAAAAGTAAGTTTTAAATCATTATTTAAAACTTCATCATCTGAGGGGCGCCTGGGTGGCCCTGTCAATTAAGCATCCGATATGGGCTCGGGTCATAATCCCAGGGTCATGGAATCAAGCCCTGTGTTGACTCCCCACTGGGCGTGGAGCCTCTTAAGATTCTCTGTCTTCCTGCCACCCTGCCCTTCCCCCATTTGCGCTCAGTCTCTCTCTCAAAAAACTAAAACAAAAATAAAAACAAAACTGTGTCATCTGACAAATACTTTAGAAAGGAAAGACTTTAGTAATAGGTTACATTAAAGCATCCGATTTTTCAAAACACTTTCAAAGAATATCCTTCCTACCAAACTAATTAGATTGGATTAATTAAATTGTATTTGGAGGGGGCATATTTTCTATCATTTTCAACAAGTTTACTGAAAAGGAAGATGTGTATATGGCCTACTTTTAGGTGTTTAGAACCTGAAGGCAAGTTGAATAAATTTAACTGTCTTTAAATAGATTTACCACGCTTCCACAATGGTCTTATAAAAGTTATTATCCCCAGAAGGAATAGGAAATTGAGGACTGGAGAGAGAAAGAGAGAGAGCCTTGTTGAAGATCACATAGCTAGTGGGTAGCACAGGGTTTAAAACTGAACCTGTCTCCCTTCAAACACTTATGTTTTGAACTATGATGCTCTCCTACTTTCTACTACCATAAATTAATTTCTCATTTCCAGAAGTACATTGGCAAATGGCTGCCTACCAAATTGATTAACAGCCTTAAAAAATATGTGAGGAGATTATATTTCTACTTGGATTTTGTGCCTTTGGTTTCTGCATTTATGATGTACAGCATACCATTTTTATTAGCGTAATGTTAAAATATAAATCTCCAGAAGCACATTACTGTACATTAAGGCATTAAATATTATCTATAATTTTTAAGAGAAGGCAGACAGTAACCTTTAAGAGAAGGCAGAAGCCAGGGAGGCCCTCTGAGTACAAGAGAGACTCCTTGTACTGAGTTCCGTTCAATTTTTGGGGGGTACCTATTCAGTTCAGGATTTGTGTGCTGGGCATATAAGAAATACAAAGTATTTTATTTCCTCAAAATACGTAGTCTTGATTATAACACAATGCATGTGTTATAACACAACACTTGGGAAGAGTTGCCTACGGGCTTCTGAAAGTAGTGTGTTGTTTGTTGTTTTGTTTTAATAACTTGAACTTACTGAATGTCGTTACATGCTACCCTATTAATTGACCCCAAACAGTTACCATTTCCAACTCTTGGCTTGATTTGGAAAAAATAAATGGTGAGAAGTATTCAGGCTTACTATCATATACTAAGGTTATCAAAGTTAAAAATTGAGGCACAGGGGTGCCTGGGTGGCTCAGTCGGTTAAGCCTCCAACTTCGGCTCAGGTCGTGATCTCACAGTTCGTGAGTTCGAACCCCACATCTGGCTCTGTGCCGACAGCTCAGGGCCTGGAGCCTGCTTCGGATTCTGTGTCTCCCTCTCTCTGTGCCCCTCCCCCACTCACACTCTGTCTCTCCTTCAAAAATAAACATTAAAAAAAATTTTTTTTAATTGAGGGACAGAAGTAACTAATTCATATTTATTATTTATAACTGATTAACAGATGTTCAAATCTATTATCTCCTTTAATCCTTAAAATAACTATAACTTGGTGTGAGATTCAGAGAGATGAAGTAATGCATTCAAATTCACCTTCTCTGAGGAGCCATCTCAGAACGTCCCTGTTCACACCTACTAAATCTTCACTTTTCCTGGGGTCTATGTGGGATCTATGTGTTCCCATGGTGTATAGTGTGTCAATCCCTGTTGTTACACTTACCACCATTTACTGTTCATAGTTCTCTCTTTCCTTGTCTGGTCTTCTTCAAGACAGTAGACTTTTTTCAGGGCACCTAGGTGGCTCAGTCGGTTGAGCATCCGACTTCGGCTCAGGCCACGATCTCACGGTTCGTGGGTTCGGGCCCTGCGTCGAGCTCTCTGCTGACGGCTCGGAGCCTGCAGTCTGCTTCGGATTCTGTGTCTCCCTCTCTCTCTCTCAGTGCCTGTCTGTCACTCGCGCTCTCTCTCTCTCTGTCACACACAAAAATAAATAAATAAACAAACATTTAAAAAGAAAAGACAATAGACTTTTTGACAGGAGTCAAAGCATGTTTTCTCATTTCTGTTTCTAGCATGCAATTCAAACTCCCCACCATCCAGTAGGCACGAATAAATACTGAATGGGTGAGCAAATGCTGGAAGAACAAGAATTTAAACCAGTTCTCTTTGCCTTAAATTTTCTGTTCTTTTTCTTTAGCGTTCCTCTGAATGAATACAAATTGCTTGCTTGTGATATACAACAGCTTTTCGTAGCAGTGACCATTCATGCCTGCAGTTCCTCAGGCCCCCAGTATTTTAGAGTCATCGAAGACCTCATCGTACTGCTTGGCTATCTTCAAAATAGCAAAAACAAGAGGACACAAAGTAAGATTTTGTTTTTATGGATCTCCGGGGTTGGGATTATAGAGGAGCCAAAAATGTCATTTGAACCAAATCTCTTTCTTGTGGAAGCTATTTTACTGAAGGTTCATCCTTCACTTTATGATAATATCTATCAGCTTTAAAAAGAAGTCTTTTAGGTGGCAAAAATTAAACAAACGATACGTTCATATGATCAGTAGCTGGCAATACATCATTAAAAAAAGTTTGATTTTTTTTTTTACCAAGTAGAACTAAAAGGTTTATGTTGAATAAAAATCCTCTTTAGTTTTCTTTAATGGCAAATATTAACTATGAAATGTGACAATTTCTGGTTCAGTTTGGCCTTATATATTTAAAAGCCTGTTCTTTAAGACGACGATGTAAGAGGAAATAAATTTGTGAGCTAGTTTTTTTCCATTGAATTTTTTTTTATAGTGATCATTTGGAAATTTGCTTTAAAATTTCTTTTAAAGGCAGTTTAAAAATGTTTACTACTATCAGGAACCCATATTGATCAAAAATTTAAAATCTATGTCTAATAAAACATTACTGGCAGTTTAGATGTTGCATGAAAATAAAAAGCAACTCAGTGTAAAAAATTAACATCCACATAGCTTGAAAACATTCTAGTGTCTTCTGTTTTCAGGTATGGCTGTTGCACTGCAGTTTAGAGTTCTCCAAGCTGCTATGGAATTTATAAGGACCACAGCAAATCATGACTCTGAAAACCTTGCAGATACATTCCGGTTACCCTCTCCTCCTCATCATGCAATATTTCAACCGCGGAAGAGCATCGCTGGTGAGTACTGAAATAATATTTTAATAATTATAAATTGAGGGTGGCGTGACTTTCCTGTACTCTGATGCCATTCACACTTTTAAAATATCTTTTAGTTTAAAAAGTTAAACTACAAAATTTGAGAAAGGTTTCCTCCCTGGAAAAACCATTCTACTGATTTCTTTCAGTGCTGTTCTTGTTCAGTTATCTCTTGAGCAACTACTGTGTGCCAAGCACTGTGTAAATGTTGAAGATACAGTGATGATTGGAAGCAGACACAGATTCTGCACTTGTGGGGATTACAAAATAGTAGAGAAATGTAGAGGATCCGAGTAGAGACTCTAATAGGCAACGTGGTTTACATCAGGAGTTAGGGAAGTATCTGAGGAAGTGAGATTTCAGTGTAGATGTAAAGGGTGAGAGAAAGGAGCTAGCAAGGTAGAGAGTCAGAGAAAGAGTTTTCCAGGCAGAAGGAATGTTGCACAGCAGGAAAAGGCTAAGCTTCAGGGAACTGAAATAAAGTCATTTAGCCAGAGTGGAATACTCTGGAGAGATTTAGGAGAGCGATGCCAGATGGGGCTGTATAGGATGGCACGGGCCAGTGCATAGATAATCATACGGGCCGCGTTAACGATCTTATCCTAAGGGGGAGTTCTAACGTAAGCAGGTTTCCATTTTGTAAAGACCGCTCTGGCTTGTGTGTAGAGAGTGGGTTAGCGGAGAGCAAGAAATGTAGGGGTCCAGGTAGGAGGCTACTGCAGCAGTCCAGACGGGAGAAGACGGTGGCTCGGGTGTGGGTAGCGTGCATGTGACATCAGGACTTGCTGTGATTTAGCACATATCGGCAAGTGTCAATATCGTTAGCCTTCCTTATTTTTCCCGCAAAATCTTCTGTGACATTTATGCACACGATCCGGAAAGACAGTATAAACACCTCCCCACGCACACATAGGATCTATACACACATGCACATATACACATACATATATATGGATGGATACGGATATACAGCATGTATATACACACACAAACGCACACGCGTATCCCCAGAGTAGTTGGTAATTTGTTTGAAGTTTAATCACCCTTACAATCTTAAGGGCCTTTAAATTAAATCGAAATCAGGGGAGCCTGGGTGGCTCAGTAGGTTGAGTGTCTGACTTTGGTGCAGGTCATAATCTCGCAGTTTGTGGGTTTGAGCCCCACGTCAGGCTCTGTGCTGACAGCTCAGAGCCTGGATACTGCTTCGGATTCTGTGTCTCCCTCTCTCTCTTCCCCTCCCCCACTCACACTCTGTCTCTCTCGCTCTCTCAAAAGTAAACATTAAAAAAATTTTTTTAAATTAAATCCAAATCTTTCTTCTACCTGTATTAAACAACTTTGTTTTGTTCAGTGCTATGCGAAATTTTACAACCATGTGAAAAACTCATTTGTAGAGAAAAGCTATTAAATATACATTTTTTTGCAGTAGCATGTTTAGATTATGCTAAATATAAGCTATGTAACTAAAACTTCTAAGACAGCCACACAACTTTATTGCCCCTGTACATCCTTCTTTAATGTGACATCTGAACTCAGCCTCTCCTCTTGAACTGACCTCCTCTCTTGTCTAGGTAGCATTCTGCCTTTCACCAAGTCTAGCAGTCATGCTCAGCTGACCACATGCCAGACGATGGCTTTCGAACCACCTTTCCATTGCAGGGTTCCTTAGATAGTCAGTGACTGCTGAGATGGAATTCACCCCCCTTTGATACAGGAAAATGCTCTGTTGCCAGTATCGTTGAGTCACAGGAGCCGTTTCTTTCCTGCCGACGTTTCTCATTCCCATGTCCATTTCTTCTGCGCTTTTGTACCTAGATCTGTGGTTTCGTTTTTGATCCGCTCACGCCAGGGCTGCCACAGCAGTGCTCTTGCTGTTCTCTCTTTGTTCTGTGATTTCTCTAACAGTCTGTCATCTCTCTCTTTTGATACCAGAATTTTTATCACCTTGAGCCTCAGAGCCCTGCGGAACTCCAAGCCTGTCCTTTTTTATTTTTTGTCTGTGTGAGTCCTGTTAAAGTGCATGACGGACTTTTAGTCCTTTCTTTAAACCTTACTCTCCTTTTTTTCCTGACTCCTCTGGTCTCTTATCCTGAGCTTAAATTTGTCGCTGTATCTGAGTAAATGCAGTTGCTGTAAGCCGCATGAGGTTTGTAGAGCCCTACAGAGTTCGAGCTTGATTAAAAAAAAAAAGACCTTAAAAGTGCACCAGACCAGTTCCTGTATTTTATAGAAGCACTGGAATAAGTTCCTGCTGGAACAGGAGCACCCACACTCCTCCCTCCGTGTCCGACAGCACATCCGCTCATTCCAGCCCTGTCGTGTTTCTAGGACCATCTCTTGTGGGTTTCTCCCACCAATTCTTCGTGGTTTGACTACGGCCCTTATTTAAATCCTGTCTCTGAATCCAGTTGAAAAATACCACTTTATCTGTGCTATGCTGTTGCTTTGTAATTCCTTCCGCACTGTTCTACACAGATATTTGGGAAAGACTGTGTTTTATTTCTTCATTCTCAGTCAAAAGGGTATTGGCTTTGTATGCCGTAGGTACAAAAGCTGCAAGATACCAGAGCTCCTGTGCCTTGGAGCAGCATGGTTATAACAGCCTATTTAGGTCTATCCGCTCACGATGCTAAGTTACTAAGAAGGATTTATACTGCCGTCATGTCCATCATTGAGATATAATAAGCTGTTCCTTCCAAGATTTGAAGCAAGCTGTTCTCATTAGTGGTCAATGTTTTGGGGAGATGGTTTTTTCCTAAATAGACTCACTTAGCATTTACTGCACACTGCTGAGACATGTGACACCCCAGCCCCACGGCCACCCCCCCACCTCCAGCAGGGCTCGTGGGGACAGCCGGCAGCTGCAGCTTGTTCTGGCCACACACCCCCTGCGCTGGTCATCGACAGGTCTCCTCAGACTGTCAGCGCCAGGATATCCACGGCATGGGACCGAAGCTTCTTCAGCAGCATTTTGTCATATGTAGATTTTAAGTTCTCATACTCTTAGATACTCTTGGATTGCCAGATTAATCTTTCTACAGCCTGGCTCGTGTGCCATTATCTTGCTCAACAGCCTCAATGGTTCCAACTACCCAGTTAACAGATCTCAAATTCCTTAGCCTTTGTATCTTTTTTTGGTATAGATGAGAGAGAGAGATGTCACTAAATGGTATCGGACTCTACCTTCTGTTTCTAATTAATGTGTTTATAGACATCTTCCCATATAATAAAAATACTCTTTATGTTTAATGAACACATAATAATCTATTATATTGATTTGCCATCAATTGTTTCCTAATCTTTATCAATAAACCAAAAGTTTCTCTTTTTTTTACTTGTCTTACAGTAATCCCTTTGATCCCTTTACTTTTTATTAAACAACTTTGTGTTTAAATAACTTTGTGTTTATTAAACAACTTTGTGTTACTTTACTGTTTAATCCCTTGATCCCTTTACTTTACTTTTTACTTGTTTTTGCTATTACAAACAGCATAGCAATGTACGTTCTTTTATATGTTTTTTTCCCACTTGTCTGCTTATCACTATGAGAAACTTTATGCATCACCTTATTTCATGAAGGTAGAAATAAGCATTAGGGTATTATTTAAAGTGCTATACATACATATAAACTGTCAGAAATAAATATAAATATATACATTGTGTTATTATGATCCACATACAATTGAATTTCCTTTATATTTCAGCCATCAGTAACAATACCAACCATTAACAACTTTTGATGCTTTGTATGAGATCGGCATTGTGTTTTACATCCATTATTTTATTTACTATTTAATCCATACAACAACCTTCTTTATCCATTCATTCAACCACCAAATATTTATTGGGCACCATCCACATGTCAGGTATTATTTTATCTGCTTTCATGGAACTTACATTTTACTGTAGAAAATGGTCAATAAACCTGTAAACAAATACGTTTAATAAAATATCAGATAGTGACAAATATCTACCTTTGAGATGAGCTCTATTTTACTTTCTAATCTACATCTTAACATATGAGGGAACTGAGGCTTTGAAAGAAGTATATTTGAGGCTACTCCAGCTCGGTGCTGAAATGCCCTCCCTCTTTTTCAAGTGTGCAGTTGTGAAGACCTCACATTTTCTTGCTCAGTATATTGCTCTGCCTCTGAATTAGGATTATCTGCTGCTTAGACAGCATGAGATGTAGACATCAGGAAGAATCTACTTAAACCGAAGACGTAGTCTGACAGTATTACTCTTGAATATATCCTGGATATGAATATTTTTTATTTGCTTTGTTTTTGTCTCAAATGCAACCCCACCCACCAGCATGTATTAAGTGATAGATAAATACTGAGTACCTGAGATACTGGACGATCTAAAGTGCTATTAAAATATTTAAATATCTTACAGGAGGAGTCGTTAAAACCTATCATAATTTAGTCATATGTAAGTAATGTGTATGGAAGCTATTTATGGAAATTGATACATGTTTTTATCATTTAAAACAAAGGTTCAATTCCAATGAAGGGTTCCATTATTCCTCACCGACCAAGACGTCATTTTGGTTCCTATGGTCAACTTCCGATGCCTTTCCCCTTCAGTCCGTTAAATCAAGATTCGTTCTCCCCATATCCTCCTGGATCCACTACCTGTGTGGTACCTTTCGGAGCAGGTGCAGTGATGATACAGGAATGACATTCCTAACTGCTCAATCTGAGGAGATACTGCTCAGGGAACGCTTTTGTAGGATTGAATTCCAAATGATGCATATGCACCAAATCATTTCAATAGCAAAGCACTGGAATTACACTCCCCTTTCCGATCTCTTCACTTTCATTGGACTGCTTTCCACTATCTCACTTATATATGCTTTTCAAAACTACTTTATAAAATTCAACAATGGGAATTACCTGGAAATAGTAATGTTCTTACTGAAACACGATGTGCTTTAAAAACCTATTGATTATTTTGGAATACAAGGAAGTGCAACAGTATTTGAAAATGTTTTGTCGGAACATTCTGAACTACCTACATATACCCTTCTAACTCTTTTGGTTTTTCAGAAAACTCAAACTTTGCCAAACGATGTCCATCCCACTAAGCTATGTCCCTAGCTTCAATATTCTGATTTGGACTTTGAAATCAGAAGTACTGTTGCATTTCTTTAACGAGGGAGAAACGTCACTTTCTCTGAATCATGCTCTTTCCTTTGTATTAGTGAAGATTTATTTCATGGTCCACTAATCAAAACGTTGCAGCAAAAATAATTTCCTTGATCCCTGTTAACTCTGGCATTTGATGTTTTTAATTTATATACTTGAAGGTGCTCGAAAATTTCCCCTTGCTCAGACTGACTCTCTCCTGATGAAAATGCGCTCAGTGGCAAGCGATGAACTGCATGTGATGATGCAACGGAGAATGAGCCAGGAGAACCCCGTGCAGGCATCTGAGACAGAGCTTGCTCAGAGACTACAGAGGCTCACCATTTTAGCAGTTAACAGGATTATTTATCAAGGTGGGACTAGAGGATGAATATGTGCTTGCTCACATATGCACTTAAAAGGGAAATAATTTAAGAGGAAACTGATGAGGTCTCAGAATTGTCAACAGCATTCATTTTTTCGTTTGTAACATTTACACTGTTAAAAGAATGCATTTGCAGGGTGCCTGGGTGGCTCAGTTGGTTAAGCATCCGACTTCAGCTCAGGTCATGATCTTGCGGTGCATGGGTTCAAGACCTGCATCAGGCTCTGTGCTGACAGCTCAGAGCCTGGAGCCTGTTTTGGATTCAGTGTCTCCCTCTCTGCCCCTCCCCTACTCGTGCTCAGTGTCTCTCTCTCTCTCTCTCTCTCAAAAATAAATAAACTTTAAACAAATTTTTTTAAAGAATTTATTTGGAACTAATAGTCTTGAATAAAAGTCTACTTCTTAATGTGTTAAATGCAGGCCTAGAGTGACCACTGAGTTTAAAACAGGACAGCACCTCCAATATATTTTCGTAACTTTTCTTTGAGATAATGGTAGATTCACATACCATTATTAAAAATATTGCAGAGAGATCCCATATCCCGTTTCTCCAGTTCCCCCAGTGGGTTCTGCCAAATTAGAGTTGAGGGTCATGACCAGGATATAGACATTGATACAGTCAAGAAGGTGAACGTTTCTGTCACATGCGAGTGCTTCTGTTGCCTTTTGTTTTGTGGGGGTTTTTTGAAGTTTATTTATTTATTTTGAGAGGGAGGGAGGGAGGGAGAGCATGAGCAGGGGAGGGGCAGAGAGAGAGAGAGAAGAGAGAGAGAGAGAGAGAGAGAGAGAGAGAGAATCTCAAGCAGGCTCTGTGCTGCTAGCACAGAGCCCGATGTGGAGCTGAAACCCATGAGAAGAGCAAGAACCGCAAGATCATGACCTGAGCAGAAACCAAGAATTCGATGCTTAACCTACTGAGCCACACAGCACCCCTGTCGCTTTTTTAATAGCCACACCCGCTTTGCTCCCACCTCTACCCCTTCCTTAGTCCCTGGCAACCTCTAATCTCTTCTCCATTTATTTTTTATCATTTCAAGAATTTTACATAAATAGAATCATCCAGTATGTGGCCTTTTAGGACTGGCTATTTTCACTTAGGGTGATTCTCTGGAGAGTCATCTGGCTTCTGCACATATCAGCAGTTTGTTGCTTCTTTGTTTTGCTGAGTAGTTTTCCATAGTACAGATGTACTGGAGTTTGCCTAGCCATTCACCTTTTGAAAGACCATCAGGGCTGCTTTCCAGTTTTTAGTTACCACAAATAAAGCCAGCTGCTAGAAACAGTTACATGCAGGTTCTTGTGTGAGTGTAAGTCTCTGTTCTCCTGCAATAAGGGAAGTTGTGTGCGTGTTTTTGTTAAGAAGCTGCCAAATGTTTCAGAATGACTGTCAAATTTTACATTCCCACTGGCAATGTATGAGTGATGCATTTTTCTTCACACCCTTAACCAGTATTTGGAATTGTCACAATTTTTAATTTTCGCTATTCTGATAGATGTCTAGTGATACCACATTGTGGTTTCAACTTGCATTTTTTTCTAGGGGCTAGTGATTTATGTATTTACTTATAAAACAGAATACCTACAGTAACCACTAAAAAGCCATGCAGAGAGATACCCTCAAAAGCACTATCGATAAGTCAAAATGGAATTCAAAAAAAATGTTCAGGTTACCCCAAGAAAACAGGAAGAAGAACACAGTAACTGTTCATCACTAGAAAAGCATAATACATACAAATAAGGCTCTTCTTCTTAACTTTTCTAATTTGTACGTGGGGCAACCGGATCCCAGGCTAAACTCTGAAATTGTACCATTTTTATCACATGCTCAGATTTAGTGGTATAGCACCTGCACTGAAATGGCTCTGCACATCCAGCTAATGTAAATATCACATGGTCATTATGTTTGGTTTGTACGAGAACCTCGGAGCTTTAATAATTTCACAGTTTAAATCATCTTCATTAGTAAAGTAAATATTTAGTTCAGAATTGTATGACTTACGTAGGTTTAAATTTCTACATTGTTTTTGATGAATTTACTTTCTCTAGAATATTGTATCTTCTACGTCTAATACACTCGCTGCACATTTATATAGTGACAATGGAATTGGTGATTCCATAGAATATTTTTACCGTTTGTAATGGCTAGTTATCTAACTTTTTATTTTTCCTTTAATTCAAAGAGTTTAATCCAGACATTATTGACATTTTGAGTACTCCAGAAAATGCGACTCAAAGCAAGACCTCAGTTTCCCAGACTGAAATTTCTGAAGAAAATGTTCATCAGGAACAGCCTTCCATTTTCAATCCATTTCAGAAGGAGATATTCACATACCTGGTAGAAGGATTCAAAGTATCTATTGTAAGTAAATTAATTGCATGGGACGTGTTCATTTACACAAAAGGAGTAGCTGTTTTATGTGTCTGCTTACTCTTGAATTATTATTATTATTATTATTATGAATTACTAGGAAGGTTATGTCTTGGCTTACACATATCTGACACCTTCACAATTGTATAGAGGATGCTAACAAGTATCAGGCTCCATTCATCACTGACACGCTTAGGTTTCTGTGGGCTACATACGCTCGACCCCAGGGGAAAAATCAGTCTGTACACTTTAGAGATACCGAAAGCCAATCTTATTCTAGCGGAACTCATAAATCATGATTCTGCCAGTCTCTAAATCTAAGCTAGATTGGGGTGTCTGCAGGTTTTATTTAGAGCCAGATGATTTACCTGGGGCCCTCAGGACTGGGGGTAATTGGAGAGCCAGCTCCAAAACTAAGAATAAAGTCTGAAATGTACTGATTCCAGTTTTAAACCAGATAGAGGAGATTTGATCAGGATCAGGTTAGCCTCCAATGGGCCACAGTTGAAGCAGCTTGTCTGGTTATTTGTCAAGGAACATTGATGGTCATATTGATGCTCAGTTTATATGTAGTTGTCAGTTTGCGACCGTTTTACTCAGTATTTTAATATTCTTTATAATGACTCTTTCTCTTTCATATTGTAAAATCAGTCAATCTATTGTTCTTTTGATGGTTCTTTTTTTTTTTTTTTAACATCTAAGCCCTAGGTAATTTAAATGACTTTAGCTTCTTAATCCATCTCTCTCTTTTTTAAAAAAATACAAGTGATATAAAATTTCCTATTTTAATCATTCTTAAAGGTATAATTCATTAGTGTTAAGTGCATTCACATTATTGTGCAATTATTACCACTGTCCATCTCCGAAACTTTTTTATTATCCCAAACTGCTCTGTACCCATTAAACAACAGCTCCTCATAACCCCTCCCCCAGCCCCTGATAACGACTGTTAAACTTTCTGTTTCTATGAATTTAACTTTCTAGACACCTCATATAAGTTACAATATTTCAGACAATATTTGTCCTTTTGTGTGTGGCTATTTCATTGAGCGTGGTATTTTCAAGTTCATGTTGATGCATGTGTCAGAATTTCATTCCTTTTTAAGGCTTAATAGTATTCATTCTATGTCTATATTACGTTTTGTTTATCCATTCATCCATCGGTGGGCATTTGGATTGTTTCCATCTCTTGGCTGTTTTGAGCACTGCTGTTATAAATGTTAGTATAACCACCCGTTTGTGGGGATGTACGTGTCATCCTAATTTTGACTACTGAAAAAAACATCTACAAAAAAACATGTCCCATGATCTTCTTTAGGGCTCTGAGAGGTTAGTATATTATTGCTTAGGAAGTCTGATCCTAATGCATTCTTGTTTTGCTTGAAGGCTTCAAGTAAAACCAGTGGTTCCAAGCAGCAGTGGACTAAAATCTTATGGTCTTGTAAGGAAACCTTCAGAATGCAACTTGGCCGACTCCTGGTCCATATTGTGTCACCAGCCCACTCTTCTCAAGAGAGAAAGCAAATTTTCGAAATAGTTCGTGAACCAAATCATCAGGAAATACTGCGAGACTGTCTTAGTCCATCCCTGCAAGTAAGTTATCTCAGTACTTCGTAAGTAAAAACTAGCGGTGAAATAGGGGCGCCTGGGTGGCTCAGTCGGTTGAGCGTCCGACTTCTGCTCAGGTCATGATCTCATGGGCTGTGACCCATGTTGGGCTCTGTGCTGACAGCTCAGAGCCTGGAGCCTGCTTAGGATTCTGTGTCTCCCTCTCTCTTCCCCTCCCCTGCTCATGTTCTGTCTGTCTGTCTGTCTCTCTCTCTCTCTCTCTCTCTCTGTCTCTCAAAAAATAAACATACATTAAAAAAAACCATAGTAGTGAAATATAAAATTGTTCAAAACAAGAACTGACATTAAACTATTTTCATGCCTAAATATGGTTTTCTTACCAAACAAGTATCACCTGAGATCTTTCTTCAGCTACTCTATGCCAAACTTAGACTGACCTCCCTGTTTCCTTCCCATTCCTTATTCCAGTGCTTAAATTAAGAAATTCTGTATCTAAGCTCTTAAAAGATGCTTTGTGGTTTGTAACTAAATCTTCAAATGTTTTCTTTGTGTTCTCTTTTTAAAAGCATTATATTATCCATGAAACATCTAAATGGAGTAGCTCAAACAATAGTATATGTGGTATATTTCCAAAAATACTTGCAGTAAGTTAAAATTTTTAAAAATGTGTTGATCATTTGGAATGATCAAAATTGACATACTTAAAAGAATTTCAGTCTATAAATTCTAACACTTAAAGAGTGATAGATGGAGAGTTTAAATGGTACAACCATTTTAAAGAGCTGTTCAGCAGTTTCTTATAAAATTAAACATACATTTAACCTGTGACCCTAAAATTTCATTTTTAGATATTTACCTAAGAGAAATTAAAACATATGTCCATAAAAAGACTTGTATAAGAATATTCATGTCAGCCTTTTTACTAAAAGCCGCAAACTTATCAATCACC
The DNA here is from genome assembly GCF_028018385.1 of Neofelis nebulosa. Lineage (NCBI taxonomy): Eukaryota > Metazoa > Chordata > Mammalia > Carnivora > Felidae > Neofelis > Neofelis nebulosa. The sequence goes on along the minus strand of NC_080794.1, from coordinate 6,653,544 downwards.
AAGAGAATGTATAACCAAATCGTGATATATTTACATAAAAGACTTTATACAGCAATAAGAAAAAACCAACTACGGATACACCTACCATTATGAATGAAGCTCAAAGACATTGTATGGACTAAGAGGACAACCAAATACAAAAAAGCCCACATTTCTGTGATTCTGTTCATATGAAGTCCAAGAACAGGCAAAATGAAGATAATGTGACAGAATTCAGGACAGTAGTAGTGTCTGTCAGGAAGGGGGAGGGAGAATGAGTTGATTGGAAGGAGGCATTAGGAGACTTTCTGAGGCAATAAAAATGTACTATATCTTATTTGGGGTGGTGGTTAAATGGATGTATGCAGTTGTCAAAACTCGGAAATGAACACTTAATATCTGTATGCTTTACTGTATTAAATTATACGCCTATAAATACAGTAATCGATGCTACATACAGTAAAAGGTATCCCTTTTACTACCTGGGAAACTCATATATCAAGAACCAAAAGGTCATAGTTTTGAAGTGGGTACCTGGTCTTTCTAATGCTAAGATTCTCTCACGTGCCCTCAGGGCATTGTCTTCCCTCTCCCAAGGCAAAAGCACATCCAGCCCACAGTCTCCTTCAGTGGAGAATTCACAGTGATGTTCCTTCAAGCCTTTATACTCCACAGAGTTACCATCCATCAAAACACAGCCTGGGTGTTGACAGTCCTCCTTCCCCCACCCCCGTTCCCCTTTTCTGTTACATCATCTCTGTCAGTGGTGTCTTTATGAAGTTCAGTTTGGAACCACGGTTGAGTTTTTCCTCTCCCTTGAATCCATTTCATCACCAAGACCAGTCATTTATTTAGTTGTGTCTTTAACTATTTTCTTCCCGCCTCATCCTAATTCAAACTTCCACCTCTTGTGCTCAGATCCTTACAATAACCTCCTGTCCACCTCAAGACCACATTATTTTACCTGGTTTTTAAGTTTATTATGGAAACTTTCAAACATACCTAAAAGTTAGGAGAAATCAGAGACCCGCATGACCATTACCGAGCTTTAATTTTTCATTGTAGTGCTTTGAAATAAATTTCAGGTATCAAATCATTTCACCTGTGAATACCTTTACCTTTACATCTCTGATTGATAAGGACAATTAAAAAATTTATCACACTCAAGGGGCGCCTGGGTGGGTCAGTTGGTTAAGTGTCTGACTTCTGCTGAGGCCATGATCTTGCGGTTTGTGAGTTCGAGCCCCACTTCGGGCTTGGTGCTGACAGCTCAGAGCCTGGAGCCTGCTTCGGATTCTGTGTCTCCCTCTCTCTCTCTGCCCCTACCCCCCTCCCAAAATAAAAAAAAAACATTAAAAAAATTTTTTTTTAATTTATCACATCCGATAATCCATTCTAACAGTAATCTAATCGAATAATCTAATACTCAGTGATTAAATTTTCCCAATTTTCTTAGAATTTTTGTAATAGTTTGCTGGATTATGGATCCAGACAAGGCCAGCCCACATAAAGTATTTGTTTGAAGTATGTTAAATCTTTTTAATCCATGGTGATTACCCTCCCCAACCATTTTTTAAAATGTCATTTATGTGTTAATGAAACTGGGTCATTTTTGTAGAATTTCCCATATTCTGGATTTAGCTGATTGTATCCTTTAGGATACCGGTTTAGAGGCTTGACTGGATTCCTGCTCTTGATTTCATATTTGGTTTTGTGTTTGTTTTTTTAAAAGACTATTAAGAGTACTTTGCATTTTCCATTACAGCATAGCAGGAGACAGAGAATGTCTAGTCGCCCTGGTTTTCCAGACGTTGTCAGCCTGCTCCATTCATTATAAAGTTCACCCTCAATCTTTAACCTAATAGTTTTAGCTGCCACTGATGATCGTTGCCAAGATCCACTTTTCTGTTAGGAGTTGTAAAATCGTGATCTCTCAGGGTTTCTCATTCCACCAGCATCTCTTAGCACTAATTCTTCTGTAAGGAGGGATATTCTCTTATCATCTATTTGGCGACCCCAAAATGTAGTCTGTCGGAAGGGTCAGGTAAAAGCTTGTTTCTTTTCCCTGTTTATTAATTTTTAGAATAATGAGTTGGTGCCCTAACAACCTCCAGTTTTTGTCTTTGTTTTTATTTTTGAGGTGTCATTATGAAATCAGGTATTTTTCATACATGTTATGAGTGGTTTCAAACCTTTCCAGTTATTATTCCATTTGATATTCAAATTAACACCTCTGTAGATTCAAGTTGTTGTGTTCTTTTAACATAGCCTTTTCAATTTTTATCAAGTCAATGCGATTAACTGCTTTGCTTTCTGGAACACAAGAATGTCCTGACTCATCTTGCACATTCCTTCCCAGATCTGGAAGCAGACTTCTCCCCAAGAAGACTCTGTTTCCTTTTCATGAGATAATGGTATTTAGAAATAACAAATCTAGGGGTACCTGGGTGGCTCAGTCAGTTAAGTATCTGGCTTCTGCTCAAGTCATGATCTCACTGTTCATGAGTTGGAGCCCCATGTCGTGCTCTGTGCTGACAGCTCAGAGCCTGGAGTCTGCTTCTGATTCTGTGTCTCCCACTCTCTCTACCCCTTCCCTGCTCATGTTCTGTCTCTCTCTGTCTCAGAAATAAATAAACATTAAGGAAAAAAAAAAAAAAAAGAATAGCATTAAAAATGTTTTAGAAATTACAAATCTGGGGACTAAGTACCTTCATTTCTGCTTGGTTGTCATTTCTTCTCAGCTAGGACAAAGCTAGGAAATACATATTATTTTAGAAAGAAAAATGAATCATGAGTTCATACTGATATTTTCACATTTTCTTGAATTTCATATTTGTATTTCCTTTTATTCATGTGGATAATCTTGATTCCTGAGGCCATCAGGACACTTACTTGCTCTATCTTTTTTGCTCTGTATATATAACGTTTTCAAAATAAGATGACCAACATTATCACTAATAACAAGCCCAGTGAATGCAGATTAAGAATTCTTCATGATTCTCTTGTCCTTAGTGTACCATGAAAATATGGTATTGTAAAAGCACTTCAAATAATTTTCTGTATTCGATTATGCCACCAACTTCACCTAACTAGTGATGTTCTTTTTTTTCCCATTGGTTTTCCATTTTTAGGGATTCCATTGGGTTTTATTTGTTCAACTTCGTTCTTAATTATGTGAAATGTCTATCTGGTTCCAAAATCATAGCTGAAACATGGCACACTCAGGGAAGGTGTACACACAGACACAGTGTATATATCATCCCCCCTTCTCAACACAGAGAAAGATAGCGAACTATGCACACTCTTCTGCCCTTTAAACAGTACCTCACAGAGATCATTTCATAACAGTGTTTAGGGACCTTCTTGTGCCTTTTAGAGCTGCCTACAAGCTCCATTTGGAATTTGCTTGATTTTTAAAGCCCAACGCCTCTCTTCTGTCGTTATTACTTGAGTCTGATTAACTCCTCAGTCTGTAGCTCCTCCTCTTTTAAGATCGGCTCATCTTTGTCTCTTGTAACCTCTGCCCATCCTATGTATCCTTACTGACATGCTGCTCTATTCATGCTGTCCGCTCAGCACGAAGGACCTTCTCTCCTCTCCTTGTCCGTCTGTATACCCGTCTGTCAATTTCTCCATATGCCCGTCGCCCTTGCCCCACCTTCAAAACGTTCCCCCCTTTCTTCAGTCCATTCAGAGCTCTTCCTTCTTAGACGCATCCCTGAAAATTTTATTTTCACACATTTTAGTGTTTTATTATTTTCTAAGGATTTGTGTTCAATAGATTCATTTCCTTAAATCAGTATTTTGAGGGCTGAAAACAAGACTTTTCCTTTTTTGCATCCATCCCTAATAACACCTTTTCTAGACCCAGGAACTACAATCAATAAATTATTGATCAGGTGTTAGCATGAGATTCTAGAAACACCTTAAGTGTCTAAGAAAATTATGTGGTTTTTTTGGATATTCAGGATGAATAAAAACATTTTTTATAGTTTTTCAAGGTGATTTGAGAATGTCACTGAATACTGAACTAAACTTTTTATTTCTAAAAATTTTTTTTAATGTTTATTTATTTTTGAGACAGGGAGAGACAGAGCATGAACAGCGGAGGGGCAGAGAGAGAGGGAAACACAGAATCTGAAACAGGCTCCAGGCTCTGAGCTGTCAGCACAGAGCCCGACACAGGGCTCGAACTCACAAACTGTGAGATCATGACCTGAGCCGAAGTCGGACGCTTAACCGACCGAGCCACCCGGGTGCCCCGAACTAAACTATTTTTAGATTACATCAAGAGCATTACCTTTAAGACACACATAGGAAAATAGCCTAGCCATTTACTATTTCTCTTTATTTGCCAACTCTTCTGGCCTTTTACTCGTAGAGTGTCTGTTCTTTTTTCTCTTTTGGTCGGGTAGCAGCTGTCTCCTGACTAAATTAAAATGTTGCATTAAAATGAGCTTTGCTATTTCCGTCATCGCATATGTTCATCTTACGTTTTTTGGGAAATGACACGATGCAATTCAGTGTGTTAATTTAAATATCACCCACCATGTAAGAGTTCTCAAGTTCATTTGTTGACATTTAATACTGTTCACAGTTTAAAATGTCATAAAGCCAAATGTAGTGGTATTCGTATCAGTGTAAATTTGTGAAAAGTAAAATTCTGCATGTTTCACTTGTTGGCATAATTAATGTTGAAATAACACATAGTGTACATGTAACAGTTAGGTGTAAGATCTATAGCACGGAAGGCCACTTAAAATAGGTGTAGTTTTACAAAAGACAGTTGTCATTACCTTGAGTAACATTCTCATTTCGGTTATAGGGCAGTTCATAAAAGACTGGCCTAGATCAACCCTTCTCTGGGCATGCACAGACCACTGAGTGCTGAGGTCTCACTGGCTTTAGAGTTTTTCACCTTTGTGTCCCTTAGGGAGTAATGAGTGCTTATGAGCTAATCCAAAAACGGGTTTTGTTCTGGAAGTTTCACCAACTTCTATTCTACCAACCGGAAATCAAAGGAGAAAGAATAAATAAGCATAATTCTCTCACCTGAAGGTTCAGAGGAGAGTTTCCCTTCCAGTTCATTTTTTTTCTCTGAGAACTAAGAAATAGTTTCCTTTATCCCAAGATTATTTCCTATATTTCTTTAGCAAATCCCCTCCAAAAAATTTTCCCCCAAAGCTCATTTGCTTGTTTTTCTTTTCCTTCTTTTCTTCTTTTCTTTTTCTTTCTTTTTTCCTTTACCCTTTACAATGAAAATTTTCAAATATCATAAGAAAAATAGAGAATAGTATAATGAGTATTAACATACAGCCATCACTTAGACTTAACAATTGGTAGTATTTTTATCATATTGACATCATTTCTGTTTTGAAGTATTTTAAAGTAAATCACAGAAATCTTTTTCAAAAGACATTTTCTTACATAACCATAACATCGTCGTACCTAACAAAATTAGTTGACACCCTAATGTCATCATATTTTCAATGCATAACCCAATTTTTTCAATTGTCCCCAACATGTCTCTTGCAGCTTCTTCATTCAAACCCAATGCCACCAAATAGATCTAGTATATAATTTAACTTAACCACTATGAAACAATTTAAATGTAAGAAATAAAAATACCGTATGACTTAACAAAGTGTTTCTTTTTCTTAAAGCATGGAGCCAAGTTAGTTTTGTATTTGTCAGAGTTGATACATAATCACCAAGATGAATTGACTGAGGAAGAACTGGGCTCAGCGGAGTTGCTTATGAATGCTCTAAAACTGTGTGGTCATAAGTACCTACCTCCCAGTGCAACAACAAAAGCAGACCTTATCAAAATGATCAAAGAGGTGAGTCGGCGAAATCGGGAGACACAGTTTTCTAAGGAGATCCCACTGAATGTAGTTGAAGAGTGAAAGGTTTTTTTATCGTGGAATATCATTTATGATGAACTTTATTGAAGTGATGTTTTTTTACGATGAGAGAACAAACAGGCCGTTGCAAGGACTGTTTTATCCCCTGTTGTCATCCTCACCCCTTTGCGGTAGCTTTCGGTGAAGGAAAGATTTTGACAGTGACGAGCAAGTTGAAGCATCCGCCTTGAAACAAATAAGGAAGCAAGCACCTGGGGCATTAGGTCTGGCAGCCCATTTAATTCTCCCACCCCAATATCTGTGCCCCAGATTGTGTAGAAGCAAAGGGAAATTATAAAATTATTTTTGTGGCTATTGTATTTTAATATTCTGGTCTCCTGGGGACATTATTTTTTTCCTTTATTAACTTGGTTTTAAAATTAGTTTGTTGGGGGGCACCTGGATGGCTCCGTCGGTTAGGCATCCGACTTCGGCTCAGGTCATAATCTCACAGTCCGTGGGTTCGAGCCCCGCGTCAGGCTCTGTGCTGACAGAGCCTGGAGCCTGCTTCGGATTCTGTGTCTCCCTCTTTCTCTCTCCACGCCACCCCCCCCCCGCCCCTCCCCTGCTCATGCTCTCTCAAAAATAAATAAACATTAAAAAATGAAATGAAATGAAATTAGTTTGTTGGCCTTTGTGCCAGTGTTAAATGATAAACAATTAGTTTTACAGTGCATATTATTATCCAAATCTTTTAGGAACAAACGAAATATGAAACTGAAGAAGGTGCGAATAAAGACACCTGGCAGAAAACAGTTAACAATAACCAACAAAGGTAGGATTTTATGTGTTCTAAAAGTCATGCCTTTCTGAATCCACTAGATTTCACACATACTTTTAGTTTTCAAGTATCATGCTTCCATAGCTCTTTAACGTCCCACTTAGGCTTCACTTACGAGCAGCCTTGCTTGTTTATTTAGTCTCTTTCAGCGTCTGGATTCAAAATCAAAGGATATATCTAAGATCGCTGCAGATATCACCCAGGCAGTATCTCTCTCCCAGGGAATTGAGAGGAAAAAGGTGATCCAGCATATCAGAAGCATGTACAAGGTAGATCTGAGTGCCAGCAGACACTGGCAGGAGCTTATCCAACAGCTGACGCATGATAGGTAAGCAGAGTGGGCCTTTGTTGTTTTATATGGTGATGTCAGACACTATTTCCATTTCAGAATAAAGATTCACAGCATTATTTCATTAGTTGAAATATTTTCTGTTTAATCACTTGTGATTTATTTCATCATGAAATAATGAAATCTATATATAATCCTGTAAGAATCTTTTTTTTTTTTTTTTTTTTTTTTAATTCTTAGGGACAAGGCGGGGGCGGGTGGGCAGGGATAATGAGAAAGTGAGGCATTAGCTCTTCCAGATAATAAAATCTATATGTTGACTTTAATTTTAAAATATAACCTTTGCAGAAGAATAGAGAAATCACTGAAACAGGATAGTTGGGAAATAGATCTTTTTCTAGGTAAGACTTTAATAAATAAAACTTAGAAGATGCATCACAGATCATGAAAAGAGGAAAATTAACGTGTTCTCTAAATTTGGTTAAGATAACTGGTTAGCATGACTTGCGGTGCTAAAATGGACTAAACATTATACACTAAAGAAAATTCCAGGTGAGCAAAAGAATTAAATTCACTAAGTTTATAAAGGGGAAGAAAATGGGGCATTTATCAACTCTGATAGATGGATAACTTTTTAAGCTCAAACACAATAGAACAAACTACCAAGAAGAAACAAATAGATTTGAGGGGCACCTTGGTGGCTGAGTCAGTTAAATGACCAACTTCAGCTCAGGTCATGATCTCAAGGTCTGTGAGTTTGAGCCCTGCATCGGGCTCTGTGCTGACAGCTCAGAGCCTGGAGCCTGCTTTGGATTCTGTGTCCCCCTTCTCTCTCTCTCCCCCTCCCCTGCTCATGCTCTATTTCACTCTGTCTCTCAAAAATAAATAAATGTTAAAAAAAAAAAAAAAAGAAATAGATTTGAGCTTTAATTTTTTCCAGTGTATTTAATAACTATAACAGCAACAAAACGAAAATTTATTTTCAGCAAATCAGAATTAACTTTTTTTTACTTTTTTGTAAGTTTATTTATTTTAAGAGAGAGAGAGCACAGAAGGGGCAGAGAGAGAGGGAGAGAGAGAGAATCCCAAGCATGCTCCACACTGTTAGCGCAGAGCCTGATGTGGGGCTCCGAAATACACGAGCCATGAGATCGTGACCTGAGCTGAAGTCGGATGTTTAACTTACAGAGCCATCCAGGTACCCCCACAGAGTTAATATTTTTATGGTTTTAAAAACTCATGCCAACTTAAAAGTAAATTGTAAGATCTGAAAAGTTTGAGCAAAAGATGTGATCACACTTTTCTACATAAGACAAATAGAATTAATAAACAGGAAAATATTCCATATGGCCAGAGACTAATTTGATTTTTTAAAACCTTGAAATATTATCATATCACCATAAAATATGGTACAAGCCATATTTTACCTTTTCTGTTATAAAGTTTTTTAGGTGCTAATACCCAGAGCAGGAAGAAATGTATATCGTAGCCCATGGTCAGAGGTCCGGTGGCTTTGCACACTTTGACAGCATGTATCAGGAATCCTGTAACCGTTTTGTTTCTAGCTCCAGTTATCCTATTTTGGTGATTCTGTCCTAAGGAAAATATTCAAAATATATAAAGGCAGTAAATGTAAAGGTTTTCATCTCTGTATTGTTTATGCTAGTGAATGAACTGGAAACAAGTATATGATAATGGCAAAATTGCTAACTACATTATGATGCACCCCCTCCATGCATTAGTCAGCCATTTTCCATGGTGACAATAAAGATTAAAGTATGTCCAGTGAAAGAAGAAAGGGTATAGAAATGTATATTTGTAATAATTATGACTGCAATGTTTAAAAATGAAAAAAAATAATTTCTACCAGAAAGTGGTATGTTTAGGGTAGTAGGATTAAGGGTGATTTTTTTTTTCTCTTATCTATGTCTGAAAATATATTCAATACGGTTCTCTATTTTTTCATTTAAAATATTAACTTATTTTGAGGGCGACTGGGTGGCTCAGTTGGTTAAGTGTCCAACTCATGATTTGGGGTCAGGTCGTGATCTCACAGTTTGCAAGCTCACGCCCCACATTGGGTCTGCACTGACAGTGTGAAGCCTGCTTAGGATTCCCTCTCTCTCTCTCTCTCTCTCTGCCCCTCCCCCACTCGCATATGCACCCAAGTGCACTCTCTCTCTCAAAATAATTAAGCATTTTTTATTAAAAATTAAAATAAAATATTAACTTTTTTTAAACATCTTAAGAAATATGGCTTGTACTACAAAAATGAACCAATTTATTTGTTAGATAGTAGGCAAAATGGGAAATATAGAAACTTAACTTGGAAATGGATTTTTTTCTTTATCTAGCCATATTAAGTCCAATGTACTGCTAAAGCATGCATGTTGCTAAAGCAGAGTAGTCATGATATATCTTTTTAAAAATTTATGAGGAACAAGAAACTAGAGGCAGAGTGTGCCTCCAGGCGGGGACCAGGAGGCCGGGGTTCAGGAGCAGAAGGACATTTACTTTTCATATGATTCTATTGTCTATGCTTTCTATCTTATTCTATTGTCTATGTTTATGCACTTCCTAGTCTAATTACGTGAGCAGCTGAGGGTTTTAACTGAATAGATCACTTTTGATTATTTAATTTCTGTAATGATTTTATTTACAGCTCCACGTACTATAGATTAAAACACTTAAAACATTCTTTTATTTCCCCTGGCAGAGTGGCCTGGTATGATCCCCTGTACTATCCAACTTCCTGGCAACTGGATCCAACAGAAGGACCAAATCGAGAGAGGAGACGTTTACAGAGATGTTACTTAACTATTCCAAATAAGTATCTCCTTCGGGATAGACAGAAATCAGAAGGTAATAATGACTTCTTGACTCAGCATCCAAATGTAGCAGATAACTGTAGTTATCAGATAAAGATAATACCTACTTTTTTCCTTAGCAGATGTGGTCAAACCACCACTCTCTTTCCTGTTTGAAGATAAAACTCACTCTTCTTTCTCCTCGACCGTAAAAGACAAAGCTGCAAGTGAGTCTATAAGGTAAGTGTGAATCCATAAGATGTTCTCTCTTTTGTTGAAGGAGTCAGAAAGACTTTAATAGTTTATTGTAGGGCCGCCTGGGTGGCTCAGTCAGTTAAGCTCTGATTTCAGCTCAGGTCATGGTCTCACGGTTCATGGGTTCGAGCCCCACATTGGGCTCTGTGCTGACAGCTCAGAGCCTGGAGCCTGCTTCGGATTCTGTGTCTCCCTCTCTCTCTGCCCCTCCCCTGCTCACGCTCTGTCTCTCTTTCTCTCTCTCTCTCAAAAATAAATAAAACATTAAAAAAAATTTTTTTTAAATAGTTTATTGTAATGTTTGTGTAATATTTGTTTTAGATAATTGCTGGGGTTTTAGGAAAGGCCCTAAATATGGCTCAAGAGAGGACACAGTCGAATGGCTAAAATCCAAAAGGAAAAGACATCCTCGATGGCGAGGACTCACTGGGCTTCAGTCACCGTGCTCTGGCCCTTGTCTGCACGTGTGTATCTTGGCAGTTGACTGGTCCTAAGGTCTCTGTGAAATGGGTATGGTTTCCGCATGACGCCATCTAACGGTGACTGAAGGTCCAAATTTTAGTTCCTCGTCTTACTAGATCTCTGATCTTGGGCAAGTTACTTAGCCTTCCTGTGTCCATGTCCGTATCTGTTACATGAGGAAGGGAATAACGCCCAAAGTACCGGAGTATTGTTGAGTATTAAATGGGTCCTTGTATGTTAACGACAGGTTATCATTATGACACTAATGATAATTGCCCTGCCCGTTTGTTTATTAGATGAAAACCTGAGATTCGAAGGAGGTGAGTTCCTTGTCTAAAGAGGAGAAGAACTTTTCTGAGTCTAAATCCCGTTTTTCCTAGAATACTAGGATGCTTTCATGTGTTTGAAATACCAGAGGCATGACCCAATGTTTGCATAATTACTAGAAAATACAAAATATTAAAGTTTCTTCTAAAAAACTGAATGCCTATATCCTGTATACATGGCACAGGAATTCTGAGCCTTCTCTAAAAATTTCATTTTCTCCTCTACCAGAATGTTAAAATACAAGATAATATTTTCACGTGGGTTTAGGCAAGACGTCTCATGCTTTTGAAACTCTAGTGTGCTGGGCTGAAATCTTTAACTAGATAAATAAAGCTTATACTATATACTTTCTAAAATTGGTCAAAACATTTAATCATAGTAATTTTATATATGTTTTGACAGAGTGAATCGAAGATGTATCAGCGTTGCACCGTCTAGAGAGACAGCTGGTGAGCTGTTACTAGGTAAGTCACATTTTGAAGAGTTTTACACATATTCACCCTGCCTTATTTTATTCTTAGACAATTTCAAGCATTGTTTGGCAGAATGCCATTGGATCAAATAAACTCTCTCTAACATCACATCGGTAATTTTTCCTTAACATTATATGACTTACAAATGTCAGGAAGTGGCAATCTTATTTTCTAAAAAGCACATGAATAGCCTTTTAATTTTTATAAAGTTGACTTTTTTCATAAGTACACATTTTTGTATTTAAACATTCCTTTTATTATATATCAATTTTGATTTTTAAAGTGAGGAATTATCGATATACTCACATGCCTACTGTTTTAAAAGATACACCTGTGCATAAGAAATATATCCACCTTGAGATAGTTCACAATTTATACTCCCTATTGTGCTTCTGAGAGAAAGGCCAAGGTTGTCAGTCCTTGGATATCTGTATAATTACATTCAGTGAGAAATCTTTTCCTCAAGATATGAAGGAATAAAGTTGTACCACTAGATCTCTGTTCCCTTAAAGAACTAATTTGTATACTACAGGCCAGTTGTTTTCTTAAAGCCTGGTCTCCAGGTCAAGAACATCAGCATCACATGGGAACTTCTTAGAAATGCTCATTCTTGGGCCCCGGCCCACGCCTATCGAGTCAGAAACTCTCTGGCACCCCCAGAAATCTGCATTTCATGAGCCCTCCAGCAATTCTGACGTACCCTCCAATATGAGAGTCGTAGACTGAAGCTACAGTCTCCAAGGCTCAACATGCAGAGCTTCAGGCTGGCCAGGACTAAGCACTGTGGTCACAAGGATGCAGGTGATTCCCTTCTCTGAGCCAACAGTGCTCAGTGCTCACGGGTGACCGGCACACAGGGCGGAGCCCCAGAGAAATTCCCACCATTTGGATACGTGGTGTAGGGACATGTGCTAACACAGCCAGCCTATAAAGCAGAGAAAACTGGGGGCTGTCTTCTAAGGTCTATTCTGCCCTATTGAGTGTTTAAATAAAAATTAAGTCTTCCTCTTAGACTAGAAAATTTGTTTACAAGTTGACTTCAGTTAATGTGTGAGAAAATAAAATTAATGTATTAGTCATATAAGAAGAGTACCAATAATAAATGGCCAACATTTTTTTAACACTGAGTGCCAAACACCGTTATAAGCATTTTACATACATTCTAATTTAATTCCCACATTAACCCTGTGAAATAAAGTCCGCTTCCTCCACCCCTCTTTTAAAAAATTATTTTAGGGGTTTTTGTTTTGTTTTGATTTGAGGGAGAGAACATACGTGTGTGCGTGAGTGCGGGCAGGGAAGGTGCAGAGCAAGAGGGAGAAAAAGAATCCCAAGCAGGCTCCACACCATCAGCACAGAACCTGACACGGGGCTTGATCTCCCCACCATGAGATCATGTCCTGAGCCGAAATCAAGAGTCAGACGCTTAACTGAGCCACCCAAGCACCCCACACCCCCTTTTTTTTTATTAAGTAAAGACACAAAGAAGTTAAACAACTTGCCCAAAATCTCATGGATACCATTAAAAAATATTTATTGAGGGGCGCCTGGGTGGTTCAGTCAGTTAAGCATCTGACTTCAGCTCAGATCATGATCTCCCAGTTCATGAGTTTGAGCCCCGCATCAGGCTCTGTGTGCTGACAGTGCAGAGCCTGGAGCCTGCTTCAGATTCTGTATCTCCCTCTCTCTCTGCCCCTCCCATGCTCATGCTCTGTCTCTCTCTCTCTCTCTCAAAAATAAACATTAAAAACTATATATTTATTGAGCGACAGGAACTGTTTCTGGGTGTTGGGATTTTAATTCAGGCCAATTGACTCCAGAGGTCATATTTGTAATCAAAAATGATAATAGTGCACATATAGTTTTAAACTCATATCCCATTACTTCTATAGGTAAATGTGGAATGTATTTTGTGGAAGATAATGCTTCTGATACAGTTGAAAGTTCGGTGAGTAGAGGCTTAAGTTTGCACCTATATAAACCTAGACAAATTCCCAAAATGTATAAATTCATTATAACTGGCAAACAGGTAGAACTAGGAGAGTTCAGGGGCGCCTGGGTGGCTCGGTCGGTTAAGCGTCCGACTTCGGATCAGGTCACGATCTCGCAGTCCGTGAGTTCGAGCCCCGCGTCGGGCTCTGTGCTGACGGCTCAGAGCCTGGAGCCTGTTTCCGATTCTGTGTCTCTCTCTCTCTGACCCTCCCCCGTTCATGCTCTGTCTCTCTCTGTCTCAAAAATAAATAAACGTTAAAAAAATTAAAAAAAAAAAAAAAGAACTAGGAGAGTTCATATATTGTCACTCTGGTGTGCAGATTGGTCTTAATTCCAAACTTTTTCTTTTAAAGATATTTTTAAAAAGACCATACCATCTCCTCTGGCTTACAGTCTGACCTCATAGCAGTTAGTATTATGATTTAGATTCTAATGTGCTCCTGTTAAAACAGCGAGCAAAGGGGAAAAAGAGAGAGAGAGAGAGACAAACCAAGAAACAGACTCTTAACTATGGAGAACAAACTGATGGTACCGGGGGGGGGGGGGGGGGGGGGGGGGGGAGGGGGGAAATAGGGGATGGGGATTAAGGAGGGCACTTGAGATGGGCACAGGGGCTGTAGGGAACAGTTGAATTAGTATATTGTACACCTGGAACTAATTATAACATGGTATGGCAATGAACTGGAATTAAAAGAAAAACTTTAAAAACTATTTTAAAAAATAAAATGAAAATGAAAACAATAAAGTGCTCCTGTTATTTTAATTAATTTATTTAATTTATTCCTTCTATCACTGTTCTCAGTAGCAACAAAAAACTACTCCCTGCCACTCCCAATTCACTATCAAATATATTTACCTTCACAAAGAAAGGAAAATGTTGTATAATTGAATAACTTAACTAATCCTGATAGTCACATGTCTTGGTATCATAATTTTTATTCTACTGGAAGTACTGATATAAATCAGAAAATTACAGAAATGACTCTTAGCTCACATATTTTGTGTATATATATATACATATATATATATATTCACAAATTTTTATCCATCTGAATCAGTTTGTAGACCATTAAAATATTGTTTAGAGATCCCCATAGTAAGAGAAATAGGCTTTTTGTTTCAGAAAATTTCTAAGACCAGGAATTCCTAAAGATATACTAAATAAGAATACATGTGGTTTAATAGTGAATACATATTTTATTTCAAAAAATAATGAGCTAAAACATAACATTTTGCTGTAAAATAAATAATATGAAAAAAGTCATGAAAATATTTAATATAGCCCCCAAAATTGAGTAGGCATTCTTTAGTGTGATTTATGTAGCAATTGCCACAGCATTTATCCCAGCTAGTAAAAGTATGGTCACATTATTTTTCAAGATGTCTCTTTTTAGCAACCAGGGAACTTAATAGTTGATACACGAGCCAACACTTTTCTGGATCCAAAAGATGACATTTCCCCCTTTTAAAACTCTCCTAAAAATACTCTTGTTTTTTAATAGTTTGAAAGATCCTTCTTTCCTCTGCTTTTATAATATTTGTTTCTACTTTCTATGTGACATTTGCTGTCTTCCATTTTATTTTATTTTTTTAATGTATATTTTTAATGTGTATTCATTTTTGAGACAGAGAAAGAGCACAGGCAGGGGAGGGGCAGAGAGAGAGGGAGACACAGAATCCCAAGCAGGCTCCAGGCTCTGAGCTGTCCGCACAGAGCTCGACACAGGGCTCAAACTCAAGAACATTGAGATCATGACCTGAGCCAAAGTCGGACACTTAACCGACTGAGCCACCCAGGCGCCCCTGCTGTCTTGCCTTTTAAATGTTTGTACAAGTATCTTGTGCCCCCTTTTCATCTTACACAGATGTATTTCATGCAGAGCACTTAGCAGAACACCTTGCTCGTAGACGCTTAATTAACATCTGCTGAACTGAATGAATGAACGGATATGGAAGCACAATAAGAAGGAATTCAGTTTTATATATGAGAATATTACATTTTCATTAAAGAGTTTAATTTCATTTGTAATTATCTACTACCCCTACTTCTAAAAGTCAGTTGGGATCTAGCACAATAGTATAGCACACATACAACAGAGCAATTCAAATTTTAAAAATTTCAAATAAGATTTTAGAAGGATGAAGAGCCTGGGATAAGGTAGTCATTGCAATTGCTTTCTAAATTTCGCTCTGAGCCCCTGTTCCAACACAACAGAGAAAGTCAATGCAGTTTTCCAAAAGGGAAAAATGATGAAAACAAACCAACCTCGGATGCACGTTAATTTGATGTGATAAATCCTAACTAGTTTTAAACTTTCGTAGGAGCTTTTACCATGATTTTTCTATTAAAAGCATTGAGTAACATAATTCACATATTCAACTGCAATTTGCAAAAGATTTAGACAAATTGTTTTAAAAGTTTTCTTCATTTTGTACTTTGAGAAGGGCCCAGTGATGGTAAAAAAATATGGGACCTATGGAGGTGCCTAGGTGGCTCAGTTGGTTGGGTGGCCGACTTCAGCTCAGGTCATGATCTCACAGTTCATGAGTTCCATTCCCACGTCGGCTCTGTGCTGACAGCTCAGAGCCTGGAGCCTGCTTCGGATTCTGTTTCTCCCTGTCTCTCTGCCCCTCCCCCACTCACATTCTGTCTTTCTCTCTCAAAAATAATAAACATTAAAAAAAAAAAAAAAAAAAGTCTGGGACCTATGGCCCCTAACCCCTCATTCTAAAATGTAGAGATCTGTTGAGGGAGGCTAGGATCAATGCTGTCAGGGAGATCCAGCCTTCTGGTGGCCACTTATCTTTTCCTTCCTTCTGCTCACCACACAGGAGAGGAACATAGCTACTTGGTGCGTGCTGATCTGTGAGCTTAGTCAGTGGGGCTGAATTTGCAGGACAGTGCTTTGCCTTTCCGGGAAGGTTCAGAGGCATGGGGACTATGTGTCATTGCTGGGGAGCTCCCAGGCCATGCCCATAGGCTCATTTTAACCCAGACCCATGTGAGGGAGGGCAGACCCACATGTGAGTTTTCAGGGAGAGGCTTGTTTTCTATTCTTCACCCAGTCCCCGGGCCAGAAGAGACAGGCTCCTGCTTATTCCTCTTTACTGATGGACACGTGTGTTTGTCTGTCATCAGGAAAATGTCCCTTAATGGTTTTAAATTTTTTTTTTAATTTTTTTTTAAATTTTTTTTTTTTTTCAACATTTTTTATTTATTTTTGGGACAGAGAGAGACAGAGCATGAACGGGGGAGGGGCAGAGAGAGAGGGAGACACAGAATCGGAAACAGGCTCCAGGTTCCGAGCCATCGGCCCAGAGCCTGACGCGGGGCTCGAACTCACGGACCGCGAGATCGTGACCTGGCTGAAGTCGGACGCTTAACCGACTGCGCCACCCAGGCGCCCCAATGGTTTTAGATTTCTGACGTACGTTCACTTCCATACTCTGATCCAGAGAACTCCAAGGCCTCATCTGCTTTCTTCAAGTGGATGTTAACCTAAGTCACTAAGTTTCTAAAGCTGGGGTGTGTGCATACGTGCGTGTGCATGTGGACGCACAGCCAGCCTACCCCAGTATCCCTTCTACCTCACTGCTGTTTTTCAAATTTCTTGTTATTTTTGGCTCCTGGGGATTTCACTTTCCCTTACGTCCCGCAAGCTCAGCTTTAAAAGAAGTCTGTCTGAAAAGATTACATGTTGTGTGATTCTAACCACGTGACATTCTGCGAAGGGAAAGCTATGAGATGGTAAAAAGATCAGTGACTGCCAGGAGCCTGAGGGGGAGGGGCAGGTGAGTAGGGGGGGCACAAGGGAACTCTGTATGATCCTGTAAGGGTGGACGCATCTCAGTAAACATCAGTCAAAACCCATGGGACCATAACGCCAAGACTGAACCCTAATGCAGACTGTGGACTTCGGTTAAGAATAACGTATTCACTATTGGCTCTGTAGTTATTACAAAGGCACCAGGCTAATCACACTAATGGGAGATGTTAATCACAGGGAAATTCTGAGTTTGGGCCAGGAATACATGGGGGCTCTCTACACTCTCTGCTCAGTTTTCTGCAAACCTAAAACTGCCCTACAAAATAAAGCCCGTATTTCTTTAATTCCTTAACGTTTATCCAGTATTCTGAAGTGTTTCGTGGTTGGGGCGGGAGGGGTCGGGGGTGGCTCAGGGAATCTTATCTGCGGTTTTGCCACAAAAGGAAGACATTTTCATTTTCAGATTTTTAAAAATCTAAAATTGCAGTGATCATTTATATTTCATGTAAAGCAAACAGTTTCATTTCCTTCCTTTGTCTCAGAGCCTTCAGGGAGAGTTGGAACCAGCATCATTTTCCTGGACATATGAAGAAATTAAAGAAGTTCACAAGCGTTGGTGGCAGTTGAGAGACAATGCTGTAGAAATCTTTTTAACAAATGGCAGGACACTCCTGTTAGCATTCGATAACACCAAGGTACATTCAGCTTTATGAACAGATACATGGTTTTGAAATTATCATGGGGCCGGTGTAACTGGACTCATACTGATTTTACGAAGGTTTGATTTATTTAAACTTTGATTCCCTGTTTCTAACAGCAAATGAAAATTGCCTTATTTCTTAGTCCCAATGACAGCGATCCCTTGGCTATATTAGAATTATTTTTGTCCTTCAAAACTGTATTAAATTCAGATTCTCCAAAGTGACTGTCTGTAAAAAGTAAATGAATGCGTAATGACCTCAGAAGAGCAATTTAAACTTGAGAGTAGGTTCTGTTGTTTCCAAACCCTTTCTGAACCCCCACATCCTTTCAGCTGCCACTTAGAAAAGCTTTTGGAAAAAGTCATGTGGACTCGTTGCTTCCACTTCTCTTTTGAAATGCTCCAGTCAGATTTTCTTCTCACTACCTCACCTATAACTTCTCTGGTCGGGGTTACTAGTAACCTCCATGTCACTATACCCTACGGTCGTATTTCTTAGTCCGCATTTTACTTGATCTATCAGCAGCATTTTTTAAAATTTTTATTTCAATATTTATTTTTGAGAGAGAGAGAGCACGCGCACACAAACAGGGGGGAAGGGCAGAGAGAAGGAGACCCAGAATCCAAGGCAGGCTCCTGGCTCCCAGCTGTCAGCACAGACCTTGACCAAGCATTTCACACCGATGATTGTTTTCTCTCTCTTCAAAAAAAAAAATAACCCTCCCCACTAGGTTTCTGGGCCATAACTTTCCCTCAGCTCTTCTTCTGGCTCAAGGTCATTCTTTCTCAGTCTTCTTTGCTGATGCTTCTCCGAGGGTCTCAGGGCTGGTGCCACAGACCTCTTCCCATCCGCTCTTGTGACTTTAAATCCTACCTGTATTGTAACAACTTTCAAATTTGTATCACTACCCGAACGTCTCCCAGGAATGCTCTGTACTTGGTATCTCCGTCTAGAGGTCAAACTGGCATCTCAAATTTAACATATACAGTCTACGGCCATACCACCCTGAACACACCCAAATTAAACGTATACAAAACCGAACTTCTGATCTCCGTGCCCCAAAATCTCTCTGCAGTTTTCCTCATTTCAATCGATGACAACTCTAATCTTTCTGATTGCCCAGGCCCAAACTTTTTGGATTATCCTAGACTCCTCTCATTCTTTCATGCCCCGTACCTACTCTATCAGTCCTGCTGACTCTTCCCTCAAAATCCATCCAGAATCTGACCACTTAACACAGCTGCCTACCATCCTGGTCTAAGCCGCCATCATCTTTTGCCTAAATCATTACCGTGGCCTCTAACTGTCCTCCCTGCTTCCACACTCCCCCTTCTTTCAAGCTATTCTCAGCACAATGGCTAAGGTATGCGGGCTCATGCCATCCTCCTGTCAAAACCCTCTGATCACTTCCTGTGCCACTTGGTTAACGCCAAGGTCCTTGTAATAGCTGAATGAGGCGCTGAGTAATCTGGTATCTTGTTATCTAACTCACCTTTTCTATTATTCTATCCACAATAACTTTATTTTCCTTGATCAGGCACACTGATGCCTCAGGGCCTTTGCACTTACTGGTCCCTGGAATGTTTTTCCTTTTTGAAATCCACATGATTCAGTTGCTTGCTTTTTCAGGTTCCATGATCAAATGTCTCCTTATCAAAGAGACCTTCTCTGACTGCTCTCTTAATAAAATAGCAACCCCTTTGTCACTCTTACCCCCAAGTCTCCTTTTCTTTGCTCTGTTTTTCTCTGTTGGACTTAATAACATCCAACATTGTCTCCAAAAAAATGTAAGTGCTTTGTTAAGTGTTGTGACTGCAGCAGCTTGAATACAGTGCTGTGTAGGTGCTTGATAAATATTTGCCGTATGAATGAATGCTTCCCTTTTCTTGCAGAGTTTGGTTTGCAATCTGTCCTAAATTCCCTTCTATCAACCTTAGCTTTAGAAGTTGGCAGCCTTCGGATTTAAACCACAGGTTTTGCGGTTTTGTTTGTCTTCCCTTGAGCCTATTCTTTTTCTCTTTTTTTTTAATTGTGATAAAAAAAATATGTAAAATAAAATGACCATGTTAACCATTCGAAGTGTTCAGTACATTCACATTGTTGTGAAAGAGATTCGAGGTGTAGATTCTTCAACACGCTGCAGTCTTGCCTGTCCCAGACCGTAGCTACATTTTCTCGTTCTCCTCGTTAACTTTCGGTCCTGTCTCTGGTTAGCCACATCTGTGGCTCTCATTCCTATGCCTGAAGCATATACACATTTAAGATGGATATTTCAAATTTGTTTTTAGTAAAGGCCTGGATTGTCTATTTTTTTTTCCATTTATTACCAATCATCATTTAATTGCCTTAGAAAAAAATCAGATTACCTTTTTCTGTGACAAGTTTCGTGAATTTCTAAAAAAAAAAGAAAAAAGTTTATATATTAGTTTTCAATCAGTAGTGAAAATCAAATATGTTGTTTCACATAGGATGTTTTATTTCGTTCTCATGAAATAAATATTATCATTCCCATATTATAGATGTGGTAACTGTAGCACAAAGGTTTTAGGCTAGGAATCGGGCCACGTCTGTCTAATTAAGAAGACCATGCTCTTTGGGGCACCTGGGTGGCTCAGTTGGTTAAGCGTCTGACTTCAGCCCAGGTCATGATCTCATAGTTTGTGGGTTTGCCCCGCATCAGGCTCTGTGCTCTGAGCCGGCTCAGAACCCGGAGCCTGCTTTGGATTCTGTGTCTCCCTCTCTCTGACACTCTCTCTCCGCCCCCCCTTTCAAAAATAAATAAACATTAAAAAAAGAAAAAGAAGACCGTTCCCTTTCTATGATATCATGTTGCATTTATTTAGATGAAGGTTCTTCTTCATCGTTTATTGATTTTTTTTTTTTTTTAGGATCTGTATATGAGTGATTTTTCTATACAGACTTTTTCTTACCTTCTTATTAACTAATTTCTTCGGCAGCAAAACATAATGGTTAGGAGCCCAGCCTTTGGGGGAAGATCCAGAGATGAATCTCAGTTCCCCGGCAGTTGGTGTTAATTGGGCAAAGAGTACTTTCTTTGTGGACTTGGGATTAGTAACGTGCATAATCTTTGGAGAAAAGGTTCAGTAGCCTAAAACAAAACCTGGCTTGTTTTCCCCTTCCTTTGCAGGTTCGTGATGACGTGTACCACAGTATACTAACAAATAACCTCCCTAATCTCCTGGAATATGGCAACATCAACGCTCTGACAAATTTATGGTATACTGGACAAATTACAAATTTTGAATATTTGACTCACTTAAACAAACATGCCGGCCGATCCTTCAACGATCTCATGCAGTATCCAGTGTTCCCGTTTATACTTGCTGACTATGTTAGTGAGACCCTTGACCTCAGTGATCCTTCAGTCTACAGGTAACTAAACACATCATCACCTTTACCTTTGTTTATATGCTGTCTTTGTTTCATTGAAGTCCTATTGGAATTTTCAACCATGCACCAATATAGAATGAATATACAATGAGCTCCATCTGTCCATCACAGTTCGACAGTTATGAAGATTTTTGCCAAACTTGTATCATCTTTTTTTTCCCTTTTTAAGACAAGTCACAGACATCTTGTCCTGTTATTCCTGTGTTCTTCAGTACGCATCTCCTTAGAAAAAAGAGAATGTGCTGTTACTTGCTACGTTGCAGTGCCATTACCATATCTAAGAAAATTTACAATCATTTCATGACGTCATCCAATACCCAGTCCATTTTCCTATGTCCCCCAGTATATTAAACATGTCTTTTTATAGTTGATTTGTTTATATCAGGCTCAAAAACACCTTTCGTTGCTCTGTCTCTAAAGACATATGTCTAGAATAAGCCTTTGTTTTTTTGTATGTGTTTTTCTCTTTTTTCCTAACATTGATTTGTTGAAAAAACCAAAACAAAACAGGTCTTTTATCTTGTAGGATATCCCCCTTTCCCGCGTTAGTATTTAGCTTCTTCCTTTAGCCTCTGTATTTCCTAGAGACTGGAAATTAGCTCTAAAGGCTTGCTTAGATTAAGATTCAACCTTTTTTGGCAAGAATCCTTTATAGGTGATGGTGTGAACTTCGCATTGCCCCGTATCAGGAGACATATGATATCCCACTGGAGTGATGCTCAGATTGATCCAGAGGTTCAGGCTTCCATTGAACTTGTTTCTGTCATTGCTGATTATTTGTGGAGTCATTTATTTCACTAGGGGTTACAAAATGGTGATTTCCTATTCTCTCATTTCCTCCACATTTTTTAAAAGAAGACATATAAGATGAATGTGGGATATTTGTTGTGTCAGAAAGCAAGGAAACTAATGCAGTCTTGTCAGAAGGATTTGGAGGCCATATTTGCATACCCAAGTTCATTGCAACATAATTCACCACAGCCATGTAGGGGAGGCAACCCAAGTGTCTGTCTGTGGATGGATGGATGGATGGCTGGATGGGGGAAATGCGGTATACACACGCAGTGGAATGCTGTTTCGCCTTAAGAAGGAGAGAGTGTCACCTGCTACAACATGGATAAGCCTTGGGGACATTGTGCTAAGTGGCAAATACTGTGTGATTCCACTTATGTGAGTTGTCTAAGGTCGACAGACTGAGAAGCAGATAGTGGAATGGTGGTTGCTGGGGTCAGGGATGAACAGGGGATGGGGAGGGGGGGAGTTGCTCAGTGGGTATAGAGGTTTGCAAGATGAAAAAGTTTTAGACATCTGTTCAACAACAATGTAAATATGATCAACACCATTGAGCTGTATACTTGGGGAATGTTAGGATTGTAAATTTTGCACTGAGTGTTTTTTACCACAATCAAAAGAAGTAAAGGGATCAGGAGCCAACCATAAGTGGATCTCACTGCCAAAGATAGCACAATCTGAGCATCGGAAAGAATAATGACTACAATCGATTAAAACACATTTAAATAAAAAGAACACTTAAGTTAATAATGATACTTTTTTAAAGGCCCCCCCCCCGCCCCCGCAGACAAGTTTGCTGGTCACCATTGGACCTAGTTATGGGCACCAATTCCTTACTTTTGAAATTTGTCAAACGAAGCAAAAGAATTAAGGAGCACCTGGCTGGCTTAGTCAGAGGAGCATGTGACTCTTGATCTCGGGGTCGTGGGTTCGAGCCTCACGTTGCAGGTAGAGATTACTAAGGAAATAAACTTCAAAAAAAAAATTTCAAATAAGTAAAGCAAAAGAATTAAGCATTTATCCTGCCTTTCCTGAATGGTCTACATTTTAGAGTAACCAAATAGTCTTTGTTGATAAGGAAATATTCTGGTGATTTAGTTTAAAAAAAAAAACAATTCTTGTATGTAATTTAAAGAGAAATTGACTCCAAATTATACTTGGTATATTAGAGTATTTTAATCATAACTATTGAAAAGTAGGCCTACTTCAGATAGTTTTCCAGAAATAAGATTCAGTTTTATATCTTTGTCAGTTTAAGCAACTGCAAGTGGCCTGTTACTTATCTTCCAGACATTTTTGTACATTCCTGACGGACATGTAGACATTTTATACACTGCTGATATAAATAGATTCAATCTTTCTGGAAGGCAATTTGAGTGTGTAGCCCAAGAACTCTTCAAGTGTGCATACTCTGTTTTATCAATTTAACTTCTGGGGCTTTTTTCTTAGGAATACTTAAGAACGTGTACTTTACCAGAAAGGTTCCCACTGGGAGTAAGTTTCACGAGGGCAAGAACTCTGTGCAGTTTGTTGCTGGTGATGCCTGGCCCTGCATGCATTTATCCTTGTGGAGAGTCCTTACATCATTTTTTTTTAAGTAGCCAGAATTTAGAAACAACTTAAATGCCCCACACTAGGTTTGAGAAAACTGTTTCATGTTGCTGCCATTAAAAATGGTATTTTAGAAATATATGATACAGGTGGGGAAAAGTGTTTTTTTTATTCTAAATATGAGTATACATGTGCAGATAACCCAGAAAACTCCTGGAAAGGTATATACCAAAATGTTTTACCTGTGAGTAATAGTTTTATAGCCAATTTTGGGGTTACTCTGCTCATCAGTAATTTCTCATTTTTCAACCACAACAATAAGTGTTACATGTGTTCAAAAAAACCTATTTACTTAGAAAAAAACTGCATGCCTGGATCTTAAACATGATTTCTCCTATTTTGCGATGTGAGTCTGCATCAATTCTATAAAACTGTTTTATTTTTTAACAATTTTTTTTAGGATGAGAAAGTTCTCAAAAATAAAGTTAGTGTTTAATATCACAAATTTCAATATCCCTGGGAAATAATTACACCCCCCCCCCATAGATATATTAAGCTAAGCAGACCTGGTTTGACTTACTGAAACTTGGGCACATCCTGATGTTGATCTCGTTAGGGAGCCAGATGTTGAAACTCCAGGTGGCTGCACCCGCTGCCAGACCAGATGGCTCCTTGGCCAGCGAGGCCGCTCTTCGTTGGGTGTTTTCCTCTTGCTCTTTCAAATGCCGCCCAGGGATGCTACTTGACTGTGTGGCTTGTTAAAGTGAGGATTCATCGTAGAGTTCTCTCGCCTCCCTGATGCTGCGTGAACACCAGCACAGACACACCTACACGCGTGCAGACATCCTCTACGCTGTGAAACTTCGTGTCGGTCCCTAGCTATGAATTAGATAGCAAAATACTTACTTCACTACTCACACTCCAAATCTCCACTCGATCATTTTACACATGTGTCATTTTGGGGTGCCTGACTGGCTCAGTAGAGCATGTGACTCTTAATCTTGGGGTCATGAGTTCAAGCCCCACATTGGGCATGGAGCCTACTTAAAATAAAATTTAAAAAAAATTTTTAAGTGTCATTTCTTCAATTTTCACTAACTAGTCTAATAATCATAAAACATCTCCTCATGATCATATTTCCCGTCCAAACTGCCCTTTTGTCTTCACTGCCTAATAGGTGTAGGTCTGGAAAATGGGCACAGGAACTTCAGGGCTTGGCAGGAATCCACTGCTCTGGGCAACATCAGCTGTGATTCGGAAGGAAGTAGAGGAAGTGGGGAGAGGAGGAGGGACAGCTCTTCTTGTCTAGATTATTCATAAGTCAAGAATTCCTGGGGTGCCTGGGTGGCTCAGTCGGTTGAGCGTCCGACTTCGGCTCAGATCATGATCTCACAGCTCCTGAGTTCGAGCCCCGTGTCGGGCTCTGTGCTGACAGCTCAGAGCCTGGAGCCTGCTTCGGATTCTGTGTCTCCCTCTCTCTCTGCCCCTAACCCACTTGCATTCTGTCTCTGTCTCTCTCTCAAAACTAAATAAACATTAAAAGAAAAATTTAAGAATTCCTAATATTGGTATGGATCTGTTTAGAAAAATTCGACCTCTTAAATCATGATTAAATCAATTGACTAAATCATGATTTTCAAAGATGGCTGTTAGTTGCAAAGCAACATGTGTGAGCACTAAATTAAGAGCCCAGTATTTGCCGGTCACTGATTTACTTACGGGATATGGATGTGTAGGCAGCTCAGTCTTGCCAGTATCAAAACATTTCATGTTTTTCTATCATCTCTTCATTTGTAGAAATCTCTCTAAGCCTATAGCTGTGCAATATAAAGAAAAAGAAGATCGTTATGTGGACACCTACAAGGTAGGTTTAGTTTTTCCTCATATTTTGGTAAATGAAAACTCAAGTTTTATTCTATAGACTGGTGTTTTACCTAATTTTAAATTTATAGTATTGATTTTTCTGTTTTCCCCTTCTTAAAGTGCTTTGATTGGCAGACAACTGGAAATCATTATATGATTTTAAACGTTAAATACATTCCTTTTAAAAGAAAATCAGAGAGGGGCGCCTGGGTGGCTCAGTAGGTTAAGCGTCCGACTTCAGCTCAGGTCATGATCTCACAGTTCGTGGGTTCAAGCCCCGCATCGGGCTCTGTGCTGACAGCTTAGAGCCTGGAGCCTGCTTCTGATTCTGTGTCTCCCTTGTTTTCTGCCCCTCCCCCACTCACGCACGTGTGCTCGCTCTCTCTCAAAAATAAACATTTTTTAAAAATTTTAATCACAGAGATTTTCAGGTGCCTGCTATTTGTATTCCCTAGTTTTATTTATATAATAATATCAGTCTATTTATAATGTACCATAATTCCTTATTATTCACATTCAGCAAATCATGCATTGGTTTATTAGCAGAAATTTACCAGACTTTAAAGGTTTAAAAGTATAAATTATCAGGGCACCTGGGTAGCTCAGTCAGCTAAATGTCTGACTCTTGATTGCAGCTCAGGTCCTGAGCTCACTGTTCATGGGATCGAGCCCTGCATCAGGCTCTGTGCTGGCAGCATGGAGCCCGCTTGGGATTCTCTCTCTCTCCCTCCTTCTGCCCCTCCCCTGCTCGTGCTCTCTCTCAAAATAAATGTAAAAATTTTTCAAAGAGTATAAATTATCTAGTTCTGTAAAATTAACATTAATGGAATTCTGCTGGAAACCCTTTTAAAAACCTATTAGCCAACAGGCTGCTATCTTAAGCAGCATCAAGGTAGGAGCAGCTGGACCAGTTTTCTAATATTCACATTGTTTTATGTCACATTTCCAGAAAGATCTCTCCAGGCATCTTATAACTGCCACTCCTTGATTCTCCAGCAGTTGAAAAGGGGGCAGTGCTATGGAATCCAGGAGAAGTGACTCCAAATTTCACAACCTTGTTATCAGAGCCACACAGAAGCTATGGGAGATGAGAATAGTGACAGATATTAAATATTTGGTTGAGCTTCCTACTTCATGATGGGAAGATAGGAGTAGTGAAAAATCACTGTATTCTTTGTTATCTCAGTGTAACTACATTGCAGGACAGCCATAAAGTGTTAAACATCAGTGCCTACGAATTTCAATAATGTGATACGGCTTTTCCATTGCCGTTGCTTTTCCACTGCTGGAGAATTTCTCTAAAGAACATAGCATTATGGCTTGAAATTCATCCATTAAAATGCAGAGTTTCTGGTGACAGTAGTTGCTCTCATTTATTGACAGCTTGGTCAACTGAGACATTAGAAGCCATTAGTTGGGAGGCAGGGTGCAGAACAGGTGAGTTTCCTGTGACGGAATGAGAGTGAAGGTGCAGACTGAGATCTGCTTCTTGAGTGGCCAGGCCTCTCAGCAGGGCACCGAGGGGGACACGGTCCGAACACAGGTGGGAGGGCAGCCATGGAGAAAGGTGTCAAAGGGGTGCTAGCGGAGGATGGAAAAGAAAACCGGTGAGGCTTTTCCGGCGTTTCCTGGAGCACTTTGCCACCAACGCTGTCTTGGTTCCCTGTTTCCTTCAGTACCTGGAGGAGGAGTACCGCAAAGGAGCCAGGGAGGACGACCCCATGCCTCCCGTGCAGCCCTACCACTACGGCTCCCACTACTCCAATAGCGGCACGGTGCTCCACTTCCTGGTCAGGATGCCTCCGTTCACGAAAATGTTTTTAGCCTACCAAGGTAAGGATTTTTGTAACGCATTTTTTTACTTTACATTCAAGGTAGTTAACGTACAGTGTGGCATTGGTTTCAGGAGTAGAATTTAGTGATTCCTCACTTACATGTAGCACTTGGCGCTCATCCCAACAAGTGCCCTCCTTAGTGCCCGTCACCCATCTAGCCCATCCCCCACCCACCCTCCCCATCCTCTCTGTTTCTGTCTTACTTTTAAGGTAAGGATTATCTTATAACTACCTAAAATATCTTGTTGGGTCATTAGGAAAAAACAAAAACAAAAACCTGACAGACTTGCTGAGACTGTATTGAGACTAACAAAACCACAGGAAAACGAATTCTACTTATCCCTCCAGTAAAATTCTCTTCCAAAAATTTGTAGTAGGCCAAATTCTCTTGCTAATGTGTCAAATTTTAGCTGCAAATTAGACATGTCCAAGCTTATAAAAATGCCATTCATTTTCTAAAAATTAGGATATGATTCATATACCATAAAATCTACCCTGTCCATGGGTATGAAATTCACTTTTTAAAGATGTTCACTTTAATAGTTATTTCAGGCCACATAAGTTATCACATTGGGGGAATATGTTACTGTAATTTCTTGCAAGTAACCAGTTAAGAGGAGAGCCACACTGCCACCTTCACCTTAGTAACTTTCTAGTTAATAATCTACCTCGGCGTTTTAAGTGGCAGCCTGCAGGCCGGAAGATCGCTTAGAGACGCATTTACTGACTTGTGTGCAAATAGGGACATACTCTACCTCTCGGTTTCTAATGAGAACGATGGTATGAGCTCTGTAGTTCCTCATGGCACCCACAGTCCTTTGTGGAATCGTCATCCGCTCACTTACTCAACCCTTCTTGAACTTCTTTAGATATTTTTATTCATATGCAACCTCTTGGAGGAATGCATTTTTGTATTGTCTCTACCTGGCCTATAGAAGGGGCTTTCCTATATTTCTCCCTGTGTAAGGACACAGAACAAATGTTCCACACAACAGCTGTTCAAATATTTGAAGATTATTACCCCGTCCCCTCTCTCCCTTTCAGTCCTGTTTATCCTGAGGCTAATTACCCTTAGTTAATTTGACATCAGGCTGAGAGCCTCCTGTATGCAGGGTTTTATCCCAGCTGCTGCAAGGAATACAAAAAATAAATAAGACTTGCTTACTTTCTGTACTTACGGAAGAGTTTTAAAAACTAATGTGTAAACCATCTTTTTTGCTCTAGTTTCCAAACCTGTTACTATTCTGATAATCCTTCTGGACATGTTCTGATTTGTGAATCCCATTATTAAAACACGGCAGTCAGAACAAAAAAGAATGCTTCTGATGTAGTTTGGGACCACTGAGGTGTGTAATAGAACTATTACTTCCCTCCATTTTTTTTTCATGTAGCCCAAGAATCTATTAATGTAAACACCCAATCAACTAAAATTTCTTGATTCTTAAAGATACACTGCTATTATGCTAAGTTTTCTTCGTTGTATTTAAGGATGATTGGAAAAAGGACAGGCTACTGCAGTCCCAATAAATTTCATCTCTTTAGCTTCAAATGATTTATGTTGGCATTTGAATTTATCTCTAGACTCTTGGTTTAGTCCAGGGTTTTTCACTGTGGTACTGTAGTCGTTTTGAGCTGCACAATTCTTTGTTGTGAGGGCTGCCCTGTGTTACAGGATATTTTGTACCGTTCCTGGCCTCTACACCCCTGATGCCAGTGGCATTCTCCCAGCCAGTTGTGAGAACCAAAAATGCCTCTAGACATTGCTAAAAGTCCCCTGGGGACAGAAGTGCTAGGTTAAGAACCACTAGGTTAGTACGTGCACATTCTAGATTATAGGGATTTGTAGTGTCGCTTTAAGTTAAGAAACAGCAGAGAAAGTGAAAATCTGAACAGAACCCTCAGTGTGCTCCTCTGGTCCCACGGTTCCGTCTAGATGCTGTGTCTCGTCTGGATCCTGTGACTCCACCGCAGCCTTAAGGGATTGCCTTTAATTTTTCTAGATTCCATTTAGATTGCTTCTTTTTTCTCCAAAGCCAACTGACAACAGAATAGATGAGAAAGTAATAAAAGTAGTAGGAAAGGTTGCAGGGCAGGGCAGCTCAGACTTGGGGAAGAAATTCCACATATCTTCTTAAAATTGTGCCTGCTTGATGCTGAGATCAGTCTGTGACCTTCTCTCCATGAAAAGATCTGTTCAGAATTTCAGCAACTTCAAGGACATTTTAGATGGTACAACATGGTTCCTAAGAAGCCCTACACAGCCGGTGTTTTCAGGGGCTGGCCTTTGGCTGTCATTTAATGTTCTAGGCCTGCCCTGTGGCTACAAAGTCTGACAACTGTTGACAGAAAAGAGGCAAAATCAAACTCAGTTCTTGACTGTTAGTAGTCTGCACCAGGAAAGCTTAACAAAGGAGTGACTGTGCTTAGTTTCATTTGGATTTATAGGAAACTGTACTTTATTCTTTAGCTTAGAGCTGGAACATTACTAAAAAGCAATGCCGCCCTCCAAAAAAAAAAAAGAAAAAAAGTAAGACAGTAGTCCAGGGGCCCCCGAGTGGCTCAGTCAGTTGAGTGTCCGACTTCAGCTCATGTCATGATCTCACAGTAGTTGAGTTCGAGCCCCATGTCAGGTTCTGTGCTGACAGCTCAGGAGCCTGGAGCCTGCCTCAGATTCTGTGTCTCCCCCTCTCTGCCTCTCCCCTACTCCCATTCTGTCTGTCTGTCTGTCTGTCTGTCTGTCTCTCTCTCTCTCTCTCTCTCTGTCTCAAAAATAATTAAACATTAAAAAAATAATAATAAATAAATTTTTAAAAATTAAAAAAAAAAGAAGTAGTCCTCATGATTAAAGGTAGAGGAATAATTTTGCTTTCTGATGGGGAAAAAACTATTTTACCTACTTGAACTTTAATTTTCCTTGTTTATTCATTCATTCAAGAATTAGATCATTTTCAGGCACCTAGTATGTGCTAGTTGTGGGTGATACCCCAGGCCCCTGCTGTTATGGGACTTTAATTCTGCTTGGGTAGACAGATAATAATCAGTTAAACAAATAAATGATATAAATTCATTCGGTTATATGTACTAAGAAAACATAATACAGATTTAAAATAATACGGTCTCATGTATAGAACTATTTCCTTTCAAGAACACGAATAACCTCTTTGAAACTGTAGAAAAACAAAACGACCATCACTCTCATCTTTTTGAAGTAGCAGAACTAAATTAATTGTAACCAGCTTCAAATGGAAAAAGGTCTTTGTGTCTTAACTGCATTACTTGTATTTCTTTGCAGATCAAAGTTTTGACATTCCAGACAGAACTTTTCATTCTACAAATACAACTTGGCGCCTCTCATCTTTTGAGTCCATGACTGATGTCAAAGAACTTATCCCAGAGTTTTTTTATCTTCCAGAATTCTTAGTCAACCGTGAAGGTGTGTAAATCATTCCTAATTTATATTTCTGTGCTTATTTTATAATTTTCTAAAAATAAAAATAGCTTTTTAAAGTCCTACAATTTGAATCCCCAAATAAGAGAAATACTTTTATTTGTCAAGTATATGATTTTATTTCCAAGTGAGCTCAAAAATTTTAAGTATTTTAAAGGACTAAATATGTGTGGAAAATGGGTAACTTTTAACTGTTAAGGGTATTTGTAAACATGTATTTTTATTTTGTTATAGAAATTGCTTTATTCTTTTTTCGGACTGCAAAGGTTATAATATGCTCATTATTTTTTAAAGTTATGAATTTATGGGGGCACATGGGTGGTTCAGTTGGTTGAGCATCCAACCTCGGCTCAGGCCATGATTTCACCGTCCGAGAGTTCGAGCTCCACGTCAGTCTCTGTGCCGACAGCTCAGAGCCTGGAGCCTGCTTGAGACTCTGTGTCTCCCTCTCTCTCTGCCTCCTCCCTGCTCGTGCTCTGTTTCTCTCTCTCTCTCTCTCTCTCTCTCAAAAATAAAAACATAAAAAAATGTTTTTTTAAAGTTATGAATTTATTGAAAGCACAGTGTAAGTTGACTAAAATCTCAATAATTTTATGAGGAGTGACCAAGTTAGAAATAAAACACCCTAACCAAAATCATCTAATACCAAAAAGGGATAGTAGAGGATAAAATCAAATTTTCTGTGATGCCAGGGACCCAACAATCTTGCCCAACCATACCTGTTTTTTAATAGAAGATCAGGTAACCACTTAAGAGATGTTGGTGGGTCATTTTCGTGCATTACTTAATTCCATATTTTTGTGTGACCTTTAGGAATATATGAAATTGATGGTCATAGCTTTAGAGAAGTTCATGTTAGGAAAATTACTTTGGAATTTTATTCTATACTAACTAGCCTCTCTGGAGCTGTTTGGAGAATCATTAATAAACCCACGCTGCTAGTTATCTGGAGCATGTTTCATAATGTTGCCCAGATGAGAAGCCTCCAAGAATGGTCAGCACCTGCAGTTTGGGACTCACTTAAATCCATGCTTGTTTCCTCTGTCTGTGTATGTTTCAGTTATCTATGGCCTCATAACAAATAACTCCAACACCTAGTGCCTCAAAACAACAATAATTTTATTATCATTACAGGTTTTGGAGGTCAGAAATTCAGGAACAGCTCAGCCCAGTGCTTTTAGTGGTTTTGGCTGGGTGTCTGCATTCAGGTTAACTGGAGCTGGACCAGCCAGGGGATCAGAACAGCTGGGGGCTGAAGGACATCTCTCTTTATGTAATCCCCATGCCTTTCCATGTGGTCTCTCCACGTGGACTGGTTTGGGCTTCCTCACAGCATGGTGGGCTTGGACATTCTACCTGGCAACTCAGGGTTCCAAAGGCGAGTGTCCCAAGAGAGATGAGCGGGAGCTTCACGGCCTCTTCCAACCTCGAATTGGTGGTCACGTAGTGGCACTCCTACTGCAGTCACAAGTGCCCGCCCACATTCAGAGGGAAGGGGCTCAGACTGTGCCACTTGATGGGGGAGTAGCGAGATCCGGGAAAAGCATGCAACACAGCAAGTGCTGGTATAGCTATTTTTGGAAAATATAGTTTTGCTGTAATGTACGTCATGTCATTTCCTATCAGCATTCCCATCAGCCTTTCATCGTACTTTCAGTCATCTGCTCCGTGTGATGTGTCCCCAGAGCATTTGACAGTTGGGAATGATTTGGGTTTATGCAGACCCCCTGCTGCTCAGCCCCTCCCCAGCTCAGCCCTCGGGTGCCTCTTTCACTGCTGTGAAATCCGTAAATCCCTGCTGCTTCTCCCGAAGCTGCTCACACAGATTCTGCAGTTTCTTGGCCAGTTGTCTTCAATCACTGCAGCTGTCTGTAGGATGAGCTGAGCTTTTGGAGAGGGCTCCCACCCGCACTCCATGTCAATTTATATAAGCCCTTGGTTTATATTGCACACCAGATCATTTCAAAATACTTCCAAACTTAGCGACTATCCTTCTATCTGGTTTCACAAGATCTAGAAGGAGGCAGACAGCAACTTAATTTTATATGGAGCATAATCAGCTTCGAAGAGATCCTTTTTCATTTTTATTCTGTTATGGTGTCCACATTTTCTGTCCATAAAATGTAGCACAAAAACATTTCTTCAACATTTCTTTCAGGACAGTTTTTTAAAACAAAAACTTCTAAGATTTTTGTTTACCCTTCCAAACAATTAGAAAACAGCTTATCTACATCATAGAAGAATGTTCTTATTCAGTGTGTAGGCACAATTTTGGTGTCCATAGGAATGCTTAGTAGAGATCATATCTGGACAGACCTCTAGTCTTACCATAAACTTAATAGACAGTTCATTTAGGAATGTGCATAGTTTGTATGAGTTGCATTTTTTTTAAATGACAGAATGCTAATATTTACTAACTAAAGTCTTAAATTTACTATGATGTTAACATCACTGTTTAAGAAATGCTTATACAAAGCCTCAATTTGATTTTAATCAAGTTTATAATTGAATAGATATTTGAGCACGTAATACATTAGAAGTTTTGATAAGTGGAATATTGAAATTAGTGGGCAGTGATTTTCTGCTGTTTTTTTTCAATATGATATAAAGTGGTAGAAGGATAAAGTTGGAAATCTGAAATTTAATTAGGATAGCATTCACCCACGTGGCTCTATCAGTAGGTAAGTAAGTAAATGAACAATGATGTTACTATTGTCTTTGCCTCTGCTTTTCCTGGTGATAGGACGTAATGTCTGTTTCTGGAAACTCGTAAGACCCTGCTCAGGCCAAACGAAGCATGCTTTAGGGAGATAAGCATTAATATTACTCTTCTCTTCTAGGTTTTGATTTTGGTGTGCGTCAGAACGGTGAACGGGTTAATCACGTCAACCTCCCTCCTTGGGCACGTAACGATCCCCGTCTTTTTATCCTCATTCATCGACAGGCTCTAGAGTCTGACTATGTGTCCCAGAACATCTGTCAATGGATTGACTTGGTATTCGGGTATAAGCAAAAAGGGAAGGCTTCCGTTCAAGCCATCAATGTTTTTCATCCTGCTGTAAGTGGCTTTTTTAAAAATATGCATTTATGTAAGGCAGAACCTGAATGAAGGGTTAGCTGTTAGGCTGTTTCTTTAAAATCAAAGAGAATTAGCAATAGCACTAGACTTTTCAGGTTTTATATTTCGCCTCTTTAAAAATAACTAAGAAAAAAAAAAGACGCTATCTATCTATTGCGGGTTCCTCAGGACCGACCATCCCCAGGTTAAATGAGGACTTAAAGACTCAGCGTATGGTCATACTAACAGTTATTACAGTGATAGATACAAAACAAAATCAGCAAAAGGAGAAGATGTATAGGGCAAATCTGGGGAAGACCGGGCACAGGTTCCCAGGAGTCTTCTCCCAGAAGATCACAAAGAACACACTGACCTCCTCCAGCAACACGTGTGCTGTTGTCTGCTAGGGAAGCTCATTAGCGACTCAGAGCCCAGTGTTTATATTGAGGGCTGGTCATGTAAGTACTCTCTCTCACACGTACTGAAATCCCAGACTCCCGGAAGGAAGGCAGGTGTTCAGTATAAGCACATCGTTTGTGCAAACAGTTGAGGCACAGGGAGCCCCTCCTATGAGTTAGGAAACGGCAGGAACTCTCCTGAAACCTGTGTTCCCTTTTAGCAGCCAAGGGCCAGCCTTACAGCGGGTCTTTGCAAGGAGAGCAGCTCAGGCCTGCCACGTTAACTCTTTCCTGCACACTATCCTACATGTGCATTCTCTTTTGAAATGGCATCATTTTTCCTTAATACAGAAACAATATTTGTGCCTCGTTAGAAAAATGTATAAAATACAGACTGCAAAAGGAAGATGTTTAAAAATCAACTTTGATATCGCTATCCAGAGATAAATATCAAAACCACCTTCCAGACTTTTTTTATACATATATATCATTCCATTTATATTATACCACTGTTCCTTAGGATGGCCATATAACAATAATTTATTTAACCATCCCCTATTGTTAGATATTTAATTAGTATCTGTTTGCTATTAGAAATAATAATCCTGAGAGGCCCCTGGGTGGCTCAGTCAGTTAAGCGTCCAACTTCCACTCAGGTCATGATCTCACAGTTAGTGAATTCGAGCCCCACGTCAGGCTCTGTGCTGACAGCTCAGAGCCTGGAACCTGCTTCAGATTCTGTGTCTCCCTCTCTCTGCCTCTCTCTCTCTCTCTCTCTCTCTCATAAACATTAAAAATAATAATAATAATAAAAAGAATGACCATGCTTAGATAAGCACTTATAACAAGTATTTAATCCCTTGTGATGGCAGTGGTGGTGAGTGTTGAAGATTATTTAGTTTCTGAAGAACCTTTGAAATTTTATTTTGGCATTTATAGAAACGTTATGTCTAGATATGTAATGAAATTGGCTATGCCTGATTAAATGCTAAAAGCTACCCTGTACAAGTGGGTCTGCACAAAACATGACAGGTCTGTACCCAACTACTGACGGCTAAGAAGGACATGCATGTTGCTCCCCA
Source organism: Neofelis nebulosa (assembly GCF_028018385.1). Classification (NCBI taxonomy): domain Eukaryota; kingdom Metazoa; phylum Chordata; class Mammalia; order Carnivora; family Felidae; genus Neofelis; species Neofelis nebulosa. The sequence goes on along the minus strand of NC_080794.1, from coordinate 6,618,370 downwards.
TCCGACTCTCAGAGACAACAGCAGGAAGGAGAAAAGTGTAGCACTCTTTACAGTAAAGAGCCTGGAATTTTCACCACACTTGAACTAGCTGCCAACATCGTACTTAACTTCATTTTTGCCTTTTCCTCGATATCACTTTAACGAATGATTTTTTTCCATAATTTAACATTATACACAGTCTTTTTTTCCCCAACACTGAGGAAGAAAGAACAGGACTGTGACAAATCCTGAATTTTTACCCCACGTCCAGTCCGATTATTGCCCTAACCCCCCTTTCTCTCCAGCTTCATGTCCTAAAAAGGGTGACAGCATGGAGGACACCGCCCTCTCTACCATGTTTTAGTCAGAATGGGATACTCTGGCGTTGTTTCTCATCCGGTCTTCTGCCTCCCGCAGAGGAGAGCGAGCGGTGCTCTGTCCTCCACCGACAGCCTCACCAAGACGGCCCAGGGAGGCCGAAGGGACACGGCGGCTCATCACAGCCTTCTCTCTGGCCAACTTGTAGTCAGTTTCAGTGTGTGTGAAAACCTCCAAAGCAAACACAGGGACAGGAAATCAGGATTAAATTGATCCTCTCCGAGGATGCATAAGGCATAGATGTGTTGCTCTTGAGCTTACAGGATGGAAATCAAAAAGACTTTGCTTGGGTTTCAATGATACTAGTGTTCAAAGTCCTGATTCTTCAGTCCAGGAAAACAGGAGGCCTATAGGCCTCAAAAATCCAGGCTCCTTACTAAGAGAAAATATGCCTCAATAGCTGAGATCCATAGACATCCCCAAGATGGCATATGTGAGTGAAGGGAATGAAAAATTCTTTCTCCACCCTTCAAGGCACTTCCTGCTGGAGTAGGAACTAAATATACATGAGACAGCTTAACAGGGAAAAAAAAAAAAAAATCCAAAGTTTACTTACGTGCACAAAGAGGCTCAAAAATGAAATTAAGACCCAGGCAGGCAGTTTTTACACTTTTTAGACAAAGGGACAATAAATCTGTGAGGGATTGACAAAACGAAGAAAACCTAACTTTGGGAGCTTCATTTAGTAAGGATTTCTAAACAGAATTTGGGCTGGGGTAGTAGGTTAGTAAAAAGTAACAAGAATTGTTTATGCAACCTTCTCCACTCTAAATTTCCCATCTCTGGTGATAAGGATGTCTTTTTACTTCCTGCCACTGGAGGAAGCTCTCAGGGGGACAGAGGAGGGTCTGGGTCTCCTTGCACAGCCGGTCTCTTAAGTAACTTTTATTTAAAATAATCAGTATGCCAAAGCAGCCCATCTTGGGGCAGCCTGCCCTTGGCCCCTACATGAGTTAGCAACAGAAAACCCTCCTGTGAAACCATCCATTGTCTTAGGAGAAGAGGAATCAAAACCTTTCTTGGAGCATATTAATGTCGAAGAACAAAAGAGTATTGGATATCACATAATTTCAGGCTGATACAAATGGCTTTGAACTTCTAGTCCTCATTTCTACAAATTGAGAAAATTGGGGCAGGGCGGGGTCCTCCTCTTTTCTTCTGCCCCTGTGTTGCCATAAGCTGAAAGTTACCTTGTCTCGTCATTTTCGTTGACCCCCTGAAATGATTTTGGCTGACCTCTTGACTCTAGTTTTCTGACCAATATCTGACAGGTGGTTACAGAAAAAGTACGTCCACTTGCTAATCTGCCTGTAGAAGCTGTTATTTTAGATTAGCTTAATTGAACATCCTGGTTATATTTTCATGAGTCCTCACTGAAAGACAAGTCCAAAGAAAAACCTCATTTGGTTGTCTTTTTTTTTTTAATTGGGGCATAACTGACATGTAACATTATCTTAGTTTCTGATGTAACATAATGATTCGATATTTATATATATTGTGGAATGAGCACCACAGTCTCATGAACAACCATCGCCACGCATAGTTACAGAATTTTTTTCTTGTGATGAAGACTTTTAAGATTTACTCTCTTAGCATCTTTCAGATATGCAATACAGCGTTATTGACTATAGTCACCGTGCCGTGCATGACATCCCCAGGACTTATTTATTTCATAATTAGAAGTTTGTGTCTTTTGACCACCTTAACTCATTTCAGTTCTGTGTACCTATGAGCTCAGTTTTTTCATTTTTTGCTTGTTCATTTGCTTGTTTAGATTTCACATATAATCGGTATCCTATGTATTTGGCTTTCTCTGGCTTATTTCACTTAGCATAACGCCCTCAAGGTCTATCCATGTTGTCACAAGATTTCATTCTTTTGTATGGCTGAATAATATTCCTGTGTGGTGTGTGTGTGTGTGTATCACATTTTCTTCATCCACTTATCCATCAACGGACACAGCTTGTTTCCATGGCTTGGCTGTTATAAATAATGCCGCAGTGAACATGGGGGTGCAGCTAGCTCTTCAAATTAGTGTTTTTGTTTTCTTCGGATAAATACCCAGAAGTGGAATTTCTAGATCACATGGTACTTCTATTTTTAATTTTTTGAGGAACCTCCATACTGTTTTCCATAATGGCTACACCAATTTACATTCCCATCAGCAATACACAAGGGTCCCTTTTCTGCACATCCTCACCCACACTTGTTTCCTATCTGTTTGATACTAGCGACAGGTGCAAGGTGATATATCATTGTGGTTTTGATTTGCATTTCCCTGACGATGAGTGACGTTGAGCACCTTTTCATGTGTCTGTTGGCCATCTGGACGTCTTCTTTGGAAAAATATCTATTCAGATTTTCTGCCCATTTTTAAATCAGGTTGTTCTTCGTTTTGTTTTTTGCTGTTGAGTTGTAGGAGTTCTTTGTATATTTTGGATATCAATCCCTTATTAGAGATATGATTTGCAAATATTTGCTCCTATTCAGTAGGCTGCCTTTTCATTTTGTTGATGATATCCTCTGCTGTGCATATAAATGAAGTCTTACATTCTTTGAGGTTAAATTAAAAATCAATTTTATAAACATACACAATTAGCACCCATCAGTCCAGATACATAATTTTCATTCACTCATTCAGGAACACTGATTACTTCTCTTCTTATCTCATCAAGACCATTAATAATTACTAACTGATCAAACACAATTAAAAGCCATTTCCATTGAAATAGAGAAGAGTAAACTACTACCTAGAGAATAAAACAAGTTGTTTCCCCATTGGTGTCGTTGCCAATCTCACTCTGTATATACCACCTCTTGTTCCCTTTTACTCTTCAGACGTATTTCGGAATGGATGTGTCTGCAGTTGAAGACCCTGTTCAGAGGCGGGCCCTAGAAACCATGATAAAAACTTACGGCCAGACCCCTCGTCAGTTGTTCCAGTCGGCCCATGCGAGCAGACCCGGATCCAAGCTCAACATCGAAGGAGAGCTCCCTGCTGCCGTGGGGTTGTTAGTACAGTTTGCTTTCAGGGACACCCGAGAACAGGTCAAAGAAATTACCTACCCGGTATGTCATTTGAATTTTAATAGTATTTGGCAAAAACTGATCCAACTCCAGAGATATCAGGCCCTCTCCGCAACTCCACGGACACCCCAGTGAACAGGGCCTCGGCCTACAGGTGTGCGCCAGCCAGTGAGCACAGGTGCACACCATTAACAGCGCCGCTGTGTTCGGAGTGGATGCTGTGTCAGTGACACGAGAGAGTGCTTTGGGGAGCTCCGCTCAGACGGCCGGCTCCCAGAGGGCTATTCCCAGGGAAAGCCTCACAAGGCAGGGGCATCACAGGCACCCGCACACCAGAGGAGGGGAACCGTCCAGGACTGGAGAATAGTCTGAGCGTGGGCGTGGCAGGGTCTTGGTTACCATCTTCCACCAAAAGTACTGACCAGAAGCGTGAACGTTTGGTTCACAATTAAAGCAGAACCTTACGTGTATCTTTGGCCCCACCAGACTGTGATGACGAAGTGTTGCCTCTTAAAGTGGAAAATAGGCATGATTTTTCCTCTGAAATACAGAAGTAGAGCAAACAAGCCTGAAGAGAAAAATGGATTCTAACCTTCAGCTAAATTCTCATTATCAAAGTAGCATAAGATGGGAGGCTGTGAACTGTCAGACGTTGTAAAGGTTTGCAGCAGAAAGCAAAGAGGCGAGGGAAGGAGGTTGTGAGGGTCCTGGACGTGACGTAAAGCGGCGTGTCTCCAGCTACAATAAACCGTGACCCAGTGTAAGGATGGTTTTCACAGACCTTGTTTTGACAGTCACTTCTTAAAATAAGGTTACTTAAATCACTAAATGTAGAACACAAATAGAACGCATGGAAATTCTAGGGGCGCCTGGGCAGCTCAGTCGGTTAAGCGTCCAACTTCGGCTCAGGTCATGATCTCATGGTTCATGAGTTCAGGCCCCACTTCGGGCTCTGTGCTGACAGCTCAGAGCCTGAAACCTGCTTCACATTCTGTCTCCCTGTCTCTCTGACCCTCCCTGGCTTGCACGCACGTGTGCACACGCTCTCTCTCTCTCTCTCAGATATAAACAAACATTAAAAAAAAGAACACCTGGAAATTCTTTATACTCATAGCTCACATATATCACATGTGTGTGTTGAACACAAACAAAAGTGATACAACCAGTAAAATTCAAATTGAAAACATCAGTATGATGTTTTGCCAAAACCAGATCACCAAAGTTGTGTTTCATAGTTGAAAGCTGTGTTTTTTGTTTCATGTTTATTTGTCAACGTAACCCTTAAGACTTTGAAGCCTCACAAATCACTGTAATTATCATTACCAGGGTCTGTGTCTTTCAGTGGAATCCATTATTTTACCATGTCAAAATAATTTAATAGTACATCCCTGAAAAGTAATAAATGCGATTTCATCTACTAATACTTAGTGTTAATCAGCTGTTTGCGGTTGGTACATAGATCTGAGCCGTATATCCGCTTGCAGCGGGAACGTGGCACCCACCCGCCTCGTTCCCACTGAGGACCCATGTGTCCGCCATTCTCTTCAGCTGGGACGGCCTGTCCCCGGACAACAGCCCCACTTTGCTCTCCCAGTTCTTTGAGGTGTTGCTCAGATGTCCCCTCCTCAATTCCCTCATTCCGTAGTCTATGACAGTAACCCCCTCGTTCCCTGCTCTCTTCCCTTTCTCCGTTGTTCTTCCTAGAGCTTCACCACCTGCCATATTGTCTGTGCGTCTGTCTGTTTCTCGTCTGCCCCTCGGCCCAGCTAGAACCCAGCTGCATGCGGACTGGGGCCCCATCTGTACTTTCATCCCTGCATGTAGCAACAAGGAACACAGATTTCCATATGCTAAGCATAGAGCAGTAAAAAGTAGAATATAATTCTTGCCTACAAAGGGCTTCTAATCAGGTTGCTTACTCTTTGTTTAGAATTTCAGTTAGAAGTCATTCTCTATTTACTACCCTTGACTTTTTCCTTTCTTCTTAGAGCCCTCTGTCGTGGATAAAAGGCTTGAAGTGGGGGGAGTATGTAGGCTCTCCAAGTGCTCCAGTACCTGTGGTCTGCTTCAGCCAGCCCCACGGAGAAAGATTTGGTTCTCTCCAGGCTCTGCCCACCAGAGCCATCTGTGGATTGTCCCGAAATTTCTGTCTGCTGATGACATACAGCAAAGAACAAGGTAAAAGAAAACATTCTCAGTAGCTCTCTCATGAGATTTGACTGTTTCCAGCTCATCTGTGCTACTATTTTATTTCTCAGTCTTGAGTCCATGGTGAAAATCATTCAAATGTGTGGTTATTTAGTGCAAAGTAGGAATTAAACATACCACCTGGCGGGGGGTGGGGGGGAGGGATTAAATGCAGTGCCATTTGAAATAAGAGGAGGAGTCAAAGCCAAGAACAAGTATCGTGTGGTTATGCTCACAAGATGAAAGCATCCTGTAGAAATATATCTTCTGAGGCCCTTGAATCCCAGAAGAGACTAGCAAATTAGTACCTCAGAAGGTATAGTCATGAGATTCAAACAAACAAAACAAAACAAGGAAGTCATGATAGCCTTGAAAATAGGTCTTAAAAACAGGTATGCCTGGAAAGCAATTCTTGTCTCAGCCTCTGTGCCCTAACTCGCTAACAGCAACACATGGAAAAGGGCTGTAATTACGTCATGGTTAACGTAATTAACCATTTCGTTCACTATAAAAGAACTCTCCCTACTTACTAGGCACGGGCTTTGGGCACTAGAATGAATGCCTGGGGCGCTCATCTGTTCATATCAGGCGTGTGCAGATTTACCTAAAAGCCAGCCTGTGGCCTAGATAGACGCCTGTTGACAGTCACAATGTTTGTGTTTAACATTATTTTTGATATACCGTGCTCCTGGGGGTCCGTGCAGCTGGCTTCCAGCACGTGCAGCACTGCGTTATGACAGAGGTCACTTAAGGAAATTAAGTCTGCTGGCTGGGCCACAGTTCTTTTAGACTTACTCTTGTCTGTATCATGGAATCAGTGATTGCCTTTATGCTTGTTTGTAATAAGAGGCTGCATATATCATTTTATCTCAGTTTAGTGAATTAGTAGGGTAAGGCAAATCTGTTTAATCATACCTACTGTAATATCAGCAGTTTATTTTCATGAGTATGTTACAATTAGTTGTGAGGTGTGTTACAAGTTAATTTGCTGCTAATAATACTTAAAGTACCAAAGTGTGTGAATAATTTCCCTTGAAAAATAAATTAGAGTGGATTGAAGTTTGTCTCCGTTGAGCAGAAGAGAAAGGGCTATTGTTACCGCTTAGCACGGTGAACTAAAATATGTCAAATATGGTCGTCAGTCTACCTTATTTGTGCCATTTCAACCAGAGCCCTTAGTGAGTGTGCCCTTAATAGCTGTTGTTCGTTCAGATTACGCTTTGTTTCCTTGCGAAACACGTCTGGGATTTGCTGGCATCTAGGTGCGTGCAGGGGACGCCACAGACCTGGCCACAGCCTCAGGAGGCACAGCGCCTTGAGTTTGTGTCCCAGCTCTGCTACTTAGCAGCTGTCTGACCTTGGCAAAATTACCTAAACCTTCTGAATCCTGGCTTTTGAGCCATAAAATGGGAATGACAGAAAGATTTACTTCACAGGTAATTTGCTGTTAAGATTAAATGAGATAATGCGGGGAATGATGAGCACAGTGCCTGACTCCTTCTAAGTGCTTAGTACATGTCCATCAGGCTGTAAGCGCCCTGGGCCCAGGGACCGTGTGCACTCGCCGCTGCACCCGGGACGCAACAGCCCAGTGCTCCACAGCGGCCTTGCGGGAGTGAGGGCTCAGCTTGCAGATGAGAGTTCGGTCGTGTGCTAACAGCTGCGTGGTGTGGCGCACCCTTGCATCAAATAACTGTGTGGTTCTGCTAAGCTCTACATGCATAACACAATGTAACAACTAAGCTGAGATCCTTTTGATGATCTTAAACCCAGGATAGGCCAATTACTTGTAAACTGTGCCTCAGAAGTGCCTGAGATGCTTTTTTTCAAAACATACTTGCCTGGGTCCCATTTGAGCCAACTGTATCAGCCTCTGGGGCTTGAGTCCAAGCCTGTGCATGCTGAAAAAGCCATTTTCTTACAAACTGCGATTTAAATTTCACTATTCTAATCGGTAAAGGAGAAGTTTATTTTTCTTTAAAAAAAAAAAAAAGGTGGTGCCTCTTGTAAGTGCTGGAATGAGAAACTGGGAACGGTTATATTATGTATTTCATTCACTGAACACTTGGTTGACTGAGTACCCACTGCATGCCAGGCATTATGGTGGAATTCGAGAGGCCCTGAGACTCCCGAAATGTGGTTCCTTTCCCCAGCAGCTTATATTTAGAGCAGCTTATATGAAGTGAGTATATTCCAGTTCCTTTATTGCAAAACTGATGTCAACATTTGGTATTATAGTCGACAAAACAAAACCAATCTGTGAATTACATTTTCACTGTGCTATTGATTCTTTCAACAAATATTCATTTGTTTTATTCCTCTATATGTGGGCTCATTATATAGGTGCTGCAATAAATAAAGCACGTTGTCTCTCCGAAAGGGGCTTGAGCAATCCAAATTTCAGGCCAGTACCGGGTGTGGCATTTATGCTGCATTACCTATATTCAGCCCACCAACAAGAATAGATTTTGAATAGTACTGAAAAGGGATGTCAGAATGTCCAAATCTTTATCCCCCAAAGACATAAAACTATGTTGTAAAAAAGAGAAAACAGAACCTCTTTAAATCAAAGTCTGCTATGCAAAGCCCTTGCACTTGACAGGATGGAATGAACCCTTCCTAGGACAGGTATTGCTTCTAAGGTAGCCATGTTCTCTTTCTAATATTGATAGTTAGTTGTCTATACTGATTCTTCAGCAGGTGGTATCTACAAAGTTATTTAAGTAGTATCTAGTTTATATTTATTTATTTTTTAAGTTTTTTTTTTAATGTTTATTTATTTTTGAGAGAGAGGGAGACACAGAATCCAAAGCAGGCTCCAGGCTCTGAGCTGTCAGCACAGAGCACAAGGCGGGGCTCAAACTCACCAACTGTGAAATCATGACCTGAGCCATGACCTTAACCAACTGAGCCACCCAGGCGTCCCTAGTTTTTTTGTTTTTTTGTTTTTTTTAAGTCCAAGTGTCATAGAACATGAATAGAGTAAGCCTGACTATCATTGTCTTTTATAAAAATTCCTTAACAGATATTTTAGTACTAAATCAAATCCCAGCCAAAGCATCACAAATGAAAAAAAAAAATAGAGTTCTGCTCTTAGAATCCCATTAGCATGAAAGGAATAAAACTAATTTAAATCGGTCCATCTTATGAATATAAAGGTGATTTGCACTGGAAAGATACTATGTTCTGCTATGTAAACTTCAGCTTTTAACCCGCCATTCTGGGGGGCTGCCGGTAACAGTGGAATGATGGCAACCGGACACTTTTCATTTCTCCTTCTCCAGGTGTGAGAAGCATGAACAGTACCGACATTCAGTGGTCAGCCATCCTGAGCTGGGGATATGCTGATAACATTTTAAGGTTGAAGAGCAAACAAAGTGAGCCTCCAATAAACTTTATACAAAGTTCTCAACAGTATCAGGTAAACTTTTTTATGAAGTACTTTATAATACTGATTAAACACAATGCTTTAAAAGGGAGTCAGACCGGTAGCAGCTGGTTTTTAACATTCTGCAGTTAACCCAGCCCAGAAGCTGACAATGCTGGACTTTGCCTTGTTTCCAGCGCTCCGATTTCCCAACCATTGCCGTCCTGACTTTGTCCCCAGCTTCTGTCCTCTCCCCAGTACCTCACAGAGACAGTGTTATAATCACCGAGTCAGCGTCAGCTGTTGGAACAAAATCAGCATTGCTTCCTTCTCAGTGTTCGCTTGTCTTTTGTCACTGTGTCATTTTCTGTAGTCAGAGTGCCATCTTCTCTGCCTGGTTTTTGCAAAATAGACTGGGCGTTTAGGCATCGCGATGGGGTAGAAGGAGCACTGGGCCCAGCGAAAGCCCTCTGATCCGTGTTAGTGTCCCAGCTTGGCTATTTCCTGTGTGGCCTTTGGCAAGCACCCTCACCTTTCCAAACTTGAGGTTCTTTCCTCCTCTTTGAAACTGGGGTAATGGGACTCCCCACTACTCTCTCATAAAGCTGTTGTAAAAATGTCTCCAATTGTATATATATATAGTATATATACTGCATATGTACACACACATACACACACACACAAACAGGCACACAATACTGCCACAACTTTTTCCCATAGTAAATTGTACGTTAAACCCTCTTTCTGTGACTTTCTTTCCGTGGGAAATTCTTTTGCCATTTTCTGACTTCCATTATCTACATAACACCTGGTGCCTATTTATGTGTCCTAACATTTTCTCATTCCCTGGCACGTGAGAATGGAGTAAGCTGTTTTGTGGGGATTTTGGGCGGTGAAAGAAAGGAGAGCAGTGACTCCTTTGCTTAACCCTCAGAATACCTGAAGAAAAGGTCATGACCTTTTGTTATCTGGTTACCAGTAAAGTAACAAAAGTAAGCGAAAGGACAATGAAAAACCACCTTATTAGAAATTTTCGTAAGCATTTGAGCATCACAAAATTAATTTCTATCACGTAAAGTTTGGCACACAAGCATATCATTAAAGAACAAAAGAGTACTGTTGTAAGCCCTTTTAGCAAAACAGGATCATCCAGATTCTTTTAGAAAAATACTGTGTGATGAAGAACTTCCAGTCAAATGGCTACCTGGATGAGAGCGCCATATTTTATCTTCATCCTTAGAGACCTATCGTTCCCTCAGCAGTTCCTTAGCTTGAGAAAATTCATCCCGGATGTTACTGTCTGAGGACTCACACTCCGATCTCACCTCCACGATCAGCGATCAGCATCCTCATCATCAGAGATGGGAGTCCTGCCATCCCCTTGCCTTCACCTTCTGACTGATCTCAGAATCGTGAAACATAGTCCCCTGTCAGTTTTCTTCTCTTTTCTATTATCAGTAGAACATGAAAAATTCTGAATTCCCAACTGTGTTCAATGAAAGCTAAAAGCAGACTACAGAAATGGTGTCTCCAGCCTTCCTTTATGTTTTCTTGAAAGATGACAACACTCTTTGGACAATGCAGTGAGAAAACCAAAGGATGACAGTTCATTTCACATCGTACATTATCCTTCCAGGAGATCCATCATTCTTCATTTTCTTGCTTGTTTTGTGTTAGCATCGTTGGGAATAATTGATGAAATAACTCCCACAGTGATGAAACAGCAAAGTGTTTTGAGCCAGAGGGAAGATGAAATTCCTAAAACCCTGTAATTGTAACTTAGGTTTACAAAAGAGTTCGGCAGACCCATACGGTAATTGCAAGACAGTGAGTTTTATTCTATATATAAAAAATAAATACATTTTCTCTTTGTTCTTATGGAAGACCTCTAAGAAAGAAGTCATGAAACATTAACCCTTACAAATAGTTAGAACTATTTAAGAAAGAAATTCAAAAAATAAAATTGGATCCACTGGATGCTGATGTCTGGAAGGTTAAGGAGAGCCAGGGTGAAGAAAGTAGTGGACATTTGAGCACATGTACAGGTCCAGGGGAAGAAGCCAGCAAAAGACAGCTTGAAATTCAGAGAGAGTACAGACAAAGGTTCTGCGGAACACTGGGTGGGGGTGGGGCTGGCCTTCAAAGCAAGGGGCTTTCTTCTCTAAATCAGGAGAAGCCCCGAGACACTTGAGGCGCAAAGGAGGGGAGAGGATGAGATCTGTGGCTGATGACCTCTGTCTTCTCAGCACAGTGCAGTGTCAGGGGACGTGGGCTGTGGGGCAGGTGGGACTACAGAAGGGACGCAGGGGAGCAGAGCCACTGGGGACGGGGGGGTCAGCTGGTGCCCGGAGCCAGAGGAAGACTCAGTAGGCAGAGAGTTGAGTGGCCTTGAACAGGGCCTCCCTGGTTAGGACTGAAGGGTTTACAGCCCCAAAGGAATAATCCGAGATTTTCTTCTCCACCTCTATCTTTCCTTCTCCTCCTATTTAAGAGTCTTTAGAACTGTGAGAAGCAATACCTCTATCTGACTGTACCCCATTTCCCCACTAGAAGCAGAAAAAAGAAAAAAAAAGTAAAAATCAGGTAAATGTGTAAAACCGCACACAGGCACACATCACACACACATTCAGCCTGGATCGTTTTATTTAAACTTCTGAGGAACAGATGACTCTGTGTGTGTGTGTGTGTGTGTGTGTGTGTGTGCGTGCGCGCGCAGGAAAATGTAAAATCATAGATGATGATATACTATAATACTCAGAAATAGCCTTTAGACATCTGGCTTAAAGTTACAGAATACTCTGTTATTATATCTTGCCCTTTTTTAATCACTTCAAGTAAAATGTTCATTAAATGTTGTGGTTATATATATTTTAAATAATTGTCAGAGAAGTAGAAACATTTCTCCTGCCTTTTAAACACGCTGATCCTTGGTCTGTCCCCTTTCAAAGGTGACTAGTTGTGCCTGGGTACCTGACAGCTGCCAGCTGTTTACTGGGAGCAAATGTGGTGTCATCACGGCCTACGCAAACAGGCTCACCAGCAGCACGGTAGGCCTGGGGCTCATGTCGCGGCTAGTTTGGGATTTTCCTGTTCGTGAGGGGAAAAAAATGCTTATGAAGTATAATTCGTTTGTAGAAGATTAACTGGAAATGTTTGCACTCTAATCTTTTGTTCTTTAGTCTTTTCTTCACACAAGCTCTTAAAATATAAAAGGTCACGTATCTGACTCTTTAGGTTTATTAGGATCACGAAAATTTCTGAAAATGATTATAAAGATCTTATTTTTGGTGTCACAGACAGATGGCATTTTGAGTCATGATCTCTTTTGTGATGATACTTCTTCATCACATTGTGATGTTCGTTTGCGTGTATTCTCGGTGTCGACCTGAACGTCTAGGAGTATACCACAGGATTCTGTAAAATTTGGAAGTCTAGAACCTCTAATATTTAACCTTCCTACAGCCTCTGGACTGCAGCAAAATCCAAATAGCCCATCTTGATTTCTACCACTTTCTGAAAGAAATTTATTTTAGCCATTTGCTGAATTTCCGGAATTTGAAAATTAAATTATAAAGCAGTGAAGTGAAGAAAAGACATATTATGCAATACTTATTTTTAATTTACTGTTGTTCTTTCTTGAATCAACTCTCTGTGGTGCTGTTGAGGGTACGTAGCAAGTTTAGGGTAATAACTCAGTAATTATTTTATTCTAGAACTTTCTTGTTTCTTGTGCTTTCCGCCCCACCCCCACCCCATTGCAGTTTTCTTTCTTAGATTATTAAATATGTTTTACTGGGTAAACTGGTCTTGCTAGCATGGGGTGATGCTAGGTTCCTCTTACTTCTCTGTCCAAGTTTATTCCCTTTTAAACTCTTATTAAGGTTCTTTGCCATGATTCTTGGGGTATAAATATGACCATAATAGTGTTTCTGTCTTTTAGCCTAAGGGACCATTAAAATGCTTGAAGCAGGTATAATTTGATCTAACCAGCATTGTAGGAAGCCCACTGTGCACCTGCCAGGAGCAACACTGGGGCGTATGAGCCTGAGGCGGGTGTGCCAAGCCCAGAGGCCGCTGTCGTGGTGCAGGTGGGCCGTGGGGGTGGCTCTTCACAAGAGATGGGCACGTGCGGGTTCTCACAGGAGAGTGAGGTATGTGCCCCGAGAACAGTTCGCACCCAGGCTGGAAGGACACCAGAGAGGGGCCGGATGTCAGGAAACCTGACAAGTTACACTTGAGCTGGATCGGAAAGGATCAGTTTCCTAAGTAGAGAAAAGAGGAAAGAGTTTTTCAGGCACAGGAAACCAGCAACGTGGCAAGAAAAGAATGGTAACTTGGGGGGTGGAAAATACTTGTATGTGTAGTTTAGGGTCTGAAAGTCTGGGAGGAGAGGTCAGAGCCGGGGAGAAGGGGCCTGGGGTAAGTTCTTTTGTACCAGAACAGAAAGAATGATGAGGAAGCAAGCAGAGAAGCATCTGAGCTCTGGGAATGTCTCCTGTTCGTTCCCAAAGGCCTACAGTGGATGTTAATTTATATCATCTCTAATATTGACTGCTGACAGCACATGTGTCTTCAAAGCTCACCCTTCGGTTTCCTTCTCCTCCAAACATATTCGGAGCCCCGCCGCTACAGCAGTTGCGTGCTTGCACACTCAGATGACTTTGCACCATGACTCCTGTTTAGAAACTAGCTTCCTCTTCTCTTTTTACTTTTCCTTTTGTTTTTGCCAACCCTTTGAACAGCCTGTGCTTGGTTCTTCCTTCCATTCTTACTATCCTTTAAGGTTTTTTTTTTTTTTTTTTTAATGTTTTTAATGTTTATTCTTGAGAGAGGAAGAGAGAGCACGCACTCACGCACGCATGAGCAGAGGAGGGGCAGAGAGAGAGGGAGACACAGAATCGGAAGCAGGCTCCAGGCTCTGAGCTGCCGGCACAGAGCCCGACTTGGGGCTCGAACCCACAAACCTCGAGATCGTGACCTGAGTTGAAGTTGGACGCTTAACCGACTGAGCCACCCAGGCGCCCCACTATCCTTTAAAATCTTAATTGTATACTAACACAGCGTGTAGTGCAGATTAAAAAAAGATGAAATTGTCAGTACAGGAGTAATTGTGCACAGCATAGCTTTGAATGTAGCAGATGGGAGGCCTCGCTGTCACAGTGTGAATACAGAAAGACGTGCTTCTTTTGCTTTTGAAGTTACTAGAAGCTTGGGAAATCTTATGTTGCTTACGCTTCCACAGTTATATATTTACCTGGAAGTAGATTTTTCAGCTTTATTTATAAGGGTTTTCTTTTTCTCCCAAGGATACTAGTATTAAGTAATCAAGTCATGAGATTAACAGTTACTATTTAAACCATGTCCAAAAATGCATGTTAGCTATGTGGTTTTAGCACTGTTTTTTTTGAGGGGAGGTAACATGGGTTTTTGTCGATGTTGTTGCTGCTTTTCCTCGGGGACCCCCTCACCATTTTGGCACCCCCGAAAGCTGCATCGTGACCAGGTGCCTGTGTGGTTAGCAGGAGATGCCTTGTGTCTCCAGTTTCTGTTCTCCCAACCCACTGAATGCTGGGGTTCTACAAGTATTTATGTTCTCATGGGAGGTAGCTTTAACACCGACAAAAGACAGGCTCCCCGAGGGCCATGCAGGGTGTGACCAAAATAGTTGTTAGGAAATATTTTCAAGAGGGTCTTATGAAATACATTCCTTACCTAGTGAAGCATATCTAACCGTACCACATAAGCCTTTAAGTTTCTGTTGATTCTCCCAAGATAGTCTTCTAAAATGTATTCCACGTAAGGGTGCATGAGTTGACTTGTTAGAAGGAATTATCTATAAGCTGTTTATAGATTAGAGAAGAATGTCTGCTAAAAGTGATAACTGATTTTAAAATAATTGCTCTTGAGTCCGTTTTTTCACTAATTAACTAGTATGGCCACATGATCATCATGTAAGTGAACACCTGTATTTCTGTTCTCTAAATCAGTGGTGGCAGGAGAATAAATATGAGGTTTATCCGAGATAGTATTATGCCATTCAAGAGAAATTTTTAAATGAAGTAGGCCATGATTCCTGTTCTGCTCATGGAAATTATTTTCTGACCTGTCAGGGAATCATCTAGTAACACTAACTCTTACAGTCATTTTAAAGTGCAAAATCTGTAAAATTATCAACAACCACTATAGGGGTCCTATGCTGTGTTTACCCCATAAATATTATTCATGATCATGGGGTAAACACACACAAACACACACACACACACACACACACACACACACGTGTGTGCAATGAAAGCATCCAAGAGCTAACACACTATCATAAAACTCCCAAGCCAGAGATGTAAATAAGCAGGGGGGAGCTCTGGCCTTGAGGGCATTGTCAATTCTGGAGTATTGACCCTGTCATTGGACGCTTTTGTGAGAGGAATCAATAACAATACCCAGGGACTGAGCAAGCTGGGGAGTCCCACAGAGGCCCTTCTCCAAAGGCTGGTCCCTGAAGGGCTGCCCCCTAAGAGTGAGGATGAGTCCCATGGGACCACCTTTCATGTGGCATTACAGCCTGGGTCACAATTCCCTGGGGTGTCCAGATCTCAAGACTTGACTTTGGCTAAGGTGTCTGTAGATGGGTAGGATGGTCCAGGTCGTTCGTTCTCTTCCACAGGTAGAGGAACTCCTCCAAATGATTTTTTAAAATGTAGTCACAGATACATAAAACCAGGAACACAAATTTACAAGTAAGAACATGAATACGTGAAAAAGTTAAAGTTGGTTATAATAAGAGAAATGCAGTTCAAAGCAACCTTGATTGTTACAAAGGTTGGGAAATGTTCAGAGACCTGGAATGAGCAGTGAGTCACAGACTCGTGCTGCAGAGCCCAGGCAGAACAAGAAGGGGCATCCCTCGGGCCCAACTAGCCTGAAGCATGGTCTAGAAGGGCTCTGGGTACATCCCTTTGGCCCTGCAGACTCCTGGCCCTGTGGGAAGGGTCCCAGTTAGAGAGAGACGGGGGAGCTCAGACCCAGGACTTTGGCCCTTGTGGAAATCACATCTCGTCTCTGTGACTGTCTGTGATTGTGTTCGGTTGAAGGTCACGTGTCCCAGCTGAGCAGAAGCCCCTGCCACACAGCTGAAGTGGGTCATTCCAAGAAAGAATGTGGGCCTAGTATTGCCTGGGCACTTGATTCTTTAAGAGTAAAATATGTATTTTATGTGCATAAAACACTGGACTGCATAGCACTTACAATAGATGAGCAACAGCTAATATATCAACACAGATATGTTTCAAAAACAATGGTGAACAAAAAGGCAAGATGCAAAAGATACCTAAAGAATAATAACACATACTTAAAGTTTATCAACACGAAAACCAAACACCATGTTGTTTATGGTTATGGTAACATATGGTAGAACATATGGGAAACGTGGGAAACATAAACACAAAATTCAGGATGGTGGTAACTTCTGATGAGAGAGGAAATAAGACAGAACAGTATACAAACTATGTAATGTTTCATTTTTTTCCCTGTTTAAAAAATAAACTGATCGGATAAAATATTAAGATTAGTTTACCTGAGTGGCCAGTTAAATAGCTTTCTCTTATACTTATCTTTCTACTTTTCTATATCCTTTGAAGTAAAATATTGAAATAATTTATGACGATAAACAGCTTAGTCTAATGAAAGCAAGAGTCAAACCTAGCAGAGACATCTGGCATCTGTGAGCCAACACAGACCTTGGAACATCAGTTTGCAGTCTTTCAAGTAGAAGACCAATCTGTAACTACGGACAAGTAATGGTATGGGAGCACATCACCGCTGGTGACCTCGTGAATTGGTACAATGCCTTTGGAAAGTACACGGTCAAAAACTACAAATGCTCAAGTAAATTAAGACATTCTAACTGTATAAAATATTATAACACCATTAAAAGTCATTTTGAAGACAATCAAAAATGCAAAATGCTTACAGGAGAATTTAAACTACAAACTTGAAAATGATTTGTACGGCAATAATCGTACCTACAAAAATACATGAGTATTTGGAGAAAGACCAGACAAGAAGACAAAAAATGAAAAGCGTATTCATGAAATTATGGGCAATTAAAACTTTGATAATGTTTAATCAGTTTTACTCTTTAGGACAAAGTTGAACTGAAATGGATTGAAAAATGATATGCTTGAGGGGCGCCTGGGTGGCTCAGTCGGTTAAGCATCTGGCTCTTGATTTGAGCTCAGGTCATGATCTCACAGTTCAAGGAATCGAGCCCTGTGTCAGGCTCTGCACTGGCAGCATGGAGCCTACTTGGGATTCTCTCTCTGTCTCTTTGTCTCTCTCTCTCTCTCTCTACCCCTTCCCTGTGCATTTTCTCTCTCTCTCTCTCTCTCTCTCTCTCTCTACCCCTTCCCTGTGCATTTTCTCTCTCTCTCTCTCTCTCAAAATTAATAAACATTAAAAAAAAGAAAAATGATATGCTTGAATGTTTGAGTCACTTCAGTTTTTTATTTTTGAGATACAGTACTAGGAAAACTTTTGTCATGGTTTTTATCTTATACTTTACTGAATTTCTTAAATTTCAGCCTTCAGAGATAGAAATGGAGTCCCAGATACATCTCTATGGGCACACAGAAGAGATAACCAGCTTATTTGTTTGCAAACCCTACAGTATAATGATAAGTGTGAGCAGAGATGGCACCTGCATCATATGGGATTTAAACAGGTACAGAAGGAGGGCTGTAACTCCAACGCAGCTGTTTTTAATGTTTCAGTTCTTACTGTGTGAAACAGATGCACTATAATAATGTCTTTACCAGAGTGCCTGGGTGGCTCAGTCGGTTAAGCCTCCAACTTTGGCTCAGGTCATGATCTCACAGTTTGTGAGCTTGAGCCCTGCATCGGGCTCTGTGCTGACAGCTGGCAGCCTGGAGCCTACTTTGGATTCTGTCTCCCTCTCTGTCTGCCCCTCCCCCACTTGCTCTCTGTCTCTGTCTCTCAAAAATAAATAAACTTAAAAAAAAATTAATAATATCTTTACATTATAATAATTTTTTTTAATATATGAAATGTATTGTCAAATTGGTTTCCATACAATACCCAGTGCTCATCCCAAAAGATGCCCTCTTCAATGCCCATCACCTACCCTCCCCTCCCTCCCACCCCCCATCAACCCTCAGTTTGTTCTCAGTTTTTAAGAGTCTCTTATGCTTTGGCTGTCTCCCACTCTAACCTCTTTTGCATTATAATAATTTTAAACATGAAATACAACCTTTACTTTATAATCTAATTGAAATCAAACAATCAGTTAAGAACAAAGTTAGGAATGCCTTCTGAGTAAAAGGTCCTTATACTGAGGAAAGGAATTATACAAGTAAGAGAATATAATTTTATTTAATGATCATATGCAAATTTATATCTTTGTCTTTCAGGTTGTGCTATGTACAAAGCCTGGCAGGACACAAAAGCCCTGTCACAGCCGTCTCTGCCAGTGAAACCACAGGTGACATTGCCACTGTATGTGACTCAGGTGAGTGAGCCCTGAAACCAGAGCCCAGAGGTCTTTGTGCTAACAGCATTCAGCTAGTTCCTTCCATCGTAGGTGAAACTGTTGGATTACATCTCTCAGGTCCCTGCCAGATCCAAATACTTTGGTAATAGCATATTTGTGTATTAAAATACAGTGAGTCCAAGAGTGAGCTCATCAGTTTAGGCACCAATTTATGCAAAAGTTAGTATTATCATAGTTTAACTCTGTTTCTGATATATGTAAGATTGCATTTGAGCACGTGTGTTAAGCAAATTATTATTACGTAAATTAATCTGAATTTTCTTCGCTTTTGTTTTCCTATCCTTTTTTGGCTTCTGCTTTTTAACTACTGATAACTTCACTACCTTCCTCCTAAGTGCAAAGCATCAGCCAGTGATCAGTTTTGAATATATTTCTTCCAGTTCCTGAGAACAATATTATAGAATAACAAAGGGAGGCATAATTTGCCTTAAAATTTGCATGACAAAGTTAAATCTCCTAATCAGAGGTCTTATTTTTAGTTTTGGTTTTTTTCAAGTATACATGTTGTAAAACTTGAGGAAAGAACAGTTGGAAAATTCATAAATTTTCTGTTTGCAGATCTTAACATTGAAAGGATCCTTTGACAAACTGTCTTTTTCTGCCCACTCAGTGTAGAGGATCTTTGACATATCTGTAGTGGGTGATCCTCTATCCTTTGCTTGCATGTTTTATATTGTTTGTTTCTCTTTTCTTTATTTTATTTATTTGGAGAGAAAGGGAGTGTGTGAGAGGAGGAGGGGCAGAGAGAGAGGGAGAGAATCCCAAGCAGGCTCTGCACTGTCAGTGTAGAGCCCAATGTAGGGCTCGATCCCAGGAACTGTGAGATCATAACCTGAGGCAAAATCAAGAGTCAGACACTTAACCGACTGAGCCACCCAGGCGCCCGTTTGTTTTTTTCTGACACCAAACAGCTCTCTAATCCTGTGCCGTCACCTGGGTGCCCCAACAATGCAATTTAGTTCTGACACAAAGTACTTGAAGTTCTTTAGCAAATTTGGGAATTCCCAAGACCCCCCCACCAGGTTCAATAAATATCTAAAACAACTTACAGAACTTAGTAAAACACTATACCTAACTACTGTAGCTTATTATAAAGGATAGAAATGAACAGCCAGATGAAGGATATAGGGTGAGATCCAGAGGGTCTGTCCTTGTGGAGTCAGGGTGCACCCCCCCTGCTGGCACAGGAATGTGCTCCCCAACACGGGGAACTCTCCTAACCCTGCTGTTGAGGGGTTTCCCGGAGGTTTTGTTATGGAGGCACCGTTGATCAAATCATTGGCCATCAGTAGGTAATTGAGCCCAACCTTCAGCCTCTCTCCCCACCCTGGAGGTGGAGAAGTACTGTAAATTCTAACCTCCTAACCCCTCCCCCACCTTGGTTTTTCTGGCGACCAGCCCCCATCCGGAAGCTGTGTAGGGCCTGCCCCCTAGGAGTCAGCTCATTAGCAGACAAAAGATGGGAAACTACAAGGGTCTCTGGAGCTCTGTGCCAGGAACCTGGAACGATGACCAGATATTTATTTTTTTTATTATGCTACAGATACCTCTTGGAGTTTTATTGTTGATTTTACAAAACATTCGTTAATTCTTGTATTCAAGAAAAGTAATATCTTCAGTCATGCTTTAAAGGTACCAGATGAAAGCATTTGCCAGTGTTAGCATCCAGTTATAAAATAATGTCATGGAAACATTTTTATTTGCTAATCATCATAACTGAAGGGAAAGATTTTAAACAGTTGACGTTGATAATCCAAGTGTGGGCAGATGATTGATGACTTCGATAATTGTTCTTCCTTGATTTGTACATTAGCAGCTTTTAGTATGTCTTATCAAGAAGGAATCTGGGGGAATAATATAATGATTATTTATATAGAGTTCTCTACTTTCTTGTTTTGGCAACATTTGGAAGTTAGGACTGACCTTAGGGAGCTGAATTTTGTAAAGTTAATTGCTTTCCGGCTGCCAGTAGTGATTTATATCTGTGATATTATATCAGCTAGTCATATGGGAACAAGAAACAAAATTACTTTTGCTGCAATTACTAACTCACTGGAAGGCTATTCAGGTGTCCCTAGGTAGCACACAGCACAACAGAGTAATGGCTAGAACTTTTTTTTTTCCCCCACTTTGAACAAAAAGACCTTCTCTACTTTTTTTAAGTCTCTTGGTACATATATAAGAGAAGTCATAATAAGAATTTGGTATAAAGAGAACATGATAAAAATAATGATTTTTAAAAGACAGGCCAAATTGATGTGTAGTAACCCAAACTGGACTTCTATTCTTAATTCCAAGAAGGGAAAAAAGTCATCAGATGTAGCCTACCAAAGATCTTCACCCTTTAGTGAGTACCATCCAAGTAACTTTAAAAATCAAAATTTTAATAAATATATGTGTGTGTGTATAGATGTTACATGTGTGTGTATGTACGTTTCTGTGTGTACGCGTTACACATATATAAAATTTCTGTATCGGGGCTGAAGTTCCACATGCAAGCTCTTTACCCTTGATCATAATTCCCCAGTCCTTATTATGGGATGTGGTTTTTATAGTGATGAGAAGTGAAATTTATTAAACTATGTAAATGTTCTAACAGATGGTTTCTGCATTTTTTAAAATCATTCTGCCACTGGATCAACATACGTGCCTTTTAACTGGGGTTCATAGCCTGGTCATGTGGTGCCAATGGCGTTAGAGAGTCAATATTATGAAATTCAGGGTATTCAGTGACTCTCCAATCGATTTTAATCTCAGGGAAGATGTATAGGAGGAATATTTTTTTTTTCAGGAGTGCCCAACTTTCTCTTAGTTGATGTGCTGAATTCAATTCTATGTGAGAGCATCCGGTAGTGAGTAAAGGCCTCCGTTTGGCTGTGTACTGTCTTCGGCAGATGAGCAGTTACTTGGTTTTGTGGTAGCCCAACGTGCTGGGTAATCCTCTAGGGTAATTCTTTGCCTATTAAGTTCTGGACCATATTTCATAGAGTCCAGGACCACATTTAGATTTTTTGTCCTGAGGGACTAACCTGTGCAGAAGCTATGGATTACATGGAACGATCAACGCCTCCATCGGTACCTTCAATAAATCTTCTAACCTGACTAGTAGAAGTCTGGTTGTTTTATTCTTCAAATCTTTTATCAAACACTAAATTCAAAACAAAGAGTGAAATAAATGTCTACTCAAGGAAAAAATGAGTTTATCGTCTACAAGTGTATTTCTTTCGTATACTGAATCTGTAATCTCCCCTAATCAATGGGAAGTCTTAAGTAAAACCCGGCCGTTTGTTCATCGTTTTTCTCTACATATGTGATAAGTATATTTAACATGATAACTGCTCTTTAAGCCATTTAAAAATAAATAATTTGGTGGCATTGTCACATCCACAGTGTAGAGCAGCTGTCACCACTGTCCACTTCAAAAACCTTTTCGTCACCCCCAACAGAAACTCTGTAACCATAAGTGTTCCTCCTTGCCCCACAGCTTCTGGTGACCACCCTCCTTTCTATCGCTAGGAATTTGTCCATTCTAGATACTTTATGTAAGTGGAATCATACACCATTTGTCCTTCTTCGTCTTGTTTATGTCCTTTATTTCACTTAGCCTGATGTTGAGGCTCATCCATGTTGTAACATGTATCAGAACCTCATCACTTTCATGGCCAAGCAATATTGCTGTGTGTGCCCCTACCACGTTCGGTGTGTCCGTTCATCTGTGCACGGGAGTTGGGCTGTGTCCACTGCTCGGCGGTCGGGAACGGTGCCGTGGCACGGAAGGCGTTGCGTTTGTGGTATTTGAAGGTCTTCAGCGTATCTTTACATAAAGAAGTATTTGCACAGTTTGTTTCTTTGCTATAAAATATGAAGTCTATGAAATCTTGTCATTGCCTTAATAAAGGAGAAAGTTAAATTCTGTAGTTTTTTTGCTAGTTCTAATGGAGAGATAAAATCAAGTGTAGTAACCCTATGGCATCCAAACTTTATCAAGCCTCTTAACCTCTGTCTTGATCAGCTTGAGAATACTTCTCCCAAGAAGGCTGGGCTCATCATCCCGAGGCCCCAAACCTGCAGCCCCATTTTATAGAGGATGGAGAGCACTGATCGCCTCTGGAAAACTACAGAAAGTTTTGTTACTCATGGTCTTTGAACAGGGAGAATTAGTTTAATAAGTCATTGATTTACAAGATTCGTTGTGAGAATTAGATTTCTTTTTTTTTCTTTAAGAAGTAGTTTTTGACTCAGCTAAGTTTTATTGTAACTTTTTTTTTCTCTTCAAATTCACATAAGTCACTTCTTATAGATGGTTCCACAGAATATTTTCATTTGTTTTTGGAGATTGTTTAACTCTCTAGGTACTTTCAAATTCAGACTTGGCAGTTCGTATACTAAAATATTACAATTACACACAGATACATGATTAACTTACCTGTTGCTCTCTATTATAAATTAATATTTTTATTTTCCCACTGGTCATTGTCACTAGGTAAATACACAGAGCTCTGTGTGACTTATAATGTAGTAATTTTATTTATACAGACTTCAGTCATGACTTCCCTGTAAATTTTATCACTGAAACAAACAAGCCTGGTGCACAGTGGGGGTGGGGGAGTGGGAGGGGTAGGGGTAGTCAGGCCTCTGGGACCCAGGGCGCGGGGTCCTGGATACACCCACACTCTGGTGACCTGCCGAACAATTTTGGTGTTCTAGCTGGTGGAGGCAGTGACCTCAGACTCTGGACAGTGAATGGGGACCTCGTTGGACATGTCCACTGCAGAGAGATCATTTGTTCTGTTGCTTTCTCTAACCAGCCAGAGGGAGTATCTATCAATGTGATTGCCGGGGGATTAGAAAATGGAATTGTAAGGTAAGAGGAGTTTTCGTTCTCTTTGTTTGCTCTTGTTCATAAGGACACATCAGTTTCAAAAATTAGGTTTTTGGTTTTTTTTAATTTTTAATGTTTATTTTTAAGAGAGAGACAGAGACAGAGAGAGAGAGTGTGTGAGCAGGGGAGGGGCAGAGAGAAGGGAAGACACAGAATCCGAAGCAGGCTCCAGGCTCTGAGCTGTCAGCACAGAGCTCAATGCGGGGCTCGAACCCACAAACTGTGAGATCATATCTAGGCATGTTAATATTTAATATTTAGAGATTTAAAATCACCTTCAGATATAGGTTCTTTGCTTATTCCTATTTTATTTATTTATATATATATTTTTTACTGTTTGTTTATATTTGAGAGACAGAGCATGAGTGGGGGAGGGGCAGAGAGAGAGGGAGACACAGAATCCAAAGCAGGCTCCAGGCTCTGAGCTGTCAGCATAGAGCCGAACGCAGGGCTCGAACTCACAAACCGTGAGATTATGACCTGAGCCAAAACCAAGAGTCAGACACTCAACCGACTGAGCCACCCAGGTGCCCCATATTCCTATTTTATTTTTAAATAACAAACTTAGCTGTAATGTAGTTTTGAAATTGTGTATTGTCTGTGAAAATTTACCAAGTTTTCTTACTCCCACATACACCCCCTGCAAACTTCCCAGAAGGAACTACAGTTAATTGTTTATTGTGTTTCCTTCCAGATGATTTTTAACAAATAAACAAAAATTTAGGACTTTTTAGTGAAGGAAATTTTAGTTTGCATAATTAGATGATGACTTCTTCCCTCTCTAGGTTATGGAGTACATGGGACCTAAAGCCTGTGCGAGAAATCACATTTCCTAAATCAAATAAGCCGATTGTAAGGTAACCGCCCCCCCCCACCATTCTTCATGATATACTTTGTGACTGTATTTTTGTTAGAGAGTTGTTAAAGCACACTGATGTGAAATATGTGATGACAGTCATAAACAGCTGACCATTTATCAAACACCAAGCTGACCAAGACCTTTTGCAAGAGGAGACACAGTCCACATCTTCGTAGGGCTTCAAATCTGAGTTGGGAGCTCCAGTCTAACAGAAGACATGCTGGGAGAGTGCCCAGGGAAGCTTTTGAATTGTAGAAACGATATCCTTTCCCTTTCTTATTGAAAATACCGTAAGGATGACTGATAGCGGCAGGAAGGTACTTGGTAATACTGATAAACAACCAGTTACCCTTTGTTGTACTAACACACTTGACCTTAAAAAATCAACTGGAAATCAGTCATTCAAATTCTACGTTATTACATTAGTTTATTTTCAGTGCACTACATTTGCCTTTTCCTTTTTCAGGGAAATAAAATATCTCCCTAAAATAATCACCACTTGTTTCTATAAAGAGAACATGTGGCACTGTTATCTTTTGTAAACTTTCCTATACTCAAGTATTTGTTGTTTAAGTAATAAAGCATAAACAAGGCGGTAAGAGAAAATATGCAGAGAAGGAACAGAATGCACTGCCCTGCTTGATCCTGATTTTCTTCCGTATCACCTCGTCAGGATGAGCTTCACAAAGTTGTCAGCAGGGCAATTAAACTGTATTAGGATTACACTGGAAACCGGTGGGTTGTAAGCAGGTATTTCGTTGGGCTCTCTGCTCCGGTAAAGATATCTTAGCTTCTTTACACTGATTCCTGTGTGATCACCAGTCTGCAAATGCAATTTTAAGACATAACGTACAGACGGGATTTCTTTCTGACAGCCTCACGTTTTCCTGTGACGGCCACCATCTGTACACCGCGAACAGTGACGGGACCGTGATCGCCTGGTGCCGGAAGGACCAGCAGCGCCTCAAACAGCCCATGTTCTATTCCTTCCTCAGCAGCTACGCAGCTGGATGAATGAGAGAGAACCTCGCTCCTCCAAAGCACTTTAGCTCCAAACTCGATTTGTAGACCTTCCCGGTTTTGGGAGGTTGAACTTGAAGAAACGGATGACCAAACAAATCATCCAAATAACGATCAGCCCTCTTCACCTGCACAATATTCTGCAGCCTCACAAGGTCCTAAGAGAACAGTTTTGTTCTAATTTAGTGATAATCCAGAGGGCTGTGTCAGTATGTCCCAAGCAACAAGATTCAAGTCTTACACGATAAATTAAAATCGTATCTTTAAAGTTTTTACCCATAAGCATAATCTAAAGAAAGGATTAGGGTCTCTGCTTTTTCTGTTATTCCAAAAGGGCCAGTAGAATGTCAACTGGTTAGCCTAATTGTTTATATAAAATACTCTAAAAATTATATTTAAAAAGTTTTATGCCAAGATAATCCACCCTCCCCCTGAGAAAAGGAAGGAAGGAAGGAAGGAAGGAAGGAAGGAAGGAAGGAAGGAAGGAAGGAAGGAAGAAAAAGAAAGAAAGAAAAAGAAAGAAAGAAAGAAAGAAAGAAAGAAAGAAAGAAAGAAAGAAAGAAAGAAAGAAAGAAAGAAAAAAGAAAAGAAAAGAAAAGAAAAGAAAAGAAAAGAAAGAAAAAGTGAAAATTAATGAAAGGGATAAGAATCGTGAACTTGATAAGTGCTTTATCTGAGAAGTAAATCACTCGGTCGGTGTCTGGGCACCGAACACTCTGTGGAACATGTGAATACTAAAACAAACCACTAATGAATCTCAATGTTAAGCAGTTTTTTTCCAGTTGCCTTCTTAGCTCAAAGTAGAACCAGAATTTTTTGATGGCCACAAACAAGAACACAGGTATCTTTGATTTCAGACACATTCTGTTTCTTCGTAAAACTCCTTAAAATCCAGAACACTAGATACTGGTGAGTCACTAAGATTTAAACACAATGATAATTATCTTAATATCTGCCATTTACCGAGCGCTGAATACCTAACAATTTGCAATAGAAAGCCTCCACTATGCAAAAAGATGGCACAGATATCAATAATATATTCTAGGTAAGACATTTAATGTGCAGGGAGTGTTTTCTTCCACAAAACAATTTCAAAAGAAAAGGAGCCTGCTTACTTTGTTTCCAACAGGACGCAGAGTAATTCTTACAGGAAACGGTTTCCACTGTTTCTCCTAACCAATGCTACCTGAGAATTCTAGAAGCAGTAGAAACATCTAGGTATACACCTCAGAAAACTGGCACACCATAAACCAGAATTCCTACAAATCTCGGGATGGTCTAGCTCTCCAGATATTACGGCTCTATTTTTACTTGGGGTGCTCCTTTATTGGCTTTGAAAACACTGTACAATAGGCTCAGTAATATGTCACCACGGGATAAAAATAGTATTCCTGCCTAAGAATAACTTGCGTGTTTGTTATGGAAATCTAATTCATATGGTGTTTACAGAACTACTTTTGTAACTTCCAGACTTTCTAAAACATTCTGCTTAAAAACTGTATAAAATACAATTCAAACGTCTCTGCTGTCACCATAGATGCAGGAGACAAGCGGCCACATATGCTTGTTATTCACCGGACACGCTCACAGACTGCATTTAGATCACGGTTTGCACAGACCAGGTCTGCATTCTGAGGTCCGGAAGGTGCAGAGATGAAATTATTCCTATTCACGTTGAAGTGATCTTGCTTTGTTTAAAAAAAAAAAAAAAAAAAAAAAATTGCAGCTATTGTCTGGCTTTCATTTTTTCTACCAAGAACTTTAAATTAGTCCCCTATTAGAATAGGGTTGCTACTCGGTCTTCTTTTTTTTTTTTTTGAGGCTGAATTTCATCATTTATTTAAAAAGAAAATATGCAAAATAACTGGTCTTGTTAAGAGTGCAATATTATATTTTTATGTAAAAATAAAAATTAATTTGGGGGGATTATTTATTCAGCATGAAACTTAATATGTGTATGTTTGAAACACTTCATAATGTGCATGTTGTAGTAAACATTTCTGTAAAATATCACAAGCTCTGTCATCTTTGTATACACTGCCACTTCAAACTGGGAATAAATTTCATAAAAACAGATGTAAAGACCTATTCTTTATACCATTTAAATATTACAACCAGATCTCAGATTGGTGGCTTTTATTTTTTTGTAACCCATCTATGTTCTCTCTTTAGCTCTCCTATACACTGATGTCACTAAGAAATAATAACTTTCGGGGCGCCTGGGTGGCGCAGTCGGTTAAGCGTCCGACTTCAGCCAGGTCACGATCTCGCGGTCCGTGAGTTCGAGCCCCGCGTCAGGCTCTGGGCTGATGGCTCAGAGCCTGGAGCCTGTTTCCGCTTCTGTGCCTCCCTCTCTCTCTGCCCCTCCCCCGTTCATGCTCTGTCTCTCTCTGTCCCAAAAATAAATAAAAAAACGTTGAAAAAAAAATTAAAAAAAAAAAAGAAATAATAACTTTCGTTTCTTAATTCCTTTCTTTATGAGAAATTTTACTTCAGTCTTTACTAGCCTTAAATAGAGTTTAGGCAGACTTTTTAAAGAAAATATATCTGCCTCTCCCACCCCCAACAGCCGATCTATCACGAGAGCCTACTGCGTGCATCACTGTATCACTCGGCTAAGTGCTGAAGATACAGCTGTTCCCTGCATTCCTGGAGGTTACAGGCCGGGAGAGAAAGGCGCTATCAGTAACATACGATGTCCGTAGTTACAAAATACGGGAAGTGCCGTTAAGGTAGAGTGTAGGGTCCTCTGAGAGAATATAACAGGAAGAATTCAATTTAGATCAAGAGGATCTAGAAAAGCCTCTTGACAAAGGGAAAGTTTTGTTGCAAACTAATGGATGAATCGGAATTTGACAGGTAAAGATGGGGGCAGATGTGTTCCAGACAGCACGTTTACCAGCGCCGGAGGCTGGAACATCAACGAACAAAGGCCCAGTGAAGGAAAGAGCGTCCTCTACGCTTCTCAGCCTCGCCGGTGGGCGTTGCAAAGTGGTGTGTGAATTCAAGGAACCGCAGCCCAAGAACCCAGAATCATTCTTCTAGTCTGCCTTGCCTCTGAGGTGTTTTCAGGGTTCTCGGGAGTAGAGCACCCTTGTTTCTAGATGTCCGTCTTCAGAAGAACTCAGGAGGAGCATCTGGCAGTGTAAGCCAGCCAGCCTCAGTGTCCCCTCCTTACCTGCAAGTCTCAGATCCCTCTTCCTTTCAACTGTGTTGGCTCAATGCCAGTTATGCACAAGGCCAAGGCCAGGTGATGGGGTTGGGTGGAAGAAGAGGAGGGAGATTCTAGCCCTTCTGAGCTCATACCTGGTGATCTGCTTCTCATGGAGGAATTGTTCCATGTTTTCAAAGAAAGAGCTAC
The DNA here is from genome assembly GCF_028018385.1 of Neofelis nebulosa. Classification (NCBI taxonomy): domain Eukaryota; kingdom Metazoa; phylum Chordata; class Mammalia; order Carnivora; family Felidae; genus Neofelis; species Neofelis nebulosa. The sequence continues at coordinate 6,589,745 of NC_080794.1, read as the reverse complement.
AGGGTTTTCCTGTTCTGGGTGCTGACATAGAAGGATCCTGAACTCACTTCCTTGCACAGATACACCAAATCTATAGCTACTTACAGAAAAATTCCCTCTGAAAGAAATGCAAAAACTAGCTGAGCAACTCTTACATCTTGGTGGGGGGGCAGGGTGGAAAAACGACAACATCAAAACCGGGAGGAGAGGCGAAGACACAATGTCACCATAAACCACACTCTCGGAGAGGCGCCCACAGATAGCAGAGAACTCACAGCCCTAAGCTTCTCCTTGAGAGGCAAAGGGTTTGAACCCCACACCTGGCACCCCTAACTTTCAAGACCTGCACCTGAGAGATGAGTCCCCAAAACATCTAGCTCAGATGACAATGGGATTTGCATCCACAGGACCACAAGCTTATAGCAAATTTAAAGGGGTCTCTGGACTCACCATGGCCAAACCTCTAGGGCACAGTGCAGAGGCAGCAACTGAAATGCAACCAGTCTTTCTGTGAAAGAGGCCTGTGGTTTATCTTAAAAGATTCATCCCGAGGGGCAGGCCTTTAACAACACACATCTCGAGGCCACCGGACTGCAGAAGCCGGCAAGGACCATCTCTACGCTCGCTTGCTCTGCCTCCAGGTTATCTCCCAGAAAGGAGGTTGTGCACATGACTGGGGCCCCAGTTTTTGCAGCCATCACCCATGGGACACCCCCTGATCACCAGGCTGGTGGCCAGTAGGGCTTATGTTCGTTGCTCTCACAGGACTGTAACAAATGGAAAATAGTTTTTTTTTTTAATGTTTTTATTTTTATTTTTGAGACAGAGCATGAGCAGGGGAGGGGCAGAGAGATAAGGAGACACAGAATCTGAAGCAGGCTCCAGGCTCTGAGCTGTCAGCACAGAGCCCAACATGGGGCTTGAATCACAAGCTGTGAGATCATGACCTGAGCCAGAGTAGGACGCTTAACCAACTGAGTCACCCAGGCGCCCCGAAAAATAGTTCTTAACCAAGGTACAGCACAGAGGCCGTGGTCATAAACCCTAGTCTTTCTCTGAGAGAGGAAAGAAGCACTATGAAGAGTGGGTTGGGGGCTGGGGACTTCTAATTAAACACATCTAGGAGTAGATTGCAATCCTCTCCAGAGATCAGGGAGAGCAGCGGGCATCATCTTCTTGCTCTCCCTCTGCCCTGCCCCCTGGTGCTGGTGTCTCCCAGAAAGCTGCTTATGTACGTATCCAGCATCCTGGTCCTTATGGCTGCTGCCCAGAATACATATCCTTTGATAGACTGGTTCTGGTAGACAGGCTCATGTTCATAGGTTCAACAGGACAGGAGCAAAGAAACAGTTCTTAACTGCTTAACATCCAGGGCTCAGTGCAGAGGAAGGAGACAGAAATGTCCATCTCTCAGTCTTTGCATTAAAAAGTATATTTGGGAACCTTAAAAGCTGCAGCCTGAAGGTCTGGCCTCCAATGAGCCTGAATCTAGATGCTGTCTGAGATCCTCCCTTGGTACACCGACTGGCCTTGGCACACCCTCAACTGTTGGAGGCCACTAAGAATAAGTAATTTGCTTAGATAATCACAAACTTTTGAGACGCAACCAAGAGCTGGTGGGGGGGGGGGGTGAACAATAAGGTTCAGCTCCTACAGAAGAAGGCCACTCCTTCAAGACTGAGAGAGTTGGCTGTTTTATTTAATGCATAGAAACCAATATAGAAAGTCCAAGAAAATGGGGCACCTGGGTGACTCAGTCAGTTAAGCATCTGACTTCAGCTCAGGTCATGATCTCATGGTTCGTGAGTTCAAGCCCTGCATCGGCTCTGTGCTGACAGCTCAGCCTGGAGCCTGTTTCAGATTCTGTGTGTGTGTGTGTCTCTCTCTCTCTGCCCCTCCCTTGCTCATGCGCGCTCGCTCTCTCTCTCTCTCTCTCTCTCAAAATAAACATTAAAAAAATTTTTTTTCAAGTCCAAGAAAATGAAGAAACATAGGAATATGTTCCAAATGAAAGAACAAGAGAAAACCTTAGAAAAATACTTCAATGAAACAGAGATAAGTGGTTTACCTGCTAAAGAGTTCAAAAAGAAAAATGGCTATAAAGATGCTCACCACGGTCGAGAGAACAAGGCATGAACAAAGTGAGAATTTTAACAAAGAGAAGGAAAATGTAAGAATGCACCAAACAGAAATGACAGAGCTGAAGAATACAATAACTGAACTGAAAAATAGAATAAAAGGGTTTAATAGCTGACTTGATGGAGAGCAAGAAAGGATCAGTAGATGAAAGGATTGGTGAATTCAAAGATAGGGCAGGGAAACTCACCTGATGAGAGCAGAAAAATAAAAAGTAAAGATAGGTTAAGTGGCACATAGGACAACATCAAGCAGACCAACGTTCGCATTATAGGGATCCCAGAAGAAGAGAGAGAGAACAGGGCAGAATACTTGTCTGAAGAAATAGTGGCTGAAAACTTCCCTAACCTGGGGAAGGAAACAGACATTGAAACCCAGAAAGCCCAAAGACTTCCAAATAAGATGAATCCAAAGAGATCCACACCAAGACACGCTGTAATTAAAGTGTCAAAAATTAAAGAGTCATAAAGTCAATGTTTACAAAAGTGAGTAAGGAGGAAAGAAATTCAATTGCCTAACACTTGGAGATTGAAAGTATTATGGAGTTCTTGGATTATTCACATTACCCTTACTTTGCTGATTACCCTTCAGCTATCCCAAATTGGGGCCAACATGTCCCCATTTGTTCCCAATATGTCCTAATTCTTGGACAGCTGCATTATTTTTCAATATCTTCCCCTTCTCAGGATAACACTCCATATACCATGAAGCCAAAGCACTTCAAAACTTTACAGGCTTAAAACCTTTAACTAGGAAAACCAACCAAAAAGCATCAACAGTTGGAGTGAGGGGAGTAGATGGCCATTTGAAATAACAAGTCAAGATTAAGGTCAGAGGCAAAAGAGGTTTTAGGTTTGGCACAAACTGGCATTTTGAAGCATCACATGGAGTGTTGACAATATTTATCAGATACCTCCCCCAGGTTATGTCCAATTTAAGCTCCACGATAAAAAAAAAAAAAAAAAAAAAAAAGGCAGCTATATTTGCCAATACGAAATATATACACTTGAATGTCCAATGAGCTGGGAAGGAGGTGCTATTAATTTTATTGTGTGTTATATGGCCTGAACAGAAAAATATATCCTGCCACTTTGGGGACACTGGCTTGCAACTCAGCTGTTTGAGAGAAATTAAATAATGCAACGTGTCCTTTGAGGTCAAAACGACTGGATGATTATTTGAGGCTGGGCTTTAATATTCTCGCTCAAATGCTAAGCTTGTTTCTCCTCTCATGAACAAAGTTAATGAGAGATGAGGTTGGAAAAGATTGCTTTGTGGCAACGTTGGGCTCCTTTCCAAAGTGAATTAAACTTGTCTTGCCAAAACTTTTGAGGGCTGATAACAATAAACCATTTTTTCATTCCCAGATTTTAATTTAGTTAAAAAAGCTTTAAAAATCCTTGGAATCCAGTTTCAAGCATCAAGAATTAAAAAAAAAAAAAATCGGGGCGCCTGGGTGGCACAGTGGGTTAAGCATCCGACTTCAGCCAGGTCACGATCTCGCGGTCCGTGAGTTCGAGCCCCGCGTCAGGCTCTAGGCTGATGGCTCGGAGCCTGGAGCCTGTTTCCGATTCTGTGTCTCCCTCTCTCTCTGCCCCTCCCCCGTTCATGCTCTGTCTCTCTCTGTCCCAAAAGTAAATAAAAAACGTTGAAAAAAAAATTAAAAAAAAAAAAAAAATCTTGTGGTGCCTGGGTGGCTCAGTAGGTTAAACATCTGACTCTCGATTTTGGCTCAGGACATGATCTCACGGTTTGTGAGATCAAGCCCCATGTCAGGCTCTGCATTGTGCAGAGCCTGCTTGGGATTCTCTCCCTCTCTCTCTGCCCTTCCTCTGGTCACGCTCTCTCTCTCTCTCTCTCTCTCGCTCAAAAGAAATAAATAATAAAAACTATCTGTTTTCTCTCTCTCTCAAAAGAAATAAATAATAAAAACTATCTTTTCTGAGATTTTAGGAAAAATCAAGCAATCATTTTCAGATTTGTTGATAGGACCTAAACACAAATGGTTAATTAGGTAATATCATTACAAGATTTCTATAGATACTTTATTATAAATGAAAGTAAAACCCACTCATGTGTGCTCCTGGTTATGTAAGAATTAGACATCTATTTTATTTCCCAGGATGGTCTGGAGAACGGAGTTGTGAGGTCTCATGTTTCACAGCCTGTAGTGAGATGGAAAGAACAGGTGTCTGCCACAGCCCTTTCTACCAGGTGCGTATTTACACACACCCATGCTCCTTGGCCCTCAGAGTCAGCATCATCTGCCTCACTGATCCTGGTGCTTATCATGTGAGCCACCCTCTTCCCCACTGCTTTACTTCCTACCGGGAATGATTTCTTTCAGTTATTACAGTTGACCATTCAGAATATACTCAATGTTGAGAAATCTTTCTCCTACGAACATACGTAAGTTTTGAAAATAACTAGGGGCACCTGGGTGGCTCAGTCGGTTGACATCTGACCCTTGATGTCAGCTCAGGTCAGGATCTCAAGGTCGTGAGATCAAGCCCTGTGTAGGGCCTGCTTGGGATTCTCTGTCTCCCTCTTCTGCCCCTCCCCTGCTCATGCACATGTGCTCTCTTTCTCTCTCAAAATAAAATAAACATTTAAAAAACAACCAAAAGTCATCCAGAGCTGAATCAGATAAATTAAATATTTGATAACTGCCTTAGTTGAAAACAAAGCACAATTACAAGGTAACACACACAAAAAAATTGGGATTCTGCAGGTAATTCCAAAAGAGGAATTTTTAAATATTTTGGGCGATTTATAGTATCATTGAAATAGGGTAGAGTAGGTGCATGCTAGAAAAGGACGGACGGACGGATGGATGGATGGATGGATGGATGGAGTGGGAGGTCGGGGGGAGGTGGATGGCCAAGGGGATGGGTAGGTGCACAGATAGACAGTATGTGTCACATTTGTTTGTTTCTATGCTTGTTTTTAAGAAAACTTCCCAACTCAACCTACCAAGTCCTAGGTTGCCTTTCCTTATCTTTGGATCATGTCTTCCACAGAATATGAAGCCCACACTTGGATTATCTTCACTTTCACACTTTCCTCAAGTTTCTTCTTTGCTAAGGAGCTCCTTGCTTTGGAGTGAACTTACTTGACTTCCCCTAAAGAGTGTCTCACTTCCTTTCTTGCCCTCAGCTTTTGTAGATCGCAGTTCTATGTTCATCTCAGGATAATTCTTGTACAAATAGGATAAGAATGACAAGGTTGTACACACATGGACATTCCAGGATTACAACAGGTCCTTATGGAGCCACCAAAAAAAGCTAACTTAGATGCCTATGAGAGACCAAAAATGTGGTTATCACTCAGGGATGAACTGTGCCAGAAGCAAGCCGACTTTCAATCTGGTAATCCTTTTAATTTCCCCATATCAGACTAACGTTGCAGTTTTTAATGATCACTCTATCAGTTAGTTGATCCTTACAAACTTTTTATTCAGGAATAATGTTCAAAAGCTAAGGCTTTTTGTAATTTTCCTCCTAAATTGCCTCTGCCTACACCACATCGCCTTTGCCAGATCCTTAAAAATATTGAAAATTAAGCAAATGAATCAACACATGGATTTTCTTGACGCCCCATTAAACGTGGGGTTTCATTTAACATTTTTTGAGCCTCTACAATATAGCAGACACAAAGATGTATAAGATCTGCTCTCAAAGAATGAGTAGAGCAGTAGAGAGAGAGATTTGGAAAGAAAGGAAAGGAGGGGAAAGGAGGGTTGAGGGAAGGAAGGATTAGGATACAATAAAGTAAATTTTCCAGTAGAGGCTTCTTCATATCAGAATGACAAGATTGGGATGTGAGGAGCAGTTAGATCAGGTTCCTCAAAGATAGCAATGATTTAGCCAAATCATGAAGAAAAGAGAAAACTTCTAGACTTGGCCCAGGGTGGGAGGAAGCCAAGGCTGAAGGAGAGCATCAGAGACAAAAGGCAAAAGTGAAGAGATGGGGGAATGAACTCAAACGACAGGCCAAGAACTCCTGCTTCCGTGCACTTCGGGGAAAAATGGGATCAGACTCACCCTGCCCTCCTACACAACTGGAAACTGGATATAGTACAAGAAACCATGGTTGTCAAAGTGTGAAATACAAGCAGCACAGGACTGTGATCCCTGGGACAGAGGCTGCCTCAGCCTCCTGCCAGAGGGCACTTAGCAGCCATGGGGGCGGGGTTCCTAAGAAGGGCCTAGAAAGAAGTCTTGCTGAGAAGAAGAGACAGAGGTTAGCACTTGCAAGGCTGAGAAACTGGAGTTTGTGACACAGAGTGGCCCAAAGAAGGCACCCAGACAAGAAGAACCAGGTTCCTGTGAGCTTCTGGAGGCTCTGGCTGAATACTTTTGCTCTGAGCAAAGGCTGTCCAGGGAGCTACAAGCTGATCAATTCCCAGAGCTCATAGTGGGCGGGGAGACATTTCAGTTCTGACCAATCAGAGGGGAAGAGTTCACTGAACATAAAGGTATGCAAAGAAGACCCCAGAAGAGTCATAGAATAAAGGTTAAAAGTCTTTAGAGAAAATATCAAAGGATCATGGGTAAGCAATTTAGCTGAAAAATTGAAAAAAAAAATCCCTATTCTTTAAAGCAACAAAATCTAGGCATACGACAGCATACATTTACAATGTCTAGCATCCAATTTAAAAATTACTAAACATGCCAAGAAAGAGGGATATGTGACATAAAACAGGAGAAAACTCATTTGACAGGACTATATCAAGAAAGGAAGGAAATGATATAATTCCTCTAAGCATATGAAAATAGCTATTATAAACCCGTTCCAAATGCTCAAGGATTTGAAGAAAAATCTAGGGGCACCTGGGTGGCTCAGTCGGTCGGGCGTCAGACTTCAGCTCAGGTCATGGTCTTGCGGTTCACGAGTTCAAGCCCCACATCAGGCTCTGTGCAGACAGCTCAGAACCTGGAGCCTGCCTCGGATTCTGTGTCTGTCTCTCTCTCTCTCTCTCTCTCTTTCTCTCTCTGCCCCTCCCCTCACACTCTGTCTCTCTGTGTCAAAAATAAATAAATGTTTAAAAAAAATTTTTTTAATAAAAAGAAAAGGCTCAGTTTGTCAGGCTGAATTACAAAACAAGATCCAACTCTGTGTTGTCTTCAAGAATAGAGATCCTACTTTACCAATAAAGACACAGGTTAAACGTAAAAGGATGGGGAAAGATACACCATGTAAACACCAGTCTAAGAAATCTGCCGCCTCCATATTGGCATCGGACAACAGAGTTGAGAACAAGGACTATTAGCTGGGAGAAAGGAAGTCGGGGGTCCAGGGTCCTAGAACCAGATGGTAGGTGATTACAGTAGTCTCAGGTGATAAACAAAGAGGGCCAGAATCAGAATTCCCCGGAGGGCTTAAAGCAGCTTGCTGGGCCCCTTCCCCAGAGTTTGTAATTCAGGAGGGCTGGGGTGGGTCCTGACAATTGGCATTTCTAACAAGTTCCCAGGTGATGCCATTGATGCTGGTCTTGGGATCCACTCTGGAACCACTGACTCTCTTCCTTTTCTTTAAAATGGGCATACTCCAGCCTTAAGGGATGGTGTAATCAATTAGAAAGATAAACAAGGAAGGGAGGTACCCGGAAGTGTCGATCTTGCTTTCCCTTACAACTGATGCCTTCGGATTGGTCGAGATGCGGGTTGGGAAGGTAGGAAACCAGGATTCTGCCTTAGCCAACCACCTGGGCGGGGCGGGGGCAGGACGTGCTGTCGAGGCGAGAAATGCAGGAGAAATAAACTTGGGGGTGGAAATAGTACAGTTTTCGATTTGTTGAATTTTAAATGCAGTACCCATATACCTTTTCTCACTTAAGAAAAAAAAAAAAAAGGTCAGTGCTGTAGGTGCATTTACAGGCTTAGTCATTTTTACCATCGTTCGATTCTGTGCCTCATATGGGCACTTGCAAGCTGTGAAAAAAAAGCTGTGAGATGTTCGCGGGCCCCAGGTGGGCACCTCTGAACTCTGCATTCGCGTTCTGTCAAGCACTCGGAGTCAGCAAAGCCGCACATTTGTCTGGGGCAAATGTCAAGTCAGTGGGGATCAGAGATCTAAGAAAACAAGTGATCTGGTGTCATTTACATCAAGGAGTGGCTGCTGTTGGTGGGTGAGCGCGGCGAAGGCAGATTTGCAAGACTTATTTCCTAATTGTCAGCCATGATTTTATATAGTTTTTACAAAAGAACTAACATCGGCCTCCTCGTCCTACCAAGGAAATCTTTGTTGCTTCTCTGTTCCAAACGTTTTGCGTAATTTCACCAGCAGTCGGAAAATGGACGGCAATTACGCTGTTTTCCCCCCAGAGGTGGAGGGCTATAATAATTAAGAGGCTTAAAAAAGCTCTACCGCAAAACGCTTACAGTTCTAAAGGAACGAGGGGTCGCCCTGGATTTCCCCGCGGGAACCGCTTCTGCTCTCCACGAACACCGGGAAGTCGTTCCCGCCTTCCTGGCCGCCGGCCGGGATGGGGGCTGCCCGCGGCTCGCCCTCAGTCCCCAAAGGGTGGGCTGCCTCGGCGGGCCCTTCGTTCCCCGTCACTTAGCGACGTCAGCGTTACCCTGCGCCCGGAAAGGGAGACAATGCCCTGTGAATTTTCGCAGGTATCAAGCGTTTCTCCACTCACTGCCCTCCATTGGGGGGCTGGGAGGCATATTACGGATTCTTTGGGGACGGATGGAAACTGGCCGCGCCCAGCCTGGCTGGTCCCCGGAACTAACCCTCCAGGCCGGGAGGCGGACGCGGGGGTTCAGGTGCCGGAACCCCGCGAGGACCGCGACCCCACGGCCACAGCCCCGCTCCCCCAGCCCCTCCCCCCCCTCCCCCCAGGCGACGCGCGCGCTCCGGGCGCAGCGCTGGGCCCGGCCGGGGGCGCGCGAGCGGGCGGGGGGCGAGCGCGGCGGGGCGGGGGGCGCGGGGAGTGCGCGGAGCCCTGGCGCGGGAGCCCCGGTGACGCACCAGTGACGTCGGCGGCGGCGGGCGGGATTTCCCGGCCCCTCCCGGGCGCCGGGCGAGACCCTGCCGCGGAGTGGGCGTGACCACCGTGCCGGGAGGGCGGCCGGGGTCCGGGGGTCTGGCGCTCCGCACCCCACCGCACCCGGACGCGCCCCGGGAGCCCCGCACGGCGGGTGTGAGCGGGCCGAAGTACTTTGGGTCTGGGTGACTCCCCTCGCGCGCGGGGCACGGCCTCGCCCCCCTGCACCCCCGCCCCCAGCCTCCCCGGTCCGGGCGGGGCTGCTGACGCGGCCCAGAGACCCCGGGGGCGGTGCGGGGCGCGCCTTTCCACCGCGAGCCCGCGAGCGCCGAGGCGCGCGGGCGCCGGGGCGCGGAGCCGAAGCCGGAGCCGGAGCCGGAGCCCACCCGCCCGCCCAGCCCCGCGCCCGGCCGAGGAGCGATGCCGCGCGCTCTGGCCGCCCCCCGCGAGCACCGCGCCGGAGACAAAGCCCGCGCGTGAGCGGCGCCCTCGGCCCGCGCGTCCGGCTCCGGGTAAGTGGGCGTCCCGCCGGCGGGCCGGGCCCGGTGCGTCTGCGGCGAAGGGACGGCACGGCCCCGGCTCCGGCGAGCCCGGGGCGAGCCAGAAGCCAGAAGGCAACTCGGGCGGGAAAGTCTCTGCAACTGGAGACGCGGTTCGGTGCGTGTGTGGTCCTGCCGTCCGTGGCAGCACGCGAAACGAATACCTTGCTTCTCTTGGCCGCCCGCAGCGAGCCGGCCTTCGCGCTGCCGCGCAGGTGGGCGTCGGCGGGGCGCCGGCAGGTGAGCGCGCCCCTCGAACCCACGACCCTCGGCCGGGCCGTTGGCAAACCCGAGCGCAGGTTTGGACAGACCGCTCCGAACGCTTACGGGAGGTCTCCCGGTGCCCGGGGTCTCCCGATCTCTGGGGCTTGAGGCGGGGGGAGGCTCGAGACCCCTTTTCCATATGTAGGTCACGAACGCTTGCCATTCTCCGGGCAGGGACGTCCCCCCCGTTGAAGAGGACCGCAGTGGAAGGGCTGGAGCGGCTAGTTGGTCGTTTTATTTGTGGAAATGTTTTATTTGTGGAGTGCCTAAAGAAGCCCTCATGATTTCGCAGTACCCTGGGACACCTGTCCCCAGAGCAGTTCTGGTGGTGACAGTAGACCAGACGAGGGTTTGGTTTTCCCCTCCCTTATGGCGTCTGTCCCCCGAGGCTGGTGCTGAAACGGGCTGCGCCCGCAGCGCGCGCACACAGCGGCCTTGGGGGAGCTTTGGTTTAATGTTTGAATTGCCTTAGAAATAATAACGGGAGAGTGAGGCGGGGGGGGGGGGGGGGCGGGCAGAGGTGTGGCTGGAGAAGACTTCTTCATTTGGGAGGATTTGCTTATTTCCGTGTATTTTGGGCTAGGGTGTTAGGAAATTCAAAAATGTTAAAGTTTGACCGAGTGATAAAGTGGATCATGGGCGCCGGGTCTCCCACCCTCTTCCCAGCTCCCCACCGCTGCCGATCCTCGTCTCGTTCCGTTAGCTCCTAGGACTGTACAGGCTGGCACAGCGCCCGCCCTTTCAGTCCCAGCAGAAGGCCTCCTGGGCTGCGCTGGTGTTGCCCATTAAACCGTGTCAGTCCTGTCATCTGCTCATGAGTCCTCACTGGGAGGCCTCCTTCCCACAGTGGGACAGGAGAATTCAGCGGTAAACGCCTCAGAGCAGCAGCGAGGGGCCCCGGGCTCTGTGGCTGGCTCCTTGGTGCTCTGGGGAAATCTTTTTCCTGATTTTCGCATGCTGCGGGGGAAGGGAGGCACACGGCCATCTGATCTGGCCCTGTTCCCTGCAAAACGCTTACTGTGGGAACAACTGAGATGTTCAATGGAAAGCCTTTTTCGGTCCTGAGACACACGACGTAAACTATGAATTAGTTTTGGAGCGTGGAGTTGACTAGGTTATCAGTCTGGGTAAAAGATGGATATAGCACTTAATATGTTGTAGGGGTTAATGTAAGTACAAGGTTTATTGTGATGCTCTGCTGGTTAACCGGGCGTCTCACCTCAGCGTTATTAAGCTGAAATAACTATTTAGGAGGATGGACTTCCTCTTGGCTCCTTTGCCAGCACAGGGCTCCAATCCTCACCCTCCTTAAAATAAAATTGCCCAAAGGGAACCTGTGGATGAAGTCTGGCTGGCTGAGAACTAGCACAGCAAAAGGCTCATTCCCAGTAGTCCGGTGATTGGCTTGGCATTTGCCTGTGACATTTCTCGTGCAAGTAGACAGCAGAGAAACCAGGAAAAAGCTTTTCCCATACGCACTTTACAGCTTTTAAAGCTAAAGTGGCAGTCTCCAAAGCTGCTCATATCTCAGCACATTCTTTGGAGCGGCAGAACGTTAGGTGGGCACTCGGGCCCTGTCGTCCCCCTGGGCCCTGGGGTGGCAAGTGCCCCATAGCTGTCCCGGGAGGTCGGGGTGGGGCTTCAGGACTGATGATGCATCATGCCACTTCTCCCCACCACTGTCACCACTACACAACTATTGCTTCGTGAGGAAGACAGCCACATGGCTAAGACAGAACTCTGCAAGACAAACCACTCTTCTGTATCTGCAGGCATGTCTCACGATCACATTTTTCTTACCTTGACTCATTTTCGTTCTACGTGAAAAGGGGAGAATGCCTAATGATGCAACAATGCATGTCAGCAAATTGCCCTTTTTCTTCATGGAAGTTTGAAACAGTGTCTTTAAGATATTACCTGGTTTGTTCTCAGAATACCCTTAGGAGCATATTCTATTCTCTAATCGCCCAGATTTCCCCCTCCTTTATTTGGTATTTTCATTGGTAAATAAACATGATAGACATAAAGAGACTTATTATCACACAGCTAGAGAGATGATTTGTTGGGTTTTCTTTTTTTTTTTTTTTTAATTTTTTTTTCAACGTTTTTTATTTATTTTTGGTACAGAGAGAGACAGAGCATGAACGGGGGAGGGGCAGAGAGAGAGGGAGACGCAGAATCGGAAACAGGCTCCAGGCTCCGAGCCATCAGCCCAGAGCCTGACGCGGGGCTCAAACTCACGGACCGCGAGATCGTGACCTGGCTGAAGTCGGACGCTTAACCGACTGCGCCACCCAGGCGCCCCTCTTTTTTTTTTTTTTAATTTTTTCAACGTTTTTAATTTATTTTTGGGACAGAGAGAGACAGAGCATGAACGGGGGAGGGGCAGAGAGAGAGGGAGACACAGAATCGGAAACAGGCTCCAGGCTCCGAGCCATCAGCCCAGAGCCTGACGCGGGGCTCGAACTCACAGACCGCGAGATCGTGACCTGGCTGAAGTCGGACGCTTAACCGACTGCGCCACCCAGGCGCCCCTTGTTGGGTTTTCTTAAACCAGGAACTGACATATAACTTTTTTTTAAAGTTTGTTTGTTTGTTTGTTTATTATGAGAGAAAGAGAGTAGGGGAGGGGCAGAGGGAGAGGGAGAGAGAGGAGAGAGAGAATCCCAAGCAGGCTGTCAGTGCAGAGCCCGATGCGGGATCTCGAACTCGAGATCACGGCCTGAGCTGAAATGAAGTGTCAGAACGACCTCTTGAGCCACCCAGGCACCCTGAAATTTAACTTCTTTGATACACCAGGAATACTACAAAAACATCCTCTTAACAGTGGCCAGCAAGGGTATTTTAACTGAAAATCAGAGAAGCTAACTGAGTGTCAGAAAAGGGAAACAGGGAGGCCAATTATAATATAGAAACTAGCATAATACTCCTGTAAGATTTTAACCAGTTGGTTACAACCATATGAAGAATAAACCAGATAACTTAAATTATCATCAGTGAAAAATGCAAATGCAATTTCCATTTAGGAAGGAAGTAGAGGCAAGAATTACTGCTGAAAGGAAAAAAAAAAAAACTCACTGCAGAGAAAACAATGGGTACTTAAGAGGAGATCTGTTTCAGTAAGCTAGCTGGAACATTCCAAATCACTTTAATTGTCAAGGAGCTTTTGTTAGGTTAAATGGCAGGGGGTGTGCACCCAGTTTTCCTAGTGGAAACCAGCGGACAAATGGCAGGCCTTGCGGGGATGGGGGAGTGCGGCTGTGTTTCCCACACGGGGCTTGTGGCGTGGGTTCCGCTGCCCTGGGCGGAGTGAGGACATATATGTGGCTGCGGAGAAGCCACTGGTCCCCGAAGCCTTGAGGTTCCCGCGTGTCTGCAAGCAAGTCACCAGTGGCCCAACCTCAGAGGGCGATCCCCGGGAGGGAGCCCAGGTTAGCGGGCCGCGGGGTGGAAGGAGGGAGGACCAGGCTTCGAGTCCGTGAGTCACATGGATGATCTCGTGTAACTTTCGCGCCATACCCGCAAGGTTTCTCTTTAGCAAAACAAACAAAAACTGTCCAGGAGTGTTATGGCAGGGGGTTCGGTGGGTGGTGGTGACCAAGGAAAAGCTTATACAAATACAAAGGGGGAGCCGTTGAGACCACTGGAAGAGAAGAAACGGTGGTGTGCGTGGAGAGCCACGCCCAGGGACGACGCATGCGCTCTCTTGACAAAAGAGCGGATTTCTTCCTCTCTTGGATTTCTCTAACCATTTCACCCTGGGTGGCTGGGTTGGCTCACCCTAGCGGGGTGTGTGCTGTGAGGCTGAGGAAGAAGAGGTAGAAGAAATGCTGTAAGCATCCCGCTGGGGCCAGGTGGGTTCGTTCCCCCGCCAGTGATCGCGTGCACAACACGAGCAACCACCCTGGGTCTACTAACCCGCACCTGGTTTGTGCTTGTCTGCAGTTCTCCTTAGTGCCTGTGTTTCCTCCTGGCTTTCATGTCTAATTTGCTACTGTGGGGACTTCTCTTCTACCCCTTGCCTAGGGTCACCACCAAAGGAAGAGGGGCAGGGAGATAGCAGTAGGAAAAAGGGAAACATTTATATTGCTTCCAAAATTCATATTAGAACATCTTTACAACCACAGCACAAGGTGTTGATATGAAAAATATATGTGTCGCCATAGGCCTACCACCCAAATTCGACTGTATTTACTTATGGTTATCACACAAATATTAAAATTGAGAGATCTTTACCAAAAACACTGTGTGAGAGTGAAGGTCCAAGTAGGAGAAATGGAATTTGAAACAGAAAGGAAAAAGCAAGGGAATGTTGCTTTTGCAATATTGCAAGAGGGTAGAAAGCAGAGCAGGGTATGGAAGTTGCTGGAGGTGGCCTCAGCAGTGGCCCAGCCGGCTCTGTGGCTCAGGTTCTGGAAACTGTTGGAGAGGCAGAGACAGGGATGGCAGACAGTGGGCGATAGTGCTTCATCCTTGGTCCCTGGGATGTTGCACGCAGGGGGGACAGAGATCTGGCAGCATATAGGCTGGGGCAGCCTGCATTTGCTGACTACCCCACTGCACACTCCTCCTACAGCAGGGTCTGCTTTCCAGGTCCAACAGCAGAACCCATTCTAATATGGCCAGAAGGGAAAAAAGCTCTTCCTCCAGCCTTTTAGATTTAGTGACTGGGGCCTGTGAATTAAACTGACAACAGGAAAGATTAACAGGAGAAAAGAGCCAAATTAATGGGAGAAAAGGTTTGTTCTACGTGCACACAGGAGCTTTACAGGAAAGAAGAGAAAACCAGAAGAAGCAGTTAGGCCTGAGAGCTTATATATACTATTTTAACAAAGGGAGATGAGTTATGGGAAAGTGACAAGACAAAGGAGAAAAGGGGCTAGGGGTTCTAGGGGCAGTAAATTGTGGGAAGATAAATACATGGAGAAAACTTCTAGAAGATAAGAGTTACTTTAGCAAGATTTCCTTGTGCTGATCCATCTTGGTGCCAACGTTATCTCTCCAGTGATAATGGTGATTTTCTTCCTTCTAGTGTGGGAGATAGAAGGCAAGAACACCTTCACAAAAGGAAATGCATGTCTTGCTTTTAGGTGGAAAGGGCGAGACCAGAGAATTCCTTCTGTGTCTGCTGTTTCTTCATTGCCTTCCGCTCAAAACAGCCCTTATGCCAAAGTGGCACATTTGGGGGTGGTATGAGCTGAACCTCCTTCAAGATTGCCAGCGGGACCTTTCCTTGATGGAGGCTGGAGTCCCAATCCTGTGTTATGCCGAACAAGCATGAGAATCCCTATTTGGTTTTAGCTTCTGTTCATTAATTTGGGGAAAATCCTGTTTTCCCTGAACCCCGGTGAACTTCACTTACAACCATGGGGCTCCAGGGCTCTGGAGATGTTTATTTACCCCCGACACCTGTGGGGCCACATGGATGAGGGAGGGCTCCGTCCTGGTTAAAGAGACAGATGATGTGAGAGTACAAGTGTATGTTTAATGGTACATATAAGAGGAAGCAGGTGTCATGAGGATGGAAAGACACAGGCTCCTGAACTTAAGGGCAGTGATGAGTATGGAGTGTGGCCAAGAGCGGATCGATGACAGAGCCTGAGTGGAGAATCCGAAAGCTTTGAACCTTAAGGAAAATAACAGAGGGACAGTGACAGTGATGTCAGCCGCCGAATTTTTTCTGGAACAAGGTGAGGTATAGATACGTAAATTGGCCTTCGTTGGCATCACGTAGTCTCTTCTTCAGCTGAATTTTACCTAGCAGAGATATGGTCACTGGAGCCTTCTGCTCACTCTGGGTACCCGGGTAGACCCCACTCTGGGTCCACCACCCTGTTACCCTGTCCCTGTCTTGAGTGGCTTCACCTCATTGCCCCTTCCAGTCAGAGCTTGGTGTGTCGGTGCTGTTCTCCCCCAGGTGGTTGACCTTGCAGAATTGGGGAGTTTGGGGCTCTTTCCTGCCGATCTTTCTGGGCTTGCTGTGTCCGCACTGCAGTGCAATCTTTCTGGGGCTCTGCATTCTCAGAACTGTTGCAAAGAGACTGGACACAAGCCCTGTGTGTCCTGCATCAGGAGTAGCAGCCCTCACACCCCAGGTCCGCTGTCCCCCCTGACGGGTCAGATTCCTCCCAGCTTCTCTCCAAACCCTCTCCTCGCGCTAGAACTTCGCCATAGTCAGCAGCAGCGGAACTAAGTCGTTGGCCTGGACCCAGGCACGCTTTTTTACTAAACAGAAACTGTCTGTGTCACGGGATTTGTCATCGCAGAGGTCCGCCGATCCACGCCATGACCAGGCTTCCCGGGGTTGCCTGCCTGTCCCTGGTTTTCCTATGCGTTACTGCTGTAAGCCGTCTTCATCGGGGGACACGGCGGAAGGACCCCTTCCGTGCATGTGTGTGACTCAGGGCCGTAGATACGTTCCTACGAGATTGTGCAGAAGCCATGTGTTTCTAAGACGTTCATTTAATGAACGTGTGAGCAGGTATTTCAGGCACTGATGATTTAAGGATGAATAAGGACCTGAGAGTACTCATAATCTAGGAGGGATAGAGGTGTGAAAACAACCCGTGTGCCCCTGGATTAATGCCGTGACAGCCGTGCTGTGTGAACCGTGATAACAGGAACATTCATTCCTCCCGAGAGCAGCGCCTGCAGGAAGGGCCTGACAGCCGAGGCCCGGAAAGCTGAGCGAGATTTTTTCCAACCCACACAAGTGAGCAAGGGCTTTCCAGGCAGAGGGACCAGCATGTGCAGAGGCTCAGAGTTGGGGGCGTGCAGGCGGAGAAGAGGAAAAGGTGTCCCGAGCCCAGTTAGGAGGACTGTCAACTGAGCTGTGGGAGTCTGTTCTGGGACCAGTGGGGATCCCGGGCAGTTGTTCAGCAGAGGCGGGATTCAGCGGTGGGGGGGGGGGGGGGGGGGTTTGCCCTGTGTGGGGCGGGTCAGAGGAAGAAGGCTGGAGGTGTGGGGCGTTAAGACTCGGCTGCAGTTGGCCCCAGGATGCCCAGGCCCTCGCATCAGTTGGCACTGCTGTCTGACCAGAGGTGGGGGGGTGCGGGGCAGGGAGAGGCCTGCGCCTGGGTGGCCCAGGGTGACAGCATGACCTGGTTTAGTGAGTGGAAGGGGGGAGCGGGCTGGGCACGTGGGGAGAGAGAGACGTGGCAGGTGAGGAGGTCCCACCCACGTGGAACAGAAGGCTGGCTTATGGCAGAGAGGGGCTGGGAGCCAGGTAGCCATGCGAGGGGCGGGGGAGGGCAAAGGGAGACAGCCCAGGGTGGGGGTGGAGGGTCAGGTAGCCATGTGGGGGGCAGGGGAGACAGCCTGGGGTGGGGGGTGGGGGTCAGGTAGCCACGCAGGGGCCAGGCGAGACAGCCCCGGGGTGGGGGGGGGGGGGTTCTGAGTCATGGTAGACACAGTAGGGAGGCTTCAGAGAACAGATGTGAAGTTTGGGCCGACACAAAAACGATGCTGTGAAATGCAAGCTCTTTCTGCCGCAGGTTTACACGTGTTGGCCTCCCTCGGAAGGGACCGCCTGGCCGGCGGCCCCTGACGCTGCTCGGCTGCCAGTCTCTGGGAGGCCACAGCCAGCTGCCGCCACCACGCTCCCCTGGATGACTCATTCTTTCTGTGTCCAGGCACAGCTCCGTCTCTTGTTTATGATCTCTTTGTCCCCCTAACGCTCGCGAATTTGATCCGATGCCCACCGCACCGCCTCCCGCCGCATGTGGATGGCGGGGATTACAGTTTATGAGCCTTCGGTGAGAGCGTGCCTCTCCCAGGGTGAGTTTTTGTTTTGTGCTTCTGCCAAACCTGGTCACCCTCTACCTACCCCCCAGCTCCGGCAGCCTGAGGCGGGAGGGCAGGGCCCAGGCCTTCCTTCACAGTAACCATGGCAACTGACACGTTGATCCAGGGCCCCCCCCCCCCCCCGGCCTCTCTCCGCTTTCCCCTGGTTCTCCCTGCTCTGCCTTCTCGTTGGACCTCTGTCCGCTGTGAAATGCGCCCCGTGGTGGGGTTTTCTGTCTTTTTCCCTCACAGTTCCTCACTCTGTCTGTCCGACTGCCTTTTCCTTGCCGTACTTTTGACGTGCTGGGGGGACCCATCAGTGGGCAGCGGAGGGGAAGACAAGAAATATCCCTGCGCTCATAGAATTTACATTCTGGTAGAAGGATCAGGCCAGTAATAATAAGCCTGAAAATCAAAGGTAATTTCAATGCGTAAGTTAATAAGTAAGCATTTAAGTTGTGAGTGAATGCTGGGGAGAAAACTAGAACAAGGAAGGGAGATAAAGAAAGAACTCCAGGGAAGGGCCATTGTAGATTTTAAATAAGCTGCTTACGGAAGGACTCAGTATGGATCCAAGATTAAGACCAAGATCAAGGCCATGGATTGAACTTGTGTCATGCGTGTGGAGGCAGCGAAAGTGGAAGCAGGCGAACGTGTGATTGACCCACAGATTATTCACGCCCAGCTGCCTTCCTTGACGGGGCAGGGGTCTTCTCCCCTTGTCTCCTCCCCCACCCCCAGCCTGTGAGGAAGCTGCATTTTCCAAAAGGAGCGTTTGGTAGTATAACTCCAGGCGGAGGAAGAGACGCGTGGCAAAATAACGCACAGCACGAGGCTCTCCGTTTTGTGGATGCCCACCGCTCCGGCAACTGGCCTGGTGAGCCGAGTGGCTCCAGATGCCCCAGGTGCCGGGTGCAGGCAGTGGAGAGTTTGAGCCCATGAGGAGTGGCGTCACCTTAGAGGGCGCCCCTCAGAGGCCACATCCAAGACCCCACTTCTTGAAGACCTGGGGGCTAACCAGAGGAAGGAGACCCAGGTAGGTTAGAAGACACAGCTGGGTATTCTTGCTGTGTGGCCCGGTGGGTAAAGAGCACGTTTGCGTAACGATGGGCCGCACTGGCTGTGCCTTCCGGTTTTACACACTTGTTTTCGGGACCATGTATTTGTAGCACAGGCTTGTCTGGAAAATTCGGGGAAGATCCATCAGTGGCTCACCAACCTGGCGGCATAGCAGAATGACTTTGGGTAGTTTGCAGAAATACCACCTCACCCCTGGACATTCTTACTCAGCAGTTCTGAGCCAGGGCCAGGGAATCTGTTTTAAGTCTTATAAACCACCAAAGCAGATGACTTCTCGGGTCGTCCTTCCACGTATCAGAAAACCCAAACTAGCTGAGCCTTCCCAGACCGTCTCCTGTGCCAGCCTGCCCCACCCCCACCCCCCTTGGGGCTGTGTGACAGTGACTTTCCACAAACACCATGAGACCGAGACACCTGCAGGAGCCCAGCTTTCCTTTCCAGGCTGAGCGCGTGGATCTTTCCCCGCTTTTCGCAAGAGTGCTCCACTGATGGGGAAACCAGCCGTTTGCCCTAAAGAACTGCCTCTGTGCAGAGCACGATGACCCCAAAATACAGACTCCCCCCCCCTCCCCAAACCCCTTGGCTCCCCTGTGGCAGGATGCAGGAGCTCCACGGTTCTGAGCACCCCTGGGAGCTCGTGAACCAGCATCCACCCTCGCTTGCCAGGGAGTCAGGAAGGGCCCTTCGTCCCTGATGAAACTTGTAAGTGCTTACTGTGCCAGCAGGCAGGAACACAGACATGAGTAAAACGGAGGTCTCGGGTCTTAAAGAATTTACAAGCTACTGGAAGAAATGGATGATTAAAACACAACACAAAATTAAGAACCTGAATCCAGCAGGACCCCCACCCAACCCAGTCTAGGTCAGGAGAGGCTTCCAGAAGGAGGTCTCGGGACTTGGCCAGATGAAAGGGTTGGGTCACAGCTATTGAGCGGGGAAGACTTTCAAGGCTGAGAGGTTTTGCCCAGGCAAATAATAATAACAGCAACTAACACATATTGCGTGTTTACTAAAGCCAGGCTCTAAGTGTCTTATATTAAGTATTTATTCCTTGACAACTATTGTAGGAAAAATAATGCACCACCCCCCCCACCCCCCCCCCGCCAAAGATGGCCACACTGGAACCTGTGGATATGTTACCTTACAGAGCAAAAGAGACTTTGCAGATGTGATTAAGAATCTTGAGATGCAGGGGCGTCTGGGTGGCTCTGTCGGGTAAGCATCTCACTCTCCTTGGTTTTGGCTTAGGTCCTGATTTCAGGGTCGGGGGATGGAGCCCCACGTTGGGCTCCCCCCAGCCCGCTCAATGTCCTTATAAAAGGACGGGAGTGTCAGAGGGATTGGACCATGCTAGGCTGCTGGCTTTGAAGTTGGAGGAAGAGCTGTGAGCGAGGCGTGCAGGCAGCCACCAGAAGCCGGAAAAGGCCCGGATACAGGCTCTCCCCGGAGCCTCCAGGAGCCCTCCTGCCACTGTGCACTTTCAAACACCCGCTGCTCTCAAATAACAAATTTGTGTTGTTTAAACTGTAAGTCTGTTGTAATTTGTTGCAGTAGCAAAAGGAAACTAGTACAAACCGTGCCTCTTCCCACTTTGCAACTGGAGAGAGCAAGACGTTAAGAAATGTGCCCAAAGAGTTACGTAGCCAGCAAGGAGCAGACCTAGGATTCAAAGTTCAGCCTTTGGGCTTCAGGTCCTGCACTTGCCCGCTCTTGCCTGTGTCCTGCCTCACGGGTTGTCGGCGGACCGGAAGCATCAGAAGATGGCCCCGACAAGGTGGGCAGACAGGAGCTGGATCTTGGGCCCTTCTTGGCCGAGTGGAGGGGTGGCCTCCGTGGCCTCTCTGCCTCGTGTCCGTGCTGAAGGCGGGTGCCCACTGGAAGCGAAGCCGGCTCCCTGTCCCTGCTCACCCAGCTCCCCAGCAGTGCACACTGAGCTGTGTGCTGATGGAAACCCCGCCTTTCTCCATTATCACATAGTTTCAAGGCTCCTTTATGGCCGGGTAATTAAGGAGAGACTCTGGTTGAGCACAGCATCCTTATGCGTTTAAGGTCCTCCTCTCTCCAAACATCTCTTTCTATCTCAGACTTATTTGATTCATTCTCATTCTTCCATAGAAACAATTCTTTATCTCAAGAGTTCTTTATTATAACACATCCCTATCCCTCGGTCTTTGACTGAAATAAGTGGTCAGAAGAATTTTAAGACAGTGTTCCAAGTTTAAAAGAAAATATTAGGCACAATAAACCTTACCTGAAACCGCTACTCCAGATACGTCTGCTTAATATGTGGTCCAGGTATTTTACAGGCAGTGCTTAGGTTTTCAAAGGAGTGGGGGCTAACAGTTGATTCGCATTTTATAGTTCCCTGAAAGCCTTCACGTCACCTGTCCGCTTGATCTTTTCAGAAACAGCAGGAGGCATGAAGTTTTCTCCCCATTCTTTTTTTTTTTTTTCAACGTTTTTTATTTATTTTTGAGACAGAGAGAGACAGAGCATGAACGGGGGAGGGGCAGAGAGAGAGGGAGGCACAGAATCGGAAACAGGCTCCAGGCTCCGAGCCATCAGCCCAGAGCCTGACGCGGGGCTCGAACTCACGGACCGCGAGATTGTGACCTGGCTGAAGTCGGACGCTTAACCGACTGCGCCACCCAGGCGCCCCTTCTCCCCATTCTTGAATGAGAAACTGAGTCTTGAGTATAATTTGGCTGTGGAACACGGCAGAGCCAGGATGCAAACTCGGGGCTTCCACGCTTTTTCTATTGCATTCTATTGCCTCTTAGGGGGCAAAAATGGCCCCAAACGCCCTTATCGGGAAATAGGGTACCATCATCTGGAGGGTCAGATGTGCCCCTCCCAAGTACAGGAACAAGAGGCTGGGGCATCCACCCTCTGGAGGGAGTGCACGAGATTCCCTGGGTCTTCCACGTGAGGATGTCCTACGGGACAGTCTGCCTCGGGGCACAGGCAGGCATCCTGCGGAGGACCCACGGCCATATGCAGGTCTGCTGGCAGGAGGCCCTCAGAGAATATGGCCTTAGCATGCATGACGTGCCCCTGAGTGGCCACAAGGTTCTAGCAAGCATGGGCTCCCAGTGTGATAAAGACAAAGCAGGTGCAGGCCTGCTTCTCAGTGCTCACTGCTCTCCTTACACATGGGTCCTCCGGTCTCCTGGGTTATTCTGTACCGCTCGCCACGCCTCTCCCAACACAGGTGTCCTAGGGACAGGTCAATCCTGGCCTTTCTGGGGTGTTTTTCTCTAGGTATCTTTGGAGCCCTCCCTTTCTGCAAGCCTTCCTCTCTTATAAATCAAAAGCGTTGGCCTCCAAAACTTGTTCCTGAAGCAAGGGCTTTCAGAACCTACTTTGAAGGAAAAAAGCATAATACTTCTTTGTTTTTCTAGCCCTACTTTAATAATCCGAGTTCCCCCTGAGGCAACATGGATGTGTCTGGCCGACTGAGGAAGGGTTAGGTACAAGGGAGCGCGGAGAGAAAGCACAGACCTGTCCATCAGAATATTCTGTCACTGCACAGAGAGCTGGTTTCTCCCCACCCTAGTCCGGGCTTACCTACTCCGTGCAAGGAAAGACCCCAGGGTCCCCCAGAGAGAGGACCCCTGGCAGTGGGGGGAGATTCTCAACCACTAGCTGGCTGGTTCAACTGGGGTTACATTACCTTCCCTCTCCCAGCCTTCAGCTTCCTCCAAGTGGTACCCAGAACTACTACACGAGGTCCTTGAAGGCAGGTCCAGCCCAGGAACCCTGTGTAGACTCCGTACAGAATGTCACGTGCTTGTCTACTGCTGATTTGCAAGTGTGCATAGACGTCCTTGAGATCAGTAAGATAAAATGAATGTTAGTGTATTACTGAATTCTTTATATCACTGTATGTCTTCTGAGTCAATAGATATCAAAAGTACTGCCATAGGGACACTGCATTTTTTTTTTTAGAAGGAACCTTTAGGGGTGCCTGGGTGGCTCAGTCAGTTAAGTAAGTGTCTGTCTTCAGCTCAGTTCATGATATCTCAGTTGTGAGTTCAGGCCCCACATCCGGAGGGCTCCAAGCTCACGGTGTGGAGCCTGCTTGGAATTCTCGCTCTCTCCTCTCTCCCCGCCCCTCCCCTGCTCATACTTTTTTTTTTTCTCTCTCTCTCTCAAATTAAATAACTTAAAAAAAAAAAAAAAAAGGGACTTTTATGCTTTAAAACCTTTGGAGCCCTGGTCTGTGGAATCCTTTCTCTTTTCAGTACTCTGTGGTTTGTTAACAAATGTTACGGTAAATTTTCTAAATATACCATAAATGTATTTCTTCTCTGCCTTTGTCCACATTGCCTTCCTTTATCGGCTGCTGGGTTCAGAGCAGGAAGAATCACTAAGCAGCCTTGCTCCTGCCACGGGGCACTGGGTGGAGAATTTCCAGAGGATGGGTCCTCCCTGTGTAGGTATAGAGGGCCGTTCTGAGACTGGCTGTTTGTCCCCCACCCTCCCTGGCAAAGTGGCGACCACTTAGTGATTGGTGGGACTGGTAGGAAGTCTCCCTCCTGCATTTGGACCAGAGCTTCATTTTATCCGCGTCTCAGATTTGGATACTTGTCTTTGCAGTCTTACAGAGACTTTGAGGTGAGCTGGACCACGGGTACATTTTTCCTGCTGGTTATAGCCTTATTATCTTGATTAGACTTTCCCCATCTCAAAGTGCCTCTTCCCAACAACTGGCTGACTTCTGGTTCAAAGGGGAAATAGCCAGAGCCAGTCCCCGCCTACCCCTCCCCCCCCGTCCCCCCACTGCCCCTGTAGACGCTCTTGCTCACACGTTGTTCAGGGATTTCCCACCACGGTCCACATCATTTCAGGTGTTTCATGTAGGGGTGGGGCGTGGCTGGCGTAGGTCGGATCGGCTCCACCGATCAGTGGTCTGGGGCTTCCTGGGGTCCTGGAAAAAGCGGAACTTCTCTCTGCTCACCTCCAGCCTCCACCCTGCCACTCACCACCACCGCCTGTACCACTTAGGGACAGTTCACCATGGGCAACGACTCTGCAGAGGTCACCAGCAAGCCGCCAACACGTTAAAGAAAAACTCACGTCGGACTCTGCATCTTTTTTCCTGGAAAAAATCCAGATCACTTGCAGGCTTATTTCATATGTCCTGTTTTGTTTTGTTTTTTTCACTACTGCTAAAAAATTCCCCTCCATGCATAGCTCACTTGAGCAACACGAATCGATCTGTCTGCAAAGTGTGAATATACACCTTGGAGAAATCCTGTTAACGTTTGTAGCCAGTGATCAGCAGTGTTCGTGGGTGACAGCCTTTGATGGCAGCCTTCTTTGTCTTTTAGAGACAACTGTCTAAGTATTCATTGGTCATAAGTTCTTCTAAACTAGAATGGTTTCCTTTGTTTGCTCATTTTTTTCTTCACGATCAAGCCATTAAGGTTTTAGCTCAGAAAGTCAGGTGACAATGTCCAATATATTTTTTTAAATGTTTATTTTTGAGGAGCGCCTGGGTGGCTCAGTCGGTTAAGCATCTGACTTTGGCTCAGGTCGTGATCTCACGGTCTGTGAGTTTGAGCCCCACATCAGGCTCTTTGCTGACAGCTCGGAGCCTGGAGCCTGCTTCAGGTTCTGTGTCTCTGTCCTTCTCTGCCCCTCCCCTGCTCATGCTCTCTTTCTGCCTCAAAAATAAATAAACATTAAAAAAATATTTTTAATATTTATTTTTGAGAGAGACAGAGAGCGTGCACACATATGAGCAGGGGAGGGGCAGAGATGGGGTGCAGGGACACAGGATCCAAAGCAGGCTTTGTGCTGACAGCAGTAAGCCTGACACGGGGCTCAAATTCACAAACCATGAGATCATGACCTGAGCCAAAGTCAGGTGCTCAACCGACTGAGCCATCCAGGCGCCCCACAGTGTCTAATATTTGATAAATTTGTTAAGTTGTCTTACTGGTTTTGTTCCCACCTGAGGCATCATGCTTGGCTCCAATCTTTTTGGGACAAGAGGATCACATTGTTACAAAGGGAAACGCCCCCCAAATGCAGAGGTAGAAACTTGCTCAAAGTCAGACAAGTAAATCAAATACAGAAATAAGATTAGAAGCCAGTGTCCTGGCTTCTCATCCACCCTTCCTATCTGGAAAAAAAAAAAAAAAATCTTTTCCCCAGGAGTTCATCTCCCAAGGAGCCTCGGAACATTCTAGAGTTCATCTCCCAAGGAGCATTGGAACATTCTAGCTGCTCCAGCTGGACTTGAAGGAGGATTCTCCAATTCAGCTCTGGCAGATTCAGTTCGCTCAGTCTTGGCACAAAGATGAAAAGTCCGTAAATGAAGCCCTGCCCTGTGCCGGGCGTCGTCCAGCTGGGAAACCACATGCCTCACACACAGCGGCTGACCCTCTGCTCGTGGTCCTCCGGGTCGTCTCCAGGGTTATTTTAAACTCTGATGTGATATCGTCCCAGAATGAAGTTTTCCTGTCAGTCTGTGCCATCGTTTGGTTAGCTGAGGATTAATTCCTGTGTCACCACTTTTAGAAGAAGTAGAAGCAAGGAGTGATGCCGGATGTGTAAACAGGGTCAGGTCGGAAGTCATTTGAGAGTCCGGGGGTGTGAGCATCAGGACTGCCTCTTCCAGGATGTCGGTTGACAGAGGCTCCTGTCCACAGAGCGCCGGATGACTGGCCATGACAGCGGTTCAGAGCTCCTCCCCTGTAGGATGTGTCCCTCACGTCTGAGGGCCACGCTTCCTGAGAAGCGCCACTCTGCGCCCACACCGCTCGGGGGGTGGCCCTTGTTTAATGACAGACCCACCGGGGCCTTGAACTGGCATCTCGGGCCACGCCGAGCGGGACTTTCCAAACCCTGTGCTCACACCAGAATTCCCAGGATGAACCCAACACCTGCCCTGGGCTGCCCCGCCTCGATGGGGCTTCTACTGTGATGACACGGCCACGGCACCCATCTGCTGGTCGCCACTGACCACGGGCCGCTGTCCCCAACAGCACAGTCCAGTGCTTACCCTGCTCTGAAGGGGTGTGTCTGACAGCTTGCAGGTGCCGGTGATTTGAGGATCTTTTCGAAATTTTAAAATTTAAATTTCTTGAATAAAGAGTGGCGGCGTCTTCTACGAGCTTGTGCTTGCTTTATGTGAAGCTAATGCCAAATGAATGGGGGCCTCAAACATCTTACTCTCGTCCTGTTTAATTGGAAAGGGGAGAGTAAAAGTGAAGAGTGCGGGTAAGGTGATACCAATCACTTCTACTCCTAGTATGCCCCCCACAGAAATTCTTGCTCGAGAGATCCATTCATCACGTTATCGTACAAGATAACAAACTACGGGAAATAACCAGTTCTGCATCAACAGGACAAAAGATAAATGGCGGGGGGGGGGGGGGGGGGATAAATAACAGTGGAACAGTGTGTCAGTGAACTGCTCCGGAAAACAGTTCAGGAGGATAAACATAGTATCCCATCTACAGATGCTTCTTTTTTTTTTTTTTTTGGAGGTTTATTTTGAGAAAGAGAGCCCACGAGCGGGAGAGGGGAAGAGAGAGAGGGAGAAAGAATCCCAAGCAGGCTCCACACTGTCAGCACAGAGCCCAACTCAGGGCTCAAACACACGAACCAGTAGATCATGACCTAGGCTGAAATCAAGAGTTGGACGCCCAACTGACTGAGCCACCCAGGCGCCCCTACGAATACTTTTAAATAGGAAATAATTCTCCGTATTGCTTAGAGATACGTACATATGTTTTAAAAAGTCTGAAGATGTGTAGGAATAATAAACTGACTTCAGAAGAGTGATTGCTGGGGAGAGGTACCAGGGCACCTCAGCCCCATATTTTTGTTTTATTTCATAAGCTGGGTGGTAGAGAGACCAGGGTGTGTTGTGTGTTATTCTCTCAATTGCATTATATGTCTGAAATATTCCATAATACAAAGCAATTTGGAAATTCCTCCACTGAATACTGACTTTTTTAAAGGAGTCATTAGTATTAGAACTACTTTGGGGTTTTTTCATGGAATGAAATTAAAGAAAATATAAACAAAAATCTTTATTGTCTTACTGAAATGATTTAACTTACAGGTGATGTTAACTTTATATTTTCCTGTAGAGTTTGGATATTTTATAATGAGCACATAATTAGGGAGGAAGAAAACTAGGTTGATTCCATTTGGAAATAAACATCCTTCAAAAGAATTACTGAGACCTTGGGGCGCCTAGGTGGTTCAGTTGGTTGAGCATCAGACTTTGGCTCGGGTCATGATCTCATGGTTCGTGGGTTCAAGCCCTACGTCGGGCCCTGTGCTGACAGTTCAGAGCCTGGAACCTGCTTTGGACCCTGTGTCTTCCTCTCTCTCTCTCAAAAATAAACATTAAAAAAAATTATAATAAAAAAAGGATTACTGAGACCTGGAGTCCTTGCAGGTGAGGACATTTGACTCTGGATAGGCCATCATCATTTCTGTTCCTGAGGTATTGATTCAGAGAAAGGAGTGATGCTGAGTTGTTTGTTTGTTTTTTGCTTTTTTCATTCAATTCAATTCATTAAATATGTACTAAGTGGAAAACTCCCATCTTCCCTGAGGTTATAAAAATGAGCCTAAAAATTCCCTATTCTCAAAAGAGCTGGTAGTCTAGAAAGGAAGAAAATATACAAGCACCGTTGTTTGAATACCAGAGTACAAAGTCTAAGATGTTGAGGACAATAAAAAGTCTAGAAGCATCACAGTGATGGAGGGTGGGGCTCAGCTCCAGGAACCAAGGCGGCAAGCCAGGTCAAGACACTTTTGTTTGAGAGGGTAGTAGCATCTGAATGAGACCCTGAAAACGTGTAAAGCAGCTTTTATCAGGAAGAGTTGGGGTGGTGAATAAATAAAATTATGAAAGCAAACGATGACTGTGGAAACATTCCAGGCACCAAAGAGTAAACTCAGGCAGCCAACTCTAGGTTTGGATCGGAATTACAATAAACCTTGGTTTGCAAGTATAATTCGTTCCAGAAACATGCTTGTAATCCAAAGCACTTGTATATCAAGGCGAATTTCCCCGTAAGAAATGGAAATTCAGATGATTCATTCCACAGTCCAAAAATATTCACATAAAAATGATGACAATACTGTAACATAATTTAGAATAATAAAATACAACATATATAGAAAAAGAAATTAATTAATTCCACTTACCTTTGAAAACCTCCGTGGCTGGTGTGAGGGAGACAAGACGGAGGAGGGTGATCGTGTAGGACAAGTTTCACTATCACTAACGGAATCATTGCTGTGGATTGGCTCAATGGAATCTTTTTCTTTTCTGTGCGACTTTAATAAGGAAACTATCCAATGACACTTGCTTTTGCCTCCTTTTGAGGATTTTGAGGAAATGTGACATTGCATTGTCGTTAAACAAATTCATTGCTTGCACTGCTACGGCCTTATTTGGGTGGTGCTTTTCTATACAATTTGCACTGTTTCCCACATTTTACACCTCTCCCTAATCTCGTTCAAAGTGAGGGATTCCTCTGCCTTTTCCTCCCCCCCCCCCCCCCCCCCCCCTCCCCGGAGACGAGATCTCCTCCGTAACCTCTTGGGGTTGCTTGCGATGCAGATGCAGATCCGGCAGTGTGTCGGTGGTCAGCTCCAGGCCATGTGTCTCCACCAGCTCCCAAATGTCATCCTCATTCACCTCCAGTCCCATGGTCTTCCCCAGGGACACAATCTCAGCGACAACCGGTGGCTCCCGTTCATGAGCAAGCCCCTCCACGTCATGCCCAAGAGCACAATCAGGCCACAGTTTTCTCCAAGCAGAATTGAGGGTTCTCTTGGTGACCCCATCCCATGCTCTATTGATGATCTTGAGGCAGTTCACGATGTGGAAATGACTTTTCCAAAACTCTCAGAGGGAAAGGTTTGTTCCTTCGGTCACCTCGAAGCATCGCTGAAATAATGCTCTGGGGTAAAGCTTTTTAAAGTACAAAATGACCAGCTGGTCCATGGCCTAGAGGATCGGAGTGGTGTTGGGAGGAAGGAACTTGACCTTAATGAACTCGAGCTCCTCCAGTAAGTCATCCTCAAAGCCTGGAAGATGAGTAGGAACATTATCCATGACCAGAAAGGCTTTGAGTGGCAGATTCTTTTCAAAAAGATATTTCTTCACTGCAGGACCCAAGACCTCGTTGATCCACTAATCAAACAAGATACAAGTGACCCAAGCCTTGCTGTTGGACCCTCCACATAACGTTAAACTGGCTCTTCTGCACATTGCATTTCTTTTTTTTTTTTTTAATTTTTTAATGTTTATTTATTTTGGGAAGACAGAGCATGAGAGAGAGAGAGAGAGAGAGAGAGAGAGAGAGAGAGAGAGAGAGAGAGAGAGAGAGAGAACAAGCAGGGGAGGGGCAGAGAGCAAGGGAGACAGAATCCTAAGCAGGCTCCATGCTCTGAGCTGTCAGCAGAGCCCGATGTGGGGCTTGAACTCATGAACTGTGAGATCATGACCTGAGCCGAAGTCGGATGCTAAACTGACTGAGCCACCCATGCACCCCATGCACCTTCGTTTCTTGAAGGCTCGTGGATTCTCTGAATGATACACGACCAGGGGCTTGACTTTGAACTCCTGACTTGTGTTAGCACGAGAGGGTGAGACAGTCTTTCATGGGTTCGTGACTGGACATTTCATTCTCTTCTGTAATGTAGGTCCTCTTTGGCATCTTTCTCCCCCCAAAAAACGCCATCTCGTCACAGTTAAAAACTTGCTCCTTCAGGTAGTGCTTGGAAACCATGAGCTTCTGGAACTTGGTGGTGAACACCTCAGCTGCCTTAGCATCTGAACTCACAGCCTCACCATGCCTCACAACAGCATGGATGCCACTTCTCCTCTTAGTTATCAAACCATCTTGCCTTGCAGCCTTTATTTTCTGTTGACGTACCTGGCAGTTTACTTACAAGGTCGGTGTTCAAGGCCTTTGCCTTCTCCCAGATAAAGTTCTCAGTCTCAGTGTCACCTGCTAGTTGCTTCTCATTTATATAAACCAGAAGCAACTTTTCTACATCTTCCAGAACACGTGGCCATTGCTTTGATATTCTCGTGACTCCTTTGGCTGCACCTAGCCCCCTTCTTTCTTCTTTCTTCTTTAATATTGTGCAAATTGTCAATCCAGACTTCTTATAAAGTCTTGCAATGCTGGCCACTTGCATACCTCATTCGTACTTGTCAATGATTTCCTTCCTAACTTCTCCTGTAATCGTCTTCTTGCCTCCTTTCTTTTCAACCCTTTACTGCATGGGGGCCATTATATACGCTCACATGGATGTTGACTACAGTGCAGTATTAATAAACTCTTGTCATACACTGTATTTCACGTAACCGGCAATAGTGTGGCAGAGGAAAGGGTCTATATCTGCAGGCAGCCTGACCTAGAACGAAGCAAGCATTCGTAAGCTCACTCTTGTCTGGAAAAGCAAAGGACTGTCCACAGGTGCTTTGAGGTGACGACAAATACATTAGTGCCAGTCGGCACCTTCCAACATTCTGAAAAATCACTGATTTCTGCCAAACACCACAGCCTGAGACCGAGCATCCGAGCATGGGAGGTGATTACCCACAATCCCGCAGTGAGAGAGAGAGACAGAGAGACAGAGAACAACCACTGCCTCAGTTGTGATCACGTGACAGTCGGCGTCACGTACTACGCGTATCACAAGACGTCGCTCATTTATCAAGTTACAATTTATTAGAAATGTTTGCTCGTCTTGTGGAACGCTCGCAGAACAACTTACTTGCAATCCAAGGTTTTACTGTATTTGATTTTGAATATTGTAGGGAGGAAGTTTGGTACCAATTTTTTAAAGCCTCTCATATTTGACATTTCAGAAGAGTTCACGCACCATTACATTAAATATGGTTTCAGAAATAAAATCAAAACAGCTTGATCTGAGCCTCTGCTTTTTCTTGCCTTATATGAACATCAGCCTCACCTATTTTACTAATGAACTCCTATGTGAAAAATACCAAGCAGGTGTTAAACTTCATCACTTCCAAATAGAGCAGATGCCATTTCTGCTCAGAGAGGGATTTCATGGCTGTTTCTGGTCCTGCTCAGTTCTGTGAGGGGGGCGGGGGGGCACTGGCATAATTAACATGAGGGCACTCTGGCTGCTGCGGGTTCAGTCACAAAGATTCCAAGGAAACAAGCCTTCAAAGAGGCAGCTGGTAATAAATGACTAGTGAGCTACAGAGGAGGCCAGATGAGATGGTGAGAGCAGGCGCCCTTGACCAGGCACTGGCATGAAGCCCCGGAATCAAAGGAGGCTGAGGACTCAGATCACAAAAGTGGAGGGAAGCCGCTGAATGAAGCACACGGGACAGGAAGCTGGGCCTGCAGCAGGGGAGCCGTCATTAACACGGGCCACCGTCCAGCGCCATGAGTCAGAGTGAATAGGGCTGGTGTGAATCTCAATCCACAAACTCTGGGGAGAAAGGTGATTCCTCTGATTTTCCAATAACTTGACTTTGACTGAAGCATGCATCCTTTGGGCTGGCAAGGAACTTTAGTCTCAGTTTTTACCAGGTGTCCCCAGCCTCCCTGGGATTGCCTCAGGGTCTCCCCAGGACTTAGGAAAGGCCAGGGTGTGGGAGAGGTGCCCCCTTGGTCCTCGAGGCATCTGTCCACCAGGTGACCAATGAGACACCCGCCAACTGGGCATTGGCCCGTGAGGCGAGTGCCTCTTGGCCTCGGGTCCTGCCTGGGGGCACAACACTCTCCTCTGGGACCCTCTCTGCTTCAGAGCAGTAGGTGGCCAGTTTGTTTTTGGGTCTTGCCACCACCCCCCCCCCATGCCCCACCTAAGACTCCCACCCCCAGCCCCAGCCACGCTAGCTGTTGGTGAGGGTTACCCTCTAGTCCTGGGGCAACTCCACTCTTCGCCCTGCTCTGGTGAAGGCATTGCCCTCCTATCTCCTGAATTCTTTCCCACCTCTGAGGCTCAGGCTTTGGAAACAAAAGTCTAAGACTCTTGGGCGTGTCTGTTGTTTAACCTACCACACCGGTTCCTCCATGGATTGGGAGGTGTAGGTCAACATCTGTAAGTGCGGTACGATCCCTGTGTTTGAGGTTACTTGATTCGGGTTTTCTTTCAGGCTTCACCCTACTCCAGGCAGCCTGGCTTTCCTCCCTGACAGGTTAACACACACAGAAGGCTTGCACTTCCTGACAGAGCCCTGGGGAGAGCAGATGGTCCACATCACAAGCCCCCTGGCCCAGCCTGCTCCCGTGTGCCTCCATCGTACTGATAACTGCCACTTACCGAGGCTCCCCCCATCCCCCCCCCCTCACTGTGCCAGGCAGTTTTCTAGACCCCTCACTCACATGATCTCATTTAATCTTCAAAACTGTGCCATGAAGGCAGGTATAATTACACCTCATCCTCAGAGGATTTTTAGGGCAGTGAGACTATTCTGTGTGACACTCTAATGACGGCCATGTGTCATTATACATTTGTGCAAACCCATAGAAGGTATAATGCCAAGAATGAACAACGACAGTGTGAACTGTGGCCTCTGGGTGCTAATCATGTGTCAGTGCAGGTTCATCAGTTGTAACCGATGCACCAGGCTGGTCAGCGGTGCTGGTGGTGGGGACGCTGTGCAGGTGTCGGGGTGGGGGGGACACAGGAGATCTCTGTACTTTCTGTTCAGTTTTGCTGTGAAACTAAAACTGCTCTGAAAAACGAAGTATTTTTGTTTAAAAGAGGTTGAGAGGGTGGCAAAAGAAGGTTTGGAAGGTGGGAAAGAGAAGTATAGTCCTAAGCAAGAGGAGAGAGACCAGGGAAGGGGCCGCATGCCTGGAGCTGTGTGTAGGGCACAGGATCATCCTGCCAGAGATCCTTTCACCAAGATCCCTGAATACCTTTGTCATGCGGGGGCCTCACCTGCCTTCTGGTCCTTCTTTTCTGGGTCCTGCTGGGGGCTCCCTCCCAAGTCAGCTCTCTCCCAGGGTGAGAAGGTCAGCAATGTGTTACAGATTTTCCAAGAGCTGCAATTTACTAACAGTCTTCCTCTGAGGGTCAGGAGCCTGTTTGCCAACAGCAGTCTTGACCAAGACAAAAACAGGTTTCTAGAGGTGAGAGGGAATCGTGATGGAGACAAGGACAACAGAGAAACCTTATTTGATCTGTCTTCCCACTAAAAATCTTACAGGAAGCCAATGAGGTGGGAAATAAGTTTGCAAACACACACACACACACACACACACACGATGTAAAGTTAAATCCTGATGCTTTGGAACAAAATCATGTCATTTCTTAAAAAGACCAATGTGCCAGTTAGTGGCTTGCTGAAGAATGTTTATAGGAAAATTCATTATTCTTGAATAATGCTCAGAGCTGAAATAGGACAGCGTTTGTCCTTTCCTCAATTAAAAGTCACATGGACAATTCAAATGTGTCATTTTTCTCTGACAGTCAGACACTTCCCACCTTGTGAAAATAGCTTTTCTGTTGAAATAATGTCGCGAAGATGGGATTTGACATAGTCTGAAGAACCACACTGTCTTTCAGAGGACTCGCTTGGGGCCCATGACCGCTTTCTTCTTTCTGCTTTCTCCCTTTCGGCCTGGAAAAGTCTCTCCTAGGCCACCGTTGTGTTTTGGAAACAGATAACTTGTCTGATTTCACGGGTTCACAGCTGGAGTGGAGTTTTTGCCTCAGGATGAATCATAACTCACGTCTCCTCCATACTTGATTTAGATGAGATTTTATTTTTTTTAATTTTTTTTTAACGTTTTATTTATTTTTGAGACAGAGAGAGACAGAGCATGAACAGGGGAGGGTCAGTGAGAGGGAGACACAGAATCCGAAACAGGCTCCAGGCTCTGAGCTGTCAGCACAGAGCCCGACGCGGGGCTCGAACTCACAGACTGCGAGATCATGACCTGAGCCGAAGTCGGAGGCTTAACCGACTGAGCCACCCAGGCGCCCCTAGATGAGATTTTAGAAGAAGATTAAGACTTTGGGGCTGTTGGGATGGGGGTAAACTTACTTTTCATGTAAGAAGGACATCAACTTTGGGGGTCCAGAGGGTGGAGTATTATGGACTGAGTTGCATCCCCCACCAAATTCAGAACGTTACAGAATGTGACCCTATTTGGAGAAGGCCTTAAAAGAGGTAATTAATGGGGTCATGTGGATGGGCCCTAATCCAATGTGACTGGTGTCCCTATATGAAGAGATTAGGACATGGGGCGCCTGGATGGCTCAGTCACTTAAGCCTCTGACTCTTGATTTCAGCCCAGTTCATGCTCTCACAGTTTGTGAGTTCAAGCCCCACTTCAGGCTCTGTGCTGACAGTACAGAGCTTGCTTGGGATTCTCTCTCTCTGCCCTTCCCCTGCTCCCACACACTCTCTCTCTCTCTCTCAAAATAAATTAATAAACTTTAAAGAAAAAACAAGATTAGAACACAGACACACAAAGACAGAGGCCATATGAGGACACAGCAAGATGACCGTCTGTAAGCCAAGGAAAGACACCTCAGAAGAAACCAACTTGCCAGCACGTTGACCTTGGACTTGTGACGCCCTGAACTGTAAGAAAATAAGTGTCTGTTGCATAAGCCCCTTAATCTGTGGTACTCTGTTATGGCAGCCGGGGCAGACTAATACAGCTGGAGAGTGCCGGAAGCGAGGCTGAAGGAGATAGGGAGGGGCCGGCTGTATATCAGGTGTGGGTGAAAGGGTCACACACCCTCTTCCCCGGTTGCATAAGAACCCAGCCTTGTTCACCACCTAGCTCTCTTACCCTGCCTTGCAGCTGTAACAAACAACCACAGAATGAGTGGCTTAAAACAATCTATTCATCATACTGCACTTCTAGAAGTCAGAAGGCGGAAAAGGGTCTCGCTGGGCTAAAATTAAGGTGTTGGCAGAATTGCATTTGTTTTGGCTCTGAAGGAAAGCCTGTTTTCTCGCCTTTTCCAGCCTCCAGAGGCTCCATACGTTCCTTGAGGCGTGGCCCTCTTCCATCTTTAGAACCAGCAGTTAGCGTCTTAAAATCTCAGACTTTGACACTGACTCTCCCACCTCCTTTTCTCCCTTATAAGGACTCTTGTGATTGTATTGGACCCATCCACATAATTCAGGATAACCTCCCTATTTTAAAGCCAACTGATTAGAGGCACCTGGGTGGCTCAGTTGGTTACGTCTCTGACTTCGGCTCAGGTCACGATCTCTCGGTTTGTGGGTTCGAGCCCCACATCGGGCTCTGTGTTGACAGCTCGGAGCCTGGAGCCTGCTTGGGATTCCGTGTCTCCCTCTCTCTCTGCGCCCCCCCCCCCCATTCGCACTCTGTCTCTCAAAAATAAATAAGTGTTAATTTTTTTTAAGTCAACTGATTAGCAACCTTAATTCCATCTGCTATCTTAATTCCTCCTTGTCATGTTACATAGTGTATACACAGGTTCTGGGAATTAGGACATGAGCCTCTTTGGGAAGCCACTCTTCTGGCTTACTCCGGAAGCCAGATAAGACAGCATATGTCAACTGTATTGTCAGGCAGCATCGTTCGTGGTAAAAACGTGCCCTGATTGGTAAATTACTTATGGACCGGAAGCAGCCGTGAAGGAGCTTCAAACACCTCATGTGGACACGATACTTTGAGCTTTCCCAAGTGTTTGGTGACTTCTGTAAGTGGCATGTCCCTGCAGGGACCCGGAAGCTCTTTTGAAGAGATGCTGCTTCCGCGGGCGGGGCTCTGTGGCCCCAAGGTGGACCCTGCCCCTCCACTGTACATCTCATCCCTGAACACCGTATAAACTGCAGTAGGAACTTCTGAAGGACTCCTCGTGCATGTGCCGATACTGTTGTGCTGGCCAGCTGGGGCTTCTGTCCTAGCTTTCGGAATAGATTGGTCTGTGTTGTGTTACAGTCACGTGAGTCTGAAAGTGTGGTCGGTCGTCAGCATCGTACTGGGCCAAAGTGGTTGGCTTTCCTTTTATGACCAATGAGGAGCTATAGTCGCCTTCCTTGGCCACCAACAGAGTACCACAGAACAGGTGGCTCACACAGCAGGAATTTATGTTCTCACGGTTCTGGAGGCTGAAGTCCAAGACCAAAGTGCTGGCAGGGTTGGTTTCATTTTGCTGTGAAGAACATTATTGGTATTTTTTGTTTGAACCTTGCATGAAGTCTGAGGCATAGATGAGAGCAATAGAGCAGTGCAAACTTCCTGCCTGGGGCAGTCATATTGTGGTTATGGGAGAGAATGTCCTTGTTTTTCGGAAATGCATAATATTTTTTTTAAGTTTCTTTATAAATTTTGAGAGACCGAGAGCATGAGGCGGGGGGAAGGGCAGACAGAGAGGGAGAGAGAGAATCCCAAGCACGCTCAGGTCCCAGGTTAGCGGAACTTGAACTGAGGAAGCATGGGATCGTTGATCTGAGTCGAAATCAAGAGTCAGATGCTTAAGTGACTGAGCCCCCCAGGTGCCCCAAGAAACACATAGGATTGAGGAGTAATAGGGAGTCAGCTGGCAACTCACACTCAGGTGATTCAGAGAAAAAAAATTCTCTGTGCTACACTTGCAACCTTTCTGTACACTTGAGATTGTTACAAAATGTTTAAAGTTTGACATTAAGGCCACTCTTAAAAAGTAAATGATGCCAACAAGCACATGAAAAGATGCTGGGCATCGTAGCCTGTAGGCAAATGCAAATGAAAACCACAATGAGGTCCCACCTCATGCCTACTGGGATGATTATAATCCCCCCAAAATGGAAAGTAACAAATGTTGGTGAGGATGTGGAAAAATTGGAACCCTCCTACATTGCCGGTTGGAATGTAAAATGGTCCAACACAGGTACTCCGACAAATATAGGCATATGCCTGTTCAAAGCAGAAGTAAGCACAATAGTCAAAAGGTAGGGAGAGCTCAACTGTCCATCAAACAAAGTAAGGGCAAAAAATTGTGGTATATCCATACAGTGGAATATTACTCAGCCACAGAAAGGAACAAAGTACTGATACATGCTGCACCCTGGATATAACCTCAAAACATTACATAGGTCAGACACAGAGGGGCACATCGTGAGTTATTCCATTTATACGAAATGTCCAAATAGAAAAATCCATAGAGACAGAGAGCAGGTTGGCTGTTGCCAGGGGCTGTGGGGAGAGCCACTTAATGAGTATGGAGTTTTATTCTGGAGTGATGGAAATGCACCGAAACTAGACGGAGGTGGTGTTGTGCAACATTGTGAATGTACTGAATGTTCACTTTGAAATAGTTACTTATGCCAGGTGAATTTCACCTCCATAGAAATTCACGTTGAAATCCCAGCATTTCCCTGTAAATGGTGTCTTAAAAAATGGTTAGAGATAAAATGCAGTTGCCAGCAGCTGGAGTCTTTAGAAATAGTGTTTCCTGGAACCGGTCCCAGAGGTTGGAACTGCCTCATCTTCATTGGGTAGCTTGGCCTGTCGCCAAGATTACTGCTTCCTAACAGGACACAGGCTGTGGCATTTGAAGCCCATGTTAGAGTGAACCACCAGAGTGAGGCGAGAGGGCTGTGCTAGAAACCCTCCCAGAGAGGGAGGCAGTGCATCCGGGCTCACGATAGCCACTGGTTTTACTCGGATACTGGAAGCTTCGCCTGCACCCTAGAAAGATGGCTAAAATACCAAGGGGCAGAAAGGGTCTGGCTGGGAGAGGCCAACAGACAAATCGGCATGAGCTGCTTCTCTCCCATCAAAGAGCATGACCCACTGAATGTGTGCTGGCGTTTCTGATGGCATCGTGTGGGAGGCGCAGCATACAGCTGACCCTTGAACTACACAATTTGAACTGTGAGGGTCCACTTCTATGTGGATTCTTTTCGACAGGTACAGTACAGTACTGTAAATGTATTTTCCTTATGATTTCCTTAAAAATATTTCCTCTTCTCTAGCTTACTTTACTGTAAGGATACAGGGTATAATGCATATAAGATACAAAATAAGGGCTAATCGACTGTTTATGTTACTGTTAAGGCTTCCGGTCAACAGTAGGCTATTAGTAGTGAAGTTTGGGGGGAGTCAGAAGTCGTATGCAGATTTTTGGTTGCACGGAGGGTTGGCGCCCCTACCTCCCACGTTGTTCAAGGCTCAAACGCATATAGTTCAGATCGTTCCCAGAGCCAGCTGCCTGTATGGCTACCTCTGTTTCTCCAAGAGCAAGCTCCACGTTCTACCCAATGGCCATGGCCAACAGCCTCATTTAAGACTGCGCTCTCTGTACCAACTACATAATAGCTGGGGCCCTTCGTGACCCAGAAGCTCTGCTGTCACTTCTCCATTCTGCAGAATTTCACTTTACGGAGCCTCAGACACAGTCCTAGCAATTTTGTGCCCTTTGGTCCATGATGAGTAACTTATTGGGTTACTTACTGGGTTTTTTGGTATTTTTCGCTTTTTACATTTTCTTGGCCACAGGGGAGGGGGCCTCCTCCCTGTCCCTTGAGGTATTCACAGTTTCTTCCACCACTGCAGCCTCCCCTGGGGGTCCAGGGGGCCACTGGGCACAGGGGGTGGGGCGTGTTCCCATGATCACAGATGGGCACTGGGTAGTTCTGGGCATGGCCTTGTTGATGATAGTGGAGTATTTGGTGAAGGGGCTGAGGGGGGGGTAGAATTACAGCGAGCCCCCCGATGGCAAAGGACGCAACCAGCACCAGCTCCTTGGCCCAGGCATCCTCGCGGAAGGTGGTGCATCTCCCGGCCATCTTGGCCTGTCAGCCACAGCCAGTAATTTGTGGGTTCTTTTCAGTATTAAATCTTCTACAATTCTGAAAACACAGACTGAAGATCAAAGAAACAGAGCAGAGATGAGCATAGGGGTCTCCTTCCTGTGCCCAGCCCTGCCACGCTGGTTTGAGCCAAGGCTCTCACCTGGCCCTGCCTTCTGACTCCTGCCCCCTCTTCCTCTGAGCCTTTCCATGAGCGGACTTCTGGTGGCCCTACAGGCACGACCGACAACTCTCCGTCCATCTTCAGCTCAAGCTCACTTCTAAGCTGCATCCCCGTCAGTCCACCTGTCTGCCGGGCATGGTCTCTTCGGTGTCCTCAAGTCGCTCCAAGTGCAGCCTGCCCCACGTGAGCTCACTGCACACCCCTGAAAACCCCACTTTCTCTTTTTGAGCCTGGTGAGTTTCCCCGAAAGTCGGCCAGCCACCTTCCTTCCCCACCTTCCCCAGCGTTCAGATCCCGATGTCGTCCTCTCCGCACCTCCATCCCGGTACTAGCTCTCCATCACCCCCCGTCATCTCCCTGCCAGAGCTTCAGGTGCACGCAGCGGGTCTCTCGTCTAGACTCGTGGAGCTTCCAAAGTGGTCTGCTTGTGTGTCTCATTCACCTCTCGCACATTCTCCACACTAGGTTGAGGTGATCTTTCTAAAATGTAAAAACAGCTCATTACCTCTCTGCTTCAATATCCTTCACTTGATTCTAACTGCCTACTTGATTCAGGTCTCACCTCCTTAGAGTGGCATTTGAGACCCTCCGTGATCAGACCCTGGGCTCCAGGAATAAAGAAGCATGCAGCTTTTAGAGCATGCCAGGCTTGTCTATACCTTGCCTGCCTGTACACATGCTGTTCCCTCTGCCTAGTGGCCTCCTATTCGCCTTCCCAGGTTCAGAGTGAGTATGAAGCCCTCCCACTCTTCTTACCACCCTGTCCACCCCAAGAAGAATCCATCCTCTCCTTTTGGGCCTCACTCCCCTTCACAGATTCTGTGGTGGCTCCTTGGATCTATGATTGCATATGCTGCTGTTAGTCTGTCTCCCACACTAAATAGAGGGCAACAGCCATGTTTGAATCACCCCCTCATTTCTTGAGTGTTGTGCCTGACATAGTAAAGGCTGAATAAATGACTAATGGGTGATTGATTTGAGGTTCTCACTAATTAGCTGCTTCCTGACTTTGGGGAAATAACTGGCTAGACCTCAGTCGTGTCATTTGTGAAGTAAGGGAATTGAGACGGACTGTAGGTTGTTACTTTTGTTCTACAGACTGCTTCTCAGTCCGTGTTCCCGTCACCCCAAGATGAGTTTCTTTCACACATCCATGAAACACCATGCCATTCTCAGAGAAGTGTTTCCTTATGGGTCTTACAAAGAACAAAACATAATGACTCTTTGTAAAAATGATCATAAACCTACGGCCACAGTCTTGGGTTCGCGGTGATACTGGGTTGAATTCCCCTCCCCATTCCCACCCACCTGGAACATCACAGTGTGATATTATCCGGAACTAGGAGATGTAATTGGTGAAGATGAGGTCAATACTGGATTAGGGAAGGCCTTATATCCAGTATATGGTTGGTGCCCTTGTAAGAAAAGCAGGGGACACAGAAACTTGGAGAATTGGGGGCCGTGTAGATGGGAGCAGAGATTGGAGTGATGTGTTTATAAGCAAGGAATGCCAAGGATCACTGGGAGGCCCCAGACCAGGAAAAAGAGAGGAAAGATCCTCCCCTCAAGCCTTCAAAGAGAACGTGGCTCCACGTGGTCTTAATGGTCTTAACATGGGCTTCATTTCAAACTTCTAGCCTCCAGAACCGTGGGAATAAATGACACCAGGTTTCAAGCCACCGAGTTTGTGATTTGTTATGATGGCCCTAGGACACCAGCACACTGGCCCAGCCACATCACCTCTCAACTGCCTCTTCCTCCTTGGTGCAGTGATCTCCCCACCAGTAGAGTCGCCATGAGACAAATGAAGAGTATCTCATTCTATATTGTAAGATACCACACACAGGACATGAGTCTTTGGGCATGGTCAAGGGCATGGTCCAGTTCAAGTAATGAGTTTGTAATCCGGCAGGCAGTAAAAGAATTAACTTCATACTCTATGAAGTCTGGTGGAAAAGCAACAGCTCTTGGCCCTTTTAATGCTTGTTCCTGTCAAATAAGATTTTGGGACCCTATCTGCAAAGCCAAAGAAATGATTGGAGGGTGGCTGGGGTGGCCACGTAGATGAGAGAGTGGGAAGTATTAAGGGTCACACGGAAGACGGACGTGGTTTCTCTTTCTCTTGTTTATTCTGCACCAACTTGTCAAATGCCCTTAAATATAGCAGCTAGTCTGCCAACCTTTTCTAATTTTCTTGACCTTAATCAGGGCCAGATAAGGAGGGCAGTCACGTGGTGACTGGTGACCAGCGGGTTCCAGCCTCCTTCAGACTCCGAGTGCTCTCCTAAGAATCTCTTGCCCCTTGGGTCCATTACAGTACGTGCCAGGCTAAAGGCTCCTTTAACTCTGTGCTTGTTTGGCATCGGTGTGATGAGATGTTATCAGATCAGGCAGATGCTGTCAGGGAATCAAGATGTAAATTGGGTAACTGAGACCCAGATTGTAAAATGCCCCAAGCTCCACCATCACCGTATCTACTTTGCAGAGTGGAAGTTCAAGCAGGGGTGGGGCTGGCCATGGCCTTGTTCCCTACCGAGGGGACCGAGGGGACCATGCTCCCACTGAAGACGGGTGTGACAGCACCCGATTCTCTGCTCAGGGCCCAGGATATCCAGCTCTGTCCTGGAATGGCCGTGGGAAGAAGCAAAATTTCCCTTGAGAGGCTCAAATACCACTTTACGCTTCTGCGTGGTACATAAAGCCTCTGCCCTTTGCTACTACAGTGGTTATGACCTTTCACGTGAAAGATCTCTCTCCCTTTTACATCCCTTGTTTTGAAGCTGATGTGACCTCCGTTATTGGGGGGACACTCCAACATGTTGACTCAGTATATAAAATCGTTGTGGCAATCCAAAACCGATTTATCTTAAAGCTAAGGAAGAGGGATCTTAACTAAATGATTTTGTGAACTCCTCAGCTTCTATGCCCAAAGCAGTGCCACCTGGCATCTAATAGGATTGTAGGGTGAAAACAGCAGTATCCTTACATTTCTATTTGTAGCCCCCCTAACCCGTGGGGACTGGACCCAAGAGCAAATCTGCATGACAGGTACCACGCAGTACTGGAAAGAGTGACTCAAGGCCAAGGCGTGGCTAGTGATCCAGGGCTGTGTGTTGGGCTCTGTCTCCAGTGAGCTGCTTCCTGGGGACGTGTGGGACCTGGCAGGCCCACGCCACCAGTCTATGCCCAGAAAGTGAACGTGGCTTCCCAAGGTGGAATCTTTGCTGTAATTTATGCCTCGCATTTGGTTTTCCAAGTAGGATTTCTTAAATTACTACTTTTGTGTCAAGATTTGAAAGTGTTTTCAAGTTTTTCTCATGAACGGGCAGTGAATTTTGTCAAATGCTTTTTCTGCGTCTGTTAAGATCATCCTCTGATTTTTATCCTTCCTTTTGGTAATGTGGTGCCTCACGCTGATTTGCAAATATTGAACCGTCCTTGCATTCCTGGAATAAATCACACTTGATCATGGTGAACTGATCGTTTTAATTTATTGTCGAATTCAGTTTTCCAATATTTTGTCAAGGATATTGGCATCTGTTCATCAGGGATATTGGTTTTATAATTCTTTTTTTGTAGTGTCTTTGTCTGGTTTTGATATTAGGTTAATGCTAGCCTCATAGAATGAATCTGGAGGTTTTCTTTCCTCTTCTATTTTTTGAAATTTTTAAAAAAATATTTTGAGGAGGGGCGCCTGGGTGGCTCAGTCGGTGAAGCGGCCGACTTCGTTCGGCTCAGGTCATGATCTCGCGGTCCGTGAGTTCGAGCCCCGCGTCGGGCTCTGTGCTGACGGCTCGGAGCCCGGAGCCTGTTTCAGATTCTGTGTCTCCCTCTCTCTGACCCTCCCCTGTTCATGCTCTGTCTCTCTCTGTCTCAAAAATAAATAAACATTAAATAAACAAATAAATAAATATTTTGAGGAGAATAAGTCTTAACTCTTCTTTGAATGTTCAGTAGAATTCATCTGTGAAGGCATCAGGTCCTTCAGTTTTGTTAGGAGTGTTGATTTGATTACCGATTCAATTTCATTACTAGTAATTGGTCTGTTCAGATTTTCTCTTTCTTCCTGATTCGGTCCTGGAAGATTATATGTTTCTAAGAATTTATCCATTTCTTCTAGATTGTCCAGTTTGTTTGGACAACTATGTGTCCAATTATACGGTTGTTTGTATAATTTTTTGTAATAGTCTCTTAAAATCCTCTGTATTTCTGTGATGCTAGTTGTAACTTCTCCTTCTGATTTTATTTATTAGAGTCCTCTCTTTGTTTTCTTGATGAATCTGGCTAAGGTTTTATCAATTGTGTTTATCTTTTCAAATAACCAACTCTTAGTTTCATTGACCTTTTTTATT
Source organism: Neofelis nebulosa (assembly GCF_028018385.1). Taxonomy (NCBI): domain Eukaryota; kingdom Metazoa; phylum Chordata; class Mammalia; order Carnivora; family Felidae; genus Neofelis; species Neofelis nebulosa. The sequence continues at coordinate 6,546,691 of NC_080794.1, read as the reverse complement.
GGTTTTTGTTTGTTTTAAACTTTCTTTTTAGAGAGAGAGAGAGTGCAAGTGGGAGAGAGGGGCAGAGAGAGACAGAGAGAGAGAGAGAATCTCAAGCAGGCTCCATGCTCAGCAAAGGGCCTGACATGGGGCTCGATCCCATGACCCTGGGATTATGACCTGAGCCAAAATGAAGAGTAGGATGCTCAACCAACTGAGCCACCATGGTGCCCCATTTGTTTGTTTGTTTGTTTGTTTGTTTGTTTTCACCTCTTTTTCATCTATTTCTTCTCTGATCTTTATTTCCTTTCTTCCTACTACCTTGAGCTTTGGGGATTTTTTTCCCTAGTTCCTTGAGGTATAAGTTAGATTGTTTATTTCAGATTTTTCTTGGCTTTTTTTGAGGAGGGCCTATACCTCTAAAACCTCCTCTTTGGACAGCTTCTCTGCATCCCAAAGGTTGGGGAATGTTGTGTTTTCATTTTCATTTGTCTCAAAGTATCTTTTTAATTTCCTCCTTGATTTCTCCATTGACTCATTGGTTGTTTAGTAGCATATTGTTCAGCCTCCACGTGTTTGTGTTTTTCCAGGTCTATTTTCTCATAATGAAACCGGTCATTTCAGTTTCATAGCATTGTGGGCAGAAAATATGCTTCAGATGATTTCAATCTTCTTAAATTTTTCTTCAAGACTTGTTTTGTGGCCTAACGTAATCTATCCTGGAGAATGGTCCGTGTGCACTGGAAAAGAATGTGTATTCTGCTTTTGGGGAATGGAACATTCCATATGTACCTGTTAAGTTCATATGGTCTAATGTGTCGTTCAATGCCACTGGTCTATATTGATTTGCTGTCTGGATGATCTAGCCATTGATTTAAGTGGATGTTAAAGACCCCTACTTTTATTGTATTACTGTCAGTTTCTCCCTTTATGTCTGTTAATATTTGCTTTATGTACTTAGGTGCTTCCGTGTTGGGTGCATAAACATTTACAATTATTATATCCTCTTGTTGGGTTGATCCCTTTATTGTTACCTAATGTCCTTCTTTGTCTCTTTTTACAGTATTTTTTTTTTTTTTAGTTTTAAGTTTAGTTATTAATTTTGAGAGGAGAGAGAGGAAGAGGAGGAGGGACAAAAAGAGAGGGTGAGAGAATCCCAAGAAGTCCTCATACTGTCAGCATGGAGCCCAGTGTGGGGCTCGAACCCACAAACATGAGATCATGACCGGAGCCGAGATCAAGAATCAGACACTTAACCACATATGTGCACACCCTTACAGTCTTTGTTTTGAAGTCTATTTTGTTTGCCATAAGTATTGTTACTCCAGCTTTTTTTCATTTCCGAGGCATGAAATATCTTTTTATATACCTTCACTTTCAGTCTGCATGTGTCTTTAGATACGAAGTGAGTCTCCTGTAGGCAGCATATAGATGAAACTTGGGTTTTTTATCATTCAGTCACTCTCTTTCTTTTGATTGGAGCGTTTGTTCCATTTAAAGTAGTTGTTGATTGCTATGTTTTTATTGCCATTTTGTTCATTATTTCAGGTTGCTTTTGTAGTTCTTCTCTGTTGCTTTCTTCTTCTCTTGCTCTCTTCCCTTGTGATTTGATGGCTTTCTTTAGTCTTTGGCTAAGATTCCTTTCTCTTTATTTTTTGTAGATCTATTATAGGTTTGTGGCTTTTGGTTACCATGAGGTTCATATAAAACACCATATGGAGATATAGCAGTCTGTTTTAAGTTGATAGCTGCTTAAGTTTGTACACATTCTAAAAGCAGTACATTTTTACTCCCTCTCCATGTTTTATATATTTGATATCATATTTTACATCTTTTTTATTTTTTATTTTTTCCTTGATCATTTTCTTTTACTTCTAGTTATGGCCTTTTCTGCTTAAACAAGTCATTTTAACACTTCTTATAAGACCAATTTAATGGTGATAAACTCTTTTAACTTTTGTTTATGTGGGAAACTCTTTTATCTCTCCTGCAGTTCTGAATGATAACCTTGCCAGGTAGAATATTTTTGGTTGCACGTTTTTTTCCTTTAGCACTTTGAAGATATCATGCCTGCAAAGTTCCTACTGGAAAATCAGCTGATAGCCTATGAGATTTCCCTCGTATATAACTGTTGTCTTTCCTCTTGCTGTCATTTAGGCTGAAGGAGGGCAAGAAGAATGCCACCTGCTAGCACTTCCATTCCCAGAGAAAGTTCCTACAGAACCCTGGCCCTGTGGCACATGCCCTAAAATTAATTAATAAATCTTCGCAGGGCACCTGAATGGCTTGGTCAGTTAAGCGTCTGATTCTTTTTAAATTTTTTTTAACGTTTTTTAATTTATTTTTGAGACAGAGAGAGACAGAGCATGAACGGGGGAGGGGCAGAGAGAGAGGGAGACACAGAATCGGAAGCAGGCTCCAGGCTCTGAGCCATCAGTCCAGAGCCCGACGCGGGGCTCGAACTCACGGACCGCGAGATCGTGACCTGAGCCGAAGTCGGACGCCCAACCGACTGAGCCACCCAGGTGCCGCAAGCGTCTGATTCTTGATTTCGGCTTAGGTCATGATCCCAGGGTCGTGGGCTCGAGCTCCACATCAGGCTCCATGCTGGGAGTGGAGCCTGCCTTGGATTCTGTCTCTTTCTCCTTCTGTCCCTCTCCCCTGTGTGCGTTCTCTCTCTCTCTCAAATAAACAACAACAATAATAATAATAATAATAATAAATCTCCTTCACACATTACCCAGGTACTTTTCAAAGTTCTGGTTCTCAGAGCATGAGAGATTTAACAGTAGAGGCTCGGTTTCCTGTAGCATGTCAGCTCCCAGAGTTAAGCCCTGCTGATTTTCAAGGCCGGGTGTATTGGGGGCTTGTCTTCTTGGAGGTGCAGATCCCCAGGGCAGAGGGGTGCCTGGTATGGATCTCGAGCTCCTCACCCCCCAGGGAGGACTTCATGCCTTTGATATCCCTCCTGATGTCTTTAGCTGTGGAAGATCTGTTCTATCAGTCTTTAGGTCGTCCTCAGAGAGGGTTGTTCTATATGTAGTTACAGCCTTGGTGTGTGCATGGGAGGAGGTAAGCTCAGAATCATCCTGCTCCCCTCAGAATCAGCCACAATTATATTATTATGAGAAAAGGAGAGAATGGCTTCAGCCCCGCATACACCTACCACACTATGACCGTTACTTATTTACTTGTTCCCGCTCAGACACTGAGCTCTGTGGGGCCGGCAAGTCTCATTCCTCCTTCTGGCTTCAGAATCTCCCATAGAAACCAACATAGATCTTCAGGTCAGGTCAAGTTCTTTGGTTATACACCCCCTAAGAATTGCATGCCTCCGTGTATGAGAATGAATTCACCAGTACAGTTTTTTGAACAACGCATGATACGCCCCACCGGACTGTAAGCCTGGTGAGAACAGAGACTATGATTTTTGCCCCTCAAGACCCAGCACCACGCCATCAGCAAAGATGCGTGACTTTAGGTCATTACACTTCACAACTGGGAGCTGAATTGGCTCCGTTTTAAGAATCGAAACCACAGCAGTCATGGAGAATCAGCATCACTGCTGTGAAGCCCGAGCCTGTCCTTTCACATATACACGAGTCACGGTTATATGAACGTGGACAGTGGGCCTGTCCTGGGATGGTGCTGGGCACACAGACATTAGTAAAACCACCCTCTGCCCTTGAGGGCCTCCCAGCCAGCTGATGGCCACGTGGTAGAACTTTCTAGGCCTCCACAATGAGACCACCACAGCATTTTGTCTACAGATAAATGTGTTTTTCCTATTTAAGGGGGGGAAAAAAGCCATGAGAACATCATGGCAGCATATTTAGGGCCATTAAAAAGCAGTGTTTTTCAGTGACAGATCAAGCAGACCAGTCAGGAGCTAATTCCTGTCAGCACCAATAATTTGTCTCGCTTTGAGAAGCAGTAGTGGTACTGGGAGGTGTCTACGGCTCCTTCCTGGGGCCCAGGGCAACTTGGTGGGATGACATCTGAAGAAAGCCCCAAGCATTCGATACAAAATGCTATGCAAGTGGCAAGTGGACAAGGAGAAATTGATCATCTTTCCTCGATACACAGTCTCTCAAAGAACTACCAGAGTCAACAAAATCATCTGTAAGAGCAGCCCAAAAGGCTGGATGGGACCGCGAATAGTAACGGGAGGGTCAGGAGAAGAGTGACGTTACCATCCCCCACCTACGGACTCCTGTGTCTTCAGTCAAGTCTCTTCACCTTGGGCTCAGACTCCCTGCATAAAGTGGCACTGCCCCCCCACCCCCACCCCAGCCCTGGCACAGAACATCTCCAACTCTATTTTGCGCATGAATCGCTCCGGTGAAAATGCGGCTGTCATTCCAAAGGTCTGGGTGCACCCTGAGATTGTGTGTCTGTCCCCTTCCCGGACCCACCTGGATCTGTCCATGAGAGTCTGAGATCTGCGTGCAGCACATGACGGGAGTATGACAAGCACCAGCTTAGATGCAGACTAGCGCTGTGCCTTTTCAGATGCGGCTTGCACCCCGGAATTACCTCGAAAGTCAGTGTGGCTTAGTGGTCTGGGGTGTGACCGCGGCATCTCATCTTTTAAGGCGCCAGGTGATTCACATGCACAGCAAAGTCTCGGAACCAATGGACTTGGGCAGTGGTTTGGGGACTTGAGGTGTCAGAATCCCCTGGGGAGCCCAGAAAGAGCACCGGGGCCCAGGGTCGTGGGAGTGGAACAGAGCCGGGCCTCGGCGGTACTGAGCTCCCGGGTGCTTCTGATTCTGCCAGTGTAGGGACCGCCGAGAGAGGCAGACCTACCCACGGTGGCCTGGAGAACAGCAGGTGCACGGAGAATGGCGTGCAGGTGCGCTGCCGTTATCCGTCCCCTCAGCCCCCTGGGCAGCCGGTGCCAGTGCAGCCAGCTGGCTCACTGGGTCCCTTCACCCGCCGTGTGTGATGACAAAGTGTGAGATGCATTGTTCATTCCAAACAAAAACAAAACCCGGGTGTTCCTGAATCAGTCCTTTGGGGAATGGCGGGTTTCGGGCAACAGGTTTCTTCACCGCAGGACTCCTCAGAGTCTTTATGTGCCAGTGTCCAGCACGGCCCTCCAAAGGCACGAGTGAAATAATGGCCATTTCTCAAACGTCTGTGACCAGGGAACCCTTTTTCATGGAGCCAGTCCAGAGAATTTGCTGCACAGGGGAGCCTGGGTGGCTCAGTCTGTGAAGCGTCCGACGTTGGCTCCGGTCATGATCTTTGGATCCTCTGTCCCCATCTCTCCCTCCCCCCAGTCTCTCTCTTGCTCTCTCTCTTTCTCAAAAATAAACACTAAAAAAAATTGAGGGGTTGGGGCGCCTGGGTGGCTCAGTCGGGTGGGCATCTGACTTCCGCTCAGATCATGATCTCGTGGTTTGTGAGTTCAAGCCCCGCGTCAGGCTCTGTGCTGACAGCTCGGAGCCTGGAGCCTGTTTCAGATTCTGTGTCTCCCTCTCTCTCTGCCCCTCCCCTGCTCATGCTCTGTCTCAAAAATAAATAAAACATTAAAAAAAAATTGAGGGGCGCCTGGGTGGCTCAGTCAGTTAAGTATCCAACTCTTGGTTTCAGCTTACGTCATGATCTCACGATTTCGGGGGTTCGGGCCCCACATCAGGCTCTGTGCCGGCAGCATGGATTCTCTCTCCCCCTCTCTCTCTGCCCCTCCTCCACTTGCACTGTCTCTCTCTCTCTCTCAAATAAACTTAAGAAAAATTGAGAAGAGAATTTGCTGCACAAAGCCTTTAGACCCCTTTGACAGGGTGTGTCCAGGTACAAAATATCTAATCTACTCAATAAAGCAAATATCAGCATCATCTCCGTATTTTTCTGGTTCTGTCCTAGCTTTCCTCATTCCATCTGTAGCATTTATTGCAAGACGTTTGTGGGGACCCGTGATGTGGACCCGCTCAGAGGACTCTGCCTTTTCTTTTAAGGATGAAGACACTGAGAGTAGAGCGCATGGTCCTGGGCACATCTGATTTTAGGACAAAGATCACATAACTGGAGCAGAGGTCAGGACCTGGAGGGGGACTTGGGATGGTCTGGTGGCTTGTTCCCCAGCCCCCCACGCCCATCCCAGGGGTTTCCTGTCTGTCCAGAAGGTGGGCAGGGAGGACCCCTGGAGCCCAGCTTTAAAGTCACTTGCCTAGGGGCGCATGGATGGCTCAGTCAGTTCAGCGCCCAACTCTTCATTTCAGCTCAGTCATCATCTCACGGTTCGTGAGTTCAAGCCCCACGTGGGGCTCTGTGCTGATGATGCAGAGCCTGTTTGGGATTCTCTCTCTCTCTCTGCCCCTTCCCGGCTCGCTCCCCGCCTTTCAAAATAAATAAACTTAAAAAAAATTGCAAAGCCACTTACCTAGGGAGCAGGCTTGACGCTCTGACCCTGCAGGACAGCAGGCCTCCTCTCTAGGGCTTTGTCTGTCTGTCTGTCTCCCTTTGGAAGATGGTGGGGGTGAGGGGAACACCGTGGGAACTGATCCACCCTCAGCCCTGGACTGGGGAAAATGCACCGGGCACGACTTCACCCATCCTTCGCCCAAGTCCAGCCCATTCCTGGCCAGCCTTTTTTTTGCTGCAGGTTCACGGGGATCCCCGGGACGTGGATGCTGTAGGGTGGGGTGGTCACAAAACCCCTGGGGGACGAGCCCGTTGTCCCAGACAAGGGAGGCAACAAGCCAGGCGTCTCTCCACAGAGAGTCCCAGGCATTGAAGAGACCTTTAAAGCCACCCGATTGAGTCATCTCTTCTGTGCTAGATGTCTTTTGGTTGGAACCAGGTTATTCTAATATGCGTTGGGACAATGTTAATGGGAAGAGGCACTCTAACTGGTTTTTATTTTCTTTGCTGTAATTTTCTCTCTCTTCACATTTTCCTCCAATTGACCTAGCTCTTTATAATAAGAAAAGGCATCTAAACTGTTTCCGTTGGGCAGAGGTTGGCTAGAAGCGGGTCACCGCGTGGGGCTGGGGGTGACCGGCAGTCCGGGAAGGGAGAGCCGGGCCAGCCCGTGGCCCTGAGGTGTTCCCGCTCCGCTGTGTGCGATCGGGGCTTCCCTTCCTGCCCGTAGCTCACCGTCTCCCGTGTGATCTGATAAGGAGACTCCGCGGGCTGCAGAGACAGCGGCAAAGCAGGAGCAGAGGGCCCTGGGGGCCGGGCGGTTGGGGGACAGCCGGCTTCTGCCACACCTGTCGACCCGTCTCTGGTTGCATCCCCAGGTGAGCCTCAAAGCAGGAGCCGCGCATCAGCCTCTCCTCTGACAACTGTCAGCCTCTGCTGCCACCTGCCCAGGCCTGTCACTGCGCCTCTCAGCAGGTAAGGAAATGGTGTGTCGTGTCCAGGAGCGGGTTCCCTCTGGAGAGCGGGTGTCTTTGCCTGCAGTGCGCGTGTGGGCCTGGGTGAGCCTGGGCTGTCAGGATTTCCGTGTGTGGCCCGGTCCTCACACGTCACTTTCTCCCAGCAGCTGTCACCATCCTGTCCCCCTGCCCCCTTCCGTAGCAGATGTAGGGCCCTTATGAAGCCACCCCCTTACGTCCTCCCCCATGTGAGTGGATGGGCCCCCTGTTGGGGGAGAAGGGAGGAGAACTGGATGACTGGATGACCACGGAAGAGGCCCCACGGCCTTCTCAGTCCTAAGTTAGGCAAAGTTCAGGATCACTCGAGGGGTGAGTCTGTGCTGGGAGAGTAGGAGAGACCAGGTGGCAAGAGGGAAACCCTGTTCCTCCCCCAGACGCCATACTAGGCCCCGGAGAGGGGACAAGCTGGGAGCCACACTAGGGAGATGCTTCCTCCCACTTTCACTAGGAGTTCCACACAATTAGGTTATCGAACCTTCCTGAATAGGTTTCCTCATTTGAGAAGTTAGAGGATCAGACCTGGACCTCTACGTTCCAATGTTAACATTGAGCAATTCAAATGTTACTTGCTACTCAAGATGTGGTCCACGGATCAGCCGCAGCTGAAAGCTTGTTAGAAATGCAGATTCTTGGGGGCGCCTGGGCGGCTCAGTCTGTTGAGCATCTGACTCTTGATTTGGGCTCAGGTCATGATCCCAGTGAGCATGAAGCCTGCTTGGGATTCTCTCTGTCCCTCTGGCCCTCCCCCACTCATGCTTTCTTTCTCTCTCTCTAAAAAAAAAAGAAATGCAGACTGTTGGACCATACCCCAACTCACTCCATCAAAATCTGTGTTTTATCAAGCTCCCCAGGGATTCATACATTCATTAAATTTTTTTATAAGATTATTTATTTCGAGTGAGAATGTGTGTGCCCATGAGTCTAGGAGGGGCAGAGAGAGAGAGAGAGAGAGAGAGAGAGAATCCCAAGCAGACTCCACGCTGTCAGCACAGAACCCGACGCGGGGCTCAAACTCACAAACTGTGAGATCATGACCTGATGCTAAATCAAGAGTCAGATGCTTGGGGCGCCTGGGTGGCGCAGTCGGTTAAGCGTCCGACTTCAGCCAGGTCACGATCTCGCGGTCCGTGAGTTCGAGCCCCGCGTCAGGCTCTGGGCTGATGGCTCGGAGCCTGGAGCCTGTTTCCGATTCTGTGTCTCCCTCTCTCTCTGACCCTCCCCCGTTCATGCTCTGTCTCTCTCTGTCCCAAAAATAAAATAAAATAAAATAAAATAAAATAAAATAAAATAAAATAAAATAAAATAAAATAAAATAAAATAAAAAAGAGTCAGATGCTTAACTGGCTGAGCCACCCAGGCCCCTCCTACATTTTTTAAAGGGCTGATTCAGAGAGTCCCGAAGGTGCACGGAACACCTCACAAGGTAATTTGGTGGATGCCGAGGAGCGATGGAGCAGCTTTAAAGCCAGCCATGGTTCTCCCCCTGTGGCCCATGCCCAGAATCCCCTCGGGAGGTTGTGAAGTACAGGTGTCTAGATCGGGGGTCGGTCACAGTCCAGGTCCTGGGTACGTGTGCTGGGAGAAAGCTTACCGGCCACTCGGAGAGAGAGCATGAACAGACATGAAACAGTATGGGTCACTGATGGCAGTAAGAGCAACGTCCTATAAGGGGGTCTGACAGGGCCAGGGGCAGCAGGGCAGAGGAGGTGGAGTGGAGCAGGCTTGTCATCCTGTGTCCCAGGAAGAGTGCCTTCTTCCCTTATTTTCTGCATCTCCACTCTTAGTTACGGGCAGCTGTAGTTATTCGTCCTCTTCTTTCTTGAGCGAGAGCGGAAATTGGGGAGAGCAAGGGATTTCCGTTTCGTTGTTGGCTATTTGTTTTCATGTGTTGAAAAAGACTATTTGTATATGCTGAGGAGAGGGCACCCAGAGACACCAACGTTACAGGAGAAAGAGGGCGGGTGACAGGGCAGAGCCTGAGGAGAGACGGGCCCACCACACGGGCAGTGTCAGCCTTGGATGAGGCCGGGCTTCCAGCCACAAGTGCCAGATGACCCAGGAGACTCCTGCGAGTCTCCTGACTTTGCCCTGGGTCAGTCCCCAGTGGCCAGTATGGCAAGACCCAGTCAAGGCAGCCAGAGAGGGGGTATCTCCTCTCATGCCTCAACAAGGGAAGTAAACACGAGGTAGCCGGGAATGGGAGTGAGATGGCGGGCACCTTTGAGGACCCACTAAGGCTGACTGTGTGTGATGGCACCAGTCCCAGCACATGGGGGGCTTCCACGGAAGCACCTTGCAGCCCCTTAGTGTGAGTGGAGTGGGGAGGGTGTTGGATTGATAAGATGGGAAAGACAAAGGAAAGACAACAAGTCTTGGGAGAGAGGGACCATGAGTTGGGTTGTCCACTAGGCTGACTGTGGCTCTGGGTGACACTAGGGAAGGCTGTCACCGAGGAGACAGCCATGGAAGGACATAGCACTTTGAGGCTGAGAGGGAGGAAAAGAGTGAGCAAGGAAGGCTCAGAGGTTGTGGTGAGAAGGTGACACTGGGGCTGTGGACAGACATGGTCTGGAGGGGACACAGGAGGGGCCACCAAGGAGGTGGAGGGGCTGGCAGGACGGGACAGGGTTAAGAGTCCATGCATCTCAGGTTCTGGAGCCCCCACCCCACCAGCCTATTTTATCTCCAGGACACAAGAAGCCAAACACAGCTCATTGGGATCTTTCTGAATATTAAGCATTCAGCCAGAGTTCTCCTCTGTGTTGCAGAGTGGAGTAGTTGAAAATGTGCCCCTCTTTGTAAACAGAGGAAGAATGAGAAAATAGTGGGGTGGGATTCGGGTGTTCTAAATGCAGCCAGTCAGGGGCCAGAGGGAGGGAGATGGCCGCTCTGGGGTCTGACGAGGCTCTGATTCTGCTAGTAACAGTTCCTACACAGGGACACCTGCTCTCACTTAAACACACTCACACCCACCCACACACACCCAGTGCAGAGCCCCTCTCCTCCTCCTTGGTTGGCCCTTCCCCCGTGTCTTCCATCTTCACTCCTGCTGACCCTGGCCTCATCGCTGTGCCCTGCTTCGGTGCCTTCCCCAACTTCTAAAATCCCAAGATCAAATATGAGGAAGGAGAAGGATGAATTCTGGAATGGGAAGAGAGGATCAGGATCTGAGAGCAATGATTTGTGGGTCCTTTTTTCCTTGCATCAGGCCGGGGAAGGTTGAGAACCAGACTGTTCTTCCTTTTGTGTGGATACACAGGAACGCTGATACACATCAACACCCACACCCACAGAGGAACAGCTACACACACATGGACTGGCACAGGGCACGTACCACAGGCCTGTGGGCACACACAGGGACACACACAGACCTGAACACACATGCAGAACACAAGCGCATCTCTACATAGCAGGGTTTAGGTGGCTGTCCCCCTGGGTTTCCAAGCCCCAACTATTCATTATTCTCCTTCTCTTCTTGTTGAGTAGAAGTTCCCAACCAAGATAGGAACACCTACCTGTTAAACTCTAATTTAGGTGACTGATCTATATCTTAGAACAAGAAACTTTTGGGGGTACCTGAGTGGCTCAGTCGGCTAAGCATCCGACTCTTGATTCCAGCTCAGGTCATAATCTTACAGTTCATGAGATCGAGCCCCGAGCTGGGCTCTGTGCTTACATCATGGAGCCTGCTTGGAATTCTCTGTCTCCCCCTCTCCATCCCTCCCCCACTCATTCTCTCTCTCTTTCTCTGTCTCTCTATCTCTCTGTCTCTCTGTCTCTCAGTCTCTGTCTCTCTGTCTCTCAAAATAAACATAAAAAAAACAAGAAACCTTTATTTTTCAAAACACTGCCTGTGGACAAATGAGGCTGCTGCCATGCCTCGCCTGAACCACAGAGTTAGCACGTATGTGGAAAACCCACAGAGCGTGGCCTATACACCAAGATACTGGCCGGGTCTCCTCAACCCTCACTATGTGCCTTTGGAAGCCACTGTCACCTGTGCGACCCACCTGCAGCTCTGAGGTTGAATGATTAGGCCCCTTCCAAGTGGCCTCTCATTAGATGGGACAACTGGAACTGTGGGCACCTGTGTAGAAGTCTGTGCTTTCTCGTGGAACAGTTCGCATTCCAGTGTTTTCTTAGTCATGTGGCACCCTTACATGTCAGACCAGGGAGAATTTCTTTCTTCTACAAATACAGATCTCTGCTTGGGATAGTGTGTGTGTGTGTGTGTGTGTGTGTGTGTGTGTGTGTCTGTGATTGTTTAAAAACAAACTCGGGCACCTGGGTGGCTCAGTCACTTGAGCGTCCGACTTTGGCTCAGGTCATGATCTCCTGGTTCACGAGTCTGAGCCCCGCATCGGGCTCTTAACTCTCAGGGTGGAGCCTGCTTCCGATCCTCTGTCCCCCTCTCTCGCTGCCCCTCCTCCATCCCTCGCTTGCATGTGTGTGCTCTCTCAAAAATAAATATTTCTAAAAGTTAAAATAAATAAAAGCTCCCAGCATAAAGTCCGTAAAATTTTTCGAATGAGGGCAAATTAACATTAATAATAAAGCGATTGTATTCAGGGGAAGCTTGTACTTAGAGCTGTAGAAAGACCCCTTACCTAGGCTTCAAAGCTTTGCGTTTGGGTTCCGGATCCACAAAGTTTGGCTGTGAGACCTTTAGCTATTGGCTTAATTTCTCTGAGTTTTGCACTTTCCTGACTCAACAAAACCAAACTTAATTTGTTCTGCCAGCCTTCGGGGCTGCTAGGGGAATGAACGGACAAATGTGTAGGGAAACGATTTACTGCTAACAAAGTACCACACAAAAGTCAGGGGATTAACGCTGGGACCATCTAGTATCTTCCGCTCCCTCTACTCACGGCTGAGAAAGTCTCCCCAGGCAAAAGCCTAAGGTCTTGCTCCCGTCCCCCTCGTGAAGCATTTCTTCCGCTCGTCCCGGGAGGGTTTACTCACAGATGCTCCCTGGCGTGGACAGAGACGCTGTGGGTGGTGGGAGCGGGGAGAAGAGCGAGGGCTCTGCCCGACCTTGGGGAAAAGCCGCACTTCCAACCCTCTGACTTTGCTCGTTGCAGGGGCAGAGAATGACAGAAGGCATGTCGAATAACAGTAATACCAGCATCTCCCAAGCGCGGAAGGCCGTCGAGCAGCTTAAGATGGAAGCCTGTATGGACAGGGTGAAGGTGAGCACACCCGAGCCGGCCTCACCCCCTGCCCCAAACCCAGCTCGGAACGGTCCTCCCATTTCCTCGCGAGAGTTATTAACACGCTACCCGGCAGAGCGGCCAGCCGGCCTTGGCAGCTGTAACATTTACAAAGGAGCGTTTGCCTCAGAGTTCCAAGTGTGCTCAAGGATCCAAAGGATGCAGAATACACAGTGTGCATGAATTCCGTAAGGAATGGCCAAAAATAGACTCATACTCGTCTCAGCTCTATTTAGCCCTGTTGTCATGCCAATAAGCGAGAGAGTTTAACGGTGAGATCAGTCAGAGTTCTCCTGCCTGATCCAGTGACTTCGAGGTTAGGCAGTGTCGGGTGTTTTGACAGGGGCGCTGTCGAGAGTGGAGCATTGAACCGTGCATCGTGTTTGTCAAATGTTCCTTTGGGGAAAGTGAAGGAAGGTGCCAGTCGCCTCCTACCGTGTTCATTTCGCTGCTCAGCGTAGGTCTGTTCGTGCTGGGAGAGCTGGAGCAGGATGAAGCCACCTATTCTCCAGATGTCACTTAGATTTGCAGGAGGCCGGGCAGAGCACGTCGCTCTGAAATAGCATGCGGGTCCATTGACTGTGATAGAGCTGGAACCCCGCCAGGAGTCTGACACTAGGAGGCTCAAGTCCAGCGGCCTCTGGGCACCTGGAATCAGGGGTCTCGCCCAGGCATCCGGGATTCATAGAAGACAGGTTGCAAGGGGGCAACGGGTGACTCCTAAAGCTTTCCGCTGGCAGAGCAGACAGTCCCTCCCCAAGGTTCCCATCCCCAAGACCCCCTCCCCCCACCTCACGCTGCAGTTATGGCCAGCTAGCACCAGCTCCTGCCTCCATCGCGACAGTTACTCCCTCCCCCGGGGCCTTGGGGTTCGAGCTATCCAAGGAGGCAGCGGCGTGCACAGAAAGTGACGTGATGATAGAAGACACGGGGAGGGGGTCCAGCGTGATGCAAATTGGCATAAGTGGACCAGTATCATGGGCCACCTTGCACGTTCTTTTTTTTTTTTTTTAAACGTTTATTTATTTTTGAAAGACAGAGTGCGAGTCGGGGAGAGGTGAGGGAGGGGCAGAGAGAGAGAGGGGGACACAGCATCGGAAGCAGGCTCCAGGCTCCGGAGCTGTCGCCACAGAGCCCGACGCGGGGCTCGAGCTCGTGAAGCGTGAGATCGTGACCTGAGCCGAAGTCGGACGCTCAACCTACTGAGCCACCCAGGCGCCCCGCCGTGCACATTCTCGTACCAGCTACAGATGAGGCATCGCCCCTTAAAGTCTAGGCTAGAGGAGGGAGCGAGAAAACAAACCACCGTAAAGGAGGGAGAGCCCCGCCAGTGTAGAGACGGACGTGACGATGAGCGCCGCAGACAGTGAGTGCTCCGCAGGGACAGACATTTGCTGAGAGGAGTGGGGGGGGGGGGGTGTTGGTGAGCCTCGCTCTTCTGATAAACGTGCCTGAATACCTGCTCTGCACGAGGCGTGGTGCGGGGATACAAACACGAGCGGAATGATGCCCCCGTCCTATCGCTCAGGGAGGCCTTTGCGGGGCTGGGAGCTGGTTCTGAAGGGAGCTAACCGGCGCTCATTTCCAGCAACCGCACTTGGCAGAGAGCTGCGGGTTGTGGCGGGGAAGGCCGCTTTAGGCAGCCCGGGGGTGCCGGGTCCGCAGGCGCGGATCACACAGCCGCGTGAGTGGGAAGCCTGGGCCGGGAGGTGAACTGACCTGTCAGCAGCAGAGGCGGTCGTCAGAGGCCAGGGGGCAGCCGGAACCGCAGAAGCAGGTGCAGCGTGGAGCAAAGAGCAAAGGTGGAGGCCGAGAAGCAGACACCCAAGAATTGGGTGCGGAAGTCAGGCAGTCGAAATAGGAGACGCCAGGGAGCAAGACGTTATAACCCAAATGCAGGGCTCCGTGGCCAGAGACCGGAAAGACCACGGGCACCGGTTTGGGCAACGGGACGGTGGCCACGCCGGGGAGCCCGACCCCGGCAAGGAAGACAAATTCTGTAATAACAGATCCTCACTTGCGACAGTCACCAGATGTCCCCACAGCGAAGGGTCTCACTGGAGACCCATGTGCAGTCTCTGAAAGAATGAAGAGAAACCATAAGCCAACTCAAAGTCAAGTCTGTTAGATGGTGTTCAGGGGGGGCAGGTCGTCCGGCTCCTGGGGTGACGACGCTGTGGAAATGTGGTCCCGGATCCCAGGAGGGGGCTTCCTGGAGGGCATCTTCAGACTCCGTGGTAACTCCAGGCAGGGGGCCACCGACAGCCGCGTCAGATTTGCTTCAGAGGTGGCAGAGTTGTGTCATTGAGGAGATGATGCAGGGCTTCCTGAGGGGAGAGGTGGCCCCGAAGAACCACATCCCTGCTGTGCAACCACGTGTGTTTTCTTGCTCATAAAAACTTCAACATTTATTTTTTTTTAATATTTTTTTAACGTTTATTTATTTTTGAGACAGAGAGAGACAGAGCATGAACAGGGGAAGGGCAGAGAGAGGGAGAGACACAGAATCTGAAACAGGCTCCAGGCTCTGAGCTGTCATCACAGAGCCCGACGCGGGGCTCGAACTCACGAACCGTGAGATCATGACCTGAGCCGAAGTCGGATGCTCAACCGACTGAACCACCCAGGTGCCCCAACATGTATTTTTTTTTTTTTTTAATTTTTTTTTTCAACGTTTATTTTATTTTTTTTTTGGGACAGAGAGAGACAGAGCATGAACGGGGGAGGGACAGAGAGAGAGGGAGACACAGAATCGGAAACAGGCTCCAGGCTCTGAGCCATCAGCCCAGAGCCTGACGCGGGGCTCGAACTCACAGACCGTGAGATCGTGACCTGGCTGAAGTCGGACGCTTAACCGACTGCGCCACCCAGGCGCCCCCCAACATGTATTTTTTTAATGTAGTAAGATACACATAACATGTACCCTTTTAACCATTTTTTTTTTAAGTTTATTTATTTTTTGACAAAGAACAAGCAGGGGAGGGGCAGAGAGGGGGGTGGACAGAGGACCTGAAGTGGGCTCTGAGCTGTCAGCATAGAGCCCGATGCAGGGCTCGAACTCACAAACCAAGATCATGACCTGAGCTGAAGCCGTTCGCCTAACCGACTGAGCCACCCAGGCGCCCCTTCACACGTGGTTTTAAGCACTAGACCCCCCCCTTGCTTCTGAACACAGCATGGCTTTGGGGAAAAATCTAGTTAATGCAAGTCCTGGCAAAATGAGGTGCGTATTGTTATCAATTAGCCAGACAATAAAGACGGAATCTGGAGAGAAAGAGAAGCCATCAAGGACACTCCGAACTGACTTCGATAAGGGCTTTGAGGAGGGAGGAAAGAGGAAGAGAGTCACCAGGGAGAAGAAGTGGCCTTTCTAGAATGGACGAGAGGTCACTGCAGGAGGGGGGAAGGAAAAGGGGAGCCTGGACGGTAAATGACAGAGGGAAGCCCCAGGGAAGCAGATGAGCGGGTCATACAATTCGCTGAACTCATACAGAAAGGGACGGGAATTCCAGGTCCACGTGAAGGAGGAAAGGACAGGCTGAGTGTGTGGGGAGAACGCGGAAGAGGTGACTGGGCAGTGCCTTTCATGGGGCCCTGGAGAGAGGAAAGAACACGCTGGAGGGAAACCTCTGGAGGCTTCATGGAAGAAATCATTGCGACTGCCATCCCACAGAGCTGGCCCCCAGGTGGAAGCCTCCGATGACGACCGGAGGACAGCGCGAGCTCGGGCAGGTGTCGGGCACGAAGCAGGAAAGGACACGGCTGCCAAGGTACATAGGCAACTGTGGAGCCCCCCTCTGGGCTGTGTGGTTTTACCGTGTTTGGGGGAGTGTCTTATGTGGAAGGAGAGGAAGGCGCGCTCGCGGTTCATGAGAATAAAGGAGAGGAGAGAAGAGAAAGTAACTGTGTTAAGCAGCTGTTTGGGTTGCAAAGGTAAGAAAAAATAATAGCGTGAACTCAGGTCTGGGCAGTTCATGGCGGAAAAATGCAGCCAAAATACCCACTATGGTCTTGAAGTCCTGTTTGTCCCCTAAAAACATCACCTGCATAAGAGCACTTGTGCGGGTGTCGGCTTTGTCCTCAATGATGCAGGGGACATAGGAGGGACGCTTTATAAAGGCCACAGCCGGACGTCAGGCCCTCACACAGTTGGGTTCAGAGACCCCCTCCCCACCACCTCAGCTCCCTCTCTACCTTCATTTAATGTTTATTGAGTTCCTCCCCCAACTCAGCCCTGCTTCCCAGCATCCATGGGATTCTTCTCTGTCTGACCTAGGAGCTCATCAGGGCATTTCTCAACAAACATGGGTGCTGTCTTTGAAAACCTGTATCAGCTACTAATATTCCCCGTGTATCACAAGAGCAAAGAAGATTCAACGCAGAAGATCCAGCATAGCTTTTTGCCTCCCAAAAAGCGAAAGTCTTGGAAAATAATACTTGGGATCCTACAAAAGAAGTAAAGAACACATTCAGATGACATCCTGGAGACTGTTTTGGTCCTAAGGAAAAGAATACCCCATAGCCTTATTCTTTCGCTCACCCGTTAGAGGCTTACGCTATACAAAATTCTACCAGGAAGGTACATAAATGACATTGATCACCAAACAGTGAGAATTTGTCGAACAGTTGTGGCAGATACAAGCTGAGCAAAGCATAAAAGGTTTAAGTGGAGAAAATGGTCCCTGGAGCTGGCCGGTCAGCCCGAGAGGAGAGCAGCTGGGGAGAAGGTGTTGTCCCATGGGGAAAATACAGAGGTCCTGAGCCAGCTGGGTCACAGGCTCCCAGGAAGGCTTGTGGAAGCTGTGTCTCCACTGGGCACTGCTGAGGGTGCTTTGATTTCGCTGGTCCCGGGGGGAAAAGGAATTGCCAGGGGCTGTGACTTGGTGGGATCTGGAGGTAGACGACACCCTTTAGCAAACCTAACTCTCCAACGGGACCAGGAGGAAACAGCTGACGGACTTGCCGAGTGACGATATGCTCAATTGTCTGTCTGTCTGTCTCTCCCTTATTTGCCCTTAGCCCTGTGGCAGATGATTTTAAGAGCGATGGGATGTACTCACCATCCCCAAGGGGGCTGTCATTAGACTGAGATTAATTTTGTCAGCACAAGCTTGATGTGCAGATTGCTGACACATCAACCGGTTTTATGTCAACTTGCGTTCCGCAGATGGCTAAAAACAGGGCAGCGAGAACGTTGTCGGTTCATGAACGGTCCGAAAGACGACGGCAGGAGTAGATTAGTGTGGGAGGTTATTGACATGGAAGAAGAGAGAGTATATCATGACAGGTGATGACAGTCCTTCTCCATATCAGCGAGACTGTGAGTAAATGGCCTGTGCGGGAGGCCGTAGTTCCTATTTCGAAAAGAACAGCATTTTCCTGTTCATGAAAATGGTATTCATTTACTTGCGAGAGTTTTGGAAGATAAAAGTATAAGGAAGAAAATCTGAATAATTTATAACCACTACATTTCCATATTCTTCCATCTACCTGTTGGCCTAGTTTTCTTTTTATAAAATTGTGGTTGTTACCTTTTGCAACCTGGTTTATCACCAAACAGTATTGTGATGATACATCCAGGTCAGTAAATACTCTCCTAAAATGTCATTTTTTACTGTCTCTTCTCTTCCTCACCTGATGTACAATCATTTATTTAACTGGTCTCCCATCCTTGGACATTTCCCTTATTTCCAGTTTTGCAGTACTTCTTTTTAAACAACACTGCAGCAACCACACTGGTAGATAAAATTTGCACATGTTTCATTGTCTCCTTAGGATAAATTCCTATGGGCTGAAATTGCTCAGTCAAAGGATATGTTCTATTCTAAAGTGTTTGAATCCATATCAGATTTCCCCATGAAAAGTGGTACCAGTTTAGGAGCCCCTGAGTGGCCCAGTGGGTTGAGTTTCCAACCCTTGATTTCAGCTCAACCCTTGATTCAGCAGCTTAGGGCATGATCTCGTGGTTCATGGGATCGAGCCCCATGCCAGGCTCCAAGCTGACAGCTCAGAGCCTGCTTGGGTGGGATTCTCCCTCTCTCTCTCTCTCTCTCTCCCTCTCTCTCTCTCTCTCTCCCCTCTCCCTGCCCCTCCCCTGCTCCTTCTTTCTCTCTCTTTGCCCCACCCTGCATTCAAGTTCTCTCTCTGTCTCTCAAAATAACTAAATAAATAAACATTAAAAAATAAAAAGAAAAGTGGTACCAGTTTAAAATCTTACCAGCAATGAAGTCTGTTCCCGAGACTCTCCTAGCACCAGACCATTCTTTGAGCCAGACCATTTTGATTATGGGTACATATTCCCTTCATCTGCATCCCCCCGCCCCCGCCACATTCAGAGAGCTGGGGAGTCAGTGGAGGAGGGGAGGGAAGCCTCCAAGCAGCCTCAGTTTATGCTTTTGCACACTACTCTGGGAATACATTTCTGTTTCAAACAAAATTTTGTGAAGATTTTATTTCCGTTTTTTTAAGTTATTTATTTTGAAAAAAAGAGAGAGTGAGTGAGAGAGGAAGGGACAGAGATAGAGGGAGAGAGAGAATCCCAAGCAGGCTCTGCCCCCACACGGGGTTCAATCTCACAAACCGCGAGATCTAAGTATTTTATTTCTAAGTAATCTCTACACCCAACGTGGGGTCGAATTTACAACCCCGAGATTAAGAGTCACACGCTCTACAGACTGAGCCAGCCAGGCGCCCCCAAAGAAATTTTTTTAAATCTCATATTCAAATCTTTACTCCATTTTGAGTTAATTTTTATGGATGTTATGAAATAACTGTCCAGTTTCATTTTTTTACATGTGGCTGTCTGCTCCACTTTAAGAGCACATTTTCTGTTGTGGTGCTTACCTTCTTATTGATTATACCATCAAGGTCTTATTGATTATACCATCCATAAGGTCCATTGATGTTGTTGCAAATGGCAAAATTTCATTGTGTGTGTGTGTGTGTGTGTGTGTGTGTGTGTGGCTGGGTAATATTCCATTGTACGTAAATACCGTATCTTCTTCGTCCACTTATCAATGGAAACTTGGCTGCTTCCCTATCTTGACTATTATAAATAATGCTGCTGTAAGTATAAGGGTGCATATATCTTTTCAAATTAGTATTTTGTTTTCTTGGGGTAAATACCCAGTAATGAAATTGCTGGATCATATGGTATTTCTATTTTTAACTTGTTGAGGAGCCTCCGTACCATTTTCCACAGTGGCTATGGCAATTTGCAGTCCCACCAACAGTGTGTGAGGGTTCTTTTTTCTCCACATCCTCACCAACACTTTGATTCTAGCCACTCTCACAGGTGTGAAGTGTGACACCTCACTGTGGTTTTAATTCCCATTTCCCTGATGATGAGTGATGTTAAGCATCTTTGCATGTGTCGGTTGGCCATCTGGATGTCTTCTTTGGAGAAATGTCTAGTTAGGTCCCCTGCCCATTTTTTAATTGGATTATTTGTTTTTTGGTGTTGAGTTGTACAAGTTCTTTATATATTTTGGATACTAATCCCTTATCAGATAAATCATTTGCAAATATCTTCTCCCATTTAGTAGAGTGCCTTTTAGCTTAATTTTGCTTTTTTTTTTTTTCTCTTGCCTTAGAAGACCTACCTCGAACAGTGTTTCTATGGCTGATGCCAGAGAAATTACTGCCAGTGTTTTCTTCCAGGAGTTCTATGGTTTTGTTTTCACATTTAGGGCTTTAATCCATTTTGAGTTTATTTTTATGTATGCTGTAACAAAGTGACCTGTTTCATTCTTTTCCGTGTAGCTGTCCAGATTTCCTGGCGCCGTTTGTTGAAGAAACTGTGTTTTCTCCATTGTATGTTCTTGCCTCCTTTGTCATAGATTAGCTGACTATATAAGCATGGGTTTGTGTTTTTAATTTTTTTAAGTTTATTTATTTATTATGAGAGAGAGAGAGTGAGAGCAGGCGGGGGACGGACAGAGAGAGAGAATCCCCAGCAGGCTCTGCACTGCGAGTGTAGAGGCCAATGTGGGGCTTGGTCCCACAAACCATGATATCACCACGTGAGATGAAATCAGGAGTCAGATGTTTAATTGACTGAGTCCCCCAGGCGCCCCAAGTGTGGGTTTATGTCTGGGCTCTCTATTCTGTTCTACTGATCTATGGTCTATCTTTGTGCCAGTACCATACTGTTTTAATTACTACAGCTTTATAGTATATCCTGAACTCTGGGATTGTGATTCCTCCCTGTATCAAAAAACCTCCAGCTTTGTTCTTCTTCTTCAAGATTGCCTTGGCTATTCGGGGTCTTTCAGGGACCTATATTTACATAGCTCCATACAAGTTTTATGGACCTATGTAAATATACTGCCAGAAAACCTCAAACTAGGCTATGGCATACAAAGGACCAATAAAGTATTCATGTAAGAAAAAGTTTTCTTCCAGAAAATCAAAGAAAACTTTAGGTAACTGTGTTATAGTCAAAAAATGTAAAACAAATATAGAATCTATGAAACCCTAGCTCAAAGAAGAGAAAAAAGAATGAGTTGGAAAAGGAGGAGGTGGAAAAACTAAGGAAAAAAGTTGACAGGGGAGAGGGAACACCATTAAACGCAGCAAAGAGTGTAACACACACTATAGAAAACCAAATTATTGACACAGAGCGCAGGCTTAGGAAACGCCTACATAATGCAAAAGAAAAAGATGAACAGTCAGATAAAAGCAGTTAGAGAGAGAGTGACACAAATAAAGACTGACAGGAACATTCCAAGATTTGAATGCTGGTGTTCCCGGTAGAGAGAACAAATGGCATAGAAAATACTCTTAAGGGTAGAATATAAAAAGGTTTCATTAGGGGCGCCTGGGTGGCTCAGTCAGTTGAGCGTCCGACTTCGGCTCAGGTCATGATCTCGTGGTTCATAAATTCAAGCCCCGCATCGGGCTCTGTGCTGTCAGCTCGGAGCCTGGAGCTGCTTCGGATTCTGTGTGTGTGTGTGTGTGTGTGTGTGTGTGTATGTGTGTGTGTGTGTGTGTGTGTGTGTGTGTGTGTGTCTGCCCCTCCCTGCTCACACTCTGCCTCTCTCTCTCAAAATTAAACAATAAAACATTTAAAAAATATATAAATAAATAAAAAGCTTTCATTAAATAAAGGAAGACTTGAATCTGCAGATGCAAACAGCTCATCGTGTTCCGGGAAAGACGATAATAGGAGATAATAAGCCCATAGACAGATACAGTGCTGAGGTTACTTAATCTCAACAGTAAAGAAAAAGCCCATTAAGTGTACAGGCAGAGGAAGCGATCCTTTAGGACAAGTACCCCTAATTTCATATGTATTAAGTGCTTGAATCCTCACCCCACCCCTGAGATATTGGTGCTACTCCACCCTACTTCACAGACAAGAAAACTTTGGCTCACAGTTATATGATGAAGTGGGGATACCAACGCAGAACCTCAAGTCTTATTATTAAACTATAGGGCCCTACCTACCAAGGGCAGAAATATCGGTCTGGACAGCATTGCATCTCCGTTCATTGCAGCCTAAGATTATGTAAAAATTCTCAAATTCTGCAAAGAATTCTCCACGTAGCCAAGTGGTCGTTGATGTCCTAGGCAACAGAAAACGAAACTCTCAATTAGGCAGAAAGTTAAATATAATGCAAATTTGTGCTTCTTTTCTTTAGCAGAATTATTTCATTTTATCCAATTGGGTTTCACTAAAGGAGATACAGATGTGCACAGTTTCTGTTAATTTATGCATAATAACATATATTAAGACTATAAGACATTTTCTAGGGAAATTCTCACCGGGTCAGAAATTTCATCCAAGCCGGGGCTGAGTATCTTGTCCTTGCAATCCACACACTACGTGGGTCATAGCAGGCATTGGTCACGCTGAAGGATGGATTTAATCTATTTAGAACAGCTGTCAGTGCAGACCCAGCTTCAGATCCTCTGTCCCTTTCTCCCTCTGTCCCTCCCTGGCTCGCTCTCTCTCTCTCTCTCTCTCTCTCTCAAAGATAAATAAACATTAAAAAAGAAAACAATCTATCACTGGTATACAAAGTCTTTACCAGGTTATGGTTTCTAGGTCAATATTCAGTCTTGGAATTCTGCTGGATATTAATGAGATAGGGTCACTCTTTTCAATTTTTACTCTTTATAGACTTCAGATTTGGGCATCAGAAAACATTTTTACTCCATTAGGTACCAAATGATTAAAGAGATCTCTGCCCATCTATGTCAGTTCATAGACTATATAAACATCAACAGCAGCAGCCAAAAGAATACTAGATGTCTTATACTGTGAACGGCACCAGTGAGGCAGAGGGTGAACTTCTTCCATAGGAATGACCTGAGAGTCCACTTACTTCAACACTACCTTTCATTACAAAAGTTAGACCCTAACATAGGTTGATCATAAGCAAACATAATCTGATGAAGAACTTACACCCACCCATTGTGGTTGTTCTTTTCTCTACTCCCAACCTTTGAGGTTATTCTAGTCGTGTTGTGTATTTTTCATTAGATGGTGCTTTGGGCATTCTAATGTTTAACAGAATCTTGCAGTTAGTTTGACCACACAGTTCTACCTAGAAAACAAACCATCTTCTCAAGCCCAGGTTACCAATGGGCTTTGGTTTACTAGATTGTATTACATTAATATCACTTGAGTTGAGTGTTATTGGAGACTAAGCTGCTTCAGCTGAATAGTCCACTTTCTCCAAATTTCTCCAGAGCTGTTATGCTGTGCATTACTTGAAACTGTCACAACTCCAACTCTAACAGGAATAGGACCCACCCTCTTTCCTGTATCAGCAGCCACGTCGCTCACACCTTTTCTCCCAATCGACTTTGACACAATTGATTTCAGGGTCTACAGCTATCACTTCAGGTTTAATCCACTCACTTTCACCATTTCAGGTCAATCATTTGTAACCACTGGTTACAATATGTACAAGATATACATGAGGAAAAACTGCAAAACCTATGAAAGAGATCAAAGAAAATCTAAATAAATGAAGATATTCCATGTTCATAGATAGGAGGATCAATATTGTTAAGATGTTGGTTCTTCCCAACTTAATCTGTAGATTCAAGACAATCCCAGTCAAAATCCCAGCAAGTTGGCTTTTTTGATACTGATAAGCTGATTCTAAAGTTTATATGGAGGGGCATCTGAGTGGCTCAGTTGGTTGAGCATCCAACTCTTGATTTTGGCTCAGGTCACGATCTCAAGGTTCAGGAGTTCAAGCCCCATGTGTTGGGCTCTGCACTGACAGCATGGAGCCTACTTGGGATTATCTCTCTCCGTCCCTCTCTCTCTGTCCCTCCCCCTGCTCCCATGCTCGCTTGCTCTCTCTCTCTCTCTCAAAAATAAGTAAATAAACTTTAAATTAAAAAATAATAATAATAAAACAGAATAGCCAACACAATATTGAAAGAGAAGAGGGGCACCTGGGTGGCTCAGTTGGCTGAGCATCTTACTCTTAATTACAGCTCAGGTCATGATCTCATGGTTTGTGGGTCCAAGCCCCGCTGTCAGCACAGAGCCTGCTTGGGATTCTCTGTTTCCCTTTTTCTCTACCCCTCCCCCACTCATGCTCTATCTGTCTTGCTCAAAATAAATAAATAAACATTAAAAAGAGAGAGAGAGAAGAGAAAGATGGAAGGCTGACACTACCCAATTTCAAGACCTACTATAAAGCTGCAGTGATCAAGACAATGTGATATCAACAAAAGAATAGACAACTAGACCAGTGAAACTGAATAGACAGGCCAGAAACAGACTCACATAAATATAGTCAACTGATCTCTAAAAAGGCAAAAGCAATACAATGGAGAAAGGATAGTTTCTTCAACAAATGCTGCTGGAATAACTAGACAACCCCATGGAAAATACTGAATCAAGACACAGACCTTACACCTTTCACAAAAATGAGCTCAAAATCAATCATAGACCCAAACTAAAAGGCAGAACTAGAAAACTTCTAAAGGGCAGCACGGGAGAAAATCTAGATGACCGTGGGTCTGGCAATTAGTTTCTAGCTATAACACCAAAAGCAAAATCCACAAAAGAAAGAATTGCTGAGATGGACATCATTCAAATTAAGAGCTTCTCTGTCAAAGACTCTGTGGAAAGGATGAGAAGACAAGCCACAGACTGGGAGAAAATCTTTGCAGAACACATATCTGATAAAGGACTGGTATTCAAACTATACAAAGACCTCTTATAACTCAACAGTGAGAAAACAAACCACCCCGTTGAAAAAAAGAAAAAAGACCAAAGATCCGAACACACACCTCGCCAAAGAAGATATACAGATGGCAAAGGAGCATATGAAGAAATGCTCCATATCATGTGTCACTAGAGAATGACAAATTAAAATAACATTGGTATGCCCCAACACAACTATTAGAATGACTAAAATTTAGAAAAATGAAAACATAGTCTAAACATAGTCTTACCATACGGTCCAATTATGTCAAAAATATACAAAGCAAACTTTGAAGAAATGTCAAGAAAGATGAACAAGTTGTGTAAGAGTATAGTGTGTCGTTCCTAGTCCATGGTGGATCAATTAGACAAAAGAGAGGTAATCATATATTAATAATAAAATTAATTAGGTTGATCTGGTAGATAGGTAGACAGATAGATGATAAGGTATAGGTCTTTATCCAGAAAACATTAAGAACACTTTTCTCTAAGCACCACTACATTCTAAAAAGTAAAAATGGTTCATACCACATTCTTTGACCACAGGGCCATAAAGTGGTGGCCATAGTATGAAATAAATGTCAGCCTCAGGAACCTTTTCAGACTGTCTCTTGGGGCACCTGGGTGGCTCCGTAGGTTAAGTGTCCAATTTAAGCTCAGGTTATGATCTTGTGGTTCATGAGTTTGAGCCCCACGTCAGGCTCTCTGTGGTCAGCATAGAGCCCTCTTCAGAGCCTCTGTCCCTCTCTCCCTCTGCCCCTCCCCTGCTTGTTCTCCCTCTCAAAATAAATAAACTTTAAAAAATAAATAAATAAAAATAAACTATCTCTTAGTGAAATTGATTTTGAGAATGCCATATGTAAATCCATAAGACATATATATTTTTAACAAACACTCAAAACATAAAAGGGCATAAGACTTGAAAACAGGAAGGTAAGACAATTTGATTAAAGGAAAGTGTTCTTGTTCTTGAACAGGCAGAGTCTATATTGTAGAAATGTCTGTTCTCTGTAAATTAACATAAATTCAACACAAATCTAATCAAAATTCTATTTCTGTTTTTGGAGGAAGCAAACTGAAAACTATTCTAAAGTTCAATTAGATGAATAAATGGTGAGAGTATCCAGGAATATTTTTTTTAAGCATATATGTGCAAGGAGGAACATATGTAGAATTTTCCTGCCAGGTATTAGAATTTGTTTTAAAATCAGAGCACTTAAAGATTTATGATTAGATAGATCAACAGAACATAATAGGAAGTCCTAAATAGATCCAAGTGTGCTGGGAATTTGGAAAAGGATCCAGATGGTATCTCAAATCAATACCACAGACTGTGTGGCTTGAACAACAGAAATTTATTTTCTCACAGTTCTGAAGGTTCAAAGTCCAAGATCAAGGTGCCAGTAGGGTGGATGTCCGGTAAGGTCTCCGTCCTTGACTTGCAGACAGCTGCCTTCGCATTGTGTCTTCACATGGCCTTCCCTCTGTGCTCAGGGGAAGAGAGAACTTTCTGGTGTCTGTTATTCTTTTAAACAGACCCAGTCCTATCAGATTAGGGACCCGCCCCCCCTTATGACCTCATATAACCTTAATTAGGTCCCTGAAGAACTTATCTCCAAATAGTCGTATTAGGGTTGATGGCTTCAAAATATGAATTTCACTAGACACAATTCATTCCTTAACTTTGATCAAACATTTAAATATAACAAATATAGGGGTGCCTGGGTGGCTCTGTTGGTTGAGCGTCCGACTTTGGCTCAGGTCATGATCTTGTAGTTCGTGAGGTCGAGCCCCGCGTCCAGCTCTGTGCTGACAGCTCAGAGCCTGGAGCCTGCTTCAGATTCTGTGTCTTCCTCTCTCTGCCCCTCCCCTATTCATGCTCTGTCTCTGTCTCTTTCTCTCTCAAAAGTAAATAAACATTTAAAAAAATAAAAAAAAATAAATATAACAAAGTACTAGAAAAATAGGAGCAAATGCTTTTATAAACATCTGAGAAGGCCAAACATACCACAAAAGTGGTTCATAAAGTAAAAGTGGTTTATTTTAAGTTTATTTTTGAGAGAGCGAACGTGAGTGGGTAAAGGGCAGACAGAGGGAGAGGGAGAATTCCAAGCAGGCTCTGTGCTATCGACACAGGGCCCAACGTGTGGTGCAAACCCGTGAAGCCATGAGATCATGACCATAGCCGAAACCAAGAGTTGGATGTTTAACCAACTGAGCCACCCAGGCACCCCATAAATTAGAAAACTTGACTGCATTTTTTAAAATTTGAGATGGTAAAAAACCCCCAATTCACAAAATAAGAAAAACATCTGCTACCTGAGTAATAAAGGGTTAATTTCTCTAAACCTCTCTGAAATTTCTCTGAAAAGTCAGTAAGAAAATAAAATATCCTCTGTTTCTTTCATTGTACAAACAACACCAATGGGTAGTTTAAAATTGAGAAATATAAACATGGTCAAATACAGGAAGAGACATTTACCTCCTTAAATAATACAAGAATTACGCTCGAAACAACACTGAGATCTACTCAAAAACAAACAAGCAACGCTGAGACCCAGACTGGTTTTGTTTTGTTTTGTTTTGTTTTGTTTTGTTTTGTTTTTAGTATAGTTAACAGACAATATTACATTACTTTCAGGTCTACAAAACAGTGACTCAGTTTCTCTATATGTGCGGTCATTTCACACAAATGTAGCTACCATCTGTCACCACATAGTACTGTTACAGTATCATTAACTATGTTCCCTCCCCCATGCCTTTTATTCCCTGGACTTCTTCATTCCATAACCGGAAGCCTGTATTTCCCACTCCCCTTCACCCATTTTGCCCCCCTTCCCCTCTGGTAACCCATCAGTTTGTTCCTTATATTTATAGGGCTGATTGTTTTTATTTGTTTATTCTTTTGCATACTTAGGTTCCACATAGGAGTGAAATCTTGTGGTGTTCATCTTTTTTTAGACTGACTTAGTTCTCTTACATAATGCCCGCTAAGTCCATCCATGTTGTCACAAATGGCACGATCTCATCCTTTTATTTGGCTGAGCAATATGCCATTTGTATGTATCTATACCTATCTATACCACATCTTCCTTATCCCCTTGTCTATCGATGGACACTCGGGTTGCTTCCATATCTTGATTATTGTAAGACTGTCAGTGTTTTTAATCTTTGATGAAATCCATTGTCATCCATCAGCTGTGAAGCAAAGAAGTCAGAGGCTTTCGATGGTCGATGGTCGAGTGGAAAGTGATACACTCTTCCAGAAGGATAGTTTGGAATATGTATCAAAATGTTCGTTGTGTCTATCTTGACCCAGTATGCTCCCTTCTAGGAATTTACCCAGAGACAATCTCGCAAATAATGATGGGAAGTAAGAATTTCATCAGAGCACTATTTACAGTGTCAACAAATTATAATTTTTGACTGTCCATCAGTAGGGACTGGTTAAGTAAGTTACATAGAGACAATGCTACACTATACTCTAATTATAAACAACGACAGATATCTGTGTGTACTGAGTGACAAATAGCATGTTACACAACGGCATCTGAAATTGCATGTGAAGGCTGAATAGTAAGATACCTAAAAAGATGTTCACCAGAGCGCTGTCACCAAGTGGCGGTTGACTTTTGCTCCCAGCTTTGAACTTTTGGGGGGTTATTTTACGAGCAAATAAGGATTATTATTGTAAAGATAATAAAGCGGTTTCAAAATTAAATTTCTTTTTTTTTTTTTTTTTAAACGTTTTATTTATTTTTGAGACAGAGAGAGACAGAGCATGAACAGGGGAGGGACAGAGAGAGAAGGAGACAGAATCTGAAACAGGCTCCAGGCTCTGAGCTGTCAGCACAGAGCCCGACGCGGGGCTCGAACTCACGGACCGCGAGATCATGACCTGAGCCGAAGTCGGACGTTCAACCGACCGAGCCACCCAGGCGCCCCTCAAAATTAAATTTCTTGGTAGGAATCACCCCTTCCACAGAGATGCTACCACACCCCCAGGACCCAGTTACACACTCCCTCCTCTGAATTTATTACCATTGGTTTGGTATGATGCTATGTGAAGGGGGCAGAGGGTGCCATGGGAGGTGACCACATAGTGACCGTAAATGGAAAGAGAGACCCTTTCTGTTCTTTCCGCCTAGGTCCTCTCCACCACACCATCAACGTAAGCAACTTATGTGTTGACCCAGGAGGTTGCTTTTTACTCCTGTAAATTAAATTAAACAAATGTGATTGCATGTATGCTGTTCATTTTGTATACAATCTGTATCTTCCTCCTTATTCCCTTAGGCACCAATAGGCAAATGCAAAATAGGGCCATATTTTCATGTAAACACACTGCATAAAAATTACAAATGATATTCCAAATTTAAGTGTAAATTAGGCTGTGGTTATCTTTTCTACTGGTTTCTCCCATCAGCGTGGATAATCCAGAGCTATTTAATAGAACCGAATACTAAATAAGTGTCCAGGCTTGCTGAGACATTTCCATTGGGCAATCAGCCTTTTTGGCTCTTGCTTCAAATTTGTATTTGAGCCAGAGTTTTTCCTCATAATCCTTCTAACAGGTAAGTACTCCACATGTCTTTTTTTTTTAAGTTTCTTTATTTTTGAGAGAGAGCGTGAGCTGGGGAGGGGCAGAAAGAGAGGGTGACACAGAATCCGAAGCAGGCTCCAGGCTCTGAGCTGTCAGCCCAGAGCCTGACATGGGGCTCGAACTCACTGACTGCGGGATCGTGATGAGTTGAAGCCAGACTCTTAACCGACTGAGCCACCCAGGTGCCCCACGTCTTTCACATGTCTTACCCTTATTTTTTTTTTTCTAGAACTTCCTAGGAGTCATGACAGTGCTGCTGGCTTGTGAGTTCTTTTAAAAGAACAAAATGTGTTCTTTATGGTTCCATTTTTTCCCCAAGATAAAACACATACGGCTGAGTTATCCACAGCGAAAAGAGAAAATTCTAAAGCGAAAGCCAGTCATTGTTAAAACAGAAGATGAGCGGGGCTCAAATATCACAGTGTTCCCTGTGGAAAATGGAAAAAGAGCAAAATCGGGGAGCCCATCGCGTTCTGATAGGTCACTGACAGCTGATTCACAGGGTCCAGAGAAAGTCTAGGGAAGGGGTATGATTAAGATGATAAATGATGTGAAGTTTGAAAGAATGACATTTCTAAAAGAAAATAAATATAAATGATGCCCTATGACCCAGCCAGAAGTCAAGGCAGTGCTTACCAATTTTGCCTTTCCCGTGTGCCTTGTCTGAAGCCTGGTGGTGCCCCTCCGCTGCCCCACTTTCTGCTAGTTTAACAATTCAGCTGTGAGCCTTTCCTTTGCTGTCTCCTCCTCTCCCAGACACGTCCACGGATCTCCCCCGGACCGCCTTACACGGTAACTTTCTACCATCAGATTTAGAAATCAATTCAAAGAGAGGGGGGTGTGAATGAGCAGCTGTAGAACAGCCATCAGATCAAGGGAGGAAAATCTTTGACTTAAAACAAAGAGAAGAACATTAAATAGTAGAACAAGAAGGCAAAAGGTGTCTTTTGAAAAAGACAAAAGACGCTTCCTGTTGGAGAGGATTCTGGGTCGGGGCACTGTGGGTATCAAATTGCCCCAACAATTTCGGAGAAACCTCCTCATGTCTGCTTCTCAGTGCCCTCCCAGAAAGTAGCCAGATGACCAATGAAGTAAGAGCCCACTGTGCGTATAACAGCATCCATTCTGTCACTGAGTCACAAGCCAGCAGGTAATGCTATCCCCATTTACAGGAGTGAAAACTGAGTGCCAGGGTCTTTGTCTTGCCCAGAATGACACAGCTCATTAGTGCGGAGCGCAGCTCGTCAGAGAGGTCGTTTCTTGACTCACAACCCAGTCCTTTTTCTAGAAGAGATGCCTCTGGCTTTCTAGAATCCCTAGAGCCTAGAATCTACTTGTTACATTCGTCTTTCACCTCTGAGTAAGTCACAGAAACCTCTTCAGTGACTCACTGGTTCCCATCACCAAATAAATTACTCTTGTGGTGAACTCACAAAATGGTTGAATTATGTTTTCCTTTCTGGAAAATCGGGATATGTCAAAACTGAGAAGTAGTCAGAGTCATATAGGACGTGTACCAACCTCTTTCAAGGGGCCCCCCGGGTGGCTCAGTCAGTTAGGCGTCTAACTTTGGCTCAGGTCATGATCTCACGGCTCGGGAGTTCGAGCCCCGCATCCGGCTCTGTGCTGACAGCTCAGAGCCTAGAGCCTGGAGCCTTCTTCGGATTCTGTGTTTCCCTTTCTCTCTGCCCTTCCCCTGCTCATGCTCTGTCTCTCTCTCTCTCCCTCTCAAAACTGAATAAACATTAAAGATTTTTAAAAATAAAATAAAACTCTCGTTCAAGCATCTTGGATTTACCTCTCAATGTACAGTCAACTTTTCATGTGGAGGAAAAAAAACAGCTTTATGCTGATAATAGTAAACAGCAGCTAATCCAATATTATGAACATTGGACTTCAGAATTCAGAGAGGGCCTCTCTGTTATATTATTCATGTGTTCACACATACATCTTCTCCTCCCTCTGGTATCCTCCAGGCATAACCTTACCCATCCCCAACTAGCTGCTATATCTGTGGCCTAGGACCCAGCGATAGTGTTGCCTATAATGAAATGGATCAACACAAGCCACTGGAAGCCAAATACCTTAGTCAGCTCATGCTGCTATAACAAAGCACCATAGACCCAGTGGCTTAGACAAAGAAATTCATTTCTCACTGCTCTGCAAGCTGGGAAGTCCGAGATCAGGCTGCCTGCATGGTCAGGTTCTGGTGGGAGTTCTCTCCCTGGTTTATAGATGGCCACCTCCATGCTGTGACTTTACATGGCAGGTGGAGAGAGATCTCTCTCATGTCTCTTCTTATAAGGGTGCTAATCCCCTTCACAAGGGTTCAACCCTCATGACCTAATTACCTCCCAGAGGCCCCACCTCTCAATACAATTACATTGAGATTGAGGCTTCCGCATTTGGCCTGGGGTGGGGGAGGACACAGACATTCCATTCACAGCATCATAATATGGAAATTTCTTGAGTGTGTGCTTGGGAACCCGTGTGTTGATCTCAAGTACTTCCCAACATTAGAAGAAAGACGAGATTCACAAGGATTCACCCTGCGGTGTCTGTTCAGACTTTAGAGGTGAGGTATAGAATGTCCCAAGGGTTCCACTAGGGAAAACAGGCACATGATTTCTTCTGTTGGGAGTGTGCACCAAGTTTGACCTTGTCAAAGATACTGTTGCTCCATGGGGGCTGCAACCTGGCTGTGCCCTCGACAATTAATCCTGCTTTGTTTCCTTGGGGTGGAGGGAGGAACAGGCAGAGCCAGTCAAAGAGGCTTGAAATTGATTCCAAGTAGTATTGTTAAATAGACCAGGACTGCTGAGAACTAGGTGTGAGTGCTCAGCTTTGGATGCAAAGGATAAATGCAGTGGGTGTCACAGGCAGAATAGTAATTATGTCATCCGTCTTGTCGAAGAATTTGACTATAGTAATTGCAACATTTTCTCCCATCATTGAAGCTTGTAATTATAGTGCAACTAACAGGATTATGTGCTAACTTGGGCTGTTTTAATCACCTCTTTTACTCTGAAATGCAATGGTAAAATTCCACAGTTGTTCCCAGGCTGCCGATTCTTTTCAACATCTGTTGTCTTATAACAGTTCGGTACGAAGGAGGCAGAGACGCTCTGGGCATTTCATAATAGAGGACTTTAGGTAAAGCCGACGTGAGGCTTGACGAGAAAGCATAAACAGCAAGGGAGTTTTCAATTTCCAACCCAAATAAAATTTTCTCTTTGAAGCAGATCATTTGGGTTTTTTGTTTCAAAGATGGCAGATGTTTTATGCAATTTGGCAATGGCTGCAGCCCAGACTTGATATGCGTTGAAGGAAACTTTCAGCTATAAAAATCAACCTAGGACGGATTAAGAAAACCCTCCCGCTCAACCTAATGAGCAGGTTGGGGTTAATTAATGCCTAGATATTAAGCTGTGTGTCACCTTTCACGTGTAAGGCTCATTAAGATGCTCGTTACGTATGTTTATCTTTCCAGAGATCCCATAACAAACTCAAGGGTTATCCAAATACTTTGTTTATACAGGAATAAAGGAACATTGGACACTGTGTGAAATACGGGGGCTGACGGCTGAGGTAGAAACCTCCCTTGATTCTCCCCTTGTAACATTCTCTTAGAGTGTTGTTTCAACAACACGAGGGCTTCTAGGATATTAATATTACATGGAACCGACCCAGATCCACACATCTGGTCTGAAAGTGGGCGCTTACTACTTAGCTCCAATACAGGCTACCTTCCATATTCATTCCTGTTGTACAGATGCCCAGAGAGGACTCTGCCGTCCGGAGGAGTGTAGTTATAACTCAGCAAGTGCATTTGTGATCCTAAAACAACAGCAGCAAAAGGAGGCAATCGAAGAACAGCCTGTTTTCCTGAAAGGAACATTGTGGAATAAGTGCAATATCACCTTTAGAGGTGATAGAAAAATGCCTAGATTAGATCTGCTTAAAACTAGCAAAGGCCAGACATAAACAACTTAGTTGTCAGGGTGGTGTAGACAAGGAGCTGTGTGGCAGCAGATAAAATGATAGGAGACGGGAACACGGCCCAGCCCCATCTCTCCCTCACCCAGCTGTCCTACAAAGCCTCATGTTTTTAACTGAACTATAGCTGACGTACAATGTTAGATCAGTTTCAGGTATGGAACGGATTCGACAATTCTATCCATTACAAAATACCACAATAAGTGTTATTATCATCTGTCACCATACAGTGTTATTAAAATATTATTTGTATTCTCTGTGCTGTACTTTTCATCCCTGTGACTAGTTTATAACTGGAAGCTGGTACCTCCAAAGTTACATGTTTGGGGCCCCTTCCCCCAATGCCTTGGACAGATAGACCGCTTAACTATGCAGTAGCCCCCAGCGAGGCGCCCCCTTGCGGTCGCTTTCTGGAAATTCGACTATTCCCATTTGCCCAGGAAGGATGTTGTTGACAAACACCTGAGCAAGTATGATCCAGGGGAAGGAAGCTGTGATTATAATTTAGCAGGCTAGCTTCAGGCCAGCTGGATCGTGTCGTTAAAAGGTAAATGGAGGCACGGTCAAGGTTTTCAAGCGTTTGTTTGGACATACATCGATTCAAATGAGGCAGCACAAACCAAAGTGAGTAGGAGTGCTCAACCCACAGGAGCTGGGGCAAGGTTTCATGGAGAAGATGCTGAAGCAAAGCAAATAAATTATTTGGTCATGTGGGTTCCCAGGTAGCTGGTCTCCAAGGAGAGTGTGCTGGCCCAGTGGAACATTCCAGTCCACTTGGCAGTCACAGTTTGATTATCAATCAGGGGGCTACTGTGGCATAAAAATTCTGTGGCCAGACAGCTTAGCTTCAAATTCTGGCTTTCTCGGGGCACCTGGCTGGCTCAGTCAGTCAGTTAAGTGTCCGACTTCGGCTCAGGTCGTGATCTCAAGGTTTGGGAGTTCAAGCCCGGCATCAGAGCCTGGAGCCTGCTTCCAATTCTGTGTCTTCCTCGCTCTCTGCCCCTCCCCCGCTCATGATCTGTGTGTCTTTCTCTCTTAAAAAATGAATAAATATTTTTAAAAATTCTGGCTTTCTCTCCAAGGGACCTTGGGCAAGTTTTTTTTTTTAACTCTTGTGCCTCAGTTTTCTCATCTGTGAAGTGGCTTTAAGAATATTACTTAAAGGACACGAGGTTGGCTCTGTCGGTTAAGCATCTTACTCTTGATCTCAGCTCAGGTCATGATCTCACGTTCCATGAGTTCAAGCCCCGCACTGGGCTCAGTGCTGACATCGTGGAGCCTGCTTGGGATCGTCTCCCTCTCTCTCTGCCCCTCCCCTGCTCGCGCTGTCTCTCTCAAAATAGATAAACGGTTTTTTAAAAAGAAGAAGAATTTCTGGAAAAATTTGGAAGCTAGGTCAGTTTTAAAAATCTGTAGGGAGTGTATGTGGCTTGTATACACTGGAGGCTCTAAAACATTTTTTCACTCATTTGTGGAATGTTTTTAACATTCTACAGAAGATTAAGACCTTGAACGTACGGAAAGGACCTCATCTGCCTGCTGTATACTTACCCCGCCTGTAGCCCATAATAAGCACTTGCGGGCGGAACCACGTAATTGGCAGGAGGCATTAATGCACAGGCCGTTCATCTGCCCAGCACGTGACCCAGACCTTGGGTGAAATGAGCTGGGAGCTTCATCTTCCTGTTAGCCAGTGTATCTCAGCCCTCTGTCGCCTCCCACTTGTCTCGTCCTCGAAAACCCCTGGGCTTGAACGAGGGGGATAGTTCAGTGCGCAACTGCCTCGTGTCAGCAGGGCTTCAGGTAAGAGTGGAAGGAACGGAGGAGAGGGAGCATTCTGGTCAACAGCAACTCCCTGCACAGGGGAGTGGCCGCTGTGAGTTAAAATGTGTGCTTAGAACTGCTAGGAATTTACCCAAGGGACACAGGAGTGCTGACGCATAGGGGCATTTGTACCCCAATGTTTATAGCAGCACTTTCAACACTAGCCAAGTGATGGAAAGAGCCTAAGTGTCCATCAACTGACGAACGGATAAAGAAGATGTGGTTTATATACACAATGGAATACTACTTGGCAGTGAGAAAGAATGAAATCTGGCCATTTGCAGCAACGTGGATGGAACTGGAGGGTATTACAGTAAGTGAAGTAAGTCAGGCAGAGAAAGATATTATATGTTTTCACTCATATGTGGATCTTGAGAAACTTAACAGAAGACCGGGGGGGGGGGGTAGGGGGGAAAAAAAAGTTACAGAGAGGGAAGGAGGCAAACCGTAAGAGACTCTTAAATACTGAGAACAAACTGAGGGTTGATGGGGGGTGGGAGGGAGGGGAAAGTGGGTGATGGGCCTTGAGGAGGGCACCTGTGGGGATGAGCACTGGGTGTTGTATGGAAACCAACTTGACAATAAATTATATATAAAAAGATAATAAGATAAAATAAAATGTGTGCTTAGAGGAGCACCTGGGTGGCTCAGTCAGTTAAGCATCCTGCATCTTGATTTTGGCTCAGGTCGTGATCTCACGGTTCATAAGTTCGAGCCCCATGTCTGGCTCTGCACTGAATGCATGGGGCCTGCTTGGGATGCTCTTGCTCTCTGTCTCCCTGTCTCTCTGTCTCTCTCTCTACCTACCCCTCCTCCACTCGTGCTCTCCCTCCCTCTCTCTCTCTCTCTCTCTCTCTCTCAAAAATAAATAAATAAGAAAAGTGCACTTAGAGTACATAACTTATGTGTGTGATACAAAATATGCTAATAACATGTGTTCTGTGGAGGAGTATGAAGTGACTCACTATGTGGTCATGAGAGGGGAATTGCAATCAGACAATTCACAATCATAATACTGAATACGATCCCACTGGCCTGCCCAGGGCCAGCACTCGGCTTTACCCGCCTAGAAATGGATTTGCAGAGTAATGAGAAGCTAGCGGCCTGGGGACTCCACTCATCACGCAGTGGAGAACAGAACAGGGATGTCTGGGCCTTCCCTGCTGGCTTCTCCTTCCTCTCTGGAGGTAGGTCCGCCATCCCTGGGCCACATCTCTTTCCCCACAGGCACGTTTGAAACCCGGTCTCCTCTGGGTTCGCACAGACCCCGTCTCTCCGGGTCGGGAGCGGCCTGTCCTTGGGCTGGTCCACCCGGCCGCCTCTGCACCGGACCCACGGGAGCTGGCCCCTAACCGACACCTGTGCTGTGTCCCCCGCAGGTCTCCCAGGCAGCTGCGGACCTCCTGGCCTACTGCGAAGCCCACGTACGCGAAGACCCTCTCATCGTACCGGTGCCTGCGTCAGAAAACCCCTTCCGAGAGAAGAAGTTCTTTTGTACCATTCTCTGACTCCGTTCGTTATGAAGCGTCTCCTTGTGCATCGGGAAACTCCCCGGTAGAGCCCGCATGTTCTTAGCGTTAGGGGTTCCAGTCACCCCCGTCCCCGGCCTCTCTTCATCGGTTTTCTTCTCTGCGTCCGATTTCACCACTTCTTGCTCTCGTGTTATTTGCGTCATCGGCAAAGAAAATCGACGTTTTTGTAACAAATAAGTATGGGTTTAAGGGTTGCATTTCTTTCTAAACAGCCACTCCCGTATTTAAATACATCGAGCTAATACATTGTACATTCAATACTACCGTATTTATTGAATTAGATAATTTATTGGAAAGAAAAAACGTACTTGGCAATCCCCCCTTCACAAATAGTTCACTATCGAATGAGAGCAGTTTGACCAACTAGAACACATGGGTAAATGTTCCTGTCTTTTCATCCACCGGTTCTATGTTCCCTGCTTTTCCGTCCTCCTGTTAGGAAGGAAATGACCCACAGCGTCAAAGGGTTTCCCTAATATGTGTCTCACTGGGACCGTGTGGCCCCAACCCCGATGGGGACGCAGGTCCCCATTTCCCCCTGATTATCACGGGCCACTTGGGAGGTGGGCCTCCTACGAATGTAGACACCGGGTGAATATTGCAGCCAGCTTAACTGTCAATGTGCCCCAGCTGGGCCAGCCAGGGGCACCGGCTCCCCTCTCCATGGGCCACCCCTTCCTGCTCCCCTTTTCTGGCTCCTCCTCAGTCATTTTCACGTGGGCTGCACGGGGCCCCGCGGGGTTTCACCAGGGTGGCCCAGCACAGTGATCCGCAGGGACAGCAGCTCACTAACGCGCTGTCCGCTGATCTGAGCGTTGACATGTATTCACTTATTCCGTCCTCCGGCAATCCGTAAAACGCCACGAGGGCATGTCTGTTTTACAGAGAGGAAGACGGAGGCACGGACAGACTCTGTGCTTTCCCCAAGGCGATCGTTAGTAAGCAGGAACACCGGGGCTTGAGCCTGGCCCCAGGGCTCCCTGAACCCCCGAGCCACGCTGCCTTTCGGCTCCACCCGTCTGCGGGTAAACAGGCCTGCAGAGCGCCTGTACCACGGGCTGTGCGGCACCTTCGCCGGGCCCACTCTGCAGCAACGCCTGTCCCCCCATCTTTGCCGGGAGGAGGCATGTGGGTGCACGTAGCTTACGGACGATGATAGATATGCGGATGCTCCAGCGGCAGGCCGGACGGCTCTTGGTTTTCCCGAGTCCAACTTGCAGATCCCGCCCGAAACAAAAATGACAGAGGAGAATAAACCATGGGGATAGAGAGCTCCTTGTCCAAGTTTGTGACGTTCCTCTTGTGGAGAAACTGCCTCACTCCCTGGGGCTGACAGCAGCTGGCTGTGTGATGCGGGGCAAGCCGCTGTGTGCCTGGAAGGTTCTAACCTGCTAATCGGGGATAACGGTCATTGCTCCTCCTGCCTATCTGGGAGGGCACGGAGAGGTGCTCCACGGATGGACGCTCTGCTGTATCATTTAAATAAATTACTAAATGCCGCAATGTAATAGTGGCAGGAGAGCAGGACTTCAACGAGGCCCCGGTTCGGCCGGAGGAATACCGTCAAATTGCCCACAAAAAGCCAAATATAATTTCAGATCAGTGAATAACTTGCCACCTTGCAAATGGCTGTAGTACATTTTTATTCTTCGCTTCTCTTGCTGACAGCTGCTCTTTATTTCACTAAAGCTCGCTCACACAACTAGTGAGGTCAGAAGCTGTGTGCTCAGACTGTGCGGAGTTGTATGCCGTGTGTGATGATAAGACTTCAAACCCTTCTGTATCTCGGTTTACGACCAGGATCTCTTTATTCCGTGGTCCGTGTCAACATCATTAACCTGATAAAGCAAAGCACAATTCATAAAAGCGCCTCAGAGAAACCGAGAAAGTGGGGCAGCACGGAGGCTGGCTAAATCGGGTCAGGAAGAAACTGTGCTTCTAGGCTTCCTCTGAACTTTCTCTCCTTTGTTTTTAACTTTCACTGTCTCTCCTTTCTCCCCCTCTTTGTCCTTTTCCTCCTCTCTTCCTTACCTTCCTCCGCGAGATGCTTTTTTGCCTTTGTACTCACACCTTTTCCTCCCAAACTTGCGGCAGTGTGGGTGGTTTGTCCCTTGTCCCTTCTAAAGTGTCCCTGAACTCAGTGCCATCTTCCTAAAGGCAAGGTCATGCACGTGGGCTATGAGATACACAAACATGTGAATGAGCCCTTCGCCCCGCTAGCAGTCACCGGGGAGTGAACAAAAGGGGGTGCCTCTGCAGTGCACAGTTGTCACTTTGTGATCGCAGTCCGGCCAGCGTCTGACCTCCTTTCCTATAGGGGGAGATCACCCCCTACATATAAACTTAGTGGGGCGCAGTAGAACTCCCGTTCAGTGTGGATGCTGGAGTGGGGGACGTCTTCCCTGTCTCTCAGGGGCACCCCCTTTCCAGCACCAGACTGGCCAGGGAGGGGCCAGTGACCTGACGCGAACTGCTGGGACTCCTTTGCCTGGACCTATAAGCTCAGAGCAAATGGCACAGCAGTGAAAAGATGCTGAGATTCGTTTTATGGGATCTGCGGTGGTCCAGCAGGGAGGCATCTAAGACGGGCAGGGATTCCGTGCCCACTGCTAACAGTGTCCAGGGATGGCAGAGTCCTGAGTAGACCATAGTCCTGCTCCATTGCTTGGTCCCACAAGCTGTCTCGCGCCCCTCCCCCCACATCCCTCTAGGTCCCCTTTCTTTTTTTTTTTTTTTTTTTTAATTTTTTTTTTCAACGTTTTTTATTTATTTTTGGGACAGAGAGAGACAGAGCATGAACGGGGGAGGGGCAGAGAGAGAGGGAGACACAGAATCGGAAACAGGCTCCAGGCTCGGAGCCGTCAGCCCAGAGCCTGACGCGGGGCTCGAACTCACGGACCGCGAGATCGTGACCTGGCTGAAGTCGGACGCTTAACCGACTGCGCCACCCAGGCGCCCCTAGGTCCCCTTTCTAGCTCCTTTCTAGCCTCCAAGCTCCAGCCACTAAATTTCTTATTCCTCCATGAAATAGCCTGGGTTGGATGTACCTATCCTATGATCTAAAAACCCCGTATGTCAAGGGCAAAACCCAGCAAGCTGATCTATGCTGTTGCAAGTAGGGGACTATTAATTACTCTTTGGGGGATGGGAACCAGAAGGAGCACAAGGGGAGCTTCTTGGGATGTTCTGTTCCTTGACCTGGTTGCTGGTGACCTGGGTGTGCCCGGCGTGTGAAAATTCTTCGAGCTGTACCCTTCTGATTGTGTGCTTTTCTGTACGTATGTTACACTTCAATAAAAACTTAGTTTTTGTGGCTAGCAATCAATCCTACTGGGTTCTTTTGTTTTGTTTCGTTTTTTGACACTTCGCTCAACTTTTTACTCCTCTTTAGGTAGAACATCATTAATGGAGCATTCACGAGTGTATTTGACAACATTTTGAAATTTGAAATACGTCTAATCCGCAGCTATCTGGCCAGAGAACTGGCTTTCAGCAGAATGCAGACAGTTCCTTGGCAGTAAGACTTTTCAACTGGGCTCCCGCTTCAAGGTCCCCTTCCCAGCCTCTGATTGCTTCTGAGGGTCCCCCAGCGCTGTCTCCTTTGCTCCCAGCTACCACGTGGCCAGTGTCCTTGCAGAGAGTGAACGTTGACTCCCAGGGTGATCACAGACTAGCTTCGCGCTGGGACTCCCGCTACACGAGTCAAGACATCTTCCTGTTGATTCGGAACTCCAGCCCCCACGGAACACAATGCGGAGTCCAGGAATTGTCAGCAGCCTCCTTCCAAGGAAGCCACGGGAGGGGCGCAGACCAAGGTCGAAGGAATTTTGTTCTGGTGACTCTTCAAATTCGAGATGAAAATAATAATAATAATAATGGCAATAACTAACATTTTGACCTGGAAAGAATAGGGACCGTGGAGATAGCTCAGACTATTTATTCACACTCCCATTTCCTTCAGCTCCTCAGGATGCTGGGTAGATGCCAGATCACGGGTATCTTTTATGGAGGACCAGAATGAGGCTCCCTACCCTGGCCCGGGAGCTTCGTCCCCTGGGGGCCATGCCGCTCGGCCCTCCCCGGGTTGCACAGCCAGTAGTGGGCCATAAACTAGGCGTGTGCCCAGGTTCAGTGTTTCTGGAGATAAGTGTGGATGAGCCAGTGTCAACCCCCATGGGTCAGAACCAAACATCCCATCCGGGTTCTGATAAAACCCTTACACCTGATTCTGTTTTAGCTGTAAGTCACTAGTACTAACTTTAAAAATTTTTAAGCCCGTGTATGGTAATTAACCACACACCGATGTTACTCTAACCGTTTACCTTCAAGGATTCTCATTTGAAGGAGTGGCCTCTATCAGCCCAGCCTGCCCTGGCCTCCACTAACTCCCCAGAGTGGCTTTCACACCTCACTCCCCCTCCAAACCCTGTGCTCATCCACACTGGCCATTATTCAAGCCTACCTCACCAACCCTGATCCCTGCTGCCACAGGGCCTTTGCACCTGCTGCTAACTCTGCCTAGTACACCCTTCACTCCTCCCTTTGCCAGGTCTACTTACTTTTTAGATCTCAGCTTGAACATCAGTGAGGGTTCAAGCTTTCCTGACCCCTCAGACCAAGTCAACGGTGTTTATAGGTTCTTACTGCGCTGTGGAGCTCTCCATACAGTGCTTTTTTTTTTTTTTTTTTACATTTGTATATGTGATCACTCTGCCCATCTGCTTCCCCAGCTACACTGTAAACTCCATGAGGGCAGGGCATTTATTCACAGGAAGCCCCAACACCTACCATATCCGCTGACACATGAGAGGCACTCCATAAGCATTATCTACATAAATGCATGCAAGTCCCTGCTAGTCGTTTCTCGACACCAAGCGCTTCTCTTTCAGGGTTCTCCAGAAGCTGCTAACTCTTGAAAGAACCCTCCGAAGACCCCGTGAAACAGAACCCAAGGGAGGGAGGGAGGAAAGCCGTTATTTGTTGAGTGTTTACATCTGCCAGGCACCAAGCCAAGGAGTTCACTTTTTAATCCTCTCAACCACGGTGTTGTGAGATTTACTGCCCTTATTCTGTACATGTATATTCCTCATATGTATTTGAGGAAGCTTAGTTCAAATGAAGGAACTTGCCCAAAGTCAGACAAGTTCTAAGGGGCTGAATTTGATCCCAGTCAGTGCCCCTGACTTAACGCCTCCGTACTTCTGCCTGGAGTCAAACCAAAAGCCTCAGAGACAAGTCTCCAGCTCCTCCATCCCACATTAGAAAAGATACATAAAAGTTTGGGACACTTGGGTGGTTGAGTCGGTTAAGCATCCGACTCTCGGTTGCGGCTCAGGTCACGATCTCACAGTTTCATGAGTTTGAGCCCCCCATTGGGCTCCATGCTGACAATGCGGAGCCTGCTTGGGATTCTCTCTCCCTCTCTCTCTCTCTCTCTGCCTCTCCCGCACTTGTGCTGTGTCTCTCTCAAAATAAAAAATAAAATTAAAGCTACTAGGAAACCATGAAGCATACTCTTGACTTTATGGAATGGTCACGCTTTCTGGCTGTTTAAAAACCATACAGCACCTGCATGCTGAAAAGGCACCCTCCCCCTGCACAGCTAAAGCGGGTTCCATCGTGGTAATTAAGGTCAGGGTAGGGTGCTGCTGGGTCAGCAAAGAAAGAAGGCTTGAGGAGGAAGGAAACATTGTTTCGTGAACCACGAAGGTCACGTTGGTCGACTTAGTTCACTCCTAATACCCATTGTTTGGAGTAGGGGGTATTTAAGTGTTTCAGTGAGAAAAGCAACCTATTATTAACCATGGCCAGGTGCGTGTACAAGTATTCATTGTCTGACTTTTCTTTCCAAGTTATTTGGTAAAATTCTTATCATTTACTTGGAGCCTTTACATGTTTTATTATACTTTCTTTTTCGCTTTTAAGTGAGACTTCATTCAACTCAAGAATAAGCCAATCCTTAGGGCAGAATAAAAGAAACCATTGTCCCTGATGACGTCAGTGCTTTGCAGCTGACGCTGCTCTTAATACTACCTGTTTTCTGATCAAGTAACTTGCTTCATCTGAGCCCTTTCTGGTCTCTGACACTGGAAGTACGGATCCACAACGGCACATCTTGCTTTGGTGAAAATGACATAGGAACGAGACAATGCAAGAAGAAACGAGGGGCCCGCTTGGTAGACAAGTAATGATCAAGTCAGGAGTTATTTTAGGAGATTAAAAAAAAAAAAAAAGCAAAACAAAACAAAAACGGAGTACTGAAGAACCTGACTCTGGAGTCAGAGGGACTCGGGTTCAAATCCTGGCTCTGTCACTTACTAGCCCTGCCGTTGCTCTGAGCTCTCATTCCCTCTAGTGAACTGAAGATAACACCACTCGTGAGCGTTCAGTGAGATAGCATGACTAGTTAGCATTGTCTGGAATGCAATACATGCTCAACAAATAGGGGACTAAACTATATTTACCCTGTTCACAATTATTGTGGAAACAAGACCGAAAGAGATTCGGAATTTACAATAAGACTGTCATTTACAATAATGC
Organism: Neofelis nebulosa; assembly: GCF_028018385.1. Taxonomy (NCBI): domain Eukaryota; kingdom Metazoa; phylum Chordata; class Mammalia; order Carnivora; family Felidae; genus Neofelis; species Neofelis nebulosa. The sequence goes on along the minus strand of NC_080794.1, from coordinate 6,503,447 downwards.
TTTGAAAGAAAGAGAAGGTAAAAACTTATCAGCCTGTAACTGGGCATCCATTACATTCCAAAACCTTAACACATCAAAATTATAAGTTTTTTTTTAAGTTTATTTATGTATTTTGAGAGAGAGAGAGAGAGCATGAGACAGGAAGGGGCAGAGAGAGAATTCCAAGCAGGCTCCATGCTGTCAGCACAGAGCCCGATGTGGGGCTCAATCCCATGAATGGTGAGATCGTGACCTGAGCCAAAAAATCAAGAGTCAGACGCTTCACCGACTGAGCCACCCAGGCACGTAGGCTGGTATGTATGTATGTATGTATTTATTTATAGAAAGAGAGAAAGAGAGCATGAGTGACCAGGGGAGGATCAGAATCCCAAGCAGGCTCCATTCTGTCAGCACAGAACCTGAGGTGGGGCTCAAACTCACGAACCATGAGATCATGACCTGAGCCAAGATTAAGAGACAACCAACTGAGCCACCTGAGTGCCCCTATAGGCTGCTTAATACACGAAAACAACCAAGGACTTGCACATTCCAGAAACTGCTTTATGGGGCAGAGACCTCGTGATATGCAGGGAAGGCAGGCCCTCACCGTAACCGGCAGTGCGGAGGGTGGTCAGGTCTGTTGGTGTAAGTTTACAAACTTTCAGATTGCTGTTTGAAGGGGTGATGGTAACATTCATTTGAAGGAGGTCAAAGTATTTGGTAAAACACTCAGAGTCTCGGAAGGGATCCCAGTATTCACCCAAGGAAGTGAACCGTTAAGGGCTCTCTGGAACTTTACTTTGTAACTACTACCAAGAAGGGCTGTCTTTTTGTGGTGAGCTGTTTTCTCTCCATCTGTTACCTTCCTCTGGCAATTTTGAATGAATGCACACTGGACTAAGATACCAAAGGCTGGGCCCATACTTCGTGATGCCAGGTCCCCATGGAGTTGTAGCTCGAGCTAGGCTAGCCCGGAGTGCCCACCTGCCCCAGCCTGATGGCGGGGAAGGGATGGCTGTTAGGGAACTTGGCAGTGTCCAGGCACAAATTACTTAATTGATGTTGTGGACTGAATTGTGTCTCCTGGAAATTCATATGCTGAAGGGGTAACCCCCGGGACCTCAGAATGTGACTGTATTTGGTGATGGGGTCTTTATAGAGGTAATCAAGATAAAATGAGGTCTTTAAAAGGGACCTAATCCAACATGATGGTGTCCTTCTATGAGATTAGGACATAGACACACATACAGAGGGGATGACCCTGGGAAGACACAGGGAGAAGGTGGCCATCTGCAAGTCAAAGAGAACAGCCTCAGAAGGAACCAAACCCACCGACATCTTGATTTTGGATTTCTATCCTACAGAAGTGTGAGAAAATAAATGTCTGTTGTTTAAGCCACCCAGTCTGTGATGCTTTGCTATGGCAACCCACCTCCTAAGCACTTTGCAAGTCCTCTTACCCTGTGAGTAGGATTAAAACCATTTTAAAGGTGGCAGAATGAGGCACAAAGATATCAAGTGACCAAGCAACTTGCCAAAGTCACCTGACAGGAACAGGCAAGGCTGGGACCCGGACAGTCTAATGCCAGAGTGCCTGCTCTTAACCACTCTGCCCTGCCGCCCCTTGGGGCAGGTGGGAAGTAGTCGATACTTAGGGATCCGGTGAAAATAGTGGGCAGGTGAACAGGGAACCAGAGAGGCGTGGGGGGGGGGGGGGCGCTTGGCAGGTGATGCCGAAGAATCCCAGTGGGTGGTCAGTCATCATGGGGGACAGGAGACATGGGGATGGGGGACCCGCAAAACTTCGTAGCTGGAACAAAGCCACAGGACAGGGTCACAGGGCCAAGCCCCAGTCGTGACGGGCCTGGCTAGAGCAAGATCCGAAACCATGGGATGTCTGGAGAACTAGAATGTGCCATAAAGAATTGGGGTGGAGACAATCGTAGACCCCTAATCCTGCAAACTGGGACATACAATAGGCAGGAGAACTCAAGCCTGGAAACTCTGGGGCAGAAGCGTCGTGAGCAGAGCAGGTAGTGGGCAGTGTTCGGAACATCACCGTCTCAGCCAGGTTATGGGTACCACTTTCCGAGTCAGCCTTATCGGGAAGAGTGGGGACAAAACTCCTCAGGTGTGGCCAAGGGTACGTGAGCACGGATTGCAGCTGGCCGTATGGGACTCAGGAAACCCACTCAGGAGGCTGGAAGAAGCAGGAGCAGGGAAGAGTGGGGGGAAATTCCATGGGGCAGCCCCAGTATCCTCTGGGGATGTCCTTTCCTGCCTGAGAAGGAGGCAGTATCCATTTTCCTGGCACTTGTCGCTGACACTGAGCTCAACCCCACTGATGGAGAAAGGCTTGCAAAAGGTTCTCAGCTGCAAGGGGCAGATTTCCCAGGAGCAAAGTATTCGTTGATATCGGAGCATCTTGAAAGAGAAGGAGCTTCAATGGCGTGGGGTTCCAACTCAATGTTCCTTGGAACAGTGTTGTCTTCCTACACGTTGGCATCAGCCATTGTTTAAAATATTTTTTTAATGTTTATTTTTGAAAGAGAGAGAGAGAGAGTGAGCAGAGGAGGGGCAGAGAGAGAAAGAGAGAGAGAAGCCCAAGCAGCCTCCCTACTTCAAACACAGAGCCCGACGCGGGGCTCGAACCCACAAACCATGAGATCCTGACCTGAGCCCAAGTCAAGAGTTGGATACTTAACCGACGGAGTCACCCAGGCACCCCATCATCTGCCATTTTTTAAACATCATACAAGCAGACTATTTTTGTTTTGTTGTGTTTTCTGAAGAGGACAGCCATTTGAAGGGATGAACTTCTAAATATCTTGGTTGAAGCGTTCTCCTGTACAACGTGTCCTGGGTGCAGAATCTGTCATGATTTTGTTATGAACAACTATGCATTAATAACACTTTTCTTAGTGGGGGAAAATGGATGATGGGCATTGAAGAGGACACTTGTTGGGATGAGTACTGGGTGCTGTATGTAAACCAATTTGACTATAAATTATATTCACAAAGAAATCATGACAGAAAGAAAAAGAAAAAAACATTAAAACATTTTTCTAAAATAACACTTTTCTTCCTACGACTGTTAATGCTGATAAAGCTAGATTGAGATATATATACATGTTCCATTAATCATGAAGACTAGTAGAAAATAAGGCCCCCAAACCTACTGGGGATAAATGAGGCACTCATTTAAGAAAACATTGAGTTTAGGATGTGAATCATGCATCGGTTTCGAGCTGTCAGCACAGAGCCTGGAGCCTGCTTTGGATTCTGTGTTTCCCTTTTTCCCTGTCCCTCCCCTGCTCGTGCTCTTTCTCTCTGTCTCTCAAAAATAAATAAACATTAAAAAGGGTTTATTTTAATTTAAAGTCAGGCACTTAGTTAAAAAAAAGAAAAAAAAATGAAAAAAATTAAAAATTAAAAATTAAAAAAAAAAGAAAGAAAACATTGAGTTTAAGCTTTACCAGCATAACATTTATATTTAAATACACACAAAGAATAAATTCACAGATGATCAAGATAAATTCATTAACAATCAGATATATATATATATACATATTTTTTAAACTATCCAGCAAGTTTTTTGACAATTGATATAGTGTATTTTTAAATGAAAAAGAAAACCTCGCCATTGAATATTATTATTATTTGTGTCTGCAACGTCTAATTTCTCACATTGTTCCACTTACTCATACTATATAGCTAAAATACATTTTATACAATATAGGTTTTTTTAAAGTAATTAATTAAAGTAATTAATATAAAAAGGGTGAACGATTTTTCAATATGGCATTTGTATCTTAGCTGGTGAGTGTTTGAGTATACTTTTCTACTTAAATAATATTTTTAAATTCCATTGTAGTTAAGGTACAGGTGAACAATATGGTGATTCAGCGTGATGAATGTGCTCCCTAATCTCCTCACCTATTTCACCCATTCCCCCCCCCCCACCTCCCCTCCGGTGACCATCTGTTTTCCATAGTTAAGAGTGTGTTTTTTGGTTTGTCTCTTCTTGTCTTTGTTTGTTTGTTTTGTTTCTTAAATTCCTCGTATGAGTGAAGTCATATGGTATTTGTCTTTCTCCGGCTGACTTGTTTCACTTACATTACACTCTCTAGATCCATTCATGTTGTTATAAGTGGCAAGATTTCATTATTTTTATGCCTAACATTCCTAACATTCCACTGGAATGCCTAACATTCCATATATATATATATATATATATATATATATATACGTTTATATCACATCTTCCTTATCCATTCATCTATCAATGGACCCATGGGCTCTTCCATAATTCGGCTATTGTAAATAATGCTGCAATAAACATAGGGGTGCATATATCTTCTCAAATTAGAGTTTTGTGTTCTTTGGGTAAATATCCAGTAGTGGGGCCTAATATGTGATCTATTCTGGAGATTGTTCTGTGGGTACTTGAAAAGAATGTATTCTGCTGTTTTAGGATGGAATGCTCTGAATATATCTGTCAGATCCATCTGAAGTGCCTGACTTCAAAGCTACTGTTTCCTTGTTGATTTTCTGTTTAGATCATTGTTACAGTCCCCTATTGTTATTGTATTATGATCGATTAGTTTCTTCACGTTTGTTATTAACTGTTTTGTGTATGTTGCGTGCATATACTTACAATTATTATATCTGCTTGTTGGATTGTTCCCTTTACAATTATGTGCTGTCTTTCTTTGTCTCTTGTTATGGTCTTTTATTTTGAAAGTATATCTTGTCCCATATGAGTATGCTACCCTGGCTTTCATTTCACTTCCATTTGCATGATAGATGCTTTTCCATCCTTTTACTTCCAATCTGCATGTCTTTAGGTCTGAAATATGTCTCTTAGAGGCGGCATGTAGGTGGGTGTTGTCTTTTTAAAAAAATATTTATTTATTTCGAGAGAGCGCGAGAGCGCACACACATGTGTGGGGGGGATGCAAGCGGGGGATGGGCAGAGGAAGAGAGAGAGAGAATCCCAAGCAGGCTCCACTCGCAGCACAGAGCGTGATGTGGGGCTCGATCTCACGAACTGTGAGATCACGACCTGAGCGGAAATCAAGCGTCCAATGCTCAACTGGCTGAGCCACCCAAGTGCCCCTGGGTCTTGCTTTTTTATACATTTCATCACTGCCATGTCTTTTGATGGGAGTGTTTAGTCTACTTACATTCAAAGTAATTATTAAGGGGTATGTGTTTATGGCCATTTTGGTTGCTTGCTGGTTGTTTTGGAATTCTTTTCTGTTCCTTTCTTCTTTTGCTTTCTTCTCTCATGATTTGCAAGTTTTCTTTAGTGATAGACTTGGGTTCCTCTCTCTTTATTTTTCATATATCTGTGACTGGTTTTTGATTTGTGCTTACCATTAGGTCTGTATATAACATCTTACACCTGAAGCGGTCTGTCTGAAGTTGATCGTGGCTCAAGTTTGAACCCATTCTTTACTTCTCTCCCCCCACATTTTAGTTATATGGTGTCATAGTGTACATAGACTGATGTGGATGTTATCTAGTTGTATCTGTGAGATGACGTACGCTTAGGGTCTTCCTTCTCCCCAGAATCTCTATATGTTATATTTTTAGCACTCAGGTAACAGCAATATGTTACCAATTTATTTGCTCACCAAAGCCTTTATTTTTTTAAGAATTATCTAGGAGGGCGGAGCACCTGGGTGGCTCAGTCAGTTGAGTGTCCGACTTCAACTCAGGTCATGATCTCACGGTTCGTGGGTTCAAGCCCCACGCTGGGCTCTGTGCTGACAGCTCAGAGCCTGGAGCCGCTTCAGATTCTGTGTTTCCCTCTCTCTCTGTCCCTCCCCCATTCGTGCTCTCTCTCTCTCTCTCTCTCTCTCTTTCAAATAAAACGTTTTTAAAAAGAATTATCTAGGAGGGTATGAGTTGTTTTTTTTTAATGTTTATTTATTTCAAGAGAGAGAGAGAGCCAGAGAGGGGCAGACACAGAGGGAGAGAGAGCATCCCAAGCAGGCTCTGTGCTGTCAGCACAGAGCCCGATGAGAGGCCCAGTCCCACAAACCATGAGATCATGACCTGAAATCAAGAGTTGGACACTTCCCCAGCTGAGCCACCCAGGCGCCCCTCACCAAAGTCTTTAAGCTGCACATCATTTGTGTGAATTTTCAGCACATTTTACTTCAACATAGCTGTTTAATTTTTTAGGACATGTTTGTTTACTGAATTACCAAATGCTATAATAAACTATCTTTACAGTCTTTGCCTTAATTGGGAGACAAAGAATAGCTATTCCAGAAAAGAAACTCTTTCTAACATCTAGCCAAATGAAATGTGTATAGCAAAAGTAATCAGGGCTAAATTTAGAAGCATTCTAATTTTGTAATATAGGCGTCATCGCTGTCTGCCTCATAAACAACATCAGATCACACATTTCCTATCAATTATGAGCTAGTTGTTTTAAGGCCTTAATTAGTCTAAGTGATTTTTAAAAATGGCATTACCAATGTATCTGTTGGATCTGGCTGATCTGGTGTTTGAAGTCATGGCAGAAAGGGACACACGAAGCAGAAAGACTTTGGACCGTGTAAAATGGGAGAAGCACCAAGAGCAGGTCACAATTACTGAGCATTCAGCATGCACAAGTAAGCATATTTAACTTAACTCCCCCAGAATTTTCCATGAGGTATGCACTATTATGACTCCTATTTTATAGACAGGGAAACAACTAGGTTAGGGAAGGGGGCAGGTACCAATCTGCAGCATTTGCCAATTTCCGTGTTGTAGCTATTCCTCTCAAGGCCAATTTCAAGTTCATCAACAGGCTTGCAAAATTCCTGAAAGTTTAAGGCCAATCAAGTCACTGACTCAAGTTCACAGAACACCATCACACAATCGGTAAATACGAGAGCTGTGATTTGAACCCAGGAGGTCTGACTTTAGAGCCCATGTTCCCAGCTGCTATGTCATCCAAGAATCCAAGAGGGTAGAAAGTACACAGAGAGGGGACCCACCCTCCCAGGGCTGCACCTGGGCAAGGGTCATGGTCAGGAGCAGACAAGTGTCCAAGTGCTCTAACATGAGACCTCAGTAAGAAAGGGGAAGAAAAAGTAACTTGCAGAATATAATGAACTCTCAGAGGAAGAAAAATTGACAAAATTCGACAGCTCTTAAGTTTGAGGGGATGCTTTCTCTCTCTCTCTCTTTTGGTAAAAATGTCCTGTTTCAGAGAGATCCTCAGGTGCAGAGAGATTCCTTCAAGCTCCAGGAAACAGGACAGAATATGCAATGGCAGCACTCTGCAGACACATGCCTGGGCAGTGCTTTGGAAATTCCTTCTTTTTAAACATTTTTTTAACGTTTATTTATTTTTGAGAGACGGAGCACAAGGGGGGGGCGGGGAGGGAGGGAGGGGCAGAGAGAGAGACACACACACACACACACACACACACAGAATCCGAAGCAGGCTCCAGACTCTGAACTGTCAGCACAGAGCCCGACGGGGGGCTCGAACCCACAAATCGTGAGATCATGACCTGAGCCGAAGTCGGCCGCTTAACCGACGGAGCCACCCAGGCGCCCCTTGAAATTCCTTCTTGGGCAGTGCCCACTCCTCTTCATTCCTTTCAGAGGTTTATGCGTAGAATATCTTGAGAAACCTAAAAAACAGCGTTTCCCCAAATCAATTTATGCAGTGCATCATATATTCACATTTTTATTTACTACCTACTGTGCATTTTGCACCTTGGCACTTGAAGGACAAAAATCAAATTCCTTTTCTCTATGAGTTTCAGGGCAAAGACTGTTGAGTCCATAGGTGCACAGGGGAGCATAGCCAGGGCTGTCCCAGGGGGTGTGGAATCAGTGGGCAACACATACAAGAGATCAAGATCCCCGTCTTAAGGAGTTAGGAAGACCAGATTGTCTACACTGAGACTCAGAAGTAGATTCAGATTTTGTGAGGCCCAAGACTTACACAACTTGGGGGCCCTGCTTAAAAAAAGGAATGCCAGGTTACAAAATTAGGTATGAAGGCTTAGTACAGACCCTGAAGCTCAAGCTTTGTTAGTTTCATGGTAAATGCTCCATTTCTGCTAAGACTTGAAAAGTACGTGGAATTGGCCATCTCAAGGAACTATAGGGATGGAGAGCAGGACTTGACAAAGGCAGGGGGAAAAAAAGCTTGGGAGAGAAGGTCTGGGAGCTGTAGGCAGCTCTGGAGTCCTGGACAAGGAGTTAGAAGTGGAGAGAAGTAGCAAAGGGCAGGCTGAAGAGGGTGGTGATGATGATGAGGGTCCTGCTAAACTGACGTAGGGAGTTTGAACTTTTTGGAAGGGCAACAGGGAGTCATAGAAGGTTTGGGGAAGGAGTGTGACATCATCTGATTTGCATTCAGTCCAGAGCGGTCCTGCTGTCTGCTTCCTCCCTCCCGTCTGTATAAAAAAACTGCCCCCCCCCAAACATTGAGGAGGTTGATTGCAGAGTCTGTGACCTGTTGAGCTTTGAAACCCACCAAGTGAGTACTGTTAAGGAAAGAAAATAGTCATGATAGTTGTTGAAGAGGTAAGGCAGATTTTATTCAAGGCAGAGGGAGGGGGGATAGGACCCAGGGCAATGGGATCTTGCAGTGGCTCAGACACATCGGGCTCTACTCCCCAAGCACGCGCAAGTGGGGATGCACAGCCAAGGAGCAGGTTGGGGGACAGTGGATGGAAATTACTGAGAGGAAACAGCAGGGGTAAGCAGATTCTTGCTGAGGGCCAGCGGGGTGAAGAGCCCTCATCTGGGGGGTGGGGAGGAGGATCAGTTATGGAAGGCGATCAGATAACGAGGGTAGGGTGTCCTGGATAAACTGATTTAGTTGGATTCTTGCTGAAATGGGACAACGCAGACACAACGGGAGGTCCAAAAGTCAGGCGTCGTCGAAAACCTGTCCAGGGGAGCCGGAGCAGAGTGGGATCACTGAGAGCATCTTTGTCAGGGCAAAAAAGGGAGCAACCTCCGAGCAAGGAAGGACCCCGGCTGGCACACGTGGCCGTGCAGGTGACCCGAGGAGCCTCTTCCCGGGAGGCAACGGGCGGGTGGCGAGCGGAGAGAGAAAAAAATCAAAGCACCCACCACCTTCTTCCAGGGTTTCCATCTGTTGCGCAGGCGCGGCCAGGTGGGGCAGGCGGCGTGAGGTCGGTGGCATCGGCGCATGAGCGGGGCTCCCTGATGCCACTCCCACCTGCCTCGGTGAGGGGCAGCCTGCCCCGTGGTCTTGCGGTCCCCGGGGCTCCGGGTGGAGCCCAGTGCCAGCAAGTCAGAGGCGGCCCCCTGAGCAAGGTGGGCTCAGCCAAAGAGGGTTGTTTAAGGGGGCTCAGCGGAGATTCCAAAACAAGATCTGCAAGGCCTTGAAAGCAGCAGAGAAGCGGAAAGAACGGGAGGTAGGAGCGAGTACCCAACCTGGGGAACACTGAGCCGTGACTTCTTTGTGTGTGTGTGTGTGTGTGTGTGTGTGTGTGTGTGTGTGTTAGAAAACATAACATAAATCGACCCTCTTAACAATTTTTAAGTATACAATACAGTTTTGTTGATTACATGCATTATTGTACAAAACCTCTCTAGAACTTTCTCATCCTACATGACTACAGTTCTATACTCCCATCTCCCCCACCCCAGCCCCTCGACCATCATTTTACTTTCTTTTTTTTTTTTTTTTTATTGTTTTTAATGCTTGTGTATTTTTTGAGAAAGAGAGAGAGACTGTGAGCAGGGAAGGGGCAGAGAGAGAGGGAGACACGGAATCTGAAGCAGGCTCCAGGCTCTGAGTTGTCAGCACAAAGCCCGACTCAGGGCTCAACTCACGAACCGTGAGATCATGACCTGAGCCGAAGTCGGACGCTCAACTGGCTGAGCCACCCAGGCGCCCCACTGTTTTACTTTCTGTTTACAGGGCTCTGCTTACCTTATGTACCTTATCTAAATGGAATCATACACTATCTATCCTTCTGTGACTGGCTGATGTCACTCATATCAATGTTCTCCGGGTTCCTCTAGGTTGTGGCACATGATAGGATCCTTCTTTTTTAAGGTTGAATGATGTTCCATGTATGTATATACCAGAGATATATCCTGTGTGTATCCTGTGTATATCCATTCATCCCCGACGGACATTAGGTTGTTTCTACCTCTGGGCAGCTGTGAACAGTGCAGCAGGGAGCAGGCATCAGGATTCTTTTATGAGGACTCTAGGCACGTGTCAGAGCTGAGCGAGCTGTCAAGAGGTGTCATAAGTGTCAATGTCACTGTAATTGACGCATTATACTGTAGTGTGGAGTTCCTCGCTTTCTCTACCATGATCCACAAGGAGAAAAGCCTTTTATATCACAACTCAGGACCTATATAATGTGGCGGTCTAAAATTTTTGTATTCATAGTCATAATTAATATGCTGAAATTATAACCCCCCAAAGATGATTATTAGCAGGTGGGGCCTTTGGGTGGTGCTTAAATCACGTGGAGCCATCATGAACGGGTTAGTGCCCTTATAAAAGAGGCTCCAGAGGGATCCCTAGCCCCTTCCGCCGCAGGAGGGCACAACAGAAGTCACCGGCTATGAACCAGGAAGAGGGCCCTCATCCAGCCGTGCCATGCCGGCACCCTCATCCTGGGCTTCCCAGCCTCCAGAACTGTGAGAACATTTCTCTAGATTATCAGCTACCCAATCAACCTGTGGTATTTTGTTATAGCAGTCCACAGGTGCTAACAAACGTACGAGATTTTCCAAAAACCACCTTACCTTTATTCTGTGCAAGTTGCCCTGATCTTTTCGATTCTGTCGTAGTTCATTTGTTAAATGCTGGGCATGAAACACTACATTGCTTTCACCCACGCACCAGCGGACCCTGGTCTGCAGTTTGGAAACCACTTTTGTATTTATTATGTGTAATTGTGATGACTGGCTGCCTTTGAATGCTTCAAAAAGAACTCCATTCACACTAAGAGCGCCAGTGGCCAAGGTCAGTTTTGCTGGAGACTTCATAGGGGTGATGGAGGAGGGTTTTACATCCCCCACGATTTTACAAGTCCCCTTGGATATATCTCTACCGCCAACCGAGGGTGCTTCTCCCCCACTCCTGCCGTGTGCCGGGCAGGGTCCCTTCCGTCCACCCTTCTCCCTCCCAGAACAGAGGCATTCTTCCTCATGTTTCACTCAGGGTAGCGTTCTTGGCTTCTTTCCACCCAGTGTGCCAATTCACTTACAAGTCTCCGTCCTCCCTTCGGAAAGGGAATATCGAAGTATTCACGCAATAAAACTGTACGTCTTGCAATAATGTGGCCCTGAGATGGACCAGAGAGGGAGAAGGAGCAAGCATGGACCTCACCATTTCCGAGGTGCACGTTGTGGTGTGTGTGTTTGCTATTTTAGACTCAGCCAGGGCAAAAAGGCCTTCAGAGAAGGCTGGCAGAAGCCCCCGATTCTGTCTCCACTTTGATGGTTAAAGTCACTGGGGACATCTCATCTGTAAGGTAACCGTATTTGTTGAATTTAACAAGCGCCCTGGATATTACGGCAACACTATACACTGGTCCTTCTCAGATGAGGGTGCTGTAGTTTGGACCCATATCAGAACGAGACAGTGGCAAGATAGAATGCACACAAATGTTCTCAGACTTAGACCGATCACACCAGAAGTTAACAAAACCAAAAGCTATTCTATTCTTCCTATAATAATATTACAAAAATGCATTCAAAATTGCTGGCTTAGGCCAACATACAGAATCCCCTAAGTGGTTTAGCAGCCGAATTAATGAGTTAAATTTATGGGCTGAAATCATACAGAGGAAATGTCCAGTTCCTGGGTAGATGGCTCAGCATCATACAGCTGTGTTGAAGTGCACTTGTGATGAACGAGATAAGTGATTCAGAAAAGTCACTTATTTGACATGGGCCATTCTGTCTCCTGTCTTCTCTCAAAGTACTTTTATATTCTATTAGCCTCCTCTCGGAGGATCTCAGTGACAGAAAGAAAGGCTGTAGTTAAGAGCCGGATAAAACATCGAAGTAACAATACATTTAACTGCTCGGAATTCCTTCGAAGCCTCAGGAGTGTTCCTATGACATTTTAGGCCCCAGTCTAGTTAACACTGTAAAAACTCATCACAGTGAGAGAGCCCACCTGGATCCAACAATCCCAGTTCTCAGTAAAAACCAGAAAGAAGTTCCACTTGTGTACAGATGGCAGTAGGCATTAAGAATGAGTGTTGCAAGGGGCGCCCGGGTGGCTCAGTCGGTTGAGCGTCCGACTTCGGCTCAGGTCATGGTCTCGCGGTTTGTGAGTTCGAGCCCCGCGTCGGGCTCACTGCTGTCAGCACAGAGCCCGCCTCAGATCCTGTCTCCCTCCCTCTCTGCTCATCCCCTGCCTCTCTCAAAAATAAATAAACATTAAAAAAAAAAAACGGATTATGTTAGTAAAATGTTTAAATCGTTTGTACGTTAAAACGTTTATCGTCTTGTAATACGATGAAGTGGGAAGATGTGACCGCCCACACTACCGTGTGGGGACAGCTAGAAGTTAGCTGTGTGTCGTGGGTTAGCCACCCTGGGGTGGGTGAAATCGAAAGGTGTCTTAGCGTATCTTCAGTCCTTACAAAGGCGTGGCATGAGTGCCAAGTACTGAAGTACAAAGTCAAGGGAGGTGCAGTGAAGTCAATTCTGAACCCAGATGTACAGTCACGTCAAGGTCATATGACAAAGTTGAGGCATACATAGGTGACCCGGATCCCTTCTGAAGTCACACATTCAAATATCTCCCTCCTGCCACAGCCCCCCATCCTTCTAGCTTGTGGCTCATGCCAGCCAGACTCATCCTTCTTCTTGGTCCTCCTTCCTCGTCCTCCTGTCCCCCCTCCCCCACCCTGCACAAATCCCCGACTTCCTTTCTTGCCCCCACTTTGCTCCCTAATCAAGTTAAAGTCCGTGGTCCGTCACGTCAGCCTCCTCTTGCTAATGCCCTCCAACCCCTACCCTGCTTTGTGTGAGCCCTTCAGTGGAACCCCAGCCCCACACAAACACAACTCTCAGCCTCCTTGGTGCCCTTGATCCTGTGGCTGCTGAGCTCCGCGGAAGAAACTCACGAAGCATGACCTGTAGGCAATCACTGATGCAGTGGCAGCCTCCAGCTCACCACCCGGCAGCCTGTGCCAGAGGTCACAGAACGGAAGGTCACATAGACCAAGTTAAGAAGCTTGGACCACGTGGGGTATCAGAGCAATCTGAAGGACACAAGAAGAAGCAGGGGGAGACGTGAGGTAGGGTGGCACACCTTGAGTGGGATACAGGGCGGCATCGCAGCACCTGAACCGTGCCTTCTACCGTGTTTGGTGGTCTTTCCTCTCTTGTCCCACCAGCCTTCTTAGGATGTGGTTATGAGGAGCAGGTTTGGGGTTGGTGGCGGGGAGGCGGGGGTCAACAGAAGAAAGGTGCCTGGATCCAGTACACTTCCCATTCCAAAAGACTCGGGCAGCACGTCCGGCCAGCTTAGCTCGCCAATGACCCGCTCAGCTTTCACCTGGATGTTGGGTGCAGAGCATACCCAGGGCAGAATAGGTGACACCAAGTACAGCCGGCGTAGGAATGGCATTGCCATCAGCCTGGCAGTGGCAGCCTGTGCCTTACTAATGTCTACGGTCGATCTTGGAGCTTCTGTCTCTTTCTGGGCATAACTGACACTGTCCTTTGCTGCGTGCTTTTTACCCGCGTGAGCCCGCACGTGCTTCATTCATTCTGTTCAACATGCCTCCCACGTTATTGGCGTAAACCATCTTATAATCTCTGCTTCGGCCTCACAGGCTAAGTGCTTACTGTCTCTCCCATTTGCTTTTCTTGTTTTCTGTATGGCAGATTTGCACTTTCCTGTGTAATGCTTCACCCACACACATGGGCCGTCCCACCCTTGCCTCACCTAGCCGGTGCCTGCTTCCTCGGCCAGCCTTCCCTTGTGCTCCGGACAGGGTCACCCCCTTGCTAGAGGCTCACGTGGTGCAGGCCTCCGCCGTGGTAGCGTGTCAGACTCTCTTGTAATGACAGAGCTCTGGGAGGGCGGCAGCCACGTCCGTCCCCTGCAGTCCCATGCAGCGCTGGGTCCAGGCACGTGATGTTTGTTGAATGATTGAAAGGAGTTAAATCAGGGCGCCTGGGTGGCTCAGTCGGTTAAGCATCCGGCTTTAGCTCCGGTCCTGATCGATCTCACAGTCGTGAGTTCCAGCCCCGCATCAGGCTTTGTGCTGCTCTGCTTTGGATTTTGTGTCTCCCCGTCTCTCTGCCCCTCCCCTGCTTGTGTGCGCACTCTCTCTCACTCTCAAAAATAAACATTAAAAAAAAAAGATTTAAGGGGTGCCTGGGTGGCTCAGTCTGACTTCGGCTCAGGTCATGATCTCGCGGTTCGTGGGTTCAAGCCCCGCGTCAGGCTCTGTGCTGACAGCTTGGAGCTGGAGCCTGTTTCGGATTCTGTGTCTCCCTCTCTCTCTCTCTCTCTCTCTGCCCCTTCCCCACTCACACTCTATCTGTCTCTCTCAAAAATAAACATTTTAAGCAAATTAAAAAAAAAAAAAGATTTAAGAAATAATAAATACATTAAATAAATAAATAAATAAATAAATGGAGTTAAATCTGTGAGAAGTGGCCAGGAAACAGAGACCCTTTCCCGTGTCTACCACTGCTGAGTTTCTTCCCAAGAGGCATATAAACAGGGAGTATTACGAGTGAGTCCCTCTCCTTTTTTTTGTTTTTTTGTTTTTTTTTTTTTTGTTTTTTAACGTTTATTTATTTTTGAGACAGAGAGAGACAGAGCATGAACAGGGGAGGGTCAGAGAGAGGGAGACACAGAATCCGAAACAGGCTCCAGGCTCTGAGCTGTCAGCACAGAGCCCGACGCGGGGCTCGAACCCACGGACCGCGAGATCATGACCTGAGCCGAAGTCGGTCTCTCAACCGACTGAGCCACCCAGGCGCCCCGAGTCCCTCTCCTTTTTTGCCAGCCAGACCACTATAAAACATTTCACCTTTTTCTCTTATGATCTAGAACTCGTGTTTAACTCTCATTCCTACCTTAGGGGGTCACACCTCCTCTCCGAAGCCTTCCTTCCCCTTCCCAAGGCTTCCCAAAGGTTCCTAACCCCTCCTGTGTGTTCCAGCCACACCCGGTTTCCTTTTCCCATAGCGCTGATCACGCCATTTGGTGATGGCTTATTAGTCCATCTCTCCACTAGTCTTTGCCTCACTAATTTTCCACCCAGTGCCTGCGACACAGCAGATGTTCCGGTCGACATTTGTGGATGACAAAATGAGCAGAGGCAGGATCTGTGTGTCGGTTAATTTGTAGTTCACAGGAAACAGATATTCACCACCCGTCTCCCCATAAGTGTCACTTGATAAATGCGTGTTAGAGCAGAGAAGTTATTTTCATCATCCTCACTTGTGTTTGGGGGTTTGGGTTTTTTTTTTAGACCAGACTCATCTGACATTGCAGGGGATCCTGTGCTGTGTCAGCCTCACTGTCCCTCTGCTCCTAGGCTGCAGGGCGTTTTATTAGCCTGGCTTGGGCTGCCCAGTCCCCATGCTAGGAGGTCTTGGGGCTGTTTCTGCTTCTCTGAGAGACTGTGTGCTTTCCCTCACTCTTATCCTTCCTGTGTCCATGCCGTCTGCATATGGCTTTGCAGTTCCTTCCACTGGACGTGGTAAATATTTCACCGCACCATGGACGTCAGGCTTGGCCAGTGGGTAAAAGTGACATCACAACAGGTCTGAGCCTCAATCAGAAGAGGCCGCGCGTGGGCTTGGTCAGCCCTCCTGCACTTCTGTCTCGACCATAACACGAACACGTAGCAGTTAGTGACCGTCCCATCGGCGTGGGCTCCGGGACAACACAACCAAGGTAGAGCCACCCTCGCAACTCCCAGTCAACAGCCATGCCCCCAGCCAACTTGCGGCTGCGTGAGCCAGAATGAACCCTGAGTTTTGGTGTGGTTTCTTACACAGCAGCAGCTGACCCATACAGCTCTGTGCCTCTTCCTTCCTCTGGCTTGTAGAAGGAAGGAAACTGACATTTTCTGAGCACCTGCTACCGCCAAGTACTTTCACCTTAGTATTACATTCTGTGAGACAGTCATTATTTTTCACATTCTACGAGACAAGGAACCTAAGGCCCAGAGAAATGGAGTAGCTTACCAAAGTTATAATTTTAGCAAGGGACAGAGTTAAGACCCCAAACCAGGTCCTCTGACTTTGTGAGGAACACGACTTCTGCTGCCGAATCTTTCCGGAGATCAGGTGAGGTTGCTGGAATCTCCACCTGCCGTCTCCGTGGAGAGGCAATTATAGGTTTTGTACCCCAACACCGGTTCATCAGGGGAAAGAGATATTCACCTCATATATAAACCAGAAGGAAAAACTGTCCAATAGTGGGTGTGAGTGGGACAGGATCTGAGACTAATCTCATAGAGGAAACTCACTTGAATGCTTCTACCAATATGGATGATGAACCCTGTGCATAAATCACTGTTTGGAGTTCCCATTCTGTCTTTTAAGATCAAAATACCATCCTGTCCTCTGACTCAGAATGGCTCTAAGATACTCTTGCTGGGGCGCCTGGGTGGCTCAGTCGGTTAAGCGTCCGACTTCAGCTCAGGTCATGATCTCGCAGTGAGTTCGAGCCCCTTGTCGGGCTCTGTGCTGACAGCTGAGAGTCTGGAGCCTGCTTCCGATTCTGTGTCTCCCTCTCTCTCTGCCCCTCCCCTGCTCATGCTCTGTCTCTCTCTGTCTCAAAAATAAATAAAAACATTAAAACAAAATTTTAAGATACTCTTGCTGAATTAATGTAACATCACGTTGGAAGCCTAATGCCACAATCTGCTAACATTTCAAATTAATTTCTTATAAAATAGTTCTGTAGTTTGCCACAAGGCTTCTCTCTACACATTCTGGTTAAAAAGCTTTGAAGTGATTTTAATAGTGTGTCTTGGGCAAATATAAAAACAATGTTGATTTTTAACCTATAGAAAAGACAAAAGTATGAGGAAGCATGTTATTTTTTTTTTTCTTTTTCTTTTATCTCCAAAAAGCAGGAGTCCTAATGGAATGAGCAAGGAGCAACAAGATGAAAACATCAGTGGAGACAAGGGTAGAAATGAATCCCTTTCTATGTGTATAAAGCCAGATCACTCTCAGAGTGTTAATTTTTGGAATTTTGCTAATTGGAAAATGTGTGGTTGTGAGGAGTGTTTAAGAGAAATTCATCATGTTTAACATGATATAGTTAAAAGGAATATTAAGAACAGATCTTAATATAAGCTTTAAGATGAGCAAAGGTGGAAAGGCCCAGAAATTTTCATTAAAAGGGATTTAGTATGTAAAATCAATTAATGTGTCAATTAAAGACAATTAATCAATTAATTAATGTGTCAATTGAAGACAACTGAGCACTAATGAGAAAGAGACCAAATTTTATTTAGATTTTTTAAACTTGCTCCTTAGGACAATCGATTTCACTTTTTAAAAGTTTTTTAGGGGTGCCTGGGTGCCTCAGTCAGTTGAGTGTCCAACTTCAGCTCAGGTCTTGATGTCCCGGTTTGTGCCCCGTGTTGGGCTCCGTGCTGACAGCATGGAACCTGCTTCGGATCCCCTGTGCCCCTCTCTCTCTGCCCCTCCCCCGCTCACACTCTCTCAAAAATAAACAAACATTTTAAAAAGTAAAACATAATAATTTTTTTTTTCTAATTTGCTTTAGAACCCTACTGCTAGTTACAACATGGAAAGCCTCTTCCGTGTCACAGAGCAAATGATCTTGGATGTTCCACGTTGCTGGGCATCCCAGTGTGGTTTGCTTCCCAATGTCATGGCTACATTCTTCCTCGCTTACTGTCCATGTTATTCCTGTTCCTTCTAATCAGCCTCGGGGCTTTCAGCTAACTTCACCTTAGTTCGTTTTACTTCCAGCCGCTGGTCTTCCTTGGTTTTTGTAGTCGTTCACCTCTGTCGTTAGCTGTTGCAGGGCTCTGTGTGGCCGCCTTTACTCTAATCAGCCTCTGGGGCACAACTCGGAGAAGCAGGCATTCATGCCACCTGACGACTGAAACTGAGCCCGCGGAAGAGTCTGGGCTGCCAGTCGGATGCACTAAGACACCATGTGCAGGACAAGCTCATGGAAAGTCAGCGATAGCAGGTGTTTACTTAGCCACAGGTATGAGGGCTTCTGAGCAACAGTGGGAGGCTAGCTCATTATTAAAATTTTGTTTAGGGGGCGCCTGGGTGGCTCCGTCGGTTGAGCGTCTGACTTCAGCTCAGGTCACGATCTCGCGGTCTGTAAGTTCGAGCCCAGCGTCGGGCTCTGTGCTGACGGCTTGGAGCCTGGAGCCTGCTTCTCATTCTGTGTCTCCCCCTTTCTCTGCCCCTCCCCCACTCATGCTCTGTCTCTCTCTGTCTCAGAAATAAATAAACATTGAAAAAAAATTTTTAAATAAGTAAATAAAATTTTGTTTAGGTGCAATTATAAAGGTTATTTTTAAAATGTTTATTTTAGATTTATTTTATTTTTAAAAAATTTTATTTTAAATTTAAAAAATTTTTTAAATGTTTATTCATCTTTGAGAAAGACAGGGTGTGAGTAGGTGAGGGGCAGAGAGAGAGGGAGATAGAGAATCCGAAGCAGGCTCCAGGCTCCGGGCTGTCCGCATAGAGCCCAACGGGTGGCTTGCACTCACGAACTGTAAGATCGTGACCTGAGCCAAAGTCAGACACTCAACCAACTGAGCCACCCAGGTGCCCCTATTTTAAAAAGTTTTAAGTTAATTTAATTTTTTTAATGTTTATTTATTTTTGAGAGAGAGAGAGAGAGACAGAGACAGAGAGAGAATGTGAGCAGCGGAGGGGCAGAGAGAAAGGGGGACAGAGGATCCGAAGCAGGCTCCATGCAGAGAGCCCAAGGTGGGGCTCGAACTCACGAACGATGAGATCATGACGTGAGCTGAAATCATGAGTTGGACCCTTAACCAACCAAGGCACCCAGGTGCCCCTAAAGGTTTATTTTTTTAAAGACATTAGGTGGCAGTGCTGCCATTTATTCATTTCAGTGGGAGACCTAGCTGTGCAGACCACAAAGGCAGGAAGCTAGAAAGGGTAGCTGTCCACATGGTGGCAACGGTATATCCTGAGTTTGATCAAGTCTGGGGAAAATTCACAGCCTTTTTCTGTGTGGACTTTGTTTGTTCTTTGTGTGTCTCCCTCACTAGAGTGGAAGTTCCCTGAAGACAAGAATCAGCTTGTTTCATTCTCATTTGTAACTTTAGTGGTACTATGCATACATAAACACCTAACAAATATTTGTCAGAAGAGAAAAAAAGGAGGGAGGCAAACAGGGATGAAGGGAAGGAGTAAGAAAGACAGATGTTTGTGACAGATGAGCTTTGCTTCCATGGTGCAGTCGGTGGCCCATGTTTTTTCATGTCCAGTGGTTTCTTAATCATTTCCAGCACCCACCTCCCACCAGCCTTGATCCCCATACTTCTCTGTTTATCATATTCCTCAAACTCATTATAAATTCTAGCCTTTGGATGTGCAAGGACTAAAGGTTGACCAACGGATCAACAAATTAGTCTAGGACATCCCATGCTCATGGATAGAGAGAACCAATATTGTTCAAGTGTACTACCCAAAGCAATCTACAGATTTAATGCAATCCCTATCGAAATACCACCAGCATTTCTCACAGATGTAGAACAAACAATCCTAAAATTGGTATGGAACCATAAAGGACCCCGAATACCCAAAGCAGTCCTGAAAAAGCAAAGCAAAGCTGGAGGCATCATGATTTCAGACCTCAAGCTATATTACAAAGCTGTAGCCATCAGGACAAGTGTGGTACTGGCACAAACACAGACACACAATCAATGGAACAGAAAAGAAAACCCAGAAATGGATCCACAACTATATGGTCATCTAATCTTTGACAAAGCAGGAAAGACTATTGAATGGAAAAAAGACGGTCTCTTCCACATATGGTGTTGGGAAAACTGGACGGCAACATGCAGGAGAATGCAACCAGACCCCTTTCTTACACCATACAAAAAAATAAATTCAAAATGGATGGGTGATCTAAATGTGAGACCTGAAACCATCAAAATCCTAGAAGAGAACATAGGCAGTAACCTCCTTGACATCAGCCATAGCAACTTTTTTCTAGATACGTCTCATGAGGTAAGGGAAACAAAAGGAAAAATAAACTATTGGGACAGCATCAAAATGAAAAGCTTCTGCACAGTGAAGGAAACAACTAACAAAACTAAAAGGCAACCTATGGAATGGGAGAAGAGATTTGCAAATGACATATCTGATAAAGGGTGTGTGTCCAAAATATATAAAGAACTTATAAAACTCAATACCCCAAAAACAAATAATCCAGTTAAAAAATGGACAGAAGATGTGAACAGATATTTCTCCAAAGACATCCAGATAGCCAATAGATGCATGAAAAGATGTTCATTATCACTTACTGTCAGGAAAATGCAAATCAAAGCTACAATCAGTTATCACCTCACACCTGTCAGAAGGGCTAAAATCAACCACACAAGAAACAACAGGTGTTGGCGAGCATGTGGAGAAAAAAATACTCGTGTACTGTTGATAGGAATGCAAACTGGTGCAGCCACTGTGGGAAACAGTATGGAAGTTCCCTCAAAAAGTCAAAATAGAACTAGTCAAAAATAGAACTAGTCAAAAGTAGAAACTAGTCTAGGATCCAGCAATGACACTACTGGGTATATACCCAAACAATACAAAAACACTAATTTGAAGGGATACACGCACCCCTATGTTTATAGCAGCATTATTTACAACAGCCAAGATATAGCAGCAGCCCAAGTGTTCCTCAATTGATGAATGGATAAAGAAGATAGGAATATTATTCAGCCATAAAAAAGAATAAAATCTTGCCATTTTCAATGACATGGATGGAGCTAAAGGGTATAATGCTCAGTGAAAGACAAGTGCCGTATGATTTCATTCCTATGTGAAATTTAACAAAACAAACGAGCAAGTGAAAAAGAGACAAACTAAGAAACACTCTTAAAAAATGTTTTCTTTATTTTTGAGACAAAGAGACAGAGCACGAGCAGGGAAGGGGCAGAGAGAGAGGGAGAGCCAGAACCCGAAGCAGGCTCCAGGCTCTGAGCTGTCAGCACGGAGCCCGACGCGGGGCTCGAACCCACGAACTGTGAGATCATGACCTGAGCCGAAGTTGGACGCTTAACCGAATGAGCCACCCAGCCGCCCCAAGACAGACTCAATTATAGAGAGCAAACTGATGGTTACCAGAGGGGAAGTGGGGGGCATGGGTGAAATAGGTGATGCGGATTAAGGAGTGCCCTTGCTGTGATGAGCACCAGGTGTTGAATCACTATAATGTATACCTGAAACTAATATTACACTGTATGCTAACTAGCCGGAATTAAAATAAAAACTTAAAAAGCCAACCACCACCCCCCCCAACAATTTAGTCCATGATATCAGCAGAAAGCCACAACTTCCTTGTATTAAGGGCATTTTAAGGAGTCTTACAGAGTCATCGGACACTTCCTGTTTGTCGTCAGTGCCATTAGTGACTCTGGCTTTGCCAACTCCCTTGGCCAAAGGGTGTGTCTGCAACCATGACCTCTGTAATGTAGCAAGGCCCCCACAGCAGGTAGGTAGACTCATCTAGGACTGAGACTACCGCCCAGGCTATTTGATATGTTGATATTGGGGATTGCTTTTAGCATTTCCATTAAGCTAAGAGGGAATGGAGGAAGTTACACAGTAATAGACTTCATTAAATGAAAAAAGGCAGAAGACTCAGCAGAAGGAGTTGGAATGCTGGCCCTAATCTAAACAATGCCAACTTTTGTCCCCACATTCCCTTGTAGGGAAATTTCTCCCCGTGTCCAGATGTACTTGAACAATTGGAATCTGGGATGGAAAGTTGAAAAAGTACCAAATTAAGGTATGCCTGATCTTTTGCTGCTTGTTTGTTCGTTTTAAAGCTGTTGGTAGAATTAATTTCATTTTTGTGATGTATTTTCCAAAGGTTAAGTTTGCATATGCCTACTTTTATTTATTAATTTTTAAATTTTGTAATGTTTATTTTTGTGAGAGAGAGAGAGAGAGCATGAGAGGCAGAGGGGCAGGGAGAGAAGGAGACATAGAATCTGAAGCAGGCTCCAGGCTCTGAGCTGTCAGCACAGAGCCTGACGTGGGGCTCGAACTCAGAGTGCAAGATCATGACCTGAGCCGAAGTCAGAGGCTTAACTGACTGAGCCACCCAGGCGCCCCTAATATGCCTAATTTTAATTTAGATGCTTTCATTTTCATGTCTAGAGGAGAACAAGAAACTAACATTTATAGACTTTACCTGTATGTTTTCTCATTTAAGATTCAAAACAACTCACTGAAGTATGCCCTGTGAGTCTCATTTCATAGATCAGGAATCTGAAACCTAAAGATGTTAAGTACTTTCTTTGCTGAAGGTCATATAGCTAATCATATAGCAGATCTGGGTTTTGAATTCAGATTTATCTGATGGACCTGTGGAGAATATTCTCCTTTTTTCTCTTACAGAGTTTTCTGACTTTTAAATTTTATGACATTAGATTCTCCCAAGATTGCCTGAATAATGTGTGCTCTTTCACTGTGCCATTCTGAACTTACAAAATTTTTTATCTTTGGACATCTCTGGTCTTATCTTTGATAAGAAGAAATCTGGCATCAGTTGTAATAGTTTTTAAATATTTACAGTGTTCAATAGCAAGGTTCCCCAAGATGTATCGAAATCGGAGTTGACTAAAAGTTTATATATACAAATAAGGAATGTGTGTGTGTGGCAATGCCTGGGCTGATCCTGAAGTGGTAAAATTAATAGAAATTATTCTGTATTAGGAGAAAGACAGAATTTCATCTTTTTTTAAAGTTTATTTTGAGAAAGAGAGAGAGCGCGCATGTGAGCAGGGGAGGGGCAGAAAGAGAAGGAAAGAGAGAATCCTAAGCACAGGGCTGGAATTCACCAACTGTGAGATCATGACCTGAGCCGAAAACAGGAGTTGAACACTTAACCAACTGAGCCACCCAGGCAACCCAAGAATTTCATCCTTTTTTTTTTTTTTAATTTTTTAATGTTTATTTATTTTTGAGAGACAGAGAGAGCATGAGCATTGGAGGGGCAGAGAGAGAAGGAGACACAGAATCTGCAGCAGAATCTGCTGACAGCTCAGAGCCCGATGGGGGCTCGAACTCACAAACCGCGAGATCATGACCTGAGCTGAAGTCAGATGCCTAATGACTGAGCCACCCAGGCACTGGCGAATTTTATCTTTTAATGGTAAAAGGAAAGGTGCCGTCACCAAGGTGGTGGCATAGGTTGTTCTTGACTTTGCTCCTCCTCATAAGAAGAACAACCAATAACTATTCAAGAAGACACCTCAGGGACTCCTAGAACCGGGAGGTGAGGCTAAAGCACCCCTGTGCTTCAGAGACCAAGATGCACTGTGTTATAAGGGTAAAGAAGTGGCTACACGTTGACCATGTTGCTCCCCCCCCAGGCCAGGGCCACACCACACAGAGAGGTAGTCTCTGAGCCCCCAGGTGTCTGGTAGGAAAAGAGAACCCAGAAGCCACAACCAGCCCCCACCAGCATTGTGAGTCCTTCTGAAGGAGCCCCGACTCTAACCTTGCACCACGGGGATTGCGGGGCAATCTGCTTAATCACTGGGAATCTGACTGTAATGGAGAAAGGGGGGCAGGACTCGCAACAACCAGCACACAGATCTTTACAGACCAAGTGCACGCCTGCGGTGCCTCTGTAGTAATCCCCAATTGCGGCTTTGTTCATCTGCAAGTCCGGGGTGCACTCTGACCAGGGGGCTTGGCAGGGAGCCGAGCTGCCTGATCCTGATCCCCAGAGGAGAAGTTGCGCCAGCCCTAGAGCCCAGTTGGCCCACACCCAGGCAAAGTGCTGAGTCACAGCCCCCCTGCTGTGGAGAGGGTCTTGGGGGTGGGGGTGGGGGGCCCATCCAAGCAGGCAGCAGACGACTCACGGAAGCTGTGCAGCCCAGCAGTGCTTGAGCCGAGAGAGGGGCAGGCAGAGGCAGTCATCCCAGAGCAAACCGGTGTCCCTCTTTAGCAGGGGACTTGGGATGCAGGGTGGCTGAAGTTAAGACAATCATCAAAGAGCTTTACCAGTTTTAGAGCTGCTTCTCCCATAGCCCCGATCATTGCTGGATAAGGCCGTCAGCCGGCCCAGCCAGGGAACTTTACCAGAGCACACAGAGAGCTGTGAAGCCCGTTCAGCAGCCCTACGAGCAGTAGCCTTTGAACAGAGGGCACAGCCCGTGGCTTCCCCCATCTGCGGAACAAAACTGGTGGTCTCACCTGACCCGGTAATTCATCGCATGCTCTTGCCTGATTCACCAGTCAGTCATACAGGCCCTGGGGCTCATCCTGCTGCCCAGCCAGGGCAGGGAGGCTAATGCATAGCCCCATCCACCACTGAATATAGTACAGTTCCAACCATCTAGTAAGTCTGACCAGAGAGCCCAGGCGACTTACAGCCTCGCTTGGGAAGGGAACCAAGCCCACAGCCCTATCCACTGATTCTCAGCCACTGGCTCTCCCCACCCTCCCATCCCTAACCCCAGAGCTTGCTCTGCCCCAAAATAGACCATAATAGCAGGCCCCACTTGCACAAGGACATTACCAGCATACACACCCAGAAACCCAAACTGAGCTGACTGGTGAAGAGCTCTGTCTCTGCCAAAGTAAAACTATAAAGTCCGGAAGAGGAGCCTGATGACTCAACTGTGTAGGCAGCAATGTAAGGAATCAAGAATTGCAAAAAACCACTAAAAGAAACTAGTAAAACTCTAATAACTGGTCTTAAGGAAATGAAGATCTATGAACTGTCAGACAAAGAATTTCAGAATAATCCTCTTGAAAAATGATCCACAAGAACACACAGAGACAGAAAAGTCGGGGAAACTGTGTGAACAAAAGGAGAAGATCAAAAAAGCAGTAGACACCATAAAAAAAAAAATCCTACAGCTGAAAAATACAGTAACTGAACTGGAAAATTCAGTAGAATTTCAAAATAAGAACCATGCAGAAGAAAGAATCAGCAGCCAGGAAGATAGGATATCAGAAATTATGCAGTCAGAGGAGCAAAACAAAAACAAAAACAAAAACAAAACAAAACAAAACAAAAAAAAAAGGGAAAAGAATGAAAAAGAGTAAAGAAAACTGCAAGATATATGGGGCACAATGAACAGAAGCAACATTCATATTATGGGAATTCCAAAAGGAGCAGAAAAAGAGGAAGGGTCAGAAAATCTATTTAAAGCAATAATGGCTAAAAATTTCCCACACCTGGAAAGAGAAATGGACATCCAGATCCATGAGGCCCAAAGGACTCCAGATAGGTTGGACCTAAATAGGGCTGCCCCAAGATACATTATAATTCAATTGTCAAAACTCCAAGACAAAGAAAGGAGTGGAAAAGCAAAAATAGAAAAGGGAGAAGTTACCAGGAAACCCTTGTCAGACTATGAACAAGTTTCTCAACATTTTGGCCCAACAGAAAATAGGTTGGCCTAATCAAAATATTGGAGGAAAAAAACTAAACTGTCAGCCAAGAGGGGCACCTGGCTGGCTTAGTCAGTGGATTGTGTGACTCCTGATGTCAGGTTGTGGGTTCAAGTCCCATATTGGGTGTAGAGAACACTCAAAAATAAAATCTGAAAAAAAATGAATAAAATTGTCAACCAAGAATACTGTACTCAGCAAAGCTGTCCTTCAGAAATGAAAAAAGGAATAAAGACTTTCCCAGGGATGCCTGGCTAGCTCATTCAGTAAAGTGTGCAACTCTTAATGTCAGGGTTGTGAGTTCGAGCCCCACATTGGGCATGGGGCCTTATTTAAAAAAATATAAAAAACAAAACAAAAAACAACCCCTTTCCCGAACAAACAAAACTGAGGGAGTTCATTACTACTAGATCTGCCTTACAAGAAATGCTAAAGGGAGTTCTTTAAGCAGAGATAAAAGGACACTGGGGCGCCTGGGTGGCTCAGTCGGTTAAGCATTCGGCTTCAGCTCAGGTCATGATCTCATGGTTCATGAGTTCAAGCCCCACATTGGGCTCACTGCTGTCAGTGCACAGCCTGCTTTGGATCCTCTGTCCCCATCTCTCTCTGCCCCTCCCCCGTTCACATGCACACATGTGGGCGCACTCCCTCTCTCTCTCTCTCAAAAATAAATAAACATTAAGAAATAAACGAATATTGGGGCGCCTGGGTGGCTCAGTCGATTAGGTGTCCGACTTCCGCTCAGGTCATGATCTCACAGTTTGTGAGTTCGAGCCCCACGTCGGCCTCTGTGCTGACAGCTCGGAGCCTGGAGCCTGCTTTGGATTCTGTGTCTCCCTCTCTCTCTGCCCCTCCCCTGCTTGTACTCTGTCTCTCTCTCCCTCAAAATAAATAAACATTAAAAAAAATTTTTTTTAAAATAAAAGAATACCAATTAACATCATAAAACAGAAAAGTAGTAAAACTCATTGTAATAGTAAATTTATGGTCAAAGTCAGATTCTGTAATTTGGTAATGGTGCATAATTCACTTATTCATTAACATAATTCTATGTTAAAAGCTAAAACACATGGGGGTGCCAAGGTGGCTCAGTCAGTCAAGCATCCTACTCTTGATTTTGGCTCAGGTCATGAACTCATAGTTTGTGAGTTCAAGACCTGTGTTGGGTTCTGTGCTGATGGTGCAGAGCTTGCTTGGGACCCTCTCTCTCCCTCTCTCTCCGACCCCTCCCCTGTTCACTTGCACACTCATTCTCTCTCTCAAAATAAATAAACATTAAAAAAATTTTTTAAGTTAAAAAACATGAGCATAGTGAAAGCAACCATAACTACAATACTCTGTCGTTAGTTACACAATATAAAAAAAATGTGTGAATTGTAACAGCAGTAACCTAAAATGTGAGGGGGAGGAGAAGTATAAGTATAAAGTTTAGGAATTCTACTGAACTTAAGGTTTATCAGCTTCAAATATGGGGTTGTGGGGCGCCTGGGTGGCGCAGTCGGTTGGGCGTCCGACTTCAGCCAGGTCACGATCTCGTGGTCCGTGAGTTCGAGCCCCGCGTCAGGCTCTGGGCTGATGGCTCGGAGCCTGGAGCTTGTTTCCGATTCTGTGTCTCCCTCTCTCTCTGCCCCTCCCCCGTTCATGCTCTGTCTCTCTCTGTCCCAAAAATAAATAAACGTTGAAAAAAAAAATTTACAAAAAAAAATATGGGGTTGTAAGCCTTATGGTAACCACAAGGGGAAAACCTATAGCAATCATACAAAAAAAAAAAAAAGATAAAGAAATCAAAGCGTACTGACACCAAAAGACATCAACACACACACAAAAAGATAGCAGGATAAGAAACAAGGAACAGTGGATCTATAAAACAACCAGAACATAATTAATAAAATGGAAAAGGTAAGTCCTTACCTATTGGTAATTACTTTAAACGTAAAATGATGAAGTTCTCTAATCAAAAGACATAGAAAAGGGGTGTCTGGGTGGCTCAGTCAGTTGAGCGTCTGACTCTAGATTTCAGCTTAGATCATGATCCCGAGATCATGGGATTGAATCCCACATCAGGCTCTGTGCTGAGCAGAGCCTGCTTGGAATTCTCTCTCTCCCCCTCTCTCCCTCTACCCCACTCCCCTGCTCATGCACTCTCTCTCTCATTCTCTCTCTCCCTCTCTTAAAGAAAAAAAGGCATAGAATGTCTGAATGGATTAAAAAAATAAGATCCAGTGCCGTGCTGCCTATGAGCAACTCACTTTAGCCTTAAAGACACACACAGACTGAGAGTGAAGGGATATGAGAAGTCATTTCAAGGAACTGTAACAACAAACAACAAAAAAGCAGGGGTAGCTATACTTATATCAGACAAAATAAACTTTAAACTCAAAATGGTAAAAAGAAGCTCGTTACGTAATGATAAAGCTCTCAATCCATTAAGAAGACAGAACAGTTGTAAATATTTGTTCACCCAATGTCAGAGTACCTAAATATATAAAGCAAAAACTAACAGCTAAAAGGAGAAATAAACAGTAATACAATAATAGTTGGGGACTTTAATACCCCACTGTCAACAATCGATAGGTCATCCAGAGATTCAGTAGGGAAACAGCAGGTTTGAACATCACTGTAGACCAAATGGACCTAACAGACATATCCAGAACATTCCATCCAACAGCAGCAAAATACATGCTCACGTAGAATATTTGCTAGGCTAGACCGTTTGTTAGCCACAAAAAAAGTCTCAGCAAACTCAAGACGACTGAAATCATACCAAATATCTTCTCTAACTACAACGGCATCAAACTAGAAATCAATAACAAGGGGAAAACTGGAAAAACTACAAACACATGGAAATGAAGCAGTATTCTTCTGAACAACCAGTGGGTCAAAGGAGAAATTAAAGGGGAAATTTAAAAGTTTCTTGAGACAAATAAAAATAAAAACACATATGCCAGAACTCGTGGGATGCAGCAAAGGCAATTCTAAGGGAAGTTGATAGGAATAAACACCTACATTAAGAAGCAAGAAAGAGTACCAATAAAAAACCTAACTCTACGCCTCAGGGAACAAGAAAAAGAAGTTCCTTTTAAGACAAAGTTGGCAGAAGACAGGAGATAATAAATATTAGAGCAGAAATAAATAGAGCACAGAAATGCAATAGAAAAGATTAACCAAACTAAGGGTTGGTTCTCTGGAAAGATAAACAGAGTTGACAGACTAATCAATTAGCTAGACTAACTAAGGAAAAAAGGGAGAAGACCCAAAACAAAATTGTAAGTGGAGAAGGAGACATTACACCTGTTACCACAGAAATACAAAGGATCATAGAGGCTACTGTGAACAATTGTACACCAACAACCTAAACGACCCAGAAGAAATGGAAAAATTCTTAGAAGCATATGAATAACCAAGACTGAATCAGAAAGAAATAGAAAGTCTGAATAGACCAGTTATTAATAAGTAGATCAGGGGCGCCTGGGTGGCTCAGTCGGTTAGGCGTCCAACTTCAACTCAGGTCACGATCTCGCGGTCCGTGAGTTCGAGCCCCGCGTCAGGCTCTGGGCTGATGGCTCAGAGCCTGGAGCCTGCTTTGGATTCTGTGTCTCCCTCTCTCTCTGCCCCTCCCCCGTTCATGCTCTGTCTCTCTCTGTCTCAAAAATAAACATTAAAAAAATTTTTTAAAAAATAAGTAGATCAAATCAGTAATCAAAAATCTCCCAACAAAGAAAAGCCCAGATGGCTTCACTGGTGAGTTTTACCAAACATTAAAAAAATTGATACCAATCCTTCTGAAACTCTTCCAAAAAAAATTGAAGAGGAGAGAACATTCCCAAGCTCATTCTATGAGGCCAGCATCATCCTGAAACTAAAACCAGACAATGACATTATTAAAAAAGAAAACTACAGCCAATTCCTTTCATGAATATAGATGCAAAAATTCTCAATAAGATAGTAGCAAATTGAACTCAGCAGCACATTAAAAGGATTATTCATCATGATCAAGTGGGGTTTATCCCTGGGATGCAAGGATAGTTGAACATACCCAGATCAATCAATGTGATACATCACATTAATGGAATGAAAAAGATCACATGATCATCTCAATAGAGTAGAAAAAGCATTTGACAAAATCCAACATCCGTTCATGATAAAACCTCTTAACAAATCAGGCATAAAAGGAACATATCTCAACAAAATAATGGCCATATATGACAAGTCCACAGCTAACATCATACTCAATGGTGAAAGTTTGAAAGCTTTTCCTCTAAGATCAGGAACAAGATAAGGGTGCCCACTCTCACCACTCCTATTCAATCTAGTACTGAAGTCCTAGCTAGATCAGGCAATAAAAAGAAATAAAAGGTATCAGAGCTGGAAGGGAAGAAGTAAAATGGTCTCTATTTGCAGATGATATGATTTAATATACAGGAAATCCTGAAGACTCAACCAAAAAGCTCTTAGATCTCATCAATAAATTCAGCAAAGTTGCAGGATACAGAATTTACATATAAAAGTCAGTAGTGTTTCTGTACACTGACAATGAATTTGCTGAAAAAGAAATAAATTGATCCCTTTTACAGTAGCATCAAAAACAATGAAAGATTAAGGAAGTGAGAGATCTCTGCTCTAAAAACTGTAAGACATTACCAAAAGAAATCAAAGAAGACCCAAATAAATGGGAAGGTATCCTGTGTTCATGAATTAGAAGAATTAATACTGTTAAAATATCAATACCACCAAAAGTCATCCATAGATTCAGTGCAATCCTATCAAGATCCCAGTGGCATTTTTGCAGAAGCACAAAATAACACTCCTAAAATTTATGTGAAAACTGCACAAGACCCTGAATAGCCAGAGAAATCCTGAGAAAGAAGAACAAAGTAGGAGTTATCCCACTCCCTGATTTCAAGCTGTAGTATAAAGCTTTAGTAATCAAAACAGTATAATGCTAGCATAAAAAGTCAAATAGATCAGTGGAATAGAATCAAAAGGCCAGGAAAAAAACACCCAAGCATATATGGTCAACTGATTTTTGACAAGAGAGCCACCAAGACTATTCAGTGGAGAAAAGAGTCTTCAATAAATAGTGCTGGGGTAATTGGATCTTCACATGGGAAGAAATGAAACTGGACCCCTATCTTCTACCACTGACAAAATTTGCCTCAAGATGGATTAAAGGCTTAAATGTAAGATCCAAAACCATGAATAAAGGAATAAAGCTCCTTCACATGGGCCTTGGTAATGATGTTTTGGTTATGACACCTAAAGCACAAGCAACAAGATAAAAAAATCAAACTACAGAGCTTCTATACAATACAAGAAGCCATATATCTGATAAGGGGTGATATACAAAATATATAAAGAGCTCATACAACTAGATAACAATAATATAATAACCCAATCAAAAGAATAGGCAAAGGACCTGAATAGACATCTTTCCAGGAAGATCTAGGAAAGGGCAACAGGCACATGAAAAGATGCTCAACATCACTCTTCATCAGGGAAATGCAAATCAAAACCACAATGAAGTATCCCCTCACTTCAGTTAGAATGACCATCATCAAAAAGACAAGAGGTGGGGCGCCTGGGTGGCTGAGTTGGTTGAGTTTCCGACTTCGACTCAGGTCACGATCTTGCAGTTGGTGAGTTCAAGCCCCACGTCGGGCTCGCTACTGTCAGCCTGTCTGTGCAGCACCTGCTTTGGATCCTCTGTTCCCCTCTCTCTCATCCCCATGAGGATGTAGCAAAAAGGGAACCTTTGTACACTGTAGGTGGGAATATGGATTGGTGCAGCCACTATGGAAAAGAGTATGATGGATCCTCAAAAAAAAAAAAAAAAAAAAAACTACTAGGAACTACTACGATCCAGCAATTCCACTTCTGGAACCATATCCAAAGGAACAAAAACACTAAGTCAAAAACATATGGACCCTCCATATTCACAACAGCATTATTTATAACAGCCAAGACATGGAAACAACCCAAGCATCCATCAATGGTTGAATGGATAAAGAAGTTGTGGTATGTATATATGTGTATATATATATATATATATATATATGTATATATATATATATACACAGAATATGCAATGTATTGTATATTTATATGGCATAACATATACACAATATATAAATATACACACAATAGAATATTATTCAGCCATAAAAAATGAGGAAATCTGTTTGCAACAACATGGATGGACCTTGAAGGCATTATGCTAAGTAAATAGGTAAGACAGAGAAAGACAAATTATCTCATTTATGTGTGGGATCTAAAAAAACAAACTCATAGAAAAAGAGATCAGACATGTGGTTACCAGGGGCAAAAGGTGGTGCCCGGGGGGGAATTGGACATAGGGGGTCAAAGGTACAAACTTTTAGTTATAAGAAAAATAAATACTAGGCATGTAATGTACGGTGTGGTGACTATTGCTAACACTGCTGTGTGCTGTATAGGAAGGTTATTAAGAGAGTAAATCCTAAGAGTTCTCATCACAAGAAGAAAAACATTTTTTTTCTTTTTATTGTATCTATATAAGATGATGGATGTTAACTGAACTTATTGCAATAATCACTTCACAGTGTATGTAAACGAGCCATCATGCTGTGTGCCTTAAACTTGTGCAGTGAGGTATGTCAGTTATTTCCCAATAAAATGGGAAAAATGGATAAAATGATTAAAAAGAAGAATAGAAAAAGTGACTCCACGACACAACTAATGTTATTTTATAATTGCTCACGTATTGTTTCCTCTTTGAGAGCCAAGAGAGATGCTTCTTTTCGAAAAAGGTACAAAATGAATTTTCCCAAGTAAAATCTAAATTGAAGGCTCCTATTTTGAACGCACAACCTGTGGCTAAACTAACTTTTATCCATATTTAGTTGCCATCCACCCCTTACCCCTCCCCAAAAAACCCCCAAGAGGCAAGCTTTTTGCTGCCACCTACAGTTAGAAAATGTAATCGCCTGCTGACTGCACAAAGGAATGACGATGGGCAGAGAACCTGAGCTTTGGAAAGGGGGACCATGTGCCCTGGTTTACTGGTTTACTGTAACGTTTCCTGAAAGTCCCTGTTGTCTTGGGATGATCCAGCCAATGTAGCATTTGTCCTGTCCCCTTTTTCTCTCAAAACTCTGATTTGGATGATTATACAGTTCTACTGGTTCTTTCCTTGCATCATTTAAAATACTCAAGTTTGGGGCTCCCGGGTGGCTCAGTCAGGTAA
Organism: Neofelis nebulosa; assembly: GCF_028018385.1. NCBI lineage: Eukaryota > Metazoa > Chordata > Mammalia > Carnivora > Felidae > Neofelis > Neofelis nebulosa. The sequence goes on along the minus strand of NC_080794.1, from coordinate 6,470,623 downwards.
GCATCTGACTTTGGCTCAGGTCTCAATCTCAGGGTTTGTGATTTTGAGCCCCAGGCTCTGTGCTGACAGTGTGGGCAGCCTGCTTCGGATTCTGTTTGTCTCTTTCTCTCTCTGCCCCTCCCCTGCTTATGCATGCGCGCTTTCTCTCTCTCTCTCTCTGTCTCTCTCTCTCAAAAATAAACATTAAAATAAGTAAAATATTCAAGTTAGTCTCATCTCTCCCACCTAAAAGCACACACACACTTCTCCAGTCTGAACCTCCTTCCAGCTCTAATCTTTCTCCTTCCTATCTTTACACCTAAGCTTCTTGAAAAAGGGATCCGTACACTATTTCTACATCACTGTGCCGTAACCTTCCTCTCCTCACCTCACAGTACCACAGGCCCCTTGCTTCTGCTCTGACTACTCCTTGAAACTACCCATGACCTGCGAACCACCCAATCCCTGGACACTTCTCTGTCTTTGTCTTAGCCAGTGGGCACCGCTATAAGAGTACCACAGACTGGGTGGCTGATGAACAACAGAAATGTACTTCTCTCAGTTCTGGAGCCTGGGAGTCTGAGGTCAGGATGCCAGCTCGGTTGGGTTCCAGTGAGAGCCTTCTCCTGGGTTGTAGACGAGCCAACTTGTCGTATCAATCATTGAAAGGGACTGACCCAGTTCTATGGCCTCCTGTTGTGAGGACACTAATCCTACCATGAGGGCTCCACTCTCAGGACCTAATGACCTCCCAGAGGTCCCACCCGAAAGTCCATCACATGTGGGATTAGATGAATTTGAGGGGAGGACATTCATTCCGTAAGCCTTTCCCTTGCTTCGTATATTGACAACACTGTACCCGGTTGCGTGTTCCCCCCTCCCAGCTCACCTCTTGTCTTCTGTGACACCATCTCCTGTTTTTCTCCTGCATTCTGGCTTTTTCTCAGTGGGCTTTGTAACCTCTTCCTCTTCTTGCACCTAAATGCTCACGTCTCTATCCTTGTACACTCTCCCTGAGTAACCACACCCCGTGAATTCTACTACAATCAACTTGATAAGGGCTCCCAAACTCATTCATTCATTCAAAAAAAAATGTATGGATCACCCACAAAGTGCCAGTCACTGCTTCAGATTCTGGGATATATCCGTGAACAAAATGGAGGGGAGAATCATAGATGGGTAAACCATAGACAAAATAAGTAAACTGGACAGTATGTTAGAGGGTGAGAAGTGATAAAGAAGAGAGTAATGGGGGGGGGGGCACCTGGGTGGCTCAATCGGTTGAACGTCCGACTTCGGCTGAGGTCGTGAACTTGCAGTTTGTGAGTTCAAGCCCAACGTCGGGCTCTGTGCTGACAGCTCAGAGCCTGGAGCCTGCTTCAGATTCTGTGTCTCCCTCTCCCTCTGTTCCTTCCCTGCTCGCAGTCTGTCTCTCAAAAAGAGCTCATTCAAAATGGGTAAAAGCAAAATGCATAGATAATTTACAGAAGAAGAAATAGAAGCAGGTAATAAATATAAAATACTCAATTTCATTAATGAAAAAATGCTTTGTCCTTAAATTAGGAAAGACTTTAAAAAATTTTTTTTAATGTTTATTTATTTTTGAGAGAGAGAGAGAGGGAGAGAGCAAGGGAGTGGCAGAGAGAGAGGGAGACACAGAATCCGAAGCAGGCTCTAGGCTCTGAGCTGTCAGCACAGAGTCCAATGTGGGGATCGAACCCATGATCCGGGAGATCATGACCTGAGCCGAAGTCACACACGGAACTGACTGAGCCACCCAGGAGTCCCAGGAAAGACTTTTTTTTAAATGCTAGGTTATGTGGGATGGGACAGAAACCTACTTGGTAGAGGCAAATGTACACATTGACACAATGCCAGGAGGAACAAGGAGCCTTAAAATAATATCTTAAAAAGATGTCATCTGAAATGTGGGTGAAGTTTTAGGCGTAGAAGTGCTAATAATATTTGTTATACTGGAAAAATGGAAACAACCCATATGTCCAATAATAGGGGACCAGGTTAGAAATTATAATATGAACAAATGATTAAATGATTAAAAGACATTTTCTAAGACTGCTAAGTAAATGTGAAATGCTTATATGTTAGGTGAAATAAATGGATGTAAACTCCTATTTGTAGTATGTTTGCAAAAAAATTTTTAAAAATTTTTTTTTTCTTAATGTTTTCATTTATTTTTGAGACAGAGAGAGACAGAGCATGAGCAGGGAAGGGTCAGAGAGAGAGGGAGACACAGAATCGGAAGCAGGCTCCAGGCTCTGAGCCATCAGCACAGAGCCCGATGCAGAGCTGGAACTCACAGACTGTGAGATCATGACCTGAGCCGAAGTCGGACGCTCAACCCACTGAGCCACCCAGGCGCCCGTTTGCAAAATTTTTTAATGAAAATGCCAAAAAGAAAGTATATAATTTTTATGTGGTATGATTTCGTTTCTTCTTTATATTTTTCTATACTTTCCAAATTCCTTTTTATCATCATGTATTACTTTTGTAGTCAGAAAAAAAAAATTCATCCCTAGAGTTTTCCAGATAAAATCCAAATTCCTTAGCATAGCACATGATGATCTGGCCTGTTTTCTGATCGCCTTCTCCCCATTTCCCAGTCCTAATTCTCTTAGGGTCATGCCACATTGCTTGCATTTTCCTAATCATGATGTCATCACTATCTGGGGAGTGTTTGTTTTAATTACTTACTTATTTTTGCCTAGGTGTTCTCAAACACCTTATTTTGCCTAGGTGTTGCCCTCTGGCCTTCCTAACAGGCCTGTTTGATTTCAAGTTCCAGCCCTGTGTTTTCAAAGGATGACCTTCCCTGGGACGCCTTGGGCTTGGTCAGATACCTCCTGCTTTGTGCGGCCACGACTCTGTGATTCCTTTCTCTGGTTACACGGAAATGCAAGCTGGGTGACCAACCATCCCGGTCTGCCCTACCCTAATCCTAATTCTCTGCTTACCCCTTCACATCTTAAACTAGGAGGACCTTGACTTAACAGGCCCTTTACATCATCTTTTTTTTTTTTTTTAATTCTATTCTTTCCATTCTGCACATCGTCTCTCTTATGATTTTTACCCACCTTAGTCTTGAGTTTATTAGGGGATAGTAGACACCAAGCAAGTGGAAGGGTCACTGGACCTATGGAACAGGTGATAGAACAGCTCTCACTGTGGTGAGATGGGAAGGTGCTAAAAAGTTAACTCAAAACGCTGTTATAGGCTTGTCAGTGAGGTTCCCCCTGTAGGTCAAAGCATTTTGGTAATTGAAGGAACAGCACCTGACTTACTGCCGTGTGTTAGGATGGTTTTATTTATCCCTCCCTTTAGCGCACATTGTAGCTTTGAACAGTTGTTTAAATACTGTTTAAGATTGCAATCGGCCCCATTTCAGTGCTTCATTCCCGCCTTCCCTACCCTGCTCCACTTCTCCTATTTTCTGTTAACACTTATCATCATCTACATGCTGCTAAATGTATTCCTTTATTAGAGCTATAGTTTACATTTGGCTCCACGCCATCACCGGACAGGGATCTTCGTCTTGTCCATCGATTTAACAAAGTACCTACCAAAGTGCCTGGCACATAATAGATGCTCAGTTAAAGATTTGTTGAATAAATAGGTCTACTTAAATTAGGGGGTTAACTCATTATAATTCTCTAACCACAAAATGAAAATGTTAGGGTATCAGCAGAGGCCTTTTACTACCCTTCTTTTTTTCTTTCTTTCATTATTATTACTTAATGTGTATTTATTTTTGAGAGAGAGAGAGAGTGTGTGTGTGAGCAGGGAAGGGGCAGAGAGAGAGGGAGACACAGAATCTGAACCAGGCCCCAGGCTCTGAACTGTCAGCACAGAGCACGACGCGGGGCTCGAACTCATGAGCTGTGAGATCATGACCTGAGCCGAAGTCTGATGCTTAACAGGCTGAGCCACCCAAGTGCCCCATCTTTCTTTCTTTTTAGAAATTTGCTGCCCTGGGGCCCCTCGCAGCTTTCCCGCAGGTACCCAGAGGCAGGGCACCTGCTGGCAGAGCACAAGAGGCCAATCCGTGGGGTCGCGGCTCACCCGTGTGCCCTGAACGCTGCCAGCCATTTACCACCCCAGAAGTTGGGGATTCTGCCTACAGGGTGGCATTTTATGTGCATCAGTGTGCCCCTTCTACTACCCTTCTTAAAGAGGAAAAGCTGGGGCACCTGGGTGGCCCAGTCGGTTAAGCGTCCGACTTCAGCCACGTCACGATCTCGCGGTCTGTGAGTTCGAGCCCCGCGTCAGGCTGTGGGCTGATGGCTCGGAGCCTGGAGCCTGTTTCCGATTCTGTGTCTCCCTCTCTCTCTGCCCCTCCCCCGTTCATGCTCTGTCTCTCTCTGTCCCAAAAATAAATAAAAAAACAAAAAAAAAAAACAAAAAAAAAACAAAAAAACGTTGAAGAGGAAAAGCTGGACACCCCTAGTAACAACCAATTATTACTTTAACAATTTCTTTCGGTAAAATGTAGAGAGCAGGGGCACCTGGCTGGCCTAGTCAGTGGAGCACGTGACTCTTGATCTTGGTGTTACAAATTGGAGCCCCACATTGGGTGTAGACATTACTTAAAAATAAAATCTTTAAAAAAATGTAGGGAGTAGGTAGGCACAGTTTCTAAAAGAATTTCTAACAAGAAATCTGTACGCATTACACACCCTCCTTCCTTATTGCTACACGTAAACATTCTGGGAAAGGGGCACACAGGATGTGGTGACATTTGCCCAAGAACCACCAAGATCACAGACTGCTAATTCTGTTTTCCACAAGAAGAAAATATCGTTCTTTCTTGTCCTAGGAGTATTCAGGGGCCATGGCGAGTAGTAGGGGCCCCTAAAGACTCCCCACACAGTTTAGAGACAGTAGTGTTTCTCTGATTTGCATAATACACTGTGGTAGCCAACCTCTAACATGACCCCACAATGATCCTTGCTTCCTGGTACTCACATCTTTGTGTGGTCCCTCCCATAGTGAATCACAGTTATCTTTGTAACCAATAGAACACTGCAGAAGTGCCAGTGTGTGTCTTGCAGGGATCCTTCATAAAAGGCATCACCGCATCTGTGCTGGTCTCTTGGATCTCCAGCTCTTGGGGAAGCAAGCCACTATGGTGTGGGGACATTAAAGCGTCTTGTGGGAGAAACCCACTCAGAGAGGAGCTTAGGCCAAAAGGCAGAACCACTTTGCTAACCATGGAAGTGAACCACCTAGGAAGCCGATTCTCCAGCACCAGTCAAGCCTTCGGATGACCACAGCCCCAGCAGCTTTACGGGAGACCCTGAACCAGAACCTAGCCCCCAAGTTCCTGACTCACAGAAATTGTTAAGAGATAATAAATAATTATTGATGTTTTAAAGTGTTGGAGTGGGGTGCCTGGGTGACTCAGTTGGTTAAGTGTTCAACTCTTGGTTTCAGCTCAGGTCCTAATCTCACCCGTTGTGGGATCAAGCCCTGTCTGGTTCTGCGTGGAGCCTGCTTGGGATTCTCTCTCCCCCCCCCCCCCCTCTCTCTGGCCCTCCCCTGCTTGCATGCACTCTCTCAAAATAAATAAACATTTTAAAACAAATAAAAGTTTTGGAATAATTTGTTAGGTAGCAATAGATTAGCTAAAAAATATACAAATCCCAAAAAAAAAAAAAAAAAAAAATATATATATATATATATATATATATATATATACAAATCCCTTTAAAGGGAAAAAGATATTTCACACCCCACATTAATTAAATTGTTTTTATTAAGTACAGACGTACAGATTTTATACAACTATTAAATCAAAAGAGATTTTAAAATTAAATACAAACAACATTACAAAACACTTGAATACAAAGTAATTTTAGGGGCGCCTGGCTGGCTCAGTTGGTAGAGCGTGTGACTCTTAATCTCAGGGTCTTGAGTTCAAGCCCCACTTTGGGTGTGGGGTCTACTTTTTTAAAAATGTGATTTTATTTTTTTTTTAACGTTTATTTATTTTTGAGACAGAGAGAGACAGAGCATGAACAGGGGAGGGGCAGAGAGAGAGGGAGACACAGAATCGGAAGCAGGCTCCAGGCTCTGAGCTGTCAGCACAGAGCCCAAAGCGGGGCTCGAACTCGCTGACCTCGAGATCGTGACCTGAGCCGAAATCGGCCGCTTAACCGACTGAGCCACCCAGACGCCCCTAAAAATGTGATTTTAATAGAAGGTTGTTTTGCTGCGATTACATTGCCACTCAATAAGACTCCGGTACTGCCAGACTCCTCCTGAGTTACTTGAATAAATTAGCTTTTTTTCCCCCTTAAGCGTGTTTGAAATGGATTTTCTATCGCTTTCGACCAAGACTTTACTCGACAGCATAGTTACCTTCTGGTGCCACAACTTGTGGGAATTGAAAAAAGAAAAAAGAAGAAAAAGAAAAAAAGGAAAAACCAAAAACGAAACGGAAAAAAAAAACCCTACCCAACCCCAGGTGTTCCTTTTCATCCTTCCCTCCCCTTTGTAGCACGTGCGCCCCGACTGCCTCGCGCCTCAACCGGGGGCCCTCGCGTGTCTGGCCCTGCGCGGGCCCGGGGGTTCCTGCCCCCGGGGCCGCGCTGCACGACGCCGGGCAGGGCCCGGTCTCCGAGGAGGGCTGCTCCGATCCCTCCCACGGGACCCGCGCGGCCCGCGCCACGGCTCCGTCCTGGGGGAGGGGCCACCTTGCCCCCCTCCCCCGTCTGAATCGGGAGCACGTGGAATTTCACCTCCTACTGGACTGCAGCTGTCCTGCCCCACAGCTGGACCCCGGGGTGCGGCCCCAACCAGAGCTCCCGGAGGACAGGGCCGGGCAAGGAGCCGGGTACACAGCGCACCAGCACTAGCACTTGATGGATGATTCACCGCTGAAGACACACGCCTCGGACTGCCTCGGCCTGCTCTCGGGCCAAGGAAACGTCAGCAGGATCCCAACTCCCAGGGAAGGTCAGCATTCGCACAGTGGAGCTCTGCGTGATCGAAACCTAGCGTCACGCAGATCTTTAAATCCGAGGCAGCCGGGAGCCTTCGCCTCGGCAGCTGTGTCCTTCGGCCGGTCCCGTCAGTCAGCCTCTGAGCACAGGGGCGACCGGCACCGCCTCCCCTCGGCCGTCGGGGGGCAGTAGGCGTTGAGAAGGGATGCGCATGCTCCCTGTGGGGCTTCGCGCTTCGCCTCCGCGACCGCCGAGTGACGGAAGCAAGTGCACGCGGTTATGGGAAATGTGGTTTCCGAGCCTCTGGCTCACTGGGGTGCGCCCCCTGCCTGGGCCCAGAGCGGGACTTCAGCTCCCGACTGGCCTGCAGGCGCGGGAGGGGACGCGGGAAGGGGGCGGGGCGAGTGAGACGAAAGGTGGGCGGGCCCGGGGGGGAGGGGGTAGGCCAAGCAGAGGGGGCGGGGCCTGGCCGGCTGAGCCGGCGCCGCCCGCGGTTGGAGGAACCTGAGGCGCGGGGCCGGAGCCGCCAGGAGTCCGACGGCGGCGGGCCCGAGGGCAGGCGTGCCCAGAGTGGTCGCGCGTGCGTCGGCCGCCGCCCCTCGGCCTTTCTCTTCGCCGGTCCCCTCCCTCTCCGCCGGGACGCGGGAGAGCCCGGCGCGCGGCGGGGGCGCGAGGTGGAGCCGGCGGGGGCGGCCAATGCGAAACTGGCTGGTGCTGCTGTGCCCGTGTGTGCTCGGGGCCGCGCTGCACCTCTGGCTGCGGCTGCGCTCCCCGCCGCCCGCCCGCGCCTCCGGGGCCGGCCCCGCAGGTGAGGTCCTGGGGCCCGGCGGGCCGAGAGGCCGCGAGGGGCGGGAGGCCGACTCCGAGCCCGCCCCCCCCCGGGCGGCTTCCTCCGCGGAGCCCCGCCGGGAGTCCCGCAGGGGGGGGACGGGCCGAACGCGACCGTCCCCACACGAGACAAATGGCTCTTTTCATCCCCGGGGCGTTGAATCGGGCAAACTTGAGGGCGCGTTTCTCGGTGCGTGTCCCCGCCGCTTCTCACCTCCCGCCTTCCTTTATGGGCACCGCCACCGCGAGTCCTTCGTCTGTCCCCCAGGCCTGGTCGGAGTTGTCCGCCTCCTGCCCGCTGGCCCTGGGAGCAAAACCTTGTGTCCTTCAGCCGCAGGCGGCGGCTGCGTGCGCCCGGGCTCGGGTGCCAGGCTGCCTGCTCCCTCCCCAAGCTGTTGGACTTAACTCGGTCTAGACTTGGAGGTCTTAGTGTCATGGGTGGTGATGCCTGTGCGTGTCTGAAAAGGCTGGGTCTTGCTTTTCACGGGAACTTTGCCTTAAGAGTATACTCCTTTTTGTTTTCTTTGAAAACTATGATGCAAGTCGGTGAAACAAATCTGGACGTGAAATAGGGCATGGATACGAGAGGAATTGTTTCTGGGAGTTTGGCTCGCAAAGCGTATTAACGAAGTATACGTGAAAATAGAAAATTCTGTAGCGATCGTATCCACTTGTTCTAAAGCTTACTCTCCCAGGGGAGTGAAATCTTGATCATTTCACAGCCCAGTCGAGTGCTTTGTCCATAGTTGGGAACCCAGTGGGCTTTTTTTGTTAATGGGTTTTACCACCCTTTTTTGTTAATGGGTTTCCTTTTTTTATCTTGTCTTCTTTTTTAAGGGCTTGCCTTAGGACATAGAAAGAAACCTAGAAGGTTGTTTTTAAACTGAGGTAATAGTTGTCTTGTGTTCTAACTACTTGGGGAGTTTTTTCCTTACCACTTCTCCCCAAAACAGCTGTTTTCTTATCCAAAAGTTTGAAGAATTAGAATTGAGTATTTGCAATTCTGAGACGGGTCCGTGCCTTAACTTTTTAGTAGAAAGCATAGAAACTAATTGGGCAATCCTCAAAGCAATCTCGTTGTTGGAATTGGGGTTCTTTATTCTGGTAACAGTCTCTTAGAATCTTTTCCTATTAGGCGAACCACAAGCTCTTTGAAAAAGCTGTTTGTGTGACCTGAATAGAATTAAAATACTGTTTAAATTATTTAAGGAAAATAAAGTTGTTATAGGGCATTTTACCTGTTAACAGGCTGGGGTTTGGGGTTTTTTGGTTGGTTGGTTGGTTGGTTGGTTTAGGGTTTTTAAAACTGATCTAAGGAAAGGGTGCAATAGATATAAAATACTTTGTAACGTCTGTTAGGTTTGTGTTATACAAGTTTCTTTCCTTTTTTGTATGATGAGGGAGCACTACTAGAATTTACTTGCAGAGCATTCTTAGGATATTTATGACCTTAGTAGTCTTTTGGGGTTCAAGAAACAAGCAAAAAGTCGGCTTTCAAGCCTTTTTTTTTTTAAGTTTATTTATGTATTTTGAGAGCGATAGAGCATGCGAGCAGGGGAGAGGCAGAGATCTAGAGAGAGAGAGAACAAATCTCCAGCAGACTCCATGCCATCATCACCCAGGACTCAAACCCACGAACTGTGAGATCATGACCTGAGCCGAAATCAAGAGTCCCACACTTAACTGACTGGGCCACCCAGGCACCCCGTCAAGCTTTAAATTAGTAGGCCAGCCTGGCAATTTCTTAGTTTAGTGAAGTTTCTCCTATCCCCGTAGTGTTTGGATGATGCGCTTATCTGCTGTGAAGTTTGACTAAGCTAGATTAGGAAACTAGGATGTAGGCCATGAAAAGGAGCAGGCTGCAGGTGAAGAAATCAGTACTAGTTATATAAATTAACTTTGACTTTAGTTGGATATTGTGCCTCTGGTTAGATGGTAAATTAGGCATTTTAATCTAAATGAAACCTGAAGGACTCCTAACTTACTTTTCAAAACTAAAGACCGTAGAAGCCTATCGATTGCTAAAATTTCCTGCGGCTCCTTTTCCCATTGTGTTACCACCATGCTCAAACTAAAACATTTGAACATTTTTACATTTCAGCTCTTATACTTAAGCCTAAAGTGAGAGAGAAAACCCAAGATTTTGTTTCTTCCAGCAAATTAATGTTTCAAGATTTGTTTTTGTTCTCTTTTCTGCCCCTTTGTCTTCAGTCTCATTAAGTTGTGACAGTATTTTTTTTATAAAGTATTTTTTTTTTTTGATGTTTATTTATTTTTGAGAGAAAGCGAGCACAAGCAGGGGAGAGACAGAGACAGGGGGAGACAGAGGATCTGAAGCAGGCTCCGAGCCCAATGCGGGGCTGGAACTCATGAGCCGTGATATCATGACCTGAGCCTGTCGGCTGCTCAACCAATTCAACCGACTGAGCCACCCAGGCATCCTGTGGCAGTATTTTTTTAAAGGGAGATTTACCTTCCCTGAATATTAAAAAAGAACCTCTGATCTGTAGTCGATCGAGCAAATATCTGAGAGCCTACTCTGTGCCCACCCCTGTTGTAGGTGTGGCATTAACAACAGTAATCCAGATCAAGTCCCTGCTGTCATGCGGTTTACAAATTAGAAGGGGAGATAGAACATAGAAAATAATTAGTAAATATCATAGGGGATACTGATAAGTGGGATGACAAAAATAAAGCAGTGTCAGAGGCTAGAGAATGGTATACTGCTGTTTTAAATAGGTCAGGGGACACTTCTTAGTTGAGTCAGGGACCTGAATGCAGTGAGGGAGTCCTGTTAGTACCTGGTGCTTTTTTTAACATAGTGGCTCACGTTAGACACGTGAAATATGGTCACCAACTATTGAAGAGGAAGCAGGTCTGTTGTGAAATGCAGCACGCCTAGGGGTGATGAGGAAACTGGAGACAGAGACACTGGACTGGAGAATATAGATACAGGGTATATCTAATAAACATAATTCATTTGGGGTAATGCCTTAGCAGGAATTATTTAACAATAAATTTAGAAAAATGATGAGACAAAAGAAGCCTCCTCTTTCTGGGATGTTTGGAGAGAAAGAAACCAAAGAGAAAGGAAAGAAGCATATCGCTTGGAGTGCTAGGTACGGTTCTAGACGCACGGTCCCTGCTCCGAGGTCCTCAGTCTGTCGAACTGAAACAGACATGGAGCCAGGAGAAGGCCAGAGACAAAGTGCGCTTGCTTTGCAAGCTTGCCTAGCGCTGGTTCATCCAAAATTATCCCTTTATGTTAATCTTGTCTCCGTGCTTTGGTGTCCTTATTTATAAAATGATTATCTCATAGGGTTATTGTGAAGACTCAATTAGTAAAACACCCAGAAAAGTGCCTGATTCATAGTAAACACTCCCATGAATTGTAAAGAGGAGGAGTAGGAGACTGGTGGCTGGTTCTTGTGCTAGTGAGGTGTTTGGGGAGGTTTCTGAATTGGCGAGAGCATGCTGATTGTCTTCATCAGTAGATCTGTGATGAATTTCCGTTTCCCTCATTTTCAGGATTTCTGCTTATTTGTGACCAATCTGTGATTGATTCGTCTGAGAGGGTACATGTGAGAACAGAAATTTTGGTTTGATTCTTAGGAATCCTTGGGGCTAGGGGCACCTGGGTGGCTCCCTGGGGTGAGCGTCAGACTTCGGTTCAGGTCATGATCTCATGGTTCAGTTCATGAGTTCAAGTCCAGTGTCAGGCTCTGTGCCGACAGGTCAGAGCCTGGAGCCTGCTTTTTTTGGATTCTGGGGCTCCCTCTCTTTTTGTCCCTCCCCTGCTCGTGCATGCTCTCTCTCCCTCTCTCTCTCAAAAAGAAATAAACATTAAAAAAAAAAAAAATCCTTGGGCCTGTTTTAAACAGTTTTTTGAGGTCAACCTCCCTTGGTCTAATAAACTTTTGGATGTCTGCTCCCAAGTGCAGAGCCTAGCAGATTGCCAGACCCTCAGGATATATTACATACTAGAGAAGAGAAATGTTGTTGTCCTCAGGGAGATTGTGTGGGGTTTGAATGATTCCTGACATGAAGATTTGCTTGTTGCTATATATCTACCATCTAGAAGAGTGAATGTAGGAGAAGTGCTTAGTAATTGGGAGGAATGAATCAAGAGAATAAAACTGGGAAGTATGCATGATTTTGTCACCTATAGATCATGTAATCACCTTCCGTGATGACCCTATGATTTAAAATTTTGTCTTATAGAAGCAAAACAAGTTCTTTGTAGAAAAATTGAAATTATTTTTAAAAAACAGGAAAAATGATCTATATTACAGTTTTTGAATGCACATACTTACAGTGCATGTTTGAGGGAAATTAGTATTTTTAAAAAATCGTGTCGATGTATCATATACATTCAGAAAAGTGCGTGTAAATGTGTAGCTTGATCTAGTTTCATAAGCTGAATACAGCCAGCTGAGACAGCACGCCGGAAGCTCCCTTCATGCTCTCTTCCGTCACTGCCAAGAGTGGTAACCACTCCCCTGATCTCAAGTGGCAGATATTTGCCTGTTTTGGGGCTTCATATAAATGGGACCACACGGTGTGTACATAGTTCTTACAATCTGCTTACCTTAATATGGTGAATAACCGTATAATGTAATTCTACGACATCGTTTTAGTGGCTGCATAATATTCTGGCATATAGATACACTGTAATTTAATCCCTTATTCCCGAATGTATGTATTTTGAACTTTTTCACTGTTGATAAATGATACTGTGATGAACAGAGATCTTTTAGTGCATCGCTGTTTTTTTTTTTTTCATTTTTTTTCATGTTTATTTATTTCTGACAGAGCACGAGCGGGGGAGGGGCAGAAAGAGAGGGAGACACAAAATCCGAAGCAGGCTCCAGTCTCCAAGTTGTCAGCACAGCGCCCGACACGGGGCTCGAACTCACGAGCAGTGAGATCATGACCTGAGCCAAAGTCATACTTAACCAACTGAGCCACCCAGGCGCCCCCCCATCGCTGATTCTTTCTAAAAATAAGTTCTTAGACATGGAATTGCTGGGCAGAAGTTATACAGTTCTGAGGTATTTCCTGTGTATTGGCAAATTGTCCTGAAAAAGATGACCAAATTACATTCCAGCAGCGATGGAGGAGAGGAGCCATTTCCTTGAAATGACTCTCACCACTTCCTTGACATACCAATTGTTGAGGTATTATTTAAGAAGATGTTTGTCGGTCTGAATGTAGGCAAAAATTGGTATTTTATTGCTCTCATTCAAACTTGATTCCGAGTGAAATTGAACATTCTATCGTAGGTTTGTTGGCTACTTGCATTTTATCTCTGAATTATCTTTGTGTCTTGTTGTATCATGTTTACTTCTTAGTTTTTCATTTCTTCTTTTCCTGTCTTCAGACACCAGAATCAAACAGGGCGCTTGCAACATATAGCAGAGGGTGCTGAAAGTGTGGAGGCCAGCATTGCTCAAGGGCGTTAGGAACTTGGGCATTCTTTCACAGGTATTCATTGAGCATCCACTGTGGGTTTTCCGCCGGGGAAAGCAGTACTCACGAGTCTTTTGGACTGATTTACATTGCTGTTATGTGATAGAAGAAACCTGTTATTTTAATTGAGATATAATTGATCTACTACATGAGTTTCAGGTGTATGACATTGATTCAGTATGTGTACATATTGCAGAAGGAACACAATACGTCCAGTATACGTCCATCACCACACGGTTACAATTTTTTTCTTGTGATGAGAACTTTAAGATGTACTCTCTTATCTTAGCAGCTTTTAAGTGTGCATTGCAGCATTATCAAGTGTAGCAACAAGGTGTATATTACATCCCATGACTTCTTTATTTTCTTAACTAAAAGTTTGTACCTTTTGACCACCTTCACACATTTTGGCCACTGCCCCCCCCCACCCATCTGTTCTCTCTCTATATATGAGTTCAGTGTTTTATTTTGTTAAGATTCTACATAAAAGTGAGCCCAGGGCCCCCAGGGTGGCTCAGTTGGTTAACACCCGATCTCAGCTCAGGTCATGATCTCACAGTTCGTGAGATGGAGCCCACCATCGGGGTCTGCACTGACACCATGGAGCCTGCTTGGGACGCTCTCTCTCTGCCCCTCCCCCATGCTCTCTCTCTCAAAAATAAATAAACTTTTTTTTTTTTTTTTTTTAAAGTAAGACCATACTGGGGCACCTGGGTAGCTTAGTCAGTTAAGCGTCCAACTTCGGCTCAGGTCATGATCTTGCGATTTCTGAGTTTGAGCCCCGTGTCGGGCTCTGTGCTGACAGCTCAGAGCCTGGAGCCTGCGTCAGATTCTGTGTCTCTCCATCTCTTGGCCCCTCCCCTGCTCATGCTCTGTGTCTCTCTGTCTCTAGATAATAAATAAACATTAAAAAAAAATTTTAAGTGAGACCGTACTTTATTTGTCTTTGTCTTACTTGGTTCACTTAGCGTAACACCCTCAAAGTCTGTCCACATGGTCAGAAATGGCAAGATTTCCTTCTTTTTTATGGCAAGTAATATTCCACTGTATTTATATAGAACACATTTTCTTTATCCATTCATATCTGTCAGCGAACACAGGTTATTTCCATGTCTTGGCCATCGTAAACAGTGCTGCAGTGAACGTGGGGGTGCAGATACCTTCTCCAGTGACTGTTTTCGTTTCCTTCGGATAAATACCCAGAAGTGGAATTACTGGATCGTGTGGTAGTTCTATTTTTAATTTTTTGAGGAAGCTCCATGCTGCTTAATACAATGGTTACAACATCTTATAGTCCCACTGACGGTGCAGGAACCTTCCTTTTTCTACACTTTGTTACCAACACTTGTTGTTTCTTGTCTTTTTGATACTAGCTGTTCTGACAGGTGTGAGGTGGTGTTTCATTTGGTTTTGATTTGCCTTTCCCTGATGGTGAGTTAGGTCGGCCATCTTTTCATGTACCTGTTGGCCATCTGTATGTTGTCTTTGGAGATATGTCTATTCAGATCTTCTGCCTATTTTTCAATTGGACCACTTGGGTTTTTTGTTATTGAGTTGTAAGAGTTTTGTTTTGTTTTGTTTTTTTACATATTTTCAGTATTAACCCCTTATCAGACCCATGATTTGCAAATTATTTTCTCCCATTCGTAGACTGCCTTTTCATTTTGTTTATGGTTTCCTTTGCTGTGCAGAAGCTTTTTAGTTTGATGTTTACTTTTGCTTTTGTTGCATTTGCTTTCGGTGTCAAATCCAAAAACTCATCCACAAAACCAGTGTCAAGGAGCTTACCACCTATGTTTTATTCTAGGAGTTTTATGGTGTCAGGTCTTATGTTCAAGTCTTTGATCCATTTTGAGTTGATATTGTGTATAGTATAAGGTAGTGGTCCAGTGTCATTCTTTTGCATGTGGCTGTCCAATTTTCCCAACACCATCTATTAAAGAGACTCCTTTCTCTATTGTATAGTCTTGCCTCCTTTGTAGATTAATTGACCATATAATTGTGGGTTTATTTCTGGGCTCTCTATTCCATTGATCTGTGTGTCAGTTTTTATGCCAAAACCATACCGTTTTGGTTACTGTATCTTTGTAATACAGTTTGAAATCAGGGAGGGTAATGCCTCCAGTTTTTTGTTTTTCAGTTTTTTCACCTGTGACTCCACCTCCCTTCTGGCAACCACCAGTTTGTTCGCCGTATTTAAGAGTCTGGTCTGGGGCAGGTGGGTGGCTCAGTTGGTTGAGCGCCCAGCTTCAGCTCAGGTCATGGTTCATGAATTCGAGCCCCACATCAGGCTCTCTGCTGTCAGTGCAGAGCCTGCTTCTAATCCTCTGTCCCCTTCTCTCTCTACCCCTCCCCTACTGGCATTCTCTGTCTCTCATTCTCTCTCTCTCAAAAATAAACATTAAAAAAAAAAAGTCTGCTTTTTCATTTGTCTCTTTTTTTCTTTGTTTCATCATTTGTTTCTTAAATTCCAAACATGAGTGAAAGCACGTGGTATTCATCTTTCTCTGACTTATTTCACTTAGCATTATACCCTCTTGGTCCATCCGTGTTGTCACACATGGCAAGATCTCATCCTTTATGGCTGAGTAACATTCCATTGTGTATATATAGCACATCTTCATTCATCTATGGATGGACACTCAGACTGCTTCTGTATCCTGGCTGCTGTAAATATCATGCAGCAATAAACGTAGGGGTGCATATATCTTTCAGTCGTGTTGATTTGATTTGCAAATACTGACCCACTCTTGCATCCCTGGAATAAATCCCACTTGGTCGTGGTGAAAGATTTTTTTAATGTATTGTTGCATTGTCGGTTTGCTGATATTTTGTTGACATTTTTTGCATCTGTGTTCATCAGAGACCTTGGTCTGTAGCTTTCTTTTTTTGTAGTTGTCTTTATCTGGTTTTGGTATCGAAGTAATGCTGGTCTTGTGGAATAATTTTGAAAGTTTTCTTTCCTCTCCAATTTTTGGAGTATTTGAGAGGAATAGATATTAACTCGTCTTTATTTTTTTTTTATTTATTTTTTTTATTTTTTTTTTCAACGTTTTTTATTTATTTTTGGGACAGAGAGAGACAGAGCATGAACGGGGGAGGGGCAGAGAGAGAGGGAGACACAGAATCGGAAACAGGCTCCAGGCTCCGAGCCATCAGCCCAGAGCCCGACGCGGGGCTCGAACTCACGGACCGCGAGATCGTGACCTGGCTGAAGTCGGACGCTTAACCGACTGCGCCACCCAGGCGCCCCTTAACTCGTCTTTAAATGTTTGTTTGAATTTACCTGTGAAGCCATCTGGTCCTGGACTTGGTTGGTTTTTGGATTACTGATTCAATTTAATTGCTAGTAATCAGTCTGTTCAATTTTCTTTTTCTTACTGATTCAGTTTTGGAAGGTTGTATGTTTCTAGGAAATTACCCATTTCTTCTAGGTTGTCTGATTTGTTGGCAAGTAACCTTATATGTTCCTATAATCCTTTGTATATCTGTGGTGTTGGTTGCTGTTTCTCCTCCTTCATTTCTGATAGTATTTATTTTGAGTCTGTTCTCCCTTTTTTAATGAGTGTAGCTAAAGGTTTATCAATTTTGTTCATGTTTTCAAAGAACCAGCACCTGGTTTCATTGATCTGTTCCATTGTTTTCTTAGTCTGTATATCTTTTTTTTTTTTTTTTAAGTATGCTTCACACCCAGCACAGAGACCAAGGCAGGGCTTGAACTCACGACCCTGAGATCAAGACCTGAGCTGAGATCAGAAGTCGGATACTTAACCAACTGAGGCACCCAGGTGCCCCTAGTCTGTATATCATTTATTTCTGCTCTGATCTTTATTATTTCCTTCTTTTTATTGGCCTTGGATTTTGTTCTTCTAGCTTCTTTGGTATAAGATTAGATTATTTATTTGAGATTTTTCTTGTTTGTTGAGGTAGGCTTGTATTGCTATAATCATCCCTCTTAGAATAGCTTATACCGCACGATGCCTCCAGCTTTGTTCTTCCCCAAGATTGGTTTGGCTATTTAAGGTCTTTTGTGGTTCCATACAAACATTAGGATTGTTTGTTATGTTTCTGTGAAAAGGGCCATTGGAATTTTGATAGGGATTGCATTGAATCTATAGATTGCTTTGGGTAGTGTGGACATGTAAAAATTCTTCCAACCTGTAAGCACAGAATAGCATTCCATTGATTTTCTGTGTACTTTAGTTTCTTTCATCAGTGTCTTGTAGCTTTCAGTGTGCAGGTCTTTGACCTTCTTGTTGAAATTTATTCCTGGGTATTTTATTCTTTGTGATTCTATTGTAAATAGAATTGGTTTCTTTTAGAATTTTTTAAATTTATTTATTTCGAGAGAGACAGAACACGAGAGCAGGAGAAGGACGGAGAGAATAGCAAGCAGACTCCACACTGTCAGCATGGAGCCTGATGTGAGGCTGGGACTCACAAACCACAGGATCATAACCTGAGCTGAAATCAGTTTTCTGACTCTTAACTGACTGAGCCATCCAGGCGCCCCAGTAGGATTCGTTTCTCAATTTCTTTTCTTTGTTAGTTCGTTATCAGTATATAGAAGTGCCACTGATTTTTGTAGATTGTATATCTTGCAACTTTACTGAATTGGTTTATTATTTCTAACAGGTTTTTGGCTGAATCTTTAGAAACCTATGTTTCAATATATCTGGGAGTAGAAGGTTTTAAAAAACATTTTTTTAATGTTTATTATTTTCGAGAGAAAGAGCATGAGTTGGGGGAAGGGCAGAGACAGAGGGAGACACAGAATCCAAAGCAGGCTCCAGGCTCCGAGCTGTCAGCACAGAGCCCGACTCGGGGCTCAAACTCACAAACCGTGAGACCATGACCCGAACCAAAGTTGGACGCTTAACTGACCGAGCCACCCAGGCGCACCAGGAAGTAGAAGCTTTTTCAAAAGGCCAAAATCTCCTGTGTACTTCTCTTCTGCTAGGAAGGGAGAAATGCATGTGAACGAAAGCAGTTCAACACAAGCAGCTTAGACCTGGATTAGAAGCAGAGGGGATTGGCAGTGGCAGAGAGATCAAAAAGTAATTTGCAACCAGAAGCCACGGGATTTTCACCTGCCACATGGTTATCTTTATTATTTACTTATTTATTTTTAGAAAAATCTTGTTTGGCCTGATAGGAAGAAACCAGGAATAAGTTGTTAGGATAGCCCTGGAGTTTCTTGGGCTTTTTTTTCTTTTTCAATATTTTAAGTTTTTATTATGAAAAGTTTAAGACATACCCAGAAGTAGAAGATTATAACTATTAATATGTAGTCATACACCTACAGTTAAATATTTTTCACAAACACTCCTACCCAATTCTTCCCACAGGTTTATTTGGAAGCAAATCACAGATAACTTATTCTCTCCGTAAATATCTTAGTATATTATCTCTAGAGATAGATGTTAAAAAAAAAACATGACCGCAAAACCATCATCGCAATTAGGAAAATTAATGATGCCTTCCAGTATCTAGTGTTCGAGATTTCCCAATTATCTTTTTTTTTTTTTTAATTCCAGTGTAGTTAACATATATACAGTGTTACATTAGTTTCAGGTGTAGCACGCAGTGATTCAGCACTTCCATACGGTACTCGGTACTCGGGGCTCACTGGGTAGATGCCCCTCTCATGGTCCAGTGAAAGATCAGATTCTGAATTGAAGCAAGGGTAGAGTTAATGAGCAAGGGACAGATTGGAGAAATTTTTCATGAAGACTTTTCCACCAAGAACAGGTGAAATTATGTTTTAGGTAATCCATTTCTCTAAGATTTAATTATCTACCAAAAATGAGGCAGCAGTATTTGGCATGTAAACGGTTGTTTTAGTGACTTTACGATTTTACTTTTGTGCAACAACCTTGTTTTCTGATGATGTCAGGTAAATGAGGCGTTTAGGTTAAATGTGATTTTGCTCTTCCTTAGCTTTTAATCTTTCCGGAAGACATATTGAAACAGATGAAATAGACTCGCCAAAGAGTTTTTGGTATCAGTTTTTTTCCAGTTAGGAAACCAAGGCAAAAGGGATTTAAATACCTTGTTATCAATCCCATGCTGCTTGTTGGTTGTGGAATCAATGTCAGTTACATCTGGTTACTAAATTCACCTCATTTCTGTCACTAAAATGTACTTACCATCAGTATTTCTCTGAAAAAGTAGGGGGTGAAATGGGATATCATTGCCAATTTTGCACAAGCGTTTAAACTATTCTCCACATTCAGACTCATTTAGAGTTAGTTCCAGCGGTAGGTACAACTTCCAGTGTACGGTTACACGTATCTGAGAAAGAATGTTCCTGGGCCATGAATTTTTAAAAATTAACATGCTAACCAGAATTTCCAGTGATCTGCTTATCATTAATTCACTGCTTGAACTGGTGTTACAAATACAAGATCAGAATTTAGTCTCACATGAGCTACATCAAGCTGTGTTGTTAATAGAACAGTGATAAAGAATGGAGTTGGGGTGCCTGGGTGGCTCAGTTGGTTGAGCGTCTGACTTCGGCTCAGGTCATGATCTCGCGGTTTGTGAGTTCGAGCCCCGCATCGGGCTCTGTGCTGACAACTCGGAGCCTGGAGCCTGCTTCAGATTGTGTCTCCCTCTCCCTCTGCCAATCCCCCACTCATGCTCTGTCTCTTTCTCTCTCTGTCTCTCTTTCCCTCTATGTCAAAAATAAATAAACATTAAAAAAAAATTTTTTTTTTAAAAAGTCAGACTTTGGCCCAGGTCACGATCTTGCAGTTCATGACTTTGAGCCCTGCGTTAAACTCTGTGCTGACAACTCAGAGCCTGGAGCTTGCTTTGGATTCTGTCTCCCTCTTTCTGCCCCTCCCCCACTTGTGATCTGTCTCTCTCTCTCTTTCTCTTTCTCTTTCTCTCAAATATAAATAAAAACATTAAAAATTTTTTTAAAGGAAAAAGAATGGGGTTAAATTGCCTGGGATTAAACCTTAGCCTAGCCGTTTACTAGTTGTTTGACTTAGCAGAAGTTACTGAGTTCTCTGTGCCTCTTCTCTGTTTAATAAGGAGCCAGCCCCACCTACCTCATGGGGTTGTGAGAATTAAAATGATACTCTGGGGGCTCCTGGGTGGCTCATTCAGTTAAGCATCTGACTCTTGATTTTGGCTCAGGCCGTGATCTCACACACAGTTCGTGGTATTGGGCTCAGCGCTGACAGCACAGAATCTTCTTGGTATTCTCTTTCTCCCTCTCTCTGCCCCTCTCTCCTTCACTCTCTCTCTCTCAAAAATAAATAAACTTAAAAAATTTAAAAAAATGATACTCTGTACATATAGGTGTATATTATAGGTGTTCAATAAATGTCCATTATAAGCAAGCTGGTCTAGGAAGATTTGGATTTACATAAAGATAAATTCTTGCCTTTAAAAAAGAATTCATTTCACTACAGGATTCACAGTAGGCTAAAATAACAAGTATCTTTATTCCATTTAGATTGATTTTTTTTTTTAGAAACCTATATCTATTGTGGAAAATAAGGTATCTACACAAAAATTCTTGTATTCCTAGAATTGTTTCAAGGTAATATCCTTAAAGTATCCTGTTGTCTGTCCCCCAGATTTTCTTTATATTATTTTAATTGGTCCTTTGAAAAAATAGTATTATGTTTTTGTTGACTTTTGACTAAATACCTAGGTCCTGTGGCATATAAAAACATTGCACTTCATACAGTAAAGATCTCTGACCTTCAAAAATTTATTTTTGAAAATATTTTGGATCAGTTCCCACCATTGACGGAAGAGATAGAATGGATCTCTCATCAGAGCTATATATGAGCTTGTAACTCTCCAGCTTTGAAACTGGTGACAAAAAACAAAGGATCTTTCCCTGCTGTCTTCTTTCTAAGGACAGTTTTTGGGTTTTGGTGTTTTGTGGTTTTTTCTTTTTTTTTAACGTAATCCTGCCCATCAGACCTTACAGCAGTAAAAAATGAGCCATTTGCATGACTTCTCACTTGATTGTTTTTTGCCTCACTGGAAATATTGCCTTCCTCTTTCATTCTTTGGAATATTTAGCAAGTGATACAAGGTCTGTCGGCTGTGGAATTTATTGGTGTTAATAAGGGTTCTGATACCTTCCAGCATTCATTTCCCAAAGTTACTAACTGATGGTAACGTAGGCTTTCAGCTTTGAAAGCACATATTTGTTGTGGTTGTTGCTTTTGGTCGCTGTTGAGTGCCTACTATTTGGGTACCAAACCAGGACCTTTATACACATTATCTCATTTAATTTTTACAACACTTCCATGAGAGTTACTGCACCCCTTTGTTGTTAGGGAAACTGAGGCTCAAGAAGTTAATTAACTTTTCAGGGTGCCTGGTTGGCTCATTCACTGGAGCATGAGACTTGTTATCTCAGGGTCATGAGTTCGAGTCCCAACATTGGGAGTAGAGATTACTTAAAAAAATTAAAAAATAAAATCTCTAACAAAAAAAGAAAGAAGTTAAATAACTTTTGTAGGTCATAAAAAAGAGCCAGGATTCTGCCTGTGGCCTAACAGACTCTTACTGCTGACTCTTGCATGGTTTATGCCATGGCGCCTTTCCAAACCGATTCTCACGTCTTTCCAAACCAATTCTCACCATGAACATCTTGTTAGTTCTAAAGAATTTATGTACTTATGTGAGCATAAGTACATCCATGTGTGTGGAAGACAAAAAGACTGCACCAAAAATGTTATGAGTGGTTATCTGGTTGGTACATCACTGGGGTGGTTTTTAAATTTTTCTTTGGGGTGCCCGGGTGGCTCATTCAGTTAAGCACCCAACTGCAGGTCAGGTCATGATATCACGGTTCCCCAGTTCGAACCCCACATCGGGCTCTGTGCTGACAGCTCAGAGCCTGGAACCTCTTTGGATTCTGTGTCTCCCTCTCTTTCTATCCCTCCCCTGCTCACGCTCTCTCTCAAAAATAAATAAACATTAAAAAAAACCATTTTTTTCTTTGTATTCCTTTGTATTTTCTACACATATGAACATACGTTCTGTAATAAAATTTTTATGTTACGTGGTGAACTTAGTAATTGACACAGGACATTTCTAATTCATTGTTGCTTATTTCTAGGTCAATTGGCCTTATTTCCTCCGTGGAAGTCTAGTCACTATGACGTCGTAGTTGGTGTGTTGTCAGCTCGCCATAACCATGAACTTCGAAATGTGATAAGAAGCACCTGGCTGAAGCATCTAATGCAACATCCATCGTTAAGGCAACGGTAGGTCTGCTTCGTCGGCACCTTGCCCGATTTACTGAGTAAGAGTTGTGAAAAACTTCTTTGGGGATGGTCAGAGATGCTAATTTAGGCCTGTGGCCTTTCTCCCTGGGAGAAATGGCCATTTCATTTTGCCTTCCCTCCATGTAACTGAGTCACGAAAGGAAATTTTTCTTAATGTTTATTTAGTTTTGAGAGACAGAGCAAGTGTGCACATGAGCAAGGGAGGGGCAGAGAGAGAGAGGGAGGCAGAGGATCCCAAGGGGCTCCGCATTGACAGAAAGCCCGACGCGGGGCTCGAACTCATGAACCACGAGATCATGACCTGAGCCGAGGTCGGACACTTAACTGACTGAGTCACCCAGGTGTCCCACAAAAGTAAATTTAACTGAGGCTCTTAGCCAAAAGATAGTTGGGGGAGACTATATTCATTGGTTAACATACCTGCTATTTATAGATACCTAGTTTGTTTTATTTTGCTTTGTTTCTGCTTTGATTTGGAACAGTAATTTGTAAAAGGTTCTAGTCCAGAAGAGTTCTCCGCTTAGACAAGTTTGTGTGTGAATATGCTTTTCGCTAACTTCCCAGAGACGCACTTAGTTTTTTTCTGTTCTGTGGTCTTTTTTAGTTGTGTGATCTGCAGTGTGTGTGGTACGCCATGCTCTTTTTTCTGACTACCCTTCCAGGGTTGACCTTTGGTAGCACATCTGTTGATATTAGATGGCTTAGTTATCGGTTAGGAGCTCAAGGCCTTCGTCTTCTCAGGGAGACCAGCCTCTGAAGTTACAGAGTGAGAGGCTAGTGGAAGAGAAGCGTGGGAGGTTGAACTCTTAGTCATGTGAGGACACTGAGGTGATGGCCAGTTCTCAGAAGCTCTCTCAGGATTGCATGAAGCTGGCATGTTTGGGACTGAGTAGCTATACAACTGCAGAATTTTCTTATCATCGGCAGTGAACATTTGCAGATTTCCTATCTTATGCATAGCAGCTTTCATTCTTTTTCAAGACCAGTTTCTTTCATTCATGATTTCAGTGATAATAGAACCCATTACCTGGCAAATGAAAGGCCTCAGACTCATCACTACTAATCAGAACCTCCTCTAAAACCTGTACTTCCTACGTAGTCTTTCCCATCTCTGAAAATAATGACCCCTGGGCGCCTGGGGGGCTCAGTCAGATGAGCGCCCAACTTGCCGAGGTCATGATCTCGCAGTTTGTGAGTTGGAGCCCCGCGTCGGGCTCTCTGCTGACAGCTTAGAGCCTGGAACCTGCTTCGGATTCTGTGTCTTCCTCTCTCTCTCTGTCTCTCTCTGTCTCTCTCTCTCTCTCTCTGTCTCTCTCTCTCTCAAAAATAAATAAATATTCAAAAAAAAAGAAAAAAGAATGTCACTAGGTCAGTCAGGAGAGGGCAAGAGGGAGAACTCCTGACACGGACCAGCCTTGTCACTCTGCCGTCGGGTCACCTGAGCACAATGCTCATAGCCTGTGTGTGAGGATGTTGAGGCATCAGGAAAATAGAAGTTTTAAAAATAAAATGTTGGGGGCGCCTGGGTGGCGCAGTCGGTTAAGCGTCCCACTTCAGCCAGGTCACGATCTCGCGGTCCGTGAGTTCGAGCCCCGCGTCAGGCTCTGGGCTGACGGCTCGGAGCCTGGAGCCTGTTTCCGATTCTGTGTCTCCCTCTCTCTCTCTGCCCCTCCCCCGTTCATGCTCTGTCTCTCTCTGTCCCAAAAATAAATAAAAAACGTTGAAAAAAAAATTTAAAAAAAATAAATAAATAAATAAAAAATAAAAATAAAAATAAAATGTTGTTATCTTGATTTCTTCTTTCTCTCACATGCCACATCCAACCCATCAGCATCTTTTCTTGGTGCTACCTTTACGTCACCTCCAGAATCCAGCCTCTGACCACCTTAACCGCTGCTCTCGGCACCCCAGTCCTCTTACCATCAGCCCACCGCTGCCTCTCACCTGGATGATTGCAGCAGAAGCCTCTATCTGAATTTCCCGCTTCTACCTTTGATCCTCTGTATTTTATTTTCCATACAGTAGCCAGAGTGCTTCTTTTTTTTTTTTAATTTTTTTTTTTTCAACGTTTTTTAATTATTTTTGGGACAGAGAGAGACAGAACATGAACGGGGGAGGGGCAGAGAGAGAGGGAGACACAGAATCGGAAACAGGCTCCAGGCTCCGAGCCGTCAGCACAGAGCCCGACGCGGGGCTCGAACTCACGGACCGCGAGATCGTGACCTGGCTGAAGTCGGCCGCTTAACCGACTGCGCCACCCAGGCGCCCCAGAGTGCTTCTTTTAAAATTAGTCAAATTGTGTCAGTTTTCTGCTCCTACGCCTCCTGTTGATTTCTCAGAGTGAAATGCTAAGTCTTTACTGTGGCCTTTGACCTTATCTAGATCTACTTCCCCTACAGTGGTCACCATCACCGTGGTTCAGTACACTAATTGTGCTTCTGCCTCAGGGCCTTTGCACTTACCATCTCCCCTGTCTTTATCACTCTTCCACTGGATATCCTCATGGTTCCCCGGTCTCAGGTTTTTCAGATCTCTGCTTAGATTAGATGTCACCTTAGCAGCCCCATATTAAATAGCACCCAACCCCTTTCTGTATCTTCCCTTACTTGACTTTATTTTTCTTTCTAATACTTATCACCAACTAACATGTTTATTATATTTAGCTTTATATATATAAAGTGTTTGTCTTTCTCCATTAGAATGTAGTTTCATGAGTACAAGGACTGGCTTTTTTCACTGATGTATTTCTGATACCTGCAACCTAACTTGGCCCAGGGGAAGGCACTCAACAGCTATTGAGGGAATGACTCAGAACTAAATGTCATGAGGAAAATTGACCTTCAGATATTCACCAGTAATTAATTTGTCATCATAGCATTCCTGCTTTAAATTTAGTAGGTTGGTGATTTGTTTTATAAAAATGATGGGATAGCTGTATAAAAATAGATATTAGCCCAAACTCCTTCCTGGGGCAGAGTAAGTTTATGGATCTAGTAAGAGTATTTAAGATGGCTTTAAAAAACTAACTTGGTAAATATAATTAATTAGCAAATTTATTCATTTCTGTGTATACTTTTATTGTAATCTTTTTATTTTTGAGAGAGAGAGAGAGAGAGAGGGAGAGGGAGAGTGCTTATGAGCAGGGGAGGGGCGGAGAGAGAGGGAGACACAGAATCCGAAGAAGGCTCCAGGCTCTGAGCTGTCAGCACAGAGCCCGACATGAGCCTCGAACTCACGAACTGTGGTGAGCTGAAGTCAGACGCTCAACCGAGTGAACCACCTAGGCACCCCTGCACTCTTATTTTATTTATTTATTTATTTATTTATTTTTAAAATTTTTTTTTTCAACGTTTTTTATTTATTTTTGGGACAGAGAGAGACAGAGCATGAACGGGGGAGGGGCAGAGAGAGAGGGAGACACAGAATTGGAAACAAGCTCCAGGCTCCGAGCCGTCAGCCCAGAGCCTGACGCGGGGCTTGAACTCACGGACCGCGAGATCGTGACCTGGCTGAAGTCGGACGCTTAACCAACTGAGCCACCCAGGCGCCCCTGCACTCTTATTTTAAATGCTAGTTGTTTATAAATGGTACTCTGCCTTAATTGGCCATTAGTAACAGAAAGTGTTTGCATTTCTGTGGCTGTGGCTTGCTTTCAAATCTTGCATTTCACTGAAGGAGCCAGACTCCACATATATTTCCAGGACCTTGTTTAATTACAAGCCTTTGCAATAAAATAAATAAGTTGTCAACTTCACAACGTATCTTCTGCACGGAGGTAGTATATTGCTCGTGGTAGAATATAAAGATAGTCACAGTGTAGCCTGGGTCTTTATGGGGGAAGTTTAATGGAAGGAAGTAGATGTAATAGTGTAATAAAATGTTATATGTGCTGTGATATAAAGAGATAGAAAACAGCCTGGAGTGTTTGGGAAACCCCAAACAGTTCCATGTAACTGGAGCACGTGGGGTAGGGGCTTGTGGGCGAGAGTGAGGTGAAGCGCTGGGGAAGGAAAGAGAGGCGGAGAGACAGGGATGATGAGGTAAAGAGAGCAGGGAGGGTGTGGAACCAAGGGGTAGGCAGCGGCCGGGTCACGCACAACAGCCGTGGGGACAGGCCGAGGGGCTGGACTAAAGCGTGACCTTCGAGGAAAATGACATCAGTAAGTGGGGGGAGGAGGAGGAGGAGGATTGCTAGCTTTTAACATGGAGAATAGTGAAAGCATCAGTCGACACGAAAAATGCCAGATGAGAAGAGCAGGTGTCATGGGAAAGAAGTCCGCTGTGGGAATGTTGAGTTTGTGGTAGCTCCTGGCGGTGGTGTGCTAGTAAGTGTTTACCAGCTGGCTCTCTGAGAAATGAGTATGTTTGTATGTACGTGTATGTTTGCTGTAAGTTTTGTTGATATAAAGGATGTACGGCACACAAGTGACAGGATAACTTGTATGATACTCTTTATTACAAATTCCGTGTAGCCAGCAGATTCTCCTATGAATGCTTTTATTGTTTTAGACTTGACTTACGCTTGCCACTGACAAAAGAGTGTAGTTCTGACATAAACGTTCCCTTTAAGTTGAAGAGTAAAACTAAAGTGACAACTGAGGTATGTGCCGGAAGTTTACTCTCAGTCAGTAGAGTCCACAGCTTCTTTGCTGAATCAGATAATAGGTTTTGGTCAGTGGAAGAGTATTTCCTCAATTTTTTGTACCATTCACAACGGGATGGCTACAAACACATAGCTTTTGTCTTTTAATTTTTATTTACTTATTTTTAATTCAAGTATAATTAACATACAGTGTTACATTATCTCAGGAGTATGATAGGGTGGTTCAGCAGTTCCATTCAGTACTCAGTGCTCCTTATGAGCAGCGTGCTCTTTTTTAAAGAAAAAAAATTTTTTTAAGTTTATTTATTTATTTTGAGAGGTGGGCAATGAAGGAGAGAGAATCCCAAGCCGGCTCCGCACCAGCAGCACAGAACCCGATGCGGGGCTGAAACTCACAAACTGTGCGATCATGACCTGAGCTGAAACTAGGAGTCGGATGTTTAACTGACCGAGTCACCCAGGCGCCCCACAATAAGGGTGCCCTTCACGTATTTCACCTGTCCCCCCTCCCCACCTTCCCTCTGGTAACCACCAGTTTGTTTTCTCTAGTTAAGAGTCTGTTTTGTCTTTCTCTGGCTTACTTCACTTAGCATTATCCTCTCTAGATCCATCCATGTTGTTGCAAATGGCAAGAGTTCATTCTTTTTTTATGGCTCAGTGATATTGCATTGTATATCTGTACATCTCCCTGATCCATCCATCTATCAGTGGGCACTGGAGTTGTTTCCATGGACTGATACTGGCTGCGGTAAACACAGGGATGCACATATCTTTTCAAATTAGTGTTTTTGTTTCCTTTGGATAAGTAGCCAATAGTGGCATTACTGGATCATATGGTAATTCTATCTGTAATTTTTTGAGGACCCTCCGCACAGTGGCTGCACCAGTTCGCGTTCCCACCAACAGCGCACAAGTGTTCCTTTTTCTCCACATCCTGGCCAACACTTGTTTCTTGTGTTTTTGATTTTAGCCATTCTGACAGGTGCGAGGTGATATCTCATTGTAGTTTTGATTTGCATTTCTGTATGGTGAGTGATGTTGAGCATCTTTTCATGTGTCTGTTGGCCATCTGGATGTCTTCTTTGGAAAAATGTCTATTCATGTCTTCTGACTATTTTTAATTGGATTATTTAGTTTTTTGGTGTTGAGTTGTGTAAGTTCTTTATACATTTTGAATACTATCCCCTTATTGGATATGTCATTTGCAAATATCTTCTCCCATTCAGTAGGTTGCCTTTTTTTAGTTTCATTGATTTTTTTCCTTCACGGGGCAGAAGCTTTTTATTTTGGTGTAGTCCCAGTAGTTTAATTTTGCTTTTGTTTCCCTTGCCTGAGGAGACATATCTAGACAAATGTTTCTATGGCCAATGTCAGAGAAATTACTGCCTTTGTTTTCTTCTAGGAGTTTTATGGTTTCAGGTCTCACATTTAGGTCTTAAACCATTTTGAGTTTATTTTTGTGTATGGTATGTGAAAGTGGTCCAGTTCATTCCTTTGCATGTAGCTGTCCAGTTTTCCCAGCACCATTTGTTGAAGAGACTGTCTTTTCCCATTGGGTGTTCTTACTTCCTTTGTCATAGATTAATTGACCATATAATTGTGGGTTTATTTCTGGGCTCTCTGTCCTGTTGCATTGATCTGTACAGACATGGCACATTTTTAAGTTTAATCTGCATTAACTTTTCCTCCAACATTTACTTTTTTCCCCCCTCCCATCACTTAAAGTCAACAAAACAATAAATAAAACCCTTATTTGTAGTGTTTGCTCCCTTCCATGGTGTAAATACTCTCACCGTGACCACTTTGAACTAACTAATGCAACATCTCTGAACATAGAGTTGGGGAAGGTATGTATTAATTAGCACACCATTATATTTCCACCACATGGATAGAATAGATAAAAATAACCTCAAGAGCATAGATAACAGTGAAATAATTAAGAAATGATTAACTCAGGTATTTTCTTTGTTTTTAATGTAATGTATTAATTGTAAGTTTATGTAATTTAATAAAGGCCAGGCTTAATAACCAGCCCACAGAATTCCCAAAAATTTAGCGATTGGCTCTCTCAAGCCAGTGGGCACAGGCTCCAGCACCTGTCACCTGTAGGCCATCTAGGTGAAGGTGTCCAATGAATATAGGGACCTTTTACTTAGAAGATGGGTCCAAACTAGAGACGCTAATTCAGAAATCATTCTCAAGCCAGTTGAAGCCTCAGGAATAAACCGTGTCCAGGGAGAGCAAGCAAAAAAGAAAAGAGACCAGGGCAAAGCCCTGCTTTAGTTATCTCCCCTAATGGACAAGCTGGGGAAGAAGAGCCAGTGAGGGGACTGAGCCGGCCATGTAACGGAGGGGAAAGAGCCCTGTCCAGGCTATCAAACCGCAGGTTTGAGGTGGCGCTATCGAACCACAGGTTGAAGGGTTGAAAAGCATCTGTTGATTTAACAGCGAATCAGTGGCTACACTGGGGTAAACATCTCAGTGTAAGTGTTGGGTATCGAAGTTAGAATCTCTGTTTTATAAAATGAGTGGGACGTGAGAAATTAGAGCCTGCAACTTTAGTTAATTCCTTTGTAGAACTTTAAAGGAAAGGGTAGAGACAAGGAAGGGATGGCAGCTATACAGAAATTAATACCAAGACTTCGTCGGGGCACCTGGGTGGCTCAGTCGGCTAAGCGTCCAACTTTGGCTCAGGTCATAATGTCATAGTTCATGAGTTGGAGCCCCACGTGGGGCTCTGTGCTGACAGCTCAGAGCCTGGAGCCTGCTTCGGATTCTGTGTCTCCCTCGCTCTCTGCCCTTCCCCCGCTAATGCTGTCTCTCTGTCAGAAGTGAATAAACAATAAAAAAAAATTAAAAAAAAAAAAAACAAACCACTTCATCGTATTTATAATGTGTAGGGAAGGGACCACACGGTACAGGTAACCGGTGAAGAAAGGTGTAGGAGAGGACCTCCTCTTGCATAGACAGACTGATCTGGAGCAAAGGAATACCTTCTGACATAGAAGGAAGCAAGTCAAGAAGATTGCAGACAGAGATACGTTTGTGGGTCGGGGCATGAGAAACTGGCTTTACTGTAGTTTGCTCATAACTGGTGTGAGCGTCTGCTGGCAGCCAGGCCAAACGCTCAGACTTGCTTTAAAACAGCACGACAGTAGAGGGCTTACGCGGAAGTCACTTGGTGGCTGGCGACTTTTGGGTTGCTGGTTCTTTTGCTGGACTGGAAAAGGAAAGTTGGAATGAACGTCATAAATACTTGTGTCTCAAAGCAAAAGCTCTGATATGGGTGTGAGAAACGTGTGTGTGCAAAGTAAAGGTCAGTATCTGATGTTAATGCCAACGTCTCTCTCAGCGTGCTTGTCAAGTTCATAATAGGTGCTCGTGGCTGCGAGGTGCCCGTGGAAGACAGGGAAGACCCTTACTCCTGCCGACTGCTCAACATCACGAATCCAGGTGAGTTCCCTTTTCCTCAGCCCTGTCACTCCGTGTACAAGTCTGGTGTGGACGAAAAGCTGCTAAGCTCCCTAGCCCCCGTGGTCCATTTTTATTTAGCAGACTAAAATTCAGCTTTCATCCAAGTGTAGCTTTCATCTTTTTTGACGGTTGACTGATCACTGTTCAGTCTTTATAGATATACATAACTTCAGGATCCGGGAGAGTTAGCTGCTCAGCGTGATTCAGATGCATCTGGAGATTCCTCACGCCTAGATAAGTCCTGAATAACGGAATCTTGAACTTGGAGATAACTGCTCGCTTCACTGTCTTGTCGAGTTAGAGTGACCTTGGTACAAATACTGTGAATCGGCTTTCTCTTAGGATTATTGTCTAAGCTTCTGCAAAAGAAAGAAATGGCAAAAAAATTAAAAAAATTTTTTTCTTTTAACATTTCTTTGTTTTTGAGAGAGAGAGAGAGAGAGAGAGAGAGAGAGACAGAGTGGGAGCGGGGGACAGTCAGAGAGAGAGGGAGACACAGAATCCGAAGGGGGCTGTAGGCTCTGAGCTGTCAGCACAGAGCCCGATGCGGGTCTTGCATGCATAAACAGTGAGATCAGACCTGAGCTCAAGTTGGACGCTTAACCAACTGAGCCACCCAGGTGCCCCCCAAAATTTTAAATATGAGTAATATTTCACATTCCTTATAGTTCAAGATTTCTGGGAGTTCTAATGAGGCAGAGAGATGGTCCTGATTGGGTTCCCTTTGTTACCAGGGAACCGATTTTAGGTAATTGTGGATTGTATAACCATTTATCTTTCTTAATCCACATTTCCTATTTTCAACTGTGTTTCTAAGGGAGATTAAACTTTTCAGTCTTAAATGTGCTGATTATGACTTCTGGTATTTTGAGATTTGTCAAACCTGTATGATTATATACACCTCACTTTTATAGGTTAAGTGTGTGGGCTTTGGAGTCTGGCTTCATGGCTTTAAATCTAGGCTCTGCCTTTTCTAGGTGTGACCTTTGATCAATTATTTACCCGTTTTGTGTCTCAGTTTCCTTTTTTTTAATGTTTATTCATTTTTGAGAGAGAGAATGAGTGAGCTAGGGAGGGGCAGAGAGAGGGAGACACAGAATCCAAAGCAGGCCCCAGGCTCCGGGCTGTCAGCACAGAGCCCGACAAAGGGCTCGAACCCACAAACCATGAGATCATGACCTGTGCCAAAGTCGGACGCTTAACAGACTGAGCCACCCAGGCGCCCCGTGCCTCAGTTTCATCATCCATAAAGTGGACATGAAAGTTCTTACCTCATAGGGACTGACTGGATGAAATAAGTTGGTATATACGTATAATATTTAGAATAGTTCTTGGGATGTAGTAGGTAGTTAATTTTATTTTAAAGAACCTGCCTTTTATAAAGTTCAGTTTCAATCAGCTTTTTAAATAAATTGTACCGTATTTTCAGGTCTGTAGGGTAAAGCAGAGGTTTCTTACTCCCAATCTTTTAGTTAATGTTGCAATTACAATTTCATGGGCAATTGTGTTTCTCTTGAGAGAAGGTCCCTTCGCTTGCACTGTAGTCCCAGAGGGACCATGAGCCTAATAAAATGTATTACCGATGATGTAAGAGTAGCCTAGAATGAATTACATTTGAAATCCAAAACCAAATCAAATTTTTAAAAATGTCACCTTAAATTAACCAGGCTTTTATTATTTTGAGGGTTACTATTCATTAATAGTAAGAGAGTGGAGCTGTCGGTTAATAGAAGATTTTCATATATGTAATACTTAGCTTACAAATTTTTAGAAAATATGAGTAACTAAATTTATATTGAATCTAATTTTATCGTTTTTGATGACTCAGGCAGCATTTAGGTTTATTTTAATACCTTAAGGTCATCATGAGCACTAATCATCATGATACTCTGGCTGTATAGAAGAGTTGATTAATATAGCATTATCAAAGCAACACAGTTTCCTGTGTCTAGGTAGCCTGAAGTCCAAGGTCCATCTGTTTTAAATAGATATGTAATTATGTTATAATATGCTTAACCTGTTGGCCTTTAACATACATGCTTATATTTTGAATATCTTAAATTTACTGAGTGTATGAAAAAGAAAAACTTCTGCCGTCATCCAGTTTATTTAGCGTCTAGACTCCCTGGCCAGTGTTTGCCCAGCTCATGATAAAAAGCGTATCCTCCCTTTTCACCCTCCTGCTCATGTATGTGATTGGGTAGGAGCAATTGATTCCACTTAGTCACATTTTATTGAGCATCTGTTAAGTGTAAAAGAGCATTCTAGAAATTCTTAGGTAGGGATCCAAATGATCCACTGGGTGTCAGAAGAAGACCGAATTTCTATTTAACTGAAAATAAAACGTAATATTTATAGACTGAGCACACTGGTAACAGTAATATATGTGCATATTTTGTAAGTAAATATATGAGTGTGTATACAAATGCGTTTAACTGATGGGGTTGTGTGAGCAGCAAAATTGGAAAGCCACAGCTCTAAAAGATACAAAGGACTTTGAGAAAATCTTGTAGAATAGGTCTTTATATCACTTCACAAAGTGGCACCGATGTTCTCAGCCATGTGAACTCCTTCATGTAATCGGGCCTGATTCATTTATGGTAATTAAAAATATTATTTGAAAAGGACAGTTTTTGGCTTTGATTTAGACCAGGGAGTGTAAAGTGCACTGAGTTCAAAGTCAATAAACCTGGGGTAGATTCCTGGCTCTGCCACTTTCAGGGACCTTGAGTGAGTCGCCGAAATCACCAGGCCTCAGCATCGTAACCCACGATGCCAGATAATGCCATACGACGTAGCAGTTGTGAAGATGTGAGCGTGATGGGGCCTGGTGCACGGGATGTGATGAAATGCTTGCTGTGTGTGATGTGCTCCTCTTTTACCACTGTTGCATAGGGTTTTTCAGCGTTGTTGGAAGTGATTTCAAGTACTTCTGTCTTACGACATCACAAGTATTTGATTTTTTTATTTTTTACTTATTTTTTTAGGTTTTTTTCATGTTTATTTATTATTGAGGGAGAGAGAGAGACAGAGTGCTAGTGGGGGAGGGGTAGAGAGAGAGGGAGACAGAATCTGAGCAGGCTCCAGGCTGTGAGCCGTCAGCACTGAGTCCGACGCGGGGCTCGAACTCACGAATCGCAAAATCATGACCTGAGCCGAAGCCGGGTGCTTAACTGACTGAACCACCCGGGCACCCCAGCGACATCACAAATATTTTAAATTGCCCAGCAAGAAATAGGAATTTTGGAATTTGCAGAGCAAGACTAAATTTTCTCATTATTTATGACTGTGTTAGGTACTGTTTTTAATATCCCTGTTTATCCAACCTTTCCTAATAGATAGATGCCTTTGATAATATTCCTCTGTGGCGTTTGGACATGTGTATGCCCACATGTGTATACAAAAACTTACTAAAGTTGTTCTGATAATTAAATATTTTACCAAGATGTGGGGGAGAACTTCATTCTTAAATTTCAAAATAAGTTTGTTTTTGTTCCTGGAAGCAGCCATATTTCTGGAGAGTTTTTTTAATTACTGTCATTTGTGAATTATAAGATTATATTTCTTTGGTTATGTAAAACTCCTTTTCTCCTTACATCCTTAGTTTTGAACCAGGAAATCGAGGCATTCAGTCTTTCTGAGGACACCTCATCAGGAATTTCTGAGGATCAGGTTGTCAGCGTGACCTTCCGAGTCCTCTACCCGATTGTTATTACCAGTCTTGGGGTGTTTTATGACGCCAGCGATGTGGGTTTCCAGAGGAACATCACTGTCAAGCTTTATCAGGCAGAACAAGAGGTATGCACTGTTTTGGTTTTTTTTTTTTTTTTTTACAAATTCCCCCCAGTTTTCTTTTTAAAAAACACCAGCTTTTTCCTCATGGCACATAGCAGATTGGGAGACTACATAATTACCTGTGGTTGGAAGACTTCCCTTACTAATTGGATACACGATAGCATAATATATTAATATGCTGGTTTGGGAAGAGAATACCAATGGATAATAACCGTCTTGTGTCTAGAAAAGAAAAAAATTGGACCAGATTAGAAATTCCCAACCGAAAATCCCCTAAAGCCTAAGGAATTACAAAAGTTGATAGTGAACGTAAAAACTTTGGGACTCTGAGGTATAAGCGAGTGTTATTGTCTCTGTTCCAAGCCTGAACGTCTGTCGCTATAATGCAAGGCTGACAGCTGCTTCAAAGGTCTTTTGTAATGAGGATGTAGAGGGAATGAAAGTTTAAAACAGCTGGGCTTACTGTGTTCCTGATACGTGGGGAAATCTGATTTGTTCACAGAGCATATCTGAAGGAGTATGTCAGTGAGGAATTGCATTTGAAAAGATCCATTTGTGGGTTTTAAACTTTAGAAATCTTGGCGGAATTCTACAGTGAACACCCATGTATCTAGCTGATTTCTACAATAGTTAATATTTTGCTGCATTTGCTTTATCATGCACATAGTTGTTTCTCGATCTTTTTTTTTTTTTTTCCTTACTGAATTTCAGAGTCAGTGTCAGGCATCAGTACACTTTGGCCCTAAACACTTCAGCATACATGTCATTAATTAGACTTTAATGTTTGTTTGTGGTTTTTAATTTTTATTTATTTACTTTTTTAAAGTTTATTTAAGAAATCTCTACACCCCACATGGGACTTGAACTCACGACCCCGAGATCAAGAGTCACGTGCTCTTCCAACTGAGCCAGCCAGGCACCCCTCAGCCAGTTTAAACTGCATAAGGTTGTGTAAACCAAACTCCTGTCCCCTTGTCCCTTTCCTAGAGGTAGCCTTTTTTTTTTTTTCTTTTCTGTTACCATTGACTAGTTTTGCCTCTTGTGGGATTTTATATGTAAATAGAATCAAAAAGTACTCTCCTGTGTAAGGCTTTTTTCACTCAGCATGTTTTTGTAACCCATACATGTTCTTGTATGTATTAGTGAATTTTCCCTTCCCTTTTACTTTTTTTTTTTAAGTGAGCTCTGTGTCCAATGTGGGGCTTGAGACCTGAGACCAAGAGGGCAAATTCTGGCAACTGAGCCACCCAACGCCCCATCCCTTTTCCTTTTTTTTTTTTTTTTTTTCTGAGTTGTGTTCCAGCAATATGTTATCTGTTCTCCTGATAGTGGGCATATAGAATGTTACCAGGGTTCTTATTTATTTTTTATTCTGTTAGTGGGATGAATTACATTTTTTGGTTTTGAAATGTTAAGCCAACCTTCTATTCGTCTTGGTCAAAATATGTCATTTTTTTTTTTTTTTTTATGTTGCTAGAAATTGTGTTTCTTGAGGACAGCATGTAGTTGGGTCTTCCTTTTTATCCAGTCTGAGAATCTCTACTTTTTTACATGGAGTGTTTATCCATTTACATTTAATGCAACTCTTGAAGTGGTTAGATTTCTGTTTTTCATATTGCTATTTGTTTTCTGTTTGTTCCACTGTTTTTCATTTCTCTGTTCCTCTTTTCCTGCCTTCTTTGGGTTTGAATATTTTTTAGGATTCCATTTTAATTTCTCTGTTGTCCTTTCAGCTACAGTCTTTGTATTACTATTTTTGCATGTGTGTGGTTGACGGAAAGACTATAATACACATCTTAAACTTTTCTTTGTTGTTGTGTACCCTTTCATGTAAAATATAAGAACAATACAGCGTTACAACTTTTGCTTTAAGCAGCTAAATGTGGGGGCGCCTGGGTGGCTCAGTCGGTTAAGCATCCGACTTCGGCTCAGGTCATCATCTCACCGTTTGTGTGTTCAAGCCCCGCATCAGGCTCTGTGCTGACACCTCAGAGCCTGGAGCCTGCTTTGGATTTTGTCTCCCTCTCTCTCTGCCCCTCTCCGGCTCGCACTGTCCCTCTATCTTTCTCTCAAAAACAAGTAAACATTAAAAAAAAAAATACAGTTAAATGTGTATGAAAGTCATTTAGAGAAGGTATAATCTTTTGTATTTGCCCACACACATATTTACCTTATCCGGTGCTCTTCATTCCTTCCTGAATATTGAAGTTTCCTGAATATGCAAGTTTACTGGTAATGAATTTGCTTAGTTTTCATTTTTCTGAAAATGTTTTTGTTTTGCTTTTATTCTGTCCCCCCCCCCTCCTTTTTTTCTTATGGAATATTTTCTGGATATAGAAATTATGGATTGATTTTTTTTCTCTTCAATATTTTTAAGATGTCAGCTCAGTATTTTCTGGCCTCCATTGTGTCTGGTGTTCAGCCAACTAGCTTACATACTGCCCCCGGGAGGATATATGTTATGTGGTTTTTGCCTGCTTTTCCTGGCTGCTGTGAAGATTTTCTCTTTATATTTGGTTTTAAAAGCAGCTAGATTGTGTTGCACTTTGGTGTGGCTTTCTCTTTGTGTCTATTCTGCTTAGGGTTTGCCAACTTTCTTGAATCTGTAAGTTTGTCTTTTACCAAATTTGGGAAACCTTCAGCTATTAACGTTTCAAAAAATTTTGCTCAACCCCATTTCTCCACTGATTTCGGGATTCCAATTACATGTATATTAGACCTTTTTTCTGTTTTTCAGATTTGATCATTTCCATTAATCTGTATTCAAATTCACTGACTCTTCTGGCATCTCAAATCTGCTGTTAAGCCTGGCCAGTGAATTTATTTTAGATATTGTCCTTCTCAGTTCTAGAATTTCCCTTTAACTCTCTTTTGTAGTTTTATTTCTCTGAAATTTCCTGTTCATTCATATTTGACCATATTTTCTTTGCAGCTTTGACCTTAGTTATAATTATGGCTTTAAAATACTGTCTGTTTATTCTAGTATTTGAATCATGTTGAAATCTGTCTCCATTGATTATCATCTTTTCTCTTGAGCATGGATAACATTTTCCTTGTGTATCTTTTCTCAAGTAACTTTGGATTATATCCTAGATACTGTGAATAATTCATTGCAGGATCTCTGGATCCAATTATATTCCATGCAGAGTATTGATTTTTTTGTTTGTTTGTTTTAGGCAGGCAGCTACATTGGCTGAGAGAGACTTTAGACTTTTTCTCCTTTGCAATGGGCAGCCGCTGAAATCTCTGTTCAGTTCTTTGGGACTTTGATGGGCTACTTGGATTCCGCTTTGAATGTGGCTGTCATGATTCTGAGTCAGCCACAGATTTGGGCAGAATTTATATGAAGAATTTAGGATTCTCTCTTTTTGACCCTTTACTTTTCAGGATTTTCCTCACTTTGTAGCTGGTGTGTTTATCCCAACTCTGTCCTTTGATTTTTTTCAACCAGAATAATGGCAGTTTTTAATTAGAATTTCTAGTTGCCCTTGCAAGGTGTGCCTTCAGACTAAGAACCATTTAAAAAATGTTTTTTTTTTTTTAATGTGCCATACTTCCTAATATTGATTTTCCTCCAATTTCAGCCTGTTCACATTCCAGTGCCTTCAGATCTTTTTTTTTTTTTTTGGTTTTGTCCAGTGTTCATAATTGTTATCTATAGAATTGTTATCTATAGAAGAACTCAGTTTTTTTAGACATCATTAAACTTACTTCTGTATTATTTTGAACGTTAATTGTTAGTAACAGATACAGTGTTAGAGAGCAACCAGTAAATATGTAAATCAATTTAAGATTAGATTTTTTTTTTTTGCATTTTGTCCTATTCCTGCCTTTTCTAAAGAATCTGTAGTTAGTGAATGTGCTTAATTACATAAATGTAAGCAGGAGGGAACAAATCCTACTAATGATTCCAGCCATTATGATTACAGTGAGAGAGCTTCATGAAATGACTCAGGTATGGGAGTTTATATTTTATTGTGGTTAAGTTTCACTGATACAAAAATTCAAACACATAACTAAAACAGCAGGTCTCCGGATTCTACTGTTATCCTGATCTAGAAATTAGGATTACTTTCGGATCTTTTTAACATTTTTTTAAATGTTTATTTATTTTTGAGAGACAGCATGAGTGCAGGAGGGGCAGAGAGAGCTGACACACAGTATCTAAAGCAGGCTCCAGGCTCTGAGCTGTCAGCCCAGAGACTGATGTGGGGCTCGAACTCAGGAACCGCGAAATCATGACCTGAGCTGAAGTCGGATGCTTAACCAACTGAGCCATCCAGGCGCCCCTAGTTAGTGTTTTAGAACTTCGTGACAACTTTCGTTATCTTAAATACCTATTTAATAACCACGATTTCACGGGAAAACACAAATGATGTCTAAATGACAGGAGACCTGTATTAACTGTGGCTGGGCCATCGAGAATTATGCTGACCAAGACAGAAGAGGTTTGCAAACTTGCTGCAGATGTACTAACATGAAGTCTTTTCTTTTTGTTTTTTTCCTATTTCTTGCCTCCTCCTCCCCCTCCCCCCCCCATCCGTAGGAGGCCCTCTTCGTGGCCCGTTTTAGTCCTCCGAGCTGTGGTGTGCAGGTGAACAAGCTGTGGTACAAGCCTGTGGAGCAGTTCATCTTGCCCGAGGTATGGGGGATAAGGAAGAGGCCGTGATACCAGTTCAGTCCTTCGTAGGCCAGGTTACGTTCTGCAGAGACAGGCACTCCATTTTTTGTTGTATGAGGACAGCTCTCCAGAGTGTAGGTGAGGCTACCGCAGTGCGTGTATTGTGTACTGAGATGTGGCTCTCTGCATCGGACTGCCGCGGAGCTCCAGGATGCCCCAGGGGCTGCCAAACCACACTCTTTGGAAAGCATTCGTGTTCCCATGGTTTATTTAGCAGAGTACGGCATGACTGTTTTAATGCCAAAGGATAATAATAGGCACGGGCTGATGGAAACACCAGATGCAGACACCATTTGAATAAGTCAGGTAGTTTACTGAATCTAAAGATGGGGGTGGTGAGTGCAGACAGGATAATTGCAAGGGATCGGCCACAATTCCAAGATGAATAAAGCTCTCCAGGTTATGGAACATGTCTGAGAAGAGCTGTCCCCTTCTAGATCCTTCTAGGTCCAGTCTTAAGCACATGTGTTCTAGAGATCCCCTCACCCACCTGCCAAGCGCCTCATCAGTCCTGCGGTGAAGCCACAGTTTGGCTGCTGAGCCTTGCATGGTTGGGCACGAACAGATCGCTCATCCGTCGGCTTCAGCCTTTCCAGGCTGGTTCAGTCTGTTCTGAGTCCATTCCTCAGTTCAGTGCTTTGGAACCACGGTAGGGATCAGTTTCCCAAGCATCTCTGGGAGTCACTTTAGATCTCCCGTAGAGTTCAATGCCGCAACGTCAAAGGCGAGCTAAAACGTGGACGCTAGACAGCTGATCGGTTCTGCGGGCTAACCAAGAGACATTTTCCTACCACTGGTCTTGTGGGTCCTGTTTACTTTTGCAACACATCTTACAGTACGCTGTGGATCTTTCGAGTTAAGTACAAGCAGTTGGAACTATCTTTGTAACTTAGAGTAAGTTGTTGGTTTGGACTTGCTACGAATTTTTGAGGCATACGATTTCTTTCTGGAGGGCAGCTTAGCAGTTTGTATCAGTTTGAGTCATCATCAGCATTATATGAGAATGCCTATTTTCCTGTGTCCTTGTATTCCTTTTAATTTCATATATGAATTTTTTTCTTTGTTACGTGGTGTACCGTAAAAGGTATCTTCTAATTAAGAGTAGTGGCTTAGCTATGCTATGTATTAGATCTCAGCTTTCGAGGAAGCCATTCTTTGGTTTGTGTTTATTTATTTGTTTATTTTAATTTTTTTTTAATGTTTTTATTTATTTTTGAGAGAGCACAAGCTGGGGAGGGAGTGAGGGGGGACAGAGGATCTGAAGCCGGGCTCTGTGCTGACCGGCTGACAGCAGCAAGCCCGATGTGGGGCTCGAACTCACTAACCATAAGATCACGACCTGAGCCAAAGCCAGGAGTAGGATGCTTAACCGACTGAGCCACCCAGGCACCCCTGACCCCTTCCTCTTTTTTTTTTTTTTTTTTAAATTTTTTTTTTTTTCAACGTTTTTTATTTTTATTTTTGGGACAGAGAGAGACAGAGCATGAACGGGGGAGGGGCAGAGAGAGAGGGAGACACAGAATCGGAAACAGGCTCCAGGCTCCGAGCCATCAGCCCAGAGCCTGACGCGGGGCTCGAACTCACGGACCGGACCGCGAGATCGTGACCTGGCTGAAGTCGGACGCTCAACCCACTGCGCCACCCAGGCGCCCCCCTGACCCCTTCCTCTTAAAGAGTTTCTGAATTTTGCCACCATCAGCAGTTTGAGCCAGATAATTCTTTGTTGTAGGGACTGTCCTGTTCATGAAAGGAACATTGGGCTCCTCACTTACAGCACGGAGCCTGCCTGGGATTCTCTCTCTCCCTCTTTCTCTGCCCCTCCCCTGCATGCACTGTCTCTGTCTCTCCCAAATAAATAAACTTTAAAAAACAAAAAGAGGAAGGAGTCACAGTGTGGGGCAAAGAGGAAGAAAATAAGCTTTAATACTTCAGGCTAATCAGTTTTTTGGAGTCTGGCCCATTATCTTGGTCAGCTGGAAGGAATTAAGAATTTTTATTAGCCCACAAAAATTACTACTTTCTCTTAGAATGAATGTCCCTGTTCTTTGGAAATATATGTTGGATGTCGTGATGTCCACATTTTGTTTTGAAGTTTTTCAACAGCAAACAACAAAAAAATGCATGTGTAAACAGAGATAAAGCAGATGTGGCCAAATGTTGACACCTGGTGAGTCTAGGTGATTTGGGTGTTAATTTCAACTTTGCTGTAGCTTTGAAGTTTTTCAAAATAAAAACTGGCCTGAGGTCAGGATGATGATCTAGCAATAGGTACTAAATGTTGGGATGGTGAGTGGGCATCTTAGTTAAGATTTAAAAAAAAAAGAAAAAAAAGATTTTTCATCTCCATGGCCTGGTGATCCTTGTCACTTTAAGGTTCAAGCAAAATTGACTTTTTACTTTTCACTACTTCTAAGTAATATTTTTTTCTTTTAAAATATGCATGGGACGCCTGGGTGGCTCAGTTGGTTAAGCGTCTGACTTCGGCCCAGGTCGTGATCTCACGGCTTGTGAGTTCGAGCCCGTATCCGGCTCGGTGCTGACAGCTCGGAGCCTGGAGCCTGCTTCGGATTCTGTGTCTCCCTCTCTCTCTGCTCCTCCCTAGCTCACGCTCACACATTCTCTCTCTCTCTCTCTGTCAAAAATAAATCAACTTAAAAAAAAATTTTTAAAGCATGCAGTTATTTAACAGTGGCTATACCTCGTGGTGAGGAGGTAGGATTATGGATGGCTTTTATTTTCTTCTTTTTGTGTATTTTCTAAGTGTTCTGTAATAAATACATATCAGCTTTATAAAAACAAAACACTCTTTAAAAATTCTGTCCTTTTACACAAACTCCTGTTTTTGTTGAAATCACGTTTAATTGTGCATAGATACTCATTTTTGTTGCTTCAAGCCTAATTAGGCTTATTAACACAGGAAAAACGATAGCGATGAATGGTTTGCCTGCATATCATCAGCACAGAATGACAGAAGAAAAACATCATTTGTGCCATTTTCGAGGGAGTAGAAGATGATTTGTTCATCATCTTATTCCCTCCACACTTGAGTCTCCTGGAGTAACGTGTCAGCAGTGGAGCTTGTCAAGTAAGCAGGTCTCCTGTAATGTCTTCATTGTGTGACGCACTAAAGCATAAATCTCAGTGGGAGTCACAAATTTAAATGGAGACTGCTATGTGCTTCTCTTAAGAGATTTCTCTAATTTCGTATTTTCGTTAATAGTGGAGTTGAAACCTGAAACTAATTTCAATGAAAAGACTATTTTTGTTCACCTGAGTCACTAGAGACATAATTGTTAGCAGTTTGGGTACTTACACACTTCCTGTTTATGAAAGTTGAAGTTCTTTGGCTATAGTCATTTCTCCAGTCCGTAAGAAAATTGTTAAAGGTTTTTACAGGTGCAAAAATACTATAGATTTAAGCCCACCTGTTGGTTTGGATGGGAAGTTAGAAGCAGGGCAGAAAAGAATGAACACGGGAAAGGGGTTGTAGACAGTGTGCTAGCATTATGGGCGAGATGACGTACGAGGTCTCACTTTTCCAACGCACGCCGTGCTGTTTTTCCTAGCTCCTGTTTGGGTTTTAGGGCTTTTGCAGGGAATTGCCATGAACAAGTTGTTTCTCATCTGAAGAGATCCCTGGCTTTCTGGTTCCTTTGTATCGGCGCCAGGAGGGCATGTGAGAGAAGCCAGAGGTGGAAATTGAGCTGTGACGTGGAGGAGGAACAGGTGCAGCAAAGGGGGAGAACACACAGCTCCCCGCTTCCCTGGTAACCGCAGGGTTGTGGAAGTTCAGCGAATGAAGCAGGATCGTTTTGGGGGCCAATGAGTTCTTCTGGCAAGTCCTCAGTGTAGTCCGCACTGTTGTTGTTGTTATCATAACCTGATCCCGGGGGTGCCCTTGGGTGCCAACAGGAGCCACAGGAAACAGCAAGGCACATAAACGTCAAGTGTCCGGTGAGCGGACAGGACAGAGAATCACTTGTTTTGTCATAGTTTCCAGATATGTAGCTTCAAGGAGAAGCGTTCTTATTTGGTCATTATAGCTCTTAGTTAGGATATGGTTCATCTGAAACTGCGGTCACTAAGATTCCAGGGACCCAACTCCAAGGCACACTTTCTGTCCTCAGCTTA
Organism: Neofelis nebulosa; assembly: GCF_028018385.1. Taxonomy (NCBI): domain Eukaryota; kingdom Metazoa; phylum Chordata; class Mammalia; order Carnivora; family Felidae; genus Neofelis; species Neofelis nebulosa. The sequence goes on along the minus strand of NC_080794.1, from coordinate 6,427,438 downwards.
CCTGACTGCATCTTTCTCTTTGCTTATATGATACACGTGCTTCTGGTGCAGCCACATCCGGCCCCGTCCTTCTTCCCTGGGGACTTCATTATCTCCTCCCTCATTTTCCTCTTTTTAAAAAAGATTTTAAGTGATCTCTACACCCAAGGTGGAGCTGAAACTCACAACCCCTAGGTTAAGAGTCTCACGCTCCACCAACAGGGCCGGCCAGGTGCCCCTCTCACTTTGCTCTTAATTGTTCGGATTTGATACCCAGCTTTCTGTTTGTTTTACTCCTTCTTCCAAGGCAAACTCTATCCATCACCACCTGTTTGCTAATGGCTCTTCAATCCAACTATAGCCCACGTTTCTCTTAGGTACATACTTCTGCCAACTGAACTTCTCCACGTGAATGTCCCAGGGGCATTCTAATGGTGATGTCATAATAGTAATAATATATACAATTTATTATTATTATTGTCATATCATGTCCATCCCATCTGTTCTCCTCTTTCCCTGTATTTTCAGTATTGGGTACTAGTATCTTTTTTCCAAGGCACCCAAACCAGAATTGTGGGATTTATCCTCAATTCTCATATCCAGGCACTCACTAAATCCTATCAGTTCTTTCTCCTGAACAGATCTGGTATCAGTTCTTCCAAACTTTACCACTATTAAAGTTTTAGAGGAAAGTACCCTGAGGGCAAGAGACTATTTTGCCAGGAAAAAGACACATGGTTAACCCAGAGCAGCCTCCCGTTGCCAGGGGTCTCACAGTTAGCTCTCAGGTCTAGCCCTGACCTTTCGGTTAGCTCACTCGGAGATGATCAGATTCTCACTGAGTGACACTGAATAAATTCACAGAAGACCAGTTTGTAAACCAGAACGTCCATTCATTCGACTTGAATGGGTGTTAGCTTATTTAATTTGAAAGTCATGACCCCTACCTGGGGATCTCCTAACTGGGATCTCAGGCACCAAAAAACCCAAATCTGAACGGTGCTTGCTTGGTTTGATCACTGAATTCGATTACAACAGCGGGACGTGGCTCATTCAGGTAGGATGTGATAGGATGCTTTATATCTTCTGATTCCTGTGTCTTTCTCCCACTGGACATCGCTACATTGCCAGATTTCTCTCTTCACCAGCTTTTTTGGGTTTGGCCACTTGATACATTGTTTTAAGGTATTGATTTTACCAGCTTCAACCCCAGAGCACATCTCAGTTATTAGAGACATTGTTTCCTTTAATGTAAGCATTTCATTCGGCTTGGAAGCCAGTCTTTTTTTTTTTTTTTTTTTTAATGGCGATGTAATTGACATATAACGTATTGGCTTCAGGAGTACAACATAACGGTTCAGTACTGCAAAATGGTCTCACTAAGCCTGCTTCACGGCCATCTGCACAGTTCCGTTTTTTTTTTCTTGTGATGAGAACTTTTAAGATAGACTCTCTTAGACGTCTTCAGATACACGTTACAGCATTATTAACTGTGGTCACCGTGCCACACACGATTACATGCCCAGGACTTATTTATTGTATAGCTGGAAATTTGTACCTTTTCACCCCCTTCTGCCGTTTTGCGCATCCGCCCAGCCCCTGCCTCTGGCAACCGCCCATCTGTTCTCTGCATCTATGAGCTCAGTGTTTTGTTTTTGGCTTTTTAAAAAAATTTTAGGTCCCACATATAAGTGAAATCACACGGTATTTGTCTTTGTCTAACTTCCCTCGCTTACGCATGATGACCTCAAGTTCCATCCATGTTGGAAACAGCAAGGTTTCCTTCCTTTTTATGGCCGAATGATATTCCTCTGTACGTGCATGTGTGCGCATCGCATTCTCTTCATCTGTTCACCTGAGGACACTTAGGTTGCTTCCACGTCTTGGCTGTAAATAATATGCAGTGAACATGGTGGCGCAGATACCTTTTCAAGTCAGTGTTTTCATTTCCTTTGGATGAATTCCCAGAAGTGGAATTAGCCGATCGTAGCGTAGTCGTATTTTTACTTTTTTCAGGACCCTCCATACTGTTTCCCACCATGGCTACAGCCACTGTTTCCCTTCTCTACACATCCTTGTCAACACACTCATTCTGTTTGTCTCTCTGACGGTAGTCACCGCTCTAACTGGTGTCAGGGGATAACCTCCTTCTCTGACGGTGAGTGATGTGGAGCATCTTTTCATGTATCTGTTGGCTACTTGTTGTCTTTGGAAACATGTCTGTTCAGATCTTCTGCCCGCATTTTAATTGGATTATTTGGATTTTTGCTATTGAATTGTAGGAGTTCTTTATATATTTTGGATATTAACTCCTTGCAAATACTTTCTCCCATTCATAGGTTGCCTTCTCATTGTGTCAATGATTTCCTTTGTTGTGCAGAAGCTTTGTGGTTCAGTGTGGTCCCACTTGTTTATTTTTGCTTTTGTTGCATTTGCTTTTGTTTCAAATCCAAAAAATCATCGCCAAGACCAGTGTCAAGGAGCTGACTACCCATTTTTTTCTAGGAGTTTTATGGGATCGGGTCTTATGTTCATGTCTTTAATCCGTTTTGAGTTGATTTTTGTGTATAGTACAAGGTAGTGTTCTAGTGTCATTCCTTTGCATGTGGCTGTCCCGTTTTCCCAACACCATCTATTGAAGAGACTGTCCTTTTCCCCCCATTGTATATTCTTGCCTTCTCTTCTGTAAATTAATTGACTGTATGTGTGTGGGTTTATTTCTCAGCTCTCTCTTCTGTTCCGCTGATCTTTGTGTCAGTTTTTTGCCAAAACCATGCCGCTTGATTACAATAGCTTTATAATATAGTTTGAAACCAGGAAGCATGATGCCTCCAGCTCTGTTCTTTTTTTTTTTTTAATGTTTATTTATTTAAGAGAGAGAGAGAGAGAGAGAGAGAGAGAGAGGGCAGGGGGGCAGGGGAGGGGCAGAGAGAGAGTGAGAGAGAGAATCCCAAGCAGGCCCTGCACTCAGCACAGAACCTGATGTGGGGCTTGATCCCACAAACCGCGAGATCACGACCTGAGCCAAAATCAAGAATCGGACGCCTAACCAACTGAGCCACCCAGGTGCCCCAGCTCCGTTCTTAAGATTGCTTTGGCTATTTGTGGTCTTTTTGGTTGGTTTCATACAAATTTTAGTATTATTTATTGTATTTCTGTGAAAAAGCCGTTGAAATTTTGGTAGAGACTGCATTGAATCTGTAGGCTGCTTTGAGTAGTACGGACATTTTAACCACATTAATGCTTCCAGTCTATGAGCTTGAGTATTTTTCCATAGATTTCTGTCTCCTTCAGTTTCTCGGAAGGCAGTCTTACTTGTTCTCGCCTGGACTCCTGTGATAGTTCCCCTTCTCCCTGCCAGCCACTCTGGGGCTGTGCTGCTGCCGCAGTGACCTTTCTAAACCGCAGCTATGACGTGTCACTCTTGGGCTTGCAAACTTAAGCGCCTCCCACCGCCTTCGAGATGGAGGACAGACTCTCCATTACAGCAGCCACAGGCGACCTTAGGCTACCTTTTACGTCTGCTTCCCTCAGCCTTGCGCTTCGGCAATACTGAAGTACTTACCACTGTTCTGAACACGCGGTGCTCTTTCAAGTCTGCCTTTTGATGTGTTATTTCGTCTGCCTCTCACTTTTCTGACTCACATGCCTTCAAGACTTAGCTCCGTTGGCACAGTCATTTGAAATTTTGTCCGAACTCCCCGAGCAGGATGGCTCTCCTTTGTTACTGAACCTGTCGTGGCACATCGAGATGATCTGAAGATACGAGCGATTGCGTTTCTTCAAATCTTCGAATAGCCCGCAGCATGCTGCATAGTAGACATTCAAAAACTTAAGGAACGGCTCGTGCCTGAAAGAAGATTGACCCCAAATTTATTCCGTCGTATACATTTTGTTTAGTTTAAAATTTTTTTCCCTGATCATAAAAGTATGAAAACACATGAAAAGAATACATATTCACTGTTGAAAACTTGACAAAATATAGAAAAGCTAGCAGAATATGATGATGTCCATCTGTTTCCCAACATATTTGGTGTATTTCTCCCCGGTCATGTGTTTTTCTTCGGTGGGATTGCTGTTTGTTTTTACAGAGTTGAGGTGCAATGTCAAGTTGAATAGAGAGTTAAGGCCACCCAGGGAGAACGCAGAAATTATCTGCACCTGTTTCCAAGATAAGACACTGAGATCTTTAAAGGGGCACGTCACTGCCTGCGTTCCTCCCAGGGGTCACAAAGTTCTCTTGTGCTGAGCAAAGACACTGCTGTGCGCGCTGTCACCGACCCTGCGCACAGCCCTGTGAGGTCGGCACCGCTTTCTCTTTCGTCACGGTCAGGCAGTGACGACCCGCAGTGTGAGTGTGGGCCTGCTCTCAGGAACCTTGGAGCTGCTCAACGTATATCAGGAGTCTCACCAACAATGCAGAAGAAGGATCCATTAGCTGAATATAAGGTGACAAAGTGTGGGGAATCCGGACTCTGTCAGTATTTTTATCTGTTCCCACAGAAAAGCTGTAATGCTTTAAAAAAAAAAAAAAAAAAAAAAAAAAAGCTTTCAAACCATTGGCCTAGTTTGCTGGACAAATTCAGTTTTGTATAGTTTCCTTATAATCCTGGATAACTGAGACACTAAAGCACTTAATTTTAATATGTGAAAAATTTTAAAGAATATTAAGGCTGTATCTTTTGTCTCATGCTCTAGACCAAAATTCATTCCAATTAATTGTGAGTTCAACATTGAGTGCATGTTTTTCAGGTGCCTGTTGTATGTCAAGCCATTCTAGGTGCCAGGGACCTAGTGGTTGGTAAAACAGACAAGATCCCTGCTCTCATGGTGCTTGCATTCTAGTGGGAGCAGTTAGTTTGACAATAGGAACGTAAACAAGGGAGAGCAGAGTGGTAAATGGTATTAGGAGAGGAAGGCTGATGTGGTAGAGAAAAGGTGGCAGCTGGCTGCCTTCCGTTGGATCTCTGGAGCAAGCCCCTCTGGGGGGCTGACCGTGGGGGTAGCCTGAGCAGTAGAAGGGAGCAGCTGAGCACCCACTGAGAAATTAGAAGACACTGGAATGTAAATGTGTATCAAACCTTGGGGCAGGGGAGTGTAACTTTCTAAGCCCAAAAGTTAATGGTAATAATCACAAAGGAAAAGCTTGTCCATTTTGACAAGATAAAACTTATGGACCTTTTAATTTAAAAAGAAGAAACGACAACCCATAGTGTTAAGTGGCAAACAATTCCGGAGAACTGTTTTAGCATGTGATATATACACAGGATTATTGATTACCAGATAATACAGATTAATAAGAAAAATAGAAAACTCAGCAGTTAAATGGCAAAGAAGTATGAGTCAGGAATTCCCAGAAGAGACTATATAATTTATAAACATCACTAGAAATCAAAAGAAACACAATTAAATGAGGAATCTTTTTTTTAATCTACTAAATTGATTTAAACTTCTTTGCTTTTACCAATATCCCATACTTGGAAGAATACAGTGCAGTTGGTATTTTTGTAAATTGGGAAAGATGCTATCAATTAGTATAATTTCCTTTTGAAAAAACAGCTAGGCATTGTGTCCAAAATCCATACAAAATATCTCTGTTTCTTGTCCCTGTAATTTCACCCCAGAAAATTTACCTTAAAACAAAACAATTAGGGAAAAATAAACATTTACACCAAAACATGATTTATTAGCTTTTTTTTTTGTTTGTTTGTTTTTAATGTTTATTTTTGAGAGAGACAGTGTGAGTGGGGGAGAGGCAGGGAGAGAGGGAGACACAGAATCCAAAGCAGGCTATGAGCTCAGAGCCCGACACGGGGCTCGAACCCATGGACCATGAGATCGTGACCTGAGCCCAAGTCAGAAGCTTAACCGACTGAGCCCCCCAGGCACCCGTATTAGATATTTGATAGATCCCAGATGTCTGCCAGCAGGGAGGTGTTTGACTCGGGATACATGCATGCAATGGCATGTTAGATACATATGAAAAAGGATGGTTGTAAGAGCTGCGGTAGCTTCAGGAGATGCTTCAGTGTAGTGGGAAATGCAAACAGCAGTGTGCAAAATTGTTTCCACACTCTTTGTACTTGTTTTTTTCAGATGTGCATGAAAAAAAAAATGACTCGAGAGTATACACCAAAAAATGTCCACAGTAGTGTCGGAGTAGCTGGGATAAACATTTAACCAATAGGTCTTAGGAAAAAAACTAATTTTTCTTGAAAAACTTACTTAAAACCTCAATGACAACAATATAGAAATTGACTCTACTTCATCTTTCCACAAAAAGAGCTTTGAAGGTACAATCGTGTGGGAGAGCCAAGACCTCCAGGGCCTCGTGTCAAGAAATCTGCACAAAGTGACAGTAAATGATGGCGGGGGAGTTCTCAGAGTCATGACGGTAAGCCCTCCTTCTTTCCTGAGGTTGTTCGGCATACTTCAGCATTTTCTAATACATGAAGTGTTTCTAAATTTACTTTTACATCAACCCCGGGAGTATGGAACAGCGAATCGTGTGTATTTTAAAGCACGTACGGCAGAAAGTGCCGAGTCACCGTAGTGAAATTGAGCAGCTCCTGTGTTCTACGATCGTGTGACCCCAACCAAGTAAATACACAGTTCTGCCTTAGGATAGGTGCCTTTCTATTTTGTCTTAAGTTTATTTATTTTGAGAGGGAGGGGGCAGAGCATGAGTGGGGCAGGGGCAGAGAGGAAGGGAGAGAGCATTCCAAGCAGGCTCCGTACTGTTGGCGCAGAGCCCAGCACAGGGCTCCATCCCACAAACCGTGAGATCACAACCTGAGCCGAGATCAAGAGTCCGACGCTTAACCGATTGAGCCACCCAGGCACCCAAGATGGGGTCCTTTTTAAAACATGTGACAAGGGGGCACCTGGGTGGCGCAGTCGGTTAAGCGTCCGACTTCAGCCAGGTCACGATCTCGCGGTCCGTGAGTTCGAGCCCCGTGTCAGGCTCTGGGCTGATGGCTCAGAGCCTGGAGCCTGTTTCCGATTCTGTGTCTCCCTCTCTCTCTGCCCCTCCCCCGTTCATGCTCTGTCTCTCTCTGTCCCAAAAATAAATAAAAAACGTTGAAAAAAAAAAATTAAAAAAAAAACAAAACATGTGACATATTCTCAATAATTTTTAAGCTAGCGTTCTTGAAGGACACTTGCTCAGTAGTATTCAGAACATTCACTGTCACCCCACAGTAGGTAGTTAAAATAGCACAGACTGAAAATAAGAGGGAGCGTTCGCTTTCATTTGTAGTGCTGGAATCTCTGCTTTTTGTTTTTCTTTTATTCAGATTTGCTTCAAATTTAACACAGTGACAGGTGAATTTCTCAAAGTAAATATGGGATGATCAGGTGTAGGCAGACCTAAAATGATAAGCTTTCAGTAAACAAGTGGTGTTTGTGGTGGTGTCAGAAACACTGTCTTTCATTCTCCGTGATGCTGTGGTACAAGGATTAGGAAAGTACTTGGCATTTCATTTCAGAAGCTTAGTATATGCTCATTAATGTTAATCTTATTTACGTGAATTAATTCCTGAATTTGAAATGAATATTATGTGGTATGTTGTCACCCATTTAGAAAACCACTGCTGGCCCACCATGAGACTTCTACTCCAGTGAGGAAGAAAGACAATAGATGGACAGATCCACAGATTCAAATATAATTACAGGCTTAGCCTCGTGGGTCGTGTTTAGGATCTCATTCTTTATTACAAAAAGTCCTTTGTTTAAGATAGATGTTTTATGGAATTTAATTATAGCTTTATTCTTTTCTTACCTTATTTCCAAAGCAAGTGCCTTTAATATGTTGCCTGCTTGGGGCACCTGAGTGGCTCAGTTGGTTAAGCATCTGACTTAGGCTCAGATCATGATCCCTCAGTTTGTGGGTTGAACCCTGCATCAGGCTCTGTGTTCACAGAGCGTACTTCGGATTCCGTGTCTCCCTCTCTCTCTGCCCCTACCCCGCTCATGCTCGCTCTCTCTCAAAAAATAATAAGAGTAAATAAACATAGTGTGTATGTATATATATATATATATACATACACACTATGTTTATATATATGTCATGTTGCCTCCTTTTCTATTTATAAAACTTAAAAATATCCAAAATGTGCTGGAATTCTGTAGTATTAAGTTGGTTACACAAAAGGAAACAGATGACTTCTGAGTTGAGGACTAGGTTCAAATGTAAAGACTCAAACGATCCACGTTGGGGGTACATATAGCTGTAGAGAGCTAGAGAAAGCGTAAACACTGAGCTAGCCTTAAAAAAAGTCCAGTAACTTAGTAGCGTGTTCTGGGAAACCCCACGGACAAAATTAAGGTTTTCATCGTAGATGCAGAAAGCTCAAAGCTTCCATGAGTCTTGCTCCCTTGCCAGCAAGTGACAATGTCAGAAACTTTTAAAAGCCAGAATAAAAGCCAAGCTGTGACCTTTTAGATAGAAGTTCATAAAAAGTACTAAAACAATGTAGGGTACGTGGTGAAAAAATAGAGTCTACTCTGTATTATAGAGTATATAATAGAGAGCTTTCATAGAACTACAAAGCTGGAAACTGTAGCATTCACCTTCAGTGGTTTCCTCCACATGGAACTACAGACCGTATTGTAAATTAAATGACAAGTTCCCGCAGTCACCTCAGGACAGTGTCTGTCTGCGGCCCGAAAACACTGCCCTGTAGCGCACAGCTGCTGAAAGGTCCGTTGGCAAGAGGACCAGCCAGGCGGCCTCCAGAAGCAGTGCTGTGAACTGGCCCAGGTGGGAACATGGCGACTGCCGGGCGGGGGCTGTGCCACGCAGGTGTGCAGCACGCGAGAAACCCCGCACCCTGGGCAGGGGCATGGGGGGACTTGTGAGGTGGGGAGAGGTAAACTTTGATTAATAAGGGTCCTCCAGGGGCACCTGGGTGGCTCAGTCGGTTAAGCATCGACTTCGGCCCAGGTCATGATCTCATGGATCATGAGATCGAGCCCCACACCGGGCTCTGTGCCGACAGCTCAGAGGCTGGAGCCTGCTTCGGATTCTGTGTCTCCCCCTCTCTGTCTGCCCTTCCTCCTCTCATGCTCTGTCTCTCTCTCACTCTCAAAAATAAATATTAAAATAAAATTTAAAAAATTTAAAAAAAAATAATAAAAAGTCCTCCAGTCCTGAGAGGCAGAAAGGACCGTTGCTGACGGTTGGCACTTTCCACCACATCAGAAATCGGTAGGGCTGCATCTGAACGGTCTGTTTAGAGGGGCTTTTCTCTGCATGGTGGAGCCGAGGTTAAAAATGGGCCTGGGTGCATTTGAATTCATCAGTTTTCCTCTCCAAGAAATCAGAGGTGGTAATAATTTTTTTTCCAGCGGTAGGGTTGGGAGGTAAAAGAAGATTGGTTTTTATACTCTTACTGTAGCAAGTTCAAGAGTATGTGGTCCTGTGTAAGTTGGAGTCTGAACACTGTATGGACTGCTATGTGCCCCTGATGTAGTATTGCGACTGGATGACAAAACGAGGAGAATACTGAGGTCGGCCTGATCGTGTAAGTCTAGCGCGTCAGCTTCATAGGTGGATTTAGCTGCTGTGGCGTCAGTTACCGATTTTGCCAGATCAGTTTTAAAGTAGGAGAAATGTATTTTTGGCATTGAAACGCTGAGCACTTGTGTTCTTGTTTCTTCCAGGCTGGGGAGGGCGCCTTGCCTCATGGATTCATGGAAGGTGTGGAGGGAGTTGCAGGTGGTTTTATTTACACTATTCAGGGTAAGTGGGCTGCCTGAAAGCTGAAGAGGGCCCTGATTCTTATGTACCTAATCTTCATAGTTTGACATAAAAGCTGATTTTTTTTGTCATTAAAAAAAAAAGCTTTATTGATCTATAATTCACATTCACTTTACACTTTTAAAGTGGTTTCCGGTGCATGAGAGTTCTGTAGGTGTCTCCACTAACTGCAGACCATTTCCATCACTCCACAAAGCAACCCTGTGCCCGTTAGCAGACACTGTCGTCCTCCCCTCCCCTGGCCCCTACCAACCATCACCTGCTCTCCGTCCTTTCCGACCTTAAATGTAAGGATTTATTTCTGGGATCTCAGTTCTAATCTATTGATCCATGTGTCTGTCCTTATACCAGTACCGTGCTGTCTTGACTGCCTAGTAAGATGTGATGTCAGAAGTGTGAATCCTCCAACTTTGTTCTCTTTCGAGATTGTTTTGACTCTTCTGGGTCGCTGCCTTTCCATATGAACTTTAGGATCGGCTTGACAATTTCTGCACACAAGCCAGCTGGGATTTTGAAAGCGGTCGCAGTGAACGTAGATTGTTTCGGGGAGCGTTCCACCCTGACATTCAGTCTCCGATCCATGAACATGGTATCTTTCCATTTGTTTAGGTCTTACTAGAATCCTTTTAGTGGTTTTGTGGCTTTCAGAACACAAGTCTGGCATTTATTTTGGTTAAATTTATTCTTAAATATTCTTTTTGATGCTATAGTAAGTGGAATTGTTTTTTACATTTCATTTCTAGATGGTTCATTGCTAACATGTAGAAATACAGTTGATTTTCATACATCCCTCCCATGTGTTGCAGTTCTGCTGAATTCATTTATTAAGTTACTAGTTTTGTGTGTGCCTCAGGATTTTCCATATACAAGATCATGTCTTCTGCAAAGAGATAGTTTTACTTTTTTTGTTTTTCAAGGTGGAAACCTTTTGTTGATTTTTCTTGTCTAAGTGTCGTGGCTAGCTAGAGTTTCTAGAACAGTGCTGAGTAGAAGTGGCAGAACAGACACCCTTGTCTTGTCCCTGCTCTTCAAGGGAAAACATCCAGTCTTTCACCATAAAGGTGATCTTGAAAACTTAGTGGCCTTGGACTTTCTTGGCCCCGTGTGGCTGTCTTTGGTTAATCCTCCAGCCAGGTGGGGACTTCTGCAGAACTGCTAGACCCTGGCCGTAGAGCTGTCGTGGGCTCAGTGCTGCTTCTCCGTCAGAAGGGAAGAAGCTCTGTTCCCCTGACCCAGGCATGGTGCCCTCTTTTGGAAGGGGTCTGTTGGACTCAGCTTCCCCTCCTGCTTCACGGTACACTTTCTCCTCATAATGTGAGTATTTAAACATACGCTGTCTTTCAGAGTACATGTTTCTCAAATCCTTCGCCTAATAGATCTCATTTCAAGGATGGCTTTGTTAGAAGAACTCCTTTAAGACTTGGGGTCAGAAGCATTCACTTAAAACTCTAAAGGGAACTTGTTATGATGGAGTTCGTGGCTATGTTTGTCTTGAATGATGCTTATTTCATATCCATCTATGAACTCCAGAGAATTCTATGTCTGTGATCTTTAAGAAAGAAAAACCATTGTTGAGGCAGTTGCTGTTGGCCACTGTGCTGAACATCACTTATGGAACAAAGGTGCCCGGTCCTGTTTCTGCCTTGATGTCCCAGAGCTCTGCACACCGTGGGTTCCTATAAAAGAATTAGGACCTGGTTTCCCTGAAGGCTCTCAGTGACCGGGGAAAGCAGGGGCCAAATTCCGAGGGGAGAGTCTGCGGGGGACCCCTCAACAGCATGGTGTTGAGGATGGGACAGACCCCCAGTTTGAAGCCTCTGCAGGCTGTTTGAGGATGCAAATGGGCTGTGGCTTTTATTTTTCTGCCAAACGCATCTTTATTTATAGTGTTTCCTCATAGAAGCAGTTGTATGCTTACATCACCCCAAAGGATAGGCTGGGACAGGTACATAGGTTTGGCCCATAAACTTGCCATTAAAAAACCAGCAATTTAAGGTAGATCTATTTTTAATTTTTTGAGGAACCTCCACACTATTTTCCAGAGTGGCTGCACCGGTTTGCATTCCCACCAACAGTGCAAGAGGGTTCTCGTTTCTCCACATCCTATAGTCTCCTGATTTGTTCATTTTAGCCACTCTGAATAGCACTGCTAACAGGAGTGCTGATGCATAGGGGCACTTGTACCCCAATGTTTATAGCAGCACTTTCAACAATAGCCAAATGATGGAAAGAGCCTGAACGTCCATCGACTGATGAATGGATAAAGAAATTGTGGTTTATATACACAATGGAATACTACTTGGCAATGAGAAAGAATGAAATCTGGCCTTTTGTAGCAATGTGGGTGGAACTGGAGAGTGTTATGCTAAGTGAAATAAGTCATACAGAGAAAGAGAGATACCATATGTTTTCAGTCTTACGTGGATCCTGAGAAACTTAACAGAAGACCATGGGGGAGGGGAAGGGAAAAAAAAAAAAGAGAGAGAGAGGGAGGGCGCCAAACCATAAGACTCTTAAAAATGAGAACAAACAAGGTTGATGGGGGGTGGGAGGTGGGTGATGGGCATTGAGGAGGGCACCTGCTGGGATGAGCACTGGGTGTTGTTTGACAATAAATTTCATATTAAAAAAATGGCAATTTAAAATTTAGAGATCCTTACTTAATTCCAGTCCAGAGATTTTACATAAAGCTAGGAGACCAGTCTGCCCAGGGAGGTGTCTGCTCACCAGGAAGCTAGTCCAGCCCCGGGGAAAGTTCAGATAAGGAACTCGGGCTGTTTCCTAAAGGGCTCGCACACCATCTGACTTGAATATCTAGCACCTTCCTTTCTTTTACCAGTTCATTCAAGTACGTACTACCAGGAGCCTTTAAAAACCCGTTTAAGGGGCCCCTGAGACTTCTGTCACTAAACTGTTCTACAAGGAGCAGCCACTGTACTCTGGACAAAAGTTTGTCATAATTTTTTTTTTGTCACGGAGGCTAAAGGAATAAGGTTTGGGTGAGGGAAAATTTCTTTCAAAAAGTGAAATAACTCAAGTTTTAGGTTAAAGAAATGAAAATGAATAGATTGTCTTCTCCTGTACTGGGTATATCTGAAAATCTGAGTATAAATTAATTTTTAAAAATCAGGATCTAAGTGCTATTCAGAACAGTCATGTGGCACACAGATTCTTAAATGTTGTTGGGTGTTAGCATCACTGTCTGGGCCTTACCTCAAGCCACGGAGTTGAAATCTTTAGGATTGGAGCTCAGATGTCTGTATTTTTTTTTCCTAATGTTTACTTATTATTTTGAGAAAGAGAGAGACAGAGCATGAGTGGGGGAGGGGCAGAGAGAGAGGGAGACACAGAATCTGAAGCAGGCTCCAGGCTCTGAGCTGTCAGCACAGAGCCCGACGCGGGGCTCGAACCCATAGGCTGCAGACCGCGAGATCATGACCTGAGCCGAAGTCGGACACTCAACCAGACTGAGCCACCCAGGTGCCCCCAGATATCTATATCTTAACAAACTCCCTAGATAGATGTGATGCTTCCAAAGGCTGAGAGACTGTAAACTCTGTGGTTCTTTTAAATAGACAGATCATCAGACTTAAAGCACAGACAGATCTATTACTTTATGTTATTTTTCAGATACATGCAATGTAAAACAAAACATGTGATTTGTCCATCCGAAAGGCCTATATTTAATTTCTGCTCTTGCATCATTACAGCCATTCTCCTGTTCCTTCAGTTTTCTGACACTTCACTTTCCTTCCAGTGTTAAGTTGTGTATGTTTGTCTTTAAAGTTAAAAGCTCTTACAGTAGAATGTAAGAGCTGGAGGGGACACAGGGTCATTTCGGCCTGTGTCTCAAAGGGCAGAAGTGTGCGTGGTCTGCCCGCGTCAGTTCGAGGAAGACACATGTTAAGGATAGAGTCTTGGGCCCCACCCCAGACCTGCTGAATCTTCAGGCTTAGGCCTGGGGATCTGTATTTCAGTGAGCGGTCCGACAGTCACTTGACCTAGCCCACCTCCTCCTCCTCCTGCCGACGAGACTACAGGCCCAGAAACATGGAGCTTGACCAGCAGTCGGAGTGGCAGAGGCAGCAATCAGGTTCCGACCTCCAGACGCCCATGTGGGCACATGTGGGACTGCCAGATTACTGTGCTGTTTCTCGTCCTCGCCCCTCAGCCACTCACTTTGTCTGTCGCGAAATTTTCTCTGATTTGATCAAGACATTTGAAAAAATCCTGCCCTGGTAAAAAAAAAAATTGCTGCCTGAAATTGACAGAAACGGAGGACAGTTCCTGCCCAGATGTGACAAGTGATTCGTGAACTTGGGCGATAGTAAATAAATGTTTTCTAGGCACATTTTTATCATGAGATCTCACAAATATACCAAAAATAGAGAGTGCTATAAGAAACGTCCACGTACTGGGGTGCCTGGGTGGCTCAGTCGTTTAAGTATCCGGCTTCAGGTCATGATCTCAGTTAATGGGTTTGAACCCTGTGTTGGGTTCTGTGCCGACAGCCGGGAGCCTGGAGCCTGCTTCGGATTCTGTCTTCCTGTCTCTCTGCCCCTCCCCCACTTGCATTCTGTCTCTCTCGCAAAAATAAACAATAAATTAAAAAAAAAATCCGTGTACTTATTACTCAGAATTAACAAATGTTTATTTTTTCATATTTGCTTTTTAAAAAAATTTGTTAATGTTTATTTTTGAGAGAGAGAGAGAGAGAGAGAGAGAAACGGAGCACGAGCGAGGGAGGGGCAGAGAGAGAGGGAGACAAAGAATCTGAAGTTGGCTCTGGGCTCTGAGCTGTCATGTCGGCACAGAGCCCCATGCGGGGCTCAAACCCACGAGCTGGGAGATCATGACCTGAGCCAAAGTCCTACGCTTCACTGACTGAGCCACCCAGTCGCCCCTGACGAGAGCGTTTTAAAATTGATTCTTTGGCACCGGATTGTACATATCGATTAGCAATAAATACACCTTTTCCTCAGCGCCATTTTTCAGTGGCATTCATCTCAACATGCAAGATCAGGGTAATTTTTTTTTTTTTTTAACCCTAGTGATTCCTTAAGACCAGCATCCATGCAGTCTGTTCTGCCTTTTTTTTTTTTTAATGTTTATTTTCTTATTTTGAGAGAGAGTACAAGTGGGAGATGGGGGCGGAGGCAGAGAGAGACAGAATCCCAAGGGTCCACTCTGGTCAGCACAAAGCCTGATGCAGGGCTCGATCTCACAACCATGAGATCATAACCTGAGTTGAAATCGAGGACGCTTAACCGACTGAGCACCAGGGTAATTTCTTTAACTGCTGTACTCCGTGGTGCGGATGGGCCATATTTTCTGTTACCGACAGTGCTGGGGGGAACATCCTTGGGAGCACATGAAATACTGCCTCTAGGGCTGGGTCTGAGTGGCCTTTCCCGGTGTGCGCGTCTTCCGCCCAACAGGCCGCATTGCTCTCCACTGAGAGCGCGTGTGCTCATCCCGGGCCGCGAGGAGAGTTCCTATCAGCTGCTCTCCGTTAGGTGTCTCGGGGAAGGAGTGCAAGTGCGCGTAATGTTCCACGTTCTGGGGCTGAAGTTTACAGTGGTGTTTTTCTCCGACTCTCGGCTTTTTCTTTGTAGAAGGTGATGCTCTCTTACAAAACCTTCATTCTCGCCCTCGAAGACTCCTTGACCATATGAGTAATCTCCACAGGGAAGATGCCTTACTGAGGGAGGAAAGCAGCGTCTACGACGATATCGTTTTTGTGGACGTTGTTGACACTTACCGTAACGTTCCTGCAAAATTACTGAACTTCTATAGATGGTAAGTTGTAAAAAAAAATGTCAGGCAGGTAGAATTTGTTTTATTGTTCTTTGGGTGTGGAAACAATTTATCTACATTAGACCACTGAATTTTTAAGTTTGTTTATTTAAAAAAAATTTTTTTTAACGTTTATTTATTTTTGAGACAGAGAGAGACAGAGCATGAACAGGGGAGGGTCAGAGAGAGGGAGACACAGAATCTAAAGCAGGCTCCAGGCTCTGAGCTGTCAGCACAGAGCCCGACGCAGGGCTCGAACTCACGGACCGCGAGATCGTGACCTGAGCCGAAGTCGGCCGTGCAACCGACTGAGCCACCCAGGCGCCCCTAAGTTTGTTTATTTTTGAGAGAGAGAGCATGTGCATAAGTGGGGTAGGAGCAGAGAGAGAGAGAATCTGAATCAGGCTCTGCACACTTTGTGGGAGTCAATTGATGTGGGACTCATACTCACAAAACATGAGAACATGTCCTGAGCTGAAGTCAGATGCTTAACTGACTAAGCCACCCAGGCTCCCCCTGAATTTATTTATTTATTTTGAGAGCGAGCGAGCTGGGGAGGGGCAGAGAGAGAGGAAGAGAAAGAGAATCCCAAGCCAGCTCCTTACTGTCAGTGCAGAGCCCAACACGGGGCCCAAACTCACGAACTGCGAGATCATGATCTGAGCCGAAGTCAAGAGTCGGATGCTTAACCGACTGAGCCACCAGGCACCCCTGAATTTTTTTTTTAAACAACCCTAAGGCCCCTGAATACCTGGGATGTGATCTGTTGTATCCTGGTTCTTTGCGAGAACTTTTAAAATTCTGCTGCTTTATTTACATGAGCAGATCCATGACATGAATGATCTTTATCAAAAACAGGGCAAAGTTGGTTTCATTTTGAGTCATCTGCTCTTGGAGTCAAAATCGGTCCTCTGAGTCACTGTCTTGGTGGTCCCGAGCCAATATCAGATGAAAATCTGTGAGTTTGAAAATGGCCCCCTTTCAGTTGTGTTCATACCCACCGACCTAAACGGCCCGAGTATAGTTTCCTCAAATCCAGGTTAATGATCTGAATTCTGTTCAGCTGAACATCCACATTATATTTCTATCCTCTTCTCCATGCATTTAAAAACCACTTGCCCTGGGGCGCCTGGGTGGCTCAGTTGGTTAAGGATCCAGCTTCCACTCAGGTCATGATCTCGCGGTTTATGAGTTCAAGCCCCGCATCGGGCTGTCTGCTGCCAGCACAGAGCCTGCTTCAGATCCTTGGTCCCTCCCACGCTCACACATTCTCTCTCTCTCAAAAATAAACAAACATTTAAAAATATGTAAATAAAAAAAAAATAAAAACTACTTGCCCTAATTCCAAAACTTTCATGTAAGATGAAATCCAAAAACACTTGGAGTCTACCATAACTTCCCCAACCTTTCCATATTTCGTAGACCTTGGTTATAATTCCTACCTTTATAATAATGGCAATAACAACTATTTTATATATGTATATATATATAGACAGAGAAAGAGAGTTGATATTACTAGTTACTCCAGGGTCCCCTAACGTGTCATTGAGCCCTTGAACACTGTCCACCCTAAGTGCAGAGCTAACACCTGTCTCTGTCTAAACCCATAGTGTTTTCACATCTTTGGTCTGTTCCTGTCCCCTCTGTTGTCCTGGGCAGAGTGGGAGGTGGTCAAGCACTCTGTGGACACAGTCCCCTGGTCCTGAGGGGGAGACGGCCTGATTTGTTTATGGAAGATGATGTTTCCTAGCTAGGGCAAGTTAATATAATTTTGGGGTCACCTTGTGGGCAGAGGGCAGATATAAATAAGGGTTGGAAATTGGGGCATGTCTGGAATATCAGGGTTTTGTTTGGATAACTAGAGTGAGAAAGAGAACCTTCTTTATTTAGCTCAAGGCCGATAGTAGGGGTGCCTGTGGTAGGGGGGCCAAGGCAAGAATATAAAGAGGCAAAGAGAAGGAGTGGAGGTCCAGGAAATGGGAAATCCGGATTGTGGAGTTCTAGGGCTTTCTACAGGGAGCTGATTGACGGTTGTGGAAGTTGAGTTGAGTTGAGATACCACTGCCAGTTTCAGCTTTGTCTCCGGTGCTCCAAACAGGTCTCTGAGGTCTCGGCCTCTCCCCTCAGTCATTACTGCCACTGTCTTGGGCCATCGTCTCCACCTGCACCACCAGTGGTGGGCTCCCAGGGTTGTGCTGGGGGACCCGCTCCCAGCTGCTCGCCTGTGCGCCCTCTTCCTTCTCTGTTCAGTTGCTTGGTCAGCGACCGCAGTGTCCTTTATCAAAAAAGTTCCTCCTAATTAGCAAATAGATAGCATGTGTGCCCGTGCTGCTAATGAGAAATAAACCTTAGAAGCACAGGGTTAAGCAATTTGGTGTGGACCTATTGTTGTTAGATTCACCATTGTTGGGCTTAATGAAACTTTCTCCAGATTTCTGTCATTTGGTTCCCTAGCAAGACTCTGGGTATTTTGTTTTAATCAAAGATGCATGGGGGTTGGCAGGGTGAGATGAAGTCAGTTTTCTACTTGCCCTCATATGTCTAGGTAAATGAAGTCACCCTCCTGGGCCTCCTAAAGGTCATTTATAATAGTTTAATAGCTGGAAATCGGTTCCAAGGGGAAATACGTTTCAGTGTCATAACTCTATCTTTTAAAAACCATGAAATGTGAGTGCAGCATAAATGGTGGCACAGAACAGAGCGTCTTGTACAACAGCATTCTGTGTGTGGGGCCTCGTATGACATCTGTCCCCTCATCCCGGGCCCCTGTCGCAAACACACGTTACGAGGTTCGAGCGCTGAATGGATTTGGTGGCCTGGCCGGAGCAAGGCCAGTCAAGTGTTGTTTGAGCATATGTTCACTTAAGGCATCTTTTTTTTTTTTTTTTTTTTTAAATTGTGTTCTTGTTCTTTTGTTCCTTTTATATTTTTTTATGTCTGTTTATTTGTGAGAGAGTGTGTGTGTGCGAGCAGGGAAGGGGGAGAGAGAGAGGGAGACACAGAATCCCAAGCAGGCTCTGCACCGTCAGCACAGAGCCCGACATGGGGCTCGAATTCACAAACCATGAGATCATGACCCGAGCTGAAATCGAGTCGCACGCCTCACAGAGCCACCCAGGCGCCCCTCTTTTGCACCTGAAGTCAGCCTGGTACTTCTCTGTGTTATGCCACTTAGTGAACATCCAGCAGGGACTGCGGTTGGCAGCACCTTTCTGAGCAAATGTTCTCAACATCGAAGGAACAAGAAGCTGAAAAAGTGCACAGGCAGCTCAGGGACAGCTTTTCATTAAAATATTAGCGGTGTCATCGCCTTGGCGTCGCCGTGTCTCCTTGTACGGACGCACTGACTTCCGTGTTCCCTTTTGCCAACAGGACTGTGGAAACAACCAGCTTTGATTTGTTGCTAAAAACAGACGACGACTGTTACATAGACTTAGAAGCTGTGTTTAATAGAATTGCCCACAAGAATCTGGACGGGCCTAATTTTTGGTGGGGAAAGTAAGTTAAAGCTTGTTAGCCACTTGGCCTTCAGGTACCTGATCAAATGGAATGAATTTATAATGAAATGCATAAGCTGTCTTTCACAAGCAAAACGTGGTTGAGCTGGGCAATCCCCCTCCTAGGCTCCTGGGTTACTGTATGTTGTTCACCAAGTAGAGGGAAATTCTTCAAAATGAGAAACCTCAGGCTCATGTAATGAAGGAGGAGACACGATAGGGCTTTTATCCTCGTGGCCCAGAAAGAAGTGGTTAGAATAAATTGGTGACACATTTCTTGAAACCGCTGCTTCTTTAGAATACAGTATGGATTGATGAGGGGTTTTTAGCGTACGTACACAAGATGGTCTGGCACTTTCAGAAACCCCACAAACGTAACCTTGAGAGAATCCGATAGACCATTCTTTTGTACGCCACACCTGCCAGCTGGAGAATTGCTTTTCTTAGACTGAAAAAACACTTCTCATTCTCTCCTCACCTTTACAGCTTAGCCCTCTGTAGTGATAAGAAAGGGGTGCGGCCTCCTAGTGGTAGGACAGGGGTCAAACCAATACGAAGAGACCAACTTGTTTTGAATCTCAGTTTCAGACTGAACTGGGCAGTTGACCGAACCGGCAAGTGGCAGGAGCTGGAATACCCCAGCCCCGCCTACCCGGCCTTCGCCTGCGGCTCGGGGTACGTGATCTCCAGGGACATCGTCCACTGGCTGGCCAGCAACGCGGGCAGACTGAAGACCTATCAGGTGACTCGGGATCTCTGACCCAAGAGTGTACAAGCTTCACCCAGCCCAGGATCCCATCGCTGACACAGAGCCGGCGTTCCCCAGGGAAAGCATGTTAGTCTTTCTGGGTAGGATTCACCCTCAGAGGTCAGGGATGCAGTCCTTGCCTTCAGATCCTGGCTCTAAATTCTATGCCTAAACCTTTTCTTGAGCCTGCTTGTTTTCAGACTGTATTTTATAAGTATAGTCCCTGGAGGAATGGAAGGCTTGACATTCCTAAGAAGGAAGACAATAGAGCAAGTGTTTGCTTTCTGTTGATTCCGGTGACGGTGGCAATGGACAAGCCGCCCGGCTCTCGGATCCACAGTGTCCTTCACACGGTCGTGCTGGAGGTTTAAGGCCCATGAGAAGGGCGGACCGGCCACTTGCTATATTGTCTCTGGTCTTCTCCTTGCGATGTGCAGTTCATGGCCGCTGGCTTTTACTCTGTGTACAGGTGTTAATACGGTCTTGGCATTTGCTGGTAGGATAACGAGAAAACAAGTAGAGGATTACGAGAACGTGTGGCCTCCCGTTGAAAGATGATACAGCATTTAAACTTTTGCCTTTAAACTTCACGGGGCACGTACAGGGTGAAGACGTGAGCATGGGCATCTGGATGGCCGCCATAGGGCCCGCACGGTACCAGGTAAGCAAGCCTGACGGGGGACTGGCCCCGTCACTCGGGGGGCACTCGGGAGGCGAAGGTCCTGTGTCAGACGGGCACAAACAGTGAATTGAAGATGACTCACAGAGCTGCACTCTCGATTGAATGCACAGTAATCCACATAGGTTCGCATATAGTATTTTTCTGAGTTTAAGCCAAAAGTAAATATTCTGTAAGTTTTCCTACTCAGAGAAGAACTGGGTTTTATACGTTTGGTCAGAAATTCTTTGCCGCTTTAAAACTTAAAGAACCAGGCGCCTGGCTGGCTCAGTCGGTAGAGCATGCGACTCTTGATCTGAAGGTCATGAGTTCAAGCCCCGTGTTGGGCACAGAGATTACGAACAACAACCAAAAAACCCTCAAGGAATCAGCTGGCTTAGGTTTCCAGCAGTGGTGGTTCAAGGACCCTTCAGCCCCTCTGATAGAACTAAAACACTGTAAGGTGTCTTTTAAAATAAACTGATCAGTGAGCCAGGAAAAGAAATGAATTTGCAGAGACCAGAACAGAAATAGCCCTGAGAAGACGGCAGGTATAAAGCTGGGGTTTGCCTCCAAGAGTTCTGTTGAATTTTGGATTCTTGCGGCTTCCACTTTGGCCACAGAAGGTGGGCGGTGGAGGCACGTGCAGGGTCTGCCGGACACGACCCCTGCGTGGCGCCCCGGCCCCAGAGCAGGGCACCCTCGCTGCAGGGGTGAACGGGAATAAACTCCCACCTGCTGGGTCAGCTCTGACAGTCTGTGTCCTAGTGAAGCCCAATCTGACTTAACTGAACACTGAAGCTAATTTTCTGTATCTGCTAATTGTGCTGTCCGTGGTCTCTGTGGGCCTGAGTCTGTAGTTTGATGTTGCTTATGGAGCTTGTTTCTTGATGTGCTGAGAGACCGGTGTGTGTGACCTCGTGTTCCTCGGAAATGGAGGTCTGTATTTAAAACTCCTTCCACAGAGGGCCTTACCGTCTACTTGAGTGCATTACCAACGACTGTGACTCATGCTGCACACCCACCCAAGTGCAGGCGGGGTTCTAGACGCTCAGGGTCAAGGCTGAGACCCAGGTTTTGTTTTCTAAGTTACACACACACACACACACACTTTCTCCTTCCCTCCCTCTAGGGGGTCCTGGCTGTGTGAGTCCCCGGGGCCCGTGGCCTTTTAGAACCCAGCAGGGCCTTCGGCGCACACGTGGACTCTAGCTCCTTTCCTCTGCCACCAGTTCAAACATGCGGTGAAAAGACTTGATTCTTTCTAGCATCTTTATGTTCTTAGACGGCAGGGGTTTCTCAGGCTCTGTTGTATCACTGGGAAGTAGCTGGTGGTCAAGAGTCAGTCCTTCCTGTTCACCTTGCCGGCATCTGCTCACCTTTGCTACCCTCGCCGTGACTGACCTTGGGCAAAGTACCGCACACTCAGTCTCTCAATCGTAAAAGGGAAAGGATTCCTACCTCACAGGTTTTAGGAGAATTCACTAGTATTTATTTATAAGGCGCCCGCTGCCATCCCCAGAATACCGTAAGCTTCCATGGGAACAGCTGCTGTTACCTCTTCTCACAGCCGCTGGGAAACTTTCCGCTTGCCCTTCCCAGGCTTTCTGGTCACAGAAATCCCCCCGCTGCCGCCCCCCTCCCGCCCCCACCTGCGGTGGTTTCGGTGGTTCGCACGCAGGTGTCTTTGAAGGCCTCTGCCAGCTTTCGTGGTCTGATCTTCAAATCCGTTCCACGGCTCCCAAGTTCACCTTTGTTTTTCTCCAGGACGGCCTGTGGCTGTGTGAGAAGACGTGCGAGACGGGAATGTTGTCCTCACCCCAGTACTCCCCGCAGGAACTGACCCAGCTGTGGAGGCTGAAGGAAGCGTGTGGAGACCCCTGTCAGTGCGAAGCGGCCGGAGGAGGGTCGTAACTCGCGGTGTGTGCAAGCGAGAGTCTGAGGAGAGCCTACAGTTTGGCTGTCGATTCCATGTGTCTTTCGGGATTGTTCTAGGTTGGCACTTTTTACCTGTAACCAATGTGATATTTCTAAACGTGTGCACAAAATTTCCTTTTTAAAAACCGACTGCTACTGTAGCATAAGAAAAAATTTATTTCTGTATTGGAAGAACATTTGAGAAATACCAAATTGTTTTATAAAACAAAAAAGTTTCTAAAAGCTGATGTATCATTTCTAGTTTATAATTCATTACTATCACTTTTGGTTAAAATTTGGCCTAGTTCAGAAATCTTGAGTAATGACAGAGAATGTGAATTTCAACCTGGATTACAGAATAGTTCCATAAAGCATAATGAGGATAATTAAGGGCCAAAAAGAACTCACAGAATGCTGTGTGGTCACTGATACCAAAGCTTGGGGTTTCTGGAAATGTCTGAAGTGGGCAACTTGAACTTGAAAAGGAACCAGTCGACTCGGTTCAGGACTTTGGTTTTAAAGTTCACTTATTAAGTGGGCTAATTCAAGTTTTCTTTTGCCATTTAACACAAATCCTGAAGGTCGCAGTCTGGTACTATTGAAAAAAACCTAAAATGTGGATATAAGTCAAATACCTCTCAGGGTTTTAGTGACATAGGGAAGGCTACTGCTTAAACAGTTGACACTTCAAATGAGTTTTGCTTTCCTCCTGTCATTGCCCGATGGTTCCCTACTACGCGTGAATTCCCATCAGAGCTGGTCGTCATCTGTAGAAGAATATATGCCCAGTGTAGGTGCAGCTGCAGGAAAAAGCATGGGATTCGTTTTTGCAAGTACTCTAAAAATAGTGCAGCAGAGAAGAGAGATCATAGCATATGCGTTACACACAGAAGAGGTGCCTCCCTGAGTTCAAGGGACATTTTCCAAAATGACCTTCCAAGTCCTTTTGGTAACCTTTTAAACTAGTAGCAACAGTGGAATTCCATTAAAACTGGTCTTATGCTGGACCTTAACTGTGTTCAGATTTCATTAGACTAGCTAGGTTCTATTTAATATTTAAAGTAGCCATGAACCATAAATATGAAATAAAATCAGAAAGTCATTAGCAGTAACCAAGGCTTTGCACCTACTGTTATATATATGCCTAAAAATGGTCTCTTCCCAATGAAAAATACCACTTTTTCTCTACTTAGGGCAAGTTGTAAAACCTCTTCTTCTGACAGAATTGTTCCAGAGAATCATTCCTTTCCAGTGAACCCCAGTCATGATAAAACAGTGGAGTCTCTGAACTTGATTAGTTGGCTGTTACCATCGCACTAACAGGTAGTCTCCGTTTTCCACAGAATAGAACTGTAATGACTGCTGGTCATTTTCTAGCTCAATCTCTCTGCCAGGCATCTAAAAACAGAACAAAGAGTTAATACATCAAAGATGTCTGTTTTTCACCGAGAATCCAGCCGAGTCACAAAGAGCCCCAGCTGAGTGACGCGTCTTACGGGGGGCGGGACCTAAGCTTCACTCTGTGTTTCGCTGGGCAACTTACTTTGGGACTTTCGTAGGACAGCAGAAGTTCTGACACAGGCACTTTGAGAAGACGTGACAGCAGTCCCTTCACCTTCTGAATGGTCATGGAATCTGTCAAAAGACACACCCTCAGTTCCCTTGAATAACAGTTCCGTGTAAAACGAGCTCATGTCACGTGACAAGCCCACAGTCGCAGTGACTCAGTGTTCCATCATTAGGGAAAGGCTCACCTGCCCTGGGGCGGCCAGAGCCGGGTCCACACCACCTACTGGACATTCGGGAAGCTGTGGGAAACGGAGCCAATGTTTGACCTAAGTGCCCTTGACAATGGCTTTTCATTACCATCTCAGTGGTGTTTAATATTTCCTCCTTACTCTGAAGAAACCGGAAATCCTATTCTCTGCACAGAGGAGTAAATGTGAGTGAAATCCTGACCTTCCTAAACCTCTGTGATCACTCACTTCTGGATGGCTGAGAGAACGCTGGGGCGGGGCACCCCGAGGACGTCTGTCCGTCCCTCTGCCTTGGTTTCCTCCCTGGGGAGTGAGGGAGGCCCAAGTGGTCTATAGGCTCCCTTCGAGCGCGCCCAGTCTGTGGGGATTAGGACGTGTAAGTGCGCTTGACATGCGAGGGGGATTTACTCAATGAGCAAATGCTTTGGTTTGTTCAGAAAACGCTATGAACTTCTTTCCAAAGATGGGTTGTGGTAAATACTGGATATTTTGGTGATGAGAAATAGTTTCTCTGAAGCTTTAGCTGGAGGTACAGCAATAGTGTGGTGTTCCTACAAATATCACATGTATTCGAATATTTTTCTATCAAAAATGATTTTTGTAAAAGCTGTGTGTGTTTTTATGCAACTTGTCATAATAAATGTTATCTTTATTTTAGAATAAAAACTGGCCTTATTTATGTGTTGAATATAAACACTTAATTGACACTTGTAATTTTAATGAACGTAACTTGTTCTTTTACGTGTGAATCTGTGTAGATAATCTTGTCCTTTCAAAAGCCTTAGGTGGACCGGCTTTCCTTGTTTGGAGGGTGATCGGCGATGGGTTAACTCCTCCACAGCAACAGGGAAGACACGTTCCTAACTCACATCAGAAACACAAAGTTTGGTCACAAAACAATCCTAAGAAGAAATCTGCCTACTCGCACTGTGTCTTTAGAAAAACAGCAATTTGCGTGTAATGCTCTAAATAACAATACCATTTTTAATGTGAAAGTAACACGATTGTCTTCACATTTAGAAAATGTAGAGATGGTTAACTGTCCCTGTGCCTCCCCATGACCACTGTTAGAATTTTAACGGGTAGGGCGCCTGGGTGGCTCAGTCGGTCAAGGGTCCGACCTCAGCTCAGGGCATGATCTCATAATTAGTGAGTTGGAGCCCCACGTCGGGCTCTGTGCTGACAGCTCGGAGCCTGGAGCCCACTTCGGATTCTGTGTCTCCCTCTCCCTCGGCTGCTCCTCTGCTCGTGCACTCTCAAAAAATAAAATAGAACACTAAAATTTTTTTAAGTTTAACAGGTATACACTTCCAGGCGTTCCTCCGTTTCTAGAAGGATGGACAGGTTTCACCTGCAGTGGTCCATCTTTTCTCTCTTCACGCCAGTTCCTCTAGACCTGCACAGCCCAGCACAGCCGCTGCGTGGCTAGTGAGCACCTGAAGTGCGGGGAGTACGACTCAGGAACTGAATTTTATGATTTCAATTTAACGCGTTTAAATTGTGGCTCGTGGCAGCCATCCTGGACTGTGCGGCTCTAGACCTACTTCGTTCTCTTGAAAGATCCGTGATACGGCAATGCGTGGCCCAAACTCACTCAACCACTTATTTCTCCACCGGTGAACATCTGTTTTTAATTCTACCGTCACAAGTGCCCCAAGGTAGAATGCTCGGTTGTACCGTATACCCACACGTATGGGCAAAAGACGATGTTGCGGTCGTTTACATTTCCTTATGTATCACGTTTTGAAGAACAGTTATGTTGGTGGTTGAATAGTGGCAGCATGTGGCGTCAAAATTGATAGCAAGAACTGTTGCAGTCTGCTGGCTTGCTGCCAGGTTTCGAGAACACAGGACTCAGATTCTGTACTGCTCGAAGCAGTAAGTATTGCATATAATTTCTATGGAGGATTCTGCTCTCTGCTGGGTCCATCTCAAGATTAATACAAATCAGTGCATGAACATGGTGGGTGTTCCAGGGGGGAACCGCATCTCAGAAGAACTGGGACACAGGTATAGAGGGTGGAAGAGGAGAGGGTGAGGCCACACTGTCGCCATCAGCCTAGAGCCACAGTCACACGCACACCCGGCCACAGTCCTTGACGGATGGAGCTTGGTGGCCTTCCCCAAAGAAGCCCTTGGACAGAAAGCTGAACTCAGGGCTGACAACATTCTTGAGCAAATATTCCTCAGTAATAACCTCCCCAGGAGTTGATTTTGTGGGTCTGGAAAGTAAAGGGAAAAACAAACACGCATCCAAAGCCTACTACATTAACAAAAAGCTCTGGGTCTCTCACTGGTCCGTCCCCATGAGTGTCTTTACTGACAGTACTTAAGTCTGAAAACAGAATAACCAAAGGGGAGCCACTACTTTGAATTGCTAGTGATCTAACAGCAGAATTACAGATCACAGGAACAGAAATTAGACTGCTAAGGAAAATGGAGTAACACTGCTATTAAATGACAGTTACCAGTCAGAAAGGTACCCCTGTGAGTACAAACCCTTCCATAAGCGACACTGTGAGCTTGTAGGATTTGATAAAAAATTAATTTAAAAATAAATGTGAATTTACTACACTGACAGGCAAACAAAGAAAAGTCTTTTACTAGAGTCATTTATGGTGATCTACATTCCATTTCTTGGGCAAATCCTCACTGTTCTAAATTTAACCTGTTGATATTACTATTTAATTCTGAATCAAGTTTAATCTTGAGAATTCTTGAGAATTCACAGTATACTCAAAAGATGGGCTGTAATTTTTTCTAAGTTTAAGGTCACTTAGAGGAATCTAGTTTGTTGACACAGAAGTATTTTTTCGGAATAAAATGAATTCAGTTCCAGCAGCACTAATGTTTAGACGGAGTTCCGAAGTAGCTTTTCCAAAAGAAAACCATTTCAGTGTTTCCGTTAAAAGACCACGTCTGAGAACTTTCCACAGGGACTCCCGATCGGTAAGGAGTCGAGCGTATGAGAAGTCACAGATGTCCAAATAATTCACAGTTCGGGTCACTAGGACACATTTCCTGTTTTACGAAGGGATGGTGAGACAGACCTCAAGCCCGGTGAAACGGTCTCCCTGGGCCAGAGCAACAAGGCCAAGCCAGTCCAGCACTAATGACTTTGGCTGAAGATGTAAATGTACGCAGGGGCTTCTGGTTTAACGGGACTTTCCTAGATAAGCTGATATGGTTACAGGAGACTCGGGCTTCCGGGAAGGGGTTGGGGGGGTGGGGGGAGGACGATGATGCTGGCACGATCAGTTGTATTTCAGATCATAAAAGAGGAGTGAAAACCCACTCTAGAAGTTCAGACACTTTGCTTCCAGCCAACTCCTAGGCCAGCAATTCATAAGCGCAATGAGTGGAAAAGCCTGTTTTTCTTACCTGGCAGTTGTTTTTCTGTGACTTTCTGATCAACCTGATTAGGATATTTTATCTTCAGTGCTTGAAGGAAAAAAGGAAAGCGTGACTGAGACCTACTGTAATAAGGATTTAAATTACACACACACGTTAACAGTAGCTGACAAATGATAATGGCTGTTCAGTACAGCTTGGCTCAAATCCTAATAAAGGGTCTTACCGATGTTGAAAATCCCTTCTGTTAATACTTCACAGAATTCCTAACAACAACACAAATAGCTGGACCAACGTTCTAATGCCATCCCTTCTCCCCTTAATAGTCCTTTCCTGAGAATTTGGCTGTGTGTTCCAGTGTAAGAAAAGTCACAAATTTACAAATCACAAGTCCATTCACTTCTCACATACTGCCCATTTATAACACCATTAGGTGAATTGAAAGCATGAGAATTGCCAAATGTTCCAATATAAGAATTAAAATTCTTTTAAGATGTTTATTTTTGAGAGAGAGAGAGAGAGAGAGAGAGAGAGACAGACAGACACCAGGCATGAGTGGGAAAGGGACAGAGAGGAGGAGACAGAATCCGCAGCAGGCTCCAGGTTCCGAGCTGTCAGCACAGAGCCTGATGCGGGGCTCAAACCCACGGACCGCGAGATCGTGACCTGAGCCAGATTCGGACACTCAACCGAGCCACCCAGGCGCCCCCCAATATAAGAAGTTAGATAGGCTTGAGAATTCATCATTTCTCTAAAAACTGAAGTACTCACTTAGGTACTTACTTAAGAGAAACAATCCCTACTAGCTCATCACTATCTGTTTCCGCGCCTAAGGACGCGAATACAAATACGCGGTCTTTGAGTGTGAAGTTCTTACTTAGTAGCTGGTTTTTGAGCAAAAACGGCTGTCGTGTTTTGAGTTCCCCGTCTTCAGGTGCACCATATTCTGCGGAAGAAGAAATAAAAAAGGATGAGTGATAAGCCTTAAGCCACCGGAAGCAAAAATACAAACAGTAAGTGTTTGCATAGCCTTTTCCCTTCCGGGGATAAACCTCGCAGTGGCTGCCACGCTAACCTGGCAGCGGGGTCCTTTTATTCAGTTACCGGTTTGCTTGTTTATTTTTAGGAAGGGCGGACGCAACCGCTTGCAAGCCTGGGACCCCCATCACTGATCCTCACAGACGGCGCCCCGACTCGAGCTGGCAAGAGGAGGCTGGGCTTTCAGACGCTTAGGGCACTTTTTATTCAAAGTTTCACCTTTGCTAACCGTTCCCTCACATTCTGGGTCCTGAGAGAGAAGCCTGGTGCCATCTGGGACACAGCTCACGGGACACCTTCGAGTCTCGGCCAGAGCGCGCAACACCAGGCCGGGCGCTCAGCACCTCCCCCTGCCTGGGAAGGGGATCCCATAGGAGGACATCAGAAAAGCTGGAGCCTTCCTGCTCGAACTTCTGCTGGGCCAACCAGAGACCGCGTTTCTAGAAACACCCCCAAGTATCTGTGCTTTTGTCTCGTAGCGTTCTCAGCCGTGAAATACTGGGCCGTAGGCACAGGAATGCGTTAGAATCTTCCCTTCCCGTCACCTCCCCCCAGTGCTGCAGAATTCACCTAAGGTGGCCAGGAAATTGGGCCAGCTAATAGAGTGATTTGAAAGCAATTCCCATAGGCAGTTTTTCTTCCTCAAAGATCATGTTCCAGCCTGAAGCGCTTATGCGGTGAGCTTCTTGCATTAGGAAATATATATTAAAAAAAAAAAAAAAAGAAAAGAAAATCACATAAAAGTAAAATTTGGAATAATAAGTCAAAACAAAATGGAAAGCTACATCAGGGACTAAGAATCATGAAGTCATGGCTTCAGTGCCTGAGGACCCAGGCTGGTGAGGGTGAGGAAGAACCTTGTGTTCCCAGTGCCCAAACCAGTAGGGGACACGCACACGGGGAGCTCTCAGGACAGAGCGCTGAGCAAGTACCGTGCACTCGTCTGAACTTTCCTGGACGTTAGAATCAGCTGGGGAGCTTAAATGCCGATGCCCAGATTCTACCTTGACATCTGTGTGTTTTTTTAAGTTTCCTTATTTTTGAGAGACCAAGAGAGTGTGAGCAGGGGAGGGACAGAGAGAGAGAGAATCCCAAGCAGGCTCCGCACTGTCCGCACAAAGCCCGACATGGGGCTCCAACTCACGAACCGTGAGATCACGATCCAAGCCAAAACCAAGAGTCAGATGCTTAACTGGCTGAGCCCCCCGGGCGCCCCCTAATTTTTAAAATGCCCTCAGTACGTTTCTGGGAACACACACCCCAATGTTTATAGCAGCACTATCAACAATAGCCAAAGTATGGAAAGAGGCCAAATGTCCATCGGGGGATGAATGGATAAAGAAGATGTGGTATATATATACAATGGAATATTACTCAGCAATCAAAAAGAATGAAATCTTGCCATTTGCAACTATGTGGATGGAACTTAGAGGGTATTATGCTAAGTGAAATTAGTCAGAGAAAGACAAAAATCATGACTTCACTCACACGAGGACTTTAAGCAACAAAACAGATGAACATAAGGGAAAGGAAACAAAAATAATATAAAAACAGGGAGGGGGACAAAACAGAAGAGACTCATAAATATGGAGAACTGAGGGTTCCTGGAGGGGGTGTGGGAGGGGTGATGGGCTAAATGGTTAAGGGACACGAAGGCATCTACTCCTGACATCATTGTTGCACTATACGCTA
This sequence comes from Neofelis nebulosa, assembly GCF_028018385.1. Classification (NCBI taxonomy): domain Eukaryota; kingdom Metazoa; phylum Chordata; class Mammalia; order Carnivora; family Felidae; genus Neofelis; species Neofelis nebulosa. Next base: position 6,397,245 of record NC_080794.1, on the reverse strand, counting down.
ATTTGGATGTAAATTAAAAAAAAAAAAATTAAATTAAAATGCCCTCAGTACAACCCAAGTCAAGACACGCTGGAGTGCTTCCTGCCCCCCTTAAAGGAGGGAGAGTACTGCCTCCTCGAGCAGGGAGTCGGGTGAGCACGCAGACACGAGAACTTCCACGCACAGCTGCTTTCTGTCCCCGAATGCCAACCTCTCTCTTCCGGGAGCACACGCCCTTTCCCAGCTTCCTTACTTCTGCTCAGACAGCTGCCTGCTTCTCTTTCCTAAAGGCAGTGGTTTAATTCTTGCTCCCAACTCACTGGATTGGCCCCAGGAAAGCACCCGTCAGCTATGCAGAGGAGTACAAAGAGACCCAGAGGAGAAAAACGGTGGCACTGAGGGTCCCCTTTGCTCCCCAGCTGTTCTAGCTGCAAGGCCGCTGGCAGGGAGGGGGGTGGGGGTCGCCGCGCGGGGAAGGCTCCGGGCCTCATGGGCCTCATGTACGTACTCAGGCAGAGCGACTGGTATCTGGGATGGGCTGCAAGAAATTCTTCATTTGGCCTGTTTTTGTCTGGATCCTGATGTCCGCCAGCCTTTTTCCATTCATTTCCAAATGCTTTTCGGTAATCAAGCTCAGCCCCACGCCTTTCCTCTGGTAGAATCTATATTAATGTGAATCAAAACAGGTCTGTTAAGGTGTTTTTTTTTTTAATGTTTATTTTCGAGAGCTAATAAACAAGGGGGAGGGGCAGAGAGAGAGGGAGGCACAGAATCTGAAAACCGGCCCCAGGCTCCGAGCTGTCAGCAGAGCCCGACACGGGGCTCAAACTCATGAGCCAGGAGATCGTGACCTGAGCCGAAAGAAGTCGGCTCCGTTGAGCCACCAACTGAACTGCCAGGCACCCCCGTTGAAGTGTTCTTCTAGGGAGTGTTTGCATTTTGTACCCTGTCCTTCCTCCACTCTTCACACACACAGAATAATCACATCGAGAGGGAAGACGCTTCGTATGGCTTTACCTTTCCTCGCTAACACGGACAGAATTCCAGAGTTTACTGAAGAAGAAAAACCAGTTTCGGTCTTACGCTTTTCTTCATGAGAGTATTTGTCCACCTGCCGGTGTGTGGGCTGCGGCAGGTGCCCTGGGCCCCTGGGGGCGCTGACACCACAGGCGAGCGGCCCCACTTGGGCAATCGGCTGAGGAGAGGACAGGCTCTGCGGTTCTGTGTCCCGTCTGCCTCTGCCCCCCCAGGAAAAGGAGCAAGTGCCCAGAATCCCTCGCCCCTCCTCAAGGGGCAGCTAGGCAACTTCTGTCCTCACCTGAGTAACGCCACCTCCTGAGGAGTCGGAAAGAAAGACTTCTTAGTACCGCACTAGGGCAGTATTTTACCATATGGGGGAAAAGCTACATCTGAACCCTTTACAAGATTCAGGGGCGCCCGGGTGGCTCAGTCGGTTAAGCGTCCGACTCTTGATCTTGGCTCCGGTCCTGATCCCATGGTTTGTGAAGTCGAGCCCCGTACAGGACTCTGTGCTGACAGCATGCAGCCTCCTTGGGATCCCTCTCTCCTTCTCTCTGCCCCTTCTCTCATTCACGCATTCACATGCGCTCTCTCAAACAACCAACCATAAAGTACCTCATCGTGATACTAAGCGCCCACCTCACATTTGTTCAGGGTCTTCAGCTGACCGATTTTGGCGATGATGAACTGGCGTGTGGTCTGTGGTCCGCTGCCTCCTTCCGTCAGGGGGTTTCTTACACAGGACAGAGCACGCAGACTCTGTAACTTATCCAGCTCATTGATAAATGACCACTGAAACCCAACGGAAAAAATACGTGAATATAAGCATGTTTCAGGCTACTTTCCTAGATGATTTGAACTAGCCAGAGAAAAGCCTGAATCTCCAGTTCCAATCGGAGGCACTGGATCTCATCATGCACCAAGCACCCACTAAGAAGACCGTGCACTTTTACTCTAGAACTGTGCCGTGTAAAATGACCGTCTGCTGACGGGTGAATTAAACTAATTTCTCTGTTAATATTTTTGGGTTTTCTGAGGAGTTTCACCCTGAGGAAGCACTTCTCTTTCAATCTAAAGTATCTTTTGACTACAGCAAAATAGAAAGTTTCTGCAGAGCAAGGGAAACCATCAACAAAACTAAAAGGCAACCTACAGAATGGGAGATCATCGCAAATGACATATCCAATAAAGGGTGAGTCCAGAATATGTAAAGAACTTGTAAAACCGAACGCCCAAAAGACAAATACAGTAAAACCTTGGATTGTGAGTAACTTGTCCTGCGAATGTTCCGCAAGATGAGCAAACTTTTCTGATAAATTTAACTTGATAAACGAGCAACGTCTTGCAATACGAGTACTACGTGAGGCCGAATGTCACATGATCACAACTGAGCCAGTGGTTCTTGAAATTCGCTTTGATATACGAGTGCTTTAGAGTATAGCTTGCCTCCGGAACAAATTATGCTCATAAACCAAGGTTTTACTGTGATTCGATTAAAAATGGGCAAAAGAAATGAACACATTTCTCCAAAGAACACATCCAGATGGCCAACAGATACAAGCAGATATTCAACGTCACTCATCATCAGGGAAATGCAAATCCAAACTACAATGAGGTATCATCTCACACCTGTCAGAATGGCTAGTATCAAAAACACAAGAAGCAACAAGTGTTGGTGAGGATGTGGAGAAAAAGGAACCCTTGTGCGTTGCTGGTGGGAATGCAAACGGGTGCAGCCACTGTGGAAAACGGTATGGAGGTTCCTCAAAAAGTTAAAAACAGAACTCCCTACAATCCAGTCATCGCATTACTGGGTCTTTACCCCCAAAATACAAAAACACTAGCTTTGGGATACATGCACCCCTATGTTTATTGCAGCATTGTTTACAAGAGCTAAATCATGGAAGCAGCCCAAGTGTCCATGGATAGGTGGCTAGATAAAGAAGACGTGGTATGTATGTGTGTGTGTGTATGTATACACACACACACACACACAAATACGCACACACACATACACACACATATATATAGTAAAATATTACTCAACCCTCAAAAAGAATAAAATCTTGCCATTTCCAACAACATGGATGGAGCGAGAAAGTATTATGTTACATGAAACAAGTCAAAGACAAATACCCTATGATTTCACTCATGTGGGATTTAAGAAACAAATGAACAAAAGGAAAACACAAGAGAGCGAGACAAACTAAGAAACAGAATCTTAACTCTAGAGAACAAACTGATGGTCACCAGAGGGGAAGGGGGTGGGGGTGAAATAGGTGACGGGGATTAAGAGCACACGTATCACGATGAGCACTGGGTCCCGTGGGGAGGTGTTGAATCCCTGTATTATACACCCGAGACTAATAGGACACTGCATGTTAACTCTACTGGAATTAAAGTTAAACACTTTAATAAAGAATAGTGTTAAAGTGAAATATTTTTTAATAGAAGGAACCTGCAAACTCCATCATAAGAGTGGAAGTGAGGATACAGTGTGCACATTGTGAAGAAGCTCTTACTTGTGAGATCTGATTGTCATTTACTACAAGGTACTGCAAGGAAGGAAACATTGATGTTTTGCGCCCTGGAAAAAAGGAGAATTAAGTTACACGGCAGAAGTGAAAGAAAGAGCAGAAGTATGGGCTACCGGGCGGGGGGGCGGGGGGGGGAGTAGAGTTAATCTCAAATACCAGTTCCTGCATCCGGAAAATGTATAGAAGAAATTCCGACGTCAGAAAGGATTAGTTGTTCTAATCTGAAATTTAAAATGTTAAATTTGATTACAAGGAACAATATGAAATGCTACAGGCGGTCAACCAGACTAGATTTGTAATGCTCTTCCCCCACCCTAGGTTTTTGTGCCCCATGAAATGCTTAGAAACCACAGAGTCCGGTTTAGGGCGCGCAGAGAGGACTGTTCACGCTATGTTGTGAGGGCTCCCCAGTCACCTAACTGCTCCTGGTGCCCATGGTGGTGCCACGTGTTAACGGGTCTTCAAGAGCAAACAGACATGATCTGACTTCCATAAGTTTAATGAATGAAGACTTCTGACATTAGCACCAGGCCGAATTACCCTTTCCTCAATGACCTAGTACAGACTGCGCACTACGTGGTCTGCAAACACCTCCTCTACATAAATTCAGAGAAAAGTTTCGCAAAGGGAATTTGTCTGTGAATTCCATCTGAGCAAGTACACAGAGCCTACGATCCATTCACTAAAAATCTCCTAGGCACTGCTGTAACGGCATTTTAGGAGCAAATTACCTGGGGAGATAGGCTATGAGAAACAGCTGATTTTCATCAATTAATGGATTAGAGGAAAGGTCTAATAACTTGACTGTCTGTAGAACATCCGCCGGCCTGTGTGGAAAATCAAAGTGTGTCAACATGAATTTAACCTGACTTGTCTTCAAAGATATATGGCTTTTAAAATACCTGCATTTGGTGTAAAGGAGGTGAAGGGAGCAGGAGGCAAGGGGACAGGACTGTGAAAGGGCAACAGGAGGGTGGGACCCTTGCAGTGCTGGAAATGTCCTCTATGTGGATGGACCAACTTCAGGATCCTGGCTGTGGTATCGCACCCATGGGAGAAAGTGGGTGATGGGTACAGGGAGCTCTGGGCATTATTTCTTATAACTGCATGTGAACCTCAAATCATCCCCCAAATAAACAGTTTCACTTAAAAACACCTGCATTCACCTGTATAATAAGTCGTTCCATACAGTGAAGTCTCATTAGCTTGAATCCTTTCATTGGGAATGTATTATAAATTTGCCCACGTTTAATTTCACATAGTAATTTAATGATATCAACAAAAGAGGCAAGACAACATATTTAATTTACTCAAGGAAAATAAGCTTTTCCGTAGACTCAGTACATCAATCTTACACACACAGTGCTACCTACAATGCAGGATTTGATCCGTATAAAAGCATTTCCTCTAGAACCTCCATTTAGAAACAGAAGTTAACTATATTTCTATGAAGCTACTAAAGTTCTGGTCTTCAAATATGTTTAATTCAAGGCTTACACTCCGATGGGCTGTGAGTAATTTGTGAGTAATAAGCATTTTCCCATTCTTATTTGCAAATCCTTAAAAAAAATAATGTTGGGGGGCGTCTGGGTGGCTTAGTTAAGTGTCTGATTCCATTTCTGCTCAGGTCATGATCTCACGGTCTGTGGGATCAAGCCCCACATCAGGCTGTATGCTGACAGTGTGGAGCCCGCTTGGGATTCTCTCTCCCTCTTTCTCTGCCCCTTCTCCCCATACTCTCTCTCTCAAAATAAATAAAATTGATGATGGGTATAATGGAGATCATGTGTTTATTCAGGATGACTGAATGGTGACACACGCGTGCACGTGAACCCTTGTTACCTTTCCGAAATGGAGATATCGTTAGACTTGAGGTACAGCTCCTCCAGGACCGGCCACCCGGGGGCGCACCGCAGCACCTAGAAGGGAAACTCTGGTCAGGGCGAAACAGCCTCTACTGGTCCTTCCTGTGTGTTTACTACCGTACCTTCCCCATCAATTCAGTTCAGTTACTGTTCGGGAAACAAAGTGCCCTACGGACATTTCATCGCAGACTCTAATTCAGGCCAGGAGTGCCAGTGGACGGGCGGTAACACTTAAAAACTTTAAAAAGGACATCGGGGGGCGCCTGGGTGGCTCAGTCGGTTGCGCGGCCGACTTCGGCTCAGGTCACGATCTCGCGGTCCGTGAGTTTGAGCCCCGCGTCAGGCTCTGGGCTGATGGCTCAGAGCCTGGAGCCTGCTTCTGATTCTGTGTCTCCCTCTCTCTCTGCCCCTCCCCCGTTCATGCTCTGTCTCTCTCTGTCCCAAAAATAAATAAAAAACGTTGAAAAAAAAAAAAAAATGAAGGCACAGTCGGGGCGCCTGGGTGGCGCAGTCGGTTAAGCGTCTGACTTCAGCTCAGGTCACGATCTCGCGGTCTGTGAGTTCGAGCCCCGCATCAGGCTCTGGGCTGATGGCTCAGAGCCTGGAGCCTGCTTCCAATTCTGTGTCTCCTTCTCTCTCTGCCCCTCCCCCCTTCATGCTCTGTCTCTCTCTGTCTCAAAATAAATAAACGTCAAAAAATAAATAAATAAATAAAATAAAATGAAGGCACAGTTGTGCCTCAATTGCCTATCAAGCCAAGAATTTAAAATTTCTTATCTCTGGGTAATAAACTAAAGAAATATGATTACCTCAGCCCATGTTATTCCTGTTCGGTTAAGAACCAAAACCTTCAGTGCAGGAAATGTTCCAGCTAGAGATGGTGAACCCGAGGGAAAGCGTAGTTTATTCTCACTGTGTAGAAAAAGAAGACACAATGTGCTGAATGCTTGCTCTCCAGTAGGCCCGAGTGAAAGTCATAGAAAGCAACAATTTGGGATTTAATATGAGGCATTTGGTTTGTTTCAACCTTAAAATGAAATTAAAGGTGCCTGGATGGCTCAGTCGGCTAAGCATCCGACCAGGTTTTGGCTCAGGTCATGATCTCACGGTTCATGGGATCGAGCCCTACATCGAGCTCTGTGCTGAGTATGGAGCCTGCTTGGGATTCTCTCTCTTTCCCTGTTTCTCTGCACCCCGCCCCCTGCTCATGCTCTCTCAAAATAAACATTTTATTAAAAAATGGAATTAATTAAAAACCAAAGGAGTCCAGACTATCAGTCCTACTGATACACTATACCAGAGGCTATAATTTTGCTTCTTCAGAGTCTCTAAACCCCTCTTTTCCACTAGGATGGATCAAATAAATCACCACCTTTTCAATTTTCTCTCATGATCCTCATCTCAGGACTCAATCCTGACGGTCTTTTTTTTATTTACTTAAAAAATTTTTTTCAATGTTTATTTTTGAGAAACGGAGACAGCACGAGCAGTGAAGGGGCAGAAAGAGAGGGAGACACAGAATCTGAAGCGGGCTCCAGGCTCTGAGCTGTCAGCACAGAGCCCGATGTGGGGCTCAAACTCATGAACTGTGAGATAATGACCTGAGCCGAAGTCAGACACTGAACCGACTGAGCCACCCTGGCTCCCCCTGACAGTCTTTTTGAAAGAAGATACCATTAAAACATGTTAGCCCTTATTTCCAGAAGAGGAGACACCGTGGGTCAACTTACACCCTTTGCTCTATTTGAAGCACAATTAATTTAGGCCTGACCATCTACTATAACTGAATCTGCCTGAACCAGGCACAACCCACCTATCTATGTAAAGCTGGCTCAAGTATGAAAGGGGATGCCTGGCTGAGGCCTTGGAAAATAAGGTTCAGAGATTGAAACTAAGCAAGATTTGAAAAGGCCTGGAAAATTATGGCGTTAGTGAAACACGTATCTTGATGGAAAATCCTTATCAGAACTGAATGAAACAGTAGTCCAGTGAAATTATTCATTCCTAAAGCAATTAAATGCTAGAAACTTCAGAATGGAGAAGCACCTTTTTTTTTTTTTTTTTTTTAAAGATTTTATTAAGTAATCTCTACACCCAGCGTGGGACTCGCACTCATGACCCCAAGATCAAGAGTTGCACGCTCCAATGACTGAGTGAGCCAGGGCGCCCCCAACAAGCACTGTTCATAGCACCTCTCCAATTCTTCAGTTAAATACCAACTCCTCCAGATGGCCCATCCTTCATGGTTAGGCTCATGAAAAATATGGAGATCTTGCTCAATAGGCCAAACCCCCCCCAGCCAATCAAAGGAAAACACATTCCACCCCCCCACCCCCAAAAAGGGATACCTGGCTGGCTCAGTCAATAAAGCATGTGACTCTTGATTTCAGGATTGGGAGCTGGAGCCCCACATTGGGCACAGAGACTAAAAGTAAGTAAAACACACCCCTATAGTGAGTCACCTCGTGTGACCATTTGAAAAACTACAATAACCAAGGAATATTAAATACTAAGTCAAAGAAAAAGTTAGAGTAAGTAAAGTCTTAAGTTCCAGTAAGCTGTCTCCCCCCTCCTTCCCACAGCGATGTCGTGAGGGAACAAGGAAAGATCAGGAGTTTTATACTAGGTGACAAATGGACGTCCAAGGGTTCATACCTGAGATTGAGAACTTCCAGGTGTTTGAGCTGATCAGCAATACTTAGGACTTCATCCCATGAGGACAGCAGGTTTCTTGACAAATCTACCCTTCTGATATCTCAAAGCACACATTAAGAAAGAGTAATATAGAAGGATTCAGACAAGACATAACAGTAGTTACCTCTTAATTCTGGAGCATGGATTTTTATTTACTTATTTATTTTTTACCTTACACTCTCTATCTTGCTTGAAATTTTTCCTTTTCTTCCCTTTACTTTTCCCTTTATTTATTTATTTATTTTATTTGAGAGAGAGAGAGAATTTTAGCAGGCTCCACGCTCAGCATGGAGCCTGACATGGGGCTCAGTGTCACAGCCCTGGGATCATGATCTGACCCAAAATCAAGAGCCAAATGCTCAACCAAGTGAGCCACGCAGGTACCCTACTTTTTACCTTTTTAAATCACATAACTCTTGCTTCAGATCCTGTGTCTCCCTCTCTCTCTGCCCCTCCCCAGCTCATACTCTCTCTCAAAAATAAATAAACATTAAAAAAATATTTTTAAAAGGAGGCACCTGGAGAGCTCAGTCCATTAAGTGTCTGACTTCAGCTCAGGTCATGATCTCACGGTTCGTGAGTTCGAGCCCCACATCAGGCTCTATGCTGACAGCTCAGGGCCTGGAGCCTGCTTCGGATTCTGTGTCTCCCACTCTCTCTGCCCCTCCCTAGCTCACACTCTGTCTCTCTCTCTCTCAAAGATAAATTAAAAAATTTTTTTAAATTAATCACCCAATTCTTTATTTAGAAATGAAAGTTTATCATATACTGCAAACTTAAGACAAACGTCTACAATCGAGTAAATAAGAACCAAATGTTATAACCAATGCTAAGCCATCCTGAGGATGTCCAACAAAAAGAGAAAAGAGAACCGTGTTAGTGACTGATTTATTAAGCACCTAAGGTGTGTACCCGCAGGCCTTGTCCTGGGCACTACCTACGGCTGCGGCCTCACGGCAACGCACACGCCTTCTCCTACGGTGCATCATTCTGCTCTGCAGGAACCTCCAAATCACGAGTGGCATCCCCAGGACACGCAACAGGGGTTAGCATGGACAAATGTCCCAAAGTGCTACGGAGGATTTGGGAATTCAGGGGATAGATTAGGAGGACGGAAAGAAAAAGGCACCGAGCTGAATCCTGGAGGGGAGTGCCATGCCGTCCAGAAAGGCACAGCTTAGCAGAACCCCCGGGGACAGAGAAATGGGAAGAGAAGCTTGGAGCAGGACGGGGCGGCTAAAGGAGAATCTTGCATACTACTCTGCTATGGAGGGAAATTATTCAGTTCATCCATCTATCCCGCAAGTGTCGGGGCCCGGAGTATAGCAGCGAACACAACCGTCTCACTGGGGGAGACGGCGTCAAGCACGTGGCTCTGCAACATGCCAGGTACAGACACAGGCTCAGAGTAACAGAGCAAAGGACAGAGGAAAGGGGTGTGTGGGGGCTGCATATACACTGGTGGTGAAAGCCCATCTTCTCTGTGAAGGTGCCACTTAAGCGGAGCAGCTCAGCAAATGAAGAAATGCCATCTTGGAGAAGAGCATCCGGGCAAAGAGAATGATACAAGCAAAGGCCCTATGGTTATAGAATGCAGGTGACCTACGACAGGGACAGCGAGCTCCAGTGTGCCTGGGCGGAGGGGGTGCGGGGTGCTGGAAATGCGGTCACATGGGCCGCAGGGGCCGGGCCACATCGCCAAGGGCCCCGCAGGCCACTACACAATCTCGGCTGGTCCCTGACTGAAACGGGAGGTACTGGGGGGTCAGGACCCTCCTGCGACCGCTGAGCTGGGTGCTTTCACACCCCACGGTCAAGCTCCAGCCACCTTTCATTTCCATGACGCTGCTGACTAGGGGCTGTCGGAGTTCCTTAGAAACAGTGAGTCCAGTATCCTTCCCTCAAAGTGTAGGCCAGGATCATAAATATACCTGCTAGTCTGCCCAGAGCACATGGACGCCTGCATTCTGAAATCAACTCCAAACTCTAACAGTTTCACGCAGCGCCCTCACGCACGTGCACACACACGCACTGCCCCTCGTGCACGCACAGTCCAAGGAGCTCCTGGCGTTGCACGGTGCCTGCTCGCAGGGACAGACCCTGCGCCCTGTGCAGAGTCAGCTGCTTCCCAGCCCGGCAAGCTCAGGGCCCCGGTGCTCCTGCAGCTTGTCGTCGGGACTCAGGGAGGGACCTCGGAGGGGGCCACCGAAAAAGGATGACTTAATTACACACAGGCAAAACTTCCACTTCAGGCGGGAATTCAACCAGGAACCGTGAGACATTCATCACCACATCTGCAAATATCAGCCGTGACTTGATTATCTCACGAAACCTCATTGCTTCTAGTCTGGGGGACGCTTTCCCCCCAGGAGAGAGCCACGTAAAAAAGCAAGATGCTACCTCTCTAGCACACTGCTGACAACTCTGAGCAATCCAACTGCAGACGTTCCCAAACCCACCTACTGGCCACATCTTTTCTGATATGTTGAAAATAAGTCTTGAGCCACCCAATTCCCAATCTTCTCAAATCACTGGGGAGCCGGCCGGGCAGATCACAGAACGTTCCAGACGCTGCCGTGGCATCCCCTACCAAACTACACCCTCCGCCTCAGTTCCCTTAACCAGGGAGGAAGCGACCACGTTGGTTCAGCCCACGGGGGCGATGGGAAGGGCTGCTCACAGGCAAGGTGACCAGGTCCCGACCGACCCGCAGGCTGAGGAAGTAAGACACCCAGACATGCTGGCCGGGGAGCTCTGCTCTGATTTCGGTCACCATAAAGGATACACCATAGGTGTAGTTAGAAATAGCTGGCTAAAGGGGCACCTGGGTGGCTCAGTCGGTTGAGCATCCTTCCAACTCTTGATTTCAGCTCAGGTCATGATCCCAGGGTCTTGGGATTGAGCCCCATGTCAGCATGGAGCCCGCTTAAGATATTTCCTCCCTCCCTCCCTCCCTCTCTCTCTCCCTCTTTCTCTCAGGGAGCCCGAGTGGCTGAATTGGTTAAGCCTGACTTCAGCTCAGGTCATGAATTTCATGGCTCCTGAGTTCGAGGCTCTGTGCTGACAGCTCAGAGCCTGGAGCTTGCCTCAGATTCTGTCTCTCTCTCTCTCTCTCTCTCTCTCAAAAATAAACATTAAAAAAAAAATGTCTTTAAATATTCTGTCTCTCTCTCTCTCTCTGCCCCTCTCCCCCACTAACATGCCCTTTCTAAAATTAAAATTAAAATTAAAAAAATTTTAAGTTAACTGCCATTTGCCAGTGGGAGTTGTTGTGTTTTTAAACTTATCTCCCATATTTTTAGTTGTGGGCATGAAAGCAACGTAGGGCAAACACACACACCCCACTTCTAGGAGAAGGTAGAGAGAAGAGATTATAAGCCCTGGAAAAGCCTGTTTGGAGGTATTGTGACAGATGCACGCAGCTGCCTGAAACAGGAGAGAGGAGTCTGCTCGCTCACAAGGTGGCGGTCCAGGGGCCCCGGGGCTGGTGCAGGGGCCCTGTGATGCGGTCAGGCTCCTCCTCTGCTGGCCCAGGCCGTGCTGGACGGTCATCTTCACACAAGACGGCGGCTGGGCCCTGGGCGTCCTGTCCACACTCGAGGCAGGGAGCAGGGTAAAGGCTCTGGGCAGAAGGCAGACGCCAGCCAGGTCTGGCCCCTCATAAGAAGCCCTGTCCAGAGACTTCTGCTTGACATTTCCTTGGCTGGGGCGTGCACACTGCCTCACCTGCAGGCAAGGGGGCCTGGGAAGGCGATTAACTCACCCGGGCAGCCACCGCACCCGGTGAAACAGAGATGCCCTTAGGAAGACAGCTGGGGACAACAGACACAGGGCAGGCGACTGGCGGGGGTGTGGCACCAGGGCCAAGCCCAGCGTCCGATACTCCGTGAAAAGGATACTAGGACACGCTTTGGCAATTGCTCCTTTGTCGCCGGCACAACTCACCACGCAGTTCCTCAGAGAAATTTCCTGCAGCTTGCTCAGCTGACTGCATGAAAAAGAGTTCACACGTATGTACAAGCATGTACATGTCCCCTGGCTCTTTAAAACCTAAAAAGCATTTCAGACATATCAAAAGTCACCAAAAATAACAAATACCGGCACCCACCACCCACTTTAAGAAATAAAGCTTTAGGGGTGCCCGGGTGGCTCCGTCGGTCGAGTGTCCAACTCTTGATTTCAGCCCAGGTCATGATCTCACAGTTCATGAGTTCGAGCCCTGCGCTGGGCTCTGTGCTGACCATGCAGAGCCTGCTTGGGATTCTCTCTCTGTGCCCCTCTCCCCCACTCTCACTTTCTCTCTCTCAAAATAAACAAATAAACATTAAAAAAAGAAAGAAAGAAAGAAAGCTTTAAACTACAAAGAAAAAAAGCAAGCATCACACACACTACAAATAGAAATGAAGTCCTCTGCGTTCCTCCCAGAACATTTCCCTTCCTTCTCTGCTCCCTTTGGATAACCAGTATCCTACACTTGGTGTTTATTTAAACTTGAGCATTGAATAGTTTTACCACACGTCTGCATACCCCTAATTATAGTATTCCATGTATAATGAAATTTGATATAAACGGTATCCTACCATATATATCTCCCTCCAACCTTTTCCCCGTCAACAGTATATTGGTCAGCAGTGAGATTTAGCTATACTGACCCTTGTACTCTAGAGCCACTCATTTTTATACATGATAGACCACAAGTAATTTTTTACTCCTCTGGTTATTCCCAACCATGCTGTGTACCTGCTGCTCTCACACATGAAAGTCTCTCTAGGGTTACATCCTGGAGAGCGTGCGTCCCTTCAGCTTTATTACGTAATCTCTGAAGCCACTTCTTCGGTGCAGAGAATCTGCGTTTTCTACTCATTCAAAGAGCCCGTGTGTCTAGTCTCCGAAGAGTATCTAGAACGTGAAATCTGGAGACCCATCGCCGGGGTTCAAATCCCAATTCCACTACTTCCTTTGGACTTCAGGAAGTTAAAATCCCTGGGCCTCCGATTCCACAGCTTTAAAATGCTGTGGCATACACACGTGTTTACAGCATCATTACCGCAGGAGCCCAAGGGTAGAACAACCCAGGAGCCCATCGATGGATGATCGGATAAACAAAGGGCAGTGCATCCACACGGTAGAATACTACTCAGCCTTAAAAAGGAAATTCTGACATAAAATACACTGTGGGCAAACTTGAGAACATGATGCTAACTGAAAGAAGTCAGTCGCCAAAAGACAATACCGTGTGATTCCACTCACGTGAGGTTCCCAGGAGTCAACTTTGCAGAGACAGAAAGCAACATGGTGGCTGCCAGAGGCTGCGGATGAGGGAGGGAAATGAGCTGCTGTTTGATGGGGACAGAGTTTCAGTTTGGGAAGGTGAAAAGGTTCTGAAGATGGAGGGTGCTGACGGCTGCACAACAATGTGAATGTAGTTAGCACCACCAAACTATACTTAAAAATGGTTAAGATGGGGGGCGCCTGGGTGGCTCAGTCAGCTGAGCGTCTGACTTCAGCTCAGGTCATGATCTTGCGGTTTGTGAGTTCGAGCCCTGCGTCGGGCTCTGTGCTGACAGCTCGGAGCCTGAAGCCCGCTTTGGATTCTGTGGGTCTCTCTCTCTGCCCCTCCCCAGCTCATGCTCTGTCTCTCTCGCTCTCAAAAATAAATATTTTTTAAAATGTTTTTAATAAATAGACAAATGTGGGGCGCCTGGGTGGCTCAGTCGGTTAAGCGTCCGACTTCAGCCAGGTCACGATCTCACAGTCTGTGAGTTCGAGCCCCGCGTCGGGCTCTGGGCTGATGGCTCAGAGCCTGGAGCCTGTTTCAGATTCTGTGTCTCCCTCTCTCTCTGACCCTCCCCCGTTCACGCTCTGTCTCTGTCTCAAAAATAAATAAACGTTAAATAAATAAATAAATAAACAAACAAACAAATGATAAAAAACTGACAACCTTTGAGGGAAACACTCAGATGAAGACACAGGCACTTACTATTACAATCATCAGAATCTGGGGGAAAGGCAGCAGCAAAGGTCTAACACAGAACCTTCTAAACCTGCTCAGTTCACAGCACTCTTGGTGTTTTAGTAATTTTTTCAGTGTGTCCCTGAGACAAACAAAACACCTCAGTTTCCATTTAGTAAGTAGTTAGGGCCAAACAACTTAACTATTTACTATTTATTTGTGTCAGCTGGGCCCTGCACAACTTCCCAAACCCTGGAATCAGATTGGACATCACTATCTCCATTTCTTGTTTCCATGATGATTTTCAGGAGATGCTTGCTTTTTATCACAGCCATCACCAAAAACCCAGCTTTGCAGGGATAGGACACCCACAAAAGGAACCGCAGGAATATCATGAAACTGAACAACCTCAAGCTAATAGCTTGCTCTGTGTCCAACAGAGGTCACCATTCCCCTCTAAAGTTAAAAATACCCTGCTGTGCCAGTGAGTTCACTGCAGTGCCCGGGGGACCTCACTCCAAAGCCAAAGCCATGTCCAAGAGAAATCCCACATACTGGTTTTTCTTTTTTTAATCCAATTTTTATAAGTCTTAGTGGTACAAACTCAGAGCTGGTCAGCTGGATATTATTAAGGAGGTAATATGATGGCTTAAAGTAGAGGTTTCTTTCCATCCTTAACACAGATGACTGAATTTCACTGCACAATCTCACTTGTTATCCCCAGCAGCTCTAACAGCTTAGGTAATGTTTTGCAAATGAAGAAACTGAGGCTTAGAATGAGGCATACTAGCTCTAAAAGCTAGAAAGTGTCAGGGTTAGAAGTTGGCTTAGCTGACATCTGAACCCAGCTTGACTCCATCATTGGTCATTTCCAAGAAAGTCACTGGCAATTACTGAACACAATCATGGTCAAATAGTAGGGTCATTCCCCCCCCCCCAAATTCTTGAGTTATACAGTTGTTCATAAGCTAGGGGAGAAAAATAGGTTTGCAATTTGTCAATATTGACAGAATTGAGGTATTCTCTGAAAGAGATTAACCAGTAAGAAAAAACTGTGCCTCTTTTGGGGTAAAAGATACCACGATATGTGCATTTTTTTCATTACTTGCATTTTAAATGGAAAAAAATAAAGCCAAGAAGTCCAACCCTATGAAGCACATAGTTCTTCAAATCTAAGTAAACCAGTAGGATAAAAAGCAAAAAATACTCATGACAGTTATCTCTCGGAGGTGGCATTAAGTCATAACCTCCTTTTGTTCAATTTATAGTTCCTAAATTTTCACCAATGAGTGTAAACTGCTTTGTGATTTACTGTCAAGTTGTTGCGTTTTTAAAAATCTCAATTTATGGGGCGCCTGGGTGGCTCAGTCGGTTAAGCATCTGACTTCAGCTCAGGTCACGATCTCATGGTCCGTGAGTTCGAGCCCCGCATCGGCCTCTGGGCTGATGGCTCAGAGCCTGGAGCCTGCTTCCCATTCTGTGTCTCCCTCTCTCTCTGCCCCTCCCCCGTTCATGCTCTGTCTCTGTCTCAAAAATAAACATTAAAAAAAAAATTTAAAAAAAAATCTCAATTTATTCCAAGTTTTTTTTCCTCCTTCACAGTTTTATTTTTTTATTGAAAAAAATTACTTATAGGAAAGTATGTGCATTAGCCTACGTATACATAACTACACATCTCCGTGATTTTAAGTGAGTTTGCACAGGTGACCACCACCCAGATCAAGAAATAGTACAGGGTCGCCTGGCTGGCTCAGTCCGTAGAGGACGTGACTCTAGATACCAGGGTCGTGAGTTCAAGCTCTGCGTTGGGTGTGGAGCCTACTAAAAAATAAAAAAAAATAAAGTGAAATGATAAAAAAAAAAAAAAAAAAAAAAAAAAAGACATAGTACATTCCCAGGACTCGGGAAGGCCTCTTTGTGCCCCTGACAGCTGCTTCTCCCTCCCCTTAAAACTGTCTATTCTGACTTCTAACACTATATAGATCAGTTATGCCTGCTTTTGACCTTCGTATACACGGCATCACACGACGTGTACTTCCTGGTGTCTGACTCCTGGACGCTATGTTTCTGAGATTTCACCCACACTCTTGCACAGAGCTGTTGTTCGCATGTTCACTGCTGACAGTACGCCACCGAATGAATGCAACACTATTCATCCGTTCTAGGTTTACAGATATTTGGATTGTTCCCGTGAATTTTCCCTTGTTGTTGTTTATGGGGGTCATCTATGCTACAAAGCAGAGGTATCAAAGAAATGAATTTATTCTTCAACACTGTCACCATGTGCACTTTATATTTTGTATTATGTTAAATATTAACAACAATAACAACAGATAAATAAGATAGCAAATAAACGTACTTAGAACAAAACCACAGTTTAATTCTTTCACTTGAGAAAGTAAAAGATTGCAGCCCTAATAAGCCACGCGGCTACAAACCTCCTCTCCACAGCGGCCACCAGGGGTCGCTACGAAGTCACCTCATCCAGGTCAGGGTCAAACACCACAGCACTGACCATCAGTTGACCTGCATATCCTGGGAGGTTCTTGTGCACTTGTGTCTTTGTGGGAACATGAGCTTCTACTCACTCTGATTCAGACAGTGCATTGGAGCAGAAAGCCCCTCTGCATAGAACCACAGTGTCCAGAGAGTTTCAGACAACAGAATGTTTGCATGCACAGTTCTACAATGGATTCTTTAGTGCCCCTCAGACTGCTACATAATAATCTGAGGTCCTTCTAAAAGCAAAAGCCCATGGTATTCTGATTCAGGTTTGGAATGGGACCCAAGATTCTGCAGTTTCACAAGCAGCCCATGTGACAAGGGTGTGCAGCCAGAGATGGAAGCTAACTCAGTTCTAGATGGCACCAGCATGCCACAGGGCAGGTGAGGCCTCTGCTCCCATTTCTGACTTATCTCCGGTTAGAAATATCACCATGAAATAAAAAAGAACCAAAATGTCAGTCTTAGTTACTTATCATACAAGGCAGTTGGCATAAATATGAATAATGGGCAACCCAATGTTTCAATTCCATCTGGAAAAGCCCAACAACCCTATACCAAATTAAGAATTTTAGTTTCCCTGAAGACTTCAATCCTCAGATTCGTCTGATTTCAATTTGTGTTTGTGCAGGAAGGCCAGACCAGTTTGGGAGCAAAGTGTTGAGTATCAAAACACAGTCAGTCGGGTGAACTTCATTCAATCCTGACCGGTGATGAAATGGTCAAAGTCAGTTCTGCCCTTATCAACTCTACATACCTTTGCTGTTTTATGACAGAGTCAAAACCAATAGTTTCCACAGGTTTATTTCCAATTGTAACAAGTTGCTCTTTTCCATCTTCCTCTGGTCCATCTTCTAACACGTAGCGATTATTCACTGCAGTGAGAAAGTCCACTCCAAAATTTACTTTGTTTGGACGAACAAAGGATCCTCCTGTTGGGTGCCTGGGGAGAAAGGAGAAATGGAACAGATAAAATATCATCAATGTGGACATTTAAACACAAGGACACATTTGAAAATCCTCTGTAAATTCAGTCTGCCAAGAATGTAAAATGTCTGCATTTACAAATTTGTTCACAAATATTTAGTAGCAAATAAAAGCAATCACACATTTTTTAAAGATTATCTTTTTCAGTAACCTCTACACCCAGTGTGGGTCTTGAACCTACAACCCTGAAATCCAGAGTTGCATGCTCTACCAACTGAGCCAGCCACATGCCCCAACGATTACATAATTTACAAAAAGAGAAAGAAAATTTCATCCACCAGAATGGTCATAAATGCAATGTTCTGAAGGCCAGCAAATTTTTCTCTATGCCGAAAAATCAAAATCAGCATAAAAGGAAATATACAAATGTATAACTGATACGATTCCTCAAAAAGGGTTGTGAGCTTATGCAAGCGTATCAAGTCCCAACAGGTCAACAAACAAGAAATAAGGAACAGACAATTTGCACAAGAGGAAACGGAAGTATTAAATCCATACGGGGAAGTTTCACCTTGCTAATTAAGAAATGCAAATTCAAATAATTAAATTATTCTCAACAAAACTGGCAAAAAATAAAGAAAAATCCTAACACCTCAAGGATCTCAAGACTGGATTTTTCATTGTATAATCCTACTCTAGGGAATTTGTCAGCAGACAATCATTTAAAAATAAAAACAGGGGCGCCTGGGTGGCTCAGTCAGTTGGGCGTCCGACTTCAGCTCGGGTCACGATCTCACGGTCCGTGAGTTCGAGCCCCGCGTCGGGCTCTGGGCTGATGGCTCAGAGCCTGGAGCCTGTTTCAGGTTCTGTGTCTCCCTCTCTCTCTGCCCCTCCCCCGTTCATGCTCTGTCTCTCTCTGTCTCAAAAATAAATAAAAACGTTAAAAAAAAAATTAAAATAAATAAATAAAAATAAAAACAAAATTGCATTTACAAAGCTTCTGTATAATAGCATTTATTTGTGACTGAGGAACTCTGGACACCATAAAAAAAGCCCAGCTGAATAAGAACTATTAATTCAACCAGACAGACGCAGTCATTAAAAATTCTAGCTGTAACACTTAATGAAGTTACAAAATAATGTTGAGATTTTTAAAAATCGAACCAAATTGTACATGACACACCTATAGAGGAATCATATCCAGACAGAAAAGGACTGAATAAGGACACAAAGAAATGAAAACATTTAAAAAACAACTTGAACTAAATATATTTTAAAAGCTTAAATATGGGGCTTACACAGAGAATGTGGGAAGAATTCTACAGAAATACAGCATATTTTACCACAATTTCAGCTATTAGAACAATTCTTAGTAATAACCTCTAGCAGGATTTAATGGAAAGACTAATTATATTACTGTGTGCAATGGCCACTCTGTCAGGCTTTCAAGAGAGTCAAAGTGGATCTTTGGACCCCTTAAATGTCACCATCCACTATTACATCATGGCAACAAGACCTTATTTTTAGGATAATCTAAGTATGCGCTATAAAACAGCTATACATGTTAATATTAATCACTTAAAAGAGTAAATGATGAAATACATGAATGGCCAAAAATTACAAATACTATTTCGGCTCGTTACCTTTAACTCTTAAAGAAATTGAACCTTCCTAGAACTCACCAGAATTTAAAAGGATGAAAATTTATATTGATAAATTTTGACCATATCAACATACACTTTTTTTTTAAAGTGGGGCCACAGAGAGCACCCCAATGTGAAAGGGACTTGTGATCCCCAGAAGTCAGAAGTGATGTCTCAGGGAAGCACAAATGGCACAGAGGTCACTAGACCCCCCCCCCCCCAGAGTGTGGTGTCCTGGAAGGCAGTGACGAAAGGGGACGTAAAGGGGACGTGTCCAGTGCTATGGAAGGATGTGAGGGGACGGCTGAGGCTGGCCACCAAACCTAGCAACTAGAAGGCGACCCTGGTAGGAGCACTGGGGCGGCAGCCTGGCAGGTGAGTTCCAGAAAGGGAGAGGACACTGGGCCCAATGGCTACTCTCTCCCAGAAGGGCTTTACCGCAAAGGGGAGAAGGGCACAGGGCAATGGCTCAGCAGAGGGGATTAAAAGAGGGAATGTCTTAACGATGGGAGGGTACATCTGGTCTGTGTGCTGTTGAAAATAATCCAATGGACAGGGGAGAATGGAAGACGCAGGAAATTAAATTTTCTGTCGCAGCAAAATCAAGTTCTGGGTCTCTACAGTATGTTGTGATATCAGAGGATCACTGACTAGTGGAAGCTTCCTAGAAAATATTACATTTTACCCTAGGATAGGTTCATGCTGTAAAAAAAATGCAGTTCTGTTTTAAGAAGTGCAGTTACATTACTCAGCTAGAGAGCTCAAATACAGCTAGCATCACTTCTTAAAGAGTTCAAAGAGATCTTCTTTAGAGATTATCTAGGCTAGGACTCCTCAAACATAACCTAAAAGCAGGGGGCCTGGGTGGCTCAGTTAGGTAAGTGTCCGACTCCTGGTTTCAGCTCAGGTCATGATCTCATGATTCGTCAGATTGAGCCCCACACTGGACTTGGTGCCCCTCTCTCTCTCTCTCTCTCTCTCTCTCTCTCTCTCTCTCAAAATAAATAAACTTAAAAGACAACACCTAAAAATCAGAAAATCACCTGAAAAATCTTACTGGATTCCACCCCAGGGATACTCATTCAGTGGGGCTGGGTTGGAGCCCAGGAATTTGCCTATTTAAAACAATACTGAGGGCTCCTGGGTGGCTTAGTAAGTTAAATGTCTGACTTCGATTCAGGCCATGATCGCACAGTTCGTGGGTTCAAGCCCCACACTGGGCTCTCTACTGTCGGCATGGAGTCTGCTTCAGATCCTCTGTCCCCCACTCTCTCCCTCTGCCCCTCTCCTGCTGGTTCTCTCTTTCTCTCTCTCAAAATACATACTTCAGTTGGGGATCCTGGGGTCCACTGTTAGAGAGATCACGGCTATGACCCAAAATCTTGGATTTCTGACTACTGGTGCACTGCTATCCTCTCCCACGTCTCTGTCTGGGCTTATAGATACAAATTAATGGCTTCTTTTGGTAAATTGAACACATTCCTTAAATTCCTAATTAACCTATACATTCCTCAGATGGGAGGCAGGATCAGGATAGACTGGGAACAGCTCTGGAGTCAGGCAGAGCTGGGATCGCCCAGGGCTCCATTACTCACTGGCTATATGACCTCAGACAACTGAATTTACATTCTCAGCCAGATGCCTCAACTATAAACCCCTATCATCAAATGAGGTTATTTATAAGGATCAAATACACCATCACTGCATTGCCCAGTGCAAGCCATCTGTCCTTTCCATACAGTACTGTATCTCATGTACCATTAAACATAAACCCACATGTTCTCAAACACTGGGATATCCCAGAAGCCATACTCTCTAAACTCAAGTGGCTGCCAAACTTGTTCAGATGGGCTCCTGCGGTGTAGAACATCAATGATGACATAATTTCGTGATACAAACTATGTAGTTTTGCTAAGAAAAAAAAAATGCAGTTACTAATACATGCAAGATAAAGTTCACACACGACATCGGGCACAAAGCTGCTATCTACTGCTACATAAAAACTGCCCCCAAAGCATAGGGGCTGAAAACAATGATTTACAGGGCACCTGGGTGGCTCAGTCCATTAAGTGTCCAGCTCTCTGGCTCAGGTCACAACCTTACAGTTTGTAAGTTCAAGCCCCACATGGGGCTTTCTGCTGACAGCGCCGAGCCTACTTGGGATCCTCTGTCTCTCTTTTCTACCCCTCTCCTGTTCGTGCTCTCTCTCTCAAAATAACATGAAAAACAAATAAAAGCAATAGCCATTATCACGGCCTGTGAAGGAATGGAACTCTCTATTCGGGGCTCTGTCAAGTGCTTTGTATGTGTTGTTTATTTTATTTTATTATTTTTTTATTTTTTTTTTCACGTTTATTTATTTTTTGAGACAGAGAGAGACAGAGCATGAACGGGGGAGGGTCAGAGAGAGAGGGAGACACAGAATCCGAAACAGGCCCCAGGCTCTGAGCTGTCAGCACAGAGCCCGACGCGGGGCTCGAACTCACGGACCGCGAGATCGTGACCTGAGCCGAAGTCGGACGCCCAACCGACCGAGCCACCCAGGCGCCCCTGTTGTTTAGTTTAAAAAAACACACACAAATTAAGAAACTGGAAGCAGCAAAACAAAAGGTTATTATAAAGGAAGATTAAAGGTTATTACAAAAAAAGAAAAACAAGCAAAACCCTCCAGAAATATGGTATCATTAATTTGTGAATTTCTCATCTGTAAAACATTTAACTTGTGCATAAAAGTTTAGACACCAATGCTTTGAATGTTCCAAAAGAGCATCATGCATTAAGTGATATTACACAACTCAATACTTTGACAGTCTGGTAGGTGCTAAGAATGAGGCAAGGTGCTTTCATAATACAGGTACCTTCATTTGAATAGGCTCATCTAGAACTCTTAGGTTTACTGGCAAGATGCGCTTCCAAGAAACAGAAATGCGCCCTCAACAAGGAACACACCATGCCTCCGAGTAAGAGGAAATGGCGACATGCACCAGGCTGGATTTCAAAACCATGCAGCTTACTATTGTCTGCTAGGTGCTTCTCCTTCTCCTTTTTTGAACCAGAATATCTACTGTAGTTACTCTGACCCTCTCATCACTGCATGCTGGGTCTGAGGAAGGCCGGTAACTTTTTACTTCCCAGACCTCGGGATCCAGGAGCTCCTGATGGGCACCTACACCAGAAAATGCATCCAAGGAGCCTCACTGGCACCTGGAAGTAGTTTGGCAACACCTTAGATTTCGAGCCAGGGCCAAAAGGGGTTAGACTCTTGGGGGTGAGAGGAGCGAATGTGACGTGGGGAAGACAGGTGAGTAATGGTGACAGCTGGTGAACTGTGGTAAGTTACTTCCACAGACGACTCCAAGCCCACATGCCCTTTGGCAATGGGATTTTGCCACTTGTCCCATCAACAAAAACCTATTCCCCCTCCTCTTGAATCTAGACTCACCCAGTGACTTGCTTTTACCAAAAAGGAGTGAAGCCTGAGCCTTAAGAGGCCTCGCAGCCTCCATTTTCACCCTCTTGGAAAACAGACACCGTAAAGAACCTCATGCTAGACTGTGGTGAAGGGCCGTGGGAAGAAAGAGAGAAACTGACCCATCTAGAGGAGTTCAAGCCCCACGCTGGGTGTAGAGATTATTTAAATAAATAAACTTTAAAAATATATACTCTTATGCCTCCTGAAAGGATGTGTATCACAAAAAGAACCTTGGGTCTAATGTGTATTCGACAAAGAAGGAGAATCTTTGTGGAATCTTGCAGGACAACCAATAGATTGGTAAAAAAGAATGGTACTTTTGTCCTACCACAGGCATCAAACAGGATCCTACGTGTAAATGCTTATGAAGATAAAGTAGCACAACAGAAGCAGTATTATCGAAAATAAAACATTTATGGAACTGTATAACATTTTCAATAAAATATTATGGTTGAAACAAATGCTTCAATAAAATATTATGGTGCTTTTTCTGAAGTACATTGCAGAGATCGCTTTTGGATTATCTCCTTGCGTTTTCTGTCAGGGCAGCACACAAAGAGATCTTGTGTTTACTGCCAAATAAATGCTACTAATGGTAAACATCTCATGCGCACAAAGCTGAACGAAGCCCCAAGATGTAGTCAGGTGTTGAAATAACTCCAGACAGTTTAGGATAATAGTTATATATCTCAATCTATCTAAATGTGTACAGGGGCGCCTGGGTGGCTCAGTCGGTTAAGCATCCGACTTCAGCTCAGGTCACGATCTCGCGGTCCGTGGGTTGGAGCCCCGCGTCGGGCTCTGGGCTGATGGCTCAGAGCCTGGAGCCTGCTTCTGATTCTGTGTCTCCCTCTCTGTCTGCTCCTCCCCGTTCATGCTCTGTCTCTCTCTGTCTCAAAAATAAATAAACGTTAAAAAAAAAAAAATTAAAAAAAAATGTGTACAAACAAGTAGGTTTTGCATCTAAGCGACAGTTACGAGAATCTCACATTTATAAAACAGGTTTTAATTTACAAACTAGTGAAATCTGACATTCTAATGAAATGCAAGTATGAAATTTATCAAATAGTACTGGTTTGCCTTAAAGGAGTAACATGGGGGGGCGTGGAAATGGAGGAAGATTTATCTTTTTTCTGTTTTTTGGAAGATCTATTTTTCAAACATTATGTGATTTAAATGAAAAAATAATCCTAGTGGCAGTAATCAAATGAGAAAAAAAATAATAAAAGGCACCCAAATTGGTAAGACAGAAATACAACTGTCACTATTTGCAGATGACATGATACTATATATAGAAAACCCTAGAGACTCCACCAAAAAAACTATTAGAATAAATCAATTCAGTAAAGCTGTAGGATACAAAATTAATACACAGAAATCTATTATGTTTCTATACACTAATAATGAAGTAGCAGAAAGAGAAATCAAGAAAATGATCCCATTTACAATTGCAGACGCAATTACCTAGGAACAAATGTAACCAAGGAGTGAAAGACTTTTACTCTGAAAACTGTAAGACACTGATGAAAGAAATTTAAGAGAACACAAACAAATGACAAGATATCCCACGCTCATGAATTGGAATAATAATGTTGAGATGTCCATACTACCCAAAGCAATTGACAGATTCAATGCAATCCCTATCAAAGGACTGTCAGCAGCACTACAAACAATCCTAAAATTTGTATGGAAGCACAGAAGACCCAGAATAGCCAAAAGCAATTCTGAGAAAGAAGAACAAAGTGGATGTATCACAATCCCAAATTTCAAGCTACACTATAAAGCTGAAGTAATCAAAAACAATAAGGTATTGGCACAGAACACATAAATCAGTGGAAGAGAATAGGGAGCCCGGGGGGGGGGGGGGCAGGAGGGGGACCTCTATGACATAGGAGGCAAGAATACAATGGGGAAAGAGCAGTCTTACAATAAATGATGTTGAGAAAACTGAACAGCTACATCCAAGAGTGAAACAGGACCACTTTCTAACACAGTGTGCAAAAATAAATTCAAAATGGATTAAAGACCTAAATGTAAGGCCTGAAACCATTAAACTCCTAAAAGGAACATAGGCAGTAATCTCTTTAACAAGATTTTTCTGGATATGTCTCCTCAGATAAGGGAAACAAAAGCAAAAATGAACCATTGGGACAACACCAAACTAAGAAGCGTTTGCTCAGGAAGGAACCCATCAACAAAACAAAAAGGCAGGGCACCTGGATGGCTCAGTTGGTGAAGCATGCAATTCTTGATCTCGCAATTGTGAGTTCAAGCCCCACAGTGGGTGCAGAGATTACTTGAAAACAAAGTCTTAAAAACAAAAAGAAAGGAGAAGGCAACCCACTGAATGGGAGAAGATATTTGCAAATGACATATTCATTAAGGAGTTAATATCCAAAATACATAAAAAACATACAAGTCAACATTAAGAAAAAACAAATAATCCAACTAAAAGATGGGTAGAGGACTTGAATAGACATTTTTCCAAAGAAGACACACAAAGGCCAACAGACACATACGAAGACACTCAGCATCACTAACCCTCAGGCAATGCAAACCAAAACCATAAGGAGACACCAGTCAGAACAGCTACCACCAAAAAGGCACTAAGTAAGTGTAGGCAAGGATGTGGGGAAAAGGGAACCCCTGTGCACTGTTGATGTGAATGTAATTTCATGTAGCCACTAAGGAAAACAGTATGGAGGTTCCTCAAAAAACTAAAAATTGAAATACCAGGGGTTGCTGGGTGGCTCTGTTAAGCATCTGACTCTTGATCTCAGCTCGGGTTTTAATCTCAAAGTCGTGAGCTGAAGCCCTATGTTGGGCTTTTAAGTTGGCATGAAGCCTACTTAAAAAAAAAAAAAAAAAAAAAGAAAGAAACAAAAGGAAATACCATACAATCCAGCAATTCCACTGCTGAGTAATTACCCAAAGAAAACAAAAAACACTAGTTCAAACACACATATGCATCCCTATGTTTATTGCAGCATTATTTAAAATAGCGAAGATACAGATGCAACCTAAGTGTCCATCCATAGATGAATCCAAAAGAAAGATGTGGTGTAGACAGACATACAAATACACAATGGGATATTTACTCGGCCATAAAAAGACTGCAATCTTGCCATTCACGACAACACAAATAACACTACGTGTTCACGACAACACCCTAAAGGGGATTGTGCTAAGTGAAATATGTCAGAGGAAGACAAACACCATATGATTCCACTTATATGTGGAATCTAAAAAACAAATGAACAAACAAAATAAGAACAGACTCCTAAACACAGGGAACTGGTGGTTACCAGAGTGGGGAGGAAGGTAGGGATAAGTGTAACAGGAGAAGGGGATGAAGAGGTACAAACTTCCAGTTAAAAACAGGTCATGGGGGTGACAAGCACAGTATAGGGAATATAGTCAATACTATTGTAGCAATAATACATGCTACATACATGTGTCTGTATGGTGACAGTGACTGCGTTTATTGTGGCGAGCGCTTGACGATTGACAGCATCGTCAAACACAATGTTGTACACCCAAAACCAACAAAACACTACATGTCAACTATACATCAACAACAAAATACATGAAAAAGCATAAGCACGCAAGTTTAAAAACTAGCACAGTTATAATAAATGATAAAACAACAATGCAAAACAAATACCATGGTTTTCCTTTTTGTTCTTAAAAATCTACACTTTTTAAACAGTGGTAATGAATCATTCAAGAAGAAATCTTTATTACTCTTTAGTTCAGCTGCAGGCAGATGAAAGGAGTTGGAATGGTATGTATTAGGTAGTTGCAAAGTAGATGCTGTGCCCTTTACAGATCAAAGGATAACATCAAAGATCAGTCTCCTCTGGCACATTCCTGGAGGGTTTCTCAGAAAACAAAACGGCCCCACAAATAATGAAAAATGACAGTTGATTGAGTGTCCACCAGTAACAATAAATCTCCAAAAATAAACTAATAATTTACATAGACTCCACAGAGATTCTAGATTAATATGGAGATGTTGCAACCCAACACCAAAATTCTGAACCCTGTCCAAAGAGAAAACATATGGGGAAGGAGCAGAAGGAGGAGGGCCCAAACGTTTTACTCATTAGCATTCAGCGTGTTCCAGTTCCTTCCTCTTCCTGCCCACCAAGTACAGATGATGCTAACAAAAGGACATCCTGATCATGGCCCTGGTAAAAGTGGAGACTCCCACAAACCCCTGTAATCGAGGCTCAACCTGTACCATTATCTCCAACGGGTAATTTCAGAATGCCAGTTAAATTTGAATTTCACCATGCATTTTGTATGTTTATTACCTGCATCTGGCAATCTTCAAAGGTAAAGGGTCCCCAAGAGATTACAAAATTCTCCATAGGAAGCATTTTCTCATTTGGGATTTAGATGCTGCATCCTGGGAAAGGCTGGGTCCCTGGGGAGACTCCAAAAAATGTTGTTGATCTTCATAACCTATTTGCTGCAGGCATGTTTAGAGCCTTCCAGGCAAGCTCGCAGAACTAACTGTTCAATTTCACTCGACTATGTATATTGCTGTATGTGAGAGGTGACCTGGCGAACTCATGTTCCCAATGGAAAAACACCCGGTTAGCTAAGCATCTTTTTGTAGACTGCTCCTGAGTGATGCAATTTTTATTTACCCTGATTTATGGGAGTCTTCCAACTATGAAATTCCTCTCTTCTTCATCTTTTGCAAGCCATCAGTACATTTAGTGACTTTTTAAAAAAATTCTTGCAACACTTTACACCACACCAGGGAAAGTAGTTTAGACTGATTCGTTAATGCCATCCCAAGAACCTCAAAATGCTTTACAACAATCTTTACGACAATCTTTATGGCACACACAGGATGAGTTCATCAAGATTCTATTTTGTAAGTTATCCAGGATTGTGCACAAAGTCTAAACAGGGTGTTTCCTCTGATGTCAGGTATTAGATTCCATTCACTGGTGCCAAAGAAAAGTCACATTTTTTTTTTTTTTTAAGATTTTATTTTTGAGTAATCTCTACACCCAAAGTGGGGCTCAAACTTACAACCTGAGATCAAGAGTCGCATGCTCCACCAACTGAACCAGCCAGGTGCCACAAAAAGTCACACTTCAAGATTTCTTGCTCACCAGGGGCGCCTGGGTGGCGCAGTCGGTTAAGCGTCCGACTTCAGCCAGGTCACGATCTCGCGGTCCGTGAGTTCGAGCCCCGCGTCAGGCTCTGGGCTGATGGCTCGGAGCCTGGAGCCTGTTTCCGATTCTGTGTCTCCCTCTCTCTCTGCCCCTCCCCCGTTCATGCTCTGTCTCTCTCTGTCCCAAAAATAAATAAAAAACGTTGAAAAAAAAATTAAAAAAAAAAAAAAGATTTCTTGCTCACCAGAAAAATTAGGTAACTGCTTGGAAAGAGGGCATTTTAAATAAAACCTGAGCAGTGGAAGGCTGTCCCACACAGTTCTGTTTACAGTATACTCTCTGGGTTGAAAGAAAAAACTGGAAATCACTCTGCTATCTAAGGGACAAGGTGCCGAGAACATCAAGGTTCATCACCTTAATTGAATGTCTCTACTCCCCAAGAAACAAGAGATGGAGAACAGCACCCAGGAAAGCGCTGCTGACCGGTTCATAGCACAAATTCTAGGAGAAACTGTAAACTAATATTAACTGGTAGTGTCCCAAATATTTATTATGGGTAATAGCTCAGGAGATCACCCTATTTATTGCAGGTTATATCAGAGATCAGGCTGCAACTACAGAGTGACACGAAATGATCAAAACTCAGGTTTAGAGGGGGCCTTAGGAGGCGATCTGGTCCACTCCCTAATCCTCTTCTGACACACTCACACCAACTACTGGGGGTGGGGAAAAAAAACCCACAGAACGATCTTATTTTTAGAGGCCTCCAATGAAGAGAAATCCACAGCCAGGATTTCATCAGCTCAACTAAAATGCTATCTTCATAACCCATTGCCATATTTGGTCATCAGTGAAAAATATTAATGACACCTGTCATAACAATCTCAAAGAGTCAGAGTAAGGATCAAATGTGATAAAATATGGCGACACTATAAACTAACTGTACAAATGTTTATTCCCTGGGTTAAAGTGAAACCCATATTCTTCCGTCAGGTGATTATTAAAGGAGAGATTAGACCCTGGCAAATGTTATTCCACTTTACGCTGGAGTCTCATGAGATTAAGGTGAGGCGAGCTGGACGTGGGAAAATCTACTGAGAACGACGTGTGCCATGAGTCAGGCCTTGAGAACGACACGGTCTCTTCTAAAAATCAGTTGTCAAGGGGCAGGACCTTACTCTGAACAGCAGAGCGTCAGTCATCCTACCAACCTGATGCTGGGGACGCGTACCAGAACTCACCAAAATCCACTTCATACATCCTGACATCTTGCTTAAAATGCAAAGGCAGCAAAGTTTTAGAAGATTTGAATTTCACTATGCATTTTGTATACTTACTACCCGCATCTGGCAATCTTACTCAAAGGTAAAGAGTTCTCAAGAGATTACAAAATTCTCCATAGGAAGCATTTTGCTCATTGGGGATTTAGATGCTGCATCCTGGGAAAGGCTGGGTCCCTGGGGAGACTCCAAAAAATGTTGTTGATCCTCATAACCTATTTGCTGCAGGCATGTTTAGAGCCTTTCAGACAAGTTCGCAGAACTAACTGTTCAATTTCACTCGACTATGTATATTGCTATATGTGCCAGAGCACCTCTCTCCATTGTTATATATGCAACACTAGCAGTCCCCTGATATTAACCCAGGCTTCTGAAGAGAAGGATCCGAGTTCTGCTCAAATAGGATGGCCTGGGACTCATTTTTCTTGTCAAAAACAGGTACACTACCATTTTGCCATTTACCGTAATATTTCACACGCTTATCATGAGAAAATTTGTGATCTGACAACTTAAAATTGCTTCAGCTTCATGAAAATAACGTCTAAACATAAAGAAACATGTTTACTGTGGTAAAATACTTGTCATTATGACTTTCCAAGTAGAATTTGCAATATAAAAAAAGACTGCAACGAATTTGACAGGGAAGAAGCACATATGACATATTAGGACGAGATCTGAATTAGCTCAATAACAAATAACATGTAACATAATCTGTTTTGTCTGATGCAGAGACTCTAAGATATTGGTATAAGCTTTATTAGTCATGTTCTAATTATACCAATATAAACATTAACAACTATACAGATCATTCCTTCACTCTAGGCAAGTGGTTCTCTACCACATCGGATCCAATGCTCCTCTCTGTACTGCCCAATAAATATCCTGAAATGGAATTCATAATTAACATTATCTACCCATATAGGGCTTTAAAGTCAACAAAAGGCTCATTTCAATGAAACGAAAGAAAAGTAGTTTATATTAAGAGAAATGTCTGCAAATGCTCAGGCATGACTACACTAGAAGACATAATGAAATCAGGAAATGCTGCTCCAAGGGTAAGAATCCAAACACTGAGCCCATGTCCTTGAACCGAGGCCTCCTGTCAGCACTTCAGGCAAATCCTAGATCTGCCAGGACCGAAAGAACCCTTGATTTCTATACTCAGAATAACTAAGACTGCAAATATCACTCTACCTGAAGACCACGAAGGACCATGCAGGCATGGCTCAGGTGGGTGAGGGAGCAACAGGCCAGGGTAAGAAATTTCTATTTCCACACCTCCCTAAACATATCCTCTGTGAGGTTTTTTTTTTTTTTTTTTTTTTTAAGTTTATTTATTTATTTTGAGAGATAGAACACAAGCAGGGCAGAGGCAGAGAGAGGGAGAGAGAGAATCCCAAGCAGGCTCTGCACCATCAGCACAGAGCCCGACATAGGGCTCGATCTCACAAACCATGCAATCATGGACCTGAGCTGAAACCCAGAGTCACACACTTAAACGACTGAGCCACCCGGGCATCCCGCCCTGCCCCCGCCTCCATGAACTCTTGACAGATTCTGAGCTGGCCTCATTCCAGGTTTGCAATCACAACTGGCCTCCAAGGACATGCTGATTCTTCTAACCTGATATTCTAAAATTACACACTGGTAGGCCGGGGAATTTTGCTATTATCTAATTTCAGATCTAATTTTGCTATATATCTAATATACAGACTGGTAGGCTGTATTTTGCTATTATCTAATTTCAATCCCCATTTTAGAGGTTAATAAATTTAGTGCTGTTTGGGGTCATAAAGATTGTTAAGAACAGAGTTAGAGGCCTCTTGATTTCCAGGCCAGGACTGTGTTCACTGTACCACATTTAAGGAAAAATAAGCTTAATGTTAAGAGATCTTTTTGAGAACGGAAACCTAAAGAAAACAAAAAAAATTTAAAAGATTCTGCCTGAAATCACCCCACCATCTTTTTCAAAGCTTCATGCAGCGTCTCTGAAATCAAGCAGCTAAAAATATTAATAGACATGCAATATAAGGTGTAACTCTTTCCATGATAGTCTTTTTTAGTGGTGACCTAGCATTCTACCCTTTGGATGTTCTGTATTTTGTTCAATCAACTGCTTCTTACTAGATATCTAAGCTATTTCTCTTTTTTACTACTCACTTAGTGGACTCACTTGTTAATGAATCGATGAGAAATGTTTATATTTATCCACTTACAAAAAATCTGTTGGGGCGCCTGGGTGGCTCAGTCGGTTAAGCGTCCAACTCTTGGTTTCAGTTCAGATCATGATCTCATGGTCATGAGATCGAGCCCTACATCAGGCTCTGCACTGACAGTGCGGATTCTTGAGATTCTCTCTCTCCCTCTCTGCCCCTCCCCTGCTCTCTTCATCTCTCTCTCAAAATAAATATTAAACACTAACCAAAAAAAAGTTGTACAGATAGAATTGTTTTTTTTTTTAGAACGCATCAAATTCCACATTGTAACTACCCCCAAAGCCAAACATTTCCTCTTCTCCACCTCCCTTTATTCAAATCTTAAATATTGTCCCAAATAACCATGCAAATTCATCATGACAAATTACCTGCATTTAAAATACACAATCCCTTCATGGCTTCCATCATGCTTTCCTCTCGCGGGATTGTCCCATTCCACTCCTAGCCAGAGTCCTAGCAGAATAAGAGAAACCAGGTAAGCAATAAGGGATGACAGAGATCATTAACACTCCTTTTTTCTGCAAGCCAATATAGTTTGCGCCAGAAACCGTATCGCACAGACACTACTGGGGGAGAAAAGTATCTTTGGAAAAGGACAAGCTAACCTCAGAGCCGGGACTGCTATCAGCAGATACAATGGCATGTTTGGTTCAGAAGCCGACAAAAATTACAACTGCAGGAAACAACAAATTTACTAAGCACTTACTGAATGCCAGAAACTTTCTTTGCATTTTCTCATTGGTATCCTTTTTAACAGACATTTCAGCTTTGTAAAGCAGATTCTTCTTCTTACCTTCTTTTTACCAGTTCCCAAGCAAATACACAAGTTTTTTTCAGTCCTGGTCTAGTAATCTGCTTTTCACAAAATAAAAAAATCTATATGTAAATGGTCTTCATAGTCAACATAGGTAAAATAACTTGCCCGAAGTCAGACATCTTCAAAACCAGGTCATGCTAACTCCAGAAGCCAACTCTTACCCACCACACTGTGCTGCGTATAACTCGCACCTTATATTTGTATAGCACCTTACAGTTTCCAGAGCATTTTCTTTCCTTTCCCTCCTCCCTTCCACACCAGATACAGCACCGTGCTAGGTGCAAAAGACAGAGAGTTTCACTTCTGGATCAGCCTTCTTGGTGAAAAATAGAAAAGCTAGATAAACTATTTTTTTACAGCACACTTTTAATTTTTTTTTTAATGTTTATTCATTTTTTTTTTTTTTTTTGAAAGAGGGAGACAGACAGACAGAGGTACAGTACAAGTCGGGGAGGGGGAGAGAGAGAGGAAGACACAGAATCCAAAGCAGGGTCCAGGCTCTGAGCTGTCAGCACAGAGCCCGATGCAGGGTTTGAACCCATGAACTGTGAGATCATGACCTGAGCCGAAGTTGGATACTTAACCAACTGAACGACTCAGGCACCCCTAGATAAACTATTTTCAAAAATCATTTTACATATCAGAGCACTTCAGTGGCTCAGTCAGTTAAACGTCCGACTCCTGATTTTGGCTATATAAAATGAAGAGTTTCAGGGGCACCTGGGTGGATGAGTTAAGTGTCAGACTTAGCTCAGGTCATGATCTCATGGTTTGTGAGTTCGAGCCCCACATTAGGGCTCTCTGCTATCAGTGCAGAGCCCACTTCAGATCCCTCTGTATCCCCCACCCCGCCCCACCCTTCACTCACTCACACTCTCTCTTCCCCTCACTCTCTCAAGGAGTAAAAAAAAAAAAAAAAAATGAAGAGCTCCAAATAAATAATGATGGATGCACAATGATGTGAATGTACTTAATACCACCGAACGGTACTTAAAAATGGTTAAAAAGGGGGTGCCTGGTGGCTGAGTCAGTTGAGCATCTGACTCTTGGTTATGGCTCAGGTCATGATCCCAGGGTCATGGGATCGAGCCCCACATCAGACTTTGCAATGAATGCAAAGTCTGCATTGAATGTGGAGTCTGCTTGGGATTCTCTCTCTCCCACACTCTGTCCCTCTCTCCCACTCATGCCCTTTCTCAAAAAAAAAAATAAATAAAATAAAAACTAATGGTTAAAATGGTTAGTTTGGTCATGTACATTTACAATTAAAAAAATATGTATACATATAAAATATCTCTTTGAAAGCACCAGAGAGCTACTAAGGCAGTGAAGAATTACAAGGCTGATGTGGAGAAGAGGGAAACCCAAAGAGTTGAACTAATAAGCATGTAGAGCAATCTTTTCCCCTTGAGGCATCTGATAATTCTGATAGAAGAAGCTAAAAAGCTGAACAGACCTTTGGACAGATTTCAGGGGCTAAGAAATCAATATTGAAAATCACAGCCTCCCAGGGAAGGTGAAAGTTGCCGAGAAACTCTAGGATTTGTACTGGGCTCAAAATGTCTTCATTCTAAGAGTAAGGAGGAATCAACTCTAAATAAACTAGCCCTTGTAGGGATTAACGGCCAACTTCAAATAATCTCATTCTCAGATACGTTTAAAGTGATCTGGGATTGCTACTGACCCTAGCTACATGCCAGAGCAAATTTCAGTCCTCTCTGGAGGAAGATAACACTATTGCAAAGCTCAAATTATGTTTTCATAATAATTTCTGGCACTTAAAAAATATCTAAGAAAAAGACAAAGACATACAAAAAGACAAAGACTATGTGACTGAGAACCAAGGAAAACAACAGCCAACAATAAACAGATTAATCAGACATCTGCATGATGGAGTTTTAACTGTATTTAATATTTGCAAGAAAAGCTTGAGAATTTTGCAGAAAAGTTTAAAACCCTATTTTTTAGAATCCTAAGTAAAACTCCAGAACTGAAAAACACAATTCAAATTATAATCTAATGGATGGAGTTTTCAAATAGATTATCCTAGGGGCACCTGGATGGCTCAGTGGGTTGAATGTCTGACTCTTGGTTTGGGCTCAGGTCATGATCTCAGTTTTGTGGGTTTGAGCCCCCACATCGGGCTCTGCACTGGCAGCATAGAGCCTGCTTGAGGTTCTCTCTCTCCCTCTTTCTCTCTGTCCCTCCCCCACTCGTGCTGTCTGTCTTCCTCAAAATAAATAAACCCAAGAAGTTAAAAATAAAAATAAAATAGACTATATCATACATTATTAAAAAACAGGTCAGAAAAAATATAGAGAATGAAGCCTAGTGATGAGGGATGAAAAAAAAGGGCTAGAGTGGAAGAGACCTAAGGGCATAATGAAAAGGTCTACTACATATATAACTGAAGTCCCAAAAAGAGAGGAGAGATTGTGGAAGAAGTAATCTTTGAAGAATTAATGACTGATAATATTATAAAGCTAAAGAAAGCCATTAAGCCACAGACTCAAGAAGCTCAAAAAACACCAAAGTACAAATGCAAAGAAAACCACACCCAAGCACATTAGGATACAATTGCCATACACCAAAGACAAAGAGAAAAATCCTAAAACAGCTGGGGGGTGGGGGAGAGGAAACAGATTACCATCAAAGGAAAACAACCAGATCAACAGCTGACTTCCTCGTAAAGACAGTAAAAGCCAGAAGACAAATGAATGATTCAAAACACTGAAAGAAAGTAACTGGTGACCTGGAGCACTGTAATTCGTGAAAATATCCCTCAAAAAGTGAAAGTGCGCAAGGGGCCCTGAATAGCCAAAACAATCTTGAAGTACAAAGTCAGAGGACACACTTTCCAGTTTCAAACTTACTACGAAGCTACCGTAATCAAAACAATGTGCTGGCATAAGGACAGATGACATACAGACCAATGGAATAGAATTTCGAGACCAGAAGTGAACCCATAAATGGTCAACTGATTTTTTACAAAAATGCCTAGTCAATGGGGAAAGGACGATCTCTTCAACAAATCGTGCTGAGGCAGCTAGAGATCCTCATACAAAAGAAAAAATGTGGACCCCTACCTCACATCATAGGACCCACATAGATCACTAATATAAGGGCTAAACTCATATAACACTTAGAAGAAAGCTTAGAGATAACTCTTCATGACCATGGATTTGGCAATGGATTCTTAGAATACCAAAGCACAAGCGACAAAAGAAATATAGATCAATTGGACCTCACAAAAATTAAACACTTATTTGCAAAGGATCTGATCAAGAATGTGAAAAGACAACCTACAGAATGGGAGAAAATATTTACAAATAACTCATCTGATATGGGCTTAATATCTAGAATATAGGGGCACCTGGGTGGCTCAGTCGGTTGAGCGTCCGACTTCGGCTCAGGTCACGATCTCGCGGTCCGTGAGTTCGAGCCCCGCATCGGGCTCTGGGCTAATGGCTCAGAGCCTGGAGCCTGCTTCCAATTCTGTGTCTCCCTCTCTCTCTGCCCCTCCCCCATTCATGCTCTGTCTCTCTCTGTCTCAAAAATAAATAAAATGTTAAAAAAAAAATTAAAAAAAAAATATCTAGAATATAAAACAACACCTAAAACTTGATTACAAAAAGACAAGCCAACTGATTGTAGTTTTGGTTTGCATTTCTCTGGTGGTAAGTGATGAGGAACATCTCTTCGTGTGTCTGTTGGCCATCTGCATGTCTCACACCTGTCAAAAAGGTTAAAATAAAAAACACAAAAGGTGCGCCTGGGTGGCTCGGTCGGTTAAGCGGCCAACTTCAGCTCAGGTCATGATCTCTAGGTTTGAGAGTTCAGGCCCCACGTCAGGCTCTGTGCTGACAGCTCAGAGCCTGGAGCCTGCTTTGGATTCTGTGTCTCGCTCTGCCCCTTCCCCGCTTGTGCTCTCTCAAAAAGGCCGACTTCAGCTCAGGTCACGATCTCGCAGTCCATGAGTTCGAGCCCCGCATCGGGCTCTGGGCTGATGGCTCAGAGCCTGGAGCCTGCTTCCGATTCTGTGTCTCCCTCTCTCTCTGCCCCTCCCCCGTTCATGCTCTGTCTCTTTCTGTCTCAAAAATAAATAAAAAACGTTGCAAAAAAAAATTTAAAAAAAAAAAAAAAAATTTTTTTTAAGTTTAAAAAAAACACAAAAACAACAGATGTTGGTGAGGATGTAGAGAAAAAGGAAACCTCTTGCACTGTTGGTGGGAATGCAAATTGGTACGGCTATGTGGAAGACAGTATGGAGGTTCCTCAAAAAGTTCTAAATAGAACTACCCAGCAATCACGCTACTGGGTATTTACCCAAAGAATACAGAAACACTATTCAGAGGGATACATACATCCCTATGTTTATAGCAGCATTCTTTATAATAACCAAGATATGGAAGCAGACCAATTGTCCATTGACTGATGAAAGGATAAAGATGTGGTATATATACACAATGGAGTATTATTCAACCATGAAAAAGAATGAAATCTTGCCATTTGCAATGGTATGGCTGGAGCTAGAGAGTGTAACGCTAAGCAAAATAACTCAGAGAAAGACAAATACCATATGATTTCGTGGAATTTAAGAAACAAAATAAGCAAAGGGGAAAAAGACAGAGACACATCAAGAAACAGACCCTTAACTATAGAGAACTGATGATAGTTACAGAGGGAAGGTGGGAGGGGGAAATGGGTGAAATAGCAGAGGAGCACTGGGTGATGTACGAAATTGTACACCTGAGAGTAATACAACACTATATGTTAACTAACAGGAATTAAAACTTAAAAAAAAAAAAAAAAAAAAAAAAAGACAACCCAACTGAAAAATGGGCAAAGGACTTAGACATTTCTCCAAAGAAGATATACAAACGGCCCAAAAACGTACAAAAAGATGCTCAGTGTCATTAATCATTATGGAAATGCAAATCAAAACCACAATGAGATACCACATCATACCTAGTAGTACAGCTATAATCAGAATAATGGAAAATAAAAATAAAAATAATCATAATAATAATGGAAAGTAACAAGCGCTGACAAGGATGTGAAAAAGCGGGAACCCTCCAACATTGCTGGCGGAAACATAAAATGGTGTTGTCACTGTGGAAACAGTTTGGTGGTTCCTGAAAGAGCTAAATATGACCCACCGATTCTACTTATAGCTATATAACCAAAAGCGTTAAAAAGACTCAGATATTTATATGCCAATGTTCACTGCAGTATTCGCAACAGCCAAAAGGTAAAATAACCCAAATATCCATCAACAGATGGACAGATCAAATGTGATAAACATACCAAGGAATACTCAGCCATAAAAAGGAAGTTCCCACACATGCTACCTGGATAAACTTCAAAGGCATCATGTTAAATGAAATAAGCCGTCCCGAGAGGACAAACACTGTATGGTTCTACTTAGTGACTATTCTAGATACCTTATGTAACTATAAAACTTAAAAATGGCTAAGATGGTTGGGGCGCCTGGGTGGCGCAGTCGGTTAAGCGTCCGACTTCAGCCAGGTCACGATCTCGCGGTCCGTGAGTTCGAGCCCCGCGTCGGGCTCTGGGCCGATGGCTCGGAGCCTGGAACCTGTTTCCGATTCTGTGTCTCCTTCTCTCTCTGCCCCTCCCCCGTTCATGCTCTGTCTCTCTCTGTCCCAAAAATAAATAAAAAACGTTGGAAAAAAAAAATTAAAAAAAAAAAATGGCTAAGATGGTAAATTTTATGTATATTTTACCACAATTAAATATTTCAACAGGTTAAAACAGGGGGGAGGAGGAGATGGGATAGGTGGAGCACAGAAGATTTTTAAGGCCGTGAACCTACTCTGTATGGTATGTGTCATTATGAATTTTTCCAAACCAACAGAATATACAACACCAAGAGTGAACTTCAATGGACTTTGAGTAATAATGATGTATCAAGACAGGTTAACCAATTGCAGCCAATGTACACTCTGGTGGGAGACGCTGGTAACTGGGTGGGGTGGGGGGTGGGGGGTGGGACAGGAGGAAATCTCCCTACCTGCTATTCAGTTTTGCTGTGAGCTTAAAACTACTCTAAAAAATAAAGTCCAGGGGCGCCTGTGTGGCTCAGTTGCTTGAGTGTCTGACTCCTGATTTCATCCTCGGT
Organism: Neofelis nebulosa; assembly: GCF_028018385.1. Classification (NCBI taxonomy): domain Eukaryota; kingdom Metazoa; phylum Chordata; class Mammalia; order Carnivora; family Felidae; genus Neofelis; species Neofelis nebulosa. The sequence continues at coordinate 6,359,063 of NC_080794.1, read as the reverse complement.
TAGTGAGATCAAGCCCCATGTCAGGCTCTGTGCTGATAGTGCAGAAAGAAAATAAAGTCTATTCAAAAATAGGTTAAAATGGAAAGATTCGTTACATATATTTTACAACAATCAAACTTTTTTTTTTTTTAATTTTTTTAACGTTTATTTATGAGACAGAGAGAGACAGAGCATGAACGGGGGAGGGGCAGAGAGAGAGGGAGACACAGAATCTGAAACAGGCTCCAGGCTCTGAGCCGTCAGCACAGAGCCCGACGCGGGGCTGGAACTCACGGACCGCGAGATCATGACCTGAGCCGAAGTCAGACGCTTAACCGACTGAGCCACCCAGGCGCCCCAACAATCAAACGTTTTTAATGAAGGGGCGCCTGGGTGGGTCAGTTGGTTAAGCGCCTGACTTTGGCTCAGGTCACAATCTCACAGTTTGTGAGTTCGAGGCTCACATCGGGCTCGAGCTAACAGTGCGGAGCCTGCTTCGGATTCTCTGTCTCTGCCTCTCTCCCTCCCCCTCCCCCACGGCACACGCAAGCTCTCTCTCCCTCGCAAAATAAATAAACATTAAAAAAATGTTTTAACAAAAAACGGTCAAGGGGCACCTGGGTAGCTCAGTCAGTTAAGCGCCTGACTTCGGCTCAAGTCATGACCTCCTGGTCTGTGAGTCCTAGCCCCATGTTGGGCTCTGCGCTGATGGCTCAGAGCCTGGAGCCTGCTTCAGATTCCATGTCTCCCCCTCTCTGTGCACCTCCCCTACTCACATTCTGTCCCTTTCTCTCTCTCTTAAAAAATAAAATAAACATTAAAAAAAAAATTAATGGTCAAAATCTTTTATATGCGTGTTACAATTTAAAAATTAAAAAAATTTTTCAACAAAGAAAAATTAATAGGGGTGATCCTAAGGGTAAAGAAACTTATCCCAGGGGTGCCCGGGTGGCTGAGTTAAGCGTCAGACTTCAGCTCAGGTCATGATCTTGCGGTTTGTGAGTTTGAGCCCCATATTAGGCTCTGTGCTGACAGCTCAGAGCCTGGAGCCTGCTTCAGATTCCGTGTTCTGTGTCTCCCTCTCTCTGCCCCTCCCCTGCTCACGCATGCACATGCTCTCCCTCTCTCTCAAAAATAAATGTTAAAAATGTTAAAAGAAAATTATCCCAGATGAAAATGTGAAGATACAGAGGGGAACAAAAAGAAAAGAGTAAATATATGGATAACTCTAAATTAAATAAAAATATAAATAATATCAGCTCTTTGTGTTTAACAGGCACAAAGATTAAAATATCCAGCATATGCATTAGAAGTGGGCAAACAGAATTAGTATTCGAGTATTCCAAGGTCTTTGCATGAGTCCACAGGAAGAAGTAAAATTACTAATTAGACTTTTGTAAGTCAAAGATGCATGTTTTTATCTCTATGATAATTACTCAATAAAAAATGCATGAGTACCAAATTAATAGAAAGGAAAAACAGAGCTTAAAAAATAATCCAGTAAAAGGGGGAAAAGGAGGGAAAAAAGGACAGAGCACAGGCAAGACAAATAGAAAGCAAATAGTAAGAGGGTAAATATTAACCCAAATTATCAACAAACAAATGAAACAAAAAATGACTAAATGTTCTAATTACAAGAGTCAGCAGAAATGATCACTGGGATTTTTACAGGGATCAAACAGAATCTGTAGATTGCTTTGGGTAGTACTAGCCGGTTTTAACAATATTAACTCTTCCAACCCAGGAACATGTGATGTCCATTTACTTGTGTTTAATTTCTCCCAGCAATGTTTTATAGTTTTCATTGTGTAAGTTTTTCACCTCCCTATTTAATTCCTAGGTATTTTATTCTTTTTGACGTGGTATATACATGCAATGGAAGATTATCCGGCCTTAAAAAAGGAAGGAAATTCTGCCACATGCCACGACATGGATGAACCTTGCAGACATTATGCTGAGGGAGATACACCAGTCAGAAAAGGTGAACACTACAGTCAAATTCCTAAGAAACAGTAGAATGGTGGTTGCCTGGGACTGGTGAGAGAGGAGGATGACACATTACCATTTCATGAGTATGAGATTTCAGTTTTGGAAGATAAAAAATGTTCTAGAGATGGATGATGATGATGGCTGCACAATACGAATGTACCTAATGCTACTGAACCATATCCTTAAACAATGTAAAAAAAAAAAAAAAAAAAAGTGGGGGGAGGGGCAGGGAAAAAAGGAGAGAGAATCCCTAACAGGCTCCGTGCTGTCAATGAAGAGCCTGACATGGGGCTCCATCTCAACAACCATGAGATCATGCCCTGAGCTGAAATCAAGGGTCAGACACTTAACCGACTGAGCCACCCAAGCACCCCTAAATTAGGAAATATTTTGAACAGGGGCGCCTGGGTAGCTCAGTTGGTTGAGTGGCCGACTTTGGCTCAGGTCATGATCTCACAGCTCGTGGTTTCGAGCCCCGCGGTGGGCTCTGTACTGACAGCTCAGAGCCTGGAACCTGCTTTGGATTCTGTGTCTCCCTCTCTCTCTGCCCTTCCCCCACTCATGCTCGGTCTCTCAGAAAATAAACATTAAAAATTAAAAAAAAATTTTTTTGAACAGAATGATAAAAATACTACACATTGAAATCTGGGGATTGTATCTGTAAGTGGCATTTTGAGAGAAACTTATGGACTGAAATGTATAGGTTAGATAGAAGATCGAAAATAATCATCTATCTCAAATGCTGAGCAGAGAAAAACGAGCAAATTAAACCTACAGAAAAGTAGAAGGCAAGAAATAACAGAGGAAAAACAAACAGGAGAGCAAAATAACCAATAACCAACAGTTTCTTACCGTAAAACATCTCAAAGATTTCTAACAGGGACAGATGTGAAAACCAGCAGCCATTATATAAAGGAATAAATCTTGGAATAAAAGAAAGTACAGGTGATATGGAAGCATAGATAAGACAGATAATAAGGTCAGTGGGTAGGAAAGATACGCAGAAAGAAATACTAACAGGAGGCAAACCTTGAAGGGAAAATATGCGAGCCCAAGGCAGAGTGGAGAGTTCAGGACCTATTTAGGGAACCTCAAAAAAAAAAAAAAAAAAAAAAAAAAAAAAAAAAATCAAGCTACAGCTGGAGGTGGGGCCCAGGGGTGGGGGCAACAGTCATAGCAGGAGAAAAAGACTAGCAGGGGTGAAGAGAGGCTCAGCCCTAAGATAAAACCTTCGTACAACACGGTTAAGAGCTTCAACTTCATCCTGCTTCTCCTGGGAACCCCTATTTAAGCAGCATGGAGAGATAGGATCTCCATTTTAAAGATAAGAAAATGAAGCTGTGGGGAAATACGTCACTGGCTAAAGGGAAACGTTCTTCCTCTAATCTCACAGCACTTCTGAAGGCAGATGTGTGGGTTTTTCCTCACCACACAATTCTCCAATTCTTGGCAGACAAACTGGGTGTCCTACAATTTAACTCAAAGCTGACACTGCCTGCCTGGATCAGCGCGGACCCCTTGGATGAAGGGCTCAGTCCCCTAATAATGACCCCACTTCAGACACCAGTCCTAAGTCGCAGATTGTCGCCCAGACTTCTCAGCAACCAGTTATAAAATCAGGGGTTTCCACATCCGTTACTCGCGTCTGACAATTTGCTAGAACTGCTCACAGAACTCCAGGAAACCGTTACGTTTACCGGTTTATTATACAAGATAAAACAGAGAACAGATGAACAGCTACATGAAGAGGTACACAGGGCGAGATCCAGAAGGGTCTTGAGTGCAGGTGTCTATCCCTACAGTTTGAGGTACACCACCCTCTCACCAGACTAGAAACCCTCCAAACCCCCCAGTTTAGGGATGTTCACGGAGACTCCATCGTGTGGGCATGATTGACTATTCATCTCCAGCCCCCCTTCCCTCCCCAGAGGATGGAGGTGAGGGATGCGGGGGTGGGGGGTGGGGGGGTGGTGGTGAAAGTTCCAAGTTTCTAATTAAGGTGTCTTTCTGGCAACCAGCCCCTACCCTGAAGCTACTTAGGGGACCCCAGTCACCAGTCATTCATTATCATACAAAAAGACGCTCATCACTCTGGAGATTCCTTCTTTAGAAGCTCTTGGTGTTGGGAACAGGGGTGGAAGAGCAAATGTTAGAACATGTGAAGTTTTACTAAAACGTAGTCAGGAGGTTTCACAGGGGGAGCACTCACGCTCTACCATCATTGGTAGTCAAATGCAGACAGGAAGAGCGGAACCGGACTTTACATAGACTTGACCTTGCACCCAGATCCTCCTCTCTTATTCCAGCCAGAAGAAGAGACATTTTCTTTATCCCCTGGGCAACAGCTCAGACAATGAGTAGCCACCATACTTCACACTCTCAGTTTCGTCCAATGGACTTAGTTTATTATTTTTTTTAATGTTTATTTACTTTTGAGAGACAGAGAGACAGAGTGTGAGCTAGGGAGGGGCAGATGGAGAGGGAGATATAGAATCTGAAGCAGGCTCCAGGCTTCGAGCTGTCAGCACAGAGCCTGACGTGGGGGTTGAACTCACAAACTGAGATTATGACCTAAGCTAAAGTCAGATGCTGAACCAACTGAGCCACCCAGGTACCCCCAGTGGACTTAGTTTATAACAGACTTCCCAACTTACTCCTTTCCTCCTTAAAAAAAGCATGCCTCTCCTTTATTCCCTTGGACTTGCCCATGGATTTTGCCACAGCTTATTTGTTCTGGACTACAGTTCTCTTTTATTCCTAAATAAGCCCATCTTTTTCCTTTTTTAAACAGACATGTTTTTGTTTAAAGTGATCGCTATAGCCAACATGGGGCTCGAACTCACAACCTTCAGACCAAGAGTTGCATGCCATACCAACTGAGCCAGCCAGGCAGGGGGCTTATTTTATTCCTAAATAAGCCCATCTTTTGCTGGTAAAATAACAGGCAGTTTTTATTTTTAAGTTTAACAAAAGATGCTCCTAGCATCCCCTACCACACAGGACATTACATGGGTTTGGGGGAGGAGTTTTATGTCAGAAACCAGAGGCAGAGACCAAATATATTTTTCTTATTATGTCACACTTGCCAAAATAACACAGCAAAAAAGGGCCAGACACAATTCTTTTGTGTCTTAACCCACTTTTTGTCAAACAAAGCCCTTCACGGAAGAAATAAATACAACAAATGTTATTCATCATAAAAGTTGTCAGAATGAATGGAGTTGGTGGACATCACTAGGAAGGATGCACCACACAAGGCCATTCTTCCACACTGCAAGGAACAAGTCACTTCTCAAGCTAACACACGTGGAAAACGCAAGGCGCTCATGCAACTGTGATCGGCTGTAAGTCTGGTGAAGCATACCTACTGTTTGCCAAGTTATTATCCAGTCCATTAACGACAGACTAGCAAGTACAGAAAATCAGTACAGATGGGAAAACGGACAGAAGTGGCAGCTGGGCAGGACCACGGCATCAGTCAGTCCCAACACTGTAAGATCCAGGCTTCTGCCTTCTACATGCCATGGGTGAGAAGGCCCTATTAGCTTCAGTCTACCAAATTCAAATGTGCAAAAGACTGAAGCAGATGCTAGAATATAGGTTTATTAGTTTACAATCATAAACAAAACTGTTATACAAACCAAATATTCTGGCCAGCATGAGCAGTTCATTTTCTTCCTGGACATCAAGACACATGAAAAACCAACTGCAATCAGAGCCTTCACTAAAATCACAAGAATTAAAAATAATGACTCCAATGAACCAGCAATCATATTGCTTCGTATTTACCCAAACGAGTTCTACCCACACAAAAGTTAACGCCCAGATATTTACAGCAGCTTTGCTCATAATTGCCATAACTTGGAAGCATGGACAAACTGTGCTATCTCCAGACAATGCAGTGTTATTTAGCATTAAAAAGAAATGAGCTATCAAGCCATGAAAAGACATGGAGGAAATTTAAATGCATGTTACTATGTGAAAAAAAAAAAGGCAATCTGAAAAGGCTTCATACTGTACCATTCCAACTATAGGACTTTCCAGAAAAGGCAAAACTATGGAGACAGGAAAAATTATCAGTGTTTAGGGAGGAGGAAGAGATGAATAGGCAGAGCACAGGGAATTTTGAGCCAGTGAAACTACTCTATGTGATATTATAATGGTGGATGCAGGCCATTGTGCATTTGTCAAAACACATAAAATGTACAACACCCAGAGTGAGCTCTAATGTAAATAATGGACTTTGGGTGATAATGAGAAATACAGAGAATCTTCCAGCTCCATTAAGCAATACTGCTAATCTGATTTATTCAGTGTCAATCTTTACAAAATTACTCACAGAGAGGGCAAGTGTTTAGGGCCTCCTACTATTGACAATGGCTTATAGCTGAAACAAACTCAGTTTCAATACTTTGGGAGCTGGACTCATACAACTATAAGACTAGTCTAAAATGCCTCAAGTTCTTTGAAATTGTGAACTAGGTTGTTTTTAGCACCACCCTAGGCAGTCTTGCTCCAGGAATATGCCAATGCCACTGGGAAGTAGTCTTTTGCTTTTGTAATCTGTAACTTGAGAATATCTAAAAAACATATGCAGTTCACTTACAATTGAAAAAAGAAAAAAAAAAAAAATGGAGGGGCCCAAGATGGCATAACAGCATGGAAGTTTTTTTGTCTCTCGTCCCTGAAATGCAGCCAGATCAATACCAAACCATCTTGTACACCTAGAAAACGGATCTGAGGATTAACACAACAATCTGCACAACCTGAACCACAGAACTTAGCAGGTACATGGCATGGAGAGGTGAACTGGGGGAGAGGGAAGCCGTGGAAGGAAGGGAGCTGTTTTTGCTTCTGGAGAGAGGACAGAGACGGGGGGAGAGTATGGGAAAAGCACCACCTGACCCCTGAAAGCAGCCAGAGAGAAAGAGGAAGAGTGGAAACAGCTGCAAGGGACTGAACAAAAAAGGGAGAAAGGAGAAAGAAGAGTGTTTAAATTCCATTAAGACTATAAATAGGGAGTGCAGAGTCTGAAACTCCGCAGCTTGATACCTGGTGGTGCTCTGGTGGGAAGGGCGAATCCACAGGAGCAGAGCGTGAGGTTTGAGGGGTCCTTCAACCACATGGGGAGAGGCGGTTCCCCTGCAGGGAGGATATTTGGTACAAGCTGTGTGGCCTCCCCACCGGCAAAGGTCCCAATAGACCCCAGAGATCAACCACATTCGCTGGTGTTGGAACAAGGACATCAGGGGTGAAGCCTGGCACCAGATGTGTGTTGTGATTTACCATAATCTCTGAAACACTGAGGCTACACAATCGTGCGAACTTTTTCTGGGGCAGGTGGGCACCCAGCCACTGTTCCGTGAGACCCTTCCCCAGAGGGTCTGAGCAGGTCAAGGCCACAGTCCCTCAGAAAGTGAGGGGATGGGAAACACAGCCCCATCTGAGACAAAATTCAGGAGGGAGGTGCTGTCTGGCAGCCTGACGGCTTGGTCACAGACAACGCAGAAGCAGGGAGAGGATGGAAGCTGGAGACAATGGAGGGGCACTTGATTGCCGGTCATGGAGAGCACAGAGTTCTGATACTAGAGCCTGGCTAGCTGGGTGACGCCATTTTCACCCCTCCGGGCACATGCACATACACGCCTACTCACACCACAACGATACGCCCCAGTAAATTAAGCAGCACCATCTAGTGGAGAATGGAGCCGTTACACCAAGCCTTGGCCAACTGCGCCAATCGCGCTCTATAGAACATCAGTCTCTCCACCTGCTTAGTTTACAGACTATAAAGTACTTCATATTTTGACTTCTAGGGGAAACTGCATGTAATTTCAATCGTATTTCATTCTGTTTGCTGGTCCATCTGTTCAATTATTTTTTCTTTTCTTATTCTTCAATACAGAAAGAAAAAATTTAATTTTAATTTTTTGTTTTTATAAAAATGATTCTTAAATTTGTACTTTTTTGTAAATTTTTAAAATTCTATTTTACATTCAGTTTATTTTATTTTATTCTTTTTTTCAAATTTTCAAATGTTTTCCTTTTTTTTTTTCTTTTCTTTCCCTTTTTTGTCTAATCTATCAAGCTTCTTTCAACAACCAGACCAAAACACAGCTAGGATCTAGCATCCTTTGATTTTTTGTGTGTTTTTAATTTTTTAATTTTTATTTATTTTTTTACTTTTTTCCTTTTCTTTCTTCAAAATGAAGAAACAAAGGAATCCACCCCAAAAGAAAAAACAGGAAGAAATGACAGCCAGGGACTTAATCAACAGATAAAACAGATAAAAGCAAGATGTCTGAACCAGAATTTAAAATCACAATGATAATACTGGCTGGGGTTGAAAATAGACTAGAATCACTTTCTGCAGTGATAAAAGAAATAAAAGCTAGTCAGGATGAAATAAAAAATGCTATAACTGAGCTGCAATCTCAAATGGATGCCACAGAAGCAAGGATGGTTGAAACAGAGCAGCCGCCAATCAGTGATATAGAGGACAAATTTACAGAGAATAATGTAGCAGAAAAAAGGAGGGAGACCAAGGCAAAAGAGCACGATATAAAAATTAGAGAATTCAGTGACTTATTAAAAAGGAATAACATCTGAATCATAGGAGTCCCAGAAGATGGAGAGAAAAAGGGGTAGAAGGTTTACATGAGCAAATCATAGCGGAAAAATTTCCTAACCTGGGGAAAGACGCAGACATCAAAATCCAGGAAGCACAGGGGACTCCCATTAGATCCAACAAAAACCGACCATCAACAAGGCATGTCATACTCAAATTCACAAAATACTCAGGCAATGAAGAATCATGAAAGCAGCAAGGGGAAAAAAGTCCTTTACTTAAAAGGGAAGACAGATCATGTTCACAGCAGACCTATCCACAGAAACTTGGCAGGCCAGAAAGCAGTGGCAGGATATATTCAATGTGCTGAACCAGAAAAACATGCAGCCAAGAATTCTTTATCCAGCAAGGCTGTCATTCAAAATAGGAGGAGAAATAAAAAGTTTCTCAAACAAAAACTAAAGGAGTTTGTGACCACTAAACCAGCCCTGCAAGAAATTTTAAGGGGGACTCTCTGTGGTGAGAAAAGACCACAAACAAACAACAAACAGACCAAAAGCAACAAAGACTTGAAAGGACCAGAGAATACCACCAGAAACTCCATCTCTACAGGCAACATAATGGCAATTAATTCATATCTTTCAGTACTCACTCTAAACATCAATAAACTAAACGCTCCAATCAAAAGACATAGGGTAACATAACAGATAAGAAAACAAGATCCATCTATATGCTGTTTACAAGAGACCCATTTTAGACCTAAAGACACCTTCAGATTGAAAGTAAGGAGGATATGGAGAACCATCTACCATGCTAATGGTTGCCAAAAGAAAGCCAGAGTAGTCATACTTATAACACACAATCTAGATTTTAAATTTTTTAATGTTTATTTATTTTTGAGACAGAGAGAGACAGAGCATGAACAGGGGAGGGTCAGAGAAAGGGAGACAAAGAATCTGAAACAGGCTCCAGGCTCTGAACTGTCAGCACAGAGCCCAACGTGGGGCTCGAACTCACAAGCTGTGAGATCATGATCTGAGCCAAAGTCAGATGCTCAACCGACTGAGCCACCCAGGCGCCCCACACAATCTAGATTTTAAAATAAAGACTGTAACAAGAGATGAAGAAGGTCATTATATCATAATTAAAGGGTGTTCCACCAAGAAGATCTAACAATTTATAAACATTTATGCTCCAAACATGAGGACACCCAAATATACAAATCAATTAATCACAAGCATAAACAAACTCGTTGATAATACAATAGTAGGGGGCTTCAAGACCTCACTTACAACAATGGAGAGATCATCTAAACAGAAAATCAACAAGGAAACAATGGCTTTAAATGACAGATGGACTTAACAGATATATTCAGAACATTTCATCCTAAAGCAGCAGAATACACATTCTTCTTGAGTGGACATGGAATATTCTCCAGAAGACATCACATACTGGGACACAAATCAGCCCTCAACAAGTACAAAAAGATCGAGATCGTAATGTGCATATTTTGAGACCATAATGCTATAAACTTGAAATAAGCCACAAGAAAAAAATTTGGTAAGATAACAAATACTTGGAGACTGAATAACATCCTACTAAAGAATGAATGGGCTAAGAAAAAAGTTAAAGAGGAAATTTAAAAAGTACATGGAAGTAGGGGCGCCAGGGTGGCTCAGTTGGTTGAGTGTCCAACTTCGGCTCAGGTCATGATCTCACAGTTCATGGGTTCAAGCCCCACAATGGGCTGTGTGAGGACAGCTTGCCTGAAGCCTGCTTCGAATTCTGTGTCTCTCTCTCTCTCCCTGCCCTCCCCTGCTCATGTTCTCTCACAAAATTAAATAAACATTAAAAAAAAAAAAAAAGTACATGGAAGTCAATGAAAACAATAACACCACAGCCCAAAACCTCTGGGTCATAATAGGGTAGTATATAGCAATCCAGTTCTTCCTAAAGAAGGAAGAAAGATCTCAAATACACAATCTAACCTTACACCTTAAAGAGCTGGAAAAAGTACAGCAAATAAAACCCAAAACCAGCAGAAGATAGGAAATAACAAAGATTAGAGCAGAAATCACTGCTATCGAAACCAAAACAACAGTAAAACAGATCAATGAAACCAGGAGCTAGTTCTTTGAAAGAATTAACAAAACCGATCAACCCCTAGCCAGTTTGATCAAAAAGAAAAAGGAAAGGACCCAAATAAATAAAACCAAGAATCAAAGAGGAGAGATCACAACCAACACAAAAATACAAACAATAATAAGAGCATATTATCAGCAATTATACACCAATAAAATGGGCAATCTGGAAGAAATGGACAAATTCCTAGAAACATATAAGCTACCAAAACTGAAACAGGAAGAAATAGAAAATTTGGGCAGATTCATATCCAGTAAAGAAATTGAATTAGTAATAAAAAATCTCCCCAAAAACAAGAGTCCAGGGCTGGATGGCTTTCCAGGGGAATTCTACCAAACATTTAAAGAAGAGTTAACACCTATTCTTTTCAAGTTGTTCCAAAAAATAGAAATGGAAGGAAAACTTCCAAACTCATTCTACAAGGCCAGAATTACCTTGATTCCAAAACCAGAGATCCCACTAAAAAGGAGAACTATAGACCAATTTCTCTGATGAACATGGATGCAAAAATCCTCAACAAGATACTAGCCAACCGGATCCAACAATACATTAAAAGAATTATTCACCACAACCAAGTGGGATTTATACCTGGGATACAGGGCTGATTCAATATCCATAAAACAATCAATGCGACACATCACGTTAATAAAAGAAAGGACAAGAACCACATGACCCTCTCAATAGATTCAGAGAAAGCATTTGACAACATACAGCATCCTTTCTTGATAAAAACCCTCAATAAAGTAGGGATAGAAGGATCATATCTCAAGATCATAAAAGGCATATATGAAAGACTCACCACTAATATCATCCTCAATGGGGAAAACAGAGCTTTCTCCCTAAGGTCAGGAACACTGCATGGATGTCCACTCTCGCCACTGTTATTCAACATAGTATTGAAGTCTTAGCCTCAGCAATCAGGCAACACAAAGGAATAAAAGGCGTCCAAATCGGCCAAGAGTAGGTCAAACTTTCACTCTTCGCAGATGACATGATACTCTATATGGAAAACCCAAAAGATTCCAGCAAAAAAACTGCTAGAACTGTTCCATGAATTCAGCAAGTCCCAGGATATAAAAATCAATGCACAGAAATCGGTTGCATTCTTATTCACCAATAATGAAGCAACAGAAAGAGAAATCAAGGAATCAATCCCATTTACAATTGTGTCAAAAACCATAAAATATCTAGGAATACACCTAACCAGAGATGTGAAAAATCTATACACTGAAAACTATAGAAAGCTTATGAAAAAAATTGAAGAAGACACACACACAAAAACAGGAAAAATATTCCATGATCCTGGATTGGAAGAATATTGTTAAAATGTTGATACTACCCAAAGCAATCTTCATATTCAATGCAATCCCTATCAAAATAACACCAGCATTCTTCACAGAACTAGAAAAAACAATCCTAAAATTTGTATGCAACCAGAAAAGACCCCGAATAGCCAAAGCAATCCTGAAAAAGAAAATCCTGAAAAAGCTGGAGGCATCACAATCCCAGGCTTTAAGATGTATTACAAAGCTGTAATCATCACGACAGTATGGTGCTGGCACAAAAACAGACACTCAGATCAATGGAACAGAATAGAGAACCCAGAAATGGGCCCACAAACATAAGGCCAACTAATCTTTGACAAAGCAAGAAAGAATAACCAATGGAACAAAGACAGTCTTTAGCAAATGGTGCTGAGAAAACTGGTCAGCAACATGCAGAAGAAGAACCTGGACCACTTTCTTACATTATACACAAAAATAAACTCAAAATGGATGAAAGACCTAAATATAAGACAGGAAGCCATCAAAATCCTAGAAGAGAAAGCAGGCAAAACCCCTTTTGATCTTGGCCACACCACCTTCTTACTCAACACGTTTCTGGAGGCAAGGGCAACAAAAGCAAAAATGAACTAGAGGGACCTCATCAAAATAAAAAGCTTCTGCACAGCGAAGGAAACAATCAGCAAAACTAAAAGGCAACCAATGGAATGGAAGAAGATATTTGCAAATGACATATCAGATAAAGGGTTAGTATCCAAAACCTATAAAGAACTCAACACCTAGAGGCGCCTGGGTGGCTCAGTCAGTTAGGCGGCCGACTTCAGCTCAGGTCATGATCTTGCAGTCTGTGAGTTCGAGTCCCGCGTCGGGCTCTGTGCTGACAGCTCAGAGCCTGGAGCCTGTTTCGGATTCTGTGTCTCCCTCTCTCTGACCCTCCCCCGTTCATGCTCTGTCTCTCTCTGTCTCAAAAATAAATAAACGTTAAAAAAAATTTTTTTTTTTAAATAAAAAAAAAAAGAACTCAACACCCAAAAAACAATCCAGTGAAGAAATGGGCAAAAGACATGAATAGACAATTCTCCAAAGAAGACATCCAGATGGCTAACAGACACATGGAAAAATGCTCAACATCACTCATCATCAGGGAAATACAAACCAAAACAACAACGCAATAACACCTCACACCTGTCAGAATGGCTAAAATCAACAACTCAGGCAACAACAGATGTTGGCAAGGATGCAGAGAAACAGGATCTCTTTTGTAGTCTTGGCGGGAATGCAAACTGAGGCAGCCATTCTGGAAAACAGTATGGAGGTTCCTCAAAAAATTAAAAATAGAGCTACCCTATGACCCAGCAATTGCACAACTAGGTATTTATCCAAGGGATACAGGTGTACTGCTTTGAAATATGCACCCCAGGGGCGCCTGGGTGGCTCAGTAGGTTAAGCGTCCGACTTCAGCTCAGGTCACAATCTTGCGGTCCGTGAGTTTGAGCCCCACGTCGGGCTCTGGGCTGATGGCTCAGAGCCTGGATCTTGCTTCCGATTCTGTGTCTCCCTCTCTCTCTGCCCCTCCCCCGTTCATGCTGTGTCTCTCTCTGTCTCAAAAATAAATAAACGTTAAAAAAAAAAAATTAAAAAAAAAAAAAGAAATATGCACCCCAATGTGTATAGCAGCACTATTGACAATAGCCAAAGTATAGAAAGAGACCAAATGTTCATAGACAAATGAATGGATATGTGTGTGTGTGTGTGTGTGTGTGTGTACACACACACACACACACAAAGTAGTATTACTAGACAATCAAAAAGAATGAAATCCTGCCATTTGCAACTACATGAATGGAACTAGAGGGCATCATGCTAAGTGAAAATTAGAGAAAAACAAATATCATAGGACTTCACTCATGTGTGATTTAAGATACAAAACAGATGAACATAAGGGAATGGAAGCAAAAATAATATAAAAACAGGGAGGGGGACAAAACATAAGAGCCTCTTAAATATAGAGAAATGAGTGTTGCTGGAGGGGTGATAGGAGGGAGAATGGACTAAATGGGTAAGGGGCATTAAGAAAGACACTTGTTGGGTGGCGCCTGAGTGGCTCAGTCGGTTAAGTGTCCGACTTCGGCCCAGGTCATGATCTCACAGTTCGTGAGTTAGAGCCCTGCATCAGGCTCTGTGCTGACAGCCTGGAGCCTGCTTCAAATTCTGTGTCTCCCTCTCTCTCTGCCCCTCCCTAGCTCCTGCTCGCACTCTGTCTTTGTCAAAAATAAACAAACTTAAAAATTTTTAAAAAGAAAGACACTTACTAGGATGAGTACTGGGTGTTATACATAGGGGATGATTCACTGGAATCTACTTCTGAAATCATTGTTGCACTATATGCTAACTAACTTGGATGTAAATTTTAAAAATTAATTAATTAATTTTTAAGAATCAGGGAAAAGAAAACTAGGTACTGGAAGATCAAAAGCCACTAACCAAGAAGGGCAGGGGAAGCGGGGAATAAACATTTAAAAAGCAGAGAATCATTGAAAAAATAGCCATGTAGTACAAAACATTGCTCTGAGCTTCCTTGCAGCAAGAAAAAGGTGCAGTTCTCTTGACTGGTAGTAGAAACATCCGTTTATTAGAAGAAAACCATTTTTCCCTGTCCCTGAGCTAACTGTAAATTGTCACAGCGGTACTTGTATAAGGAGCATCAAATAAGATAATGATGGTCACACCCCACTTGGTAACAGCTTTATAACATTTTCACTGGTGTTGCACAAGTGGTTATTTCTTAATTCAAGTTTCAGGATAGAAAGCTTAGTTTTGTAAAGGCAGTTACAGAAAAGCATACAGGTTTATTTTGCTTTCTGAGGATTTCATTTTCCACCTGTATATTAGTGCATCCTAAGGAATAAAAACAGAACCATTCCAAAGTGTGGCATCAGAATCATCTAGGGAGCATGTTAAAAATGAGTCCTGGGCACCTAGGTGGCTCAGTCTTTAAGCATCTGACTTTGGCTCAGGGCATGATCTCACGGCTGGTGGGCTCGAGCCCTGTTCCCAGTAAGCTCCGCTTCTCTGTCTCTCTACCCGCACCCCTTCTCCCCGGGATTCTCTCTCTTTTTCTCTGCCCCTCGCTCATTTGTGCCCCCTATCTCTCTCTCTAAAAAAAAAAAAAAAAAAAAAAAAAGAAGAGTCCTAAGCCCTAACTCCAACCTACTTAATTAGAATCTCTGAAAGCAGAATCTGAGAATTTGTATTTTCAACAAGTTCCCCAGGCACACTGCATTAGACTTCGCTTTCTCAACAGAGGTGATCTCAGCTAGGTTTCTAATTACAGTGAAAGGACAGCAACTCCAAACTGAAGTCACTTAAACTGAGGAGAAGGTATTATATATTGCCAATCCAAATACAAGGCACATGGTTAAGCATAATGGTTTAATGTATTAAAGACCATACTTTCTGGCTCTAAGGGCCATACATAAATTACACGTTTTTATATTCATTACATCAGTTTCCTGACAGAGGACAATGAGTCCTCTAACACTAACAAAAATCAATATTCTATTATGATTTTCCTAAACATGGAAATGAAGTGTTCTGGGAAAGGAATACTTTTTCTTTCTAAATCACAACAGCAAAAACACTAATCTTTAACATTGAAAAAGTTCTTACTTCCTGTCAGGCATGGTTCTAAATGTTTTATATATATATATATTAATTCACTGAATCCTTCTAACAACCCTCTAAAGTAGAGGGCCATCCACTTCAGTATAATTGTGGGCTATAGAAATACCACTAACTTTCAGGAGCAAGAATTCTCTCTCAGGAAGCAACCCCACAGCTGTCCAAAGCCTCAACCAAGTATATGACTGAGCACCAAATTGTTTGTATCTATAAATATGGAAAAGATGACCGGGGGCCTAAAATACTTAAAGTTATAAATTACTGAATGCCTATTACTCCTACAATAAAATTATAAGCCCTGCTTATAATTTTAAGCAGGGCTACATCCCAGTAATAAATAAGCTATAAAAAGCACCCTGAAATAATTAAATGCATTACCTATTTAAATTACACTATTCACAATTTTTCATCTGAATACTATTACGTGTCTGAGACCACAAATTGGTTTTAACGTAATGTTTGAATGTTCTTCTAGACAACAGTTATGTCAAATACTTTAGCCATTTCTTTTTTTTCAACGTTTTTTTTTTTTTTTTTTTTTTTTTTTTTTTTTGGGACAGAGAGAGACAGAGCATGAACGGGGGAGGGGCAGAGAGAGAGGGAGACGCAGAATCGGAAACAGGCTCCAGGCTCCGAGCCATCAGCCCAGAGCCTGACGTGGGGCTCGAACTCACGGACCGCGAGATCGTGACCTGGCTGAAGTCGGACGCTTAACCGACTGCGCCACCCAGGCGCCCCACTTTAGCCATTTCTTCCATCAACTCCCAGAACATGAAAACATATCCTGTCATCACCACATTTAAACACACATACGCCTATCTATAGTCCAAGTATGGAAAGAGCCCAAACGTCCATCGACAGCTGAATGGATACAGAAAATGTGGATATATATATATACGCAATGGAATATTACTCGGCAATCAAAAGAACGAAATCTTGCCATTTGCAACTATGTGGATGGAACTAGAGTGTGTATTATGCTACGTGAAATTGGCCAATCAGAGAAAAACAAATATCATATGACTTCACTCGTGGAATTTAAGATACAAAACAGATGAACATAAGGGAAGGGAAGCAAAAATAATATAAAAACAGGGAGGGAGACAAAACATAAGAGACTCTTAAATAAGAACTGAGGGTTGCTGGAGGAGTTGTGGGAGGGAGGATAGGCTAAATTGGCAAGGGGCATTAAGGAAGACACTTGTTGGGATGAGCACTAGGTGTTCTATCTAGGGAATGAATCACTGGATTCTACTCCTGAAATCATTATTTACTGTATGTAACATGGATATAAAAAAGCAAAAAACAAAAAACGGGGCTCCCGTGTGGCTCAGTCGGTTAAGCGTCTGACTTTGACTCAGGTCATGATCTCATGGTACGTGGGTTCAAGCCCCGCGTCAGGCTCTGTGCTGACAGCTCAGAGCCTAGAGCCTGCTTTGGATTCTGTGTCTCCCTCTCTCTGCCCCTCCCCTGCTCACACGCATGCACGAGCGCTCTCTCAAAAGTAAAAAAAAAAAAAAAAAAAAACCAAAAAAAAAACCATAAAATAAAATAAAAAAAATAAAGTGCTTAAGCAAAAAATGAAAAGAAATGAAGTAAATAAGGCAAAATATCAGCAATGTTAAATTGACATCACAAGTATATACAGGTATTCCTTATACTATTCTCTGCGGGATGTTTGAAACTTTTATAAAAAGTAATAAAAAATACACATATCCTCCTTAAATCTATTCTACTTTTAGGAATTAACTCAACGTAGCAGCTCTGTCAACTAAAAATGGCCTAGAAACGACGACCGACCCAATAGCAATGAGCACTGAAGTAACTCAGATTGTGGCCTACAAATGTTATTTCCTACTTAAAAAAAAAAAAAAAAAAAAAATCAGGCCCTTGGAGAAATGGCTGATTGTGACGTGGGACCAAAAATATGTAAGATGAACACCCTGCACATCTGCTGGCTTCCTTATCATATCAGGAAGGAAGCTATCAGAAACCACTGGGTCACATCAAAAGTACTCAGGAGTCAGTTTGAAGGGGTTCCTTCGGGCCAAATATGGGACACTTCGAGCATCAATAAGGATGACAGCAATGGACTAAAACATATCAAATATGTTTAAACCCATGATTTTATAAAGATTTTTAAAATCGTTCATAGGTCTTCTAAGTGAATCAATTCATTATGAAGACTAATAAATAAGAGGAAAAAAATCAAACATTTATCCTGCCTTTCAATCATCCAATTACTTTGTAAAGCAAGTAATTGACACAGGGACATTCTCCACAATATAAGTTGCCCAGCTATTTCATTGATCAAAGGAATGATAAAGAAAATTATTAGAACTTCACCTTTTGACAATCCCCAAATGACCACTATAAACAACGGTCATCAAGAAATAACATCACAGGAGCACCTGGGTGGCTCAGTTGGTTGAGCATCCAACTTTGGCTCAGGTCATGATCTCATGGTTTGTGGGTTCAGGCCCTGTATTGGACTCTGTGCTGACAGCTCAGAGCCTGGAGCCTGCTTCGGATTCTGTGTCTCCCTCTCTCTCTGCCCCTCCCGCACTCACGCTCTGTGTCTGTCTCTCAAAAATGAACAGACGTTGAAAAAAATTTTTTAATTTAATAAAAAATTAAAAAAAAAAAAAAGAAAGAAATAACAGGGTGCCTGAGTGGCTCTGTCAGTTAAGCGTCTGACTTCAGCTCAGGTCATGATCTCATGGTTCGTGGGGTCGAGCCCCATGTCGGGCTCTGGGTTGATAGCTCAGAGCCTTGAGCCCACTTAGGATTCTGTGTCTCCCTCTGTCTGCCCCTCCGCTGCTTGCACTTTGGCTCTCGCATTGTCTCAAAAATAAATGTTAAAAAAAAAAAAAAAAAAGAAATAACATCACAAAAAGAGATACAAGCAGACATTATGTGCCTGACTGAAGTACACAACACTTACAGAGTATTTGTAAAAAAATAGAGAGAGATACCAAACCTGAATTTAATAAAGCCTATATAACTACCAATTTATAGGCAACAAAGACAGAAAAACATGTTAATGATATCATGTGGATGTAATCAGAAGAACCCAGAACATGGGAAATTTTAGAAGACAAACACAGTATTTTCAACAAATAAATTGCAAGGAAGAATAAAAGGAACAGAGGATCAATCTAGGGAATCCCATATCCAACCAACAGGAGTGCCAGAAAGAAAAGGCAAGTAAAATGGAAGGGTAACAACTATCAAAGATAATCTTAG
This sequence comes from Neofelis nebulosa, assembly GCF_028018385.1. Taxonomy (NCBI): domain Eukaryota; kingdom Metazoa; phylum Chordata; class Mammalia; order Carnivora; family Felidae; genus Neofelis; species Neofelis nebulosa. The sequence goes on along the minus strand of NC_080794.1, from coordinate 6,340,175 downwards.
AAGAAAACATAACTGAAGAGGTACATGTGACCTCAATCAAATAGGCTTGTTTAAGAAAACACCTACAACAGTGAAAAAAACACCTACAGCTGGACACTCCTGCTTTTCATCATGAGCCTTTATGCACTAGGTGTTAACAGGTTCATGTATTTTAATTAATATATATATTTTTTTCTCAACTTTTTTTTTTTTTTTTTTTTTTTTTTTTTTTTTTTTTTTTTTTTTTTTTGGGACAGAGAGACACAGAGCATGAACGGGGGAGGGTCAGAGAGAGAGGGAGACACAGAATCGGAAACAGGCTCCAGGCTCCGAGCCGTCAGCCCAGAGCCTGACGCGGGGCTCGAACTCACGGACCGCGAGATCGTGACCTGGCTGAAGTCGGACGCTTAACCGACTGCGCCACCCAGGCGCCCCTAATTAATATTTTTTAAAAAGTAGCAACAAGGTTTCAATAATGACCCAGAAGATTAATTAGCACTATTTACCCAACGACACTATAAGAAAATCTTGTTATATAGTATTTTAATAACAACACCATCTAAGATGTAAACAAAAATCTCCCTTGTTCATCATGGAAAATTACAAGTCCTCTAAAACGCAAGGAAAAAAAAAGTCTGCTAGAACTCTTCCAATGAGCTACAGAGATGTGCAGGGTAGAATCAGCCCCTTGGAGAGTTCAGGCCAGAAGCTGGAATCTGGGGGACCAGAAATTGGTATGCAGGTTTTGGTAAAAAGATGTGAGGAGTAGAGAAAAATACTAAAAAGCCCAAAAGCTGACTTCTAACTTTTCTAACTCAGCTGTGAGCCGCTGTTCGTTGATGAATTCGGATTTCTGTTTCAGTAGGTGGCAATGCATTTCAATCCCTACTTAGGATCAATAAACTGACGAATACAAAAACGCCTCCATAAGAACTTAGAAGAAATATATTTCTGCTTTTTTGTTTAAAGTTAACATTGTTACTTTGGGATAAATCGAACCCAAAATACTGTAGGGCTATTTAATTTAGTCACTGCATATAGGTAGGCAGTAATGCCAGATTTCAGTTACGATAAAACATATTATAAAACAATAACTAAGGGCAAAGAACCATGAAGACAATTGCCCAGGAGGAAATAAAAATACAATGTACAACAGGATTGATGTAAGCAACTCCAAGTATATGGATATGAGAATATCCAGTAATAATTTTTAAGCACACAGATGTATATTAATCAAAGGTCTACTTACAGTATTTCATTAATTAAATCAGTTACATTATCACTTTAAATCACATGATATGAATTAATTTAGAAAAAGTGCTTCCTCACTCCCGTTATTTCATGAAACCCTTTTAATCAGACTCTTCAAACGCGGTTCTAACATTAGTGTTTAACTATCATCACTAGGGACACTTTTTTTTATTAAAAAAAATTTTTAACGTTTAATTTTTGAGACAGAGAGAGACAGAGCATGAATGGGGGAAGGGTCAAAGAGAGAGGGAGACACAGAATCAGAGGCAAGCTCCAGGTTCTGAGCTGTCAGCACAGAGCCCGATGTGGGGCTCGAACTCACGGACCGCGAGATCACGACCTGAGCCGAAGTCGGACGCTTCACCGACTGAGCCACCCAGGCGCCCCACTAGGGACACTTTTAAAATACCTCACACAGGGGCACCTGGGTGGCTCAGTCGGTGAAGCGTCCGACTTCGGCTCAGGTCGTGATCTCACCTTTTGTGAGTTCGAGCCCCGTGTTGGGCTCTGTGCTGACGGCTCAGAGTCTAGAGCCTGCTTCGGGTTCTGTGTCCCTCTCCCCCTACCCAACTCACACTTTGTCTCTCAAAAAATATATAAACATTGAAAAGAAAACTTTTTTAAATAAAATACCTCACACAATAAGCTAGGCTATATCAGTTTCCTACTGCTACTATACAACTACACAAAGTTATTATCTTACAGTTTTGGAGGTCAGAAGCTTGATGAGAGTCTCACTGCACTAAAGTCAAGGTGCTGCAAAGCTGTGTTCCCCGCTGGAGGCTCTAGAGGAAAAGCTGCTACCTTGCCTTTTCGAGCTTCTAGAGGCTGCACTCGTTCTTAAGCTTCCTGCCTCCCTTCCATCTTCAAAACCCACAATGGCCAGCTGAAACTTTCTCACATCACGACAAGTGCCGGCACTGCCTTCTTCTTCCACTTCTACTTCCAAGGATCCTTGGGATTACACTGAGCCCACGTGGACAATCTCCCTATCTTAAAGTCAGCTGATTAGCAACCTTAATTCCACCTGCTACCCCAATTCTCCCTTGCCACGAAACTGAATAATGCTCCCAGGTCCTGAGATATCCTTGTTTGAGGGGAGGGAACATTATTCTGCCCACCACAGCATATCATCTTTACGTAAAATAAACGTGTTTTAAAACTTGCATATGATGCTATCTCAGGAAATTACATGTCCATCCCCAAGCCATTTGCAAAACATTAGAACCGCTCCATTTCTTTTTTAAGTAAATTTTTAAAATGTTTATCTACAACAATAGTTAACACTATGCACCAGTAACTGATCCAAGTGCTTAAACATCTTAACTCGTTTAGTTATAACACATACTGAAGTAACACCAGGAGTAATTACTAAATCTGCATTCGATTTCTCCTATCTTTGTACCAATTCCACCTGATGACTTCTAAAAGAAATCTTAGGGGCACCTGGGTGGCTCAGTTGGATAAGTGTCTGACTCTTGCTTCCGACCCGACTCAGGTCATGATCTCACGGGTCTCATGAGTTCGAGCCTCATGTCGGCTCTGTGCTGACAGTGCAGAGTCTGTTTGGGATTCGCTGTCTCCCTCTGTCTCTCTGCCCTGCCCCCATTTGCGTTCTCTCTGTCTTAAAACAAATAAACATTAAAAAAATTATTTTTATTTTTTTAATGTTTATTTATTTTTGAGAGAGAGAGAGACCAAGTTCAGTAGAGCAGGGGCAGAGAGAGGGAGACACAGAATCCAAAGCAGGCTCCAGGCTCAGAGCTTTCAGCACAGAGCCCGATGCAGAGCTCGGAACCCACGAGCCGTGAGATCATGACCTGAGCCAAAGTCAGATGCTTAACCAACTGAGCCACCCAGGTGCCTCCCCCCACAAATTTGTTAATAAATAAATAAATAAATAAATAAATAAATAAATACATACATACATACATACATACATACATACATACATACATAAAATCCCAAAGTAGCATCTTTGAGGTAAAATAATAGAGAATGCCCTCATACAATCAGATAATTAACAGAGTAAATAAAGAATAGCTCCCTCTTTGCACAATTATAATTTCAGGTAAAAAATTGCCTGATAATACATACACGAAGGAAGTGTCAAACTCACAGGCAATTTAATAAATGAAAATATGTACTACTTCATATTCACTAAATTACCATGAAATAGCTTCCATCTGTATTATTAGATTTGGGATGCACTACTCCGAGCTGCTTTTACAAACAGAGCCTTATTCTCATCAGCTGCTGGGAATACTAGCTTCTAGCAATTAGCCCTCAACTATGGTCCCACTTTTAGAACCAAAAAAAAAAAAAAAAGTGCCTTGCACAAGCACATACACCCTTCCACATACCAGGATCCAGTGATGGATCATCACAGATGTAAATGCCCAGCCCCTCATCTCAACTAGGAAAATCTCTGAAGGGCCCCCTATCTATCTTCAGAATTGCCCACAGGGTCAGGTGAAACTTTTGTTTAGACGACATCACAGGGGCACCTGGCTGGCTCAGTCAGTGGAGTATGCAACTCTTGATCTTAGGGGTTTTAAGTTCCAGCCCCACATTGGGGGCTAGAAATTACTTAAAAAAATAATTTTGAAAAAAAAAAAAAACTGCACAGCAAAGGAAACAATCAACCAAACTAAAAGGCAACCTAAGGAATGGAAGAAGATATTTGCAAATGACATACCCGATAAAGGGTTAGTATCTAAAATATATAAAGAACTTACAAAACTCAACATAACATACACAAAAAAACAAATAATTTGATTAAAAATGGGCAGAAGACATGAATAGACTTTTCTCCAAAGAAGATATACCAATAGCCAATAGACACATGAAAAGATGCTCAATATTACTCATCATCAGGGAAATGCAAATCAAAATTACAATATTACCTGACACCTGTCACAATGTCTAAAATCCAAAACACAAGAAACAAAAAGTGTTGGTAAGGATGTGAAGAAAAAGGAACCCTCGTGCACTCCTGGTGAGAATGCAAACCAGTGCAGCCATTGTAGAAAACAGTATGGGGGTTCCTCAAAATATTAAAAATAAAATTACCACCTGATCCGGTAATCGCACGACTACGTATTTATCCAAAGAATATGAAAACACTAATTCAAAAAGACATATGCACCCCTATATTTACTGCAGCATTATTTATAATAGTCAAATTATGGAAACAGCCAATGTGTCCACCGATTGACGAATGGATAAAGATGTGGCATATATAAAAGGCAAAAATAAAAAAGGAATGAAATCTTGCCATTTGCAACAACATGGATGGAGCTAGAGAATATAATACTAAGCAAAATAAGTCAGAGAAATCATTTCACTCATATGTGGCATTTAAGAAACAAAACAAAAGAATCAAAGGGGGAAAAAAAAGAGACAAACCAAGAAACCAACTCTTAACTATAGAGAACAATCTGATGGTTATCAGAGTGGAGGTGGGGGTGGGGGGTGAATGGGTGAAAGGGGACTAAGAGTGCACTTATCTTGATGAACACAGGAAAAATGTAAAGAATTGCTGAATCACTACATTGTACACTTGAAACCAACACAACAATGTATGCTAACTATACTGGAATTAAAATTTTAAAAAATAATAATAATAAATAAATTTAAAAATAAGAGAATGAGGGGTGCCTGGGTGGCTCAGTCAGTTAAGCGTCCGACTTCGGCTCAGGCCATGATCTCACAGTTCATGAGTTCGAGCCCCACATCGGGCTCTGTGTGACAGCTCAAAGCCTGGAACCTGCTTCGGATTCTGTGTCTCCCTCTCTCTTTGCTCCTCCTCCCTCCCTCTCAAAAATGAATAAACATTAAAAAGAATTGTTAATAAAAAGTAAAAAAAAAATACAAGAATGATATTATTTAAAAGGAAAAAAAGTTACCACACCAAAAAGACTCTGTAAGTATGTATGATGATGAATGTTAACTAGACTTAACTTGATGATCATTTTGCAATATATACAGATATCAAATCATTGTTTTGCATACCTGAAACTAATATAATGTTATATGTCAATTATATCTTAACAAAAAATGTAAGCAAAATACTATAGAAACATAAATATATTCCAAATAATAAATGAAAGAAGACATCACAAATTGTATTTATATCGATTTAAGCTACTTCAAATACATACACACGTGGATTGATGACAAAAGAAATTTCCAAAAAATTCTTAGTTTTTGAGGGTAGGGTATGAAAATTCAAGATTATGAGTTGTTTTAAGTTTACTCAGAAGATATTTTAACATTCAATTAATATAAAATAGTAGCACTAAATAATTAGATAAACGTAAAATGAAATAAAACCATAGATACCACAGGATATTGTTACCCGAACAAAACAATGGTATATAAGAATATATGAAGCATCTACAAATTGTTTCTTGTTGTTACAAAGCACTATGGGGGGGGGGGGAGGGGAGGAGCACTACAGAGAAGCCTACAAAGAAACAATCCAGAATCAATAAATACACACACCACACACACACACTTATAATTTACCTGCCACAGGAGGGACGACACCAGAAAAACGCACTGTTGCATGTTCTCCATTAACTTCAACTCGTCGACCAATGACATCTAAGGTCAACGTGTCATTCATGATAATATAGCCAGAATCCAAAATATGAGGAGATCTAGGAAGAAAATTACAAAATTGACAAGATCTTAATAAAGTCCTTAAAAATTTGTTTTTTTCATGTATTGAGATATTCCTTTTTTTTAATGTTTATTTTTTGAGATAGACACACACACACACACACACATACACACACACGCACACACACACACGAGTGGGGGAGGGGCAGAGAGGGAGACACAGAATCTAAAGCAGGTTCCAGGCTCTGAGCTGTCGGCACAGAGCTCAACACATCACCCAAACTTGTGACCTGCGAGATCCTGACCTGAGCCAAAGTCAGACGCTTAACCCACCGAGCCACCCAGGCGCCCCTTCACTTTAGTGAGATATTCTTGAGGTCAACACTCCTGCAATTTAGTCTTCATATTTTGGTGAAGAGAAGGACCTATAGGTTTATGTGGCATATTCTCATAGTTTCATTTTACTTTACTTTCTAACTATATTTTGATAATAATGTGTTTATTTTGAGAGAGAGAGAGAGAGAGAGAGAGAGAGAAGAGAGTGCACACATGAGCAAGGGAGGGGCAGAGAGAGGGACAGAGAAAATCCCAAGCAGATTCCATGCCATCAGCACAGAGCCTGATGTGGGGCTTGAACCCACAAACTGTGAGATCATCATCATGATCATGAGCTGAAACAGAGTCAGACACTCAACCAACTGAGCCACCCAGGCTCCCCAATAATATGGTTTTTTTTTTTTCAACGTTTTTTATTTATTTTTGGGACAGAGAGAGACAGAGCATGAACGGGGGAGGGGCAGAGAGAGAGGGAGACACAGAATCGGAAACAGGCTCCAGGCTCCGAGCCATCAGCCCAGAGCCCAACGCGGGGCTCGAACTCACGGACCGCGAGATCGTGACCTGGCTGAAGTTGGACGCTTAACCGACTGTGCCACCCAGGCGCCCCTTTTTATTTTTTTTATTTTTTAAGCAATCTCCACACCCAGTGTGGGGCTTGAACTTACAACCCTGAGATCAAGAGTTGCATACTCCACCAACTGAGCCAGCCAGGTGCCCCTGATTTTTTTTTTTTTTTTTAATGTTTATATATTTTTGAGAGAGACACAGAGCATGAGCAGGGGAGGGGCAGTGAGAGAGGGCGACACAGAATCTGAAGTAGGCTCCTGGCTCTGAGCTGTCAGCACAGAGCCCAACACTGGGCTCGAACCCATGAACCATGAGACCGTGACCTGAGCCGAAGTCAGACACTTAACCGAGCCACCCAGGTGACCCCCCAATAATATGTTTTTTTAATGTTGCTCAACTCCAGTTAGCTCACATCACATAACTTGTCTATTCTGTCATCTGAAGGGGATAGGAAGGAAAGGAGAATAGAAGAGAGGGGGACAGGGGTGCCTGGGTGGCTCAGTCAGTTAAGTGTCAGACTTTTGACTTCGGCTCAGGTCGTGATCTCATAGTCGTGAGATCAGCCCCGTGTAGAGCTCCATGCTGCGCACGGAGCCTGCCTGAGATTATCTTTCTCCCTCTCATTCTGCTCCGACTCCTCTCTAAAATAAAAAATAAATTAAATAAATAAAAAAAACAAAAAAAAGGAGGAGAAAAGTGATAGAGAACAGGACAAGAAAACAGGCAATATGGGCATTGTTATCTCTTGAGGATGGGAGAAAAACACAAATCCGTAGATATAGGAAGCAACACATACAAGGAACAATAAATAAAAATTAAACTCTAGGGGCACCTGCCTGGCTCAGTTGGTGGAGCATGTAGTACTTGATCTCGGGGTCGTGGGTTCAAGCCCCACATTGGACACAGAGCTTACTAAAACAAAACAAACAAAAAACCAGGAAACTCGGGACGCCTGGGGGGCTCAGTCGGTTAAGAGCCCAACTTTGGCTCACGTCATGATCTCATGGTTTGTGGCTTCAAGTCCCACATCGGGCTCTGTGCTAACAGTTCAGAGCCTGGAGCCTGCTTCAGATTCTGTGTCTCCCTCTCTCTCTGTCCCTCCCCCCTCACATTCTGTCTCTCACTCTCAAAAAATGAATAAACATTAAAAAAAAAAAAAACAAAACAACATGAAACTCGAATAAAAAGACAGAACCATGAAACTAAAGAGAAGGCCCTAAAGGGAGACAGAGTGAAAAGTATCTCCTATCCAGGAATGGTAACTAGATCCACCTCCTACTTCACAGGAAAGCAGAAGACTGAGGAACATGTGAAAAGACACTGTCAATCCAAAATCCAGGGAACCCTACCGTCAAACAAGTTAGTTTCTTCAACACAAGGAGAACACGAGAAGAAAAAGAAAGACATGGAGGGAGAACAAACAGATTTAAAAACACTGAAGACAACCAATTGCAACATATGGACTTCGTTTGGACCCTAATTTTTTAAAAAAGTGTAAGTAACTTTAAAGTAAAAACTTGTGAGAATATTGAAAATTTGAACACTGACTAGATTTGATATTAAAGAAAAACTGTTTGGGGCACCTGGGTAGCTCAGTCGGTTAAGCGGCCGACTTCGGCTCAGGTCACGATCTCGCGGTCCGTGAGTTCGAGCCCCGCGTCCGGCTCTGGGCTGATGGCTCGGAGCCTGGAGCCTGTTTCGGATTCTGTGTCTCCCTCTGTCTCTGACCCTCCCCCGTTCATGCTCTGTCTCTCTCTGTCTCAAAAGTAAATAAATGTTACAAAAATAAAGAAAGAAAAATAAAGAAAAACTGTTTAAGACTCAATGAAATCCTTATCAAAATACCAATCGTAGTTTCCACAGAACTAGAACAATTCATGCTAAAATCTGTATGGAACCACAAAAGACCCCAAACAGCCAAACCAATCTTGAGAAAGAACAAAGCCGGAGGCATCACAATCCTGGATTTCAAGTTATATACAAAGCTGTGGTAATCAAGACAGTATGGTACTGGCACAAAATTTAGACAAATAAATAGAACAAAACGGAGAGCCCAGAAATAAACCCGCACCAGTACGGTCAATTAATTTATGACAAAAGAGGCAAGACTACCCAATGGAAAAAGACAGTCTCTTCAATGAACAGTGCTGGGAAAAATGGAGTGCTACATGCAAGAGAACAAGCCTGGATCACTTTCTTACACCACACACAAAAGTAAACTTCAGATAGATTAAAGACCTAAATATGGATCCTAAAACCATAAACTCCTAGGAGAAAACATAGGCGATAATTTCTTGGACATCAGCCTTAGCAACATTTTTCTAGTATGTCTCCTGACGCGCGGGAAACAAATGCAAAAATAAACGACTGGCACTACCTCAAGATAAAGAGCTTTTGTACAATGAAGGAAACAATCAACAAAACAAAAAGGCAACCTACTGAATAGGAGCAGATATTTGCAAATGATATATCGGATAAGGAATTAATATCCAAAATGCATAAAGAATTTATACAATTCAACACCAAAACTACAAATAATCCAATTAAAATGAGCGGAGGACCTGAAGAAATATTTTTTCTAAAGAAGACATACACATGGCCAACAGACACATTGAAAGGATGCTCAACATCACTAATCACCCAGGAAATGCAAATCAAAATCACCATGAGATATAACCTCTATACCTTTTAGAATGGTTAGTGCCAAAAAGACCAGAAATAACAGGTGTTGGTGAGGATGTGGAGGGAAAAAAAAAAAAAAAAAAAAAAAAAAAAAAAAAAAAAACCCCAAAACCCTTGTGCCCTGTTGGTGGGAATGTAAATTGGTGCAACCACTGTGGAAAACAGTATGGAGGGTCCTCAAAAAATTAAAAATAGAAATACCATATGACGCAGCAATTCCACTACTGGGTATTTACCTAAAGAAAATAAAAACACTGTATCAGTTTGAAAAGATGTATGCATCCTGTGTTTATTGCAGTATTAGTTCCAATAGCCAAGATGTAGAAGCAACTTAAGTGTCCCCTGATAGACAAATGGATAAGGAAGAGTGGTGTGTGTGTGTGTGTGTGTGTGTGTGTGTGTGTGTGTGTGTCAGACGAATATTATGCAGCCATAAAAAAGGATGAGTTTGAGCCATTTGCAACAACACAGATGGACCCAGAGGGTCTTATGCTAAGTGAAATAATTCAGGCTGAGAAAGACCAATATCCTATGATTTCATTCATATGTGGAATCTAAAAGCAACAACAAATGAATAAACGGAAAAAAAAAAGCAGAATCAACCTTAAATACAGAGCTGATATTTGCCAGAGGTGAATGGGGTGGGGGTGAATTGGCAAAATAGGAGATACAGGCTTCCAGTTATGGAATGAGTAAGTCACAGGAAGAAAAGTCACAGCACAGAGAATATAGTCGATGACACTGTAACAACGTTCTATGGTGACAGATGGCAGCTTCACTTGTGGTGAGCAAAGCATAATGTATAGAGAAACTGAATCACAATGTTGTATACCTGAAGCTAATGTACCACTGTGTAGCAACTATACGCAAATAATTTCTAAAATAAAAATTCAAATGTAAAAAAATTTAAATGTGTAAATTTAACTATAATTATCCTAAAAAATAGTTTTCACTAGTCTTAAATGCCTTGTCAATTTTCATTAACATGTAAACAGAATTTTTTACAAGCGAAATAGATATGTAATTTCTATCCTACTTCTTTTATTAACAGGTGAACATTTTTCTATACAGCCACAGAGTTATCATATTAAGCTCTTTAATGTTGACCTGTAGATCCACAATTTACTTAATCATTTCTATTCCTTCCCCCCCCCCCAAAAAAAAAACAGCTAAAAACATGCTTTTGTTTTTAAATTATTCTTGTCCTCTGAAGTATTTCCCTGGGAAAAATTCTTGAGACAATTATTCAAAGTAAATAAACATGTTTAAGATTCGAGAAAGCCATGGCCAGACTGTCCATCCAAAAACAAAGTTAAATACTAACACTGACACTAAAAGAAAATCTACTTGTTTACTTGTTTCTATAAAGTCTTATGAATTCCCATGAAGAACTTTCTTTTTTTTTTTTTTTTTTTTCGTTTTTCTTCTTTTTTTTTTTGTTTTTTTTTTTCAACTTTTTAAATTTATTTTTGGGACAGAGAGAGACAGAGCATGAACGGGGGAGGGGCAGAGAGAGGGGGAGACACAGAATCGGAAACAGGCTCCAGGCTCCGAGCCATCAGCCCAGAGCCTGACGCGGGGCTCGAACTCACGGACCGCGAGATCGTGACCTGGCTGAAGTCGGACGCTTAACCGACTGCGCCACCCAGGCGCCCCCCATGAAGAACTTTCAAGTCAGGTCTTCTCTATTCTATACTTGTACAACTAATTTTTTTAAACTAATCTCTACACCCAACATGGGGCTAAAACTCACGACCCCAAGATCAGGAGTTGTGCGCTCTACTGACAGAGGCAGGTGCCCCTTGTACAACTAATCATTGAAGCAGGACTTAACACATCATTATTCATGTAAATGCAGAACTTTACATTTATATATACTGAACATTGAACACTCCAACATTAATTATCTCTCCCAGCTCTGTCCTGTGCAATTTTTGTAAGATCGAAACAAAATGTGTATGCGTGTGTGTGTGTGTGTGTGTGTCTGTGTGTATTAGATATATGACTTTGACCAAAGACAGAACCCATACAAATTGTGTGTAAAACTTTTCAGTTATAAGCCCTCTTATTATCCAGTTCACATGCAAGAACATCATGAACTTTGTGAAATGCTCCCCTGAAATCAAAATAAACTGTCAGTCCCAGAATATACTGTCAATCAGAGGAATGGGGTAACTTAAACACCTCTGAGTTGTATGAATATTTTTGGAAGGAACAGTTGTTCCTTTGTGATTTGTTCTATTGACAATAATGAGTACGAGAAGGAAGATAATGATGATCAACAGAGAAAGTAAATACTGCACTGTTCTCTGCAAATTTCCCTGGCTTGTCAGGGAATTGCAATCCAAACAAACAAACAAAGGCAAATTTAGCAAGACTCGCTCAACTCTTGCTACTTCCTTAGGATTACTGCTTTTCTAAATGTTCACAAAAATCTTTCCTAGAGGTTCTATTTCCCCTTGTTCATTACTCTTTAAAGATTACGGACAGGAATTTTTGCAATCGTATTTCCCAGTTCTTTCATAAATTACTACACGTAATTTCTCTTGGAATGCAGGCTAATTCAAAATGGCCAAACACTATACCACCTCCTTTTATCTTCAACATGCTTTTAAACAGGCTTTTTTTTCTTTTTAAAGACAGGAATCATTTTCCATAGACACGACAAAAGATAAAAAATTGAGTCAATCTGTGATTTTTCTGTCATCTCTATGCTACATTAAATATATTTTCAAAAGATGAAGCAAAGGTGGCAAAATGTTAACAATCGCTAAATAAAGGCAACGAGTATCTGGGTGTTTCCTATGTTTCAAAATATTCAAGATTTAAACTAAAAGCCGTATATTACTACACCCAAGGCATTTGTACTACTTTTTAGTCTAGATCAATCCTAGAAGCTTCTTTTCTTATCTTCCCATTTTTTCACAAATTGATTTGGAGGCTCAACCTTACCAGTATTTTTCTTAAGAGGTCCATTCAAGTGTCTGAAAGTCATTGTTATGCTGTTTATATTTTTCCAGATACATCTTTCTCACTTAATTTTTTTTCTTAAAAAAAATTTTAATGTTTATTTATTTTTGAAAGAGAGAGAGAGAGAGAGAGACAGAGCATGAGTGGGAGGGGGCAGAGAGAGAGAGGGAAACACAGAATCGGAAGCAGGCTCCAGGCCTCGAGCTGTCAGCACAGAGTCCAACACAGGGCTCGAACTTGGGAATGGCAAGACTGTGACCTAGGCCGAAGTCGGACGCTTAACCAACTAAGTCACCCAGGTGCCCCTTTTCTTTTCTTTTTAAAGTTTACCTAACCATTTTGAAGGGGGAGAGAGAGAGAGAGAGAGAGAGAGAGAGAGAGAGAGAGAGAGAGAGTACAGAGAGAGAGAGAGAGAGAGAGAGAGAGAGAGAGAGAGAGAGAGAGAGAGAGACGGAGGGAGGGAGGGGCAAGAGAGAAAGGGAGAGAATCCCAAGCAGGCTCCACACTGTCAGCGCAGAGCCCCAAGTGGAGCTCACACTCACAAACCATGAAATCATGACCTGAGCCCAAGTTGGATGCTTACCCAACTAAGCCACCCAGGTGCCCTTCTCACTTAACTTTTTAAATAGATGATACTCAAAAGAATAAAAGGGAATACACTAAAAGTTTCCCTTCCATTCCTGCTAGTCATTAGCTCTTTCCATTGGCAACAGTTTTATTGTATCTTATAGTATCTTCCACACACATTTTGTGCTTATACAAGCTGATATATTTTTTTCTTTCTTTCCACAAATGATACCATGCTCTATATGGGGTTCTATTCCTTACATTTTCATTTAATAATATAACCTGGAAATTAACCCACAGCCATGTCAGAAGCTTTTACATTTTTTATGGCTACACAGTATTTGTATAGATATACCATAATTTATATAACCCGTCTTCACAAACTGATGGACTTAGGTTACTTCCAAGTCTTTGCTATTATAAATAATACTGCAAAGATTAAACCTGCTCAATTATTTTTTATACCTGTGCAAAAATAACTGTAGCAAACAATCTCAAACTGGGTATTGCTGAATCAAAGGGGAAGAGCATTTTTAATGTTGAGAGCTAATAACAAATGTCCCTTTTTAGGAACTGCACCAATTCACAATCCTACCAGCACTGTATGCAAGTCCCAGTATCATCACAACGTTGCCCTTCACAGAATAATTTTTGGTTACTTGTCAGTCTGATAAGTGAAATATATATTTTATTTACATTTCCTTTTATGAGGGAAGCTGAGCATCTATTCATTTTGATTCCCTTTTCTATGAATTACTTGTTCACATCCTTTACCCACTTTACTTATCTTTTTCTTAAGCTGTTTTTAAAAATATAAGCTGTTTTCTGGATGTTCTTCACAATGAGATGACTACATAATTCCTCAAAGTAAATACTTCGAAAAGAATTGCAAGGAAAGGGGCACCTCGGTGGCTCAGTTGGTTAGGCGGCCGACTTCGGCTCAGGTCATGAGCTCATGGTTCATGAGTTCGAGCCTCACGTCGGGCTCTGTGCTGACAGCTCGGAGCCTGGAGCCTGCTTCAGAATCCGTAACTCCCCCTCTCTCTCCGTCCCCTCCCCAGCTCATGCTCTGTCTCTCAACTAATAAAGAAACATTAAAAAAAAATTTTTTTTTAAAAGAATTGCAAGGAAGGACACAAGCAGATAATTGTACAACCACGTTCACGGCGCTATTATTCGCAAATAGCCAAAAGATGGAACTAACCCAAATATCCGTTGATGGATGAATGGATCAACACAATGTGGTATACACATATAGTCAAATATTATTCAGCCTTAAAAAGAAAGGAAATTCTGTCACATGCTATAACATGGAGGAACCCTGGGAACATCATGCTAAGTGAAATAAGCCAGTAACAAAAGGACAAATACTGTATGATTCCATTTAAATGAAATACCTAGAGTAGCCAAATTCATAGAGAAAGTGGAATTGCGGTTGCCAATCGCTGTGCAAAGGGGGAAATAGTGTTAATGGCTACAGTGTTACAGTTTTGCAAGATGAAAAGAGTTCTGGAGACATAGGAGTTAAGATTGCACAACAGTGTGAATGTACTTAACACTACTCAATTGTACACCTAAAATTGTTAAGAGGGTCTGGGGCACCTGGCTCGCTCAGTCTGTGGAGCATGAGACTCGTGGTCTCAGGGTTGTGAGTTTGAGCCCCATTCTGGGTGTAGAGATTACTTAAAAAACAAAAAAAAAAAATCCTCAAGGGATGCCTGGGTAGTTCAGTCAGTTAAGTGTCTGACTCTTGATTTCAGCTCAGGTCATGATCTAGCAGTTCTTGAGTTTGAGCTCCGTGTCGGGCTCCTTGGTGGCAGTGTGGAGCCTGCTTGGAAGTTTCTCTCTCCCTCTCTCTGCCCCTCCCTGCACACTCTCTCTCTCAAAATAAATAAATAAACTTTAAAAAACTGTTTTAAATATTTTTTAAAACTTGTCACGGCGCCTGGGTGGTTCAATCGGTTAAGCCTCTGACTTTGGCTCAGGTCATGATCTCATGGTACATGGGTTCGAGCCCTGCATCAGGCTCTGTGCTGACAGCTCAGAGCCTGGAGCCTGCTTTGGATTCTGTGTTTCCCTTTCTCTGCCCCTCCCCCACTCATTCTCTCTCTCTCTCTCTCTCTCTCTCTCTCTCTCTGTCAAAATAAAGACTAAAAAAAGGTGAACATAAGGGCAAGGAAGCAAAAATAATATAAAAACAGGGAGGGGGACAAAACATAAGAGACTCTTAAATATGGAGAACAAACAGAGGGTTACTGGAGGGGTTGTGGGAGCGGGGGATGGGCTAAATGGGTAAGGGGCATTGAAGAATCCACCCCTGAAATCATTGCTACACTATATATGCTAACCAACTTGGATGTAAATTTTAAAAATAAACAAATAAAAAAGAATTTAAAATTTTTTAAATAAATAAATAAAAATAAATTTAAAAATTTTTTAGTATTTTTCAAAAATTGTCAGGGCACCTGGTGGTTCAGCCTTAAGGTTAAGCATCTGACTCTTGATTTCAGCTGGGGTCATGATCTCACCATTCCCGATATGGAGCCCCACATCAGGATCTGTGCTTACAGTGCAGGGCCTGCTTGCGAGTGTCCCCCCTGCCCCCACTCTGTCCCTCCCCTGCTATCGCTCTCTCTCAAAATAGACTTAAAAAAAAAAAAAACTATTAAGATGGTCAATGTTATCTGTATTTCAGCACAATTAAAAAAATAATATGAGGGGCACCTGGCTGGCTGAGCCCAATATTTCAAGTTTTAGAGAGCTCTGATTTGCTTCCACTTTAATTGGGACACTGAATCATTAAGAATATGGTATTTCATGGGAATAGCCATATGCTTACCTCTTTGAAACTACACTACATATAATGCATCCTTCAACGGACCTCTTCATTAAGACAATTGTTTGGAGACTATAGATGCTGGTGAGGATATGGAGAAACGGGAACCCTCTTGCACTGTTGGTGGGCATGCAAACCAGTGCAGCCACTCTGGAAAACAGTGTGGAGGTTCCTCAGAGAATTAAAAATAGACCTACCCTATGACCCAGCAATAGCACTGCTAGGAATTTATCCAAGGGATACAGGAGTGCTGATGCATAGGGGCACTTGTACCTCAATGTTTATAGCAGCACTTTCAACAATAGCCAAATTATGGAAAGAGACTAAATGTCCATCGACTGATGAGTGGATAAAGAAATTGTAGTTTATATACACAATGGAATACTACTTGGCAATGAGAAAGAATGAAATCTGGCCTTTGGTAGCAACGCGGATGGAACTGGAGAGTGTTACGCTAAGTGAAATAAGTCATACAGAGAAAGACAGATACCATATGTTTTCACTCTTATGTGGATCCAGAGAAACTTAACAGAAGACCATGGGGGAGGGGAAGGGGAAAAAAAGGTTAGAGAGGAAGGGAGCCAAACCATAAGAGACTCTTAAAAACTGAGAATAAACTGAGGATTGATGGGGGGTGGGAGAGGGGCACTGAGGAGGGCACCTGTTGGGATGAGCACTGGGTGTTCCATGGAAACCAATTTGACAATAAATTTCATACTTAAAAAAAAAAAAAAGACAATTGATTGCAAGCGAAAAAAAAGACAATTGTTTGCAAGCGTGTGTATAGAAGCTAACGGAAATAGCTGTATGTTTAACTCATTAAAAATACATTGTTTTTAAAAAAATGAAAAAAAAAAGAATATGGTATTTCTTCTCCACTCTTCAAGTTATACCTTCCTAATGCCCTAGGAAGCAGTTTGATTATATTCAACATTTTTTTCATTGAGAAGATTCAAAAATAGCTTCTTTTCCCAGAATCTTTGAGGCTCTTTCACTTCACTTATTTCTTCCTCCTTGTTGATGAGAATTCAAAACAAAGGAATCTTTCCTCTCATTTTGTTTCTGCCAAGGAACTTAACAATGGACCCTCCCCACTCCACACACAAATCAGGTCTTTTCCAGAGAAAAGAAGCCTCTAGCAGAATTTAAGACAGCTGAAATCTTTCATCATTTATCTGATTTTTGTGCCTCTTTTATAATCTGTATTAGGAGGATAACAAACTTATTCTCTTTACCAAATGATATACAGCATAATCGATAGATCTCTTCTCCTCAGCACATTGTCCCTTGTGCTTTCTACCCTAATGTCACTACTCTTCGCGCCAAACAAATATGTATATCTTCCTGATATATACTCTTCAGCTCTCAAATCTTACATTGGATTGTTTTTAACAAAGACATGTATTTCCATTCCAATAATGAGCCCATCCCAGCAAATTTTAGTGATATTCACGGTATTGCAGGTATCCTCCTGGAACGGAAACTTGAGACCACACGTTCAGGTGCTATGCTTTTGCTACAATTTCGCCCTAAAATCTTTTGGCTGTCTCCTCCATTACTTTGATTATGTATAACACTCTTTCTTCTCAACAGCATCCAATTTCCATAGTGTCAGGAGCAATTTTTCCCTCTTTATAGAATGTTAGTATCCATTCCTCTCAATCACATTTTCTTAATTCCTACTGGGAACTATTTTTCTCAATTCCTCTGAGAGGCAGACTACTTTAGAATGAGGCTGATCATTACCTGGGAAGACAAGAAAAGAAATGGCCTAGCATCTGAGTTATTATCTATGCTTATTAGGAATAAAAGATGAGAGGGAATATATCTTCAGTGGTTAAGTCATGACCACCAGAAACTCAGAATAAAGGTAGGTCAAGGTTAGTACCTGGCCTTGATGGTATCAAGAAAACATACATGACTATCCCAAAAAGTGGGGACTGCACCATAATGGGACAGTGCAGGTGGATATTCCTCAGAAACCCAAAGGCTGCATCTAGGAAGCTTGGCCAAAGAAATATAGTATAGGTCATGTAACTGGGATCAGGGGTAACTAACAAGAATAGAGTAAGACCTCACTCAACTCCAGGTAATTGGACCACTGGGCTGATTACCTGGACAGAGCCTAAGGGAGGTGTTTTTTACCCTAAATCCATAGACTCAAGGTATCTTCTAACTGAAATTCGGCATTTTCCAAAATTGTGCACATAGGCAAAAAAAAAAGTTGATTAGCAGCACCTGTGATCCCACATCTATCACATTACAGCTAGTATAGATATCCCAAGATACATTTTACATGCATCACTATTTCAAAATTACAACATTTATTAGACCTGCCGCTAGATTCTGTCATTTAAAATATTAATGAACACACATTACATTACAATTTTTAAGTACTTTGATAACTTTATTTCACATAACTGGATTCTCATCTAAAATCCTATGTTTTTTTCCAACCTTTATTATTTATGTTTATTCCAATTTTACTAAATTCCAGTTAGTTAACATACAGCGTAAAATTAGTTTCAAGTGTAGAATTTAGTGATTCAGCACTTCCATACAACAGCCAGCGCGCATCATAACAAACAAGTGCCCTCCTTAATTTCCCTCACCTATTTTACCCATCCCCCACCCACCTCCCTTCGCGTAACCATCAGTCTGTTCCCTACAACTAACAGTCTGTTTTGGGTCACCTGGGTGGCTCAGTCAGTTAAGGGTCCAACTTCGGTTCAGGTCATTATCTCACGGTTCGTGAGTTAGAGCCCCGTGTCAGGCTCTGGGCTGACAGCATGGAGCCTGGAGCCTGCTTCAGGAGTCTGTGTCTCCCTCTCTCTGCCCCTCCCCTGTGCACTCTCTGTCTGTCTCTCTCTCTCTCAAAAATAAACATTAAAAAAAATTTTTTAAAGTCTATTTCTTGGTTTTCCTCTTTTCTTCTCCCTGTGTTAGTTTTGTTTCTTAAATTCCACACTAGCGAAATCATATGGTATGTCTTTCTTGGATTTATTTCGCTCAGTGTAATACCCTCTAGCCCTGTCCACATGGTTGCAAATGGCAGGATTTCATTCTTTTTTGTGGCTGAATAATATTCCATTATATACATATACCACATCTTTTTTATCCATTCATCAGTTGATGAACATTTGGGATCTTTACATAATTTGGCTATTGTTGATAATGCTGCTGTAAACATCAGGGTGCATGTATCCCTTCAAATTAGTGTTTTTGTACATTTTTGTATCCTTTGGGTAAATACCTCTTGGTGCAATCGCTGATCATAGAGTAGTTCTATTTTTAACGTTTTAAGGAACCTCCACACTATTTTCTACAGTGGCTGCACCAGTTTGTAATCCCACCAATAGTGAGAGTGTTCTCCTTTCTCTGCATCCTTGCCAACACCTGTTGTTTCCTATGTTGTTAATTTTAGCCGTTCTGCCAGATGTTAGGTGGTATCTCATTATAGTTTTGATTTGTATTTCCCCAGTGATGGGTAATGCTGAGCCTTTTTTTTCATGTGTCTGTTAGCCATCTGTATGTCTTCTTTGGAAAAATGTCTATTCATATCTTCTGCCCATTTCTTAACGGATTATTTGTTTTTTGGATGTTGAGTTTTGTAAGTCCTTTATAAGAAATCCTGTGTATTTTCTGTATTTAAAAACATTTTGGGGCACCTGGGTGGCTCAGTAGGTGAAGTGTCCGACTCCTGCTTTCGGCTCTGGTCATGATCTCACGATTTGTGACATCGAACCCCACATAGAGCTCCAGGCTGACAGTGTGGAGCCTGCTTGGGAGTCTCTCTCTCCTCTCTTTCTCTGCCCCTCCCCCCTCAAATAAAGAAACACTTTAAAAAAACATTCTAGGGTGTCTGGCTGGCTCAGTCTGTAGCATATTGTCAGCAACTCTTGATCTTAGGGTTGTGAGTTGACCCCCCACATTAGGTATAGAGATTACCTAAAAATAAAATCTTTAAAAAAAATTCTAAGGAGCTCACAGACTTTATCAGACTGTTAAAGGGGTCTTTATCCTAGATAAAGAATCAAGGAAAATTTGAGGACATGACAGGCATCAAAGTAAATTATTTAAACTAAATTACATAGCCCTTTACAAAATGCTTTCATTTTCCTTATTCACAATATTCATTCAAAATTGCCGGCAATTTCTTTTTTTTTTTTTTAATTTTTTTTTAACGTTTATTTATTTTTGCGACAGAGAGAGACACAGCATGAACGGGGGAGGGGCAGAGAGAGAGGGAGACACAGAATCGGAAGCAGGCTCCAGGCTCTGAGCCATCAGCCCAGAGCCCGACGTGGGGCTCGAACTCATGGACCGCGAGATCCGACTGAGCCACCCAGGCGCCCCGCTGACAATTTCTTTAATTCTTCTACAGATTCTTCTAAAAAACCACTGGTTTGTTTGTGTTTTTTTTCTTAATATATGTAGGCGTCACGCCCAGCATAGAGCCCAACATGGGGCTTGAACTCACACCCCTGAGATCAAGAAATGAGCTGTTACAGTACACTTCATTCAACTTCTCCAGTGATAGATGAAGAAACATCAAGGGACTTTTTCCTTATACTAAAAGGCATGTGGCATCCTGGCCCTGGTATCCTCTGGTGACAGGAACGCAGACTGAAAGAAACAGTTCCACTAGTTTGTTCTGCATTCATTCCGTCTCACCTCAGTTTGTCTCTGGAATCCATGTTGCTAACATCGTGTGTTTGTTGTCGTTAAAAATAAAAATATAAAAATAAAAAAATAATAATTAAAAAAAGAAATTAGCTGAGATCAAGAGTTGGATGCTCAATTGACTGAGCCACCCAGGTGCCCCCAACTGTGTTATTTTCTGAGTGGAAGAATCTTAACCTGGGAAAGACATCTGAAGAGTTCATCCATATTATCAAAATGGTTCTCACCTGTTTTCTGCCATTTTTAGCCCAGCATCTTCCCCTTGTGGGAAGTGTATTTTCTCTGCCTGGTGGGCTGTCACTCACCCACCAGAGGAGTGGACACATGGCCCAGGATGGCCAATATAGTGACTCCTCACCTCTATTTCCTTGCATATAGCAACTGGTCCATACGTGAAGACCCTAACCCAAGCAGAGCCAACCTTTTAGAAAATGACATGGGCTCTTGAAGACAGGATCTATCCCTCTCTTTCCCAAGACCTAAAACAAAAGGACCACTTAAACCTGGAATAACTGAGGGCACCTGGGTGGCTCAGTCGGTTAAGCATCTGATTTCAGCTCAGCTCATGATCCCACAGTTCATGAGTTCAAGTCCCCACATCAGGTGAGCCCTGCTTCTCTCTCTCCCCTCTCTCTCTCTCTCTCTCTCTCTCTCTCTCTCTCTCCACCCCTCGCTCACTTGTGCCCTCTCTCTCAAAAACAAAACAAAACCAAAAAACACTAGAAGAGCTGGGAGGTACTTCTGATACTATATGGAAAAAATTTGTGTGAAAATAAGGTCACAAGGGAAAGTGGAGTTGATCCAACTATGCGTGAAGCCTTTCATTAGCCCAAATGAAACAGTAAATTTTCTTTCGCTTACATCAGTTTGAGCTGAGTTTCTTTCTCCTGCAACTGTTAAGAATTCTGAAAAAATACACAAGAATTAAGATCATATGTGTTCCTATTTACTGTAATACGAACATTACATGCAGTCAGTCTGCTGGAAAGAAATTCGACCTCATCCACTACATGTTACCTATGGGACACTGGATAATTTAACCTCTGTGTGTCTCAGTTTCCTCATCTGTAAAATGTATACTAGGAGGACCTACTTCACAGGACTGTTGTGAGAATTAAATGAGTTTTTATGTGTAGAAGTGCTCACCATCAACAGTTGATAAACGTTAGCCATTGGGGCACCTGGGTGCCTCAGTCATTTAGGCATCCAACTCTTAATCTCGGCTCAGGTCACAATCTGATAGTTCTTGAGTTTGAGCCTCACATTGGGCTCTGCACTGATGGCACAGAACCTGCTTGGGATTCCGTCCCTCCTTCTCTTTGCCCCTCCCCTGCTTGCACTCTCCCTCTCAAAATAAATAAACTTGAAAAATAAATAATTTACTGGGGCACCTGGGTGGCACAGTCAATTGAGCATCATCCGACTTCGGCTAGGGTCATGATCTCACGGTTCAAGGGTTCGAGCTCCATGTCGGGCTCTGTGCTGACAGCTCAGAGCCTGGAGCCTGCTTTGGATTCTGTGTCTCCTTTTCTCTTTGCCCTCATCCTCCCCACCCACTTACACTTGGTCTCTCTCTCAAAAATAAATAAAGCAGTTAAAAAAAGAATAATAAATGTTAGCCATTAACATCTCTTAATCACTAAGACCCTTAACATCATAAATTAGATTCTATATTTAAAAAATTTTTTAATGTTTATTTTTGAGAGAGACAGAGCATGAACAGGAGAGGGGCAGAGAGAGAGAGAGGGACACACAGAATCGAAAGCAGGTCCCAGGCTCTGAGCTGTCAGCACAGAGGCGCACACAGGGCTCAAACCCTCGAATCGCGAGATCATGACCTGAGCTGAAGTCGGACGCTCAACCAACTGAGCCACCAGGCACCCCTAGATTCTATATTTAGATAAGGAGAAAACACTCCATAAATTCAAAGAAATATATTACAAATTCAGAATAACAGTACCTGACATGGGGAAGTTTAACTGCAGTAGGCCCACACCGTTCACAGGTATGGATTCTATCTCATTTCCCACCTTCTTAAACCACCAAGAGATCCAAAAAGATATCTGATGCACAAAAGAAGAGGTAAAAAGTACTGGCACTTCGTGAATGAATATTAGAAAAAAGATTTTTCAGTATGACTTCCATTACCTTTCCAAATATATGTCCCTCAATTTTTCCCTGTGTTTATTCAAAATTGTACCAAAATAATCGGTGTGAGGTCTGAAGATCGTTCACACACTGACACCTATCGAGTAGAAAACTCAACATCAATGGGAGCCACACCTAACTGAGATTTTGGAGCTCCAAGTAGTGATCTTAGCTCAGACACTAACAAGCTGTGACTCCTTACGCTTATTAACCTGTTACAAAGAACACAAGGAGTTGAAAGACATGCTCTTAAAAGGAACTTGTAGTCTAACTGGGAGAGATAACCAACAGCAAAAAACTAAGACCTAAAATTAAAAGTGCAAGGACCAAATTCAGTGATGGAAGAGAACCATGTGGGTTAAGAGGGAGGGAAGGCTCCTTGTGGGAACCACGCCCTGATGAAGCTGTCAGGAATGGACAGCAGAGAGTAAGGAAAACAAACTTTCTAGGTAGGGAAATGTAAGAGGGTTTCTTTGATTGGAGGTTCATGTTGAGACTAGATACAGAACTTGGGAATCCTTTAAACATTTAAGGGCAAAAATATCATCTGCTTTTAACTTACTACCCAAAATGTAACAATTTCCAAGTACGTGGCCCAATTTTTTTAATAAGCCCTACCCCCAACAAGGGGCTCAAACTGACCACCCCAAGATCAAGAGTCATATGCTCTACCGACTGAGCCAGCCAGGCACCCTGCTATTTAGCACAATTTTAAACAAACCCACCTGCTGTCTTCCCCCCCCCCCCCCCCCCCCCCGCCCCCACCATAGACCAGCGTTCCTTTTTGGCTAAACGCATGCCTTGTCTGCTCCCATTCTGTCAGCAGCACCTGCTAGGCTGCAAACATCGAAAGGAAGGGGGCTGGAAACAAGAGCCGGAACGTCCGCTGCCCTCAAGGACTCTATTAGATTTAAGCCAGAGAACAAATGCAAGGAGCCTCTTAAATGTATGGTTTCAGAGGTCGCGGGACATAGAGGTAGGCGGTTTATTGGGGCAAGCATGATGGCACACACGGGCTTGAGGCATGCTTGTAAATCAGCTGTTCCGGGGGGCGCCTGGGTGGCTCAGTCGGTTAAGCGGCCGACTTCGGCTCAGGTCACGATCTCTCGGTCCGTGAGTTCGAGCCCCGCGTCGGGCTCTGTGCTGACAGCTCAGAGCCTGGAGCCTGTTTCAGATTCTGTGTCTCTCTCTGTCTGACTCTCCCCTGTTCATGCTCTGTCTCTCCCTGTCTCAAAAATAAATAAAACGGTAAAAGAAATTAAAAAAAAAAAAAAAAATCAGCTGTTCCGGAAGGACAGCCTTGAGCCTGCCCTTGCTGACAAGGCAACCAAAATCTGCTTCAGGGACTTCTTTTCTTTTTTTTTACTTTTTTTTTTTTTTAATGTTAGGAAATCACGGTGCCCAACCAGTCGTTCAGCTCTTCCTCAGTAACAGTGTTTGATGTACCTGGTTGCTCAGACTCCACGTTTTCTTCCATTGCAGGTGGTTCTGCAGGACCTTCTTCTTGGGCCACCTCCCCATCTGTCTCAGATTTTCGGCCCTGAGGTGTCTGGTCTGCTAAGATGTTCTCTCTTTTACAGGCACGTCTAAACTAAACGCCAGATCTACTTCTTCCTCCGAGTGGTGTGCAGCTGACTGCAGTGGGGCAGCGGGTTCCTAAGAACCCTACGAGGATCCAGGCTTGGGCTACCCTTCCCCAGGTGCCTGAGGCAGCCAGCAGCAGATTTCAGCTCAGAGACGGATCCCTTTCCTCCAGGCCCCAAGGGCCCTTTTAAGTGCCTCCCCAGTCCCTTGGTTTCATCATTTCTCTTTGGTTTCACCTGAGGAAGCTCCAAAGGAAGGGTGGCCTGGACCGGTTCAGCAGCAACATGGAGGTGGACTAAGACAGGCAGTTCTCAAAGGGCTCGAGCCAATGGCTCACAGTCCACAGAAAATGAATTGTTTTGGACATAAAGCTTCACCACCCCACTCTTTCTCCTCAACAAACCGTTACTGTGAGAATGAGTCCCCTGCAGAGCTGAGAACACCAGAGTCTGGCTCTGTGGTTCTCCACTATCATTATCGACCTCTTTTTCAATATCTTAATATCCATCCCAGTTGGAAACTATCTTGCTTTTAGATCTCCGCATCACTGTCACCTTCAACAGGCACTTGGGCGCTGGGGCACCGGACTGCTCACCTCCCCAGAGCCCCAAGGAAACAGGCTGCTCTGAGCTCTGAGGTGCCACCAGCATCGGAGGCGGGCGGGGGGGGGGGGGGGGGTGAAGGTGGGGAGGGGAGCACAGGATCCTTCCGATGTCCTTTTTATTTAAAAAAAAATTTTTTTTTTAACGTTTATTTATTTTTGAGACAGAGAGAGACAGAGCATGAACGGGGAGGGTCAGAGAGAGAGGGAGACACAGAATCTGAAACAGGCTCCAGGCTCTGAGCAGTCAGCCCAGAGCCCGACGCGGGGCTCGAACTCACGGACCGTGAGATCGTGACCTGAGCCGAAGTCGGACGCTTAACCGACTGAGCCACCCAGGCGCCCCCCAATGTCCTTTTTAAAGAAGGTTTTTTAGTTGTGGTAAAATACACGTAACATAAAATTTATCACCGTAACCACTGTGTTTTAAGTTTATTTTGAGAGTGAGCCTGCAGGGGAGGGGCACAGAGAACGGGAGAGAGAATCCCACGCGGGCTCCGCACAGTCAGCGCAGAGCCCAAGGGGCTGGAACTCACGAACCGTGAGAACGTGAGCTGAGCCGCTTTCAAGTGTACGGTTCAGAGGCATTAGATATGCTAACACTGTTGTGCAACCAATTACCGAAACTTTTCTATCTAGCAAAACTGAAACTCTATACCCACTGAAGGACTCCCCATATCCCTCTCTCCCTAGCCCCTACCTTCTGTTTCCATGAACTTGCCCCTCTAGGTATCTAAGTGGAATCCAGCACTATTTGTCTTTTGGGACTGCCTTATTTCACTCAGCATGTCTTGCTGTCCTTTTATGCCTCATGTCAAAGCCTGTCTCCAAGTTGTACTCTGTCCTCACGGTAGTTCCTTTGTCTTCACATACTGAACTGTCTCGTGTAATTTTAAGCACGTCCTCCAACAAGTTTTAAGCATTTCCTAAGAGGCTATAGGAGGCACATGTTCTCTCTGAAAGAGGCACATCTCCTCTCTAAAACATCAATGACTGGGGCGCCTGGGTGGCTCAGTCGGTTAAGCGGCCACTTCGGCTCAGGTCATGATCTCGCGGTCCGTGAGTTCAAGCCCCGCGTCGGGCTCTGTGCTGACAGCTCAGAGCCTGGAGCCTGCTTCCGATTCTGTGTCTCCCTCTCTCTGACCCTCCCCCGTTCATACTCTGTCCTCTCTGTCTCAAAAATAAATAAACGTTAAAAAATAAATAAATAAATAAATAAAAATAAAACATCAATGACTTACATCTACACCAAACCCACAATTTTTCTGACAAAACTGTATAAAAGAGAATAAATTAATAACTTTGTGCCCTTTCTGTACACACTTTCAAAAATCAGCAAATCTTCCCAAATCATTCCTCCACAAATTCATCCCAGCCACTCCTAATAACTGGCAACCTATAACGTTTCTCCTTTCTGGTAGACCTTACTTACTTTCTGGGTCATATTCATTTCACACTGAATAATATGTCTACCTTATTATTTTTAACGTACTCTCTATTAGAGACAATGCATTGTTGCATATTTCCCAACAAAAGGGTAAGGTAGGGAAAGTACCATAAACTTTTTAAATAAACTTTGAGGTGCTAAGCATACAACAAATATTCTACTAAAGTATATGATAAACTGACTTTAATCAATCAAAAAGAAAAAAACAAAACCACCAGAAAATGGTAACAACTCTAGTTTTATTGTTGAACATTCACATCTTACAAAAATAATTAAGAATTGAGATGATCCAAGAAGTCTGTTTAAATCCATAACTTAAAGGTAAAAACAATATTGTTCTGCAGGGTTGAGATTCAATTAAGACTGGGATGCCTGGATGGCTCAGTCGGTTAAGCATCTGACTTCAGCTCAGGTCATGATCTCACAGCCTGTAAGTTCAAGCCCCAGTCTGTGAGTTCAAGCCCGGTGTGGGACTCTGTGCTGACAGCTTGGGAGCCTGGAGCCTGCTACGGATTCTGTGTCTCCCTCTCTCTGCCCCTCCCCTGCTCACACTCTCTCAAGATAAACATTAAAAAATTTCAATTAAGATTGAATTAGATTCAATTAAGTATTCATAGTGAAATTCAAAATTAAATTTAAAAGGTTAACCAGGGCACCTGGGTGGCTCAGTCAGTTAAGCATCCGACTTTGGCTCAGGTCATGATCTCAAGGTCTGAGACACAAGCCCCGCATTGGGCTCTGTGCCTACAGCTCAGAGCCTGGGGCCTGCTTTGGATTCTGTGTCTCCCTCTCTCTCTGCCCCTCCCCTGCTCATGCTCTGTCTCTCTCAAAAGTAAATGAACATTAAAAAATAATAAATAAAATAAATAAAAAATAATTCCTAAAAAAAAAAAAAGGTTAACTGGTATAAGAACAGAGTAATATATCTTCCAAAGAAGTAGAAAAGAAAATATGAAGAAAGAAAACAAAACAAAATCCAATCTCAATCCAAATCTCAGTCCAAAAAAGTCAAGAAAGGAAGAGAAAAAAAGCACAGAAAGTACAAAGTATAAAATGGTAGAAAAGGTCCCAATCCATTCCTTCAACTGTTATATTATGGGAAGCCTATTGAAAGCCAGATACTGTTTTAGGCACTAGGAATACAGCAGTAAACAAAACAAAAATATCTGCCCTCATGAAGCTTCTATCCTAGTGGGGGGAACATAGTAAGCCAGATAAATGAATAAACCACATGGCATGTCATGTAATGAATGGGAAGCACAACGACAAGAGGGCAACGGAGATGTAAGGAAGGATATGTCAGAGAAGACCTCACTGACAAGGTAAAATTCCAAAAACGAGAAGGGAGGTAAGGGTCTGAACCATATAGACAGACAGAGGGACTGGAGAGACTTCCAGGCAAAAGAACCCCAAGTGCAAATATCCTGAGGTTGGGATGTGCTTGAGGAGGCTTGAGAAGTAGCAAGAGAGATCAGAGGTAAAACAGGAGGGCATCATACAGGACCCTGGGGGTCACTCTACCAGCTTCGGCTTTTACTCTTGAATGAAATGGGCATTCTTTGGAGGATTTTTTTTTTTTCTTTTTCTGTTTCTTTTTTAAGTAGCCCTCACACCCAGTGGGGAGCCTGAACCCACCACTCTGAAATCAACACCTGAGCTGAGATCAACAGTCGGAGGCTTAACGAATTGAGCCACCCGGGCACCCCAGTAGTCCATGGAGGATTTCTTGAGAGGAGGGCAAAAGTTTGATTTTTTTTTTTTTTTTTTTTTAGGAGGATCACTCTAGATGCTGTAATGAAAAAAGACTGAAAGAAGAAAAGCAGATTAGTTAGGTGGCTATGCAGTAGTCTGGGTGAGAAGGGACTGGGAGTCCGGACAGATTCCGAAGGTGAAGTCCATACAATCTGCTGGCAGATCGTATGTGTGGTGTGTGAAAGAGATGAGTCATGGATGGCTCCAAAAGTTTGGGCCTGAACAAATGTCTCAGTAATGACAATGAGTAAGTACAAAAACCTGCCTGTCAAAAGGCAGAGACTGTTGCCGTGGATTTTTAAAAATCCCCAGCGACAGCTGTTTCTAAAAGCATACAGAAAGGTTAAAACTTAAACGATGCTGAGACAAATATCAAATGACAGCGGCCTTGGCTAGGTTAATGTCAAACAAGTCTGCTCCCTTCATCTTTATCTCCCCCCGTCTCTACCTTAACCGTCTGGCATTTGTGAACCCTGTCTTCCAACGAGACTGTTGTTTCTTTGGGGACAGGGATGTCGCACCCTCATGTGCACCCACCCACAACTCGGAACAGTCCGCAGTTGGTAGTAAACACTATTTCAAAATGTTAAATGTTCTCCACCTACCACACGTTATTCCTCCTCGTCCACAAATGTTAAATGATTCGGAACTTCAGGGCTGTTTCTCTAACCTGACCTACTTCACCTCGTCCAAAGTGACCCGCCAGCAAGGCTTCCCGGTAAAGGGATGGACGGCGCTGCCAGTGCGGCTTCCTGGCCCGCTCGCCTGCCCGGACTCCCTACAGCCGGCGCGCCTGGGTCTGGTCGAGGCGGCAGGGAGCAGGCAACGCCCGACTCCTGACCACCTAAGAAGTTTCTAGGAAAGGACTAAAGGACCGAAGCATTGCAGGGTGACGCACCGGCCACTGGCCGGCCACGAACGCTTGGCTCCCGCAGCCCCTCAGCCCCTCCGAAGCTCACCTGCAGGCAGAGAGCCCGGGGGGTCCGGACACCGACCCTCGCACGCGCCAGGCAGCAGAGGAGCTTCCGGTCCTGGCCGGAAGTGCTTCCTTAGGGAGACAGGAAGTCCCACCTCCGCGGGGTGGGCGGTGGCTGCTGGAGCTTAGGCGTGGCTATAGCGAGCAAGGGGCTTCGGAGTCGGAGGTTTGGCCCACCCACCCAAACCTGGGCAAGCTCCCCGCCCCTCTGCTGCCCCGGTGCTTCCTCTAAACTCAGGACGGAACAACCCAATGAACGTCCATGTTCCAGCCTACTTGTGATTCACTTCCATGTTTATTGAGAGTCTACCAAGTCGGAGGCGTGTGGTCACAGATAAGAAGATAGTGTTGATGCCTCAAAAAACTAAGAGGATAATAATAATAATCAACCAGGTAAAATAGGCAGAATGAAAGTAAGTGCAATCATAGAAAAAGCAAATTCCATAGGTTTGTTAATTTCTAAGCGTCAGATTTCTATGTAATTAGCTCAGTGGTTTGTTATGAGGATCAAATGAGATGACACAAATAAACATTGAGCAATGGGGTCTGGTACATGATTAAAGCACACATAGCTGTGGTGTTGGTATCATTGGTTGAAAATAAGAAGCCTTTATCCACCCCCCCCCCCCCCCGCACAAGGGGAAATTGAATAACAACTAAGGGAGGTAGCATTCATGCTGACTGTTAAAGTTGAGAAGAATTTCAGTACATAGAGAGATACCCATTGTGAATCTGTAAACAACTGCTTTTGTTGATTAATGAAAGGACATGGGATGAAAAACCTTGCTCCCTAAAACAGAACTCTCAGAAGTTTGTTGTTTGAAATCCTATCAGTGAGAATGGAACATCCCTCTCCTGCCCGGCAGAGCTGAGCCATGTGGATCATTTTGGCACTTTTCCAGTCCAGGTATAGAGCTTCAAATAAGGGGTTTTCAGATACAACATTCCACGTTTATTTTAACTTTGTAGTTTTCAAGAGTTCCAGACCTTAGAGTCTGCTTCATAGCCCAGACCAGAGCCTGCTTAATTCTTACCTATACTGCACCCAATCCTATGCTATCACAGTCTCTTCCCCTGCCTCTGCCTTTTTTTTTTTTTTTAAGTTAGACATCCTGCCCCTCTGGTGTCTGTGCGGTCTTACTTGTTTCAGCAACTAAATAAACCTTTGTTAGACTATAGGCTTGCTTTTGAATGAACCTTATCACTATTGTGAACAAGGTTCTTAGACTCATGAAAGTTGGAGGACACTTTTATTTTGTTTTTAAGGTTTATTTATCTTTGAGAGAGAGAGAGACAGAGAAAGAGCATGCAAGCAGGGGAGTGCGGGGGGCGGGGGGCGGGGGGCAGGGGGAGATAGAGGATCTGAAGCAGGCTCTGTGATGTCAGTACAGAGCCCACGGTGGGGCTCAAACTCGAACCGTGAGATCATGACCTAAGCCCGACAGACACTTAACCCAGTCAGCCACCCAAGTGCCCAAAGAACTCCAAAGAATTCTTCTAGTCTCTTCTTCCTTCTGTAAAGTAAAGGAGTTCCTTACTGCTTTGATTGCTCCCTCCGTGATTATCTATCTTTGCCTATCGTTCTTCTTGTGCTACCTACTCTCTCTGTGTCTACATCTACTTTCTTGATTTTTGTTATTGGAAGGCTGACAACTATTTTAATGCAGAAATCATTTGGAGTTATGGGGTAACTTGATAGAAGATCAAGGTCAGGTAAACCCACTAAATACCAGGAGACATATTTGATTTCATTAGTGTCTAAGTAGACAGCATGAAAGTTGAGTCTACACCCAGATATTTGGTCAAACACTCGTCTAGACATTGCTGTGAAGGAGTGTTTTAGATGAGATAAACCGTTGAATCAGTATACTTTGGGCAAACCAGATTGCCTTCCATAATGTGGGTGGGCCTCATCCCATCACTTGAAGGCCTTTAGAGAAAAAAGTCTGACCGCCTCAGAGGAAGAGAGAATTCTGCCTCCCTGGAAGCACATGGCCATGAAACAGGGAGAAAGTATCAAGGTTCTTACCACAAGAAAAAAGCAAGGAAATGATTTCTGGGTAGGTAAACAACATCAGGCATAGATTCAATTCGATATCTTCTCAAATCTCTCCAATGATACTATTTAAGGTTATGGTTTGTCTTATTTTAAGGTTTTCTGTGTTCCCTTGATTATTCCTGTCCTGTTTAAGTTAAATTTTTCTATATTTTCTTGTTTTCTTGTTGCTTCTTTTTTAACCTCGGTTTTCTCTGTTAATACAGCAGGTACTCCATAAATGTGGCAGTTTCCAGCTGTTCATTTATATTACAGAACGAGGCAGTAGAAACGCTAAATGGGAGCAAGTGGGAGCTCAGCTCCTGTGATCAGGGCTGCCTGATGGTAAGTCTCATTGTCACGTGAATGGGAAGGGAACAGCCATCAAACTTCCAGAAGGCTCTCAAATGCCCAGTAGAAGAGTGTGGCTCTTTGACACCAGCATGTCTGCTAGTTGCCCAAATTCATCCCGGAAACTGACTTCTAGTTCTCTAGAGAAGATGTCTTCCTCTTTTGCTTGAGGACATATACCTGGCAGTAACAGAAACCCATGGGGGAGGGGAAGGAAAAAAAAAAAAAAAAAGAAGTTAGAGTGGGAGAGAGCCAAAGCATAAGAGACTGTAAAAAACTGAGAACAAACTGAGGGTTGATGGGGGGTGGGAGGGAGGGCAGGGTGGGGGATGGGTATTGAGGAGGGCACCTTTTGGGATGAGCACTGGGTGTTGTAGGGAAACCAATTTGACAGTAAATTTCATATATTAAAAAATAAAAAAATAAATAAAAAAAAAAAAAGGACATATACCTGGCAATGATGATTTAGTTTCCCTACTGGGCACAAGAAGGAGGTAGTGGCGGCGGGGGGGGGGGGGGGGGGGTGGGGGGGGGGGGGTTGTTCATCCTTTTGTTTACAGACCATCAATTAATTTCTGTTTTCATCCATATTTATCCCTTCAAACCCCTGTGTTGACAAGTATAGCACTGTTCCAGTTAGTTTCCTATTGCTGCTCTAACAGATTATCACAATCTTAGTGGCTTAAAACCACATATATTTATTATCTTACAGGTCTGAAGAAGTACAACACTTCTCACTGGGCTAAAAACAAGGTGTCAGCAGGGCTGTGTTGCTATCTGGAGGCTCCAGGCAAGAATCTGTTTCCTTGCCTTTTCTGGTTCTAGGGCCACCTGTATTCCATGGCTCATGGTCCCCTTCCTCCATCTACACAGTCAGAATGGTGGGTTGAGTCCATTCCACATCACTCTGACTTTGTTTGTAGTCTCACATTTTCTTTGACTCTCCCCTTCTGCCTCCTTCTTCCACTTAGAAAAATTCTTGAAATTACATTGGTCCACCTGGACAATTCAGGATAATCTCCCTATTTTAGGGTCATCTGATTAGCAACTTAATTTCGTCTGCAGCCTTTGTGCCCTTTGCCGTATATCTACCATATTTACAGTTCTGGGGATGAGGACATGGACATCTTTGGTGGGGGCATTCTGCATATGGCTTTACTGAACCTGTTGGATCCTGTGTCAGCCACAACCACTTCTCTGCATATATTTAGCTGTGGCTTTATCTGCACGGCTTTCATCAGTCAGTAATCTGCTGTCTGTATTCTGGAATCTCTCATCCACTAACAGAGCCCCTTCCTTTAAAAAAAAAAAATTTGGGGGGCGCCTGGGTGGCGCAGTCGGTTAAGCGTCCGACTTCAGCCAGGTCACGATCTCGCGGTCCGTGAGTTCGAGCCCCCGCGTCAGGCTCTGGGCTGATGGCTCGGAGCCTGGAGCCTGTTTCCCATTCTGTGTCTCCCTCTCTCTCTGCCCCTCCCCCGTTCATGCTCTGTCTCTCTCTGTCCCAAAAATAAATAAAAAAACGTTTAAAAATTTTTTTTTAATGTTTATTTTTGAGAAAGAGAGAGGGGGAGAGAGAGAGAGAGAGAGAGAGAGAGAGAGAGAGAGAGAGAGAAAGTGCAAGCGGGGGAGGGGCAGAGAGAGAAGGAGACATAGAATCCAAAGCAGGCTCCAGGCTCTGAGCTGTCAGCACAGAGCCCGACGTAGGGCTCAAACTCACAAGCAGCCGTGAGATCATGACCTGAGCCAAAGTTGACTGAGGCACCTAACAGAGCCCTTCCATTCTCAATGTTATTTTGATATTTTTAGCCTTTTTATTTCTTTTACTTTCCTTGTAGTATTCTCCCAAACTGAAAAAAGAATGAACGCTAGCAGAAAAATTCATCTCAGGCAGACTTGGGACCACTTTCCCAGCTTTTAGATTTAAGAAGCGCCTGAGGGCGTCTCATCTCCAAGCTTCGTAGACACTGTTGACAGCTTTATTGTTAAAGCTGACAAAGATCCTTCAAAGTCTGACATGTTTCTGCTTCCTTGCCATGGGAATGTTGCTATGAACATTTGTGTATGAGGTTTTGCATGGATATTTTTTTTTTGCATTTCCCTTGGGTAGTGGATTGAATGTGTCCTCAAAAATTCATGCGGAAGGGAGTGGGGATGTTACTGTCTGGTCCATCCTCTCTAGAGTCTTGCTCATCCCCAGGAATGTTACCACAATCATGGGAACTTCTGGTTTTCGCTCCCTGCCCCGAATCTCTCCTCTCTTCTTTTCTCTTTGCCCTGAAAGTCACTGCTCCTTTTTTTCCGTACCCTTCTTCCCGGACACCTAGACTGACCTCATCAACAGGCTCAGGTTTCAGGAAAATTAATTCAGAAAAGGAAGTATCTTGCAAGAAATTTCTTTTAGTCTTAGAATCATAATACTTCCCAGAGGTGAAAAAGCGCAAAATGGCATGGGTACCTTTTTGGAAGTAAGGATGGAAAAAATAGAGGTGGAAGAACACAAGTATCTCACAAAAAGTATTTTGTTAATATCTGTATCTGTAAATATCTATATCTACGTCTATATGTCCTTATAGTATATAGTTTTGCTCCACTCAATCACAGAATGTGATTTAATCAACTTTTTTCTATTATAAATGCTGCTGCAATAAATATACTTTTATAGGGGCGCCTAGGTGGCTCAGTTGGTTAAGCGACCAACGTTGGCTCAGGTCATGATATCACAGTTCATGGGTTCAAGCCGTGCATCGGGCTCTGTGGTGACAGCTTGGAGCCTGGAGCCTGCTTTGGATTGTGTGCCTCCCTTCTCTCTCTGCCCCTCCCCTGCTTGTACTCCATCTCTCTCTCTCAAAACTAAAGAAAAACATTAAAAAAAAAAAAAAAAATATTATATATATATATATATATATATATACTTTTTGTATACATTTTGTACATCTGAGGGAGTATATCTTAAGTATATAGTCCCTTCTCAAAATGTAAAACAAGGTCACCATATGAGTTAGCAAATGCCACTTCTAGGATTTACCTGTCACTGTTGGCTGAGCTGCTATAACAAAATACCACAAACTGAGTGGCTTAAACAACAGAAGTTTATTTTCTCACAGTTCTGAAGGCTCAAGTCCAGGTTAAGGTGCCAGCCAGTTTGATTCCTGGTGAGAACCTCTTTCCTGGCTTGCAGATGGCTGTCTTCTCACTGTGTCCTCACATGACATAAAGAGAGAAAATAGTTCTCTCTGTCTCTTCTTATAAGGACACTAATCCTGTTGGAAGGTCCCCACCCTTATGACCTCATTCAACTTAGTTACTTCCATAAAGACCCTATCTCCAAATACAAAATAATGGAGGTTGAGGCTTCAAAATATGAGTTTTGGGGGAACATTATCCAAAAGAAATGAAAAAATACACCCACACAAAAACTTATATGCAAATGTTCCTAGCAACATTACTCATAAGAGCCAAAAAGTAGGAACTACACAAATGCCCATCAATTGACAAGCGGATAAACAACATGTGGTATATCTATATGATAGACTGTTATTCAGACTTAAAAAGAAATGAAATTGTGATACAACACGGATGAACCTTGAAAACACCATGTTAAGTGAACAAAGCCAGTCACGAGAACTATGTAATATATTGTATGATTCCACTTATATGAAATGTCCAGGATAGGTGAATCTACAGACAGAAGACAGATTTGTGGCTGGCCAGGGTGGGGTCTGGGAAGTGAAGTGGACGGAAAATGAAGAGTGAATCGTAACACGGATGGGGTTTCTTTTAGGGAAGCAAAAATGTCCTAAAATTAGATTGTGGTGATGGTTACGTAACTCCAGGAATATAATAAGACCCACTGAATTGTATGGTGTGTGAATCAAAAAAGCAGTTTCAAAAGATACATATATTCCTAAAAGTGGAGTGTCCAGGGATCAGTGCAGAACCCACTATGCCTAGGTGAGCTCATTCAGTCCCATGGCTCTATACATCATCTGCATGTCAGTGACACAATTCCAACTTCCTGCCTTGCTTGATCTCTCCTGTGAACTCTCTCTTGCCTTGTGCATGCAAATGCCTTCTTGACATCTCTTCTTGGATAGCGCATAGGCATCTCTAATTTCCCCCCCAAAATGCTGTTCCTCCTCTGTCTTCCTAAATCCAAGTTATGGTACCGCTATCTACTCAGTTTCTTTAAAAATCCAGTGATCATCCTTGATTCCTCTTTTCATTAACTCTACATGCTATCCACCAGTAATTCCTGTTAATTCCACTTAAACTAACCCCAGCTTGACCTCTTCGCACTGTGTGCCCTGCTCCCACCCTTGTTTTAGCTACCATTGTCTCTCATGGGATACTCTGACGCTGTTCTCAGGGGTCTCCTTATGTCCTCTCATAGCCATCTATGAATTCATCATCTATTCAGATGCCAGAATGGTCTTCTATAAATGTAAATTAAATATAGTTCCTCTCTTTCTTGAAATCCTCTATTGGCTGCCCAGTTGCATTTAGATGAAAAGCTAACATCCTGAGGCACCTGGCTGCCTCAGTCGGTAAGAGCATGCGTGCGACTCTTGATCCCGGGGTTGAAAGTTCAAGCCCCATGTTGGGTGTAGAGATCACTTAAAAATAAAATCTTACCTCTCTCAACTCCACTTAATCATACTCAGTGTGTGGTTGGTGTATTTTCAGAGAGAGAGACAGGCCCTCCTAATGCACTTCAGACCAGCCCGAGTGGCCTCTGTTCCTAGGATTACAACAGCTTCTATATGCATCAGGAGCGTTGTGTCAGATGAATCCACCACCGCCCTCCTGCTGTTTTCCCTTTTCCAGCCAAGGCCTCTTTTGATGCCATGTCCAAGACCTACAGCTATCTCACCCCTGGCCTCTGGAAAGAGACTGTGGTCTTCAAGTCTCCCTATCAGGAATTCAATGACCATCTTGTAAAGACCCATACCAGAGTCTCTGTGTGGAGGACCCAGGCTCCAGCTATGGCCACCACATAGTTCTATACTAGACAAATGCAGTGAGGGGCCCCTGGGTTGCTCAGTTGGTAGGCATCCGACTTTGGCTCAGGTCACGATCTCACAGTTTGTGGGTTTGAGCCCCGCATCAGGCTCTGTGCTGACAGCTCAGAGCCTGGAGCCTGCTTCGGATTCTGTGTCTCCCTCTCTGTCTGGCCCACCCCTGCTTGTACTCGTACATGCTCTCTCTCTCAAAAATAAACATTAAAAAAAATAAAGTGAATTAAAGTTCGTTAAAAAAATAATAAAATAAAATCTTAAAGAAAAAAGCTAAAACCCTTACTCTGGTTTACAAAGTCCTTCGTGATCTGGCTCCTACGTTGTCTTGTACATACTGGCAAAGGTCTTTCTCACCTTAAGACCTTTGTACTCCTTTTGCTTCGATTGCTCTGCACCAGGATTATAGTATGGCTAATTTCTTGTCATTCAGAACTCAGCTTAAATGCTACTTCCTCAGAGAGGTCTTCCCCAAACACCTAATGTAAGTAGCCAGCTTTTAAAAAGTATTTTATTGCTAATATTTCTTGTTTATTGGTGCTTTCATGACTTGTAAGATTTTTAATATTTGAATAGATAATACATTCACATGCTTCAAAAGTCAAGAGTCATACATGGGTGTACAGTGAAAAATCTCTCTTGTTACTCCTATTTCCCAGTTTCTGTCCTCACTTCCACTCTTGGGATAATTTAGTCAATATTTTTCTTTTATGCCACGCTTTTTCACACAATGGCAATTTCTTGTACAATCTCTTAATCTACGTGGTGTCTTGTTTTTCTCTTTCTATAGCTTGAATATCAGCTTACCTTAAGAACAAAGGGAGGGGTGCCTGAGTGGCTCCGTCGGTTAAGCATGGGACTCTTGGTCACCATCAGGTCACCATCAGGTCACCATCTCACAGTTCGTGAGTTTGAGCCCCACGTGGGGCTCTGCATTGATGGCACAGAGCCTGCGTGGGATTCTGCCTGTCTCGCTGCCTCTCCCTTGCTCACTCTTTCTCAAAAATAAATAAATAAACATAAAAAAAAAAAAAAAGAACAAAGGGAATTGCTTGAAGGAAGCACTAGGTTGAGGTTTAGGTTCTGGACAAATAACCAAGATAGAAGAACCAGAAAAGAACTGTAATGGCAAGTACTGTTTAGTCATTTGGTCAGAGTCTGCTGCCAGATGAGTGTATTCCAACAGTTTTTTCCACTCAAGAATCCCCCTGGAGACAGAATCCAACTGGCCAGGAGTAGGTCGTGCATTACCCTTTGGCCGTAGCAGGACAGTAAGAGGAAGGACATAGCAGCCCCCTGGGACCCTTTGGCTTCTGTACTGGAAGGCAGGACGCTTTGGCTATATCCAACTGTGGAGCAGTAGTTTGCCAAAAGGAAACAAACATGATGAGGAAGAATTAGGGTGGGAGAGGGTTGCCGTGGCCATGTGCAACTGCTACAGTTTTATCCCTGTGTCTAACTCCCTCCTCGGAGGCACTGCTGGCAGGACCTCCACTGGCTTTGCCCAGCACTCGGAGACCAACAAACAGGTGCTTGTCAGCTATAACCATCAAAGCACAGACAGTGGCCAGTGGCTTCACGTTACCTGTAGAAAATACGATCAAGGAAGGAGGTGGCTTTCCCAGAAAAGTTCTGGCAGAGTGCCAGAAGTGAGGACTTGTAAGTTATGTACAATATACATTTAAATAAATGGATTGAGGGGTACCCAGGTGGCTCAGTCGGTTGGGCTCCTGACTCTTGATCTCAGCTCAGGTTTTTTGTTTTTTTATGTTTGTTTTTTTAAATTTATTTTTGAGAGAGACAGCGTGAGTGGGATAGGGGTAGAGAGAGAGGGGAACAGGATCTGTGCTGACAGCGGTGAGCCTGATGTGGGGCTTGAACTCATGAACCCTGAGATCATGACCTGAGCTGAAGTTGGATGCTCAACCAACTGAGCCACCCAGACACCGCTCAGCTCAGGTCTTGATCTCAGGGTAATGAGTTCAAGCCCTATGTTGGGCTCCCTGCTGGGGCTTGACACCTACTTAAAAATAAATCAATGGGACGCCTGGGTGGCTCAGTCAGTTAAGCCTCCAACGTTGGCTCAGGTCATGATCTCGCAATTCATGAGTTCGAGCCCTGCATGGTGTTCTCTGCTGTCAGTGCAGAGCCCCCTTTGGATCCTCTGTTACCACCCCCCCCCCCGCCCCCCTCTGCCCCCTTCCCCACTCACTAGTGTGTGTGCTCTCTCTCAAAAAAACAAAACAAAAAACCCCAAAATAAATAAATGATTGAATTCCAAAAACAACAATAAAGGCCTCCCCTATAGCTAGTTTATGCTTTGTTTTACATATGTAACAGTATAACAAAAGTAACCTAGGTCAACAGTAGAGGCCCAGGATAATTGTTTTTCTTTTATTTAGTTTTTTGTTTGTTTTTCATTGGTTTGCCTTTTGTTTTTGTTTTTCTTTTAAAGGAGATGGTACATTATTCAAGTTGGAGAATCACTGTCATAAATTCCTACTAAAGAAATGTTTTCCAGTTGGCTTACAATGCATTCAGCCCCTTACTATCAGTGAGCAACAGGTAGGTTAAGAACAACAAAGAGCCCCTTTA
Source organism: Neofelis nebulosa (assembly GCF_028018385.1). Classification (NCBI taxonomy): domain Eukaryota; kingdom Metazoa; phylum Chordata; class Mammalia; order Carnivora; family Felidae; genus Neofelis; species Neofelis nebulosa. The sequence continues at coordinate 6,301,174 of NC_080794.1, read as the reverse complement.
TTGAGTTAGTCCTATGCCTTTTAATGGCTACTTATTACCTCAGTTACCCAAAGACCACATTTAAGCTTTACTTTGTAAGGTCTCTACTAAATACTTAGCCCATTCTCTTACTCGTTTTCTATCTGGGTGGAGGGAGTAGTTTATTTCTTCATGTTATATCATTACTATTATTATTTATCAGAAAGCCATTTTGGCTTGCAAAGTTTTTGGCAGGGGAATACAACTTTAAGTTGGAATTTGGACATAGAACAAATTTAATGGGTGGCAGAGGAACATTTCAGTTATAAGCATATGAGTACAGGCTTCAGAGTGGGAATGTGGGAGCGCCTGGGTGGCTCAGTCCGTTAAGTGTGATTCTTGACTTGGCTCAGGTCATGATCTCACAGTTTGTGAGTTCTAGCCCCACATTGATCTCTCTGCTGTCAGTGTGGGGCTTGCCTCAGATCCTCGGCCTCCCTCTCTCTCTGCCCCTCTCCCGCTTGTGTGCTCTCTCTCAAAAATAAATAAACACGAAAAAAATTATAAAGTGGAAATGTGTATAATGTTTGTAGGTGGGGGAGGATGAAATTGACGGGCTCAGGTTAAGTAAAAGCATAGTGGGAGATAAGTCCAGAAGCTGATTATAGAGAGCTTGGACTGTGAGGCTGAAATGTTTGACCTATATGGATATGAGTTTTGGGGCACCTGGGTGGCTCATTTGGTTAAGCGTCCAACTCTTGGATTTGGTTCAGGTCATGATCCCAGGGTTGAGGGACCAAGCCCCCCACCTTGGGCTCCACACTGAGCGTGGACCCCACTTAATATTCTCTCTCTCTCTGCCCTTTCCTCCCCTCCCCTGCTGGTGCACACACTCTCTTTCTCTCTCAAATAAAAAAAAAAAAAAAAGGATATTATTTTTGAACAGAGACATAAAATGAAAGCAAATGATTAAGATTAATTTGGCAGTTGTGTGCAGCATGAGCTATAAGAGAGGGATTCCAAGAACACAAGTTAGGTGACATGAATTGTGCATATATATATTCCAAGCCAGGAAGAAATTATTGGTTTGATTTTTCATTTGTTGTAGCAGTCACGTAGCTCATTGTTACCCCTGTTGGAGCCATGATATAACACAGTAAATGGCAATAAATTCTTTCAACAACTTCCTCATTAAATTCATAGGCATATGTGACTTGTGGTCTCAATGAATTGAGAATTTCTTTTCTAAATTTTTTTTAATGTTTTATTCATTTTTGAGAGACAAAGAGAGATAGAGTGCAAGTGGGGGAGGGGCAGAAAGAGAGGGAGCCACAGAATCTGAAGCAGGCTTCAGGCTCTGAGCTGTCAGCACAGAGCCTGACATGGGGCTTGAACCCATGAACCGCGAGATCATGACCTGAGCTGAGATCATGACTTGAGCCGAAGTCAGACGCTTAACTGACCAAGCCACCCAGGCGCCCCTTTTTTTTTTTAATTTTTTTTTTTAACGTTTTTATTTATTTTTGAGATAGAGAGAGACAGAGCGTGAACAGGGGAGGGGCAGAGAGAGAGGGAGACACAGAATCTGAAACAGGCTCCAGGCTCTGAGCAGTCAGCACAGAGCCCGACGCGGGGCTCGAACTCACGGACCGTGAGATCATGACCTGAGCCGAAGTCGGACGTATTAGTGACATTCTTTATGGTGCTGAATCCTCTCGGTTTCCTCTGAACTATTGACAATTATATTCCATTTTTTTTCTAAGCCTTCTAAAACTGTCTAAATTGTATATATTTTATATCTTTAGTACTAAGTCATCTAGCAAATGCTATTCTTTAATTTTTGTTCATCTTCAATCCAGAACTTTACAAACTTCAATTGGCCAAGCTTAGGATTCAATAAATTTAAAAAACTTAAAATAAATTACACATTCAATTATTTTATTTTTTTAACTTTTTTTTTTTTTTTTTTAATATTTATCTTTGAGAGAGAGACAGAACATGAGCAGGGGAGGGGCAGTGAGAGATCGAGACACAGAATCTGAAGCAGGCTCCAGGGTCTGAGCTGTCAGCACAGAGCCTGATGAGGGGCTTGAACTCATGAACCGTGAGATGGTGATCTGAGCCAAAGTCGGACACTTAACCAACTGAGCCACCCAGGTCCCCCTACACATTCAATTCTATTATCAAAGCACAAATACATTTTCATAAAACTTATTGGAAAATCTATGAGTTTATCTCTTGGAATTACTACTTTGTTTCAAAGAACATATGATTATTTCTTTAAATGACCTGCTTTATTTTCAGTTTCCTTTACCTAGTCTTATATGTTCAATTCTCTATGGTTGCCTTAATCTGTCAGGTTTTTAAAAAAATTTTAATTAAAAAAAATTAATGGGTGCCTGCTCCTCCCCTGTTTGTACTCTGTCTCTCTCAAAAATACATAAACATTAAAACAATTTTTTTTTAGGGGCACCTGAGTGGCTCAGTCAGTTGGGCATTTTACTTTGGCTCAGGTCATGATCTCATGACTCATGGGTTCAAGCTCCACATTGGGCTCCATGCTAGCAGCACAGAGCCTGCTTTAGATCATCTGTCCCCCCCCCCCCCCCCGGACCCTCCCTGCTTGTTCTCTCTCTCAATAAAGAAGTAAACTTAAAAAAAATGAATTTTTAATGTTTATTTTTGAAAGAGCAAGACAGAGAGAGTCAGAGAGAGAGGGAGACACAGAATCCGAAGTAGGCTTCAGGCTCCATGCTGTCAGCACAGAGCCTGCTGCGTGGCTCGGACCCACAAATTGGCAAGATCATAACTTGAGCTGAAGTCAGATGCTTAACCGACTAATCCACCCAAGCACCCCTAATTTTTAATAAAAAAAAATCTCTATGTCCAACATGGGGCTTGGACTCCTAACCCCAAGATCAAGAGTCACATGTTCTACAAACTGAGCCAGCCAGGCACCCAAAATCTGTCAGCTTTAATAAATCATTTCTTTCTTATACAGTGTTGACATCAGAGTATCATTTATTACAACTAAATCTCTTTAAAGTTTTTACTTTTCAAGTGTGTAACTATTCGCATTTTATAACTTCTAGGGGTCAGTGGGTTAAGCGTCTGACTTTGGCTTGGGTCATGATCTCATAGTTTGTAGGTTCGAGCCCCACATCAGGCTCTGTGATGACCATGCAGAGCCTGCTTGGGATTCTCTCTCTCTCTCCCACACCCCCACTTGCTCACTTGTATCCCCCCCCCCCCCCCCCCCGCCTCAAAATAAATACCTAAACTTTAAATGCAATTTCTGGTAAGTGACCTTACAAGTTTCGGAAAGATTTACAAATTACTTTTGCAGCTCATCATTAGTACTACCTCGCCCACTGAGGTCCAGATATCTGCCACTATTCATTAAACCAATTCTCAGATAATCAGATGTGTTTTTCTTTCTCTATATACAGTAACAAGTGTAATTCAAGGATAATCAATTGGTCATTCTCCTAACGCATAGTGTTTTATAAAGAATGCACATAATACAGCAGCTAGTGCTACAGATGTTTCCCAGACATCTCTAGGAAAAGATGCTCATTGATCAATGGTCACAAAACATTCTACAGAATTAACTTGAACTAATGGGTTAACATAGAAATTTTGCTAATATTATTGCTTATTGTGCTGTTAATATTTTTTTACCAGCCAGTACACAGTAAAAACATGCCATTACCACTTGTTAAGGTCCGGTATATTCAACCACATTAAATGTGAGGTTGCATTACTGTAAGGTTAATGGAATAACCAGAGAAAGTCTGCAGTTAGCCAACTGGAGATGGTGGGGGTTTAAGGAGCCAAATGCCAATTGGGTTATATCTGAATTCACATTATTGTGGGGTCCATTGTGATGAGTCCTTTTGTGTATTCTTACCACCAAATATCAGCCCTATATGTATGGCAATAAAGCCTGTTCTAATGACAGGGAGAATGCAAAGTACGGGTCAGATAAGAGACCTCTTAAAGGACAAATCTGTAGGACTTGGGAGGACTGGAGAGACAGAGGAGACGTGGGCAAATCAATCCAAAACGCACTCCTGGATCACTTGAAGAATAAAGATTGTGACAGAAAAGGCAGGGAGAGAAGTGGTTCCATTCCATTGTTTGAATTGGTAGAGGGATAGTAAGGGATGTATAAGTTGGTTTTAATGACATTATTTCAAGGTGACAACACAAAACTCAAGTGAATAGGCAGTTACAGGACCTGAATTTGAGGTCAGGCTTTGGATGAAATGGTAATCATGGACAAAACAGTGAGCAGTCTAAGAATCCTCTCAGAAGTGAACAAAACATTGAGTAAGAGTCATTAGAGAAAGAATTCGAGGTAGAACCGCATTAACATAAATGCTAACATTTGAGGCTTATGATATCTTTTCAAATGAATACTTTTTTTTTTTAAAGTTTATTTATTTTGAGGTGGGGAGGAGCAGAGAGAGAGAGAGGGGGAGAGAGAGAGAAAGAGAGAGTGAGAGAGAGAGAGAGAGAGAGAGAGAGAGAGAGAGAGAGGGAGGGAATCCCAAGCAGGCTCCATATCAGTGCAGTCTGATGCTGGGCTCGAACTCAGGAACTGTGAGATCATGACCTGGGCTGAAGTCAAGAGTCAGATGCTTCACTGAGTCACCTAGGCTCCCCACTCACATGTTTATTTTAATGGAACCCTTGAGAGGTGGGGGGTTAGTTTCAAGTATATTTATTCATTCATAAATATTTATTAAGTGCAGGGCACCTGAGTGGCTCAGTTAAGTGTCCGACTCTTGATTTTGGCTCAGGTCATGATCTCACAGTTCATAAGTTTGAGCCCCACACTGGGCGCTGGCAGTGCAGAGTCTGCTTGGAATTCTCCCTCCCTCTCTCTCTGCCCTTCCCCTAGTCGCTCACACTTTCAATCAAAATAAATAAACATTTAAAAAATATCAAGTGTTTCTGGGAATACAGGGGTGAATATGTCACAGTCCTTGCCCTTAATGAGTTTCCAATCCAATGGGAGAGGCAGATAAGTAAACAATTAACCCCCCCCCCCCCCCCCCGTGCCACCCATTACAGCAGTAACAATCTGTTTAATAGTTGGCTATTTACTTGCTAGCCTCCATCACAGAAAAATCACAGGGTTATGGAATGGTGTCTTTATCACTCTTACATCTCCAAAACCTAGCAAAGGATCTAGCACATAAGCATTCAGGAAATATTTCTGAATGAATTAAATGAAAATAGACGATGTCAGCAACAATGAGCACTATGTTATGGCAGAGTAAACTGTTAGGAAATATGGTTATGGTGGGTTGGAGATAAAATTTTGGGAAGTCTTACGTATTACACCAAGGAATTTATAGGTGATGGTACTAAGGATTCAAAGATGGTGACGACCATCACATTTATGCTTTAGAAAGACAACTCTGGTTGGAGTGTATATTATTACAATACACGAGTGGTTTCCAAACCTTTAAACACATATAAATGTGCATATAGAATGAGAGGCCAGTGGGGTGCCTGGGTGGCTCAGTCGGTTAGGCGACCGACTTCAGCTCAGGTCATGATCTCGTAGTTCCTGTGTTTGAGCCCTGCGTTAGACTCTGTGCTGACAGCTCAGAGCCTGGACCCTGTTTCAGATTCTGTTTCTCCCTCACTCCCTGCCCCTCCCCCACTCATGCTCTCTCTCTCTCTCTCTCTCTCTCTCTCTCCCTCAAAAATAAACATTAAAAAAAAAGTAAAAAAGAAAAAAAAAAAAGAAAGAATGAGAGGCCAGCTGCCCAGAACAATGTACTTTGACCTGTACTCAAGGGTCTGGCTCTGCTCAGCAAGTGCTTGAAGAAAAAAACAAATCATCTTGTACCTGATAGGTACTTCATATATGTACATTTCCTTCCCCTTTTCCTTCTTCTCAATACACAGATTAAGAGAGAGCCAATGGGTGGGGCACCTGGGTGGCTCAGTCGGTTGGGCATCCAACTTTGGCTCAGGGCATGATCTCGAGGTTCATGAGTGCAAGTCCCTGCACTGGGCTCAGTGGGACTCTGCTTGGAATTCTCTCCCTCCCTGTCTCTCTGCCCCTTCCCCCCCTTGCTCTCTCTCTCAAAATACGTGAATAAACATTAAAAAAAAAAAAAAGCTAATGGATAAACCTTGAGGCTGAATCTTAAGGCAGAGGATTGAATAAGGCCCTTAAGAGGCAGAAAGGGAGGGAATCAAGAACAGGACAGCTTGCTTGGCCTATGTCATGAGTACAAACAACTTTTCTTGAGATGAAAGGAAGACAACTTGAGACAGACTTAAGAAGTAGAGAGGAGGAAAGTTAGGAGAACTTACATTAACTGGGAAAAGAGTGGAGAAGAAGCAGGGGACATTAGATTGACCAATGTGAAATCTCCATCAGGAATAGAGAAAAATAAATGAATAAAAGAGCTTATGGAGGCTGTAACATGTTAATTTGCAATGGCTACAAGGGCAGTTCTGAAAACACTCCCCAGCAGTGCTCAGCAATATGGGGGGAGCAAAGTGTGCAGGTGTTGGATGCTTCTAGAATTGGGAACTGGCAGGATGAGAAGGGCCAAAGGAAAGGAGGACCCTGATCTGAGAAATTCTTGAAAGGCTGCCTAAAGTAAATAAATACAGGGCATGGGTCAGGAAGGGAAGGAAGTCAAATTAGAAGTTGACACAGTGGGGGTGCCTGGGTGGCTCAGTCAGTTAAGCATCTGACTTTGCCTCAGGTTACCATCTTACAGTTCGTGAGCTCGAACCCTGTTCAAACTCTGCACTGATCAGCGAGGAGCCTGCTTCGAACTCTGTCTTCCTTTCTCTCTCTGCCCCTCCCGCTCATGCTTGCTTACTCTCTCAGAAATAAACATTTAAAAAAAGGTAAAATAGGGGCGCCTGGGTGGCTCAGTCGGTTAAGCATCTGACTTTGGCTTAGGCCATGCTCACGGTTCCTGAGTTTGAGCCCTGTGTTGGGCTCTGTGCTGACAGGTCAGAGCCTGGAGCCTACTTACAATTCTGTGTCTCCCTCTCTCTCTCAAAAATAAACATTATAAAAAAATAAAATAATTTGGAATCTTCCATTTTAATTGATATAAGGAAACCTCAAAATCATGGGTATTTATGCTACATTATGGAAACCTGAACTGTTTATGAATTCATTACATAAAAGAAAATTTTAATGATTATTCAAAAAGATCTAATGCTAACTATATAGACAAAATAGGGGCACCTGGGTGGCTCAATCAGTTAAGCATTGGACTTTGGCTCAGGTCATGATGTCCCAGTTTGTGAGTTCCGAGCCCCGCGTCGGGCTCTGTGCTGACAGCTCAAAGCCTGGAGCCTGCTTCAGATTCTGTGTCTCGCTCTCTCTCTGTTCCTCCCCGCAACTCATGCTCTGTCTCTATCTCTCAAAGATAAATAAACATTAAAAAACAAAAAAGAAGTATTGTTAAAAAAAAACTATATAGACAAAATATTTACCTTTAAGATGAAGACTGCCTAAGTAGATTATTCCTTACTTAATCAAATTACTTTTGGCCTGGTGCTGTTCATGATTCTTTTGTCATTTGTATCTGGCCTTTGTCAATGACAGAAATGCTTGACATGAAATTGGGACCTTACAAAAAGAAATCATTTTATCTATTAAGTAACCAAAAATCTATTCTTTTCACTTGAACTATAATCACAGTTGTCAATACAGAAAACACTGTAAGAGTAGTTTAAATCTAATAAAATATATTATCTACTTAGGTTTAAACTACAGTATTTTTTGTTCTGCAAAAGGAAAAGTCTTAGAACCCAAGTAAACTGGATTTTGTCATTTAGAAGACATGTATTTTAAAACATTTTCACATTTTCTAGTCTATGAAGTTTCAAAAAATAAAATTTTTTGCTTGCCAAAACCAAAAGAATGAAGGCTAATTATGTTGCCATAAATCACTTTCAGCAAGATGTTAAATCCATCAGCTCTCTATTCCACTGTGTCAACCTTAAAAAAAAATAATTTTAATGTTTATTTGAGAGAGAGAGAGAGAGAGAGAGAGTAGGGGAGGAACAGAGAGAGTCACAGAATCTGAAGCAGGCTCCAGGCTCTCAGCTAGCTGTCAGCACAGAGCCTGATGCGGAACTCGAACCCATGAGCAGTGAGATCACAACCAGAGCTGAAGTTAGACACTTAACTGATTGAACCAGCCAAGTGCCCCTAATTTATTTGAGAGAGAGAGAGAGAGAGAGAGAGAGAGAGCAAGTGAGTGAGGGGCAGAGAAGGAGAGGGAGAGAGAATCCCATGCAGGCTTCACACTGTCTGCGTGGAGCCCGAAGCAGGGCTTGAACTCACAAAATGAGAGATCATAACCTGAGCCGAAGTTGGACACTTAATGGACTGAGCCACCCAGGGTGCCCCAGATCCAAACTATTTTAAGTTAGTAAAGATAGTACCCAGTTTTTCAAAGATTTAGATTGAGTGCTTCAGTGAGAAGTTCTCATACAAGTACATGGTGATTAGATCTGAGATCACACACCAGAATAGAACCAATCAAGCAAAATGCAGTGTTTCTGGAAAGCAGTTTTGTTTTGGGAGGTCAGCAACACTTCTAAGTGAAGGAATCAGGGTTTTTCCTTTGCTGCTACTTGTTGCCACAGATGGCTCCAGGGGCTTGGGGGTGGAAAGTACACAAAAGGGATAGGGGGTCAGTATGAAAGCACTGTAAAGCTAATTAGTGCCTGATAACATAGGCTTTGACTACTTTTCAGCCAGCCAAGCACCAGCTCTCAGGTCAACACTTTACATTCCTTTAATCACAGAGATTAAAGATACCTACTTCCCTTTCCATTCAAGCACCAATTGCCTTCAGTAGTGGCAAGGAAAAGGACACTTCCTTCTTTTGTACTTCAGGTGAGCAAACAGCTCTTTTATGATTTTTACTACTGATAGGAAAATATAAAAAGGTTTTTTTTTTTTTTTCCCCAAATGTTTATTTCAGTGAGAGACAGAGAGAGAGAGAGAGCGAGCAAGTGCACCTGAGCAGGGGAGGGGAAGAGAGAGAGAGGGGGACAGAGGATCCGGAGTGGGCTCCGAGCTGACAGCCCAGCACAGGGCTCAAACTCATGAACCGTGAGATCATGACCTAAGCCGAAGTTGGATGCTTAACCAACTGAGCCATGCAGGCGCCCTGAAAAATATAAAAAGACTGAAATAAAGGCTACTTCATAAAATACATTTTCCACGTGCCCTTTTTCCTTTCCAAATGGAAAGACAATGCCGTATCCAGATACTAATCAGCTTTGGGTCACAAATTACATTTAGAAGGAAAAAAGAATGAATGTGGGGTAGCATATAAATTCCAGTAAGTGGAGACTCCTTGGTTAAGGAGAATTTGCTGGGCAGAGAGGATGAAAAACAGGAAAAGGTAAGAAAAAGGGCCAGATCGCTTACTGCTTATCACAGTCAGCTTTTTCATGGCAGACTTTAGTAAGGGAGTTTCCAAGAGGAGATGAAGATATTTTAAGTAGCAACATTTAGGAAGAGAGAGGAGGTCCTGTGGTCTTTGGGTCAGCTAGCTACCGGAACTGGTTCCAAGTAGTCACTGGCTTGGAAATGGGGTAGACGAAGAATGGGGAATTGCCCATACAGCACAGTTAGAAGTATCTGGATAAGAATTCCCGGAAGCTGAAGTCTTCTTTATTGATAGAATTAGCAGAACATTTGTGGCAGTTGTCCATAAGGCCCCAACACAGCACATTCTGACATTCATATTAGACCTATTTAAATGTGGCTCCTTTTGATTCCATCAACTTTGTATTATGATGATTATCTGTACAAAGGAGTTCTAAATTGAAACAATCTCACTCACATCACCCCAATTCACTCAGTTTGAGGAGACTAACAGCTCGGTCCTAATTTTTAAAAAAGTGATAGGCTAAAAGACAAAAAAAAAAAAAAAAAAGTCAACTAAAATAAGCTCCCAGGCCTAATCAAGAATGACTTAATATTATTCATTCTCTTCTTTGAACATTTTGCTTAAGTGCTTTATTAGAGCTACAAGCTCAGGGTTCCCACCACGTGCATCAATTTGTTTATAGGCTTTAGATTCAAGCTCTTTAAGAGTACTCCGAGTGTATTCAAAAGAACCTACATTCTCAAGATAATGTACACAGTATTTTTTAATATCTATATTTTCGGTTCTCTGGCGCAAGATACTCTGCACCTGGGTGCTTTCAGGCCTTGACCAGATGGCATGAATAGTAGGGAAGGAGAACTTTCCCTCTGTTAGATCTTCACAAAAGCTTTTGTTTTCACTATATTCTTTGGAGTGCAGATTAGCATAATCATCCCTAATTTGGAAAAAGAGCCCGAGTGTATTAAGTAGTGGCTTTAGATCTTCTTTGTAATCAGAGAACAACTGCATGAGACCCACTGCTAATCCAAACAGCCCACCTGTCTTTTGTAGCACCATAGCCTTATATTCTTCTTCGGTGGGACAAGTGTAATTATCCCTCCAATAGATATCTAGGCCTTGTCCCTGGTGGAGTTCCAGAAGCTGGTGGGTAAAAAGCTTTACCGCATCGGGGTGATCAAGGGTTAAGACTTTCTCTAGGCCAAGAAAATACACGTAATTGGCAGAATTGATGACGGACGGAATCCCATAGATACTGTGTGCCACAGGAAAGCCACGTCGGAGTTTTGAGTTGTCTTCGATATCGTCGATGAGCAAACTGGCATTATGCAACATCTCCGTCACTTCAATGATAATCTGACAAAAAAGACGATGGACAATTTCATTTTATTTGAATATGCAAATATCAAAAAGCTTATAAATAATTAAATTAACAGATTACGAGCCCTGGATTCCTTAATTTTTACAACTGGTATTTACTTAGCAATGTCAATATAATACAATATATGCGGGGGACATTAAACTCAATTAAGAGCAAGGAGTATTTTGTGTGACATCTTTTAATTTCTTAAGGATTAAGAGGTTTTGAATTGCCTAAATACCTGCAGCTTATCTTCTGGAACTTTGAGCCAATGATTAAATGCCTGTGAAAGTTTGGTTCTCACTTGTTTACCTGGAATTAAAGAATAAAATTCGGCAATAAAATATTTCAGTTATAAAAAACACATTCAGACACTTCCTCTAAGACTGACCAGACTTGATGAACCCAGCCCCACTAATCCATTACGAGAGAGCTTGACTTTCACTACTGGGCCCTGAACGCTCCATCCCCTCTGCTGAAATTCAGTCTAAAACGCCACAGCCTTTTAAAATCAGGGCGGGCAAAGACATTCTGAAGTATTCCAGGGGCCCACTAGTAAGCCCACTCCTTTCACTGGAATGAAATGGGCATTTTAGAAACTATGATCTAATGCATTCCTTTTTTGAAAAACAAGTTAGTCTAGTTAGTGGCAGTTAATTAGCACTGTCCATTTCAGAGGAACTATGGGGATTTTTTTTTTTTTTTTTAAGTAGGCTTCACACTCAGCGTGGAGCCCAACGTGGGGCTTGAACTCACGACCCTGAGATCAAGACCTGAGCTGAGATCGAGAGTTGGATGCTTAACCGAGTGAGCCACCTAGGCACCTCACTATGGGTATTTTCAATGAAGCATACTTTGCTACTGATTTACCTCATATAATTACCTCTTACAAGTATCTACCATTCCTTTAAAGTTTTAGAGATTGTATAGTTCTGCGTCTTTCCTATCAAAAAATGAGATTCCCATTCCCTGAAGTATTCCCTTTTAGGATCCCAGTTTAGTAAAAAATGAGTCTTTTTATTTTGACTATGGCCATTAGTTTTTCAATATTATCATTTTCTTACATGGAAAGCTCAAGAGATTTTTGGCTAGTAGTTATCAATAGAAGTCATTTTAGCCCAAATATAAAGGAATGATAGATAAAAACCCCAACCAGTTCACTTAATAATGTTCTATGAGCTTCCTGCTAAAGTGAATGCACAGTCACATCCTAATTTCAGATGAGGTTTCAGAAAATAGTTACATAAAAAGTTCCAGTGAACAAAAACAGTATTTTCTAAGACTTATGTAGGTTTTTTTCTCTGTACCAATCACCCAAAGGAATGAATACATAAACTCTCATCACATATCCAAATGAAAGAAAGTTGCACTTTCTTTGAGAAGTCTGGAGGGGAAGGCTCTCTTAGGGTTCAAGAAGGAGTATCTTCTGTCTCCTAATCCTTAAGGTGAACATGGTCTGGGTAGCAATTATATACTTTATACTTTTGATCTACTTTCCAGTTTAGCTAAGGCTAATCTGGGCTTTACTTACAATGTACAAGTGTGTAAAGTAACCCATATCACTTTAGAAAATAAGCTCAGAGGTGCCTGGGGAGTTCAGTTGGTTAAGCAACCAACTCTTGAATTTGGTTCAGATCATCTCAGGGTCAGGGGATTGAGCCCCATGTTGGGCTCCATGCTGAGTGTGGCACATGCTTAAGATTCTCCCTCTCTGCCTCTCCCCTCTGCTTGCGTGGGTTTGCTCTCTAAAAAAAGAAAAAAAAGTTCAGAAGATGAAGAACACAAAGTGGAGAGGCATTTTCCTTTTTGCTTTAGAATATATATAGAAAAACAGTCCAATAAATGGCTTAATTTACAAGTTTTTTTCCCCAAACTTTATTTATTTTGAGAGAGAGAGAGAGAGAGTGCGCACACAAGCAGGGGAGTGGCAGAGAGAAGCAGAGTGGGGAGGAAAAGGGAGGGAGAGGGAGAGAGGGAATCCCAAACAGGCTCCAGCTGTCAGCGTGGTGTCCAACTCAGGGCTCCATCTCACGAACTGGGAGATTATGACTGAGCTAAAATCAAGAGCCGGATGCTCAACCGAGTCACCCAGGTGCCCGTGCAGTTGTGTTTGAATATATTCTTTTCCTTTAACCAGGTTCTGGGGTCTGGATTGATACTTTTAAGTCCCCAAATAGTTTCTAACAGATGTTAGTCATAGAAATCCCTCAAAGTGAAAAGAAACAATAATTACCTTTCCTCTTTAAAAGACCTTAACATTACGGACTCCCTGGCCTGGGGACCTACACTAGGGCAAATAAACAAACAAAAGTCATTCAACCCCACTAATTTCAAAACATCCTAATACTAATAATTTTTAATTATTATAATCTTTTATTAGCAAGAGTAATTTCCCAACAGAAAAAATGTTCTGGCCCATCTTGAAGTCACTTTAGTAACTATGAAGTTCTCCATGAAAAACAGGTTTACTATGCATAGTGCAATTTCCTATTTCTTTTTTTTTTTTTTAAGATTTTTATTTTTTAAGTAATCTCTGCACCCAACGTGGGGCTCAAATTTACAACCCCGAGATCAAGAGTCCTGTGCTCCACTGATGAACCAGCCAGGTGCCCCACAATTTCTTATTTCTTTAGGAAAATCTTTTGAGGTTACATTGTATTATGGATGCAAGAATACATCTGATTAAGACAAATTAGCTACCTAATGAGAGCTTTAAATGTTATCTAATGACTTAGATATTAATTCAAGATGAGGATTAAAAAATGTTACAAAAGTTCATTACACAGGTAAACATTATTGCTAACATGTAACTACAGGGGTGCCTGGGTGGCTCAGTAGGTTAAGCTTCTGATTCTTGATTTTGGCTTGGGTTGTGACCCCAAGGTTGTAGGTTAGAGCCCCACACTGGGCTGCATTGGGCTCCAAATGTGAAGTTGGTTTGGGATTCTCTCTCTCTCCCTTGCTCCTCTCATATCCTCTCTCCCTACAATAAATAAATAAACACACAGAATAAAATTACAGACAGTCCTTGCTCTGCAAAGTGGCAGGAGACACTCTTTAGACCCTTTATGGCATTGATAACTGCCATATATTACCATAGCCCGGTTCCAGCCAGTGTTTGCAAACTTGTTCCCAAAATAAGTTCAACAACAGATGAAGAGAGTGCAGGAGAAACATCACCATGTTTCTCAGTGGGAGACCCTGAAATAAGTGTAGTTTACTAGCTGTTGAATAAACGTCACTCAAAAGCAGTCTCTTGGCTTTTCCTTAAATAGCAGGAAACTTTCCCTTTGCATTCTCCATTTCTGTCTTCCCTCCAACAACATTAATTACAATGCCAACGACTATATTCCTTATGTTGTACTTTTTATCTTTGTGATTTATTCATTCTGTAACTGAAAGCCTGTACCTCTCACTCCCCTTCACCCCTTTTTACCCATTCCCTAACCCCTTTGATAACTTTTTTCAAGCTCTATGCCCAACGTGGCTTGAACTCATGACCCTGAGATTAAAAGTCACATGCTCTACTGACTGACCCAGCCAGGCACTGCCGCCCCTCCATAACTTTTTGAGCTGTACTTACGATCATTGTTTATGCATGTTATACATCAATAAAAAGCAGCACCATGCCAAGAGCAAGGTAGAATTATGTACCCTGGCTGTAGGTAATAAAGAGGTGCACTATCTGTAATGGATTTCAAAATATTAACAGACTAGAAGTTTCTTAAAAAGTACGTATCTTCTTTGTCCTTTGTATCTTGAGGATTTCATCTTTGTTTACTATTTTTTGAGACAGTGTGTGCATGGGGGAGGGGCAGAGAGAGAGTGAGAATGGAGCCAGACTCAGGGCTTGATCCTATGAACTGTAAGATCATGACCTAGACTGAAATCAAGAGTCAGATGCTTAACTGACTGAGCCACCCAGGCACCCTGAGGATTTCATCTTTAATTTTTTTTTTTTTTTTGTCACTGGAATCATCACAGTGGAAGGTAATTTATATCCAACAAATTCTGGATACTTTTAAATAGCTTCTGTTGTACTATGGAGTATCTTCATTCTGTCAATTAGATTTCATCTAATAACCTTTGGTGAGTTATATGAGATAATATGGCTGGGTATAACTTGAGTTAGGAAATAGATAGCTCCCTTCATTCTTTTGAAGCACCGACATTAGCAGGTATGTCTTCATTAAGATTTGCCAGAATAGAAATGACACTAATCATGATGGCTTTGAGGATGTAGCTGGGGAGCCACCACTATTCTGCCTTTGATAACCATATTTATTCTCTCCAGGCTCATGAAGAACAGAAACATACCACTGACATGTGCCCATTAAGAAAGATATGCACTTTAGAACAGAAATAAAAAAGTGTTTATCGTGATTGAGTTGAGAACGTTATTAGTCTAAAGGTTAGCTACCTTGCATGCTAAGTAGGTTTTTATGGTTGTCAACTAATTTATCACCTTTTATAATTTCTATAAGAAAGAGAATTCCAAATTTCAAGTACTTGGTTTGTGAATGAATTTTTATTACAAAAACCCACGCTTACTATATATATGAGTTTTTACTTGCTATTATTATTTTCCAAACCAAGCTTAAAAAAATAGCAAAATAAAACATGCACATACATGTGATTAGGCAGGTGTTACTCTAAGAAGCCATGTTCGGATGACCCATCTTTATATACGAATAATGTGGGCTGTTTCCAAGTAATGTGAGTTAGAGATGCATTACTATTTGGCTCTTAAAGGAACCAGTAGTGTAAGAAATGCAGTGTGTATGTGACAGTAGAACAAATGAACATGGAAGATAGAGTGAAGTTTTTTGTTGTCATACAAATTGGAGTAACTTCCCCCAATATCTAAATGGTGGGGAATAGGAATGTATGGCATCCATAAAGAATGAAACTTCCAATGAAGTTTCAATTTTTTTTTTAATTTTAATTTTTTAATTAAAAATGTTTTAATTTTTTTTTTTTTAGTTATGTTGTATAATTGGACATTTTTAAAATAATGTTTCAAAAATGTCCCTTTTAGGGAGCCTGGGTGGCTCAGTCCGTTGAGCCTCCGACCTCAGCCCAGGTTATGATCTCTCGGTCTGTGGGTTCCAGCCCCGCGCTGGGCTCTGTGCTGACAGCTCAGAGCCTGGAACCTGCTTCGGATTCTGTGTCTCCCCCCACTTTTCTCTCTCTCTGCCCCTCCCGTGCTCACACTCTATCTCTCTCAAAATCAAATAAACATTAAAAAATTTAAAAAAAGCAAAACAAAAATGTCCCTTTTAAGAACAAAAAACTAAAATGTTCTATTTGTCATTTTTCTCAAATGCATGCCTTTAAATAGGAAATCTTAAGAGATGGTAAATCTAATCTTTTCAGTAATTTAACATTTGAATGACTACTACTCTATAAAAAGACCCTATATTAACCATAATTAAAGTTACCTGGTAACTGAAGTAAATACTTATAGGGTTCTAGAAGAATTCTTTGCACTGTTTCTTGAGTCTTCTCCATTGTTTTTGAATTTCAAAGCTGATCTGTGAAAAAGGAGAAGGATAAAGATGATCTTATTCACTAAACTAATTTTGAGTGTTAAACTGCAAAGGAATTTGTATCTCAAGGTGTTTTTGTGCAAGTACGCTTTCAGTTTTGTTTTAAAAGAAAATTCCACACAGGTGACATCTTGAAACATGCTGAAGTGAAAGAAGTCAGTCACAAAAAACCATATAATATATGAAATGTTCAGAATAGGCAAATCTATAAAGATAGAAAGTAGTTTGGTGATTGCCTAGAGTTGGGGTAGGAAGAATACGGAGTATGAAGTTTCTTTTTGTAGGGTTCAAAATATTTTAAAATTAGGTTGTGATGGTTGCACATCCATGTGAATATCCTGAAACCTACCAAAATGTATATTTTAAATGGGTGAACTATATGATATGTAAATTATCTCTCTTAAGGGAAAAAAAAAAAAAAGGAAAGTCTTCAAGTGATTTCATTGGTCCCAGTATTCACCTGGATTTTAAGTGATTTCCTTAGTTACAGAACTTATATTAAGCTTTTCTTATTGTACTCAACCATAAAAGGCATAAAACCAAATCAATGTCAAAACAAATCAACAGATTTAGATACTTTATATTTGATTGATTACATAAATTCGTAAACATACTTTTCCCCCAAGAGCATTGAGATACGTTTTATATATTTAAAATTTAAGGGGAAAACTCCTCTCTTGTAATTTCTTTACAGTCAATACATTTCAAAAATTCCAATTTAAGACGTGCATTAGTTTGAATGCAATTATCAAAAATATTCCCCTGTATCCACATGTGCGCACACACACACTTCTCTGTAGTGATTTATTATTCTGAGTTTTACATTTACTTTGATATTTCCTAGAATAACACTCATGGTCTTCCTACAATCCTCCTTTTCTATTGAATCCAATCTCTACTTTGCTTCTTTGCTGTTTTTTATTTGTCCTTATCTTAGGAATCTTCTTTACTAATTGCTCTCACATCTTGGGTACATTTTAGGAGGTTTCTCACCTTTATCTGTTTTCTTTTGCTTCTATAACAATGATTTGGTCTCTAGGATCATGAACTAAAAAGACTGAAAAGTGCGTTTTTTATAATCTACTCTGGAGTGTCTAGGTGAAACAATCATAAGAACTGAGCACTCCAGGGGCGCCCGGGTGGCTCAGTTGGTTAAAGTCTCTGACTCTTGACAGCTCAGGTCATGATCTCATGGTTTGTGAGTGCAAGCCCCGCATCGGGGGCTTGGGATTCTCTCTCTCCCCTCTCTCTCTGCCCCTACCCCGCATGCTCTCTCTCTCAAAATGAATAAACTTAAATTAACAAAACAAAAAGCAACAAAAAAAGAACTGAGCACTCCAGCAAAGGAAATCATCTTAGCAATATGACCTCAAGGAGAAACATTCCATGTAGGAAAGTTTTACACCTGCCTTAACTGACAATGAATACCACGGATGTCACAAGGGGGGAAAAAAAGTCCAGAAAATATTTTGAAATTATCCAAAAATCAGTTTAGTAATCTTTTATCTATACTGTTTAAACTTTGACATGTTATCTCATTCTTAAGAGATTAAAAAAAAAAAGGTAACAAGAATAATCACTTAGGTAAAAGATTATTGAACAGAATTAAAGGTAAGATAAAAAATAAAAACAAGCATCTTTTATATATTTCTGCATTTAAAGCAGTTGGTGGCTATCTCTTCCCAACAAGATTGAAAGCAATGTACTTAAAAATCAATGAGACCACCTTTCAAGAACTCTTTTGTCTCCCTGTGGATCAGTAACAAGTATACTCTTGCCCAGAAGTCAGAGCTAACTAACTTTTATTTCAATTCTCAAGGCTTTGTCAACGCTATTAAAAAAAACAAAAACAAAACCAGTTATGAATCTTTAAAAATTACCTTAAGAACACTCATTAAACAAGTCAATTAATGTTCCTTTCCTAGAGGATGTTTATACACAAGTATTCTTGGTAGTAGGAAAATACAGGAACCTCAATTTTTCTAGGTATTGAAAAGTAATGTTTTGTGTCTTCTTAAAGAGTCTAAGGGGTTCTATACACTGTGGCATACATGCTTTTTTTTTTTTTTTCTTTCTTTCTTTTTTTGACCTAAAGGAGTCCTATTTATAATGGCTGGAACTTTCAGCCATCATGTACTAGACTCAAATATAAAGGGGCATTAGTGTTACATGAATTCTACTCATTTATTTTTAGATTGAATAACTACAGAATGCCTCTATGAGAGAGTCTGAAACTACTCACTTCCAAAACTGGCAAACTGCCTTAAATGGGTTCAAACAGTTGATGGATGAATATTAATACGAAAATAGATTGTCCCCTGTGTGGACTACTATTGTAATAATCTCCCGGTTGGGCTCCCTGCGCTCACTCCTAGATTAGGTTCTCTAATAGAGATCTCTACTCTTCAGCCAGTGATCCTTGCAAAATTCAGATCTGGTCCTGTTTCCCTACCCATTGAGAACCCTTTGAAAACATCCCTTTGCTCTTAGGTAAAGAACAATTCCTTAATAAACTGCATAATAGTAGGTTACTCTCCCGCCTCCCCTCCCCTCCCCTCTCCTCCCCCTTCAGGTCTTCACAATTAATTCTTCACACTTTAAAAGCCTCTAGACACAGGCTTTCCAACATGTTATTCTTTCTATCTGGAATGTTATTTTCTTAGTTAACTTATGATAACCTTTCCACTCTCAGCTGGATCCTCACTTTATTTCCCTTAAGCCAAATTCCCTATTTTAAATTCTCCTATCACCCTGTAACTCTCCTTTGTAGTACTCACCACTGCTATTAACTTCACACTCAACTGTGTGTCCATTTTAATATCTGTCTGTCTCACTAGGCTTAGGTCCAGGAAGGCAGGGGCTGTTCCGTTTTTCCACATGGTAGGCGCTCAATAAATACGTGAAGGATTGAATGAACTAACGGAAAGTGCCTTCTAACGCTCTAAAAAAATGAAACCAAGGAACAGACTTGCAATATGAAAAGTTATCATACCATGCAAGGTTTTTTTTTTTTGTTTGTTTGTTTTTTGTTTTTTGTTTTTTAAGGGAACGATCTGGTTTCAAAATTGCTAAAATAGTGACACTCAGCGTAGCTGTGAAACGCAGAGTGAATCCTCCACTTAAACTTTGGGAGATGATAGAGCTGAAGAAAACTGCCTGAGATAAAAGCAGTGGATTTAAATAACCTCAAGGCAGATTTTTAACAGAGACTTGGCAAAAGAACTTCAAGGGTCTACTATGCTGGTACAGAGCCCGCAGGAGAGGAGAGGTTTCTGCTTCCTCTCCGCTCAGTTGCCCCCTTCCGCCCCACTGGGTCACCTACCGCTCCACCCCTTCTCTAGCAAGTACGGAAAACTCATACACAATCCGGTTCAGCATCCGGGTCCTCACCCTCCTTTCTTTCTTTCCTCCGGACCCCGCCTTCCAGCCTCCCCCGCCCTCATTCCCATCCGGGTTCCCCCCGACCGCCACCACAGCCGCTCACGGTTCAACGGTGATATCACAACTTTCACGTTGCCGGTCCGGGAGTAGCAGTACCCAGCATCAACTTCCCACTTTATAGTTCAGACCACGGCTCCTCCGAACGCCTACATAGATCCCTCCCCCTACTTCACCACGGAACTCTCCACCCTTCTCAGCCGCCAGCGACACCGCATTACTCGGTGCAAGAAAATACGCCATCCCGGTCACACTGCGCAGGCGTCGTTGCCGCCTCCCCACTGCTTTGTCGCCCCGCCCCCTCCCCTCCCCTCCCTTCCTCATCTCACGCAGACGCGGGGCATTGCGGGTCTTGCAGTTCTCAGGGGCAAGGGCTTCCGTATTGGCCTCAAAGGTTGGACTACATTTCCCGGGAAGCTTTGAGGCGTAACTTTCTGTTTCCATAGAAGTGGTGGGAAAATGGCGTCGTTGTTTGTATCCCGAGGACCAATGAGAATAGGGTGTAGGCGGGTTCTAAGGAACTCTAACCAATCTGAGGTCATCTAAGAGGCCATCCGGGAAAGAGGTAGGGGAGGGGAAAATATCTAGGGGAGGGGAGAAAGAAGGGAGGGGGGCACTTGGGGTTGGGGGGTGGAAAGCGATGTTTGCCCGTCAGTCGAGTCCGGAGTGAGGAGCTCGGGCGCCGGAGCGGAGGGAGACTCTTGTGCTTAAGCTTGCCGCCGCCACGGCCACCGCCTGGACCTTTGCCCGGAAGGAGCCGCAGAGGGTCTGGCGCCGCCGTCCTCTGGAGGGCAGCGCGATTCGGGGCCCGGACCTCCAGTCCGGGAGGGATTTTTCGTCGTCCCCCCCTCCCCCCAGCGAGGGAGCCCGAGCGGCCGCCAAACAAAGGTACCAGTCGCCGCCGCGGGAGGAGGAGGAGCCGGAGCTTCAGCCTCAGCAACCGCTGGACCCGCCGCCCTTCTTCCCCCATCTCTCCCCCGGGCCTGCTGGTTTTGGGGGGGAGTAGGGGAGGGAACTCTGGACGTGCCAGGGTCAGAGCTCGCCTCCGAGGAAGGTAGGGACATTTTCTGAGGCTTTCGCGGTCTCGTAAGGGGGTCCTTTCGGGAGTCACTGGGCCTGGCCGAGGAGCGGGGGAAGATCGCTCGGTGGTCTCGCCGGGAGCCCGGATTGGGGGCCTCGGCCTCCCGGGAGCCCCCGCCCCCCGTGCTGTTGCCGAGTCCGAGTCGCCCCCCAGCCTGGCGGCCGCACACTCAGCGGTTTAGCTGCTCCGGGCCGCGGTGGGGGGCCCGGGCCGGCGCGGGGGGCTGTGCCGCCTCCCGGCCCCTCGGTCCTCTGGCGGTCCCCGCGGCCCGGCGGACGGGGATCCCGCTCGCACTTGTCGGGTGTCCGCCTCAGAACGGGACGTGGGCAGAGGCTGCGCGGTGGGTCGGTCCTGCCCGCGGCCCTCCTCCGGCCCGCCTGGCCTCTCCGCCGCCCCCCACCCCGGGCCCCTCGAGCCCGGGCCTGCTCCGGCTCGGACGCGGGGCTGCGCGACCCTTTGGGGGCGCCGACCAGCTCGGCCGGGCCCGGAGGCCCTCGGGGAGGACAGCCGGCCCCGCGCCGGCCCCCGGGCTTGTTGTGAGTTTCTTCTCTGACAGAAATGGCGTCATTGTCGGAGACGGGAAACTCCGGCGGGTCCCGACAATGGGGACGGGAAGCCGCCGAGCTGTGTAGGTGGCCGGGTTTGCGGGGCTGGCGAGGCCAGAGGGAGCCCCTCGTCGGCGTTTCGTGGTTCGGGGGCTGATGCCCGCCACGCTCTTTCTTCGGGGTTCAGGCTTCGCTCGGTTCCCTCCGCCTCCGCCAGTGCAGAGGGGTGCCCGGTGGTGTTGACTGGGTGTCTTTTGTTTTCCCTCCAGGTGCAGGTGAATCTGGTGTTTTCGAGGGGATCGCGGTCCCTGAATCATCATGAAGGTAAGATTGCTTCCAGAAAACGACCTCTGGGGTTACAGAATTGGGGAACTATGGGGCTTTGATCGAGGTCGTGTGTGGGGCCTCCGAGTTTTGCCGAGGAAGGTGTGTTGGGTGGCTTGGTGCCCGAGCCCTTTGCTGGGAGACGACGGGGGTCAGCTGGTGTGGCTCTCTACCGGCTTTGCTGTGGAGTTGGGGCCACTTGGAGGATATCGCACCGAGCAGAATTCTGCCCTGTAGGACGTCTCCTTTTTCAGGGTAAGGTAGGAGGAACTGCTTGAATTAAAGTGTTTTACAAGGTAAAACAGAAAAAGCAGGTCAAGTAATCTGACTCTAGAAACTGAACTGTATTGTGCTTCTGTCGATTACACTGATGAAAGAAAATCTCATTTATTGTGTGGACAGTACTGTGAATTTTTAGCAGAGGACCTCTAGGGTTAGCCATGAAAGTGATCTTCATTGAGAAATCCTTAAAGAGAATCTTTATGATCTTTACACAACTCAGAGATAGCAGTTGCTCCTTGTATTTCCTGGGATTTAGCATTATATGGTTTATTTTTCTTTGTTGATCCGTAAATTGTCAGATGTTGTGGTCAAAACCCATGTGGATTGATGTGGAAAGCCCATGGCCGGGTTCCTCTTAAACGTAAACATGTTAACTGAATGGAGGATAGTGTCTAAAGGGTAGAATTTACTTAGTCGGTGGAAGAAATTATAGCAATGGAAGTACTGGTTGTTTTTTTAGAGAATATGTAATTGAATGCTGTCATTTTTTAATACACTGTAGGATAAAAAGCCTTAGGTGTCTGAAATGTCTAGATTCAACTGGTGGAACTTAGACACTAGACAGCTTGTTCACCCGTGACAAATTCGGAAGTGCTTAAAAGGGTAGAGTGTGTTTACGAGTGTAGAAATGTGAAATAGTATGTGATAGTATGTGAAAATAGAAATGTTGTCTACTTTGGATAGTTCCTTTGAATTATTTAAAAAAAAGTTTTCTTCGCTTGTCTTCAGAATCAAGACTTTTTATAGTATTGCATCTAAATGGAAATTTGTAATGTTTGTGTTCATGCAAGAAGTAAATGCTGTGGCCATTTAAATATTTATCAGCTATACAAAGTAAATTTAGTCCAGTTTTGGGTTTTTTTTTTTTTTTTTTTTTAGTGTTTTTTTTTTTTTTCCCCCGTCTTGAGTTTAGGGTGTTTATAACCTAAAACAGTTTATACCTGAAACAGTTTATATCTGCTGAATTCCTGTCTCACCTTCATGTAGATGAAAAAAATGATCAGTGATGTCTCTGAAATGAATCCCTTTTGTTAGTCACAGATGCTAGCGGTGACTCTTGTGACCTATGTAAAACAGAGACAAGTGAATTCGTTAGGAAAAACTGTATTTTCCTCACTGTTGGATGACAATTTAAGAAAAGCGTTGGGTTAAATAACATAATAAATTCAGAAGCTGAATAACACAGGATTTAGTTTGTAATAGATGTTGTAATATGTCAGTTCCCTGTATACTGCCTGGCACATCTTAGGTACTCTGTTAATGTTTGGTTAAAAGAAATGTAGTTAAGTTGAAGGTCCTTTAGATTTACATTTTCTTCCTTTCATTTCCCTTTTTTTTAACTTGTGTGTTTAAAAAATGAAAGTACGTTGGAAACTTTAGCCTTAAAAGTTTCAAAATATTAGGCAAATGCAAATTTTTTGGTATCATTTTAGAAATACTAATTTTAAGTGCTTAGCATTTCCATTATTATTGCCTTTAAAAAAAAGGTACTAGTAATGTTGAGTTATTAAAGTAAATTTCTAGTTTTGTGCAAGAAGAACTTCCTGTTATTGTACGTGTAGTAAGTCATCTCTTTGGCAGTCTATTAATAATCAGTAGTACTACAAACTTAGCTTATTTCTTACAACTTAATTTCTTATATGCTGAAAAGTTGAGAGGCTGCCCATGATTGGTATTTTCCTTTAACAAAATTGCAATTTAAGAAGTATTTAGTAGTGATTATATTGGGCTTAAATCTTTTGTGTGTGTGTGTGTGTGTGTGTGTGTGTGCGCTCCCAGTTTCTAAATTGTAATGACAGCTGAGCGATAGAAGGATTTGTGCTATTTCTTAGATCTTACCAAACATATTCATACTTCGAGGTGAGCTTTTAAGTTTTTATTATCTGTTTTATTCAAGGAATTTTTTTATTTTATTAAGTGACAGTATACTGATGTCATTGGAAGAGTGCTTAGTAATACTTTTCTGGTTGTTGCGTTAAAATGTATGTATCATTTTAAATATTATATGTTTTAGCGACAATTGTCCTGTAGTACGTGACTTCAAGAGTGTATTTAAATAAAAGTCCTTTACTAATTAGAATACTCTATCTTGTAATATTTTTGCCCAGTGTGGTTTTGAGAAATATGACTGTAGCACAGAAGCAATTAAAAAAAACCCAAACCTGTTTATTGTGAGAGAGCACCAGTGCATGTAGGGGAGGGGCAGAGAGAGAATCCCAAGCTGACAGTGCGAAGCCTGATGCAGGGCTCAGTCCCACAAACTGTGAGAATCTGACCTGAGCCAAAACCAAGAGTGAGATGTTTAACCGACTGAGCCACCCAGGCACCCGAAAAGCAGTTTTGTTCTTAACACAGGTCATGTTGTTGGTGTTATGTTGGATTCTTTTTTATCCTTTCTATAGGTCTTTCAATGTTGGTAATAGCATGTTATCAGGAAATGATAGTTTATTGAAAGTTTATTAGTGATTCCAAGACTTGATTATGTCAGATTCATTTCCTACTTTTTAAAAAATGTTTATTTATTTTGAGAGAGAGAGTACACACACATGCTCACCTGATCGGGGGCAGGGCAGTGAGAGGGAGAGAGAAAAATCCCAAGCAGGCTCCACAGTCACCACGGAGGCCTATGCGGGGCTCTATCTCACCATCACGAGACCAGGACCTGAGCTGATATCTAGCGTCAGATGCATAACCGACTGAGCCACACAGGCGCCCTTATTTCCTACTTTTTCCTAACTAAAACTTTGTTTCTACGTTGTGCATGTTATTAACATCTCTCATTACATTGCAGTAAATTTTCAAGTGAAGTGGCAGAGGCTGGACATTTCAGAATCTTTATGGGAGAAGTGATTTAGATGGTTATGCTTAGAATCTCCGGGAGATGGGCTTTTTCAGATGTTCCATTCTCTCAGTAATCACGGGCGTAGAACACAGAAGTAATGGATTGTGTACAAATGCCCTTTGCTCGCGTGCCTGTGCACATGCGTGTGCGTGTTCTCACCATCCTGCCCCTTCCCTCCTGCCTGCTTTCCCCCTTTCCTTTCCCTGGCTCCTCCTTTCCCTTTTTGTTTCTTTTACTTTTTTCCTCTTGTCCTTGTTTTCGTTCATTTCCTCTTTCCCTCTCCTCCTCCCTCTCCCCTCCCTCCCTCTCCCCTCCCTCCCTCTGCCTTTCCCCTTTCCCCTTCCCCGTTTTTTTTTTTTTCTTTCTTCCTCTTCCCCCCTACTCCCTTTCACAAATCATTCATTTAACAACAACCCCTTCCATGCGTGGGGCAGTGTGGAATGAAGGTGAATACTCTCAGAACTGCTCTCAGGGAGCTCCCAATTTAGTAGAAGACACAGAAAAATAAAGCAAAACAACATATGCCCAATTGTAAGAGTATTGACGGCAATGTACGGTAATTGTGGTAAGTGCTGTGGGAGGGCAGAAGAGGACATCTAAATCAGAGTCATGGAAAGTTCTCTGGTGGAATTGACATCTAAGCTCAGTGTTAAAGCTTTCATTTGGCAAAGAAGGGTAGAAAAGAGTGTTTGAGTCAGAAAGGGGACTACATACTGGAAAATGAAAAAAACCCCGAGATGGTGTATTTGGAAAGTGTAAGTCGTTCACTGTGCCTTGCTTAACTTTGAAAGCATGATGTGTTTGGGGTGGGAATAGGAGGGCAGTGATAGGAAATGAGGCTGGGTGAGGGGGTTGAAAATTTTCTTGAAAGGTACATGGAAGCACGGAAGGTTGTTAGGAAAGAGTAAGGATGATGGATTTATATTCTGGAGTGGTCACTTTGGTAGTATCGTAGTGAATCCATCAAAAGGGAGATCTAAATGGAAGATCTGGAGATTCCAGATGAGAAGTCCAAGTGAGAGGTGAATAAGGGCTTGAACAAATGCAGTGGGGGTAGAGCAGAGGGGACGGATCTGAGATATCTCAGAAACTGAACTCAGGACCTAGTAACTCTGGGCCCCGGGGTAAGAGGAAGATGGAAGTTTCTGTGGTGGGTCATGGGATGGATGTTATTGTCATCTGAAGTATGTCGTCCTGAGAGGAAAGCTGTAGTACAGGGTTTCGAGTATTGAAGGGATCTGTAGGATGTCCACATCTACGAGTCCGGATGTAGGATTAAGAGAGCAGGTAGGGTGAGGGGTGCGTGGGTGGCTCCATCGGTTAAGCGTCCGACTTCGGCTCAGGTCATGATCTCACAGTTTGTGAGTTCGAGCCCCCCATCGGGCTCTGTGCTGACAGCTCAGAGCCTGGAGCCTGTATCGGATTCTGTGTCTCCCTCCCCCACCCCCCGACCCTCCCCCACTCACACTCTGTCTCTATCTGTCTGTCTCTCTCTCTACAGTTAATAACTTTTAACTGTACATCCATAATGTGGCATATGTGTTTTGTTCTATGAATTTGTGGTCTTTTTGATGAACAGGTAATTTTGGTAAAATACGACTTGTTTTCTGTGCCCATTGCTAATTCTTTGTTTTTTTGTGATTTTTAAAAGTAGATCAGATGAGCACATATTTCACTGAAGAATGTGTTTTTGCTGATTCAGTCTGTATATTGTGTACCTTCCACGTACTAGATGTGCTTTGAGGTGTTGAGGATCCAGCAGCGAACGAGAGTTCTTACCCTCATGGAGTTTACTTTCTATTAGGATAGACAGGCACCAAGCAGGGGGGGAAAAAAAGTGTGCTAAGTGCTATGAAGAGAAATAAAGCATAATCAGGATAAGAGGTTACAGTGACTGAAGGTGTTAGTTTTAGATTAGGTGTAATAAAGGGCCTGTTTGTGGAGGTGACGTTTAAGCAGCACGTGCAACAAGTGACAGAGCGAGCCATTCACCTATCTGGGGGAAGAGCATTCCAGGCTGAAAATACAAATGCCAAGGTCCTGGGGAGAAATGTTTTTGGCCTGGTTGACCTTGGCATACCTTAAGGAGGTATGGAACTGGAAGGAAGTGGAAGAAAGCCTTTAGAGCTGGCGTTGTAGGAGATGAGGCTAGAGAGATCACGAGAGCCGGTACAGTGTAAGGGCCTTGTAGGCCGTGGGAAGTACGTAGAGTAAAATCTCAGTGTTGTAAGAAGTCATTGAAGGGTCTCGAGCAAGAGTGTGAAGTCATCTGATTGACGTGTTTAAACGGTAACTGCTGTTCAGAGAACAGACCGTGGGGGAACAGGAGTGGGAGTAGGGGCGGCAGTGGCATGGCTCCTGGGTTAGTTCTGGGGAGATGGTGTGGACCAGGTGTGGGAGGTGGTGGTGTTGCAGGTGGAGATGATAGCATTTGAATGGATTGGAGGGGAAGGAAAAGTTGGGCTTGCTGCTACTGACAGGACTAGCCTCTCTCCCTCCCTTTTAAAATATTTCTTCTGTGATCAGTTGGTGGATGGGATTCTTAGAATCGAATACAGCCAAGAAGGCATTCCCAGCTCTTAGCCTTCCTTCATGTGTGAGCCGTGAACATTGAGCCTGAGCATTCCTTTATGTTTTTCTGTTTTGTTTGGTTTTTGAGTTTTAGGAAAGGAGGTAAAATTCACCCTTTTAAAATGTACAACTCAAAAAAAAAAGAAGTGTACAACTCAGTACTTAGTATTTTCACGAGATTGTTCATCTGTCACTGTTTAAATGCAGAACATTTTGTTTTCCCAACAAGAAGCCTGTACCCATTAGCTCTCACTCCCTGTTCTCTCTCTCTCTCCTCTTTCTCTCCCCTGGCAGTTGGTCATCTACTTTCTGTCTCTAAGGGTTTGCCTGTTCTGGACATTTCCTATCAAGGGAATCATACAACATGTGGCCTTTTGTGTCTGGCTTCTTTCACTTAGCATAATATGTTCAAGGTTCATTCGTATTGTAGCCTGTGTCAGTACTTTATTCTTTCCTGTCGGTGAATAATATTTCATTTAGTGGATATACCACATTTGGCCAATCCGTTCATTAGCTGTTGGACGTGTGGTGGATTGTATCCACTTTTTCCCTATTATGAATAGTGCTGCTGTGAACGTTCGTCTACAAGCTTTTGTGTGAACGCATATTTTCAATTTTCCTGGGTCCTGGGAGTGGATCTTGCTGTTTTTAGGATAGCAATATTATCTGTGGTAACCCTGTTGGGAAGTGAATGTTTAACTTCAGGTGTTTTTGGCATTATGGCTAGTGGCCACTAAGGATTTGGACATTGAAACAATTTATTCAACATTTATTGAACACTTAAAGTGCTGGTCTCTCTTTTCTAGCCATTTAGGATATATCAGTGAACAAAAAGTCCTGGCCCTGTGGATCGTTTTAAGGGAGCAAGGGTGGACAAAGAGAAATAAACATAATAAGTAATCTAGTTTATTAGATGTTAAATAGTATGAAAATAAGAGGAGAGCTGGGTAAGGAGGGTAGGGAATACATACAGGGTTGCGGCAGGCTGTAGTCTTTTTGTAATACATTTTTTAATTTATTTTATTTTATTAAAAAACCTTTTTTGAATGTTTATTTTTGAGAGAGAGAGAGAGAGAGCGCTCATGTGCATAAGTGGAGGAGGGACAGAGAAAGAGGGAGACATAGAATCTGAAACAGGCTCAGGCTTGGAAGCTGTCAGCACAGAGCCCGATGCAGGGCTCGAACACACTAATTGTGAGATCATGACCTGAGCCGAAGTGGGCAGCTTAACTGACTAAGCCACCCAGGTGCCCTTTACATTTTTGTTTTTTAATATTTACTTATTTGAGAGAGAGAGAGAGAGAGAGAGTGAGCGGGGAGAGGGGAAGAGAGAGAGAGATGCACAGAATCTAAAGCAGGCTCCAGGCTCTGAGCTGTCAGCACAGAGCGGGACAGGCTGTGGTGTAAAGGTGGTCAAGTAGGTATATTGAGAAGACATTGGCACAAATATTTGTCTAAAAGATGTCATTAGTCATGTGGCTTTAAAGACAGGTCAACATGTTCATTGAACTGCACAGAGGCCAAGGTGGCTGCAGTGGAGTAAGGAAAGAAGAGAATGGGAGGGGGTGGATAAAGGGTATGCAGGTTGAGGGCGGAGCCCATCAGGTCACCTAGGACCTTGAAGGCCTTTGTTAAGGATTGTGGTTTTCACTCTTGTAGAAATAGGGAACTGTGAGTTATGCAATCTCGTTACAGAGTGGCAGATTTTCATTATGTTCTTAAGGGATCACTCTTTGTTGTGTTAAAAACAGGCTGAAGGCAAGTTGAAGATAGAAGCTGACCAGTTAGGAAGCTATTTTAATAGATGATGATGGTGGGATATTCGCCATCACAGTGAGGGGAGTGAGGAGTGGTCAGGGTCTATATCTCCTTTGAAGGTAGAGCCAGTAGTTCCGGTCAGATTCAGTGTGAAGGAAGGAGAATTGAGGAGGACACCAAGATTTTTTGGTTGAAGAACTAAAAATCTGGGGTTTAGAATGAAGTTAGGGCTGTGTAATTTTTGGAAATAAGCATATTTTATATTTATGAAAAATGCTAACTGTCATATTGCTTCGTGTAATGTGGCTGTAAACAAGATATAGATATGCTTTATTAATTTTTTAGTGATAGATACATTCAAAAGAGTTGCAAACTTTTGTTCTTGATGAATTGCTTAAAAACAGGACTCTTGCAGCGCCTGGGTGGCTCAGTCAGTTAAGCATTCTGACCTTGGTTTCAGGTCAGGTCATGATCTCATTGTGAGTTCGAGCCCCGCGTTGGGCTCTGCACTGACACTGTGGAGCCTGCTTGGGATTCTCTAACCACCACTCCCCTCTCCCCACCCCCGTCTCTGTCCCTCCCCCTCTCATGCTCTCTCTCAAAATAAACAAATGTTAAAATAAAAATAGGATTCTTGCCGCTTTCCTTTTGGTGTCACAGAACGAAGATGTTCTGCATTCATGAGAATTAGAATCTAGTATTCAGTGTGACACTTGGTAAGCAGTGGAAACCATTGTCATATTAATCCTTTTGATATTTAAATGTTGCAGATTGTAGAAGGTGTGGATTTTGATAAGGCCTGTGAAGAAAGTGTGTCAGTATTTTTCTTTTCAGTTGGGCCTCCTTTATACCTAGTGGACAGTGAACGAAATATAAGCCATAACTGGCTTTTCGTTCTCAAGATAATTGAAATTTTTTCATTTAATTACTTTACATCAAAATAAGACTGTGCGCATATTTGTTATGTCTTAAACTACTAATCGGTATGTGTATCTTAATTTTAAAAGAGAACTTTTGTGGGCCGCCTGGGTGGCTCAGTCGGTTGAGTGTCTGACTTTGGCTCGGGTCATGATCTCACGGGTTCGCGAGTTCGAGCCCTGCGTTGGGCCCTTTGCTGACAGCTTGGAGCCTGGAACCTGCTTCAGATTCTTGTGTCTCCCTCTCACCCTCCCCCCCCCCCCCCCCCGTGTGCTATCTGTGTTTCTCAATAAGAAATAAATACTACAAAAAATATAAATAAATAAGAAGAGAACTTTTGTTATAAAAATGACTACATTTCTGCTTTTGAGAGGGCTGGAAATTCTGACATTCAAGTTTTCCATGGAAGATAATGTGTTTCTGGAAATCTGATAGTTTTCATACTAAGATTCAAGATAGCAGTCAGATTTGGGGAGGAAAACCATGAGTTTATAAAAGTATATTAACAGTTTACTAGAAAATAAAAGGGTCAGTTTACAGAGACAGAGAAACCAAATTTGGTATTTAACTTTCTATGCTAAGGGTCATATTTTAGGCTGGTTAATAGAAGGAAGGGACAAAATAAAAGGCAAAAAAGAGGGAAAATTTTAAAACAGCACTTGTCTTACTTTGAGTATAATTCCCAGTATTCCTTAATTAATACTTGCTCGTGCTCCACTCAGAAGGTCCAGATATGGGCTTCACGGTTGCTGTAAATCTCTCCTCTCCCCAAAGTTTATGTGCCCAAATTCATGTGGCCATACGTTTTCTTGGGGAGATGAATTTCATCAAGTTCTCACTGGAAACTTTGATACGAATATTAAGAAACACAGCTCTGTAATGTCACCTGTTACTGATCTGCTGCTAATCTTTTTAAAGTTTATGTATTTTTATTTATTTTGAGAATGAGCGAGAGTGGGGCGGGGGTGGGGGCAGTGAGAGAGGGAGAGAGAATCTGAAGCAGGTTCCTGAAGTCCCATGTCAAGGTTTTGACAAGAACAGACTGCTGTCTCCTGTATTTGATACTTCTGCTGGGTGTGGTCTCTTATGACAACATAATCATTGATACCTGTTTATGTTTCTTTGAAAATCACACTTTTTTGTAAGTTTATTCATTTATTTTGAGAGAGAGAGCACGAGTCAGGGAGGGACAGAGACAGAGGGAGAAAGAGAATTCCAAACGGGCCCCTCGCTGGCAGCACAGAGCTGATTCAGGGCTCGAACCCAGGAACCCTGAGATCATGACCTGAGCCAAAATTGGATGCTTAACTGAGCCACCCAGGCGCCCCCCAAAAAATTACACTTCTTTTGAATCATTTACTTTCATCACAGAAATGAAGATTGTAAACTATCAAAACTTTGAGCAAATGGAATTTAAAGAAAAGATTCACTTTCTACTGACAGGAAAAACTATACTTGAATATGGCTGTAAAAACCATCTTTGTTTAGTTAAAGTGCCCAATAAACAGTGTGGCTTAATGATTAAGAGCATATGGCTTGGAAAGAGAGGTCTTGTTCCCAGTACCGTCTCTCTGTGTTCTTGACTTGGCTGTTGAAGTTTGGGCAGTTATTTATTTTTGCAACGAAAGGAAACGTCATTTTCATTTTTCGCAAAATGGGGATAATAATAGTTACCTTACAAGGTTTGTAAGTACTAAATGAAATAGCATTGAAAATGTTTTATACTACACTTGGCATAGTTCTCAGCAGTCAGTATGCGATAGCTTTATTATTCCAGTAAAAGCCAGTCACTTCTTTCATAAACTGATAGAGTGAGGATTCTTTAATCTAGAGTGTTTGGGATTGAATTGGGATTCTCCTGTTTACCCAAGTTGTGGGCAGTTTTCTTAAACCTTCTAAGAAGGCTGGTGTCCTTGTCTAAAATGAGAAACATTTATAGTACTTACCTCATGGGATTATTGGGGATGACTAAATGTAATAACAGGATCTATTACATAGTAAATTCGCAATAAATTGTAACTATTATTCTTAGTTCTCTGGAAAGAATGTGCAAACTCTTAATTTAAATACACTTTCAGGGTGATACAGCTACTGTAATCTTTTGTAACTTAAAGATTGATTTGGAAGTTTTGGAGAAAAGTAATTTTGTGATTGAGGTTAAAACCTGTTATTTTTGTCTTTATGAATTCCTTAAGAACAGAGTATTTAATGGAAGGGGAAAACCAGATTTCTTGATTCTAAGAACTCTTTGCTCCCATTTCGGACTTATTTTATCCCAGCCCTTCCTGATGCAGAAGCTTCTCTTAGTAAATATAATACTTGTCCTTTCTTCTAATTTGGTGCTGGTTTGCCCAAATGGGATTCTTTCAAGGGAAAAGTAAATTTTACTTTCAAGCCTAGAGGGTTGTTATTGGATTAGGTGAACCACTGGAGATATTTATTTTCTGGATAAGCATCCACCTCTAGCCTTGCGTATGTAGGGCAAACATTTTTTTCTTCTCTTGATCCGATCACTGTTCTGATGTGGCAGTTAGTCACCTGAAGCTGGTCTGGCATCCTGAGCCTGTGGGGGTGGGGCAAATGCGCGATGGGGCCCTGCCAAGCCTGTCTCTACTCTAGAGAGGAGTAAAAGGAAAGGCGAACAGGCTTGAAGACAAAGGAGCTACTATTGCTGTCAAAGTTTAAATGAGGCAGCTTGGCTTATGCCTATTTGGGAATTAAAAAAAAAATAAATGTAGCTTTTCGTTTTTTCAGTTTTATCTTGGTGAGGATATCTCACCAAAAGACCCATCTCTGTTTAGTTGTTCAGGGATTTTTTTTTTTAAAGTTGTTTTGTGTATTGAGGGTTTTTGACACTTAGACACCTAATTTTGCTTTCCCCCAACTTATTTTTTTCTAAACTAGTTCTATTCCTACCAGAATTCAGAAGTTTTTATTATAAAAGCAGTACAAGTTTGCTATAAATATCAAAAATTATAGAAATTAGGGGTGCCTGGGTGGCTCAGTCGGTTAAGTGTCTGACTTTGGCTCAGGTTATGATCTCGTGGTTTGTGGGTTCGAGCCCCATGTCGGGCTCTGTGCTGACAATGACAGCTCAGAACCTGGAGCCTGCTTCAGATTCTGTGTCTCCCTCTCTCTCTTCCCCTTTCCCACTCGCACTGTTTCTGTCTTTCTCTCTGACAAAAATAAATATTTAAAAAGTTACAGAAATTATATGGTAAAGGCACCACTATGTTTCTTTAGCTTTTAGCTTTGGCAGATACGTACAAACCTCATGTATAGCAGTGTACAAACCTCATGTATAGCAGTGTTTAGCATTCAGTTAGGTAATCAGTAAGTATCGTTGGTTTATTTGAATATTTAGTGCTTCTAGGTGGTGAACAGTCCCAGCAGCATTTATGATAGCCCCTCATAGGCCTATGGATTATTATTACAGCTACTAACTAATAATGAAATCTAACTGCATGAGATTGCTATGAAAAGGTAAGCTGTGAGGTTAGTGAGGGAACATCCCTGTGCTGTATGGCTGCTGCTAGAGTAGCTAATGCTGTTCTTGGATCCCTAGTAGCATTTATTAGGAGGGTTAATTTGAGGACATACTACCGTAGGCATTGACCCCTGCAGATGCTTAGGGTCAGAATATGTGGTTTCTAAAGGGTTTTTTTTTTAACACTAGCATTATAATGTTTTTAAGTGGCACATTATGTTTTTAAAGTTTCATGATCATTCGTTATTCCTTATAATATCCCTTTGAGGCAGGTCAGCAACATTTTTCCTTTTTTATGGTTGGAGAAGCAGATGCAAAGATGTTGAGTGATTTGCCCACAGGCACACATTAAACCGATGGCAGAATCTGCTCTCTTGTTAGTAAACGAAACCACGCTGCCTCTGTTAGTTATAAGTGAGTAATAAAGTTGTTTCCATTTAGTGACCTTTTGATGCTTTATGGAATAGTGTGTAGTTTAGAAACCTTTTACCTACTTTCTTTATTGAAAGGAAATCCTTTTAAAGCTTAGAATTGCATTGCATCATGATATTAAATATTTGGTGTTAACTCTTTTCTTAAAAATAGAAAGAAAATCATATGAAAATATATTAAAATGGCCTACAGTGGACTTCATGCTTCTGGGAAAACCTTTACTGGTTTGAAAATTAGTATTGTAAATTAGAGGACAAGAGGACAAGGCTTTGAAGAGTTAATATTTTAAAGTAGGAGCAAAATGAATCCTCAGGTTATATTGCCAAAGTAATTTTGAATTGAAACACTGTGGCCTATAGAGCCAGAAGAGCTTCAGAGATCATGTGGCTCTGTGGATTTAGAGCCCAAGTGTTCTGCCAAGTGACAACTAGATTACCTAGACTAAAAAACTGTCTACAGTCTGGTTGACATCCCTTAAGTTCTGAGTTTTCCTGTCCATTGGAAACATTCTCTATTTACTTGTTTGGACTTGATTCTATTTTTCCATTCCCTCTTCCCTGGTGTAATAATAATTATTATTCTTTCCTATATGCAACCTTTTTTCCTTCCAGTTGAAAAGAATTCTGACTGTAATCTTCTTGTGTCGATAGAGGGAGGTTGTGGGGGAATTTTCAAATAATAGGCAACTATTGTAAAAATGATTTAATTTAAGGGATCACAGAGAGCCAGAAAATTATATATGCAGTTGGAGTGTTAAGACAGATGTTTTGACATGAGTTGTAAGTCTGTGATAATAAGTAATGGTTAATCCTCATGTACGTTGGTAATTAACACAATCCTATATTGTGTACTAGTGTAAATCCTGTATTTAGTTTAGTAAACATGTAATTTCTGAATGCATCTTTTACTTTTATAATCACATCCCATTAATCCCAAAGTCAAGCTGTCATTAATTTTGTCTTGTTCTGAAATAGTATTAAAATTTTATCACGCAGCCTCTGCCCTGGTCATGTTCTTTATGACATCATCAAATTCATCATTGTTATTATGTGATAATTTTGCTACTCGTTTAGTCCTTATTAGTATGTGTCAGACATTTTATACATTTTAAAATTTAATTCTCAAAAAAATGCTGAGAGGTACGTAAGAATATGCCTGTTTCACAGATGAAAAAATGAAGGCTGAGGAGACTGTGTACTTGACCTCAGTAAATTCATGCCACTAGGAAGTGGCGAAGCTAGGTTTTAAGCCTGAGCTGCTCCAGATCCAAGCTCTTACTATTACTAATCCTGTTCTGCCTCTCAGTTAACATACATAGCTTTACTTAGATGTCTGGTTTGCTTAGTCCACAGATGGTTTAGAAATATCCAGTTCTTTGTGAGTTGGGAGTGTGTTTGTGTGTGTGTTTATGTTTCCATGTACATGTAGGGGTATTGGGAGAGGAGTTTTGAAATGGGGATAATGAGAGCTGGAATTACAGCAGGAAAAGGAAAAAGACACTTTTGAAAACTAAGACACACAAGTGTATTCTCATTTAGTGTTTCAGTTTTCAAATGTGGACCTTGAATTCATCAGGTTTTAATATGTTCCATCTCTCTTTTGCTTTTTTTTTAAAAAGTAATCTCTACACCCGACGTGGGGCTTGAACCCACAACCCCTGAGATCAAGAGTTGCATGCTCCATCAACTGAGTTAGCCAGGCGCCCCTGTTCCATCTCTTTATGGAACAAGGGAAGCAGAAGAATTTAGAAAGATCATTAAATTTTCATAAAGAGTAGGGTTTTGTTCTGGAAAGTATAAACTTATTAAAAAAATTAACTTCTGTGGAATACTTCATTCTTTCTTGGTACTGGGCAGAAAAGTTGCTCTTATATTTTTAAATAATATTTTAAAATTCAGGATTAATCACTATTTAATTTTCTTTAGGAATCAAGAAACTTTTATGTGAGTATACAAGTTGAATTTTGAGGGATTAGATGGGGGAGATGTTTTTATATGCAAATCAGTGCTAAATGTTACCACTTGCTACTTAGGTTCTTTATAAAACTATTTGGTAAAATCTTGTTCCGTGGTGCCAGATTTAGGTTCCGTATTCGTTTCCTATCGCTGCTGTACCAGTTGCCACAAATTTGTGGTTTGGAACGACACAGGCTTATTATCTTGTAGTTCTGGAGGTCAGAAGTCAGAAATGGGTGTCTCTGGACTGCATTCCTTCTGCAGGCTCCATGGGAAATGTTTCCTTGCCTTCTCCAGCTCTGGAGGCTGTACACAAGCATTCCTTTGCTCCTGTCTTCCCGTCTCTGATTGACACTGCCTCTTCTGCCTCGCTCTTTCACTTGTATTACCACCCTTGTGATTTCATTGGGCCCATCCGAATAATCCAGGATAACCTTCCCATGTCAAGGTCAGTTGATTAGCAACCTTAATTCCATCTGCAGCCTTAATTCTCCCTTGCTGTTTAGCAGCATTTTCACAGATTCTGGGGATTAGAAAACAAACATCTCTGGGGAGGCCATTATTTTGCCTACCACATAGGCTCTTTAGTTTAGAACAATCATTTAGCCTTTTAGGCTTTTTATGTAAAGTGAAATTTATATTTATTGTTTACCACAAAGGAATTTTCATGAAAATGGAAATTCTGTGCCAGTGCAGACAGATCATGCGTAGTATTTACTTGCAATTATTAACAGATGTTTCCTGGTTGATCTTACCTGTTGGGTAGATGCTTGGGGTTAGGTGGTCCCCAGCATAACCAGGGGGCTTGGTAAACTCTAGTCTGAATAGTGGAGTTAAGCTTGGCCTCTAGAAGCAGAACAGGATGTCAGTGACTCAGACCCTTCCCAGAGAAGTGAAACTTCACAAAAAGTTGTTTACTTTTTCTTTGACTCTTTAATGTGGCTCTTTTTGTTTTAGAATTTAGCCTTTCCAGACCTTTGCTTGTTGAGGACATTGAAAATTTATAGCACAGTGTTGAAAAAACAGATGAATGCTTAACTGTCATTTTTTATGATTTGAGTCTGTTTTAGTCTAAAAGATACAATATTTTTTAAGCAGTAGGCTTTTCCCCTTACTATGCTTTTTCAAAGGACTGCTATGATAATAATTAAGGAGGGTTTCGAGCAATAGGCAGTTTTAAGTCACAATTGCTTATGATTGATTATTTTGTGTGTGCCTAGTTGATACAGTTTTTGATTCTCCCAAGTTGATCTTGGAGAATTGCTGTTTTTAATGTTTCATTTGTTAATTTTTCTTAGAGCCACCTTTTTACTTGGTTAGCTTAAAATGTCTCTTTTTAAAAAAATTTTTTTTTTAACATTTATTTTTTGAGCGACAGCAACTGGGTGTGGGTGGCGGACAGGCAGAGAGAGAGGGAGACACAGAATCTGAAGCAGGCTCCAGGCTCTGAGCTGTCAGACAGCACGACGCGGGGCTCGAACTCACAAACCGCGAGATCATGACCTGAGCTGAAGTTGGATGCTTAACCGACTGAGCTGCCCAGGTGCCCCTAAAAAATGTTTTTAAACGTTTATTTGTTTTTTGAGAGA
The DNA here is from genome assembly GCF_028018385.1 of Neofelis nebulosa. Taxonomy (NCBI): domain Eukaryota; kingdom Metazoa; phylum Chordata; class Mammalia; order Carnivora; family Felidae; genus Neofelis; species Neofelis nebulosa. Next base: position 6,263,681 of record NC_080794.1, on the reverse strand, counting down.
GAGAGAGAGAGAGAGAGAGAGAGAGAGAGAGAGCGCACCTGCTCACAAGTTGGGGGGGGGGGGCAGAGAGTGAGGGAGACACAATCCACACAGGCTCCAGGCTCTGAGCTGTCAGCACAGAGCCCGACACAGGGCTTGAACTCACGAACCGTGAGATCATGACCTGAGCCAGAGTCGGACACTTAACTTACTGAGCCACCCAGGGACTCCATAGCAAAACACTTCTATGTGAACATTCCCTAGGTCATCTTGTAAATATTATAGATGGAAAGAGAAGTCACCTAGTTCTGTCTTGTTACAATACAAACCTGCTTTGAGTAAGTAATTGATAGAGATTTTCTTAGTTTTGTGGTTGGAAAAAATTATTTCTAGATTGCATTATTGTATATTTCTTTGCACACATAACTGCTAGTTAAGTGTGGCCTAATTTAGAATGTGTCTAAAGATTGAGTTGCAGCTAGTGATTTGGTTCTTGCAGTTTGATAGTATTCTCTGTCTCCAGGATATCTTTTCCTGATTCTGAACCTTCTCTTCTCTGTGCTATCCCTGTATTCTTTACGTATTTCTAGTAGCGTACCTTTAATTCTCTAATGATAGGCAGTAAATACAGAACAACTATTTTCATAAGTGCATCTGCAAAATCAGTTTCTCAAAGTTGTGTGTGTCTTGAGTTGTAAATTTATGCTTTCAAAGTTTCTGTTTTACATTTATCAAGTGTTTTGTGCAGCATTTCTTAGAAAGTAGATAGGGGCATGATTGATAGTACAAATGATACTGTATTCAAATGGTTATCTGACATTTTAAAAATGAAATCTCAGTACCCCATTTTAATGGAGGTGATAAATTCAAGTACTACTCTTCATTGTCAAACCCCGGCAAAGTTGTATTAGAAGCAAAATGATGTGCTGTCACTCATTTCATCACCCTGATGATAGATGATATAGTAGAGTAGATTTGTTAGGTTGAAATCCTGCTCTGACCCTTAGCTAGTTGCATGGCCTTAGGCCGTTTATTTCTTTGAGCCTTATTTTCAGCATATGAAAAATGGGAAGAATAAAATTTACTTTCTCGTTTTGTTATGAATGAAATAAGATGATACATGCAACATTCTTATGGCTGTGCTTGGTTTATAAGTGCCCAAAAATAGTAACTGTAATATAGAGTATGGAGAGGCCACTTTTATTACAGGTCTTCAAATTACCAATTGCTAATAGTTTAGAGTATGTACTTAGTATGGTCAGAGTGTGCTGCATTATGATAAAACTATATATAGAGTGTTTATTACCTGTGCACTGATTTACTGGCAGCCAGATTCATGCAGTTTTGGTTAATCTTTGTTTTTGGAGCCTCACATTTTTTTTCTTCCCTGGTTCACTTTTTTTTTTGGTGCTGTTCATTAAAAAGGGGAATTGAGTGGGAGTTTTTCACTGGAAAATATCTGTTTCGGGGACATTGTCTTTTTGAGACCTATGTTACCTACTGTGCTAACGAGGCACCTGGTGGACAGTGTCTTTAATAAAGTAAAATTCAGGAATATAAATTCAGAGTTCACTATAGTAGAGCCTCAGTGGTTAAGAATATAAATTTTGAAACCAAACTGAATTCTAATCCTCGAACCATAACTTACTTTGGGCATATTCTGGGTGAATTACTTAAACTTCTCTGATTCTTTATTTGTTTTTATTTTTAAAAATTTATTTGTTTTAATGTTTATTTATTTTTGAGAGACAGAGAGAGCATGAGCCGGGGAGGGGCAGAGAAAGAGGGAGACACAGAATCTGAAACAGGCTCCAGGCTCTGAGCTGTCAGACAGAACCCAATGTGGGACTCAAACCCACAAACCGTGAGATCATGACCTGAGCTGAAGTTGGACGCTTAACTGACTGAGCCATCCAGGTGTCCTGAACTTCTTTGATTCTTAATTTAAAATTTCTGAAATGATGATAATGATAAAACTGATCCCCTACTTTGGAGGAATTGAATGAGATAATCCATGTAAAGCATTTAGCAGAGTGCCTAATATTACTGAACAACAGCTGTTAGTTATTAATAAGGATAAATAAATAGGAGAAGGGGTAAATTAGTGGTTAGGTATTTGGATGCTAGAGTGTATTGTTTAGAACAGTGTTGTCAAAAAGGAATATAATGGGAGCTGTGTAAAAGTTAAGTTTATAGTAGCAGCACTTAAAAAAACAGGTAAAATTTCATTTTAATATTGTGTTTAACCTGGCATATCCAAAATATTGTCATTTTAATGTGTAATCAATATAAAATTATTAATGAGATTGTTACGTTTTTTGGTCACGCTACGTCTTTGAAATCTGGTATGTATTTTACACCTACATCACATCTTGGTGTGGACAGTAAGTTATCATTGGAGGGGCACCTGGGTGGCTCAGTCGGTTGAGTGCCCATCCACGGCTCACGTCATGGTCTCGCGGTTCGTGAGTTCAAGTCCCACATTAGGCTCGCTGCTGTCAGCGCAGAGCACACTTTAGATCCTCTGTCCCCCTCTCTCTGACTACCCCTCCCCCCGGCTTGTGCTTTCTCAAAAATAAACATTTTTTGTTAATTGTCACTGGAGATCCCTGATCTGTATTTGCAGCTCCTAAAATTTACAGTTGAAGAAGTAGATTCTCATGTCCAGATTGTTCTAAGCATACATAAAAGTTTTATAATACCTGAATTGAATATTGGCTTTTAAGGGGCTCCTGGGTGGCTCAGTGGGTTAAGCATCTGACTTCTGCTTGGGTCATGATCTCACCTCCTTCTGTGCTGACAGCTCAGAGCCTGGAGCTGCTTCGAATTCTGTGTTACCTCTCTCTCTCTCTGCCCCTCCCCTGGTTGTGTTCTTTCTCTTTCTCTCAAAAATAAGTAAACATTAAAAAAAAACAAAAAACCCAGAATATTAGCTTTTAAGTTAAAATTAAAATTAAATAAGGTTAAAAATACAGTTCCTCTGTAGCCACATTTCAAGTGCACCGGTGGCTTGTGGCCCCTCATCTGACACTGTAGGATGTCCCTGTGTGCCTGTGTTCTCTATGGCTCTTCTTAGAGTTGCTTTATGGTGATTAGGTTAAAAGCTTTTTTTTTTTTTTTATATGAAAATACTCTTGTTAAAATATATGTAAATATTTGTCTATAGGTATTACCTGTCATGTGCCCCATACGTTTTGGTTGCTGTTAAAATTTCACATATTTTGCTATTTACCTTTTTATCTCATTTGACTTAGATAATGCATTTTTTGATTTTTATTGTTGATACATGTTTTTATACTAGGATCTTTTTTGGGGGGGTACTTTTTAAAGGGAAACTTAACATTTTAGTGATTTAAAATGATGAAACCTCTGGTTTTATTTTAAATTTCAGGATTTGTTTCCTTGTTATTTATATTTAAGTTGAAACAAAAACTTGGAAACCACAGTATACTCTAGGTAGCCTGTACACATTTAAGAAAGTATAAATGAAACTTCGATGTAAAGGAAGCACTAGAGATTAGTTTGTCCTTAAAAATATCTAGAATAGTGATGTGAAGGGGAGGAAGAAGTTCTGCCACTGAAGAAAAACACTCACTTAAAATGCGGGGTGCCTGGGTGGCTCAGCTGGCTGAGTGTCCAACTCTTGATTTTTGGCTCAGGTCATGTTCCCCGGGTTGTAGGATCAAGCCCCGTCAACGGGCTCCACGTTCAGTGGGAGCCTGCCTAAGATTCCCTCTTTAGTCTCTCTCCCTCCCTCTGCCCTTCTCCCCAACTTGTGTGTGGTGCATGCATGCTGTCTCTCAAATTAAAAATAAACAAACACTTAAAAAATAAACTGTATTGTGGCTCTTCTTTTTTTCTTCTCCGAGGCATCTTTAATGTAGAACAAACTATAGTAATAAAAGCAGCAATAAAAAATGACAGCCAGTGTTTATTGAGTACTTTATATGTGTTACGTCTCCTTCTAAACACAGATATCTCATTTAATCTTCACAACAACACTATGAGATAGATACTGTTATTATTCTTGTTTACAGATAAGGAATATGAGGCTCAGAGGAAATGGTAGAGATTGATTTTAACGTAGTCCAGCCCCAGAACTTGCCTTTTTTTTTTTTTTTTAATTTTTTAATGTTTATTTATTTTTGAGAGAGAGAGAGACAGCATGAATGGGAGAGGGCAGAGAGAGAGAGGGAGACCCAGAATATGAAGCAGGCTCCAGGCTCTGAGCTGTCAGCACAGAGCCTGACGCGGGGCTCGAACCCACACACCGTGAGATCGTGACCTGAGCCAAAGTCGGAAGTTGAACCGACCGAGCCACCCCTACGCCCCCTGGTTTTATCTTATCTATCCATTTATCTATCTATCTATCTATCTATCTATCTATCTATCTATCTATCTATTTATTTTTAATGTTTATTCCAGAGCTTGCCTTCTTAACAGCCACACCACCTCCTTATTGGTTTCTGGAGACAGTGAAAAAGCAAAGGAAAATGGTTTTTTTTTTTTCCCCTTAGTAGTTTTTCTGGCATTCTCTTATGGAGGAGCTGGAGTGGAGTGATGTGGGAGGAAGGGGAGCAGTGTTTTAGCTGTTAATTTGGATTTTTACAGGACTAAATATTTAAATTCCTTCTGGGACAATAAAAAGATACCTAATAAAGGCACATTTTCTTTTACTCCCAGATTCTTTATATCATACATTTAAAAACTGTCAGAGAATCTAAAGACTTTCTTCTGGTCCTAAATGAAACCTTAGATTTCTTTGCCAAGAGAGTGCTTTAGGCAGCCATCACTGATGGGTAAGAATTAGGAATTGAAACTGCGGTGTAGACCTTGATCTCTTGACTCATAAACCAGTGTTCCTTTCTATTGTATTCCAGAGAACAGGTCCATCCACTTCTAAACCATTGCTAAACCAGTGCCCATAGTGATGAGCAGGAAGCATTTCAGTGAGTAATTATTTCCATTATGAATTAGTTTTAGTGTTAATTTTTGACTAGGCTGAACTCTTAGCAGTTGTTATTGGTTGTTAGGATATTAAACCCTTGGATAATTTTAAAAACTGTTTATCCCCTCGAAAAACACAAGTTTTTTTAATGTTTAGTTTTGAGGGAGAGGGAGAGAGAGAGAGAGAGAACAAGTGGGGGGGGGGGAGGGTGGTGGGGCAGAGAGAGAGGGAGACACAATGTGAAGCAGGCTCCAGGCTCCAAGTTGTCAGCTCAGAGCCCCATGCGGGTTTGAACCTATGGAACCGGGAGATCATGACCTGATTTTAACTGACTGAGCCACTCAGGTGCCCCAAAACACTAACAAAGTTTTTAAATGGATATGAACTTGGTTTGGGTTCACACTTTAAGGTGGTTTTAGAAAGTGCGGTGAGAGACTTAGAAGACTGCAATTTTTTTTTTTAAGTAAGGTTTATGCCCAATGTGGGGCTCAAAGTCATGACCCTGAGGTCAAGAGTCACCTGCTCCATCCACTGTCTGAGCCAGCCAGGTGCCCCTAAAACTGCAGGTTTTAATGAATGAAATGCCTCTGTGTATGGATCGAAGCCAGCTTTTATGGCAAACATTAGCAGTGTGGTTTAGTTCCCCATCTCCACACCATTTAAGTTCTAACTTACACTGTCCTGATTACAGTAGTAGCTGTGATTAAGTGTTGATGAAACAAATACAGGGTCCTAGTTAAGCACAATGAAGATCTCACATTAAACTGAAGTAAAATGAAGCCACATCCTACTTAACCACCAGTCTACTAAACATGTATTTAACCAGTCTGGGTGGGCACAGTGACTGCTAATAATGCAAGCAGTAATTTTTATATGGATAATATGATACAGTAATTGGTTTTTAGATTAATGTATTATTTGAAACATTGTAGTTTTTTTTTAATTTTTGGAAAATTCCATGATCCTTAAATTCTGGAGACTCCAAGTGATAAAAATAGATGATATATATGATAATATAACAACCTGGTGATAGAACTTTAAAAATTTATTATGGAAACTTACAACGTACATTAAAGTTCAGTGAATTTTCACATACTTACCACCTAGCCTCAGCATCGTTCACATTTCGTCCTACTAGTTTTATGTTAACACTCTCCTGCTCCTTATCTCCCCTCCCCCTCACCATGTAACATTTTATTTATTTATTTATTTATTTATTTTAAATGTTTTTTTAAATTTATTTTTGAGAGAGCGCCAGCAGAGGAGGGGCAGAGAGAGAGTGAGACACAGAATCTGAAGCAGGCTCCAGGCTCTGAGCTGTCAGCACAGAACCTGATGCAGGGCTCGAACTCACAGACTTCTAGATCATGACCTGAACTGAAGTTGGCACTTTAACCTACTGAGCCATCCAAGCGCCCCACCATATAGCATTTTAAAGCAAATTTCATCCGCCTCTTTTTCCAAAGCATAATCACAGTGCCATTGTCACAACTAATAATGTTAACAGTAATTCTTAATGCCATCCTATAGTTAGAACACGTTCAGATTTCTCTGATTGTCTCAAAAATAGCTTTTAAAATAGGACTCCTTACGTTAGGATCCAAATAAAGTCCTCACATTGCAGTTGAAAGATATGTCTCTTAAACCTAGTTTCTTATTCTATAAAGTCTCCTCCGTTTTCATGCCATTTATTTGATAAAGGAACCATGTTATTTAAGCTGTAGAATTTCTTACATTCAGAGTATAGCTCATTGCGTCTGTGTGATTTTGTTTAACCCCTGTATTTCTTATAAACTGGTAATTCTAAGGGCTTTTTTGATGAGCATACTTCATAAGAGGTATTGTATTTCTATCATATATCATCAGGAGGCACGTAATGTTAGGTTGATTCACTTTTTTTTAGTGTTGCTGAGATGGGTCAGTGGTTTTAGGTGGTGTAAGACTTACCTGTTTGTTATAAAGTTCATGTTAACTTTCATTCAGTGGTTTTAGTAGCCACTAATGATTGTTGCCTGTTTATTGTATGAGGATTGCAAAATGATTTTCTAATTCTATCACTCCTACTGCATTTATTAGTTGAAATTCTATATGGTGACTGTAAAATACAGAAATACAGGATAAATGATTATTTTCCCCTCACTTTGCTGGTTTTTAGGATAATTAGTAGATGTCCTCCTAAAATGACCAGTGAAGTTGGTTTTGGTTTTTTGTGTTCTTAGTGTTATGGATTTTTAGGCTTTCTGTGTGTTTTTTCATTGTGGTTGCTCTTTGACATTTTAGTTGCCTCACATTTGACTACTTGGAGACCTTTCAAATGGATTCCTGTGTTCTTTTGAATATGATCCCATTAGTTTTTGATAACTTCCTTATTTTCTGGCACAAGGCATCTCAGGCTCATCTTACATATTTCCTGTTCTAGATCTGGAATCAGATTTTTCTTCAAGGAGCCCTGTTTTCCTCAAGTGGGAAATAGTTTTTAGAGATCACAATCAGAGTGCCAGGGGTGTTGGTTGCTACTGGTTTTCTTATGGCTTCTAGGCTTTTAGTGTTCAGACCAAGAAAATAGGGTGGAGTTTTGTTTTTGTTTGTTTATATTATGTTTTTAAATATTATTTTTTAGAATGTTTATTTAGTTTTGCGGGGGGGACAGCACGAGTTGGGGAGGAGCAGACAGGGAGACACAGAATCCGAAGCAACCTCCAGGCTCTGAGCTGTCAGACAGAGCCCGACGCGGGGCTCAAACTCATGAACCTTGAGATCATGACCTGAGCTGAAGTCGGACGCTTAGCCGACTGAGCCACCCAGTTGTCTCCCAATCTTATTATTAATAGTCAGACTAATTAATGCAATTTAAAATTCTTTTCTGTGGTTTTTTTTTTTTGTCCTTAGGCTATGTTCCACTCAGGAATATAAGATCAGAGTACTTTATTTTACTTTTTAATTTTAATTTTTTTTTAAAGTAAACTCTGCACCCAGCGTGCAGCTCGAACTCATGACCCCGAGGTAAAGAGTTGTGTACACTACCACCTCAGCCAGCCAAGCACCCCAGAATACTTATTTTATTTTATTTTTAATGTTTTTTCAATGTTTATTTTCGAGAGAGATGGAACATGAGTGGGGGAGGGGCAGAGAGAGAGGGAGGCACAGAATCTAAAGCAGGCTCCAGGCTCCAAGTGGAGCTGTTAGAGAGCCCCATGTGGGGCTTGAACCCATGAACTGCAAGATCATGACCTGAGCCGAAGCCACCAGATGCTTAACCAATTGAGCCACCTGGTCCCCTGACCCCCCCCCCCCCCCCCCCCCGAGAATATTTATTGTAAAGTGACTTGAGGGCCTCCTGGTGGTTCATTTGGTTGAGTATCTGACTCTTGATTTTGGCTCAGGTCATGATCCCAGGTTGTGGGACTGAGCTCTGGGTCAGCCTCTATGCTGAGCATGGAGCCTGCTTGGGATTCTTTCTCTGCCCCTCCACCCCTCTCCCCCACTTGCCTGCTCTGTCTTCTGTGCTCTCTCTCTCTCTCTCTCTCTCAAAAAAAAAAGGGGGTTGCACCTGGGTGGCTCAGTTGGTTGGGCGGCCAACTTCAGCTCAGGTCATGGTCTCACACCTCGTGAGTTTGAGCCCCGCGTCGGGCTCTGTGCTGACGGCTCGGAGCCTGGAGCCCGCTTTGGATTCTGTGTCTCCCTCTCTCTCTCTACCTTCCTCCGCTCATGCTCTGTCTATCTCAAAAATAAATAAACATTAAAAAAAAATTTTTTTTTTAAGTGACTTGAAATCATTTTTTTTATACGCTTATCCTACCAAGTTGATGGACAGATCATTTACTTGAGTTTATTTTTGAGTTTTAGAGATTACTGTGTTGTTTTCTTTTTTTCTTTTTTCTTTTTTTTCCCCAGTTTGAGAGAGAGAGTGTGAGTAGGGGAGGGGCAGAGAGAGAGAGAGAGGAAGAGAGAGACTCCCAAGCAGGCCCTGTGCCAGTACAAGCCCGATTTAGGGGCTGGGTCCCATGAACCATGAAATCATGACTGACCCGAAATCAAGAGTCAGAGGCTTAACCCACTGAGCCACCCAAGCACCCTGATTTTTCCTTTTTAATTTTTTTTTTTTTTAAAGTAGGTTCTGTGCTTGACATGAGGCTTCAACTCATGACTTTGAGGTCAAGAGGACTGAGCCAGCCCAGTGGCCCTCTTTAATTTTTTTGATGTAAAATATTTACATGTTTTCAAAACATTGGGGTTGTTTTGAAAAAGATGCTGGTGGTTGGCATATCATTCCCATATTCTGTCACTAAAGAAATGAAATACTATTTTTTTGCATGTTTATATTTAAAATTTAATTTATGCTTGCATGAGTTTTTTAAGGTTCAAAAAAATTTTTTTTAAAGTTTATTTACTTATTTTAAGCGAGACAGGGAGTGTGAGCAGGAGAGGAGCAGAGAGAGGGAGAGAGAGAATCCCAAGCAGGCTCGGCACTGTCAGCATGGAGCCTGATGCAGGGCTCGAATTCAAGGTTCAAATTTAAAAATCCAGTGTAAATTTTCTACGTCACCAGGTGGTTGCTAAATGGCAGTAAATGCTTCTTGTTTACATATTGCTTTTTATATTTATTTAAATATTTATAAATGTTTATTAATTTTGAGAGTGATGACAGAGAGAGAGAGAGAGAGAGCAAGGGCAGGGGGTGGGCAGAGAGAGAGGGGAGAGAGAGAATCCCAAGCAGGCTTCGCACTGTCAGCGTAGAGCCGAACATGTGGCTGGACCATGAGATTGTGACCCGAGCCGACATCAAGAGTCAGTCGCTTACCTGAGCCACCCAGGTGATCCTATATGTTGCTTTTTAGAATTTCAGATGTTTTACTGGGTTTTGAACATATTATATATCATTAGAAGACAGATGGAACTGTCATTGTTTAAAAGTTGTGATTGTGACATTTCCAGATAATAAATATTCCCTGTAATTCCACCCCCCTCAGTTAATAACTATAAAAGGATGTTCTGCAGGCTGCTATATTGAAATTATGACGCTCAGACTTCAGAGATTATTTGCCTCAATTTTGTTGGACTAAGCCCTTCTTTTATTGGAGGAGATCTGTCATAGGTAAGTTTTGCTTGATGCCTGTCTACCCCGGAAATCGGTGTTAAAATCAGCTCTGGAGTGGGTAGGTGGTGATAAACTGACTGTAGTGCTGTGTTCAGTTGCTAGACTTTATTTGGCTGTATTTTCCTTTCATCTTTTCTGGTTTTCTCTCTTTCAGTATCTGTGCTTTTTAGAATATGCTATGTGATAAAACCTGAATATGACTTACCTAGATTTGGGCAGTGGTTTGCTTTTGCTTACATTTGTACTGTCTAGATAAGTCTGATGTTTCACCCTAGAGATTACTGAACTTTTTAAAACATCAATTCTTTCTGGTTGAATATAATTAAGGGGTATGGATTGGTATATACATGGAGTTTTTAAAAAAACATTTTTTACTTAAGTAAAAAATTAATTGTTGCATTAATTGTTAATGCTTCTTAGAAAAGGTCTGGAAGGACCTATAACAAGTTGTTAAAGGTCTCTAGAGGGTGAGACTCTGGAAAATGTTTAGTGTCTACTTTGTGCAGTTATGATGTTTGATTTTTGTATTATCATGGGCTACTTTATTAATTATAAAAATTCTCCACTTTTAAAAATTTGTGTTAGTGATCAGTAATTCAAAGGTAGAAAAAACTCTCTTGTAGCATGTATGTTTTTGGTCCTGACTCAGACATTTAGTTGTGTGATGTTGATTCTTAGTTACTGTAATCAAGTACTGAGGGTAACACTACCTGTGTCCTAGTGTTGTTGTGAGATTAAATGGGAAATATTATGAAGGCATCATGCCTGGCACATGGTGGGCAATCAACAGAATAGAAACTCTGGTCTTTGTAGATCCTAGATTTGGGAGGTAGCTGTATAAACATGAGGAATTTATCGTGGGATCCTGGAAGAGCTTTGTAATTATCTGAGCCTGCCACCTTGCCTTGGAACTTTCTTTTTGACTATTTCCTTCTACTTCAGCTTGTCTCCTCTATAGATATATTCCCAGAGGGTTTATTTCCAGTTTTTCTGCCCAGCAGAGACTTTGGGGTCCACTTTGTACCTCTTATGTTACTGTTAGTTAGAAATAGATGTATAAATTTATCTTGCTCAGTAAAAATTGGAAAGGTCAGCATTTCAAGTTTTACATATATTCTGGATGACTTTGCTTTCCTGAACTCAAACTGGGTCACATGATTTTTAAAAAGGATTTTTTTTTGTGCTGCTTTCAGATGTCATTGTTTGTATAACCTGGAAAATTTGGCATTTCTAAGTGCCTTTATTGATACATAAGTTAATAACATCAGAACTGAATATTTGTTTTTATGTTTTATTTGGTTTCAATTGGGGGTGGCGCAGCGCCGGTTGGTGGCGGGCAGTGGCGGCTCAGTCCCTGTTTCCAGCCCTAAAATGTCTCAGTCTGGTGACTCGGGCATTCCTTCCCGTTGGTGTGAAAACATGCAGCTCCCACTTCCGGGGCTCAGCGGAAGTGGGAATTGAATATTGGAAACTGGAACCGTTTCTAGAATATTCAGGATGCAAGGCTCTTGTAGGCATATGCAATTCTTCACAAAGGTAGACTCTTGCAGACAGGATGATTGCAAAATTGTATCAAATATAATATGTAATGAAATGTGAACGCAGACAACTTACATTAGAGGTTATAGTCATATTGTTGAAGTCCAAATACCTATTTTTTTAATGTTTATTATTTTTGAGAGAGGGGGAGAACGCCTGCGAGCAGGGGAGGGGCAGAGAAGAAAGGGAAACTGAGGATCTGAAGCAGTCTTGGAGGTGACCGCACAGAGCCCGATGCTGGGTGGAGGCGATGGGCGGGAGGCTCAAACTCCAACTGTGAGACCATGACCTGAGCCGAAGCCGGACTCTTAACCCACTGAGCCACCCAGGCACCCCCCCCCCAAATATCTGTGTTTTAATTTAATGGTTAGAACCATTTGGTTAGAACACTTACATGGCTGAAAAGTTAAATAGGTAAAAGAATATTGTAAAAAACCTTTCATTCAACTTTTTCTCTTCACTCTTTGAGTTTCCCTTCTTTCTGCACAGGTACCCTCTATTGTTTCTTGTATATCATTCCAGTGTTACTTGTGTGTAGAAAAGGAAACACAAATTTGCCTTCTTCCTCCTCTTTTTTACGTTCAATTTTTAAAAATTTATTACTCATTTTTAAAATTATTATTTTTTTTTAGTTAGTGATCTCTACACCCACCATGGGGCTTGAACTCACAACCTGGAGATCAAGAGTCTTATTCTCTTCGGACTGAGCCAGACAGGCACTGCATTTACTTTCAATTTTTATTTATTTATTTATTTTTTATTTTTATTTAAAAAAATTTTTTTTTCAATGTTTTTTATTTATTTTTGGGACAGAGAGAGACAGAGCATGAACGGGGGAGGGGCAGACAGAGAGGGAGACACAGAATCGGAAACAGGCTCCAGGCTCCGAGCCATCAGCCCAGACCCTGACGCGGGGCTCGAACTCACGGACCGCGAGATCGTGACCTGGCTGAAGTCGGACGCTTAACCGACTGCGCCACCCAGGCGCCCCATATTTATTTTTACTTTTTCTTACTTTCTTTCAATTTTTAACTCCTACATATTGTTCTGTGCTTTTCAACTTTGTCACTTAGCACATCTGGGAAGATTTTTTTTTTTTTTTTAGTGTTTATTTTTGAGAGAGAGAGGGGGAGAGAGAGAACTTGGGGAGAGGGTGGGGGAGGGGCTAAGAGAGGGAGGGACAGAGGATCCAAAGTGGGCTCCTCGTTGACAGCATAGAGCCTGATGTGGGCTTGAACTCAAAAACTTCGAGATCTTGACCTGAGCTGAAATCAAGAGTCAGATGCATAAATGACTGAGCCATCTAGGCACTCTGGGAGATGTTTTGATATAGGTGCATAGAGAATGCTCTCATTTGTGTTTTAACAACTTTGTTGAGGTGTAATTTTTACACCAAAATATTAAACCATTATAAATGTAAAAATCAATGATTTTTTTAAAAAGTTTTATTTATTTTGAGAGAAAGAGAGAGTGCGGGGGAGGGGCAGAGAGGGGGAGAGAGAATCCCAAGCAAGTTCCGTGTCGTCAGCGCAGAGCCCCATGGGGGCGGGGGAGGGCTCCATCTCAGGAACTGTGAGGTCTTGACATGAGCTAAAATCAAGAATTGGATGCTTTACTGACTGACCTACGCAGGTGCCCCTGTAAAAATCAGTGATTTTTAGGCAAACGTATAGGGTGTGCATTCATAACCACAATTCAGTTTTAGAACATTTTTATCTTCCCTAGAAAGTTCCCTCCTTCCCTGCAGTCAGTCCTCCCTCCCATCTTCAGCCGCAGGCAACCTCAAATCTCATTTTGTTTTTGCAGCTCTATATTCGTTTTATGGATGTAATATTTGTTTAACCACGCTCACATTTGTGGAGTTTGGGTTGTTGTTGACCTTTTGCTTTTATAAATAGCTCTGAGATGAGGTCACTTTGTATATTTGTTATTTCATACATATGCAAGAGTATCTGTAGGATAAATCCCCAAAAGTAAGGTTACTGGCTACAAGCTTTATGTATTTTTTATTTTGGTATTTTTTCTGTATAGCTTATATAGATTTACATTCTCCCCAACAGTAGGATTGCCTATTTTCCCAAACCTTACCAGTCAAGTATGTTACCATTCTTCTGAACTTCTGCTGATTTGAAAGTGAAAAATACTGTCTCGGAGTACTTTTTATTTGCATTTCTCTTATGAATGAGCCTGAACATTTTTTCATATGTTTAGGAGCCACTTGGATTTCTTTTTATGTCAACTACGTCTTCCTATAAAGGTAGTTTTTCTGTTGAATGGTTAGACTTTTTAAAAGATATTAATTTCTAGGTGACTTTATATTAGGGAGATAGATGAGCTTTTTGTTAGTGATGGGGATTACAAAAACTTACCAAAAAAATTTTTAATGTTTATTTTTGAGAGAGAGAGAGAGAGAGAGAGAGAGAACGAGAGAGAGAGAGAACGAACAGGGGAGGCTGGAACCCACAAATTGCAAGATTATGACCTGAGCCGAAGTCACATGCTTAACTGACCAGGTGACCCACAAAACTTTTTAAGAGCTTATTTTTTTGGTTTTTTGTGGGTTTTTTTTGCTATACAGAGGTATTTTTTTATCGTTAAATATATTAATTTATCAATATTTTCATTTATGGCATCTTGAACTTTGAGTTAATTTACTAAAAGTAAGGTATAAATTGAATACCCTTCCAAGGTCATAATTCATTATCGTTTTGAATTAAACTCGATAGATTTACTGACTTGCATCTATGATAAATACCTTTGAGCACATATTGTCTCACATATGTACAAGTATATCTGTTGGATGAATTTTGGTGTTTATTCTTGGAGCTAGGGATGTATGCATTTTTAATATTGATAATTATCATCAAATTGAATACATGTATCTTTTAAGACTTTTAAGATAATGTACTGCTAATTGGTGAAGAAATGAAAGGTGATTTGTGTTCAAGATCCCAGATCATTAAACTCTTCCAGTACTAAAAAAGCTTTTGTTGAAAGTAGAACACTTAGTTGTAATTAAGATTTTTTTTTCATTATGTATTGGTCTTCAAGACACCAGAATTACAGTTTAGAAATTCTTGGAGAATTTGCATTATCTCTTAAAAAATGTGCATATTCTGTGTTCTCCTTCTTGACATCTATCCTAGAGCAATACTGATACACATAGATGCACAAGAAAGTGTGTATGAATATGTTTATTGCAGCCTTGTTTGTATTAGTGAAAAACTGGAAGCCTTTTAATATCATTAAATACTACAAGGATAATTTGGTAGTGTCTACTGATTGGAAAGATCTGCAAAACATTTTTTGAGTGAAAAAGAAAAAGGTTTAAAGACAGTATATTAAATTTAGTACCAAACAAAACAGATGAACATGTGGGAAGGGGGACAAAAAAGAAGGGAGAAGGAAATAAACCACACAAGACTTTTAATGATAGGAACAAGCTGAGGGTTGATGGAGGGAGGTGGGTGGGGGATGGGCTAGATGGGTGATGGGTGCTAAGGATAACACTTTGTGATGAGCACTGAGTGTTTTATGTAAGTAATGAATTACACTGAAGTCTACTCCTGAAACCAATATTGCCATGGATGCTAACCAAAATTTTAGTTAAAAAAAAAAAGAAAGAAAATAAATTTAGTACCAATTATGTGAAAATATATTCACAGAAATACCGTACATGGGTACATACACTAGTATATAAATGGAAAAGTCTGGAAGAAACCTGGAAGGACATATGCCAAAATGATAGCAGTAATTACCAATAGGAACGGTATGATAATGTAGAATTTAATGTTTCATCATTTGTATAAGGACAGTATATTTGTTGACTGTGTAAACAAAAGCTAATTTTAAACATTTTGTTGGCAGTAAAAGTGTGTTGTGTTGTACATAGATCCCTGTAATTGTGGAGAAAGGAGCCTGGAAGGCCACCCTAAACAGGCGAAGGGAGTTAGGTTGATGAGGGATGTGAGAAGAGAAAATGAAGGGAGGCAATGTTTACCTTTTGTCTACATCCCTACCTTTATATTTTTATAAAGCAGATAAATTCACATATTAACTTGTATAATGGGGAGAAAAAGGATAAATTCTTTGGGACCAAGAATTCATACGAGAATATGATCTCATTTTTTTGGGCTCATTTAACCGTTCTTAATGAAAATAGTAGCTGCCAGTTGAATCACTAGGTAGAGAATAAAGTTCACTAATTTGATGATAATTAGGGCATTAATTTGCTTGATGCGATGTATGCTCATTACTTTAGGGCAAATACAAGAATAAAAATAAGCAGACCCTTTCCCATATTCAATCATGAACACTTCTAGCTTCTAATACATTCAAGATAGTAGACATAGAGCTGTTCTTCCTGTGTAGCCTCATCTGGAATTTTCTCTTGTCTTCCCCGTTGGTGCTACAACCTCTCCTGCAGTCTGGATAGCTCTCTAGTTTACTGGTCCAGGATCAGATCTGTTCTTAGGAAAGGGGAATCAGCAGTGAGAGGAAAAAAAGATAAAATTCTTCATTATTCCTTTATTTAGTCAGTCACTGAATGTGAAGATGTCTTTAGTCCATCCTCTCTCTATCCCTACCTTCTATCTCATTCTAGATTACAAACAATTCCTAACCTGTCTCTGATCCTGTCTTGTATTTTTGGAGTCCATTTTACACATGGCAGCCACTGTGATATAAAACATAGATCATGTCACTCTGCATAAAATTTTGTAATGGTTCTCCTGTTGCCCTTAGGCCATGCTTCTCTTCCGTGGCTATCAAAATATTTCTCAGTATGGTCACTTATAATTTATTTAAATGTTTCTTTTATTTTTGAGAAAGAGAGCACACGTGGTGGGGAGGGGGTGGTGGGGTGGGCAGAGAGAGAGGGAGACGCACAATCTGAAGCAGGCTCCAGGCTCTCAGCTGTCAGCACAGAGCCCGACGCGGCGCTCAAACCCACAACCCGTGAGATCTTGACCTGAGCCCAAGTCGGATGCTTAACCGACTGAGCCACCCAGGCGCCCCAGTCATTTATAATTTATCGATTTATTTGTACCACCTATATTACCCCCTTTCCCCCTTGCATTCCAGACGCTGTGTTTCTCATTTCAGGTCATTACACATCTTGATTCTTTTTCCTAGACTGCCAGTCATCCTGCAGGTATCCTTCCCTGATATCTGAAGACTGATTTACATTGTGCTTTGTGCTCCCCTTGTACAGAACCAGATCACAGTGGTTATCTTTGTGTTGTAATTACTCGCTTGTTTAACTGACTCCTTGGAAACAAAGACTAGGTCTTAGATTGTATCCCTGGTTCCTAACTAGTGCCTGGTATTTTATAGGCTTTAGGTCAAATATGTGAGTCAGTGAATGGTTAATCTTATGCAACCTAACTCTCATCCATTTTTCTGTCTTCTTTTCTCTTGTTCTTTCCCTACCTAGTGATAAAGGGAAAGAAAATATGGGGAAAGGTAAGAAAAAAGGAAACCGAAGAGGAATAGGAGGGAAGTTGGTGCGGTTCTTAGTATTCTATGCTTAATTCTTTTCCCCCTACCCCCCCACTCCAAATATAAGAATTTATTATTTTTATTACAAAGAATAATTTGTAATAAAAATTTGCCATTTTAATTTCAGATTTCTGGGCAAAGGATATAGTGTTTAGTTTAAAAATTAAAAAGGCAGTATGTCTGTTGAAGTATTTAGGGGAAAGTTCTCTGATGTCTGCCGTTTACTTTAAGTTCTTGTGCCTGGATGGCTCAGTTGGTAGAGCATGTGACTTTTGGTTTTAGGGTCATGGGTTCAAGCCCCTCATTTGGCATAGAGTTTACTGTAAAAAAAAAAAAAAGGGGGGGGGGGGGCTCCTGGGCGGCTCAGTCGGTTGAGCGTCCGACTTTGTCTCAGGTCATGATCTTGCAGTCCGTGAGTTAGAGCCCCGCGTCGGGCCTTGTGCTGACAGCTAGGAGCCTGGAGCCTGCTTCTGATTCTGTCTCCTTCTCTCTCTGCCTCTCTCCCACTCATGCTCTGTATCTCTCACTCTCAAGAATGAATAAATGTTAAAAAAAAAAAATCCAAAAAAAACCCCTGATCTGACTACATACAAATTTAAAATCGTACAAGAAATGACAGAATAAATAAAAATCAAGTGTTATTGAAAAACTAATAAATGCAACTGGGATAAAATATATTTTAAAAAAGTAAATTCTCTGATAATTCCATCATGTCTGCCATATCTGAGTCTGGCTCTGATCCATAGTCTCTTTCTTGAAAATGTGTTACTATGGCTTGTAATTTTTTTACTGTAAATTTTTACTGTAATTTTTACTTGTAATGGTGTACTAGATAAAAGGACCTGAGGCATACAGGCCTTTAAGGTAAAGTTTTATGTTTATTGGCTAGGTTTTAGGCTGTGTTTACAATTTGCTGTAGCTGTGGGTGTCAGAGGCTAAAATTTTCCCTGGTGTCCTTGATTTTGACTTTAGGTTTGCTTCAAGTAAACTCTGTGCCCAGTTTAGGCTCAAATTCATGACCCAGAGAAAAAGAGTCCCATGCTCTACTAACTGAGACAGCCACATGCCCCTTTTTAGAGACTTTTTCTCTTTCTTTCTTTCTTTCTTTCAGTGTTTATTTTTATTTATTTTAAAGAGACAGAGCAGTAGCGGGGGAGGGGCAGAGAGAGAGGAAGACACAGAATCCCAAGCAGGCTCCAGGCTCCAAGCTGTCAGCAAAGAGCCTGATGCAGGGCTCCAACTCACAAGCTGAGAGATGATGACCTGAGCCAAAGTTGGATGCTCAACCAACTAAGCCACCCAGGTGCCCAAGACTTTCTTAAATAAGGTCTTATACATGTAGTTCTTTCACGTGTAATCCTCTGTTACTATACAGGAGTTCTGTTGATAGAATGGAAAGGTGTGGGGGAAGGAGAAGGAAGCATTCTATAGTCTTATGATCAGGTCTCATTCTTTTAGTGAGCTGGCGTCCCTGGGTTGTGATCTTCACACGTGCTTCTCAGGCCCTTGTCCTTAGATGAAACTGGAAGGCTTTAGGGGATTGGGCTTGGGTATTTTCCTTCCCCCAGGCTGGTTATGCTCTGATAAAATAGTTTCTTTTGAGGGCAGGCCTTGTAAAGAAAAACAATGTTCTGGGTGTATTTCAAAATGGTGAATTTTTTTTCCCTCTTCCCACACCAGAAGCACGAGGGGATTTTTCTCTGTGAGAACCTGCTAGGTCATTCACGAAAGTATGGGACAGCTCAGGCTGTCCGTACTGAGTCTTTCTCAATTCATCAGTTACATTTGAGATTTTCCTGTGCCTTACTACCTCCAGTACAGGTTTCTACTCCTGCCCTTCTTCTCAGGTTAAGTTGTAATTCTCTGTATTTGCCTGTTCATCTTTTCAATTTTGGAAGCAATGGTTTGTCCCGTGATGTCAGTTTTCTAATAGATGAAGAAGAGTCACTGATTTTCAGTTCAGCTTTTTTCTTGTTGTGAGGATGGGAATGGTAACTTCCAATCTCCTTATAGGCCAAAGCAGAAACTTGAAGTCTCCTGCCATTTACTTCATTTATTTTTTATGTTTATTTATTTATTTTGAGAGAGCATGCATGCACACACACGAGCAGTGAGGGGCAGAGAGAGAGAGAGAGAGGGAGGAAATCCCAAGCAGGATCCATGCTGTCAGCTCTCATGAACTGTGAGATATTGACATGACCTGAAGTCATTGAACCACCCAGGTGCCCCTCCCACCATTTGCTTTAAATTTTTAATGTTTATTTACTTTAGAGAGATGGAGAGACAGAACTGGAGAGCAGGGGGAAGGGCAGAGAGAGAGGGGGTGAGGGGGAGA
Organism: Neofelis nebulosa; assembly: GCF_028018385.1. Taxonomy (NCBI): domain Eukaryota; kingdom Metazoa; phylum Chordata; class Mammalia; order Carnivora; family Felidae; genus Neofelis; species Neofelis nebulosa. The sequence goes on along the minus strand of NC_080794.1, from coordinate 6,244,283 downwards.
CACAGAATCTGAAGCAGGCTCCAGGCTCTGAGCTGTCAGGACAGAGCCCGATTTGGGGCTTGACCTGTGGACTGTGAGATCATGACCTGAGCCGAAGTTGGTTGCTTAACCAACTGAGCTACCCAGGTGCCCTGATTTACTTTAAATATAAATGATTCACAGATAGAAGGATCATAGATCTATCATAAAATATGTAGAGTAAAACTTGAATGGTAGAATCTTGTACTCTGACCTGAGGATACACAAAAGGTGGGAAGAACACAGAGACAGTGTCTAGAAAATTCAGAGAAGTCTTTACATTTAAGCAAAACTTTGAAGAATGGGATAGTGTTCTCGATGGGAAGTAGGGGGAAGGATGCTTCAAGAACAGATAGCATCACTGTGGCCAAAGATCCAATAGGCGGGAGAACTTGAAGTGGTGAGAAGCCTGACATGGTTGGAGCACAAAACCTATGCCTGCCTAGCTCTTACCTCTGAAATTCTGTTGGAATAATAGTTTCCAGTACCTATACCTCTCTAATTTCTTGCAGCAGGGCTAATACTTGGAGTTGGAGCTCTCATTCTTTGCTTTGGCCTTTACCCTTTGCCCTACATCTTGGTGGGTTTTTCGTCCAGGAAAAAATAGCTCTTTTTAGAAGAACAGTCTCTTTCAAACATTTTTTAGGCATAAATACTGTATAACAACAGGATGCATGTACACATAGACACAGGAATCAGAAATTTCACAAAATAAGGGGCCCCTGGTTGACTCAGTCGGTTGAGTGTCTGACTTCGGCTCAGGTCATGATCTCACAGCTTGTGACTTCTAGCCCTGTGTCAGGTGATGCGCTGACAACTTGCAGCCCGGAGCTAGTTTTGGATTCTCTGTCTCCCTCTCTTTCTCTGCCGTTCTCTGGCTTGTGCTCTCATAAGTAGGTAGGTAGGTAGGTAGGTAGGTAGGAAGGAAGAAAGAAAGAAAAAGAAAGAAAGAAAAAGAAAGAAAGAAAGAAAGAAAGAAAGAAAGAAAGAAAGAAAGAAAGAAAGAAAGAAAGAAAAAGAAAGAAAGGAAAGAAGAAAGAAAGAGAAAGAAAAGAAAGAAAAAAATTTTACAAAATAATTCTTTCATGTTCATTTCACTCTGATATGTTCTGTTCTTTTCTCCCTCATTTTTGAAATGCTGGTCAGCATCCATCAAATTATATTCACAGTCCATCAATTGGTCATGACTCAGTTTGAAAAACACTGAGGGAATCCTGATGTACCAGTGCGTGCACTCAGAATAATAACTCCTCTTTTGCCGGACTTCTCAAGTTTTCAGTAATTTTTTATTGTAAAATTTCAATCTGATAATTTTGTTTCATCTCTGATCATTTTATTTATAGAGATAAAATTAATTTACCTGTATTGATTGTGTATCTTGGATCTTGATAAAACCACTTGCTTGTTCCAGTAGCTTTTTTGTAGATTACTTTGGATTTTCTGTATAGCTTGATCATGTCACCTGCCACTAAAGTTTTTCTTCTTCCAGTCCAAATGCCTTTTGTTTTTCTTTCTTGATTGGATTGGCTAGAATCTCCAGGACAAAGTTGAATAGACTTGGTGAGGTGGACAACTCTGTCTTGTTCTTTTTTTTTTTTTTTTTTTTAAGATTTTATTTTTAAGAAATCTCTGCACCTAACGTGGGGCTTGAATTTACAACCCTGAGATCAAGAGTCACATGCCCTACTGGCAGAGCCAGCCAGATACCCCTGTCTTGTTCTTTTTTTTTTTTTTTTTTTAATTTTTTTTTAACGTTTATTTATTTTTGAGACAGAGAGAGACACAGCATGAACAGGGGAGGGGCAGAGAGAGAGGGAAACACAGAATCGGAAGCAGGCTCCAGGCTCCGAGCCATTAGCCCAGAGCCCGACGCGGGGCTCAAACCCGCAGACCGCGAGATCGTGACCTGAGCCGAAGTCGGACGCTTAACCGACTGAGCCACCCAGGCGCCCCTTTTCTTTTCTTTTTTTTTTTTTAATGTATGTTTATTTTTGAAAGAGAGAGACAGAGTTGCAGAGTGCAAGAAGAGGAGGGGCAGAGAGAGAGGGAGACACAAATCCAAAACAGCTCCAGTCTCTGGGCTGTCAGCACAGAGCCTGACACGGGGCTCAAATTCAGAACTCTCTAACTGAGATCGTGACTTGAGCCGAAGTCAGACACTTAACCAACTGAGCCACCCAGGTGCCCTTTCCCCTGTCTTGTTCTTAATCTTAGGGGAAAGTATTCAGTCTCTCATCATTTAAGTATGATGTTAGTTGTAGGTTTTTCATAGTTGCCTCTATTACTGAGGAAATTTCCTCTTGTTCCTCATTTGCTGAGAAATTTTATCAGGAATGGATTTTGGATTTTGTCAAATGGATTTTCTCTATTGAGGTGATCATATGGTTTATCTTTTAAAAATTTGTTGATATGCTTAATTATGTTGAGTGATTTCCAAAGTTTAAACCATTTACCATTTCTAGAATAAACCTCACTTGATCATGGTGTATTATCTTTTCAATGTATTGTTGGATTCTGTTTGCTAAAAATATGTTTGGAATTTTTACATTTCTGCTGATGAGAGATAATAGTCTGGTTTTCTTTTCTCACAATGTCATTGTATATCAGGAAAATGCTGGCCTTGTAGAATGAATTGGGAAGGATTCTATGCTCTTCAATTTTTTGGAAGAGTTTTTGTTGAGTTGATATTATTTATTCTTTAAATGTTTCATAGAATTCACCAGTAAAGCTATTTGTGCCTCAAGGTTTCATTGTGGAAAGGTTTTTAACTACAGATTCAATTTTTAAAATAGGTAGAGGTCTATTCCAGTTATCATTTCTTGCTGAGTGTGTTTTTGTAATTTGTGTGTGTCAAGAGATTTGTCCATTTTATCTGAGTTATTGAACTTACTGGCATGGAATTGTTCATAGTGCTCCTTTATTATCCTTTTAATGTTTGTAGAATCTGTAGTGATGTCCCCTCCCTCATTTCTCATAATGGTAACTTGCATCTTCTCCCTTTTTATCCATGATCCATTTGGCTAGATTAGCAATTTTATTGATCTCAACAAGTCAGATTTTATTTTCATTGATTTTCTTTATTTTTCTGTTTTCTGTTTCACTGATGTTTATATTGATTTTTATTATTTCTTGTCTTCTACTTCAAGTTTAATTTGCTCTTCTTTTCCTACTTAAGGCAGAAGTTGAGGTCATTGATCTGAGATCTATCTTCATTTTGTTACAGGTGTTTAGTGCTATAAACTTATGCCTAAATACTGCTTTAGCAATATCACACACATTCTGATATGTTCTATTTTTATTTTCATTCTGTTTGAAATACTTTCTGATTTCCTTTTGATTTCTTCTTTTACCCATGGGTTATTTTGACACGTGTTACTTAGTTCCCAAATATTTGTAGACTTTCCAGAGATCTTTCTGTCAATTGATCACTGAGTTAAATCCCTTATAGTTACATTTTGTATACTTAAGTGCTCTCACATTTATTGAGACTTGATTTATGGCCCAGAGTATGTTCTGTCTTGATAAATGTTCTGTGTGCAGTTGAGAAGAAAGTTCTGTTCTTGTGGGGTAGAGTGCTGTAGATGTAAACTAGATGAAGTTGGTTGATAGCATTATTTGTGTTCGGTATTTGCTGAATTTCTGCGATCTCTAGGTTTATAATTTTCATCTAGTTTAGAAACAATTTGGCCATTATTTTTCAAAATTTTTTTTTTATTTCCCCCCTTTTTGTAATTGGGGACTCCCAATTACATATGTATTGTTAGGCTATTGGAAGTTGTGCCTCATCTCCTTGATGTTCTTCTCATTTTTTATAGGTGTGTTTTATTTTTCTTTCTGTTCTATTTTGAATTGTTTCTGTTACTTGGTCATCAAGTTCATGAATCCTTTCCTCATCTAGTGTATATTTCATCTCAGACATCGTAGTTTTCATCTAGAAGTTTGATTTGAGTCTTTAAAAAATATTTTCCATGGGGACACCTGGGTGGTTCAGTCAGTTAAGTGTCCGACTTCGGCTCAGGTCATGATTTTGCGGTTCATGGATTTGAGCCCCGCATCAGGCTCTGTGCTGACAGGTCAGAGCCTGGAGCCTACTTCAGATTCTGTCTCCCTCGCTCTCTGCCCCTCCCCCACTCACGCCCTGTCTGTCTCTCCCCAAAAATAAATAAACATTAAAAATTTTTTTAAAGTATTTTCATGTCTCTATTTGACTTTTTGAACATATGGAATACACTTATAAGTGTCTGACGTGTTTAGTTGCAAATTCTAACATCTGTTGCAGTTATGGATCAGTTTCGTAATTATTATTGTTACGGTTCATGTTTTCCTGCTGCTTTTGCATGCCAGATAATCTTTGAGTGAATGGCAGACATTATGAATTCTGCCATGTTGGTGCTGGATATTTCTGTAGTTCTGTAAATCTTCTTAAGGTTTTTCTTTGAATGTGGGTAAATATTTGGAAACAGGATGATCTTTTTGAGTTTTGCTTTTAAAATTTGTTAGGCAGGGCAGGAGCGGTACACAGACAACGGCTAATTATTCTCCACTGTTAAGACAAGACCAGATTTTCCTGGGTGCACTATCCATAAATTATGAGTCTTTCTAATCTGGCTGGCAAGAACAAGCACGTTTTTGGTCCTGTGTGAACACCAGGCAGTGTTTTCTCTAATTGTTTCTGATGGTTCTTCCCGGGGTCTTGTTTGTGTAGTAGTTTCCTCACATGCGTGTATTGGTAGGTCTCTTGAAGACTTGAGGAAGACCTTTTACACATCTCCAGGGTTCTCTTTCTGGGTAGCCTTCTCCTCTCTGGTAGTCTGTTCTATGACTTCTAGCCACCTCGGGCTCCTTAGACTCTTCGGTGTTTCTTCAGTGCAGGGACTCTTAATGGCTTTTGCCTCACTCAGTTCCCTCCTCTTGTGCCATGGCCTGATAACTGTCAAGGCAGTAAACTGGAGCAGTGACAAGGTTCACCTCATTTGTTTTCTGTCCCTTAGGGATCTCTGGCCTTCTTTGCCTGATGTCCAGTGGCTTGAAAACCATTGTTTGAAGTATTTTGTTTGTTTTTGTTGTTGCAGGTTTGATAGTAAATCCAGTTGCTTGTTTATTTTGGCTAAAACAGGCAAATAACGATATTTAACAATATTTAAATAATATATTGCACATTAAAAAAAGTCAGCAAGTCAGGATTCCAGCAATGCAGAAATAGTGCGCCAAAATTCATGGCTAGTGCCTGCTGAAGAAATTATTAGTTTGCTATATTCATGGGATTAGGCTGAAAATATTTAAGTTTGTGAATTAGACAAAAGATGAGATTGTCATTAAGAATATCATTCCTTTTATCAGTCTTGTGTATTCTTCTATTGTACCTTCTTTTACACTATCCTCATTGAGACCATGGGAACATTTTGGTGTCATAGATGTTACTTTGGGATTTCATGCCATATGCATAGTAATATTACCTACCTCACAGGTAGACTGCATGAGTTAATGAACATAGAATGCTTCCTTACCACAAGACCTTGCATATAAGTAAGCACAAATGTCAGCCATTAATGTTAACACAAGCTTTTTTAAATTTTATTTTATTTTTAAAATTTACATCCAAATTAGTTAGCATAGAGTGCAACAGTGATTTCAGGAGTAGATTCCTTAATGCTCCTTACCCATTTAGCCCATCCCCCCTCCCACAACCCCTCCAGTAACCCTGTGTTCTCCCTATTTAAGAATCTCTTATGTTTTGTCCCCCTCCCTGTTTTTATATTATTTTTGCTTCCCTTCCCTTGTGTTCATTTGTTCTTTGTCTTAAAGTTCTCATGAGTGAAGTCATATGATATTTGTCGTTCTCTAATTTCGCTTAACATAATACCCTCTAGTTCCATCCACGTAGTTGCAAATGGCAAGATTTCATTCTTTTGATTGCCGAGTAATATTTCCATTGTACATATATATCACATCTTCTTTATCCATTGATCCATCGATGGACAGTTGGGCTCTTTCCATACTTGGGTTACTGTTGATAGTGCTGCTATAAACATCAGGGTGCATGTGTCCCTTTGAAACAGCACACCTATATCCCTTGGGTAAATATCTAGTAGTGCAATTGCTGGGTCGTAGGGGAGTTCTATTTTTAGTTTTTTGAGGAACCCCCATACTGTTTTCCAGAGTGGCTACACCGGTTTGCATTCCCACCAGCAGTGCAAAAGAGATCTTCTCTTTCCACATCCTCGCCAACATCCATTGGTTGCCTGAGCTGTTAATGTTAGCCATTCTGACAGGTGTGAGGTGGTATCTCATTGTGCTTTTGATTTTATTTCCCTGATGATGAGTGATGTTAAGCATTTTTCTCATGTGTCAGTTGGCCATCTGGATGTCTTTTTTGGAGAAGTGTCTATTCATGTCTTCTGCCCATTTCTTCCCTGGATTATTTGTTTTTTGGGTATTGAGTTGGTAAGTTCTTTGTAGATTTTTGGATACTGACCCTTTAACTGATATGTCATTTGCAAATATCGTCTCCCATTCCGTTGGTTGCCTTTAGTTTTGCTGATTGTTTCCTTCTCTGTGCAGAAACTTTTTATTTTGATGAGGTCCCAGTAGTTCATTTTGGCTCTTGTTTCCCTTGCCTCCGGAGACGTGTTGAGTAAGAAGTTGCTGCAGCCAAGATCAAAGAGGTTTTTGCCTGCTTTCTCTTCTAGGATTTTGATGGCTTCCTGTCTTACATTGAGGTCTTTTCATCCATTTTGAGTTTATTTTTGTGTGTGGTGTAAGAAAGTCATCCAGGTTCATTCTTCTGCATGTCGCTGTCCAGTTTTCCCAGTACCACTTGCTGAAGAGACTGTCTTTATTCCATTGGATATTCTTTCCTGCTTTGTCAAAGATTAGTTGGCCTTATGTTTGTGGGTCCTTTTCTGGGTTCTTTATTCTGTTCCGTTGATCTGAGTGTCTGTTTTTGTGCCAAACACAGGCTTTTTAAAATCTGACAAAATTTTAAGTTTAGACTTTTCTGTGTTAAAATAAAACTCAAAATATTTTTAGCCACAAAGTGTGTTTATGAAATTAGGATCTATAAATGTTAATAGTCATTTAGTCACTATACAGCTGATTCGTTAATAGATGATGTGTATTTTTTGATAATATTTGACTAGTCATTTTACTTAATGATGCAGTATTACAACTTAGGTTTCCTGGAACTTTTGGGAAAAGTGAGTCACTTCTAGATACTAACTACAATTGTTACCTTTTTCTAATATCAAGACTTAAAATTTGTTAATGGAAGTTTTATCAAATGTCTTGGTATTTTATGTTTAAAAGGTTGTTTTAAACTTAACCTTTTTCTTGATGATAGTGACTGTATTATTGATAAACCTTAGTGCCCACTTAATTATGAGGTGGAAGAGTATTATAGTAGGAGGATGATATGTTGTGTTCTCTGGTTAACCAAATACAGTATTTTAATCTGTGTGGAAGAAGCATAATTACTTCTTTTTGATAACCATGGAAATGAAAAAAGGGCCAGTTATGCAGAAAATACTGACATTTTTGCAAAGCTAAAAACATATCATCTAGAATTCAGTCACTTAATTTTTAGTTGAAATAATAGGTCATGGTCACATTATATGTTTATTATTTATTTCTTTAAAAAAATTTTTTTAGCATTTATTTATATTTTGAGAGACAGAGAGTGAGTAGGGGAGGGGCAGAGAGAGATGGAGTCACAGAATCAAAGCAGGCTTCAGACTCTGAGTTGTCGGCACAGAGCCTGACACGGGGCTCGAACTCACGAACTGCGAGATCATGACCTGAGCCAAAGTCAGACGCTTAACCAACTGAGCCACCCAGGTGCCCTACGTTATATTTTTAAAGACACAGTTGTCATAAATAAGTACAAACAAATGAAAGCTTGTGAAGTGAAGTAAATGTAATTAGACTTCTCTATCTGATCAATTTATCCCGTTTCATCTTATGATAATTTTACAGTAAACTTGGAGAACAGGTGGTGATAGACCTTGGAGAATTAATGGAGATTCACTGGAAATACAGGATAAATTTCATTTCCTTTATAGAGGAGTCTAAGTTAACTTCTTCTAAAAAAAGTACAGGGGCACTTGGGAGGCTCAGTAGGTTGAGTGTCTGACTCTTTTTTACTTTTTTAATGTTTATTTTCGACACACACACACACACACACACACACACACACACACACACAGAATCTGTGGTAGGCTCCAGGCTCCCAGCTGTCAGCACAGAGCCCAACGCGGGGCCTGAACCCACAAACCATTGAAATCGTGACTGGAGTCAAAGTCCGATGCTTAACTGACTGAGCCACCCAGACGCCCCAAGTGTCTGACTGCTGAGTTTGGCTCAGCTGATGATCTGACTGGTTCAGCCCCGTGTAGGGCTCTGTGCTGAGGGTGTGGAGCCTTCTTGGGATTTTCTCTCTCCCTCTCTCTCTGCCCCTCCCCTGTTCTCTCACTCACTCTCTCAAAATAAATACACTTAAAAAAACAGAAAAAGAAAAATAGTATTGGTAAGAAATCTCATAGTGCTTTTAAGTAAATACTAAAATACTAGTGTTTAATATTAATACCTTTATAATGAAAATACAGATTTGATTTAAATAGTTTCTGATTATTATAAAAATTATTAAAAATTCATAGAAAATATGGAAAATCTAGAAGAGCAGACAGGATGAAAATCAGCCACAATTTAGACATTGCAGAGATTACTAATGTTAACATTAAAAGTTTTTTTAATGTTTATTTTTGAGAGAGAGAGCAAGCAAGCTAGCAGGGGAGAGGCAGAGAGAGGGAGACACAGAATCTGAAGCAGGCTCTCGATCGAACTCACCAACCATGAGATAATGACCTGAGCTGAAGTTGGCCGCTTAACTGACTGAGCCACCCAGGCGCCCCACCACTGTTAACATTTTAATATATCCTTCCAAGTCTTTATGTGTCTGTATATGTGTGTGTGTGTTTTAACAGAATTATTAATAATACCTTTTCTTCTTTTTAATATTTGTTAACATTGGCTCCTGAATGTGTAGATCAGTTTAATTGGTATATGTTATAGATAGTTTTAAAGGATGATCGGTTGTTGTTACCTTCTAGGCAGCATGCAGTAACACTGAGGAGATATTTGCGTGTATGCCCTTTTCCTACCTCTAATTAGTTGTGTCCGTAGAATCACTTAAAGTTCTGCCTCTGTTTGCTTTATTATGCCAGTGAATAATCGTACTTTTCCTATTTACCTACAGAATTTGTTTTTATAGAAATGAATGTGCTTTGCAAGATGTTGTATCAGTTTTATTGTTTTATTGTAATGTTAAATAATATCTAAGGCAGTAAATATTTCCATTTCTGGTTAAATCTGATTAGCGTGCATCAAAGTATTCTTGTTCTTTCCTTTTCTTGCATTTTAATTAGGTTACCTTTATGAAAAGCCTTTATGAAAAAATATATTTATTATATACATATATAAAATCTCTGAAGATTCTGTCTTTAATTGCAGGGTTGTCAGAGACCTACAGAAACATGTTTATAGCTTCCAGGTTAATTATTCCTATGAATATAGTAGTTTGCACTCATTGTCCACAGTACCTTGGTTTACCTACTGTGCTTCCAAAATCTGACACACCCGTGAAACTAATTTTTGCATGAACTGCATTTATATACTGTTATCCCAAAGTGTACCAAACAGAGGGTTGCCTTTAGCTGATTGTATCCTATGAAGTAATCTGGAGCGGAATATTACCTTGTGTGAGTTAGAGGCAGCAGTGAGGGCTAAAAGTAACATCTTGGGTTTCGTGGACCAAGTGAAAACTGAGGCTCTTGAGGATGTAAGTAAGCCAAGTCTGTCATAAACTGTTTTCACACGGTATCACAATGTTAAGCGCAGACCGAGTAAATATTGGGTTAACTAGGACCCACTGGAGACCATTGTTAGGCATCATTATGTTTACATAGTGATTGTGTTCTTGATGATTTTAGTAATTCCCTTCAGATAAACCACTGAATTCTAGTATTTAAATGTTTGTCTTTATTTCATACTAGGTCTCCCTTCTCCTAAATCATGGTATATGTCCCTAGGCCTGTATTTTACCCCAAATAGGAATGTTTAAGGACCTATTTGTGACCGAAAATGATTTCATTATTAATAATGTTGGTATCTAATGTGATTAGTAATATATTTATTTCTTTTCATTACATATCTTTAATGTTTCTAGCATCTCTCCTTGGTCTTTTCAATGGTAGAAATGATAGATTTTTATTAAATATTACCCGACTGCCTTAGAATTGCTCACCACTGTTAGCTAAATTAAATTAATAAAATAAGTAAATTAAATAAATTACTAACTCCCTCTCACCTTGGGGCATGCTATATAAAATTGCCCTGTTAAGAAGCAGTCTGATGGCCAGTCATTACTGTGCAGTCTATCCAGTCTGACTTTATTTTGAGCTCATATTTGAAACCACTTTGTTTTATTTTGTTTTGTTTAATTTTTTAAAATTTATTTTGAGAGGGAGAGAGAGAGCAGGCGGGGTAGGGGCAGAGAGAGAGAGAGAATCCCAAGCAGGTTCTGCACTGTCAGTGTGGAGCTGGATGCATGGCATGAACTCACGGACACAAGATCATGACCTGGGCTGAAGTCGGACGCTCAACCAACTGAGCCACCCAGGTGCCCCTGAAACCACTTTTTGGCTTTTTTTTTTAACATCTTAAAATGTAAACTATTGGAAGTGACTCAGAACTGTTTGTAACTGAGTTGGAACTATGGGAGATCATGACTGTTGTCTTTTTTAGATGCTTTCTCAATATCTTTTTTTTTTTTTTTTTAACATTTATTTATTTTTGAGAGACAGAGACAGAGCACAAGTGGGGGAAGGGCAGAGAGAGAATGAGATGAAACACAGACTCTGAAGCAGGCTCCAGGCTCTGAGCTGTCAGCACAGAGCCTGACGCGGGGCTCGAACTCACAAACTGCGAGATCATGACCTGAGCCAAAGTCAGACGCTTAACCGACTGAGCCACCCAGGCGCCCCTCCCATTTTGCCAAATCCTATTTGCCAAATAGCCTGATTTTAGTGGTCCTCCCTTATTTGGGCCTGCCCAGCATGTGTTTTCCCTTCATTTGGTAACAGCATGCCCTTGGTGGACTGTCAGTGTAGGTGCCCTGTTCTTGACAGGCTGAGGACTGAGCATGTGATTCAAATTAGGCTTATTGGGTATGTTTAAAAAAGTAAGAAAATATCTGGGTGACCCAGTTGGTTAAGTGTCTGATTCTTGATTTTGGCTCAAGTCATGATCTCGTGGTTCGTGGGATTGAGCCCCATGTCATGTTCTGTGCTGAAATCGTGGAGCCTGCTTGGGATTCTCTCTCTCCCTCTCTCTCAGCCCCTCCCCTACTTGCTCTCTCGTTCTCTCTCAAAATAAATAAGTAAACGCTTAAAAAAATTTTTTTTAAGGTAAGAAAATGGGGCACCTGGGTGACTTGGTTGAGCGTCCAACTCTTTTTTTTTTATTTTTTTAACGTTTTTATTATTTTTGAGAGAAAGCTGCGAGGGGGGAGGGGCAGAGAGGGAGGGAGACACCACCTGAAACAGGCTCCAGGTTCTGAGCTGTCAGCACAGAGCCCGATGTGGGGCTCGAAACCAGGACAGTGAGATCATGACCTGAGCTGAAGTCAGATGCTTAACAGACTGAGCCACCCAGGCACCCCAAGTCTCCAGCTCTTGATTTCACTTCAGATCATGGTCTCATGGCTTGTGGGTTCATGCTGTCAGCACAGAGCCTGCTTAGGATTCTCAATCTCTCCCTCCCTCCCTCCCTCCCTCCCTCCCTCCCTCCCTCTCTCTCTCTCTGCCCCTCCCCCACTTGCATGCTCTCTCTGTCTCTCTCTAAAAGTAAATAAATTTTAAACAAAGAAAATGAAAATAACATAATATTAAAATGTTTTATTAATGCATCAAGTAATAACATAAACATGTCCGATTCTGTGGTATTGTCAGTGAGTGCTTTTAACTGTTATATGACTGTCAAAGAGCTCATAGTAGAAGTAAAAGAATGTGTTGAGAGTTCAGGTTTGGTAATTCATGGAGAGAACTCACAGTACTTAGTGGATAGTCATGCTTAGGCTGTAATTTGTTACAAGGATACATAATGAGCAGAAGGAAAAGATGCTTGGGGTGAAGTCTGGAGGAAATCAGATGCAAGCTTCCAGAATCTTCTTCCACTTAGAGTCACACAGGAAGCACTTAATTCTCCTAGCGATGAATTGTGACAATATATCTGAAATGTTGCCAACAAGAAACCTTCTTAGAGACTGAGCATCCAGGATTTTTATGGTGGCCAGAACCATAGGCACCCATGCTTGGCACATACCCAGATGCCCAGTTCTGAGAATGAAAACAGGTGTTTAGCATAAACTGTATTGTTTGTACACACAGTTTAGGTACAGTGAGCCACTTATCAGTTAATTGTGGGAACCCTGCTGATGCCCATAAGTTCCCAGATGCCATCTAAGGGCCAGGCTTGCGAGCAGGCCAACAATAGCAGTTATGCCTGTTGTATTAACTCTTGTGCAGAGAAGTATTAGTTTTCATTTTTCTTAGTTTTTACTTTTTACGTTAATGGTTTTATCTCAGGTTCTGATTTCTTTGCTAGAATCTTAAGCCCCATTTATATGCTATTTTAAATGAGTTTGCTTTTGTTGCTTTATTTTATTCTGTGTATATGTTAAATATTATTTTCATTATCACCACCCTGACATTTTCCAAGTCTTTGATGGTAGCCGTGATTCCCAAAGGCTTTTGCTTCGGCTATTCCCATCATAATATCTCATATTACGTGGGTCAGGAAATCAAGTAGAAATGAGTTGTTGAGTATATCTGTTACAAGTTTTACAAATTCTGGTGAGGACCTAGAGAAATAACCTCAAGGTTTTCAAACTGTGGATGTGTCAGAGTTCCCTGGAAGGCTTGTTTTACACTGTTTGCTGATTCCCTTCCCCAGAGCTTCCAATTCTGTATGTCCAGAGTGGAGCCTGAGAATTTGCATTTCTAGCAAGTTCCCAGGTGATGCTGATAGAGTTGGTCCTGGGAGTGCACTTCGAGAACTTCTTTTCTAATTTGTAATATACTTACATAACTCATGGAAACCAGATGATGTTATCTGCAGATAGACATCTTACAGGCAAACCGAACACAATGAAGATGCTGAAAGTGAACGGGCGGTTGAAGGCACCACTTTCAGCCCTCGTGTGTTCTGCAGCTGCCACTTGTTACTCAGGACGTATGTGTTCACGGGATCCCTGACTTGTAGATCAGCATAAATGTGTATTTAAAAAGCCAACATTCCGATATGTTTTTAACATAAATAAATCAAAGATTCTGTATTTTTTGTGTGTTCACTGAATTGCCCTCATGCTACCTGCGATTTCCCATCCCACCTGGGTAATCAGCCCAGTAGATTCTCTCTTCAGCATTTTCTAGGGAAAATCTGTTAGCAAGGGCAATGATAGTATTTCAGGGCTTTATTGGCTTTTCTTCCCAGCTGGGCATGCTCATGAAAGGGGAGCTCACTGAAAAATTTTCATGACCTCAGTTGGGTCAGAGAATCCCAAGGAGGCAGAGTTTAATGGGTGGCAACACGGGCGTGGTCATCACAATAGATGGCAGTATAGATTTGATGATGAAATTATGAAAATGTTCTGATCTACGTGGGATCTTAGGTTGATAAGCAGCCTACTCACCCATTTTGGTTGGTATAAATTTTTAAAAGTCCAGGTCTGGTGATGAACAGTCTGATGTGAGCCATCCTATTAGAATGCCTTAAGGATTGTCTATTTAGTTCTCAGAGCCTATTGAAAGAAGGCAAGATCAAGTACCCTGGAAGGCCTGTTATAGATCCCTGTATATAATGTGGCCCTTTTTTCCTGCTTTCACTAATACTGTCTTGTGCTCATTTACTTAAATAACTGTGTAGTTGGCAACAGTAAATACTCAGTTCTTAAAATGTAACTATTTGATACAATGAAACTATTTGATACTGCCTCTCATGTAAGAGTAATTTCTGGTGATCCAGAGGACAACCGGTGTGACCAAGCAACGCGACTAGGTAGCATGTACAGAGCCAGGAGATAGTTTTGACCTAAGTATGTTTCTCTACACCTATCCTGAAATTATTTCTCTTGGTCCTCAGTGAAGAGACATCCTCGGCAACTAACATAATCCCCCTTGAGTGTGATGTAGTATGGTGGGAATGGCCAAGTAACAACCATTTGGTGCCACCATTAAAAACTTGAAAGATGCCAAGATGGTGATCAGGGGAAAAAACAAAACCCAAACCCCAAAACAAAACAACAACAACAACAACAAAAAAACCTAAAATATGCACACAAGAAAATAAGGCGTTAAAAAGTCTCACATTATTGTCTTTATTATCAACCGTTTATCTTCTGTTGTAGACTGATAGCCGTGGATGAGATGTATCAGAAAGTTCTTTCCGGTATTTTAGTGATAGTATTATTAAAAATTGAGACTCCATAGGAGGCGAGGACCATGTATTGTAAGTGATTTCATTCTTCAAAATTAATGTTTTTCTAGAGCCAGTTCCAAAGTATCTAACTTTGTATTATAATATATGTGCTATGGTTAACAGAATTCAGATAAGTTATTCAAGAAGTATTTATTTTAGTGAGAAAAGAACAGTTAGATTAATAGACGAGGCATTTTTTTTTTTTTTGGTAGAAGGTTGAAATCTTATTTTCAGTGTAAACTTTCAAAATTGTGAATCAGATTACTTTTGAGTTTTCTGCGATTTTAGTTTGAGGGTTTTGGCAATGCTCCCCTTCCAATCCAATCATACTAGCTGGAATATACAACATTAAATGTGTCCAATTAGTCTTCTCCATGTCATAGGACTATATTGTGACAATTTAGCTTAAAATTTTAAACTGGAATTGGTTTAATATTTGTATAGATGTGACCTAAGTCCTAAGTAACCCAGGACATTAATTATGGATGCTCAATAAATGTTTATAAAATTTTAGTTACATTTTACATTATTTCTAACTTTGGTAAGTTTCTGATGGGTTTTAATTAAGATTGTTTTGATTATAGGTAATAGAAACCATCTCAGATTCTCAAAATCAGAAAAGGGGATTTATTTTAAGGGTACGTAGTACCCAAGAACAGAAAGTTCAGTGAGATTTTAGGAGGGATTTAACTTTGGGGCTGGAGAGCTAGCAGGAACTAGCTATATTCTTAGTCACTCAGGACATGTAGTCTCTTATGTGTCCTTTTTTTCTCTGTACATCTGTTTTGTTCTTCTCCTTTATTTCTTACTCTCTTTGCAGTTTGACCAGTTTTCTCTGCTTCTCTCTCTACACATGCCGGGAAATGGCTACAGGCTATATTATTTTGCTGTACCAACAAACGGATTAGCATTTCAGCTTTAAATTCCTCTGAGAGAAAACCTGGTCTGCCCAGTTTAGATCAGGTGTCTGGCTAGCAGTCTAATCAACTTGTTGACAAAGTAAGATGCCAGAACATCTCTTTGTTAGGAGAAATAATCTAATAATTGATGCTTGTCACGTTACCAGCTTAGTCTTTATGAAACTGTATGGCCTTTTTTATCATAAAATTTTGGTTATCTGATGTTATAAACTTTTAGATTTATCAGCATGCAACGTAATTTTCTATGTCTCTACTTGACATATAACAAAATTTTCTAATTTTCTATGTCTCCACTTGTCAAATATGAAGTTCTAGGCTGAGAGAAGTCAAATAATCAGCGTCAAAGGTCACATACCTAGCAAGTCACAGACCTGGAGTTTGGACCAGGTACTGCTGATTCCAGAGCTCATGCTTTTGACCTTTCGATATAAGGTGCTTCTCAGTATAAGGTGTTTTTGAAATATAAATGATTTTTACCTTAAGGGAAATCTCATTTAGCTGGCCTTAACTAATGTCTAACTTCTTTGGTTCAGTAAATGTTTCCTGAATTCCTCCTGTATGTAGGTACAGTTTAGGACCATGGCATCTAGAGATGAGTAAGAGGCTATTTTCTGCCTTAAGTTGTGCAATCTAGGAGACACGACAGATACACATCATTAAAATACAGTGTGACATGGGGGTGCCTGGCTGGCTCAGTTGGTAGAGCATGAAACTCTTGATCTTGGGGTCGTGAGTTTAAGCCCCATTGGGCTTGGGTGTGAAGCCTACTTAAAATAAAAATTAAGAAAAAAAGTAGTGTGAAATGTTCACCTGTATAGAATGTTTCTATAACTGTTTGGGACAAGCAAAGCTAGTATATAGTATAATAATAAGTATTGCAGCATTGGTTACTAAAGGAGTTAATACAATTAAGTGCTCAGAAATTAGAATGCATTCTAGGGCTTAGAATGTGTATTACATATTTTGTGAGTCAATTTTTTTGGTCACTAGACAGGTGACGGGTAGGTTTTCAAGCGATCAGAATTAGTTTCCTTTTGATGGCTTTTTTCAAGGTTATGTTCTTGAGAATGTAAATCAAGATAAAACTTGGTTGGTGGACCAGACAGCCATCAAGTGAGAAAAAAATAGTTATACCCCTGTTAGTGGTATAAAGGTCAAATGCAGGTTGCCCAGGACCTAGAGCTCAGTGAGAGGCCCAGTTATCTGAAAGAAATATACTTAGGTGGAGCTTAAGGGACCCAGAAAAGTTAGTAGCGCAAAGCTGGGCCTTGTTCATGGGCAGCGGGGTAGGAGCAGGGTCTGAGCAGATTGTAGAATAGGACTGCACCGTTAAGATGTCTGAGGTGTTGGTCTCTGGTTTCCCACCTGTTTAAAAGAAAAGGAGAGTGGGGCACCTGGGTGGCTCAGTCGGTTAAGCATCCAACTTTGGTTGAGGTCATGATCTCCTGGTTCGTGAGTTCTACCCTGTGTCGGGCTCTGTGCTGACAGCTCAGAGCCTGGAGCCTGCTTCGGATTCTTTGTCTCCCTCTTTCTCTGCCCCTCCCCTGCTCAGGCTCTTTCTCACTCTCAAAAATAAATAAATATATATAAAAAAAAATTTAAAAGAAAAGGAGAAAATCAGTGTTAGATTGAACCATAAAAAATTGCCAGTATTTGACCTTTTTTGATCTATAAAACAGCAGTTGCATATGGTTTAATGTTTGCTGAGTACTTATCCAGGACTTGTCAGTCTCCCAGAGACTCTAAATATACTACTTAATTTAAAACTTGCAAGCACCCTACAAGAGAAATCTCCATAACCTGCAGAGAGGAAACCAAAGATTAAAATGGTGGAGGTGACATAGTCAAAGACAGAAAGTTACTTAGTAAGTGAATAGCAATCTCTCTGGCTCAAAAGCCCTAGAATTTTGAAATTTGCCAACGTCTTAATCCGTACATTGAGCGGTACGACCACTATGAAATCAGACAACAAAGTGGGGATGGCTTTCATCAGGAGAGTTAGTGAACTGAGTCCCAAACCCCAACTCCACAGGATTTGCTTCCTCCTTGTGCTCTCTGCTTCTGGTCTCTACCATTTATCTCCTTATCGTCCTTTATTTCATCCATCTCTTTCCATTCCTTCCCTACTTCTGTTTCCCTCTTTCTGCATTCATGAAGAAATGTTACATAAAGGTTGGTTTAGCACAGGTAAGACTATGTAGTGATTATCAGCAGAATCACATTTAAGATATGGAAGAACATTCAAGCTTTATTAAGTGAAAAATAAAAACACACAATGGGGTGCTTGGGTGGCATCAGACCCTTGATTTGGGCTCCAGTCATGATCTCACAGTTCAGGAGATTGATCCCGTGTCAGGCTCTGGACTGACAGTGCAGAGTCTGCTTGGGATTCTCTCTCTCCCTCTCTCTCTGCCCCTCCCTCGCTCTGTCTCTCTCTCAAAATAAGTAAACTTAAAAAAAAAAATTAGAGTGAAGTAAGAGTAGTTGATCAAACTATCTGTCATCTGTCTCTCTGGTTATTTTGCTAGGGGAAAATATCTGGAATGGTATTCTGATAGTCATCTCTGAGAAGACACACTCCTGCTAATCTGATTTTTCCCCTTAGTTTTCTACTACTATTATTTTTATTAGTAATAAAACAAAAATGTAGTATTGTTGTTTTCAGGTCGTCTACAAAAACGTGGTTAATGAGGACTTTCAAGGATTTTTATTATTTTTGGTAATCAAGCAAACTCTTAGAAAATATTCTGTAGATGCCTCCTAGTGACTTATCTTGTGACATTTCAAAATATTCTACTTACTGCCTTTTAATTCATGCCAAAGTAGATATTACTAACATGCCCAGATAGACATAAACTGTAACCATGCCAGTTACGGTTTCTTTTTGTAATTCTGATTTTTGAACTGGCTGCATCACTAGGCTCTTCTAGTTTCCAGATCACTAAAGTTTAAATATTATAAATAAGCATGGTATGTTCTGAAAGTGACATTATTCTAAAGCACATTCACTTATGTTTGAATATTTTGATCCCACTAGCAAGATAACAAATTAAGATTAAACCTCTTCTGATGGCAAAATAGTCTACCTTTGTATTATTTGAGGAAAGTGCCTGTGCTTTTTTGACTCATAGAATAATGCCTTAAATATACAGTAGGCACTTAATAAATGTCCTTCCTACATTCCTGTCTTACCTCTTTGTTGATGATGAATAGTCTAGTCAGAATGTCTATTTTGAGCTTTTAAAATTTCCAGGAATATGCAGATACCCTTCTGTCAGTATTTGTGAATATTCAGATATCTCTCTGGTTAGTATATGTGGGTCTAAAATTTACTTACAAGTAATTTGTGGTTCCATCCTCTAAAGTAACTTAATTTTTACGAAGATATTAGGAAATAATAGGTGGCATCCAGAGAAGATTTTTGTGTTTGGGGGTAAAGGTTGATTATTATTATTATTATCTAAAAAAATTTTTTTAATGTTTATTTATTTTTGAGAGACAGAGAGACAGAGTGCAAGCGGGGGAGAGGGAAAGAGAGAGGGAGACACAGGATTTGAAGCAGACTCCAGGCCTGGAGCTATCAGCGCAGAGCCCAACACAGGGTTCGAACCCATGAACTGTGAGATCATGACCTGAGCTGAAGTTGGATGCTCAACCAACTCAGCCACCCAGGCACCCCAGAGATTGATTATTTTTTTTTAATATCCAAGAACTTTTACAATCCAGTAAAAAACAAAAAACAAAACAAAACTCAGATGGATAAAGAACACAAATGAGCAATTCATAGAAGAAATATACAAATGCCCGATGAATATATATACTACCTTAAAAATAATTTATTTTAAAAGAATTTTGAATTTATAGTACAAATAATTCTTATAATCTGTGTATATGTATACATATGTATGTACCTGTTATCATTATCTTCAAACTTTTTGAGAGCAAGCTGCAGATGCGACGTCCTATCACCCCTAAATGCTCCAGTGTGTAATTCCCAACAAAAAGGCCACTCTCGTACCCATCCTGCATTCAGCCCTCGAGATCAGGAAGTCAGCATTGGTATAATACTGCCATCCTATCCACAGATCCCTTTTAAATTTTACCAACTCTCCTAAGAATATCTCTTTCCTTTCTGGACCAGGCTTTATCCAGAAATTCATGTTGCATTTGACTGTCGTATCTCTTCAGACCACTTCAGTCTACAACTGTTTCTTGGTTTTCCCTACATTTCATATTCTTTAATGTTTTAAGGAATACAGGAATAGGAATTCCGTAGGATAACTTCTTCAACCTGGGTCTGATTTTTCGCATTGTCAAATGAGAATGCCCCGCAGAAAGTTGCACTTTTGTTTTCAGTGTGTTTTGTCATTCCACCACTGATAATTGAGTCATAGTCCAAAATTATATCAATATGCCTTTCATCAGACCTCCACTCATCAGCTTAGCACCTATAGGCAACACTATGAATTCGGCATCTTTATGATGGCTGCGAAAAGATGATTCTTTATTTCCACCACTCCTACTACATTTATTAACATTTTACTATAAGGAAGAGCTTTTTCTCTGTTCTGAATTTACTTATTTATTCATCATTCATTCACTTGTCAGTATGGACTCATGGATGCTAGTCTTAATGAGTGGGTTGTAGTTTGTTATTAAGTTTTTCAACTGCAGTATGATTTACTTATAGTGGAATATGCACATCTTAAGTCGGTCAGTTTTGACATACACATATATGCCTAACAGGGATAACCAGTATTTATTTTGATGCTCAGTTTCCCTCATTTGGCCAGCAGAATCTCCTTCAGCTGGCTCCTATGTCCCTCTGAAATGTCTCCCATCATTCACTGAACACTTCCTTACTTTCTGGCACAAGATGTTTCAGATTCTTCTTGTACTTTCTCTACCCAACTTTGAAGTGAGCCATTTCTCCAAAGATCCCTGGTGGGTTCTTTTTTTCTTTTTTTAAGTTTATTTATTTTGAGAGAGAGAGACACAGAGAGACAGAGAGAAAGAACAAGTTGGGGAGGGGCAGAGAGAGAGGAAGAGAAAGAATCCCAAGGAAGCTCCTCACTGTCAGCAGAGCTCGAAGTGGAGCTTGAGCTCATGAACCATTAGATCAGGACCTGAACTGAAATCAAGAGTTGGACACTTAACCTACTGAGCCACCCAGGCACCCTCCCTGGTTTCTTTTAATGTAGGATGGGATTTGGAAGTCAAGAGACAGGCCATTTTTGTGTCTTTTGTTACTGGGCTGTCAGGTGCCCTTGTGCCTTCTTGGTGGACAGTTAGGAAAATATATGGACATATATATGCACACACACACAAATACATATATACAAATATATATGCATATACATCCGTAACTACACATGTATGCATATATGTATATACATATACATCTGTAACTACTTATTCATTTTCCTATGTGTGTATATCATGCAACCATGAGTTCAGGTTTCTAATTCCAGGCCAGTGCCTTAGACGTATTTAGTTTATGTTATTTTAGACAGAGAGAGTGAGCGGGGGGGGGGGGGGGGGAGAGGGAGGGAGGGAGAGAGAGACAGAGAATATCTTACGCAGGGTCCATGCTCAGCCCGATGTGGGATCATGACATGAGCTGAAACGAAGAGTCAGATGCTCAACCTACTGAGCCACCCAGGTGCCCCTACCTTAGACTTCTTTATAGCTCCTTACTCCTTCCTTCCCTTAAAATTTCTTTAGCAGTGAGAAACATGGCCCCGCTATCCTCAGTATATCCTCATTTCATCGCTCAGCTTACTTATTTGGTGAGTGTAACAAATTTAATTCTGCTGCTCATTTCCTCAGTCTCTGCTCGGCTCCCACCATGTCCTTAGCCACTGGGTCAGTCTGTGCTTCCATGGGGCTTCCTCAGCTGCCTCCTCATTACTGTGAATACTCAGCATCTGTCCCCTCTCTCTCTGCCTCCCCACCCCTTACCCGTCACCAGCACATGTCCTTAGTACTACATGAAAAGGAAAAGAAGAAATGGTCCCAGAGAAGATTTTAGATTATACAGTTCTCTTTATTTCTTCAGTGTACTTTTTGTTTGTATGTCTTAAAAAATTGTGCATTTTAATTTTTAAATGACATACCCTTTGGTATATAGGTAAATATTTTTCATTCATTCATCTGCTGGAATTATCTCCACTATTGTCCTAATACCTCTTTGAGATTATCATATACAAAAGGTCGTTTTCCTAGATTTCTTGTTACACTGTGTGTTTAAGTACATTTATTTACTGAGGGTTTTAGCATCAAATTTAATACTCTTGTTCTGCTTCTCCTGGCTGCATCAGCACTGCCAAACCGGTTCGAATACTTAACCCTTCTAAAGAAACTACTTCAATAAAATGTCGTCAGGCATGTTTTGCTTTTTTAAAAATAGATCTTGAATAACTGAATATTATTAGCCATTTGGAGAATTGATTCAACTATTGTCTTTCTCAAGCTTACTTCAAATATTTGGTGTACTGCAGCCCAAGGCACATTAGAAATTACTGTTGATTCCTTTGGGCACTTGTATGTTTCACTGGTGTTTTGGCTTCTTAAAGGATTATTAGCCACCAATAGCTAATTTAAAAATCGCTTACGCTTTTTAGTGTTCCCTTGGAATTCAATGGTTTTTAGGTGCCAGTTAGGACATTTGGTAGATTGACTAGAAAAATAATTGTTTAAGCAAGGCTGAATAACTGTGAGGTAGCTGTTGCCTTGACAACGAGAGAACTGTTCTGTTTGCTAAACAAAGGGATGGTAATTTAGTAGTTTAATTTCCTTTTGGGCATGGAGGTGCCACATAATAACATTTTAGTTTAGCCTCTGAGAAGGTCCATATTATTGACCAAAATCAGAGAAGCAGAGCAAAAAAAAAAAAAAAGGTAAGAGTTTTTTTCTGGTTTTACAACATGTATACCTAACAGCGGCAGTGTTGGTGCATGGAATCTTAGTTAACCTCCTGACATAATTCTTTGTATATTTCTGGACTAAAGTACGGTAGCCCTGGAGTAGGCATATAGTCTCGGTTGTCTTTCCACCATACTAAAGGGGTGAGATGTACTTCTTAGTGGAACATCCCCACAGACACTTTAACCTCTTGTTGCTACTGCAGGCAAGAGGATTACTTTATTTCTGAATTAAATAAGGGGGATAATATTTAAATTTATTTATTTATTTTTGAGAAAGAGAGACCGTGCTCGTGTGGAAGGGGGCAGAGGAAATCTTAAGCAGGCACCACTCCCAGTGCAGAACCCTACTCAGGGCTCGATCTCAGGACCGGGAGATCATGACCTGAGATGAAATCAAGAGTTGGCTGCTTACCCAGCAGCTACCCAAGCGCCTCAGGGGGATGATATTTAAACTCTTTCTCCCCTCCCTCATCCATATATATACACAGTTAAACTGTCATCTCTTCTATTTGTGTGGGATCTCTTTTGTATAGGACTTAAAAAAACTTTTTTTTAAAGCCCGGTTTCCCCCCAAATTATTAATACTAACAGTCCGTTCTAAGCACTTTACATGTAGCATTTCAGTTCTTCTCCCTGTGAGATAGTCACTCTTATATCCTGAGGTACAGAGGTTCTAGCCCAAGGTCACCTCCCTACTAAGTGATAGGTTTGAACGTAAGCATCTAACTCAAGAGTCTATGCTCTTGGGGCACTTGGATGGCTCATTTGGTTGAGCGTCCAACTCTTAATCTCAGCTTAGGTCTTGATCTCATGGTTATGAGTTCAAGATCCGCGTTGGGCTCCATGCTGGGCTTGGAACCTACTTAAAAAAAAACCAAAAACCTGTGCTCTTAATTACTATATTGTACTGAGTCTCATTAATATAGTCATTCTAAGTACATTAGAGGGTACAGAAAAGTATTAATAGAAAAGATAAAAGTAACCCATAATCACAACTGACTGTTGTTCTGATGAAATGATGTAATATCTGGGGTTTCTTTCAAAATAGTCATTGTTTGGAAGGAATAGGTAGGAGTATAGATGAGACAAAATTGCGTTGGTAATTGTGGGAGCCAGACTATGAGCATATGGGGGATTTATTATAGTCCCATATTCTTCTGTGTATGTTTGAAATGTACCTTAATATATGTTTTACTTATTTTTTAATGTTTATTTATTTTGGGAGAGAGCAAGTGCAAGCAAGCAGGGGAGGAACAGAGAGAGAGGGAGAGAGAGAATCCCAAGCAGGATCCACACTGCCAGCACAGAGTCAGAGGTGGGGCTCGATCCCATGAACTGTGAGATCATGACCTGAGCCAAAATCAAGAGTCAGTCGCTCAACCGACTGAGCCACCCAGGCACCCCTCCTTTTGTTAGTATACATTTTAAAAAGCAAAGAATGGGGGCGCCTGGGTGGCGCAGTCGGTTGAGCGACCGACTCTTGATTTCAGCTCAGGTCATGATCCCAGGGTTGTGGGATTGAACCCCGCCTGGGTCAGTGCGGAGCCTGCTGGGGATTCTCTCTCTCTCCCTCTGCCCCTCCCCTGCTTGTATACTCACTTCTGTCTCTCAAAAGAAAAAAATTAAAAAGCAAAGAATACATGCGAATTGTAACAATTTTAAAAAATAGGAACGCTTATTTTGAATGGCAGATTTTCATATACATACTCCTCCATTCCATTCCCTTTTTAAAAAAAATTTTTTTTAATGTATACTTATTTTTGAGAGAGAGAGAGAGAGAACACTAGCAGGGCGGGGGGTGGGGGAGGGCAGAGAGAAAGAGACCATCTGAAGCAGGCTCCAGGCTCTGAGCTGTTAGCACAGAG
The DNA here is from genome assembly GCF_028018385.1 of Neofelis nebulosa. NCBI lineage: Eukaryota > Metazoa > Chordata > Mammalia > Carnivora > Felidae > Neofelis > Neofelis nebulosa. The sequence continues at coordinate 6,220,025 of NC_080794.1, read as the reverse complement.
CCCAGCGCAGAGCTTGAACTCACGAGCAGTGAGATCATGACCTGAGCCAAAAGTGGACGCTTAACCCACTGAACCATCCAGGCGCCCCTCTGTTCTCTTTAATTCCTTTTAACAGTTATTCCTGTCTTTATTATGTATGTTTTTTCTATATGTACAACATATAAATATCTTTGATTATTTTTGTATTTCTAGAAATAGAGTAATATTTTAAAGACGTATACATATTGCCAGATATCCTGTGGTATTTTCTCATTAGATTTTATACTGAAAAATAATATATTCTGAGAGTATTGACCTTAGTTGGAAAGGTGAGGAAAATGGTGTAACTTTTCCATTTGCACAGACTTATGATGAGCAATCATTAAAAATGAGGTTTTCTTCTTGCATTTTAAAAAGGAAAAAAGGAGGAATGCCAAATCTGAACTTACATTGGTTTAATGACTTGTTGGTCCACCTTGAGTGTTTCATAATAGTAATAGTAATTGTTAATAGCTAAATACTTGAGGCATCATAATTGAGTGCTTTCTAATATTGACCGTGTTTTCCTGATGTAGAACCTGAAGCTTAGAGAGATACGGTAGTCTACAAAAATTCATCGTTAGCGTACGGAATTGACCTGGGGTTAGGACCATATCTTTCTGCTTTGAAAGCCTGTGCTATTAGTCTGCTTTATATGCACACAAAGCTGAACATGTAGGTAGATTATGGATTTCATTTGTTTTTCTCATGAGAAATTCTCATTCATATTTGGGTTAGCATAGTTTCGGTTCTAGATGATTATGTGTCTTAAAAGTATCCCATTCTGATTATCTCTGTAACCCCAATGCTTTGAGATAGACTTGTTAGACAAAGGTATTCAAAATTCAAATTCTTATATTCATCTAATGATGAGAATTTAAGAACAGAAAAGTAACTTACCTAAGATGATGCAAAACAAAGTAATAGAGGCAGAGGTAAGCTCAGAACATAGGTCTTTGCTTTTCATCTGCAGCCTTTAACACAATTAACACTGTTCTAACAATGTATTTCAATTTAGCAGTTGTTTATTATACTTTGGTTTTCCTTTTCAAGTATTTTTCCTCTCTTCTCTCTTTTTTAATGTTTTTGAGAGAGGGAGAAAGACAATGAGCAGAGGAGGGGCAGAGAGAGAGGGAGACACAGAATCCAAAGCAGGCTCCAGGCTCTGAGCTGTCAGCATAGAGCCCGACATGGCCTCAAACCCGTAAGCGGGGAGATAATGACCTTAGCTGAAGTCAGATGCTTAACTGACTGAGCCACCCATGCACCCCTCAAGTATTTTTCTAATACACATTTTCTTTATATGTTTTGCTAATTCATTTTCATGTATTCTAGCTTGAAGGAAGGGAACTGTTAGCCTTCAAAATAATAATTTGCCCCCCCCTACAATATTTGAGGTAATTATTACTGTTTTCTGTCTGCATGGATTTTTATGTTGGTAAGAATGTGAGATGTGGGAATGCAAACTGGTGTAGCCACTCTGGAAAACAGTATGGAGGTTCCTCAAAAAACTAAAAATAGAACGACCCTATGACCCAGCAATTGCACTACTAGGCATTCATCCATGGGATACAGGTGTGCTGTTTCTAAGGGGCACATGCACCCTCATGTTTCGAGCAGCACTGTCAACAATAGCCGAAGTATGAAAAGAGCCCCAATGTCCATCGATGGATGAATGGATAAAGATGTGGTGTGTGTGTATATACACACACACACACACACACACACACACACACACACACACAATGGAGTATTACTTGGCAATCAAAAAGAATGAAATCTTGCCATTTGCAACTACATGGATGGAACTGGAGGGTATTATGCTAAGTGAAATTAGTCAGAGGAAGACAAAAATCATATGACTTCACTCATATGAGGACTTTAAGAGACAAAACAGATGAACATAAGGGAAGGGAAACAAAAATAATATAAACACAGGGAGGGGGACAAAACAGAAGAGACTCATAAATATGGAGAACAAACTAAGGGTTACTGGAGGGGTTGTGGGGGGGGGGATGGGCTAAATGGGTAAGGAGCATTAAGGAATCTACTCCTGAAATCACTGTTGCACTCTATGCTAACTAATTTGGATGTAAATTAAAAAAAAAAAAAAGAAAAGAATGTGAGATGGTCTTGGTTTTGGGGGGGAAATCTCAAATTTAAGTTGAATAAATCTGCTCAGTAAACATCTTTATAGCTTGCTATCATTGGGAGTGTTGCTAGGGTTTGATACGAATATTAATGAAAAGAAAATGTAAATGGTTTGTATACTAGTAGTCTAAATATATTACTATTCTATTCCCCTTTTTGTTCACAATCTCTATAATAAAAATATCTAAAAAGCTTATCACATATTAAATATTTGTTTCTGAGTAGGCACAAATGTGCAACTTTGAGTTGATTTCTTGTTTTTTTCCTACATTTCCCGATTTCTCGTTCTTCATAAGTTTTCATTTATTTTTAACCATTCTGTTTGTCTGTGAAAATAAATTTCCTAATTAATAAGGCAGGATGTGTTAATGAGAGAGGTTTACAAGTTGTAGAGAGTAATGAGCCTGTGGTAGTGAAGACAGGCTCACCATTTCCTTTTCTAGCAATTACATACAATATCAGTTGAACCACAAAGGTGAATTGATGTCTTTCTGAAACTTACTTAAAATTTCTGGGTGAAGTGCTGTGAGTCTGTTTCATATACTTGATATCTAAAAAAAGCCACTAGCTTGTCTGGAATTTAACCAAGGTTTTGACAATGGAAAATGGTATTTTCAGAGGGCTAATACAGATAAACTAGAAAAATGCATTTATTAACTTTAGGTTCAAGAGCAGTACAGAATTACCAAGTTGTAGTCAATGATAACAACAAATTTAAAATGTAGAATTTCAGGAATTATCATCTTTCTGTAAGAGTATATACTCATAACATAAATGAATTGAAATATGGGCATTTTCTTAGGTATTTTTTTCTTTTTTCTTTTTTCTTTTTTTTTTTTTTTTGCCTTTTTTAAACAGTTTTTATTTATTTATTTATTTTGCAAGAGACAGACTGACCAGGGAAGGGGCAGGGGGAAAGAATCACAAGCAGGCTCCACACTGTCAGTGCACAGCCCGAGGCAAGGCTGGAACTCACCAATCGTGAGATCATGCATGACCTGAGCTGAAACCAGGAGTCAGAAGTGTAACTGACTGAGCCACCCAGGGGCCCCATTTTACCTTTCTTTTTTTTTTTTTAAAGTAATCTCTATGCCCAACATGGGATTTGAACTCACTACCCCAGGACCAAGAGTTGCATGCTTTACCAACTGAGCCAGCCAGGTGCCCCTCATGTAGATTTAAAAAACAACATACTTAGGGGCTCCTGGGTGGCTCGATGGTTGGGCTTCTGACTTTGTCTCAGGTCATGATCTTGTGGTTCCTGGGCTCAAGCCCCCACATCAGGCTTTCTGCTGTCAGTGGAGAGCCTGCTTTTGATCCTCTGTCCCCCTGTCTCTGCACCTTCCCCACTTGTGCTCTTTTTGTCTTAAAAATACATAGACATAAAAAACCCCATATACTTGATATTGCTTTGTGTTCTTTTAAAAAATATTTTTGTGAAGTAAATAGAATGTGAAACAAATGGCCATTGAGGGGGTCACCCTGATATTTTTTAGTTGTAGCACTTTTGTCTTGGTTTATGATACTTCTCACCTTTTAGGAAAAGTTACTACAGTTATTTGATTACATCACTTTTGGTATAGCATTACAATAAATATCTTAAAAAATTTTTTTTATGTTTATTTATTTTTGAGAGAGAGAAACAGAATGTGAGTCAGGGAGGGACAGAGAGAGGAGGGAGACACAGTATCTGAAGCAGGCTCCAGGCTCTGAGCTGTTAGCACGGAGCCTGACATGGGGCTCAAATCAGGAATGGCAAGATCATGACCTGAGCTGAAGTCAGGCGCTTAACCAACTGAGCCACCCATGCACCCCTGGAATAAATATCTTTTTTTTTTTTTTTTTTTTTATCACTCTCATGTGTATTAGCCACAACTATTGGAATGAGTTTAAGACCCAAGTGAAATTTATATTTTCATCATTCACTGCTGTATTAATAGCATTTTCTATCTTATGTTCTGTGGAATTTCTGCAGAATGTTAATAGAAAAAAAAAAAGGTTTCCTTGGAGAAACAGATAAGGAAATGATGAGGCAGAGTAGGGATTTATTCAATAAACTGATTTTCCCAAATTCTCTCCTCCTTCTCTTGTTGGTGGAGTATCTCAGGATATTAGTACTTCTTGTAAAACACTTTGGGAAAAGTTACTCACATAATCTTTCTTTGATTGTGAAATTGATTAATATAAGCAAAACTTCTTAGATTTCTAGATTTTACACAGAAATGTGCCTGATTGTAAAAAGTCAGAGCAGCTAGATTAGGACTACTAAAACTAAATCACACACACAGAATAAAACTAAAATTTTAATATAGATGGGTAAATAAACAGTGAACCCATGCCAGAGTATTTAAGAATTCCCAGATTAGAAATCTTCATATAGTTTTTTCTCCAGTAGTTTGAATACATGTAATTCCTCCCACTCCTTTTGTGTTATGTTATTCTGCCTTAGAATTGTCTAGATAGGGTTATGACAAAGCTATTCTGAATTTGGGTAGCTGCTAAGATACAGTCTAAATATTAAAAGAAATTTTCTTAGACTTTAAACTTTTAAGGATCTGCCTTCTCTTTAGGTGGTCATATAGTATGTGAATATTTGAATGAATGAGTAGATGGAAGGGTGGATGGAATGATAAACTTGTGATTAAGCTGATTCATATCATGGACTATATGCATTTCATATAGAGCAAAAAACGCATTTTATTTTATATGATAAATATGTTGATTAAAAAAATATCTTTAATGTTTATTCATTTTTGAGAGACAGGGAGAGACAGAGCGTGAGTCGGGGAGGGGCAGAGAGAGAGGGAGACACAGAATCCGAAGCAGACTCCAGGCTCCGAACTGTCAGCACAGAGCCCGACATGGGGCTCAAACTCATGAACTGCGAGATCATGACCTGAGCTGAAGTTGGACGCTTACCTACTGAGCCACCCAGGCACCCCATATGACATACATTTAAATGGGTTTTTAAAATTTTTTTAAATTACATTTATTTCTTTTTGATAGAGACAGAGTACAAGTGGGGGAGGGGCAGAGAGAGAAGGAGACACAGAATCTGAAGCAGGCTCCAGGCTCTGAGCTGTCAGTACAGAGCCCGACGTGGGGCTCGAACTCACGAACTGCTAAATCATGACCTGAGCCGAAGTTGGACGCTCAACTGACTGAGCCACCCAGGCGCCCCTAAATGGGTTTTTGATACATAGATTTTACTTATTTTTAAGTTAAAGTATTTTACAAACGGTTCTTACTAACACATTATTGCATTCAATTATTACAACTCTTGTAGCTGTAACAAGATTAGATCTGCCATTCGGAGGTCTAATTGTACCAGTGAATTAGAGTTTAAATCTAATTATATTTGTTTGCGTTTTTTAGGCCCTTGATGAGCCTCCCTATTTGACAGTGGGCACTGATGTGAGTGCTAAATACAGAGGAGCCTTTTGTGAAGCCAAGATCAAGACAGCAAAAAGACTTGTCAAAGTCAAGGTACAGTATATGTAGATTTTATAAATTATACGATCAGTATTTGATATTTAAACTTTTATTTGGTGAGTGTACTTAAGACTTTATTTCCCTGCAAGATGACTTTAGTTTCTATGTAATGGTTGTCACATACCCGAAAACAAAGCATTATTTGGTATTTTATTTTTATTTGTTTTTATTTTATACTTTTTTTAAAGTTCTTTTTGACCAATTAGGACCTTTTATTTGGGATGCTAAGTTATTTGGAAAAGCACTGTCGTCCAGTGGTAAACCTTAGGTTGTATTGCGCAGGTAAATGCTGTAACTGCCCAAATATATATGCAGTTCCTAAAGTTTTAATGTTTTGGTATAAGGTCATCACTTAACATTCTGATTACTTATAGTGTTATATGTCACAGAAATAACCAAATTTCATTGTCAGTTGCATCATAATGAACTCTCATCAGATCTTTAACAATGTCTATTTCTGAGATTTTGTCAAAAATGTGGAAGCTTCATGAATTTGCGCATGTCATCCTTGCGCAGGGGGGCCATGCTAATCTTCTCTGCATCGTTCCAGTTTTAGTATGTGTGCTGCTGAAGCGAGCACACATTATTTGGCATTTTAAAGTATTCTAATTGGAATGAAGTTAGGTTATTACAAATTGGTATTTTGAATGCTATTTCGCTATAGACTTGGTACTGTTTGTGTTGTTAACCTTTTAGAGCTGGAAAGAACCTTAGAAGTCATGCAGTTTAATTCTTAATTTTAGACCTCCCCTTCCCATTTTAACCATCAAATTGAAATGTGATTTATAATTGATGAGATTTTAGATAACAGTAAAATAAGGTAGATTTAGTTGATTTCCTTATCCTCTTTCTTAAATACTTGTGTTTTTCTCAGATAATGCAGAATGTAATTGTTTACATTTTGGTAAATTATCGGTGTTGAAAAATATAGCACAGGTAAAATATTTGAAGGTAGATGTTTATTCATTTGTCAGTTATTTACTGAGTGGTAACCTGTTAGGTGGGAAGGAGGGTGGGGCTATGAGGGTGACCTGATCTTTGTCCTCAAGGGATTTATGTAGTCCAGATTAGCAGATACTCCGTAAAACACTGGTTTGAATATCACCAGTTATTAAACAGGCCATAGAGGTGTTGTATGTCTGGTGGAGAGTTTCAGATTCTCTTCCGGAGTTTTTCCCTTGCTTATATATACTTAGGTTTTTATGCACGGGTGTGTGGAAAACAGCTTCCTGGGTCACTTACACTCCTAGTTAAGATCCATTGTGATAAGACCTTTAAATTAACTGTAAACCCGTAGGAACCTAGTCTTGGCCCTGCCACTGCCTTCAGTTTTCACGTGCATGGTGCGTGTGAGCTCTTTTGTGATTTGATTTTTGTGGGTACTCTTACAGTGTTCATATAGTGGCATTTCCTGTTCTGGTTTCACACACCGGTGTTACCTGAGCACTCATTTTTTTTTTTTTTTTTGCCACTGCTATCTCAGAAATGAAGAGGAAGCCTTTTATCTGGTTCCTCACTCTTCTAGACAGGGCTGCTACCAGCACAGGTAACACCTTAGTGTGAATTAGACAAAAGTCCTCCATCCTGGTGGATAGTCTCCTTAGCAGAGCATGGCCTACAGGTAAGACTTTTATATTAGTTAGAAAAAGGTGTTTCTTTTGGACAGGAGCAGTTATACTCTAGGACCCATGCTTTGGTCTGCAGGGCACAGGCTAGATTTTAGCCCTGACATAGAGTTCTCAGCTGGATGCTGCTCTTTAATGAATGAAGCAGCTAAATGGCATGTATCACTCCTGCCGTTTCTTGCTATTAATAAAAGGAAGAAAACTGTTAGTCTCTACTGCCCCTGTTGATTGTACATCATACCAGTACCCTTGTGTCTTGTGTGTCTTGTAAATAACGAATATCTAAAATTGTTAATTTTTTTGGCTGCTCTAAAAATCTGTGTATGATTCAAAGTTAATTATTTTCTCAGCAGATACAGTGGTAAATTTCTATACTGGTTTAGTTTGTATATGATTCAAAGTTAACACGTTTTTAACAGTTTGTTGATAAACTTCTTCCTCATCAGTTTTCATTTATTGCGCATCTGTGTGCTAAGCCCTATGTTAGGTGTTGAAACTCTAGTGTTAAAATCTGATCCCTGTCATAAATTGACTTCAAGTCTAAGTGAATGACAGAGATACTTAAATACATAATTTAAATGAAATGTGGTAATGCTTTTGTGTAAGACAGAAACGCCTGAGATGCTGTGAGTACCGGGCATCTCTTTTCATAGCTCCTTTGTGAGCAAATTATGTAAATTGGTTATCCTACATATCTGATAAGACCATGTTGATGTTTCAATTCCTGTAAGAATTCTTGCTTTGTATAGGAAGAACAACTTTTTCTATACTGAATACTGGAAGCTATCTTAGTTTTCACCAGCTAATTAAATATTTAAACTTGAACTGTATTTTTAACCTAATCTCCTTACATCTGGTTTCCCATTCTCTGATTGCTATACTGATAGAGAGTAGAGTAAACTTCTGGAGGTAGACTGCCTGAGTTTGAATCTCAGTGCCACCATGTACCAGTTCTGTGATCTTGGACCAGTTACTTATTCTTTATGCTCCTCAGTTTTCTTATCAACAAAGTGGGAACAATCATACCCACCTAATAAGGTCATACATTTGATTCTTGAGCCTGATGCTTAGCTCTCAGTAAATGTTTGTTGTTACTGCTTATTATTAAACTAGGCCTTCACAGAATTACACAGGACCTAATTGCCTAAGGTCTCTACCTTTTTTCCCCTCATTTTTTAGGAAAAGAAATTAAACTACTAATGTAATAAATAATAGTGTTGAGTAGAGTATGATAATGTGAAACACCAACTAATTTAGTCTCGGAAGTTTTCTGTTTAAATAATAAATATTTCAGTGTACTTAGTTAGGGATTGAGATCTTACATACACTAGGTAGCGGTTAGTTTAGATTACTCGTAATGAAAATTAAATCATGCATAAATCATGCATTAATGAGCCTGTATCACTTGATTTTGTGTGTATATGTGGCTAATTAAATTTATGATCTCTAGGTAACATTTAGACATGATTCTTCGACAGTGGAAGTTCAGGATGACCACATAAAGGGCCCGCTAAAGGTAATTCATTTATTTATTCATTATTAATTCTAATGCTTCATTGGAAGCATTAGAATTCCTTCATTAATGCTACATTCATAATTACAGTTGGTCATTTTTTTTTTTTTAATTCATTGGCTGTTTTGTTATTGAGTTGGTCAACATGATTCTCTCTGAATAGACCGGTAGAAAACAATAGATTTAATGTTCAGTGAAACCTGATGTGATAGTAAAACCTGCATTTAGGAATGAAGTGAACATCCAGGAAGCATTGACTGCTTTTTGTGTACTCACCTGTCCGTTTTACCATATTTCACTTCCAGAATTAATATGTGATGAATTGGGGATTGAATGATGTTAAGTTCCATGATGATGTGAAAAGTGAGGGAAAAAACCCAACACGTTAAAAACGTGGCTTTTAGAGTGTTAATCCTTTGAAGCAGCTACAAGCAAATGAAAACATTTTTAAGGGTTATCAGGCAGTTAAAGTGATGAACGTTACATACAGATGTATTTGCATTCATGTTTCCTCACTGGTAGCTGAAATAAGGGCTCTTCTACTCTCGACTAGTGAGCAAGCTAAAGGCAGTGTGTGGGTAGCCACTGGGCTCTTTGGCCCTTCTGAATGTCTGAAAATTGGGCAGTGGCCTGGCTGGGTGAAGTTTAAGAAGTGCTAACAGAATTTACAGATGCAAGAAAAATCCTTTACCAACGCAGCTGTACTTTTTGGAGAACTAGGTATGTATATCTGTCAGTTGTTTGTTTGTGATTGATTTAAAGGCTTTTAATTGGATCCCTAGAGTCTTAGGAGGCAATAGAGAGAACTAAAGCTTATAATTTCTAAAAAATCTTGCCGTATAAAAATTACTTTCCACCATTTCTGTTTCGTAGGTGCCATCTTTAATGTGACATGCACATATTCACCATTGCAGGGACAAAAGAGACGAAACACTGTACTTTTGATGCTTGGCACCATTTATTTAGCACTTAGTATGTGCTAGTACTGTGCTAAATCTTTTGCACACATTATCTTATATAATCCTCATAATAGCTCTTTACAGAAGAAACTAAAGGGAGTTCCAGTAATCTGGCCTTTCCAGACAGTAACGGCAGAGCCCAAATTCCAATAGGCTCACACCTTATAATTGTAGCACGTGCCCTCTGGATGTTCAGAACACATACATACACTTTCATGCCTTGTTTACGTTTTTGCCTCATAAGCACACCAGCATATGGCTCTCACTGACTCTGTCCTGTTCACATGCACAGGCCAGCTCGTACAACCTGCAAAATATGTTCAGTGTTGCAAAGAGATAGAGTAGGCAACTGCTTTGTAACCTCAAGCCCTCTTTTTTCTCCTTCTGCTCCCACCTCCTTGTGGTGTAGCTGGTTTATTTTACTTGTTTGGTTTTTCTTACTTTATTACAATTTTCTTTGTGATTAGGGCTTAGTACCATTTTGATTTTGACACAGGCAACTATATTAAATTTTGAGGTCAAGATGTTAAAGTATTTTTCTTTATCTGTTGATTGGGGTGTGTGTGTGTGTGTGTGTGTGTGTGTGTGTGTGTGTGTAGATTTTGTATTGTTCCCTAAAATATTTCATAGCTTTCTGTTACCTGATAGGAAGGGTCAGCATTTGGGTAAATGTTTCTCTTAGAGGAAATAAACCTACCAAAAGTGGTGGTCATTTGATCTTAATGTATTTTCAGATGAGTTCACATGAAATATAATACCTAGACCACTTATTAAATTAAAAAAATAGTACCACGTATTTTTGACTACAGTCATTTGATGAAAGCTTTGGTAATTCTCCAGTTTCCTTCTCCACTTTGGGCATTGTGTGGGGCTAACACTCTGTTCTCTGAACAAGTTTGTTTTTTGTTATTACCATAAAGATCATATATACTTTTAATTTCAGGGGTATGATTGACATATAACATTATATTAGTTTAAGGTATACAATATAATGATTGGATGTTTGATCCATACAGTAAGTCTAATTACATCCATCACCATACACAGTTAAAATTTTTTCTTGTCATAGAGGCTTTTAAAATTTACTCTCAGCAACTTTCAAATATGCAGTACAGTATTATTGACTACAGTAACCATTGCTGTCTGTTCAATATATCCCCAGGACTATTTTTATAACTGGAAGTTTGTACCTTTTAACCACTTTTACCCATTTTATCCACTCACCACTTCTTTCCCACCCTCTGGTTGGGAAATGACCAGTCTGTTCTCTGTATCTGTGAGCTTCTGGTTTTTTATTAGTTTTGGTTTTTAGATTCCACATATAAGTGATACCATCTGATACTTGTCTTTCTCTGTCTGGTATTTCATTTAGCATAATGTCCTCAGAGTCCATCCATGTTGTTGCAAATGGCAAGGTTTCCTTCCTTTTTATGGCTGAATAGTATTCCTGTGTGTGTGTGTGTCTGTGTGTGTCTGTGTGTGTTTGTGTGTGTGTATTTCTTTATCTGTGCATCCAGCAGTGGAGACTTAGGTTGTTTCTATATCTTGGCTGTTGTCAACAATACTGCAATGAACATGGGGGTGCAGATATCTTTTTGAATTAGTGTTTTCGTTTTCTTTGGATAGATGTCCACTAGTGGAATTGCTGGGTCATAGTTTTCTTTTTAATTTAAAAACCTCCATACTGTTTGCTATAGTGGCCGTACCAGTTTATTTTATATTCCCACCAACAGTGCACGAGGGTTCCGTTTTCTTTCCACGTCCTTGACAACATTTGTTATTTGTTGTCTTTGATAACAGCCATTCTAACAGGTGTGAGATGATAACCTACAGTGGTTTTGATTTCATTTCCCTGATGATTACTGATGTTGAGCATCTTTTTATGGACCTGTTGGCTATTTGCGTGTCATCTTTGGAAAAATGTCTATTCACATCCTCTGCCCGGTTTTTAATTGGACTGTTTTGGTGTGTTTTTTTTTTTGTTTTGTTTTTTGTTTTTGTTTTTGCTATTGAGTGGTAGGAGTTCTCTCTCTCTGTAAATTGGATATTAACCCCTTATCACATATATGATTTGCAAATATTTTGTCCCATTCAGTGGGTTGCCATTTCATTTTGTTGATGATTTCCTTTGCTGTGCAGAAGCTGTTTGATGTAGTGTTAAAGACCATAAAAAATGTAATTCTCAGCATTTTCTTGATCACAATGGAAAATATTTAAAATGATTGTCATTAGTGGTACATTATAACTCTTAAGGAGATGCCAGAGCTTGTTCTTAACGGTTTCTCTCCTTTCCCAGCCTCTTTGAAAGAGGAGTGGTAATATGAGGCAAGGGCAGTCAATTTCATAGATAGTGGTTCTCAAAGTGTGGTCTGAGGACCTCTGGGGTCTCCCAAGACCCTTTCAGGGAGGCTGTTGTAAGGGCAACACTATTTTCACAACAGTATTTAGATATTATTTACTTTTTTACGAATTTACTTTTTTGACATTTTCACTGATGGCACAAAAACAGTGGTAGGTAAAACCGCTGGCACTTTAACACAAATCAGTAGTTACTTTTATTCTTCACCACCACGCACTCAGTTAAAAAAAAAAAAAAGCCAGTTTTTGTTTTGTTCATTTATCTTCTAAACGTTTTTCTAACTTTTTAGGTTGGAGCTATTGTGGAAGTGAAGAATCTTGATGGTGCATATCAGGAAGCTGTTATCAATAAATTAACAGACGCAAGTTGGTACACTGTAGGTAAGGGAATAAATCTTTTAAAAATGTATTTTCAGAGGTAATACAAATAAAGCAAAATTTCCTTGATTTAGTTCCTCCCGTAATACTAAAGATATTATTACTGGTAATTTTTTTTAAATCTTTCCAGGTCTTTAAAATGTTTATTTCATAAATATGTGCATAAAGTATAATTTGAAATTAGCGTATATATTATAAAGTTGAATTTGTAGCTTTTTTCACTTCAAAGTATATCGTTATATCTCTTCAAGAGAGATATCTCTTCAAGAGGTATATCTTTTCAAGAGAAACTTTTTTTCTATCTTAACCATTTTTAAATGTATATTTCAGTAGTAAGTATATTCATGTTGTGCAACAGAGAAATTTCTTTTAATTATAGTAGTATGTTTCATAATATTTGATGTGCCATAAATTTTTTTTATTAAATTTTTTCTAACATGTATTTTTTGAGAGACAGAGTGTGAGCAGGGGAGGGGCAGAGAGAGAGAGAGAGAGGGAGACACAGAATCCGAGGCAGGCTCCAGGCTCTGAGCTGTTAGCACAGAGCCCGATGTGGGGCTCGAGCTCACCAACCATGAGATCATAGATCATGCCTGAGCCGAAGTTGGACCCAATGAGTCACCCAGGCGTCCCTTCTTTTTTTTTTTTTTTTTAATTTTGTTTACTTTCAACTCACGATGTTGCCAGTTTTCTTGCTATTAAAATAAATGGTGGATTGAATGTCTCCTGAATACACGTTATTCCTGTATTTCCCTAGTATATGTATATATTGAGAAGTAGACACAGAGTGAAGTGAAATGAATGTACTTTTAAAATTTAGTAGGTAATGAAAACCACCTTCCTGGAAGACTGTTCATTTACCCTTTCATGGACAGTGTGTGAGTGCACTTCTTTTCCCAGCCCTTGTACAATTTGATGTTGGTAATCTATAAAATTTTTGCCCATCTGGATACAAAGCAGTGTCTCAGTTTTGTTTTAATATTGCCCCTCCCATGATTACTAGTGAGACTGAACATTTTTTCATATATTTATTGAAAGGAACATCATTTCATTTGTATTTTCTCTCTTTTGAATTGCATGTTATAGTGCCTTTCCAGTTTCCCCCTTTTCCTGTTGGGATGGTTATCTTTTTCTTATTTATAAGATATGAGATCTTTATATATTCTGAATATTATTATCCCTTGGTTCCTTTAGTTGCAAGTATTTTTCTCCTATTGCTTTACTTTTTTTCTCTGCTATCAATTTTCATAGTGTTAGTTTTCCTCTGATCACCTTTTCCTTTGTAGTTTTACTTGTTGAATCTTGTTTAAAAGGGCTTCCTTCCGTCGGTGTCATAAATTTATTTTCCAATGTATTCTTCAATTTATAGTTTTATTTTTGGTTTGCAAATAGCTTTTTATTTCTCCTGCAGTTCATTTTTTGAACATTTTGAAATGTCAGATTTCCCCTACCTGCCAAATCAATAGCCAAATATCCTGGCATTATTTATTGAATGGGAATAATTCATATTCTTTAATGACCTCGTAGATGAAAATAGACACCTAGTTAAAATGTCTTTGATGATGTCAGAATTTCATGGAGCTTTGAAATAGTATAGATGAGTTTTGTTTATGTTTTTGTGGGATGAGAAAAAAACTTAGGGGAGATTTTAATTTGAGATGAGAAAATTGACTTTATGTAGGTTACAAGACTGAGCAATTCTGGGAAGTAAGTTTGGTGATAATTACGTATGGTTGTCAGTCTCATAAATGTGCACCGTTTAAAAAACATACTAAAAGTTATTTATCCAGTCTCACAAAGTCTCATTTAATATATAAGAACCAGTTTTGTCACTTAGGCAAAAAGTGCTGTTTCTAATAAAATCAAAGCTTAGTAACTTTATTTGAAATAGGGTTATTTTTCCCCCATAATTGGTGAGGAATGTCAGCATATGCTAAAATTATAAAATATATGTATATTTTGTGTATCTATGAACTTACAGTAAATTCTCTGGGACATTTTAGTACTTTAAGTAGTTTTCAGTGGGGAGCAGATTTGTCACCCAAGGAACCTTTGGCACTGTCTTTGGCAGGAAACATTTTTGGTTGTCACAACTGGGAAGCCACTAGTGGCATCTAGTGGCTAGAGGCCAGGGATGCTGCTAAGTAGCCTGTAGTGCTCAGAATAGCCTCTCATGACAAAGAATTAATCTGCCCCAAAATATCAGTAGTACTCAGGTTTAGAAACCCTGCTTTAAATAATAAAAACAGTAATTTTTTTAGGCGCAGTCTGAATATACAAATTTGTACTTGTTCTGGTTTTTGTTCTTGTTTTTTGGATGTCTGTATTTACCAGCTGGAAAACTTGCCTTTCCTTTACAATATTGAGATGGGTTAATTAGCATTTAAATAGTTTCTTCCTAAAATGCTAGCTTCTTATTTTCATGTGGTGTTTTCTGGGTCAGGAAATGTGTTCATTTCAGCTATATTGTTTCTTTATCACTAGAAATTGGAAAAGATACTTTAGAATTTAACGTTGTCATTTAGTAAACCTAAAACGTGAACTAAATTTTTAAGTGTAATCTTCTTAAACAATCGTTCTATTTGCCCTCAGAAAATTAAACGATAGTTTACATCATCTTGTTAACCTTTGAAAAAATCCTTCAGTAGTTTCCAATTTTACCTCCTCATAGTTTTTGATGATGGAGATGAGAAGACACTGAGACGGTCTTCCCTGTGCCTGAAGGGAGAGAGGCATTTTGCTGAAAGTGAAGTAAGTAATAATTTAATGAGTGACTGTATCTTAATACTTTGTATTAGGGAGAGCATATTTTTCTTTCTCAAGCAACTGACTCGTTAATCAGGAAAATTCATTAATACATCTTACCATTATCCTGTAATCTGTGAATCCTGTTTGAGTACTAGGTGATACTTTTTTTTTTTTTCGGTGTAAGAATATTTTAGCATTTGTCCACAAAGAAAATGCAATGAGCTTGCTTAATTATTACCTTTAGGTAACTTTTATGTAGACTCTAATTTGTAAATAATTGTAAAATACAGATGTCTGATTTTTTTTTTAATGTTTATTTATTTTTGAGAGAGAGAGAGAAAGCGAGAGAGAGAAAGTGAGCAGGGGAGGGGCAGAGAGAGGGAGAAAATCCCAAGCAGGCTTGTCAGTGCACAGCCCGACATGGGGCTTGATTTCACGAACCATGAGATCATGACTTGAGCTGAAATCAAGAGTTGGATGCTTAACCAACTGAGCCACCCAAGTGCCCCATAAATGTCTGATTAATAATCCACTGGAACCCCATCATCATTGAAGGAGTAGAAACTATAAGCAATTCCTTACTACTACTAGCTGACATTCTTATAGCCTGTCCTCAAAGAGGCCTTGCCTGACTGACCTTTCTGAAATAGTGCCTTCCATTCCTTTTAATCTTTTTAGGTTGATTTAGTTTTCTTTATATAGCACGTGTCATTCTCTGACATCAGAATATGTATATGTGCTTAGTTAATTGTTCATTGTCTGCCTTCCTCACTAGAATGTGTCACAAGGGCACGTTTTTTAATGTGTCTTCTTCACCACTTGTTCCCAGTTCCTAGAACAGTGCCTGGCATAGTGTAGGAACTGAAATAAGTCGTAGTTGGATGAATAAATGAAGTGCTTATATTTGCCAGGGACTTTGCTCACTGCTTTTTCTTTTTAAAAATTTTTTTTTTAATGTTTATTTATTTTTGAGACAGAGAGAGACAGAGCATGAACGGGGGAGGGTCAGAGAGAGAGAGGGAAACACAGAATCCAAAGCAGGCTCCAGGCTCTGAGCTGTCAGCGCAGAGCCCAATGCAGGGCTCGAACTCACGGACCGTGAGATCATGACCTGAGCTGAAGTCGGACGCTCAACCAACTGAGCCACCCAGGCGCCCCTGCTCACTGCTTTATGTACATCATCACATTAACAACGTTATGAAGTAGATAGCATTATTATCTGTAATTTACAGATGGTGAAACTGATGGTCAGAGCTGGTTCTCAAACCAGTATTTTCTAGTACCAAAGCCATGCTCTAGAATTGAAGGGTATTAAGTTATTGAGAATGGAGGGAGGGTTCACAAAGTTCTGTAAGTTACTAGCTTGTAATCCAGAATTTTAAAAAGGCATATGGTTGAAGTGTTCTATTTTATAGTCTAGTCTATAAATATTAATTAATGCATAGTGTGATCAAACCATCATTTCCTTTTTTCTTGTCACTATTTAGAACAGTGTTTCTTTGGGATTATATTGTTTTGTTTGTTTTGAGAGAGAGAGGGAGGGAGGGGCAGAGAGAGAGGGAGAGGGAGAGGGAGAGGGGGAGAGAGAGAGAGAGAGAGAATCCTAAACAGGCTCTGCACATCATCACAGAGCCTGACAGTTGGGCTCAATCTCATGAACCGTGAGATCATGGCCTGAACCAAAATCAAGAGCCAGGTGAGCCACCCAGGTTGCCCCTCTTTGGGAACTTATTAATATTATTTATTAAACTATTGGACTTTTTTTGTATTCTCTTGCTTTGAAAATATTTTCTTCTCTTTTTAATAATTGGATTCTTATTCCAATTCCGAATTTGGGACAGGTTCTGTGTATTACGATTCCAGCCTGTTTTTCCTATTGTACCATTTCTCTGTCCTTCCTTTTTCTTTTTTCTTTTTGTTTTGTTTCGTTTCTCTTTCTGTTTCAGTTTTCATTTCGTTTCTCTTTTCTTTCTCTTTCAATTTTTCTTTTTCTTTTTCTTTTTCTTTTTCTTTTTCTTTTTCTTTTTCTTTTCACTTTTAAGTACTCTCTCTCTACACCCATAGTGGCTGGGACTCACAACTCCAAGATTAATTAAGAGTTGTGTGTTCCACCAACTGAGCCACCCAGGTGCCTCATTTCTCCATTTCCCTGTCTTTCTGTCTTATAAGACTACTTGGTATTTTCAGAATTTGGTTCAAATTCATTTCTTGGTTTCTGCTGAGCACTGCTCCTCTTAATATTCCTCCATGATGTCTTCCATGACAAATTTCTAACCAAATTTGATCCCTTTATCGTTTGATCCTTCAGCGCTTCTCTTACTCTTATTTGATTTTTTTTAAATTACTTTTCTTATTTTCCCTGTGAGATTTTAAGCTGTTTGAGTTAATAGCCATGTTTTTGTCATTTTGATGGCTTTTCTTTTCCCAGGGGAGTTTTCTACACAAACACCTTCAGGAAATATTTGTTGAATTAATTGCGAAGGTTCAAATACAGGAAATACACTTTAGAATTTGCAGTGAATTTGGCTTCTTACACAGACTGATGAAGTAACAGAATTCT
This sequence comes from Neofelis nebulosa, assembly GCF_028018385.1. Lineage (NCBI taxonomy): Eukaryota > Metazoa > Chordata > Mammalia > Carnivora > Felidae > Neofelis > Neofelis nebulosa. Next base: position 6,202,223 of record NC_080794.1, on the reverse strand, counting down.
TTATAAGTTTATATAGTTTTGTTTTGTTTTTTTTTAAAGTTTTATTTATGTAAGTAATCTCTGCACCCAACCTGGGGCTTGAACTTATGACCGCAAGATCAAGAGTCTCACACTCTTCCGACCAAGCCAGCCAGGAACCCGAAGTTCATGTAATTCTTAGAAATAATTTCATTTCCCTTAGAACGTGTGTACAGGTATAGTAGGTCGGTGAATATGGGGGCTTGAAGACTTGACTTTTCATCTGCTAAGTGAAGGCATGTGCCTTATTTTTTTTTAATTCAGAGAAATATCTAAAATATTTTGTTTTTGTCAGGAGGATTTTATAGTTCATAAGACAGTTATAGTGTAAAGGCTGAAGCAACATGAGCAAGTAGCTCAGTGTATCCTTCTTACCTTCTAGGAGGATCACTTTTACCATGTGTGTCTATATGTGTTAGATTTCATATTTTGCTGGCGGGTACTTGGAATATTGGTGTACTGTCCCTTACCATTGTCCTAAGCCAGGTGCTATGTTCGGTACTAGAGACAAGCATAAGCCAAGTAGCCCTGGAATTTATCCTGAGAGTAATTTACCATCTGTTGGAGGAGAAAAAACATTAATCAATCAGATATTTTAAAATTATGAATGTATTGAGTTCTGTGGTAACATGGCCAGGAATGTATTTAATATGCCATCTATATATTCTTTCCCTTAATTTGTTATTTTTGATATTCTCAAAAAAGCATCTTTAATTTTTTGAAAGATTCCTCAGGGCATTGTTATTGGTAATAACTTTGGCCTTTGAGCAAAAAGCCATATCATACTGGCAGTATGGGGGCTCAGTAGTTCCATTAATAAGCTACATACTTAAATGAAGATTTAAATTCGAGATTTCCATGATAGGAGATCACAATAGCACTTCAGTCCTTTGAATTCCAACACTAAAATCGCTGGTTCTACCATAACCACCTTAGAGAGGATGTTGCCCATTGCCTGAGTGTTTGGGCGTTTCTGGAGGACATTCCTGATTTGAGTCTGTCATTCAGAAGTAGTTTCATCAGCTGGTATTCTCTGTGCGTTTACTACATGCAGGTGAAAACTAAAGAAAAGTGAGATAAAATCTCAGCTCCATATTTCCTGCAGCCCAGTTAGGTAACGGATATAGGAATGTTTCCCCCAGGCCTGTGAAATTTTCTTTTAGCCTTCAGTATAGCCGGGGGTCTCTGCTCATTACCTTTTAGGCTTAGACAAGACAGATTCTACCCTCACCTCAGTCTTCTGTCACTTGAATTAGACGTGCTTCTATTTCCCTGGACATGATTGGAGGCCAAGGACAGAGATACTGCTTCTTATTGTTCTAAGTATTACATAGGGAGGGAAATCAGAAATCCTGGGTATTTTCTTTCCTGTAACTAGTGACTAGCAGATGCTTGAAATAGAAATCACAGTACTAAATAGAAATCTTTGCTTTCAGGAGAGCAACTTCAGTTGTAGGGGAGTAAGGTGAGAAAGTGAACCCAGATTAATTTATTTTCTGTTTACCAAATATAGTGCTTTGAAATTTTTGCCCATGGGAAGCATAATTAGGAATTAATGACAAGTGGCTTCTAAAGAGTTTTTGTTTGGCAGATTATTGTATTTGGACCAACTTTGCCTCCACATATTTTTTAAGTGCCCAATTTAAAGAAACTAAATTTGTAGGATTAGGTTTTATGCCCTATAAACCTATCTTTTGAAGGAATTATTTTTCATGTTTTATGGATAGTACCTTTTACTGTTGTTGGACACCTAGTTATATGTATCTCAAATACATTTACTTAAGTTAAAACACCATAGATTATTAATATGCTTGCCCCTTTCACATTTTAGTTCATCATCGTTTTGACAAAATTACCTGTTTTAAAAATAAAAATTAAAAGTTTCCTTTTGAATATTAACATTAGTTTATATTTAGCTATCTGATCTTAAAAAAAAAAAAAAAATCTAAGTTGGTGTATACCCTTTCATGTAACACCCTGGTTTATAACTTTGAGAACTCTTTATCCTAAGTACTTACTCACCCTTCTGTCCATCCTGACAGTTTTTCTGGGATCTTTAGTTCCCCTGGCATTCATGACATTATCTGTAACAGCAGAGCGTCTACTGGAGTGATGAAAGGAATAGCACTTGTGTGAAAGATCTTAAAAATGCAGAGAAAGTAGGAATATTATCAAAACTGATACTCAGAATGAAGTTAGTTGGGATAGTGTCTTTAGATCAATACCTTAACTTTTTAGATACAGAAACCTTTTCAGGAAATGATGGCAAGAAAAATTTAAGAAATACTGGATACTGAGAAATGAAGGGAATCATTCCAAAATCCCTTTTTTCTTCATTCTGCTTTTAGTCAATAACCAGTTCCTCACCTGGAAATCGTTGTTTTAGAATGGGGTGAGGGACAAAGGTTTGACATGAACTGTCAGTTGACAAGAAGAAATGTTTTCTTATTGATCACTGTCTTCATACCAAGCACTGTATTGGATGTTGCAGATTAAAAAGGAAGGGGAAATTAAATGTAGAAAAGCTAAGTTTTACATTTCTTTTCTTTCTTTCTTTTTTTTTTTTTAAATGTTTATTTATTTTTGAGAGAGACAGAGACAGAATGCAAGTGGGTTAGGGGCAGAGAGAGAGGGAGACAGAATCCGAAGCAGGCTCCAGTCTCCGAGCTGTCAGCACAGAGCCTGATGCGGGGCTCAAACTCATGAGCTGTGAGATCATGACCTGAGCCAAAGTGGGTCGTTCAACTGACTGAGCCACCCAGGTGCCCCTACGTTTTCTTTTCTTTTTTTTTTTTAAAAAGTTCATTGTAGAAAATGTTTGCAAAGTAGTAATACAGCCTATCTAAAGCCGTTTTCCAAGCAATTGATGCGTTTTTTGGGATGATTTTGTTACTTATAAGAATTCTATATTATGGATTATGATTCCCTTTGAACAAAGAGAAATTTGAGTAGCAGCTGGTCCCAGTTTAGGTGTTAGGTCCTTACATGTAGGTTTTTATCTCTGAAATCTATTTTCTAGTGTCTGTTTTGTATTTTAATCATTCTTAGAAGTCTGTCAGCCTTCAAATAACGAAACCATGTGGAAAGAAGAATAAATTTCTTTTCACTTTTTCTTTTTTGTTTTTTTCCAGCAGTGGGCTCATTCATCTTGATCCTAATATCTTTGAAATGACAGTTTCAATCTTTAGGAAAGTTGTATTTTAGTCTTCCTTGGGGGTAGTTTTTAATCTTAAAATCTAAGCATATTAAACTGATTTGGTTTAAAAAGGAAAAAGAACTTGCAACGTAATAACTGTGCTGGGTTTATGTTCTTACCCACAGACATTAGACCAGCTCCCACTCACCAACCCTGAACATTTTGGCACTCCAGTCATAGGAAAGAAAACAAATAGAGGAAGAAGATCTAATCATATGTAAGTCCATTTTCATAACTGTTAGTTGAACCTGAATTCATTTCTCCTTCTAGTATTGTTTTAATAGTTATTAATTTTAAATTGTAATTTGCAAAATGCTAACTGGATCTAATAGTAATTTCAGACTCCTTAGCACGGGTGTTTGAGATTCTCCGTGCTCAGCCAGCCTTAACAGGTGTATATCTGCCTGCCATTTCTCCCTACATGTATCTTGATGCTATGGTCAGTATTCGCTGAATACAGCCTTTGTTTTCCTGATATCATGCTTTTATTCATGCTCTTTTTTCTTTCTCAGATGCCACCCTTTCATGTCATTGACTCACACATTCAGTCCTGTAACAGAAATGCTCCCACCTTTATGTGAACTTTTTGTGTCTCCCTGCTCTTTCCTTGAAAACAGATGTGTTTTCTTTCCTCTGAACCCTCTGAATTCTGTGCATTTATCTCATGTCAAAGGTAGTATTTCACCTGTTGTTGTTATTGTAGTATTTGTTTTCTCTTCCTAATAATCTCCTTGACAGAAACCACCACTTATTTTTATGTCTTGCAGTTGTGACATATATTCTACCTAACAAATTACTTTTAATGGGACGTGCTTAGGCTCCAAAGGCTCTACATTAAAAAGGATCACAGGATCAAAGGGGTCATCAGAGATAAAGAAACAATCTTCAAACAGTTGCCAAAAGAAAAATAATTTATTGCAAAGGACTGAGAAGCAGAATGGCATCAGACTTCTCCATATTAACACTAGATGCTGGTAGTCAGTAGAAGGCAGAATGGAGGAATTGAAGTCTCTATTAAAAAGGAGGACTTGATTACCTGATATAATGAAACACTGCGAGGAAATTAAAGATATCATCTTAACAAATAGAGAACAAATAGCGAAGGCATTAAGTAACTCCCCCTGGAAATTATCTAAGAAAGGAAAACTTAATATAGGATGGAGGGTGAGGAGGTGTCTTAAACATAAAAGTTGAGTCCTAGTAACAATAGGAAGTCAGCATAATAATGTCTAAAATGCATAATACCAGTATAAGAATATTCTTTAGAGATAAGGCAGTAACTCTCAAAGAAATAACTAAAATAGTTAAAAACATAGTTGCCTCCACAGGAGCAGGAGAAGAAAATTGGAAGGGATGGGTTTTTAATTTACTCTGTTGGAGGTTGTTTCAAAAACAATTTTGAACATTTTACTTGGATAAAATTAACAAATTTTTAATGAGTCTAAGCCCAAATATTTTCAGAGTAGCTGTTAAAAATAAATAGTGAGTTGGATTATGAAATCTTTAGTGTAAGTGAATGCTTTCATTCAGTATTTTGAGTTAGGTATTAAATCTAATTGTGGCCGAGCTTTGGAGACAGGACTGCGGTAAGCACTGTGTCTCATGTTACTTTCAGCCTTACAGCAAACTCCTGAAGATAGGCATTGCTTTTACTCATACTAAAAACTGGGGAAATTGTCCTCATACACAATAAGTAATCCAAAGAACACGGGAAGGAAAGGACCAGGACTTGAACTCACCCATGTTCCATGGACCTTTACCCATTCATTGATTGACTCTTACTTAGATTGAGTAGTACTTCAGTTACTTTCCAAGTTAGTTTTAACAGTAAATAAATAGTGTCTCATTGAGGGAGAAAACGGAAAGACTGATACTTGCGTTGAAAAAATATTTGATAATAGTATTTTCCTACTGTACTTGTGATTCAGGCCATGCCTTTTTTTTTTTTTTTCCTTAACTCTGATACTTTAAGAAAATATTTTTCTTAATTACTAAGTGAATAATTTCTGTCACTTGTGATTTAGCTTGCTGATGACTTGATTATTTTTAGGGTACTCAGGGCGTAACTATTATTTACTCTTGTGCATATGACGTTTAAAATTTGAAAAATTCTATCCAGGAAGAAAAATAAATGAAAAATGTATGATGGCATTATTCACATGAAAGAATCCTTTTGTGATTATTTGATGTTACTGTGATCTAATGTTATCACTTTTTTCGAGGGCTGTTAACATTGCCATAAAATATTCACCGAAGTGCTTATAAGATAAATCTTTTGATGTCTGTTTGAAAATTAATGACTTCAATTGTATATTAAAAGTTTTTATCTACCATTGCTCATTAGTCTTCCCATAGTTTAGTAGTCAACTTCTAATATGCGTCATGATGTCAGAACAGTGAGGTGGGGTGTATTTAATGTAAAATTATTTCATTAGTGAAGATTTCTACTTCTCCTCTAGCTTTTGAGAGTGGTAGTGTTGCCCAGTTGTTAAGAGTGTGAACTGTGGAGTCGGTGACTTGGGTGTGAATAACTGTTTCTGCCACTTCCTTGCTGTATAACCTTGGGCATTTTACTTAGTCTTTTCATGCCTCAATTTTCTCATCTGTAAAATTGAGATATTACCTATCTTTCAGAGTTGTTGCAAAGATTAAATGAATTCTTAAAGTGTTTATATAGGAAGCACTATGTAAATACTAGATACATCATGAATTAAATGAAAAAATTTTCATGAACTATTGGTATGTAACATGAGTTCATTCATAAAATGTGTCTATATGTGAGTTTATAAAAATTCTGCTTACTTATTGTTTATGTCTGACAGGTAGAACTGTTTTGGGGTATATTTGAATTATTTTTTTTTTATATTGCTTTTTAATTTTTTAATTTATTTTTGAGAGAGAAAGAGACAGAGCATGAGCAGAGGAGGGGCAGAGAAAGACAGCAACGTAGAATCCGAAGCAGGCTCTGGGCTCCCACGCCTTCAGCACAGAGCCCGACGCAGGGCTCGAATTTGTGAACCACAAGTTCTTGACCTGAGCCGAAGTCAGCTGCTTAACCGACTGAGCCACCCAGTCACCCCTATATTTGAATTTTTTGAAACATTTCTGTATTATATTATATTATATTATATTATATTATATTATATCATATCATATCATATATATTGCAGGAAAAACTGTTTTTGTATCTATCAAAAATTCTTTTTAGACTTTGAAAAAGATGGCATCTAATATTTAGACATGTTTTACCTTTCTTTAACTGTGATCTAGACGTATAAAAATAAATTTAAAGATCGTTTATAGAATATCACCTAGAGTGATCTACAAAAGTGACCCAAAATTATGATGTATTAAAAAATCTATTAGCTGAGGTCTCCCTTTCTTGAAGCCTGCAGTTGTCACTGAGCAAGTTGATCTTTGCTTTTTAAAGACTCCAGCAAATATCTAAGTAAGTGATTTTCCTGTTGTGAATAATGAAAGATTTGCTGTTGGGATTATATTACGTATGTGCAATGTATGGCAGACCGAAGGTTGAGAATTAACTTGTAGGGAATGATGCCCTGCTCATCCGTCACCTTGTTTGGCTTGCTGTCCCTTCCCGCTTGCTATTGTGGTCATTCTCATGGCCAAGGCACGTAATGTTCTTGTTTATTAGCACCTTATGCCGTAGTATGTAGGCACTATGGGCAAGTACCACAGTTGGAAATTCCCTTCTCCTTAATTATACTTCCTCAAAGTTCTTTCTCCCCTTTCTGAGTGATTTTCTACAACAGAGTCGTCTTGGACTCGGACCTTAAGGTCATTTACCTGACCTTCATTTCTGCTTCCATTACTCAACTAAAAAAGTCTTCATTTTTGGTTCCCTGATTGTCATTTATTATTTTTTTTTTTTATAAAATTTTTTTTTTTTCAACATTTTTTATTTATTTTTGGGACAGAGAGAGACAGAGCATGAACGGGGGAGGGGCAGAGAGAGAGGGAGACACAGAATCGGAAACAGGCTCCAGGCTCCGAGCCATCAGCCCAGAGCCTGACGCGGGGCTCGAACTCACGGACCGCGAGATCGTGACCTGGCTGAAGTCGGACGCTTAACCGACTGCGCCACCCAGGCGCCCCTCCCTGATTGTCATTTAAAATGTAATTTTGTACAGGGGCACCTGGGTGGCTCAGGTTAAGCATCCGACTTCAGCTCAGGTCATGATCTCACGGTCTGTGAGTTTAAGCCCCACATCGGGCTCTGTGCTGACAGCTCGGAACCTGGAGCCCGTTTCAGATTGTGTCTCCCTCTTTCTCTCTCCTCCCCTGCTCATGCTCTGTCTCTCTCTTCTCAAAAATAAATAAACGTTAAAAAAAAATTTTTTTAATAAAAATAAAAAATAAATGTAATTTTGTACAAAGATAAATGAAGCTATCTCTTCCCAGGATTCCCCAGACTCCATTGTTGCATAGTATATATACCACTACCTTTATTTTCTTTTAACAACTGTTAAACCACATACCAGTAAATCAGCCTCCAGCTCTTCCAAAATTGATGATTTTTGACACCTTCCTTCAGATGAATTTTATGTATCTTCTACCTTTAGTTAATTCTAATGTATTCAAGTATTTTCTTAAGATTATTATTCTCTAGTTTTTTAAAGCAAGTTGAAATTTTCCCTTAAGTTAGCCATTGTATACAGGTATTTTGTTTGATTCTGCCTAAACAATAGAATGCCTGAAATTATAGAAAAATCGGTGTATCCTCACCCCCTCAAAGTGTTTTCCAGTAACGAGGCAAAAGTATATATCCAGCTGCTACAGTAGGAAATCAGTCTGCTTGCCATTATTTTTTTTCCTGTTCAGAACAAGAATAAAGCATAATAAGGCCCATAATGATTCTTGATAGCAATTATTTATGGGCACAGATTTTACTCACTGACAGTGCTAAAGTTTACCCAATAAACTAGTGATTTGTAACTGACATTTACAGGTCTGCAGATCTTTAAAAAAATTTTTTCATTGCGATGCATTTAACATATCACAATTCACCCTTTAAAAGTGTACAGTGTGCCTTGTTTTTTAGTGTATTCATAGACTGTGCAACCAGTACCACTAATTCTGGAAGACTTTTTAATTATTTGCTGTTTTATTTTGATATGACAATTTGATTCTAGTTTCCTTCTTGATAAAACTTAGGGGAAAACTGCTTTTTAATTTAGTGTGCAAAATTTGAAACCGAGTTACTTGCCTGAAATAATAAGGAGCATTGAAGTCAGAATTACATTTCCAAATTGAGCCTCTGAAGTTCCTAGCTGAGTTTTCTGCTTGTGTTTCATCATTTGCTGTTCTTTGGCACATGTCTTGTCTTAAGTTCTTCTTACTTGATTCACAATTAATGGTAAAAATTGATTTATAATTGTAATTCTTACAATTAATTGTGATCAGCTTTAAGTAATTAGCTGTTGGTCTGTGCTTGTAAACATTTCTGTGTAATTAGCTTTGTTTCCAGTGGCATCATCAGATGTTATTTCACAAAGACAGTACAGTATTTTGTTCTGGCTCAAGTAAACAAGTACTTTCTTACTACCAAAGAAGCAACAACATCAGAGGGGAATAAAAGCCAAGCAGGTTCTCTGCTTGCTCTGTATTTGCTCCCTTAAAATGCTTTTGATGCTCATTTATTTTTGTTCCATCAGTTCATTGAGTGCTTGTCTTGTGTAAATTATTTCCTGACCAAACTCCTGTAAGAGGAGAAGTTAAAGGGGTCCTAGGTGCATATAATGGTGTGGTTTACACTGGTTGTGTACGTTATGCCACTTGTTTACATTTTGTGATTTCAGGAGAAATAAAATTCGATATACCATATAGAGAGAAAGAAATCTATTCAGTTCCATTTATTTAGTCAGCAAATATGTATTGAATATCTATGCTTGTGCCAAGCACTGTTCAGGTACTTGGACTATATCAGTGAATAAACAGGCATTGATAAGATGTCTGCCCTGAGGCTTATATTCTCTCATACGGGGGAGATGGGTCAGAAAGAGAAAACGTAAGAACGAATTAAGCAGATTATATAGCATGATAGATTTTTCAGTGCTGTGGGAAAACAATAAAAGGAGAGATTGGGACGGGCAGATTCTAAATTTGAATGGGACAGTCAGGATAACCTCACTGAGATGACATTTCAACAGAGACTTAGAAGAGTTGAGTGTTTCCAAATGTCTGGGGAATAGAGCATTCCAGGCTCTGTTTGACTGCAAAGGGGGAGTAGGAAAATGAGGTGCTAGTAACTGGTGGAGAAAGTGAGGTCAGGGGATTTTTCTTTTTAAAATGTTTGTTAATTTATTTATTTTTGAGAGAGAGAGAGAGAGAGAGAGAGAGAGAGAGCAAGCACAAGTGGGGGAGGGACAAAGAGAGGGGGAGACAATCCCAAGCAGGCTCCAGACTCTGAGCTCCGAGATGTTAGTGCAGAGCCCAGCTGGGGACTCAGACCCACGAGCTGTGAGATCATGACCTGAGCCCAAGTCTGCTGCTTAACCGACTGAGCCACCAAGGTGCCGCAGGGGACTTTTTTTTTTTTTTTTTAAGTGGGAGAAATAAAGCATGTTAGTGGAAATAAGGGTATGCTGATAGGACTCAATATAGCAGAGGCAGAAAAATTGACACAGGAGAGGGAAACAAGCATTGTGGGAACAAAGTCTTCATTTGGGGAGTCGAGGGGAAGAAATCTAGTCCATGAATGGGAAATGGTTTTAGAGTGGAACTTGGACATTTAGTATGTAAAGCGGATAGGTATTTTATGTAGGCAGCCCTTTTATACATACATACATATATATATATATATATATATATATATATATATATATATACACACATACACATATACGTATATATATGTGTGTGTGTGTGTGTGTATATATACACATATATATATATATATGTAACTTTCTCATGTCTGAAGTCTTCACGCTTGTTAAGTCTTAAGAAACAAATGAGAATTTTCATAAAGATGCAGATGACTTTGTTAGGCAAATAAAGCCCAGTTTTCTGTCTCTGTTTTACAGATGTGATCTATGTTATCTGTGATACTGGGACTTTCTGTCTTGCTAATGATAATGACTTAAAGGGCGTCTATTAAATCCTAGCTGAATAAGTTTTTTATAACTGCTTTGAAAAAGCAGTGATTATGGTTTTAAGGTTGGTTGTGTTCTACAGCCACTAGAAAGTGGAGAGAGAAAAGTCATTGCCCTTGAGAAACATTTGTAATCAAGTAGAACTCAGACTTGGGAAGTCTGTCATGACTGCCGGAAGTTGTGTGTCTATTTTTAAGGTTTTATGCTTTGCTAATACCAAGCTGTATTGGTTTTTCCTACCTTCTGTTACTTTCTGAGTAGCAGTTAAACTACTATAAGGGCCATTTGAAGTACCCTGGTTCTCAGCAGCAAGCTTGGAAAATTTGCTTTGTTTCTGCCAGGAGAAAAGTTTTAAGTTACTTGATCATTGAAATCAAATAGTGATATTTCCCATATTGTTCTAAAATGTTTAATCTTACTACAATAGTTTTTTTTGGGTTTTTAAAAAATATTTATGTTGAAGTGTATAAATATAAAGGAGTGACATTTATATCTCCATCCCTTTGGAAAGGCATCGAGACAAATTTAGAATATATTAGATTTATGCCAGTCAACCAAATAGATAAATCGTGTTTAAGGTTTTAAAATGAGTTTTCAGCTTACATTTTTTGTCCGTGAACTTGGTCATTGCTGAGTATCTCAAAAATGTTTTCATCCCCGTAGGTAATCAGTATTCGCCATTATTCAATTTTATTTTATAAAAAGAACATACATTGCAATGGTTTATTTATTTCTTTTTTTAAAACCTTTAAAAATTTCTTTTAAACTTTTTTTTTTTTTTTTTAATTTTAGAGAGTGAAAGCAAGCAGGGGAGAGGGGCAGAGAGACAGAGAGAATCTTAAGCATATACCACACTCAGCACTGAGACTGACATGGGGCTTGATCCCATGACCCTGGGATCATGACCTGAGCTGAAATCAAGAGTTGGACGCTCAACTGACTGAGCCACCCAGGAGTCCCTGTGTATTCATTTCTTAGTGTCTTTACTTACTCTGAGCATTTGGAGCTGTCATTGTTATAATCTTTATTTTCTTTAACACTGATTGTGGGCTTTCTTAGAACCAGATTCAAAGGTAGAATTTTTGTTTGTTTTGTGTGATTTTTTTTTTCTTTTTTAGTTTTCATTTCTACTATACTTTTGTGTAACATCACATGGGTAGTTTTAGATAGTCTCTTTTTCTGTGGGCAGGTAACTTCTTTCTAATTTACTAGTCCAATATACAGTGTAAACTGAAAGGAATTTTTAATATAATACAAAATAACAATGTTATACAAAAAAACAACAAAATAACAGTATTATACATTTTGTCAGTGCCTAGTTTGTGTATATTTGATATTAAGGATAGCAATGCTGATGTCTTAGCAGATTGTCTTCTTCACCACCCTAACCTCCCCATAAATAAAAATGTTTTTCCCTTTTTAAAGTTATCTTTGTACTAGGAGTATAAAATTTAGTATCTTGGGAACTCCCAACTCTTTTGAGAGTAGCATCTACTGTATTTTTGTGTAGTGCTGGGATGTTTCATACAGGGCCTTAAGCTTTTTGAGTATTGTGTTCTTTCCAAGAGATTTTTAGGAAAATGATGTGCTTTCTTTTAATGATAACCCTTTTTATTATCCTTCAGAAATTTAGAAAATTATATAAAAATTTAAATTTGCCATTCTGTAGGTTTTTGAAAATGGGATAAGATTTCTGGAATACCTGTATTTATCAGCTTGGTATGCTCATTCTCTGTGAAGATAAATGGAAATACCTTTTTTTTTTTTTTTCTTTTCCTAGACCAGAGGAAGAGTCTTCTTCATCCTCCAGTGATGAAGATGAGGATGATAGGAAGCAGATTGATGAGCTACTAGGAAAAGTTGTATGTGTAGATTACGTTAGTTTGGATAAAAAGAAAGCACTGTGGTTTCCTGCATTGGTGAGTAACTTCAGTATAAAAGAGTTTAACTTTCAACTATTTAAGTGCATGAAGAGGACAACTGATAATCTTACTAGTATTTTTCCCAAGGACAAAGTGGGGAAATGGCTTTAGCATCATTTAGTTTACGCAAATATTACTTTCAAAATTGTCTTTGAGTACCAAGGACTCTTGAAGTCATCCAAGAAAGGCCAAATTTTGGTAATTTTAGAGGCTAGGTATATGAGAGTTCATTATACTTCTCTTTCTGTGTTGGGTAGAAAAGTCATAATGTAAATTTTTACAACTCCTAAATTCATCATGCAGAAGATTGCAGAAGAGGAGACTTTCTTTTTCTACTGTTAACTAAAATGATGTCTGTCTATCCTCCTTTTCAGTGAACATGTTTTATATTCTTTCTCCTGAGCTCAGTTCAGTGTTTTGCACAAAATAATTGCCCAGTAAATGCCCGTTCTTTCAGTTAAAACTTAACATTGTATCTTATAATTAAAACTAAAGAGGGTAATGATTTGTTTTAATAAATATAAATGCTTTATGATACCTTTGCATATATCCGTCTGTCCATCCAGTATTTATTGGATGCCTGTTGTATGCAGGGACTGTGCTAAGACCTTTACAGGGACTATGAGGCAGGTATTATTATTTATCCTCACTTAGTGATAAGGAAACTGAGTATTGGAAAGTCGAAGTAAGTTGGGTAATAAACTGAAAACTTAAGTGTCAACGTATGAGATCATTTCTTTTTTCCTTAAGCGCTAAGATTTCTTTGTAAGAATTTCTTTTGAAAACATTGTGTTTTTTTTAATGTTTAATTATTTATTTTGAGAGAGGGGTGGAGGAGTGGAGAGAGAGGGAGAAAGAATCCGAAGCAGGCTTCACCCTGTCAGTGGAGAGCCCAACACAGGGCTTTATCTTAGGAACAGTGAGATCATGACCTGAGCCAAAAATCAAGAATTGGATGCTTAACCAACTGAACCATCCAGGTGCCCCTGAAAACATGTTTTTTTTTTTTTTTTAATTTTTTTTTTTAATGTTTATTTATTTTTGAGACAGAGAGAGAGACAGAGCGTGAACGGGGGAGGGTCAGAGAGAGAGGGAGACACAGAATCTGAAATAGGCTCCAGGCTCTGAGCTGTCAGCACAGAGCCCGACGCGGGGCTCGAACTCACGGACCGTGAGATCGTGACCTGAGCCGAAGTCGGACGCTTAACCGACTGAGCCACCCAGGCGCCCCTTGTTTTGTTTTTTAATGTTTGTTTGTTTGTTTGTTTTTGAGAGAGCATGTGCATGCACGAACTGGGGAGGGGCAAGGAGAGGAGAGAAAGAATCCCAAGCAGGCTCCATGCTGTCAGTGCAGAGCCAGTAACGGGGCTTCGATCCCACAGATGGTGAGATCATGACCTGAGCTGAAAATCAAGAGTTGGATGCTTAACCAACTAAGCCACCCAGGCACCCACAGCCCAGGCTGTGCTAACAACTCAGAGCCTGGAGCCTGCTTTGGATTCTGTGTCTCCCTCTCTCTTTGCCCCTCCCCTGCTCATGCTCTGTCTCTCTCAAAAATAAATAAACTTAAAAAAAAAAAAAGTTTTCTGGGTCTTTTTCTAAAACAACAGGAATATTAATTTTTTCACTGTTAGTATATTCAGTATTATGATTCTCTCACCATAATTTCTGAATAGTTTTCTTGATGATGGGAAAAATATTTAAGGATTTATGATGTTGAATTGTCAGTAATCTGCTTAGGAACCATCTCATTATCATTTAAAGAATCTTAGAATTATTCATATATGTAATCCTTCCCCCCAAAGTGAGATCTTTTGGACAGTGATGAGTACTTTTTGTCAACTAGGGTGTAAACTTGTGTACTAAATCAAACAAACTTGACATAATAACATAAATAGTATTTGGGTTTCAATTTTTGAAATTAGTTTTTATAAATTGAGTAAATTTTACGAGTGTTTAGTAACATCATGCTAGGAAACAGTCGCGTACTCCCAGGACCTGTGAACAACCTCCATGGGTTTACATCTCCCCTGGCCAGGCACTGTGCTGAGCTTGTCAGTATAAACAGTCTCCTTTATTCCTGAGACTGAAGATAAGTGGTATTTACCCCCATTTTAAGAGAAGGAAATCTTAGCTTCCATGACTCATGCAGTTGTCTTTTTCAGTTTCCTTCATGGTTTCTCCTCTAACCAACCTTGAAATGTTGCTGTTCAAGGTTCAGAATATATCACTCTGTATTCTCTTTTGGGTGATCTCATCCCCTTTTATAGCATTGGTTGCAGAGTTAACAAACTGAAATGCCTTAGGGACCAAGAAAAGAACATACATGGGTGAACAGGATGAAATACGGATTATCATTCCTGTGGCAGAATGGAAAGTGATCCCACTTACACACCACCAGCAGCATCGGCCAAAGCTATCATATATGTAATTTTTGAAACCCATGAGAAAGTGTGATTCCTTCAGTAGCTCAGTTGGTCAAGTGGAGGACTGCAAAAACCATGAGAAAAAAAGGTAGATTTTATTCATAGTTTTAGACCTAAGTTTGAGACCCTTAGTATTTAGGCTGTTGACTCCCAAGTTTATATCACAGTTCAGACCTCCATTGTGAGCTCTAGACTTGGGTATCTCTCTATTTAGTATCTCCATTTGGATGTTCTTCAGCCACCTCAAAACTTAATAAATTTAAAACTAAATGTATTCTCTCCTCCCTTCTTCCAAAACTTGGCCCTTCTCCATTGTTTCCTCTCACAGTGAATGACATCATTTGCACAAGACAGAAACCTGAGCATCCCTCTGCTTGCTCATCTCTTCACTTCCCTAATTATCTCTCATAGTTCTCTTTTCTTTAATTTGCCATTGCCACCACTCTGCAGCCAAGTCACCACCTCTCACCTGGATGTTTTAATTCCATTTTAATAAATAAATAAAAATAATTGTAACTTAATTTTATTTTTATTCTTTTTTTAATGTTTATTTTTGACAGAGAAAGAGAGAGAGAGAGAGCGAGCATGAGTGGGGGAGGGGCAGAGAGACAGGGAGACACAGGATCTGAAACAGGCTCCAGGCTCCGAGCTGTCAGCACAGAGCCTGACACAGGGCTCGAACTCATGGACAGTTGAGATCATGACCTGAGCTGAAGTCGGACACTCAACCGACTGAGCCACCCAGGCGCCCCTATTCTTTTTTTTAAAGTTGGATTTATTTTAATAATCTCTGTGTCCCACATGGGGCTTGAACTCAGAACCCCGAGATCAAAACTCACTTGCTCCTCTGACTGAGCCAGCCAGGCACCGCCTAAGTAATTCTTTAAAAGGCAAAGCAGTTACAACATTATCCTTCCTCAGAGCCTTTCCTTAAAGATTTTAGATTTTATTCTAAGAATTAACCAGAAAATCTGAACGCTTTTCATCTCTCTTAATCACTCCAGGCAGAAAGTTAGCCACACTGCCCTTTTGCTCTCTGGAACAGGGTTCTACTGCTTCCTGTCTCTGACGCTTCCTGTGATTAGTTTCCTCTGCTTGCAGTGCACCCCTTTGCTGCATATACATGCGTACGTGTACATCCCATGTCAAGCCACCTCCTACTCAGGCTTGAAAGCTGAGCTTAAATGTTGTGCCTTCAAGGAAGTAGTCCTGTGGGGTGCCTGGGTGGCTCAGTCGGTTAAGGGTCCGACTTCGGCTCAGGTCACGATCTTGGAGTTTGTAGGTTTGAGTCCACATCAGGCTCTGTACTGACAGCTCAGAGCCTGGAGCCTGCTTTGGATTCTTTCTGCCCCTCCTCTGCTCGCTCGCTCTCTCTCAAAAATAGATAAACATTAAAAAAAAAGTGGTCCCTGATTACCTAGATAAGGACTTAACGCAGTAGCAGTTAAATCAGTGTGTACTCTCTTACTTAGTGCTTGTCTTCCCAACTAGAGTACAAACTCCGTGTAGGGAGGAGCGGTGACTGTCTGGGCTTCTGTGTTCTCTGGCATCTAGTACAGTACCTTGATGTGGTAGTTAGTATCTGTAGCATGATTAGACCAAATATGAAGTATTTACTTCAGAAATTTTTTACATTTATTTTGGTGGAGAGGGAGGGAGAGAGAATCCCAAGCTGGCTCTGCGCTGACCGCGCAGAGCCCAACACAGGGTTCAAACTCACAAACTGTGAGATCATTGCTATGAACTGAAACCAGGAGGAGTCGGACGCTTAACCAACTGAGCGACCCATGGCAGGCGTCCCTACTGGAGGACTTTTTTGAAATGACAAGGAAGTTTCCTTGGATGCTAATACATAGAGCAGACTTTTTTCTTTTTTTAAAAATGTTTTAATGTTTATTTATGTTCAAATGAGAGGCAGAGTGCGAGTCGGGGAGGGGCAGAGAGAGAAGGAAACACAGAATCCAAAGCAGGCTCCAGGCCCCTAGCGGTCAGCACAGGGCCTGACGTGGGGCTCGAACTTGCGAACTGTGAGATCATGACCTGAGCCGAAGTCAGACGTTCAACCAACTGAGCCACCTAGCCGCCCCATGTAGCAGACTTTCATCAGTGAGTTTATTCACAGTGCCGTCAGTATTTAAGGAATGCCTGGTGCACTGCAGTTGCTGTTACGGAAAATGTGAACTAACTTTTTAAAGACGAAATTAGAACTCACCTGTTTCTAGCTCCTTTCTGACCTTTGGTGAAAATAAATGGCCTTTATGTACCATTGTCATTTTTCAGAGCTAATGAGACTGTCCTTAAAAGAAACCTGTCATACTTATTTAGCCCATTTTTCATTGTTCCTGGTATACATAGTGGGCTGTCTTGGAATTAAAATACTCAAAGTTTAGAGGCGTCTTGCATTAGCCTTTAGGAAGGAATGCTTGAACCTCACTTTAAATAGCAGCTGAGGGACTCCAACTAAAGTAAATCTTCTTCTGTTAGTAATAAATCTTATGTAGCCTCCAGAAAGGTATCTTCTTTATAACATTTACTTTTTAGAGTGGGTAGCATTGGGAAGAAATTTTAGTGCCTGTTACGTTTATTTAAATGTAAGTAATAAGTTGAACTCATCTCTACCTTTTTTCCAACGTTTTTTTTTTTTTTTTTTTTTTTTTTTATTTATTTATTTTTGGGACAGAGAGAGACAGAGCATGAACGGGGGAGGGGCAGAGAGAGAGGGAGACACAGAATCGGAAACAGGCTCCAGGCTCCGAGCCATCAGCCCAGAGCCTGACGCGGGGCTCGAACTCACGGACCGCGAGATCGTGACCTGGCTGAAGTCGGACGCTTAACCGACTGCGCCACCCAGGCGCCCCCATCTCTACCTTTTTTAAGTTAGAGACTGCTCTGATATACTTGCTTCCGTTTGGTTTCTGTTCTCCTAGCCGTGCTGCAGACCCTCTGGCTTTAGCTCTTTTTCCACCCCAGCCTCCCCTTTCATTCCAGTGTTCTGTTTCTAACTAGAACTTGGTCCACAGCTTCAGTCGAGCCATGGCCACGCTTCTGCTTTCAACGCCAAGCCAGTGCCAGAAACAATGTGGGGAATCAAGAAAGCTGGAAGGATATAGGATGTAAATTTAAAATCACTTGTGTGTATTTTCATGTGTGTGTGTACCTGTTTACCCTACAAACTAAAATTCGTTTTTAAGCTTTAAGCTGAAACTATCTTTTATTTAAAAAAATTTTTTTTTTAATGTTTGTTTTTGAGAGAGAGAGAGCGAGAGCACAAGAGAGGGAGACAGAATCTGAGGCAGGCTCTAGGCTCTGGGCTGTCAGCACAGAGCCTGAGGTGGGGCTTGAACTCACGAACCAGGAGATCATGACCTGAGCTGAAGTCAGACACTTAACTGACTGAGCCACCCAGGCGCCCCTGAAACTGTCTTTTAAAAGCATTTTAATAATTGATACATAACTGTAAATGTGCTTTTAGTTTTAATAGTTTACACTTTTTTGTTTTTTAAAGGTGGTTTGTCCTGATTGTAGTGATGAAATTGCTGTGAAAAAAGACAATATTCTTGTTCGATCTTTCAAAGATGGCAAATTGTAAGTATAATTCACTGGAGGTTAAAAATATGCTGTTTTTCCAAGTTAGGATAGTAAATGATAATAAATTAATTATTTCCAATGACCTTATGCTTTTACTTTTCATCATACAGAATGTTTGGAAGTGTGATCATTTTTCACATTATCATTTAGGTGGTCTTACAGTATGCCTTATTTGTTTATTTTGTTTTTTTTCTAAACTCCCAGAGTTTGTCAGTATTTGCCTGTATAGTATAATAGCTGGTGATTTGTTCAGGCACATTTAGATATATCTACTGTATCTAATATTTGATCGCTATATTTATTGATGTCTTTACTATTCTGGAATATTTAATTGGGCCCTAATATTTTTAGTTCTAATGGTTATACTGATACCTGTTGTGTAACATTCAACTTGTATAGTAGCCTGTGGATTAAAATGGGTTACTGCAAATGTATTGAGTGTTCAAGTGATTTTTCATATAGAGCTTTTCTGGAACTGAGTTATGAATTTCTGTGTTTTTTTTTCCCTCTTTAAGAATTATGTGACTAGAAAAGTCATGTATTTTATACTTGGCCTTATTCTGTGTTTATACCTTAAAAGGATCATCACATTTTAAGATTGGTGTTTGGGTTTTCAGGTTCTAGAAAGTGATTTTTATAACAATTTATGAAATCCACTTTAACAAAATGGAGATAATCAGGAATTTGAATATTAAAATTGAATACTGGTTCAATGGTATTAGGAAATTATTGTTAACTTTAAATGTGTAGTAATGGTATTGCTTATGATTTAAAAAAAAAATTTTTTTTAATGTTTATTTATTTTTGAGAGAGACAGAGACAGAATGCGAGTGGGTTGGGGCAGAGAGAGAGGGAGACACAGAATCCGAAGCAGGCTCCAGGCTCTGAGCTGTCAGCACAGAGCCTGACACGGGGCTCGAACTCACGAGCTGTGAGATCATGACCTGAGCCGAAGTTGGATGCTCAATGGACTGAGCCACGCAGGCGCCCCTGTTTATGATTTTGAAAAAGAATTTTCTTTTAAACCTCATGTGAAGTATATCACAAATCAAATTATATAATATCTCAAATTTCCTTCAAAGTAATCCACATAGGGTGGGAGGAAGTAGGTAGGGGTATAAGTGAAAGTGACTGACTTTATGATTATTGTAGTTGGATAATGGGTATATGGTGTTTCATTGCACTGTTTTATTCTCTTTTGTATGTATTTGAAATTTTTTGAATAAAAATTAAAAATAGGCTGGCTGACAAATGTATTTGGAATAGTTTTCTGGCGTTTGTAGATTGATACAGACCAAATGCAGAAGAGCTGAATGATACTGAAGGATGACTTACTATTGTAAAATAGGAGATGAATGTGATATATATGATAGAAATTCTCCCAGTTGCTTACATCTGACTCCCTCCTTATGATTGGGGAGTTCCATGAAAGACTAAGTTATATATTAGAAGTTTGCTTGTGAGCCTAGAATCCAGCTTAAAAACAGTTCTTAGAAGAACATTTATAGTATAAACAAGTACATTTTCTTCCAGTCTTAAATTCAGTAATTTCTTGTGATTATTCCAAGACAATGGCAAATTCTTACTATTTGACTTCTTTTTTTATTGGATTGATCCTGCCATCAAAGTATTTTCATTTACTATTATTTTCACTAGCCTCCCTGTTTTCAGTGTTACATTTAGCCAGGGACTCCTGATATTTGAGAATATCTTGTTTGAAAAACACCTCTCAAGGTGGGGTCCTTCTGTAGGTGATGACCTATTTCAGCATTCTGCTTAGCATTTTATTTGGGAATTGCAGCACTGTGCAATCACTTTCATTGCAAATGTTAATGTTTTCATATTTTTAATATTTTTCTGTAGTGTGTAATTCAACTTTTAATTTCTGTTGTGTTTTTTGTGGCTTTTTTTTTCTTTAAAATTAAAAAAAAAACTAATGTAGTACTTCAGTGCCAAGAAAGGATGTCCATGAAATTACTAGTGACTCTGCACCAAAGCCTGATGCGATATTAAAACAAGGTAAGGATAATCTTGGAATAGTTTATGGTTAACTTAACAACTGCTGAAGTGTTTTTGAAGATCAAACTCTCTTTTGCTCTTTAAAAAATGTATTTTGGGGGCATTTGGGTGGCTCAGTCAGTTAAGCATCTGACTTTGGCTTGGGTCATGATCTTGTGGTTCATGAGTTTGAGCCCTGCGTTGGGCTCTGTGCTGGCAGCTCAGAGCCTGGAGCCTGCTTTGGATTCTGTACCTCCCCCCCCACCCCCCACACATACACACACACACACACACACACACACACACACACACACACACACTCACACATTCTCTCACTCTCTCTCTCTCTCTCTCTCTTTCTCTCTCTCTCCCTCTCTGTTTCTCTCTCTCTCCCTCTCTCTTTTTCTCTCAAAAATCAATGAACATTAAAATAAACAAATAAAGTAAAAAATAATATTTTTTATAATCCTGTCTTTGAAGTTATACTTGGTTCTGTGTGAATTATACTTTTGTAAACCTAGGTGTCTTTTGTTACTATAGGGTTCTTTTTCTTTCTTAGCTTATAATCAGGGGCAGTAATCCAAAAGTGGCAAAGAACTATATTACCAGCTAATTACTATAGCCTTGCTTTTGCCTAGTAAATAAAATATTAGTTCCTAAGGATGGTAGAAACAGAAGTCAAAAGTAATTTTGATTTGTCATGTCTCATAGTGTAACAATGGTCATATTTTATTGAGGAATATATCTAATTGCATTTTTTGCTTGGTTTTTAGCTTTGTATATAACTTTATTTTCCTTTCACCCATGTTTATCAAATCTAATAGTATGCTAGGTAGACTGGTTAAAAATCACCAAGAATTTGTGGTTTAGAGTTTATTTCCATGTATTATAAACTGAAAATAACTGTGTCTAGCTAATTTTAGTTTAAGCTGATTATTACTTTAATTTTAATTCAGGTTTAACTAGAAATGAAGCTAATGTGTATTTATAGAATATCTTCAGCTATAACGTATGTTCATTACAGCGGCTTTGTGCTTGATATATGATGCTGATTCATAGTCATTTGTTGGACAAATGATCAGAAATGTACCAGTCTTAAAGTTGTTTTTACTAGGCATGTTTAGTTTTTGTGTAAAAGAAGAAAACTGTTCTTTGTTTGAACCTAAGTCCCCTTCAGTAGCAGCAGTTCGCCGTCTGTCAAATGGGTGCCTGATGCTTCGGATGGTTGGGTTTGAAATGAGTTACTACAGTGCGCAGTGCCTGGCACGTAGCAGACATTTCACAGATGTCAGTGGTATTAGCACAGTAGTTTTCCTTTTTTTTTTTTTTTTTAATCTTTTTTACCACTATTAGACAAATCAGTTGTCTTAATTTCTCCAGTTCACATAGTTTATGGTCCTCTTTCCAGCCTTTGATCAGGCGCTTGAATTTCACAAAAGTAGAACGATTCCTGCTAACTGGAAGACTGAACTGAAAGAAGATAGTTCTAGCAGTGAAGCAGAGGAAGAAGAAGAGGAGGAAGATGATGAAAAAGAAAAGGAAGATAATAGCAGTGAAGAAGAGGTAATTAAAAATGGTTGATGTCTCCTAAAATTAGAAATAACACTTCAGTTTCCTTTGTGAGTTAGGATTTGGCATCAGGTCGTCAATCACTTAAGTATTTTTAGTATTAGAGATACTTCATAATAAAACTGTGTTGTGATGTCCGCCATAACCGGTAGTTGGCTTGCTTACTTAAAATAGAAATATAGTCTTGTGAAATTGAAAATACTAAATACAGTTATTTCAGTCATCTCAAAAATGTTTCTTGATGATGTGCTTTTTTTGGTTTATCAGATAATAAGGGAAATACACACCTAACGTAGCAAAACTCTACTTTCATGTGCTTTCTCATCATCCTATGGACCACTGTCACCTGGTACAGTGTTTTCATCTGCATATTTTATTGAAATACCCAGAGAAGTATAAAATACATCTTCCATCTAGTATTAGAAGAATAGTCCGCAAAAAAGGGTTAATACCTTTAATACCTCTTTGATTCAGAAAAACTTAAATAACTACGTCTAACACAGATGAGTGGCTAGTTCTAATTAGATCATAAATAAGTCATCTGTGAATTTGTATGGATCAAGTAGGTAAAGTTTTAGATTTTATTATAACTGGTACTTTAGATCTAGCAGTGATAAGTACCAACAAAAGCTGTCCATGGCATTACTAGTGACATTGTACCACTGTGCTCTTCAGTGGTTTGTTGAACGATTTCATAGAAGTTACTGGTGAATGGTGTAGGTAGTGAAGGCTGTATATTTGACCTTGAAGTGAATTGGAGTGAATGTTTTCAGGAAACTAAGTAAGTTAATCTCAATATGTAATATTTTCGGTAAGTTCTGAAATTCTGCCATTTAATTGTAATAAACAACTATTCATGAAATAGGATTGTTTCAGAGTTTATGTTTTATGACCTAGTGATCTGTGATGACAATGTGTAGTGTAAAAGTTTCTCAGCTTCAGTCTTCTCCCCCTCCCGCTTTTTGTTTAAAATGCTAAAATGAACAAGCAGTCCTTTGCTTCAAACTTGCCCAGTAGCTTCTTAGCACCTTGAAAGTCAAGCTTCACTTACAGAACTTCTTTTACAATCCAATCCTGCCTTTTTACCACTTCTCTTGGTGTACCTTGCCATTTTGAACTTGATGCTGTGGCGATACTAAATTACATACCTTGCCTCTTCCCAGCCTGTACACATACCAGTACCTCTGCCTACAGTGCTCTTGCCTTTCCTCCCCCAGTTAGCCTGGCAAACTCCCGTTCAGTTTCAAAACCCTACTAACACGATCCCTCTGTAAAGGGAAACCTGTGCAGCATCACCTCCCTCACCTCAGGAAAGTTAATCGCTCCATTTGCTTAATTACTACCTTTCCTTGTGCATATTTTTATCATTTACACACACGCACGCGCACTTATTGTCGGTTTTCTCCCCTGTAAGCTCCTCAGGGGTTTGGTGTTCCCTGTGCTCCTACTCAGAGTGTCTCATAATGTATAACTTGTAAATATATGATGATCAATAAATATTAGTTACTAAAATTTTTATTGCTTAGATTTGTGTTTTAGAAATGTTTTGGTGAAAGCAAATCTGGTTTCCAGTTAATCATTTTCTTTTACGTTAAATACAAACTTCACTAAATTTTTGGGACAGGAATAAGTTTGGCAGTTTATGAAAGCCAAATATTGTATCAGGGGGCATTTAAGATTGTATCTAGAAAATAGGTTTCCTTAGATTTGTATCTGACTGCCTTACTAAAACCCACCTTCTGTGGACCATGTTTAAACTGAGAAGTGTAGATTTTTACATAAAGAAATTAATAATTGTCATTTATTCTTCTCTGCTCAACTGGCAAACTTAATAGTTTATCAACATGGATTTTTGTTTCTTGTTTTTACCTTGCCTTCCTTTGCTCTGCTAGCTTTTAAAGTAAAGGGGCAGATGTCAAAACAATGGCATTAGACACATGATTTTTAAAAGTAAAATGATATATTTAGGTTTATTTAGACTATCAGTTGAAAAGTATGGTCTGGAGCGTTACTGTCAGAAATACATTGGTTTCAGCCAGAGTAACTGCAAGTCCTAGGTGTATGTTTGGAATCACTTTCTTCACAGTTACTCCCGATCGTGTTCTCTAACGGCAGGCTCCATCGCTCATTTTTCTTTTATCTGAGTCAGCACCTAGCACAGTGCCTACGCTCGCTGGTGCTCACTAAATGGCTTGTTGAATGGATGATAGTCACTGAATCGATGAGTTCCTCCGTCTCACCTACTACCCTGCTCCTTGCAGGTCGCTTCAGGACCAGCTCCCTACTGCCACAGCCCCTGGCCACAGCAGCAAGAAGCTAGTCCCTCCCTTGTAATTGATAAATCGGGGAACTATTTTATTACTTGAAGATTTCCCTAAGTCTGAATCTTCAGGTATTGTAGATCAAGTTTGTTCCCCACTTTACTGATTTTGTTAGCTTGAAGTGCTGCACAGTGGGGCTGTATATCATGAAGGATACTTGGAGTTACAGCTAATGGGACCCACACGTGTATAGTTCTGGAGGAGCAACAAGATAGTCTGTTGTGATGTGAAACCCTGACCCAATTTAATATAAGTGAGAGTAGGTCTTCTTGAGCCTGTGGCCCTGACTTAAAGAGTAGTTAGATATCTGATATGGGAAAAAGCTCATGAACCGTCTTGCTAGTCTTATTTTGTACTT
Organism: Neofelis nebulosa; assembly: GCF_028018385.1. Classification (NCBI taxonomy): domain Eukaryota; kingdom Metazoa; phylum Chordata; class Mammalia; order Carnivora; family Felidae; genus Neofelis; species Neofelis nebulosa. The sequence continues at coordinate 6,177,715 of NC_080794.1, read as the reverse complement.
CTTCTATGAGAATTTACATTTGAGATTATCGGTGTTGAGATACCTTTTAAGGCATATTCCTTTGGAAAGCATAAAATGTCTAGACTTGCCTGGTTTTGAACATCTTAGTGTTAAGAAATAATTTTTACTTGGGAAAACGTCCTTGAAATATTTTAGTAAATATTAGTCTTTGCTTTTAGTAGGAAATCTTGTATTATTATGATGTTTAATTGAGGAAAATAACATTCTATTCTTCTGTGACTAAAATTAGGAAGAAATAGAACCATTTCCAGAAGAAAGGGAGAACTTTCTTCAGCAGTTGTACAAATTTATGGAGGATAGAGGTGAGTTTTATTTTTAAATGTGCTACCTGTACAACAATAACCATGAATAAAAAAACCATAAAGAATTCTGTTCGTTAAGCTTCATGTCACTAATAATCATGGCTGCCTTACTGCCTGCCAGCGTCACCAGCACCTGGCATAGTACCTGGCATATAGTACATGGGAGGAGGAATTTGACAGTATTTTGATGGATATTATGGCCATGGACCCATATGGCCTGCATTCTGTTCTGCCTGTCTGCCCTCCATCCATGGGTTCCCAAAGAACTCTTACGACTAGGGAGCAGTAGCTGACTGGTAATCATAGTACCATTTTATTTGTACCTACATAGATTCCTCTAGTCAAAAGCCTTCCTCTCTAGAATCACTGTTGGATATACCTTGGATGTGTATGTTTGTGTGTGTTTGTGTATGTGTGCATGTGAGTGAGAGAGAGAGCCAGAGAGACACCATAGTCCCAAGTCTTCTTGGGACCCAACCACACAGAACGAAGCAGAGAATTAAACCATCCAGAGAGAGTCAGACATAGAGAAAGGTGGCAGAGTCTCAGGGTGAGCCTTGGCTTAGTCTTTTGAATCTGCCTGGTGTTGGTAAAGAAATACAAGAATCGAGGGAAAGAGGTATGGATGTTGACCTTTCGTTTTCGGTAGTGACCTCGTCCTCTGGTAACTGTGGCTTTGTCACTCTCTTGGTAATCTGCTGTTCAGAGTATAGTGTCTCCTTTCCTGGGAAGATGCCAGAAAGGGAGTAGGGAGAGGCAGAAAGCTTTCTAGCTTGAGGAGAAGGGCAAAATGAATGAATAATATTTGGAAGTGCCACTGTACTTTGGGAGTTATTTGGGGGGGGGGATTAATATTTTTTTAAATCCTCATTTGTATTGTTGATAAGTAGAAGTTGGCTGTCTTTTGCTCTCGTAAGTGATAGTGGCTGCCATAATGTAGGTATCTTTATTGTTTGATATAAAATGTCCTTGCTTTCTGTATTATTTTTTTGTATGAATGAGGGTTGGCCTAAGAAGGTAGGTGATTTCTTAGGCTTTTGTATAAGGCAAATAAAAAAGTGAAGGGGTGCCTGGGTGGCTCCATTGGTTGAGTGTCCGATTCTTGATGTTGGCTCAGGTCGTGATCTCACAGTTGGTGAGATCTGGCCCCACGTTGGGCTGTGTGCCGACAGTGTGGAACCTGCTTGGGATTCTCTTGCTCCCTCCCTCTCTGCCCCTCCCCCGCTCGTGAGCCTGCTTTTTCAAAATAAATTTTTAAAAACTTAAAAAATTTTTTGTTTTGTTGATATTTTATTTTGGTTTATTTGTGATTCTTTGTTCATCAAGGAAATGAAAATGGAGTGAAATCATATAAGGTTTCAAAAATCTGGTATGAGAAATTTTTAAAAAGGAGATGGGCTTAAGTGGTAGACATGTTTTTGATTAACAAGGGATTTTTTTTTCTCTTATACTTTGCACTATATATATTCAGTGGTAATATCTGAATCTTTTGTAGTTTTAAATAGCAAATGCAGCATGGTTATAGTAAATTTTGTGTTTTCTTTAATAGGCACACCTATTAACAAACGGCCCGTACTTGGCTATCGAAATTTGAACCTCTTTAAGTTATTCAGACTTGTACACAAGCTTGGAGGATTTGATAATGTAAGTATTACAGTCAAAAGTGAAACATGTTTTTCATGCAACATGTTTTCTTTTTTAAAAATTACCTAAAATTGTCTAATAAAAACCTAATAGTAGAAGGAGAAGAAGATGTGAGGCACAAGTTAGAAACAGAAACAGCTAGCTTCCTCAACCAAATTTAAATTTAATTAAAGAGCTTTTCAAACGAGCTTCCCGATTTACTGTTTGTCAAACTTTCATAAACCACCTGTGTATGGGTGAGTCACAGCACAACTATATTGGTAGAAGTTCTTCCTGTGTCTCTTTTCCACTACACTGTAAGGTCCTTGAGAGTAGGGATCTCTTTTAATATTCTTTATTCTGAATCTCTTCCATGGTGTGTGATGCACGCGCACACACACACACACACACACACACACACACACACACACATTTATGTATAGAAACATGCAGAAAAATCTTTGTTGAACTGAAGAAATTATCTTAAGGTTGCCATGATGTGTGGTGTCCATCCAATTAAGATTATTCGGGCGGGGGGAGTATTCTGTAGAAGAAGTATTCGGGTGGGGGGAGTATTCTGTAGAAAATTTACTTTTTTTACTTAAAAGTAAATGCTTTAGTAAGATCCTTAGAACTACTTTGATTTATTAAATTTATAGGTTTTATGGGAACTAATACATTACTTAAAAATTTTGATGTGTCTCTTCATTACAAATTTTCATTTAGAAACCTGAATATTTTCTTATTTACTATGCCAGGTTTAATTTAAAAATCAAATGGCCTAATAGCTCAACATTTGTAATTTTCTGAGATTTGTTAGAATACTAAAACTTACTTTAAAAGATTGTTGTAAACTAAATTTTTTATTCAGAATTTATTAAGCTATTTTTCATTCCTTTGAGACTAGAACCAGTACATATAAACATATATTTCTATATGCTACATTAGTCAAAATTTTATTATATTCCCACCTTTTAATTGGGGAGTTTTCATTTTACTTTGTCTGCTAGATTGAAAGTGGAGCTGTTTGGAAACAAGTCTACCAGGATCTTGGAATCCCTGTCTTAAATTCAGCTGCAGGATACAACGTTAAATGTGCTTATAAAAAGTAAGTCATGGTACTTGATATACCGACATTCGATATTTTACCTAGAAAACAGGAGGCTAATTATTTCTTCTAAGAAATCAGAAATTTTTACTAATCACTTTATAATAGCATGTTCTGCAGTATTTTCTGTGAATACTAGATCTATGAGATATTCTGTAAAGAAAGTTTTTGTGGCCAAGAAAATTTGGAAAGTACTGTGTAGAGACTAAGAACCTCTTTTTAAAGTGTTAAAGGGGCACCTGGGTGGCTCAGTCGGTTTAGCGTCTGATCTCAGCTCAGGTCATGATCTCGCAGTTCATGAGTTTGAGCCCCGAGTTTGGCTCTGTGCTGACAGCTCAGAGCCTGGAGCCTGCTTCGGATTCTGTGTCTCCCTCTTCTCTGCCTCTGTCTGTCTCTCTCCCTCTCTCTCACTCAAAATAAGTAAATAAATAAACATTAAAAAAAAATGAAGTGTTAAAAAGTCCAGGATTGAATCCTGGTCCTGCCAATTATTAGCTTTTGTGCCCCTTGGACCATTTATTTGTTCTCTTAAGCTTCAGTTTCCTCATTTGTAAAATGGGATACTAGTACTTGCCTCGTAAGATTATTCTGATGATTAAATGAGATTTCACATGAACTAAGAGGACTAGTGCTTGGCATATCAGAAGTGCTCATGGGGTGCCTGGGTGGCTCCGTCAGCTGAGCATCTGACTCTTGACTTTGACTCAGGTCAGGATCTCATGATTCATGAGTTCGAGCCCCACGTTGGGCTCTTTGCTGGACAGCGCAGAGCCTGCTTGGGATTCATCTCTCTCTCTCTCTCTCTCTCTCTGTCTCTCTCCAAAATAAAAAAGTGCTCAAAAAGTTGATGCTTTACTAATACTTTTAATAGCTATTGTTGTTACAGTTACTTTATTTAAGATACTGTTTTTTTACTTTTGGCATAGTTTTTTTGTGACTTTGGTTTTTTTTGAAAAATGTTTCTATTTGGGTTAAAGAGAATGGGAAGAACTGAACTAGAATAAATTAGAATATTAATATGACGCAATATTTGAGAACTTAAAAGAAATAAACACCTTTTAAAAACCACCACTCTGTAGTAATAATTTGAAATGTTTTCCCAAATGTAATTTCTCTTCACGTTTCCAGATATTTATATGGTTTTGAGGAGTACTGTAGGTCGGCCAATATTGAATTTCAAATGGCATTGCCAGAGAAGGTTGTTAACAAGCCATGTAAGGAGTGTGAAAATGTAAAAGAAATCAAAGTTAAGGAAGAAAATGAACCAGAAATCAAAGAAATAAAGATTGAAGAGGAGGACAATATAATACCAAAAGAAGAAAAGCCTACTGATGATGATACTGAAAGAAAAGAAAATATTAAACCCTCTCTGGTAAATCAGATACTGTTCATAGTGCTGTGTCTTCTTTGGTACATTGTCTACACTGTCTGTAACATTTTCATGGTTAACTTACTATAAAATGTTATACTTAATTTCTTGAGCATTTTCCTCGTTAAGTGCTATTTTTGCATTTAAAATGGTTGTTCGCTGTTTTTGCTTAGTGTGTTAGGAATGGCAGGAGTATCTTAAAATAGCTAACGCATTTCTCAATATTAGTATTGGTTGGTACCGCCTTTTGCTAACAATTAGATCATGGAATTAGGTTGACAGTTTTTACTTTTGTTGGTTTAGTTCCTCTGATTTTTTTCTAGGGAAGTAAAAAGAATTTATTAGAATCTATACCTACACAGTCCGATCAGGAAAAAGAAGTGAACATGAAAAAAACAGAAGAAAATGAGAATCTGGAGGACAAAGATGAGGAGACAACTGGGGTAGATGAGTCCCTCAGCATAAAGGTAGAAGCTGAAGAAGAAAAAGCAAAATCTGGGTAAGAAATTTGTTTTTGGTTAACATGCATTTTTTGGCTGAATGAATTCTTGTAATTTGCCCTTTGTGTGTGTGCGTGTTTGAACCTAAATTTGACAAAATATAGTGTAATTGAGTGGTTTGCATTTAGTATGTAAGTACCATTTGCCTCCTTCAGAGACCCTACTAATGCAAATTTGTAGCAAAAGATCATGTTTTTGATCCATTCTTCTTGCTCTCATCATGGAAATTTATGAAATTTTGAGCTAGAAAAATACTTCTTACTACATTAAGCTCTGCTGAATAACCAGATAATAGAAATTTGGGAAGATGGCTTTCTGTATGTAATGTTTTCTAGATGGTATGTTGGCTCTAGATTTTAAGAGTTGTGTTCATTTCTTAAGCAAAAAATAAGAATGGAAAAGTGCTAATAATTAGCTTTCACCAGGCCTGGATTGTTATATTGTGTTTTCTGTGACAGTAGTAATTCCTCATTTTGGTCAGTTTGGAATGATGAACTGTTTATTCAGCAATGTAATTTATGCACTGCCAGTGGACCCCTGGATTTTGTAGATGATCTTTGGCATCTAGTCATCGCTGAGGTTTAAAAAAACCCTACACATCCCCATCGTCAATGGTCCGTTGAAATAAGTACAACCAAATGTTTTTGATCATTTTAGTGTTTTCTGAAATTCGGCCACAGCATGCACATAGGCAGGGAAGGGAAGCAAAATATGCTTTGCAAATTTAGGGAAAGGTACTTGTTTAGTATACCTTGTTATATATCTTTGTGTACAAATGTCTATATCAAGTACTCCTTACTGCTGTTGGTGATTATTTCAGCTATTAAGAAACTTAGTAAGTACGTAGCTTTTTGCCTAAAATCTCTTGATTATTTTAGTGTCCTCTGAAATTTTGGCTGCAGCATACAGATAAACATGGGAGGAGAAACCTGGGTTTAGATGAATATAGTCTAAGTGTTTTTTCATTATACTTGGTTATAGAGCCCTGTGTGCACGTGTATATTTCAAGGTACTCCTTGCTGTTGCTGGAGACTGTTTCAGCTCCTAAGAAACTTAGTAAGGATTCAGCTTTTTGACTAAAAATCTGATCTTTAAATTTGCATGTATTTCTGGAATATCTGCTGTGTGGGAGGCATTGTGATAAGCCTGTGTTTTCTCTTTGTCACTAATAATTATCTTATTTTTTCAAGTTGGTGTTTCAATGTATTTTCTGGTGTAAACTATATATTTTAGGTTTTAAAAAATTCTTCAACTATATGGCTTTTTAATTTACTACATATATTTATCAATGTATCATACTACAAACTGAAATTTTCCTAGCCCGACAGCACTAATTTGGTAGTGTTATGTGTTGGGAATGTCCAAGATTGATTTCTGAGTTTTATTAGGTAAGTGCAATAGAAAATTTGATAGTTATAAAGAATCATATGTGAGTATTTCTCTAGCATATAAAGTTTCTCTAAGTAATTACTAGTTACTGCCAGGAATTTGCCATGTCCTTTTTTCATAGTCTAGGTAAAGGAGATTAAATAAGTTAATTTAGGTAAAATACCCTGTTCAATGCCTGGCCCATAGAAAGTATTAATAAGTTAAAGTTGTTGTTTTTTTAATTTGTTCCATTGTATGAAGTGTGACATCAAACTGGGAAAATTTGATATTTGTGAATTCAGATGAAAAATACTGATACATTTGGTTTCCCAAAATAATAGTTCTTTAAAAGATGTGCGTGTGTGTGTGTGTGAGTGTGAGAGAGAGAGAGAGAGAGAGAGAGAGAGAGAGAGATCCACATCAACTTAATTTTTAAAAATCTATATGCTGATTACATTTTATACTTCCAGAAGGTATCATTGTTGGCATTCTATGTCTGATTTAGTGCGTTTTACCTTTGATTTTGCCAGTGAATTATTAGAGAAAGGAGTAGAATATTTTATTTGACTGATAGCAATTGTGTTGTTTGCTTCTTTAAACTTTAGTACACTTTTTAAGTGTTTTTCATTTGGTTGGTGTCTGAGGTTGACACTCAGTGTGAAACTTTTGTTTTTAATTTTTGATTGCTTTATTAATACAGAGTATTAGAGTATTACTCCAGATAAAATTAAAGACTGCCAGGCTGCACTAAAGTGGGATTGTGCTTACTGGCGTGAACCAGTTGTGCTCAGAGCATTGTGTAATGTAAGACACAATTTAGAAGTTGTTTTCATTTAAAAACTCTTAGATTTTTTATTCTGTGTCTCTCCTTTCTCTGATATGATCATTCTGAGGTACATGACAAATATCTTTGGCGCATAATAAACAACTTCTTTTGTCGTGGCCACTAGAATACACTTCCTTTTCTCCCTGATACACAGAGATACAAGTTTATGATTTACAAAAGGAATATCCTTTCCAAAAAAAGTCTTAACTGTTTTAATTTTTTAAATACATATAAACATTTATTTAAAGTTGTTAATAATAGTTTATCATCCAAAATACCCTCTCTGGTAATTTCTTAGATATTTTAGCCTTACTAATAATTATTTCTTCAGTACAGACATGTTCATGTATTTTTAATAATAGAGTTCTAGTTTTTTATCTCCAATTATAGCTGGTTTATTTAGGTCTTAATTTTGAAGTACCTATTCATTTGAATATAAATGAGTCTTTAAAAATAGAAGTAATTCTTGAGATTCTGTAGACTTTGTGATGTATTTCAGAGAAAACTGATGCATTTGTTACTTTTGTAAACTTACACTTAATTTCACAGACTGTTAGGCTTCCCTTCGCCCCTCCTGCCTCACAATGTAGAAGGAAAGAGGTAGGAGAATAAAAAAACATTTTAGCGTTGCTCGTATTACTATAGATTGTTTCTGTTGCTTACGTGATTGCATAATTAGGAGTGATAAAGTATGTCATGCTAAAAAGGTTGCGTATAAGATTATGAAACAAATGATCAGTGGAAAAGGCTTTTTATATAAATATTACATTCATGAACTGTTAAAGCTTAATTATGTAACTGTCATGTAGTTTCTGTTTTATAATCTTTATTTGTCAGCTCTAAAGTGATGGAGTCTTTTTGAGAGAAAACTATTGTACTAGATATAGACATAGTTTTTATCTGCTGTGCAGGGTAAATACATAGTATTTATCTTGGGACTAAATATAGTTGAATTTCGTATTGAAGTCTTTTAAAAACTAAATCTAGTGTTTGGAAGGTTTTCTCCAACTTGTTTAATATGGATTTGTGGCTAATATAAAATGAATGCGAATGCTCAGTTTTAAAAAGTGCACAATACTGAGAAGACTGAAATGGTTGCAGTGCTGCTTCTAGAATGATTTCACTTTTAGTTTTGTGTTACTTGGACTTGGCCTGTCTTACACTTATTTCATCGGAACTTCGAAGTTGAGAGAGTCGGTAAAAGACTTTATACGCGGTAAAGAAACAGAAATTGTAGCGAAGTTTAGAAGAATAGAAAGAAAAAAATGATGTGATATTGATGTGAAGTTAGTCAAATAGTCCTGTGAGAGGTAAAATCATATTTCAGTTAGCATAACATTTGAAATTCTGGTTGGAGCACCTTTTGAACTCAATAAGACTACTGTTGGCTAGTAAAAGTTTTTGTTTTCAACACCCCGGGGCTGGAAGTACTTGAATAAAAAATACTTTTTAGTCTGGAAATGGCTATGAGGTGTAAATGATTTGTGTTTTTGTCAACACGTTTGTGTAAAACACTTTCATAATAAACCATGAAAAAGTTGTTAAAGTTGACCTTAATAGTTTCTTATACAACTTCTCTTCTTCTGGCTGTTGGAAATTTTCTTTTAATGCATTTTTCAATCTTCATTTCCTCTAAATGTATTTCTCTATAACCACAGTCATCTTATACAGTTTTGGTTTTTAATGTTACATTGCAACCCAGAATTTCATGCACATGGAACCTGCCGTTCCCGGAGCAATCACAGCCACGATTTTTATCAGTTTATGTGGTTTGGAACTGAAAAGCTTATGAAGTGTCTTTTATTAACTGCAATTTTTTAAACCTTTCAAGAGATGAAACGAATAAAGAGGAAGATGAAGATGATGAAGAAGCAGAAGAGGAGGAGGAGGAGGAGGAAGAGGATGAAGAGGATGATGACAACGATGAGGACGAGGAGTTTGAATGCTATCCACCAGGCATGAAAGTCCAAGTGCGGTATGGACGAGGGAAAAATCAAAAAATGTATGAAGCTAGTATTAAAGATTCTGATGTCGAAGGTGGAGAGGTCCTTTACTTGGTGCATTACTGCGGATGGAATGTGAGGTAACTTGAGTTTCAGCTAGTGATTACTACCTAAAAACACTTCTAAAATAATTTTCTATTTTAAAAGTTAATTGACGAATTACAGACGTATTAGTTACTCTGATTGAGGTCATAGTACCATATAAAAAATCTGTAGATTTCAGCATGTAAATGCCTCGCTTAGTCACTTCCTACTTACTGTTTTGAATACTTAGAAGATACCCTTAGGGTCTAGAAAACTGATATCTATACAGTTGACTTTTATGTTATACATGAAGATTAACAGGGACAGCAACATTATTGCTGAAATGATAGAAAAATCTTTTTTTCTTTTAATTTATTTAAGTAGAAAAATCTTTTTTAAAGTTAAAAGAGTTTTGAGCTTCTTCATGTCTATGAGTTAATGACCGGGCTTCTTTCTCTCTCGCGTTTTCAACTGCATTGCCACAGTAACCTCTTCTTTGTAATCTGAAGTTGCCACGTGTCTTTCTTACAGGAGGCAGGGATTTTAAAGTCGTGATTTCTTAAGATGCATTAGCCATTTTAAGAGGGCCTTTATCTCTTCATTAACATCTCTTAGATTATAGTCTTGTTCAGAAGCCTCAGAAAGTCATTTGTATATTTGAGACGATATGGTGGAAATGCAATAAGCAAGCGTGCTTAACTAAAATAGGGTGCACTTTCTGACTGTTGATAACCCTAGGGATGAAAGGCAAGACTAAGGTTTGGCTTTAGGTGGTGTTCAGTGACTTCACTTCTTTTCTTACACAAGTTTTCTTTGGTTCATCCAGAGAAATTTTGTATTTGAATTTTATCCAAAATTGGCAAGTCTGTTTTAGGATCTGGTCACTTAAATTATCTTTTAAGAAAAACTATAAATTCGTTTTGGAATCTTTGACACTTTATTTGAAATGCAGCTTGTGATAGCGTTGTTGCCCTTGAAAAATTCACCACAGAAGTTAGAAATGGTGGTTTCGTGGTATGCCTAGTATCTTCAAGGAGGAATACAGTTCCCGTGCTTTTTATTTCAGTTGTATTCTGTGATTTAGAAAGGTGTTCGGAAAACATCATCTCAATTTCTGTTTCTTAGAAAAACTATATAGCCTCTGTTTCTTAAAAGTCCATTTTGTGTTGTCCTGCTGTGGCAATAGGAAGCTCTAGAAGCACGTCTAATCTGATTACCTTTCTTCCTTAGAGAAAAGTGCAATTCTGATCCATTCTGACGCTTGGAAGAAAATAACAATTTAAGTCATAAGGAAATGTTTAGAAGTTTTGTTTGGGGACTCGTTCTTTGTTATTTCTAACCAGCAAGTTTGGGATTTTAAGAGTACTTTTAATCAATCAGTGTTGTCCCGTAACATAAGCTTTTCCGAAGAGTCCGTTTTAACACCATGTGTAATTTATCCTTTTGTCTGTTGGCTCTTGGGCTGCTTTTGTGGTGCATGATTTTCCTTACCTGAAGGGCTGGCTATTAATGATCATGTTCAACGGAAAATACTGGAGATCTCAGATATAGCTGCTATAAGAATATTTTGCCCAGTTTTGACATTTAATCATTTTGATCTTCCTAAATGATCATCATAATATAAATGTCGAGGGAGTTCCATTTATGCCTGGAGTGTACATGTTGAATACGTTAGTTTAAAATTAGGAAGGAAAAAATTGAATCAGGAAAAATTAATAATCACTGAGTAATGCCCACAAGAGATGTAAGAGCCACATCATCTTTTACCTCTCCTTTCAGTTCTTCTGCCCTTAGTTTATATAATGAGGTGGTTTTTCTAGTGGCCTTATTAAATGCTTTGTATTTCGTGACAGAACTTGCACCATTATCAGGGCTTGATTATTTTCTATTGTTCCATTAAATAAAGAGGCTTAGTAAGTATAAGAATTGAGACATTCATAAAATGATTCTGCAAGTAGGACACAACTTTCTGTTTGTTTAAGAAAAGACTGAGTGAAGGAAAGAGTCATCTTTCCGTCGGAACACTTGGATTTTAGGGGCCAGAAAGACAATGTCAGTATTTTAGCTTTGAATTTGGTGAGGGGTTGGGATGGTAAGGGAAGACTTTAAATTGAGACCTTCAAGTTTTTAATAGTACAGAAAAGAAAACGAGACCTAGTTCAACAAGACAAGCTGATGTCACTGAGAAGGATGCCATCTACTCCTCACACCTCAAGCGTTTGTGTGGTCTGAACTTTCAAAAGAAGAAAACTAACCAACTTGACGAAGACCTGTAGAGTGAATCTCTTCATACTCCAGCAGCATAGAGAAAGCTGTACTTCTGTAGATTAGCAGTTAATTTTCATAGCCAGTATAACAATAGTCCTATTTCTCTCTGCAGTAATAACCAGAATCTCTTATTGATGAATAAGCAATAATTATGATTTTTGCTGCTCCTTCATGTCTGAAGCTAATCTAATGAGGACTGCAACAAATCCTCATCAGTTCTGCAACTGTGTTCCTGTGGTTTCAGTGATCTTCAGCTTGATCTTTGAATTTACACTTAAGAGATGTGAAATTAGACATGAAGATTTATGTATGAAGGTTCATGAAAATAGTTTTATCTTCAGTGGCAGTCATTCATTACTATAGCAATTTAGGAAACTTCTTATGGAGCTATTTGTGTGAGTTTTGTTTGATCTGAAAGGTCACTTTCCAGTAAACAGATTTTTCATAAAGAAAATAAGAGACTATCTTTCTTAGTTTAAAAAATGCTATTTTTCTGGTAATTTCTACATTTTACCTTTTTTCTAAAATGCTGTGTAAACCTTTCCAATGGTACAATTTTCATTTGCACCCCTGTTTCACATTTGAAAAATGTTAATTGTTGTTACACAAAAGAATAGTATTTGGGCCAATTTATTTTTACTACCACAAGAAGAAGACACATTTTTACAGGCTTACATCAGATTTACTGGAAATAGCCAGAACTCTGGCTCTTAAACCACATAATGGCTTATAAATGGCATAATAGTGCTACAGAATTTGTCAGGTGTGGTGACCATATATAAAACTATTGTCCAACACAGTAGACTTCACTAGGTTGCCATGTGCTTGGAGGAAGTCAGTGCTTCTTTATGAATTGTATTTGACTCTTCTAAAAATAGCATCCACTCTAGAAAACTGGCAAAATACATAAAAGTAGAAAGACAACTAGTAATATTGTAGTATGTTCTCTTGTAGTCTTTTAAAAGACATTATACTTTTTTAAAAATTATAATCACACTTCAGTAATTTTTCATAGTAGGCTTTCTGCTTGTTTTCTCTGCGTGATGTTCATGCTTTATGGAAGTTTTTAGTTCATTAGCTAATCGATCCCCTTTGTTCTCGCTTCTAAGTTCATGCCATAAACGTGGGATTGAGTTTTGAAAATAAAGTTACACTCTGAAATTCAGCTGCTGCAATCTCTGTTGTGTGTGTGTTGGGTTTATCCTCGTTCCCAAACACAGCCAAGTGTGTTACAGCTTTCTGGGCAACTTGGCTTGCAATTTAAAATGCATCAGTGTTTTATCATGTATTGAAGCTGATTTGTGTTTCTCCATTTCCAGTTTGGCTTTCCATAATCAAGGGGTTGGGAATTTGATTAGAGAATTTTTTTTTATATTAAGGCTCATCAAGTACATGAAAAGGATACCCTCAAGTAAAAGAGAAAGGGAAAAGCAACACTAAAGTTTCAGCTGTAAAATTTCTAATTAGCAAATTAGTTCTACTCCATTTTATAAGTTCTAGAAAACTAAAAATAAGATAAGTTATATTTAAAGATATTACTTGGCAATAAAAATGTATTTCATTTAAAAAATATTTTGTCTCTCAGGGTGCCTGGGTGGCTCAGTCGGTTCAGTGTCCCACTTCGGCTCAGCTCATGATCTCACAATTTGTGGGTTTGAGCCCCGCTTCAGGCTCTGTGCTGACGGCTCAGAGCCTGGAGTCAGCTTCGGATTCTGTGTCTCCCTCTCTCTCCACCCCTCCCCTGCTCACGCTCTTGTCTCTCTCTCAAAAACAAAACCAAAACATAAAAAAAAAAATTCTGTCTCTCGAAGCGAATTGGCTCCTCCTTTGAAGAGATGGGGGGCGGGGGACAACTAGTAAAACGCTTTCACAAATGGGTTCAAACCTACTGTGTGCTAACATTCAACTGCTTTTTAACAAACATTTATTCTTTTATTTGGCATATATAAGTTCAGTATCCTGTGCAAAATACTATGCTTGAACAGAGATACAAAGAAATGGTTCCCGTTAAGGCATTGATTGTCCAGATGAAGGAACTACCCCCCCACCCCCGCCCCCCAGGATTTACAACCCATCCATCCCACCACCCCTCCCTCCTAATACCCTCAGCCCTCCCCTTGGCTTACTTACCTTCAGTCACCCCTTCGAGTCATTTCTTTTGACCCCCACACTCTTCTGTTGCTCTTGTGTTGCTTTGTAATCCTTGCTCGAACACCAATTAAATCTCACACTCGTGCTCCTAGCCTGCACCTGTGCGGCTCACCCTGGCTGGAGAAAGCAAAATGACTTACTTTAAATTCATGACTGTGAACCTTAAGTGGCCAAGGTATGTCCCCCTTCCATCCCCTCTCTTACTTTCTCTGAAGACTATTTCATACTGCTTCTTATCTCCTCAGATACCCAGGATCTCTTCCTCATCCCTGCTTCGTAACCTCACTGAAAAATTGGAATGAGAGAATTTCTGCAGACTTCCACCTTCTTACCCGCCTCCCTTGCCACGCTCTGCGCCCGGTTGTTAGTCATCGGTGATCGGGCGCGCCGCTGTCTAAAGCCGGTCTTCTGAGTGCCGTGCCTTGTTGCCTAAATCAGAGCCGGGGCCTCAGAAGTTCTCCCTTTCTTCCCCCTCTCTGTCATCAGCTTCTCGCTCTGTTCTAACTCATTGTTGTCTGGACCTGCAGGGATTTCTCCCGTCTCAAAGCTCACTTGACCTTCCCCCTGCTTTTCCTGCTGTGCCATTTCTCTGCTGTATTTCTATCCAGCAAGACTATTTGAGCAGCCGACTTCTCTCGTGTTGTTTTGTGTAAGCCCACTCCAGTAAGGCTTTCGCCCGTCACACCTCCAAAACTGTCACCAGTGACCCCCATCTGACCGAATTCCGTCCTTCTTTCTTGACCTCTTGCTGCTTGCCTCAACAGTGGCATCTGACCCTGCTGATCGCTCCTTCCGTGACATGTTAAGTTGTGTTGCAGCTGCTGCAGCGGCAACTGTTTTTCTTGTTTATTTTCCTTTTCTGCCATTCCTCAGTCATCCTCTTTTGTCTCTTCTTGTCTTTGTGTGTTTTCTTCCTTATAATTGTGCCCTTTTATCCTTTGATACCCATTTTAACTTGTTTACATTCTATCTCTATTTTTCCAGCCCTAATTTGAATCACTTTTCTGATAACTGCATTTTTCTAAATTATTTCTCGGAGCCAAATGGTTTTGACCTTCTGGAATATAGCTTCCACTTAGGACTGTGGGGACCTCAGGACCACATTACTTCCCACTACAAAAGAGCATTTAATTTTTAAAACGTGAAAAGTAATCCCAATTCCATATTCATTCCATTAATATCCCTTACCACTTCTAGAAAAGTACATGCCTGTAAGTAGCAAATAAATCTTGAACTAAATTGGACCTCCTGGCAACCAAATAGAAGTACAGCAGGAGTTAAAATCCAGATCAAAGGAACTAGTCTACAAAAATGATACTTACAGAATACGGACACAAATGGGGGATTGGGACAGATGTGGCCTGGCTCCCTCACTGGAGCCTCTCAATGCTTTTATGTGTGGGAACTCTTTGTTTAACGTCCTGAGGCACTGTCAAGCTGTTTTCCACAGAGGCTACACCATGTTACATTCTTAGCAGAATTGTATTAGGGTTCTGGTTTCTCCAAATCGTCACCAACATTTGTTATTTTCTGTTGCTAAAAAAATGGTTATTATTAGCTAACTTAGTATCTCATTTTTTTTTTTCAATTTTTTTTTGAAAGGTTTATTCATTTTTCAGAAACAGAGACAGAGAGCATGAGCGGGGAAGGGGCAGGGAGAGGGGGAGACACAGAATCTGAAACAGGCTCCAGGTTCTGAGCTGTCAGCACAGAGTCCGACTCAGGGCCCAAACTCACAGACTGTGAGATCGTGACCTGAGCCGAAGTTGGATGCTTAACCGACTGAGCCACCCAGGCGCCCCTCATTTGGTTTTGGTTTGCATGTTTAGAATGACTAGTGATGCATACGTATTGGCTATTTGTATGTCTTTGGGGAAATGTCTGTTTAAGCCCTTTGCTCATTTTTGAATTGTTGTTATTGTTGAGTTGTAGGAATTCTTCATATGTTCTGTATATTAATCCTTTCCCAGATACATGGCTTGCAGATATTTTCTCCCATTCTGTGAACCCACAGAATTCACTTTTCACTCTCTTGATACTGTCTTTTGATATACAAAAGTTTTAAATTTTGATAAAGTCCTTATTCACCCATTTTTTCTTTATTGCCCATGCTTTCGGTGGTGTATCCTGGAAAACATCACCAAATCTGGTGTTGTGAAAATTGAGGGGCGCCTGGGTGGCTCAGTCGGTTAAGCGTCCGACTTCGGCTCAGGTCACAATCTCACGTTCTGTGAGTTTGAGCCCCGCGTCGGGCTCTGGGCTGATGGCTCAGATCCTGAAGCCTGCTTCCGGTTCTGTGTCTCCCTCTCTCTCTGCCCCTCCCCTGTTCATGCTCTGTCTCTCTCTGTCTCAAAATAAATAAATGTTAAAAAAAAAAAAAAAAAGAAAAAAAAAAGAAAATTGCCCTGTGTTTTCTTCTAAGAATTTTATACTTTGAGTTCTTTTTTTTTTTTTTTTAACGTTTATTGATTTGAGACAGAGAGAGTGCCCGTGAGTGAGCGGTGGGAGAGGGGGTGGGGTGGGGGAGGGGGAGGCAGGGAGAGAGGGGGACAGGATCCGAAGCAGGCTGTGCTGACAGCACAGGGCCCCGTGTGGGGCTGGAACCCACGAACCGAACCGTGAGATCATGACCTGAGCTGAAGTCAGATGCTTAACCGAATGAGCTACTCAGGTGCCCCTATGCTTTTAGTTCTAATACTTTAGTTTTTAATCCATTTTAATTTTTATAAAAGTATGCATGATAGTTCTTTTTTTTATGATTTTTGTCATATGAAGAGCCCGTGTCCTAATTAGCAGCCGAAATGGGGTTGAGAGTGAGACTAAAGTGAATCTGATGGGAAATACTCCTGATGCGACTTTCCTTCTACTCTGTCTTCTTTTGTCCCTTTAAGAATTTTTATGTCACTTCAGATTAATTTCTTCCATATTCATATTCCTTCCACCTTCAGAGTATTTTATGTCCTTACTTCTTTTTTTTTCTTTTACTTTCATGTCATCTGATCCCTACCATACTTTCATTGTGTATGCCAATGGACTTAGGAATGTTGATAAAAGAGTACAGAGTTGTTCTGTTCCTGTGCTTTAAAGTAATTATGCTGGTAATGATAGAAAGGAAAGCAAAACCGTCTTGGAAATTGTCTGCTTTATTGCTGTAGTGTGAAAGTTAATGAACTATAAATGAAGATCATTTGACAGGGGTTTACAAGTGAATATCAGCAAACTTGTTTTAGAAGGCTGGGAGGGGACATTGCTCCATTTTTGTTTTTGTTTTGTTTTGTTTTTGAGTTTATTTATTTTGAGAGTGTGTGTGTGTGTGTGTGTGTGTGTGTGTGCGCATGGGGGAAGGGCAGGGAGAGAGAGGGAGGGAGGGAGGGAGGGAGAGAGAGAGACAGACAGACAGACAGACTCCCAAGCAGGCTCCATGCTGTCAGCGCAGAGCCTGCTGAGGGGCTCAAACTCTGGAACCATGAGATAATGACCTGAGCCGAAATCAGGAGTCAGACACCCTACCCCTGTCTTTTTAACCAGGCCTTCCAATTCCCTTCGCATGTTCTTCCTCCTGTGTCCCATTCTTTATTTCTTGGTCCCTCATTGTCATCTTTTCCAAACTCTCACTTCCCTAACCCCCTGCCACAGTCCCCCAGCTTATTCAACTTATGTTTATGATGTAAAGCATATTCAAATTAAAAAGTACCATGGCAGTCAAAGGGCTGTGTTACCACTCATGTGAAAAATTCTTATGCAGTATGCAAATGATTTGTATCAGACAGTCATACATGCAGAGAAGATGAAAATAAAGTTTAAAAGCAGGGAATGAAATGGACATACAAATAGTTAAACTTTAAAAATAAGACTTTTGAGTTGACTCTAGTTTCTCAGTGCGAGTGAAAATAAATAGTTCCTTCATGAAAAAATATTAGTAACTTGGATATTTTGCACTCAGGTGGGCTTGCTTTCTTTGTATGTTGAACTTCGAATGTTCACTAAGTTGGACTTGTTCCATTCATTATTTTTTTGTAGATTGGCAGGTACGTTTAAGGTAAAAGGTAAATGTGGACCTGTTCATTTGGTGGTTTTGTAGATTGGTAGGTACATTGGTATATTTTTCTAACTGTACATAAATCCTAATCCTCTAAATTTATCAAATGTTAATAAAGTCAATATTTAAGGTACTTTTAAAAGTCAGTATCTGCGCCACAGTTGTTAACCATTTGTAGTGATCTCTATAAGCCTGATAGAGTATTCTGTGATGTGTTCTTAACATTACATATTCCCTCTGCCTAAAGACCTATACCTTTTTTCATTTGACAGACTTAAACTCTTTAGGAAAACCAATCGATATAATTACTATGCCATGCACTTAGGCTGTTTGTGTCAAATATTAAATATGATTATGCTATAATATTCAAGTTATTGTCATTCTGTTCTTTATTATGATGAACACCATTCCTGTGTCTTTGATGTGGATTTAACATGAAGTGTTACATGATGTGGAAATACGAAATGTTAATAGCATGCTTAGAATTTTATTTTTTCAATAAGATAATGCTTTTATTTTTGTTTTGTCATATCTTAAAGTACGTGACAGAAAGCATTAAATTGTGTTCAGTGAGTCTTTCATAAATTTTGATTTATATATTCTCTCAGATTAAAAATATATGTGTAAATTCAGATTATTATAGAAAATTCATAAAGTAGGTAAATATCGATACAGTGGCTTATAAAGTTCATGATCAATAACTATTGCTGTTTTTCATATGATTTCGTCTTTTTTCCTATTACAGTGTCATACTTACTTTTTTCTGTGATTTTTTTTTACTCTAACCATTAAGAGGGAAAATTTTCTTTCCTTGCTAAGATTGCCTAAATTTCCACTTTAGATGTAAGGTTTTTGAGACCTGAGTTTGTTGTATGACATGGATTACCTTTTTGTATAAAGATAGGCAAGATATAAAATGCATATTATTCAGCAGTTATTAAATGAGTCTATTCATTACAGAAAACAAAATACAGATGACTTTAATATTTTACCTAAATTAATGGTCGGGTTTTAGAGTTTCTCTTTTTTATAATCTGTATACATATAGTGAGCTTTTAAATATTATGGCAGTTTGGTTTTGCTTGTGAAATTATTTTTAAAATATCTTTATTATGCATGTAATTATTTTTTTTAATCTCTAAGGTTATGTCTTTTGGGGTACATGTTAATACACACTGATAATATTTCTTTGAAAGTGGTTTGGTTGGGGTTAAGAAGAACCCAAATCTAAATTGCTGTGGGCAACAGTAGCCATTTTGGTTTTCTTACATCTGGTTGATTAATGTTCTTTTCCATTTTTATTATTGCTAAGTGATTTCTTAGATGATTTGCCAACACATCCAAACAAAAATCAGAAAGCTGTGTTTCTCTGGTGAGAGCAAGTATGTTACGGTCTCTGAATGGTTCCTTCTAGCTTTGTGTGAATATTTTAATTCAACACATTTAAAAAATTCAAATACCTATGTGGCTTCTTTCAGAAGGTTTGTATTGGTACTTTTGTCATTACCGCCTAGGGTTGTGTTCTCGGTTTCGCTGTCAGCTCCTTGTGGGAAGAAGCTGTACTACACCATTCCCGAATGCCCAGTGCGTAGCTCCCCAGGAAGTCTTTATCAAACGAATAAGTCCCCGAGCGTACTTTCAGCCTTGGCGTTTCATCTTACTTTCTGCTTCCGGGGTCATCTGGTCCAGCTCCATCATTTTGTACAGAGCAGGGAGCAGACCTTTATAAGTTAAAGGAGTTGCTCGTGCATCTCTCCTTTCATGTTCGTTCCATTAGTTGAATATTCGATGGTCTCCATAGAAATCTCCTTAGGTACGCCATGCGTGTGTTCTGAAAATATTTTCCTTAATACTCTAGTTAAATACGAGATGAGATACCTGTGTAGGTTCCATACATTAATTACAGTGATTTATTGATAATTGAAAAAGTATGGTCTAATTACTGACAGACTTTATTTTCTAATTCAGTATTTTTTTAATTCAACATTTTAATATTTGTTTCAGTATTTGTTTTTCTTAGTTTCTCAGTATTTGCTTTTAAAGGGAAGAATTCAGTAATCCTCTTTTCTTTGTGCCATGCCAAACTCTATTTCCTTCTGTCACAGAGAGCTCCCTTACTATCTTGTCATCCTAATTTCTAAAGGTAATGTCTAATTAAAGGCAGCACAGTTTATATCAATAATGCAGACCATTGGTTTTCTTGACATTCTCTTAGGACTCTGTTGTTTGGATCAAAGGTGCAAGTCATTTTGTTCTTAGGCCCAGCGCTTCGCCTTCTTTCTCTCCTGGTTCTCAAACTACATTGTTACTAAATGTGGTAGCTGACGGCTACAGTCCTACCAGCCTTGAAGAGAAGTCTAGGTATTTAATGATAGAAAGTGGTTTCTCTGAAGACCTGTTACCCTAGATATCTGTTAAGTAGTGTTCTTCCTACTAGTGGAGAGACCCCATCAAAATATGTGCTCTTGATTCCTTCTGTGCTACTTAGAGCACACGTGGAGTCTCTTTTTAAGATACTGTATTAAAAGTCAAAGTTTACATAGAATAAACAGCATCAACTTCTTGTAGTTCTGAACTAAATGCTCTTCATTCAAGTCTTTATTCTTGGTAGTTGATAGGGAATCAGTATCTTGACCCACTAATATTACCTCTTTATTTAAATTAACTGGCACTCGGGGCACCAGGGTAGCTTAGTTGGTTAAGCATCTGACTTGGGCTCAAGTCATGGTCTTGCCATTAGTGATCTTGAGCCCTGCATCAGGCTCTGTGCTGACAGCTCAGACCCTGGAGCCTGCTTCAGATTCTGTGTCTCCCTCCCTCTCTGCTTCTCCTCTGCTCATGCTTTCTCTCAAGAATAAATAAACATTAAAAAAAAAAAAGAAAAACTAAGAAAAAAATAAATAAAAATAAATTAACTGGCACTAGTTAAAATAAAAATTGAGTTGGCCTCTTCCTTACATAAGTTAGTGTCTATAGGAAGTGTTGTGGGTTTTTTTGCTGTTTTTGTTGTTTTTTTTCCAGCACCAGTTTTTGTTTTTTCTCCCACATGACTTTATGTGTCTCTCCTTCCTGTTGTTTGAAAGTCCTCTGTATAGGAAATGGAACACTTGGATGATACTCTGAGTGATTATGTAAAGGGAAGGAACATTTCTTACTTTTAAAATACAATGATCAGTTTATTCGCTGATATTTTTTTCCCTTGTACGATTAATCAAGCAACTAAAGTGCTATTTAGAGCGTCATGAAGTTTTGAAGGATTGGTCTGGGTTAAGGTTTATGTCTGCAGTCTCAGCTTCCATTTGGTATAGGCTTTGGAATTTGAAAGCCCTCCCTTAACCAAAATCCCCTAATGCGGCTTTTCCTAATGCTGGTCTGTTACTCTTCTCTGTGCTTTCTCTGACTGGGACCTGGTGTGCCCCCAATCATTATTCTGGTATTGACCAGAATGTTTTAAGAGGCTGTCCCTTTCCCATTTTTCTCTAACTCCCTACCGAGTGCTTTTCTTGCAAGCCTATTGTTTGCAAAGTCCCATTTTCTTCCATGGTCAGAGTTTTCTGAATCTGTGAACTAAATTCATTGGTTTTTAAGGCACGATCTAGTTCCAGAGGCTATTAATTATAATAGCAATAATAATATTGTGTCACTACATTTTATAAAAATGGAGAATAAATCTGGTGCAGGAAAGAAAAAAAGTCTACAAGAATAGTATCAGAATGGGGGAATGCCTGAGCAGACAAAAAGCACTGAGAAAGTAGAACAGAAAGAGGCAAATAATGGAGAAAAGAAATTAGCTAATACTTATAGGACTATAAGTTACCATGGAATGACTTCAATAGGAAGTGTATCTAAAGAATTTTCCAAGGCATCTCCCGAAGCCATACAGAATATTCATTATCTTAAAACGAAATTGTCATCCAAAATAGTGAGACCATAGTGTTTAATTACTGTGGTTCAGATATTTTAGAAGTGTGTGTAGATTGTTTCATCTAATTCTGGAATTTTCTTTTTTTGTTTTCTGCTTGGTCCAACAGTCTTTCCCCGTCCAAACTCGCTACTTTAAGTTCTTCTGATAGCCAGTCTTCTTATAGCATCCTTACTTTGTAATTGGGTGGAGGAGAAAATGATTTACCAGATAGCATCTGTAAACTGAGCTTACGCAGTGGGCATCAGCCTGTACCAAGGGGGTAGCCATTGTTTTATTTATGTATCTGTTTCTCCTACCCTGTTCCTAAGAGAATTTAAGTAACATCCATTATCTCTGAGTCATAAAGAAGTCTTCCTCTATCACAGTGAACATTTCAACTATGGAGACAATAACTTTTTTTTTTTTTTTTTTTGCTTGTTTGATGTATTTGGTGCTCCATGTAATGTATGCAAATATACAATATCTCATGGTGGTGATCCTAAGTCGAAAGCTACTGTTTTGCTCTAATTTGAAATATAATTCATGTCAAAAACCCAAGTTGAATAGAGTAGTGTTTTTACTGGTAGTGAAAAATGTCTGATACTGTACAACTAACTACATAACAGATGTCTTCAATTAAGAAAGCTAAAAACTGTGATATCTTTGTTTAGCTCATGTGGTGTTATGTAGAACCATCATGAACTACCTTTAGTTATCTCATAAGAAGACAGGAAGCTTGTTTTGTTTTCTTTTAAACAAAGTCCACAGCAATGACTTCCATAACTATATCCAAATCAGAGCAACTTCTGGGAATTTATATTCAACTTTGCTGAGGGCAGAGATATTTTCTGTTCATTTTCCACCTTCAGTCCAAATTTGGTAGGAACTAAATTGCTTTCATCTCAAGCATAATGCAGTTTTCAGTATTCCTGGGCAAGTTAAAAGTACTGTAAATATTTAGGTAGGTGCTACTGTGCCAGTATAAATACCAAAAGGAGTGTGTTAAGTAGAATAATAATATTTGTTTAAAAATTTTTCAAAGTACTTATCATATATTTGATTCTCAAAAACTATATGATATGCAGTCTTACTTAATTTTTTTAATACAGTCTTATTTGGTACAGATTACACGAGGTCTGATGTTGAGAGTGGCTTGGCAAGGGCCACATAACTAGCCAGCAGGGATTATGTAAAGACTTGTCTAGAACTCATTGTGTTCTTCCTTATTCTCTGTAATTGTTCTGACCCTCAACAGCTTCCAGCAGATACAGACATAATCCCTTGCGTGCGGTTGTCCCTCAGCTTCACCACAGCCAGTAGTTTGCACCAGCCAGTGTCACTTTGCCTGGGAGTGGCTGTAGGCATACTTTCCAGGCCTGCTTTAGAGCAAGAATATAATTTATTCGTCACATAATGAGCCAAGTCATTTACTTCCTGACTTAGGGCCTTTATTACTTCATTTAGTGCCTCTAATAATGAGGACATTTTAATTTAAAAGCTCATTTTCAGTTCATGTTCTGGAGTTAAAAAAGTCAGTGAGTTTTCCATTTTCCATTTCTTCTTTTTAAACATAAAAAGAAGTTAATTTGTTTTTAATATTTCTTCTTTCTAGCTGAGTTTTTACAAAAATAAACTGCCGTTCTTTTTTGTTTTAAAGAAATAGCTTTATTGCAGTCAGTAGTAAGTTGCACCCTGTGAAACTGACACAGGCTGTCAACATTGAGTGGACAGGCCATCGGCGCTGTTGACTCTTAGCTGCCTGTCCATGTAGGAAGCATCTCAGAATACTGAAAAACTTGGCCAAGTAATACTTTCCTAGTGTTTTATGAGAAGGTTTTTTTTGTTTTTTTGTTTTTTTGTAGGTGATTTTGCATTGTCCGGAAGTTATAATATTATGCTCTCCTATCACATGATGCCATGTAAAACTAGAGCATGTTACTTAGCTTCCTGATGTGTCTAGAAAAAAACCCTAAAACAAACCTGTCTACTGGCTGCTTAAAAACAAAACAAAAAGACAGAAAATATTGTGGTTTCTTTACAGACAAGTTTGGTTTCTCTTTGGTGTAGCAGACTCAGGAGTGCCAGTTTAGACCTCAGGAGGTCTTTCTGGTCTCGGCTCAGCCAGAAGCTGACATTCTGTCCTTGGGCAAATCACTTGATCTCTCTTTTGGGGCCTTGGTAGCTTTATTCATTGAACCAGGAAGTTGAGCTAAATGGTCTCCAAGGTCCTTCCCTGTTCTAAAATGTTACGATTCTATTTATGAATTTTTCTTTAATATGGCATAGTTCTGTGATGTTTTGCATATTTATATTAATTTCCTTTCATTTTAGATATGATGAGTGGATTAAAGCAGATAAAATAGTAAGACCTGCTGATAAAAATGTGCCAAAGATAAAACATCGGAAGAAAATAAAGGTAAGTGCTTACTTTGCTAAAAGAACTTTTTTTCCTACGTGATAGGTGTTAATTGCAGAAATTTTCCTCCAAAATGATGCCATCAGTGTTAGTAGAAATGAAAACGCTCTCTTAAAACAGCGAATTTATCAAGTGCTAGATTTGGGTACAATCGATATTGTCACCTTATGGGAAGGTATTTTGGAAATGATACTTTGGAAAAATGATCTCTTGAGGCTTTTGT
Source organism: Neofelis nebulosa (assembly GCF_028018385.1). Lineage (NCBI taxonomy): Eukaryota > Metazoa > Chordata > Mammalia > Carnivora > Felidae > Neofelis > Neofelis nebulosa. The sequence goes on along the minus strand of NC_080794.1, from coordinate 6,153,570 downwards.
AGTTCCGACATCATGTAAGGCCACCCAGCCAGATTTCACTTATTTCAATCCCTTTTTGCCCCTCTCATCTCCAGCTAGGAGCCATAAAATAGTATGTCTGGGAGCCTGGCTTAGTGTGAGGGCTGTAAACTATTCAGAGGAAGAAAAGAAGGTATCTGAAGGCGGACGAGAGCCTATCTGTACCTTCTCTTTTTTTCTCTTCATCTTTAGCTGACTGTATTAGCAGTAGCTTAGGATGTGTTCATAGGACTCTGTGAGCCATACTGTAGATGAACCATGGGGACTCTATTAATGAACTTGTATGGAAATTACTGTTACTCTTATGTATGATAGATTTACTCTTATATATTCTAAGACTAAATCTTTTAAGCGTTTTATTAGAAAGTTGACCATTCATTAGGTAACATATAGTTGAGGTGCTTAGTAGTTCTTCTGAAATTCAGTCTTCATATTCACAGTGAAGAACTGTTACTTTCCTGCCACTGGCCCCAAATAGTGCAAGCTTTCCCCCAACATAGTTACTCTTTTCTCACTGTAAAATTGGGTCTGGTTCTCAAGTTTTGATACGGCAACCCAGTAGCTGCAACTCAGGGTGCTGGTCCAGGGACCACCCTTGGAGAACCATTACCCCAAAGCATCTATAATATGCAATGAATTATCTTCTGTGCATCCAGAATGGCGATAGTCATGTACTGTATTTGGGAGAAGTGTGAAAATAGCCACAGATTCTATAGTCAGACCTGTATAACAGGATTTCAGAGTTGTCTGCTACGCCATCATGCTCTATATCGTCATTCAGGAAGCTTGTCTAAATGTGGGTTTTTTTCTATAAATTATTTTAAGACCAGATTTAAAAAATAGTTTCCAGGAAATATTTTAGTTAGCCTCTGCTCCTCTTATTTGTAAACAGTCAATTGGAGAAAATTTCTCATTTTTTCCAGAAATGTTACTTTATCAATGAACAGGTAGGTTTCTTCCAAGTTAACTTCACAACAGATCATTTGCAGAGTTATTATTCCCAGTTGTCACCTAAATGAAGATGGTTGGAATTTTGTCGCTCCCAGCCCACATTTTATATTGAAAAATGTTACAAGTTTTAAAACTACCGGGCTGAAAATTTGTTTATGGATATTTAAGCCTGTTGTGATTTAATTTTGAAGAATTTGTAACACCGGTTGTTAGCAGTATGAGCTTTTAGTCTCGATTGTTCATAGGATCTCTGGTTTACTTCCACAATTAAAATGTAAATATTAGACAAAAACTTTTTGCTCATCCTGCAGTACCTTTGGAAAAAAAAAAAAACACCTCTGGCTGTTTAGAGGAGCTTCTTATATTCTTTCTTTTCATATTATTTAATATGTGATACAACTTTGAGTTTAAAATGAGTATTAGCATTGTTACAGTAAATACTTCATGATAAACTATGGGTAACATGGCATACTTTTTTTCTTAACCTAGAATAAATTAGACAAAGAAAAAGACAGAGATGAAAAATACTCTCCTAAAAACTGTAAACTTCGGCGCTTGTCAAAACCACCTTTTCAGACAAATCCATCTCCTGAAATGGTATCTAAACTGGATCTTACTGATGCCAAAAACTCTGATACAGCTCACATTAAATCCATAGAAATTACTTCTATCCTCAATGGACTTCAAGGTAAACCTAACAAATACCCTGTTGCTTGCAACTCTGTGTTTTGTTACGAATCAAATTCTGTAAAGGCAATGTACCGTTTTTTAATTGGACCAGAATTTTGTTGCCTGTTATTACTTGAAATAAAATCAGCCATTGATTGAGGCTTGGAAGTACTTCTGTTATTAGTAGATCTAAAGGCATCCTTAAATTTTAGTTACAATTTATTATTTACCCTATAGTACTGTGTTTTTTTTCTCAGGTACTGTCCTTTCTGTTGCCACATAAAGCATGGTTTGTGTTAGGTAATTTTAGACTATAAAATTACACTGAATTTTTTGTTAATACCAAATTTTGTTTATCTTGATTGCATCTACTATGATCCTCTTTTATGATAGTATTATTGCCTATTAATATTTGAGGCAGAATGACCTATAACTAAGTAATACAATGTGAATGTTGGTGTGTCTACCATAGTGGTGAACAAATAACATTTATTTAAAAGAATTTTGCATTTCTGCCCCAGAAGTAATTAGTATCCTGATTTTAGTGTGATCATTCCTTAACTTTTCTTTTGAATAAACATATATGTATATATTAAACATAAATACATATTTCCAAAGAGCAGATGAATTTTTAAAACACGGAGTAGCCAGCACAAGCCTTGCTGTGAAGGCTCCCTGAGAATGTTACGTGAACGGAGTCTGTAGGTCATATTCTGGTTTCATATTCAGCTGCTCTGAGAATTCGCAGAAGCATCTCTCAGGGAATTCGCTGGGGCAGGGTCAGAAGGGAGTTCTGGGATACATCGGGGCTCACCACAGCCAGGACGAACAGGAGCGTGGCGGTAGTGAGCCGCTCTGTGTTTTCTGATTCTAGGCTTTACCAAACGAACTTCTAGCTTTCAGGTGCAGGCCAGAGCAAAGCATTTCTCCTGGGTACAATGATGTAGTCCACTGATCCCGATAACATCTTGCAAGACATAGAGGGGAGAGCTGGAGTTTTATCAACACATTGTTCAAACAAGCTAAATCTATTTAAATGCGTTCGGACAGTGTGGTGGCAGCAGGCATCTTAGTGATGGTGGTCCTTGCTATTTCTTTGGAAAGGACACTGTGTAGGACTGGTTTCCTTCTGCATCTGGTACACACATAGCTTCCTGGGGAGATCCTATTCTAGGGATCACTCTTCAGAGGAGCCCTTGGAATTCCTTTGTTCTGGCATCTCATGTCTGTTTTACCCTCGGCATACTCTCATTGTGGTGGAGCATATTCTCTAGTAACTTTTTAAGAACAAGTGAGTGAGAAGGAAAGCAAATTTTTAGAGACTGTGTGCATCTGAGAATATCTTTATTCTGTGCATGGTTTAGCTGAGTTGAATGGTTTTCCTTCAGTATTTTATTAGCATTGTTCAATTGTCTTTTTTTTTTTTTAGTTTATTTATTTATTTTCAGAAAGAGAGAGAGAGTGTGAGCAGGGGAGGGGCCGAGAGAAGGGGAGAGAGAATCCCAAGCAGGCTCTGCACTGTTAGTGCACAGCCCGATGTGTGGCTTGAACTCACAAACTGTGAGATCGTGATCTGAGCCAAATCAGGAGTCAGATGCTAAACTGACTGAACCACCCAGGTGCCCCTCACCTGTCTTTTCTGATGTTGTTTCTGGTCGAAGTTCAGAGCTCTTACAATTCCTGATTCTTTCTGTGTGACTTGTTTTTTATCACTTAGGTTTTTTGTTCTTTGTTTTGGGTGTTTTTTTGTTTTTTGTGTTTTTTTTATTTTATTTTATTTTATTTTTTTGGCTTTTGCTTCTCTTTGGAATCTGGAATCTTTGTTTCTAATGTCCTAAAATTTCACGGTGATTATGCCTTGTGTGGATATATTTTCATCCACTGTCTTGAGTACTTGCTAGGCTCTTTTCATTCTAGAAACTTGAGCCTTTTTGTTCCAGGTGCTTTTCTTGAATTATTTTGTTGATTATTTCTTCCTCTGCATTTTACTGTTCTCTCTTGTTTTTTGTTTTGGATTTTTTTGACTTACCATTATATCAGTATTGCATTTTCTGTAGTATATTTTAATATGTTTATCGTTTTGGGGATGAGATTATTCATTCTTTGGTCTTTTTTCTCTGATTTCTTGGAAATTTTCTCAACTTTGTCTTCTGATCCTTTCGTTTATTATTTAAAAAATATTTATTTTGGGAAAAGCACAAGTGGCGAAGGGGCAGGGAGAGGGAGACAGAGGATCCAAAGCTGGCTGTATGCTAACAGGCTGGCAGAAGCGAGCCCGACGTGGGGCTCAAACTCACGAACCGTGAGATCATGATCTGAGCCAAAGTTGGACACTCAACCTAATAAGCCACCCTCGTGCCCCCGCCTCTTATCCTTTTAAAAACTAATTTACTGCCGTAATGTTTGGTGACAGCTGGTATATTTTTAATTTTCAAGACTCTTCATTTTCTACATGTTCTCATACCATTCTCTTCTTTCAAGATGGGTACAAGATCTTAACCTTTCTGGTTTTGCTCTTTCCAAAGGATATTGTAAATTTTTTGTTCTTCTTTTGCATGGTTAGCTACTTCCAGTTTGCTTTTTCCTGCTTTATTGTTTTGATCTCTTTTTCCTTGGCTGTCTTCTCCTGATTAGGAATCTTGAGCACATGGTTGGGACTTGTCAACTTTGAGTTAATTTCACTCTAAGGTAATCTGGGTGGGCCATTTTTTGGAGAGGACTACTGTCAGGTCTTTAGGTCTTTTTCTTAGTCCAGTTGCATCCCAGAGAAAAGAGTCTTCCAGCCCTGACTGGAAGGTAAGAGAATGTCTTCTAGCGTTTAGGATCCAGTTGAGGATTAGGGAAGGAAGGAGGGGAAATTCTTAGCAGTTGTAGTTCACTGATCCCACTGAGTTCAGCATCACATCTGTACCTGCGCCTTCAATAGTTCTTAGCATTGCCTAGGCCAGAAATCCTGTCTTCACCATCTTCAGAAAATAAACCTCCAGAAGAGTGGTCACCTGGCAACCCACGGGGTGAGGACCTAGGGATCTAGATGCTTTTCGAATAATGTTCACCCGATGCTCCTTATGTTAAGCTGCCTCCTCCACTTTTCATTTTCACAGTCACCTGATACAGCCAATTTTTATTGAAGAGTCTATGGAGAATTGGGTTTTTTCTCAGCTCTACTCACTGCTGGCTTGGGTCTGTTTACTCTCATCCATCTGCTTTTTGGCTTATGCATTCTATTGTTCTCTCCTCTTGTCCCTATTTTTGTTAGCGTATTACTTCAGAAATTGTGTTAACATGCCACGTGTATGATATGTGTGTTGTAATATATAGTTATTAATATATATTAATATGTTCCATATTAACACATTAATACATATCCCAAACAAATATATATACATATGCACAGATATGCTATTTTTATAAATGGGATCATTAACACTACAAAACCCCACCTTTTCGGGGGGGCTTGGCATAGTAGAACTGATAGATCTTTTCGTATCAGCATATTCATGCAACTGAATGGCTGTATCTCTATTTATTTAATTCTTGATGAAAAAAGGTATTTAGATTATTTTCATTATTTTTCCTATTGTACATAATTCAACAATGACCATCACAAGTGCCATATTTGTAACATTTCACATATTCTCTTCTTCATATTTTCTCTTTTCTGTGGTAAATTTTTATTTTTGATTTGGCCATAGATCAAATTTAAGACATTCAGGTTATTTCCAGCTTAAAAATGATTGCTGCTATGAATGCATATGTATATGTACATGCATATATAAAGAAAAAATGAGGCCACCCATGAGTGTAGAACACAGGTAGCTAGGAGTCTCTGCCCTGGCATGAGATGAGCTGGGAACAGAACAAGAGGGTGGGTGATTGTTGGAATTCTGTGGAGTGATTGAATATCTCTAGAGAATAATATTTCACATTTAGGCACCAGAGATCCCCTCAAGTAAACTAGATCCCTGCTGAATCACCTAATGGAAAGCTTATCCATTAATAAGCCCTACCAATACAGTCAGGTTTTAGTAGGTCATCCTTCAGTGTGAACAGTCAAGGAGAGCTCCCACATAAAATGTGGAAACTAAGACGGAAGGAGTGACCCTTGAGGAGAGAGATAATGAAGGTAAGAAGCATATTAGTTCTCTCCGGTTATTATTAATCTCAGAAAACCCGTAAGCATCTGTAAAACAAGAACAGGATACAGTGATAAAGTAACAGAGAACAAGAAACACCTAGAATTAGACATTGAAATTAAAAATCAGTCAAACACAGTTTGGAGTCGAGGAAAACTTTGAGAAAATGTGAGAAAGCAGTGATAGAAATGTAAGAAGATGAGTGATACTGAATAGTAAATAGTGAAATCAGAGGGGAAGAAATGAACAGGTAACCGCGCACACCACTGTGGTTTGAGGATACTCACGTGTGTATATCTTTGTTTTTCACTCTGGGGAGAGTGACACCAGCATTACTGCTAGAATCCGCCTGAGGAATCAAGAAGCCATGGGAACAGCATGCCTGGTTATACGTAACTAAAAAGCAGTTGGATTTTGAAAAAGCGAAACTCTAGTTTTCTTATGAACTGTCTCACGACTACGTTATTTATTTTTTGATTTGTACCTCATCACTCCGTGCTGTATTATATAGAGTGTGGCAGTTCTGTCTGTCTTAGAGAATGCTGTATATGTGGTGGTGGGTTGTCCTCCCCAGTCTGCCATATACATACCAATCACTGAGATCATCCTAGAATAGTCCTCAGGTGGACAGAGGAATAAACAGGTAACTAAAAGAAGAAAAATCTCCAGAACTGACAGACACGAATCTTTAAATTGAACGAGCCTACCCGGTACCTGATAAATTCGTGAATAAAGAACCATGCCACAGTACGTTATTACGAAATTAAAAATACCAGGAATAAAAAACCACTACTATGGTTGAGGAGATAAATGAAAGTAGTGTTTTTAAACTATAAGGCAAGGGGCAGTACCTTCAAATTTTTGAAGGAAAATAATTTTCAACTTAGAATTCTGTACCTGGTTAAACTATCGATAAAACGATGAAATTTGAGAGTAAAGATGTATTTGGACATGTAAGGACAAAGAATATTTACCTCCTTGTGCCTTTTTAAGGAAAGTACTAGATGATGTGCTCCAAGACAATCTGGGAATAAACCAAGAAGGAGGAAGATGGGCAATTCACATACCTGTGGGTCTCAGTCAGGAGAAAGCAGTGAAGGTGGGGGGGCCTGGGTGATTCAGTCAGTTAAGCGTCTATCTCTTGATTTCGGCTCAGGTCATGATCTCAGGGTTCGTGGGACAGAGCGCAGCATCAGGATCTGTGCTGACAGTGCAGAGCCTGCTTGGGATTCTCTCTCTCTCTCTCTCTCTCTCTCTCTCTCTCTCTCTCTCTCTCTCCCTCCCTCCCTCCCTCCCTCCCTCCCTCCCTCCCTCTCCCTCTCCGTCTCTCTCCCTCTCCCTCTCCCTCTCCCTCTCCCTCTCCCTCTCCCTCTCCCTCTCCCTCTCCCCCTCCCCTGTGCATGCTCGCGCTCTCTCTCACTCTCTCTCAGAATACATAAATATAAAAAAGCAAAAAAGAAAGTAATGAAGGGAATTACTAAGATGATAGCTGTTAGAGCAGACCCAGAGAGCCACCAAACTAAATGGAGTAGAAAGTAGGTCTTCAGGATAGAGAGATTCGGTGAATAAGGGAACTGGATGGAGTGCTTGCCTGCATGGAGCAACTGAAATAAATGTGAAAAAGCCTTAGAAAAGGAAGATGTACCGTCAAAAGGAAGGACTTTTGGAAGCTTGGAGAAATGGCTCTATGAGGAAGGAAGTTTGTCAAGTGTGGTGCTTCTTTCTGTAGTGAACCACATTTATGTATATTATAAACAGTATATTTAATTAACTGAAGGGGCACCTGGGTGGCTCGGTCAGTTAAGCGTCCGGCTTCGGCTCAGGTCATGATCTCACAGTCCGTGAGTTCGAGCCCCGCGTCGGGGTCTGTGCTCACAGCTCAGAGCCTGGAGCCTGCTTTGGATTCTGTGTCTCCCTGTCTGTCTGCCCCTCCCCTGCCCATGCTCTGCCTCTCTCTGTCTCAAAAATAAAAACATTAAAAAAAATTTTTTTTTAAATAATTAACTGAAGATAACTATATATGGAAAGTATGGCAGGAGATAGGAGTATTAATACAATACTCATGGCTCATTGCAGGCTAAACTTCCTAAGCGAGCACATCTCTTAATTATATACTATCAGAAAACATGGTTTTGAGACTTTGGAGGCTTGGGAAGGAAGAAAAAGAGCTGTTGGTTTTCCATTGAGTTTCCATTTGTTTTTAGTCATATATGCAGTGCTTTGATAATTAAAACAGTTCAGTTGTACAGAAACACATTGAAACGTTTAAAAGTTTTTAACTACCTTAATTGTGTCTGTTCTTTTTTACTTGTGGCAAACTTAGCTAAAGAACATAGGTAGCGTTGTAGTCACAATTATAAATTCAGGAGGCAAATGACTTAGGTTTCTGTTTCTTCTCTACTTTTACTAGCTCTTTGGAGTGGTTTAACCTCTCTACATCCTAGTCTCCTAAACTATAAAATGGGGTTAATAATAATATACCCCTCATAGGGTTTTTGTGAGACTGAGTCAGACAGTCTATGCAAAGCGTACCAAAGTATCTGGCATGTAGCAGTTTCACAGTAAATGTTTTATTAAAATCACGATAAAGGCAATTACTTTTTATACTTAGTTGAATCCATTTACTGAAATGTACTTTCAAGAAATCAATTCTGTAAATATTTTTATGTAATGTATCAGTTACTTAAGTTAATTGGGTCTACTCTTCAAAACATTATAGAAAACAGGGCACCTGGGTGGCTCAGTCAAACATTCAACTCTTGATTTCGGCTAAGGTCCCGATCTCAGGGTCATAGGATCGAGCCCCGCCTTGGGCTCTGTGCTGGGTGTGGAGCCTGCTTGAGATTCTCTTTCCCTCTGCCCCTATCCCCCGCTCATTCTCTCTCTCTCTCTTTAAAAAAAAAAAAAAAAAAGACAAAAAACAATTTGGAAATTCATTGTTCACAAATCTTTGCCTAATCATTGCTACATTGAAAATGAAGCTTACGGGGCGCCTGGGTGGCGCAGTCGGTTAAGCGTCCGACTTCAGCCAGGTCACGATCTCGCAGTCCGTGAGTTCGAGCCCCGCGTCAGGCTCTGGGCTGATGGCTCGGAGCCTGGAGCCTGTTTCCGATTCTGTGTCTCCCTCTCTCTCTGCCCCTCCCCCGTTCATGCTCTGTCTCTCTCTGTCCCCAAAAAAAAAAAAAAAAAAAAAAAGAAAAAAAAAGAAAATGAAGCTTACAATTTCATATACAGACTTTGAAGTTAGAATAACCCGGGATTCCATCCTGACTGCAGTTATTTTCTACTCATAAATTTGGAGGAGTTTCTTTTTCATAATCCGCTTTATTGAGGTATAAGCTACAAACAATAAAATTCACAACTTTTACACTTACCATTTGATGTGTTTTGGCAAAAATATATGGTGGTGTAACTACAACCACGGTCACAGTACACAACATTACCATCATGGGGCACCTGGGAGCCTCAGTCAGTTAAGCATCAGACTCTTGATCTCAGCTAACGTCTCGATCTCAGGGTCATGAGTTCCAACTCATGCTGGGCATGAAGCCTACCTTAAAAAAAATTACCATCGTTGTGTGAGTGTCTTAAATCTCCAAAACTTAGTTGCGTCACCTGCAAAATAACGATGACACCTAGCAATCCAAGAGGACTGTAAACATAGGGGCTAATATAGAGAGAGAGGGCCGTGCACAGGGAAGACACTGCTGGTGTCCTTATCATACTCACCGGTGTTTCTTCTTTTCTAGCTTCTGAAAGTTCTGCTGAAGACAGTGAGCAGGAGGATGAGACAGGTGCTCAAGACAGAGACCACAGTGGCAAAGAGGAATCGAAGATCGATCATTTGACCCATACCAGAAACGATCTTATTGCGAAAGAGGAACAGAACAGTTCATCTTTGCTAGAAGACAACAAAGTCCATGCAGATTCGGTGATCTCCAAAGCAGTGTCAAAATCTCCAGAAAGATTACGAAAAGATATGGAAGGATTATCTGAAGATACGGATTATGAAGAAGACGATGAAGTCACAAAAAAGAGAAAAGACGGTAAGAAGGACAGCGCAGAGAAGTCTTCAAAGCCTCAAGTCAAACGTGGTAAAAGAAGGTATTGCACTACAGAGGAGTGTTTGAAAACTGGATCGCCTGGCAAAAAGGAAGAGAAGGCCAAGAGCAAAGAATCGCTTTGCATAGAGAACAGCAGCAACAGCTCTTCGGATGAAGAGGAGGACGAAAAATCAAAAACAAAGATGACGCCAACGAAGAAATACAACGGTTTGGAGGAAAAGCGAAAATCTCTACGGACAACCGGTTTCTATTCAGGATTTTCAGAAGTGGCAGAAAAAAGGATAAAACTTTTAAATAACTCTGATGAGAGACTTCAGAACAGCAGAGCTAAAGATCGGAAAGACGTGTGGTCGAGCATTCAGGGACAGTGGCCGAAGAAGACTCTGAAGGAGCTCTTTTCAGACTCGGACACTGAGGCGGCAGCCTCCCCGCCCCATCCCGCCCCCGAGGAGGCGTCCGCAGAGGGCTCGTTGCAGCCGGTGGCCGAGGAGGAGGGCTGCCCCCCCAGCGCCGAGCTGGAAACACCGCCACCGGCCAGCGCCGACAGTAAGCCCGCCGAGGAGAAGCCGGCGGAGGTCACCGACAAAAAAGCGGAATTTCCCAGCAGCGGCAGCAACTCCGTGCTCAACACCCCCCCTACCACCCCCGAGTCGCCTTCCTCGGTCACTGTAACGGAAGCCGGTCGGCAGCAGTCTTCGGTGACCGTGTCGGAGCCGCTGGCCCCGAACCAAGAAGAGGTTCGCAGTATCAAGAGTGAGACCGATAGCACAATTGAGGTGGACAGTGTCGCGGGGGAGCTGCAGGACCTCCAGTCGGAAGGGACCAGCTCGCCGGCAGGCTTTGACGCCAGCGTGAGCTCCAGCGGCAGCAATCAGCCGGAACCAGAGCACCCAGACAAAGGTGAGGGCCGAGCCGTGTCCGTTGGCGTAGTGTAGAACCTTCTGACGTTTCCAAGGGCTTCGCGGTAGCACTCGTTAGAGCACGAGGCGCAGAAGTGAAGTCCTTGCGTGAACGCGGTAAAAATGGAAATTGGAAGGGTGCTTTGAGTAATGGATAGCGAATGCGCTGAAAAGCTTGGGGGGGACTTACCGTCCCGTGCGTGAGCTGTCTGTGACATCCCCAGGGGACCAGAGCCCATGCTGGGCACGCACCCAGGCCCAAATCCACACCTTTTTGAAGATTCCTTATACGCTGGTTGACTATGTGGCATGAGCAGCTTCCATATATATCTGTAACGTTGTTTTCGCAATTGTAACCGATGTGCGTTTTCTCACAAACATTTTGATTTGTTGACAGACCCCTCCACCCTTAACCAAATACTGTATGTAGGGGTTTGGAGCAACCAACTGTCCAGGCACTGCTTTCCTCAGACAACCGTGTCAAACTGATTTTCAAGCCTGACTAACTTGTGTGAGTTTGTAAAGGAATTTGATGCTTTCTTAGATGCATAGCTTCCAAATCGAAGGAGCAATGTGTATGTTACCCTCCAGTAATACTTTTTTGATTTTCCGTGAAGTTGTTAAAAGTGGAAACCCAAATTAGTACTTTTAAAAGTATTGGTGCCCTTTGATTTTGCCATAGCTATTCGTGTGTCTTCATTCTTCTTACAGACCACTTCATTCAGGTGTCTTTAGATGAATAGAATATACGCCGACAGTTGGCTTTGAAACCTACTTTTTCGCTGTACAGATAGGATGTGTACTTTACGTAACATACCGGTTTTTATTATGCTAGTTTGAGATTTTTAGCTAAGCTTAAAGAGATGTGATACAGATCAGGTGGGTTAATTCCTAATTTTCTCACACAAATTTTTTTTTCCTTTTTTTCTTTTTCCAGCTTTAGTGAGATACAATTGATGGAACATTGTCACACAAATCTTGACTTAAAACATTTCTTTTTAAAAAATAAATATTAAGTAAAAGATATAATTGCAGTGCAATTGGGATCTTCTTTGGTTTTTCACATTCACACATACAGCTACAGTATGTGTGCCATAAAAAAGAGATACGGTAGCTTCTGATAGAAGCAGGTTAGCATTGCACTTTTGAATCTTAATCTTGACTAGGTTGAAAAGAATGCAACTTAAGAAATACTCCTGGGGCGCCTGGGTGGCTCAGTCGGTTAAGCGTCCAACTCTTAGTCTTGGCTCAGGTCATGATCTCATGGTTCGTGAGTCATGGGATATTCTCTCTCTCTCTCTCTCTCTCTCTCTCTCTCTCTCTCTCTCTCTCTCTCAAAATAAATTAAAAACAAAAAGAAACTTTAGAAGAAATACTCCCAAATTTAGGGTAACAGAGACCATCTGCTATACCAGAGCAAAGAGAGAATTGATCTCTCTTTAGAAATAAATTCTTGGGGCGCCTGGGTGGCTCAGTCGGTTGAGCGTCCGACTTCGGCTCAGGTCATGATCTCGCAGTTCGTGGGTTCGAGCCCCGTGTCAGGCTCTGTGCTGACAGCTCAGAGCCTGGAGCCTGCTTCGGATTCTGTGTCTCCCTCTCTCTGTGCTCCTCTCCTGCTCATGCTCGCTCTGTCTCTGTCTCTGTCTATGTCTCTCAAAAACGAATAAACGTTAAAAAAAAAAGTTTTTTTTAAAAAAGAAATTCTTAAGCATTTATTTCATATGGCCTTATTTTAAGAAATTTGTCTACTGGATACCAGAGAATTCACATTGTGTCAAAAGTAAAAATGTAAATTTTACAATTTAGATTTAGGATTTCCCTCCAGTTGGCTTACATTTACTTACTTACATCCAGTGGCTTCCATTACTGTTTATTTCTTGCAGCTGAAAGCTTCAGAATTAAAACTCTTTTAGGGAGAAACCTGACAATTATTTTTAAGATTCTGTGCTTCAATATAGTCATTATCTTCATCACCTTCTTTGTGTTTTATTTAAGTTGTTATATTAAAATAGCTTTAGAAGAAGTTATTGCTAAGGTGTAATTAAAAAACAGTCTAGAAGTTGCAAACAAAACAGTTAATGGCCTATTCCGTTTTTGACCAAGGAAGCCATGTCTTATATACTCGACTGATGATATCGTTGGTAACAGGACTAAGAAATATTTTTTGTAGCAAACATGCCATAATTTTTATCACATCTGTATCATGTCATTATAGTATTTTAATACTATAGTAGTATACAGTATAGTATTTCATTGTACTGAATAGAAACAGGACTTTATTAATCTCCGGAAAAGATAGTCTGGTAGCCGATATAGATATAATTAGAAATACATAGAAACACAGTAGATGTTGTGGACCAAGTTAATAGTATAGAGAAAAATGTACTGAAACTATAGCTTGGAGTAGTTGTCAAGCCATGAAGCCTGGCCCGTCATGGAAAGTCTTAGTGAAGATGTAGGATGTGGGCTAGTCCTTGAAGAAAAGGAAGACATTTATGAAGTTTCGGGATAATTTCCTACCAAGAAGGTGAAACGTTTCGTAGGATCATTATGCTGGATTTATAAATGGTATATGTGTTAACCAGTGCCCTGGCAGTGAAGTTACTGTTAAAAGAAATAAATTGGTAAAACAGCTAAGTGTGAATTACTACTAAAATTTATCCCATTAATATGATGATATTTTAAAGTTGTTAATATCACTGTAAGCTATATCATTAATGTTTTCATCTGTGACTAAATCTTAATATTTTGGTTCTATTGAATTTTCGCAAATTTCAGTTTTTATTTTCATCATTTACCTGTTTTTGGAGTTACTAGACTCATAAACTCCCAGTTCTATATTGAGAACTATTTTTAGTTTGTATCTGATTTTTCTAAGAAGGATGTGCATACTTTATTTGCTTTTTTAAAACTCTTTTATTATGTGTAATAATTCAATTAATGAAAATTCATTCTAAAAATTATAGTAATTCTATGATAATTTGTAAAGCTCATAAAGAACATGCATAGTTTGAGAATTGTTCTATGCTTCTAAAATGTGAGATTAATTTATACCTAGGAAAGCTTGATTTTATTTTGTGTTACTTAATCATTTCTTTTCCATCGTAGCCTGTACAGGTCAGAAAAGAGGGAAAGAATCTCAGGGAGGAGGAAGTTCATCAAAAAAGCAGAAGCGAAGCCATAAAGCAGCAGTGGTAAACAACAAAAAAAAGGGAAAAGGCAGTAAGTGTGAAACCTCTAATTATTTATGTATAAAAATAATGGCGGATATGTTTCCCCTCCCCCCACCCCCACCACCCCCACCCCCCCCACCCCCAATTAAGAAAGGGGCATTCAGGATATGGGATAGTTAAAGATTTTGATTTTTGTCTCTACCGTCAAAAAAATCACACAGAAGTCTTCTGATCCTAGGTAAACTCTAGGATTAAGCAGTCTGGTGTTATTCAGCAGTGGTATTGATTGCTGATGAATGACCAGGTAATCCTTTTGAAAATAATAGCCAGTGTAATGTAAACTCAACATCTTTGTTAGTTTTATGTCCCACGGTTTTTCCAATTGCCATTGTATGTATCACATATAATTGAAAATGCTTCAATTATATATTATTTTTATTACAGTGAAATTGATTGCTTTGTAATTCTTCAAGGCAAAATCAGACTGGAAGAGAACAATCAAGGTAGCCTTAGAGCTGTACCTCCAGCAAGTCCAGTCTGTTACTTTTGTCGTTCGTGCCCCAAACTCTGTGTCCCAAGAGCAGCTAGAAGCAGTACTAAAGATTGAACTTTAGTAATGGCTCTGTTTGTTGACCAGCAGGAATTTATATACTGTATTTCTCCTGAGAGCTGCACATTTAATCTCTCTTTTGTAGACAAAGTGAGAAGCAGAAAATATGTAAAGAATTTTTTTTCAGGTGCCCCACACTGACCTCCTGCTGCTCTTCCAGGAGACTCCTGCCACCTCCACTGCCTGACCTTTGCTATCGGCCGGCTTGGCTGCACTTCAGTGCAGAAAAGGGTTATGCGGCCAGCTCCCCGAGGTTCTGCTGAGCCCATATGACTTCCAGGCGGTGAATATGGCGTCCCTCGGGGCCCCGGGCGGCTGTGCTCAGCAAGGCCGTGAAAGCCGGGCTGAGGCAGACCACTGCATCAGAGCGGGGCCAAGCCTTGGGTGGCTTAGCTAGCAGTTGCCAGGGCTTCCAGAGCAGCAGTGGGGGGATTGGGGGGGATCCTTTCGAGATGTGTGTAAAGGAGTGGTGGAGTTTCTTCATTCTCAAAACACCACAGTGGGAGGAGTTGCTGTCTACCTTTGCTATCTAGAACACTTGTCAGGCTTTGAGAGCCCGACTGTGCCTTTTTGGGGTAGCTGTTAGTAGATAAAGAATCAATACATGCCAAATTGATCACCAATTATTTGGAATAACCAACAGGATATTTAAAGTGTTACTACACAGTGATGTTTTTGTCTTCAAGACTTTACCATTTAATGACAGATCCTAGGAGGGCTCCTCTTCAACGAGTCAGTTCATGTATTCCTATAATTTAGCGGTATAGTGGGTATATTTAATTGTATTCAAACACTGTTCTGTAGCAGTAACAGTTAATTGTATTCTCCCATTTTAATTATTGGGCTTAAGGCTTGATAAATCAGAATGAGGAAGCCATTCTCTGAGAAAATTTTAGTAAAGTTGAACTAACTCATGGAATCTAAAATAATACTTTGTATCCAGAAAGGTAATCCATGGAAATATCAATCCCATCATCTACTCATTCACATGGTTAAACAGTCAAGGTTAAGCCTTTCTGTTCCAGTACCGAGGCTTTAATCAGCAAAGGCAGTTGTAACATAATTATTTTGCAGATTTGTGAAATGTTCATAGTGAATATATTTACCAGAGTATAACTGATGGTTTATTTTAGTCCACAAGCTACGACGTAGGAGTTACTTAAGGAAAAAAATCATTGTACACATCAAAGTTTAGAGTTCATTCCCAAAGAAGTTTTTTTAAGGAATTTCATGATTATCTTTCATTGTTTGCTTGTGGCCAGAGGAGTAGAAAAAGTGTTACATGTACCTGGGTTCTGTATACAACCCAAAATGTGAAAATTAAGTTGCTACAATGAGTCACTTAAAAAGATGCTGTATTCTATTTTATATATAGTAATCTAATAGAATAAAAAGCCATTGAAATCTATAATTATGATACATTTGATAGTCTACCAGGTATAACGGAAGATTAGTTTGAATGTTTTTTTAAAAAAATTATTATTGGCAATTCAGGTAAGAAGCATTTTTTGGTTTTGGTTTTGTTTTCCTAAACTGAGATGCTACTGTATTTATACATGACAATTTTCCAGGTTTCTAGGCAGGGTCTATAAAGCAAGGTATTTATTTGAGTAATAAAGTCATGCAGTTAATTTTAAAATTAATTTTTCACTAAAGTCTGTGACAAATTTTTTGTTACTTTTCTGTTTACTCACGCTTTTCTTTCTACTTTTATTTCAGCAAACAGTAGTGATAGTGAAGAACTTTCTGCTGGGGAAAGTGTAACGAAGACTCAGTCAGTCAAATCAGTTTCTACTGGAATGAAGTCTCACAGTACCAAATCTCCGGCCAGGACACAGTCCCCGGGAAAATGTGGAAAGAATGGTGACAAGGATCCTGATCTCAAGGAACCCAGTAATCGACTACCCAAAGTTTACAAATGGAGTTTTCAGATGTGTAAGTGACACCTAGTAAGAGGAAGAAGCTTCAGCCTAGTAATTTTGAGGCTAATCCCTCTGAAAAAGAGGCTGTAACCAAACTTGAGACATCATGACCAGTTGTAGTGTCGAGAGCATATTTGGATCTTGATTTGAATAAACAAATTGCTAACAGAAAAATTTTAAGGCAATTCAGGCAGATACCAACATTGAGTAGATATTTATGATATGATATTAGAAATTTGCTTTAAAACAACCTAGTCTTGGGGGTGGGAGTAGATGGGGTGTAAATAAGACAAGATTTGCCATAATTGCTAATCACTGAAGCTGGGTGGTGGTATATGGGACTCCATTATTCTATATTCTCTATACTTTTGTTTATGTGAGAAATCTCCGTAATAAACACTTTTCGAAAAAAGATTATCCCAGCGTTAGTCACACACACAGAGATATTCTTAGGAAATTGAAAACTGCTCTTTAGAGCTTTTAAAAATTTTCCTACAACTTAAAAGTTATATATACTCAAAAAAAAACCAAACAACCACACATTACACATACTCATAAAAATCTAAAGAAAGAACAAAAAGAGGCCAAAAGAGAAAAATTTATCCACAGTCCTGACATTCAAAAATATATTCAATTTTAACATTTTGGTGTCTTTCCAAGTATAAGTTTTAGTGATACATTGTGGTGATACTGTATATGAATGAGGAATTTTTAGCATGCATGTTTAGGTTATAAGGTTTTTAATTCTACACATGCATACATTCAACAGATAACATGCATGTATTATGTACCTGGCATATATAGGCATACCTTTTTTAAAAAGATTATTTTATGTATGTGTGTATGTATGTATGTGTGTATTTATTTATTTAATGTTTATTTATTTTTGAGAGAGAGAGTACAAGCAGGGGAGGGGCAGAGAGAGAGGGAGACACAGACTCCTAAGTGGGCTCCAGACTCTGAGCTGTTAGCACAGAGCCCAACGTGGGGGCTTGAACCCACAAACTGAGATCATGACCTGAGCCAGAGTTGGACACTTAACCGGCTGAGCCACCCAGGCGCCCCTATTTTATTTATTTATTTACATTTTTGAGAGAGGGAGGGAGAGAGACAGCATGCATGTAGGGGAGAGGGAGGGAGGGAGGGAAGAGAAAGAGAGAGAGAATGAAAGAGAATGAATGCATATCTGAAGCAGGTTCCACACTCAGCATGGACCCTGACTCGGGGCTGATCCATGACTCTGGGATCATAACCTGAGCTGAAATCAAGAGTCAGAGGCTTAACCCACTGAACCGCCCTGACACCCCTAAAGATTTTATTTTTAAGTAATCTCTAAACCCAGTGTGGGGCTAGAGCCTACAACCATGAGATCAAGACTCACGTGCTCCACTAACTGAGCCAGCCAGGCGCCCTTATGTAGGCATAGCTTCTCATGTTCTAGCTAGAAAAAAAAATCTCAGGGAAACAAATGCTCACAAGCCTTGGTTTTAGTTTATCTGTCTTGACATTTTTCTACAACCATACTACATGCTTTCTTTTATATGGTAAAATTTTGTTTAAAAATACATACTGATGAAAGTTTTAAATTCACAGCGGACTTGGAAAATATGACAAGTGCTGAACGCATCACAATTCTTCAAGAGAAACTTCAGGAAATCAGAAAACATTATCTGTCATTAAAATCTGAAGTAGCTTCCATTGATCGGAGGAGAAAGCGTTTAAAGAAGAAAGAGAGAGAAAGTAAGTGTTAACCTTCCTTTACTTAAACCAGCAGTCTATGACCCCACAGTTAGATTCGTGTGAGTTTATGTCTGGGTCTTCGGGCAAGTTCTTTAATCGCTCTGCCTTATTTTCCTCATCTATAAAATGGGGAAGAATTTAAAGAAAAAATGATCTCAAGTCACAGGTCACAATGTTCACTTTCATGGAGTTTATAGATAGTCTGCTTTAAAAAACAAAACAAAACAAGTAAGATTTCAGATAGTGAACAGCACTGTGAAGAGGCAGAGATTGGATGGGTTGTGTTAGGTTACAAATTGTTGTGTTAGGTTACAAATGATCAGGACATGTTCATTGAGACCTGAATGACCAGAGG
Organism: Neofelis nebulosa; assembly: GCF_028018385.1. NCBI lineage: Eukaryota > Metazoa > Chordata > Mammalia > Carnivora > Felidae > Neofelis > Neofelis nebulosa. Next base: position 6,135,033 of record NC_080794.1, on the reverse strand, counting down.
AAGCGAGAGGAGTTAAATCTGGGGGAAAAGAGTTCTCTTAGTCTGCCAGGGCTGCCATAACGAAGTACCACGACTGGGGTCTTAAACAACAGGAAACGTATTGCTTATCTCCAAATACTGTCACGTTGGAAGTTAGGGCTTCAGCATAGAAATTTGGGGAGACACGGTGCTCGGTCCATAAAAGAGTCCTGGGCAGAGAAAACAGTATTGGAACTTTTGACATTTTGGGGCCGGGTAAGTCTTTGCTGACAGGGGGGCGGGCAGGGTAGGGGGGGCGGGGAGAGGTCTGTGCACCGCAGGATGCTTAGCAGCATTGCTGGCCTCTACCCACTGGATGCCAGCAGCAACCTACAGTTGTGACAACCAAAAATGTCTCGAGACATTTTTCAGGTATCCTCTAGGGTGCAAAATCACCCCAGGGTGAGAACATCTGCTATGAGGGGATACATTTGGTGCCTTTTGGAAGCAGGAAGAAAATCATTGTGGTGAAAGCAGTGGAAACATCAGCTAGGTAGGCAGAGGCCGACTCCTGTGGGGCCTTATAGGCAAGGATGAGGGGTGGAGATTTTATTCTAAGTGAGACAGAGAGCTGTTTCAAAGTTTTAAACAGAGAAATGACATGGTCTATTCATAGTACTTAAAGATCACTGTCTGCTGTGTAGAAAGCAGACTCTAGAGGGGCAGGGGTAGAAGGAAGAAGTGTCGATTAGGAAGCCCATCGCAGTGGCTCTGGGGAGCGGGCGACAGTGCCTTGACTGGGGTACTTGCAGGGAAGATGGAGAGCAGTCTGTGTTCATAGCGCTCGCTGATGGATATGGTGTGGGGGGAGCAAAGAGGAATTGAGATGATTTGTAGGTTTCCAGCAGGAACAAATGGCTACTTGGTGCTGACTTTGGAAACTGAGGAGGACCTAGAAAAGGTAACATTGTGGGTTGAGGAACACAGGATCAGATGTTTTGTTTTCACCATGTTACTTTTTGAAATGCCTAGTAGGCATCCAAGTGGGATGCCAGGTAGACAGTGGGGTACGTAAGCGTGTAGCTCAGCGGGAAGGCAGGACTAGAGAGCAAATTTTTAAGTCATTGCCTGGCCATAATACAGTAGTTAACTGTAAGCGGTTTGTTAAGCCCCAGTACTTGAGTAGATCACCTGGAAGACGAATGTGGGTACAAGAGAAGGAGAGCTGGGGCAAGCCAGCTTTTACAAGTAGGGCTGAGAGAGGGAAGACTAGCAAGACGTGAGGAGTAGCCTTGAATGAAGAAAACCGATGAAGGTGGCCAAGAGTTGAGGAGGCCGGTGGTCATCTGTGCCAAATGCTGAAAGGCCAGCAAAGTGGTCAGTGGCTGGGCCATGCTGGAATCATCGGTGGCCTTTTTGAGAGCATGTACTGTGAGCTGTGGAGGTGCAGAAGCTGGTCTAAAGCTGATTCAGAAGAGAGGGGGAGGCAAGGAAGTAGAAATGGTGACTCTCTAGGAAAAATCTCACGTTTGCTATGAAGGGAACAGAGAAAGGGGACCCTAGGGGCGGAGGTGGGGGGACAAAGTCATTGCAAGCTTATGATTATGCCTCCCCGACCGTCCTCTGTTTCCACTGCTCCCATTCTCTGATGAAAATCAAAGCACTTTGGTTTTCATTTTCTTTTTCTTCAGAAGAATGTTCTTCGTTCCCTTTTCTGCGGTTGTGATAAGTCCTATACCTCTCCACCTTTGTCTAGGCTTTTTAATTTGTGGAGAGACTGAAAGTCTGGGTCATGGAGTGATTCGAAAAGAAATTAAGTGTTAATATATAGAAAGTATATACAGAAGCATTCTGTCAAAGGAAGGGGATCAGGGTTTTATTTGATAGGTAACCATTTTTTTTAAGTTTATCTTGAGAGAGAATGCACACACAAGCAGGGGAGGGGCAGAGAGAGAGAGGGAAAGCGATTCCCATGTAGGCTCCACACTATCAGCACAGAGCCCAGTGCGGGGCTCGATCCTGCGAACCATGAGATCATAACCTGAGCTGAAATCAAGAGTCCGATGCTTAATCGACTGAGCAGCCGCCTAGGCGCCCCTCCCCTGATACGTAACCATTTAAAAATAATTAAAAATCAACTATAAGCATACTATTTAAATTCTTGTGCCAGCGCTCCTTATTCTTCCATCGCCTAAGCCTTGTTAGAGTGTTTTCATGTAGTAAGATGTCTACCCAGAAACAGCTCCTCTGAAACGGTGTTTGTATGTGTGGTCACCATAGGTTCTCTGTAGCAAGTGATTCTTATAAATGGATGCCTTCCCTGGGGAGTTAGCAGTAAAAGTCAGTTCCTAAATACTATTTAAAATATCAGTGGAAAATGACTATCTCAGCTGTTCAAAGAAATGCAAATCAAATAGGATACTATTCCTAGCCAAAAAAAAAAAAAAAAAAAAAAGTATAATTGAAACCAGTGCTAGGAAAATACGGTGAAATTCATATTTTATGCATTGCTGGAAGCATTGGCACAATTATTATGGAAAACAGTTTGACTATGTACTTGGAGAACTAGCTAATTCCGGTTCTAAGAATAGGTCCCAAGGAGAAATATGTGATGATAAAGAAGTTTGTCATGGTAATATTTATAATAACAGGTAGAAATTATTTAAATTGTATTATCAAGTGATACATTGCATGGAATAAAAAGAAGTAGACATTTAAAATTTTATTTGTAACGCTCAAAATATTTATTATATTGTTGTTAGCAACAGGAAGACACTAGAATTAAATAAGTTAAAGTTCATAAATATAATGGAATACTATTCAACTTTGAAAAGAAAAAGAGGTAGATGTATATATGTACCAGTATGGAACAGTCTCCTAAGGTAAGTTGTTAAGTGTTAAAAAAAATAATCAAGAGGGGTGGCTGGGTGGCTCAGTCACTTAAGTGTCTGACTTTGGCTCAGGTCATGATCTCATGGTTTTCGAGTTCAAGCCCTGCATCAGGCTCTGTGCTGACAGCTCAGAGCCTCGGCCTGCTTTGGATTCTGTGTCTCCCTCTCTCTCTGCGCCTCCCCTGCCTGCGTGCTCTGTCTCTTTGACAGTAAATTTCATATTAAAAATAGAAAATAAAAAAATAAATAAATTTAAAAAATAAAAAATAAAAAGTCAAACACTATACTGTGGTGCTTCTACTTACATTTTCAAAATAAAGTTATAGCTACACATGTTAAATTTGCATATCCTATCTCTAGAGGCTGGAGAGGACATTCCTCTAGAACAGGGATTGGAACATTTTCTGTAGAGACAGTTAATAAATATTTTGGCCTTTGTGGGCCAAGGGGCCTCCTTAGAACATTTGACCCTGCCATTGTAGGTGTAAAATATACCATAGGCAGGAGGTAAACAAATGGGCGTGGCTGTGTTTCAATAAATTTTATATAGAGAGAGAGTTTATTTAAGTAATCTCTGCACCCAGTGTGGGACTTGAAGTCACAACCCCGAGATCAAGAGCCACACACTCTGACAACTGAGCCAGCCAGGCACCCTTCCAATAAATTTTTCTTATCAGAAACAGTTGAGGCAGCTCTTTCTGCCCATGGGCCTGTCCCAGTGCTTTTAATAAAATCACCTTTTTTATGCCAAACAAACAACAGGTGGGCCAGATTTGGCCTTGGGGCAGTAATTTGCCAGCACCTCTACTAGAGTTTTGAAGACTGAAGCAACTGGTAACAACAGGGAAGTGAAATTTGGAGGACTTAGGAGGGTTTTCATGAGGCAGAGATTTGCTTTTCCGCTTTATATTCCTATATTGAAGGAATTTCTTTTACCTTGTGCATGTATTCCTTAAAACATTTCGTTTTTCAAATATTGATTTATAGGTGGACCCGGGTAGTTCAGTTGGCTAAGCATTTTATACTTCAGCTTAGGTCATCATCTCACACGGTTTGTGAGATTGAGTCCCACATGGGGCTCTGTGCTGCCAGCTTGGAGCCTGGAGCCTGCTTCTGATTCTGTCTCACTCTCGCTCTCTCTGCCCCTCCCCACTGTGCTTCCATGGGCTCGCTCGCTCTCTCTCTTTCTCTCTCTCTCTCTCTCAAAAAGAAATAAACTTTAAAAAATATTGATTTATAACAATGAGAGAATTTCCCTGAAGAAACTAACGGATGTGTCATTTGCTTTGTATGCGAAGTGCAGGAAAAAGCAGTAGTCAAGCTGTGGACCCTTTTGTTCCAACACTAAGAATCACTCTCATCACCATTTAAATTTGTAAGAAACTCTAAACACAGAAAGATGCAGGAACTAGGAGGAAGGAAAAGATTTTTGGGTGGATTACCGCTTTTTCTTATTGGCTTCAAAGCTCTTTTTGATGTTTGTCTCACTGTTACAAAGTCGATTCTTGGTTTTATTTCCGTGTCTTCATAGACTGGGTGCACAATTGGTTTTTTCCTAATATGATGTGTGTGGGAGCGGCATTCCCTGATCTGTCCCTTTTCCTTAACTCTGTATTTCAGGACCGTCTAGAGCTACTTGAGGTACACTGGTTTTTGCTTTCTTTACATCACGGCATTGTGACCTTCGGACTGTTCTTGCAGGCTTGAGTGATTTCAGAGAATACGACAGGCTTTTAGCTTACGGGGCTGGTGTTTTCTTTCCCTCTGTTGTCGTATGTACGTTCATTAAGCCTTTGGTTTGGTTTCCCCTTTCTTCAGGTGCTGCTACGTCCTCATCCTCTTCTTCCCCTTCATCCAGTTCCATAACAGCTGCTGTTATGTTAACGTTAGCTGAACCGTCAATGTCCAGCGCATCACAAAATGGAATGTCAGTTGAGTGCAGGTGACAGCAGGACTTGCTAAAGCACTTTGCACTTAATGGCTGTTGAGGGCCACGTCTTTTTTTATACTGCACAGTGGCACAAAAAAAAATCAGACAAGCACTATTTTATATTTAAAAATTGTTTCTTGACAAGCTGACTTGGCACTTAAGTGCACTTTTTTTATGAAGAAAAAGTACAATGAACTGCTTTTCCTCAAGCAATAATTGTTTCCAACTTGTCTGGGAATTGGGTGTCTGGTAACTTGAAGGCCTTCCACTGTGGCAAATGGAGGCTTTTCACTGCCTGTAGAGACAATACAGTAAGCATAATTGTTAGGTGGGCCGGAACATGTCAAGATAACTTACTGTATATGTATTCCCTTGTATTTTGTTAAAGCTGGAACATTTGATATTTTTCCATTTATTTATGAAAAAATACGAACCTATTTTCATTTGTACGAGCTAATTGTTTTTTAAAGCAAGTCACCTTAGGGTGGCTTTAATTGTATAAGTCAAGCACATGTAATAAATTCCAAACCTGCAGTTAACAGGATATTAGACATCAATCCTGGTAACCAAATATTGAAGATTCTCTTTAAAAAAAGACTGAACATGTTTACAGGTTTGAATTAGGCTAAAAGGTCTTGCAGTGGCTTTTCATGCCCCTTCAAATTGGAATGGAACTACTGTACTTTGCCATTTTTCTATAAATCAGTATTTTTTTTTAATTTTGATATAATACATTGTGTGAAAAAAGAAAATGGCTAATAAACTGTATTAAATCTTAAACAATGTATAAAGATTGTACTTAGCCAGTTCAAAGTGTATATTTATTCATAATGAATTATAACAGTTATATTTTTGTGTTTTCTTGTAAATGTTTCTTTTTCCTTAAATACAGATAATTCATTTGTATTGCTTATTTTATTATGAGCTACAACAAGAGGACTTCAGGAACAAGTAAACTGTATTAGTATGGTTCCAGGTTGTTGATATGAACTGTCTCAGAAGGATGGTTGTTATTTTAAGTATAAATAGCTAATCGGGGTGGTAGGCCTATAAAATTAAATGCCTTGTATAAAATCCAAAATGAACGCAAACTTGTTTTCACTTGTATTGACTTTATGTTGTATGATTCCAATCTCTGTTCTGTTTGGCACTTGTATTTAATTCTACACCTTTGTAAGACATTTGTATATTGCGGATGTGTTCATTCAAGCTATTTAATACCTGGCACTGTTAATACACAGTACTTTACTGTACAGACTGTTTTACCGTTTTAATTGTAGTTCTGTGTACTTTTTTTGGATGGGGCTGGCATGTTTTATTTGTTTTCTGGCAATACGACATGTGAGAATTTCGAAGCGTTTTGTTGTAGATGCTAACGTGTCAGAATCCTTTACATTCAACTTTTCTAAGAAAAGCATTTTCAGTCTTGTAGTGTGTGCTTACAGTAACTAATTTTGTTGAAAATGGTTTCAAGTTATTCAAATTTGTACAGGACTGTAAAGATTTGTTGACAGCAAAACGTTGAAGAAAAAGCTTATAGAATAAAAGCTATAAAGTATATATTAGGATCTGCAAACAATGAAGAATTATGTAATATATTGTACAAATGTAAGCAAAGGCTCTGAAATAAAATGCCATAGTTTGTGAATCCTTGATTTTGTTTCTAAAAGATTAAGTAATTTTAGTTCATTTCTGTTTGTGATGATTGACTGGAACATGCATCTCCAGCCTGTATTATCCACAAGGGGTTAATTGACATACCAAAAAAAGGGAATATTATACCTATAAGAATTAAGAGTCCATTAACGGGATTCAGGATTTATTAGGCATTTTTATATCTTTGTATATACACTATAGACTATTTTGCTTGAGTCTGAACATGAGTATTCATTCATCACTTGGAGGTTTGTCTAAAGAAAAAATTTTTATTTTCTTTAACATGTGGAACCATTACCAGCAGCTTTTTTTTCTTTTTTCTGTGTTACAATTTCATTGGACTTTTACTTTTAGTGCACTCTGCCCCACTGCACATTGGAATCATCTGGACATTGTTAAAACAGTGATCAGTACTCCTGTGCCCTGTTGGTGTTGGGGGTGGGGTGGGGGGGGCAGTGGAGGCCATCCTCCCATCCCCCCACCTCTAGGCCCCCAGAGTTGTATTCATTTGGTCTAGGATGGTACTTGGATTTAGATCTTTTTTAAAAGGTCTCTGGTGATTTAATATGCATCTGCTTTTTTCCACATTAAAAAAGATCGGTATTTAGATTTTTATGCCCCATTTAAATGAACTTTCCACCTAGAGGCAATCCTTTCTTAAGAATAATTTTTAAGGCCTAAAAAGCTCAAATGTATAGTTTTAAAGCACCTTTGGGATGACCCTGTATTTATTGTTACAGAAATTTGTTTAATGGATGATTTTTAAACTGTTGTAGAACGGTGCTTCCCAAAATGAAGTCTTAGAATACCGGTTCTGGGAAATGCTTTGGGAATTCATTGCCAAATATATATGCTATATATAGCATTTTTTCTTCGCAGAGATTCGGTGTTGGCGTATTAAAAACCGAGAAGGCCTATGGAGAGACCCCTGGCTAACTTCCTTTATCTACTGTTTTCACTCTTACCTGATCATGAAACCCTGGTTTTCAAGGAACTAATATCACGTACTTTGTGTGTTATAGAAACAGTGATTCCAAATTTTGTTGGAATTGAGGTTTATACTCTTGGGCCTCTCTGCCTTCCTGCCTGTTGTGAGAATTCATGGTATTACCAGAATTTGACTTAAATTCACCTCTGGTTACCTAAACTATAGTTTATCAACCTAGTTACAATGGATGGAAAAATTAAGATGGATGTTTTTTATAGTGTTCTCCAAAACCATTTTATTTCTCCTGAAATAACCTGAGGGTCAGGTCTTGTTAATTTTCTTAAGTGTAGGGAGATTGGGGAAGCCGAAGCAGAATACGGAAGACCAGTAACGTATTTTCCAAAGTATTTTTGTCTGTATCTTTCTATGAAAAGAGTCCTTATATTTTAAACTCTTCAGAGGCATTAAGTGATCTCTGAACAGTTAAAAACCAGTTCTGAACAGCAGTGGGGGTCATTTTTTAACTGTCCAACCACAGCCTCTTTCATCCTAATTCTTTTCCTCTAGAAGTGTGTGCTCCCTTTCATTCTTTGTGAGCCCATTTCTCCACCTTTCTTTTAATTTTAACCTCTTTAGGGATTTGTGACTACCATCATGATGGGTTTTGTGTCTATTAGATGTGATCCCCAAGCGGCAATAGTTTCATGGTTTTATTGTGGAAGTAATCTACGTAAGGCTTAACAAAATATGTGCTAAATTGTACAGTCAGGGAAAGCCAGTGGTTAGGAGTCTAGAGGGGGCGGTGAATGAGCACACAGGGATTATGATGACAGATGTGATGGTGACACACAGGAGCTGCAATCCTTAAAGTAACATTTGAGGGAGTTTCAGCTAGAAATGGAATGTGTAGGTAAGAGTGGAGAGGAAGAGTCAGGAAAGGCCAGATGTGATGAGGTTGCAAGTGCTACGGATAGGAAATGATTCTTGGAATAATACTAGAGAGAGTGGGGATGAGAATGGGGTTGGGAGACATTCTGAAAGAGAAATTGAGTAGAACTTCTTCTTTGGACTACATAGGATAGATGGAGCGAGGTGCTTGAATTGCAAATGCAGACAGTTGGATTTGTCTCATCTTTTGTGAAATACAAGGTCACAATTACGGGAAGCCTAAATAAGAGACTCGGAAATCGAGACCAGAGCCAAGCAGTTGAATATTGGGTGTTTTCCATCAAGTTTTCTGATACAGTCTATAAAAGGGTCACATATATTCTCAGTTACTTCTTTTAAGCAGCTTTCAGAAAGCACGTCTATTCTCGAGTCAAAATTAAATCCGATTTTACCACCAAAGTTCTGAATTCAATTACTTAATAACAATTTGATACTTTTATTACTTAAAAATCAATTTATCGAACATTCACTAGGTACGGCAAGTAGAAATACAGAAATAAGGTAAATAAGAAAAAGGGTAAATACATTAACACTAGTGCAGTTAGATGAAGGCTTGGAAAAAAAATCTATTGTAAGTAACTGGGAGATTTTTCTAGGGGATATCTGAGCTGGGATTCCTTTCGGGTAAAAGAATAACAAGGAATAAAAAAGGCTAGAATGTGCGGGTTTGGAGGGAGAGGAGTCTGGGAAATTAGGCTGAGAAAATAGCAGGAGTTTTCAGTGCCCAGGATCTGGTAGAATAGCTAAGCAGAGCAGGTTAGAGCTGGAGCTTACTTTATTTTTTTTTTTTTAATATTTTTTTTTTTTAACGTTTATTTATTTTTGAGACAGAGAGAGGCAGAGCATGAACGGGGGAGGGTCAGAGAGAGAGGGAGACACAGAATCTGAAACAGGCTCCAGGCTCTGGGCCATCAGCAGCCCAGAGCCCGACGCGGGGCTCGAACTCACAGACTATGAGATCGTGACCTGAGCTGAAGTCGGACGCTTAACCGACTGAGCCACCCAGGCGCCCTGGAGCTTACTTTAAACGTTATTTTGAAATAGTGTGAAATACCAGAAAAGTTGCCAAAGCAGTGCAGAAAATGCCCATGTACGCTTGGCACCGATTCACCAATTACTGTGTAGCCTACATCCCTGTAACCTCATTTCTTGATAAACCTCCCTCCCTCCTCTTCAGTGATTCAGGGGTTTTCGACCGTGTTTCTCTCCGCTTGGAGTGGCACCCCACACCCAGCCTGGCTGATTCTTATTTATACTTCAGGCCTCAACTACTCTCGAAGACTTCCCGCACTCCCAAGAAAGGTTTCTTTCCAGCCTGAAGAGGTCCAACCCGGCACCGTAAGCCCTGCGCCCCGCTGGCTCCCGCTCAGCCCAGGCCGGAAGGGGCGTGGTTCCTGGAGCGGAAGTAGCCGGGACCCGGAAGTGCCGGACTCGTGCGCCGCCGCTGTCTAGAAAGCCTCAGGATGGGGACGCCGGTGGAAGGAAAGAACAAGAGGAAGAGAAAGAAAGGTGCCCAGGAGAGGTGAGTGGCGGGTGGCACGTCCGCCTGGGCAGGGGTGTGCGTTCGGGAGCTCTGGAGGGCGAAACGGTGGGGCCTGGAGTGGCTGAGTTTCTGGCGTCGGTGTCTATAGAGACAACCCGGAGGACGGCGTTCGCGGGAGTCTGGCCGGAGACTATGTGGTTGGACAAGTCGCCAGCAGCTTGCTCCAGAGCAGGCGCCCCCCCAGAAATAGTACAGCTCGGTTGGCGTCGCTCTTCAGCTCTTCTGAGCCTCAGCTCCAACCCGTGTATGTGCCTGTGCCTGTGCCTGTGCCTAAAGTAAGTCACTGAATTCTATTCGGAACGTCCCGTCAGAACGGCTTTTAGAACAGTCTGCTTCGCAGGGCATGATTTCTAAAGCGGGGCAGATAGGGTTAATTTTAAGTAAGCTTTCATTACCGGAATCCAGTGAGAGAGAACACTTGCTAATTTAGGAAGACTACTAAATTATGTAAAAAGATGAGGTCTCAAACATAACTTCCAACTTTTAAAAGGAAACCACCAAAAAAAGGAAACGGGATGAGGAGGAAGAAGGTACATCCCAAATTCAAGGACCACTTTTGCAAGAACCTTCACAAAAAATGAAAGTGAAGAAGAAACTTTCTGCTGCAGACAAAAAGTTGGCAAACAGGTCGGTAGACTCGTCTTAAGCTGATGTTAAAGAAACTAGATGGTAAAGAATTTGAGATTTTTATACCTGCACTCTTCATCTTAGTGTTTTGCTCATCTCGTAGTTCTAGGTTTTACAGAAAAAAATTTTTATTGTGTAAAATGTCATACATATTCAAAAGTTGGAAAGGATGAGAACCTCATATGCCCAGCACCAGCAATTACTAATCCTTGGCCAGTCTTGTTCCATCTTTACCCTTCATATCTCCCTCATTAAGTAGAAGCAGATTTAAGGTCTGGAATCTAAATGTGTAAATATCCCAGCATGAAAAAGGTGAGTTTTGTTTTCCCAAACTCAGAGATCAGATTTCCCCCATTAGCTTAAAAAATGTTTTCATGGGGCGCCTGGGTGGCTCAGTCGGTTGAGCGACCGACTTCGGCTCAGGTCATGATCTCGAGGTTCCTGAGTTCAAGCCCCGCGTCAGGCTCTGTGCTGATGGCTCAGAGCCTGGAGCCTGTTTCAGATTCTGTGTCTCCCTCTCTCTCTCTGCCCCTCCCCCGTTCATGCTCTGTCTCTCTCTCTGTCTCAAAAATAAACAAACATTAAAAAAAAAAACAAAAACAAACATGTTTTCAGGGGCACCTGGATGGTTCAGTTGGTTAAGCGGCCGACTTCGGCTCAGGTCATGATCTCACAGTCTGTGAGTTCGAGCCCCGCGTCAGGCTCTGTGCTGATGGCTCAGAGCCTGGAGCCTGTTTCAGATTCTGTGTCTCCCTCTCGCTCTCTGCCCCTCCCCCGTTCATGCTCTGTCTTTCTCTGTCTCAAAAATAAATAAACGTTAAAAAATTTCAAAAAAAAAAAAAATAAACACTTTCCAGGGGCACCTGGGTGGCTCAGTTGATTAAGCGTCCAACTTCCGCTCAGGTCATGATCTCACATTCCGTGAGTTCGAGCCCCTCGTCGGGCTCTGTGCTGACAGCTCCGAGCCTGGAGCCTGTTTCAGATTCTGTGTCTCCCTCTCTCTCTGACCCTCCCCCGTTCATGCTCTGTCTCTGTCTCAAAAATAAGTAAACATTAAAAAAAAAAAATGTTTTCATTACAGTTTATTTGATCAAGATCCGAATAGCGGTCACATCACAGGCTCCCTGGTAACTTTCCTTGGTCTGTGAAGCCACTCTCTTCAAGCCCCTTAATTTTTTTTACTTTCTCTCAGAGAAAGGTGTCTCGCTCCTTGTCCAAGGTTAATTCGGTCACCTGTGCTTTGGATACCACATACCTCTTTTGTCTCCCTCCGGATTATTCCCTCAGCTATATCCATTTTCTTCTCCTTCCTGTGGCTTTCATCTGTCTCCTGTACAAATGTGCTCAAGTGTCTCATCCTAAAAAGAGAAATCTAACAAAACCAAACCCTATCTTTGCTACGATGCCCTCAGCCCTTCCCTTCATAGTCAAGCTTTCGGAATAACTTTATACATGTGTTCTTCCTTTTCCTGATCTATTTTCTCTTCCAGGAACTTGTTGTTCTGACGTGTTGAATCTGACTGTTCACTTGTTGTGTTTTTATGTGATCTCACCAAACTTCCGAAGCAGCGTGCAGTGAAGATATCCTGACCCACTTGCCATTTTTTTTTTTTCATTTTTTTTTCTTAACATTTATTCATTTTTTGAGAGACAGAGAGCACAAGCAGGGGAGGGGCAGAGAGAGGAGGAGACACAGAATCCCAAGCAGGCTCCAGGCTCCAGGCTCCGAGCTGTCAGCACAGAGCCCAATGCGGGGCTTGAACTCATGAACCGCGAGATCGTGACCTGAGCAGAAGTCGGACGCTTAACCGACTGAGTCACCCAGGCGCCCCACACTTGCCATCTTTAATAGGCAGTACAGCCTCTTCCCTGTTCCATTCCACATGGTGGCTTTTCTTCCTGAAGCTATTAGATTCTTTTATCGCAGTCTCTTCTGATTCCCCTCTTGTTTGTCTGTTCCTTCTCAGTGTTCTTGTGGGTACCTCTTCTCCTGCCTACTCTGTAAATGTTGATTTCCTCCAGGATTCTGTGGTCGTCTTCTCAGGACTTTTTTCTACCCTTCATTCTGAGCAGTCTCCTTTATGCCCGTGGCTGCACCATTCTGATTTCTCTCCTGATCTCCTAATCTGTGTATCTGTTTGCCTGCTGGCATCTGCACCTGTATATTCTAGATACAGTTGACCTTTGAACAATGGAAAGGTTAGGAGCACTGACCCCCACACAGTCAAAAATCCACATATAACTTTTGACTCCCCCAAAACTTAACTACTAATAGCCTACGGTTGACCAGAAGTCATACCATAAATAGTAGGTAAACACGTATTTTGTATGTTATATATGTCATGTACTGTATTCTTACAATAAAGTGAGCTAGAGAAAAAAATGTTATTAAAAATCATAAGGAAGAGATGCCTGGGTGGCTCGGTTGGGCATCCGACTTCAGCTCAGGTCATGATCTCACGGTCTGTGAGTTCCAGCCCCACGTCGAGCTCTGTGCTGACAGCTCGGAGCCTGGAGCTTGCTTCAGATTCTGTCTCTCTCTCTCTCTCTCTCTCTCTGCCCCTCCCCCGTTCGTGCTCTGTCTCTCTCTGTCTCAAAAATAAATAAACATTAAAAATTTCAAAAAAAAATACATAAGGAAGAGAAAATACTGTACCACATTTATCAAAAATAAAAAAATTTAAAAAAATCCACGTTTAAGTGGAGTTCAGACCCGTGTTGTTTGAGAGTCAACTCCACCTCAAGTTCAGAATGCTTCAGACTGAGCTGCGTAGGCTCCTGAGACCTGTTTGTCCGCAGGAATGTACCACCAATCTTCCATCCAGTTGCCTGAGCCAGTGACTCGGGAGTCGTCTTATACCCCCCCTTTTCCCTGCGTTCTACTCAGCTGCCGGGTCCTGATGGTGCTGTCTTTTAATATCTCTTGAATCTGTTGTTCCCTTTCCACCCCTCCCTTGCTCAAGTTGGTCTGTTGTCTTCTCAGATACATGCAGTTATAACTCTCTCCATACCGGTCTCCCTTTTCCAGCCTTGCCCCTTCCCTAAGCATCTTCTGCTCTGCTGCCCAAATGATCTTTGTAAGGTGCCCCAAAATTTTCAATGGCTCTTTAAGCTCTGTGGGATACAATCTAAGCACTTGCACATAACAGCCATGGTCCTTGACCTGGTTCCTGCCATAACCGTCTCGGTTCCTTTCACTCCTGCTTGGTACTTTATATGCCACAGTGGACAAAAAACTAGACATGAACCCTCTCCTTAGTGGAACTTACGGTCTAGTGGAAGAAGAACGTCAAAATTTACTGAGGACAATGTGCCAGACACAGCCTTTCCCCTCCCCTGAGAAGCCTCTCATGTGTGTTTTATTTTTCTACACCATGTTACCATTGTATTGTGAACTTTGCTTATCTCTTCAGAGGCTGGAGTATTGCAAGGTTTTTAATAGTCTCTTTATCTTTCTATCCCCAGACGCTAGAACAGAATAGGAACCCAGTAAATATTTACTGAGTGAATGAATCATTTACTACCCACGACTCGACTCATATTACCATTGCCTCCTTAAGATCCCAGTCCCGGGGTGCCTACTGGCTCAGTCGGAAGAGCATGCGGCTCTTGATCTTGGGGTTGTGAGTGTGAGCCCCACTTTGGGTGTAGAGGTTACTAAAAAAATAAGTAGATAAACTTAAAATATGTATATATATATATATATATATATATATATATGTATATATGTACATATGTATGTGCATATGTCTGTGTGTGTGTGTGTGTGTGTGTGTGTGTGTGTGTGTGTATATATATATATGTATATATGCATACATATGGTCCCTGTTGGTTCTCTGTTAGAATTGATGCTCAGATCTCGCTTACCCATGTGCACCAAGGTTTTTGTTGTATTTGCCATTTCAGAATATACTTTTGACAAGCAGTCCTTTAAATATTACAGTTAAAAGTAGGAAATGTGGTTTTCCCTGTTGGCCACATTGCTTTTACAAAGTATTTTGCAGCCATTTTAACCTTTATAGACCCCCCTACAAGTGCTGCAGATCCCCCGGAGTTCTAAAGCAGAGAATGAAACTCGGTATTCATAGAGCATAAACTAGACCTCCAAGAGCTTTACAACTTTTGTTTAAATGAGCAACTTTTGTTGCTCTGCAATAATCTGACAGTTTTAACATATCTTCAAAAATTGAGCTTAGTTTTTTCTAATCTTTTTTTTAATACATCATTCTTTTTGTAAAAAAAATATTTATATTTGGAGAGAGAGCGTGAGCGGGGGAGGGACAGAGAGAGAGAATCCAGAGCGGGGTCCGCACTGCCAGTGTGGAGCCTGATGTGGGGCTTGAACTCAGGAACCATGAGATCATGACTTGAACTGAAACCAAGAGTCAGACGCTTAACCACCTGAGCCACCCGGGTGCCCCAATTTTTTCTAATCTTGAGTATTCTAGAGATACTGGTCACTTTTTGGTAATGCTGTTTCTTAAATTTAGATATGTTTGTGAATCATAAGTTTATATTTAGGAAAGCTAGAAGTAGGTGAGAAATATTTCAAATCTTTGTGCTTTGTCAGATACTACATCGGACTTCTAGGACTCTTGTTCTTTTCTTTTTACCTTTTTTTTTTTTTCATGGCCTTGTAAAGGGAAAACGCCCTAGCAAGTGCTGATTTAGAAGAAGAAATTCACCAAAAACAAGGACAGAAAAGGAGTGCTTCTCAATCTGGTATTAAAGCAGCAGATAAAAAAGTACTTGATGATGTAGATCACACAGTTGTAAATCAGAGAAAGAAAATTGAAATCAACCAAGAAGAAGAAAGATTAAAGAATGAGAGAACGGTGTTTGTTGGGAATTTGCCTGTCACGTGTAATAAGAAGGTAAGTGTGTATAATCTACATGTTGTAAGGATTCAGAGAACTTAATAACTCATAACTTTGTTTACTCTTCCTTTATTGAATAAGTACATAATTAATAAGTCATTAACATATAGCTTCATTGTAAATGATTACATGAATCATTCTGTAGATTGATTCTGGTATACACCTTCTCCTCTCCGTTCCCATAGTCACTGCCCTTATTCATCCTTTTGCAAATCTGCAAACAGTATTGCAGTGGCCTCCTGGTTTGGTTTTGGTTTTTTTATTCCTTCCAGCCCTCTTTTCTGTTACATGTCACTAGAACGTAAACCTGAAATCATGCCTAGCATAGAGTAAGGAGCTCAATAAGTATTTGTTATATAAATGAATGAATACATCCTGAGGTTCTTCCATTATGTGGGATTTACTAAACCCGAAATATGCCCTTTACTTTTACAGTTTACATGTGGCAAAGATTATAAAAGATTCAAAGACAAAAATGCATACCTTATGGATACTAACAAAAACTTGAGATGCGTTTTATGTGTATATATGTGTGTGTGGAAACTATTTTTTGTCTTCCAACCGAGTAGTCCCTTGTTCCTGAAATGTTCTTAAAAGAAAACCTGGCAGTAAAAGATGATCAGATGGTTTTACTTAATTCTTTTTTGTAGCACTTACTTGATGTTCTGAAAGTAGACTAAAGTATATATGTTTTTTTTATTTTAGAAGCTGAAGTCATTTTTTAAAGAGTATGGACAGATAGAATCTGTACGATTTCGTTCTCTGGTATGTTTTCTCCCTGTCTTGAAATTGCAAATCTCGAAACGTATTCGTTTAAGTCAGACTTATTAACATGTTGGTATTAGTGAGATGGAGAAGCACAGCCTTTTGAAGCAACAGGTTCAAATCTAGCCCCAGAGAAGAAGTGCTCTTAAGATCTACTTCTGACTCCTGGACTCTGTTAAATTAATGTGTTCACACAGTAAAATGATATCATTGTAGGAGGGTGGATGTGTGACTTTTGTTTGCGGAACATTAATATGTGTGGAATAGCATTTCTGAGCTCCAAGGCATTCAGTCCAGGAGGTTGGTGTACTGCAGACAGTACCTACCACTGTCAACTTAATTTCCCTAAAGTACTTCTTCCCAGGGGCGCCTGGGTGGCTCAGTCGGTTAAGCGTCTGACTTCAGCTCAGGTCATGGTCTCACACTCGGTGAGTTCGAGCCCCGCGTTGGGCTCTGTGCCGTCAGTTCAGAGCCTGGAGCTTGCTTCGGGTTCTGTGTCTCCTTCTCTCTCTGCCCCTCCCCAACTCGCGCTCTGTGTCTCTCTCAAAAAATGAATAAGTGTTAAAAATTTTAAAGTACTTCTTCCTGGAACTCGTGATCATTACACATATAGGTACCGCATCACTTATGCGTGCACGCACGTGCGCGCACACACACGCACTTTGGCCTGGTATTACTTTTGGGGATCTTGCTCTGTCCCTGCATTACCGGTCTGTTTGATGACTCTGTTGTGCATTCTCCGGCACCCCATGCTTCATTATGGTGCTTATGACACTGTTCTGTAGTCGTTCCATTATTCGTCTGCCCCACCAGACTGAAAGCTGATAGCAGACAGCCGGTTTGCCTTGCTCATTCGTGGGTCACCAGTACCTGCACATTGTGCACATGAAGCTTGTATGGAATTGCCTAAAGCCCTTACATTTGCCTTGCTGGGAGTGAATTCTGTCCTGGTTCTTAGCCTGACAGTCAACACAGGGTGGCCCTGAGGCCACGTGTGACTCTCCTGCAGCCTGGGAGCTGCCCTCGTTGCTGATCAGACGCTTGCGCTTTCTCACTCTTCTTTTTGCTCAGTTCATTGGTTTTGTTGCGACTCCTCCTCAAAGTCTCATTTTGCCTAGTGAGATACAGTCTGTGTTTTGGTAGGCGATTAAAATGTTAATTACTCAAGTTTTTCTTTTTGATACTTTGTACCATCAAGTTTTTTTTTTCCCCCCTATTTCTGTACCTTACTGCTTTGGGTCTTACCTACTCATTTGTATCTTCAGTAACAAGATACAGATGCTTGAGGGCTCCTGGAAGACACCTAGTAAATGTGTTTTGACGACCATCATTCACCTGTTGATTGTTCACTTGGGCATTTCTCATGTCTTGCACGGTTACGCTGTCTGTATTTTCAGAGTTTGTGAGTAAGGCAAACTGAGAATTTATATCAGATGACTAAGATTTCCCGGGGACATTTATAGTAACTGCCCTAAATTAAACTGACATTCATAGATGGTGCTGCTCTGTGAACTTGCAGGGTCTATATCTTTCCACCTTTGTCTTGTCAGTACCTGGCTGAGGCATTTCAGTGCCTCTGCCAGTATCTCAGGACTGGCGCCTTGCAGACGGTCAGAGTTGTTGACCTGAATTTCCATCTCCTCCATAAAGTTTTCCCTCCCTAACCCCTCACTCTTAAGTAGTACAAAAGTAATACTGTATAGGGCTGTAAAGAAAGTGAATTTGAATGTAAAGGGGTTTCCCTTATTTGCCCAATTAAAGATACAATGATTTTTTTTTTATTTTTTATTTTTTATTTTTTTTTTTGCCAGCCGGCATATACGACCCTTAGACATAGGGATGAAATAATGTCTTTACATTATTTCCCAATTTATTTAGACATATTTAAAATCATACAGAATGTACAAAAAAGTAAAATCATATAGCACGTACAATAAAATATTAATATAGAAGTGTTGCTTTTATCCAAGCTTATTTTATAAAACAATTTTCCTTACGTTTTTCTTACACGTCTTTAACCTCCATATCCCCTTATGTCCAGAGACCCCTTTGAGTCATCTGACCCAAGTTGAGAGCACAGTATGTTTACTTCCATTTAGATTAAAAGTCATTGCCTGTGAAATTTTGGCCTAAGCCACCAGATCCCATTCATATAACATTAGGACGGTTGTTGCTGATTCCCTAGAATGTTTTAATTACATCACATCAGAATAAGACATTTAGAATTCGATTAATTAAAATATAATTAATTTGAAGTAATATTTTGGATAATGAATTTTCTCTAATACCTGTCCCCCCCCTTTTTTTTTCTCTCTTAAAAGATTCCAGCAGAGGGAACTCTGTCCAAAAAGTTGGCAGCAATAAAGTAAGTTTATAATGAGAGAAAGGGAGTAGTCTTAAACTCTCTTCCATTTTGGTTAAAACTTAAGACCGTGTTTTCGTGGATTTTTATTTTTCGATAATACATCATACTACTTGACTATTTTCTTATGACTGCAATAGCGGGTAAATTTATCAGATGTTTGTCTTTAAGCTTTAACATAAATTGTAGAATCACATTAAATATTATAAATAAGTTGCTGGAAAATGTGCCATGAGAATTTTCAAGGACATTTAATCAAGCATTATGTTTGGAAGAGAATAAGGAAATTTTATGCCCAAATATTGTAGTATAAATCATAAATACTGTATTTTATCAGTTCTAAGGCACACATTTTCCCATATCTTAACATTTTGAAGTCAGGATGCATCTGAAGATCAGGGGTGCCCCATAGTTGCGGTTAGCCGGTCAGGTTTTTCCAGAGAATTCATGTTTGCTTCTGTCAGGTTACCTGGGGGTACTACCAGCTCAAGACCACTTTAAGCTCTCTGTTTGAAGGTTTGGGGACTGTGCTGGTAGTGTGGCTCACAAGTTCATATTCTCAGGGGATTTTCCCCTACCCTCCTTATCCACCTAGTGCCATGGATGAGACACAAAAGTTTTCTTTACTCTCCCTTCATTTCTCATTAATTTTTAAAATTGAAGTATAATTGACATATAAATTTAAAACATACAACCTGTATTTCTCATTCACCTTCAGTTCTATGCAGAGTCTCCTATTAATCTCTAATCTTGGGGGTTTTTTTCTAACTAGGACATGAATTCATAGATTGTACAAGCAGAGGTGTATATATTAGATATAGCTACATTAATAGGTCTACAGATTACATTGATATATAGGTATGGTTATATTAGATAAGATAGTGTACTTTGAAAACATTGTGGCATTATTTACAATAGCCAAAACACGGAAGCAGCGTTAAGTGTCCATCAGTAGATAATTGGATAAACACACACACAGGAATATTATTCAGACCTAAAAAAGGGAAAGAAATCTTTATATTTTTGACAACGTGGGTGGACCTTGAAGGCATTATGCTAAGTGAAGTAAGCCAGACAATGAAAAACAACTCGAAGACACAGAGAACAGGTGGGTGGTTGCCAGGGGGGGAGGTGGGGGTGAAATGGCTGAAGGGGGTCAAAAGGTACAAATTTCCAGGTATAAAATAAGTAAGTCATGGGGATGTCATGTACAGCATGGTGACTATTGTTAATAACACTGTCTTGGGTATTTGAAAGTTGCCAAGAGAGTAGATCTTAAAAGTTCTCATCACAGTAAAAAAGCGTGTAACCCTGTGTGGTGATGGATGTCAACCATTCCTACTGGGGCGAGCATTTCACAGTCCATATATGCACCAAATCATTACATTGTACAACAGAAGCTAATATAATGTTACATGTCAATTACATCTCAATCAAAAGAAAAAGAAGTCACGAGTTGCCTCAGCCAGTACTAATTGAATAAAGTTAAAAAAAAATTTAGTTGAATCACTCTGTTGTACTAATTACAACCTAATTCACTATGTTCAGCTAAGGTAACATTGTGTGTCAGCTCTGCTCACGTAAAATTTCACAGAAATTTCTGGGAATCCTCCAATAACAGGATTTTTGAATTACGGCAGCTCCTTTGAGCATCTTGGTGTATTCATGTCTACATTCATTCTTAATTTAGACTTCTTTGGCAGACCAGGTTCTTGGCAGTTTTATCCCATACCCATCACAGCATTTGTATTAACACTTAATAAATATGTGTTACTATGTATTCCTGGCTCCAGTAACGTTTGTGGGGTAGCCACACATGTTAAGTCCTTCCATATGCAGGGTATTATTGTTCAGATGCTGTAAAGAATGGAAAACTTGGTAAGACACAGCTATTCTTCAGGTCGTATGGACTTCTTCCTGGAGGAGGCTAAAAGCCAGGGCCCAAGTTTCAGCAGAAACCAAGATGCCAATAGGAGTGTATAATAGTACTGAGGAATTTTGATGCCAGAAAAATAGAATTTGTGCCCTGTGGTTGCCATTGGCCCTGACCACCTGCCCCCAATCAAAAATTTTCTTAAATTTAATTATTTGAATAAATAATGAAGCAAGTGGTTAAAAATAAAGTGTAAAAGTGTATGCAGTGAAAAGTTTCGCTCCTGGACCTTTACCCTAGTCAGCCAAGTTCCTGCCCCAGGCTGCTGCTGTTTTTACTTTTTAGTATAACCTCCTAGAGACATTTTACGCGTTTACAAATTGATAACACATATATATACTTTCTCCCCTCCCTCCCAGCCCCCCACATACCTTTTGATGCAGTTGTATTCAACATGTATACTCTGCGTCTTCCTTTTTTGCACTTATTATAAACTGGAGATCACTCACACTGTTGGATGCTCTGTGGCTTGTTCTTTTGTTATTGCCCAGTAGTATTCCATGGTGTAGCTGTACCAGAATGTATCCATCCATTCGCCAGCTTGATGAATGTTTGGGTTACTTCAGGGTTGGGGCTATCATGAATAAAGTTCTGAACACATTGGTGTACACATTATTTTTCTTGCTAAAGTATCTGGAGGTGTGGGACTGCTGGGTCTTGTGGTAGGTATATGTCCGTTTTCTAAGAAGCTGTCAAATAAATTTCTGAAGTGGCCTCACCATGTTACATTCCACCCGCTGTGGGAGAACTCCCATTTCCTTCACATCCTCGCCAGCACTGGGTATTGCCAGTCATTTAATTTCAGCCCTTCTAAGGGTTTGTTGTAATGGTCTCAGTTTCTATTTAGTCTGATGACTAAAGATATTGAGGGCCTTTTCATGTGCTTTTTGGCTGCTTGTATCTATTCTTTGGAGAAGTGTTGGTTCAAAAATTTCACCCACTTTCTGGTGGCTTGTCTGTCTTATTGTATACAGTTTTTCATTGTGGGTGCAAGACTTTTTTCTGATATATATGTTTTGGATATTTTGCCCCTATCTGTGGCTAACCTTGTTTTGTTGTTAATGTTTATTTATTTTTGAGAGAGAAAGACAGCATGCAAACAGGGGAGGGGCAGAGAGGGAGACAGAATCAGAAGCAGGCTCCAGGCCCCCATGTCAGCACAGAGCCCAACGTGGGGCTTGAACCCACGAACCGTGAAATCATGTCCTGAGACGAAGTCAGACACTTAACCAACTGAGCCACCCAGGTGTCCCTGTGGCTAACCTTTTTAAGGGTGTCTTTTAAAGAGCCCAAGTTTTAAATTTTGTTGAAGATCCATCTTTGCGAGTGCTGGTTCTTGGTGGTCTGGTTGGGGGCGGTGGGGTTGTCTGTTGTCCCGGTTCAGCCTCTGATGCAGGCCGGCCCTGTCTGTCTGTGTATCAATGCACCGGCTGGTCCAACCTCCCATGGCAGCCAACCTCTGCCTTGTGTCTTTGGTGGATCTTGGGCTGGAAAACATTTCCCACTCCTTGCCCTGTGGTAGGAGGCCTCCCTTCTCTGGCCCCAGGACTATTCCCTGTGCTCTGGGAATGACGGGGTTTGCTGTCTCTGCCCCAGCAGCTCAGCCCTCTCCGTTGGGAGAAGAATCCAGGTGGGCTTTGTGTCCTTCCCATACTTCTCTTCTCCAGCCCACACCCCCCAGGGATGTCTCTGGGCTCCCACCTGCCCTCAGTCATTCCTGGGGACACTGGCAGAGGTCGGTGGAGCAGGGCCTGCAAGCGGGTGTGCCTATCTGTGTTGCTGGCCTCCAGAGATTCCATTTCGGGCCCAGCCCACACGTGGCTCTGGCAGTGTATTAAATCCTAGCTGAAATCGGCCTGGCTCCCTTGTCCGGCACCAGCTTCTGAGCCAGTGCTGCCTCCTGTCTCCTCGGATGGCCCAGCCCTCGCTTAGCCCCCCAGTTTCCTTTGGACCTCAGCTCGGTTTCCTTTGGACTTTAGCTCTGGTAGCTTCTACAAAAGTTAGAATGTTGTGGGTTATTCGGCTTCTTGTGTAGGGGTGGGGATGATGCTATTCCTGGTTTTCTCCCTTCTGGGTGCAGGTGGAACTCTAGATGTCATTAATACCTAGATCTCTAGATGTAGTTAGTTTTTTTAAATCACCCATCCAGCTTGATACAAAACAGGTTCTTGCCACATAGAAAGGGGTAGAACTGTGTGCTTGCCCTCTGTGTTCCCTGTGCCAAGGGATCTTTTCTCGTAGAGTGCAGTTAAGAGTTTTTATTTATTTATTTATTTATTTATTTATTTAATGTTTATTTATTCTTGAGACAGAGCATGAACAGGGGAGGGGCAGAGAGAGAGAGGGAGACACAGAATCTGAAACAGGTTCCAGGCTCTGAGCTGTCAGCACAGAGCCCCACGCGGGGCTTGAACCCGCAAACTGTGAGATCATGACCTGAACCAAAGTTGGACGCTCAACCAACTGGGCCACCCAGGCGCCCCAAGAGTTTTTATTTTTTATTTTAATTTTTTTAGAGAGCTTGTGCCTGCCCAAGTGCAAGTCGGGGAGGGGCAGAGGGAGAGGGAGAGAGCCCCAAGCAGGCTCTATGCGCCGTGCAGAGCCCAGCTCAGGGCTTGATCTCATGACCCTGGGATCATGACCTGAGCAAAAAAATCAAGAGTTGGATGCTTGAATTGACTGAGCCACCCAGGTGCCCCCAGTTAAGAGTTGTTAAAGTCCTTTTCCATTTAGGTTTTCTTGGGGTTTGTCTTAGTCTGTTCAGGCTGCTGCAACAAAATGGCACAGACCAGATGGCTTATAAACAATAGAAATTACTTTCTCATACTTTCAGAGGCTGGGAAGTCAGAATGAACTGCCAGCGTAGTTGCATTCTGGTGAGGGTCAGCTTACTGATTCGTAACCAGTGCCTTCTCACCGGTCCTCACAGTTTATAGTCAAACGGTAAGATAAAGAAGGGGCTAGGAGTTCTGTGGGGTCTCTTGAAGAACACTAGTCTTGTTCAGGAGGATTCCACCCTCATGACCTCAGCCACGCCCACAGGCCTCACCTTCTATTACCATCACATTGGGCGTTACATGGATTTCAACATGAATTTGGTGAGGATGCAAACATTTCAACACTAAGACAAGTTGAGTAGGATGTTGTCAGGAGCTGTGTGTTGCAGGGAAAGCATGGGGGTTCTGGAGTCACTGAGGCCTGTTTGAGGTCCTGGGCTGGCCACGCCTTGCCTTGTGATCATGGCACTTCTCTGAGTCTCAGCTTCCCTATCCATAAAATCAGAAAAGTAACACCCATGTCGGAGATGGGAGACTAAATGAATACATAAAATGGCTAATACAGTGCCCAGTATTATATTAGGCATTCAATAAATCGTAGTTAGTTTTATCAATAGAAAACTATCAGATAGTGTAGTATATTATTACAGAATGTGATGAGAAATGCCCTGACATTTCCTAGTGCCTTTCTTGATGGTACTCATTTGTTTATTAGCATTTATGCTACTTCAAAAACAATAGGTTCATGTCTTCAGGGAAGAATCTGTGGTCATTACTAGGTCCTTTTTGCTGATCGGTCACATCTAAATTAGATGACCATTTTGCAAGCCTGTGAATTAGTGGGTGGAAGTATTGAGCAGCAGCAGCTGTAATCGTTAAAAAGAGTGAAAACCAGTCATAACCTGCTTCCCGTTGAGTGAACACAGCACTACATCCAGTCCCGACAGAGATGTGCAGTCTGGGTCTGAGCAAACCTCTGGATCCAGCTGCCAATTTGTAAGAAATAGGGAGGCCAGAGGAACACGTTGACCTGTATTGTGAGCTTGCAATCAAAACCATCCAGGCTTTGGAAAATTCCATAGGTCGAACAGTAAGGTAAAGAGAGAGATAAAGGCAGAATCCTGCAGATTAAATTAGACTCAAAAGACTTCAGGTCCCCAAGTGGACATCACCAAAGTATGACCAAGGAATAGACGCTTGATTGTGATAAAACTACATAGACACGCAAGCAGATGGTTTCTGGAAAAGTAGGGGTGGTAGGCACAGAGAGTGTCTCTGGGATGGGCAGTGGCTGCAAGGGTATTGATCTTTAATATTTCTCTAAGCTGTACACATTTGTATAGTTTTTATCTTCTCGTATCTGCCTATGTGTTGTTAGGTACAGGGCTCCAGTTAAGATTCTTGTTTCTAGCTTTGTGACATTGCTTGGGGGGGGGGGGGGCCTGCTTGCTTGCTCCCTCATAGTGATGATCAATAGGAAGGCAAAAGTTACATGTTTTGTCCAATATCTGTGTAAGTTGTATGTTATTTTTTGCGTTATTACTAAATTGATAAAGAGATGAAACTTCTGGGAATTCTTGTCATATGTGCTGATTGAGAGTAGAAAACAAATTATATCTTTTTAATGACTTTGAGAGTAACAGATTTTACACTTTTTCTTTTTTTTCTTTTTTTTTTTGTATAGACGTAAAATTCATCCTGATCAGAAAAACATTAATGCTTATGTTGTGTTTAAGGATGAGAGCGCTGCTACAAAAGCATTGAAAAGGTAATGTTATCTCTCTGAGATTTGAATGGAATTATTACATTTAAGTATGTACGAGTATGTTTTTTTTATTCTTTGGTTTGACTTTAGAGCAAATATTACAGTTAACCCGGCGCTCATTTTTAACAGCCATTTTCCCCCTTCGTGTTTATAATGCAGAAATGGGGCCCAGTTTGCAGATGGATTTCGCGTTAGAGTTGATCTGGCATCCGAGACTTCATCTGTAAGTGGTACTTGAGTTGTTTAAAGAACTTTAACTAGAGTCTTCTAGAGAGAAACGTTCTCTTCCGAGCTTTCGCTAAGGAGAGGAGTGGAATTATCAGTGAGCACAAGGGAAGCCAAGAAGGAAACACTTTGGCCCTTGAGGTCACAACGTTGGGGCACAGACTGGCACAAGGACCTTAGTCAACAGCTTCCAAGAACGGGGTACCCCCACACCCGGATCAAGTATTCATAGATAGTTAGCCTGGGAGGGATGTTGGAGATCATCCGGGCCAACACCTTATTTCACATACCGAAATAGAGAAAGTTAACTCCGTTTTTGAGTCCCTACTCTGTGTCAGGTATTCAGTGCTGAGCTATAGTCCGGGTTCTGTAGGGGTTCAGGGGTCCACAGTACAAAGGTGAAGACAAACAGATGGGCTGATTGTGGCACTTTTTTTTTTTTTTTTTAAGGTATTTATTTTTGAGAGAGAGAGAGAGCTTATGAGTGTGAGCAGGGGAGGGGCAGAATCCAAAGCAGGCTCCAGGCGCTGAGCTGTCAGCACAGTCGGATAATTAACCGAGTGAGCCACCCAGGCGCCCCAGCACTATGTTCTGATAAATACACAGGATGCTCTGTCAGCTCAGGAATGGGACACTTGACTTGGGGAGGTACCAGCAAGAAGGGACAAAGGAGGGTGTCCAGGAGAAGAATAGGTGCTCTTGGAGACTTGAAAGATGAGTCAGTGTTACCTGGGCTCAAGAAATTTTAAACAGTGTATGTGGCGGGGACCAAAACTCAATTTGCTTAGGGAATGGCAAGAGCTTGATGCAGTTAATAGCAGGTAGAGTGTGAAGAGGGACAGCAGTGAGGGACTTGCTGTTGGAGAAACGGGAGAGGCCAAATCATGAAGACTGTGGTCTGCCGTGTTGAGGCGTCTGGATCTTGTCCAGGAGCAGTCCCACAGGTTTAAATGCAGGAGTGATGAGTGAGTTTGCAGTTGACAAAGGTCTCTCAAAGTGAGTGAAGGCTGCTTGTAAGAGCTCACCACCGAAACCTAGAGTGCATTTTCCTGGGGGTCAGAGTGCGCTGGCTGAGAAATGACCAAGGCCTGGAAGACCTCTCTGGCTCAGTTGTAGACCTACCCTGAGGGCCAAGTGTGCTTGTGTTATTTAAATTAAGCTGACTGTGTTATTTAAATTCAGTTTTATTGGCATACAACCACCATTTACTTGTAAATGTTCTGTTAAGGCTGGGAGGGTAGTTACATCAGAGACCACGTGGCCGCAATGCCCAACAGACTGCCGTCTGGCCCGCTACCGAGTTTGCCCGAGTTTGCCGTGCCAATGTAGCGTGCCTGTCCTGGGCACTGCCATGTGTTAGTGCTAGCTGTGACCAAAAGAAACCCTGTTGCCTCTGGTGCTTACTCACTTTCAAGAGGGAAGATAGAAGAAACAGAATCAAATAAGGGACAGGTGCGTAGTTAAATCAGAGCCGTGGAGACCTGTCAGATGCATGGTGTGAGGGAAAGGGGATTTTCGGATCACTTCCGTTTTCAGCTCCAGTGATTTTTATTAACCTTCTTTGTGTTTCAGAGGGACAAGAGATCAGTATTTGTGGGGAATCTCCCGTACAGTAAGTGTTAAATAAAGTACCCATTTATCGTTAAAATAACAGGAAAATAACAACTGAGTAGTAACTTAATGTTTTGCTTTAAGGCCAACTTGGAAAAGTGTAGAGTGTAACTTGACTAATTTTCGTGGGGCTGGCTGTATTAACTATATTACATTAACTTGCTGTATCGTTAAACAGCTCCAGCTTTCAAAGGCCATTCTGTTTTTACTTGTGCTCTGGTTGAATTTGTTTTTAGAAGTGGAAGAATCTGCAATTGAGGAACACTTTTTGGACTGTGGGAGTATCGTGGCGGTTAGGATTGGGAGAGACCCAGCCACCGGAGTCGGCAGAGGCTTCGGCTACGTACTCTTTGAGGTATGGGAGACTCGTGCATTGTCACTGTCCACTGAAATGTGCTGGAGGGGTTGTCCCTGCTGTTTCATCTCTCGGACATAACTGTCACCGTCACCTTCAGATTCCGTCTTCAGGAAACTAAACTCATAATCTGTCATATTAGAGTACTCTTCCTGTAACCGCACCTCATCAAAAGACCTTCTGGTTCCCTCTTTCTCCACACTGATGTTACGAAATAATGTTTCAGATATTGGACATGGAAAGTATTAAGTCTCTGAATTTCCACTTTCCATAAAATGGAGAAAAGAATTGACCCGTTGGCACAGGTAGAAGAAAATCTTGGTCTTTGTACAAAATTAGTTACATTTAGTTTACAAAATATTAACCAGCGTATCATGCCTAATAATACTAGAACATACATACTATGAGAATATTCATAATGCCTGATGGCACTTAAGTTTTTCTCCCTTCCGCAAGCACCCGTTAATACATTTCCTTTCAGTTTTTTTCGTGCCTTCTTTTTTAAAGTTGAACTTCCATCTGTGAACATAAAATTTTGCAAACTGCTTTGTGTTTTCTGTTGTATAAGTATGTTCCGTTGAGTGAGGTAACATAATTTATACTATCTTTTCCCTAATGTTTCTCAACTGTTGGAAATTTTTCCCTGTAATGATGAAATTGGGGTGTTTTTTTTCCTTCAAATGTTTGTGTGCAGTTTGTGATTGCTTTTTTTTTGGATAGATCCCCAGGCCTGTTACTGACTAGGTCAAGATAAATGACCACGTTTAATACTCTTGATATGTATTATTACCAGACGGCTTTTGAGAAAGGTTGTCACAGGCTTTTGTTGCCATCGTTAATGCATTGTAGTGTTTCTCTGTTGTCTACTATTTTTTTAAGGTTTATTTATTTATTTATTTATTTATTTATTTTGAGAGAGGGCTCCAGTGGGGGAGAGGCAGAGAGGGAGAGAGAGAATACCAAGCAGGCTCCTGCTGTCAGCACAGAGCCTAATGCCAGGCTCTATCTCACGAACTGTGAAATCACGTCCTGAGCTGAAACCACGAGTTGGCTGCTTAACCGACTGAGCCATCCAGGTGCCCCTCTGCTGCTGTAATTACTTGATAAGTTCCTAAAGTCCTTTAGCAAACATCTCATGAATATTCAGGGTTGTTAGCATCTAGTGGTTCTATATTAGAACAAAAGAGTAATAGAATTTGGGATCTAAATGGGATCCTACAGGAGCGCCTAGGGGGCTCAGTCAGTTAAATGTCCCAACTCTGACAGCATGGAGCCTGCTTGGGATTCTCTCTCTCTCTCTCTCTCTCTCTCTCTCTCTCTCTCTCTCTCTCTCTCTCTCTCTTTCTGCCCTTCCCCTGCTTGCTCTCACGCTTTCTCTCAATAAATATTAAAACAAAAAACAATTCTGCAAGGCATCTAGTTCAACATTTCAGAAACTGAAAGGGAGTTCCCTTCTCTCAAGTCAGCTAACACAGTGCAGCTTTTGCAGAAAGAGCCTGTGACAAGAGAGGCCGATTGGTTTAAAAGATTGCATGTGACTGATCTAGTTGGTTGGAACTCCATTTTACAATGAGAAAAATGAAGCCTGTTGGATTGTGACTTACCTAATTATGTGACAAGGCAGCTGAGTGCTTCCTGGGGAGAAACCTGTGAGGAGCATGATTAAAACGAGACTACCGGCCCAGCCACTGAAACCCGTGGGGTTGCACTTCTTGGATGTCAAAGTGGGAGGGGCGTTTATCTGTGCAAGCTTGAAAATTCTCCTAATCCACTAAAGTCACAGTTGTACTAGTGTCTTTGCAGAGGGCTTTCTGGTGGAAATTAATATATTGATTTTTATTCCAGAATACAGATGCTGTTCATCTTGCTCTGAAGTTAAATAATTCTGAACTGATGGGAAGGAAACTCAGAGTCATGCGTTCTGTCAATAAAGAAAAATTAAAGCCAAATTCAAATCCCAGTTCGAAGAATGTCGGTAAACCTAAGCAGGGACTTCATTTCGATTCAAAAAATGTAGGACATTCTAAAAGTTTGTTTATTGGAGAAAAAGCTGTTCTCCTTAAGAAGAAAAAGAAAGGACAGAAGAAGAATGGACGGACTAAGAAACAGAAAAAACAGAAGTAACAATCCGAAGGTTATTTTGCTCCCACTGAGTACTCGTAATAAAAGTGTGGTAAACTCATGTATCAAGTTGCAGAATTTTATATGGATGGTGCGTGTGAAACGTGGGAACATTTTTAGTTTATTCACATTGTGATGGCACCTTTGAAGCGTTTGTTTTAAGATGTAAGCAGATTGGTCACCAGTGATTATGAGATGGTATGAGATGATTTTAGACTTAAGGTAAACATTTAGAATTTTAGTGGGTACGTATTAGCGTATGATAGAAATATGTAATTAACACTTCAGATGGATGTTTCAAGAATTATTTGGGATGAGACTAAAAGTGAGTAAATTTAAAATGTATATATGTATGCACACATTGATACCAATTGGATCTAGATAGGTAGGAATACTGATCTAATACAAATAACGGTCCCAAAGAAGAAGGGTTTGAAGGGCTCTTGTATAACAGCCACTAAATTTTTTTCCCCTTTCTCTTGAACTTGTGAAAAGTAGAGTTCTGGGTTTTTATTTTAATTCATCAACGTAGTAATAAACTAACCAAAGAATATTATATGAAATATTGCTTTGATTTCTTATTCTTAACCGGTAATTAAACTCGCTATTGAAGTCCTTGGTAAATTGTCTACAAAGCAGATCTCTACTTTTATTTCTGTTTCTCAATTTGAAAAATACTCTCCCAGGAAAACTTGTGATTCTTAAATTAGTGTCATGCAGTAGAAGGAAATGAAACAATCTTTCCAAAAAATCCTGTTTAAAGGATATTTTCTGATAAAATATGGTAATTAGGCCACAAAGTGTAAAGTTCAACAAGAGGAGAGAATACCATTGTATTGCCTTGGGGCCGAAGCTTGTGCTATAGCTGTTGCCCATCTCACAGACCTTACTTACCCAGCTGCATCTGCATCCAGGAGGGAGGGGGGTGGGAGAAATCCAGGGATGCCGATCTGAGGCAGGAGGAATCAGTGTTGCAGGTGTCATGTCACTTAGGTGGAGAAGGGGATTGAGGGACAGTGAGTTATTACTGATTATTTTGAAAATCCCTTCTTGTGGTCATGGCACCGGGGAAACCTCATGATCTTTAAACTGTAATTTGTAGAAATCAGAGCTCTATTTTACTGTATCCAGAGACTGGGTATTTTATGCTTAGTATCCCCTATGGTGCTTAGAATCTGGTTTTTTGTAAGTATGGTTCAGTAAATACTTCATACTTGATCATCTTGAGCATTTTTGCATATTTCACCAGTTAAAGTTGTATAAAGATGCATCTCCTTTTTTTAAAAAAAAAATTTTTTTTTTTTTAATGTTTATTTATTTTTGAGACAGAGAGAGACAGAGCATGAACGGAGGAGGGGCAGAGAGAGAGGGAGACACAGAACCGGAAGCAGGCTCCAGGCTCTGGGCCATCAGCCCAGAGCCCGACGCGGGGCTCGAACTCACAGACCGCGAGATCGTGACCTGAGCTGAAGTCGGACGCTTAACCGACTGAGCCACCCAGGCGCCCCTAAAGATGCATCTCCTATACTGGGGCACCTGGGTGGCTCAGTTGGTTGAGCATCTGACTTCAGCTCAGGTCATAATCTCACAGTGTGTGGGTTCGAGCCCTGCGTTGGGCTCTGTGCTGGCGGCCTGGAGCCTACTTCGGATTCTGTGTCTCCCTCTCTCTCTCTGCTCCTCCCCTGCTTGCACTCTGTCTCTCTCTCTCTCTCTCAAAAATAAACAAACATTAAAAAAAAGTAAAAAGAAAAAAAGGTGCATCACCTATAGACCAGATAGAACTATCGCTGTAGATGTAAACTATATGTAGCATATATTTTTATGGTGTATATCTTATAGTGTATATTGGTGTTTATTATGTAAAATTCAGTGTATACATAAATACATAATTTTAGTCTTTAACACGGGGTGCTCCTTTTGGTCTTTAGGTTTTTGTGTAAAGAGCCATGGACTGCAGTGTAAGGGCATCTGGTTCTTGACCCACCTCTCTGTATGACCTTGGACAAGCCTCTCAGCCTCTTTATCTAAATATCTTGATGGATGAAATAAGGGGCTTTAACTTTACTCTGTGACCAGTACATAGATGGATATATTTAACTGACATGAAAGTTTCACATGACATTACTGGTCGTTACTATACATGTCATTTTCTGATATTTCAAATTCTATTTTTTTAAAAACACCAGTTGTGGGATGCCTGGGTGGCTCAGTCAGTTAAGCATCATCCGACTTTGGCTCAGGTCACAATCTCCCAGTTTCCTGAGTTCCAGCCCCCTGTCGGGCTCTGTGCTGACAGCTCAGAGCCTGGAGCCTGCTTCGTATTTCTGTGTCTTCCTCTCTCTCTGCCCCTGTCCTACTCATGCTCTCTCTCTCTCTGTCTCTCAAAAATAAATAAACATTAAAAAAACTGGGGCGCCTGGGTGGCGCAGTCGGTTACGCGTCCGACTTCAGCCAGGTCACGATCTCGCGGTCCGTGAGTTCGAGCCCCGCGTCAGGCTCTGGGCTGATGGCTCGGAGCCTGGAGCCTGTTTCCGATTCTGTGTCTCCCTCTCTCTCTGCCCCTCCCCCGTTCATGCTCTGTCTCTCTCTGTCCCAAAAATAAATAAAAAACGTTGAAAAAAAAAATTTAAAAAAAAAAATTTAAAAACACCAGTTATGATCCACTAAGGGTATTCCACAACCCGCTAATGATCTCACTCACAAACGAGTGCATAGGGGATTCCAGGCTGTTTCTATTTTAGGATTCTATGCTTGCATTTTACAACAGGTGTTTTAAAATTTTTTTTTTTCAACGTTTTTTATTTATTTTTGGGACAGAGAGAGACAGAGCATGAACGGGGGAGGGGCAGAGAGAGAGGGAGACACAGAATCGGAAACAGGTTCCAGGCTCCGAGCCATCAGCCCAGAGCCTGACGCGGGGCTCGAACTCATGGACCGCGAGATCGTGACCTGGCTGAAGTCGGACACTTAACCGACTGCGCCATCCAGGCGCCCCACAACAGGTGTTTTAGAATGTAGAATGGTTAAGGAATAAAGCACAGATGTTGCTCTAACTGTACTTTGTATAAACATGTTGCCTGGTGTATTGAACCTCATAGTAGTGACCTGAACATTTACACCATGTTTACTATGCACAACACAGGGATAGCTCTTTGTTCCTTCAGGAGTCATAATCTAATGGCCGTGTAGTCTGTTCAAGTTTTCAAGAGAGGAAAGTTCTAGGCCTCATGTCATCTGTGTGGCCTTGGACGAGTCTTTTCTGTTCCAACACGTCTGAGGCTCAGGATATACCTCTTAACAGCTGAGGTTCACTGGCAAATTTTGGAACAGGAAAAATCGGAACGTATGTGTGCAGCACATAAGGAAAAGCTTTTTGTGTTATTCTCTTGTGTGTAAATCTCAATTACTATCTTTGGTGCATAATGCATCTCCATACCCTTCCCTCTCTGCCCAAGTCCAGGTAATGCATACATAACTTTGGTCCTATTTCCGGTCTTGCATTGGGTATCAAATTCATCATCACTTAAGCAAAAGGGCTTTCCTGAATTCCTAAGCTAGGTTAGGGGCTCTAGCCCTAACCTTGCATAAGTACCCTTACAATAACTTCTGACACCAACGACCCAGAGTTAGGCCAAACTTCGTAGGTTGAGCACAGTCTCCCACAAGACTGCCTTCAGACAGCAGACAAAAGTTGGGGGGCGGGGGTTGTGTCTCCAGATCACTCTCTTATGACCAGCTTGCTACTAGTTTGGGGGTTCCCACCACCACCTCACATTCAATAATTGGCTGTAAGGACTGAACTCAGGAACATGGTATACTTAATTTTTAAAAAATTTTATTTATTTAATCTCTACACCCAACATGGGGCTGGAACTCACAAGCGGAAGATCAAGAGTCCTATGCACCTCTGACTGAGCCAGTAAGGCACCCCATTATGATTACAGTTTTATTATAGCAGAAAGAGAGAAAAAGAAAAGGAAAGAAAGAGAAAGAAAAAGAAAAGAAAGAAGAAAGAAAGAAAAGAAAAATAGAAAGAAAGAAAAAAATACAAACAAACTGGCCAAAGGGAAAGATGCACAGGGAGAGGTCTGGGAGAGTCCCACAGATGAAGCTTCTGTTGTCCCCTCCCTGTGGAGTCAGAACACCTCACCCTCCTAGCACATGGCACATTGGTGTAGAATTACACAGTGTATTGTCAACATGGGAGGCTCATCTGCTTCTGGGTCCTGAGTATTTATTTGGGTTTCATTATGTAGGCCATTTCAATCTCCAGCTTGCCTCTGCTCCAAACCCCCAACCTTCCCAGAGGTAGGGGTGGTATTACCTGGATCAAAGCCTCAACCCTCTAACCACATGGTTGGTCTTCCTGGCCTGGCTAGTCCCCATCAGAGTGGACTCCTTAGCATAAACTGCCAGGGCTCACCTTGAGTAAGAGACATCGCTGTCACTCCCAGGGTTCAAGAGGCTCCCTTTCTATGACTGGGGACAGAGGCAGCCACATTCTTATGACACAACCCTGAAGGTCCCTTCTCTCTTCTACCCCTCTCAATTTATAGTTATTTAATGTCTTCCTAACCAAGGTTTTGTCTCTTTAAACTACTATATATAATGTTTCCAGTGATTATAAGACAACTCATGTTTTCGATTTTCTTTCACCTTTTTTTAGATCAATTCCTTTTTCTTTGAAAATTTTTATCACACAAAATAATGTTCTGAATATACACTATTTAGTTTTGTAAGTTTCTTCCAGTATGTTTACATAGTATATAAACATTAGGCAAATAATACTGGACCATTTCACTATGCTCAAAATTTAAATTTTCATTCATCCCTAAAATTTTATGAACATCCCATGTATTACACTTTATTTCTAATCCTGAGTGTGTGGCTACTTAGCATCCCACGTTATTTCATTTTTGTAACTTGTTTTATTTTTTTAAATTTACATCCAAATTAGCATACAGTGCAACAATGATTTCAGGAGTAGTTTCCTTAGTGCCCCTTACCCATTTAGCCCATCCCCCCTCCCACAACCCCTCCTATAACCCTCAGTTTTCTCGCCCTCCCTGTTTTTATATTATTTTTGTTTCCCTTCCCTTATGTCCATCTGTTTTGTCCTCATGAGTGAAGTCATATGATTTGTCTTTCTCTAATTTCACTTAGCATAATACCCTCCAGTTCCATCCATGTAGTTGCAAATGGCAAGATTTCATTCTTTTTCTACTTCATTGTCTATACCACATCTTCTTTATCCATTCATCAATGGACCTTTGGGCTCTTTCCATACTTTGGCTATTGCTGATAGTGCTGCTATAAACATCGGGGTGCCTGTGTCCCTTCGAAATAGCACACCTGTATCCCTTGGATAAATCCCTAGCAGTGCAATTGCTGGGGTCATAGGGTAGTTCTATTTTTAGAGGAACCTCCATAATGCCTTCCAGAGTGGCTGCACCAGCTTGCATTCCCATCTTTCATCTTTTTTATTCATTATGTTTTTCCAGGAACCAGCGAAATTTTCTTCCAAATTTTCTTACAAGGTTGTATTGTAATATTCTTTCAACACTGAATCACTAGATTATGTTGCTCGCTGTACAGCATATTGTGACAACTTGAAAAGCAAGTTCAGTTCAATTCAAACGAGTCACAGGTTGTCTATATTACACAACAGTAACACGAAGCATTTGTCACCACTCCCTTCCATCTTTGGCACAAGGAAAGAAGTCACCTACAGTCTTTTGAGTATGTGACTGACGGCCACGCGCCGCCTTCGCGACGTCACGCTCAGCGGCTCTACCGGAAGTGCGAGGTCACTCGCAAAACGCTGACACCACCACACACCCCGCCCGGAGGCGCCTAGGCGACTGCGTTTAGGCCCCCTGCGCAGGCGCAGAAGCGGCTCCGGCGCTGCTCTTCAGGCACTGCCGCGGACACGCCCGAGGGCCTCGCACGGCTGGGGCCGGAAGTGCGTGCTCTCGGCCTTTCCGCGTCCCTCGCGGCGAGCGACAGGTCGCAGCGGCGCGGTCCGCTGTGAGGGTTCTCGGCCAACTGCTTCTACGCGGGGCCCGACGCCGCGGCGCTCGCTCCTGCTCCTCGGTCGAGAGAAGATGGTGGGCCGGAACAGCGCCATCGCCGCCGGTGTCTGCGGGGCTCTTTTTATCGGGTATTGCATTTACTTCGACCGCAAGAGACGAAGTGACCCCAACTTCAAGAACAGGCTTCGAGAACGTGAGTGGGTCCCCTCGGCACGGGGCCTGCAGCCTCTCCCCGCCTCCGCCTGCTTGCTCCTCGCTGCCGCGCGCGCGGGGGTGTGGGGGGTGTCGGGGGTGCGGGGGGCGTCGGGGGTGCAGGGCGGCCGCGGGCCTCCCAGGCGGAAAAAGGCGGCGGCGCCGGCTGCGCGCTCCCGGTGCCGCTTCTGCCTCTGGGGCCCCGCATGATTGCCTCCATTTTGGAGGGACGATTTTTCCCATTTTGTCTTCCCCAAACATTTGCCGTATGAATGCACTCTGGTTTGTGTTATGATTTGGGGGGGGGGGGGCTCCTTTTGCAGTTCACCTGTTTAAACCTCTGTTCATAACTCGAGAGTCGTGTGATTTGTATTTTGCAAAATTGTGCATGAAACTTGGCTCCGCAAATGCACCCGTATCGCTGCTGCATTCTTAAACCCTCTTGGTAGCTTTCCTGAAAATGCTTCCAAGATATGAGTGAATGCTATAGAAATTGCAGGGGAGTCCAAAGGGCTGCGCTTCTCCTGTGGCTCAGTCTTATTTCATACCTGCGACATCTTTTACGAGACATTTCCAACGAGGGAGGTCGTGCCACCAAAACCTTTGTGATCTTTGAATTCCGGAGGCCTCCAAGAGCAAATTTGTAGCAATAAGAAATATTTTTGTAACTTTTCTGGGTTGTTCAGTCAAAACGCTTTCTAAAAATTAGAGCCCAGAATGTAGGAAGAAATGATTCGTCTATTTCACACTTACTGTTTGATTAAGCTGTAGCTGGTTGTCTCAGGTGTTCAGTGCCCCACGTGGCTAGTGACCTGCCCTCTTGGGGCTAGAAGATGATCTTGTGCCATCTACAGTAGGACACCTAATTCCAGCTGTCTTCTGTTTTAGGAGGGAAGGGATACAGAGAATTTATTTTATTTACAGTTAGATAGATGGGGAGGGTGCCATTTTGGATTCAGAAACTCAGTTTTCCAGGCGCATCAGCTGCATAATTTGGGCTCTCCGAATCTTAATTTTCTTAGTTGGTAAAATCAGGTGATGCCACCTGCCTCTGGTTGTTCTTGTGAAGATTGAGATGTTTGAAGTGCCCACCAGCATTCCTGACCTAGAGAAAGCCCCTCTGCAAAGGCTGGCTGTAAACATTAACTAGAAATTCAGATTATTTTCTTGTAGTTTCCATTTCAGTAATAGTTGGAGGCATGGTGGTGGTGGTATGGCTACAGAGCTCTATAAAGAGTAGGTTAATCCTTTCTTGCTTTGGAAACACTACAATCCTATTAGAAACCTTGAGAAAACTAACTTTTGGCCGAAGAAATCATAAAAGCCGTCCTTTTAGACAAGTTGAGAGATTATTTTCATAATCCCTTTTCCATCATCTTCAATCCACAATTTTTTTTCTAGCATTAGCAATGGTCTACACTGGTCTCAGTGGTCAGTTGAATTATTAGCTGAGTAACCTTGGGCAACCGACTTAAAGCTTTAGTTTCCCTCTTCTGTAAAATGTTATAATACATACGGAGTTTAGTACAATCCCTGGCACATGGTAACTGATAGATGCTAAAGATTGTTTATGAATGTAATTATTATTTGACATTTTCTTTAGGAAGTAAAACTTATATTCAGAGTAATTCTACAATCTGTAAGTTCCTGTTTTACGTGTATTTTTAAAAGTAGATATGGGGCGCCTGGGTGCTCAAGCGGCCGACTTCCCGGCTCAGGTCATGATCTCACGGTCCATGAGTTCGAGCCCCGCGTCAGGCTCTGTGCTGACAGCTCAGAGCCTGTAGCCTGTTTCAGATTCTGTGTCTCCCTCTCTCTGACCCTCCCCCGTTCATGCTCTGTCTCTCTGTCTCAAAAATAAATAAACGTTAAAAAAAAATTAAAAGAAGTAGATAAAGTCTCTTTTAACTTGTTAGGTTTACACAGTAGCATTTGGGACTAATTTCTAGTAAATACTGAGTCAAGGGCTGAATTTGCTAGCTGAATGTGTAACTCCCATGATTTTTCAGGCCCTTACCATCTTTCCCTTTATCATAGAGATAGTATTATGTACTGATAAGGTGACAATTAAATTGTCTCAAGAAACTAAAGCTAGAATCTTACCGGTAGAAATTTAAAGGAACTAAACCGTCTTAAAATTGGTAATTCTATCAGTCAGACATTCAACGACGATCACTCCTCTCCATCCTATTAAAAAAAAAAGCAACTATTAAGATTGGATAGGGGCGCCTGGGTGGCGCAGTCCGTTAAGCGTCCGACTTCAGCCAGGTCACGATCTCGCGGTCCGTGAGTTCGAGCCCCGCGTCAGGCTCTGGGCTGATGGCTCGGAGCCTGGAGCCTGTTTCCGATTCTGTGTCTCCCTCTCTCTCTGCCCCTCCCCCGTTCATGCTCTCTGTCCCAAAAAAAAAAAAAAAAACGTTGAAAAAAAAAAAAAGATTGGATAGTAATGGAAAACAAGTTCTTAAACTACTGGGTTTCATTATTTTTGTCATTTTTTCATAAATTCTGGCTTAGCAAACTGTACGTACCTGTTTATTCCACAAACTTGCCTTGTTCATTTCTGAGGTACCTTTTATTTTTTTATGGGAATGTCTTCACGGCTGTTAGAAGGTAGAGGAGGGACAGTAGAGTTGTTCTGCAAACTGAGAAGGCACTTTGAAACTGGAAAATCAGGCAGGTGACCCCGTGGGTTTACAGTTTTATTCAGCATAATTTAACAGGGGTGGGGGGAGTCAGATGGTGATCCGGCTGCAGATTTTCCCCCGCAAAGTCCAGACCTTCGTCCGCAGATTTTATAGTGAAGAGACTAGCAGAAGGGCATTGTTGCAAGATCGAAGGGTTCGCATGCATCTCAAAGCATTTGCATTGACCTAAATGACAGCTAACCTTTAATTATATATTGTGGCACTACGTGTGTGTCAGGAAGGAGAAAGACTATGTTCTCTCTCTCAGATTCGTGGGGGGCCAAGAAAAAGCCTTCCCCAGTCCTCACCTTGGGCCTTTCTGAGGCACGTGCATTAATCTCCAAGGGTCCAGGAACACACAGTCCCAGGAGAGGTCATCCAGTGAGCTTGAACAAGACGGAAGGCCAAAGATGGAGTCCGTATTGTCGCCACTCTTAACGACTTCTCGGCAGCACATAGAGGCAATACAGAGTAATGTTTGAGTACACACGTCCTGAAATTCAGCTGCTTGCTTTTGAATTGCCCTTCCGCCAGTTATTAGTTGGGACCTTGGTAAATTTTCTCAAGTGGAAATGCTAATCATACCTGTCTTAGTGTTCCTGTGAGGAGTAAGTAAGCCAGGTGATACTTAGAATAGTGTCTGGCGTGTGGCATCTAAAACTTACTGAGTGCTTACCCTTCACATCTGAGTGTTCCTTTGTCTTCATGTCTGGCTCTTCTGTGCAGTCTTCCACTCCTCTTCTGGTCGTGGCAATCTCCTTCCAGCACTGATGATGTTTAGTAATTACTTGATATAGTATGGTATTCATTATTTTCTGCCTAAAGACAGACAAACGGGGGACGGCTGGGTGGCTCCGCAGGGGTGGCTCGGTGGGTTAAGGGTCCCACTCTTGATTTTGGCTTAGGTCGTGATCTCACACTTCCTTGAGATCTGAGCCCTGCCTGACAAGGGGGAGCCTGCTTGGGATCCTCCCTTCTTCTTCCCCCTCCCCTGTTTGTGTGTGCGCATGTGTGTACTCTCTCTCTCTCAAAATGAATAAACATTTAAAAAAAAAGAAAAATGGGCTGTCTTCACTTGATCTTAGCCAAAAGGCCAGGAGGCGATGGACTGTCTTCAAATTTACATACAAGATCAGCTTATTTAACCTATATTGTTTTGTTGAAACTGCTAGAATTGTATTTAAGTCTTAGAGGTAGCACTTTAGGTACACTGGGGGCTAGAGTTGGCAAGAGCTACTGGTGTGGTTAAACCCAGTTTGTAAGGGGAGATAAGAAATTTCCTGGACCACGGTAAATTAACCCATCTCCCTGCAGTTAGGCAAACAGGTCACTACCTCTTCAGTCACGCACTGATTAGACTTGGATTTATAGAACACTAAGGTTTTCAGAGGGCGTTTGCTTGTCCTTTATGGCTTTTGTTCCTCGTAGTAGTAAGATTGAACATGCCTTAATCTTTGCAGAGTTAAGAGATTTGTTTGCCAAAGATCACCCACATAATAAGCATTTGAGTCTTACCTTTCTTAGCTCTGCCACAGTCTCCGTGTTACCGGTAGTTTTAACGATTAGTAATGCAGCATGGCACAACTCCTGAGCTGAGGAGCTGGTATCGAACTGTCTCGGTACCACATGCATACTGAGGTCGTTCATTACCAACTCCTCGTATGGCACGTGATAAACCGGGCACAGTTAAGAAATATTTTACATGCATTAACTCATTTAATCTTCACAAGAATGCTGTGAAGCATGTACTGTTCGAGACCAGTTTTACATCCGGAGAAAGTGGGGTACGGGTTCCTGTAACTTGTCCTGGGTCACACTAGTAGTGAGAAGAGCTGGGGTAGAAACACAGCTAGTGCTTCCTCTGTGCTAACACTCCGTCATGTGGAGCATATAATTAAATAGCAATTTAAAATACCGTTGGTGTCCTTTATTGATTTGGCTTAAGGGTTGACTAATTGATGATTAAGATTTTAAACATCACTTGCTTCTGAGATAGGTAGTATTGCCTTTTCATATCAAAAACAAGACAAAGAAACAAAACAACTTCCAGAGTGTAGGCAGAAGTTTTTTTTCTTTTAATTTTTTTCCAATGTTTAATTTTGAGAAAGAGACAGAGTGTGAGCATGGGAGGGGAGGGCGGGGGGAGACACAGAATCTGAAGCAGGTCCCGGGCTCTGAGCTGTAGGCACAGAGCCCCACAGGGGGCTTGAACTCATGAACTGTGAGATCATGACCTGAGCTAAAGTCAGACGCTTCACCGACTGAGCCACCCAGGCTCCCCAGCAGTGGTTTTTTTCCTTAACCAGCCAGCAGTAGTTAAGAATTTTGCAGTGCATTTCTGAACACTGTCTTCTTACCCCCTCTTTTTTTCCCATTTAGGAATGTCAGATAGCTTTCAGCATGCAGTAAAGATTAAATCTGTTATATTTCAGTTATAATACTTTCTAACAGCAGTGGCTTAATTCTTGCTTGTGTTTCATGTCCTGTATAGACTGGGGGGGGGGGGAGGGGGCTTGCTCTGCTTGTGATATTTAATTAATCAGCTCTTAGAACTGTCTGTCTTGAAAATTGCTGATCTTGGTGCCCCAGAGGGAAGGAAAAAGCTCTTGCTCAGAAATGTCACATTGTCCATAGCTCATTGACCAGAACTATTTATAAGACCTTGACAAATCACAAGGAGACAGGAGAATAGGAGAGCCCTACTCAGGGATGTTTCTCAAATAGCATATATGACTGTCACAGCAGTTTGACTTCTTTTGATTCCCATTTTAATGACGATAACGTGAAAATATTCCATGTCTTGCAGGAAGAAAGAAACAAAAGCTTGCCAAGGAGAGAGCTGGACTTTCCAAGGTAATACTTAATCTGTTTTTTTGTTTAGGTTGTAGAATATACCTCATACCTCACTTGAAGTGTGTATTTTGAGAAAGCTAGTTGATAACAGGCATTGATTTTTTTATTTTAAAATACAATTTGTTGTTTCTCGGAATAGTTAAGTCAGTTCAACTGCAGATTATCCGGTCCATCATTATTTCCTCCCTGTTGGCCCTAACCGCAGACAGTTTATTACATGAGCAATACTTAAGGGGCAATAAGATGATACTCTCCAGAAAACAATTCTATCAAAAGGTTCAAACTTTCTCACTCAGCTGCTTCAGAATAATACAATACAACATTAATTATTAATTTTCCTTTGTTCAGCTTCCTTTAAAAGAACCACATGCGATTTGTTTCAGAAGTTATATAGGATCATTCATACCCTCTGATCCAGAATCCCACCGTGTGGCACATTTTTACCTTGATGTAATATGTACATATAGATATAAATCTTTCTACTTTTTTCTTTTCATAGATCCTGTGTTCATGATTATTTTTAATGACTACATAGGTTTCTCTGCTTGATAAAAAAATGTTCTGTGACATGTGTAAGTCAAGTAAGTAAATGTTAGTCGTTGCACATATACCTCATATACCTTTTCTTTTTTATTAGAATTAGTTCCATTGCTTGGATTCCCAGGACTTGGACTACTGGATCAGTAGTGGTTCTTTTTAAAGCAAGTTGGAAAAAAAGAAAAAGAAAAGAAGAAAATACCAAGTTGGAGCAAGGAAAAATGAAATCCATAAATGTTATATTTTGTTGTTGTGATACAATTGAGTAATCACAACATAGCTAAAAGACTGGACATGATGATAGGGAAGTGAAACTGAGAGGTGGCCACTTTGTTCCATTATGTCCAGACTCCCTTTCTGAAATACGTAGTATGTTCATGATATTTCAGTAACCTTTTTTGTCTCGACATGAGAAAGTAGGTATAGACACATGCACCCTGTGTATTTTCAGATTCAGGTGTAATCACATTCTTGCCTGTGTTGGGCTGGTTGATGAAAGATGCCTCTACTTTCAGAAATTTAAATTTTTTGTGTGTTTGTTGGTAATGAGAATGTATAGAAGTCAGGAATCAAAAACTCCCAGTAATAGAAGTCTAGGTTTTTAAATAAAACAGCCCTTTTTTTTTTTTTTTAGGTTTATTTATTTTGAGAAAGAGCATGAGCAGGGGAGGGTCAGAGAGGGAGAGAATCCTAAGCAGGCTCTGTGCTGTCAGTTCAAGGCCTGATGCGGGGCTTGAACTCATGAATCGTGAAATAATGACCTGAGCCAAAGTTAAGAGTCAGAGGCTTAACTGAGCCACCCAGGTGCCCCAAAACAGGACTTTTTATTTTTATTTTTTTATTTTATTTAAAAAAATTTTTTTTTTTTTAACGTTTATTTATTTTTGAGACAGAGACAGAGCATGAACAGGGGAGGGCAGAGAGAGAGGGAGACACAGAATCGGAAACAGGCTCCAGGCTCTGAGTGGTCAGCACAGAGCCTGACGCGGGGCTCGAACTCACAGACCGTGAGATCATGACCTGAGCCGAAGTCAGATGCTTAACCGACCAAGCCACCCAGGCACCCCAAAACAGGACTTTTTAATAATAGGTTTACATTTTTTGAAAAGACAAGTCCTGGGGCACCTGGGTGGCTCATTCAGTTAAGCAGTCAACTCTTGGTTTTGGCTCAGGTCAGGGTTTGTTGGTTTGAGCCCCGTGTGGGGCTCTGTGCTGACAGTGTGGAGCCTACTTGAAATTCTCTCTCTGTT
This sequence comes from Neofelis nebulosa, assembly GCF_028018385.1. NCBI lineage: Eukaryota > Metazoa > Chordata > Mammalia > Carnivora > Felidae > Neofelis > Neofelis nebulosa. The sequence continues at coordinate 6,092,213 of NC_080794.1, read as the reverse complement.
CCTCTGTCCCTCAAAATAAACAAACTTAAAAAAAAATAATAAAGAGGTAAGTCCTATAGCTAGTGCCATTATGTATTACCGTAGTCTGATAATATTTAACAAACTACAAAACCAAAAACTTAAGTAAAGCTTAACAGTTTGTATTAGACAAATTAGACAAAAGCTTATTAACAGTTTGTATTAGACAAATTAGGAGTAGCTCAGATGTCCAACAAACAGATTGTGATTATGCAATCCTGTATTTCTCCATGGAATAGTCTCCTACCATTTACATGTAATCTTTTAGATGCATGTAAAATCTATTCAAAATGATGGATCAGAGGAACAGTTGGTTATAGTTATATAAAAATGTATAATAATGGGGATCAAAATAGTGTAAATAGTAAATTGCATATTTTATGGTATAGATAATTGTACTCTTCATTTTTTAAGTTTGATGCACAGCTTTCTAAGAACTGTTCTAATTTCAGTTTAATCAGTAAGTTTTTTTTTTTTTGCATTCATTTAAATGTAGATACTAAACTAATGCTTGTGAGTATTGAAGAGTAAATTTATCATTTTTTATAATGAGCTCTTCAGTTTTTTGTTCTTTTGTTTTTAGTGCAATGATTTTCTGTGTATTGGTTATATTCCCAGCATAATTTTGGTATCATGTATTAAATATTCTGTTTCCGAACAGTTACCTGACCTTAAAGATGCAGAAGCTGTTCAGAAATTCTTCCTTGAAGAAATACAGCTTGGTGAAGAGTTGCTAGCCCAAGGTAATAATCATTAAAAGACTAGGAAATTAGAATTCCTCACACTAATACAAATTTGTGGTGGTAAGGGACTTTTTTGTGTGTAGTACAGCAGCTGTTAAGAAAGGTATTCTAATATTTCAAGACAAGTCACTTAATAATGGGAGGATTATTTTATTTAAGACTGACTCTTGGGGCACCTGGGTGGCTCAGTTTAAGTGTCTGACTCTTGATTTCAGCTCAGGTCATGAGCCCTATGTCCGTCTGCACACTGCATGGAGCCTGCTTAAGATTCTCTCTGCCCTTCTCCCCACCTAGTGCGTGCGCGCTCGCTCTCTTTAAAAAAAATTAAAAAAATTTTAGGTTTACTTGATACATGATACAGAGACTATAGTAAGTAATCTTTACAAGTGAGGTATTTTTTAGCAGTTTAGAGAATATAGTCCTAATGCAATATATAAATAGTAACTGGAAGAATATGCTTCCTCAGCTTCTTCACCTAATCTTTAGTAGGTCTTTTCCAGTATTTATAGGAAGGAATGGGTCATACAATTCCTGGAGAAGGTTAATTTACCTGTCAGGGTCACACAGTGAGTTCACGGTGCTTAATTTCAGGACCAGTGAACTGAATCTGATCTAGAGTTTAGGCTTTGTGCATTATGTATTCAACTAAGGGTTAAGAGTTCTGTTTTTAGGGGCTCCTTGGTGGTTCAGTTGAGCGCGACTGACTCATTTCGGATCAGGTCATGATCTCATGGTGTGTGAGATCAAGCCCTGCATCGAGCTCTGTGCTGACAGTGCAGGGCCTGCTTGGGATTCTCTGTCTCCCTCTCTTTCTGTCCCTACCCTGCTCACGCACGTTCTCTCTCTCTCTTTCTCAAATAAACTAAAAACAAAAGTTCTTTTTTAAAAACATTACTATTACGAAGTTAAAATGCTCACACTGACAAATTGAAAACTATAATTCAGTAATTTAGAGTCTTAAATGTATTTGTAAATTTTTAGTGTCAAATTACCTTTTATTTCAAAAGTAGCTTTGAAGTAGTAGTTGCTGTCGTTGATAAAAATGGTATCAAGTGTCAAGTTTTTTTTATGCTCATTGCTGTATCTTAGATTTGGATAGTATTGAACTACACAGTGTAGGTCATTTGTGGTTATTTTACCTGTTTTTATGGAAAGAGATTAAAGGTTTGAGGTGGTGGTGATGTGTTACTTTTGATCACGTTTCTCCCTTCCCAATAATTTCTTTGCTTTGATTTTTTTCTGTAAGAAATAATTGTTTTATTTGGATGGTATAGTAGGCCGATAATATTTATAAATGAAAATGGGAATGGCTTACTAGAAAATAATCTTGGCTTTTTTTACCCCAGTTCATTAAGAAACATGTGAGGTTTAATCATAGGGTGATAGTAAAGCACTTAAATCCTCATAGGGCTCATTTAAGAGGCTGTATTAAATATCTGAACAGAAAAATCTGCATGGATAGGGATATCTGTGTCTAAGGGTATAGGTTGTATATCGATTCATGCAAACAAATTCTCAAAATTTTTTGTTGATGCTCATAAATATGTCTATCAAAGTTTTCTTCTTTCTCCCAAAATATAAACATTATTTTAAATTATTTTACTTATAGTCCAAACTACTAGAGTATAGTGCATTAATTACTTCTATTTGGATTATCTCGAAGATCCATGTGTTGTGGCCATCTGTCTGACTTGAACTGTTAGATCCAGATTGAGAAGGACAGTAACTCATGGTGGTTGAGGGGGAAGGTCAAGGAGGGACAGGGAAGAGTTATTTTTCTTCCCAAGTTCATGTTCCACACTTTAACTCAATGCCATACAGAGGGTTACTTAACAACTCTGCCAAGCTGCTTTTTTTCCCCAGTGGAAACTACCAGCCCAGCTCAAGGTTGAAGAGTCAGGTGGTTAGAATTAGGGGAAAAGTCAACATCAAAGTAAGCCAAGTGAAGGCATAATTGACTTAGGCAGTAAACTTCATTTCACATGGTCTCCTCCATCTAGGGGTCTTCCATAAGCATATTCTGTTAACTGAGCCAGATCTCATCTTAGGATACCTTGAATGGGCTCAGGTCTACAAACTAGAGAGGAAATGGTTTCATCTGCATTGAATTGCTTTGGTTGGTCATTAACTGTTTGCATTATTTTTAGAAATATTAGGAGGTGTCTCAGAATCCCCTGTGTTCTACACTCACACTCCAGTAGTAGCTTTATTTCCATTTAATAATCAGAATTAATATCCCCAGGCAACAGTATAAATCCCCTACATTGCCTGTAAATTCAACGGCATGAGGATTCAGTGGCCAAGTGGCGTTTTAATTTCCAAGTTAATGGAGTCATTTGTCCCCTGATGAAAGTCAAAGCCCAGGCTGAAGACCTAAGTCTTAATTTTCTTTTTTATAATTTTTTTTTTTTTTTTTAAATTTTAGGGAGAACATGAGCAGAGGAGAGGGGCAGGGAGGATAGGGCAGAGGTGGGGGAGAGAGAGAGAGAGAGAGAGAGAGAATATGAATGAGAGAGAATGAGAATGAATTATAAGCAGGCTCCACGCTTACCTCAGAGCCCGACGTGGGGCATGATCCCACGACCCCTGGGATCATGACCTGAGCCAAAATTAAGAGTCAGATGCTCCACTGACTGATCTACTCAGGCACCTCAGTCTTTTGTGTTTCCTATTTTAAATACTTCTTTGTAGAGTTGTACTTTCTTCAGTTTGAATACCTCAGTCTTCAGATTTTCTCAAGTGAAAATGTTAAAGCAGGCATTTCCTCTTCATACACCATTCTTCAGTCACTTACTCGGTCATTTTCTTCTTCAGGGTCAGAAAACTTCGCTTACTGGTTTCTTACAGAGGCTGTGACTCCGGAGCAGGGAGATGAAAGAGATGCGCAGGGTGGTGGGTGGACAGGACGGGAGTCTTTCGCCGTCCGGATGCACCACCCTCCTAGGGTTTTTTCTGCATCTGCTTGTGATGCCATTCAGATAGTGTGAGCGATTAGTGTAAAGTGAACTTGGACTTCTTTTCCACCTCAGTCCCCAGTCTTCAGTTCTTTCTTCTCATAGAAAAGTACTGTTCCATTGTTAGCAATTTTTAATATGTTGCAGAAATATTCTAAGTCTGTAAACAGTAATATACTTGCATATTTCTGCACTTAATTTCTCCCCTTCTGTATGTGTTTTGAGGATCCTTTCATATCTGTGCATGTGATCTGATTCGTTCTTATTAATGGTTTCATAATAGTTATATGAAGGTACCGCAGATTATTTCCAGGTTTTTACTTCTTTGATGTTTTTGGTCATGATCACTTGGAAACGTAGTGAAGGCTGTACAGTTGACTTTTTGACAGAGGCAAACAAAGGCTTTCCAGGTCACATTACTTTTATGTAAATCTTCCAGGTGAATACGAGAAGGGTGTAGACCATCTGACAAATGCGATTGCGGTGTGTGGACAGCCGCAGCAGTTGCTGCAAGTGTTACAGCAAACTCTTCCACCGCCAGTGTTCCAGATGCTTCTGACCAAGCTTCCGACAATTAGTCAGGTGAGGATTTGAAATGTTAACAAAAGTGAGTAGAATATAAAAAAAGAAATGTTTTAGGGACATGGACTTTTAAAAATTAGTGAAACCATAGAGGCCATTCTTACTGTTACAAAGAAAAACTAGTCTAGTGAACATGATGAAATTCTGAAACTCATTCTTGGGATGAAATCAGAATTGGAGATACCTGTGCTTGAAAATGGTCTTCCCTGATAACGTTTGAGTGAGCGGTCATAAGATCTAGTCATTGTGCCCTCTGTGTGGATCAGAAAGTGTGTCTCAGGGGCACGTGGGTGGCTCAGTCAGTTAAGCATCTGACTCTAGATCTCAGCTCAGGTCTTGATCTCAGGGTCCTGAGTTCAAGCCCCACTTTGGGCTCTATCGTGGGTGTGAAGCCTACTTCAAACAAACAAAAGAAGGAAGTGCGTCTCAGTATTAAATCTCAGACCTTGGTATTCACATACCAAAATTCAGGCCCCTCTCAGCTACTTTCTAAAAGCTTTCTACCTTCTGTGAGCCCATGCATTCAGCGAAGTGGCCTGGCAGAGGACAGAGGAGCTAAGATTGGCACAGCCCGAAACTAGATCACAAAGGATTGTAGATTGCCTCTGACCTCACTCGTCTAAAGGCCCCAGTGCCTCCGCTTTTGCCAAGGTGGGCTTTGAGCTTGGAGCTATTTAACTACATCCTCAAATCTGTATTGAACACAGTACCATTTGTATAAAAGATGACCTATAACTTAAGAGTTGATTAAAATTGCATTCTGTTCATTTTTAATCGTCTCCAGGAACTGAAATGAATCTATTTTTTGGAACAGTTTGTGTATTCATGTGTTAATTCCCATAGTTGATGTGATTAAAAATTAATAAAATGACTGGTTAGTTCTTCAAACTGATCTTTATTCAACTAGTTGGAGAAGGGACTAGAAAGAATACAAGGCCCCGAAGATTTAAGGGAGAGGGTTGAAAAACCAAAGATTTGGTCTTAAACCTTTTTATTTAGACTAATGTGGCTCCTAGCGTGTCTGTATTAGAATCCTCTTATAGTGTCTACTCTTGGAAACGCAGCATAGCGCGGTGCTTTTGGAAGATTGACCTCAGGGTGATGAGGTCTTGTGAAATATGGATGAGTTTGGGATGAAGCCTGAATTCCTCTTTATAAAAATGGCCTCCTTAGTTAACTTATCTCATATTATTTTGACATATTTTCAAATGCTAATTTTGGAAGTACTTTCTTGTATGAGGACTTCGGAGCATTTTCAGGCCAAAAAGGGAAATGTTTGGAGGCTAAGATGACCAGTAAAAAATCAGTATTCTTAGTTTATGTGGGAGTGAAAGAGATCTTAAATTCTTTTTGGTTTTAGTTACATAATTGACCAACCTCTAAAACAGTGCATGTTATTCTTCCTTTATTAACTTGGATTTTGAAATGGGACTGACCGCATGATCATTATTTTCTTTGATAACAGTGTTTAAGAGTGTTAAATGTTGAAATTGTAGAATGGGTAAACTTTAGCAAGATTTGATTTCTTTGACTGCAGAGGACATCTCCCCCCCCTTAAGATTTTTTTTGGGAGGTGCCTGGGTGGCTCACTCGTTTAAACATGACTCTTGATTTCAGCTTGAGTCACGATCTCATGGTTTGTGGGTTCGAGCCCCACATCAGGCTCTGTGTGCTGGTGCGGAGCCCACTTGGGATTCTCTCTCTTTGCTCCTCCTCTGCACATGTGTGCACATTCTTTCTTTCCCTCTCTCTCTCTCTCTCTCTCTCTCTCTCTCACTCACTCAAAAAACTTGAAAAAGAAATTCTGGTTTTAATTGAAGTGTTGTTGACACAAAATGTTACATTAGTTTCACATGTACTGCTTACTGATTTGACAGGTATACTTTATGGTCTGCTTTTCTCACTGATGTGTTTACCCTCTGTCTCACCACACAACATTGTTAAACGATCGTGGGCTATATTCCCTATGCTGTACTTGTTATTCCCGTGACTCATTCATTCCATAACTGGGAGCCTGTACCTCCCACTCCCCTTCGCTCGCTTTGCCTATGCCCCCTCCCCCACTTCCCTTCTAGCAGCTGCCAGTTTGTGTTTATGGGTCTCTGTCTGTTTTTTTGTTCGTTTTGTTTTTTAGATTCCACATATAAGTGAATTCAGATAGTGTTCATCCATGTCTGGCTTAATTCACGTAGCATAATACTCTCTCGGCCCATCCATACTGCCATTAGCAAGATCTCGTTCTTAGGGCTGCGTAATAGTCCATTAAATTATATATATGCCACTTCTTTATCCATTCATCCATTGATGGACACATAGTTTGCTTCCATATCTTGGCTATTGTAAATAATGCTGCAATAAACATAGGGTTGTGTACATCTTTTCGAATTAGTATTTTCATTTTCTTTGGATAAATAACCAGCAATGGAATTGCTGGATCGTATGGTATTCCTATTTAAATTTTTTAAGGAACCTGTTTACTGTTTGCCACAGTGGCTGCACCGATTTACGTTCGCACCAGCAGTGCACGAGTGTTCTCTTTTCTCCCCATCCTTGCCAACACTTATTATTTGTCTTCTTGAGTCTAGCCATTCTGACAGGTGTAAGGTGATGCTCCTTGTGGTTTTGATTTGCATTTCCCTGACGATGAATGATGGTGAACCTCTTTGCATGTGTCTGTTGGAAAAATGTCTCTTCAGGTGCTCTGCTCATTTTTAATCATATTATTAGGTTTTTTTCTTGGTGTTGAGTTGTATGAGTGTTTTATATTTTTTTGATATTAATTCCTTGTTGCATATATCATTTATGGATATCCTCCAGTTCAGTACATTGTCTTTTCATTTTGTTGGTTTCCTTTGCTGTGTAAAAGCTTTTTGTTTTGGTATAGTTGTAATAGTTTATTTTTGCTTTTGTTTCCTTTGCATGAGGACACATGCTTAGAAATACATTGCTGAGGTCAGTGCCCAAGGGATTACGATCTATGTTTTCTTCTAGGAGTTTTATGGTGTCAGGTCTCATACTTAGGTCTTTAATTCTTTTCCGAGTTTACTTTTGTGTATCCTGTAAGAAAGTGTTCCAGTTTCATTTCTTTGCATGTAGCTGTCCAGTTTTCCCAGCACCATTTGTTGAAGAGACTGTCTTTTCCCGTTGTATATTCTTGCCTCCTGTAAAGGACATTTAAAAATTAAATTTTTTTTTTCTCTTTCAGAGAATTGTAAGTGCTCAGAGCTTGGCTGAAGATGATGTGGAATGAAAAACCAATATCAACATAATCTCAATTAAAAATATTTTTAAAATCTTAACTCGGAAGATGAGCAGCTCTGGGGGAATAAGGGCAAATAGGCTGGTTATGGACTGTCCTACACTGAAATCTACCAAAGTTAATTTTTACTTTGTGTAGATCCATTTATCTGTTTTATTTATTTTTCCCAGTGAAAAGTGTATTTTGATAGAAGTCTTTTCATTTTATAAATACACTACGAGTTACCGAAATATCATGGATTTATTTTATTCCTAAAATGTGCAATTAAAATGTACATACAGCGTCACATTTCTTACGTTAAAAATACTCTGTGCTTAGTTTTGAAAGATAGGCCAAGAAAATGTAGGAGAAAGTTGAAGAATGCACGTTTTTTTTTTGTTTTTTTTTTTAAAGCTAGTTCATTTTGTTCTACATAAAAGAATTGGATGGAAGCCTGCTTTATCAAAACTAAGCATTAAAATCTTTGAGAGGTCATTTCTTTCCTTTTAATCTCTTAATACATGAGATGTGCTGCTGTGCTGTATTAACTCACCTCCCTGTGTATTTGTCTTGAAATGTTTTGTTTAAACCAGTGGGCTTAATGTGTTCTGGATATTTATCTCCATGTATTTTAGCTGTATGTAGTTGCAGATAGCACTGGGAATTAGATCTGTGTCATTCTTACTCTAGCCGTGTGAGCTTCACCAATTACTGTCTGCCCTCTTTCCTCTTTATAAATGAGGCAGTTGGTCTGCTAATTCAGAGAAGTGTCCCTTTCAGCTTTTAATTCATTTGTTTCTGTTTAGCATCTATTTTCAAATCCACCTTTTCCTGAGGTATATGTTTGGACAACCAGGCCTTGCATTTTTTTATACTCTGAATTTTGCATGCTTGCCTGACTTTGTATTTTTGAGTTGATCCCCCCCACCCCACCTTTTTTAAAAGATCTGACTTGTGTTGGTTTTCACCGAAATCCTATGGTTCTGTCACTGTCGTAAATCTGAAACTTAACTTTTAGGTAGCTGGGATGATACGCTTGTAAAATGTTTGTTCCCTTTGCTTTTATCTTCAGTGTATCTCCTTAATCCTCTTTCATTTATCTTGTTACGATGAGAATGAGGTGTAACCTTGTAGCTGAAGACTTGGAAAGAATGGAGGTGTTCTCAAAATAGTGACGTGTTTTCTGCAGTCACAGATTCAACATCGGGCCTGAGAATAAAGATCCTTGGTACTTGCTGTCATCTGTTGAACTGAGTAACAATTCCTCCCTGTATAGGTTACCTTTACTCTGTCTAAAAATCTGGAGAGATCCCAAAGACTTTTCCTAGGTACCAGACTTTTTATTTTGTTTTACTTACAAATTTTCCTTAACCTTGGGTTTTTGTTGTGGTTGAGATCTAAAGGAGAGTGTTTGCAGTATGGCTCTAAGTTTTTGCCTCTGGACATCCCCACACCCTTTGGCACGTCACATTACATCTCTGAACTTACCTCCTAGTATTCTCATCTGTAAAAGAACATCAGACCACGCGACTCAGACATTTAAGGACTCTTCCTTGTGTATCTTCCACGTGTGTAATCCTGAACCCTTAAACAGTGTGCTTTTATTTTTGATAACACCCAGCCTGCTCTTTTGTGGGGATAGGGAGGTGACCAGTGCAAACATGCCAGTCAGTTTTACCAATAGATCCCAAATCCAAAGCAGGGCAATGGCGATTGGTCAGTGATTGACCACATCGGTAGGAAACAAGCTTTTGTCCTGTGCCCACCCCAGCCAGAGGGAGTGTTGAGACCAGGGGCATCCAGGGGCATCCAGAATATAGGTTAGAGTTAGTATATAGAGGCAAGAACAAGGGGCAGGCAGCTTGGCAAGGGAGGAATGGACCCAGAAAAACTAAGGACTAGTTGGAGGAGTGAGGGGTTAACTTAGCTGTGTGGGAGGATGTGAAGGCTATATGCTCTGGAGAATTCTGTAGTCTGAGCTGGGTATCACTTAGTTTTCTGAAAAATAACCAGCTTTGATGTAATACTTGTTGAAATGCCTGTGGTATCTTCCCATTAGAGCTGTTTATGCTGTCATTTTCTTACTTAAATGATGGTTTTCAGAACAGGTGCCACTTCTGAAAGTCGTTTTGTTAAAAAAAAAAAAAAAAAAACAACCAAGCAAGGTTTTCCCCAGATACTTAATGTGCTGAACACCATTTCCTATCTAAAGTTTTAAATGGTGACAGAACCACGCAGTCAGTAGGAGCGATGCTGGCCCAGTGGTCCTCAGCCCAAGATTTAGGTAGAGTGGTGACAACCTGAGTGTGCCCATGTCCTAATGTTGCATGCTTGGGTACTGTCTTTGGAAATGGAAATATGTATTTGTGCATGTTGGTGCGTTTCCTTGGGAAAGACCGGTGTTTCGATTCCACAGGTGTACTTAAGGTGAAAGCACACTTAAGATGGGCTTTACCTGACTGTGTCCCGCTAGCCTGTTAACAGATGACTAGGACTTAACATTCACATTGAACTTCTGTAAAGTACATAAAACCTAGTACGGTGGCCATAGTAGGCACTCAGTAAATGTTTGAGTCCTCTTACCCTTCGGTAATTGATTTTTTTTTTTTTTTAACTAAATTTCTGCTTTTCTGACCTTGTTGAACCAACTTCTGGACCAGAGTATTAACAAAATATTGCCGAAGAGAGTTTGAGAAAATTGGTATATGATGCAGATATTACACAAAATTCTTTCTTGTAACGAAAAATGCAGTTTTATTATTGCTTGTGCCTCAGCTGTTTTAAGTGAATATTATTAAAGGGCTTGGAGAACATGTTGGCTTGGTGTGTATTTGCAGAAGTGAAATCTGAATTTGATGACTGGCAGTGGTGGTACCTGCCTCTAGGTTGACATCCCTTAGAGAAGGTTGACAGTTGGGCAGCTCCTCCCAGGAAAAGGCACATTTGCCTTTGACTTCATATCCCAGGTTAAGAAGCCCTGCTTTAATGTCAGCTGGTGAGGGTTCTGGGTCATCGTGATTACCCAAGTTTAACAGGTACCTGGAAGGATTGCTAAAGCACATTGCTGGGCAGCAGGTCAGACTCAGGAGCACATTTTCAGTATTTCTTTTTTTAATTAAAAAAAAAAGTGATTTTCTTATAAGTAAACTCTCTGTCCAACTTGGGGCTCGAACTCATGACCCCAAGGTCAAGAATCACATGGTTTATGCACTGAGCCGGCCAGGTGCCCCGTTAGCATTTCTAATGAGTTCCCAGGGTTTAGTGATGCTGCTGGACTGGGGCCATGCTGTGAATGTGACCCAGCAGCAGTCAGGGGTGACCTAGAAAATATGAATAGGAAATTATTGCAGGATAGCGAGTGTTCATGTCCCAGATGATGTGCTTCAGTGGTGCACTCTGTAAAAATGAGATGTGTAATTAAAAAGCCGGCCAACTGGTGGTAGTATGTGATTATTTAAGAACACCCAGTACTCATTCGATAATCCAAAGCATAAAGACCGTCCATTACAGACTTTATGTTCAAGATAGGCCAGTCCATTTAAATGTTTTTTTAGGATTTTTTTCCCCCATAAATAGCCCATTAACTAGACACATAAATTAAGCAGAAATTCCATTCCCTGGGGTGTGCTCAGGTCACCATCTTGATGGTTTGTGTGCTTGAGCCCCATGTCTGGCTGTGAGCTGACAGGGCAGAGCCTGCTTGAGATTTTCCCTCTCTTGAAATAACAGAAAAAGTTTACATTCACTAAGCATTTTGATTGTGAGTTCTAAAATTTTTATTTGATATTTGTGTCTGGGCAAATCAAATGGATTTTTTCCTTTTAGAAGGTCTCCAGGACATTTTATTTATTTTTTTTTTTTTTAATTTTTTTTCAACATTTTTTATTTTATTTTTGGGACAGAGAGAGACAGAGCATGAACGGGGGAGGGGCAGAGAGAGAGGGAGACACAGAATCGGAAACAGGCTCCAGGCTCCGAGCCATCAGCCCAGAGCCTGACGCGGGGCTCGAACTCACGGACCGCGAGATCATGACCTGGCTGAAGTCGGACGCTTAACCGACTGCGCCACCCAGGCGCCCCCCCAGGACATTTTATATATGGAACCTTTTCCTTCACTTTTAAAGGCTTACAGCTGTGTTATGGAAACAGTCCAGGAGGCATTGCAGAGGTACTAAATTCTTGTTTAATTTCCATTGGTATTGATAGAGGAGTCAAACACTTCCCGATACTATGGATATAGAAGCTAGGAGTCGGGGGTGGGAGGAGAAAATGAGTAAGAGAGGCTGTGCTTAAGCTAGAGCTTGATCTGAAAAATCTGTGCCTGGTGTTCAGCAGTGCCTCCATGAGACGTGCCAGCATGTGACCTGCACGTTCGGGGAGAAAACGGGATCCCACTGGAGCTTCGCTGAGATCTTAAAATCCATGTAGCCTTGCCTTTTCTTAGCTAGACTGAAGTGAGCAGGGCTTTCAGCTTGTACCTGGGCAGAGTGGGTATGTTTGAAGTTGTAAAGCAGAACGAGTTGCCTGTTACCCAGAGGAGCGCACGAGACAAGTCCCTGGAGAGGTGGAACGTGCTCACTCAGTGACCTCTGGACAGTGACATCGTACATGCAGCTGCTCACTCTGTTCGGCATTTGAAGAGGACAACTTGGTGGTCTTAGCAGAGACTGATTCTTATAAAAAATTATATCAATGTGCCATTTTTTTTAGAGCCCTGCACTAGTTTTCAAAAGCTTCCCTTGCAGTTAGGACTCCAGTAGCAAGTATAGAAGCCCAACTTGAATTAGCAGAAGTGGCATTTGTTGGCTCAGGAAAAGTATGTCTAGCCTTTCAGATTAGAGTGAGCTCCCTACACCTGACCGTCCCCTCCACTTCTGCATCTCACTGTGCTAGTTTGACTTTTACTAACAGACTGAAAGAGGCTGGATCTCCAGGCCTCACATAGAGGATGACAAACATTTCCTCACTCCAGAATGTATTCACTCACACTCCCTACTATCTCAGACAGTAGCTGTTTCCCTCTCATAGCTTAAGAAACCTGCCCAGGGACGCCTGGGTGGCTCAGTTGGTTGAGCGACCGACTTCGGCTCAGGTCATGATCTCACAGTTTGTGAGTTCAAGCCCCACGTAGGGCTCCGTGCTGACAGCTCAGAGCCTGGAGCCTGCTTCTGATTCTGTGTCTCCCTCTCTCTTTGCCCCTCCCCCACTCATGCTCTGTCTTTGTCTCAGAAATAAGCATAAAAAAAAAATTAAAAAAAAAAAAAAAAGAAACCTGCCAGTGTTGCGTGATAAATGGAAGATTCAGGATCCTCCCCCCCCCCCCATCTTTATTGAAGTAAGATAAGTAAATTAAGATTTTATATATTTAAGATGTGTGATGTGATGTTGGGGTATAGTGGACATGAAATGATTCCCATAGTCGGGCTAACATCTGTCACCTCAGATATGTTACCTTTCTAGGTGTGTGATGTGGGAACACTTAACATCTACTCTTTGCAGAGGTGCCTGGGTAGCTCAGTTGGATAAGCGTCTGACTTCGGCTCATCACGGTCTCACAGTGAACCCCATGTCGGGCTCTGTGCTGACAGCTCAGAGCCTGGATCCTGCTTCGGATTCTGTGTCTCCCTCTCTCTGCCCTTTCCTTGCCTGCTCTCTGTCTCTGTCTCTCAAAAATAAACAAACATTAAAAAAAAAAAAAAAACAACTACTCTGCAAATTTCAAGTATACAACACATTTAACCGTGTAGTCCCCATGCTCCAGAACTTATAACTGGAAGTTTGTACTGTGTGTTCAACATCTTCCAATTTCTTACTCCCTTGTCCCTGGCAACCACCATTCTACTCTATGAGTTTGATTTGGTTTTCCAAAAAAAAATTTTTAACCTTTATTCATTTTTGAGAGGCAGAGAGAGACAGAGCATGAGCAAGGGAGGGACAGAGAGAGAGGGAGACACCGAATCTGAACCAGGCTCCAGGCTTCAAGCCTCAGCACAGAGCTGGACACAGGGCTCGAACCCACGAACTGTGAGATCATGACCTGAGCCGAAGTCGGACGCTCAGCCGACTGAGCCACCCAGGGACACCCCCCCCCCCCCCACACCAAATTGTTTTTTAAAGTAGTCTCTACACCGACCTGGGCTTGAACAACCAACCCCGAGATCAGGAGTTGCATGTTCTCTGACTGAAGCAGCCAGGCACCACAGCATAAGATTGGTTTGTTTAGATGCCACCTATAATTGAGATCATGGTCTTTTTGTTTGGGGCTTATTTCACTTGGCATAATATCCTCCAGGTTTATCCGTGTCAGAAATGGTAGGATTTCCCTTTTTTTTTTTTTCCCCCCCTTTATTTTGAGAGAGTGAGTAGGGGAGAGGCAGGCGGAGAGGGAGAGAGAATCCCAAGCAGGCTCTGCAATGACAGACATGGAGCTGGATCTCACGAACCATGAGATCATGACCAGGACTGAAGTCAAGAGTTGGTTGCTTAACTGACTGAGCCACCCCGGTGCTCCAGAATTTGCTTTTTTAAGGCTGAATATCCACCTCCACCCCAACCCCCACCACACACACACACACACACACACACACACACACACCTGTAACATTTCATTTATCCACTGACAGACATTCAGTGTCTTCTCCTGCCTTGCCTCTGGCGAACAATACTGTGACGACCATGGGGGTGCAGCTGTCTCTTTGAGATAATGATTTCATTTCTTTCAGACATATCCCCCGAAGTGGGATTGCTGGGTCACGTGGTAGTTCTGTTTTTAAGGTTTTGAGCCATCTCCACACTCTTCCACAGTGACTACACCGACAGTTCCAAAGGGAGCGGACTCCCTTTCTCCACAGCCTTGCCAACACTTGCCGTTTTGACTTTGATAACGGCCGTCCTGTCAAGTGTGAGGTTATATTGTGCTCTTGTCAATTTCCCAGATGGTTAGTGAGGAGCACTTTTTGGCCATTTATATGTCTTTGGAAAAAAATGTCTACCGGGGCCTTTGCCTGTTTTTAAAATTGGGTTGTTGTTTTTTTGTTTTGTTTTTGTTCTGTTTTTGTTTTTGTTTTTTTTTTGCTTTAGGTTGTAGGAGTTCATATTTTTTTGGATTTTTTTTTTTAATTTTTTTTTCAACATTTTTTATTTATTTTTGGTACAGAGAGAGACAGAGCATGAACGGGGGAGGGGCAGAGAGAGAGGGAGACACAGAATCGGAAACAGGGCTGATGGCTCAGAGCCTGACGCGGGGCTCGAACTCACGGACCGCGAGATCGTGACCTGGCTGAAGTCGGACGCTTAACCGACTGCGCCACCCAGGCGCCCCAATATTTTTTTGGATATTAACCTCTTTGATGAGAGGTGGTTTGCAAGTATTTTCTTTTATTCCATTGGTTGCTTTCTCACTTTGCTGGTTTCTCTTGCTGTGCGGAAATTTTTTACTTTGATATAGTCCCATTTATGTTTCCACTGTAAACGTTATGAAACTACTTAATAACTTTGCTTTTAAAATTCTGAATTTCACCTTTACGATTTTTCTTATAACATTTCCAGAACTCTATTTCAAATGTCAATCATGTTTGTAAATTCATTTTTGGTGTTTTACTTTTTTTTTTAAGTTTATTTATTTTGAGAGGGGGGTGTTGGGGCAGAGAGAGGGAGAGAGAGAATCCCAAGCAGGCTCCACACTGTCCACGCAGAGCTCCAACATGGGGCTCAGTCTCATGAAACGTGAGATCACGACCTGAGCTGAAATCAAGAGGCTGACGCTCAACCCACTGAGCTACCCTGGCACCCTGGTGTTTTACTTTTTTAACTGAAGCATAATTGACACCAAGTTATATTGGTTTCAATTGTACAACATAGTGATTCAATAATTCTATACATTGTGCAGTGCTCGCCATGATAAGTATAGTTACTGTACAACATTATCACAGTATTAGCGACTGTAATCCCTTTGCTGTACTTTTTATCTCGGTGATTAATTCTAACTGGAAGTTTGTACCTCTTCGTCCCTTTCACCTATTTCGCTCCTCCCTTCACCCCCCTCCCCTCTGGCAATCACTAGTTTGTCCTCTGTATTTATGACTCTGCTTCTAGTTTTCATTTGTTTGTTCGTTTGGTTTTTTAGATTACACATGTAAGTGAAATCATGGTGTTTATCTTTTTCTGACTTACTTCACTCAGCACTATACTCTCTAGGTCCATCCATGTTCATGAGATCATCCATGAGAAAGATCTCATTCTTTTTATCACTGAGTAATATTCCACTGTGTATACATGCACCACTTCTGTATCCATTCATCCGTCCATGGACACTTGGTCTTCCATATCTCAGCTACTGTAAATAATGCTGTGATGAACGTGGAGGTACGTACATCTTTCTGAATTAGTATTTGTGGGGGGTGGGTTTAATACTCAACAGTAGAATTACTGGGTTATATGGTATTTCTGTTTTTAACTTTTTCAGGAATCTCCATACTGTCCTAGTGGCTGCACCAGTTTGCATTCCCACCAATAGTGCACGAAGGTTCCCTTTTCCCAGCATCCTTGCCAACACCTGTTATTTCTTGTCTTCTTGATTCTAGCCCTTCTGACAGGTGTGAGGTTTTGATTTGTGGTTTTTCATTGCGGTTTTGATTTTCATTTCCCTGACGATGAGTGATGTTGAGCATCTTTGCATGTATTTGTTGGAAAAAGGTCTTCGGAAAAATGTCTTCTTTGGAAAGATGTCTGTTCGGGTCCTCTGCCCATTTGTAATCAGATTGTTAGTTTTTTAAGTGTTGGGTCGTAAAAATTCTTTATATATTTTGGCTATTGACCCTTTGTCACATATTTTATGTGCACATATCTTCCATTGAGTAGGTTGCGTTTTCATTTTGTTGGTGGTTTCCTTTGTCTTGCAAAAGCTTTTTAGTTTAATGTAGTCCCACTTGTTTTTCCTTTTTGTTACCTGGCTTTTGGTGTCAAATTGAAAAAATCATCACCGAGGCTAATGTCAAGGACCTTTTTTCTCCCTTATGTTTTCTTCTAGGGGTTTTATGGTTTCAGATCTTACAGTTAAGTCTTTAATCCATTTTGAGTTGATTTTTATATATGTTGTAAGATAAGAGTTCACTTTCATCCTTTTACATGCAGATATCCAGTTATCCCAACACCAGTTTTTGAAGACTGTTTTTTTCCTTCTTGTATATTCTTGGCACCTTTGTTGAGGGTTAGTTGACTGTAATAAGACTTAGGGTTTAAAATAAGGGTAACTTGCACTTTACTTGACTGCCTGTTTGAGAGATAGGGTAAAAGGAATTGGGGCGACTTTTTTTTTTTAAAGAATGTAGGTACTGGGCCACCTGGGTGGCTCAGTTAGTTAAGCGTTCGACTTGGGCGCAGGTCATGACCTCATGGTTCCTGAGTTCAAGCCTTGCATCGGGCTATGTGCTGTTAGTGCAGAGCCTGCTTCAGATCCTCTATCTCTCTCAAAAACAAATAAGCATTAAAAATAAAAAAACGTAGGTACTTTTCACCAAAGATGAAAGACATAGTGCGCAAACAAAACAAAATGGCCACTATATATAATTCATGTCACACGTAGAGTGGTTGCTTCTTTCTTGAGAGGGTACAAAGCCTGAGGAATTGAAAGCACAAAACGTTATTGAAATTATGTCTTCTCTCTTCTAAAAATGAGAGTTTTGTTTTTGTTTTTGTTTTTGTTTTCTGCTCTGTAACTTTGCATTGTCTAACATAAAAATCTCTTTGCTCCCTCCCAAGTCACTAATATACAGTTAATGCTTCAGGAAGGAATGCCATGACCCCTAAGCTGCGGTCACAGTCTGGACCCGGTAACAGGGCCAGAGTGTTGGAAAGGCAGGCTGACGAGCACATGGACCTGGAGGGCTGGGATGAACTCGGGCTAGCGCAGTGTGGCGGCTGGGGCTGGGGGCTGGGCTCTGGATGGGGACGGTACCTTTGCCAGAACTTGCTCCTCTCCCAGATTCTGTTTCATTTAGGATTGCTCCCATCTCTCCGTTCTTCCTGGGTGATTTCATGCTCTCTGGCTTCATTGGTACCTATGTCCCCTCACTGAGCTCGGGTGGGTGTGGGTTCCTGCTTGCTCAGCATCACATGGCTGTGTGCAGGCACCTCACGTGACTTGTACAGAATTGAATTAATTCCCTTGCACAGGCTCCTTCTGAGCTGTCCTCCACTTGGCTGTTACCTATTCACCACACTACACCAATGACCAAACCTCGCCCCTCCTATTCTTTCTGTGTGTCTGATCCATTCCACTCTTTTCTGGCCTCACTGCTGCTCTAGGATATTTGATTATAGTTACTGTGCAGCCTCATCGACTCTGATCCACTCTGCTGCCCCAGGAATTGCTCTGAAACGTCCCTCTCGTGTGGCATCCAAGGCCCTTATAATCAGACACTTGACTAATTCTCCAACCTCGTTCACCGAGATCTACTGTAATTTTTTTAGTAACGTCCCGTTCACCCACCAGACCACTCCTAAATACGTATGTCTTAGTGATGATTGGGTTTCTCAGCATAAAGCATAGTTAAATGCTTAGTAAATACTTAATGAATGGAAATCCATATGATCAGAAGTTGGCTGGGAATTTTTCACAATGAAACGAATATAAAAGATTTTTTGACATGACACATGAAGGTACATGGAAGGACGAACAGAATATCGTTGTGAAGAGTGATAATACCTCTTTTAAAAGCTACTTATTAAGTCATTGGGTTTATTATTATTTTTTTCTAAGTTTATTTTGGTGGCACCTGGGTGGCTCAGTTGGTTAAGCGTCCCGACTCTTGATCTCAGCTCGGGTCACGATCTCACAGTTCATGAGTTCGAGCCCCACATTGGACTCTGTGCTGACAGAGCCTGCTTGGGATGCTTGGGATTCTCTCTCTACCCACTCCCATCAAGGCAGAACAAAGGACGTAGAAGTTTATTCAATACACCACAAGATGGGCAGTACAGCAAAGAGACTGTCTGCAGCAAGGTGGCAGTGAGGGGCCACAGTCACAGGGTGGAGTGAGGGAGATATGGGAATGGATGGAATTTTCCCTTTTTTGGTAACTGTGCCTGGTTGTGAGTAGCCATTTGGCTAATTAGAGCCTATGGCTATTACCAGGTGGGTCACTTAGTGAGCCTGCTTGCCCGAAGCTTGTGGTGGTCGGTGAGCCCTGTGGGCTCTTTGACCTTACTCAGGTTTACCCTTGGTCAAGCCTGTTGCTTAGAAGCCGCCTCTACAAAAAGGTTTTTACTCCTTTATTTTTTTTATCAAAGACAATACCAAGCAGCATTCTAGATATTTCTCTTAATGCTTTCAGCTGTCTGCCTAACTTAAGATTTCTTCCCAAATGCTCCGGGACCCAAAGTCCTTGATTTTGAGAGTAGACACAGGTACACCGAACGTCCATGGAGGGGGGGGAAGTGAGTGGACAGGGAGGTGTTCTGACTTGTAATTTCCATGTGGCGAAGTTGTCGACCCATTGTCCGTTTATTTGGGCCTGTGAGTTGAGTATATTTCTGTTGATTCTCTAATAGAAACAAAATGGCCGGCCAGCCTGCTTTCTGAATAAAGGGGGACATTCAACAGGAAATGTGCAGAATTTCCATGTTCTTCCTTTTGTAATGTGTAACTTCCCTTCTGCAAAAGGGCCTACAGATCTGACTGTACTTACTTAATTAAAATAGTTTTAATCCCACCTCTTTTCTAAGAAAGTGGGAAAATCATTTTTCGTGAAGCCTCTAGGTGATGGCATCATCAGGATGCTGGGGGAAGCAAGGAGACTGGAAAACACAAAGTCATCTCAACACCAGGGGAAGCCATTCACTCCCACAGACTCCTCGTCTGGAATGCGTTGTACGCCTCTGGCCGCCTAGACAGCACATCTTCCTTCAGGACACTCGTCTAGTGTCCTGTTAGCTCTGTGTCTCACGTTCATCATACCTCCTGAAAGACGTTCTGAAATGTCTCTGTGTTTGGACAGAGTCCCACACTGAGACACCTCAGGCCAGTTGACTTTCTGTGTCACCTCCCCCGCCCCGCCCCGCCCCGCGGCCTTGAGCTTGGTCAGATCAGTGCTGCTCCAGCTCCCAGTGTTGGTTTTCATCCAACAGGTCGGGGCATGCCAGTCCTTGCATGCAAAAAAGATGTGCCTGAAGCTATTCTCCAAGGGAGGCTGGCTGCCAGGGGGTCAGGGACCTTTTCGGGGCTAACCACATTCCTCACCTCTGATCCTTTAACAGATATTTAGAATATTCTGGATTCCTCAGATTGTGCTTCAGAGCAGTAAGAGCTGAGAATTAATGATATCCTCTGTTAGAATTTTAGCCTAATCTTTCAAGTCCTCTGTTTTAAGAATCATTTGTAATCATGTTCCTTTATCTTATGCTCCCTTTAGGTACTGTTATAACATAAAAAACAGTGTATTTTGTAAAAACAAACTGCATTTGTGTAATGTTTTGACAGCTCAGGTGTTACATCATTGAATTCACAAAGCTGAGGAAGGTAAGGATATTATTAACAAAGGACACAGTGACGGGGGAGGCATGGAAGGATCCAGTGATTTGTTTAGCATCATTGAGTTAGTGATTAAGATGCATCCAGACTTGATGCTTGGGTGGCTCACTTGGTTGAGCATCCCACTTTGGCTTGGGTCGTAATCTCACAGTTCGTGGGTTTGAGCCCCACGTCAGGCTCTGTGCTGACAGCTCAGAACCGGGAGCCTGCTTCAGATTCTGTCTCTCTCTCTCTCAATCTCTCTCCCTCTGCCTGCCCCTCCCCCACTCATGCTCTGTGTCTCTCTCAAAAATGAATAAACATTAAAACAAAAATGCATTCAGGCTCATCTTCTGGTTTGTACCTGAGCCACACTACATCACAATGCTTTGAGGACAGCAAACTGATATAAATGTCCTCATCTCAACAGGATGTGTGTTTAAAAACTTCCTTTGGAAGGAGGTAAGCTCTAGTACGGCTGTGCTGTTTTGCTACTTCTGTTCACTGCGACCCCTCTGGTGCCTAGCATGGGTTCTAGCACGAGACGGGCACCTCAGTAAAAGCTAACTGAATTAATTAAAAGGACGTTAATTAAAACAATTTTGTGGAGCCTGACAGAAAAGGTTGTTAGTCAAACCTATGAGACTATGAGACCCCCCCCCCATCTCAAAAAAGAGAAAACAAAAAAAGGACATAGGTCCCTGTGTCCTGAGCAACACAAAATACTTGGCACCATAAAGGTTCATCTCTTCAATTATACTCTTCCTTTACCACAGCTGTCCTTTCCCAAAACAAAGATACACAAACTTCCTTCTCAGAGGGACTTAAGATCTGCGATAAGGAGGGGCGCCTGGCTGGGTCAGTCAGTAGAGCATGTGACTCTTGATCTCAGGTTTATGAGTTCAAACCCCACACTGGGGGCAGAGATTACTTATCACTGAGATCTTAAAAAAACAAAAAAAAGGTACGTGATACAGATGTTTTCAGGAAACAGCTAAGCCAGCCCTAGAGTCAGAGTATGCTTGGAAGACACCCATCGTAACCAATTCTTACAAACCCTGACCTGTTTAAAATAATTTGTGATTTAAAGCGATTAAAATAGTTTGTGATTTAAAAACTTTTCAGTGGTTCATTCCATGCTGAAAAGCACTTGACAGATACCCTACAGTTAGAGGAATAAGCTCTCGTCAAGTCAAGAAAAAACATCTCCCCTAACCAGTTTTCAAAGGGTTCTGGGTTAGTCTAATTACAGACCGTATTCTTCATTTGTGGAGATAGGACACCTGACTTGCTGTCCTGGAGGCACAGAGGAGTTTTTCAAGGATGGATTTGTCAGCCACAAACTTCTCTTTCAAGCACCTGCAAGCGGGTCATATTTTGTGCCTTTGTGATGTGACCCCATGAGACAAAAGTAACAGGTGAGCTGTGTGGATACATATGCCTCATCTGAAAATGCTTTAAAGCTGCCAGCTGGGCCACATGGAAATTCAATCTCCATTGCATAGGGCTCGAGGCAGCCGAGTTATTGGACACTGGCCCAGGCTTTCTGATAGGCAAGTATCAGCAAATCATGTATCAGGTAATATGTTTACAAAACCACATTCCTCCCTCCTCCCAGCATTCCATCCAAATTTTGCACAGCCAGCGCTGTTCTGACCCTGTTTGCTCGGAGATCGTCTGCCAGGCGACCCGGGTCTGCTTTAAGTCCAGAGGTGGACGGAGAAGACAGCGGGCGTCGAGCTGACCCCTTCTCCAGTTCCAAGTTGGGGAAGGGGCCGCCAGGCCCCACCAGGCCGGCGGGTGGTGAGCGGCGCCTGTCCCGACCGCGGTCCCCCGGAGAACTCGCAGCCCGCAGGAGTCAGAGCGAAGGAGGGCTCTGGCGCCATCTAGTGGCGGCGCTCCCGCCGGCGGCCCTGTCCCCGCGCCGGGCGCTCGGGAGCGGAACTGAGACCCCCGCCTCCCCCAGCCCGGAGCTGAGATTCTGTACAAAGTGCACACAGATCGTCAAGGGCAAAGCGAACATACTTGAACGTGGATGTTTTTAGGGGGAAATAAAAGTGCATCCGGGAAATTGTACCAGGATAACCTTTTGCCAAGTCTCTTGTTTCAGAGCCCCATAAATTTGAATGTTACGTGGGAGCGGAGGCCAAATGAGAATGCGAAATACAGGAAACTAGTTGGAAGGATCCCTGACTTGTCAAAGAGGCCTCATTCCAACGTGAGCCTCAAAGTGCCTCAAAGCAACCTATGTTTTGTGTAAAAGGCAAAGAGTAAAAAACGTGGCAGAGGGTTTCTTTAACTCCTTAACTTCCCAGTTCTGTGCAAAAATAGAGGGGAAGCCGTGGTGGGACAGATTTTGGAACCAGAGACTTGGGTCTTGGGTTCCAGATTTGCAGCTTACTAAGGACTTCACTTCTTGGAGCTTCCTCGGATTCATTTCCAAAGAGAATGAAAACCCCGACTGCACCCACCATCTATGTATCCACGCCCATCCCCCCAACACTGTGGGCGCACCTCTCAGAGCTGGGAGGGGGGGTGGTGGGGCATTGGCTTTGGACCACTGGTCGACCTTGCTGCAGTCATGCATCCTGCCTTCCGCACCATCTCCCCCTCGCTGCTAGATATTTCCAGTAGCAGAGACATGGTGTAATTTATCCCGTCTTAACAAAACCTCTCGACCCTTTGTCCCCTGCAGCTGGCATCCCATTTCTGCTCACTTTTACATTATAGCAAAATGTCTCTAAAGGGCTGTTCATAGCCGCTGTCTCCACTTCTCCCGTGACCCACCTATCAGACTTTTGTCCTGGCCCTTTCACCCAGGCAGCTTTTGCCAAGGAAACCGGTGACCTCCACGATGCTGAATTCTGGGGTCAGTTCTCAGTCTTTATCTGCGACGGCCTATCAGCACTACTGGACAGGATCGCGCCCTTCTGGAAACCTTTTTGTTCTCTTGGCTTCAGGACACTACATGCTGGAGTCTTTCTCCCCACACTGGCTGCTATTTCCCAGTGTCCAGGGCTCAGTCCTTGGATGTCTTTGCCAGTTACTCGCTCCTTAGTGCTCTTAACGCAGTCCCGGGGCTGAAGATAGGATCTGTAGATGCTGACCACTCGAGAGTCGCGTCTCCAGCCTCCGCGTCACCACTAAACTCCAGACACAGAGAGCCAGCTTCCTGCGTGACCTCTCAGACTTGGCATTCCAAACTGAACTTGCGATCTTCCCCTCCAGATCTGCTGTTAGGATAGGAAAACATAGGCTAAAAGAGGCAGAGAGGGAAAGATTAGGACCAGAGGTCCCTGGGTGGAGAAAAACACAGAGTTTGGAACAACGCTGGGAGAGCCTGACCACAGCAGACCCCCTCAGGCATGAGGTCCCTCTCAACGTCACAGACCCCACCTACTCCCCCTCGGGTTTCCCTCGGGAATTTGACAAGAGACCTGACTAAAAATAAGTAGACCAGAAAACGGATGATCCACAAGGACCAGCGTGGCCACAGACCTCTCCTTGTATGACGAAAATGAGCCAATCAGGAAAAGGACAACCCAGCACCTAGCGTTTTCCAGCCAGTAGAGGTCGACCCTGAAAAGGAGCAAAGGGGAACCGTGGGAAACCAGGACCCTTGCCTCTACTCGAGGCCGTTCACTTTTGAATGTCGCCTCTCTGTCAAGAGAGCTCTCCTACTCTTCTTCCTTTCCGATCTTACGGTCTCAGGAACTTCTGTCTGCCGCCGCTCATTTTGCGTTCACCACTTTACTCTTCGAAGGGGCAAGACGACGAGTCCCGGTGCCTGAGGTAAAAAATCCTGCAACGCTGTCCCTGGGGTCATCTCCATCCTAACGAATGGTTCCTTCGGGCTTCCAGACACTCAGGCCAAAAATGTCCGTCATCCTTGACCCCTCTTTTTCTCCCACACCTCACATCCGGTCTGTCCAAAAACCCTGTTGACTGCATACACTGCATGGCCCTGAATCCAGTCCGTCCTCAACACCTCCCCCATCACTCTGGTTCCACGCTACTTTGTTGATCTATTTAATGCCCATCTCCACCACAGAAGAAGCCCTCCATCCGTGAGAGCTGGGGTCCCGCCCACCCCCGGTTTTGTGTATCACTGTATCCCCGGGCCTTCAAACTGTGGCCTAATAGGTGCTCAATAAATACTGGCCAATGAAAGAATGAATGAACGGAGCAATTCGTGAAGTGCAGGTATTTTATAAATGGTGGCAATCATTTTACATTGTCCTCCTTAGATATTTAATGTGAATCGGAAGTTAAAAGAGGAAATTGCACTGCGAAGGAGCAGTCAGACACATCCATGCGTAATATGTCTGTAGTTTACCTTAAAACACTTCAGGGACGCCTGGGTGGCTCAGTCGGTTGAGCGTCCGACTTTGGCTCGGGTCACGGTCTGACGGTTTGTGAGTTCGAGCCCCACGGCGCCCTCTCTGCTGTCAGCACAGAGCTTGCTTCGGATCCTCTGTCCCTCTCTGTGACTCCCTCAAAAATAAAAAAAAAAACAAAAAAACCCTCAAAACTGCACACTTCAGCCAGAAAAGAAATAAATGAAGCAAAGCTGGCAAAACGTAAACGATTGTGAAATGGAAGCGATGCATGTGTGTTTGTTATACTGTATTCTTTCTGTATGTTTGAAAAATTCTAGTAATGGAAAAGTAACAGAAAGCATGATTGGCAGCATTTGTGGGATACCAGCTGCAGCAGCGTCGATTCAAAGCCACCTGCCCGATCGTGGCTGCCTGCCGAGCCAGAGGACCCCAGACGGCCAGCGAGGGCCCTGAGGTCCTGGGGGTGGCGGTGGGGGGCCCGGCTTACCTGGCAGGCCCGTGCAGAGAACCACAGCGGCGGCAGGGCGGGCGCGGTGCTCCCATCGTGGCTCCTGAGAGACGACAGGTCCGCCTGAAATGCAGCCCATTGCAGGTGCTCTCAAACAGCTCAGCTGTTTCTGGCCAAAAGGCTTTTGGTGCGGGGCCAGATTAACGCCTTTTGAACTTGAAGGCTGAAAAAAAAAGCTTAAGTTGAACTCAGAAGCCTGACAGAGCTATGTGCCAAAGCTAAACAGAAATGAAATAATGACTCTCCCTCCATGTGGCTTAAATGGGATAGCTCGAGATGCTGTCGGGTTCAGTGTGACAGCGTGTTTGAAGGTGTTCACGAATGGTGTTTTCTTCCCCCTGGCTTCAGAGTAAATTCTGGGAACTCCATTTTGCTCTTTTCTCTAGGTTGTGGGATCTGGGGCGATTTTTTTTTTTTCTTACGGTTTCCTGTGGTTTTCAAAATTCCTGCCCCCACCGCGCAGTATTCTCACAGTAAGAGAAAACGAAGCGTGGGCTTTTTGCCTCTACCTCCTGTGTCAGTTGGGATGCTTTCCACTGTGACAGCAAATCCAGATCATGCTGTAGCGGAACGGGGCTCTGCTGTTTCCTAGACAGGGCCGGTGAGCATCAGGTACCGGGATGAGCCTGGACCTTCTTTCCCGTCTCCCTTGGTCCTGCAGGGACGGATCCTCGAGCTTTAGCTCCATTTTCAGGCAGATGCTTCCCTTGTGGTCGTGGTACAGCAGTAAGGGCTTTAGACTAGCGTCTTTCCAACCTCAAGTCCAGTGGGAACGATGTCAGTGCCCTGATTCCTGGCAAAATGTCCTTGGTATCTCACCGGCTCATCTGCCCACCTGTAACCCAATGCCGTGTGGAGAGGGAGATAGAGGATAGAGCAAGGGACTGACTTGTGTCTAGGTTATGTGCCTCTCCCCTGAGATGGAGGTGGGACCCTCTCCCCGAAGTGCATGGGCTAGGGCTAGGGAAACATAGTTTCCTGGAGGGAATTTGGTATCCAGTTAACAAAAGGAGGGGAATAGATAGCGGATAGCCAGAATATCACAAATGCCGTCTTCCTACCTACATCCAGAAATTATTTGCAATAACACCATGCAGAGAAAGCTTAGGCCAAGGAAAGCTACTATAATTGGACCCAGAATGTAGCTCTGAGCTTCCTGGTGGCCAAGGCAAAAGGGAAAGTCTTGTTTACAGACTGCTAGCTCATCAGGATTAAACAGTAAGGAAGGATCAACAACAGACAAAACGATTCCAAAGCTCATTTTAAGCTGTCCACTTCCTCTGTTTTCTCTGTCCATCTCCAACAAGAGCTCTTATCCCCTCTCTGCCTAGAGACACCATATGGCCTGCTGCCCTTTCTTTGCAGTTAAATACGAAACTCTCAGAATATCCGGGGGGCTGGGATCAGTGCCGCAATCACATTTCACTGTGTACTCCTCGAGGGAGGCAGCGAAGCTGAACTCGGAAAGGCAAAAAATCCACTGCCATCACATCATCAATTAGTCAGAACAAAGGGTCGAGACACTTGGAATTTAGTTCTGTTTCTCTTTTAGAGTCATCTGCAAGCCCTCCCCGCCCCAGCCTGACTCTGTGGAAAAGGAGCGAGCCGGATCAGATGGTGACGCCAGCGTTCCTGCCTGACTGCAAGAAAGCGCATTGCACGGCGGGGAAAGTGGAATCCTGCTCGCCGAAACCCATTTCACAATGGTTTTTGCATCAAAAAGGTTTTCCGAGGTTTTCCTCCCAGACCACGTAGTTTCTCACACAGATCCTGAGGGTTTCACACTCCATTCTTTTTCCTGTGTTGACAAGCGGAGGAAGCACATCTGTTTAGGCCGGGCGGGTGTGGCGCTGGCCGGGCCCCTGCCCTGCTCTCCTGGGCTTGCCTGTTGACGAAGCGGGAGCCCAGCCAGACCGGCCAGCAGCTGCAGGTGTTGAGCGGAGGGCTGGCCAGAGAGCCGCTCACTTGGCCCCCGCAGGGAGCCTTCCTGACAAATGTCACCGCTGCTTTGGGAAAAGAAAATGTTGACAGGGTGACCCCTTCCTCCCCACCCCTAAACTTCAAGTTTACAGAGTACCTGCAGGGAACTGTTGATCCCCCAAAGTGAGGGGGAGGAGGGCACCTTTTGGTCTTACTCCTGCTTGGGATATTTTCCTCTCTAGATTGGTCCTATTTGCACCTTAGTAATGGCCAGCATTATTATTATTATTATTATTATTTTTTTTTTTTTCTTCTGGAAAAGCCGTATAGGAGACTAATTTGACTGTAGGAAGGAAATGATTTGTAACCTTTCCTGTATGATCTGTTCAGTCTCTCTCTTGTGTTATTCTTATGGTCTGGACTTTAGTATTTTATTTTATTAAAAAAACCTTTTTTTAATGTTTATTTATTTTTGAGAGAGACCGAGATCAGGTATGAGCAAGGGTGGGGCAGAGAGGGAGACACAGAATCCGAAGCAGGCTCCAGGCTCTGAGCTGTCAGCCCCAATGTAGGGCTCAAACTCACAGACCGTGAGATCATGACCTGAGCTGAAGTCGGACACTTAACCCACTGAGCCACCCAGGCTCCCCTGGACTTTAGTATTTTGACTTGGAGTCGTATGTTGAGCATCCTTTTGGCTTCCCAGAACATATGTGAGTGGACAGCAGTCGCCTCTCCAAGGTGAGGACTGTTGCTTAGACTTGGTCTTAGTTATTTTAGCCTTCTGTTGGGGACTAGGATGTGACCTGGTAAGAATATGCCTTAGGTCGCCTGCCATGGTAGAAGGACATCACCACAATAAAGAACATTTTCGGCTGCTTTGTCTCTCCAGGCCGCGATGGCTTTCTCCCAACACAGACACCCCACTAGGCCACTATTCATCTTACATAGTCAGAAGCCTTGTTTCAAACATTGGGTTGCAAAGTACAGTGGGTCTCATGATGACACATGGTTTTTCATACTTCCAGTAGTTTTTATGAGTCTGTCACAAATGGACTGATTTCGCTTTAAACAAAAGGTCTTTTATTTTGCTAACTTTTATTATGCTAAAGGTCTTTTATTATGCTATGATAATGCATACACACAGATTAAAGGGGTTTTTTTTCCCCCTGAGAACAGTTGTCTACTCTCAACGGGAAAGAATACCGCAACTCGACTGATGGCAGTGCCATGGACTGTTTTATGGAAGAAAATAATGTAGCAGCTAAAATAAATGTGTGCTTTGCTTGAGCAAGGATCATTTATGAAATTGCCCAGTCAGGGGCTACACCCAGGACTTGCCTTCTGTAGAGGTTGTAACAATTACACAAAACCCAGGGAGACTTCCTTGAAACAAGCAAATGTTGCCAGTTGACAACAGGAATGTAAACATGACTCCAATTAGCGGATATACTAATGGCTCTTTCCTATCTGGGATTTTAGCTGTGTTAGCTAAGAGAGGAAAATTTCTCCCTCTGTCTTCCCACTTGCTCATCTCCAATTAAATTACTTACAGTCAATTCACAGGCCTTCGGGGATGATCAGCTAATTTTGAAACATCGCCTAAAATTCTGCAAACAGCGTAGTTAAGCCAGGTAGGTTAGGAGAATGCCCTCAGAAGCTTAGTTTATAACTAGGCTCTTCGTTTATAATTAGGCTCATGCGTCACGTTTCCTGCGTTGCTTTCTGGGAGGTGCACATGGGAAGAACTGACTGATCCATGTGGCCTTTGGATTTCTTCGGGGTGAAACAGATCTTTGTTCTAGCACTTTGCACTCATTACAGTTGTTAGGAGAGGATGAGAGAGAGAGAAGGAGAAAGATTGATTTTATGTGTCAACTGGAGGGTATTTTTGGATGAAATTAGCATTTATTTTTTATTTTTAAAAAAAAATTTAATGTTTATTTTTTTATTTTGAGAGTGAGAACAGGGGAGGGGCAGAGAGAAAGGGAGAGAGAGAATCTCAAGCAGGTTCCACACTGTCAGTGTAGAGCCTGACACAGGGCTTGAACCCACAAACCATGAGATCATGACCTGAGCCGAAATCAAGAGTTGGACACTTAACCGACTGAGCCACCCAGGCACTCCTGTTTTATCTTTTATTTTTAAATGTTTATTTATTTATTTTGAGAGAGACAGAGAGAGAGAGAGAGAGAGAAAGAGAGAGAGAGAGAGAGAACATGCGTAGGGGAGGGCCAGAGAGAGGAGAGAGAGAATCCCAAGCAGGCTCTGTGCTGTCTTTGCAGAGCCTGATGTGGGGCTTGATCTCATGAACCGTGAGATCATGACCTGAGCCAAAATCAAGAGTCAGACCCTTAACCAACTGAGCCACCCAGGCATCCCAGATGAGATTAGCATTTAAATTGGTGAACTTTGAGTAAAACCGATTGCTCTCCCTAATGTGGGTGGGCCTCATCCAATCAGTTGAAGGCCTGAATAGAACAAAAAAACCTGCCTCTTTCAGTAAGAGGGATTGCCAGAAGATGGCCTTTGGACTTCATCTGCACCATCAGCTCTCCTGGATCTTTAGCCTGCCAGCCCACACTGCAGATTTTGCACTTGTCAGCCTCCATGTTTCTAGGAGTAAATTCCCTGTGAGAAATCTCTTTGAATTTTTTTTTTTTTTCAACGTTTTTTATTTATTTTTGGGACAGAGAGAGACAGAGCATGAACGGGGGAGGGGCAGAGAGAGAGGGAGACACAGAATCGGAAACAGGCTCCAGGCTCCGAGCCATCAGCCCAGAGCCTGACGCGGGGCTCGAACTCACGGACCGCGAGATCGTGACCTGGCTGAAGTCGGACGCTTAACCGACTGCGCCACCCAGGCGCCCCGAGAAATCTCTTTGTATACATATTCTATTGATCCTATTTCTCTGGAGAACCTTGATTAGTACAGTGTGTCCTGCTGAGGCTGGCTCATCTGTGCAAGACAGATTTTTCACTCAGGGAGTCCTTATAGATCAACATGTACGACGTTCCTTAAAAACCCTCTACAAAAAACACACATCTGGTCTTTCTCAGAAGCACTTTCTTGGTGTGCTTGAGCGCCATCTAGTGTCAGTTGTAGGTAGTGCAACGTCCGAGCCTTCCTGCTTCACTGTTTCTCTTGCCATCACTACCCATATAATTCCCTAAGTTCGTAGTAGGAGACGTGCATATTCATGTGTATCATTCACTCTTTTATTCACTCAACAAACATTTAGTGAGGGCCTGCTTGTGCACAACGCATTGCAGCAGAGGCAAAGACCGCCCAACAAGTGGTCCCTCCCCGATCACTGAGCTCATCATCTAGCTGGAGACAAGGAACACAAGCAGATGATTATGGTCACGTGTGCTCAGGGCCACGAGAGAAACGTGAACCAGGAGCTAAGGCCTGAGCAATGGAGACTTGAGGGTGGGCCACCGTTTGAGGGCGTGTTTGCTCCCTTCCGGGCGTGGCGTTGGCTTTGGACTCAGAGGGGTCATGGCCATTCCCTGCAGCAGCTTCAGGGCCGGTGGGCCCATTCTCCTTCCCGGCACACCGCCTTCGCAATGGCTGCATCCTAGAGCGAGCACAGATGTGTCGGCAGTAGCAGAAACTTAGATGTGGACGACATCACCTTCCATTTCCTTTCTTTATGCTTGAGGGGAGGTATCCTCAGAGAGGCATACGACACTGTAGTGAAGACAGTGGGTTTCCAAGGTTGAATGTCCAGGAGCAGATCTAAGCTCTGGAAAGCTTGCCTTCGTTTTCTTGTGTCTTCAAGGCAAATAACAGTTTTGCCCTGTAGGGTTATGTTACGGGAATTCACTGTGATGACACGCATGGCCAGTCTGGGTTTTTGTTGGCTGCTGTTGCTGTTGTTGCAAACACCAAACATCAAACGTCGTTAAGTTAAAAAAAAAAAAAAAAAAAAAAAAAAAAAAGCGTTTCTTAGAAAAACATCGGGTAGCTCACAAAATCGGTGGGGAGGCTGGGAGTGTCTCTCTTAGTTTCTATTCTCTGTCTCTTGCAAAGCTCTTACGTTTGTTGTCCTGAGCCCTCTCTGCAGACTTTCTGCTTCCTAATCCACACGGAGGAAGGTGGGACTGCTTCCCGAGGGTGCACTTCTCATGCTGGTTCTCGAGGAAGAGACTGAGTCTCTCAGCGAATCAGATTCCTGGGCAGGCGTCCTGAGCAGCCTGGCCCTGGCCGAGTCTGGGGCACGGCGGGTCCAGCTGGCTGCCCGAAGCTCCCCACTGTGGCCCCAGAGGGGAGCTCCGCTAGGTGCTGTCGCCGGTCCATCGGGTGGGCTCTGTGAGCCCCTTCCCAGGGTACAGGGTAGACTTGAGTCTTCCTGAAAGTCCCTCCGGCTGTCAGCATCTACATCCTCCATTTGCTCATCCGGACGTTCCGCGGGGCCACACCGCTCACCCCGTGTGTCCTCTTCCTCAGCCCTGGGCCTGCAGGTGCTCTGGTCCCACAAGGAGCCACTCTTAGCTCATTGCCGGTGACCCTTCTGCTGATGCATGCCTGGGACTTACTGAGGGCTGGCCTGGCCTCGGCCCTGTTTGGATTTGGCCTTTCATAAGCACAGGACACTCAATGGCTGTCCTACAGGCCCAGAGCACCAGAGAGGATTTGCGTACATTTGCCAGAGTGTGGCAGTGGTTCTTTAAAGATCGGGGCCCTGCACTCCTAAGCGCCCAGCAGTACCTGTGAGGGAGCCACTGAGGGCTGCCTTGTGGGGATGGGGTGGGAATGTCCCCTAAGGAATCCAGGGCGGGGGAGGAGGTCAGGGGGGCTGGGGCAGGAGTGATCTGCTTGCTTCTCTCAGCATCTGCTCTGAGCAGATCGACAGGAAGGAGCAGGAGGAGCCTTTTGGGCCCTGTGCCCCCCGCTGCCCTACTCAGACCATCAGCATTTCATCCTTTGTCCCGCAAGGCTCATCACTCTGTCGTGGACTCAGACGCCCCTGAGACTCGGGGGTGCTCCTTCGAGCCAGAGACATCGGCAGTGCTTTGCTGTGGTGCTTACGCTGTGGTCCTTACGCTGATGGTGCTTACCGCTTGTGAATACCCACCGCATGCCAGGCACCGAGCTGGGTGCTTTGCATGCGTTATTTCCAAGTGTCCTAGGCATTTGGTAGGAGCTGTTACCCTATTTCATGGATGTGGCAGCCGGCACAGAGGGTGGGGGTGTTAAGGCCTGGCAAGGGTGTGCAGCAGGCCGAGGTCCACCTGGCCCTGGCTCTCCCCATTCTCTAGCTGCTGCTGGAAGAATCAGGGGCAAATTCAGGCCCGTTGGACGGTTCCCTCAGCAGGGGGTGGGGGAGCAGGGGCTTCTGAGCCTGTGCTCCCCTCCTATGAGGTGGCTCACTCGGTTGAGTGTCCGACTTTGGCTCAGGTTGTGATCTCACGGTTCATGGGTTCGAGCCCCACATCGGGCTCTGTCTGCACCTCTGTCCCAGAGGCAGGCTGGCTTGGCTGGTCTCCTTCATTGTCTCAGGCTAACAAGGAGACTGTGGCCACCTCCTCTGCCCAGTCCTTTCCAGGTCTGGCTCTGTGCTAGACGGCTGACGCTGCCTCCGGGAAGACACTGTTGCATCCCACCCTGTGGCAGGGGGAGGCCCATTTGGAGCCTCGCTTTCAGCCTCATGGTGGGGACAGGGCCTCCTCTGGCAGGCGGCTCGTGGCTGGGGCTGACTGCCAGCCTCACGGTCGCCCATGACTGCTAGAAGCAAGGTTCTTCAGGGCAGATTGTGTCTGTGTTTCACCCAGTTTATCCCACGGTAAGATGACTTTTTGGTGAACGTGTTGGGAAAACTGACTTTGGGACAGCGGGAGGCCTAGAGACTGTTGGGCACAGGCTGGTGCCTCGGTGGCTTGCCCCGGTAGCCTTGGGCCTTGGAGAGGCGGGCACTGTCCCTTATCCAGGGCAGGCAGTGCCACTGAGTTCTGTCTGCACTCAGCTAAAGGGGTGTTTGGCTTCCCTCCTCTTTCTTTTCTTTTCTTTTTTCTTTTCTTTTCTTTTTTCTTTTCTTTTCTCTTCTCTTCTCTTCTTTTCTTTTCTTTTCTTTTCTCTTTTCTTTTCTTTTCTTTTTTTTTCTCTTCTCTTCTCTTCTCTTCTCTTCTCTTCTCTTCTCTTCTTTCAAGATTTACTTATTTTGTGGAGAGCGCAAGTGTGGGAGGGGCAGAGAGAGTGGGACAGAGATCCAAAGCGGATTCTGTGTTGACAGGCTGATGGCAGAGAGCCCGACGTGGGGCTCGAACTCATGAACCTCGAGATCATGACCTGAGCCGAAGTCGGACGTTCAACCGACTGAACCACCCAGGTGCCCCTTGGCCTCCTCCCTCTTAACCTGATGTCCAGGCCACATGCACTGGAAGGAATCAGTTGCCATGGTCACTTTTCCCGGATGGGGACCCATGGTGTCCCGAGAGCCAGGCGGTGGTGGTCCTCGCCTGCTGCAGCTTTGCTCCGGAGCGGCTGCTTTGCTGCGGTCCCTTCTCTGAAGGAGGATTGGGCCGTGTCGACCTCACATACACACGTGCCTTGGGAAGGCCAGGGCGCCTCAGGTGGTCAGTGCTGCCAGCTGCTGCTCAGCGGGAAGTTGCACAAACGGTGGTCATGGCCGTGACCGGTGCACCTAGTGATCGGGAGCTGGGCGGAGGTGATGCACCGATTCCCCAGGTTACTGCCGATTGGGGTGCTTTTGAGGTTTGGACCAGTGGGTGCATTAGCTGTGGAGGCCACCTGGCACTGTGGGGGGGTGGGGAGCCGGGTGCGGGTGTGGGTGCAGGCAGGTGATCGTGCAGTTGGGAGGCCTTGGATACGACTCTCGGGCAGGATGTCGGGTGACGCGGAGCCTGCCCCACACCCCCCTTCCTGCCCACAGGCAGAGGTGCTGCGGGGTGAGACAGGATGAGACAGCCTGTCCGGCTGTCCACTTGCAGTGATTACGGTCTCCGTGTTCTCGCGGAGGGGGTTGGTTATGAGGGAGATGAGGGTCTTTTTAAAGTGTGTTTATTGTCTTAATGGCTGATGACCGAGCTAGGACACCCTCCCCCTGGGAGGCTGTGTAGATGGGGGTGCAGGGTGCCTGGGGGAGGAGGCCTGGGGGCGAGGTCCCAGAGGTCTCAGGGGTCAGCCACTGTTCCTGGTTGTCTGAGCAGTGAGTGTGAGTGTGCGTGGGAGAAACACACACACAGCAGAGAGACAGTGTGGCAGCATCGGGGGCCTGGGCCCTGGGTTTGATTCCCGTTCTGGACCTGGTGGTTGGCTGTATTTTTATTTATTTTATTTTATTTTATTTTATTTTATTTTATTATTTTATTTTATTTTACTTATTTATTTTATTTTATTTATTTTATTTATTTTACTTATTTTATTTATTTTATTTTATTTATTTTATTTATTTTATTTTATTTATTTTATATATTTTATTTATTCTATTCTATTCTATTCTATTCTATTCTATTCTATTTTATTTATTATTTTACTTATTTTTAGAAGTTTATTTATTTACTTAGAGAGAGAGAGCATGCATGCACATGTGGTGGGGAGGGACAGAGAGAGAGAGGGAGAGAATCCCAAGCAGGTTCTGCACTGTGAGCACAGAGCCCAACGTGGGGCTTGAACTCACAAGCTGTGAGATCATGAGCTGAGCCAAAATCAAGAGTCGGATGCTAAACCAGGGTGCCCCTGGCTGTAGTTTAGTGACAGGACAGAAGATAAGGGCCCTGAGGCTCTGTTCCTTGTCCTCCCCGCTGCCATCATCCAGGTCGGGGCATCGGGGCTCTGGGCAAGGAAGTGCTCAGTGAGGGTGGGGGGTGACATCCTAGTCCCAGCAGGGGTGAAGCTGACCACCAGCTCTGGGGCCAGGGTGGGGATGGACTGGCTGGGGCAGGGCCCGTGGGAACTGTCAGAATTAAGAAAGGGATCTGAAGGGAAGGGTCAGGACTGGAGCATCCGGATGAATGGGTGGGGTCAGTCCCAGATCTCTGTTTAACACAAGCCAGGCACTGGGGAGACCTCACTCCCCAGTGAGAAGAGACAATTCGTTTCCTCTTGGGGCTTAGGGGCTAAGAAAGCTGGGGGATGTCCCCAGAGGGCATGGGCCTAGAGGAGCTTTTGCAGGAGAGCATAGCTGAGCCTTTATTAGTGGGAGAGAACAGCGAAAAGGCCCACCGCTTGAGGTCCACGGCCCTGGCCATGACCACCTTCTTGCCTGACATTTCCTGCAGCTAGCTGAGGTTTTAGAGGGAGCGCTGACTGGTTGTGACAACCTTCGTTCTGAGTTCCTCTATCTCTCTGGGCCTCAATCTCTCCGTGTATAAAATGGAACTTTTTAACTTGAGGGACTGTTACGAGGTTTAGACAATGTATGTGAGGCCTTCTCTGGAGGTTGGAACATGCTGGAATTATGAGTTCCTGTTCAGCAGGTTCAACGTCAGCATTCTTATTTCTGCAGCTCCTATAATCTCGCGAACGGGACGTCACCATTAACTCGGCCTAGGCCTGTCGTTCACAGATGCGAAGGCTGAGGTCAGGGGGCGGCCGGCCCTCCTGTGCCCTGTCTCATGGTGCATGACGCATCATCACCCAAATGATAAAGGGCTTGGAGAGCCAGAGTGTCCCATCCCCTCTCAAGGGGCTAACGTGGATGGTGGAGATCGAATGACAAATCTGGCCTCCAGTGTGAGAAACTTCCGGGTCACGGGGCCTCCCGTTCTTAGCAAGACAGAACTGCATGTGTCTTCAGATACCGATCCCGGGGCCAGGTCAGATGGGGTGACAGCGCTCCTTGCTCTGTGACATCCTTGTGCAAATCAGATGCTCTCCCCCTCAGACAGCAGACCCTCAATAAAATCAATAACGTGCGCCCCAGCTTTCCCCGCCGGGACCACATTAATCTTCACATTTTTGCCACATCACTGGTTCTCGTGACAGCTCAAGATGTTTTTCTGCTTCTGAGTATCCCTTTTATTAAAAGACTTCTGAGCCGCACAGACGTGTTAACCAGCGGCCCCTGTGGCACCCCCGAGCCTTTCCATTCTCCCAGCTCAGCCTCTGCCTCTTTGCTTCTCCCACAAGTCTTTCCACATCATTCATTCTGACATTTAAAAGTTTCCAAGCTTGTTCTGAAATGCCACAAAACTGCCTTTGTTGTTTGCGGGCTTTGGAATGTGGAGAATCCCAGGACACTGGGAAGGAGGGCCGGCCCGCTCCGGTCAAGACGGTCAGGACCAGAGGGCCAGATGCCTGTGCAGGGAGCTGGGCTTCCCAGTGTCCTGGGATTCTCTGCATCTCTCCCTCTGAAGGGCCACGCAGCTCAGGTGCTGCCTGCTTCCTGGCGTTTCTGTCCTCCTCACTACACCAGACCCTTGTCTGGTCCTCCTGAGGATCACAGAGTCGCTCCAAGTACTCCATCAACTCAGGAAGAACGCTCTTCTTCACCCCATTGCATGATTTCTCCACCTTCTGCTTGGTTCCTGCTCGTCACAGGCCCTCCAGTTCTCAGGAGGAATGTTGGAGAAAACAGACCCGGACGTGTTTGGGTCTCCAGCTATGGAGGCTGTCTTCTTATGGAGGCCCAAGTGCTGGGCCTGTTTTGACCAGATTTTGCGTCCAGCTTGCTCTGGCTGGAGGTGCCATTTTGTAAGCCCACGACGCTCTTACAGCGATCTTCTAGTTTGTGGATGTGCCAGGGGCACGGGTGCAGCGGGGATGGGCAAGCCTGGGCTGGGCTGGATCCCTGGCGACTGGAATGCCGTGTTCGAGCCGGCCTGCTCCCTTCCCGGGCCTGTGTCTGAGCAACCCCTCTTGGAGTTTCCGGAGCTATGCACAATTACGCAGACATTGCTGGCCCCCCACCCGGTCTTAACGTGGAGCTCGCTCTCCAGTTCTGCTTTAGATGGCACACACATCAGTAAGACACTCTTGGCTTCCTTTTCGCTAGTTGTTCCCAGGCTTTTGGGATCGCGGGTTAGAAAAATTCACCGATAAGGCGGGTGTAGGCAAGCACGTTTTATTTTGCCTACCAAAGATGTGGGTAAGAACCGAAGACAACTACACTCAGAATCACTCTTCCTAAAGCAAAGCACGTTTCATTGCCAAAAGGAAGGGAATACAATGGGTGGAAGACAGTGCTTACGCAGAGGGGACCGATGGCTCACCGATGTCTTGGCTGCAGCAGCCGGTGTCAAGTTAGTTAGGGGACCGGCAGTTTTGAATCGGGGCTCCTCAAACTTGAAGTGCTTGCACGAGTCTCTGGGGGTCTCTGCAGATTCTTATTCATTAGGTCCTGGGTGGGGGCTGAGATTCTCCTTTTAACAAGGTCCCAGGTGAGCCCACCTCCTCCTTTCGTCTTTGAGTGGCAAAGTACGACGCCGTGAACCATCCTGGGGTTCACTGATGCCAGTGAAAAACAGGATTGGGTAAAATGGTTGTTTTTGTATTGATTTTTTCAGCTAGATTCTCTGCTATTGCGCGGACACGGCCAAG
This sequence comes from Neofelis nebulosa, assembly GCF_028018385.1. Lineage (NCBI taxonomy): Eukaryota > Metazoa > Chordata > Mammalia > Carnivora > Felidae > Neofelis > Neofelis nebulosa. The sequence continues at coordinate 6,054,898 of NC_080794.1, read as the reverse complement.
GCTGTGAGAGGCTGCTGCTGTACTGGCAGGGGTGAAACTCAATGATGCGCCAGGACCCTGTGTAGCCCGGCCTGCCTGTGAGAAGAGTGGCTGCTGGACAGGTCCCCTCTTCCCGGCCCAGCACCAGCATGACAAGAGCGCTCAGGGGTTCCGAGCCTGCTTCCTGGGCTTCGCTAATCCCAGTAGCCACCTGCCCCTCGTCCCCCGCCCCCCTCCCCAAAACCAAGACCTGAACTGAAAGTGCAACAGAGATTCGTTGGGCACCAAATGAGGCGGGCCTGGCCAGCAGCAGGCCTGGTCACAGTCGGGTGGGAATTCCTGCGGTCCGGCTGGAACTGTAGGCGGGTGGGACGACGTGGGGGTGTCGCTGGGTGCACGTGTCGCCGTGCACGTGTGTTGTGGGGGGGGCCGGGGAGGCAAGGGGTGAGGAAGAGGAGGGGTGGTCCCGACAGACCACTCGGATGTCCCCAGCGAGATGTGCATTTGACATCTTTACGCCCCCACGCGCCCCCACACACCTATATACCTGAAATCGGATGTGTTTTACATAACAATATGCAGCCTTACTGCGTGTGACAGCCTCTCAGTTTTAAAAAACAATTCTAGGGGCGCCTGGGTGGCTCAGTCGGTTAAGCGGTTAAGCGTCCGACTTCAGCTCAGGTCACGATCTCGCGGTCCGTGAGTATGAGCCCCAAGTCAGGCTCTGGGCTGATGGCTCGGAGCCTGGAGCCTGTTTCCGATTCTGTGTCTCCCTCTCTCTCTGCCCCTCCCCCGTTCATGCTCTGTCTCTCTCTGTCTCAAAAATAAATAAACGTTAAAAAAAATTAAAAAAAAAAAAGCAATTCTAAAGTGCTGGCTCTGGTGCACTAAATTTTTAAGTTTATTTACTTATTTTGAGAGAGACAGAGACGGTGCAAGAGGGGGAGGGGCAGAAAGAGAGGGAGAGAGGATCCCAAGCAGGGTCTGCACTGTCAGCTGCGGAGCCCGATGTGGAGTTCAAACCCATGAACTGTGAGATCATGACCTGAGTCAAAACCAAGAGTCGGATGCTTAACCGACTGGGTCAGCCAGGTGCCCCTCTGGTACACTGACTTGATTTCAGGGCTCACTTTTGAGTCATGACCCAGAGTTTGACAAATACTCAAGTACCTTGAGAGCCTTTTCCTAAGTTTAGAAAGTGTGATTCTTTTTTTTTTTTTTTTTAATTTTTTTTTTTCAACTTTTTTTTTTTTTTTTTTTTTTAAATTTATTTTTGGGACAGAGAGAGACAGAGCATGAACGGGGGAGGGGCAGAGAGAGAGGGAGACACAGAATCGGAAACAGGCTCTAGGCTCCGAGCCATCAGCCCAGAGCCTGACGCGGGGCTCGAACTCACGGACCACGAGATCGTGACCTGGCTGAAGTCGGACGCTTAACCGACTGCGCCACCCAGGCGCCCCAAGAATGTGTGATTCTTTAATCTGTTGTGGAGTGAGGCACGGGTCTTCTATAATATAAGAAGACCTAATTTAGGAAATATGCACTTACAATTATGGTTTCTTCAAGTTCTACCCTGTAAGATCTTAGTGAAGGGATCTATTCTTTGGTAAACTCAGAGCATCTAAGAAAATGGATGAATGAATGCACTAGCATATTTATAGATACGTAAGTCCTTGGATGGAAGATTTCAGGACAAAATAAAAATTTAAAATATTATTGGGGTGCCTGGGTGGCTCAGTCGGTTAAGCGTCCAACTTCAGCTCAGGTCATGATCTCATAGCTAGTGAGTTCGAGCCCCGCGCCAGGCTCTGTGCTGACAGCTCAGAGCCTGGAGACTGCTTCGGATTCTGTGTCTCCCTCTTTGCTCCTCCCCTGCTAGCACTCTGTTTCTTAAAAATAAATAAACGTTAAAAAAAACCCACATTATTGATAAATGAGGTCCAAGTAGATACGAACAAGAAAATGTTTTTGAAGTTAAAATTTATAGCAACAAGAAAGTATGATTGATTTGTAAATAAGTTTTGAACACACCAGTAATAGAAATGATAATGTGAATATTTACTGATCCATTATATGCCTAGTCTGTTAAACATTTTAATTCATAAGGTAACATGGTCTGTTTAGAAACTTCCCTTTATTTTCAAAAACAGAATGTGGCTCTGGGAGATGAGGTTTGTTGCACTGGGTTGGGTGATCTTATTGTTTCTCAGATCTGGGAAGAAGTGTTTAGATGGTCTTGTCCGCAGGGGCTGGGGCGCCTGGGTGGTTTGGTCGGATAAGCATTCAACTTCGTCTCCAGTCATGATCTCATGGTTCGTGAGTTCGAGCCCCGCATCAGGCTCTGTGCTGACAGCTCAGAGCCTGGAGCCTGCTTCGGATTCTGTGTCTCCCTCTTTGCTCCTCCCCTGCTAGCACTCTGTTTCTTAAAAATAAATAAACATAAAAAAAAAAAACCAACCTTTTTTAATAGCAGCAATATATCGTAGGGGAACACAGTGAAGGTTCAGAGGGGATCTGAGGGAGGGGCTGGCACTCTGAGCCCCTCTGTCCTCTGACCCAATATAGCTGCCTCAGCTCTAACAGAGACCAACTTTGACCCAGCCCGACCCAGTTTCAAATTCTGGGGAGGGAGAATCAGATTGGCTCACCTGGGCAGCTGCCCATCTCTTATGTACTCAACTGTAGTCCGGGTCTGGGGTCATGAAGTATAAACACCATGTTGGGGCCTTAACTCTGCCGGTGTGGCCAACAGTTCTGAGAGTCATGGTCTGGACAGGTATCTGAAAAGTCGCCACGATACTGTGGATAAAGACAGAGTTGTTCTGGTAAAAGGCATGGGGACCAAAGTTCTACCAAACTGCCAACCCTCCCCTGGGGCCTGGGAGTGTAGTTCTGGAAACTGTGGATCTATTTCTGCCCCCGGTTTTTGTAGGAAAATGAAGTTAGAGGGGCGCCTGGGTGATTCAGTCAGTTGAGCGTCCGACTTCGGCTCAGGTCATGATTTTGTGGTTCGTGGGTTCGAGCCCCGTGTCGGGCCCTGTGCTGACAGCTCAGAGACTGGAGCCTGCTTCGGACTCTGTGTCTTCTTCTCTCTCTGCCCCTACCCCTGCTTGCTCTCTGTCTCACTCTCAAAAATAAATAAAAACATCAAAAAAAAATTTTTTTAATGAGATTAGTGAGTGAGGTCACCTCCTCAGACATACACGCAGCAGCTGAGTGTGGGGGCTAGGAATGGCACGGGGCCCTGACTCCTTGTGGAACGTTCGCTCCCCCCCGGCTCTGTCTCCTCCTCATTCCCAGTAACCCAAACACAAAACTGCTGGGAAAGCCTTCTGTTTCTTTTAAATTCCTCTTTAGAAAGAAAATCACTTTTGTATTTCTAAGGTGAGTTGGTTTTGACTTGCAGAGTTAAAAAGAAAAAGAAAAAAGGAATACAGCGAAAGTCAGTGTTAACACCAGAAGGCGGCTTGTGTCCCTGGCCAGAAGCTTCCTCTGGCGTGCTCACCAGACCACGTCTTGCCCTGCTCACCAGACCACCCTTCAGTCCTCATTTCTCCTTCACCGAGGATCTCCAGACAAGGGCCGGGTGGCACAGGCAGGCTTGCTGTGGTCACTGACCATGTGTCAGGTTGAAAATGTGCTTTGGTGCCTCCCATGGTACAGTGACTCTTGTCCCCGCGCCTCCCAGCAATGTCCCAGTGTGTGGGCCGAGAGGCTAAATGAAGCATCTTACAGGAGCACGGTGAACGTGATGGCCTGTTTCCCTTAGGGGACATACACTTGGGGGGAAACTTCCTCCCCTCCCCACAGACCATTCCAGGGGAAGGCGCTTGGCTCTGTGGCTGAGGTGAGACGCTGGCCACTGTCCTTTACAAAGCCCCGTTGCTCCTCCATCCACGGGGTCAGCTCGGGCTGTCTGGAGGCTCTGTCCTGCATCTGCACGCAGAGCCACTTGATGGCACTGTTAGAACTGCGGAAGAACGGCCGCCTCCCTTGAAACACTACCTACCCCCCCCCCATCTTCTCCAAACTGTCATTTCCAAGCACCTCCTTCCAAACAGAGGCAGAACAAAATCATTTCCTAGCCCATTCCTGCTGGCCTGCCCCCCCCCCCCCCCCCCCGCCGCCCCTCTGCAATCCACTCCCTGCTGGGTGTTAAGATTTAGTGACCGCTCTGGTCCCCCCCACCCCCATCCTTCCATCCTACTTTTCCAGATCTTTATCATTCTGTGTGTCGGGGGTTGGGGGGGGGTTTGCTCTGGGGTTCCAGGCAATCTGCCGGAGGAGAAAGGGCCATGAAAAGCTCCTAAGGACCTAGGGATCTTAAAGAGAAACAGAAGTGCGTGGAATCCTTCTGGCCGCAGGCCTTGTTTTCTGGAAGAAAGGAGCAGTTGGCCGTGGGGGGAGAGCAGAGGCTGCATGGAGAGGGGTCACTGGGAGAAGGTGCTTGGGAGGAACGGGAGGAATGTGCAGACAGTGCAGGAAGTGAGCTCTCTCAGGCGGAATCTTGGCATTAGGTTGCACGGATTAAAGGCTTTCTGTTCTTGGCTTCCCAGCTGCCACTGTGTCAAAATCCCCCTCGACCCACCGGGTCAAGGGTGGGTGGGGGCGTGGTCATAAGCGACCCTTGCCTTCATCCCTTGTTTTGGCTTCTGGTTCCCTGTTCTTGCTGTCACTTCCTCTTTCTCAGAGATGTGTGTGGTGGGGACCACGAGCCAGAGAAGGTGGGAAAGCACCGATGCCCCACCCTGGCACCGCGGACCTCAGGTCTGCCCACCACAGAGCCACCCACGGCTGCCCCAGCTCGCCTTCCCCAGGAGGAAGGAGAAAACGCTGTTGCTTGGGAGGAGTTAGCTGTGAGGAAGGCATTTTCCCTGAACAATGACCAGGAAATACTGTCTTGCCTGATATTCTCGGACATGTGCTGCCCTCTTGGCAGAGTCCTTTGAAGGCTTGTTAAACTTGTAAATGCCAGTGAAGCAGTCCCCTGACTCAGAGCGGCCCACACAGCACAGGCCTCCGAGGCCTCCTGGTTTCCCCTTGGCCGGTGCTCGCCACGCCCCTCCTGCCAGCCAGCGCTGACCTTGAGTGGGGGATCCAGGCTGACCGCAGGTGGGAGGTCATTCTCTGCTGACTCAGGCCCCGACTGGGGCAGGTGCGTGCCTCCAACCCTATGAGTAATACCCAGCTTTTCATCTTCAAAGGGCCTTCCCAAGATTAACCAATTAGTCACCCCCAGGAGAGCTACAAAGCAGGCGACTATTGTCTTCATTAAGCCTGTGATGGAGGAGGGAGGCGAGTGGAGTCCCCACCCCAGGCCAGTGAGAGTCTGGGTTTGGGTGCCTGTGAGCAGTCTCTCGGGATGCCCCAGGGGGTTGCAGGGTGTGTGGTGAGGAAACACGAACATGCTAAAGTGGAGGCTGGAGCTTCTCGCCGAGCAGAAGCGGGGGGAGGCCACGGAGGGGTGAAGGGGAGGGTTGGAGGGTCTTAGGCCGTAGGAAGGGTGTCCTGCTGAACCCAGAGTGAGCAGCTGCAAAGGCAGGTTGACACAGCTTATGCACGGAGGGCTCCCCCAGACGTTCTAAACCCTCAGAAACTGGTGCTGACGATGGCCCTCCGAGCCCTCCAGATATCTGTGAAATGAGTCTTGGAACACTTCCCTTTTTGTATCTGTGTGAGGATTTTGAATGACTAAAAACGATCAAGCACCTTGCGGACCAGACGCGTGATGCGGAAGGTCAGAAGAGCCAGGGGCGAGCGCTCGTCCAGGTCACTCTGTGCCGCGGGTTTGTCCTCTTCCAGACGCGCAGCGCGGGTCAGAGAGTTTTGGGAGGTAAGGCTGTCCTGGTGACAGATTAAGAACCGAAGCACCTTCTGGAAGCCAGACAGCAGAGCAATCCTTTCAGTCAACCCTGTCTGCAGCTGCTTTTTATAAACTTGGCATAAATATGTGCTTGGGAACGCCAGGACAGTGTATCTGGAAAATATTTGCTACCCTTCGAAAACACACACACAGACACACACATGGGCACGCGCATGCGCGCACACACGCGCGCGCACACACACACACACACACACACATGCCTGGGAAGGGAAAAAAAAGCACAACAGAAATTGTGCATAATACAGAGTGGCTTCACTTGTGGTTTTTTTCCATTACTTCCTCAGTTCATTTTTCTGCTGCCAATTTTAGAAGGCCATAAGTCATAGTTGTTGTTAAACTTTGTCAGTTAAAATGTAACTCTAAGAACAAGTCATATGATACGTTGTAGCCAAATGGCCTTTTGGAGGGAAGTTGTCGTGGAAGGCACGGTCCAGGGGTGAGTGCCGGTGTCCCCAGGTCTCCTCTGCCGCGCATCACGCACTGTGCCCGCAGGCGGTCCTGGCCCTCTGGGCCCCAGACTGGTCATTTTTGCCACAGCTCCAAAGGGCCACCTGTCAGAAGAAAGGAGATGTGCCGAGTCTGGTTTCTAATGTTTACTCTGTGTGACCCGGAACAGAATGCGGTCTCATTACGGGTGATTTGTTACGAGTCCCCCATTTGCTGTCCTAGAGATGACGGCATCTACTTCCTCTTAAACCGTGACCCAGCAGAACCAGAAACTAAGAGTCCAAAAGGGAGGAATTGGCCCTTTGAGGCTGGGAGCGCCCAGCTTCTTCACATCTGCCCAGAGGAGCAGTGGGCCCTGAGTGGCAGGCAGCCTGGCTCGTGCCTCTGGGCTCTGGGGGCGGGGGGTGGGGGGCTTGGTTTGCTGCCTGGCGTCGTTTGGGACTGGGAACCTTCTGAGGGCAGGGCCCTGGGTGTCCCCAGCAGTTGTGGTGTTGAAGGCAAGGCCAGGCACAGTCAGCACTTACACTTGCTTATGCTGACAACCAAGATCAAAGACAAACACCCGCAAGACTGTCAGAGCAAAATCAGCCTGCAGGGAGGCACGACGGCCGGGGTGGGGGAGCCTCCTCTTTCCAGGCCTGTCTTCTGTGCGGCCTTCCGTCTGCTGCACTTTGCTCTGTCTGACCGTCCACTGAAGCCACCTTGGGGTCTCAGAGGAGAGCAGGGGGAAGGCACAGTGAGGATTAGGGAGACTTACTCAGGGGCCAGGCTCCCGAACTGTGAGGCCAGGCATCGTCTCTGTGAGGCAAAACCAGAACGGGGACCGTTGTTCCAAAAGCTGGTCCTCGCTTTAATCCATGGGCCGCTCGGAATTTCTGGGAAGGACTGACAGGTCTGATGCCAGACCCTGCCCCTGACTTGCCAGGCCACTTCCAGGGAAAAGCAGGGCTCTCTGGGTTCCTGAGGGTGCATCTGTCTAAAGGTGCTCTGGCCGCATGTGCTGTGCTTGGGCCCACGGTGCCCGGATATGAGGGGCAAAGGCCACTCCACTGCCTGACAGCTGGGTCCTCCAGGTCATGGTTTGCTCAGCTTGGGGCATCCTGTGCCCCTGGCTTCAGAATGACCCTTGTAGCATCTCAGCTGGCCCGCCAGAGATCGCCATGCTTCTCATTTGGACCCCCTTTCCTCCTTCGGGGGCGGGACTCTTTCATTCATTCAGTCCTTCCTTCGTAGGACAGATACATACTACAGAGCTACTGTGCTCAAGGTCGTGACGGGCCACCACACACATCTGTGAGCAAGGAAAGTCCCCAGCTTCATGGTGTCTTCATCCTGGCTGGGGAGACGGGCAGATGGATGTGGGCCAGCCCATCCCACGAAGAACTTTGGCGTAAGATGCTGACTGCAGCAACGAAGGGGAGGTAGCTCACGACAGGAAAGATGATTTGTCTGCAGGGGAGGTGAGGTGCCCTTGGATTTGCTGCTTCACCCCCAGAGCCTCGCCTGTGGAACGGGCACACGGCCATGTGCTGCACGGGGTTGCTCTGAGAAGTGGGTAAAATAATGTGTGTGGAAAGGCACTCTGACAAGCGTTGGCTCCTTCCAAACTCTCCCGTGTCCCCGGTAATCCGGCATCGGATCCATTTTCTGCCCTCTCTTTCGGATGAACCGATTTCACAGTCCAGCCTTGCCTGGGCAAACGGGAAAAACCCATTGTGAAAGCAACTGGCCTTCAAACCATTTTCTTGGGAGGGAGGTGGAGAGCCCACGTGCATCCGGATCCTTCAGTGCGGTCTCATCGCTAAATCCAGCGTCCTGCCATGGCCTGGAAAGAGCACGCGGCGGGGACAAGTTCCGAACCTCCTTCCATGTGTGCTGCGTGCCTGAGGCCGCTCTGCCTTCCGGCCACGGCTCCTCGGTGCTCCGTCTACGGAGAAAGATTTAAAAGACTCAGGAAATGAACTCACATTTTTCTTGCCTCCCCCTCCTTTTCCAGAACAGGGCAGCCTTCCTGGAAGAAAGCAAACAAAACAAGTGTGGCTATTTAAAAAATTATTGGAAACCCCGTTGTGAACACTGTGTCTTTGGGTGGCTCCCTGGGGCGCATGCGTCCCCTCGAGCTCCCTGTGGCCCTCACCCCATGGGTGTATCTGTGCGGAGGGGGCAGGGCAGCCGTGTGGTCTCAAAGGAAGAGGCGGCCGACAGGCAGAGCGGGCCTGACGGACGGGCCCCCCGAAAGCAGCCATGTGCACCTGACTCGCACAGACGGCGGACACAGACACGGACGCGAGTTCCCCGTGTGTGCGGCCGCGTCTCCCCCTGAAACCAGAGATTCATGCGCCTGCCCCCCAAGTGCCGGCGACTTCTGGCCTGCATGCGGGTGACTATTTTGGGTTTCTAGGTGCTCTCGTTTGGTTTGTGGCATTCTTGGTGCTGTTATTAATAACACCGTTGGCTGCATGGAGGCTGAAGACGAAGCCTTTTCATTTCAGCCATCTGGTCAGGACGCTTTTCCTTTGATGAGGGAGAAACCTTTGCTGTGTTTCAACTGGAACGCTGCCTCCCAATTAAGGTGACAGCAGATGCCGCACGGCCCCGTCTTTGCAGGAATAGGATGCTCAGCCAGGCTCTAAGCGGCGGCTCCGTCCGGGAGGGAGAAGGCCTTTCATATTGATCGTGCTTGGGCATGTGGCGCAGGTACCGGCTCGCAGGGCCCTGGCCAGGAAAGCCGCCACGAGGTGTTTACCGGCTAGCTTGGCTCTGCGCTCAGCTTTTCCATTGTCAGGCCGTGACAGCGATGCGTTACAGACACCCTCAGGAGACGTTCCTCCGCTTTCATAACAATGAAGGTTTTTTTTTTTTTTTTTTTTCTGACTCATCTTCAGAAGATTCCCCCCCCCCCCTTCTTCGTTTGAAAATAAATATAATTAGTAACAGGCAGACGCACTGTATATAGCCAGCCCTTCCTATCCGGGAGAGTTATAATTAAATGTACATGCTGTCTGTTGTTCTCTGTCTGCTGAGCGCCTTGCCACCCGCTCTAGGGGAGCAGCAGCCCGTGGGAGGGGGCTGCAGGGAGCGAGGCCTGTCGGGGCTCCGAGCCCTGCGTCCGGCCAGAAGCGGAGACTCGGTGTGGACTGAATGGCAGACGGGACCGTTGTCCCCTCGCACCGCCCAGGCCGGGGTTTTGCCCCCTGCTCAGCCTCGAGCTGCGCTGGGAGGCCCCGGATGTGCCTGGTCCATGATGGGGCGGTCCGCCCCCCCCCCCCACCCCCGCCCCTCCCAGGAGCGGAGGGAGGGTAGCCAGGTACGGTTGTCATGGCAACGTGGTGGCCACTGCCGGCTGCCGCCGGTGAGGGGCACCTGAGCGCCTGCAGGTTAAGATCGGCTCTCGCCAGGCGAGGAGCCAAGACAGGGTTCCTTTGTTCCCGGCTCCCTGCCTGCGAGGCTGGCACCGGGGCGGCCGTCCCCGCCCCTGCGGCCTGAGCTCAGACAGGTTATCCCCAGGTAACCCGCAGCTCGCCTTCCTGACAAGCGGGCGGGCTGGGCGTCCGGTGGCCTCCGTCCAGGCCCATGGAGAGCTCATATTCTGCTGAAATCAGTGGGTCAGGCAGGCCGAGGAATGCGCACGCGCCCGCACACACACACACACACACACACACACACACACACACACCCCTCGTGGGCATATTCTGGGACCACAGCACGGCCAACAGGCTCGGTGACACAGGAGAGGCTGCCGCGCCTCCTGCCTCCCATCCCTCAGGCGGCCAAGGCGGTGACCGGATGCCTGGTTGGCACAGCCCCCCCCCCCCCCCCCCCCCCCCGCCTGGATCGAGTGCAGCAGGAGTCATCTGAGCCACAGGCACCTTTACCCAAGTTGCTCAAAGTGTTTTCCGAGCAAACAGTTGTTTCATAACACCCGTGAGAAGTAGGTGGGGTGACAAAGCATTCTCTGTCCCTGTCTTACGGATGAGGAGATTGAAAAGCTTGCCCAGCCAGGTGGCGAGGCCAGGAAAGGAAAGAGGGTGCTCTCTCGCCCGGGGCTCTGGGGCACGGAGGGCCGGTGGGTGCCCTGTCCCTAACTCCTGGGGCGGGGGGTCCTGGGCAGCGTGGTGAGGCCCTTTGGAGAAGGAGGCTAGAAGTGGGGGAGGGTCAGGCTTCTCCCACAGCACTGAGGGGCCGCCAGGAGCTCAGTTACTGTCGTTGGTCTGAGGTGTTGACACCGGTGACCCGGGAGGCGTCCTTTGGCTTAAAGTTGCGGGACTCTCAGAGGTGGTCCGCAGATCCCTGTGCCGCATCCTGTGCCGGCCCAGGGATTGTTCCAGGCACCAGGGGTACATGGCGAGTGAGGACACGTGGCCTTTGGCCTGAGGAGCTTGTAGGAGACAGATCACCGACACATAACATTAAGAAGAAGTAATTTCGGAGGGTGCCAGGTGCTATGAGGAAAGTGCAGATACTGTGACGGACAGAGATTGGCTGGAGGGGAGGGTGGGGGAGAGGGGCAGCTTTAGAGAGGAATCAGAGAAGGAGTCTCCATGGGCTAATCCCAAATGAGGAGAAGGAGTCAGACCCGGACCGGCATTCCAGAGGGAGGGACAGCTGTGCAGGGGCCCCGAGAGGACGGTGAGGGTGGCCTGTCCCAAGGTGGAGGAGAAGGACGCTGCTCCTGGATGATGGGAAGAGGGGGTGTGCAGGGACCTGGTCACGGGCCAGGGGACCAAGTGTGATTCTGGATGCAAGGGGGTGGTGCAGGAGTCAGGACCTCCTGGGGAGGTAGCACGGACACCCTTTTGTGAGGGACTCGATGTGGGGCATGAAGGATGATTTCTAGGCGTTTGCTTGAGCTGGAGGACAGGGCCATGGACTAAGGCGGGGAGACTGAGGAAGACGCATGGACGGGAGACACAAAGGATGGTCTTGGACATGGGGAGTTGGAGATGCCTGCTTCCAGGAGGCTACTTCTGGGGCTTGGGCATCTGTGTTTCTTGAGCTCTTCCTCTCAGACCACGGAGAAGGAGGGTGGGTCGTACAGCAGGAGATCTGAATTCACCTGACCCTTCCAGTGCTCAAACCCAGTCTTTTTCAAGGAGGATCAGACTCCTGATCTCTAAGCTGCAGCGGGGCTCTGTCACTGTGGGTTTATGACGCGGGGAGCAGACCAGCCTGGGGTTGCTCTACAGTCAGACCCCCTTCTTTGTGGGTGCCTGAAACTGCAGACAGTACCGAACCCTGTATGTGTGCCACGTTTTTCCTATACATACGTACGATATGTTTAATTTACAAATGAGGCGCATTAAGAGAGTGACAACAATAGCTAATAATCAAAGAGAACAGTTATAACAATATACTGTAGTAAAAGTTACGTGAAAGTGGTCTCTCTCTCAAAATAGCTTACTGTACCGTACTCCTCCCTCCTCTTGTGATGACGGGGGATGATCACATGTCCACGTGATAAGATGAAGCGGGGTGAATGATGTGGGCATTGTGACCTGGCTATACCCCAGGAGGATCACCTTCCCGACCGCAGTTGACCGCAGGTAACTGAAACCGCAGAGAGCGAAACCGCAGATAAGTTGGGGAACTTCTGTATGTGATGTGGTGAACAGCCTTCCGTGGACTCAACTTGCTTGTCCCTTCCCATCCAGCCCCTTCCTTCCATGGCCAAATCCTTGGACATTTACTCCTCGGCGCCCCACTTTGGCTGATCTGTTACCTGTGGGTAAGGAAGGACCTAAGTCTTGCGTGTCTTTTGACTGATAAAATAGAATGGCAAAGTGATTAGCAATTTCTTCTGAGAAGGGGCATTTGAGGAGGATGGGCCCATGTGTTCACTGACCAGAGAGGAGTCCACTAAGCAGGAGGGCTAGGATTCTTTGTGGCCACTGACTTGGCATGGAGCTTTGAAGAACATGCTAGTTCTTACCCCATAGTATAAATTGAAAGCTACAAAAAAGATTGCATCAGAGAAAACAACTCAAGCCCCTTACTGGACCCACCTACTGCCGGGTCAATGCAGAGCCATTAGTGCAATGGAAATTCCGATTCTGGGTCTCCAAGGAATTGTTATGATTATCATTATCATTATCATTACTGTTTTTAAGCAAGCCCTACACCCAACGTGGGGCCCGAACTCACAACCGGAGATCCAGAGTCACAGGCTCCACCGACTGAGCCAGCCACGCGTCCCTCCGAGGAATTATTTTGGAGCTAAGGATGTATTATAATATTTACATCTGTGGGAATTTCCTGGCATCTCATCGTAAAGCTTTTTGCTGTGGCAGGGGGTTCTCATCATGGATTTCACACAGGAAGTTTCTGATGTACCGAGAACATCGTATTATGAGGTTGTCTTCCCGTGTCCCAGGAATAGATTCAGAGATATCCGTTCTCATACCCCAAGAACTCCTTGGGTAAAGACTCAGAAGCTCACTCATTATGATCAACTTTTCAGTGGACAGACCGCTGTCACTGACGTGGTGCTTTGAAGCACACCAAGTGCCCTCATGGCCATTTTCTCATTTGATTCTGGCCACAACCCGCAACAGTACTGGCATTTCATCAGTGCAGACACAGCAGCTCAGAGAAGTCAAGTCCTCCATCCAAAGTCACTCAGCAAAGGGAGAGCTGGGGATTAGTCCTGGTCCTCAGACCTCTCCCGCTTTCCCAAGTCCCCGTCATCCCACCTTTGGTGGCAGTGGGCCAGGGTGGTTCTGGGCCTGTGTGGGCCGATGTCACTGTGAGTTCTGCGAGCCCGGCCCGGGAGGTGCTTGGAACTCCCCGAGCTCGCTCTCGGGAACTGGTTCTGCTCACCGAGGGCTGTGTCGCAATGTGACCGATGGATGAGAAGGCTGACAGCCATTCCTTCACCAATGTGATTCAAGGTCATTTGTCACCTCGGGAAGCGCACGGAGCAGCGACATTCAGCAGGGAGGCGCGCTGCTCCTGAGCCAAGCCTGCGGTGTGGCCTGGCACCTTTCCCGTGTGGCAGGGAGAAGGGGAGCTTCTGGAAGTGAGCAAGTGCCTAGCCAGGCCCGGGAGTCCAGAGCCCTGGAGACTTTGGTCAGAGCTGACTCAGCCCCTCTTTTGAGAAAGGAACCTGATGCAATGTGGAGGTTGCATCCCCAAGCTGGGGTTAGGATGCCAGGACACAGGAGGCATCAGCAAGATCTGGTGACTGCCGCCGCTGGCTGAGCTTTGAGACATGACAGGCGTCACCGGAGGGTCAGCAGCTGCCGTCCCTCTGGTGTCGCCTGAGGAAATCACGCTCACCGAGCTACCAGAGCGTCCTCATAGAGACGATCTCTCTTCCTAATTTAGCAAGCGGTGCTTGCTTGCTTTTTCTGAAGGAACCGAGAACTGTCCACCTACACTGCTGTCCATCAAAGCGCCGTGTCCCAGAGGAGGAAGCCCTCACGAGTGGGGGGCCAGGCCCTGGGGTGGAGGCCTGGCTGTTGTCGCCCGTGCTCTGAACAGTGCACGCCCCGGGTTTGATGGCTAAGACGGTGCCTTGTCTCACTGGGCCTTCCTTCTCACATTGGTAACATCGGCCTCCATCACAGCTTCCTTTTGGGCTTTCTTGCTCAGGGGAACAGCACTGAGATGTCCTTGTGGTTCATGACCCAGGCCTCAGCTCAGGTGTCCCTCCCTGAGAGAAGTCTTCCTGATATGCGTTAGCAGGCCCCTGCCACGCTTTTTTTTTTTTTTTTTTAAATGCTTATTTATTTCTGAGAAAGAGAGACAGAGTGTGAGTGGGGAGGGGCAGAGAGAGAGGGAGACACAGAATCTGAAGCAGGCTCCAGGCTCTGAGCTGTCAGCACGGAGCCCGACGCGGGGCTTGAACTCGGGAACGGCGAAATCATGACCTCGGCCAAAGTTGGACGCTTTACCGACTGAGCCACCCAGATGCCCCCAGGAGGGGCAGGTTTATACAGGCGGATGCTCTACAAGGGCCCTCCCAGATGCTCCCAGGTGCCCCTGCCAGCATGGCACCACTTGCGAGCTCCTGGACCCCCGTGGGCTCCTCGTGGGCTGAGCGGGAGGGGCGTCCCAAGTCGCTCAGTCATTATCCGATGGATGAGTGGGTTGTGCGGATGAGTAAACAGCGATGGACCGGGAGGTCAGGCATCATTCAGCCTCAGAAACTGCACGTGTCAATGGGATCGAGGAGCCCAGGAATGTGTTTTTCGTTGATGTAAACCTGGTGCAATAGACCACACCTGCTTCTTGACCCAGGAACGTGGGAAAGAGAAAGGCACGGCCTGTTTTGGTGCTGGCAGAGTTGCTGGCAATAGAAGAATGCCCTTCTTCTGATTCAGAGCGGGGAGGCACTCTGGTGCCCTGCCATTGCCCGAGGACCGCAGGGTGAGTCGTTCCGTGGCTCCTTGCCCTTCCCCATCAACGTTCTGGCAAGTCACTTGTTCCGACAAGTACTCGCTTTTGGGATGGAACAGCCTCTCTTTTGTCCAAAACCTTCCCCTGGATTAAAGACGTACAAAGAACCCTTCGAAGAGGAAAATAATTGGGCTGGGAAGAGGGGACTGTGTCTCGTTTGGACACTCAAGTCCTTAAGCTCCTGCCCCGAGAGCTTCTGTCATCTGCTCCTCTGGTGCCCGCAGTGCACCAAGCCTTTTGGCTCCCAGCCTGGTGTGGTCTCCATGGCTTCCTCCTTCGCAGGAGTCGGCCACATGCCCTTGAACCTTCTTCCTTTCCTCTCCCCTGCTCCCAGCGATCCTGCTAAGAGGACGCGGCAGTTGAGCAGCAGACTTCTGGAGCCCAGAGTCGAACCCTGCCCGGAGACCCCGACTCCATCACGAAAACTGTTCGGGCATAGAAAGAAAGCAAGACTCTGGGGAAGCATCGCTTCCGGGGCCACGGTGGTGGGACTTCTGGGAGGCCAGGTTCAGCGCTGGGGGATTCGAGTGGTGCCAGGTGACAAGCTTCCCCCCCCACCCCTGAGTCTTGTCTCTTGTCCCAGTGGCTGCTGGTGGGAGGCATGGCCTACCCTTTTCAGGAGTGGGAGGGCCTGCCTTGCGACACTGCGGACCAAATACTGGTATTACCTGGGCCAGGTAATCAACCCCCACAGCGCTCCCGTGTGGCTGGTGCTGTCGTTACCTTGTCATTTGTCCTGGAAGGTGAGGCTGGGCAGTGGAGCCCATGTCCATAGAGTGCCTGCACTGTGCTCTGCAGAGGCGGGGGGCGTTCGATGGATGGGGCCCACAATGTGGACCCAACACCCCCTCACACACCCTGCACCTTCTGTAGGACTCCTCAGCTAGTGGCTGTGGGCTGGCCACTTGGGACTCAACCCACATACCCAGGCTTTTGTAAATCTCCACTTGATCAAATGAGCAGTTTTATTTATGCCTTGATTCTTTAAAATACTTGAAATGTTGATTTCTTCTCGCCTCTTGTTCTTTCAAGCTTGACATTTCTCGGCACATCAAAGTCTTCAGAATGCCCTCAAACTTCTGTCTCCAAAGGCATTTCACTTGGCTCCGCGTGGTGGGAAACGCTTTTCCTTAGGGAGGTTAAAGTTTGTGTTTGGTTGTCGGGTTTGGTGGTGTTTATAGGAACAGACACCAAGGTGGGTAGCCTTTTTCTCAGCTGAGCGGTAATTTATGTTACGTGTTCATAGATTTCAACGATTCCAAGTAGGGCTGGCCAGAGTCTACGTGGTGTTTGATGTTCAGTGGTTTGATCTTGCTGAAACCTGTTGTTTTTATGGTTTTGATAAATCTTAGTGAAATAATTCAGTGCTGCCAAGACCCGAGGACTTTTTCCTCAGGTAGTGGGTATACAGTCAATGCATGTACATATCATACGGAGAGAGTTGACCATGTTGCACTCAGAAGGAGTTTATCTTTCTAAAGATCCTCTTACCTGGTCATTTAAAAAATATCACCCTAGGGGCCCCTGGGTGGCTCAGTCAGTCAAGCGTCCGACTCTTGATTTTGGCTCAGGTCACGATCTCACGGTTTAGTGAGTTTGAGCCCCACGTTGGGCTCTGCGCGGACAGTGTGGAGCCTGCTAGGGATTCTCTCTCTCTCTCTCTCTCTCTCTCTCTCTCTCTCTCTGCCCCTCCCCACTCGCTCTATTTCTGTCTCTCTCAAAATAAATAAATAAAACATAAAAAAAATAAATAAAAATATCACTTAGTTACCTAGGTAACCATTTTCCACAAAGGAGAACAAAACCTAGTTCTCCACTTCTGGTCCCCCTTTGTCCCAACTTAGCGCATCACCGCTGCCCACGAGCATCTGTGTCCGGTTCTCTCCAGGACTGAGAACGAGTTGCCTTTTCCTCTGCAGGGCCAGCCGGTCCTCAAGCCTGGCCTCCCCACACCTGAGGAGCACCCGCCCCTCACTCCCCAGGCTGTCTCACATCCTGAGGGAATGTACTCGGTGACCCTGCAGGACCCTGTTCTTCCGTCCCTGCGCAGCTAACTGTGCTCGCGCGGGACTGATCTGCACTCCTGCTCGTCTGGCCCTCTTCTTACTGGACACCCGTTTCCAGGTGCACGATGGACACCTCCACAGGACTGTCCTGCAGATACCTCAGATGCAAGAAGGCGAGGAACGAACTCACCATCTTCCTCTCTTAAGTGCACGCATCTTCCAGGATTTCCCGTGTCAGGCGGGGGTGCTACGGCCCGTCCAGAGGCCCGCGACAGGAAACCTGGTCTCTTTCTGGACTCCGCCTCACCTCCAGGTTCTAGGCCGACGAGGCGGAGTTCACCTGTCTCTTGAGTCAGCAGTGCCCCTCACCGGCTCGGCCGCCCCCGTCCGGGCCCACAGCTCTCCTGCCTGGACCACGCAGTGGCTGATCTCTTAGTCTCCTTGCTTGCGTCTCTTCTCCCTTGACACTTCCTCCAGATCAACGGAAGTGGGACTCTGACCACATGCTCCTCTGTAGAAATGCCTCTGTGACTCCTGATTCGGTGGGAATCACGCCCAAACTCCTGTCGGGGCATGCACAGTTGGTTCCGTCGCCTGGGCCCCATTTATATCTCTGGCCCCGTGTCTTGCCACTTGAGATCTAGAAGTACTGAGCAACTTCCGTCCCCTGGCATTTGCCTGCTGGTCATGCCCGCGGCCTTGATAGGTAAGGGTCCCTTTGCCAGGGACACCTCCTGACTTCTCATCTGACAAGCTCCTATTCATCCTGCAAAACCCTCAATGTCACCACAGCTTTCTCCCAAGACAGATTCTTCCTTGAGACACAATCAGTGGGGCTCCGCTAAAGTGCATGCAGACCTCTGTCACTTCCCCCATCACTCTGTTGTCATGACTGCTCTTTGGCTGCTCTCCGCTTCCTCAGGCAGGAACTGCTTTTGTACCACCCACTTTCTAGCACGGTGTATAGCAAATAGTAGCCTCTCGATAAATGTGTTGAGTTGAGACCTCAAATTATCCTAGGGAGGTTCAAAGAAGCATAAGTCCTTGGTTGTGGTCCACAGGCCTCTTCACAGCTAATAATGGTCAAAGAGAAAAACCTGACAGGGACCCAAGAGACATACAGATCTTTTCTCCCCTTTCCCAGGGTGGTTGACCGCTCTTGAATGTCCTTTTTTTGGACAGAAGAGCTGAGCTTGATTTGGCTCAGTCATTTACTGACCCTGAGCCTCCCTGAGCTTTGGGAAGGAAGCAAGGATCCGATAGGATGATGTAGCCGAGAGCCCTAAGTGAACATCGGGGGCACTGGGGGTCTCCACGCCGGTGAGCGCCTGTCCTCTCTGTGGGTGATGCGTGAGAGTGCCGTAGGCCTCTGCACGCGCGTGCGCGTGCGCAGAGCCGTTTGTAGGGGCAAAAGGGCCGCCCTGGAGTCCCGGATGCGGTTTCAGTCTGCAGGGGGTAAGGGCGGTGGCAGCTGTGTTTGTTTACCGGGGCGATAGCCGAAGAAGGTGACAGCACTCCTTTGGGGATGTCTAAGATTGGGTATGTGATGGAGCCACAAAGTTGAGGCCACAAAGGGGACTCCATTTTGGCTCGGGGCATTTGTCAGCAACTCCTGGGTGGGAGTGGGTGGTACTGGGAGCTGGGGGATGGGTGGGGCCACCGTAGAGCAGGCGGGTCTCCGTCCTGTGCTTCTCCAAGTGCGGGGGGCCGTCACACACCCCGTGAAGCCTGGGCACTGGTCACACTGTGAGCCTCGGCACAAGCCAGCAGGTGATGTATCAGCAACCTGAGAATGTGTGTGGCCCCGATCGGAACCAGGGCAGCATTGGAAGGAAGTGCACATCGGTGAGGGGCTCGGGCCCAGCAGCGGGCCTCTGCGGTGGCTGTGGGGGCGCTGAACAACACCTGAATGGACTTTATCCTGAAGCCAGTGTGTGTAACTCCTGCGATTAGCTAACCAGGTGACTCATTGCTTACACTTCCTGAGTCCTCAACCTTTTTTTTTTTTTTTCCCAGGAAGATCCTTATAAACTGGTCATAAAATACGCCGCGTGCGGTGCCAAATGCCTCTGCAGATACTTGACTCCATTCTGCAAGTTCAGATGGCTCACCAGGCCGCAGTCACCTTCCGCTGACTCTGCTCAGCTCGTGGGGTTCACCCGTGGCCGCAGCCTTTCTCCCTGACCCAGCTCTATCTACAGGCTAGACTTTGTTCTTTTGCCCATCCACAAACACCTTTACTCACTCACCCCTGCCCCAGCCGTTACTGAGCACCTACTGAGCCAGGCCCCCTGCCCACCCCCAGGTATATAAACCTAACTGAGGCACAGACCCCACCTTCGAGGGCTTGTGAACAGCCAACCACAGGCAGGGAGCTAAGGGCTCTGAAAGAACAAATCCCTGGGCCCTCAGCACGGTTATCCATACAGACTTGCTCAGCAACTTTCATAGAGAAAATGCAGTAGCATCTGGCCTGTCATCAGTGAGTAATAAAATACTTATTATACTTATAAATATACTCAGCCCCACTGAGGATTTTCCAGGACAAGTGCTATCTAGATGTGCCCTTATTATGATCTAAAACACCTAATGACCGCACAGGCTGATGCAAACATAATGATATTAGTTATTTGGTTAAAACGTGGCCCTGTGCAAGATTTTTGTAGACCAGCCGTGCGGTGCAAACAGAACTTTCTTTTGAAGCCATGTTTTGGGTAGCCCAGTGAAATAGGAATACTGGAATCAAGATCAAGTGAAGAATGGGAACCTATCCCAGGTGCGTCTCCCACAATGCACCTCACCTGGGTAAACACACATTTGCATATCAATGTATGGATTACAGACTTCCTTTTCTGAGACCTAGGAGGTGCCCCGTTCCGCACGCAGGGGGTCCAACAGCCAACCGGCTCTCTCAAACCCGGTGCAATATGAGAACCAAGGACTCAGGTCTTCAGAGCCCCGGGGGCCAGTCCTACGGAGCAGTCCTTCGCTCTGCTTTCCCTAAAAGGAGGGGATTCTGCTTTGTAACTCACCCTGCCTTCACATGTGGGCCTGGCCTCCGGTCTCACAGGCTGCGCTGGCTTCTGCACGAGCCGGCCGGATTTTGAAATTACCTTTGGAGCCAGCCGTTATAAAAAGCTCGGTACTCAGAGGGGAAGAAAGGTAGTTTTGATGGTAGCTGATGAGCTCACCGGGTACGGATGGAACTTTTCAAACAGGCCAAATTAAAGAGCAGGCCTTGAGCCTGGGGCCTCACAGTGCCGCTGCTGTGAGGGGCAGGTGGGAAGAGTATCAGACGTGTGAAGTACAGGTGACAGGTAACCCGATCGCCGTGGCTGAGTCGCTGTGGCTGAGTCGCTGTGCGTGAGGCATGGCGGGAGGCGGTGCCCGTGGGGGCAAAGCCGCGCCCCTCTCATCTGTCTGCAGAGGGGCCAACAGGTTAACCCAAGCCTGTTCCTGCAGGGCTGACAGTGGCTGGTTGCAGCCGATGAAAATGGATGTAAATCAGTGCGGTTCCCCCCCCCCCCCCCCCCCGGCGGCAATAATGAACCGACGGAACCTCGCTGGAAGCAGGTAGTTTTAGGAGAATGGCGCTGGAGATGCTGGAGGGAGATTAGTGTTTCTCAGCTGTTGCAGCAGTTTGCACATTTCAGTGTGCATTCAGCTCCACCTCATTCCCATTAAAAAAAAACAACAAAAAACCTCATAAATTAAATTGCTAGGCAGGGAAAATGGACTTTGTTTCGATAGAGGGCCTGGGATGCTGGTCTGCTCCGAGGGTGTCTCGATAGAGGGCCTGGGATGCTGGTCTGCTCCGAGGGAGAGTGGGGAGGCCTGGCTCCCAGCTGGTGTCCTCAGTTTTCTGGCCTCACCGACTTCTAGAACACGTCCACCTCAAGGACCTGTGGTTCTACTCACTTTAACGAATCAGAGGACTTACCGAGGTCTGGGAAGGCATCTCGTCCGTCCGCCTGAGCGGCAGCTGGTGGATGACATGCGATCCTCCTTTCCAGTTGCTTGGGGTACAGGACTGGCTCCTCGAGGCCCTCTGCATGCGGGCAGCTGGCCCAGGATTACAGGCGGTGGGATTATTTTGGGGGACTATGTGGCCCAGTGAACGAGTGCTCTGAGAGTGGCCCCTTTGTTTTGGTCATTTTGGTCCCGGCATCTAGGATGAGGTGCTCAAGACCCAAGAACCATCTGTGGAAAGAGGGAGGAAATAACAGGAGGAAGAAACCGAAACCTACCAGCCCTCAGCTTAAGTCCAGTTCTCTGTAGCTATGCTCATTTCCATCAAGCACCGGGATGTGTCTTTAATGGGTCCGTAACACCCCCTCAAGAATATCAATGAGGGAAATCAAGTCCGTTACCTGCACTCTGTTCATCAGGCCATCCAGCACAGAGCAGGGATGGCTCATCTCCTGGGCGATGATGGCCTTGCAGAGAGAGCTCGATTTCCATCATGCCCCTTTGGGCGCCTGTGCCCTTCCCCCTCCTGGCGGGTATGCTTGGCAGGGGTCAGTACGGCTGATCCTGGGGGTCTCAGAGACACCCCTTCCCTCCAGTCAGGCTTCTAGAAATCTTGACTTGACCCTAGTTTTCAGAGTTCTGGCATTTCCTTTCTTTGGACAAGGAGGCTGGTGGGGGTGGGGGGGGGGTGGGGGGGGTCCTCCCGGTATGAGTGTGGTGAACTTGACTACATCAAGGTGTCCCAAAACACAGAGACAGATACCAAGTGTAATTATTATCTTAGAGCTACCATGAAGTTGAGTTCCACAGGAAAAGAGTATTAAAGTATTTAAGCCTTATGTTTAGCCATGAAATGAAAAGACTACTTCCCTTTACAGGAATTTGAAGTCTTAGAGGTCAGCCGGTGCTGTGGACTGCCTGCATGTTTGTGTTCCACCCCCCACCCCCACCCCGGGGCCCCCCAAATTCATATGTTAAAAACCTAACCCTCAATGGGATGGTGGTAGAAAGTGGGGCTTTGGGGAGGTGATCTGGTTAAGAGAGTGGAGCCCTCATGAATAGGTTTAGTGCCTTACAGAGGAGACCCCACAGAGCTCTCTCACTTCTTTTTTTTGTTTGTTTTTGTTTTTTTTACCCTGTGAAGACCGAGTAAGAAGGCACCATCTGTGAACTGGGAGGCAGACTTTCACCAGACACTGAGTCTACTGGTGCCTTGGTCTTGGATTTCCCAGCTTCCAGAACTGTGGGAAATAAATGTTTGTGGTTAATAAGCCTCCTAGTCTATGGTACTTTTGTTATAACAGCCCGAATGGACTAAGCCACAGCCCCGCCAGACTAATACCATAACTTTAGTTCCAAAGCAGATTAAAATGAAATCCCTCAGAGATCGTTAAGTGTGTGTGTGTGTGTGTGTGTGTGTGTGTGTGTGTAGTATAAACATGTGGCAGCAACACCTCTGTGTCATATGCACAGACATCCTTTGTCACCCACTAAGCACTCTGGGGAAGGACTCAGATAAAATGAAAAGCTTTGAGTTCCAAGTTCTGTCTCTGGCCTTGGAATGTTCAAAGGCCTTCCCAGCTGTTCTGTGTTCAAGGGTGGCTTTCAAGAGCTGGGAGGGTGGTTGGAGCTACCCCTGGGTTTCTCTGAGCCCCTCAAAGAACACTCTGAGTGCATGGAAACCGTCTCCACACTACCTGCAGCGGATGCCATGGTGCTGAGGAACAGTGGCAAAGCACGAATTAAAAAGAAGGATTCTGAGCTCAGAAGTAAACCCTCACGTATGTGGTCAACTAATATTTGATGAGGGAGCCAAGAACACCCAATGGGGAAAGGATCGTCTTCAACAGGTGGTGTGGGGAATACTGGATAAACACATGCAGAAAGATGAAATTGGACTTCCGTCTTCCACTCCACGCAGAAATTAACTTGAAATGGATCAGAAGACCCAAAACTGTAAAATTCCTGGAAGAAAACATAGGGGAGAAACCCCTTGACCCTGATCTTGCCAATACTTTTTTGGATATGCACAAATGCAAAAAAAAAAAAAAAAAAAAAAAGCAAAAATCAACAAGTAGGACTGCCTCAAACTTAAAAGCTGCTGCACGACAAAAGAAACAATCGACAACATGGAAAGACAACTTGTAGAATGGCAGACGATGTTTGCAACCCATGTCTCTGATATATCCAAAATTTATAAAGAATTCATACAACTCAGTGACAAAAAAATCCCCTGAACGATATGATTTAAAAAATAGGCAGAGGAACTAAAGAGATGTTTTACCAAAGAAGACATCCAAATGGTCGACGGGTACGTGAAAAGATGCTCAACATCATTCTTCATCAGGGAAGCAAATCAAAACCACAATGAGATACCACCTCACCCCTATTAGGACGGCTAGCGTCAAGAAGACAAGAGGGGACAAGTACTGGTGAGGATGTGGAGAAAAGGCAACCCTTGGGCACTGTTGGTGGGAACGTAAATCGGTGCAATCACTGTGGAGATTCCTCAAAAATAAATTAAAAAACCAGAATGATTCAGCAGTTCCATCTCTGGGTATATACCCCAAAGAAATGAAAACAGCATATTGAACAGGTGTATACACTCCCCATGTTGATTGTAATATTATTAACAATAGTCAAGGTATGGAAACAAGCTATGTGCCTGTCAACAGACGAGTGGATAAAGAGCGCGCACACACACACACACACACACAAATATTATTCATCCATGAGAGAGGAGGAAATCTTACCATTTGAGACAACATGGATGGATCTCGAGGACATTATGTGGAATGAGATAAGTCAGAGAAAGACACCTACTGTATAATATCACTTATATGTGGAATCTAAGAACGCCAAACTCCTGTAAATAGAGTGAAATTTGGTTCCCAGGGGTTGGGGTGAGGCGGGGGAATAGGAGCGAGGTTACTACTAGCAGATAAATAAGTCCTGGGTATCTAATAGTACAGTGACTATAGGCAGCAATATTGTATTTATCAGACTTTCTAAGAGATTATATCTTAATTGTTCTTACCACAAAAAACCAAAACATAATTATGTGACATGATAGAGGTGCTAAATACAATGGCGATCACATTACAATATGTAGGAATATCAAATCAGCGTGTTGTACACCTTAACCGTACACAATATTGTATGTCGAATATATCTCAATAAAAAAAGAAGCATTCTGTACGCTTGGCCTCCAGCCCCTAAAGTGTAGAAAGCCAGGGCTCTCATTGTTCCCCTGAACGGCACCCCGGCCGACACCCAGTTCCCAGAGACATTGTGCATGATGGTGGAATCACATGTTGCCCCTGTCCCAGCTTCTTGGGACCCTCCATAGATGGGTCTTGGTGTGGTGACAGGAACGGTGGGAATGCAGTCATTCTGGGGTTGAAGAATTTCATTTAACACACAATAAACGTTTGTTGTGCATCTGCCTTGTGTCAGACGCTGTGTGATAACACTTTTATGTTTCTTCCATTTAATCCATGTGATAATCCTGTGAGATAGGAATTCCCTTCTCCATGTAAGAGACAAGGAAACCACAAAGGGCCAAGAACATAACTGGAGAGGGGCCGAGATAGTTCTAGAATATCCATCCTTTGACATCAAAGAAGTATGTATGTGAGTATGTATAGATCACCTCATATGTGACCGCGGCGTTCAGGTGCTCAAACATTTGCCTTGGTTCCCTTTTCCTCTAAAATCTGCACTGTGGACTGTGCCCCTATGTCCTTGAGAGTAGAGCCCGCCCCTGGGAGGAGCTGGGAGACTGTGACCCCACTGAGGCCTGGTGTAGGGCTCCAGGGAGAGTGGCCAGGTTTACCAAACAAGATGCCCGGTTAAATTTGAATTGAGTTTCAGAAAAACCACGGATATTTTCTTTTTAGTATGAGTATGTCCCACGCAATGTTTAAGATATACTTACGCTAAAAAAAAGTATTCCCTTGTTTATTTAAAATTCGAATTTAACTCTAGTTCCAAATGAAGCTTGCAGTTTGGTCTAATGCTGAAGGGGGCTCTGTTTGCAGAGGCTGGGACTGGATTTAGCTTTGCTCATGAACTCTGCAGGCTGTCCACAGCTCTTTCTGAAATCAGTCTCACCGTCTACACTCAAGGTCACAAACTGGCAACTTGGGCAGAATCTAACCAGCTATGTTTTGTTTAGCTGGCATGATGTTGATTTTTTAAAAAATCAGTCAGTTTTTGAAACCAGGAGCTTCTACATACAAATCTAAATGTCTGACCTCCTTTTTAAATTTTAATTCCAGGGTAGTTAACATAGTGTTACATTAGTTTCAGGTGTGCAATATGGTGATTCCACAGTTCCTCACATCACCCTGTGCTCACAAGTGCCCTCCTTAATCCCTGTCACCTATTTCCCCCATCCCCCGCCCCCTCTGGTAACCATCAGTTCGTTTTCTATAGTTAAGAGTCTGTTTCTTGATTTGTTTCTCTTTTTTCCTTTACTCACTGGTTTTGTTTCTTAAATTCCACATATGAGCGAAATCATATGGTATTTGTGTTTCTCTGACTTATTTCACTTAGCGTGATGTTCTCTAGGTCTATCCATGTTGTTGCAAATGGCAAGATTTCATTCTTCTTTATGGCTGAAAAATACTCCGTTTTATACATATATGCCACATCTTCTTTATCTGCTCATCTATTGAAAGAACACTTTGGGCTCCTTCCGTAACTTGGCTATTGTAAATAATGCTGCTATAAGCTTAGGGGTGCCTGTATCCCTTTGGATTATTAGTGTTTATTAGTTCATAGGGTAATTCCATTTTTAACTTTTTGAGGAAGCTCCATACTGTTTCCCATAGTGGCTCTCCACATCTCCACCAACACTTGTTTTGTGTGTGTGTGTGTGTGTGTGTGTGTGTGTGCATGTGTTTTAGCCATTCTGATAGGTGTGAGCTGATATCTCATTGTAGTTTTGATATGCATTTCCCTGATGATGAGTGATGTGCAGCATCTTTTCACACGTCTGTTGGCCATCTTGATGTCTTGTTTGAACAAATATCCATTCATTTCTTGCCCATATTTAACTGGATTATTTGTTTTCAGAGTGTTGAATTGTATTCGTTCTTTATATATTTTGGATACTAACCCTTTATCGGTTATGTCGTTTGAAGATCTCTCATTCAGCAGGTTGCTTTTTAGTTGTGTTGATGGCTTCCTTTGCTGTGCAGAAGCTTTTCATTTTGATGTAGTCCCAATAGTTTATTTGTGCTTTTATTTCCCTTGCCTCAGGAGACACGCCTAGAAAAATGTTGCTCTGGCTGATGTCAGAGACATTACTGCTTTTATTTTTGTGGGTATGATGTCAGCAAGTGGTCCAGCTTCATTCTGTTGCACGCAGCTGTCCAGTGTTCCCCGACACCATTTGTTGGAGAGGCTCCTTCCCATTGGATATTCTTTCCTGTTTTGTCAGAGATTAACTGGCCACATAACTGCGGGTTTATTTCTGGGTTCTCTATTCTGTACCATTGATCTATGTATCTTGTGTCGGTACCATACCGTTTCGATTGCAACAGCTTTGTAATATAGCTTGAAGTCTGGAATTGTGATGCCTCCAGCTTTGCTTTTCTTTTTCAAAATTGCTCTGGCTACTCAGGGTCTTTAAAAACCTGGAACACTTCGTGAGTTTGCAGATCATCACTGCGCAGGGCCAGGCCAATCTTCTCTAGATCGTTCCAGTTTTAGTGTATGTGTTGCCAAAGCGACTACTAAATTTCTGACATTCTTTAAAAAACCAGATCTGCTATGCTGGGCCCTTAAGACCACGTGGAAGCAGTTGTCTGCAGCCCAGCTCTAGCACCCCTCTAAGACAGGGCATGCCCTCACCAGTGTGCCCCATTCCCATCCCCATCCCCATGGCTCCCTCTGGTCACATCCTACCCACTTGATTCACTTCTACCTCTCCAGCCCCTGCAGACATTGAGTGTTTGACTCCTGATCTACACTATGTGCCAGAAAGTCCACTTCTAATACCGCAAAAATACCCAGAGTCTTCACTGGACCGGCCCCACCCATTTCTGCCATTTTATTGCATCTCCCTCCCGGCCCCCTCCCTCCAGGCACTGATGTTCATGCACTGGTCGCTGGTTGTCCCCTCCTGCCAGGTTTCATGTCATCCCACCCCCCAAGGAATGCCAGCCTGACCCCAGAAGGCCAGCCCGTGGGCATGGCTTCCCTCAAGATGGTTCCAGGAAGCCCTCCCCAACTCCCAGAATGCCTCTGTTGCACACACAGAATCACACTGCCACTTAGTTGAATTTCTTCGTTGTACAGATTAAGAAATGGAAAATGTGACTTTCAAGAAATTGCACGCAACTAAAACTGTGTAAAACTGTGACTGGAACTCAGGCAACAGGGATGTGGGAATTTCTCACCAGACGGCGTTCTATTCGTGAGGATCTGGCCTCGGTGCCCCTCACGTCTCTACTGCAGGGCAAAGCACTGCATGCATAATGAGTGCTTTCAGACTGACTGCCTGATTGACTACTCACTCAGTGCTCCTGGCAAAGCCGTTCTCACTCTGTTGAACAAATATCTTTATGCATCGCAGTCTCTAGAGCTGAGATCAGGGGAAACTCACTATAATCTTCAAATCGTTGAGCAATGCCTTGAAACCACTGGACGTGATATAAGGATCTAGGAAGAATGTCCCCTGTTGGCATGTGGAAAGGAGGAAGGGGGTAGAAAGCAGGAACTCCAAGGCACTGTGCTAAGGATTTTAGTTTTGTTTTCTACTGCCTGCAGCCAAATGTTGCTCAGTGCCTGGTTTATAAATAAAGTTTTATTGGAATTCTATCATACTCACTGCTGTATGGATTGTGAATGGCTGCGTTCATGCAACAATGGCAGGGTTGAGTAGTTGCAGCAGAAACTGTGTGGTCTGCCGATCCTAAAATATTTACTGTCTGCCTCTTTACAGAAAAAGTTTTCTGAACCTTGATGTAAACCATTCAGCAGCCCTCGGGGGTGCATGTTACCGTCCTCATATAACCGAAGAGGAACCCGTGCCTGCCCCGAAGTGTGGTGGGATAGAATTCACTTCTTTGATTCCAAAACCCATCATCACTTGACCAGTCACCCACGGGATAAAGTCCAAATTTCCTAGCAGGGATCAAACCCACTTATTTGGCCTCTCCCTCCCGTGCGCCCCTCAGGCCAGCAACTTTGAACTCCTTGCTGGTTTCCAAACATGCTGTGCAACTTTATGTGTCTGTATCTTTGTAAACGATGCTTCCTTTTCACCAAATCCCCAACCTCTTTTTTTTATAAGTGAAATCCCTTCAGGATGCATCTCGAATCTTACCTCCTCGGTGGAACCTGCTCTTTGTCAGACGGTTAATGAGAACAAGAGCCAACCGGATTAGTATTTTCTCTGAGCCGCGGACGAGGCTGGCCGCTCTGCTGTATGTTCTATTTAATCTTTTTCTAACAACCCTATGAGGCAAGCCCTGATAGTCGCATTTTCAAGGGGCGCACCCAGGTTGAGAGAGGTTAAGTAACTTGGCCAAAGTCCCAGAGCTAGTAAGGTTTGGACCCAGGATTTGGCCCGGGTCTGTCTGATGTTGGAGTTCAGCTGTTATCACCATGCTATACGCAGTATCCGTTTTCGGCTCTCATGGTTTCTCCCGAGGACCTGGCTTTATAGCATTTGCTCAGCCTTGTGTGACAGTGTCTCTCTCCTGGAGGCTGGGAGGTCCTGGGGGACAGCGAGCACATCCATTTACAACTCTGGAAGCTGGCACATGGCGGTGACTCAGTAACTGTTTGTTGGGAGAATGATGGTGCCTTGTCTTTACCGTGCCAACCCTGAACCTCATCTTACTGTTCTGTTCATGTTATTTCAACAGCATTTAGCCATTCGGGGAGACGAGCTCTCCCCCGGTCCCTTTCTGTTGGTGTCCCCATCCCTCTGCTTCTGTGTGGGCCGTGTGCAGTTGACAACCCAGGCCCATTCTGGCTCCGCGCTCAGACTTCGCTTTGGTCACCTGGTATGCATTTGTCAGCCTTTGAAAAAAGTTCTTGTTTCATCCATAGTTAAGTAAAAGTTCACAACTGTGAATAAGAGATTGGCTAAAAGTAGCAGAGGCAAGATGACTCTTTTTTCCCCCCACAGTCTGCCTTCCTCCAGAAACATCCCCCCAGTTCTGAGCAGTCAATGATGTGAGTCCACACACCCTTACAGGCTTACTCGGACTCCAGAAAGGGAAGCGTGTTGAACTATCATTACTCACTGATAAATAATAACAGCGGCAGGAGCAACAACAACATCCCGACCGTAGGCAGTCGGCACATTTCGTGTTGCATTTTCCGCGATGGGAGCCGGGGTGTAGGTGGAGCGCCGTCCCCACCCTCTCGTGGCTGCCGGCCCACCGCAGCATGCCGTGGTCAGGGATCTCAGCGGAGGGGCCCCAGCCAGCCTTGGGGTGGGAGGCGCAGGGAAGGCCCCCCCCCCGGGAGAGGCAGGATGGAAGGTGGCAGCGGGAGATTCGCAGCATTAGCCGGAGTTTGGCGCAGACAGCTGTCGCTATGTCTGGGACAAGCGACAGCGAGGAGCATTCACATGCAGGTCCCCTGGTGCCCAGCCTGCTCCCTGAAGGCTCTGAATTCAGAGGAGTGGTGGAGTGGGGGTTACCTCCGAGGCACAGCCACCGTCGCCCAGGCCCCTACTGAGGGGATCTGGAGACCACCAAGGGGTGGGACGGTGCACACCAGCCCTCCCCGGCCCCCGTTTCCACCCCCCTCACATCCAAACGACTGGCCGAGTCGGGGAAGATCGTTCTGTCCTGGGACTGAACGAACGAACCGTGTAAAGAATCCACTGGCTTCTGTTGCCTTGCATTTTGAGGGAGGTTCCAAACAACGGTTACCTAAGGGATGTATCTGAGCAGCCCTGTGGTAGGGGATGGAATTATCGACCAGCTTGACAAGTGATCAGGATTTCTGGAAGAGAACCAGCTGTTCTGAAGGAGCCGTCTCAGTTGGGCTTTGCCTGCCGGAGGCTCGCCCAGGATGCCTGGAGGAACCGGAAGGTCCCAGGTAGCATCAGGGTTTGGCCGCAGGTCCAGGGAGGGCCGCACCATGGCCAGCATTGCTGCCGTCAGCAGCAGCCCTGAGACAACCCTGGGAGGAGGCAGGGAGCTGGTCATCTTGTTTCCTCATCTTGGTTCGCTGCTGCTTTGCCATGAGACCGACCGGAGGCAAGGGGCGTTCAGCCTGGGCTGTGCAACCTGTGGCCCGACTCCCTCACAGGATGTCGGAGGACACACGGCTTCACGCACGTGGCCATGTTTTGAATGGTTCATAAGAGCCCCGGACGTGTGCTATCGATCCATTCTCTCGTGTTCCAGGACCATGGGAAGGGATGCAGTGACCGGGGTCTGGGCTGGGTCCCGGCTGATGCATAATCCTGTCTCTGGCATCTCTCCACGGGTTTCCCACCCTCCCTGCTTTTGAGGGGCGGGGCGGGGGTGCTGGGTGTTTCTCGTTCAGCATTCCTGGTCCCGGTGATAGCAGGGGTCGTGAATTATGGACGCAGCAGCAAATGTTTTTAATCTCCCGTGAAACAAAAGCAGTGTGTTTTCTGCACCAGGGGCCGAGGGTGAGGGAACAAGCAAACAGCTGCTCCGATATGGCGACCTCGGGCTGACGTCAATGAGAGTCAGTCCAGGCCAAGGGCTCCGCTCAGGAAGCTTAAAAGTGATACCGAAAACAAATTTGCATTTTTTCCTTTCACGGGAACTCAGCTATTCTCAGTTCCACTGAGATGTTTTCACCAGCCTTTGCCACTAACTCGTCTGCTGAACAAACAGGGCCTGCGGGGTCACTGGAATGCAGCTTTGCTTTTTGCTTTCTCCTTCCCCTTTAAAGTGTATTCAGCGGGATGAATGTTCCCTGGCCCTGGATGAAAACGCTGGCAGGCGCTGACTTCTCTGCTCCTCTTAGGAAATAGTCTGTCCTAAGGTCGCTTGAAATGGAAAACAGTCTCGATTTGGAATTTGAATGTCCAGGCCAAGATATTAGTCAAAACTGTAAACTTTGACATCTCATTCTCTCTGCTCTAGCTTTGCTTGTTTAGGACTGGAAGGCTGCGTGGGAAAGGGGGCTTCGCTGCTGGACTCGTGCCCCCCTCTCCTTCTGTCCCCCCCGTGCCCACCCAAGGTGGGAGCTGGGTGGGGGAAGGAGTGGACAAGAGAAGGCAGCTCTTGAGTGGCGGAGTGGTAGGGGGGCGGGTGGGGGCTCTGAGCTGACTTTTCTCCCGTTGAGGCTGTTCTAAGGGCCCAGCCTCCTCAGCCAGGTGGAGGTCTCCCTCTTCTGGGTGGTCACTTGTGACTTTCTCCTCCATCCCTGGGGTTTACCGCCAGCTCCTTGCTGCTGGGGTCTCTGGCCCTCCAGACAGTCCCGTTGGTCAGGCCCCGCGTGGCTCCCTCCCCGAGTGGCCGCCGCCCCCCCCCCATCTGGCTCTCACCTGCTTCGCACAGCGCCTGCCCTGACAATCTCTGGAATGGAGGTGACCCCAACCCAAGGGCTCGCTCCTGGTCCCTCCACCCAAGCGGGAGCCACCTGCATGTTGGTTCCCTGTGGTTGCTGAAATGAGTCACCACAAACTTGATGGCTTAAAAGAAAAGAAATGGACTCTCTCCCAGTCCTGAGGACACACGTCTGCAGTCAGTTTTACGGGGGCTGAAATCGAGTGTCAGGAAGGCCGAGCTCCCCCTGGAGGCTCGCAGGGACGACGTGCTCTTTGCCTCTTCCCGCTTGGTGGGGGCTGCTGGCGTTCCTCGGCCCACGGGCCCCATGGGTCGTCTCTGCCTCGCTGCTCACATTGCCTTCTCTCCGCGTGTGCTTAAAGCTCCCTGGGCCTCCTTCTTTTAAAGATACATGTACTTGACTTCATGGCTCATCTGGATGATCTAGGGTCACTTCTCCATCTCAGGGGCCTTCATCTAATCATATCTGCAAAGACTCTTTGTCCAAATAAGATCACATCTATGGGTTCCAGGGACAAGGCCTGACATCTGTGGGGCCTTTATTTGGCCCCCTGCATTCTGACCTTCTTCCTCTGGATTTCCGGGCTGGGAAAGGGCTCCAGCCTTTTCTGCCCTCAGCTGGAGGCGGTCATGTGGTAAGCTCTCTATGTAGCTTCCTGGAAACCCCCCACATATTTGGGGTGAGTGGGTAGGCCCCCTCCTGACCTTCAAGGAGCACAGCTTTCTTCAAAGATACTTCTGTCAGAAACTCTTTTCTTAAAAGTCCTGTCCCTCAACAAGCTGATTTTTTTTAATGCTTTTTGGCAGCGGGAGGATTCAAGACTGCGGATCTTGACCGTCTCCTGTGAACACCTCTTCTTGCTTTGGAATTTCACCACGGAAGCAGCGTGGTACCCGGAGCGTCACTTTTCAACATTCCGTTACCCTTGCAATGGAATTAATAGCGGTTGATGCTGCCCCAGGGCTGTGCCCTTCAAGGTCGCTCATGCACACTGTGGCCTGCGTAGGTTTCCCGTGGAAAGGCCCAGGGGGCCAGAATCTGGCCCACACGTGGCACCCTGGCCTCAGATGCCTCCATCTGTGGAGAGCATGGGGCTCCCTCTGTGAGTTCACATCACGGTGCACCGTGCTGCCTGTGATTGTCATCTGCACCCTTCCCCCAAGTGCTGACCGTGTCCCAGCCCTTATCCAGTCAGAGGTCTGCCAGTGAGAGGCTCGGAGAAGCAGATGCCTGCAGCGTGACAGTGGAGCTCTAGTGACAAATGATGCAGACTCACTTCAGTCTTTGGGTTTCCAACTTGCAGCTGGTGTGCTGATCTAGAAATTTCCTATTCTGTCGGTTAGCAGATTGTATTTGATAAGGGTTCACTGTGTGACCTAAGCCAAGATGGACAAGCTGGTCTGGGAGGAAAATATACTCCTCAGCTCTCAGAATGTGGGTCCAGCTTTTAGGGGGAAAGATGGAACAGATTTGTTTGGAAGGTTCTGGAATGTTCAGGTAATAAATCCTTTTATCTTCTTCTTCCACCTTAGCAGGGAAGACAAGTGGCCTGTCTTGTGGCTGCTAGACTAGGGGATGAAAAATCAGACCTGGGCTAAATTCCTAGAGACTCGGGTATGCTGGTTAGCACGAAACCCATTTGTTCACAGAGTTACCTGTGAAAACTGCCGTTTATAGAAGAAGAAACTGACAAATATCAGTGAAGCTATTGTTCAGAATGTTCAATTTTTATTGTTCAATCACGAAGGCCGAGATTGCTCAGAGATCTGCCAGCATGCCGTGATTTTTTTTTTTTAAAGATTTTATTTTATTTTGTAAAAGTAATCTCTACACCCAACATGGGGCTCGAACCCACAGCACTGGGATCAAGAGTCACGTGCTCTATAGACTGAGCCAGCTAGGCACCCTGTGGTTTTTTTCTTTACTGAAACATCCCATGCCCTTTTCTCCTTTTACCACCACAACCGCCCTCATCAACGACTTGATAGAAGATTCGAGTCTTCTCATGATCTTTCCCAACTCACCTGATTCCTGATTCTCAGAGCCCAAAATGTTGTTGGCTGAGGTGGCTCAGGGGGTCTGTTCTGAGTGGGCACATCTCTTTTCTCCGTATAATTCTGGGGGAAACTGGGGGAGATTTGGGAACAGACTCGCGGCCAGGTTTCCTCTAGCGTGATGAGCCTGAAATATGTTACCTGGTGCCTTTGTTTGCCAGGACAGCCATGGAACACCACAGATGGGGCAGCTCAAGCCACAGAAATTAATTTTCTCGTGGTTCTGGAGGTCAGGGTGGCAGCAGACTCAGCTCCTCCTGGGCCTCTCTCCTCGCCTTGCAGATGGCCGTGTTCTCTATGTGTCTTCCCGTGGTCGTGCCCCTGTGCGTCTGTGTCCTAATCTCTTCTCATAAGGACCCCACTCATATTGGATTAGGGTCCACCCACAAGGCCTTGTTTTACCTCACTCACCTCTTTAAAGATTCTGTCTCCTGGGGTGCCTGGGTGGTTCTGACTCTTGATTTAGGCTCAGGTCATGATCGCATGCTTCGTGAGTTCGAGCCCTGTGTCGGGCTCTGTGCCAACAGCTTGGAGTCTGCTTGGGATTCTCTCCCTCTCTCTCTGCCCCTCCCCTGCTCGAGCTCTCTCTCTCTCTCTCTCTCTCTCTCTCAAAAATAAACATTAAAAAAATAAAGACTATCTCCAGGTCCAGTCACATTCTGAGGTCCTGGGGATTGGGACTGAACACATGAATTTGGGGGGACACGATTCAGCTCATAACTCTTGGGAACCCTTGATCTAAGCTCAGCCATTCTGGACCGGACTGGGATGGAACTCCATGGGAAGGAGTGGGCGGGGCCATACTTCCCTACTCACAGCCCCATTCCTACTCATGGAGCAATTCCACTGGCTTCTTTTCTTCCCTCTGATTGTCCTGCTCAAGCCTCCGAGCTGTTTCCCACACCAGCCCTGCATCAGGGACAGGACTGTCCATGGCTCTGAGTAAGCATCCTTCTTTGCTCCTTGTAGACACACCTTTTCCTTCATAGGAAGAGGGAATCTCTCCAATTCCTCCGATTCTCCAATTCTCCAATTCCTGCCAATGGTCGCAGTCGAGTTAAAAATGAATACAAAGTCTGACCTGGGGGGAGAAGGAGCCACCATAGGACTTTGGGCAGACTAGTGAGAAGACAAGTTTGGGCATTATTCTTAGCACCTTCTTCCCTTTGCTCCCCACCCCTCATGCTTGTCGTCTCAGGTCCCAGCAGGTGGTGCAGTGGAAAGAGCACAGGCTCCGGGGCAGCAGGCCTGGTTTGACTCATGTCTCTGCCATTTGTTAGTTGTGTGTCCTTGGCCAGGTTACCCAATCTTCTTGGGACTCGATTTCATTGTAAATAAATGGGGATAGAAATGTTTGCCTTGCAGTGTTGTTGCGGGGGGGGGGGGGGGCGGGGGGGGGGGCGGGAGGCAGAATTACTTGAAATCATGCATGTAAAGTCCCCAATACCTTCTGTTAGGGGCTCAACTGTGCCCCCCAAATGCCTATGCTGAGACTCTAGCCCCCAGTTCCTCAGAATGTGGCTATTTTGAAGACAGAATCTTTAAAGCAGTAATGAAGTTAAAACAAGGTCATTAGAGTGGGCCCTAATCCATCATGGCTGGTGTCCTTATAAGAAGAGGCAATCACAGGGCTCCTGGGTGGCTCAGTCAGTTAAGCATCTGACTTCGGCTCAGGTCATGATCTCACGGTTTGTGGGTTCGAGCCCCACGTCGGGCTCTGGGCTGACAGCTCAGAGCCCGGAGCCTGCTTCGGATTCTGTGTCTCCCTCTCTCTCTGCTCCTCCCCCAGTCACACTCTGTTTCTCTCTGTCTCTCTCTCTCTCTCAAAAATAAATAATCATTAAAAAAAAGTAAGAGGTGATCAGAGAGGGAAGAGAGAAGACACACAGAGAGAAGACCATGTGAGGACACGGGTGGTGGTGGTGGAGGGGAAGATGGTTATCTACAAGCCAAGGAGAGAGGGGCTTCAGAAGGAGCCGACCCTGCTAATGTCTTGATCTCAGACCTCCAGCCTCCAGAGCTGTGAGAAAACAAATTTCTGTGGTTTCAGCCTCCTGATCTTCGGTGCTTTCGTACTTTGCCCTGGTTAGCTAAGATACCAGGTTTCAAGCTGATCACATTGGAGAAAACCTGGCCGTGAAGCTGTCCCCAGATCTTCCTCAGTTTCCCGCCAGGGTTATCAGAATAAGAGGGATGTACTTACTCAGAGCAGATCCCCATCCAAGCCAACAGCATTATGGCCCCTGAGAATCAGAAGTAAGGTGAGTCGTGACCCCTTGATCTCAGACTTCCAGCCTCCAGAACAGTGAGAAAGTAAATTTCTGTTGTCTCAGTCCCCCAGTGTGTGGTGCTTTGTTATTGCTGCCTTAGCAAACGAATACACCTGGTATATGGACGATTTTCTTCCTTTACTTCTGCCCTCTTGCCCCTCACCGCCCCTGATTTTAGAGCAGTCTTGGACTAGCCCTGCACAATTTGCAAACTTAAGACAGGATACGCATGCAAAAGGCTAAACGTAGAAAGAGACTCAGAGAAAAGGGAAAACAAAAGACTAGAAAAACATGTGGCCCCTAAAACAAAAAGTACCTTAAAAATCACCTAAAAGTTGGCACCTTAAAAAAAGGTGAAAGCCGACTCTTGGCTCACGGTCGCTTCTCTTGGGTTTTTTGGAGGTTCCCTGCTGAGCCCCTCTCCCCACAGTTGTTGTGACCTGGGGAATCATCTGGAGCCTTTGCGGTCACTTGGAACCCCTGCTCAGTCTCTGCGACCCAACTCGGGGAAAATCGACAGCTTTGCAGTTTTGTCGTCCAGTCCAAGAACATGGGATCTCTCTTCGTTTGCTGGTTCTTTAAGATCTTTCAAGAAAGGCTTATCATTTTCTTCTATAAAGGAATGTACATCTTTTGTGATTTTGTACTTCTGAGCATTTTGTTTTTCTGTGCTTTCAGTAGTTTGAAAACCTACAGTTTGTTTTTGTTGCTGGTGTACTAAAAGGCGACTGATTTTTAAAAAAATGTTTATTTATCTTGAGAGAAAGAGAGAGTGTGTGTATACACACAGTGAGCTGGGGAGGGGCAGAGAGAGAGGGAGAGAGAGAGTCCCAAGCAGGCTCCGTGCTGTCAGCGAAGAGCCTGATGTGGGACTCAGTCCCACAAACCTCGAGATCATGATCTGAGCCAAAACCGAGTCAGAAAACTTAACTTGTTTTCCAAAGTGAAATCAAACTTGTATTTTTAATTGAAATCCATCTTGGATTCTGTGTTAGCATTTTCATACATTGTTAGATTTTTTTTTAAGTTTATTTACTTATTTTTTGAGAAACAAAGATAGCGCAAGTTGGGGAGGGGCAGAGGGAGAGGGAGAGAGAAAGAATCCCAAGCAGGCTCTGTGCTCCCAATGCGGGTTTCAAACCCACGAAACCCTGATATCATGACCTGAGCCAACACCAAGAGCTGGATGCTTAACTGACTGAGCCACCCAGGCACCCCCATACATTGTTAGGTTTAATTTGCCAATTTTTTGGGGGGGGGTGCCTAAATGGCTCAGTCGGTTGAGCATCCACCTTTGGCTTAGATCGTGATCTCATGGTTCGTGATTTCGAGCCCTCAGTCAGGCTCTGTGCTGACAGCTCAGAGCCTGGAGCCTGCTTCAGATTCTGTCTCCCTCTCTCTCTGTCCCTCCCCTGTTCATGCTCTGTCTCTTTCTCAAAAGTTAATTTACTTTGAGAGGGAGAGAAAGAGAGAGAGGGAGAGAGAGAGAGAGAGAGAGAGAGAGAGAGAGAGAGAGAGAGAGAGAGAATCCCAAGCAGACTCCACACTGCAGCATGGAGTCCTATTTTGGGGCTTGATCTCATGAACCTCGAGATCATGACCTGAGCCAAAGTCTAGGGTTAGACACTTAACCAACTGAGCCATCCAGGTGCCCCTAATTTGCTAATTTTTTAAAAAGGATTTTAAATGTATATTCCCGATCAATCCGGGGCTGTGATTTGGGGATTTCCCATTTGCCCTTCCAGATGTGGTCTCCCCTTGCCCCACCTGGTATGACAGTTATGAATTTCTTCAATGAATTACCTGGTTCAGAGTTGGGCTGGGCCAGTAGGAACCCTGGCAGGAGGCTGGAGGGAGGGAGGAGAGTGAGGTCACCCCAGGCTGGTTGTATCCTTTAATGGAAGGTCACCGGTCTTCCCAAAGTGCCTGCTCTATCCTTTTGGGTTCTGGTAGCTTCTCCCTTCCCTAGTTCCTGTCCCAGGTGTAAGATCCTTTGTTATTCCCCTTCATCCACAAGTTGTAAACAAATCCTCCCCAAATTATCTTATTTCCTGCAGGGACTTTGATGCAGCCCGTAACTCTCTTTTCTTGTAATATTCTTGCTGAGTTTTACAATCAAGGGTATAATAGCTTCATAAAAGGAAGTGGGAATGTTTCTTCTTTATGTTCTGGAATAGTATTGGTTGTTTGGTAGCACAAGTTAAAGCTTTGGTAGAACTTGCTGGTAAAACCGCCTGGACCTAGTGTTTTCATTGTGAGAAGAATTTTGCCTGCTGAATTCAGTTTCATTTGCGGTTGTTAGACTATTAGTGCTTCCCTTCTCTTCCCTTCCCTCCCCTTCCCTTCTTCTCTTCTCTTTCTCTTCTCTTTTCTTTCTTTCCTCTTTTTTCTTTAGTTTTGGTAAATGTGGAATGCATTCATTTACAAAGTTGCCGGCATTTATTTTTTTACATTATCTTCTTACTAACCTTTTTTCTCTACGTTATGCTTAAGTCCCTTAACAATTAATACACTTTGTTCTTTAGGGCAGCAAAATTGAGCAGAGCATTCCTGTACACGTGCTGTCCCCACACATGCACAGCTTCTGCCATTATCAGGGTTCCCTACCACAGCGGTACATTTGTTACAATTGATGAACCTACACCGATACAATGTTCACCCCAAGTCTGCAGTTTACATCAGGGTTCACTCTTGGTGCTGTACGTTCTATGGGTTTTGACAAATGTGTAATGACATGTATCCACCATTATAGTACCACAGAGAGCATTAAAATCCACTGCCCTAAAAATCCTCTGAGCTCTGCCTGTCCATCCTTCTGCCTCCAAACACTGGTAATGTAATTACTCTCCATTCTTAATAATTTTCATTTGTAGTCTTCTTTTTTCTTTATCAAACGTGTCCCAAGTTTGGCAATTTTTACTAGTCTTTATAAGACCCAACTATCAGCTTTTAAAATGTCGTTGATTTCTCCTCTTT
Organism: Neofelis nebulosa; assembly: GCF_028018385.1. NCBI lineage: Eukaryota > Metazoa > Chordata > Mammalia > Carnivora > Felidae > Neofelis > Neofelis nebulosa. Next base: position 6,016,395 of record NC_080794.1, on the reverse strand, counting down.
ATTATTTTTTCTTTTGATTTCTTAGGTTATTTTTTCTTCTTTTTTTTTTTTTTTTTTTTTTTTTTTTTGGGACAGAGAGAGACAGAGCATGAACAGGGGAGGGGCAGAGAGAGAGGGAGACACAGAATCGGAAACAGGCTCCAGGCTCCGAGCCATCAGCCCAGAGCCTGACGCGGGGCTCGAACTCACGGACCGCGAGATCGTGACCTGGCTGAAGTCGGATGCTTAACCGACTGCGCCACCCAGGCGCCCCAGGTTATTTTTTCTTCTTAATCTTTTCTCCTGAGTTAAAAATTTAACTCATTAGATTCCTGCCTTTCTTCCTTTTCTTTTCTTTTTTTTTTAATGTTTATTTTTGAGAGGGAGAGACAGAGAGAGACAGAGCATGAACAGGGGAGGGTCAGAAAGGGAGGGAGACACAGAATCCGAAATAGGCTCCAGGCTCTGAGCTGTCAGTGCAGAGCCCGACGCGGGGCTCGAACTCACGGACCGTGAGATCATGACCTGAGCTGAAGTTGGACGCTTCACCGACTGAGCCACCCAGGCGCCCCTTTACCACTTTTAAGTGTCCAGTTGACATTGTTGTGCAACCAATCTCCAGAACTCTTGTCATCTTGCAACACTAAAACTTTATACCTATTAAAAAACAAATCCTCATTCTCCCCTCCCCTGGGCTCCTAGCAACCACCACTTGACTTTCTCTGTATGAATTCGACTCCTCAAGGTAACTCGTATAAGTAGAAGAATACAGCATCTGCCTTTTGGTGATTGGCTTATTTCACTTAGCAACGTATTTTCAAGATTCATTCATGTTGTAGCATGTTTCTGGATTTCCTTCCTTTTTTACAGCTGTATATTCCAGTGTATGTATCTCCCGCGTTTTGCTTACCCATTCATCTGCTGACGGCCACTTGGGTTGTTTCCACCTTTTGGCTATTGCGAACAATGCTGCTGTGAACATGGGTATGTAAATATCACCTGGAGACCTTGCTTTCAATTTTTTTGAGTATGTACCCAGAAGTGGAATTGCTGGGTCATATGGTAATTCTATAGTTACCATATATGGTAACCTATACATTTTTGAGGAGGTATTATATTATTTTCCCCAGTGGCCGCACCATGTTACCTCCCATCAAAGTGCACAAGGGGTTCCATTTCTCCGTATCCTTACCAACACTTGTTTTTTTCTGTTTTTTTGATAGTAGCCATCCTGATGGGGGGTGAGATGGTACCTCACTGTGGTTTTGATTTGCGTTTCCCTAATGATGAGTGATGATGTGCATCTTTTCATGTGCTTTTTGGCCATTTATATAGCTTATTTAAAGAAATGTCTGTTAGAATCTTTGGCCCATTTTTAATTGGTTTTTAAATTTTTTAAATTGTTGAGTTGTAGGAGTTCTTTATATAGTCTAGATATTAACCCCTTATCAGATATATGATTTACAAATATTTTCTCCCCATTCTGTAGGGTGGTTTTTCTCTCTGTTGCTTTTACGTTGGGAAGGTTGAATACATTTCTTTTATCTGGTTAAGGTTCATTTTTTTTTTTTTTAAAGAGAGAGAGAGTGTGTGAGTGGGGGAAGTGGGGCAGAGGGAGACAGAGACAGAGAATCTTAAGCAGGCTCCATGCTTAGCGTCGAGCCCGACATGGGGCATGGTCCCACAACACCGGGATCATCATCTGAGCTGAAATCTCCACTAACCTTTAATGCAGTAAACAGTATCAGTGGCTTTAAAAATATTAAACTATTTTTTTTTTTTAATTTTTTTTTTTCAACATTTTTTATTTTATTTTTGGGACAGAGAGAGACAGAGCATGAACGGGGGAGGGGCAGAGAGAGAGGGAGACACAGAATCGGAAACAGGCTCCAGGCTCCGAGCCATCAGCCCAGAGCCTGACGCGGGGCTCGAACTCACGGACCGCGAGATCGTGACCTGGCTGAAGTCGGACGCTTAACCGACTGCGCCACCCAGGCGCCCCTAAAAATATTAAACTATTTTTGAATTCCTGGAATTCAATTCAATTTGTCGTGGTATGTTATTATTATTATTTTTTTTTATGTGCTGCTGGATTTGGTTTGCTAATATTTGTTTAGGATTTTTTGCATCTTTATTCATTAATTAAATGGGCTTAATAGTTTTACTTTCCCATATTGTCCTTGTTTAGATGTTGGCGTCAAAATTATACTATATATATTTTTTGCATCTTTATTCATTAATTAAATGGGCTTAATAGTTTTAATTTCCCATATTGTCCTTGTTTAGATGTTGGCGTCAAAATTATACTAGCCTGATCATTGTGGAGTTGTGGAGTTGTCTCTTTTGTTCTGTTTCTTGGAAGAATTTTCTTAGTTTCTTTTCCTTAAGTTTAGTGGTAGAACTCTTTTGTAAACTGTTGGTATGCCGTACCATAGGTCCCACTGAATGCATGAGCAGAATACGGATATATTGAGCATACTGAAAAGTAAACAGTAGCAGGCAAATTGGGTTCTTTTCGTTAGAATATCTTCATTGCTGCTCCAATTTTATTCACATTTTTATCTCTTTGGTCATGGTTTTCATAATTATTTTTTTCTAGGTATGTATCAATTTTATCTAAATTTTAAACTTAGTGGCATAAAGTTGTGGAAGTATTCCCATAGCCTTTTAATCTCTTCCGTATTGGTAGTTCTCTCTCCCTTCTCATTTGTAATATTAAAAAAAATTTTTTTAACATTTATTCATTTTTGAGAGACAGAGACAGAGCACGAGTTGGGGAGGGCAGACAGAGAGGGAGACACAGAATCTGAAGCAGGCTCCAGGCTCTGAGCTGTCAGCACAGAGCCCCGCCTGAGCTGGAACCCCCCCATATGAGATCATGACCTGAGCTGAAGTCGGACGCTTAACCGACTGAGCCACCCAGGCGCCCTCATTTGTAATAGCTTACATTTGGACTTCTCCGTTTTGATCATTCTCCTTAGAGATGTCTCTTGATTATTCTCTTCAGACTTATTAAAAACATAACTTTAAACATTCCTTTCTTGTTTCTTTTTGTTGGTTTTCTGTTTCATCAGTTTAGTTTTCTATCTTTACTGTATCTTCCCTTCACTGTGTAGGTCCCCTTACCTCCCTCTTTATGTTATTCTTGTCTGATATGCTCTATCTACGTATATTGAAAAGCTCATCAGAAAATATTATAATTTTTTTTTCAGCCATCATCATGTTTTAAAGAGCTCCAGAAGAGAAAACCAGTTTAGTATATTTACCCAAATATTTATCATTTCTGTTGCCCTTCCTTCATTTTTTTAAAGATTTTTTTGATGTTTATGTATTTATTTTGAGAGAAAGAGAGAGAGTGCATGCATGTGTGCCCAAGTAGGGAAGGGGCAGAGAGAGGGAGAGACAGAGAATCCCAAGCAGGCTCTGTGCTGTCAGCACAGAGACTGATGTGTGGCTTGGTCTCATGAACTCTGAGATCATGAACTTAGCCAAAATCAAAGAGTCAGACACTCAACTGACTGAGACACCCAGGTGCCCTGCCCTTCCTTCATTAAAAAAATGTTTTTTTTAAATTTTTTATTTTTAAATAGTATCTGCATCCAATGTGGGGCTCAAACTCACAACCCCAAGATCAAGATTACATGCTCTCTAGGCTGAGCCAGCCAGACACTTCATTCTTTCCTTCATTTTGGATGCTTTGAGTTTCCCTTAGGTACCATTTCTTTTATGTCTGAAGAACTTTCTTTAGCAATACTTTTCGAGTAGGTCTGCTATTGATGAATCTTTATTTTCCTTCAATTGGGAATGCCACTTGATTCATCTTCCTTTCTGAAGGATACTTTTGCTGGGTATAGAATTCTAGATTGACAGTTCTCTTTTCTTCTACATCAGAAACTATTGTGCCACTTCCTTCTGGCTACCATGCTTTATGATGAAAAATCTATGGAATTTCAGTGGTTGTTCCTCTTTTGGCAATGTGTCACTTTTCTCTGGCTGTTTTATTTATTTTATTTTATTTTTTTTACAACAAATCTGTTTATTTAATTTTTAAATTCAACTTTTAAATCCTGTAGACTAGTTATATGTTTAAAAAATTTTTTAAACATTTATTTACTTTTGAGAGACAGAGGGACAGAAAGTGAGCAGGGGAGGGGCAGAGAGAGAGGGAGACCCAGAACCTGAAGCAGGCTTAAGGCTCTGAGCTGTCAGCACAGAGCTGGATGCGGGGCGTGAGCCCATGAACCGTGAGATCATGACCTGAGCCAAAGTCACATGCTTAACCAACTGAGCCACCCAGGAGCCCCCTGTGGATGCTTCTTATTAGACTTTCTACCTTGTTTCCTGTTTTATGTACTTCTCTAGGCAGACCTAGATGACAAGAGCTCAAGTTACTGAGCCAGCTCAAGGTGGGAGCTGGCTTTGGTGCTCTCTAGGTGGGTAATTTTACTTAGAACTCTTTAGTTCTTGACTTTAGCCTTTAAGTGTTGCCTCTAAGTGTTCTTTACTTTCTTGATTCTTTTCAAAAATTATTATTAGTTGGGGCACCTGGCTGGCTCAGCCAGTAGAGCATGTGAGCCTTGATCTCAGTGTTTTAAGTTTAAGCCCCATGTTGGGTAGAGAGATTACTTAAAAATAATAAAAATAAAATCTTTAAAAAATTATTATTAGTTAAAAAATATTTTATTCAATATTTTGTGTTGCTTTCAGCAATTGGGTTGGCCAGCTTATCAGTCCACCATCTTGCTGGTAATGAAAGTCCAAATGGAAACATGTTTTGGGTTCCCAATCATGCTCACTTCTTTGCTGATCTTGTAAAAGGTAACTTCATGGATATGTGCTGTTTTCCTTGTGGGACTTTCCATTTATATACGTTCATTCAATTTGTCTTCTTTAAAACCGTTTGGAAGTGATAATGAAATACAAAGTGTTTCAAGAAATCGATATATTTTCTGTAAAAACTTAACCCATATTTAATACCTGATATACAAGTGAACTAAGCTATGTGGAATACTTCAAAATACTATATAAATGTAAGATGTGATTAGATAAATAATTTAAAGTCTCTTTATGTTTAATCAGGCCATGAAGAGTAAATTAAAAAGACAATTCACAACAAATGCCTAAGTGAAATCCTCAGGGGTTGATGAGGACCAGCTGCCCACCTATCTTTTACAGATTTCAGGTAGCTTCTACATATGAACTTGAACCAGATTTTCTTATAAAACTGGCAGAGGCAGTCACTTAAGCAATGCATCCCTCGGGAAGTTCATTGCTGAATTCGATTTCTGTATAGTCATAACTCTGGTATGTTTATAAGGCATTTTATAGTTTGTTTACAGTGATGGAAGGACACACTTATATGAGTTATTTGTGATATTTGCAGGGCCTGACATAAAAAAAACAAAACATGTGTTCCTATACTTCAGGTTCTTTTTCTCATTGGCTCCTTCGTGGTGGCACATCTGTACTTTATATCTGAGATGGCTGTGAAATGTGGCATTCCCTATGCATCTAACCAAAACCCTGGGAGGGCTAAAATGGTTTAGAATAATTTGGAACGTGGGCTTTCTGGCAGGGGCTGTTCTGGCTCTGCCCCCGTGGGCTGTGTGACTCTGGAAGAGCTCTTTCCCCTTTTTGAGGATGATTCTCCTCGACTGCAAAATGGAGATAATTATCCTCATCTTTTAGAGTCTTGATGGGACTTCAGTGAAACAGGCCATATAGTGCTTCATTCACTACACAGGAAAACTTAGTAAGAAGTATCTATAAAACAGCTCACTGTCAATCCTCAGACTGTGTTTAGGGCAGCGATCCTCAACCTGGACAGATCATAAGACTCACTGGGAAGCTTTGAAAAACCCGTGGCCTAGGCCACACCCAAGAACAATTCTAGGAGCATCTCTGGGTATGGGGCAATTCCGATGTGCAACAAGGTTGAGACTCATTGTGGGGCCTTGTAAGGAGGTTAGCAGCACCAGATCCTATGGGAAGATGCTTAAGTTTCTGCAGGAGCACCCTCTACTATGCATGCCAGCTCACACTACACATGCTGATTTCATGAGGGTATTCACCTAGCTAAGAGGACAAGGAAGCCCAGTGTATGCAAAGGCCCTGAGGTTGCAGGGGTTAAAGATGACAGGAGGAAGCTGATAAAGGTCATGGAGGCTGCAGGGCAGAGAGAGAGTGAGGTGGCCAAGGGAGGGGCAGATGCGGACCTTGGTACAAGGGCAGCGGATTCAGGCTGGAGTGGGCCTATGTCCCATAGAGATGCCCAGTGGTGCCCAATAAGTTTGTCATCCCTGCTGAAGCTGGTTTTCAGTGTGCCCTTGGGCATCTTGCTTCCCCTTGGGGACCTCAGTTTCCCCATCCATGAAATGGTGGGGTTGGAGCAGCGTTCTCATGAGCCTTGTGCCCACATTCCATACTTCCAGAAGCCTCATGGCTGTCATCCTCTGGACCTCAAGCCTAGGAGACTGGCCACTGACTTGGCTTTCACATGGCCATGGTACATCCCTCTGCTTCTTTCTGAGAAAGGCCCACTGAGCCCCACAAGGGTGAGAATTTCCTTCTGCGTTTACCAGTGTTTTCCTAACAATACCAGGGGCGTGTGGTGTCAGTGACTGCCACCCCCGTCATGCTCAGGGAAGCTCTGGGGTCTCCAGAGCTTCTGAAGCTGTTTTCGTGCTTCTTGGTTAGCATGGAGGCGCCCTTCTCACTGTTTCTGCTCCCGTGATGACAGCAAGTCCCCCCCAAGAAGCCGAGAACCTCAGATGGGTGCTGCTCTCCACACTCAGGGGCTGGCCTGGAGCAGACACTTCTTGTGCCTGGCGCAAGAAGGAGCTGTGTCTCTCCTGATTCCTTGTCACCGGGTCCTCTTTGGGATAGTGGGCTGGAGGCACACTGTCCTGTCCTTCGGAGCTCCCCGTGGTGCTGCCCTCCAACCAGGCCTCATGCCTTTCTTCCTTCCGCAGGCTTCTCTTCATAGGTAAGCTCCCCCAGGGCGTTTGGTTTTGCTCCTTGATATTCAGAGACCATCACTACCTGCATTCACGTTTGGGCCTTATGTTTAAGCATGGAATGAACAGCTGGTTTCCTTTAAAGGAACTTCAGACCTTAGAGGTCAGTGTGTGCTTTGAACTGCATGTGTGTGTTTCCCCCAAATTCATATATTGAAATCTTAACCCCTGACGTGATGGTATTCGAAGGCGGGGCTTTTGAGAGGTAACCAGAAGCCCCCATGATGGGATTAGTGTCCTAATAAGAAACGACACGAGGGTGATGATCTCCCCCTCTCTGCCGTGTAAAGACGCAGAGAGAAGGTCCTGTCTACCAGCGAGGAAGAGACCTCACCGGAACCTGACTATGCTGACACCTTGATCTTGGACTTCTAACCTCCAGAACTGGGAGATAGAAATGTCTGTTATTGAAGCCACACCGTGTGTGGTATTTTTGTTAAGGCAGCCCATGCTAAGACAGCTGGCTGGGCATTTGGAGCCAGAGGAGAACTCTTCTGTTGCCATTGATCCCAGGTATCATAACCTTATCCTTGTCTCAGCACATGCATGTTAGTCTGCTTGGGAGGCCACAGCAAAGCACCACAGATGGTGGGGTGGGGGAGTGGTGCTTAAACAACAGACATTGATTTTCTCACAGAGAAAGAATAGGCTTTCTTTTGTGTTGATGATTATAAGAAGATCTCTACTGAAGAACCCTATTTTTTTTTTTTTAATTTTTTTTTTTTTCAACGTTTTTTATTTATTTCTGGGACAGAGAGAGACAGAGCATGAACAGGGGAGGGGCAGAGAGAGAGGGAGACACAGAGTCGGAAACAGGCTCCAGGCTCCGAGCCATCAGCCCAGAGCCTGACGCGGGGCTCGAACTCACGGACCGCGAGATCGTGACCTGGCTGAAGTCGGACGCTTAACCGACTGCGCCACCCAGGCGCCCCAAGAACCCTATTTTTTAAAACTTTATTTATTTATTATTTATTTCTGTTTATTTATTTATTTTGAGAGACCGAGAGTGAGAGAGAGAGAGAGAGCGAGCGAGCATGGTGCAGGGGCAGAGAGAGAGGGAGAGAGAGAGACTCCCCAGCAGGCTCCGCAGTGCAGAGCCCCATGCTGGGCTCGAACTCACGAACTGGGAGATTATGGCCTGAGCCGAAGTCAGACACTTAACTGACTGAGCCACCCTTCAGGTGGCCCTGAAGAACCCTATTTTAAAATTCAAGTTTGTACTCATTTTTCTATAATTCATCATAGAATAAGCAATGGACTTCGCCATATTGATTTCTTCCATCTTTCCAAAGGCCTCTTTTCTCTTACACTCGTGTATTGAGCACCTAGTATGTGCCAGGAACGTTGCTGGACTCTGGGACATGGTCTCACCTTCAAGAAACTCATTCTCATGGGGAAGACAGACAGGCAAGCTGGTGATGGCTCACCGGGAGAAGGGCTGGGGTCATGGCTAGCTCAGGACACAGTGGGAATGCAAAGGAGGGTCCCTTCTCTCCAACCGGGAGGCGGGAGGCAGCTTGTCAGAGAAGGGCAGGTAGGAGCTGAGGGAGATGGGGCAGTGAGGGGGGGTGTGGTACCAGGGGTGGGGGAGGAGTGAGGAAGAGGCTGGGGAGTTGGCAGGGCTGGCCACCTGTCCAAGGTTCCACCTGGCAGTTTTCTTCAGGGCCGTTGGTTCGTCCTCAGCTGCTTGTCTTGCTCTGTGTCTGTGCCCCATTTTTCTATCAACGGTGCGACCTCTTCCAGGTTCAAGGGTGGTTTTAGTGTCCAGACTTGGCCACTCAGCATATTCTAACCTCCAAACTCAGTGAGTCGTTAAGGGATGAGTACATTGACCAAACTGGCTCCATGTGACCCAACCCAAGACTTTTCCTGGAGCTTCTTTCCTCTGGGCGACTCAGTGAGAATGCGAAGTCAGTGCAGCTGTTTTCCAGCCTGCGGGGAAGCCTGCCTAAAAACGACACCAAATAATAAAAGCAGAGCAGGGCCTAGAAATAAGCAGGCCCTTCAAAGCATTGCCTGAGCCCTGGGCCCAGCCGTGATTCCATTCCATTTCGGCTTCTCGGTAGTGGGGCAGTTTGTTCACTTGCTGAGTAGTTTTCGCTTAGCCTATGTGCCACCAAGAGCTGTGACAAACACTATCCTCAGATGGTTACTGGGTCACAGAGAGCTCTGCCCACAGAAACGAGCATTTTGTTGGGCTAATTGTAGGTTGCAGGACAGACCTGAAAAATCAGGGGCTTTGGAGTACGACAGGATTGATGGGTTTGAAACTTGGCCTTGATACTTAACACAATATGATGCCCGTTTGGCATATTTCTTCAGTACCCTGAGCCGTCGGGTTTTATCACCTGTGCAATACCGTGCTCCAGCTAGGCAGGAAACAATCATCTGTTGAATAAATCTTCGCTGAATTTAGGAGCGTTGGAGATATGTGCACAGTCTCTTCGTGCAGAATTATCCGCGTCTTCCGCCTGTGCACAGAATTGTGGTAGGTGTGATATACTGCGAGCAGGATGACCTCTGGAGAGGTTAAGCGGCTTCCCTAAGATGGAACAAGTTTCTCAAGAGCCAGGTTGAGGCGTCTGAGTGAGGGGGGAGTCCTATAGCTTTGGCCACTATCATGCCCGCCTAAGAACGTCTCCCCAGGTGAACGGTGAACCTCTCCGTCGGGGTCAACTCCAGGGTTTCTGATAGGAGTCTCCGGAAGGCTTTTCTGGATTGAGGAACACGGTCAAGTATGGAAGTCTGGTGTGGGTTGAAAGAGAAATCCCTTCCTTGTGGTGCCCACCGACGTTCAGAAGCCAGCCCCTCAAGGGAGAGGGAGTGTAATGGGAAATGAGACAGCGGGGGCTCGGGGCCTGGGCAGGGCAGACGCTTCCGAGGCTGGTTGTGACAAAAGGCAGCAGGTGGAAGCAGTGGCCGTGGAGGAGAATGTGTCCGAGGGGGAGGGCAGGGGTCTGGGGTCAGAGGCTGCCGCAGAAATAACCTGGGTAGGGACCCAGGTGATGGCTGCACGTCGGTCTCCCGGGTTTCCCAGCGGCCTCCGTCCCCCTCCCGTCCACTGTACCTCCAGGCCCCGCAGGGGAGCGGAGACTGTGTGTGCGAGAACAATAGGAACAAAGGCTGCTTTCAGGCGCGTGTTTGCATATATGCTTCATAGTCTAAGGGAATTAAAAACAAACACCCTCAGTTGTTTAAGAGCTATGTTGCATGACTAAGGCAGTGATTTACGGACAGGGCTGAGCCTTCACTAATGGGTTCCAGTGACTTCAGTGGACCAAGAAAGGAAGACTTGTTCCCAAGGTCCCGGGTCGATGTCGGGGAGGGCTGTTATCCCGTAAATCACGGTGACCGCACGAGGGGCGTGGGCTCGCTGGGGCCTGGAGGGATGCTGGCTCAGGAGAGGTTGAGGTGCCTGGTGGCTTGTCAGCTGCTGCCAGCCACCCCGGCCCAAAGATGTGACCTCTGCACGGGGCTGTGGACAGCCAGCTGTTGCTCTTCGGGCCCCCTGGGGGCTCTCCCAGCCGTGCCTGAGACTCTGGTGGCCGGAGCAATGCTCTTTCCCGCCCTGTTCTGGTGGTGGGGGGTGCCCGGCATGACGAATTTGTTCCTGGTGTTCAGCTGACATCTTCCTTGTCTCTCTCCCTTCGTTCCCACTCTTGCTCTGGTGCTAATACTCCCCGGGGCCCAGCTGAATGGTCCTGGACTGTCTCTCTGTGGCCAGCTCCCCCGCTATGTGCATGCCACCCCGTCCAGCCCTGCCAGTGTGTTCCCCCAAGGCCGTCACTTGCTTTTCTAGCTCATTCATCATCTTTGTTGCCTTCCTCTGAATTTTCGGAGTCATTTGCTGGTTTCCTGGATCGGGGCACACAGAACAGCTGCCGGTTTCACAGACATAGCGGGAATGAAGACAGAAGAGGGCTCTCCTGTCTGGTCCCAGAATAGTCCCTCTCCTCCTGACCCGTCCTGGCGTGACGACACCTGCACAGAAACGCTCCCGGGGACTCTGTGTGAGCCGTGTCTGGCCGAGACTCTTTCCACGCAAAGCCTGTACGTTCTGTCAGTAGTGAAAGGGCTTCATTATGAGAACGAGGTCTCTCACCTTACAAAGCAGACCCATGACAGGGACACAGGGAGTTCGAAGGGGTGGCGCCAGGGACACAGGGAGTTCGGAGGGGTGGCGCTCGCTCGTTCTGCAGAGAAATGCAGTGAACGCGCTGATCTCTTCCAAGTCAGGGCCCCAGGGCTGGGACGGTGGGGCCAGGGGAGTGGGGGATAGAGTACAGGGTATAGGGCTTCCCTCACCTCACAAATGAACAGACCGGTTGGCTTATGTATCCTTGGAGCAGGAACGATGATATAATAAAATAGTCAGGGCCTTCGAGTCAGGGAACTGGCATGGCCATTCACCAGCTATGGGATCTTGGCAAATTCTTTGGGCCTTAACAGCTTATTGGTGACGGTGATGATGTTGATGGCGGTGGCAGGGGATGATGAAGAGACATCCAGTGGGAAAGTGGTGTCCCCTGCCATGTGTCCCTGGCTTGGGGTGGTCTCAAGTGTGCCCATCTGGCCCCAGAAAACAGGAGTGGGAGCTCTTTCTCCCATCCTCGTGGGGGCTCCGAGGCCTGGCTGGGGCTTATGAGATGTCGTGGGGTGGCTGAGCACACAGCCTGGAGCTGGGGGCACCAGAAGCTCTCCGGGATATTGATCCTGCCCGGAGGAAGGCAGTGAGATCTCACAGTCAGGCGTGGCTCCTCTGGTCCCATCCGACCACTAGGACACTCCGTGGCTCTGCTCCTTGACCCCTGGTGCTGCCTTCAGAACTTGCAGGGCTCCCAACCAGCTCTGGCCTCCCAGGCCTGGCCCCGGGCCCCCTTCCCCCATCCTAGCTCCCTCCCTCTTCTGATGCCCTCCACAAAAGCCCTGCTGTGTGGTCCCACCTGCCCACCAAAGTGGCACCTAGATCCTTAGGGCCGCAGAACCTTGTTTAGGAGGATGAAGAGGTGCTGGTCCTCAGCAAAGCCAGGGAGGGAGAGTGTTTTCATTCCTTCCAAATGCCTCCCCTTCTCCAAGGAGAGGGCTTCTGGCTAAAGGGCATGTAATGGTGCTGTGCCGACTTCACGCGGTTTGTTTGTTTGTTTTTTAATCTTTCTTTATTTTTGAGAGAGAGAGAGAGACAGAGCGTGGGCAGGGGAGGAACAGAGAGAGAAGGAGACACAGAATCCGAAGCAGGCCCCAGGCTCCGAGCCGTCAGCACAGAGCCTGACGCGGGGCTCGAACCCACAAACTGCGAGATCATGACCTGAGCCGAGGTCGGACGCCCGACCGACTGAGCCACCCAGGCGCCCCACACACGGTTTTTGTGTGTGTGAGAATCTACGGAGATAATATACATAAAAATGCCTCTTAAGCACAAAAATGTCACATCCTCAGTATGAAAATACTTGAAGGTGGCCTGGAGCACTAGTCCCTGCAGCCAAAAGCAGCCTGGCCTGTGTCAAGGCCTTTGTAGGGCTGGTCACAAAAGAAGGATTGACGTGTGCCTTTGAGGGGTGGGTGGGTAGTAAGAAGAAAAGTGTATAAGGTAGGCCACTGCAGGCCACACGATGGCATTCTCTCTTTGTGAGTGGGCATGGGAGGTATATCATCAGCGCAAAGATCCTTGTAACTGACGACGGTCCTGAATAACCCAAAATTGTTAAAACAATGCTTTCGTGCTCAGTGTAATTGTGTCGCCTCATGTCAGGGAGCCTTTTTCTAATACTCAGAAACCTTTGCTCTTTAAAGGTGAAGACATGTTTTATGGCGCTGCTTACCATGGAGTTTGACTTACAGGATGGAAAAGACTCACGCGTCTATTAACATTTGTCGTAAAATCTGCCTCTGTTTCCTCCTCTCTGAGATTTTTAAAGACCTGTCTGTAGTATGGCACTCTGCTATCACAACCTGCCATTTCAGGGCCCGGCCTTGACTGGCTTCTCCCAAACACGCCCTTTCGTTCAGTCCCTCGCTTCTCCCCGGGCATTATGGGCTCAGTGTCTAGACTGGGAATGCATGGTGGTTTTTCCCCACCACATACCCTACATGCTCCCCCCCTCCCCCGCCCCAACCACCACCTCTGCCTATGCTCACTTCTTACAGCCATTCCTTGAATAAATACCCTTTGCCAGACTCTTTATCCCCTCAGTGTCCAAGGAAACTGATTCATCACACTGAGGTTTCTGTGTGGGAACTGCTCCCAGACAGCTCAAGCCATGTCCTGGCCCATGTGTGGGGTCTGGGTTTGAGTCTGGTCCTTCTCTTCCTTTGTTGTGCTTTATTTGGTCTCCCTGTGGGATGCGGTCCCTGCCTGTTTCTGTGCCATTATTTCACACGAGTCTGTGCCCAGCCTTAGGTTTGCTCAGAGAGACATTCTTGCTGGCCAGGGCAGTGTGGAGCCCTGAAAGTCTGGTGCGAGGGGCTCAGGCCCAAGTAACTCTTGAGTGGTGAATCTGTGGGTGTAAGTATGGATACACCAGGGGCAGCTGGATTTCCAGTCACTTAGTTTCCTGTCTCAAGTCAGTGTTATCCAACAATCTTCGTGGCATTTTTAGGGCCTTTGATGGTGGAGGGAGGAGCATTTCTTTCCGTTTAGGAAAATCACTACTCAGTTCGGTCTGGAATTAATTTTCCTCGTCCAATTATTTTCAATCAAATGCATTGTGAAGAAGCCACTGTGAACTTGTTCAAAAACTCTTCTGTTGTGTTTCTGTGGCTGTTTCAGTGTTCAGAAAAATATTTTATCCCTTTAAGGAGTCCTGACAAGAAGTTACAGAGGATTAACAGGGACCAGGTTGTAAATTGGAGTTGGACCGTCCATCATGGAGGAGGGGCTGTTGACAGTTTTAGAAGCCTTGCCGTAAAGAGGGAGACACTGTGTGCTCCATTTTGTGGATTCAGGATCCTGTATCAAGTGAGACCTCTTGATAAATAGTGGAGCAGCTGAGAATTCAGATACTTGGGGTGGGGGGCAGATAGAGCAAGACCTTCACAGGTCAACAAAAGAACATCAAGAAGACCATTCTTTCAACAGGCATCTGGCTTGGGAAGAATAGCTCGACGCCGAGAATACATCTCAGGCAATGGGGCAGGACACAGGCTCAGCATTTTTAAAAAATTCCTTTTCCATTAAGAGATGGAGTCTAGGTCCCTCTTCTTGACAGACTTCAGACACCTTTGACCAGTAACACATGGGGGAAATGATACCATGCAACTTCTGAAGCTGGATCACAAAAAACAATGCAGCTCTGTCTTGTTTGCTGAGACAATGCTCTTGGATCTCTGTAACCAAGTCAGAAGTCTGACTGTCCTGTGGCCGCCGTGCCACAAGGCAGCCATGCCACATGGAGAGGCCACCTGTAGACCTCTGGTCTGCAATCCAAGTCTTTTCGTTAGGTGAGCCAGATGCCAGATGCATGAGTGAACAAGCATTCTAAACCCTAGCTGTCAAGCCACCCCCAGACTCTGAGTCTCCCCTGTTGATGCTCCAGATGTGGTGGAGCAGAGACAAGCCATCCTCTCTGTGCCCTGTCCACATTCCTGACCCACGCAATCCATGTGCATAATGAGATGGTTGTGTTAAGCCACTAAGTTTGGGGTCATGTGTTCATGCAGCAGTAGAAACTGGAATGGGCGACCTGTAAAATGGTGGAAAAATAAAGCAGATTGAGGTGTTAGATAGTGAGGCAGATGTAGGTGGGGGCAGACCTTTGGGAGAGGGTGTTAGAAGACTTCTCTGAGGAGCTGACATTTAAGCAGAAAGTTGAATGATGTGAGCATGCGGGTTTCACTTCTGGGGGTGGGGGACGGGGAACCACAGATCCTGGTCGTAGGTAGAAGCCAGTGCAAAGGCAAGAGATGGAATGAGATTATTCAAGGGATAGCAGGATGGCCTATGTGTCTAGAGCTCAGAGAGTGAGGTGGGGAGTGATAAGAAATCAGAGGGAGCCACACGTAGGGCTTTGCTGATCTTGATAAAGGATTTGAGTTTTATTGTAAGCCAACAAGAGGTTTTGAACAGGGGAATATTCTCTACACTCACTCCCTCATTGATTTTATCCAGTCTCATGATTTCAAATAGCTTCTATATGCTAATAATTTCTAGCTAGATATTTCTCATCCAGACCTCAGCTCTGAATTCCAGATTCTTTATATGGCTGCCTCCTCAACTCTTCACATAGTTTGTTTGATAGGTATTTAACATGTAATGTGTACAAACTATTAGCTTCTTCCCTGTCCTAAACATCCTCCTCACATCGTCTACTCAATATTGTCAAATGGCGACTCTGTACTTATAGTTGCTCCTGTCACCTTTGACCCCTTTCTTTCTTTCACATCCCTGTCGGATCCATCAGTAAAGACTACTGGTTCTGCTTCCTATCGCTTGCCTCTGCTTTCACCCTCACCTTCCTTCCATATATTGTCCTGGCACAAATATGTATCTGTTGGAAAGTCTAATGACAATCTGATTGTCTTTTCCTTACTAGTAGCTTGATCTTTTTGCCTAGATGTCCAAGGGATTTTATATTTCTCTTTAAAGTCTAGACAGTTATCAGAATATATTTTGGTATTGCTTCTTCTGAGTTGGTTTTGACTTTATATATGTCGTGTCAAAATTTTTAAATTAATTTCAGAAAAGTTTTCTTGGATTGTAGTTTTTAGTTTGGGTTCTATCCCTTGCTTTGGTTTTCTGTTTTAGGGACTCCTTTTATACAAATGTTGGATCTTCTTTGCCTGTCTTCTATTTCCGTTACTTTCTCTCAAATCCCTGTTCATTCTTTCTTCATTTCTTTTGATGTAACTTTTTTCCTTTGCATTTTCTATTTCTCTTAAGGCATAATCTGCTGGATTTATGCATGCTTAGTACTACTGTGATCTGTTTTTGACAACACTTCTACATCAAATGTCTGCATTTTTCATACCAAATTCAATAACCTGGTATAATAGCTCATGCGACCAAGGGAAACACTTAATAGCAGATGAAAAGGTAGATACAGCAAGGCCTGGAAGGGTCCTGACCACAGGAATTTCTGTCCTTGAGGACTTTGGGGTGTATCACCCCCCTGGAACATGAATGTGTTCACCAACGTGGAAACTCTTTGGACCCCTTCATTTAGGTTTTTCTGGAGATTCCATTACATAGGCTAGACCTGATTAAATCATTGGCCTTTGGTGATTAAAGCCCTAATCCGTCTTCCCTTCCCAGAGGTCAGGGAATGGGGTTGAAAGTTCCAACCTTCTAATTACATGGTTGGCATTTAGCTGGTTTCTCTGGCAACCAGTCCTGACACCCTGAAGCTGTCCAGGGGCCCAACAAGAGTCATCTCCTTAGCATAAACACAGGTATGGTTGAAAGAAGCTTATTATGAATAATAAAAGATTCTCCTCTCACCCTGTGACTCAGGAAATTACAAAGATTTTAGGAGCTCTGTGCCAGAGACTGGGGATGAAGACCAAATATATATTTCTTATTATATCACAACATCACAACTCTTGTCTTCTTTTTAACGTAATCTAATTTCTGATATGGATAAGACATTTCTAATACTTTCTCGAGTTCTATCATTTTAATACTGAGTTTTTCTAGCTCTGATTTATGTTGTTCTTTTAGGTATTTGGGAGAAATAAGTTGTAGATTTCATTTGTTTTGTGAGCATGTCTTTCTGGCACGTTTTATAGTCTCTAGGGATGTAATTCTGTCATTTTTATATTTTTTCCTGAATGACTTTCTATGTTACTTTTTTGTGTGTTGAAAACTTTTATAGGAAATTCATTCTTCTGAATTTGTAGAAGATGTAGTTCCACTTGGCTTCTCTAACTTCACTACTCTAGAATTCCCCCTTCTGTTGTCTCCATGCAGTATTCAAGACCATGGTAGCTGACTTTCTGAGGTCTCTAGGCTCTGTTCCCCTTATTCTTTTTAGGTGGCCCTTTCATCTGTTTTTTTGGCTCAGACAGTTCCACCCCTTCCAGACCTTTACTGCAAACCCCTTGAACTCACCCATGACCTGAGTGGGTAAAACCCTTCCAGTTACAGCTGCTATTCTCAAATTGTCTCTGTCAGCTTTCCACTGAGTACCCGTTCAGTACTCTGGGATTTTCAGGTTTGTCTGATCCCTGATTCTCTGCTTCTTCTTGTACAGATATTAATATTACTCAGGTCTTGTATCTGTTGGTTTGCCCTCACCCATTTATATTCTAGGGACTTTGTCCCCCGATACTTTTGTCAGTTGGTTTTGTGCCACATGTGATCCGTGAATTTTGGTTTTGCTGTCTGTACTCCTGGTACTGTCTATTTCTCATGATGGGATTTGGGAGGATTCAAAAATTATGATATCGTATTCAATGTATTATCCAGAATGGTGTTATTAAAATGTGTATCAGATCATGTCACATCATGATAAGAAATGCTTTAGTGACTCTCCATGTCACTAGAGCAAAAGCCTACATCCTTACATTGACTTATAAGATGCTATGTAATCTGACTTTCTCTACCTCTCTTCCCTGTTACCTCCCTGAACTCATCTCATACAACTCTCCACTGTGCTTATTACACTACAGGCACACTCTTTATTGTCCTCTTTATTGTTTCCGAGGCATGCCAGGAATGGTTCTGCTTCAAGGTCTTTACACTTGGATGTTCCCACTGGTCTTTATTCAGATGTCACTGTCTCATCGAAACCTGTGCTGGATGCCCTCTCTAAAATTGCAAACCCTCCCAACATTACCTATTCCCCCACTCAGACCTTTCCTGCTTCATTATTAAAAAAAAAAGTTTACTTATTTATTTTGGGGGCGGGGTGAGGAGCAGAGAGAGAGGGAGAGGATCCCAAGCAGGCTCCACACTGTCAGCGCAGAGCCCCAATGTAGGGCTTGAACTCATGAAACTGTGAGATCGTGACCTGAGCTGAAACCAAGAGTCTGACGCTTAACTGACTGAGCCACCCAAGCGCCTCTCCTGCTTCATTGTTTTAATTAGCATTTATTACCACATATTTTATTTATTAATTTACTTATCGATTTTTTAAATTGTCAGCCAGAATGGTAATTCCACAGAGGTAGATATTTCTGGTCAAAACTAAATTTTTGTTGAATGAGTGAATACATTTCAAAATTCCCTCTGTGGAGAACAGCACTGCATGGGGTAAGAGAATTCAGAGGGAGAGACCAATGAGAAAGACTACTGCCACTCTTCAGGCAAGAGAATGTGCTGGAAGCAGGGGTAAATAGTTGAATTTGTGGTCTGCTTTAAAGGGAGAAAAGGCAGACTTGCTAATTATCAGTGTAGGTTGGTAGATGCCTCTTAATTGTTTGATTGGTGAACTATTGTAACATGTGGGCATGAAGATGATTTTATGACAGGCCGATCACAGCTCTTGGTCCCCATAAATTCTCAGTTTTTCATTGAATAATCTGCCAGGTGTAGAAGGGAAATTCAAGAGTACTCAAGGCAGAGGATATCTTGGAGGTGGGGATAGGAAAGACATTTCAGTGAGAATTTGCCACATGTTAAATCGGCCTAGCGCTTAGTGACTTAACAGAAGATTTATTATTTTTCATGATTTTATGGGTTGGCTAGGCAGTCTGCCGATTTTCCCTGGGCTCATTCACGTGGCTTCATCCAGCCAGAGGCTCAACTGGGCTAGACATTCGTCTCAGGATGGCCCCTCTCACATTGTGGCAGCTGGTGCTGGCGGTCAAGTTGGGGGGGGGGTGTGCTCACTTCTCCTTCATATGGTCTCTCCCCTTCTAGTAGGCTACGCCAGCTTCCCAACATGGCGGTCCAAGGGTACATTTCAAGAGGGCAAAAGTGGAAGCTGCAAGGGCTAGTCTTGGAAGTCACACACTGTTCCGTCTGCTAAATTCGATTTGTTAAGGCAAGTCACAGCTTAGCCCAGATTCAAGGATAAAGGAAACAGACTGTAACTCTTGATAGGAGTAGCAGCTCAGTCATTGCCAATCGGCATGCTTACCAAGATTTGGGGCCACATTTTGCAATCTCCCACAGAAAGGAGCCAACATTAAAAAAAAAAGTTTTTTTTAATGTTTATTTATTTTTGACAAGAGAGAGAGAGACAGAGCACGAGCGGGGGAGGGGCAGGGAGAGAGAGGGAGACACAGAATCCGAAGCGGGCTCCAGGCTCCGAGCCGTCAGCACAGAGCCCGACATGGGGCTCGAACTCACGGACTGCGAGATCATGACCTGAGCCGAAGTCAGACGTTCAACTGACTGAGACACCCAGGCGCCCCAGAAAGGAGCCAACATTTATGGAGTGTTAATTACGTTCCTCCACACACTGTGCAGGTACAACACATAGCTGAGTCTGCTCGAGCCTCACAGAAATCTTGGGAGGAAGGCCACTGAAGAAATGGAGGCCCCGGGACAACACATTGCCTCTCCTAGGACCCAGAACCAGCAAGGGGGAGGCTGATGTTCAAGTCCAGAGTTATCTGACTTTGAAAGCCTGCTTTTTCCCCCCTCTTCTTCTTTCATACCGATACTGGTCATGCCTCTTTGTTGTACAGAGAGGCATTCAGTTGGCTTTGTTAAGCATTTTTTCTTTTCTTCTGCCTTCTTTCTCTTTTGCTGATTTAATGAGTTCCTTACCTTGTTTGGGGATTTTTGTTTTTTTTTTTTTTTTTGGTTCCACACTTCCTAGCTAACATTTACTGAGTAGTTACTGTATGTGAGTCACAGGTTTGCTCACGGTAGGCTCTGTTGTGTAGACGGCAGCGTTCACAGTCGACCAGGCTGTTCTGGGTTGCCGGATTGGTCAGTGGTCTGCTGTCTTACCAGACTGACCTTCCTGTCCCTGGTGTTGTCATGGGATTTTTCTTCTCTGCTGCAGATTTCTGCCCCATTGGAGGCAGCTGTGAGCAGGCCACCAGGACATAGGAGCCGGGCCGCATCCCGCACAATGGCCTGATGGGTCCTTTGTCTTTGGGATGCGGCCACCAGGTAGTATTCTGGAGAGCCTGGGCCGTCTCCCTTCTGGCTGGGGCCATGGGATCTACTTGGGTGTGGATTTACCCCCTGGCCTCCGTGTGTCCTGTTGTTCTAAGAGGAAAGATGAGCGATCGTGTCTCCTAACTGGGCAGGAGGGGAGGAGCCTCTCACCACGCCACGCCCCGCCCCGCCAGTTCCCCTGGTCTGGGTGCCCGTTTCTGCCCCAGGCAGGGGTTGCTGGTTTGTGAAAGCACACTCAGACAGCAAGGTTTTCATCGTCGGCCGAGCACTCACCTTGGGACAGCCAACGATAGAGTTCAAACCACGTTCACGTGCGTGTTCCCACGAGAACCCTGCAACATTCCTGTGGGGGCCGCAGGGCGGGTGATAATGTCCCCATTTCGGAGAAGAGGACAGCGAGGCAGCTGCCCGACTCTCCTTTAGACCCAGGACTCAAGCCCAGTTCTGTCCACCCGTAAGTCCTGCTCTTCTGCCCTCGTGCTGGGCTTCCCCTTGAAGACCAGGTGCCAGGGTGTGGGCATTTAGGAGGAGTCTGGGAACATGGGAGGAACAGATGGCCTGGAACTCTCTCCAGTATCTGCTCGTCACCACCTAGAAGCCAGCGGCTGTGATGCAGCCACAAGCTTCATTCAGTGATGGCTGCCTTCATTCTGTGGGTGGGACCGCAGCGCCGGCTGCCTGGGGAACCCCATTGGTGACAGCACAGCATCCTTTTGCGCTGACGCGGCAGCAGATGCCCCAGACCAACTCCAAGCCTGACAGCATCTCTGCGAAGCATGTGAAGGGACAGCAGACGTCAGAGCCCTCCTGTAAATCACCTTCACAAAGGCTCTTTGTGGTTGATTCACTGATGACTCATTTATAATCTGGTTTCAACATTGTGAGTCAAAATGTACCACTTTCATTAAAAATAACATTCACTGGGGTCTAACGGCTTTCTTTTTTCTGTTTTTTACTGTACTGTGTGGTTTCTGGATGGGAAGCTGTCGGCAGGCGAGGTGTTCCGAGGCACTTGAACATCATCATTATGCGGTGCCTTCACAGGCTCCCGCTGCGCCAGGGATGATCGAGCAAAGGAGACCGAACACTTCCCGTGCGTCCTGCAGCCTCCAGCCCCGAGAGTGTGCGTGTCGTCGGCGTGGGTGTGCGTAGGAATGTGCATGGGAGTGTGCGTGCCCAGTGCACGAGGTCCAGGCGAGAGACCAGGTTGTCTGGCCTGCAGGAGATTCCAGCCCACACACAGATCCAGAAGCATCCGGAGGACCTGGATGCTTGTTCATGCAGATTCCTGGGCTCCACCCACACCCCCAGTGGGCGGGGCCTAGATAAACCCCCTCAGGAGATTTCGGGGCACAGTAAAGTTGAGAGCCTTGACTTTCGGTGAGACAGATGGGAAGTCCCTGTAGGCAAACCCTCTCTGTGAGTGGAGGAGTGAGGGGAAGGCAGGTGGGCTGCGAGACAGAGGGGATGGGGGTTGCAGTGGCGCCAAGGGTGAAGTGGGACCCCCTGGGGTCCCCGTGGGGACTGCACTAAAACTCCCAGCTCTATTTGAGGCACCCACGGCCTTTCTGGTTTGGGGACCAAAACTTGGGCATCCCCTACGCCCCTGGTAGGGGAAAAAAACACCATACAGAAACCATTTAGTGGGTATTCTGCAGGGTCAAAAGCCCTCGCTCTGGTGATATCTTTATATTTTGTGTTCTTCAGCGATGCTGGAAACTCTAGTGGGAAAGCCACTGATGAGGTACAGTTGAGGCTGACCTGGAACAATGTCAGGACTGGCACTGAAGGTCTCAGCTGATCTTGGGAAACCACTGTTCCATTGCAGCCATTTGTAACTTTCTTTGCCAATTTTTGCTGTTACTGCCCTAAAGTTTTGTTTCATGAAGACTTTTCCCTGCACGCCCAGGGGGAAGTGTGACCTGACTCCCCATCACTCCCTCCTCTGATGGGTCTTCTCTCCAAGGCCTTCTGGGACCCAAGCTCTCTTGATGGAAATATGGCGTGAGGTCCGGGAGTGAGGCTGAGATTAGGAAGGTGAAAGGTTCATCCCAGATGGCCTTGCCATCCTGGCGGTGGGCGTTGTCATTCGGCAACCGTGGCCTGGCCTGCCGGGGCTCCCTGACCCTCTCACCGTTCCCAGCTTCAGCTGGCACAAACACCCAGGACCTTGTGGGGACATCACCACGGTCCTCACCTCTTTGCTGCAACACCACTCATTCCTGTCTCCCCCGGCTATTCCTGACCGTCTGTGGCTTGCTTCCCTTGCCTTCCCTGGGCTCACTCCTCCCAGCTTACTTCCACTTCCGTGGTTCAACCCAATTCTAGTTGCTTCCTTCTGCTTCCATACCAGTGTACTTCCCAGGATGCTTCCCAGCACCAACCCACATGGCCGCCCTTCCTGCTGGTTTCCCCTCACCCTGGAAGGTAATTGGGTAGCTGCCATGAAACTCTGGTGGTTCAGGAAGGGATCTTATAAATTATCTGCCATTTCCTGGTCCTCATGCACCTCTCCTCATCAGTCAGCTGTATCGTGAGGCAAACGACCACAAGGAAGAAGAGGGTCTTGATCCCTGGGCTCTGTATCTTCGTGCTTAACAGAAGCATCGTCTGGCCCATTACCTGTCACCTGCCCATTTTTGGTAAGAAACTTATTTCAGCTCATTTAACTATTGGGGTCTTCGCCGTTAGCTTTGGAGTTGGTTTCAGGGGACAGCTTGGTTAAAGAAAGAGAGGCGACAGAGTAGTGTCCGAGAGCGCGAAATCTGGAGTTCGGGTTCAAATCCAGGCATGGTTGCGTCTCCTTGCACGAGTGACTTAACCTCTCTGTGCCTTGGTTTTCTCATCCACAAAATGGGCCCGACAATAGTAGTCCCCATCTCTGAGATTTTTCTGGGGATTAATGCGTTGACTGGTCAATGCCACGTGGACTTGTTCAGTTTATTTCCTTCACTTTTACAGAGCAGCAAAGAGACCCAGGGAGGATGAAAAGAGAGCGGCAGAGCCAGAAACCAGGGGTTGCGCAGGGGTGGGGGTGGGGGGCAGGCTGACTCTCCCCTCGCCCTCGCTCCCAGCGCCACCGGCCGCGCCTCTCAGCGGCTCCAGCATCGAGCCCCTGTTCTGTCTGCTCCGCACCACTGCGCGAGATTCCTAACCGAGTGGAGTGGTCTGAACAGCGTCCCCCAAATTCCAGGCCCCGATTCCTGGAACCTCAGATGGCACCTTGTGTGGGAAAGTTTTTGCAGATGTGATTAAGGGTGTTTTTTTTTTTTTTTTAATTTAAATTGTGGTGAAACGTACGACATGAAAGCGACCATCTGAATCATGTTTCAGTGCAAAGTGGCGTTAAGTACATTCACGCTGTTGTGCGACTCTCACTGCCTTCCCTCTCCAGCTCTCCTTTTATCTTGCAAAACCGAAACCCTGCACTCATTAAACTCTGCCTTTCCCTCGGATCCCCACTCTAGTCCTACCGTTCTACTTTCTGTTTCTATGAATTTGACCCCTCTGGGGACCTCAGATAAGCGAATCCAACAGTATTTGTCCTTCTGTGACTGGCTCATTCCGCTGAGCATCATGTCTTGGGGGTTCATCCATGTTGTAGTGTGTCAGAATTTCTTTTTTTTTTTTTTTAAGTTTATTTATTGTGAGAAAGAGAGAGAGAGAGAGAGAGAGCACAGGCAGGGAGGGGCAGGGAGAGAGAGAGAGAGAGAGAGAATCCCAAGCAGACGCTGAGCACTGAGTCGTCTTCCATTGTATGGGTGTACTGAACTTTATTAATCCATTCATTCATCTGTTGGTGAATGCTTCAGTTGCCTCCACCTCTTGGCTGCTGGGACTCATGTTGCTGTGACACGGGTGGATGAGTGTCAGTTCGAGTCCCTCCTTTCAATTCTTTGGGGGCACATCCCCAGAAGTGGAATCACAGGAGCCTATGATAATTGTCTTTGATCTTTTGAGGAACTTCCGCACCGTTTTCCACAGTGACCATCTTTCATTCTTACCAACCATATATATGGAAGAGCTGGAGACCTGGAAAAGGAGGAGATTTTCCTGGATGGTCCAGAGGGGTCCCCGACGCCATCACAGGTGTCCTGGTAGGGAAAAGGCGGGGGCAGTTCAGACACACAGGGAAGGCCACGTGAAAATGGAAGCGGGGGTTGGAATGCCGAGGCTCTAACCCGGCGGCTCTTCTGGCCGCCACCAGAGGCCGGAAGAGTCCGGGAGCAGAGAGAGGGTGGTCTTCCTGACACGCTGGAGTTCAGCCCAGTGAAACTGATTTCGAACTTTTGTCCCGAGAACTGCGCAAGGGTAAATACGTTGCTTTTATTTTAAGCTGCCAAATCTGCCGTAACGTGTTAACGGCAGCCACGAGAAACTAATACGCTGGTCTCCACACATTCAACGTCGTTTTCCCTCCACTCAGCGCAGTTCCAGTGTTCTTTCAAAAATGCAAATGGGGGCGCCTGGGTGGCTCAGTCACTCAGCGTCCAACTCCTGATTTCGGTTCAGGTCATCATCTCATGGCTCGGGAGTTTGAGCCCCGCGTTGGGTTCTGTGCGGACGGTGCAGAGTCGGCTTGGGGTTCTCTCTTTCCCTCTCTCCCTCCTCCTCCCCTACTCTACGCTGTCTCTGCCCCTATCCAAATAAATAAATAAAAACTTAAAAAAAAATGCCTTTAAAAGTGTGAGTGGGATCACGTCACTCTTTCGCGTGGGTGCTTTCCGTTGTGTCTCGTTGTCCTTGGCGTGGTGATCAACTGCCCCTCGACAGGCAAATGCAGCCCTCAATGCCAGGTCACAGCCTACCTCTGTGGGGGCTTCACGGGAGCTTCTCGTGTCCTTTGCTGTTCATACCCATTTCTCCTTGGTCCTCAGACACACCGTGCTGTCTCTTGCTTCTAGACCTTCACAGTGCTGCTCTCTGTTTAGATGGCCCCATCCATGCTTTCTCCTCCCACGTTTGCCCTAAGTAGTTTTATAGGGATAACTGCTAAGCGTCTGCTGGGTTGGTGATCTCAGCGGTAACTGTCACCGCCTCTGGAGATGCTCCACGTGACCGCCGGGTGAGGTTGGCCGCTCAAGACGAGTGGTCTCGCGGCTCCTAGTGCCGGCTCATCACCACGTGCCTCACCCTTGACTGCAGGTGCTTGTCTGCTTGTCTGTCTTCCCTGCTGGGGGGGGGGGGGTGGGGGCAGCCTCCTACAGGCCGTGACCCTGGCACGCTCGCCCCCCTCGGTCGTCACCGTCTCACGCAGAGCTTGGCCCGCGCGGTATGTAGCAGCGAATGTTTGCTGGCCAAATGGCTGAGCGGATTTGGTAAGGGAAGCGAGGCCGACTTCACTCCAAGACAGCAAGGCCGATGTCCGAAGTCACACTGTATGTCCAAGGCACGCAGTTCCTGGTGTCTACCAGGAAGCACGTGATACTGTGCTGGGTGCCAGGATTGGCACCACTGTTGGAGGAGGATCAGGATACTTCGGGAGCCAAATAAACCACCCGAGCGTCGCTCGTCACCGGCCAAGGGGGTTGTCCCGGAGATGTCACACGGATGTTGCCGGTTCATCTTGCCTTTGCTCTGAATCTTGGCTTGGCATGTCGTCACCCACACCTGTCTCCCCCATCCCTCATGCAACCCGACCCGCAAACACACAACCCTGACGTACAAAGTATTTCTGAAGAAACTTTTAGAAACTTAGAATAGTGATTAAATAACACATAACGTAAAACTTCCCACAGCCATTTCTAAGCGTACACCCCAGTAGGGTTCAGTTCCTTCACGGTGTCACACCGCCATCAGCACCACCCGTCTCCAGAACCCTCTTCATCTTGCAAAACTGAAACTCTGTCCCCACTAAGCAATTAGTCTCCATTCTCCCCCGGCCCCTGCTCTAGCCCCTGGCAACCATCGTTCTACTTTCTACTTCTATGGATCTGACTCTTCTAGGTACCTCGTGTAAGTGGAATCATACAGCATTTGTCTTGTTTCGACTAGCTCATTTCACTTGGCATAATGTCCTCGAGGTTCAGCCATGTTGGACCATGTGTCAGAATTTCCTTCCTTTTTAAGACTGAATAGTATTCCATCGTATGTATGTATGTACCATATTTTGTTTATCCATTCGTCCATCAATGGACACTTGAATCGCTTGTGCATTTTGCTGTTGTAAAGAACGCACTATCAACATGGGCACATAAATATCTCTTTTAGACTCTGCTTCCAATTCTTTTGGGTATCCACCAGTGGAATTGATGGATCATGTGGTAATTCTATGTTAGATTTTTTTGAGGGATTGTCTTACTGTATTCCATAACAGCCATACCACCATTTTACATTCCCACCCAAAGTGATGAGGGTTCCAGTTTCCCCACATCACTGACTCCTGAAGTTTGGATGGGTTTTGTAGACTTCTACTGAATATTTCTTGGTAGAGGTTGGAAGGAGGTGGTTATATTCATATCGTACCACAAACTGTTTCTAAAAATATTCTTTAAAAAAATGGTTATGTGTTTATTTTTGAGAGAGAGAGAGGCAGAGAGAGAAAGAGAGAGAGAATCTCAAACAGGCTCCACACTGTCAGCCCAGAGCCTGATGCGGGGCTCAAACTCATGAACCGCGAGATCGTGACCTGAGCCAAAAATCAAGAGTTGGATGCTTAACTGACCGAGCCACCCAGGCACCCCTGTAAAAATGTTCTTTAAACATCTGTCTCTTTCCTTGCGATTCTACTTCTGATGGAGATGGCTCCTCTCCCCTCACTCTTGTTCTCACCGACAGGGACTCCCTGTTAGTCGTGTCATCCTTTTCATTATTTATTGTTTCAAAGTATTTTCCTCCCCAGCTTTTAATTTTTTTAGAGCAGTTTAAGGTTCATAGCAAAATCGTGAAGAAGGTACAGAGATTCCCTATATACCTCCTGTCCCCCTGACATGTGTAGCCTCCCCCATTATCAACAACTACCCACCAGAGGGGTGTATTCGTTACAACTGATGAACCCGCGTGGACATAGCACAACCCCAAAGTCTGTGGTTCACACTGTGGCTTACTCTTGGTTCTGTGTATTCCATGGGTTTGGACAAATGTGTAACGACATGTACCCATCATTATAATATCATACAGAGTATTTTCAATGCCCTAAATTTTTCTGTGCAAAAGTGCTTTTTCATTAGGTAGTCGCTCATGGAGTTCAACATTGAAAATGTTCACAAGTCTCCCTCCCAGACAGCCACCTACTTCCACCCACCAGACATTCCCCCATGTGATACTTCCTCGGGTGCATAGTGGGAGATATTTTGTATACATAATACAGGAGAGCAAATTGATGAGGGATAAGGTGAAGCATGAAATATACAAGCGATAGCAAGGTGTCACCAAAAACAGAACTGAAAGTACACGTACAGGGAAAAGTCAGGTAGGTCTGTTTAGTGCCAGCTGAGCTGATGAGATATAACGTAAAGTAACCACCTGGGGGGCGCCTGGGTGGTGCAGTCGGTTAAGCGTCCGACTTCAGCCAGGTCACGATCTCGCGGTCCGTGAGTTCGAGCCCCACGTCAGGCTCTGGGCTGATGGCTCGGAGCCTGGAGCCTGTTTCCGATTCTGTGTCTCCCTCTCTCTCTGCCCCTCCCCCATTCATGCTCTGTCTCTCTCTGTCCCAAAAATAAATAAAAAACGTTGAAAAAAAATTAAAAAAAAAAAAAGTAACCACCTGGTTCTTTGCATGATTTGGATCACAGAAGCACAATGTAGGTTGCACACATCTGGAAGCACAGCAGTTTGCACTACAGCAGTCCCCAAGGCAGGACCATAGGACTATCTGGAGTTGGGGCTGTGGTCCAGGACCCCCAGAGGAGAGATTTCTGGGCAGACTCAACAGGGTGGGGCAAAGACAATGTAGGTTTGGTGTTTGGACAAATACATAAATCCAAGCGTGCATATCTGAGACATCTGGAGTACTGAAGACACGCTCAGTTTTTCAGTGATCCGATCAGTTGTCAATGCGAACACAGCTTTAGAGATGTCCCTGCTTCCCGCCCCCCCCCCCCCCCCCCCCCCCCGCCATCCCCTTTCACTTCCCCTGCCTGTAGGTTTCATTTGGAGGACAGGTCCTGGCCAGGTCAGGAGTGGTTGTGCTTGTGAAAAATCTGTTCTCTTCTTCTGTAGTGCATGGGTAGTGTTAGTCCCTCCAACAAGTGGGGCCATGGACTGTTTTTCACCAGTGCAGCACGATAGGAGGTGACATTGCCTTCCACAGATAGAACAAAGATGTCTATGCATGCCATGGAAGGCAATCACTACTCAGAAAGAACCCTGTTCATAACCTCTATACCCTACTGTCTTCCTTTGGTTGCCTCTACAAATCATATCCATCATTAGAGAATAAATATTTATTCCATTATTGAGTATATCCAACAAAATGCCCCTGTGGACAATCTTCAAACCTCTGGGCAGTAGCTCCACTGACCATAGCTTGAGCCTGTGTCTTGGGCCCTCTTGGATCTATTTAGAAATATCCGTCTCCTCCTCGCAGGGACCCCTCAGATATTCATAGTTCCTATGAGCAGATGGAATGCCAGTTCCTGGTAGGTCTTGAGACGTGCAGATAGCACATTGTAATTCAGGATTAAACAAATTCGCACAACCCCGAATTTACATGTTATCACATGACCCTTCACTGACTATTGACTCAACCTGCCTGCATCCCGCTCCTACCCTCTGCCCCAGTTCCCGCCACCTTTCTGCATCCCTCACCCATTGGTCAGGTGAGGTCATCATCATTATTTGAACAATAATCAAAACCCCAATCGAATGTCTCAGATCTTCCCTCTGGTTAAAAAGAATATTCTAATAATATTTTAACATCAGGACTAACAGTACAAGAGTATTGTGCTTATTAATGTATGTATGTATATTGAACGCACATGTTTTGTTCTGACTTTCAAATTTAACAAAATGGGTAGAAGTGTGAATAGATACATATGCTTTTCATGAATTTAGGCTTCTGGCCAAAGTATTGAATGGGGAAAAACATTGAGGATTGTTCCTTGGGCACATGAAGGACAGTAATCGTACTGGGGGCAGGGCATTGGGGGGCATGTATGTTTTCAGCACTGGACAGTCATTGAATGTTTCTGAAGCAGAACTCAGGTGACAGCATCTTCCCCAATATCTTCAGAGGTCGGTGAGTCAAGGTGGCTTTGCAACGCCCTTTCATGAGGGTCTGTTCTAAGCCCTTGGTGACCTCCTTCTGAGCTCTACGCAGGTTGACATTGCTCTCAATTTTCTCTTTAAGCTCCAAACAGAAGTTGTCAGTAAAGTTAGGACACTGATACATGTAGGATTCCAGAAGGAAAACCCATGTAGATCAAGCAAGGATTCTTTAATTCTTTCAGTGACATCTGGCCAGACTGGTTACTTTGTCAAAGTATGATTGGGTCTTCTTTTAGTTTTCCCATGAAAATCTGTGTACTTTGGAATTCAAAGTCACATGAATCTTTGCCTGGCAGAAATGTAAATGTTTTGATAAGGCTGTGTCTTTGTGAGTTTGAGCCACTGCAGATACCGAGGGACCCATGGATGAAGGATGGATGAGGCATGCTGATGCTCTGGGCAATTTCTAACGCTGACAAGACACAGATACTTCCTTCCCTCCTCGACCTCCACATCTCCTGTCACTTTCAGAAAACACCAGGCTTATGGGGGCCATGGAGAGAACGTTCCCTTCTCTCTGATTCTGGCCCACTATGACATGGGACTGATGGGCTAATTTAAACCCAAACAATGGTTTACACCTTTTCTTCATTCTTTTTTGTGTGGGGTTGGGGCTGTGTGAGGTGATCTCAGGCTCCTTTGTGAATTATGAGCTGCGTATCTGACCCAAATGGACAGCACATGAGTATCCTCGGAACAGGGCCCTCATCTGTCAGATCCCAGTGATGGAGAAGAAGGAAAAGAACAGAGAGAACTGAGCTTAATTTGGGGGTTGTCCGATGGTTGGATATTAATGAAATATGGCTGACCCACTGTTAGTTAGAGTGGAGGAAGAAACAGGCATTCCTGATTTTTTCTTCCTTGTTCTCCAGTTTAGCAGGTCCACTTGAATGCCCATGGACTACAGCAGGTTGAGGTTGCACCCTTGGCCGGTGTTGTTCACAGCTTGTAGACACACACGGGGGAGGTGTGGAGCTGCTGGGTGGGGTCCTGGACTTAGTGGCAGGAGGCTGGGTCTGACTGTGCTGCCTGTTAGCTCTGTGGTCTTTGGCAAATTGTTTCTCCTCTCCAAGGGGTGATCGTATCACAGTGCTGTCCACGTCATCAAGGTGTGGTGAGGTTCAAGTGACAATGATGATTGAGAATGGAAGACCACTTGGAAGGCTAGAGTTGCTTCTGAGGGCTTTAGCATGATGGTCATATACGAAAGCTGAACAGGATCAGGTCTTGTCTAGAAATGTGAAAGCCCAGATAACCACAGACTTTTGCTGTGTTAGAACTCGATGGAAATGTAGCAGGTATTTTCTCCAACTCGTCCATTGGCAGATGAGGAAATTGAATCTCAGAGAAGGGAAGTCCCTTGAAGGGTTGTCTTGAGCCATCTGAACAGCCTGGTAGAGGCCTGGAGAGACTCTGGACTCTATTGTGCGGTCACATCCCTTGCAGTGAGATGCCTCCAGGGGTCCAGGGACTCCTAATTTCCAGGTAAAGAGCGTGAAGAGCCCTTTGCCATGCCAAGAGGATGGAGAATCCCCAGGATTCAAATAGTAGAACTACCTGAAAGACAGGTGACAGATATGGAAGATCTGACCCCTGCATGAGAAACAAAGGCCAAGAGAGTTGCCCAAGGGTGAGATCCAGAGGGTTCTACTGTTTTTCCTGAGAAGTCCCTTGACCTTATGAGCATAGGTAGGCCTTGGCCAACTTTTCCATGTCCCAGAGTGGCCCGAGACTCAGATGTGCCTGTTAATGATGGCCCCTCTGGGGTGGGTGGGGGGACATTGGGAAGCCGTGACTCAGAGCCACTGCCTGCTGGAAGGTTCTTTCTCCATGACAAATTGCTCTGGTGGAGAATTATAGGTGTGGGCAAGACTAACCTTAAAGGCTACAGCTTTATAGGGCATGAATAAAAGCTGATGCATGATGTCTACTAACAAAGTAAGGGGCAGGTCAGTCTCTTGACCTCACCCAGAGAGGACTTGACTTGTTCGGCGGGGTCAGGGATGCTCATGCGGCTCAGGGTGGAGAAGGCAGAATGTGGGAGACAGCAGCAAATGAGAAACCCAGGTGCCAGCCCAGAGGTACGGAAGCCTCTTCTTTCCAAAGATTCGAATACATGCAGGCCCTCTTTGGTCTGAGACAACTGACACCTGCAGCTCCAATCACCCAGGGACAACCGGGGAGGGACAGCTGGTCCTGCTACCTCTGGG
The DNA here is from genome assembly GCF_028018385.1 of Neofelis nebulosa. Classification (NCBI taxonomy): domain Eukaryota; kingdom Metazoa; phylum Chordata; class Mammalia; order Carnivora; family Felidae; genus Neofelis; species Neofelis nebulosa. The sequence goes on along the minus strand of NC_080794.1, from coordinate 5,984,974 downwards.
ATGTTGGAAGCACCGGCCTCAGGAGGGACAACAATCTCCCCCTTTCTCATTCTCCACCCCACCCCCTGTCTTCCTGGGGGGAAAGCTATTCCTCCCTTCATTGGGCGTACTGCGGGGCCCGATGGAGGAAGAAATGCCTGAGAAACAGACCCGTGTGGAGGACCAGGAGTGCAGGACTGGGTCTCTTGGCCTGTGTGGGAGGAGGAGGGAGGAGGCAGCCGTCCAGTTCCCTTGAACCTGCAGTCTGATGGAGCCGGCCGGGCTGAGCAACCACAGGGGGAGGTCGATTGTCACTTGCGAATTAGCTGGGAAAACGGGGATCTGGGAGAGGTAGCGCAGACGGCCTGCACTGTGTGGCAAAGCACAGGCTGCGAAGGGAATGGCCGCGCTCTCTCCAGAAGCAGCCCTCACGTAGGCCCAGAAGGACCTGGAGATGCCTTGAGCTGCTTTTCCCGAAGGCCTGGGCTGTCCTTGGCTCACATCAGTGAGGGGAAGCTACCCCGGCCCTCTGAAATGGGGTCAGTCTGGGGAGCTGAGTCAGAGGGAATGCCATCTCTCACCCTGGAGTGGGGCCAGGTCACAAGGGTGGACTTTTCTAAAAATAAGCCATTCATGTCTGGACACCATGCATCTGTCTCCTCAGAGACCCGGCACTCGGTGCCAGGCCAACTCCTGTGGCGCCCCGCGCGTCGAGGCTAGGGACTGGCTCGGGAGAGAGAAGGCTCTCCAGACTCTTTTTCTGCCAGGTTGGGCGCGAGGGAGGTGGTTCTTGGTGAGATGAGCCTTCGCCATCACAGCCTGGGCCTCAGCCAAGTGCCGGGCTTATAGGGGGGAAGGAACCCGGAAGCAGAAGCTAGCTGCTTAGGCCGGAGGCCCCTGTGAGGGAGTCAGCAAGGTCTTCTCCCTGGGGCTGCCTCTCCAGACCCTTTTCTGGCTCCCCACTCATGAAGCCACGCCGTCTCCCCCGCCTCAGTCTGGGCCCCCTCCGTCTGGGTACGAGGGGCTACGAGGCCACGGAAGTGGGGCATGAAAAGAACATTGCTATTATTTTTTAAATGAAAAGGTGATGTGTACTCATTATTTAAGAAGATCAGACATAAAAGGAAAAGTATAAAGAAGAAATTAAGAAATGACCTGTTACTTCCCTCCTTCCACAAGTTTCTGGGGAAAATAGATGTATTTTTCTACACGCATATGCACACTTAGTTGAGTATATTTTCTTTTTATAAGAATTGGGTTAAGTCAACATTTTCCAACCAGTTTTCTTGCTTAGTAATACATCATGACAACTTTCTACAGCCACGATTATAGATTTGCATAGTAATTTTAAGAGCCTCATATAGAGGAATCGTAATTTAACCGAGGGGTCGGCCGACTTTCTATCACGGACTAGATGGTAAATATTTTCAGTTTTGTGGGCCAGATGGTCTGTATTGCAGCTATTCAGGTCTGCAAGTTATAGCTCCAAATGGTCAAAGGTAATATGTAAAATATGTAAACGAACAGTGTGTGTGTGTGTGTGTGTGTGTGTGTGAATGTTGTGTACATTCACATACATAGTCACATAAATACATGCACACAAGATTCCCATACACCCCCCCCCACACACACACACACACATACACAGGCACAGAATCCAGACACACACACACACACACACACACACACACACACACATCCTTTATCTGATGGCATCTGTAGGATAAATTGTAAGATGTATTTTTCTGTGATTTCAGAGGGAGGCTTGCAAACCAACTGTGGATTCTGTTTGCTCTCATGAGCCTGCATCTCCTACTTGTCTAATAAATGCATTTTGACCAGGCTTCGATTGACAAAGCGTGTATTGAAGAGGAATCTGTTTCAGGTCTCCTGGGCAGGTATTATGTTCCCATTAGAGGCCTCCCCCTCCAGGAAGGGCCTGCCGGGGAACTCTGTTTCTGATAGCTGTTGGCTGTCTGGGTGGCTTCCTGAGAAGAGAAGAGAAATGGGAGAAGTTGACGCCCGTCAGGACAGTGCTGTCATTGGGATTCAGGCGCCTGCTGGAGCCCGTCCGGGAGTCCTGCAGCCCTGTGCCTGACCTGTTCTCTGAGAGACAAGTGTGGGTCCACGCTTTTTATAGAACACCGTTAGAGGGACGGACCGGGGCGCCTGGGTGGCTCAGCCGGTTAAGCGTCTGACTCTTGGTTTCGGCTCAGGTCATGATCTCAGTTTGTGGGTTTGAGCTCCACACTGGGCTCCAGGCTGACGGCACAGAGCCTGCTTGGGATTCTCTCTCTCCCTCTCTCTCTGCCCCTCCCCTGCTCACTCTCTCTGTCTCTTTCTCAAAAATAAATAAACTTAAAAAAAATTTAAAAAGAAGGGGGGACCAGATGAAAGAGGTTGAGGACAATGCCTTCCAAGGTTCTTTCTTCCATAGGAGAGGCACGGGCCGGCCTGAGAAGCAGCATTACAGGATACCTGCTGAGGTTGTGTCTTGCCCGCAGGGCACGCTGCTCCTTTCACTTCTATGAGCTTGGGGTCATCCCTGGCTGACACTTGTTTTCAGGAGTAACATGACAAGGGCTAGGGGCGGCTGGTCACAAAGGGATCCTGCTGGTAGAAGAAAGCTGAGTTCTGCAGGGAGAGAAGGGCGTGTGTTGGCAAGAAAGGAGAGGGAGCAGTTCCAAAGGGCACTGAGCAGGGACAGAGGGAGAGGCTCAGGGGCAGTGTTGGCTCGCTTTCACTGTGGCGGGCCGTAGGCCCGCCACTGGGTTTCTCCGGACCTCGGAGTCGTCATCTATTACAAGAGGGCTCACCTTCTACCTGATTCTGTGAGGAGCATAAGAAAAACATGCAGGGAGAACAGGGTGCATGCATTTGCGGACGTGTGTGCGTGTACGTAGCAAAAGCGTCATCCTTTAAATTGATGATGGACCAGCGTCAATCCTTGCCAGTCCTCGGGCATCTTCTGCGCCCGATCCACCTGTGATGACCGGTGACACGGGGACAGGTGCCTGGTGGCTGGGCGCTGAGGCCAGAGAAGTGAGGTGTGGGGCTGACGGGGTCTGTGCGCACAGTTCAGTGCTTCCTGGGAACCACGGGGCCCGGCTTCGAAGGCCTCTGGGGACCATTCCAAATAGAACTCCCGGATTGTTCGGTCTGAAAGTCGCAGAAGCCCTTGAAGGTTCAGATCAGCTTGTGTGATATTTGCCCTTGAGAAGCGGGGAAACAGTGTCTGAGGATCTGGTGATTTACAGTAAATCCTTCGCAGAAGGAAGGGGGGGCCGGACCACGTTGGGATGCGGGGTTCTGTGCTCCGGACGGCCTTGGTAGGCTTCCTCCCGCACCTCTGTGCTCTTCTGTCTCCGTGCTTTGCTGGAAGTGAGTGAATCCTGTTCCCCCTCGCCGGGGCTGGTCAGTTGTTTCGGCCCTGAAGAAGAAAAAGAGCTTCCTTCGCCCTTCCCCCTTGCCCTTGGGAGGTGGGGACCAAAATCTGCGTTGCCGCTTGACTAGGTAGCAAGCAGGAAGTGTTTTGGCAAACGATATTGGTTCTTAAATGTCATCGAGGGTGATTTATTAACGTTGGCCGTGTTGTCCCATCCTGCAGGATTTCCTCCTTTTTTAAGGCTGAGTAGCCCCGCGCTGCATTGCGTGTACAATTCATCTTCTTCCGTTCACCTCTTGAAGAACATTTTGGTTGTTCGCCTCTCTTGGCTATGGGGAATAATGCTGCAGTGAACATAGGAGGGCGGCTGTCTCTTCCAGACCTTGATTTCGGTTCTTTTGTATGTATACCCGGAAGTGGGATTCCCGGCTCATATAGTAGCTCTAGTTTTCATTGTCTGAGGAGCCTCCGTACTGCTCTCTGTAATGGCTGCACCAGTTGATGTTTCTAGCAACAGTACAGAAGGCTTCTCTTTTCTCTACATTCTTGCCAAGACTTGTCTTTAATTTTTATTGTTTTTTAAACAGCCATCCTGACATGTGTGAGGGGGTTTTGGTTTGCATTTCCCTGATGATAAGTGATGTGGAGCATTTTTTTCTTGCACCGGTGATTAGCTGCATTTTAGATAGGGGGAAATGGAAGCTCCCAGGGGTAAAGGGGGACCCTTCCCAGGGTCACACTGTCAATTAATGATGGACCTGGAATTCAAATGTGACCCTGGCAGTGTCACCATTATACTCCACCCTGTGCCCTATCTCAACGCCCACCCCCGCTATAGGCTGAATGTTTGTGTCCCCCCAGATCCGTATGTTGACATCCTAATGGCCAGTATGATGTCACTGGGAGGTGGGGCCTTTGGGAGGTGCTTAGGTCACGAGGGTGGCACCCTCATGAGTGGCATTAGTGTTCTAATCCTGCGCGTGCCCCATCCCGTGAGGATGTAGTGAGCAGGTGGCAGTCTGCAAGCCCAGAGAGGGTTCTCACCAGAGCCTGATCACACGGGCACCCCTGATCTTGGACTCCCATCCTCCAGAACTGTGAGAAAATAGATGTCTGTTGTTTGTAAGCCTCCCAGCCGGTTATTTTGTTATAGCAGCCGAAATGGATTAAGACACCCCTCCGAGTTAATTAGGACAGTCAGTGGGCCAGTTAGCTGGCCCAGGCAGGGGAGAAGGCAACACTTTAATTCAGGCTGAGTCCTAAAGAGGGGGAAGGCATGGGTGGGAGCAACAAGGGGGGGAAGGTGCAGGGAGAAAGGCCGATCAGGATGGCAAGAGGGATGGGAGGCGGCGGTAAGGGGGTGGGGGATGTGGCTGGAGGGAAGCAGGGCCAATGTCTGGGGGAACGACACGGAGGGCTGCTGTCCTGGGAAGGCGTGAAGCTTGACCGAGGGCACGCGTGGGTCCTGGACTTATGAAGGGTAATGGTGTTGCAGAGACAGGCACAGTTCTAAAGGAGCCCTCAGAGTGAGGCAGGAAGATGGAGAGGCTGTGGCTCCATGTGGAACTAATCTGAGTCTCCGCAGGGCTGCGTGGGGGTGGGGGGTGGGGTGGGGGGGATCTGGAAGAAGCTGATACAGGGCCACGTTCTGAAGGGAGGCTGGACGCCACGGCAACCCTCTTGCTCACATCACGGTAGCCATTCCCATGATCCCGTGCTGCCGTGTGGGGAAGGAGTACATGAGTTTAGTGGAGCCATTAGGAGGTTCCTTCACTGCTCCAGGGGAGGGGTGATGGCGAGGAGGTGGCCCAGCATTTGTAACAGATGCTGAAGATAAAGCCGTCCTTGCTGATGTCAAGCGTGAGGGGAAAAGGGGATAGTCAAGGATGACCGGTTGCTTTGCTCTGAATAGGGGTGTCGTTTACTGAAGTGAGGAATGGAGGCACGGGAGTCGGTAGCTCCTTGGCGATGCAGAGGCTAGAGGTACACGTCTGAGGATCATCAGGAAGAAGTGACATTTCGGACGACAGAGGGAGAGCCCTTGGCCCCAGGATTGGTTCCCTGGGTCTAGATGACTCTTGAGGACTTTTTGCTACAAAGGAAAGCAGAGAGATGCGGAGGGTTGAATTGTGTATCCTTCGTCCCCCAAAAGATGTTGAAGGGTTTCGAACTTTTTTTAAGGTTTATTCATTTTTGAGAGACAGAGACGGAGTGCAAGCAGGAGAGGAACAGAGAGAGAGGGAGACAGAGAATCCGAAGCAGGGTCCAGGCTCTGAGCTGTCAGCACAGAGCCCAATGTGGGGCTCGAACCCACAAACCATGAGATCATGACCTGAGCTGAAGTCAGACACTTAACTGACTGAGCCACCCAGGCGCCCCAAAAAATGTTGAAGTCTTAAGGTCCAGAACCCATGGCTGTGACCTCTTTTGGAAGTAAGGTCTTTGGAGATGAGGTCATTAGGATAGGCCCCAACCCAACCTGATTGGTGTTGTTCTAAAAAAGAGGGTTTGGACCCAGAGACACAGAGGCAGACACCTACAGAGAGAAGATGAAGTGAAGGGACACAGAGGGGTGACGGACATCGACAAGGCAACGAGAAAGGCCTGGAACGGATTCTCCCTCCCAGCCCTTAGAGGGAACCCAACACTGACACCTTGATCTTGGACTTCTGGCCTCCAGAGCTGTGAGACAATACGTTTCCGTGGTTCAGGTGGTCCAGTCTGTGGTCCTCTGTTACAGCAACTTTAGCGGCTGACGGTGGGAGGTATAGCTGAGGTGGATGTGGACTTTACTGCAGGTCTGTAACCAGGGGTGGGGGGGTGGAACGACATGCCTGTAGGAGGAGGGGAACGATCCGGGCTCGAGGGAAAAATGGGGCATGTGGGAGAGCGAAGGGGTGGCTCTCTGAAAAGACCAGGTTCTGTGCATCTTGGGCCTTTGCACACGTGGCCCCCGGGCCTCACTGGATGGGCTGCCCCTCCAAGGGACCCGGAACTGCCCCCCTGTGCTCCGGGCACCCTCACTGCTGCCCCATCTCTGCACTTCCCACCCACCGCCCAGTGCTCTGGGAGGGACCAGGACTCGGGACGCTGAGCCTAACAGAGTCCGGCCACAGGAGGGGCTCTGCGAACACGCTTTCAGCAAATGAATGTGAATCCTTCGGGAATGTGTTTGTCCACGGGGCGCTGGTTTTAGAACTCATTTTGGAAATTGGTCCTGGCACGTCCCCGTCTCTCCAGACCAACGTTGATTTTGTCCTGTGTTTACTGAATGCTTTGGGGGGTTATAAATCTGGAGACAGCTCCACCAGGAACTTTTCACTGGGGCAGACCCTGTGAACTGTGTAACCTTGAGCAAGCTACTTAACCTCCATGACCCTTGGTTTTTCCATTAGTCAAATGGGGCAAAGCGCTGCCCTTTTTCTGCCTCACAGATGTGGATGTGGTGGCTCCAGCTAAGTTCTGAAGCAGAAGCTTGGGTGTGTGGATGCATCAGTCTTTGAGGGCCCTAAATGAAAGGCACAATCAGTGGGTTTCTCGGAGAAGAGCTGGCATGTGTGCATGTAAAGAGGGGGAAGGTTTAGTCCCTCGGTCCTCTTTATCCAGAGCTCTGAAGTTTTAAAAGTTTTCAATAAAGAAAGTCGAATGGTGGCAAAGTGCACATAACGTTTACCCTCTTAACCGTTTCTGAGTGTGCGGTTCTGTGGGTTGAACTTCCTCACGTGGTGGTGCCATTATCACCCCCATCCAGAATTTTTTCATCATCCGCAGCTGAAAGTCGGCACCCATTAAATGGTAAGTCTGCATTCCTCCCCTTCCCCCTCAGCCCCTGGCAACCACATTCATACTTTCTGTGTTTATGCATTTGCTTCCTCTAGGGGCCTTGTCTGAGTGGACTCACATGGCATTTATCCTTCTGAAACCGGCCTATCTCACTTAGCGTAATGTCCTCAAGGTTCATCTAGGTAGCCTGGGTCAGAATTTTCCTCCTTTTTAAGGCTGAACACTATTCCATTGTATGGATGTACCATGCTTGGTTCATCCATTCATCCATCGATGGCCATTTGGGTGCTTTCACCCCTTGGCTGATAGGAATTCGCCTTCAGAAATCTGAGCTGTACGTTACGGCTTGACTTCTACGTACGTCTCATTGTCCATCCGTGGCTTCCTTAGCCTTCTTGTTTGATTCATCTCAGTGTGTCAGAAACCCGGACTCATCTGGGCTCTTCTGCACTGTCTATGCTTTTAACTTTTTTTTTTTTTTTTTTTTTTTTTTTTACATTTCCATGAGGCCTTTTTGAGAGAATTAAACATTAGATAATTTAAGGTATTATGGTTTTGGAGTTAAGGCCACTTTGGTGCATTTTTCCCCCCCAGAGGATCATCTGTTTTATCTCCACTTGACTTTTTCAAAATGCTGGAACTGTCTTTTGATTGAACTTGAAGATTTTTCTTTTTTTTTTCCTTGACATTTATACTACCGAAGGTGGAGAAATAAGGCCTTTGCTTATTAACAAAATGAATGCGTCTCTTTCCCCCATGGGAAATTGAAAACAATTTAGAGAATAGAGTAAACTTCAGATTTTCCTGTGATGTGAATTTGGGTGACCTTTCCTTGAGGTAAGATTTAAGGGAGATCTAGCTGGGCTTGACAGACAGTGATGGAGCCAGGTGCCTCCGGATTTCACCTTCGCTCACCGTTGTTCTTTCCAACTGGAAGCACCTTCCCCCCCCCGCCCCCCGCCCACTCGTCTGGGCTCTTCCGGCATCAGCAGAGAGAGCACAGCTGAGGCCCAGAGAGGTTCAGTGTATTCGCGAAGGTCACCCAGGGAGCTGGTGACCAAGGGAAAGCAGGGCTCAACCCAGGGGCCCTCATGATGCAGCAGTGGACCCCTGCTCCAGACAGTAAATTCTCAGAGGCAGTGGTGGTTTATTGTTCGGTATCTTCTCTCTTCCTTTTCACTCGTATATGCCAGATGTGCTTGGGGAAATTCCCCGTTAGACCAGCGCATAGTTAACACCTCCTTTGTCTGACCGTGTCACATGTTCCCCCTCTGGAGATGGTGGGGGCCCGGAGTTTCCAGCCAGCTTGATCTAGAGCCATGGCCTGTGGCGCGATGTTGGTGGCCGGTGCTGGAGAGGCCTGCCTGCCATGTGCCCGTCCTTGCCCGGGAGTGGGAAGTAGAGAATAAACAAAGCAAAGACACCGTGTTGGAAATAGGACTGCAGAGCTGAGAAGACGCTTAGAAGAGTGGCCTTGGGCCAGCTCCTACTCTCTCTAGGTAGGCCAGGAATGCTGGGCCCAGAGCAAGGGGACAAAGCAGTGGAAAGAAGGAAAAAGAACCGTCCAGCACCAGGGCACCCTCCTACCTGGTCTAGTTAGCGAAGCAAAAGGATACTCCCTAGCCCCAGATAAAAGTGGATCAGAACTCAGAAACACTTGTGACTAAAATTTGTGCTTCTTTGGGCAAGCATCTCCAAAACCAAATCTCCTATCCTCCTCAGCATCCCTTTTCTTAGGTGAGAAAGCAACTCAGAGGACCCTTAAGAGAACGGGTTTGTTTAAGCACATCACAGGGAGTGAGCAGGGCTGAGGTAGAACGCCCCCTTTTCCCAGCTGGGTGCCGAATGTACTGTTTGGCACCAGGGATTAGTTTCCCAGTTTGAGCAGAAGATCAGATCCTGAAAGAGGACAGAAGGTCAAAGGTCACACCAGTCAGGGAGGGAGGAAAACAAAACAAAAACAGGAAGTGGCCCGCTCAGGGATTTTCCATGGGAAGGCTGGAAAACATATCCGGACTTAAAGAAAAAAAGGAAGACAACGGGGCACCTCCGAATCTTCTGGAAGCCTCTTGAGATGTTGTTGGAACTGTTGTCAGTAGGAGCCAGCTTGATGGAAGCATGGAAGGGGACCAGGACACCCGGTGGGAGCCCCAGTCCTGGACTCACATTGGCTCATCACCAGATCTTTCATTGCCTCTGTCCTCCTTTTGGAAGGAGAGTTTTCATCTCTTGTATCCCTTGGAGAGGTGTGTTCATGTGTGTCCTAATGTTGAGGCATGAAAAGGGGTCTATAACCCAGAAAACATCCCCACCTCTAAGCAAGCGTCCACAAGGGGTGTTTCTGATGTATATGGGCATGTTGTCTTTAGAGCGAATGTCATATTAATGGAAAAACACCTGCCTCTCACATTTAAGACTAACTGACTCAGTCCTTTTGCTACCAAAATTTGCAAAGGTCAAGGCCAGAGAGGGGGCTGGGCAAGGCTGAGGGAGGCTGTCCTGCCATCTTCTCTCAGTTTCAGTTCTGCCCCTCCCTCTCTGTCCTAATCAGGGCAGGGACAGACTCCCCGAGAGAACCACTCTGTCCTCTCCCTCCTCGTCTCTGCCTTCTCAGCATGGGTCAGGGGCTGTCGGGCAGGAGAGTGACAGGTCCTGCATGGAGGTCCAACAGAGGAAAGACTCCCTGTTGTTTATAAATCTCACCTTTTGTACGAGAGCAGGGGACAAATATCCTGGATCCCCATCCTGTGCTCTGTGCAGTGGCCACCCCCTCCCTCACAGGGCCTGACTCAATGGGTGCTGTGCTCAGCCCTGCTTCCTGATTTGAATCGAGGAGTCTCCTTGCCAACAACTGAAAGGGGGGAAAACAGTCCCCAGTCCTTCGTGGCCGTGTTCTGTCTTGAGATCTTGTTTTAGTTCCTAGTTAATCAAGGAATCAGAATTTGATGTAAAAAGAGAAGAATATGCCAGTGTGTTTCTAACGCCCCACATGCAAATGAGCCCGTAAAGTATATCGCAGGCAGCCACCGGAGGTCAAAGGTCACCCTCCACGTCTGACAATTATTTTGCTCAAAATAAACGGTGAGCAGGACTGCAGGAAATGAGTTGCGGCAACCTCAATTCATGTGTGAAAGTTTCCAATTAAGAATTCAAAGAACTTGTTGTTTAATGAAAAAGTGAAACAAATTCCCTTTGTGTGTTTCCCCACTTCCTTGGTGGTCCCTGGCAAAGAGCCGGGTCCGCAGGAATATGGCCGTCTTTCAGTTCACCTGATAAAAGAGGGAGCTTGGCAAGTGATTATATGACCAGAAGCAAAACGTGAAGTAAGGGGAAGGTAGTTGATCAGATCCTCTGGCTTGGGGTTGGCAAAGCACCGCCTAGGCCAAATATGGCCCACAGCTTATTTTTGTCAATAAAGTTTTATTGGAACACAGCCATGCCCATTTGTTCCTGTATTTTCTGTGACTGCTTTTGCAGTACAGGGGGCATGGGAGCTGTATGAGGGAGCTGAATAATTGGGACAGAGAGACCATATGGCCTGCAAAGCCAAAGTATTTGCTTTCTGTAAAATTTCTGTACAGAAAGTTTGCCAACCCACCGTCTAGTTCATTGGTTCTTAATTTTTGTTGCACAGTGAGATCCCTTTGAAACTGTGATGAAAACTTTATACACACCGCCTTATAGAAAAATGTATGACATCTTTGTTAAGAATGCCTACATGTAACTCTAACTAGACCCTTCTCCAGAGCCTGGGATCAAGGTAGTCCATTCTGGACCCCTCACAGGAGGAGTTTCTGAAGGTACGAAGGACACCTTCTGCTACTATCCACCTCCACCCACGTGCTGGTCCCAGTTGTGATAAAGCATGAAGAACCTCAGATTGCAGGTCAGGGGACACAAGTTCTCTTCTGGGCTCCGTCACCCTTAAGCTGTGTGACCTTGGGCAAGTCACTTCACTTTCTCCGTGCCTTGGTTCCCTCACGTGTCAAATGCGAGGTCCAGAAGAGATACTTAAGAAAAAAAATTGTTTTAATTGAGGTATAATTGACATGTAACATTGTATTGGTTTCAGGCCTACAGCATAACAATTTGATATTTGTGTATCTTGTAAAATGGTCAACACAGTAAGTCTAGTTAACATCTGTTACCACCCAGCGTTAATTTTTAGATTTACGCCCTTGGTAACTTACAGGTCACCATGTTGTCTCTTGTACCCCATGACTTGCCTATTTCATAACTGGGCGTTTGTACCTCTTGACCCCCTTCATCTTTCCACCTGCCCCTCTGGCAGCCCCTTCCTCCTCTGGCAATCACAATTCTGTTCTCTGTATTTATGATTTTCATTTTGTTTTGTTGGTTCCCTTGTTTTACTTTTTAGATTTTGTGTCCAAGTGATATCATACAGTATGTGTCTTTCTCTGTCTGACTTATTTCACTTAACGTAATGCCCTCAAGATCCCTCTGTGTTGTCACACAGATCTTATTTTTTATGGCCAAGTAATATTCTGTTGTGCGTGTATCTATCTATCTATCTATCTATCATCTTCTTTATCCCTTTATCCATCAATGGACACTTAGATTGTTTCTAGAATAGATGATCTGCTTAAAGCTCTTTCTGGTTTTAGATTTCTATGCTCTTCCAGGGTCTCCTGGAATTTATTTCTGGAGCTGAGTAGATAAAGTGTTGTGATTCATATACTTTCAAAACATCTGAAATCCCTTGGCAACATAGACCTGTCTGGGTGGCACTGAAATCTGGGATTTGATGACCACGCTGGATATTTGGCACCTGCGGGAGAAGACCCTCACATGCCCCGGCCTTCACCCAACCCTGGCCAGCCATCCTGATAAATCGAGTACACACAGGGGCTGCTCAAAAAAGCACAGGTGGACCCAGTTCAGCCCATCAGAACTCAGGGGAAACAAGGTAGAACCCAAGGTCTCTTTTTTTGTTTTTAAAGTTTATTTATTTATTTTGAAAGAGAGAGAGTGAAGGAGCACGAGCAGGGTAGGGGCAGAGAGAGAGAATCCCAAGCAGGCTCCACACTGTTAGCACAGAGCACCCGGTGCGGGGCTGGAACTCACAAACCAGGAGATCACGACTGAAATCCAGAGTCGGATGCTTAACCGACGGAGCCACCCAGGCTCCTGGAACCCAAGGCCTCCTGGTAGAATGATCTGCAATAACACCTTCTACCAGAACGAGCACATGCAGCTTCTCTGGGACAGATACTGCCCGCCAGGAAGACAGGTTTTGCTTTTGGATCGCTTTGGGTTTGAAAAAGGAAAATAAATACATATTTTCACTGATCCTAAAAATACTTCACGTTGCTTGTAGATAATTTTAAGAAATACAGAAAATGTGAAAAAAAGGTGAAATGTTACGCTGAAATCCACCTCTGCAGAGACGAGCATTGCTAACAACTTGATAAACCTCCCAGATGTATTTTATGCATGCATACCATCAACACACGGTTACATAAATGGGCTGTATGTGTTTTGTCTTCTACGTGTCATTTGCCAAAGTGATTTGTGCTGATATTGTTCTGTGGCGTTGGAGGTAGAGTTCCAACATTATTTGTAACGGCCGCACGGTATTTCATTGGACGTACTATAATGCACGGGCTCATTCACATCTAGGTTTTTCCGGTTTGTGTGCGTGTGTGCTCTCTTCGTACTTAGATCTTGTGCGTTTTGCTGCTTGTTCAGCTGAGGAGCAATTCCTTGTGTTGAAATCCGGGAGTCAAAGGCCGCTCCTTAATAACTGGAATGCACAGGGTGAAACTGCCTCCAGAAGATGTGTAGCACTCTGTGTCCACCAGCACGGAGGAGAGCCATCCGTTCCCACTCTCTGGCCAACACTGACTGTTGCCGTTGTGGATATTTAGGGTCTTGGCCAACGTGATAGGTTAAAAGTGATCTTGTCGCGTAGCTTTGCATTTCCAACATCGTTTTGGTTTTGAATGGCACTGTCTGTGATTAAGCAGAGGTGAAGGTAATGACTTCATATCGGGTTCTGAGCCTGGCGTGAGAGCAGACGTATACCATTCAGAGGAGCCCGGAGCCCCCACCGAAGAGCTGGATGCTCTTTGAGGCCCATAATCCTTCACTGACTTACTTAATCACAGGCTCACTTGCGGCTACTTTTGGGCACCTGCCTAGAAGGCCACAAGGTTCTGGTCATGAAGGGGCCTGGATGACAGGGAGGACATCCGTGCCATAATTTTGAGGCTCTTTGCAGGCAGAGAGCTGGCCCCCTGTGTCCCGCTCGTGGCTCCGCTCGATGCCACGTCCACTGACGGCATCTCCCTTGGTCTGAACGGATCTCCCCACCTCTCTCCCGAGACTGGCTTTAGCTAATACAACCAAGAAATCCTCTGGAAGAGTCAGAAATGCCCGGGGCTGCCCGTGACATAGTGCAAAGGGTGGATCGGAGAGTGGAGGGCAGCCACCAGGGACGATGGTGGAGAAGCTGAGTGCGTGGAGCGACAGGTCTGTCCCGCAGCCTCCGCTGTGGCCTCAGGCCAAGATGGGCGGCTGGGGCAGAAGGGGGCTGCAGCAGGGAGCCCTTCCTTCTAGGTCTGGTGCTCAGTGGTTTCCTGCTCTGCTGAAGGGCCGTTGCTCGGTGGTGATGATTCATGGCATTTGGACACTGTGGCCGTGTTCTGAACAGGGAAGTGAAAAATAGCACAGCCGAGGGCAGTGCAGGGCAGGGCAGGGGCTGTCACAAGATGGGAAGCTTTCCTTTGGAAAATGCAGGGGGCGGGGGCGTCACAGCCAAGTTGGTGGCAGCGGTTCCCGCCGTGTGAGTGTGGCCCCGTTTGCTCTTCTTCTGGGCATCAACTTTTCCAAGTGTCGGCCACTAAGTTGTCCCTCGGAAGTGGCTGCTGGTCTTGGCCGAGCCGCTGTGAGGAGGAGGAAGTGGACGGGTGATTCAGTGAGTGTCAGCTTCCTCTGTGACTCGGGATTGGATCCGTTTCTTAGGGTGGTGCCAGAGGGCCTGTGTGGCTTTGAAATTCTCTGCCACTGGCGGTGGCCCTCCCTTGACCCCTTTTGAACGAGTAAGGGGATTCAGCTGGATTCTGCAGCCTCCCGCGAAGTTGGGCAGGCCCTTCTGACTTGAGGCCTTCCCGTGGCTCCGGCCGACAAAGATCAGTGACGGGCTGAGCTGAGGCCTCTGGTGGGTCTGTGTGCGTGTCAGGAGCTGCCTCGTATTTGGGAACTGGATTGCGAGAGCAGCTGGGATCTGAGGGGCCCAGTCCCGGCAGGTGTTAGACTGAGGGAGGAGGCAGTTCAACTGCCCGGAGCCACCAGCTCTCCTGGAGGCCATTTGTCCACGTAGCCAGTGGACGACAGGAGACGGCCAGATGCACAGCTGCTTCCTTCCCACGAGGAGAGTCATGACTGGCTTTTTCTTCCGGAGCACCGAGTTTTCCATGGATCTGTCGTTAGCGCGCAGCCTAAGCCGCCATTGCTGCCCTCGCCTGAAACCTGTTCTAAGAAGCACTTCAATCATCCAGGTCCTCACCTCTGCCTAAGAGTCCATAGTCCTAAAAGCACTGACTTGGTAAAGACTGAAAAACCCTCTCAAAAAATGCTGCAGGGGCTTCTGTATTCGAATGCCTTCCATCACCTTGGAGAACAGCCTCCGCTTCCGGGTCAGTTCTGTCCCACCTCTTCCCCCCTCGGTCCCCTCCTGTTTCTGTGGCCAGAACAGAGGTCAGCTGGTCTTACTCAGGCAGGATGGCCAGCATCCAGTCACTGGTGTATTTAATGAGGACTCTAGTATTAGTCACACGCACAGAAGTGCAGCTCAAACCAGTCGGGGCTTCCAGAAAGGAGCTCTGTGTGACAACTGTACAAGGGGGGAGGGGCCCGAGGCACTTGCAGCTGGGACCTGACCCTGCTGGGTGCTCTGTCCTTTCTCTCACATCATCTTCCAGCAAAACAGTGATTTTGATCTCTTTGATAAGCTTTCTCCACACGGAATGTGCACGATTGCAGTTTGCTTATCACACCTCACAGCATCACTGCCAGAGAGGGGCTGGGAGTTCCAAAGTTCCAGAGAGAGGCCTCGATGGCCTTCGCTGGGGTCAGATGACCATCACTGACTCAATCACTGTGGCCAGGGAAGGATCTCTGAGCACATGGCTGTTTCGCATTTGGACCCTATGATTAGCGCTGCGCTAAGCAGGGGAGGCAGTATTTTCCAGAAGGAGGGGCTCCTGTCCCGGGCAGACAAACAATGGGCCCACTCCCCCGGTGTGCTGAGCTCTTCCTCACCCCCAGGCTGAGGACTCAGGCCCTCACTGCCTCCCCTCTGCCTCTCCCGGGCCAGGGGGTCCCCTCAGAACCCACTGTTTTATTGCTTAAAAATCCATAAGAGATGGGGGTTTTCTCAGCTAAGTTTTTTGCGGGGGGCGGAATACATGTCTGGGGCGGGAACTGTACGATTTTCTGAGGAGACGGCCTCGGAGGATCTAAGCAACGAGTGAAGGAACAACAAAGGGACCCTTCTCAGAAGCATGGCAAAAATGAAACCAAATAAAAACCCCATAAAAATCCCTACTGGGGCAGAGGAAATACCAGCGTGATGCTTTTGAGCCACATCTTCAGTAATAAAGGAAAGATTCAAGGATCGGCCGTTCTGACGGGATTATGTTTGGGCTTGAGGGAGAATGTGCTGGAAAACAATGAAAGGGAGTCATCCAAGCAAGGGAGGTCTGTTGGTGCGTGCATTTGTATGTGTGTTGTTGCAATTCAGGAACTGACCGATGACCAGGGTCATGGGGAGTCTGAGAGAGACACCCGACAGGAACCGGTTCAAAGTTTGTGCCCAGCCTGGGGAGATCAGATGACCGGCAGCTGGCCTGCCCCCTGCCGGCTCCCATTGATGTCGGAGGGGCTCTGACCCCCGTTTGGTCACAGAAATACCCGTTTGGAAATCTCTTTGAAGGCTGATTAAGTAAACGCTCTCGCGGCACCAACAGTAACAACTGAGTGACGTAGTCGAAGTGCTCGTGGTAAGTGGAGGAATCTCTGGCTGCCAACCTGACAGGCAACTCGCCTTTCTGTTCCTCTAACTTGGCCTCCCTGCTTCTGGTCGCAGTTTCGGGCACAGTGTTTCAAGGGGACGGGGCTGAGGATGTGGAGACTCTCACTGTCATCGCGCGGGTGGGACAGGGCCCCCAGGGACGGAGCGTTGTCCTGCCGCACAGCAGCTGGCCGCGGCCAGTGACCGGTAGTCCTCCCGGCATGGCTAACCTTTGATGTTGCTCGTGGGGTCCTTCCATCTGGTTTGTGGCCTCAGGCTGCTGTGACCCCCAGCGGGGGTGTCTCCCCGGGCCTCCCGGGGCCCGGCAGGGTGAGCGTGAAGGAAAAGTTTGGTTTTCATCCGGGAGCGCCGAGCCCCTCTCTGCGTGACGGCTCTGCTCGCGGCCTGGCCAACTGGACGAGGGCTGCCGGCCCCTCCGGACGGGGGAGTGGGGGCCCCTTCGTCACTTTACTGCCCTCGTTATCTCGGAGACCCCGTTGTCATTGGGGGTGGGGGGGGGAGCGGGCTGCCAGCCCTGGACCCAGCTATGCCTCCGTACCCGGCAGAGTTGACGTTCGTTCATTCATTTCATCCGTCATGGATCCATCCACTTACCCATTCATCCGGGGCTGTCGTTCAGTGATTCGGTTACTATGTGACCAGGTCTCCTTATCTTTTATCTTTGCTGCCTGGCACAGGGCCAAGCTTGTAGGAGGGACTCCGCACACGTTCGCTGACTTCTCTTCCTGCTTCACCTCTGTTATGGTTCACGTTCTACGTTCACGTCCATGATGTTGAAGTGCTAATCCCCAGGACCCCGGAATGTGACTGTGTTTGGAGATAGGGTCTTTAAAGGGGTAGTTACGTTAAAATGAGGTCATTTTAAGTGAAAATGAGGCCCTGAAGCAATCCTTTTAAAAAAAATTTCTTTTAATGTTTATTTTTGAGAAAGAGAGAGACAGAGCATGAGCAGGGGAGGGGCAGAGAGAGGGGGAGACACAGAATCCGAAGCAGGCTCCAGGCTCTGAGCTGTCAGCACAGAGCCCAACGTGGGGCTCAAACTCGTGAACCGAGAGATCATGACCTGAGCCGAAGTCGGATGCTCAACCGACTGAGCCACCCAGGTGCCCCCAAACCAATCCTTATAGGAAGAGGAGTTCGCAACCCAGGCACATACAAGGGGAAGATGATGTGAAGACACAGGGGGGAAGACAGCCATCGACAAGCCAAGGAGAGGAGGCTGGGACCGATCCTTCATCCAAGAAGGAGCCAACCCTGTCGACACCTTGGTCTTGCACTTCCAGCCTCCAGAGCTGTGGGGAAATAAATTTCTGTTGTTTAAGCTGTCCCAGTTTATGGTGCTTTTTTATGGCCACCCTAGCCGACTAACACAGCCTCTCCACAGGTCTGTAGAGCATGTAACCAAGTCCAAGGTGCTGTGGGACGTCCAGAGACAAAGTTGAGAAGTCTGGGAAAGAGGAACAGCGAGGGGGGCCATCCTCTGTTCACATTTTCTTCCCCCAAATCCCGCTCTCCTCCACCTCTCCTTACCTCTATCTATCCCCAACAGAAGGGGAAACAGGAGGAAATGAAATAAAGGGCTCCGCATGAGATGCCATCCTGCAGAAGGTCTGGCAACGCGTGAAAGCCCTTTAATGTAGAGTCAGAAACGCCATTTAGTTATTTATTTATTTCTGCCCGCCTCTCTTCCCCGACAAGTTCTCATTTAGCACACGTATGTGTATGCACATGACCAGAAGGTACGCATGACAGCCGGGTGTGTCTGGGGGAAGACCGCGAAGATGATCCACAGCTTTTGGGGACACACATGATTGTACAGCTGGCAGCACGTTCCCCAGTCCCAGCTTGATGGTGCCTGGTAGCCGGGAAGGGCCACAGCCAGCTCCCTCTCGGGACCATGCATTCCCTCGCTCGTTGCCCTTTGTGATTAAAGATGATGCTTATGTGATGTTTCTCTACAGCTGTTACCAAGAGGTTGTCCTTTGAATTAAGGCCCTGGACAGTGGCTATGGGCTGTGATCTCTTTGCAGGAATCATGAGGTCGTTTCATTGTGGAGTAATCTTGGGATCTCTGGGAACATTTCTGAGCCTTCTGATCTGCTGGGCCTATTGAGAAGCCAGGTCCATTTGAATATTTGCACAGTATGGAAGTCTCGATGTTTTTAAAATTTATTTTACTTTTTATATTATTTGAGAGATGGGGAGGGTAGAGAGAGAATATCTTCAGCATGACCCTAGGATCATGACCTGAGTCAAAATCAAAACCAAGAGTCGGACAGTCAACCAATTGAGCCACTCAGGTGTCCCACCATTTTTCAATCAGACATTTTTTTTTTTAATGTTTTTCTTTTTTATTTTTGAGAGAGAGAGAGAGAGAGAGAGAGAGACAGAGTGCAAATGGGGAAGGGGCAGAGAGACAGAGACACAGACTCTGAAGCAGGTTCCAGGCTCTGAGCTGTCGGCACAGAGCCTGACACGGGGCTTGAACTCACAGACCGTAAGATCATGACCTGGGCTGAAGTCAGACGCTTAACCAACTGAGCCACCCAGGTGCCCCAATCAAAGACATTTTCTACTACACAAACTCAGTAACAATCCTGTTCCCCTCTGGGGTCCTTGTGCAAGCCTAGTTTAGCTCGTTGATTTTAAAGGGAATGGGGATTCCAGGAGCTCCTATTGGCCAACCGGCCTCATGTTGCAGAGTACTGAGTCCCTAAAGGACTTTGGCAAAGATATCACCGCCAGAGTGGTTGCGATCAGCTTCTGTGTGCATGTCCAGGAGTGAGATTTCCACATCATGGTCACTCATACTGATTGGCGTTTCTGAAGTGTGGTGGCATTTCTTCATTTAACGTTGATGTTGACACAAGCATCCTATCTTTTCTACATACACGCAAACGAACATGCTCCCTGGATGGTTTGAGGGCTTGTCCGGCAAAGCCACCACGTGCAGGGCCACTCCCTGTCTCACTTCCTCCTGAGTGCCTTCCTTGCTTGGACATTCATTCCTCCCCTCTTCTCCACCCCATAAGACCTGAGGTGTGCCCATCTCTGGAGATTATCTGCATTTTAAAATGAATGGCCCCCTCCCTCCCCCCAGGGTGCCTGGGTGACTCAGTCGGTTGGGCATCTGACTTCAGCTCAGGTCATGATCTCACAGTTTGTGAGTTCCAGCCCCATGTTAGGCTCTGTGCTGAAAGCTCAGAGCCTGGAGCCTGCTTCAGATTCAGTGTCTCCCTCTCTCTCTGCCCCTCCCCACTCACACTCTGTCTCTCTTTCTCAGAAATAAATAAGCATTAAAAAAAAATTAAAATGAATGACCCCCGAACACATAAGCTTTCCAAACTCCAAGGAATTTTCTTTCAATGCTTAAATGGAGCCAAGAGTTGCTACCTGGACTGGTTGGGCAGATGGGTCTACTTTGCTTTACTCAAGTAACCAAGCCAGTGGTTGGCGTGGCTCTAAGTCCAGCGGGTACCCCTTTCCTTGGTATGTGTTTTGTGTGATGCAGATGAGCCTCCAGCCAAGGGCAGAGTGTGACTTAAGGGTGTGTGATTATGGGTCTACTGCAAGGTGGAGGCTGAGTCGGGCCCTCGGTGCTATCTCTCTGCCACTTCCTCCTAGCCCCAGAACTATATTTACTATCTAGCAGATAAAAAAAGACAGCTCCGTGTGCTCTCAGACCCCATGCCCTCTCCTCCCCAGCTTCGATTTCGTAAATGTTGGTTCCTCCAGAGAAGCGACCGTGAGCCCGTAACCGTGCGTGTGCTTTTCAATAACCTTATGACTCCCAGCGTGGTCCAGCCAATGAGGACGGAGCAGTGACCCTTAGATAAAAGGCTTCATTTGGCATGACTCATCCTTGGAGACATCCCGCTTGCTTGGCCTGTGTTGTTAAGTGCCTGGTTTTGTAAATATTGACAGTTAGAAACCATCCCAGGAACTACCGAGCGGTGATCTGGAAGGTAATGTATATGAATATGACCAGTGATTAGGCAATGCTTGTCATTTGCTAAGATTCAGCCACTGATAAATATCACCCCATTATCTTCCTTCCTAATAGCGGCTCGTTTGCTTGCGTGTGACTCATCGTTGATATATTATGAGGTCGGATTCAGCAAGGAAAGTTTGGTCTGCTGCGACAGAGGACAACATCCAAGGCCACCTCGGTTTTCAGGATACTAGTTTCTTAACAAGGGTGGCTTGTTAAGAAGGAAAAGTTCAAAAGTCCCCATCACTGAGAAACCAAAGGGGGTTTGGGAGGGATAAAGAGCAGAACAGTGCTTTTCACCATTCAAAGCTGATGTGCTAAAACCTACTTCTCCATGTAGACGTACGTTCGTTGCATTCACCTGTGGACGCCTGTGGCTCCACGAGGCCGTCTCTCTCTGTTCAAGGCTACACTTTGGGGCTCGTCGGGCCTGCTCTCAGACGAATAATCTCTGCTCACACAGAAACTGGTTTTTATCTCTTGCCCTCCCTTTGTCACTACCTAAAATAAATATCGTCACCTGAATGTCTGTCGATGCTTTCTGATGGGTTTGGCTGTTTGGTTTATTGAACTTTATCACTTGCAGGAACTTCCCTCTTTGACTCACAGCCCTTTGGAATGGCCCTTGTTTATTTCCTTCATTTGCTCTGGGCTGAGGGTCTGTCCTGCCAAACCAGGGATGAGCTTTTCAGTAGTTGGGCTTTGAACATGGGCCTTTGGCAGACTGGTATGCCAGATAAAAGCACTACCCTTGGCTGAAGGCAGGTGTGTATGCACATGCGTATACACACACACACACACACACACACACACACACACAGAGCTGTGTCCCTCTGTATAACCAGTTAACACTTACTATGCTGTCCTGTAATGAGAGCTGAGCTCCGCCTGGGCTGACCACGTCAACCCTGTGAAGGAAGCGTGCATCACCTTGATGGAAGCCACCTCTTGACCACTCGCTGGCTGTGTGACTTTGTGCGAGTTACTTAACTGCTCTGAGCCTCAGATTCCTTACTTGTAAATTGAGGATAATAATACCTACCCTTCAGGGCTAGCGGGAGATAACGTATTTAACCCACACGGATCATAAAAACCGTTCAGTCGACGCTCGCTGTTACTGTCTTTAGTACCAAGCCGCGGTGAAAACTTGCCGGCAACAATTTTGGGGTGTTATGGGTTCGACTGTTAAGGGTCGACTGTAGCTCTGAGGTTTTATACGCATCGTATCAGCCCTTCGGGAGCTGGAGGCTCAGGAGTCCTGCCGGCCAGCGTTAGAAGCAGGCATCTCTGGCCATCACTTGCGTCAGCTTTCAGGGACACTGGAGGTCACGACCGTGCGTGTGGTTAGCAGAGGCTGGCAACTTGCTGTGTCAGGAGGACACTAGGGCACCCGCCTCACCTTTGCCCCCATCACACAAGCACAGGCTGGTCTGTGTGCCGTTGGCCAAACAGCTTCACAAAGTCCTTGCTTAACCACTTGGCACTGGCTGAATGTTCTGTCCTTTTGTTCAGGTAGCTGACGCACCTGCCGAGTTGCAGGGCAGTGTTCCGGAACCTGTCGATAGTCCATATTTTTAACGGAAAGTCGATGGATGAGCGATAGGAGTCCAGTCTGTGGGGATCTGTGGGGGCGGGGATGGGAGCGGAGGGGGAACTAGGGTGTTCGAAGAGTGGGAAGGAAGTTCAGGTTGACAGTCATTCCGCTCGGTCCTGGTGATCAGAAGGAAACAGACTGCTCGAGCAGGAGTTCCTCCTGCAAGGGCCCTCCCTGTGGCCCCAAGTCCCCTCTCCCAGGGAGACGCTTTACACGGGGCAACGAGACGGAAAATTCTGCCCTCACGGGACTGCATTATTAACTGCGTATCTGTGGCATCAGGGCCATATGGCATGTTTGAAGGAACGGAGAGGAATTCAGTAGTGCAACATGCAGACCACGAAGGAGAGAGAATTCTCCTGCAGTGGCCACAAAGGAGGAAGGTGTGCTTCGTGGAGAAAAGGTCCTTGCCGTGACTGTGAAAGGCCAGCACACTTACACTTAATAAATGAGAGCTTCCCGGCACAAACACTTCCCGACGGTGAGAGAGGCCCTCGGCGGCCCACCCAGGAAAGGCCCCGTGGCATGAATCCCTGAATGTCCCAGGAGGTCGGACTGTGCTTCCCTGAGAGCCCAGAGATCACCCAGCCGGGCTGGGGTCAGGGGTGTCCCCAGAGGGAGCACATGTGAGGCTCTGAGGCAGGTAGGCCAGCTTTGGCTGCCCGGAGATGAGAGCTCATCCCTCCCTTAGGGGTCTCTGCACGGGAAGCCAGCAGGGGAGCAAGTGTCCCCTCTCAGTGGTGACCAATGGAGGCAGAGGCTAGAGGGAGGCAAGGCTGTAAAGGGACCCACTGTGACCAACTTGGAGGATATGCATGGGTTGCCCTCTATTGGATACATCTGCTTCAAGATACCCTAAATCCTTCAGGTCTAGGATTCTCTTCCATGGTGCCCCAAAGAGTCAACATAGCCTCAAGCTCGTTTCCACCTCCGTGAGTGCTGAACAAGATGATGCTGTATAAGACACGTGCGGTATCCGGCACATGGGATATGTTTAATACGTGTCCCCTCATGTCGTTACTGCCACATCATTACGTCAGACTCCTGGTGCGCGTTTGCACTTTAGAGGTCGGCCTTCAAACCGAATGGTTCCCTCCAGCAACCATGCCCCCACCCCATCTTCCTCCCCTGCCAAGAGAGTTTGGGCTCCTTTTTGCTTTCTTTGTGTTCTGAACAAATGAATTCCTCTTATTCACTCATTTGCTTATTCATCAGTCCTCTGAACACTTCTGCCAAAGATTTACTGTGTGCTGGGCCAGCTGTCTTGCTGAAATGCTGTTACCTGCTTATGACACTCCCATACACAGCACCCCCATATATACAAATGCAATGCTCTTTTTTCAGGTTCCAGGTCTAATTACTGAATAGAGATGTGTGATCTCACTCGCTTTTTTTGTATGTGTATTTTTCCATCACCAACGTGTTTCTCGTGGGAACTTCATGCCTGCAGAGAGCATTTGGAGGCTCTGGTTTAGAGAATGTGAACTGCTCTAAGGTCCTCTGAGGCCCTTGCTGTCCAGATCAGAGGAGAGGAGGAGGGAGCCACCATGGTCGGGTGGGAGAGAATCAGGCCCGTTATGTACCTCGGGCCTGCTCCCTACCGGACTCCACTTGGAACCACTTTCCATTCTGTGAGGTCTGGGACAGATTTCTCCTTTATAAGAGGTGGCGGGGCAGAGAAAGACAGAGTCAGGTCATGCTGGAAACCAAGTCATCATATGGCAATGAAGAGCCACACAGAGATCTGTCCACTCCACCAGCACTTCCTGTGTGGCCACCCACAGGACCCTGCCTGGAGCGTTGGTGCTGCCTGTGTTGAAAAAATGTGCACAGAAACAGTTTAAAGGGGAAACAAAGATATTGCAGGCTCAGGCTCTGATGCTTACTTATCTTTGGAACCCTTGTTCTAGAGAGTTTTGTCATAACATGAGGGCAGCTGTTGCTGTCTGGAATGAGTAGAGGAAGAACAGCTCCCAGTTGCGGGGGGTGGGCTGCGGGGAGAGGTCTCGGGGAGCCGGGAGAAAGCGCACAGCAGCCCAGGCTGGGTGCCCGGATATAGCGGCAGGGGAGCAGGACGCATGCTCTCCTCTCCGGGAGTCTATTTCAGGCTGGCTGGAGACAAAAATGCGTTCTTTGCCACAGGAAGAATGCTCCCTCAGACAGAACTGCTAATCGGGCAAGATGAAGGGCTGCGGAATGTACGGCCAGGGGTGGTTACTGTTCGCTTTCCAGCAGGCTTTTTTTTTCTCTCTTCCTTCACTGAGTCACATGTATTTTTGGCTGGCTAATTTGGACGGTGGCTGGGTAGCCCCCTCCCCCATAGCCTTCATTTTTGAAAAGGTGGGAATTATCTGAGCCTGTGAGCTATCTTGCAAAGCTATGAGCAGTTTTCCAGAGCTACCCTATGTCATCTGTCTCCCTGACATAAAGAGGGGAGGCGGGAGGAGTAAGAGGAGGGTGTGGACAAGGAAAGGAGGGAGGAGGGAAAGCGGAGTAAAAGGGGGAGAGAAACATCTTGCTGACGTCAAAGAAGACCACACTCTACAGGATAACATTACTCGGGACCTCAACCGCCCACTCCCTCTAATTTACTAGAAACCAAACAGCCTGTTTTGAAACCTGTAGCCTGCAGTCTGTTATTTTGTTTGTTTGTTTTTTATTTTTGGTTTTGGGGTTTTTTTTGTTTGTTTGTTTGTTTTTGTTTTTTTTTGCTATTCTCTCGGGACCCAAAGGACTATTAATTGTTGGGAGTTTGAAAGCTACCTGATTCCCTGAAACAGAGGGGATTTCCACGAGTAATAATTCAGCCCGTGGTTGTGTTAGGGCGCTGGAGCTAGAGTAAATTGATCCAGCTGCTTGCAAGCTGATGGAAAAGTGCCCGGGGGAGAGGACGGCATCTGCAGCTGGGGCCGCGGCTGGCTCTGTCACGTGGCCTGGCCTGCCACCGACCGCAGGGCTGGCTCCAGCTCGCCCTCCGCCCCACCCCCTGCGCGCCCCCAGCCCGGCCCCCCCACCCCCAGCGCGCCCCCTGCGCGCCCCCCTGCTCTGCACCCCCCACCCCCCACCCCCCGCGCCGACTTCCCTTACAGAGCAGGTGTGGCAACCTCTTTCTTGGGAAATGCAGGACACAGAGGATGATGGGGGGGCGGCCTTATTGCCTAAGCTCCCTGAAGAGAGTCACCGTTTCGGTGCGTTGGCCGGTGGAATTATGCTTCCCAGAAGCCTCCCCTAGTTGTGCCCTCCAGACACTCAGGGCCTGTTTACAAATAAAATCGGAGCTGGCAGAGGTTACCTGTATGTCACCAGAGGCTAGAGAAATACTGATTCCACCACCCAGATGGTAGAGTTCAATCTGTTTTGTGGCCAAGGCCGCACAGTTAATTTTTATCCGAGTAAAGAATAATAAACACGGCATTAGCAACTAAATGTTTATCAATTTACAGTTCATTTCCAGCCAGATCATTTCACTCCAGCATGTTTTTACTGCTAGCTGATGCACTGGAGTGCTTTTCGTGAAACCATATGTGACTATTTAAGTCCTAGCCTCCGTAGCATCGATGTGGTGCTTTTCACCGTAATGGGACGATATTATTTGGCTATTTCAGGCACGGTCTTCCAATATTACATTCGAATGATGAAGAAACTGCAGCGAAGAAAGTTTACATGACCGGCTGGGGATCACCCCACGGTTGGGAGATGATGCTAAACAAGGACCCCCAAGTTTTTGTTTTGCTTTTAGTCCAGTGCAAACCTGTGTGCACTGGACCATGTGCCTGAGCCAGGGCTGCCTTGCTGGGGTTTCTTTTCCTCTTACAGTGAGTT
Organism: Neofelis nebulosa; assembly: GCF_028018385.1. NCBI lineage: Eukaryota > Metazoa > Chordata > Mammalia > Carnivora > Felidae > Neofelis > Neofelis nebulosa. The sequence continues at coordinate 5,959,365 of NC_080794.1, read as the reverse complement.
CATACCAGAAGGGGCGGCAGAGCAGGGGTGAGGAACCCCGAATAGGAGGAATGCCTTATCAAGGGAGATAAACAATGAGAGTACGATTGAAGCTGAAGTCCGTGGGGCTGCCCAGACAGCCAACCCGTCTTGCAAGTGCTTTGGCTGGTTTTGTTGTGTCAGTGGACTCACACCATTCGATGGTGTCATCTCTCGTGTATCACCAGACTGCGATAGCCAGAAACGATGCAGTGATGACAAAATGAACGCATGGCTAGCCCACCGCTTCCCACTGGCACGCATGAGGCCGGTTGGGACTGTGAGCAGGCGGAAGGCCGCTCACAGCATGTCGTGCGTAGGCACAGCGTGTGGTGTGGGGCCGCCAGCTCTTCTGACCCCGCTGTCGCCCACAGGCCGAGCAGAGGCGTGGCTCTTGAGCAGACGCTCAAGAAATGCTCTTGATGAGCGGGGTAGGCTTGACAGGGGCTGGTAGGCAATGGGTTGAAGATACCATAGTTGCAACTCCACAAATGAGGCAATGCCCCATTTCCCAATGAGCAGGTTACAAAAGTCTTGTGTGTGTGTGTGGTTTTTTCCCCTTGGTCAGCCTGAATCTATATACTTTAATGATGCAAGAGAAAGAGTCAAATTTCTAGTTATAAGATTTATTGATTTAATTATGTGCATATATAAAATCATACACACATATATATTTTTTTTAGAAACGTTGTCTTTTTTTTTTTTCAGTCATTATTCAGACTCTTCATCATCACCTGTCTTTGTCATCACTCGAGCCCCTTTTTCAGTGATCTCACCCAGTCTTTGAGAACACACCATTCTGCTTCTGCCCAAGTATCTTCGGGGTTTAGTACTTTTTGAGTCTGTATGTTGTGGTCCCTGGAAATGTTTGCTCAAGCTCAATACCCATGCACTACTTGTGATCTCCATAAAGCTAACTTCTTGTTGTACTGCTTTTAAAGGTGATTTTAATGAGGTTGGGGCTACACAAGGGAATGTTCATGCATTTTAACGATGCATACCAATGTATGAAGGGGTGAAATGACACCAGGTTTGGGATTTTCTTTAAGCTAGTTCAGCAAAGAGGGGCGTCTGACTGGCTCAATCTGTGGAGCACATGACTCTTGATCTTGGGGTTGTAGGTTCGAGCCCCACATTGGGTGTAGAGATTACTTAAAAGTAAAATTGGAAAAAAAGAGAGTTCAGCAAAGAGACAAAGACAAAAGACAAAAAAGGAACAAGTGTAGCAAATTTGGAAAAATCTAGGTTATTATTAATCTGGGTGATGGGCATATGGAACTTCATTTTACTATATGCTTTTTTGATATGTGTAAAAGTGTTCATAATAAAAACATTTTCTTTTTAATGAGCTTTAAAAGACTTGCTTACAATATCTAATTCTTATGGTTGGAGGCCAAACCTCCCGGAATAACTACAAAAACTGTTAAATGTGTTTTTTTATTAAAATGGTTTAAAAAATTTTTTTTAAGTTTAATTATTTTTGAGAGACCCAGAGAGAGAGAGAGAGAGAGAGAGAGAGCGTGAGCAGGGGAGGGTCAGAGAGCGATGGAGACACAGAATCTGAAGGAGGCTCCAGGCTCTAAACTGTCAGCACAGAGCCCGATGAGGGGCTCAAACCCATGAACCGCGAGATCATGACCTGAGCTGAAGTCGGTCATGAACCGAGTCACCCAGGTGCCCCTAAATGTTTTTTATTAAAAAAAACCAACAACCCAAATCATACCTCCAGGAAATCTCCATAATCATCCCAGACAACCACTGATTGAATTCCTTTCAGGGTATTTTGTTATTTAAAATAAAGAAATCAAGGGGCACCTGAATGGCTCAGTTGGTTAAGCATCAGCTCTTGATTTCGGCTCTGGTCATGATCCCAGGGTTGTGGGATCGAGCCCCACATCAGGCTCTGCGCTGACAGCACGGAGCCTGCTTGGGATTCTCTCCCTCTCTCTCTCTCTGCCCCTCCCCCACCCACATGCACAGGTGAGCTCTCTCTCACAATAAATAGGCATTTAAAGTAAAATAAAATAAAGAAATTGAGTGAGCACTCGATAATATGAGGAACTTTTAAGAGACACAAATACAGGATGACATCTCAGATTTGCCCACGTGTGTTATTTTCCTTTGTCTTTGTTGGGGTGAGCGGATGGGGTTGGTATGGGCCCCAAACAGATAACTTTTGTAAGTGATGGGGAGCTGGCCAGGGTACTTTGTCAAAAGTACCTATTACCTAGTGCCCTTGTTGGCATCTGAGCTGGAAGGCACAGGATAGCAGGGAACATGCTGTCCTGGGAGCCGGCCTGGTGTCACAGGCCTGGGATGGGGCATCAGTCATGGTGTAAAAGGGGAGAGGCTGCATTTTCTTCGTTGGGCAACGCTTATCCCCTGGACAGAGGGCACAGAGCTATGATGTACACAGCCAAAATGAGAGGGGTTGGGGCAACTGTCCAGCGAGCTCAGTCTAAGTCAGGCAAGAGTGTTGGGGCCTCAGAGTCCTAAATAGGCACGGTCGGAAGGAATCAGAAAACTCTTCAAAATTTACATTAGTTTCATAGTAATGGCTTTTCCAAAGTTGGGGGTGGGGGGGAGAAAATACATTATTTTTAAACATTTTGGAAGGATAAGATTCCTTCCATGCAAACAGAGTGGATTATTTGCAGAGAGTATTGAAATTAAAAATATCTACCCAGCCTGTGTGGGAAGTCTGGAATTCTCTGGAATTCTTTTACTTTATTGTCTTCTCCCCCACGAATGCACTGTGCCGTGCCACAGGCCAGTCACAACCTTTCAGAGAGTTACTTCTGACACTTTGTGGTATCACCTCAGTCACACTGACCATGTCATAAGAGAGAGAATCTTTCGTGTTTTGAAAGAACCTTCTCTCAGACATAAAAATCACAGCGTAATGGCTGTAGAGTGACCATCTCAACATCACGGTGCGAGCAGATCGGAATGCAGACAAACAAAGGAAGAGAAACAAACGGAGAGCAGGTTCTTTGTGGAAGATGCGTGGTTTTGTGATGAGCTAAGTGTCGATTCTAACCCCCAAGGACCGAAAAGTGTGAGGTTAGGTAAGCGTCTGCCAGATTCATTATTGCCATGTGGATTCTGTGAAGTCAGCTTGCAGGTCACTGGCAGTAGCTGCCGAGTAAAGTTCACTGACTGTGCATCCTTGCCCCGATTGGGCAGTTCCTGAAAACACCGCCTGCACCACCTTCTGGAAGCCCTTTGCTACCTTCAGGTCCGCACCGTGAGGGCGGACGCTTCTAGCACGGGAGCTCTGGCTGAATTCTGCAGGCATTGCTTGAGAAACGCCAAGTGGCCACTGGCCAGGGTCTAAGTTAAACCAGGAGATGGCTATCAACTCAAGTTGTTGGGTTTGGCACGTCTTTCTCGAGCTGCTGTGCGGAGCAGGAAAGAGAGACGTTTGTTTGTGGCCTTCGTTCATCAGTTCTATAGTGCACGCTTTAATCTGAAGCTTTTATTTGCTCAAGGGAAAAACAAGTCGGACTTGCCCACCGCGGAGGATTTCAATTGGACGGGGCCATAGAGTCCTCCACCCACGCTTTTTTACATTTATTTTCCAGCAACCTCATCAAGTGGTTTGGGATGCCTTCTGGTTGTGTTAAAAACTTTCCAATAGATTTGCTGCGCGTCCTGTGATAAATATAATCGTTTCCCCATGAATCATGATGATTTTGTACAGTACATTTATGCGCACGCGCACGCTGTTTGCATGAAAAATAGTGTGGCTGTATTAAGGAACGCTGATCTGGCTGCAAAGCCGTTACCGTTGGGTTTTCTTCAGTGTGGTTATCCTTCCTTCTGGTCGGTGAATAAATATCGTTTGGACAAGGTCTGGCCCAGACGCTTTAACCGTAAAGCTTAATGTATAACTAGTATGTTTTTCTTCTGTGTCAGCAGTTGGCAACACGATACTGTAAATAAGGATTCTGGCGAGTAAATGGATGTCTGTAGCGAGAGGAGGGGAAGGCTGGAGTAGGCAGTTTTGAAATTCATGCCAGGGGTTGCTACAAGTGATAAGGTAATTTGAGTAACCTGTAAGACCTGTGGATTCACAGGTTTCAAAAACAGGAAAGTCTCTTGTTTAAAAACCCTCTAAAGCAACATGTGGGCTTAGAAAAGAAGCTGGCTTGTGGTTAGGTGATTGTACTTCCTTATTGATATAATGGCTGGTGACGCAAGGCCTCCTGGGATTGCAGTGCTGTGACCGCAGGCCCGACAGTTACCCTGACCAGGTTCTGAAACAGGCCCGGGGCTTTCTGGACGGATGAGAAGTCTAAAAATTTCCCTTTTCATTTCCTCTCTTGTGTGACTTTGTCTTTTTTTTTTTTTTTTTTTTTTAAACCTGGTAATTAAAAAGGGAATTTTGCCTGTGCTCTGAAGGAGTTTATCTTGACTGAGTTGCTTCTCTCCTACTCCTCAAAAATCCCACCCTGAAAACCCCAAGCTAAAAAAAAAAAAAAAAAAATTCATCCATTCTCGCAGATTTTTCAGTGAGTCTATGTTTGATTAATCTGCTTTGAGGCTGGGTTCAGAACGAGCAGATCTTTGAAAAGGGTATGAATTTTGAAAAACACTCCGGAACTTGTCTGTATCCTCAAACTTCTGGGTGTTTCAAGCCCAATGAATGCTGCGTCCTTCCGGAAACCTAACCCTCGCACAGCCAGCCGGGAGGCTCGATTGGGTAAATGCTCCCAGGACTCATGCTCGCGTTCTGAAACATGAAAACAGATGCCATTCCTGGGTGACACAGCTAACTGACCACGGCATGGAGAGTTCCACCGGCTAGATGTGCCGGGCTGTGCTAGGCCTCGAAAACACGCTGCATGCGAACCGAACTTCAGAAAGTGTTCTCCTGTCTGCTCTGGAGAGGGTTCGGGTGGGACAGCTTGGTGGGCTGAACGTGCTTTGAGGTGGTTGCTACTCTTGCTGTCTGTCCTGGGGAGACCTAGAGGGCAAACAGGTGGAACCCACTTCCCCACCCAGACTCCTCCCAGAATCCTTATGGCTGCATTCTTCCTTACCCATCTTACGTATGTTTGCAAGCAAACACATATGCGTGTGTCTATGTACCTGTGTATATGTTTGTGTATACGTATATGTGTGTGCATACATATATACGCACACACATCGGCGTGTTTTCTATGCTATTTAGGCCAGCCCACGAGTCCCTTTCATTTTTCCGCAAATTCAAAGAAGATAACGTAAGGAAGATGTGTATATTTTCACGTTCCAGTAAATTACCGGTCTAACGTGCTGATTCTCACCAAACGATGCCCTCATAGTGATTCCCTCGTCTTGGCTCTGACGATCTGCCTGGGATGAATGAGTGTCAGACTTTACTGCTCTCTTTTTGGTAAGCCCGAAGAATCTGCCCAATCGTGTCACTGAGGCCACAAGGAAATGTCATCCTGCTAAGCGTGGGAGCTAATACCTGCCCAAATGTTAAGGTTGTAGTGAGAGCAAGAACCGTTTTCTGCATTATGCATATCTATGGTGTGTGTGTGTGTGTGTGTGTGTGCATGGGTACTGAATGTGAGTGTGTCTGCTTTGTATTGCACGTACTGTGTGTGTGGATGGGTACTGTGTGTGTGCGTGAGTACCATGCGTATGTAACCGTGCGTGTACGTGCTGTGTGTGTACACGAGCACTGGGCACGTGTGCGAGTGTGCACGTGTACCATCCGTGTGCATACAAGTGCACACGTGCATGTATACTGTGTGCGTGACACACGGGATGTCACAGAGCTATGGGGGCAGTGATGCGGAGGAGGCTGGTGTGGGGCAGGTCGATTGCTTCAGAGCTTTTCTTTTGCTTTGTTGCCCTGTTACAGAAACTTAAAGACAGGTAAAGCGTGTATCCTATTTCTCCTTCCCGCCTGCCTCTCAAGCGAGTTCTGTGTGAATATCTTTTAACTTCAGCCTCAGGAGAAAGGAGAGCATTTTGGAATTGAGAACACGGAGCAAGGATTCGACACCGCACCGTTCTCTTTTGCTCTGCGTGTGTGTGTCTGTGTGTTTCTTGTGTGTCCAAAAGACAGAGAGGAGAAGCCAAAAAAAGGCAAAACAGGGAATCGGATTGGAAAGAGAGTATAAGTTTGTATTCATAAAATAAGACTTTTATTCCTCTACCCAGGACTCTGCCCCAATTTCCTGTCACTCACCTCAGTGTCAGTGCTGACCCACTTCTGGCTATTTTTATTTGTTCCTTGAAAATCCTTGCTGCGTGATTAAAGTTTACTCTCGTCAACTTTGTTCTGACCCTCCCTGCCATCTGGGTCCAAAAGTGCAGCCCTTCCCACCTCGCTCCCTGTAATGACGGGTGAGTTCAGAGCCAAGGAACAGCAGGGTTTTACTGGCGATGTGCCAAATCAGCGACCCCTTTCCCTGCTTCCAGAGCTGGCAGCGAGGAGCTCCTGCCTGCTCGTGGAGCGTCGCTGCCCGTGTCTTCGCCTTTTGTCTGGTTTTCCTCTCGGGAGCACGCGCAGTCCCCCCCACCCGGCGACAGCATCTCCGTGTCCCAGCCCTGCGGGGGGCTCTCACCCCCCGGGGACAGCGAGTGTGCGGGCACTTATCTAGGATTACAACCTGAGTCAACAGTGGGACCAGGAAGTGGACTCAGGGTCCAGCATCGTATGGAAAGTTGGGTGTATTTACTTTTCTCTCAAAGCAAACTTTGATTTACTCTTTAATAAGTCACCGCTGAGGATATAATTCTAGAAAACCCAAGTTCCCATGTTGATAACAGAGGAGAGGAAACAGTGAGTCTTTGCATTTTTCCAGCTTTATCATTAACCCCAGGTGTGGAAACTCATTTGCTTTAGAAGGATTCGTTTCCAAGTTTTCAAGAAGGTGATCATTCTCCATTGATGAGGTATTTTGGGCATCCTTAGCTGAAAGGCATTATAAACGGGGTAGCCCATGGCACCCTGGAGGAGCTGTGTGACTGACTAACCGGTGACCTTGGCTTCGGACAGGTTAACGTCTTGGCTCTATCACTCCCCGTGTCACCTGGGGAATCTCTTCACTTCATTGGCCTCAGTTTCCTCATCTGTAAAATGGAGATAAAAAGTGGTCCCCCTCAGAAGGTTGTTACAAGGATTCAGGAAGGAGATGTATGTGAAGGGTCAGAAGGGAGAGTGGAATAAAGGAGATGCTTAGTATTCAAGCTGTTGGGATTACGTATGACTTAAGTCATTTTGATTGCATGGAGTAAACCTTCTCATTTTGCTTTCTAGAAGTTTCTCGAGGAAGTCACCTGTCCAAGGTACAAAATGTGATTTCATCCTCCGTGCTTTCCCTGTTTGCTTCCACATGAGTGGATGGAGCAGAAGGGCTAGAATAAAAGAATGTTCTTACCTCACTGCTGATGGGGACGCGGGTCCTGGGAGTGGTTGGGGTGAAAGTTTCCTCTCCTTATGGTCAGTACTTCCTCATTAAATGTGGTGAGCTGCAAACAAAGGAAAAAAAAAACAAGAAGAAAAAGGAGGCCCCCAGGACCCTTCTCATATGTCTGTGATGATCTCTGCAGAGGAGTCATTTCTTTGCTTGCCCCATGGGCCCAAAAATAACTTCCAGGGAGAAGGAGAGCACCCTTTTCTTGAGTTCTCACAAGCTTCTCTCCCGACAGCTCCTGTAGCAGAGATGTGAGCAGGAGTGCATATCGCTCTTTGTGATGAGCATCAGGAGCAGAAAGAGGGGGGGCACCCAGGAGATGAGGGGTGCGGGGGTGGGTGTGCCATGAGGGGTGCACTCTCTCGAGAGCTTGCCGCTTTTGAAATCTCTAATTGCCATGCACCGGTGATTCTGAACTCTGTCAGTGATAGAATCCTCCTTCCACAGGGCGGCCATTCCTCCTGTGCACTGGATGAGCTGGGGTAGAAGGGAGACAGCGTGGCCCAAAGTTAAAGGAACCTGAGACATTTCTTTCCTCCAAAAGAGGCTGGAGAAGCCAAGTGTTCAGGCATTCTTTGGGGGTCGAAAGAGTGATGACAGACGGGGAGAGACGTGTCCATAGACCGTGTACTGAGATGTCCCCTGCCTCTGCTTGTGACCCCCAGCAGCCCACGGGGCGGGCCTGGGAGCGGAGCCACCATGGGGCTGCTCTGGACTGGGCTGGGCTTGGGGTGGGGGGGTGGTCATACGTTGGAGACAAGCTGGTAATCGGACCTTCGAGCAAAGCTGGAGGTTGAGGGTGTGACAGAGACCGGTAGCATTCCTGTATGTAAAGACTCCTTCCCCTTCGGCCCTGACCTGGAGATGGGTGCTCCTTCTGCCCTGCTCCGCTGCCATTTCTGGTGGAAATAGCTAGAAAGACTCCTGCTTACCAACAGCGGGGCTCCTTTAGCTCCCACTGCTACCTGGTGACACGCACAGAATCGTGCTCGTTCAACAGATGAGGAGACGGAACCTCCCCAGTATCACCCCGCTGGGAAGTGATGGGTCTGGAATTGTCTGCCACACCCTGGCCTCTCTGCCTCCAAGGCTGAGGAGACCCTGAGGAAGCCATCGTTTCTTTCCAGTGTTTTGCAAGGCTGGGTGCAACATCATCTTGGGGAGAGTACACGGGGCTCCCCTTAAGCTCACTAGGCCAGCTTATGATGCAGCACAACCGAAGACATCACCTTTGTGTTCTTGAAGGACACAGAGCCAAATAAATAGACCCTCAACAAGCTGGGGCTGTTTCCAGAGGGGCTGGGTTCCCATGTATGGCAAGACTCATACAGGGCAGTGGAACAGATTTTGAGAGAGCAGTTTGCTTTGAAGGTGACCTTGGAGGCACATGGCCTTTATCGGTTTTCTGGAATCCTTGCGCAGAGGCAGGCCTGACCGTGGGCCCCTGCTGGCCGAAGTGCCTCCTTGTCGTGAGGGCTTTTTGGCTGTGGAAGAACTTGAGAGAGACTCTCACCAGCCTCTCTGTGCTCAGGATTTGCTCATCCCTCCCCACCTACTTTCCAAGCACAGAGGAAGCCTCAGAAAACGAGGGAAGTGTCTTACACGGAGTCCACTTGAGTTGGTAGAATCCAGTGTGATGCAAGACCCCGTGTTTGAACTCATCGAGGCCGGTCTACCAGGTTCGTTGAACCCCAGGCGCCTGGAGGGCCCCTGAGCACTGGGCCAACCCGATGGATAGGCTAGCGTGAGGCTACGGCCGGGGCCAGGTCCCCACCGAGGGGAGGAAGCCAGGAGCCCCGGTGCTAGGCCTCGTGTGATCTCGGGACAACATTCGGCGGTCTGCTTTGGGCCCGGCCTCCCTGAGTCGGAGAGAGGAATCTACCTTAGCGAAGGAAGACCTGGCCTGTCGGGTTATTTGTGGCTCTCTTCTTGCCTGCCTTTGTTCCGCGGATTGGTGTGCATAAAAGGCTGGTTGGGCCGGCGAGAAGTGCCCATCAGTGACTCAAACAGGAAATTGGAAATCGGACACCGAGGGTCTACCCCCACCCTGCCTCTGACTCACGCTCAAACAAACCCAACACCCGCCCTGACCTCTGCCCCCTCCATCTGTGGCCGGCCAGGCCTGACAGCAGCCCCGTCTCCCCACCAGGGGAACGCTTCCAGAAGTCCAGCACTGGGCCAGCTTGCTGTGGGAGAGGATCCCTCAGGTGTCCACATGAAGGCCGTGGATGCAGTCTCTCTCTCTCTCTCTCTCTCTCTCTCTCTCTCGCCCGCTCTCTTTTTGTCTTCAACAAAGTGAATTCTTAAATTTTTTCTCTTTAAATTTTCATCCATTATATTCATCAACGCAGCGAGATGGAACATTTGGCAAAATTATTTCAAGTAGCACTCCAACCTGTGATCGTAATTTCAAATCGAGGAATTTGCTGAGCAGCTGTGGGAAGAACAAAGGGCCAGAGGGGGAGGGGAGGCAGGTTGTGCGCACACGGACGGGGAACTGGCCTGCTCCGGCCCGAGGTATGTCTATACTGGGCGGGGTAGGACTGCAGTTTCCATCTGCTGAACACACGGCACGAACCACTTAAAACTAGATACACGGAGCAGAGGATTGAGATTCAGTTTAATACGATGGGCCGAAAGCTTCACCCAGGAGTGGGACCGGCCTGGCCTCGAATCTTCAAGCCCCGCCACTCACCACCCTCCGCTGGGTCACCTGTAAAATGGGAACATTCACTGTAACCACATCTTCGGGACCATTATGACATATATTCCTTTAGCTGGCTAATTACTAGCACGTAGTAAGTGTTCAAAATGCTATTACTGTCGCCCACATGCAGAAATGGACAATTTCCGAGCTTCGTCTTTGCAACTGACTCGTTCAGCAAACATCTGTTGAGCACCTATTATGCTCCAGCAGTGGGGCTGGGTGTTATAGGAGTACAAACATGTAAAGCATAGGCATTAATATGCTACTAGATAAATAATGATACTTCTGTTGAGTTGAAAATGACTCCCAAGAATATTTAATTCATTTACAAAGAATCTTTCCTTTTTTTTTTTTTTTTTTTTTTTTTAAACATTTCTTTATTTCTGAGAGACCGAGAGAGACGGAGCACAAGCAGAGGAGGGGCAGAGAGAGAGGGAGACAGAGGATCCGAAGCAGGCTCTGCACTGACAGCAGCGAGGCTGATGCGGGGTTCGAATCCACGAACCGTGAGGTCATGACCTGGGCCGAAGTCACACGCTTAACAGACTGAGCCACCCAGGTGCCCCTACAAAGAATCTTTCTTAAGAGATGGTCTAGCAGAAACAATTCGGAAAAAATGTATGAGTTAAAAAAAAAAAAAAGCTGTCTTATTTCCAATTGTTTTTGAACTCCTTGCTTTTCAATAAAACTATGATCTAAATGAACGCAATTTCTTAAAATAAGCCCTGCTTCATACCTGAGAACTTCAAGCAGCTAATTCGCAGATAATCAGACCTATTTGCAAACAATCTGATTTGTCTAAGTGCCTTCCCAAGAGTGCCACGCGTGTGCTCAGAAAGACTGTCATTTGTCTGGATTACCCAGTTCTGCTAAATTATGGTTTTGAGAATCAGAAGTAATCTAGTCCAACCTCTTGTCCTGTGAATAGTATTTCTGAGAGATACTAGTTAAGCTTGTGCTCAAATTCTGTGAGGAAAGGAGAAGGTAGGTACCTTGCAGGGTTGAATAGCTCTAGAGGGAGATTAATTTAAATTTGTGTAGCCATGGAAAGGAGAAAAAGGCTTTTTGTTGTTTTTTGCTTTCATCTTGCTCCCCATTTCTGTTGGCTGGTCTTGCTTTGACTCCTGTCTGTCTCTCCCCTTTTACCCTGAGCTGCCGCATGCCCTCTGCCCCAGGGGGAACAACCATAGCCCTGGTCACCGTTGGGTGGCCAAGCGTACCCTGCTTTGGAAGTTGAGAACCAACATTCAGTTGATTGTTCCTTGCCCTGTTCTCTGGGGTGGTTCAACCAGGCTCTGCTTTCTTGGAAAACAACAGTGAACTTTGTTCAGCCAGAGCCTTATTTCCCAAATTCTGATATTTGCTCACTGGCCCTCCTCCCTCCAGCTGTTCCCAACTGCTGACCACTTCTTACGCGCGCGGCTAGCTGCTTCCGCTGTTCTGGCTCTTCTTGGAAGGCAGCCATCAGGGGCCAAGGCAGATGTTGCTTGTGGCCTTGGCTTGTGGTCCGAATCCATGACTGCATCATTTGGAAAGTGTGTGTGTGCGTGTGACTACCTTTGAAACCAAAGGGCTAAAAGCAGAGCTTTTAATGAGCAGAGCAGCTCCATGAAAAACGTGCAGTTGCTTTATGGCTTCTGGTTGCCTGTGGAATTGTTAGAATAAAAAAAAAAAAAAAAAAAAAAAAAAAAAAAAAAGCAAGTCAAGAGCAGCTAAAGTAAAAAGAGAAAAGGGAAAGGTTTATTTTTGGAGCTCTTGAATTCAGAAGCTCCTTCTGACTTCCCCACTTCTCCTGACTTGGCTTTGGTCTCGTGGGCGCTTCGAGTGTCTGGCCTTTGTCTCAGCCCTCGGTCCCAGGGACCCTCTGGCTCTCTGGGTCTTGGAGTGAGATGTCACCCAGCCTCCTTCCACCCTGTCTGATGGCTGCTCACTGGCTGGGTCCTGGGAGGTGCTGCAGAAAGGCATGCCCTAGCTTGGACTGAATTCTGAGTGGCTCATGCTCTTGTCTCAAAACACCTAGACCTCATCTGGAGTGTAAAACGGGCTTTGTTTGGCCTGAGTGATATGTGGTATAATTTGGTTTAGTTATCAACATTTAGGAAACAGGAGGTCACAGGAAATACAGATTTTTAGTTCAGCCTGAAGTTGGGGAGGGGCAAGACTGGATATTTGCTCTCTTTCGAACCGAGTGGTAGCTGCCCTTCCTGACATGTGGAACATGTTCTCCACTTGGCCACACTCTCTCCAGCAACAAGGAGTATCTTTCTGGACATAGACTGGTATTAGATGCCATTGACCCATGGGCTTCTTCCCTTCCACACCCCTCCCCAACCTGCCTCATTCATGAAGGGTCTGCCTGATTCTCCTGGACTTTGAGTTTGCTGTCCGTGTTCAGTGGAGTGTGATTCACATGCTCCCCCTTATCTCTAATAGACTCCAGGCCCCCCACATTCTTCTTGCTTCCCTTCTGCCCCCCCTTCCCTCTCTCCTTCTTTCCTCCTCTTCCTTCCCTACTTTCTCTCTCTCTCAGTCTCTCTCTCACTTCTTGAACTATAAAACACACCTACAGAAAAGCGTTCACAGCGAAGACCTGTAACTCGATTTATCACTGAGTCAACACCGGTGTCGTTACCAGGTCAACAGATAGGACTGTAGAGTACTTTAGAAGCTCTCTCTGCTCCCTCCCTGCCATGCCCTCCCCACCACAGGTAACCAATATCCTGACCTCCATGGTAAAACACCCTTAATTTCTGTAGAATTTTACCAGCAAAATATATGTTCAATGCTAGAGTTTAGTTTTGCCTGTTTTGACAACTTCATGTAAATGTAACTCTACAGCATGTATTCTTTCATGCATGGCTTCTTCCACTCAACATTAGACTTGTGTAATTCACCCCTGTTGTTGTTTATAGCTGTAGTCTATAAATTTTCATCACAAGATTGTGTTACCTTTTATAAGTGTGATGCAGTTTTGTCTTTTTGTTCTACTCATGATGGACATTTGGGTTGTTCCCAGTTTAGAGCTAGTACAGACGGTGTTGCTATGAGCATTCTTATGCTTGTATACTGGTGCATGTATGCATTTCTGACAGTATTACCTCCAAGCCTGGGGTTTTTCCTGCGGACAGGTTTTAAATTATGGATTTAATTAGTTGAAGAGTTATTTGACTAGATAAGATTCATATCTCTTGTGTTCATTTTGATAAATTGAGTTTTTTAGGATTTTAGTATTTATCTAAATTTTCAAATGTAATGGCATGACATTGTTTACAATATTTTCTTACAATTTTTAACAACGGTGGGCTCTGTTGTGATGTCTCCTTTTCATGCCTGATAGTGATTCTGTTTATCTTTTCTTTCTTTTCCCCCCTTGTTCGATTCTGCTGAGGTTTTGGGTTTTAAAATCAATTTAATACTTTTTCCACAGAATCAAACTTTTGATTTTGTTGGTATTTCCTATTGTATATTTGTTTTCTAGTTCATGAAATTCTGCATTTATCTTTCTTTTCTTTTTTTCCTTTGGGTTCAATTTTCAGTGCTTTTTCTAATTTCTTGAGATGATGGATTAGTTCTTTGATTTTAAGCCTTTATTATAATCTAATATATGCAAGTAAGATTATAAATAATCATCTAAACATAGCTTTAACCTTATCCTATGAGTTTCAACATGTAATATTTTCATTATCATTCAATTAAGATATGTTTAAATTTTCTTTGATTTCCTATGGGTACTTTAGGAACATTCCTGAATTTTCCCATACATGAGAGTTTTCTCATCATATTTCTATTATTAATTTCAAGCCTAATCATAACGTAGTTAGAGAGTATATTTTGTATAATTTCAGTCACTTGATATTTGTTAAGACTTGCTTTGTGGCTCAGCATACAGTTGACGTTTGAAACTTCCTTGTGTTCTTGAAAAGAAGGTATACAGTTAGTAGTTGTGAGCTCAGTATTCTACCGCATCCATTAGGTTATAGTTGCTGATTGTATTGTTGGAATCTTCTATATCCTTCGTGACTCATTGTCTATTTGTTCTATTAGATATTCAGAGAGGTGTGTTAAATTCTCCCATTAAGATTGTGGATTTGCTGTGTGTGTATATGTGTTGGTTTTTGCTTTATGTGTTTTGAGGTATTAGGTATATATAATTTTCGAATGCTATAACTTCAATTCACTTTTTGAATTGAAACTCTTATCACTATGAAATGTCTTCTTTATTTCTAGTGATACTTTTTACTTTAAATTCTATTTTGATAAATGATATAGGTACTCCTATTTTACATTGGATGTATTTTTCCATCTCTTTACCTATGTCTATTCTGTATCCTTAAGTGCCATAAGCTTCTCTCGTAAACGTTATACAATTAAAAAAAATTAATGCAGTCCGACAATTTTTTCTTTTAATTGGTGCATTTAGTCTGTTTATATTTACTAATGAAATTTAATTTACATTTAATTTAATGTAATTTCTGGTATATTTGGATTTAAATCGACCATACTATTAAGTGTGGTATTAATATGATATTCCATTTGTTCCACCTACATCCCATATTTATGTTTCTCTCACTTTATTGCTTCTTTTGGATTGGTTATTTTTTAATATTCCATTTCCTTTCTCTATGACTTTGGAAATTGCATACGCTTTTACTATTCTTCTGGAGGTTGGCCCCAGGATTGCAGCATCACCTCTTGTGTTATTAAGGTCTAATCTTAATTGGTTTTGTGCTCTTCTCAGGCATTTCAAGGACTCTGGAACACTCCAACTCCATTTGCCCCCTCCCAAATTATTTTATTATTTTATTATTTTTAATGATTTTTGTTTTTACAATTATTCACTTTTGAGAAACAGAGTGAGACAAAGTGTGAGCAGAGGAGGGGCAGAGAGCGAAGGAGACACAGAATCCGAAGCGGGCTCCAGGCTCCCAGCAAGTGGTCAGAATAGAGCCCGATGCGGCGCTCGAACCCACGAACTGCGAGATCATGACCTGAGCCGAAGTCGGATTCTCAACCGACTGAGCCACCGAGGCGCCCCCAAATTATTTCATGTTATTGTTGTCATGCATTTTAAGTGATACGTATTTCAAATCCAACAATTTTTAAAATCGTTTTATATAGCCACTATCTATTTATATTTACCTATATACTTGCTATTTTCTATGCATTTCTTTCTTGCGTCTCTGACTTCCTACTTGGGACTATTTTCCTTTGACCTAAAGAACAGTCTTTAATATTTCCTTTGGTGTGAGTGACAAGTATTCTTAGTTTTGATTTCTAATTATCTTTAGCTGACCCTCTTGAAGGATATTTTTGTTGAGCATAAAGTTCTAGGTTGACAGTTTTTTACTTTTAGCCTGTTAAAACCATTCCATTATCTTCTAGCTTTCATTGTTTCAATTGAGAAGTTGGCTGTAAGTCTCACTGTTGCACCTTTGACCATAATCTGTTCCTTATTCTTTGACTTCTTGTAATACGTTTCTCTTTGCTTTAGTTTTCAGCAATTTTATTATGATTTGCCAAGGTGTAGATTTCTTTATATTTCTCATGGTTGGGTGTTTTAAAGGTCTTCTTTAATCTAGCTTTATGTATTTAGTTAGTTTTGGAAAAGTCTCAGTCATTACCCCTTCAAATATTCCTTTTTTCCCATTCTCTCTCGACTCTTTTTTTAGGATTCCAATTATATGTGTATTAGACTTTCTCACTCATATTATTTCTCTCTTACCCTCTCTCTTGTCTTCTCCCTCCTTCAATCCTCTATACTTCATATTTTGTGCACTTCACCTTTGTCTGGTGTACTATGAAATCCATCCATGACCTCTTAACTTTGTTGCTTATATTTTTTTAATTCTAGAGGTTTTATTAATTTCTTTTTCATGGTTTCGAATTCTTTTCTGAAATTCTCAGTTTTGTCTTGTATCGTCTCAAACACAATAAGCACACTTATTTTAAAGCCTGTGTCTGATAACATCGATATCTGGAAACCCTATGAGTTTGTTTCTGTTGTCCACTATTCTGCTGGTTTTTTTCATGTTACCTTCTTAAGAAGCCGTTTTTGCTTTTTATAGTGTATGTATTTGCAAAACTAATTGTAGAAATAATTTGAGGCCTCGGACGATATCTTCCTCTAGGGAGGATTTCCTTTCCTTTTTCAGGAGGCTGAGAGCACTAGCACCCTGGGATTAATGTAATCCAATTTTGTGAATTGAAAATGATTTGAAGGTCTGCACTGTCTTCAAAGGCCTGATTATTTCCGGTTAATATTTCCTCCTATGGTGCAATCCTTCAGTGTCCTATCCTAAAGATAAGGATTTTCCTGGGACATCCAATTTGGCAGGCTCTGGACTCCAACTTCTGATTCCTTAGCCATATGATCCTGTCAAAAGTTCTACTCAGCCTCTTAGCCCCCCTGCTGCCTGGTCTGGAGTTGGCCAACAGTCCAGAGGAAGAGCATCTTGAGGCTTTGGGTTTACCTTCTGGACCTCCATTTCCCCCAGCTCTTGGCTTGCTAATTCTTCACTCTTGTGTTAACCATCTGTTGCCTCCAGACAGATGATTTGACTTTTAGGTTTTGTGTACCTTGTGTGTTTGTTTTCACTGAGAAGACTGGGTGTGAATTACCTAGTCTCCCATGGTTCTCTTCCAATTTCTCCTCATCGTCAGACTTTTTCTTTCTCTTTTCTTCCCCTTCACACCTCAGGGAAGGAAATGTTCCTTCTTTTTTTCTAAACCAAGCCCTTATTTGTGTTACGTGGTCTTCTTTCTCTCAATACTTGTGTAGAATCATAAAGCATCTTCAACCTCTCCCTCGACGCTGGGCGTTCCCCTATGAGCATGTGCAACTATCCTCTATACAAAAAAATAAAGGCCGTGCCGCATCTGAACCTAAACTCTGCAGTTCTGGCCAATCACCAGACCATGTGGAGCTATTTTTGATGACAACTCTTGCTAGAACAGTGTCTCAGTTCCTTTTTTCCAGAATAATGTTGACAAGTCTGCTCAAATTAGTGTTCCCATCTTGATTGATTCACTTGGCCAGAATACGTTTACAAATCAGTGGAGAATAGTGGAGGAGGGTTGGAGAAAAGAAGATGTAATGTTTTTAAGTTTTGCGGTCCAGCATGTAATTTTTTTCCATAAGAGTTTTCTCTCCCTTGCTCCTGCTATTTCCCTCCGCTCCCTTTTAGCATCAGAGTTTTAAAAAGAGTGATCCATTCCTGCTGTTCCCCAAACATATCTTTTTATTTAAAGGTCACCAAAACATCCCAGCTGCCCACCCAGTGACCTTTTCTTGGTCCAAAGTCTCCTTGATCTTTTTGCAGGATTTGTCATGGTTCCTGCCTCTTTCTCTTAAATTCTCTCCTCCTTCAGGTTCTGGGATGTTTGACTTTTTTAGCTCCCCTGACTGCTCATTCTTTTTTCATGTTTCATTCCTTTGTTCTGTTTCCTAAATGTAGAATTTCGTAAAGATTCCTGGCCCTCTTCTCTTGTTTCCTCTTCTCACTTCTTTTCATCACAGACTTTGCCTTTGTAAACTTATGGCACCCCTCTTGTACAGGACACCCTTAATCTAAATATCTGGCCCAAGCTTCTCTACAGGTTTCCAGTTTTGCATTTCTGAATGACTGTCAGTGTCTTCTCTCTGCACGTCCTAGAGGTCCCACAAAAATATTTTTAAAACTGAGCTCATAATTTCTACCCATAAACTTCCTCTTCCTTCTAACTCCCCATTCATCATTCCTGTACTATGACTGCAGCCCAACACCCACTGTTCCTTTTACAATCAGTGCCCTTCCCTTCATTTCAACCTGTGCAAATCCCACGTAGCTTCGGAGGACCAGTTCAATGCTCCCTCTTTCAAGCAACCATTGAGTAATGTGGAAAAGAGTATGGAATTCGGCAGTGGGAGATACGGTGCAAATCCAGGCTCTGTTACCAACGTTTTTGCCGCACATTTTTCTCATCCGTAAAAATGGGAATAGGAATGACTAATCCACAGGTTATTGAAAAGATTAGATGAGTTATTTATGAATATATTCTATTTCTTCTACTTGCCCCTTAAGAGCAAGATTCATTTCTCATGATGTAGCTCAGGTACTTATTAAATAGTTAAAAATGAATGGATTAATATTGCAGAGTTTGCCAAACAACATGGTGCCGATGTCAGCATTTTATTCATTAGTTAAAAAGGTCAAACCCACTTTGTTTTGTTCATTTGAACGTTACGTGATTCTATACCGTCACTACTTTGATACCTTTATTTCTATCCAATTTAGCTGCTTGATTTAATGTCAAGTGTCCGCTAAGATAGGTGAAATCATCGTGAGCCCCTAGAGCCACCGTAGCCTCCATCTGTTGTCGCCTTCACAAGTGCGAGGAAGTTTGGATAATTGTCTAGTGGGTTGAATGGTGTAGATCACTGGCCCTGGCTGGAAGTGTTCCCACATCCCATCACCTCTTTTTATTCTTGCTTAATTTATCCAGATAATTGCTTCAACTCTTCACTTCTCCTGATCTTTGTCAGATAGCCGATTGGGTCCGGGCAGCCATCTGTTCATCCTCCCCTACTCTCATTTCTCTTTTTGACCTTCTTTCCTCCTCCTTAAAGGTGGGTGAAGCTGGCCTTGGAAAGCCAGCCCTTCGCTAGGAAGTGGCCCTTTTCCAAGAGTTCATCGGGCCCAGTATACCTGTCTGCCAGGGTGGGTGCACCAAGCGCTCGTCTCCCGCCTGGCCTATCGCGTACAGCTGAACACATTTGGCAGAAGCTCCAGCAATTTGGTGATTCATTTTATTTATTTTTTTTTATTTTTTTTAAATTTTTTTTTTTTCAACGTTTTTTATTTATTTTTTTGGGACAGAGAGAGAGACAGAGCATGAACGGGGGAGGGGCAGAGAGAGGGGGAGACACAGAATCGGAAGCAGGCTCCAGGCTCCGAGCCATCGGCCCAGAGCCTGACGCGGGGCTCGAACTCACGGACCGCGAGATCGTGACCTGGCTGAAGTCGGACGCTTAACCGACTGCGCCACCCAGGCGCCCCATGGTGATTCATTTTCTGATCTCACCTGGTCGGATCTTGGCTCACCCAGTTCCTGGTTCCCTTGGCTGGCAGCGTCTGGCAGGCATCCCATCTTGGCTCCTTTCTGCTTTGCCCACTCTCCACTCTTAGGTTAAGTCCTTTAAGGGACTTTGACGGAGGTGACGTGAGGTATGAGCATGCATGGTGGAATTGTCATATGATAACCGGGAGGTTTCACAGAACAAAGTTTTCTGGTCACGGCCAGTCTAGCAGGCTGAATAACGGCCCTAAATATATCAGGCCCTGGTCCTTGTAATGTGTACATGTTCACCTTATTTTGAAAAAAAAAGTACTTTGCAGATATGACTAAGTTAAGGATATTCAGATGGAGAGATTATGGATTGTTTGGGTGATCCCTAATGCCTTGGCAGGTGTCCTTATAAAAGAAATGCAAAGGGAGATCACCCACACACGCGCGCACACACACGTGCACACGCGTGCGTGCACGCATGCAGACACAAGAGAAAAGGCAATGGAAAATTGGAGGCAAAAACTGGAGTGATGTGGCTGTAAGCCAATGTCAGTGGCCACCAGAAGCTGGAAGAGGCAAGGAACGGATTCTCCCCTAGAGCCTCCCCAGGGGCCATGATCCTGTTTACGCCTTGACTTTGGCCCAATGGTACTGATTTGGACTTTGGATCTCAGAAGAGCGAGAGAATTAAACGAATAATTTTAAGCTAGAAAGCGTGTGACGGTTTGTGACAGCAGCCTCTTAGGAACATAGCATAGCCAGTAACGATGATGCAGAGGGGAGCCCTGTAGCATCACTTCTTGGCTGGAGGCCCCCTTCCTGCAAACCCATATCTGGGGTGCTCCAAATGCCACGTCATAGTAAGTCAGCAGATATTTATCGAGCAATGCTTTGATCGGTGCTCACCTGCAGAGCCACAGAAACCAACCCAGTTCGTGTAAGCAGAAGGAGGTTGATTGCAAGGCATTAAAACACTAGCAAAAGAGTCAGGATGGAGGGTCCAGGCTGAGCTGTTGGGGACGAATCCAGTAGGAGATGGCGATGCCTTGAGCCACACTTCTCTCCCCACTGAACCCGGTTTCAGATTCAAGTCTTGTGTGACTTCCTGTCACTTGAGGAATTTAAATTACAGCCGGACTGGAGCTGCAGGGGAGTCTGGGGAATGTGAATTTTAGCTTTCCAGCTTGTGTCTTGCAGGCAGGCAACTTCCTGTTGTGATGGATTTTGCAATACTGATGCCGTGGGTCCTGAGTGAGCCAATCCGCGATTTCTAACGCCAGCGCTTACTCTGTGCTGAGCGCTGTTCTAAGCAAATAAGACAGAGTCTCTGTGCTCAAGGGGTTGATTTTCTCATGGGTGTAGGAGGTGGTCAGCTCATCAACAGACACGATAACGTCACAGACGGGCAAACCTTCGGGACCAGACCCCTGCGACAAAGTGAGCATCACAATCAAGAGAATCAGATGAAGTTTTGGGTTTCCCAGCACACATTAAAATTATGTGCATACTATACCGCAGTCTATTAAGCATGCAAGCACATGATGTCTAAAAAAGCACATACCTTAATTGAAAAATACTTTATTGCTGAAAAATGCTAACCATCGCCCGAGCTTTCAGTGAGTTGTAATCACTGATCACAGCTCACTCTCACAAACAAAACAATAAATGGGAGAGTTTGAAACATTGCTAGAATTGCCAATATGTGACACAGGAGACCCGAAGTGAGAAAATACCGTTGCAAAAACGATGCCAATAGACTTGTTAGATGCAGGGTTGCTGCACACCTTCAATTAATGGAAAAAAAAAGCAGTATCTGCAAAATGCAGTAAAGCAAAGCACAGGAGAATGAGGTATGTCCGTACTGGTGAGAGGGCTCAAGAAGATGAAGCAGGGTAATGATGTGATGGCTGGGGGTGGAGTGTCGGTTACTTTAGGTAGAAAGGGTCTCTCTCTCTCTCTTTTATTTTTTTAATGTTTATTTCTGAGAGAGAGAGAGCGAGTGAGCAGAGGAGGGGCAGAGAGAGGGGGAGACACAGAATCTGAGGCAGCCTCCAGGCTCTGAGCTGTCAGCACAGAGCCCGACGCGAGGCTCGAACTCACGGACCGTGAGATCATGACCTGAGCTGAAGTCGGACCCTTAACTGACTGAGCCACCCAGGCCCCCCCCTCTTTTTTTTTTTTTTTTTTTTAATATTTTTAATTTATTTTTGAGAGAGAGAGAGACAGAGTGTGAGTGGGCAAGGGTTAGAGAGAGAGGGAGACACAGAATCTGAGGCAGGCTCCAGGCTCCGAGCTGTCAGTACAGAGCCCAACTTGGGGCTCGAACTCACAAACCGCGAGATCATGACCCGAGCTGAAGTCGGACGTTCAACTGACTGAGCCACCCATACACCCTGAAAGGGTTTCTTGGTGTGACATTTTTGTTAAGTTCTGAACGATGAAGAGGCCGCCGTGTGGAGGTCTGGGGGCGGTATTGTTTCAAGAGGAAGGGCAGTAAGAACAAAGGGCTGGAGGGAGGAATTCGCTGGCAGGTTTGAGGGAGGGAAAGAAGGGTAAATGGACGGACAGAGAAGGGATGTGAGGTCACGGGGCTGCACAGGCCCTAGATCTTGAGGACCTTACAGGAGTTTGGATTTTGTTCTGGTTAGGATGGGAAGTCCCCGGAAGGCGTTAAGCAGGGAGGTTGCCTTAAGTTGAGTGGTGCCCTCCAACATTCACTCCACCTAAGGACCTCGGAATGTGACCTTATTTGAAAATAGGGTCTTTGAAGGTGGAGACGGGGAGGTTTGGGGAGCTGAGTTGGGATTCAGATTTACGCTCTGGTCATGCAGAGTTTGAAGTCCTCAGCCCAGATGCTGAGCTAGGTAACTGGACTTTACCAGTCTGGGCTTTTGGAAGAAAGCAGCGCAGGGATAGAATTTAACAGTCGCCAGCATATCAGTGATGTTTAAAGTCTTGGGACCAGACGAGGCTGTGGATATGGAAGAGAGAAGAGACCATGTCAGCACTTTGGGACCTTCAACTACTTTTTCAAGGTCTGGCAGAGACAGGGGGTTCTGAGGAAGCACGGGGAGCGGGGCAGGGGAAACACCAGACATAGGTGGGGTTGTAGAAGTCACCCAGGAAAGGGTTTCTAGAAGGGAGTGAGCATTACCATGGGCTTCACGTAGTCTTTGGTGGCCTATTTCGGGAAGGTGGTGGAGGCAAGAACTTGGCTGGAAGAGGTGGAAGACAGGATGCAAAGAGGTAGTGGTGGTGAGTCTGTGCAACCCTTTGGAGAAGCTTCCCTGTGAAAGGAAGCATGGACGTGCGTCAGTTGCTGGAGCAGGGTGTGGGATCAAGGGGGAAAAGGGGTAATGGCAGAAGTGTCCTCGATGGGAGGGGAGTCAGAGCCAGGGAATGAGCAGCGGTGTTGGCCTGGGACAGCTCAGGGGCAACTGTCCTGTTTTATTTCTTTTTTTGTGTTTTTAAAATTTTGTTTGAGCTTCTTTATTTATTTTGAGAGAGAGGGCTAGAGAACGCACCTGGGGGAGGGGCAGAGAGAGACGGGGCGGGAGAGAGAGAATCCCAAGCAGGCTCTGCACTGTCAGTGCAGAGCTCCGTGTGGAGCTTGAACTCGTGAACCATGAGATTGTGCCCTGAGCCGAAGTCAGAGGCTTAACGGACTGAGCCACCCAGGCGCCCCTGTTTTATTTCTTAAGGTAAGGCGGAGTGTGTGCCTGGGCTCGTGGAGAGAACTGGTGGCTGGTGGGGATCCAGGATCGGGATCAGGTTGGGGATGGGGGGCAGGGGAGCCAGTGGTGAGGGCTGCGGCCCCCCTTCCAGGACTCTTGAGGGAAGCCACCCCAGTCTCAGAGGGGGCTTGTTCAACTCACATCAGCAACGTCCAGGTGGTGGGAGCCCAGGGCTCTGTGTCAAAAAGTTTTAAAAAAGATACACCCTCCCCCCACTGCTTTCCTTTCTTCCCTGTACCCCCAGTCTCCTCCCCTGCCCCTCTTCAGAAGCTCTGTAGGAGTCCGAGAGCTTTTCTGTTAAATCCTTTAAATACCAAGGGTCTGATTATATTCCCTGTCTCTAGAATAATCTTGTTCCTGCTTTTCAAAATAAAGCTAATAAACTAATTCCTCTTTGTGCCCTCTTTGTCTGAGAGCATAGAAATTTCTCTCCACATGTCTGCTTCTCAGTAGGGCTGCCTTAGGGCTCCTAGCTCATTCCCTTTCGTCTTGCCCCAGCCCTCTTGCAGGGCTTGTCCCCTGGGCTTCTGACACTTTAATTTTTCCCTAAGAAAGGAGAAAAGCTTCCATAAATTTAATCTTAGCTAATTAATAATATGGTTTGGCTTACTGTCTTTTTATCTTGTAGAGCAGTTTTTTAAAAATTCTCTTCAGGGCACCTGGGGGACTCAGCTGGTTAAGCATCCAACTTTGGCTCAGGTCATGATCTCACGGTTCGTGAGTTCGAGCCCCATGTTGGGCTCTGTGCTGACAGCTTGGAACCTGCTTCAGATTCTGTGTCTCCCTCTCTCTCTGCCCCTCCCTCTGCTCACACTCTGTCTCTCTCTCTCTCTCAAAAATAAATAAACCTTAAAAGAATTCTTTAAAAAATTCTCTTTCATAGACTACTAGTCCCATGAAAATATTCTGCACACCCCCCCCCCCCCCCCCCGCCCTGCCCTGCCCGAAGAATTTTGTGGTCAAGCCAGTTTTGGACATCTTACATGTTAAAGTCCAGAGAAGGTGCAGTTAAAAATCTCACTAAACTCTGTTTCATCTGCCATTTCTCAAACATATCTGGCCACGAAGCAGTGTTCTGTGGAATACATTTTGGGAAATGTCTACCTGTATAGCCCTTGGTGTCCCAGGAAAAACAGTTATCCCTGGTTACCTTCTGGGTCCAACAAAACCTTTAAAACATTTTTCTAGTCATGGTACACATAATTTGCAGAAGAGCGAAGGGAGAGCGAAAAATGACCCTGCTCGAAACGTAGACACGAGAATCGAACCTAAAACATCCACATTTTTTCCCCGTATTTTCCTGATTTGGGACATGTAAACACCGGAAGGGAGGAACACCCTTCGCATTTAGCCAGCTGCCTGTCTGTGACCATGCACGATTCTGGGACATCCATCTCGTAAGTACTGGACTCAGGCTTCATCCTTCTCTCTAACATGTTCTAATTTATCATTGCTTCCGCTCCTCCTTCGTGCACTTTCGTTGTCAACATACGAGAAAAAAAAAAGGGAAGCCTCTGCCAGCACATCATTGTGATGAGGAGATGGCCATCTTCTTTGCTTCATGATTGCCAAGAATTTTTGTCTTTTGATTTAAGATGATCAACCCCACAAATTCCTCTGATTCCTTTCAGCCACCTCTGTACGTACCTGCCTTCAACTTTTATCCACTCAAGTATATTCCCAATGGCATAGACGTCGTAAATGATGAAAGAATACTGCCAAATGCCCTGTGAGCGGATGCAAGGGTCTGAGATCATGGGATAAAACATTGCAGGATGAAGTCTTCCGGGTGGAATGGTTGGTGGGACGAGAGCACCGAAATGCCTCTTGGTCCATGGCAATGAATCATTCGCCCATCAGACTTCGAGTTTGGGAGACTTTGTTGAACACACGGATCTCTGAAGACTTGGGCCTGAGACTTCACTTACGTGATCAATTTCATCATTGTCATTAAGGTCTAGGGTCCTACTGTCTCTGTCCTCGTCTCCTGATTCATCTAGGAATTGTTGGAATAGCTTCCTTTCTTTTTCTTCTCTTTGCCGTTATCGTCAGAAAGCAAAAGATTCTGAATTGTCAACTGTGTTCAATGCAAACTTCAAAGATGGTGTCTCCGGTGTTCCTCTATACCCTCTTGAAGACGATGCCATACTTTTGCGAGTTGCACGGGAAGACTCCGAAGGATGCCGTTGTGATGGCTTATCTCACTGTTATATCTTCCTGCTAACCCGGGGCGCTGCATCCTTCTTCGTATTGTTCAGAATAATTCATAAGTATCAATACAATAGCAAATGTGTTTCAGCATATAAGAAAATCAAGCACCCTAAGATCCTCAAATGTAACTTAGGAGCAGTAAAGGGTCCAATGAATGTGTGGACTAATTATGCTACAGAATACAGAAACTTTCAAATGATGTGGTCGGGCTATTTGGTCTGGGTTTGGGATTTCCAAAAGGCTTGATTCGCCGTATAAAGTCCAATCAATGAAAACTCATACTGAAACAGGCAGCTTACTTGAGATTAACAAGTCAAATGGTTTGGAAAGCCACGGTACATCTCTCTACTGCGTGCATTCAACTTAATGACATGTTTTGAACACTTTCTACATTCAGGGATGGCCGTGTACAGATGTGCGGTTTGTGCACTGCACAAAGGTTCTTGCCTTGGCCAAGGGTGCGAGGTGTGGGAGATGGAATGTGAATGGGCACTGAAATCCAGATTGTGATTTCTCACAGGATATGCTAGGGGGCTTCGTTCACCTGAAAAGAGGGGCAGCTTTTTCTTTGCACAAGGGCATTGTTCTACAGAGCTGTCATATAGGCTAGTAGGCCCCCTAAAGGCTTGGGGGACCCTGGCTCTTTTCCCCAGGCTGTGCTAAGGTGTTGGGGATACAACAATGAGGAAGATGGAGCCCCTTCCCTCCAACTAGCATACAGACTTCTAGAAAGATCTAGGCACTTTAAACCAGCAATTGCGATCCTGCCACTTTTCTTTCCCATCATATTCCTTTCTGGTTTTTTGGAATGGTAGCCTCCAGTCCCAGACCAAATAGCCTGACCATGTCATTTGAAAGTTTCTTGGCCTGCTCTGGAGACATGGACAGAACCCCAGGGGTAGGAACCTACCCTGCATCTGAGACACCCTGAGACTCCTGCCCAGCTCTAGCCAGAATGTTAGTAGCCTCAGAAAGGCAAAAGTGCTTGGAGGAAGGCCCCACAATCTGTATGGGGAAACTTGGCCCTCATTTACTGTTGATAAGAATGTTCCATGCAAGCCCAGCTGAGAGACTGAGGCAGGGGCCCTTTTTTTTTTTAATAAAAAATTTTTTTGTTGTTTATTTATCTTTATTTTTGAGAGACAAAGATAGAGTGCCAGCAGGGGAGGGGCAGAGAGAGAGAGAGAGGGAGGGAGACATAGAATCCGAAGCAGGCTCCAGGCTCTGAGCTGTCAGCACAGGGCCCGACGCGGGGCTCGAACCTACGAACCGCGAGATCATGACCTGAGCTAAAGTCGGACGCTCAACCGACCGAGCCACCCAGGCGCCCACAGGGGCGCTTTCTAAAACACATTGGTCCTATGACAGTTGAAGAGCAGACCCCACATTTCCCAGGGCTTGGGGGCCTGACTCCCCGAGGCAGCTGCCAGGGACACTGGAGTTGCTGGGTTGGCGAGACCCTGAGGCAAAATCCACAGCTAAGCTGATGAGCCAGGCTAGGCCTCCCCAAGTCAACTCCATCCCAGTGAGACCTGCTTAGTGTATGCTGTGTAGACCTTTTCGAGAGAACAGAAATGCAAACCCGACACCTGATGGTTGGGGCGTCCAGAGAAGCCAAACACAGCAAATGCCATCATCCCAGAGACTTGTCCCCCCGTGATGTGAGAGTCATCCCTAACAGGAGCCGGGGAGGTGGATGCCACAGCCCCGGAGCTTGTCATGGGAAACGTCTTCACAGTGAGGGCGCGTGTCCCTGGCAGCTCCTGGCCTGGGATGGAGCCCGGACAGCAGAACTTGGCCAAACAAGGGCGTGTCGTGGGCGTGTGTGTTTGGGGGGGGTGAGCCGGCTGCTGAGGGCCCAGGGTCGCTCCTCTGTGGGCCTCCACCCCACGGATGTGGCGGCCAGAGCTGGGACGTCTCTGGGTTGGCGTCCCCAGCCCTGGCACCTGCTTGCCCAGGCAGCCGCGGAAGGTCAGGGTGGGCACCAGCCAGGCAGGGACGGCCCCGGGGAGGAGTCGCAGCGCCGTCCCAAGACCTCAGGGCAGAATGGCTGGGTCAAGCCATGTGTGGCGTAGCCTGGGGACAAGCCACTGGTGAGGAGTCACCTCTTGAGGCCCTGAGGGGCTGTAGGGGATCCCCCCGACCCAGCTCCCGGGGATGCAGGGCCTGGGTCACAGACCCGTGGGTCTCCTCAGCTTTCGCCTTCCATAGCCCCTCTCAAAGACAGCGGGAAAGGAAGCCCACCCTTCATTTAATCTGCACGACCTTGGTGAGGGGGAGACTCCATCATCGTCCCATTTTGTGGATGAAGAAGCTGGCTCAGAGGAGAAGTAACCCATCCTGGGTCCAACGGCCAAACCCGGGCAGACCCCGTGCTTCCCTCCCACCCCCCACCTCCCACCCCCCGGGGGAGCAGGCGGTGAGCTCAGAGGGCCGGGACCGAAATTGTTTGTTTGTTTTTTAAAAAATCTTTTTCCTGTTTATTTTTCAGAGAGAGAGAGAGGGCGAGCATGAGTGGAGGAGGGGCAGAGAGAGAGCGGGGACAGAGGATCCTAAGCGGATGACGTGCTGACAACAGAGAGCCCTGCGTGGGGCTCAAACCCACGAGCCGTGAGATCATGACCTGAGCTGAAGTCTGACGCCCAGCCGACTGGGCACCCTCGAAATCTTTTAATGAGGAGTGAGGCAGAGCTGGGCCCCCCGCCTGGTGTGGGTGCTGTAGGGGCCAGGCACAGGGGCGGGGGACGTGACACGAGGCTTTGGCTACTCCTGTTGGGACTCTTTCTTGCCCTGATCCCTGGGCCACAGGAAGGTGGAGAACGAACGAACACCACTCCCTCCTCACTCCTCCACGAAGCCACCTGACCCTCTGGCTACACGTCACTGCTCACCCCCCGTGAGCTCCTGTAAGTTGTGGTGGCCCCTCTTTTCTGCCTCCCACACCAGAGACTGAGTGACCCCGGTGCCCCTTCTTTGGACAGGGTCAGCGATCTCTGGACCCGCCAGGCCCTGGGACGGCCCCCGGGCCTGTTAGGAGCCAACCTGCGTGTGTTGGGAGGTGTGGCGCGGGGGACCGGGCACTGAGGGCGCAGGGCAGTGAGGTCTATGCCCAGGAGAGCCCCCGTCTTGCCCCAAGGAGCTGACTCATTCAGTCGTCAGCGAGATGCAGTCCCATGAGAGTAAAACGCAGACTACGGTGAATGATATCTGGAGCTCTTAAATCTTTTTGTTCTTTCCAGACCCATCTGGGGGTGTCTGACATTTTCCATCGCCTCACCCTGCTGGCATCACGGGGTGGGCGGTGCGAACGTGGAGGGGTTACCCGGAAAAGCGTAACATTTCCAGCTACTTCCCAAGTGTCCGTGCTGTATTTTTGTGGATACCTTTCTTCCCGC
Organism: Neofelis nebulosa; assembly: GCF_028018385.1. NCBI lineage: Eukaryota > Metazoa > Chordata > Mammalia > Carnivora > Felidae > Neofelis > Neofelis nebulosa. The sequence continues at coordinate 5,930,840 of NC_080794.1, read as the reverse complement.
CTACTGTGAATCCGTAATTTCCTTTCGGGTAATTCTCTGTCGCCACCCTACGTGCTCCATTCCCTCCCCACCCTCCCGTTCTGGCATAAACCCACACCCTGAGGAGCACAGCTCTCCATGTGAGAAGGCCATCCTTGGGAATTCTGAGAGAGATCTGGTTTGTTTTTTTTTTAATTTTTTTAAATTGAAGAGAGAGTGAGTGCAGGTGGAGAAGGGGCAGAGACAGAGGATCCCAAGTAGGTTCCACGCTCAGCACAGAGCCGGATGCGGTTCGATCTCGTGAACCGTGAGATCATGCCCTGAGCCCAAATCAAGAGTCGGAAGCTTAACTGACTGAGCCACCCAGACGCCCCTTAGAGGGATCAAGTTCTTAAAACGGCCTGGTGTTTGCGAATCAGAAGTGCTGTCCGACTATCGGTGCAGCCAGAGGTAGACGAAGCCTACCCGAGAGCCAGAAGGCTGAGAACTTGGATCTGGAAGGCACGGGGTCGGGGTCGGGGTCGGGGAAGGATCCTGCCACTGGTACCCGTAAGGGAGGGAGGCACCGGCAGCCCCAGGGGCCACCGTTCATCACCGTCTTCATAAATGGCTCGCGTCCGCTCTGAGGGTCATCGGAGAGGTAGCGTTTTGAGGAGGAGGAGACTTTGAACTTGAAAGTGAGCCGGTGGGAGCCTAGGGGGCAGGGAAGTACAGGAACAGCCACGTCATCACAATACAACGTTGTCCCAGAGGCGCAATGTCAGATGAGAGGCCGTGCAGGCAGTGAGCGCGAGGGGATTTCAGGAAGAGGAGAGGTCACCTTTCTCCGGCCCCGGAGGGTGACGGCAGGGAGGCAGAGCCACAGCGGGTTTTGAGGAGGGGGTGGAGTGGGCAGATGAGGGGGAGAGAAATGTCCAGGTGGGGTTATGATGTGTGCAAAGGGCTGAGAGCACGGATGGTCACAGCCCTGTCGCGGGGACAGCTGCGAGGTCTTCTCCGATGGCGGCAAGGCCTCGGTTGCAGAAGGGATGCCTGGCACGGTGGTGTGGACTGGTTGGGGGCGTCCTCAAGGCCTGGCTGGAGACCAGGGTCAGTGGGTGTCGAAGGAGGCTCACTGGGGAGGAGGCCAGTCTACAGGGGGAGGCGCTCCTGGGATTAGGCCCAAGTCCACACTGTGCCCGGCAGGGGGCCTGGCAGTGTGTGTCACAGGGAGGAGGTCTCAGCCAGGAGACATCCTGGAGGGGAGGCTCCAGGCCTTCTGGCTGTGGGAGGCGGTGGGCTGGAAGCTGATCAGACAGCAAGAGGAATGAGGCCGGAGGGGAGCCACCTGAAGGGCTTCAGGGTGGTGGTGTCCAGTAAGAGGCAGGTGCCGGGTGCCTGGAGGACAACAGAACGGTCAGGGACGTCGGTGGTTATTCAGAGGCCGCTGGGCAGAGGTGACCCTGCCCGAGGTGAGCACCTGCGAGGTGGCCTCTCTGGGAGAGGAAGGCACCCTGCAAACAAAGCAGGAGCAGCCTGGGGAAGCCCGTGGTGGGAGGTCACTTCACTCGCCCAGAAAACGACTTGAGAGTTGCAGCGGTCCCATGCACGGCTCTGACCGTGCCACGGGCTGGTGATTTCTCATTGTTCTGTGACTTTGGTTTCGGTTTTGTGATGAGTGCTCATGAACCCCAGCACAGCGAAACCCCAAAGCCCTCTGGAAGCAGCGGAAGGGAAAACCGAAATCCGAAGAACCAGCTTTCTTTACATCCGGAGGGCCAAATACTGAGGGTCGTAGACTGACCTTGACCTTGGGGTGTCTCCCCCACCCAGCCTCCCCGACGCCTGCACCTGGGCCTCCCCGGCGTCTGGGAGGGAGCCACATCTGGGTGAAGATTTTCCGCGCAGCTCTGGTAATTCACATTTCTCTGATCCCAGACTTTTTCACGAGCACTCTGGAATGGTGAATTTTCAGGGTGCACCCCCTGGCCACGGTTGTGTTTCTGGGCTGGTGATTCAAGATGACTGGGCGGGTGGGGGAGGATGATATGATGTCGTCTTTTTTTTTTTTTTTTTTGGTGTGAGCTCTCTTCCAACTAAATGAACAGGCTACTTTCAAAAATGCTGCTGTGGGAGAAACGCAGGCACGTGTTTTTGCTCCGAGCACCACGGGTTCTCCAGCATCCCCACCACCACGTTCATGCACTCCGCGGTCCCCCCTGCAGCCCCTACCCCCTAATGGTGAGAACAGCGAGACGCATTAGCTGCCGTGGACTCACCGCGCTTCTTTCTCTGAGGGCTTCCAACCGCCAGCAGAGATCAATAAATTAAGATAAAGAAAATGACGTTTGGCTTTGTGTGGGCTCTGTTGTCAGAGGTCTGCTGGTGTTGAGTGGAGATTCTGTTTCCTTCGCCGACTCTTAAACGCTCAGGCTGCTTCTGGCTTTCCTGTCGGTGCCTCCTCTCACCCAGACCGTTCTGACACTTTGACTTACCGATCAACTTGCTATTTTTTTTAACCCACGGTTTAAAAAAAGTTGAACGCATGTGCGCACACGCGTGTAGGGAAAGAAAAACATGCTACCCAACAAGCCATGTGTCAGAACCGGCTAAGCTCTAAGGCTTGCCCTCCAAGAGTGAGGGCTGGGATGAAAATTCTCCGTGTAGCCGATTAACACAGATCGAACTTTTTTTTCTAAGTATATTTATTTATTTTGAGAGGCAGAGAGAGAGAGAAATCAAGTGAGGGGGCGCAGAGAGAGGGAGAGAGAGAGAATCCCAAGCAGGCTCTGCACTGACGGTGGGGTTTGAACTCACGAACCATAAGATCGTGACCTGAGCCAAAACCAAGAGTCAGACACTGAGCTGACTGAGCCATCCAGGTGCCCTCACAGATTGAATTTTTAATAGTTTGCAGCCCTGCCTGCTGTAAATACTTTTTTGTCTCAGAGGATGAATACCTCCTATCGTTCTGTCAAGACGATATGTATGTCCTTTTCAGAGAAGGTGTGGCTTTGGAAAGGCATTTGTGTGTCTCCGGTGCTGGAGGGGTCAGTGGGACTTTCCTGTCCCCAGCCTTTGTCCTTGCCTTTTTATCCACCTGGATGGTCACTAAATGCCCAGAGCAGGAGAACGGAACGTCTCTGAGGTTGTCCTGGGCACAAGTTCTGAGACTATTGTTAATGCAATCCTGGCTGAAGGAAGAAGTTTCTTCTGGTGGAATTTTTGATTTAAGATAAGGTCGTGGAGGGGCGCTTGGATGGCTCAGTCGGTTAAGCATCCGACTTCAGCTCAGGTCATGATCTCGCAGTTTGTGGGTTCAAGTCCCGCGTCGGGCTCTGTGCCGACAGCTTAGGGTCTGGAGCCTGCTTCAGATCCTGTGTCTCCCTCTCTCTCTGCCTCTCCCTCACCCACACTCTGCCTCTCTCTCTCTCTCTCTCTCTCTCTTTCTCTCAAAGATAAATAACATTAAAAAAAAAAGAAAAGATAAGGCTGTGGAGACTGAAGTTAGCAGTGTGGTGTGGACACTACACGGCCACCCTTACTTCTCTATAGGTACCTTGGTTTTTGCTTCTGGGTCTCAGGATTTGCTGAACTCGGGCCACATGCCATGAGGGGCCTGGAGGAGATCTCTGGAGGAGGTCCTGCCTGGGATAAGCTGATGAGTTTACAGAGAGGTCACTGATACCTGCCGGGTATTGTGCCGCATTTGCTTGGAGGAAAAGGTACACACTTACCATAATGAATGATTCATACCCACCATTCAGCCCAACTCCAGAAAGTTCCTGGGACCTTGAGAACACATTTGCTGAGCATTCACACACGGGCCAGGTATTGCTCCGTCCGTGGTGGACAAGGCCATGGCTTAGCTTTCTGGGTCTATTATCTCGGGCAAGTGGGCAGATACGTTTTGCAAAGGTCCAGATGGTAAATATTTCTTGCTTTGAGGGCCCTGTGTCTTTGTCACGGCTACTCAACTTGGTTGTAGCGTGAAAGTAGCCACAGTTGAATGGCATGGATGTGTTCCAATAAAACTTTATTTACAAAACAGGCGCTGGCCAGATTGAGTCCACTTGTTTACTGTCCAGATTTTTCTTCTGAGCTTTTGAAGGGCAGGAGCCAGTCCTTATTTATGTTTGCCTGTCTAGTGTCAAGCGTGGGACCTGATTCCTGGTATGTGCTGAGTAACACTCCGTGAGCCCTTCCAAGGAAAAGGTATCTTTATGATTCACACCATGAGCTGCATTGGAGTCCCGACAGCAGAATGTTTAAATTAAAGGGCCCTAGTATATCACACACCCACCCACCCACATACATAGAAATATGCAGGTGTCTTACAACTAAACTCACAGACCTATGGGCAGTTTATATTCCAGTTCTATTGCCCTTTCAACCCTCTCCCTTCCTTCTTCTTCTTTTTTTCTCTCCTTTCCTTTTCTCATCTCCTTCCCTAAAAGTTTACTATACATTTTCTATGTGCCAGACACTATGCTAGGCTGATAATGTAACATCTAAATGTAACAGCCAAGACATAACATTTGCCTTCAAGGAGTTTACAGCCCAGTAGCTGAACCCAAAAGAAAGGAAAAAGAAGAAAAAAAGGAGATAAACGAATAATTTAATGAAGCGGAAAACACACATAAAATAGGAAACATCGACAAAACTAAAAGTTAGATTATTTGGAAAGAATAATAAAACTGATTGAAAAAATAAAGCCCTAGCAAGACTGAACAAGGGGGTGGGGGGAGAAAGAACAGGTAACATCATTAATGTTAGGCATGTTAAGGAGACATCACAACAGAGCCCACCTTCAGTAAAATGCCATTGCATTTGAAAATTCAGATACGTGGTAAATTCCTACAAAACACAGTTTACGAAATGGACATAAGGAAAATATGAATCTTAACCAGTCTAATAACTGTTCAACAGATCGAATCCATAATTTAAAACTTTTCCACAAGGAAAGGAAAGGCTTGGAGGTAATACAAGCACCAGTATACAATCACAAGGATGCTCATAGCAGCACCGTGTGTACTAGCCCTAAACTGGGAACAGCCCAAATGTCCATCAAGATGGAACAGATGAGGAGAAAACAAAGCCATGAGATGTGGGCCCCTTCGCCCTGAAGCAGTGAGCACTACTGATGTGTTCTGTTGTGTCAGGAAGTGTTTTCATGGGAGAGGGCCTTCTTGAATGGAGGCTTGAGAAAGAAAGAGAGAAAGATCTCTGCTGTGGATCTCTTGGGAGGGGTGAGGAGGGAACAGGGTAGGCAGAGACACTTGAGTGGGAGATAAGGCCATGTTTGGGAAAGGACAGGCCTTCAGTGTAGCTGGAGATTAGGAACAAGAGGGGTCCAGGGCAGGATGGGGCTGGATATGATTCCCAATGGGCCAGAGAGAGCCATCGAAGGTACAAGCTGGGGGATAATGTGGCCAGAACTTCCTGTTTTAGAGGGATACTCCGGGGGCTTTGCTGATGTTGGATGAAGAAATTAAGCCCAGAGGAAGGCTGGAGGGATGTGTGAGTTCAGACGAGAGAGGTGCTGAAGCCTGGGGAGACAGTGCCATTGTGGTGGGGGTGGAGAGGAGAGGGTCGAAACAAAATCACAAAAGGTGGAATCTCCAGGACCTGGATGGTGCGTAAATTCAGGTTGCTGGTTTGGGTGGCCAGGTGGATGGGGGTCCTATTCTCTGGGGGAGGGAATGGGGGGAAAAGTGAACAGTTGGTTCTGGGGCATGTTGAGATGAGAATCCATTGTCCAGTAGAAATCTGGGCATCTGGTTTGGGGCTCAGAGGAGAAATTCATGCTAGAGGCAGGAGCCATGGAAAGCAGCAGGTGATTGGAATCATGGAGCAGAAGAGGTTGGGTGGAGGGAGAAACCCCTGGAAAGCACCAGCATTTGTGACAGTCGTGGGCCATGGTGGGAAGGTTCCTAATGGAGAGCTAGCAGAGACCCTACCGTCGAGGCTGTCTGCATATGCTGGCATAGTAGCGAGTCACCCTGGCCAAGGAGGGGCTCCAGGGGGAGGAGAGCCCTGGATTAGGGAGCCCATTAACAGAAGGAAACAGAAGCCCTTAGATTAGATTCAGAGTGTTTCTCCCTTCCAGCTGTGACTCCTGGTCTGGGTCAACACTGGGCCTCTCCAGGCCTCTTGTTCCCTTGAGCATGAAAGAAACAGGGCCACAGTGTCTCTGAAGCGGGTACAACCTCTGACACACAGCAGTTAATCTGCACGCTGCTCCCAGCTGACTATTCCGTCACAGAGGGGCTGCCGGCTCTTTTGTTTCTAAGAAGTACCCCAGCCAGTGTAGTTTCTGGCCCGGGGCTCGGTCCCAAGGCCTCTGGCTTGCGCTGACCTGACCTCCTGTGTCCGAAGGGGACAGCTGGCCTCGCGTGGGTGCTGGCCGCGGCCTGGCTGGGTCCCGTGGGGGCTCTAGCCTCTACCTCCACACCCTTCCTTGGGAAGAAGGGAAAGAGGTAGATTTGGGGATGGGGTCCAAACAGGTCGTGCCCTGGGGACCCCGAGCAGGGGAGGCTCCCACCTGCTCCAGCAGGTACGCTTTGTGTCCAGGGATGGAAACGCTACTGATTTTCCTTTGAGCTTGGCTGAAGCGTGGGCTTACTAGGACATTTCATAACGGCGGGAAAATGAAATTACAAAATCTGTGAAGCACCTCTCTCTCTCTCTCTCTCTCTCTCTCTCCCGGTGAGGATGATGGAGAGGAGACTGGCAGAGGACAGGAAGCGCACCGTACAAGAAGCTGTGTGCAAAGCTCTTCCTCCTGCCCTCGCTCGCGCTGTGGCCCCCAAGCAGGAGACAAGCCGGACACGCACAGGGGTCAGAGAACGTTCTCAGGGCCACCTTCCAGGTTTGGTGTTTTCCGTGAAAGATCCTTGGGTGCCACGCCTATATCCCCGTGTAGGGAAGTGATCACATTCGACTTTTTGAAGGTTCAGAAGGAACTGAACCTACAGATGGTGAAGAGAAAATGTAGCTGCGAAAATAGGAGTGATGTTCTGGATTCCAGCTCCCAAGCCAGCCACCCCTGTCCCGGGCCTTGGGACTCGGGGGTGGAGCAGGACGCAGGCCTGGTGTCCTTGGGTCCCTAGGTGGTAATCAGCCTGCAGAAATGGCTCCCCGGGGACTAGGGGCCGGCGAGCAAGCAGGGGACTTTGTGAGTCTGTGACACATGATGCCGACTGGGCCTCCGTTTGCCCTGAAAGACATGGGAGACAGTCACCTCCATCCCTGGTGAGTCAGCAAGCCCTCTGTGGTCTGCATCCCAGGTGGTGCCACCCAGAAGCACCCAGGACCCTGGCGGGGGAGCTGGCTGTGGGTCTTTTCACATGAGGTCCTGGACAAGTGTGTCCCATGATGCACAGAGCATGAAGATGGGGAAGCGGAAGGCAGAGCCGCCCAGGTAGGTGCCTCCCCACCCCCACGCCTGGAGGACGCTTCCCCACAAGGAGTCTGGTGGCCCTGAAGAGGGGAGAGGAGAAAGGCCAGAGACAGCTGGCTGGGGGAGAAGGGGAGCGCAAGGGGCGGGGGTGGGGTGCAAATCCCAGGGCAGGCGGGCTCCCAGGTGGGCAGAGAGCCTAGGCGGCCCCACGGTGGGACTCAGCATCCAGGAACAGGATGCGAGAAAGGACAGCGGTCATGAAGGCCTCTTCCCTGAGAAGGAACAATGGTCATTCTTCCATTGAAGGCTGACATTCCGTGAGAGAGGAAAGGCCTCCCGGTGGAGGGGGGCGGGGGGAGAGCTGAAGGGAAGGAGCGGAAAGGGAAGGGAGGGGGCCCCAGACGCTTGTGCTGACCCGGGGCCAGCACGAGGCCTTTGGAGCGCACTCGGAATTTGATATGTCCCCGTCTCCAGTACCGAGCAGACAGGCCAGCTCACGTGGATGGCTTCACCTAAGCGTGACGTTACAGCTTCCCGAGGCGCCACTGACTCAGCCCCTGCCCCTGCCCCGTGGCCTCCCAGGACCCCGAGCGGGCAGGCTGGGATGAAACTGCCCCGGGAGGAGGGGGCAAGGGTCTCATGTGCTCTGTTGTGCGGTTCTGTGAGACTTACCCTATCTACACACGGGAAGAAGGATTTCCCAGAAGAAATAAAGGAAGCCGGCCAATATAATCAAGGCACACAAACCCCTCCTCTTTCCAAATATGTGCCTATCTCCAAAACAATCAAAACTGCCCCATTAAATAACACTTGTTCGGTACAAAGGAAGTAGAGCATGATGGGATTGCACGCCGGTTCCAAGCAAAACATTCCCGATTGTTAGGCATGCAACAATGAGCAAAAAAGCTGAATGGCAATCACACGTGAGGACTGCTGTGCTCGGAGCCCTTCAGAGCCCTTGAGTGCCCGGCGCCGGGGTCACTTGGTGGCTCTCTCACGGTCAGTTCCTGGGCAGAGGCTGCCCTGGGTTGAGGAGGGTCGGAGCCCGGACGGGGCTTCACGTACAGGGCCCAACCTGACTGGCAGCCTGCGCCCCTGCCTGCTTCCCACATGTAGCGCCTTGGGCCTGTCCAGCCACCTTGCCTCTGGTCTGGCCCTCGGTCCCCTCAGTGTGAGGCAGGCCGAGGCCACGACCTGGCAAAGAGCGGGGAGATGGTAGGCAAGGCCGGAAGGCAGCCGAAAGGAGGGGGCAGCCTTGGTTCTCACCAAAAGAAGGGTTTGGGGGCCTCAGCGACAGCTCGTCTGTTCGGGGCTGAATGGTGTCCCCACCCAATTCATATGTGGAAGCCCCAACCCCCAACGGGACTGTATTTGGAGACAGGGCCTTTATGGAGGCAGTTAAGGTGAAATAGGGTCTTTAGGGTGGGGCCCTGACCTGATAGGATTAGTGTCCCTGTAAGAAGAGTCCCCTCTCACTTGCCCCCTCCCACAGTCCAGATGTGAGGACGCAGAGAAGAGGCGGCCATCAGCAAGCCAGGAGGAGAGCTCTTACCAGGAACCCCACGGGCCAGCCTCTTGATCTTGGGCCTCCAACCTCCAGAAAGAAATGTCTCTCGTTTAAGCCACACAGTCTGTGGTAATCTGCTTGAGCAAATTAAGACATCATCCAACGATAAATTGGAAAGATGAAGGGACCCGGAAGTCTTGGGGGCAAGCAGACCCTACAGGCCATCTGAGGATCTGTCTGCCAGCCAATGGGGGCTGCCCTCCCCGGATCCCACCAAGTCTTCCCCAGGGACACGGCCAGCAATTTCACTCATGTACATGTGTGCGAGTGCATCAGCTTTTAGGTTCAGTTTGCTGAGGCCCCAGAACACGGCATCCCTCTTTGAGTCTTCACTGGGCTGGCCGGGCGCCCCTCACCTTTGGGCTTAAGGCCAGCGTGACTCCATCGTGGGCGACGTCCCAGGCGGCCCTGTGAATCTTCAGGCAGGTGGTAAACAGCAGGGAGAGATAAATTCTTAATAAATGGAGTCCCGTTTTGATGCAAATGCGCCTGCTAATAAAGTAGGAAGGAGCGAGAACCACAGAATATTTATGACAGAAGCAGGACTGTTTGGAAACAGACGTTTTATTAGGTTCCCGTGAGGCACCAGCCGCTCTTGTAACATTTCTATTTCGGGGCTTTATGTAGAAAGCAGTCGCTCTATAAATAGCAGGGCAAACAAAGTTAAGGAGGGTTGTTATCATGCGGGGAGGCTGGGGTCTGGAGCCCGGGAAACCATGAGGCTCTGTCCCCGGTCTTGAGGGCTTCTCAGACTAGACCACATCTCCCGTGGTCATCTCCCTTCTGGGTGACCTTTTAGCTCTTTCAAACTCTTCTTAATATTTTATTTATTATTCTTATATTATTTTAAATGTGTATTTATTTTTGAGAGTCAGAGCATGAGCAGGGGAGGGGCAGAGAGAGAGGGAGACACAGAATCCGAAGCGGGCTCCAGGCTCCGAGCTGTCAGCACAGAGCCCGATGCGGGGCTCAAACTCACGAACCATGAGATTATGAGTTGAAGTCGGATGCTCAACTGACTGAGCCACCCAGGCGACTCTCAGACTCTCCTTTTGGAAATACCTCCATGCCTGCCTCTGGGTTCCTTCTTTTCTTCTTTCTCTCTAATCTTTAAGATGTTTCTCTTTACCTTGTAGTTATTTAAAATTTATTTTGAGAGAGAGAGAGAGAGAGAAAGCATGAGCTGGGAAGGGGCAGAGAGAGAGAGAGAGAGGGAGAGAGAGAATCCCAAGCAGGCTCCGCACTGTCAGCGCAGAGCCCGACGTGGGGCTTGAACCCATGAGCCGCTAGATCTTAAACTGAGCCAAAGTTGGACGCTTAACCAACAGAGGCATCCAGGCGCCCCCACTTTGTATTTTGAAAGAAATTCTTAGAAAAGAATTTTTCTTTTCCTCAGAAAAGTTGCAAGAATAGTACAAGGAACATCTATATACCTTTCATACAGATTTCTCTCTCTCTCTCTCTCTCTCTCTGAATACATAGTATTCGCATTTTATTTTGCTGAACTGTTTGGGATTATGTTGCAGACAATATGGCTGTTCACCCTGAAATACTCCAGCAAATATCTCCCAAGAGGGCCTTGCTCTTATATAACCATGACACGATGATCTCATCCAATGCTATGATCTAACATGAAGTCGATATTCACATGTCACCAAGGAAGGTCCCGATAATGTTTTTATAACACTCCCCACCCTCCTTCCACAATCCAGTTCCGACTCGTTCACTGCATTTACTTGTCCTGATTCTTACATCTCCTTGAACCTACAAAGATTCTATCGCTTTTCTTTGGATGCCACAGCATCAATATCTGGAAAGGGAAGCAGAATGATTAGAAAAGGAATTGGAGATTGATTAGAAGGATGAGCCCTGGGGCTCCTGGATGGCCTGGTCAGTTAACGCTCTGACTCTTGATTTTGGCTCAGGTCATGATCTCAAGGTTCGTGAGATCAAGCCCTGCGTTGACAATGTAGACACTGCTTGGGATTCTCTCTCTCTCTCTCTCTCTCTCTCTCTCTGTCTCTCTCTCTGTCTCTGCCTCTCCCCAGCTCTCAAATTTTCTCTCTCTCTCTCTGTCTCAAAAATAAATAAACATTTTTTAAAAATAGAGGGATGCACCCTTACACCATGATGGGAGACGCCTGGGGAGTGAGGTTCTGGAGGGGACATTGGTGGGGATCAGAGGACAGTGCTGAGTGAGAACCAGACAGCCGAGTGGGGAGATGTCTAGAGAGGGCTGTTCCCTGATGGAGCGTTGGTTCTGAGGTCTCTGTAGGCAAGCGGGGAGGTGCTGGGGGAGGAAGCATTACAAAGCAGGAGAGAACAAGGGCCAGGTCGCTCCCAAGGGGACACAGTGGCCTATGTCTGTCCCCACTGCACCTAGAGGAGAAGCCAGTGGCCTGTACCCACACCTGGCCCGGGACGTGGAGGTGGCCCAGCACAATGGTGGCGACTTCCCCTTTGCCCTGATCTTGTGCACGTTGCTCCCTTGGCCCGCCCACCCATTTTTCCTCCCTGCAGACTGCCCTCTCCTCCCATGAAAGTGAGTCTGACAAGCGAGGGGTACCTGGTCGTGCTTGTCAGCGGATGGGCTTCCTCACAGGGCTGAATCTCCACACCACGCTGTCCTTTTCACGCTTTCCTCCCCTCATCTCATTGCTTGTTCTCTGGCTTCTCTTCCCTGTGAGAGTGGGAGCACTTCCTGGGAGGACAGGGCCCAGTGCATCCTGTTTATGTCTGTACCTCCGGGATCCGGCCTCACACCCGGCACCGAGTGCACACGTGGGACAGTGGATAAACGAACGGGTGAACTTGTGGCTCTGCTGTTCTAGAAACCATCTCAGGTAGCTTTGGTGACAACGTGTACTTTTCGGTGCTCGCTGCGAGGGATAGCTTTGTAGATGGACCATAGTGGATTAGACCTGCCAGCCATTTTCAGTGGTGACTTTGTCCTGAGACGGAACTGTTGGAACGAGGAGGGCAGGATTCAATTCCAAGATTCAGAAAATTCAGTATCACCGTGGCGTAAACCAGACAGGAGTTTATTTCTGTCTCACATAAACCGAGCCCGGGGGGAAGCGATCCGCGGAATCCTTAGGGCCCAGCCTTCCCCGACCCTCCACTTGGCCCTCGCTTGGCCCTTGACTCTCTTTCTCCTGGTCCAAGATGGCAGCAGCCGCGTTTCAGGCAGCAGGCAGCAAGAGGGGGAAACGCAGAGAACAAAACAAAAATGCAGCCACCGGACACTTCTGCTTACATTCCGTTATCTAGAACTTCTATGGCTGCAGAAGAGGCTGGGATGTAACCTCTATTCTGGGCGGCCATGTGCCCGCCCAGGTAGGGAGGCTGCAACGATGGTTTTGTCAGGTCACCAGCAACGTTGGCCACAGTTGCGTCTGGGTAGAGGTCGCGTGTCTTCCTTCTCACTCCCTCTTTCACGTGCAGGGTGGGAACCAAGTGGAAGGTCTCAGGCCCCGTGCTCCTGTGCGGGGTCATCGTTAGCTTTTCCCAGGAGCGGGGCAAGCTGGCCACAGCGTGCTGTGATTGGGTTATCTGTGTTGAATGGCACGAGGTTGTCCACAAGGCAAATATCAAATTGCAGGGAGTAGGCTGCACTTAAATGCGCTGGGCCAAAAAAACCTAAGAAACACACAAACAAAAAAGCCACCCTAAACCCAAGGGAAATCTGTCAGGGCTAAGAGGCAGCGGTGAGCAGGGAGGAAGGCAGTATGAGTTCATGGTGGGGCCACGGTTTTGCTGCGTCGTGATTGAAAGAGCGTTTACTATAGGGTGGGAATTTTAAATCTCTTTTTAAAAGCATGAGTCTCCGGGGAGTGTGCCGGAGGCGGGAACCGCTCCCCGGAGAGCAGTTTTGTAACTACTTGTAGCTGAGTTTATTTTGTTTCACTGAAGTATGCCAGGCTGGACATTTCCTCCTGTTCTCATGCTTCTGGACTCAAGAATGCAGAGAGCACGCTGGCCTCCGGAAAGCATCAGCAGCAGGATGTGAACCAGGGACTCCCCCTTCGTGTCCAGAGGGCGAATCACCTTGCTCCTGAGCCGTCAGCGTGGGTGCGGACTGGGGGCGCCGGGGAGAAGCAGGCGCTACCGGTAATGGAAGTGTGATGGGCTGGCGTCTCAGCCAAAGTACACTTGAACGTGAACTGCTGGTGTTTATTCAAGTCGACTTCCTCACGTCCTATGTCCCGGGGGCCTGGGCCGTCCCCGTTACTGCCATTGCTGCGATGGTGCGGGATCCAGCGTGCTCAAGGTGTGTGCCTCTGGGCTGGGCTGATGCCCAGGGCCGGGCTTCCTTTCGGGAGCCGCGTCAGTTTCCCTCTCAGCCGTCACACTCCTCGGCAGGCCAGAGCGACAAAGGCAGGAGTGCGTGCAGTGTAAGTCAATCAACGAAGCAAACAAAATCCAGAGAAACAGCACCTGCCCTCGACTGAGCGCATGCTGTGTTCTAGGTCCTGAATGCCCGAGATCTCAGCACCTCCTCAAGGCGGGGATTGTCTTCTCACTTCGGGGGTCAGGAGAACAGGGTCGTACCAGTTGGGTGATGTGCCTCCGGGTCTGTGTGTGATGGGGCTTGGGGGTCAGGTGGGATCCTCAAGCTGGGGAGCAGCCTAGCCCCATGAATGCTGCCAAGGGGCATCTCTGTGGGAAAGAGGAGGCACTCTCCCTCTCGCGCAGGGAGCTCTGTGGGCTGTGGGGCGGAGCGACCTCCCACGCGGCAGCACCTGTTCCCTCCACAAACCGGCCAGCGCCGCTTTCCTGCCCTTGGGAGCAGACACTGCGGTTGACAAAGGTCGTCCGGCTTATCCAGCCTCTGTTTTCCTGTGACATTGATGTTTATGCCAAGGTAACACCCGCACCTTAGCTTTGGGGCGGAAGGAAGAATTTCCCTCTGTGGGGTATAAGATCTCCTTTCCTGAACTTTCCCCTTAATGTCCGTACCCGCAGCTGAACCCTTAGCCATTTCGGTCTGTTGGTTTCCACACGTTTACTGGTTTATCAAGCTCTGGAGGGATGGCTTCATGTATTTAAAATCCTCTGCCTGGATGGGCGCCTGGGTGGCTCAGTCGGTTGAGCGTCTGACTTCGGCTCAGGTCATGATGTCGTGGTTCATGAGTTTGAGCCCCATATAGGGCTTTGTGCTGACAGCTCAGAGCCTGGAGTCTGTTTGGGATTCTGTGTCTCCTGCTCTCTGCCCCTCCCCCACTTGTGCTCCGTCTCTCTCTCTCCCCAAAATAAATAAACGTTAAAAAAAATAAAAATAAAATAAAATCCTCTGCCTGGTATAGCAGAGAATGACAAATTCTCAAAGACTGATCGATAGATTTAATAATAAAAAAAAGTCACTTCCTCACCTCTGTGTCTTCTCCAAAGCGGCGTTTTAATTCCATTAATAATTTAGTTTTTTTCTCCTACGTCTAGTGGGAGAGAGACCTCAAAGTGTTTAGGCTTTATTGTTCTGCTGAGCTATTCATGGGCCAATGTATTTCCTACTGCATAAACCCAGACTGGACTTCGTGGACGGTGATTACACTAAACCAACACCACAAGGACCCCACCTTACTCCCAGGTACGGCCCAGGGAATTCTTTCCCATTAAATCATTATTTTTACATCCCCATACATAAAATAGTTGGCAGTTTCTATACCGAGGAAACCTTTGTTTCAGGACCTTCCCACATTCCTTCCAGGGGATTTCCTGCATTTCTAAGGCATTTAATCTGTGCTATGGGCAATATTGAAAATGTGTATATCATGATCCCTGCCCTCAAGGAGTTTACAGTCCAGTTGGGAGTCAAGACAAAAAATAATAGAGAACCACAAAGACGATATAGTACCAAGACCTAAATTTTAAACTGCAGGTTGGATCCATTGGCGGGTGGGTTGTAAAATGAGTTTAAGCGGTCACAGTCAGTATTAAAAAATGGAAATAGCAAAAATAGGAAGGATTAACATGCATAGGATATAGTAAGCTTAAGAACTTTTCGGTAAAGTTTTGGTTCTGTTTTATATATAAATAAAATCTGTTTCTTACCCTAGGTTATGGTCAAATATGTGTGGATGTTTCTGACAAGCTATGTGTGAGACGAGTGGAGGTAAGCCTGTGAAGGAATGCCACATGAGAAGGCATTCGTGACTTCTGTTCAAGTTATGGACTCTTGAGAACCCTTAGAACACGATGGGAAATCGCTCTAGAAACCATGCATATGCCGGGCGTTTTGCACATCTCAGTGGCTCATGGACTTTGCAGCCCTTGGTTGCAAGACCTTGGTTGGAGCCCTTTGATCTGGAGATTAAAGCCAGGAGGGAGAGAGAGGAGAAAGGCTGGAGAGCTGGGCTACATTTCCCAGGAGAGAAGATCATTCATCACTCACTTGGGAAGTCAACGAAGGCTTCCAAGGAGGAGAAGCTCGTAATCCAATTCATGTTTTAGGAAGACTGTTGTGGAAGGCATTAGGGGCTAGAGGTCCAACTCAGAGGGTATTGTAATAATTATTTGAGAGCTAACAGAGGCAGATAGGTAGGAGGGCACAACTGTGAGAAGTCTTTTAGGATAAAAAAAAGTCATTGGACTTGGTATTTCTTTGGATATGGAGGCAATGAGGCAGAAGGAGGAATCTGGGGTGGCCTCTTGGTTTCTATCTTTGAGCAGACAGCGTTGCTAATCACTGAGTCAGGACTAAATATAGAAAGGAAAGTAAGTTTGGGGAGGAGCATGAGTTTAATTCTGTAGTGAAGGGACATACGCAAGTATATCCAGGGACCTGATATAATCTCCCAACATTCTCTCTATGAAACTAAAGAGCAAAAGCCGACGAGGGCCAGGTTGGGGTGGGATTGGGGTCCGGCAGAGCTGGAAGAGGAGGGGATTCAGATTTTGTTTGGGTACGTGTGTTCTTTGGTGGAACAGTTTGGTAATCCTGGGGCAACAGGAGTGTCCCAAAGACTCTGAAAGCCCCGATGACAATGGAAATAGCAGGCCAGGTGCATTGGCTGAACTGGAGTAACCCAGAGTAGCAGCCTGGGTTTGGAAGTACAGGGGAAGGGGCTGGTCCGGCCCAGTAGGGAAGAAAGCCCAGCAGGCCCTGGCCACTGTGTGTGTGTGTGTGTGTGTGTGGCAATGTCTAGCTCCATCTGGAACTAAAGCTGGTGAGTCTGCCCAGCCCATTCCATAGCATCTATGGGGAAGAGGGGCTCTGCAATATCCCACTGATCCTGCCGGTGGGAAACATACCAGGATCCCCCTGTCTTTTCCAGGCCCAGGAGTCGGATCCAACTGTGTTTGTGGCTGGTACAGAGGAAGGTGAGATGTATGCAGGAATTTCACGCTCCTTCACTCTTGATAGGTGCTGCTAGGAATCTGGGTTAGAGTCAAATTTGTGTTGGATGCTCTGGGTGAACTCCTTAACTATTTGTTTGTGGTACTGCTAAATATTTCCAGATGTCAGCACCACACATATGCCACGATGCTGTGATTAAAGCGCTCAGTGCTGAAACTCTTTTTTTTTTTTTTTTTTTAATAAGAAAAATACATAAGGAGAAATTAAATCTCCCTTTCTGTCTGGAACCCACCATACAGATCCTGCATTATTTACCAACCACAAGAGTTTTTCCTTGGCTGGTACATGCGTCTCTCCTAGTGTTTTTTCCAGCTGCTCATACAGACTTTGGCAAAGTTACTCACTAGCTCCGAATACCAGGATTACCCCATTCTCGTTTAGCAGTTCAGGGATTTGGCACCTGGAGGAAGAGCAAAGGCGATTTCAGAATCCCACTAATTCCCCAAATGGAACTAAGTGATAGTCCCAGCCTCATGGGGTTGTGTGAAGACGGAAGAGGGCATTGCGTGGAAAGTATCGACTACAGTGCCTGGTACCCACCGTGGTCTCAGGCAAGGCCAGTTCTTTTCCTGAGGAGGGTCACGTGATACCCGACCAACAGATTTTCACATCGGCTGGGGCGGGGACGTTGGAGCCTCTGGTGTGGGCTTGTCTGTAGTGGAGACATTGATCGAAAATCTTGGGAGTGTTATGCAAGAAAAGAAACAGGCAGAAAGAACAGTAGTTCTGGAGCTGAAAGTTTGAATCTCAGACTTCTCTCTTCCTCCCTCAGTGACCTTAGACAAGGCACTCACAGTTGACCCTTGAACAACACAAGGGTTAGGGGCACTGACCCTCTCGCAGTTGAATATCTGTGTATAATTTTTGACTGCTCCCCAGACTTACTACTAATAGCCTACTGTTGACCGGAAGTCTTACCGATGACACAAACAGTCGATTAGCATATATTTTGTATACGATATGTATTATATACTGTATTCGTTTTTGTTTTTTTGTTTTTTTGTTTTTTTTTTAATTTTTTTTTTCAACATTTTTTATTTTTATTTTTGGGACAGAGAGAGACAGAGCATGAACGGGGGAGGGGCAGAGAGAGAGGGAGACACAGAATCGGAAACAGGCTCCAGGCTCCGAGCCATCAGCCCAGAGCCTGACGCGGGGCTCGAACTCACGGACCGCGAGATCGTGACCTGGCTGAAGTCGGACGCTTAACCGACTGCGCCACCCAGGCGCCCCTGTATTCGTTTTTTAAAAAAAATTTTATTATTTACTTTGACAGAGAGAGACAGACAGAACGAGCCGGGTAGGGGCAGAGAGAGAGAGAATCCCAAGCTGGCTCTGCACCATTAATGTGGAGCCAGATGCGGAGCTCGAACCCACGTACTGTAAGATCATGACCGGAGCTGAGATCAAGAGTTGGACACATAACTGACTGAGCCACCCAGGCACCCCTGCATACTGTTACAACAAAGTAAGCTAGAGAAAAGAAAATGCTATTCAGAAAATCATAAGGAAGAGAAAATACATTTCTAGTTCGGCAGTATAGGAAATCCACGCGTAAGTGGACCCCACATTTCAAACCCTTGTTGTTCAGGGTCAACTGCAGGTTTACTGAGGTTCAGTGTCTTCATTTGAGATGGGAACAATGCCCTTCTCAGAGCGCTGTGGGGAAAACAAATAAGAAGTCTGGCTAATGGGAAATTATGGAACAACAAATATGACCTCTCTTATTTCTTGCAGCAAAGTTGTCACAAGAGCGTCACATTCTCAAATGTCTTCTTTGGTGTTACACAGGGGTTTTACCGTGGGTGCTGATGATTTATTCATTCATTCATCTAACAAATATTTACTGAGTCCCTGCTATGTTCTACATGCTGGGGATCCCGCAGGCAACAAACAAAAGCTCTTGCCCTTATTCATGGCTTATTCTAGCGACAGGAGACAGACTGCAAACATATGGTAAGCACAAGCTACCTGTACAGGTGATTAATGACAGATTCATTGGGGAGATTCCAAACCTGACTTAACCAAACTTAGGGATCTGGTGACATGGGAAATCCACGGTCTCTATGCCTACTGAGGCTTTTCCTGGTTAGGGTGACTTTGTTGTGCCCACCCTTGGGGATTCTCTAGTCCTGTATGTCTTGTTTGGTCCTTGTCTGCACAGGCTCAGCAGCTCTGTGGGTCCCCACCCTTAGCTTGCTTCCTTTCCAGGTGACGGATATCCCTGGAGCTTTAAAGGAACACCCAGCTTCGCTTGAGAAATAACCCAGGAGACCGAATAGTGCTTCTGGCTGTACAGAGGACATTCCAAAGAGTTCTGATTCTTTATCGCAGACCGGAGGCATCTCCTTCATGTTTCACTCAGTCATCCCTCAAACTTGTCAGATGCTCTCACACTGTGGTGTTTTTGTTAATGAGGTTCCTGCAGGCTGGCATCTCTTAAATCCCCGCCCACTAAATCCTATCCATTCATCCTGGTTCGGCCCAGATAATCCCTCTGTGGCAGAGAATGTGAGCTACTCTGCAAGATCCATTCTCTTCTGATTCTGGTGGTCATAGACACCCTGAGCTTGAGCTGGACTCATGGCGAAAAGTGAAACATTCCGAGCCATCCCTAAAGCGAAGTGCAGCTGTGTGACTCAGAACTGGCTCCTTCCGCCCTTCTTGCTGGCAGGAACGTGAACTTGGTGTCAGGACTTGGTATCTTGGCAGAGCAACAAGATAGAAGGTGCCTGGGTTCTCAACATGGTGCAACTGTCCCATCAGTCCTGGATGATTGGCGTCCAAGCAATAATCTGAGGGAAAACGAAAGTTTCCTCCCTCCCTCCCTCCCTCCCTCCCTCCCTCCCTCTCTCTCACTGTCTTTCTCAAGCTATTGTTATTTTGGTTTTCATTAGAGAATCCAAAAACTGATATCCTAAAAACTCCTCCTGTGCTGTGAAGTTCCCCCAGCCTGCCTCTACCTATATATCCCCAAAGTGTGCAATTTTACCTCAGTTAGTGTTGTCCTATGGCCATTTGGGAACCCAACAATTTGTATGAGCTTCTAGTCCTTGACGACACAAGCCCTTGTAGAGCAGGAACCTGTCTTATTAAATGTTTACCCCCCATAATAATGAGCACAATGGTTTGCTTTTATTCTTCATGTATTTAATGAATGTCTGCTCCTTGAATTTTTTGGTGAATGAAGAATGATTCCCTGCCTCTCCTGGACTAAAAATACTCTCTCTTTCTAAAGCATCTTTGCCTAGTAGAAATACAAGGCAAACCACATATGTAATTTTGAATTTTTTAGTTGCCACATTTAAAAAAAATGCAAAAGGAAACTGGTGAAATTAATTTTAGGTGTTTGTTTCATTGAGCCCTACATACTCAAAAATGTTGTCATTTTTGTAAGTAATCGATACAAAAATTATTACTGAGAATGTTTTACATTCTTTTTCTCATACTAAGTCTTTGGACTCTGGTATGTGTATTTTACACTTTTAGCTCATCTCAATTCAAACCAGCCACCGTTCAAGTGCTCAGTGGCCACCAGTGGTGAGTGGCTATTGTACCAGGCAGCATAGCTCTAGGGGACCCCGAGCCAGCCCTGAAAGGGTGGGGAGGATTTGGATGGCCTGGAAGGGCATGGAGGAAATGCCGTGAGGCAGAAACAAGGAGTCTTTTTCTAGACGCTTCATGGAACTTGCTTGGCACGGGGCTCTGCAATATACGGGGTACTCCAGGGACTCTTAGGAACTGTTGAGTGACTTTGATGTAGAAAGATTCATGTGGGAAGAGACAGAACCACTGACAAAACTAAAGAAGAAATGGAATCAGAAGAGAAGGGTGTCTGAGCGGAGCTCTGGAGGTCATTGAAGCCAAACTCAGGGCATATCTAACGATATAATGAATAAGGACACAGCCTTGGCTGAGAGACATGGTGTGGGGCTGGGTTTTTCACCGTTGCTGCCTAAGTGACCCTAGATGAGCCATTTCAACTCTCTGAGCCTCAGTTTCCTCAGGAAGCCCATCTGGAAGCAGCACTCTGGTGGGCACAGAGCAGTCTCTTCAAAGGAGCCAAATTCCCAATGGCAAGATAAGGAGAAGCTCACTGGACCAGCTCTGACAACTCTAGGGTCACTGGACAAGGCAGACTCCACGGATGCCCCAAAGGAAGGAGTTTTTCCTTGGGCTATTGAAGCAACGGGTGGTTTCCATCCAAGGAAGGACTGACTTTGCAAAAAGTGGAAACGCAGAGGTTGAACAAGGGAGGGGGCAGCCACCACAGAGTGGGGTGGGCACAGGCAGTTGTGGTACACGGAAGGCAGGAGAGAGACAATGCCTTTCTCTTTTCTCATGGAAGTCCCTTCATGGAGCTCTGGGGTCTACCAGGGATTCTGAGCAGATGGGGCACTAAATGCCTCTCCAACCCAGACTGGGCTATACAAGGGAGAAATGGGGAATCATGGCTGTCATATGGATCATTTGAGGGGGAATCAGGAAAAGTCCCCAAGAACCCCTTTAAAGTCTCAGCTTTCCAGTATCTCAGACACAAGTGCTATTTTGGCCAAAATGTATCCAGGTAATGGCTACAGTTTTCTACATAACTTTCCATACTGGTCATAAAGGACTTAGACCATTCCCACCAAGGGCATTGTGGGAGAAGGCTGTGTGTGCTAAGGGCTGATTTGGAGTTGCTTTCAGGAGGGGGGAAACAGGTCCAGTGTCCCAAAGCTCAAGGTTCCAATCACCGGAACATATGGATGTCCAGGGAACAACGGGACTTGCGGTCAAGGTGGTGGTCTGGGAAATTTGAGTGCTGGATCCACCAGAGAATCTTAGAAACTTATGACTTCGTACTTGGGAAGCTGCCAGTGTTTCTGGAAATGGCTGTGCTTTGGGGTGAGAGCAGCTGAGGAAATAAAAGCGTTAGGTCCAGGACCAACAGCCTGACACAAAATCACCAAGCCAATGCTGTCAGTAAGGGGTTGGCCAACCCCAAGGCCAAGTGTATCTTTGATGGAAAACGAATTCTCAAGGAAGAAGCCTATAATTGGATGAAGTCCCTTGTCTCCCTAGCTTGTGGAAACAGCCAGACTTTCCCCCCTTGTTTTCCACATGGAATGCGAGTTCTCTAAGATCTGGCCTGGGCCACATGGGCTTCAACATTTCCTCATGGTGATGCCTTCCTCGGACAGCCCCCTCTCGGGTGGAGGGGAAAATGTTTCTGCTGTGGCGTCTGGGGAAGCACTTGTTACAATCAAGGTGCTCAACCAAGGTTTGTGAGAAGGATGCATTCATGATGTTCGCCTCTGAACCATTAAGTGACACTTGGCACCTCCTATGTGTTCTTTCTGACTTCGTTCCTCATGCCTGGTGGCCCAGGGGGAGCTGGGAGCCTGCCTTTCATGCCAGAGTCTTAGTGATGCTTTGCTCCTCTTATCTTCCAATAAACCTGATGAACACGTTCATTCTAGAACGTTAGAGATTTAATGTTTCACAGGCACACTGAGTGGCCCGCACTGACAGTTGAGAGCTAAACCAGCCGGGTACGGATCAGGATTGAGGCCACGGCCAATTCACTTCACCTGTCCGAGCTTTTGCTCTCTTATCTGAAAAACAGGGATGCTGATCATTTTTATAGCTACTTCCCAGCGTCCGCAGAGTTCAACGAGATGAAGAAAATGCTCTTGGCAGTAGGCACACAGCAGCCACACCAGTGATGGATTCGCCGGGCAAGAGTCGGAAACGTACAGGCATGGTTTTCTCTTTTGCCTTTCAAGTACGTAACCTTTATGTCAATTGGCTGGCGCTGGAGAAGAGGCAGCATAGGGGAGATTGGGATTTGTCATGGGAAAACCCTCCACCATCCATTTTAGTGACGTCGCTTCAAAACAGGGAGCTGATTGGACAGCTTTCATAAATACAGGGGTAGAGCTTTGATTTTAAGCTGCGACAAGAACGAACACCAACGACACAGCCAAGCGCAGCGGGGAACTGGAGGGGAGCGGTGGTAGGGCCATCTTCCGCTGGCTGCAAGCAAGACGGGGTGCATTATCTGAAGGGACTTTAAGACTGAGAATAAAATAAAGCCAAAAGTGAGTCTACTTTTTATGGTCGCCATATAGGAGCAATTGTATTTCATTTTGAAAGTTTATTTATTTTGAGAAAGAGAGAGAGAGTGTGAGAGAGCACAAGTCGGGGAGGGGAGAGAGAGAGAGAGGGAAAAAGAGAGAGAATCCCAAGCAGGCTCCACACTGTCAGCACAGAGCCCAACACAGGGCTTGATCTCACGAACTGTGAGATCATGGCCTGAGCCGAAATTAAGAGTCATACACATAACTGACTGGGCCACCCAGGCACCGTGTGGGCAATTTTAAACAGTATCTGATAAAATATCCCTCCCCGCAAAAATAGTGTTGTTATTCTAAGTTCTCAACAGTTGGCACAATGGCTGTTGAGTTTTAATAAAATATATATAGACTTTTTGGCATATTTTTATTACCTATCCTTTCCTAAACATTGTATTCTCTGTGAAAGGTCACTTGGAGAACTCCCAGTAGGCAGTTGGGCCCCCCGCCCACTGAACACATGCTTACCCAGCCACACGGTTTATTTCGGGAGTACATTCATCATAATGGTCTGGAAGTATCCAAGCTCACTTAGGGTGCTGTCCCTGTCTCCAACAGCCCCCCACTGAGGTGTGACATATTCCTCTTTTAAAAAATAGTATATCAATTTAGTGGAATATGATCAACAAGAATAAGGCAGATCTATATATAACGATACAAAAATAACCTCCAATATGCAGCGTTCAGGGAAATAAGCACTATACAGAACACTGAAAAATATTTGAAAAAGTGACATGTATGTACGTATGTATGTTTTATACGTGAATAGAATCTCCCAAAGGACAAATAAGAAATGCTAGATTCTGAAAGAACGGTAGGGGCCTCTGGGTGGCTCGATCGGTTAAGCTCCTGACTCTTGATCTTAGCTCAGGTCTTGATCGCAGTGTCCTGAGTTCAAGCCCCACGTTGGGCTCCATGCTGGGCATGGAATCTACTCCCAGTGTGGAGCGTACTTAAAACAAAACAAAACAAAACAACAACAACAACAAAACAAGATGAATGGTAGTACAGTGATCTTAAAGACAAAGACACGTACTTGAGCTACCTCAATTCTGTCATCCGCGTGACTGCTTGGCGATTTCGTGTATGTTAAGAATTTAGCCCAGCCGAGGCTGAGGGTGAAGGGGAAGGTGTAACATTTTTAGTTGGTAGTGTAAATATCAGTTCATACATGAAATGTTTCGCAGAGTCCAAGCGCTGTTTTTCACACTGGCATTCATTTCTCTTTGTCAATTCTTAATGGTTCATTTTAAAGCTAACAAACTCATCAAGAGGGTAATGGCTATTACCGATTATTATGTGATTCTTAGATGAATAACTTGGCCGCATAGAGAGGGGAGTTTTAAAAACTGATTTGCTCTGGGTGTCTGATCCACTGCATGCCTGACTTTTAATCAGGACATAAAAATGCTTTTCAGGCATTATTTTTGTCTTACCCTCTCAAGGTTTGCTCAGAAGCGCAATTTAATCAACACTTGTAATCGGTCACCTTTGGGGCCACTCCGGAGGCTTGCTATGAATTTAGGAGCACCTACTTTCTGGGGCTCTCCAGGCAGTGTCTCAGGATGGCACAGCCACCAACAAGGGCGCCCCCATTCTTTCAGTCGAGGGAGAATTGGCAGAGCTCAGCAGAGAATCTGAGAATGTGCAGGAGCTCGTTCGGGCTGGGCAAAGAAGAGGCCCGGAATAAAGCCTCTCAGGGCCTCTCTTATGCTTTTCTACCATGGATCCTGTTTTCCTACAAAGGACAGGGCTGTGCTTGGCCATGCACTTGCCCAAGAAGGCAGTGCCTCCTCACATAATTCCTGGCGGGTCCTTCCTAATCCCCTCCCCTGGTGAGCCTTGCATCCTAGAATTACAAAGGACCTCTCTCCATTGACTTTTTGGGACTTCATGATGGACTGAGGCATGTCAAACGGGTTTCGGCTGTGCCAATACAGTGCGACTCCCCCCCCCCCCCGCCCCCCTGCCGCGCTGGCCTTCTTCGGGGGTCAGGAAGGAGCATGTGTAACCAAAGATCCCCAGCTGATCATTTTCTGCTTTGAGCAACAGCCTCCCATCTACCCCTGGGGGTGCCCACACAAATACGATTTTGTATGTGTGCCCTTTTGTGCAAGATCTTGGGAAGCACGGCTTTGGGGGCAAAGACAGTGCCATTCTTGGCCGTTTGGGAGAAATGCATCTGTTTTGTGCAGATAAGAAAACAGTGGTTTGGCGTGTTTCGTTGCCTGGTGAAATTACCCGGTGGTTCCGTCGCTTCCAGATCAATCTGAGCGTGAGCCATCGGCAACCCGTGCACAGCGTGTGGCCGGCTGAAAATGCATCATCTCTCGACGTGAAGCTCAGCTATTTTTCTCCAGCTTGGGTTGTTGTGTTGCTTTCTGCTTCCGCCTACAGCCTCTTCACGTCCTCTTGGGGACGTGCTCGGTGACATAGCACAGCTGCACACGCGGCCGTTCTTTTTCTTCCCGAAATGAGGGGAAGGCTCTGTGGCTCCAGTGCCCTGTGACGCAGGCCGTCCAAGAGATGTCACAGTACGACGGTCGGGACCCCCGTTTCGGCAGAGGTGGCACCACCCGTGCCTGAGGGTGATGGTGACAGCTTACAGTAGGTGTCCGATTGTGACACATGAGTGAAATGGAAGTCACAGTTCCTTTCGGGGGGATTTACAAGCTGTCGACTGAACCATCCGGGATTCATTCACATTCTGCTGAGGTTTCGTGTTCTCTTCCTACGGGTAATGAATGAGGTGCGGGCAGCATAGAGGGGTCGAAGCCAGAGCACAATCCGTGGTCGGTAAAGTGCGCTCGGTCAACAAATATTTACGGGAGATCTCTGTGTCGGGCACTGAGCCGTGTCCTGGGGTGCTTTACTCGGCAAGATGGCGAGAAAAGTTATTGTAAAGGCCCAAAGAAATTCTTATGAACAAAAGCTGGAGGTGTTTTGAAGTTACTTAGAGGTGGTTATTTGAAGGAGAACGTGTAAGGCGTACCTGGGTGGCTCAGTCGGTTAAGCGTCTGACTTCAGCTGATGTCATGATCTCACGGTTTGTGGGTTTGAGCCTCGAGTCAGGCTCTGTGCTGACAGCTCAGGGCCTGGAGCCTACTTCACATTCTGTGTCTCCCTCTCTCTCTGCCCCTCCCCTGATCACGCTCTGTCTCTCTCTCTCAAAAATGAATAAACATTGGGTCGCCTGAGTGGCTCAGTCGGTTGAGCATCCGACTTCGGCTCAGGTCACGACCTCGTGGTCCGTGAGTTCGAGCCCCGCGTCGGGCTCTGGGCCGATGGCTCAGAGCCTGGAGCCTGTTTCGGATTCTGTGTCTCCCTCTCTCTCTGCTCCTCCCCCGTTCATGCTCTGTCTCTCTCTGTCTCAAAAATAAATAAATGTTAAAAAAATTTTAAAAAAATGAATAAACATTAAAATTTTTTTTAAAAATAAGGGAAAATGTATAATGGCGTCTGTCTTCCGTGTTTGTAAATGCGTGTGGCCAAATCCTCTCCAGACTTGTGGGCTTAACTCTGGGCGTTAGCAGAGCTCCGGACAGGTACAATTGGGGACCATCGTGTGTCCCAGTATTTAAGAATATAAATCAGCCTACCAACGGTTAAATAAAATATGCTCTGTCTTCTTACTTTTTTTTTTTAATCTTTATTTATTTTTGAGAGAGAGAGAGAGTGCACACTCGCGTGAGCAGGGGAGGGGCAGGGGGAGGGTATAGAGGATTCAAAGTAGGCTCTGTGCTGACAGCATGGAACCGGCTTGGGATTCTCTCTCTCCCCCTCTCTGCCCCTTACCTGTGCTCGCTCTCTCTCT
This sequence comes from Neofelis nebulosa, assembly GCF_028018385.1. NCBI lineage: Eukaryota > Metazoa > Chordata > Mammalia > Carnivora > Felidae > Neofelis > Neofelis nebulosa. Next base: position 5,904,626 of record NC_080794.1, on the reverse strand, counting down.
CTCTCTCAAAATAAATATAAATAAACTTAAAAAAAAAAAAACCCACACGTTCATAAGGACAACTGAAAAACGTGTAAAGCTGTGATTTGTACATGACCAAAGTTTGGCAGCTGTCCCAAAGCGGCCGCATTAACTATTACTACACGTGCTTAAATGTTCCTTTGTTCTGTTTGAATGACTAACAAAATGAAGGCGCATAATTTGTAATTATTTCACGTTTATTTCCTTAAATTTTTGTCTTCGGCTCAGCATGGTCACGAATTCTGTCGTTGTTGCAAACGTGTTCACATAAGTTTGTTCTGTCGACGGCAGTGAGCTCAAGGATTCAAAAAATGTAAGTGTATTTAAAATATGCAACACGTGGGTGTATTTCATAAAAAGTGTGAAGTACATGTAAAAATATCAAAATTAATTTTTCATATGTATTTTCAAAGAAAGTTACTTTTTCCCATAAAATATAAAAATTAAAACGGGAAGGGGAAAAACACAGATTATAATTAATAAATGTGGAAAATGGTATGACAAAATTATTTAAAGAAAACTGAATTTTAAGTTTAATTTTCTAAAAGCTGAAATCTGATTAAATATTCATGCCGATCATGCTTCGTATTGCTAGCTTCCGACTCTCACCCAGTGGCTAACAGAAGGGATCCATATCATGCATCACACATGGACTGTTTAGACCCACACAGACACGGGGTTGAGGGTGACAGGAATTGTGAGGCGCATCATCACGTTTCTCAGCTGCCATGTTGGTGCAAATATCATGGTAATTCCCCAGTAGCTACAGGACCAGGAGTTGAAGCCAGGAAATGGGTGAGTAGTTCTCCTGGGAAGTGGAGGGTCGGAGGGGAAAGAGCTGACCGGTTAATTTGCTTGTGTTTTCTCTCCCCTGCATGCGTCTGCCGGTCAAATCCTCCCTGCGCTCTGGAATACCATCTTGCCTTGTCTCTGCAGCCACAGTACGACCCACAGACCTTCATGTCTTGCAGACGGTGAGTTTTTCTTTTTTCCCAAAGACATAGGACACAAGATACAGAGAAGCCATGGAGAAGCTGTTGCCTGGGGCCCGAGCTGTGTTGGGAACAGGAGTGGACATTAGGGTGATGAGTGAGGCTTTTTCAGCCCTGAGCACTGGATCCCCAGTGGCTGGGGGGGGGGGGGGGGGAGGGGCGTGTGAACATTAGCAACATTTTTGCTCTTGTGAGTGTGGGGCTGTCTAAGCCTTGGGTCTCAGGACAGGATCTTAACCCCCTCAGTCTACCGGGAATGCCAACAGCACTCAAACACAGCAAGATCCCAGAAAGGGTTTCCTACTTGGCTGGTGGCTCTTCTTACCCTCTGGTGGCTCTGCCCTGCTCACTTCTGGGGGGTGGGAGGTTCTGGACAGGGCACTTTCTGGAGGCCTGGCCTGCTTCATGGCTCATTTCTATCCTGGTTGCTTCCTGGAGCAGTGTGGCATTAGAGTTGAAGTCAAGGTTGTACAGTCGGCCGGGAATAAAAGTATCCTTTGTGGTTTGCATGAAGTTGCATGATGGGTAGGCCTTGGACAGAGGCACGCTTTCTTTCTGGGATGCTTCTGCCCTGCTATCGCAAGGCTGGGCTGCACCCCGCGGGCTTCCTGAATGCAGCAGGGCATCTGCTCTCACCCCGCGTTAGACTCTCATCCCCAGGTTAGCCTAGCTCCAGCCAGTAGTGGGAAGGGGGGTGCTCTGTGCCGATTCCCGACCGTGCTTCTGTGGTGGAATTCACAGGTATGGTTACGGTTCTGTGTTGTCATCTTTGTAGTTGTTGGTTGCAAAGCTGAACCAGAATATTCTGTGTGCAAGCAAAAAATAAATATTGTATTTCAATATTATGTTCCACTGAAATACGGGGAGATAATCGCAGGACTCCAGTCAGGGCTGTTGGTATTTATCAGGTGCGTTACTGTAGCCGTAGGTCCGGCAGGGCAGACAGGCTGGACACGAAGGGTTAACCAGCCAGCTGGGCACTACAGTGAGAAGGTGACAGGCCAGGCATTTTTAAACCATTAGGGCCTCTTTTCACACTCAGAAACCCGCTCCGTGGGTCTTCATCCAGACTGTGTCTGAGGCACGGCTGACCTGGCTTTCACCTTCTGTGCCCTTAACCTGGCTTCCCATTTACTGTATCTTCATTCCCCCCAGATCCTGAGCTCTATCCACCCGATAACTTCACCTGGACTCCGGATTCCTTCTCCTGGCTGATGATGGTTGTCCTGGGAGCTTCCCTGCCTCCCTCAATCCCCGAGAATACAAAGCAAAAGATATGGAGAAGGGGTTTGAAATTCTCGTTCCTGAGGGTCTGACAGGTTGAGACAGACATTCCAAACTAGAGAGAGAGCATATGGGCAAAGTTAAAAAAAAAAAAAAAAAAAAGATGAATGCAGGGGCGCCTGGGAGTCTCAGTCAGTTGAGCGTCCAACTCTTGGTTTCAGTTCAGGTCATGATCCCAGGGTTGTGGGATCGAGCCCTGTGTCGGCCTCTGCACCGACAGCATGGAGTCTATTTGAGATTCTTTCTCTCTCTGCTCCTTTCCCGCTCTTTCTCTCTCTCTCTCTCTCTCTCTGTCTCTAAAGTAAGAAAAAGAAAAGAAAAGAAAGAAATAACGAAGGCGGGAGTAGATGGCAAGGCCCACACAACATTTCTGGTGGGTGTCCGTGTAACAGAGGCTTACGAGGGAGAGCCATGATGCTCTCAGGTCAGGATGCCATGACCAGCCTTGCCGGGCCCTGCTGGCCCCAGTCCCTCCAATCACCTGGCAGCCTCACACTTTGAGAAGGTCCCAAGGCTCTCACGATGAAAACGCGTGACCGTAACAACTCCTGCGATTCATGTGTCTCCTCCGTAAACTGAGCTCTGTGCCTGGTGACATTAGGTGCGTCTAACGCCACACTGAGAATAGATTAAGTCGAACGGTCGTGCGGTCCTTTGCAAGGATACCCCGTTTCTGTGGTGTCGCAGATGTTTTGGTTGGGTCTCATTTTTAAGTGGCCTTAGCCAAAAACATCTTGCGGAACAGCCGACTCACTTCAGTATTTCACTTTGGACAGTTGCTTGACTTCGTGTAGCGCCCCGTGCCGGAGCCCGGTCTCCCCAGGCCCCGCACGCTTCCCTTCCGTTAGCGTCAGCGGGAGCCTCGGCAGGCAGATTGACACCAAGGGAAGGTGGACCCCGACGGCTGCACTGTGGGGGCAGCGAGCCTCGCAGAGCAGAAAGCTGGCGCACGGGGAGAGTCGTCAATGGTGCCTTGCGAGCCATATGCCGCCTTAGATTGTATTTACATTGAGACATACAACAGCTTGTTATCAAACAAGGCAAGACACAATACTCAGCGGTAGGAGACCGCAGCCACAGTGAGCCTCAGAGTCTGTTTCCCCCACCTGCTGTTGCCTGGGCGTTTAAGCTGGCAGAAATCCTGATCAGGTCAGTGTAGGGAAATGTGACAATGTCTGTGTTGGGCGCCGATGGACGTTGGGAGGCTCTCCCTACACTCGGAAGCATGGAGGTATTTGGATTTCTGCTGACTGGCTCGATGATTCCTCCAGGAGCTGGTTGATGTCCTCAGGCCTATATGCGGTTGAGACAGTGCAGCGGAAGCTGACTTGGAGCCCAGTGGGTGTCTGTGCAGGGCCTGGCCGGCTCCTTTCGGGGGGTCGGTGGGGGAGTGGGCCGCCACCCAGTGGGAACCTGACAACACAATGCACAGCTGTGTTGGCGGTTGGGGCACAGGCGTGGTTCTGCATTGTTGCTCCGCCTGGATCAGTGTTTTGTGACTGTGGGGGGCTCTCTCCTGTTACAAGTTCTGCAGAGCTGAGGTCCCCAGCTCAGATTCCACCATGGCCCAGGGGAGAGAGAGGAAAGCCCTCTCTCGGCTGGAAAGCAGACAGGGAGAGCACATAAAGAGGGAGGCCCTTTGCCTGTGGCCTGGCCTCACCGACCTGCAATCCACACAGATTCGGTAAGAGCTCCCATCTCACTAAACTCCCACTGGCAGGAAGGTGTTGGGATGTTCTCGCATGTTAGGGGAGAACCTTTTGGGGGAAGAGGTGACGTTGGAAATTCAGGCTAGAGACTCCATAGAGAGCTTTTCTGGAATTCCTTAATGGGAGGAGTCTCATGTTTAGGCTGGTTATCCCTGGGAACCAAAGAACCTGGCTGAAGTCTGATGAGTTTAATGCAGTTATCTAATGAAGGAGCCAGACTCCAGGGATTTTTAGGACCCACTTTGCCCCTGAGATCCTGCGTGTCAGTCAGGGGGTGAGTGCAAGCTCTGTCTTCTTGGACACCTGAGTTTAAGTCCCATCTGCCAGTTTTTTTGCTTGCTGTGCGGCCTGGGGCAAGTCACTTAACCTCTCTGCACCTCCGTCTCCTTAGCCCTAAAACGGACAGTTGGTACAAGAAGTCGTCTGGTTCACAGTAGATGCTCAGTAAATGGTGGTTGTGCTCCCTCCCTCTCCTTCTCTGAGTTGGCAAAGGCACATGGGCAACACGGTCCCTTCTTCTCTCAAGTGCACTCAACCACGGACCCAAGCGTCCTTCCCATCCCAGCAGGAGAGGATCTTCAGAGATAGTGTAATTCAGATGGAAGGCACCGTGTCTCTCCAAGGATAGGTGTTCTCTCTCTACTGGGACAGTTTAGAGTCCACGTCCTCTGTTGGTGCCTGTGACCCTCACACCCTCCACGGGGGGCTGACTCGTTTGCAGGTGGCCGAGCTGGGTGGTCTATAGGCTTGCCTGGCACACGGCTTTGTCAGGTGCCCATCATCACGCCGGATGCCCCTGCTTGGCATGTAACTTCCTCCCGCCCCCGCCCCCCTCCAGTGCCTGCCCCCGGTTCACCAGACAGGCAGTGAAAGAAGGTGGAGAGAAAGAGAGTTTCTAGTCTCTCTGACCTCGGTTAAAATCTCCACTCTGCTGGTGGTTAGCTGTGCAACGTTAGGCATGTCCCTGAACTCCCGAGTCCCAGAATCCTAGTCTGCAAAGCAGGATATTAATTCCTTCTTGGCAGGAGTGTTGTAAATATCAAAGGCAGCGAAGTATCTGGCACACGGGAGGCATTTGATAATAATATCCTTGTTATTCAGAGCAACGTTCTCATGCCCTTAAATCATTCTCTTTAAATAATGAGAACAGCGGTTCCCAAAGTGTGGCTCCTGGGACAGCGGCCTCAGCAGCTCCTCTGGGGCTTAGGAGATGTGGATCCCGGGCCCCACCCAGGACTACTGATTCAGAAGCCCTGGGGGCAGCCTCCACAATCTGTTTTCACACAGCCTCCAGGGGATTCCGAATGCACCACGGAGCTGGAGAACCTCTGAATTGGAAATATTTTTCAAAACCTCACCGCTCAAGGTCAATTCTTTTGCTTGTTCCCGGATGTGATTTGGGAGGGTTTCCAAACTCAAGGGCCACGGAGGCTGGTGCAGATACCTGTGGCCTGGGGCTGTGAAAACAGCCTGCCTGAATGCAAGAGAAGGCTGCAGAACCCTTGAGCTGGGCCTCCTCCCGCTCCGACAAGGGCCTTTGATCAGTGTTCCCGACCTGGCTTACTACCACCCGCTCCCGCGGCCAGGAGGGCCGTTCTTTCTTCCCTGGGAGCAGAAGGGTGCAGTGCAGACCCCGTGCTGAGCTGCGCTCCAGCCCACGCGAAGGTACTTCCTCCTTGCAGGGCAAGGGCTGGCCAGGGCCTTGCGGGCATCTACGCCCGTGATTACCCAGGTATGCGGTGGCAAGGTACTTCTTGAAGGGACGCTGCCAACGCGGCCAGACCAGCGCTTTGCCTGAGCCCAGACGGTGTTATTAGTACCGTATGGCGGCTCTAATTTTAGGGGAAGCCTGATGCCTTGGTGTTGTCGTATTCTGTCAAGCAGTCTTCCAAAGGATGTGCTCATTTCTTTCATGTGGTTTCTTCGCCCGCTCACCGAATTATTGAATGGGGCCACATCCAAGCAACTAACGCAAATAGCCCTTGACTCCGTTCCATGACCCGCCATGGTTCCTGGGGGCCTCCGAGGTGCCGGGGACTGCGCAAGGGGCCACGAAGCGTTTGGCGTCTGGGACGGCTTCGGTTCTGAGAACAGAGCGTTTCCAACAGCTGCGCAGAGTCTTTCAAGGCCCCAGATCTTCGGTGTCATAAATGGACGCAGCCCCCGTGCGAGCGCTCCACGTTTCACTTCTCTTTGCGGACGTGGTGTGGCCTTGCGGTGAGGCGGATCCGGGTTCGATTCTGGCCCTGCCACTCACCAGCTGTGTGACCTGGGGAAAGTTACTTAACATCTCTGAGCCTCAGTGCCCTTATCTCTCCAGTCGGTCAGAACCCTGGCAGGGCTGTTGGGGATAGGCAAGAGATCTCTAGGAAGGTGCCTTGGAAAAGGCGATCTGTCTCATCCTATGGCAACGTGACTTGGAAGGCACTGTTTCAAAATCTGAGCGGAAGGAAGAAAGAAGGCTTGTGGAAGTAGAAAGCAGAGGTCCTTCCAGGAATGTCCGGGCTTCCTGTTTCATTGTCCTTTGCCACGTGCCCTTCTGGTGAGTCCCCTAGGGTGCTCCTTCTGGACACCGGCTGAGGGACGTGTGCCCAGAACCGGGCCCTTGAGCCGTGGTCCAGCCTGTCAGCCGACCCATGGGGCTGACTCAGGACGCTGGCGCGCTTGGCTGCCTGTTTTCCTCTTCAAAACATTTGTCTGGAACCACTTGACTGGCTAGCGGAGCAGAGAGTTCGAAGAACTGGTTCTTGACTTTTCACCGCGACCTCATAGTCAGGTCGCCTGAGCCCTGTGGGGAGGACAGAGCTATCCAGAGGAAAGGACAGGTGAGACAATGTCTAGAGAGTTCTACGCAGGAGGAAGGTTCCGGAACAGAGCTGCGCTGCGGGGGCTGGGGGCTCCCACACAGGACTGGCCTGGGGCGGGGGGCGCTGGGTTATTCCCTGGGGTGCTCAGCGAATCAGGAGTTTTGAATGCAGAGTTAATAATCAGTAAACTCATCCAGACAGGCTGGTTTTAACTAGGAAGCAGAACAGGAGCATACACGTGTAAAACCTTTTGGATTCTTTTCAGCATGCGGACAGTTTTTAAAACTTTCGTGGACGCTTTCTAGGCATGATTTTTATTGTGGTAAAATACACTTAACATCAGATGTACCATTTGAACCATTTTTTAAAAAGCTTTTTTTTTTTTTTAACATTTATTTTTGAGAGACAGAGAGCGAGCGGGGGAGGGGCAGACAGGGAGGGAGACACAGAATCCGCAGCAGGCTCCAGGCTCTGAGCCGTCAGCACAGAGCCCGACGTGGGGCTCGGACCCACAAACCGTGAGATCGTGACTTGAGCCGAAGTCGGACGCTTAACCAACTAGGCCTCCCGGGTGCCCCTTATTTGAACCATTTTGAGGTGTGCAGTTCAGTGGCCTCAGGGGCATTCATATTGCTGTGCTATCACCCACTCCATCTCCAGAACTTTCTCATCTTCCCAAACTGAAAACTCTGCCCCCATGAACTACCAACCCCCCCGCCCCCCTCCTCCCAACCCCTGGTAAGCACCATTTACTCCACTGAAACTTTTGTAGAAACCAAAGGAGGCTTCTAGAAGATAATAGAAGGTGCTTCAAATATCCACTTCCTTCAATAGTATATTTAAGAACTCTGTCTTCTTGGGGCGTCTGCGTGGCTCAGTTGGTTAAGCGTCCGACTTCGGCTCTGGTCATGATCTTGCGGATCTTTTCGAGCCCCGCGGAGCCTGGAGCCTGCTTCGGATTCTGGGTCTCCCTCTCTCTCTGCCCCTCCCCCACTCATGCTCTGTCTCTCTCGCTCTCAAAAATAAATAAACGTTAAAAAAAAATAATAATAAGAGTCCTTTTAAAAAATTTTTTTAAATGTTTATTTATTTTTAAAGGAGAGAGAGACAGAGCATGAGTGGGGGAGGGGCAGAGAGAGAGGGAGACACGGAATCCGAAGCAGACTCCAGGCTCTGAGCTGTCAGCACAGAGCCCGACGCGGGGCTCAAATTCACGGATCTCGAGATCACGACCAGAGCCGAAGTCGGCGGCGTAACCGACTCAGCCACCCAGGTGCCCCGAGCTCTGTCTTCTTAACATAGGAACTCTGATCCCTCCGACGGAGGCACAAAACAGAGGCTTGAACGTTCGTGGAAATGTTCTGCCCCCCTCGGAACAACCGTGGATGCCTTTTGCTTTGCTCTTGCTGAAAAGAGCAGTATGCTGTTTATAAAAGAACACTTGCGAAGAAGAAAGACTTGGAACGGACCACCGTCTTCCTGAGTTGTTGACAGCTGTTATTCAGTGGAAATCTCAGTGGAAACAAAGAAATATCGAAGCATTGTTTCAACGTGAACATTTGAAGTGGCTTCCTTCCAAAGCTTGGCTGGTTTAGGTACCTGGGATCTGCGGCCAAAGCCTCCCGCACCGTCTTGATTTCTCCCCTATAGCTGTTGTTGACGCAGCCGTGGAAAAGTCTGGTGTGCATCCTGAATCTGCGATCGCCTCCACTGGCGGGGAGTCACAGCTTTCTAGGCTATGTCACCGTCTCTTCCACGATCGTTGGCTGCTCTGTGTGCAGGCGTTCGGGGTCTTGAGGAAAAGCCAGGCTTTTCCATCGTTGGGAAGGTTGGCAAGGCTTTCTCAGAATCCCAGGGGGCACGGTGGCCAACGTGGATTTCGGTGGAAAACCCCCGCAGTAGGAAGGTAGGAGGAATCTGGGGCATCTAAGAGAAGCTGACGGACCCCTCCCCCTCCCCCCACCCAGCCCTGCATATCATTGGTTTTCTTTTCTTTTTAAATATGTGACGGGGGCACCTGGGTGGCTCAGTCGGTTGAGCGTCTGACTTCGGCTCAGGTCACGATCTCATAGTTCATGAGTTCAAGCCCCGTGTCGGGCTCTGTGCTGACAGCTCAGAGCCTGGAGCCCTCTTCGGATTCTGTGTCTCCCTCTCTCTGTGCCCCTCCCCTGCTCATGCTCTCCCTGCCTCTCAAAAATAAATAAATAAAAATAAAAGTTGTGGCGTGCGACTTGGCCTCTTGGAGCCCTGGGCACCATGTCACGGACCTGCTCACCTAGCCTGGATGCTGACTCACCGTGTGCCCTGCTGAGTCATTTCATGTTTGGTTTTGTATTGTTTTTCCCACCAATAAAATGGGAATCATAACACCCATCCCGGTTTTAAGACTCAGAGGAGAAAACATATGTGAAAGTGATTGGAAAGTCATAAAGCGCTTTCCAGGCGAGGTGTGGCGGGCCTTTCGGGGAGTGGGGTGTGGGTTGGGGGGCGCCGAGCCCCTCGGCCCTCTGGTTGTACGTGCCTCCCGCAGGTGTTCTCATTGCCCAAGCCAGCCAGGACGAATGACACCACGAGCGGGGAAGCGCCTTGAGGGAGGGCGGGCGGCGAGGGCCCCACGGCATTAACTGAGAGGACTCAACACGCGTCCCGGGCGAAGGGCTCCCATAATATTCTCACTGCAGTCATCCGCTTCAAATGCCGCTCGCTCCAGGATGTCCTCCCTCTTCGGCCCATGGAGGCAGCCTCCCAGGGGCAAGGACATCATCGTGTTAGATGTTACCTCTCGGCTTCCTGATTTGTTGCCGTCGTCAGGTGTGTAATCTTGGCAAGCCCTTTTCACTTGGGCTTTATCACGAAACTCCTTGATCACAGTCACGTGCTCAAACCCAGCAGCCTTGGGGCTGAGTTCTTTGAGCCCATGGTTACTTGCGTCACCACACTGGGCCATGGGTGTATAGCATTGGGACAAGGACATTTGACCAAGTGGTTTGGATGTGGAATCTGGGATGGGTGAGCGGCATGTAATTCTGTGTTTAAGTAAGCATGTTTACACAGAGACTTTTGTCCTGTAGATACTGGTTTCATGACATACCTGAGGGTCGCTGTGCAGAAGTGTCGGGCCAGCCTGGAGTGATCTCGTCTCAGAAGGCACGAGGCTGGGGCCTAGGAGTCCTGGGTACCCAGGGGAGAGGGGCCGCCGTCTGGGTAAGGGTGGGCCGGCCTGGGCTGTGGGTCCCTCTCCTGGGCAAGGGGAGGCCATGGAGCAAGGAAAATTCTGAAACACCAAGAGGAGGCTTGGGGCTGACCGTGGACCTGAGGAAGATATGGGAAAGGGCTTGGCAACTGGCCGAGAGGGTTCTGGAGGCATTAGCTGGGGCCACTGTGTGTGTGTGTGTGTGTGTGTGTGTGTGTGATTGGGGTGGGTAGGGGCAGGGAGGGAGGAAGGGAGCCTTGTACTCAGGACAGTAGCAGGACCCACAGTCCCCAGGAGACGGTTGGGTGAGAACCGGTTTGGGCAGATGTCAGCCCAAACCAAGAGTGTGAGGATGTGGTTATAGGGTCCTTGAAACCTGTGGAGCCCACTCCCCCTTCTGATGCTCAGACCCCCCTTTAAAACGGCCCAAATGAATAGTCAGAGACCCCGTGTCTGGTACTCCTAGGGACAGGATAGCCCTATTGGATCCATTCTTTGTTTTTCTACTGGATTCTGTTCGAGGCACAACTTACGCCCAATAAAACGTGCACATACGCACAGCTCCGTAAATGCACAGCTCAGTAAACAGTCCTGTTCGCATCCACCCCCAGAGCCACCTCCCAGATCAAGATGGAGAGTATTTTCACCAAGCCAGCCAGCTTCTTCATACTCCTTTCCAGGAAGCAACCCCACTACCAACCCGAGGGCCATTACTTCTCTGCCTCTGATCACCTTAGATTAGTTTCGCCTGTTTTTGAAATCTGTGTAACTGGGATCATTTGTCACCTCGTTTGTGCCCAGCTGGTGTATCCGCTCAGACGGCCCAGCCCCTCACTTCGTTGAGCCTCCTCTGGGGTGCACGCCTCTACTCCACCCCGTCTCAACTCCCTTCCCAGGGAGTCTGTTTCCTGGCATCCCCTCTCCCAGCCCTGCTCTTCATCCCCCCCTCCCCAGTCCTTGCTCACCTCCATGGTGGAAGGTGTGCCATGACCCCTGGGAGAGCTCAGTGTTGATGGGCTGCTGATGGCGACCCCCTGCTGAGCGGGGCTGCAAGAGCAGGGGGAGTCGGCTCTTCTTAGCTCCATAAAGGGGAAGGCTGTGGCCTGCGGTTTGGAGAGGCAGGCTGACAATGAACTTGAACACGAGCTCTTTGACCTTGAGAAAGTCATTCGACCTTTCTGGGCCTTAGTTTCCTCTTTCCCAGAATGAAGGAGGCATTAGAGGCTCTTTGAAGCTCCTTGCGGGGGGTGCCTGGGTGGCTCAGTCAGTTAAGCCTCTGACTCTTGGTTTCGGCTCAGGTCGTGATCTCATACTTCGTGGGATCAAGCCCTGGGTTGGGCTTTGTGCTGACAGTGCAGAGCCTGCTTGGGATTCTCTCTCTCTCTCTCTCTCTCTCTCTCTCTCTTTCGTGCTCTCTCTCTCTCAAAAATAAATAAGTAAACCTAAAAAACAATAAAGTTCCTTAGTCCATGATCCAAGAATCCAGAGTGCATGATTCTGAATCTTCCCTACATGGGTTCGTCCATACATCTTCTGTGGGTATGTGGTTCCCAAGTGAAGCTTCAACGGAACGCGCATGCGTGTGTGTGTGTGTGTGTGTGCCCCATCTTGCAGTTCAATATTCCTGCAGACCTAATTCGTTTTATACCCTGGGTTTGAAAAAAGCCATCCCAACAGCAGGGATTCTAGCCCGGTGGACGGCTGGCCTCCTTGTACTGATTGATGAGGGGCTTTTTTTTTCTCCCAGCTGACCTCGGGGGCTTGCCCCTACCCTCAGGCAAAGGGCTATGTGGTGGTCCTATCTATAGAAGTTTCCAGAAATGGATGAAAGGACAGTTCTGTTCGGAGAGTATTTTGATGTCTTGGTTCAGCAGTCTTAGAAGGTCTTTAGGCTCCAAAAAAAAATCTGTATTTTGGGATTCAGTTCAAAATAGGGCTCTTGGGTTCCCTGGTGAGGCTGTCTAAGGGGGATTCAACCATCAGCGGCGGGCCAGCTCCTGGGCTGCCGGGCTCAGCTTCCCATCTGTGAAATGGGTGAATACTCCTTGTTTTATCTTGCAGGATTGTTGTCAGCATCTGATAAACACAGCCCGGAGAAAAGGCATCATTCCAGTGAGTCTTAGCTGTAGGCCAGTACACCTTGGGTTTGGTCCAGGGTTCAGCTGGGTAGCAAACTGACTCTGGTTTTCGTGTCCTTGTTCGATCAGAGCCCAGGGCCTTCAGAGGGTTCTTTCAGTTCTTCTCCCGACCTGTCTTTCTGCCTTTTCTTATCTCTGCTCTTCTTCCCCTGTACACGTGAGCTTTTATTGCTATCAGCTGGCTTGGGATATTTAGAAGCGTGGTGTATTATAGCTAGGTGAGGACTTAGATTGCTTCTGTGAGAGCAGCCCAGAGAGGCTGAATCGCCTGCCCCAGGCCCCTGGACCTCGGGCCTCTGATTCGCCTTTGCATTAGCTCTTTCAGTCTGCTGTCTCTGACCGCTCTAACTCGTTTAAGTGGGTTGGCTTTGTCTTCGGCTCTTTGAGGACCCGGGCTGAGCCTCACACAGGTACTCAATGTTTATCTTTGATCAGATTGGACAGTTAATAAATATTTGTTTCGGTTAATGGAAGTCTGAAGGAATACATACATCGTGCAGCGTGTTCTTGCATGAGAATTATTTGTGACCACGCCTAGCCTTGGTCCCAAGGTATGGAAACCTCTTAACACCCACCCCCTCTTTCCTGGCGGTGCCTTCTGCCCTTATTTGTAGCTGAGATGGTCACGGCCAATGTGCAGTGGAGGCGAAGGGGTTAATCTCTGTCCCTCAGTCTTCTTCCTTTGCCTCTTGTGCTCCGAACATCCTTGAAACGTTACCTGCAAGTTACTGGAGCTTTAAATCGAAATGTCCGTTCCCACTTACTGCACCGGCCCTCGCAGGACACAATGTGCTGCTTTAACAGGGGGTGACATCCTTCCTAATACGTCTTCTGTGGGTGACTTCTGTGTGGCATCTGCTGCACGGACAACAGGCTCAGGGATAATAAGCGCTCGGATCTCGCCCTTCCATTATGTCATTTGGTTCCCAGCTTCTGAAACTCAGAATCGAGACATAAGCCCAACGTGAGGGGAGTTTTTCTGAGTTCAGCATGACCTCCAGGTTCTTGGTGAGCACACGGAGGCCCAGGGGCCTCGTGGCGCTGGGTCATTGGCTGAAGCCAAAACCAACAGCCTTTCTGTGGAGGAGGTAGGGCTGTGGGTGACATCCTCTTTCCGGAAGACTGAATTCTGGGGGACCCCTTTCTGTTGCCAGTGTGGGGTTGTGTCTGCACTGCTCAGCTGCTTCTGTGCGAGCTGAGCAGCTTAACCCGACAGCTCTTGGCGTTGGACAGGAAGATGCTGTTTTGGGACCCGCTTCCCAGCTCTGCCTGCAGCTGCACGGCACCAAACGGCCAGATTCGTTCATAATTTGAGCCCAGTTAACTCTGTCTTCATAGATCCGGGTTCGACATGGTAGTTAGTGTTCGTTTGCTTAAAATAGAGACACAATCCCGAACCCGGAGGAAACTGACAAGGGCTATTTCCCAGCCTCCTTTAAAAGATCTGGGGTTGCCCTTCAGGTAGCGAGGTAATTTATAAGCGTTCCCCCTAACCTTGTTTCCAGAAACAGTGGAGCTTTTTCATGGTCATGGTTCAGATGTGCTTTCCCCCACAGAGGAACGATCTAACAACTTCTCTGGCTCTCTGAGGTCCCCTCCCTGGACTGGAAGGGGCCTCGTCTCCAGGAACAGTAATAACATCGAACATTCCAGGTGAAGCTGGGGCTGTCCATCTCCTCTGTGCTCCTGGACATCTGAGAGGTCACAGGCAGCAGGAAAGAGAAAAGAGCCCTAAGTTGAGTCGGGGTCCACCTACCCTGCCCCCGTCTAGGCTGCTGACCCTCAGCAGAGGGCTCCATGCATTCACTGGGGTGTGGCCTTGGGTCCCCATGCCATGGAGCTGGTGAGGGTGGTTGGTCATAGCAGGCTCCACCGTCCTTCCTATACCCCACTCAGCCTGTCGCTTTCAGGGGCCCCACATCCCACATCCTTGGGACATGGCCCCATATCCAGAGATGTCACTCTGGGAGAGTTCAGGATGTTTAACCAGCCACCCCAGCCTCCCTCTGCTTCTCAGTAGGGCCTCACTTGGTCTCCTTCCATCTCCTTCCGTTTACGACCAATGGGATCCTCTCGGGATGCTGGCTGTTCCACGTGTCTCATTCGGTTTGGGCTTCTAGAACAAACTATGGTAGACTGGGGAGGTTAAACGGCAGAGATTTATTTCTTACGGTTGGGGAGTCCAAGATCAAGGCACCAGCAGGTTCAGTGTCCGGTGAGGACGGGCTTCCTGGTTCATAGTTGGCCAACTTCTTGCTGTGTCCTCATATGGCAGAGAGAGAGGAAGCAAACTCTTGTGTCTCAGGGCACTGATCCTATGCGTGGGGGCCCCACCCTCATGATGGAATCACCTTCCAAAGGCTGCATCTCCTAACACCACCACACTGGGGATTAGGGTTTCAGTATATGAACTTTGTTGGGAGCATAAGCATTCAGTATATAGGAATATACTGTCTACTTCAGAGAGGGTGATGTGGGGCACAGAATGGCCAGTAATCATTAGGGATTGCCCCTAACAGAGGCTGTTTGCTCTGAACCATGGGAAGGTTGCCAAGGATACCAATTCGGTCAAGGGACAGCTAAATACAATCCCAATGGCTGTTGCCTGGCCCGTTGACTGTTTTTGAGGGCTGGCCTAATGCTGGCCCAACCCTGGGTGGATGGGCATGCCCTTGGGGGTACCTAGTAGGTATTCTTTATTTAGACTTTTCTGTGACCATCCTCGGGTTAGAGGTTTCCTGGAATAGTCTAGGTGGGCATCTGTACATTCCTTCATATGTTCAAAAAACACTTATTAAATAATTGCGGTGAGCTAGGCTCTTGGGAAACAAGATGGAAAATAAATGCGGTCCCAGCCTTCATATAACTCAGTCTTAAAGAGACTGTAGGTGAGGAAACAGGTGTATGAGCTAGCTATCACTGTGTAACAAAAAACCCTGGAAAACCATCAGGAGCGTTTAAGAATAAACATCTATTTTCATAGATTTGCGGGTTAACTGGGATGGTTCAGTTTCAGGCTGTAGGTCTGTGAGCATTGGTTGAGCTGATTTTATTCCAAGGTGGTCCATCCCAGGTCCCAGGCTAAGGGGCCACAATGACCTGGCACTAGATTCTTCTATCGATAATGACAGGGCTACGAAAGAGTAAGTGGAAACATGCAAAACTCTCAAGACCCAGGCCTGGAGTTGGCACAATGGCTCCTCTGTCCATATGTCCGTGGCCAACACAAAGCCACACCGCTAAGCCTGAAGCCAAGGGGCGGGGAAGAGCATTCCCGAATGGCGAGGCTACATGTATGGAAGGGAAGAATGGGGCTGATAATGCAATCCACCACACCATGGGCAGCTCCCTTAGGCACTGACCGCTGGGGGAGCATGAAGGGGCCTAGGGGGCTGGCAGTGGTTGGGGTACTAAAACAGGGCGGCGGGGGGGGGGGCGCGGGGTGGGTGGGCACAGGTCAGTACAGCCGTGAACTGCGTTAGTTTTCTGGGCTGGAGAAAGCAGGTGTTCCAAGCAGGGCCTGTGAAGGTGCTGGTTCCTGGCTTTGTGGCCTCTGTGTGCCCATGGCTATGCCAACTCCAGCATCCGGAGGGTGCATGGGCACGAGTTTGGCCACATTCTCCGGGGCCTTGGTATGCTGCACAGAGGGGAGCACTGAGGCTCTGCTTGTCCTGTTCTTGCTCCCGGAAGGGCAGGCCCCTCTCTCTGGCCTAGGCCAGCCCACCGTCTGATGTCTAAGCTCTGAGCATAGCCCAGGACATGGCAGGTGCAGCCAGCCATGCATCCAGGGAGGCACTTCCCCCAAGTCCTTTGGCAGTGTTGGGCCCCTCTGAGTGTGGCACTAGAGGTTTCCTTCCCTTCCCACACGTCTCCCCTTTGGGCCCATGGAGCCACGCACTCAGCATTCTCTGGAACCCAGCCGCATCTCTGTCAGCCTCCTGGCTCAGGGCCCCCTCTTCTTTGCCCTGACTATTCTGAGAGCCTCCCAATCGGTCCCTCTGCTCCCACCCTTGTCCCCCCTCTGTTTCTTCTTGACACAGCACCCATCCCAACCCGTAGCTCGGAGCACGTCACTCCCTACTTCACCCCTTCTGCGGCTTCCCATTGCGCCGAGGGGAGAAACCTCCACCTTTTAGGGTGGCCTCTGGGAAGTCGAGGCTCTTGGAAAACAACACTCGGGCATTATTTGCCTCTTTCCCGGTGCTGTCTCACAAGTGTGTGGTGGATTCCCACGGGCTTCACCAGAGAGCTGCACCACGATTTCAGAAGCAGAAATGAGAACTCGGTCCCGAAGCCAGGCACCGAAGGGATGCACAAACCCGTGAAACAGGACCACTCTCGCCACCGCTGCGTTTTAGAAATAGTCCTCTCTCGTGAAAACGTGGTATTTATGTCAGCATGCAGGAAGTTTATTATTGCTATTTTTAAGTGAATGAACAGGTTTTAAAACTGCTTCGGTTTCATTTCTAAGACAGGGCATTTGAAAGATGGAACCCACGTGAGCGGAAGCCCTCCGGAGGTTTCCATAATAGACATTTTCAAGGGTGGTAAAGGGTTCCCGAGACCAAACAGTTTGAGGACCGTGGCTACAGAGTATTGCTGAAACTTAACTTGTCTAGGTCTGTTGAGAAGATTATATGCAAACATGAGTGCAGGGCACTGGGTACGTAGCAAGCGTTCAGCGAGTGCTCGCTAATATCACGACTATGTAACAACGGTACCGTACGGCTGTATTTTAATTCAAAACAACAACAGTAATGAAAGAAACATTGATTTGAAGCCTACGAGGAAGGGAGGAAGAATTTGCTCTGTATGTGCGTTAAGAGGGAGACGGGGAGTTAGAAGAGGTGGCTTCTCTGGGGTAGGGTTGAAGCCCCCGCTGAAAAGGCTGAAGTGGGTTTTCTCAGCTGGGCTCGTGGCTTGCAATGAGGGGGCCCGGCCTCCGCCCGTCTGTGGTAGGTGGGATCTGAAGTGCTTGCCCAGCCCATGCCTTTGGGGGACCAAGAGTGGGTGATGGGACTTGGCTTCATTGGACAGCGCTCTCGCGGCTGCATCCAAAAGGCCAAACACAAAGAAAATGCTGGCTTTGTCCAGGACGGAGCAAATCTGCTGCCTCTCCCTTGGCTGGCGGCTCCCTGCTGTCTCATTTCGGAGTAACTGCTCATTTGGCTGGTAGAGTGAAACTAAGAGACAGGTTTGACCTTGGTATATTTATAGCCAGGAAGTAGGAAAGTATCATGAGTAAAACCAGACCAGGGAAACCATACGAAGTCCCCTGGGGAACAGCAGCGTTTGTGTGAATGTGTGAGTATGTGTGTCTGAGACAGAGACAGAGAGAGAGACAGAGAGAGAGAATATGTTTGCGCGTGAACCATTTGGTCAAAGGCTTGATTATTTCTAGAAGGAAGCCTGATTGGCTCGGTCAACTTGACGACCAGAACTTCTTTCCTTATCTGAACTTAGTTTCCCCAGCTGTAAAATGGGAGCAGTGCCTGTGTCCTTGCTGTCCCTCTAAGGCACATAGCGGCGGAAGTCACGTAACTATAAACCGTGGCAGACATGAGGTGATCTAGAAGGCATTTGTCCCCTCTCCAATCCGGTAAGGAAAAAGCCACAGCGTTGCCGGCTGAGGAGGGGAAAAAATGTCCAAACAGGAGCAGTTCGACTACCCGTGGCCTCCTCAAACTTCGTTCAAGTTGCCCTTGACGCGGTGTGGCGACGGCAGAGAACAGTCAGCCCGAGGGATAAGGAGCTTCCGTCTGTCTGGCCCACGACGTCCTTGGCAACCGTGGGCCTCTCCTCAGATGGAAGCCACTTCAAGGCCTTGGGAGCCACGACCAGGGACAGCCCTGGCCGAGGGGGGGCTGATATTGGTGGAGATACGCCTTCACATAAAGAGTTGGGCAAGAGGAGAATTGCGGAAAAGAGGAAAAGTGCTCCCCCGCCGGGGGTGCAGAACAGAGTTGTGTCCCTCACGGACACACGGGGGCCTGGCGCCCTCTCATCTTCCTTCTGTATAACGACAACTGTGTCCCCTCTGGCAGCAGTGAAATAGGGGATAACATCTGTGTTAGATGACATCTGAAGGGGGTGAGCCACCGTGAGGTGACCTCAGTGCTGAGGATGACAGTTTGGCAAGATGGCAGGCCGGTAGAGGTGACCCTTGGCCTAGAGGTAGGGTGACCATACGCTTTCTTACACAAGGGGGGACGCTTGTTTGGAAATGAAAGGAGGTGCTATTGGTAATGAAACTAGGCATCAGGAGAAGACTAGGACAGTCTGGGTACAGGAGACATACGGTCACCCTCTTGGAGGCCACGGGAGTCTGATGGAAGAGCTTACCCCATGGGGTTTCCCAGGGAGGGTTGGCTAGGCCGCTTCACAAGGGTTTAGTGCACAGGGAGAAAGAGCCCCAGCATTTATGCCCGAAGAGGGGTTGGCCAGCAGGCGTGGTCTTGAGAAAGGGACAAAGGAATGTTCCTCTCCAGGTCAAGGGGCCCTTTCTGGAGGTCTGGTGCGGAGACCCAAACTGCAGTCGTCATCATGCCGCCCATTCTTCCAGGGTTTTATACTTTCCAGCACACCCTCATAGGATCCACGATATAATCAGAAAAGCCCACCCAACCGTCCAGGAGTGGATAGGGCAGATTATCACTTGAGAGGTGAGGAACTTTGAGGAACAGATGGGCCCAAAGCCCTCAGCCTGCGGGGAGCGAATTCATTTCCCAGCATCTGGCGGAGGGAATGTTCCATCCACGACGCTACCTACCAGGAAGATGGCTAAGGTCTGAGTTTCTTCCAATGCGTTTCTACCCAACTGGTGACCTTCAAGGCAGGGCAGGAATCAGGAAGGAGAAGCCCACGGGGCCACAGAACAGAGAAGCCTCTTCACGTGGAGCTTGGTAGCCTGTGTGCCTGTGGGGCTAAGCTTCCATCCAGGTCTGTGTCTTTGTGGTTTTATAGGACCAGCTGCGCCCAGGGCGTGGGGACAGGCTGGATGAGGGATGCACCAAACTACCGAGCCCACCAAGGAGAGTGACCCACTGCCCCTGGAGTTTTGTGGAATGGCAGGAAGTTGGAGCTGAAAGTGGCCTGACGTTCACGTCCTCCAACGGCCTCATCTGCAACATGGAGAATCTGTAGCGGGAGAAGGAGGCGACGCGTGTTTGCATCTCGCTTGCGGGAGCCTCGGTTAATCCGTAAACCCCTCTGAGACAGGAAATGTGATCCGAGGTCAGCTCTGTTGTCCAAACGAGTAGGTGGGGAGGCAGGCTTCAAACCCGGTTCTCAGGCTGACTCTGAAACCTACGCTCTTGGTAGCACATGGCACCCCCTCCCCCCGGGGCTTTGTCTGGAAGAGGTCAAGCCGCGCTGAAAGTGTGCTGACCCCCATCTAAGTCTTTTTTAGGTCAACTCTCATTGTAAATGTTTTCTCTTTGATTTTGCAACCCTCGGCAATTAGTTACCAGGGCTGCAAAGGGAAGATAAGGTCGCAAGAGAGGAACCTCCCATCTGGCCCTAGTGAACCACGGGCAATTTCCGAGTGGCTCTCAGGCCGTCAAATGCAGTGACCCCACGAGGCCAACACTGAGGCCACACCGTAGATACGACTGGGCTTCGTTTTTCCATGATCTCAGCAGAACTGTATAAACCAGAAGCAGATCAGGTTCAGAGATGAGGGGAGGACATGGTCGCAGGTCCTAAAAGCCCACCCTCCCCAGCAGAGGGATCCAGATCGGGGGTGAGGAGAGCTGGGTGGGGGGAGAGGCAGGCGGATGCAGGTGTATTCTTGCATGGCCACCTCTGGTCTGCTGTCTCCAGAGATGCTGGAATGAGGGCTGTGTTCCCAAGAAGACAGTCTTGCAAAGAGGGACGCCCCTCACGTGGGGCCGGTGGTCTCTGTAGAGAGTCTGGATCCAGCAGGAGGGGAAATTGTGCAAGCACTGAAGGGTGCAGGGGGCTGTCCTTGAGGCAAGGGTCAGCCCAGCAAGAACAGGTTGTTTTGGAAAATTGTCTGGCACCCTTCCCCTCGGCCTGCGTTCAGGGCCCAGTATTTTCCGAGTCTTTTGCCTTATTTGTTGATCAGCGCTTACCACATCCTTGAGAAACAGGTCAATGCAGGTGGCTGGCCATGTTCACCCCTGGGGCCGAGGTTGGGAGCTCTGATCCACACAGAGGCAAACAGAGCCACCCCCAGCCCTCCCGCCCCAGGGACCTCTGCTGGGCTAGTCTCTCCACCAATGACGGTTCTGTCTGTTTCCATCCGTGAGATGCTGCTTGCCTTTCAAGGCTCAGCCGAAAGTCTCTCTTCACTGCCTGCCGCCTTATCTTCAGTTTTAACCTTTCTGCGTTATGAGCATCTCAAACATTCCGCAAGCTAGGGAGCAGAGGACGACGTGCGTCACCCATGTGTCATCCAGAATCAAGATTCTACCACACCCGCTTCCTCTCTCTCTCTCTCTCTGAATTTTTTTTATAGCATCATGTCATTTCACTTCTGCATACTAGATTTTGCATCTCTAAAAATTCCCGGCATTTTCAGACATAGTGATATTCTGGTTCGGGGCCTAAAAAGGGCCAGTGATTCCTTGCTGTCATCCAATACCCAATCCATACGGAGTTTCCAATTGTCCCAATTTTTTCCCCCCTCACAGGTGATTCTTTTGAATCAAGCCTACCATGTGATTTGGTTGAGTTTCTGAAGGAACGCGGCTAGCTGTTCTGAAGAACTCCCACACATGGCTTCTACCCCCAACTTTCCATTTATGCTTGTCTTACAGCCCTTATTATAGGTGCCCTCGATTGGGCCACTGCTGTCCTGGCCCCGAGTCCCCTCCACAGCGCGAGCTTTTTGAGGGCAGGCGTGATGTATTCTCTTCATCTCCGGGCCCCTCATGCCTCCCAACGTGACGCTTTGTGCATAATAAGTGTTCCGTTGACTCTCAAAAATGTCACCGTATCTGAGCGACTTTTCTCTTTGCCACTTACAACTTAGGGTCTTAAGATTTTTGAAAATCTCACACCCCCCCCCCCCCGCCATGACCGGGAGTGACCGCCGGGTCCAGTGAGGTTCATATGCAGAGCAGAGGACAGACCAGATTACCTTTACGACTCAGCACGACTCTGCGACTTTGGGTTCCAGAATCTGGCTGATGCCAGACATCGACTTCATCCTCCGGCTTTGTCCTGGGATTTATCAGTCTTCTCGTGGTTAAATTCCACAAGCTGGCGTGATCTGAGGAGGAAAATTAGGGCATGATTTCTTGCCATCCCTTTTTACAGCTTGGCAAGGGACAGAAAGGTTATCCTTCCCTCCCCGTGTTGCTGTGTCTTTAGTGAGCTTGCGTGGAGCTGAGGGCCTGGAACGTTCGGGGGGTGGGGCCTCCTGCTCCTCACCTTGCTTTCTGACCCAATTCTCTGATCTCACAACCTCGGACTTGGTTGTTTCTAGAGGTATAATCTGTATGCCGTATTGAGAGCGGATGAGAAAATATGGCTTGGATTATGGAATTCAGCTTCGTGATTCATTTGTTCGACAAGCTTCTTTTGCGAACCTACCATGGGCCAGGCCTTGCCTGCCTGGGTTCTGGGAGTCCAAAGGTAGCCAAGGCCCACTTTACCAGCTAGGAGTTCGCTGGTTAATGAAATAGATCATTAGTGCCAAGGTAGAAGGAAGCCTGGACATTATAGAAGACAGAGAAGGGCAGCCAAGTTAGACTGCTGGAGTATGGGAGGGCTTCCTGGAGGAGGCAGTTTGTCCAATGAGTCTCAAAGGACGCATCGGAATTTACTGGAGAAAGGGGAAAGGGAAGAGGGAAGAACATTCCAGATATATTTCAAGGGTGTGGAATAACATGTGGAAAGGGAAATTATATTTACCTGTATTTTCGTTTTTTCTCTCTCTCTCTCTCTTTTTTACCCTGTATTTTCAGAGATGCTTGTATTATCATTCACACTTCTGAAATGATTTAAAGAAAATATGCCTTGGGGTACCCGGGTGGCTTAGTCGGTTAAGCGTCCAACTCTTGGTTTCGACTCAGGTCGCGATCTCATGGTTCGTGGGTTCAAGCCCCACATCGGGCTCTGTGCTGACATCACAGAGTCTGCTTGGGATTCTCTGTCTCTCCTTTTCTCTCTGCCCCTCCCCCATTTGTGCACTCTCTCTCTCTCTCAAAATAAATAAACATTAAAAAAAAATTTATTTTTTATTTTATGTTTATTTATTTTTGAGAGAAAGAGAGAGACAGAATGCGAGCAAATGAGGGGCAGACACACACACACACACACACACACACACACACAGAATCTGAAGCAGGCTCCAGGCTCTGAGCTGTCAGCATGGAGCTTGAACTCACAAGCCATGCGATCGTGACCTGAGCCAAAGTCAAATGTTTAACCGACTGAGCCACCCAGGCGCTCCAATAAATATTTTTAAAGATTAAAAAAATAGGCCTTGAGGATGTCAAATGATTTGTCCAAGGGGAAGAAGAGGAATTAGTATTAGGCCCACAGATTCTCTGAGAAGCAGGGCAGCATCCTGACTTTATTCGGTGCCCACGTTAACACCCATCCCTCCGTGAAGTCCCTCTGAAATTTTCACTCGTGCCAGTCATAGAAGGGCCGGGCCCGGGTGAGGGGGCATGCGGTGGTTGTGTTCCAGAACAGAATTGCAGAGAATTGCCTACAGCCTCTTCACAACATGCCCACGGTGCTCCTGGGGACCAGGAACCAAGGGCAACAAGCCTTATCTCAGAGAGTGGAAAAGTTTCTCTTCTTGAAGCAGACGCAGACTGTGTTATGTTGGCCTTCTGACAAGCTGGAAATACCAGACTACTGACCAAATAGGATTATTTGATGGTTTATGTATTCCGTGAAAACCATTGTGTTTTATTATGTATACATGAAGTGTTAGTGAATGCAGTTAATCCAGCCACGATCTTCAGGAAGACCAAGACTTTTCTTCTCTTTACATCAGATGATTGTTAAAAAACCTCTAAAAACTTAGAAGTGTTCCTCTAGAATAGTTCAAGGAGCTTTTGAAAATCCCCTTGACCCCTAAGTACTCGGCCCTGAAGCGATCACCATGGCAACGGGCGCTTTGAAGACCTCCTCAGGGGAAACAACAATGACCCAGCACCCACCACGTATTAGACAGTGTTCTAGACACTTCCACACGCAGTGCTGTTTAATTTTGGATCACGCACCCTACCAGAGGCAGTCATTGTTTGCCCAGTTTTTACAGGGGAGGGGACCAATATTCTGACAGGTTCAATAACTCGTCAGTTTCACAGAGTAAGGAGCGAAATGACAATTCTGACCCCGAAGTCTCCTCTTCCCTCAGCGCCATGATTACATTTCACACACGAGAGGAGGCGCCCAAGACGCAGCTCTCGGGTCTGACTCTCTGGGTTTGAACCCAGACTCCAGTAATGACTCACTCGGGACAAGTTACTTGGCCCCTTTTCCTCGACCTCCCTGGTTGTAAATGGGGAAATAATGGTGCCTTCCTCATAGGAAGGATTGGAGGGGTCAGTCCAGGTAAAATCGTCCAGATGGTGCTTGGTGCCGATAAGTACCTCATGAATGTTAACGACTCGTGTAGGGACCTTTGCTTGAAATCAAGGTTACCTTTCGCCTGGGCTCGTCTTGCTTGGGAAGAGGACAGGGTGTTGGTGCATCTTTGAGGGCTGAACAGTTAGGGAAGCGGTGGGCCATTCGGGACCGGGCTTCCTCCCGGCAGAGCCCTGGGGAGCTGGCTGGTATGTGGGGGTCCGGGAGGCCCCGAAGTTGCGGGCTGTTTCTGCCACCCTGGATCCATCCGAGGGATGAGGCACGGAAAAGCACATGGCTTTGGAGACAAAGGCTCCTGAAAATAACTAAAAGCTGGAAGCCTCTGTGAATTCAGCGATGCTCGATGTCCCTGCAGGTGCTTTCAGGGGAATCAGAACAGGGACAAACGTCCACCTGCCGCGGCCGGTCAAAACCAACCCCAGAGGGTGCAGAACAAGGCTCGGGTCAGAAGCTGAGTTCCCCGGGAATCAGTGGCCAGAGTGTCATTGCCTGCCGGGGAGTGGAGGAGGCCGTGCTGACCAGGGAGGACAGAGCAAGACGCAGGGTCTGGCTCGTCCACAGGGCAGGTGGGAGTGGGTCCGGGCGGGGAAGTGAGGACCACTGTTCACGTAGGAGGACCTGCTGGGCCACCTTGCAGGGGGTCAGAGAGGATCCACCAAGGAGAAGGCCTTTGAAGGCCAGCCAAGCCAAGGGGGAGCAGACAAGGGCAGGGCTGGACACCAGGAGGGGACTTCTGGCCTACGGCAGAGGAGGCTGGCTCGGGAGTGGTGGGTCTTTCCAGCTCTGGTGGGTGAGGAAGGGGGTCCAGGTGGGAGAGAGGCCCTACCCCGGCCCTCTTGCTGCACTCCAATTATTTCTGCCGAGTTACCCCACCTCCCTGAATCTTGTTGGTCTCATCTGCAAAATGGAATAAAAACGACAACTTCCTCTCCTTGTGTCTGTGAATGAAGGCTCTTGGTGCCACAAATGTTCGAGACATGGGAGTGCTCCTCGAGGACCCGGGGACCTCGGAGGGAGCTAGAACCTCCAGGATGCTGTGGCGGTGTAGCTGTGTGTGCCCAGGGACCAGGCAAGGCCACCCCTTCCTGGAGCTTGACTTCGGCTTAAAGGCAGCGCGAGCTCTGCGTGTGGGGTCAAGCCTGCGTTTCCCGGGAGACCTTCCAGTCTCCACCACCTGGAAACCAGGCTTCCCTGTCACAGGGCCGAGCAGTGGACTCCTCCGCAGGGCGCTCTCAGTGCCACCGAGTGTCTCCCCCGGTCTCCCCTGTCCTTGGACAAGGTAATGGTGATATACGTAGACCCCCGTGAGTGCCTCAAGCGGGTGGCTTTAATGGCTATCTTGGAGGTGACATTCCATTAGGGGTGATTGAACTTAATTTTAATGGCAGGATGACTTATGTTTTCATCATCCCCTCCCAGGCCTGAAGGTCAATGGGAAAACTTTCTCTCCTCCAGGAATGAACTCTTTGAAATCACTTAAGGCCACGCCAGGCTTGGTTAATGCTAAGATCCTGAATTGTAAGGGAACCCCTCTGCACCAGCGGGTTTGTTTGGCAGTGTGGGGACCCTGGAGCCAGGGATGGCAGAGGGTTGAAGGTTGACCCAACCACCCGCTGGCTGTGTGGCCTCGGGCAACTTACTTAACCTCTCTGTGCTTCCTCGTGTTGGTGTAAGGATTCCAGGATTGGCTGGGTGGAAAACGGCTAGCGCAGTGCCTGAAACAGGGGAAATTGCCGCGCAAGTATGGGCTCCCGTAATCAGCTTTTTCGAGAAAGGGACAGAAGCAGCAGCCATTTACAGAACGCGCGTCCGAAGCCACAATGGAACAAAACGGGTGGTCGGGCTAAGGCGAGGGCTTCAGGCAGGAGCAGGTAGGTGTGGAAACGCAGATTGGGGCTGGCTGGCGAGGCATCGGAATTAAACCCCATCCTGAATGATACACGGGCGAGTGGAGGGCTTCCCGGGAGGGAAGGCGATAGGGAAGGGGTGTTTCTGGAAGATCTGTGCTGACAGTGGGGATGGAAAGGAAGAAATATGTATGAGAGCCATTAGGAAGGAAGCCTCCCCAGGAGCTTGCCGTAACTGGATGCGGGGTGGAGGAGAAGGACTTTGAGGTGCCGGGGGAGGTGACGAACAGGAGAGTGTCCTCACCAGCATTGGGGTGGGGGGGGAGCTGGTCTGCAGGGCAGAGGGTGTTTGGCGTTTCGATACCAGAACCTCGTGGCCGCCCGGAGCGATGTCAGGGCTGGGGATGTGGTTCCGGGAGCCATCTGCAGAGATGGGGGGAGGAGAGAGAGAGGGAAGCAGAGAGGACCCAGTCCAGGCGTAGGGCAGCTTTCACAGGGTCTGAAGCTGATAAGGGAAGAGGAAATCACGAGGAAGGCCAAGAGCAGGGAGGAGGGCGGGATCATCCCCTGGGCAGGTGCAAGGGCAGCCCCGGGGAGCTGTGCGGGAAAACAGGGCACCGGCAGGAAGGGAGGCCTCAAGGTGTCAGGCGACTCAGCAGTCTTATGAATTTCTGCAAAGTGCCAGAAATGAGAAGATCTTGTCTTCCTCAAAGGAAATATCGACAACACAGCTGGTAGTCACGGAGCCCTGTGCTTCGGCTCCCTGGGCTGCCTTCTGGAGCCCAGACCAGGTCAATGTAATTTTGAGCAGACTGGCTCTGGATTGCCCACCTGTGATGGGGGGGGGTGGGGAACGGAGCGGGGGCCTTTGTAGTGATGGTGCCTGGGGTCCCTCTCTGCCCCCTCGGCCCATGAGCCATCACTAAGTCATTCTGAGGACAGCGGTGGCCCTGCACCGTGTGTGTGGGCCGTGTCACTCCCGCCCTCCCGCGAGCCCGGGGTGGCGAGAAGAACTAACGGGTGACATGAAAGCAGGGACTGCAGGCTACTTATGCAAATGTTACCACGTGAGCTTGCCGTTACCATCCTGTTTGTGCAGTCAAGAAATTCGAGGTTCAGAAACTTGACCGAGTTCATGGCAGATCCAGACCCAGACACTGGTACCCTCAGCTCAAAGCTCTTTCCATCACCACATGCTATTTTAACATTTAAGCGGAGTAAAGTAAAAAAATGCTTTTAAGGTTTATTTATCTTTGAGAGAGAGAGACAGAGACAGAGACAGAGAGCAAGTGGGGGAGGGACAGAGAGAGAGGGAGACACAGAATCCAAAGCAGGCTCCAGGCGCTGAGCTGTCAGCACAGAGCCCGACGTGGGGTTTGAACCCACGAACCATGAGATTGTGACCCGAGTTGAAGTTGCATGCTTAACCGACTGAGCCACCCAAATGCCCCAGAGTAAAGTAAAAGTTTTAATTTCAGTGGCATGGACAGTGTTGTGTCCTCCTTGAGGTATTTAACAAATTTGGTGTGGCCACATTTGAGCTGGGATACCCTGCTGGTCATGGGGGCATTGGCTTCGCCAGTGTGGGAACAGTTGTTTTTTTACCTTCCCCCCCCCACCCCATTTGCAGATGGAGAAACCGAGGTGGCTCCAAATCAGCTTTCTGCTGCTGCTTCCGGATCTGATACCAGCTTGGACGGTGGCCATGGTAACCTGTGTTTCCCCAGCTCTCCAGGGGTTTATGTTTAGCGAGTGATGATGTATCCTACTAACAGCAGGCTCTGGCTTAAAGTCCTACCTGCATAACTTCTGGAACCCAAGCCCTCCCTTTCCCTGGAAGGTAAAGGTCCCAGGAGGGTTCAAAGGGTCCCCTTGGTGGGAGATAGTTTTGCACACAGCTGCCGCTCTGGAGTCCTTTGCTCCTGTCCTGCTGGTGAAGGGACCTCGAGATTCACCACTTCCACACTGATGTCTCTCTTGCTGTCTTCCTCCACGGTCCCATGCCACCTGATGGGAAGAGGAGGCAGCCCCCTCCCCCAAGAGTAACGGCTTATACTCCGCGACCAAATGTAGGTAATTCTTACTCTTTCCTCAGGATTACAAGCCCACGTTTCACTTACTCCCTTTCTTTCAATGTCCCCTGTGCCTCAAGACTTTAGAACAAAGTCCAGGGGATATGTGGAAAGACAACATGTATGGAAGCACCCAGCATTGCGCCCGAAATTGTCCCTCTCCCCTGACAATTGGCCCCCGTCTCTACATTAAGCTCAAGCACTTCACCAGGGCCTCGATGGAGAATGGGGGTGAGGGCTGGTTGGATGTGGCCTCTGCCGTCTCTTTGCGGTGGTGGTTTCTCTATGGCAGAATTGAACATGTGCCCCATTTTTCCTGGACGAGCATGCGTCCCATTATTCCTGGATGAGCATGCGTCCCATTATTCCTGGATGAGCATGCGTCCCATTATTCCTGGATGAGCATGCGTCCCATTATTCCTGGGTGAGCATGCGTCCCATTATTCCTGGATGAGCATGCGTCCCATTATTCCTGGATGAGCATGCGTCCCATTATTCCTGGATGAGCATGCGTCCCATTATTCCTGGATGAGCATGCGTCCCATTATTCCTGGATGAGTTGGAGTTCCTCCATCCTCTGCTAAACAGGCTTGGGTGTTCTTTGACACATATTTGATACCGGGAGTGCCATTACAGAAACAAACCCCAAGGGACATGGGAGTAGAGGTGTAGAGAGGCATCTGGTGAAACAAATGTCAGCTGTCAGTCAGACTCACCCGATGTGGCAGACAGCCCCTGAATGGCCCCCAGAAAATCCCACCTCCTGGTTGTCACGCCTCTGTGTACTTCCCTCCCATGATGAATGGGGCTGACCTGTGTGACCGAAAGAATATTATGGGAATGACCGAGCGTGACCTCTGAAGCTGGGTCTTGGAAGACATTGAGGCTTCTTCTGCCTTGTTCTCTTGGATAAGTTCCTCTGGGAAGCCAGCTGTCAACTGCTGAAGCCATTGGTGGACAGATCTACGGACGGGTGTGAGGAACAAGTTCTACTGCTGGCAACGACCCGCCAGCGTGTGACAGCAGAGCCATCTTAGAAGGAGACCCTCCCACCCCAGTGAAGCAGTCAGAGGACTATAGCCTCTGCTGACATTTTAACGACAATCTCAGGAGAGACACTAAACCGGAACCATCCAGCTAATTCACTCTTGGATTCCTGACCCACAGAAACTGCAACATAAGAAATGCCATTGCTGTTTTAAGCGGCTACGCGTAGGCTAATTTGTTACACAGCAGCAGATGCCTAATACATCTGCCGTAGGTCACAGGGACTTGGGAGTCAGTCCGGACTCAGGTACAGGTCACACTTCCCAGAGTTTTCATCCGACACTGCTGCCTATCTGCCTGTTTCTCCCCGTGCTGCCTCTGTTGACGTGCAGGCTCTAACGGGGGCACTTGGTCCCTTACGTGCCTGCGACTTGCTTCATGGCGGGAGTCCAGGCTTGGAGCTTCACTTCACACTGGCGCAGTGTGGAAGCTGGAATACTCCCTCACGACGGCCCTCGGACTGTGAATAGACACGAAGGGCGATGCTGAGTCAGGCAGCAGGCTGGCAGGAGGGCACACGTCAGCGGGCCGGCTTCCAGAGCCCCGGCTTGCTGCACTCCCAGCCGCCTCCTCCTGAAGCTTCACCTCCCATGGTGATTCCGCATGGCAGTCACCTCCGATGCACACAGAGCCTGGTCCCACAGGCACGTATGAGAGACCGAGAACTCTGAATTTCAAACCAGAGAAGTCCGGGGTTGCCACATTTTGCCCCGACTCAGCAGAGCCACCCTATGCTAGAAACCCTACTCGAAGAGCTTGGAGCGCACAGTGCTTGGCACATATTCAGCCAACGAGTAACTGAGGGGCCGCGCTCTGACACCCTCTGCCCTGTTCAGAGAACCTCGGGGAGGGGATGGCACCGTGGGGCTCACATTCCAGAGGGACATGGGAACGTTGGAGCAGGCGTGGGCGTGATTGGTGAGGCTGGTGGCACGTGAGGGCCCTCACTCTGCGGGGGAGGCCCGCAGGCACGTCGTAGTCTGGAAATCGTCCACGGGCCCTCTTGTGCCCACTCAGGATCTAAGGTCTGCGAAGGGCGGGAGGGTCTTTGTGAGACACCTGTCATGAAGGAAGATGTGTCATCGATGCTGAGGCACAACCACGGCCCTTGGGGAGGAGATGAGCTGCCTGGTCCAGGAGTCGCCTGGTCCCGGCCAGATGGGGAGGATGAGGGTAGGAAGACCAGTCGGCGGACTAGTCTGGTCGGTGGACCACACTCCGTGAAGTCCTTCGGGGGCTGCAGTCTTGTGCGTCCCCCATGAGGAACATCAATGGGCTGGGTGCAGGGAAGTCCTGCCCTCGGATGTCCTGCCCAGGGCCTCCTGGTGTGTGGCCTGCCTATGCTTGATACCAACGGCGTGTTGGCCTTGACCGACGGTCCCTGGTTCTTCAGTGCTTTTGTGGACAGCAGGGAAAACACATGTCTGCTCCGAAGAGTGGATGAATCACCAGCCCCAGGGAACGTGGCATATTCTCTCTGTCACTGAGTCTGTGAACCAGGCCCAGGGTCTCCCTTCCTCTGCTGTTTTTAATTAGGGAAACAGAGCAGCCCTTGATGGTGGGGACCCACGGAGGGGATGCCTCGGGCAGCGGGGTTGCGGAGGGGCCGGAGGGCCGTGGCTTCTGCTCGATGCCCAGCCTCCAGCCCTCTGTCTCCAGGACCCCTCCTGGGTGGCCAGTGTCCACGTCTCTCGCCCCCTTTGAGCCAGGATCCTAGTGATAAATCTGTTCCCCCCCCTGCCCCCCCGTCAGCAACAGAACAAATGCGTTCTCTCCAGCCTGCTGCTCACTCTCAGGGACCAGAGCCTCCCCAAACCCAACCAGCTCATTCATGTGGACAACATCCAGGCTGGTGGGAACTGGAGAAGCTGGCGTCTCCCCCTCTCCCTGCGCTCCCACGCCCCTCCGTGCTTTCCCTTGAAGTCCCAAATGGGGGCACAAGCACATTCTTTCCTGGGGCAGCCGCTCTGCTAACTTCTAGCACGTGCTCTGAGCTCATAAAATCCGAGCAAAGTGAGGAAAATGCAGGCGTCAGGCCTGCGGGGACCCGAAGCTCTGGGGACCCCTGGTTTGCTTTTTTCCTTTCCGTGTGCGTCGGATGAGCCGGCTCATCTTGCAGAGCCTTGGCCAGCCCTGGCTCTTCCGTAAAGGAAGGTAGAACCTTAAAGCGGTGGCCGGGGGTCCCCTCAGGCTGGGAAAATATTTAAAGCTGGGGGCGGTGGGGACAGGCCACTGTCCCGGGCGCTCCAAGAGAAATGCAGATTACTGAGCCAAACGTGAGAGCAGGTGCACATTCGTCATCCAGGCAAAGCTCTGAACACAACGGTGAAATCAAGTCGGGGCTGGGTCCCGCCGCCGCACTGAAGGCTGGAGAGGAACTATTCTGGAACTGGGAGCCTGCTCTTTCCCCGGCTGGCGGCAGGAACCTGTGGTCCGTGGCTGAAGTTGCTCTGTCTAGATGCCCCCCACTCAGTGGCCAGTTTCTTTCCACAGTGGGCACTGGTTGCCCTTGTTGTGAAAATAGCCCCTCTTCTGACTTCACTGGGCAGGAGTCCATTCACAGGAAGCGATCCTTCTGTCTTGTGGGCACCCCCCTGCGGCTGCCCGTTCACCCTTGACCTCGCCCCTTCCTCCAAAGTCACAATTAGAGGTGGGAAAAATACTCGACAGACGTGAAAACGATAGGCTTAGCAGGAGCCTGAGGAATCGGTAGGGAAAGACTGAATTTAGTTTGCTTTTACGTTGGAATGGATCGTTCATTTTCTTGGTTCAAAAATCAACACTTGAAAAAGCTAGACTTCTACCCTTGCTCCCTTCAACCCAACCCAAGTAGTTTCTTGGGCATTTTTATCATGCCTCTGTGTGTGTGTGTGTGTGTGTGTGCATGCGGACGACCATTTTCTTTTTCTTTCCTCCTTTCACAGATAAGGAAGTACAGGGGCGCCAGGGTGGCTCAGTCGGTGAAGCGTCCTACTTCGGCTCAGGTCATGATCTCACGGCTCGTGAGTTCGAGCCCCACTTTGGGCTCTGTGCCGACAGCTCGGAGCCTGGAGGCTGCTTCGGATTCTGTGTCTCCCTCTCTCTCTGCCCCTCCCCCTCTCACACTGTCCTCTCTCTCTCTCTCTCTCAAAAATAAATAAACATTAAAAAAAATTTTTTTTAAAGAAAAGGAAATACAAGTGGTCATAAAAGAACGGGAAGGACCCACCATCTCACTTAGGAAAAGTGTAAATTGGACCGACAGCAGAATACCCTTGTGACAAGGCTGACAAAAGCATTCTACGCAAATGGGTTTGGACTTTGTTCTCGTCACTTAATTGTATATCTTGGAGATCTTTCAAATCAGTGCCTAAAGAGTGTCTCCATTCATTTTTACAGCTTGTATAGTGTCCTATTTATGGACACACCATAAATTTGTTTAACTAGTTTCCCACTGATGGACCCTTGGGTTGCTTCCAAGGTTTGGCTACTACAAACAGTGCCACCCAGGACATTTCCTGTATGTGCAGGTACGTCTGTGGGACGAATTCCGGCAAGTAGGACTGTTGGGTCACAAGTGAGTGTGTTTATGATATTTACAAGGCTTTCCGGATACTCTGAGTGGGGTTGTGTGATAGGCGCAGCCCCTGGGAATCGAGGAGAGACCTCTTTCCCCGCAGCCTTGCTGCAGAGACATCTCAATGCAGTTTTAATTTGCATTTTCTCTCATTAAAGTGGGCCTGAGCTTCATTCCGTTCTCTGAGGAGCCGTTGCCTTTCCTTTTCTATGAGCTGCCTCTGCACCCGTAGCCTTTGCCCATCTAAACAAAAATTGCATTGTTGGCTTGATCTTTTTCCTTAACTGTTTTCTAGGAGCTCCTTTTATGTTAAGGAAAGATTAGCTCTCTGTGACAGGGCTTGCAAATATTTACCCCATGTTCTTGTCTTTTGATTTTGCTTATGTTGTGTGTGTATGTATACGTTTTTTAAAAATTAGGTGGTAGAATACTGCAATGTCTTTTTATTTTTTAACGGATTCTGATAAAAGAGAACCATACTCCACGGTTCTAGAGGAATTTGACGTGTTTTCTTCTAAGTACTTTTATATCTTTGTGCTTTTATATCTAAGTACTTTATATCTTTGATCCCTTTTTAAAATTTTTTTAATGTTTGTTATTTATTATTGAGAGAGAGAGAGAGAGAGAGCACAAGCAGGGGAGGGTTAGGGAGAGGGAGACACAGAATCTGAAGCAGGCTCCAGGCTCCAAGCTGTCAGCACAAAGCCCAATGTGGGCCTGGAACTCACGAACCACATGATCATGACCTGAGCCCATATCGGACGCTTAATTGACTGAGCCGCCCAGGCAGCCCTCTTTGATCCCTTTAGAGTTGATGCTGTGGCAAAATATGAGGTATGATATGGTATCCTTAACTCTTTTCCAATCATCTTGACATCATTTATTGGCCTATTCCCCAATGATTAGGCCTGTCGACTTTGTAATTTACCGAATTTCGGACCAGAACCGGGTCGATTTATAGTTTACTCCATTGACTGGGCTGTCCATTGGCAGGTACAGTGCTGTTGTCATTATTGAGCCTCTGTGGTGCACTTTGATACATGGGATGGTTGTTTCTTCTCATTCCTTCCCTTTTCCCCCTTTGCTCTGTTTTCTTTTCCTTTTTCTTTTCCTGGCCCTTCCTGTTTGCTTCATTTGCCATATGAATTTTAGAATCTGCTTATTTAGTTTAAAAAAAGTTGATATTTATATCGAAATCACATTGTTTATTAATTAACATAATTGATATGATAGTGTTAATTGTCACGGGGATATTGACATGATTACGAATTTTCCTCTGTTAGAACATGGCGTGTGTTGCATTGGTGCTACTCTTCTTTTGCATTTCTTTATCTTTCTTTCTTTTTTTTTTGAGAGAGCAAGAGAGAGAGAGACAGAGCGAGCTCGTGAGTTGAAGAGGGGCAGGGGGCACCTGGGTGGCTCAGTCGGTTAAGCGTCCGACTTCGGCTCAGGTCACGATCTCGCGGTCCGTGAGTTCGAGCCCCGCATCGGGCTCTGGGCTGATGGCTCGGAGCCTGGAGCCTGCTTCCGATTCTGTGTCTCCCTCTCTCTCTGCCCCTCCCCCGTTCATGCTCTGTCTCTCTCTGTCCCAAAAATAAATAAACGTTAAAAAAAAAAAAATTTGTTGAAGAGGGGCAGAGAGAGAGGGAGATCGAGAATCTCAAGCAGGTTCCGTGCCCAGGGAGGAGACTGATGTGAGGCTTGATCTCATGACCTCGGGATCGTGACTTGAGCCAAAATCGAGAGTCGGATACTTAACCGACTGAGTCAGCCATATGCCCCTTCTTTTAATTTCTTAAAGGTTTTTCTCTGAGACATTTTGCCTGAATCTTAAGTTTTTTGCAGATATTTTGTTGTGTTGCTATTGAAAAAAAAATCTCTTGAAGGATATGCCGTTTTCCTCTCCACCTGATTGCTATTTGTATATGTAAGTATTGCTGACATCCAGTATGTTATTGTATACCGGGCTATGTTAATGAACTTGTTGTTTGTAGTTGTTTTTGCCAGAAAGCCTTTAATTAATTAATTAATTAATTCAATGCTTATTTATTTATTTGGAGAGAGAAAGCCCACACGAGCAGGGAAGGCAGAGAGAGAATCCCAGACAGGTTCCATGCTGTCAGTGCAGAGCCTGACCCGGGGCTCAATCCCATAAACTGTGAGGTCATGACCGGAGCTGAAATCAAGGGTCGGACGCTTAACAGACTGAGCCACCCAGGTGCTCCAGGAAGACTTTAATTTAAAGAATAACAATGTGGTTTGGGAAATTATCCCAAATGGATATTTCAGCAATGACAAGAAGGCAGCCACCAGGGGGTTTGGGGAAGTTCATGGTTGGGGTGGGAGGGCTGAAGAGTGTACCTCCTGAGATTTACTGAACTGCTTTCAGTAAAGTGGAACTGGGGGCCGGAATCCAATTTCGGAAGCTTCATTTTGGACCGAGATTCAGAAGGTGTAACAGCTGAGCCAGTTCCGTGGAGAAAAATCTGTGCTGAACTTGCATGTGGTTGTGCTCCTTTGAGCCCCAGAGCACAGAAGGAAAATGCCCAAGACTGACGGCAGTGAGGAGCAAGGTTCTTGCTGGCTCCCAAACCCAGAAAACTGCAGGGACACTGGCCATCTAGGGTCGTGGATCCTTAGCTTTCGGGGACACTCACCAGAGCCCATCGGTGGAAGGATCTCAGAACACAGAGGAGGGAATAGAGATCCAGCACTCCTCTGCTCCTTGGAGATGGAAGGCAGATGGAATTAACAGGTGACCTATGACCCCGTGAGGGACATTACCACTCTCTGTTCTGTCTCGGTTGGGGTCTAAGGCAGACCCAGCCCCGACACCCTGATGCCTTTGGGGTCTCCCATATAGTTTATCCAGACAAGGACTTGGAGCTCGGGAGCCTTTTAGGGAACAAAGTTTAGCTTCCTCTTCACCTCACCCACCCCAGGTAAGAGGAGGGGTAGGAGCTGTTAGTAAGTCCTGTGCATTATGCTTGGTGCTGTCTGCATGCCATTTTATTCACTCTCCTACATAGTCCTCTGAAGCATTCTCTCTGCTTCAAGGGCGAAAGAATGAAGGGCCAGAGGGGCAGTTAGCTTGCCTAAGGCCATTCAGCAGGCAAGTGGTCGATGCAGGGTCCAGGGAGCAGAACAGAAGCAGAGCCCTACCTCCTGCCCCCACCCCCTCCACCCTTGCTTTAATAAAAACAGCTCGGCCTTCACCTACTTGGCTCCCATTACATTTTGATTTGAAGGGTGAATTCTACCGTGAAAGAGCCTGTGTTCTCCAGACACGTCCATTCTGTTGTTTCTCATCTCCCGCCATTTTGAATTAGCGGCACTTCCCCACCCCTAGCCCTGCCCCCACCCCACCCCTGCTACTGCTGCCACCTCTGCTAGTGGATCTGAGGGGTCCCAGCCCACTCTCTCTCTCTCTCAAAAATAAGTAAAGATTAAAAAAAAATTTAGAAAAAAAAATAAAATTGAGTTGAATGCAATGTTGATGGGTGACGCCAGTACCATTATTCTGATCACCGTTCCTAATAAAAATTATACGGAATTAAATAATCAGCCTAGGTCCAACACCATCCTTGAGCAAACTCAAAGTTGTGAGACAGGGAAAATGGCCATCTAGAGAGAGGAGGTCATTCATTCTACATTCCTTGCAAAGATAAAGGCAAATCTTTGTTCTGCTGTGCTCTGCTCTTCCTGGTGGTTGCGAGTGGTTACAGCTTGTGAGGACCGTGTGTCCTGGGCAGAATTCCCTGGCAGGGTGGCTGTATTTCGTGATCAGCACCTGGGCTGTGTGTGGGCAGGCAGGTGTGCTCAGAACCAGGGGTCCTCGCGTGGCACCCTGTACTCTTGTCGTGGACCAGGGGATGCAAGGACCTTCCAACAGGCTTGATGAGAACAAGCTCAAACTTCTGGGGGCAGTGGTGCCACTAAATGGCCAATGCAATATCATCTGTGGCCCAGAGCTGGGGAAGAGGTGTATTCTATTAACAAACACCTAGGTATCGGTGTAAGCATTTTACAAATATTCGTTTACCTAATCTTCATCTGGATTAGGGTTCTCACTTTATTATTCCTGTTTCCATACAAGAAAACGAGGCACGGAGTTCAGTAATCAGAACGAGGCCACACAGCCAGTCTGCCGCAGGGCTGGAATGGGGGGTCCGGGCTCGTTCAGATCCCGAGGCTAACATGCACTCACTGTTCGTGAAGCATCTCTCACGTGCCCTGGGCCTGGAGGTGGAGATCAGAATCCAATCTGACATGCCCCTTCCTTCTAGTAGCTTAGAGCCAGTGAGGAGCTTACATTTTGAAAGAAGCTTTGCCCTGTAAGTTTCTCTGCCCCATCTCTGTCGCTTCATTCCTCTGTACGTCAACCTGGCTCAGCGACAAGGATTACAAATACTAAAGGGATGTGATGGTTAATTTTACGTATGAACCAGGATAGGCTATGGTACCCCAATACTAGTTTAGATGTCACTGTGACGGTATTTTTTAGGTACAAATAACATTTAAATCAGTAGAGTTTGAAGAAGGCAGATGGCCCTTCGTAACATGGGTGGGCCTCATCTAATCAGTTGAAGGCCTTAAGAGAGAAAGACCTGAGGTTCCCAAGGAAGAAGGATTTCTACCTCAAGACTTGAGACTGCAAAAGTAACTCTTCACTGGGTCTTCAGTTTGCCAGTCTGCCCTGCAGATTTCAGACCTCCCAGCAATCATGTGAGCCAGTTCCTTAAAATAAATCCTTCTTTCTCTCTCTCCACACACCCTATTGGTCTGTTCCTCTGGAGAACCCTGACTTATACAAGGGAAAAATTGTATTTATGAGCTTCAGTAATGAACTTCTTCGGCGGCAAATGGCTTCTGTTAAATAGGGGGCCAGAATGCAAGTGAAGGTGTCCGAGGACTATAGAATCCTCTGCAGAATTTTTTTTTAATGTTTTAATTTATTTTTGAGAGAGAGAGAAAGAGAGAGACAGTACAAGTTGGGGAGGGGCAGAGAGATTGGGAGACAGAATCCAAAACAGACTCCAGGCCCTGAGCCGTCAGCACAGAGCCCGACACGGGGCTTGGAGCTCGTGAACCGTGAGATCACGACCTGAGCCAAAGTCATACGCTCAACCGACCGAGCCACCCAAGAGCCCCCTCTGCAGAATTTCTGCAATGCAGATACCTCTTCTATGATCCTTATGGCGTGTGAGTAATGACTTGAATCTGAGAATTCAGAAATTCTGATCCTGGTCCTGAGCTCGGATCTCTACATACCGGCGGTTGGTAGGTCGGAAAGGAAAACCACATCTCCAAGCACGAGGCACCTCCTTCCAGCAGGAGGCTTATCCTTCCTACCATGTGCCACTGCTTCGAAGGTACGACAGAAAACATCTACCTCATGCCAGGATCTGGGCTGGATGCACGTGACGGTTCTGGCGACGGCTCTGAATGGTGGGTAAAGTGCTTCCCATTCGTTATTTACAGGGAACCGTTTTCTGACGTGTCACGGCCAGGAGTTGGCGGTTACCCACTTTCAGATGCAGCGACGGTGTCCCCACCTGCAGGGATGGTGAGCGCCTCCAATCCCAGGGCTCTGATCAGGTGAGCAAGACACAG
The DNA here is from genome assembly GCF_028018385.1 of Neofelis nebulosa. Taxonomy (NCBI): domain Eukaryota; kingdom Metazoa; phylum Chordata; class Mammalia; order Carnivora; family Felidae; genus Neofelis; species Neofelis nebulosa. The sequence goes on along the minus strand of NC_080794.1, from coordinate 5,866,776 downwards.
AAAGCGCTGCGTGGGGGGGGGGGGGGGCTGGTGTGGGGACCGGTTGACAAGCAGGGGTACAAGGGAATGGCCGAGAGTACTCCCAGGGGCAAGAGTGCCTCTGAGGGACTCTGCTGGTGTCTGAGAGAGTCCCGGGAGGGAGGACTGCACGTGGCACTGGCCATGATTTACCCACCCCAATTAGTTGCAACAACAGCCTGTGCTGTGAAGCAAATCAAAGGGGGAAAAAAATAGCCTTTCCAGAATGGCGACAGATGTCTCATAGTGCCGCATTACAGTGAGAAGCACTTGGACCTTGTTCTAGGTGAGAAGTCCAATGAAACCCAAACTTGTCCTCTGGACAAGGCTGCTGTGTAATATAGAGCTGCCCCTCGGTGAGTCTGGCTGTCTCTCCGGGCCCCTCGCCAAGCCTCAGAAGCACCTTAACTTGAAGCCCTGCTGATTCAAAGCACCGCCTTCTGTTCTGGGCAAGCCTTGGCCAGGAAAAGTCAGGTAGGGACCCGTTGGTGAAGCAAGCCTACCACGTGCGACTGCCGCTGGGCTCCCAGAGTTCGCGGAGAGGAATATGTGGAGTAGAGTTGAAATGGACCGGTTGTTCCCAGCTGCATCTCAGCTGTGTTGGTGCTAGAGTCAGGGTGTGGGGCTGCCTTGGGGCCACTCGCCACCCACAGTGTTGTTTCTTTGGGAAAATGCACTCCCAAGTATCTTTGTTGGTTAGTGGGTTGACTGGCCGATTAATTGATGGATTCATTCATTCATTTGGTCAGTCACTGCCTGCCCTACGCCGGGAAGTAACCAGGGATGCCATGGCTGTTCTTTTGATATGAACAGCAACAGTGTGGAATGCCTGGGTGCGGGGTAGGAGAGGAGCCTGCCCCAGCCATCCATTTCCATATGTCATATCAGGAATCAAGAAGCAAAGGGCTAAGGGCAGGGGCGATTCCTCATCTGCGTGCCATGTGATGTGGGCTGGTCATCCAAAAACCACGTCTTCTCACGTCAGAGAAAAGTTGGGTTTCCCTGACTCGGATGAACCTGTGAGCCACTTTGAGGGCAGGGCTGTGTCTCAGGTATTTTGGTATCCTCAGATGTCTCCCACAGAGGGAGGGCCGACCAGGTCAGTCAATACGCGCCTGATACAGTGAAACCAACTTCGGCTGTCCCAAAGCCCTTTCTTTTGTTGGGTTCTAAGTGGTTAAGAAAGTCTTGGCTTGGATAGAGTCTTGGCTGTCACTGGGGTTTGGTGATTGTGTGTTTGAGGGATATGCGTTCCAATGGATGGAGAGCTTTCCAAAGCACAAGTGATTCCTATGGGAGGGGCTCGATCCCTGAACCCACCTTGGCCTAGACAAGTCTGAGAGGCTGGAGAGGGAGGCCAATTATGGTCTTTGGGAAATTCTTAAGGTCAGCACCAACCCCCGTGTGAGAAAAGGTAGGATTTCCAACAAGATGTCTGCTTAGGCTGTGGTGTTGACAGTTCAGGCATGTGGGTGACAGTAAAGAGAAGGCTACTCACTCTTGTCCTCTTCCAACAACTTCTGCTATCCATGGTGGCCTCACATTCAGCTCTCTTGTCTCAGAAGAACTTCCGGGGCTGATGACACCTAGCACTTCCAGAAGGATCTTGTCAAGTAATCTCATCATACATGTAATTCATTTTGGCCAAGCTAGCTAGGGCGATCAGCACCCTTATGTCAGAGTCACTCTGTTCTAATTATCTTGTCAAAGGGACTTCTTTGCTTCCCCTCTCAGATGCCTCTACCTTTGTCAAACCTTAGTGACAAAACTTGGGCCATAGGCTCAGGTGTGGTCTTCCAAGCACAGGGGACAGAGGGAACAGGCAGGATTCTACTTACCCAGAGTCCCTTTGTGAAGGCAAGGGCACTTAATTTTGTTGGTCATTATAACAAAAATGATGTTAGCTAGCATTCATGGCCCGACATGGTGCTGAACACTTTCCACGCATTATCTCACGGGATTCTCCCAGCACCTCAACAAGAGACTCTGTTTTCCTCCCATCTTTACCGATGAAGGAAACTGAGGTTTCAAGAAGTTCAGGGAGCACACCTGAGGTCCTGTCTCAGGTCAGGCTCCCAGAAGCAGACCCCGAGATGAGGACTCACAGGCAGGTGATGTGTTAGGGAAGTGATTCCTGGAGAAATCTGCTGAGAGAGCAGCTGGACCGGGAAGCGAGCCAAGCAGGGGCCATCTCCGAGAAGTCCCTGGGTTGATGGGTTCCACCTAATCCCACGGGCTGGGCTGGGTTCGTGGGTGTGCACCCTGTGCCCTTGTGGGGCCCCGTGCTCAGGAGGGCCCTGTGCTTGGGCTGATGTGCTGCTGTTGCTGTCTTGAAATTCTTAACAATTTTGGAACAAGGGACTTGCATTTTTATCTTTCACTGAGCCCTGCAGACTCTGCCCACGGGATTTCCGAAGTGCAGGCCCCTCGGGGCTGCTCCCACTGGAGGCCTGGGGATGCGGGCTTTAATCCTGTCATCAGCCATCGGTCATTGGGTAAGGGCTGCTCCTTAACCGTTCCCACGTTTTCCTGGTTCCTCCTGTAGGCAGGCAAAGCTGTCTAATGGCCTATGGGCAATGTTCTGAAAAAGAGCTGCAGGTAATGGCTGTTGGAACTGGAAGGGTCCCGAAGGAATGGCAGGATTCAAACTCAGGGCCACGGTTCTTAATCACTCTCCCTTTGAGAGGTCACAGGGTGGCTTCGGTTCTGCCGTGAGCCCCCGTGTCCTCCAGCCCCACCTTTCCTTCTCTGTTCCTCCTGCTTCCGGTCATGGGTAGGAGGGAGAGGGAAAGAATGGGAAGTGGAGGTTGGCAGTGTGCCAGCTGCTGGGAACGCCGCGATTTACCTTTCCTGCAGACAACTATTCTGGTCTGGGTGGGCCACCCGGGAACCCGCAGGGGCCAGGCTGGAACAGCGTCGATGTGCTAATTCAGCCTTCCCTTCGCTGGCGCAGTCCTCAAAGTTTTCTACCAAAATATCAAATCTATGTAGTTTTCTGCTTTGCCATCTGTGCGTTTTTATTTTTATTTATGTTTATTTCTTTATTTTTTTGAGAGAGAGCGAGCAGGAGAGGGGCAGAAGGAGAGAGCAAGAGAATCTCAGGCAGGCTCCACGCCCAGCACGGACCCCGATTTGGGGCTCGATCCCGCGAACTGTGAGATCATGACCCGAGCTGAAATCCAAAACTGGACACTTAACTGATTGAGCCCCCCAGGCACCCCTCCTGTGCATTTTTCAAGATGCAATTCCCATGGCTTTGGATCTTTGTACTAAGCTCCTCACAATGTGCATTTTAAAGAGATTTTCTTTAGCTTAAAAATGATATTTAACAACCCACTTGTCCCTTGGCAGGCTGTGTTTGTGACTGTGTAGACACATCTCCTCTATCTCTATAAGTCTCTGCCTAAATAGGATTAGTTTAGCGGGTCTGCCCAGAACTTTCCGTCCTATGTTAGGTTGTGGAAGCCTTGACTGCAGAAGCCCTCTTTCAAATCACATTCATGCAGCCATTCCCAGAAACTTTGGTAGGAAAAAAGGCACGCAGGCATACAAAATGATCCCCAGAATTGGCTTGCGTTGGCATGCATTTGCAGATGATGGGCCCTAAGTCCTAAGAGCAGGGACTGCCCTTTTCAAAAAAAAAAAAAAAAATCATTCCTCCTACATGCCCAGGGGCTGTAGTGCAAGAGACACATTCAGTAAATATCCTAAATATAAATAAGCAGTAAGCAGGAGGGTGAAGTTGCTTTCTGATCGGTGCTACCTGCAATGTTCTGGAAGTGTTTAGACATCTCCTGTGTACCTGTACCGTGTTTTGAAAAAATGTCCTTTTTGGCCCACTGTGCACCAGCTCTTTAAAAGATCTTGACTTGGAAACTTTGGCTGTTAGTCCCTGGGTTGCCATCCTCACAAGGGGACCCTGCATGGGAGAAGGGTGTTAGCCAGGGACTCTTCTAGAATGCACCACCAGTGAAGTCACCATCCTTTCTTCCCTTTATTTCCATTGTCCTAACGACTTGTTGCCTTGTCCTCTTCTCTTCCTCTTAGTATATTTGCAGTGTGCTTATCCCGTATTTCAATTAGGTCAGATTCATTGGCCTGGGAGAGGTGGGGTGCTCCTTCTGATGGAGGCACACATCTTAGGCCAACCGGCTAGAAACCAATAAGCAAACCACTGCCAAACCTTAGTCTTCTTCGCATGGGAAACCAGCAGAAACAGGTTCTTTTTGTTATTTCCACAAAACATACATCCCCAAAGCACGCAGAGAAGCACACGCTGGATTGTAGCATCATCGTTTACTCAAGATGCCGGTACAAAAGCCGAAAGAGGAAGGAGTGGACGTTGGGCCATCAAAGCCAAACGGGAGGAATCTTCGAAGGAGGAAGAGGCTAAGCATGGAGGCGGAGGCCGCGATGAGAAGGCCATTATTGGTGTCTTCAGCAAGTCCTGAGCTCAGACATCCTTGTTTATGCCTCCGATGTGCCAGTGACCCCACCTCCTACCATAGCTTGTCTCGGGAGGGAAAGAAACCGGCCAAGAGAGCCAATTTCAGAGAGTTCTCTGGGGAAGGAGGGAATGAGTGAGAATCAGGCGTGTGTGGGCGCTGGGGATGCTTAGGTGCAGCCAATTTGGAGCCCCCTTTCTGAACTCATCCCGCCCACTCCCCAATTTCTACTCCTTGTGCCATGCTGTGCAGGATAGAGGTCCCATCTGGGAGGGAGTGTCTGGGACTACCGAAGAGTTACGTTATGGTGCAAGGCTTCCAAAGGACCCTCCACACTCCCCCCTTCCAGCATGAGGTTGGCTCACTGAAAGGAGATCAGCATTTATACCCAATTGGGTAATTTACTAATGCTTGTTAGTTTCATATCCTAGGAAACTTTCACTTGCCACCTCAATGAGGACAGTCACAGGCCATTGCCCAAAAAACTATCCCCAGTGAAAAACTACAGACATGGCCCCCAGGACCCCAGAACCCAGTATAGACTTGCATCCATCGTTCTCTCTTTCTGTCTCTGTGTCTCTGTCTGTGTCTCTGTCTCTCTCTCTCGTCTGCCACTTCACTGTGGCTCACTGTTTTACTCTCTCCCACCCACATAACCTCAGAAACTGCAGTTGAAAAGTTTCCATTTTAATTCTGATATTACGAGCCTATGTATTTTGCAACTCTGAATTTTTAGACCGAGACGTGGTACTTTCTATTAGACGTCTGATACTTTTTTTTTTTTCTTTCGCCTAATGGACCAAGATGGCTGCAAATATGATACACAGAGTTTAATTAACTCTGCATTTCTTCAAAAGTCAGGGTAACTGTGAAAAGCTATTTTAATGGGTAGAGCCCACTATCATTTAAGGTCATAAACTTGAGCCTTTGAAAAAATAATGAATCAGATAGGTTCATACCAGTACTGCCTTTTAAGGCACCTTCTTATATTACCAGAATCTTCTGATAATGAGAAAATTAAACGGGATGCACCGTGACACTTTTTACAGCAGCCTCTCCTCGTCGTTACCTGTTATAAGGTCCTTGTCTAATTCGAAGGAGCAGAGGAGGGACTTCCTCTAGGTTGTATTGATTGGCGTTAGTGTGTTTCCAGCTGTCTGATTTGGACCACTATCTAGACTTCACCAGTGATGCCGTGGAGTGTTCCTATTGAGGATTTAAGAGAAATAGTTTTCTTTCCACCAACATCAGCTCTCTCTAGCCACTGGATTTTGCACGGCTCCTTGGTGCATGCATACAAGTCACCTGGCTTAACAGGTGTTTGCTTTTTGGTGACTTTCTCACTCCTTTCTGGTGATTTCCCTGACAGAGCTTGGTTTCCCCTTCTCTCCCCATGTACAAGGGACATGAGCGCTTGTGGCTGAAAAACTCCGTCAGATATATTTGCATGAGTCCTTTTTTGTCTTTTAAGCTACAAGACTTCGATTTTTCTGCAGAATGCTTGCTTTGTTTTAAAGAACTTGACCACACATTGTGTAGGATGTTGCTTGCTTGCTCCTGAGTGGTACAAGGCCCTCAGGGCCTGCCAACAAGACCAGCTACGTAATTCGTAGGGTCCAGTGAAAAACGGGAGGGCAGGCCTCCTTGTTCAGTATGATCAAGAATTCCAGGTTGGTGACCGCGTTGGGCCAAGAGCAGTGACCCCGTGCAGATCACATCCCCATGATCTGTCATTCCTACAGAAGTAACTTTTTACGACTAACCCTGAGCAGGATCTGTGACCGTCGGAGTTTGTTCCTTTGCTATGTTTAGCTTGTAAACCGAGTAAGCTCATCCTGTATCTCTCAGTGTTTTGAAAAGGTTCCACTGACTTCTGGCTTCCATCGTTGCTATAGAAAAGTCTATGTCAAGCTACCCCCACCCCCACCCCCCACCCCCCCAACTCTCTGCTCGTGGATTTTCCCGTTGGCAATTTTTCCTTAACCTGTGTCTAGTTTTGTCTATCTTGCTTTGAACCAGTTTTGCTTCCTGAATCTGATTTCCATCCTGCCCTAGAAAACTCTCAGCCCCTGTCTTTAAAATATCACCTCTTGCTCCCGTCTTCCTGGAACTCCAGTGTGATACCTGCTAGAGCTTCTTGTTCATCTTTCATGTCTTCAACTTCTCTTTCATTTTGAAAATCTCTTTGTCTCTGTGCGCTGTACTCCAGGTGATCCCCTTCCAAACCATTTCCTGGGTCACAGTGCTCTCTTTAGCTGTCTAAGCTGATCTTTAAAATCCATTCAATACGTTTTTGTTTTTAATGATGCACATTTCATGTCTAGAAGTTATATTTGGTCATTTTTCAAATTTGGTTTTTAAAATGTTTTCATGTTTATTCGTGTTTTGAGAGAGAGAGAGAGAGAGAGAGAGAGAGAGAAAGCGTGCACGTGAGCAGGGGAGGGGCAGAGAGAGAGAGGGAGACACAGAATCTGAAGCAGGCTCCAGGCTCTGAGCTGTCAGTGCAGAGCCTGATGTGGGGCTCGAACCCGTGAACCGTGAGACCATGACCTGAGCCGAAGTCAGACATTTAACCGACTGAGCTGCCCAGGTGCCCCTGGGTCTTTTTTTTTTTTTTCTTTTTTTTAAATTTTAAATAGAGTCTGATTATTTGCTTATAATTTTGATCCTCCCTTTTACATTTTTCAATGCATTTAGGCATGATTTATAGCCTGTTCTGAGAGCTTCATTATCTGATGTTCTTGGGGGTTCCTGAGGTTCATTACTGCCCGCCGTGTTTGTTGGCTCTGGTTCTTCGTGCTCATGTCCCTTGAAGCATGTTGTAGTTTTTGGTTGTGAACTTCCGTTTCAAAGAACGTGCACTATGGGAATCTTGTGTGGCCGAGGCTGGGGATCTGTCTCCATAGAGAAGTTTCTCATTTGCTTCAGCAAGTGCCCCTGTGATATTACTAGATTGGGACTCTTTTGATGCTATCTAATCAGCATGGACTTTCTAGAACATACAGGTGTGTCAGTTTAAACCCCAAGGCTGCGTGAAGCATGGCCTGTGGTTCTGAAGCTCAAGGTGACTTTGTTCCCCGCCAGGGCTCCCTCTGCACAGGCAGCCAAAGTGTCCGCACCTGCTCCGGTGTTCAGCCCGCTTTGGCCTCAGGGATTTCCTTTACTGATCTCAGCTGTGCTTTTAAAACCGTGTGTGTTATTTTTGTACAGCATATCTAGGTATTTTGTGGCCGGAGGTTTTTCAGATTCTCCTCCATGATAATGCCACAAATGATAGTTTCTGTCATTCCGAATTTCTGAGCCCAGAAAAAAGCTTTCTCACCATGATTACATGTTTTGAGATCTCCCCAAACGTTAGAGACGGATGGTGGTGATGGCTGCACAGCACCGTGAATGTACTTAATGCCACCAAAAAAAAAAAAAAAAAAAAAAAATGGTGAAGCAGGCCAGGAACCCTGACCGAATTCATGGCAATTCTACTGCACTGATCAGAAGACATCGCTTATTTTTGTGTGCAGCTTTTCATTTGGATGGGGTTTTGGTTTTGTTCTGCAGAGAAAACAGCTAACGCACTCTTTGCTAAAAAGGACTAGAGTGCACAAATGGTTGGATTTATTTAGTACCAAAATGTGAGATTAAAAAAAAACAAACCCTTAGGAATTTGAGGACACTGGGAGGGTTGCTCAGCACTGAAAAGAAAGCTGAGGGAGAAAGGCGTCTCAGTTCTCTCCGCCATCCATGCTCTCTGGCTCTGAGTAACGCAAGCATTCCTTTCTCTTGCTGTTGGGTTTCTCGAGCCTCAGAGATCTGTTTTACCAGAAAATGAGAAAGTCTTCGCCCAAGGAAGCATCAGTGTAGTGAAGTCGAATTACTGTAAAGGTTTCACGGCTGAGTCAGTGGGAGGGCGGCCAGTGATCACTTCCTGTCTCACCCAGAGGAGGGAGCTGCCCCGGAAAGGGACGTTGATGCTGGACCAACTTTAGGTGCTTCCTTTATTTCCTCAGGGACCAGCAGGACACTCTCTTTCTCTGCATGGAATGCTTTGATATCCAGATGGGGAAAATCTAACTCCGTGGACCAGGAAGGAAAGCCATTCATTCGTTCATCACTCCTACCTCTTATTAGAGTGAAGTAAGAGCTTTATGGGAAATGTAGGCAGGAAACTTTCACTATGACTACATATGTGTATTTAACATTTTTTTTTTTTTTTGGATTGAGAATCTTAATTACTCTGAATGCAAAACACTCAATAATGTCCTTTGTCTTTGTTGTTGTTACTGTTCTGTGAACATGTTTTTAGAAAAAACCCGGTGCCGTGACATGACCTTTGCTGATGAGGCAATGCTGGGTCCATTTGTTCATTCTTTTTTTTTTTTCTTTCAAATAACATTTGTCCCACATTATATATTAGGGATTTGTACTGGTGCTGAGGGGCTCAAAGGATAAATAATAAATAGTCTCTGTCCTTAAGAGTCTCTGTCTGATGCCTTGTGGAAAGGCCAGCCCACATACAGAAAGAAAATGCTAAACAGAACACAATTCATCTTCAAAGGATCTAATTAAAGAGTCAGAGCGAATATTTCCATAACTTTTTTTATTGTGATAAAATATACAGAACGCAAATTTACCACTTTAACCATTTTTTAAGTGGCATTAAGGACGTTCCCACCGTGGGCAACGATCAACTACCATCCGTCTCCAGAACTTTCTTATCTTCCCAACTGAAAGTCTGTCCCCATGAAACGCTAACTCCCCATTTCCACCCCTCACCCACCAGCCTCTGGCAGCCACCGGTCTCCTTTCTGTCTCTATGAATTTGACTCCTCTCAGGAGCTCGTAGAAGTGGAACCTTACAGCATTTGTCGTTTGGGGTCTGGCTTCTCCATTACTTTTTTTAATGGAAGGAAATATGACTTGCTGAAAAGAAAATGTCAGCCTTGTCCCTGACTGACTCACCACTTGGCTTGGCCCAGAGTAAGACGGTCAACTTTAGCGTGCTCAGCTCCCCGATAACGCGACCGTTTTAGTATCTTTTCTTGAAGACCCCATCACAGTGTTGTGATATTAGTCCATTCGAGTTGATCGACATTATTATAGCCTTAAGAGGCTGCCACTCCCTGGAAACATGTTCCAGCCTCCCCCCCTCAGGGGGTGGTGGAGTGAGGTAAGCAGCTTGCAGGTGGGACCAGCCCCGCTGGCTTCCACGGGCTGCGTGTCTCACAAGCGCTTCACGTGTGAGCACGTAGCGAGCCCTGCTAGTCCCTGAGCCCGGAGGCCTGCCAGAAACCCAGGCCCCGAGGACTCCCCTCCAGACATGTGCTCTGAGCCGGGCTGTCTAAACTCTTTCCTCTGGAACCAATCAGACACTCGCCGAAGGGGCCATATCTCACCGACTGCTTTTGAGTCACGTGTCATATTTGAGGTCTGCCCTGGGTTGGGAGCTGAAACATTTTGGCTTGTCTCCACTGGAGTCGGGGCAAGGCCTGAAGTCACGAGGAAGGCTGGCTCAGGTTTCCCACTGTGTTTCTGGGGCACGTGGATATGCAGCTGAAATGTTGTACCTTATGCAGCAAGGGTGGTCTGCCGAGTACGAGTCGACACGGCGGCTCAGCTTCTTGGGGTTCGTCTCTTCCTTCCAGCAGAGCATAAGGTCCACGAGGGCTGAGCTGATCACCGCCGGATCCTCAGTGCCTTCCAGGGAGTCTGGAACAAAGTGTGACTGTGTCCTACAAACTGGAGGAGGTATCTGTTGTCAGGCTAGGGAGTGCGCCAACGTACGGAAAGTTACGTTGTCAGAAACAAGAAAAGGATGCCGCTGATAAATGCATTCGTGCTACTTAACCAAGAAATATTCCCAATGATTGCAGTTCTTTAAAAAACTAGAATGGAGACAAAAAAGTGCTTTTCTTTTAAAAAAAAATTTAATACAGTGTTTTATCCTAAAATAACATTATTTTAAAAAAAGTTTTTTAAATGTTTATTTATTTTTGAGAGAAGGGGAGAGAGACAGAGTGTGAAGGAGGGGCAGAGAGAGAGAGAGAGAGAGAGAGAGAAGGAGACACAGAATCCGCAGCGGGCTCCAGGCTCTGAGCTGTCAGCCCGGAGCCCGTAGCGGGGCTCAAACTCATGAACCGTGAGATCGTGCCCTGAGCCGAAGCCGGATGCCCAACCAACTGAGCCACCCAGGTGCCCCCTAAAATAACATTATCGATTACCTTTCTTCTTACCAGATTTCACAGAAGCTTCTGGAGGTACCAGTGAAACACTTAGAACTGAAAGAGGAAATTACTTACTTGCGTTTTCAGGATACAAATATCCTGGTTTTCTAGGATGGTTAAACGCTAATACTGCCAGTGAGAATGTGATGCAACGTTGGTGAAGCAACTGCCGTGTAACATTGTCTCGCGTAGGATTTTATTAGAAAAAAAGAAAAGAAAGCTGAGGTCTTGGAAAATATTAGAAAAGTATCTCTCTGCAGGGCTTACCACATAAGCACGCTGTTCTCATTCCCCAGTGGCTATGGTTGGTTTGGACCGGACAGTTCCGCCTTTGTCTCCAGGGTTTGGGCCTCGCTTCTGGTTTTTGACCACCCGCCAGCCATGCTGTCCTCATGGAAGTCATGCAGGGAGAGCTGACGTGGTCTGAGCTGACTCCTCCGGGGCCTTGCACAGATGTGAGGTCTATCACCAGCATGCTGCTCTCTCACGGAGGGTGCCGGGAAGCTGTGCGGGCGGGCAGAGCAGTGGCTAACGGATAGCCCAAGAACTGAGCCTTCCTCTAAGGTACCCCCGCCCCCCGGAAGGTCAGCAAAGACCCCTCGAATGTTTTTTCTCCTTGCTTCTCTCCCCTTATTTGTGTGGTATACATCTCTTTTTAGCTTGCAGGGACCACGCCTAAACAAAGGAGCCAAAGGGCCGGTGGCTAAGGCCACAGATGAGCTGAGTAGCTACACGGTATGGCTTGGGAGCATTTCAGCATGGCGGGAAGGGAGCGTGCTTTGCAGGCGAATGGCCCCAGCGTCCTGGCCCAGCCCTGTTTCCTTTGAAATCCAACTGCATTCTGGCACTTTGCATTACTTAGGGTAACACGGGCAGCAGTAACAAAGAACCCCTCCGATTTCACAGCCTTAGCACTGATATTTACGTCCAGTTCAGGACAGTGGGTGACCGTCCTCAGGCGGCGATTCAGGAGCCCAGGCTCGCCGACCCCTAGGGCCTTGGAGATCTCCGCGCAGAGGGTGAGAGAAAGCGCAGGTTACGTTAGCCTCAAACGACACACCTCACTTCTACTCACATTTCATTGTTGGGAGGATGGGGAAACGTAATCCGAGGGAGAACTTCGTGCTGTGGCCGGGAGGGTGCCAGTGTCGCTGTCACAATAATGGGGTAAACTTTCAAAGCTTCGATTTCCTCATCTGTAAACAGAGACGTGGAACCAACAGCCGAGAGTTACCAGGAAGACGAGAGCTGATGTCTGCGATGCGACTCAGCCAGTGCCTGACGTGGATCGGGGGCTGTGATTACAGCCAGAGGGACAGGGGCTGTCTCATCAGCTGGAGCCGGGGCGATCCAAGCTCATGCCCACGTGTCCATCCTGTGCTTCTGCAGAAAGAGGTTTCTTACGTGAGACTGTTATGCAACGTGTGTGCTGGATCGTGGTTAATATGGGAATGCTGGTCTCCGTCATGATGATTATTAGGTAACGTGCATTACGTACTGTGATTATGTTGTAAATGCAAGTGAACCGCTCACTCTAACAAACGTCCCATGGTCTAAAATTCCGGGGGCATCAATGCAAGCTTTGGACTATTTTCCCATTGTTTGCTATCTTTGAAAAGGCCTTTGTTATCAAAGCGGTAGAGATCATTGCAAAAATTGCCAACACACAGATGGCTCTAAAGTGGAACTTAAAAGCCTTCTCCCCACACTCGGTGCCCCCTCTCTTACCGTTGTTGGATAAGCAACTATCGTTAACGCTTTCGGTAAATCCTTCCAGAAACACTCTACGTTTCTACACAAGCATATTTAAGTCCTCTCCTTTTGCACAAAAGCAAATCATGCTAACGTGTTATTCCGCAACTCCTTTCTCTTTTTCTCTGCTTCCGCATCTGCTCTAACTCAATAGTATTCCATCGTGGAATGAGCCACAGTTTCTTTAACCGGAGATGAGAGGTTTAGTGCGAAGTAAAAAGGCATCAAACCCCTCTTTTCTCCGTGTGAGTGGATGGCTCACTCCCCACGCTGACCTCCCCACCAGATTTCAGGTGTCTTCTAAGATCGCAGTCCCATCCAGGTGCACCCAGGGTCCACCCGGGGCATCCCCTCAACATCCCAGGATGTGAATGGCTGTGGTTCAAAAAATGAGGATAAGGGTCTGGGGGTGGAGTAAGCTGTCAAAAGTCTTCAGGAACTCCTTCCTTGTGCCCGTAGCCTCTAGCTGGCTCAAAAAGGTAAAACGCTCTTTCTTGTCCCCTCCGGGGCATGGGGTACGCTTGGTTCAACTTCAGAGATCTGGGCCCAGAGATTGGTGATCTGAAAAGGAATCCTATACTGTCGCTCAGGTCATTTGGATGAAGACTTCTTTTTTTTTTTTTTTTTTTTTTTTTTTTTAAATTTTTTTTTTCAACGTTTTTATTTATTTTTGGGACAGAGAGAGACAGAGCATGAACAGGGGAGGGGCAGAGAGAGAGGGAGACACAGAATCGGAAACAGGCTCCAGGCTCCGAGCCATCAGCCCAGAGCCTGACGCGGGGCTCGAACTCACGGACCGCGAGATCGTGACCTGGCTGAAGTCGGACGCTTAACCGACTGCGCCACCCAGGCGCCCCAAGGATGAAGACTTCTTAATGTAGGGAGAAAACCAAGTGGTCCTTGCAACTTTGCGGGTTTTCACTGGGCATTTGGAGATCTCGCTGGTTCTGTGTTCAGCGAGGCTACGAAAATGATTCTGTGCACACATCACTTGTCCAAGCCATGGGAACCCAACCGGCTTCGGCCCTAGAAGGCCATTTTCCAGTTTTCAAACGTTCGTGTGCCACCTTCTGATTTCCTTTTTTCCATCTCTGCAGACGGCAAAGCCTTGGAGTCACAGGTTGGGTGTGTTTATATTCTTTGGAATAAACACATCACAACAAATAAACTCCTTTAAAAAAAAAATGCATGATCGTTGCCCCACCGCACCTTGGCAATTGCTGCCCAAGTGACTCGTAAATCTTTTCGAGGGAGATGCATTCCTTCGGACAGTTTAGAAGGAGATTTGTGCTATAAGAAAACAACCTCTGTTGATTCTCCTGCATCAGCACAGGATGATATTTTTGGCCACAGTGATCCTCACGGAATGCTTTTTGCTTTTTCTGGAAAGCAGATAAATGCCTCCCTTCCCAATTACCACTGAGGATAAGTAGTAAAGAGTCAGGGAGCGTCCAGGGACTCCTGCTCTAGCAGATGTAGAGGTCTTTTTATTGCCTTCAGTGCACTGAGCCAGGCTCACATTAGTCCTATTTTTAGCCTTTCGGACTGACTCGGTGAATCTGGCCTCCTTTTTCAACGGATCATATTAACGAACTGCAGATGGGGCCCTAATTGATTCTTTTCTATCACAATTATTTGCAGGCAAATGTCCTCAATGTCTCCTTGGTGAATAGTCACCTAGTTTCTGAAAGCCCTGCTCGGTCTGGGAACAGGTTTTCTCTTTGGTTTGGACACCAGAGGAGAGACTATCCTAGACGGATTCACTGAAGCGCTTGGATGCATACGAGGCATCTCTGGCGGGTGTGTTGAGGGTCTGGAATCTCGGCGGTTCTGCGTTCGGTTACACAGAGATGTTGGCACCTAGCATCTCGGTGGACCAAGCAAGGGCTGCATTACTGGATGACGTTTAGAAGCATTTCCCCCACCGATTAGCACGCTCACGAGCTCCATTAGTCCAGCAGCCTGCCCAAGTGAGTCCTCTCCTCCCCGCCACACCTGGAGGTATCGCTGTAGGTCGATCCCCGAAGGCATTTTTATTTTATATTCCACAGACTTTTCCTTAAAAGGCTCTCAATTTACCCTTTGGTTCCATGTGAATTCTGGGACCAGTCTCCTCCGTGTGACCAAACGCTGGCAGCGGGTCGGGGGGTTAGCACTGTGTTCTTTTTTTTTTTTTTTTTTTTACAGTTTATTTATTTATTTATTTATTGAGAGAGAGCGAGCAGGGGAGGGGCAGAGGCGGTGGGGGGGGGGGGGGAGAGAATCCCAACCAGGCTCCACACTGTCAACGCAAAGCCCGATGCGGGGCTCGAACCCACGAACCGTGAGATCGTGACTTGAGCCGAAACCAAGAGTCGGATGCTTAACTGACTGAGCCACCCAGGCGCCCCTAGCATTGTGTTCTAATATAAACGGGGGCGTGAGTTTGCACGCACAACAGTGCAAGGTGCTGTCCGTCCACACCGAGGGAAGCCACAGATGGCACTGACACAGAATTGCTGCTGAGTCAGGCAGGGCACTTACTCAACCGACTGGTGCAGAGAACCGTAGGGAGTGATGAAGGACAAAACTTCACCCCTGTTCATACTCCAGACAAACATCTGTCTGTTTTCCGGTGAGTTACAATCGATCAGTCAACAAACCAAGAAATGACGTCATGGATGTTTTCTAAGACGCCAGACGCCATGTTAAGTGCGTTCCGTCCTGACTCCATAGCAGCCCCTGTGCAAGAACGTGGTGACTTACACGTTCCCGTGGCAGCCCTAGAAGCTCTGTGCTGTTTTCGTTCCCACCTCACAGATGAGGAGACAGCCTCACAGAAAGCACCGATCGGGGCTCATCAATCAGACAGCCGGATTTATCCAGCTCGGTGCTTCATCCAGAGCACCAGTGTTTCCTCCGTCACACGGAGGGTCTTGCTGTCACCCTGGATGCACATGGTCACATCCGTTCCATGTCGGATGCTTTAAACCAGGAGACAATTTATGTGTTGATCTAGTTAAACGTATAATTTGAAAGCCAAAGCTTCTATATAAAACATCATAGCCTCATTTTCAGGTCTGACAACTTTTACTATATTATTATCTGCCCTTTGGGTTATTTGAGCACCTGTCCATCATGGAAATCACAGAGCTACCTTATTTTATGTGCAGGCACTGACATACGACATTATTTTAGTTTCAGGTACACATAATGATTCGATATTTGTATGTATTGCGAAACGATCACCGCAATAAACCTAACTCACATCTTTCACCACACATAATTACAGAGGTTTCTTTTTTTTTTTTTTTTCTTGTGATGATGGGAACTTTTAAGATTTATTCCCTTAACAACTTTCAAATATGCAGTACAGTGTTATTAACTGTAGTCACCATGCTGTACCTGACATCCCCGGGACTTAGAATAATTTTAACTTTCGGAATTAAGGACTCACGTTGCCCAACTACGTTCTGGGCCGTCCCTCAAAAGGGCCAAACCCCAGCCGTCTTACGGTTCACTTGATCTTTTTGAACGTCTCCAAGCTGACGGATTTGACAAAGCACATCAGTAGTGAGTCTCGCTGGCTTCGGGATTGGAAGCTGCCGTCCGAGAGTGTTGTGGTCTGTGGACAGTCCAGTCTGCTCTCTTCAGGGAGAGTGTAGACAAGGCAGGTGGACTCCACCTTTCTCCCCATTTCTTCCTTGTGGCTTCCAAGCCCACTTCTGTGGCCTTGATTGTTGCATTGCCACCTAAGGAAATGCGGGGTCCCCACCAAGAAGTCAAGTCATTTTCATTCGTACTGAATTAAATTATTGGGGTGCCCGACAGTTACGTATTCTGTGACCTTGATTCCCCCTAGACACCGACATCCCTGAAGTCCCTGCAAAAAAGACTCTGGGAAGGCACTCGACTCCCTGGCCTCTTTTTCATCATCTCTAAATGATGACATTTAATGAGCTAATATTTTGTGGCTCGGCGGAGTTAGGAAATTTCCAATCTCTGCTGATAAAGGAGTTTATTATTTTTCTAGCACATGCTGGCTTGAGAATTATAGTTGACCTCAGTAGATCCCAGTTAGGAGGGAGGGGGCGGTGATGGCAGAGTTCAATCGTGGATCTATAAATACTGAGTGATAGGCTTGATTCCTATCACTTAGCCTTAAAAGATTTTTTAAAGCTCACAATTGGTTTTCATTTATTTGAGACAAATCACCACCATACATCTTTATTTTTTTAATTCTATTTTAGAGAGAGAGAGAGTGAGCAAGAAGAGAGAGGCAGAGTGGGGGAGAGAGACAGAATCTTAAGCAGCTCCATGCCGAGCAGAATTCGATCCCAGAACCCTGAGATCGTGACCTGAGCTGAAATCAAGAGTCGGATGCTCAACTGACTGAGCCACCCAGGTGCCCTACATCCCTCTTTTTGAAAAGGATTTTCTTTGGCACACGTGCTTCCTTCAATTTGCTATTGGAATTGAGTCCCTTAACCAATGAGATGAGTCAGTGGTGTCTCTCATGCACATTAAATTTTGATCAAAGAATGTCTCATACCGACCAAGGGTCTCTCTGCCCCCAGATGAACCTTCCTGTTTGGGCAGGTCATCTGTCTTTGCCAGTCGGGGGGGGGGGGGGGGTTGGTAAAGATGCTGAAGAAGGAAGGAGAAAAGTGCCCAATGCCTCAGGTTTTGTGGACTCTCCCCTTCGAAGACAGGAAAGGGCTTTGCAGATTAGGATCAGCGTTCAGAGTGACCTCTCCAAGTCTGTGCGATTAGGACAGCGGTGTGTAGGATTCTGAATTGACTGGACCAAAGTTACAATTCCAGGCTGGCCTCTTACAAGCTCTTGGACTCTGGGCACATTTCTTACATTTGCTGACCATCGGGTTCTTCATCTGAAAAATGGGACATGACCATGTCTGTCTCATAGAGTTGCTGTCACCTGAAATGAAATAAAGTAGGAAAAAGCACCTTGCACAGTCTGGCGTATTGCCAGAGTACTGGAATATTCTCAGTCAACATCGGTTCATTTCCCCTGCACTTGCAAAGGCAAGGAGACCTGCCTTAAAAGCCAAGTCCCCTTGCGCAGGCCCACGGGGCAAGCTGGGTTCGGGTGGAGACTGCCATCGCTAAAACAGTACCTGTCCCTAAAGAGGATCATCCAGACCTAAAGGTGCCGCCCCGGATGGTGCTGGCTGCTTTTCAGCTTCTGAGCAGCCAGCATCCTGACCGTGTTGGGGTTGGGGTCCTGACCTGTGATTTCGTGTTCTTGTTGGCGGGGGGACGGACCGGACTGTCCCCAATGCGCCCGCGGGGAGCTGTGCAAACAAAGTTGAGAGACTGGGCTGTGATCCCCAGGGCAGGGCGGTCTCTCTGTGATTCTCCTGCCTCGATAGCGGGAACAAATCTGTCAGTCAGTCAACAAACCAAGAAATGACGTCATGGATGTTTTCTAGATGCCAGACACCGTGTTGAGTGCTTTCCATCCTGACTGCAGAGCAGTCCCTCTGCAAGAACGTGATGACTTGTACGTTCCCATAGCAGCCCTAGAAGCTCTGTGCGGTTTTCGTCCCCACCCCACAGATGAGGAGACAGCCTCATAGAAAGCACTTACAGTTTACAAAGCATTTAAACAAAGCGTATATATATTTTTAGAGAGCAGCAATATAGTAGTTGGAAATGTGGAAAGTAACAAAATTAAAGAAGGAGAAACCAAAATGACCCTTAATCCCGTGATTTGGTGAAGTCACTACAGCCATACTTTTTTTTTTTTTAAAATGTTTATTTTTGAGAGAGAGAATGAGAGTGGGGGAGGGGCAGAGAAGGAGGGAGACACAGAATCCGAAGCAGGTTCCAGGCTCCGAGCGGTCAGCACAGAGCCTGATGCGGGGCTCGAACTCGTGAGCCGCGAGATCATGACCTGAGGGGGAGTCGGAACGCTGAACCGACTGAGCCACCCAGGCGCCCCGGCATACCTAAATTCTTTACGGGCTTTTGTCATGCTGTATTTTCTTGATCAAGAAGTGGTAAACATACAACCATTATCACATGTGAGTCTGCCATATTTTGGGGGGTCTGAAAAGGGGTCCCCTATTTGAGAATATGGGAGCTGCTAATACAGAGGAGAGCCAAGGCCCATACAGTGACAACCCCTTGAAACGCCAGGCCCAGCAGGGCAGAGGCCTGCATCCCGGGGAGGGTCACACAGCAAGAGGATCGTACGGATGAGGACGGGGTTCTGTGTAACGAGGGCTGGGGACAGCTCACTCATCTACGAGCTCTGTGGTTTGGCATCATGTTTATGAAATACCTGCTTCATTTGTTGATTAAAAAAAAAATGTTTATTTAGGGGCGCCTGGGTGGCTCAGTTGGTTGAGCGTCTGACTTCAGCTCAGGTCATGATCTCGCGGTTTGTGAGTTCGAGCCCCGCGTCGGGCTCTGTGCTGACGGCTCAGAGCCTGGAGCCTGCTTCAGATTCTGTGTCTCCCTCTCTCTCTGCCCCTTCCCTGCTCATGCTCTGTCTCTGTCTTTCAATAATTAATAAACATTAAAAAATTTTTTTTAAATGTTTATTTTAAGAGAGAGAAAGAGAGAGAGAGAGAGATCAGGAAAGGGTCAAAGAAAGCATCACAAGCAGGCTCTGTGCTCAGCCTGGGCTCGAACCCAAGAACATGGATCACGACCTGAGCCAAAATCCATTCCAGAAGCTTAACCCGATGAACCGCCCACAGGCCCGTAGTTTGTTGATTTTTAAAATGAGCTTTTAGTAGGGCGCCTGGGTGGTTCAGTCAGTTAAGTGTCTGACTCTCGATTTCAGCTCAGGACACAATCTCGAGGTTCAGGGATTCAAGCCCCGTGTCAGGCTCCGTGCCGATAGCGTGGAGTGTGCTTGGGATTCTCTCTCTCCCTCTCTTTTTCTGTCCCTCAAAATAAATAAACTTAAAAAAAAAATAAAATGAGCTTTTATCTAAATTCATTTTCATGCTGCGTAGACCCAGTCTGTTTGGACAGCCAGCCCAGTAGAAATGGAGGCACTGATGGGTTTTGTCCTTCTGACCCTTCAGAGGGGAAAAAAATATTACCTATCGTGATGGTAGGAAGCAGTTCCCCATGCCCTTTCTTAGGACAAGGAAAGAGGCCACCAAATGGAGTAGCCAGGCACGACTGTGTGTCTCCTGGGGGGGTGGGTCCCCCCCAAGCACCCTTTCACCTGTCACCTGGGACCCTTCCCTTGTGTCAGATAGTTTCGTGTTCCACGCCCATTTGTTCTGCCAGATTTTAGGCTTTGTGCATGCAGGCTGTACCTGCCTGGCCTCATTTCCTGGGCCCAACATAGGACATGTTCAAAAATATTTGTTGAGTGAATAAATCAGTCAGTGAATGAATATGTGCAGTGTTAAGTATGATTTTTTTTTTTTTTTGTATTATGATTTTGACTTTATAAGTTAGAGATTGAAAAAGTTTTAAGGAGATTTTTAAGCCCAGATCACTATTTATTAAATATGCCTACTCAGTCCATTTAATTTTTTTAGGTTTATTTATTTATTTTGAGAGAGAGAGAGAGAGCGTGGGTGTGCATGACTGGGGGAGGGGCAGAGAGGGAGAGAGAATCCCAAGCAGGCTCCTTACTGTTAGCATAGATCCCCACCAGGGGCTCGAACTCATGAACCTTAAGATCATGACCTGAGCTGAAATCAAGAGTCAGACCCTCAACCGGCCACCCAGGCGCTCCAAGTCAATTTTCTTTAATTGCCTGCATGGAATCATAGAAGGTCAGAGTGTTAAGTGAAAAACCCTACTTCTCCCCCTTGATTATAGAAACAACATATGCCCATCGTAGAAAAAATAAATTAAGGAGATAAGGAAAAGCTTCATAAGCCACCTCCGTGTGTTTCCCAGCTCACATCTTTTCTGACTCTCCCCTGTGTGTGTCTGTAGAGTTTCAGGGAGCCCCCGGGCCGTTTCTCTGCCCTGCTCTGCGCAGGAGGCTGACCCATCATGGCAGATGCCAGGCTCCTCTGTGCACCCTATCCCAGCTTCCTGTTATGTGCCACCAACGTGAGGCACTGGCCGGAATGAAGCCCGTGGAAGGAAGAGAAATCAGTACACTCCTCCCCAACAACTTCCCAGTGGTCGCCTGTCCGTCCTGACTTCAGTTCCTGCCTCTGGCCTTGCCGGCACGGCTCCTGTCCTAAGCAGGCCCAGGATACACTATCCCCTCCTTGTTCTTCATGCTCATGGGGTCATTGCCTCTCCCCCCCCCCCCATTACTTCCCCCCCTGGTCTGGGTGTCACCAACCCGTGTGTTCACTGAACTGTCCACAGCTCTTAAATTGGTCCCTTCACTGAAACCCCTTTATAGGAGCCACATAGGATGGGCTGTGTTTCTGGCCTGATTAAAACAATACGCACCTATATTTACATAAATTGTGTCGGGCTATGCATTCTATCTGGTTACCTGCTTTTTAAAATTACCTTTTTTTAGAGAAACAGAGAGCGAGCATGAGCAAGGGGGAGGGGCAGAGAGAGAGAGAGAGAGAGAGAGACTCCTAAGCAGGCTCCATGCTCAGCTCAGAGCCCGATGCAGGGCCCAATCCCACCACCCTGGGATCATGACCTGAGCTGAAATCAGGAGCCAGATGCTCAACCGACTGAGCCACCCAGGTGCCCCTGGTTACCTGCTTTTAAAGTCAACAATACTCTGTAATAGGAATCTTTTAATGGCAGTAGATACAATTAAGTTTCCACATTATTCTACTTGTTAGGATTTTCAGTGGGATCTAATTAAATTCCATAAGTATGTATTGAGTTTCTACCCTGGGTAAGATGTAGTCCCTGCCCTTAAGTGGGGCGGGGGGGGGGGGGACAGTGCTATGTGGGCCTTAAGACAAGTTAACTGTGTGGAAAATAGGAGGTGTCATAAAGGAGGTACTAGCTAAGAGCCATAACAGTTCAAAGGAGAGAGTGTGGGTCATGCCGAAAGGCTTGTTGGAGGAGGCAGTGGCCAGGATAAGCCGGGGGTGGGGAGCACCTTAAACCAAAGGGAGCGGGAGCCTGGAAGACACCCCAGGCAGAGAGGGTGGCCAGACCCAAGGCTTGGAGCTGAGAACTTACAGGACTTTTTTTGAGCCGTGAAGAGTCTGGTTTAGCTGAGAAGAATGGAATGTTCTTCCAAAGGTACTTTGTTCATCTCTTCTTTAAATTAATTTTTCTTGAATGGATATCATTTTTCCTTTTCCCTTCTAGATTATAGCCTCCTTGAGGCCAGGGACCAGTCCTTCACACCCTGCTGTAGACCTTATGCTTAGAATAAGGCAGGGATTCCCAGTAAAAGTTTGTCGAGTGAATCTGAATAGATAACCCTACGATGGGAACGGAAATTTGTTGTCAGATCGTGGTGGGTCTTGGGGGCCGGGCTGAGTGGTTTGTGGGAAATGCTCTGGACCTGTCTCCTTCTGGTCATTTCCCGCCCCCAACTCCTTTCAGAGACTTCTCGCTCTTTTAGACCTAAATGGAATCACCGATATGAAAATGCTTTTTGGACAGGACGCTATCTCCCAAGAAGATGGGTCCCATATTCCCATGTCTTCCTTCTTCTACATGTGGGTCAGGGGTAGGAAGCCCTGACTCATGCTGCCCAGGGAAAGAGGTTGCAAATTGGCCAAGAATCAGGCTGGCCTTTGAAATGGAGGGCAAAATAAGAACTGAGGTTGGCTTTTCTACCAATATTCAAAGTCCTGAGCCCCTTCTCCTCTGGCCAACCCAAGAAAAGCCAGGAAGTGCCAACGTTTGCCCTATCTATCCCTCCACATCCTGCCTATGTGACTTGGTAGCTTGAAGGCATTGATTGTTGGGCAAGGGAACGTGACCAGGTTTGGGACATCTGTGCAGCACGTGCGAATGTAGTGAGGGGGCGTCGATGATGGTGGCGCTCAACAACCACAATAACGAAACAGCAGAAGAGACGATTTATGTGGGCGTGAGCATGAGCTCCGCTGCGCACTGACTGCGTGTGCGACTTTGCCATGAGGCAGCTTACCTTTCTTAGCTTTCTCTTCCATCGGTAAAGTGGAGGCGGTGATATCTACACTCACAAAGTTGTGCAAACACAGGGGAGAACGGGCAGACGGAAACACATAGCTTGGTGCAGGGACTCGCCGTATTTTATTCTTTTCCTCCCTACACGTCAGTACTCTATCTTCTCTTTTTTTCTTTTTTGATGTTTATTTATTTTGACAGAGAGAAAAAGAGGGAGAGAGCATGCACAAGTGGGGGAGGGGCAGAGAGAGAGAGAGAGGGAGAGAGAGAGAATCCCAAACAGGCTCTGCGCTGTCAGCGAGGGATCAATTCCATGAACCATGAGATCGTGACCCGAGCAGAGATCAGGGGTTGGATGCTTGGGGCGCCTGGGTGGCTCAGTCGGTTGAGCGTCCGACTTCAGCTCAGGCCGTGATCTCACGGTTTGTGGGTTCGAGCCCCGCGTCGGGCTCTGTGCTGAGGCTCGGAGCCTGGAGCCCGCTTCAGATTCTGTGTCTCGTTCTCTCTCTGCCCCTCTCCCACTCATGCTCCGTCTCACTCTGTCTCTCAAAAATAAATGGAGGGGCGCCTGGGTGGCGCAGTCGGTTGAGCGTCCGACTTCAGCCAGGTCACGATCTCGCGGTCCGTGAGTTCGAGCCCCGCGTCGGGCTCTGGGCCGATGGCTCGGAGCCTGGAGCCTGTTTCCGATTCTGTGTCTCCCTCTCTCTCTGCCCCTCCCCCGTTCATGCTCTGTCTCTCTCTGTCCCAAAAATAAATAAAAAACGTTGAAAAAAAAAATAAATGGAAAAAAAAATTGGAAAAAAAAGAGTTGGATGCTTAACCGACTGAGCTACCCAGGCGCCCCTGGGCTCTATCTTTTCTATTCCAAACTTTGTTGGGACAGACTTTTATATTTCTCTGTGAAGGATTATCTATTAATATCATGTGTGGTACAAATTTTCTTGGAAGTGTGTGGCACTTTGGACGTAGTTGGGGAGAATTCTCCATTGCCTCTTCATCTCTGGTCTCTGATCCTTAAGAAACAAAACACAACAAAAAAACGACCAAAAAGCAAAACTTGGGCGTCTGGCTTCCATTCTGAAGCCAGCTGTTCTGTTAGCTGGTGTGGAGTGAAAGGCACGCGATGCAGATGAATGGCCCTCCCGAAGCATGTAATATGCTTCTCGGGGAGGAGAGATACTTTGAATGAAACCAATTTGCACCACGGGACCTCAGGGTGTCCTATTATGACAGTCTCATAGACATCCAGGAAAACCTGTTGACTGTTGAAAAGCCAGATTCTAAATACTGTTTACTCCCGAATAATTTGTAATTCCTTTCCCAGCTCAAATAACCATAAACTCCTACAAAGTGGTTTATAAACACTCATTAGAGTATTACAAAAGTCCTTTGAGCTCCACATGATTATCTCCATTTGGCAGTTGAGTAAACTGAGTCACAGAAGTTGAAAGATCTGCTCGAAGCTCTGCCAGGAGCAAAGACGGGGCAGGGCCAGAGCTCAGACATCCCGGCTCCTCACCCGGTGAGTGGTTCCACAGAACGTGCTGGAGGTGGGGCACGTCCAGGCTCTTGACCTTTCAGGGTCCCTCGGTGCCCCGGCCTTCTGTTAACCCATTGTCTGGGACTGACAGAGGTCCCCTGGCTCCTGAGCTACCACTGTCCAGGAGCAAAGGCTTTGCTTTGAAAAGGCCATCAAAACATGTGTCCAAAACTCACCGTAGGTTTTTTCTCCCCTGCGGCCTGGCCTCACCTTTCCCAATGACTGCTTGTAAATCGGGCCACAGAGCAGCAGAGAGAGTAGTAAGAGAGAGTCAGTAGTAAGAGAGAGTAGTAAGACGTCGGTTTTCTGCTTTTCCTGAAAAGCTGAAAATAGCCAGGGTTAGCGGGGTGTAGTAAACATTTCCTGCTTTCGGGCTGCCCTGAATTTAAACCCACTTCTTATACGTAGGTTCCACCGTCCCCCAGGGTGAACAGAAAGTGCCGGCTACTTGCTCTCCGAGATCCCTGGCCCTGGGGTGTGGGCACAGGACCCAGGCTCGGCCAGCTGGCAGCGCTGTGGGGGACTCAAGTGAATGGTAGGAAGAGTGGACTTGGTCCAGTGGTGGGTGGTGATCCCCACCCCACCCCCACCCCACCCCCGCCTGTTAGTGTTAGGGCCGTGGGGCCAGCAGGTTGGTCGGGGTCCCGGGGAGGCAGCTTTACCACCAGATTGCTGCTGTGTTGACCTTGGCTGTGGTTAAAACTGTTGGCCCGGGGTGTTCTTTGCCTCCCACTCATTTCTGGAAACTTCTGGATCGTTTGTGAGTTAGCAGTTCTCCTTCCAATAAGATGCCTTCCTGAGGTACACCCGAGTCAGGAGTTTTGTTTGTTTGCATCTGGCTGGGAACAAGTTGGAGAACGAGAGAGTTTTCCCTTTTCCTTTCCCCCTCACGTTATTGAGAGATGGGTTCTCCCATCGGTATTGCAGAGACAGTCAACACGCCATGATACGGAAAGGTCCGGAGTTGATGTTTGAGGGTGATCTAGCTCATCAGCGACATTGGTTGGACCCACATCGGAAACATTGGTTGTCACATGGCCATCACATCACGTGGTGACGACGCTTACGTCATCACCATGACCAGCATCTCACCAGCATTGCTGTCCCTGACACTCTCATCATAATGGTTGTGACTTAGATACGCACCGTGTACCCATTCGCCTCTCCCCCAGGCTCGCCATCCAGGGTCCTTAGGCAGCTCGGATGTGGAGTTGAGGAAGGGCTGCACATGGGGAGTGAATGCTTTCGTCTTTCCCACTACTTGGGAGGGGAGGGGGGCAACAGTGCTGTCTGGGGCACCTGGAAATCTTAGAAAACAGCGTTTTTCCCTACCCCGGTGGCAGTGGGCAAAATGCCTCTTACAGACTCACAGAAGAAGAGAACAGAATAAAAGGTAATGTTTGTTGAGTGCTTTTTATGTAAAACCTCATTTAGTCTTCCTAATATCCCTAAGAGGGAGGTGCTGTTATTATCCCTAAATTACATGTGGGGCACCTGAGGCACAGAGAGGTGAAGTGACTTGCCCGGGGCTCTTTACTACCAGGCATTGGGTAGATGTCCACATGCTACAGGGTGGATTCCAAAGCCAACTCTTTATCACAACTCCAAGGAAAGACGACAAAAACATAGACTTCCAGGGCCCACAGCCAGAGATTTTAATTCCTCAAATCTGGGGAGGGTGAGGGTTGGGGCTTAGACAGGGAACTGCTACCACGCCTCCCAAGGGATTCTGACGGGATCTGTCCATGGGCAGGTATTGGACAACCACTGGTTGACCCAGGGCTTATGTGGCCACTCCCCTTTCCGAGTGCTTGACGGAGAATACCTATTGATCGCTGTACTCTTTCTTGACTTGGCCTCAGAATCCCTCTCGATGTAGGTAGTGACTATCAATCACTAGCAGGTGGCTTCAAGACAAAATCAATTTGTCATCTTCAGCTTACGGTATCCAGGAGGGGAAGTGAAGGGGCTGAGTTTTATCACCGGCCACTAACTCACCAAAGAAGGAAAATAATGAGATATTTCTGTGCCCCGGGTTTCTTTCTGCTCTGTCGCGGGGAGATGTTATAGAACTTTTCATTTGTAGCCTGGAGAGGGTGGATTCTTATCTCTAAATTGCTCTATTAGTTTAAGATTATGCTGGCTACTTTAACATCTTATGACATTTTGTGAACTATTACAACTGTCACTGAAACGGTTCCGAATTTGAGCTTTTTTTCTTTTTTTTTTTTGAGTCATCCACATGACCAGCTTCTACCCCGTGAATTGGATTAGTTTACATACACAGGATCTATTTGTTAGGATGGCTCTAAACACTGACTCAGTTATGCTTGATCAGCAGCAGGACAATGGGGAAGGGGGTTCTCTTCCATCCATTCCTTAAGGTTCCAGGCTGATGAAGGCTCTGCCAGCCTCCATATGTGGGTTCCGAGATCAGGCACCTTAGGTGTTCAATCCAGGAGGTTGATGGTACTGAAAGACAGTGGAGACTTGCCCAGGAAAGTTTAGAGATCATTGGTTGGAAGTCACATTCCATTGGCCAGAACCAGTCACATGGCTTTAATTAACAGCAAAGGAGGCTGGGAAATGGGGCCTGGCTTGCCTGGGGTCAAAGGGAGATGGGTTTGGTGAACAGCTACCAGAGTCCCCTTGCGAGCCACGAGGGGCTGTAGGTGTGCTCGGAAGGAGCGAGTGAGGACCACACAATCCAGAGCGGGCGGTGCTTGGGCCAGTGGTACCTAATTTTGTAACTGCCGAATAATTCCCGTATTGGACAATTAAAATGCGTTCAGTGTGACAATTTTCAAATTTCAAATAGTAAAAAACCTGAAACCAACCAAACAAACAAAGCAAGAACAATGAATAGAATTTTTTCCATCATTTTAAGAATCTCTTGTGACATTTTTTGGAGTTCTTTATATATATATTCTATATACATATATATTATATAGAATATATGTATACATATATATGTATATATACACACATATATATGTATGTATATACTATATATATATATATATATATATATATATATAATTTTAGAAATGCTTGTCCGGCTCACCTCGTGGTTTTGTTCATTAGCTGTTTGTCTCCCAAACTGTTTCCTTGGACTCTAAGGGAAACCTACCCAAATCTGTCCTAGCCTTCCCCATATTCTGAAATAAAGATGAAGAATGCATTAAAATTTCTGGTTCTGGACAAAAATGTTGGCTTGAACCCCCTTTTTGAAAGTCAGTGTCCCTGGTCCTTAAAGTGGAGGCTCTGGGCTTAGACCCCTCCCCCCCCCCCCAGGACTCCCCCGCTCCAGTCGTGGGTCCTTTGCAAGTGTATTAATGGGCTCGTGTCTCATCATTCTAATTTACACATGAGGATAGCAGTAACCAGCCCTCAGCACTGTGAGGGGATGCAGGGGAGAGATAGGAGAGCATCGGGTGTGTCCAATGTACAATAAGCATGAAAACTACTATTGTTAACTCCAGGGTCCATGAGCCACCCACTGGAGTTCAGCTGTGTTGGGCTGTGCGGGTAAAATTTCCACGGATGGGTAAGAATCTATACATTTAAGCTCAGGGCAAAGGTGTGGTCGGAGGCGCCCTCCCGACGGCCCAACACAGAGGCGTCTCCCAGACCCCTCCCTTGAAACAAATCCCGCAAGCTCTCAAACCCTCACTGCGCCATGACTCGGTTTCCCCCCCGATAAAAGGGGGACACGATGGCCGTTCTAAACTTGTTTGCAAAACCCGTTGAGAGGCTTGAAATAAAGGTGGTATTTAGTGTGAGTTCAAAGCGTTGTGCGATTACTTTATTGCCCCTTTTATTCCTGAGATTTTTGTTTGCTTGGCTTACAAACCCAAGCCAGAGCCATAAAATCACTTTTATGCCAGCGCCTTTCACACACATCATGTACCCACTGCACATGTCAATCAGTGCCTAAGGAGCTCAGGAGGGCGAGGGTGGAGGCAAGCAGAACACGAACGCCAGCAGTTTCTGCCACGTGGAGGCCTTTACTGCACACTGTCCCTGAAACTGTTCCTCGGCCAAGTTTTCTAGCCGTGCAGGTGAACCACGAGTTGGATCAGCTGGCACGCGTTGGATCTGTTAGTGAGGATGGCCCCAAACACCAGCTCAATTTGCGTTTCTCAGCCCACCCTTCTTTCTCGTGGGGTCAGTCTATGACTCACCACACTCTTTGCGAAGTCCCATGACCCCAAACCATAGGACGAAAAGAAGTTTCAAGCTGCTGTCACTGACCCGGGGTGGGAGTCCCTTTCACAGTGCTCCAGGCACAGCCTTCACTGGCTAACACGGGGCCCACCCTCCCTGCTTTGGGAGGCGTCCCGTTCTATTGTTGGGTGGACCTGGCTGTAAAGTGTTCTTCCTGAAGGTGAACAGACGTGTCGGCCGTGCTCAGGTGAGCTCCGGGGAGCCCTGTTTTCCCAGGCTGGCCACGGAAGCGGGCAGCTGGAAAGGCTGAGAAGGCTCTCGTGGTCCTGGGCCTCGTTAAGCCCCTGAGCAGAAAGAGGAAAAACGTAGGATCTAAGGGTTATTTCTGTTCGGGTCCTTCCTCTACTCAGCTCTACAAACGTGGCCGCAAGTGGCGGTCCATTTAGATGAGTCAAAG
Source organism: Neofelis nebulosa (assembly GCF_028018385.1). Taxonomy (NCBI): domain Eukaryota; kingdom Metazoa; phylum Chordata; class Mammalia; order Carnivora; family Felidae; genus Neofelis; species Neofelis nebulosa. Next base: position 5,838,165 of record NC_080794.1, on the reverse strand, counting down.
TTTAGGGTGAATTTATAGGGACTGACTCTTCAGGGACAGTGATTTTGTCACTCTTCTCCTGTGCCTTCCACTTGGGGTCCAGGTAGGGAACTGCAGGCGGACCACATTATGCAAGAACAGAGAAGTCTCTTCAGTGTCTGTCTACATCAGCAGGAGTTTAAGTGAATGATCTTTTCCTCAAATTCATCGAGTGAATCATTTATTCAACTACCATTCAATAACCCTCTACTGTGTAAACAGCCCTTCCCAGGACCAAGGGATTCAGATCCTTGTGCTTGAGAAACTTATATACTCTTTAAGGATATGGGACATTTTACCTGGACAGGTTAACTGCACACCTCACCCCCAGGAAATCCCACTGTAGGATAGTGGAGAACAGTGGTCTTTGGGACTTCTAGTCTACCTCCTTCTATCGGCCTCTCTCTCTCTCTCTCTCTCTCTCTCACGCACACACACACACACACACACACGCACACCAGAAAACAACTTCCTTTTACCTGGCAGCCACCTTACCCCACGGACCATGGAGAAGAGCAAAATGTGAGCAGGTATGGGGTGCGAGGCAAACAATCTGATTCTGAGGGAGACCCAAGCCAGGGACAGCCGGTTCCGGAGTCAGACAGTGGCGACCAAACCCTGGGCTTGGTGGTTGGATGCTTCGTAGGGAGCCCACGATAAATGCTCTGTACGGTTTAGTGGAATAAATGAATAAGTGAATGACAGCATGAACCTGGAATCCAAACCATGTCTGTACATGGTCTCAAAGTATTACTCATATTCCTTCTCATTCCTCCGTGCTGAATGCTTTAGTCTAGAATGTTCAGGGAAAGGGGTTTGGAAAACCAAACAATTCTAGAGATAGCTCTCGCCATCCGTCAGCCCTGGGTACGCCCTTAGACGTTTTTCTTCAAAGAGATTTTACAGAGCAGAGAATTCTAGAGCTAAGGTCTTGTGGGATTCTCTCTTTTAATCTCTCAACAAAGACAGGCAGAGGAATGATGAGCCACTTCAGCCGGTAGCTGTTCAAGAAAATCCATCAGTGAGTGCACTCATGTGTACGTAGTTCCTTTTAATGTGAACCCAAAACACTCGGGGGAAATATCTATATCCAGAGCGTCCAAGTAAGGCAAGCAGACATCAAGAATTACTATCCCGTTTGACAGATGGAAAAGCTAAGGCTCTCACTCACGGAGCAAGTCAGGAACAGAGCTCAGGAGAGAAGCCGTCTCTCTATGCCCGCGTAAGTAGGTGAGTTACGATATGCGTTTCTGCAGTCCCACGCTCTTGGGATAGAGTCAGCTTTCCCTGGTCAGCGCCCCTGCAGGAGCCGCATGGAGGGAGTGGGTCCAAAGGCATTCATATCTTTGCCCATGTCTTTCTAAGCATCTGGGAGGGTGCGGGTTTCTAAGCCCAGTGCGGGCTCTGCAGCATTGTGCCACCACTGTCCAGAGCCTCTTGGCCACCCATGAGTATCACAAATCTTTGTCCATGCTGTCACCTTTTGGGGCCACCAAGTCACATCCCAATGAGGGTTGCATCCAGGTCACTCGTCCCCTCCACATCACCTGGGCAGTCTCATTGCCAGTTCAATAGTTCAACCATTCACTTTCCTTTTTACCTTTTCTTGGTCATACAGATGGCTGTGCCTCCACCTGAAGGCTCCCTCAGAAGTATGTCACGTCAAAAATTCTGGACTCAGGGGGCACCTGGGTGGCCCAGTCGGTTGAGCGTCGACTTCAGCTCAGGTCATGATCTCGCGGTTTGTGAGTTCGAGCCCCGTGTCGGGCTCCGTGCTGACGGCTCAGAGCCCGGAGCCTGCTTCTGATTCTGTGTCTCCCTCTCTCTCTGCTCCTTCCCTGTTCGCACTCTGTTTCTCTCTCTCTCTCTCTCTCTCAAAAATAAATAAACATTAAAAAAAAAATTCTGGACTCAGAGGACTCCCTCTCTGACTACACACTTTCACTGTTGCTGCCACTTGCCGGGAACTCTTTTGGACCTTGTCCACCTCCCTCTCCACTCTAGACCATGTTTATTTAGTCCATTTTAATACTGCTCCTCGAGCAAATGGAACCCCTTCCCATAAACCCTTGATTCTTTGCCGAACAGCATCCCAACCTTGGTTCTAATCGCTCAAAACTTACCTGCAACCATTCACATTTCCAGAGCTTCAAGCCCTGATTCCCAACTCCCATTGGACACAGCCCCACCGGGACATCTCAGAAGCACCGAAAACGCCACACATTGAAACCGATTCATCGTTCTCTCCCCAGTCTTGTGCTTCTTCCACGGTCCCTTTCTCACCAAGGTGGTGCCACCACTCACCCGGGAGGTCGTTCAAACCCAAGAGTGGGAGTCGTCCTTGGAAAGCTCATCTCCCTCGGCCCCACCTTCGACTGGCCACCCAGGGGCATCTCACTTTGCCCATCTCTGTCTCCCCACCGCCTTCTGCGGTTGTTCAGTGGTTCGGGCCACTGGTCTCCCCTGGTGGGATCATGTCAACCTTCCCACAGCTCGCCCTGCCCTCTAGGCTTGTCCCCCTCCAACTTCACGTCCAAACTGCGAGAGAGATGCTTCTAAAACACAGATATGATCATTCTCCCCCTAAAACCGTGCAGGGGCTCCCTGGTGGCCTCGGGATAAAATTCACATGTTGCCAGGTCCCTGTCTTCCTGCTCTCTCTCTCTGCACTCCAGCCTCAGCAAACCACTTCCTGTCCCTTCTGTGCTTTTGGCCCTGTGGCCTGGGAACTTTGTACACGTTGTTTCCTCCGCCTGAAATGTGACCCCCTTCCCCATCTCACCCCCATCCACTCTGGCTTGGCTAACCCCACGCTCTCTGCGTGTCTCGGCCCAGAAGTCACCTTCCCCAGGAAGCCCTTCCTGACCCTCAGACCTGGCGCAGATTCCCCACGCGGGTTCGCACAGCACCGCGTTACCATACCGACAGCGCCCCAGCCGTGCCTTTCAGCTGACAGCCAGCGAGTGTTAAGCGATTGTTGCGTGTTAGGCTGTTTCTCAAGGCTTTGCAGGACGGATCGTGTCCGGCTGTCACTATAGCCCGATGAAGAAGATGCCGTTATGATCTCCTTTTACGGATGAGGAAGCGAGGGTGAGAGGCAGTGTCCCGCTTGCTCTGTGTGAGACTCGGTCTTTAGAAAACACACTTGCTCGTGCCCTGTGTTAAGAGATTTTTTTTTTTTTTTTTTTTTTGGTGGTAGTGATAATGGCGGGACTCTGGGATCCTAAAGATCTCCAAAGGCGAATGTGATATGCAGGACCAAGGCCCATTATGCTGCATCGTAGCCGCCCGTTTTGATGTCTTCGGTCTGCAGCGAGCTTGGTGAGGGCGGGGAAGGTATCTCTGACTCGCCGTTTCCCCGCAGTGCCTAGAACGGCGCCCGGCCCACAGTCAACCTTCAAGATGTGTTGAAGGGGTAAATACACCGCTTTGACTCTGGGTTTTCTGGACTCCTGGGATGCTAGAAAGAACCAGATAACCTGGCCCACTGGGCCCATAAGTTCACGGTTGCTGTCCTTGGTCCCCCTCATGGCTCAACTCCTTCCCCGGACTCGCGGAAGTCTCTCCACGGTCTGTGAGCCCTCCCCCTTCCCTGCCATATGCTCTCAGCAGATACCCTGGCCCCCACACCCCAGGCTCATGAGAACAGGACCACCGAAGCAAGGTCTCTTGTCTGGCCTCCCTCCTGGGGCCCCCAAAGGAGCTGTATCTTCACTCTTTGATCCTTTTCCTTTCAGGGCACAGAGGAGGCAGGGCCTCCCTTCTGCCTCGGGCTGCCCTCCCCAGCCTGAGCTCCAGGGATGACAGAGCCCCAATCCCCAGCTGGCATCCCCCCCCCCCCCCCCCGCCTCCCACTTGCTGTCTTTGGAACCTTCTCGTGCTCTCTCTTCTGACTTCCTAACCATTGCCCCACACGAATCCATCTGTCTTCCGTGCCCCACGCTCACTGCCCGGGCCACCCTGGTGGCCCAACAGCTGATCGGCTTGTTCTCATCTTTCACGCCTGCCCCCCCTGCTCTGCCTCGCCCCACCAAGTGCACTCTGGTAATTCCCCTGCCCCCTCCAAAGTCCCAGGGAATAGAGTCAACGCAGTGGAGCGTGCTGACTTCCTCTCGGATGAGGCCCGAGGCTCTCTTTAAAACACCATCTCCTTTTCCCTCCTCTCTGCTCCAGCTAGATTTCTTCCTTGAACATTTCCTGCCATTCCTGTCTCGCGCCCGTTTCTCCCCACCACCTCCCCCCCCCCACCCCATCAAAGCCTCGCCCAGCCTCAGAGTCCGGCTCAGGGCGGTTCTGTGAGCTCCGTGACCGGCCCAGCACTGAATGGGGGGGGGGGCCCTCCTTCCTTCGAGTCTGCTCTGCAGTTTGCCGGTTTGTTTGCACCGCTCTTCTGGCACTTGCCACAGATCGTCTTACCTCCTGAATGGACTGTAAGCCCTTTGAGGGCAGGATCTGGCCTTAATACCCCGCCAGCACCCCACACGAGCCTTGCACAGAGAGAAGGCTCCCGTCTGCATGACGGTCGCGGATGACACTATCTGTCTAAGGCTCCTCTTGGCCCTGCACCACCGTTAGGGGGCCTGGAAGCTGTCCGTGCGAAGCAGTTTTGCGCCCTATGTCCTCCCGATCCCTGGGCCAGCTCGCTGTGAGATGCTGGAACCTGGTGGGGAAACTGAGGCTAATGCTGTTTGTCTTCCGGACGGGGAATAGGCAGCCTCCCCTCCAGGCGAGTGGGGGTGATTTGGGTCAGGGACCAGGGCGCCGGCCAGGGCAGGCCTCCTGGACACCCTCGCTTTGTTCCAGCACGAGGGCCTGGGTTCTTCTTCTTCCCGAAGGGGCTGGAAGAAGGGATCACACGGGGGGCAGACTCAGCTGTGGGAGTCTGGAGCAAGGAAGCCAATAAAACCGGCTTTGTTTGTCATGTTCCCTCTCTTGTTATTTTGTTATCCCCGGTTCTGTTTCCTCAGAACAACGAAACAAGGAAAAGAATTAAAAAAAAAAAACAAAAAACAAAAAACCCAAAACCCGGCTGTAAGTATGCATGAACTTTATGGCCTCATTCTGCGCCCTGTCCTCCTCCCCACGAGGTTGCCCGTGAATTCCTCTCCCAGGCTTCGCGTTTTCCACCCTAACTTTTATGGCATTTCCCTTCGATTAATGGTTAACACATTCATTTTCTCTCCTCCGCCCCCGTTATCAAAGAGTGCTTTGAATAACTATTAACTCTCCAGTTAACAGAAACATGTTAATCATCTACAAACCCTTGGGCAGGAAAAATTATTCTTTGTAACCTTGTTCCAATGGCAGGAGAGCCCCTGTCCCCTGGCGGCTGACCTTCAACCGCATCTGGGTCTAGAAGCTGGCGAGACCCCGACAGTAATGGTGTTACAAGGGCTTACTAGTCAGCCAAGGTCATAAACCGTCAGCGGGCGCGGGGCTGGTGTCTGCGGCCCAGGCAGTGAGGGCGACTTTCAATCCAGCCACCCTTGCTCCAGAACCCTATAAAGAGACCAGCCTGCACCTCTTTTTTTTTTTTTTAAATTGTTTTGCAAGCCAGGGCTAATCTGTTGCACATTCTTTGTTGCTGGGAGACTCAGAGTGGCTGTACAGGCTGTTCTTTCTTGGAGCCATAGTTCAAAAGTGCTCCTGACCCAAACACACACGTGTTGTAACCCTGCCCTCCCTGGAGTGGGGCTGGGACAGCCGCTAGGAAGCGTCTCCCTGCTGCAGCTCCGGGGCCCAGGATCCCAGCCAGACCCAGTGGCGGGGAGGGTGACCTCCTTCTGGAGTTAGGTGGGTGGCGCCCTTCCAGGGAGGGGGAGGAGGAGAAGAGGAGGAAAGAAAGGGCACAGGGGAGATCGGGGCGCCCCCTCCCCACGCCAGGACAAGGGTCTGACACGAGCTCAACGTCTGGAGTGCGACCTGTGCGCCCAAAGGGTTAGAGAGCCACCTTGGAGAAAACGCCCCCTCCATTCACAAAGCGGATCTGTGGCCGAGAGAGGAGGCCAGGGGACAGCAGGGCAGCAGGCCAAGTTCTCGCTGGGCTGGCTCGCTCTCCCTCTCCTGCAGCACCCCACCCCCTTTTCTTAAATAAGACCGGGCGGAGGGGAGAGGCCGATCTGCAGCGAGAGGACGCAGGCACCGCCAGACTTATTAGGAAAGATGTGGTGGGGTCTTGGCAAGCGCGGGCGCAGCGGCTCCCGGCGTCCCCGCAGCGTCTGGTTACCGTCAGGCGCTGCGCTCACGGCCCTGCCGGCCCGGCCAGGTCCCGGCCGGCGGCTGCCCGCTGCGCCTGCGCCGCTCGGCGTCCAAACATTTCCACATTAGGCGGCCTCCCAGTGCTCCGCGCCCCTGGCAGTGACCTCGGGTGACCTCCGCGGCCGGGCTGACCGCCAAGCCTCCCCCACAGGTGCACTGGCTGTTTTCTGGGTCACCCTCGTGATCTGGTGTCCAGGCACTTGGCAAAATTTAGCAAACGTCCCTCAGCGCTCGGTTTCCCTTTCCGCTGTTCACCCAGCCGCTCTCGGGACCACGCGGGAGGAGCTTGGTGTCGCCTGCCCGGCACCGATGATGACGCGCAGCGACGGGCGCCGGCTCCTGGGACATGTTGGATGACCCCACCTCCCTCTTCCTCCCTAGCCGCCTCCCTTGAAGCCGGTCTGCCTTCCCACTCGGACTCAGAATTCCGAGCAGGAGCTGTGACTCCTTATACAGGCGCTCGCGTCCAGATTTTCGCAGCCATATATGGTAGCCGCCAGGCGCCGGTGGCTAAGGGGCACTGGGAACGGGGCAGGTCCACGTGGGGACGTGTGGTGAATGTAAACGACGCCACGGAGTTCAAGGCTAACCTAAAAAAAGAAGGTAGACTATCACACACGTTGAGATGACGATAGTGGGGATAAAGGGGCTGAACTAAAAAAAAGTTATTGAAATCAACGTCGCCTGTTTCTTTTTGCTTTTTGACGCCGCTGCGAACACTGGTCACGGGTGAGGCTGCATCGCTGGCAGTGGCTCCAGACGGTCCCTGCTACGAACAGTCCTGTCCGCGCTCACCGACGGTCCTGCACGTTCCGTGTCTATGGCTACCTTCCTGTCCTTCTCCTTCCTCCTTCCTCCTTGCAGAGCGTCTAGCCATTTTCCAGGATCCAGGCCGAGAGTCTCCCATCTGGCAGACTCCCAGGAGAAGCACCTGCTGGCCATCACCGCTCGGGCGCATGCACCCTTAGGCATTCTCCCACTGCTTGGATGTGACTCGAGCGGTGCCTTCCTTGAGAGCAGTCTTTGTGCCCAACGTCCCCAGGCAGACAGCACCTATATGCTCGGCTGAACGTGGGTGAACGGCCCTAAGGGGTAGAGCGGTGGGAATCTGGTTTTCTTTCTTTCTCTATTGCCAGAGGCCCCAAACGATGAGTCTGAGTCATGCGCACTTGCTTGCAGTTATCAATATTTGAAAGAAAAGTGCCGGCCAAGTCTGGGCTTCAGACCTACTTAGTACTAGTCAAAAGAAACTTTTAGAAATTCTCATGTTATTAAGAGCGCTAGGACTCTAAGTCAAATAAAATGTCGTGTATCACAGTTTCTTTGGTCCTAGATGAAATGTTTATGGGAAGTCGAAATGCGAGGTAGAAATGTCACCTTCTGAGACTACTGTCTAATGCAGTACCTGTGTCCCTTGTGGCTATTGGGACTTGAAATGTGGCTAGTCCAAACTCGGATGTGACAGAAATATAACATGTTCTCGGATTTCCAAGCCTGGAACGTGGAACAGAAGAATGTGAAATATCTCACTGATGATTTTTATATATTTTTTAAAGTTGAGTTATTTATTTTTGAGACAGAGAGCATAAGCGGGGGCGGGGGGGGGCAGAGAGAGGGAAAGAGAATCCCAAGCAGACTCTACACTCTCAGCGTGGAGCCTGATATGGGGCTCAAACTCACAAACTGCAAGATCATGACCTGAGCCGAAACCAAGAGTCGGACGCTTAACCGACTGAGCCACCCAGGCGCCCCAGTTTTGATATTTATAGCAAATAGTTTTTTATATTTATTGATGAGAACGATAAGATTTTTTGTCAATTGAGCTACATCATTTAAAATTAATCTTACTTGTTCCTTTTTTTTTAACCTCCATTCTGGAAAATTTAAATGACTTAACGTGGCTTACGTTATATTTCTGTGGGACGGTGCTGCTTTAAGGGAATTATGCATTATTTATTTTGAGACCTTTACAGGTATAGGTGACTATCTCGGCTGGGTTTATCACGGCTTAGGAGCCTGGGGACTTTGACTCTGAGTCTCTCGGCCATGCAATAAAACATAAGTTCTGTAAGGACCTGTAAAGAACTGTAAAAACCCAGTTCTGTAAGCTTGAATTCTGGTTCCTCTCGCCAGATGTTGCCTGGAGGACCCACCTTGACTTACCCCCTCCAGAAGTGGCCCTTCTGGCCCTCTGGGAAACTCCCAGGTTCCGCAGAGACTTGTCAGGTAGTAATTACAGGTATGCAAAGACCCTCCCGTTTCATACACGTAGTCAGAATGATTTACCTTTACCAGGCACCAAGGGGGTGCCGGGAGATTAGCTGAACAGAGAGAAGACGTGGCAGGCAGATCACCTTGAAGTTGACCCGTCAGCCAGATTTCACAGCACCTGCCTGTTCCAGCCTGAGGGGCTGCGATTTATTCTTTGGGAAACAGACCTGCAAATTCTGCCCGTAGGCCACAATCCAAATCCTTGCTACTCTCTCCCAGGTTCTGGAGGTCAGGACGCAGGCATCTGGAGAGCAGGGGAATTTTTTTTCCAGGGAGTTTTCCACCTGAATTATCTTTTATGACACCTTCAAGCGGCCTCTAAGAATTTGGTCTGCTAACACACCCATGCGCACACATACACGTAAACCTTCAAATCCACATCGGAACGTACTGGTTCTTTGGCCCTCTGGAGATTGGGGGCTGAGTTATCTGCTCCCCTTCCCAAGCCCTCTGGAGCAGGGTTCCCTGGATTAGAGGCAGTGGGAAGAATCCTGGTGAATCAGGTGTGCCTGCCCATTTGCGCGAACTGGGCATTCTGCCTGCCCGCCCCACATGCTGAATATTGCTGGGAAGAAACAAAGAAACATTTATTAAAGGGGAGGAAAAATTAGGCCCTTTTCATTAAGGTCGGAAGATTTTTTGAGGCTGGATCAGCTGGCCAGGTGCATGACCAATTTTCTCGGCTCCTTGGAAGCAGCAAAGTATTTGAAAGATAATGGAGCCCTTGCTCTTATAAGTAAAACCCCATTTATCTTGGAAATTAAAAAAAAAAAATGCTGGCGATGGAAATTTTCCGATGGGATGCATTTCTTCTCGCCTGAGTGTCTTGAATGCCTGCTGGGTTTGTCTCCCTGCGAAGACAGACACATTCTGGCAGATCTGTGCTTTTCAAGGTGAGGAGGTGAAAATAAAACGCCTGTGAGCTGTATTTTTGGGAGGGCCGAAAACAGGAAGCAAATGGGAACCACGGCATGTGGGGCACGGATATGGGTTCAGGGAGGATGTTTGCTTATTTGGACAGGCAGCATGCGTCCCATCCCACCCACGGCTAGAAGTTCTACACCTCCTGAACATCCCATGGAAACCTAGGTTCTCTTTGGGACTTGGTGGGAAACCGTGTTATTTTTTTTCAGCTGAAATTGTTTTTATATGGTCACTCTCACTATTCCTTTCTGTGTGGGGATATTTTCATATATTTTTTTATTAAGAACCGCCCCCCCCCAGCACATCTTGATTTTGAAAAGGCACATTCACCCAAGTAGAGGGCCAAGAGCACCAACAAGGTTGCCTCAGTATTTCGTGTGTCAACAGCCAGTGTTCCCAGGATGCGCAGGAGGGCTTGAGAACAAGAAGGGAAGGAAGGGACTTAGTCCTTGCTCTCTGGGTGTTTAAACACCTCCAGTCCCCTCTTCTGACCTCCCTCAACGACTCTCCCTTCTGCGGTTTTGAAGGGAGAGAACACAGCTAGCAGAAGAGGCGAGGTTGGGTGTGCCCAGAGGCTCACACGGTCTGCCACGTGGCGTGGGAACCGGTAGCATCGGCTGAACCTTGGGCGCCATCTTGGAGTTCTACCTCGTCTACACTTCCAAGACCCGCCTGGCCATCAAACCTCATCACTCCTCCCTGACTCGTCTCCATCTTCTCTCCCTTTCCGTCCCCCTGACTCTTCCCGGGGTCCCGGAGGACAGGGTGGAGGGGGACGGGACGGCCCGTTGGAGCCGGCTCTTAGCTTGACACGCGTGGCGGCTGGCCCAGGAGTCCGAGCCCAGCGATCTCGTCCGGCCTCTCAGCCCACAGGTGCCCGGGTCAGAAGCAGATTCTCCAGGAAACCTGGCAATGTGGGCTCCACAGACACGATCTGTCCGTCATTTTGCAGACACGGGAGGCCGAGGCTCATCGAGGTTGAGTGACTTGTCTGGAGTCATTTGGCCAGTTGGCGGTGGAGTCAGAGCCCGGCGCTCAGGTTTTCTGACTCTGTATGCTTCCCCACACTTACCCGTGGGGAATGTTCCGCCGGGCCATTCTCTTCACCCCCAGTGGAGAGAAGCCGCCTGAGTAATAGCTGTGGTTTTGCAGCTAACTTATACAGACTGAGCACACGGCGAGTCACCGAGGATGTCCCCTGGTCTATGGACTCTGCCTGTCCCCATGTTTCCTGGGGACTGTGCTCCCGGCCTGGGCAAGCATGCTTGCTGAGAAGCAGAGGGTCACCTGGTGGAGAGTTCCGGACTAGGAGTCGTGCAGCATCGTTCCACGGCCGGCTGCTGCAGGCTGGAACCAGAGGTCAGATCCGTCAGGCCAGAACCAAATGTCAACTATTCAGGAATCCTGTGAGTCACTTAACTGTTGACAGCGTGAAAGTGGCCCCGGGGAGAGTATTTACAGCGTAGAAACTGGTAAAGGCTGCACATCAAGGTTTCCTTTGCTCTCGCCCGGTTGACCAGATCACCACTGGTTTGGGGGTAGGACCCTGCTTGGGGCAGGGGGCTCCTCCCAGGCACGATATTTCCTGCCAATTAAAAAAATGAAACGTGGCCCTATTGTGTGCAAAGGAGACCATCAAAATTTGGAAAAACTACTACCTGTCCTGCGGGAGGAAAGTGTCACTGAGGGATCTCGCACCAGACAGAGAGGAGCCATCCAACTTGATTAATGACAGTGAGGCCTGGGTGGGACTCTGGTCACCTTGGGACAGCTTCCCCAGGGTCACCTATGAGCTGGTGGGCCGGGGGTGCCACTCCGTGTCGGGGCAGAGACCCAGTGAAGGGCAGGCAGTCTGCCACCGCCGCCCCCCGCCCCCAGCACGTCAGCAAATGCTATCATTTCGCCTCCGGTACACTCCTGATTATGCCCTCTGCCCCTCGCTGTGGTCACCACCCGAGTACGGAGCCCTGGGCCATCTTTCCTAAGATGCCCACTTCCTGCATTCTTGCTCACGTCTAGTCTATTCTCAACACGGAGCAAAAGTGATGGGGGAAGGAGGAGGAGAAGAAGGGGGAGGCGGAGGAGGAGAAGAGGAAGAGGAAGAAGGAGAAGGAGAAGGGAGAGAAGACGAGGAGGAGGAGAGGGAAAGGAGAAGGAGGGAACAGGGAGGGGGAGGGAAAAAGAGGAAGAAGAGAATGAGGAAGAAAAGAAGGAGGGGAAAAAAGGAGGACGAGAATTTATTATGTCAGCCCTCCCTGGACTTCATCAAAACCCTTCGGTAATTTCCCACTGTACTTAAAATAGAGCAACACTCCGCATGACCTGGCCCCTGCTCCCCTCTCCAGCCCCTTTTGCTCCATGCTCCTGAACATGCACATCACTCCTGCCCCATCGGCCTTCTTGCAGTTTCTTGAACACTGGCCAACTGTTTGCTGCCTCAGGACCTTTGCACGTACTGCCCGGACTACGGTCCCCTGAGTCATCCCATGGCTCCTTCATTTCCTTTAGGTCTTAGCTTGAGTGCACCCTTCTTAGCAGGAGGGTTCCCGCTCACCTGATGGAGCTAGCAAGAGGCTTTGCACGCAGCGTTGGTGGGGAACCAAACGGTGTGGGATTTCTGGGTGAAAGGAACCGTCTGAGTTCAAAATGTTCCTGTTGAATTTGCCAACGTGGTAAGCCTTACAACAATACGCCTTGAAAGTTCTTGTTTGCTGACTGTGCAGTTCTGTGTCCATCTGGGCAGAGGCCTGGGCAGGGGGCCAGCGAACGAGGGGGTGTGTGGGGCGACGGGAGTGCAGGAGCCCTGCTCCAGCCACGTACCCTCGCAGACGCCCCAGTCTTGTCCTAAAGCTCTGACGGGCCTCTGGTCTGCTGTTGGAGCGAGTGCTGATGATTCACATGAAGTAGATCCGAAGCAAACCTCACAGTTTGTTTTTCTTGAAATGGTCCTGAGAGGTGCTTTCCAAGAAACAAGTTAAAAACCGAACTCGCAGCGGGGACTTTGAGTCCACCGAGGGGCCGTCAGTGGTTCGCTCCCGGCGGCAGAGCCTTTCGCTGTGGCCCAGAATGTGGGCCGTGAAGGCAAGCGCCAGAGCTTGGGAGATAGACGTGCGAGGCAGTTCCTCTAGCAGGGTCTTCAGGGCGTATTTATGGGATCCCAGGGGGGAGGCGGGAGGGAAGGGGTGCGTCAGTTTCCGTGGCCGCCATTACAAATGACCGCAAGCCATGTGGCTTGACACAATGGGATCATATTCTCTGACGGTTCTGGAGCCTAGCAATCTGAAATCAAGGTGCTACAGAGCTGTGCTCCCTGCATAAGCTTTGGGGGGGGGATCCTTCCTTGCCTCTTTCAGCTTCTGGGGGTGGCTGGAAATCCTCGGCATTCCTTGCCTCATGGCTCCATCAGCCCAATCTCCACCTTTATCCTCACGTGGCATTCGTCCCCCTGTCCTTGTCTCTGTGTCCAAATCTGGCTCTCCTCATAAGGACCCCAGTCACTGGGGTTAGGGCCCAGCCTACGTCAGCAGGACCTCATCTTAACTCGATTACATCTGCAAAGACCCCATATCCCAATAAGGTCACATTCACAGGTCGCGGGGCCAGGGCATATTTTTCTGGGGGACACAATTCAACCCACGCTGGAGGGGGTCCTCTTGCTTCTACACAGGTAGTCACATCACTTGCATGCTTCACAAACACACAGAGCTGATGAGAAAACATCACCTCCAAGTTGAGTAAGGTGTGGCTTCCACGTATGGGACGCACAGATTTACAAAAACATCTTGAGGTCTGGAGGGCGAGCCTGCTGGAATTTAGGAAGCCTCCTTTCTTCTAAGATTTCCAAATACATGTCACACAGGTCGCTGTGGCAGGCTGACTAATGGCCCCTCAAAGATGTCTACGTCTTAATCCCTGGGACCTATGAATATGTCACTTTACACGGTAAAGGGGACTTTCAGATGCGATTAAGTTAAGGGTTTTGAAATGAGGAGATTATCCTGGATTATCTGAGTGGGTCCAATGTCAGCATGAGGGTCTTTATAAGAGGGAGAGAGCCAGGGGTGGGGTGGGGTCAGGGTCCAAGAAGGAGACATGGCCACAGGTGCAGAGGTCAGAGACGGAGGGATTTCAAGATGGAGGGATTTGGAAGACGGAGGGAGGGACCAGGAGCCAGGAACGCGGGCAGCCTTCCAAAAGTGGAAAATGCAAGAAGTGGGCTCTTTCCTTGGAGCCTCCAGAAGGAACCAGCCCTTGCTGACATCTTGATCCTACCCCCCGTGAGACTGAGTTTTCGCTTCTGATGAATACATTTAATTTTGTTTGAAGCCACTAAGTTTGTGGACATTCGTCACAGCGGCAACCGGAAACTAATTCTGTCACGCAGCCCTAGCCTCTTTGGATGCGTCACCGCCCTGGTATCTATGGGTATGGAGGGGAGCTGGATATTGAACAAACGCTCTTGCACATTAGAGCATACCTGGATTATGTGGTGAGTTCTGTGTAGCAGAAAACTCCGGGGAAGGATGACAGATGAGAGCAAGGGGACCTAGCTCAGACTCCGGGGTCAGGCAGAGCCGCCAGGAGACCCACAGCTGAAATGAGGATGGGACGTACCTTCTCTTGGCTTCAGTTTCAAAGAGAGGAATGTTCTGTGCACAAGGCGGTCACCTGATTTGAGCTCTCAAGGTGCCCACGTTTTTGGGAATGGTCTGAGGTTGTCATTTGGTCATGGAAAAAAATGGGGTGTAGGTTCAGCTTGGCCCTGAGCCGGATCTTTGTCTTTGATGTGCCATTAATGTAGTCATAAATGCCCTTCCGTGACTCCCCTGCCCTCTCTGCACGCCAGGTGCCCTCCAGCTGATGAACGATGATCTCACCGGCACCGTGCGGGAATGGAGTCCAGGTGGGAGGAAGGATCACCGCCGCCCTATTTCTACAGGGCCCGCCTCATCCTTGCTCCTGGGGCTGCTGGCATTTTCTGAAGCGGAGCTGGGGCCCAGAGGAGAGTCACATTTATGGGCACCTCTGCGCCAGGGAAGGGGCAGGACCGAATGAGGCTGAACCCCCACACCCAAGTGGTGGGGGCATGGGGGAGGGGCAAATGCAGACACTCAGCATCCAGAACATAGAGGGCTGTGCTAGAAGTATGGAGGGAGGCCCCACAGGGTCTGCCTGCGGAGCCCGGGGGGACGTGGGGGAGACCTTGCAGGATACCAGAGTGCGGTGAGTGAAGTTGGGGAAGCATGTTCCGGGCACAACCAGAGCCAAGGTTCTCCACACATCAGGGCTCTGAGTGGTTGGGGACCCAGCTTCTCGCCTCCTCCCTTGTGTCCTCACACCCCCAAGGGGCAGCGGCCACCGTTTCTTGAGTGCTTTCCCAACGAGCGCCCGGGACCGTGTTAGCAGCTGGACACGGCCCGTCTCCATTCCCGCCGTCACGTCACTGTCCGCACCTTGTCCTTTCAGATGAGCGTCCGGGAAGTGCAATCACCCATCCAATCTCCACCAGCCACTTAGCTCTGGGTGCTGTCGACTTACGGCCCACCCCTGGACTCTTTTGCCACGTGGACGGTGGGTCTGGGGGACAAGCTGTAGGCATGGTTTCGTCCCCCGGTCCCCGGCCAGCGTATGCACCCCTGACACGTGCAGTTCCTGGCGCGGGAGGGGGCTGAGCCCTGGTGAGCTCAGAACAGGCCCCGGGTGCGATCTGGTGGTTACAGAGGCTGCGCATCTCAGGATGGCCAGCCGCCTCGGGGGGGCACCGGGGACTCTTCTGCGCTTCCGTGGGGCCCCGCTGACCACGCGGAGCTTTCCCCCTTCCACTACTGAGGAGGACGGTTTGTCATGGGGCCAGACGCACGCTCTCCGGATGTGCTCATTGAAGCTCTGCTCCGGGAGGACAGTCACTGGCTCACGGCAGCGGGAGGGCCTGGGGCGCCAAAATCTTCTGCAGGCTTCCACTTGCCACCTGCCAAGCCGAATCCCCGGGCACCCCTTCCCGTCCCCACTCCTAGCCCTGCCTTATCAAGTGGAATCTTGTAGGAGCTGCTGGCACCTTGGCAACCGTGGGGGAAACACCCTCGTCAAACATAAAGACTCTCCTGGAGAGAGAAGGGTTAGCCCCCGGCTATGGCCTCCTGACAGCACTTTTTGCTCAAGCATTTACAGGGGAGCCAAATGCCCTCCTACTGAAGGCCCTTCCGCATCCTTCGGGTGAATCATCTCCACCCCCCCACCCTGGGTGCCCGTTTGAGGAAAGACCTTGGCCCCACAGGCAAAATGGCAGCTGCGAAGTGAAGCGAAGCGAAGTGAAGTGAAGTGAAGTGAAGTGAAGTAACGGGTGGAGCAGAGCCAAGGAACGTGGGGGTGGATACCCACCCCCAGCCTTTACCTTCTCCATCGTCCCAACAACCTGCTCTGGAGATAGGTGGGAAGTTCCGTGAGGAGGCCGAGGGGAAGGAGGTTGTGTCCAGGAAGGAGGCCAGAACGCATGGCGTTCTTCCCATTCGACCAGGGAGCAAGGCCAGCCAGGACCTTCCCCGGCCTTTGTTTAAGCTCCCTTAGGGTTTTGGGTTGGCCCAGAAGGGCACATACGACCTCTCTCCTCGCGGACCATCGTTCCTGTTCTAGACTAGCTTCCCTCAGTGCAAGACTGTGGCCATGGAGATGAAGCCC
Source organism: Neofelis nebulosa (assembly GCF_028018385.1). Classification (NCBI taxonomy): domain Eukaryota; kingdom Metazoa; phylum Chordata; class Mammalia; order Carnivora; family Felidae; genus Neofelis; species Neofelis nebulosa. The sequence continues at coordinate 5,822,019 of NC_080794.1, read as the reverse complement.
TGCGGTGGAGGAGACACTCAACTCTCGGCACCGAGAGGAACCTTCAAGAGTTCGTGCTGCTGCTGCTGCAGGGTTCGCATACCTGCCATCGGGACAGGCCAGTGTGTGTTCGTCTTTTGTTTGGCCTTATTTAGGACGGTCTGGAGCCTTGGGCATATTCGGTGCGTGTGAGGGAGTGAGATGGGGATGGGGTGGAGACGCTGGGCCGGCAACAGACTGGCCCCAGCGCTGCCTGGACCTTACCGCACTCTTACAACAGTTGCCTGTCTGGCCGTCCCTGTGAAGGATGATGAGCTCCACGAGGAGAGGGGCAAAATCTTGTTTCTCTTTGGATTCACAGCTTCTGAGATGCTGTAAATTTCAGCACATACTGTTGGCGGCCTGATGGGTGCACCGCACGTGGCCACGGGGGCGCCATACTAGCTGGGGCCCCTCTCCCTAACCGATCTGGGGGTCAACCAGGTCAAGGAGGCTTTGGGCTCCACTAGAAAATGTTCATCTGCTGGGTTATGTAAGGCTATGGGTTTCAAGCAGCTCCACGTTCCTCTAAAATAGTTAACGGCAATAGCGGTGAATTACGGCGTGCCGGGCACCGTGCGGGTTTCTTGCACGCACTGGATCGAATCTTTATAAGGACACTGTTGGGTTGGCATTATCATCTCCATTTCACAGATGCGGAAATTACCACCCAGCAAGATCAGGGATCCTGCTTAAGGCTGAGAAGGCGGCACAGCCGTTCACTCCATCCACTTATGCGGCCAACATTTACTGCGTGCCTACTCCCTGAGTAGGTCAGCCCCAAGCCCCACTCTGGGTGCTGGGAGAATTGCAGTGAAGACAGACAGAAATTCTTGCTCTCCCAGATCTTCAGTCCTGGTGGAGGGAAACAAAATGGTAATCCAGATAATTAACAAAATATATGGTATGTTGGGGGTTGGTGAGTGTAAGGGGAAAAATAAGATAGAGAACGGGGAGGGGAGGGCTGGTGGGACTGGGAGGGGCTGCTGTAACTTGGGGGGAGGGGCAAGGAAGCCCTCACCCAGAAGGTCACATGTGACCACAAACCTGAAGGAGGTGGGAGAAGCAGCAGAGAGATCTGGGCGGAGGGTCCCAGGCAGAGGGAGCAGTGAATTCCGAGGGCCAGAGGCACAAGTGCGTCCAGCATGTTCTAGAAACAGCAATGCCAGATGAAGTGCAGTCAGAGTGGGGGTTGTGAAGGGACAGGCAGACCACAAAGGCCTCCACAGCCTGTCCCAAGGATTTTAACTGTACTCCCACGGAGATCGGAGCCATGGAAGGTTTTGAGCAAAGCAGTGACCTGATCCAGTTGGGGTTTCAACATCATCCTTCTGGCTGCCGGGCTGAGAACAGATTGAGGGGACATGGATAGAGCAGGGAGGCTCTATCCATGGTGGCTCAGATCAGGGTTGTAGCAGGGCCAGGATCTGGGTACCGGGTGAAAATAGAGCCAATGCGATTTGCCGAAAGATTGGATGTGGGGCGTTAGAGAAGGAGCTGCGCTGAGCGACTGGGAAAATGAAATCTCCGTTCCTTGAAATGGAGACTAGGGGAGAGAATATTTGGGAGAGAAACCCGAGAGCTCTGTTTTGGACATGTGACATCGGAGACGCCGGTCAGACGTTCAAGTGGAGACGCCGAGCAGATGGTCGGATCTCTGAGTCCGGAGCCGTGGAGAGGGATGGAGACTGGAGATGAGACACTGGCATCATCGTGTAGGTAAAAGGCATTTGAAATCCTCACACTGGAGCTCGTTGATGGAGACAGGGAGTGCACATGGAGAAAAGAAGAGACCTGAACACCGAGCTCTGAGAGGCACTTGCGGGGAAGGGGAGGAACCGGCAAAGGAGGTGGAAAAGAGCAAACAGGAAGGCAGGAGTAAAACAAAAAGGCAGGAAGGCAGGTGTGAGTGCAGGAGGGGAAGGAGGTGGAGGGGAAAGAGGATGAGGGGAACGAGGGGGAGGAGGATGGAGAAATCAGCTGCATCAAATGCTGCCTGCGGGTCACATAAAATGAGAACTGAGATTCAGCCCAGCCCCGTGTAGCCCCAAACTGCTGTGCTCTGTTCACTCCCTTAGTATTTGACTGACGACAGATGCCGCAAACTGTTAACAGAAAAAATCCTAAGCCCCAAACCACAGTGTACTGAACATTTGACTTCGCTAAACCACTCAATGCAACCCAAGCACCACAGGGCCGCCTTCAAGTTCTCCAACTGGTGTGCTCCCTCCCCGCAGCAGGTGCATTCCTGAAAGCAGAATGGAAAAGGAATCATTCTAGAGTATATGATAGTGTAATTGCTGTATTGCAAACCACCCTCTTTTTAAGAGAAGTGTCACCCTCTACTTTCTGTTTTATAAATTAGGGCTTATAGATAATGAGTGGCATATACCTGTCTGGGATTTGACCTATATCGGAAAATCACTGCATAGCGTACCAAACGGTATTGGAGAAGAAATCCAAAACTAAACTGGTCCGAACAAGAGGCTGGTTCGGTGGAGGTGACAGAGGGAGAGGAGGGGATTTGGCCAGGCTTGGCTGTGGATTGGCTACATGATCTCAGGTAAATCACAATTGGGAACTTCCCCCTTGCCTACCAGCGCCGCTCCAAATAAGGTTTCTACCTCACTGAACCTTCCCGCCAAGGATGCTAAGGGAATTGGCCGCTATTCCAGAGAGACAAAGAGTCCATCTGGTGTCAACACTGCCATCGTCATTGACATCATGGTCACCATTAGGACTGCTGGCAAGGCATCAGGTTGGCATTGCTAATGGTCAGCACCGTTAGTTTTCTGAGTGAGTTCTCATAATGGGCAGTTGTGGAACTAGAAGTGTCCGTCCTTGAGGAGCTCATTTCATCAGACCTGCCTCTGGCCACCACCCCTTCATCCCTTTCCCTCCTGTTCTAGTGCGTGGGTGGTGCCTCACTCAGAAGGCAATACAGATCAAGTTCTTAGCTGTTGACTAAGAGTCAGTGTTCCCTTTGTCTTTTGCTATCACCCCCCCCTTTCTCCCTGCCCTTTGGGTCCTATGCATTTGTAGGTTTTTCCTTTTCTGCTCAGTTCTGGACCACTCATTTGCTTTGTTCTTGGAGAGGTGTTTCCTCTTACTACTTACCTCCTTTGCTTAATTAGAGATGACTGCTTGTCCCTATATCCACTCTTGCCTTCCTTCACAATAATGCAAAGTGTGACGAGGCATGTGGCCGTCAGAGACTGTTTCCCAGCATCCCTTGCAGCATGGCAGGATCATGTGACTGGTTTCTTAACTAGAGTTTGTGCTAAAGAGGTCTGTGCAATTTCTGAGCCTATAAGGAGAGAGGTTTGTGCCTATCATCCTTTTACTTTTCTCCTCCTTCCTACCGTTGGAATGTGGATCTAGTGGTGAACCATCTTGGACTAAATGGATGAGGCCAACATATTCAAGATGGCTGAGTAACAAGATGGAAGCCATCTGGGTCTTGACATGAGAGCTCTGGAGTCTTTACACTTAAACTGATATATGAGAGAGAAAGAAAGTTTTATCTTAAATCCCACTATTTTGAGGTCTATTAGAACTGATGGACCTATATTCTAGCAAATACATTCTTTAGGCTTTTTGACTTAGTGGATTGTAGGTTATATGAGATGGAGAACACGGTTCGCTCACCACCGGGCGAGCTCTCTCTACAGAGAGCCAGACGCATAGTATATACTCAATAAATATTCGTTGAAAGTATGAATAAGCTACTGTGTCACTCTGGCATCTTGACCTCTGCTTTCGAAGAGCAGGTGGCTCTTGATCTATTGTTCACTTGGACTACTATGGTCTCTGTCATGGGCCAAGTATGGAATGTCCTAAGGAAATGAAAAGTCAGAAAGAGAGAGTCGCTGTCCAGCTGAAGGACCCTTTGGGAGTGTGAGCCTCAAATCAGGCTCGACAATGTAATCTTCCTACCTGTTGAATAAACAGAAAGTTATCTAAAGGGGTCACATGACTTCCCAGCTCTACAGAGATGATGCTTCATCCACACGTGAAGCCCCTTTGATAGTCAGAGTGCCAGCAGAGGCAGGAGGTTCTTCAGATAGACCTGGAGCTTTGAGGATAAAAGACCAGACTAGGGCCTTATAGATTTTTCAGAGCTATGAGTCTCCAGGGCAACAATGATCCAGAGTTCTGGCCTATTTTGGCTTGTCGTTCTTTTTGATCCACTGAATGAGAGTGCTCACCAGTTGCCTGCTCCGAGGTGTCTTCCTGCCTTGAGACTTTCCTCCAGACTAGGGTAGCCCATAAACACCAAATACCCTGATTCCTGAATGAACGGGGCCATGAGTTAACTTTCCAGCGTCTACAGACTAACCCAGTCTATGGTGATAGTCCTGTAACCTCTCATCTCAGGGCTATGCGGTCCTCTCTCCTCTACATAAATCCTGCTTCCTCTCCATCCCGCACTTATCCATTGGGTCTCAGCTTCCATGTCGCTTCCTCGCATTATCTGACTATTCAAGACTGGAATGGCTGTTCCTCCAGTGCGTTCCCAAGTACTTTTGCTATTCTTTTTTCTCCACTAGACCATGAGCTCCAAGTGACCAGGACACAGATCTGGCCACTTAACTTGATGTCTGGTACCTGGGAGTTTCTCATTAAATATGTGTCCAACGAAGGAGATGAATGACTGAATGGCTTTTCTTGCCCAGCATGGCCTAACTCTATCCTCGTTGCTTGGTCAAGCCATGGCCTTGAGCCTCCAGTGAGGTTCCCAGCTCTCATTCTTGGTGAAAAATACCTTTCACCAATACTTTTATATTCCTGGCTATTTCCTTGTTTGTGAATTTATCTCCTTACCCAGTCCTCTGATCTCCCTGCCTATCCTTAGCACCATATTGTAGCTACTCAGAGTCCCTGTGGTAGCAAATCCCACCATGTGGCATATTGCCATTTTGGTGCAGTTCCTGCCACAGCCTCCCTACTCTTAGGTATGCGCTATTTCTATCTGAAGAGTCCAACAGGGAGCATGTTATGAGGATTAGTGTAAGCCCAGATCATGGTGCTCCAAATAGATCAGAATCTCTGTGTGTGTAACATCTTCAGCATCCCTTCAGACGAGGGATGATTATTTTTTATTGAACTTTTCATTCTGAGATAATTGCAGATTCACATACCATCCTAGGAAAAATTCAGAGATATATGTGTACTTTTCACTCAGTTTCCCCCAATGATAGTATCTCTCAAGCTACCGTATATCACAACCAGAATATTGACATTGATACGGCCAAAATATGGAACATTTCCATTGCTACAAAGGTCCCTCATGTTGGTATTTTATAGCCACACACACCAATCCCCCATCCTGAACTCCTGATGACTGCTAACCGGCTCTCCATTTCTATAATTTTGTCACTTCAACAATTTGATCTAAATGGAATTGAACAGTGTGTTACCTTGGCTTTTTTTTTCACTTAATATAACTATCTGGAGATTCACCTGGATTGTTGCATGTATCAGTAGTTTGCTTCCTTTTGTTGTGTGGTATTCCACGATATGGATATACCATGATTTGTTTAACCACCCACCTGTTGAAGGGCATCTGGGTTGTTTCCACTTTGGGGTTATTACAAATAAAGCTGCTACAAACATTCATGTACAGATTTTTGTGTGAACATAAATTTTTCTTTCTCTGGGATAAGTGCCCAAGAGTACATTGTTGGGTTGTATGGTAGTTACATGTTTCGTTTTATAAAAAACCATCCAACTGTTTCCCAGGGTGACTGTACCGTTTTAAATTCCCATTAGCAAAGTATGAGTGATTCTGTTTCTCTACATCCTCACTAGCATTTGATGTCACCATTTGTTGTTTTAGCCTTTCTGATAGATTTGTAGTGGTATCTCGTTGTGATTTTAATTTGTATTTTCCTAACGGCTAATGATTTCGAAAATCTTTTCGTGAGCTTATTTGCCATCTGTACATTCTCTTCAGTTAAATGTTTTTCGTGCTTTTGAAAAACATGAGCTAATTGGATTGGTTTTTTACTGTTCAGTTTTTAGAGTCCTTTATCAGATAGATGGATTGCAAAGATTTTTTTTTTTTTAATTTTTTTTTTTTCAACGTTTTTAATTTATTTTTGGACAGAGAGAGACAGAGCATGAACGGGGGAGGGGCAGAGAGAGAGGGAGACACAGAATCGGAAACAGGCTCCAGGCTCCGAGCCATAAGCCCAGAGCCTGACGCGGGGCTCGAACTCACGGACCGCAAGATCGTGACCTGGCTGAAGTCGGACGCTTAACCGACTGCGCCACCCAGGCGCCCCGCAAAGATTTTTTCCAAGTCTGTAGTTTATCTTTTCATCCTCTTAACAGGTTATTTCCCAGAGCAAAAGTTTTTAATTTAATGAAGTCCAATTTATTGGTTTTTCCTTTTGTACATTGTACTTTTGGTATCAAGTCTAAGAACTCTTTGCCCAGCCCTAAATCTCAAATATGCTATCCTTTTTTCCCCTGTAAGTTTTATTGTTTTGCACACAAATCTATGACCCATTTTGAGTTAATTTTTGTAGAGGTGTCAGAGTTCACACTAAGGTTCTTTTGTTTTGTTTTGTTTTGGCCCATGGATGTCAATGGCTCTGTGCTCTCTGTTAGAAAAAGCTGTCTTTCCTCCACTGAATTGTTTTTGCAACTTTAACTAAAATCAGCTGGACATATTTGTGTGAACATAGTTCTGGATTCTCTGTTCTCTTCTACTGGTCTATGTACCTCTTCCTTCACTAACGCCACCCACACAGCCTTGATTACTATAGCTATATAATCACTTTTGAAATTGAGTAGAGGGGTTCCTTCCACTTCATTCTTTTTCAAAATTGCTTTAGCTATTCTAGTTTATTTGCCATTTCATAGAAATTTTATAACAATCTTGTCTATATCTAAAAAACATGTTCAGATTTTGATAGGAACTGTGTTAACCTATATACCAGTTTGGGGAGAATTGGTAGTTTTACTATGCAGAATCTTCCAGTCCATGAATATGGTATGTCCCTTCATTTATGCAGATCTTCTTAGGTTTCTTTCATCACATTTTAAGCATATAAGTACTGTACACATTTTGTTAGATTTACACCTGCGTATTTAATTTTTTTCAAGTGATTTTTTAAAGTGTAAATAGTATTGCATTTAAAATGTTGTGTCCCCATGTTCATTTCTGGCACATTAAATACAATTTAGTTTGTGTATCTATCTTTTTTCTTGCAACCTCACTGGGTTCAGTTATTAATTCTAGGTGATTTTTTTTTTTTAATTCTTTGGGATTGACTGTCATCGTGTCATCTGCAAATACGGGAAGTTTTATTTCTTTCTTTCCAAATTGTGTGCTTTTATTTTTTTGCTGGCTGGAACTTCCAGTATAAAGTTGAATTGGAGTGGTGAGAATGGACATTCTTTCCTTTTGTTGTACGTAGGGGGAAAGTAGTCTTTTACTGTTAAAAGACCCTACTGTTAGCTGTAGGGTTTTATGGATACTTTTTAGCAAGCTGAAGTTCTCCCTCTATTTCTATTTTTCTGAGAGTTTTTCTAATGAATGGGAAAATTTGGGAGAGGGCAGTAATTCTTTCATTATTAAAAATTCCTTAGTGAAATCAGTCCATCAATGGGCATGTTATTGATTGAGCACCTACTGTATGTTATGCTAGGCCCTGTGAGACAATGTAGGAGCTTGAAATTTGACACTTGCCCTCAAGCATTAAGGAAACATGATTTCCATTTTATTATTGAGCAGATACTGTAAGTCTGCAGAAGACCCAAGGTAGAAAATGCTAGTAATGGCCTGGCCAGAGGTGGTACTTAGACTGACCTCTGGGAATGAGCAGATCCTGAGAGAGAAAGTAAAACAGAGAATTAAGGAAATCTCAATGACCCGAAATTCTGTTTTCCAACAAGGATGATGGTAAGTCAATAATTTGCAGGCTACAGCTAGCTTTTGATTTATGGAGATGGATTATCTCTGTTTTGTGGATTATCCTTGACAAATGCTTAATCCTGGACTTCCTCCCTTTCTTCATACAGTTGAGCCTTTGGGCTGTCTTTTCTGCCATCAGTCCGCATGCTCAGGGAATGCAAACTAATATTACTATTAGCTAAAGAAAAACATAATTAAGAAGGGCAATGTGTTGTCCCTAAGTTATATCATTTATTCCAAACTAAATGGGAGTGATATTTATATTTTGTTTGTAGATATCCACACCACTTCTCTCCCTTCTCTCCCTCTTAAGGATAAACAAAAATCGGCTGTGTGACTGTGTACACATCATATTTATTAAGTTGGCTTGGGAGCCTAATGAATAGTGCTCTCATCTGCAAAATTAAAAATCCTGGCACATTACCCACAGGTCATGCTTTGCGTTGTCTTTCTACAGCATTGATGGATGTGCATGGATATGGCCCTCTACCTCACTTTGTCCTGCTGGTGACCAGTGGCTCATCTTTGAGGCAGATGGCCAGGGTTAAGGGTAGAAGCTGAGGCCATGAGGCAGGGTGAAATTAACTGCTCCCTTCACATGTGGATTGAACCCCTGACCTTCACCTCATTAGCACAGCACTCCAACACAGCAGTTCCCAGCCTCAATTTTATATCGCCCCAGGGTGTTTCCATTTATCTCAAGAGGGAGCTGTGGAATTCCCCAAACAAAATTAATTTTAACTCACTTTAATTTAAACATTAAATATGGGCTATGCAGGCAGTGCTTTTCGGGAGCGGAGGAGAGTGGCTGATGTTAAAAGATGCAGCCACCATGATGCACGCACTGTTCCCCAAGCACCCTGAAACAGCCTCTCTAACCCACTGAGCCAGTCTGGTGAGGAAGGAGTCTGCATGTAAGTAGCAGGCATGGAAGGCTTTTCGTTCTGGGGGAAAACAAGCTCAGTCCTACCAAACATCTGCATTTCACAGGACCGTTTCATGCAGTCTGCTGGGCGCACGCTTAATGTGTCCGGGCCTGATGGGCACGGTTCCGCTTTGGTCCAGCTAGGCCCTCCCTTCTTCGTTCTAGGGACGGTGATGCTTTGCACGGTCTTAGGAGTTTGCTGCAGGAACCACTTGTGATTTATTAAGACAATAAATTGGGCTCCGTTGTCCGGCTTTTTCCTGGGTCAATACACAAGATTTATCACTACCATGCTGGCCCGGGAAGTGTGTGGCTCAAAGGTTTCCAGGGCATTCTGGCCCCTGGGTTACTCTGGAGACACGTAGGGTCTCAGCAGGCCTTTGGCAGGGCAGGCCAGCGGCTTAAGTGCAATGTAGTGGAGGGAGCAGGGAAGCAGCTAACGGACATCTTCAAAACTCTTCATTGTAGTTTACAAATAATAGCCATACGCACTTATTAAGGGATAATACGTATACTTCCTTATACTGGCATCACACTTTATAATTTGTATAGGACTTTCACATACATTATCTCACTGGTTCTTCACACACCTGTCAAGAATTACTATCTTCATTTTATTGATGAGCAAACAGACTCAGAAAAATTAAGTGACTTGCCCAAGGTTGCACAGCCAGTAAATCACGGATGCAATACCAGCTCCAAAGTCTGTTCATATCCTGTGCCCTTTTCATTATACTTCTCTTATCTCAGTTTATCATCCCCATCCATTTGCTTTTGGCAGGGAAGGGTCTAGTATCTCCATTTTACAGAAGAACAAATTGACACAAAGATGTAATTAAACTTTTTGGCTCCTGCCTTTTGGAAACGCTCCTCTTTTTGATGGTATTACGTCCATTCCTTGCTGAAGGGCAAGGCATTCTTTTGCAGGATAATTTCTGCTCTCCGAGTCCAGAATCGCCACTGTCATTGTCACTGCCATGATGGTGGTTTGGCTCCAACATGCCCTCTGCCTCTGATGGGGGTTCACATCAGCTACTTCTGGGTGGGGAGGGGTTCGCACATAAATGGTTTCTTCACATCTACTGAAAACTGCTCTGTGAACTCCACGACCTCAAGCGGCTGTTGTCGAAACACTCTCCTTCTCAGTCCTTCGGGGATAGGCACTTCGTTCTAGATCTTTTCTGCAGTGACGTTCTGTGAAATTCTCCCAATACGGGGAGGTTGGAGTACACTTTCCCATTTGGGCCCTTCGACCCACTCCCTCCCCCCCAAAATGACTAAGTCTCCCAAGGCCCATTCTAGATGCATGGCCACAGTGTGCCATCCCGCTTGGAGGAGAGCTCGACCTCTTCTGAATGCCTCTATTATTCATTATCGAGATGATTCATGTCTAGACTTGGATTGGAGTTTATGGTATAGTAGAAAACGGTTGTTTTTAGCTGCCCAGTATCTACGCCCTCTTCCTAGGTTGAAGGGATTCACTGTGGAGCATAGAGCAGCTGGGGCAACAGTGTACGACAGACCTTGGCCAAAACTGAGTAAGAGATGATTCTACCAGGATGCAAGCTCCATGTGGGCAAAGTTTTGTCACTTTTGGTTCACGCTTGAATCCCCAGGTCTAGAACACTGCCAGCCTGCTACTAAATTATTTACTCAGTGAATGCACGGATGATGCAGAGATGACGAGACTAAAATGGATAGTGGCCAGTCGTGGGCACGCAACCCAGCCGTCGACGCTGTGTCCATCAGTGGCCTAAGGTTGCTCCTACCTCCTGGCTCCCTTTGCTTACGCTCCGTTTACTAAGCCCGGTGCGGTAGCCTTCCCCAATGATTCCGTCTCTTGTTCAAATTATCAGTTGGTTTCTAAGGCATGCAACTGAGAGACCTGACTGATGTAAATGGAATAGGGTTGATTAACCAAGTATGTATGTTTTACCTACCTCACTTAGATGGTAAACTTCTGAAGGCCACGGAAGGTCCCATATCTTGTTGCATTCCTCATAACACCTGGAATGGTGCTTTGCAAATAATCCGTGCTCAAGGCGTGTTCGCGGATGGTGATGAGGATGATTGGCTTTAAAGGCCAGGCATCTAAGAGGTTGGGTGTTCTGGGGACCATCTTTCCTACGTGTGCCTAGAGGCACACACATTTTCTCATTCGCGAGGCATCACTTGCAAGAGGCCTTTTGGGTAATGCAGTGGGCCCACGGAAACCGGAAGAAATTCAAGGCCATGGGCCAGCTACACCACGGGAGCCCCACACCCAGCCAAACGTTCTCATTGGCAAATCAAACCCGAAAGCTGTCACAAATTCTGCTCCCTGACAGTCCCAATTCAACAATGTGATGAGAGACAAAAGGAGAAACCCAAGTGAAGATCGCCAATGTGTCTTTTTGGGCAACCAGCAGATTGCGCAGAGGGTCAGCACAGACACAGGCAGAGAACATTCTCCTGGCACGACTCCATCTCTAAATCAGGCACCACTTCAGAGGATCTCAGCCTCATACCTTATGGAACTTGTGTTTTTTTGTTTTTTTTTTTAAATCCAACATTTGTTCGTATTGTTCTTTTATTATTCCTAATAAAACTTTCTTAAAGTAGCACCATTCATTCACTCATTCATTCACACACTCATTTATTCAATGAAATCTTTGTTGTCTATGGGCTGAGACCTTTGGCCCCATTTGATGATAAAAAAACTCTTGAAACAGGTAACCCATTCCCACTTGCGTATGTTCAAGATGAGGAAACCCAGTGAGGTAAAGCCATCTCCCACAGCTCACTGATATCCAGATTTAGATTAAGAGTCCGATATTTTAACTCTTAAATCTGAGCATTCACCCCTGGACTGATACTTACTGAGAAATACTGACTAGGAAAAGTGCCCTTACCTGGTATATTGTGATGTGTTAGGGCGAGATTAGTAGCAGTCTTTGTAACTCCCAAAATACCGTTTCGGGAGTTTATGATGACGGCAGGGTGGCTTTGAGTTACCTCACGGTTTTGCCAATCATCCTAAAACCCTCAACAGAAATCAACTGTAGTTTGGGTTACAATGTGTCATTTAGCCGGATTTCCCCGTGGTAGGAGTGTGGGACTGAGGTGGAGGGCAATATCTCAGCATCATGGGAAAGCAAGTGGGGGCCACAGTTCCGACTTTTGAGGCTCTGGGCCTACAAGGAAGGGAAGAGCTATGTAACTCGGTGGACAGAGCTTGGAAGTACCATTAGGAGAGGTTATTCTGTACAGAAAGAGAGACTTGGTTTAAAGAAGAAGAAGAAGAAGAAGAAGAAGAAGAAGAAAAAGAAGAAAGAAAGAGGAGGAAGAGGAGGAGGAGGAAGGGATCCCAAATGAGAGGAGTTGCCCGAGAAAGTTCCTGGCAATTTAAAGGAAACACCAGTTCCTTCTGGAGGGTGATTCTCCTAATTTGAATTATTATCAGAATCACCTGGAGTTCTTTATAAAACTCTATCTTCCTAGGCACCCCCTTCTTAGAGAATCTATTAGGCGGGTCTGGGTTGAGGCCCAGGAATCTGTATTTACATTGGCCTCCCCCAACCCCCCACCCCCGCCCCTGCCCCACCCTACGCTGATTTTTACAATGAGGAAAGATTATATCAGGAAAAGTGGGCAAGTTCTGGGTTTGAGGATGTTGCCTTTCAGAGTGAAGAAATAGCTTGACAAGCCACGTTCAAGAGAGGGGCTGTGGGTCAAAAAGGCAGGAAGAAAAACAACACGAACTTCAAAAAAAAAAAAAAAAGGTGAGCTGGCAAAAAAGCAGCTGTAGCCTGCATTGAATGATTTCCCACGGCTTCCAGAAAACAGCTGAGTCTGCAGACCCCTGTTCACATGCAGGATGAATGGAGTCTGTGTGTTCTTCGAAATGTCATCACGACGCGCACATTATGACCACGGGGCTCCAGTGAGCCATTCCTTCTGAACTCCCCTGTCACCCAAAGTCCCAGGTGGGTTTTCCTTGGATCATCTCCCTTCTCGGAGGCTGTTCCTCTGGATCAAATGACCACGTTTCCCTGTCCTGGGGCCTCCTGAAGTCCTGGCACTGTGACTCCCGTGGGAGGGCCAGAGGCCTGCCGTCGCCTGGCCTGCCAGAAGCTTAATTTCCTCTGCCATCCCCATCACACCTCCAAGCAGCTGATCCCACAGTGGGTGTGAGGACCTGAGGTCTGCGAATACTTCGGGGCTGATAGCCTAAGAGGCCTCGAAAATCCTGGGTTTGCTGCTGACTGGCGTGCCCGTGAAGGGAGCTGGCTGCTGTTCCAGGCAATCCAGGCCAGAGAATCCCAGAAGCAGACAGTGAAATGGCTGAAATCCTTGAGAGTGATAACAGAGCAGCTACCGTTAATTCAGTCGTGCCTGTGCCGTCCATTTCACACACTGTGTCTTAGAGCAACCTCTTGGGGGTAGTTACTATTACGCTGATTCTACAGATGAGGACAAAACCTCAATGTAGTTAAGTGAGTTGCCACTGGCACAGTTAGCTAGTAAATAAACTTTTTAACCTTGAAACATAACATGCATAAAGAAACGCGTAGTGTGCTGCTTTGTGGGTGAACACGAGTGTGAACACATCGGCCAAATCAAGAGCTAGACTATTACCAGCATGAGAGAAATCTCCCCACGTCCCGTCCAATAATCACCTCTTCCCCGCAGGAAGTGTTTTTGTCACCAAAGAGTAGATCGATGGCGAAGTTTATAGAAATGGAATCGTATACTGTGCATTCTTTTTATCTGGCTTTTTCTCCACTCGGTATTATGTCTGTAAAGTGGATCTAATATTGTTACGCGTACAGATAGTTTTCTCATTTTTAATGCTGTAAAAATGTCCATAGTTTGAATTTACCACAATTTATTTATGTATTCAAGGACTGCTGGTCATTTGGGTAGCTTTTCATTTGAGCCTCTTGCAAATAATGCTGCTTGGAACATTCTCGTAAATGTCTTGTGATGTATACGCTTCTGTGGGTTATATACTGACGAAGAGAACTGCTGGATCATAGGGGCGTGCGTACTTTGGTGTTAGTAGATACCGTTATGTGGTTTTGCAAAGTGGCTGCACCAGTTCGTACTCCTAACAAATAGTTACAAGGGTCTGGGGAATCCATATCCTCATCAGCACTTGGTATTGTTGGGCTCTTTTAATTTTTATCACGCTGGTGAATGTATCTTAGTTTGCATTTCCCCGATGACTAATGAAATTGAACACTTTTTCAAATGTTATTGGTCATTTGGGTATGTATTGGCCTGTTTCGGGTTTTTGCTCATTTTTCACTTGGGTTGTCTGTTTTTCTTGGTGACATATAGGAGTTCTTAACATTTTCTGGGTATGAATCCTTTGTCATTTACATGGATCACAAATATCTTCTTCTCTGTGACTTTCCCTTCTCACTCTTAATGATTTCTTTTGATGGAAAAAAGCTTCAAATTTTAATGTAGTCCAATTTATCAATGTTTTCTTTTGGGATTCTGCTTTTTCTTCCTGTTATATGTAATGGACTCTTGTGCACTGACATTTTTTTATCCGACAAACTTGTCTGATTCACTTCTTTTTTTTTTTTTTTTTATGGAACGCTTCACAAATTTGCATATCATCCTTGCGCAGGGGCCATGCTAATCTTCTCTGTATCGTTCCAATTTTAGTATATGTGCTGCCGAAGCGAGCACTGATTCACTTCTTAATTCTGATAGTTTTCTGTAAAATATTTTGTACTTTCTATATACGCAATTATGCTTTCATTCCAATTCTTAACATTTTATTTCTTTTTTTAACTTTATTGCAAAGTCTAGGACCTTAAGTATAATGATAAACAGAAGTAGAGACAGGGAGCATCTTTCGTTCTCAATATTGGGTGGAAAGTATCACTATTTGAACATTAAGTATGATATTTACTGGAGGTATTTTTATAGATATTCCCTCATGTTAAAGTATTTCCCATCTAGTCCTAGTTTCCTAAAAGAGTTCTTTTTATTATCACTCGGGGGTTAGTTTTATGAAATTATTTTTCTGAATCCCTTGAGTTGATCAATTATTTTCATCTTTATTCTGCTACTATGGTAAATTACACTGACTGATTTTGGAACATTGAGTCTTCAAACAAGACCCATTTTGTTTGTTGGATCCAGTATGATAATGTTTGGTTCAGAATTGGACCTCCATGTTTAGGAGAAAGAAATAGCCCATAATTTTCTCTCCCAGTCAGGTTTCGATAATGAGGTAATACAGCTCTCAAAACTGAGTTGACAGGTCACTTATGTTCTATTCTTTGAAATAGTTTGTGTATGATTAATTATATCTCATCCTTAAGTATTTGGAAGAATTTACTGATGAAGCCATCTGGTTCTGGAGTTTTCCTTGTGGAGAGATCTCTCATTATGGATTTAATTTATTTAATAGATAAAAGACCATAAATTGGCTCAGAACAGCCTCTTATCTTATTTAATGGCTATAAGCTATATTGATAAGTCTTTTCTTTTTCTTCCTGATATCAATTATTTGTGCCTCACCCTTTTTAAAAGAAATCAGTCTTGTCAGACTTGTCAGAAATCAGTCTTCTCAATTTTATCAGTCTTTTTGAAGAGATAGTTTTTGGCTTTGTTGGTTTTCTTTGTTGTATTATTATTTCCCCCCTTCCTTAATTCCTGCTGTTTATTATTTCCTTCCTTGTAGCATCTCAAAGTTTAATTTGCAATTCTTTTACTAAAATCTTAAGATGGAAACTCGGTGCATTGTTTCTTGATCCTTTCTTCTTTACTAATGATGGATTTAAGGCTATAAATTTCTCTTAGGCATGCTTTGGCTGCATCCCATATGTTTTGATATGTTTCAGTTTTATTATCTTTCATTAAAATATTTTCTAATTTCCATTGTGATTTCTACATTGACTCATGGGTTGTTTAAGAATGTACTGCTTCATTTGACATCACATTAATCCGGTCAAGCCCTGAGCTCTTTAAAAGTGATTCAGGATTTCTGCAGCCAGCTCTCTTTCTGGATCACCCCTTCCGGGGGAGTCTCACCTGAAGGCCTGAGGTGTCTAACCTGGCCCTTCCTCCTGAGTTCCCTTTTTGTCACCCAGCCCCATAAGACTCCTGGAAGCTCAAAAGGAATGTTAAGTCATCCTGCTGCTCGGCTCCCAGCTTAACCTTCCTCGTAATTCTTGATCTAGTCCTTCGGATTAAGCATGGCCATTTATAGAGCCTCAGTTTCAAAATGTGCAAAACACAAATTTTCTCATTAATTTCTTAGTAAAATTAATCTTCTTGGGGTCCCTTTTTGATAGTTCTTCACAGGGCCTCTGGGACCCCTGCTGCCTCTTTTCCAAGTTCATCCTTTCCAGGTCTGAAACCAAAAGCAAAGTGTAGGGGATACAGAAGCCGAAGCCAATTGTCCTATAATTCTTTATCTCCCCCGGTAGACGTGGCTGGCACTTGAAGGGAACCCTCTGCAGGGGTTTACAAGGAGCATTTCCTAAGGCTCTCCCACAGGGGCTTCCTTGCTGTCAGTGTGAATGCCCTGACTGGTCATATCACCCTTTTCCCTTTGGCTGCCGGGAAGCCCAGAGTGTGGAGCTAAATTTACAGGTTACCTCTAGCGACGAGGTCCACGTATAGAGACTGGATGTGACTTTTCCTCCCCGGCTAGACTTCTTCTGCTTATTTCTCTTTTCCTTAGCTCAGAATTTTTGTTAATTTCATATATTTTACCGAGTTATATATTTTACCATGAAAGTCTCTGTGACCTTCCCTGAAGCTGGAGTTACTTCAATTTTGTCAATCTGTTGTAGCCACTTGGAGTTTATTTATGTAAAAATTTTCAACTCTGGAGACATTTGAAAGACAGCAGAATGGGTCCTGGAGAAACAAGGATTCTGAGGAGTACTGTAATTTCTAGAATTTATTGTGAAATTAGATTTTTATGACTCTTTGCCATACATATTCTCTTGCTTAAGATTATTCATCATTCTATATTGCTTTACATGAAAAACACATTTCAAAATCAAAATTACTAAGCCGTGTTCTCCGATTAACCAGGAGCAAAGGTAGGTAGACAAATCTGGCCACGCTGGCCACTGAGCATGAAAATATGAAGATCAATTTTACAAAGTCACGGACACAGGAAAGAAATTAATTATCAAAATCAGAAACTATAGTATTAGTCATTATTGCCATACACTAATATATAAGTATCAGTATTTCTCCAAAACATACACTAATGTAAGTAAAATGTAATTAATGTAATTAAAAAGTTCAAATCTATCATATATGTTATAGTACTATACTATTTATTGTATTTTTTTTGTTTGACATGCAAAACCATGTACAAAAGGGTTAGAAAAAGAAAAAAATTCACTATCTGCTTTTCTTTTTGACCCATTATTAATATTGCTGCATTTATCATTATTGCTAAAAATAATGTCCTACATGGGGGCGCCTGGATGGCTCAGTCGGTTGAGCGTCAACTTCGGCTCAGGTCATGATCTCGCGGTCCGTGAGTTCGAGCCCCGCGTCGGGCTCTGTGCTGACAGCTCGGAGCCTGGAGCCTGCTTCGGATTCTGGGTCTCCCTCTCTCTCTCTGCCCCTCCCCTGTTCGTGCTCTGTCTCTGTCTCTCTGTCTCTCTCTCTCAAAAATAAGCAAAAAAATTTTTTTTAAAAATAACGTCCTACAGAAGCAGGGGTAATAAGTCTCCTCCCTGGAGGTCACTCCACGAGGCAGGCTATGGGCACCTGCCAGGTGCTGGCGAAATCTCTGCTAACCCAGACTTCCGGCCGCCTTGATGTTCTCTCCCTGCGTCTTGATGTCCCTCCCATCCTGCATTCCGCTTCCTCAAGGATAAAGGTGTTCTTTGCACACCTTTCCTCAGGCCAAGGCTTTTCAGTTTCCTCTGCACTGGCCTTTGTTACCAAGTCCGGTCTCCTCCCTGGAGAGCAGCTTCCCGTTTGTGCTCTTCCTGCCAAGGAGCTCCATCAGTCAGCTGCCTGGGCCCCCTTCCTGGCCCAGCCCCTTCTTACTGTGTGGTCTTAAAGCAGGTCACTTCACCTCTCCCTATCTTTCTCTGTAAAACCCAGATAATACTACTTCCGGAATAAAGAAAGGGTTTTCTTTAAGCCCTTTGAGCTTCAGATGGAGGCACCACAGCCCTGCCCGGGCCGCGCCGGCCACCGTGTGATTAGGTAATGTGAGACGCGGCTCATTATGCTTTGTCTGCAATGAATGCGGCCCGGCCACAAAGCGCTGGAACTTTCGGTTACATTGAAACCCCCGCGGTAAGCGGGGATTGCCTTACACTCCAATAAAGCACACCAGAAAAGAACAGTCATTTTGACTAACCCAGTCCTCAATGAACACTCGCATTTGATTTCTTCTGCTGAGTAGAAGACGGGTAAGTAAGACACGACCTATTTACAGGTGGAGGGACCTGTATCCCCAGACCAGCATCCCCAGAAGCTTCCTCTGCAAGACACAGAAGACTCCCGGGCAGTCAGCCTTGCTGGGCAGGGCGGGAGCTATGCCTGTGCAGAGATGAGGAGAAGTCAATGGCTGCCATACATTGACCTCCTACTACGTGCCAAGAATTATGCTAGGTATGTTTTTCCATCCCAAACCCTCAAGATAACTGTATTAAACCCTAGCTACGTTCTGAGAACAAAAGGAAACAAAAACACCCGCTAATCTTTATACATTTGGGCCCCGTAGATCTGAGCCCAGAATTTTGGCCTGAGGCCTCCTCCCTGATCCTCAGGCTTTAAGACCACACAGCATGGGTCAGCAAACCACAAAGGGAAGGCTTACTTTTCTCACCCTGACCCAGACCTCTGAAGCCTTCCTGATGACGCCTTGGGCAGGGCTCACTCAGCTTGACAAACTTTTACCCAGAACCCTCTGATCCCATTTTGATGAATGAAGTCAAAACCCCAGTGGGTTCACTCATCTGGCTGCTATAGCACAGCCAGTCAAAGGTAGGTCTTGGCTGCGTTTTCCTGCGAGCTGCTTAGGAACTGGGGGTGTGCTGGGGAGGGGCCAGAAGGAACTCTGGAATCAGGGAAGATACGGGCACGTATCCTTCTGGCTGGGGCTTCTCCGATTAGGCCAAGGATCAGGTGCATGGAAAGAACAGGCTGGGGATGAGATGGGTGAAGAATTTCCCTTGGTGAGGGAAGAGGGAGGGGTCCACAGGACTGGAGGCTTGGATCAGATCCTCCAGTGATGCCTAGAGGCTGGGGCTTCTGGAGGTCCCAGGTAAGGAGACAGCTCTGCTCCCTGGGGAGGAGTCTATTATGTCAATTGCTGGGAAACATGGTTAGTTGAACTGACTCTCTATTGCCCTGGCATGTGGGGGGAGGGGGGGGGAGATGGGGTCCTGTTGTTAGGGAAACCATGGAGAGGAAGGAAACAAAACGCTTTGGATGGGTGCTGCACTCCCCTGGGTCCGCCTGCTGGGTGCTGATTGGACAGCCCGCCCAGAAGAGGTTTCATGTTATGCAGGCAACTGTTGTTGCCCAGAGAGCCCCAGGCTGCCTCGCTCCCTCGGGAGCCGATGTTTCGGGAACCGTGGAAGCAGCTGGTTTATGGAAGCGTCAAACAACGTGAGCTGCGGAATCTGCCAAATCCCAAACAGCTCTTGCCAAGCACCCTTTCTTCTAGATTTCGAACTCATCTGTGTTTCAAAAGCAATTTTGTTTAAATGGCTTATCCTCCCTACTCCCAATCTGTGGGAAGCTGCCACGCACAGGCAGGAAAAGGACTCTCCAGGATCCATTCGCGACAGCTGCCGTGAGCCAGAACCCGGGGCTGAGGCCGCACAGGAGTCAAGGGCCCGCATTCCTAGGAGGGGGGGGGGGGGGGGCGCCTGCAAGGGAACACAGAGGGCAGGTGTGTGGCTCCTCAGTCCCCTGGCTTAGGTCTCCAGGCAGACAATTTTGCAACTTTCAATTCCTAACCCAGCCAGCATTGTTTGTACTTGGGACAAGTCATTCGAGCGTGGGGACTAGGAACATGTCATGTATTATCTTCACTTCTCTAAGAAAGGTGTGGGGCTTCCCTTGAATGAATGAATGAATGGGCTTATGGTGTCGGCCATTGGCAAATTCTGTAGCTCCCTGCCCACCCAAGGACTTCTCCAAGGAGCATCTGGAGGCTCCTTACAGGGAGCCTGGTCCTGAGGACACACGTATCATGTAGCCCTCCATCACGCCGTCTTGTCCAGACCCTAGGGGTTCTGGGAGAGAGGGGGAAAAGCAACAACGCCTCCAGACATTGGGCAAACCGCTGGTCTAATTCATTCACTATGGCGACTTTTTCATCCGTAGGCCCGGCACTGCTTGTGTAGTTGGGTCTGTGAAGGTTCCCTTTCAAGTAGGACAGCTGCTTGGCGTTCTGGGCTCACCATGTGGAGGGCAGATGTGACATCCTCTCGGAACACACTTGTTGGTGGGCAGCAAAGTCGAAAGGCAAACCCCCACGAAACCTGGCTAACTTCTTTTTCTTTTTGACTTTCCAGATCTCAGTACCCATCTGGATACTTCATTAGGGTCCTAAGACATCTGGGGACCAGCGATGGAAGAAACGTGCTTGTGTCGGGTGCCTATCGTATGCCCGCACTGTGCTGAGCCCTTTCCAATATGGTATCTCAGATGGTCCCCCACCAAAAAAAAAAAAAAGAAAAGAAAACCTGCCAGAGTGGAATTATCATTTCCATTTTATAAGTGAGGAAATAGGCTCAGAGAGGCTGAGTGACCTACCCAAGGTCACACAGGTGGGAAATAGCAGTTCCTGAATCTGAACCAAGATGATGACATTGTCAAGGGGCAGTTTGGGAGGTTTTCATTGCGGCCCCATCTCCGGCAGCAACGTCTTTCCCCATGACATCCCCCTCCCCCAAATAAATACACAGTCTGAGTAAGAAGAATATGCAGGGGACACGATGACACTTTAGGGGATCCCCTGCCTCCTCCCTTTCACAGAGATGGCTGCTCCAAGCCCCTCTGCACAGACACCCTGGAGTCCCCACTAAATCAAGATCCGTCTGACTCTGAAGGACAGGTCCTCCCAATACAACCTGACGTCAGTTCTCTTTGATTCCTGCCAAGAAGACCTTTGCTTTCTTAAAACCTTTACGTAGAAGAGCCAGTCAGTCAGTGTAGGATTCCCCTAACGGAGACCCGAACCACAGATTCCAGAATTTCACCAGCCTACCCAAGGTCACCAGCCCAGGAAATGCCCCACACTTCTCAGGAAACAGTGATGCATCGCATCCTGGCGGGGAGCATGGGCGTGAAGAAGCACAGAATTAGTGATGTAGATTAGAGTTTCAATTTATGTTGAAGCATCTGCTGGCCAAGGTCCAGTTCATTTTGGGTTCCAGCTAAATTTATTCGGCCTCAGGCGCCTGGGTGGCTCAGTCGGTTGAGCATCTGACTTCAGCTCTGGTCGTGATCTCCACAGTCCGTGGGTTCCAACCCCGCATCGGGCTCCGTGCTGACAGCTCGGAGCATGGAGCCTGCTTCGGATTCTGTGTCTCCCTCTCTCTCTGCCCCTCCTGTGCTCATGCTCTGTCTCTCTCTCTCAAAAATAAATAAACATTAAAAAAAATTAAAAAAAAATCTGTTTGGTCTCTAGATATAGAGACCAGGGGTGTTTAATGTGGCCGTCCTGACACAGCTCTTCCCTCCGTGCCACCCAGCCTCCACCCTGGAAGTGTGTCAGGGACCCAGGGTCAAGGTCAGCCATGGCCTTGTATTTCAGACAGGAATTAGTTTTCAGGTTATATGTTCACAAGTGAAGGGCTTGTCATGGGCTGGCTGGAGAATGCAAAAACAAGCCAAGATCCTGGGAATTCAGAAACATGAATAAGCGTGAGTACCTTTGACTTGCTCCCTGCTTCCTCGGGAGGCCTATGCCTGATGCTGTTACTATTTTATGCTCCTAGATCTCCGTACAGTCGCGAAGCACTTTTACCGACAGGACTTAGTTTTGACCCGCAAGCACTACTGTGCCCATTTTAAAGATGAGACATTGGAGACACCAGGAGGTGAATGGCTTTGCCCAAGGTCACGGGGTCAGTAAGTCCAGGAGAGGAGAGGCTCACATCCGCTGATTTCATGCCCGCCCGGCACTCTGTGCATCAGATCTGGAGTGTTCTCCCTAAAAGGGCAAAGGGCTAACGCGACCTTTGGGGAGCCTGGTTAGTTGGCCTTGGCCTAAGACCTGGTGCTTCAGAGTTGAGTTTGATGCTCTTTTGCATCCGCGTGGCCATCCTAGGCAGGCACTGCATCTACGTCAAGGTGCGGGCACAACCTCTAGAGAAGAGGTGGCTTCTAGTGAGCCGCAGGCCAGGTCACCTGAAGGGGCTCTGTTGGCCTCCCCCCGATGGGAGCTGACCGAGGTGGGGAAGGGGGAGACGGCGCCTGGGATAAGCGACGGTCTCTATCAGCTTCTGAACGACCAGTGCGCTCCGTCCCTCCTCCCCGTGGCAGCCTGAGAAGGTGACGGTCTCTGAGGTGGTGTTTGGGTGACAGGGGGCTGCCCGGGTCTGATTGTTTTCTGCTGAGGCCATCTTGGGACTACCGCCGTGGGCTACCTGGAACGCCATCCGAGGAACATAAGGCACATCGATGTGGCTGTGGTTCCTGGGATAGGAGCTGAATTAGGCTTCGCGCTGGATGGGGCCCGATTTGTCTCCTTCTGGCACGCTGGCCCTGCCCTGGCTCAGGGGCTGGTGTGAGGGACAGGTTGCGGTCCGCCACCTCAGGGGCTGACCAAAGGAACGTACCTGAAGGCCAGGGAAGCAGCGGCCCCGCTGGCAGAAGCTACCCAGCACCCCAAAGATGTGGGACACCCGCCAATTCCTGCACCGCGTACTGTGTGCGCAGATGCCCCTGAGAACAGCAGCCCCTCCAGGCCTCCCCCTGCCTACCCTTCACCCCACGAGCTCTGCTCCTTGAAACGAGCCCTCCTCCTCTTTCCAGCCAATGATTTCAAAATCCTGCCGTTTCCAGGGCTCCACATACAGTGGTTGCTTGAATGTTCGACGAATCGACGAGCAAGTATCTCATGTTACACCCTGCAGGGTAGGTTTTAGCACCCTCATATCCTGAGGATGAGTCCTGAGAACCCCCCCTCACGGCCAGACTCCTCGGGTCAGCTCCCCTCGGCTTGCCCCGCCTGCCCAGGTAGATGCCAGCTCGGAGAGTCGTGGGGCCACGAGGACCCAGGGGCATCATTGCCAGTCCCGCCCCTGAGGTGTCCTTGCCGTGGTCAGGATGCATAGCAGAATGGAGTGGCTGTGAACCGGCCCAGGGGTGGCAGGAATCCCAGGGGGTGCTCCCGGAATGTCCCGCGTGGGTAAACACCGGCCCACATGGTCAGGGCTGGGACAGAACGTCACTTTGCTGAGGCGGTGACAGGCTGAAGCCTAAAGGAAACCCGCCAAGAGGGCCTGGGATACGCCCCTCGGTGTTTCCTCAGAACTGCCCCGGGGGTCAGGGGTCAGGGGTCAGAGGCCGGCTCCCAGGAAGCGCCCCGCTCTTCAGAGTGAGGTTCAACTTCCAGATCCAGTCACCGAGCACTGGCTCCCCCTCCTTGTTCCTGGCCAGGCCATCCCCGGCTGTCCCCTGCCCACGGTAAGTCCTTCTGAGACTCATCGGCAGCGGGGTCTCCCGCACCCCTGACCGTGGGGTTGGTAAAACGTGCTTCTTCCTGAAGCGGTTTCCTCATTTGTTTGCAGTTGAAAACCATGACCACGAAAGTGACTTCCACGGGCCGCTGTAATCGGCCCTTGCATAATGGCGTTGGGGACAGTGTTTGGGGGAACAGGAGGGGGTGGCTGTGCTTCTCCATCATTTGTGAGATGCATTTTGGTGAAGTGATACGGTCTCCCCAGGCCCTTCCGGGCTCGGAGAGAAGAAGGTGTCCCCTGGGAGGGAAGCTCCTTTACCAACCTGCCCGTCCTCCCTCACCCTGTGCTGCTGACCCCGCGTCCCTTTCACTCTGCCAAAGGGGGACTTTGGGCATCTTCAGATTCCTCTGCACTTGCCTCGCAAGATGCCCCGTATTTGTCCAACTCAAGGTGACTCACGCAGACGCTGGAGTCAGAAGTCAGACCGAGGGCTCAAATCACAGTGGCAGCACTTACGAGCTTTGTAACTTTGCAGCTTTGTTCTTTGACCTGCCTCGGTTTCCCCATTGCGAAACAGGCTTGCTGTGAGAGGATGGGATGAGTTGATCCACGGAAAGCCGTTGAAACCCTGCCCGGCCCCATTTTGCTATTGCCGCCGTCTCTTGGCTTCTTTCCGTAGGGACTACTTTGACAATCGCTGGCTGACCTTTGAGCTCGTCCAGGTCCTGGTAGCCGGGCTGGCTGATTGTCCTGCGATACCGTGCCCTGTGCCTTTTCCCCCCCTCTGGCGCCGGGCAACATCCCCCAAGTTTGCCCACCTCCGGGGCGAACATAGTATCGAAACTGCTCCCGGTAGAGAGGCGTGTAGCCGACAGAAACCACGCAGTCACGTGTGGTTTGCAGTTGGCTCACGGGAGTGGGTGTCGTGTTGTCGCTTGTGAGTGATTGCAGGCCCAGATCACGCTTCCCTTTAGCCATCCCGCCCGCTGCCAGGGTGAGAGGTCAGGGGGCCAAGCGCCCCCAAGTAAGAAGTGACTTAGCTCCCCGTGGGAGACCCAGAGCTCACTGGCTTCCCCACCTGCAGCCCCCGAGTGCCAGCCAGCGCTGCTGAATCCGTGCGCACAGCCGGTGGCTCAGGACCCCGCGGCTCTGGGGGCCCGGGGCGGGGGGCGGGGGGCGGTCCTTTTGAAACCAGCCAGAGCTGCATGTGTGTTTGGCTGGTGCCGGAGAACACGGGGGTGCGCCCGTGACTGCAATGACGTTAGCAGCCAAAGCAATGGAAATATGTCGAGAGCAACTTGGTCAACCCAGCTAGCTGGTGCGAAAACCATAAAATGTGGGGCCAGGTTCTGTGCCAGAAACGTTTCATTCAAGTGAAGTAGCCGGAAAGGAATGTTCCTGGCACATGTCCCCCGGGTCACACTTGCAAATGCCCACCTTCCTAGCGCAGAGTGGGCGCCTCTTCCCTGGGCACCCGGGGACACCTGCTGTAGACGCGGTCTGCCTACCCCTGCACGCCTGGGGACGGAGTCCCGGAGCCCGGGCCACCTTGGGCTCCCCTCCTAGGCTGCACAGAGCTTCCTGCATAGTGCCTCACACAGCCAGTCCCTGTGACCCCTGGACGGGCAGCATGCACGGTCACAAACGGCCCGTCGATGGTCTCTACGGTAGGAAGGCCATCCTGATGGTGATGTGCAAAGCAGGTAGAGCTGACCGCTGTCCAGGCCCCACAGACAACCAGGTCCTGTGCTGGCCCGCCTCGGCACCCCGACGGGGTGGCACCGTTGGTACCGTTCCCCTTCACTCGGCAGCTCAGGTACCCGAGGCTCCGCTAAGTAACCTGTCGGGGCTACAAAGGGAGGAAGCGGCCGGGCCGTGATTCAGCCCCAGGCCTGTCTGATGTCCCAGCTCATCCCTTTCTCCACTGGGACAAGAGGCCTCCTCTTCTCTCACGGTGCACAAAGTTCGGACGAGTGTCAGACAGCTCCCTAGGTGAGCCTCGAGAAGGTGACCTAATGGGAGGGTTGGCTCCGCCGAGGGAACAGGCATCTTAACGCCCTAGAAGTCAGACCTCAGGGCTTCCCACGGCTCTGGCACTGGGGTGCTTCTCCACCCGTGCTTGTTCCCCTCCTTGGAAGAAAACCGTCTTTTATCCCCCACAGCCACTCTTTTTTGACACCAGTTTTAATTTGAGGCACCCTCTCTCTGGGAGATTGCAAAAATTAAATCGTTTTTAAGCAATCAAACAACGCTTCTGGGGTTTGTAACAAACTTGTGAAATTTGCGGAACTTGGCGGTTGAGGCTCCCTGAGTCTTGCTTCCCGGGGCCCCGAGGAGCTTCGAGCTGGCTCTCTGTTCTCTCTGGTTTACAGCTGATCGTGCCAACTGGGGCCCAGCCATTGCGTCTTGGACCAAGAAGGCAGTGGGTTCTGAAACAATCAAGGGGCTCCGGGAGACGACCTCCGGTCTGGGTTGTTGGCCCCGCCTTCCCTCTGTCACTGTGGGCAAGTCATGCAGGCTGTGGGTGGCTGGGTGGTCCCCTCCACAGAGGACGTCTCTGTTGTTCCCACAGGGTTCCACCACCAGGGACACACAGATGAGCATTCAACTTCCCCTTGGGACACTTCACTCTCTCCCTTTCAACCAAACGGACTCCGGGGTCTCCTGAAGGTGGCCCACACTTCATTTTACGACACTCTGCTTCCTCTCCCAGGCGGAGGCCGTCTCCACCCATGGAACATAGCAGTGAAGGCACTTCCATGCCTCAGCAGCTCCTGGGTCCCTATTGTCACGGTGTAAGCAGAGTGCACAAGGCTGAGCATGTCTCTGGTTCCTCCACATACTTAGCTAGAAACTCGGATCCATGTGGCCAGGACTTGGACGGGGTCAAGGCCAGCACGATGGACGTAACTTTATAACTCACCTTCCCTTCCCTTTGATGTAACAGAGGGAGCCCTCTTCTGTGCAGGAGGACTTACAGGGAACAGGGAGCCAGGAAGCCTTCTTGTCCTTGGTATTTGGAAGGCAAAGCCCCTCTATTTATCTCCTCGTAGTAACGAACCTGGAGTCTGGGCCAGAAGGCTGGGTGCTGGACCCTTTACCAGCCATGGACTTGCACTTTCTTGTCATTTATATGGTGGGGAGAATACCAGCACCTGCCTCACGGGACTGTCGTGAAGATTAAATGCATGCGAAGTGCTTACAACGATGCCAGGCAGATAGTAAATGTATATTATTTGTATTACATGATTCCAAACGAGAAATGATCTTGCGCTCAGTGAGAATCCCGGGTAAAGGAGACCATGGCTCCTCACAGAATAATGTGAATGTCCTTCCCCAGGACCTGGGAGTGTGTTAGGTTACATGGCAAAGGGGAATGAAGGTCACAGGAGGAATTAAGGCTGCGGACTTTATTATTCTTTTATTATTATTTTTAGGTTTACTTTGGAGAGAGAGACGGGAAGACAGAGACTGAGACTGTGAGCAGGGGGAGGAGCAGAGAGACAGGGAGACACAGAATTCGAAGCAGGCTCCAGGCTTCGAGCTGTCGGCACAGAGCCCGACGTGGGGCTCGAACCCACGAGCCGCAAGATCGTGATCTGAGCCAAAGTGGGGCCCTTAACCGACGGAGCCACCCAGGCGCCCCCAGCTGACTTTAAGCTAGGGAGATGATCCAGGATTCTCCAAGTGGCCCCAATGTAATCACAAGGGTCCTTACAGGTGGAAGAGGGGGCAGAAGATGAAGGTCAGAGCAGACACGGTCATAGAAGAAAGATACAGAGGGAGGCATCCTGGTGGAGTGGAGTAAGGAGGCCACCAGGCAAGGAGTGCAGGTGGCCTCTCAGAGCTGGGGGGCAAGGACAGAGAGTGTCCCTAGAGCTTTCGGGAGGAGCCCAGGCCTGTCGTCCTCCAGCGTTAGCCCAATGAGACCCGAGGCCGACTTCTATCCAGAACCATGGAGGCATGTTGTTTAAGCAGCCAGATCTGTGGTGATTTGTTTCAGTCGTGGTAGGGAGAGGATCACCCAGGGCTATCCCTGTGTGTCCCGCGTGCTGCCTTGGCGACTGATCCCTGTGCTTGGACACCCCCCCACCACAGCTTAGTAAGACTCCAGGACTGGGGGCGCCTGGGTGGCTCGGTCGGTTGAGCAACTGACATCGGCTCAGGTCATGATCTCACGGCTTGTGAGTTCGAGCCCCGCGTCGGGCTCTGTGCTGGCAGCTCAGAGCCCGGAGCCTGCTTCGGATTCTGTGTCTCCCTCTCTCTCTGACCCTCCCCTACTTGCACTCTGTCTCTCTCAAAAATAAATGAAATATTTTTAAAAAATTAAAATAAAAAAAAAAAAGACTCCAGGACTTTTTTCCATCACGAAGGCTTTAGATTCTCTTAAGATGGGGAGGCAGCTGGCATTCGTAGCCTGTAATATTTGGGAGGTTCCTGTGGCTTATAAGGGCAACCAACTGACCAACCAGTTCAGGGTTCTTCCCTACATGAAAGGGACTATAGATGTTCCAGCCTGGGCTTCAGCCCCTCACACGAGTCCTTCTCTTTTAGGAAACCGTCAATTCCAGTAAAAACATCAGCACAGAGTGGATTCTCCCATGAATCCACTGTCCTCCGCGTCACCCACTGGTGATGTTCTGGAAAGACTTCCCTCCATCTACAGGGGACGCTGATGCCTCCCTTCGCGGGCTCGCCGTCCCTCCCCGGGCCTCCTTCCTTTCCCAAACAAGGTTAGGATTTATAACTTCTTTCAGGGCAACATCTGGCTCATTTCCATCAAGTTCTTGTTTTCTTTTTCTTTTTTTAATCCTTCGTCTAAGGTCATTTGATTTCAGTTCAGTTGTATCTCGCGCCCGCTCCCCCCACCCCCCACCCCCCACCCCTTCTTGTTCGTTTGGCCTTTGGAGATAGTGAAGCCGAGGCGCGAGGACTCACTACCCACAGCTGATGACTCGGGTTTAGAAGTGAAAGTGCCGGCTGGGACCCTACTTCTTTCTTTCTTTTTTGGCCGCAGAGCCACAAGGCTGGGTCCCCAGCGAGCCGCCTGAGGACATCTTGTGGCACCATATCTGCTCCCCCCCTCCCTTACCAACCGCCGGGCTCTGTTGTCATTGCTGATTTTTTTTTTTTTTTTTTTGTAAGTTTTTGTTGGTTTTAGAAATTCGCTAGCTCTGTACTTTCTAGACTGGGCTTGCCAGCATGAAAGCAAAACCAGGGCAAGGAGAACAAAGCGGGAGAGGCTGGCAGAAAGCTAGGCCACACTTCGCGAGGCCACGGCAAGCTCCCTGGGCGGGAGGGGCGCCGGCCAAGCCTGAAGACGCCTCCGAAAACTTCTCATGGCCCGAGGGTTTAAAATACCCACACTTCCTGCGCTTCGGAGAGGGTATGCGCAGAATGTGAGTGAGTCACCAGTGGTGGTTTTCAAATGTGTCTGTCATGAGGAGGTGTCATCAAAAGCTCATCCTGTTCCAGATCTTATTTTTTCCATTCTCGGCTCTGCAGCCTATAAAGGCCGAATGCTGCAACCCAGCGTTTGTGTTGAGCGCAGAAAGCGAAGGGCGAATTAATTGCACTGCAGCAAGTAAAAACCCGACTCTTAAGGAAGAAAGAAAGAAAGAAAGAAAGAAAAAAAAAAAGACGTGTAAACAGTGTGGAGATTGAGTTTCAAAGCCCTTGTTTTCGAAAAGTTTAATTATATTTCAACTCAAGCCAAACTGTCAAAACATGGGGGGGAAGGGGGTGATCTGCCTGCTTTGAAAGCGCATTAGCCTTCTTATGTAAAAGCCTATAATTGATATCCAAGCCGAAACTAGAGACGTGCAGAGAGAGGGGATGGCCTCTCACCACCGCCCAGACAGCACTTCCCTATCGACCACGTGCAGCTCTTCAGAGCTCGGTCGGCAAAGTGGGAAACTGGAGAGGAGAACAAAGGAAACGCAAAATGCTCCGTGAACGGAGAGAGTTTAAAATATCAGGCCTGGTTTATGCAACGCGTGGGCCCAGTGCATTGTTGATGATCATTTACATAAGAGGAAACCCGGGAGAGCTGCTCACCGTCCGAACCGCAATGTTCTAGGAAGCAGCAGGCGTCCCCTTCTTGCTCCTGAGAAGCGGGGATGTGCCTGCCCTGTCCCCCTGGGGCTCGGGCCCAGCCTGGGGCCTCTGGGAAAAGGCCACCGGTCCCAGCCAGGGGCCGTTTTTCAGGCTCCTCCTCTTCTTCCAGACTCCACTCGGTCACTTCCCCCAGAAAGGGACCCCTGGGTGTTGGAGGCTTTGCCCTCCTCATCTGAGCTCCTATTCCCGTCTCGCCTTTGGTGATCTTCTAGAACTTTCTGGTTGCCACGGCCGAGATTCTTGACCCTGTTCGTTTGACGTCTGAGAGTTCTCTATGTTCAGAAACCATTCTCGAGCGGAATCAGGTTTGAGCTGAGGGAAAATTCACGATGTCAGCCACATGACACATATTTGGCATGGGGCTAGAGTAGGCATCAAAGCAGACCATGACCGGGACAGCAATAGCAAAAAGGGGTGGGAATTACTGGGCTAAAGTGCGAGTTCTTAGAGGTGGCCACTGTCCTTCCTCCTTTTACGGTCAGGCCTCTGGCCTCTGAGCAGACCAGGTACACCCAGCAGGCCCTGCCTGGGACCGTCTCTGTCATTTCATTCTCCCTTTGGATGCTGATAGTTTAAAACAAGCCTAGGGGCGCCTGGGCGGCTCAGTCGGTTGAGCGTCCGGCTTCGGCTCACGTCACGATCTCACGGTTGGTGGGTTTGAGGCCCGCGTCGGGCTCTGTGCTGACAGCTCGGAGCCTGGAGCCTGTTTCGGATTCTGTGTCTCCCTCTCTCTCTGCCCCTCCCCTGCTTGTGCTCTGTCTCTGTCTCTCTCTGTCTCTCAAAAATAACTAAACATTAAAAAATTTTTAAAAAACAACAGCACAAGCCTAGGTATGTATGACGTGGATGCTTCTGTGATTAGAGCCCTGTCTTCTTCCATCCTGGTGACACACAGCCACTTTCTTCCTCCTGGTTTTGCTAATCTCCCCCAACTGTGAAGCATCCCCACGTAACCCACTGTTGGGTAGAGTGGACTTTTTGGTTTATGGTCTGGGACTCTCCGATGACCTCAGAAGAGAGTTGCCAGATAAAATACAGGACGCCCAGTTCAATGTGAATTTCAGATCAACAGTGAATCATTTTTAGTGCAAATATGCCCTAAATACCAGGTTAAGAAAAGTATGTCCCATGAAATATTTAGGCCATGCTTACACTCAAAAATTATGTGTTGTTTGTCAGAAGTTCACGTTTAACTGGGCACCCCGTATTTTTGTTTGCCGAATCTGGCAGCTGGTCCAGAGCTCCGTGTGTTCTAAATGAACGTGGGCTCCGTCAGCTATGTGAGGGAGCAGATTCTAATCCGGATCAGAGCCTGACGGCAGAGTAGGGGGAGGGCTGCGTTTTCCACGTGAACCCCTAGTGAATAAAACCAACCGGGCCAGATTTTCCATTGTTACTTCCTCCTTGGCCTTGTTCTATGTCTAGGGGTACACTGTCTACATCTCTGTCATAGCACAAGTCAAGCTGCCGTCCCTAAGAGCTGCTTCTGGCTGAGACCATGTTTGATAATCTGTGGGCCTGGCAGGTGCTCGATATGGGTAAGCAGAGCTGGTGGCTTGGGAAGGAGAAGGTCGTACCAGGCTCCCTAGGCCATGCCTGGATGGCAGGGTCGTGTTTCTGACCACCTCCAAATGACTGGGAAGCCAGCAGAAGCCATCATGCAGCTCGCAGAATGAGAGCGTTCTCCTTTCTTATTCCAGACGGTTTGGAGTCTTTAAAACATTGCTCTTGGGAGGCAGGAGGGGTGTGGGAAACTCGGAAACCAGTCGCCTGTGGAAAACAGGGAAGGAGGGCCTCTAATTAAAAGCAGCTCCCAGCGCTATCTCAGCACCGGGGACCCAGCTGAGAAGGGATGGCCGCTCCCCTCACCGGCCGTTGCTGGGGGCAGGTGGCCTGGACAGACCCCGAGAAGGAGCACTTGGGGCTCCTCAAAGAAGAGAGTCTCCACACGACATCCTCACCCCTAGACTTCTAGTTCCTTCCTCCCCCTACCCCTACCCAAAGCCGATGCTGGGCTCCGGGCTGGGTGCTCAGACAGAGCACCCACAGCTTAGAGCTGCTCAGAGCCATCCTGTTTCTTTCATCTCAGAGAGAAAAGTCCTCTTTCAAGTTCTCCAAGAAATGCTCTCAGCAGAAGCCATTTACCGTTGAGTGCTGTTGTTGGACTATGTATTTCCAAGATATTTACACGATGGCATACGTCTTCGGACACAGCCTTGCTGTGTGACAGGTTGGCAGCATCGTATTTATTTCACAGATCCCAGAGGGGGCCCAGAGATGGTGATCGATTGGCCCCTGGTCACACAGCAAGTCGTCCTTTCATATCATGTATGAGTGGTAGGTAGCATTGCAATGTTAGAGAGAGGAAAATGGAAAAGATATCACTCCTGGTAAAATGGGCCAGAAGGCAGGGACCTCTTGAGCCAACAGGAATACAGCGGGGAGAGGGGCAGGGTGGCAGCATGCCAGGGGGGAATAACACCAAGAGGAGAGAGTGACTTTGCTGGGTAGGGGGCCGCTGGGGTGTGTGGTCAGTCATAGCACTATGGTCACAGGCCAGAGTGAGGGTGTCTGGTGCTGAAGTTGAGCCTCTGGGTCATGGCTCTAAGACATC
Source organism: Neofelis nebulosa (assembly GCF_028018385.1). Lineage (NCBI taxonomy): Eukaryota > Metazoa > Chordata > Mammalia > Carnivora > Felidae > Neofelis > Neofelis nebulosa. The sequence continues at coordinate 5,789,788 of NC_080794.1, read as the reverse complement.
AGGCCAGCGGTTGTGGTCAGAGGGCTGGCTGACCTATGGCCACGTGGTATGGACAGAGGGGAGGTCGGGAGGCCTGAGCCTGGAGTTGCCTCTGACATTCGCAAAACTGGACAGGTCACCTCACCTCTCGGAGCCCTCAGCTGGGTGTCTTAATCTGAAACCGATGAGGGGGACTGGATTTGACCACTTCTACGATCTCTTCCTGAGAGCTCTAAGAGTTCCAAAATTTGCTATGAAGACCCAGGCCCCCTGCCTTGACTCAACAGTGGAGCTGATTGTGCAATCGCTCTGCTGATATTTACCGAACAGCTACTACGTGCTGAGCTCAAGCCATTGACAGAGGCTGTAGGAAACGAGCTCCAGAAAGTGTTCTTTGGGTCCGAGTTCTCGCTGCCCCCTGCACACTTGTTCGCCATCTCTTCTGCTCCCCGGGGGAGTGCAGAGGGATTTCTAGGTAGTTGCAGACACGAAGCCTCGGCAAGTTCTGACTTTGATCTTAGCAAAGTTGCATTCAGTAGTTCTGGTGTGCTTAGCTCCTCCTGAGGGCGTGGGAACCAGCTTTCAAACAGATGAGTGTAAGCAGCACCCTGTTGAAGAGATTTTTCCAAAGCCTGTGGCCAGCGACTTGGGGCAACCCCGGAAGGACAGGCTCCCCCACCAGACCATCAGGGTGCTGCTGAGGGCTAAAGAGTGCACGTAGTGCCCAGAAGAGCCCCTTACAGAGGGGATTGCCCGGGAAAGCTGGTGGTGATCAGGAAAGTGCAGGTGAAATACGCTTTCCAGTGACGGTATCTGATGCAAGAGAGCCAGAGGAGGACGTAGCCCTTTAGGGAAAAGGCACAGATTAGACCCGGGGGCAGGGGACAGGAGCAGGGGAGGCAGGGAGGCCAGTGATGATGGTGAGGCTGGGGACTCTTGCTTCCTTATTTGGTGCATTAAAATACTAGATCATGACTCAATTCCTCATGGTTAGAAGAAGAGATAGATGCTTAGGGGACTTGGCCTCCCATTAGCCTGGAGAGTCCCAGCCCTACTCTTGTGCCGGTGTCACTGGGCGTACCACCCCCCTTCCATTCTCAAGAGCACACTTGTTTGAAAAATGCTTATACGGTCACCCTTGGCGAGCTGAACCAGATGATCATTTGGAAAGCTCAAGTGACTCAAATAGGGCAGATGTGGCTCTGGAAGAATGACACCCAAATTTCACTTCATGACCAAGCACTGGCCCCTTTCAATGCAACTATCTCTTTCCAAGATGATCCAAGTGTTTCTCAGTAAGGACTATTTGTCCTCAGGGCCTTACCCCTTCCCAATGCCAGGTTTACACTAAAGTTCTGGCCCTCAGGACAAAGATTTTTTCGCACCCCAAACAACCAGGTAGCACTTTGGAGGCTGTGTTTGATTCTACCGCTCTAGACGCCGACCCGTCACCCCTCCTTAAGCATTCATTCTCTCCATTCCGTATCTTGAAAACTTAACGCTGTAAATGTGAAGAGCGCCTTTTATTAAGAGAGTTCTGTACAGAGCTGTCCCAGGATAATCACACTCAAGAGGTCAGGGGGGCCCTTGGGAGGTGGTCCGACCTGGTGGAGAAGACATGGTCCCCAGAGTTCCAGCCCCCGCTCCACCTGTTCACGGGTGGGTTTCTCATGAGTCAAATGGGTATAAAGTTAGTGAGAGGACGAAACAAAGAAAAGAATTACTAAGGGTAAAACTTAAGACATGACAATAGGTTAGTTAGTGGTGAAGCTGTCTGTGGTCCTGAGGCCTTCCTAAAGCACTTAGTCACCTAAGGGTGCCCTCCCTACTCTGCTGACAGGGCTGGCTGGCTCTGACCCCACAAGTTAAGGACTACAAGGCACAGACCCCTGGAATCCCAAAGCACTGACTGAATCTGCCCTGTGTCTCAGCAGTGGATTTTGGTACTTTCTCCTTTCCTTGTGTCCACAGACCTGAACTGGCCTGGAGACAAATATGTGCCAATGCACGTCCTGATGGGAAGGGCTTTTGTCGCTCTGGGTTGTAAGTTCAGTGACCTGCACTCTTCCATGCCCTAGGGATACAGCAGCCATCCAAGCCCTCCCTGCCCTCATGGAGCTTATGCTCTAGAAGGAGGGATAGACAACCAGCAGGTAAACAATCAGATCCTGTAAGGCCAGGTAGAACTGAGTGTGTGAGCAGAAGTGAAGCAGGATCAGCAAATGGGGACGAGCTTCTGTCTTAGGGTCGTTGGATGAGCCCTCTAGATGGGGTGGCATCTGGAATTTGCTGGCATTTAATGTGATGAATTGTGAGAAGCACCTTGCAGGGTAATGGCCCCAAGGCAGGACCCAATGGCTATTTGAGGAAGAGTCAAGGCCAGTGGGGCCAGATGTGCAAAAGGATTAGGATGGGAGGCCATGGGATGGGTTGTCTCATCATGGTAATGACTAAGGGTTTTTGTGGTCTCTAATTATGACCAGAAGCCATGGGAAGTTTTGATTGGAGGAGTGAAGTCTTATGATTGACATTTTGAATGACTGCCTTTAGCCGCCGTATGAGAACTAGGTGGTAGGGATGCCTGGGTGGCTCAGCCAGTTAAGTGTCCAACTCTTGATTTCAGCTCAGGTCATGATCTCCAGGTTCACAAGAACAAGCCGTATGTCGGGCTCTGTGCTAACAGTGCGGAGCCTGCTTGGGATTCTCTCTTTCTGCCCCTCCCTCACTGGTGCATGCTCTCTCTCTCTCTCAAAATAAATAAATAAACTTAAAAAAAACTAGGTGATAGAAGGACAAAAATGGAGACATTTTAGAAGATTCTTGCAATGGTCAGAGTAAAAGGTAATGGTGCGTGGGGTGCAGTGATGGCAGTGGGGGTGGCGAGAAGGGATTTGGTTTTGGCTGTATTTCAAGGGTAGAGCTTATAGGATTTGCTGATGGGTTAGATGTGGAGAGTGAGAGAAAGAGGGAACCACTGGTGATGTCAAGAGTTTTAGCTTTGGCTGTGTGGTGAGTCCATCTGTGGAAGTAGGGAAGATCGGGGAAAATCAAGATTTTGGTTTGGGGTATCTTGACTTTGAGATGCTAACTAGACACCCAAGTGGAGATGTTGACTAGCAGTTGTATATATTTTTGAGTATCGGTTGTGTGATATTAAAAATATTCGACAGTTCCTCAAAAAGTTAAACATAGAATTACCATATGATCCAACCATTCTGCTTCTGGGCATATACCCTCAAAAAATTGAAAACAGGGACTCAAACAGATGTTTGTACAGCCATATTCATAGCAGCACGACTCACAAACGTCACGGGGTGGAAAAAACCCAAGTGCCCATCGACATGAATGGATCAACAAAATGTGGTAAATATATGTAATGGGATATTATTCAGTCTTAAGAAGGAAGGAGATTCCAATACGGGCTACAACATGGCAGAATCTTGAAGACATTATGCTAAGTGAAATAAGCCAATCTCAAGAAGACAAATATTGTGTGAGTCCACTTATATGAGGGACCTAGAAGAGGCAAATACACAGAGACAGAAAGTACAATGGTGGCCACCAGGGCCTGGGGAAGGGAGGAATGGAGGGTTAGTGTTTCACGGATAGAGTCTCAGTTTGGGAAGGTGGAAAAGTTCCAGAGAAACATGGTGGTGGGGGCGTGCCCACGAGTGTGAATATACATAATGGCACCCAATGTACAGTTAACCATGGCTAAAATGGTAAATTTTATGTTCTGTACATTTTACACAATAAAAAAGAATTCTCTGTGGACAGGAGTCCCAGCCAGTCAGAATGGGTGTAGAAGAGGCCCATCTGTAGCGGTGTCCCGCCAACACGAGCCCTGGTTCAGGCATATATTGTTGAATGAGGAAGCCCAGGCCCCTGTGCCAACGTGGTATTAAAACCAGGGCCCTGGTCAGGTCCCACCTGGGAACGGGGGTGGGGGGTGGGGTGGGCAAAAGGTAAGGGAGACCCTCCAACCTCTCCATGACCAACGCTCAAGAACAGGAAGCTCTAAAGCTCTGGATGCCAAATTGGACTTGCCACTGTCCTCCAAAGGAACGCACCCACGACGAAGTGCATTGATTTCCACACCGTGTGCCGCTCCTTCAGCTAAATGCACGAACATTCTTCCTTCCCCCTGCGTCCATCCATGCTCTCTTTGAGCCATCCTTCCGCCTTGCGCTCTGCACATTTAATTGCCAACACACGTAGCTGCTGCACACACTTAGTTTCTCTCCACTGGGTTTCCTCCATGCTGTTCCCAAGTCTTCTGTCCTCCAGAGGCTTTTTACTTCTTGCCCGAAAGAAGTCACAGCCTCCTCTCGCCTCCTAGACTAAGAAGGCTGGCAGAAATGGCACTCAGAGGAAGTGAGGGCAGGGCAGGATCGAGCTTCCCGAGAGTCAGCACTCCGGGAGGACCGGGAGGGGGTATGGAACGCAGTTCCAGAGATCAAGACAGATCTTTTGGGATTTGGTTCTTTCCACACAGGTAAAGCTGGGGTGAGGACAGATTCGCGCGGCGAGAAGGGCTAATGTCACATCTAATGGCGAACAAGGTCAGGGCTGGAAGAGGAGTCAGCATCACCTCAGGGCTGGCCAGTCAGTGTGTGTCTCTGTTGAATGTCCCGCTGTTCTTGTCCCAAAGAATTCTAAAATGCAGCACATAGCAGCTGATGCTTCCAAGCCGGCCTCCCTGCCTCCTGTCCACCCATCCCAGACCCAGGCTCTGAGAGGGACAGTCCCTGGCTTGGGTGTGCAAGTCTGCGAAACCTCTTGCTGAACAGTTGACGTGAAGATGTCTTACCCCCACATTTGCCACCTCTGTGATTTGCACTTGGCCTGCTTTTGAGATCTGCTTCCTCTGCCTCATTTCTTGCCCACAGCTGTTCTGCCAAACGAGCTTTTCCCTGCTCGACACACAGTCCTGAGCTTTCCAAGTCTTTGCCCGAGCTCCGCCTTGCAGCGGGAATACTTGATTTCCCTCATCCCCTGTATCAACCGTTACCAAGTCCTATTTGCAGAGATGGGTTTACCATAAGGTTAACAAAGTTGAAGCGTCAGGATCCCTAACGTGCATCAGCCCCTACCATGGACCTGGAGGCGCCATGGCAATCAGTGCAAATGGGCGTGTGTTTTATACAATTTGCAAAAGCAAGGTGGGTAGGTTAAGATGTTGGTATTTTTCCACCCTACCTTTGCCTCCATGTGTTTCACCAGTTTGTTATGGTGTTGAAGTGGTTTTGAGCATTTTGGGGATCTGGCTAAGGGGAAATTGAGTTGGGGAGACATGCAATTTGGGTTTAGTAGGATATTTATGCCGTTTGCAGTCTCCTCGGCATACGTTAAGGTATTACTCACTGTTCTGGTGCAGAAGTGGCTCCCACGGATACCCCTCCATCCCCCGTGCTGGCTCGTGTGGCACTGCCTGGGTGTGTATCACAGAATACATAGATCCTGAGACACCAGCAACCAGAACCAGATCAACAGGAACGCAGAAGCAGAATTTGCAACGTGTGGGGCCAGCATCTGGACTGTGGAGAGTTCCTTCAGCTGACAGATGTATACAATCATGCAGAGAAAATTCTGTTTTCACTGACACCTAGTCAAAAGGAAAGTTCTCTCCTGTCAGGAATACACCTAGCATTGCAGCAAATACCAATTAGAAATGCACAGGGTTGGGGTGCCTGGGTGGCTCTGTCGGTTAAGCGGCCGACTCCGGCTCAGGTCATAACATATACACATATATTTTCCATGGGTCTAGATTAGGAGATCTATATGATGTCTGTATTATAGATTTTATCCCACGACCGTGAAGAAGTCAAGGGAAACCCGATGGCTTGGTGGTGACAGGAGTCGATGATCGTGGGATTCTCCGTTGAATCCATTGACAAGCAGGGCTTCCCATGTCCTTATCCCTGTACGGTTTCCAGGGACAGTCTGATCTGTCCCTGGTATCAGGAAGGGGCTGACGAGTGAGGGTGACACGGACTCGTTCTCACCGACCGCCCCAGGCAACAGCCCTTTGCCTGCTCTGGGGAGGTCAGGTGAGCAGGGAGAGTGGAATAACAGAACGGACTAGGGCTCTAGTCGCATGGGGTCAGAGGACCTGGGACACGCCGAAGGGAGCAAGCAGCACCCCAGTGCACATTGACCCGAAGGCGGATCCGTTGACGCGTCAGGAGCGTCTTGTCCACCTGGCAGGCCAACTGTAAGCCAGGAAGCCACAGGAAATGGGGAGGGGCGCCCAGGCAGGGACACAATCAAGCCTGAGCTCCAGAATCCCCAGCCTCTTCAAGCAGGTGGAAGCCTAGAATGATTTGAACTTTTGAAAACCGTAAATCTGCCTGAGTGTTGGCTTGGCTGAAAGGTTGGAAAATTCGGTTAAAATTCAAATAAGAAGCATGGCAATGGAGTCATGAGTATAGTTTTTATTTAAATTACGCTCCCAGGTCTCTGTGAAGTCAATCCAAAACATAATTAATGCTGGTTTTTAATTTTATTTGCTTTTGCTCCAGAGGATAGGTTTTGGCTGTAAGGGGACATAGACCCTCCCCGACATGCACCTGGGAGCACACACATGTACAATAAATACACACACATTTGCCACCAGAAGTAAGGGGGGAAGATGAGAAATGTCCCCAAGTTGGCAGTAACTGTCAGGTGAGGTAGTGGGCGACTGAGGTCCACGTGTCAGAAGCCGCTGAGCCCCAGGGAGGAAGAGGGAGTTTGCTTGCGGGGGTGGTTGTGCTTTTTATAAACTTCTTAAGGGCAGCGGCCTGTCTACACTGCTCTGTCTAGCCCTGGGCAAAGAGCTGGGCCGTGACTGCGCTTCTGTTTATACTAACGCCTCCAGGCCTCCACTGGACTCAGGGTGGAACCTCAGGAAGGGGGGACCCAGAGACCTCATGACCCTGGAATACCGTCTCCAGTCATAGCGTCCTGGACTGTCCCTCCCTGGGTCTGGGATCCCTAATCTGAGCCTTGACAACCTTCTTCTCTTAGCTCTGGCTTTGTCCTAGGTGAACTTCTATACCTCACCCTCGGTAAATCAGAACCAAAGGTGGGTCACCCAGTGCCCCCATCCCACAGCCTGCCTCCTAAGCCATCCGTCATCCAGGCAAAAGCGGAAGGGGCACAGGGGACACTCTAGAACCCAGACTCGTGGTTAGACGTGAGAGGGTTTTCTCACCTCCCCCCCCCACCCCCGGATCCATTTTCAGGGCTCAAGAGAAGACAGTAGGCAGCTGACATAGGGGGTCCTTCTCAGAGGTTGCCGTACATTTGGCCCTTGCGCATTTTTCCCTAAGCTTTTAAAAATGAAAATCGTAACTTTCAGCTCTGATGGGCTAGGGAGCGGCCATCCCGCCTCTCCATGCTGGGAAGTCGGCTTCTCTGGGCCGCGTGAGCCCTGGGCGCTTCCCTGGGGCTGACTGTGTTCCCAGGGAGAGCAAGGGTGCCCCGGGTCGCCTTCTGACTGGGGCCAGAGGCTTTCAGGCTTTTCCTGGCTACAGAGCTCTTCCTACCATGAAACCCCATGAGGAACCCCAATACCTAAAGCAGATGAAAGATGGGGGAAGGTTCTCAGAGGTGGAGGGGGACCCCACACCCTCCATGGGCTCCCCAAGTAGCCCCGTGGAACCCCAGGGCTCCGTGGAATATGGTTTGCAAAACAACACTTAGAGCCTGCTGTTGGGAGCTCCCCCACGCCGGGGGAATAGGCCTGCAAACTCTGTCTATCCCCAGTAAGAATCAACCTACAATTCCAGAAATTCCTAGAATTCTGAAAAACCAAACAAAACCTGCACCCCACATTCAGAGCCCTTCTCCCCGGGCTACCTTCCCGCCAGCCAGAATCCCCCCAACTTGGGCACCCAAAAGTCCCCCGCTGAGCTCCTTCTGCTCCTAGTGGTTGATGCGACAAGTCCCCTTCTCCAGGGTCCACTTGTCTTCCAGAAGACAGCCAAGCACCACGTGGCCCGTCTTTGGGACGCAGAACTCCCTGCCACCCCCCGAGGAGGCTGTGAGGTGCCAGGGGGAGAGGGGCCGAGGGCCCGCTCGCCTCCCGGGGATGCGGCTGGGATGAAGGAGAAGCCGTACCATGCAGCCTGGATGAAAGTTTTCCAGAAATGGAGACTCTGGTACCTTTGAGGCAGCTCCTTGCATTGCCGATGTGCTTCATCGTCTTTCCCAGCAGCGCCTGAGGAACACGGGGCCTCGGAGGTTACCTTCCGATGCAGAATCTGAAATTATTTCAGAATAGTTGAAAATTCTTAACCTGTCTGCAGCATGGGCTGCTCCGTCAGCAGCTAGACCTAGAGTTTAACAGCCGGGTAGCAAGATTCAAAACTGACACGAGGAAGGGGCATGGTTAATACCCCCCTGACCATGACTCACAACATGGAAGAAGTGATTGGAGGGTCCAGGGGGTCAAAAATTGCCATCATGGTCCGCTGCCCAGAGAAGGAAAGGAAAATAGTGAAGCGTAGAGAGAAGGTAAGAGCAAGAGAAGTGCACTCACATTTTCTGATCACCTGCTCTGTGCCAGGCGCATTGCACTTATTTTTTTTGTACTATATCTATTTTTTATTTTTATTTAAAAAAAATTTTTTTAAATGTTGTTTATCTATTTTTGAGATAGTGGGAGAGCACGAGCAGAGGAGGGGCAGAGAGAGAGGGGGACACAGAATCCGAAGCAGGCTTCAGGCTCCCACCTGTCAGCAAATAGCCCAACGCAGGACCCGAACCCATGAACCGCAAGATCGTGACCCGAGCTGAAGTCGGACGCTTAACCGACTGAGCCACCCAGGCGCCCCTGGACTATATTTAATTAATACAACCACTCGGCAGTGTAGGAATCATTCTGCTCATTTTACGAACTGAATGAAGAAACAAATGCAGCCTGGTACGGTTTGTCAAGGTCACACAGCTGAGCTGGCTGCGTCCTTCAGTAGTGGCGAAGGGGAGGGGCGTGAAGAGGCCAACAGGAATAGCGGAAGGGAGAGAAGGTGGCCGGAAGCTTCCGCTGGAAACATTTCAGAGGGGCAGTTGTGCTCGAGTCTGAGGGCAGTCCTCAAATCCACAGCCCTTCTAGAAAGGAAGGTTGCATGGGGACACCTGCTCGCGGCCGGGCTACGTGTGAGCGGCCGAGTGTGAAGGGTTTTGAGGTTTTTGAGCCTTCACTGATGTCCTCCAGGCTTTTCTGCTACTGGCGTCTGCGACTGAATGCAAGAAAGATTTGGAACCTTCCAGAAAATGAGGTTGTGTGCAATACAGAGGGTACCGGCAGAAGCTCTCCAATCAGACAGACTCAGTGAGGTCCTGGCTCTGCTGCTGACTGTGTGTGACTTTGGGCAAGTTACTGAACTCCTAGCTTCAGTTTCCTCAACCATGACGTGGGGATAATAACAGTATCTCCCTCATAGGGCTGTTTTAAGGACAAAATGAGGTAATGTATGTAAAACACTTAGCACCAAATCTGGCATATATTAGATGCTCAGTGTCCATTGGCTTTTATTATTTTTAGTATGTCCCAGTTAAACAGCCATGATCTAAGATGCATCACATCGATAGAAGTTTCTAGAAAAGCAGCTCCGGTTTGTGGGTTTTTTTTTTTTTTTTTTTGTCAGATGTGTGCCCTGTCCTTGGCCAGTCTCCATGTAAAATTTATGGGGGTGGTGGTAGGGGAAAAACTCGTTTGGGGGAACCAGGAGGGCGGGATCCAAGAGGAAACAGTTACTTAAGTGGCACCATGTGAAAATACCGGGGGCGGGGTTAGATTTTAGACGACCACTCTCGGAACTCTGCTTTTCCTACAAGAGAGGGTTTCACCTTCGGGCCCAAGATGGTGCCTCAGATTCCATCGAGATACATTTGTTCGGAGTCTCAAAGTCTTTGGGGGCTTCCAAAGGGTCTGGGAGGAGTAATCCCTTAAGCCATTGTCCCTTGCATCAGATTGCTGACATATTGGGGGGGGGGGTGGTGCCAGTCCTACGGAACATTTCACCGGTCCTGGGGCTGGGGGAGGGGGTGCGGGCGGGAAGAGGTTGAGAGAGTGCGGTGAGCGGGACAAGCTGATTCATAGGAGCACTGCCCTTTTGGCAGCTTTCCCTGGAGTTGGTCAGTGATGAGTCTCCAGCGCCTCTGCGGCCCTCAGTCTGTGCACAGCAGCCTCCTCGGTGGCTCCTCGCTCTGGTTCAGATGCAGAGAAATCAGTCCCTACCCGGTGGCTTTCAGGTAGAGGGAGAAAGTGTGCATGGTCGGAAGGATGGGAAATGGAGGGCCCGCCATGTTTGCACCTAACCCCCCGCACCCCGCATGTAAACAGCGAACCCAGGCTTCTAAATGGGAGCTCTTGGTTTCAGTGATGGAAGCCCCTGCCCCTTGCACATGTGTGTGCTCGCACACCCTGTTCTCTCTCTCTCTCTCTTACACACACACACACACACACACACACACACAACTGCATAGAGCATTGACCAGGGACAGGTGTAGAGAACCGATGCCCAGACTCCCCTGCAGGTCCCCACCCAGCTGTCCCTCATGAAGCCCCATCTACCCGGATCACATGCTTGAGAAGGAAGCTGATGGGTCAGCCATAGTTCAGGCAGCAAGTGTCACGGGAAGCACTGGGAAAGGAGGGCATCCAGCAGAAACTGAGGCATGGATGGCGAGGTGAGGCTCCAGGGAGCCCCCCTCCTGGGCGTGGTGGCCCTTCTCCATCCTTGGAGTTTAGTCCCCTGGGTGGGTAGCGGGGTCTGGGCTGCTCTCACAACATGGCAAAGTGGGTTCCAAGGTGGACCTGAGGGCTTTTTGTCTCTCCTCCGCTCAGATAGAAGCTGCTACTGCACCTCTTTCTTGCCTTCTTCTCCCGGCACCTTCGCTCGTGTCATTTTCCTTGGTCTTGGCGGGAAGATTAGGAGGGGACTTGCCGGGGACATCCAAGCTCACCCTCTTCCTAACCAAGCTCTGCCCCATTCTGTAGCTTACTCACGTGTTGCAGTGGCGTTTTCTTACGTAAGTGCCCCGATCTGCAAACGTTCTGGGTACCCTGGACACACACGGGGCTATATTAAGGCTCCATGACTCCTGGAGTGTTTGAGACGTCAGCTTTTCCGGAGCATCTTTAGACCCACCCTTCCTTTTTTGACCCTCGTCCTCAAATGTCCTACCTCCAGCAACTGGGATGCCTATCCTTTTTGCCAAGAGGCATCTCAAAGCCAAAAGAACACGCAGATTTGTGAAGTGACTCTGAGCAGTGTCCGTGACTGTCCTGCCATCAGATTTGCAGAAGTTAAGCAGATAAAGGGAGACGACTCCTCCCTTCTATTAAAAATAAATAAGATTTTAAACTTCTATTTAAGAGAGCTTCCCTCTCTTCTCTGAAAATAAATGTACAATTGTCTTGAAAACCCTCCAAGCCGAAAATACACAGTGCTGATGTTCCCACGCCATTAGGCTCCTTCCCAGAAGCAGGATCCCTAACCTGGAATCAGCATCCCTTTGAAATGACGTCAGTGTCTGTGAGCTGGCCGTGTGCATTTTCCGGGGAGGGGTCCACTGTTTTCATGTGAATGTCAGAGGGGTTCTTGACGCGATGGAGAATAAGCGCCACGGCCCTGGGGCATCTGTGATCCCTGTCTTTTAGCCACATGGACGGTTCACCCCCAAAGTTCTTTCTCTGCAGGCCCCCCCCGGACCGAGCCTCCCTCCCTGCTTGTCTAAGCGATGCTGGCTCCCCCCATCTCTTACCGGGAGGCATCGTGCTACTCCCCTGCTCCCAGCCTCTCTCTCTCTCTCACCCACAGTCTGTTCTTCGTGAGGCTGCCAGAACATTGGTCCTCGGGCGCCCAGGGTTGTGACAATTTCTCAGCCTCTGACCCTGACTGTGATGTTTGCGGCAGGACCCGCCCTCGCCAGCAACCCCAGCATACCATCCGCTCCCCCCCCAAACTTCTGAATGGACTTCCCTGGATGTTCATCCTGGTTCTGCCTCTCCACAGCTGTGTGACCTTTGCCAGGTTACTGAACCTCTCCCGGCCTCGATTGCCTCATCTAAAAATGGGGATAACGTGTCTCTAGCACCCTGTGTTTGAGGTGGATCACATGGGGTATTACATGTAACAGACCGCGCTGACTAGATTACTGCATCGGGGCTTTCCCCCTCTGCTGCGCTTTGCAGAGTGGCCTCTCCATAAGTGCCTTTGCCCGACGATTTCTCACAACTCAAAGTCACCTCTGAGGTCTGCAGCTGGTGGTGCAAGCTTGAGGATCTGGGGTGAACGTTGTCAGGATTGTGTCCTCAAAAGGCATAGGAAGTGACAAGGGTGGAGGAGGGGTAGTATTTCAAAGGCAGGGTGGGGCCTAGAGGTCGTTTAGGAGACACTCTCTGGGGTGGGCGTCCAGCCTGGCCAGCGTCATCCCAACGGGCTTGATCTGGACCCCAGAGGGAAGCCCTGAGAAGGGTCTAGAAAGCAGGCAGCTGTTCTTTCATATTAATGTCCGGACCCCTGAGCAGCCTTTTGTCACGGGGTCGCTTGGGGTAAGAATCGTCCCAGACTGTGTCCAGACTGTGCTCAGGTAAATGACCGGAGACCCCCTGATCTCCTCGTTCTCCCCAAGTCCCTCTGCCTCCCTCTGCTTGGCATTTTTATTCCCGGTTCAGACCAGAAATAGAGATTGTGTTTGCCAGTTGATTTGTGAAAATCACAGAACCATTATCTCCCACAGAGGAACTTCTTAAGACACGAGTCATTTTTTTTTTTCCCTATAAATTGTCGGTTGACAACTCCTTGTGTGTCTGTAAAACGCTGTGAGCTCCTGAGAAGAAAGGTGTTATCGAAACACAAGGTATTATTATTTTTGCCATTATCATTATTTATTAACACGGGGCTCCTAAAACGGCAATAAGTGTGCAAAGCAATTATTTTGTTTGCTTTGGCTCTATCTGGGTCTTGTGACAGCAAGATGTGATGTCTAAAAAACCAAGTCACGGAGTAAAAAATACTCCATGTTAGTATGCCTCCTGCCATCTGTAGCCTTCACATGCATTAATTCATTAATTCCCCAGGGTCAGAAAGACATGAACACTGCTGTTCCCAGTTTCAAAGACAGGGAGACATTGGCCAACCTTGGAGTTACCAGAAGCAAGATCCCTACCCTGCAGGACTAGGACTATGTGAAACCTTTGGGATGTGCTGGAAATATCCTTTCTGGAGGCACAAGAGGACCCCTGAAAGCCGACACCCTTTGCCGACCAGCAGCTGTAGGAAGAGCAGGAACGACCGTGTCCCTTCCGACCCCTTCCGTGAGAAGGACCTCCTTCTTCACCCCCCTCCACACAGTGGCAACACGTGGTGTCCCTGGTCGCTCAGATGGTCCCACGTGGCCAGGCTGATTACATCACATGGAAACATGCCAGAACTAAACAAGATAGCAACGGTCCCAATGAACTCAACAGATGCCCGTCTTGTAGGTTGTGAGAAAGCGCGTGCCTCTCACGGTTGGGTTTGGAGTTCTTGGGCAATCTTGGATCTTCGTGTGGACACCATTCCCCCTCCCCAGTCCTGGCAGAATGTGTGACGAGCAGACCCCCACATCCATCCATTCATACGTAGCGGTATGATAAGGAAACGTGATGTGCTGCCCAGGCTCTGGGTTGGGAGTCGTGTAAACCTTGGTTCCAAACCCTGAACTCACTTCTGGGGCGCCCGGGGGGCTCAGTCAGTTAAGCATCAGACTCTTGGTTTCGGCTCAGGTCACGATCTCACAGTTTCGTGGGTTCGGGACCCACACTGGGCGGAACCTGCTTGGGATTCTCTGTCTCCCTCTCTCTGGCCCCTCCTCACTTGCGCTGTCTCTCTCTCTCTCTCTCTCTCTCTCTCTCTCTCTCTCTCTCAAAAATAGATAAAAATAAACTTAAAAATTAAACCCTAACTCACCTCTTGCTAGCTATGTGATTTGGGGCAAAGTATTTTCCAAGCCCATTGGCAGGATGGGACCAGTAATATCTTCCCTGTGAAGGTGTTTGTGAAAATTATTATTAACGTGCACGTAGCACCAGCCACAGGGGAGGAGGTGGCCGGAGAGGAGCCTCCTACTGACGGACAAGAGCCGACCGTGTGTTCAGCGATGTCATGTTGGAGGCTTGAAATTGGCCACGGCAAGAGTATTTCCTCCATGGGAATTAGCAAATGCTGCAAAGTAGGGCTTTTGTTTTTTTGTTTTCTCTCCCCAAGACCTTATTTGTCCGCACACTACTGCATAGTAGACACTCAATAAATGTAGCTATTATTAGCAAACTCAGGGAAAACCTATGTTGATTCAAAGCGTAGAAATAGAATACATCCATTATATGGAACACAAAATCACTGCTTGTTTTACAAGAAAAGTGGTATCACATCTGCCCCCAAATTGATCACCCAGAAAGATGAATGCATAGCCTCTTTGGGTCCATGGAGCTTGTCACTGAGATCTATTGCTTTTGCTTATTGAACTTGGGAGCATATTTTGTGTTGCTTCTAGTAACTCTGGTAATCGTTTGGCTTATAAGAATGTGCTGGCTAAAACCCAAGCTGACGGAAAAAAAAGAGAGAGAGAGAGAGAGAGAGTTTTGGCAGTAGTTCTCTCTATTTCCATGAAGAAGCAGCTTGTCAACCAACAAACATCCAACACTGTGCTTGATTCTACCGCTGATGCAGGAAATTGGCAGAATGATTCTCGACTTCATGAAGTTCGTAGCCTACAAGGGATAGCGTGGGAGAAGGCATGATCTCACGGTTCATGGGTTCGAGCCCCGCGTCAAACTTGCTGCTGTCAGCGCGGAGCTCGCTTCGGGTTGATTCTCTGTCTCCATCTCTCTGCCCTTCCCCTATTTGCTCTCTCTCTCTCTCTCTCTCTCTCCAGCGCTCTCTCTCTCTCTCAAAAATAAAAACAAATCCTGAAAAAATAAATAAATGTCATTTGCAAATATACTATATGCTACAATTTCCTTCCACACATAGGAAACTCAGGCACAGAGAACTGAATCAAGTTTTTTCAGGCTACATGTCTAGTAAGAAGCCGAGCTGAGATCGGAACTCAGATTGTAGATCCCAGTAGGTCTGGGAATTCAGATTGTAGATCCCAGTAGATCTGGGAACTCAGATTGTAGATCCCTTCTCAGTAATAATTAGGGAAGAAGAGATGATGGTATTATATGCTGAAATGAAAACGGACTAAATTCTGTATAGAGATAATTAGACAATGGACAAATTAGAGGCTAATGACGTGATCCCGGACAATAAATCCAGGAAGCATGGAACAATTAAAAGGAGGCAGGACTCTCCCTGGGAATAACTACTGTTGAGGGAGGCCCCACAGAAAAATGGCATTTTCTTCCTGTATCTTGACAAATAGTTACACGTTTTTGTGATATTTCGCTCAACCATGAATACGACCGGGTCGCCATATCTTTGTCCCAAATGCAGCAAGCCATCGGATCTCACCAGTATGACCAGCAGGAGGTGGGAATGCAGAATGGTGGTGGAGAAGATGTCTCCCTCTGTCCCTGGACAAATCCCAAAACATTAGGGCAAAGTCAGTTCAACCCAATTTTTTGATATTACAACCCAATTTTTTTGGTATCATTTTTTTTTATTGATATGTTTCTTATCCCACAAATCTCTCTTGGCTTTTTCTCCTTCCTCACCTTCCTTCTCAGTCTACTTAAAACAACAACAACAACAACAACAACAACACATCGATAGGCTTTTTTGGCTATTGCCAACCCAAACACCACTCCAAATAATAAATATTGGAGCAAAGATGGGGCCACCATTGCGTAGCTGAGGGGAAGCAATACTTTATTTCATACACCATTTACTACTGCACGAGGCAACAATCCCACAAAGCCAGGGAAGATTTAGAAAGTTAAGAAAGGAGGGGGAAACACTCCAACCACATCACTACTCTATCTCCATTATCTTGTAAAGTTTATTGATGCACAACAAGAGACAATTTATAACGGCAGTCGTGACTGTTCTGATTTATACAAAGAAGGGCAAAATGGTGCTAAACAGCGTTTCTACGGCATTCTGTATTTGTCACAGGCTTTATTGGAAATGTAGTGATTTCTCTTTGTGACCCAAATCTGGGTTTCCTACAGCCCACTTCTGAATGCAAAGCGCATATCATAGCCGTGGCCCGTGGAGGTCCAAGGGGCCCCCAGAGGTGACTGGGAGGGGGGAGCAGCGGAAAAGTACTAGAAACTTGCCGGTTCCCTTCGGCAGCCACTCTCCATCCTCGGGATGTGACGAGGCCAGAAAAGGAGGAGATCAGGGACCGTGTTTCCAGCAGGAGGAGGGAGATGAAGGAGACAGAGGCGGGTGAGGCAGCTCCTCGTCTTTACCTGGTCAGCAATGTTGCAGAATCCCCGCCTGTCCCCTCCAGCCCCGCCCCCCAGAACACACAGGCTCTTCTCTCTCTTTTTTAAACAGTTTATTTATTTGTTTGTTTGCTTATTTTTGAGAGAGAGAGAGAGAGAGAGAGAGAGAGAGAGATTGTGTGAGCGTGGGCAAGGGAAAGGCAGGGAGCGAGGGAGAGAGAATCCCAAGCAGGCTCCGCACCATCAGCACAGAGCCCGACACAGGGCTCGAACTCGCAAACCATGGGATCGCGACCTGAGCTGAAATCAAGAGTCAGACGCTTAACCGACTGTGCCACCTGGGTCCCCCCCACACAGACTCTTTTAACGTCGCTCGTTTTCCCCAACGGCACTCCCTATTCCCCGGACAAATGTGACAAGCCCACATGGGCGACCCGGAAGTCACAGGAGACTCTTGACCATCTTCGGTACACTTTCCCGACCACCTGCCTGTCCCCAGCCCTGCCCGGGGCCAATCACAAAGGTCTGAGGGTTACGAACCAGATTGGTGGGCGTTCCTAACATACCTCGCGTTAACCTCCTCACCTCTGAGCGGTTGGTGACCTGAGGAATGGCCAGGGCACCTCGAATGTTCTTGGAACGGAGTATCCATTTCTTGTCCCAAAGAGGAAACGAAAAAAGCCAGAAGGTGAGGAAGGCGGGTCCTGGGGCAGTGTAGTGAGGGCTGTCTGCGGGAGCCAGGCCACTGTCACTTCTCCGGGGTAGGGGGTGGGGGAGCCCTGGGCACAGCCTCCCAGGGGGGTGCTTCAGAACAAGCTCCACGGGTCTGCTCTCCAGGAACCCCCTGAGCTTCCTGCCTTGCCCCCCTCTCTCCCTCCTCTCAGGAAGGTCTCATTTGTCCGGTTCCCCCAGCTCCTGAGCCCTCCAGGAAGTCTCTGAGCAAAATCCCATTGTTTAAGTCCTGCATGGCAGGGGCAGGTGATCTACCCAACAGAATCACTTCCCCTCACTCTTCCGAAGAACTTCGCTGCAAACATTCCTCTTCCTACCCTTCCTCTCCGGCCTTCTCAGCCCCTTCGAATTGTGCTCCTAGGAACCAAATACACGCTGCGGGAGTCCCCCGCAGACAGCGGGCTCGTCAGATGACTTGGATTTGAAACCGGTGTGATCCCTCTGGTAAGTCACTTAAGACCTCAGTGTCTCGTCGGCAAAACGGGGATATTCTTGTATCTCCCCGGGGTGTGCTCGCAAATGTGGGACCCCTAGGTCTCAAAACAAACAAATAAAAAGAAACTTCTGGCTGTATAGCATTTGCCAGTGCCCATGGTGTACAAACTTCCCTCCTGGCCAGTGGCAAGCTAGCGCCCTGATGCCACTGAAGGTGCGGTTGGGGAGAGGAGAGCTTTGTGAGCCGGCTCCAGTCCACCCCGGAAGTTACGGGGTGCTTTTTCTAGGTAATGCACAGACAGTGTTTAGCCATGTTCAGCCTAGTGCCCGACACACAGCAGGTGTATTTATTGTGGTTGTGGCTCACGCCAGCCAGGGTTCTCAGCTTGCCTGCCCTCTAAGCCCTTCCGAATGCAGCTAATGGATCGCCTTCTGGGGGAAGCAAATTGCAAATGATTTTTGAATAATATGAGGCTCTCTTTCCTGGCTTCTGATAAAGCGTTCTGAGCAACCTTCTTGGAAATAACCCCGGGCCAGTGCGTGTGCCTCAGGGTGGTATGGGAAAGGGAATCATCGGAGGCCTCTCCCTCCCTGCCACGGGGGGGGGGGAGTGAATCTGTCATGATAGCCACTCTAATAAGCTGCCTTGGCCAGCACCCCAGCACTGGTGCCAACCTACCGCATGTAAAACATTGTCTTACTTTTAGCAAGTTCCTAATGTGTTTGTTTCTTTCCTAAGCAACCGCTATGCTGCTGGTCACATCCGACAAAGGAGCAAAGTCACATTGTTCAAAGCAAACAACTTCCAGTATCAGTTGGAACAAATATACAATCACACTCGCAGACCTCAATCTTCAAACCCAGTTGGACAAAGCAGAGCAAAAAGGCTCAAGGCCACAAGGCAGCAAAATGCACCTTTATCTGCTTTCAAAGGGCCTCTATCAACTGCAGTTCTCCTGTGGGCTCCCCCCACCCCCTGACTGTTACTAATATCCTTTTAGAAACCTGAAAATAGCATGTCTTTCCTTACTGATGGGTCCTGTTTCAGGTGACTATGATTGATTTCGTTTTTTTCCTCGCCACCCTCTGTGTTTAGAGGAGGACAAAAAGCTTTCTTTAGTTTCTCTGTTCGTTCTTTAAGGTCCCCGTAGTAAGACTTTTTTTTTTTTTTTTTTTCACTCAGTCTCCCCATCTGTGGGCCTACACGATCCTTTTAGATTCTTCTACCATTTTAAACATCCTATGATTCTGTGAGCCGTAACCCCTTTTCTGGTCTCCTGCCCTGAGGCTGCTGGGGCTGATAGGCAGGAGGAAGTGCCCTGTGGAAATTCACCTCGTGCAATTGACCACTTGCAAATTTGCATGCCAACCGGTGGTTCACAGCCCTCTGAATTCGTGATGCTGGGCGCTCAAGGACCCTTCCAGAGAACTGCTCCAGCAGGTCATTGGGCCAGCTGAGGGT
Source organism: Neofelis nebulosa (assembly GCF_028018385.1). Taxonomy (NCBI): domain Eukaryota; kingdom Metazoa; phylum Chordata; class Mammalia; order Carnivora; family Felidae; genus Neofelis; species Neofelis nebulosa. Next base: position 5,770,814 of record NC_080794.1, on the reverse strand, counting down.
CAGGAATACATAGGACGCAGCCACCACCCTGCAAAGGTGGATGGGGGAGGGGCTGACTATCTCACCAAGTAACAGAGGTTGGAATGAAAAAGGAAACCAGACTGGCCCTTAGCCAGCCTGGAATACGTGGTGTTGCCTCTCGCACACATTTGAAAAACATGACTCTGGTTACTTGTCAGGCACTGAGGTGGGAACCGCTTCAGACCCACCATGGTGAGAAGGGAGAGGACAGAGAGAGCCAGTGAAATGGTCGCTGGGGCAGCAGAGCCTGGGGAGAGAGAACCCCGCCCGGAGGGGCAGCAGGGGGCGAGCTCCTTAAATCCTCCAAGGGAGAGGAGCGGAGTCTCGAGAAAGGAACAGAATTTCTCCAGAAACGGGAGTGGGAGGGAGGGAATCCCAGGCAGAGGAACCGCCCGGGCAAAGGGGCAGGGACGCGAAGTGCCCACCAAACTCCGTGCGTACACGGCCTTTGCGTGGCTCATGTCTACTTCCTGAACAGAGGGTGAAAGAAGTCATTCTCTGGAGCTCATCTATTTATTTAAAAAAATATCTTTTCAGTGCTTTCTGGGGCTCTAGGTCTGTAAGGAGTGTTGTGGTCAATACTAAGACGCCCCCACTGGCACCCACACCTCCTTCCCTCCATGTTTTCAACATTCTTCTCCAGCGAGCTCTGCTGGGCGGACCACTGTGGCCTGAGGGATAGTGCTGTCCTCACGACCCTCAACACGATGATTGTCTATGTAATCAAACTTCAGCATCGCTCGGGAGCTCGGGACTCACTATATCCCTTCCACTATCATCTGGAACTGTTATTATTTACATTTTGAAGTACTGTTTAGTTCTCTAGCCATTTTTAAATCAACCAGAGTGTAATTTACATACGATAAAATGCACAGAATTGGAATATATGCAGTCTGATGACAAACGTGAATACCACAGAGACAGAATCACCATCCCGACCTCGCAAAACCTCCGGTTCACGCCACAAAGCTCCTGTGTCCCCTTTTCCTTCACCACCAACCACTCTGCCACCCACCCAGACAGCCCAGGCCACCGCTGCTCCGGCTTGTATCATCATAGCTCGGTGTTTCCTCCTCCAGAAAGTCATATGAGCGAAATCAGACGGTAGATAGTCTTTTGTGCCTGGAGTCTTTTGCTCCACGTAGTTTTGGTTGTTTTTTGTTTGGAGATTTATCAACGCTGAGTGTATCAGTAGGTTGCTAATTTTTATTGTTGAGGAGGGGCCCTTGGGCGGCTCGGTCGGTTAAGCGTCCGAGTTTGGCTCAGGTCATGATCTCGCCGTTTGTGAGTTCGAGCCCAGAGTTGGCTTTGTGCTGACAGCTCAGAGCCTGGAGCCTGCTTCGGATTTTATGTCTCCCTCTCTCTCTGCCCTCACCTGCTTGTGCTTGCTCTCTGTCTCAAAAAATAAATAAACGTTAAAAAAATTTTTTTTTAAATTTTTATTGCTGAAGAGTGGGTATGTTGCATAAATACAGTATTTTTTTTTCCAACTCTTCCCCTCCTAAGGGATGTTCAGATTGTTTTCTCCATGCATATTTTTGGTCTTGCCTTTCCAACCAGACTGTGAGCTTAAGGGCAGGGATGTGTCTCCCATACTCTGTCCCCACCCTGAAGCACCTTATCCAGAGGCCATGCTGGTTTGGATTCTCAAATGGGTTGGTTAATTGAATTATATTTGTTGCTAAGATGTGGTCCCTGCCTGTTAAAACCTTATAATCTAATTATGGAGGCAGCTACAAACATAAATCAATTATTCCAAGGCAACACATTTATCTATTCATTCAGCAAGTAAGTATTTATTTTAGGGAAGAGAGAAGACATGTCAATGAATATCTAAAACATAGGGCAGAAAGTAAAGGATGATGTGAAAAAAATTCAGAAGAGGATCCACAGAAACTCTGAGAGCAAAGTGGTGCCTTTTGTGGAGATGCTCAGGAAAATCTTCAAGGAGGAGGGGCAAATGCACAAGCCTCAGAAGGCGGGCAGACTATGGACCAGCAGTCTCGGGTTCAACAGAGACAGAGCTGGAAAGACAGGGACAGAGGGTAAGGCATTCCCAGCGGCAGAAGGAAGGGAAGTCACAGAATCAGCACTGGACGTGAGTAGAAGCAGCTGGTTGGTGGGTGTGAGCACAGCGTGAGAAATGGAGGCAGTGACCAGGGGCTGGGAGGACAGGACAGCCTCAGACCACAGAGGGCCTTGAATGCCAAGCCAGGAAACCCACGAGCAAGTCAAACACACATTACAAGCCTATCGCACGCTTATGTGATGACACCTTCTGAAGGGCAAAACCCCACCATCTCTGAATTATTACATCAACGATGCGGGAAAAGAACTAAAGCTGAGAGGGCTAAGTTATTTAACTAAGTCACACCAAAGGTGAATGTCAGAGTCAGGACTCAGCCCAAATTTCTGATAACTGTGGTCTTTATGCACAGCAGGTGGTAAAAGTATGTGAGTGCAAACATCCCAGAGTGTAAAGGTCAGAGGAAGCCTTTTTATATGCAAGTCATAGAAACAGAGTTTGGTTGTTTGTTTCTAAGAGATTGCAATGCAGCGACATTAATATTATCAATAACACTACATGACCCTTTGAGGACTTTCTATTTTTCAAGCCTTTTCATACTCCTTATGTCACTAGACCCTCACTATAATCCTGACAGCTCAGCAAGTCAGGTGTTTTCCTATTATTGGTGGTATTAGTACCACTATTATTCCAGAATTTTCAGGGGGGAAAAAAAAAACTCCAAGACTCCAGAGAGTTAAGAACCTTTCCAAAGGAATTCCAGATGACTAGCCAGGACTCAAATCTGCATCCCTTCAATGCACTTCTATGACCAGTTATTGGAGAATAAGGAGGAAGGATTCTACTGGATAGAAATGCCTAGAAGACTGCGGTCGCCAAACCAAAGCAGTTGGCCTCAAGCCCTCCTCATCCGGTCCCAGGCACACTATTGACCTGCAGGCGATCTCAGAGGGGTTCAGAACAAGGCCGATGCAGAGGTCTTCCCATGAACACGGGTAAATCAAATGCTTCATCTGTAGCAATGGAGGGTTGAAGATGGGGGTCACCAGGCTTTCTGCCCATGTAGCCATATGTCCTCTGATCCTCAGGGCCACAGTCAGAACCGGAAGGGACCCCTAAGACGTTTTGCAAAGGTGCAGGATCTGCAGCCCTGGGACTCCACGGGACTGTGGACCGTCCCTCCACACGGCCTCCCCTCTGCCTACTCGCTCCCCATAGCTGGAAGCTTCTTCCTGCTCCTGTGGTGGTAAGCTCTCAGCCTAGGCCGGGTTCCGGACAGGCAGACAGGGCAGGCTGTGCATTGTGCTGGGAACAAAGAGAGCTTCCATAGGGGACGGCCCCGAGGGGTTCCCCTATGTTGTCCTTTTGCCTCAGGTGAATCTCAAATAACCAGGAACCAAAGAGAAAGAGCTGACCAGCCGTGAGAAACCATTGTTGGCATCTAAAGAACCATCTGGAGGGGGCCAAGCCTCCCACACGGGGGATCCCTTTCCCGGTCCCCACTGCCTAGTTTGGCATCTCCCCAGAAGTTTGCTTTTGTGTGCACACGATCTCTGAAGCAGCTTGCTGAATTCATTCCCTGAATGAATCATCTACCGCTACCTGCATTTATTCACCACCTGCTTCCTCCTTCATCCAGGACCACCTGACTTCCATCAGACCGATCAAGCCAACCTCTCCCCCCCCCCCCCGCACCCCCCAACACTCAATGCTCCAAATAGAAATACTGGTCTTCCTCACTTGGCATTGTCTCTCTCCCCTTGAAACGTACACACGCTGTGAAGGGACTCTAGAAATAAATCTTTGCTCAAAGAAATTCTCTACACATGTATTAATTTCGATACTTCAAAACAGCAGCCAGGCAGTCAGCAAATAGCAACCGCCCTTGGTCATTGCTGGGAAGAGAAAGGATTATCAAAACAGAGGCCAGCTGCTTGCCAGTGGAAGCTGGTCTGTCATTGCCCTGAGCCTCGTAGGAAGACGTTAACAGCAATCTTCGGCCATAAAAACTGTCTGGTCCATTTGCTCCCGGACGAAGTTTGCATGCATTTTAAGCCTGAAAATCAAAGCGAAATGAAACCTTACATATAAACATGACGTTTCAATCACTTGAGAAAGACACACATTCTCTCTCTCTCTCTCTCTCTCTCTCTCTCTCTCTCTCATAAACACAGGAGCTTGCTTAGAGCAATCTTGAGCCAGGAGCTGTGAAGAATTGCTATAGGTAGGAAGACACGTTAGCTCTGGAATTCAACGAACTGTCAACATTACTCTTGGCATCAGGATGAGTCACTCCCCTCTAGCAAATGGCACCGGGGGACTGTGAGCCTCCACCATGAATGGTGATTGAGAAGCTCTGCAGGGCCAGGACTGAGGGCTCCGGGGGTCCTTCCCTCACCCGCATACATTTTACGAGAACGCACAATAAAAAGATCATGGGAGAGGCTGGGTGCCGACATGTAGCCTCTTCGTTCATTTGTAAGTTTCACAGGCTTTGAAGCTACTGAAGAACAGGGACTGTGTTTGTTTTCTTCTCTCTCAGCTCATGGCCAAAATCATGCTGAAGGGGAGAAGCACAAGTGCTTTCTGGTTTCCCAGGGGGCAGGCACTATTATTAGCCCCATGGGATAGATGAGGGAAGAAACTTGCTGGGCAGAGCTAGGGGCTCAGTCCCAGAAAGAATGCCAGGCGCACCTGCTCTAACCACTGCCCGTCCTGCCCCTCGAAGGGTGGTCACCCCATTTCTCTAATGAACGGGGTTGGGGGGTAACATGTGGGCCTGAGGAAGGCGAAGGCATGTTTTTCCGTTCTATAGGATAGCGCACACACAACCTATGTACATCCGACAGCCAAGAGGGAAAACATAGCTTCGCTCTTTTCCTCGGTCATTGAATGATTCAGGCTACGGCCGATTGGTTTTGGTTTTGGCGTGATTTGTTAGTTTCCCCCAGCTCTGCCATTCATCTTCCAGAATCTTCTGTCCCTGGTTTCACTTTTGTATGTGCAGATACGGTCTTTGATGCAATCGAAAGGGCAAAGACATATTTTAGTGAAGAGGCCCCCCCCCCCGCAATAGTTGAACATAAAATTCCTCAAGAACTGAAGGAGAACATTAAAACATGAGAATAAAAACTCAGTGTGAATTTGTCCGCAACGCTTAAGAGGAGCGTGTTGAGGGTGCCAGGGTGGCTCAGTCGGTTAAGCGTCTGGCTCTTGGTTTCGGCTCAGGTCTTGATCTCACGGTTCGTGAGTTCGAGCTCCGTGTCGGGCTCTGCGATGACTATGCAGAGCCTGCTTGGAATTCTCTCTCTCTTGCTCTCTCTCTCTCCCTCTCTGCCCCTTCCCTGCTCAAGTCCTCTCTTCCTCTCAAAAGAAAGAAAGAAAGAAAGAAGAAAGAAAGAAAGAAAGAAAGAAAGAAAGAAAGAAGGAATATGTTGGAAATGCCACGTGTGTGAGTACTAAGCCAACGTGGCCAACATTCAAGGGACAGAAAGGATAAAATAAGATACTCTGAACACATGGGAAATACCAGCTATGAAGGCTTTGGCCCTTTTATTCACACATTTTATAAACTTCAGGTAGATGGGAAACAACAGTAAGAAGAATGACCTCAGTGTGGCATGCCAAAGCAAATCAGAATTCGGATATCCCTGTTCCAAGCTGCAGAAGTTGTAGGTCGGGTCCATATTATATTGGAGCTTCTCAGTCCAGCACAGCATCGCCTGTTTTTGCCTTCTTTGCCTTTGTCTTTGCTCTCTGTCCCCGTTTCCCTACACAACCAAACATACTGGCTCTCCCAGCTTCACAAAGAGAAAACGATTCCAAGAGGAAATCACTTCACAGCAAGTGAGCCCTGGGAAGAATTTGAGACTGAGGAGCCCTTGTAATGAGATTAAGGGAAAAAATGCTTTTGTGCAACCAACTCAGACCCGTCCTCAGTACGTGACAGGAGCCAAAACAAACAGAGGCATTGTTTTGGGAAGGAAAAGGTTAACAAGCTATGAAAACAAAATTAGAGATATTTTCAAAGCATGACCCTCAGCAGAATGAGTAGAATGTGGTCTGCCAATGCGGCTGTGTTTCCCTCCCTCTGACATTTATCCTGCAGCTTGGTGGGGAACAGCCTCGACCGTGATGTTCCCAGCAGATGACGCGGGAGCAGCCCTCTAGAGCTGCCTCCACTGGGCAGACGCACAAAAGCCTGGGTCCGGGGGAGAAAGATGGCTAGCTCCTTGGCCCCCTTCTTAGAAGGGAGCTCAGGAAATATTCTTTGTGGATCATGTCGAGCTTGGAGCACATGCTTTCATCTGCCCTCTGGTCTGCAAATGGAAATTCGGAACTTTTTTCCAGACTTGGGTCTCACAGTGACCCCAGGACAAGACCCGTGCCTCAGTTTCCCCATCCAGCCAGTTAATGTTTATTGGGCACCCCCTGTGCACCAGGCTGAGGAGCTTCCCACTGTGGATATAAAGTTGAAGGGCCCCATCCTTGTCTTTCCAGGGCTCACAGACTGGTGAGGAAACAGATGTGTAATAGACAGCTACCATTGTTTATAGAAAGCCTGTATCTGTAACGTTTATCAAATGGAAGAGTTTTCATTGGTTTCCAAACCTAGCAGTAGTGAGGGTAATATCAGTGGATATTTGATATTCAGGTTGAATGGTGTGTGTGTGTGTGTGTGTGTGTGTGTGTGTGTGTGTAACACCCATCACCCTCTGTCAGTAGTGTCCCCTGGTTCTTTGGAGCCTGTAACCAACCTCCCATGTTCTAAGCTGGCTCGTAGTGACAGAGGCTGTCACCCTTAAGTACAGCGGTGCAAAGACGTGTACGGAAGGGCCAAGATGAAATACTCAGGGTGTTTCCTTATCTCTCTTCATCCAAAAAACGTTGCCAGTGCCCACAGAGGCCTGGGCCGTCTTTGTTTCACTCAATGCACACAGACCCTCTTCAGCATAAACCCTGCTGGCGATAATGATGAGAGATTTTCTAAACAGAATCAAGAGCCCGAGAGAAAAACAGAGAACATCAGCAGGTGTGCTGTGGGCTCCAGGACAAGATGCCCCATTTTCTCCAAGAAGGCTTCAAATCTTACTCGTCCACTGTTGAAATCCCCACCCTGCCTTGCCAAGAAGTATTTTATCCGAACTTTCTGAACTTTGTGCAGACGGAGCTCGTTCTGTGGATTCTCAACGTCTCCATGATTATTTTATACTCGAAACTTCTCAGTCTTGCCTGGTGATTTCCCAAGATCTGAATTGATGAGGTTCATTTCTACACATCAAAAAGTAGGGATATCAAAAGGTACACGGAACAGCGAGGGCTCAGGAAGGAAAGACACCGCGGGCGGTGACTTACCCAAAGCAGGAGCTCCAACCATTGGGTGGCAAGGCTGTCCTTTTTCTGAGACTTGTAGCAACTAGGCAAGAAACTTGGAAACGCTTTAAAGTAAGTTTGGTGTGGAGAAGTTAGAGCAATGGTGCTTCTCACTGCTTCTCAAATTATTTGTATGTTTTTATTTTATTTTTGAGAGAGAGACAGAGGGGGAGCGGGGGTAGGGGGCAGAGAGCGAGGGAGACACAGAATCCGAAGCAGGCTCCAGGCTCTGAGCTGTCAGCACAGAGCCCAACACAGGGCTCGAACTCACCAACCACGAGATCATGACCTGAGCTGAAGTTGGACGCTTAACTGATTGAGCCACCCAGGTGCCCCTTCCCCACTCCTTCTTAATTCAGAGAAAGAGCTACCTATAATTACCTGTTGGCCCTCTGGTTAACTTTTGGTTAACGACTAGGTCCCAAAAGAGTTTTGTTAACCTAATGTGAAATTAATCAGGCTTTTTATTTCCAGATCTATATGTGAAATGTGAATTCTCCGTTCAGATAACGTACTTATTTCAAATTCATTTTATTCCTCAGACATAAGGTTTCTTTGAATGTATTCAGCCAGCTCTTGATTATCTGGAACAAAAATTAGTAATCCTAGACTAGCTTCCTCTTCTGCTTCTGGGTGATTTTTCCTCCTTTTTTCCTGCCCACCCGGGTCAGGAATTTCTATTGTACTGAATACTATGGCACTGAATCCATGAGGTGTTATATGTGAAATAAGAAATTTGATATCGTTTTTGCTCCCCTGGTGAATGAAGCTTACACCTGAAATCTTGAAAGTCATACTTATTTATAGAAGTTCTAAAATGTTTCCCCCATTCAAAATATTACCCAGAGGCCTTCTTGACATCGCTGCAAAGGGAGCAGACATCTTAAACGCCACGTGTCTAAAACCGAGTTCCTCACCACCCCTGGGGCCCCCTCCCACCGACACCTGCTCTGCTCACAGCCTTCCCATCCCAGCTGGTGGGAACATCTTTCCTCAAGCCGTTCAAGCCCCAAACCTTGAAGTCATACAGATTCCTCTCTTTCTCTTATACCCTACGTCTGAACCATCAGGAAATCCCCCTTCCTTAAAATATATCCAGCTCTGCTAACTGTCACCCTGGGCCACCACCACGTCCCCCCGGATTGTGTCAGTGACCTCCAATAGGCGTTCTTCCTTCTCTCCTCCACACCTGCGCTCTACTCTCAACAGGGCAGCCAGTGATCCTTTGAAAATGTAAGGCAGGTGGCACTGTATCTGCTCAGAACCCCACTGGGGTTCACCCCAGGGGTGGCCACGGTAGGGCCTTTGTCCTACCTGTTCTCTGTGTCTGCAGCTCTCTTCCCCTGACAGTGCCGTGGCTAAGTCCCTCGCCGGGTGCTGGCTCTGATCTCACCCGCTTGCCAGGCCCACCCGACCTCTGTTGAACTTGCCTACATCACCGGTTTCACCTGCCTCCCAGGCCCTCTTCTCCCACGCTGGTTTTTGTTTTTGTTTTGTTTATTTGTTTGTTTGTTTCTTTCTTTCTTTCCATCACACTCCTCCTCCCCTCTCACGGGGTCCGGAATCTGTATTCACTGATGTATCCCCAGCATCCAGAGCAGTACCTCCCGTAGCTGGTATGCAATAAATACTTGGCGGGTGAATTGATGACTCAGGGAGCTGGTTTTCGGTGTTGAAAAGAGCACAGGTTTGCAAGTAAACCGGGTTGAAGTCCTGCTGCTTACTAGCTGTGGGACCTTGGGCAAGTCACTAACTTTCTGAGGCAGTTATATAAAGTCATGTAACTATAAAGCATCTGAGACAGTGCCTGGGTCTATAAACACTCAATAAATGGGGCGTGGCAGTGTTGTGATTACTGCTGGGTATGCCAATACCCGTTATGACACAGCAATAGCCTCGAAGGATATTCTACCCAAGCCCGCCTTCTCAAGCGGGACCATAAACCCTGGCACCTGCCACGCTTCCCTCTTGCCCATCCCCGTTGCTCCTCTGTTTGGTAAGAGGGAGGTGGTGACAAGGTATGTAATTGCCCCGACAATAACTTGCTCAGCAACATGGAGCTCCAGTCCCCACGACTGACACTGTAGCTCTGAGAGCAGGTCGGTGGCCAGCAGACAGAGTCAGTCAGCCTCCTTCTTCCTCTCCGACCCCCTCCAGCTGGTGCAAACTGACTCCTTCATCCTGAATATACTCTACGAGGCAGCAAAGGGCAGCAGAACGGTGTGGTTTTTGGAGTCAGGCACAACGGGGGTCCAATCTCAGCTCTGCTCCTCGCTCACTGAGTGGCTTAAGGGAGTCTCCTGCTCTGAACCTCAGTTTTCCCATCTGTAAAGTGGGGATGATACGATTAAATGAAATGCCAGGCACCTTATACCCACTGGGTGCTCAATAGATCGTAGAAAGGCCCGGTGGCAGGAGAAGACAATCCCACCCAGGGGACAACCGGCACTTTTTTTTTGTATTTTTTGAGGAGGAAATCGCTAAGTCATTGAATGGTCTTCTCCTGAAGAAGGTAGCCGTGTCCAAGAAGAAACCGAACAAGCCCTGAACCGGATGACCCGCTCTCACGTAGGCCTCCTCATGTCTGAGATCTGTGACCTCAAATGAGGTTGCCCTCCTCTCCTTGCCACCTGCCAAACCCCAACTCCCCTATTAGCTTGATCGGGCTCTTGGCTCTGCCTTCTCACGACGTGTCACACTCCGGAGTAGTCACTGTTGGATGAAGGCACAGAAACAGAGAAGTGCTCCAAGAGCTCGTATCAAGGATCAATGTGACAGACCCAGGACATTTAGTAAATCCATATTGTAGACGCGAGGTTGAACACAGCCGTGGTGAACATGCGAGTATAATAAAGCGTGTGTGGAGGAAACATCCAACAGCCTCCTGCTTTATTTAGGGAAGACAGGCTTGGAGAGGCACTCTGAATGATGGGAAGGTGCAAGCGAGGAAAAGAAGATGGAAAGTCTGGAAGCGCTGGGCAGGCAGGAGGGAGAGCCAGGGGCAGGGGCAAAAAAAAAAAAAAAAAAAAAAAAAAAAAAGCATCTGTCCAAAAAATGCTTCCAGAAATACAGACAGCCTAGGCCCAACTCACGCTGCTGTTTTTCGTGATGTTTCCCTGCAATCCTTTGCACCCCCTCCCAAAGTGGTCCATAACCGGAGTGTATTGCCATGGCAACAGGCTCAGTAGGGGAGCCGCTCAGCATTACCCAGTAATTCACATCTGTGCTGGCTTCTCTCCCTCCCTCTCCTCTCGCCCCTCTCTTTTTATCTGTAAGTGGAAAGCAGCTTAGCTCGCGAGTGACGCCACCCTGAAGCTGATGGTTTTGGAGGAAGGGAAGAGGAGACTTTCTTTCGGGGGGATATGCTTCCCCCCCTACTGCAACGTCCCTTTTCCCTCTCCACAGGTTGTACTCTCTCACCTGGGGGTGGACAGCTGGGGGTACGTGGAGCCCCCAGGGAAGGCTTGGAACCAGCCACAGCATCTGACCTTTGCTGCAGGAGAGGTTCTACTTTAAAGGCTATGGAATTAGCCTGCGGGTTTTTACAAGCTCCCTTGACTTCATTCAGGTGGGGGGTCGGGCAGGTGGATGGGGGCCGGGTGAGCTGAGATGTAGCACTCCCAGCCCCCACTGCGGAGTGTCCAAAGCCTTCCCTTTTCACCCTTCTTTCTTCTCTCTCATCTGGCTTTCTTTCTTTCTTTCTTTCTTTCTTTCTTTCTTTCTTTGTTTCTAAATGCTCTTCCTGCCTTCCATACCAGGGCTCAAAGCAATGGATGACTAACCAGGCAGGGTCAAGGCTGGGGCTTGGTCAAGGTTGACTTGGGAGGCCAATTGGAGACACCATCCTTCCACCCCCTTGCTCCCACCTCCTGTGCTGTTTTTGCTGAGTTCTGTGAAGTTACAAACAACAGTCCGGGGCCAACCTACTCACCTCTTCTCCACCACTTTTCCTTCCCATAAGATTACCCACGCCCTCTGGTCGGTGCCTAATGGAGCATTAGGAAGGAACCCAGCAGCTCTGGAAGAGTGGATCCCTACAGAAAAAGTTATTTATAAATGCCACCAAAATCTGAATATGATGAAGTTATTACAGTGATGGTGTGGTGGGTTTTTTAATGTTTTTTTAATTTATTTTTGAGAGAGAGCGAGTGAGGAAGGGAGGGGCAGAGAGAGAGGGAGAGAGAGTCCAAAGCAGGCTCTGCACTGTCAGTATAGAGCCTGATGTGGGGCTCAAACTCATGAACCATGAGATCATGCCCTGAGCCGAAATCAAGAGTCCCTGACACTTAACTGGCTGAGCCACCCAGGCGCCCCCATGTGAGGGTGTGTTTTTTTTAGGAAGATCATTTGTTGGTGTAGCTTAGAGCTTGGATGATTTTATGTCTGTGTAGTTTTGCTTTCCCTGGTCTTGTTTAAAAAAAAAAAAAAGGTATCTCCTTATTTCTTAAATAAGCCATCTATTCAAATTATCATGATTTAAAATACTTCAAAGAATTAATGTGCAAAGTCTCCCTCTCACACCTCTCCCCCAGACACCAGTTCCCCTTCTGGCATCCAACCAGTATCATCAGTTTATATGGGAGATATTTACAGTGTTCACAAGCAAACACACGTGTGTATTTTATTTTGTGTTTCCTTTTAATATGGAGTCCCAAAAAAGTAGGGTTTCAGGATTTAGAAAGTCCTACCCAGGGAACGGACCGTGACTCGTTTTGTATCTGATTTATTTTATTAACCAAGGCTACACTGTATTCAAGTATCTGTGTATGGACTAAAGAAGTAAGTTCTTGGGTAATCACAGGTGTCCTTTTTTTTTTTTTCAATTTTAAGAATCGCCTTCCTCCCCTGTCATTTTGCAGAACGACAGAGAAGGGACACAGAGAGCCAGGTCGTGTTTGTTCCTTTCTGCCTGGCAAGGAGCAGGTGTCCGATAACATTTGCCAGGTGAGGCTGACACTTTGGAGCATCAGGATCCGTCTGACACACTCCAATGGTGGAGAGAGCGTGGGCTGCCTTTCTCGGGGAAGCAGGGTGCTTTGCCGGCTCTTGTCCTCTTCCATGAAGGAGGGAACCCACAGTCTCCCGGCGGCACTGGGAACGGGGGTGGGGAGGAACAAGAAAATCGACCAGACTGCTTATTTGACTTTAACTGACTCCATCCGTATTTCAGTCGAAGCTGCTCAAAATGGCTCTTGTGGGCAGACGGGGCCTGAGTCAGCCAGTCAATAACACTCATCGAGTGTTCCCTGGGTACAGAGCCTAGAGCACAGAGCCTGGAGCTGTGGAACCAGAAACAAGAAACGTACAGTTCAGTCCTTCCCCAAGTTGCTGAGAATCTGAGGAAAACGGAAGGCACAGATAACGCTTGAGAGAGACTCAGGAGCCCATTGACGCGAACACAGACCCAGGGACAAATGAACACGCTGGATTTATACTGACTGAGGCCCAGGCTAGGCCTGAGACAAGCTGTCTTCTCCTGATTGACTCTCAGAGAAGGGAGCAAAGACCGTCTGGCATATTCCCATGTGTCCGGGCTACAGGGGCCACCTACTCCTGGAGCAGGGCTGTGGGAACAGATCCAGGCTTGGGATGGAATGTCCTTTTACACTGCCAGACGAGCTTTCTGTTTTGTAAATTTTTTTATTAAAAGAATTTTTTGTAAATGTTTATTTATTTTTGAGGGAGAGAGAGAGACAGAACACAATCAGGGGAGGGGCAGAGAGAGGGAGAGACAAAGAATCCGAAGCAGCCTCCAGGCTCCGAGCGGTCAGCACACAGCCCGACGCAGGGCTCGAACATACGAGCTGTGAGATCACAACCTGAGCCGAAGTCGGATGCCCAGCCGACTGAGCCACCCAGGCGCCCCAGATGAGATTTCTTGACATGCTTCTAAGGCTGTCTGAACCTCAGTTTCCTCATTTGTGATGCGGGGACAACCCCTATGCCTGACACTTGTGGTGAGATCAGAAAATGGCAACTGTCTGCCCGGAGCTGGCACAGGGTGGGCAGGCACCCGAAGGGTGGCATCATCCCGACGATCGTTCTAGAAATCCGTGTGGAAGGGTTTCACTCTTCTGTGCCTCCCTCATCAGCGGGTGAGACTCTTCTCTTTTTCCTGTCTCACCTCTGAACCTAGTCTGCTCACTGGTCTTCGGTCAGCAGGGCTGCCCCCCAGCGAGGCCGGGCCTGGGCGAGGTCCGCCTGGAGGGACGCCCGGTGTTGGTGCCATTGGGCCAAGTCGAACAGGAGGGTCCTGGCTGCGTCTTCTGTCCCTGAAGCCCCTGGGCTGAGAGAAGGAGCCAGGATGAGAGGCCAGGAGATGGAGTCAAAGGTCAGAAGCGGCCAGCTTCTGCACGTGGAGTCGGACAGGCGGGTGGCGGGTAGGACCGGGAAGTCAAGGAATGACCACGCGGTGCATCCTGGGTTAGGTGAGAGGCTCTTCTGACAAGGTGTATCTTTTCTGCGAGGCCATTTACAGCCAGAAATGACCTAGCGGCCTTCCTCAGCTGGATTGAATCCAGCTCTGGGGTGGGAGGGCTCGGGATGAGGGCACGCGGAGGGAGGCACCGCCTGGATCCCAGAGCACCACTCACCGAACCAGGTGGGGCATTGCCGAAGGTCATGCTAGCGACCCCCATGCTAGGTCAGAGCCCTTTCCCTCTCTGGGACCCAGAACGCGCCTCCTAACCAGGCTTCCTGCCTCCTCTTGGGCTCCCCCGGACACACCTTCTTCACACAGCCACCAAAGTGAAGGTGCACGTTGTAGACCCAAAACCCGTCACGGCCCTTGAGGCTCTCTAACCGACGGCTGGTCTCCAGCCTTTCCAGAACGCACGCTGGAAGTTCTGCAGGCTCCCTACCTTCTTCCCGAGTCGCCCTTGCTCTGTTTTACATATACTAGACTCATCCCTGTCCCCCTGGACCCAGCAGGCTCCTCCCCCAGGAAGGCTGCTCCCAGGCCTTGTGGACCCGGCTCCCTCCTCCATCCAGAACCGAAGACCAGCTCTCCAGCGAGGCCTTTGCTCACCGCCCAGGTGTTTTCCCACCCTGTTTTGGTTCTCTGCGGAGCACTTACCCCTGTGTGCTGGTTCCCAGTTCATGTGTGTGGTTCTTTATTTATTCCTGGTCTCTGGCCACTGTGAGACTGGCAACTCCCCGGGAGCAGGTGTTCTGTGCTCTCTGCTGTCTCTCCAAGTCAGGGGAAGGCCCTAGCCGAGGCCGGGTGCTAATAAGTACCTGTGCCGTGAAGGAGGGCTCCCTGCTCAGGGAGCCGTGGCCCCAGGCCCTCTGGGCGCAGGGGAACAGTTGGGTTCCCAGGGAGGTCATCCTTGGTGGCCCGGAGTCGGGACAGCATTGTGTCCACCACATCTAACGAAGGATCCGAGGGCATACTAGCAAAAGCCAGATTTCCACAAGGAGGCCTGGAAATGGGAGAGGAAGCCTGGGAGGTTAGGAACCAGAAAGATGCAAGAACCCAGTGGGTAGGGACGAGCCGGGACGGAGAAGACTGTGCTCTGACAGAATCGCCCCGAGCCAGGCCCCGCCTGCACCGCGCGCCCCCTGCGCAACGCTGGGTGGGCTGGTGGCCCAGAGTCCAGGCCAGGCTCCCTTCCCGTCCCAGCACCTTCAACACACACACACCCTCTGCCATCTCCAGAGCCCCGTAGGGAATGCTTTTTTATTTAAAATGCCAAGTTACAGGGCGCCTGGGTGGCTCAATTGCTTAAGCATCTGACTTTGGCTCAGGTCATGATCTCACCGTTCATGGGTTCAAGCCCTGCATTGGGCTCTGTGCTGACAGCTCGGAGCCCGGAACCTGCTTCGGGTTCTGTGTCTCCCCCTCTCTCGGCCCCTCCCCCTGCTCGCACTCTGTCTCTCTCTCCCTCAACAATAAACATTAAAAAAAATTAAAATGCAAAATCACTGTCTACAATACAATTTTTTGAACTTTGTCGTTGTGGATTCTAATTACCCATTGGGTGTTTAAATATTTTTTGTGAGTTCTAATGGATCAGGTCGATGGGAATATTTACAAACAGGCCAGTTCTTGCATTTACTCACAAGTGACCAAGCCAGAAGGAACAGTGCTTGGATTTTCGTTATTTGTCACCGGTGACGGCTGCAGGCCTGGGTCACTGTAAAAGCATGACTAGGTGCAGGAAACTAGTTTTTCCCCAGTCACTCTCCTTCTTTCCCTATTTTCCCCCTGCCCCTGCTGGTCTTACCACATTCCTTTTTGATGGTGAAAGAGTCAGATCAATGAAGGCATCAGAGGATTTGCCTGACAGGGTCTTTTTGTCTTTATCATGATCAGTCATGATCAGTCGTCAGAGCTGGGAAACGGGTGGACGCCTTAATTGCTCCTGGTGGCTCCTTTTGTTTTCTCTTCATGTTTCTGGTGGTTTGGTTTTGAAATCAGGAACAGCGTGCGGTGAGAATGTGTCCTGCCTTCCACTGAGGCCCTTGCTTTGACAGTGTTTTGGAAATTGTCAAGTGCACGCGTCATAAGGAATTTGGTTGGTGATGGTTCCTTCCGCCTCCGGGAAATGGCCCGGTCCTGCGCTATTCTGTTCCTTCTCTGCATCCTAAAGACCCCAGGATTTCCTGACCCTCCACGCCAGGGACTGTATGTCTCCAGGAGAAGCAGGTGTGGGGCCTCCCCTGTCCTCGCTGGGAAGGAAACCACGGCAAAGAAGGCCGCCCTAGAGGGAGCTTAAGTGTATCTCTGAGCACCGAGTCCTCAGCTCAGAACCCCCCTTTCTCTGGTGTGCAGATGGCCACAGTGCAGGCTGGGCTTCCCTACCTGGATCCAGTTCCCAGATTTCATTTAGCCAATCCCCAAATTTCCACAAAGAGCCCCTAGCGTGGCCTGCAATGTAGCTAAGGCCTCTTCTCTGGGAGTGAGGCCGAATACCTCTGGGTTTGGGTGTGCCGTGGAGAGTCCCTCCTCTACCCTGCTTGCCGCCTCAGAGAAGCTGGGCTTCAGGAAGGCGGAGTCTGTCCTGGGACCAAGCAGAGCAGGGTTACTGTGGACTGTTGTGCAAGGCGGGCATGCAGTCGATGTCTCTGGGGCACTTGACAAAGGACCTTGTTCCCGCTCACCTGTGCCTGGCGAGCCTGGGCAGAAATGCCCACCTGGAGACAGGGCATCGTCCTCCTTAACCATGGGGTCATTAGAAATCAGAATTCTCCCAAAGGATCAAGGCACGCTGTCCCCACGCCTGACTGTGCCCTCCCTAAGGTCACACTTCCCTCCAGGTGGCTTTGCACACGGGCGGTGTTTGCACAAAGTGGGCCACACCCCTGCACCCGAAGCCAGCCTGTGACTTTGGCTGGAAGCATGTCACGGGCCTCCCCTAAACTCCAGCAGACACAACGCAGATGTTAAGGCGATTTGTGACTCAGGAACTAGGAGCCCGGCCCAGCCTTGACAAGGGGCAGGGGCAGGGGCAGGGTGTGTTTCACAGCAGCCCCGTCCTAATCTGCGGAAGGGTGATCTTCGAGCAGGCGGGGGAGGGCAGGCATGCCAGGGGTTGAATAGACGGCTTTTATTCTCTTTGCCCGGTACTTCCTGCAGTTTTATGTTATCGCACGCAGTTACGAGAAGATGTAGATAATACACACGTTTGCCTTTTCCTGGTTATGTGTGGTATCATTGGCTACCAACCTGTGCAGGTCACAAGGACACATTCTGGCTGAATATCAGAGACTTTTATTATCTTTGACAACGACAACAACAACAACAACAACAACGACGACGACGGCCCCTCTGCTGTTATTGCACACAAGGTGGTAGAAATGTGCAGGTCCCTGCGCTGAAGTCCACAGTGAACAGAATCAAACGCTCCACGTTTGGGCCATGACTAAACAGCATGACGGAATGGGTCATTTTCTGGTCTGCTAGCCAGGCCTCCCCTCTGTGGGACGGTGGACAGCAGGCTGGGTGAGCCCCTGGATGGCCCGTGCCCGGGGGCAGGGGGCTGGGGGGGAGGGGCGCGGCGTGTGGTCCACGCAGCCCTGAGACTCCCCCGGCACTTGTAACCGTCTTTAAGGCGGCGCCTGGTTGCCTGAGGAGCCGCCTTGCAGTTCCGAACAGCGTCCGGACGGTGCTCAGGCTAAGCCCACATGCCTCTCGGGGTCTCATCCCTTTCTCTCAGCGGTCAGTCCATCCAGAAGAGATCTGGGGGCTGCCAACGAGGCACGGCGTCCTGCCAGTTTCTACAAGGACACGGGGGAAAGAACTGACACGCAGCCTCCATGCTCGCAGGGCTCACGTACTGGCTGAAAAGACAAGATGCACAGAGGCTGCCCGTCACAGAACTGGCACCTAAGTAACTCAGCATAGGTGCTTTGCAGGTGGATCGGACCTCTGGATGCGTGTAGGACATATGGAGACCGAGCCCCCGGTCCGGTCGTGCGGGCTCAGAGCCCGGCTCGTTCACTGGCCGAGTTAATAAGTGCTTTCCTTCCTCAGAATGCTGATGTGGTCCGCTAGCTGCACAATTCACCCGGCCCTGCTGTGCATTGCCATGGGCGATTTTCCTGTAGCTCTCCCTCGACGGTGGAATCATCAAATGCTTTACAGAAGTCATCTACCAAAGTGGGGAAATGGACGCAATCGGAGAAGTATAAGATTTGCCAAAGGTCACCAGGTTCCCTGTTCACCTTGGGCCTTGGGAAGCTGATCCCAGGCCAGAGGGAAATGCAGACACTTGAGGGAGGGTCATTTTTAGTGAGCCCTTCATCTGGGCCTCTAGAGCCCCGCGGCCCCTCTCTGTAGACGAGGGAGGGAAACATCACTTTCCCCTTCCCATCCTGCCCCGCATTATGCACCACGGCTCAGTCCGCGGCCAGAAAGAACATTCCTCGTTTTAACCGATGCCTTCTTGTGTAAATCTAAAAGGACCAGGAAGCAAGCTAGGTCTCAGTGCCCAGCCTGCGGCCACATGAGAGATTTCTCCTGGCATTCTGGGTTGGGCCTCCTGGGGGAAGGAGCCAGGTCCTGGAGCCGTTTTGGGTGTCCCCTGTAGGGGCCCAATCCCGCTACTCAGTCCTCATCGGAGAGGAGAGAATGACAGCAGCTGTCCCCGCGGCCTTCCGGGATGTGGGGACGGCCATACGCACACGCAGGGTGAATGCACAGATGGCCTCACACACAAAGGTGCTGGGGACCTTCTCTCCACCTTGCAGGGGGAGGTCTTGCTGCACTAGTAAAATGAGCTATCGAGACAAGAAAGATGAACTTGTTGACTAACCCTACAGGTGCCTACGTGGCACAATTTTAAACACGACGACCCCAAGATTCATTTGCGTGTGCGTCCGCTGACCTGCCTTTGTGACCGCCTGTACCAGGAAGATGCGTGATTTAGTAGGGCGTATGGTGAACATGTGAATGTTAGCGCACACCCTCGAGTCTCTTTGCAAAACCCTGAAAACCCATTTGGTAAAGGGTAGTTTTCCTAATCCCTCCTGCTAGAAAAAGGCAGAGCAGTCTCCTTAGGGCCCAGCTAATTCAGATTCCAGGGAGAGCTGTTAGCAGGAGAGGGTGCTGAGACAGGGGTGTGGGGTGCTGAAGCCCAAAATGCCTTCCCAGGGGTCTCTTTATGCCCCACTCTGGTTCGGGCTTGAGCTCCAGGTAATGAGGAAGAGTCCTGTGCCCATTACAGCAGCAGTATTGGGGCGCCCGGGTGGCTCGGTTGGTTAAGTGTCCAGCTGTTGATTTTGGCTCAGGTCATGAGCTCATGGTTCATGGGATCGAGCCCTGAGTCGGGCTTTGCGCTGACAGCATGGAGCCTGCTTAGGATTCTCTTTCTCTCTCTCTCCCCCTCTCTCTCCCTCCCTCTCTTTCTGTCTCTCCCTCACTCATGCCTTCTCTCTGTCTCTCAAAATAAAAAAATTAAAAAAACAAACAAAAAGCAGCAGTAATCTTTGGAGCCCTGCATGGGAAGTTAGAGTGTTTTACCACGTGATCATCCTAGACTCCTTAGTAAACAAACAGGCCCTTGACTCCATGAAATCCATGTTAGAGCCTTATCTGAATTTCCGATCCTTGACTTTCACTAACGCACAAAGCCTTCTCTCAGCTACAGGGCTGGTGATGAGTCTCTCTTGTCCGTCCGCAAAGAGAAGTATTTTCAATGCGTTCTCTTTATGGCTGTAATGACCAAGGGCAAAAAGGTGGAATCTCTCTGTACATTGATTTTTAGCACAGGCTCCACGTCTGTATGTAATTATGTTTACCATGCAGGTGAAGTAAGAAATTAAATTGGGCTCCTTAATGAAGGAGAATAACCAGTACCAGAAAGAAAAGATCACAGGAGAATCTGAGCAGCTAACCTGTTTGCAAATGCTGTTCTTGCTTTAGGTCTCTGTTGCTGCGTTCCCCCCACCCCCCACCCCCCAACACACACACACACACACACACACACACACACTCACACACTCACACACTCACACATACAGATAGATCTGTTTTTGCTTTCCCCTTGGTTTCTCAGGAAAGAAAAATCCCCCAGGATCTTCCTTTTCTGTCTGCCTGACAAACCTAATAGGAAACTTACATTAATCTGTAAGTGAGGGTAATGGTTTTTCTGCTGTTTCATAAAGTGCCACGTCCAATTCATGGATCCTGAAGAAGGAAGGGCCCCTGGGGAACCAGATTCACCTCCGTGGGGCCAGGTGACCTGCCACGCAGAGGTGCTGGGTAAGGTGCATGGGGGCTACCCGCTCCCACCGGGGAAAGTCTCTCCCCCACCCCCACGCACCCTTCTCTCACACTGAGAACACTGCCCCTCTGAAAAGAAGGCCCAGGGAATCGGATTTCCACCCTCGTCCGAGGTGGGAAGGGCAGGCTGGTTTTCCAGGCCGCACCCAGGGAGGGAGACACACGCTGAGCAGATCGGGTCAGGAAGCCGCCGCGTTTCACGCGCTCAGACATTCGGCGACGGTACGTCCCGATGTGCCGTGTGGTCTCGAATCCATCCTGACCCAGTGTTGCTTCTAGAATGTTCCTGGTGAGCGTCTCCTTCGCTGCAGTTAGCTCCGAGCGCCCTGTTCACTTGGGGGGGGGGGGTGGTGTGCCCGCTCTGCGAACTCCAGGAGCCTGTCCCTGCTTGGAGGCCAGAGAGCCCCTTGCCCCTGCTCTGGAGTCACCTCCGGAGGACAGGGGACAACGGCTTCTGAGTTCTGCCCTGAAAGCCAGGCCACCCCTTCCTCTCCTAATTCTGAGGAAACTGAAGATCGTCTTGGCATCAGTTTTGCTTTGCAACAAGGTTTTATTTGCCCTGTCTTGTAGGCAGGCCACAGAAGGGTGCTCCCTGCTAGCCTCCACCTCCTCTTGGAACCACAGGCTGCGGGTGCTGTTCAGAGGAACCACCTCCTCACTCCACCTCTCAGTGGTCATGTCCTTGGCTCTGGTGACAGCCAGGGGGGACTGGGGGGCCTGGGGGCTGGGGCGGGCGGTCCAGGGAGGTCCGGGACTCTGCCCTACCAGGATGGGCGACAGGAACTGCCCTCTCAGGGACACTTCTCTGCCTGGGGAACATCCCCCAAGGAGGTCATCCCCGCCCCACCCCAGCACTGCCACAGTCAGCCCCATGCATCCTGAGAAAGGCAGTCAGGCCCGTAATGGAAGCAGAGAGGAGCAGGAGCAAGGACTTCTGGGATCTGGCTCCTATTTGCCAACTTCTTCCTCTATGACCTTGAGCTGTTTCCTGCCAGGCACCTCTGCTGCCAGCCATGGACGCGGGAGTCAGGCCCACAGACTCTTGCAGGGCAGAGGGGGTCCCTCTCAGAGGGCCGACCGTGGTCCATCTGAAGGGAGCCACGGGCCCATCTGTCTGACAGGGAGGCGCTGGAGGCCTGGTTACGGCGGCCCCCGCCTCGGCCTTTCCGGCGTCCATGTGAAGCCGCCAGGAAACGGCCAAGTCAGCCCCTGCCGCAACACCTTCTAGAACAGAAGAGGCCTTTCCGAGAATCTTGCTGCACCCCGAGGGCGAGGAGTGTCAGATTTTGCAGTGGGGAAAGCTGGCAACCCGAGAGCCTCTTCTAAGTAACCTTTGCCTCGGCCGCCTGCCAGCTATGTGCCTGGAGACCTGCCTTTGATCACGACTTGTCACCTCCCAGGAGATGTTCCACTTTCCAAGCAGGTGAAAACCGAACCCGATTAAAAATAGTCAACTGGACTCTTTACAGAGTCCCCTTGTAAAGCGAAACAACCTGTGCTCCTCCAAGTGGCAAAAAGGCCCGCCCCCGCCTCTGGGTCCCCAGGCTCCCCGTGGCCTGCCAGGTCCCCAGTGCTGCGCCCCACGACCCCGCGCAGCCCCGAGCCCCGGGGGCACGGCTTGGCTCTGCTCCAGCCGGCCGCACCCTTGGCCGCCGGCCCCTGGGTTCACCTTGGTGACCGAGGGGCCACCGTGACCGTCCACGGCCCTCCCCCTCCTTCCTGTTCTCGCCAGCGCTTTATGGACCCGACGTTTCTGGAGCTTTCTCAAAAACTGTGGACGCATTCCCAGTGGAAATCATGACATTTTCCGTTTCACATTACGTACTCCACAATGCCTCAGGAAAGGAGAGAGAGAGAGAGAAGGCAAACAAGGCCTGGGAGCCAGCCCCCTCTCTCTCTGTAAACAGCCGGGCCAGGCCTCGTCTGCGCCGCGGTCCTCTGTTTATCCTGGAGTCACCTCCCCGAGCCTGACAGCTAGGGCTCCAGCCTTTTCCCCTCCAGTCAAAGGCCTGATGAATAGGTACACTGCCTTTTCTACCCGCTCCCGTGGCACATCTGGATCAGGGCGTGCCTGTCCGCTTCGTCGTGTGTGTGTGTGCGTGCGTGTGTGTGTGTGTGTGTGTGTGTGTGTTTTAACTTTACTTTCGACTGCCATGGTAACTGCTCCATGTTTGGCAAAGGGAAAGAGGAAAAAAAAAAAAAGGCTCGGAGAGAAGAAAAGGAGCTCTCAGCGCGGGCCTGGCGGCCAGCCAGGGTAATCATGCCGCAGAGCTGAAATGAGGCCTCTGGCGGGCAGCCAAGTTACAAAGAACAAAGCTGTCAGTTCCCAATGTTGGCGGCAAAGCTTGTTTGGCACCCTTATATGGTTTCCCAGAACTCCCTGCCTTGGCCGGCTTCCATTCCCTTCAGGGCAGCAAACAGGATTAGCACAGCTCTGAGTTGTTTTTCTCTTCTCTCCTCCAACTGTTCCAGTGACATCATCCCTGCTGCATTCATTTGCCAGCAGGGTGGTTTTTTTCTCTCTCTCCACCACCCTCCCTGCCTCCCTCCCTCCCTCCCTCCTTCCATCTCTCTCTCTCTCTCTCTCTCTCTCTCTCTCACACACACACACACACACACTCCACTTCCTTCCTGTAACGGCCCCCTCTCTCCTCTGACTTTCTTTAAACGCAGTGTTTTAGGTCATTCTTCTTGTCCAGCTTCCCTGTTAAATTAAAAACGCCCTGGTGCTTGTACATTTAGCTGAATCAAGCCAGACGTTGTATTTTATTTTTATAACTGAATTCCTGTGAGATAAAAATCTCATTTTCCTTAGCAGGCTGTAATCAGCACTCACAGGGCTGTGGTTTCCAACTGTCCCATCTCCTGCTTCCTTATGAAGCTCGGCTCAGAAATGAACTTGGCTCCTGTTCAGGTTTAAAGGGCCCGCGGCCGGTCCCACGTTGCTTGTTCTCTCTCTCTCTCTCTCTCTCTCTCTCTCTCTCTCTCTGTCACACACACACACACACACACACACACAGGATGTGTGTCCAAAGGCCATTATACACACACACACACACACACACGCACATACATCCTTAGCTACACAAAGGGTGTGAAGCTACCCACCAAGACAAACGAATACACAATCAGTACACAGTATCATTTCTCTCCCTTTGCAGAAAGAAAATAGGTAAATAAATAGAAGCCAAAAGCTGCTTCCAAAAAGACTGGTTTAAACTAGCAGGCAGGCAGGCGTTATGCAACTAATGGCTGGGTTCATGAAAGAAACTGAGGTTCCCGACTGCACAAATGTTCCCCCGCCCCCGTCCCAGTCCCCCCCCCCCCCACCTCACTCTGATTCATGAACTAGTTTTCAGATTCATGAATCACTCGGGAGCCAGCAAGAGAAAAATGAGTAGTATTGATCTCATTTCAATTGAAATTGGCTCATTATGGCCATTCTGGCCGTGGACAGCTTTCCACGACCAGACGCTGGCCGGCATCCGAGGTCTGCAGGCAGGCGCCCCCACCTGCGGGCGGAGGCAGGAGTCCTGGGGTGAAGCCTTCTGCGAGGGTTCCCCTTCTTGTTATCATCAAATGGGCATAATAAGATCTTACTATTAAACGGCGAAGGGACTATGGCTGGACTAGGGCCGTCTTCCTCTGGCAGATCTGTTGCCTGCTTCTAGTGTTCTCCATCTTTCTTTGTTTTCACTTTTAATAGATCTTTTAAGAGGCATCTCAGGGCAAATTCTTTTCTGGATTTCTGGTGACTTCTCAAGGACTACCTAAAATAGAAATTCACCTTCTACAAGGTGACTTCAAATTCAAATCTAACTAGGAGGTCCTGGGATTTCTTTCTTTGTTTTAAGGCCAACAGTTGCTCTTAGCTTTTGCTGCCCACCCTGCCCCCACTCTCTTTAGCCAAGAAGGACTGGGCAGATATGGATCTTCTAGATTTGGGGTGATCTGATTTCTATCGGGAACGGTTGCCTACCCGTGGATGACTGTCTTCACATGGACACGGGGCTCTGGAATTTTATGAAATGGGTGTTTTCCTTCCCAAATGACGTAACCAATGTTCTTATCACCAATTGTCCAGGAAGTGGGCACTGAGTGTTGGTCCAGGGGCAGCGCAAAGAGAGACTTTGGGTCCCCCAGCAGGTTTATCAAGGATTGCCCATCTGCTTCCCTCTAATAGCCTTTCTTCTCTCCACTTGAGTTCCAACTCAACCACCTTCCCTCTTGACAGGTGCCCCCCACTGCAACCCAGCCCAACACGTTTGACCATCTGCACAGCCGAGAAACCCTCTCTTCCTCTCTCGAACACTGCTCTTGTGAGAGCAGATCTGGATAGGCTGTTGGCCTTGATTTGCAGTTCACATTGTATTCTGTGTGGTTTCTGCCCCCACGTCCTTCCACCCCTACCCTCCCACCCCAGGCAGATTGAAAACAAGGGACTGGACATATGCTTTTCAGAAACCCCACAGAAGCTGGCGACCAGCACCAGAAAAGAATTCGAGCCCAATCTGCATAATTTTGGATCCAAGCGTTTAGAGATGAGATTCTTATCCATTGACTTCAGACACACAGTCATGCCATTAAACGCATTTAACTTGGCTAGGATTCGATGATGTGACCTTACTCCCTTTTTATCCCTGCAAGGGCCCAGAGAAGCTGAGAGCGGTCCAAGAAGGGGAAAGAAGATGGGGCTGTGTGAATTTCAAGAAGCAATTGGTTCGGAGGCAGAAAGAGCTGCTTGGCGTTCCCGTGAATACCGAGTGAAGGTGCCTTTCGGTTCCGAGCCGCCCCAGCCTTTGGGGGGCTGAGCCTTCAGCCAACCAGAGTCCCGGGCCTGCGGGGCCCCAAGGGTTAAAATCACTCCCACAAATTTGCTGGCTGGCCTCAGAGCAAATGGGGATAGTGGGTTGGCTCATGTTTTGCATTAACTCGTTTGCTTTTTTTTTTTTTTTTCCTATTTCTAATAACATTCCAAGGACTGGACTTATCGTGCAGAGGTCTGGACTTTTATGAATTGTTAATGGTTAACTAAACAGAGACCCTCAGGACGCCCACCCTGCTGTCTTTGGGGTCGGGGAGGGGAGGGACGTCGGAAGAATGTGGTTTCTCCATCCGTGATCCGCTGGCTAGTGACCCGAGGCCCCTTTCAGAGAATTTGCTAAATAATCTCAAACATATTGAGGATCTTACTCATGTTTGGAAAAAAAAGAAAAGGGAGGGAAAAAAAACAAAACAAAACAACTACCTTCTTCCTTCATTCATGGAGAGTGTGGTTTCCTTCTATTTTGTTGCCAGATGCACTGACGGTTGCAGATTTAACCCCGAGTTTTCTTTCGGGAGAGGGCAGCTGTCTCAGATGGCCACACCTAGCTCTGGGGGACCCGAGTGTCCTGGTGCAACAGAGAAACCACACATTCAGAAGTCAACCGCATGAATCATGGGCTGATAGAACAGTTGCAGAGAGAGAGAGAGAGAGAGAGACAGGACGTGAGGTGGCCATCCCCCCTCACAACCGTGCACTCCCCCTGCTCCCCCCCCCCGCCCCCCACCGCCAGCAGTCCACCCTGCTTGGTCCAGTCCTGGTTTAGATTATGACAGGGAGTTCCCTGCAAAAGGCCGTTTGCAGCCTATTTAGATGTCACTAGGGAAACTTCTTCCCGGGGTTCCAACCGCATATCTCTTTGTTCCATTTCATCACCTGTGCCTTCCTTCCGGTTCTGCCTGGAACATCATTACCCTGCCTTCGTTGTGCACGTGGGCAGCCCTTCAAAACAAAAGAAAGCCCAGGTACAGCGCCGCCGTTGAGGGAAGGGCTCAGCACCGGCCAGGCTCACCTTTGGGCAGAACCCAATGTCACTCCAGCGACACAAGGTGTTAAGGAGATGCCCTCGTCCCCTCCTGCGTCCCGGGCACCCCCCTGCGATTCCTCCCTGGGTCAGCTCTCAGGACTCGCCCCAGCAATGGTAGGGGGGAGCTCATCACCCTGACTGGGATCTCAGCTTTAGCCCAACCCGAGCCTGGAGCCCTCCCCTCTGGGCTTCTGTGTGCGCTACCTGTTTTAAGCTTCATTGTTGCCTCTCTCCTTCACCCCCCACCCCGGTTTCCTCAATTCCTGCGCCGTGAGTCTCTTACGCCTTCTCGTTTTGGAAATCTTGGTCTCCAGATGTGCCAGCTCAGGACTTTGCCAGGACAATTCTCACTCGATTATTTCTTCCGCGGCCATGGCCATCAGATGTCCGGTCACTCTGGTGTTTGTAACACTTCCCCATCTCGTGCCACGTGAATTTCATTTACCTGCTGTTTCTTCTTCTGGGTCACGAGTAAAAATGACGAAGAAGGGTCCCTTTCCTTGTCACTCCGTCCCCACGGCCTGCTGGGCCTCGCGGAAGCCGCCCACACGCCCCCTGAGCCCACCCAGCGGCCCCCGGCGAGAAATGGGTGGGCTTCCGGCACCAGGCCGGGGTTTAATATCCTTGAGATCCATTTAGTGTCTGCACACCTGGTTGCTATGGAGACGGTTGTCATAAAAACACACCGATCTGTGGAGAGATATAAAACCATCCCCGTGGCACGCAGTTGGACACGTTAGCTCAGAGAAATGGCTTGCAGCCTGTCGCTTCCCTTTGTTGACACAGTGCCTCTGCCTTTCAAGCCCGACCTGGACGACCTTCTTAGAACCAGGCCAGGGCAAATCCATTCTCAGTTAATATTTCGTAAGGGACAATCAAGGGCTTCGCCAAACGCCAGATGCCCCAGCCTTCCTGTCCCAAGCTGAGTCAGCCCAGAAGAGGACATTCTTCTTTGGCACGCTTTGTTCTCTGCTGACTGTCATTGATCCGTCAGCACGACTGACCAGGCAGAATAAAAACACTGACCGTGCGGACGCTTCGGATCAGGCAGCTGGGGTTGAGTAACAGGTGTGGAGGGGCAGCCTGGGATGCCCAGTCCTGCCCGGAGGGGCCGAAGCTGGAGGGGGCCCCGGAGACCAATCCAGGATGTCGTGCGGGCCCGTGACTGTCATCTGCCAGCCTGGCGCTGGGTGGTTCAGCAAGAGACCTTGTAAGGTGCACAGGGCTCCCACTAACCACCGTCGCCCCCTCACCGTCTAAATCCTCAAAGCCTGAATTTGGTTACCGCTGGCTGAGGTTACTGTCTCCCTCGGTCTGGTCTAAGTGCAGAAACCAGTGAAACACCTCGCTCTCCTCTCTCATCTGGGGAGCTCTGGCGGTGCGAAGGGGCAGGCACAGATGTATTCTGCGGTCCACAAAGTGTACGGAGGGTCCTTCTGAAATGTGTTTGGGGAAGGGGGTGAGCGAATGATGCGCTCTTTGTATTTTTAGCTCTGCCATTGGCCGAGTGTTCCCTGGAGCAGGAAAATGGCTGGAGAGAACGAGTTAAGGCGGGGGTCACGTTGTGAATGCAGGCAAGGTTGGCTTCCCTAATGGCTTCCAGGGCTCGAGGCTGCAGCCAAAACGTGAGCTCCCCTGCCCCCCCATAGGCGTGCGTGCATGACACCTGAGACCCAGGTCGCCATCTGTGCTCTTCCTCTGTTTGGAAGATGTCTGACTTCTAGAAGACAGGCCATGCTCTCGTCTTTGACTTGACCTTTCCTCCTCAGCAATTCCTTTCGTTCCCCAGTGCCTCGTTTCCCTTCTTTTTTATTGGGAGATGTGTTTCTGTTTCTATTGAAAACCAAAAAGCAGTTTAAAAATAAAAGGTGGGGGGTGGGGAGCGCCGGGGTGGCTCAGTCGGTTGAGCGTCCGCCTCGATTTCGGGTCAGGTCACGATCCCGGGGTCATGGGATCGAGCCCCGTGTAGAGTTCTGCAGTGGGCATGCAGCCTGCTTGGGATTCTCTCTCTTTCTCTCTGTCTTTCTCCCTCTGCCCCTCCCTGCTTGCTTGCTCTCTCTCTCTCTCTCTCTAAAATAAAAAAAAGAAAAACAAAAAGAAGAAAGAAAACCAAAAAGCATTTTAAATGTCTTCTGCTTTAGTCGATCCTATCACATTGCTACTGAGAGAGGAGGGAGAGATGAGACCCAGGCTATCAGGTCTGATTCTGAGAACAAGTAGTGCACTTATCATGCATGATATTAACATGAAATGTGATATAATATTAAGACACCTGTTCTTAGTGCCCCTGCTGACTGGATGGTATTCCAAAATCCCTGCCTCTCTGCTCTCGTAAATGCTTTAGCAACTTCCATTAAACACCCCGGGATGCGTGTTATTTCAGCCTCTCGTTTACATATCTTCGATTTCTCCAAATGCCCTCTTAACACCTCTTATCAATAGTTCATGGACAACATCATCGTTAGTTCCCAATTGCCCTTCCCCCTCATCTTTGTTTTTCTTGGTTAAGATAATTTTTTAGGGGTGCCTGGCGGGCTCAGTCAGTGGAGCATATGATTCTAGATCTTGGGGTATTGAGTTCGAGCCCCAAGTTGTGGGTAGAGAGTTCTTAAATACAAAATTAAAACAAAAAAGTAATTTTTAAAAAAGCAGTCTAAAAGCTCAGCCAATATGGAGTCAATTACCTTTCAACTTCCTCTTCATTCATGAAACGGGCCTACTTTTTCTGTTTCCGCACGCCTTCCCCTGAACCAAAAAAAAAAAAAAAAAAAAGAAGAAGAAGAAGAAAGAAGAAAAAAAAGGGAAAAAAGAAAACATGTTTAAAAAAACACACCACATTCCCCTCAGTTCCTTTGGCTGGCATTAAATTATCCTGCTTTTTTTTTTTTTTTCCTGCCCTCATGTTTTTCCTGAAAACTTTAACTTAGACCTGATGTTCTCATTGTCCTCCCGCCGTGTCTCCATTTCTCAAACAAGTTGAGGAGGGAGTTGCTCTCTGGATTTTTTCTACCCTGGCCCAGCTGAGAGGCCCGTGGAGCTCGCCTCTCTTGCTATCTTTTGTCTTGTTTTCACGGGACCCGTAGTCTTGGCCTCGCAGTTATGGCGTCGTGTTATCTTTCTCCCAAGGCAACAGCTCACATCCTGGCAAACCAGACAATGGCGGTGTGTGTCTTTACTTAGTTTTTATACCTTTTGTTTCAAAATGCAGGATTTCCTTATGGTTTGTTTGGGCTTTTCAAAAAGCTTATTTACTGACCCAGAGAGGTGCCAGACTCACACCCTGAAGAATACAGGCCAAGTTTATATGTGCCTGAAAATACACCATCATGTCCAGGCCTATTTGATGTTTGGGGCCAATTTAGAGGCTGATTTGATTGCTGTGTCGTTTGCCAAAAAAGTGGCTGCTCAAACAGGCCAAAACCTCAGCTCACGGAGCCTCTTGTATAGCCAGAGCAGGGCTAGAAATTCAGACGAGGATAATGTCTGAAATGGAAAGAACGAGGATTACATTTTTAAATTAGGGTCTTGTGTCCGCATTGGTAGTCAACTCGAATCATTTATTTGTTTAAATTAAGCCCCTTGCCTTAATTAAAAGTTGCTCTCTGATATTTAAAAATTAATCCAACCGTGTTTAAGCCCCACATTCCTAGATCTTGTACCAAGATCTTCATACAATATTTTCTTTTTTTTTTTTTTCAATGCTTATTTATTTTTGAGCGAGAACACCAGGGGGGTAAGGGGAGAGAGAGAGGAAGACAGAGAATCCCATGTAGGTTCTCCGCTGCCAGGGCAGAGCCCGACATGGGGCATGAACCGTGAAATCGTGACCTGAGCCCCAATCAAGAGTCTGACGCTTAACCGACTGAGCCACCCAGGCGTCCCTACAGTATTTTCAACACGATGTTTTAAAAAACGAACACTTAGGTCAAGACACGAGGTCTTCTCAAGAGAGAGAATATGTGATCTTCATGATAGGACCACAAACAAGACGCTAACGCGTGAGTTTATGGCAGGTTTACTCAATTATCTCTAACCAGTGTGGACCAATGTGTTTGTTTTATTTTCTTTGAGGTCAGTGTGATATCAAACGCCCAAGGAGTGCTGGGGAGAGTCACAAGAATACAGACTCGTCAAGAATGCACGCACAAATGTGCACGGATGGACACAAAAGGCAGGCTCGTGCCACTGCCCTCATTGAAGAACCACAGGGACGTGGCCAAGTGAGGTGAAATGTTCACACTGTATCTGCCGTGCAGAGCCGGCCCTCTGTCCAAGAGCAGTTCCAGAGCTCAGATCCGGGTGATTCAACAGGATGCGATGGGGCCTGGATCCAAGTAGCTTTTCCAAGGAGTCTGACTCTGTGCTCTAGGTGCGTAATGCATGCTTACTCCTTTACGGCAAGACGGTATCTCCAGAGGTTTCTACGTCCTCTGCCTGAAGGGATCATCTCTGCCATCACGTTAGCCTTTAGAGCCCGTTGTCCAAGGTTGGAATCCAATGCCACCTTCCCTTGGAGACCTACCTCAGTCCCCACTTAAAATGGATTTCACCTTTTTTCTGGGTGCCCAAAATACAGTACCCCTCTGTCGAAGCCTTATCCCTCCTTCTCTGTTACAGCTGTCTGTTGGGCAAACCAAATGGTGAGCTCCTTGAGGGGAAAGATTATGTCTTTTCCCTCCAGATCATGACTCTGCTCTGTCCAGAATTTATTATTTTGCATTTCGATGCCTCTGTCCAGGTGTCTCTCTGGAACCATAGATTGAAAGCTCTCTGGGCACATGGACTTCGTTTTGTGTTTGTATCCGCAGTGCTGAACAGATCATCTGTCACACTGAAGGTGCTCTGATGCCTGTTGTATAACTGGAGTTGTACAACCTATAGACAGAAGACCTAAGTGTCCATACAGCTTTCTCAACACTCCCTAGTGCAGACGGTTCCCAACCTATGAGGGTTCAGCTTGTGATTTCTTGGCTTTCCAATGGTGTGGAATTGATACGTATTCAGTAGAAACCATACTTTGAATTTTGAATTTGGATCTTTTCCTGGCCTAGCGGTACAGTCCTCTCTCCTGAGCCACGCGGTGGCCTCGGCTCCCAGGCAGCTGTGCGATCACGAGGGTCAACAATGGATCCGGTCCCATCATTTGGCGCTCGCACGGCCCTTCTGTTTTTCACTTTTCGGCACAGTAGTCAATAAATTGCATAGATATTGAACGCTTCATTATCGAATAGGCTTTGTGTTAGATGCTCTCACCAAACTGTAGGCTCATGGGAGTGTCCTGAGCACCTTTAAGGTTGTCTGGCCTGAGCTGTGATGTTTGGTTGGTTAGACGTGTTCAATGCGTTTTCCACTTAGGATATTTCCACCTTACGATGGGTGTGTCCGGAAGTAACCCCATTGTAAGTCAAGGAAGGTCTGGATACACATCTTTCTTGTGGTTTGCACTTAGTCCCTTCCTATTCTTTTTTAGTCCGATGAAAACTGGCTCCTTCCCTTACCTGTAACTGTTTCATTGTAACTGTTCTTGCTTGTTCTGCGAACTTCCTAAGCACCTGTATTCCAAAGGGCATTTTTCAGGATGTACCTTATTCAGTCCTCCTCAAACATCTGGCACCGGCGATGGTTCCCTTGCACTGGAATTCTCTCCGCGACCTTGGTGTCCACGGTGCGACACTCTTCTGTTTTCCTTCCTTTCACAGAACCTTGCGTCTCCAGCTAATATTGGTGCCCCCGGCCTCCTGGGCCCCCTCCTCTCCCTCAGCAGCCCTATCCTAACCATGGCTCCCATATCCCTCTACGTTGGAATGAGCCCCAGATTTTCATCTCTAGCAAAAACCAGTTCACCAAGCTTTGGACCATCATTCCCCCAAACATACCAGACATCTCCAAGGGGATGCACTGTAGTCCCTTTAAGTCAGTAGTGCCATCATCTTCCCACCAAAATTGGTACCCGCTCACCACTCCTCATCATCCTCATTATATTCCGGGAGCATCTATAGCTATTTTGCTCATTGGTCTACCTCCCGTTCACCTCCACGTCACCACTGGTCGTAGCTTTCTGAAATATTTGCTCTATAAACTGCCGTCCTATCAGTCTCATCCAAGACCCCCACGCACACGGTCTGAACTGGGCACAGACACATAAGACCTCTGACCTCGGGCTCTGGGCTCCAGCCTTACCAAACTGCTTGTGCTTCCGGAAGACCTTCGAACCTGCCACCCCTGCTGACCACCTGGTAGTTCTCCTGATCTTCTGAGACTCACCTCAGCTGCCTCATTCCGCGAAGGCTTTCCTGCCCCTCACCTGCAGACCTGAGAATGCCTTCCTTTCTGCTTCCCATTCTGTTTGGACATCACTCCCATGTCATGGTCCTTACATTGTTTGGCACCGCCCTGGGTCTCCCGTCTTTCTTGTCAACTGGGCTGCGAACCCCTCAATGGCACAGTCACCTGCAGATCCCATTTTAGGAGGTCACCTACTGTCACTCGTCCTTCCTTAACAATCAGGTGCATTTTGAGGCAAGGGGACAAAGGAAAGATGGGAGTGTAGAGCCCTGCTATTCCGTTCCCCGCCCCCCCACCCCGATACACTGTGCTGTTACCTGGCCGATCCATTGGAGTAAGAAATGTAATTCAGCTGAATTCATCACGGGGCCCCTTGCTGTTGGCTTTAGGGTTGCCGTGAAAAGAGAGATGTAGTTTTCTACGTCGATCTGTTTTTTAAGTCTTTGCAGTTATTAGGCTAGAAGCTCTTTCAGCCTTCCTTCATGCTGAGTTAGAGGCAAGAGACGAGAAACCCAGAGAATCAGCTCCTCCTAAGGCCTTCACCCTATTTATTCACACCCACAGAGCCCTAAGTCCAAACCTTTAAAGGCCCAGCCATAAACTCACACAAACGCACCCTTTCTCCTCTGTGCTCTTGTTACGTCACCCCTTAGGCGACTATTGCTGTGAATTTGCCCATGTTCCTTGTCTGAGGGTTTCCAATATTCCATCCGTATTTCCTTTTTTATTCTTATTGCCAGGTAGGAGCAAATGCGGCTATCTCCATTCCGCACAAAACCACCAGCCTGAAGCAGGACAAAGACCGCACTCCAGGGGAACGCAGATGGAAATCTAACGGGTCCCAAGTCAACCATAAAACCCGAGTTTGGTGTCATGAGGTAGGACGGTACCAGGAGATGATGCTAAGTACCGACCCGATACAACAAAGAGGTACACAGTGTGTGCTCGGCATCTCCCATACCTTGGCAGTGACCCCACGTGGCTTGACTTTCCAGGAATGCCGCTCCTGTGCCAGTTACTGGTGAGCATTCAGGCCAGGCGCAGGGTTGAATGCAGCTCTGGGAAACATGGCCCTGCCGTCCAGCACGCCCATGGCCTCACGCTCAGGCATGGCCTGCCCTTGTTTGGTAAGATAAAAGAAATGTATAACACGTTCTCCCTGACTTTCAGGGATGCCCAGGGCATTTTTCTAATAACAGCAGCAACTTCTATTGCGCTTTTATTCTTGATTAATCATTTCTCAATGTAGCCTTGTGGGCTTAAGGGCCAGTGAGGGAGAAATTGGGCTGGGGGGGCAGGGGTGAGGGAGATTACTCCAGACAAGAGGCATTGCTGTAAACCTTGCAGCAAAATTATCTTTGCGAACTGAAAGGCACCTGAATTTTATCCAAGTGAAAAGCTGGCCAGTGACTATGATTTCAAATGATCGCTGTCTATACTTCCAATGCACGGACACAAGGGTCTTTGGCTTTTGTTTGTTTGTTTGTTTGTTGCAATAACCTAGGGAACATATGCAAATTGAAGCGATTCTGGGTAGTCTGAAGTGAAAGCTCACTGAATAATTGGTCTAGAAGTACACAATGTGGTTGTAAGACCGTTATTTACCAGTAAACAGTACACAACATTGAGACAGACTTGAGGGGTGCAGGAAATATGTAGGTTAAATACTAAAAGAGCAAAAACCCTAAAAACAGCTAATGCTTGCTAGAAATCAAGGATTTTTTTTTTTTTTTGAGATAAGGAGAAGATATTAGGAAAAGTGGATTAACACTTTCCTTGTGGTTGTACACGGATAGCGTAGGGTCTACACTACAGAGCAGAGTTTCTCAGTGTGGTCTTGGGAAACTTTCTGTTATTTGCTTCTTTTAAGATGTCGCGCGGCCCTGTCCCTGGCTGTGGAGTCTGACATACGTCCCTGATCTGCTCAAAAGGCTCGATATCTAATTTCCACGTCTGCACCTTGCAGAAGCCAGTGGAAATTAAGCAGTGATGGATTATCCCACCCAAATCACATCTCGCCGAGGGAAGATGTATTGAGAACACACGCTTTTCTTCTTTTAACACCTTTTCTTCAGAGGACCTGACTCCCTCCCTGTAAGGGGGGGGGGGGATCACAATGGAGACATGCCCCGTAGTCAAACTGTAGCTGTGGGGGGTGCTGGGGTGGGGAGAGAAGCAGGACAGCTGCAGTGGTACGGTTTACTGGGTTACCCCTCAGGAGTCATCCTCTGCCTACACACACTTCACTGAGGGGATTCTGGAAGTGAGGTTCTTGGGTCACTCTACTGTGGGATGCAACAACTGTCTGCAGCACACCTTGGAAGGTTCTAGAAGTACCTGCTGACATGGCAAATGTGGGGGACCACCTCCTTGGACCTCCTCTCAATAGACCAACATGAACTCATTCCCCACTGCCAACCACCAATCCCTACCCCCTTGGAATGGAGAAGCCTCTCTACTTCCAAACCCCTTGGTGCCATTGTCCTTGCTTCAGTCCCTACTAACCTAGACACAGGCAAAAGGCAGGCCCCAGAGTGACGCTGCAAGATGGCGATCCATCGCGAGGCACCTATGAAAATCCGTGTTGTCCTGATGACCCAGTTCATGCCCTCGATATGCCCCTGCAAGTGGTAGGAGCTTTCTGAAGGACATTTTGGCCTTTATTTTTGTACCTCTGTGTAAGCTGTTCTCCTTTCTGACAACCTAGTGGAGTCACTTAGAGAGCTTTTAAAGAATACTTATGGCTGGGCCACCCCCTCCCCCGCCCTCCTACCCCAACCGATAAAATCAGATTCTCTGTTGGGAGCAAGGCAGGGGGGAAGCTGGCAACGGTGAGCTCCCCAGATGAGTTTAACGTGCAGTCCGGGGATGAGAACTGCCAGGTCAATGGCCATGGCTCTGGGAGAAGAGATAGGAATGTGCCAACGTTGAGGCAAGTTTTCACTACTTTAAGGAGCCCCACTCTGTGCAGGTTGTATGCCTGGGTTCTGGAAATACATCAATACATAGAGCACAGGTGGCCTTGTACTTTAAAGAGGGATTCAGACAGATAAAGGATCGTGTCTGTGTTAGCTGGTTGTGCTATGAGGCGTGCTCGGGGGGCACAGTCCAGGGACCCCGCTCTCCAGGGGAGCTGTGAAAGTTTCCTGCAAGGGTTGAAGCCTGAGTGGCTCATAGTATGAGTGGGACCTTGGCAAATGGAGAGGGGGACGCAGGATATTTCAGCAGGAGAGAAGGACAGTGCGCAGGGGTGAAGCAGCATGATTTGTTAGGAGACTAGAATGTCGTCTCCAGGACAGCAGGGTGTTCGGGTATTCTCTGCTCGTTCTTGAGCGCCATCAGGAGCATAACAAATATTAGTGGAATGAATGAATGAAAAAATGAATGAATGAATGAACAAATGAGTGAACGAACGAATGAATGAACGAATGAACACAGGAGCATTGCCTTCTCAAGGGCACAGGGGATGCCAGGAGAAAAGGCTGGGGAGCAAACAGGATCCCTGATATGGATGGAATTCTGGGGCATGTGAATCACCCATAAGCCAGTTGTTCTCAACTGGATGGAGAATAAGGATCCAGGGGCACCTGGGTGGCTCAGGTGGTTAAGAGTCGGACTTTTGGTTTCGGCTCAGGTCATGATCTCACGGTTCTTGAGTTCGAGCCTGCACTGAGCCTGCTTGGGTCTCTCTCTCTCTCTCTCTCTCTCTCTCCTCTCTCTGCCCCTCCCCACCCTCTCTTGCTCTTAAAAAAAATAAAAAAAATATATTTTACGAGAAAAAAATTCTCTCAGACCCTCACACAGTGGCAATAGTACTTTTAGGCACATTGAGAAAATGCATCTAGACTAAAAAGTTCCTACAAATTTCATGATTTTTAAAATGAATTTTGATTTTGACCACAACAGTTACGTGCAAGTAATACATTTCTCCCCAACATTGAAGTTTAAGAAATTTTGCCTTTATCTTTTGAAAACAAATCATGACTGAGCTCCTTCTAATAAAGGTAAATTAGAAAGTCTATCTCAGTCAATCATTTGGCATAAAATTTAGGAAGAACTCCGGGTCTACTGTGGCCCAGCTGGTGCAGGTACCCCCATCCGGGGAGTGAGATCAGCAGAGATGTGCCTCATGGTCCTTGTCTCCCTTCTTTGCAAACCTTGCCACAGAACCCCAAGACCAGGGTTTTGGGGACCCAGCATCCCCCAAACCCCCATAGCTATCACCCATCCATCCTAGGTCCTGAATGTTCTAAGACTGGGGTCTCTGTTACCCTTTTTTAAGTAAACTCAACACCCAGTGTGAGCCAACCTGGCACCACCCTCTTGCCTTTTGAGTTGCAAATCTCCAGCCCTTTTCTCAGTCTGTTTGCTCCCTCTCTGTCCCATGTCCCCTCCCCACAACCCCATCAAAAACCAACAAACAGCACAGACCAGTTTCTCTGCATTCTTCTTTCTCAAGGAGCACTCAATGGCTCATTCGGAAGCTTGGGCAGTTCAGAGTCTAGGAATTTGTCTACCTTTTCTGGGGTTGGAAGGATTCGGTCTTTCAGTGCCCGGAAGTGGATACCGGGCTTTTCGTGAAAATATTTGCTAACATTCACCCAGCATGCTGTCCACATTCTGAAGGCATTTCATCCTTACCTGCACCCAGTGGAGGCACTGTGATGTCCCCAGTCTTCCGGAGAGGGGTAGAGAGGTTAAGGGAAACTGTGGCAAAATCAGTAGAATTTGCTGGAAAACTGGATTAAGGGATGAAGGAAAATGAAGATAATCCAGGGTGACTCACAGATGCTGCTTCAGTCAAAGGAGATGCCATTAATGAGCTGGGGATCCAGGGGAAGACTCTTGATTAAACCAGACCCAGCCAAAGGAGCCCTGGTGTCATCCCCACCCCGCTCGCTGCCCTGCCTCTGTGGCCCTGGGAGGCTCTGGCAGGAAGTGCTAGTGTGTTCACACGAGGCCTTCCCCTGCAGCCCCCTGGTCCGGTGCTCTCTGGTAAGACCCTCCCCGGGCTCCTCAGACCCCCTCTTGTGGAGGGACCCCAGTGGCTGGAGCTTTGCTATGTTCTTGGTCAGACAATGGAGGCTGTTCCTCTTGCCAGCCCTGCAGGCCACGCTTGTCCCAGGAGCACCGGCCTCATAGGAAAGCCTCGGCTTCCTCCTGCCCTCTGACCCCTGGGCACAGGCCTGCTCTGGAGTAGGCCCCACCGGCCCCGCGCTTCCCCAGGCCCCGGGAAGACCTCTTGGGGCAGACTTTTACCAAAGCACGAATCATCTGGTGCGAATAGGTGACTGGGAGGAGGGGTGGGGAGACAGGCCGAGGCCCTGGGGAGGCAGGGGCGGACCCCACAGCTGGGGGGAGGGAGGCCAGGGGTGGGTGGTGGTAACATAGACAACAAACACTTGCTGCCACTCCCACTGGGTTGATCTTTCGGAGGAGAGGCAGAGGCCCCAGGCGGGAGGAGGCTTTGATGGAAGGAAGCTGGAGGAAGGAGCCCAGGCACCCCTTAACCCCTACTTGGACTGGAGGCCTCCCAGCAGCGGTGGAGGGAGCCCGGGACACTTCCCAGCTCGCGCGCAAAAGGCGTTGGCTTCAACCTCTCTCATTTAGTCTCTGCTGCTGCCCGGGTGCCCTGGGCCTAGTGACACCGCCCCGCAGCCACGTTGGCCCCCGCGGTGAGCTCAGAGGCCACGCAGGAACAGCTGGACGCGAGGTGACGCCCCCCGGGGACCCGGCCCTGCTCCTCAGCTGGGTGGGGGGCCCAGCACCACCCCCCCCAGGCCTCCGCCTACGTGCCCCCATCTTCCCGCTAACCCTGTGCCCTTGCCATCTTCTTGGCTTGCCTCTCAGCAACCTTCTGGGCATCCATGAGACCAAGAGGGGCCATTCTCTGGGGGGGGGGGGGGCGGGGGGGGGAAGGGGAGGCGCTGACCGCCCATCCCCCCACCCCCCAACTTGGCTGCTGTTCCCTGCCATTTACTCTGCACACAGGATCCGAGCGATCATCTGAAGCCCATTTCAGGGTCTGCCACTACTCCCCTCCCCAGCGAGTTTAGACTGAAGGCCACACACCTTGGGGCCCCCAGCCCGCACCAGCTGGCGCACCACTGACTCACCCTCCTCTTCCTTCCAGCACCATCGGCCCACTGGCGTTCCCAGAACCACTTCAGGTCTGCCCTCTTGCCTCAGGTCCTTTGCACCGGCCATCCCCTCCCTTTCCCCGGAATCCTCACCATCCGTATTCCAGGTTTCGGCTTAAATGTCACCTCCTCAGAAAGGCCTTCCGTGTCTGTCTGTCTGTCTGTCTGTCTAAAAGAGGTTCTCAGAATTGTGCCGTCATAGCACTCGGCATGAGTAGTCATGGCTCCTCTCTCCTTCTTCATCTACCTGAGCTCTGCCCACCTCTTTGCTGGATTGTGGGCACGGTGAGGACAGCACAGCACAGACAGATTCACTCTGGGTCTTTGTGACTTCCATATATATGTTTTTTTGGCCTGGGCCCAAATCCAAATATTTTCCAAATTGAAGGAAACTGGGCTTCCTGGTGGAATTAGCTGCAAGGAGGAAGGCTTTAATACTTGAGTACTTCTGAGGGAGCCTCTGGAGTAAGCCCAAAGCAAGCCCTAGGCCAAGACTCAAGGGCACCTCCTTGATGTTGCGAGTGATGTAAGGCCTGACCAGGGCCAGGCTGGAGAGAACAGACTGGGCCCAAGGGACGGCTCCTGCCTCTGTATTTCCTTCTGTCTCTGATTCTCCTCCTTCCTGGCAGCCTGGGCCACCTCGGGAGGCTGGCACAGGGCTTCCGGCCTTCTCCAGACCTGCGGCCTGGGCGCTGGTAAGGGCCTCCTGACCTCGTGGATTTCACTGCCCCTTCCTGCACTGTTTGTGGTGAATCTTTACCAGCAAAGGCAGGGTTGCTGGGAGTGAGAAGGGCACTCCACACAGGTTATTACAACAAACAAACAAAGAACCACACAAGATAGGAATGCTCCCTCCAAACCTCGAGACTGTGGCCTGGGGTTGGGGGGGTGGTGGTGGGGGCAGGGCTCACAGGCTTAGCGCTCTCGAGAGACCTCAGGATTCTGGCAGCTTGGGTCCCAGGCCCCCCTTCACGTTGCCAGGCATAACAAGCCTTGGGTTTAAACTCTGCAAACCCTGGAGAACGGCCTTCGTGCATTTTCCTCACGATCTCCCCAGTTTGGAGAAAGTAACACCAGCACCTTGATCGTGAACAGCCAAAGCCCCAAAGCGAAGATCGCCCTGATCTCCCTGCTAACTGAAAAGCCTCCTCATGGCTCCTCACACAGTCTCACAGGGCTTCCTCGTGGGGTTTGGAGCACTTTAGTCTTGCTCCCCGGCCCAGGAGGACGCTGGGCGGGGGGCAGGCCGTGGAAACGTGCTGCCAGACGCCCATGGAAAAGAGTATTTGCTCAGTGACCCTGGGACGCAGGGGCCAGGGGGGTCAGTGATCACACCACACCATCTCAAAACGATTTCCCTGGGGTTTACTCAAGTCCATTGTTGGGAGGTACACAAAGGAAGGAGGAGAAAGAGGGGCTCCAGTTCTGCTGGGAGAGGGAGATGGACCCCGCCCCCTCCACACACACACATCCATCCATCCCATTGGCCGGTGGCACCGGAAGCTCTTACCCATCAGATACTCAGGGACCGGAGCCCCCTTCCCGGCTCCGCCTCAGAAGGTCAGTACTTCCCGTCCTGTTCCAGCCCCGCTCGCGACCGTTCTCCTCAGCCGAGTCCATCAGCCCTAGACACAGGGGGGAAGGGGACAGCGTTGGGCCTCGGTCTATCCCTCACGCACCTTTTCTCTCCGTCACCACTCTACGAGTGCCGCCTCCCTCTGGCCCCCGTACTCTGGCTCTTCCTGGCCTCCCTGACACCCAGCTTCGTATCCAGATCCTCACCGGGCCAGCCTTTTTGCATTCTCTCACCAAAGCACGATGGCTCTCCTCTCGGCTTCTGCTTGCTGCTAGGAAAGAAGCTTGATCGTCAGTTCCACCCCCTTCTTTCTCTTCAGGGCTTAGGGCGGACACGACCTAAAGCACTTTCTGCCAGGGTGTTTTGAGTGATGACAGAGAATTCCTAAAGGGACACTGCCCAGAGTTACTACTGTCTCTCTGCCTAGATTAAAAAAAAAATTTTTTTTAATGTTTATTTATTTATTTGGGGGGAGAGAGAGAGAGCACAAACACATGAGCTAGGGAGGGGCAGAGAGCGGGAGAGAGAGAATCCCAAGCAGGCTCCACGCTGTCAGCACAGAGCCTGATGCGAGGCTCAGACTCATGAGCTGTGAGATCATGACCTGAGCTGAAATCAAGAGTCAGACACTTAACCGACTGAGCCACCCAGGCACACCTCTCTGTCTAGATTTTATTCTAAACCCACTTTGCCCTTAGCTAACGCATTGGTTAACTGTCAGGAATGACTCTCTAATGTGCGTGAAGTCAGTAATGGAACACCCATGAATAAAGTCAGTAAGGCAACACCCGTAAAACACTTGGTGGTCTGAGTCGGGAAGACTGTAAAGAATCTAGTTCAGCTCCCACATCATATAGGGAAGAAAGCTGAGTTCAGAGGAGCGTGAACATATAGAACAGGGATCCATTTATTCCTTCAGGAACACATATTTATTCAATGCCTAATCCGGTGGCTGCGATGGAAGTATAAACGATGAACCAGCTGTGGGTCTTGCTCTCCAGCAACTTAGGGTTTGATGTCTGAGGGAGAGAAGATTCTAATGAACATCGATTAGTAGACTGTGTGGTAGGAAGCTGCGAGCACCATGAAGATGCTAACAGGACTATAATCAAGTCTAAAAATGAATAGGGAGAACTTCAAATGCCGTGAGTGGCCAAGAAGGGAAGAGCTGAGGGCAGATGGCGGTAGAAAGGGAATTTGTAGGTCTGCGTCAAACATCCACCCACAGCTAGAGGATGAAGCCAGTCCCATGCCCTGCCCTGTGCTTGGTTAGCGAAGGCTCACGAACTTGATTTAGCCCATGTTTAGAAGGAGTGTACTGTGTGCCCTGTCATGACTAAGAGAGAGACCTGGAGGAGAGCTAAAAGGGTAAGTGCACCGAATTGCCACTATGGGACTTTCCAGTTCAGCCTGACTCTAAAGAAGATAGCAACTTAAAAGACGGAAAAGGAAACTATCTTTGTTTCTTTTAATATCCTCTTGTTGTCCTTACGTCTTTATTACTATTTTCCAATTGTAAGTTGGGTTTTTCTACCAGCTTAATCATATTAATGCTTACAAAATGTGCCAGGTCAGTACACATCCTTTTTTAAAAAATGTTTATTTGTTTTTGAGAGAGAGAGAGAGGGAGAGAGAAAGAGGCAGAAAGAGAAAGAGACAGAGGATCCGAAGGGGGCTCTGTCCTGACAGCAGAGAGCCCCGGTGTGGGGCTCGAACTCCCAAACCATGAGATCATGACCTGAACCGAAGTCAGATGCTTAACCAACAGAGCCACCCAGGCGCCCCAGTACATGTCACTTTTAAAGGCACAGCCCAGCTCTCAAAAGATGAAAATTGCATGGTACTTGGTGCTTCTCGGAGACTTGCCTGGATAATCTGGCAGAAAAAGGCCATCAGCAAGGAGCATTCACGACTCATTCCATTCTCGTCCCTGGCACTGCTGGGATGACAAAAGAAGTGGAAGCCACTTCTCTAAGGGACAGAAAATGTCCATGCTTGCAGCATGCAGAGGAAACTGACCCCTACGTACAAGAGAGCACGGTCTGCACTGTGCACGCGCGCGCATGCACGC
The DNA here is from genome assembly GCF_028018385.1 of Neofelis nebulosa. NCBI lineage: Eukaryota > Metazoa > Chordata > Mammalia > Carnivora > Felidae > Neofelis > Neofelis nebulosa. The sequence goes on along the minus strand of NC_080794.1, from coordinate 5,728,746 downwards.
ACACACACGCGAATCCTGAGAGCAGGGTTGTGTTCTGTTGCCTGACAGTTCTACACTTCACCCAGCTTCTCAGCCATCCTGGAAGCTTTTCCTCTGCCTCAGGCTGCCCAGCCACCTGACCCCACCTCCCATCCCTCCTCTGAGTCCTCCAGCTTTCTTTGATGACCTCTCTCTTCTGAACTTTCAATCTTCCTCATTAGCTCCTTTTCCACATCCTTTAAACATGCCAAAGTCCCCCTACTCTGAGAAACCTTCTTCTCAAGTTACTGATCCGTCTCATGCCCTCTCTTTACAGCCAATGTCGTTTTTGAGAAGGCTACGTTCACTGTGCCCACTAGCCCCTCTGCTGCCTTGCCTCCACCCCTGCGTTTCACTTCTGCCGCGACCACCTCATTGAATGGCTCTGTTATATACTCATGTTGCTCTTGGGATGTAGATGGCCTCCAAGTGTTGGTCTGGACATCCGCTATTCGCTTTCTGTGGGTAATCCTCTGCACCTCTGGCTGATGACTCCCAGATGCAAGTTTCCAATCTTGACCCAAACCCTGGGGTTCAGAGACTGTATTTCCAATGACTTCCCCCACAACAAGTCCCCCTGGCCATCCCTTGATAACCTTAAACTCAACATGCCCCAGATGGACTCATCCTCGTCCTCCTCAAGACTCCCTCTTTCCCACTCTGTGTGACAATTTATGTCATCACCGTGCATCCATCTACCAGGCAGCCTTCGAGCTAGAAGCTCAGGATTCTTTCAGATGCCTTCTTCTCTGTCATGTTTCACATCTAACTGCTTCCTGATCATCTCTAAAATTGGTTCCCTCTTGTCATTCCATCCCAGATCCTCTAAGTCCAGCTCGCCCACCCACATACTTTGTCCTGGCTGGCCCCCAAATCTGTGAACGACAGAGATTTTAGGCAAGAGCCCAGCCCCCTCCTCATTGTTCTCAGTTCTCTGCTTCCTGATTCCTGCCCTGTGACCCCACTTGCTTTTCCATTTCTGGCCGCTTAGGCTTCATTGGTTTTAGATGTCCATGTAATTTCCCATTATGATCCTCCACCTGGCTTATACCTCTGGTTTGAGTTTAAGGTCATACCCCTGTCTCTTGGAGGAACATCCTAGTCCATTCCTACTCTTGTGAACCCAACTGGCCAGGCCAGCCCCAAGGCTCCTACCTCTGCCTCCACAGTAATGTGATTATATATGTACCTGTTTCCCACACTGAACTTGAAGTTCCTTGAGGACAAGGACTTAATTTACCTGCCTTTGAATTCCATTTCAGGCACAGTGTAGGATTATTAAAATGGAAAGAGGGTAGCACACACGGGAAATGTTTAGAAAGGATTCATGGCAATACATGTCCTGTAGGAATACAGAGGGAGGGAGGGACTGTTGTGGACTGAATCAGTACAGGAAGCTGAACCCCAAACTGAACACAGATGTTGTAATTACATGCCCTAAAAACAGGAAAGTGTTGGTTACTCTGATGAAGCCTATCTTTTCATTCCTTCCAGTGCCCTGAATTCTTCACTTACTCTGTTACCTTTTCTTAACACAGCTGGGATGGCTACTGCCTAAAACACCAAGAAGAGCTGTCCAGGATGTCCTGAGAAGCATGGTGCAGCCAACATGAAGTCATGGGCCAACAACCTCTCTGTGTGTTAGGGCCAGGAGTTTGGGAGGCCCTCTTCTGTTTACTTGGACCAAGGGAACCTTGGAGCTCTCCTTGGCCCCAGAGTAGCTCCGGAATCAGAAGTGTTCATCATTCCTATGAGCACATATCCAGGGGGTGTTTGATCATGAGTTCTCCCTAGAGCCAACTCTCCAGCCAAGTGTGAACAGTCCTTGTATAATCCTGGCTGTTGCTCAAGGGCCCTGTTAGGTTTTTCCAAAGAAGTATCCTAGGGCTTCTCATTGGTTTCTCCATTTATTGCTTCCTGTCATGCTATCATGTGATTGGAATACCGCTGTCCTTAAGGCTGTGTCCCTTTGGTACCATGAGCTCAGTTCTGTTCCCTGTCTTCCTGGCCTCAGCCCCAGCCAACCCTCTTGGCCGAGAGATCAGTGGAACTGTATTGCAGCATCTGCCTGAATTGTGGTTTCTCCTAAGATCTTCCTCTAGGCTGTTCATCACAAACACAAGATTTGTGTGTGCAGTTCACACTCCATTATTAGTTCTCTGGAGGGCACTATTTGGATCCACCTCATACTGAAGGAAAACCCAGCTCCTAAGAAGGATTTGGGCTGTGCTAGCAATATTTTCAGGATTAGTTTTGAGAGCCTGTCCCCTTTAATCTTTCCTCTCCTTTGGCCACTCACTCTTACCTCCTCGCCCTCCCAGATGTTCCAGAGTTACTGCCAGAGATGACTTACTATTCACTGTGAAGCTGTGCAAGCATGGAGAAACTTGGCCAATCTAACAAGGTGGTGCCCAAGAGAAAGCGTGTCTTAACCCCTGACCCCCTCCAGCATAGGTGTCTCCCTTAGAAGATGCTTGTGTCCTCAGGATTTCACTGACTTCTTAAGCTTGCCACAGATATATTTTTAGCCCAGGCAACCCTATGGTTGCTCAATGGTCTTATTCATGGTCGGCTTGTAAGCTATCACAAAGACCTTCTTCTGGTTTCCTTGGTTCCTGGAAAGCCTTGGTGAACTCTGTGCAAAAGTAATTTGGTCATATCATAGCATATTAATATGCACGTTCAGACATACAGAACCAAAAATCCAAGTCATAATATGGTCACTCACCCTTTGGGATTTCCAAACCCAGATGAAGGCCCTGAGCCTCAGGGATACACAGAAAGAAACAATGGAATGAACAAATATACAAACAAATAAATAAAGGAAAATATTCTAAGATTCTAGAAAGCTGCTGTTTCTTTTACCTATGGAGGCACATCCATGTAAATGCCTTCTCTTCTTGCCTGATCCAACCTTGTCTCCAGCAACAGATAGATGGTAGATGGATAGACAGATCCAAGGGAAATAACTATCACTCTCCTTAAAGTAGTTCGTCACATTGTGAAGAAGAGCCTTGTTTTACCACACATATAGAATGGCCTGGAATTTCTACCATCTATGTTGATAAAGTCACCAACTATCACCTCGTATAAATCATGGGATCCATCAGTCCCTTGGCAAATGTTTCCAAGTGTGATTTATATACAGTGTCATCGATGTGGCCTCAGGATTGCTGACATTTTTAAACCAATCCAGCCTTGGTCACCTTGAAGAATGCTTTTAATTTTTTTCCAGCTGTTGGGCTGTAGGGTCCATCCTGACCCTTCCTCTCCAGTCCCTGGGCTCTGAGCTGCCTGCTCGGTCTGGTTGGGACTGAGTACCATTGGGACAGGGTACCATTCATCATTCTGGTGTGGTGCAGGTCAGCTGACCCTTCACTCCCTCTTGCTTCCATGTTGTCTTCTAGTTTCAGAGAGGGGCTCCCCTGAGAATCAGCCTTATGCCGTCTGCCCACGGTGGGGCCTAGAAATCTTGACAAAGCACTTTCTATCAACCACCGCGAAGGAGGGCAAAAATAACAATAATAAATAGCACCTCTGAGTCAGCCATTAACCTCTGCTGATGCCACCTCCGTGTCCGCTGTCACATGTTAATGGTGTCACCTGGAATCCCTGATGCTGCATTGCGTTGCTTAGCGTGCCTTCGGGTCAGACCTCAGTGCTCTGGATTTTTTGAATCTCTGGGTTGAGTTTGTCTTGGGAAACCTCCCCACCTCCTTGAGGCCCCAGGATGCAGCCCTGCAAGGGACTGTCTGCAAAGGTGAATGGGCTATTTCTCCAACCTGAGCCCCTCTCTTCCACCAGCCCTTGCGCTCGCTCTGCTAGACTCTCAAGGCCTGTCGTGACATTCTTCCCTGTCTGTGGCCTTGCCCTGGCCATGGCCATGAGTGCATGCCAGAGACTTGCCTGCAAGTGGTGGTGGCAAAGTCATCCTCCCCACGTGGCCTGTCACTTTGGTGAGCTGAGGAGCACTGGCCAAACCAAACGGAGACCTCCTCTGCAGCTTCCGGTCAAAACCGCCACTCCATTCCAGAGTATAACTTCATTATTTAGCTTCTGGGCTTTCTCTGGCTCTAGAATCTATCTTGAAACATAAACGGAGAAAGGAACAGCCCCACGCCTCTCTGGAATGCCACGTACTTGTCAGCCTCCGGGTCGAGAGGTCCTCGAAACATTTCTCCACCCATTTTATTAATTATGTGTCATGCAGTATTTGGTCACCTAGTGTGAGCCTGGCCCCTGGGCACCCCCACTGGGGACGTACTACACTGGAAGATGCAGACACACCAGAGGGTGAGTGTCACTGTGGGAGCAGAGCATGGCGGTCCCCTGAGGAGGAGGGGGAGAACGTCTTCACAAAGGTGGTGACGTTCCATGGGGCTCTTCAAGCGGGACTCGGCGTTTAACAATGAGAGGTCAGTGGTTGTCCTGCCAGACGGAGGGTGGGTGGGCACAGGGCCCCGAGGGCTCTGACACACATCGGCAGGATGTGGAGGTCAGTGCGGCCAACTCGCATCTGATGGGTTTGACCAGCAGTGAGGGAATCTGAGGCCACCATTAGGTCCTCATGTGCACACCAAGGAATTTAGATGTTGTCCCAGGGATGACCGAGAGTCACTGAAGGTGTTGAAACAGAGCAGGGTATGAAGTATGGTTCAGAGAGGCCAAGACAACGGCAGGGAGACAAATCCTGATGGTCCTGGCCCGAGAGAGTGGGGAGACTGGCTTTGTGGGGACACAGAAGGGGACATTTCTGTGACAGGATCAACCAAACCTAGACCCTTGCTGGGTATAGTGAGAGAAAATGACGAAAGTATTGGGAATCACATGGAGGTTTTGAAGCTGAGAGACCGGAATCAGGAGGCAAGGCGGGACGAGAACGGGGGTGGGGCAAGGATGGGACGGAAGTCAGACCGGCGGCTTCTGGAACGTGAGGAAGGAGAGGCGGCGAGTACGGATGAGTCCTTCGTGAAGTTTAGTGGTGAGGAAAAGGGAGACTCTGAGCGCTAAAGGGTTTTTCTAAAATAGGGGAAAGAGCATTTTTGTGAGGAGAGGGGAAGATACGGTGGGGAAGGGGAGATTGTAGCGAGTAGCAGACCTGCCATTTATTGAGTGGGTCCTGGGAGTCGTCCTTGAAGCGTCATACTCTGAACACGCATATGGCATGTCAGCATCCCATCAACCTGGTGAGATCGTGCCCGCTTTTCCAAGTGAGGAAACCACCGACCGGGGGATCCCGGGGACTGGCTGAGCAGTGGAACAAGAGAGAATGGTGTGGTGGGGGGAGGTGCTTGAGGGCCGAGGAAGGTCTACCTTTTAGCTTTGGGACCTGGAGTTGTCCACCAGTTCTGGCTGGTGCCAAAGACCAGACGCAAGGGATGGGGCTCGATGGCTCGTTCCCATGAGCCTTGTGGCTATCTAGAACGAGCCAGCTGCAGACGCCCTCCATGGGGGTGGCTGCAGGTGACGATAATGCAGAGCCTTCTCTCTCTGCTTTTCCTCTTCTCAGACCTCTCTGAACATCACAGTCAGAAGTCTGTGTTTCCCACAGAGCCTGGTGTGTGCCAGAAATACCCCGTGTGCCCGTTGTCTTTGCTTTTCGCCACCGTAGCTGGAAGAGTCCATTTTGCCTTCTGCCCGCCCGTCTTCGTGAAGCATTTATGAACTTCACAGGAGAGCTACAGCCCACATTTTGCCTCAAAGATTTCTTTGTTTTCTCCCAGTTACCAGCTTGAACCCTAAGCTGATGTTTAATTTATCTGTGGTAATGAGGGATGGGGAACAGCCTTGCATAATTGAAGTCCGAAGATAAGCCAAGGCCCGTTTCACCCAGAATTCATACATCCTTCCCCACCAAGTTTCTATGCCAGTGTTGCTAACAAATAGCAACCTGACTAATCTGAGTTTCACCAGTTCTTTATGTGGTGTGTCTTCCCTTGTGTCACTGGTTGTGATGAAGCCTTTCAGTCAGTCCCAGGCACCCGAGCTCACTTCCTGGGTCTTTCAAGATAAGGGTGTCTTGGGCTTGGGCAGCCATCTTACCAGAGGGCAGTAAATCGAAGCTCTTACCTCCTGCTCACATAGCTTTCTGCTGACGCCGGACAAACACACCTTCAGTCTACAAACAACTTCTAGTGGACTTACTGAATGAATAAATAAGTTTCTAAGCCATCTATAAATGAAATTTCTGGACAACTCATCCACTGTGAAAGACAATTACTATAAAGATTTCTGTGAAGATATGGGAGCCCGCTACTCTCACTCTCCCTTCTATTTACGATTTGATAATCGAAGACCCGATAGTCCAACAGGTGAGATTTTTAGGGAAGATTAACCAAAACAAAGATGGAATTTATCTGGGATTACATATAAAATTGTATATATAAAAAATATAAAATTTTTAACACCTTCCCAAGTACAGAAGTACTATGATGTAGACTCATGGTGAATTTAAACTATCATATAGTCAATTCACCTTATCCATAAGGAACATTAAGCCCAATCAGGATCAAAGACTTGCCTAAAGTCTTAGTTAAAGATTGTTCAGAACCAAGATCCATTCAGAGGATCTTAAATTTAAAAGAGGGCAAATTACAGGTGTACCTGGATGGCTCAGTAGGTAGGTTAAGCGTCTGACTCTTGGTTTGGCTCAGGTCATGATTTCAGGGTCGTGAAATAGAGCCCCATGTCAGGCTCTGTGCTGAGTGTGGGATTTTCTCTTTCCCTCTCTCCCTCCCCTCACTCTCGCATAAACTTAAAAAAAAAAAAATTTAAAGAGGGTTTATTACCAAGAAACCTAAAGGCAATTACTTGAAAGAGGTTTAGTGAGAACTTGTGGAAACTGACAAATCCTTGATTAATTTCCCTGACTACCTCCATGGGGCCTTCTGGACTCCTCTCTCTGCTTCCAGGAGCCTCCTTTATGTCCTCTGAAGATTGGCTTTTCTGCTCTCCCCTGATCACCCCAAAAGACAGTTTCTTCCATGTCACCATGACCTTCCAGCTTGGATCCTCCAGCTGGGTAGGGATCTCCTTGACCCAGCTTGGATAGGATGCCCATCGCTGGCCCATGACCCTGGTAAGGAGTGAGGTATCCCTCAAGGATCTGACAAAGGCTGATTCCCTAAGAGTGAGGTAGATTTGGGAGAACACGAGTGGCCTCACTGGTGCCCCCAGGAAGGCTCACACAGGTCAGAGCCTGACTGACCCCAGACCAACATTCAGTGGATGACCAGAAGGGTTGGGTGAACTCAGACACAACTGCCATTGAATGTAAAGGGTGTTCCAAAGGTGAGTGCGATCACAAGCAAGGAAGGGGGTGATAGCCTTGTTCGATCCCTCCCTGGCCGGGTGCCATCCAAAGGTGTACAGTTGACAGATTTTAAGAATAATCCAGGGACTCCTGGGTGGCTCAGTCAGTTAAGCATCCAACTTCAGCTCAGGTCATGATCTTGCGGTTCCTGAGTTCAAGCCCCACATCGGGGTCTGAGCTGATGGCTCAGAGCCTGGAGCCCGCTTCGGATTCTGTGTCTCCCTCTCTCTCTGCCCCTCCTCTCTTGCGTGCTCTCTCTCTCCCTCTCTCCCTCCCTCTCTTAAAAATAAATAAACATTAAAAAATAAAAAAAATAATAATCTTGAGTCAACTCAGAGCACAGCCAGGAAATGTGACAGTGTTGGTAAATGGCTCTAAAATTTTGTCACAGAAGAAATGACCGGAGGGACTTGGTACGTGTAGCCTGGAAGAAGGAATGTCCAAATATTTGAAGGGCTGGCTTCAGTTTTTAAAGTATTCTGTCTGTGTATGTTTGCAGAGGTCCAGAACTAGTACCGATGGGTAAAAATGAAAAGGAGGTGGACTTTGGCTTAAAATGAGGGTCAACATTCTTCCCAATAGAGTTTTCTAGAAATAGGCTGTCCTGTCATGCTCTAGAAGAGATGGGATGATCGCCTGTAAGAAAAACTGTAGAGGAGCTCCTAATGGGAATTAAGAGACTTGTAAAATTTATTCCAGTTCTGGAATTCTTTGACCCTGCTGCAGCCACATCTGGTTGGCTGGAATCATCGCTGTCACAGGAGCGAAGGCCACCGTGTGTGGTCAATTGGATGGGAGGTATCAGCCGATGCCAAGTGGCCGCAACCCTGGGGAATGGCAGGTTGCCCTGCTCTCCCTTTGGATCCTTTCTATTCTGGGCCTTCTCAGATCTGTTTGCGACAAGCCTCCTCCTGCTGAGATGCTCTGAGGCATTCATGCCTCCCGACCGCCCGCGGGGTCACCATCTGCAGAAGTGGCCAGGTGGGGATAGGGGGGTGTGCTGTTTGCCCCTGGAGTGCCCAAGATACGAAATCGACATCGAGGGGAGTGCTTCCGATGTGGCTCGTTTGCTTGTAGAGATCGGAAGCCCTTTCGGAGCAGCAGGTTTTAGAAAGAATAAGGGAAAAGTGTAAAGGGATGCATTTCAAGGATACAAATCGGTATGGCAGCCAACCAAGGAAAGCTGAGCACCAGGACTCAGGGAAGGCAGAGCTTCAAGACAGTGGGACCACCACAGCAAGAGGTGCCCCCGTCTACACTAGCACACGGCCGATGGTCCGACCGTGCCGCGGCTCTGCTCCTAGGGGCTTGAGGAAATGGACCCAGTCATCCAACACAGAGATAACCGGGGCCCCGAGCAACCCAGCACACTGTGCACTCAACCCGTCCCTCCTAAGGTGGAGTTCATACTTCTGTAGTTTTAACTTCTCTCCTCCTCCTACGTGGTGCCTTTCTCTGCATATCTACGAAGTAATATTACTCCCGTGGATTCCACCATCCCCAAATACTAGGTCAATGTGCCTGCTAGACCAGGTGCCCGTCCGTATACAATCCCAGAGAGTTGGGGCAAGGAGATTGACTATCTGGCCTCAATCGCTCCTTCTAATTAACTCATTCGTTAGTACATTTAACAAATAATTATCAAGGGCTTAATTATCAGAATAGCTCTCTGCGAGAAGCAAACAGGTATCATCTATGGTTTATATCCTCAGGCGGCTTGTACTCTATCTGGGAAAGCAAGACATACGCCCTTAAGCAAATAAATACAATTTCAGGTAATTCCTATGATCTCAGAACTGGGTGGGTTGAACCAGCCTTGTGCTGAAAGAAATGCTGTCCAACTAATTCAGCACGGCATGCCAGCTAAGTGAAACCCTGTGTCTTCATTCAGCACCGACAGAATCACTGTCTTTCTGAAGCACTTACCTGTAGAAACTCTGAAGTCTTCTGCAACTCATTACACTGAGTCCAAATCATCAACTTGCAGAATAAAGATCGAGCTCCAGAAGAGATAGTGTGCAATCTGGGTAACAGGTGCTGAGCAAGGACAGCCTCTTCTCAAGTTCTCCATGCTGCCTGCTGTTTCTAGGGAACGATCTTACCATCCTCGTCGGCTAGAACAGGACTCAATGTAAGATTGTCGAAGATCGTCATTGGCCACAGGACACGGAAGCTTCAAGACCGAACTTCGCCTAGACCCTCAGAACTATAGAAAAATGAAGCTCCTAGGTGGAATATTTTTTTTAAGTTTATTTATTTATTGAGAGAGAGTGCACGCACATGCATGAGTCAGGGAGAGGCAGAGAGAATCTCAAGCACTGTCAGCAAGGGGCCCGAGGAGGGGCTCGAACTCACAAACCGTGAGATCGTGTAGGTGGAATATTTTTAAATAAAAAAGTTACAGCTATATTTTTGTTGTTTCCATTGTTTTTTTTTTTTTTTATTTGTGTTTTTAGAAATGGGATTGCAAAAGGCACTTGTCTTGGCCCCTTGGAACAGAACTCTTGTGTCCCCACTCTTGCTTCCCATCCCACTTTCCCCTGGTCTTGCTTGGCTGGCCAGCCAGCTCAACCACCATGCCTGGCCTCTGCCTTCTGCAAAGTGGCCACTTGCTAAGTGGCATCCTCCTCCCCCTACCCTCAGCTCGTAGTCAGCAAGCACTGGTTGAGGCTTGCTCTGAGCAGGGCTGAGGCTGAATGTCGTGGGGTATCCAAAAATAATAGCAACTCTACCCTCCAGGAGCTTGAGGGGGAGAAATATGACATACAGAACAGCTTTAACACAAGGCAAACTCATGCTGGAATTTGGATTGAAATTACATGAAATATATTGACTTGAGAATTGATCTCTTTCAAAGGAGAAAAAAGTAGGAGATCTAGATAAAAATGTGGCTGTTAGATATGAAGATACAATTCATACTAAAGGAAACCCAAATCCAAGGTAACAGTCACACGAGAAATAAAAGAAATAGCAATGAAGACAATAACGAGATCCCACATTTCATCCATCAGATTGGGAGAAAATACGAAATTGAATAATGCCAATTTTGTTGAAAGTTGAATAAATAGGAACTTTCTCTCTCTTTCTTTTTTTAAGATTTTATTTTTAAGCAATCTCTACACCCAACGTGGGGCTCGAACTCACAGCCCTGAGATCAAGCGTTGCATGCTTCACTGAATTAGCCAGCCAGACGTCTCGAGATAGAGAAACTTTCATGAAATGGGTGCAGACAATCCCGGGAAGAGTCTGGCGGCATTTATTGAGTCCCACAACTGGGCAAATAACCCAGATAAATTCTGATTATAATAGAATGTGTTCAAGGATATTTGTCCCAGTGTTATTTGTGGTAGTGATGAGTGCAGGCTATACAAGTTTCTAGCACAAGGAGGGTTGATATGGGCATTTGACGTGGCAATCAGAATAATAAAATGGTGCACACTCAGCCTAGTTGGAGCTTAATAAGGTAGTACTGATTAACGACAGCAAGAAGCAAATTGGGATATATAGTGTAGTGTCATTTACATACATTCAAAACATGTTTACAAAATGACCACATCCCCAGCAGCCACAAAAGTGCCCAATACAAGGTAGGTTTTCCATAAGTTGTTATTTTGTTGTTATTATTAAATATATCTACTAGGTAGCACTTTACATTTTTCAATGATACAAACAAAATGAGATCTATAATGACATTTATGTAAATTAAGGATACGTGAGCATAAACACAAAAAATCGCGTATTTTTAAGGGCATACACAAATCTAAAAACATATTTCAGGGCATGATTCTCGTGGATGTAGTCATTCAATATTAGAATGAAAGTCCCTGGAGTGAAACAAAATTAATTCATAAATCTCTGTTGTAACCAAGGTCAAATACCCTCAACAACAGCCACTATGTTCTCGTTTTATATTCACCAAGCAGCATTCTGAAGTCTGAGAGTTTCTCGGATACCTGGTTGACAGAAAAGGCAGAAGGAGGGCTTTCCCAAAAGCAACTACGTGAATATTCCATTTATTAGAAAGCGTCTGAGCAGCTCTGAGCAACATAAATTCATATATTGGCATCAGTCTCTTGTGGTCTGAGTTATGCAGATCAGTATCCCAAAGCTTAGATGTTTCCTGGTTCCTCTGTCTCCCTAAAGCAATGGTTAAATATAGATTTCGGTTCGATTTTGTGTGTTTATTTGGAAAGAATACTTCATAGGTAGTTCTGTGTACTTCTCAGTGCTCCACATCGGGGGCACATCATGTCTGCTGGAGGCATGGGGAGTGAAATGACATGATGTTTGGGATTCGGGGTAAAATATTTCAGCAAAGGAAATATAAATGTAGTGCTACAGAATCTTGATTGAATCTGTTGAGGCTTGTTGGTAGGTATGCGGGGGACTCATAGTATCCTATGTGTGTATGTGAAATTTTGAGAGAGAGAGAGAGAGAGAGAGAGAAGTCCTCTTGCCTAATAAAATTGGCAATCTCCCACCTTCTGACTCCTCTTTTCTTATCCAGGCAGTTGCAATATTAGCTCACGCTTACCATTTTGGTGTTCACATTCCCTTCAATTCTTAACCCCAGAGATGGCTCTTACTTTCTTGGAAGTCGGATGATGACTAAAAGGATGTTCTAGGTTTTCAGCACTGCTAGGTATTTTGTAGCAGGAGACAGTTCAGATAATGTAATCTGCACCCCCCCCCCACTCTTTTTTTGAAATGGAAGTTTTTATTTGTGCTTTCAAAATAGCTTTAATGGTTTTTCTAATATACAGGGAGACAGTCTATACAGTGGCTATCTTCTTATCAAATATCTTACAGATACATACTATAAATGAATGATAGCAACCCCTGTCCTAGAAAAAAAAATCCAAGTACATTTCCTCCCTTAATAATCTTTATACAAACAGGCTAACACAGTGATTTTTTTTTTTTTTTGGTATTACCTAGTATTTTGTTTTAATTTTACCTCAAGAGCAGTGAGTGTAAAGCACTTAGCTAAGGTCCTAAGACTGCATCATCTTCACCTGCATTGAGTCTAAAAGGTTACAAAGTATGATATCATTTTATCCTCAGCACAGCCATACAGCACAGCAGGTATTGCCATCATATATTTACAGATGGAAAGACCGAAGCCCACAGAGACAAGGGAAAGCAGCAAGACTCACCCACTAAATGCCAGGGCCAGGATTGGGGTCCTCAGTCTTCCACCACCCCACAGCATTTGTCCTCCAAAAAGCCAAGCTGTCTTCTCACAGTGATTATTAGTGTATTTATGTGCAGAGTCTAAAGTGGCTAAAAGAAAAAAAAAATAAAAGGATACCAATAACTTCAAAACCCAAAAAGTGGAGTGGACCCTCCTGTTGTAGACCAAAACAATGAAAATAAAAGTCAGAGTGGGTGGTGAGAAGAATAAATCTGAAGGGAAAACATCATCTTCTCCAGGTTTAGGGTGACTGTGAGCTATCTATACCCTCTCCTATGTGTTTAGGAAAATATACTATAAATAACACACATCTTCTTCAGACAAGGGCGCTCCTCTGCAGCTGACTGGCTGGTCTTTGCCTGCTCTGTCATTTTCAGCCAAACACATAAATCTGGGGTTGGGTAGATATTCATGGCTGGGTCAAAAAGACAGTTTTGGTATGAACTATTTATACTTAATTGGCCTCTGGGCTTGTCTGTGTAGTTTTGCCAAGCATTTTAATAGTTTCATTGAGTAATCTTTATTCTTTTCTGGGAAAAAAGTGATACAGGGTGGTGATGGGAGGAGCACAGGGCATGAAATGCCTCTGTCTTCCCTAAGACTTTGGACCCCCTTCCCATACTAGATGCAGAAAGAAGCCTTGACCTCTGACTTGCAAATAGTTGGGGCTATTTTCCTGGTAGTTCACCACTGTTATCCTTCACCTTTGGACTGTGATTTAAATTCCAGTTTGGTCCCTGCTTGGTAGATAATGAAAGCATTAGATTGGAGGGAAATTGTCAATTCCTAGTAGATAACAGGGTGAACATGGAGGTAACGTAGCTTCATTTGCAAACTGAGTTTTAAGTAGCTCATTTATTTGAATAATTCTTAGCCAGTACCTTCAAAGATCTTTATGTTTATCGTTAGAAAGTAAAATATAAGCTGTTCTCAAAGAAGTACAGGGGCACCTGGGTGGCTCAGTCGGATAAGCAGCTTACTCTTGATTTGGGCTCAGGTCATGATCTCACAGCTGGTGACTTTGAGGCCCGCGTCGGGCTCTGTGCTGTCGGCCTTGGGATTCTCTCTCTCTCCCCCCCTCTCTGCCCCTCCCACATCTCTCTCTGTCTCTCAAAATAAATAAGTAAAGGGGCGCCTGGGTGGCTCAGTCGGTTGAGCGACCAACTTCGGCTCAGGTCACGATCTCGCAGTCTGTGAGTTCGAGCCCCACATCGGGCTCTGTGCTGACAACTCAGAGCCTGAAGCCTGCTTCTGATTCTGTGTCTCCCTCTCCCTCTGCCCCTCCCCTGCTCATGCTCTGTCTCTCTCGGTCTCAGAAATAAATAAACATTAAAAAAATTAAAAAAAAAATAAATAAATAAATAAATAAGTAAATAAAACTTAAAGAAAAGAAAGTACAGGAAAATATGAAGAAAAAAATTAAAAGCCACCCACATGTCTACCTTTATTAAATATATTCCCCTGCTGCTTTTTCTATGGGTTTTTATTTCTCCTCAAAACTTGGGTTTTATTATATATAAATATAATAAAATTTATATGAAAATAAGTTTTACAGTTATAAAATAAATATAAAATTATATGTAATTTTTAGGACTTGCTTTTTGTGTTATATAGCAGGCCTTTCCCCATTATTGCCATTCTCAGGGAACAGAAATCTTAAAAATCTTCACGCTATTCCAAAGTAAAGATGTGTCATAATTTACTGGACAAGACCCTTACTGTTCAACTTCTTTCATTTATTTTTGTATGTTAATAAAGTCACCATGTACATTTTACACTTGTGTCTTTGTCGACGGGTTGGATTACATCTTTACCACGATTTCCTAGAAGAGAAATCTAGAGCAGGAGAGGCACAATTTTGAGGTTCTCGGTATGTATTTGATTTTTTTTTTTTTTTCCAGAAACAGGTTACTGAGTTCCACTTCCACAGGTGGTGGACCAGAGGGCTTGGTTCTCTGGACCCTCCCATTCCCTGGTTCAATCCTCGCCTCCGCGGGAGGAGAAGAGGGGCCCGGAGCTTCATAGGCTCCAGGTCACGTGCCCGCCCACTCATAGCAGGGTAGAGGTGGGTCAGCGCTCTGCCTGTTTCCACAGGAGCATTGGGGGTGGGGGGGATAGGGGGGCGCCTGGAGAACTCTAAGTGTTCTGGAAAGATCCTCCCCAGTCCCTTCCTCACCAGCCAGCCCTGCTGACCACAGGACCAACCACTCTTTTTTTTTTTTAAGTTTATTCATTTTTTTTTTTAATTTTTTTAACGTTTATTTATTTTTGAGACAGAGACAGAGCATGAACGGGGAAGGGTCAGAGAGAGGGAGACACAGAATCTGAAACAGGCTCCAGGCTCCGAGCTGTCAGCACAGAGCCCGACGCGGGGCTAGAACTCACGGACCGCGAGATCGTGACCTGAGCCGAAGTCGGCCGCCTAACCGACTGAGCCACCCAGGCGCCCCAGAGTTTATTCATTTTTGAGAGTGTGCGTGCGAGCAGGGGCGGGGCAGAGAGGGAGAGAAAGAGAGAATCCCAAGCAGGCTCCATGCTGCCAGCGCAGATCCTGACTCAGGGCTCGAACTCACAAACCGTGAGATCATGACCTGAGCTGAAGTCGGACACTCAACCTACGGAGCTCCCCAGGCACCCCCCAGGGCCACTCTCATCCTAAACTCAGTTTCAGGAGGTGAAAGAGGGTATGCTCTTCTTATTTCTTCCAGCTCTCCCTCTCCTTCTAGGTGGAAATTCCTCTCCATTTCTGCCTGATCGTTTTGTGTGTCAAGATGAAGACAGCTACCAAAGCCCCCCAGATGAGTCCCCCTCCAGCAAAGCTTGGAAAGAGCAGAGGAAGGACAAGGAATTGCTGTCCAGGCGTCCAGCATGTTTATCCACCCCCTTCACCAGGCTCTGGAAACTTCTCCAGGTAAGAGGTCCCGGTAAGAGGCCTCTCATTCTGCTGAGGAGGAGGAGGCTGAAAGAGAGAAAACGAAACAAAACAAAACAAAACAAAACCCCACAAAGCTTCATCTCCTTCCACGACAGGAAGTTCAAGGTGAAGAAGGGAGAACAGACAGGGAGAGAACATGTAACGACATAATGAACGTGGGACAGAGTCGCCCTTACACATAACTCTTCCAAGGCTGCCGTCCAAACGGCAGGAAGTCAAGGGCAGCACTTCTGATCCCTAGATCTTTCTCTGGCACTCTTGTTCACAGCAAGTCGGTGTGTTATTCAAGGGCCTCGCTCCATACCAACCGCTTTAGGAATCAGATTTCTGGGATCCTTTAATTAAAGTATCGAGACACGGGGTTAAGATGCAAGACTTAGCAGAAATGTGGACTGCGCCCAGCACAGCCGGTGGTCTGTTTGGAACTAGTGAAGGCACAGGAGGGTCCTGTCCCGGCTTGCGGACGTGGGGCTCCGGCTCTAACGTCTGGTTGGGGGCTTGGGGGACGGTGTCCGCTGGGCTGGAGAGCCTGAGTGGGAGCTCTGGGCCGAGCTCCTGGAGACTGAGCCCCACTGCCCTTGAGAAGTGTCTGTATGTGGATGCCTATGGAAATACCCCAGGCGCCCAGGGAGCAAGAGGGGGGCTGCCCGGCCTCAATCACGCAGTCCACCTGCCAGTTACTCAGCCCGTGTGTTCTCAGCCTCTGGATGGATGAGCTTTCCCAGGGCCCTCGCGGCTCCCAGGATTTACCCTGCGCACTTTTATTTCTCTGAATCCGCTAGGCCATCCTCAGGGCTCCTATGACTTGGATCGTATCGGTGACCCTGGAACTAAAAGCCCTAAGGTATCTTTTTAAAAGAGAACTATAGATTTGTATTTATATATTTTTATAACACACGCCGATATCTAAGCATGAATGTGAACCTACCTCCTATTGAAAGCCTTCCCGGCGGTAGAGAACCCACCGCACCCATATTCGGGGACCACCCTGCTCACATGCATATTAAGTCCAGGCTCCCGTGGTCTGTGGATAGTAATGAGTCGCCTCAATAGCAATGATCCAGATTTCACAGGCTCTGACCACCAACCCACCCCCCCGACACACACACCAACACACAGAAGACAGGATTTTCATCCCCTGTGCCACCCTCCAAGAGTATCTGTGGGTCCCGAGAGGCGTCTCACGGGTGCTCGCCACAGCCCTGCCATTGTTCTGCTGACGCCCCACCAACCCCACTGATGATCCGGGTCTGTGCCCCCCACCCCCAAGAGAACATCCAAGTCGTCCCTGAGTGCCCTGACCCCCACGTTAGTGGAGGAAACAGCCCTCTCCTGCTGTGTGATTCCTCCTCCCTCAAAGCAGAACCCCTTCCCCCACCCCCCCGGACCCCATGCATCAACTCCTACAGCCCAGCCTGAAGACCTTCTCGCCTGGAGACTGAACACAGATTTTCAATGCGGAGCTACGGACAGTTCCAGAGACAAATACCGCTGTGGCTTTCCCTTTCAGCTTCTCCCCCAGCTACCTGCCTTCCTCCCCCTTCGGCTGAAACTCCCTCCCAGATTCATGCCGCCCAAAGCCATGAGTCTGCCTGTCAGGTCTGGATCCTAGCTCATGTCCAGGTTAGGACCCAGGTGACATTCTTCCCTTTGGGCTAGTCAGCAAGAAGTAGATGCAAAATTGAGTTGAGGAGCAGGAATACTCTTGGCAGCATCTCCCTTCCTTGAATTTTGGGACAGCTCCTTCTTCAGAGCTAAGTATTCAGGGACTATCACTGGGCTATCTCTTTAGTTCTGTTAAGTATGTGCGTGTCAACGAATCCAGAATATTGCATGGATACTCTGTGAAAATAAGCAGCAAAGAGGAGTCCATTCTGTTCTTGATCCATTCTGTCCAGTGATCAAGAGTCAGATGAGATCTTATTAAATTTAATCAGCCAGATGTGTCATGGAAAATGTTTTTAAATTAATGAAAGAGTTCTGTGGGCTCTTGGATTGGCCCATGCCCTTGGCAAGGGGAGGGGCCCCTCTCTAGACATGGCCCCAGGTTTCCTGGAGAGAGCCTGACCTCTGGCCTCTGATCTTGGCCCTCCCCTCATACCACCTGAGTGTTCCTGGGCAATTCATGTCGCTTTTCTGAGCTTCTGTTTTCTCCCCCAGGAACCGAAAACCCTTGCTGGATTAGTGTAAGAATTGGAGATTTAATAGGCGCTCAGTAAATGGGAGCCCTTGGAGCTATTATTTAGTCTGGGAATATTTTGGGAAGAAGAACGAGACGAGCCATATGCTTATCAACAGCTCCACATCTGTCTTTGAAATATGACTCTCTCTGCTTCTCACACACATATGTCTGCACACACGTGCGTGGACACGGACACACACACGTGTGGGAAAGAGCATGGATTCTGGACCCGGGCTTCCAGGATTTGAGTCCGGGGACCGTATAGCTTTTTCTCCTGTGACTTTGGTCACTTAATTGATGCGTTCGTCTCCCTCGTCTGTTACATGAAGGCTGTTGTAGTAGGCATGGGGATGAAATGAGCTGATATATTTAAACCATTAGAGCAATCGCCAGCACAGAACAATGCCCAGCACATAAAAGAGCACACAGGCTATTATTATTATTACTGTTATTATTCATTATTCCCCTGGCAGGGGAGGGGGTCGAGGGGGGACTCTGACAGTGAGAAACCTGAATTTCAATTCTCATTTTCACCACTGACCTCTGTTCTGTAACCTCCTATACACTTCTTTTGTTTCATTTACACATCTGCTTTTCTTTCCAGAAGAGCTGGTTCAAGTGAGTCTGTTGGGCTCACCTCTTCTAGCCACAAAACAAACCATTTCCCAGAGAGATGATATGCAAACAGCAGAGAAAGAGTCTCTTGGCTTCAGGTGGCCCCGTGGAAAGAGAGGACCCCCTCGGTCCCGGAGACCTGTCTATCAGCACAGTTAGCAAAGGAAGGGGGTCACTGCCTGGAGGGTGAATATCATCTCGGTCAACTCTGACGCCTTGGCAGAGTGTCCCCCATGAGGAGACCAAGGAAGGCTGCTTGACCAACGAAGACCAGCTGTCACCACAGGAAGGGTGGCTCTGACTGACCTTCTGTCCACCCAGTCTGTCAGCAATCCATTAGCAGTCCCGTAAGTGACCCTGGTCCTATTGAATCTCCACTCAACGGGGCTCTTGGGAGGATACGTGGATCAAGAATGACGGCTGCCCAGGCCAACTGGAAGGGTGAGAACTGTCATGGCAGCCAGGCAGCATGGTCGCTGAGTCACAAAATGGTGTGGAGGATGAGCCCTATGGGCACACAGGAGAAGATGCTGGGGCAAAGGAAGGGGCCATGTGGGGGCGAGAGGAAGAAAGACTGGTGGGCTAGGCCTCCCCTTACCTTTGGCTCGTCCTCGGAAGACCAGTCAAAGAAAGCAGGAAGAGAAGTCAGTTTCCTTTGACTTCGCTAAAGCAAGCGTTCCTCAGAAAAGAGAACAGTGAGCCTAGTTGGGGTGCGTAAACTATCTGATGTCCGTCCAGAGAGGTGTCTGTTAATGGGTGTAAAATGGAAAGATGAATCAATGGGACTGATTAATATTTATGAAGATCCAGACTCGACGGAGTGAAAAAGACCCGTATATTGGACAAGAAGGGAAAGGGGGGATTTGTTCGGGTAAGGTTTCTGTTTTGATCACCGAGTAAGCTTATAGAGCAGGAATGTAGGATAGAAAAATAAAATCTGTATCTAGAAGTTATTAGCATTGTGCACAAAAGTTCTGTTGGTTCCTACTTTTTAAAAAAATTTTTTTACATTTATTTATTTTTGAGAGACAGAGAGACAGAGCACAAGTGGGGAGGGGCAGAGAGAGAAGGAGACAGAATCCGAAGCAGGCTCCAGGCTCCGAGCTGTCAGTACAGAGCGCGACGCGGGGCTCAAACCCACAAACGGCGAGATCATAACGTTAGCCGAAGTTGGACGCTCAGCCAACTGAGCCACCCGGGCGCCCCTGTTGGTTCCTACTTTTTGTGTGCCATTCCATCTGAAAAATCACTGTGATTTTGTAGAGGAAGTTGTGATGGAAAAGGCACTCTGAAGCAAGTTTCTTGTGAAAAGAAGCCAACCTACTAAAACTACAGTTAAGAAATGTAAAAAGTTACCGATTTTACTCCTTCGGATGAAAAGAAATTTATAAGCAGGAGAGAAATTATGGATAGAGGCAAGTTTTGACTACAGTAGTTCAGAGACAGGAACTCTAATTAGCCAGAGCAAGAGGCGACTGCTTCGGGAAATTTCTGAAATGTTAAATAGGAAAGCTGAGGGTCAAAAGCATACCGTGATGAGAATAAATGCAGAAGACTGTTTGCAAGGAGCTACATTGCATAACCATCAAAGGAAGGACAAAGACAGAGAAGGAAACCTGAAGCCCCAAATAAATAACAGAACACAGACCATAAAAGACGCTGAATATAGGGGCGCCTGGGTGGCTCTGTCCGTTAAGCACCCAACTCTTGATTTCGGCTCAGGTCATGATCTCAGGGTTTGTGAGTTTGAGCCCCACATCGGGTTCTGCCTGCTTGGGATTCTGTCTCCCTCTCTCTCTGCCCCTACCCTGCTTGTGCTCTCTCTCTCTCAAAATAAATGTTAAACAAACTTAAAAAAAAAAGATGCTGAATATAGCACACAGATACTCAGAAGGTACGGAAAGATAAGTCAGAAGCCAAAACTCAGTTACCATTATCATGCAAAGGAACAACATCACTCTTGGTAAAAACAAATGACTTAGCATGTGACCAATACTGCTTTTCTTAAGTACTGCAGAGAAAAGCCTGATAATCACCCTCTATCAAGCCCTACAAGTAGGAGACCTAGAAATGGTTACTGACCATTGTTATCTCTCAAGGAGTTGAAGCAAACTGACCTTACACATTGGAGTTCGTTAGCACTCGCCAACACAGATTACAAAATATAGGGAGGAATTCTCCTTGGGACATTAAGCAATATTTGCAAATGTGTGCAGGTAAGTGTTGACTACCTTATCACTCTGACCAGGAAATGGTTCTCAGCAACGGTGTGATCTCTTTTTCAAAGTGGAAAACATGAATATTATCGTCACCAGCTCATCGCGGGGAGGCACGGTGGAAGGGACCAGCGAAAACTGCAGCTCTTACGAGAAGAAATGGAAATCCAACTGACAACAAATATTCGTTGAGCACTACACTGTGCTAGGCACATGAGAACTAATACCTCCATGGCTGATAAAGCCTTTCGGAAGTAAGTCTTCAGTTAATCTGCCCGAGGTTAATTGAACTGGAGATCTCCTGATTTCTAGTTTTATGTCCTTCCTGTGTACTTTCTACATTTAGATGTTGGCATCATTCCTCCTTGGCTGAGTTACTCCAAGAACCCCTGCATTCTCAATCGTTAAAATGGAAATACGAATGCCTACCACATACGGTTGTTGTAAGGATTCGGTGTGTAAAAAAACCGAGACATGGTGCCGGGCACATAGCAGGTCCTCAGCCAATGTTGGTGTCTCTCCCTTTCCTTCACTGACGTCCAACTGTCCGCCACGGATAGCACCGCCAGGCGAGAATAAAACGGAGCGATGTCCCAAGGTGAAACGAGGGGACCGGCCAGCCAGGGCTCTGGGGTCAGGCATGGGAGTCCTCTTGGGCTGGAGGGGTGTCGTGTGAGGCCTGGGAGACATAAGGGACTTGGACAGAGCTTAGTGGAGGAATGAGATTTGCATGGGTGGAGAGATGGGCAAAAAATGAGCCAGTAGAGAGAACAAAGGCACCAAAGCAGGTGAACACAGCAGTTGTGTGCGAAGGACCCCAGTTGCTAACCAGTTTGCTAGGCAGCAGGCTAATAGTGAGGAGTGGAAGAAGGGCCAGGGGGTAGCTGAGGCTCTCCTGTGAGGAATTTCCATGCTCGAGGGTTTCAACTTGATCCTACAAGCGAAGGGGAGCCAGCGACGTTTTGTCAATTTGGAGCTCGTTTATTAAGATAAATCTGGGGCCAGTGTGTAGAACGGACTGTCAGGGAAGAGGTCAAAAAACAGAGAAATTTTATATTTTATACACACACGCACACGCAGTCTTTTTCATTATAATATATATATATACATATATATATATTTATTTGTATATATATAAAATCTACTAATTCCATTTTGAATGGCTTGGACATTAATTTTGCTCTTGTAATCGATTATAGAGGCTTAAAATGGCTGTGTTTTTTGCTTTTGTGACATATTATGGTCATATCTAGAATTCATTTGCTGTTAAATCAAGAATAAAACTCTCAATTACATTGTTGTTCCTACGGTAAAGCATAATCTACTTTCAGGCTTTCCCTTTGCCATAAACTCTCCAGGAACGAAACTCGATAAAAAGCAGAGACTCATTGCATACGATGGTAATTAAATCTCTGCTTGACAAGTAAAAGAGCGGGACGGTAGGGACAGGTCATTTGAGAGAAAGAGAAACAGACTTTAATATGTCAGCAAAGCATACGGAAGTGGGACACCCGTCATCTGTTTTGGGGATATGGGATTATGATATATATTTGAGACAAACCAAAATCCCATCAGTACCCAAATGATGGGATGAATTGTACTTTCAGAATGCAGGCTGGAAGGCCAAGATCAAGGCGTCAGCAACTTGATTTCTCCCAGGGCCTCACTCCTTAGCTTGTAGGGGACCATTCTCTCTCCATGTCCTCACGTGGCCTTTCTTCCTTCAGGTCTCTTCCTCCTTCAATAGAGACACCAGTCCTATAGGATTAAGGTCCACCTTTATGACCTTTTTTAACTATAATTACCTCCTTAAGGACCCCCATCTCCAAGTCACATGCTGGTTATGGTGGGGGGTGCGGGTCAGGACCGCAACATATGAATGGGGGGGGCGTGGAGGAGGGGACACAATTCGGCCCATAACAGGCCTTCCAAGGAGTTAGGGCTGTGGCTAGGCTATCCACCCAGATGGAGATACAAAGAAGGCACGGCAGGGATCTGCTAGCTGTGGGGCCCAGTGCAGGTGGCGGGGTGGGGGGGGGGGGGGACCCAGGAGCCCGACACCCAGCGCTGGGCTCCCGCAGGTGTGACCGGCGTTCCTCCGAATCCCGGCTGCCGTCCTGGAGATGTTTTTAAGTGTCCCCAGTTTCTGGAAAGGGAACTGAGCGTTCCCTGCGCCCCGGCTCCCTGTTGCCAAAAAGGCACGGGATGGAAAAACCCGCCTGGGCTGAGGACCGAGCGAGGGCGAGCGGGCTTTTGGGGCTCCAAGCCGATTTAGGTTGCGGTGGGTGGCTGTGGTGATTGGGCCTCTCCTTGGTGATCGGTATGACCTGGAGGTTGGCGTCGTTAAGGAGAGGTTTTTGTGATGACTTCAGAAAATTACTGTAAATAAGACGGTATTTCGCTGTTTGTAATTTTATGCAGCTCATTAGATCACGGTCAGATGAAAACCTTGACATTTGGGGCAGGAAGCATGTGGCAAGTGGGGGCGGGTGGACTGCAGGCGGGGCTGCTGCCCCCCGAGAAAGTCATGCAAGGGTCTTACGGAAGGGAGACGCGCAGAAGGATCTTTCGAAATCGATGCTGGTGACTTCCTCTTCCCGACAAAGTTCTCTACTCCTTAAACTCTGTCCTGCTGGTCGATGGAGGCAGGAACAGAGACATTGGGGGATGGGAGGGTGGACTCTTCAGGACACGTGGGAGACAGGCGTGCGGTGGCGGCAGTGTTCTGATTAGATCAGGCCAGCGGAACACGCTGTCCTTGCTCTGCTGTCCTTGCTCTGCGGCCCTTGGCCCTGGATGTCAGACGAACACAAAGCCTTGACACGTCTACAGCCAGGCTGCGCTGTTTGGGCAAAGCTCTAAGTGTTTTTCTGGATGGCTCAGCAAAAGGCAGAGAGTTTTTTATGGGTTGCTCTTACACTCGGCCCAAAAAAGCAGTCACCCAACACTGAACTGCAAAAAATGCAGACCTCTTGGTACCTCTTCTAAAAAAGAGCTTTGAAATGCATGCATATCTGTGCAACAAAATCCCACTGAAGATCTGTCCTGCATTGAAAAAGGGAGTATTGGAGCAGCAGCTAAGAGAATGGGCTTTCGGGTCAGGAGACCTAGGTTTAAATCCAGGCTCCGACGCATTCTCGCTGAGTGACCTTGAACAATGAGATACCCTCCCTGGGCATTAGGATAGCACCTACCTCCTGGTAGTGTCGTGAGAAACACTCAAGCCACGGCTGGGGACAGTGACAGGCACGTGGGACAAAGAGAGCTCGTGGTCGTAATTACTGAACAAAGGCTCCTTTGGACATTTCACCAGGGGTTAAGGGAGAGAGGAGACAGGGAGGGGGAAGGAGAGAGAGCGCGGCTCCGTTTACCTACCTACTCGGCTGCATATACCTACCTAATCATGGTACCCAGCAGGGGAAGGGCTAAGTCGCTCTTAGGAAACATCACTGTAAACGCTATATGATATTAAACCTCTCTTCCGAGGGCTTAGTTGACAGGCCACACATTTATTTCCTCTCCGCGTAGAATATGTTACATTTCCCTTTCTCTGACACTCTAGGGTCTTGAAAAAGCCAGGAAATACCTTTACATGCCTTGGCCCAGATTCGCCTTCCTGTCCTCTTCATCTTGACAACTGTCCCCGGCCAGGAGTAACTGACCTGCCGGCCCCAGCCCCTCCGGGTGAGAACTGCCATCACGCGAAATCTTCCCTCTGCCCAGCAGGTGCCTCAAAGCTTCTGGGAGTTTAGACCTTAGAGCAAGGCAGTGAGGGGAAGCCTCTTTCTCCCAAGAGAAAACCAGTGAAGGGAGCCTTTGCATGTAAATATATATATAAATACAAACCTTCGCAGCAACCAGGATAAATTTAACGTGCAGAAAAATACACACACCAGGATCTTAAGTGCAGCGGGATGCAGGATTGTAAACATGGTTATGATTACAGTAATGTGAAAACCAAATAAAAACCGACAATGCATTGGCAGAAAAATTTCCAGAGCGTTAGCCGTGGTGGTGGTCTTTGGGAGGTCGGGGGGTGAGGTGGGGGGCAGGGGTAGTTTTCTCCTTCTTCTTCTCCTTCTCCTCCTCCTTCTCCTTCTATAACAAAAAGAATCAATACGTCTATTCTAATACCCCTTTCACCTGAGGTTCCATGCATCACCCATGACCAGGCGACCCACCATCCAGAGAGCTGTGGAGGGGCCTGTCCCTCTCTGTCATATTTCACTCGCCCCTTTTCAGTTCCGGCCTCTGTCTCCTCTCCAGCCACGTTCAGTCACATTCTGGCGGATGTTCTTTCCTCTTCGGATCTTCCTGCATTTCCCATTCTCCTCCTCCTTTGCCCTGTTTGGCTACCTCCTACGTTCTCACGCATCCTCCCTGCCACTCCCTTCGTTCTGGGTCCTTCCTCCAGTCCAGCGTCTCTCCCCTGCCCTCAGGATAAAGTTCCAGCTCCTTCTGGTGCCAAGAGGTTCCTTGCTTGCCCTTCCCCACCTTCCACCGGACCAGGCTTCAAGCCTCGTCCTTAGGCTCCGGAGAAACCTGTGAATATGTTTGCCACAGCACTTAGCACATTTTACTGAAATTATCTGTTTCTTATCCATCATATCCCCCAAACGGGAAAGGTCTCTAAGGGAAAAGACCATGTCTTAGTCATGGTTGAGCCACCAGTTCCAACCACAGTCCATGGCACATGATAGGTTCTCAATAAATACTGACTCTCCTCCCAAAGCTTTTCCATGGCTGACCTCTGAATGCAGTCCAAACCCTTAGCCTGAGGAACATCCATAGGCTGATTGGAACCTACCTTTGCTGTTTTATTTCCCACAGCCCCCCACCCCCACCCCCGCTCCTGCCCAGCCCCAAGACCCCCAGCACTGCCATGCTGAATATCCACTTCCTCCCAAGCCTACCTTGGCCATAGTCTATCCACTCTTTTTCTCATATATGTGCCTCTCACTTCCCTAGACCTAATTAGACTTACATAAACCCCAAGCCACGGTCTGCAGGAAATTGGATCCCCCATGGTGTCACGTACATAAGAGCCTCTTGATGAGAGCTGTTGACTGGCTGCTGTTGGTCACTGGCTGGTGGGGAGGTCACTGGGCTGGGTGTGTCTGTTTTGGTTCCTGAGCTGTGGGTCCCTTTCTCACACAGTGTGCGCCTTGAGGGAGGGCCCTCAGACCTAAAAGGGAAAGGTTAGGTCACTCCAACCCTCCCCCGACTGCCCTGCCTCTGCTTCCTTATTTCCTGCCACAGGACAGCAGAGAGGCCCTGTCAACAACTGGCTGAACCACCAGGACCGGTAGGCGAAGGACCCCACACCCCGCAGCTAGCATCCTGGCTGGTCCCCAGAACCACCCAGCACTCCAGAGTTTGCTGAGTCTGTAGGTAAACTCTTATTGTGCAGGGGCGAAGCATTAAGAAAAAGAAAAGCAGGTTTGTTTTCTTTTTACTTATCAACTTCCAATAGCTCCCTTCTGAATGCTGTCCGGGGCAGTAGACTGGCATTCGAGAACGTACAGGTTTTGTATCCGTATCTGTCTTTCATCAACCAGACACGATCCAAAGCCACCCAGCCTGCACCTTTCACTCACTTAGCAAGAACCGGGAGGATTTTCACACACTGAATAAGTAGGTGAATTAATTAACTCAGTTGGGATTGTTGTGTATGTGACCTCACGTGTTCTTTAACAAAAGATGTCGGCATCCGGGAGTGGCTCTACCTCGTCCTGGTTTGTATCACAGGGGCTTTGGCTTGAGCCAACACGGAAGAATGTAGAGCACAGACCTCCTCAGCCCTGCGAGAACACAGGGCGACGTCACCGCCTCACCCCTTCTTGGTGTTTCTTCTCCCTCCATGGGTGTGACGTCAACAGGGGACCTCTGGCCTTGAAGAAGGGACTTGCCCTGTGGAAGAGGGGTTGGCTGAGGACTACTCAAAAAGGCATCCCCCTTTCCCCCCACCCCCAGTGAATTGAGGGGACCCAGGCTTGCATGGCTCGGGGGACCAGGAAGCACTGTAGCGAATAAGGGGATAAGACCCTTAGGGGCAGCACGGAGGGCAGTGGGTTCTCAGTTCTGGTTCTCCAACCCGGACCTTCAATTGTCCCCCATTGTATGCAGATCAGGGCGGGCTCCTCACCCACCACCGCAGGGCCTTCAGGTGTTCAAAACTGGGGCATGGCCTCTGCTTAACTAGAAAGAGGCCTGGGCTG
The DNA here is from genome assembly GCF_028018385.1 of Neofelis nebulosa. Taxonomy (NCBI): domain Eukaryota; kingdom Metazoa; phylum Chordata; class Mammalia; order Carnivora; family Felidae; genus Neofelis; species Neofelis nebulosa. Next base: position 5,702,056 of record NC_080794.1, on the reverse strand, counting down.
GTGACTCACGCGAACTCACCTGAGAATGTGCAGCTCTTTGGTCCCGGCCCAGATGGCCTGTCTCCCGCGTACTGAGCCTTCTCCTCGTGTCTGTCGAGACAGCCTCAAAGCCAAGGGACCGAAGAGAGCAAACTTGATTTTTTTTTTTTTAGTTTATTTATTTATTTTGAGAGAGACAGAGACCGCTCGAGCGGGGGAGGAGCAGAGAGAGAGGGAGACAGAGAATCCCAAGCAGGCTCCGCCCTGTCAAGGCTGTGGGCACAGAGGCCCATGCGGGGCTCGAACCCACGAAACTGTGAGATCACGACCTGAGCTGAAACCAAGAGTCCGATGTGTAACCGACTGAGCCCCCCAGGCGCCCCAGGGCAAACTAGAGTTTTAAAACCTGGACAGTGGTGAGCATGAGCCTCCTTGGGACGCGGTCTTCCTCCCTCGCTGGCTTCTCTCACCTCCAACCACCAATTTTTACCTTCTTGAACTGTTGAGGCTGTTTGTGACCTCCTGGGAGCAGCTTGTCCTCTGAACTTGTGCATTTGTGGTCTCCTTCCAGACTGCTGCAGCCTGTCCGTTTTTAATGGGAAAGAAGTCCTGGTGAGTGTCAGAAGCCCTCTGTGCCGTCCAGATGCTCACGTAAAGACGGCCGCCATGATGGAGATGTTTCACCCATTGGTCAAGTGCCAACAGTATACAGGGCAGGACAGAGATTACATGGATTGCCCAGCGAACAGGCTGACCATCGACGTGCCCTCCGTGTCCCCATGGGCACCCCCCACTCAAGTTGATATTTTAAAAGAAAATAAACACACCCAGACAACCATCTCCCATGCCTCTCCCCCTTCCCTTCCCTTCCCTCTGATAATGGAAGAAACCCTTTACCAAGTTGTTGGCTGTTGGCCAAAGGCCACAGATCCTAGCCCTACACCCAGGGGCTGGGCTCACCCTTGAGACTGGGTCAACTGGAGATCCCAGTTGTCACCGGACCTCTCTTCACTTCTTAGCAACGCCTGTCACTGGATCCAGCTACATCCTGGCTCCCAAGCGGTTCTAGCTAGATTAGACCCAGTCTGAAGACAATTTGAGACTCTTGCCCAACAGCCTTTGGGAATCCTGAGCTTTTCCACTGGGAAAAGGGAGCTGCAGAAACCTGCCTCCCCCTGGGGCTCTGCCCAGCACCCGGCATCCTGCAGGGTTGCCTGGGCCCCTCCCAGCCCTGGTCTAACCCCAAGTGAGCTGGCATTGGCTGGTCGGTCTGGTCTCACCCGGAATCCTTGTTTGCCTTGGCCTCTGTCAAGGAGGCAGGGAGCCCGAGGAACCAGAGGGTTAAGCAACAGCTTCCCAAGGGCGAATTCCTGCCTGGCGTATCTGATTCCCGAGCCAAGCCTGGGTAGTTCTGTTTCTGCTGATTCCCCATCATACTGCACACTGCGTGCTGGTTCTCTCCTCTTGCCCGGCTGCCCCCTCTCAGGAGAAGGAGCTCGGTCTGACTGCCACGGCCCAGATGTACATCTTGCATGGGTACGCTCCTGCCAACTGAATTCTCAGAATATAGTAGGGGCTACCCTTGGGGCCGTTCTGGAGTTCTGTTAGCCCTTCCTCCAAGCCCAGCTTAATCGACATGGCCACGTGTTATTTACGATACCCCAAATAGGCAAGTGCTTGATATCAGGGTAGTTTAAATGTCAGAGGGGCAGGGCCTGGCATAACTCGTGAGGCTGGGACCTCCAAGGAGCAGATAAGAGCCTTCGTTGTCACTATGATGGCTTTGCCCAGTGTCACCCATCATTCTTCAGACCCTACACCCCCCACCCCCCGAGTGTTACAGGGTTGTATCTGATTATTTTTTCACATGCTTAGAAATGTATGAAAGACAGAGTTTCTCGGCCCTTCTCTAGAGCAAAGCTAATGGCACAGGCTGCAGCAAGCAGCCGTTCTACCCCCATAAGCTGGGAGGTGGTAAGCTGAGGAAAGCCTGCTCCTATCCCCATTTTCACATGAGATTCTAGAACCTTCCGGGGACCACCCCTCTTAGTAAACCTGTCTCAGCATAATTGTTAACACCCCCTCCTGCTCTCAAAAGCGCCAGCTGGACAGTGGGTTCTATAGTCATCCCACGTACCGAGGACGTCGCGTTCCTTCTAGCCCTGGTAAGGCTGGCACAGCTGAGGGTGAGAAAGGGAAGTGACTCGTCCAGGCTCACGCGGTGAGTCAGTAGCTGAACAATTTCAGAGAATCCAGGAGCTTTGACTAAGGTGCCACTCACCCCTGACCCCGCCCTGCGAAGGGAGTTGAAGGGACAGAAATTGGTTGAAACCGCACACCAGCGCCAAGAGGTGAGTAAAAACGGTGAGGAGACCAGCAGCAGAAAACATCCAGAAGACAAAAGGAATCCCTCAAGATATGTTGGTTGCGAGGAGAATGCCCACATGCCCATGCAGCTAACCAGCTTTAGAAGACACCCAGGCGGTGGGTGCAAAATAATACCGTGCAATGAGCCGACCCAGCATAGTGGGGGCCCAGTAGCTGCCGGATGATGGGTGAACGGATGAGTTACAAGCCCCCCCAGGGAGAAGGGAAGCACGAAGGAGTCATTGCAGACAATCTGGGGAGACGGCAGGGAGGAAGCAGGACGCTCCCTGCTGCTGGCAGGTGGCACAGGGCCGTCCTGGCCAGTGTGTGCTCCGAAGGACCCCGGGGTTACCTGCAGCCCCACCGCAGGGGGCTGCTTAGCGAGGTGAGCGTTAAGCCGGCTTCTGGAAGAGGAAGTGTGACCAGGAGAAAGAGGCAGGACAGTGCTTGGCTGGAACCCAGCGTGAATGAGGGATGTGTGGGGACAGTGGGCAGACGGGCCTGCCTGGGGCAGAAGCGCTGGTGGGGAGTGGGGGGGGGAGTGCGGGGGGGAGTGTGGGGGGGGCGGGGGAGGGAATTCAACAGAGATGGAAGAAAAGAAACAAAGAATGTCTGCCCAGCATCCTCATTTTTTTGGTTTTCTGGGAAAATGGTGAAACTCTTTCTTGCAAGCAGCGATTATAGAGGGTAGGAGTAGGAGCGAAACCACAGGGATTTTTTTTTTTTTTTCAGGACCGAAAAAATGTTTTCCCCAAACTAAACAAAGTTAGATTGAGAAATTCAACATGGTACCTTAGGGACCGGGTAGCTCATTGCTACCCCGAGGCCCGCCTTCCCACAGGCGCCTGCTTCAGGCTCTAATGGCTGTCTGGGGAGGAGAAGGGGACACTTAAACTTTTCAAGATCCAGACACTTAGGGTTGTCTTTCGGCAGAGTCGTTTTTGTCCCCTCCTGGAATGGCACTTGAGCCCTCCTTGGTAGTACCCTCTGCAGGCCCTCAGCGGCACAGGTGAGTGTGCGTCCCGCGCCCCCCTTACCTGCCCTGTGACCAGCCTTTTCCTCAAAGGCAGCTGGGAGCCTGTGACTTCAGTGTGGTCCTCCCCATTCAGTGCCCTCAGGGCTGGTGGCTGCCTTGTTACCTAAAAGGTGATTTCCCTCTAGATGGGGATTAGCGTCATTAAAGAAACAAAGGCATCCCCTAATTACAAGACTAAACTCTGCCTTCAAAGGGGGCCGGGGGGGGGGAGAGTGGTGCTGGGCCCTGGGTGGCCTTGCCCATACCAGTGTTTCCGTGATTTGATTCACTGAAACCATTCATTTGTAGAACTGCCTATTTTTTTATGTTTTTATTTTTTTAAGCGCTGATTTCTTCCTCAGTTTTCTTTTCTTTGCTTTTCTTTTTAATGTTTATCTATTTTTGAGGCAGAGAGAGAGAGCATGAGCAGGGGAGGGGCAGAGAGAGAGGGAGACACAGAAGCTGAAGCAGGATCCAGGCTCTGAGCTGTCAGCACAGAGCCCGACGTGGGGCTCGAACTCATGAACCGCGAGATCACGACCTGAGCCGAAGGGGGACGCTCAACCGACTGAGCCACCCAGGCGCCCCTGTTTATTTATTTTTAACAAAAACATAGGACGATTCAACCTTCTTTAGCAAATTGCAGTGATTTTTTTTTTTTAAGTTTATTTATTTTGAAAGAGAGAGCAGCATGGACAGGAGAGGGGCAGAGAGAGAGAGAGAATCCCGAGCAGGCTCAGCGCTGTCAGCACATGGACCCCCCACCCCACGCAGGCCTCGATCTCATGAACCAAGAGAGTGTGACCTGACCTGAAATCAAGAGTCAGACGCAGAGCCAACAGAGCCACCCAGGTGCCCCCAAGTTATAGTGAGTTTTGAGTGAATAAAAAAGTCAGTGGCCCCCCATCTCCCTCCGCCCCCCCATCAGAAACAATGTATCTGGTGATGGGAAACAGCACCCCCTCCCTCCGACTTAGGGGGAAAAAAAAACCCCTGCAACGGCTCCGTAAATTTTTGCTCTCAGCCATCTGATTTTTGTTAACTGCTAGATCTAAATCTAGTCAGGTCTTGTGCCTGCAAACCCCTTTAATTAGCATGATATCTTAAATTGTTTTTCAATTGAGGTAGCAGCCCTTCTGGTTCTTATCTGGGAAGCTGGAGGCCCTGAGGCCACCTGCGGGGACCCACAGGGGTGAGATCTCCCTTCTCGCCCAGGCCCCTGCTGTGGCCTGAGCAGCGAAGAAGCCTCGGATGGAAATCTGGGCCTTGTGCTGGGGAGGCCTCAGTGGGCCCAGCCTCTGCTGGAGAGAGGAGAGGGACAGGGATGTTTTAAGGGGCTTCCGCTCCTGCTCTGGGGCCTCTGAGTTGCCTTAGGGTGTGGGAAAACCCAGATCCTGCTTCTTCTGAAGTGCAGAGTGGGGACTGTCCCATCCTCAATGGGGGGGCGGGGGAGGCGGGGCTTCTCTGTCTCACACAAGGACCAGGGGCCGACCTGCAGTGTGGGAAGGAGGTGCTGTCCCGAGCTCCCCAGGCAGCTGGCTTGGATCCCGGACCTTGGCAGTCACTGGTGCCAATGTCTATGTCAGTGACCCAGCAGCTGTGTCTGTCTAGGTAGGTGAGGGCCCCATCCCAGAGCCAACCTCACTTTTTTCCAAGTAACCCAAGATCAGCCAATTGGAAAGACATCTTCAGCTCAATCCCAGGCTCTGAAATATCAATGGAGGGCCAAAGTGAAGATCTCACCAGAGGCTTCCCCCTACCCTGCCCCACCAAGTCAAATGGGTTAATGCCACAGGGGCGGAGGGCCTCGCACCTTCTTAAAGTTGGGGCCGTGTCCACATAAAGTCCTACAGTTGTCCACCTGCACGGAGACAAATGATTTATTTCACATTCCATTTTGCGCGTTGCTAGCTTTTCCCGAACGGGGTCCATCCAGAACGCTCCGTGAAAGCAACTCACCGTGGCTTGGCCTAGCGCGCTGACCCAAAACAGGGTCAACGATGTTCTCCGCAAGGCCCGGGGTGGGGGGCCGGGGGAACAGGGTGGGGTGGCTCAGCTCAGTCCCCAAGGTGGGGCACGCATCTCCCTCCAGTGAGAAGGCCGACAGGAGGACCACTGCCAGGCTTCTCAATTTTCTCTCCCAACGCTACAAGTCACATCTGCTTCAATTCTTGGTCACTGTCACCATCTGCGCAGAGGGGTCGGTGGGGTTGGGTGGGTTAGGTAAAAGGTAGCAAGAGCCCCTGGAAAGGGGTGTGAAGAGAAATTCTTCCGCAAATGGTGTAGGAACCGTTCGGAAATGGCTGGCCATTTGGAAAAAGAAGTTAAGCTTACCTTACTCTTTGGTCCCAATACATTTCTTGTAGGTAAAACTCAAAGATAACATTTGAAATCCTAAGATTTCACAATCACGGGAGCATTTGTTGATCATGTCTGCACAGCAAGTCCCTTCTGGCAAGGAAGTCACAGATGTAAAAACCATAAATTCCATACTACCAGAGCATATCTACTTTTGTATGACAAAGGCACCTTTAAAAACAGGGAAAAGATTTGCAACATATACTAGAAACACGGGACTAATTTCCTTAAATCACAAAGATCTAGTACAGGGGCTCCTGGGTGACTCAGTCAGTTGAGTGTCAGACTTTGGCTCAGGTTCCCACGGTTCGTGGGCTGGAGCCCCGTGTCAGGCTCTGTGCTGACAGCTCAGATTCCCATTCTGTGTCTTCCTCTCTCTCTGCCCTTCTCCCACCCGTGCTCTCTCTCTCTCTCTCTCTCTCTCTCCGAAATAAATAAACGTTAAAAATTAAAAACAAAACCAAAAGGCAAAACAAAGCACTCGTACAAATCAATAGACAAAACGCAGAATAACCCAATACAAACATTGGGCAAAGAATATAAATTGAGCAGTTTATAAGAGACGTAATACGAATGTCCAACAAGCACTTTCACTTGAAATTGAAGACACACATCCAGGTGGTAACTGGATGTCGCTTGTCGTCCGACTGGCAAAGAAGGTAAAGTCTGTAATAATTACTGCCTGTGAAGATATGTGGAGAAACAGGTATTTGCAAACATTGCAATGAGGACCGTCAACTCGAGGTCATTTGCCAATATTAAGAGTCTTCTAAGAGCAATTTAGCAACATCAATCATAATTTTCAATGTACATAACTTTTGCTCCGGGAATTCCGTTGCCTGAATTTAGCCCACAACTACAGCGGCAAAATCGTACCATGACACGTCGTGTTGTTCGGAATGTCAAAAACGCTGGGAACCACTGAGGCTGGTTAGCAAATAGAACTCTCTAGGGCACCTGAGTGGTTCAGTTGGTTGAGCGTTCAATTCTTGACTTCAGCGCGGGTCATGATCTCCTGTTCGTGGAATCGTGAAACCTGCTTGGGATTCTCTCTCCTTCTGCCCCTCCCCTGCTTGTGCTCTCACAAATAAAATAAAATAAAATAAAATAAAATAAAATAAAATAAGAAAATAGAACCCTGTGAAGCAGTTTCTAGAAAAAGGTTCAAAGTTTATTGGTGGATCTTGATTCAGGGGATCATTGATTTGTTGTTGTTGTTGTTGTTGTTGTTTTTAATAAGCAGAGAATGAAAGCCAGGCTCTGGACAAGATATTAGCAATATCTGGCAAAGTTCCCGCCCCCTTTTATTTACTGTGTATTTATTTATTTATTTTTTGTATTTTACTTGTGAGAGAGAGAGAGAGATAGAAGACGAGTGGGGGAGGGGGAGAGAGAGGGAAACAGAATTCCAAACAAGCTCTGCACTCAATTATCTGACAGTTTTTAAATGGTGTGCCTCATTAGCAAAACCTTTGGAGCACATTCCCCAACGTATTTGTTGATGTATTTATAAATATTTATGAGTACACATAAACAGTTTCAAAAGTAGCATAAAATGAGTAGATTAAAACACAGAAATCTAAGCTCTAATATTTTTTCTGCCTTCCCCTCTCCCGCATTGTTTTCGAGATGCTGTTAGCTGTGTGTACTTGTTCCACAGTAGAGAGAAGAGGAGTGTATCCCTGTGGCGATTTAAAAACGTGTATACAGGGGTGCCTGGGTGGCTCAGTTGGTTAATCGTCCAACTTCGGTTCAGGTCATGATCTCGTGGTTCATGGGTTCGAGGCCCGCATCGGGCTGTGTGCTGACTGCTCGGAGCCTGGACCCTGCTTCCGATTCTGTGTCTCCCTCTCTCTCTGCCCCTCCCCTGCTCACGCTCTGTCCCTCTCTCCCTCTCTCTCAAGAAGAAATAGGCATTAACAATTTTTTTTTTTTACAAATGTGTATACACGTTCTTTGACACAATTTCCGCCCAAAGGTGAGGTCTATATGCCTCGTCCCCTTGGAACCAGGCAGATGTTTGTGATTGTTCTGACCAACATGCTTTGGCGGAAATGACATGTGATTCCAACTCCACGTTATGAAATGTGACACTTGTTCCTGAAGCCTTCGGCCGCTAAGTGAGCAGTCAGGCTGCCCTGAGATCACCGTGCTATGAGGACGCCCAAGCTAGCATGGGAGGGAGGGAGTTGCCGTCCTGTCCCCGGTGGCCCTGGCCTCTGTCCGGCTGCGACTACAAAGCCTTACGAAGCCGACCACACAGCCGAGCCCTTCCCACCTTCCTGACCCTCAGAAACCATGCGAGGGAGATAAGAAAACGCTGGTGCTGCTTTAAACCTCTGCATTTTGGAGTAATTGCCACACAGCCATAAGTAACCAGAAGAATCGTGACCCTAACTTTTCACACGTGGCTGTACGTATGTGCATGCTGTGCGTGCACGCACTCTCTATAAAATTGTGGAAATTCCATCATGCATGCACACTTGCTGTATTCTGCATAATTGTGAAGGGGTAGAGAAGAAACCGCTGGGAGTGATCATTTTGGGGGTGGTGGGATGGGAGGCAGGGAGGTCATCTCTGCCAGAGGGTCACCGGCCATGTTCTACCATTGTTTGCATGCTGTATCATTTTTTCCCCCTGGAATCTTTCAAAAACGTTACCTGGCTTTGGAGGAGACATATTCACCTGTCCGAAGTCTGTGCACGTGAGGATTCTGCACGGTACCAACTCTGACTGGACAACAGCAGCTACATGCTTAACATGATCCGAGGCTGACCCTAGTCATTGATTGTGAAGACTCTGAGGTCGGTCCACATCCTGGCTCCACCGTTTCCTGTCCTCTCTGAACCTCGGTTTCCTCTTCTGTAAAGTGCAAATGATCCCAGCACCTGCCCATATTCACCACCCGCTGCTGCATAACAAATTACCCCGGAACATGGCCGCTTACGACGATAATCCGTTTATTATCTTATAATTCCCGGAGGTTATGAATCCAGGCACGACTTAGCTGGGGACTTCTGGCTCCAGGTAACTCATGAGGTCCCATCTGAAGGTCTGAGGAGGGGAGGCCCCTCTTCCATGTCAGTGCATGTGGTTGTTGGCCCCATACTATTTCTCGCAGGCTGTTGGGTCTCAGCTCCTCCCTGGCTACCGGCTGGGGGGCAGGGGCGGGGGTCTCAGTTCTCGGCCACATAGGCCTCCCTGCAGGGCAGCTCCCGGCATGGCAGCCGGAGAGCCCGAGATAGAAGCCAATCTTTTTATAGCCTAATCTTGCAAGTGACATCCCATTACTGCTACCGTGCTGTCCTTTAGAATGGAGTCTATAAATCCAGCCCACCCTCAAGGGGAGGGGGTTACATAAGGAAGCGAATGTCAGGCGGTGGGGATCATCAGGGGACATCACAGCACCCATGGGGTGGTCCAGAGGATTAGACGAATTAAGGTCTGAAACACATAGCCCGGTGTTTGAGACAGCATTTGCTCAGCAAATGGGAGTTCTAACTCATGTTAGAGATTCCTGTCTCGGTCTAACATTAAATGCCCGAGCGCCCTTTCTGCCACAAATTTATGGTGAGAGTTCAGCGAAGCCCTTTCGCCAACAACATATGAACTCATCCCTGCTGACGTTTTCCTGGAACTCCAAGAGCAGGAGTCCCTTAGAAGCTGGATCTGACCCTTTCATGACTCTGGGCCCCTCACTGAAGCTCATCATGTAGTCAACCTTTGCATAGGTATTTAGCACCTACAAGGAGACAGAGACTCAGGGAGGAACGAGGCCAACCCGGCAGACATAGTTACTGCCTTCACACAGCATACAGGTTACGGAGGGGGTCTGGACAGAGAAACGGCAGCTTTGGCCATTCTTGGGGACTCTTAGCCCTGCTAATGGGAGAGGTGTGCACCTAAATGATTGCTGAGGGTAAATGGGAGGGCTTTTAATTACTTTTTATGTTTGATTTCTGGAGCATTTAATTTTTTTTTTTTATTAAAACACATTTACTCTTTTTATTTTTATGAAATTCACTGATGCTGGGCGTGCCCTCACTCGGGGCCGAGACAGGGTAGTAAACTTCCTGCCAACCTCATGGGATTGGCTTCACCATGTAGAGGACACCGTGGTTCCCTGGGAAACTCAGCCCTGGTTGAAGGGGGACAGAGCTAGGATTTCCATGAGTATGGTCATCCTACAGGGCATTTAACTATTCTTTGTAAGAGTATCTATATCGTCTCAAAAGTACGTATTCATGTAGTCAGCCGCTACTTCATGAAAAAATAAGCAATTGCTACCCTTTTTTTTAAGGTGTATTTGTTTATTTTGAGAGGATGGGGGAGGGGCAAAGAGAGGAAGAGAGGGAATCCCCAGCAGGGCTCGAACTCACGAACCACGAGATCATGACCTGAGCCGAAATCAATGGAGCCACCCGGGTGCCCCTGCAATCACTACGCTTGAGGACTCACTGTGGCCTATGAGCTACAGAGAAAGCAAAGGAACAGGAACCCACGAGCGATTTATTATGTCTTCATAGAGACCAGAGGCGCCCGCAGAGGAGAGCCCAACATGAGCCGGGGCTGGTCTTTGGCCAAAATCCAGATGTGTCGGGGCACAACAGTCAATCTGTGAAAAGAGTGAAAGGCCAAGGTGTCATTCTGGATGACTCTGGCTGTAATTAACAGAACACCTGATGGAGTGGCCAAAACCAAACGATGCCTATCATCCTGCATAACAAGAAGTTTGGGGGCCAAGTGGATCAAGGATTAGTTAATTTAGAGGTTGGTATCGAGGACCCGGGTTCTCCCCGTCTTTCTGCTTCTCCATCCTCAGCATTGTTGGCTTTTGTCTTCAGCCTTGCCTCCTCATGCTTGTAAGACGGCTGCCCCAGCTACTGACTTCATGAGCCTTTCGCAACTGTGTGGGGAGGCGAACACACTAGCCACTGGCACCTGTTAGAAGCCATGTGGTGGCTCTCGGGAGCTGCGTGACAGGCTACATTGGATACGCCCGATCTTAGTAGAAGAGAGAATCCGTAGGTGAAAGAATGGGAATGAAGCAATGAATTATCTTATCTACCTTGCATTACATAAATTAAGTTCATGTGCTCACTTTAAGTAAAAATGGGTCTTTGGGTACTTTGGGGATCCTCCTATTGCTAAATTTCAAAGAGTGTGTTCTCTCAGTTCATGGTTCTCCACCAAATGTCCTGTCAAGAACATGCATCGGGCTCTAAGAAGACCATCATCGTGGGCTTGAATCAATCACGGGGGTAACAGCAAGAATCCAAAAACATTCAACAAGCAGAGAAAAGGGGCAAAAGAATGTAACTACAAAGTGCAAAAGGTCTCAAAACATTTTAGACCTTTGCTTCGGACTCATGAATCCCCTTTCTGTGTGGGCCAACAAAAAAGAAAAAAAAAAAAAAGAAAGAAAAGAAAAGAAAATTACTTACATGAGGCATGTCTTCTAGAGTGAGCTGATCCAGAGTCTTTATGAGACGAGATGAGAGCTAATTCATAATGACATATACAGGGAACAAACCTTGCTATGAAGGCAACGTGTTATCTTACCTAAACCGTATGGTATTAAAATTTATTCATTCGATCAGCAAGTATTTTTTTTAGCACCTACTCTATGACAAGCATTGTTTTAGGCTCAGGTTTTGTCATGGTGGCCCAAGTTTCCCCTTCTGATATTTACACTCAATAAACACTTATCAAAAACACTGCTGGACCTCAGAGCTATAACCTGAAATCAGCCATACCTTCCTGGAAAATATTGCCAAAACTTCAGTTGGCAAGATCAAGAACTCAGAAAATGGGGAGTTTAGAGCACAAAAAATGACAATGGTATTGTGTGTGAGTATTCGCACACCCATAAATGTGCACCCATAAAACAAAAATTCCGGAAGACAACAATTTTGAAAGAGGCTCTGTCTATATTAAAGATCTTCTCGCCTTAATCTGCATCAGGCGTTCGGTACCGATCTGTGGTGCCACGATTTCCTGAGGCATATTCTTCGGCAAATGTTATGTTACATAAACTCTGTGTTCTTTTTTGTTTGTAAAGCAGTCCTTACTGGCTTAAAAGGCAGTATCTTCTTGCGCTCACATCCTCCCTTGTTTTATTTGTGCCAATCTCAGCAAAATCTTGTGTAACTGTAGTAGTCAGCTCAACTATGTAACAAGCAATCCCCAAACCACAGGAGTTTATAGCCGTAATATATTTCCACTTCATGACACATGTAGATTATGGGTCGGCTGTGGCTCTGCCCGTGTTTTTTCTGATTCCAGGATGCAGGGGGAAGGAGCAGTGCTTCTCTGGAGCATGCTCTTCTCCTAGAAGGGGGCATAAGAGTGAGAGACCAAGCTGAACCACAGAATCACATTTAAAGTTTCTGCTCCTACTGGTATGTATCGTGTCTACTCACGTGTCATTCAAAGTAACGCACGTGATCGAGCCGGACAACGAGGTGGGGAAGCATTCTCGATCTATAAGGTCGAGACGTGGGTAGGGATGTATAATCCTTTTAAAGGAGAAGGAATAGGGGTACCCGGCTGGCTCAGTTGGTGGAGCACGTGCCTCGTGATTTTGGGGTTGTGAGTTCGAGCCCCACACTGGGTGTAGAGCTTCCTTAAAAATATAAAAATTCTTGGGGGGCGCCTGGGTGGCACAGTCGGTTAAGCGTCCGACTTCAGCCAGGTCACGATCTCGCGGTCCGTGAGTTCGAGCCCCGCGTCAGGCTCTGGGCTGATGGCTCGGAGCCTGGAGCCTGTTTCCGATTCTGTGTCTCCCTCTCTCTCTGCCCCTCCCCCGTTCATGCTCTGTCTCTCTCTGTCCCAAAAATAAATAAAAAACATTGAAAAAAAAAATTAAAAAATATATATATATAAAAATTCTTTGAGAAAAAAAAAACAACGAAAGGAGCAGGAGCAAATAATTGTGAACAAGGCTCTAATCCACCACAGTAATCACCTGGCTATGCCCCAAAATACTGAGGAACTCAAAAGCGCATTTTTTCTTGGCCTTCCTTTCCGTCCATTCACGGAAGGAGAGAACAGAGACACCTCTCCAAACCTGGCACACCTAACCCAGGAGAAAGGAAAGTCATCCTATTAAGGGGACTGTACTAAGCCCAGCATTTGATAAAGGGTCATGTACTTTTGGGTTTCAATTAACTAATACAAAACCACATTGTCACAACACCAGGTTTGCCAAAGGATTGCTGCGGTTTATTCAGCATTACGCTGGCAACGTCACCGGTTTGCTTTCAGTCTCTTGGGATTCAAAACCAAAAGAAAGGAACAGAAATGGCTGGTGCGCACGCTAACGCTTGCGTAATGCTTCCGAATTTGTTTAGGCTGAGCCTTCCACTGCTGTGATGGTAGGTGCAGCAATGATGAACTCGGCTAAGACAGACATGCTCCACTTGGAGACTCTGAATTAGAATCAGGAGGGGCAGGATAATATTTGCCCTTATGTGCAGAGTAAAATTATAGGGCTATGTGTGATTAATCACTGCAGGGACCTAAGTCATTGCTGGTGTCAATTTATGCCATTTGGACAACAGGAGAAGCTGGGACCTCATGCCTGCCAGCCTGCCTTTTACTATTTTTCACCACCTGCTCCATGCCCGACACCATGAGATATTTCACATTTACATATATACACACCTATTATGTCTATGTATCACTGATTTTTTCACCGTAACCAGGATTTACTTGTAGTCATAAAAGATGGCTTACCTTAGATTTCTTGCCATAAAGCTCTTTCCCTTTATATGACTTCATACTTTCTACACTTGGCTTAAAGGACACATTTTATGATGAGAAAGCTAAAACGAAGTCTTTCTAAACACCTGCCAAAAATGCAATTAACTAACAAGATGACTACTTCACTCCTCAATCTGTGACCTATTGAGATGATGGATGAATGGATGGGTGATAGATAGATTGGTCAATCAATAGAGAGAGGATAGATAGATGAATAGTTTGCCACACCCTCACTCTTGGTGTAAGAAGAGGAAGGGAGGAAACCAAGGTAAAATAGTCGTTTCTCATTGTCTTACTACCCACTTCGAATTGGAGAGACTTGTCAGTCTAGAAAAAACAAGAGCTTCTCAACGTTGCCATTCCAATGACCACTTTGAATATTATCTCTTCTTAAAGAGCTTGTTTTCACATTTTGTGACAATGGCTAGCGTATTATGAAGACGACGAGTCTTTAGTACTTTGTTATGGCGGCCCTGGCGCAAGCCAATACAGTAGATATTTTTAAAACTCAACTTTGGTTCAGTTTGTCGGGAAACAACAACAACAACAACAACAACATTACCGATACTTATCATCATAGGGGGAGGCAGCCTAGTATAGTGGTTCTCTGCTTGCCCTGGTGCGGGCCTGGGTTCAACTTCTCACTCCATCACTTAACTAGAAATGTGGCCTTGGACAAATCACTTAATCTCTTTGGGCCTCGGATTACATAAATATACACAGGGGTAATGGTACATTACCCTTCTCTCACAAAGGCATTATGGGTATTAAGTGAATTAGTGCTTTAAAGCCCTTCACAGAGCGCTTCACACCTTGTGACCGATACGTAAATATTAAATAACGAGATGGGAAAGTATGATGAAATCCAGTTTACAGAATCTTTCTAAATGCTAACACATTAACAAAATTCTAACTCTGGAGTACTCTTGTTTCACAGAGGGAATACCTGTTCATGGCATTCAGAGTTTTAACGTGTGTCGAGTCTGGGTTTATGTTAGGACAAGTGTCTACGACCAATGAACGTGGGTCCGACAATGACATTGGTAACCTCCATGTACTTCGACAGCAGTGACTGTGAGCCACGTCTGATGATTGTAACATTTGCCAGAGATTCGACGATTGCTGGCTTTCCTCCCAACATTTGGGGTGATGATAACATGAAGGAGAAAGTCCAACACATGTGCTGAAAATGTTCGCAGGTGCTGTTTGCATATGACTTGCGGCAGAACTGGGGTAAACACTCCTTGATTTCTACTGGTAAAACTTTAACCCAAGATAAACTTGCTGACTGCAAAGTGTCCCACATGACTGTTCGGTGCACGATAACTAATATAAACAGTGCGTGGGGAGCAGAGGCCTCCCAGGGTCCAGGGACCACTGTGTGGACCTTTCTGGAAGGCCAGCCCCGCCCACAGTCTGCTCCGCATTCCTCAGCCTCCTGAGTTGCTTCTGGAAGACCACGTGTGGGAGACACTGGAAGACATGGCACAGAGTTGTAAATCAGGAACATCACACAGTGAATGTTGACCGTGTGTGGTGACTCACTACCCCCAACCCACTGACTTCCAATACCCAGGATGGTTTCTGCCAGGAAATCCCGAGGGCCTGCTGATTGCCTGTGGTACATTTTCTTTCTTTTTTTACTTTTTAAATTTTTTGTAATGTTTTTATTTATTTTTGAAAGAGCGTGAGACAGAGCATGAGCAGGGGAGGAACAGAGGGAGAGGGAGACATAGAATCTGAAGCAGGCTCCAGGCTCTGAGCTGTCAGCACAGAGCCCGATGCAGGGCTTGAACTCGCACACTGTGAGATCATGACCCAAGCCGAAGTCAGACGCTTAACCGGCTGAGCCACCCGGGCGCCCCTACATTTTTGACTAATAGAATCTTAAACAGAAATGGCCAGTCATAGAAAATGCATCTTATAAAGCATTTGGGGAAAGAGGGAAATGGCTTCAAAAGGACATAGCCCCTGAGATAGATTTCTGAGGATATTATTTCTCTGCGATCAAACAGTGCCTCTGATACATCGAGAGTATTTTTACGAGTGTAAAAATCAACTAAAGGAGACTTGAACTAGTTTCCTCTCGTGTCAATTCAATCCACAGAGCCATTAAAATTTTCAAAACTTCAAGGCACTGAATAAATAGATTATCTGAACGGAAGCTTCTGAATAACCCATAACCAGTCTCATATAACTGGAAGTGGGTAGGCCCACAATACTTTATATATTTTTTATTTACACAGAACTGAACATTGTATAACCTTCCTTATCCAGAAAATAGCTTAGGATCAAGGGATTTTTTTTTAATGTTTATTTATTTTGTGGGGGGAGGGGCACAGACAGAGGGAGACACAGAATCTGAAACAGGCTCCAGGCTTTGAGCTGTCAGCACAGAGCAGGACACAGAGCCCGAACCCACGAACCATGAGATCATGACCGGAGCTGAAGTCGGATGCTCAACCAACAGAGCCACCCAGGTGCCCCTAGGATCAAGGAAGTTTTAAAAATTAAAACAAAATGGGGCGCCTGGGTGGCTCCGTTGATTTAGCATCTGACTTCAGCTCAGGTCATGATCTCGCGGTTTGTCAGTTCGAGCCCCGCGTCGGGCTCTGTGCTGATGGCTCAGAGCCTGGAGCCTGCTTCCGATTCTGTGCCTCCCTCTCTCTCTGTGCCCCTCCCCCACTCGCACTTTGTCTCCCTCTCAAAAATAAATAAACATTAAAAAAAATTTTTTTTTAATTAAAACAAAACTTGAGAAATACTTTTCTTATACACTTACTTCTCTCATAGAGAAATAGCCCTTAGGCCCCGACTCAGGAAACGGTTAATGTTTAGTGTACTGCCTTCACCAGTGTGATTTTCTCACTTTCATCCATACAGCACTTAAAAATACGAAATTAGGAGTAGAGAGACATTGCTATAGACATACATGCTGATGAGAAGTAACTACTGACATCCTGCAGAAGGGGAAAATAGAAAAACACGGAAAGCAGACATGACAATTCTAAAGGCACAGTGATCTCGGTCCTCTTGGTGCACAGGCCAATGTCCTATCTATCCCGATTGCCTCAGCACATACTTTTGTCATACAATAGCATTAGAATAGGTTCTCACTGGGATGACGTTGAGACCAAGAAAAGAAAAAAAAAAGGTGTTAAATATAAGCTTCCCACATTCTCGGAAAGCAGTAGAGATTGAATTGCATTTTTAGAAAGCTTTCCACCCAAAAACATCTTGTTTCCTCTCTCTTTCCTTTTAAAATTATTTTATTTTATTTTATTTTATTTTATTTTATTTTATTTTATGTATCTTATTTACCTTATTTTAGTTCGTTACTTTCTGGTTCTTTGAAACACAAGCCCTCGATTGCCTAGAACGGCTACTCCCCCAAAGAGGGCTGGGATTTTACGGTGGTTGTGTACAATGTGCCATATATCCAGCTATGATTATTACAGATCATGTGATCGGTGTTAGTTCATATCCTTTATGGGTCATCTCGCAGTTTTCCCGTGTTTTACTGAAGCACCGTGAAAGGTCTTGTTTCTTGCAAGAAGAAATGAGGGGTGGTGGGGAGCGGGGAATGCACGGAGGGGCTTGTAAGGAGAGGGTGTGTCAGAAAAGAACATCACACTGTCAGGGCAGGTGGGAGGCAAAAAGAGGTTTCCTGAAGAGGAGGAACAGAATTCCGCTGTCCCGTTTATTTTTACTTTAGCCCAGCTCACAGTCAGACCTCTGAAACAGCTCACGGTCACCAGAGGCCCTTTCAAATGATGAAGAGCTGAAAGAAAAATCCAGGTGACCCCCCCCCCCCCCATGATAGGCGTATCTTCCCAAGGAAAGAAAGTGCAAACGCAGCCGTTTGGAAGGCAAGCCTTGTCAGTTACAGCCTTCCTTTCCTCCCACGCACCATGCCTGCGCGTGCGCATCTTGTGTCGGGAACACTGCCACGTGGGGAAGGTGTAATAACTCTAATAGCTACCTCTACCGAGGACTTCCTATCAGCCAGGCACTGGGTCAAAGGGCAACACTAATTATCACCTGACCCTGTTAGGAAACTTAAGCAAGTTTCTTGAAAGACACAGAGCTTGCGCACAAATGACGTGGGATTTGAAACGAGGGTGCTTATTAACCCCTGGGCTATCGTGTCTCCTATTGAGATCTAAAAGTGTAACCCTGTAAAGAACCCTCATTTTTCCCAAGGGACAGGGAAGGGTTGAGGAAAAACAGCCCCTTTGACTATAAAGACCCGGAACAGCGGTAGACCCTTCTCTACACCGAATGATACTGCGGGGTGCGCTGGTGCTGACACACGGCCTCTCTGGGTGACTCACATGGATCCCCAACGTCAGGGGTTGGGAAAGGCTGTGGCCCCTGTGAGAGGAAGGCATATCTGGGGGTCGGGCAGAGGGGTTTTTGCAGCAGAAAACTGCCTGCTTACATGCTTCCGTGTTCACCGGGAGGCTCTCTGGGAACTGTCATTTTAAGGGAATGTACATGAATATCCCATAACTTTAAAAATTAATAGTTCTGGTATTAAAAGCCATATGGGCTCGTTGTAGAAAAATCTTAGGGGCGCCTGGGTGGCGCAGTCGGTTAAGCGTCCGACTTCAGCCAGGTCACGATCTCACGGTCCGTGAGTTCGAGCCCCAGGTCAGGCTCTGGGCTGATGGCTCGGAGCCTGGAACCTGTTTCCGATTCTGTGTCTCCCTCTCTCTCTGCCCCTCCCCCGTTCATGCTCTGTCTCTCTCTGTCCCAAAAAAAAAAATAAATAAAAAACGTTGAAAAAAAAAAAATTAAAAAAAAAAAAGAAAAATCTTAAAATACTTTTTAAAATTACTTAAAATACTTTAAAGAGCCAAAACCATCACCTGCAATCACAAATCCTGCCACTTAGAGATAATTAGTTAAAATGTTGGTGTTTTTCCCAATGCTTTTCTTTTTACATGGACATATATACATATTTAAAATTATGATTATATGGAATTTATGATTGCATATCTGCCTTTTTTGAGTGCTACAGATTGGGCATTTTCCTTTATGAACAAGTATCTTTGAAAATAGGATTTTAATTTACACAGCATCCCATCACATGGATGGGCTATAATTTATTTAACTATTTTTGTACATCGAGCTTGTCTTTAACTTTTCTTATATTACAAATGCTCCAATAAATATACGTATTCAAAATCATTCTACACACTTCTGATATTTTCTTAGGACAAATATATAGAGGCAGAATCAACAGGGCAAGGGATATAAACACATTTAACAGCTCTTGCTAAATATTTCTTAAAATATTTTTCAATATTTTTCTTAAAACACATTAAAAACTAAGATCTAAAGAAAGTTATGGAGAGAAATGACAGGTTTGGGTGGTTTTTTTCCTCTTCATTTCATTTTTTTTTTCCCTATTGCCTTGTTTCCTTTGGCCCAGGCCAGTCTAAGTATTTGTCATCTTTAGAGTTCAGAATTCATACCGCTTTTCATGTTTTTCCCTTGTGTCTTGGGAGCGCCCATCCTAGAGATTCCTCTATTATCGATGGTCTGTGTTGCCTTGCCCACATCTGGGGGCCCCTGACCTATGGTTCAAGGGCACTCTGATGGACCCTGTGTAGAACCAGGATTTCTCCTTAGGGAGTTGATATCAAGGTTAGAACACACACTAAAAGGCTTATTGTCTTTCAAAAGGCAAATAAAATATACAAGAAATGTTTATTCCATTGAAGTCAAAATCCTCTGTTAATAGCTTCTTGACTCTGTATTTCTACATGCTATTTCCAGCATTTTAGCCGATTTCAGGAATATCAAGGAACATTGTTGGCTGCAGAAGACCTTGCTGACTCCTCAAAACTCAACAATGGTCATTTTTGAATATGGTGTGCAGTTTATGCAATGAAGTTAGGGGTAGTGCAACTTTTTCTTTTACATAATAAAAAAATTAACTTTGCTGTTTATGTTTATTTTTTTTATTTTTATTTATTTTTTTAATTTTTTTAACGTTTTATTTATTTTTGAGACAGAGAGAGACAGAGCATGAACGGGGGAGGGGCAGAGAGAGAGGGAGACACAGAATCAGAAGCAGGCTCCAGGCTCTGAGCCATCAGCCCAGAGCCCAACGTGGGGCTCGAACTCACGGACCATGAGATCGTGACCTGAGCTGAAGTCGGACGCTTAACCAACTGAGCCACCCAGGCGCCCCTGTTTATTTTTTTAAAGTAGTAGTTTTTCATTGTTGTTTTTTAACCTGTATTTATTTTTGAGAGAGAGACAGACAGAGTACAAGTAGGAAAGGAACAGAGAGAGAGGGAGACACAGAATCTGAAGCAGACTCCACTCTCCGAGCTGTCAGCACAGAGCCTGATGTGGGGCTCAAACTCAGAAACTGCAAGTTCATGACCATAATTTTTCTTTTTAAAAAATGTTTTATTTATTTTTGAGTGAGCACAAGCAGGAGAGAGGCAGAGAGAGATGGACAGAGGATCCACTGACAGCAGAGAGCCCGATGTGGGGCTTGAACTCACAAACCATGAGATCATGACCCGAGCTAAAGTCGGATGCTCAACCAACTGGGCCACCCAGGCACCCCAATAAATATATTTTCTTAAGAGCTCCTCATGATACTTCTCATGCCCTACTTTTCCCCACTTTACTCTTCTTAAACTTTGTCTTCTATATCATACCAAACATGTCTTGAAAAACTTAAGCCAAATAATTGAATATTATGTACCAATAGAGTCACCAAATATATTCTCATATTTCAGGAACTTAGGATATATACACATCCCTGCTGATAGAATCATAGATTCCAAGAAAAAAAAAATGGACTTAGCTGGGATCTCAGGATATTAGCCATAACTTACTCATTTGAGTAAAGAAATCACAGCCTGGGAAACTGAAAAGGCTGGATACTGAATCTTTGGGTTTGTCATTTAATCAAGGATATGGAATGGGAAAAATAATAGTCAGAGTAGCTGACTTCTTTATAGCCTTTTACCGTTTATGAAATACACTCACATTCAACCTTAAAAGGTACCTCAATTCCGGGCTTTCAGCAAATGAAACCCCCACATTCTCCTCCATTCCCCTCCAGGAGACCCATGTGGCTGATTTTTTGTCTGGTATTTATTTCATTTATTGGTTGTTGCTGGTGATAGTATCCTCCACTTAGAGCTTCAAAAGGCATTTAAGATGAATTCATGCACAAAACACAGGCTATCATTTTAGGTAGACTGATCTTAAATGGAGAGTAACCCACCTTGCCCTAAAAGTTGAGGAACTGTGGCCACATCTGGGAGGCAGAATCACGGGATCAGTGGGATTTTTCAGATTTTTTAACAAAAGGGTTACTGGTAACATCCGCCACTTAGAGCACCAGGGACTAAATTGGATCTCCAAGAAACCCAAGATTGTGTCTTTCAAGGACTGAGAGAGTGGGCTTTGCCAATGAAGGCATCAGATCTGATTTAAAATATAAATCAGATTATATATATTATATATCAAATTATATATAAAAATATAAAATATGAATTTAAAATAAAATATAAAAAACCGATTTCTCTGCCAGTTTTATTTTACAGAAGACGATGACAAATACTTCTGTGATGTCATAAAGAAATGCTAATCACTCATCTGGAAAACACCGTCTCATGAATTCATTCAGATTTTCTACATGCATTGAGCACTTCTGGTTTTCAGGCACAGAGGAGGGATGCAGAGAACAAGGCGTGCCTCCTGCCCTCACAGTGCTCCCAGTCTGATGGCGGGGACATCCGCACGGCCACATCTAGAGAAGCAATCTCAAGCCCCGGGAAAGCTGTGCCTCTCCTGTAAGAAGGTGGCATAGTTCATGGTGACCATCTGGGACAGCTGGGACACCTTTTCTTCCATGAAGTGGGTTTTACAGTATCATGCGTTTACTCGCCCACAGGGTGTATGCGTGTCCTAAGGCTGCTGTAACAAATTACCACACCCCGGGGGGCTTAGCACAACAGACATTTTTTCTCATGGTTCTGGAGGCCAGAAGTTCAAAATCAAAGTGTCAGCAAAGCTATGCTCTCTCTGAAGGCTCTGGGGCGTATCTGTCCTGTGACCTTCTCTTAGCTCCAGGTGTTGCGGGCGCTCCTGGGCATTTCCTTGGCTCGTAGACACATTCTCCAATCTCCATCTCTGCTGTCACCTGGTGTCCTTTCCCGCGTCTCTTCTCCTCTTCTGGTCGGGCCCACAGTCACGTTGGATTAGACCCACCCTAACCCTGCATCATCTTATCTTCACTTGATTACATCTGCAGAGACCCGATTTCCAAATAAGGCCACATTCCCAGTGACCCTGACCCTAGTGACCCTCAAGGTCACCTCCCAGGGTTTTAGGACTTTAACAAATCTCTTGGAGGGACGAAATGCAGCCCATCACACGGGGATCTGAGACGTCTGTGCCCTTTTCTCAGCAGAGACAGTAAAATGCACCAGCTCTCCCCCCTTTGGATGGCAGGCTGCAGCCCCATGTGGCTGTGCTCAATGACAAACCTGAAAACCCCGGGTTCCTCAAGCTCCAGAGTGGGTCACAGATGGTTAAAATAATGCGGGATGTGTTCTCGGGGGCAAGAGGACGGAACAGGCTAAATAAAGTAGACCTTCAAATAAGTGACATTTCGTGGATCCCTGTCTCTTTCATCTTTCTGTGTCTTAGAACATTATCCTTCATCCTTCCGTCTTTTTCTCCTTGTTCCAGTGAAGCAGCAGCGAGAGTCAAAGTGCCGAGCTCCCGCAGTAAATTAGGTGCCCCTCAGCACCCCCGTTCATCCGGACAGTTCGCCGTTCATCCTCTGCCCTGATAGATCCTGTTTGGCTCTTTTCGATGGCGTCTGAACGCGCTACCTGTGCAAACTTTTATTTAGGCAGCAGACGGCACATCCGCTTTCTCTTTCAACCCCTTGCGTTGGTAGTGTTTTCCCCCAGGGAATACACAGTTGTAAAGCATCCAGTTCGGCCTGGAGCACTGTTCCCACTGGCATCAGTGGGAGGGCTGGCAAATAATCATCCCGACTGGCGGAACCCAAGAGGGGAGATCTTCTGTTGACCTGGACGATGCTCTGCTTGCCTGGAGATCATAAATGGAAAATTGTGATGGACCCAGCCCCTTCACAGAGGACGTGATAAGAAAAACACTGCATTCTGGGGCGCCTGGGTGACTCAGTCGTTTAAGGGTCCCACTTTGGCTCAGGTCCTGATCTTGCCATTTGTGGGTCCGAGCCCTGCGTTGGGCTCTGTGCCGACAGCACGGAGCCTGCTGTGGATCCTCTGTCTCCCTCTTTCTCTCTGCACCACCCCCTCCCAACTCATGCTTTCTCGCTCTCTCTCTCTCACAAAAATAAACATTAAAAGCAGTAACAACAACAAAACAGCACTGCATTCTGCAGGGAGGGGGGCAAAAGGCAGTGGTCTGAAGAAGAGGTTCCTGTGGAGAGACAGGAAGATTCCTGCTGCGGAGTAGAGGAAAAATGATTGTCTTTTCTTGCCATCAGAAATTGTCACTAAGCTTCCACAGCAAGTGGCACTTTGTTGGGTGTCATGAGAACACATTCATCTTAGTCCCTCCTACCTAATGTGAATTGCAAGGAAAGACAAGTGTATTAAGAGCATTCAGGCAAACCAGCAAGTATATTTGAAAATCTTCAGGTGGTGTGCAAGCAAAAGGAAAATGCATATAAAAGGAGTGTATGCATTCTCTGGTAAATGAATACAAGTTCTAAGAGGTCCTTCTGCAGAGGAAGGACTCCATCTTGTAACTGGAGACAGTTTCATGAAGGAATTTTATTTTATTTTTTTTTTTAACTTTTTTTAAAAAATGTTTATTTTTGAGAGAAAGAGAGAGACAGAGTGCAAGCAGGGGAGGGGCAGAGAGCGGGTGAGACACGGGATCCAAAGCAGGCTCCAGGCTCCGAGCTGTCAGCACAGAGCCCGACGTGGGGCTTGAACCCACAGACTGTGAGATCATGACCTGAGCCGAAGTCGGACGCCCAACCAACCGAGCCACCCGGGCGCCCCTCGTGAAGGAATTTTTAAAAATCTTTATATATCCTAATTAATTAGTAACAAATCAAGGGACGAGACTTGCAGTTGCAAGTGACAGAAATACAACCCAAATAAAAGGCGATGTAGTTGTTCATGCACACAGAAAAAATCAGGAGTAGACTTTCAGGGAGAGCTGGTTCCAGCCCGTCAAACATTATCTTCAGGAACATGTTCCCAGGCTTCAGCTTTGCCTTCTCTCTCTTGACTTCGTCCTCAAGCAGGTATTCCCTACTTGTTGACAGGATGTTCCACAGAAGCTCTGGGCGAACTTCCCACCAGTTTAACCCCTCAAGAAGAAGGTTCTTTCCCAGGACTTCCGGGATACCTCCTGGGGCTGACATCCTTGGCTCTGATAGGCTCAGCTTATAGCACGTGCTCATTCCTAAACCAATCAGCATGGTTCAAATTCTCATTGGCCAGACTTGGGCCGCACACCCACTCGTGGGGCTGAGGGTGACAGTGAGCCCTGCCACGTCTACGGGGACTGGGGGTCAGGGAGAAGTAATAGCTCCCTAAAGAAAACTGGGGTCCTAGTATCGCAGGAAGTTGAGCAGGAAAAAGCAGCAGATACCCATGACGCTACAGAAAAAAACGTCAATTGTTGTGAGATTCTGACCAAGAACTACAAAATCAACCCCAGCTTTTTAAAGTGAGTCTAAAAGAGGTCAAACTTCCAGCTTCCTTCAACAGAATTTCTGATTACTCTGCCGCCAGTAACCAAGTCAGCAATAAATTCGTTGTTTCTCTTACAAATCAAGCTCGTCTAGGAACATTTCCTGTTAATCCCTATTTTAGAGTATTGCAGAAAGTCCTGAATTCTTTTGTCAGGAATAAAGGTGACAGACAGACGTAGATAAAAACAAAATAAAGCAAAAGGTTATAGTGACTTTTTCTGTTTTCGCATGATAGCGTCAGCAGGAAAGTCTATTTTTGAACAGAGAGCCAATAGGCAACTTAAAAAAAAAAAGAAGAAGAAGAAGGCTTTAAAAAAATGAAGAAGAAAAAAGCCATCACTATTCATAATAAGGATGATGTTACCAAGAAAGAGAAGAAGATGAACGCTGGGAGATAGGGAACAGTTTCTGTTGGGGTGTTATAGGAGGCAAGTGACAGTTTCTGTCACATAGAAACCAGTTGCACTGGAGGTCTAGGAAGCACATATATATCATCTTCCAGTAATGAGACGGCATGATCTAGAGCCCAGAGATGACACGGTTGTACCACAGATTTTGTTTTGCAATAACGCTTCGCCAAGAGTCTCTCCGGGAGTGTTCAGCCCCCCAAAACGTTCTTGGAACAAACTTACTGCATTATAGCTAAGCAATTTAACTTTATTATTTTATTTTCTTAATGTTGCAGAGGGCTTTTGAATGGTCTAGATGTACTCCATAATCTGATGCTAAGGCTTGACAGAAACTCAACCAGATTAGGGTACACAGAGAACAACAGAGAAACGGGAATAATGACTTAACATTATTGCAGGAATCCTTGCACGTGGGATTACCCAACTCTAGAATTTCTGGTTGTGAACTTTTATGTGCAATGTGTTCATTTGGAGATGCCACTTTTGTGTTCCCAATTTCTGTTTCCGTTGTACGTCTATTAATTTGTTGTTGTTGTTTTTCATCTTGAGTTTTGTTTAATTGACCAAATATACTACTTTGCAAGAGAGCAAGGTACTGGTTGGGTGGGTCCACATGTGAGCTTGATGCTTACAATTATTTATATAAATATCCCCTCAAATAACCAGTATGTGATAGATGTTTACAATAAGATTCTAGAAAGATTGAGTGGGTCTTATATGAGTGCAGAGCCCTTGAAAGATAGAATAGCAGGCCATAAAAAATATGAAGGGAGAGGGGCGCCTGGCTGGCTCAGTTTGTAAAGCGTGCAACTCTTGATTTCAGGGCTGTGAGTTTGAGCCCTACGTTGGGTCTGGAGATTACTTTAAAAAAAAAGAATATATATATACTATATCTATATATATATATATAGTATATATATATACTATATATATATACACACATATGTATATACATATATATATACCTATATATACATATATACCTATATATGTATACATATACACGTATATGTATATATATATATACCTATATACCTATATATAGGTATATATATATATATATATATATACCTATATATATAGTAAACATTTGAAACACAGGGGTTATTGCCAAAAATCAATGGGCCAGCACCACTAGCTCGGCCCTGGGCTTGATGTCAGGTGTAGCTGGGTGATAGAAAGTAGATTGTCTATCAAGATTATTGCTTTCACAAAGCTCAAAGAGCACACATGACATTGTCAAGGCATAACTAAGCACTAAATTCTGGGACACTACACAAGTACCCTGGGGGTTCAGAGGAAAGAGACCAATGATCATGGGTGGACCCAGGACCACCCAAATGGGGAGCTGACCTGATCTTTGAAAGCTGTATAGGATTGGAATAGGTAGTAGGGGAACATTTAAGGACAGAGTAGTCCCCCAAAACTACCGAATGAATGAATGGATGAATGGTAGAACATGAACAAAAAACAAAGACCGCAAATCCGGTTCACGGGGGAGTGAAGGGAGTCCTTCACTGTCACCTTTGGTGGGTGTTAATGTGCAGAGGTATGTTGGTCAGCACAGAGAGGGGTCCGTGTAAGCAAGGCCTTAAAAACTGGTAATGAGTTTGGGTTGAAGTAGTGGAATTATGGAGCAGAGGGGAAAGATGATGAAAAGAGTGCTAAGGTCAAGTCAGGGATGGTCAGGAATCGTGTTGTGGGAGGAAGCAGGAGCCCACAGAAGTCTGCCAGAGTCTGATGCTTGGCAAGTCAGGCAGGGCTGGGGGATGGGTAGCGAGACTCAGGTAGGGACAGCAGGGAGCACGGGACCTACCCTATGGCCCAGCCAGATCTTCAGATAAGGAAGTGAGAGAGGAGTTGAGCTGAAGGTTGACTCATAATGACTACAAAATTAGTAGTAATTCAAAGAGAGCAAAGAGAGAGCCGAAGAGGCAGGGGAAGGTGAGCTGAGTTATGTGTTTGTTGGTTTTGAGCCAGCGATGAGATACACAAGTGGAAATACCCCATGGGCAGTTAGAAGTTCAAAGTTAGAATCCGACACAAGGGTAGAGGGGGACAGAGATTTGGAAGTCATTATTAGGGAGACAATGAACAAAACAA
Organism: Neofelis nebulosa; assembly: GCF_028018385.1. Classification (NCBI taxonomy): domain Eukaryota; kingdom Metazoa; phylum Chordata; class Mammalia; order Carnivora; family Felidae; genus Neofelis; species Neofelis nebulosa. The sequence goes on along the minus strand of NC_080794.1, from coordinate 5,675,313 downwards.
TACGATAGATGAGGCCTCTGAGGGATCAAAACAAATAGAAAGACACTAGAATACCGACGACCGAGTCTAAGGCAACGTATAAATTAAAAATATGAAAATATTCTAGGAATGTTTAGTATGAACACGTGAACCTAAAAAAGGTCAGTTGTCCTTACTAGGGCTGCATTAGGACTTTTGCGGTCCCTGGAAATGCTGCGGGCCCCTTCCTCCATTAAAAACGATGTCCTACAACTGCACTGCTGTAAAGACAAATATAATGTAGACTGAATTAATGTACATTCGCTATTGTTATCCTATTTTCTCCCTTCTGATTTTAAAAGAAATTAAAATGAAAACATTTTCATGGGTCCCTAAAAGTATCATGGGTCCTGCTATGCCTAATGGTGTGAATAATCCAAAATCATGGGTAATTAAAAAAACAACAACAACAACTCATCTACAGTTGACTTCAGAGAGAGAGAGAGAGAGAGAGAGAGAGACCGAGTGTGTGTGTGTAAGGGGACGTCTGCCTCTTTTTTTTTTTTTTTTTAATATTATAAGTTAATATTTTAAGTAACTTTGATCCTCACAGGTATAACCTTCGCTCAGTTGAAGTGGCCCTGAATTGAGATGTGTGGCAGAAGGGATTCGGGGTGAGACTGAACCAACCGTTATTATTCTTTACTGTGTAGAAGACAGGAATTTTACTTTTATTTATTTATTTATTTTTATTTCTAAGATTTTATTGTTACATAATCACTACACCTAACACAGGGTTTGAACCCACAACCCTGAGATCAAGAATCACATACTCCCCCAACTGAGCCAGCCAGGAATTTGATTTTTAAAATGCATATTGTTGGGGCACTTGGATGGCTCAGTCGGTTAAGCCTCTGACTTCGGCTCAGGTCACGATCTCGCGGTTTATGGGTTCGAACCCCGCGTCGGACTCTGTACTGACAGCTCAGAGTCTGGAGCCTGCTTCAGATTCTGTGTCTCCCTCTCTCTCTGCCCCTCCCCTGCTCTCATTCTGTCTCTCTCTATCTCTCGGAAAGTAAAAAAAAAAAAAAAAAGTTTTAAATTTAAAAAAAGTTTTTTTTTAAAAATGCATATTCTTGGGTTCTACCTCTCAGAGAATAGCATTCCCTTGTTAAAATGCATCTTATGGGGCGCCTGGGTGGCTCAGTCGGTGAAGCGGCCGACTTCGGCTCAGGTCATGATCTCGCGTCCGTGAGTTCGAGCCCCGCGTCGGGCTCTGTGCTGACAGCTCAGAGCCTGGAGCCTGTTTCGGATTCTGTGTCTCCCTCTCTCTCTGATCCTTCCCCATTCATGCTCTGTCTCTCTCTGTCTCAAAAATAAATAAATGTTAAAAAAAAATTAAAAAAATAAAATAAAATAAATAAAATGCATCTTATACAGCCCAAGAAGGGGTTGTTTTCAGAATAACTGTGCGTGGTTTTGATGCTTTAGGGGCTTAATTCCTACATCTGTTTCCTGAATAAAGGGGAATTAACAATGGACCCCCACAAAAATTGGAAACCTGGAACAGATGATATTTAGCCAGGAAGAATTTCGGGTCTCAAATGAAGAACAGGATGGACGTTGAGTCAGACGACCTTACAGGGTTTAGGTTTACTTCATTGAGCAGAGATTCTAGGAAGGGCAGGAAGGGCCCAAATACCCAGAAAACAACAGTAGGGGACGGAGACTGAAGACAGACCTTCAGCACTGCAGTTCAGGGCAGCGCCACAGACATTCACTGAGCACCTACTGTGTGCCGAGTCCCAAAACCTTTTAGCCTGGAGTAAAGCAGCGGGAGGTAGAACACATACATAGGAACTTCCGGAGTTCTTACCTTCTTTGCGTTCAGGAGGCACGGGATATTGCTTAAAGAGCCAAAGTGAGGAAAAGAATTCAAGAAGTGATCGCAGAAGTGGTGGATGACTCAGAAGGGATTAGAGAGATAAGAGTCTCTTAGAGATGGTCAAAATGAGGTCATTGGCAGCTTTGGTGATAATCCTTCTATCAACCTCTGCGGTAAGTACGTTTTTGATCCCCATTTCACAGATAAGGAGATTGAGGTACAGAAAGTTTAAGGGCCTTGCCTAGGCTCACACAGCTGGTAACAGGCGGAAAAACTGGAATAGAAACCCTAGCTCTCTGCCTCCAGGCCCCGAGTTCTTAACTGCTGGGTCACTTACCCATACTGACCCACTCTGGACGTAGTAAATCTCACATTTACAGCTGACCTTTGAACAATGTGGGTTTAAACTTCGAGTGTCCGCTTACATGCAGATTGTTTTTCGGTAAACACAGGGCAGTGCTGTAAGTGTATTTTCTCTTATGATTTTCTTAGTAACGTTTTCTTTTCTCTGGTTTGCTCTATTGTAAGAATCTAGATAGCATAGAACACCCAAAACATACAAAATGCATGTGAATGGACACATGCATGTCAACGGTAAGACTTCTGGCCAACAGCGGGCTATCAGTAGTTACGTTTTCAGGGAGTCAAAAGTTGTGTGTGGATTTTAGACTTCGGGGGGGGGGTCGGCACCCCTCACCCCTGCATTGTTTAAGGGTCAGGTGTATCTCAACCTGCAGAGGAAGTGAAGCACAGAAAAAGGGATTTGCCTGTGTTTACACAGCAATGCGACAGCAGAGACAGGAGTGGTACCCTGTCCTGAAGCCTGAGTTACCCTCCCAGGATGGAAACCTCAGAGTGTATGCCGACAGGGATTTGGAGCTTCAAGGGGAAGCTGGGCCTCTGTTAAACAGAACAAACATTTAGCTAGCCCCCAGTCCATAATCTATCTCTGCATTTCTGGTGCCCTCCAGAGAGAAAAGCTTTACTTGAGAAGAAGGGACTTTGTTTTCTCTCTCTGAACATCTAGAAAATTCTAGGGCTTCAACACCATTTCCCCATTAGGCCCACATAGTCTTAGGTACACATTCTCCATCCCCCTTGACCAGATGGATGGAAAGCTTACCCTGAACCTGACATTATTAAAGTATTTTAGTAGTATATAATAATTACATAGCAATATAGTAACATATATGCGCCTACGTGCGCCCAGACACACATCTTGGTTTTTGCTCTGAGTTCTTAAGAGGGTAAATACAATCTAAGCATAAAGGGCTGTAATTTGCTTCTTCTTCTATCAAAAGTTAATGACATTGCTTTATCAGTAGAGAGCGTGTGTAACGGACCCACTGGCCTTTCTCTTTCCAGTAGTGGAAGAACATGCCTTGGAAATGTGTCTACACGGACGATGGGGAAACTGGAAGGACAATTGTCATAATGATTGGGTAATGAAGTTAGGCCCCGATTTTTGTGACTACAGTAATTGCTGCCTCTCCTGTTGCCACGCTTAAGGAAAATGGCGGCAGAATGGCCATTAGAGAAGTTGAAAGGGAGACAGTATCATCTGTTGAGGAAAAGTAGTGTCAGCTATGACTATATTACGGATGCCATAGCTGAGGATAGAAAGAAGTGTGCCTGCCTGCCTGTTCCAGTACATTCTGTGTGTATCTTTAAAAAGTATATGGTGGTTATGTTTTTAAAAACCTAATACTACTCAAGTATTCTAGAGGAACTTACTATTTTTTTATAGCCCTGTGGTAAATTATGAACTTTATAAAGTGTTTTTTTCTATAATTCTGAATAATCAACTCCATTTTATGTGTTTTCTAAGGGATACGGCATCCCACGTAGAGTGTTGCTAAAGCTCAGTAACAGATACAAATGGGTATTAGTACTAAGAGAGGATAAGTACGGAGAATTAATGTGGAAAAATGAAAAATTCCTTTCCAGTATCTTGGAAATGACATTGGGCAGGGAGGGACTGATATAAAACCTCAAGGCCGTGCCGTTGTCTGGAGAAGCCATCTTGGCATGGCGTCCTGTTCTGAGACTCTGACTGCCCAGTTTTGCTCCTTGAGCAGTCTATGCTCTGAGTTCGTGTGGGGTTAAGAAGGGAATTTACCATAGTCATTTTCCCTCCCGACCTATTATAAAACCAATGGGCTGCAGTGATTGGCAAACTTTGTTTTCTTTCAGGACAACACAGCGAGAGGCCATCTCAAGTGCTCCATTGGGGTGGGGGCTGGGGGAGCAGGCCCAGGGTCCTGGCCTTGGAGGTAGGAGGGGGTGTGACGCTGCTCTTCTGCGGGCACCATCCCAAGGGGCGCCTGAGGATGCAGCACTGGCTGTGAGCCAGGTAAATTGGAGGCAGTCCTAGAAGTAAGAACATCCATCATGCTTAGTAAGATCTTAGGTTGTAACGGCTGCCTTGAGCCTCCAGACATTTTTTATAAAGCTCTCGGTCATGAAGCACTCTTTCCGTCTCTGCTGCCATATGTTTTTCCAGCTGGACCTCCACCAGTCTTCCGCTCTCCAGAAAGTTCTCATTCATTCAGCCCAAGGGTATCTCATCGGCTTTTCTGAGGACCTGCTGGAAATTTCAGCAGGAGTCTTGGCCACATGGAAAATCCAGCTCCCTGAGCCTGGAGATGAAGGTCTCAGACTGGGATGCTGCGCTTTTCTTACTCAGTTTAAAAGTGGAGAAATGTAAATATACATGTTTAAATATGTGAAACTGCATAAGGAAAAAAAAAAACTTATTAGCATGCATTTGCTGTGATTCAGACTTCCTCACCAAATCCAGCAGCAGGGAAATTCAAGGACGGGTTTTTGTCCACAGACTGGGATCCGCCCACTCACTTAACTCTGAGGAGCCAGTGGCCTCGAAACTTGTTTCTTATCGTTCATCTTCTATTCACCTGGGGCACCCGGGATGTTTTAGCTTTTCCAGATGCTGTTTTTCAGATTAGTTGACACAGTGGTTGGAGTCAACTCTGTGACACACTTTGGAGTCCTTGCTTAGGGGCCAAGACTTACGCTTTCGAATTCTAGCCAACTCTTTGTGATTCAGACGTGGTTCCTGCCCTGTTGGTCATTTTTCCTTTGGGTGAATTTAGAAACCAGTTCTTCATCCTCAAAAGCCTAGCTGAGAAGGAAATTGTTCACACCTTCTCTGTGGCAAATTCTCCTTGGAAAATCCTCATGAGGAATTGGGCTGTCCCTGTAAAGCTTTGGCTTTTTTGACATATTTGTATTTGATTTACAGTCAAAGCTGAGTCCACCGCCAGATTTTAATCGTGCCCCTATTACTTACTTGGGAAGTCACTGACTACACCCATCCCCCTTCCTCCCACTCATTGCCCCCCTCCACACTGCTGGTTTTCCCGTGGTCCTCCCACCCCCACCCCGTTTGCTGCTGTGTATGGCCAAATCTGTTCTCATCACCTTCACACTATGAAATCTGAGGGGGCAAAAATAATGCCTATGATGATCTAAACTATCCTTGGAGCAATTCAAATTAGCAGTATAAAATCCAAAATTTTGACAGGTATTAGTTTGGGTGGACCAATTAGATTCAAGGATAGCTGTATTTTTAAAAGTAGGCAACAGAAAGCAAGATTGTGGGCAAGTCACACCAATTTTCACTTTCTTTCTAGTTTGCTGGCTTCACTAAACGCTTAAGCGAGAACATAATTTCAGTATTTCTAAACTGATGGTGTAACTGCTCTGAACGTTGGCGGTATACCTCCCAACAGTCACGATAATACAAGCGGCATATATGTGGTAGGTTACCCATTAAACGAGTGTGACAGATCGTATTTCTGGTTAATTGTTAGTTCCTTATGACCTTGGACTTCGCCTGTGTGTTTAATAACACCATCTGCTGTATAGGGTAGCAATATGACCTTTTTTACATGAGGATTACTGTTCTTACTTTGTAAACAGCGCTCAATCGGAGGTGATGACACTCTACCATAGAATTATTTAAATTATACTACCTATGGAAAGCCTGAAGAAAGAAAGTGATTTTCTTCCCTATGCCGGCTTTATTGGTTCCACCTAAAATATCGTAATTTATATACCATAATAAAAGCATAAAAATGATTTACAGGTTGTATTCTTGGGTCTGTAAGATGAAATGTTTTGAGAGACCTCTGACTGTTGGGCCTGTCCTGTTTGGCTTTTTCCAGACTAGTTTCTCATCGTGTATAAATCTCTGGGAAATTTCCCAATAAAGCAGACAATTAAAAAATAATTCCCACAAAGTGAAATGAGATGAGACTTTTTTTTTTTTTTTTTTTTAATCACCACTCAAGATTGCACCTCTACGTCTCTCTTTTGGGGCATGTTGAGAATCCTGCTGGTGTTCGAGAAATATGAAAACATCTACTGACATGTCTCGTATAATAAGGCGAATGTTGACGGGGTTTTAAGTGGGCTACGTTTGTTTGAGACCCACAGATAGATGCACCTGTGAAATGAATCCATGGGGGCTGGTGAGGCAGGGAGGAGGATTTCCTTTTAATTTCACCAGGTTCGTGCTGTATAGTGTGCTAAGGCAGTGCAATTCTCCGACCGGCAAATCATAACTTCCTAAAAACAGGGGCTCTATGGAGTGGGAGAACCGGTTTGCACCTAACTGATACCTCCTACATGGGGGAAAGCGGCACCTTTCTGAGTCAGGAGAAAGAAACTCCATTCACCAGCTCATTCATTTATTTTTCCCCCTAACCCATTCCCAGCCTTGATGCCAAAAGGAGCCGAGGTGAATGGAAATTGCTACTTAATCTTACTAGCGAAATGACAGCTCCTTAAAGGTGGAAACTTTTTGGCCGCAACTGTGATTTTTCATTCTGTAACATGGTGACACTATTAAGTAGGAAGGAGCACTGGAAAATAAAGCATTCTAGGTCAGGGGTACACAATTTCGAACTAACTTTTGTTTTGGACTGTGACAAGGCTCATAGAATTGACCATTGTACATCCAGCGCTCACACACCCATAACTTCGTGCTAAAATGCGGACACTTCACAGAATATGGGTTATCGTTTGTTTTGTTTTAATTACTGGGAACCGGAAAGGTTGGCCTGAACACCCACCGCACGAAAATAATCAAGAGGTCGTCTACCAACAGAAAACAACTTCAAAAGTCTGGAATGTTGAATTCTGAGCCTAAACCACTTGTCAGCATCCCAAAAAGGCATGTCCTGACATGTTTTCAGTAAAAGAGGGCTTCAACATTCCAGGCTTTTAAAAGAATGTCTCCTGTTACAGCTAAAAGGGACCGTTTATCTTTTTCCACACTCTGAATTCATGGAATCTGGAGGTCTCGTTTGGGACGCTCATTTTAAAATACGTCGAGTAATTTCTACATGAGAAATAAAGAATATGGCTCCTTTTTATTTTGTTTGTTTGTTTTGAGAGAGAGAGCAAGCAAGCCAGGGAGGGGCAGAGAGAGAGAGAGAGAGAGAGAGAGAGAGAGAGAGAGAGAGAAATTCCAAGCAGGGTCCGCACTGTCAGTGCACAGCCCGATGTGGGTCTCAAACTCACGAACCATGAGATCATGGCCTGAGCCGAAACTAAGAGTTGGACACTCAACCAACGGAGCCACCCAGGCACCCCAAGAATACGGCTCCTTTTTGGTTGTAGAAAAGTAGTTGACATGAAACATTTACATATAAGTGCTTCCCACCAACACCATCTTTGAAATACATAGAATTTAAGAAACTTCATTAGGTTTTTTCATAATCAGACCCAAATAGGTGAAAACCATATGGAAGGTTATGAGTAGTTAACGATAGTTTGACGTTAGTTAACAAATTTCAAAATATCAGGATTCCTAGAACTTAAGTCTTCTAACATCCTTTATAAATTCAGTATATAGCCAGCAAAGAAGCCACATAGCTATTAAGCAGTGGAATCATGGGTGAGAATACAAAAAAACCTCAAAACAAGTTTCCACATCCTGCTGATCTATTCAGCCAAATGCCTGTCAGTGTATGGAACAGTTTTTTGTTTTTCTCAGCTGAGGTCCTCTCGAGTAATCTAAAGGGTCTGTCAATAGTATATTGAATCTTTGCCCATTTTATTTGAAGTATATACACAATCTTTGCCCGAATATGTATATAACCTTTGCTGTTTTATAAATTTATATACACAATAAGGTGGTCTCTTGTGGAGAGAAATATTTTCCGTAAGTCTCGAGAGACTTTAATTGGGCACATTAATGCTGATACAGATGCTTTTACCCTGGCTAACTTAAACTAAGCACAGACCATGGCTTAGCCACTCCTGGCCTGGGATCTGAGCCCAAACCAAGCAGACATAATGTTCTCAGATGATGTGATGATCTGAGAGCCACTTAACCTAGCAACTTTATTTGGATGGCACAATGCCCCAAAATAATGGGCAGACACTCACCGGTCATTTTTCTGCGTTGTTTTGTGATGGCACGCGTGTCAGAAGATGTTGGGCTTGGGTTTGTCCAAATCTCCCATATTCCCATTAAATCATCCACCATACGAAGGGTCGGAGTAGAAATGGTGTCAAGGTCAGCGTCTCCTCTCCCACTACAGAAAAACCCGGGCCCGGGGGTATCCAAGTGGCCTGCATCAGGTGACCTGCCAGGTGGATGAGGGGAACCCCATGGTTCCTCAGCTATTTCCCGTGCAGGCGTTTACATGTATGTAAAAAAAGAACCTGGGAAGAAAACAGAAATAGGAGGTAGCCCACCAGTGGGCTAAAGAAAGAACTGCAGTTTGGGAAACCTGAATGCTGGCCGTTGAAAACAGCGGCACCTTTTCCTCGAAGACCAAGGCTTCATGGTCTTGGTCTCCCCACTTTACCAAATTCGTAAAGTGAACCGACACGGATGTGTCAGTCATGGTGACGGGTAACGAATTGATCTGTTAATGCAAACGTAGGTGGGTGGGTAGGTAGGTAGGTAGGTAGGTAGGTAGGATGTAGCATAACAGCAGTCTGAAAAATGTTGAAAATCTCGCTGTCTCTGAAATGCTGAGAGATAACAGCCCCTAGGAAGTTCACGTGTGTGTCGTTCCCAGGCATGTTTCGGACCAGTTTCCTCACTCAGGAATTTGCTTGAAGGGCTGAGAAGGCTTGCCAATGAGTCCATCAGAGTTCATCTGTTTTTGCATTTTAGCCGTCTGTGACAAGGTTTTTAGTAAACACACTATATTTAGGCCGTCACATAGGAACTCTCTGTCTCTATTTCTGTCTACTAGTGGTCTTTTGTGAGGGCACACACTCAGGCGGTCTGGTCCCCTGTACTTCTTCCCTGTATCCGCTCAGTTCTGAGTGTGAATCTTAATGGTCTCAGGTTTTGCACTCCCCTTGGCAAAGAGGTATCGCCATGTGGGCACAGGGGCGGAAGTGTTAATGCATACACACATTTACTCTAATTAATAAATTACAGTCCTCGACGAGTCTTTTTTCTTCCTCTCTTCCTTCTGCAGGGAGCTCTCTGTGTCTCCTTTGTACATAAAACTGATCACACACACACACACACACACACACACACACACACACAAATCGGAGAAATAGTTTTGCTGTTATTTAGCTCTTTGGGTACCAATGGAATATCACCTATACACATAAAATAATTGTTGTAAATAACACTACTTTTTGTGTGTTTTGTTTTCTGTTCTATCTGTTGTGGAGAAGCTGTTGGGTTGGCCCTTAGTTCTTCTTCCAGAGGAATTGTTCTATACATAGGTGTAATTCAGTGTGTTCTGTGGAGGGGGTACGTTCGAGATCTTCCTACATGGCCACCTTGGACTGGAACGCCTTCTTTTTATTTGTTTGTTTGTTTGTTTCTAAACACATTAGGCTAGAGCAAGTAAACCACTAGGACAGATTATTGCAACCCCATTGGTAAAGGCCAAATTTTCCTGCTGATTGGCATTCTTTTATAAAATACATTTTCACCTTATCAAGAGAAAGTCAGTCTGGTTCATATTGGCTGACTTCTTTTTTTCCTAAGGGTTTTTAAAAAAATGATTATTTATTTATTTATTTATTTGTTGTTTAATTTTGAGAGAGAAAGATAACATAAGCAGTGGAAGGGGCAGAGAAAGAAAGAGAGGGAGAGAGAATCCCAAACAGGCTCCACACTGACAGTGCGGGGCTCGATCCCACGAACTTCGAGATCATGACCGAGCTGAAATCAAGAGTTGGATGCTCAACTGACTGAGCCACCCAGGTGCCCCTGGCTAACCTCGTTTTCATAAGAAATACAAACAATGACACTGAGGGCTTATTTAAATAAGTTATGATCATTTTGCTTCCTCTAGCTCCTTCATAATCATGAAATTCTATGAAATATCTGACTTCATGTTTTTTCTTTTCAGTGCCCCGCAGCCCATTGTATTTGTCTGAGTGCAAAGTAGTAGGGATTGGAATCCTACAATAGGAATTACATGATTTCATGAGATTTTCCTTTGCTTTGTAAGGAAACAGGTCATAAAGAATTGGAAGTACAGTATTCCAGTTTGGTGACTGCCCAAATCATATCCTCACCCAACTAAATCCCAAAATGGAAGTTTTTATTTTTTTAATATTTATTAAAAAATTTTTTTTAAATGTTTACTCTTGAGAGAGAGAGAAGGATAACACGCGTGGGGGAGGGGCAGAGAGAGGGAGACACAGAATCCGAAGCAGGCTCCAGGCTCGGAGCCATGAGCACAGAGCCTGATGCGGGGCTCGAACCCACGAACCCGCAAACTGCAAGATCAAGACCTGAGCCGAAGTCGGACGCTTAACCAACTGAGCCTCCCGGGCGCCCCTTTTTAACGTTTGTTTATTTATTTTGAGAGAGAGGGCAGGGTGGAGAGAGAGAGAGAGCACACACAAGTGGGGAAGGCACAGAGAGAGAGGGAGAATGAGAATCCCAAGCAGGTTGCACACTGTCACTGCAGAGCCCTGCTGGGCACCATCTCATGAACCGTGAGATCACGACTTGAGTGGAAATCAAGAATAAGGCACTTAACCGACTGAGCCAGCAGGCACCCCTGGGATGGAAGTCTTTTATCCTACCGCCAACATCAATTTTTATCTGAAGTTTGTAAAGACCAGCACAAAATAGTTTGCCATTTAAGGAGTCCCCTACCAGGCACAGTGTGGTGGCAACTGTCTCTCACCCCCATCATCTCCCTCTATCTGCTGTGACTGTTTGCTTTTCTTCGGATGGCATGTCTTGTGAACTATACAAGTACTTTTTTCCTATAAACATAGAGATTGGCAAATCTTAACATTCTTTTTGTCAACACTCACAAACGTTAACACTCTTTTGCTAGGTTTCTACACTGTGCTTGCATGATTTTTTAACATTCAAAATGCAAACAGAATCTTCTAGACTATACCATTAGACAATAGGACTCATATCTGGATTTCAGTTCTGATGCTTAACTTTAAAGTTACTGTAGGCAAATCACTTAATCTTTCAATACCTTAGGTTTTCGTTTCTTAAGAAGGATGACAAGATCATAGAATTTATGCTTGAAACAATCTTTTTTGAATGTCCATATGAAAGGCATAATAAATACTAGGCGATCATATTATTCTTAACCTTTTAGAATTGTAACATCTTCCATTTTTGTAGTCCCCTTACTACCGAAAAGTGTACTCAGGAGAGTTACATTTTAAGGAAGTAAGCTAATGAAAGAAAATTTACCACCTTAATATTTTCAAACATTATCCTCGAAGTATATTCACTATTTTGTCAGCATCTTCCTAGTGCTGTCTTTTAAAGGATTTTGGTGAGTGTCTCGAATATCCGCTAAACTCACATTCAGACATTTTTCCAGAAAAGTACATTTCATCATGCTCTTTCCAAAAAGTCAATAGGAGGGTTCTGGCATCCAATGGCTGTTGAATTCCCTCCAGTTCTCCTACAAATTTCCTTGCAGACTGAGAGAGTGTGTGACCTCAATCTCTCCTTTGTCTGTATTTTTCACTTAGCTCTTTAAATTCTGACACAGGAAGTACTTAGCCTCCATCCAAGACCCCAATTTTTACTCTAAAAGGGGACCCGTACCTGTGTTTACACACAGGCTGGTGACTAACAGCTGCTGATTCTTAGACCCTCCACAGACAGTTTATCTCCTCCACACGCAAAAGTCTCTTTAATATCTGGATGCTTTCTGTGCACAGGGGAGGTAGGCTACAGGGAGAGGTCAAACAGAGGGAAAGTATTTCTAAAAAAGTATATTTGCAATTGAAAAACCAGCAGAACTGTCTCCTAAAACGCTATTACTTAGAAAAAAGGCTCTCCTATTACAGAAGTTTCCTGTATGTCATGACTCTCTGTAGTAGGCACAGACGTATTCCCATAAACAAGTATGTTCAAATGCCTATGTATAATTTTTTTAAAGTAGATCAGACCTGAATAGCACATGCGCCCTTTCAGTCTTAACGGTGGTTTTGCATAAGGAGCTGAGGATGTTATCCACAAAAAATCCACATGACACGCGGCTGCATTTTTTTTTTCTCCTTCAAATATGTCAGGGTCAGAGTTTAAGAAGCTCTAGTAGAGTTGCAACATCATGCTATTAATAGAAACTGCACTCTAAAGAATGAAGGCTGTGATTCCACATGTGGATATAGGGTGAAGTGCATGAACTCAGCAGTCTCTAGGAATATCACCTCTTGGGCAGTGCTCCCCGTGCAACCCTCCCCCAGCTGTGTGTCCTCAGGCCAGAGTGCCCTCAGGGTCTTCTGGAAGGAACCTTTTTTTTTTTTTTTTTTTTTTTTTTTTTACACTGCCCTGTGGGGTGTCAGTACAGGGCCCTGCTGTGTTAACAAGAGCATCATCTCAACTGGGGTAAGCTCCGGGGACCAGATTCAGATTTTAGATGTTTAATGCTCACATGGAGGAAGCCCATGGAAATCTCCGTGCGGGGAGGTCAGATTTGTTCTACCCACTGAGCCATTGCTTAGAACTGCTCCCTCTGTCTTACCTTCCGATCGCTTCCCTTATCCCTGCTCTTTTTGGATGGTATCCTACAGAACGGCTCTCCTTTTGCTCCTAGACTGTGATTTTTATTTAAAAAAGAAAAAAAAAAAAGGCCTTAGAAATTAGAGCTGGAAAGGACCGTTGCCTCATCTAATCTCAGCAGAAGTGTTCCCCGTGGAATATTTCCTTTAGTTCTTAAGACAAATGGCAGCATTTCGGCGATCTGGTGAAAAGCCAGCCTCAACCCACGGCCCCACCAACACCTGGTGCGGCGTCCACCTGCCTGCCTGTCCACCTATGAACGCGTAGGAGGGCCCTGCAGCCAACCTGGTAACCTTGACTCTGAAAGGCAAAGATTATCATAATGCTCTTCTGAGAGGACCAGCAGCCTTAAGCAAGAGGGCAGAGTCTACGTGACTAAAACATACCAACTTCCTCTTTCATAAGTCATCACATGATGAACTACAATTACAATTCCTGCCTTGTCTCTGCGAATTGCAGACGCATTGCCTCACCCTAGAAACCCTGCTTCTGTGTGTGGAGGAGGCGGCCGTAGCTGCTGCGGCAGCCGATTTGGATGGGATCCAACTCCAGTCTGGGCCGGCAGGGAGGGCGGTGGGTGGAGGACAAAAACAAAGCTATGTTTACTTAGCATAGATCGATAAAGCTGCTTCAGAGCTACATGAAAGGCCAGGCAGCATGAAAGACTTTTGATACAATATAAGGAATTGCTGCTCTGGATCCAGGGCCAGCCTTAACCCCCTTGATCCCGGCTCCTTTTATGGCAAAGAGAGACCAGAAGTAAACCAGCCTCTCCATGCTCCGGCAGGCATTTCGTTAGGGAAGTTACAACAACTCTGTTTCAACATCCAACTCACAGTGTAATATAAAAAGGAAATGCCCTTCGTTTGGAGAACACAAGCTCTGCTCTACAAAAATCCTTACTTTGTACCTCTCAAGGCAGCATTTGTATTTCAGGATTTCTATTTTGGGATGGAACGGCAGGCTTTCCCTTGAGGTTATTACAGTACCAGCTTGCAGGTAAATGAGTATAATTAGGCCATGGCTCTAAAACAGAGTTGTTTTCTTTTAATGTTTCAGTCGCTGCCTAGTGGGGCCATCTCTTGGGGGTGTTCAGATGGCCAGTCTCGCTGCAGCACAAAGACTGGAAGTGTTCCACATCAAAGTCACGCGCTACAATCAGCGGCACAGGGACTGCATGGAGAGTGACCAGAGGGACACGTCCTCAAAGAGGTTCGAGACAGCAGGTACTAGGGGTGACGAAGCCCACTGGCACCAGCTGCTCCAGGGAAGGATCTGGGCAGGCCCTATTCTCCCGGCTAGAAGAGGGTGAGGCAGGATTGCAATTGCAAGCAAGATCCGGGAACAGATGGGGAGACCTTTATGGCAAGCACACCTTCTCTGGAAATCCCCAAGAGAAGACATGCAGGGTTGGCCTGTAAAAACACTTAGATCTGGCATTACGCTTTCTGTGCCACTTTCGAACAGGTTTTTTCATGTGCTTTAAGCAGCTCCCTCCACCGTTTCTCTAAGGGTGTTTTTCCTCTTCCTTGTGGTTAATCCTTTGAAGCAACCTGGCATTTTCAATAGCAACAACTAGAGAGAAACGTCAGCAGGATTTTTTTCTCTCTCCACCTACCAATCCAGTTGTAGGAAAGATAATATAATTAGTACCCTGTTCTTCCCACACTTAACCAGCCCATTCCAGTCTCACGCAGAGATGTGGGCCTGTTTTCCAACAAAAGAAGCTCCAAGGGCCGCCCTTCCAGAGTTGAAGTGTCTAGGTCCCAACTGAGGGTGACTAAGCCCGCGTCTATTAGTCGGTAAGACTAACGACCAGCCAAAAGTGATTTACCCGTAACACACACCAGCTCCTCCTCCCGATACAAGCGTGAAACTCAAGTGCTCACTTCAGTCTGGGCAGAGGCTGTGGCCGCCAACAGTGGCGGGGCGGGCAGGCTCTGCGGCCGCACCCGGCTTTCGCGCGAGGCGGGTATGCACCCGGCCAGGGACTGCCCTGGCCTGGGCCGCGCCGTGGGTCCCGCCCCACTACGGCGCCGGGGCCTTCCGCCCACGGCCCGGACCCGCGCGACAGCCGCCTGCGGGACCCGCGAGCCGGCCGGCTGGCCAGCCACCCCCACGGCCGGCGCGGACCCCGGCGCCCGCGCCCCGCGCCACCTCCAGTCCAAGTTTGGGCCCGGGGGCGGGGCCTAGAGGCCCACAGTCGCCGGAGGGGGCGGAGCCTGCGCGGTGACGCGGCCGCGCTGGCCGTAGACCCCGGATCCCTGGAATGTGCATTCGTTCAATGAGGCCGCCAGTGCCAGCGGCGCCGAGTCACGTCCGCCCGGAGCGTGCGCACTCGGCGGCAGCGGCGCACGCGGGCCCGCGGCTCTGCGCCCACGTCACGCGCCCGCCGCGCGGTCCTACATAAGGCGGCCGGGTCCGCCAGCGCCGCCGCGAGGTCCCTTGCTCGGCAGGTTGAGCCCGGGCTAGGAAGGAGGGGAGGACGGGGGAGAGAGGAAGCCTCGATATTTGCGAGGGGTTCGGCGCTCCCGCTTCCCTCCGGAAGGGCTCCGCCGAACGGCGAGTGGACGCGGTCCCAGGCTTAGGAACAGACTCTTAGTAAAACTTAAGGGGACTGGCGGCGCCTGTGTCCTTCAAAGACAAATGCGCGTGTGAAAGCACTTGGTGGAGTTCAAATGGGACTCCTTAACAACAACAACAAAAACCTGTGAACCACGTTAGATTTAAAGTCCCCATCCTCAAGAGAGTGACAGCACCAAGTCACAAAGTGGCCTTGCTTTTAAAAACACGAGTCTTGGCATGATTTGGCCTCAAGCTTCTGGAGGGGAGGAATCCTGGCTGAGTAGTGGAGGCAGCCGAGCGGGTGGAGGGAAGCAAACCGCGCCAGCGTCGCCTTCACTTCGGGGACACCGGTCGCGGCGCGGGCGGGCGGCGCTGCCCCGCGGGCGGGCGCCGAGGAGCCGGCTCTCCCGGCAGCGCTCGTTCTCTCACCGCGCGGGGGGAGGGGGAGGGCGCGAGCGCGGGGGAGGGCGGGTGCGCGCGCGAGGGGAGGGGGCCCGCGCAGGCGCCGTGCGAGGCTGTCGAAGAATCAAGTCTGTAGAAGTGGAGCGGTCGCGGCGGCAGCAGCAGCAGCGACGGCGGCGGCGGAGCTGAGGCGGGCAGGGCGCTGACGCGGGCGCTGGAAAGCGACGACGCCAGGAGCTGTGAGAGAGCAGCGGAGCGACCCGGGGCCCGCGCCGCGCCCGTGCTCCACGCCGCCCGGCTGCCGCCGCCGCCCCGGCGCGGCATGCCCCGCCGCTCGGGCTGAGCCTGCCCCGGCGGCCGCCCCCCGCCCCCCGCCCCCCCGGCCTCCCCGCCCCCCGCCCCGCACTCCGCGCCGGCCGCCGCCGCGACCTGCTGCGCTCCCCCGCGCCCGCGCGGCCCGTCTTCGCTCCGGTCTGGAGGCCGGCCGCGGCCCCGGCCGAGCTCCCGCCGCCGCCTGCGCCGCGCCCGCCGCGCCGCCCCGCCGCCCCGCCGCCGCCCGCCCGCGCCGGCCGGGGGGACGTGCTGCCGCGGCTGCAGCCCCTCGCCCCGCGCCCGCCGCCCCTCGTGCCCCGGGGGCGCTGCGCGGGCGCCGAGCCTTCGCGGGCTTTGCCGCCGCCGCCGCCGCCTCTGCGGCCACCGCCGCCGCTGGTGGGGGAGACGCGGGGTTGGGGGGGGAGGAGGGCGCGCGTGGTGCCGGCGGGGAGCGGCGGCGCCCCCTCCTCCTCCTCCTCCTCCTCCTCCTCCTCCTCCTCCAGCGCCGCGGGCTCCTCGGACATGGCCGCGGCGGTGGCGGTGGCGGCCGCGTCCCGGCGGCAGTCGTGCTACCTGTGTGACCTGCCTCGCATGCCCTGGGCCATGATCTGGGACTTCACCGAGCCCGTGTGCCGCGGCTGCGTCAACTACGAGGGCGCCGACCGCGTCGAGTTCGTCATCGAGACGGCGCGGCAGCTCAAGCGGGCGCACGGCTGCTTCCCGGAGGGCCGCTCCCCGCCCGGCGCCGCGGCCCCCTCCGCCGCCAAGCCGCCGCCGCTCTCGGCCAAGGACATCCTCCTGCAGCAGCAGCAGCAGCAGCTGGGCCACGGCGGCCCCGAGGCCACCCCGCGCGGCCCGCAGGCCCTGGAGCGCTACCCCCTGGCGGCCGCCGCCGAGCGGCCCCCGCGCCTCGGCTCCGACTTTGGCGGCAGCCGCCCGGCCGCGGGCCTGGCCCAGCCGCCGACGCCGCAGCCGCCGCCCGTGAACGGCATCCTGGTGCCCAACGGCTTCTCCAAGCTGGAGGAGCCCCCGGAGCTGAACCGCCAGAGCCCGAACCCGCGGCGCGGCCACGCCGTGCCGCCCACCCTGGTGCCGCTCATGAACGGCTCGGCCACGCCGCTGCCCGCCGCGCTCGGCCTCAGCGGCCGCGCCGCCGCCTCCCTGGCCGCTGTGTCCGGGGCCGCGGCCGCCGGCCTGGGCTCGGCGCAGCCTGCCGAACTGAGCTCCCACAAGCGGCCGGCGTCCGTTTCGAGCAGCGCGGCCGCGGAGCACGAGCAGCGCGAGGCGGCCGCCAAGGAGAAGCAGCCGCCGCCGCCCTCGCATCGCGGCGCGGCCGACAGCCTGGCCGCGGCGGCCGGGCCCACCGAGCTGGGCGCCGAGGGCGCGGGCAAAGGCCGCGGGCCCGGAGAGCAGGACTGGGTCAACAGGCCCAAGACCGTGCGAGACACGCTGCTGGCGCTGCACCAGCACGGCCACTCGGGGCCCTTCGAGAGCAAGTTTAAGAAGGAGCCGGCCCTGACTGCAGGCAGGTTGTTGGGTTTCGAGGCCAACGGGGCCAACGGGTCTAAAGCAGGTAGGGGCGGCTGTGGAGTGAGGGGCTCTAGGGGAGAGAGGGGCACGCAGAGCAGAGGAGGGGGTGCTGTTTTCCATTCGCCATTCTACCCCGGCCCAGAAACAACAAACACCCAACTTCCTGATCTGCCTGAGGCGGAACCAGTGCTTAGTGGCAACGTGTTCATGTGCTGAAGCAGCATAACAGAGATGAGTCAGACTGGGCTGATAGGCACTGACACAGGGTTTTCCTTTCCCAGCACATTCTTGGATGGGAGCATGAGGGCACCAGTCACCTTTTAACCTGTTGGGGGACGTTGGCGATCGAATGCTCGGTTTAACCTGGGGACGTGCGTGCACGTGTAGAAACAGGCTCCTCGGTGCATGCTGTGTTCTGTGGCTTTTTACAATACCGCCTCGGAGCCCCACGGGTCTAAGTGTCCTAACTTGCACGTGCACTTGAAACTCCTGTGAGATTTTATAGACCAGCTCTGAGAGAATGGAGGTTCTTTAGGGGGTCTTGTTTCGTGTTAGAAAGAGCGAGATCCTTTTCAGTACACATCCACTTACTTCCTTTTTTTCCTTTTCTTTTTTTCTCTCCCCCAGTGGCAAGAACAGCGAGGAAAAGAAAGCCTTCTCCAGAACCAGAAGGTGAAGTCGGGCCCCCTAAGATCAATGGAGAGGCACAACCCTGGCTGTCCACACCCACAGAAGGGCTCAAGATCCCCATTACTCCTACATCCTCTTTTGTGTCTCCGCCGCCACCCACTGCCTCACCTCATTCCAACCGGACCACACCGCCTGAAGCGGCTCAGAACGGCCAGTCCCCCATGGCAGCCCTGATCTTAGTGGCAGACAATGCAGGCGGCAGTCACGCCTCGAAAGACGCCAACCAGGTTCACTCCACTACCAGAAGGAATAGCAGCAGTCCACCCTCTCCGTCGTCTATGAACCAAAGAAGGCTAGGCCCCAGAGAGGTGGGGGGCCAGGGGGCAGGCAGCACCGGAGGACTGGAGCCAGTGCACCCTGCCGGCCTCCCAGACTCTTCTCTGGCAGCCAGTGCCCCCCTGTGCTGCACCCTCTGCCACGAGCGGCTGGAGGACACCCACTTTGTGCAGTGCCCGTCTGTCCCTTCGCACAAGTTCTGCTTCCCTTGCTCCAGACAAAGCATCAAACAGCAGGGAGCTAGCGGAGAGGTCTATTGTCCCAGCGGGGAAAAATGCCCTCTGGTGGGCTCCAATGTCCCCTGGGCCTTTATGCAAGGGGAAATTGCGACCATCCTGGCTGGAGATGTGAAAGTGAAAAAAGAGAGAGACTCGTGACTTTCCGGTTTCAGAAAAACCCAATGATTACCCTTAACTAAAACTGCTTGAATTGTATATATATATATCTCCACATATATATATATATATATATATATATATATACACACACACATATGTATATATATACACACACACATATATATATACATATGTATATATATATGTATATATATATATATACATCCAAGACAAGGGAAATGTAGACTTCATAAACATGGCTGTATAATTTTGATTTTTTTTTGAATACGTTGTGTTTCTATTTTTTTTTTTTTTTTTGACGACAAAAGGTATGTACTTCTAAAGGCATTTTCTTCTTTTGTTAATGTTATTAGCATATCTTTGTGCTTTATTATCCTGGTGACAGTTACCGTTCAATGTAGGCTGTGACTTGCGCTGCTTTTTTAGAGCACTTGGCCAATCCGAACTGCTTCTAGCTGTATTTGTATGCACTTATTTTAAAAAGAAAAAAAAAAAAGCCAAATACATTTTCTGACATTGTAAGATTGCCTTACTGTCTGTTATTCCTTACTGCTGGCTCCTCTCTCAGGCTGGAGGCCAGTTGGTGGAGAAGGAAAGGAAATGAGTGAAGTGGGCGGCATGCCAGTGGGAAATATCACCAAGTTTCCCCCAAAACGTTGTCCTCTCGGAGTAGTAGGAAAATAGATGGTGAATCTTTCTCTGTTTCGTTCTTAAAAGTTCAGTTGTTGGGATATTAATGACTGCCTGGGAGTTGCTGCTGAGAGATTTTCAGGACTCGTGTGGTTTTGGTGGGGGGAGGGGGATTTTTTTTTTTTTTTTAAAGGCAAAGTTGACCACTGTTCACTGCCCACGTGATCAGTTGTAAGCTTCCAATGCTGCCTGCTAGCCGGTTACATAATACACGATTCAGTGACTGAGGGCGGTGACCGCGGATGGCGCGGCGCACAAGGTGGCACTGCCATCTTTGAACAGAGCCTGGCTCTGCAGCGCCACTCATGTTTTGAAACACCCCCCCCACCCCCCCCAGAGCTCTGTTTGTTGTTGGTGTCGTCGTTCCTTTGAAAAGAGTCTCGAGGGAAGTTACGGTTCAGGTGAACTTGGAGATTGCGGGATTGGTTTCGTTTCTGTTTTGTGTTTGGTTTTTGTTTTGTTTTTGGTTTTGGGTTTTTGTTGTTTTATCATTTACCTGTAGTGCTATTGCTGTTGGTACTCTCACCTACACCCTGTTTCTAGCGAGTGCTAAATACAGTATGGTACAATGACAGGAACAGCACATAGTGCTGCCAGGACTGCCCGTGGGCATATCAGTGACAGCCCAAATGGGGGTGGAGGAAACCTGTAATTTCCTTCTTACGTGTGTTTGACATACCAAGTGAATAATACTGTTCTTCTGGAAAAAAAAAATTTTTTTTTTGATAATCTAGTGACAATTAAAGTAAGGGTTTTAATAATAGACAGGCCCCACCTCTCAAACTATTCTTAGAAACCTTTTGTAAACTAGTTTCTTTGGATCACTATTTTGCATCAGTAAACTGATTTTTTTTTTTAAACCAATAAATCATCTGTTATTAGAAATAGTTGGCTCACAGTGATACTGGTTTTTCTTTTGTGCTGTTACGATTTAACATTGACAGGAACACTATTCGAAATCCTTTTATGTTCAGGTGTTTGTAACTTGGCCCTATAATTAGGCTGAATCATGGCTTCAAGGTCTACTACAACTTCTGTGTATCGTTTACGACCTAGCTTCTATTTTAATTTGAAGATAGAGATTGTTACCCCTCTTTAGATTCTTTTTTAGTTATGTTTTTCTTTCTTTTTTAAATTGCTCAAATATTTTTTAACGGTCGAGTTATATTAACACTTGAAAATCAGATACTGCACCAAATACAGTATTTTTTTTTTTTTTGGTAGTGTTTTTAACGAGTGCACCTATAATTAATGCTGTGCAAATTCATGTTACCGGTCATTGTTATATTACAAACAGACTTGCATGATTAACCAGTTTGTTGTTACACTTTTTTTTTTAATTGGAGCATCAATGACTCAGATCAGACTGGTTTCTCTTATGTAAATGCATACATGCAGAAACACAGAGTCCATTTTACATGCCCATAAAGACATTTGTAAAGAATTCAACTATTATGGTTTGTTGTATAAATGTGTATCTAAGCACTTTATTATAAACTGGAATTTGACCTCATAGATTTTTACAAGTTGATCAGTCATTTGACCTGATTCGTGGTAGCTATCTGTATGTTTTGCAATCTTAATACAGATAAGCTTTCCAAAAAGATTATTAATAAAGAACCATCCTGCTGTTTTGAGTAAGTCTTTCCAGCTGTGGAGAAGACAGCCTATGGATTCTCTGTGCTGGTGTTTAGGAGGGGGAGAGTACGGACAGCTTGAAAGGGCTGTGTTTGAGATTACTCCTATTAAAAACTAAGACCTGGAGGAGTCTGGCCCTTGGGTGGCCTTCGTGGAAGGCTTGCAGCTGTAAAATGTTGATTGGGGTTCTTTTTCTGGCGTTCTCTTAAGTTAAAAAGTTTAACATTGGGACATGGGTTTGATCTTTTGTTGTACCTGATGACAGTGCAGAGTCTCCACAGCTGGATAAAAATGTCAGAAAGCTACTTACTGTACACGGGCAGTATCCGATTTCAAATCCTAAATATTTCAGCTGTGCTTTTAATACTCAAAATATTAGGGGATGGGGTGTTGAAGCTTTCCCTTTTTTGCTTTACCAATTTATAGAATATAACAGATGTACTGTCTTTCATGTGGCCTCACATTAAAAGTTATGAGAACGTACACATGGTTTACAACTTTTACTATATACCTTCCCTTGGCCACCAAGTATTTTTAAAGTGTGCCACCTTTTAACCTTTACTTTTTTTTAAGTTGAAGGTGATACCTTTTTCTATATATGATGAAACTCATGTCAACTGAAGTGAGTGTAATCTCATATCAACATTATTATATTTTAAAATCACGCTATGGAAATATCACCTGCATTCTGTCATTTGTCAGATTTACAGTACCTTTTTTTTTCTTTAACTTTTAGCATTAAATAAAAATAAAATTGGGAGCACTGAAAATTTTCTGAGGCCTTTTTTAATGTTTTAAAGTTAGCTTAGAATGGCTATTATTGTAATCACTAATGGCAATGCGACCAAAGGATGTGTGGGCTTGGGGTTGGGGTTTGACTGGAAGAACAGGAGGTAAAAGACACAGAACAAAAAGGCAACTGATGGTAGGGGGAAAAAAAAAGTGCTAGGGACCGGGGAAAGGACAACTGGATAGGGGAAACCGATTAAGAGAAGAGCGGAACAAAGTACAGCCAGAAAGTACTTGTTTATTTTCAACTTGTAGTAGAGCCAGCCCCTGTACAACAGGAGACTGGCAGGAGATCCTGTCCACACCTCAAAGGCTATCGAGACCAGGAGCTACTCTCTGGAAAGCATCAGAAGAAAACAGCCATGTTGGGCCACGTGAAATGCACCGAAGACAAAAGGGGGAAAATAGTAGCCTGCCTTTTGGAAAGCATTGGAATAAAATGAGAGCGAAAAGCCAGGGGGATTCCTGATGTCTTGAAACCTGAATTTATAAATAGAGATAAAAGGTGGGAAGCACCGGGAACCATTTGCAGACTACTGTCTACTCGCACATAGTAAGAGATGTTTGCAGCTTTTACTCGTTTTATTGATCAATGGCTTGGCAGACTTCTATGAAAGGAAGTTGTGAAGCTTACGTAGAGTTTGGGGATAGCGTACACATAGACTGATTTACTACGTGTTTTAAATTAAACAGCCACAGTTAATGTGTAACTGAATATTTTTCGGTTGGGGTGGTCCCGTAACTCGGACCCGTG
The DNA here is from genome assembly GCF_028018385.1 of Neofelis nebulosa. Classification (NCBI taxonomy): domain Eukaryota; kingdom Metazoa; phylum Chordata; class Mammalia; order Carnivora; family Felidae; genus Neofelis; species Neofelis nebulosa. Next base: position 5,652,457 of record NC_080794.1, on the reverse strand, counting down.
GCTGTACGTGTTTCAATAATTTCTTTTTATTAGTAGGCTGTTTAAGGCAGTTTTCAAGAAACCGTATTCTTAATAAGTTAATTACAGCTCATGATACGCAACACGATGTTTCATTTAGGGATCAGGTTAAAAGAAATGTTAAACCGTTGACTTTAACGTAAGAATGTTAAATTTTATTTTTAGTAAAATTTAAGAGACTGCAGCTTGCAGAAGTCATTTTTAAAATTTCAAAAGCTCCTCTCAAAGTAAACTTTAATGATTGCATTCAGTTTCCAGTTAAGAAGACCAAACGAGCCAGACTCTTGATGTGGCAGATGTCTTTGTTTATTTCCCAAAGGAGGGAAAAAGTTAAAGGGAAAATACAGAGAACTCCCTTGAATTCCTAGACTTAAGTCCCTTGTTACTCAAAGTTGTTTTGCATATGATTTATAGATGGTTTTATTTGGTTTAGTGAAGAGTAAAATGTTTCTCTTCCTGATTCCAAAGGGTATGCGTGGAATCATTCAGAAAAATGTTCAGTTGTGTGTAGGCCACTAGAAGTCCTGAGTCACCCTCATTTGCTTGCCTTTTCTTCAGAGGGAACAGTGTGAGAAGACACGCCTTTCCTCTGTCACAGACCAAGGTCAGAGGCACCAATGAATGGAATACATATTTACCTACTTCATCATCTGGGGCTCTAGAAATGAGAGGCGGGGTGGGGATGCTATTTAACTCCTTCTGTGCCACTGGTTAGGCCTCTGGCAGCAACAGTATTGATTACAATCAAATAAAAATTATGGTGTGACTTTGCAGATTATTAATTAGATCCTTTGTTGCTGTTTCTCTTGACAGCCTGCATTTTCCTCCAGTTATGAACCCCTGACAGGAATTTAAAAGGCACAAAACTATACAAAAAGCCAATTTGTAAATTACTTAGGAGGTCGGAGGATGGAAAGTGACGGATTTATGGATTATCTGTGGATTTCTCTATTAATCCCCAGATAAATCCATTATTAGGGATATCCACACTATCCCTATTTACCATTAACTAATTTGTACCTAATTTAACAGTGAACTTTGTTTTAACCCATCCGTCTGTTAACCTGCTGTTGCCCCGTGTTAATACAACTTCACATGCTTGATTTAAAACAGCTTTCCTTCTTTAATTTGAGGTATAATTTTTTTAATTATAGAATACGAAATCAACATCAGCATGGATCTTTATCACAGCATATTGTGTGCTTCTGTGTGGCACTAAGCCACGTAAAACAACCCATACAAGCTACAGACGAGGTATTTTAGGGCAAAAAAGTACGCCCTAGGCAAAATCATTTTTAGAATCATTTAGACATTGGGACGTAAAGCCGTTCTTTTATTTTGAATCTGAGAAACAATCGAGCAAAATCTCCTTAATAGAACAGCCCTATTAGAACGGTATAAACAGTCTTAAATATTGCTTTGAAAACAATGTAGCCCTTTAAAACTAAAAGTCTTAGTAGAACGAGTCTTCAGTGCACAAAAAATTTATCACAAAGTCAGCCATGAAAATCCTCTAGGAGGTGATTTACTTTTAGGTCAGACAAGGTCTGGATAAGAGACCACAGGATTCCTAGTTTAAATTGGAAGCATCAATACACTGGTTGATCTCATCTTTTGAATGGACTTTAGAAGTTGGATTGCATAATCTAAAGAGCCTCCTCAGACGCCCTTGATGCTGAGATAAGACATCCTATATAGAGTAGTAATGTCCCATTTGAATATTTCTCTGTTTATATTTTGGGGAAATCAAATGTGGTCTATAATCTGTAGAACCCATCACTTAACCACTTTTGCTTAGCAATTACTATTTCATTCTTAATGTCCCTACTATCCATTAATATTCAGATGCTTACAAGGAGACAGGCATCACGCACAACAAAGGAGTCACGTTTTGTTGTGTAGGTTATTCAGGCAGCAAGTTTAGCAGACCAATCCTTGGGTCACTGCATACTTCTCTGCCTTTTAGAAAATCTCTTTCCCCTGGCAGTTCAAATCGAATCTTTTGAACTGTAAATATGGCTATTTACATTGCCAGGAAAAAATAAGTCCAGAAACATGTCCTCAGAATTAAGGGCCAAAGTTTATTTTAATGTACGGTGAGAGTTTACTAAAAGTAAACCTTTATTGTACGATTTTAAAATATTAACCACACTCATAAGAGTTCTGCAGAGAACTGAAACGTAGGAGTAGGGATGGTCTGGGGCCGAAGACATCAGCATTTTGTTACACACAGCCTTGGCTTTGGGCCTTCCATGTTCTCCAAAGCCTGAGAGACGACGCGGGATCTGCAAGACAGAAAAAGGCTGTTGCATGCCTTAACCCAGGCTAAAAGGCCTCTTACCTCCGTTTTGTTATTTCTGCCTCCAAACAGCATTCCGATTAGCTCTTTTTGGTGATAAAAGATAAAGATTTATTGTACCCCACCTACAACTGGAATCAGAATTTCACAGGAGGGTCACAGTCATTAGAGAAGTTTTTTGGAATATTATTCTCTAAATAAGCACCATGTGGGGGTGTTGCTATTATTTAACACCTATTAAGTAGGCACATCATTCTAGGCTTTGAACAGCTGAAGAGTCCGGGCCCCAGCTTTCTTGGAGCTTACAGACAATCCCGCAGACAGGCAGGGGAAGGTCGGCGTGCTCGATTAAGGGCACATACTGAGCAAAGTTTAACTACTTGCTGGTTTCCTTCCGCGAGTTTGGAAAATACATGGTCTAGGGCTAAATTCTTAACCCGGAGGATTGAGTCTCGTTCTAGAACTTCTAACCGGAACCTCGGTAGGGCTGTGACACAGGAACGCAGTCCAAAGTCCAAAGTGCTGTCACACAAGAAATTCATTATGCCCAGCATGCAACCGACATGCATGAAAGGGGCCGCTGGACCTCGGTTATCTTCCTACAAATCAAGAAGCCATTTGGAAACATCGGGGCCAGGTCAAAATCGTCAAACTGTAGCCTTGTCTTTCTCCACTTTTTTTTTTTTTTTTTAATTGTTGCTCACAGTGGCGTTTTTGAAAAGGAAGAAAACAGCCGCCAGCACTGCCAAGCCCTGTTTACTGGAGGGGAAGGAAAGGGGAGGCGGCTCCCTGACTCTCCGGCAGCCTGCGTAAGGGCCTGCGCCCACGAGGGGACCTTGCTGCGGTTTCCAGCGCGGCACCCTGACTCACGCCGCGCCCGTGTTTATTTATTCTAGAACTTCTGCCGGGGCCGCACGGCCGCCGGCACAGCGCCTTCGCCCCGCGCCCCGCGCCCCGCTCTGCGCACGTGGAGCCGGGCGGCGGGACCCCACGCGGGCGGCGGCGCCCGGACCCGCCCCGCCGGCGCGCCAGCTGCGCGGCTATAATTAGAGAGGAGCCGCGGCCGCGCGCCCCCGCCCGCGTGCCCGCGTGCCCGCGAGGGCCGTGCGCGCGCGCGCGCGGCCGCCCGCGTGCGTTCCGCGGCCTCGCGCTCTGGACCGGTTACCGAGTCGTGCACCAAATAAAGTAAAGGTCTGGCTCCTGCCGGGCGAGGCGGGCGGGCGAGCGGCGTGCCAGCCGGCTCCGGGGTGTGGCGAGCCCTCGGTTGCCCAGAAAAGATGCAACGCGCGTCAGCAAGAGCCTTGGCTGCTGCCGCGAGGGTCCCTGACGCGCTGCCGGCTGTCCCGGGTGGATTTTCTAAGTTGGGGAGGGCGCATGACAAGAGCTGCCCCAGATGTCACTCCCTTTTTGGAAATCATGAGGCTGCCTTTTTTTTTTTTTTTTTTTTTTTTAACGACTGTGGCTATAATAAGGCAAACGGTCCACGCTGGTGGAGTAAACTCTCATACTTAAGGGGCATCCGTCTTCGGGGAAAGCACAACGAGGCACGGGTGCGTGTCCATAAAAATGTTATTTATTAAGCGAACCTCAGGACATGCCCATATGGGTACTACAGAGTCAAATAAAGTACTGCAACCACCGACTGCCTAAAAGGGAGTTGCCTTTTTACAGAGAGACCTTTCTTAAAATTACAGCAACGGCCAAAAAGTTTTTTCTTGCGTCATAGCACCGTTGGGCACTGGAGGTGCCCCGCAATCCATGGACTTCTAATTTCCGTTCATTGTTAGATTCAATACTCTGCAGTAACGTCTCAAAAAAAATCCAAGAAGCATGACCCCATCCTTGCACAAGATGACGCCGAAATGGCATGTAGTACCAGCCTTGGAGTGCGGGCCGAGGAACTTCACTGTGGACTGAGGGTTGTGTAATAGTTTCAGGCACGAAATCATTTTAGAAGCGTGGGATGAATTCCTACAGAACCGTCCCCTCCTGTATTTTATCGAAGAACTCGCAAGGTTTCTCAGGTTGCAGCTCGATTCCTACGAAGCTATTTTTGCTCTTTGCCCGAGCCCATTGGTCTTGACACAGCATCGCTAGAGTCACCCGCTCCGCTCCTGGACAAAAGACCTTTGAGAGCGAATTCTGCAGAGAGAGTCTCTCTGAAAACACACCTCAGAATTGTCCAATTCTGTCCCAGACACACGACAACACTGGAACAGAGGTCGGGACGTCTCCAGGTGTTCCTGGGCTTTGGGTGATCATTTCAGGTAATTCCATTCATTTTTGTGTTTCTATGTGCCATTATTATTATTATTATTATTGACCATGTGCTTAACTTAGTGGGGGCAAAGGAATCAAACTGGACTGTCTCAATGGCAGCTTTTTGGTTTTTCATCCATCGGCCAGACATAAGAAAGCACTGGGTGTGATACCCATTAGGTACTTGGGCGCCATGAATGTGTACCACTAAAAATATAGATGCTTGGTTATTATATTAAAGAGGAAATAGCAAATGGTCTTGAAACACTGGAGAGAAGGGGCTCCCCCTGCTGTCATCATAGAAGCTGCATCGTCTCTCTGGCTAGAGTAGCAAGGACATCGCAGGGTAAAGCATAGTAGCCGACCATTCATGAAGTTCTCATCACCTTGGGGGACGTATAGTTCTATTGGAAATAAAAAAAAAAAAAAACAAACACAGACCACAAATGAAGGCAATGAATACTTTTCTTAAAAGTTTCCTATGCTCACATTCATTTGCTGAAGGGCCAGCGTCCCTATAAACCACTGAAATGGCCAACCCAAGTCCACGGATGGCTTTAAAGGCAAGGGTGGTAATTGCCACCTGGTGGCAGGGGGGATTGGGGTGAGCCTGTGTTTGAGCATAGTGTGCCTTTTTTTAAAAAAAAAATCGATAAAAGTGATGTATGACGAAAAATAAAAGAACACCACTAAATTTCGACCTTGGTAAAAATGTTGGATTTGTAAAAAAACTCGTTTCCTTTTCCTATAAATCACACTCCTCTGCACATGGGTCTTTACATCTGTAAGTAAGCCTTCAGAGCTCATGAACACCACGGATTTGTAGCCCTGGGAAGAACTCGATGGCAAACATTCCCTGAGTGAAGTGTCAGCCGTGACCAGACCGAGCCGGAGGTCATTCATCTGTTTGCTGAGAGGTTGAGGACTTGGATGGAATTAGTCGGGTCGAAGGTCTTCACGGATGAGGTCAATCGCAAGCAGTTAGGAAGGAGAGGAGAGGGGCGCCTGGGTGGCTCAGTTGGTTAAGCCGTGGACTTCGGCTCAGGTCATGATCTCACGGTTGGTGAGTTCGAGCCCCGCGTTGGGCTCTGTGCTGACCGCTCGGAGCCTGGGGCCTGTTTTGGATTCTGTGTCTCCCTCTCTCTCTGCCCCTCCCCCTTTCATGCTGTGTCTGCCTGTCTGTCTGTCTTTCTCTCTGTCAAAAATAAACATTAAAAAAATGTAATCATGAATCTGGTCACCTCTCTCCACCTGATGGAAACCATCATTATCTCTTGTCTGAAGCACTGCAGAAGCTTCTTACCTGTTCTTCCAGCTCCTGCCTGTCTTCTCTGCAGTTTGTTCTCAGTTCAGCAGCCAGAATAAACCTCAAAGATACTGGCCTGATCTTGTTTCTTCTTCATCCAAAGCCCTACGATAGTTTTCTATCTCCTTTAGAGTCAGATGTGAAGTCTTCTGCTGGCCTGCGAGGCTGTGCTACCTCTCAGACCTGGCTCGGACCCTTGCTGGCTCCATTTTAGCCACACTGACATCCGCGCTCTTTCCTGACCTTGCCGAAGAGGCTCCTGCCTCAGGACCTTTGCATTTGCTCTCCTCTGTTTGGAATGGTCTTCTGAGATGTACGCATAGCTCGCTCCTTCACTCCCTTCAGGTCTCAGCCCCAGTGTTCCTGTTGCTGTTGTAAACATTCCCACAAATTTAGTGCCTTAAAACAACACAAAATAACTGTCTTAGGGTTCTGGATGTCAGGAGGGTAAATTTAAGATGTTCACGGGGCTGGTTCCTTCTGGAGGCTTCTGGGCAGAACCCGTTTCCTTGCCCCTTCCAGCTCCTAGAGGCCGCTCACATTCCTCGGCTTGTGACCCCTTCCTGCCACCACTCTGAACCCTTGCTTCTGTCCTCACGTTGCCTCCTGCCTCCCTCTTCTAAAGACTCTTATAATTGGGGCGCCTGGGTGGCTCAGTCGGTTAAGCAGCCGGCTCTCGGTTTCACCTCGGGTCATGATCTCATGGTTGCTGGGTTTGAACCCCACGTTGGACTCTGCACTGACAGTGTGGAGCCTGCTTAGGATTCTCTCTCTGCCGCTTCCCCACTTGCACGCACATGTACTCTTTCTCTCCCTCAAAATAAATAAACTTAAAAAAAAAAACCCCGTATAATTACACTGGGCTCAGCTGAGTAGTTCAGGATACTCGGCTTATCTCAAAATGCTTAACTTAATCAAATCTGCAAAGTCTCTTTACCAAGCAACATCCCGTATACACAGGCTCAGGGTGTTAGGATGTGGACATCTTGGGGAGGGGTCATTACTCAGCCTACTGCATGCATACTCTCTATAAAATAACCGTCCCAACTTACCCCCCATTCTAGAATCCTGTCCCTGTTTCATTCTTCCCCTTAGCACTGTTCCCCATCAGACATTGTTTGTGTCTGTTGGTTTGTAACTTTCTGTCTCCCGCGCGCCCCTACCCCTGCATGCCTTGGAGTGTAAAGCCTACGAGACAGGGCAAAGCACCCCCCTGTGGCACAATAGTGGGGGGTGTGGGCATGTTCTCAGTAAATATTTGTTAAAGGGCTGAATTTAGTCTCTGATCTTAATGAGGGGAGTGTGGTGCAAAATAGTGAACGGTAAGAAAAGAGTCAGGGGGCACCTGGGGTGCATGGGGCTCAGTGAAGCATCTGACTTTTGCTCAGGTCATGATCTCGCAGTTCACGGGTTTGAGCCCCGCATCAGGCTCTATGCCGACAGCTCAGAGCCTGGAGTCTGCTTCGGATTCTGTGTCTCCCTCTCTCTCTGCCCCTCAACAGCTCATGCTTGCTCTCTCTCTCTCTCTCTCAAAAATAAACACTAAAAAAAAAATTTTTTTTTAAAGAAAAAAGTCATAAAAATGTATTTGGAAGATTTCGTGGAAATACGATCATTGGACTGCAGAGAGAGAACATCAGGAGGGCTGCACAGAGGAGGAAACTGAAGGGGGCCAGTGGCAGGGCAGGGCTTGGGAGAAGGAACAGAGCTCAGCCAGGTGGGATGGATCTGGGGATGGTAAGCAAGCACGGGGATCCTACAGGAACTGTTTAGCCTGGCAGGAGGAGAGTCCAGGCGGACAGATGCAGATTCGAAAAAGCGGGAAGAAAAGGTCAGGGGCATATGCTAAGGAACCACATCTGAGTCGGAAGGGTGATGTAACCTGAGATGCTTTCTGCAGGGGTAGGAGGTAGGGGGCGGGGTTTCAGGTAAAGCAGGAGGTAGCAGGCAGGAAGCGCATTCTCCTTGGGGGTGGGCGGTAACAGCCTCTCCCAGGGGGCCCCCCAGAATGGTGAGAATGTGTTCTGATGGCTGACCCCAAAGAGTTCAGCCTGCTCTGAACTTCCACCTTCTCCTGGCACAGGAGGAGAGAGGAGGGCGGCAGGGGTGGGGTGGGGGGATGTGCAGCAGCTTGGCTCACCTAACAGCTCCCCGGGGCTGGGGGGGGGGGGGGGGAGGGCCTTCCAGGCTGGTTGCAGCTGTTCTTTTATGGAAAGATTTGGCCAAGGACAGTGTGAAACGGTCACAGTCACGACTGCCTTGACTCCACCAGCCTGGCTGTGCCCTTGGATAAGTTCTTGGGTGTCTCTAAACCTCAGCCTCCTCATCTGTAGAATGGGGATAAGAATAGTGCCTACTCCTTCAGTTTATTGTGAGGGCTAAGTGAAGTGATACATTAAGTCTCCTCGGAGCAGTTATACCATAAACCCAGAGTCTAGTTCTTTATCCCTCAACAGGAAGCACCCGAGGCCCCGGGGGGCGGGGGGTGACCAACTATCTTCTCTCCCCTCACCCAACCCCTAGAGATCTCACCACTCAGGTCTGCCCCCCCCAACCCCCCACCCCCGGGGCCCTCTGTGGACAGATCTCTCTGATAGGCCTTCTGGGAATGCATATTTAAATTGCAGCCCTCCACCTCCAGAGTCCTCTGGCAGGGAATCTCCCCCACCACTTCCAGTGGGAGTGGATTTCCAGCCCTTCGTCCCTTCTCTAGCCTGAAAACTCCCCCCTTCACACTCGGGTTGTGAGTCTGCACGGCTCTCCCCTGCCCAGCCTCATCTCGGGGATCTCTGGCCCATCCTTGGCCCTGGTGGAGAGGACAGAGGAAGGCCACCAGGTTCTGGGAGCCGGAGAGAGGCTGGGATGGAGAAGCCTGAGGCTGCTTCAGTCCTGGTTCTGTCTCTCTCTAGCAGCAAGGGCCAAGGTCAGTTTTTTCATTTTTTATTTTATTTTCTTAAGGTTTATTTATTTTTGAGAGAGAGAAAAGACAGAGTGCGAGTGGGGGAAGGCCAGAGAGAGCGAGAGGGAGACACAGAATCCGAAGCAGGCTCCAGGCTCTGGGCTGTCAGCACAGAGCCCGATGCGAAGTTCGGGCTCACAAACCTCGAGATCGTGACCTGAACCGAAGTCAGACGCTTAACCGACTGAGCCACCCAGGCACCTCGTGTTCTAGATTAACCAAATGTACATATCACTCACCCTACCACAGGTAAGGAGGGAATGTTTAATACCTATAGTATTAGGTATAGAACCAAGAACTTGAAAAGGCACTGTAAGCTCTAAGGTAATGTAAAAATACTGACTTTTACTACTTAACCTGGGATTTCTCTACCGATAGAAACTTTACCCTACCTGAAGTTAGGGACTTACTTCCCCTCACACATAATTTGCAAAAATATCAAGACAACTTTGCTCTGATCACCTGTAAAGTATTGATCCAATAGTGTTCCCCCAAATCCCCAGCTCACCCTAAGGACACAGCTCTTTCTGGGAGGCGGTTCTCACGGTTATGGTGCAGTTACAAACCCCTGGGTCACATTTCTACGTGGCCTTGCAGAAATGTTACGCTCAGGTTGGCCATGGGCTCCACGGTGGGGGGCGGGGGGGTCAAAGTCACCAGGAGAAACTGCAGACTTCGTCCCCACAATGCTGGGAGAACTCGGGGTTAGGCTGCCCTGGGCACCAGTCCCCATAGGAAGGCCGCAAGAGACAAAGTAAGTCTGAAAACAGATAGCTGAAGAGGCTTAGTCTTTGGGCAGACCTGAAAAGAGACTGGAGGTACCCTCGCTACCAAAATACGTAATGTGTGCTAAAGGGGGTGTGTAAAACTAAGTGTGTCTTACTTCAGTGTGTGCTAAAGATTTCATGTGGGATTGCTAATGTGGGAGCTACTGCCTGTCTTCCGTTTTTGCTGAGTCACAATAAATGTATTTCTAAGCGACCATGGAGGCTTTGGGAAGACATGGTCACTCTACGGGGCAGGAAGGGGCAAAGGGAGCTGCACAGAGGAGGAGACACTGAAACTCCTCGGCCCCGGGCTCCTTCGTCATCCCACCATGAAGGCACACGTCTACCCCAGGCCTCAGGCCAATCCAGGCATGACGAAGGACTTCTGAGTGCCTCTGGGTCCCAGGATCACCTTGTACCACTCGCCGAGTTCTCATGTGACCGCCTGAGTGTCCTTCCTCGCCCTATCCTAGAACCACTGCCCCTGGGGAAGGCTTCTAGAAGTTTCCGTGGCTCCTCAGTCACAGCTCTCAGCTACCCCCTCAAGCTATAGTCTCGAACTGTAAAGGGAACTCATTGGCTCTTGGACCTGAAGAATCCACAGGCAGGTCAGCTTCGAGTTTGACTCACTTCAGGTTTGAGCCCGTGTCTAAGGGCACATGAAGTACTGTAGCCCATGGGACTGGTGACCCCTGGGGCTGAGCGGTCTCCACCTGCAGGGTCACAGGCAGCAGCCCTAATCCCTGGAGAGGACAGCTGCCTGGAAGGAGGGGTGCTCCCGCCCTGATGTCAGAGTTAGCCCTGCATGGAGGGGCAGGGTGGTGGCCGGTAGGCAGGTAGATAGATGTGTGCGCCTCAAGACTTCTTTGTTCCTGATCGGTCTTCCTCTGCCACCGAGGGAGTGATCCCCAGCACTGAACTCATGGTGGCCAGCTCTATACCTGTTAGGACACGGGCCGAGCTTTGGGGTGCCACGGGGAGCCACTGGAAGCCGAGGAGAGTGACTCACCCTCTGTTGACAGAGGTGGCGTGGCCGGGACAGAGAATGCAGGAGGAAGGTGACTGGAAGACATGTTGGGACAGCCCAAGCGAGGGGGCTGTCTCTGAGATTTTGATCTGTAATTTGTTTTTATATGTTGAAAAAAAAAATACCTGAAGTGGGACTCGTATCTTCACAAGCTATAAAATGCCTCTCTCGTGCTCCCCCTGTCTGTGCCACTTCCCTCCCCACCAGGCTGCCATTGTCGTTACCGGCAAGGGCGTGTCACCTAGCATGCGAGGGGAGGCCACCGCTGCACCCTTGCTGAGAAGTACACGGATCCTCCCCGCACCGCGCTGTCCTCGCACCGCGCTGTCCTCGCACGGGTGCTCCAGGAGCGCGCCAGCTTGGCCGCGTGCACTTGGCACTCCCATTCGTCACCGGGCGACGAGAATCTTCCACGTGCCGATGGCGGGCTGCAGGAACCAGCAGACCACTAGTTGGACCTGAGCCTTCAGGAGAAAAACTCAGCAGAGTTGTGCCTGGGGATCCTTCTGAGCTAGGGAGAGACACGCTAGGGGCAAAATGTTGCTGGAATTAAACAAGGGTGCTGCTAGATAACCTGGCACAGAATTCTAAGTTGTGCAGGAAAAAAAAGAAAAATTCCGCTGAACGCTAACCCAGGGCTGTGTGATTTACAAAGCCTTTTGCTTCTGTCAGGCCTTTGAAACAAAAGCATCAGAGAAATCGCGCCTTGCTGAAAGTTATTCGGTGAAGCCTCCATTTAAATCCAGACCTTCTAACCCTAAATCCTATCTTCTTTTTATCACTGGTTTACAGCATTTACGGGTAACGCTTTTGGGGACCCTGGCAGCATGGGCAATATTAGTTAAGCTGTGCCACAGAATGGATTCTACAAATCCCACCAAACCCTTTGCTTACCCACTGGTTTATTCTCATTCTTCATGCTTAGTTTGCTAATGTAGGAGTCACATGTCCCTGTTGTCTTTATTCTCCTGGTTTAATCAGGAAAACGAGCCAGAGGAGCCGAAATGATTAGCTTGGAATCATTAGAAGAGGAAAGAATTTATATTCACAGTGACTGTATTTCTAGTCCATTGATTAGGCAATTTTGCTTTTATGAATCAATCGGGGTGATTGCTATGCTGAATAAAATACGGAATTGCTATCACAAAGAAAACATAAATTATTAGCTTTAAAATGCATACCGTCTATGCAGGGAGCTACACAGTGTATGGAATGTTTCTCATTTCCTCTTCCAGATTTCTACCTGGGTTTTCTCAAGGGGTACTCCTATAGGCTCTTTGGCTCTGTTGTGGCACGTGACGGGATGATCCAACAATGCAGTGTCCCAGCGTGTGACATTACTGTTTAGCTTCCACTAACAGCCCCTTGTAGGTGAAGGGTGGTGTTCCAAGTCAACACAGGGCGCTTTAATATCAATATCAATAACCACGCATATCTTGACTCTGCGGCTTACAATCCAGAAGGCAAGGTGATTTTTAGAAATCCATACAATCACCTTTGGAGACTCTAAGAACTAATGCCCGAACCATCTCATCTCCTATTAACCGGTTAATTTTTTTTTCCCTAGGATATACAGAGGTCATTTCCTAAATTGCACATTTCCCACTGATTAATCTCAGTGGATTGCCTCTTACTATAGCAAATATGATAATGTCCAACAATTATAATTCATAATTATGGAACTTTATTTCATAAGAGGGTGTTTTAAAAGCCAGATAATCACTTTTAAGAAGACACTAGAAAATTGAATAGGGCAGAATAGAGGTGGAAGGAGGAGGAGAAAACAGAATAAAAATAGCAGTGGATGAAGCACTTTAAGACTAAAACCTCGCAAGGCTGGTGTTCCATGCGTTAAGAACAAAGAAGGAGGCATTTGGCTTTAGTACCGTGGGATTTTATGGATTCTGGATGCCAGAAGTTTCTTTCTTTCTTTCTTTCTTTCTTTCTTTCTTTCTTTCTTTCTTTCTTTCTTTCTTTCTTTCTTTCTTTCTTTCTTTCTTTCTTTCTCTTTCTTTCTTTCTTTCTTTCTTTCTTTCTTTCTTTCTTTCTGTTTATTTTGAGAGAGGGAGGAAGAGAGAGTGTGTGTGAGCGAGCAGGGGGTGGGCAGAGAGAGGGAGAGAGAGAGAATCCCGAACCCCAGGCAGGCTCTGTGCTGTCAATGCAGAGCCCGATTCAGCGCTTGATCTCACAAACTGTGAGATCGTGACCTGAGCTGAGATGGAGAGTCGGAGGCTCAACCGACTGAGCCACCCAGGCGCCTCTAGATGCCAGAAGTTTCTTGATTTAATTCATTTGACACACATTTATTGTATGCATCCTATACATTGAGGCACTAAGGAGTTTAGATTGTTATAATTTTTTTAAGATCTGGCCATCTCGCAGCCTACAGAAAATGGACTGGCCCATGAGATAGACAGTTGATGAGCATGGAGGAAAAGGGAAAAGAGAAAGAGAAAGAAAAAGCAGAAATGAAAGTTTAAGTAGCAGCAGCAGCCAGTGCAAACAAAATCCCGCTGCAAGACCTTTTTCCCCCAAATAAAGCTGTCAACTGTTTCTTAATTAACACTTTCCTAATTTTTCTCAGCGAGCACTAGGTTCTGTAAGTTATAAGTACCTCCCAAGGCACAGTGAGGAACACAAGATAAATAAGATTCAGACCCTATTCTCAAAGAACTTAGACTCTATTTGGAAATTTCAAGCAGTGCACATTGAATCATGGATCCGCTCTAAGACAGCATTCAAGCAGGTACAGGAGACCTGATCCACACTCTGGGGGTGCAGTTCAAAGAAGGCGGTAGGCCCGGCAGGGGTGGCAGGGACAAGGAAGGGTTCCCACAGAAGATGGACACCAGAGAGGCCTGAGAGGCGGCACAGCAGAGGGGAGGCAAGAAGACACAGGCAGAGCAGAAATTAGCATCGTGTGTCTTGGGATCAAGAAGAAAAATCTGTGCCTTCTGTAACCGCAGGATAATTACGAGGGGGTCACGGGGAATGCTGTTTGAGTAAGCGGGGGAAGCTGGGACCTCCAAGCTTTCGGAAACTCAAGCACAGGGAGGTCGGGAGGCTGGCCGCGGGTGAGGAAGCCGGCCACGGCCCAGATACTGGTGGAGAATGGAAAAACCACTTTGCTGACAGGCCTTTACGCCACTCCCTTCCACGGAACTGGTCCCGGATGGCCGCAGAGGAGCTCACGGAAGAGAATTTCAAAGAGGTTGTTGATAAGGCTTGGAGATGGAGCTGATTTCGGGCAGGGGCGAGAAGAGGGTGTGGAGGATGACTCCAAACCTGCGAATATGCCTCATTTCCGCCAACTGGAGCAGGACTCGGGCTTGGGAGAAGATGACAAATGCCTAGATCAGAAGACTAAGAACGACTCCAAGCGCAGCTGGGGTAGCCTCAGGGCGAGGGTCAGAACTGCCCGGTCCTCCCCAGCCCCCAGGGTTAGGCAAGGATGGCAGGAGGTGTGCGAAAGCTGCGGGGGTGCCCGGTAGGGCTGAGCATGGGAGGGGGCGGGGGAGGGGGGGAGAAGGGGGGCGGGGCATGGAGCTCTGGGCGCTGGGGAGACTCACTCCGTCACTTCCCCCCCCCAACCCCCCCACGGGGAGCAGTGTATGCATCTGTGCTGCCCGGGCACTGCTCCTTGGCTCTCGTGGCCTCTGTGGCCTCATTCAGGGAGCCCGACCCGCTCACACGCGTACGCCAGGCACCGTGCGGGGTCCAGGAGCTCATGGGGGATGGGGGGGCTCTCAGTCTCCCGGGGAAGGCAGAGATAAGCAGATGTGGAGATCCGAAAATACGAGCCGTCACTCCGAGGAAAGCATCCGAAGCAGCCTCCTCGGGTATTTCCTGGGGGTGCTGTGTTGAATTGGCATTGAAGGGGGCAAAGACTTCAGAGCACTGACCGTCCTTCAGCAATTCTTGGCAGGAGCAGAGGGTGGCATGATTTAGGGTGAGAAGTTTGTGTCTCAAAGTTCAGCATATAAGAGTCTAGGGCTGTCGTCGCAGCAGCTCGAGGAAGTTAACCAGGGTAGCCCCTGGGAGGCTAAGACGAGGGTAGCCCCAGATTAGACGCTGGGATGCGTTCCCACATCCCCAGTGGATGCCCGAACCCCACGGATGGTACCCAGCCCCATCTATGCTATGTTTTTTCCTACCCCATACATCCCTATGATAAACACCTACTTCCTTTATAAATTAGGCACAGTAAGAGCTGAACAGCAATAACTAATAATAAAATCGAATAACTATAAGCCTATACTGTAATAAAAGTTACATGAATGTGATCTCATTCTCAAAATATCTTATTGTACTTCCTGCGAGGATGTGAGATGATAGAATGCCTAGGAGGTGAGATGAAGTGAGGCGAGTGAGGTGGGCTTGTGACCTGGGATGTGTCAGGGGCTCATTTTCTTCCCAACTGATTGACGGCAGGTAATGAGCCGGGAAAAGTGAAAACACAGGACTGTATAGCACATGCTCTTTGAGCCGGGAACTGAGTCTTCAGGTTCCATGGTGTAGCGGTTAGCACATCTGCCTTACACGCAGAAAATCCTGGGTTCGATTCCCAGTGGAACCACAAGCTTGTCTTAGTTTCCATTTAAAGCTGGAGGATGAAAACGGGCGTGTTTTCATCTGTGCCAATCAGGATCTTCTTAAATACGATTTCATGGGTATGTGCAAATGTCCTGAAGTGCAGATTTTCTTTTCATCAACTTATGGCACAGAGACCCGGCTGAAATCTCAGCTCGAAGGTCCCCAGCTCCGGGCCCAGATGTTCCTGATCTCTGTCCAGCAAGGATGACAGGCACTCACAGCATGGAGGGGAGCCAGGAGCCCCCAGTCCAGGGCCAGCCCTGGGGGCCGTATGGCACTATGACCTCTTCTCCCTGAGGTTCCTCTGACTTCACCCCTGAGATATCCTGAGTCCTAGACGCACTGCTGTGCCTAGAATGTGCGGTACGGAGAGAGGAAGACATTCGGCCGAGTCAGGAATAGCCTGGGTTTTGACATCAAAGAGTCTGGATTCCAATTCTGCCTCCACAGTGCCGTTAGCCATGTGGCCTTGGACATGCTCTTTGCCGTGGTTCTGTCCCCGTGTGTCGACTAGGCGTAAGCAAAGCACCGGCATCACGAGGAGTTTGTGCACGCTGGACGAGATGATTATGGAAAGCGCTTAGCACTGGCTCCTGCCTACTGCTAAGTAGGCACTCAACGGGCAGCCCTCGGTCTCAGAGTGTGGCTCCCCTCCCCGTGTTCTGTGTGAGCTAGGACCCAACAGCTCTGCCTGTACCCTTCTTCCCTTCTCTCGGGCGACACAGCTCCAATACCGGCTACCAGAATACGAACCCTCGTTAACAGGTGGCATCACCTCTGAGGTACCTCCGCAGTGCGGCCTGAACCCCACTCTGCCCCCCACCGTGTTGTTCTCCGGCTAATGTTCTGGTTAATCCAACCGCTTGAGCAGAAGTGTCACCTCCCACGCTGTCCCACATACTACCCACCGGAAGATGGGGAGGCGGGATCACGGCAGCCCAGAGGTCTGTCTTGCCCAACAAGTCCTGTAGGAGAGCCCACAAAAGAAAGAGGCTCTTTGCCACAGGAGATTTATTATTACTATTACTTTGCCGACAGGCTCAGAATTTAAATATAGGACGCTGAATGGCCAGAACCTCGGCCCAGCCCTGAGCGCCTCCGGGCATGTTCCTGAACCAAGAATTCGAGTTTCTGCCCAGTGGGCCCGCCGTCTGAACTTTCTGTTTCTAAAATCACAGTTCTTGGTAGCCAGCTCACATTCTGAGCCACAAAATTCTGAGAATTGTTGCACTCGTCAGCTGCTAAGTCACCTGTCCCTCAGCCTGGTCCCTTCTTCTGTCATAACAGGACTTGTGTTAGAGTCTATGAATTTCCCTGTCACATGAAAATTGGCATCCCTTATAATACCATAATCGCCCAGAAATCCACCGTCAGGCCTGTCATAATTAATCCATTTTCAGGATCCCTCAGGGTCTCCAAATACAATGACCGGTGGCAAATTAATAGATCCTTTGGATCGTCTCCTTTCGCTTCATCAAAGAACTGACCCCGTGATGGAAATTTAGTTTAATTAGGACAATCGCTCATATTTAAAGAGTGCCTCACAGCAAAGAAGCCCCCAGATTCCATCTCTTAAGCTTCGAAGCCGCACCTCACGTGACTTCGAGCCAACTTTCAGGGAACAGGGATGTTCGTCCCCATTTGCTGCCCGTTGACAAGCAAGAAGATACTCACAAAGCTTGGGACTCCCGCTTCGGTGTTGACTTTTGTTGCTTCAGCTTATGTGTATGAACTATCGGCGGCACAAAAATATATATGGGATGGTTTCTTTTTTTTTTTCTGAGTACCTACTTCATGAATAGGGTATCCTGTGTACACGGTGAGGCTGTAAATAGACTTCAGTAGTGGAGCGCTGGAGTGGACAAATATAGAATGTAGCCTGTGGTCAGCAATGCCACACACACTCCCCCAGAGAGCCCCATGCTGGTATGTTAGCTGGTCTGTCTGGAAGCTTTTTTTTTTTTTTTTTTTTTTTTTAGGTTTAGTTGCATGATAGTACAAAGAGCCTTGTGTTATGGTCTCAACACTACTATTTATACCCCATGACCCATTAAGCACTGATTCCTTGGTTGGGGTTCTCCCAACAGCTCGAGAAAAGAAACAGGGAAAAAAAATAGCCTGACTGGAAAAAAAAAAAAAAAGGGAGTTCTCATTTACAATCCTTGAGTCAAGAATTTGGTAACATGACCCCGGCCAAAGCCTTCGGAGGCCTCGTATCAGATGTTGTTATTTTTGGGTGGCTTGAAAATACGCCTGGTTGAGGCGTGGGCACCCGAGTGGCTGTCGCAGGAAGCAGGAGCCAGAGTGGGCCCGGGGCTCTGTCCCGAGAAAGTCCCCCCAGGCAGGGCCCAGGGGCAGCCAGCTGCCGGGCTGGCCCCGGGCCTCACAAGAGGAATCCGCAGCTTGGCCGGAGGAGAACTTCACCTTCCCTCAGTCAACCTCCCTCCCCTGCAGAGGGGTGTCAGACCTCAACATTCCTCTCTTGGTCTCCCAAAGGCAACTGGACACTCTGTGCCCCCCCCCCCCCCCCAAACACCCTAGGCACTGAACCTCCCTGGAGTCTGACGCACCTCTCCCCCCACTTCCCCCAGGGGACTTCATTTTCTTTCAACAGGGCATTTCCCCTGAAAAGTGAATTGCCTCCCCTGTTTGGGAAGAATGCCCGCTGGAGATATTTTTACGCTCTGTCTGCAGCGGGTGAAAGGGAAGCCCGGCTGAAGTGATTCCCCGGTAATGCGCTCCCCGAGCCCCACCGTGCTGTGCCAGCGTCCGAACGGACACGCTGCCCACGTTCGGGAACGCGGCTCGCTTGGCCTGTCCCGCCGCACCTCCCTTCCAGCCCGTCGTGACCAGCACACGCGCGTGCTTGCACACACCCGTGTGCACCCGTGCACTTGCACACGCATGCACGTGCACACGCGTGCGCACACACATACGCGCGTGCGCACACACACACACACACACACACACACACACACACACACACCTGGCTCAGAGGCCAGATAGATGGTTAGGTGCTGTGTTGTGGCCTTCTAGTACATATTTGGAAACTATTCCAGAGGAGCATGAAGGGGACGTGTGGGCCCCTCTTCCGTGAAAATAACTAAGAAAGATCTCAAATAAACTGTCCCGAGCGCACCCTGGAGTCGGAGACAGGAAGCCGAAACTCTCTGCTTGCATAATTCACGTGCCCTCAGAGTTACCTTAGTTGAAAAGGTCTTTAAAATATTTAGACCCGATCCCTCTTCCTACGAAAATCGATGCTTGGCGGCCTATGAATCCTGTAAAGTAGGAGACTGTCCATTCTTTTCTTTTAATTTTTTTAAATGTTTATTTATTTTTGAGAGACAGAGAGACAGAGTGCACGTGGGAGAGAGGCAGAGAGAGAGGGAGGCGCAGAATCCGAAGCAGGTTCTAGGCTCTGAGCTGTCAGCCCAGAGCCTGATGAGGGGCTCGAACTCACGAACTGTGAGATCACGACCTGAGCCGAAGTCGGAAGCTTAGCCGACTGAGCCACCCAGGCGCCCCAGGGTCCATTCTTGGCACAAGTGTTAGTGCCTCCAAGATGGCTTCTGACTGATCTGGCCCCACAGGCCTGTGTGCACCCACCGGCCCTCCTTATGGAAATTCAACTTGTCCTTTCTTGTAGCTCAAATCCCGCCTTCCCCGAACAACTTTCCACCGGGCCCCACGGTAGAGATGGGTGTCGTCCCATCTCCGAATGTTCCATGTTTGAGCTGGGCCTGGCTGGTTGAGGAGGGGTTAGCGGGTCAATGAGATGGCTAGAGGATGCAATCGTGACGAGCCAAGGGCGGTGTCGCACAATCCAGAGAGGCAGAAAGATGCGTTAGGTTGTAGGAAAGAAAACGTGGGGAGAGCTGGGTTGGAGAAATAACAAACCTGAATTTCAGGTGTTGTCAGCCACGTGAAGGGGGTTGGCTTTAATTGAAAGACAACAGGAAGCCGTGGTTTTAAGTCGAAGCGTGAGTGGATGTTGCTTGCGTCCAAGGGGTATCACTAACGTGGCAGCCCAGAAGTGTTTGTGGGTGCATAAATGAACATCGGAAAACTGTTGTGGAGGGCTCAGAGAACCTCTGTGACAGTGTTAGTTCACGTTACATCCTCCCATTGGGAAGTTGTTGTGGTCTGAATGTCTGTGTCCTCCCTACATTCACATGTTGAGGCCCTAACCCTCAACGTGATGGTGTTTGGAGGTGGGGGCCCTTGGAAGGAATTAGGTTCAGATGAGGCCATGAGGGTGAGGCCCCAAGGGTGGGATTAGTGTCCTCATAAGAAGAGCAAGTGAGTGAGACCAGAGCTCGCTCGAGTTCTCTCTCGCTCCCCATGCCATAGGAAGACACACTGAGAAGGCGGCCATCTGCAAGCCAGGAATTGGGCCCCTCCCCAAGACCGAATCTGCCGGCACCTTGACCTTTGACTCTTGGCCTCCGGAACTATGAGAAGTAAGTGTCTGTTGTTTAGGCACACTGCAGTATTTTGTTATAGCAGCCTGAGACAACTAATACATAAGCCATCCGAAATGCATTAATATAAATAAAAGTTATTTTGGGGGGCACTTGGGTGACTTAGTTGGTTAAGTCTCCCCACTCTTGATCTCAGCTCAGGTCTTGATCTCCGTGTCCTAAGTTCGAGCCCCGAGTTGAGCTCTGCGCTGGGCGTGAAGCCTACTTAAAAAAAAAAAGTTATTTTTCTATCAAGAACTCAGTTCCTCATCAAAATAAGCATAGTATGCATGGACGCAGACCTGAAGACCTGTGTGTTGCTTATTCTCAAAAAGACCAATCTCATCTCATCTCTCTAATAGATAGATTGGGCTCGTCAGCAGCCTCCCAAAACTCAGCAGAGGCATGAATCTACTGTCTCTGGTGCGAAACGGTCAAACATTTTTCAGTCCGTCCCAGACAAGATATTATGGGGCTTAAGATGAATTAATGTGAATTTAATCCACGGCAATTTTGGGCCAGTAATGTGCTTTTCAGCCTTCATGCTGCCAAGTGTAGGCTTTGTGGGGTTTTGGCCTAGCATTGCTTGGGCTCATGAGTGTAGTGCGGGATGATGAATTGCCATATTCCTCTGGAGAACGGTGTAGTTTGTCTTGATAGTGGTGCTAGGTGTATGGCAATGGTATGTCAACACAATTTTATTTCTCAGCCCCAGATATTTTCTCTCCCCTACCAGGTTGTCCAGTTTTCTTAGGAACTTTTTCTTAGACTTGGCCCCTCCAGCGGATTCTTGATGGTCTGGTTATAGTTTGGAGAGTACAGCTCTCAGATCCAAGAGATTGGTACCTTATAAATTGTTTCTTCAAAGACTTTAGGAAGAAGAAACCCACTGTTTTCATTCCCTAGAACCAATGTACTTGAATTCTTTCTGCACCTGCCACAAAAATATGGAGTATGTTGTATGAAATACGTTGTCGGTATATGTAATTTCCTAAGAAGGAAGACTTATAAATCTGTGCCTCTCTCGCCTAATAACTTGCAATGCCAAGAGTTGGTTTCCACCCAATGCAGTCGAAAGTCAGAGCGCAGAAAGGAAGGAAAGATCACAGGCATTCATTATGATGCCTGTCTGATGAGGAATGCCTAGGACGGTGTCTGGGGATTCTGGAAACTCAGGTGAGACTACATGCTTTAGCCTCTAACTCTGAATTTGGATACTTCTGCTGTGGCCAGTAAGGTCTGGAGCCACCCAAGGTGTGTGCGTAGCCTTGCACAAAACTCCAGAAGCTTTTTTATTCCTGAAGCACCCTTTCTGAAACCTGTGTATTGTCTCACGTTTAATTTTTTTTAGGTAGAGAGAAGGTTGACCTGAGCAAAAATAAAACTTCCCTCTTTAAAACCAAACCAAACAAACAAACAAAAAAAATACATGCAAACAAACAAACAAACACAAACAACCTAAAGGAAAAATGCAAGTCTCTGCTATCCCTAAGAACTCTTCTTTTCAGCAGCATTAGAGAGGAGAGGTGGAGGTCACTGGATTTCCTGCCCCTCGTGTCCCTGGCTTGGTCCAGTGCTGTTGAAGTCCTTTCTCTTCTGAGTGGCTGTCTGCAAGTTCGGGGGGCAAAGCACAGGAAGGGATTCGGTTTTCTAAGCCTGAAAGAAAGGCACATCTGGGTCAGATGCAGCTCTGAGGAAGGCATCCCTTTGAATGTGTTTGCTCAGGCCCACCTTCCAGCTCTCTCGATCCCCAACCCCTCCTCTACAGAAGCTCATGTCCATTTCCTCCCCTCCACTCCCTGCCTGCCTGTCCCCTCCGCAAAGCCTCCCAGAGTGCTCTCCACCCCCACAGGCAATCACCATCCTCGTGACTGAGCCCGTGCGTCCCGCGACAGTCACATGTACTTCGGGGTGATGTTTGTCAAATCAGCTAAAATGGTTCTTGATAGCTAACGACCACCGTCAACCCTTCACCTTATTCATAAAATCCTGGGCTGGCCTTCATAGAGCTCTGCTGGTTGGTGCTTCTCAACCCTCTGTGTGCCTGTCAGTCACCCGGGGCACCCGTTATATTCCGGGTTCTGAGTCAGTAGGTCGGTGGCACTGGGTGAGAGTTCTTGATGTTAAAACCCAAGTCAGGCACAGGTGAAGCAGATGTGTAACGGAGGCTCGTGGTGGCTCCACTTAAAGAGAGTTTCGAGGCTCCTGGGTGGCTCAGTTGGTTAAGTGTCCCACTTCAGCTCAGGTCACGATCCCATGGCTCCTGAGTTCGAGCCCTGCGTCCGGCTCTGTGCTGACAGCGCGCGTCCTTCTTCGGCTCCTCTGTCTCCCTCTCTCTCTGCCCCTCCCCTGCGTGCTCTCTCTCAAAGATAAATAAACGCGAAAGAAAGAAATAGAGTTTCACCCCAGCTTCTTCTGAGGGCTTCTTCCCAGCTATTCATTGACATTTTTATGTCCCTCGAGGCTCGCTTCCAATCTGGCACACCCCTACGAGAATGCCAGAATCCTCTCTCAAAGGCCGGAGAGCGGTGACGTACCCAGCGGCACTGGCCACTGCAGAGAGGAGGCGTTCTGATCATGAGCTGCTTTTATCTGGAGCTCACTGACCAAGCGGTTCCACGTCCCTGGGGAGCATTTGATGGACAGCGCTGCCTTTAGAAAGTGATAGAACTTTTCTGTTGGCAGAATTTGTATTAAAACCTCAAGACGCTCGGTTCTTTTCATCTCCGCTCCTCCTAATTTATAAGACAAAGCCTAAAGTGCTTGATCTGTAACATGCATCTTGCCAACGGCAGGCAGACTTAGGGAGAGCCTCCTCGGCCAGGTAGCTTTCATTTTCAGGGATGTACAGAGCCAGGGAGCCAGGCCTGACATGCAAATGATTAGGTAGTAGCATAAATCATATGAAATTGGGCCCAAATCCATCATTCTTACTTTCAGAAAAAAAAAAAAAAAAAAAACTTTCTAAATAAATAACATGTTTTCAGTCTGAAACTAACATGATCCCAAACCGTTTTAAAAATAGAATAAAAGAAAAGGAAAAAGAAAAAACTCGCTCCAGTACATTAATAACCACTGTTAAATGCAACAATTATCAGCATTTCGTTGTAATATTCTTTTGCTTTTCCTGTGTGTCTGTTTTCATGTGTAGACTAATTTTTCCATAATTCTGACATACGATATGTGTCATTTTATATGCTTCTTTTTTTCACTCACTGTTTTATCTGTCATAAGTATTCTCCATGTGATTATAGCCTTTATCACCATCATTTCCATGTGCTGCAAATTAGTCCATTGAATGGTTATACCAACGTTTGTCAATTCAGTTATTAATGCGGCTAAACGTATTAGGCATTTAAGCTGTTTCGAAAGCTTTACAAATACAGTTGGGGCACAAATGTGATTTATCAAGTGTCTGCATACAGAATACAGTGTGTTTCAATATTTTAATGAGCTTGAAGTCCATAACAGATGTATTGATCCAGATTATATGTGTATGTATGTATATATATATATATATATATATACATATATATATATATATGTATATATATATATTAATGCTTACTTATTTTTGAGAGAGACAGAGACAGAGTGTGAGCTGGGGAAGGGGCAGAGAGAGGGAGACACAGAATCTGAAGCAGGCTCCAGGCTCTGAGCTGTCAACACAGAGCCTGACACTGGGCTCGAACTCACGAGCCCTGAGATCATGACCTGAGCCGAAGTTGGATGCTTAACTAACTGAGCCACCCAGGTGCCCCGATCCAGATAATGTTTTTAAAAATGTATTTATGAGAGAGAGAGAGAGAGAGAGAGAGAGAGAGAGAGAGAGAGAGAGAGACACCCAAGCAAGCAGGCTGGGCACTGTCATCACAGAGCCTGACACGGGGCTTGAACTCACAAAGCGGGGGATCGTGCCCTGAGCGGAAATCAGGAGTTGGACGCTTGACCAGCCGAACCACCCGGTGCCCCAGATACAGATAATTTTAAAGAGGTATATAACAGGTGACACAATTAAAGCATTTATCAAGGATCTCGAGGAAGCCAACAGGGAACAGACATGGCCTGTCAGCCTCTGCCACGGAGAGGGCGTGGGAAGGGGGGAAGAGGCAGGGATGGTTGCAGAGAGATTTAGAGTCCCAGGGGCCAGGGTGAGCGACCACCACTCACCTGGACGTCACCCCATGCCCATGGGTCAGTGACTTCCCTCCCTGCGTCCCAGCCTCCCCATCTTTTTTTTTTTTTGAGAGAGAGAGAGCAAGAGAGCGAGTGAGCATGAGCAGAAGAGGAGCAGAGAGACAGGAAGACGCAGAATCCGAAGAAGGCTCCAGGCTCTGAGCTGTCAGCACAGGGCCCGACGCCGGGCTCGAACTCAGGAACCGTGAGATCATGACCTGAGCCGAAGTCGGATGCTTAACTGACTGAGCCACCCAGGTGCCACCCCAGCACCGCCCCCCCATGTAAATCAGATCGGTGCCTACCTCAAAGGACTGTGGCAAGGATGAAGGGAATCCACAAAGTGCTTAGTAGGATACGTGTCCTGGTGCGCATACTCAACGAGGTCAGAAAACACCATTGGGGCAGCGATCATAGGCATCGGGAGCTGCCTCCTCCTGCTGTTCACCAGGTCTCCTGCTCTGGTGCCACATGTCTAGTTATTTAAAAGCAGTAAATGAGGCCAATAAGCCATTTAAAAAATGTTTTATCCTCCCACCTTGATATGCCTTCATGACACAAAAGAGAAGACTCTTTATAGAGAGGCACCTGGGTGTCTCATTGGGTTCAGCGTCCGACTCTTGATTTCGACTCAGGTCATGATCTCATGGCTCGTGAGATCGAGCCGTGCGTTCAGCTTTGCGCTGACAGCACGGAGCCTGCTTGGGATTCTCTCTCTCCCTCTCTTTCTGCCCCTCTCCCTCTCTCTCTCTCTCTCTCTCTCTCTCTCACTCTCAAAATAAATAAATAAACTTAAAAAAAGGGAACATATTTATAGAGCTATGGTTTTTCTATGACTAAAAAGTAGCAAAATATGGAAGGAGGAGGAATATGATCCTTTGTAAGCCTGTCTGGGATGTTGTTTGGCAAGCGTTGGTTGGATGACTAAAGAATAAAGACATAAATTTATAATTTTTTAAATGTTTATTTATTTTTGAGAGAGTTAGAGACAGAGTGTGAGCAGGGGAGGGGCAGAGAGAGAGGGAGACAGAGGAGCCGGATGCTTAACCGACTGAGCCACCCAGATGCTCCAAGACATAAATTTATAAATTATTATATATTTATTTAATAAAATTCATCTTCTTACCTTCATTTCAGTAAAATCATTAATTATATTCTTATAATCAAGAGTTTCACAATCTGTGTTCCAGTGATAGCAGCAATCTAACAGATTAAAAATAAATGTAATTATATTAAAATATACAAAATTGTAATATATTTTAATCAACATGTAGATTAGCATCAATGTGAGAAGCTAAAAATTTAATTATTTTAGATATGTTTTCACAAAACTAATTTTTATTCCAAAATATTCAGAATTATCCATTGTAACTGAAATGCAAATACAAATTACTTAGTGAATATGAAAAGTTAAAATAAAATTATTTAAGTAGATCTGAAGGTTTTTAGAAGATTTTTTTTAGTATATAATTACATCTCAGTGTGTATTTTTATAAAAATAAAACTATTTGCAATTCTAGTAAAATTTGTTTGGCTGCTAATGTCAAGAACTGCTTTTACACAGGTGCACCCGGGTGGCTCAGTCGGTTAAGCATCTGACTCTTGGTTTCGGCTCAGGCCATGATCTCAAGGTTCGCGTGTTCGAGCCCAACGCTGGGCTCTTTGCTGACAGGGGAGCCTGCTTGGGATCCTCTCTCCCTCTGTCTCTACTCCTCCCCTGCTTGCACTCTTTCATGCTTTCTCAAAATAAATAAATAAACTTAAAAAAAAAAAAAAGAACTGCTTTTATACATCACGTATATCTATCTAGGACTATATTTGTGTATATAAGTAATGAAATATGAGTTATGTGGTATTGCAAAATGTATGTGCAATTGTCGGGTATCCTGTGTGTAATTTTTTAGCACCCCAGGGACCCTGGGTTGGAATGTGAAGAGAAGAAAATGGGACTTTCAGCTCTACTGGGAAATAGTTATTGATCACACAAGAATTTATTACATCTTTGCTATAGGAGGGGAGAATTAACAAGGAAAAGATTTTGTGTTTCCTCTTCTCCCGGCATTTCTGCTGCTTGAATTCTCTCTACGCCTCGGAGTCATGAGTCATGGTCATTTCCAACGTCAGTAGTAGTGCGAACACACCTCCTTGGCACTCGGTACTCGGATGCAGGGCCTTTTACTTCAAGGCCAGAGATGCAGGAGGTGTCCCTGGGGCCTGAGCGGTATTGGTCACAAGAGTGGATCTTTAGGATTATCGGTTGTCATGCCTGCATTGAAGCAAAAATGGACCTCGAGTCATGCTTGCACGCACGTGTGTGTGTGTGTGTGTGTGTCCAGGATCAGAGACTCTCTTGTAAAGGCAACTCTCCAATAAAGAAACACAGGACATCGTGCACAGATATTTCTTGGGATAGATTTTCCACAGTGTGCAAATCCTTCTTATAAATACCATTAACCACAGTTGTTCCCTCACTGACTTTGAATCTATTCTAGAGTCCCGTGCCCACCCTGCATGGCTTGACGTTTAAAACACTGTGTCCTGTGTCCGTTTTGACAATTTATTAGAAAAGGTAGAGGAGAGAAGCTCCCTCCTTTCTCACCACCAAGACCCATTCCAGAATTCGACAGCCCCCGGAATCAGAGCAGCCCGTTGGCGGGAAGGCCCCAAGACCTAGAGCTGCCGAGCAAACGTCCGGAGGAGGAAGGATAGTCAGCAGGTCCAGATGCGGCTCTGAGCCACCACTGTGTTCATTAAGAAGCTCTTCGAAGCTTGCCCCTTTTTTTCATTATCTCTGAAGCTCAGTTGGACTTTCCTTCCTCTCAGAAGCTTCCAGGGGTTTGTCAGGGGAACAAGACTCCTAGGAATTTAGGGGAAGTGTGTTTGGATGTGAGGCCACTGTTCTGACAACCTGGGCTGGGAGAAACTGTTAGGGCCGTCTGCGGAGCTGGGGCTCAGAGCCCTGGAGCAGCATCGGACATCAACCTGAACTGGCCCGCAGAGGGGATCAGAGCCCACACATCCAGTCCCCGAGTCCCACGCCACAAGCCAGGAGGAGCGGCCCGGTGTCCAGTCGTCTAGAAAAAGGCAAAAGGTAGTGCACGAGGCTTTGAATTCAATCAATTCTTCCGTAAAATAAGTCACATTTCTCCTAAAAATTGTTTATACCTTTACCCCTGGCTTATCTTAGATCTCTAGCCTACACTGTTTGAATACCATCATTTCAAAATGGCAGGTTTTTCTTCTCATTCGGTTAAAGCAGTGACCTCATTTCCCTCCGTGCTACCTTAGCTTTCAAATCATCCTTCTCCCGAGGTATGTTTAAGGGCAGCGTCTCAATACACTGCGTGTTGCTTTATGTGTGACATAACTAAATAATTATATCCTATAACGTTGATACAGATGGCTTTCAGGAATATAAAGACTGACGGAAAGGCAGGGAGAAGGGGAAGAGAATCAATCTACGTTTCCCCTGGGAGATGATAAGTCATTTCGGTGAATCTCTCTTGAGAGCCCACTGTGTGTCTGCCACTGTCCTAACGCTCGGATCGGTTGTATATCTTCTCCCGAGCTGCTCGTAATCTTGGAGGGAAGAGAAACCACGTATACCAACGACTGTGAATTAAGGGAGACCGAGCTGAAGTTATGAGAGAAAGATAGTTCAAACTGTCGGCAGCTCTCCGTATGGATCAGGAAGTTTCGTGATGGGTGTCTGAAGAAAGGCGTATGAGCAACGTCACAGGGGCCAGGAAATGTCGGCTGCCTCGGGAACTCAGCCGTGTCGGATAGGGTTCGAGATGCCGGGCTGACATGCGTGGCTTCCTTTGGTGGGCAGTGGGGAGCACAAAGGTGGTTAAGCAGGGAGGAGTCTGATGAGAGCTTCCTTTAGGAAGATAAATCTGGCAGCAAAGTAGACAACAGATTCAAGTAAGAAGAAGCAGGAGATTGAGAGGCCTGTCGGAATGTGTGATGGGGTCTTGACATGGAAGAAATGAGGGTCTGAGCTAAGAGGGAAGACAGGACACTGGCCAAAGACTTCTGGATCTACCGGTAGGGATACACTCCCATATTCAAGGCCGAATGATACTCCTACACCCGCCCACGTCTGTTTCTGTTATGCTTTATGCACATCAGTTGCAGGTGTGGACTATGTCGAGAACCTGACCAGTGTGACTTATGTCCCAGGTTGGGACACTCCAGGCACTGTCAGGGTTAAAAGAAGTGTCGCAGGAAGAACACAGCTCTGTTGTTGGCTGTGGGTGTAGGTGAATCCCACAAACACAGTAACGAACACCAGAAAATTCTAGCGAGCCGAAAGGAAACGAGAAATGAGCCAATAGGCACACAGCGGTGCCAAAGGCCAGGTGGGCAGGAAAACTGAAACGCTGGGATGGGTTTGAGACCACAGCCTGCATGAGACCTCCCCTTGTCATCAGGACATGAAGCCTTGCTCAGCGACGTTTGATTAACTTCTGCGTTAGGCGGGATTCCTGGGAATCTGGGTCTGAGGCTGCAAGGTGCACACAGGACATTTATCAGGGAATGCTCTTGGGACTAACGCCCGCTGGTGGGGTGGGGGGGTGGAGGAGGCCGAAGGGGGGACAGGGAGGGGTGTGGAATTGTGAAGTAGTTGCAATAGCTCTGGAGTCAGGATGGTCCTTAGGGCTTGACCCCAGCTGAGGCCAGAAGGCTGGGCCTGTATCCCCCATCCATTACTCGGTGGCTGCCACTGTTCCCCAGAAGGGTGGAGGGGGACCTTGGTGACTCCCGTCAGGCAGGGGTGGTTTCTGGAGGGAGTCTCAGCTGTGAGCCCTCGGCAGCCAACGCTTCCAGCAGCGGGGGGGAATAAGAGCCTCCATCCTGGAGGAGAGATCTCAGAGTCAGGCCACGGCATCTCCAGCATCATCCGCTTTCTGGGGATTTGCCTCATCTGTTGGGAGACTCTTGGGGTGCAGGCCGGCCGAGGGAACACTGTCACGTAGAGCTCTGGGCTCCTCCAAGCCAACACATGGTACAAAGCCAGCAGCTGAGGGACACAGAATGGCAAGGCCAGAGCCTCCGAGAGGGCCCAGCCACGTGACCTTGGGCACACGACTTCATCTCTTTGTCCCTCAGTTTCTCCATTTGTCCAATAGGGACAAAATTAGTACTTACCTCATGAGTTCTTGCAAGACTAACTGAGACAGTGCATGTGAAGCGCGTCGCACTGGCCCATCAAATGCAAGGATCTGTGGACAGTGGCTGCCAGAACGTTCATTGCTGCTAATCATTTCGCAAACTTGGAGAAAGGCCTGAGACGAATGTTGAGAGCCCAAGTCCTCATCCAAGAGGTCTAAGAGTTAGGGAAGTCGGATCCATCCCAGAAGCGAGAGGTAGGTTTGCGCAAGGTGGGGAGTCCCGACAGATACCCAGCCCGGGACTATTGGCCCTTGACCTTTACATGTTTGTTTTCAACTGGGTGCAACTTGGCGGAGACAGCCCTACCGACAAGACAAGAGCGAAACCACATATTTCTGGTGAAAAAGTTGCTGCCTTCTTCCTTCTGCCCTATTCCTTTAGTTAGGTTTAATGGCAAGCTTAGCCTTCCCACTGAGTTTTCTTCTCCCTTGAACTTGAAATCCTGGCTTTGCCACCTGTCACCTGTACGGCCTTGTGAAAGTCACAGAACCTCTCTGAACTTCAGTGTCCTTGTCCTTAAAATGAGACGGATAGTACTCGATCTCCCTTGGTGGTTGTGAGATTTGAATGAGATATTTGGAAGCAGTTCGCAAATTGTAAAACACAATGTAGATGTCACGGTTATTGGGGGTGTTCTGCTGACTGCTTTTTCTTCTCTTTTCTCTCTCTCTCTCTCTCTCTCTGGATACGGTGTTCATGACCAATAGAGAGGCTGGGGAGGACAGCCACAGGTTAATGAACGCGAAAGGGTGAAAAGCCCCTGGTGAAACTGATCTGACAAGAGCTTTCTTCTCTGAGCAAGGACGATGCTATCTTTTGTCCCTTCATATACGAAGGGCCTTGTTTGTGCCAGAGCCTGTCCGAGGCCCTTAAGGTCTAGAGAGAGAAGACCTCCATTATCTCAAGGTATTCATGTCATCTGTTTTGTCATGTGTGCTAGATTATTTTTCCATTGGTAGCAAAAGATTTGCACACGTTCACCCACGCTCTATCTCCTCGCCCCTAAACCATCTAGCTAAAGCCCTCGTGGGAACAGTAAGACCCTCCCAGGCCTATGACATCCTTAATTCTTGCCACACTCAATGTGGCAGCAACCTTTGACGGAACACCTCACTTCACGTGCGGTGATACCCACACCAACGCATGTTTAACTTAACTCAATTGGAGTGGAGAATGGGGTCTTCTGACGAACAGAAATTTCAAGGCTTAATGAATTTTAATTCATCGATCTTTCTTTTAGGAGTAGTGCTTGTTGTTGATCTAGTTTTCAAAAACCTCTCCCTACTCCATGGTCTTGGAGGTTTGTTTTTGTTTTTGTTTTGTTTTGACATTTGGACCTGAAATGTGACTTGAATTAGCTTCTATGGCTGTGTGCAGGAGGGGATCTAATGTCTTTTTTTCTCCAAAGGTGTATTTTTTTTTTTTTTTTTTTTTTAAGTAGAGGACACTTCCATGATGGTAGGAAATGGGAATGTGTTGTAAGAAAGAAACAAACAGAACTGGGTAGAGATTCCAGGCAGTTCAGAAGAATAGGCCAGTCTCCAGGGTTTATTAAGATAAAGCTCTGCAGGCCAAGGGGTAATCATGGGGGCTAATCCCTATCCTCAAGGAGCTCACTGTCTCAGTGTGAACACGTGATTATGACAGATTTTCATCTATGTCCGGGAACCCCTCACCTTCATTAAAACTTTCACAGTTGGGGCGCCTGGGTGGCTCAGTCGGTTAAGCGTCCGACTTCAGCTCAGGTCACGATCTCGCGGTCCGTGAGTTCGAGCCCCGCGTCGGGCTCTGGGCTGATGGCTCGGAGCCTGGAGCCTGCTTCCGATTCTGTGTCTCCCTCTCTCTCTGCCCCTCCCCCGTTCATGCTCTGTCTCTCTCTGTGTCAAAAATAAATAAACGTTAAAAAAAAAAATTAAAAAAAAAAACAACTTTCACAGTTAACAAAGGATTCCTATATGTGCTTCTTCACAATGTATTCCCGACCACGTCTGTACCTGTAACTGGGATTCACAGAAGCTCAGGGACTCACCCAAGGTAACACAGCTAGTGAGCACAGGGCCGGACATACAATCTGGAATGTTTTCTCAGCCTGGTGTTTTTTCAGCCACGCTGTCTCTCAGCTTGATCTCCACTTTCCAGTGGCTTTTATTATACAATGAAATCTGCTAAATCTGTTTCTGTCTCTCCATCTATCGGCCCTATTTGTCCTATTTGTCCAGCCACCAGTTTATCTGTCCGTGTATCTACCCATTGTCTATGCGTTCATCTGGAATGCAGTCATCTGCCTATCCGCCTACCTATCTGGGAAGGTCGGGCGGGTGATGGCAGAGTACTGGGAGGGTGGGGGGAGGGGGCACCTGAATTCAGCCAGATCCCAAGCTCACCCCCAGCCAGTTGCCTAACATCATGCCGGTCACCTCGTGCGTTTGCAAATCAGTTTCCACGTGTATAAAATGAGGTGTTTGGACTCAACGCTTTTTAAAACGTGGCCCCTTTCTAACTTGATTTTTCCGACTATTGTCTCTAATACTATTTTCTTTACTAATAAATAATTTACTTCACCTCCGTGCACCTTTTGTCTACAGCTTACCCTCATGCCCCTTCCCTGCTTCTTTGATTGCAAGCAATAAATACACAGCTCATAGTCACGCAGGCATGAGGCTGTTGGTTTACACCGTTCAAGTACCGGGTTGATCACAGAGTTGAAAGGCGTAACGGGTAGAGGCAGGGTCTCTGAACTGGAACTGGGGGTTCTAAGTAGCCATCCATATCTTATTCTGATTATCTGTTCCTGTTTATCCGTAGGTCTTACTCTTTTAAAGGAGGGCCTTTATCCACACTCTGGGAAATATGGCCCCTGCCAGCCCCCGATAAGCAGATCCAGCAGAGAAATTCTCATGCTGTGTATACCATAATTGAAGGGGGAGGGTCTGACTGTCCTCTACCAGGTTTTATGGTTGGGGGACAGGATGATTATAGCCAAGGGCCCTTTAACCCATAACTCTAATGGAACTTTGTGGAATAGAAGAACATCTCTTCCCCCCCCAAAAATATATGAACAGGCCCCCCAAATATCCTTTACACGCACTGATCCAATAATAAGGTATGGGTGGGCCAAAAACCAACTTGGAAAAGTTAAGGCCGAATAATGGTTAGGATCATGGGCCCTGGAAACAGTTCTCCCGGATGAATTCGAGGAAATTCACGTTGACAAGCCAACGTGGCCAAATTATGTATCCTCTTTAGGAGAATAACATTACCTATGGCAACAAGTTATTGTGAGGGCCAAGGACAAAAATGAGGTTGTCTGTTACTACTGCCACAACTGCCCGTTTGAAGAGTGTCATAAATAATAGATTCTGAACTAAAATGATGCCTGCTGATGCCTGACCTAGAACTCCTCCCACCGTCCCGTGATTTGGAAGGTAGCAGATGAAGCAAGACGGAAAGGGAATGAGCAACATTGTGACGCTGGCATTTCTGGATCCTTGTCACAGGCCGGTGGCCAGCGTCCCCTCTTTATTTGGCCTCTTATTGCCCCGTGTCACAGAAGACGGAACTGAGGCATAGAGTGATGAACGTCCAGCTGGGTCACACAGCCAGCTGGTGGTGGAGGCTCCGTTAGGGGCGTTGCTGACGGACGGACAGAAGCGTAAGCGGGGTTTCCTAGAGTCTCTGGCCAGACGGGACGAGCTTCGACGTCGTCTCTCTTCATTGTGCTTTGCCTCGTGTGCTGTTGGGCTCGCTGTGGGTGCCCTGTCTTTTCAGAGAACACGCGGACGGATGTCGACCGCGGCAGCTGATGGAGAAGAAAACAGCAAAAAGGTACAACTCAGACGCCAACACTTGTGGATGAATTTACAGTTGTAGGGAAGAGAAACTTCCCAGGTAAATAACGTTGTTACTGTGAATTAAATGCCTGGCTTTTATGCAACCTTGGGATTGATTTCTGCTACGAAGGAACAGCGAACGTAAACCTACTTCAGACTCCGTCATCCTTAGTTTTTACTATCCAGGGATTTCAAAATCAGAAAGGCGTGTCAGGTCATCCATAGACCTGTTGCTCTTTGTTATTCAACCCTGCAGTCTGGCGGTCCGCTCCGAATTTCTGCAGGATGCCTCATCCTGTACCTGCCGCAGAGGCGTGACTCAGCCCTATTGAATAACTCCCTTTTCCCCCGTATGACATGTCAACTTCGTTTCATTGCTATGGCATGTTTCTTGCCCTGTGGCTGATAAACAAGGCAACCCAGGCAGGAAACCAAAGCAAATTCCCTACTTCTGATTCCAAGCGGGAGGTCTGCCAGCATAGACCTGGAAGACACGCTCCCTTACCTTGCCCAGTCCCCTGAGG
This sequence comes from Neofelis nebulosa, assembly GCF_028018385.1. NCBI lineage: Eukaryota > Metazoa > Chordata > Mammalia > Carnivora > Felidae > Neofelis > Neofelis nebulosa. The sequence continues at coordinate 5,619,061 of NC_080794.1, read as the reverse complement.
AAGCTGGTTTTCTCTCCCTTAGCCTCCATCCCTCCTCTCGTTCCTGGCCCCCCCGCCTCCCCAGGAGAGGACCACAAAACCCTGGAGCTCTTTTTACCTGAAAAATAAATCCAGGAGCAAGACCTTTTACATTACGTTTATCAAAAGGGAGGATGTTCGTCTCATGACTCCTTTAAAATGAAGCATTTGTGTCTGAGAGGTTTCAAGTGACTGGTGTCTGTAGGACCGGGATCCACGCTAGGATTCTCTGACTACATCACAGCCAGGTGGCCATGCGGAAGTCTGGGCTCAGAGAGATAGCACGGTGTCATGCGTGCAAAAAGAAAGGCTTTGGGGTTTCCGAGCTTCGCTTTTGTTATCTAAAAATGGGGATTAAAAAACTTTCTTTTTGGGGCGCCTGGGTGGCTCAGTCGGTTGGGCTTCTGACGGCTCAGGTCATGATCTCACAGTTCGTGGGTTTGAGCCCCGCGTCGGGCTCTGTGCTGACAGCTCGGAGCCTAGAGCCTGCTTCGGATTCTGTTTCTCCCTCTCTCTGTCTGCCCCTCCCCTGCTCACGCTCTGTCTTCTGTCTCTCTCTCTCTCTCTCAAAATAAATAAACATTAAAAAAAAAAAAAAACTTTCTTTGGGGGATTGTTGTAAGAATGAAATGAGAGTACACATCAACCACATGTGAAGATATATCCCAGATCGGCGTGATGGTAACTTTTCTCATGGACATGCTGTGTCGCGTTCACCGTCATACTGGTTTCTGCCTTAATTGTTTCAAATGACAAAACAGAGCTAATTATAGTTGCCACTAAATCATGTTTTAAAAAGATTGAACTAGTGAAAGTACAAATTCGTAGAACTTTTCTGGAGGCAAATTAGTATTATCTATCAAATAAATATATATGTGTGTATATATATATTTTAATAGAATTTTACTCTAGGAATTTGTTAGGAGAGTAGGCAGATGTCATTCATAAGTATGGTAATCGTGACATGGTTGACAATATGAAAATTTACGAACAACCTATAAATTCTGCATAGGAGACTGGTTAGGTAAATTATTATACATCTATACAGAGGAATACCGTCTAGGTAGCCATTAAAAATCATTTATTCTTATGGGAAATATTCATTTGTGTATCATTAAGTGAAAATTGCAAAGAGTAAACTGGGGTACACTGTTATGTTAATAAATAAGAAAAGCACGTATATACAACGGAAAGAAAAAAAGAAAAAAGGAGGGTTCATACCGAAACGTTAATCATAGTTTTCTTTGGCTGGAATCCAAGTGATTTTTGTTGTCCTTTGTGTTTTCTGTATTTTACTAATTTCTTGTACCCCATATACTTTATTTCTTTAATTAGAAAAAAACCATGAGTTTAAAATATGGCCACTTAACTCATCATGTTTTCAAATGAGCATTAAGTTTAAGTTTAAAATGCTTCAGAGAGGGGGCACCTGGGTGGCTTCGTTGGTTGGGCTTCTGACCTCGGCTCAGGTCATGATCTCACAGTTCATGGGTTCGAGCCCCGCATCGGGCTCTGTGCTGACAGCTCAGAGCCTGGAGCCTGCTTCCGATTCTGTGTCTCCTCCTCTCTATCCTTCCCATGCTCTGTCTCTCAATAGTAAGTAAATGTTAACACAATTTTTTTTAAGGCTTCAGAGAGACTTTGAAAGAACTTATAAATGTGTACATAGAAACAAAGCTGAGAAGAAACACCTCAAAATGTGCATAACATGATTTCTGTGTGGTGGTTTAGGCAGTCATTTTATTATTGATCTTTTATTTTGCTGAATTTTCAAAATTTCTACAGTCTACATGTATTACTTTTATGAACAGGGAAAATGCTATCAGCGTATCTGAAAAATTGGATAATTATTATTTACTAAGAGTAATATTTTCTCAGTGCCTTCTGTGATTTCTGGTTGATTTGAGCTTTTTTTTTTTTTTTTTTTTTCTCCTTTACTGAATTTAGTTTATCTTGCAAGTAAATAAACTGACTCAGAGGCAGCCCGTTTGTCAGTTTCAAGATGTCTAATTTGAAAAAAATCTAATTTCTTTTCTTCTTAAAATCTCTCATTCATATATCAGGGAGACTTTAATTTGTAGCATCAAGTTATTCAAAGCCCAAGTCCTAAGCTGCTGGAGGGAAGACAGTTCCCAAGCACGGCCAGCTGAATCTGAGGAAAGCCTGAAAATCTTCCGGGCGAGTCTGGCCTCACAGGATTGTCAGCCTGATTTTAGATCAAAGGGGCTCAGATAAACGCATTAACTTTCGACTACTTCTCCTCCAAGCCTCAGATCCCCTGGACGCTTGCCCATTTGGGCTGAGACCTGTAGGCGGCTGTTTTTGGAGCAAGGGTGCCTTGAGGTCACAGCTAACGCACAGATTTCCATGTCTGATAAAACAACCAGCATGTGTTTACCAACATGAATGGTATTTTTCAAGGTCAACGCTGGGTTCCTAGCAAATGGAAAAAATAATTGGCATGCAGGATAGAAAAAAAGCCAAGAAAGTTGTAGGCCTATTGTTAAAGCCCTCTGTACAGCACACAATTTTAGGGAGGCCTCTCGCGGGCCAGTCTGCCCTGTGCACTCCACCCTCTCGCCCACAGATTGGATCTCACCCTGGACATGTACAGGGGAATGAAGTTGGGACATGATTACATTTTTCCCCATCTTTTGTCCTCTTCTTAAAGGGTCACAGTTATTTTGGTATTGGATAAGAGCTCTTATTGACAAAGACGAACAAGGCCGACATGTGGTTAAATACCATCGCAGGTAAGAAAATGAAAAACGAGAAAACTAGCAACGTATTTCTTCCCTGCATCCGTGCGCAGGCCCAACTTAACCCCGCTTTCAGAGACGCCCTTATGGGATGCAAACCTAACTACTGTTCCCCCTTCAAACCTGCTTCTCTCTGGGACAGGACCTGAGCTCCTTGGTGTAGCATTTGGGGGTCTTAGCCACCGCATATCTCTTTAGCCACCTCTACCCCTCCCACTTCACACCCAAACTTCCTGTCATGTCCTGGACCCCAGGAGGGTAGGTCCATAAATAGCAGGACCCAGAACACGGTGAAACAGCAGGCCCTTGTTCAAAACAAAAATTCAAGGATAAGATTAAAAATTTCAAGGGGCTCCTGGGTGGCTCAGTCGGTTAAGCGTCCAACTTCAGCTCAGGTCATGATCTCGCCGTTTGTGAGTTTGAGCCCCAAGTCGGGCTCTGTGCTGACAGCTCGGAGCCTGGAGCCTGCTTCGGATTCTGTGTCTCCCTCTCTCTCTCCCCTTCCCCTGCTCGTGCTCTCTCTGTCTCTGTCTCTTTCAAGAATAAATAAACATTAAAAAAAAAAAAAGAAGAATTTCAAAATGGCGGCCACAGAGCATTAAGCCCCAAGTACAAGGCCCGTGCGACTTTTTGGGTCAAATGCCCATGAAGTCACCCTAACCTGCGGCACGTTTTCACCTCCGTTTCCTCGCTCCTATGGTGTGTGGCCTGGAGTGTCCTATCTATTGTCTGCTTCCCTCATCTTCCCTCCTCCTTATTCTTTAAGATTCACTTGGCTTGGGTATCTGTGCCAAAGAGTCTCCCAAACTTCCCTCCCACAACCCCGCACCCACAAGTCGTGGTGGGTATTCCTCTTCTGAGCACCTTTTAGACCAGTGATTCCCAGAGGCTGAGCCGGCAACCACCTACTGTATATGTACCTGGGGCGGTTGTGAAAATGGATCTGAATCTCAGGGAGAGGAGCTTAGGCATCTGCCCTCTGAGAGTTCCAGAATGGATATGCATGCACACTGAAGCTTGAGAACGAACGCCCCTTGCCCAGTGTACTTGCCAAGCCTGTGTTCAGTTCCCTTGTTTCCTTAACATCTGGCCCTACCTACACGTGGTTCCTTGTTTGCTGGACGGAGCTAACTGTTCCCATTTCAGGTCTGCCTTCTTTCCGCTCGTGCTTCTCACTGGCTCCCGGGTCCTCGGAGCCTCTCCTCCTTTCCCTCCAGAGTGAATGCAGCTCCACGTGGCCTCTCTGGCTGGCCCCGGACCCCAGGAGTGACCCGTGGGGTTGGCACTTTCTGGACGGAGCTGCCAGGTGGTAACGTGGTAAGTGCCCGGCCTCCATGATTGCGAACCCCAAAGGAAGACCCTAAGTGTTTGCTTCTTGAGGACCTCCAGCTGGAGGAGAGAGAGAGAGAGAGAGAGAGAGGGATGACCCTCTCTCCACAGAGGTGCGCGTGAGAGAGCATCTCATTTTCTCTGTGGTCAGGGGCCCTCGTGTGAGACCTCAGGCAGTCTGCAGGCCGAGGAGACTACTGATGGCACCACCAGGCCCCAAACGGCCGGCATGTCGAGAGGCAGCGGCGAGCTTGTCTGTGGATGGGTTTTCTCGGGTCCCAGCCCACGTGTTGGGAGCGCTGATCACAGAGGAGCTGTGCACAAGGCCTGGCAGAGCTCCCGTCCCTGTGCCTCAAGCCCGAGCTTGCAGAGGAGGGCCCAGACACTGGAGAGATGTGGATGACAGACCACCCCAGGCCTGAGACTCAACACAGGGCACTGGATGTTTCTTTTGCAGGAAGGGGGAAGAAGTGCCTGGGGGGTGGTGCGTGAGCAAAGGAAACAACGGCCTGAGGTGGCCTCCCCGGTGGACTGGGGGCATGAGCTGTCCGTGTGGCCCCCATGCTGGGCTCACCTCAGCTCGGCCCCGAGGTCTCGGCCGGCCACACTCTCAAGACCACCCCAGGGCCTCCGAGACCCGTGAGCCCCACGATGAGCAAGCCAGCTCCAGGTCTTGGGTCTCCCCGTGGCCCTCCCTCGAGGCATCTGGGGCACGACGACACCAGCTTCCCTCGGCCCTGTTTTGAGGCCTGTCTACCAGGAGCTGGAAGACCGCCTCCGGAAAACTTGGCCCTCTCTCTCCTGTTTTGATTAGTGTTTTTGCTTTGTTTAACAAATACCTCACGGCTGTTGTTTCAAAAATGAGTTTTTTCTCATTCGGGGCATCGTCAAATCTGGATCCCGTGCCAGCCAAACTAGGCAAAAATTTCTAGGCCTCCAGGAAGCTGTTACAGAGAGGGGAGCCCTGTGGTTCCCACAGCGTGAAGGAGGACAGGTCACCCCACGGACCATTAAGCAATTGTCTGGGAGCCAGTTGTCTGCTGGTCTGTGAATAGTTGCCTGAGTAAGCAGATGTCTCGCGGATCATGAGGTAATTGGGGCCACGATACCCAGTGCTTCAGCCACACGATTTCTCCGTCTCCCCTTGAAATTTTCCTTAATCGTCATCATCATCCTCACTCGCTGTACGAGCTTAAAGCTACTGAGTGCTCAATATGTGCAAGGCACGGTCTTAAGCTTCTCCTTAACGAGTCTCGTTTCCCATCATACCCCTGAAGTGTTGCAGTTATAACCCCTTTTACGGATGGAGTGATTGAGCCTCCGAGGTGCAAGTGTCCTGTCCGAGGTCAGACGGATATCAGGATTCAAACATCCCACGTGTCCTAGCCATAGTGAGCCTCTGCAGATACGATTCTCTCCAAGTGCAACCTGGTCCGAGGACCACTTCCGCTTTGTAGCCTCCCGTTAGCAGGCGGGGCTCGCAGTTCTCTGCAGCACCTGCCACACGCATTTATATTTCTGTCTACCTGTGGTATAGTAAAAAAAAAAAAAAAAAAAAAAAAAAAATGTATATTTTGTCTTTGTCCCTGGTTCCTGGTGCAGAGCTCTTAAAACCCTTGGGATTTCCTGAGTGATAGGAATGTTACTTATTTATTGTATTATTTTTTTAATGTTTATTTATATTTTTGAGAGAGAGAGAGGCAGAGAATGAGTGGGGGAGGAGCAGAGAGAGAGGGAGACACAGGATCCAAAACAGGCTCCAGGCTCTGAGCTGTCAGCACAGAGCCCGATGCGGGGCTCAAACTCACAAGCTGTGAGAGCATGACCTGAGCCAAAGGTGGACACTTAACTGACTGAGCCACCCAGGCGCCCCAGGAATGTTATTTATAAAGGTCCCTTAGACCATACCTGAGTTTATGCTAATGAGGTGACTCCTGAGGGCTCCCAGAGGAACCAAACGCGTGATTACAGGGTAGGAACTTTCAGTCCCACCCCACCTCATCCTCGACCTCCAGAGAGGGGGGAGGGACTGGGGATTGAGTTCAATCACCAATGGCCAATGCCATTAATCATTAATCAGCAATGTCTACTTATTGAAGCCTCCATTATAAAATCTAAAGGACAAGGACAGAGGAGCCTCTGAGTCGGCAAACACACTCATGTGCCAGGAGGGTGGTGCGCCCCAACTCCATGGAGAAAGAAGCTCCTGCGCTGGGGACCTTTCCAGATCTTGCCCTCTGTACTGCTTCATCTGGCTGTTCATTTCTACCCTGTGTGATAAACTGTATTCTAAGTATAGTGCTTTTCTTTTTTGTTTTTTGGTAATGTTTGTTTATATATGACAGAGAGCACGAGTGGGGAAGGGACAGAGAGAGGGAGAGAGAGAGAGAATCCCAAGCAGGCTCTGTGCTGTCAATTCGGAGCCCAAAGCTGGGCTTGAACTCATGAACCGTGAGATTGTGATCTGAGCCAAAGTTGGATGCTTAACGACTGAGCCACCCAGGCACCCCAGTGCTTTTCTGGTTCTGTGAGTCCATCCAATGAATTGGTGAGCCTGAGGGCAGGTGGCAGGAAGCACTGACCTTGTAGTCAGCCGGTGGAGGTACAGGTAGCCCCGGGACCCCGCGAACAGCCAGTGTCCGATATGGGGGCAGGATCGTGGGGTCAGTTGGCGTTGGAATTGGTTTGAGTTGTGGGTCACCCAGCTTGTGCCAGAGGACTGGAGAGTGGCTGGTGTGGAAGAGCTACCCCAAACCCCACCGGCCAGTGAGACTTGTAGGTCTGGGGAGGGGCTCGTGTCGCTGGTTAAACAACACAACGGGGGCGGGGGGGGGGGGGGGCTGCAATGCGTTGCGTGCTCAGCATGGCTCACTCCTCCACCTGCAACTTCAGACTCTCAACCCCCAGCGGGAGCTTCTGGAACCTCTCTTCACCTTCAGGGGTTGAGACATATTCACTGGGTTAGTTACAGTGAGCCCAACCTTCAAGTGAAGGGGAGTAGTAAGTTTCAGCGCCAGGGTTACACTGATACTTGGTGACAGAGCAAGGACCGGGCTTCCCAGTCTCATGACTGACACACCTCTACCTCACCATCTTTCAGCTTTCCAAAGTATCCTTCCTGATCCGATGCCACAATTCTCTGGGGCCAAAATGCAAAATGAAGTCACCGTGAAGCTGCCGTTGACTCACTACGGGACACTGGTTTCCAGGTCGGTGTCACTTCCACTCCACACTCCAAACTGGACTATTTTCCATCAGGGGGTATAAATGGCCCTTAGGTCTCAGCTTCCTCCCCTCGCCCACCAGATGTTGTGAGTCATAGGCCTATGAATCTCAAGGCCTCTGTCCAATAAAGACGCAGGAGCTAAAGGCAGGTGGGGAGGGGGAAGATCTCGGAAAGTCCCCACTACTGTCAGCAGCTTCCATGGCAGGGAGGATTCACCGGGCTGGCTGGGTCCGGAGCTTAGAGGCCAACTGAGAATCTGTCATCAGCTCCCTCTTGTTCCAGAAACAGCTTCTTCAAAGGGGTCTGCAGCAGCGGTGGGGAGGCCTGCTCAGAGTCTCTGGGATTGTTGGAAGGTGGAAGGAGGAGAGGAAGGTGGGGAGGACGCCTGGAGCCCTGCCACCCGAGTGAGGCCGGTGACAGGAAGAATCTATCAATCTTGTGTGCAGAGCCAAATATGGTGCTGGGGCTCAATAGGTAATAAACAATGGTCACATTGCGGGCTCGACAAGGAGAGACATTACAGATGAGAGCCAGGGGCAGCCTGACGTCACTGTGTGCGGCCGAGCCGGCTGGCTCACCCTGGGCTGCAGAAATTCCATATTTGTCCTTTCTGAGCCCACATGTGCTTTCTTCTCCATGTGCTCAGAGCAGGAAGGGGAAACTGAGGCCCGTGTGTCGCTTGGGACATGTATCCCCGGGGGTGTGGTAGGAATTGAGCCTGTCTTATATCGTGACTTGCTTTTGGCAGTCTTGTCCACATGCAGCCAGGCTCTTAGCGGCAACAGCAAGAGATCCATGAGTGGAAATCACCAGAACTGGCACTTCAAAAAATTTATTACTATTATTTTTAATGTTTGTCTATTTTTGAGAGACAGAGACAGAGCATGCGTGGGGAAGGAACAAAGAGAGAGGGAGACGCAGAATCCCAAGCAGGCCCCAGGCTCCGAGCTGTCAGCACAGAGCCCGACACGGGGCTCGAACCCACGGACCGTGAGATCATGACCTGAGCCGAAGTCGGACGCTTAACCGACCGAGCCACCCGGGCATCCTGAACTGGTACGTTTGTTAATGAAAATGGTTTAAGCAGACATTAAAGTGTGAGTTTTAGATACTTCAGGACTGGTTTGTTGGGGGGTGGGGCGGGGACACGGGGACACCTAAGGCTGGCCGCTTCTCAGAGCGCTGAAGACAGTCTAGCTGGAGACCAGCTCTCACACGTACAGATCTGAGAGCAGGGCACGGTGTCTTCCCATCCAGGCCAAACGGTTGGCGCACATAAGGGCAGTGGGGCCAGGAAACACCCATGCTGTCTTCCTGCACATCACGAATAAGGTGGCACATATTCCTTTCCCTGTGCCTGTCTGTATTCAGGTTTTCTTAACAATGAGATTTCTCTGGAGCGCGTGTCCTATATAACTGCAGAGACGAGTAGCTGACGAGGGAGGTAGTGTCGACTCGCACAGGATTCTGAGCCAGAAAGTCCTGGCTTTGTGTCTTAGAACCCCAGCTGTGCCCAGCACCAGCTGTGAGACCTTAGGGTGTTCACCTCACTCCCCATAAAAATGGGGCAATCTCGGGGCGCCTGGGTGGCTCGGTCGGTTAAGCGGCCGACTTCGGCTTGGGTCACGATCTCGCGGTCCGTGAGTTCGAGCCCCGCGTCGGGCTCCGGGCTGACGGCTCGGAGCCTGGAGCCTGTTTCCGATTCTGTGTCTCCCTCTCTCTGACCCTCCCCCGTTCATGCTCTGTCTCTCTCTGTCTCAAAAAAAAAATAAATAAACGTTAAAAAAAATTTAAAAAAAAATAAAAAATAAAAAAAAATGGGGCAATCTCTTCCTCTCTGCAGGGTTTTCGGGAGAGGCAGAAAGAGCCTCCAAAAGGGCCGAGTGTGGTAGGTTCTCAGGAAATGGAATGAATTCGGGTTCTCCTAAACTGAAATCATAAACTACCTGTAGGTTGTCATTGGCTAGAAACCCTCCTCACTCCCGCTTAGAGCTCTCGAGAACAGGCTGTGGCTTTAAAAATGCAGATGCCTTCTGCAGAAGAGGAAAGGCTGTGCGAGGAAAGCCAAAGGGCACCGTGTCCTAACTGGCACGACTCTGTCTGCACCCTGATGCCTGCCTTGCTGGTCCCAGAATGCTGAGCAGGGACCCGGACCGGGGCTTCTGTGGTTGCGGGCCCAACCGTGAGGCCAGAATACATCACCATTCTTTCCCCGATGGTCATCCCCAGGGAAAATGCACGGTAAGCCTCAGAAAGCCTTCAAGGGGGTCAGCAGCACAAGGTGTGGGAACCGGAGGTGGGGGTGGGGAAGATGCAGTTCCCGGGCTGCCCGGAAGCGACTGGCGCTCTGGAGTGTGTTGCTGATGGCAATATGGCCGCCACACTTGGCGCCGGAAGCGATGGTCGCCATATGCATTTTATGCCGTCATGTTGATTAGACCCGCTCCTGTTTGCTCTCTGCAAATACTGCCTGCATGGAAAATTAGGAGAGCCACGTGCATTTGCTTTATATTGTCCAGGATGGAAAACCCCGGCCCTTTGTGCCAGAAGGAAAATATCTGAGAGGCTATTGGTCTAAGTTTGTTTTTTTTAATGTTTATATATTTACTTTTGAGAGAGAGAGAGAGAGTGAGAGTGCGCGCACAAGTGGGGGAGGGACAGAGGGAGAGGGAAACACAAAATCCAAAGCACGCTCCAGGCTCTGAGCTGTCAGCACAGAGCCCAACACGGGGCTCGAGCTCACAAACCGTGAGATCACGACCTGAGTGGAAGTCAGACACTTAACCGACTGAGCCCCCTGGGCGCCCCAATGGGGTCTGAGCTTTCAATGTCACGGAGAGAGAATGCGCCAGAGCGGCATCAATGCTGATGGACCAAAATGGTGAGGAAAATGGGGTAAAAATGGGAAATAAATTAGGATGTCTGAGAGGAGGTCACTAACACCAGAGAAGGATTAAACCCCAAACACTACTTAATGAGTTTTATGTGTAAGTTTGCAATTCATATTAGTCCCACAGAGAAGCTACATTAAGAATAGTGGATTAAATAAATAAAGAAAGAAGAATAATGGCAGACTGTGGCGATTGTCATTTGTCACCCATAGTGCTCCACGTTTCCACTCGGTGGCAACAAAACCAGTGATCTAAATATTAGCAAGTGGAACACACGATAAACATTTAGTTATATATTATTATCCCTGTAAAGTCATTACAACAGAAATAAAAACTGTTTTTTATTTTAACTATTAATATTCATCAAATGTTAATGAAAATACCTAACAAATAATTATGAAAAACACATGGCTTAAGTAATAAAGATGAAAGAGATGATAATCGTTGTGAATATTTAATCTGCAAAATAAAGAACATACCATTAATAAGACTTAATTATGTCATTAAATATTTAACTTCACTTTCACTACTAAATTTTGTTTGCACTTGGCATATTTCAAATGCAAAAAGCTTTTCAATAAGATTTGTGGTTTCAGCAACATCAAATGCCAGCGCATCTAAGTTTGACTTACGGTCTTCATCAAATTGGTCAAACATCATTTTATTTATCATTAAGTGAAATGAACGACGCTCTTGGCGTTTACTGCGAGTTATGCTTTATACAAAAGAGGGGTTTAATAATTGATTCTAGGTTAGAGCCACAAAAACAGTGTTTTCTAGTGGTGAGGAAAAATAATTGCTTCTCTTTTAGTTTTTTTGTTTGTTTTGTTTTTGTTTTGTGGAGTATCACACTACTTTGTGTATTCCCTACCGTTTGCATAGAAAAATGCAGATCTGATTCTGCCTTGGCTTGCTAGAGAATGGATCCTACAGCAGCCACCAATAGACCCACCCATTTCCTCAGAATTGGTCCCTTATAACTCCTGTTTCCCGAAACACGCTTACAAGTAACAGACGGTAAGATAGGTTCCTGGTGCTGCTGAAGGCACTGGGAACTCCCCCCCCCCCCCCCCCCCCCCCGGCATGAAGTGACAGCCTCCTCTCCGTCGCCCAGTGCAGGGCTTGGCCGTATCGCTCAGTGGGCACAGCCAGACCACGCGCACAGCATAGGGACACAGCTGGCCCTGCTCGTCACAGCCAACTACGCGCATCTCTTCACATTCTGCGTTCAGTGGCATCACACTGGTGGCTGGAAATCAGCCATGAAACGTTTACACCAAAGAAATGGGCAAATACTACTCTGGGCTCCACCGCGCCCCCCACCCTAGAGGGCCCGTTAAACATTTACTAGCGCGTCCCTGCACGCACATGAAGGGATCTGGACGTGATGCCCGGCCGTCTCCTCCTGTGCCCTTTCCCTATCCGGGCCTCTGATGACCCGAAGCTCAAACACTCTGTGGTCGCCAGCAGGGCAGGGCACCAGGCACCCACCTCAGGCAGCTCTCACTGTGCGGTGTGGCCGCTCGGTCTTTCTCCCCTGGCCTCTTGAGTCTCCTGACCAACTTTTCTTCCTGGTCAGGCAGCTGAGGCAGGGGCGAAAACGGCCTTGGCAGGCTTTTCCTTCGCTGACTAGAACATAAAGAGCTCTTTGTTGGGAGAGGAAGGCCAATCCTTTCATGGAAGTCTCTAGCTATGTTTGCTGCTCAGTCAGTACCTCAAGTTGGGCCCTGAGGGCCAAGCAGGAAACTGGACGAGAGGCAAGGGACCCACTGTCCCAGTTGGCCCAGGACTGAGGGCCTTACTGGTACTAAAACCAAGGGTAGTTCCAGACGACCCTAGCTGGTTGGTCACCCTCAGGGCGTCTCCCATCATTTCTCTCTCTCTGATGCTGGACGCTGGGTGACATCAGGAGGCCCAGATCTTTGGAAAGGCCTCTTCCTCCTCTGATGGCTGCCGGCAAGAACAGGAGAAAGCAGGGAAGAAACCAGAATTCCTGAGGGGAGATGCAGTGTTTCCATCCTGGGGCATAAATGAAGGTCGTGGGCTCAATCCGTCACCCATTAAGGACCCCAGTTACCTAATCTCCAGGGCGTGAGCCCCAGGTGCTGGGAGAGGCCTGCAGGGAGGCTGGTCTGGCCTCCCGCCTCCTGACTGTCAGGCCTGTGCAGGCCCATTGATATTCCAGGGCGGTCGCAGCCTCAGAGTTTCCCAGCCCCCACAGACATGCTCTTCTGACTTTCCTTTCCAACTTGGCTGTCGGTACCTGACTGGCACACTGGTCCGGCCCTTGGGGGCAGCAGCCTGGCACGTCAGCCTGTCGATACTAGACAAACAGGCCCATCCTGACCCCTGTGGCAGCCTTCAGGGATGTGCTGGCTCTTTTCAGAGGAAACATTGGTGTCTGTGCAAAACTTCCAACTTTGAAAGAATGAACGGTGACCAGAATAATAATGGGGCGAGTCGCCCGGACTCCTCGTGCTCAAACTTGTCTTAGAGTCGAGCCGTTTTTGATCGTCTCCCCGTTCTCCCATCTCTGCGGTGAGGTGGGCAGTCAGGCGGGCCCCAGGGCTGCTGGGCTGGGGGTGGTGTTGGGTGGTTCCCCTTACTCCTGAGGGGCTCTGTCCACATAGGGGGTGCTCGTGCACAGGCTGGAGTCTGTCTTGTTAGCCAGCAAGAGACTGATTAACTGTCCCTAGAGATTCAGAGGCTGGGACGGGTGACTTTAGTCACCGCGTAAGGCCCGGCCACTCATCGGTTTTGCCTCCCTCCACGTGCCTGCCATTTGCCAGCCCTCTAAGGGTCCGCTCAGGGACCACCCCTCCGAAGTCTCAGCAGCTCAGTCAGAGGCTCCCTCTCCAGGCTCACCTGGCACTCAGTGCTTAAGTCTTTCATGGCCCTTGCTCATATCAACACTATTTTTTGTCCTCCTCGAGCACTTCTGGGCGGAAGGGAGCTTTTCATATCATCTCTGTATCGATAACAGCGCCTTATACTCAGTAAATGCTCAGTAAATGCCCACCGAGGGTTTTGAATGCTTGCAGGACTCCCTTTGAATCACAGCTCAAGGGATTCCCTCTCCCGGGAAGCTTTTTTGGGTTAATCAAGGGTACCTTCACCTTTAAGTATGATCCCGACCCTCCCTTATGTTGGGAAGTAGTGAATATGGTGTAATTAGTCCTGATAGCTAATGTGAGTTGAGCACTCACAACGTGCCAGGCGCTGTGGGAAGCACTTCACGTGCCTTTCTGTCCTTGAGTGACAACACCCCACTGAATTAAGTTCCGCTAACATGGTCCCCATTATCCAGATGATAAAGCGGAGGCACCGAGAGGTTAAGAAACTTACGTAAGTTGACTTGTCTGGGAAGTGCTGAGGTCAGGATCGAACCCATCTCGTCTGGCTTTCGACTGGCTCGCTCACGATGTCCTACTCTCTCTGAGTTTTATATTTGGTTGCATACTGAATGAATGGTTGAAGTCCCCAGGGTGGCATTTCTGTGATGAAATGTGCCTGCACAGTCCAACCGGCAGCCCCTTTTCCCGTGGGGCTACCGAGCCCCTGAAATGTGGCGAGAGTGTGCCCAAGAAAACAAAACGCTTACGTTTTAACTAATGTCAGTTTCAATAGCCTCATGTGACTAGTCGCTACTGTATTGGACAGCACAGCACAGAAGCTGAAGGACGTATTTTGACTGTCTTTTCTAAGTCTCTTACCACGTAGTCCACGGCCATCCAAGAAGAACTTGGAATGGCTAGTCTTTGTGTCTTTCAGTGCTGGGAAAACACCCAGCTATTCCTTGCGCTGAATTCGTGGACTAAGTCGATGTCCATCCTTACAGTGTTTTTTTTCTACCTCCAGTGGTTTCCCGCACACGAAGACATGCAGAGCTCTAGTTTCTTCATTCACAGAGGCCTGGAGAAGAACAGACGGTCCAGGGCGGACTGGTAAACTAGCGCTGAGACCAGGGACAGGAAGTGAGCTACCCTAACAACACCTACTACGTGCTGGGCCTTGCGTTGGGCATTATCTTATTTACTCCGAAAAGCGATTGGGCGGCCTCACTAATTCCCATTGTATGGTTGGGGAAAACTCAGAAAGTCACACTCAGGAAGTGACAGAGACGTGGCTTGAGCTGAGTCCGTGTGATTTCACTGGCCCGCCAACTTTCATCTTAATCACAGAATGTTCACTGTTCCACGGCAAAGGGGAATATTCGAGACCGACCACCTGTTCGAAGTGTGTGTGTGTGTGTTTATTGTTCCAATAGTGATACAAGGCAAGTGGTTAGAATTTAGCGTCCTAGCAAAATGGACCTATTTTGTATTATTACCTCTCTGTATTCCTCATAGGATAGAAAATTCTAGAGCTGCAATGTCCAATACAGTAGGCAGTAGCTACTGTGGCTGTGGGCCCTCGAAACGTGGCTCATCGAGATGTGTTACAAGTATAAAACACATACCAGATTTCAAAGATTTGGTATGGAAAAAAAAAAGAATATAAAATACCTCACTGATGATTTCTGTATGGATTATACTGAAATGATTGCATTTTAGATATATTGAGGGTATAGAGCAATTGATGTTCTTTCTTTTTACTTTTTTAAATATGGCTCCTAGGAAAATCTAAGCGGCCTCTGCGGTTCACATTATATTTACATCGGAGAGCGCCAGTGTCTAGGGGAGTGTATTTGCGAATTCTGGATAAAAGGTAAGCGGCTTGTTAAAATTCTCCTCAGCCTCAGAAAATGCTTTCGTGCCACTAACACCGGCCCCGAAAGGAAGCAAAGTTGGGAGGCTCAGTCGCGGCGTGGGCCCGTGCAGTCCTCCTGGCCCCCCGCGGGCCGCGCTGGGGGCTCCGTCACGCTCGTGCCCTTAAACTGCGCCATCATTTCTTTTCTTGAGCAAAGTGCTTCGTCATTCCTCTCTGGGAGGCAGGTAGGTGATGAAACCACGGCACAGAGAAATGACCTGATCTCTCCAAGGTCGTTATGGAAGGCCATGGCCAAACCCCGCAGAGCAGTCTACTGCAGAGTTTACCCCCCGAAATGCTTTTCTGGTGGGTGATCTTAACTGCAGGAGAGCAGGTTCAATGCCCGGGCTTACGGGGGTGGGGGAAGGGATCACAATGTCTGCGAGTGCCTGACCCCACCCGTCCCGCGTAGTATTCACCGCTCCCTGGGCTCAATAACTTCCATTCTCCTAACGGAGATGGAAAGTGCCGTCGTATCCCTCTTTGATGATTTAAAAGTGTTGTGCGTCTTTTCCTCTTTCCTCTTTCTATCCAGCCCTCTCCCTTCCCCTTGCCGCTTTTCACGTTTCCATAGCAACCACCTCTCTTGTATCCGTGACTGTGAAGAGAAATCTTGCAGATGTTAGTAGAGATCCAACACCTTCCAGCAGCTATTTTGATTCACAGTCTCCTTATCTCTCGGCGCTGATTTTCTTGTCCTTTCTTCTCCCTACAGCTGCTCGCTTCCCCCCCAAGTACCTGCAAGCCCTTTAGCGTGGCTCCCTCTGTCCTCCACGAGCCTGGGTGAGCTCGGGGCAGGCCGGCATCTCTGGGGCTCATCAGAAACCTTAATTCTTCAGGTGGCTCTGACACAGCATGCTAGACGCGGAAGCTCCAGGGGGTGGCATCAAAGGCCGGAGGGCAGTGGGGTAGGATCTCCAGACGCCCTTAGGCGAGCCCCCTTACCTGAAGGCCCGCAGAACACAGGGAGGGCCTTCCTCGGCCATCCTTCCCGCCTACCACATCCCGCTCTTTTTCCAGCTCCCGCTCGCCTCCACCCCAGCCTCGTGGAAAGCTCGGGACCACACCCGTGCCTTTGAATGTCTTCATTCTGTGCATTTCCCGCAGAGGGATCAGCCACCTTTCCTTGCTGGTTCAGAGGACAGGGCAGACATGGGAACACGCACACGCACACGCTCTCGTCAGGGCTTTGAAGACCCACGACACCTGAATCCCCCACCTCCCCTCTCAGGGCCAGGCTCAGCTGGCCATCTGGAAAGGCCATCAGAATGGGGCTTTATCGTTCCCCTCCCGAAACTGTTTGAAGAGTTCATAGCCTACAATCCCTCCTTGGAACCGGGCATTATTCTCTTGATTACACAAGCCTGACAGCCTGATCATAATAAACATGTAACTGAAGAGAACCTATTCCTTTCCAGCGGCATTATTTATTCACCTAAAGCAAAGGCTGAGCTATATTTAGCATATGATGTCAGTGGGTTGTTTGGATTCTTGGAAATTGGCAGGAAGCCACCTCTCACATGATATATGAAATCACTGATAAATGCTTCTTTTCACCAAAAGAAAAACAGCTTAATAAATGCGGTCCTTTTCTGCTTTCATCTTCTCCCTCCCTCCCTCCCTCTCCTCCACCGTCCTCCCTCCCCGCCGGCCCCTCCCCCTCCACCTCCTCCCGCCCCTTCCACGTCTGGGATTTGTCTTTCTGTGGCACAGCTCAGCAGAGCCTGTGAAGTGGAAATGAGTTGCTCAGTATCACAGATCAAAATGAGGCTGTTGGGATGCTCGGGATGGTTTTTTTCCTCTCCTAGAGCCTGGAAGGCGGCCAAAGCGCGAGTGAATCAGACACACACGCACAAAAAGGCAAATCTATACAGCAGTGGCTTTATGGGGCCCAGTATTTATGGTGCAGCACTCGCTCTGGGTTGCTATTTTGCAGGCGAAGATGGGAAATAGATAGTGATTCAGGATTGCCATTAAGTGTGGAAACAGCCCCTGTACAGATTGTGTGTAATAAACCAAGTACGGAGAGAAGCCGTAAGAAGCCCAGGATTTGCCACACTGGATCAGCCTTGAGGCCCATCAAGTTCAAGCTCCTGATTTGTGTGCTGGCTAATACCTGGTGCTTGGAACAAATCTTGCTGCCTTCCCTCTGTCTTCCCCGCCATGCGCTTGGTCCATTATACAAGGCTGTCGGAGGGCTTGGGCGGGCCTGTGTGTTTGGAGTTAAATTAATTCTTGCCCTCCTGTGGAGATCAGTTTATATGGCCCGAAGCGGAAGATTTAATTGCCCTTCTCTTAGCTCCTGTAAAAAGCAGCGTCATTACTGATCTCGTGGATTCACCCAGGCCCTTTCATAATCAGCTGTCGCGTTTAACTCAGTGACCCCCAGCAGGGGCCTGGTGGGTAGTTTTCCTGGCCATGGGGAATGGGGAAGGCATGGCCCCCAATGGCGGTGGTTCATTTACGTTTGTCCTCAGTGCCGTCCCGCGGCCCCCCGGTCCTGGCATCGGAAGACATCCTGAAGACCAGAGATGCACTTGTTTTCACCCCTTATTATTTGGGGTGTCTTCATCAGGTGCCTTCCAACATCCGCTCTGTCAAACAGTCCTGCCTGTAACCGCGGGCGTGAGAGTTTCAAAGATGCCACCGTGACACTGGCTGCTGCTGGCCTTTCTTCCGCACCCGCCCCTGGGCTGAGCCGGCTCCCACAACTCTTCAATCTTCAGCCTCAGTCGGAGAGGAGAACCGAAAGGGAGGAGGAGGAGGAAGTGAGAGCAAACCAAAGCTGTGTTCCTCCTGTACCTGCCTCGGTTCTTAGTGGGGTGCGGGATAGATGGATGGGGACAATAGACAGATTAACCGGGACAGAGGGGGGATGCACCCTGGCATCAATTACTCAGCGAGAAATCCCACCAAATGAACTCTGGTTGCAGGTCAAAGCTGTTCTCCGATTCCACGGTCAAATTAGCCCTCGCTTGGGACTCCATAATAGGGACTGCAGGTGAGTGGGGAGTCTTTGTTTCAGCTGGGATTATTTGTTTCCTTCTCAAAATGAGGGGTGTTGGACCCTGATGACCCGTTAGCTCCCTTCCAGGCTCTGAAATTCTCAGGTTCTGTAATTGTATGATTCTGTGACTTTATGAGTCACCCAGGGGGATTTAACTCTTTCCTGGGAGGTCACCGCCCTCCTCTCCCCGCAGGTGAGGTGAATGAGCTCTCAGACACAGATGCTTCAGGAACACGCCCTGAGGAACAGAGACAGGAACAGGAACAGGGCGCCGAGGCTGCTGTGGGTCCTGAGCGAGCAGGTAAATACGCTTCCTCTGGACGCACATTTGCTCTCACTTGGGGACATGGCTCACTCAGGCTCTCTGGAGGGCCAGATCATGTTTATATGAGGATGATGATTGCTGTTTTCTGCAAGGAACGATTCTTTTGGCCCAGGCTGCTTGGGAAGCGGACTGCCTCTCTGTCAGCCCTCGATCTCACATAGTGTGGTACCGTGGCATCTAGCAGGGCATCACGTGACGGAGCCAAATAACCTACTTGCCCATCCCTGGAGGCTGGCCCACGGTTCCCCTAGGGCTGGGCTGCAGTCACTGTCTGTTTTATCACATGACCTCGGGTGAGGTGTGGAAAGACCAGATGCAGGTGAAGACAGAGAGAGACTGAGAAATTTTAAAGACTTTATTATAGTCACGGTTCCCTTGAGAGAGCACGGGACACCATGCAGGATCTCCTGGGTAAGCACCGGGGGCGGTCAGGGAGCAGAAGGAGGGGGCATGTGTGGTTTCCATGGGAGGGAACAGGCGAGGCAGGACAAAGTCATGCTTAGGATCGGCTAGTGTTTGAAACTGGCCTCCCTGTGAAATCTGTGTTCACTGGGACTGTTAGAGTTTATAGTTTAAAGCTATCTGAGGACTCCAAATGTTTATGGGTATATTAGGGTTCTTCAAAGAAACAGAACCAACAGTGTGTGTGTGTGTGTGTGTGTGTGTGTGTGTGTGAGAGAGAGAGAGAGAGAGAGAGAGAGAGAGAAAGATTTTAGGTAATTAGCACAATTATGGTGATTATGGAGGCTGGCAAGTCCAAAGTCTGCTGAGTAGGCTGGCTGGCTAGAGACCCAGGGAAGAGTCAATGCCACAGTTCAAGTCCAGAGACAGTCTGCTGGCAAAATTACCTCTTGCATGGGGATGGGTGTGTGTGTGGGGTGGGGGTGGGGGTGGGGTCAGTCTTTTGTTCAATTCTGGCCTTCAACTGATTGGATGAGGCCCACCCACATTATAGAGGACATTGGATCAGAGTCCAATGATTTAAATGTTAATTTCATCCAGATACACCCTCACAGACACGTCCAGAATAATGTTTGACTACATGTCTGGGAACCGTGGCTCAGCCAAGTGGACCCTCAGACTCGAACTTCGCATTGGGAGAGTCACAGTTTTGCCTACGGGTCGCTAATAGACCTCCCCCCCCCCAACCCCAGGTGGCTGTCAAAGCATGCGCTTTACAGAAATTACAAGTTTGGTTACTAGACGGTCATTGTCTCCATTAAGGGGTAGCTCTCACGTGGCAGGATCTCCAAGGTCTCCTCACCTCTCAATGCCTTCGCACAGGCAACTCACAGCTACCCCAGGAAAACGCATGGCTTGCAAAGCACATTCCCTCCCATTATCTCCTTGCATCTCAAGACAGCCAGTGAGGGCAGCAGTCCTGCCCTCCTCTCAGGAACCAGAGAATGTGAGCGGAGAGGTAAGACACCTTGACCCACTCAGGTCACACAACTTGCAAGTGGAGAAAGCCAGATTTGACACTCATCTTCCAATTCCAAGTGACGGGGGCTGGCTTTTCAGGAGCCATCGTCACGTGCCGGGCATCCCCCTCGATGCTCACACGCGTCCATTTGCCCGACTTTCTGAACAACCCCGTGGGGGTTGCTTCACCCTTTATGCGCGGGGAAGCTGAGGCCTTCCCACCGCGTCGCATGGCGGGGCAGGGGTGGGGGCTGGGTGTGAGGCCAGGCTGGAGTCCACGATCTTCGCCACCTCCCCCACGTCCAGGGCTGACGCCACCCTCTCCACCTGACACACTGCTGCTGCCCGGTCACACCCCACACCCATCGCAGGAGACCAGGAATAATCGCCCGGTCCGGCCGTGTCACTAAAGGCCATGAGAAGGTTGCATGACGTTTTCGAAACCCCACAAGGTGGAGTGAGGTCCCGAGATGAGGCCGGGGCTCCGGAAAGCAAGTGTCACTTCCCCCAACCTCACAGCTGGGGGTTGGTCCCAGGTGCCCCAGCTTATCGGGAGGGCCCCAGGGCCTTGCTTCCCTCCGAAGCGTTCGTTTGGTCTCACGTCTTTTGCCGTGTCCCCACGTGACCTGCTGGGCCCTGACTGCCGTCGCCATGATAGGCCAAATGTGGGAGACACATTCATACGATAAACCTTTACCAAGTGCCAGGCACTGCGCCGAGAGCCAAAGCTGAGAGATGACGAAGGGGGCAGATCGGTCAAGCAGACAGCATCAACTGGGTGGCAGGGCCACCAGGCCACCTGTCCTGTCAGGCCTCCGGAAAGTACTCCGGACCCACAGGCGGAGGCCTCACCAGCTCTGCCCAAGGGATGCTGGCCGCCCTGCGGGAAGGGGCGGGTTGACCTGGAGCCGAAACGCCAAGTCCATGGATGGAAGAATGAGGGAAGGGCAGCCAGGCCAAGGGATCAGCCTGTGCAAAGGCACAGAGGCGCCAAGAGCATTCGGTTGCACATAGCTGGAGTCTACAGCATGTGAGGCATGGCCAAGAAGGCCCAAAAGTCCGGCTGGATAGACCGTCAATAGCCTGATGTCCCGCCGAGAACAAGCTTGATTCGTTCGCTGAGAAATACGCTGGCTGATCCTGGAGCAAACCCTCCAGTACCGCTGAATCTTTGTCAGCGGTGTGTGAAGGTCTCCGATAGACTCCGGGTGGTTATTGAGTCTTGGTTTGTGCTCAGCCCTAGGAAGGAGCTTCGGGGCATGCAGAGAGGGTTAGGTATGGGTTCCTGACCTCAGAGAGCTTACAATCCAGTTGAGGAGCAAGATTAAGGACGTGAACCATTTCGAAGCCATCCCAGGAAAAATCAGCAGGTATCAGGCAGTGTGGCCTCTTGAGTAAGTGTGGCGAGAGGTGGCGAAGGACGGGACGGTTTATGACGCGGGAGAAGTCACCGCTTCCTGCTGCTGACCCGGGAACGACCACGTCCCCTGACCTCCCCACGAGCCCCTGTCCTTGTCCCCGGCGGATGCTTCACGCACAGCCTCGCCAGCTGTCATTGGCCTGGATGCCACTTTCCCCTTCCCTCCCGTACCTCCCAGCTCACGCCTGTCGGCGCTGAGCACGCTTGTCTCGGACCCTCCTACGTTTGCGGTTTGCCTGCAGCCACCCAACTCCTCCGCGGAACGTGGGCCTGGGGGAGAAAGACGTTCTAATGGATTCTTGAATGATGGAGGTGTCCGATATGAGGCTCCGCGTCCTAGGCGGCTCTCTCTTTCTGCCAGAACCCATTTCTTATGGGCTCCTCTGAAGGCACTCGTTTGTGGCTGGCGGAGAGCTCCTTGGCGCGCCCGCCCGTGTGTCTCAGGGCTGTTGCTTCAGAGCCAGGCAGTCGTCTCGGTGCGGGCCCGCGGCAAACGCGTCACCTGCACGCGTGGCCCGTCTTCTCCCCTGCAGCGCGAAGCGGGGATGATTGAAACGCGACGTTTTCAACCCCAAAGCAAATTATGGCGAGGAATCAGTGTGAAATTACTCTCTTCTGCCCAGAGTTCCTTTTTCAAAGTCAGGCAGCAGCACCCGGGATGAAAGTTGGCCTGTCAGACAAGCCCATTCAAGCTTGCAATTCCTCTGTCATTTGCCCGACAGGCTTGTGATAAAGAGCAAGGATAAAAAAAAAAAAAAAAAAAAAAATCTGCCAAAAATAGTGCCACCGAGAACCCTACACCAGGGCAGGCTCAGGAGCCAAGGCCGCCCTGGCGCAGGCCTCTCAGATAGGATGGCGGCGGCGTGGACTTGTTCTGACAGCGATGTCGTGTGACCTCGGATTTCGGCACCGGAGCCGTGGAGAGGAAGCGGGGCACGAAGCCGCATCTGTGAATCAATCCCTGAAGAAAGGAAAGGGAGAACAAAGTTTACATTGAAAATCTTGACTTTCCAAACAGCATGTCGAGACAGCCCCGCAGCGGACAGGTTTGCTGCAGGCCTGGGATGCGCCCTGGGCTGCTGCAGGCCCGGAGATTCATCTAGAAAGAATACAAGGAGGCTCGTTCTCCCTGGTGCCCAGGGCACTCCCCTTTGCGCTCTTTCGGGGGACTTCGATTCCACTGGTTGGGGGGGGGTGCCTTGGGAGCCCGAAAGAGGGCGCGTCCCCTCTATGGCCGGGAGCGCGATGGGCCCAGGAGAACATGGAGGAAGATCTGTCACCTGCGAAACTGTCAAAGAGGCCACTGTAACCTGGTGGCAAATGCTCCAGATTACAGGGGACGGGCAGATCCTGTTCCAGCCCTGTTGCCAGCTCTCAGGGGGAGGTGGCAGGGCTTCCAGGGCTTGACGCCTGCTCCCAAGGCCGAGGCCGAGGCCTCCAGCCGCCCCCACCTGCCAGGTGACAGTGAGGCTTCTCCCTTCGAAGCTAAAAGGTCACGCCTGTACCCAGATTCGGATTTTGCTGATTTATCTCACCTCCTGGGGCTGCGTGCTTCCTCTGATGGCCCCTCACCTCCCCGAGGTGAGGCATCGTTTGCTCCAGTTTATAGATGGGACCATTGAGTCTCAGAAAGGTTAGCTACTGTGGCCCAGTTCACACTGCTAGGAAGTGGTTGATCCCAGAGTCAAATCCAGGTCTTTGGGATTGAAGTCCAGTGACTTCCACACAAGGAATTCTCCCAGCCTGCCTCAGAGGCGGCGGCCCATGTGCAAATGGGGAGGGTCACGTGGTCCCTCTGGGTGGTGATTTCACCGTCGTGGGATTGAGCTTCATGTTGGGGTCTATGCTGAGTGTGAAGCCTGCTTGGGATTCTCTCTCTTTCTCTCTGCCCCTCTCCTGCTCTCTCTCTCTCTCTCTCTCAAATAAATAAAAATAAATAAAGGCCAAAAGAGCTGTGACGATTCTAATATGGTAGCCATTTTGCAGCCAAGTCCTTACAGGGGCCACAGCTTCAGAACAGTTCGATAGGCCCCACCGTCTGTGATAGTCAATGTCACCGCTGCCACCACGGTCCTCGTTACCACCAGATTTTACACGTGCACGGTGCTTCTGATCGCTGGCTACCCGGAGAGTTCACCCGGGCCGGGCTGTGCCCACTTCTGCCGACTGTCTTCTGTGTCACTCACAGCCTCCTGCAGGCAGAGACTTCCCTGGGGAGGTTTCCCCGGGGGACCCTTTTCTTTGGCATCCTTGAACAGCTGTCACCCTGTCCCAGTTGTTTTTCAAGAAAGGAGGTCCCCAGGGTTTCGCCAAGGCACGCTCAAACTTGACCCCACCATGTCGATTGATTCACTTCCACCCCCTCTGGGGGAAGGGGCGCCAAGCCCTGGGTGCCCGCGGCCAGATGCATCACCTGTTGTTTCCGACCCGAAATACGAGTTCGGCCATGCGGGGATCGCAGTGGTTCCCGAAAAGGGAACCTTCTCTAGCGGACCCCAGGACCTCTGGGCAGACCGGCTTCGCGCCCCAGGGTGGTCAGCAGAGCGGTGAGAGCAGGGCACGTAGGTAATGCGGTACAGAGGGTGGGTGAGGGAGGCCGTCATTCAGCACGCAATTCTGAACTGGGCATCTGCCAAGAGCTTCTCGGTCATTTCCGTTAGCCATGACTTCTAAACATCCTTGGGACGTGGGCAGGAACTGTTGCCTCCGTCTGGGAATAAGGAAATGGAGAGAGAAATGTCTCCAGGGACACATCCACAGGGTGAGAAGAGGTCAGAGCCCTTTGTAATGACCACTGTCTTTCAGCCCTGGCCCTGCGTGCATCCAGCAACTTCATGGGGGAGGGCGACCCTGGAGCGTGGCTTCCATCCAGGAATCGTCTGAAACATTAACTTGCCACAGGCCGGGTTGAGGTCTGGGTGACTGTCACACGGCACGTAAGGGGCAGGCTCAGAGGGGTAAGGGATCGGCAGTAAATCACAGAGTGACTGGCACCTTCTCAGCACGGAAAAAGGAGGCTCTTACTCCCCAGCCACGCCTAGGGCCAGCTCTGAAGCAAGATATATTTTTAAACACAAGCCTCGTAGAGAAAATGTTCCCTAGCATGTCCCCATAGCCTACTAATGGGGCAACTGTTGGCAACCAATGCCATCAGCCCGTGCTAAGGGCTGTGTTCTCAATTTTTGGTTCTATTCTTGTCCCCTGGCATACGATAGGGCTTGTGTCCCAGGAGACTGCAGGCCACTGACGAAAAAGAAGTTTCAGTAGGTTCTCGCCTGCTCTCAATTCCAAGGCTCTCTGATTTCGTTCAGACATCGGGCCTGTGCGCCTGTGCTCATTTACCGAGTTGGAAACTTCTTTTTTTCTTCCTCTTCTACTTCTTCTTCACATAGATGCCATGGAAACTGCCCGATGCTTCCCAGAGGCTGGGGTACCCCCCTGTTTTGCCTCGGGGCGGCAAAGGGCTGAAGTCTGAGAAGGTCGGCTGCCCCTCCGATGCCTGGGCAGGTAGCCACTGTGGTCCTCCCTGGTTTCCCAGCGGCTCTGAGTACTGAGAGAACCACCGCAGGTGACTGGCTTCCCTCCTTTGCAAATGCAAAGAATCATTCCAGGGTCAGTTTTGTTTCTTCTCGCTCTGATCAGGGTCTGTTGCTTAGCCGGAGAAAAGAAAGACACCTTCCAGTCCTCATTAGAGTGGCTCTGGTCTAGTTTATTCAGGGTATCCTGCTAAACCCTGCTGGTGTGTCCCTGTGTGTTATTAGTGTTGCTGTAGTCGGGTCGTTGTTTTAAGGAAGCCCGTTTCTGAGCGGGGCGGGAGGAGACGCCCTTTGTCTGCCTCTCGGCCCTGTGGTCCTGGCCCTCGCCAAGGGAACCGATCTCGCGCTGCTGTGTTTATTTGAGTTATGTAATATAAACAGCTCCAAGGAGATGAGCTCCTCCACGTTTGTGTTTAGACTCAGGCTTCACTTGTCCTCTGCAGAGCTCATCACTTGGGTGGTTTCCTCTCGCCTGCTCTGTTTTGCTGCCGGAGAACAAAACAGCCTGCCCTTGACCCTTCCCCAGGACCGGCCCTTTCCTCCCCTGACCCAGCAGTGAGAGCAAGGCGCTGCTGATGCGTGTCCTCAAAGGCTCTTCACAGGCCGAGGGCAGGGGCGGGGGGCCGTCCAAACAGAGCGGAGACCATTGGTGTAGGTACTGACTTTCTCTGTGGCTTCTTCACGGATACGGGGTTCCCCCATGCCAGGAGTATCCCTAGAATATTTAAAACCTAATTCCACTTAGCATATGGATTCACACTCAAGTTTTCAGCAACACCCCCGATGTGTAAAACGTGTGAGGACAGCCAGGAGGAAAGTTCAAAAGGTATTGTAGACGCCCGTTCCACATTATTTTACGGTACACATCCATTTAAATATTTTCAAAGCATTTCATTGCTCATTGGACCAAGTTCATGGCGTGTCCCCCCGATGACTCCACACTAAGGAAAACATCTTCTCGTTGAGTTTGTGCATCTTCTCTTTGAGTTTGGCTTGGCACCGTGGTCCTCAAGGCCCAGTTGGATTGTGATACGTTTTTAGGAACGGTTTTCTCGAAACAACTCTCCAAGGGTCGAGTCACTTAGTTCTTTATTTATACAGTTGTCTTAATGCAGATCACAGGTATTTTCGGAATCGTTACTGGCTCTCCAATTTCTTATGGCAAGATGCCATCTCTGTCTCTAATAACCCCTGATGCTCATGCTTGCCATTTACCGGGGTCACCAACCTCCTCGGGGTGCCAAGAGTGTTTGCTCTTGTCGTGTCTTCAGACCTGTGAGCTTGGGGAGGCAGGACTAGCAAAACAGAAGGCCTAGAGGTTTGAGCAACAGGGGATGTGGCAGCCACACTTTTCTTCCCACGGTGTTCCCAGAAAATTATGAGAGGAAGGAGGGAGGGAAGGAAGGAAGGAAGGAAGGAAGGAAGGAAGGAAGGAAGGAAGAGGGAAGGACGGAAGAAAAGGAGGAAGGAAGGGAGGAGGGAAGGAAGGAGACGGTGGGGAGAGGGTAGGGAGGAGGGAAGGAAGCAGGGGAGGAAGAAAGGGAGGAGGGAAGGGAGGAGGGAAAGAGGGGAGGAGGGAAGGAAGGAAGGAAGAGGGAAGGACGGAAGAAAAGGAGGAAGGAAGGGAGGAGGGAAGGAAGGAGATGGGGGGGAAGGAAGGGAGGAGGGAAGGGAGGAGGGAAAGAGGGGAGGAGGGAAGGAAGGAAGGAAGGAAGGGGGGAAGAAAGGAGAGAGGGAAGGAGAAAGAAGGAATTTATAGCAATGAGAGGAGGGGAAGATGGAATTGGAGCCTTGTGTGTTCAATACTCGGAGGTCTACCAGCTGAAGCCCAGCCAGGACCTGTGACAAAGCCACGCAGCGTCCCCGTGTGCCTTCAAGCCCTTCAGGACTTCCGTGCATCGTTCCGGCAGTGGCTGCAGCAGCTTCCAACTCTTGCATCCCGTCTAATTTGTGAAGTCCCAGCTCTTACCCTCCCGTCTCCCTCTACATTCCTCTCCTTCAAGGTCAAATCCCAGCGCACCTCAACTTTGCCGTGTTTTCCGGGGCGGTGGCGAGAGCCCCTCCCCGGGGAAAAGGTGGGGGGGGGGGCCGGGGACGGCATTGCGAGCGGCGGGGCTGGAAGAAATCTGCTGGGGCCTTGACTTTCTCACACATGTTTCAGATGTGCAGGGTGTGATTGTAAACAGCGTCTTCTGCGCTGCCAAAGCTGGCCTCCCCGCCCGAGCCCTGTTCCCAACACCCCAGGGGTTCCAGTAATAGGGCGTAAAGCAAACAAAGAAAAACAGTAATCTGGTGTTCCAATTGCATTTTTCGTTTTTAGAAAATGGTAATGATAGGTTATTTGATTACCCTGGGTTTGGCTCTGCTCGCTCTGTATTAAGCACATCTGGTATTTGGTAACAATATAAGTAGCTGGAGATTTTTGGCTCTTGAAAATAAGCTTATCCAACGTTGCCATGCAGTTTGGAAACCCGTCAGAGAGGCCAGCCAAACTTGTGGAGATACAAGACTTTTTCTGTAGGCTGGGCAGCTGGCCAGGACGGCTAAAAAATGTGAATTGGCTAAGCACGGCTGCCACGCAAACACTTCTGGAAATTTCTGTGCTCGGGCCTGCCAAATGCATTATGCACAACATGAATTACAAGAGTTTCTAGCTCTCCCAGCAGTTGTGTTTTGAATTTAATTCTCCTGCGCGCTTTATGAAACATACACACACAACCAAAATGAGAAAAACACCGCAAAAATCCACTACCAGGTTTTTGTTTTTTTTTGTTTTTTTTTTTTTTGTCTCTTTCCATTTGCATTGCCAAGTGTGCAACTTTTCCTGAATTAGGAGAAATGGCCTCAAACTTTGGTTTCAATTACGTTAACTCTAACACGTGGGAGGGAAATGTGCTTCCTGGAAATTCTAGAAAGGAAGGATGTCTCGCATCATGGAGACAGCCTAATTTCTAAGTAGGAAAAACAATAAAGCGCAACCAAAGGGCTCAGAAGGAGAAAAACACATACAGCCTGCAGTGCTCACGGCCGGTGATTGGGACTGGGGCCTTGCCGAAGGGCTGTAGTCCGAACGGAGCTGTCAGCAGAATGTGTCTCTCCTGTGCCCGAGACGGCATCCTTGCACAAAGGTCCCTGGTTCGGCCCGGCCGGCCGGCCGAACTATCAAGCTCACGAGGAAATTTCGAGGTGGAGGACGGGCCCCGGAGGACACGCCACAGCCGGTCAAAGGGAAAGCGGGCAGGAGAGAAGCAGCCAAGCCTTCCAGACGGATCCTGGTTCTGCCCAGGCTTCCCTCGCCTTGCAGGGCTGAGAAACGTTTGCATCATCTATTTTGTGATTCCAAATTGAGACTTGCCTCTTTCTTGTGATTCAGATGAGCTGGATTGCTCAGACTCTCTGCCCAGGATTGTAAAAGGGCCTGGAGCTCTCTACTTCTATTCTGGAAATGACATTATTCATAGGATGCATATAATTCAATGCGAAATAATCACACCAGCACATGGAGAAGACAGGACGTCGTACGGCGAAATCCTTCCGATTCCTACCAAGTGTAATGCTTTCTTGATATACGGCCTTTCTCGCGAGAACTTAGATAATTGTGTCAATATTAGTAAGCTGAAACTCTGAAGAGTTCTAACTGAGGGCTAATGCTCCCACCTGCGTCGTCTGTCAAGCCAGTACGCTAGTCTGTGCCTCCGTTTCCCTTTTGTGTTTGCTTGGCCCTACCGTTCTCCCAGGGTGTGGGAAAGGTCTTGAGTTTGAGCATCAGGTCCTGGCTGGGACCCTTGTAACTCTGTGACCTCCTCCCGGTGGCAAGTCTCAGCATAGTGTCCTCACTTGTAAAACGGGGACAGTGGCATCCTTCCGCCCCGGCACGGTCACGAGGAACCCAATGTAGTAATGACAATGCACCTGTTTTGCGAACCGTAAAGCGGCATACAAACGTGGGTTGTTATTGGTACCTTTCAAGTCCTAATTATAGAACTTTGATCACTTAGATTCCTGTGAATGTGATAGAGAGCGTGTGAGGCAAAGCGGTCCATGCACGTGTGTAATGTGATCTGGGAATGTATTGGGACTGGGTGGCAAGGAGGGGAGACCGTTGCTTTCTGCATATGATGTAGGTTGACCTCTGTCAGTATGACTCTTAATTAAAGTATGTCACCTGCCTCCCCCTCCCTCTTTCTCTCCGCGCCCCCAGCCCCCCCTCTCCACCCCCGCCCCCCCGCTTCCTCCCTTCCTCTCTCTATTCCTTTTTTCACAAATCCATTGGCAGCAATCACGGTTAATGTGCCATTTGACTATGTCGACCTTGGATGGAAGGTGAGCTTGCCCGAGCTAATTAAATTTCCTTTCCCGTAGTGAACTGTATCCCAGAACTATCGTTCACACTAAGCAGTGAAACAGGTTTGGGCATGTGAAAAAAACAAAAAAAATAAAAAGCTGGGGCCCCAAGAAAGTACTCTTGGCCTCATTTCCATTTGGCCCACATTGTCCTGTTCTTGGCTTAAATTTGGATCCCAGGACACATTTTCTCAGTTTCCTTTTCTCATGTTCCTGGATCTTTGTTGTAGAATTGTAGGAAACACAGAGTCAGGGGAGTCAGCCAAAAAGGATTTCTCCCCTTCCCGGGAAGGTCTCGGGTCCTGTCTCAGACACTACAGTGTGGGCAGCCCCCTCTCCACACGATTATTGTTTTCTTCGCCGTGGCCAGAAGTGGGGGGCTTTGAATTCACCTTGGTCAAAGGGGCTTTTTCTGTTCTCAGTTTTAAGGAGCCCCCCCGCCCCCGACTCCCCGCGAACCACAGCGCCCACCAGTGAGCCAGCCTGGTCCCGCTTTGACCTCCGGGATCCGGGGCTTCTGAGGACAGATCTAGAGCTCGTGAACTGGGGTAAGTGTGGCTCAGCGGCAGCATGAACAAAAAGGAGACAGAAGGCCACTGTTGGGCACAGCAGAGGGAGAGAGTGGGGCCCGGGGGCGGGGTGACAGGGGCGGAGGAGGGCATGACTGGAAAGAAGGCCGGGCCGCCGCCACTGCCATCCCAGGCAAGGACGGTGACAATAGGCCAACAGCTCACACACGGCACAAGGGCTGCCTCTGCCGGCCCAGCACTCCCTGTTGAAACCAGCTGGCACTGGTGTTAGTGGGGTCACGGGACCAACGTGGAATTTTCTGGAATAAGAGGCAGATTGGGAAGCATTCCCCAGACATTGCAATATCCAACCAGCCCCTCCTGCCATTTACCTTTCAGGCTGACCGCTGTGAATAATAATCATGAATATTGACTGTGCGCCCTCCCTCTCCTGGCTCGCCACTGTGAATTATTTTAGTCTCACGGTCGCGCGGCACAGTTTTGCTATGAGGTAGGCACTGTCGTTATCCCTGGTTTTCAATGGGAAGAACCAAAGCTTGGGTGGTGGGTTAAGTGACCTGACCAAGTTTACGCAGCTCGTAGCAAATGCCGGGCTTCTCTTTGGCGTCCCGTTTATGGTTACCACACGGCCACCGCCCGAGGCTTTGGACAACTGACCTCTCACCCCCATCCTGTGTCGTTAATATTATTTTTGTATTTGATGGCAAAATGGGCTTCCCGTGGGAGGGGGTGCGCGCAGAAGTGCATATTCTCCGTTCCTTCTACCGGTGAGCTCCGTTGGTGCTACCCGGTTTCCTCGGTTTTGTCTTCTCAGTGGTTGCACCAACTCTGGGCAGGTGGACACATCTCCACCCGGCCAGGTTACTGTCGCAGCCCTCGCTGCATTCTGCTCCCCAGCCCTCGTGACAGCAAGAAAACCCCACGCTTTTACGAAAAAAGCTCGTATTCGAAAGGATCGCTAAGCTTTCTAGTCCACCCCACTGATGGCCGTTTCATAGCCAAACCATTTCATCTGACATTTTTAAAGTGAAGATGATGGGTGCCTGGGTGGCTCGGTCGGTTAGGTGTCCAACTCCCGAGTTCGGCTCAAGCCATGATCTCGCGGTTCGTGAGTCTGAGCCCCA
This sequence comes from Neofelis nebulosa, assembly GCF_028018385.1. Taxonomy (NCBI): domain Eukaryota; kingdom Metazoa; phylum Chordata; class Mammalia; order Carnivora; family Felidae; genus Neofelis; species Neofelis nebulosa. The sequence goes on along the minus strand of NC_080794.1, from coordinate 5,588,381 downwards.
CGTCAGGCTCTGTGCTGACAGCGCAGAGCCTGCTTGGGATTCTCTGTCTCCTCCTTCTCGGCCCCTCCCTGACTTGTGCCCTCTCCCTCCCTCAAAAAATAAACTTAAAAAAAAAAAAAAAAAAGTGAAGATGATCTTCCGCTTTTGTATATTCAATATTTGCCGAGTACTTACTAGGTGCTTACTGAGTTCCTGCTAGCACAAGTACTGTTTGGGGCACTGTCTCCAAGAGTCTGCATGCTTAGGATGGGCATACTCTCGAAATCCTAGTGTTCCGGGGAAAGCATTTCTTGTGATTTTTCCCGCAGCACCCACTCTTCCTCTCCAAGGTGACCCCTCTAAGCCGTGAGAGAAATTAAAAATGCCTTCATGGAATCATTATCCCGTGATCCTCAATGTGATTGCTAACGTTACCACTAGGACCTTTCCGCAAGTCGCCAGTTGAGCACCTGTGTGTATGAGACCGGGAGAGAATGAGGGAGAAAAGACTGCCGTCGCTATTGTTCCTAAATGACAAGATTGGTTTTATCACCATGGTGTAATTATTAGTGTTACGTATCACCTTTACCTCTTATTTATGTAATAGTTCAGAAGCTAAAAAAAATTCTTTATTTCTTGGCAAATCTTGGATTCGACGGCCATTTGTTAAATTGGGTGGAGCATGAGCTTCTCAGATCCTAAGTGTATTTGTTTTTACTGCCGCGTAAAGTTACCATGAGCTCAGCAGCTCGAAGTGACACACGTTTATTATGTCTCATCTTCTACCGGTTAGCTGGGTCCTCTGCACAGGGTCTCACAAGACCGTAGTCAGTGTGTCCACTGGAGCTGGGGTCTCCTCTGGGCGCAGGGTCCTTTCTCTCCCAAGTTCATAGGGCAGAATTCATTTCCTCCCAAGCGTCTCCTGGTAGGTTTGCTTCTTCCAGGCCAGCAAGTGCGAGAGAGGATCTGATGCTTTGTCTGTGCCCCTCTAGATTTTCTTTTAAAGGGCCCATCTGATTAGGTCAGACCCACCCAAGATAATCTCTCCTGTGATTCAGCCAAAGACACCTGATTAGAGACCTTCATTACATCTGCAAAATCCCTTCACCTTCGCCACTCGCATCATGAAACACAGGGATGAGTGATACCCTTCCACCTTTGCTGCATTCTATGGTTGGAATGCAAACCAAGGCCCTGTTCGCACTCAAGGGGAGAAGGTTACATGTTACCAGGGTGAGGGACGCTGGGGATCATTTTAGAATCTGTGGATAGCAAGGTTGTCTGCATGCTTTTTCATCGATTTATACTCAGCAGAGCAACAGGCATACAATGTAAAAATAATTGACGGGTCCTGAGAACGTAGCGACTGGAAACAGATTCATGTTTTTGAAGGCGCACTCCAGAGCACACTCTGAGAAAGGTCACTTTCTCCCCCCAGCAGGTCTTAACAGGGGAGGGTGGAGGGAAGCATGGGTAGGTGACGGTTCAGAAAGCACACGAGCTAAAAGAAACACGAGCCGGAAAAATCTAGGTTCCCGTTCTAGCTGCTCCTCAGAAAGCTGTGTGAGCTTCCCCTATCTGGGGAGCAGGGTGGGAGGGAAATGGTAGCTGCCTTCCCTTGCAGGTCTGCTGAACAGGCAGAAAGAGACCAACAAACCCTTGTGGGGACAAAGGTCTTCACTGTCCTGACACAGACTGTCGGGAAGCTGGTGGATCACACTGTGCTTCTGTCTCAAAAGGCGGGTGCGTGATCACATCACCAGGAGCCGTTTTTGTTTTTGTTTTACTTTTTTTAAAGTTATTTATTTGTTTTGAGAAAGAGAGAGAGAGAGGGAGAGAGAGCGCGCATCAGCAGGGCCCGGGGGGTGGGGGTGGGGGTGGGCAGAGACAGGGAGAGAGCGAGAGCGTCCCAAGCACACAGCCCAACACGGGGCTCCGACTCACAAACTGAGATCACGACCCGGGCCGAAATCAAAAGTCGGATGCTTGACCGACTGAGCCACCCACCCAGGCGCCCCTGTTTTCGGTTTTGTTTTTGGCGATAACCAGTGAGGCGTTCTTGAAAGGCACCCACGTCTGTCCCATAAACTGGGGAATGCGTTCTCTGTGCACACATGAGGGGAGAGAAGAGCCCCTTACACACTCCCTCCAAAGTTGTACCTTAAACTTGAGGTCCAGAACCTCTGATGCAGCCTCTACAGCTGGCTTGCACGGTCCCCTGCATGTCTCTACAAGGCACACAAAGGAAGTGAGATAGGGAGGAGTGTGGGGCCATTCTCGGTCACGTGAGAATTGCTTCTCAGTTAGCCAGATCCGTGCAGCTGCACAAAACAAACACACATACAGTCCAGGCTGGCGAGACCGCCTGCAGAGTGAGCTTCCCTCCTGCAAGGAAACAGTCGTCTGATAATGTGTTAAGATCAGATTAATGTAGGAAGTAAACATGTAATAAATAATGATAGTGTAATAATGGTGTCTGTTGAAAATATGAGACCCGGAGTATGGATTTCTTAGGCTAATTTTGCCCTTATTTAAAAGAAACTGACAGACGTGCTTTATAAAATGGAAGATAATTTAACAAGGAGAGAACGGAAGAACACCAACTCATTTTCCTTGTTTAACCGTTGCCTTATTCTTTTGGCTTAGAAAGGACAAGTGAGTTTTTGCTTTCTTTTCTTTCTTTCTTTCTTTCTTTCTTTCTTTCTTTCTTTCTTTCTTTTTTAAAAAACAATTTTTTTTAACGTTTATTTATTTTTGAGACAGAGAGAGACAGAGCATGAACGGGGGAGGGGCAGAGAGAGAGGGAGACACAGAATCGGAAGCAGGCTCCAGGCTCCGAGCCATCAGCCCAGAGCCCGACGTGGGGCTCGAACTCACGGACCGCGAGATCATGACCTGAGCTGAAGTCGGCCGCTTAACCAACTGAGCCACCCAGGTGCCCCTCTTTCTTTCTTTCTTTCTTTCTTAGTTTATTTATTTATTTTGAGAGAGAGAGAGAGAGAGAGAGAGAGAGAGAGCATGAGCGGAGGAGTGGCAGAGAGAGGGGGAAAGAGAATCCCAAGCAGGCTCCCCACCATCAACACAGAGCCTGACATGGGGCTCGGTCTCACAAACAACGAGATCATGACCTGAGCTGAAATCAAGAGTCAGACATTTAACCAACTGAGCACTCCAAGTTTTTGTTTTCTTAGAGAACTGGTATTTAAATTGCACCCTCCACATCTCCCACCCTGTCCTCAGTTTCCCCACGCCATCCATTACAGATACGAGGCCATGCCTGGGTTCAAAATTCTCCGGGGAGCCACAGGACTTCACCCTCAATGCAGGAAAGAAAACAGGCGTTTTTAATGATCTGGAAGCCAGGTCAGTTTCTGATTTGCACACCTCAGAGCTTTCAGTTAATGGAAAGGCCCCAACAGCGTTATCGCAACGTGTTGTTGCTGACTCATCAGAAAGACCAGTCCTGTGATGAAGGAACCTGGGTCGTTATTTCTGTCGTATTCCTGTATCAACTGAAACATGCATTCTAGCACATGAAGCCATCTGAGTAAGCCACCTAGCTTTTGAGTCACACACCTAAGATATTTTCGTATCTGAGATGCGTAAAGCACAACTACACGTGACTCAGAGACACAGGCAAACAGTGGCCCCGTAAGAAACAGGAAGGGAAACGTCTTATAATAACCGCCTGGTCTGGACTATGGACTCTGTTGGGATTTTCAAATGAGGGGATCTTGTTGGTTTTGAAAGCCATGTTGACAAACTGATACCGTATTTTTAGCATGCCTTGAATGGAAAACATGCAAGATATGTGAACAACATATTTCCGAATATGACACATATTTATAAAACACAGCAAACGCATGACAGATTGAGTAGGATATGTGGAAAAAAATAACAGCTGCGGTACACCCTATTTCTTAGCAAATTCACACACAACAAATGACATTCATGTCCCACGGTTTGCAAAATCTATTTTTTAAGCATTTTAGGAAAGGAGGTACGGAATGAAAATAAAAGTTTGCAAAAGAAAAAAAAAAACCAGAAGGTGGATGTAAATTTAAGTGACGTGTCATGTAATTATCATGCGTAAAAGCATGCTGCCCTTTGATGGGAATGATACTAAATGAGGCATTAGAAGTGATTTGCATTTTCAGGTGGGCTCAAATGTCATGTATAAGGGAAGGCATTTGGAAAATTTCAGTATAAAACAACCAAGAAGTGTGCCGAAGGTGTTAAGATTTACTTGGATGGAGGAGAATTGGTGCCGATCATAGTTTGGGTTCTGAACTGAGACAAATCTGGGTTCTGAACTGAGACTGGGCTCTGAACTGAGACAACTCTGACCAGAGACACTTGGATTTGGATAAAAGGCCATAGGGATCCATGGTCTGTTCTAAAGCAGGGACTTAGCACGAGACGCAGCGTTTTTAGGGGGATAGTGTTAGCGCCTGTGAGCACAAAGTAACCTCTGAGGACAGTGGTATGAATTCCTTATGTGTGTAATATAGGCATTTAGGATTTACAAAGGAGTTTTCTCATTTTCAAATGCGTAATCTTATCTGAGCTATGGAACCCCCTTGTGAGGCATGCATTCATCACGCACACAGTCCTAACAAAGAAATCAAGAGTTGTGACTTTGGGGTCACACTCAGAGGAGGCACCAATCCTAACAACCAGGATGTTTGTCCCTTTAGGATGATCCCCGGGAGACATGAGGTTACGGGTATTTTTTTTTTTTCTCTTCTTCTTGTTACTTCTGTGTTTGTCCAAATTTTCTGCAATGAGAAAATATGATTTTATAACTCTAAAGTGACATGAAATATTATTGCTGTAAACAAGGGACAGAATCCCCCGTTCTCATTCCTTCTAGACCATTCCCTTTGCTCCACCCCCTACTGGAAGCTGGGACCGACTTTCCTATGCTATTCATTGCTGGCCTCTGCCCCCAGCTGGAGCTCTCCCAGAACTCAGGGCTCTGTTCGTAGGCTGAGCTGGTGTAAGTCAACTTAGAACAGGTCAGCCTGGGAGTCTAGAGGACTAAATTTGCGTCCTGTTTTCTACAATGCTGGGAAGTTCCTTCATATCTGTATGCCTTAGTTTCCTGCTCTGTATCCTTTTTGCCAGATATGGAGTGTTTCAAGATTCCCAAGCAAACATTGCCTTATCAAAGAAAGGTGATGCGAAGATTACATTCTTGTGGGAGACTGCTAACGTGTTGAAATACCGCACTTGTGTTTTCTGCTTGGCCTTGGCCTTACCGAAAGGAGACTTTGGGTAACAGAAGTAGGGGGAGGGAAAGAAGGTGGGCATGAGAGACGGTGGAGAGGGAGGTGTACCAGTTGGACCGAGGCTGGAGTCATTAGCGGGCATTCTGAGCTCCTCTGGCCCTTCCTGGGCGGGCGTGGCTCTAATGGGACCTCCCTCACTAACGGACACGCCACAGAAACTCATTCAAGGAGGCCATCTGATCTAGCGTCATAGATAATAACAGACCAGACTGCTTCCTTGACCTTGGGCAAGCAACTTAGCCTCTCAATTTCCCACTTTCTCTACCTGTAAATAAATGATCTCACTGGGAGGTGAAGGATAATTGAGATCGAGTTTCCAAAGGATTTTTAACTCCTTCGAATGCATCAGTTTTAAACTTTGGGGAAGGGAGGGTTCTTGGAACCCTCTGAGAATCTAATGAAGGCCAGGAGGCTTTCTCCCAAAACGACATGTACCTGGCCATCAACTTTCATATAAATTCGTACGGTTTATAAATTCCCTGAAGCTTAAACTTCCTCTAATTTAGGGGAAAAAACCTATACCTGCCTTAAAAGCAAAGTGCTATAAACATGTAAAAGATAAATAATGTGTCATTTTCGTGTCACTGCCATCCTGTGCATTTCATTCGTGAAGCTCATGTGTTGTTATCACGACTATGCTCCATGCATTATTGTTAAAAATACTCTGGGGCCCCTGGGTCGCTCCGTTGGTTAAACGTCCAACTTCAGCTCAGGTCATGACTCATGGTTTGTGAGATCAAGCCCTGCATCAGGCTCTATGCTGGCAGCGTGGAGCCTGCTTGGGATTCTCCATCTCCCTCTCTCTCTCTGCCTGTCTCTCACACTCTTTCCAAATAAATAAATAAACTTAAAAAAAATACTCTACTTTCTCTATTGGTTTTCGTCCTTCCCCGACACCCACCACCAGATTATTATTATTATTATTATTATTATTATTTACATTAAGCACCTTGGAACCAAGGATGCTTTGCTACTGGTGTTCTGTGTAAGACGACATAGGTCTCTTCCATCTAAGTATAATCTAGTAAATAGATAAGAATATGTATAATTAAAGTGAGCTGCTAAAATGAGTTCTTTTTTTTTTTTTTTATCAGTCTTGGACAGTTAAAATTGCAATGCTTGAGAGAGAATGAAAAGTGGCCCCTCGTCATGTTATAGAGGGCACTTGACACAGGCATTCAATCTGAGATTGATTAAAATTTGCATACTTCTTATTATTTATTCTAAAATAATTGAAAAGCAGTGGTCTTGAAGAGAGAATTTTTTTTGAAGAACAATATTTTATGCATTGGTTCCAAAGGAACCAGCCCATTTATTCAATAATGAAAAAAGGCATTATTTTCACATCGCCACCTGATGTCTTCTGTTTTCTCCCGTCATTATTTAGCTCAGCTGGAAATTAGGCATCTTCTTCCGTGACGCTTAAAAAAAAAAACAAAAAAAAACTTGTGTTGTGAAATAGCACTATCCTTTGTGGACGACTGGACTTCAGAAAAAGACACTTGGCATGGGTTAACATGCTTCTTGGGCTTATACTGGACCCTCCTTTCTTTTCCTTTTCCGTTTTTGGCACAATGGATAGGTTTTTAGCACGCCAGAATCTGTAGTTCTTGTTCTCTGAGATGTATGCGTGTGTATATATATATATATATATTTTTTTTTTTCCTTTTTACTATCGTCTATAAAAGGAGCCCGCTATTGATTGTAGCTGACTGAGTCGCTTGAGTTGATATCTAAGCAACGCTAACCCAGATAGGGATTAGCATTACATCAGCTGTCAGGCGAGGAAGCCTGGCAGAGTGCCAGCCTGTAAAAAACGGAACGCGTTTGCGTCACTGTTCCCTTGGTGATGCTTCTTGGAGCCTTGTCAGCTGTCCCCTGAGGTTGTTTCCTTAATATGTCAACAGACATTCCTGAATCTTTAATGCTGGATAGCTCTTTTCCTCTTCCAAAAACACTTAGGTGACCAAACAGCTGGTGCTATGATCTTTCGAAATGTATCTCTTTCATGAAATACGTGTTTGCTCTGTGTTTGCTCTGTTCGGAACAGTCGAGGGGATTTAAGAAGGTTTGGATTTCTGCTTCTCCCATGTTGGAGGACCTATTTTTGAAGAAACAGGACAGCCAGCTTTAGTGCTGGGAGCTGCTTCTCTGCTTTTATGTTCCTTCGGAAAACCCCGTATTCCCTCACCAGCTTATCCAAACCCTCCAATTATCCTGTTACACTGTGACATCTCATAGAACAAAACAGCTGGTTGAAAAGACCCGGCTGGAATTTGCCCCCATTTATGATTTGCTCTCTGACCTGGCTCTAAGAACATCCGCGAGACAGAAAAAGGTGTGGGCAGTGACCTTGAGCGTCCCCTGCTTACCGAGAGCCGCGTAGAAGAAAGGTTTGTCACCCGTTGCCCACGTGAAATCCATTTCCTCATTTTCCCGACGTCTTTTTTTTTTTTTGCCATCCTGGCAACTCGATCTCTACTTCCATCTTGGAAAATTTTACACTGAAAAGTAAGTGGGTAAAGCCTCGCGCTAACATACCTTCTTTCTCTCTCTCTCGCTCTCTCTCTCTCTCTCTGTCTGTCTCTCTGCAAGTAAACGTAGCCCATTGAAACTGGGTTATTTCTCCCTGCTCAGTGACCCTCCAGATCATTATGCCGTGGCTATACCAGTTAATTACAGTCAATAGTTTGAGCAACTTAAATTTGGAAAGAAGTCATTCGGGTTTTGGAGGGGTAGTGTGGCGGTGTTATTAAATTCATTTAATCATAAGCGACCATGATGGAGTACGTAACTGGGGGGAAAGCCACTTTCACGGTGTGTGAGCCTCAGACTCCGCTGTCAGAGGAGCGCCTGGCGTCGAGCGGGCACACATCTTGTCCTTTGGAGACACACTAAGGGCCCCGAGAATTCCGTGGCCGTGGAAGCTGTCTCTGGGCTAGGTCTCCTGGGACGGCCGCTTCCTCATTCTGCCAGCTGATGTAGCAGTCGGGTTTCTGTTCCGCAAGTCCTGTGCCCCCGGCGCCCAGCCTCCCGGGAGCCCCTTGATCACCCCCCCTGCAGAAGGTCCCCAGTGGCTCCCCGGGGGACAATGGGAACAGAGCTGCCCAGGAGAGGAGGGAGTTAGGACCCTTGGGTTTTAGAATTGAAGGGAATTTTTAGAGTTCGTGAAACCCAAGCCCGACATTCATTTTAAGAATGAAAAATCTGAAGTTTGCTGGTGTGGGCTAGCTGGTATCATATCTGGGAGGAGGACCCATCTCTCTGCACTGGCTTTTGTTTTTCTTATTTTATATTCAAAAAAAAATATTTATATTGAGAGAGAGAGAGCATGAGCAGGGGAGGAGCAGAGAGGGGGGGTGGAGAGAGAGAATCCCAAGCAGGCTCCATGCTGTCAGCAAGGAGCCAGATGGGAGGCTCGAACCCACAAACCTCAGGATCATGACCTGAGCTAACGTTAAGAGTCAGATGCTTAACCGACTGAGCCACCCAGGCGTCCCTGCCCTGCTTTGTACAGCAGCAGCTCTTGTCCGGGGGCAGAGCTGGGCTGGGGCAGCACAGGCCACTCTTCTCCCCGGTTCAGTGTCCTGTCCAGTGGAGTCAGTGGCTCGAGGACCACTGAGGCCACATGCAGCGTGGAACTGAGCACTACGGATGGGGGCTCCACTCCAGCAGGCTGTCACCCAAGCACACCTCTGTTTTTCCTCACTTAGCCGGGGGCCTGCAGGAGAGCTTCGCTGTGCTGTGTGCACCCCACTTACAGCAGCGAGGGAATGCCATCCCCGACCGCGCACACCCCCTGGAGGGACCGACGAGGCAGCAAGAGTTAGCCCAGCCGTTGCTTTGGGGCCAGAGGCACAGAGTCTGGATGGTGCCGAGGACAGCATGTAACAAGACTCCTTGTCTCTTCCCCTTGGGAGCCAGGAAGGGGAAAAAAAAAAAAATCACAGACACCTGTAAGAAAGTGGAAAGAGGACTCTTAGCCCTCATATAGGGCTTCCACATCCGGAATAAGATTTCCTCACCCTTACTTCTTCCCTTGCTGCCCCAAACTCCACGCATCCCCCATGGGCTGGGCTGGCGCACGGCTGGCTCAGCTCGGTGGCTGTGATTCGGAGGGAGGGCTTGGGGGTCCGAACTCCTGCGTTCCAGTCCCCGCTCTGCCACTTGATAGCTGTGCGATCTCGGGCCAGATTTTCTCCTCTCAATGTCCTCATCTGGGAAATGGAGAGAACGCTATTGAGTTTGATGAATATACCAGAAGGATTAAGTGAGGTGGGGCCCCGTAGCGTGCTTGGCAAAGCGCCCGGCCCAGAAGGGGTCAGTACGCCTCAGTCGCCGCTATTAACATCGCGCGGAGAACGCTTGGAGAGAATTCTCAAGGCAACTGATAGACACACATCTTCTCCGGTTTGGGGTGGGTGTGCGTTGGGAACCAGTGTACCGGCCTGGCGAGCAGGAGGTGAGCCGGAGACGAGGAGACGGGTTGGTGGGAACAACACAAACGACCTAGACCTTGACCGAGCTGCATATCAACATATATCCCGCCTAAAGGGTTGGAGCCGGCTTGCACTTGCCTGTGGCGGGGGGCACCTGGTTCTCCCACGCAGTCTGACCACTGGACACGACTGGGGGGAAAAGAGAGAAAAGAAACGCCAAAGTAATAATGGTTAGCATCGGCATGGCACGGTCACAGTCTCGGGAGGACCTTCATCTCTGTAGACAGCAGAGGGTTTTACACTATCCTCTTTTTGCAGATGAAAGAAACACTTTCTTAGACTCTAGGGACTTGCCTCAGATTGAAGAGTGAATAAGTGTTGGCGGTCAGGCCTGGACTCCCTTCTTTCTCAGAATGTTCCTCCCGGTCACACTCAGATGCATGCGCAGGTGTGCGCACGCTCCTGCCCGCATACACACGCACACACGTGTGCACACACATGGAGGCACACAAGCGCACGCTCAGATGGGCACGATCTAGGCCAGGGAGACCCGGCGTCTGCAATGTGCTTTGCTCGCTCCAGTTGCCGGGGGTCCTGTAGCGCTTGGAGAGGTGGCTGCAGAGACCGGGGTCCGGCCCGCTGCACCGAGGCTCAGATAAACCCGGGAACCAGGAACCAGGAACCTGTCACCCCCTTCCTTCCCCCGAAGGCACCGGGGCGGACAGACTGGGCACGGGGAAAAAAGGCAACGTCCCCTTTCGTGTTTCCCAGACGTGCCTTTTGCCATCACGACAACTGCGAGTTGCTCTGGGAATCAGTCCTTCTCCCTCAAGCTCTGGAATGAGTCATTTGGCAAAGAGCTGCGTGCGGAAATTACAAAGCTTCCGTGTCACCTATGGAAACCGTGGTGGGGCTTTTGTTTGTTTTGGGTTTATTTCTGCCGCTGTCCTCACTTCCGCTGTGTGAGAGGCCAGTGGGGAACCACATGCTTCACACGTGCTGCACATGCGCACCCCGCCTACACGCGGAGGCCTAGGGCGCAGGCTGGAGGGCCCCGGCTTTCCTCTCTCTGCTCGCCCTTCCAATTCCTCTGAGATCACATCCGCTGCAGCCTTGCCCCGCGGGCCACTGTCGTAGGAAAGCAGATTGGGCCAGTGGAGACCACTGTGGGCTGGGCTCGGCCCCACTGCGGGAGGCACCTGTGCGAAAAGGCTCCACCTGGGACACTTGGGACATGTTTTAAGGGGACACTTTCTTGCTTCACGTCCTCTACAGGCTTTAGGGGTTTCTTTTACCATACATCTTTTGTTTTAAATTTTATTTATTTATTTTTAGAGAGAGAGAGAGAGAGAGAGTGTGTGCCAGAAGGGCAGAGAGAGAAGGAGACAGAGAATCCCAAGTGGACCCCAAGCTCAGCGTGGAGCCTGATCGCGGAGCTGGATCTCTGAGTCGGAGGCTGAACCGACTGAGCCCCCCCAGGTGCCCCAAACCATAAACTTTTTTATGCCCTTGATACTTAATGCTCTTTTCATGGTTGGCTCACTGAAAAAAAAATTTTTTTTTGTTCCTGGAAACAAGAAAGGAGCTCGTAATTTTTTTTTTAATTTTTTTTTAATGTTTATTTTTGAGACAGAGAGAGACAGAGCATGAACAGGGGAGGGGCAGAGAGAGAGGGAGACACAGAATCCGAAACAGGCTCCAGGCTCTGAGCCGTCAGCATAGAGCCCGACGCGGGGCTCGAACTCACGGACCGTGAGATCATGACCTGAGCCGAAGTCGGACGCTTAACCGACCGAGCCACCCAGGCGCCCCTCATATATTTTTAAATATTGTTACCTAGTCACTGGTGATCTGGATTTGAGGATTGGGACTTTAGTTCTTTTCGGAAACCCTGAGCCGGTCTGGTCTGTACACAGGTGTCCACCAGGCAGCTGGCTGATGGAGGCTGTGTCACAGAAAGTCTGAGAGTCTGTGACTTCTTCTATGGTGATTATGGGAGTTTGGCTACCGGGCTGACAGGGCTCCCCCCCCCCCCAACCTATGGAAAATTGGGTTTTGCTGCAGGTTGACCTTGGAAAAGAACGGGTAAGTAAATATAATTTAAATGGTTCATTTATTTTTTTCTTTAGGGACATGGAAAACAACCAAGACCCTTAGCTGTAGAGAACAAACTGATGGTCACCAGAGAGGAGGTGGGTGGGAGATAGGTAGAATAGGTGATGGGGATTAAGGAGTGTACCTGTCGTGATGAGCTCCGGACGAAGTGTTCAATCACTATTCTGTGCACCTGAAACTAACATAACCCTGGATGTTAACTCTACTGGAATTTAAAATAAAATTTAAGAAAAAACACACGCCTTAAAGAAAGATGCTGCTGAAGGAGAGCTCAAAAAAAAAAATAAATAAAGGTTTACATAAACTGCTTATTTTTGCAAAACTGGCCCTTGCTGATTTAACTGGTGGCTCACTCGTTCGTTCATTTCCTGACCGCTGTGGTGGGCCAGGCACCCTGCTCTGTGTCAGAAACACAAAGTTTAATAAGACATGGTCCCTGCCTTCAAGGCGCTCATAACCCGGTAGGAAAAGCAGTTGCAGAGACGATCGGGTAACTGTGGTATGTGCTGTACTTGAGGCTGAGTGATGGGCTCCACCCAGCGTGGGGGCAAGGCTTCGGAGAGAGGACAAACCGTGTCTTTAACGTGGGTTTAAAAATAAGTGCCTTATAAGAGCCAGTGCCTTGTCTCCCTCCTCCTCTGTCTAACATTTGTCCACGGTGGCTCTAAGGAATTTGGCCACGTTATCCGGCTACCAGTAAACAACTACGCCACCCAAACATTAGAACTGATACGCACGTTCAGTAAGGTTGCAGGATATAAAATCAATATCCAAAAATCACTTGCATTTCTATGCACTAACCACAATCTATCAAAAAGAGAAATTAAGAAAATCTTATTTACAAGAACATCAAAAAGGATAAAATAGGAATAAATTTAACCAAGGGGGTGAAAGATCACCCTGAAAACCACAGAACATTGGTAAAAGAAACTGAAGGAGACACAAATACAGGGAAAGATATTCTGTGTTCATAAACTGGGACAGTAAATATTGTTAAAATGTCTATACCACCCAAACTCTCTACGGATGCAGGATTATCCCTATCAAAATTCCAGTGGCATTTTTCACAGAAATAAGAAAAATGAGCTTCAAATTCATATGGAACCACCAAAGGCCGGGAATAGCCAAAGCAATCCTGAGATAGAACAAAGCTTAACAAAGAGGCACTGTACTTCCTGATTTCAAACAAGGCTACAGTAATCAAAACAGTGTGGCATTGGTCTAAAAACAGACATACAGGTCAATGGAGCAGAGTAGGCAGCTCAGAAATAAACCCACACATATATCATCAATGGCTGTTCAGCAAAGGAGCGAAGGATTTACAAGGGGGAAAGGATAGTCTTTTCAATAAATGGTAGGGGGAAAACTAAATATCCACATGCAAAAGAATGAATGAAATTGAGCCTTCATCTTCCACCATACACAAAAATCAGCTCCATATGTATTAAAAGGCATGAACATGAGACCTGAAAACATAAAACTCATTGAAGAAAACATAGAGTAAAAGCTCCTTAATATTGGTCTTGGCGATGATTTTTTTTTATTTGACACTGAAAGCAGAGGCAGCATAAGCAAAAGTAAACAAGTGGGACCCATCAAATTAAAGAGCTTCTGGGGGGCACCTGGGTGGCTCAGTCGGTTAAGCGTCCCACTTCGGCTCAAGTCATGATCTCACGGTTCACAAGTTTGAGCCCCGCGAGGGGCTCTGTGCTGACAGCTCGGAGCCTGGAGCCTGCTTCGGATTCCGTGTCTCCCTCTCTCTCTGCCCCTCCCCTGCTCGTGCTCTGCCTCTCTTTCTCTCTCTCAAAAATAAATAAATCATTAAAAAAAATTAAAGAGCTTCTGCACAGCAATGAAACCGTCAACAAAATGAAAGGCGACCTACAGAATGGGAGAAGATATTTGCAAACTATATGTCTGGTAAGGGGTTACTATCCAAAATAGACAGAGAGCCCATACAACTTAATAGCAAAATAATAATGATAATAATCCCAATTTAAAAAACGGGCAGAGGACTTAAATAGACATTTTTCCAAAGAAGACCTACAGGTGGCCAACAGGTACATGAAAAAGTGCTCAACATCCCTCATCATCAAGGAAATGTAAATCAAAACCACAATGACAGATCACCTGACACCTTGTCAGAATGGCTAAAACACAGGAAATAACAAGTGTTGGGGGGCACCCGGGTGGCTCCGTCAGTTAAGTGTCCTCCTTCAGCTCAGGTCATGACCTCACGGTTCGTGGGTTTGAACTTCATGTCGGGCTCTGTGCTGACGGCTCAGAGCCTGGAGCCTGCTTCCGATTCTGTGTCTCCCTCTCTCTCTGCCCCTCCCCTGCTCATGTTCTGTTTCTCTCTCTCTCTCTCTCAAAAAGTAAATAAACATTTTTTTTTAATTAAAAAAAAAAAAGAAAGAAGTGTTGGCAAGGATGTACAGAAAAAGGAATCCTTGTGCACTGTTGGTGGGAACGCAAATCAATGCAGTCACTGTGGAAAACAGTATGGCGGTTCCTCAAAAAACTAAAAATAGAATGACATATGAGCCAGTAACTACACTACTGGGTATGTACCCAAAGAATATGAAAACACTAATTTGAAAAAATATAGCCCCCCCCCGTGTTTATTGCAGCATTATTTACAATAGCCAAATTATGGAAACAGCCCATGTGTCCATTGATAGATGAATGGACAAAGAAGATGTGGGATGTGTATACAGTGGAATATTACTGAGCCATGGAAAAAGAAGGAAACCTCGCCATTTGCAACCACATGGATGGATCTAGAAAGTGTAAGGCTAAGTGAAATAAGTCAGAGACAAATACCATGTGATTTTACTCATGTGGAATTTGAGAAACAAAACAAAGAAAAAGAGAGACACGCAAGAAATTAGACTCTTAACTATAGAGAACCAGAGGGGAGGTGGGTGGGGGGAGGGGTAAAATAGATGAAGGGGACTAACGCTTACTAACACTTAACCGTATTGAGCACTGAATAACGTATAGAATTGGTGAATCAGGGGCGCCTGGGTGGCTCAGTCGGTTAAGCAGCCGACTTCGGCTCAGGTCACGATCTCGCGGTCCGTGAGTTTGAGCCCCGCGTCGGGCTCTGTGCTGACCGCTCAGAGCCTGGAGCCTGTTTCAGAGTCTGTGTCTCCCTCTCTCTCTGACCCTCCCCCGTTCATGCTCTGTCTCTCTCTGTCTCAAAAATAAATAAACGTTAAAAAAAAATTAAAAAAAAAAAAAGAATTGGTGAATCACTATATTATACACCTAAAGCTAATATAACACTGTACGTTAATTATACTGGAATTTAAAAAATAAAGATTAAGATAAAATTTTTTTCAAAAGGAAAGGAAGACTAATAAAATTTAGGAGCCCTGAAAAAAAAAAAAAGAAAGACGAGATAATAAACGCTGGCGAGGACGTGGAGGAAAGGGAACCCTCGCACACTCTTGGTAGGGCTGGAAATTAGAGCAGCCCCTGTGGAAAATAGTATGGAGGTTCCTCAAAATATTAAAAATAGAACTACCATGTGACCTAGCAATACCACTTCTGGATATATCTCCAAAGGGGAAAAAAATCATTGTCTCAAAAGGATATCTGCACCCCCATGCCCACAGCGGCATTATTCACAATGGCCAAGGTGCAGAAACAACCTATATGTCCTTTGACGGATGAATGAATAAAGAAAATGTGATGTATCGCAATGGGCTATTATTCAGTCCTCAAAGAATCCTGCCATTTGCGGCATGGGTAAGCCTGGAGGGTATTATGCCAAGCGAAATAAACCAGGTAGAGACAAATAATGCCTGAGATCACTTATATGTAGAATCTTTAAAACCAAATAAACAAATAAACTGGGTCTCAGAAACAGAGTTGAATGGTGATTCCCATGGGGGAAATGGCGAGAGGTTGGTAAAAGGGTACCTTTCAGTGATTCGATGAATAAGATATGAGGATCTCCGGACGCCCGGGTGGCTCAGTCAGTTAAGCAACCGACTCTTGATTTCAGCTCAGGTCACGATCTTGCGGTTCGTGAGTTCAAGCCCCGTGTTGGGCTCTGCGCTGATAGCGTGGAGCCTGCTTGGGATTCTCCCTCCTCTCTCTGCCCCTCCCCTGCTTGTACTCTCTCTTTCTCTCTCTGTGTCTCAAAACAAATAAACTTGAAATTTGCTGCGAGAGTAGAACTTCTGTATTCTCACTAAAACAAGTGAATGTCTGAGGTGCTGGACATGTTCATTAACTCAACGGTGGGACTTCTTCACGACCATCACATCGCCATGCTCATAGCGACTTTTTTTTTTTAATTTTTGTCTATAATATGGGACGTGTTCATTAACTCAACGGTGGGACTTCCTTCATGATCATCACCTCCCTCATAGCGACTTTTTTTCTTTTAATTTTTCTCTATAATATGGGAAGGCTTACAGTTTCGATATGTATCATTTGTAGCACTTAAAAATATATTTAAGACCCTGCCGTGTTGTTACAATTTTAGTCATTAGCTATTAAAATGTATTCACTTATTAGAATTTATTCATAGAATCCATTATTCATTGTAAACATCTGGGGAAGGAAGGTACATAGACCTTCTCCGGCCCCGGTGCCCAAGCTAGTGCTTCTGCTGGGGAATTCAACTCAGGACACGGCTGTGTGTCTGGAGGACGTTCCCTTTAGTTTTCTCTCCCCTTCATGCCTAGTTGCGGCTTTTGGAATCGTTTCAGTTGGACAGAAAACCGAGGAAGTTATGTCAGATGAATCATTTCACTGTGCGTTGTTGTATAGAATCACTTCCCCTGGATAATTAATAAAAGATTGACAGGAAGAATGTTCCTGGAATAATGAGCAGGCAGTTTCAGAACTGGAGCTTGTATTTTCCTCATTTTGCTCGAGCCACGGTGAACGCCCGGTTTTTGCCACTTGAGGATTTTTGACAGAGGTGAAAACGGCCTTCTGAGAGCGACTGCACGGCTGGTCTTCGGTAGGACGCAGCCTGGGGACTCCCGGAGCGGAGACCCCCCACCCTCCCCGCCGCAAAGACACCACAGAAGGCTGCCACGACCGGGCAGAGCCCCTGCCAGACCCCTAAGGCCGCCTCTCCGGGATCACCCGCTTTGCACACCGGTTTTGGCATTTCGTGGCTCTGATTCACATCTTTATAATCTCTTATATTCACATCATTATAATTCTCATCTTTATAATGAGAAGAGGTTTCCAGTTTGTAGGGAAGTAAGTCAGGCAGTGCAGATTCAGGTGGCATATAAGTTTTTTTTCTGTTTTTACATAAGATGGTGCAAAAAAAGTTTTCGCGGACTACACCAGGAATCCTAAATCCTGGTTGGTCAACACCGCATAGGGCTCACGTTACATCGAATCGCTTTAAACCCTGTAAACTAATGTGGGGACCATAGAACTGATTTGCTTTTTGGGTCAATACGCTGACCTGACTATAGCCCCTCTTTTTCATATTTTTGCCTTTTAAACGAAGTTTGTTCCTTTCTGCGATTACCCTCTCCTCTCTCTTTTACTTGTACGTGCTGAGACACGTCACGACTTCATGAGTAATCTTGATAACATCACTCAGATTAAAAAAGAACTCTGGCGCTGATCTGAACCGTGACCTCTTGCAAGTCGCTGCAAGGCTTTGAACTTCGGTTTCCCAGACTGGAAGAGGAGGCGATTGGACTAGAATGTTTCTGGTTCCTTCCAGTGGAAAAAGGCTGTGGTCCTGACGTGCGCCTGGGTTGGCTTGGGGCCGAGCTTTACGGCTTCATTGTGAGGTACCTGAGGGTTCCTCGGGGATCCCTCTGGGGACTCTGCCCTTCCTTCTCTCCATCTCCCCTCCACCTGTCCCTAGGTGCTCACCTCCCAGCCTTTCAGGACTCTGCTGCCCCAGGCCAAGAGCTCAGACCGCTCTCGGCTGCCACTGGGCCACGCAGGACTTGACCCTTATCTCTCTCTGCTCCTCCCTCCACCCCTAACAGAGCTGCTGTTCTGTGCCTTCCATGGTGGAAACTCATGCAGGGGTCTTCAAACTGGATCCCCTAGGAGTGCCCGAGACCCAGAAGACGTAAATAGGTTTCTCTCCCCAGAAGCACACAATTGCTTTGAAAATGTGTGTTTTCTCTTAAAAGTTCGTGGAACACATGCATTCCAGTTCGAAATGCATCTGTTTGTTTCATTGGAAGAATACTGCTTTAAATAACAGAGGAACGCTAATCCACAGGTAAGACAGAAGCTCCAGGAGAATATTTGAGAAATGTGGAACAGGTTCGCTGAACCACTGGCACGGCTGGAGGAAGAGCTGTTTGCGTTATCTTGCGGTCCTTCGAGCCCTGCCTCCTTTCTTACATGTGTGCATTTTGCATGCACGCAGCAATTTTTGCGTACGTTAGTGAATTATTTCCCCGGATATGGTTTTGTGTGTGTGTGTGTGTGTGTGTGTGTGTGTGTGTGTGTTCCAGCCCACATGGTAGGGAGGGGGACACGATGAGGGGACGCTCTGGGGGGCAGGGCATGCCAGGCAAGGGGGTCACCGTCTTTGCCCAGCTGTCTGGACTGCTCCGGGTGACTTGGACCCGTGCCGCTCTGGGCAGGTTCCTTTCCTAACCTGAGACGACGGGTCACCCTGCTCAGCCTCTCCCACAGGCCACCGACGTCTTGAACGTTGTTGGAAGAGCTGCTGTTTCGACAGTCAGTAGAACCGTAACTTAATTTTCACCCTTTACGTGGCCAATTGCACGTACAGATGATGGTCCTGTAACGTCTCCCGACAGGGTGTTGGCCACTCCTGCTCAGATCCTTGGGGGGCTGGGGTCCCGGAAAAGTACCGCTCGTCTACACTCTCGGGGGACTGCCTATACCTCCAGGGCCGGAGTGGAGGGGATGGTTCAGGTCAAAGGCAAGTGTGCCTTAGCCAAACCCCGTCAACCCCTCGGCTGCTCATTGACGCCAGGGTGCTAATAAGGGACCTACCTCACCGGGGGGTGTGGGCGCACTTGAACTGATTTTATGTAGCAGGACACAAGTGCTAAGTATTATTATAGTTATAGGAAGAGAGCCACCATTAGCATTTTTAAGCCCTAAGGATACTTGAAAATCAGAACCTCACGGAGGTGCGGATAATGGCTGCCTGAGAGCTGGAAACTGCTTATACACAATCACCAAGCTGCCAGCGTTTAACTCATCACGGTGCAGAGTAATTTGGGTTACATCAGCCCGAAAGGGGGCTGGGGAACCTGGAAGGGGTGGTAATTAAAAAAAAAAAAAACACATCCTTTTCTATGTGTTCATTTAATCAACCACTATCAGCAGAGTGTCTGGATTTGATGCTGGCAGGGGGTTGAGGGGCCCCGCAGCACAGCCAGCCTCCAGGAAGGGAGGGACGATCCTGAGTGGGGTGCGGGGGGGTTATTCCAGAGCTGACGGAAAGTGGCAGGATCCTGGGGCAGATGGACAAGTGCTGGGGCTCCGGGAGGGCCTGGCACCCTGCAGATCCCCCCTCCCCCCAAACTGTTCGTGGAGTGAGTGAAATAAGCAAATAAAAAGGAACAATGGTCAGAAAGTCCAGGGGGGGTGGGAGGTATTCGGGCAAGTTCAAGGCAGCAAAGCCCAGGACAAACCATTGAGTGACAGGGTGTGCTCGACCTCAGAGGGATGGCACAATGGCGGCAGAGGTCCCAGGTACGGACCTGGGTTGTTCACAAGAAGCCACGGGCACAAAAGGACAGAGAGAACAGGAGCAGGGCCGGGCCCTGGGAAATGAGCTGAGCTGACAGCTGAATCCCCCAGACACCACCGAAGGGGACTTGCGGCTTCACCTCTGAGTCCCAGCACACCACACCGCATGCCCCGTCGTCTCTGTTCAGGTGGGCCTCCTCCCAGGTTCCCCGGCAGGAGATTTTTTACCCAGTCTTCCATTGCCAGCTTGCCGGGTGCTTTATAAATATTTTTTTCAGTTTATCCTCACAGCAGTGAGTTGGTGGTCAGCGTTGGCCCAGGTTTTCCAGTGACGAACCTTGGCTCAGAGAGGTTAAGTGGCTTGCCCGAGGTCACACAGCAAGTAAACACGAGCGATCGGGGTTGGCACCAGGAACGTCTGACTGCAAAGCCCAGATTTGTTCTCTATCAAGTCCTTTCATGGACTCACGGAGCCTCCAAGCCGGGAGCGGTCCGGAAGGTCATTTCGATGAGCCCTCTCAGCAATGCAGCAATATTTCCACCCCCCCCCCCCCCATTCTCCATAAATTGCTTATGCTCTTGCTCAGAGAAATGGCAAACAGGGACAAAAAGAAAGAGGAAGCAGGTGAAGGGGGAAGAAGGAAGAAAGGGAGGGGGAAAACAAAAGTCTGGCTTCAATGAGCATATTTAGGATTTCATTGACAAAAAACAACCTAGCAAGAAGCCACTTTACTTTCGGCATACCTGAACAGTTTGGATTTCGTGTTTAGTGTTGTCTTATATCAAGTGACATTTGGAGACGGGCCCTGTCGCCTTCTGGGGCTCGAAAGTCCCAAAAGGGCCCGATCTGCTCAGCTCAGTCCTGGCCTCTGAGAAGGGCCCTCTCCCTCCAGGCAAGGCTTTGTCTCCTCTTGACAAACGTCCTAATTCGCTGCCCTCATAATGGAGCTTTTCTATCACATCTCCCAGTTTGACCCCGTGTCTGTAGCAGCCCAGAGGGCCCCCGTCCCGCCTGCCCTGGCTTCCGGAGTGAGACAAACCCAGGGTGAAGGTAGGAGACAGGCCGGAGATGCTCCCCCAGCCGGTGGAGATAAGAGAGAGTAGCTTTCCCGGATCTGGGACCTCGGGGAGACAGAAACTCTGAGAGCCTAGAGTTGAAGTGGGGTGCAGAAAGGCGAATCGGTCAAGGCACAAGGGCTCTAGTTCTGTCTAGCATGGAGCTTCTAGAATTCCAGGTGAAGAGCAGACAAGGCTGTGACCCGGCGAGGGTGGCTGCCACGACCTCCTGTTGCCCGAAAATGTGCCAAAGGGCACCGGGATCCTGAGAGCGCAATGAGGCAGGCTTCCTGCCCTCAGGTTGCCTAGAATCTAGGCCAGGAACCAACTAGAAGCGACATGAAAATAACCATAAGGGCAAGAGGGATTTAAAAAGGAAGGGACATGGTTGGATGCGGGTAGCTGGAGGACCTTCTGGCGGGAGGAGAGTCTCGAGTGAGGACATGAGGCCTAGGATGGTCTGGGCAGGGAGGGTGGGAAGATAGGAGGAAGAAGGACCTGGGGAGGGCTAGAGGGGAGTTGAGGGTGTAAGAGCCAGAAGGATGGACAGAAAGTCCTCGCCAGGCTGTGAGAGATCCAGACAAAAACACAGCACTACCTTACGTTTATCACGGATCTCAGAGTAATTCTATATATTGTGTCCTGTGACTTCATCTCGGCCTGTCAACCTTTCTTGACGAGTTTACGAAGATATGACCCCGATCTCTGAGCACAGCCCATAGGGGTGAGGGTTGGGGGCCGAAGTTGGACTTTTGGATTCGAAAACCCAGCGTGGTTCACAGGTATTTCTCTCTGGTGGCTGAAGCCGTAAGAAGCCACATTTGGAAGACTGGAAAAGTAGAGGCAGGAGGGCTGAAGGGAGGGAGAGAGACAGAGAGAGGGAAGGGGGAAGAAGCAGGTGTGCATACATCCAGGGGAAGCAGTCCTATGGTTCCCTTGCATAAGCCACTTAGGTCTACAGAAAGAACGAGGCTCGGTGAGAAATTTGCCCCAAACCATCGGCGAGGAGGTAATTCAACCTGGATCTCCAATTCAGATCGGATCTCAAAGCGTCTTCAGACGCTCCCCGCCACAGCGCCCTGTGTTAGGTGGCCAGGGTTGCTGTGACAAAGGGCCACAAACTCGGTGGCTTTGACAACCGAAGCTCATGGCCTTGTGATTCTGGAAGCCAGAAGTCTGAAATCAGGACGTCACCAGGGCCTTGCTCTCTCCGCAGCCTGTAGAGAATTCTTCCTGGCCTCGTCTGGCTTCCAGACTGGGTGTCTGGCTTCCTGGGACTGACCCAGGGCTGCCCAGCCCGTCCAGCGGGAGCTGCTGCTCTGAGCCGGCTCTCACCTCTTTCCTGTTGCAGATGGACAGGTAAAGCGATCTTGTAGGCACAGGGGAAAAGGCACAGAAAAGAATGGAAATTTGGGAGGGGTGAGCAAAACGCGGACATTTAAATCTTTGATGATGAAGTGAAAAGGTCAGTGGGGGCCAGGGGTAAGGGAAAATGAGGAGCCAACAATGAAATCACAGCAAATCCGTCTGGCTGGCTGTTCACTTATTCTGTATGAAGAGCCTCACGTGTGCACGGTGCTCGAGGACACGTCTGCCACGCAGCAAGCTTTCAGTGGGTGGCTTGTGCATTTGTGCCTTTGTGCATTCAGATGCCCGCTTCACAGCTTTCCCTCCTATTCTCTGTTACGTGCCTTTGGGTAATTCTGAAAGATGACTGTGCTTTACAGTCGTGTGAGAACCAAGATGTTGGCCTTCTCCTTAGGTTTTGGAGATGGGTGGTGAATTTTTAAAACTAACATCTTTTGGGAAGAACCCAAATTAGCCAAGCAAGAGAAGAAAAAGGTAATGAATTATACTAAATATGACAATTCAGTTCATCCCTGGAAACCCTAGCCAGCAGCCATCTCAAAATATTCTTCATATACTACTCTGCACTAATAAAGATCTTGCTACTATATATGTATATAATGTAATACCATAGGCCTTAAGGATATGTGTATGGGTATATGTGTGTATGTGTGCTCACACACACACATAGGCCCTAAGTATATATATATTTATGTGTGTATATATATATGACATGTGCACATATATGCGTGTGTCTATGTGTATACATGTGTGTGTATATATGTATAAGCCCTAAGTGTATTATATATATATAAAAGTGTGTGTATTTATGTGTATATATATGGTATGTGTGTGTGTAATATATATGTATATATATATGCCCTAAGTATATATATGTATTTATGTGTATATATATATACGGCATGTGCATGTACATATGTATATGTGTGTGCATGTATGTATATATGTATGTGTACATATATATGTATAGGCCTTAAATATGTATATATTTACTTGCATCTATATATGTATATATGTATATATTTATGTGTGTCTATATATGTATACATGTGTGTCTATGTATGTATATACGTGTATATATTTATGTGTCTATATGTGTCTATATTTATGTGTGTCTATATATGTATACATGTGTGTATATGTATATATGTGTATATATTTATGTGTCTATATTTATGTGGGTCTATATATGTCTATATGTGTCTATATGTGTATTTATATGTATATATTTATGTGTGTCTATATATGTATATATATGTCTACATATGTATATGTGTGTATATATTTATGTGTCTATATGTGTCTATATTTATGTGGGTCTATATATGTCTATATGTGTCTATATGTGTGTTTATATATTTATGTGTGTCTATATATGTGTATATATGTGTCTATATTTATGCGTGTCTATATATGTATATACATGTGTCTACATATGTATATGTGTGTATATATTTATGTGTCTATATGTGTCTATATTTATGTGGGTCTATATATGTCTATATATGTCTATATGTGTCTATATGTGCATTTATATGTATATATTTGTGTGTGTCTATTATGTGTCTATATGTGTCTATATTTATGCGTGTCTATATATGTATATACATGTGTCTACATATGTATATGTGTGTATATATTTATGTGTCTATATGTGTCTATGTTTATGTGGGTCTATATATGTCTATATGTGTCTATATGTGTCTATATGTGTACTTATATGTATATATTTGTGTGTGTCTATATATGTGTCTATATGTGTCTATATTTATGCGTGTCTACACATATGCTGCATCACTAGCATGTCACACTTTTAGCCATTTGATTAACCATTTAATAATTTAGCTTATTTTCTTTCCATACTCTGAGAACAATAAAGTATCCTCTCGAGTAAATGAGCACGTTCGGACTCCCTTCCTTAGCATTCGCGCCTCTCATTTGCCCTTCCCAGCGACCTCTCAGGATTGACAGGGCATCAGCAGGCCCAGCAGCGCTTTGATTCCTGGATCTCCCCTTTCTTCTCTCTCCTGTGACCTTAGTCGTAGGATTGCTTCAGGACCCAGCAAGCCCACCTCCTCTTGTCTTTGAACTTCCCTCATCTTGCCACAGCATCCAAAAGAGGCTCCCTCTGAACTCCTGATGGTGCCTCTTGTTTGCCACTTTCTTCTCTTCTGACCAGATAGATACCGAGCAAGCGTCTGATACGGACCACCGCCGAGCTTTTGTGCCTCGCTGAATCCCCTGCCACGAGGTTTATTCATAGATGTTGGCGGTAGATTCCAGTCCCAAAGACGCAAAGGGAGCAGTCAGCGCTTACCTTCTTTCACTGAACCAAGGTGCACCATAATTTTGAAAACCCGTCTCTCCGCTCACAGACGTGCGAACCCTCGAGCCCTCTCTCACACAACCGAAAGAATTGAAAGAGTATTCTAAAAACCCTGAACGAGGACAAACATGAAAAGAAGCTGAGCTTTTCAGCACTTCCCATTAAGCGAGCTGCACCTTGGATGTACGAACCAGTAAATTATCGCACAAAGTGTTTTTCTACTCGCTTAGTCCTAGGACTGAATATTTGCTTAGACTTCCACCATTAAAGGAAAGAAGAAACTAAGAAAACCACAGCCCCATTACTTTCTAAGAGATGTACCTCATTACAGCACACCTATGTAGTTGGGTTCTTTCTCTCTTTTGAAATATAAAACAATATATGTGGAGAGGAGGCAGCTATTAATTAATCAAGGACTGATTAGCCAGTCTGGGTTTGACCCAGAGGCTTGTTTTTCTCCTTTATTCCTTTCTCCCGCCCTCGTGGATATTCCAGCCCCCCACGGACAGCCTGCATGGGAAGGGAGGCCATCGCTTGTTTACGTAGCAGTTTGGACTTGAATTCTTGCAAGATCTTTGCATGGAATTCGTACCTGGTTTCTTCATGATTTCCTTGGTTTCCTTAATTAAACTGGGTCATTTCAGGCTGGTTCTTTAAAGGATCTTGAGGATGTATCTATTTTTAAGTTATTTATTTATTTACTTTGAGAGAAAGAGAGCACGCGAGCAGGTGGGGACAGAGAGAGAGAATCCCAAGGAGCTCTGCACTGTCAGCACACAGCCTGATGTGGGGCTTGAACTCGTGAGCCGCGAGATCATGACCTGAGCCGAAATCAAGAGTCGGACGCCTGACCAACTGAGCCACCCAGGCACCCCCGGCCCGAGGATCTTGAGGATTTGTTTATTTTATTTATTTATTTTTTAATTTTTTAACATTTTATTTATTTTTGAGACAGGGAGAGACAGAGCATGAACAGGGGAGGGTCAGAGAGAGGGAGACACAGAATCTGAAACAGGCTCTGGGCTCTGAGCTGGCAGCACAGAGCCCGACGCGGGGCTCGAACCCACGGACCATGAGATCATGACCTGAGCCGAAGTCGGCCGCTTAACCAACTGAGCCACCCAGGTGCCCCTGAGGATTTAAAAGAAAACAAAACAAAACATTCTCCACTTGGCCATGGCCTTTGAAGGGCGCCTTCTTGTCCTTCCTCTGCTACTGTGGGACGGGAGTCGGGGAGATCGGATCCATGCCGTGTAGAGACGAACAACCTTTGGGGGATGCGCGAAGGGGCTAGCCCAGTGGCCTGCCTTACAAGGGTGCTTCCAGGAGCTACTAGTTGGTGAGTATAAAGTACCGTAGAAACCGAAATTGTTTCTGAAAATGCCCAACAAGAAGACATTTCTCAAACCGGGACTCAGATATTTTACAGGAAATCCAACTCAAGCGGAGCCTCACACAGCCATTATCACTTAATTACCAACATAAATCTCACTAGCAACTTCCATAACTTCATTTGCAAATGAATATGCACACCTCCTAAATCACTCCCTCCTTTTCCCTCTCTTCCTGAAAGCCATCCCCCTGGAGCTCCGAGAAAAGTCTGCCGGGGGCCTTGATTTGCAGAGGCTCCCGGGTGCCCCGCGTCAGGCCAGGCCTGCGTGCGCCTGGACCGGCCATGCGGGCCCCGGGGGCCCCGCTTCCCGCTCACCCCCATAAACCCCTGCGGGCACCCGTGGGTGCAGACACGTGGCAGAAGCCTGGCTCCACGTGCTCAAAAGGTTCACAGACCACAGTGAACTTTTTAGTGATCTGAGGCCAAGTTTCCGCTGTGTAATGAAGACCGAAACCTGGTTTTGGGTTTCCTCACCAAATTCACGCAGACCGAGTCATGGCAAGAGACGTGTGAGGCAGGACGAGCCCCACTGAGGCACGAGCAAGACGCACAGTGTGAAGTTCTATTTCTGGCCGTTCTGCCAACTTGTGTGGCCTGAAACCGCCCGTCCACTCTCACTCCACTTGGCCAACTCGTCCTCGTATGGAGACGGTGCTTTTGACCACGACTTACCTTTCTGGGACTTGGGGGGGGGGTGGGTACGAGGCAGAGTACTTTGAGCATTCCTCTGAGTCCTATAACACAGTACACACAACTTCAGGATACTACGGCCATCCCGCCCCAACCCACATTTGCATGTTGCCCTCTGTCTGCATTCTGAAGCGTTGCTCCGATTTCTTCCAGGCTTCGCCAGGCACATTTATGACTTCTTTGCCTTTCCACTCCTGGAGAGCACCAGAAGAATGCCTCCATTATTTCGAGGGTTCACCTAAATGGTCTCCCAGCTCATTCCCGACTTGGAGGTCCTGCGACTCCAGGAAGTGCCGTGGCAGAAGGAGAAGGAACCCAGGCTTTGAAGTCAGGCATACCTGGTTGCGAGTGCCGGCTCTCGAATCTACTAAGCAGTGTGACTTTGGGCAAACTGTTGAACCTCTCCGAGCTTCATAGCCCCATCTGAAAAACTGGTCCGATGCCAACTATCAAATTGTTGCCGTAAAGCTCAAGAAAGTACTTACGGGACGTGGGAGAGAGTGCCTAGCTTAGTGTAGATGCCGATCTCAACATCAGATTCTGCTTTTCGTTATTCACGTGAGGCTCCCATGGGCCAAAAACAGAGGCCGTCGTACATTTGAATATTGCTTCTTTCTTCTCATCCAGGGCCCCCCCCCCTTCAGAAAGAGAGAAAAAAAAAAAAGGAAATAAGCAGTAACCCTCAGAGGCCCTTCTGAAAGCATCACCCATCCATTGAAATGTACTTTCCATTCAGAAACGAGGTTATTAATTATTCATTCCTACTGGAACTGAAAATAAGAACAGAGCTCACTGCTGACGACCCAGAGCTTGACGAGAACGGTGTTCCAACTGCTTGATGTCAGTCATTTCCTGTGATCTACGTAATAGATCCCAAATCCGAGATTTGTAGTGTTGAGCATCAACCAAACTTGAGACTGAATGACTGTCAATAATATTTAGTAAATGCCCTGGAATGACTGTTCCCTTCACTTTCATTTCCACTCCAAGCAGTGCATTT
This sequence comes from Neofelis nebulosa, assembly GCF_028018385.1. Lineage (NCBI taxonomy): Eukaryota > Metazoa > Chordata > Mammalia > Carnivora > Felidae > Neofelis > Neofelis nebulosa. Next base: position 5,561,044 of record NC_080794.1, on the reverse strand, counting down.
CTCGGGGATTATTTCACTGCATGGGTGGCCCAAGTCCCTTGGCTTTCAGCCTTATGGCTCATTCCACCGCTCTGGGCAAGGAATAACCACCCAAAAATGCAAGCTTTCCTTTCATGCCCTGGTGGCATGAGTAACATCATTAACTCTTCCCGGCTGAGGTTTGGGATTACGTAAAAACCTTACACCCCACTGTGTTAACAGTCAGAATGCCAGAGTAACAAAGTGTTTGCAGTCTGTTTTCACGCCAGGAATGCGGTTGCCCTAATAAACAATCCCTGAGATATTTTTCCCCCCAGCAATTACATTTCATCAGGATTGCGGGTTTCAAAATGGAAGCTAAGTATTCCCCACTTCTTGTTCCGGGGAGAACATGCATGAGGACCCTGGGCTCTGAGACTCTTCAGACAAGGGGAAATACTGCTGGCCTGTCCCCAGGAGCAAAAGGAGAGGAAAAGCACAGCTGCGCAGTATGGTGTTTCACACGTTTCTCTACAGATGAGCTTTGGAAAGAGTGAAAACCTTGCAGGACGCTGGGCAAGAGGAGACATAGTAACACATTTCCTATGGGCCCTGGGCCAGCGCTGGGACAAACCAGAAGACCGGGCACGTGCACCGTGGGTTCCGCGCGCCATCTGGTGGCCTGAGGCTGACATTGTGTGCACCGGCTGTCAACCCACTGATGCGAGATGCACACCGAGGAGTGAATAGTGGGCTCTGAAGTTCTGCTGGGAGGTGATCGCCAGGGCCCCAAAGGAAGACGCCCCGGGCCAGGTGTTCCGAACCCCATTCCTTATTCTGCAACAGGATACTGAGACCTCGGGTTCTCCATGAAAACAGATAACGATCCTTCCCTGAGGACCAGCCTTTCTCGGACACATAACGATGAGCGATTATCTCTGAGCAGTCTGGCCCCTCATGTTCTTCTGTCTACCTCGCTGGCCCAGGTCTGGGCACAGGAGTCCCCCTCTTGCCCCTGCCTGGAACACACTCATGTTCTCGACTCCGGCCTTCTGAATCCTGCCCTCCCCAAGGCTCGGCCTGCAGGCATCTTTACATTCTCAGAATACCTGTCTCATTCTTTGCTCACCCTAGTGTTTCCAAAGCACGTTCCAAGAATACTGGGTTTATTATTTAAGAATTGTAACTTTGGGGCACCTGGCTGGCTCAGTCAGAAGAGTACGTGACCCTCGATCTTGGGGTAGTGAGTTTGAGCCCCCCGTTGGATGTAGAGATTACTAAAAATAAACTTAAACAAAAAAGAACTGTACCTTAAAAAAAACCAAGCATTCCAATTTGGGAAGCTCTAGGCTATCCCAAGCTAAAACAGGTGTCATGGTGGGACATCTCAAAAGCTTTGACACTCTGAGGTCATAGCAGATTTTTAAGAAGGAACTACGGTTTGCTATCGTTGCTAAACTGATTTGACATCAAAACCCTTTCCCCACCTCCGCCTCTGCAGTGTTTCTTGACATATTGTGTTTGACAAAATAACTTTAGGGAGAAGTTGGCCTAACCTACTCACTTGAGTAGATAACCATCTTTTCACAAGTGAAAGACATCTGTCAGTCTGCTCCAGCTGCCATAACAAAAGTACCACCCGCTGGGGCGGCTTACACAGCAGAAATTTATTTTCTCACAGTTCTGGAGGCTGGAGGTCTGAGATCAAGGTGTGGGCAGAGTTGGCTTCTCCTGAGGCCTCTCTCCTTGGCGTGTAGATGGCCGTCTTCTCTGTGTGTCTTGGCATGGCCTTCCTTCTGTGTCCTAATCTCCTATTCTTATAGGGACACCTGGTGTCTTATAGGGACACCAGTCTTATTGAGAGAGGGTCTACCTTCGTAAGCTCATTTTAACCTAATTACTTTCTTTAAAGATCCTATCTCCAAATGCAGTCACATTCGGAGGTATTGGGGTTAGGTCTCCATCATATGAATTTTGATGGGGGACACAATTCAACTCAGGATAGCCTCTTATTTTTTTTTAAGTGTTGGAGAAAATGTGTGCATCAGTGCAGAATTATTCATTCTTTAGAGCAGGGCCAGAAAACTATTGCTAGGGGGCCAGATAGGGACTGCCCCGTGTGTCTATACATAAAGTTTGATTGGCAGAAAGCTATGCTCATTCCTTCAGGGATGTCTATGGTTACTTTCATGTTCAAATACTGCGTGGCTTGCAAAAACCTAAAATATTTATTATCTGGCCCTTTATAGAAAACACTTGCCAAATTCCTGGTCTAGAGCACACCCCTCAAGGTTATCTAATTCTGATTCCAGAGGGGCTCTGCCGCTTTCAGTGCCTTTGAGCTATTTTACAACTCAGCAAGTTGTAGATAATAGATAGCCCGGCAAAATAATCCTTGCTCATGGACACAGACAAGCCAGTTCTGCCTCCGTGTGTTCATTCCTTTCAACATTCCTCACCTATACATGTGATGGCTCTTTGGATCGTCTTTTGAACTGATGGTGACGTCTTCCAGGGCCCCCATTAACCAGGAGTTAAATAAAAATCTTTAACACATGGTCATTTTATATATGGACGAGAATCAAAATTTTACCTTTCTGAAAATTTCCCTTTGACATGTCAATGCTGTTATTCTTGGGTGTGATAATAGTGCTGGGATTATGAAGGCAGATATTTTTGTTCTTAGAGGATGCGTGTTGAAGCATCTAAGGAGGAGCGTCATGATGTCTACAATTTCCTTTCAAACGGTTTGGCATATGTGTATATACACGTGTGTGTGTGTGTGTGTGTGTGTGTGTGCACTTACGCGTATATCATGTGTTTATAGGGGAATAGAGAGAGAAAGAGGAAGCATAGATGATAAACCATTAACAACAAGTACATCTGGATGAAAGCCACGCGATGAACCTGAATGGTACTACCCATTCCACTTTTCCACAGATTTGACAATTTGCAAACTAAAAACTTGGAGGCATAAGGTTATGTCATATTCCAAGCTCAGCACGTAGCCAACTCCGTGTCCTATATCTGTGGGTGTTTCTGCAATACTTCTGAGAGCAGCCAATTACAGACATTTGTTAGCTTTCTGAGTCTTTGCAGCTGGGGCCACAAAGAAGAATAAGTAAATGAAACACTGGTGTCTCTCTTGTCATGTGGCTCCATTTCTTTAGAGTCCTTAATGGTACCAAGTGACCGAGATGTTAAGGTAAAATGTTTCGTTAACCAGATTTCTCATCTTCCCGAAGAGTTCTTTGAAAATAAATATTTTCGGGGGCGCCAGGCAGGGACTCAGTCAGTTGAGCGTCCGACTTCGGCTCAGGTCATGATCTCTCGGTTCGTGAGTTCGAGCCCCGCGTCAGGCTCTGTGCTGACAGCTTCGGAGCCTGGAGCCTGCTTCAGATTCTGTGTCTCCTTCTCTCCCTGCCCTTCCCCTGCTGGTGCTCTGTCTCTGTCTCTGTCTCTGTCTCTGTCTCAAAAATAAATAAATATTTAATAAAAATTAAAATAAATAAATATTTTCAAATGAGCCCAGGATCTGAGAACCCACTTGGAGGATTTCATGTTCAAGCTTAGGGTACTACTTTTGGGGGTGGGCGTTGAGGTTTGTATCTCTCAATTACGTTACAGATACTGTATTAACCAGCTCCCCACCCCCACCCCAGAATGATATCACGATCTTGACACAGTTAGGGACCTCATTAATTGTCATTTGTCTGCTGCTTGGGTTGGGACTAGAAAACTCGGGGCGTTCAGCATCCGTAGAGGTATGAATGGCAAGGTAACAATGAGGGAAGAAAGTCGGCTAAATTCTCAAACATCGTGTCACTTAGCGTGAAGTTTTGGGATTGAAATTTTCTGCCTGAGGGAAGCAGAAAAAATGAGTTTTTACAGAATGCTGCCTGTTTCTAAATCTAAAAGGCAAACTAAAAATAGCTAACGGGACCGAGCTGCCCAGAGGCTCCTTGAGTTGCCCAGTGGGAGTTCCTGCTCGGGGAATCTGTCCTTCAAAGCCACTGCTCCAAAGAGCTCCCAGTCGGTGTGAGCTGTGGGGGTTTTCCTGGGCTGTCTTTCATCCGGTCACAGGGAAGCAGGGGTTGGGGTGGGCAGAGACGCTCCTTAATTGAAGGAGGCCCTGGAGGAGGAGACAGAGGCTGATGGTCCTGAGGGGGAGAGGCACAATGTGGGCTCAGACACCGACCATCCTGAAATCAACCAAGAGCAAATGGCCTTTGGCCATGATTTACACTAACTCAAGAAAACTGCTTTTCTCTCCATCCCCACTGATGTCACGATATATATATATTTTTTAAAGTTCATTTATTTTTGAGAGAGAGAGAGAGAGAGAGAGAGAGAGCATGAGCGGGGAAGGGGCAGAGATCAAGGGAGACACAGAATCCGAAGCAGGCTCCAGGCTCTGAGCTGTCAGCACAGAGCCCGAAGTGGGGCTCAAACTCAAGAACCGTGAGATTGTGACCTGAGCTGAAGTCGGACACTTAACCGACTGAGCCACCCAGGCGCCCCGATGTCACGATATTTAAGATGCTGATTTTTCGTATCTGGGTTGTCACCGTAGCCTCTCATCTGGGTTCTCTGTCTCCAGTGGTGCCCACTGCAGTGCACCTTCCTTATGGACTCCCAAATCGTTTATCGGTAGCCCAGTTCAGTGAAGATTGCTCTGTTTTTAAAGTTTCCTGTCTCCATTGGGATGGCAGAGACTGGGCGATACTCATTTGTCTAAACCTCCCTAGAGTTCGGTGTAGTGTCATTCCTGGAAAGGAAGTCCAAGAAATAGACTTTGAGGGTATATACTCAAAAGAATATATGAGGGTATATAGTCCCTCAAAAGCAGGGACTTAAACAGATATTTGCATTTTTGTGTTCATGGCATCATTATTCACAATAGCCAAGGGGTGGAAGCAATCCAAATGTCCATTGACAGATGAGTGGATACATAAATGGTCTATCCACACAGTGGAATATTATTCAGCCTTAAAAAGGAAGAAAAAATTTTTTTAAGTTTATTTATTCTGTGACAGAGAGAGAGAGAATCCTAAGCAGGGTCTTCACTGTCAGCACAGAGCCGGATATGGGGTTCAAACTCATGAACCATGAGATCACGACCTGAACCAAAACCAAGAGTCGCATGCTTAACTGACTGAGCCACCCAGGCGCCCCATAAAAGGAAATTCGGGCACAGGCTACCACCTGGATAAACCTTGAGGATCTTACACTGAAATAAATAAGCCAGTCACAGAAGGACAAATACTGTACGATTTCACTGACGTGAGGTTCCGCGAGGAGTCAGATTCATAGAGACAGAAAGGAAAATGGTGGCTGCCAGGGGCTGGGGAGGGGACGGGGAGTTATTGTTTCATGGGTACAGAGTTTCCGTTTTGCAAGATGGAAAGAGTTCTGGCAGTAATTGTTGCATAACAACAGAATATGCCAATGCCAGTGAAATACACCCTGAAAAAATGGTGAATTTCATGTTTGTGTCTTTTGCCACAATTAAAACAAAAAAAGGACACAGTCTTTGAATGTTAAATGCTGAATCAGGGAGCTGGTGAGTGATTTCTGCCGCAACTGTGCAGTCCTCAACACAAGCACACTTTTGAAACCTGCAAATCGCTTCATCCAACATTCCCCCCTTCCCCCAAAACCCCCATGGTGGCTTCCCACCTAGAGCTGAGTCTGAAATTCTCAGCTCATCTCACACACACACGTGTCCTTCATTTTTTTTGTCTTTTCTTCTGCTCTCTCCTGTCTCAGGGTGTCCACGTAGTTTCCCCCAGGGGGGAAGCGTCCACCAGGACTTATCTGACTAATTCCCTTCATTCTTTCCCTATCGGCTAACACACACCCTTTATCAGGGAAGCCAGTCCTACCACACAGACCAGTTGGGGCCTCTGGTTGTGGGCTCTCTGCATGCTCTTTGCCTGTCTTGCAGAGTATGTACTGTACCAGTTATTAATCATTCGCAAAATCATTCAGACAAGAAGCATCAGGAGGACAGAGATGCTGACTGCCCCCAACACGGTACCTGGCATGTTGCAGGCACTCGGACATTGGCCAGAGGAACAAGCCTGAAGTCACATTGTCCCTTTGTGATGTGGACTCTTTCTGCCAGCCCCATCGTCAGGGCTATGACCCGTGCTAAGACCCCAGGCAAAGTAAATTCACTTCACGTGTAGCCATCGGTCATCCCCTAATGCAAACAAGGTCAAAGTGGCAGCAATAACGAGTTCTGCCATCATTCTTAACCAAGGGGAATCAATATTCACAGAGAACTGTGGTCAGGTGCTCAACTCCTGGTCCTGCTTATTCACACGGACATTAATATTCTTCACGATGTCAGCTCTAGTTATAAAAGAAATCGCCCCAATACTAGCTTTGATACTAGGTTACCGATAGCTAGATTTTCAAATTGAACGCCAACAAGATGAAAAACTGTTTCTTTCACCTCCTGTACGGGCACCCCCAGCATCCCGCTCCTCTTTGCAAAAGGAATTGGATATTGGTGATGGGGTGGTACATCCGATGACAACTTACTTTTGTTTTTCACTCACTGTTTCTTTGTCCTTTTTAACACTTTTGCTTCCTCCTCTCCTTCCCACCCCCCCACCCCCCCAGCTCCACCTGTTCCCAAAGTCTTCTTGCTCTGGGATCAGGCCTCCTAAAGTCAGGACATTCAGTCTTTTTCTGTTCTCACCACCTGCTGCTAGACAAGGGGTGGAATGCTGTGTGTGTCTGTGTGTGTGTGTGTGTGTGTGTGTGTAGGGTAGGGTGGTCTTCAATTTTTTATTTATTTTGATTTATTTAAAAAAATGTTTCATGTTTATTTTTGAGAGAGAGAGTGTGTGTGAGTAGGGTTGGGGCAGAAAGAGGGAGACATAGAATCCTAAGCAGGCTCCAGGCCCTGAACTGCACAGAGCCCAGCGCAGGGCTGGAACCCATGAAACCGTGAAATCATGACCTGAGCCAAAACCGAGTCTGATGCTTAACTGACTGAGCCACCCAGGCACTCCCACGCACTGGCTTTTATAAACCATTTAGGTAGTATATGGTAGATGGATGCTAAATGAATTTATCTCAATTGGTTGGTTGATTGAGAGAAGTTAAATAGTTAAATAGCACCTGTTTCTTACAAACTCAGAAACACTGTAGTATTTATTAGCCAATGAGAGCAATGCTGAACTTAACAATTAAAACTGCCTATCATTAGAAACATAAGAGATTATCAACTTAAAAGCACGATAGTCTGTAAAATGAACTTCTAACATTCAGCAAAAACAATTTTTTTTTTTTTTTTACATAGCATTGCATTTGGTAAACAATGTTTTCAGAAGTAGTTAAGCATTTGGGAGCTTTTGTGTATTAGTCAGGGTTCTCCAGAGAAACAGAAGCCATAGGATATATGTATGATATATATACAGAGAAAGAGATTTATTGTAAGTTCATTCACCCGGCAACTCCAAGTTCACAGTGTAGTTCAGGAGGTGGGAGACCCAAGAGAGCCGGTAGTACAGATGTATTCTGAAGGCCATCTGCTGCCATGTTTCCTCGTGCTCGGGGAGGCCGGTTTTTCTTGTTTGTTCAGGCCGTCAACTCATTGGATGAGGCCCACCACAATCTGCTTTACTTCAAAGTTCACCCACGTAATATTAATCTCAAGCAAAAGCACTCTCCGAATGGACACGTGAAATTAGCCATCATAAGTTGTTTGTGCACGCTGACAAAGAAACACCCGGGAGAGGACATATTTCCGTGAGGAAAAACACAGGGGCCACACTGCATGAGAACTAGAACCGAGCCTTGCAGAGGGGAGTGTCACCCATGGCACCCGCTTCGTGGGGTGGAAACCACGTGTGCCCTCACTACACAGGAAAAAGAATGAGCCACACGATAGCTTTGTGTGAAATCTTGAAAACTGTCTCAAGAGCTCACCTTAAAAGCCTTGTCACCTCCCCCCCCCCCCACCCCCCCCCCCCCAGCGAGGAATCAGCAATATCGACTTAATGCCCTCTGGCTCTGAGCTCAGACACAAAAATGTAAATCCATACTTATCTATCAGGGGAAGAAAATTCCCAGTATTTCAGGAAAACCTACTTGGGGAGCAGCTATTACTGGCGAGAGCTTGATGGGCCTGGTACGTCCAAGTCTGGCTGGACGCAGCCTCGCGATGGCTTATCAGTGGGCTAGCAAAATAAAGACAGTTGGTAATGGATTTCACCTCCTTCTTTATTGCAAATGCCGCCATTAAAGGCTCCTGCAGCGCTCTCACACTGGCCGTGGGCAAGGACTCCCTGGGCTTCACATTCTCCCTGCAGTGACTCGCGGCCTTCCCTGGTGTCACAAATCATCATTTAACAGTAATCCTTGTGTGACTGTGCACTGCCATTCTTTCCCCGGGGGCGGAAACAGCAGAGGGAGAGACACTGACAGTCACCGCAAAGCTCGAGAATTCGGATTTTGCTTCAGAAACAGGCTGGTTTGCTTCAGAAGCGGGATTAAGCCTGCTCTCTCTTGCTGCCAAACTCCTAGGGATCCGGGCCCAGGGATTAGAGCAGCCTCAGGGGGTCGTCCTGCCCTCACCAGAATGGAGAGGCACGGTGATGCAGAACCCCCTTCTGTCTGCAGAAAACCAGAAAAGGATAGGAAAGGACCTAGCAGTAGGAGCAAGGACAGTTTTTTGTTTGTTTGTTTTAAAAGCTCTTAGATTGTGTTTGAGAGATGAACTGATCGAAAATTTCACAACCCCCACAGCGTCGTTTCATTGCACTCTCAGGGGAGACAACACTGCGAATGGACGTGTCCCCCTGTGAGCATGGTCACACCTCCTTCCCTCCCCTTAGTCAGGCCAGTGACTCGCTGGGCTCTTCACGCTTTTCTTTCTAAGCATCTTCCGATGAGCAAGGCAGTCCCGGACAGAAGTGGGACAGTATCTGTCTCTAATAGACTGATTGGCTGACTGTCGAAAGGATGGCTTGTCCCCAAATATTTAACTTTTCTTTTTCTCCCTTCCTCCCCCAATTTGCTGTGAATGTCTACCATGAGGGTGGAAAGTGCATGACAGAAGCCAACAGGTTTCACCCAGCTTGTGGAGCTCTCTCAAAAAAAAAAAAAAAAAATTATATATATATATATATATATATATATATATATATATATATAGATGCTTGTACCCCGTGCTCTGAGTTTCTGGTTTAATTGGTCCAGAGTGAGGCCAGGTGCTCTCTATGAGCAGAGCTGCTCCGGGGATGAAGGATCCCTGGTGATTCTGATCGGCACCCAGGTGAAAACCAACACGATTCTGGCTTCGGCCAACACAAGCGAAGATCTTACGTACTAGAAAGGCAGAACTCGAAGGTACGTATTCATCGGAGGCCAATGACTGTCTCTCCCAAACTTCCCCTTGATCAGCTACTTGAGTACAAGTTGAGAAACAGAGACGGAAGGAATGGATGCCCAGCCAGGATGCATCGTGTTGCCTCCTTTTGTATGGGGCCACGAGTCGCAAGGCTTAGCAACGGTGAATGTGAGGTTCAAGGCAGGAATGATGGTGGCAACTGGTCAGAAAGAGGCCCCTCAGCCCGGAAAGAGGGAGATGTCAGAGCTAAGTGAGCCAATAATTCTAAATAATGTGAGGCTGGGCAGGAGTCCTGTATCCGGTAGGAATACTTGATGATAAGTATGAAATATTCAACAAGAGACGCTCCAGCAAACAAGGGGGCTTATCTTTCTCATATAAGAGTAAGTCCCGAAATGGCTACTTTCTAGCCCTGGCCGGGCAGCTCCAAGGAGGCCAGACTGTTCCCGTGGTTTCTTCCCTTTAATGCAGAGTTCTCTGATGGGCTTGTGATGGCTGCCGTTGGTCCAGGGAGGACTCTGTGTTCAGATAAGAAGGAGGAGAGGTGGGCTGGGGCAGTGTCGGTCTCATTCCTTCTATCAGAAAGCAAAAGCTTTCCCAGCCATATCCCTAGCAGAGTTCAGCTCAAGTCTCTTTGTCAAAGACGGGACACACAGCCAGCCCCTGTGCCCTAACTCTCAGGAAAGGAGAGTAGGGGACACGGTTGTCCCGCTGGCTGCCTAAGGGTGAGCCATTGCCCTGGGAAGAGGGGGAGGGTGTGTAACATACTGCCACCTGGAACAAAATCAGGGTTCTGCGAGCAATGGAGGAGGGAGGTAAGATACTGGGGTAACAACTAATGGTGTCTGCCCCAGTCACCCTTAACACGAACCTACGCCTCGTACCGCTGCAGCAATTTTCTGCACGGAGATTCTCTCGGGGCATGGGAGACATCACAAGGCACAAGTCACAGACGGAACCTCTCAGACAGCTCTCTCTCCTTCTTAGACCCTCAGAGGTAAACAGCCGAAGACTCCAGCTAAAATCTGGCTAGTAATTGCTACGCTTTCTTTCTCTACGTGACCTCTACTTTGCAACTGTGAACACAGAGGATGGAAAAGTGCACTACATTGACAACAGCACCGTCTCCTATACCGGGAAGTGTCAGCTTCTAACCAGATCCGTCTTTTTTTTTTTTTTTTTTTAAGTTTATTTATTTTTGAGAAAGAGAAAGAGCGCTAGCGGGGGAGGGGCAGAGAGGGAGAAGGAGAGGGAGACCCAGAATCCGAAGCAGGCTCCAGGCTCTGAGCTGTCAGCACAGAGCCCGACGCACTCACCAGCCGTGAGATCATGACCTGAGCCGAAGTCGGACGCTTAACCAACCGAGCCACCCAGGTGCCCCTAACCAGATCCGTTTTGGTGACATATCTGTGCATTCATTCCAGAGCCCGTGTGCATGCAACCAAGATTCAGGCATTTAAAAAGGACTTTTTCAGTGGGTTTTGAGCCCTGGATACCTATCTCTGGATGGATGTTCATCATGCACTATTTTCTATGGATATCTATTATCCACAGCATCATGAAAGATCCGGGTAAGTACCAGCAAGGTGCCTTAGCAGCAGCAAACGGAATTCACGCAAACAGTCCTATAAGACCCATCTGAGAAAATGTTTACCTGGATGGCTTTCCCTAACTTACCCTTCTTCTTCCCCATTCACTACTCTCCATTACCCTTGCTAAGAAGGAAGCAGTATTCATTTTAAGTTGGAAACATGAGAAGAGCTGGGATCAAAAGTCAGAGGCACTGCCCAACAATCGTATTTCTTTTATTTTATTTTTTTAATTTGAAGACAAGTATATCGAATTTTTTAAAAGTGTTTATTTAGTTTTGAAAGAGAGACAGAGCATGAACAGGGGAGGAGCAGAGAGAGAGGGAGACACAGAATCCGAAACAGGCTCCAGGCTCCGGGGTGTCAGCACAGAGCCTGACGCGGGGCTCGAACTCACAAACCACGAGATCGCGACCCGGGCCGAAGTTGGACACCACACCGACTGAGCCACTCAGGTGCCCTGAAGACAAGTATATTAGATTTTGTTTATTTTTCCTTTACATTTTGCAGCCACTTTCTTTTCATTTATTTTTTAGTTTACATCCACGTTGGTTAGCATATAGTACAATAATGATTTCAGTAGATTCCAGTAATTCATCCCCTACCGATAATGCCCAGTGCTCATCCCAACCAGTGTCCTCCTTAATGCCCCTTGCCCACTTAGCCCACCCCTCCCCCCCACAACCCCTCCGGTGACCCTCAGTTTGTTCTCTATATTTAAGAGTCTCTTATGTTTTGCTCCCCTCTCTGTTTTCATATTATTTTTGCTTCCCTTCCCTTATCAATCACATTTCCAAGTGCACTATTTCAGCCTCGAAGGGAATCCAGGATACCCATCTTTAGAGATCTCATGGGAAGATTTAGAATATACGGTGCAGGCAACGAATGACCAAAAATTTGAATTATTTGCATGTTGCAACTTGCGTGGTGAGAGCCCACACACGGCGATCATTCAGCCGTGAGAGCCAGAGGTGGAGCAGAGGGGGTCACATCCTAGGGAGTAGCTCCTTAGGGGACCACTGCCAGATATTTGCACGCACCAGACGGGCAGGGTTTCTTTCTCAGAAGCATACACATTTGTTGTTGGAGGAAACAGCACGTGGCAGGCTTTGGGTGTAAGGGAAGCAAGAGAGAATGTTGAATACATGAATACTTGAGCTAAAGTAGCTAAACAGAAGGCAGGGGAGACCAACGCTCGTCTCTCCTGGCATCTGTTTTTGCCATTAAAATACCCGCCATAAACTCTTACTCATTTGTGGGTGACGCAGGACAATTGCAAGGAGCGGGGGCAGCAAACCTCTCTCCACACCACTCTATCACTGGCAGTTGCAAGGGTGAGGAGGGGTGGCTGGAGGGGCTGAGTCTCCTCTATCAAAGCAACACGTTTATTACATGTTGGTCCAGGCGACAAGGATTTCAGCTTTCAGATGCTCGTGTTTCAAGAGGAATTGTGTCACTGCGAATTTTCTGGCTGATGAATTTATCACACCTACCACTACAAAATACTGAATTCTTTTTTTTTTTTTTAATGTCTGTTAATTTTGAGACAGAGAGAAAGAGAGAGAGCGTGAGTGGAGGAGGGGCAGTGAGAGAGGGAGAGAGAGCAAGAATCCCAAGCAGGCTCCGTGCTGACAGCGCAGAGCCTGATGCGGGGCTCAGTCTCACGAACCGTGAGATCATGACCGGGGCCAAGGTCAAGAGTCGGCCGCTTAACCGACTGAGCCACCCGGGGGCCCCTGAATTCTTGTTTATCCAGTTTCAAACATTTACCGGAGAGCTACCATATTTCTGGTACTGTGTTTGCTGTGTAGGCTACAAAATGAATTGAAGCAAAATCCTAATTCTTAAGGGGCTCGTAAACCGTGGTGGAAACATACATATTCATCCATTCGTATGACAGTAAATTTACCGAGTGGCTACTCTCTGCTAGACACGGGGAGTGCAGAGATTATGAGGCAGTAAACCTCACATACTAATCGTAGACTTTCTTGATGTTTTAGAGGCAACGTAGCAGAGGGCACGGGTTCGAGTCCCCTCTGCTGCTTTTTTGTTGCGTGACATTGGGCAAGTCACTTAACCTCGCCCATTCTTGGTTTACTTTTCTGTAAAGTGAGAAAAATAATAGCGCCTCATTTATGAGTTGTTTTGAGAGTTAAATGCAACAACACATATACAAAAATGTTACTATGTGTTCTTCATCGTAAGGATAATGGACAAATTATTATTACGAAATGGAAGATTGGGATAATACAGAACGGGGCATTGGGAACAGCTTTCCGGAGATGCCTTGGAATTTGGGTCCTCGTGGAGGAGTTGGAGATGGCTAGTCAGTCAGTGAGCATTGCTGGAGCGCATTACAGCGAGGGATGCAAGAAGCCAGATTAGTGTGATTAAAGACATAACTCCATTCCTCCTTCCCACCAATTGCTCATGGTAGGGGAGTGGGCAGAAAAGTGAGCCTGCGATTATATCACTGCATGACAAATGCTGTGGATGTGCCAGGGTGTTTTGGGAATTTGGAAGAGGGTCACCTACTTAGGTGGGGTGGGTGTTGTTGGTGGGGGTGAGGTATTTAAGAAATGACTTTCTGGAGAGATGACATTTGAACTGTATCTCAAACGGGCTATAGGCACCCGATGGTTTGATTTTAGGAAGATCATCATGGTAGCAATATGGAGTATGTACTGGAGTGGAGGGTGATGCGGGTAGGAGGTTGTCGCTGTTACCTTCGTAAGAAACGACATCAGTCAAAAACTCAGGTATTAGTTGGGGACAGAGAGGCGGGGACACTAGAGATTTAGAAAGATCCACGGATAGATTTGAGCAGTGATCATACGTGGCAGTCAAGGAAAGGAGCGAGAAGTCTACAGGGTCCCAGGGTTTTTGACTTGGGCAGCTGACTGAAAATGGCCATTCCCCTAGATGGGAAACAGCTGGCGAGAAGTAAGGATGCTGGGGAATGAGGATAATAGGCTGAAGTCTGAAAAAGGGGAAACTGAGACTGATGCCCTGGTGGTAAGCCAAAGGAGATGTCTGGTAGGCAGTGGATAGACAGGTTTGGAGCTCAGGAGAGAGATCTGGGTGGGAGATATAGATTTTCCCCCCGCATTGTTAGCATGTAAATGGGAGCTCACTTTGGTTTTAGTGACGTTATTCAGGGAAGACTTATAAAGTGAGAAGAACAGAGGCCTGAAGATGTAACCCTGGAAACAGGCCAGGAAGAGAAAGAGGAGTCTTCCTCCAAAGAGGTGGAGACGGAACAGCTGGAAAAGTCGAGAAAAGCAAAGAGGAGGAAGAAGTTAGGTCATGAGAACCGGAGAAAAACAGTGTTTCAGGAAAAGGAAGTCCTCAACCGTGAAGTACCACAAGGACAGAAGAGGCGGCTTTTGTGGTGAGGAGACCCCTGCCCTCCTTGATGAGCCAGGGAAGCGGTGACTGGGGGAGATAATTCGGGCAGAGAGAATAAGTAGTACAAACATGTGGCAACAGAGGAGTTCCATGTGTCTGGAACCATGGGCAGAGTAGGGAAAATTAGGTTATGAGGCTGGTTGGCTTTCACTGGATGCCCAAGAAGCCACCAGTGTGCTCTAAAGTTGGGCGTTATTCTGTAGGTAATAGGGAATGAATACATAGGCCAACTTATGAGTGTATTTTTAATAAGTCATTTTTTAAAGGTTGTTTTTAAAATTTATTTATTTTGAGAGAGAGAGAGAGAGAGAGAGAGAGAGAGAGAGAGCGCTCAAGTGGGAAAGGGGCAGAGAGAAAAGAGAGAGACAGAATCCCAAGCAAGCTCCATGCTGTCAGTGCTAAGCCGGAATGGGGGCTCGATCTCATGACCCACAAACTGTGAGATCATGACCTGAGCCGAAACCAAGAGTCTGTTGCTTAACCGACTGAGGCACCCAGGCGCCCCAGTAAGTCATTTTTAAAAACTGAGGTAGGGGTACCTGGGTGGCTCAGTCGGTTAAGCGACCGACTCTTGATCTCGGCTCAGGTCATGATCTCACGGTTTGTGAGTTCGAGCCCCTACACAGGGCTCTGACAGCACAGAGCCTGCTTGGAATTCTCTCTCATCCCCCCTCTCTCTCTCTGTCTCTCCCCTGCTCTCGCGTGTGCTCTCTCTCAAAATAACTAAGTAAACTCTCAAAATAAATAAACTTAAAAAAAAACCTGAGGTAAAACTTACATGCAGTGAAATGCATAGATCTTGGGGATTCAATTCAAGGAGCTTTGACAAGTGTGAAACCTGGTGTAACCAGCACCCTAATCAAGATAAAATACTTCCACCACCTTAGAAAGTTCCCTTGTGTCCTGTTTTAATCTCCACTCCCTACAGGTAACTACCGTTGTCATTTCTACCCAAAAGATTACTTTTGTCTGTTCTTGAATTTCATATACCTGGAATCAGACCGTATGTAAACTTTATTCTCTGGCTTCTTTTGTTCAGCATGAGGGTTTTGAGATTTAGCCATGTTGTTGCACGGATTCGTAATTCATTCTGTATTGCTGAAGAGCATTGTTATATGAGTAGGTCACAGTTTGCTCATCTGTTCTTCCATCGATGGACATTTAGGTTGTCATAAACTTTTGGTAACGACTAAGGTTGGCAAAAACGTTCATGCACAAGCATTTTTGTTGGGGTATGTTTTCATTTACTTCAGGCAAATACCTAGGGGTGCAATGGCCGAGTCATCAAGGAGATACATTTTAACTTCATTAGAAACAGCTTTCCAAAGTGATTGTCCCATTTACACGCCCACCAGTAATGTATGGGAGTTCCAATTGTTCCACGTCCTTGCTCTTTTCCTCCTTTAGAATTTAGCCATCCTGATGGGTATGAAGTGGTATCTCTTTGATGGTCTAATTTGAATTTCTTTAGCAGCCAATATTGAACACCTTTTCAGAGGTCTACATTTGCGGTTAAGTGTCTGCTCAAGAGTTTTGCTCATTTTTGTTTGCTAGGTATATGAAAAATGTAGATTGAGGGAAATTGATATTTACTGGCATGTGATATGTTGAAGGCAATTGATATTTACTGACACATTCTTAGTGGGTTTACAACAGAACCATTTATGCATTCTATTAACGGAAAACTGAATGAGTCTGAAATACAGAAAAAATCTTGCATATAGGATGTCCGGTAACTTCCAAATTATGGAAAATCAGAAATATAAAAATAACTTAAAATTATATACAAAAAACCTAACTTCAAATAACTTTCTACCTCATCAATTATGTTTAATGCACGTCAAGCTCTTTGAAGATGGGCTTGTGTCCTCCCCCATTGACTGCCAGAGAGATCTTTATGGTTAGAAGGCAAAGAAAACCCATGTGATAGATCGTTTGCCTAGGATTAAGCCAGGAACCAAACCAGTAAGGTACATGCTAAGGTGCGGTTTTCTGTTTTTGCGGGTAGCTCTAGATGCACAGAAAATACACAGATGGGCAATTTTTGAGATCTCTCGTTGGAGCACAAGCACTATGTGGAAACATCTGCATGTTACATCAGCTTGGGCATTTACCGCAAAGGCTGGCGTTGGCATCGTTTTCTGCCCTGTCCCTAACACATAGCTGTAGTACTTTTCAGGGCCTCTGAATCATTCTCAGTTTTCATTTTATGGCTTTTTGGTTTGGTTTGGTTTTTTGCAGGTGTCCGGAACCCATTTCAGACCCACTGCGTCAGTCTCTTTGTGAGCGGTGTCAACCTGCGCCTTTTTGCCAACAAGCTTCTAGGAGACTGAAGTACACCGAGGTGTGCTTCTGGCCCACGGTCGCAGGCACGCCTGCTTGATTTAGGGCCCTGGGGCAGGCCCATCTCCAATTAGGAATTGATGGAGCCGATGCCCTGACGACGGTGACGTTTAACGAGGGCTTTCTTTCACTACAAAATAGTAAGGGAGGGGCGAGAGGGATCGGGTTGCAGCCAGTGCTGCCGGGGGGAGCCCCAGAGCGCGCAGGGCCGGACCTGGGCGGGCTGAGGGCCCCCTCCGGGCAGGCGTGAGCCCGGGCCAGCCGCGCACGCGCACGCACTCGCGCACGCCGGCCCCTCATTTGGGCGCCGGGTGTCGGCGGCGCGCGCGGGGGCAAATGGAGTGGGTGCTCGCGGAAGCGTTGCTGTCGCAGAGCCGGGACCCCCGGGTCCTGCTCGGAGCGCTGTGCCGCGGGGAGGCGTCCGCGGAGCGCGTGGAGACGCTGTGCTTTCTGCTGCAGCGACTCGAAGACGAGGAGGCGCGCGGCGGCGGCAGGGGCGCGGGCGCGCTCCCGGAGGCGGCGCGCGAGGTCGCCGCGGGGTACCTGGTGCCGCTGCTGCGGGGCCTGCCCGGGCGCCCCGCGGGCGGCTCGGACCCCGGCCCGCCGGCCCGCCACCGCCGGCGCGTGCTGAGGGCGGCGGGCGCCGCCTTGCGTTCGTGCGCCCGCCTCGCCGGGGGCTCGCAGCTGGCGGCCGCCCTGGCCGTGGAGGCGCTGCGCGACCTGCTCGCCGGGGGGCCCGCGCCCGGCGCCGAGGCGGCCGTGGAGGTGCTGGCGGCCGTCGGGCCCTGCCTGCGGCCCCGCGAGGACGGGCCGCTGCTGGAGCGGGTGGCGCAGGCGGCCCTCGCCCTGGCGCTGGCCGCCGACGGGGACGGGGGCGAGGCCGGGCCCGCGGAGGACGCGGCGGCGCTGGCGGCCGGGCGGCTGCTGCCGGCGCTGGGCCAGTGCGGCGGGGCGGCGCTGCGGGCCGTGTGGGACGGGCTGGGCGCGGCCGGGGCGCCCCCGGGGCCGGGCCGCGTCGGGCCGCAGCTGCTGGTGCTGAGCGCCCTGGCCGAGAGGCTGCTGCCGGAGCCCGGCGCCGACCGCGACCCGCGCACGCGCGAGGAGGGCCCGGACGCGCGGCGCTGCTGGCGCTTCTGGAGGACGGTGCAGGCGGGGCTGGCCCAGGCCCAGGACGCCCTGACGCGCAAGCGAGCGCGCTACCTGCTGCAGAGGGCGGTGGAGGTGTCGGCGGAGCTGGGGGCCCGCTGCGCTTGCGGCCCCCAGGAAGGAAACGGTATTTGCCTCTTTGCCCCCGGCCCCACCCCGCTTGGCTTTCCGCTGGGGAGGCCCCCCCGCTTCTGAAACCCAGCTCTCCGCCCTCCGTGCCTTCCCTTGACCTTAAAGCCCGGACACCTTGGGAGGGAGCCTCACCTCTAGAGGATGTGCTCCCAGTGTCACCAATCACTGCAGCTGAGAACAGTCAGCGTTTCTTAACCTTTCTGACCCAGAGCGGGGCGGAGCCCTGCGTCCGTGGAATAATTAGGAACAGGACTGAGCCCATTCAGGATTTTACAGACCACATTTGCGCGATCTCGTGGTAGGTCCATCCTAACAGAAAGGAAGGGTTCGCTTCCATCAGACTGAAAGAAAAATTATTTCCCTGCCCTGACCAGTGCATTGAGGTTTGAGTGTTAGAATTCTGAACCCGAAATCGTCACACTCTTTGAAAGTTTCTCTTGGCGATTCTCTGTCTGGGAGTTACTGAAGTTTGTTAAATGTGTAGTCCTTAAGTCGACCTTTTGAGGGTATTTTTGCTGTTGATTTTAAGTAAAAAAAAATTTTTTTTTAAACCTTTTGAGCCTGGGCTTCCTACAAGAGTAGTTGAAATAACCAGGACTCCCTTCCATTTGGTACTTACTGTTAATTGGTTTGTTCACTGAAATGGGTGGACATGCCCTTCGGTCATCTTTTTGAGGTCTCCAAGACCGAAAATACATTGATTCAACATTGTCTCAGTAGGCAGAAAATTTCTACTTTGTCAGCTATAGCTGCCTATTACTGGTAAAGGATTTTTGTTTGGTTGAAGTTGTGAGTAGATTTTCCTGTTTGTCTAAAACATTAGATAGTAAATGTTTTGACAGTCCACGAATTGGTGATCATCTAATTAGAGTTTTCACTGGAGAGGACTTTTTTAAAAAAAATATTTTATTTGTTTTTGAGAGAGAGCTCAAGGAGGGGCTGGGCAGAGAGAGAGAGAGGGAGACAGGAGCTGAAGCAGGATCCGAAGCAGGCTCTGCGCTGACAGCGAGCTCAATGTGGGGCTCAAAGTCACAAATGGTGAGATCATAACCTGAGCTAAGTCAGATGCTCAACCAACTGAGCCACTCAGATGCCCCTGGAGAAGACTTTAAAAATACCAAAATTAAAGCCATTTATTTTAAAGAATCATTCTGCAGAGTTTTAAAGATAAGCAATAGTTTTTCTGTGCTCTTCCGCTTCTAGTTTCCATTTCAGAAAACAACGTCTTGTACCCTTTTAATGGATTATTTTGGTACTTACCTCTGTGTCTTCCAATGATCTGGGTAAAGCAGCATCCATTGTCATAGTTACCCTTTGGTTAAATGTGAAATCAACATTATAAAGGTATGACTGAAATTACTGTTCACAGGTGGTCTATGTAGTAAGCTACGATTTTTTTTTCCTTCTTGCAAGTTTTTCCTGGAATTACATCATTTAAAAATCTGGTTTTCTCTGTATCACTAATTCAGCCTCAGATTTTGAGCTAGTTGTCTCAGTTTTTCTTGTACAAAATTTTCCTGGTTTTTCTCTTAGATTTCTTTGACACGTTTTTGTTTGTTTGTTTGTTTGTTTGTTTTTAATGTTTATTCATTTTTGAGAGAGACAGAGACAGCGTGAGCAGGGCAGGGGTAGAGAGTGAGAGAGGGAGACAGCAACCAAAGCAGGCTCCAGGCTCTGAGCCATCAGCACAGAGCCCGATACTAGGCTTGAAGCAACGAACTGCAAGACCACGCTTAACTGACTGAGCCCCCCAGGCGCCCCTTGGATTTCTTGATCATTTCTTGATCATTTCTGTTAGATGCCTGTAGAAGTTCAGCCTGGTACCCAGCTTGCCTTCACCTGGTGCTTAGATCTGCCTTCACCTGAGTCCTGTCTTGGAACTCTTGTTTCCTGGGGTTCTTACCTTCCCCCTTTTTGATTTACTCACTTGTTTTGATGTACAGCATTTTCCACATATCGAAATTTTTAAAAAATTTTTTTAACATTTATTTTTGAGACAGAGACAGAGCATGAACAGGGGAGGGTCAGAGAGAGAGGGAGACACAGAATCTGAAACAGGCTCCAGGCTCTGAGCTGTCAGCACAGAGCCCGATGCGGGGCTTGAACTCACAAACTGTGAGATCATGACCTGAGCTGAAGTCGGAAGCTTACCCGACTGAGCCACCCAGGCGCCCCCGGAGATCGAAATTTTTAAGAGCATATCTGATGAATCCATCAAAGAATCCGTTGTGTCTGATATGTTTTTATTTCCATCATTCCTATCTGACACTTCCGTTCACTGAGAATCCCCATCTGTTCATACATGCTCGCTGCCTTCTCCACTAGGTCCTTTAACATCTTCAACTTACTCGTCCTAGTCATGTGTGTATGCATGGGCCATTTCTAAGTTTGGTTTGGGTTTTTGTTTTATTTCTTGGCAGTGGGGTCACTCTCTTCAGTAGAGACTGAAGTAAATATGCATAGAGAAGGCCGCTCTTCTGTTAGGCCATTAGTGCTGGGGGTTGAGTCACACTAGTGTGTATTTGGATCTTGTTGTTGCTGTGGTTGTGGATTATTGCTGGCTTACGTTCAGTGGGAAGTCGGGAGTACCCAGGGGTTTGGTCAGTGTACTTGTTTTTCTGAGGCCCTTGATGCTAACACCACAGCTGGGGTCCTTCCCTCAGGGGTAGACCGCTGATGTTTGTCCCTCGGTGCAAGGCTGGAGGTGGAGGGCGAAGAGGGGTGGGACTTTTCATATCTTCTGTGCCAGCCTCTTCTCAGGCCCCATGTGCCTGAACCTCAGGGTTCCAGCTTTCTATGCCATCTCTGCCCCCACCCCCGTGGCCAATAATCTCTGTCTCCTACCCTTTTTAGTCTGTGTGCTGCCGAACCTAGCACACCTCTGACTCCCGCTTAGTGGAGGGTTTAGAGTTCCCTTACCCTGTCCTTGGGTGGCTTCGTTCTGCTTGTATCTGCTGTCTTGGCTGCTGGTTTCCTGCCCTCTCCCAGCAGCAGACCTGCTACCAGTCCCAGTGCAGGACTCTGGGCATGAGACGGTCTCCTCCTGTCGGTGCAGGTTTCTGTCCATCCTTCAGGGCGGCCAGCTTTTGCCTGGTATCAGGACTGCGGCAGGCATGGGGACGTGTGAGGCTTTCCCCCAGGGGCAGACAGGTGTGGCCTCTGGTGTGAGGGGGGGTCCAGGGCGCAGACAGGCTTAAGCAGCTGACCACCGTCTTGTACCCTTGGAGGGCTAGGGTGGGCTTCTCCAGTTAGTCTTGCTGCCCCTTCAAACCTGGGTGGGGCTCGCATGCTTGTGCTGCAAAGTCTCTTCTTGCCTTTCCCACAGTCTTGCCTCTTCCCACAGGAGGAGGCCTAAGGGAACTGAGCTGGTGAATGGTTGTGGATTCCCTTTGCGGTTCTCCAGGTGCTAGGCTGTTAAACTAGCCCACACCTGGCCTTGAGAAACTCCCCAAACGTTCGTTGTTTCTTTGCCTCTCTATTTTTCAAGTTCCTTTATTTATTTTGAGAGAGAGAGAGAATCCCAAGCAGGCTCCGTGATGTCAGCGCAGAGTGGACATGGGGCTTGATCCCACGAGCAGCGAGATCATGACCTGACCCGAACTCAAGAGTTGGATCCTTAACTGACTGAGCCACTCAGGTGCCCCTCGTTGTTTTTTTTAAACTACTTTTTGGTGACCACCTCTTCCTGCACTTGGCCAGAGGTAGGTCAGTTTGCATGTCCTGTCTGTTCTTGGAGAGACTTTCTGCCGTTTGGAGTTCAGATCACCGGGTTGCTCGGCAGCCTTAGGTTTCAGGAGTTCAAGATTCTGTGTGTTGTCCAGCTTTTTCCCTTTGTCAGTATGGCAGGAATGTTCTTCTGTGGCTTTCTATATCCTAAGTGAAAGCTAAGACCAAGCATGTCTAAATGCCTTTGTTTTCCCATCACATTTGATTTATGGTTTGACCGGGGGTAGGATTCTAGCCTGGAAAACGTTTCCATTCAAAATTTTGAAGGCGTTGATCTATTGTCTTCGAAGCTAGAGCTTTCGTTGTTGCTCTTGCCAGTCTGAAACCATTCTGAATCATGTTTATTTATATGTGCTGGGTTTCTTCTCCGTGGAAGTAGGGACTGTGCCCCCATCATTCTGAAATTTCACAGTTTTGGCTTGGGTCAGTTTTCATCCCTGTGCTGGCCACTGGTGGACCTAGTCAATCTGGAAATCATGTTCTTCAGTTCTGCGAACTTCTCCTGAAGTACTTTATTTCCTTCCTTCCTTCCTTCCTTCCTTCCTTCCTTCCTTCCTTCCTTCCTTCCTTCCTTCCTTCCTTTCTTATTTCTGTTCTCATGTTGGATATTGAAGCTCCTGGACTGGTTAGCAAAGCATCTTCTCTCCTGTTTCCTATGATTTTGTCTCTTTGTTCTATTTCTTGGGTGACTCTCTCAGCATGATGTCTGGTCCTTTCTCTGTGCTTCTTGTTTTTTGCTATCAAATTTTTATTCTCACGCGATCTTTCTTGTTCTTACAATGCACCTTATTAATCGTATCCTTTTCTTACGGCAGCCTGAGGTTTATCTTGTTCCCCCTACTTGTGTTTTCTCCAAATCTCCTCTGTTTGGTCTTGATCTTTAATGTGCACGTTCCCGCAGACATCTGGTGATCCTTAGATTCCTGTTTCTATTTAAGAATAAGGAGCCAAAAACCAAGTTTAAGTCTCTAAGAGCCCGCATGAACTTCACTGCAAGGTGATCTCCCATGACAGGTCTTTCCTCTTGGGCTGGCCAGATTCCACGGAGACCTTCTAGTCTGCTGCTGCATAGTGAAGTCCTGGTCAGCACTCTGGGACCTGAGGGGCTCATGTGATAGAAGGGGCAGGTAGAAGGGGGTCTCAGCACCCGGGTGCTTCCATGGTCACTTAATTCCCGGCT
This sequence comes from Neofelis nebulosa, assembly GCF_028018385.1. Lineage (NCBI taxonomy): Eukaryota > Metazoa > Chordata > Mammalia > Carnivora > Felidae > Neofelis > Neofelis nebulosa. The sequence continues at coordinate 5,538,195 of NC_080794.1, read as the reverse complement.
TCATACGGCACTCATTCCTGACCTCAGCAGAGTCCAGTGCCTCTCCCTCCAGAGACCCACAGTTTTACCTTCTCCGGAGAATCACTTCCAAGCTTTTTCTGGCTCAGAGCACAGGAAGGGGCACCAAGGCTCTGTTACTTAAACACACTGAACACACCTCTTTTAGTTTATCCTCGGTTTTTGCTTCTACTTACAGAGTTAGCTTTTGCCGGCAATTCCTTAGGTCTGGGGAAATTTTTAAAGTAGAAATCAATTTTTTTCTTGGCTTTCCCCGTGGGTACTTAATACTCAAGTTTTCTTGAGTCTGCTTAGTTTTTCTCTAATTTTGCAAACAAAGCTTCACTGCTGTTGTCTGCTTCCCTGTTTTCTCCACGCTTCTGGGCTTTTGCCTCTGAAAAATCTTTGGCTGTTACAGCGAGGTTCTCAGGGAGAGAAAGCAGGGTTTATGACTCTTACCCAGAACTCCAAAACAGTAATCTTATTAAAAAGCAAAAGAGAGAGAGAAAAACAACAACAACAACAACAAAAAACACAACTCCTTTTGAGATTCTTGTTAGCCCGAGCTTCCTCTCTGGGCTTTGATACAGTGGTACCCTGCATTATTAGAGGATACAGTGTCTGGTAACAGTGGCAGGATTTTAAAAATGACTGTCATTAAGAAACCTAAAAAATACGCAAAAGGAGGAACTGATTTTCCTTTTTAAACCACATCAGGCCCGAGTCTGTTTTGGTGGTCCGAGAAGAAAAAGGATGAACTTCTCAAGTTTTGGGAAAACTATATTTTAATTATGGAAACTCTAGAAGGAAATCAGGTGGGTGTTTTCATATTTTAACAAATCCTATGTAGATGCAGTTTTAATTTTTTTTTTCAAATGTTTTGTAAAAGCAGTGCAGAAAAGACGAATTTGGATAAAGCATAATGGGATACAGGTGCCCTTTGTTCTCTGGCATAAATGCAATTTAAAACTGTTAACTCAGGAAATTAAAGCGTATTTTTAATCGACTTAAATTGTGACTCAGAGATTTTTAGCCTTGTTTATTGTTCCCTTGACATTTCCTTCTAAAGAGTTAGTTTTTACTTTCTCAGTGTTCTGAATAATCCCCAAAGAAATACACACTGAGGAAAATGTTACTTAAGGTGATTCTGAGATGAATTGTTGTTAAATAAATAATTGCCCTTTAATTTTGTAGGCCGGTCTCCCTTCCTTTCTTCCTTCCTTCCTTCTTTCTTGTTTTAGTTCTTATATCTGTGTGTACCTAGTCATGCAAGTGGAAACTTGAAAAGTCATTTTCAGTTAACTTTGAGTTAGTTTTTGTAGAATCATGGAATTTTTAAGGTGAGAGGAATCTCTCAGAGAGGGAGAGATTGTGCATGTGTGTGGGAGGGGCAGAGAGAGAGAGAGAGAGAGAGAGAGAGAGAGAGAGAGAGAGAGAGAGAGAGAGAGAGAAAGAAAGAGAAAGAAAATCCCAAGCTGGCTCCGGGCTATCGGCATGGAGCCCCAAGGGCCAATCCTGAACTGTGAGAGCATGACCTGAGCCAAGATCAAGAGTTGGATACTTAACTGACTAAGCCACCCAGGCACCACTAAATTTCTAAATTCGGGGCATCTGGGTGGATCAGTTGTTTGAGCATCCAATTTCGGCTCAGGTCACGATCTCCTGGTTTGTGAGTTCGAGCCCCGCCTCAGGCTCGCTGCTCTTCATGTGGAGCCTGCTTTGATTCAGATCCTCTGTCTCCCCCTCTCTCTGCTCCTCTCACATTTGCTCGCACTTTCTCTCCCTCTCAAAAAAGAAATAAATGTTAAAAAAAAGCATTTCCAAATTCAAATAAGCTTTTATGGTTTTCCTTAATCAGTATATACATAAGATCCCTATAATTTGTTTAGAAACTCTGATTTACCTACCATAGTCTAAGTAGTTGAACACTGAACTCTGAACTGGCCCTACTTCTAAATGTATGGCCTTGAACAACTTGAGCGACTAGAGAGAATATTTTTTCCCTTTTTTGTAATCTGTTGGTATTATCAGCTCTGCCTGTTTCCCAGCACAGCTGAGGATTACATGACGTGGTTTATGATTCTCACTGTACAAATGTGACGGTCCTGTTACTCTCTCCTAGGCTGTGATCGTTAGCCTTGCCGTACTCGGTCTCATACACCAGAATTCATATGATTTAACAACTGGAAGAATCTGGCACCTTCTGCATAGTTTTTCTACAGGGAAAAAAAACAGAAGGGCTACTGTTCTATAAACGGATGAAAAGCAGATTCATTTTCTTTTTTCAAGTTCACCTCGAAGTTTTCAAAGGTGAATTTTTATTTCATATGGTGTTGTGTTTTTGTTTTCAGATCCATGTTATAAAGCCGGTTTTACCAAAGCTCAACAGTCTGTTTGAATATGCGGTGTCCGAGGAAAATGGTAATGATTACTTTTATTTTGATTCTTGTGACATTTAGTGTTTCTTTTTTCCTCCTCGTTTGTATGCCTGCCTCTTACTCATTACAGAGAGTTGGGAAAAACTTTAAAAGTGTAAGGAGGATGATGTGAATCTGCTGCCACCAAGAGAACGGCTGTTAACGTTCCAGACCCACACCTCTGGACTGATTGATCACAACGTTTGTCTCACTTAGGCTTGTGTCCAGACGCGTTTACCTATAGCCGTAAATAGTTTTTGAGAACATAATTTTAAATGACTGCAGAGTTTTCTGTGAGTCGGAGGTATGGTTAACTCTGTAAACTTTTGGTGACGGCACACTTCAACCCTCACAGAAGGAGGAGAATAGCGTGTAAGATGAACCCCCTCGCCCAGCTTCGGACAGTGATCAACACGTGGCCAACCGGTGCCTTGTATCCTCTCTCAACCTGTCCTGCCGCTTCCCCACCAGGGACTGCGAAGCCACCCCAAGACAGCGTATCATGTTGTCTATAATTATTTCAGCGTATAGCCTTAAAAGATAAGGGCTCTTCAGTAATGTTTTGATGTCGGTGTGGTCTACGTTTTTAATAATAGCTCCTTGGTATTATATATTTTAACTGCTCTCCGTTCTTATTCTCCAGATCCGTTTCATTGTTTGTTGGTTACTTTTTGGGGGGGTTCAATTACTACTCTGTCACTTGGACTTCTTAGGAAGATTCCAAGACAGAATTTGGAAAACGGTTTTTTAAGCCCTTCCCTAGTTCTGTATTTTGAGAGCCTTTTAGGAGACACAGAAGGAAGCGGAGCTTCCTGAAATTATTTTATGAAATGAAGTTTGAGTCAACAAAACCGCTAAATGCAGGCTGACAGTGGTTAGTATGCATATGGATGATAAACTGTTACATTATCGTGTTTACCCGTGAGAATTAACCTAGGTAAATGGGTTTTAGTGCCTTCTCTAGATAATTACAACTTTAATAGTTTGACCCCTTAGGAGTTGAGCTTTTATTCAGCCAAGCGCTGTAGTTGCTTTTGGATACACTGGGATTTTTCACAGAGCGAAAGAATCTGTAGTCACCTGGGGCTAGAATTTAATTGAATCCTGTTGTGATTTCACTTATGCATTTACTATTAAAATGATTCTCTTGTTACCATGTTTTGCCCACAGCTCTTGGCAAGCCAAATCAAATAGCAGTGACAGATTTTGAAAAATTACCATTGCCAAAGCATTGAACAAGCGTCTTGGCCTAAATTACAAATAATGGACCAATTTATTTCTAGAATGCCAGGAGTTAAAAATGCTGAATAATTTTTTTCCTAGAAGCATTAAAGAACATTTCAAAAGAGTTTAAAAAAAAAATCTCTAAGGTACATATTTATTCCATTTTTTTGTGTGTTTTTGCCCTCACTCATTTATATATTTAACAGAAATTCCTTAGTGTCCAGTATATGCTAAGTGCTAGGAAAAAAGCGGTGAGACAGATGTACTATTTTTGATTTAACTTTTGTCTCTTTTCCGTGAAAAAAAAAGTCTCGTGATAAGTTCTGTAAAGGTACCAAACAAAGGACTAAAATGGAGTATATAGTGAGCAGGGCAGGGAAGGCCTACCTGAGAAAGGACGTCCAACTTCAGAGTCGAGGCGACACTGTGTACAGAAGCCCTGAGATGGGAACAGGAGAGAGCAGCAGAGAGAGAGAGAGAGAGAGAGAGAGAGTCCTAAGCAGGCTGCACACTCAGCGCAGAGCCCGACACGGGCCTCGATCTCACCAACCGAGAGATAATGACCTGAGCCAAAATCAAGAGTCGACTGAGTCACCCAGGTGCCCCGTTAAGATTTTATTCCACGTATGAGAAGCCACTCAAGGGTTTTAAGTGGAGGAGGGACAGTTTCAGGTTTCTGTGTGAAAAATGGGCTGAAGTAGGGTGACAGGGATTGTTTGAAATGGCCCCAAATCTAAAGTCCCAACCCTGTGCACCGTAGAGGTGGTAAAGTTGCCTATGGTCTCTCTAAGTGAAACTATCTGATCATGGAACACTGAAGACTGAAGTCCTTTTGGTCACTCGGTGAGCACCCTTGGATATGATTTAAAAACTCATTGCTGTAGTGTCCTAATGAAGTTAACGTATCTGTGTGTAAATGTGTTTATTTACGAATCTATAGTCTGTGTGGCACGACGTAATGTGAGAATCAGCTGTCAACAACATCAGGTGTTTATTTCCACAGGAAACTGGCTCTTTCACCCATCCTGGCATATGTGTATTTATAAAAGAATGTTTGAAAGCGAAAATAAAATCCTGACCAAAGAAGGTGTTCTCCATTTTTTGGAGCTATATGAGACCAAGGTTCTTCCGTTTTCGCCAGAATTTTCTGAGGTACTGACAGCTTCTCCCCACCACCCCGCCACCCCACCCCCCCGCCCCCGCTCCCTTTGTCAAGAGATGAGAGGAAAAGGCATTTGTTGCATCATAAGTGATCTTCAAAAAATCTGTATATTGGGGCTCTCACATAGCGAGTAACACTTTATAGATTTGCATAACAATGCTGCTTCCACAGTTCTGAATCCCTGAATTAGTGTTAGCTATTGTATTAAGCAGAGATCGCCTTTTGAGCTGTATTTATTAGCATCTATACGTCCATTGATCAGAAATCACACAAAGCGGAGACTGAGAATTATAGCCGTGATTTAAGTCTTACGGTGCCTGTGAGTCACGTGATCACTGGGTGCACAGTGATTTACCCCTTATTTGGAGACACCCTAGTAAACTTTCCTAATTGAGGACCTGCTGTCATGTTTTGAGATGTCTCATTTTCCACATTCTCCTGTCCTCCCTGCGCTTCCTAGACTCTTGCTTTTTTGGCCCTATGTCGGGTAATATTTTTGAAAATATAATTTTCCCCCCATTTTATTTTCCAGGCATAGGAGCCTACATGTTCTCTTGAGTATCTTTTTTGTTTTTTTCCTCTGTAACTGTGCTTATTTTCCGTCGTGTATTTCTTCTTGGGGTTTGTTTCTTCCTTCCTGGCCCTATAGGAACGCTCTTCCTAAGTTTCTATCAGGTGGGAAAATTCTGTATTTGTTGTGGCAATGGACTTAAGGGACCCTCCGAGGTTAGCATGGAATTAGCCTGCAGGGTAAGAGATGAGCTTTGCGTAGAGCAGCTCGTCTGCATCGCTACTGGGATATGCAGTTCGGGCAAAGCTGACTTTTCAAAGTTGCAGCTGTAGCTTGACATTGATTACTTTTTTTCTTTTTTCTTTTTGTTTAGTTTCTTATTGGACCATTAATGGACGCACTTTCAGAGAGCTCTCTATACAGCAGGTAAACAGGCAGTACGTAACCTAGCAGCAATGTAGGAATTATGTACTTGATGCATAAATTTAACGTGTTTGTGAAATAGGACCAGGCAGTTTAATGCATTTGGTACATCTTACGTGTTGCTGAAGAGACATGAAACTTTTTCTTGTTACAACGTCCCTCTGTGTTTGTGGTTCTTCTTGTTCTCTTTCTATTAGCGTATCAAGTGTTCCTTCTTTTTCTCTTATTTCTTACCTTGAACCCTTCCACTCTTGGGCTTCTGGAAAGGATAGGTCACAGAGTTTATTTACTTTCTTCCCCTTGCTCTGTTTTCTGCCCTTTTGCAAATTATAGTGACTTTGGCTAACCAGCAGCTCTGTCTGCTGGGCGGACTTACCCATCTGTGTCCTTTTCAGGGTCGGTCTGTCAGTCTGTCTGTCCATTTGCCTCTCCATCCACGTGAGAAGCCAGGAGTTCACAGCAGCACCTCCGATGCCAATCTGATACCACAGGGCTCACTAACCTTGCCGTTTCCAAATCTGACAGTGGCTGCCATTGTCCAGAATATATCACTTCCTGCCCCCTCTCCACTCTGAAAAGTCAGACAGCGAAAAGTTTGTCATTGTGCGATGGCCTCAGTTTTTCAGCATTATCTGTACTCTTGAATTATACCTTCAGAATTTCCCCTTGCTTTTGAACTTACGTTGTCTTTCCAACATCGATGAAGTAAATTTATACTTGCAGGTCTTCTGTTCGGTGTACCTCTAAACAGAAAAACACCCACTGCCAGTCTCTTTGAGATGTTTAAGTTAGTTTGTGCTGCTGTTAATATTTAATCCCATTTAATAAATATCAAAAGAACATAGCAATGCTTGATTTGCCAATTAGTTTTCAGATAACTCATTACTGTTGAATAGTTCTGTGAAGCAATTAGACAGCTGGAGAGCAGTAAAACCTACTTGGTGCCTCTAAAGGAGCCGGCAGACACATTTATTATGAAATGCCTTCAGTTTTCGCCCACTCTAATGTGTTCAATTAACAGATAATGTCCCTGGCGGAAGCATATAGCAAAAAAAGCCCACGACTTTAGTATACGCGAATAGTTAAATGCTCTTGCAGAAGTAATTAATTACCCATATATGTTTTTCTGGGAATGTTATTTCTTTTATTTAATACTTAAAGATTTGAAATCATTGGATTATATGTTGGAAACAATGAAGTATAATTGAAAATGATCATTTTTAGACTTTTTAAAAACTGACGCTGTTTAGCAAGATTCATATATGCGTGTCAGGGAAATTATCGCAAAAAGGAAATTCGCGGCTACTTAGTGTGTTACGTTATTAACCCATGTCCGTTTTCCTAGAAGACCCTGATGTTTCTGTAATCAGAAGGAGCTTCAAAATTTCACTGAAAAATAAAATGCAGGTTCAGAAAAAGACGTTTGTTGTTGAAAGACTTTTGAGCCATAGTTCATCTAGTTTCAGTATCCTTATTTGTAAATTTTAAATATTTGTTTCTTTCCCTCATTTGTCTATAGGTCCCCAGGCCAGCTGATAGGAAGTGGTTCTCCATTGGGACTGAAATTACAGAAGTTTTTAGTCACTTATATTTCTCTTCTTCCAGAAGAAATAAAGAGTATGTGTTGGCAAAGAGTTTTTTAATTTATTAGCTTTAAGGCTTAAAAAATTTTTTTTAGTATATTGGTGATAAGCACTATCCTCTAACTATTATAATCAATATTATCAAAGTAATTTCCTTGTTTCGGAATTTACCTATTTTGTCAGAATTATACAGGTGTTTATTGTAATTGAGTGCACACTTTTGCCTTTATATATAATACGTAATTACTAGCATTGGCATGAGTAAAGTGGAAGTAATTAAAAAATTTTTTTTGTTTATATTTGAGAGAGCGAGAGAGCAGGCACGAGTGGGGGAGGGGCAGACAGAGGGGGAAACAATCCGAAGCAGGCTCCAGGCTGTCTGCACAGAACTCGACACAGGGCCCAAACCTATGAACCGTGAGATCATGACCTGAGCCAAAGTTGGACGCTTAACCAACTGAGCCACCCCAGGTGCCCCAACATAGAAGTAATTTTAGAATGGGTGCTGCAGTTGGCTGTCTTTTCTAGTTTTCTCTATTCGTTTTCTAAAAATCAGTAAAATTGTTTAAAGAAAGAGAAGCCTGGGTTTAGGAAAAAGTTGTAAACAGAATATCCATTGTGGCAAAACTGCCCATCTATAGATAGGAACTTAAAAGGTCACAGAAACATACAGTTGTTTTACGTAAGACCTCCTATCATAGAAATACCCGTTCCCATTGGGGTTTCATTTTCCTTTCTGAGGAGTTAAGTTGATAAGCAAAGATCAAAACCAGTGTTCTTTTGTTTGCTGAGCAGAAAGACTTAACTCTACTTCCTGGGTCCTTTTCACTCGTGGCTTTGTGGCTTGTAAAGTGAACCTGGGTATGAAATACATGCACGTTTCCTTTTGTATTTCATCTGCAAGTATAGTGAAACAAATGACCAATGGTAATATCCACTTAAAAGTCAGGAGAACAGGGAAAAGATGATCTGTATATCTCAACTTCAGATTTATGGAAAATTGATCACTTTGATTGCTTTTGTAAAAAACCCGCTCCTGGAGAAGGTAGCTCTCAGACGCTGTGTAGTTTGCCCGAAGTCAGCCATACGGAGATTACTGTGCCGACCACATTGGCACATCCCAGATCTGCGCCGAGCGAGGGAGGGGGTGGGGGTCAGCGCCCCCGGGGTTTCAGTGCCTGCTGTCTGTGGCCATAGCCAGCATGCAGAGGATACCTGTAAGCGTGTTGAATGAATGTGAAATGGAAGCGTGGCCATCGCCGTCTTCTGTGCTGTGAGTGAGTGAGGTGTTAGGCAAAAGGGGGAACTTAATTAGTCCCACAAGAGGGCAAGTAAAGTGTTTGTTTACTCAGGTTTCACTTGGTAGTTTTTTAGTCAGCAATTTCCAGTGAGTATCTTAAATGTATCTAGTTTTGTGCTAGATACTTTGGAAGATACAAAGTGCGTGATATTTTATAAATAAGTAGGATAAAGTATTATTTTATAAGTAAAACATGAAACACAAGTTCCTTTCAGCAGCTTCCAAGGATTTCTGAAGTCATTCTATAGGGATGATCAGAGGAAACAGACATTTACGCTAATTGCATGACTTAAGGGTCCTTTAAGAAATCACATATTAGCAGAGAAGGCAGGACAGAGCACCTGATGTTTGTATCTCAAAATAGAAAAATAAATAGCGATTAGATCCATTCTTTTTTTTTTGAAAGCTATGAAATGTCTTTTTTTTTTTTTTAATTTTTTTCTAATGTTTATTTATTTTTAAGAGACAGACTGTGAGCAGAGGAGGGGCAGAGAGAGAGGGAGACACAGAATCCAAAGCAGGCTCCAGACCCTGAGCTGTCAGCACAGAGCCTGATGTGGGGCTTGAACCCACAAACTGGGATGATGACCTGAGCCGAAGTCAGATGCTTAACCGACTGAGCCACCCAGGCGCCCTGATTAGACCCATTCTTACCCTGTTTTTCTTTAATAATCTCCAACAGAAGAATGGCTTTTAACAGTAAAAAGTTGATCTTTTACCTTAAGCTTTTTTTTTTTTTTCTTTACACTATAGCTGCATGGTTATCAGAATCTTTACAAGAGTAGAATACTTATAGGAATGCAATTTGAAATAACATTGATTTTTTCCAACAGGTTTGTTGAGCTAAAATTCACATACCATAAAACCCTTTTAAAGTGTTCAATTCGTTTATTTTTTAGTACATTCACAAAGTTGTACAACCATTACTTCTAATTCCAGAATATTTTCATCACCCCCAGAAAGAAACTCTATGCCCATCATCAATCAGTTTCCACTAATCTCCTTTCAGTTCCTGTCAGCCACTAATCTCCTTTCTCTACAGGTTTGCCGATTCTAGACATTTCATATACGTGGAATCATACAGTATGTGGCCTTTTATTTTATGTCTGGTTTCTTTCATTTAGCATAATGTTTTTAGATTAATCCACGATGGGTCATGCAATAATGACCCATGTATCAATATTTCATTCTTTTTTGTGACTGAGTAATACTGTACTGTATAGATATCTCACATTTTATTTATCCTTTTATCAGTTGGTAGACCTCTGGATTGGTTCCACTTTTGTTTTTTAAGTTTACTTATTTATTTTTGAGAAGGCGAGTGAGCACAAGCAGGGCAGGGACACAGAGAGAGGGAGAAAGAGAATCCCAGGCAGGCTCCACGCTGTCAGCACAGAGGCCCCACTCAGTATCGAACTCATGAACCCTGAGATCATGACCTGAGCCGAGATCGAGAGTCAGATGCTTAATGAACTAAGCCACCCGGGTGCCCTGGTTCCCCTTTTGAATATTATGAATAACTCTCCTGTGCATATTCACATACACATTCTTGTATGAACGTATGCCTCCAGTTCTTTTGAGTATATGCCCAGGAGAGGAATTGTTGGCTCCTATGGTAATTCTCCGTCTAACTCATGGAAGAGCTACCCAGCTTTTCCATACTGGCTGCACCGTTGTGCACTCCCACCAGCAGCGTGGGAGGGTTCCAATTTCTCTGTGTCTGTGTCAGCACTTGTTACTGTTTATCCTTTTGATTGTAGCCCTCCTCGTGGGCGTGAAGTTCTGTCTCATGGTTTTTGATGTGCATTTTCATACCTAATGACTGCTGACGTTGAGAAGCTTTCCAGGTGCTTATTGGCAACGGTGATATTTTACAACTTTTTCTTTCAGGCAGTTTCCTATTAAAGTGTATTCAGAAGATGTCAAGTAGACATTGGTGTGCCATTCCCATTTTGTTTCTGTCAAAGGCTTTGGCAAATGTCCCACGATGTAAGGCCCTGGGTATCGAAGCTCTTCTTGCTCTCAGGTAATTTACTTTCTGCTCACGTACGTTTGTGTGTTCACATATGGTTATCTGCCATAACTTTCCGTCAGTAAATTTTGTTTTCCCCCCTGCTTTCATCTATCGTGAGTGGTTTTGGTTAATACTGACTGGCCTTGGGACTTCTGAGCCCTTAATTTTTATATTAAGTAGTAAAAAAAAACCAAAAACCTGTGTATGTGGTTGAGCTTGCTTTGTTTTTATGAATTACTGATGTAGGTTTGTGCCATGATACATGCTGTTGGATTTTGATGATTTTTTTTTAAATTTTTTTTTTTTTTTCAACGTTTTTTTTTAATTTATTTTTGGGACAGAGAGAGACAGAGCATGAACGGGGGAGGGGCAGAGAGAGAGGGAGACACAGAATCGGAAACAGGCTCCAGGCTCCGAGCCATCGGCCCAGAGCCTGACGCGGGGCTCGAACTCACGGGCCGCGAGATCGTGACCTGGCTGAAGTCGGACGCTTAACCGACTGCGCCACCCAGGCGCCCCGGATTTTGATGATTTTGAAACAAGGCCAGTAAGGTTCTCTTCAATTACATTGATAATGTAGGGAACTAGGACTAAAATATCAGACGGTAATATTGATTGTAAAGTATTTCAAAAACCGTAAACTTCTTATTTGAAAAGTGTCATTTATAGTCTTTGAAAGAGGCGTGTTTCATAGTAAATTGAGTTCTAGTAGAGACCTAATGGAAAATAATAGCCTTGAAGTTGCACTGACAGTGACTTTCTGCAGTGGGAATCGTAGATGCTAGAAATCAGCTCGTCAATATTTACGCGTTATCAGAATTGTCTTTGAGAACATGGAAACGCATTGTTTTTGTTTTTTGACGTCAGGGATGTTCTTCAGTGTACTATGATCACCCATCAGATTCTCTTGAGAGGGGCGGCTCAGTGCTACCTTCTTCAGACAGCCATGAATTTGGTAGACGTGGTAAGTTTGTCTTCTTTACTCATGATACTTCAATTTACAAGTCTTTCTCCATGAGCAGGTGTGCAGAAAAGTGTCAACATAGCAGGCCTGTGGTGCCGTCATTAGAAAGCCCTGCTCATAAGGTCAGCCCGGCCCTCACTCGTGGCTGGGAACTTGGATTTCAGGAGGTTTCCCCCTATCCTCACTGGTAAGAGCGATGTACTGTGCCTCAGGTGTTTACACACACAGTCGTCTATACTGAACACCTCCTCCTTCTCGGAGTCTGGGGTTTCGGTAGGTGCTCTGGAGAGATGGCTGTGTGATCAGCTCCCAGTAAAAACCCGGGGCCATAAGTCTCTTCCCTGGTAGACAACATTTCGCATGTTGTTACAGCTTGTTGCCGGAGTAATGGATTAAACCTGTTTCGGGTGATTTCGCTGGGGGGAGAGGGGTTTCCTCTTCACATCTTCCTGTAAATCCACCTTCAAGGAATGTAGGGTATCTTTGTTTTTTACAGAGCCACTCCACTACGATTGCTAAAAATAGGGGTTAGCAAACTTTTCCCGTGAAGGGCCAGAAAAAGTCCCATTTTTTAAGGTCCTGTGTGTATCTGTTACAACTTAAAAGCAGCCATAGACAGTTTATAAATAAAGGGACTCTGTACCACTAAAACTTTATTTACAAAACAGCTGCGAGTGGTTTTGCTGACTCCTGGCCTAGAGCAAGGTATCTTAATTCAAGATGTACAGTCTTAAGAGAATGAAAAGACTTAGGTGGTTTTCATAAGGCAGGGTGTCGTTTCATAAAGCAGGGCTTAGAAAAGGAAGCATCACTTTTCGACTTAAGTAATTTCTTATAGAATGTTTTTGTTTTGCTTTTAGACTGTGACCATCTTGTCTTTAAGGTAGTAGCCTTGACTGTAAGGAAAATAGATGCATAAAATAATCATTGACTTTATATAATGATGTAACGTTTGTAGTCAGTATCTTCATTTCTAAGGTTGAGAATTTTCTTTTTAAAAAGGTAGCTTTCTTTTGATTTAGCTAGTAGTATTCTACTTTAAATAGTATGCTTTGCTTTTACAGTGATTTCATTTTATTTGATTAAAAATTTTTAAATGAGTGATTTTTTTTTTTAACTGCCCTGACACCTTCTCCCCGACTCCCCCCTCCCCGCCATCTTATAGGAGAAGGTGTCACTCTCTGATATTTCAACTTTTCTCATGTGTCTGAGACAAGAGGAGTCCTTAGGACGAGGAACCTCATTGTGGACAGAGGTGAGATTGAAAATAATTTAATGATAAGGTCTTTGAAATGTTATAAAAATTTTGTTCTAATTCACTACTAGTTTCTTACGTAACATACAGTGATGGCTTTGTTATCTACCAATAGAGGTTTTCTTTTTCTTTTTTTTTTAATGTTTTTTTTTTGAGAGAGATAGAGTCTGAGTGGGGCAGGGTAGAGAGACAGGGAGGCACAGAATCTGAAGCAGGTTCCAGGCTCTGAGCTATCAGCACAGAGCCTGACGCGGGGCCCAAACCCACGGACCGTGAGATCATGACCTGAGCTGAAGTCGGTTGCTTAATTGACTGAGCCACCCAGGCGCCCCTACCAACAGAGCTTTTAAAGGATTGTATATTTGCTTTCAATGGACCTAACAGTGCAGCTAGGATTCTTATGGGGAGACAGGAGAATGTTGGGGATAGAGACAGACTTACTTAGAAGAGAAGGTAGGGCTCGTGGGCAGATCTCGAGTCTGGATGAGATGTATTAGGAGTCACGATAACTCAAAAACAGGAACACAGATCTCCTCTTTTGGTTTTTGTTCTGTTCGTTAATGGCAGTTCCATCTACCCATTTGCCCAAGTCTCACGTTTTGGTAATTCCTGATTCTTCCTGACTTGATGCATCGAACCCACCATGAAATCCTCAATGCCTTTCCTTTTCTGCCACCCTTGCTCTTGTGGAGACCCTTAACTAGTACTGCCTCACCCGCGACAGCCTTGGCAGCCTCGGGGTGCCACTGTGGCCTCACGGTGCTCCTTTTGTCCGTGCGGTCTTCATTGGTCTGCTCCCTCCTCTTTGCTTTGTCTGAAACCATGGGACTCCATCCACACTACTCACGTCAGCTCATATGATGGGTCTAGCTGGTTGAATTCTAATCTTATACAGTTCTGCAGTTTTTGAGGACAGGGAGCTTTTTAAAAAAAGAATTATATTTCTCCCAATTACTGAGATTACCGAGGGCAGGGATGTGATTAATTTATTTTAGAAAGCAAGTTTGTCTATGTATGCTCAGAAACAAGAGAAATCAACTTGAACCACGTTAAAATAATTTAGGTGTGAAATCATGAGGGCATAGAGTAGGGTAATGGAATGAAGAAGGAGGAGAAAATCGGGACCTTTAAAAATTAGAATTTCATCGTATTTTCTTGATCACACTGCATCTAATTAGATGGAATCTGAAAAATACAGAAGCATATAAAGAAAATAAAAATAACCTGTAATGCCTGCAACCAAATTAAATCCATAATTTTTGCCTTAATTATTAATGTTTTCAGTATATGTATTCTCAGTCTTGCTTTTTCACCTCATATACATATAATAACATAGTAGGGGCGCCTGGGTGGTTCAGTCGGTTAAGCGTCCGACTTGATCTCAGTTCAGGTCTTGATCCCAGTGTTGTGAGTTCAAGCCCTCACACTGGGTCCCATGCTGGGCATGCAGCCTACTTAAAAATAAAATAAGATAAAATAAATATTAATATGTGTGATTTTCTAAACAAAGTTACAATTATGCCGTTCCGAATTTTATTTTTCATCTTCACGTACAGTTGAGCATTTTAACATGTTGCTAAATAATCTTCCACCATGTGATATTTAAAATTTCAGGTCATTAAATCTTTTAGAATTTATTTAATCAGTTCTTTTTGTTGGACTTCTGTGTCAGATCTTATCATTTCATCTAGAAGTATGTGCTGCTAAAAGATAAAGACTTTAAAAGGGGCTAAATAGGGGCACCTTGATGGCTCAGTCGGTTAAGCGTCCGACTTTGGCTCAGGTCATGATGTCGTGGTTCATGGGTTCGAGCCCCGTGTCAAGGCTCTGTGCTGACAGCTCAGAACCTGGATCCTGCTTTGGATTCTGTGTTTCCCTCTCTCTCTGTCCCTACTTGACTCACACCCTGTTTCTTTCTCTCTCTCTCTCTCTCTCTCTCTCTCTCTCTCAAAAAATGAATAAATCATTAAAAAAATTTTTTTAAAAAGGGCTGAAATAGGCTCTTATCATACCTAAAAATGTTCATGATAATTTCTTGATTTCAAATATTTGGTGTTTAAATTTCTCCAGAGGCCTAGTAAGTGTGTCTGTACTTTGCTTTTTGTTTGTTCAAATATTCAGCTTTGTTCAAGTATTCAAATGAGGTCACTTCATGGCATTGATGTGTACAGTTTGTAAATTGTGGTGGATCCATCTGAAATTTATCTTGGGACACGGTATGAATGGTAAGGTTTCAGTGAGAAAATGCATGTGAAAATGTTTCAGACTATGCTTGATCCACACTAAGTCTGACACACTCTACAATTTTTGTCCTTTCCCCTCTGACCAGCCGGATGCTTGTTTTATTTGTCAGCAAGGAGCCCCCCTTAGATTTCTTAATTAGTTCCACTTATTTTCCATTCTCTGAGTCATTCCTATGTCTTCATCTTTTTCCTTCTTTTTAACTTTCTTTTGGTCTGTTTGCTTATCCCTTAATGTCTTGGTTTACTGAAGACTCTCGTGTGCACACTTTGCACACACTGGACTCCGTGCTAAGTTTTGGGAATTCGTGGTCAGCAAGATACACATGGCCGCTGTCCTCACAAAGCTTACAGGCTGGTGGTTTATCTGAACCTGAACTTTAATTCTTTCTGTTTAAAAATAGAAGCAAATATGTATATATGTACCTTAGCTTAGTTCTGGCTATAGTGCATATGGGGTAGTGTCCTCATTGCAGTAGCAATCTCTATTATGTTGAATAACGTAAAATCATTGATATTCAGTCAGTTTTAACCTGTGGAAATGGCATTTCCCTATAGCTCAACCTAAGTAATTTTTAAAATTCAAGGGCAGTATTAGGTTCACAGAGAAACTGAACAGAAGGTGCAGAGAGGTCCCTACACCTCCTCACCAGTCCCCTCCTCCTCCCTCTCTATTATTAACATCTTGTGTTAATGGGATATATTTGTTATGATTGATGAGCCAGTATTGATACATGATTATTAACTAATGTCCATGGTTTACATTGGGGTTCACTCTTTGTTTTGTATATTTCATGGACTTTGGTAAGTGTGTAATGACACGAATGCCATTACCCTATCACACCGATGAGTCTCACTGCCCTAAAAATCCCCTGTGCTCCACCTACTTGTCCCTTTCTTCTCTCCCCCCAGCCCCAAACCCTGGGCAACCACTGATACTTTCTCTGCATCCATCGTTCTGCCTTTTCCGGAATGGCCTCTAACTGGAATCCTGTGCTGTGAAGCCTTTTCCGATTAGCGTCTTTCACTAAGAAATATGCATGTCTTTTCATGGCTTGATAGCTCGCATCTTCCTATCACTGAATAACATTCCATTGTCTGATATACCACTGCTCATTCATTCATTCACCTCCCGAAAGACACCTCCGTTGTTTTTAAATTCTGGCAATTACGAATAAAGCTGCTCTAAACATTAACATACAGGTTTTTATATGGACATAACGTTTTAACTCATTTGAGTGCATACCAAAAGGCACAGTTGCTGCGGATTATGTTAAGAGAATGTTCAGTTTTTTAAGGAGAGCCCAAATTGTCTTCCAAAGTGGGTGTACCATTTTGCATTCCCACGAGCGGCGAAGGAGACTTCTGTTGCCCCACATCCTTATCAGCGTTTGGTGTTGTCAGTGGTTTGAACGTTAGCCATTCTGTGAGGCGTGTGGTGGTATCTTGTTTTTTAATTTGCAGTTCTCTAGTGATGTGATGCTGAACGTCTTTTCATATGCTGTTTGCTCTTTGTGTATCTTCTTTGATGAGGCGTTTGTTCAGATCTCTGCCTATTTGTAAAAATCGGGTTATTTGTTTTCGTAACGGTAAGTTCTTTGTCTATTTTGGATACCAATCCTTTACCAGAAATGTGTCTCTTGCAAATAGTTTCCTCCCAGTCTGTGGCATCTTCTCGTTTCCTTGACAGTATCCAAATAAACGTTTGAGACTTGTATTTTAATGGGAAATCAAGGGAACCTGTCTCCCAGAGACTGCTAGGTAGATGCCATTTTAAATCATAATTCTGACATGAAAACTCTTTGAAGAAGACAACATTCTGAGTCTTGTGACATTTGATGGAAGGAAGAAGCAGATATGAATTTGAGTTTACTTGTCTGTCGGTTATTTTGTCATAATAGGATGCCGCTTGTGGGAAATGCAAGATTTGGAAAACCTCACACGTTTTACAGCAGTAATTAAGAAACGTAGCCTGACCAGTGTGAGAGGAATATAAAGAAAAACTATATTCTGTTGAGAGATCAGTATCCTCGCTGGCCTCCCTGTGAGATTTTACAGTTCTCTGACTTGATAATAAAGATCTACACATTGGTGTTTCTGAACTGCTCATTCATTGGCACCTATGGGATGTTGGTTTTAGTCTTGACTGATTCATTCATTCATGAAGTTTGTCTTTGGTCAGGTGATGCATCACGGTCTCCTTGCATGTAATTTTGGATGACCTCAATAAGGAGAAAATTCTAAGAAAATTCTTATTTTTTAGAAAGACTTATTTCATAATGATTGACTTCGTATTTAAATTCGTGTGTTGTGGAGCACCTGGTTGGTTCAGTCGGTTAAGTGTCCGACTTCGGCTCAGGTCACTATCTCACGGTCCGTGAGTTCGAGCCCCGCATCGGGCTCTGTGCTGACAGCTCAGAGCCTGGAGCCCGTTTCAGATTCTGTGTCTCCCTCTCTCTCTGCCCTTCCCCTGTTCATGCTCTGTCTCTCTCTGTCTCAAAAATAAATAAACGTTAAAAAAAAATTAAAAAAAAATTCATATGTTGAATGTGTACAGTAAGAGATGTGCTGTAAAAGGAAAACCTAGAACATAATTAGATTTCAAAACAGAATTCACAATTATGCGTGATCAAAGTTGAATTCTGTGACTTGTAGTTTTGTACATCTTCCAAAAGATGTAATGGGAAAGGACTAGTATTTCTATTTTTAATTCATGCATTTCAAAAGGTACATATGATAGAAAGTAGCCTTGTCAGGAAGGTGGGAACTTTAATTACAACTTAATACATTCTGCATTCTCTCAAACATTTTTGTATGTGAAGTTGGGATGAATTTTAAGGTTGTAATTTGTTTTACGTAATGTGTCACTTTTCACAGAGATGTTCTTTAGAAGACCCTATCAAAATGTGTACTATATATTAGGTACTTAAAAAAAATTTTTTTTAAGTTTGTTTTGGGAGAGAGAGAGTGTGGGCGTGCCTGTTGGCCTGTGAGCGTGGGAGGGGCAGAGGGAGGGAGAGAGAGAGAGAGAGAGAGAGAGAGAGAGAGAGAGAGAATGAGAATAAATCCCAATTGGCTCCATGGTGTCAGTGTAGAGCCCTATGCGAGGCTCGATCTTACAAGCCGTGAGATCATGACCTGAGCCAAGATCAAGAGTTGCACGCTTAATGCACTGAGCCACCCACGTGCCGCCGTTCTTTAAAAATTCTTGCCTGTTAATGAAGTTTACACACTCTCTGAGGGAGGTTGAAACACCCACATGTGTATATACACAGATACCTACATATATATACATATACACATTTTTTTTTCTGTCTGCACTATTATCTGTAGAACTCCATCATGACTAAATATTTTATTACTTTGTTGTGTTCAGTTATTTAAATTCATTTTTTTGTGGAAGAAAAAAAATTGGCTTAGGGCAATTAGAAACCCTTTGTTCAGGTAGGTTTTTAAAATAAAAACTGTTTTTTCTTCCTAGCTCTGTGATTGGTTGCGTGTTAATGAAAACTGTTTTAGGAGAGCCTCAGATTGTAGTTGCGTTGGACTTCCTGAGACATCCTCTCTAAATGCTTACGTGAAGAACCTAGTTCAAGAGTATATGAAGTCACCTGCTTTGGAAAGTAAGTCTGAAATCATTTATATGGATTGGTATCACCAAATTGTCTTCAAAGGACTTTTAACTAGTTTTTCAGATCAAGATACACGCTTAACGAAGAAATGCGTGGTTTACTGGTATCCAACTCCTATTTTCAGCCAGATGTGAATAATGGAAAGTAAAAATACGTTTCCTACTTGTACTTTATCTGTTCTAGGACTTGAGGTTTTCAAACTATTTTTGTATGTTTTAAGAAACTAGTAGGTTGCCAAAGTAGGAATTGGACACAAATTTATTCTATAATTCCTGAATCTTCACAGGCTCCATACCACCTATGTGTTTTTAGAGCCTCTGTAAGTGGAAATATTTGTAGATAAATATGGGTAGCTTTTATGTGTTTGTTTTCAAGACATCACATGTAATATGAACTGATTTTGAAAAGTAGTTTTAGAGAAAAGTTATGTTTGAAAGGGTGGTTTTGTTAGTTTTTTTCTTTTTACCAGATACTTAGCCGATATCAATTTTCCAGCTTTTTTGGGGAAACGTGTAAGACTACATAAGGGAAGAACTATTAGCAGATTCATTAATTAGGATTCTTCTTACATTTCTAATGCTTCTTCATTAAAGTCGTTAGGGATAATTTGGGTAAATTACATCTTTGAATTTAACGTGTCTTAAATTTCCTAGCGTTGTCTCAGACTAAGTTGTGTTCATGTACTGATTTCTCTGATCATGGAATAGGTTTTAAACGATCAGATAATTATCCTTCCAAAATATGTGAGTTCATCTCTTCTTCCTTCGTAGAATATTTCTCTTTTGTATTTTATTCTATGTCTAATAATTCTGTGCTGTTACTTGGAGGATTCTTTTGTTAGGCCTACAAAAGTAAATAAATTTTAGTTCCTACTAGAGTAAACACACGTTAAGCTCCCTGAAATATCTATAGAACTTGTTTTATAATTTAGAGTATATAACAGTGTCAGATCTGATTAGATACTCAAAATCGGATGAAACGATATTTTTAGAATTTCTTTAATATTTCTAGAACTTAAAATATACTATTTAATATATAACATGCTATTTTAAGTTTTTAAAAAAATTAAAACTTGATTTCAAGTGCAAAGGAAGCATTTGTGTTTCTTTTAATATTTTTGTTTGTTTGATTTTTAATGCCCTTGGCTAAGTGCCTTTATGAAGTTTAATTGACAGTTACTGGGCAATTCTGAGACCAAATGAATAAATTCCAAAGCAAACGATATTTATCTTGAGTTTCTGAACGTAAGATACATATAATATTCACATTCATTTTTATATAAAAACTCATTGGCCAAAACACTGTTTTCAGTAGCTTTTTCTTTGGCTTTTGGTATACAGTTAGTACAGGTAGCTTTCATACTATTGATTCAGCAAGCACATATCACGTGTTTTCTAAGTGCCAGGCATCGGAATTACAGAGATAAAAGCTGTATCCCTTGCCCTCAGAAGGAGCATCATCTAGCAAGGAAGTTGATAAGTAAGCAGATAATCCTAGCACAGTGCCTTGAAAGCCATAAGCACTGGGATGGGGAGCCTGTACGAGCAGTTGTCTGTTTAGAACAGGTAGACCAGCAGAGGTAGCGGGGCGTCACCAGGTGGGTGACGTCTGACGTGTGAATAGAAATTAAGGTGAAAAGAGGGAAGGAGCATCCCACAAGGCTTGGATGAACTTGTGTCCGGGGAGCAGAAAGTAGGCAGGCAACTATCCATCTGTGTATTTGTATATCTGTGTATCTTTCATCTGTGTATTTATGACATGGAGCTCAAGAAAGAATGGGAAGAGGTAAGGATGGATATGAGGTACACACACACACACACACACACACACACACACACACGCTGTGTTGTTCACACGATACCTAGACAATAGGACAAAGCAACAACAAAAACCACACAGAACCAGCATCACCTACAAACAAACAAAAATGTTAAAGATCAGAAATTACAGAAAGTGCAACAGTTTGGAAATAGCACCAAAGGCTTGTCAGAACTTGGATGTGCTAAGATTAACCAGAATGTGAAATACATCTGAAGAAATTTATACTGAAATCAAGCGGTCCTCAGAAAGGATATTTGATAGGTGAAGATTTTGAGGTTAATGTGCCTACTTGAAATGTAACTAAGAAATGTAGAACTATGGAATAACCCCAAAGTAGTATATTGCAGTTGTACAACAAATGATAAAAACAGCTTTGAGTTATAATTGATGTATGTTAAACTGCTCATACGTAAGCTGTACGGTGTGATGGGTTTTGACCTATGTATATATGAAACCACCAGCATAGCAAGGTGTGACGAACATAACTGTCAGGCTCAAAAGTGTTTTCGCACCCCTTTATAATTCTTACCTCCTGCTTCTGCCTCTTTCTCCTCCAAGCACAGACGAGCCCTGATGTGCTCTCAAGACATTGGATTAATTTGCATTTTCTAGAATTGCACTCCGTTTTTAAAATTCACGGTGGCAAGGTTTGACTGGTGATTCAGGGCTAAGTTGCATTAAGGTGATTAATAATAGCCAGCGATTCTTTCGTTTCCTTAAAACCACTGTTGCCTCCACTTTTCTAGCTCCAGGGAGAGAAAACGGAGCATAAACAGGAGTTCTCTGCCAGTTGTTTGCAGAGTATGGTTTCCAGACCAGCCATGCCAACATCACCTGGAAACTGTTTCGAAATACAAATTCTCCAGCTCTATCCCAAACCTGTTGAATCAAACTCTGGATAGGAGCTCACCCTCTGTATTAATAAAGTCTCCAGTTATTTTGAAGTTTGAGACCCACTGCACTGAAGCATGGATCTGCTTAGTATGGTGGCAAAGTACTACT
Organism: Neofelis nebulosa; assembly: GCF_028018385.1. Classification (NCBI taxonomy): domain Eukaryota; kingdom Metazoa; phylum Chordata; class Mammalia; order Carnivora; family Felidae; genus Neofelis; species Neofelis nebulosa. The sequence continues at coordinate 5,516,650 of NC_080794.1, read as the reverse complement.
CAGGAAGCAACCTGCCGCAAAATTCCCTGCAAAGGTGTGCCTTCCTCTGGAGGAGTAAGGCGCCCAGTTATTACTGGCCTTGTACTGTGAATTCCTTGACAGCAGAAGGCATTAAAAATCCACTAAACTTCTCATTTACAACCTTCCCTTTTGGTATCCAAGGTGAAAAATTGCTCAAGATTTCAGACAGGGTCTGTGCTTCTAGAACTGTGCTCTTGGTATTTTGCCGGAGGAAGTGAGAACTGTCAGGGTAGCCACTTTGAGGACCCAGCATGTGCTGTTCATACCAAAGCGTGTAGTATTTACGTACAAAGGCTTCCTGCTCACATGCTGTGTAAGTGGAGAAGACGCTTAAGGGCCACTGTGATTTGGAAAGGTTTCCTTCTTAAATAGCACCCCCACCCCCTCCACCTCCTGTGAGGTCAAGGGTATCTGATTATATGAATGCTCTTCAAAATAGAGGGAACTAAAAAAAAAAAAAAAGAACATAGAGGGAACTGAAGAGCGTATTGGCATTTGATTTCATTTTAGTCTGTGTTTATAAATGAATTTTCAGTGTAAATGTGGGATGTAAAGCATTAATGAGAGAAAAAATGTTGCAGAGAATAAGTTTGAATAACTTATCTTTACACTGATAAATGTGACTTAATTTTTCTAGATAGCACCAACATTGGGATTTTTTTAAATAAATATGACCAGATTTTTTATTGACAGCAACTAAGTGCCATTTATAAGATTTTTTAAAATATCTAACAAAGTTTTTCCTTTTGTTGTATTTTTTAACTGAGTTCTCCTACATGCAAGCATGTTTTTACTGTTGTCCATCTTCTGTACTATTCCAATAAATTTGTATCAAAATAAATTATCCCCAAAATATATTAGAGTGTTTAAGAAAATGGTTTAAGTATTTAAACTCCTGGGCTGGAAAACTAGATCTCTTGCCAAAAATTTTCTTGGAAATTGAGGTGAAAAGTGTGACCTCACTATAGTAATATACCACGAATAAAGAAGAAATCTTCTCTTCATGCCTTATTTTAATTTAACTGGCTTTCAGAGATGGGAAATACTCATTTTTATCTGTTAACCATGTTCTCTCTTCCAAAACTTATTCTAGAAACTTTTCATGTATTTTTATAATAAACCCAAGGAAAGTCTTATTTGTTAGCTTGATTTCATAGAAGGTGACCTAAACTTTTTTTTTTTTTTTTTAAAGTGTAGTTGACACACAGTGTTAGGTTAGTTTCAGCATAGACCTAAGTTTTCTGAGAGGATAAGCAGTTAGTTATTCCAGGATCCCACAGCTAACGAGCACAGGACTGGGGTTCAGATGCGGGTCTGAGGCTCCAGAGCCTTTGTGTCCATACCTATTCCATCCTCCTCCTGGTTGCATTTTAGGGAATTTTCTTCTCTCAACTGAAATACTAGAATTGTCTCTTAACCCATCCACTTGAATCTCCTCTTGCTTCCCCTACAGTCTGTCTCCCACATTGTGCCTGGAGAAATCTGTTTAAACTACTAATTTGGATCTACAGATGTTTCCTCCCTTTGTTTTATATGCCTTCACTTTAACCTCCAGTGGCTTCCCTTGCCTTTAGGGTCAAGACAGGAATTCTTTGCATGGCCTGCTCAGTCTTCTGGTCTCTTCCCTGGCTGTTTCTGCAACCTCATCTTTGGCACTCCTCGCACTTGTGAGTCCCTGCTGCATGGGCGCCCCTCTATCTCCTGGAGCACGGCTTGCTTCAGAGGACCCTTGATGTGCTCTTCCTAACTTGGGAAGGCCTTGCATCCCTTCAACTACTGTACTCTTTCCCAGCCTTTGTGCTCAGCCTACTCGTTCTTCAGGGGACTTTCTCTTTACTGCCCAGAGAGAGGAGGGCATAGCCTCCTAGTGTGCACTTCCTTCGTCACATTTTATACCAGTCACTACAGTTGTCATTTTACATTTCATTGTTCTTTGACGAATGTTTTTCTCCTCTAAGGCAACGTAGATTCTGTTAGCACAGGAGCCATTGTGTCTTCAGCACCTAGGTCAGCTCCTTTATCTGTGTGCTGCAGAAGGCATTGGTTTTGTTTTATTTATTTTTTAATGTTTATTTTTGAGAGAGAGAGAGAGAGAGAGAGAGCGTGAGCAGGAGAGGGGCAGAGAGAGAGAGAGGGAGACACAGAATCTGAAGCAGGCTCCAGGCTCTAAGCTGTCAGCACAGAGCCCGATGCAGGGCTCGAACACACGAACTGTGAGATCATGACCTGAGCTGAAGTGGGATGCTTAGCTCACTGAGCCACTCAGGTGCCCCTGTTTGTTTGTATTTAAACACGTATAACGATGAGCTATACTGTAAGGTGTTGTCCTGCATTTCATCTCAGCTCTTATAATCTGATATTGATAAGACATAATCATTTGGCTGTTTTGTTTTGAAACCTCATCTTTGAAGGATTTTGTTAACACTTTGCAAACCTTGACTATTATTATTCAAGCAGGAGAAAACTGCTTTATGCCTGACTGGTTTGAAGCCAAGCTTGTTGCAATGATGGTCTTGTTGGCTGTAGATGTGGAAGGAATGAAGTCTCAATACAGGTAAGTGTTTCCAAGCTAAAAAAAAAAAAAAAAAAAGGCTAATCAAATTTATGGTACCTGTTCAGACTTTTCCATGATTATTTGTATGGAGTTGATCACAGGGTATTAAAGAAGAAACTAGAGCATTGTCAGTACACTAAAGAAATGCCTAAAATTAACAATAAATTAATATGAATAGGGCCTTATTAAGCTTTTAGGTTAGTAAGTTCAGCTGTTCGAGAAGGTCAGAAACACTATATACAGTAATCACTGGTTTTATATAAGAATATTAGAACAGATTTTAAGATTCTCGCATATGATTGGGTAAAGAAATTTACTGGGTTGGTCAAAGCCAACACATTTGTAAAACGTGTACTTTTTATTAATGTAATAAAGATAAAGCAGTCTCATTTATATTTTGAAAATGTGCGCAGATCGGTTCTCACCAGATTATGATTGTTGCAGAAAGCAACTTCCACTTGCTAGTGTGTTTGCATGATATGCAGTTAAGTCGATTAACATCAAATCTCTTTTCTAGACAAAGCTTTAGTACTAAAGTTGGTTATGATGTTTTTTTTATAAATCCTTAATTCTTTGTATTTTTTGTTAACATCTCATTTCCTTGGCTAGCATATGTTTGTTTTGTTTTGTTTTTAAATTATTGTAGCAGGGTCTCAGCATGTTAATTTCCGAATGAATTGGGTGTAGGATTCCCTTTATACTTGTGCGTAAAGTTGAGTGTGGAACGTTCTTCCCTGTGCTTTCTTTGTGAGTGCAATGCTGTACTCCCTGAGAAAGCACAGACTGGAGAGGTCAGCGAAGAGGCCGGAGGGAGAGGTCAGTCCTAACAGGTGCTACGTGTCTGCATCATCTATAAGACTAATTCTGTCTAACTGAATCCATCAGTTATATAACCAGTTCCACAAGTTATAGATGGAAACGAATTTCTTCATGGTTTTGAAATGCTTGATTTGGGCATGTCTTTTAATATCTAGTGAAAAGCGGAGAACACAGAATGTATTAAGGATATTCTTAGATCCTCTTCTGGAATCCCTTATGAAGTTGGGCACAAATGCCTACATGCCCTTGCTGAAAACTGACAGATGCCTGCAGTTGCTGGTGAAGTTATTGCACACTTGCATGTTGAAAGGTTCCAGTACCCAAGATGGTGAGGACAAATAGTTTCTGTTGGTGTCTTGCTTGGTATATTGTTGGTGTTTGGAATGAGAGGACATTCCTGCCTCTTTGAAATAAGAGGATTACTTTATGCATTCAGCAGATATCGACTATTTCCCGGTGGTACTGGGGATCCAGCAGTGAAGGTACAAGCCCCCTGCCCTCATGGAGCTGAAACATAGCCTTTACATATGTGCCAGTTACTGTTGATTTTACAACCTGATCTTCTTTGCTTGTCTTTTTTTTTTTTTCCCATTTATGCTCAGTCATTGATTTCCAGACCATGAAAATGATCCCTATTTCTTTTTTTTTTTTTTTTTTTTTAAATTTTTTTTTCAACGTTTTTTATTTATTTTTGGGACAGAGAGAGACAGAGCATGAACGGGGGAGGGGCAGAGAGAGAGGGAGACACAGAATCGGAAACAGGCTCCAGGCTCCGAGCCATCAGCCCAGAGCCTGATGCGGGGCTCAAACTCACGGACCGCGAGATCGTGACCTGGCTGAAGTCGGACGCTTAACCGACTGCGCCACCCAGGCGCCCCTGATCCCTATTTCATATATGTTACAGCAAGATCCCTTTCTCATGGCCACCATGATAGATGTTGCAGAAATTAAGCTAAAGCGTGAGAATGGTAATCATTTTATAAAGAGTCGTTTTCAAATACATTGGTCTCGACAGCACCTTTTTTTTTTTTTAATCTTTATTTCTCAGAGAGAGAGAGAGAGCACGAGCAGGGACAGGGGGCAGAGAGAGAGGGAGACACAGGATCCGAAGCAGGCTCCAGGCTCTGAGCTGTCAGCACAGAGCCAAATGCAGGGCTTGAACCCATGAACCATGAAATCATGACCTGAGCCGAAGTCAGATGCTGAACTGACTGAGCCACCCAGGTGCCCCTCTAAGTACCTTTTTTTTTTTTTTTTAATTTTTTTTTTTAACATTTATTTTTGAGACAGAGAGAGACAGAGCATGAATGGGGGAGGCTCAGAGAGAGGGAGACACAGAATCCGAAGAGGCTCCAGGCTCTGAGCTGTCAGCACAGAGCTCGACGCGGGGCTCGAACTCACGGATGGCGAGATCATGACCTGAGCTGAAGTCGGCCGCTTAACCAAGGCACCCAGGCGCCCCTCTAAGTACCTTTTAAGTAGAAAATAATTCATACAGAAAGTGTGGTGGTAATGGAAACGTTGAGTTCGTCTCTCCTTAAACAAAGATACATGCAGAACAGTAGCTGGAAACCACAGACACGAGAGACAAGAATATTCATGGATGAGCCTTGATTCCCAATCCATTCTCACCATTTAGAAATTTTAGAAATTTGCTGTGTGAAAATCCTAGAGAAGTGCTGCTGTGAGGCTAAGCCTGAGGAAAACACTAATGGGATTATATTTTAACGTGTGCCTGTGAACTTTTAAAGCCAGTTTCCAAATTCTGATATTTTTGATACTGGCAAGAGAATCAGGTGCTGGAAGCATGTAATGGTAGCTTTTTATAAGCTTTTCAACTCGCTAAGGCCATAAATTTGGGTTCCTTTGACATGTGTTGACTGTTTGTACTAAGGTCAGTGCTTTCAAGTGCAGGACTGGGTCATAGGCACCATTTGGAAAACTGTGGTATTTGACACACACACGAGTGTGTGATGTTATATGTAAGTTACGATGCCCGATAATCAAACACCTGTGAACTTACTACCCAAGCTAAGAACGATGTTACCTGTTACCCCCCAGTCCCCTCTGTTTGCCTCCTAATTTTGACTTTTGTCTTTATCACTTCCGTGCACTTTAAAAAATGGGTTTATTTCATCTGTAGATATTCCTCAACGACGTACTGTCCAGTTTTCCTGCTTTTGAGCTTTACAGAAATGTCACTTCACCGTAGGAAGTCTTCTGTAACTTTTCCCACTTCACGTGTTTCTAAGCTTCCTCCACATCCTTTGTTAGACTTCATTACTTTCCCCGTGGTGTAATCTTTCGTATGATGGCACCACTATTTATGCGCTTTCCTAGTGCTGGACGTTGGAGTGTAGCTATGACTGTCACATGTGTGCTGCCACCAACACGTGTCTTCATGTCTTGTGGGCCTGTGTGTGTCTCTCTCCAGCGTTGTGTACTGGTTCCTAGGGTACGTGCACATTCAGCTTTATAAGGTCGTGAAAAGTGTCTTTCTTTCCAGCTTCGCGTCCCTAAATGTGTACACGCTTTATATTCTTTCCCGCAGAATGTCAGTGTTCCTGTTGTACCTCAGGCATATCTCTCTTTACGTCACCAAGGAAGAGCCAGGGAAATACTGTCTGATTTTGATAGCCGTTGGCTTCCATTTGACTGGTAAACCATATCAAGCTTCATTAACTGTAACTAGACCTTAATCCTGAAAGATTTCTTTTATGAAGGAAGAGGAAAATAGAAAAGAGTTATTTCCATTTTATAAATGAGGAACCAGTCTGGGAATTAATTACCAGTACCAGGGGCAGTGAAGAAATAAGGGTAAAGTCAGAAATACCCAGGTAGACTTACTGTGAGCTGCTGGGATTGAGGCTTGGCAGTATGCTCTTTGGGGAAACTTTGACTGAATTGTGTTTTGAATCATTTATTTAAAGTTTGTTTATTTGTTTTGGAGAGAGAGAGAGCGAGCGCAAGGGGGGGAAGGGCAGAGAGAGAGGGAGAGAGAATCCCAAGCAGGCTCCTCAATGTCAGTGTAGAGCCCAATGCGGGGCTCAATCTCATGACCCTGGGATCATAACCTGAGCTGAAATCAAGAATTGGACACCCAACTGACTGCGCACTGAGGTGCCCTGTGTTTAAAATTTTTTAAATTTGGGGCCTGTGGGTGGCTCAGTCAGTTAAGCATCAAGTGGAAGCAAGTGGCAGAGGGGCAGAGAGAGAAGGAGACAGAATCCCACGCAGGCTCCATGCTATCAGCACAGAGCCCAGCGTGGGGCTCCAACTCAAAAACTGTGAGATCATGACCTGAGCCAAAATCCAAGAGTTGGACGCTTAACTAGCTGAGCCACCCAGGCGCCCCTGTTGATTTTTTTTTTTTCCAATTTCCTTCCTGTTTTTTGTTTGCTTCTGTCTGCTTACTTTTAGTTTATTTTGCCTATTTAAAAAAAATTAAGGTGGAAGTTTAGGTTGTAGATTTTAGGTCTTTTTGAAAATGACCTCTCATGCTATGATTTTTTTTTTAAGTTTTGCTTTAACTGCATCCCAAAACTTTTGGTGTGTTGTATTTCAGTGCAAAGTATTTTCTAACTTTTCTTGAGACTCTCTGTTTTACTCATGAATCACTTAGAAATGTGTTTGGAGGTTTTCTTATTATCTTTCTGTTATTTTTACTCTATTCTAGGCAGAGAGCATACTTTGTACACTTTTCAGTTTTTACAACTTCATTAAGGTTTGTTTTATGATCTAGGGTATGGTCTGTCTTAGCTACTGTTCCATGTGCACCTGGAAAAAATGTGTATTCTGCCGTTGGTGGGTGGAGTGTCCTATAAATGTCAGATCCAAGACTTATGTGGTGCATCTCAATTTTATATACTTGATGTGTCTGTTTCCTCTGTTACTGAGAGGGGAGTGCTGGAGTCCCCAGGTCTGAGTTTGAGTTTGCCTCTTTTCCTTTCTAGTTCTGTTGGTTTGGCGTCCTGTATTTTGCAGTTCTGTTGTTAGGTGCCTATGTGTTCATGTTGAGAAGAGTGTGTTTTCTTGGTGAGTTGACTCTTTCCTCAATATGTAATACCCCTTTTTATCCCTGGTTATTTCCTCTACTCTGAAGTCTGGTTTGCCTGGTAGTGATATAACCACTCCTACTTCCTTCGGATTAGAATTTGCATAGTATTATTCCCTGGATTTTTTACTTTTATTCTATTCACATCCTTAGATTTGAAGTGAATTTCTTACAGACAGCATATGTCATGATTTTTTGGCCATTCTGACACTGTCTTTTAGTTGGTGTAGACTATTCGCATTTAATGTAATTACATATATGTTTGGGTTTAGGTCTGTCATTTTATTTTTTGTGTTCTGTTTATTCCTGTTTTTCATTTCTGTCTTTCCCTCTTTTGGCTTGTTTTGGGCAGTTTGAACATTACTTCATATTCCATTTTAATTTACCCATTGTGTTTTTTACTAAACATCTAAAGCTTTGTGTGTGTGTTTGTGTGTGATTGCTATAGGGATTACAGTGTGCATACCTAACAGTCTGTTTAGAATTAATGTTTTACTGCTTGAAATGAATGTAGAAACTTGACCACCTTATGGACTCCCTTTGCCCCTTTCTCCCCCATGTATTATAGTTGTCTTCTATCTGCATTTACTGAAAACTGCCAGACAATGTTAGAATTTTTGCTTTTAACCATCAAAGAGATTTTACAGATTTCAAGAGAGTAGCCTATTGTATTTACCTAGATGTTTGTGGTTTCTTTTGCTTTTCTTTCATCCCTGATGCCTCGTGTTTTCCTGGGGCATCATATACTTTGTGTTTGAAAAACAGCTTTTAGCATTTCTTTTGGAACAGGTTTGCTGCCAGTGAATTCTTAGTTTTTTTTTCATCTGAGAGTGTCTTTATTTCACCTTTTGAGGAATATTTTACTGGATATAAAATTCTGGTTTGACGGGTCTTTTAGCAATTTAAAAATACTGCATTTTCTTCTGGCTGCCATTAGAATTCTCTGGTAATTCCAAGTGTTCTTTGCATAGGTAATAACACTGTTTTTCTCTGCTTTCAAGGTTGTTTCTTTGTCTTTAGTTTTCAGCAGTTTGGTTATACTCTATCATATTGCATATGATTTATTTTATTTTGTTGGTCTGTTTTCAAGTTCACAAACTCTTTTTTCTTGCATCTCCTTTCTGTTATTGTTCCCATCCAGTGAGTTTTTAAAATTACAGTAATTGTACTTTTCAACTACAAAATTCCTATTTGGTTTTCGTGTATATCTTACATTTCTTTGCTGAGACTTTCTATTTTCCCATAAGTTTCCAGAGGGTGTATTGATTGATTGTTGAAGCATTTTATCATTAGCTGCTTGGGAGTCTTTGTCAGATTATTCTAGAGTCTGCATCATCTTGTTGGCTTTTGTAGATTGTCTTTTCCCTCATGGGGTAGGAACTTCCTGATGCTTCATGTGCCCTCTTGTTTTGGATCGTATCCTAGAGATTTTGAATATCGTGTTAGGAGACTCTGGGTCTTGTTTACATCCTGTGGAGAACATTGATATTCTTGTGTCGATGACAGTCAGCTTCATGTTCAGCCCCAATTCCCGATGTCCCATCTTCTGTGCACGTTCGTTCTGCTGTCACTTTTGTTTTCCGATCCTTTGTGGTGTGGTCTTGACCTTGACATGTGATCCTCCCAGTGGCCAGTCTGGGACGTGGGCAGCTGTCTCTCTGTTAGTTGAGTTCCGAAAGTCTTTGGGATGCTGCTTAGTAGCCGGTCCATGCAGGGCAGCTCGGGGGGAGCCCAGCAGTTCACAGACCACTTTCTGGGGCTATTTACCTGAGTACCTCTCTCTCAGGAATCTCCTAAGGACTCATTGTCTGCTCCTCTGGGGTTCCCCCCTTTTCATTCTCTGATGAGAAAGTTAGGGCCCATCAGGCTGCCTGCTTTCTTGACTGCTCCTGCACGTGGTTCCAGTCTGCAGGAAGACCAAGGTCACTGTGTTTGGTGTTACTGCTTTCTGAATCCTCCCACTACTTTCTACCTTGTAGAGTCTCCACATAGCTGCTCAGTTATTCAGTCTGGGTTTTATAGTGAGAGAGGCTGGTGTGTCCCTGTTCCATCTTATCCAGAACTAAAACTCCTAAATGAGTTTTAAGGTGAATTAAAGATTTCCCCATGATACTAATGACTGTTGTTTTATTGGAATTCAGTTTTGGTTAGTGATTCACTCACGTGCTTAACATAGATGTACTTTTACTAGAAAATCTGACATTTTTCTTGTACCCAGGAACTTAACATCTGTCATTCAGCTGCACACTTTTTTTCCTGTACAGATGAGGTGTTTACTCTTCTTCAGAACTTTGTCATGTCTACTGCAGAGAGCATTTCTGAATTTATTCTCCGACGGCTTACCATGAATGAACTGAGCAGTGTAAGTATTCCTAGGAGTCACTTTTCATTCTTTTCGTCAATATTTGAGTGATTACTTACTGGCAGGCACTGTATTAAATTGAGAAAACTAATGTGATAGTTTCTGGAGAAGACACCTTAGGAAGCAGAAAAAAACACAAGCTTCGGAGTCTCCTCCTTACTTTCATTCCATCTGAGTCATAACCAAGTCCTTGGGAAAGTTATGTAGCTTTTCTGAGCCTTAGTTTCCTCATCTGCAAGATGGAGATAATACATCTACTTCCCAGGGGCTAGGGAGTTTTGCATGGTGTAACATATCTGGAATATTTAGCATATTCGATGTGTATTTGGTTCGTAGGATCCAGAGATTCTGATTTGGGATGTTTGGGGTGGGACCAGGTAATAGTCCATGTATGTTTCCAAAGCTCTGCAAGTGATTCTGAAACACAGAGTAGAAAGCAGTCAGTTCTGAGGTAAGCGTCCTCCTTACCTGCTCTGTCTCTATTCTCCACAGACTGTTCCTTCTAGGACAGCTGAGAAAAATAACACCCGAAACTAATATAACACTGTATGTTAACTATGCTGGAATTAAAAAAAAGGAAAGAAAGTAATTTCCCTTTTTCTTCAAGAATATTTTGAAAATGCCAATTCATGTAGGAATGCTTATTCTTCATTTTTTTTTTTTTTTTTTGGTTGAAATCTCTAGGGATGAATGTTAAGGGTTTAGAATCAATAGATTGTGAACAAAGCGTGAAAATATGCTTATTTCACCTTTTCTTTAGAATACTCACTTAAGTACATTTGAAAGCCTCATGGGCAAGTGTGAAAATACAAAAAAGGCAAGTTTTATGCTGCAAGACCTGAATTGTTACGACAGGAAGGCAAAGATATATGGAGAAAAAGCCCCTTGGAGTGGGGGCGGGGGGGGGGGGGTGTTTAGCTTTCTTCTTATTAAGCAGTTGCTCATAGTGGCATTGCTACACATATGTTCCGAAGAGGGCGGTTCAGAAAGAAGTAACTCTTTCAGAGGGCGGTTCAGAAAGAAGTAACTCTTTCGGTTCATAAAGAAGTAACTCTTTGGGTTTGTTTTGCGTCAATATCACTTTATTACCACCAGTATTACCTTATCTTTCTATTAGGGAAATTTTCAGACATACACAAAAGAAGTATAATGAGCCTCCATGTACCCGTTACAGAACATAACTGTTTTGGTTTGTTTGGAATTTAAAGCTAAAAATAGCTTTAAAAGGGGAAGGACTAGGGGCGCCCGGGTGGCTCAGTTGGTTAAGCATCAGACTCTTAATTTCCACTCAGGTCACCATCTTGTGGTTTCATGAGTTCAAGCCCTAAGTCGGGCTCTGGGCTGTCAGCACAAAGCCCACTTGGGATTCTCTCTCGCTCTCGCTCTCGCTCTCGCAGTCTCTCTTGCTCTCTCTGCCGCTCCCCCACTTGCATTGTCTCTGTCTCTCAGAATAAAGAAACTTTTAAAAGAAAAAGGGGGAAGGATTAATGTGATTTTATTTAACAACCAGCTTTCAGGGGAAAAAAAGACAGGTTCGTAGTATCATATCAGTTTCCATGGCTGATTTCGAGTTGCCTACGTGAGGCCGTGGAATCGGAGCGAGGGAGGACCCTCGCTCGGCTGCAGGCTGCTCCGGCACACTGCCCCCCGTCAGGCACACTGCACCCCCCCCGGGGAACACTGCATCCCCCCAACGTGGGACCAGCAGCTGCCACACCTGAACCCATCTCCCGCCTTCCCGGGTTCCTGTAGAGCACAGCAGTCTGCACTGTTCCATCCGTTCAAGAACCTTACGGTTGTCCATCCCCTCTCTCCCTCCCTCCCTCTCCCTCTCTCCCCTCCCTCCCTCCTCTCTCTGTCTGTCTCTCTGTCTCTCTCTCTTTCTCTCTCTCTCTCTCTCTCTCTCTCTCGTATTTTCAGCCTCTCCTTGTCTCTTGGATTTTTTTTTTCATGAGCACTGAAACAACTTAAGAGCCCCTCATCTTAAAGACCCTCTCAATTCCACGGTCCCTTCAGTTTTCCTCTCTTCGTCAGCTTGTTTATAAACACGCCCTGCCACTCTGTTCTCTGATTTCTGCCTCTTCTGTCACACGGAAACAGCTGTCTCTAAAGTTGTCATAAACCAAATGGGTGCTTTTCAAGTCCTAGTTTCCTTGACTCCTCAGCCCCGCTGGACACATCAACCACTCCCCCCTGGAAACACCAGGCGTCCTCAGCGTCTGTGACACCTTCCTGTCCTGGTTGTGGCCCCATCGCTCTGCCGTCACCCCCACTTCTGTTTGAACGTCCGTTCTCTACTACATAGACTTGAACGTTAGCACTTTTAGTGTTTTTTGTTTTGTTCTGTTTTGTTTTGAGAGCGAGAGAGCACGAGTGGGGGAGGGGCAGAGAGAGAGAGACACACACACACACACACAGAATCCAGAGCAGGCTCCAGGCTCTGAGCTGTCAGCACAGAGCCCGACACAGGGCTTGAACCTGTGAACCATGAGATCATGACCTGAGCTGAAGTCGGACGCTCAACCCACTGAGCCACCCCGGCACCCCTGAACGTCAGCGCTTTTGTAAGGATGGCCCGGGCCCTTATTTTCTCACGCTCCTCTGTTGAGGGAGGCCCTCTAGGCTGCACCCCCAGCTTTGGTGGTGCCAGGGACCCTACCTCTCCGTCTTCACGCCCGGCTGCTTTCCCCAGCCTACCGCCCCGTCAGCCTAGCGCTCTTTGATGGCCCAGTTGCATCTGTCACACTTAAGCCATTCAGAACTGAAGCCCTCACCATTCCCTTCTCAGTGAATGTACCACCATCCGGCCAGTTTCTAAGAATCCTCCCTGGCACTCTGTCCCTCAGTCTCACCCCAGTGTCCGGTCTCCACCAGCTCCTGCAGCTGCTCCTTCCTGTCTGCCCGGGGGCCCGGCCCTTGGAGTGCCTCACATGTGGTGGTTGCTCAGTAAAAACTGATTAAATGGATGAACTCTGTGCTTCCTGGTGTGGTGGAAGGCCTCCGAGGATATCATCCATAATGAGCACGGTAGTAATCATCAGGCCCGCCATTCGGGGCTCCTCCACTTAGCATACTTTCAGTTGTTTCAGAACCCCTGTGACGGGTGGACGTTACCCTCCGCATTTTGTGGATGAGGGATCAGGCCCGCGGAGGTTAGATCACGGGGCCGGTGGGTGGTGGAGCTGGACTGAAGCACGTGTCTACGAGTCTCAGATACCAGGTGTTCAGTTCCACCTCTCCTACACGCCAGCCCTGAGATGCTGGGTGAGCCGCGTGTCCTCTCAAACTCAGTCATCGTCTTAGGGAGGTGGGACTGCAGCCTTCCTAGTAAGAACAGAGTGTCGCAATCTGCCTGAAACAAAGGCAGTTTCCTTGTTCTAGTTGTCATTATTTATGACGTGTTGGCCCTGGGACGCAAGAGTTGGTAGGACACAGTCTCTGCCTTCCAGGGTCTCGTGATCAGAGCGCCAGCAAGAGGAGTAAATGGTGACGTGTGCTGCAGTTGCGTTAAGTGCAGTCGCTGTGTCAGCACAGGGAAGGAAGTCTTCAGCTCTGCTCGGGGAGATTATGGAGGGCCTCTTGGAGGAGATGGCTTGTTTTCTCTTATTAGTATCTTGTTTTACTGCGTTTAAATAAGGTAATTTATTTTCTGTCTGAACTCTCACAGGTTGATGAAAACCACGAGCCCTGCGTGTTAACGTGTTTTGTTGTCTGTCTTAGGTTTCCGATCTGGATCGTTGCCATTTATACCTGACGGTATTAACTGAGCTTATAAATCTCCATTTGAAGGTTGGGTGGAAACGAGGCAACCCCATTTGGAGAGTTATTTCTCCTTTGAAAAATGCATCCATTCGGCATCTTCAAGAGATGGACCATGGAAAGGTAATCCTTGATTCAGGGTGTATAGTTCGGTTGAATGAGGCGTACGTAGAATACGTATTTGATTATCATACAATATTCTGACATGAAAAGTGTCCGCTGAAATTTAACTTTAACATAGTATCCTTTGTTCATAATATTTGATGAAGACTGGGACTCCTATCCTAATATTAGGTATATAACAAAGGCGTGGTGACTTCAGTCTTAAGACCATTTAGATACAGATTGTGGATTTGCACTGAGTCTTTGCCTCCATACCAACCAGTAAGGGACACGTTAATGTGTCTCAATGTATACAATATATGGTATGTGACATATAACATACATAATATCTGATATATGACATATAACGTGTACTAACACATCCAGCATCCCCCATCCTTGCCTCTCGACCTCATTGTCTGCCCTGGTCTTACACTGTTCCCCCTCTACTCCTCCCCCAACCAGTACCATTTTGCTGTAGTCACGCTAGGCCACCTTGTAGAGCTTCACGGACGACAAGCACATGCCACATCCTTCCCCATCTAGGCTTTCTGTCCGCTCCTTCCACTGACAATGCTTGTCATCCCCCAACCAGTACCATTTTGCTGTAGTCACGCTAGGCCACCTCGTAGAGCTTCACGGACGACAAGCACATGCCACATCCTTCCCCATCTAGGCTTTCTGTCCGCTCCTTCCACTGACAATGCTTGTCAGTAATCTGCCTGGTCCTTATAGGGCCCAACTTGGGTCAGTGACTCATTTATTTACCTATTCTTTATGCCTCCATTGTAGTATTTGTCTTTCTTGTTTTGGGAATAACTTATGTGTATGTGTATTTTCCTCTAGATTTTAGTACCTATAAGCTTTTCTTAAACATGGCATAAAACTGATTCAATTTCTTCACTGGTTATGGGTCTGTTCAAGCTTTCTATTTCTTCCTGTTTGAGTTTTGGAAGTGTGTGGGTGTTTAGGAATTTGTCCATTTCTTCCAGGTGGTCTAGTTTGTCGGCATATAATTTTTCATAGTATCCCCTGATAATTGCTTGTATTTCTGAGGGATTGGTTATAATAATCCCATTTTCATTCATGATTTTATCTATTTGGGTCATCTCCCTTTTCTTTTTGAGAAGCCTGGCTAGAGGCTTATCAATTTTGTTTATTTTTACAAAAAACCAACTCTTGGTTTCATTGATCTGCTCTACAGTTTTTTAGATTCTATATTGTTTTTTTCTGCTCTGATCTTTATTATTTCTCTTGTTCTGCTGGGTTTGGGGTGTCTTTGCTGTCCTGTTTCTGTTTCCTTTAGGTGTGCTGTTAGATTTTGTATTTAGGATTTTTCTTGTATCTTGAGATAGGCCTGGATTGCAATGTAGTTTCCTCTCAGGACTGCCTTCGCTGCATCCCAAAGCATTTGGATTGTTGTATTTTCATTTTCATTTGTTTCCATATATTTTTTAATTTCTTCTCTAATTGCCTGGTTGACCCATTCATTCTTTAATAGGGTGTTCTTTAACCTCCATGCTTTTGGAGGTTTTCCAGACTTTTTCTTGTGGTTGATTTCAAGCTTCATTGCATTGTGGTCTGAAAGTATGCATGGTATGATCTCAATTCTTGTATACTTATGAAGGGCTGTTTTGTGACCCAGTATGTGATCTATCTTGGAGAAGGTTCCATGTGCACTCGAGAAGAAAGTATATTCTGTTGCTTTGTGATGCAGAGCTCTGAATATATCTATCAAGTGCATCTGATCCAGTGTATCATTCAGGACCCTTGTTTCTTTATTGATCCTGTGTCTAGATGATCTATCCAATGTTGTAAGCGGAGTATTAAAGTCCCCTGCAATTACCGTATTCTTATCAGTCCAGGACCAGATGGCTTCCCAGGGGAATTCTACCAGACATTTAAAGCAGAGATAATACCTATCCTTCTCAAGCTATTCCAAAAAATAGAAAGGGAAGGAAAACTTCCAGACTTATTCTATGAAGCCAGCATTACTTTGATTCCTAAACCAGAGACCCAGTAAAAAAAGAGAATATCCCTGGCCAATATCCCTGATGAATATGGATGCAAAAATTCTCAATAAGATACTAGCAAATCGAATTCAAAAGCGTATAAAAATAATCATTCACCATGATCAAGTGGGATTCATTCTTGGGCTGCAGGGCTGGTTCAACATTTGCAAATCAATCAATGTGATACATCACATTAATAAAAGAAAAGATAAGAACCATATGATCCTGTCAATCGATGCAGAAAAAGCATTTGACAAAATTCAGCATCGTTCTTAATGAAAACCCTCAAGAAAGTCGGGATAGAAGGAACATACTTAAACATCATAAGTAGGCATTATGAAAAGCCCACAGCTAACATCATCCTCAATGGGGAAAAACTGAGAGCTTGCTCCCTGAGATCAGGAACACGACAGGGATGTCCACTCTCACCGCTGTTGTTTAACATAGTGTTGAAGGTTCTAGCATCAGCAATCAGACAACAAAAGGAAATCAAAGGCATCAAAATTGGCAAAGATGAAGTTAAGCTTTCACTTTTTGCAGATGACATGATATTATACATGGAAAACCCGATAGACTCCACCAAAAGTCTGCCAGAACTGATACATGAATTCAGCAAAGTCACAGGATACAAAATCAATGTACAGAAATCAGTTGCATTCTTATACACTAATAATGAAGCAACAGAAAGACAAATAAAGAAACTGATCCCATTCACAATTGCACCAAGAATCATAAAATACCTAGGAATAAAGCTGACCAAAGATGTAAAAGATCTGTATGCTGAAAACTATAGAAAGCTTATGAGGGAAATTGAAGAAGATATAAAGAAACGGAAAAACATTCCGTGCTCATGGGTTGGAAGAATAAATATTGTTAAAATGTCAATACTACCCAAAGCTATCTACACATTCAGTGCAATCCCAATCAAAATTGCACCAGCATTCTTCTCGAAGCTAGAACAAGCAATCCTAAAATTCATATGGAACCATAAAAGGCCCCGAATAGCCAAAGTAATTTTAAAGAAGAAGACCAAAGCAGGAGGCATCACAATCCCAGACTTTAGCCTCTACTACAAAGCTGTAACCATCAAGACAGCATGATATTGGCACAAAAACAGACACATAGACCAATGGAATAGAATAGAAACCCCAGAACTAGACCCACAAACGTATGGCCAACTAATCTTTGACAAAGCAGGAAAGAATACCCAATGGAAAAAAGACAATCTCTTTAACAAATGGTGCTGGGAGAACTGGACAGCAATATGCAGAAGGATGAAACTAGACCACTTTCTTACATCATTCACAAAAATAAATTAAAAATGGATAAAGGATCTAAATGTGAGACAGGAAACCATCAAAACCCTAGAGGACAAAGCAGGAAAAAACCTGTCTGACCTCAGCCACAGCAATTTCTTACTTGACACATCCCCAAAGGCAAGGGAATTAAAAGCCAAAATGAACTATTGGGACCTCATGAAGATAAAAAGCTTCTGCACAGCAAAGGAAACAATCAACAAAACTAAAAGGCAACCAACAGAATGGGAAACGATATTTGCAAATGACATATTGGACAAAGGGCTAGTATCCAAAATCTATAAAGAGCTCACCAAACTCCACACCTGAAAAACAAATAATCCAGTGAAGAAATGGGCAGAAAACATGAATAGACACTTCTCTAAAGAAGACATCCAGATGGCCAACAGGCACATTAAAAGATGCTCGATGTCACTCCTCATCAGGGAAATACAAATCAAAACCACACTAAGATATCCCCTCACGCCAGTCAGAGTAGCTAAAATGAACAAAACAGGAGACTAAGATGCTGGAGAGGATGTGGAGAAACGGGAACCCTCTTGTACTCTTGGTGGGAATGCAAACTGGTGCAGCTGCTCTGGAAAACAGTGTGGAGGTTCCTCAAAAAATTAAGAATAGACCTACCCTATGACCCAGCAATAGCACTGCTAGGAATTTACCCAAGGGATACACGAGTGCTGATGCATAGGGGCACTTGTACCCCAATGTTTATAGCAGCATTTTCAACAATAGCCAAATGATGGAAAGAGCCTAAATGTCCATCAACGGATGAATGGATACAGAAATTGTGGTTTATATACACAATGGAGTACTACGTGGCAATGAGAAAGAATGAAATATGGCCTTTTGTAGCAACGTGGATGGAACTGGAGAGTGTGATGCTAAGTGAAATAAGTCATACAGAGGACAGATTCCATATGTTTTCATTCCTATGTGGATCCTGAGAAACTTAACAGAAGACCATGGGGGAGGGGAAGAAAAAAAAATGGTTAGAGAGGGAGGGAGCCAAAACATAAGAGACTCCTAAAAACTGAGAACAAACAGGGTTTATGGGAGGTGGGAGGGAGGGCTGGGTGGGTGATGGGTTTGTGGGCACCTGTTGGGATGAGCACTGAGTGTTGTATGGAAACCAATTTGACAATAAATTTCATAAAAAAAAAAAAAAAAAAAACATGGCATAAAAAGGCGTAGTGGTTATGAGCACAGGCTTTGGGGTTAGACTTCCTAGATGTGGATCCTGTGTTTAACCTTGCTAGCTGTGTGACCTTGAGGAAGTTACTTAACGTCTCTGTGCCTCATTTACCACCACTGCAAAATGAGGGTTACAGAGTTGATCATGAGAGTTAAAGTGAGCTCATGCATGCTAAGACTTTTGAACAGCGTCTGGCACACGGAAAGTCCAGGCTGCTAATTAAAACAGAGAATGTACATGATTGCTTTAATAATGTAGTTTTTAAAGTTGTTTTTAAGAACTGTCCCAAAAGAAAATGATAAGGAAGCCTGATTAGTACTTCAGCATCCTGTCCGGTATGTATTAATGCATTCGCACCGTCAGAGGACTTTGTGAGCTTTGAATGTAGACCAAAATCATGAACCCTATCACAGTGATTCTTAAAAGGTGGCTTGTTTTAGTAATTCACTGAACTATGTTAAGGTTAACAGGGACCATACTGACTAAAAGTAACACTGAATTTTACTTCTTGTGGTGACAGTGTTGCTACGCACAATTTATCCGTAGAGATAGTGGATTTATTTTACGGGGGGCTGGATGGGGGGAGGAAGGGAATGAGTAGCAGAGAGGTCCTCTCGGGCTGGTAGTATTGGGGAGCCCTCTTTCAGACTCTCGATGCAGCTGTTTTCCGTGTGTTGGGTTCTGGCCTGCACTCCTGGCTTCTGTGGTGGTGGTAATGGGTTTCCCGTCTCAGTGCGACGCCAGGCCGTGTTGGTTTCCTTCCTTTGCGCTCCTGCCCGTAGAGCATCAAGCGCTACCCGTGAAATCCTCCCATCTGTTTAACCGTCACAGTAACACTGAAGGGTGGATTCTATTATTGTCCCCATTTTACAGGTGAGAAAGCTAAGGTGTGCCGTGTCCACAGGCAGACCGGTATTGAGTTCAGAGCCGGGATTCAGACCTCTTCCCGTTGGTTCATGAGTAGCTCCTGGTCGCTGTGCTGTGTCCCCTCTCCCGAGGCAGCTAACAGCTGAGCGGAGGAATTATTTGCATGTACGCCTGGAGCCTTGTTTCCCTTCACACACTCCAGGCAGACAGTGAAAGCGAGACTCCCCCGTAGAAATGTGTCCGAATGCGTACGTGGGTAGGAAAAAGATGGAGAAGTGCTGCTTCACGTATACTCGCGGGCTCTGTGTGCGGCTCATCCGTCACGGGACTGCTTCCAGGGACCCACCCCCCAAATCGAAGCGATCCAGTTGTCTTCTTAGTCGGAACTGCTGAATTTTTATTGCCACCTTACATTTGTTCACTGCCCATGTGTACGGAAGTGGCGAAGCGAACGGACCGAACCTGACGGGCGGTGTCGGGTTCCCTCTTGTTCTCACTGATGGGCGGTCGCCGGGAGGGGGACGGGAGGGTGTGAGGCGTCCGTAGGCTGGGCTCTCGGGTCCTGCCTGGGTGGGACTGGCCTACGTGAAATAAGATTGTTCCGTTTCCCCCTCAGGAGCCCACGCTGGGCACGCAGGTCCAGAGGGTCATTAGCATGGCTGCCTTGGCCACGGTGTGTGAGGCCACCGACCGGACGCCGGAACTGCAGCTCGGCTCTCTGGAGGCTGGGCCCACGGAGAGGTTCCTCTCCGCTCTCCCGCTCCATCACACGCTGCAGAAGCCCCACGCAGAGGAGGAGAGCAGGTAGGCGTGTGCACCCTGGAGGACAGCTGCTACACGAAGGGCGTCTTTCTGCTCACGTTTACAGTTTCAGTTTTGTTTTTAGTCATTGAGATAATGAGCGATGGCCCAACCTTATTTATCGGGGATGCGGATTTGGAGATGAGGCCGCGTTCAGGCTGAGCCCGTGTTCTCGCGTTACTCGTCTGTGTTACCGGAAACCCACTGACCCGACTGCACGCGGTTCTCGGTGAATCCCCTTAAAGTGAATGAAAACACCCACCTTCAGAGTTAGAAAGCTGAGGTTTATGTGGTTCCCTTGCTTTTCGGTAGACGGGCTATTTAATAATGACTGTTGAATTTCTCTCCCCCGTGAGGATAGTTCACTACATGCAGGAGAGGCCGACACAGACTGGCGGAGGCCTGGGGCAGTGACTTGATCTTTTGTTTCAGTCTTTGCGAAGAATCCTCGTCTTCCCAAGGATGGGGGAAAATAGTTGCACAATATATCCATGATCAGTGGGTCTGCCTCTCTTTCTTGCTGAAGAAATATCACACCCTGATACCAACCTCAGAGGGTGAAGTTCTGGAACCCATCCTACCTGCCGTCCAAATGCCAGTAAGGACCCTGCAGGCCGCTCTCGAAGCCCTCACGGTCCTGCCTTCGGATCAGGTCCTGCCTGTGTTCCACTGCATGAAAATTTTGGTTCCCAAGGTGAGAGAAAGTGAGACCTGAAGTGAAGAATAACTACAGAACAGAGATCAGTTTCTGAAATTAAGAGATAATTACGTATTTCTTTTTTTTCTTTCTTTCTTTTTTTTTTTTCCTACCAGCTTTTGACCTCCTCTGAATCACTCTGTGTGGAGTCCTTTGACATGGCTTGGAAAATTATATCTGCTTTAAGCAACACTCAGCTGATATTCTGGTCTAATTTAAAAGCTTTTGTTCAATTTGTTTTTGATACCAAAGTTCTTACCACTGCTGCAAAAATCAAGGGCCAGGCATACTTCAAAATAAAAGAGGTAACTTTTTTTACATTGGGGTAAAAATGCATAATGTAAAATGTACCTTCTTACATTTTTCGAGTTCAGTAGAGTTAAGTATGGTCATGTTGGAACAGGTCTCCAGAACTTTTTGAACTTGAACTGGAACTCTGTACTCATTAAACAGCTCCCCTTCTCTCCCTCCCCCGGCAACCACCGTTCTACTTTGTTTCTATGAATTTGACTACTTTAGGTTAAAAGGGGGTAACTTTTTGTTTTTTTAATTTGTGTGACCTGTAGCACGTGAGGAAGAAGAGAGTTCTGTTTGTAATTACGTATTAGATTTGCTGTTATGTATTCATTCAGTCAGTATGTATTTTGAACCTTCTTCAGTGTCATGAGTAAGAACAGAACCTATTAAATGGAAGAGATGTGCAAAAGGGTAGCCTGTGAACCACACGTGCCACAGAAACTTACTTTGATTCATATAATGCTTAAAAAGTTTTTTTAATTAGTTGCCAACTTTTAAGAATTAGGCAGTTTGCATGAAAGTCTGTGTTTCCCTTCTCTTGGAATGCTGGAGAATTGGATGACCTGGCCACTCCTAGGAGCTGCCCGTCCAGATAGGGCACGCCCCTTGCATTTCTCCACAACCAGTCCTTGACCATCCTGGAGACCAATGGCAGACGGCAGGTGCCCTCTGTCACCACATTTATGCTGTTGCTTTTCTTGTATAAAGGAACAATTCTCTGAATATAACCGTAATCAAAAGGTCTTCCTGGTTCCTGAAGGCATTGGCGTTTGCAACCACTGATACACGGTAGGGGACGTATCGTGGTGGAAGGACGTCATGTCTAGGAACTCGTGTAGACCTTGTTATCCAGAGGGGGAAATGGAAAATGAAGTCCTTTTATGACGCTGCTGTCCCTGCACTGCCTCTCTGTCCTTGCCTGTCCCACAGCACACACCTAGAGACCAGGGTCTTTGCTGCCTCAGAGAAGGGAGGGAGGTGGTGACAAAATGCAAAGGAAACTGAAAATATAAAGGGTGAGAGATTTTTCTCCCTTCCATTCTGTTACTTTGGGCAGTTTTTTCTTTTGGAGAGTCTGGGGAGAATATCGCTATCAGTGAAATTGCATTTAGTTTTATTACCGAGGAATGAAAAATAAGCATTCTGTGATTATCAATCATCTTGCAAAACTTTTAACGATAAAGAATTTTTAACTTTTTATCCTCTGTGGTTAGGTTGAAACTGTCATTGGAAGCCATCAAACAAGTTGTTTTAGCAACACTTTTTTTTTTAACCTAAATGGGTCAAAGAATAAAATGACCATTGTATTTCATTCCAGATTATGTACAAGATAATTGAAATGTCTGCTATAAAAACTGGAGTCTTCAATACACTGATAAGTTATTGCTGCAAATCTTGGATAGTTTCTGCTTCAGATGTGTCCCAAGTGTCTTTATCAACTGCTAAAAATTACAGCGAACTTGTCCTTGAGGCCTGTATATTTGGAACTGTGTTTAGGCGTGATCAAAGGTAAAAGACACCATTTTCAACCTGTCTTCATTTCTATTAAGTACCTACTTGAGTAGGATTATGTCTTTATCTTGAGGATTTCAAATTTTTATTTTATTTATTTATTTATTTATTTATTTTTTTTTTTTAAAGTTAATTTTTTTTTTTTTTAACATTTTTTATTTATTTTTGGGACAGAGAGAGACAGAGCATGAACGGGGGAGGGGCAGAGAGAGAGGGAGACACAGAATCGGAAACAGGCTCCAGGCTCCGAGCCATCAGCCCAGAGCCTGACGCGGGGCTCGAACTCACGGACCGCGAGATCGTGACCTGGCTGAAGTCGGACGCTTAACCGACTGCGCCACCCAGGCGCCCCTATTTTATTTATTTTTTAAGTTTATTTTCAGAGAGTGAGAGAGTGGGGGACGGGGGGGGGGGGGAAGAGAGAGAGAGAGAGAATGAATCTCAAGCAGGCTCCACACTGTCAACATGGAGCCTGATGTGGGACTCGAACTCATGAACCGTGAGATCATGACCTGAGCTAAAATCAAGAGTCAGACGCTCAACTGACGGAGCCACCCAGGTGCCCCTACTTTGAGGCTTTCAATTAGACAGATATAAAGTATTAGTTAACTTTAAATTTGGGGTTTTAATATTTTCCTGTCTAAAACCTGTTCTTTGTCAAATATTTTTTATGGGAAGACTTATTCAGGATGTGCAGACCTACATAGAAAATCTTGGCCATGATTGTGCAGCCAACACTGTTATAGAAAAGTAAGTATGGTGGATTTTCCATGTCTTGATATAAATGGAATATTCAAAATTTAACATCGGATGAGAGACATCCTGTGTTTGTTACATTTAATAAGTGTTTCCTAGTGATATCTATAAGATAGTGAAAGAGCCTTCAAAAGCATGTTAGAAATTACATTCCCTGGCTAATATATTTTCTCTAGATGTAAAACTTTTTACTAAAATTTGATAAGCTCAAAAAATGTTTTGAAGATGAAGAAAAAGTGAGAAGAAATTATAGCAAATGACATTGGAAGACATCTTTTTACAATGTTATCACATTCTTTTTTTTTTTAATTTTTTTTTTTTAATGTTTATTTTTGAGAGAGACAGAGCATGAGCGGGGGTGGGACAAACAGAAGGAGACACAGAATCTGAAGCAGGCTCCAGGCTCTGAGTTGCCAGCACAGAGCCCGACGCGGGGCTTGAACCCACGAACCATGAGATCATGACCTGAGCCAAAGTCGGATGCTTAACTGACTGAACCACCCACGTGCCCCAATATCACATTCTTGACGGGAATAAATGAGAATTTTCTTGGAGAAAAACACATTTTACTGCAAAATCCAGTATAAATAAGAAAGTGACTACGGGGATCACAAAACCCCAATCCCTTTTCTTTTTTAGGTGGAGGGGTGGTCATCAACATACACATAGTATTCTCTTAGTTTTGGTCACAACTTACCATTTAACAAGTCAACATACTACACATAAAAATAAAATTGCTTCTGGAATAGGCCCTAAAGTTTTGATTTCTGGGGTAAGACCATTCTTATCTAACCTCTGAATTAATTTTTTTAGAGCTTGTCAAGAGCCTTTTAAAAAATTTTTTTTCACATAATTTTCAAAAATGTGTGTTTAGATGTTCATAAAAAATGCACAAATGATAATTGCATATAGGTATCACAGTGTTAATTATTCCAAAAGTTATAGCTGTTTTTTAAATCACTTGCCACTCTTATACTTAGTACATTTTTCATTGTTAATTGTTTAACTGATTTTTTTGTTTTCTTGGCTGGTTGAAAGTAGCAATAAAAGTGAAATTTTTTATTTGATGGTTTCAAAATACTTTGGTCTCTACTAGACGAATGTTTTCTTGTTAAAGTGACATTTGCCAACGTTATAACAGCTCTAATGAGCTTTGGAAACATGTATTGACATTGTCACTTAACTGATCTTCCCACATGTGGATACTGAACATACAGGTTGCTCAGAGCGTGCACTGCTCCCGAGTTTGCCCAGCACTCGGAGAACGTGCATACACTGTGTGCACAGTAAAGACAAGTGATCGGGTGTTTGATGTGCGTTCATGGCCCCCAGCAAACAGGTGTCCGTGGTCGTCTTTAAGGAACCATTTCATGAGCTGTGATCTGTTCTGTCCACAGAGATCTGACTGACCCAGGATGGGTGGTGTGTGCACTGTTTTACCAGAAGTCCGGGTGAATTTGTGCTCATTCGGACCTTCAGTACAGGCTCTCTTTTTGATATATCCATTTGTCATCTTGCATTATCCTAAACTACAAAAAAGCATTGTCATCAAGTACGGAGCTCCTTAATTTTAGAAATCTTTGGAAGGTTTTGATATTTTGAAACGAATACGTGACCTATTTTTCTGTTTTGAAAATGTATTAACATAGTTTGTCATTTTACGTTTTTTTAGTACTAAGAGAGAAGACCATTATGTGAGAATTTGTGCTGTCAAATTCCTGTGTTTATTAGATGGCTCAAATATGTCTCATAAGTTGTTTGTGGAAGATCTTGCAATCAAGCTATTAGATAAAGTAAATATGCCTTATTTTATACTTTAAATCTTTGTTCTTGATAGCTAACTATGTCAACACGGTAGTTTTCTGAATATTTTTTATCAAGAAAAAAATACGTTTTTAGTTAAATATTAGCGATTGTCCAATTGTTTGGTTTTAGAGAAGAAGATTTTCCCTGTACTGTCTACACTTTGCTCAGTGTATTTCCTAGTACCAGTCAAAAGCGGTTATGTTTAGAGTCATATATCCATACATTGCTTTATATAAGAAATGGAATAAAAAGGTAAAAAATTTAGGAAGTGGCGTGATTTGAAGAACTGATTTTTTTTTGTTGTTTGCCAAATCATTTATAAATCTAGGAAGAAGATAAAAGGAGTAAAGTTAAATCTAATGCTCTCTTCTGAATTTGAGGCTGAGATAGATGGAGTCCCGGTCTGCTTTGTCACCTCTGGGCCAAGCTGGGTTATAACTGATGGCCATAGCACCCACTTAAGCCACTTGTACTGAAATAACAGTGTTCCTCATGCATTTATGTTCTGCAGATAGCAGATCAGCGTCAGGTACAATCTAGGAAGTGGGGTTTTTTTAATGTAAAAATTCCCTTCTTTGCACTGTTGGAGTCTGTGGGCATGTCACTGAGGAAATAGTGTTTTACTGGTTTCCTGAAGGATGAGTAGACTTTAGAGTTGCAGGATACTCCGTCAGATAGAACACACAGATGTATCATAGTGAACACTGATACGTGATATGAGATATAAGAGTGTTTCAAAGAAAAGCAGAATAAGGACAAGGGACAGCTATTTGGAGGGTCAGAGAGGGCCTCTCTGATAGGTGACATTGGACGGAACTCTGGGTGCATTGTCAGTGAGGCTGGAGGACTCCGGGAGAGGCTGGTGTCCCCAGGCCACATGAGGGAAGTGCTGGCTGGAGGCGTGGAGGGACACGAGGATGCCCGTCGTCCGTGGGATTCGGCAAGAAGGCCGTCGTTGGCCGCCTCTCCAAAGACCTTTGACTGGGATGGTGAGAATAAGAAGCCTCGATGGAAGGGCTGAGAAGAAAATGGTTGTGGAGCCAGTGGAGATGAGCAGAGGCACTCTTGAGTTCGCTCTGATGAGAGGGGGTAACGGGATGGTGTCTGGAGGAGGGCGTGGGTCAGGGGTTGTTTGTATGTTGAAGGAAATGATCGGGGTGGGGGGCGGGCGGATGATAGTAGTGGAGAGGCCAGGGTGGTCACACAGGTGAAGTCCTCGAGTAGCCACTTCACATCCACCAGGCTGGCTCTTAGAAGGTTCCCGTTGGTGGACCTTGAAGTCGTTGTCCTAGGTGAAAAGAAGCCCATCATAAAGGGCCACATACCGTGCGATTCCATTTATATGAAGTGTCCAGGATGGGGAAAACTGTAGGGACAGAATAGATGAGTGGCTGCAGGGTCAGGGTGAGAGATCGGGAAGTGAATGCTAATGGGCACAGGACTTCTCTTCAGAGTGATGAGAATGTTCTGGAATAAACAGTGGTGATGGTTGCACAGCTTTGTGAATACACACAAACCCACTGAATTGGACACTTTAAAATGGTGATTTTTATGGCACACGAACTATATTTTTAAAAAAATCCTTGAATAGTCTAGTCTGTTGGCCCTAATGTCCAACAGAAGGATTAGCTTTATTTAAGAGCTGGAAAAGTAAAGACAAAAAAGTTATGTTAGACACTTGCTCAGGCCCAGGAGTTGTTTTTCAAAGGTGAAGAAAACTGAGCAGAGCAAATAATACATGAAAAAGGTAATTTGAAAATAAAAAATGAAAGAATAATCCTAGAGACAGTGGAAAAGGATCGTACTCAGACCGGGGTGGGCTGGGTAGCTGTAGTCCGGAGGGACACCGCGTCCTCCGAGCTGGGGAACAGAGCAGGGGGGCGGCGCTGAGTCTGTGTGAAAGGAGGGAACGCCTGACGCGCTTGTGTTCTGAGCCAGGAGGCAGGGTCGTTTCTAGAGGGAAGACGCAGAAACACGGTTGGCGTTTGAAAACCGAGGTGAAGGTTGAAGTTGTAGCAAAGATCTCGGTTAGAATTGATACACGGTCGTGGTTAAAGTGCCGGAGCCACAGAGGGTGGAATTCCACACCACCGTGTCACTGCTTAGACAACCGTGTGTCTAACGTGTCATCGTAGGTGACACGCACGTGTGTAGACACGCACATAGTTTCGAGTGCATGGACAGATAGAGTGAACCGGAGCAAGAGGACGTGGTGGCCGCCTGGGCAGATCTTCAAGGGCCGCCTGGCGCCACGGAAGACCTGCTTTGGAAAGAGGCGCCGTGAGTGCGTCGGGCCCCCGCTGCCTGGCTCCAGGCTCACGGCGGCCTGGCCACCCCGTGGGCAAGTGGCTACTGAGCGCCTGGCCTTTGCAGCCCGCTCGCTCTTCTTCTAGTTCTTTAGGCTTTACTGAGGCCTGTGTGGGTAGCTCTCTGCTTACCTTTTACTGGGAACTTGCAAAGATTTTGTCAAAGTAGCTTCCAAAGTGATCAGTTCCTGGCCCAGTTATCAGTGATGGACAGTCTTGTCGGGTCTGACATTCCCCCCAGCACACATCATTTTGAAGCCAATCCCAGACGTGAGTTTCATTTCTAAATATTTCAGTATGTATCTCAAAAAGATGAGAATTCTTTTTTTAGCCACACCCACAATACCATTTTCACACCTGAATTCATAATTCCTTAGTATTATCAAATAATCCAGTCAGTGTTTAAATCTACCTGATTGATTTACATTTTTGTCAGTTTGTTTGAAACATGACCCCAAATAAGGTCCGTTCCTTCGGTTGGTTGAGATGTCTCTAATGTCCTTTAATCTACAGATACCCCTCCTCATTCTTTTTAAACTTGAATGTATTTTTGGCAGAAAGCGGATTGTTTTCATTGTAGAGACTTCCACAAACTGGATTTTGCTGTTTGAATTTCTGTGGTGCCGTTTACGATGTTTTTCTGACCTCTTCATACAAGATGGTATTGAGATCTAGAGCCTTGATCAGATTTAGGTTTGATTTTCCTTTTGGGGGTAGAGGTGGAGCAGAGTGTACATCCATCAGGAAGCTTAAGTATTTGGCTGTCTCTTCTTTTGGGATGTTAGTCATTGATGAATTGTCTCATTCCATTAATTCTTTCAAAATGGTGATACTCTAAATTTTTTTTTTTAACGTTTATTTATTTTTGAGACAGGGAGAGACAGCTCATGAATGGGGGAGGGTCAGAGAGAGGGAGACACAGAATCTGAAGCAGGCTCCAGGCTCTGAGCTGTCAGCACAGAGCCCGACGCGGGGCTCGAACTCACGGACCGTGAGATCATGACCTGAGCCAAAGTCGGCCGCTTAACCGGCTGAGCCACCCAGACGCCCCAAAATGGTGATACTCTATTTATTTTATTCCTTTTTCATTTATTGGCTGAAGTTCCTGTGTACCCAAATATGAAGTATTTAGATACCCTGAGGTATGTTTCCTATAGGAAAGGCAGGATAAACGCTTGCTTTTTTCCTGTTACTTACCAGTTTTCAAAATAATGAATTAAATTAGCTTTCTAGTGTATTCTAGTTTCTTCTAATGGTGATCAGTGATGTTTTTTGTTTTGTTTATTATTATTTTTTTTTTAACCTAAACATATTGATGTGTTTCAGTCCCTTATCCCAATTTCGGTCAGGTGAACGAGAAAATCTGAGAATGTAACTTAGTGTTGGGTATATGACATTTGAGTTGCGTTGGGGCCTCCATGTGAAATTACCCAGTAACAGACAGGAGTATGATTTTTAGGAAAGAGATGGAAGCCATCCTACCTGGTGATAGCTGAAACTTTGAAGACAAGAACGTCTAGGAGGAGGCTAAAAATGGGAATTTAGAAAACACTGACATTTGAAGTATGTTGATAGGAAAAAGAGCCAGAGAAAGATCATGAAAAAGAGGTCTGAGAAAAGAGAACAGAAGCAGAATTAGATGGTGCTGGCCTGGTGTTGCTAGTGTTCTTGACTGATCTCATTTAAAACTCTTGTCTACAGGGGGCGTCTGGGTGGGTCAGTTGGTTAAACGTTGACTTCAGCTCAGGTCATGATCTCAAGGTTCGTGAGTTTAAGCCCTGCATCGTGTTCACTGCTGTCAGCTCAGAGCCCGCTTCAGGTCCTCTGTCCCCCCTCTCTCCGTACCCCTCCCCCTCATGCTTTGTCTCTCTCTCTCTCAAAAATAAACGTTAAAAAAAGAAAAAAACCTCATCTGTAGAAAATTTGGCATAGAAACCTCTATGAATTTGTCCATGATTATAACCTTTAATCTCAGAGCACGAGTTCAGACTCAGAGCCTCTTCTTTTCCACCACAGGCTGTGTCTAGGGGCTGTTACCAGTGGCATCCACCGTAGCTGAGAGCAGGTCGGGCGCCGAGGAGAGAAGCTGGGAGGCATTTCTGAGATTTCGGAAGCCCACTGGGTAGGGCCGGTCTGCAGTAGAGTGAAGGGGTAGCGGTCACGCACAAAACGCAAGAATTGTACTTTTAAAAAACTGATTTGATGAATCTCAGAAGGAAACCCAAAGACCTTTCTTCCTCGCATACGAGAAGATGAAGGCTGGAGACAGAAAGTTGCGTGAGGAAGGTTGAAGGAGGATTGTTGAAGTGGGAAAGATCACATGGTCAGGGTAAAACAACCGGACCGGGTTAAAGGCTTTGGGAAGGTAGGAAAGATTTTAACTTGTTTTTGTGGAAATAGGAATGGGACGAGACTTGAGAAAAGCAAAATGATGGTCGAACACAGTAATTCTTTCTTAATTGGGTGTAGTTGGCATGATGTTAGATTAGCGTCAGGTGTACAACTTTGTGATTGGATAGGTTTCTACGTTATGCTGTGTTCACCACAAGTGTAGCTGTGACCTGTCCTGCTCCATCACTCTTACCATGTCATTGGCTATTCTTATGGTCTGCTTCTTTTTTTTTTTTTTTTTTTTTTTTTTTTTTTAATTTTTCAACGTTTTTTATTTATTTTTGGGACAGAGAGAGACAGAGCATGAACGGGGGAGGGGCAGAGAGAGAGGGAGACACAGAATCGGAAACAGGCTCCAGGCTCTGAGCCATCAGCCCAGAGCCTGACGCGGGGCTCGAACTCACGGACCGCGAGATCGTGACCTGGCTGAAGTCGGACGCTTAACCGACTGCGCCACCCAGGCGCCCCTTATGGTCTGCTTCTTATTCCACAACTTATGCCATAACTGGAAGCCTGTATTTCCCTCTCCCCTTCACCCGTTTCACCAAGCCCCCCACCCCCATTCCCTCTGGGAGCCATCAGTTCTCTGTATTTGGAGTTCTCATTCTGCTGTTTGTTTGTTTGTTTGTTTTGGTTTGTTTTTTTTCGATTCCATTTATGAGTGGAATCATTCTGAAAGTGTGTTCTCTGGACTGGCAGCTTTAATCACCAAGGAACATGTTAGAAATGCAGATTCCAGGGCTCCATCCGCCTTCTGCTGAATCAGAAGCTCTGGGGGTGGGCCAGCAGTCTGTTCGAAGGAGCCCTCAGGGTGATCCTGAAACTCTGTAGACTTGGAGACCACCGGTCTAGTGGCGGTCAGGGCCCAGAATACATGCTTTCGATGAAGTCGGTTGGAGCAGATGATTTTTCTTTTCTTCAGCAGTGCCTGGCAACTTGAAAGTAGGATCAGATTACATAAGACCACTGGGTTGTTTCAAAAGTAGGGAATTTGCAAATGGGTTTGAGGGTATAGTGAAAGAAATTGAATGTGCTCTTGAAGATAGCGTAGAGATTGTTCTTGGGCCCAGGGTGGGTCAGGAGGCGCAAGAAACTAGAGAGATTGACGGACTGGCAGAGAAAAGAAAAGTGTTTTTGAATAAAAGAGTTCATTGAGTGGAACAAGTGAAAGGACAGGAAATTTTGAGCCGAAGAGGGAATGTTAGCACTTCCAAGTGAGGACGGTGACTCCAGTGAGGCCCTGGTGGCAAGTGTACTGGGCCAGTGATGGTCCAGCATGCTGTGTGATCGCCCTAGTGATGGTTCCATTCTTAGCTGCATCCAGGCTGAGTAGGACGTGAAACCTGAATCACCTCTTTCAGAAGAAAACGTCCCCAAAGAAATCATGGCAAGAGAGGAGGCTGTGAGATCTTAAACGTCGTCAGGAGGCATTAAACTCTACGTTAACTTAGCTATTGTCATAAAATTGTGTACATATTGACATGCATAGGATGGGATCAGTGAAGAAAGATCACAGAATTTATCAAGTAGATGAGGATTGTCTACATTCGATGACTGGGTTTGGAGATAGCAGATGACCTACTTTTTCATTGCTAGGACATTTGAAAATGTTCTCACACTTTTTAAAAAAATTTTTTAATGTTTATTCTTGAGAGAGACAGAGTGTGAGCAGGAAAGGGGCAGAGAGAGAGGGGTCTCTGAGCCGTCAGCACAGAGCCCTACACGGGGCTCGAACCCACAAACTGTGAGATTATGACCTGAACTGAAGTCGGACGCT
Organism: Neofelis nebulosa; assembly: GCF_028018385.1. Lineage (NCBI taxonomy): Eukaryota > Metazoa > Chordata > Mammalia > Carnivora > Felidae > Neofelis > Neofelis nebulosa. The sequence goes on along the minus strand of NC_080794.1, from coordinate 5,485,249 downwards.
TAACCGACTGAGCCACCCAGGCGCCCCATGAAAATGTTAGCACGCTCTTTATTGCAATCATAACTCAGCAGCTAAGCACTAGTAGTTATAGAACAAAAGTCAGCCTGGCAGTTGGCTGAATTTAGACAGCACGGACCATCACAAGCAAGAAATGGAAGAGTCCCCCTGCTGCCACTGTCTGGTGTCTCCTGAAGGTGTGGACCGCACTGCCCTCCCTTAATGGTGTTCACATCAAATTGCAGATACCATTACCGCAAACTTCCACAGGACACCGAGGCAGCAGCTGAGAAGCGCGTATATTGGTGCATCGTAAAACGTGTCAACTGTCTCCATCTCTCCTCACCCCCGTGACCCCGTATCTCCACATTAAAGTGGCCACAAAGGCACAGACAGATATTTCCAAATACTTTTTGTGCCAACTGCAGTTTTATGATCCCTTTTCTAACTTGAAAAGCAGATAAATCAACAAAAGCAACTAAACTCATGGTGTTGAAGGGAAATCAAGTATTCATAAGAAAGCGTCTTTACTTACCTTCCTTTCTGCCTTCGGGGAGGGGTCATGAGTGCCTCTGCACTGTTGACACCTTTTAAATTTGAAGTTGTCATTGGTTTTGCTCTCACTGATCACAAATTCCGTGGGTAATGTGATCCTTGCCCTCTCCCCACCCCAGGATGAGTTGGTGTCCAAGTCCAGAACCCGATACTATGTGAATTCTCAACAGCACAGAGTGAAGAACCGAATATGGCAGGCACTACTGGTGATTTTCCCCAGGTTTGATCAGGTATAATTTGTATTCCATTGGTACCTTTAAGCATGATGTTTTGATACGGAACAAAAAATAGTAAAAACTGTCATGTGCTGTTTTAATACTGAGAAAGTAATCTTAAAATTTATTCTTCAGTTCTTAAAATTGAAGTTATTCATTTGTTTTGTTATTTTGTTTTTGTTTCTGTTTTTGTTTAGTGGAAAGAATCCTAAGGCAATTAGGCATCGTAGAAATAAATTGGAAACTAGTTTACATGGCACTACTTAATGTTTTTTCTTCTTCTTTTTTTCTTACCTAATGTAAATAACATCGTAACTGTTTAATGTCTGGTGTGCCATTTGATTAGAAAATATAGGTCCGCTCACTTCTCGTTTCCCACAGCTAAGTTACTTTGGAGTGCTGTTGTTTTGGATGAGATAGTCATTTCCCATGGCTGATTTTCCCCCCTTAATTTCATGAATTCTGTGATCATATAAACCAGCTAAAGCAAGGCCAAGATCTTAATCTATTACAACAGTCTTTGTCCAGTTACTTTTCTCTTCCCTGAGGAAGAGTGAATGGAATCTGTCTGATTTCTCCGATCATCTTTGCTTAGGATTCCTGTTAAGAAAATAGATCATTATTGGAAAGTTAGGTATATCTCATGCAATTTTAAAAAGCATTTTTGAATGCAAAAAGTTTTCCTCTGATTTCAGAGTTTCCTGTTCTTCCCTCCTAAGGTCTTTTTTGTTTTGTTTTGTTTTTTTATGTTTATTTATTTTTGAGTGAGAGAGAGACAGAATGCAAGCAGGGGAGGGGCAGAGAGAGAGGGAGACACAGAATCCGAAGCAGGTTCCAGGCTCTGAGCTGTCAACACAGAGCCCGATAATGGGGCTCAAACCCAGGGACCGCGAGATCATGACCTGAGCCGAAGTTGGATGCTTAACCCACTGAGCCACCCAGACACCCCGTCTTCCCTCCTAAAGTCTTTTAAATGTTTCGGAGAGTTTTAAAAACATAGCAAACTCCTTTTTAATACAACTTATGAAGCCTTCTATCTGTGAGAGATAAACACTTAAGTAACTATAAGTACAGAAGTATGTCCAAGTAAATTGTTTGGATAAATGTAAGAGGAAGTGGCTAAAAGTGTCCTTTCTGGGGAGGAATCTTAGCAGATGTGTGGGGGCTGCTGATTTTCATCATAGGCCTCTTCATGTTACTTGATTTTTAAAATACCGTACGTATTATAGTTAAACACTAAAATGCATTTAAAAAGAAACACTAGAAATGTTTGACTAGGTTAACTGAGAATATTTTTTTTGTCTTGGCACAGAAGGGCCCCGAGGACGTGGGGAGTGTTGGGGAGAGGTGGGGGGCACGACAGAGCAGGTGGGCTTGTCAGGAAGAACTCCAGCATGTCTGTGAGGGAGCAGCCACTGCTGAGAATTTTAAATTCTTGTACCTTGTGGTTGCACTTAACTTTCACACCCATCGTGCAAGGCAGGCCACGTGTATTCCCCTGTTGCCCAGCGGGGCCCTGGAGTTCAGGGAGGCGGGTGACCTGCCTGCACGATAACGCGGCGGCTGAATGATGGGGGTGGAATTTCACAGCCGGCTCTACCCGACTCCAAGCCGGATTTTACAGAGCTGTCTCAGGCCCACAAATGAGCTTGTCTGCTCCTCTTCTGCCAATTAGAAATGTTTTGAAGATAGATTCTTCTTTAAAATAAAGAAATATACATCATAAATGTGTTTATATGTTACAGAAGTATGTATGTGTACATATTTTTACCTGCTACTTAGGTATGGTCCCTTACCCAAATGGAAGTGCAATTTTGAAAAGAAGGCTGGGGCGAGCGAGGATGATGTGGGAGCTCAAGGTCTTGGCCAGAAGAACTGGGGAGGCTGTAAGGGCAGGTGATGTGCAGTCCAAAGGGAGAAAGGAGCCCCGGACCTGCTTCTCCTGGGTCTCGTTTACCTCCTGCGGACTCTGGCATCATTCCTTCCTGTTCCAAGTTTTAAGCCCATGACATCTTGATGGATGCTGGTTTGAATCTGAATTCTACCACCTGCCAGGTTTTGAAAAAATATTTAACTTTTCTGAATCTTTTCTTTTCCCTATGAAAATACAGAGCAATAACCTTCCTCATAGACTTTATGTCCAAGCAAATTATAAAGTACCCAGGAAAGTACCTTATCATTATGATTCAGTAAACAGTTTTTAGGTTTGCTGTTTAGAGAGTTGTAGATCTGATAATTACTTAAAATTTTAAGCTGTTTCAGGGTTCCAGTCGGTAAAGCATGCAGCCCTTTTTATTTTTATTTTTTATTTATTTTTTTAAGTTTATTTATTCATTTTGAGAGAGAACACGCATGCAGAGGCAGGGGAGGGTCAGAGAGAAGAGACAGAATCCCAAGCAGGCTCTGTGACATCACCACAGAGCCCAACGCGGGGCTCAAACTGACACCCACCTCTCTGAACTCCAGGGCCCCGCTGGGCAACAGGGGCACACGCGTGGCCTGCCTTGCACGATGGGTGTGAAAGTTAAGTGCAACCACAAGGTACAAGAATTTAAAATTCTCAGCAGTGGCTGCTCCCTCACAGACATGCTGGAGTTCTTCCTGACAAGCCCACCTGCTCTGTTGTGCCCCCCACCTCTCCCCAACACTCCCCTCGTCCTCGGGGCCCTTCTGTGCCAAGACAAAAAAAATATTCTCAGTTAACCTAGTCAAACATTTCTAGTGCTTCTTTTTAAATGCATTTTAGTGTTGAGCTGTAATATGTACAGTATTTTAAACAGGCTCAGACTCCTGTTCCTGTGAGATCCTGACCTGAGCCGAGATCAAGAGTCGGATGTTCAACCAACTGAGCCATCCAGGTGCCCCAACATGTGACTCCTTTTAAATGTTTAGTTATTCATTTTTGAGAGAGAGAAAGAAAGCACAAGCTGTGGAGGGGCAGAGAGAGAGGGACACAGAATCCAAAGCAGGCTCCAGGCTCTGAGCTGTCAGCACAAAGCCTGACGTGGGGCTTGAACCCACGAACTATGAGATGGCCTGAGCCGAAGTCAGACACTTAACTGACTGAGCCACCCAGGCTCCCCAGGCATGCAACTCTTGATCTCAGGGTTGTGAGTTCAAGCCCCCACATTGGGTGTAGAGCTTAATTTAAAAAACAAAAACAAAACCAAAAAAAAACCCTTGAAGTTATTTTTTTTTAATGGTGACTATTTAAGTTCGAATTAATAGCCTTTTTCTTTTAAAATTTTTTTTAATGTTTATTTATTTTTGAAGGAGAGAGAGAGAGAGAGAGCTTGAGCTGGGGAGGGGCAGAGACAGGGGGAGACGCAGAATCTGAAGCAGGCCCCGGGCTCTGAGCTGTCAGCACAGAGCCTGATGCAGGGCTTGAACTCACGAGCTATGAGATCATGACCTGAGCCAAAGTCAGACGCTTAACTGAGCCACCCAGGTGCCCCAATAGCCATTTTGGAAGTTGCTACAAGACTGTATCTTAATTGTTCCCGCCTTGGTCATGCTGTGGTGGCAATCATATTACAGCTCATGAGTGTATCAAATCAACATGATGTACACTTTAAACTTGAGTGTTATGTATCAATTATATCTCAGTAAAATAAAACAGTTAATCACCATAACATAACCATTTAATTTATGAACTTTATTTTTCTCAGAATTTCTTGAATAGAATTATTGACAAGATTTTCCATGCTGGTTTCATCAATAATCAAGCATCCATAAAATATTTTATAGAATGGATTATCATATTGATTCTTCATAAATTTCCTCAGTTTCTTCCGAAGTTCTGGGATTGTTTTTCTTATGTAAGTAAAAGAGATTTTTTCATAATTTTTGAAATTCAAATATTTTGGCTATGCTGGGAGATTTGTTTCATTTTAATAGTTGTGTTTTTGCCTGTCAGTTGTCCTGTGCCTGATGTATTGACTTCCTGTGTTCTGTTTTGCAAAATCTGAATTAAACGAAGAGACAGAGATCCCTGGCATTCCTCCTGAGTTCTTCTGTTCCCACAAAGTAAAGATGGAAAAGGCTTATGTTACTGGGAAGTCAAGAGAAATGGGTGCCTTCTCTATCCTTATTCACCAAGCAATGTCTGTGTTTGTTTTTAGAAATAAGAACAGTGAGGGGTGCCTGGGTGGCTCAGTCAGTTGAGCGTCTGACTTCGGCTCAGGTCACGATCTCACAGTTCCTGAGTTCGAGGCCCATGTTGGGCTCTGTGCTGACAGCTTGGAGCCTGGAGCCTGTTTTGGACTCTGTGTCTCCCTCTCTGTCTCTGCCCCTCCCCCACTCATGCTCTGTCTCTCTCTTTCTCTCTCTCAAAAACAAACAAACATAAAAAAAAAATAAGAACATAGAGGAATTAAATGCAGTCTTTACATTTTAGAAGAGTTTTTTAGTAGGGAAATTCCACACAAGCCAAGTGGAGAGAATGGGAGGGAGCCCCCTCACCAGCTGAGAACAAATATCCGCTGATTTCCATTCTTACTTCACCTCTACCCTCATCCCCCACCCCCACCCCATTCCTCTCAGCCTGACATTTCTTGTATCTTGCAGATCATTTTTAAGGCACGGATAAGTGATAGGGTTTACAATTGCAGTCTCCTGGCAAATAATGAACTCTTTCTAAACATCAGTTCTAAATACTTGCCCTGAATGTTTTTCGTTGGTTCCCCAAAGCAACTTCCTTTTCTTAATACAAATGACCTTGCCTTCTGCTTTGTGTGAAAATGGAGATGACTTTCTTCCTCAACGTATCTTTCTGTCTCTTCCTTTCTGTTTCTTTTTTTTGGGAGGCGGGGGGAGAGACCACATTCATATAACTTTTATTACAGTCCAGTTATAATTGTTCTATTTTATTTATTTATTTATTTATTTATTTATTTATTTATTTATTTAATATGAAATTTATTGTCAAATTGGTTTCCATACAACACCCAGTGCTCATCCCAACAGGTGCCCTCCTCAGTGCCCATCACCCACCCTCCCCTCCCTTCCACCCCCCATCAACCCTCAGTTTGCTCTCAGTTCTTAAGAGTCTCTTATGTTTTGGCTCCCTCTCTCTCTAACCTTTTTTTTTTTTCCTTCCCCTCCCCCATGGGTTTCTGTTAAGTTTCTCAGGATCCGCTTAGAGTGAAAACATATGGTATCTGTTTTTCTCTGTATGACTTATTTCACTTAGCATCACACTCTCCAGTTCCATCCATGTTGCTACAAAAGGCCATATTTCATTCCTTCTCATTGCCACGTAGTACTCCATTGTGTATATAAACCACAACTTCTTTATCCATTCATCAGTTGACATTTAGGCTCTTTCCATAATTTGGCCACTGTTGAAAATGCTGCTATAAACATTGGGGTACAAGTGCCCCTATGCATCAGCACTCCTGGATCCCTTGGGTAAGTTCTTAGCAGTGCTACTGCTGGGTCATAGGGTAGATCTATTTTTAATTTTTACAGTGTGGAGGTTCCTCAAAAAATTAAAAATAGATCTACCCTATGACTCTTCCTTTCTGTTTCAGGGGAAGAAATTGTTGTCTTTGTCACATCTGTCCCCATCCTTATTTGTATTTCAGGGGGACTTCATTCTTCTTCTGTTGGCTTTTCTTCTGTCCAGCCATTGTCTTAGTGCCATCTTTCCCTTACCGCAGCCACCCCTCATTTTGTTGTGATTTGCTTTGTTACGTTGCACAGACACCACGATCCAGACAAACGCAAGGTTTGTGGTAACCGTGCATCCAGCACGTCTCCTGGTGCCATTTTTCCAACAGCACTTAGTCACAGTGGGGCTCTGTGTTTGCATTTTGGTAATCCTCACCATATTTTAGACTTTTTCATTATCACATTTATTATGGTGATCTATGGTGATTTTTGGCTTTCGCCAAAAGCCCAGGTGATGGTTAGCATTTTTCAGCAGTGAAGTTTTTTTTTTTTTTATTTTTTTTTAACGTTTATTTATTTTTGAGACAGAGAGAGACAGAGCATGAACGGGGGAGGGGCAGAGAGGAGGGAGACACAGAATCGGAAGCAGGCTCTAGGCTCTGAGCCGTCAGCCCAGAGCTCGACGCGGGGCTCAAACTCATGGACCGCGAGATCGTGACCTGAGTTGAAGTGAGACGCTTAACCAACTGAGCCACCCAGGCGCCCCAGCAGTGAAGTATTTTTTAATTAAAGTATGCACATTGCATTTTTAGGCATAATGGCTACCAAACACTTCATAGTCTACTATAGTCTGGTGTAGATGGAGTCTAGTAAATGTCACCTTTATATGCACTGGGAACCAAAAAAGTTGCTTGACTCCTGTTATTGTGATACTTGCTTTGTTAGGATGGTCCAGAACCAAGCCTGAAGCCTGTGATGTTTCCCAGGCATGCCTGAATTACACTTTCGGATGTGTGAACTTTGCCCTCCTCTCTTCCCTTACGTAAATGACTGTGGTCAACTACGTTTTCAGAAATCCTATACTGAGGATTTCATACGCAGCTCCAGACCGCCTTTTTCTCTGTCTCCGTCTTCCTTACGTTTCGTGCTGGCACCTGCTTTCTCTACAGCTGACGTCTGCTGCAGTGAACCATGTGGCCCCTTCCCTGTCAGGTTGATGGACGGCTTCCCTGTTTCTTTGATGTGTTCCCTTTCCTTCCCTCAACCCTCACGCTTGGTTTTTTCTTAAGAATCCTACACTCGTAGTGAGCAAAGCATAATGTATAAACACGTGGAGTCACTAGGAACTGTAATCCCTGAAACTAATGTAATGTGGTGTGTCAGCTGTACTCAAATACGAACATTTGTTAATAAAGAAGAGAAGAGATCTATACAAGAACGCCCCGTCCACATTGTTTGGAATAAACTGAAATCTCTCAGTATGAGAACAAGAAGAATCCTTATTCAGCCCCTGGTGCTTCTCTTTCTGCACCCTGCTTTCTAAACCCATGTGTGTGGCTCCCTGCCCCTCCAGCCACCGGCCAGGCTTTGTCACAGGGTCACTTCCGATCCACGTGTAAACCTGGCCTGATGATAGCACCTTTCCCTGATATCGATCTCCTTTCTCTCGTTCTTTTCTCCCAGTCTCCTCGCTTGAAACCCACGTGTCCCTAAAGCCAGGGGCTCCTTCATCCTGCTCCTTCAGCCTGAAAGATCTGTCGGGCTTTTCTTTTCTTTCTTTTTTTTTTTTTTTTTTTTGTTTCTTTTTCTTACAATTTACTTAGGAAGACACTGAAGTTCAGAGAGATTGACTTGTCACACCAGTAAGAAATGACATAGCTTTAGGGGTGCCTGGGTGGCTTGGTCAGTTAAGCGTCCGACTTCGGCTCAGGTCATGATGTCACGGTCCGTGAGTTTGAGCCCTGCGTCGGGCTCTGTGCTGACAGCTCAGAGCCTGGAGCCTGCTTCAGATTCTGTGTCTCCCTCTCTCTCTGTCCCTCCCCTGTTCACGCTTTGTCTCTGTCTGTCTCAAAAATAAATAAACGTTAAAAAATTTTTTTAAAAAAAGAAACGACATAGCTTTAATTCAAACTCCATTTAATTTCCGAAGCTGCGTTCTTTTTCGCTGTTGTGAGATTCCCCGTCTGGCTCCGCCTTCCCCTTTTCGTGTACGTGGAACTAAGAAAAACACTCCATCATTTTCCCTTGAATTGCTTCCCCTGTCTGCTGCTTTATTAATGTCGTCTACTTTGTCTGCTCTCCGGTGGGGAGGCTCTGCCTCAGGAAGTCTCAGGAAAGGCAGGTTGGCTCTGGTGTCCTTCTGAGACATCCTGTCTCTCCTGTAGCCCCAGCAATGCCAGCAGTTCTGTGACGTTTTTCCACTTAGTTCAGTCTCTCTCTTCATAAAGAGCTTTCAGACCTTGTATCTTGTCTTCAGGTCTCTTTCTCTGGATATCAGTCAGGGGTATCCCTTGTAAGCAAATAAAACAACTTTTGATTGAATCAGGAAGGGACTTTGGGCACCTGGGTGGTTCAGTTGGTTAAGCATCTGACTCTTGATTTTGGTTGAGGTCATCCTCTTACGGTTCATGAGATTGAGCCCTGCATTGGGATCTGTGCTGGGCTTGGAGCCTACTTGGGATTCTCTCTCTCCCTCTCTCCATGCCCCACCCCCACTCTCTTGTGCATGCACGTGCTCGCTCGCTCTCAAAAAAGAAGTGGGGGGGGTGGGGACTTAAGCAGAGGAGGAGCAGGGAGTCAGGAGGTATGCAGAATGCCCAGAAAGCTGGAAAATAAGAATAAAGGAGGTTGAACGGCCCACAGCTGCACCATAGCCATGCCATGGAGCTGGTCCATCGGCGGACGTTGGTTTATCCCACCGGAGATGACGTGCCGTCTAACCTGTTGTACGCCTATTGCCTCCATGGGCTTTGCCCCTATAGGTTAAGAGTTCTCGATTCAGAGCTCAGGGTGGATGCTTCTGGATCCAAGTCTCAGGTACCTTCTCTTTAGCTGCCAAGAGGCTGGGAAGAGGAATGTATGAGGCATTTTTCGCTTCCCACAAGACCTATAAGGTGGGAGAATTTCCTAAACTCGGAAGGGGATTCAGGATAGATACCCAAATTCAGATAGATAGAAGGCAAATATCCACTACACCCTTTTCTTCCTTTATTGGAAGCCAAGGACCTCAGCTTTTATTTTTTAGAGAAAACAGAAGTCTTCACACAGGGATGCCTTTACCTTCTCCACAGCGGTACACATTTGCCTGTGTCCATATCCATCTGAGACTTCTTCCCTCCTTGTATCATAAAGGACCTGAATCTTTGTTGAAGATTATTCTTCTGCTTTTTCTCTGGCTCCTCTTCCCCTGCCTTCTCAGGAACCTTCTGTTTTCAGTCTGTCTTCTGTACTCAGTCTCTCCTTCTTAACCAAATGGTTTCCATTGCTTTCCATGTTCTCACGTCTCCTCCATTGTTTATGGATGTCTGCACTGCACCACCCCCCCCTCCCCTGTGGTCCCCCTGTCTCACTGTGGTCCTCCTGTGTTGTAGTCAGACCTCCTGCAGGGGGCATCCGTATTCCACAGCTGGGTTTCCCACTTCCTCCCACTGACCCTGCAGTCCAGTGCTGTCGCTTTGCAGAGGACACTGTCCAGAGTCTGTCGTCACCCTGCTCTTTCTTCTTTTGGTCCCATCCACGCTCTTGATGACTTCCTTGGTTTCGGTTCATTGACACGCTCTCCAGGTTCCTCTCGTCCCTCTGTTTCCTCTTTCCTGTGTCCTTTCCAGCCTTTCCCTTCCCATGCAACCATTAAATATCTGTGCTTCTCAAGGCTGGGCCTTTTTTTTTTTTTTTAACCCCCCTTCATTTTTCCTTGTTTTCTAGTTTCAGGTGTATCTAAGGCACAGTTTCACTTATCTGATGTAATGGCTAATTTGTATTGATTCCAGACACCTTCCCCTAAGTGCTAAATCAGGGGTTGGCAAACTACAGCCAAGTTCGGCCTCATGGTTTTACTGGAACACAGCCTTGCCCATTTATTTACATACTGTCTGTGGCCACATTTGTGCCAAATGACAGAGTTCAGCGGTTGTAACAGAGTCTGTGCGGCCCACAAAACCACGTTTTTAGGACCACTGTTTGGTCCTTTACAGAAGAAGTCAGCCCACCCTGCTCCAGACATTCTCCTTGAATGTTTGTAGATCATCTGGAACTTGGATATCTGACATCATGTGCCTCAAATTTTCCCCACACTTGATCTTCCAACTATGTGAACAGCACTACCCTCCATAGAGTTGCACAGAACAGAAACCTTGATCCGTGACCAGCTCCTATGGCCCTTCCGTCCCAAGGGTTTCTCCTTTGCTTCCCTTCTGTCTCTAGCATTCTGTCTCGGTCCAGGCCGCCGTGACCCAGTGCAGTCCTTCTTTCGCTGGGCCACCTGCGTCCATTCTTGCCTCCGTTTGAACCCATTCTCCATGCTGAAGCCAGAGCAGGCTTTTCAGAATGAAAATTTGGTCAGGTTACCCACTTGCTTCAAACATTGCTCTTGGAATAAAGACCAAGAGTCTTCAGAATGGCCTGCGGGTCTCAGGTGCTCTTACACTTCTACTGACAGTCTCCCGTTTTCTGTTGCTAGAACAGTCCAGAACACATGAGTGTAGGCAACAGTGTTTTATTTTCACGATTCTGGGTCACATGGGCCTGGCTGGGCACTTCTGCTCCATGTGGTGCCTGCTGGGGCTAGAACTTCTAACGGGCTTCTTCTGACCGGCGAGGGTGGCTGGACCTCTTTCTGTGGTGGCTCAGGGCTCCCGGAACGAGCAACCCAGGAGGACGTGTCGTGGCGTGCATGTGCTTCCCCAGCTTCTGCTTGCATCCTGCTCGCTGATGACGCACAGGCCAAAGCAGATGGTGCGACCGAGCCTCAGACGGTGGGCGGGGCCTGCATTAGGGCATGGGCACAGGGGAGCCGGGGTCACTGGCAGCTACAGATGGGACCGAGTGTCACTCTGACCTTTTCTGTCACATGTCCTTTGGCTCTCAGGCTATTTGCATGAGCTGTGCCCTCTACCTGAACTGCCCTTTCTCGTCTTCATCTACAGAACTCTTTCTCTTCCTTTAGATCTCCACCTACCTGTCCTTGGTGTCATTTCTTAAAGGAAGAGTGGTTTGGAGATCCCCTGATTAGAGGTCTTTGTAGCACATAAATAGTGCTTGTTATAATGGGGATTTTACTTTATTGGGTGATTTTGTCCTTCTTCCCCACTAGACGAGGGTCCCTGAAGGCAGGAACCTTATCTAATTTTGCCTCCCCTGATTTCTGGCATTATCCCTGGCACACGGAAGACCAGTAACTGCCAGGTGCATAAAGAGGTTAATCATCTTGTTTGCCTTTGGAGCAATTTCTGGACTGTAGGGTCTGTAGTCTCTTTCCTTTCTAGTCTGTCTGGGGTTCATCAGCTTATTATTACTGGAATGTTGTGTTCTTCCAAATCCCTGTTATTGGGAAGGTTTCTGAACCCCAGTTGAACACTCTTATGTAGCTTTTTGTCCTGGCTCTAAAGTCATCTGCAAGGTCCTGTCTTACTTTTGAGCCTGTTGCTACCATCCACCCCCCTCCCCCCATCTCTCTGCCTCACCACCTCTGCCTCCCCATCACCTCAGACTTAGTGCATCATGTTTACTTCTCACAAGTTCTTTTTCCTTCCTGCCCTCCCCGTGCTGCCCACGTCTCTTCTGAGGTGAGTGTGTCCTTGGCCATACCACTTACTTCACAGTTAAATTCCTTTGTAACCTTGTGGTGTCTGCTGAGTGTTGTGTTGGCATTTGGCTCTAGGAAGCTATTTCCTTTCATCCTAGATCCCCACCCAGGCCCGGCCACCTCACATCCCGCCTCTGTTCTGGGCCCCACAACGCCACGGTGAGCCTTGAATGACTATTTTATTTCTCTGACTTTTTTCCAGGGTGAAGAAAATCTTAAAACAAGCATTTGTACATTTTTATCAGTTTTGTCACATTTGGACATCATTACGCAAAATGTTCCAGAAAAGGTGAGTTTAAATGTGCCTGTAAGAGGAGTTTGAGCAGTCTATCAAAATAGAATTGTATAGATTTGGACTAATTTTTAAAAATATTTTTAATGTTTATTTATTTTTGAGAGAGAGCAAGCGAGCAGGGGAGGGGTAGAGAGAGGGGGACAGAGGATCCAAAGGTGGCTCTGTGCTGAGAGCAGTGAGCCCAGTTCAGGGCTCGAACTCACGAACCGTGAGATCATGACCTGAGCCCAAACCGGACGCTAAACTGACTGAGCCACCCAGGCACCCCGTACTATTTTTTTTTAACGTAAGTATTTCTTGTGATTTTTGCTACTTCTCTCCCCTTGTACTACTCCGTTAGTGTGCACATGTATGACACAGATACGTAGGCAGGTGTTACCCACCTGCACACATACACACCGAGGGATGCCTGAGCCTGTATTAAATCTGCAGACAAGTAATGGGCAATTTCTAGTGATAGGTCATCAATTTTATGCCGGTATTTACATACTATTATTTAGGTAGGAATTCTCTTATTGCATCTTTAACTGTTCCTTGACTGACATAGTTATCGAGCATGTGCTCATGCAGAGGAGCTTGCATGAAGGCTGATGAGCTGTGGTCATCATCGTTGGGAGCGTGAGGCCAGTCTTTCGTCTTTCTCAGGCTTTGAGCCGTCTCCGTAGCGCTGTACCCCACAGACCAGTAGAGATCGTCGCTAATTCTGGTTAATCAATTTGGCAACGCCGGTAAGAATTCAGGAAAACCTGCCAGTAAGATTTAGAGCAAGATTCTGCATTATTGAACCCACAGGAAAGAGCACACTGAGATGTGAACTCGAGGAGAAAACTGAGTATGTAGAAGAAGGAGTATTGTTTGGTGTTAAAAGTGGAAGAAAAGTACGGGGGGAAAAGGGTTTCCTAGAATTTCTCAAGAGTGTTTTTGTGTTCTTGTCTTTACACTGCTTACACAGTGGTAGCAATCAAATTCAGTTGTTAACCTGTTTCATCAGTTCTAAGACTGACATCCTTTTCCCCCACCACATTTTAACTCCTCAGATCATGATGATCTTAAAATTGCTCGTGTCTTACAATGTCTGTCAGCCAGATGGCAGTGTGTGAGTTACAGTTACGTAAAAACTCGTGTTAACACCTTCTGGAGAGATCAGGCAAGCTCGAGCATCGAATAACATCACATGTTATCTTTCTATTTTAAATATGTGCAGGAAAGAGATGTGCTTGCAATCTACCACGAGAGGTAAGACAGACAAGGGACTGTCCTGTGGCAGGGTGGCTGGAATAGCTCAAGAATCGTTCAGGCAAGTTCTGAAAACGAATTCATCTTAGAAGATCTCCTGCTAGGTCTGTTATAAATAACAGGCTATTTTTCCACCCAGCCCTGTTTGCACCAGGTGTATATTACATATTTTAGGTTTATTTTTTACTTTTAAGCATCCAAAAGAAGGAATGCTGATTAGCGGACTAGAATAATCATTTCGGGGCGCCTGGGTGGCTCAGTTGGTTGACCGTTCAACTTTTGATTTTTGGCCAGGGTCACAATCCCAGGGTCATGGGATCAAGCTCCATGTCGGGCTCTGTGCTGGGTGTGGAGCCTGCTTGGATTCTCTCTCTCCCTCTGCCCCTCCCCCCTGTTTGTGCTCTCTCTCTATTAAAAAAAAAAAAAAATCTAAATTGAGACATCTAAGTAAAGACTAGACTAGTTTACTTTTGTTAGTCTGTTTCCACACCCCTCACAGTGTCTGTTGTAAAGTCCATTTTTAATTGACAGATGTGTTTTTGTTTAAAGACCTCTTGGAAACAGTCTCAAAACTTCCCATTTTCTGCAAGGTATGGAAACATGTGCACTTAACCTTATGGGTCTGTGCTAAGTAGTCCAAGAAGATTCGGAACTACCATCAAACAGGACAGAGGTCAGAACCCTAAATGTTCTATGGAAATTAAAAGCAGAGGGGGGAAAAATAAAAAACCCCTTTCTCCAGTACACACATCGTTGTGTCGTCCTGTCTTCTTGTGCGGTGTGTCCAAACCTCGTCGGCTAATACGAGGTGGCGTTGCTGGTGTTCCAGTGTGAACGGTGTGTAGCTCAGTCTTGGCCAAGGCAAATGGTCACAGGCAATGCCAGTGGATCTTGAGCAGTGTTCATAAAAGCATTCCTTTCCCTGTTGAGAATTCTACTGGATTTTTGTTTCACACTCACGAGTAATCTGTACCTCACTCCCAGATCTTGGTTTCTAGTATCATTGTCTCACACAAGGAACCAGGGCTTCTTGGAGAAATCGCTGATTCTAGAACTGGGGCAGACAATACACAAGGCAAATCTGGAGCATCTTGTAGTACCAGAAAAGAAGTGCTTGCCACACACACTGACACGGGGTGGGTCTGCAGAGGGGCACAGGCGCTCCCAGTTGCTAACACTGAGATTAGCAACACAGAGTCATACTGGATTACAACCAAAACATAAACTTAATACCTATGAGTTCATACTGATAGAAATAAATGACTGACTAAATAAACAAATGGGAAAGACAGATGTGTAGAGTCCAGATAACTTACATGGACACTGACCGCAAGGAGGGGGCGCATAACCCGCCCAGTCCTTAAGCGCGGGCTGCCCTGGTGATGCCCTTCCGAAGACTAGAGCGTGGAAGGGAAAGTGACCTTGCAGCGGGGGCACCCACGACAGCGGTCCGTCGTACGACAGTCTGTGCCCTTGATAGGATGGGATGAAAATGGCCTCTGTGGTTTTCCTCCCAAAACACCATGACCCTGGCCTCATCATGAGGTTTTAAGAACATTCCCCAAAGCCCAGCCGAGCAACATTCCACAAAATCCCTGCCCACTGCTCCTCAGAACTGACAAGATCGTCAAAAACCAAACTTTGAGAAGCTGTCACAGCCCAGAGGAGGGAGGAGGGTAAGGGGACACGACCACTAGATGTACCGTGGTGTCCGGGGTGCAATCGGGATCAGGACAGGCACATCAGTGAAGACTAAGGGAATCTGAACAAAGCCTGGAGTGAGGATTAAGGTTATAGAGGAGCCGTAAGAAACTGGGAAGGGAAGGCAGGCGTTTGGACTCGATCCCTTCGGGTTTCCTATTAGGTAAAGTGGACACAGTACTATCTACTTGGCGGGATGTTTGTGAGGATTAAATAACACAGAAGGTACTTTCTCTCCTGTCATGGTTGTCCTTAGTCCTTCCTGATACCTGTCAGAGTTTGGGATCAAGGCTTCCGTTTTTCTCATTCATTCATTCATTCAGAATATGTTTTAGTGCTTCTTGTAACGAAGCACAACACTAGACTGTGGAGGTTTGGGGAGGCAAGACGCAGATCTGTGCAGACCAGCGCGGCGTGCACAAGACTGCGGGGTGCGGGCGAGACCTCCCAAGTCTCGTAGCTGAGCGCAGAGGTCTGCACGGCAGGGAGGGGAACAGGCTAGTGCAGGGGAGCCTGGTGCAGTCGGGATCCGGAAGACACTGGCTGGGGTGGAGGTGGAGGTGGGGCTGCAGGGGGGGGCAGGGCCCAGCACGGAAGGGCCCTTGTCAGGCAGGTGGAGGAGGTGAGCCCAGTGCTTGAGTGAATGGGCCCTGTGATTGGATCTTGGCTCCATCTCCTATGTGGTGTGTGAACTCGGTCAAGTAACTCAACGGTGGTGTAGACGTACAGTAAATACTCCGTATGGGAGGAATTTGGACTTTATCCAGAGGGCACTGGGGAGATGCTGCTGAACTTCCAGCAGAAACGTGACATGAGCAGACTTGGTGTTGTGAGTGCGGTGTGTAGGATTGGTTCGGTCACGGGGGTAAAACCGGAAACCTCTGGGAAGCTACCTTCATGCTTCGAGCGGTGCTGGGATGTGGCATGGAGGTCGCGGGTGGATAGACGTGACGGGTACGTGCTAGCGAGAAACGCCAGAGTTTGGAGGATGGCTTTGGTGGAGGGAAGCAGGGAAGTGACCTGGGCTGGCAGGGGTGGTGGTGACTTTCACTGGAACAGGGCAGTAGTAGGAGAGTAGACCAGGATGGGGGGAGGGTGGCGATGAGTGGATGGGATTATGAGTGTGTCACCCGCAGGGTGTCCCATAGGCATGGCAGGCAGCAGCCGCGTGTAGGTCTCTGAATAGGAACTATAGCTCAGAAGCTGTCACTGGCTTTGGGACCACAGCTGCGAGACCAGGAGGGGCGGTGTGTTGGATAGATGGGTGCTGTTGCCAGTGTATCTCGGAGGGTGTTGAGGGGCTGCAGGTGAACCGGGGTGCCCTAGTGTCCCTGCTGAAGATACGGGGAGCTGTGGGCCAGGGTTCACCACATTCTGTGTCTGGTGAGCCCTGGGCTGTAGCGCCCGAAACACAAAAACCTCTATTTTGAAACCGTCCTGTAGCCAGGGCTCCAGGTAACCCCCAGCTTAGTGGTGCAGCAGAGAGCAGAGCGCCCATTTCTTCAGTGCCTCAGTGATTCCGTGGTGAAGACCCATTTCTGCCAAACTGGCCGCCAGAAGCTCACCTCGGACAGATTAAAATGCAAATACATATCTTTTAATGTGTGTTTTTGAGAGAACGCAAGTTGGGGAAGGGCACCGAGAGGGAGGCAGAGGATCTGAAGCGGGCTCTGTGGTGACAGCACAGAGCCCGATGTGGGGCTCGACCTCACGAACCAGGAGATCATGAGCTGAGCCGAAGTGGGACACTGAACCACCCAGGTGCCCCCGAATTCAAATAGTTTTCAAAACCCTGTGCCAGTTGTATAAAAAATGGGTGTGGGGAGAGGAGTGTGGGAAGGAGGCGGGTGGTTACAAAAGGACAATAGGAGGGATCCTTGCACATCGGAACCGTTGAGTATCGTGACCGTGATGGTGGATGTGAACCCACACGTGTGACAAAATGGTGTGGGACTGAACACAGACACACCACACACACAAACGAATTCCAGTAAAACTGAGGAGATCCAGGTTACATTCATGGGTGATGTCAGTGACGGCATCCTGGCTGTGACACCGTACTATGATTTGCCACATGTTACCAGGAGGGGGAGCTGGGCAAAGCGTACGGGGCACAGGGGGTCTCTCTATCATTTCTTATGACTGCACGTGCATCTACAGTGATCTCAGGAACGTGTCGGTTAAAAGAAGAAAAGGAGCTGTGACTCACAAGCTTGGGAACCGTGAATGGACTGAAGCCATGGAAACAAATGCAGACTGTATGTGTGTGTGTAGCCTGAGAAAATGAGGAAGCCTAGCACAGAGCCCAGAGGTGCACCAGCATTTACGGGACAGGAGAGGAAGAGATTGAGAAGAAACAGGAAGAGGACGAGGGGGGCAGCCTTAAGAATGGGGTGTTCTAAGGGTCATCGGAAGAGGTCTTCTCAAGGAGAGAAAGGTCAAGAGAGTGGGGTGCCCTGGAAAGGTCAGGAAAGATAAGGGCTTTATCCATAGTGTCCAGCGACAAGGAGGTTGTGACTCGGATGAATTCCATGAGTACAGGAGGCAAAGAGGTGGGGTGGCCAGGAGAGAGACTGCAGACAGGTGCTTTGGGTCAGCGGTAGGAATACCTGATTTTCAGATTTTAGAAAAGAGAACAGTTACAGGTTCTGTGACAAGGTGTGGGCCGTGGCTCTGGGTAGAAAAAGCCGTGGCTTTTTCTCTGACGTTGGAGAAGTGACGGTCCAGAAGTCACGCTGAGGATTGGAACAGGCGCAGACTTTCTCATGACTTAGGGAGGTGGGAGAGAAAGGTTAGTGAGGGGCTGGAGGCCATGCCTGGGAGGAGGGCTTGGAAGCTGCAGGGGAAGGGATGCGAGGGGAGGGGAGAAAACTCTGAGGGAGCCGGGAGAAGCCAGACCTTGGAGTAGGGGTGTATAGTGCAGGCAGCTGGCCGCAGGCCCCGTCAGAGGGGTACTTTGGAGCAATTCTTCCTCCCCTCCCCCCTCCAGTGTTTGTCCTGTGCCTTCTGTGTGTCCTGGTGGGTTGTTCCAGGCCCTGGGGATTCTGAAGTGAACAAAACCACCTCTACCATCATTCTGGTGCGGGGAGAGATGACAACTAGACATGATACTGTCTGGTGGTGACACAGGCTTTGAAGAAAAAAGCAGAACAAGGGGCTGAAGATTGGGTGTCTGGGGCAGGACGGCTATTTCAGGAGGTGGGTTCAGGGGAGACCTGCCCAAGGAGGTGATCCTGAACGTGTACCCAAAAGCAGTGAGTGAGCAAGCCACACGAGGGTCTGGGACACTTTCCAGGACAAGGGAACAAACAGCAGGTGCGGGCCGTAGGTGAGTGGTCTCGTCCTGCCTGGGAGGTCAGAACAATTGGCATGGAATAAGGGAGGCGGCGTGGAGGCAGTAGGACCCCACATAGGTTGTGGGAGAAGTCAGGAGTTCGGTGTTGGACATGTCGTGTCTGGGATGCCAGGCCTTGTGCTGATGCTGTTCTGGTACACGTCATCTTCACACGAGTTGTCTGACCTGGAGCTCGTGGATAGTAAGACCCACGTTTGAAGCTGCGCGTGTTACGAACACCAGCAGTTACAAACACCGGGGTTACAAAACACCAGCAGTAGTGTTCATGGTTAGGCGCTCACGCGTGTATGCTTCGTAAAATTGTAAAGGACTGTAATATATTAGTAATTAATAATCAACATTCTCTTTCCCCTCTTTTAATTTTTAAATTCACTCCGCATGGTGTTTTGGTTGTCTTGGATAACTGCCTTGGTTTTCAACTTGTAAAATACAACTAAATACCCAATCACGTATCATTTGGAAGTTGCCTCTTTCCTTTGGCGCCCAGATACTTCTCTTCATCTTCCTCCTGGCCAAGTAAATATATTTACACCGCATGTCCTGGTTTTCTCGGCTGCACATGTGGTGTGCCCCTCAGCTCCCTTGCTCCTCTTCTTAAAACTCGTTCTTCCTTGGGGCGCCTGGGTGGCTCAGTCGGTTAAGCATCCAACTCTTGATCTCAGCTCAGGCCTTGATCTCAGGGTCGTGAGTTCAAGCGCCATGTTGGGGAACCTACATGATGCCTTTTTGCTGGACCCCATCTGACTAGTTCCCGCACTTTGCTCTACGTAAACATGGTCTTTGTTGGTTGCTCATCACACAGAGAGGGTCGTTTATGTATTACGGTTTCTTGTGTGTGTCCTTTCACATATCCCAACAGTGTCCATGTGATGCTGGCAGTACAGTGACCTTTGATAGCTGTTGACCATATTTTGAATAAAGGAATGAAATAAGAGGATCATATATATCTGTATTTTGTCCTTCTCTGAGGAGCTTTGGGAAATTGAAGTGAGCTGTTAACCATGCCCACGTATTGGTAAAAGTCTTCTGTGAGCACAGTTGTTTCAGTAGAAACCTCAGGACTCTTGGCTAGGTGCAGCTTTGCAAACATTTACAGATGACCCACGTGGTAGAAGCAGCGAGGTAGCTCCTGATATTTTATTAAAAGTTTCAGTCCATCCGGTTTCCACGTTAATCTACGTCGCTTCTGTGGCCTTTCGATATCTGTGGAACTGTGTGGTTTTGGAAATCAAGGACTGGCATTGCATGAAGTCTGCAGGCTGTGAAGATAGAACAGTCTGTGAATTCACAGGAAAAGACTACAGGGAAGTTTAAACTGCTTTGTTACATTTCTCCCCACCTTTTAATTTTCCTGCCACCACTCAGTGCCACATGAGTCCAACAGTACCATTGGGGAAACAGTCATTCACATCAAAGACGAGGAGGAAAAGACCGTTGTGTGAGATGCCTTGCTCCAGAAGCACTTTGGAGTGCACCGGAAGTGGGGCTCTTAGACAACATTCTGACTTTTCCAGCCCAGGGAAAGGTCATACGTGATGGGGGCTGTCGTTCACACATTGTGGGAAAGCAAGGGTTGGCATGGAGGTGCTGTCCACGGTACCTCAGGTGCTGGAGTGTGGGGAGGATGTATTGTGGGAAAGTAAGGGTTGGCGTGGAGGTGCTGTCCATGGTACCGCAGGTGCTGGAGTGCGGGGAGGATGTACCGCAGCCGCGTTGTAAGCGGAACCTGGAGCTGTGAGGAAATTCTCCCTCGAGGAGACCCGAACCCCAGCATTCTGGGTGTGTCTGAGGAGCCCCGCTAATGCAGAACCGGCAAAATCAGATCATCTTCTGTCTGCTTTGTGGTTCTACCGTCAAGGGCCCGGGTTTACATTTGAAGAATCTTTGCCCTTTCTTTTCAGAAACCAATTCTGAAGCAAGCCTTTATCATCGTCCTGCAGTGGTGCTTCAGTCACAATTTTAGTATCCGCCTGTACGCGTTAGTGGCCCTTAAGAAAATCTGGAGCATGTGTAAGACATGGCACGTTGAAGAATTTGACGCTTTGACCTCTGTTATTGAGTCCAGTCTTAGTCAAGTGGAAAACATGCCTGGAGCAGGGTAAGCAGACCGCCTCCCCTTCACTTTACTTCCAGTAGAGCAGAGGGGACGAGGAGGTGCCTCTGTCCCGTTAGCCTGTCATCACTCCGTGCGTGGATATCGGAGCTCGGATAAGGTGAGGCGTGGGCAGAGCACTGTGGGATGCCTCGTTTCGTCACACTTCTCATTGTGGTCAGCTCCATCTCAACCTTTTTTGTCATTGTTGTTTTCTTATCCTTGATCCTTTATTTTACAGTAATGTTTTACATACCTTTAGATATTCCTTTTCAGTAGAGCTGAATGTCCCCGTCCTCTGTTGTCAAAGAAGCGCTGGGAAGCAGAACGATCTGGCTTTAAAGACGTGCTCCCAACTGCCCAGGTGTACTAATTAAAGATGGAAGCTTTTCTCTTTTCCTTTTTTTAAGCGAGTGTCTCTATTTCCCAAATAAAATCCTGCACGGAGGCTCAGTATCGAACAGATAAAATGCCACTGGTACAGGATGGGGGAGGGGGGCCACCCGGCTCAGTATTCTATACAGGCCGCTTCTCCCACACCCAGCCCTGTTCAATTCAGCGCACAAAGGCAGGCTCGAGTATCCTGTCTCCTGGTATCTGAACTTGTTTCCCCGGCTCTAAGGGAGTGTTGTTGTTTTATTGTTTCCTCATTATCATTGATTATCATTGATTATCACTATCCAAGAACGCCAGGATTTTTGTAACTTCCAGGGACCCGGGCAATATCAGTCAATACATAAAAAGTTTCTTTCAGAAGCTCAAAAATAGTCACAAATTCTTATAAACAGACAGATAAAGGTTTGAGGCAGCACGTTAAGCACATGAAATAGTGTTTGGAAAACCAGTAACATATGGGGGGGGGAGGTCTTTGTTTGACCATCAAGCTAACAGATGGTGTAAATAAGACTGAGTCCTTACGAAGCTTCGTGTGGGGCCAGGACTGAGGTACTCCTGCGGCAAAGTACCCGATAGCCCTTCTGCCTGCTTTTACTTCCCATACATTGGTTGAAAAGAGGCATTTAGGTGACTGAGTGGGTGAGGGAGCTTTTGGCGTCTCAGGAGGAAGACACTCAATTCAGCAAATACAAATACTAAAATATAATTGCGTGAGACACAACAGGGAAAAACCAGAAGAGAGAATTAGGTTGGGGACACAGGGCAGGTTCACAGGTGAGGGACAAAAGTGCAAAGGAAGGCGCCGGTCACCTCTGACACATTGTACACAGTTCGTTGTATAGAAATTCTGGTCACGACAAAGACTGATCATTAAAATTAGTAGCTGACCAAGCAGTGCTTAGAGTTCCTACCTTTCCAGGTATGTTGTGGCAGCTGGAATCCCTCCTCTTTCTCGGGCAGTCCTGCAGGTCTCCTTTCCCCTCGGTGGGTGGGTGGGTGGGAGCACACCACCTTCCCCTAGCGGAAGGAAGTTTGAGGGAAATGAATACATTTTACGTGCGGATAGGCATTTGTCCATTTACGGTTTTCTCTATGATGAAACCAGGGCTTTATCATCTGCTCTTGGGATGTTTGGGTTGGTGGTTGATCTTGGTCAGAGTTCCTGGGCAGCTGTGTTTTGATTTCTAAAAACAGTTGGGTCGGCTCCTTTCTTAAGCAGTAAAACACTCTTCTACAAAGTAACTTAATTCTTTTTAAAATCCTCGTACCAGGTAGGAGATTTAACCAATAAGAATAAGGAACCCTGGGCATCGGACCATCTCTGCTCTTCTGATACATGGCAGAATCGGTTCTGTGACCAATGCAGGCTGAGTTGTGGGGCATCAGTAGCAGGACAGGTGGACACAGTTCTCATCTCCGTGTGGCTCCCAGTCAGGTGGATGGGACATCAAGTAAACACTCATACAAATAATAAATTAAATCATGGCAGGTACCCCAGTGGAAAAGGAAGGATCGTGATGAGAAAATGCGGCCTCTCCAGGCTGGGTGGGTGAGGGGAGGCCTTTCCAAGTCACATGATGTTTCCATTATGGAGAAATGGAGGACAGTGATGTCTGGGCGGCCCCGAAGCTGGTGTGCTGGTGTGCATGGTGCACTCAGAGCCCTGAACAGGGCTGGTCTACCCAAGGGCAGTGCATGCAGGAAGCGAGGGGCAGAGGCCAGGCCGGTTGGGCTTCTGTTGAGTGAATTATTTAAACTCAGGAATGACATCACTGGGTTTGCTTTTGCATTTTTTAAAGTGTGAAGAACAGATCAGGGGACTGCAGGAGAGAATGGGAGGAGAGGCACCTGGGTGGCTCCGTCGGTTAAGTGTCTGACTCTTGATTCGGGCCCAGGTCAAGATCCCAGGGCCGTGGGATTGAGCCCCATGTCGGGCTCTGCGCTGACAGTGCGGAGCCTGCTTGGGATTCTCTCTCTCCCTCTCTTTGCCCCTCTCCTGCTCATGTTCTCTCTCTCTCTCTCTCTCTCTCTCTCCCACAATAAATAAACTAGAAGAAAAAAAAAAAAGAATGGGAGGAAGTCATGTGTTAGGTTACTGGGGGGTAGAGAAATGGACAGGTTTGAGGTAAGTTAAATGAGAGCCTAAAAGCACCCGCTGGATTTAGGGGGAGCCATTTCAGTAGCCTCACTGGTGGGGCAGAAACCAAATTAAAATGGATTAGGAGTGGTTGGGACAATATAGTATGTTAAATCCGGTGATGGGCTCATTGCTGCCTATTAGCTTAGTTTCTTCACTTGCATATTTGAAATACATCATGTCTTTAAAAGACAATGAGGAAGGTAAAAAGACAGCCATGTTGAGGGGATAATTCTCTCCCAAAACTCTTCTGTGAACTGTCATAGAACAGCTGTAGAGAATGTGGTGTCAAGGAGGGCTTGTATTTTATCTTTGGTAACATCAGTTTTTTTTATTAAAAAAAAATTTAATGTTTATTTATTTTTGAGAGAGACAGAGAGTGCAAGCAGGGGAGGGGCAGAGAGAGAGGGAGACACAGAATCGGAAGCAAGCAGGCTCTGGCTCTAAGCTGTCAGCACAGAGCCAGATGACGGGCTCGAACTCACCAGCTGTGAGATCATGACCCGAGCCGAAATTGGACGCTTAACCGACTGACCCACCCAGGTGCCCCACTTTAGTTGTTTTTAAATAAGGATTTGTGGTTAGGAAGCTGAACAGTGCAGAAAGGTGTCAGATAAAGGCAAGACCGTCTCCTTCCCCCCCCGTCCCGGCCCCCTGCCCCCCAAAGGAATCCCCTTGTGCGTGGGTGTCCCCTTATGTGGTGGGCCTCAGGCTAGCTCTCCAGCCCCACCTGATGGTGCTTCAGTACGGTTCTTTTTTTAAGATAAGACACGGAGCCCTTTGACCAGGCTAGAGGAGCCGGGAGGGGACAGTTCAGGGGCCCGGGTCTAGGAGACTCCTGGGGTGGGGAGCCAAGCTGGCAGGTGGTAGGAGGTGCGGGATGTGAGAACTCTCTCCTCTCCCCGCAGTGCCCAGAGGCTCGGCTGTCAGAGCGGGTGGCGGGGTGAGGGTCTGAGGGGTAAGGAAGGCACACCGGCCAGGCCAGCGTGGGAGCCTCGAACCTACTTGGCTTATGGGCTGTTGATCACGAATTCACACTGCAATCTGCCACCAGCTGGGTTATGAGTTCTATCCCTACCCCTTTGCCTTTGAAAACGTGGCAGATGTGTTAAGACTTTAAAACCTTCCCTATTCTGTCTGTGTGGTTTGAGGAGCTCCGGTGGTTTGGCATGCGTTGTGAATCTTCGCGGTAGAAAAAGCACTTACTGCCAGGTGGGGACTTGGGGACTGTCCTCTTTAAGGACAGGTTTCTCACACGGTTCCCTTTTAGAGCTCTTTTGTCCCGAGCACGTAAGTGCTACATGTCACAGGCTGCTCCTGTGAGGGCTCCCCGACACTGCCAGCGGACAGCCATTTCCGCATCCCATCAGCGTTGATGGAGCGCAGGCCTCTGCACCATCTATGGGAGTGATCCCTGTATTTTTAAGCACGGAGACCTGGCTTCGGGTCCTGTTGAGTCATTGTTGTGGGACTGTGAAACAGTCATTTCTTTGACTTTCATTTCAAAATGTCAATTTCAGTGTCAGTTTGTGTGACGTACGTTGATCTGGGAGGTAGGCAGGGGGTGTATAAATCTTAGGATAAAATTCCCAAGATTTTCCGTGCATTCTAACCTCTGCACTCCCTAGGATTATCTGATTGATTCCCCCTCCCCGCCCCCCACCAGAGTTCTCTCACTTGTCGGGACCTCACACCGTATCTTTACTCCTTAGGAATGCCAAGAAGAACTGGCAACGCATCCAAGAGCATTTCTTTTTTGAAACATTTCACCCGCTTAAGGATTATTGTCTGGAGGTGAGTGGAGAGTGTCGTTTGTAAATTCCCTACTGTGTCTTTAATCCTGGCGCTCCCTTTCTGCCACAGTTCTTGGAGGGTGAGGTGAATTTTTCCCCCTTACAGCATCACCCTCATGGCGTAAAGTCCTAAGTTTAACTTTGCCACTTTGTGTAGATGACTCTCGCTCGCATTTCGCTCATAGGCAGTGAACATTGGCGAGTCACCGTCACTTTCTATTTCTCAGGCTTGTAAATACTGGAAGGGGGAATATTTAACTCTAAACAGAAATCTGTTCTGACATTAAAAGGAGATGGGTGGGAACGTTTGTGCAGGTGAGATTTTGCTGTGATGAAGCTGTTTGTGAAAGCAAAAAGATCTGTCCCTTTGTCACTCGCATTTTCCCGATGCTGGGTGACTAGCACACACACACCCCTGCATTCATTGTATCCAAAGGTGTTCACTTAATTTTAAGAATCATAAAACACGTTTATTACAATTAGCATGTGAGTGAACTTAATATACAGATTATTAAAATGTGTGTAATACAGTCGTGTCACTTTCTCCAGTGTTCTGCCTTTGAATTTAAAACAGGTGACCTAGGGTTTTTCCACAGTAATTTGAGCTGCTGTGCATATGCAGTTGGGGGGATCGGTTACTAATAAGCTGGCCTTTAAAAAAATATTAATCTTTATATTGTGAGATATTCACTCCAGAATATTAATGTGCGCTTCTGTTGCTTCGTCGCAAAAAATGTAGGATTTTTCAATTATTTTAACATGCTCTGTTCTGTGTTCTTTAGTGCCCAGAATGCTTTGTTTGACATCTTTATGAAGGACTCTTACTAGCTCTCTAGTGTTAAGTCAGCACTCTCTATTCAGTTCTGCACCAGGAGTAAGTCCCTCTTCCCTCTTTCCTTCCTCCCTGACTCCTCACCGCCTCCTTTCTGTGTATTCTGTACCCCGTGAACGATAGGAGCTGTACTTGTATGTGTAAATAACACAGCGGCTCACAAATTCCGCCTCTTTCTGCATTTGGACTGTACTTGGTTTCTACTCCGTGGACACCGTGGGGCGGTCCTCCAGTTTAAATTCGTACAAGTAGGGCCAGCATGAAGGCTTCGCGTTGTTACGTGTTCGTCATTTCATTTTTACATTGCCTGTTACTCGTGCTTCTGTTTTGTGTGTGCCTTTTCTCCTTTGATGATTCTCTGGTTCTGTTTCTTTTCGTAGGTAAAGAAAGGAAAGGGGGATAGTTTATGTAATGACTAAATAATTACCATGTTCAGTGGTGTCATAACGTGCAGTTTATAGACACCTCGATGTGCCATTTGAACCTGATTTTATCCTCATTTTACAAATGAGGAAGTTGAAGCCAAGAAAGCCTAAGTGGTTTGCTTAACGTCACAGCCAATCTACGGCCAATGCAAAGTTTAGATTCCAAATTTGTCTCATGGTAACAAGAGTAAAGATTTGGCATCAAGAGAGCTTGACTTTGACCGCTTATGGAGGTGTTCGGTTATCAATAAATAGCACTTATCTAAATGTTGCCACCATGAGTATTGCTCAATCCTACCGAACACTTTTTGCTTTTATCAAGCACAGAGTGGTTTATTACACAGAAGTACCAGGGTGGAAGATGTGCCTGCCCTCAAGGCTTTCCTAAATGAATCCCCTGATTCTTTAGAGTAGGTGAGAAATATGTCGAGAGCGTTGCTACAAGATAAAATGTACATGAAAGTACATAATAGGATCGTTGTGGTAGTTTGGGAGAATACATCAGTAAGAGTAAGTAAAAGTTGTATTGTAGACATGTTACCATGTATTCCTTTGTTATTTTTGAAGGAAAAAAATTTGAGATTTTACCATTCTCTTTTCAGACCATATTTTACATCCTTCCACGCCTCTCAGGCCTTGTTGAAGATGAATGGATTGCCATTGATAAATTTACCAGATTCACGGACATTCCTTTAGACTCAGGATTTCAGTGGTATCTTTCTCCAACTCAGCTTTGTGAACGGAAACCAGGTGACTGGGCTCAGCAGGACATAGGTAAAAAAAAATTTTATTTTTCCCTCCCCTTGTTGACTTGGTTCAGCTTACTCAGTTCAGTTACTGAGAACACATAGTTGATAAGACCACTTTTCACTGAAGTGAACTCTGCTTGATGGCTTAGAGAAAAGACTGAAAAAATGTGGTATAACTAACTAGCAATTTTAATTTGTTAGCTTTGCTCTAAAAAGCCAAGAGAGCCTGATTGCGTTATTATATCAAGCTAGTAGCTTTTCTTTTTTTTGAAATATTATTACTGTTTATCACTCTCCCATTATATATATTCCTGTAAAAGTATAGATTTTAGAAAGGGCCAAATTATGAAATCTCACTTCTTGGCCCATTTAGGAGTAAAGCAGAGCCCTTGATTCTAGTCCCTTGTGGGGACTGGTTCGACCTCACCCGTTTGTTCGGCCTTCTTTCTCCTGTCTCCCCAATTTTCTGTTACACTTACTGCTTCCCTGGGGCCTTTTTCTCATTTCCTTCATTGCTCATCTCCTTCTCTTGCTCCCATCCAAGGACCAATGCCACCTCTTCTTACACCACAGCTGATCTGAGTGACTGGAGCCACGGTCCACAGTCCCCACGCTTGTCACAGTGCCGCTGCTTGCTCTGGCCCTCCCTGACCCACGACCACTGAAGCTTCTTTCAGAAAATCAGAAGTGGTCTTTTCACCTCCTTCACAAAGTCTAAGGACTGCCCTTTATGGGGCATGTATTTGCTAGTGTCTTGCTATGATTTTCCTCCTCAGTCTGATTCTTCTGAGCCCCTTCAGGAGCTCCCCTCTTTGTCCCTTAGATCTGTACTTCTCTAAAATGCTAATGTTTTCAAGAATCCCTTGGATAGCCTGTTAAAGTACAGATACTGGGGGGCCGCCCTTAGATTTTAAGTCACTATGTCTGGAGAATTTTTTTTATCCAGATGGTTCGTGAATACATTTTTCGACCTACCACCTTAAGTTTATTTATTCCTTCAGCAGAGATTTAGCGATTGCCTCCTGTGTGCTAGACATAGACCAAGTCCCTGCCCTCGAGGAGCTTACGTTCCTATGAAAACAGTACCATGAGAGCAGAGCAGATAGAGATAGTGACAGAGGATCAAGGAGACGTTTCTCAGGAGTTGACAATGAGCAGAGACCCATGTGAAGGGAGAGCAGGTCGAGCAGAGATCTGGAGGAAGGGCTTTCCCAAAGCAGGACATCAGTCAGGGAGATTTGGGGGCAAAAGATGGCAACAAAAGCTAGTTCATCCGTGTAGTGGGGACGGCCCCGCCAGGGCAGGCTGAGCAGAGACAGAGGAGAGACAAGGACGACGTATGTGGGCAGCTGTTTTGAGCTGGGCCACAGAGCGGAGCTGAGAAATCAGGTGTTGTTTGGTTGGAAAAAGGCTGAGGAGGTCTGTGTCTGTTTTGTTTGGTGTGTGGTAAGGAGAAGGGTATCACAGTGTGGTATTTATGGCAGGACTAGGTGTTCGTATCCCCTGAATGTTTTCATGGGCCTGGTCTCCTTATTTTGCATGCTCTCCCTGAACATTTTTATTAATTTCCACAATGCAGAACCACTGCCAGTTAGCAGAACGTCTAATCTGTATCTCTCTGTGGCCTCTTTCCTGAGCCTGCTGGACATTTACACCCAGATACACCATAAACTCTTTAAACTCAGCATACACAAATTGGATTTCCCTCTTTGCCCAATCTTGCCTCCTCTATAAACGCTTTCTATTACGGGTGTCACTGGAGCATCACAGAGGTCATTCTTTTCCCTCGTGCCAGCCACATTGATCTGTTACTGAATCGTGGTAATTCTGCACGATTTACTCCCAGATCTGGCTGCTTCTGCTCTTGCCTTAATTTAGACTGTCTCTGTCTTTGCCTGGACTGGCACAAAGGCTCCAGCTGATCTTCCACCTCACTTTTATGAGGGGTTTTTCCTAAAACACAAAACCAGTACTGTTCTCCCCCTTCTTAACAGCCTCTAATGGCTCCTACCTGTAAATTCTTTATCATTGTCTACATGCTTTTCGTGCTCTTCGCATGGTCTGAGCCACCTCGTTCCATCCTGGCAGGCTGTGAGCTTACACCAAAGTCCTGCCACTGCCCGTCATCTTCGTTCCACGTCCCGTGCCCATGCACACGCCGTCCCCACAGTCAGTGCTGCCCTTCCCCCACTCTGTTTGCAAACTCTTATTTCCCTTGAGTCTTCCTGGGTCTCTGCACCTCCCTTCCTCCCCCAGCAGACATTACCTACCCTCACTGGCATAACGTGTTCTAGTATTTGTGTGTCTCTTCCATCCCCGTGAGCTAAGTGCTCCTTGATGGTTCAGTGAACACTGTTGAGTGGAGCAGTTGAGGAAGAGCCTGGAAGGATAGTCTCAGTCCTGCACTACAGCTCACAACACTGCATGAGAGAGGTCAACAACATTCTGTGTACTCGGTGCATCGCTTCGGAGAATATCCTTTGTTTTAGAAAAGTTCGCCCAAGTACTTGTCCAATAATTTAAGATAAAGACTATTTGTTTTCAGGAATACACTATTTCTACAGAAAATTCCATACTAATACTCTGTTGTTTTTAAGATACGCCATTATTTTATGGACCTCTAAGAAAAAATGTGAAAATCTTACCAAACTATGAGACCCTGTGGATACTAATATGCTTCCTAAGTTTGCATATGCTAAAACGTAAACAACAGTGCATCTTAAATTTTCATGAAATGTAGTATTGGTTGTTAGAGTTGAATTGGAACATTTAAAATTACTATTGAAAATGGCAGTTGTGTCCCAATCCAAGTAAAGTTCTTTAGTTAATGAATCTCATCCTAAACTATCATTTTAAACTCTTAAAAAAAAAAAAAAAGTGTGTATTTAAATAAATAGATTTTTAGATACGGGATTATTTTCTTTTTCCCTCCCAGGTTCTAACTCAGGTGAAGCAGATGACCAGTCAGAGTGGACTGATGTTCAGAAGAAGATTATCCCGTGGAAAAATAACGTTCCGGATTTAGATCTGGAGCTCGTGTTTCAGGATCGTGTTGCCAAACTTGGAAAGTCGATTAGCAGACTGATTGTAGTGGCCTCACTCATCGATAAGCCAACTAATTTAGGAGGTAAAATTAGTTTTCCAGGGGGGTTGCTTAAAATCTCTGGATCCTGAAAACCTACAGTCAGTCCCCTGCCACTGTGCCTGGCTTTTCCACATTTAACCGTCCTTGGGAGCTTTGGAGGGATATGTGGGCCACAGGGAGCGCGGCACCGTGCGAAACAGTAATGCGGCCCGTTCTGCAGGACTGTGCCGCACCTGCGAGGTGTTCGGGGCCTCGGCGCTCACAGTAGGCAGCCTGCAGTGCACCCGAGACAAGCAGTTTCAGTGCCTGAGTGTTTCGGCCGAGCAGTGGCTTCCTTTAGTGGAGGTGGGTAGAAAGTTACTTATTATTAAAATGTTTCTTCACTAAAATCTTTCATAGCCCTCTATCTTCAGGGGTCCGTCCTTTTGGAGTATTTTGCAGTTGTCCAGCCTTCAACAGCCTAAAATAAACTTGAAATACAGCCCCCTCTGTTCTCCTAGTCCAAATTATCTTTCACATTGTGGTATTTTTAGAGATCCTCAATAACATAGAATTCTTTTCAGTAACATACGTCCTGTGAGTTGCAACTCACTCTTAGGAATACTTTTATAAATATATATGATGCTGGGGAGAATTCTTTTCTATGGCGTATAATTCCTTTTCCTTGTAAAAAGACTTAAGAGTTTCAAAAAAACTTTTATGAAATTGATTTTGCTCCAGACAAGGCTATAAATGAATAATTTACTACTCTTCTGTTTTAAAACTCACTTTAAGGTAAGACCACCTCAGCTAATCGATTTTCTGCAACAGAAGAAAGCGGAAGGTTACACCGTCATCGGTGTGGAACAAACCGCCAGAAGTGTAGACCTAACCCAGTACAGCTTTCCTGAGCGGTCTCTGCTCCTGTTGGGGTAAGAAGATGCGTTGCAGTCAGTCTGGAAAATGCTTCGGAAATCTTAGGATTCACCGAGACTCCTGATGTTATACCCACATCAGGACTTCTCACGTGTCCTGCTTATGGAAAGACCCCTGGTTTTTGTTTTCTGTCACCTGTTTGGGATGGTCAGGTGAACAGAGATCAACCCTAAAATGTCCATGTTGTTTCCCGGGGCCACAGACTTCGTTTTGTTAATCTGGCTCTGTGCTGACGTTCATGACAGCTAAGAAAAAATTAGTGTCTTACACAAAAACTAACCTTTCTTCTCTCATTTTTCTTCATCAGAAACGAGCGTGAAGGAATTCCAGCAAACCTGATCCAGCAGCTGGATGTTTGCGTGGAAATCCCTCAGCAGGGTATTATCCGCTCACTCAACGTCCACGTGAGTGGGGCGCTGCTGATCTGGGAGTATACCAGACAGCAGCTGCTCAAGCATGGGGACACCGAGTCATGAAGCTTGTGCCTTATCGGGGATGGATTACTGGTGCTCTTGAAACGTTTTCTAAAAACTACGTGTGCTAATGTAATAGAGTCTGAAATTTACTGGGATAATTTGTATTCCTTTTCTTGCAACTTAATGCCAAAACTTCTTCATGTGCCTTAAATACATTACTATATATCGTCCCCTTTAATAAATATTTTTAGCTAAATTGCATTGTTTTTAATAAAATATTTTAAGCAATTGTGGAAATAAAACAACGCGTCTTAAGATTTCTTTCTTTCCTAGGGGCTAGCATTGTCGGAAATGTGGACAGTGATGGGACTAAGGCAGAATGACAGCGGCTCTTATCTGTGAACACCACCCCTGAACGTCCCCGGGAAGCACGGTGGGGTGGAGGCCAAGGTCCTGCACGGGAGAGGAGTCCTGAGCCTCTGTTTGCTGCTTTTTTGTCGCCTTATTCCCAGGGAGGGAACCTGCTCGGCAGGATGTTGAGCCAGCTCCCCTCCTGAATGCGTAATACTCAGATAATAGGCCATTCTCATTCATAGGAAGTTCTGGGAAATTTTTCATATACTACTTCTGGTCACAGAGTTCACAGTATTCTGGGGCACCTGGGTGGCTCAGTTGGTTAAGCATGTGACTCTTGATTTCAGCTCAGGTCATGATCTCACAGTTCTTGAGTTTGAGGCCCCGCATTGGGCTCTGCACTGGCAGCACGGAGCCTGCTTAGGATTCTCTTTCTCTGCCCCACCCTCCTTCCTCACTCTCTCCACCCAAAGACCGTGAATTTTTCTTGCACATCATCACCAAGAGTGAGAATGGAGCCCAAGAAGGCTGATTTTCCCTCTCTCTTGTTCTGATCTCTCTCTTGTTTGATACTGCAATTACCTCAGTATTTAATGGTGACCATTTATCACCATCCAGCAATGAACTTCAGTCATGTCTGGGTCCTTTTTAATATCTAAATTTCAGAATCTGTTACCAGTATATATGTTTCCTTCTGTGGGTTTATTAAAATAATTTTTGTTTTGCAGAAAAGTTGCAAAGAAAGTACACAGTTTCCATATGCCCTTCGCCCAGATGCCTGTAGTAGAATCTTCTCCAACTGTGGACATTTATCCAAACTAGGAAATTAACTTTGATAACGGTGCTGTTCACTAACTGCAGACTACAAATCTGACCTATATTCAGATTTGTTACTTGCCCACTGACGTCTCTTTTCTGTCCCAGGAGCCACTCCAGGACGCTACATCGCTTTAGGGTTTCAAGTCTCCTTAGTGTCTTGTGATCTGTGATGGGGTCGCCATCTTTCCTTGTCTTTCCTGACCTTGACACTTTTGAGGAGTACTGGTCAGGTATTGTGTAAATGTCTCATAATTTGGGTTTGTCTAGCATCTTCTCATGGACTGAGGCGTCTGGGGTTTCAGGAAGGACACCGCAGGGATGACGTGCCCTCGTCCTCACATCGCAGCACGACCGTCACCTTGGTCATTTGTTGAAGGCAACGTTTGCCGTGTTCTCCTCAGCGAAGTTGCTGTTTTTTGCTTCCCGTGGTCTCTTTGTTAGAAGTGGGGTCACTAAGCCTAGTCTACGCTCAAGGGTAGAAGATAAGCTTCAACCTCTGCTGGGGGCACCTATTAAAACGACCATGGTAATTAATACTGTGGGAGAGATACCTGGGAGGCTATGCTGATAGGTGGCTCCTGTGTTGCCCACTCATTTTAGTACTTGTCAGTGGGTACTGCCTGCCGTGTTCTCAGGGCGAGAGTCCGTCTCCCTCACTTCTTCTACATCCATGACCTGGGATTCTGCTATAAGGAAGACTAGTCCCTTCTTATGCAGTCATTTGTTTAGATCAGCGTGGATGGCTGGCTCCTGTCCTTTTGACCTGTTCCCATTCTTCCATTCTTTTTTCTTTTCTTAAACCTTCCTTACTCTCTGGCAGTACACAGTGCTCCAGGCTCTTTTATTTTCTCCACCCTGGTTCTAGAATCAGACATTTCTCCAAGGACCACTGGTTCCAGATGTGCCCGTTGCTGCCCGAGTATCCCTGCAGGCCCTGTCGGCGGCTGGAGCTAAGGAATCTAGGCGTTTGCAACACATGTGCACAGAAATACAACATCTACGTCTGAATGTAAACGTGAATTCTTGGAGCTCTCGGACACCAGTCCAGCTCTACAGGGTTAATTCTGACACAGCTTATTTTTAACTGCTTTTTCTGACTTACACATGCTTCTCATTATTGTACTTTGAGAGTCGCTAACCCGGAACCTGTGAAATTTCGCAATTTCTGTAAGTTCTTTTTGTCTTGAGCCTTACAGGATCCAGTCAGGTCACCATTTTTCAAAGTCACATGGGTCAGCTCCTCTCTTAGCCATCCCTTCCAGTGAGTATATGGCATGTTTCCAATACGAGTAGACTCATTTGTCATTATCTACCTTCCAAACCGGAATCCCTCCAAAATCCTGGCTGATTTTAATGTGCATACAGAGTCACTTTTTAGCGTGCACAGTTCTTTGGGCTTTGACGAGTGCATACTCACGAATCCCCCACCACAGGGCCAGAGAAGACCCTTTTCCCCATTCCCAACCACTCATCTGTTTTCTGTGCTAATTTTAACCTTTCCCAGAATCCTGTAAATGGGAGCATATAACACGTAGCCTTTTGGGTCTGGCTTTTTACCCATAGAAAAATGCATGGAAGGTTCGCGCCTGTTGCTATGAGACTCAGAAGTTCAGTCCTTCTTATGGCTGAGTGGTATACCTGTTTTTCTGCTCCTCTGTTGTAGGAATCTGGGTTGTTTCCAGTTTGGGGCAATTATAAGTGAAGCTGCTATAAACACAGGTTTTGTTTTCAGTTCATTTGGTGAACTACCTAGGAGTGTGATTGGTGGCTCATAAGGTAAGCAGATGCTTCACTTTATAAGAAATCCCAAACTTTTCCAGAGGGGTTTTATTGTTTCGCATTCCCCTCAGCAGTGACTACGAGTTTCTGTTCGGTCGTGTCATCTGCCCTTGATACCGTCAGCTTTCTAATTTTAAGCCATTCTAATAGGTGTGAGAGATCATCCTCATTTTAACTTGCATTACTCTACTAACATGGAGCTTCTTTTCCTAATGTTATATTCAACACTATGAGTAGATATGCAACAATATTCACATAATCTGCCCATTTTTTTTTTTTTTTTTCAACATTTTTAATTTTTATTTTGGGACAGAGAGAGACAGAGCATGAACGGGGGAGGGGCAGAGAGAGAGGGAGACACAGAATCGGAAACAGGCTCCAGGCTCCGAGCCATCAGCCCAGAGCCTGACGCGGGGCTCGAACTCACGGACCGTGAGATCGTGACCTGGCTGAAGTCGGACGCTTAACCGACTGCGCCACCCAGGCGCCCCAGTCTGCCCATTTTTTAAAGCTTGGGTGGGTGATTTATTTTTGTCAAGAGTTGGAAAACTTCTTTATTCTGTGTACAAATTTTTTGTGTGATTTGTAGATATTTTTTTCCCCAGTCTTTTTATCTTTTTGTTTTCTTAATAGTATCTTTCACGCAGCATTTTTAGTTTTCATACAGTTTCAGCTTTTACAAAACTTTTGTCCTTTTCCAGATTGTGCTTGTGATGTCATTACATAAAAATGAAAATGTAGAATTCCTCTGTATTTTCTTCTAGGAATTCTGTAGTTTTGTACCTTACATTTAGGTCTATGATCCATTTTGAGTTTGTTTTTAGTAAGATGTGTGGTGTCAAGGTTCGCTTTGTTGTGTGTGGGAGGACACTTTCTCCAGCACCACATGTTGACATTCTTCTTTCTCCACTGAACTGCCTTGCAACTTTGCTCAAATTCAGTTCACTTTATTTGTGTGGGTGTCTCTCTGGACTCTTCTGTTCCACTGAGTTCAGTGGGAGTCCTTTGCCAATACCAGTTTTGATAACCGTACCTTTATAATAAGCCTTGAAATCATGTAACATGAATCATCAAACTTTTCTTCTTCTCAAAATTACTTTGGCTATCTTAGGTCCTTTGCCTTTCCATGCGAATTTTAGTATCAGCTTTTGTCAATAATTACACAAAAAAGCTTAGGATTTTGATTAGGGTTGTGTTGAACAATTGGGAGAATTTAAGAGTATTGAGAAAATTAAGACGAGTTTTCTAAATCTTGACTACAGTATATCTAATTAGATCTTCTCTGACTTCAAATATTTTGGGCTTTGTAGTTCTCAGATACAGTCCTATACGCAGATTTATGTCAAGTATTTTAATTTTTTTAGTGCTACTATAAATGGTATGTTTTTTGTTTTTTGTTTTTTTTTTTTTTAAATTTTTTTTTCAACGTTTTTAATTTATTTTTGGGACAGAGAGAGACAGAGCATGAACGGGGGAGGGGCAGAGACAGAGGGAGACACAGAAGCGGAAACAGGCTCCAGGCTCTGAGCCATCAGCCCAGAGCCTGACGCGGGGCTCGAACTCACGGACCGCGAGATCGTGACCTGGCTGAAGTCGGACGCTTAACCGACTGCGCCACCCAGGCGCCCCAATATGTTTTTTATTTTAACTTCCAATTATTCATTGTTGGTCTACAGGAATAGGATTTTCTTGCGTATACTGACCTTGTTTCTTGCCGTCTAAGATTCGCTCGGTTCTAGGAGCTTTTTGGTCAGTTGAGACTTTCTATAGAGACACCATCATTGCCACAAACTAAAGTTTGTGTTTAGCAAGACTTTAGGCATCGTATTTCCAATGCACTGGTTCACTTTGTGTCTGTCACGTTTTCGTAATTCTTGTAATATTTCACGCTTTCTCATAATGTTTATTACGGTGATCTGCAATCCGTGATCTTCGCCATCACTATTGAAATTGTCTTGGGGAGCAGTTAAGCATGCCCACGTAAGACGGTGAACTTACCACATTTGTCAGTTGTGTCTTACGTTCGTAGAGCCGGTTTCATTTCTTCCTTCCCAATTTGTATGCTTTCTCTTTCTTTTTTGTCTTTGAAGCAGCTAGGAATCCAGCACAATGTGGAACAGACATGAGAAGGGACTTCCTTACCCTACGGCTGATTTTAGGGAAGAAGCATGTATTATCTTCCTACATTAAGTATGATATTAGCTGTAGGGTTTTTTTTTATAGATGGTCTTTGTTATTTTGCCTCTGTTTGAAGTTCGACTTTTTTCTTCCAGTCTTCATTTTTTTTGTGCCTATATTAAAATGCTTATTCCCAGGACACACACCAGCCGACTTTCTTCACTATCTTAACTATAGAGGTATACTTCATTCTATTGCACTTTTCAGGTACTGCATTTTTTTTAGACATCGGAGGTTTATGGCAACTCTGTTGAGCAAGTCTATTGATGTCACGTTGCCAACACCATTGATTCCATGCCTCTGTGTCACATTTTAGTAATTCTCATAGTATTTCAAACGTTTCCATTATTATATTTGTTACAGTGATCCGTGATCTTTGGCGCTACTATTGTTAATTGTTCTGGGGCACCATGAGGGTGTCCATAGAAGGTGGCAAACTTAAAGCTGTGTGTGTTCTGACTGTTCCACTGACTGGCTATTAAGAACGAATGAACAACACTGAAATTAGGCCAGTTAATAACCCTACAGTGTCTCCCAGCGAAAGGAAGAATCCTACATCTCACCTTAAATCAGAAATGATTGGGCCTGGTGAGGAAGACATGTCCAAAGCCAAGACAGGCCAAAAGCTGGGTCTCTTTTGCCAAACAGCCAAGTTGTGACTGCAAAGAGGAACCCTTGAAGGAAGTTAAAAAGTGCTGCTCCAGTGAACACATGGATAGTAAGAAAGCGAAACAGCCTTACCGCTGATACGGAGGAAATCTGAGCAGTGTGCAGGGAATATCAAACCAGCTACGACGTTCCCTAAAACTGAAGCCTAATGCAGAACAAGGCCCTGATTCTTCCGTATTATGAAGGCCAAGAGAGGTGAGAAAGCTGCGAA
This sequence comes from Neofelis nebulosa, assembly GCF_028018385.1. Classification (NCBI taxonomy): domain Eukaryota; kingdom Metazoa; phylum Chordata; class Mammalia; order Carnivora; family Felidae; genus Neofelis; species Neofelis nebulosa. The sequence goes on along the minus strand of NC_080794.1, from coordinate 5,447,851 downwards.
GGAAAAGTTTGAAGCACACAGAGGCTGGTTCATGTGGTTGAAGGAGAGAAGCCGTCTCTATAACCTCAAAGTATAAAGTGAGGTAGCAAGTTATCCAGACCTACCAAGATCATCAGTGAAGGCGGCTACACTCAACGACAGATTGTCAGTGTAGGCAGAACTGCCTAACTTCTTTTTTTTTTTTTTTTTTTTTAATGTTTATTTATTTTTGAGACAGAGAGAGACAGAGCATGAACGGGGGAGGGTCAGAGAGAGAGAGGGAGACACAGAATTTGAAACAGAGAACTGCCTAACTTCTATTGGAAGAAGAGGCCATCTACGATTTCTCTAGCTAGGGAGCAGGAATCAGTGCCTGGCTTCAAAGCACAGGCTGCTTGTCTCGTTAGGGGCTAACGCAGCTTTAACTAAACGCAGTGCCTTTAACTAAAAGCCTGTGCTGGGGCGCCTGGGTGGCTCAGGCGGTTGAGCATCTGACTTTTGATTTCAGCTCAGGTCATGGTCCCAGGGTTATGGGATCAGCCTCTGTGCTGAGCATGGAGCCTGCTTGGGATTCTCTCTCTCCCTCTCCCCCACTCTCTAAAATCAAATAAAGTAAAAAAATAATAATAATAATAAAATAAAGGCCTGTGCTGTATAAATGGAACAGAGCCTGGATGACAACACATCTGTCTACAACATGGTTTTACTGCAGGTTTTAAACCTACTCAAAAAGTTTCCTTTCACAGTATTACTAATTGGCAATACACCGGGTCACCTATGAGCTCTGGAGATGCACCCAGATTGTGGTTTTCATGCCTGCTAACACAGCATCCATTCTGCAGCCCGTGGATCACGAAATTTCAGCTCCCAAATCTTATTAAGAAATACACTAGAGCTGCCGGAAAGAGTGAACCCCTCTGACAGATTTGGGCAAAGCACACCTGGAAGAGGACTCACCCCTCTAGATGCCATGAAGAATATTCATGACTCATGGGAAGAGGTGAACATCATTAACGGAGTTTAGAAGAAGTTGACTCCAGCCCTCCCGGATGACTGTGAGGGATTCAGGACTTCAGGGGAGGGCGTTGCTGCAGCTGTGGTGGAAACAGCGAGAGCGGAGCCGGAAGACGGGACTGAATGAACGGCTGCAATCTCACGTTAAAACTTGATAGAAGAGGCAGGTGCTTCTTAGGGACGAGCCAAGTGGTTTCGTGAGGCGGAATCCACCCGTGGTGAAGATGCGGTCAAGTTTCTTGAAATGCTAACAAACAGCAATAGAATATTACAGAAACTTAGTTGATAAAGCAGCAGCAGGGTTTGAGAGGATGGACACCCAACGTGGAAGAAGCGGTACTGTGTGTAAGATGCTGTCAAACAGCACTAAGATATTACGGGAAATCGCTTGTAAAAGGAAGAGTCAACCCGGGGCAAACTTCATTACTTTTGAGAGAATGCCACCACCCTGATCAGCCGTCCACATTAAGACCAGCCCCTCCACCAGCAGGGAAGAAAAAAGTACAGCCCACTGAAAGCTCAAATGATGGTTATCTTTTTTAAAGTACGTGCATTGTTTTTTTAGACATAATGCTCTTGTACGCTTAAGACTTCAGTATAGTGTAAACGTAACTTTTATGTACCCTGAGCAATCATTCATCTGACTGGCTTAGTTGTGCTCTTTGCCTCATCGAATGGTCTGGAAGCGAACGTGCGCCATCTCCAAGGTCTGCCTGTATTTGTGTCTGTCATATTTGCCTACTACTGACGCTCCAACCAAAACAAACAAGAGTACATGGGTTTTTATAATAGGCTTTAATTTTTCTTAAAATATAGATTTCTGACTACATTAAAACTAAGCATACTTCATACCATTTCGACTCTTCATAGTGTGAATGATGGAATCTGTTACTTGACCATTTGCGTGTGGAACAAGTACTGATGGTGAGTCCCATCATTGCCACGGTCAGCGGAGCATTGGCGAGAGAATCGTTTTCAACCCTTCTGACAAGTTCAGGAATAGCCTAGGACTTCACAGTTGGTTTTGAAGGCTGGAATTGTCCTGCTTCAAATTTTTCTTTGAACTTTAAGTAGTCTCTTCTTTTATCAAAATATTTTATCTGTTGAGAAAAAAAGTGAAGTTAAGGGAAACTTTTGCAGTTTAGAAGAAACAAAAGCACACATTTAGTTGAGTAAGTGGTGTAAGTGACTTGCATTCTAGAATCATTTTGAATCCGTGCATATGATACATATGTCTCCAAAGAGGATGAAAACCAGTGAGCCCTGACCCCTTTTGAGTTATAGATCCTGTTGAGACTTCAAAGAACCCACGAACCTTCTCGAAAAATGCCCCTGTGCCTGGATGTATGAATCTTGCCATGCAGGCTGAGAGAGTTCATAGGTCATAACACTCATGATTTAAAGACATTGTACAAGTTTTTATCAACTGTAGTTTCAATAAATTTTGTAGTTCACCAACCATATTTTTAGCAAGGTGATCTCATCCAGAAACACATGGTTAAAAATTATACTTATAAACTAATTTATTGAAATTTTACCATCCAAAGACGTCCTCTTATTTACGTCCTCCTCTGGCCTAGGGAATTTGAAGTATCTTAAAGCCCCATATCCTGAAACAGTAAAATTCCAGCAGAAAATCAAGGTCAACCACAAAACTCTCCGTGTCTATATCTGAGCTGCTCTGCAGACCAGGCAAAGGCAGAATACTACACGTCTTCACTGTCAGAATAAACAACACTAGTTCTTTTGATAAAAGCCCTCCTTAGGCTCCACTAAATAATTTAAGAATTAAATCCTAAGTGAAAATCAGACTGAGAATGTAAACCTATCTCCAGCTGGAATGAGAGACACAGACCATTTCTCCCCAGGACACCGCAGCCACAGAACGTCCTGACAGACCCCGCTAAGGGACTACTGCTTTCTGCCTCACCAAGAAACCTTGTCCTCTGCAACCAGAGACTATCAGAAATTTGCTGTTAGTGGTTCTATCAATAAAAGTGAAACCTCTTACCTTTGCCTGGAGGATCTAAGGCAATCTAACACAAAGCAGCAGCCTTCATTTCCAACCCAGGGGCAGGATCTCAAGGGATTTCTGAACACGATATTCATCTTTAAGAAAACAGGACCCTTGGTCCCCTTCTCAGTCCGGAGCTGACAATGACCTGTTTAGATGCAGCCCTGTTTCATTTTAACTTTGCCTGTATTCCATCCTGCCCCTATGCCTGGGGAGGACTCCTTTCCTCCGGTTGGTGAGGTGCCCACAGTTCCTCTGATATGTGGCCTCCCTCCCCGGTTATGTGTTAATATATCTGTCAGACTACAGATTCACCCCTGGTGGCTGGGACGGGTGTTCTTTATTAAAGATCCCACAGGAAGAAGTGGACAGGGTCTGGACATCTGTGGCAAGTTAACAGATCTTTGTAACATGTCACATTGCCAACCACTTAACCGACAATTCCACGTAGACGTCCTACTAACACCTCGGTCCCAGCCGCCGCTTCAAACGCGTCTGTCCTCTAACACTTCAGTGGATGCGCCCATACGCACCCCCACACTTCGATCCCGCCCCCTCCTCGTCGCTACAGCACAGGCCCTCCCTTCTAGCTCGGATTGTCCCAACAGCTCCCGAACTGGGTTCTTGACCCTCCTTGATCCGTCTGTCGTGCTGCTGCCAGGCATGATCTCTCCCCAGCCCACAGCTGGTCCCATCCCTTGCTGGAAGGTCCTTCCCGGTATCCCTGCGCTTAAAGGCCCACATCCAAACTCCTCAGCAAGACAGACAAGGCCATTCATGGCTTGGTCTCTGTCCTCCCTGAATGTGCCACCAGTCCCGGAAATGCCGGCCCAACAGAGCCCCTCCAGCTCCTAGATGCGCTTCTTTCTTGCGCACTGTACTTCCAGGCCTCTGTGTGCTCCACCCTCTGCCCGAACCGCTCTCTTCCCAGGCCTTCCCCTCCTCGGTTCACAGTCCAGGATCCTCGACACGCACACGCGCTGTCTCTCTCCAAGCCAGTAAGCCAACGAGCAGTTACCAAGAAGGACCGTGTACGCGAAATGCTAGCATCCTCTAAGCCGCTACATGAGATACAGGACAGCAGTGCGAACGCCAACGCTCTGGAATTTCTACAACGTATCAAAGGTTTATACGAAAAAGACAGTATCTGAAATTGATAATGGGATCGGGTCTCTCGGATGATGCCGGAATGATGGATCTCATCCCTGCTCCTTCCTCTGCTGAACCGACAGGAGACTTTACACGGGACTGTTACACAAGTTAGGCTGACGAGCGCCATTAAAAGCCACAAAGCAAGAGCGAAGAGTAATTCGTTGTGGTGACAGCTAGCATTTCAGCTGTTTGCCACGCTTCTTAGGTAACAAAGGTCCTTTTTGTACTTGACCTCAGCTGATCTTGGACAAGTCACTTCACCTTTCTAAGCCTTAGGTCCTACCATGTAAAACACATAAGTACTCACGAGAGTGAATGAAAAATAAAGCTCATAAAAAAAATGTCTCACCCAGGATGGACCCAAACGATACTTGCATTTCTGACCCCTCCCTGCCCATGTACCCCCCCCCCCCCGCCTTCTCACACACCGCTCCGGAAAACATCTTTCCGTTTCTAGACTCTGGCTACTGGGGTAAGGCTGCAACAGCTGATACCTGACCAGAGCGCTCCGGTGAGGCGGGAGGTGGCTGAGAAAGAGCACCACACTGCAGAATCAGACCGTTTTTAACCAGGAAAGCGGCCACCACGGTCAAAGGCTGCAGAAGTCAATTCCAGTATTTTGCCGCACTACCCACCACCCTCCTGCATTGGGGTTGGCTTTGCAGGCTACGCTCATTCTCTCCACCAACACTCCCGTCCTAATGCTCGGGGGGGCTCCAGTGTCTGCGGGGTCAGTCCTTCCGTGGCCCAGGCCTCCGGGCTCCTTGACCTCATCCGTGACCTTGTCCCCCAACCTTCCTCCCAGGACCAAAGTGTAGGCCTCGGCCTTCCCAATAAATCCAGCTTTTCCGTAGTCCCAATTCTGAGCATCCTGCTCTCCAACCACCAGCTCTTCCCTTGCTCTGTGAGACCCAGACGCCAATAACCCACCCGCCACCTTGTCACTGGCTCCCTCTCCTTTCCTCATGCTGCCTCACTGCCAAACTCCAAGCTTTCCAACGGCTTCTCGCAGCACTCAGAGTAAATGCCACGCCCCCTGTCACATCTCCAACCCTGACTTCCGCTACTCTCTCCTTGCTGTTCCTTAAACAGCAGGGCCGTTGTGTTGTCCCGCTGCCCTCCTGAGGATGCTCCTTCAGTACGCCCCGCAGTGAAGGCTGACGCCCTGCTCTCCGGGCCTGTGTTGATGCAGGTGGCCATCACCGAGGTGAGGGGCACGGGAGGAGAGGCCTGCTGGGTACAGGATGGGGAGGAGTTCAGTCCTGTGTACACAGAGGGCAAGGTTGGTGCTTGTGAACATCTAACTAGACCGCTCGACAGGTGCCTCCGGAGCTGGAGCTGCAGACTGGGCACCAACTAAGACCAGCCTGCCCCGGGAGAGCGGGCACACCTTAACACGCGTAGGCAGGCGTTCCAAAAGGCGTGGCTGCTACACACGCAGGGGGAACTAGGGCAGTGAACCCTAAAGGCGCCCAGGGAGAAGGGGCTCTTGCGTTTCAACGGACTGGAAACTTAGGACTGAGGTTCAAGAACAGCAGGAGGCTCGTGCAGGCTACTTTCAGGCATCTCGGTGTCGCGGGGCAAGCACAAGCGGCAGCGTGTGGAGAAGGGGAAAGCGTGGGGTCTGGACTCAGACTCCTGGGCTCAAATCCAGGCTCCGTGCTTACAGGTGATTTCATTTCAATGTGCCCGGGGTCCCTGTCTGCAAAACTAGGTGACAGCTGCTATGAAGAACACATCTGAGGTGCTCAGAGCCCGTCCTCAGTAAATAAGAGGCGTGGCCAGGACACAGGAACCTGGGGAGAGGGCTGGCCCTCGGGCTGCAACATTCAGCCAGTGTCAGAATGGAAGGGACACAGAATGTAGAAGCAACTGGCTGGCAGTAAAAACAAACAAAAACCAAAACCCAAAACAAAATCCTTTATGATGCAGAGAAAGAAGGTGCCCTGAAGGTAGGGGAAGGAGAGGGTCTGCTAAACCCTGGGTTGGACAGAAAGCAGTGGCTTTCCATGGAGAAAGGATAAAAATAGGACTGAAGTGCGACTTTGCCAGGGGCTGAGACCATGATTCCCAAGGGTGGTTACTGTCAGAATCACCTGTAGAACCACAGCCAGTTTGAAAAGCTCAGGTTCTATTTCCAGACTTTCAGCAAATCAGAGGTGAGGTCTGGGACATGGCTGTTCAGCAAATGTCCACATGATTAAGACGTAATCTGAGTGGAAAATCAGGGCAACACTTGTCAAAAGACCAGTCTAGTGACAAAATTCTGAGAAAATGCGGGGGTGGGGCGAGAACGGAACCAACATCCCAGCTGTGACCCGCCTGGGGGCGGGGGGCGGGGGGGGGTGCCTAGTCCTGCCCTGTTCTCAGCAACCCCTTGTGACCACAGGCCCGCAGGGCCCAGTGGGAAGGGGGCAGCACAGGCAGCAAAGGGATCAGGGCCTTCCAGGAATCGGGTTTGATCAGCCCAAACTCCACCTGCTAGTTAAACCAGGGAGTTCACAGTGCATCCGGCTAGTGGGCAAACCAGGGAGGTATAACATTTTTTTTTTTTTTTTTTTTGCCTAAATCATGATGCAATCTGATCACAAAGCCCCACATTTATCAGGTTTCTGTTTGTGTGTCAAGTTAGACATTGACTCTCCATGGGAATCCCATGAGGTACATGGCATGATGCTGATCTGACCAGGAGCTCATCTAAAGCAGGTTCTCGGACTGCCTCACTCCCTGCCCAGCCCTCCGGTAGGACCCCCCCGCCCCGGCCCTCCACCTGGTCTCCCGCACGCCTCCCGCTCCTCATCTAAAAATGTGGCAAAGACCCTAAAAGCACGTCTCATCTCTAGGATGATCTGTTCGCACGCTACCTAGCACACTCTGCAGCAGCACGATGGGAGTGAAAAAGCACAGACAAATTCAGGTTCAAACCTTCCATGGGCCACTGGGGCCTGACTTCGAACTGCAGTTCTGCCACTGACGGACCAATAGAGTAAGTTATTTCAATACCCCAAGCTTCAGATGCCTCCTCTGGACACAGAGCAAACCGCCCATCTGAAAGGATGCGGATACAGGAGTGCCCACCACTTAGGACCATTTGCTGAGCTCAATGTTAGTTCCCCTCTCCACCCACTCCCAGAAGGGCAGGCAGTACAGAGCAGGGAAAGGCCTGTCGGGGATGCATCTGGGGCGGAGGGTGGCAGAAGCCATCATAAGGGCATCCTCTTCTATTTTCTAAACCATTCTCAGAGCATTTTGGGTTTATGGCCCTATGATTTGGGGTGGGCGACAGGGAATGCTTTATTTCCGACAGTAGCTCTAGGCCCATGAATTTGCCGACCCTTGCCCAAGATTCAAGACTCTTAAGATCCTGGAGAAACCTACCCATGTAGTGGGTCACAACTTTTGGTTACTGTCTGTCTGTTTTCAGTGATCTTTAAAGTATCAGGTAACATCTCCCAAATGCCTCCCTGATGTAAGTGCACAAAACACGCCTGGATTACCAGAGGTCTCTCTGCTGCTCACAGAAACTAGATGTGACACGCCTCGGACAGGGCTTCATTTCGTCATCGACCACTCACCCTGTAAGCTCTATGCATTTTAACAGCGGAGAGAAACGCATCCGAGTGTGCCTTACCCACTGTTGGGGACAACTCGATTCAAAAGAGCTTCTTAACTTCTTGCACTGAGAAGCGTCCTCTGTGTTCTCATCTAAACACTTCCAGTACTCATCCCGGGCTCCCCAGCAAGCCTGCCTTTCTTTCATAGAAGGGGCCGCCATTCCCAGTGGGCTCCAGCTGTCGGCAGAAATAACATGTGACATTAACGAGGAACTGGTCAATTCACAGATAACGCCTCAGTTCCCTCCCACCTCCTCTTTTTAATGATGCAACTGACATCAATCAGTTCTAAATTAACGATCCCATGAGAACACCTGCTTTTGAAGCTTAGCTCCTACTCCATGGAACCGCATCCACTGCTGGGTGACAGCCTGGTCTCGGGAAGCCCAAGTTAGAAGTAAGGCTCTGGCACGGGGCTGTCACTTAGGGGAGCTCATTTATCCTCTAGGACCTGCTGCCCATCTGTGAAACGGGGTAGCAGTGCCTAGTTTACAAGGTTGCCGATGGAACCAAACTTCTGCACAAACAAGTGCACGGGGACAAAATCACCCCGCAAGGGCCAGGAGTGCTACCCAGGCCTGCAGAAGAGGAGCCCGAGGAGCGCGGAGTCGGTGACCGCCGCGTCCTCGTTCCACGCTCGCTCGCCCGCCGGGACCCAACCGCGCGCTGACCTCTCACCCGCCCAGAACCAGGTTCCCTTCGGCACCGACGGGGGTGTGGGGGGAGGCAGGGGTCATGCAGCCCAACAAACTGGGGGAAGAAGGCGCGGTGCCGAGTCCTGGCGCCGGAGCGTCGCCTCGCCCGCTGGGGCTCGAGCCGGTGTTAGAACACCCCACCCTGAAAAAGCAACTCACGCGGTGAATCCGCCCTCCAGCTTGGAATGACCCTTACGGGATCCCGTTCAGGGTTCGAGGAAGGTGGGACTTCCGCTCTTTCGTATTGCAGCTACTTCCTTCCGGATCTCCGGTGTTGTGGGAGGCGGCGCCTGGGGGTGTGGAGGTGGAGGCTGGGTGTGACTCTGTCACCGCTTAGAGAGGCCTGAACCTTACTGGTGTGTAAAGCCTCACCCCCCCCCCCCGCCCACCCCTCAGCTTTTAAAAGTTATGAGGAACTGTGCTCCTTTCGTAAATATCAATGGCTATGTATATTTCCTCCAGCGCTGCCTGGAAGGCTGGACTCGCTAACCCTGCGGGAGAAGGCAGTTTGGGGTGGAAATTTGCCCCTGAGGGATAAGAGCTAGACAAAGTGTTACAGATGAAAAGCCTGACTCATCTCTTCCTAGAGAGAGATACGTAGAGAGACAGAGATGGAGATGATAGAGGGAGGGAGAGGGAGAGGGAGAGGGAGAGAGAGAGAGAGAGAGAGAGAGAAAGATGGGGAGGGGAGGTGGGGGAGAGGAAAGAGGGGAAGAGAGATGGGTAGAGAGGGAAAGGGACACGACCCAGAAGACTTGGCAAAAAAGTGCATCAAGCTGCGAACCCTAGGCTTTGAGCTCCTAGCCCCCTGGTTGAGATTTCATCCTGGTACATTTCTCAACATCACCAGCTTGCCTTGAACCCTTGAGGCTTGGTTCTGTGCAAAGAAAATGTCTTTTTAGTTGGTATTTGGAGACATCTAGTGAAAGAGAATGTGAAAGCAAAGTGTCGTTCAGCTGAGATGTGATAGTTAAAATGTGAGCCTGATTATAGTTTACAGATAGGATCTGTGGACTTGGATATAAAATTTGTGGAAAGGTAGCACAAATTGGTCAGGAGAATGGAGAAAATCAATATCTGTAATATTGATTTAGTCTTGTGGCTTTTTACTCCCCAAACGCCAAGGTATCTTAAAACAGAATGAAAAGAGCTGCTCCAGATATTTCAAAAGTATGCTTTTTCTAATAAACAAGTTAATATCTCTGAGCAGAATCTTTAAAAGCACGTTTATGGATAAAGATCAGTCAGTCATCTGCTGTCTGGTTCTCTTAACATATTCCACCTGCATCATCTAATCCTGTTGTGAAGTGCTTATAAAACTCATAAACAATGTACAGTTCTGCATTCGATGCAGGTGTTTGATATTTTCCAAATTAAATATATGCAGATTTTCAGGGCAGCTATGTGAAGCTAAGTACTACCAAACATATGTTCTACAATATGGGAAGTATTTCTGTAATAGTTAATGGACTCAGATGATAGTGGAACGCTTTATCTTTACCGCAGCCACTCATTTCTTTTACGCTATGTCTATCAAAGATAGTTTATATAAAGATAATATCTTCTAAGTATGACTGATGAAATATAAAAAGGATGAAAAGAAAAAAGAACGGGTCTTGGATGACGTGTGAGTTGAAAAAAAATACATTTAAATTTTAAAAAAATTTAAGGTTATTTGTACTTAATAATAAATATATAAAAGTGAAACTTGACTGAATTACAAAGAAAAAATATAAAGTCCTATTAGGTTATTTTAATAAGCATTTCTCAGTGATTTTTAAGACAAGTAAAAGAAAAGTCAATAAGGATATAGAAAATTTGAATAACATGATTAATAAACTTGACTTAATGAATATACACTGAACACAACCAAAATCAGAATGTACATTTTTTCCAAAGTAAACATGGCATGATTCCCAAATCAACCACATACTTAGCTGTAAAGCAACTCTCATCAAATTTTAAAGATTGAAATCATTTGGTATGTGTTTCTTGACCATGACACAATTAGGCTAGAAATCAATAAAGAGCTATAACAAGTCCAGGGGCACCTGGGTGGCTCAGTCGGTTAAGCATCCGACTTCGGCTCAGGTCATGATCTCACGGTTTGTGAGTTCCAGCCCTGCATCGGACTCTATGCTGACAGCTCAGAGCCTGGAGCCTTCTTCAGATTCTGTGTCTCCCTCTCTCTCTGCCCCTCCCCTACTTGCACTCTGTCTCTCTCTCCCTCAAAAATAAATAAACATGAAAAAAAAATTTTTTTAAAGAACTGTAACAAGTCCATATAAAACCTAGTTAAATAAAGAGTCACAATGGTAATTAGAAAATATTTTGAGCTGAACAATAAAATACAACAGCAATGCCTGTGGAGTGAGGCTAAAACAGAACTTAGAGGAAAATTTGTAGCCTTAAGTATATTAGGAAAAAGGCTACAAGGTTTTTAGCTAAACACCCCTTTTCAAGAAGTTAGAAAAAGGAGAGAAAATTTAAAGTAAAAGGACAAAAAATTAAAGTAAAGGACAAATAATTTTAAGAGCAGGAATAAATGAAATGGGAAACAAAAGTAGTGTGCTAGAGACAGTTGGTACTGACTCAGGAGAGCAAATTGTGCACACCTCTCCCCCAGCTCCATAGTCACTAACATCAAATTAGTGGTTTGAAATTGCCCATGATGGTAATATTCACACAATAAAAGACTAATAAAATTGACAAATATCTGAGAGTATTGAACAATAAAAGAAGGGATGTTAACCGGTATCAGTAATGAAAACCATAGACATCCAAAAAGTTAGGACATCTTATAAACAATTTAATGCAAATAAAATTTAGATAAATGCACAAATTCAAGCAAAACACAGCTGGCTGACTCAAGAGTGGAAAATATGAATCTGCCTAAACCATAATTTGAATCAGTAGTAAAAAAATTTCACACACAAATTCCAGGTCCACAGCTCCACCAGTAAGTTCCTCTAAACTCTGAAATAATTACATTCTTCCTGTATGAGGCTACCATAACTTTTGTGCTAATTACAAAATCCCCCACTTCTGAAACACCAAAGTATTTGGAACTCATTAGGTGAAAATGTGACTTAGTGACATGAGGCTCTTTATAGTCCTATATAGGCTCTTTATGTACTTAGGTGATTACATGTTTGGCTGCAGAAATAGTAATGTTTGAATATTGGTTATTGACTATAGGTGCTCTCCCAGTTCCTGCTGAGAGTGTTACATAAATAATATATATTGTATTTTCCACAGTACCTTTCCAGTGTCCAAAAAGTCTGTATTCCAAAACACATCCAGCTCCAAGAATTTCAGATAAAATGCATAGGCCTGTATGGAAAAATGTTTTTATGACTTAGGGGTCAAGACATATTTTTAGCCATAAAAGAAAAGATCAATAAATTTGTATTAAAATGAAGAATTTTTGTTTACCAAACAATACCATAAAGCAAGTGGAACAGACAAAACCACGGTGTGGGAGAAGTTTGTAAAACAAAGAATTGGTGCCCAGCATATATAAAGAACACTTAGAAATCAATAAGAAAGAGACAATGTAGTTTTTAAAATAGGCCAAAGCTTACATAAGCACAGAACGCAAGAGGAAATACACATCACCGATAAAATAAAATACCCATATCCTTGTTAGTAACCACGGACTTGAACTTTCAAATCACAATGCAATGCTGTTAGACACCAACCAGACCAAAGAGTGATTAGAGAATCTGACAGTAACAAGTGTAAGAAGAATGAAGCAAGAAGGATCCTCATACACAGATGGTTATATAAATCGATGCCATCACTTTGGACAACAGTGTGGCATCATCTAGTGAAGTTCAAGATACACATTCGCTATGGCTCAGCACTTCTACAGACTGACTTACACACGCACATGTCTGTTATAGCTAGAGACCATATACAACCTAAACTTATATCAACAATAGAATGGATAAAGCGTGGTATAGTCATACTATGACACATGATGCAGCAATGAAAGGAGCATTTATAGTCCACTTACAATAACAGGATGTATCTCGTATTGAGAAGCAAGTCAACCAAAGAATAGATACCTACCTAAGGTTCAAAAACTGGCAAAACTGAGCTAGACGAGTAGTAAAACTATTAACAAAAGGAAGAGGTGAACAGGGGCCTTCTGAAGGGCTGACAAAGTTTTATTTCTGGACTTGGGTGCTTGCTTTCTAATTATTCTTTACATAAATGGTACAAGTATGTTTTATTCACTCTTCTGTATGAATGATATATGCCACAATTTTTAGTTTTTATTTCTTAATTTTTAAAAATGTTTATTTCGTTTTGAGAGATAGAGACAGTGTGAGCAGGCGAGGTGTAGAGAAAGAGGGAGACACGGAATCTGAAGCAGGCTCCAGGTTCTGAGCTGTCAACACAGAGTCCGACGCAGGGCTCGATCCCACAATCGTGAGTTCGTGACCTGAGCCGATATCAAGAGTCAGACACTGAAGTGACTGAGCACCCCCCCCCCCCGAGGCGCCCCCAGTCAGGAAAGTATTACTAAAGAGGTTCAATGAACTAAAGTAATGGTCCCCACCCTTACCTCCAAGGAGGTCCGTGGTTCACCAACAGAGAAAGCCCGATTTATCCAACAGAGCACAAAACAACTAGGAAAGAGACACTTTGAGAGGCTGACAAGACAAGCCAAAAATGACACAGGGTAAGAACTGCAAAAGCCAGACTCGCCTCATAAAATCTGGAAGGCTGTGGGCAAGGAAGAGAACGGGGCTGCCAAAAGATGATTTCACATGTGTTGTCCTGCCACGAAGGGAGTGTCGTCTCCCCGCGTGTATGGAGGAGAGAGGGGGCGAAGAGAGGTCCGCGTGAACAGGTGGAAGAGAGCTGTGCTGGCTGTTGCCATCCGGAGGAAACTTCGTGTGGGTGTATCTCTAGTCTGAGCTAAGTCGATCCCCAAAGCACGGCTGGGCAGGGCCAGACAGACCCCGGAGCACGGAAAGCGTATGTGTTGTTTCTCTGTTGCTGCCCACAGACTTTTATTTATAATCTGCACTGTTGTACCAACCAGTGTCACGGACACCTACGCAGGCACACAAACAGGAGAAAGCCTCCCTTGACTTGAGTGTTGCTGCAGAGATCCTTGTGAATTTCCCGGCGATCTCTGCGCCAGCCCCTGGTCTCTCTCCTCCCGTGAACTACAGATCTGCTCTCCAAGGCGCTGGCCTTCTTCCTTCTTCATTTTTTCCTGTGCTTGCATTTTCTTTGCTCTGTTTTCCTTGGCGAGCTGATTCACTCTTATCAGAAAGACCTGTTGAGCCTACAGTTTCGTCCTAAGGGAACCTCTGTGCCACTTTTCTCTTTCCAAGTCCCTCCTGGACATCCCCACTTGTATGTCCTTCCATTAGTCCAATAAGCTCAAAACTGGACCCGTGGTGTCTTCTCTCCAGAACAGTTTTTTTCCCTTTTCATTGGTTCCACAAGTCTTTTGTCTGCCAGTCAGGGACCTATGAATCCTCTGTCATGCTTCCTGCTCTGTACTCACGTAGCCAGTTTATTTCATAGACATTAGGCACCTGCTCAGTGCCAGGCACAGTGCCAGGCTGTGGGGGGAAAAGATGAACGAGGACAGGTCTCAGCCCTCGAGAAGCTCAGTCTAGTGGGGGACGGGGGGCACGTTGTCCTCTAACACACGGGAGTGAGAGCTATGGTAGAGGCATGCCTGTGCCCGGGACAGTGGGAGCTCACATAGGAGTTCTCCCAAAGCGATCCAGAAGGGAAATATAGGCTGTAGTAGAGGCAGCAAAGTGTAGATTCTGGAGCCAAGATGGCTTGAATCCTGCCTCCCCCGAAGACAAGCTATGTGACCTTGGGCAGGTTACTGGAACTTTGCCTCTGTTGGTCTCCTCAACGGAGATTGTGAATGGTAGTCATACTTCCCTTAGGTTGCTTGTAAATGTTACATGAAATTATGCCGGCAAAGCACTCAGAACAGTGCCCGACACACAAAAGGCTTTCACTCGTCTGCTTATTCTGTGTGTGCCAGGCGCTGGTCTAGGGGCTTGCGAGACATCAGGGAACGATACAGATGAGCACTCCTGCCCTCGTGGAATGTGCATTCTAACAGGGAGACAACGAACAACAAACATAAGAAAGAAATTTTATAGGTAGTACTATAGAGAAGTATTACAGGACAAAGAAAAAGGTAAGTGTAAGTTATTAATGTTGTATTTGAGGTCACTTGACCTTGGACTTCAAGGAAGAGAAATCCTTTGAAGAGAATACCATGTTTCACCAAATCAAGGATGCATTCATTATAAATAATTTGCACCGTTATTTTATGTTCCACTAAGAAAAGAAAAAGCATTCCCAATTAAACCGTAATGCAATTCCTTTTTCTTAACTAGGGTTCTAATCTTAAATTTAGTAAACTTATTTAGGCATATTTATGTATGAATTTTTAAAAATCATATCACATACACACATAAGAAGGAAAACAAAAGCAGAAATTGACTAAGGTATTGTATTCCTAAAGCTTCTTTATATTTAGAGCTCTAGTCCCTGGAGTCCCTCTCTGACCTAGTCACCAATGTGTTTTTCCACCAATCTCCCCACCTATGCTTTTAAGCTCTTTGAGCAAGCCCTCATCTTCTCCCCTTCCCTTCTCTTGGCTCTTAAAAGTTTTTTTGTGTATTTGTTTGCTGTTTTTTGAGAGAGAGAGAGAGAGACTGAGGGAGGGACAGAAAGAAAGGAGAGAGAGAGAATCTTAAGCTGATTCTCTCTGGGGAAGCCTCCCAACACGGGCTTCCAACACAGGGCTCAAGCTCACGACTGTGAGATCACGACCTGAGCAGAAGTCAAGACTCAGACACTTAACCCACTGAGCCACCCAGGCGCCCCGCCTCCCTTGGCTGTGAAAACTTTTCAGAGCCACAAAAGGGTGAGGAACAATGCTGCCCACTTTGTAAGTAGGTATAAGGCGCCCAGTTTTCATTCCTATTTTGGGGATGTTGCTCAACAAGCTGGAGTTGCCCTCTGCCCACCCCCTTCCCTTAACATTTTGATTGGTAGAGGTTAAGAGCGCCCCCTTCAGATCTCCTAGATTTTCGTCTAAGCTACTGACGCCGCAAGTTTGGATGGCTAAGGGTAGGCAGTCGGTGACGACTATGTTTTATAACTGGGATCTGGGGACTCTACTGTCAACTGTAGGACACATCCAAGTGTCCAAGAGGCAGAAATGCGGGAACAAAAATGGGAGTATTAGAGTCCATGAAATACTGCAGTAATAACGTGGTGATCTCTTTTCTGAGCATTTGCTCAGGCAAACATTTGTCAGGCACTGGGCTAAACATTTCTGAGCATTTGTCAGGCACTGGGCTAAACATTTCATAATTATGATCCCATTTAATCTCTCTGTAAGCACCCCCTGAAGTAGGAGCTCCATTATCCCCCTTTCATAGGGCTGCAACTTTACAGTTTCTAGTAGCCACATTAACACAGTACAATAGGAAGAGACGAAACTAATTGCAGTAATATATTTCCTTTAACCCAATATATTTAAAATATTATCATTTTATCCTGTAATTAATCAGGTAGTTTACTTTTCTTTCATACTAAGTCTTCTTTTTTTTTATTATTTGAGAGAGAGAGAGAGAGAGAGAGAGAGAGAGAGAGAGAGAGCACGAGCAGGGGAGGGGCAGAGGGAGAGAGAATCTCAAGCAGGCTCCACGCTCAGCACAGAGCCTGACATGGGGCTCGAACCCACAACCCTGGGATCATGACCTGAGCCGAAATCAAGAGTCAGATGCTCAACGGAGCCACCCAGGTGCCCTTCATACTAAGTCTTCTAAATCTAGCATGTATTTTAGCTTAAACACATCTTTAAAAAATTTTTTTTTCGATGTTTATTTATTTTCGAGAGAGAGACAGAGCACAGCTGAGGGAGGGGCAGAGAGAGAGAGAGAGAGGGAGACACAGAATCCCAAGCAGGCTCCAGGCTCTGAGCTGTCAGCACAGAGCCCAACGCGGGGCTGGAACTCATGGACTGTGAGATCACGACCTGAGCCGAAGTCGGACGCTTAACCACCTGAGCCACCCAGGCGCCCATTAACTTAAACACATCTTAACTTGGACTAGTCACATTTCAAATGCCCGATAGCCACACACAGCCAGCAGCTGGACAGCAAATTTACAGACGGCAGGTGTAAATTGTAAGACTCACATTAAGTATGGGGCAGAGTACAAACTCCAACTCGGATCTTGACAAAAGGTTGTGCTTCTGGCCTGCCTCCTACAGGAGGGAAGAACCTTCTAGGCAGAGCAGGAGGGGATGCAAATGTTCAGAGTTGGGACAAAGCAGGTCTCTTAAAATTGTAAATGGCTGGCTTTGGCTGGGACATTGGATATGAGGTCCCCTCCATCACTGGAGCCCACCTCAACTCTTTCTGGCCCAAATTCTGACCCTTTTGGTCACCCACTCACATATCAGCAGACATCTCTTCAACCGTGCCACCGGTCTGGGGTTGCTTCAGTGACGCAGACGTAGTCCTGGCCTCAGGTTGCCTCCCTGATGCCATTCTCCTCCCTGCTCAGCAGCCTATCCCATACATTCTGCCAGACTTAGCTGACAGAGATCCTTCCAGAAGCCTGGGGGATAGGACACCACATTCATTTTGTGCTGTCAGTTAACCCTCGCCACTCCTTTCACGTCTGTCCTTTGATCCTCCCAGCTCTACCCAGAGCAGGGGTTGATTAGCTCCCGGTTATTCCGCATGGCACAGAGACCTTGCCACTGCCCGCAGAAGGCACTTAGGAGCACACTTGCCACTTGCACGCAAGACAGGAAACAAGTAGCCGAAAGAGGACTTGCATCGCTTAGTACAGGACGTCCCTTGCTTGATCCACAAACGCTTCCTGAAGGTCTCAGGTACCAAGCCTGACCTACGGGGAAGCAGAGCTGAGTCCTTACCTTTCCTTTGTTCCTAGTTTGGAGGTGGGAGTCAGGCATGAGATCCACAAGCCACAAGGTGATCAATGCAAATACCGAGCTACGCACGGGCCAAGTGCTGGGAACGCAAAGGACAGAGGGACACATCCTTCCCGGGAGAGCTGGGGACCTTCGCTGAGGACGTGAACTTTGAGCTCAGCTTAAAGTGTGCATGGACATTTTCCAGATATGAATGGGAAAGAGGGCATTTGCAGCAGAGAGACCCACACGTGAAAGGCCCGGAGCTGTCTGTCAAAGGGATTTACGGACCATCTTATGGTTCTTCAAACTCCCTAAGCACTTCCCTGCTTTAGAGCCCTTGTGCCGGCTGGCCCCTGGAGTCCCTCTGCCTGGAACATTTCCTCCCAACCACCTGTTTTCCTCCAAGTCTTTGCTCACCAGATCCTGTCAGATCTCCCCAAATGGAAATCTGCGCCCACCTCCTTCATTCCATTGTCCCATACCAGTATGAACATTCCATTCTTGCTGCATTGATTTAAGATCTCAAATGAATCCATGGGTGTTTGTAATATTTATAGCCTCTGTGGGGTAAATCCATCACTCTATCTACTATATATGTATACATGTATCTATTTATATATCTATGAATCTATTACCTATTATCTAAGCTTACACTATGTTGTTCACTCAAACCCCATGCATTTCTGTTGTTATGAATTATTTGTTGATTCCTTGGAGAAGTATATTAAAGTATGTCACTATAATTATGTATTTATCTATTTCTCTTTTTTGTATTCCTAAACCATTTTAATAGCTCACAGTTGTCTTGTTAGGTGTATAGAATTCTATATTCCACAAATATGAAGTCCCTATTTTTACTTGTTTAACATTTCTGGCCTTGAATGATATTACATTATCTGATATTATCTTTCTTTTTTGTGGCATTTCCTCAGTACATATATTGTTCAATCCTTTATTTTTACCTTTTTTCCCTAAGATTTTGTGTTCATTTTACCTACTATGCCCAGCCTACAGTGACATTTTAAAATCTCATCTGAGAATCTGTTTTTAAATGGGCGATTGCAATATGTTTTCATTCACAAGGATTATGAATATGTTGCACATTATTGCAGCCTATCCTGGCCTGTTTCTAGGAATTTGGAACAAATGGGAGCCCGTGTTCATATGGCTAGTAAAGATTATGAATCAAGCTGAAAACAAAATATGTTCTATCCTTTACCTTGATAAGTATGGCTTCATCATGGCAACATTACACAGTACATTTAAAGGTATACTTTTTATATGACTAAAAGTTGCAAAAAGTCAAAGATGGATGAATTAAAATCTTGTGTATCTGCGAGTCCTATTGGTGGGTATCTGTTCAGACTGCTATAAGAAAACGCCACAGACTAGGTGGCTTATAGACTACAGAAATCATTTCTCACAGTTGTGGAGGCTGGAAGTCTGAGGTCAGGGTGCCTGCAGGGTCAGGTAAGGGTCCTCATCCAGGTCAGACTTCTCCTGTATCCCCACATGGCAGAAGGAGCTAGGAGCTCTGTGGGATCTCTTTTATAAGGGCACGAATAGTATTCAGGAAGGCTCCTCCCGTGTGACCTAATCACCTCCCAGAGGCCCTACCTCCTGAGGGGTTAGGATTTCAACATACGAATTGGGGGGGGGGGGGACACAAATATTTAGACCTTAGCAATGGGTTAGTGGTATTTAACTAACTTATACAAAAGTATATATTTATTTTACAAAATGCGTTTTCTTGCCTTCATTTCACCAAAATTATGTTGCTAAGTAAGTATTTTCATGACAGATGGAGGAGGATGACCGAGGAGAATCCTGAGCTCACCTCATCCCACAGACACACCGAGCTAACGGCCACATTTGTGCAACAAACTCTGGAAATGACCCAAAGACCCAACAGACCGGAAGGTGTGTTAAGACCTTCCACGGTGAATCGTGGAGATGAGGCCACATTGAAAAGGGTAGCAGGGGAGAAGCAGCTGGGAACCAAACCCCAGGTGAGAGACCACAAGCCGAGAGAGCAGAGGGTCAGACCCCACATCGGCACCCTAGGCACTGGAGATCTGCTCTGGGAAGGTGAGTCCCCATAACTTCTGGCTTTGAAAACCAGTGGGTCTTATCTCTGGGTACTTTAAAAATCAGCAGGCTTAACTCGAAAAGAGTCAGAGTGAGGTAGGAAATGGAATCTATGTCCTTAAGGAGCCAGCATATGTAACCACCTGGCCTGAAATACAGCACTGAAGCAGCAACTTGAAAAGCACCTGGGGTATACGTATACATGAAGACCTATTTACTAATCTCAAAGCACGTGCTGGAGGGGCAGGGGTTGTTAGGGGACTTCTCCAAGAACAAAAATGCTGGTAGGTGCCTTTTCTCTTCCCCTCCCGCAGCCTAGGTAGCAAGATGCTGGTGGGAACCAGCCCTAACACTCTCCACCTATATTCCCAGCAACACGTGACCTATCCCTGGATTCCCCTGGGGACCCTTCCCAGCCAACCCACCCAGTCATCCATCCAAAGCAGCCCCTGCAGGGACTAGTGCTACTCCAAAGTCTGAGGGAGAGGGGGAGATAACCCCACACCCCAGTGCATCTGCTGTTCCAGCAGCTAAGCCTTTTAGCAGGCCATGCAGGGAGAGAGCCCTGCTGTTGGTACAGCTACAGCTGCAACAGAAAGGCCAATTGCAACCACTTAGCACAACTCTGACCCCACCCACTGAGGAGCTCACAGAGGCCTCAGATATGCCTCTCAATAGTGCCCGGACCAGACCCTGCCCAAGGGGCCCAAAGAAGGCAAAGCAAGTTATTCCAGAAGATTGGGCTGAAGGCGAGTGGAGCCCAGGCACAACAGTAGAATGCATGCAGAGCCTATAGGAGGCCCCCTGGGGCATCTGGTTCCGGTGACTACGGGGCATTGCGCTCAGGGAACCACAGTACCTCTTTTATACAAGGCCACTACTTTCAAGACCAAGAGGCAAAGCTGGCCTCCCTAGTACAGAGAATCACACAGAGAGTTAGACAAAATGAGGCTATGGAGGAATATGTCCCAAATGAAAGGGCAGGACAAAATCACAGCAAACAGCTAAGTGAAAGGAAGATAAGCAATAGGTCTAATAAAGAATTCAAAGTGATGATCATAAAGACACTTACTGGACTTGAGAAGAGTGGAGTTCTTTGACTTCAACAAAGAGACAGAAAACATAAAACAGAGCAAGTCAGAGATGAAGAATTCCATAACCAGGCAGTTGCCTCCCTCCTCTTTCCTTTCAGCATGACAGATGCTGCTGTATCCCTCATTGCCAAGGACTTCCTGGTGGCTGAGTTGGCCATGGCCGTCTCGAAGACCACGATAGTTCCCATCAAGCAGGTCAAGCTGCTGCTGCACGTGCAGCATGCCAGTAGGCAAATCAGCACAGATAAGCAATACCAGGGCACTAGAGACTGCATGGCTCATATCCCTAAGGAGCAGGCAGCCCTGTCCTGGTGTGGTAACTTGGCCAATGTCATCAGATACTTTCCTACCCAGGCTCTCAACTTTGCCTTCAAAGATAAACACAAGCAGACCTTCCTGGGTGGTGTGGACAAGAGAACCCAGTTTGGGTGCTACTTTGCGGGGAATCTGGCATCAGGTAGTGCTGCTGGGGTTATAGATCCTTGTGTTCTGTGTATCCTCTTAATTTTGCCCATATGCGTTTAGCAGCTGATGTGGCAAAGCTGGAGCTAAGGGGGAATTCAGAGGCCTCAGTGGCTGCCTGGTTAAGATCTACAAATCTCCTGGGATTAAGGGCCTGTGCCGAGCGTTTAGTGTGTCTTTGTAGGGCATCGTCACCTACCAAGTTGCCTACTTCGGTATCTATTGACACTGCAAAGGGAATGCTTCCAGATCCCAACAATACTCACATCTTCATCAGCTGGATGATCACACATTCTGTCACAGTGGCTGCTGGGTTGACATTCTATCTGTTTGACACTGTTCGCCATCATATGATGATGTAGTCAGGGTGCAAATGAACTGACATCGTGTATGCAGGCTCACTTGACTGCTGGAGGAAGATTGCTTGGGATGAAGGAGCCAAAGCTTTTGTCAACTGTGCACAGCCCAATGTTCTCAGAGACATAGGTGGTGCTTTTGTGCTGGTCTTGTATGATGAAATCAATAAGTTCACATAGGTTATTTCCTAGCTTATCCCCTGTGTGAACAGGCATGCAATATTATATAACATATCTTGAGCATTCTTGACAGATTGTTGGCTATTTATCAATAGCAACTATTTACTGGTCGAAAATGGGAGAGAATAATATTCATCTGACCAGTTTTCTCTTAAAGCCATTTCCATGATGATGGGACTCAAGTACAGTTTTTATTTCAGTTACTCCTGATAAATAAACTTGAAGAAGTAAAAAATTACCTGAAATTAAAAAAAAAGAATTCAATAACAAAAATAAGAAAAAACACTGGAGGGAATCAATAGCAGATTAGAGGAGGTAGAAGAATGGATCAGTGATCTGGAAGACAGGTTAATGGAAAGCAACCAAGCTGAACAGCAAAAAGAAAAAAAAAAGAATAAAAATAAATGAGAATAGGTTAAGGGAAGTCAGCGACATCATCAAGCACAATAGCATTCACATTAAAAGGATCCCAGAAGGAGAAGAGAAAGAGAAGGGGGGCAGAAAACTTATCTGAAGAAATATTATCTGAAAACTTCCCTAATCTAGGGAAGGAAACAGATATTTAGATCCAGGAACCATAGAGAGCCCCTACCAATATTAATCCAGGGAGTTCTATACCAGCACACATGATAATTAAAATGGCAAAAAGTAATGATAAAGAGAGAATTCTTAAAGCAGCAAGAGAAAAGAAAATAGTTACATACAAAAGAAATCCCATAAGGATATCAGCTGATTTTTCGGCAGAAACTTTGCAGGCCAGAAGGAATGACATAATATGTTCCAAGTGCTAAAAGGAAAAAACCTACAACCAAGAATACTCTACCCAGGAAGGTTATCATTCAGAATAGAAGGAGAGATAAAAAGTTTCCCAGACAAACAAAAATAAAGGGAATTCATGACCACTAAGCCAGCCTTACAAGAAATGTTAGAGAACTGATTTGAAAGAAAAGACCATAACTGGAAGAACATTAATGAAAGTTTAAAAATTCATAGGTAAAAGCAAACAATAAATAAAGGTAGCAGATTAATCACATATAAAGCCAGTATGAAGGTTACAACACAAATGTAGTAAAATCAATTATATCTACAAAAATCAATCAAGGGATACATAAAATAAAAAGAGGTAAAACATGCCATCTTATACATAAATGTGAAGGTCGGTTAAATTTTAGTGCTTTTAGGATGTGTTCAAAATTAAGTAATCATCAACTTAATATAGACTGCTATACACATAAGATGTTATATATGAACCTAATCGTAACCACACATTAAAAATCTGTAATTGATATGCAAAAAATAAAGAGAAAGGAATCCAAATATAACACTAAATAAAGCCATCAAGTAAGAGAAAGCAAGATAAAAAGAAAGGAACAGAGAACTACAAAAACAACTGGAAAACAACTAACAAAATGTCAGTATATATACATATACATATATATATATATGTATATATACATACAGTATATATACATATATATATATATATATGTATATATATATATACACACACACACACACATATATCTATCTATCAACAATTACCTTAAATGTAAATGGACTAAATGTTCTAATAAAGAAACACAGGGTGATTCAGCTATGTGATGCCTAGAAGACACTCGCTTTACACCTAAAGACATGTACAGACTGAAAATGAAGGGCTGGAAAAAGCATACCATGCAAATGGAAGAAGAAAAGAAGCTGGGGTAATAATACTTACATTAGACAAAAGACTTTAAAACAAAGACTGCAGTAAGAGACAAAGGGCACTACATAGTGATAAAAGGAAAAATTCGACAAGATGATATAACAATTGTAAATATCTATACACCCAACATAGAAGCACCTTAACCTGTAAAACAATTATTAACAGACATAAAGGAGAAACTAACAATAATACAATAATAGTAGAGGAGTTTAACACCTCACTTATATCAATGGATAGATTATCCAGCCAGAAAAATCAACAAGGAAACAATGGCTTTTAATGACACATTAAATCAGATGGACCTAGCAGATACATACAAAACACTTTATCCAAAACAGAATACAGATTCTTTACATTTGCATACGAAACATTCTCCAAAATAGATAACATGTTAGGCCACAAAAAAGTCTCAATAAACTTGAGAAAACTGAAATCACATCAAGTTTCTTTTCTGACCACACCCACATGAAACTAGGAATCAATTATAAGAAAAAAAAAATCTGGAAAGAACACAAATACATGGAAGATAAACAATATGCTAGTAAACAATGAATGGGTCAACCAAGAAATCAAAGAGGAAATTTTAAAATATGTGGCGACAAATAAAAATGAAAACACAATGGTCCAAAGTCTTTGGGATGCATCAAAAGCAGCTCTAAGAGGGTGGTATATAGCAACACAGACCTACCCCGAGAAATAAGAAAAATCTCAAATAAATAAACTAATATTACAACTAAAAGAGCTAGCAAAAGAACAAGTCCAAAGCTAGCAAAAAGAAGAAAATAATAAAGATTAGAGCAGAAATAAGTGAAATGGAGGTTAAAAAACAACAGAAAGGATCTATGAAACCATGACTTGGTTCTTTGAAAAGAGTGACAAAAGTGATAAACTTTTAGACAAACTTATCAAGAAAAAGAGAGAGAGGACTCAAATAAGTAAAGTAAATATAAAAGAAATGAAAATAAAGTAAAATAAATGAAAAAGGTGCAGTAACCAGCAATATCACAAAAATAAAAGGGATTATAAGGCAGTACCACAAAAAATTATATGCCAACAAATTGGACAACCTAGAAGAAATGGATAAACTCCTAGAAACACAATCTTCCAAGACTGAATCAAGAAGAAACAGCAAATCTGAACAGACTTATTACTGGTAATGAAATTGAATTGGCAAAAAAAAAAAAAAAAAAAAAAATCCCAACAAATAGAAGTCTAGTACTAGATGACTTCACAGGTGAATTCTACCAAATATTTAAAGAAGAGTTAATACCTATCCTTCTCGAACCATTCCAAAAAATAGAAGAGGAAGGAAAAGTTCCAAATCCACTGTATGAGGCCAGCATTACCCTGATACCAAAACTATAAAGACACCTAAAAGCAAAACAAAAAAACAAAAAACAATTACAGGTTAAATATCCCTGATGAATATAGATGCAAAAATCCCCAACAAAATATTAGCAAGCTGAATTCAACAATACATTAAAAAGATTCACCATGGTCAAGTGGGATTTATTCCAAGAATGCAAGAATAAATATCCTCAAATTAATCAACAGACTACACCACATTAACAAAATGAAAGATAAAAACCATATGATCATCTCAATAGATGCAGAAAAAGCATCTGACAAAATTCAACATCTGTTCATGGTAAAAACTCTCAAGTAAGTGAATTTAGAGAAAACATATCTCAACATCATATATGACAAAGCCACAGCTAGCGTCATTCTCAATTGTGAAAAGCAGAATGTTTTTCCTCTAAGATCAGGACCAATACAAGGATACCACTCTCACCACTTTTATTCAACACAGTACTGAAGGCCTAGAGCAAAACAGAGAGCTTGGCAATAAACCCACAATTATATGGTCAATTAATCTATGACAAAGGAGGCACGAATATACAATGAGGAAAAGGCAGTCTCTTCAATGAACGGTGTTGGGAAACCTGGATAGCCACATACAAAAGAATGAAACTGGACCACTTTCTTACACCATACACAAAAAGTAAATTCATAATGAATTAAAGACCTAAATGTGAGACTTGAAACCATAAAAAAATCCTAGAAGCAAATATTGGCAATAATCTTTTAGACATTAGCCTTAGCAACGTTTTTCTGATATGTCTCCTCAGGCAAAGGAAACAAAAGCTAAAATAAAATACTGGAATTAAATCAAACTAAAAAGGATTTGCATAGCAAAGGAAACCATCAACAAAATGAAAAGGCAACCTACTGAGTGGCAGAAGATATTTTCTTTTTTTTTTTTTTAAAGAAGCACTTCTTTTAAAGTTTATTTACTTATTTTGAGAGAGAGAGAGAGAGAGAGAGAACCACAGACAGAATCCCAAGGAGGCCCTGCACTGGCAGCACAGAGCCTAATGCAGGGCTCAAATTCATGAACTGTGAGATCAAGACCTGAGCAGAGATCAAGAGTCAGATGCTTACTTAACTGACTGAGCCAACCCAAGAAGATATTTTAAGATCACATATATGATAAGGGGTTAATATCCAATATATAAACAACTCAGACAACTCAACACCAAAAGATCCTGAAATAATCCAATTAAAAATTGGCCAAAGACCTGAATACTCATTTTTCCAAAGAAGACCTATAGATGACCAACAGATATGTGAAAAGATGCCCAACATCACTAACCATCGGGGAAATGCAAAACAAAATCACAGAAAAATATCAGCTCAAACCAGTGAGACTGGCTATTATCAAAAAGGCAAGAAATAACAAGCGTTGGCAAGGATGTGGGAAACAAATTCTCATGTGCTACGGGTGGGAGTGTAAAGGGTGCAGCCACTATGGAAACCAGTATGGAGTTTCCTCAAAAAAAATTAAAAAATAGAAATACCATATGATCCACTGATTCCACTGCTGGATATTTACCAAAGAAACCAAAAACACTAATTTGGAAAGATATATGCACCCTCACCTTTATTGCAGCATTATTTACAACAGACAAGATAGGGAGCAAACTAAAGTCTACTGATAGATGAATGGATAAAGAAGATGTGCGCACATGCGCGCGCGCGCACACACACACACACACACACACACACACACACACACTGGAATATTACTCAGCCATAAAAAAGAATGAAATCTTGCCATGTGTGACAACATGGATGGGCCTACAGGGTTTTATGCTAAGTGAAAATAGTCAGGTTAGAGAAAGGCAAATCCCATATGATTTCACTCATGTGGGGAATTAAAAAAAATAAATGAATAATCAAACAAAACTGGAAATAGACTCAAATACGATGAACTAGTGATTGCCAGAGGAGAGGGGGAGGGGGGATGGGCAAAGTAGGTGAAGGGATTAAGAGATACAAACTTCCAGTAATAAAACACATAAGGCACAGGGGTGAAAAGTATGGCATAGGGAAGGCCGTCGCTAATATAGTAATAACTTTGTATGGCGACAGATGGTAAGGACATTATGAATGGTAAGTTTGTGTGGTGACAGGTGATGGGGATGGTGTAAAGATAGAATTGTCCAATCACTATCTCAGACATCTGAAACAACTATACTTCAATGTTAAAAAGTAAACGTAATTTATTCAAAGCGTACAAAATTTAAATACACATTTGCAACAATGTAGCTTGAAATCCATGTAAAGAAGTGAAAATTAAAATTATTTTTAAGTACATTCATAGTAAAGTTATCCTAAAATACTCAAACCTATCAAAGTTGAAAAGGCGAAGCAAATGATAATCAATGGCTATGAAACAAAAAACTGTCATGAAAAGAGTTACATTGTATTTAATTTCCCAAAAATTTAAATATTTATCAAAAAAACTTTTTAGTGTTTATTTTTTTTTGAGAGACAGAGACAGAGCACAAGCAGGGAAGAGGCAGAGAGAGAGAGAGAGAGAGGGAGACACAGAATCCAAAGCAGGCTCCAGGTTCTGAGCTGTCAGCACAGAGCGAACTCACGAGCGGTGAGATCATGACCTGAGCCAAAGTCAGATGCTTAACCAACTGAGCCACCCAGGTGCCTGTCAAATGTTTTTATGACACTATAGCTTTTTGCAAGTTTAGCGTCCAAATTTCACCCCGCTGCCAATGTAACAAGTTGGTATCATGTTTCACTCATGTTAAATCTAGACCACTATGCATGTACCTGTGAATATTATCAATTGCCTAACATTGAAAATGTTCTTTGGTCACCAAGCGCAACTGTTATGAATATTACGCTAAATTGTGAGTGTCTTCAAAATCATGAATTGGGAATAAATGGGGGCTTGCCGCTCCTGGGAAAAGACATTTCATAATACAAGAATTTATTGCCATTTATGGTACCTCACAAGAAGGAGTTGACAACTTATTTTTTTCTCTAACCTAAGCGCTTCTGCCCTGCAGGTCCTCCCCGCCCAGCAAAGCATCTACATGCTGACATCAACAGTGGCACAACACAAAGCTTTCATAACATTCGGATACGGCTTCGGATCATATTTGGATCTGTTTCAAGGACGTGGACCCAGTCACAAGAGATGATGTTTAGGGTTGCATCCCAAAGTCAAAGGCTGGATCCCGTGACTGACCAACCCATTGTTATTTTATGCGATCCTCTGAAAATACTAGTCCTGCTTTGTTTTAAAAAGACTTCCTACGTTCATTCGATAGATTCTTTTTCTGCGAATGTCCTTCTGACCTCTGGGTTTCATGACTTCAGTGTCAGGTTTGCTTAAATAAATGCTCGGTGAACCTTGTACTCTATCTGTTCGTGTTTGTCATTGCTAAATTATGGTTTAGCCCGTGCCCTGGCTCTTTAGATTGGGGCGATTCTGCATGTGGGATCAGAACTTCTCCTGCAGGGAATAATCACTGTGTGCCCGAAGAGAGCTGCATCATTTCTATTTCTGCTTCAACTTGTCAGGGTTGAGGGGGCCCCGTTAGCTCACCTTAGCTCTGCTCCCGTCACCATCTCAAACCAATATAGTTTTTCCCTGCTAGGTTAATCCCTCAGGTTAGCAAGCATTCTAGGACTTACCCCCAGGGGCACATGCCATGACTGCCTGCCTTCCTCTGGCCCAGCTATTTGCCTTAGGAGGCATTGCCTAGTTTTCATCCTAGTGTGGTGTTTCTCTGGAGCTACGTAGGGGCGATGGCTTCTACTCTTGACTATATTTTCTCTGGAGTGTGTTTTGAGTTGCAGTTTTATTTGCTT
The DNA here is from genome assembly GCF_028018385.1 of Neofelis nebulosa. Classification (NCBI taxonomy): domain Eukaryota; kingdom Metazoa; phylum Chordata; class Mammalia; order Carnivora; family Felidae; genus Neofelis; species Neofelis nebulosa. The sequence continues at coordinate 5,419,367 of NC_080794.1, read as the reverse complement.
AGTTTTCTTTCCATAAGTAAAATCCCATCTTGTTTCTATTCTCAAGAATTCTTCCACACTCCTGACCCTCCATTTTCAGGACTTGGGATGGGAGAGGAAGTATGGTTCAGCCTAATCTCTTTCCTTGTTGGGGAGGGGAGAGGGGAGAGGGGAGAGGGGAGGGGAGAGACTTTTTTTCAGAGGAGTTTCAGATTCTCAGCAAAATTGAGAGGAAAGTATAGAGATTTCCCATTTACACCCTGCCCCGACACATGCCCAGCCTCTCCCATTATCAACATCACTAACCAGAGTGGTGCTTTGGTTACGACTGATGACATAATGATCATTCAAGGTCCACAATTTACTTTAGGGTTCAATCTTGGTTTTCTACATTCTATGGGTGTGGGTAAACACATGACATGTATCGATCATTATAAAATCATACAGAATATTTCCACTACCCTAGCAATCCTCCTTGCTCTGCCTATGCATCCCTCTCCCCCCCAACCCCTGGCAGCCACTGATCTTTTTACTGCCTCCACAGTTTTGTCTACTCTACAATGTCACACAATTGAAATCATATAGTATGTAGCCTTTTCAGATTGGCTTCCTTCACTTGATGATAATATCCATTTAAGGCCCATGTCTTTTCATGCTTAATAGCTCATTTCTTTAAAAATTTTTTTTAACGTTTATTTATTTTTGAGAGACAGAGAGAGACAGAGCACGAGCAGTGGAGGGGCAGAGAGACAGGAAGATACAGAATCCGAAGCAGGCTCCAGGCTCTGAGCACAGAGCCTGATGTGGGGCTCGGAATCACGAACTGTGAGATCATGACCTGAGCTGAAGTCTGTCGCTTAACCGACTGAGCCCCCCAGGCACCCCAATAGCTCATTTCTTTTTAGTGCTGAATAATACCGTGTGGATGGACCATAGTTTGCTTACCCATTGACCTACCGAACAGCATCTTGGCTGCTTCCATGTTTTGGCAATTACAAATAAAGCCAATACAAATGTCCATGTGCAGGTTTTTGTGTGGACACACAGTTTCAACTTTCGACTGTCTGGTACTTACCCAAAGAGCACAATGACTGGATGATAAGGTAAGCCTTATGTTCAGCTTTGTAAGAAACTGTGGAACTATGTTCCAAAGCGGCTATACCATTTTGCATTCCCACTAGCCATTGATGAGAGTTCCCATTGCTCCGCCTTCTCACCAACATTTGATGTTGTCAGTATTCCAGATCTTGGCCATTCTAATAGCCATGTAGTGGTATCTCATTGTTGTTTGAATATGCATTTCCCTGATGACATATGATATGGAGCATCTTTTCGTATGCTTATTTGCCACTGTATATCTTCTTTTGTGAGGTATATATGAAAATCTTTGAGTCCTTTTAGTTTTTTTTTTAATGAGTTTTAGGAGTTCTTTGTATATTTTGGGTAACAATCCTTTATCAGATGTGTCTGGTACAATTATTATATCCCAATTCATGGCTTGTCTCCCAGTTCTTTGACATTGTCTTTTGCAGATAAGTTCTTAAATTTAATGAAATCGAGATTATCAATTATTTATTTTACAGATTGTACTTTTGGTATTTAAAAATTCATTACCATACCCGAGGTTATCTAGATTTTTTTCATATATTATCTCCTAGGAGTTTTATAGTTTTGCATTTTACATTTAGATCTATGATCCATTTTGAGTTAATTTTTGTGTAAAGTCTGTAACTAGATTTATTTCTTTGCCTATGGATGTCCAGTCGTTCCTACACTATTTGTTGAAAAGACTATTTTTGCTCCACTGTATTGCCTTTGGTCCTTGACAAAAATCAGTTGACTGTATTTCTATAAATAAATCTATTTCTGAGCTCTCTATTCTGTTCCATTGATCTTCTTGTCTACCCTTTTGCCAATGCCACGTGATCTTGTAGCTTTATAGTTAAGTCTTAAAATCAAGTACTATCAGCCCTCCAACTTCGTTTTTCTCCTTCAATATTGTGTCATCTATTTTGGGTTTTTTGCCTCTCCATGTAAACTTTAGAATCATTTTGCCAACATCTACGACATGACTTGCTGGGATTCTGGTTGCAATTAGATTGACTCTATAGATCAAGTTGAGAAGAACTGATGACTTGATAATATTGAGTCTTCCTACCCTATGAACGTGAAATATATCTCCATTTATTAAGTTCTTTGATTTCACTCATCTGAGTTTTGTAGTTTTCCTTATGTAGATCTTGTCCATATTTTATTAGATTTATACCTAAGTATTAAGTTTTGGGAGATGCTAATATCAATGGCATTATGTTAGGGGTTTTTTTGTGTGAAAAAAATTTTTAATGTGTATTTTTGAGAGAGACAGAGCATGACAGGGGGAGGGGCAAAGAGAGAGGGGGGCACAGAATCCAAAGCAGGCTCCAGGCTCTGAGCTGTCAGCACAGAGCCCAACATGGGGCTTGAACTTACACACTACAAGATCATGACATGAGCCAAAGTCAGATGCCCAGCCAACTGAGCCACCCAGGAGCCCCATAAATGGCATTATGTTTTAATTTCACATTCCACTTGTTTACTGCTGGTATATAGGAAAACAATTGTTTTTTGTCTATTAACTTATATCCTGCAATTTTACTATAATTACGTATTAGTATTCCAGTGGTGTTTGTTTGTTTGTCAATTCTTTTGGATTTTCTACATAGACAATCATGTTGTCTACGAACAGAGTTTTAGGTCTTCCTTACCAATGTGTACATCATGTAGTTCCTTTTCTTGTCTTACTGCATTACCAAGGACTTCCAGTACAATGTTGAAAAGGAGAGTTGGGACATCTTTGCCTTGTACCTGATCTTAGTGGCAAAATTTGAATTTATCATCAAGTGTAATGTTAGCTGTATGATTTTTTTCTTTTATCAAGTTGAGAAAATTCCCCTCTATTCCTAGTCTACTATTCTTATAAATAGTTGTTAGATTTTGTCAAATAATTTTCTGCATCTATTGATATGACCATATGCTTTTTCTTTTTTCAGACAGTTGATGTAATGGATTACATTGATTTTCAAACACTGAATATGTTTTTGCATACCTAGGATAAATCCTTCTTGGTCATGGTGCATGATTCTTTTTATACATTGTTGGATTCAATTTCCTAATATTTTGTTAAGGATGTTTGAGGCTATGTTCATGAAAGATTTTGGTCTGTAGCCTTCTTTTCTTATGTCTTCACCTGGTTTGGGTATTAGGAATAATAATATTGACCTCACAGTGAGTTGGAAAGTATTTATCCTCCAAAAGAGATTGTAGAGAATTGGTATCATTTCTTTCTTAAATGTTTGGTAGAATTCACTAGTGAACCCATCTGGGCCTGGTGCTTTCTGGTTTGGATGGTTATTAATTATCATTTCAGTGCCTTTAATATGTATAGGCATATTCAGATTCTCTATTTCTTCGCATGTGCGTTTTGGCAGATTGTGTGTTTTGAGAAATTGGTCCATTTTCCTCCAGATTACCAAATTTGTGGGCAGGGTTGTTCATAGTATTCCTTTATTGTAATTTTAAATTTCCAGGGAATCTGTGGCAATATCCCCTTTTTTATTGCTGATGATAGTAATTAGTGTCCTAATTCTCTTTTTCTTAGTTAGTCTGGCTAGAGGTTTATTTACTTATTTTTTTTAAAAGCCAGATTTTTGTTTTGTTGATTTTCTATTTTCAATTTTATTGATCTCTACTCTAATTCTTTTTCTTTCTGCTTATTTTAATTTGCTCTTATTTTTCTACTTTCCTAAGGTGAAAACTTAGATCACTGATTTTAGATCGTGCTTCTTTTCAGTATTTGCATTCAATATGATATTTTCCCTCTATGCACTGCTTTTGCTGCATTCCATAAATTTTGCTCAATTCTGTTTTCATGTTCATTTAATATAAAATATTTTAAAATGACTTCTGAGATTTCTTCTTTGATCCATGTATTATTTACAAGTGTTTTGTTTAATCTCCACATATTAAGAGATTTTCCAGTTTTCTTACTGTTACTGATTTCTAGTCTAATTCCATTGTGGTCCAACTACAGGCATTGGATGATTCATGTTCTTTTAAATTTGTTTGGGTATGTTTCATGGTCCAGATGAGGCTTATCTCAGCAAATACTTCATGTGAGCTTGAAAAGAATATGTATTCTGCTGTTGTTGGATGAAGTAGTCTATAGATGTCAATTGATTGATGGTATTGTTGAGTTCAACTATGTCCTTACTGATTTTCTCCCTGTTGTATATGACCATTTCTTGTTGTGGGTCACCTGAGCATAAGAATCTCTCAACTTACTTAAAAGCGACAAGAAAAAAAACAACTTGCTACATAACAGGGAACCCCCAAAAGGCTATGAGCAGACGTTTCAGCAGAAACTCTGTAGATCAGTAGGTTGGCACTATATACTCAAAATGCTGAAATAAAAATAACTTTCAACCAAGAATATTCTACCAGGCAAAATTATCATTCAGAAATGAAGGAGAAAGAAAGAGCTTTCCAGACAAGCAAAAGTGAAAGGAGCTCATCACCACTAAACCAGCCTTACAGGAAATGCCAAGGGGACTTCTTTAAGCTGAAAAGAAAGGGTGCTATTTGGTAATAAGAAAACAGATGAAAGTGGGTGCCTGGTGGCTCAGTGAGTTAAGCATCCGACTTTGACTCAGGTCATGATCTTACCCTTCCTGAGTTCGAGCCCTGTGTCAGGCTCTGTGCTGACAGCGTGGAGCCTGGAGCCTGCTTCAGATTCTGTGTCTCCCTTTCTCTCTGCCCCTCCCCCACTCATACTCTGTCTCTCTCTCTCAAAAATAAATAAACATTAACAGATAAACATAAGGAAAGGGAAGCAAAAATAATATGAAAACAGGGAAGGGGGAAAAAACGTAAGAGACTCTTAAATATGGAGGGTCACTGGGGATGACAGAGGGTCACTAGAGGGGTTGTGGGAGGCGGGATGGGCTAAATGGGTAAGGGGCATTAAGTAATCTACTCCTGAAATCATTGTTGCCACTATATGCTAACTTGGATGTAAATTAAATAAATTAAATAAAAATTAAAAAAATACATAAATAAACTGGAGAAAAACAACAAAAAGAAAACATGAAAGTATAAATATCACTGGTAATCGTAAATAGTAGTAAAGATAGTGCATTAATGATTTATAAATCTAGTATAAAGATTAAAAGAAAAAAACAGTAAAAATAGATGTAACTATAACAGTTAGTTAAGGGATACCCAAGATAAAAAGATGCAAGATGTGACATCAAAATTATAAAATATGGGGAGAAAGAGAATAAAAGTTTAGAGCTTTAGAATGCATTAAAACTTAAGTTATTATCAACTGAAAACAGACTCTTATAAGTATTACATGTCTTATGATAACCACAAAACAAAAACCTACAGTAGATACACAAAAGAAAATGGAATCTAAACATAACATTAAAAAAGGGAGACCACAAAGGAAGAGAGCAAGAGAAATAGGAAGAAACAGAGAGGAACTATAAAACAGCCAGAAAACAATTAACAAAATGACAATAATTACATACCTATCAACAATTACTTTATTTTTTTAATGTTTATTTTTGGGAGAGAGAGAGAGAGTGTATGTGTGTGTGTGTGTGTGTGTGTGTGTGTGTGTGTGAGCAGGAATGGGGGAGAGGCAGAGAGAAGGGGACAGAGAGTCTGACGTGGGCTCTGTGCTGATAACCCAATGTGGGGCTTGAACTCATGAACTGTGAGATCATGACCTGAACCAAAGTAAGACATTTAACTGACTGAGCTACTCAGGAGTGCTTCAATAATCACTTTAAATGTAAATGGATTAAATTCTCTAATCAAAAGACATAGAGTGGCTGAATGGATTTAAAAAAAAAAGACACATGTACATGCTGCCTATAAGAGAGACACACAGACTGAAAGTGAAGGTATGAAAAAAGATACTTTGTGAAAGTGGAAACCAAAAGAAAACTGGGTTAGCTATATTGATATAAGACTTTAAAACAAAGACTGTAAATAACAGGCAAATGAGGCCATTACATAATGATACAGGGATCAAACAGGAGAATTTAACATTTGGAATTATTTATGTACCCAACGTAATATTTGTTTTATATATTTAGGTACTCTTAACAGATGTAAAAGAAGGAAAAGACAGCAATACTTTAGTAGGGGACTTTAATACCCCACTTACTTCAATCCATCCACACAGAAAATCAGTAAGGAAACATCAGCCATAAATGACACCTTAGAACAGATGTCCTTAATAGATATATACAGAACATTCCATCCAAATGCAACAGAGTATACATCTTCTCAAGTACATATGGGGCATTTTCTGGGATAGATGACATGTTAGACCACAAAATAAGTCTTAAAAATTTTAAGAAGACTGAAATCGTATCAGGCATCTCTTCTAACCACAATGGTATGAAACTAGAAATCAATTACAATAAGACTGGGAAATTCACAAGTTTGTGGAGAACAACAACATGCTACTGGATAACCAACGGACCAAGAAATCAATCAAAAGAGAAGTCAAAAGATACTTTGAGATAAATGAAATTGGAAATACAACACCAAACTTTTGGCAGTTCTCAGAGGAGTTTATGGTGATAAATACCTACATCAAGAAACAAAACAAGAGAGCTTATGGGGCGCCTGGGTGGCGCAGTCGGTTAAGCGTCCGACTTCAGCCAGGTCACGATCTCGCGGTCCGTGAGTTCGTGCCCCGCGTCGGGCTCTGGGCTGATGGCTCGGAGCCTGGAGCCTGTTTCTGATTCTGTGTCTCCCTCTCTCTGTGCCCCTCCCCCGTTCATGCTCTGTCTCTCTCTGTCCCAAAAATAAATAAAAAACGTTGAAAAAAAAATTTTTTTTTAAATAAAAATAAAAAAAAAACAAGGGAGCTTAGGAAGACGGTGGAGTAGGAAGGTCCTAAGCTCACCTTGTCATATGTTTACAACTAGGTATCACTTAGGTTCATGTAAAGAAACCAGAAAGTGATCTGATGACTGGCACAACAAACTCCACAACTAAAGAGAGAGAAGAAGCCACATCTGACAGGTTAGGAAGGGCAGAGACAGTAGTTGGGAGCTTCCCTCAGAAGGGAGGGAGCTGGGGGCATGAAGAGGGGAAAGAAATGGCCCCTCACACCAGGGAGCCCATACGGGGTTTGAAAACCAGAGGGGCTGAACTCCCTGAGTTTTACAACCAGTGGACTTGGAGCCTGGAGCTTTAAAAGTCAGCTGACTCAGCACTGGGCAAGACAGGAGGGTGAGTGATAGCTGGGTCCCCACCTTTAAGAAGAAAGCAGCCTGGGGCGCCTGGGTGGCTTGGTCGGTTAAGCGTCCGACTTCGGCTCAGGTCATGATCTCGCGGTTTGTGAGTTCGAGCCCCGCGTCGGGCTCTGTGCTGACTGCTCCGAGCCTGGAGCCTGTTTCGGATTCTGTGTCTCCCTCTCTCTCTGCCCCTCCCCTGTTCATGCTCTGTCTCTCTCTGTCTCAAAAATAAAAACGTTAAAAAAAATTATTAAGAAGAAAGCAGCCTTTGGGGAGGCAACAATTTGCCTCTGGAAAGGAGTACAGAGGTTCCTCAAAAAGTGAAAAATAGAACTACCCTACAACCCAGCTATTGCACCACTATTTATCCAAAGTATACAAAAATACTGATTTGAAGGGGCACATGCACCCCAATGTTTATAGAAATACTGTTGACAATAGCCAAATTATGGAAAGAGCCCAGATGAAGAATGGACAAAGAAGATGTACTATATGTACACACACACACACACACACACACACACACACACACACACACACAATGGAATATTACTCAGCCATCAAAAGGAATGAAATCTTGCCCTTTGCAATGACGTGGATGGAACTAGAGTGTATGATGCTAAGTGAAATAAGTCAGTCAGAGAAACAAATACCATCTGATTTCATTCATACATGGAATTTAAGAAACAAAACATACGAGCATAGGGAAAGGGAAGAAAAAATAAAATAAGGCAAAAACAGAGAGGGAAGCAAACCATAAGAGACTTTTTCATGTTTATTTATTTATTTTGAGAGGGAGTGAGTGTGTGAGTTGGGGGGAGAGGCAGAGAGGAGAGAGAGAGAGAGAATAACAAGCAGACTCCATATTGTCAGTGTGACATCCAACATGGGGCTTGACCCCACACACCCTGAGATTATGACCTGAGCCGAAATCAAGAGCTGGACACTTAACCAACTGAGCCCCCAGGCACCCCATGAGACCCTTAACTATAGAAAACAAACTGAGGGTTGCTGAAGGGGAGGTGGGTGGGGGAATGGGCCAGATGGGTGATGGGCATTAAGGAGAACACTTGTGATGGGCACGGGGTGTTATATGTAAGTGATGAATCACTAAATTCTACTCCTGAAACCAACACTACACTATGTGATAGCTAACTTGTATTTAAATAAAATCTTGGAAGAAAGAAAAAAGTGACAGTTTGCACAACACCTGGGGCAAATAAGAGGCAGATCTGTTTGGTACCGATTTCAGAGCGTGTTGGTGGACTTCTGTGGGAACAAAGGAGCTAGCAGACCCCATGTTCCTCCCCCACCCCCGGCCTAAACACAGAGCCCCTTGCTGGAGGCAGTTCTGCACAGACACTTGCTACCCAGCCTGTTAGCAGTGCACCCCACCGATGCTGAGGACCCATCCACTCTCAGCCTGCTGGCGTTGGGCCTGGGCTCGGTGCAGATCTTGTTAAAGCCACGCATGCACCCTGTTCAGCTGCCAGGTACAGATGCCGCACATCATGCCCCCAGGGGCCACCGCAGCTCAGGCGATCTGGCAAATTTAATGACATTTGCTAACGTTGCCACCCTGCCTCTGAGCCCTCCTGTAGTCACATCCTTCAGAGCCGGCCTGCCTGGGTCTCACTAACAACACAGAGCACAAGCACAGGCAGAGGGCCAGTGCGGGTTATCTGGAGGAAAAGCAACTGAAAGGAAAAGCAACGCAGGCACGACAGCAGGATGTAAGCAACACATCCCCTGAAGCGCCAGGTTTGGGGGAACAGGCGACACTGCACCGCAGGGCACTACAGGACCTCTTATTCCCAAGGCCACTAGTTTCAAGAGCAGAAGACATAGGTGACTTTCCTGACACACAGAAACAGATATAGAGAGGCAGGCAAAATGAGGAGACAGAGGAATATATCTCAGTGAAAGAAGAGGAAAAGAATCACAGTAGGAAACCTAGGCAAAATAGGAATAAGTAATACACCTGATAGAGAATTTAAAGCAATGGACATAAAGGTTCTCAGTGGACTTCAGAAAAGGGTGGAGGATATCAGTGAGACCCTTGACAAAGAGATAAATAACATTTCACAGATTAACAACTCAATAAGTGAAATAAAAAATATAATAGATGGAATAAATAGTAGGCTACAGGAAGCAGTGACCTGGAGAATAGAATCAACCTGAACAGGTTAGAGACAAACAAATACTGCATTATGAGAATATACTTAGAGAACTCAGTGACATCATCAAGCATAATAACATTTGCATTATAGGGATCCCAGAAGAAGAAGACAGAGAAGGCAGGAGTCAGAAAATGTATTTGAAGAAATAATAGCTGAAAACTTTCTGAATCTGGGGAGGGAAACAGAGATTCAGATTCAAGAGGCACAGAGATACCCCAACAAATTCAGCCCCAGGAGGTTTACATAAAGGCAATAGTTTTTTAAATGGACAAAAATAATGGCAAAGAAAGAATTTTAAGGGTTGTGGGAGAAAATAAGAAAGTTACATATAAAGGAAACCCCATAAGGTTATTAGATGACTTTTCAGCCATAACTTTGCATGCCAGAAAGGAGTGGCACAATATATTCAAAGTGTTGAATATATTCAAAATATTAATGGCCACTAAACCGGCCCTGTAAGAAATGTTGAAGGAGACTCTATGAATGGAAAACAAAAATCATAAGTGAAAGTGAGAAAAATAGGCATCATAAAAGGGGGAAAAAAAGTATACTTGTAAAAATCAGTCAAGAGAAGCACAAAATTGAAGGATGTAAAATATGATACCTGAAACATGGAGAGGAGAGGAGTAAAGAATGAGCTCAAAATTAAGTGACCATCAGTTTAATATAGACTGCTATATGGAGAAGATGTTATATATAAAACAAATGGAAACCACAAATCAAACCACATTATAGATATGCAAAAAATAAAGAGCAAGGAATCCAAGTATATCTCTAAAGAACACCAGGAAAAGATGAAAGAGAGAAAGAGAAGAAAGGACCAAAGGAAAACTACTAAAACAATCACAAAACAAGTAACAAAATAGCAATAAATACATATTTGTCAGTAATTATTTTGAAAGTAAATGGACTAAATGTTCCAATCAAAAGACATAGGGTAGGGCACCTGGGTGTCTCAGTCAGTTAGGTGTCTGACTTCAGCTCTGGTCATGATCTCGCGGTTTGTGAGTTTGAGTCCTGTGTCGGGCTCTGTGCTGACAGCTCGGAGCCTGGAGCCTGCTTCGGATTCTGTGTCTCCCTCTCTCTCTGCCCTTCCCCTGCTCATACTCTGTCTCTCTCTATCCCTCAAGAATCAATAACATTAACAAAACTAAAAAAGAAAGACATAGGGTGACAGAGTGGATCAAAAAACAACACCCATCTATATGCTGCCTATAAGAGACTAATTTCAGACCTAAAGTCACCTGCAGGTCGACAGTGAATGGATGGGGAAACATTTATCATGAACACAGATGTCAAAAGAAAGCTGGAGTAGACAAAATCAACTTTAAGACAAAGTCTGTAAAAAGCAACAAAGAAGTACACTATATAATAATAAAGGAATATATAACAAGAGGATATAACAATTGTAAATATTTATGCACCCAATACAGAAGCATTCACATACATAAAACAGTTAACAAATATAAAGAAACTAATCAATAATAATACAATAATGGTGGGGCACCTTAACACCACACTTATGCTGATGGACAGATCATCCAAACAGAAAATCAATAAGAAAATATGGCTTTGAATGACACACTGGACCAGATGGATTTAACAGATATATTCAGAACATTCCGTCCTGAAACAGCAGAATCCACATTCTTTTCGAGAGTACATAGAACATCCTTTTGAATAGATCACATATTCCCATCAACAGTACAAGAGGGTTCCCATTTCTTCACATCCCTGCCAATATCTGTTGTTTCCTGAGTTGTTAATTTTAGCCACACTGACCAGTGTGAGGTGGTATCTCAATGTGGTTTGATTTGTATTTCCCTCATGCAAACTGGTGCAGCTGCTCTGGAAAACAGTGTGGAGGGTCCTCAAAAAATTAAAAATAGAACTACCCTATGACCCAGCAGCAGCACTACTAGGAATTTATCCAAAGGATACAGGAGTGCTGATTTATAAGGACACTTGTACCCCAGTGTTTATAGCAGAGATTTCAATAATAGCCAAATTATAGAAAGAGCCTAAATGTCCATCAACTGATGAATGGTTAAAGAAGATGTGGTTTATATATACAATGGAATACTACTTGGCAATGAGAAAGAATGAAATCCTGCCATTTTCAACAACGTGGATGGAACTGGAGTGTATTATGCTAAGTGAAATAAGTCAGTCAGAGAAAGACAGATACCATATGTTTTCACTCATATGTGGAACTTGAGAAACTTAACAGGAAGGGAAGGGGAGATAATAGTTTCAAACAGAGAGGGAGGCAAACCCATAAGAGACTCTTAAATACAGAGAACAAACTGAGGGGTGATGGGAGGGTGGTGGGTGAGAGGGGAAAATGGGTGACGGGCATTGAGGAGGGCACTTGTTGGGATGGGCACTGGGAAGCAATGAATCATGGGAATCTACCCCGAAACCAAGAGCACACTGTATACAATGTATATTAGTTAATATATTGACTTGACAATAAATTATATTAAAAAATTAATAGATGGCCATAAAACAAGCCTCAACAAATTAAAAAAGATGCATCTTTTCTGACCACAATGCTATAAAACTGGAAATTAACTACAGGAAAGGATCTGGAAAGAGCACAAATAGATGGAGGTTAAATAATATGCTACTAAACAAGAATGGGCCAACCAAGAAATCAAATAAGAAATAAAAAAGCACATGGAAACAAACGAAAATGAAAATACAGTGGTACGAAACTTTTGGGATGCCACAAACGTGGTTCCAAGAGGGAAGTTTATAGCAGTACATGTGTACCTCAAGAAGCAAGAAAAATCTCAAACAATCTAACCTTACACCTAAAGGAGCTAGAAAAAGAACAACAAACAAAACTCTAATCCAGCAGATGGAAGGAAATCATAAAGATTAGAGCAGAAATAAACAATATAGAAACTAAAAAAACCAATAGAACAGATCAATAAAACTAGGATCTGTTTCTTTGAAAAACTTAAGAAAATTGATAAACCTCTAGCTAGATTTATGAGAGAGAGAGAGAGAGCGAGCGAGAGCGAGAGAGAGAGAAAGGACTCAAACAAAATCACAAATGAAAGAGGAGAAATAACAACCGACACCACAGAAATACAAATAATTGTAAGAGAACATTATGAAAAACTATATGCCAACAAATTAGTCAACCTAGAAGAAATGGATAAATTCCTAGAAACATGTAATCAACCAAAACGGAATCAGGAAGACATAGAAAATCTGAACAGACCGATTACCAGCAAGGAGATTGAATCACTATGGACTGACTAAATGGGTGATGAGTATTAAGGAGGGCACTTGTGATGAGCACTGGCTGTTATATGTAAGTGAGGAATCACTAAATCTACTCCTGAAACCAGTATTACACTACATGTTAACTAACTAGAATTTAAATAAAAACTTAAAAAAAAATCTCCCAACAACAATAGTCTAGGACCAGATGGCTTCACAGGCAAATTCTACCAAATACTTTAAAGAAGAGTTAATACTTATTCTTCTCAAACTATTCCAAAAAAAAAAAAATCGAAGAAGAAGAAAAAACTTCCAAATTCATTTTATGAGGCCAGTATCACCCTGATACCAACACCAGATAAAAACACTCCAAATAAAGAGAACTACAGACCAATATCTCTGATGAACATGGATGAAAAAATCCTCAACAAAATACTAGCAGACAGAATCAAACAATACGTTACAAAAAGCATTCACCACTATTAAGTGGGATTTATTCCCAGGAGGCAAGGGTGGTTCAATATTTGCAAATCAATCAATATGATACATTATATACACAAGAGAAAGGACAAAAAAATCATATGATCATTTCAATAGACACAGAAAAAGCGTTTGACAAAGCACAACATCCATTCATGATAAAAGCCCTAAACAAAGTAGGTTTAAAACCTACCTCAACATAATAAAGTCCATGTATGTAAACCCCACAGTGAACATCATACTCAGTGGGGAAGAACTGAGAGCTTTCCCCCTAAAGTCAGGAACAAGACAAGGATGTCCACTCTCACCACTTTTATTCACCATGGTACTGGAAATCCTAACCACAGCAATCAGACAACAAAAAGAAATAAACAGCACCCAAATTGGTAAGGAAGAAGTAAAACCTTCACTATTTTCAGATGACATGATACTCTAGATAGAAAACCTGGAAGACTACCAAAACACTGCTAGAACTGATAAATGAGTTCAGTAAAGTCAGAGGATCCAAAGTCAACGTGCAGAAATTCATTGCATTTCTACACACTAACAATGAAGCAGCAGAAAGAGAAATTAAGAAAACAATTCCATTTATAACTGCACCAAAAATAATAAGATACCTAGAAATAAACCTAACCAATGAGATGAAAGACCTGTACTCTGAAAACTTATTATAAATCACTGATGAAAGAAATTGAAGATGACAGAAATAAATAGAAAGACATTCCATGCTCATGGATTGGAAGAAAAAATATTGTTGAAGTGTCTACACTACCCAAAGCAATCTACACATATAATGCAATCCCTATCAAAATACCAACAGCATTTTTTCACAAAACTAGAACAAACCATTCCAATACTTATATGGAAACAATAAATAGCCAAAGCAATCTTGAAAACTAAAGGCAAAGCTGGACATATCACAATTCCAGATTTCAACTTCTATTACAGAGCTGTAGTAATCAAAACAGTATGGTACTAGCACAAAAACAGACACATAGACGAGTGGAACAAAATAGAAAGCCCAGAAATAAACACACAATTGTATGGTCAATTAATCTTTGACAAAGCAGGAAAGAATATCCAGTGAGAGAGAGTTTCTTTAACAAATGGTGTTGGGAAAAACTGGTCAGCTACATGCAAAAAAAAAAAAAAAAAAAAAGAAAAAAAAAAAGAAAGAAACTGAACCACTTTCTTACATCATACATAAAAATAAATTCAAAATGGATTAAAGACCTAAATGTGAGACATGAAACCATAAAAATCCTAAAAGAGAGCACAACATCTCTGACATTGGCCATAGCAACATTTTTCTAGCTATGTCTCCGGAGGCAAGAGAAACAAAAGCAAAGTAAACTATTGGGATTACATCAAAATAAAAAGCTTCTGTACAGTGAAGAAAACAGTCAACAAAACTAAAAGGCAACCTACTGAATGGGAGAAGATATTTGCAAATGACATATCCAATAAAAGGTTAGTATCAAAAATATATAAGGAACTGACATAACTCAACAAATAACAAACAATTCAATTTAAATAACAAGTGGAAGACATGAACAGACATTTTTCCAAAGAAGACATCCAGATGGCCAACAGACACATGAAAAGATGCTCAACATCACTGATCATCAGGGAAATATAAATCAAAACTACAATGAGATATCACCTCACACCTGTCAGAATGGCTAAAATCAACAACATAAAAAGCAGCAAGTATTGGTGAGGATGTGGAGAAAAAGGAACCCTTGTGCACTGTTGGTGGGAATGCAAACTGGTGCAGCCACTGTGGAAAACGGTATGGAGGTTCCTTACAAGTTAAAAATAGAACTACTCTATGATCCATTAATCACACTACTGGGTATTTACCCCCAAAATACAAAAATACTCATTCAAAGGGATACATGCACCCTTATGTTTATTGCAGCAGTATTTACAATAAGCAAATTATGGAAGCAGCCCGAGTCCATCAGTTGATGAATGGATAGAGATGATGTGAAAGAAAACTACCATATGATTTCACTCATAAGTGGAATTTAAGAAACAAAGCACAAGAGCAAAGGAAAAAACAAAAGAGAGACAAACAGATTCATAACAAGAGAGATCAAACTGATGGTTAACACAAGGGAGGTGGATAGGGGAAATAGGTGATGGTGATTAAGGGTGCACTAGCCGTGATGAGCAGTAGGTGATGTATGGAATTATTGAATCACTATATTGTATGCCTGGAGATAATATACACTGTATGTTAACTATACTGGAATTAAGATAAAAAAAACAAGAAAAATCTCAAACAACCTAATTTTACATCTCAAGAAACTAAAGAGGAACAAATGAAGCCAAAATTAGTAAAATGAAATAAATAACAAAGAGCAGAGCAGAAATAAATAATATAGAGGCAAAAAAGAAAATAGGAAAGATCAATGAAACCAAGAGCTGGTTCTTTGTAAAGACAAAACTGAAAAATCTTTAGCTAGACTCACCAAGAAAAAAAGAGGACTCAAATAAATAAAATAAAAAATGAAAGAGCTGATGATATAATACCACAGAAATACAAAGGATCATAAGAGTTCTAAGAACAATTATACATCAACAAATTAAGCAATGTGGAAGAAATAAATGAATTCCTAAAAATATACAACTTACCAAGGCTGAATTATGAAGAAATTGAAATCTTAAAAGGTTACATTTTATTTATTTATTTTGAGAGAGAGAGAGAGAGAGAGAGAGAGCAGGGAAGAGGCAGAGAGAGAATCCCAAATAGGCTCTGCATCATCAGTGCAGAATCCAATGCGGGGCTCAAACTCACAAACCACGATGATATCGTGACCTGAGCCGAAATCAAGAGTCAGACACTTAACCGACTGAGCCACCCAGGTGCCCCAGAAATTGAAATCTTAATAGACCAATTACTAGTAAGGAGATTGAATGAGTCATTAAAAATCTCCCAACAAACAAAAATCCAGGACCAGATGGCTTCCCTGGTGAATTCTACCAAACATTCAGACTAAATTAATACTAATCCTTTTCCTTCTTCAAAACAAAAACAAAACAACCCCCCCTCCTCCAAAACCCAAAACTGAAAACCACAAAGTAGAGGGAATACTTCCAAACTCATTTTATGAGGCCAACATTATCCTGATACTGAAACCTGACAAGGACACCACAAGAAAGGAAACCACAGGCCAATATCCCTGATGAACATGTGCAAAAATCATCAACAAAATATTAGCAAAGTGAACTCAACAATATATTAAAAGGACCACACACCATGATCAAGTGCTATTTACTCTAGGGATGCAAAAATGGTTCAACAGCTGCAAAGCAACCAATGTGATACACCACATCAACAAAATGAAGAATAAAAATCACATGGTCCTCTCAAAAGATGCAGAAAAAGCATATGGCAAAGTTCAACATCTATTTATGACCCAAACTCTCAACAAAATGGCTTTAAAGGGATTGCACTTCAACAAAACAAAAGCCATCCATGACAAACCCACAGCTAACATCATACACAACTGCGAAAGCTGAAAGCTTTTCCTCTAAGATCAGGAAAAAGACAAGGATGACCACCCTCAACGCGGTATTGGAGTAGGTAAGAAAAGGAAATAAAAGGCATCCAAACTGGAAAGGAAGAAGGAAAACTGTCACTACTTGCAGAGGACATGATAGTATATGTAGAAAATCCTATAGATTCCACCAAACCAAACCAAACAGAATAAATGAATTCAGTAAATTTGTGGGATATAAAAATCAATATACAGAAACCTGTTATGTTTTTAGACACTAATAATGAACTATCAGAAAGAGAAAATAAGAAAAGATTCCCATTTACATTTGGATGAAAAAAGAATCAAATATCCAGAAAGAAATCTAACCAAGAAGGTGAGAGACCTGTACGTTGAAAATTATAAGACACTGATGAAAGAAATTAAAGGTAACACCAATAAATGAAAAGATACTCCATGCTCATGGATTGGAACAATTCATATTGTTAAAATGTTCATACCACTCAAAGAAGTCTACATAGTGCAATTTCTAGCAAAATTCCAATGGCATTTTCACAGAAATTGCACAAACGATCCTACAGTTTGTATAAAACCACAAAAAATCCAGAATGGCCAGAGATCTTGAGAAAGAACAACAAAACTGGAGGCATCACACTCCCTGCTTTCAAACTATCTTACAAAGCTACAGTAATTGAAACACTGGCTTTAAAACAGACACATAGATCACTGAAACAGAACAAAGAGCCCGGAAATAAACCCACGGGTAGATGGCCAATTAGTCTACAACCAAGGAGGCAAGAATATACAAGGGGGAAAGGACAGTCTCTTTGATTAATGGTGTCGGGGAAACTGGACAGCCACATACAAAAGAATGAAACTGGACCACTTTCTGACACAATACACAAAATTTAACTCAAAAATGGATTAAAGTCTTGAATGTAAAATCAGACACCATTCAACTCCTCCAAGAAAACAGGCAGTGAGCTCCTTGGCATAGGTCTTGGTGAAGATTTCTTAGATTTGACACCAAAAGTAAAGGAAACAAAAGAAAACAAACGAGTGGAACCACATCAAACTGAAAAGCTTCTGTGCAGCCAAGGAAACCATCAAAAAGATGAAAAGGCAATCTCCTGAATAGGAGAAAATACTTGTGAATCATATATCTGATCATGGATTAGTAACAAAATATATAAAGAACTCCTACAACTCAATAGCAAAGAGCCAAACTGATTTAAAAAATGGGCAGAGGACGTTTCCCAAAGAAGATGCATAGATGGCCAACAGGTACATGAAAAGATGGTCAATGTTAACTCATCATCAGAAGACGTGCAAATCAAAACCATAATGAGATCTCTCTCTCTCTCTCTCTCTCTCTCTCTCTCTCTCTCTCTCTCTCTCTCTCACACACACACACACACACACACACACACACACACAGAAGAAATTAAGTGTTGGTGAGGATGTGGAGGAAAGGGAATCCTTTTGTATTGTTGATGGAAATGTAAATTGGTGCAGGCACTATGCAAAATAATATGGAAGTTTCTCAAAAAATTAAAAATAGAACTACCTTTTGATGCAGCAATTCCACTTCTGGGTACTTATCCAAAGAATACAAAAATGCTAACTCAGAAAGATATATGCACCCCCATGTTCACTGCAGCATTATTTACAACAGCCAAGATACAGAAACAACATTAAGTGTCCGTTGACAAATGAAAGGATAAAGAAAATGTTGTGTGTGTGTGTGTGTGTACAGTGAAATATTGTTCAGCCATAATAAAGAATAAAATCTTGCCTTTGCAACAACATGGATGAACTTTGAAGGCATTATGCTAAGTGAAATAAGTCAGAGAGAGACAAACTCTGTATGATCTCACTTATATATGGAATTAAAGAAAAAACAAACACAAACAATCATAGATACAGAGAATAGATTGGTGGTTATCAGAGGTTAAAGTTGGAGGGTGTGGGCAAAATGGGTGAAAGGGGTCAAAAGGTACAAACTTCCAATTATGATAAATAAGTCATGGTGATGTGACATACAACATGGTGACTATAATAAATTATACTGTAATTGTATATATGAAAGTTGCTAAGAGTAAATCTTAAAAAGTTGTCATCACAAGAAAAACATTCTATAACCATGGATGGTGATGAGTGCTAACTGTGGTGATCATCTGGCAATATATACAAATACCAAGTCATTATGTAAATAAAATCACTCCACACTAAGCAAACACATTCAGAGTCTGCCTGCACATCACAGCCGCTCACGTCATGCCTTTGGCCAAAGTAGACTTGTGGCCAAGTTCAAAGTCAGCGTCAAAGGCAAATATCCCCTGCCCCAAGTGGACGGGGGTGGTGAGTGGATACTTGATGGACAATATGTGAGTACTTCACAGTTTTGGGGTGGGAAAGGAAGAAAGAAAGTACTAAAGCATGGATCCTTAACTCATGGAGGGTGGAGGCTTATACCTATTTTGAAGGAGGATTCTGGGTAACTGAGGGCCAGCATAAAGGTATCTGGTGTCCAGATGCCTATTCACACCAAGTGTGCTCTCTCATGGCCTTAAAATGTCGCAGAGGAATAAAAAAACCATTCAATACTCACTATTGAATAGAGAGGTAACCGTTACAAAAATCAGGCTCTGCTTTTGCAGCATAAATTGCTCTATTCACACACTTGGCTAGGAAGGCCACTGATTAGAGACATAACTGTCAGATTTATAGCCCTATCCCTGACTTCTCTCCTAAATTCCAAAGTCCCGAGTGACTAATAGCATTCCCACGGGACAGGTACCTCATACTAACAGGTCCAAAGCCGTACTCTCCATTTCCCCCCGAATCTGTTATTCCCACACCTTCCCCATCTTAGAAAATGCAACTCTGTTCATCCAGTTGCTCAGTACAAAAGCCTTAACAGCAGCAAACAGGTTGTCAGAAAATTTAGTTTCCTGGAAATTAAGGCGATAAGTCCAGCAAGGGGTTTCTGGAGATGGCTGAAGAAATTCCTCTGCTAATGGAAATCTCTTGAAAACAGGAAAGAGGGAGAGAAGTGGGGAGGTGGGGATGGGGGAGAACACAGAACACCATCTGGCCCCTGGTGGAGGTAAGCTTGGAGGGAAGAAGTCACTGGACAGTCTCACCTGAGCCCTCCAGCCTATGACAGCCTTTGAGGCTAGAATATGAAACATCTATTTGCAAGGCAAATGCTCTCTTTAGCTACAGTCCATGCGAACACTGTCTCAGTAGGCTACTCTTTGATCCCCCCCTTACAAGAATCCCCTGCCTGTGAAGATAAACCAGGAAGTAAGTTTCTTTCCCATTAAACGGAATGAAAATAATAGACCTTCAGGCGCTTCTGGGAATGAGATTCTGTGTTATAGAAACCAATGTTAATTAAATAGCCAGTTCTAATTCACTGCATACCTTTAAGTAGGAGACCTAACGGGTTGCTTCTAACTTCATTATATAAACAGTCCTATGACCTAACCTTGGTGTTGATTTTCTTTCCAGGCACTAGCATAAATGAGGTTGTGCTTTAGTGAGAAGTTCTTATACCATGGCTAGACGTTGTAAGTTGACAATTTTTCTATTCTAATGTTTCTATTTAGAATATATAAATAAGCAGGAGAGACGCTCAGGTTTTATTAAACTATGAATATTCTTTAGTGTTTTACAGTTTAAAGAACACTTTTCAGATGCGTTGCCTCATTAAATGTGTACAACGATCCTATGAGGTGCTAATTTTATTCTGGCATTAAATAAAGAGTAGGTCCCAGAGAGATTAAATAACTTGCTCGTGGCCACAAAGTGGGCACATAGCAGAGTCAAGATGTAAACACAGGTCTTTCAGACTCCATTTTCCTACCCCACACTGTCTCTCAACTTTCTTCCCCCAATCCCCCACCCCCTACAAATGGTGGTGGACCCCTGGCTGGACAGCGTTCCTTAAAGGAAGGCTCTAAGGTTGTCCTCTTTAATCAGAAGGAAAATAAAACAGCATTAGGTGTTCAAGAGCATCCTCTGGTTTCCTGTCGCCCAGGAACTATAAAGAACCGAGCAAAGGGAAAGTGCCTGCAGGGAGGGGCCTCAGTGAGCAGCAAGTCCCTGATCCTTGGGACCCTAAGGCTGTGTGCTGGGGCACCAGCACCAGGGGCCAGGACAGAGGGACATAAGCAGTGGCCATGAAAGCCCAGTGCAGGCCAAAGGGAGAGCCCTGTCAGAAGAGTTTTAAACTTCTACATGTGGAAAGTAGTAATGGAATGGAAAACTCACTGAAATAGAGTTGGGAGGTTTTCGGGGTTGGGGGTGGGGCTCTCACGCTTTACCAGTCATAATCAATTGCAGACCCAACAGGAAGAGCCAGACTTAGCCAGACCTTGCATGTGGACTTGACCTTGCATGTGGGTACCACTCACCCAGCTGGAGGAAGAGACATTTTCCTTATCTCCACTGCCAAGGGCTCAGCCAATGGGAAGCCACCAACCTTGGAGCTCCCAGTTTACTCCAAAGGACTTTTAGTTCGCAACAGTCTTCCCAACTTAACCCCTTTTCTCCTTAAAAAAGCATGCCTCTCTCATGTTCCCTGACTTGCCAGCGGTTTTTTGCTGCAGCTTGTTTCTTCTGGATTGCAATTCTCTTTTATTCTTGAATAAACCCATCTTATACTGGCAACATAACAGGCAGTGTTTATTTTTAAGGTTAACTAATAATGTATACATATTACATAATATATGCATATATATGCATACGCACATATATATACTTCACCTCAGCACTATTACTCTTTTTTTTATACGTTTATTTATTTATTTTGACAGAGAGAGAGCACGAGTGGGGGAGAGGCAGAGAAAGAGGGAGAGAGAGAATCCCAAGTAGGCTCCTTGCTCTGTGCTGTGCCTGACATGGGGCTCAATCTCACGACTGTGAGACCATGACCTGAGTCAAAATCAAGAGTCAGGCGCTTAGCTGACTGAGCCACCCAGGAGCCCCATTTCTGACTATTTAATGAACACTGTATTCCACCTGGAAGATAATTCAGGTAACTCCCAGTTACAGTCATCCTCTGATGTATACGGATTCTATTATGCCTGTTCTTTTCAACAGTACCTTTGTTATCAGAACCACCAGATTTCAGCAGAGTTCCTGACTACCCCCCTCCCCCCCACCCCCACCCAACCCCATGCTCCTGCACAGTTTTAAACAATACGCTTGAACTAAGTGACAGTCCGGGGGCCATAAAGGCAAAGTAACTTGGGTTCTGTCATTCTATGTGACAATTTGGACTTCTGGTATTTAAAGTTAAACAGAGAAAATTGCAAGGGGCAATGTTTTTGTTTGGTAAGTATACATTTTGGTTTCTATGTGAAACATTTTACTGATATTTGAATACATTTAATACGAAAATGTATCTTTTAATTGTCGATCGCCTTAAAACCAAAGAGGGAATCAAGAATTCCAATAGGAATCACCTATTTGGGCAAAATAGGTGATGGGGATTAAGGAGGGCACTTGTGATGAGCATCAGGTGATGTGTGGAGGGGTTGAATCACTGTATTGTACACCTGAAACTAATATTACACTGTATATTTAAAGAAAAAGAACAGAAAATACTATTTCAGAGATATAACTTAGTAGTTTTTTGTGGTTTTTTTTGGTGTGGACTTTTAGAAAGGGTTAATCAGGCACAAAAACATTTGCAAACATTCAGATTCAGGCTTAAACAATGGGCAATAAAACATAATTTAAAATTGTTCCTTGAAAATCTGTGCGTAAAATTTGTGGCGAAGGTCAGTATCTGTGTAGTAACATAAGATGAGGAAAACTGATACGTGCATGGAAGAAAGAATCACATTTCAGAGAAATGCAAAGATGAGTTACAAAAGCAGCTGGGCATATGTGGCCAGAGGAAATCACAAGGGCAATGTTTGAAAACCTTGACCATTTCTACCAAGAGCGGAGTATCCAGTCTACGGCAATACCATGATGTCAATGTTTGTTGTAAGTCAGTGGTATTCTCTAATTTTTGCAGAAGAAAACCTTCAGAAGTTTTAACAAATAGAAATTTATGATGGATTTCCAGAAGGAGATAGTCTAGTGGGAATCTTTTGACTGCAGAGGTATTTGAAAGCTACAAGAATTGAGCCCCTCAAAACCAAAAATGTGGAGAGTATTGCAATTTCTGGAATTCATTGTGAAATGTTTTTTTTTTTTTATGAATATCTGCCAAACTTACACTTAAGACTTTTCTAAACATTTATATATCTTCTCTTTGTAGGAGGAAAATTTTAAATAAACGTAATAATATGTGGTTTAAAACATTTAAAAAGTGTTTGTTAATTTTTGAGAGAGAGAGAGAGAGAGAGAGCGAGCAGGGAGGGGCAGAGAGTGAGGGAGACACAGAATCCAAAGCAAGCTCCAGGCTCTGAGCTGTCAGCACAGAGCCTGATGTGGGGCTCGAACTGAAGAACTGTGAGATCATGACCTGACCCAAAGCTGGACACTTAACCGACTGAGCAAGCCAGGTGCCCTAATACTATTTGGTTTTGATCAACTATAATTGAAGATAAATAGACTTATCTAGCTATAACTATCTAAAGAACATGAATACATAAAGGAGATACATTTTGACAAAGTCACTGAAAAATTTGCCCAAGTTAAGGGTTGAAAACATAGTTATGTTGTATATTCATTCCTATGACAGATCCATATGTAGGGATACACGTGTTTGTTTTCCAAAAAATATATTCATGGAGTAAAAGCATTATCTAGTATTTTTTTTCCTTTTTTCGTGCCATAATATTTATATTACTTTGATTTTATTGTATATATAAAGCTCAATAAAAGAAAATGTTCACTATGTTTCTTTTCTAGTCATTATTGTTTCATTTTATGCTTATTACTGGAAATAATTTTGTTGTGTGTGGGGGGAGGAGTATTTAAAATATGATCAAGGGGTGCCTGGTGGCTCAGTCCATTAAGTGACTGACTCTTGGTTCCGCTCAGGTCATGATCTCATGGTTTGTGGTTCATGAGATCAAGCCCCTAGTCGGGCTCAGCACTGACAGACAGTGCAGAGCTTGCTTGGGATTCTCTCTCGCCTCTCTCTCTGCCCCTCTTCCCACACACACACACACACACACACACACACACACACTCTCTCTCTCTCTCTCTCTCTCTCTCTCAAAATAAATAAAATAAAATAAAAACAATACAATAAAATATGGTCAAGACCTAGCTGACTCAGAAGAGCATGCAATTCTTAATCTTGGTGTCATGAGTTCAAGCCCTAGGTTGGGTGTAGAGATTACTTAAATAAGTAAATAAAAAAACATGACTAAGTCTGGGTGTGACTATGTTAGATATGGCACTGGGTGAGGCACAGGGCTGGAAATGTGGTTGGGGGAGAGGATGGAATTCTCAAAACAAGGACTTAGAGACTCGGCTCCCTTCCCTGGTACACACAGTCCCTGCTCTTCACAGGCTCACACTCACTCTGGGCTTTTGCACCACTGTTCCCTCTCTCTAGAACCCAATCCCATTAAATATTTGCAGGACTTCCTTCCTTTCTTCCTTTAGGTCTCCCATTAGAAAGGCTTTCCACATCTACAAAAATAGCACCCTCTGTCACTCTCTATCGCCTTTATCTTATTGTGTTCTTCTTACTGGGACCTATTATATATTTGTTGATTTCATTTCCTTCCATCTCCTCCAAGGAGAATCTAAGCTCACAAGATCAGGGACTTTGGCTCACTGCCTATTCTCCACATTGTGGACAGCACTTGGCATATGAAAATCAACCATTTTGGAATGAATTAATGAATTCCCTCCAGAAACTGATTCTGAGAAACTCCGACCTTGACGATATGACAGAAGGCAGGAACAAGGCATAGATCTACACATGTGATAATTAAATGGAAGTCTATCTACTCAACCGTGTTACCTTCAGCTCCATTCTCATGGAGGTACAGATTTCTTAACCCCTCTACTATGCTTTAGGCAAGGGAGTGAAAAATACAATTGCAAAGAAACTGAGGTGCTCCAGAGAAGAGAATTTGAGGTACTGATATGCAGAGATTCCTCAGAAAGCCTAGCTTGCTCCTTGGCCATTGCATATGGCAGCCCACCAGCCACTGTTTCCGCTCACCTGACAGAACAAGAAATCAACTGTTCAATCCCCGACTCTTCACGCCCAGCCAAGAATCACCTAACATTTCAAAAAGATTTCCAAAATGAAGAAAGGGACTAGAATAAACAAAGTATGAAGAACTAGAAGGAAACAGATGACACAGAGAGGAGAAAATAATAAAAAAGCATTTGTCACCTCAGAGATTAAAAAGGAAATGTGCATCCAAAAAAGCAAGATAGAATGTTATTTATATAAAGGCCACAATCAAGGGATAACAAAAACTTTAGAAACTCAGAGCAGGGTAAACAGCTTTTTCAAGTCAACAGTCTTTACCTATGTGACACAAATGTCATTCACTGAAAAGAAAAAAAAATGAGAAAGTGGACTCCACGAAAATTAAACACGGATACTCATTAATGACATTGCTGAGAAAAGAAAAGGCAAGGCACAGATTTTGGGGAAAAGAAACATTTGTAGTACATATATCTAGCAAAGGACTTAGACAAAATACAAAAAAAGCACTTGTGCAAATCAACAAGAAAAATAAAAAGAACTCAATTTTTTTTTAATCAGCAAAAGACTCAAATCGATACTTTACAAATAAATATAAAAGAAAAAGATCCAAAAAGCACATAAAAAGGACCTCACTGTCATTAGTCATTAGAAAAAATAGAGGGGTGTCTGGGTGGCTCAGTCAGTTAAGCGTCGGACTTCAGCTCAGGTCATGATCTCACAGTTCATGGGTTCAAGCCCTGCGTTGGGCTCTGTGCTGACAGCTCAGTTCTGGAGCCTGTTTCAGATTCTGTGTCTCCCTCTCTCTCTGCCCCTTCCCCACTCACACTCTATCTGTCTCTCTCAAAAATAAACATGAAAAAAATTTACAAAAAAGAAAATCATTAAAAAAATGTTCGTAGATATTTAATTCATAACTAAAAACTGGAAACAATCTAGTTTCAACAGCACAATCTAGTTAACAATCTAGTTAACAACAGCACAGAAAGACATTATGGTATATCCACACAATGAAATTTAATAAGCCATAAAAAATAACCATTGACACGTGCAACAGCATAGATGAGTTTCCTAAAACTCATGATGAACAGACATCAGACACAAAATAGTACGTATTGGATAATTTCATTTATATGACAATTGAACAGCCTGAACTAATCTATGTGGGTAGGAGTCAGAATAGTGATTCCTTCTCTTGGGAGGAGGGTACTGATGGACCAAGGGGCTACGGCAGCTTTCTGGGGGTGACGGATAGGTTTTATATCATGATCTGGGGGATGGTCACATGGAAAGAGTTATCAGGCTGTGTACTTGCTATTATTTTTGCTTTATATGCATAAATCACGTCTCAATAAAGTACCGTAAAGAACAATTTACCTCCAGTTTCAGAGCAACCCGCTTGTTGCAAACAACCAGAGGAGCACCCAGTACCGTGAGAACTTTCCCAGAGAGAAGAGACTCGCTGAGGAATGAATCTCGCGTTTGTCACTTTTTTCCTGAAGGCATTTGCCAATCGACCGCTCAGAGGCTGAGAAGATGAACAGGAGATTGACCAGTTGACAGGGCTGGGGGAACAAAAATTAAAATTCAGACCCCACTAATGAAAAGCAGTCCTGCTACAAACCCAGGGTTTCATTGAGGCTCCAAAGATCTATACTGTAGTATCTGGAGTCCAGAAGTCCAAAATTAAGGTGCCAGCAGGACCACAGACTCTCCCAAGACTCTGGGAGAGGATCCATTCCTTTTCTTTTACAGCTGCTGGTAGTTGCAACATTCCTGGATTTATGGCCTCGACACTTCAATTTCTACGTTTGTGGCCACATTGCCTCCTTTCCTTCTTTGTGTGTCAAATCTTCCTCTGCCTCCCTCTTATAAGGATACCTGGGGTTGCACTTAGGGCCCACTAAGATCATCTCTCCATCTCAAGATCATTAACTTATTAACATCTACAAAGTCCTCTCTCTCTCTCTTGCTATAAAAGAGAAGATTCACAGGTTCCAAGGACTAGGAGGTGGATCTCTTGGGGGCGTGGGTGGGTCACTATTCAGCCAACCATACCTCACCAGAATTAAAACCTAGATCTGAATAAATATCATCTCTGATTGGATTAAGGTAAGCTGCCCTAGTTTAATTGCTAGACAGAAGCCAAAAGTAAGTCCTCTCTGGAGAAAAACAACATCACCCAGAGGCTTAAATTATATCTACAAGTTTTCCTACACAATATTTGAAATATCAAAAATAATCAGGCATAAAAAAGAAAATGCCAGATGAAAACCAAGAGGAGAATACAGACAGTACAAATAGATCCACAGAAGATACAAATGTTGGAGTTATCAGATGCAGACTTTGAAACAAATAATTAATATGTTCAAGAAATTAAATGACAGAGTGGAGATTTTTGGCCAAGAACTAGACATTTTTAAAAAACAAACATATCGTGAAAGTGACAAACAGTTTTACTGAAATTATGAGTATAATCTGCTAGCTTAGACACGGCTGCGAAACAAAACATTTTGATTGGAAGATGCATCAGAAGAAAATACTGAGATTAAAGCATGGAAAATATAAGAAGGAGAATAAGAAATATGTGATGCACACTGAAAAGTCTCAGCATATGCATGATTAGGTTTCTGAAGGAGAGAAGGGATGGAACGGAGTGTGTGCAATACTTATGCAACTATTGGCTGTGGGTTTTCCAAAACTAAATACATCAAGCACGGGTTTAGAAAACATTATTAAACCCAAGCTCTGTGAGCATCTAGCCCAGATTTAAGACTATGAACCACAACTAAGCACACAGTAAAACTAGTGAAAACCAAAGATAAAGAGAAAAATCTTACACGCTGACAGAGACCAAAAAATAGATAAATAAGACATCTCATCTTCAAGGACCAATCATTATTGACTTCCTAACAGAAAGAAGACTTGAAAAGCTTATTGTGAAGTGAGAATGAGATCTTCAAAAAGAAGAGAGAAAAAGAACTATACTAAAAACGTATACTTCGTGGGACGCCTGGATGGCTCAGTCCAAAGTGGCCCTTCTCGATTTTGGCTCAGGTCATGATCTCACGGTCCGTGAGTTCGAGCACCGCATTGGGCTCTGCACCAATAGCAAGGAGCCTGCTTGGGATTCTCTCACCCTCTCTCTCCCTGCCCCTGCCCCACTTGCTCTCTATCTCTCAAAAGAAATAAAAATAAACCTTAAAAAAAAGGTACATAACTCAAGAGAGGAGGAGGAGAAAGATATATACTGGATTTGTATAACTGAAATAGTAAATTTGCGAGCACACCTAAATAAGTGTGTAAAATGTTAATTGAAATGTCTTGTGGGGTTTGAATACATATATTGATATCTAAAATTAAATAATGTAATGATTAATAAATTTTATATTTATATTTATTAATACATTATACCATATATAATGCATATTTACATATTTGTACATATATAATTTATTATGTATAACACACATAAATATATTATGTATCTTTATTTATTTTTTTTTTTTTTTAATTTTTTTTTCAACGTTTTTTATTTATTTTTGGGACAGAGAGAGAGACAGAGCATGAACAGGGGAGGGGCAGAGAGAGAGGGAGACACAGAATCGGAAACAGGCTCCAGGCTCCGAGCCATCAGCCCAGAGCCTGATGCGGGGCTCGAACTCACGGACCGCGAGATCGTGACCTGGCTGAAGTCGGACGCTTAACCGACTGCGCCACCCAGGCGCCCCGTATCTTTAAATAAATATATATTTAAAATGTTATATTTTATCATAGATATTTATTGTATATTTATAGACTTGTATATGTTTTATAATACATTATAATACTTATAAACAATTTAATATTTGTATATTATATATATTTTATAGATATATAGACAAAATTTACAGTAGTGCAAAAAATTAGCACATGGTATGTGAAAGAAAAGTGTTGTAAGGTTCCAAGATTGTCTAAAAAATAATAAAAGTTCTAGGTTATAGTAGACTTTAATGACTCAGATGAATATTGTAATCTCTAGGGTGAGTAGCTAATAAAAAATGGCAAAAGAATGTAACTACATATAAGAATGGAGAAATAGAATAAATTCTTGATTAATAAAAAAGACAAAAATAATAATACAGTGTGGGGTTTATAACATATTTAATAGTAAGATGTGTTGCAACAATAGGGCAAAGAACGGTGGGAAAGAAATGGAAGTATAATTGTGAAGTCCTTCCTTAATCTCTATGTGAAGTGGTGTAATACCAGTTAAAGGCAGAATGTGACAACTTTTCAATGTGTACTATATAAACCCTAATGCAACCACTGACATTTTTTTATTTTTTATTTTTTATTATTTTATTTTTTTATTTTAGAGAGAAGGGGAGAGAGAGCAATAGGGGGAGAGGGGCAGAGGGCAAGCAAGAGAGAATCTTAAGCAGGCTCCATACTCAGTGCAGAGCCCGACACAGGGCTCGATCCCATGACCGTGGGATCATGACCTGAGCCGAAATCAAGAGTCTGACGCTCAACCAACCGAGCAGCCCAGGTGCCCCCTGAAGTGTTTTTTAAACAGAGATAGAGCTAGTAAATCAACAAAGATATCTTTGAATCATAAAAATATTCAATTAATCCAAAATAAGACAGAAACGAGATTAAAATTAGAAAGAACAAGACAAATGAAAACCAAATTTTAAAATGACAGATATAAACCTAACCATCGTTGATAAGCATATAAAGTGTAAATAGTCTAAATATCCCCAATTAAAAGGCAGAGATTTTCAGGTTGGGTTCAAAAGCACCCCCAATTATACTCTGTCTACAAGAAATGCATTTGAAACGCGCAAGCAGGTTGAAGTGAAAAGATCAAAAAAGATATAGAGTGGCAACACTAAAGAAACCTGGAGCAGCTTCATTAATATCAGACCAAATAGATTTCAAAGTAAAAAGTACTGCCACAGAAAAGATCATTCCAGAGTGATAAAGGGGTTGATGAAATCCTAAACACTTATGCTCCTAAAAATAGTTTCAAAATCCATGAAGCAAAACAAAAACAAAAACAAAAAACCCCCCAAAAACAACAGGATTGCAAAGAGAAATACACACAAGTCAGAGATTTCAGTATCACTCTGTCAACAATCGAGAAAATAAGTAGACAGAAAATAAGCAAAGATATAGATGACTTGGACAACACTATCAACCAACTTGACTAAATTCATATTTTTAGAACACTTTTTCCAACAACAGCAGAATAAACCATTCTTTTTAGATGTACGTGAAACAGTTATTAAGATAGACCATCTTCTGAGCTATAAAACAGAATTCAAGCCATCCACAATTAAATTTAATTGTAAATCAATAACACAGATCTCTGGAGAATTCCCAAATACTTGAAAACTACTAACACACTTCTAAACAAGCCACGCACCAAAGAAGAAATCAGAACAGAAGTTAAAAAGTATTTTAGTTAAATGAAAACTACAACATATCAGAATTTGAGGGATACAATTAAAACATTACTTAGAAAATAAATTTTAGCACTAAACGCATAGATCAGAAAAGAAAGGTTGCAAACCAATGACCACAGCTTCCATTTTAAGACACTAGGAAAAAAGAAGAAATGAAACCTTAAGTAACAAAATAGGGAAATAATAAAGATCTAAGTGGAAATAAGAGAAAACAGAAAAATGATATAAAAATGCACTTAAACCAGTTCATTGAGAAGGTCCATAAAATTGATAACTCTCTAGCCAGAGTAATCAGGAAAAAAAAGGGGAAAAATACAAATGACCAATATCACTACTGAGAGAAGTGACCTCACTACATAGTCCACAGATATTAAAAGAATGGTAAGAGAATACTATGAGCAATTTTATGCCAAGACATTTGACAACAGATATGAAATAGACCAATTCCTTGAAGGACACACACTCCAAAGCTCACCTAAGAAGGTAACCTGAATAGCACTTTTATCTACGAAAGAAATGAGATTTGTAGTTGAAAACGTTCCAGGTCCAGATGACCTCGCCAGCAAATTATGCCAAATATTTAGGAAAGAATAGTAATTTGACACAAACTCTTCAAGAAAAGTGAGAAGCAGGAACTCATAATAAGGCTAGCATTATCCTAATACCAAACCAGGCAAAGACATTCCAAGAAAATAAAACTACAAAATGATATTCCCATTAAAGTAGATGTAAAAATTCCAAAGAATTTTTTTTTAGCAAATTGAATCTAACAATACTTTAAAAAGATAATATATCCTGAATTACTGGGGTTGCTCTCAGAAATGCAAGGTTGGTTTAACATTGGAAAAAATTAATCAGCATAATTCACTCTATTACCAAACTTAAAGAGAAAACATATGATCATTCAAAAGACACAGAAGAAAACATTTGACAAAAAATAACATCCACTTCTGATAAAATGTCTCAGAAAAAATAAGAACAGAAGGGTTCAACCTAATAAAAGCCATCTGCCAAGATCCTACAGCTAACAAGATAGTTAATGGTGAAAGGCTGAATACTTTCCACAAAAGATCAAGAACGATAACTGGGAACTCTCACTTCATGTCTTCCTGTTAGACATTGTGCTGGAGGTTTTAGCCGGTGCAATCAACAAGGGAAAAAAGGAAAAAGCATCCAGACTGCAAGAAAGAAAGACAACTATCTTTATTCTTCGCTTGCGTGGTTATCTACGTAGACGATACGACAGTTGACTAAATCAACAAGAAATGGCGGTTCCAATATGTATCCTTATCTTCTTCCAAATAATCCTCCTTACAGTTTTTGCTAAGGGCCTGGCCATTCAAAATACCAGCGACATTTTCCAGGCTCCTTGCAGCTGGATGTGGCTATGTGAACTAATTCTTGACATGTGAGTAAAAATCCTTTTTTGCTGACTTACGGAAACTTTCACACGAAAAAATAACTGGCATGCCCCATAAGGCAAACTTGGCGATAGACGGAAGCTGACTGAACCCCTTCATGGAATAGAGCTCTCATACCAACAATGGGCAGCCTATCTCTGGCCCTTGGCATAAGAGAGTTTTTTTTTAAATATAATTTACGGTCAAATTGGTTTCCATACAACATAAGAGAGTTATTTACACCCTCTTGCGAAAGGTATAACTTTAGGTTTTTGTTATTTGCAGTTGAAGAAACGGAAAGAATTTGATCAAATCTTTCTGAAAGATAAACAAGATCAGAAGAGATGGAATATAAGAATAGAGAAAGAAAATTAGTGGATCAGTCCAGTAGATCCAATATCCTACTAAGAGTCCAAGAAGGTGAACCGAGAAAAGAGGGTGGAGAGGGGGGATCTCCCAGAACCGAGGGACATAAGACTCTAGACTGAGATGCTTCACTAAGTGCATAGCAAAAGGTGTGAAAGAGACTCATATTGAGGCATGCTACTGTGAAATGGCAGAACACCAAAGAAGATCCTGGAAACTTCCAGAGAACTGGAGACTACTTATACATTATCAGCAAAGCAGAATGGATTCATCTTTCTCAGTAGTGGCATCAGAAGCCAGAGGACAACAAATCGAATGTCATCAAAGTTCTGAGAGGAAATTATCTGCAACTTAGAATTCTAGAGCCAGCTAAATTATCACGCAAATGTGGGGGGAGGATAAAGACATTTTCAGGTATGCAAAGACTTAAATACCTCCCCTATACTCTCCTGTAAGAGGCTATAGAGAATACCTTCTGCCAAATCAAGGAAATTAAGACAAAAAGATGGATCCAGGACAAAGGATCTCTTACACAAAGGGAAGTTCCACAATGAAATCTTTGCATAGAGCAACCAATATGTATTGTAGCAGGATGAAGGAGTTTCTAGGAAATAAACACATGCAGCTGTTACTTTGCATATGGCAGAAACATACTTTTATGGAGACAAAAATTAACAATAGGTAGATAGAAAGTCAGGCCCTCAGAAAGGGCTAGTATCGACCCTAGGATAGTAACACTTTTTACCTTAGATACGGTAGGAGTAAAATGAATGAGGGTGTGTGTGTGTGTGTGTGTGTGTGTGTGTGTGTGTTATATAATGTAAGTATATAAAATGTACTGATAAGAATGCCTGGCACAAAGTTAATAATCAATAAATGTTTATTATGATTTCATATCATTGTTAACATGGTAGGAAGGCCATATATATTCTCTAAACTTTCTAATTTAAAAATATGGAGATGAGAAAAATAGAAGAGGTGAGGGTAAGGGGAGGAGCAGAGTACTGAGCCGTGCATATAATCCTCTCTGATTTAATAAGGGATATTGCCCATAGACTGTTAGGATAACAGTAAAACTTAATTCCAAACAAGTTGGCTGTGGTCCCCAAAGCATTCTGTCTCTTGGAAGGTAGTCGAATGAGCCTTGAAATGAGCCCATCCTGCTGTCTTCCAATAGTGAAACTCTCCTTCTCCAACTTAATTCCTCACAAAGCCTAAACACCTTTGCTTACTCTGATGCCTGTCACTTAAAGCACAGCTACATTAGACAGCAAACTGAAGCCAGACATGATAGATAAAACCCCTAGGAAGTCAACATGGTCTCTCCCCAGAGTCTCACTCAAGTCAGTGTCTCCCATTTTCTATAACAGACTTCAGGGGTTCAAATCCTGAATCTGCTATTTAGTAGCTACATGAATTTTACCAAGCCATTCATCTCTCTGCTTATTGGCTGTGAGTTGTAGCAAGGAAATCTATAGGTGATGCTCTACTCCCTTGTGGGTTAGCTTTTAAGGAATGGTCATCAATGTAATGTTGGACACGCTTTCAATGAATAGGTGTTTCCTGAACATCCTCTAAACAGGGAGCAGGGCAGGCTGAAAACTCAATCTATAAAACGGAAAACATATTCTGAAACAGATTCCCTGCCCCCTTGGTCCTTCATTACGTTCTTAGTCTCATGTACTTAGAAGAAGAAAGATCACAGGATGACAGTCTGGCTATGGACCCATTTACTAATCTCATTGGTGAGAATTGGTAAGAAAAATATAACACATCACACTTAATGCAAAAGTATAAAATGATTAGGAAACAACCGTTTTCTTTGTCTACAGTAAAGGTCAAAATGCATGTGGAGACTGAACCTCTGTAGTGTAGAGAGGTAAAATGAAACAGAGTATTAGCTATCACAACTGTTCGCACATCTAACGGTTGTTTTCCTGGTGAAAACAACCACCATTGTTAACAGATATGAGCATCAAAGGCTCACAGTCACTACCAAGAAAGTCACAGTTAGCAATCAATAGTTGGTATTTCTTAGATGATACTCTTCTATGCCATTAAAATTCAAGGCATTTCTTTGGTACAGACCCATGGGTTTCCATGGAAACCTGCTTTATTACCCAGGCAACTAAAGGCTCATGCCGGCAGCGTTAGATTATTTTAAATTTTTCAGCAAATTCAGGTCTACTTAGATAAAAATCATCCTTTTTGGCTAAGTTAAAACTCTATTTGACTATTCCCCTGTGCCAGATTTAAAACTTTTTATTTAGCCCCCATGAACACAAAAATGAAGTTTCTAATTCATCTTGTGAGTTCTAGGACTCTTTATATTAACCAGATAGACATTAAAGGAGTTGCAGTTGCCTGAAGGTCTTTTGAGGAATCTAATTGATAAAAATCCATATTTTCTTTGGGGAATCGATAGAAAACCAAGTGATGGAACTGAGATTCAAGTGTCTGGAAAAGGGAAGATGTTGCAGTTTAAAGAAATGCAGGGTGTCAATAGCCTCCACTGATAGGGTTGGTGAAAGGTTTAAATAAGGTAATACATGCAAATCAAGTGTATTGATATAAGCGATCAATAATATCTGCCATTATTGAGAACGGTGGACTGGATGCTTTTATACGTGGGTATTACGTGTTTGAATAAGCATAGCTCAAAGAATTGGAGTAATCATCAGCCTAGAGGGAGGTCATACTTTTAGGGCTATGACCAGGGCTATGCCTTCTGTACATTTTGAAGTCAAATTAGAGAAGCATGTTTAAGATGCTTATCAAACCTTCAGGGAATCTGGGGCTGGAGGAGATAGTTCATAGTTATAATGACAAATTCAAGATCAAAATGATCCAAAGGCCTCGTGTGGTGGGCTGGAATAAACAAGATAATATTTAATCATGCTACTGTTCACTTAATCACTTCTAGTGACTTTCTATTACTAATAAGTGACCCAATGTCTCAGCATGACACTAGAGACCCTCACATTGGGACTTGCCCTGTTTTCTGATTTTGTCTCCTACCACTCTTCTACAGATGCCTATCTCTTTTTCTGAGCTATTTGCTGTTCCCAGATCCTATCCCTAACATGCTGTCTCTCTCTCTGTTTTGTGTTCATCCAAACTGCCTCGTCATCCGTCTGTTTCTAAAAATCCTATTCATCCTGTTAGGCTCAACTCAACAAGTTATTTCCTTCATGAAGTAGTTCCCAATCCCTCCAGATTGGAACGGCACAGCCTAACACTGAGAGTCAATTGTCTCATGTCAAGGTCTTGGTGACCTTGATCAGTCTGCTCATTAATTTCTAAGTTTCTTAAAGATAGGAGCTCTTTCAATTACACAAATTCCCTCTTTAGAAGTATTTATGGAACAAATAAATAAATGCTAAGTGTGAAATCCTGTTCGTGTTTGAAACTCAACAACTTTGGTTGAATAGGGTGGAATGAACATCTAAGTAAATCTATGCGGTCTTAGTTGACTCTAAGTAGAATAAGTAATAAATACTATGGGGACCAAAAGCTAATGTAAACATAGACTACACAATCCAGATGACAGATAAACTCTTGTGAGTAATTATTCTGTATGGACTCTATCAAATGCTTAAAGGGTTGCTATACAGTAAGCTAATGGTTGAAGGGAAAAGGCTTCACCTGTAGGGTGGTTTCTTATCATTTGCCTTGCCAGTAACAACACATTCCTTACCCTGGAATCAGATGAAATCTCTACACATTCTTGGACCTACAGGGACCAAGGAGTTGGAATCCTATGTCCCTGGTGATGGCTGCAAAGGGGACACATGGCTAAAAAGGGTTGGGCTCATCTTACGTTGGGAAATAAAAATGTTGGTGGCTGTGAGGGACAGACTGAGGACAATGAATTGGGATGGGAGCACAAGAGGGGTGACCTCCATGGGAGTCAGGCTGAAGACTTGGAGGTCAAACAAGAGCCACTGGAGGTCAAACAAGAGGTGGCTACTGGAGGAGGCAGAGGAACAGCCCGAAGCCTGTGGGGCACAGCAGCCCTGTCACTGAAGAGTCAGAGGGTCAAAGGGGAGAAGCATCTACATTGGTGTAATTTGTGTTTTCTGTAGTCATTTCTGTTTTGCCTCACCTTGGTATTTCTTAAAGGATTTTTCCTGGAAAAGTAAGGAAAAGCCCTCTGATTTCCAGTTCTGCATGTAAGGAGCTTGGAAGTCACTATCCCCTCCTAACAAGTAAAAAGCTAAAAAAACAAAACAACAAAAAAAAAACCAACTATCCTAAGATCTGTAAGAGAAGTAAGGACACAGGGCAAACCACTGCCCCTAAGGGTGGAGAGACAGACAAATACAGAGAAAACCCAGGAGCAGAGACCAACAAGCAGAAATGGCCACCGGCACCAGTGCTGGGGTAGGAAAACCAGAACCGAATCGACAAGTTGCTGGAGGCTCAGGGCAGACAACTCTGAGAGTTAAAAACTCCAGGGGACCCTGTCATGGGGTGGGGGACCCACAATATTGTGACATTTACCTCCAGGATCCTGACCAGGTTCTCACAGTAAATATCAGAGAAATTTTCCTCCGTGCTTCCCGCAGCAGGAGGTCACGGTGAAGGAACCATTTTGAAATACATCAGGGCGCTCCGTTCTTAAGAAGGCTTTCCCTCAGGTGGAACTACTTAACAGAGCCTAACCTTCTGGGCTGTCCTTGGGGCCTAACCAGGAGGAAGGGAACTAGCCAATTGCAGCCAGCTGTAGCCTGCCACAAAGGGAGATACTCAACTCCAGCCATGCTAGCCACCCTCTCCCACCTAAGAGAGGGGAAAAAACTAAGACCCATTTCCCAAACTGGAAAGCAAAGAAAACAAAACCCAGAACAGAAAACAAAACCCAGAACAGAATATCCAAGGACTGTAGGATCACTGCAGAAGTTGTAACATAGGGGCGCCTGGGTGGCTCAGTCAACTGAGTGTCCAACTTCAGCTCAGGTCATGGTGTCATGGTTCATGGGTTCGAGCCCCGCATCAGGCTCTGCTGACAAGCTTGGAGCCTGGAGCCTGCTTCAGATTCTGTGTCTCCCTCTCTCTTTGCCCCTCCCCTGCTTGTGCTCTCTCTCTCTCTCAAAAATAAATATTAAAAAAAAAAAAAAAAAGAAGGCGTAACATATACCTACTGGGAATACCAGGAGAAGAAAGAGAGAAAGGAAGAAAAGAAATATTTGAACAAATGACTTAGAATTTCCCCAATTTAATGTTGGAAACCTAACCACAGATCTGGGAAGCTCAGAGAACACCAAGTGGGATAAATGCCAACAAAACAAAGCAAAACAAACAAAAACTGTACCTTGGCATTTCATTTTTAAACTATAGAAAATCAAAGATGAAGAAAAAAAAAATCTTGAAAGAAGCTGGAGGAACCTTGCCTTTAGAGAAACAAAGGATTACATCCAACTTCTCTTCAAAACCATGCAATCAAGGGAGGAGAGAAACATCTGAAGTGTTGAGAGAAAAAAACCCACCAATCTAGAATTCTGTATCCCACAGATTTATCCCTTAAAAATGGAGCAATACCTTATCAGGGAAATACAAATCAAAACCACACTCAGATATCACCTCACGCCAGTCAGAGTGGCCAAAATGAACAAATCAGGAGACTATAGATGCTGGAGAGGATGTGCAGAAACGGGAACTCTCTTGCACTGTTGGTGGGAATGCCAATTGGTACAGCCACTCTGGAAAACAGTGTGGAGGTTCCTCAAAATATTAAAAATACACCTACCCTATCACCCAGCAATAGCACTGCTAGGAATTTACCCAAGGGATACAGGAGTACTGATGCATAGGGGCACGTGTACCCCAATGTTTAGAGCAGCACTCTCAACAATAGCCAGATTATGGAAAGAGCCTAAATGTCCATCAACTGATGAATGGATTAAGAAATTGTGGTTTATATACACAATGGAATACTACGTGGCAATGAGAAAAAATGAAATATGGCCTTTTGTAGCAACGTGGATGGAACTGGAGAGTGTGATGCTAAGTGAAATAAGCCATACAGAGAAGACAGATACCATATGGTTTCACTCTTATGTGGATCCTGAGAAACTTAACAGAAACCCCTGGGGGAGGAGAAGGGGAAAAAAAAAAAAAAGAGGTTAGAGTGGAAGAGAGCCAAAGCATAAGAGACTCTTAAAAACTGAGAACAAACTGAGGGTTGATGGGGGGTGGGAGGGAGGGCAGGGTGGGTGATGGGTATTGAGGAGGGCACCTTTTGGGATGAGCACTGGGTGTTGTAGGGAAACCAATTTGACGGTAAATTTCATATATTAAAAAATAAAATTAAAAAAATAAAATAAAAAAATAAATAAATAAATAAAAATGGAGCAATAAATAAAAATTGGGGGAAATCGTTGCTAATTGGCTTGCCTTGCAAGAAATGTTAAGGGTTCTATAGAGAGAAGGAAAATAAAATAGGTCAGAAACTTAGATCTACATGAAGAAAGGAAGAACATGGAAAAAGGAATAAGTGAAGATAGTTTTCTCATTCCTAACTGACCTAACAGATTAACAGTTTGCTCAACATAACAGCAACACTGCATTTGATGATGTATAGATATTATGTTTTTTATTTTTTTTAAATTTTACTTATTTACTTTGAGAGAGTGTGAGGGAGCACAAGTGTGTGAGGGGCAGAGAGAAGGAGAGACAAAATCCCAAGCAGGCTTTGTGCCATTAACGTGGAGGCCGATGTTGGGCTTGAACTCATGAACCGTGAGACCATGACCTGAGTGGAGATCAGGAGTCGGAGGCTTAACTGACTGAGCCACCCAGGTGCCCCTAGATGTTATGGTTATATGTGTCTTTATATGCTTATGTATACTTATCTATAAATGAAATGAATGACAGAGATGATACAAGGGATGGGGAAAGAATTAGGATTATTTTATTATTATAAGGTACTCACTTTACATATGACATGGATTACTTGGAAGTTGTTGGATTAGTTGTAAATGCAAACTCTAGGGCAATCAGCAAAAAAAAAAGTTTTGAAATAAATATAACTGATATACTAAGAAAGGAGAGAAAATGGAATCATATAAAATGCTCAATTAAAACCATAAAACCAAAACCACAAAGAACAAGGGCAGAGACATACAGGGAACAGAGCTGAGCATCTTCAAAAGGTGACACCCGCCATCAGCCTGTGGCCACGCGACTCCGCTGAGCCAAGTCTAAGCCAGCCAAAGTGCAATCCCCTGCAGATTGGTGAGCGTGGGCAGAGACTTGCTTGTTACAGGCCACTGAGTGCAAGGTGGATTTTTTTAAATGTTTATTTTTGAGAAAGAGAGAGAGAGAGAGAGAGACGGTGTGGGTGGAGGAGGGGCAGAGAGAGAGAGGGAGACACAGAACCCCAAGCAGGCTCCAGGCTCTGAGCTGTCAGCACAGAGCCCGACGCGGGGCTCGAACTCACCAACCGGTGAGATCTGACCTGAGAGGAAGTCGGACGCTTAACCGACTGAGCCACCCATGTGTCCCGTGAGGTGGAGTTTTAACACAGCACTACTGCGGCAATGCCCGATTAAAGAAAAAAGCCTACCTGCCCTACATCCCGTTCTTTCAGGGGCGTATTAGGTGACTTCGTGGATGGTCATTGACACAGATTCTGGTTAAGTAAATCGGGCTCTGTGAGCTCAATGACAGCGCTTTCCAGGTAGTGATTGTAAATTTCAAAAAGGCTCTTCTGGAGCCGGTGAGCTATGTCTCCAAAGAGATACACTCCATCAGGTGGATCTAAAGAATCTTTTCTATCTCCCCAATTCAGAGGGCTGCTCAGAGGCTTGGTGGAGACCGGGTTGAAAAGGGCAAGACGACGGAATCATAGAAACTGTAGCTATTTCTTATTGTTGCTGTAAACTGGAACTGTACGGTATACTGAGTTGCATTACTAAAACCTGAAAAGTAATCCATTGTAGCAAGATATCACAGATGATTAAGACATTTAGTTTCTAGTCTGTGGTATTAAAGGTTTAGAACCCTTCCCAGATTCATATTTGAGGGTAACAGACGGGTACAGATGGATATATGGAGTGCTTAACACGCTCATTCATAGATAAGAGAATTTTTAGAATGGGTTTCTCATAAGTGACGTCTAAAATAACCTGGCAACAGCTGAAGGGTCTTGGGGCTCCCTATGGTTGGACTGTTTGGAAATACGTAGCATTTCCTGCAAACATCTATTATTAATTCTAATGTTAATAAAGCCATCCATATGGCATATGCTTCCGAGTTCCCATAAAAGTTGAAAGAGTTTCTATTTTTAGTTTCGACTTTGCAGCTCGATTGCTTTTCATCGAAATCCACACTGAGCCCTCTCTGCCAGACCTTGGCCAGGACACTGGAGTGCCCTCCTTATTGATTCCTCGCTGTCTGTGTTGTTGCTTGCTGGATTGATCCAGTCACATCTTGTATTGAAAGCAGCCCGCTGTCAGTTGCATTAGCTAATTTTACGAGCGTTGGCGCCCATGTGCAGTCCCAGATGGGATTCTAGGGCCCGTCTGCTTCCTCCTGCACTGATAGCATGACATGGCTCCTGCTTCGGCTGCCTGCTCTCTCCTGGAGTTGTGTATCCTGGTGCTTTCTGAAGAAGGGACATCTCAGCAGTGGGATGTTTGGCTTAAATTTCTTTTAGCCACAGTCTATGTATTAGTCAGAAAACTGTGGGTATTTGAAGGGATTCTTCATGATTTGGGCTCTGTCTCTGCAGCCTTATCTTCTGCCAGAGATATTAATGGACACCCACATTGATGCACTGTTTGTATATGTGTCTTTGTGTGCCTCACCTGTATTTACCTAGCTATCTGTCTAATGCAGTTATGGCCCCAAACTCCATACGGCATCAGTAGTTATCTCTAAGGCCCACAGAGCCCAGGTTAATAGCTCAAATGAGCAAAGGCCAGTACAAGTACACACGCAAATACTCATGAGCGATCTGGCTGAAGGGTGTAGCCCCAAGTGGGGCTGGCTGATTTTTGCTGTGAAATGCAGGTGCAATATTGCTGGAAGTTTCTTTCAAGAGAAGTTATTTAAGGGAAATCAGAAATCCACATCTTTTCAAAATTTTTAAAATTTATTTATTTATTTTTGAGAGAGAAAGAGAGACAGAGAGACAGAGAGAGAGAGAGAGAGAGAGAGAGAGAGGAGAGAGAGAAAGCGAGAGCACAAGTGGGAGAGGGGCAGAGAGAGAGAGGGAGACATAGAATCAAGAGCAGGCTCCAGGCTCTGAGCTGTCAGTGGGGCTCGAACCCATGAATCGTGAGATTGTAGAAATCCACATTTTAATGTGAAATCTCCTAATTTAAAAATGTTGGCTCAAATGCCTTCATGGTACTAAATGCGGGGCATGTGAATTGGTGCAGCCACTGTGGAAAACAGTATTGGGCATGGTCCTCAAAAAATTAAAAATAGAACTACCATATGAGCTTGTTTCCACTGGCTCCACTGGATTCTACTTCTAGGTATATATCCAAAGGAAACGAAATCAGTATCTTGATGAGATAGCTACACTTGCAAATTCATTGCTGGACTATTACAGCCGAAACATGTAAACAGCAGAAGGGTCCACTGATGAATGACTGGATAAAGAAGATGTGATATATACATATGTATCACAGACAGATATAAATATCGATGTAGATAAGATATATCCACATAGATAAGACAAATACTGTATGATTTCACTTATTTGGCTAAAAAAAGCCAAATTCACAGAAACAGAACAGATTGGTGGTTGCCAGAGGCGGGACATGGGGGTTTGGGGGGAAATGGGTGGAGAGGGTCAAAAGGTACAAACTTCCAGTTATAAGATAAATAAGTTCTGGGGATGTCATGTACAGTATGGTGGCTAAAGTTAACACTATCTGAAAGTTGCTAAGACAGGAGATTCCAAAAGTTCTCATAACAACAACAACAACAACAACAACAACATGTAACTAACTATGTGTGAGGTGATGGATGCGAGCTAAATTATTGCGACATTCATTTCACAATATACAAATATATCAAGTCACTTCATCGTACACTTTAAACTAATGTAATGTTATATGTCAATTATAGCTCAATAAAAACCAGGAAAAAGAGAACACATTCTGAATGATACAGAAAAGGGTGCAATCAAATAAGACAGCTACGTATGTTACCAGTGTGTATAAAAGACAATTCGGACGTCACTAGTTCTCAACTTTTGGGCTTACTATTCTTACCTTCTTATTTCTGTGCATGCTACTTCCTGTGTTGTTAGCCTGCTCCCCCTCTATTTACCTTCAAAATGCTCACTCAGGTGGTACCTCCTCTGTAGAAGTATTTCTGGTCTCTCTCTCGGAGGCCAGCGGTCAGTTTGAGCCCCGCCCCATCTACCCTGTATATATAACCATCGTGGTACTTATCACACCGCCTTGTTATTTATTTATTTATTTATTTGTTTGTTTGTTTGTTTATTTATTCATTCAGTTATTTAGTTATTGAGAGAGAATGTTAAGCAGGCTACACACTGACACTGTGATTTTTGGCTGAAAGTTGGACATTTTTATATTCTAATATGTAACTTTGGAACTAGTACTCTGTCCCTTACCTTTTCTGTTTTGTTCTGTGTTTGTGTTGTGGTTTTGGCTGTTGAAGGCTGTAGTAGTCCATTTGTTTGGTGACTTTCCCAAACGACTATTGCAAAGACTGTATTCCTTGCCATGTGTGGTCACTGAAATGTGTTCCTTACCTTTTGGGGGGGCTAGTATTTGACAGAGATTTCTTTGGATGCCAGCAGCTGAAAACAAAAACAACAAAAACACACATAGCAATCAAGCATGCAAAAGGAGAGACAGAAAAAAGGCACCTCTTACAATCTTTGTAGATTGGGTCTGTCAGTGCCCTCCTTCAGCATTTAGCCAGGTTTGCGCTGAGATCAGGGATCAACACGAGGCTGAAGGTTTAGGGTCCCATTGAAAAGACTCAAAACGAAAGCTTAGGGTCTTTTCTGAGCATGTGTTTTGTCCTTGGAAGGCATAGGGGGCTTTCTAAATCCCCCAGTATACATGGATGCTTTTGAGTGTCCTAATTTCCCAAAGAAACTCGCCTCAACTTTTGCTTAGGCAGTCTAATACGGGTTTCAGCTATAATCTTTTGCCTCAGACATCTGAGGACTGTTAGTTCAGCCTCCAGTGTTTTCAGCAATGCTCATCACTTTTTTGGCCTGAGTTCTGAGGTAGGCAAAACAGACATGAGTGCCTTCCGTCAGTCCTTCAGGTACCCACCAGGCAGGTTAGAACACATATACACAGTGTAGACACAGCAGTCTGCTAAGGCTGCCATAACAAAATACCACAGACTGCGTGGAGAGTAACCAACAGAAGTTTGTTTCCTCACAGTTCTGGAAGCTAGAAGTCCAAGATCCAGGTGCTATCAGGGCGGGTTTCTGGTAAAGCTTCACTTCCTGGTTTACGACGGCTGTTGTCTTGCTGTGTCCTCAGATAGCCTCTCCTTGTGTGTGAACTCTCATGTGTCTTTTCTTCTTATAAGGACACCCACCCTACTGGATGAGGATCTCACCCTTTTGACCTCAATTCTTCTTAATTATTTCCCTTAAGGTCCTTTCTCCAATACTGTCACATCAGGGGTTAAAGCTTCAACATATGAATCTTGAGGGGGCACGATTCAGTCTATAACACACAGTAGCTTGTGAATAAGGTCTTCACTCCTTCCTCCGGAGCCAGGGACCAGGGTTCCCTTCCAGAAACGTGGACTGCTGATGCTTAAAGACCAAAACTGCCTAAAGGGCACAGGGGAAAGGCAAATAAAATGATCACAGAGCTTTCCTACCATTTTGAAATTCCCTTTTCTTCAGTCAGCGTTCATTTGGTTGCTGTAAACTTTTGACTGTTTTACAGAATTCTGGTAAAAGTTGGTACTCATGGTTCCCGCTTGTTTTTGTGTTTCTGGGGAGGGAGCTATCAAGAACTTAGAGCTGCAGACTCCACCAATTTGCTGATGTCCATCTAGCCCATGCTTCTTAAAAGTTGAACTTTTGTAGTCCCTTTATTCCCAGAAAAGAGCACAATGTTTGGTATGAGAGAAGAGTTAAATAAATATTGAATACACATGTCAATCTTGGTGAGCATCTAGGCTAATGCA
Organism: Neofelis nebulosa; assembly: GCF_028018385.1. Lineage (NCBI taxonomy): Eukaryota > Metazoa > Chordata > Mammalia > Carnivora > Felidae > Neofelis > Neofelis nebulosa. The sequence goes on along the minus strand of NC_080794.1, from coordinate 5,375,184 downwards.
GTGCATGGGCGAGAGTCTAAAGCCTTCACGGGAAAGCTTCAAGGAAATTCAAGGCTCTGGAAGGAGGTTGGAGGTTGGAGAATCTGGGGGCTGGTATAGACCAAAGTCTGCGGGAAACAGAGCACCAAGAGCCACCTATGTCCAAAGCCAGAAAGTTCTGTGTAAACATGTTTTGCTATATTATATTATATTATATTATATTATATTATATTATATTAACTTTATTTTATTTTTGAAAAATGTTTACTTATTTTTGAGAAAAAGACAGTGTGAGTGGGGTAGGGACAGAGAGAGGGGGAGACACAGAATCCAAAGCAGGCTCCAGGCTCTGAGCTGTTAGCACAGAGCCCAATGTGGGGCTCAAACTCACAAACCACTAGATCATGACCTGAGCCAAAGTCGGATGCTTAACTGACAGAGCCCCCCAGGCGGCTCCATGCTATGTTATATTTATGACGATTCATTTTCAAATGTTTCAGGATGATATGTAAATGTGGGAAGATGAGTTTACCCTATGTTATCAATATCTTAGGATTGTTTAAATTATCATTGCAAGTGGCAGAAGTACTTTGATAGAACAATTCAATTTTTATTCTTTGGTTAAATAAGGCATAAAATTGTCAAGCCCAACAGACTACACAAGGAGTCAGCAAAGAATGACCCATGGCCAAATGTGGTCTGATGTAAGTTTTTGTAAAAAAAAAAAAAATTTGAATTGGAACACAGCTATTCTACTATCTATATATTGTCTTTGGCACCTGTTGTGCTACAACAACAGAGCTGAATTGTGAGAGACCATATAGTCTTCAAAACCTAAATTTATTTTATTTTATTTTTTTAACATTTTTAAAAAATTGTTTTATTTATTTTTAGACAGAGAGAGACAGAGCATGGGCAGGGGAGGGGCAGAGAGAGAGGGAGACACAGAATCTGAAGCAGGCTCCAGGCTCTGAGCCATCAGCACAGAGCCCGATGCGGGGCTGCAACTCACAAACTGTGAGATCATGACCTGATCGAAAGTCAGAAGCCCAACTGACTGAGCCACCCAGGTGCCCCCCAAACCTAAATTTTACTATATGTTCTTTTACAGAAAAAATTTGCTAACTGTTGTTCTACAGCCTGATATTTGAAGGCCACTTTGGCAGGGTATAACATCCTGGGTTCACACTTTTCTTCCCTTCAATTTTCAGAAAATATTTCTCCATTGCTATCTTGCTTTTTGTGTAATTATTGAGACATCTAATGCCAACCTGATTGTGAGTCAGCTGGTCTTTGCTGGAATTCCAGCAATTTTTTCCCCTTAAAGTGTAAAGGTTTTACCAGAAATATATTTTGAGAATGATCATTCTGGGTCAATTGCCTCAGGTATACATTTTCCCCCTATATATGTCCAGATCTTCTTTTATTTTCACAAAATTTTCTTGAATTTACTAATTTAAATATAACCATCCATTGTTTTGTTTTCCTTTTAGGGGACTTCAATCATTCACATATTGTAAATGTTGGGTTTTATTTGTTGATTTTATGTAGCTATAGCTTTTGCCAGATCCTTTTGCTTCTATTTATTGATTTATTGTGTTTTACTCTTCTTGATTTTTATAATTCTTCTACTCAGGTTTCAATATTTTCAGCAAATCTATTATCTCTAGGTATTTTATAAGGTCTTTATTTCTGAGATGATTTTTTTCTTTATTTCTTCAGTTTGGTTAATTAACTATTTCACATTTTCATATTTTTGTCCATTTCTCTTCTGATTAGACTTCTTATTCAAGGCATTCTCTTACACCTGAACATGCATTGATATGTTAAATATCAATGATATTTAATTTGTGTGGCAGGTCAAAGACTTGGGAACGAACGACAGATACTCAGGGCAGGAGTGGCTGAAGAAGCCTAGGCTCAGAATGGTTAAAGGAAATTTTGCCAAGACTCAACTGAGTTCATTGTGGAGGGGAGCTTTGAGCTTTCAGCAGGAGTTTGGCTTAGAGGCTTGGACACTGAGAGGTCAGAAGTCAGATGAGTTTCCACTATGCAGGCATTTTTTGATAACGCTTCAGTGTCTTTATTTGGGGGAACAATGGGAATGACTCAAAAAGATCTGAAGGAAATTAACAAAATCCAAGCCATTCCCAGAACCTGAAGGTTGGATTGCATCAGTAGCCAAGCAATCCTTCCGATTTAGGAAGGATCATTTTAGATTCAGTCTTTCCTGTGCCATCATTAAGGGTTGCTAGTATAAACTGAAGCACCAATTAGACCCCTTTCCAATATTCAGTATAGACATTAAGGACTAGCATGATAAGGATTCCCATAGAAATGGGGAAACTGAACCCTGTGTGCACTAGTTATTGGAAGTCCAGAGGACACACAGTTCACATTGAATAAGAAGAGGCTTAATGCTGCCCACCATGTGCCAACATGTTCATGAACCTTAGGATGATAGGGAAAACACTGACATTATTTTGGATGAAATAGGTAACCCTAATCATTATTTGACAGGATCCTGGGAGAATTCTATGATGTTGACTATGGGATATATAAGATGACTAAGATGTTCACCCTGTACTGTCCAAGGGGAATTGACGTAATTGTTATAAATCATGTCTAATTATTTTAAAAGCTTATAAAAAAGAGCCAATTCAATAAACACATCCTATTGTTTATGTGGGACCCTGCTGGGTGCAAAGGACAAAAATTAAGGAACACAGATTTTTTTTTTTGTCCCTTAGGAATATTAATACTGTAAGAGAGAGAAGTTGTGACTATAATGTGTGGCACAGGAGATAGAGAAATTTCTGTGCAGGCCACAAAGTAGGCGTATTAGCTGTCATGGGGTAAATGAGGAGTTTCATTAAGGAGGAAACATTGGAATTAGACATGTAAGAACATGTAAGATTTGGCCAGGCAGAAAGAGGGAGAGGGAGGAGGAATTCTATGCAGAATTAACAGTGGTACCAAGACAAGAGAAAATACGGTATCTCGGAGAAATAGTAAATAGTCTAGTATGGTTGAAGGGCAGGAGATGTTGGTGATTGTAGTGGCAGGTGAGTTTGGAAAGATTAGTTACTGCCAAATTGTGGTGGGTCTTGAATTCAGGCTCAGGATTAACAGCTCATTTAATAAAGCATTTAATAACGGTTTATTTAATAAAGACCCTGAAGATGTTTGTGCAAGACAGTGAACCCCAGCTTTACAGATCAGACGACTTGGGACTCCCTGGGTGATACATACTAGGAAATGGGGCGCCTGGGTGGCTTGGTCGGTTAAGTGTCCGACTTCAGCTCAGGTCATGATCTCACGGTCCGTGAGTTTGAGCCTCACGTCGGGCTCTGTGCTGACAGCTCAGAGCCTGGAGCCTGTTTCAGATTCTGTGTCTCCCTCTCTCTCTGCCCTTCCCCTGTTCATTCTCTGTCTCTCTCTGTCTCAAAAATAAATAAACGTTAAAAAAATTAATGAAGTAGGGTAGTAGCGGTGGGGTGGGTGGCAGGGGAGGGTTCTACACATGATTTGGAGTTACAACACCACCGACTTGGATGTGAATCATACAGTGATTGCTAGTGTAAGAGTAAGGAAGAAGTTAAAGGTAGTATTAAGATTTTATGCACTGTTACAAGATCATAGTGATGCCAATTAACACCAATAGAAGGAGGAATGGTTTTCCGGGTGAGAAAATAGAATGTATAGTTTGGGACATGTTAACATTGAGGGGCTGCTAGGACACATCGGGAGAAATGTCTGGGAGATAGTTAAAAACTCAGATTTGTAGATGGCAGAGATTTGGAAGTGATTTTCAAGGAGGTGAAAATTAGAGACACAAAACTGGATGAAATGGGAGGCAAGGTGGCCTTGGATGGAAAAGGCCATGGGCTGGAATGCTCTTCAAAGGAAATGATTGCTCAAGCTTGGAAGATGTGCTCTGGTGGTGGTGGTGGTGGTGATGATGTTGATGCTATCGTTTATTGAGTACCTACCTACTTATGTCTAGAAACAGTGCTTAGCTTTCATACATAGTGTTTTGTTTTACCTTGATGATTTTCTAAGTTAGACTGTTTTTATTATTTGACAGGTGAGAAAACTGAGACTCAGTCGTGTCAAGTGACTTGCCCAAGGTCACAAAACTATAAATCGTAGAGCTGGGCTTTGAATCCAGTTCTGTCTGTCCCTAAATTCCATGTTATTAACCACTGCACTCTTCTATAGCTCTGCCCTGAACCTTGTGAGATTTCTATTTTTAGGAATTTGAAGACAAAGCATATCAGCTAAGGGAAAGAGAGTAAGGACTAGAATCAGGTCCAAGGTGGCTGAGAAGTTGACAAGAGAAGTAGGGGAGGGGTAGCCTGGTCATTTTGCTGGGGTGACAAAAAACCTACCATTGACTTCAGTTAGAAATCGATACCAGAAAGGAACTTATGGGCACGGTGTCATTTGTAGAAAATACCCAGCCTTTACAGAGCTTTAATGCTAACCGAGATCTTCCTAAGTCCCAGGAGACCATCTGTCATGCTTCTAGGAAGGCCCTTGATAAAATCACTCAGCAGAGAAGCTTGTCCTTAGAGCCTTTCCCTCTGTGTGGTCGCCACACAAACCAAAGAGTGGGGCTCAAAGAGTCATAGAACATTCTGCAGCTTTTAAGTTGCTTTCACAAACATATCCCTGACAACCCTGGGGACCAGAGTTTCACAGCATTTCCTAGTATTTTGATTTATCTTAGCAGTTGACATTTTAGAAGCAGACGTCCTTCTTACTGTCTCTGCCTTCAAAACCTTTTCATTCATCTTGCACTCAGAAGTCTTGCTCAAATTTTTTTAAAGCTACCTTTCAGCATCTAAAATTCTTTAAATTTTTTAAATGTTTATTTATTTTTGAGAGAGAGAGAGAGAGAGAGAGAGAGAGAGTGGGCAAGGGTAGATAGACAGGGAGACACAGAATCTGAAGCAGGTTCCAGGCTCTGAGCTGTCAGCACAGAGCCTGATGCGGGGCTTGAACTCACCAACCGTGAGATCTTGACCTGAGCTGAAGTTGGACGCTTAACCAACTGAGCCACCCAGGCACCCCTCAGCATCTAAAATTCTAATAGCATTTTTATGCAGGCTAAAGATAATAGAACTTGGATTATTTTCTAAGTTCTTAGAAACACCAAGCCAAACACTCTGCAACAGATAAAATCAAAAAACAGAAAACACAAACTTACAATTTAGGAGAAGTCTAGAAGTCCAGCAATCCAAAAGTAACCCGTAAAGCCTTTTGATGCAATAATGCCCGCAGGTGAGCCAGATCTGCAGAGAGTTAAATATCCCAATGTGCTTTGGACTTTAAATTGGTGCTAACAGTAAGATCTGACTTAAAAAAAAATTAAGCTTTGGCGAAAAATACCGGGATCTCTGTAGATGATCATTGCTTGCTAAAGGGATTTAAGAAAGTTACCAGGTAGCAGCTGGATGAATCAATACCCAGCCCCAAATGGTACCATTTATTTAAAAAAATTGTAATTTCTAGTTAGTGATTAGCTTTCATGGATGATTTAAACAAAATTTGTAAAAAAAGGAAGCAGCCTAATTGGTCAAAATATGTACTAAGAGCTCACAGTAAATGTAGCAAATGCACATGCATGGGTACACCCACACCCACACCCACACAAGGTCCTTGATGCAATCCAACATCTGTGCATTACCACTCAGCAGGGCTACCTACTGGGCACAGATATTTGCAAAATCCTAGAAAAGTGGTGAAACCACCAGCATCCCCATGAGGCCGCCTGCTCCACATATTTCAGATGATAAAAGAAGGTGTTCCACGTATTCAGTGGGGATGAAATCAGAGAACAGGGAGAGAGGGAACTACATCTAGTTGGCGTAACTGAGTTGACAGTTCTCATAAATGGAGGGGCCAGAGAAGGATGGTTGGGGATGAAAAAAACCAAACTCTAATCCCTGAAAGAGGTGTAAATTGAAAAAAGAACACCGCTAGTTTTGCTTTCCTTATACCCAAATCTCCCCCTTCGTTGCGTGCAGAGACTGACCCGGAGGTCCATCAAACTGACTCATTTCCTGAACTCTGAGAAGTGAGATGAGCTACTTTCAGGCCTCTCCTCTCTAGCCTGTGGATGAGCGTCGCCATCTTGAAGTTGCATGTCGAAGATGAAGAGCCATAGCGAAGGGGTCTGGGTCCCAGAGTCACTGCTCAGGGGAGAGCTATCTGATGACTAGGAATACGTTTTGAATGTGAATGAGTTTGGGCTACTCACCAGGTGTGCATGTGATGGCACCTGGTGTTACACAGTGCCCCCTCTCCCCTCAGGCATGCTGCGTTAAGTGGGCACCAACAGTATCCTGTAAGACCCTGGGTTAACGGCTGCTTCCGCCTCGCCCCTCAGATTCCCCTGTATCACTGGAATTCAGGAGATTCCTAAGAAATTGAAGGGAGTAGGTAGGTGGCCAGCTGCTCTTCCATTTTTCTTTCTTTTTTTTTAATGTTTATTCATTTTTTGGAGACAGAGAGAGACAGAGCTGAGTGGGGAAGGGGCAGAGAGAGAGGGAGACACAGAACCCGAAGCAGGCTCCAGGCTCTGAGCCATTAGCACAGAGCCTGACGCGGAGCTCGAATTTGTGAACTGTGAGATCATGACCTAAGCCAAAGTGTGACGCTCACCCGACTGAGCCACCCAGGCGCCCAGCTGCTCTTCTATTTCTAATAAGGAGTAAACATGGGGGATTCCTGGAGGAAACCTTCTAGTGGTTCTTAAATTCATTTCACTTATTTTCTTATGGTGAAGTATCTCTTCCTTAGGATGCCTTTCTATGGAGATACTTGTATTTACAAGTCAAAAGCTAAGAAGGCACACTTAGGTTCTTATGTGCTCATGTCAGCTCTCAGAGAGAAAGTGCCCTTCCCAGGGAGATTCCCCAGCCATTGGGTTCCCTCTAGGCCATTTTCCTCTATTCTAGACTCCTGCCATTACTGTTCCTGAGGCTCCTAATACAACTGCAGTTATTACTGGCTTGTGGCTTTATGTGTATTTCCAAATCTCCCCAGGAAGCATATTCTTTTTTTCAGTAAGAGAAAAAAAATTCACCATGTTTTGTTCTGAGCTAAAATTCACAACTCATTATTACACTGTAATTACATGAAGTCTCTTTTCCCATAATTTCAGTAACTCTTTTTTTTTTTTTTTTTTTTTTTTTTTTTGGATAATTTAGAGAAGATTGACCTCGGCTGAAGTTTACCAGTATTTTAACTCAAGGAAAGGGTTTTCTTGGGATGCCTGGCTGCTTCAGTCTGTAGAGCATACAACTCTTGATCTCAGGGTGGTGTGTTTGAGCCCCACGTTGGATGTAGAGATTACTTCAAAAAAGGGGGGGGTTCAAAAATGTGACAATGCTGAATACAAGAAAAAATATGGAAGGGAAAATATCATTGTTTAAAATGTTTTTAAAAATATGTTTTGGGGGGTCTCCTGGGTGGCTCAGTCAGTTAAGCGTCTGGCTTTGGCTCAGGTCATGATCTCACTGTTCATGGGTTCAAGCCTCGCATTGGGCTCTGTGCTGACAGCTCGGAGCCTGGAACCTGCTTCGGATTCTGTGTCTCCCCTCTCTCTGCCCCTTCTCTGCTCAGGCCCTGTCTCTCTCAAAAATAAACATTAGGGGCACCTGGGTGGCTCAGTCGGTTAAGCGTCTGACATCAGCTCAGGTCATGATCTAGCAGTTCGTGAGTTTGAGCCCCGCGTCAGGCTCTGTCCTGACAGCTCTTAGCCTGGAGCCTGCTCTGGATTCTGTGTCCTTCTCTGTCTGCCCCTCCCCCACTTGTGCTCTGTCTCTATCAAAAATAAATAAGTGTATACATTTTTTTTAATAAAAAAAATAAATAAACATTAAAGAATTAAAAAAATATATGTTCTGGGATGCCAGGGTAGCTTGGTCAGTTAAACATCTGAGTCTTGATTTGGGCTCAAGTCATTGTGGGTTCCAGCCCCACACTGGGCCCTGTACTGACAGTGCAAAGCCTGCTTGGGATTCTCTCTCTCTCTCTCTCTGCTCCTACCCTGATTGTGCTCTCTCTCTCTCTCTCTCTCAAAATTAATAAACTTAAAAAATATGTTTTAAGCATTGTGGAGAACTTTCACATCCTCTTTATTTCTCTATCATTGATGCATTTCTTATAAATCATTCCTAGTCATCCTTAAAGCAGTTTGACTGAGGATTCCTGCTGGGCCATCACAAGCCCAGCTGCATGGGAAGGATCTATTTGGAACCAGGCAGCAACCATGGATCTCCATACTGGGTGGGGATTGAGGCCACGGCCAGGAGCCCGGGGACTGGCTGGTCAGCGTGGCCCTCCTAGGCTGCTCCTCGGGGTCTGGTATTCCTTGCTCCAGAACCAAAGTCCTAGGAGACTGCAGCCTGCTGGCCAAGTGCAGTTCACCCCTCGTTTCCCTCCCTGGACTGTGCGGGGGAGGGGTGGTGGCACCCATATGGAGCATCTGTTCCCTTCAGCCTCCGAACCGATGCAATGTGCTGTTTTAAATAGGGATCAGATGCCGGGCAGCCAAAACCAAGCCAACTACCCAGGAAATGTCCTCTCTGCTTGTAAGATTTTGGCAAAGGCATTTTAACTCATTTCGTGGGGCAACCGTTTATCTATTATCTAATAAACCACTTTATTGAGATATTATCCACATGCTGTAAAATTCTCCCCTTCGAAGTGTATGAAAAATTGAATTTTATTTAAAAAATTTTAATGTTTATTGATTTTTGAGAGAGAGAGAGTGAGAGACAGAATGTGAGTGGGGGAGGGGCAGAAAGAGAGGGAGACACAGAATCTGAAGCAGACTCCAGGCTCTGAGCTATCAGTACAGAGCCCGAAGCAGGGCTGGAACTCACAAACGTCAAAATCATGACCTGAGCCGAAGTCAGATCCTTAACTGACTGAGCCACCCAGGCACCCTGAAACTGAATTTTAGAATATTCACAGAATTGTACAACCACAACCACATTCCAATTTTAGAACAAATCATTTATTTTCAAAATCGAGTATGAAGAACTCCACATTATGTGTCCCTAGCTAGATTTGGAAACACACCTGTTCTACAGGGTGGTAGGTTCTCTGGCAACAGTTTCTTCTCTCCTGTTTCTCTTCAGCCTGAGCGTCTGCAGAGCAGGTATGAGTTCCCAGAGACAGCTGTGACTCGATGTGGCAAGGCGGCTGGTCACTTCGTGTCCTCTGGCTCCAAATGGTCACATTCTGACAGAGAAGGTAGGATTGGAGGCTTCTAAGCGTCTTTGGGACCCTGATCAGCAGAGGCCTCGTATCCTCTTTGTACTTTCTGTCTTTACTTCTACTCTTCAAAGGAGCAAAATTGGAAGAATCCTTTCATTGCTATCCAGACTGGCCTCTAGAGGGCAGACGATTCCCCAGACAGAGCACTGATGGAGCCTGTTTCTCAAAGCCATGCCATGGTTCCATTGGAAGGGACTCTTTTTCTGGGATTCTTCTCTTCATAGACCCCTTCTGGGTTAGCCACAGCTCACACCAGTCCTTGAAACCTGCTTGGGGTGGAGGTGGGAAGTTGTGGTTTGTATCCTTTCTGGAAAGAAAGCTCTCAAAGCCCCTCAACCCTCTTCCAACTCGTGTTTATAATGTCCTGAGAGGACCATTAACCATTCCTGAGAGTTTTAACCTTTTTATGTCACATACCTCACCTTTAATATATTTTTTTTTTATTATTATAACATGTAAATAACATAAAATTCACCATGTAGGCATTTCCAGGTGGACGTTTCAGCGGCACTGGGTACCTTCACATTGTTGTGCCCCGTTACCACCATCTGTCTCCAAAACATTTTTATCTTACAAAATTGAAACCCTGTCCCCACTGAATGAAAACTCTTCATTTCCAGCCGCTAGCGACCAAACTTCTGTGTCTGTGAACTTGACTATTCTGGGTACCTCATATAAGTGGATCATGTATTTGTCCTTTTGTGACTTCTTTCTTTCAGCATTATGTCTTCAATGTCCATCCATCGTGTAGCGTGTGTCAGAATGTTCTTTTTTTTTTTAAGGCTGAATAATATTCCACTGTGTGTACATGTTGTTTATTCATCTGTTGATGGACACTTGTGGTACTTCCACCCCTTGGCTTTTGTGAATAAGGCTGCTATGACCCTAGTGGACAAATGCCCCTTTGAGTCCCTGCTTTCAATTCTTTTGGGTCTTCACCGTCTTTTAGGCCAAATGGGTGTGCGGGGTAAATCTTCTCTAGTGTAGGCTTTCCCAACTTTTTCATGCTGTGGCTTCCATAGGAAATGTTTGGCACCCTGACGTGACAAAATCATGGAGGTGACTCGTCCAGGCTCCACTAAGGGGGCTGAGGGGTTCCCCCTCACAGCACACACTGGACACATCAGGCAGGGAGCTCTCTGCTTTGGACAGCTCAACTCACCAGTTCTTATTTATTATTCTGATTTATTTTTAGTTTTTAATTTACATCCAAGTTAGTTAGCATATAGTGCAATAATGATTTCAGGAGCAGAACCCAGTGATTCATCCCCTGCGTATAACGCCCAGTGCTCACCCCAACAAGCATCCTTCTTAATGCCCCTTGTCCATATAGCCCACCCCCCCACCCACAAACCCTCCAGCAACCGTCAGTTTGTTCTCTTTTAAGAGTCTCTTATGTTTTGTCTGCCTCCCTGTTTTTGTTATTATTTTTGTTTCCCTTCCCTTATGTTCATCTGTTTCGTCTCTTAAAGTCCTCATATGAGTGAAGTCATATGGTATTTGTCTTTCTCTAATTTCGCTTAGCATAATACACTCCATTCATGTTGGAGCGAGGGGCAAGATTTCATTGTTTTTGATCAACGCGTAATATTCCATTGTATATATAAACCACATCTTCTTCATCCATTCATCTGTCAATGGACATTTGGGCTCTTTCCATACTTTGGCTGCTGTAAATATTGGGTACATGTGCCCCTTCCAAACAGCACACTTGTATCCTTTGGATAAATGTGCTATTGCTGGGTCGCAGGGTCGTTCTAGTTTTAATTTTTTGAGGGACCTCCGTACTGTTTTCCAGAGTGGCCGCACCAGTTTGCATTCCCACCCGCAGTGCAAAAAGATCCTCTCTGTCCGCATCCTCGCCAACATCCGTTGTTGCCTGAGTTGTCACTGTCAGCCACTCTGACAGGTGTGAGGTGGTACCTCATTGTGGTTTGGATTTGTATTTCCCTGATGATGATGAGTGATTGAGCATCAGCTCACCAGTTCTGACCCCAAGGAGCAAGTGAGGCATGGTGTATGGTCTCTCTAGGTGTGGCTGGCAGGGTGACGTGTCCTGAAGAAGCTTGCCGTCTCGTCTCCTCTCTGCTCCCCCCACACCCACCCTTAGAGAACCTGGCCGTTTGCAGCTGCAGAATGAGAGGCATTGGACCTCACGGCCCCTGGCTGCAGCTGCCTGGAACAGAATATTGAGGCTGGTACCTCAAATTCTCTACAGAGCTAGAACGAGGTTAGGACACTGAGGCAGAAGTGAGGGGTGGGAGTGGAGCTGGAAGACCGTGCCAACATGGCGACCGAGGCCGCCACTTGGAGGTAGCTATGAGGGCAACGTGAGCTGAGGAAGCAGTCTGTGCAGAAAAAAGAGAGACACAAGCAACACCCAGAGCTGAGTAGGGGGCAGGCGCCTGGAGGGAAAGGAGAGGGGGGTGAAGGGAGAGGAGGAGGGGAGGGAGTCGATGCCTCAAGATCATTTTGTATGAGGCCCAGATGGCTGTTTTGCATTTTGCTTTTGTGCCAGTCACCTCTGTTGTCACCATGAGAATCTTCGCCCCTTGAGGTGGCTGGGTGGGTTTTCATGCCTTGGTGGTGCGGGAGGGTGGGACCTGCTGGGAGCGGGAATGGGCGGGAGTGGGCACCGTGGGAATGCAACAACGGGGCCGCCAACACAGCACGAAATGCTTCTTTTTTAAATAGTTTATTCATCTGTTTGGCCAAACAGGTAATGGAAACTGAGAATAATAATTTGCTAAAAAGTTCAGGTCACGAATGCCCCCTTCCCCTATGAAACGAAAGACTCCATGGTTAACAGAGTGCACCATTGGGTTATGACAACATTTCAAAATAAGGTCTCCATTTCGTATGTAACAATGTAAACTTCAAAAATAGTAAACTCTAACCCCCTTGTCCCTCTTTACAAGATCTATCACAGATAGAATTTTTCTGGCAGACCTAAATTGTGTAAGTAAACAGCCTGGTGCTTTAAAAGTTTCATAAAAAGGTTTACAGGTTCAGGAAGTAATTTTTCCAGCTTGGTCACGAAGTGAAAGCAATTCACCTCCGGCATAGTCTACCTTATATGTGCATTGCACACCGCTAACCATGTGCCATTACACAGGTCACCAGCTTGTCATTTTTTGTACACACACACACACACATATAGTTTTATTGGTTTCTAAAGATTTTTACACCTAAATGAGAAGACGGCGCCAGTGACTTACAATGTCACCTCGCTTCACGTAGGTAAAGACGAAAATTCTGTAGAAGGCACTGTAATTTCTCTTGCATGATCTTACACAGACACAGGAGAGCAGCCAGCTGGGGCTTGGGCTTCTCTTTCCCTCTCTGTCACCCGGCGCGGGCCTGTCCTCCTCCAACCGTCACCCCGAGGTTAAGTCCACAGTCGATGGGTTCTGCAGTCCGTTTCCCTTTGCCGCGTCACCTCTTCACGTCCTCATCCATCCATCCCTCCGTCCGCCCAGATTGACCGAACAGTCAGCTTTTGGTTCGTTGAGATCCCTTAAAATTAAGAATACAGCTCTGGTATAAAACAAAATATGACCCTACCATAGCTGGAAAGTAATCACAGTGTGCAATGTAATTTTCAGTTGCTAAGATTCAGAACACTTGGCCCTGCCTCTCGTCGTCCCCGGACAATCAATGCCAGGGTAACTGTAACCAGCTTTACATTCACTGAAAAAGGGCCGAGAGGCTCTTCTTGTCTCTCTCATTTTGAACTGGTAACCTTAGGAGAAAGGTCTGATGTGGAAAAAGTGCAAGCAAATTGGACATGCCAATAAATACCGTATAACTTACCGCAGATTACCGGAACTGTACAGGTATGTACACCTTACCAAACCGAGGGGCCCCCGCCAGGAAGAGACCCCCCAAGTCACTAACAACGAGCGTGAGCGTTCGCCGCAGAGTTCTGGAGGGCCCACGGTCAGCGGGCGAACGAAGGGCGGGCTCTTCTGTTCTTGCTCTGAGGTCCCGAGCCCGGGTCTGCAGCGCCCTCCGCCGTCTCCTCCTTCTTCCTCACCTTGAGGCGGGTCAGCAGCTTGATCAACCAGACATCCCACTCCTCGGGCAAGAGCAGGAGGAGGAAGCCCAGGCCGATGATGATGATGGCGATGACCCGGACCCCGTTGAAGACGATCTTACTGGTGTAGTGATCAACCACTGCACGAGACCGAGAAAAGCCGGGTTACTCGGAGGTGAGCCAGGCGCAGGGGCTGGGGCGTCCCCTCGCGGGCCGGCAGGAAGCGGTCTTCCTTGACCGCAGGATCTTCCTCAGGGTGGCTTCGTTCCTTGCGGGCAGGGGCTGCCTCTCAATTTTATAAGCCTGCCGCTTGTATGTCACTTCCCCAAACTGACCTGGCACCTCAGTGCAGGCACTGATTTATGTGACAGGCAAAATAAATGGTGGGGGGGGGGCAATTGGAGATACAACCCCCCTCCCCCCCCCCCGCCCGGACGATTATTTTTGGCCCACCTCCCGAGGGTCCAGGGGAGGGGGGGCGGGCAGGATAATGAAAACATTATTGCTTTCTTTATATTTTTGGTACTTTTCATGTTTTTTTTTTTACAATGACGTTTTGTATTTATAATTTAAAAGCATTATTTCCCAATATCCGCATAGGTACAGTTTAAAGGCCAAACTCACACTGGTGTTTTGAAGATAATAAACATAAATTCTTGTTCCGCCCCAGGCCGTTATTAGCACGACACTTCAAAGCCACCTGGGTCGTCACTGACTATTCAAGTTTATTAAAGGTCCACGGGGCACATGGCTCATACCCGACCCACATCGGGTGAGGGAACACAGTGAGAAGCAGGATTAACGTCCGGTCATAAAAATCTACACCATCGCTCTCTTCATACCGGAATGGTCAAAAACACTGGGGATATTAAGGTTTTTCTTTTTTCCTTTTTTTTTTTTTTGCTTTATTTCCCTGCATTCTTAATTAAAACCAGACAAAGCAAATTTGGAGGCCGCCTTCTACACAAGAGACGCCAACTGCTTACTTTTCTATCACTTTGTGACAGAGCATTTGCTGACTTCGAGCACGCGGCCTTTGAAAGCTACCTTGCTGGCCGGCGGTCGCTGGCTCTCCACGTGTGGGCCCAGGATGTGGCCCCGGATATGGCCTGGCTCTGGCCTTCTCCCCTCACGGGTCTCCACTCTCCCTGCCTCCCCCCAGCCTCCCCTCCCTGCCTCTCACCTTGCCACTAGGGGAGGCAGAGAAAGACACAAGGATAAGAGTTAAAACGGGAAGAGACACCGTTAGCAGCCCTTTGGTGGAACTAAAGTGCTTCTTTTGTCTCACTGCAATTCAGCAAGGCTTTAATTTTTAATAATGGCGGAACATTCTGTGAATTCAACGGATGGGGACAGTCAATTAGCAAGGCTCACGGGCTGCGCCCCAGATAGGCGCCAGGGAGGGTCGGGGAACCACCCAATGGCTCCGCTCTGACACATCAGGTAACGGTGGCCACCTTTGCTCCTCTCTTCCACTGGGGAATTGGATGTGATCCCTTCCTTGGCCGCAGAATTAAACTCCTAGGTTGCAGGTGAGTGATGAGAAATGATGCTGATTTCTCTCTCAAACCCCTGGCTGTATGAAACGGTCAAAGTAAGCATCCGTCTAGGAACCACCTGTGATACGCCTTCTCCAAGTGAAGAACGCCGTGACTACAAAGACGCCGTAAGGGGTAGGGGGTAAGCTGAGAAGTTATTTTCCAGAAGGCAGCAGTGTCTGGAGGCTCACAGTGTGGACCGCTTCTTACCAGCTCTCTCTGACGCATTCAGCCTTTTGAGATATTGACTGAGGGGAGGTACTACCTTCACATTCGGGTGGGACAAGCAAAGACCCAGCCAGGCAATGGGTTGGGACCACCATCCTCCAGGTGGGCAGAGCCCGTGCTGCCACCCCCGCCAGGCCTTTTTCCACACGCTGCCCTGAGGTGCCCCTAGGAGGGTCTGGGCCCAGGGTGAGGCACATACAGAACAGTGGGACAGGAGGGGTGAGGAACCAGATCACAGGAAAAGGCTTCGGAAATTGAGAGCTGTCAATGGGACGAGTGCTACAGAGAGAAGAGATTTACAAACCCTTCTCCGGCTAACGACAGGTTATACGGGGGCGTCAGGTGTGGGGGGGGGGCGGCTACGGGAAGAAAATCCAAAATTGCCACCAGGATGAGCCAGGAAAGGAGGAAGGTGGGGGGCAGGTGACCACAAAGTTTTGGAAGAGCTGCCGACTGTCCCCAGCAGAAAACAAAGCAAGGTCCCGAGTCACCGGGGGAAAGGGCTCTCGCTCTCCGGGGAGGTGGAGAATCACGTGCGCACTCCTTCGGTCTGTAAACCCTACATCATACCCATCACACCCTGAGCACATTTTCTGCCCCAGAAAGTCACTTGCAAAAATTAAAAGTTTCTTCCCGCTACATATTTTTCCATGCTTCTTACTCATATGAATGACACTCCTCTCCGGTCCTCACGTCAGTTAGCCCTGAGATGGCTTTAGACTAGCTGTACTTTGGTGTGCTACGTGAAAATCAATGCATTCTGGAGAAATACCGTATATATGAGAAACACCGACTTGTACCTAAGTGCTTGCTTTCTTTCGTTTTTTATTTATTTATTTTGAAAGAGAGCGAGCAGGCTCCACGCTGTCAACATGAAGCCCGACATGGGGCTCGATCCCACGAACCGTGAGATCATGATCTGAGCCGAAATAAAGAGTCAGACACTCAACCGACTGAGCCACCCAGGCACCCCTAAGTGCTTTCTTTTTATACAGAAGGTTAAACCTGCTTTCCATGGCAGGCACAGCAAGAGTGTGTGTGAGTACGTGTGTTTGTAAGCATGCACACACGTGTGTGTGTGTGTGTGCGTGCAAGCAGATACTGGAAGCCATACTGGCTTACCTGCATTCACAGGTACACTGAGGACGATTCCAACAGACATCAGAGTGGGATACGTAACAGCAATTCCAAAATTTAATACAATATTGAATGCTGAAATAAAGAAGAGAGAGGGTGTTATTCGTGGCTGGCCCTGGACTTTACAGCCTCCCTGGTCTGTCCCACCCCACCTTCTCTGATGAGGCTGGAGTCACGGGAGTTACCACTGACTCAGTGACCTTGGGTGGGGATTAGGGTCGAACACCCTGATTATGTAGCTTTCCTTCCTTCCCTGAGCTCTGAAGAAGGGAAAAGAAATCCGGAAAAGGTGGTCAGCGGGAAGGCACTGGAAAAGAGGGCTGGGGCTATCCTACTCATCCTACATTCCGGTGCTTTCTGCCGGCAGTGACCATGGCAGGCGCTTCGGGTTATGCACTTTTAGATGGAAACTGGGCGAGGCACCTTCTTGGCCACTTTTCTGCCTAGGACCCGCCTTCCATCAAGGAATGGTGGTGATGATATTAACAGTAATGATAACTGATAATATTTATTGGACACCGATGTGTATTAGACACTGTTCTAAGAACCTTGCACGTATTATTTGCCAACTCCCTACCGGTACTGTGGGGAATGTTCTGTTATCCGTTCTGTTATCAGTAGGTCACTACTCAGAGCGGCAGTGACCATGGCTACTGCTGCCTCGACTGTGGTTCTGAATTAGAATCCAGTGCCATCTTTACAAGGACTTAACAGTCTTTAAAGACTCAACCATCTTGAAAAGCACTGGGAATTTCAGTGTAACAACAGAATGCTTTTCTTCTTCAGGGCATGGGTTTGCAGATGCCCCTTGAGCTGCCCGGTCCTGTTCACCCATCATTGCTTCTGACGGCGGGGATTCTGACGGGGTGATCGACACTTACTCAATAAGAGGACTGAAAATCCACAAAGGTTTCCCCATGGAATGTCATCGAAGGAGCTCCAGTATTCCACTTTGGTAAAGTAGAGGATGACGGGAATACAGGTGATGAAGAGGATGTTAAACACACCCAAAATGGACAAAAATAAGGCGGCTTCTCCGAACTTAGCACTGCCCAGGAGGAGCTTGAACAGAACCTGCCGGAGGAAGCAGAGGAGGCCGGGTGAAGACTCGCCCCAGACGTCACCTTGTCACAGGGGGAGTAGAATGCACCTGATGAGGCTGGGCTGGACCACAGGACTGCAGCCACGTGAAGGGTAAATCCTACCTTACCAGGCTTCATGGAAAAGGTGGTGGGGTCTGACCTATGTGCACCTGTACACATATCCAAATCTCAGTAGCGCCATAATGAAGAGTTCCGGATCTCTGGCCTCATAGAAGGCATCTTCAGGACTCATGGGTTTTCACGCTAGGCTTCATTTGTCTGTGTTGTGTTCATTGAATGTTTACTTATTTTTGAGAGAGAGAGCGAGAGCGCGTGCGTGTGAGAGAGCACACAAGTGGGGAAGGGCCGAAAAAGAGAGAGGGAGCCACAGAATCCGAAGCAGGCTCCAGGCTCCGAGCTGACAGCACAGAGCCCGACGCGAGGCTCAAACTCATGAGCCATGAGATCACGACCCGAGCCAAAGTCGGACCCTCAACTAACTGAGCCACCCAGGTGCCCCTGTCTGTGTTGTATTCATCACACGACATCCCAGGTTCAGAGAGTCTGAAGAGGAGGAAGCCACAGAAATTACAAGTGACTACCATTCGTCTGATGGATCTCTGACTTTGCACAACACAGCTTGCCCTCAGTGAAAAGAGCTTTGGCTGCAAAGCCATTTTCTGCAAATCGAAGGTAGAGGGACTGTAACACTCAGCTCATCTCTGCTCCATCCTGCCACCTCATTCCAGAACCGGCAAGGGTTTTAGTGGAACGTGCCCACCCCACTCTGAGTTCTTACACCTGTTCTTGTTTGTACATATTTCAAATGTGTGAGGGCCGGAGAGAGAGGGGTAGATGTGCCTGGAGGCTGGGAAGCTGGGATTACAGAGGCAGCCTTCAGGGAACGATCCACAACCAGGGAACTAACTGATCTGAGTCGAGCTTGAGTCTCCTCCTACCCTGCCTGCTTCTTCCTTTTTTCAGCCAGTTCTCAAGTCTTTCAGGTATTTCTGGGCATACGTGCAAGGAGCACGAAGAGGGAAATAAATTGCTCAGGCTTCCACCCGCTAGCCCCTCTGTGTAAGGAGGGGGCAGGGGAGGAGATGGGAAATGGGAATCAAAATCAGCATTATTTGTGCTCATTGTGGATTGATTGCATTTCCGTGTGCCCTCTGCTTCCCATTAGCACGCAGCTAATCGAGTGCAGCCGAGTGTGGCCTTGTCCTATTTTCTGCATTTGAATAGTGTCTTTGAAGTCTCAGAGCGGCGTGGGCCTATCACATCCTCTTGGCGAGCTGTGTTCCGGAGAAGGAAGATGGCCTGTGTGCGTCTCTCTGTGGGCAGTGAGGGCAGGGAGCTGATGAAGGATGGGAAGGTGCCGTTATTTCGCATTCCCAAACCACAAAATGTCTTACGCACAGAGCTGGGAAAAAGTGCCTTTTCTTATACCTCTCTACCATACATCATTTTCTCTGTCCTACTGTCTGGATCCCCAAAGGGCCAGTAAGTCTCAACGCTAAATCCTCACTCCTCCCTGGATCCTCCTCGAAACTTCCAGGTCGGAGATCAGAGACTATTTGCATTCTTCACCATGGACATAAAAGAAGGAGAGAGGAAGAAAGGGAAGGAGGAGGGAGAGCAGCCAGAAGCCATGATGGGGTGGGGGAGCAGAGAGTGGGGATCAAAACTGGTCCCATCCAGGGGCGCCTAGGTAGCTCAGTCGGTTACGCATCTGACTTCAGCTCAGGTGATGATCTCGCAGTTTGTGAGTTCGAGCCCCGCGTCGGGCTCTGTGCTGACAGCTCAGAGCCTGGACCCTGCTTCGGATTCTGTGTCTTCCTCTCTCTCTGCTCCTCCCCCACTCGCACCCTCTCTCTCTCTCAAAAATAAGCAAATGTTGGGGCGCCTGGATGGCTCAGTTGGTTAAGCATCCGACTTCGGCTCAGGTCACGATCTCGCGATCTCACGGTCCGTGAGTTCGAGCCCCGCATCGGGCTCTGGGCTGATGGCTCAGAGCCTGGAGCCTGCTTCCGATTCTGTGTCTCCCTCTCTCTCTGCTCCTCCCCCGTTCATGCTCTGTCTCTCTCTCTGTCTCAAAAATAAATAAACGTTAAAAAAAAAATAAGTAAATGTTAAATTTTCTTTTTAAATGGTCCCATCCACACCTGCAGTTGGGACATGCTTTCCAGCACTTCCCAACATTTTGTCAAAAATAGGTTATAATCCCCATATCATAGTAGTTGTTCTTCAGATCTCCGGGAAGTGCTCCAAATGCATTATGGATTCATGCTGAGTACGGGTAGCTGCACAAACCATGGGATGCTTTCATTGACAAGGCTGCACCGGGTATTTAAATCTTCACGTCAGACCTGGTGGGAAATCATCTCCCCCAACACCGAACCAGCCCTTTAGGCCCCCTGATCCTCCTCCAGTCCTTGCCAAACCATGAAGTCACCGACATCTGACACTGCCGATCCACTGCTCCATCTATGTTATCCCCAGTACGGCGAAGATACGGCCGTCGATGGCAAGATCTAGAGAGCCAAAGCCAAGAGCAGGTGCACGCCTCATCACTACAAGTCTGTATGCTGCTCACCTTAAAACACAGGTGCCATCAAGGTGCCCCAAAGGTGCTGGGCCAGCCACGCAGAGGCCCGCTGTTCTCTCCCGGGAAAGCTCAGGGAGCTTGCTCTGCGCGTACTTACCTTGTAGAGGGCAGACATGGACGCAGAGCCCACCACCAGCGCTATGCCGATGACAGAGTGGCTGTGGAAGCCATCCGCATAGGTCATCATCACGATCCCAGCGATGGCGAGGATGGCGGCCACAATCTGGACAGAAGGAAGAAGACAGCGGTGAGGGTAGTGGTGGGGGAATCCGATGGGCCGCTGGAGGGTGAATGCGGTAGAAAAGCTCGTGGAAGTTCAGGAATGGGACGGAAGAGTGGGGTCTCCTTTCCAGGTCTCTGGAGAACGAGCGAAATTTCCGTTCTTGCTCAGTAAAGCTTGGTGCGACCGAAGAACCCGGAATGGCTGTTAGCAAGGAGACATGCTCATCCCGTGGTGGCCCGTCACTGGGCGCCTTGGGAACCACAGGGGAGGCGGCCATAATGCCAACAGTAGGTGGTTTGGCCGTGACAGGGGTTGGTAGACAGCACCTGGAAGTCACCTCGGTTCCTTCCCAACCTTCTGAAAGCACCTCATGGGATCTTGCTTTTACGTACTTTGTATCTCAACAGAGAGAGGGCGCAGATCATGGCCCCATTTAACGTGACAGCAGTAGGGTCTTCTGATAGAATGTCATATGACAAAGGGCAACAGTGTCCTCACCCTGGGAGGGCAGCTCCTTTTCTTAGCTGCTGCAGGGCCATCCCCCCCGCCCCCCGCAGACCCCCCCTAATCCTGTCATTATCCGGATACAGACTTCCTGGGTGGAATGGCCCTTCCAGGGAGACGCACACATTCCTGCCGCTGCGCCCAATGAAACTGTCGGATTAGCCAGGAGACCGACTCCGTGGGATGACATTTCACAAAGGAGAAATGCATCAGCGCGGCGAACGAGGACAAGTTTGGACCCGAGGCGGTCAGGGAGCTACCGAAATGTTGCTGGTGCTGAGTGGGGGTGCTGTAGGCAAAAACACGGGGAGGCCAGAACAAATGTGTGCGATACAAGTTTCTGCTACTGGGTTCGCTGGGAGCTTTCTTTCTCTTAACGGATCAAAGTTGACCTCAGCTGCCTACAACAATATCAGTCGCCACTTACTAACTCGGGGGTCATGGGCTAAGTGTTCTCTATGTATTTTCCCGCTTTATCCTCAAAACAGGTAGATACGATCATTCGTTTCATTTCGTAAACATGAAAGCTTTGGCTCAGGGAGGCTACGTAACTCGCCCAAAGTCACAGTGCTGGTATGTGGCTGAGCGGGGACGCCAAATTTCAGGTCTGTCTGGTTGCAAAGTCACTGTTTATCTCAACAGGAAAGGCTGGCTCACGTCACATGCTACCGCCAACCACCCTGTCTGAGGTTTGAACTGTGGTTTCCTTCGAGGCTTAAACATAAAAATTTTAGGTTAGTGCAAGGTACTGCGGTTGAGCGTCACGCAGCCTGAGTTACAAACTTCTGGTATGTTCCTCACGCAGTACTTCCGTGTCATGATAAATCTGCCTGGAGAACACAGAGGCTCTTGAGAGAGCAGGTGATGGTCATCTGCTAGAGAAGTGCCAGGCCCGTGTCTGCCCACTTGTCCTTTCTGGGTTAGTGACTCGCTGTCAGGCAGATGCTTCATCCCGCATCACACACGGAATCTATTTCATACTCAGATGCTACCCATACTGTGTGCGACTGCTCACGTAGGGAAAGAAAACAGAGACCTTAAGACAGTAAGGGGGTTTTCTTCCCCCCTCCAGAAGAAGAGAGGGGCAAGCGAAAGGCCGGCAGGGGAAAGAGGGCGGCTTCTGGTCCAGGGGACACACACACAGCGCAAAGATGCCACTTGGAACAGTTGAACCTGGCTGGGCATCGGAGGTCCGCAGAAGAGAAAAATAACTAGAAAAAAAGAAGGAGGGAAGAAAATAGCTGCACTTCAGACGATTTGGTGCAGCCCCAATGGTATTTGAGCCTTTTCAAACTTGGGGCTGAAGTTTCAAGGAAATGAAGGGGATCAGGGGCTTATTTTCTCCTGAAGACTTACAAGGCTGGTCTCCAGCCTCTGGCTCTGTCTTCCCTACTGGGTAAATAATGAAGGGCTGAAAGCTTCCGCCTGCGCTGAGCTGTGCAAAAGAGTGGAGGAAAGGGGTTGGAGGGGTAAGAGTGAGAACCTTCCAGTCAGTAGTCAGGAGCCCGGGCCCCAAGATTTCATTCTGACAGGTGGCACCGGGGGACTGTGGTCCCCCCCGCTCACTGGCTCAGACCTCCAGTTCTCCTCTTCAGAGTCCCTGCCACAGGTCACAGGGGACTCCTGTGAGCTCCACTGTGAGGCCCGCATTCTCCTGGCACCAGCAGCCCTGATGGGACCCCTAGCCCTGAGCCTGGGGCACACCCACGGTGCTGGAGCTAAGCTCACTCTTAACGCCCCCCGAACAGCAGGGCAGAGCTGAAACACCCTATGGATTTGGGTGGGGGTGGGGGGACCTGGAATTCCTCCCTCAAGCCTGACGTTTTCTTTCAAGATCCCAGTTCTATCTTTAAAAAAATACGTGCAGGGGCGCCTGGGTGGCTCAGTCCGTTAAGCATCCGACTTCAGCTGAGGTGATGATCTCTCGGTTGGTGGGTTTGAGCCCCGCGTCGGGCTCTGTGCTGACAGCTCAGATTCTGTGTCTCCCTCTTTCTCTGCCCCTCCCCCCGCTTGCGCTCTTATCACTATCCAGCAAGGCCAGACATGCCTGTCCTGTGGTTTCACATGTCCCTTGTCTAGATCGGGGTGTCCCTGAGGGAGAATGCGGGGTTTGAGGAGGAAATAAAGAAAAGTAGACAGCCGAATTTCCCCCGGCCCTCCTTTCTCCCACCTTCCACCACCCCCTCTAGGTAGCCCACTGACCTGTCCCAAAACGGGGACTTGGGGCTTCAGACTGATGGCTGACAGAGGCCCTAAGACCAAGAAGGGTGAGATCACTACCTCTTCTCCAGCTGGAGGGGAGGAGAGTTAGACACAGGAGACTCCGAGGCCAGTGTGGTGCCAATTACCCTTTTATTGGTGGCCTCGCCTCGCGTGGTGACCCCACCAGAGCCTGCCTGGCCTCGGGGGCTTTGGATTCAGAGCTCCAGCAACTCAGTGATGCGCCCTGCGTCCCCTGTGGCCGCACTGCCCCATCTCCAATGTCAGGCTGAGCGGAAGGAGGTGAAGCCCTGGAATATCCAGGAGGAAAGGTGGGTGCAGCACCACAGTCGGGCCCCCTCTCAGACGGGCTCTGCCCTCTACTCTGCCCAGACCGCGATGGGCCGCACGTCCTCTGCCCAACCAAGCCCCGGGTGCTGCACTGTGGATGTTGACAGTTGGGGGCAATTTTGAAAAATGGAAAGGACACATTTTAAATATACTTCCCCTAACACTTCCCCTCCCAGCTCCTGGCTGCTCTTCCCCACTCAGAAGAGTGTAACAGGAAGGGGCTGGCTGTGAGCCCTCCAGTGACCCCCCCACCCCCCCTCCCCCGCCGTGCTCTGTGTCCCAGCTCCCCCCAGCTGTGCTCAGGTGGCAGGGGGCAGCCTCCCAAACAGAAGGCAGTCGAGATCCGAAGTGGAGCTACCATTCAGGGATGGCCCCTCGGGCGACACCAAGAAAGCACTGTCATTGAAAACATCAGCTGGAATCTGAGATGGGAACTGGTCTGGGAAAAAGCACGGATCCCCGGGAATGTGCTGCTGGGCTTTGGGGGCCCACGTGAATGATCTCTCAGGTGGCTGTCTTGCTTCTGCCCCAGTCCCTCCTGGCTGGAAAGCCCTAGCTATTGGGGGCCGTTATGAACAGATGCCCAGGAAGCAGAAGATCCCATCATCTTCCGTTTCTACCGAGATGGGGGTCTCACCCAGACAAGCCTTCTTTATCCAGCTGCTGAGCACAGCTGGGAGGGCTTTGGCTTTAGCAGAGGCCTCCCTCATGCCCCAGGTTCTACCTGTTTTCGTTCAGCCGCTGCTTTTGCTACACAAAACTGCCTCCCTACACATATGTCGGCTTCCGGGACTGTCACCAGAAGAATGGAGCTGATCCAACAAACCCCTCCAACTGAGAAGGAATGATCAAAATAACAACACTGAGAAAGATAACAGTTACTGGATATTATGTGCCGAGCACACATCATCGTATTTTATTCTCACAACTGTCCTATAAAATAAGTAACAAAGGCTCAGAGACGTTAAGTAACTTGCTCAAGGCCCAATAGCTTGTAAGAGTGGAATCAAAATCCAAAGCCTAGTCGTTTGACTCTAGACTGGAACATCTCCCTATTGCATCAGAAACCCTGAATCTGGAGAGCCGGGGGGACGTACGGAAAGCCCATCTAAGCACAGGGTGAAAGGGGACACAAGGGCCAACGTGGGCTGCTTTCAACAGTCCCCTCTGATACCTTAAGTGGTCGGGATCTCTCCAGCATGAGAAGATATGTTTGCTTCTTCTTGGCCAGACCATGTGACCTGGACCAGCTGATGTTTTCCAGGAACC
Organism: Neofelis nebulosa; assembly: GCF_028018385.1. Taxonomy (NCBI): domain Eukaryota; kingdom Metazoa; phylum Chordata; class Mammalia; order Carnivora; family Felidae; genus Neofelis; species Neofelis nebulosa. Next base: position 5,350,736 of record NC_080794.1, on the reverse strand, counting down.
ACAGCCCTTGTGATGTAACTGTCGTAATTAACGCAGATCCTCTGGGCAGGCTGTTCCCACAAACATAAGGTTGGTGCTCCTTTGTCTTAACGGCTGTGAGATTCTCCAGCTCATATGCTCAGGCCCCAGGATGGGGAACACTGTCAGTTTCCTCCAATGTCTGGAAATTTTGTGCTTGGATAAGCCAGCAGTCTGAGGGAAATCTAAAAGAACCCTTGCACCAGTTAGATATTATCTTGGACCTAGGTTTCCCATCTGTTATCAAGGGGGAGATTTCCCATCACTCTGGCCGCTGCTGGGGTCTCACAGATTTTGCTAGCTCTCTGAATTCTTAAAGATGGGAAGAGGGGAATACGCCATGACTTGGAGTGGGAAGCTCTTGGATGGGGGAGGGGGGGTCACATGCTTCTCAGAGGATTAATGCTTATTAGAGAGACCCATAGCTACACAGCACTTCACAGGTTACAAAATTTCATCGCCAGTACCAGCTTCTGGGACCTTCTTTTCAGTGCTGGCCTAGTGATGGCTTCAACACAAAATTTTGTTCAGCATATAGTGGTCAGCGCAGACCAAACTGACCAAGTGGCCAGGATGGCTAGACAGGATCATAGTTCAAGGGATGTCATGGGAGAAAACCCTCCTATCCACGAATAGCAACAAAGAAAAGATCTGGGTATGTCACATTGTTCTCTACGGGTCTAGGAGGGTTTCAAGTATTTTCCAGCCTACTTCTCTTAACCTCAAAAAAAAAAAAAAAAAATCCAGCTTCGGTGCAGAATTCATCTTGAAGTTTCTCTTCCCGATTAACAGAGTCTCATTTGGAATTTGCTTTGGACATGAGAATCATGCCGAAGAGTTTCCTGAATTCCCTTGGCATGTGGCAGCCAAATGAAGTCACAATGGGCTCCAGGACATTGGAGTCTGCAGAGTCCAGGCAGGCAGGCTGTTGGACAGATTACCGCTGGAAGCACCTGTGTTTTTTGTGGCGAAGTATTAGATCATGTATTTGCTGAAAGCTTTTCTGGGTGGTAGCACAGTGAGCGAGTTTTAATTCCAAAATTAACACTGAGACTCAAAACAAAATTTCCCCCTACTGCAAGCTAAAAATACTACTCAGCAGTTGACTCATGTCCCCACTGCTGTTTGAGTAACTAGGTGGGTGTGAATCCTCCATCAGGGTGATGTCATTGTCCTCAGGACAATGAGCAAAGGATACAAGTGGAGGGCCTGGAGTGGAGCCTGCCCCTTGCTGGATGCCTGTGTGGTTCACGGTCACAGAGCTGCCCATCCACAGGGCTCTCAGCTGCATGGCCGGCCCACGTGGCCTGACGGGCAGGAAGGAGGAAGCGATGTGCCCTGTCTACAAGCGGACGGGCTGTGTGGCCAAATCCTCTTTTGTCCTTGTTTGTGGCGAGGAGGTGATGGGGCAGTACCAGCTCCTGGCCACCAAAGGGAGGCGAGCAGAAGCCACCAGGACTCTGTCAACTGAACTGTCACCTTGTGCTTTCATTCAGGGTGAGTCCCTTGCTATTACAGCTGACGGTTGACAATGCACTTATCATATTTCACACAACTGTTAGGAAATTTGACTGGCTGAGGTTGACTAGATTTTGACGGAATTTACTAAGTCTCGGATCTCACAAGAAGAAGTAATTCACAGGATATAATTTCCCTCTCCCTTCGCCTGGGGTGTGAAGGAAATGAAACCGGCCCTCCACAGTCTGGATTTAGCCTAAGTGCATCCGGCCCACTTTGGCTTGTACACACGGTCCAGACAAAGGGTCTACCAAGACTGCACACATATGTGGATGTGGAAGGATCCTCAGGCTTTCAGATGCGTCCTAAGCAAAGAGCGATAGGGTTAGCAGAGAGCTCCAGGCTGCAGGGCACTGCTGCCCAGGAGAGAGAGAGAAAGCACGCAGAGAGGAAATGCATCACCATTCCCAGGTTGGGTCCCCGACTGGCACACACTTTGGGGAATGCTTGCTGAAATGCTTGAAATGAACGGTGCTTTAATGAATGCTGGTCTAGTATGGTTTGCAAGCAAGAGAGTTTGCAAGGTGCACCAAGAACCAGGCCCTCTGCCGGGGCTCCTTTTCTGCTGCAAATCAGAAGGGAAGTGGTCAGCAGTTTATGCTTATGACGCAGCACATGGAGGTAAGCAAGCCAATGGGCAGGTTTTGGTTGACATGACCAAGTGAGGGAGGAAGACAGAGAATAAGGAACTTACCCTCACTCCCATGAACCTGTCCCTGAGAACGATCCATGAGAGCAAGAACACAAAAGCTTTGTTGCAGCAGAATAAGACGGAGACATCCGTAGTGTTTATTTTCTTTATTGCATGTAAGTACAGGTAGTTTGTGAGTGTCCAAAGAACACCAAAGGGTGCTGCCTTGGTAAAAAACACCTTCAAAGTCAAGCCATTGTCTCCAAAAAATCGACAGCATTCCCTAAAACAAGGAAAGAGAGGCAGTGTTATTATATTCTTGGGTTGAGACAGATCATTTTTTCCCCTATACCCATTTTTAAAGCAGATGACGAAGGGGTGGGGTTGATTATTATGTTTTTTGGAACATCTATTAAATAGCTCTTCAACCTATTGCTTTAGTCCATTGAAGAAAATGTCCCACGACGGTCTGACGTCATAGATGATTATTCCTTCTGCTCATGCTAAGTTTGGAACTGATGGTTCTAGACAGAAGGTAGTGGAGTGTTGGGCTTATCTGATCTGAAGAAGGCCCAGTTCCATGGAGACTGACTGAGGAATTCTTTTACCTGCTTGTTAAGAGAAGGAAGTCACTAGATCTTTTTCGGGGGTGGGGGGTGGGGGGTGGGGAAGAATACTCGAAAAGAACTCACTAAAACATATTTTTAAAAAAAGTTTGCCTCCAGCTGGAATTGTCTCTGGTCAGCCAGGGGCAGTCCTTTCTTGGGTGCCTCTAATACATTTTGGCTATGATACAACTGGTGTTAACTATCTGCATTTTCTCTATGAGGCCTTTTTTAGGGTCTGTCCTTCAGCCATGTGGAAGTTCTTGTCTCCATGCCACCTAAGAAACTAGCACAGATTCAAGAGCTCAGCATCGGAACAGAGAGGGAGGTGAGGAACCACCTATAGAAGGAGGTTTTTGAATGCTCTTCTGGATTCCAGGGGAAAGGACCATGAGTGTATGGAAAACCACGTGAGAAAAACAAAGCTAACCTTCCACATGCAGAAGAAGACAGCAGAGGAGGCCATGGGGTAGATGGAGAGGACATCTACCCCCTGAGAGGGGCTTGGTCTGCAGACAGCCCGCTATTGCCAGGACCACCTGGGAGCCAAGGTTATTGCTCTGCTGCCCTGACAGCCAGGCAACGGGATTGGTGGGCAAGGAGCCTGGATCCCATGGCCGTCAGCGCCCAGGCTCACAGACTGTGCCCAGTGCAGCCGATGCATGCACAAGTGAGGACAGGAGTGAGAGAAAAGAAATAATTAGAATAAGCGAAATACCCCAGCGTGGGGGAAGGGGGGGATAGCTGTAGTCTATGCCACTTAAATTTAAAATGCAGCAGGAGAGGAGAAAAATTAAGAGCACGCATCAAAGGGGATTTGGCGTGATTTTTATTTTAATTTGTTCTTATCCTTAATCCAAAATGCAATCCGCCTTCGCTCATGACTTGACTGTGGGATCGCCACAGAAGAGACAGGGAAACACATGCTCTTTCACTGAACTCAGGGACCTCTGTTGCTTCTAAACCACCACCAGGGGAATACGTCCGAATTTCTAAAGTTACCGTGAAACCACTTCGACTGAATTGATTCCAGTGCGGCTTTATACAGACAAAGCTCTCATCTGATAGGTTGATGTTTCCGCTGCTCCATGATCTTCATACAATATTTCAGTGGAATTTTTCTAGGGGGTTTTCTTGAGTCCCTGTGCACGGAAGAGTCTTCTTTCCTTCAGGGGTGATGACCAGGGATGGCTTCCTTCAAGTTTGTGTTTGACAGTAGCCATAAAGTGGTGTCAGTCCTTTCAGCATGATCAATAGGAAATACAAATTAAAAAAATTTTTTTTAATGTTTATTTATTTTTGATACAGAGAGAGGGAGAGACAATGCGAGTGGGGGAGAGGCAGAGAGAGAGGGAGACATAGAATCCGAAGCAGGCTCCAGGCTCTGAGCTGTCAGCACAGAGCCCGACACAGGGCTCAAGCCCACAGACCATAGATCGTGACCTAAGCCAAAGTCGGATGCTTAACTGACTGAGCCACCCAGGAGCCCCAGGAAGTACAAATTTTAACTCTACTTAGAGGTTACCCTTCTTAAGGGAGCACGATGAAAGTAGGATTTCTAAGTTTCCCTGACTCACTAGTATAAAAAATGATTCATGCTGTGGCAGGGGCCATCCGAAGTCAGTTGGACACGTTATGTCCTCTCTAGGTTCTAAGGAGACCAAGATGATTGGCCCTGAGCCAGTGAAACTTGTGCTGTTTTATAGTTAGAGTTGGGGGAGAATGTCCTTTGGAGAGAGAAGAGAAGAAATTATATCAATGAAACAAGAACAAATGGCTATAAAAAAGGAGACAATCTTGGAAATTAAATAAAGGATAGCTAAACTAAAAAGATTAAATAGAAAAATTGCACATAAAGCCAAGATAATCTCTCATGAGAGAAGGAAAGAGAAAGAATCTATGTGTGAGTCTTCCAAAGTGTGATGGTTGTAGAAGTGGTGGGGAAGGGGGATCCATCCTGGAGATGGAAAAGGCAAGATTTCTGAGCCCAGTAGAGTTCTTTTGGCCCTTTGTGGACTGATGGCTGGGGAAGTACAGCTAAGATGGGTAGATCTGGGTTCTAAGGAGACCAAGATGATTGGCCCTGAGCCAGTGAAACTTGTGCTGTTTAAGACTAAAGGCTGTGCACTAATCTATGTCAGGTATATATACCCTTGATTGCAAGGGGACTCAAGAGAGATGATGAGCACAAATTCTTTTCTTCCAGATACCTCTTCTTGGTACACAAAGAATAGAGTATAGTAGAGACTCTTGACTTGTTTTTGCTTAAATGATATGACAGTTCTTTCTTTAGCAGACCAAGTACTCAAGGCTGGCAGGGTATTCTCCAACAAGCTCAAACCCTTTGGTTTCTACCAACTGAGTCATGTGTTAGCTGAGATTTAGATGTTGTTTGTTTCCAATCCTGCTTGTGCCAACTGTTCTTGGTTATTTCAACTGCATAATTTATTAGATATTTCCTAAACCAACGAAATATAGTGAAAAAAGAAAGTTGTGTTTTCTCTATGAAATCTAAGTAGAGAGTTTCATGGGAAAGTCAATAAAAGTCACTAAAACATTGTTCTTGAATAACCCAACCAGGACAGCCTGACTCAGTGGAATTAGGATGGCCATTTTTTTTTTAAACCAATAAGAACTTATTTATCACTTGTTGTATTCACAATTCTAGACAAGGCACTCTGGCTGATAAAGAACAAGTAAATAGTGCTTCCTTGGTCTTGAGAATATTAGAGTGCGATCAGGGAGAGAAAACTGATTTCCTCAACAGCAAGAAATGTAAATTTAATCACGTATTAGATGGTGTGGAATATAACAGTGCCATAGAATTCATGTTTAAGGAAGAGATTTGAACTGATTGGACAAGGCCTCACACAAGATACGGATTTTGACCTGAACATTCAAGGATAGGTAGGATTTATAGTTAGGGTTGGGGGAGAATGTCCTTGGAGAGAGAAGAGAAGAAATTATATCAATGAAACAAGAACAAATGGCTATAAAAAAGGAGACAATCTTGGAAATTAAATAAAGGATAGCTAAACTAAAAAGATTAAATAGAAGAATTGCACATAAAGCCAAGATAATCTCTCATGAGAGAGGAAAGAGAAAGAGAGAAAAGGAGTAGGAGGAGGAGGAGGAGGAGAAGGAGGAGGACGAGGAAGGTAACATTAGAAGGTCAAGCCAGGAGGTCCAATATTAAACTAAAAGAAACTCTAGACTAAAGGGAAAATGGAAAAAATGAAGTGGAAAAAATTACAAAAGAAATAATGCAAGAAATGTTTTTAGAAATGTAGGATATGAATCTTCATAACAAAAGGGCCTATCAAGTACCAAGAAAACTGGCTGAAGGAAGAACCAAAACAAGGCACATATTTGTGACATGAAGGGATAAAGAGAAAATGTAAAAGCTCTCAAGAGAAATAAAACCAAATAGGTCCAAGGGGTAGCAAATTATAATAGCATCTGATATCTCAAAAACCAAAATGGAAGCTATACAATAATGACTTTAACATTTTTCAAGGGCAATGTTTTTTGGGAACCAAAATTCTGTTACCAGCCAACCATCAATTAAATGGCACAGTAGGATAAAGACATTTTCAGGTATACAGTACTCAAAAACATAGTCTCCCTTACTATTAGAGGACAGGCTGCACCAACACAAGGGTAGAAACCAAGAAAGAAGATATGGCAGCAGGAGGCATGGCTCCAACACAGGCAAGAGTGAAAGCTAGTCCCAGGAGGAGGCTCCACGGCAGATCACGTGGGGCTCTGGAAATGGAGTCTCCAGGGAAGTCTTCTGATCAAACCAGCACAGGGAATATGTTGGCAGGTTTTTGAGACGGCAGGAGATTTAGGAAAAAATATCAATCATTACTGGAAATCAGGGTAAATGAGACAAAAGAGGCAAATGTTTCTGGCAGGAGGAATGACAAGTTGTTCATAAAAGGAGACAGTCGCTGGGCACTATTTGCATGCTTATGATAATGAAAACACTATTAACCAAATGATGAGGTAGCATTATGTTGACGGGAACAGAATCAGGGCAAGTGGGTATAGGAGGGGTCAGAAATCAACAGATGTCTACATGGGAGCAACACGGAGATAAGAATTGTACATAAATTGGCATAAATAACACAAGAATTGGGAGTGGCTGAGAGTGAGGAGGTACGGACAGGGGCTGCAATTTTTTAAAAATAATTATTTTACTACCATTTGCTTTCTCAAAGTATGTACATGTATTAAATTGCTAAAAATAAAAAAAACATTATTTAAAAACACGCAAGAGAGGTCAAGGTCGCTGTGGCTGAAGTTGAAACGTGAGTGCTCTCAGACAGTTCTGAGGCGTGCAGTTTGAAAACCATAATTGCAGAGAAACCCTGCAAGGTACAGATAAAGATGCTGTGGCCCAGACAGATTAAATGATGTATTCAAGTTCAGTCAGTGGTGGAGCCAGACCCGCAGCCTGTGCTCACTCCCCAGTGAACACTCTCAATGGTCCCCCTTTCTTTTGGATCCTTTCTGTCACCATTTAGATAGGCGTAAGCCTCACCAACCTTAAAATATACCCCCCAAAGCAAAAGCAAGCATCCTGTCAGCCCCCCGTCCTCCCTCATCCCCTCTTTCAGAGCCAAGATTTTTCAGAATGGTTGTCTGCACTCAAGTCCCCCACACCCACCTCTCTCACTCTTCCGTTTACTAACCCAGCATCAGCTCCCACCACTCACCCAAACCCTTGGCCTGATTACTAATGAGCTCTGCATTGCTACATCCAACAGGTACCTTCGGATGTTCCTCTTTCTCTTGGAAGCCTCTGACGTTGTTGACTATTCCTCCTTGAAGCACCTTTCTTGACTTCCAACTCCGCACACTCCTCTTGGTGTCCTCGAACCTCTCCGCCCACTTCCAAAGCTTCCTCTGAAAGACTTCTTCAGTATTTTCCTAGATTTCTCTTCTACTATCTCCTGTTTTTGTCCTGCAGTCACTGAGCAACCTCATCTACTGTTCTAGTATCAAAGCCCAGCTGGTGATCTCTAGTTAAGACATTTCTACTGGATACCATCTGCACGGTGGACATCCCAGACACCTCAAATCTGGCCTTCTCAAATGGACGTGATATCTTCCCCCTCAACCTTCAACCACGGCATGGTACCATGATTCATATTTCTACCCAGGCTACATATACTTGGGAATCATTTTTTAAAATTTCCCCCCTTCTTCACATCTAATTCATTCGCCAAGACCTACAGATTATTTCTCCTAAATATCTCATTGCCATGGCCACTGCCCTGGCCCATGCGTCTTCCCCTCTCACTTGGACCACCGCTGCCACAGCTAATTGAGCTTCTGTCTCCACTGTTGTCTCTTCTCCAATCCATTCCATTCTCCATGCTACAGCCAGAGAGGTCCTCCTCTCACCTCGCTTTCTCTTAGGATAATGGCCAAGCTTCCCTACAAGGCTTGTCAAGTCCTTCCTGACCTGGCCTTATTCCATCCATTAACTTACCCATCACTACTTCCCCACCCATACTCTGAACTTCACTCACCTTGAACTCACTTTGGTTCTCTGAATTCATGTTTTTTCTTTCTCTGCTCTAGGTCTCAACCCATTCTCCATTTCCTTTTACTGAAACACTCTTACTTTCCCCCTCTTTCTTTGGTTGATTTCTTCCCATCCACTGGCTACCAGTTCATATACCCCTTCAATGAAGTGTGCCTGATATGTGCTCCCCAAATGCCATATACTCCTTATCACACATACAGTACCCTCTGTTGTAACTGTACTTTACTGTAACCATTTATTTCATCATCTGACTTCTTCATTAAAAAATAAGCTCCTGTGGTCATTATATTTTTGCTTCATCTTATATCCTCATAGCCTAAGACATAATCTCTATCTCTATCTACATACACACCATTAGTCTTAGAAATCCAAGGGATCCTTTAAAAATACGGATTACCTGGGGGTTCCTGGGTGGCTCAGTCAGTTGAGCATCCAGCTCTGAATTTCAGCTTGGGTCATGGTCTCATGGTTTGTGAGATCAAGCCCATGTCATTGTTGGGCTCTGTGCTGAATGGTATGGAGCCCGCTTGGGATTCTCTCGCTCCCTTTCTCTTTGCCCCTCCCCTGCTCATGCTGTCTCTGTCTCAGAAAAAAAAAAAAAAAAAGATTGCTTGGATTCAACCCTAGATATACTTGATCAAATTGTCTAGTAAGGAGCCTAGAATCCTATAGAGAATGGTGCTGTTTAAAGAAAGGGTACATTCTTGACAACATTCCATGGTTCAAAATTTACAAATCTTGATTCGTTTTTCCCACAGTATACTGTATTTCTGTTTGCCAGCGAATGTTAACACTGCCACCTGGCATTTATAGTTTCCTTGGCCTCCCAGAGCTGATATTGTGATTCTTATTTAACATTTAAACTCTCAAGAGAGTCACATTACTTGAAATTTTATGCATAAATGAATCATTAGTCATACTTACATTGTGTTATTGCAAATTTGCATTAAAATGTGACTGCTCTGTATTTTTTAAAATTTCCAAACGATTCTCATGTGCAGCTAAGTTTGGATCCAAAAGTTCTCTGTTTTCTTGCTTTAAAAAATGTTTTTAATTGTGGTAAAATCCACATAACATTTACGATTTTAAGCATTGTTTAGTGTAGTTCAATAGTGTTAAGTACATTCATATTGTATAATCAATCTCCGGCACTCTTTTCATCTTGCAAAACTGAAACCCTGCACTCATTAACAACTCCCCATTCTTCCCTCCCCATAACTGCTGGCAAACAGCATTCTACTCTCTGCCTCTGTAAATTCTGACTACTCTAGGACCTCATATAAGTGTGACAATATGGTATTTGTATTTTTGTGACTGGCTTATTTAACTTAGTATAATGTCCTCAAGGTTCATCTATGTTGTGTCATGTGGAAGAATTTCTTTCCTTTTCAAGGCTGAATAATATACCATTGTATGGATATACCAACATTGTGTTTACCCATTTATTCATTGATGGATGCTTGGGTTGTGTCACCTCTTGACTATTGTCAAGACTATCGTCTAAGACTATTGACTATAATTATTGTGAATAATGCTGTCACGAACATGAGTATGCAGATATCTCTTTGAGATCCTGATTTCAATTCTTTTGTATATACACCCTGAAGAAGAACTTCTCGATCACGTGGTAATTCTACTTTCAATTTTTTGAGGAATGGCCATAGTGTTTTGCATAGTGGCCACATGATTTTATATTCCACCAAAAGTGCACAAGGGTTCCAATTTCTCCACATCCTTATCAACACATATTTTTTTAAATTTTAATGTTTATTGTAGTGATTGTATGGATGTAAGGTGGTATCTCGTGGTTTTGATTTCCTTCATGATTTCCCTCACAATTAATGATCTGGAGCATCTTTTCATGAGATTGTTGGCTATTTGTATATCATCTTTGGAGAAATGTCTGTTCAAGTTCTTTGTCTATTTTTAATTGTTGGTTTTTGTTGTTGAGTTGTAGGAGTTCTTTATATATTCTGGATATTAACCCTTTATCAGATATATGATTTGCAAGTGTTTTCTCCCATACCATTTCACTCTGTTATGTCCTTTACTGTGCAAAAGTTTTTAATTTTAATATAATCCAATTTATTTTTACTTTTGTTGCCTATGCTTTTGGTGTCATATCCAAGAAATCGTTGCCAAACACAATTTATAAACTTTTGTCCTTATGTTTTAAGAGTTTTATAGTATCAGCTCTTACATTTAGATATTTGATCCATTTTGAGTTAATTTTTGTGTATCATGTAAAATTAGCATCCAACTTTATTCTTTTGCATTTGAATACCCAGCTTTCCTAGCACTATTTGTTGAAAAGACTGTCCTTTCCCATTGAGTGATCTTAGTATTCTTGTCAAAAATCATTAACCATGTATGTCAGCGTTTATTTCTGGGTTCTCTATTCTATTTCATTGGTCTATAAATCTGTCTTTATTCCAGTATCACACTTCTTGTCAGTTTTGATTACTATAGCTTTATAATGTTTTGAAATCAAGAAATGTGAAACCTCAAACTTTATTCTTTTCTTTCAACATTATTTTGGCTATTTGGCATTCCTTGAGATTCTATATTAATTTTAGGATGGATTATTCTATTTCTGAAAAAAAATGCTCTTGGAATTTCGGTAGGGATTACTTTAAACCTGTAGATTGCTTTGGGTAGTACTGATATCTATCAATATTAAGTCTTTCAATCAATGAACAAACACTGAATGATGGGTGATGTCTTTTCACCCATTTTGTGTCTTAATTTCTTTTAGGAACATTTTGTAGTTTTCCATATAGACACCTTTCACTTCCTGGGTTGTTTGCTTCTAAGTAATTTATCCTTTTTGATGGTATTATAAATGTAACTGTTTTATTCTCTTTCTTTTTCAGAAAAAAATTTAAAAAATGAAATATAACATGTATTTCTTTAAGTGCACAAAGATTAAAGTATATGGTCTGATTAATTTTTATAAAGAAAAATTATACACATAACACCATCTCTACCAAGATATAGAATATACTAGCACTCCAGAATCTTCCCCTGTGGCCTCTCTTAGTCATTTCCTGCCCTCTAAATATAATCATTATGGAGAGTTCTGTCACAATAGTTTACTTTTCCTTTATAAAGATAGAACCACACATTATATTTATTCTTTTGTGTCTGGTTTCTCTTACTCAGTATGATGTCTGAGAGATTTTAGTTGTAGGTAGCTGTAATTCAGTTGCTTTATAGTATCTACTTTATGAATTTACCACAATTTACTCATTCTTCAGTTGATAGATATTGAGTGGTTTTATCAATTTAGAGAGTATCCATTTATATTTTACCACATATTTGCTCTTCTTAAAGTTTATCATTCTTTTCTGAATTATACTTCCATCTGGATTGTTCCTTCTGCCTTAAGAGTCCCTTTAAGTATTTTTTTCTACTATTGGTCTGTTTGTATTAAAATATCTTTATTTTGCTTTCACTATTTAAGGACATTTTCACTGGATTTAGGATTCTAGATTGACAGTCATATTATTTCTGCCCTTTGAAGAAATAATTCCATTGTCTTCCAGCTTTCAGTTTTTCTGTTGAGAAATCAATTGTCAGTTTGTTAATAAGTCTTTTGCTCTTTTGGTAATAATCTCATTTTTCCTAGTTTCTTTAAAGATTTTGTATTTACTTTGGTTTTTAACAGATTTGCTATGACGATAATAGGTGTGGTTTTCTTTTATCCGTATTTTTTTTTTTTTTTTTTTGGTTTCAGATTTATAAATCTTGACTCTGTGGCTTGATGTCTTTCATCAATTTTGGAGAATTCTTGGCCAATATACTCATACTTTTCCCTCTACTCCTGGTACTCCAATTATACACACACCAGACCTTTCCACTGTTCTTTTTATGTATCTTGTACTTCTTTTTGTATTTTCCATTCCCCCTTTTTTCAATCTTATTTGTAACTGACCTATTTTTCCATTTTACAGATTCCTCTTTTGTTGCGTCTAATCTGTTGTTAAACTCATGAACAGACCCTTGACTTCTGTTGTATTTTTCAGTTCTAGAATTTCCATTTGATTATTTTTCATAGATTTTTATTTCTCTGGTGAAATTTTTCATATGTTCAGCATTCCCTTGAACATATTAATCAGTTATTTTACGGTGTGCTTGCACCTGATACTCCAAAATCTAGAACATCTCTGAATCTGTTTCTAACGCCTATTTTATTTTTTTCTTAGGTTTTGGTCACCTGTTTCTTGGCAACCTGCATTATTTTTAATTGATGACAGACTACATATGGAAAATTTTAAGGCTGTGAACGATGCTTTCTTCTTCTAGTGTAGATTTAATTTCTTCTGGTATGAAGATCACCTTGGCTAATTGATGCTAGCCAATTTCCATTTTCCTCCCTTACTCTTAGGTCACAGCTCTTTTATTGGTCTCAGTTGAAAGTATCTCCTGCTTTGTGGGCTTGAACCCCAACTTTTCACTCCAGGACCATGAAACTACTGAAGTTTTTGACCCAGTGGCTGATTTTCTACTTGGTTCTAGCTACAAACATGCATATCTCAGGAATCAGATAATGCTTTGGGGAGATAATTGCACATGAAAGTCAGGTTCACTTCTGACCTTTTTTCTTTTTTCCTGGGATCCTGAATCAATCCCAACCCATGGCTACCTTGGCAGCCTTGAATTCCTAATTTTATATTCCTATCCCAATGACTGCTGTAAGCTCTATGCTGTTAATTTCTGTTTGGCTTCTATAATCCACTCTGTGAATTTTTGAAAAGGGAAAAGAACCAGAAAATGTAAGCTTCCCTTCATGTGTTCCCTTTTAATCTGAGATCTTGGTGCTTCAAGTCCTGGCTGTACAGGTTGTTCTCTATGCCTTCAAACAATTTTTTAAGGTATTTTTCCCAAGTTTTATAATTCTTTATGGAGGAAGGATTGATATTTTGTTATAGAACTATCTCCCTTGTTAAGCTATTAACATTTAGAGGCTTTGAGGATGTTCTGAAATAGCCCTGGGTAGGTGATGATAAATTAGCCACACTGGTGTCAAACTGATGATTCTTGGGCCCACTCCAGAGATTTTGTTCCAGTAGGTTTGGAATGGGGAACAGGGATTTATATTTTTAAAAGATGCTTAGGAGATTCTGATGTACATCCAGATTTGGGAGGCAGTTCTCTAGATTTCTGTTTCTGAAAGTGTATCTGAGGAACATTATAACACCTGGTGCACTTATCATCCTGGTCTGAGCCACCATCATATCTCAGAAAGATTATCATCGCCATTCCTATTTTTGTTTCCCTCTTTTAAAATGTAAGTCAGATCATGCTATTCCTTTGCTCAGAAACTTCCACTGGCTTCCCATTTTATTCAGAGTAAAATATGTAAATTGGGAAGATTTGCCATGGTTCTCTCCCTCACCCCTTCAGGTCTCTGCTCAAATGTCAGAGAGGTCTTCCCAGACCCATAGTGAAATCACTATCTCAATCCCCCTCATTTCTTTATCACTTGGGTTCACACTCTCTGACATGCTATATGTTTCCTTTAAAATTTTTAAAAATTATTTTTATAACTGTTCGTGTTTACAGAATGATTTGCAGTTCTTTTATTTATTTATTTTTTTATGAAATTTATTGTCAAATTGGTTTCCATACAATACCCAGTGCTCCTCCCAACAGGTGTCCTCCTCAATGCCCATCAGCCACCCTCCTCTCCCTCCCACTCCCCATCAACCTTCAGTATATTCTCAGTTTTTAAGAGTCTCTTATGGTTTGGCTCTCTCCCTCTCTAATTTTTTGTTTTCTTCCCCTCCCCCATGGTCTTCTGTTAAGTTTCTCAGGATCCACATAAGAGTGAAAACATATGGTATCTGTCTTTCTCTTTTAATTTTATTTATTTTTGAGGTGGGGGAAGGGGCAGAGAAAGAGGAAGCCCCAGAATCGGAAGCAGGTTCCAGGCTCTGAGCTGTGAGCACAGAGCCTGACGAGGGCTCAAACTCACAAACTGTGAGATGATGACCTGAGCCGAAGTCGGATGCTTAACTGACTGAGCCACCCAGCCACCTATGTTTCCATTTTTTTATTGTCTCTGTTCTTCCACCAAAATATGAGCACCATTAAGGCAGAAACTTTGTTTTATTTACTGCTGAGTTCCCAGTGCCTAGATCATGCCTGGTGCATCATAAGCATTCTATAAATATTTGTTGACAAAGAGAATCCTTGTTTCCACACCAGATGGCTGAATTAGAATTTGGGGGTATGAGGCCCAAAATACCAGCTATCTCAAATGTGTGTATACTCCCAATTCTCTAATGTAATTCATATCCAAAAAATTAGTTTTAAAGGAGGAAAAACCCTATAGATCTCCTCCATCCTTAGTTCTAAGTGTCATCCTATTCCTGGCTATGCCAGAGACATTGGTATTGTCAGAGAATTAATGTAAAGAAATGTGAAAATGGTTCTAAGCTCTGTGTGTGTGTATTTATGTGTGTGTTACTTTCTTTATGTATGTGTGTTTGTCTTGCTCATTGTATTAAAATATTTAAAATTAAGACAGCGGTAAAAAAGACAATTTCCTGAAGGAAAATTTTATAAAAACAGCCATGGCTTAAATGGCTTAAATGTGACATAGCTAATGCCACCTTTAAGCCAGGTGACTATAGATTATCAAAGATAGGACTCCTTAAATTGGAGTCCAGATAATTTAATATCTTGTCGCTTCCAGGACCTGGTTATTTAATCCACTGAAAGATACTGTGAAAATTGGTGTTTTAGTTTCATTTCATGTTGCTTAAGAAAAGAAAATTCTAGAGTGATTTATTTCTGAAGAATAGGATTCCAACTACCAGTCATAAAGGTGGAAAGGGAAATATTCATTTTAATTGATTATGTCCAACTGTAGCCTCTGAAGGAAGTAGGTGGTGTGTGTGTTGGGGGGTAAGATTAGAGGGAATATCACTTCTGCAGATGCTAAGGCATTTCAAGCAACTCAATTCCAAGGTGAGAAACCAGACTCTAAACTTTGTTCCTGTCCAAGAACTACCCTCACATATAAGCCATTAGGATAGTACTTGTTAACAGAAAACATGATAAATATCTCACATTCTAGAAGAAAAATGTGAGGCAAACACATTGGCTACATTTATATTCGCAGGAGCTGGAACAACCCAAGAAGTTTGGTGCAAACAGTGTAGATGGCTGTGGGAGATATACAGAGTCCCTGGGGCACACAGACTCATACATTTTGTAAGGACCTCCAGGTCAGAAACCAATTAATGCTGGTTTCTAAAGGGTCCACTGTTAAAACCATAGCACAGTGCCAGGGAAATGTGATTCAGTGCCAGGGCAGGAAGCTCAGGAGATAGATTAGAACCCTAGGGAACAAACCCAGTCTTGAGCATTAGATAGAAACACTATTGATTTTCTTCTGGATCTCTCTCTGTGTTGAGCAGCTCTGGCCTGCTTTTGTACCTACAGCCCAAATCTCTGTACTAAGTTCTTCCTGTCAGGCTCATTAAGAATAATTCCATCAGCCAATGTTTTTGACCCCCACCATCTCTGTCCATAGCTTGTAATAAAATATGCATTTAGTATATACTGGTGGTGATACAATATATTATTCAAGTTCAGGGACACACACATATATGGTAGGTGATCAAAAATATAATAGATTTATGTACAAAGATAGAAAAAGAGACTGAATAATGTATAAAATAAAAAATACAGTGGGGGCACCTGGGTGGCTCAGTCAGTTAAGCATCCAACTCTTGATTTCAGCTCAGGTCATGATCTCATGGTTTGTGAGTTCAAACACCATGTTGGGCTCTGCACTGACAGTGTGGAGCCTGCTTGGGGGTTTCCCTCTCTCCTATTCTCTCTCTCTCTCAAAATAAATAAATAAACTTAACATACACACACACACACACACACACACACACACACACACACACACACACAATTAAACTAAATGACAATTTGGGGCCTCCCTTGAGTCACAAATACTAACCAAATTTGTTGAAAATAAAAATAATGATTGGAGATATTACCATAGCAAAATTAGAACTATAATCCCAGTTACACCTTTTTTCTCTTTCCTTTCGTAGGTCTTAAAGCATATGGTCAGTCGAGATAAAATGTCATTTAAATAATTTTTTTTAAAGTTTATTTATTTTGAGAGAGAGAGACAGAGAAAATGCGTGCACGAATAGGGGAGGGACAGGGAGAGAGGGAGAGAAAGAATCCCAAGCAGGCTCCACACTGTCAGCACAGAGCCTGATGCGGGACTCAAACTCACAAACCATGAGATTGTGGCCTGAGCCAAAATCAAGAGTTGGGCACTTAACTGACTGAGCCACCAGGCACCCCTTAAATATATTTGATATGCAAAAGACAGCTCACTGTGTGAGTTCTGGCTCAGAAGACATGAAAACGAATAAGTAAATGGAAGAATTAGAAGTTGGTAACTAATCAAAGAATTAAAAAAATCTAGGAAACTGTGATAAGGAAGAAATTAAAATAGGTTCTGAAAAATCAAAATAGTGAATCAACAGAGCAGTAGTTGGGGGTGGGCAGGGGGTAGGTGGGGACATAGAGATGCAGGAGAAATTCCCAAAGTATTACTCAGCAACAGGTTCAGATGATCTCTGAGAACCACAAGGGAAGGAAATTTGTCTTGAAACAGAACTGCATTTCTACCATAGCCTCCCAAGGAGACTTTGGGAAATGCCAGAATCCCTTGGCATGTGGTAGATGGGATGGACACACAGCCCTATGGACAGAGGCCAGCTTTCCTATTACACTGGAAGAGGACCTGCTTCATAGGTCCTCTATGGTCCTTCATCAGCAGATGAACGAAAGACTACCTACTTTCAAGAACAGAGGCATCACAGAAAAAGCCGAGTGGGTTGGGCAAGCTTCTAAGAACGGAGAAGAAATCTGACACTTACTCTGTGACCGAAAGGCAATATGCTTACTGCTCATGGCCTCTTTACAAATTAGGTTGATCAAAATTTTAGAAAAAAAAGAAAAAAGATTTCATCTGGAATTCCTTCAAGCTGCCTCACCGTGAAAGCACTTTAAGGGCAGTTCTTGAGCTACGCCATGGTCATTCATTCAAAAATACAAACCATCAGGTCAGTGTATCCCTAAGAAAACATGGACAGGATCTCACTTTCTAGTCCATTGCCAACATTCACTTTCAACAAAAAGATTAATCCCAAACAGGTGCGTAGGTATCCACCCTATGAACGCATTTAAAGGTGATGTCTGCCATAGTTTTGCAACTATCACACAGGAGACAGGAAAGCAATGAGAGTGAAGCCCTGAGGAAGCTCCTGTTCATCTTCCAGAGCTTGGGTGTGTTGCCATTTTGTGGGAGTAGAGCACCCTCAAGGGAGGTTAGGAGTGTCCTAAATCAAAGATGTATCTTGTTCCCTAAGGTAGGACTTTTTGCCTAGAAATTACTTCTTTTAGCCAAAATGAGGTTCGTGAGAGCAAAAAGCTCCTTCATCATTATAAAAAAGAAAAGCATTTGAGAAGAAGAAAAAAAAGAGCTAATTAGGTTTGCAGCAAGGGGAGCCAAGCCCTCAAAACAGAAGAGTCTCTGACAAAGTCTGGAACCTCCTCAGAAAGCCAGAAAAGGAGAGAAGATACAATCACAGAACAGAAAAACAGTTTTGAAACACTGACCTCACCCCCGGAACTGGAAAAACCAAAAGCAACCTAGTCATGGGGGTTGAGATCAGAGTTAAGGTAGATCAACAATCTAATCCTAATAATTTTTTTGCTTCAGTTAACATTCTTAAGCTTCTTCTATATGGTAAAAAAACCAACTTGGATTATGGAAGGATTCTAAAAATTAACTATCTCTCACTCCTAACTCCCAATCCCCAGTTCTCCTCAAAGTCAACCACCATAACAGGTTTGTGCCTTCTGGAAAGAGCCTATTCAGAGTCAAACATAAGTGGATACTTTTTTTTTTTGCCACACAGATATTTATATATAATTTAATTATACATAGTAAACTGATAAGCTTATCTGCAGTGTGATTAAAGATGTAAAATAATTATTCATCTTTGATGGGCACTAATTAAAGAATCATTATGAACAGATACAGGCATTGGGGGATGGCTTGTGCCCTATGGTGTGTGCCTACTCTATCTGGTAAAGAGGAAGGAGAGAGAAAGGCAAATATTCAATTAAAAGAAAACCTAAGTTCAGGGCCAATAGGAGGCTGCCCTTTAATTTCAAGAAACAATCCAATTGGATTCTTTATCTCTACAAAGGGCTTTTAAAAATATTGACTTTGTAGAACATTTTGTTTGCTTTCTTAAAGCAATTTTTAAAACCATAAAACAATGTAAAAGAAAAATCTGAAAGGAGAAAAGAAGTCTTACTCATGATGAAATAATTTCAACCCAATTGTGATTTTGACATATTTCCTTCAGGTTTCTCCCCAAACAGATGTGTCTACCCACATGTAATCATTATGCACACTCAAGGCCATATCTTGCT
The DNA here is from genome assembly GCF_028018385.1 of Neofelis nebulosa. Classification (NCBI taxonomy): domain Eukaryota; kingdom Metazoa; phylum Chordata; class Mammalia; order Carnivora; family Felidae; genus Neofelis; species Neofelis nebulosa. Next base: position 5,331,919 of record NC_080794.1, on the reverse strand, counting down.
TTTTTAACCGACAACATCTCATAAGAATGCTCCCTTGAGGTCACATGGTTTTCTACTTACTGGATTTGTTTTTGTGTAGGGGCTGGTGCCCTTCTGATTGATACCTGCATGGATATTCTGGCAATATTCTGCCTAGAGCTGGGGTAGTGAATATACTGTGATAGTCTTACCATCCCTCTACTATTATTCCAATTTATTATAACAAAAAAGATGACAAATATCTTCATGCTTAAAGTTTTCTACAAATTTTCAAATTTTTCCTGAAGAATAACTGTATTTATAATAGAATGTTGGGGGAGGTTATAGATGACTCAAGTGTTGTTATGAAATTCACCACCAACTCACATGATTAGGGCACATCTGTATAATTAACTGTATTATAAAGAAAACAGGTGTCATGGTGAGAGTTAGGTTCCAGACCCCTAGGGTATACTTGGCTGTTCATTTTTCATTCAAGGAGTAGTTCCCAAGACTTCAGCACCTATTTCAGGATTTTACTGAAAATAGATGGCAGAATGGCCAGCAGCATAGCATATTTATATGGCCTGGGCATGTGATATCTTCATCTAGAGTATCAATAAGCAGATTGTAAGGTGGTAAGTTCAAGATGTTCATTCCAGGGACACCTGGGTGGCTCAGTTGGTTAAGTGTCTGACTCTTGGTTTCAGCTCAGGTCATGATCTCATGATTTGTGAGTTCGAGCCCCACATCGGGCTCTGTGCTGACAGTGTGGATGGAGCCTGCTTGGATTCTCTCTCTGCCCCTCCCCTGCTTGCACTCTCTCTCAAAATAAATAAATAAACTTAAAAAAAGAAATAGTCACTCCAGCATTAGCAGGAAGGTTGGACTCTATGAAATTGAGTGTTTTCAACTTTGAGATTCTGAGATTAGAAAATAAAACCTTTCAAACATGCAAATGTCAGAGTGGCATCCAGCTAGAAGTAGTGAACTGTTGGGTAAATGTTTATTTCCTCTTTTTTCCCCCTGCATTTGTTTAGAACTTTAAGCTAACAGAAGCAGCAGAGACCAGTTACCAAAGTCATGAATTAGGCTTTTGTTTATTTTAAGACATCTTTTGGGGAATTTTAAGTGGAATGGTTTTCCCATGTAAGTCACTGCTGATCATAAGTAAGTGAAAATGTGTTTGCATTTCCCATGAGTATGTTTCAGTGTTACATATCTTCCATTCTGTAGCAGATCCAGGCTTAGCCAAGCCAAAGTATCCTTGTATATTAGAATCAGGTTGTAAAGACTTGTCTAAGCAGTCAAAATGATTAACTTTCATAGCACAACTAGAAACAAAATACTGAGTAATTTTATCAGCTTGATTTCCTACAATTGTAGGTTTTCTAAGCAACTAGTAGAATGTTTTGTTACCAGTGAGTCCAGAAGTTTGTATGCATCTATCTATCCATCCATCCTTCTATTCATCCAACTATCTATCCATCAATCAGCCTTTCTTTCTTTTCTCTTTCTTTCTTTCTTTCTTTCTTTCTTTCTTTCTTTCTTTCTTTCTTTCTTTTTCTTTCCCTTCTTTCTTTTCTTTCCATGTATCTATCTATGTATCTATGTATCTGTCTATCCATCCATCCATCCTGTTATTGGTCAGTTCTAAAAATACATGCTTGAGACATTTAGAGGCAGAAAAAGACAGGTCTTCCATGATATTAGTGGCAATGTTCTTTTTGGAAAGGGATCCAAGATAAACAGAGGGCATTAACAGCATATGAAGAATTTTGGTCCCTGAGATTCTCTCATAGGAATGATCCAGCCTTGACCATGTCTTGGAGAGGGAATATCCAAAAAGCACAAATTACATACATGTCCCACTAACTAGGGGTTTCCTCCTCCATAGGAATCTGTTCTTTGTTGGGGACTCAGCTGGTTATTTTGTGTGCACAAACAGCAGAAGTATCTGAAAAGTACAGAGAGTGCCTAATCTCTGAGCACTATCTTGGTCCACAGGGCTCCTGGCTAACCTTCAAGTCAGAATGAAGCAATTATGCATTCCATGCCAGAGGTGAAAACATCAAAGACAGTGATAACCAACAGCTTCTGTGTGTGGAGACTAAAATGCCAACTGAAGTAGTTTGGCCATTTAGGAAAGATGGGCTCTCAGAATTTCTGTGCATTTCCTCCAAACTTGAAATAGGCTCTCAATACTAGAAATGATTCTTCATGCTCTAGGGAGTTCATTCAAATACTGCCTCGTGAAATAAATGTCCTCTGAGAACCCTTGTTTGTGACAGTCCAACTAACCCAGGAGATTGGACAAGGCTTCCTTTAGCAGAAAGATACATAGGACCATCTGTGGCAAGAAAGGATTTCTCTCCTGTGCAGGTAGGAGACTAACAGGCTGGAGATGGGCACTTATGAGAATTGATAATTTAGTGCTGAAATAGAACCCGTGGCTCAGGAAATAAGTCAACCTTCTGCTTTTTAATGAAGCACATGCCCAAGAGAAGCAGAAGGACACAGCATCAAGCACTGGTTCAACCAGCCCCAGAAAATAACAGCTGCTGACCTGTTTTGAGTTTTGCTAAGCTGTCAAGAGTTGAACCAGGAATACCTGTTTACAACACATGATCCAACAGCATTTTTATCACAGAGTGAAGGCACGGTGGATCTGGTGGACCTTTCCCTGGCTCTCTGAAAGAAGTTGGAGCTCAGACTTTGTGATGGTGGGGTGATATGGGATTCAATGGTGCCATCAGAGTCACAGAGTTGAACCCCACAGCCATAGCAGATGTCTGCATTCACCCGCTGGCCAGCCTCACTTTCTTCCCAGTGGGTGGTTATTTGCCTGGGGCTTTGGAGTGGTAGAAAGAAGCATATTTAGTTCATGGTAAGGAAGAAGCTTCTAGTAACTGTTCAACCAGAGAAGAACTGAGGGCTCCACACGCTATGCCTACTTTTGTCCTCCTATACCACGTTTCAGGTATCTGGGATTCTATCAGTTTGGAGAAATGACCAGCAGGAATTCCAAAAAAATGATCAAATTTCCTGAAGACCTTAGGTGAGCAGCCCTCTCTGTCTCTGCCTGTCTCTCATCCTTGCAATGGAAAGTCCCAGGCTTGAGACTGAAGCCTGGGTCAATGACCAGAGTGCTCTCTGGATTTGTCACAGTGAGAGGCAATAGCATTTTGGCAAAGGTCAGTAGCCAGAATGGGAATCTTCAGAGCCCAAGTTTTACAAGGGAGTAATGCAGTATACGATGAGATTTCATATAGCTGTCTCATAGATCTGCTTCACAGACACTTAAGAACAGTATAATGGGATCATTAAATTATGCCACAGGGATTCCAAAAGGCCTTTAGTCTGACTTTAGTCCCTTTATCATGCACATTAATATTATCTGCTGTCCTTGGACTTTCTCAGAGGAGTATGAGCAATATCTTGTTGTACAATCTGTCTGCTAAAGCTGGCCGTAGGAAGGCAGAGCTCCTGTCTGGTTTGGAGAGCAGAGTACAGAGACGGATGCCCGGCTTGTTAGGAATCAAGGCATTTCTCTCTACTGGGCTGAACTCAGTTCTTCTGAGGTCCGCACTCCCATGGGCTTCAGAAATTCAGTCACCCCTCCATTGCCATCTCCTTCATGGAGCTACCAGGTATCTCCTCGTCCAGGGCTTCCTCTTCAACCTCCAGCTCCCTGGAAGCACCCTGCAAATACATCCCCTAATACTCTGGGCCTAGCTCTGTCATATCTCCACAGACTTTTATAAAACTCTTTACATCAGTGTTTCTTCCAATAAACCACTGGTTTCTACCCAGAGGAGGGACCCCTGTGTCTTAGTCACCTTTGTACCCACTAGGACCTAGGACAGCACCTGATTCAAAAGTGTACTGAGGGGCGCCTGGGTGGCGCAGTCGGTTAAGCGTCCGACTTCAGCCAGGTCACGATCTCGCGGTCCGTGAGTTCGAGCCCCACGTCGGGCTCTGGGCTGATGGCTCGGAGCCTGGAGCCTGCTTCCGATTCTGTGTCTCCCTCTCTCTCTGACCCTCCCCCATTCATGCTCTGTCTCTCTGTCTCAAAAATAAATAAACGTTAAAAAAAAAAAAAAAAAAAAAATTAAAAAAAAAAAAAAAAAAAAAAAAAAAAAATAAAAAAAAAACAAAAGTGTACTGAATAAATATTGGTGAATAAGTCACAAACTTAGCTCTTGATATTTTGGCATAATTTGCCAATGTCAGTACTGCTAGAAAATTCAGCAGGTGACTATTGTACAACTTCAGACTGTCAGTGCTGGCAATGATGTGAGAGACCCAACTTGCTTATTTTATTTAAATTAAAAAAATTTTTTAAATTTATTTTTTGAGAGAGAGAGAGTGCAAGCAGGGAAGGTACAGAGAGAGAGGGAGACACAGAATCTGAAGCAGGCTCCAGGCTCTGAGCTGTCAGCACAGAGCCTGATGTGGGGCTGGAACCCATGAGCCACGAGATCATGACCTGAACTGAAGTTGGATGCTTAACTGACTGAGCCACCCAGGTGCCCCAAACTTGCTTATTTTAGATATAGGCAAGTTCAGGCATGGAGGAAATGAGTTCTGCCCAGGACTATGGGAGCTGGTTAGTAGCAAGGCTGAGTCTAGAACCAAGAGATTGCGATTCACTTCCCCATTCTCTGCATTTATTTTAATGAAACCTTAATGGTGGCTAATGTGCCAGGTAAAGCAGACTATTTTCACCATGGAAAGAGTAGCCACCCACCCACTTTGCTGGCCAGGACAGAATGAGAAAACAAAGCAGAGCCCTTTGCAATGGCTCCATTGCCACTTCAGGCTCAGTGACCATGAAAGGTGTGTGTGTGTGTGTGTGTGTGTGTGTGTGTGTGTGTGTGTGTGTGTAGTGCTGAGTGCAAAGAACCTGCCTCTTTGGATTTTACAGGAATGGGCATGTGGATTTAGGGTATATTCCCTGCAACTAATTATGCAGATGTGTGGGCAATGCTCCTTGCTATTTTCAGGAGATGTGTCAAAGCTATTTAAAACCATGGGCATAAATTTATCTCTATAAAGACAAATTCAGGGAAACTGGCCTAGAGGCTACCCTTTTGGCTTTATCAACAGATTTCTGCTTTTAAAAAACAGCTTCCATCAAACTGAAGAGATGTGAATATTTGTGTAATTCAGTGTCAGGGGAACAGGCTGTGTTTTCTTTATCTTGAACCTAGAATCAAACAAAGATGCCACAAATTCAATAGGAGCTAAAAACTCAAGTGTTGTTACTAAGGAGAGCAATTTCACGAAAGCTGAAATGAAATTTTGTTGTCTCTCAAGGACAGAAATGCTTACAGCTAAGGCCAATTCCATAATGTGCCATTTTGGAAAAAACTGATTGATATTAACTGTGAAGCTTTTTGAAGCTGGCACCAGGAGACTGGTGTGTGGACGTGTGCCCACTGATTTTGAAGGCTGTTTTCCTCTTTGTGTGTGTGTGTGTGTGTGTCTGTCTCTCCCTTACACACACACACACACAGCCAGAATTGCTCGACCTAAATGGGCAGCATAGATTTCTTCAGAATTGGATGGATTTCCATGGCACACACCAACAGCTCCTTTTAAAAATAAATTAGATTGAACCTTAGGAACTGTCTAAATACATATTGGTTGGCCCTGTGCTACTGACTCAAGACACACATTGTTTAGCCTTGAAGAAGTCACTGTGATTCCCTGAGATTCAAGGATAAAAAAATGGCTGAGAGAAAGCTCTCCTTGCTTTTGGGAATTTCTCTACTATAGAGAAAACTCTGGGGGCACAACTGAGCTCCTGCTCTGGCTTCCTCCCATACTAGACTCAGACCTGCATCCAAGGAGCTGTTGTTCTCAGGGGTCCTGCTTACTCCAGAGGCTTCTTAATGGGTCTTCCTGTTTACTGTCTTGCTGCAATTCCAATTTTCGGTTCCTTTCTGTTCACCTGGGGTCTACAAGCACCAGTGACAGTCAGCTCCAGTTGTGTAAGAGGTAGTCTACATCTTCTAGGAAAGTGCAGGTTTTCAAAGTAAAAATGACCCATCTAATCTCCTGTGGCAGAGGTGTCTCGAGGCAGGCTCTTTCTTGAGTACCCTTTTTGGAAACCTGATAATAAAACTTGAAACTCTTCTTTTTGTTGCTGTTTTTTTTTTTTTTGGTTGTGGAGCACACATTGATTTCAATCTATTGTGGGAAGTCTGTAAAAAGAATGTTACTTTGGGGCGCCTGGGTGACTCAGTCGGTTGGGTGTCCGACTTCGGCTCAGGTCATGATCTCGTGGTCCATGAGTTCGAGCCCCGCATTGGGCTCTAGGCTGACAGCTCAGAGCCTGGAGCCTGTTTCGGATTCTGTGTCTCCCTCTCTCTCTGACTCTCCCCTGCTCATGCTCTGTCTCTCTCTGTCTCAAAAATAAATAAATGTTAAAAAAAAAAGTTTAAAAAATGTTACTTTACCCATCTTTTAAAAGTAAGGTATTGTGTTTACATGGGAACATCTCCGTGAAGGACAGTATTAACCATCTAATCAGCTTTTCAGTATGTGAACCTAATTAAACCCTTTTTAAATGATTGTGTGACAAAAGACAAAGTAAAGTGAGAATGAAAAATAATCACATGAGATTTTGGAGATTAACAACCTGTCAGCATAATTTATGACACTTTTCAAGAGGAAGTAAAAAAATCCTAACCTACATTATGCCAGGGAAGAAAACTTTACCTTTTTTTTTAAAATTTTGATAATGTTTATTTATTTTTGAGAGAGAGAGAGAGAGAGAGAGCATGAGTAGGAGAGGGGCAGAGAGAGACGGAGACACAGAATCTGAAGCAGGCTCCAGGTTCTCGGCTGTCAGCACAGAGCCTGATGTGGGGCTCAAACTCAGGAACCGTGAGATCGTGACCTGAGCCGAAGTCGGGATTCTTAACTGACTGAGCCACCCAGATGCCCCAAAACTTTATATATATATTTTAAAGTTTATTTATTTATTTATTTTGAGAGAGAGAGAGAAAGAGTGTGAGCAGGGGAGGGGCTGTCAAGGAGAGCCTGACGTGGGGCTCAAATTCACGAACCATGAGATCATGACCTGAGCCAAAACCAAGAGTTGGACGTTGAACCAAATGAGCCACCCAGGTGTCCCAGTCAGGAAAGAAAACTTAAAAATTTACTGCTCTATACTTTAAAAAAGCAAACAAATAGAAGAAAAGAATCCTTGCATGTGTTTGTTATTTTCTCCTAGCAAGGTTATCAGTACAGATAATCATAAATCCATCGTGAAAAAATACAGTCCTAGAACTAACAAAATAAGAAATTTCCATAAGCGTATTATGATTTATAAGGAAATCTACCTACCTTCACCTTAAACCTTAGGAATATTAAATCTAAAAATTAATAAGCCGTATGACTCTAGGTCTGTTTTTTCATCTATAAATATGAGACTCACATCCTAGTAGATGGAAAATCTATACCTGGAAGTACCTCCCTGGAGCAGAGGCCCAGGCACCTGCTACAGGCGGGCTCTGGTTTGTGAGGCAGCAGGAGGACCGACCCTTCAAGCCTGCATAGCTCCTTTCTCTCTGATCGCAGGGGCTGCCCCAACCAGCAATGTGCCTTTCCCTAGGAATATTCACTCCAGCCCAGTTGGACCCTAGGCCCCATGCTGCAAACTGGCAGGACCCTTCCCCTCTCATGCAGGGCCTTTGGGATGCCCACGTACTCATGTCAGATTCTAACATCCCTTCCAGCCTCCCAGGATGACCTGTAAGCCTCACAACCATTTCCATCAGTTTTGGGTCAAAGTTCAGGAAACAGATGATTTAGTGAGCCAAAATCTTCCCTGCCCACTTTCTCTCTGCAGGCCCGGAATCAAGACCCCACTGATCTGCAGAGGACCACAGCTCAGGAGCAGATGGCTTCCTTGTTGTCCTCAGCCACTTGGCAGGGACCAGCCTCAACCACTTGTATGCTTGCCAGGGTTCTAAATGTGCCAAGTGGTCAAAACTCATCACAAAACACAGCAGATAGGTGCTGGGAGCACGTCTACAGGGAAGGATGAATTGAGAGCTCACAAATCCCTGCCCACCTCCTCCCAAGACACATAAGCTCAAGCCCCCAGACCTGCAGCCAAGCCCAGGCATGTGAAGGCTGAGATTGTGAGCTACGGTTTCCCTGGAGCCAAGACAGCTGGCATCACCCTTTGCCACTCTCCACCTCATGTTCCTCTGTTGCTCTCATCCTGCCTTGAAGCCTGGTGCTCCTTTTTGTCCTCTACACATACAGACCTCCACTGGTTCCTCATACTTTTTGGCTTTTGCCTTAAAGTTGGCAAAAGTACTGAGTTGGAAAGTACCGAGTCCAACAGTAGTCCTTTCTGCTTCCTGGATGCAAGAAGATCCTGAGTGTTGTGAACACAAAGCCTGGCAGCTTCTCCAATCACAAAAATGTCTCTCGTGGCCAGCTCTGTGCTACCCTCCTGATGCAATCCACTCCCCACCACACCATGCCAAGGTCCCGATGTGTGGTCCTGGGACCAGGAGCATGAGCATTGCCTGACAGCTTGTGAGGAACGCAGAAGCTTAGGCTCCACCTCAGTCCTCCTCCTCGAGATCAGAATCTGCATTTTAACAAGTTCGCCTGGTGATCTGAGTGCACGTTAGCCATCTGGGTTGAATGGCAAGTACTGCCTTTCTGGCCACAGTGATTAGTGCGTACGTGTGAGAGGAACAGGCACGCAACCCAAGCTTGGCTCTAGCTTTCAAGTTCCTGGTTCCACTAATTCAGGTTATTGAATTTTCTAGTTCATTCCAGCCTCTGCAATGTCCATCCAGTAAATCCCAGTTTTCTTTTTTTCTTCCTTAAGATAATTTGGTTTTATTCATTTCTAACCTTAAGGTTGGAAGTGACCTGACAAGCATCCATCCTCAAAGTCAGAGGCTGGGGCCTCTGTGGTGCATCAGGATGAAGAAGGGAAGCTGAGCATGGTCCTCAGCATCTCCTGTGCTGATGAGTGTCCTCACCCTTGCTTCGAGGACATAAATCAGTGAGGGCATCACTCCCATTCAGGCTCTCCTACACCATGGAGTCTGTCCTGTGCTTGTGGGACCAGGTTTGTTGGAGTATAATTACAATGTCTCAGTCTGGTGATATTTTATTATGCTCATCTGGGGGTTTCCTGTACTTTTTAATCTGAAGATCACTGTCTTGCATCATTTCTAGAAATCTTTTCTTACCATTATTCTTCTAAAAATTGCTTCTCCCTCTTTTATGTTTCTGAAGCTCTTATTAGATGAACATTGTAGCTTTTAATTTTCTTATTTTCTTAACATTCTATTGCTCTTTCTCATTCTTTTTTTTTCCTTTTTGGTATTTTTCATCTATTTATGTCTGTGTTTTATTCTGGGTGCTTTCTTCAGACAATCTTCCAATTCACTAATTCTCCTTTCAGCTGTATCTGGTTTACTGTTTAACTCATCTGTTTCTAGAATGGTTACATAATTAGCTTTCATTTTCATCCCCCACCTACAATGACTTCTCCTCTTCCTTCTTTGAATATTTTAAATAGATCTTTACTGAACTTCTTTTGGGTTGTTCAGTAGTTTCTTGGGTGTGTTTTCTACCGTGTCTTGTGGTTTGCTAACTTTCGCAGTCATGGTGGGTATTTTTTTTTTTTTTTGCTAATTTCTTAGCTTATGGTTTGGTTCTGTTTGGTTTATGTGAACTTGGGCTCCATATCTGCATGTAGCATGGGCTTGGGGTTCTAGTTTCTTACAGGTGACTTTTTCTTCTCCTGTGCCAAGGGTGGGCAACCTGTTTCTGTGCCCCCATGCTCCCTGCACACCCCCGCCCCCAGTTTTGTAGACAGAGTGTTTCAAGGCTCCTCTCATGGATGGAGAGTGAGTTAGTGTATAAAATATAGTAATATTTGAAGCCAGAGAAATGAAGATTAAACCCTGCTTCACTACTTGTCACCAGCGAAGCCATTATAAGCATCTTGTGGGAACTTTAGGACTCCTAATGTTCTCATCAGAAAAATGGGCATTTTAATAGTAACCTTAGAAGACCGTGGTGGTGGTTAAATGAAATTATGAGTTAAGCAATTACCAAAGTGGCTGATAGGGGAGAAACTCCTTATATATCAGCCTCCCCCACATCCCTCCCTTCAAAGAGGACAGACTTCAATTTAAGGAAACGACTTTCAGGCTGGAGTCTAATTTCCCAGGCTGCCAAGAGTCACAGACTAAAAATGTCTTTCGCATTTTGTACCAAATCACAGCAGACACAGCGATTAGTCTGACTACATTTGAGAGAGTTTTATTAACAGTCGTTAAACCACAGAAGTCATAAGGTTTTTTTTTAAAGTACTAAATGTATAATGATTTATATCTTGAGCACTTAATTAAAGTTCTACCAAATTCTACAGTTTTCAGCTCAATTTCCTAATGCTCTGAGTTTTATTGCCTTCTTTCTTTTCACCGATGCAATGCTCTGGCTGGGGGAAGGGGCATCTATACTGTGGTACAGACCCAGCACATGAATGTTGGGGAAACATAAAGATTTGCTCCACACCAATCTCAACATGGAGGCAACTGCCTTTCAATGCAAAGTCAATGTAAATGAAGGAATTGGAATTTTGAGCTTAGAGTCAAAGTGAATGATCCTATTCAGACACTGATGTCTCATATCCTTAGGCAAAAGTTTTCACTACACTGCAGCAGCCCTTGACAGGCAGCAGACATGTGGTTAAAGGCATAGGCTCTGGTGCCACACTGCCTGGTCCAAATCCTGGGTAGGATAGTGACTTAGGTCAGTTATAGAACTTCTCTGTGTCTCAGCTTCATCATCTGGAAAATGGGAATAATAGTATCCACCTCATAGGGTTGTTAAATGAACTGCCTGTATTAAGGTACTTAGATTAGTGCCTGGTACATAGTAAGCATTCAATAAACATTAGCCATTATGATTATGATTAGTGGTTTTAGGCATATAGAAGGTTCACTAGGCAACCTGTGTCCTAGTAGAACACAGATTTGGGTGTTGGGCAGATATGAACTCTTCTATTCATTAGCTATGACTCCTCTGAGGTATTTAACGTCTATGAATCTAAGTTCTCATGTCCAATGCAGGGATAGGGCACGACTTGCAGGATTATTATGAAGGTAAAATAAGAAGGTATGTGGGAGGGGTGACCGGGTGGCTCAGACAGTTAAGCATCTGACTCTTGATTTTGGCTCAGGTTATGATCTCACAGTTCATGAGATTGAGCCCCATGTCAGGCTCCTCACTGACAGTATGGAGCCTGCTTCATATTCTCTCTCTCTCTCTCTCTCTCTCTCTCTCTCTCTCTTCTCTCCTCTCCTCTCCCTGCCCCAGCCCCACAATGCATGTGCTCTCTCTCTCTCTCAAGATAAATAAACTTAAAAAAAAGAAATTATGTGGGAAAGTGAAGTGTCTGACTGGTGGCCTATAAATACTACTTTTCCTATTAATGCAAAACTCATCACTTCTGAGAGCTTTGAGGAAATGTTTTCTTTTTATCTTGACTTATGATCTACCTTCATAGGTCTACTACCTACGGGTCCAAATTCTACCTTTTAAAACCAATCTCATACCTTTTCCGTTTAGATAGAAAATCACATATTTGGAAGTTTCTCTTCTTTGGACTGATTATCCCCACTTCCTGTCACATCTCGTGGGACTTGATCTGGGGATCTTCTTGACACTCTCACCACCACTCATCTGTGTCTCTCTTAAAATGTGGCCCCATATGACATTACTAGTATAATGTGGTCACTGAAAAAATGGACAAAACCGTCAGTTCCTTAGTTCGAGTTACTATACTTCGTTATGTACCCTGGATTCAATAAAAAATTTTGATGACTTCTTCATACAAATAACTCATGTTAATGGTGATAATCACCTGAAGTCCTTTTCCCACGTGTAACTGTCAGGCTGCCCCATCCCCCACACCAGCTCTGCTCCTCGTGGACACATGGACACTTTACATTTATTCCTATTAAATTGCTTGTTATATTTGGCCCTGCCTTCCAGCCCACCAGATCTTTCTGGATCCCAGTTCTGTCATAAAAAAAAAATCACTATCCCTCCTAGGTTTTGTGTCATTCACAAATTTCACAAATGTCAACTTTTATGTTTTTACCAACGTCATTGCTAAAAATGTGGAACAAGCCTACATATACAATGGACTCAGCCTGGTTAGAGGCCCTGAGAAATTGTCCTTGGAGTTGACATAGTTAATGAACATACATCTTTGCAGGCAGTTATTTTCACCCTTGCATGTCTTGCTTTCAAAACTGTTTCTCTATTTTTCATCCGAGTTTCTTATAAGGTGAGGTCAGAGGCTTTGCTGAAGTTCAGCTATACAGGATCTACTAGAGTGTGTGCTCTTGAGCTACCACTCAGAATTCTCACCTAAAAAAAATGGTGCCCAGTTGACAAGACAGACGCTTGGAAAGTGTGAGCTGCTTCCTCGCAGTCACCACCTGTGGTCCTTTAAAGCCTCACAAAGTATCCCTTTACTAATCCCGTCTTGCATTTGGTCTGGGATCACCTTGCATAAAAGTTGGAACTTGTGGAGTCTTTCTTCTTCCCTTTCCTGAATCTATTCTTCTGCCCCCTGCCCCTTCCCCAGAGCTCTGCTAAGACCACTAACTGTGAGTCATGACCTCACTTGCTATTTCACTGATCCCTTGTAATGCCATCCTTTGGTTCAAGTGACCTGGGCATCTGCATTTAGGGCAGCTAGGCACTCTCTCACCTCCTCCCCCTGGGCTTTCAGTGGCCTTTGATCCTTTTTTTGAATTGTTTTGAAATTGTTTGAATTTTTTAACCTAAGAGACAGAATCACAATTCAAGACTTTGTGCCTTCTCTTCTACATTCCCCAAGCCATGAGAACAGAGCCAGGCATACAGAAGGAAGGAACTCAATGAACATTTGTTGTATGAATTCTATTTGAAACCACACTAACATTTCCAGTACCAACTCACACAAGGAGGTGAAGAGTCCAAGGTAAACATTTATGTGGAACATGAGCAGGAGTGAATGTGGGCCATACGGCAAATAGTTGTTTTTGTGCATAAACTTAGACATCAGACACACCTAGGTATGAATTCTGCCCTTATTACTTTCTACCTGTGTGATCTTGGGAAAGTTAATTTCCTTCTCTGAGCCCCAATTTTGTCATTTATAAAATGGGGGTAATAATACCTATCTTAAAGAGTTATGATGGGGCACCTGGGTGGCTCAGTCAGTTGAGCGTCCGACTTTGGCTCAGGTCATGAACTCATGGTTTGTGAGTTCGAGCCCCGTGTCGGGCTCTGTGCTGGCAGCTCAGAGCCTTGAGCCTGCTTCAGATTCTGTGTCTCCCTCTCTCTCTGTTCCTCTCCCCCTTGCACTCTGTCTCTATTAAAAAAAGTTATGATCAATATTTAGTTAGCTACCATGGAAAAGGTCCAAGAGTAGTAACTGCTGCACCTCGTACTCTCAGTTATAATTACTATCATCATGACAATTATTGTGTCCTTAAAAATTCTAGGTACTGGGGGTGACCATTATGCTGTAACACCCAGGCACCACACTTTTACCACCAATCAACATTTCCATAGAGAGTGCACATTGTTGCTGGTAAACAGAATGGTGAGGATTCATCTTCCAGGCACATATTCTGTGGAAGGCTGGATTCTTCTGCCTTCATAGATTTCTGCTCTTATAAGCATTCCAGAATTAAGCTGCCTTTCAGTGGTGGCCCACTTTTTGGAATCCATTCAATCCCACTGTTATGAGGGTCTGCCTTAGGAACAAATGGACCAACCCAATTGCCTGTTGGTCTGCAGTGCTATTTTGCATTCCGCGATACCTCCAATAAACTATCAAGTAGACCTAAAAACCCACAGTTGTTAATTAGCAATGAGTTGTGCCAGTGTTTATTTTAGTCATTTGTGGAGAGAACAGTAGTAATTAGCATAAAATACCTGTCCTCTGTGTCTTAAGAATATTTGTGGAGTAAATCATAGGAGGTAAAGTAGTAGTTTGTTCAAAATAGTTTCTGCAAAATCAAGATTTGGCTTATGGTCACGTGCACTTTGGCTTGGGCCAGCCTGATGGAGGATGGCATGAAGAAAGTCTCCCATCAGGCCCGTAGGAAGGCTCTGTTCTAAGCCAAGAAGACGGGTTCTCCTGCAAGGACAAACTCAGGTCAAGAGCATGGGTAGGAGACTACCAGTTCTAATGTCACCTGGATCGTAGGCTAAAACCCTCGACAGACCCACAGGCTCACACAGGTCCATTGTCAGGCTTGTGGACCAAGTGAGCATTTGAGACTCTACTCCTGGTTAGCAATAGGGACTGCAGTATCAGCTTGGTGGGTCCTCTGAATGTTTATTCATTCCTCTAGAACCAAGCACAGAAGTATTTGGGGTGAAGGATTTGGGCTTCTTGCTTTTCCGTAAAGTGACTAGCTGGGGATTGTGTACAGCTGTGTGCAACGATGTGAAACGGGGTTGGGAGGGGTCTTTATTCTGCCCGACAGCTCACGTCACAGGGCTGTGAGGCCAGGATGCTCCTCTACGCTATGTGCCAGGAAATGTTGGCATCGGAAAAGCACCAAGGGCTTAGGCTCAGCCTCAGCCCGGCCGCTACAGTGTGTTCCTTGCTCCCTGGCCAGGGCTGCAGTTCTGACGGTAATTTGACATGATGCATTAGAGATGAGCAAGTGCTTGGTCGAGCCTTCACAATGCACTGTAATCCTGAGAAAAAGTACACAGAAGTCTTCACACACACTTGATATGATTGCTTCACAGGATCTGACAATGTAGAATATCTCTTTCCAAGTGAAAGGCCAAGCCGTTTTGAAGGTCACCTTGGAGGGGTGGGTTATATTACTACTTATCACGGACCCCTTTGCGGTTCAAGAAGAAAAAACCTAAGCTGGCAACTGTTTGCTTACACTTATTCCATGATGTGTGTCTGAAGATTCTATTTTAAATTACCTTTTTTTTTGTTTGTTTTTTGTTTTTTTGGTTCCAAGAGTTTAAAAAAGTCTGCTTTAAAAAAAAAAAAGTATCATAGTTGATGTAGGTTGACTTTATGTCCACTCTTTTCTCTGCCAACTGGGGACAAAGAGGAAACAGAAGCCTCAAACCATGTGGATTAGTTGGCTCAGACTGCTGTAACAAAGCACCACAGGCTGGGTGGTTTAGAAGCAGAAATTTACTTCTGCATGGTTCTGGAGGCTGGAAGGCCGGAAGTCACAGATCAAGGTGTGGGCGGATTTGGTTTCTCCTGAGGCCTTTCTCCCAGGCTTGTACTCGGCCAGGTTCTCCCTCTGTACTCACATGGTCGTGCCTCTGTGTACCTGTATCTGAGCCTCCTTATAAGGGCACCACTCAGTGGGGATTAGGGCCCACTTGTTTTAACTTAAGTGCCTCTTTGAAGGCCCTAGTTCCAAATACAGTCACATTCTGAAGCACTGGGGGCTGGAACTTCAACATATGAATTGAATTTTGGGGCACACAGCTCAGCTTATAATACTCATGTAAGCCTGGGAAGGCCCTCTGCTGTCTCCACCATGACCTGCGTTGACCTCTGCCTTTAGGAGGACGTGTGGCACTGAAGACAAGTTGCCAAGCAGAGTCTGCAGGCCCTTCCCCTCGGGGTCTCAGCGGCCCAGCCATTGCAGACAATTGTGAAGCACTCCAGCTAGGATGCCAATGAGGTTGTGGGGAAGCAAGGCCACGTCTAGAGTCACGCTTGGGTTCCAATCTTGCCTGTGACAACTAACAAGTCATTCAACCTGTCTGAGCCTCAGTTTCTCCATCTTTAAGAAGGAGGTGCTAACAACACCTACCTCCTAGGATGCCTGTGTGGTTGAAATGGGACAAAGTATGTGTGTGTGCTTAGCGCCACGCTGGCCCCTGGCCAGTGCCCAGGAATGGGGCTTTTCATAATCATGTACAAAGTAAAGAGAACGTCCTGGAAGTTGGGAGAGTCATCCTGGGCTTCCTAGGGGCTTAGTTACCCCGCTTCCATCTTCCTTTCGTTCAGTGTCCCCCAACCATTTTCCTGTCCCACTCCCCTCCCAGAAAGCCCACTTAATACTGTGTCGTGCCTTCCTGGCCACAAGGGCATCCCTTGTTATTCTCTCCACTGGCTTGCAACACACGGCCTGGCAAGGCCTGCCTCAGTTCCAGGGCGAGTTTATTTAATAAGGAGTCTCACTAGAAAGGTTAACACAGCCATTAGTTACTCTAATTATGGTTCCCCTCCAGACTGCGAATGTGCTTAGGCGTCTGAAAGTAGGGGGTGACCAAGAACAAGGGCAATATCACATGCCGGCTGCCTACGAGGATGTTCGTTCATCACCCAAAGTGATCTCATGAGCGCCCCCGGTTGGGGTGAAGCCATGAGCTGAAAATGAGCAGGAAACATTTCCCCTAATGGCGCACTGGAGAAAAGCAAATGAGGAATCTCTGGATGTCGAAATGCTAATGCTTTCTATCCTGAAGGGGAGTGGTTCCTGGTGGATAAAGGATCAAGAACTCTCTGGCCACAAGAACAATGGTGAGCCAGTTAATGAGCCAGATGCCATTTCCACAGTCGCTGTCAAGCATGCTCATTTGCTAACTGGGCAAGGATGAATGGGGTAATGGTGCCTGACGTGCCGGCAGATCCAGGGAAGTCTAACTAATGTGCTGTGAAATAACAACACATCACTTATTTACATAATGGAGCCAAGCCAAGGTCTGATAGCACAGCCGTAAATGGACCAGTTCACAATTAGCATTTTTAGTCTTTGCTGTTCTCAACCGTGAGACAGTCCATATTTTTTCTTCCTGTTGTAGACCTAGCCTCTAGGGGAAGCTGATTCTCCAGGCCCACTCCACAAGCTACCAGGGTACTTCTCAGAGGTCCTGCCCACATTTATTTCTGTGTGGGTCCTAGCCTCCATTCTCTTGACACCCGTCTCCACCTCCTGCCCTCCCGTTCAGATCTCTTCAGGGTGCTTTGTGTAAATGCTCTTCTCTGACCTGTGGCTCTAGGCCCTTGCTCCCTGGCACAGAGGGCCCCAGAGCCCTGAGCCTGGCCGGGGTTGAAAGGAAGCCACATGTTCATCTCCCTTCTGCTTTTTCACCTGTTTTTAAAAACCACATGAATCCAACCAAACCCTACAAAAAGTTATCTTGGGAGAAAGACACCCACATGACAACATTCCAACATTGGTCTTTCCCTTTTCCAAATATTGCAGTGTCCCCTTTATAGAGTCAATGACTTTGACTTCAGCCATTCCCGCTCTCATTTGGCAGTGTCTTCTGCCTTCCAGAAAACCAATATAAAACCATAACTCTTGTGGGTCCCAATTTCTAGCCACAATCTTGGGTTACGTCTTTTTCAGGTATGTCATATTCACTTGGTTAGGGTGTAAGAACAAGAGAAATGCAGATCGAAGGTTAGACAGGGTGGGATCAAATGGGGGCACCCTCTGTTGTATTTCTTCTTTAGGAAAATGAGATAAGCATTTAACGAGACTTTAGGCTAGAGCACAAACCCACTTCCAAAGGTGGTGATATGGAAGAGTATTAAAGCAAAGGGCCAAAAGCGTGGAAACTCTTTCCCACCTACACAGGACCGATGTAAATATGGTTTTAAGTGAAGGCTGAGATGGCCCACATGTCTGGGTATGAGGAACATTCTTTGCCTAGAAATTCTGATTCTAGCACAAAGTATTTGCCTCCACATTCATATCTTACCCAACCTTTTCTCCTCCTCTCCCTCCGTAGAAAATCGAAATGTGGCTGGTAAGCTGCCTTCACTCTAAAGCCCCCTAATTAGAAAACAACAGCATGTGACAAATGCGGTTCAAGTGGCTCCCAAACCACACTGGAGTCCTGTCTCTACCTCTGTGATTTCATTGCCCACAGTTCCCTCTCTTACAATATTGTCCACCAGGACAGGAGGACTTCTCCAGAGACCTATCACTCCTGGGATGGAGGGTCCTTCTTCTTGTGTTCTCTTAAGCCACCTATCCCACCCCTTGCCTGCTGTACAGGGACCCATTACGGCTATTAAAATACCATTGAAACCACTGCGACTTTGAGGGCACCGGCTATCTACAAGATGGCTAGATTTGAGTTCCACGGCACATGTCATCCAAGCCAGGTCAACTTAACCTGGCTGAAAATCTCTTCCAAGCATCCCTAGTTTTATGTCCGAGCTCCTCCTGTGACCAGATCCTGTGAGGGTCCCATCTTTCCTGCTGGTTCAGCTTTGCCGTCACCTCCTCAGTACCACACGAGAGGCAATGCTTTTCAATTTCTCTATCCTCAAGAAAGCAGATGGCTTTTCTTTGGGGTCCTCAGTCTTGGGAACACAGGTCCAAATTACTTTCTGATAGCTGTCTGCCCTTTGTGCTATCTGTGGATCTGCTTAACAAGGTTCCAGAAGCTTTGCTGCTAGAGGCACCAACATCCTTGCCAGCAATGTTGAGGTGTTCCTCTGTTCCTGCTCCGCCCCTCAAAGACCCTCTGGAACTCCAACCTCTCACTTGCTGGCACATGCTCCCAAAACTCTGAGAATATTCCACCTGGGTAAGGCCCCCCCTTGAAGCCACTCTGCTCTCAGACCCTTTTAGCCTTAAGCATCACTGCTCTTAGATGTTGTCTGGGGTGACCTGCCTCTCATCTTGGCCTCTCTCAACTCTAGCAGTCCTGGCGGGACTCCCAGAGCTCCCTCTGGGAGTGGGAAGGCACCACTTGGAGGGGAAGGCCACCCCACTGTTGTACAGCTCCAAGACAAAGACATTCTCCCTTTATTGAGCCTTTGTGTAGCAACAACATGGTATTAATAATTGATACTAATAATTATGGGGGCTACAAGTCTAAGAAGTCGTGGAGCAGGATTTGAACTCAAAATATTGGACCCCTCTGTCTGTATTCATGAGCATTACAAGCAATATCCAGCCTTCTTGGATAGCTCTCATTTGCCCTCTGAAACAATTTAAAAAATAGTGTAAGTCTGGCCTCTCTTGTACATGATAATGTCCCAAAATATCTGAAAACACTGAAGAGAGATACCCTCCTCCCAGAATTTTCTCTTCAAGTTAAGCATTTTATTTATTAAAAAAAATTTTTTTTAATGTTTATTCATTTTTGAGAGAGACAGAGCATGAGTGGGGGAGGGGCAGAGAGCAAGGGAGACACAGAATCTGAAGCAGGCCCCAGGGTCCGAGCTGTCAGCACAGAGCCCAACACAGGGCTCAAACCCACAAACTGTTGGATCATGACCCGAGTCGAAGTCAGAACTGACTGAGCCACCCAGGCGCCCCTCAAGTTAAGCATTTTAAACTCTCCCTAAGGTCATGCGCACAATGTGGTAGACACTGGCCACACGTGGCTTTTTACAGCTGACATGTATTCTAGATGCATCACCACTGTGATCTTTTTTTGTACATACTCTCAAGGAGTGGTGATCAGACGCCAGCCCGTACCCTAAATTTCACTCTTGTGCAGAATTTGAGCAACCATTAGCGCTTGGGGCCATGCTAAACACAATGAGCAAAGCCTTCTAGGTCTGGGGCTTTATTGGGAATCATATATTTTGCTTCTAAATATTGAACTTAGTTCCAGGATGCAATGCCTTACATCAGGGGGTTCTGTAAGCTTTGCTCATTGCCAAATCCGGCCCAATGGATGCTGTGTAAAGAAAGGCCCTACAACAGCCACACTCATCATTTATGCATTACTGGTGGCTGCATAAGCTCTACAATGGCAGAATTTGGTAGGTACAACAGAAACCAAAAGTATTCAGTACCTGGCCCTTTTCAGGAAAAGTCTGCCAACTCCTTAGGTCCAGAGAGCTTTGACTGCCTCATTAGACCAATATGCTAAAATGAGGGGGAAATGTGGAAAATGTGGAGGAGACAGCATCTGTCTTTGCAAGAACTGAGGTTCCCCTTCTGCCAAAGATGCATGTCTGCAACGATTAGGGCTTCTAATTCTTACCAGAATCTTCAAAACCCAGCACTTTGGGGGGAATAATTCCTAATGTATTTAGTTGGTTTAACTGGTAAGTGACTAATTGGTAACTCAGACTGGAACATTCAATGGCTGAAACCAAAGAGCTTAATTTGGAAAGGAATTTGTCAGAGAACATCTTCAAAGAAAGAGACCCCAGAAACTATGATTTAGCAAGTCTGGCTGGGACTTAGACCTCTGTACTTGAACAAGCTCCCCAAGAGATTTAGATTACAGGTGTCCCACTTGTCATATTGAGAAATACTCATCTCTTTGAAGGACAAGCTCCCTTGTGGGTGCTCCCTTTGAAAAGTGGAGGCTCCTATAGAGTTTCCAGGAACACATGTGCCTGCGCGGGCCTTTCTCTTGCAAATGAAAGAAGGACTGCCATCACTTCTTCTGTTTCCTCTTTTATCAGTGCCACCTCTGGAGCTCAGTAACTTTGTTGGCACCACCAGACTCTGTTGGGTTGGGATTCCTGGATCCATAGCCTTGGGATGTGGGGAGCAATCTGCACCAGCTGCTGGGGATGGGCAATGCCAGAGAACTATTGGCCACTTAACACTTGCCTTGGGAACATGTCTTTGCGGGGATACCTCAGTTTACCTCCAGCAGAATGATGGCCTGGGTCCATGCTGGGTGAACAGCTCTGGGAAGCTGTCGTGTGGGGCTCTCAAGCTAGGGAGGCTGGTGGCCATACAAGTGGAGGGAACCAAGCCAGGGGAGAGAATACTGGTTGGTGGCTGGGGACAGGGGGTGGGAAGACCAAGTGGGTCCCAATGGAACGGCATGAACTGGAGTCAGAAGAACCCTGTTGGGGAGTTTGGAGGCTGGGTCCCAATTCTGACTGTGTGGCCAGGGGTGATTAACCTACTTGTTTTTTTTCCCCCTTGTTATTAAAACCAAGGAATTGGGTTAGATGCATGTTCTCCAAAATAACATGCTGAGAGAGTCTGACAAGTTCATGAACACAGAGCTCTGTGAGTCTTCCTCTTCCCCACAGCCTTCCGAAAGCTTCTCACTGCAGCTGGAATAAAAGCAGCCCCTTCCTGAAGGTTCAAGGCCCTGCGTTTCCTGTGTCCCCACTCCCCGTGCTCTGCCATGGCACTCCTTTCATCCTTCCTGCTGTCAAGCCTGTTATCACTCCAGAGTCTTTTTTAATGATTTGCTTCAGAGGACCGCGTCGTGTGAAATCACATGAACGTGTGTACGGCTGACTCTTGCGCAACACGAATTTGAACGGCGCAGGCCCACTTACATGCGGCTCTTTTACAGTAGGTACAGTCAATGTATTCTCTCTTCCTTATGATTTTCTTCATAACACTTTCTTTTCCCTCACTATATTGTCAGAATATAGCATAGAACACACGTAATATGCAAAATATGTGCTGACTGTTGACGTTATTGGTAAGGCTTCTGGTCAACAGTAGGTTATGAGTAATTAAGTTTTTGAGGAGTCAATGGGGATGTGCGGCCTCTCAACTGCAGGAGGGGTTGGCACCTCTAACCCCCACGCTGTTCAATGGTCACCTGTACTATATCTGTACATATCCTTCTATGTGTAATATGTATGTGCATGTATTTGCATGTGTGTTTGCATGTACATATGTGTAGGCATATGCATGCATATGTGTACATATGTGTGTGCGGGTATATTTGGATGTGGGTGTGCGTGCACGTGTTTGTGTGTGTGTGCCTATGTGGGTTCACTGCCGTCTTCACGAGAATGCACACAAATGAGGGTGGGCACTTGGTCTTGTTTACTGTGCAATCACCAGAGTCTAGAACAGTCTTGGTACATCTTAGACACTCAGTAAGTGTTAGCTGGAAGAACACATAAGTTAGATGTTAATTACATCTCTACACAATGGGGGGGGAGAAACCCCAAATAAGCAGTTGAATAAGCCAATGAATAAGAAATAAAGCAGGAAAGAAATACGGGAGGTGTTAATCTCCTCCCGTTTTGTGAATGGGCAATAAGTCAGAAAAACCCCAATTCAGGTTCCTCTGTTACTCCTTCCTCTTAACCCATGGCGGGTGGGAGCTTTACCAAAGCTTTTGGGTCAAGGGGAATTATAAGGCACACTGTGTGAAATCCATTACTACTCTCAACATGGCACATGATGAAAAGGGGTTACTTTCAAGGTCATGGTAGTTACTTCTTCTTCCCAGCAGATACTAGCTGGGCAGCCAACATGCACAAGTGTGTCCCAAGTGCCAGTTACACCTCCTAATGCTGACCCTCCCAGCCACACAGGGTACTGGTGGCTGGCTTCCCTCTTCCCTCACCGGACTGTGCCTGATGAAGAATTCTGTGAAGACCTCCCTCCCTTCTCTCAGGCTACTCCTGCTCCCGGTGATGTCAGAGAAGATGGCATTATCCCTGTAAGAATGGCTCTACTCTTTCTCCTTTTCCTCTCCAACAACTGAGAAATTACTATTTTAAGTTACACAGTGCTCAGAACCAGCTCTGGGGGGAGAGAAACACCCTGAAGCTGCCCCTGGCGATTCTGCATGGGGCCCCTTTGTGCTTTCCACCTGCCTTCGCTATTGATGCTGGTGGCAAGGGGCCAGATGTTGGCTTTTAATGGGCACCAAATGTTAGTTTTAACAAGGCACTTGCTGGAGTGCACTAGCATCCAAAGCAAGATTCATCCTCATTTTTCATTTAATTCAAATAAAATCTCTACCTTTTATTCTGCGCGACACCCTTCTCTTCTCTGGCTTCCTCCAGTCCTGGAAGCCACTTATCGAACAGTGACAGAGGCATACAAAGCAACCTGCCTGAGGAACGAATCTGCTGGAGAAAGAGCTGTGATGATATAGCCCAAGGCTCATTCTGCCCATCCTCCTGTGCTCTGCCCATGTTGTTTGTTTTGGATTATCTGCTCTGTCTCAGGCATTGGGCTAGGCCCTGAGGATACATACAGATCAACAGGACACGCATGACACGGATTCTGGCATCACGGATCTTTCTACTGAGTTGGTTCGAAAGCACATACGGTACGCTGTAATGCCAGGTAGAGCGTGCAATGGGCCTCATGCAAGATAGAGACAAAGAACCACCGAGATGCTGCAAAGAACTCCTGGCCCCAGCCCCCCAAGCACCGCTGTCCATGGTCTCCTCCAGCCCCCGAGTCTCTAAGCTCTCAGCACCCACAGGTTCTGGTTGGTCAATCTCACTGTGGATGAGAAAAGACATTCACCGAGGGCTTATCTTGGGTGCAAGGCCATGATGTGCTGGAGGACCCGGAATCCGTGCTACTTTCAGCATTTCTGAGCTGGAACAGACTTAGACTTTTGAGTAAGATTTTTTTTTCAGATTTCTGTTGTATAAAAACATCCCACTTAACCGACTGTGAAGAAGTGATACAATGCCAGTGCAATGGCCATTATCAGTCGCATGGTGATCACTTCCTACAAGTGTCGCCTCATGTATGAAGAGGTTAGAGTGGGGGGCCCTGGGTCTGACACACCTGGCTCAGCTCTGACTTTTCTGTTTCACAGATGTGTCACCTGAGGCAAGTGAGGAGGGCTTCCGGCACCTCGGCTCCATGTGGAAAATGAAGAAAATAAAGGCACCTATGTGGATGGAACTAGAGGGTAATATGCGAAGTGAAATCAATCAGCCAGAGAAATACAAATACCATCTGATTTCACTTGTATGTGGAATTCAAGAAACACAACAGATGAACATAGGGGAAGGGAAAGAAAAATAAGATAAAAACAGAGAGGGAGGCAAACCATAAGAGACTCTTAAATACAGAGAGCAAACTGAAGGTTGCGGGAGGGAGGTGGGTGGGGGGATGGGCTAAAGGAGTGATGGGTATTAAGGAGGGCACTTGTTGGGATGAGCACTGGGTGTCATATGGAAGTGGCAAATCACTAGGTTCTACTCCTGAAACCATTATTACACTATATGTTAACTAACTTGGGGGGGAAAAAAGCACACCAACTCCATGGGGCTCTTATCAGTACTTAGAATAGTACTTGGCACCACATATTAAACACTAAATAAATATTAGCTATCATCATAATCATCTTCTATGCCGTATATATACACACACACATACACATACACATACATACACACACACACACACACACACACACACCAGTATTTATCAATGATGCTTTAGCCATATCAGAGAACATTCCATAGACAAATCAACTGTCTGAGATTAAGACTCAAGTAATGTGTGTGTGTGTGTGTGTGTGTGTGTGTGTGTGTGTGTATCTGGTACATTAATGAATATATGTGTGTGTGTGTGTGTATAAAATACACACACGTGTGGTACATCTATGTATATATATGTGTGTGTGTTTTATGTATATATTAGTCTATCTATATCTACTATACTGTATACTATAGTATAGAATAGTATATACTATATTAGATATGCTAATATCTAATATACTATAAACTCACATATGTATATATTAGTCCATCCATCTGTCCATCCGTCCATCCATCCATCCATCCATCCATCCACCTACCACCTATATCTATCCATGTATTTATGTATCCATATACCTATGGATAGGTGGATATATCTAACTAGCTAGCTTATGTAGGAATTTTGAGTACTCCTCTGTATCTGCAATATTGAAAAAGAATCTGTGTACCCTTAACTGGAAATGACATAAAATGAGGAATTCAGGGGAATGAAATTGGTATCTAAAGGAATCCTACTCAACAAATGAGGTGTGAAGTCTTTCAAAGGCAGAATTCTGTCTTCTGTCTGCAGCACTGATGATTAATGTATGGGAGGACAAGACAGACGATGACTAGGGATACAGCCACCAACCAGGATGTTCTTCCTCAGCAAATGCAGTCTGCAGTATCACACTGGCCTTGGCTTGGATGGCTTTCTCCATTGGGTTTGACGAGCCGAGTAGTATGTCATCCTACAGCAGGGAATGCCAAGGTCTCGTGCCCCTGACGGGACGTGTTTGTTCACAGAGACTCCCCTCTCTCCAAATTACTGTCTATTTGTCTCATTTGGTAATTGATTATGTGCAGTCTCCAGTGAAATTTCTTAGGTTTCTTTTTAACATTTTATGTATCTTGTGTGTAGTTATTTTCCTAAATGGATCATATTCTCCCTAGGTTTACCAGACTATTTCTTTTGTGTATCTATTTCCATCTTATCTATGCCTATACCAGTGCCCACGCATGTCACAGCTCATAGTAAGTCTTTATTAAGACTTTGTGTTTGTTCTCCAGCAGCCCAGATACACCCAATAGGATACTTTTTTAATTGGAACAAAAACTTCCCCTGAAAACTATTAAAATTTTACCACCAACAATTTTAGGAGTTGAGCTATAGGTTGCTTGTTCCATCTCTGATTTTATTTACTTACTTATTTATTTATTTATTTATTTATTTATTTATTTATTTATTTATTTTTAATGTTTATTTATTTTTGCAGAGAGAGAGAGACAGACAGACAGATAGACAGAGCATGAGCGGGGGAGGGGCAGAGAGAGAGGGAGACACAGACTCTGAAGCAGGCTCCAGGCTCTGAGCTGTCAGCACAGAGCCAGACGTGGGGCTTGAACTCACAGACCGCGAGATCATGACCTGAGCCAAAGTCAGACGTTCAACCGACTGAGCCACCCAGGCGCCCCTGATTTTTCTTTTTATAAAGCAGACTTCAATGTATACAAAAAAAATTTTAACCAGAATTCTACATCCTTGAGTGTAGCCCATTTTGTACACAAATGTTACTAAATGGTATGTGACGAGCAAGAGAGGTACAAAACCACTCTTCGTCAGTCTTAACTTTTCCATGACTTGGGTGCCTTCAGGAGCTGATTATTGTCACCCTTGGGTAGGGGACTTCCCAGACTGCTCTTCCCCTCCCCACCCCATCTCCAGCTGCTCTAGATAGCATTTCATGAATTTATTTTCATTCCTCCAAGGCTCTATGTGTGCCTTCAAGCGTCTCCCCTACCCATTCCTACCTTATTCCAGGGCCTCACAACTTTGTGCATGGATTACTGTGGCCACCCTTCTGAAAGCTTTCCCAGCCACACCAGCCTTCACTGTGACCTGCCCCAAATCCTATACCATTTATAATCTGTAGCACATAATTTATGACTCACACCTGTGTCAGCCCTTCCAGGGGCCACTTGTAAAGGGTAAGTCAAAGGAATTCATCACTGAGACTCTGAAGTTGTGTAAGCAACAGCCTATGCGAAGGGTAGGAAAAATAAGTAAAGACACAGCTGGAAGTCTGATATCTGGCTTTGGAAATAAGTCAAGTGAAAATTGGTGCACTGAATGAAGGAGGTTCATCTACAGAAAAGCAGGCAGGGGCAGCCAGAGTGAGCCATTACTGGCAAATCTCTGGAATGCAGGTCGTATCAGATTACAGTGGTCCTGGAATGAAATAATGGATCACGGAACAGAAGGAAGAGGCTGAGGGAAAAGCAAGAAAGGCACTGGTTAAGTGCTGCCCACACAGTCACTTCCTGTCCCGCAGTCTAGACTCAGCACCCCTAGTTAATAAATCCCAGGTGCTGAGGCCATCCTAGGAGGAGTTCAAAGTCTGTTTCATAATTCTGGCTCACCAAGGACAGCATCCTTGCCGTCCAAATTGGTGGAGAGAAGCAGCCACCAGGCAAGAGAAACAACAAATAGGGACAGTCAACAAGCCCCACAAAGACAGCATATGGAACCATGCAACCTTTCATTTGGAAAGCAAATCTATATAGGAATGTCACCATCACAGACGGAAAAGGAGGTTGGGAAAACATGTGGAGTTTAAGGAAGATCTGACACAATTTTCATGCATCTTTAGAAAGAACAATAAGGCTTCTCTGATGAAGTCATAGGACAGGCTCTCAGGGGTGCAAGAGATTCTAAGAACATGGGAGCCAACCCCACATGCATCTCTTGATTTCCTCCACAATCCATCTGACATTGGTTGTGCTGGCCAATGCTTGTACCCAACCCTCACCCCACCCTTCAGCCTACTCTGTCTCAGGACAACTGCAAATGCAGGAAAGGACTCCAAAGAGGTCACAGGTATAACAGTGTTCCAACAGTGTGTGTGCAAAGGTTGTGGAGAAGATGTTCTTGATGTGTTACTTCCTGACCTTTCTGATCCTGCAGTCTACAGCTGAAGTATGTTGTTCTGTTGCTAGAGCCCCTTATGTCCTGTTATCCAGCTTCTCCGAAGAGTTTCACTGATAGCAATCTACCACTCTCTTAACATCTTACTTTCCATACTCTGGCAAGCATATCTAGTTCTAGAATATTCCATCAGGATGGCCAGCCAGTGATTCTTAAACATGAATGGGTTCTATCGCTCTCTGCTTGTGGTTCTCACACATTTGTTAAGTAGAGCTCAATCAATCACAGAGTTGAAAATCAAGGTATCCTCATTATTCACTGGGAAGAGGCATCAGATTCATTAGCAATAGTGAACAGTGAGTAGTGACTACAATAGTGAAATAGTAAGATTTGGCTTTTCTGTGCAAGCAAAGTCTCTTAATACTATGATTTAGGTTGAGACTCAAATCTCTGATGAATGAGATTTTTGTTTTAGGCCAGGTTTCTTTTAAATAATACCCATAACACATTACACTTTACATTTTATAGCACTTTTCCATTTTCTTCTATGGGTCTCAAAGGACCTCACAAACAACTATAAAGTCAAAGAGAAAGGGAAAAAAAAGCATGATTTCTATTTTTCAAAAGGAAGAAGCCCTGAACAGGACATTTACTAATAATCCCAGGAATGAATTCTTTAATTAACAAGACCAAATTGTAGATATTTGCAGTTTCTATACTGAGAGTGTTAGGATTCCAGTGACAAGTATTTCAAAAACTTTTTTTTTAATATATGAAAAGAATAAAGAATGACTCATTACACTGATGGGGCTCTGTACATGGTACAAAATAACAGTACTTTTTCTCAGTCCTTGTACCCACCCAGGACCTCTTCACAAAGGTAGAGGTAAGCCTAGATGGACAATCTGTCCTGGTGGTCACCACTGGAGTCCCTCAAGGGGTTAAATCAACTCATATCCACCCCCTTCCATCTTTAAATTTATAGCTACTCTCCTGCTGTTTTAGGAAGCCTCTGACTTGAACTTTATCTAATTTTAACAGCAATAAAATTCCAGAGGCAGAGGTATAAAGAACCCAAGAAGTGCATGCTGAGACTATGGCTTACAATAAATGATCTGCCTTTGTAGCTGTTGCTACAGATCCCTTCTTCCATAGGAAGAGGTGATATTTTCCCATTTTAAAAGCTACATAGAATCGGCATTGCTTAACATTGAACCGCCCGTAAGCATGATGAGGACTGTTTTTGAGCAATTTATCAAGCCCCTCTCTCCTGGGCTTCCATGACAGCTGCCTCCCACCTTCACAAGACCCTGTGTCGGGCAGGGATCATCTCCACTTGGCCTTGACAGCTGTTACACAGAACACCCTTCAGGAGTGAAACTTGAAACAATCAGTTGCCTTTTCTCTCCCAGAGAGACTTTACTGTGGCCTCAGCTTGGAATGGCCATCCATCACAATTAGCAAGTCTGGGCCAGCACAGTCTTCCAGAACGTGCACTGAGCTTTGTGGGCAATTACCAGCCTTTCCACGGACTCTGGAGGGCAGGGGTGAAGGGACTGCCATCTGAACAGCAGGTATTATGGTCTGAAAGCTTCATGCTGCCACAGATCACACAGTGAAATGGTTAAGTAGTCTTAAAACTTTTTATTTGTATTGCTAACCATGCCTCCAACCCACAAACTCTGGCATAGCCACCGATGCGTAAACAACTTGATAGATTTATTTATTTTTATCTCTGAGAAGATGAGATGGGCTAAGAACTCCTTTACAAAGTTTATGGTATGAAACCCTTTCCTCTGGACTGGCTGTTACCTTCTCTGAAGCCTAGGCGATTTTCTTTCCTTTTTTGATTTTTAAAAAATGTTTATTTATTTATGTGTGTGTGTGTGTGTGTGTGTGTGTGTGTGTGTGTGTGTGAGCGAGTGAGACACAGAGAGAGAGACAGAGAGAGAGAATCTGAAGCAGGCTGCAGGCTCTGAGCTGTCTGCACAGAGCCTGACGCAGGGCTCGAATTCACGAGCTGGGAGATCATGACCTGAGCTGAAGACAGATGCTTAACTGACTGAGCCACCCAAGACCAGGTGTCCCAAGACCAGGTGATTTTCTAACTCCTTGACAGAAACACATGGGGCTATGAACTGGTTTCTTGGAGTGGGATGAGTTGAGGGATGCCAAAAAGGCTGCATGACCAGAATTAACAGAAACAAATGCACACATAAGAGCAAAGGTATTCGTTGGGAGACCTTGCACATTAATGGGGATTTAAAAAATCAGAATGCAGTCCTCGTAACTCAATTTTTGCTAAGATAATAAGTGAAAATGGACATAGGTGTATGCACTTAAATGAAGAAGTGAAGGTTAGGGATGCAGGATGCTGTGAACTCACCAGGGGGTGCCAGTTTTAGGAATGTAAAAGGGCAGCGAGGGCTTGCCCTGAACTTGAAGACGAGGCCACCAGAAGATGTGCCACTTGGTGGACCTTTTGTGTTCCACTCTGGTTTCTTCCCACTTTGCCTGTGTAGGAGCCCCTCCAAATGCTGGGTCTCAGCAATCATGGTTGTGGGCATCTGCTCTAACCTCTTCTAGATGTAGGAAGAGTGAGGGCCTTTCATTATTCCTGTTAATAGCTCCATACAGGAAATAGTTCTGTCAAATGTCTCAATCCAAC
Source organism: Neofelis nebulosa (assembly GCF_028018385.1). Taxonomy (NCBI): domain Eukaryota; kingdom Metazoa; phylum Chordata; class Mammalia; order Carnivora; family Felidae; genus Neofelis; species Neofelis nebulosa. The sequence goes on along the minus strand of NC_080794.1, from coordinate 5,302,183 downwards.
TGTTTACAGTGGGATTGTTGTTCTTGAACTCATTAGATCTGGAGAAGCAAACATTTACAACATATATAGGGCAAATAACAGAATGCTCAACAATCAGTTTAAGGGCTAGAACATTTCTGCTATCACCAACATAGCAACATACGTCATTCTTGACTTTGGTCCCTATCACAAGAAGAACTAACAATTATTCAAGAACAGAACACCTCTGAGAGAATCCCAGAACATGGAGGTGAGGCCGAAGCACCCCCCTGTATCTCAGAGACCAAGGTATTGACCGCATTGCCCCTCCCCAGAACAGCACAGCCCCATATAGAGGGGTCTCCCCTGAGCCTAGGGTTCCTCCAGTGGAAAAAGAGAATCCAGGGTGGGGGGGCATCTAGCCCCTCCACAGTACTGTGGATTTCTCTGTGGAGGCCCCTAGTCTGATCTTGCACTATGGGGACTGCACTGGAATGTGGGGCTCAGTCATTGGGAGTCTGACACAGAAATAGAGAGGAGCTTACAACAACCACCACATGGATCTTGGCAGATGGAGTTCACAACTGCATTGCCCAAGTAGTGACCCCAAAGAGCAGCTGTGATTATTTGCAGAACCAAGTCACGGGGTGCACTCTGACCAGGCAACTTGGTAGGGTCCAGATCTGCCTGATTTAGATTCTCAGATGAAGAGTTTTGCTGGCCCTAGAGTCCAGGTGCACCCTGTAGGCCCTGAGCCCAGAGGCGGGGGGGGGGGGCAAGGGAGTGGGTAGAGCTGATTACCCCCAGAGCAAAGCCAGTAACAGGCATGGAGTGGTTCTGTGCTATATTCAGGAAGGGGGATTCATTCATAGCTAAGGCTAAAGGTAACCCCCGGTTCTCCCACCTGGAGAGCCCATTTGGGAAATTGAGATCAGCCTGGGGTGACCTCTCCCCCCACCCACCCAGGCAAGGGGGCTGGGACACAACCCTACCACTGTGGCTCTGAGCACTCTTGGAGAAGAGGGGCTGGCAAAGACATCTGGAAGCCCGCAGCCCTGTTTGGTCAGAGAACCTGGGGTATGGGTTGCCTTAAGACAACAAATAAAGCATGTTTACTAGCTTTGGGGTTGCTTCTCCTACTGTGCCCAGGCAGGGAATCTAATTTGTAGCCCCACTCATTGCTGAATGCAGCCTTCAGCTGGTCTGACCAGGAAACGTCACCAGAACACATGGAAAGCTGTGAAGGCCATTCAACAGCCCTACACGCAGTGGCCCTTGAACACAGAGCACAGCCTGTGGCTTCTCCCATCTGCAGAGCAACACTTGTGGCCTCACCTGACCAAGGGATTTAGTGTATGTTCAGGCTTCATTCAGGTCACCAAATAATGAGATGTACAGGCCCTAGGTCTCATCCTGCTGCCCTGCCAGGGCAGGGCAGCTAATTCATCCTCCCCTTTACTACTGAACATGGTACCCAGTTCTGACCATCTAGTGAGTCTGATCAAGGAATCCAGGTAGCCACGGAGCCCATCCTACAGTCTCAGTTGTGCAGGGAACCAAACCAGCAGTCCTACCCAATGGTTCTCAGCCAGTGGCACAACCCCCCTATCCTCATCCTCAGAGCTCGAACACTTGCCTTGCCCCAAAATGGACCATACGGCAGGCCCCACCGGCCAAGGACATTACCAGCAGAAACACTCAGAAACCCAAACTGAGCTGACAGGTGAAGAGCTGTGTCTCTGCCAAAGCAAACCTGTAAAGTCTGGAAGAGGAACCTGATTACTCAAATGTGCAGAAAGCAACGTACAGAATCAACGGTCATGGAAAATAGGGTAAATATGACACCACCAAAAGAAAGTAATAAAGCTCCAATTACTAACCCGAAAGAAATGAAGATCTAGGAACTATCAGGTAAAGCATTACGAATAATTCTAAGAAAACACATACAGGAAACTAAATGAAACTAGGAACACAATGCATGAACAAAACGAGAAGTTTGACAAGGAGATCGCAACCATCAACCATCAAAAACAAAACCAAAAATCAGAGTTGAAAAATACAAAAATTGAACTGAAGAATTCAATAGAGAATTTCAAAAGCAGACTGGACCATGCAAAAGAAACAATCAGTGACCTGGAGGATAGGACATTGGAAATTATCCAGTCCAGGGAGCAAAAAGAGAAGAGGAATGAAAAAGACTGAAGAAAGCCTAAGGAATTATGGGACACAATAAGAAGAAACAATATTCACATTATGCGAATTCCAGAAGGAGAAGAGAAAGAAAAAGGGACAGAGAGCCTATCTAAAGCAATAGTGGCTAAAAACTTCCCAAATCTAGGGAGAAAAATGGACATCCAGATCCATGAGGCCCAATGAACCCCAAAGAGTTTGAACACCAATATGGTTACACCAAGCCACATTATTATTAACTTGTTAAAAAACATAGACAAAGAAAGAATTTTAAGAATAGAAAGAGAAGAGAGAAGTTATATACAAGGGAACCCCAGTTAAGAGTGGATTTCTCAATAGAAAAAATCAGAATGTTTCCAGTAACTCCAAACCTCCCACCCTTCTGTGTCATGTATCCTTCCTTTCCCCTAGCAGATGTCTGATATCCTGTGTCTGTCGTCCCTATATATGTCTATGCAGCTTAGTTTCACACGCTTTAAACCTCACATTAGTGGAATAACACTGACTATACTCTTCTGTGATTTGCCTTTTTTCTTTTTTTTTTTTTTTTTGTCTAACACCGTGCCCTGAAGAGTCATCCTGGAGATGTCTAGTGCTGAATTTCACTCACTTTTCACTACTATATAGCATTCTACCATGTGCTTATACCACAGATTACGTCCATGCTCCTGCTGGGGTATTTGGTTACAAACACTGCTGCTAGCAGTTTCATAGCATGAAACTTTTTCTGTATAGTTTATTTGGCATCAAGTGCAAACGTTTCTCTAGGGCATAAGTCTAGGAATGGAATCGCTAGGTCATAGGTATGTAGATATAGATAAGGTCAAAGATTTTTATCCTTCTTCCAACAATGAATATGAGTTCAACATGTTGCACATTCTCTCTTCCCCTGATATTTTTTGAGAATCCAGTGGGGCACAAAATGCATCTCCCACTGGTTTTCATGTGAAGTTCCTAGATTACTATACAAGGCTCCTATATTTCATATGTTTATTGGCCTATGTGTTTTCCCTTCCATAGCATGCAGGTTACACTCTTTGTTCATTTTCTTTTGTATTTTTTGATAATAGTCGAGATATTTAAATATCTTTAAGTTTGATTTAAAAACAAGGGAACAGAAAAAGAATCAGAGTTGAAAAATACAAAACGGTTAAGACGGTAAAGTTTATGTATATTTTACCATAATTAAAAAAAAATTGAATGCCTATTCTTTGCCAGGCTCTATCATAGGTTCTGGGATAGAGCAGTGTACAAAACAAAGCCTCTCTACTCATTTCCTAGAGAACACTCTAGGAAATAAAAAAAGTCATCTTAAAATTCATATTCAAGGGATGCCAGATAGCCAAAACAATTTTGAAAAAGAGCAAAATTGTAAGTCTCACCCTTTTGATTTCAAATTATTATAAAGCTACAGTAATCAAAATAGTGTGATACTCGCTAAAGACAGACACATAGAACTAAAATCAAAACAGTCCCCCCAAAATCCTAGCATATATGGTCAAGTGATTTTTGACAGGGCTCCCAAGATCCAGTGGCGGAAGTGAGTCTCTTCAACAAATGGTATTGGGAAACGACATGTAAAAGAATGGATTTGGATCCATACCTTACACCATACACAAAAATTAACTCAAAATGATCCAAAGACCTAAACATAATAGCTAAAACTGTCCAACTTGTAGAAGAAAACAGAGAAGAAAAAAAGCCTCATGACATTGGATTTGGCAATGATTTCTTGGATATCACACCAAAGGCAACAAAAGAAAAAATTAGATAAACTGGACTAACATCAATATAAAAAACCTTCTGTGCATCAAAGGACACAATCAACAGAGTGAAAAGGCAATTAAAGAATGGGAGAAAATATTTTTGGTAGACACGTAACATGGTGCTGCCACTATGGAAAACAGTATGGCCATTCCTCAGAAAGTTAAAAATGGAATTACCATATGATTCAGCAAATCCATGCATATGTCACACTGAGCAGCCGGGCACCACTGTTTCATGTATATATCCAAAAGGATTAAAAACAGGGTCTCACAGAAGCATTTGCACATGACAACATTATTCACAATAGCCAAAATGTAGAAGGAACCTTGTGTCGACAGAAGAATGTGTAAACGAAATGTGGTATATACACACAATGGAATATTCAGCCTTAAAAAGGAAGGAAATTCTGACATATGTGACAACATGGATGAAACTTGAGGATATAACATTAATTATGCATAGTGCTAAGTGGAAAACAAGAGACGAGAGGCATATTGCTAAGGGAAATAAGTCCGTCAGGAAAAGACAAATACTGTATCATTCCACTGGTATGATGTACCTAGAGTAGTCAAATACATAGAAACAGAAAGTAGAATGGTGGCCAGGGGCTGGGGGAGGGGAAATGGGAGTTAGTGTTCCATGGGGACAGAGTTTCAGTTTGGGAAGATGAAAAAGTTCTGGAGATGGATGGGGGTGATGGTCGCACAACACTGTGAGGTACTTAAGGCCACTGACCTGTACAATTAAAAACGGTTAAGATGGTAAAATTTATGTAATGTATCTTTTACCATAATTTTAAAAAGCTGAATGCCTATTCTCTGCCAGGCTCTATTGTAGGTTCTGGGATAGAGCAGTAGCAGTGTATGCAACAAAGCCTCTCTACTCATGCGTCCTAGTAGAGAGAATAAACAAGCAAACACATGAGTAAATACAGAGTGCACCAGAGACTTCTGAATACTACAGAGAAAAAGGAGCAGAGTGAGAGAGATAGGGAGCCAGGAAGAGCCTCACGGAGGGGGTGACATTGGAGCAGAGACCTGTTAGGAGAGTAAGCTGTGCAGATGCCTGGGGAGACACTCCTAGCAAGAAGGAAAATAACGAGCAGAGACCGGGGAGGCAGGAGCACGCATGACAGGTTCAAGCAACAAAAAGGCTGGAGTATGTGTGGTGCTGAAATGCCAGGAAGGAAAGCCAGGATGAGGTGCGAGAAGGATCAGGGCCTTGATCATAGGGTTGCAGACTTTGTCTTTTATTCTGAGTGACTTGGGAGGTCACTGCAGGGGTCTGAATACAGGAGTGACAATAGGACTCGTGTCTGGAAGGGCTCACTCTGTGCTGTGTGGAGAACAGACTGCAGTCAGGCATGGAAAGGAGAACAGAGAACTGTCCAGGGGCTAACTCAGTGATCTGGGGAGAGAGAATGATGTCTGGGGTGGACATGGTGGGGGTGGTGAGAAGTAGTCAGTTTCTAGATACATCACTGAAGTGCAGTCAAGAGGATCCCTGGTGAGTTAGATGGGGCATGAGGGAAAGAGGGGCATCAAGGAGAAATGCTGAGATTTTTTGCCTCAGTAGCAGCAAGGATAATGTTGTTGTAACTTGAGATGGAGTGAGACCATGGAAAGAACAGATAGGGGAGGTGATTAAGGCTTTTAATTTTTGACATGTTACATGGGAGAGGTCTTTTAGCTATCTGAGGGAAGATGTTGAGTAGGTAGTTGGTTGTATGTGCTGGAATTCACAAAAGAGGTCCCAGCTGACGCCATACTTTTAGGAGTCTTCATCCTGCAGACCTAAGACTGGAAAACACCCTCCCCCTGCCAATGAGTGAACACAGATATTGTAGAGCTGAGGACAGAGGATGGGCACCAGGCCTGGACTGTTCAGAGGTCAGAGGGCAGGAAGAACCAGTAAAGCGGCCTGGGAAGGAATAGCCAGGGTAGAAAGAGAAGGACATAGAGTGTGATGTCCCAGAAGCCAGGGGAAGAAAGTGTTTCTGGAGGGAGGAATCATCAGGTAATAGGTTAAGGGAGACCAGAACTGAGAACGACCGCTGGATTTGGCGGCATATGCCTTTGATGAGAGCTTACTGGTAGTAATGAGGGTTTAAGAGGAAAAAGGAGTCAGCGAGTATACACTACTCTTCAGGTGAGTTTGCTGTATTCAGAGAGACTAATGAGGTGGTGCCTGGTCAGGAGTATTTTTTAAATTCTTAGCGCTATCATGTAATAATTGGCTGACAGGAATGCTCCACAAACAGACAGAAGTTGGTTAGCAGGAGAGAGTGAGGACAACTGCTGGGGTGATGTCCTTGAGGAGACGGAAGGCGAAGGTCCTCCAGCATCCCTGAATCCACCGGGAGTGTAGGCATCAGATAGGAAGGAGCATGGTGAATGATGTTCTGGATATTAGTCCCTTGTCAATCATTTGTGTTGCTAATGTTTTTCTCCCAATTTATTCTTAATGAAGGGTTATTCTTAATTTTAATGTAGCCAAATTGACCAATCTTCACTTTAGGACCTACTTAAGTCCTTCCTGGCCATGCACAACCAACCCAAATTGGTTTCCTTACCCTTGAGCCCCACAGGACTGTCGGGATGGAAGTTCACAGTCATGTCCTCAAGGCTATGGGTGTGTCAATGGTTCATCTATCACTCTGGATTCTTGCTGTCAGTGCGGTTTTAGAGTCTTCATTTAAAAAGTGGTTTTTAAAAAAGTGTTATCCAGCATCATTTTCATTTGGAAGGTTTTTCAGGATATCAACATTATACTGCCAAAACAGAAGTCATGACTGATGTTTCTAAAAAAGAAACTGGAGAGAGAAAGACTGAAACTCTGATTTGTGAACAGTCTCCTCGCTCTAGGGTATTATGGAAGAGATCCTGGTGGGGATCACAGTTCCTGTCTGCTATGTGTGGGCTGGACTATAGACTTGTCTTTGGAGGGATGCCTAGCTTGCTGGACGTTCCCCACTGTGGAGCCAGGTAGGTGACCCTCGAGGGTGGACAGCTACTTGGTCCACATGGAGGCCCTTCCTCAAGGCCATTTGTCTCTGGGGTCGTAATCCATTCTCCTATGCAAACAGCACCAGTCCTGAGGAACTCTCCACTTATAATGTTCTACATAAGCTCCAAGTATGTGACTTCACCTCTTCTGAAATAGCATATAGCTGAGTTTTAAAAATCTAACTTTAGTCACTATGCCTAGTAGACCAACTTAATCTGTTACTGTAAATAGTGTAATTAGTGGTATGTCTGGATTGACTTCTACCATCTTATTGGGCTTATGGTTTTCATTCTCTTTCTCCTTTCCTATGTTTTGATGGATTGATGTCCTCTGCACATTATGGGCTGATGTCCTCTGTGTGTGTGTGTGTGTGTGTGTGTATGTATGCATATATATATATATATATATATATATATATATATATATATATATGGAACTTTTTAAATTTTTAGCAAGAAAATACAACCTTATATTTTTCTCAAGTCTAAAAAAGTTTATCAACATCTCTAGCTTTCTCTTGAATAAGAAAAGGACTATGGACTATCTAATTTCCCTCTGAAATTCCTCACTTTTATTTTACATGTTATTATAATTCAGTACTTTAGTTACGCTTCATTTTTATCCTCCATGGTTTTTTTTTGTAGTCAATAATTATTACCAATGTCTTTGTGCATCCGTGGTTTCTTTCTTCCCATCCTTCTGTGCTGCATTCTTAGTACATTCTTCAGACTTCCCTTGAACTTATGTTTCCTCTTCAGCCAAGTATCATCTACTTTTTAATCTGTTGATTAAGTTTTCAATTATTACACATTTTATTTATAGATTTTGCTTGGTGCTTTTCCAAGCCTGTCTTTTAAAAATGTGCTGTGTTAGTTTTCTATTATTGTTGTAATATATCACTATAAGCAAAGGCTTCAGCACCACAAATTCTCTTACAGTTCTGTAGCTCAGAAGTCTGATACAGCTCTTACTGGGCTAAAATCAAGATGTCCACAGGGCTGTGTTCCTTTCTGGAAGCTCTGAGGAAGAATCCATTTCCTTGCTCATTTGGGTTGTTCGCTGAATTCAGTTCCTTAGTTTGTAAGGCTGAGGTCCCCATTTACCTGCTGGCTGTAAGCTAAGGCCTGTTTCCAGCTTGCACAAGCTGCCCTGCTCTTCGGCGTGTCCCCTTCCTCCATCTTCAAAGCCATCAAAAGTAGGTCAAATCCCTTTCACACTTCAAATCTCTCCCGTCTCTTCTTCTGTCCTCTCACTTCTGACTCACTCCTTGTCTGTCTCTTCCAATTTTAAGGACCCGGGCAGACACATCCAGGATGCAGATAATCCAGGATGCTCTCTTCATCTCAAGGTTCTCAAGGATAACCACATCCACAAAGTCTCTTCTGCCATGTCATGGAACATATTCACAGGTTCTAGGAATCAGGATATGGACATCTTTGGGAGTGGTATTACTCTTCCCACCATCTCTGTTGTTAGATAGATTATATTTCTTCCTTTATCTCTTTGCTTACTTTTTATTTTTTTAATATTTATCTATTTTGAGGGAGAGAGAACATGAGCAGGAGAGGGGCAGAGAGAGAGGAAGAAAGAATCCCAAGCAGGCTCCATGCTCCGCACAGAGCCCAATGCGGGGCTCAATCCAACGACCGTGAGATCACAACCCAAGCTGAAATCAAGAGTTGGATGCTTAACTAACTGAGCCACCCAGGCGCCCCTCTTTGCTTATTTTAAACATACTTATTTTGAACGTGCTCTCTCCATTGCTCTACTATCTGTAGCTCATGGAGTATGAGCGATTTTTCCCGTCTTCTGTTTTTTTCTCAGAGCAGTGAGCTCATCTTCATGGGGGATGGGATGGAGTTAGGGACAGAGTAAGGGTCCGGGATAGGGTGTAGAAAGGACTGGCTTCATGAGCACGACCTGTGTAGGCACACAGGCCCCCAGGACCAGGAGGCTCATACAGCTTTAATGCCCTATTCTTACAGTCTTGGAGTTCTTCATACTTTTTGAACAAGGGGCCCTGTGTTTTCATTTTGCACTGGGCCTGGAAAGTTATGTAGATGGTCATGGTTGTCAATCAAGAATGAAGGCAAGTGAGCTCCTGGAAGGGGATGAGGGGATGAGGACAGGGTCAGAAGGAATGAGGAGAGGGGTAAAATGAGATGAGAAGCAGAATGAGGTGAGTGACCCGTGATGTCATCCATTTATTAGAAACTACAACAAAAAGCAGGGATGGTGCAGGTTGAAGTCGTCAAGTTATCACAGACAAAACCCTCTGCAGAATGAACGATGCTAACTTTTCAACAAGTAAACTGAGTGAGGATGGAGAAAGTGACTATAGATCAAAACACTGCCTGGATATTTGATACAGTTAAGGAATTACTAATCATTTTAGGTATGGCAATGGCATTGTGGTTATTTTCAAAATAACACAGAATCAAGCAAGATAAATTTTACTCAAGGTCTCACATGCGAGGCGAAACAGAGGGTTTATGCTGCATACCAACCGATGACCTGAGAAATTAAAATTCTCTTGTGGCTCCATAAAAATTTCAGGATTATTTGTTCTAGTTCTGTGAAACATGCTGTCAGTATTTTGATAGGGATTGCACTGAACCTGTAGATTGTTTGGGTGGTATGCACATTTTTTTAAAAATTTTTTTTAACGTTTATTTATTTTTGAGGCAGAGAGAGACAGAGCATGAACGGGGGAGGGTCAGAGAGAGGGAGACACAGAATGTGAAACAGGCTCCAGGCTCCGAGCGGTCAGCACAGAGCCCGACGCAGGGCTCGAACTCACGGACCGCGAGATCATGACCCGAGCCGAAGTCAGCCGCCCAACCGACTGAGCCACCCAGGCACCCCATATGCACATTTTAACAATACAAAATTTCTGTTCCCCTTTTAAATTCTTCCAGCTCTCATTCACATTTTTCTTCTTTGGAAATTTTCCTTCCTTTTTTTTAAAAAAATGTTTATTTATTTCGAGGGAGGGGGAGCAGAGAGAAAAGGAGAGAGAGAGAATCCCAAGCAGGCTCCATGGTCTCAGCACAGAGCCCAACGTGGGGCTCGATCTCACAAACCATGAGATCATGACCTGAACCGAAACCAAGAGTCGAACATTCAACTGGCTGAGCCACCCGGGCTCGTCTTTCTCTCTTCCAAGCACACCTCACTCTCAGTTGGCACTGCAACCTCCCCTAACTTCTAGCACCCGACTCTGGGATTCTCCCCCTGTGCCTCTTTGTGTCTCTTCCCTGTCTCCAAAGGAGCTCACCCGGCCTGGCCCTGCAGGCAGCATTCTGCACAGTGAGCAGGGCAGACAGGATCAATCATCTGAGTTATTGTACATAGCAGATCTTGTCTTTCACCAGCAATCCTGTATGTTTGTCTGCATGTGTGTATCTGATCCCATCAGCAAGGTAACCAAATGCAAAGGCCCATAACCGGGAGCACACCTGTTCCAGATACAAACTGTAACCCAGAACTATGGCAACCAGGAAATGTAAGCAGCCTGTTCTTCACTCCAAGGTCGAACCCATTAGTCAAATAGCTGTTTGCCTAATAAAAACTGACCTCAATTCGACTAACTAAATATTACAACACAAACAGTTCTGTTTCCCTAAAGCAGGCGGAGTCCTACCCCTGCCTGGGGGCTGGGGGAGGGGTGAGAAGGTGGGGGTCAGAGCCCATGCTTTGGCACTGCGGAGGGTCATACCCTCGGCCCCAAAGCCACAACCAGAACCTTGTTCTGGAAGCTGTTGCACGTCACAGCTTGCCCACAGGAAATGAGCGGCTGGGCTGGGCACAAGAGAGGATACATTTGGCACACTCGAGTCCTGACTCTGCCAAAATAAATGCCAGAGGACCTCCCGAGGACCAAGAGGGGAATAATGAGGACAGCTCACCTGGAAGGAAGCGGAGCCCTTTTCTTCTCCTGCGAGAAGTGCCACACCTGAAAAGCTGCCCCCACAACGCCCCCTCCCCCACCAATTCTAGAGTTCCATGCCCACTGAGTAGGGCTTTGATAGGCACTTTTTATTAATGCATTTCATCTCAAATTACTTCCGAGTGTCACAGCAAATGACCCTGTAATGTCAGTCCCGTGAATCCCATCTCTCAGGTAAGAAAACCAATGCTCCGAAGACTAAGTCCCTTGCCAGACACAAATGGAGTCAGTGCCACAGTGGGTGTGCCCGGTGCTAACCGCCTCACCGAACGCCTTGACAGTTGATCTTTGACTTAGCCATCACTTTAACCTCTAGCACTTAACACAGAGCTTGCCAAGTAAATACTGAATGCCAAGAGCCTCCTCCTTACCCAGCCAGGGGACAGTCCCTGGGGGTGGGGGTGGGGTCGGTGACAAGGTGGAGAGATGTCAATGTCCTGACGATGTAAGGGCATAGGATTTCTCACCTGCAAACCCAGATTGGAGTCTCAGACCTGCTGGCTCGATGACACTAGTTAAATCCTTTAATTTTTGCTTATTTATCCATGCACATCCTTGAAGGTGGGTATGGCAGCGTCCCCAAACAGCAACACCTGAACCCTACCAGCAGGATCACCATGGGGATCAGAGGGTACGGGAGGCAGCCTGAGTGGTTTACCAGCAGCAAGCCCTGTTTGGCATTGTGGTAGCCAAACTTTAGCTGATACAGTGACAGTAAAACCTTGGATTGCGAGTAACTTGTTCTGCGAGTGTTCCACAAGACGAGCAAACGTTTCTAATAAATTTAACTTGATAAACGAGCAATGTCTTGCAATACGAGTAGTACGTGAGGCCGAATGTCACATGATCGCAACTGAGCCAGCGGTTCTCGAACTTTGTTTTGACGTAGAAGTGCCCTGGATGACAAGCATGTTTCCGGAACGAATTATGCTCGCAAACCAAGGTTTTCCTGTACTTTCATTTTAAAGAGAAAAAGAATTTCATTCCATAAACCTTCCATGTTTCTTGGTTTAGCCTCATGTTAAAACAAAAAAGGAAAAGTTTACCCATATTGAGGTTCTGATTTGCACATTCTTCCCTCTGCTGGGAAGCCTGTTGTGCATATGTAAGGCTACAAGGAAGAGAAGCAAGCCCAGAGAAGCCCAGTCAAGCACCTTATTCTGTTCTTGGATAATCGTAGTGCAGGGGAAAGGGGCAATGAGGAGCTAATGTGGTCGGTGCCTCCCATGAGCTGCGTGCTTACTCATAAACACATCCAAGTCTCACAGTAGCCTTACTAGGGTCAGATGATTTGTTTCCCCATCTCAGTAGGTGAAAAAGTCCAGGCTCCCAAAGGTTAAGCAAACTGCCCATCGTGCTCAGATACCTGCATTCCATATGCCAAGCCACGACACTAGAGTTTTATCCCACAGCCTAGGCTAGTTAGACCTCACCATCCAAACTCCAAACTGGAGGACACTGGAGTCAGAGACCAAAACCTCCATCCAGTGGGTTTTCTGGGCTCCTGAGCAGAACTCACAGGGGACAAACCACAAAACCCCAGTGTCTTTTACCTTAACTGCAGATGGTTATTACGGAACTCATTTCTGAATTACACAGGAGAACTTCACTCCTTTGGCCTAAACCGGTAGATCTTTTTTTCTTTTTTAATGTTTATTTACTTTTGAGAGAGAGAGAAAGACAGAGCGTGAGAGGACGTGGGGCAGAGAGAGAGAGAGACAGAAACCGAAACAGGCTCCAGACCCCGACACGGGGCTCGAACTCATGAACTGTGAGATCATGACCTGAGCGGATGTCCAATGCTTAACCGACTGAGCCAGCCAGGTGCCCCAGATCTTTCTCTTTAAGTGAGAACATATTAAAGAATGGCAGGGCAGATTTTTGCTTTTGAGGCCACACAGCAGCTGTTTACGAAAGGTGGAATCCCCTGGAGCATTTGGTGTAAATTCAGAGCCCCAGGTCTGCACTGGGAAGGACTCAGAATGTCTCGGTATGGAGGCTTGGAATCAGCATTTTAACCAGCTCCCCGGGTGATTCTTTGATACACCAAACTCAAAGAACTGGCCAGACACAGGAATGGGTCCTAAAGAGCCAGAGGTACAGAAGAGAGAATACCCAAGTATCGTACCAACTAATTTCAAGTAGATGGAGGACAGATGGAAAAAACTGTTATTTTTCACAGAGGTTAGACACTGCCCTTCCTCCCCACTTACAAACACTATCCATTTCTTCAGCAAACTTTTCCTTCAGGAGTAGCTCAAGATACTGCGGTTCAATCTCTGCCAACATTAATTCTCAACTAAAGGTGCCTGGATTAATAAGATTTAGCTGTGCCGAGGCTATGATTTCACTGGGTAAGAGCATCAGCATCCAAACAAAGATATCACTGATTATAGCTGTCTTGGCTAATAGAGACACAACCGCCAGAGAATAAAAATAGCCCAAACTCTGCCAAGACAAGGGTGTCAGCACAAATCAGGAGATGGCTTCTTTACGCTGAAGGAACCCTGCCCCAGAGAAGCCGGAGCACCCCCAGCCTGCATCTGGAGAAAGCATTCTAGAACTGTACTTAGAAGCTCAGTTATGTGTGCGGCAGCTTGCATTGAATAAAAACCCTCTTTCGTTCCCTCTTATTATCGTTGGTTTCAATTAGCTAATGGGAGGTGGGAAGTGATTAGCTTGCTACCAACCTGCAGGGATAATATGCTTTTGTTTAAGGCTGCCACGGAATACTGCAGGGAGAAACAGAATGTACGAGACGAGATCTTTTAAAGTGAAGGTTTAACACAACAGTAGGAATCAGAATCTTCCAGGGGGACGAACACTTAGAGGTCATCTTGTCCTACAGCAAAATGCTAGAATTCTTTTTCAATTTGAAGGCAGCTATCAAGCTCTCTGAAGTCTTGCTTTGTCCAGGACAACTATTCTCAGTTCTGTCAACCGCTGAAATGGCTTCCGGTCCCCACCCCCTCCGCTATTATCCCCTTCAACTCCTCTGGACATGATAATGTATCAAAACCCTTCTGACAGTGTGGAGCCCAGAAGAGCACACATTATCCCACATGGTCCCATCGGTGCAGAATGCAGCGTGACTCCTGTCTCTGCCAGTCAAGACGGGCTATGTTAATTAGCCCAGACAAGAAGGACATGACATGAGCCTCTTATGGAGCTGTCTGATGCTGCTGGCTTGCCTTCATCTGGTCACCAACTAAAAGCAAGACGTGCCCTGTCAACACAGGTGCAAAAAGCCACAGGTATAATTTAAAGTGAAAACCCTTGAAACGAGCGTTTTAAACTGAGATTAGGGATAACAGGCAACGTGTATTAAATCTCCTTTTGGTGGTTTACGTGGATCCTTTCCAGCTTGCCAATATCTTTTTTGAATCCCGACAGGGCCATCCACTCATGTTTCATCTACATATTTGATGAAAAAATGCATCCTGGGGGCGCCTGGGTGGCTCCGTCGGTTGAGCGTCCGACTTGGGCTCCGGTCATGATCTCACGGCTCGTGAGTTCGAGCCCCGTGTCGGGCTCAGTGCTGACAGCTCAGAGCCTGGAGCCTGCTTCCAATTCTGTGTCTCCCTCTCTCTCTGCCCCTGACCCACTCACATTCTGTCTCTGTCTCTCTCAAAAATAAATAAACAGGGGCGCCTGGGTGGCGCAGTCGGTTAAGCGTCCGACTTCAGCCAGGTCACGATCTCGCGGTCCGTGAGTTCTAGCCCCGCGTCAGGCTCTGGGCCGATGGCTCGGAGCCTGGAGCCTGTTTCCGATTCTGTGTCTCCCTCTCTCTCTGCCCCTCCCCCGTTCATGCTCTGTCTCTCTCTGTCCCAAAAATAAATAAAAAATGTTGAAAAAAAAAATTAAAAAAAAATAAATAAATAAACATTAAAAAAATGTTTTAAAGCACCCCGTTTTACTCAGGCCTTCCCACACCTTTATTATTGCAGTGTCTGCAGTTCCAAAGTTGTAGAGGAAAGCAACAATCATCCTAACATGAAACCGTTCCCTAGTGCACCAACTCCAGGGCGACATAAAAATATTTCCTACTCAAACATCTTCCCCCATTCCACGCTGGCATCTGTGCACATCCTTTGATTCAACATCCCTGTCTATCTTCTGCTGAGTGCAATTACAGGGTGATTACTTACGAAGTGAATGGCAAAACCAAACTGAGTTCACCAAAGTGAATCCCCAAACCAAAACAAACCAACAGTCCCTCCATGGGAGCAATGCTGGAGAACAGACGAGGTCATACACTACGCCACTGGCCAATGAGGGTCAGAGGGGTTAGAGGGGTTGGCAACTAAAGGGGAGGATGATTGACAGATGCAAGGACTTGAAAGAGGGCTTAAAAGACAATGGATTGAATATTAGGATATTTAGAGGAGATGTGTGAAGAACCGATAAGGCTCTGATGAAAATAATCCTTTTCAGGATCACTCAGCACAAGTCAAACATGAAGTAGAGGATGATATCCACCACTTTCATACAATTCTGGGGTAACAATTCCATGCCAAATCACGCACCCCTGAAGACACTGACGTCACGGAATATAATTTACAGACAGTACAATGCATGCATTTTAAGTCGTAAATATCCCTGATTTTTGATTGGTTTACACAACCATGATAGCATCATCAGTGTCGAGCTAAAGACCATTTCCATCACCCCCAAAACTTGATTACTTGATTCACTTCTGGGTCATTCGAATTCACTGATGCAATTATAAATTAATTTTGAGAGAGCTGAGTTTCATAATTTTTGGTTTCGTTTTTCACAAAAGTTGCCCATCAAATATTGTCTCTACTTTTTAATTTGGACATTGAAAAATGGATAGACTTTATTTTTTCAGAGCAGGTTTAGGTTTACAGAGGAACTGAGCAAAAGTACTGAGTTCCCATGTAGTCTCCGCCCCCTCCATTATTAACATCGTGCACTGGTGGTACGTTAGTTACAACGGAAGAACCAGTATTAATGCATTATTATTAAACTAAAGTCCATATTTTAAACTGGGGTTCACTCTGTATTACACAGGGTTTCTTTTGTTTTTCACAAATGCATAATGTGATGTTATCCCCTATTACACTATCATACGAAATCGTTTCCACTGCCCTAAAACACCTGTGCTTCACCTATTTTTTTCTCCCACCCACCTCCCCCATCCCCAAACACAGATGTGTATTTTTGCTCTATCTGTACTGCCTTTTCCAGGATGTTCTATAGTTGAAATCACAGTACGCAGCTTTTCCAGATGGACTTCGTACACTTAGCAGTATACATTTCAGGTCCCCTCGTGTCGGAGAAGGGCACTCTGTTTGCTTCCAAGTTTTGGCGATGATGAGAAAAGCTGCTGTAAACGTTCCTGTGAAGACTGTTCTGTGGACCTAAGCGTTCTCCTTATGAGTAAATACTGAAGAGCACGACCGCTGGGTCACATGGTAAGAGTAAGTTTGGTTTTGTAAGAAACGGCCAAACTGCCTTCCAAAGTACGGTTTGGGCTGGCTTTTCACCGGCTGTACTATTTTGCATTTTCCCCGGCCGTCAATGAGAGTTCCTGTTCCCCCACATCCTTGTCAGCGTTGGCTGTTGTCAGGGTTTTGATTTTAGCCATTCCAACATGAACGTAGTGATATCCTGTTGTTGTTTGAATTTGCAAATCCCCGACGTGTATCATGTTGAGCAACTTTTCCTATCCTCAACTGCCATCTCTATACTTTCTTTGGTGACCTGCCTGTTTGTTTCTTTTGTCCACTTTTTAATTGGATTTTTCTACTGGTTTTTTTTTTTTGATGTTTTTGTTGTGAAATATACATAAAATTTACCATGTTAACCACTGGTAAGGGTATAACTCAGTGGTAATAAATATATTCATAATGTTGTGCAACCATCACCACCCATCTATCTCTCTAGCTCTTTCATCTTATAAAACTGTCACTCATACCCATCAAAGAGTAACTCCCAATTGCTCCCTTTCCTAACCCCCGGAAACCACCATTCTACTTTCTCTATGAAGTTGACTACTCTAACTATCTAATGTAAGCGGGATCCTACAGTAGTTGTCATTCTGTGATTGGCTAATTTCGCTTAGCAGAACATCCTCAAGGTTTATTCAGGTTGTAGCATGTGTCATACTTTCCATCCTTTTTCATACAGCAATATAGATCATAAGGGGCACATGCACCCCGATGTTTATAGCAGCATTATCAACAAGAGACAAACTATGGAAAGATCCCAAATGTCCACTGACCGATGAACAGATAAAGAAGATGTGGTACATATACACAACGGAATATTACTCAACCATAAAAATGAATGAAACCTTGCCGTTTGTAACAACATAGATGGGGCTACAGTGTCAGAGAAAGACAAACACCATGATTTCACTCATGTGGAATTTATGGAACAAAACAGATACGTGGGAAGGAAAAAAAAAAGAGGGAGAGGGAAGCAAACCATAAGGAACTGGTAACTATAGAGAACAAACTGAGGGTTGATGGAGGGAGGTGGGTGGGGGATGGGCTAGACAGGTGATGGGTATTAAAGAGGGTACTTGTTATGATGAGCACTAGGTGCTGTATGTAAGTGATGAATCACTAAATTCTACTCCTGAAACCGATATTACACTACACGTTAACTAACTAGAATTTAAATAAAATTTCAAAGAAACAAAGAGTTTCCTTCCTTTTTAAGGCTGAATAATATTTCATTGTATGGATATACCACATTTTGCTTATCCATTCATCTATCAGTGGACAGTTGGGTTTCTTCCACCCCTGGCTATTGTGAATCATGCTGCTATGAACATGGGTTTACAAATATCTTTGAAAAGTCCTGCTGTCAATTTTCTTGGGTGTCTTCCCAGAAGGAGGAATGATAGATCACACAGTCATTCTATTTTTAGGGAGCCATCACATGGTTTCCCATAAAGGATGTGCCATTTTACATTCCCAACTAACAGTACACAAGTGTTCCACTTTCTCCACATCCTGGCCAACACTTTTAATTTTTCTGTCTCATTTTTTTGTCTGTTTGTTTTGAGAATAGTCATTCCTCATGTGTGAGAGATGATCCTATTGTTGAACTACAGAAGCTCTTTTTACATTTGGATGCCAATTCTTTATCAGATGTTCTGCAAATATTTTCTCCCAGTCTGTGGCTTGTCATTTCATTATCTTAACTGTGTCTTTCCAAAGCAGAAGTTTTAAAATAATTATGATGTTTAAATACATTATGTAAAACAAATTACCATAGGATAATAGACTTTTACCACATCTATACCTCTTAGTTACTAAAAAATTAATGAATAGGATAGTTCAAAGGTGTTGAGCATTGGATATCTCTCTCCAGGTTGACAATGATCAACTAAAACATAAATAGACATTTTTTTCCAAAGAAGACGTACAGATGGCTAACAGACATGTGAAAAGATGCTCAATATTAATAATCAACGGGGAAATATGTATCAAACACAAAATGAGATATCACCTTACAACTCTGAGAATGGCTAAAATAAAAAAAAGATAAGAAATAACAAGTGTTGGCAAGGATATAGACAAAAGGGAACCTGTGGGAACTGTTGGTAGCAATAAAAATTGGTATAGCCACTGTGGAAAATGGTATCGAGGTTCCTCAAAAAATTACAAATAGAATTACCATACGATCTAATAGTTCCACTACTTACCCAAAGAAAATGAAAACACTAATTCAAAAAGATATATGCACCCCTATGTTTATTGCAGCATTATTTACAATAGCCAAGATATGGAAGCAACCTAAGTGTCCATCAATAAAGTGGATAAGGAAGATCACACACACACACACACACACACACACACACACACACAGTGGAATATTACACAGCCATATAAAGGATGATATCTTGCCATGTGTGACAACATGGATGGACCTACAGGGTATTATGCTAAGTCAAATAAATCAGACTGAGAAAGACAAGCACCATATGATGTCATTCACATGTAGAATCTAAAACAAGCAAACAAACAAACAAACAAAACGCAGAATCAGACCTATAAATACAGAGAACAAACTGATGGTTTCCAGAGGGAAGGATGGTGGGGGATGGGAAAAATGGGTGAAAAGAGGTGGGAGATACAGGCTTTCAGTTACAGAATGAGTAGGTCACGGGAATAAAAGGCACAGGATAGGGAATATAGTGAATGTATTGTAATAGCGTTGTATGGTGACAGGTGGCTACATTTGTGGTGAGTATAGCACACTGTATAGAGTTGTCCAATCACTATGTTGTACATCTGAAACTAATACAGCACTGTGTGTCAACTTTACTCAAACAAAACAAAAAATAAACCTGCTGACCAAGATTCCACAGCTCATTTGGCATATTTTTATAAATGAACCATGGTGGTTACTAGTTATTCCCTTCTTGTTAAAGTGCTCACAAAGCATTTAATAATTCATTTGTGGGGCGCCTGGGTGGCTCAGTCGGTTAAGCGTCCGACTTCGGCTCAGGTCACGATCTCACAGTTCATGAGTTCGAGCCCTGCATCAGGCTCTGTGCTGACAGCTTAGAGCCTGGAGCCTGCTTCAAATTCTCTGTCTCCCTCTCTCTATGCTCCTTCCCCACTCATGCTCTGTCTCTCTCTCCTTCAAAAATAAATAAAAACATTAAAAAAAATAATTCATTCGTGAGTTTTACCATGAGTCAACATTACACCTGTTTGGTAAAGAGTTTTATTTTCTATCATTTGGAAAACTGAGGAATGATCTTCCAGTGTCTTTCCTCATCTTATAATAGCTTGCACAATCATGTTGGCAAGGTGTTTCACTACCCTGGGATAGAATTAACTTGGGCCCAAAGACTTGAGGATATTTTGAACGGTTAAGTGTACTTCTTCAATCTTGCCTCCTTTCTTAGAGTTTTAACTCCTTCTTCATACACTTTTATGCCTCACTTTTCTTACTCCATTTGAAGATTATACTTCCTGGACTGGGGAAGATGGTGACATACTTCTCCCCAACGGTTTGGTACGTGAAGGGTGAAATCCGTACCTGCACTGCTGGTGGCCTCTGGAAAGAAGAGGCCAGGGTGCAGTGGAGGGACTCACAGTTGACCCAGCAGGTCAGATGAAGCTGCTCAGAGGCCGAAATGAGGTCCAGAATGAGTTTTGAGACCAGAGGAGAGTGTGAACACTATTCAAGAATACAGAAAGCAACACATTTTGACTCTGAAGGAGCCAAAAGCATAAAGGAGACAACCAACCCAAAGGAACAGGGGCAGGCCAAATGTAATAGTCCCACAGCATTAAGCCAAACAAAGAAAAGAAAACAAAATGAAACAACCAAGGCCATTCTTTGCACAAGTCAACCAACCCAGAGAGCCACACAAAGCAGAATCACCTGGGTACCTCCTGAGCTTGTCAGTGTTGCTCCAAATCAGGAGCAGCCTTTGCTTGGCTTGGAAAATGGGAGGAGCTAAGAGGCCCAAGTACAAGCAGAGCTTAAAAATTGCACACATAAGAAGCAGTAGGGCCAGAACAGGAAAGCAGTTCTATTTTCTGTCTGTCACCAATTAGCATCCTGCCATCTCCCCTTAGCAGTGACGACATGAACCTTTCTTGTTACGTTCTCACTCAAAACCAAAAATAGTCTTGTACCTGACATTTCACGAGGCTTAGCTCATCCTGGGGGTTATTCTTGCCCTTATCTGGCATCCAGCCTTGGTTATGTGCCTCTCCTATTTTCTTTTCTTTCTTTCTTTCTTTCTTTCTTTTCTTTTTTTTTTTTTTTTTTTTTTTTTTTGGTTTTTGGAGGTCTGAGATCAATAGACAGCACCCTGGATGGTCATATTCCTGTTCTTGGCTCCTCTATTCATTTTATTTAATTATAATTTATTTTTAATTTTTAAATGTTTATTTATTTTTGAGACAGAGAGGGAGAGAGAGAGAGCGCAGAAGAGGGGACAGAGAGAGGGAGACACAGAATCTGAAGCAGGCTCCAGGCTCTGAGCTGTCAGCACAGAGCCCAATGTGGGGCTCGAACCCATTGACAGCGAGATCATCTTTGTATTAGATTGCTGTTGCCACCTTACAAGTCACCCCCAAACTTAGCAGCTTAAAGAATTTTGGAGCGGTTTCATGGGTGTTTCCGGTTCAGAGGCTCGCATGTATTTGCCATCAAGATGTCAGCAGGGGCTGGCAGGAGGCCTCAACTGATTGCCAAGGGGTCTTTCTCCTCCACAGGCCACCCGAGTGTCTTCACAAAACAGGGCAGCGGATTTTCCCCAGAGGAAAAGATCCAAGACAAAGAAAGGAGGAGGCCATAATGTCTCTGATGACCTAGTCACCCACCATCGATCAGTTCCATTATTGTTCCATTCACTGGAAGAGTCACTAAGGCCAACCCATACCTAAGGGTGGGAAAATTGAGCCCCACCTCTTGAAGGGAAGAATATCAAAGAACTTGGGGCTTTATTTTAAAACAACATGCACCCCATGCTACCCTGTCTTTTAATTTTTGCTTCAGTGTTTTACAGTAAAAACTAATTTCTTTTCTTCCTCTCTCTGTCTCTTCAATTATTTTTCCTCAAGTAAATTTCTTCAGTCAATTAGGTCAAATGGAATATACCCAGGATGAATCTCTTGGCTATAGTCATGAGTTTAACACCCTGGGTACCACATTATCATCACCAGGGAACTAGTGTTCTAGACTGTACTTTGAA
Source organism: Neofelis nebulosa (assembly GCF_028018385.1). Taxonomy (NCBI): domain Eukaryota; kingdom Metazoa; phylum Chordata; class Mammalia; order Carnivora; family Felidae; genus Neofelis; species Neofelis nebulosa. The sequence continues at coordinate 5,280,617 of NC_080794.1, read as the reverse complement.
AGAAGACAGGATTGAATTTAGGGAAGGGGCTTTGGTTTCCATCGGTAGGACTCTTCTTTTTAACTGCCTGACCAGCAGTTGGTGTTTCTTCTCTTGCTGTAGAATCAGTAATCCAACGGGAATGCTAGCTACAAAGACTAGCTTGCATTGTGGGTAGAGATGAGCCACTGACAGACATAGGCATTAGGACCTTTTTTCCTGCTGTCACTCAACATTGACCCCAAATCTCTAGAGCCAAGATAAAAAACATACACTGAGCGTCCTTATAAATGCAGGTATCAACAGGATCGACTTCTAGAAGCAGAATCGATTGGCTAATGGGCATTCAAAATTTCAATAGATAGTGTCAAATTGTCCTCCAAAATTATTGTACCAATCTACCCTGTCACCACAGCATTTGAGACTGCCAAATTCTGCTCACTCTCACTTACACCGGATTATCATCAAACCATCAGATCTTTGCTGTGTAAGAATTACAGCTGTTCTCCCCATGCTGGCAAACAGAAGCAGGGCTAGTACCAGTGAAAACGCTTGAAATAAGTGTCAAATTCATTCATCTATGGTAGCATTTTATTGAATGAGAAAGAGTAGATGATGGGAAACCGAGGTCAGAAAGAGAACGGGTTGGAAGGAAATTGAAAGTGGCTTTAGCTGGCAGGGGCTGGGAACACCTGCTTTTTTAAAAAAATATTTTTTAATGGTTATTTTTGAGAGAGAGAGAGAGAGAGAGAGAGAGAGCGAGCATAAGCAGGGGAGGGGCAGAGAGAGAAGGAGACAAACAATCCGAAGCAGACTCCAGGCTCTGAGCTGTCAACACAGAGCCTGACATGGGGCTCGAACCCATGAACCGTGAGATCATGCCCTGAGCCTAAGTTGGATGCTTAACTGACTGAGCCACCACCTGTTCTTTATCTACAGTTCAGTAGTGAATAGAATGCCACTGTAAGCTTGTACCTCTTTAGCTAGTCCCCCACTGGCAAATATTTTACATTCTTTCTTTTTTTTTTAATGTTTATTTATTTTTGAGAGACAGAGAGCGAGCGAGAGAGAGAGCGCACAAGCAGGGGAGGAGCAGAGAGAGACGGAGACACAGAATCCGAAACAGGCTCCAGGCTCTGAGCTGTCAACACAGAGCCCGACGCGGGGCTCGAACTCACGAACCGTGAGATCATGACCTGAGCCGAAGCCGGACGCTCACCCGACTGAGCCACCCAGGTGCCCCTACGTTATTTCTAATCTTCACCTAATTACAAACAATGCTGCAGTGATACCTTGTTCATACCTCATGATCCATGCTTACCTGTAACATAAATTCCTACAAGTGAAGCACTCGGTCGAAGCGAGTTGGCATTTGTGATTCTGACAGACACTACTCTACAGGGCGCCTCGCATGAGGTTTACGAATCTACACTCCACCAGCAATGTGTCCATGTACTGTTTCCTCACAGTCTTGACACGCGTCGCGTATTATCAAATATTTTTATTCATTCATTTTTCTCTGTCAGTCTTTCAGGTAAAAAAATCAGTTTTAATTTACATTTCTCTCATCAGGAGTGGGATTAAGCATTTTTCGGATACATTTATAGGCCTTTCCTATGAACTGCTCGTCATATACTTTGCACATTTTTTTTTCTAGTGAGTTGCTGCTTTTATCGGTCTATGAGGGCTCTTTATCAAGGAGCTGAAAACTCTTTGCCTCTCATGTGAATCGCAAATAGTTTCCCTAGTTTGTCAAGTTGGTTTTTTTTCCCACTCTGTCTATGGTGATTTTTATTTTATTTATTTATTGTTTGGCCAAGGACTAGACCTTAGGCTTTAAAAAAAAATGTAGTTTAATCTAAAACTTATTAGTCTTTCCTTTGATGATTATCACAGTGAGACGGGTCGTAAAAGGATTACCCAATATTTTTATGGACTACCCATAAAATTTCGGATTTTACACCTAAATTCTATTTGGAATTTAGCTAGGCTTACAGAGGTCGTTGAGTCACCTTTTCCGCTACATGGCTCCCCTGTTGTCCCAACATCACTGACTAAATAGTTCATGTTTCTTTCACTTAGACAAGACGCCACATTTAGCATATGCTAAGGTTCCTTGGGTTTAGGTCCACTTGAGGATGTTCTACTACATTCGATCGGTCTTCTGTCCAAACATGTGTCGGTACCATACTGCTTCGATCCCTGAGGCTTCACTGCATATTTAACCTCCGGAACCGCTAGGTCCAGCGCATTCTCCTTTCTCCGAGTTTTCTTGCCCACTTCCAAAACAAACCTAATTTTAGCTGGAATAGCATTACACTCGTAAATGAAGGTGGGGAGGACTGACATTTTTATGCTGTTGAGTCTCAGGCGGATTCTAAAATTTTTCTTCATCCAGGTCCTATAAATTTCTATTGCGTTCATTACTCAGGATTTGGAGTTGTTTGGTTGAGCTTGTAAAGGGGCTCTTTTCTCCCATCCAGTTTCTCTCTGGTTGCGATTCTCACGATTGGCCTAGGGCCAAAGGGCTCAACTCAAATGATCTGCCCGCCATCTGTTTCCCTTTCAACAGCCTTCAGGAGGACTTGGTCGGTTTCCCTGGTGTCTCTGCAACCTTCACCCACGAAACTGTGTTTCCTTATTCGTCAAAGAGCACCACTTTTAGGTATTTTCTTTCCCTCTTGAGCGATGGAATTATCCCGAAGAAGGTCAGAGATTTATCAGAGGACCCCCGTTCAGCTTAACAAGGCATCCAGAGATGGTCAAGACATTGAACTAGCCGATTGCTCCTGTCTGTTCTCAGGGACTTGGCTGGCACTGTCGTCTGCACCAAGCAGGAGTCATCTGTATCATCCCTCTGCTGGGGGACCGGGACCCAGCTCCTTTCACCCTCCGCTTTGCCTTTGCTCTACTTTTCCTACCATTAGGCTCACCGTTTGCCACCAAGTGCTTCTCTTTTTACGTTAGGATCCCCCAAATTTCTTTTTCTACTTGGGATCATTATTTAAATACCATCTTCCAAAATGGGCTTCTCAGAATGCTGGTGCAGGTGTTAGATTCAGCACAAAAAGGGCCCGAAGGCTGTGTTGGGAGGCACTCCATGCTACACGGCACTCGTGAGGTCCCAGGGCACGTTAACGCTTTAAAGGCCGAGAAATTCTGCACATTTCACAGACTGACTTGACCACAGTTAATTAACACACCGCATGACTCACATTTGGTGGAACGCACTTCATTGGACGCAGCCTTGAGACCAGAAGCTCCCGTGTCTGCCGGAGTCACTCTGCTCAGGACACCTGTGATCTCAGTTATCTACCTGACAACATCAAGTTCACCTATGGGCTGCGAACTGGGATAGAACACTTAAAATTCAAGTTTGCCTACTGATCCTCAGGACGACTACATAATTTACAGAGCCCACCTTTCTTTTCAGTGGAATATAAATATGGGGCCCCGGCCCGGGCAGGGCACTCAGTCTCCCCCTTCCTAGTGACCACTTCCTAGCAGCCTGCTCCCAAAGACTCACCCACAGAACTAGCAACTCTCCTTTCCTCTTGACAGAAGAACAAGCAAGGGACTCTGTCCGGAGAAACACGGAACAGACCTCCCAGATGACCTGAAAGCCCTCACGGGGGCTGCACAGGTGATGTTTTCACCCGGCTCCACTCTGAGTGGGGTCCTTGACTCCGAAAGGGCCGGTGGAGGTGGGGGGGGGGGGGCAATCACCTTGCTCACCTAAGCGGCAGCAAAAAACATTTTGGTTTCTGGGCTGTGATGTGGTGCTTCTGGGGGAACGGACTTGCATCTCAGGCTTTGTACCTGGTTAAGAAGGACAGAAATGTGCCTGGGAGGGATTAGTGCCGTCTGCATACAGCCAGGACAGCTCCCCTCTACTGCATTTCCTTGCGTGATTTGTCTTTTTTTTATTAGAAGAAAGCATTCCTTTGCTAAACACTCCCAAACAAAACCTAACTAGCCAATCAAAGAAACCACCCAACTGACCAAATCAACGGACCCACTAACCAATCTACCGAACGAGCAACCAACTAACCAACCTGTCAAACAAAGATTAAAACCACTGCAACCCCGGGGGCACCTGGGTGGCTCAGTCAGTTAAGCATCTGACTTTGGCTCAGGTCATGATCTCCCGGTTTGGAAGTTTGAGCCCCCTGTCGGGCTCTGTGCTGACAGCTCGGAGCCTGGAGCCTGCTTCGGAGTCTATGTCTCCCTCTGTCTCTGCCCCTCCCCTGCTTGTGCTCTGTGTCTCTCTCAAAAATAAATAAACATTTAAAAAAAAAACCTAAAAAAATAAATTAGGCACTCAGCACCCAGTGTACCCACGCACTTAGCCTTGGACTTTTTAGGAAGCCACTGCTGGTGACTGCACCCCGCCCCACTTGGTTTCACACCTCCATTTCCAGCCCTGTGCACTGCCACCATCTTGGACTTGACTGTGGAGTTTGCTCCTTCGAGGCGTCCCATCCTGCCATGCCTGTCACCTCTCCTATGCCCTGCCCTGGGTCCTAGGACAGCCTTACCAGCCCTACCTACACCACTGACTTGAACACACATGGCGGCCATGGAGTCTCCCAGTTCTCAGAGCGCTGAGAACTGAGCCACAAGAACACTCTGCTGTCCTTGCTGCTTCTGGGAGCAATTTCCTATTCATGCCTTAACTCCTCATGTGGCTGTTTCTGTCGTATGTGTGGTTTTTGCTAATGCGAGGTCTTTTGGCAGTTCAGTGCATACAGGGATGTGACTCGGGTTATAAATTACTGTGTTAACGGTGGCCTGGAATGCTGAGGTCCTTGAACACTATTTGCATAAACATAACTCATGTATTTAGAAGGGGAAACATCAGTATGGAAAAAGGGATCAAGGAGATAGCCCGAAAGTAAACACATCACATCTCTGTTCTTACACTTTGGCAGTTCCCGAGTAGTTTTCCACCCTCTGAGTCATTTATTATCGCTTTTATTAGCCTTCTCCATCCAGGCTGACATTATTTTCTGTTTTACTGATAAAGACGATGCTTCTCGGAGGAAGGAGTGGCTGGGGCAGCTGCCGGAGCCTGGGGTGGAGAGCGGGCAGACATCCGGCCCAGAGATCCCACTGCGTCCACCTGGCTGCTAGGGCTAGCCTGGCCCACATCCACCAGCTTCTGTGAGGAAATCCAGGCCACCTAAAGATGCCATGGGAGGATGCTCAGGTAGACAGCCCCAACTGATGTCGCCGGGGACTAACAGCTGCTAGGCACTGAGGGGAGACAGCCCAGATAATCATAGCCCCCAGCGGTCAGGTTGCTCCCCGCCAGAAAACCTTCCCAGCGGAGGCTCCTCACGTTGTGCAGCAGAGAAAAGCCATCCCTGATGCTTTGTTGGAATCCCTGGCCCACAGAGTCCCAGAGTTTAACAAGAAGGGTGTTTATACCATTAAGTTTTAGGGTATGTCTCAGATTTCATGGCAGGTTAAAACGTGTGCAACCCTTTTAAGATCCTAAATGCACAAATCTTCTAAATTCTTCTGTTCTGGGACAGAGCGAGGGTGTAGTTTTCAGCGAATGTGAAATTCCAGCCAAGATAACTGCCAACGTGAATCTTCACGAGGATGGCCTTGTGGCTTGGCTTTAATCACATCGCATAAAGGAGCACCCCTCGCCCCTGAGCTGGAGCCTGCTAATTTCAGACCAGACCAATTCTAAAAAACGTCTGATAATCAAGCACTTCTTCTTCTAATACCGTTTTATAATTAAAGAGCTCTTTCAGAACGGGATCAGTGTATCATTCCGGATGGCAGGGGGGACCACTGCGGTCAGGATAAAGGGTCACTTCCAGGGCTGCCCCACGGAGAGTGCCTGCTAAGAGCTGTCTCAGTAAGTCTTCTCTGGCAGGAAGTGTGAGGGTGACAACCGTGACATTGCCCATGTGATCATATCCTTCCTTCCTTTCCCCTGCTTCCCCTGCCTTCTCTCAGCATCCATCATGTGTATACTCTGCACCAGGCACTGAGCTAGGTGCTGGGGATACGCAGGTGAGCAAGGCAGACGTGATCCCTATTCTTGAGTGTAGAAGCTGCCGTTTTCTTGGGGTGCCTGGGTGGTTCAGTAAGTTAAGCATCTGACTTTGGCTCAGCTCATGATCTCGCGTTTTTCGTGGGTTCGAGCCCCGTGTCAGGCTCTGTGCTGACAGCTGGGAGCGTGGAGCCCGCTTGGAATTCTGTGTCTCCCTCTCTCTCCGCCCCTCTCCCATTTGCACTGTGTCTGTCTGTCTCTCTCTTTCAAAAATAAATTAAAAAAAGAAGCTACCATTTTCTGTCCAGTATACTTCTTAAAAAATTTTTTAAATGCTTTTCTTTTTGAGAGAGAGAGAGAGAGAGAGAGCACGAGCAGGGGAGGGGCAGAGAGAGGGACACGCAGAATTTGAAGCAGGTTCCAGGCTCTAAGCTGTCAGCACAGAGCCCGACACGGGGCTCGAACTCACGAGCCCTGAGATGATGACCTGAGCTGGAGTCAGATGCTTAACCAACTGAGCCACCCAGGTGCCCCTTAACATTTTTAAAAATATTCAGAATACAAATAAAACTACATGGAAGTTTATGGGTTGTAAGGATGTCCAAGTGCACATGGTTGAGGATATGGATTTTCAGATGGACTCTGACTCTGCGGGCAGGCGTAGAAGGATGGGGACTGTATCAATTAGCGCAATGCTGGCTATGGCATCAAACCCCCTAGTTCAGAGGCTTGGCACAACAGAAGTTCCGTTCTGATTCATGTTGTTGGGAGACAGGTGGCATTTCCCCATTTGGTGACTTTCCTTCTGTTGGTAGCTCTGTCATCCCTTCGAGCCCGGGAATCCTGCGTGTGTTGCCAGTAGAGCAGGGAAATGCCTACGTGCTTTTGATCTGCCTCGGTTGATACATTATCATTTCAGAGAGAAGTCATTTGGCCCAACTTAGATGTCAAGGGAGGCTGGGAGATGCAGCCGCTGGCCAGACAGCCCCTCCAGCAACAACCTGATACTACGGCAGGAGAAGCAACGATCTTTGTTATGCAGTTCCCCATACCTGCTCTTGGGTGATGTTGGAGGATTTCTGTCCACCATGATGCCAGTGCACTATGGAATGACACTGGCTTGCTTAGGACTCCTGAGAGCTGGGGGCTTGGCCAGGAAACCTAGATGGCTCCATCCCATCTCTGTAGGAAGATCTATGAAAGCCTCACATGTCCCCAGAAAGGATTTTTTTTTTTAAGAGAGAGAGAGCATGAGTAGTGGAGGGGCACAGACAGAAAGAGATAAAGACGCAGGGCTTGATCTCATGAACCGTGAGACCATGACCTGTGCCGAAATCAAGAGTCGGACACTAAACCAACTGAGCCACCTGAGCGCCCGCAGAAAGGATTCCGTAAGACGCATATGTGGACATGTCTACCAGTCTGCCTTGTCAATTCCCTCTGCTACCTATATGGGGGAAAACATCTTTAACCAAGACACAAGGACACTCTCTGAGGAGCGCTTCAACACACCAACTTTCATAAAACCCAATGCTTAAAAAATAACCAATAAGCATTTAAAATACCCATATCCCCTCAACACTAATTCATTATAAAATATTAAGAAGCCTGTCACCATTCTGTTGGTGGAGAACTTAAAGCTCTTCTCTGAAAAACACTCTCTTCCGTTTACCCCCGGAGAAACATACAGCAGAATAATGCCATATAACCGTTCTAACGATATGTTCCTGCAACAAGAGAGTTTTAGTTTCCATTGCTTTTCATTTATTTTATGTTATAAATTAATAACATATTTACGATGGAGAGTAACTCATTTAATTCATTAAATGTAAGTACCATAAAGTAAGGCACTTAGATAAGAAAAGTGTGAAACGATCCTGATGCACTCCTAAATGTTACATTAAGTATATAAATCATTTTGTTTTCTCTCTGCTTGAAGTAGAAAGCAGCTGAGGAGGTAAATGTAATTACTATAATTCTATTTTAAAAGGTCCAGGAAGCACGAGAATAGAATTTGCGCAAACATCAAAAAAGGCAGCTTATTCTGGCCCCATTTGTCATCTTCCGTGACAAACTCAACTAGATCGTATGGGGTGTGGCCATCAAACGAACATGCACTTTCAACGACTGAGAGCTTTACAGGACTAGGCTCCCCAGCTCTAAGGCACAGGGAACCCACTACTTGCTGGGGTCTGACTTTTTCCACCTTGATGAACCGGGCTAGAAAATCATCTGAAGTTTCCCTGTTGGAGAGCCCCCACCCTCTTAGTCCCAGATCTTCAGGGCTTTGGGTGCTTGGTGGGGTGGAGGGCTGGCCCGAGGGGGCCTGGACACGTGGACTGGTCTATTCCAGCCCATGCCCAAAGTGGGTAAAATGTGTTTTGGTGAAGGGGAGGGGGCTGACTCTGTGAAGCACTCAGCATGGATGCTGGCTATATGAGAGGATTTGGTTTGATTCTGCTTTGAAAATCAGGCGTGACAATCTCCAGCCACGGCTTTGCCCACAGGCTCCCAATTCCTCAGCTGAGGAAAGCCCATGTGGAATGGAATATAAAGAAATAACACAGGAGGGGCGCCTGAGTGGCTCAGTCGGTTATGCGTCTGACTTTGGTTCAGGTCACGATCTCCCAGTTCACGGGTTCAAGCCCTGGGCTGGCTCTGCACTGACAGCTCAGAGCCTGGAGCCTGTTTGCGATTCTGTGAGTCTCTTTCTCTCTGCCCCTGCCCTGCTTGTGTGCTCTCTCTCTCCCTCTCTCTCTCTCTCAAAAAATAAACATTAAAAAAGAAAAACAAATAACATAGGAGAAAATGCAAGTGTCAAAAGTCCCTTTGCTCTGTGGCTACATTAGAAAGGAAACAGCTAAAAGAAATACGGTGGGCGCAGTAAGGCTGTTAAGGGGGAGAATGAACAACGGCCCCCACTGCTCCAACAGTAGGGGGTGCGGGAACCACCGTCAATTCAACACCAACAAATGGCCAAGTTCGGGCCAGGCTGATTTGCACACAGTGCTCCCAACCTTGTGGATACGGGCTTTCTTGGCCTCATTCTTAAAATATGAGAACACGGAAGCAAAAGGAGCACTCATGAACAACTCACCCAAAGTCACACGGTTTTGTGAATGGTGGATCTGAGAACATGAACCAGCCTGACTCCAGGGCAGCGGGTCCCTTCCCTCTGCCGTGTGGCCTTGTTCCTCGCTGTATCCCTGGGGCCTGGTGTGGGATGATCCCAGTAGGTGCACACTAGGACGGGGCAGGAAGGGTGGAGAGGGCTTTGGAAGCCATTCTGATGTCTGCCCCTCTGGACGTGGGTGGCTGTTCCAGTTTAGCTAAGAGCTGTGTACAATACAGCTAAGAGAACAACGACATGCATCGGCTTTAGTATTCTACGTGGTACCAGCATGTTCCCCCTTTGCCTTTTCTTACCTTCCCCAAACCCGAAAAGAACGCCACAGGAGCTCCCTGCCCTTTTCCTGTCACACTCGTCTCACGGCTCACCTCTGCCAAGAAATGCCCCCATCCCGATAGTCCAAAGTAATGCCAGGGCATTATGCTGTTCTCTCTGCTGTGGGCTCCACACCAGCTACGTTGCTTATCTGAATCTTCGTGAGGAGAAAGGGTCAGTTACCTGTGGTTGAAATATGCTCCGTCATCGTCACCACCACCATGATCACGATCACCATCATCGTCACCATCATAACCGTCACGGTCATCGTCATCTTATAATCTGCAGGGAGCGGGAGCCACGCTCTGTGTGCATCTAGGGATTCACATTCGAAGTCAACTGGTGATGGACACAAAACCCCTGGACCCAGTAGAGTTTGGGGCTTTATACACACTATCACATTTAAGCCTGTGCGGTTGGAACACAAGATCTAGACAAGAGCTTTGAGAGCCCAGGGGCCCCTGGGTGGCTCAGTCAGTTAAGTGTCTGACTTCGGCTCAGGTCATGATCTCACGGTTCGGGAATGCAAGCCCCGCATCGGGCTCTGTGCTGACAGCTCGGAGCCTGGAGCCTGCTTGGGACTCTGTGTCTCCCTCTCTCTCTGCCCCTCCGTCTCTCTCTCTCTCTCTCTCAAAAATAATTAAACATTAAAAAAAACAACAGCTTTGGGGCGCCTGGGTGGCGCAGTCGGTTAAGCGTCCGACTTCAGCCAGGTCACGATCTCGCGGTCCGTGAGTTCGAGCCCCGCGTCAGGCTCTGGGCTGATGGCTCAGAGCCTAGAGCCTGTTTCTGATTCTGTGTCTCCCTCTCTCTCTGCCCCTCCCCCGTTCATGCTCTGTCTCTCTCTGTCCCAAAAATAAATAAAAAACGTTGAAAAAAAAATTAAAAAAAAAACAGCTTTGAGATCCTAGAGGAAGGGCAATCCTAGCTGCGACCCCCAGAGGTGCGTATTAGGGGCTCTATTTTACAGAGAAGGAGTGAAGCTTGGAGCTTTTCGGTGACTAACATACGGCCAAATCGTGAAATAAAGGTGAAGCTGGGCTTCAAATCTGGGCTGTGTAATGACAAGCTTTGCACTCCCACCATGTTATCACTGTGCCCCAAATGTAGGCTGCCGGCTTTCTCACCCACTGTTGCTCCATTGCCTCCGTGCTCCTCCCTCTGAGGAAAGAGTGTTGACCTATTTCCCTCCCGGTGGCATTTCTGAAACAAGACTGGAACTGAAGAGGACAAAGGCCTCATGCTCCTTCTCTGAGCATCTGTGGCCTCTTTGATAATATGGATTGAGTTGGAGCAGAGAATCCTCAAAGTCCCTTCCTGACCTTTTGAGATCTCCATTCAGATGATCTTCTCCCTAAATGTGGTGCAATTTTAACTTTTCAGTATGCCCGTGAGCTGGCTTACGAAACTTGACTCTATGACTCAGGATTACACAGAAAAGAAATGGCTCAACGTTCGCTGGGTGGGATGGGGTGGGGTCTGTGTCTCCTGGGCATCTTCCTGCAGCTGATACACACCCGGACACGCCTCCCGGAACCTTCCTGCGTCCATGCACAGGAGCCCTTCTCCATCGTCTGACTTGTACATGTGTTAACTCCTCCTCAAGACCCACTGGCTGAAGGGGTCAGGGACGGATGGAAAGCCATCATTTCTTGTTCTGCACCTTCTCTACAGTGACCCTGATCTTGCGAATGTTCACAAGGGTCCTGGCACTTTGTGCTAAAAATTTCACTACATCTCTTGCTGGTAAGTCTAGCTGAGGGCACCTTGACCCCCCATCACACGGATATGGCAATGATTTATTTAAATGGCTGCTATTCTTCAAACGCAGGATCATGTGCAATGGACCTGACCTTTTGCAAAACTGCCACAAAACTGCATGGGAAGGCATAACATTGCCGCAGCTGAATTAGACGTGCTCTGAAATTACAAGGTTAAATTGGATAACCTCCTTACACTGCTGAACTGCCAAGACAAATCACTGATATCCCTTCAGGGATTAACAAAGACCTCAGATAACCGATGGAGGCTGAACTGAAGTACGTGAGGACAGAGGAGATCAGGAGCTAACACAATATTTCCTCCTTGCCTCGGTGAAGGCTGAAAAATCACTTGTGGAATATTCTGGACTCCTCTGAAGCAGAGTCTGGTCATCCGTGAATTTCGCTGGAGCCAGCAGCTGTTTAGCTGAGATGTGGTGGTGAGGTGGGGATGATACGTGAAGAGAAATAAATGAGCCAAACTATGAAGGCCACGATGACAGGACACGGGGGTGGACCCTGTAGAGCAGGGGGGACCTGGTGTAAAAGCATGAGGGTGCTGTTGCTGTCTGGGTCATGAGGACAATGCTCTGTGCTTCGTTTCTCCACTAATGCCTCCTTGACTATTACAAATGGTATCTTAAAACAGGCAGAGACAATCTAACCTATGCCAGCCACCTCCTCTCATTTCTTCCTTTGCTGACACTGGGATCCATTATGACGTCCCATTTAGACTTGGAGCATGGCTTGTGTGCTCAGATGGCTACGTGCACATGCATGTGAATGCACACACGCGTGCGGCGTGGATGTGTGGTGTGTATGGGGGGCTAGGGGGAAGGTACTCCGCCTCGGCAGCAAGCCTGACCAAGATCCCCTGGCATAAAGATGGCTATATATCATTACCATTATTTACCACCAAAAAGAAGACACAGGCCAAACTAAAAACTAACGTTCCCAAATATTTTGCCCACTTTTTCTAAACCAGTTACAAAAGCAAACAACAAAACATCATACGTCAACTGCAAGGGCTCTGGATGTATCGTTGCTTTGGGGGTTGATGATTCACAAAAATGAGACAGGAAACAAGACCGCTACAAGTCAGGAGGAAGGGTGAGGGCAGAAGCATGCGCTGAAAACAGGACATTGTGCCGCTCCCTCCGCCCGTCGGGCCCCGTGAGCTGGTGGCTTGGCCGGGGTTCTCGGGTCCGTCCCACAGGAGGCCAAACAGGCCAGGCCTCCCTGCCACCTGACTCCTGTATTCAGGGGTACAAAGGTAGCTTCCCCCACTGGGTTATGAGCAGCTCAGGGGCAGAAATGTGCTTGCAACTTCCATTCCCCAGTGCCCCGCTGTGCAGGGTCAGAGTAGGCATTTGGCGAGGGCCTACTTCACAAATGGATGCTTGTAGGGATCAAGAACGAGCAAGCCATAGGTAACCAGGGCTAACCCTGGCATTCGGATCTGGGTGGGGTGGGGAGGTGTGGGGGTAACCACAGGTCCCTTCAAGAGACAGAGGGATCCCCATCCCAACATCAATATCCCCCCACTCAGCACCCCAACCCTCCAGCCTTGCTTCACGTGACACATTATATTTCATTTACGTGTTTGTTTCCCCGCTAAAATGTAAGTTCTACCCAGGCGGGGATTTTCACTTGTTTGGGTCACTGCTATGGATCCAGCAGTGACCAAACCCTGGCAGATTTTGTAGAATGAATTCTGGCAGATTGTGTAAAATGAATGAAAGGGTATGTCCATCCTGCCAGAGTTGAAGATCCTTGCTGCCTTGATTCCACAGTGCCCTCACCCTATAAAGAGCTGTGGATGGGAGAACAGGCCAGAGCACGTCTGGGGCTCAGAGTAAGAAAGGGCAAGGAAAGAAACCCATCAGCCTGCATCAGACACAAGGCCCGATGGCACTGGGAAGGCAGGGGTGTGCTGGGGCATCGCTAATTAGGGCTGCCTTGGTGCAGCCTTAGCATTCACACGGGGCCCAACAAACATGTACTGATGTTTCCTGGAAAGAAAATCTCCCCCCTATTTTCAGAATGCCTGAGTCTGGTGAGAAAATAACCACTGGAATGCTGTTCAGCAAAACAAAAGTTTGCTTCAGGGTAAAGAAGTGACAATTCAAAGCAAGATATCTGGCTTCGTAACACTTGAAGATTTACCACTCAAAATCTTGCCGTTTCTCAGGAACTGGGGGTCCCTCTCCCCCCACCCCCTAAAAAAGCCTCACAAAGAAACGAAAAATGAAAACACCCGAGAGGCATGGTGCCGTGGATGTGAATTGGGGAATTCTGTAACCAGTTGTATAATTAGCACTCGGAAGCCTTACTTTTGAAAGCAGCTCTGATTATCTGTCTTCTACTCAAAACGTCCTCAAGGATCCCACTGCTTAGAGAATAAAGCCCTTGATCCAGCAGCACCCAAAGCCCTTCCCCTCTGGGCCTCAGTTTGACCTACAGCTCTAACATGTACCGGGCCCTGTCCATGCACGCAGCCAGCCAGCTGACTGCCCGTCCTCCTGACTGCCTCCTCCTTACATCTCTTACAGCTCGTGTGATTTTCACGTGGGTCTCTCTCCCACGCCAGTGTGAGCTCCTAAGGTGAGGAACAACACCTGCGTGACCCACATGTTCCCACGTGCTCCAGATACACTGACGTCAACAAGTGTTCGGCAGTGGTGTTTCTAGATCCAGTCTGATGGCAGTGGTGGTACTTCTAGATCCAGCCTGATGGCGGTGGTGGTGTTTCCAGATCCAGCCTGATGGCGGTGGTGGTACTTCTAGATCCAGCCTGATGGCGATGGTGGTGTTTCCAGATCCAGTCTGATGGTGGTGGTGGTATTTCTAGATCCAGCCTGATGGCGGCGGTGGTGTTTCCAGATCCAGCCTGATGGCGGTGGTGGTACTTCTAGATCCAGCCTGATGGCGATGGTAGTGTTTCCAGATCCAGTCTGATGGTGGTGGTGGTATTTCTAGATCCAGCCTGATGGCGGTGGTGGTGTTTCCAGATCCAGCCTGATGGCGGTGGTGGTGTTTCCAGATCCAGTCTGATGGCGGCAGTGGTATTTCTAGATCCAGCCTGATGGCGGCAGTGGTACTTCTAGATCCAGCCTGATGGCGGTGGTGGTGTTTCCAGATCCAGTCTGATGGTGGTGGTGGTATTTCTAGATCCAGCCTGATGGCGGTGGTGGTGTTTCCAGATCCAGCCTGATGGCGGTGGTGGTACTTCTAGATCCAGCCTGATGGCGATGGTAGTGTTTCCAGATCCAGTCTGATGGTGGTGGTGGTATTTCTAGATCCAGCCTGATGGCGGTGGTGGTGTTTCCAGATCCAGCCTGATGGCGGTGGTGGTGTTTCCAGATCCAGTCTGATGGCGGCAGTGGTATTTCTAGATCCAGCCTGATGGCGGCAGTGGTACTTCTAGATCCAGCCTGATGGCGGTGGTGGTGTTTCCAGATCCAGTCTGATGGTGGTGGTGGTATTTCTAGATCCAGCCTGATGGCGGTGGTGGTGTTTCCAGATCCAGCCGGATGGCGGTGGTGGTACTTCTAGATCCAGCCTGATGGCGATGGTGGTGTTTCCAGATCCAGTCTGATGGTGGTGGTGGTATTTCTAGATCCAGCCTGATGGTGGCGGTGGTGTTTCTAGATCCAGCCTGATGGCGGCGGTGGTACTTCTAGATCCAGCCTGATGGCGGCGGTGGTACTTCTAGATCCAGCCTGATGGCGGCAGTGGTGGTGTTTCCAGATCCAGCCTGATGGCGATGGTAGTGTTTCCAGATCCAGTCTGATGGTGGTGGTGGTATTTCTAGATCCAGCCTGATGGCGGCGGTGGTACTTCTAGATCCAGTCTGATGGTGGTGGTAGTATTTCTAGATCCAGTCTGATGGCTTCTCTGTTCTACCTAGAATCCTTCCATGGCTCCCCCTTAGTATCCACACGAGAATTCAACCTCTGTGGGAGGTGTGGGAGGTGTGGGAGGATCGCCAGGGGCTGCTCCCGCCTAGCTTACCTCCCACAGCCAAGTCAGAGCCCCTCGCATGCCATGCTCTCTGTGTTCCCTCTGTGTTTCCCTGTGCTACTCTGCCAGCCCAGGGTGCTTTGGCTTTAAAGAGCTTGTCCCTCGGTCATCTCCGCTAAGAAACCTTCCCATCCTGCTGAGGACCCACGCCCTTCTTGGCCTCTCTCCTGGGCTCCCCTGCACACCCCCACACCTTGCTTGCCTATCTGACTCCCACACCAGGTGCTCTCTGAGGACAGGGACCATTTATCATCATGTCCCTAGTGCCCCGCCCGGAGAAGACGTGCAATGCCATTTTCAGAATGAACAAGCCTCTGGCTCGCAATTGCCCCAATTTGCTCCTTTGACCTTGAATGTTACAGCTGCATGAGACCACACACACACACACACACACACACACACACACACACGGTTCCTGCATTAAGACCGTTACCTCCATACCCACTGGGCCCTGATAAGATTTAAGATGAAAGGTATCCAAACTGCCCTTTCCCCTTTCTTGGCTCAGAATGTTTCTCGCTGTTTCTAAAAGAGAATCCGTTGGCTAGCTTCCAGAAGCCGGAAGCTACAAAAGGCAGAGGGAAACATCTGTCACCACTGTATCGTTCACTTTTTTTGGCAGCTGCATGATAGCAGAAGGTTCTAGCATTTGCTTATGAAAAGAAGTCACTACTGGAAGAAATTCCTGGCAGACTTTCTGACAAGAGTGCAGGAGCCCCAGATCTGCTCTGGCTGATTTCCGCTCCCTGTGGTGAGCCCTGGGATCTGAGAAGCTGTCCTCCTGATCTAGAAAGTCATCCCTCTCTGGGGCATGGACCTGATGCGGCCTCTTCCTCGGGTGCCCAGCTGTGTAGGAGACTCACAGGACCGCCCCCTTCCCGTTGTGACTGCGGTTTCTGCGGCGCCCACACACATCTCCATGGCCGGAGCCCAGCCTGGGTCCCAGGCACCACTACTGTCTTGGCACATCCCCATGGCCTGCCGTCAGCAAGAAGCAGGGAACCAGAGACTGGAAACCCAGTTCAGCTGGGCTGGGGGGTTTTCGCATCTGTGCCCTTACTTCCTAACAACAGTGCCCAATCATGAGAAGCCCGGGTCAGCTCTAGGATGCCCCGTGCCGCCAGCAGCACCCAGAGTTGACTTCTCCAGGCATAACACCTGCATGACGCCGCAGGGTTAGCACTTCCCCCAAGACCCGCCCCCGTCATTAAAATCGGTCATCACAAGGCGGCTGATGCACCAAGCATGGGCTCCATCCTAGCACATAACCCACAGAGGACAGCAGGGTACAGCGACAGTTGCTCACAGTTTAACAGCATTTCACAGTTTACAGGGCGCTTGCATGGATGGTGCCTCATTTGATCGCACAACAATGTCGTGTGCAAGACGGTGCACGTGTCATCACCTCCCATTTACAAGTGAGCATGTGAGGCTCCCACAGCTTAAATGATTGCCCATGGAGCCTCTCCTCTCTCGAAAGTGGCACAGGACCTGAGCTCAAACAGCCCCGGGGCCGGAAGTGAGTCACTCATCGGTTCCACGTGGGATGGTGAAGCCTGGTTCCTACATCTGGTCAGATTAGCGGCATTTAAAACCCTCTAGCTAAGACTCACAACTCCTGGGCCTTTTCAGTCAAGGCACAGCCCTTGGCCAGCAGCACCAGCATCTCCTGGAAGCTTGTTAGGAAAGCAGAAACTCAGATCCACCCAGAACTACCCAGTTAGCATGTGCCGTCCAGCAAGATCCCAGGTGGACATGTTGGGTTGCAGGGGCTGTGCACTAGGCAACGTATGCCCTCCTTTCCACTTTGGCTGACTTTTCTGGCTTCACAATGGGAACACAGCTCGGGTGGGGAGGGCTTGGGGAAAAGAAACTTCCATCAGACTGCTTGATAGCCACAAGAAGAGCTGGCTTAACTGTTCCCCTCTCTGCGGAAAAGGTGTCCACCTTTGTCCTCTTTTCCCCAGCTTCCTGCCGAAGCACTTTTAGCCAGAGACACATCTCTTCCGCTGACTCTAGATCCTTCCCTCTCTGGCGCTAATTCTGATAAAAGCACAAAGAGGGGAGATGTGAGTTCAGTCTTCCCTGAGTTCTGGGAATCCCAAAGTCTGTTTAGAGAACCCCCAATTTGAGTTGTGACAGAGTCATGATCTCCTAAGCGAAGCCTGTGAGGCTAAAATTTTTTCTCTCCCTTTTATTGACAAAGAATCTTTCCTTGCCCCTTCAGTGGTGTGCGTGGCTTGACCAAGCTACCCACTCAACTGGTTAGCAAATGGGCCGTTCTGCTTAGAGCTGATTTTTAAAAAGATGGTTAGAAAGATTTTTTTAAAGAGGCGGACCTAAGCTTTACTGTAGAGACTGGGCAAGGTTTTAGGTGGCTTCGCTGACCATGTATGTTGTGATTACGGACCCTGCTCCTTACTGCTGTCCGGATCGCTCTGCCTCCACAACCTTTTCGTGATTCTGCAGGAAGTCCTGATTCTCCAGACACGTTCCGCAGAAAGACAATTCTGCAGTCGGTGTTGACTGATGTCTGTGTTTAGCTAATCCACTTAGGTGGCAAACAATCTTCATGCTTCCCACCTGGCCTTTTTACCCTGCCCTGAGCTTGGTTTTTTTCTGTGCTTGTTCTCAGCAGTCGGTTACATGGCTCAAGGCCTGCTCGGAGTAGCCAGCCGTGCCCGTCTTGTCCCGAGGCGAGTGGCGGTCACGTGAGGACATGTGTGTAAAGCAGCAGCCACCACTGTCCTCAGGGGAGGCCCTGTTAAGCGCACGCAGGTGAAGGGAGCAGGGAGAAACACATCTTCTCCGCCAGTGATTCTCTCCCAAGAAAGGGGGCATAAGCTCACCTCTAGCTCTTTGCTAAGGGAAAGGGGCTTCCTATTCTAGTCAGTTTCACGGAAGGCAAACGCTCCATCACAAACTCTGCGTAGAGCCACGTGACTGTTAAATACATCATTTACCGAGTGTCTGTTCTTGTCTGCGACCAAAAGCAGACCGTTATTTTTCTCTTGCCTTGGGGCCAATCTTGGGCCCTCAGGAAGTTTCTAGACCTATCTGTTTCAGTCTGAGTCTGGCTGCTCTTCAGGAGAGGCGCATGAAGTCCCTCTTTAGCAATGTCTGGCTGGCCCGTGAGCCGCTGGTTTAATTCAATGCTGAGAATGCCCCAGGTCTGGGCCCCAGTTCCAGGCTTCAGGCTCCTTGCTCCTAGGGGCCTTGTCTACTGAATTTGCTCGGATTCCTTGCCACTCAGGGGACGTGTGAAGCTAGCCTTATGACTCCGTCTATGCTCCATTGGAGCCCCTTCCTCTGGAAATCAGTGGTCCAACTTCCAATTTGGTCTTCCAGTCCAAATTCTGTCTCTCGGAACTGTAAAAGGTAGGGCGCCTCACGCGTCCGCCTGTAACTGACAGCGACATAATGACAGATTCCCGCAGGAAGGTTCTGATCTGAGTCTAGACCTCCGTTCCCCAAACTCGTTGCTCCTCGGGCCCGTGATGTTTTTCGTTACCTTGTGATGTCTAATGGCAGCTTGAAAACAGGGGCGGAGCTCGGAGCAGATGGTACGAGGGGCGCGGTGGTTTCGTGGGGCATGTGTTTGGCGGGGTGGGGGTGAGGTGGGAAAGAAGGCAGTGGGGAGGAGACCCTTCAACTTTCAAATTTTCCCCCCACCACGAGGGCTGACAAAAAGATAAGTTCCCAGGGCCCACCTGGTCACCTTGGCCAGTGTTCTTGCCTCTTTTTGTTTTTTTCCCTGAGTAGATCAGATTTGGGCCAGCAGGAAGGCCTCCGATCAGGGCAACCATGAGATCCCACGACTGGCATAGGATGAGGACTCAGGGTCAACACCGACAACGTGACTTCTAAGGAAGGCTGGGGGCACCCCGCTGTATACAGAGGTACAGAGTTTGTCAGGGTTTCTGGCTTCTTCGGGAAAGGAAGGTCACACCAATGGACTCCACGTGGCAAAGTAGGGTCAACAAGGTCTAGACGCTGCTTTGATTTTGAGAGCCACCCTCTCGAGGCCCAGGCAATCACACCACAAAGAAGGAGCTGTCCTGGGTCGGAGAGAGGATGAAGATCAAGTCTTTGAGGAGGGGCGATAGAACGACGGAGCTGTCCCAGTTGTCCCCTTTCTGGGGACCTACCACAGGCTGTCTCTGAAAGATGCTGCCTTTTGTTTCACATAAAGCACTTCTTCGGGCTGAAGACACAGGAAGCAGGTGCTCACCACCCCAAGGGGAGAGGATTCTGATCCTCGCCCCACTAAGACAGCAGGTGACACCGTGACCTCCGACCGCTGCTTCCCCCGGCCCGACGCAGCGCCAGCACTCAACAGAGCGGCCCAGAGCGCGGGGCCTGCCCCCACGGAAGTGCCTACCTGTATCTCTGCTTCACAGACTGCTTCTCTGCGGACTTGCAGACGTGCCCCACGTAGTACAACGGGAAGAACAAAAAGTTCCAGTTGGTGGCAAACCACGTCAGGGTGAAGGGGGCGTCGAACTTCCTGAAGGTCAGCTTGGCGAGCTGCGTGGAGCCCGCCCAGGAGGAGCACACGCACAGCACGACCGCCACGCCCCAGAAGATCTTCTTGAGCTGCGCCCGGGAGCATCTCCAGCAGCGGTGGCTCGTCCTCCCGCCGGCCTCCGCCCCAGCCGGCGCCTGGGCCTCCGCCGGGCCCGGGGAGTCCCGGGGGCGCTCCTCCCCTGGAGGAAGAGAAGGGGTTGGTTACCTGGGGGCCTCCACGCCTTCACCTCGCCGCCCCCGAAACCCGGGGGCGAGCGGGAGCGGGAAGGCCCCCGACCCCACTTGCCATTGTCAAGGCCAGCCGCCCCAGGGAGGGGATGAGGGGCCGTGGCAGCCTTCTGGAACAAAACTTAAACAGAAGACGTTTTCGCTGGTTTAGTGATCCTCCAGGATCCCGACCCCCGAAGCGTGGTCCGTGGGCTAGGAGCCATTAGCGCTCACCCCCAGCTTGTTGGAAATGGGAGAGTCTCAGGCCCCACTCCAGAAGCCCCGAATCGGAATCTGCCTTTCCACAAAGCATAAGGGAGTCTTGAATACAGAGGACAAACTGAGGGTTGATGGGCGGCGGGGGAGGGGGGTAAACAGGTGATGGGCGTTGAGGAGGGCACCTGTGGGGAGGAGCACTGGGTGTTGTATGGAAGCGATGAACCACGGAAATCTACCCCCCAAACCAAGAGCACACTGTATACACTGTATGTTAGGCAACTTGACGATACGTGATATATTTATACATATACAAAAGAATCTGCCTCTCAACAGGTGGTTTGCGTGCACACCAGTGTTTGGGAAACACATCTCCAGCACGCATGGAGAGGCGGAAACATTTTCACCCTGGTCTGTGTCGGCTCACCCATCCTGCTGTGCTCCGGGGCGCCGGGCATGCCGGGTCCGGGGATGCATGCCTGAGAAGGGCACAGGCCCTGACCTCTGAAAGCTCCCAGTCCACGGGCACCAGCTCCTTCTGCCCGTTCGACGCACGAATGCCAAGATGCACATCTTACTCTGCGTGGAGGGCAAAAATAGACGGTCCCCCTCTTCTCTATTTGCTTTGTCTTCCTGCCGACGGCCTTCAGTCCCACTGCGAAGCGTTACTTAAAAACCACAGCCTCTGGCAGTGGAGGCTGTGGAAGGCCTCAGACACCCCGTTCTAAGCCACGTGACTTCTGGGAGCCAGCCTGCAGCCCGAAGCCTGGCCCTGGGGCAGAGTCGTTCCCACAGACCAAGAGGAGGTAGAAAGACGTTATTTTCCACCGTTTGGTTTTCATTCACGATTGTGTGCAAGCCGGTCAGCTGGAAATGCAGACAGAGCTGTAACGGTGCGTAGGGTGTAACCATGGACAGATGCAAATTTCCGGCGCACTTGCCTTTCAGACGGTCAGCCCGGCACTTGGCTGGACGGGGGTGCCCAGTGCTCAAAGGCCGTGTCTATTACAGGGGTGCAGGAGTCAGTGCAAAATCTCCTGGGGCCAAACATACTCTATATTTTCTGTTTAAACACAGTAGTGATTTAAATGGCTTTCATGACGGGGCGCCTGGGTGGCGCAGTCGGTTAAGCGTCCGACTTCAGCCAGGTCACGATCTCGCGGTCCGTGAGTTCGAGCCCCGCGTCAGGCTCTGGGCTGATGGCTCGGAGCCTGGAGCCTGTTTCGGATTCTGTGTCTCCCTCTCTCTCTGCCCCTCCCCCGTTCATGCTCTGTCTCTCTCTGTCCCCAAAAAATAAATAAATAAATAAAAAATGTTGAAAAAAAAAATTTAAAAAAAAATAAATAAATAAAATAAATGGCTTTCATGACGGTCAATTGAGCTTCGTGTATGATGCTCTCTAAAACAGTAAATGCACGAGGCAAAAATCCTGACCCAACTGTCAGCCCCCGGCTGTATCTGTTTTAGCCAAAGGTTCTACCAGGCCTTACGTGCCTACTCACGTGAGCCATCACGTCCTTTGCTAGCTCAAATCCTGCTCGACACCATTTATAGTGTGCTTCCTTGCCTGCTTTATTAGTGTTTAATTTCTTTCTTCCTCTTACTTTTCATGCGAGTGTATATGATAATGAGAAGGCCTCTGGAAAATCAAATGCTCAATCACCCTCTCAGCTTCCGGCAAGTGGCGGGTCTCTGTCATGGGCTGGAGGGCAGCAGGTTCGCATCCTGTTGGGTTATGTCCTCCCACCAGGATGGCTTGACTTTGTTCCCAGCGGATTCCCGCAACTTAAGGGAAATTTAATTTCAGATAGATGCACGCATATTTCAATTTATATACACTGATTGCCGGGCATGCGGGACTGACCCTGCAAGCCTTCATTAATGGGGATAATTTCCAAGCAGTGTTGGGGGTGATTTCTCAACCACCATTACCAGTGTCAAAAACTCATGGAAAAGACAACTATGGAGATGAAAGAAAAAGTCCACGGACAAATCAAATGCAGTTTCACACGACTAACTTCCTACTAAAGACGGACTCTGGAGGAGGCTGAGTAAATTCAGGCTTGCGGCTTTTTGTTTTTTGTTTTTTCGTTTAGCCCTTCTCTGTGCCAAATACAGTTTTAAAACTTAAAGAATTAGGGGCACGGGTGGCTCAGTCGGTTGAGCGTCTGACTTCGGCTCAGGTCATGATCTCATGGTTCGTGAGTTCGAGCCCCACATCGGGCTCTCTGCTGTCAGTGCAGAGCCTGCTTCGGATCCTCTGTCTCCTTCTCTCTGTGTCCCTCCCCCACTTGCTCTCCATCTCTCAAAAACAAATAAACATTAAAAATAAACACCTTAAAGAATTAAGCGATGACAGATGCTGTGTGCTGTTCCGATGAAAGAGAAAGTCACCAAATCATGTAACGCTGTGTTAAAATACTCGCATAGATTTGGAATCAAGAAGTTATACTCTTTTTTATAAAGATTTTTTAAATGTTTATTTACTTTTGAGAGAGACAGACAGAGAGAAAGAGCTCGAGATGGGCAAGGGGGAGGAGAGAGAGGGAGACACAGAATCGGAACAAGGCTTCAGGCTCTGAACTGTCAGCACAGAGCCAGACGCAGGCCTGGAACCCACGAACAGTGAGATCATGACCTGAACCGAAGTCGGACACTTAACCAACTGAGCCACCCAGGCGCCGCCCCATGAGAAGTTATACTCTTAATTTTGTAAGCCTTTTGGATCATTTAACCAAGGGAATATTAAGAATACACAAACTGGTAGAGCGTGTGACTCTTGATCTCAGGGTTGTGAGTTTGAGCCCCACGTTAGGTGTAGAGATTAATTAAAATAAAAAATCTTAAAAAAATAGACAAGCAAAATAAAGACATTCAAAACTGCAATCTAGGCTCTTCTTTAAAAATAAGATAGAACAATGTTTCCCAACATTAATAGGCGTTATAAGAAAAAAAGGATTCCGTGATCAGAAAAGTCCGGAGAATACTAGGTAGATAGATCAGAACCAGGTTGCTTTGCTTAAGGAGTATTCAGGGCTGATGGGCATTATGAATTTCCACAGCTACAGAATGTGTGTTTCCTATATTATTTAAACGTTACACCTGTGGTAGGAATGGTGTCCCTTGGAACACACTTTGGGAAACACTGGAACAGACCCACAAGGAATCGTAGGCATCCAAGCCAAATTCATTGCCAACTTTCCATTTCACTGTACTGAGCTTCTTATGATAATAATAATTACTTATCGATTGCATTGCCTCATTCATTCGTAATACTAGATCTATCTCCCATAAACTAAAAGTTTTCTTTACAAGTAGTTTACAAAATTGCTGAATAGCATACATAATAAGGACTACAGACTAATTTTAGTACCCAGAGATAATACCATGGAGATTTTGCCACATTCTCCCTGGTCTTTAGTGTCTTTGTCACACACACACACACACACACACACACACACACACACACACAGCAAAACTGGGATCATACTGTATTTCTTCTAGTATTCATTTAACTGAATACATAACAGCATGGACTTCATAAGTTTCAAAGGGCGACATTCAGTATGATGTATCATAGGAATATCTCAGCTGACTCGGGAGCAGCCATGAAGCATCTGCCCCGTGCCAAGAGCTCCAGGCAGTCAATGAAATAAATATAAAGCATGGTTAACTGTTCTTCAGGAACTTACAGTCTGCCTGGGAGTGACAAAACAGACCTGTGAAAGAACTACAGAACAATCATGTGTGAAACAGAGGGCTTTTGACTGTAATGGAAATTGTGAACAGAGCACGACCAGCATGGGCCGTGATACCGGTGGAAAGAACCAGATGATGCAGAAGGCTGGCCTGGATGAAAGACAGGCCCTGAGTAGAAAGTGGTGCAAAGTTCAGGGTCAGGAATACACAGGGCGTGCTGAGGGGCAGTGAGGAAGGCGGTGGGGTCTGAAATCCATTGCCACCTTGCCCCACCTTGATACCCAATTTTTTTTTTAATTCAAGTTAGTTAACATACAGTGTTCTTGCCTTGGTCAGACACTCGGCCAGGGTGGCTGAAAGGATGGGAGAAAATTCAGGTGTTAGTCGTTCTTTATTTAGGAAGTTCATACCCCAGCATCTATAACCAATAGACAGAATTAGTTAAGGAGTAAATAGAGAGTGATATAATAAATTTGGTTTTCAGGTGCATTGGTTCTCCACTATTTTTTTTAATTCTTTATGTTTATTTACTTTTGAGAGAAAACAGACAGACAGCATGAGCAGGGGAGACACAGAATCCGAAGCAGGCTCCACGCTCTGTGCTGACAGCTCAGAGCCCGACATGGGGCTCGAACTCACAAACCGCGAGATCATGACCTGAGCCAAAGTCAGATGCTTAACCGACTGAGCCACCCAGGCGCCCCTGGTTCTCTGCTATTTGAAAGGCAGCAAACGTACCCCATGTCAGGTACCATTCTCAGGGTCATTTTTTTTTTTCAACTTTTTTTTTTTTTTTTTTTTTTTTTTTTTTAATTTTTGGTACAGAGAGAGACAGAGCATGAACGGGGGAGGGGCAGAGAGAGAGGGAGACGCAGAATCGGAAACAGGCTCCAGGCTCCGAGCCATCAGCCCAGAGCCTGACGCGGGGCTCGAACTCACGGACCGCGAGATCGTGACCTGGCTGAAGTCGGACGCTTAACCGACTGCGCCACCCAGGCGCCCCAACTCAGGGTCATTTTAAATGCACTGATTTATGCTCAGACTTCAGAGAGAAGGAATTACAACAAGGGGTGCAGCATCCCTTCTCAAAAACCTCTCAAGTCTTCAAGCGCAGGCAACTCTTGCTGACTTTCCCTCCCATCCTAAATTGCAAGTCAAGTGACTCCTCTGCCTTTGATTTCACTCCTTTAGTAGAACAGCTGAGACAGGAAGTGCGGACTGTCTCAAAGAAATCAGTGCGGAATTAGCCTCACGCTGTTTCCTGTCTCGGCTCCTCTGACCATTGTTGTACGACGAGGAATGCTATTTATGTCACCTTCGCTCTTCCAACACCCCCTCCCGCCAACCACTAACTAACTACCCTTCTCTCTACGATCTTGTGCCTTCCATCCTAACCTCAACACTTTAGCCTCAACAGTTCTGCGGGCAAAGTGGACCATACGCCCTGGCCCCCTGGTTGTACCGCCACACGCTGGAATTGTGGACGCAAGCATCTCCCTATTGGTTATGCCACGTGATTCACTCAGAAGCGCTGGGGGACAGGAGGGCTCTTCCCCGAGTCGGAGGAGTGTTCTCTTATGCACAACGTGTACTTCACGACGCGGTGAGACGTAACCACACCGGTGCATGAACTTCCATCCGGAGCTCTGTCCCGGAGTCAGGCGATTTACTGAAACCATGCTTCAGTCCTACCACCTGCAACATCACACGCACTGCTGGTCTCCTACTGGCACTTAGAATGCATTCACCGTCTTGGGTCAAGAAGCAGCAGCTCCCAGAGACAGAGTCTGCTCAGGACAAGGAAACTCTAGCTCATAATGGGTGAGCTGGAGGTCTGTTTTAGCCACTCATTCTCAGGCCAGGGCAAGCCTCGGGAGCTGTCCGCTGCTTTCCCCTGCGAAAGTGATGCATCGGGGGCTTTTTGCGTTTATTTAGTGAAAGCCCATTTCTATCATGAGAAAGGAGGAAAAACTGGAAAAGCATTCACTCTTAACTTAACGTTCCCATCAAATAGCTCCTCCAAATTTCCAAGAGAACACTAACTTTCTTTCTGAGGTCGCCTGAGAGCAAGTAGACTTTTGGTGACTCTATGAAAAAGCATCCAGGAAGTTTGCACTTAGTAAGTGCCCAAATCATGTCTTAGGGGTAAAGGACCCAGAGCTGAGACCAAAGACCCACTGGCTGGCATGGTCCCAGAGCCGGGATCAAAGACCTACTGGCTGGCATGGTCCCAGCCTCCCAGAAGCAAAGGCAATACCCGGTCTCTACTGGGAGGAGGTAGCCCTCAACCACATCTCCATCAATGAGACTTACAAAATTATTTTTCATAGCTTTCTGGAGGCATAAATTTCGTAACCATAAAGTTAACTTGCTTTAGGAGTACAATGCACGGTTTTTATTACATTTACAGAATTGTGAAACCATCACCACCATCCAGTCGTAGAACATTTCCATCACCTCAAAATGAGTCCTGATGCCCACTTTCAGTCAGCCATCCTTGTCCACCCCAACCCCAGACAACCACAAAGCTGCCATCTACCAATCTGCCTATTCTGGGTATTTCATATAAATACGGAGATTTCTGCATCTGACTTCTTTCATTGACCATCACGTCTTTGGGGTTCGTCCATGTTGTAGCACGTGACGTCGGCTCATTCCCTTTTATGGCCGGGTGGCATTCCATTCTATGGATATTCTACATTGTGTTTCTCCATTCATCAGCTGACGGACAGGTGCATCGCTCCCAGGTTTCAGCTATTGTGAATAACACTGCTGTGAACGCTCACATAAAAGTCTCTGTGCTACTTGTATGTTTTCCTTTCTCTCGGGTGGACTAGTTATGTTTTTAGGCTGCTTATCCAACTAACATTCACTGACACCGTCTTTGCAGCACCAAGGGGCAGTGCTTACGTGCCCGCATCTTACGAGGTTCTGTGCCTCCAGCTCCATCCAAACAGGGCACGACTGAGAGGTGCTCTGGGAACCAGAACCTACTCTATCGTTTTTGTGTCCTGGACTGCCCAGGGGAGAGTGCCTGATGAGAAATTGCCCATTGACTGGCCACCGATGCATACACCGGTTCGGAGCCAGGCCACCCAACTAAGTAGCTTTTATAAAACTGAGGAGCTCAGAAGGAAGTTTTTGTTTACGGCCATGTGCAAGTGTAATTCATCTCCCAAAAATTCACTTCAGGTTTTGCTTACCTGATATACTCTTTCAATACTTGCGCAGTGAGTTTATGCATGATGGTGTGTGTGTGTGTGTGTGTGTGTAAGTAGTGGCTTGAAGAGGGAAGAAGAGGCTGGATGTCCCAAAGCAATGCCCACTTCACATACCCTGACCCGTTATGCCCACCCGTACCTGCCAGACCATGCTTGGACTCCTGGATTTGGGGTCGGAAAATACTCGCATTATTCATATGTGCTCCTGGCTAGCACTGGTCACAAGGAAAGAATAGAATCCACAGATGATTAAAGTTGGATGCTGACCCTGAGAAAGGAAGAGGTGGGGGCACAGGCAGGAAAAGGGATAAGTGACAGGTATATGTCACTTGTATACACGCCTTACTCTCTGTGAGAGGATTTTATACATATATATTTTTTTTAACCTGTCATAATGTTGGCAGTCAGTATGACTATTGTTTTGCAGATCGGACGGCTGAGGATCTGACAGTTGCTCTCCAAGGTCACAGGTTAGTTAGGGGCTGAGATGCCCTTCCAAGCTTCTGACTCCCAAACATCGACAGGAACAGAGAGCACCCTAATTCTCCCCTACGAAAGTGGATTAGGGTCATGGTGCCCCACACCCCAGTCAGAACTGCAGATCGCTGGAGATGGGCTTCAGGTTTCTGGAAGAGAGACCCTTGGAAGAGCCTCACTGGGTATGGGACTCTGGGCCAGGACTCACCATCCTGGAGCAGTTTGTCATGAACTTCTGTGTCTTCCCCACCAAATTCATGCATTGAAGCCTTCACCCCCAGCGTGCCTGTGTTTGGAGACGGTGCCTTTAATCAAGTATTTAAGGTCAAATGAGGTCATAGGGATGGGGCTCTGGTCTGACAGAGTGTGGCCTTGTAAGAAGAGATGACAGAGAGCTCACTCTCTCTCTGCCTCCCTGGGTGCACATGGAAGAAAGGCCACGTGAGGACGTAGGGAAGGGGCGGCCCTCTACAAGCCTGGAAGAGACCCTCATCAGGAAACAGATTTGCTACCGCCTTGATCTTGGACTTCCCGCCTCCAGAACCGAGGAAACCCATGTCCACCCTCCAGGTCACCCAGTCCGCAGTGCTTAGTTAGGGCAGCCTCAGCGGAATAACCTGAGGGAGTCACAGTGCTGTGCGCTGTGCTTATGGGGGTGGGAACACAGACCGTGACCGCCACCGTGCACGACGTGGGGCCAAGCTGCAGAGGACGGGGTGCTTATTTGGATAACCTTTCAGGAGAAGAAGTAACTGCACCGATTGCTGGATTAGAGACGTGAGATGCTATCTCACACGCGTGCACCTCCTGTGAATTGCTCAGGCCTTTGTTGGAAAGTGAGTCCCGGAGGCAGTTGCAGAGACGGAACACAAGGCAACGGCAAAGTCCTTTTTAAAAATCCAAACAGGCGCCGGGGTGGCTCAGTCGGTCAAGCGTCTGACTTCAGCTCAGGTCATGACCTCGTGCTTTGTGGGTTCGAGCCCCGCATTGGGCTCTCTGCTGTGGGCACAGAGCCTGCTTCAGATCCTCTGTCCCCCCTCTCTCTCTGTCCCTCCGCCACTTGTGCTCTCCCTCGTTCTCAAAAATAAATCAACGTTAAAAAATACAAATAAAAAACCCAAATGATTTCCCCGGTGTGGATACAGAACCCGGGGGGGGGGGGGTGAACCCTGAAGCCCTACCCTGTGGCAGTTAGAGAGCTAGACTGGGTCACGCCCACATCTGGCCAGCGGCCAGACATCCCAGACATCTGCGTGGCATTTGCACCCCACTCTGCATTTCCTTAGAGGGCCCCCCATGACACTCAAGTGTGGAAACACCGGCTTTAAGACCATCCCGACGGGTACACAGCCTCAGGCGAACGTGACATCTGAGAAAGTGACTGGCTACAGGTAAGCTTTCAAGGCAGCCGTCGGAGCCCCGGGGAAGGAGAAGTCCACATCTCCCTTGGGAGGGGAGCAAGGCCTGCCTTCCAGCCAGCTCGCGGGCACCCAGTCTTACCCCGCCGCCCTGCCAGTGAGTGGCCTGCACAGTCCCCGGGAATCTCGCCATCTGCACGGCCCCGGGCACACGGCACCTCTGTACCCACAGCAGGGGCTCACCACACGCAGCCGGTGATGTTTGGGGGCCGCCGGTGACCCGCACACAAACACAGGCCAACACGCACACACTCCCCATTGCTGACGTGTTTCCTAGTCAGAGGATCCCTTCGACCCGTGCGTGGACAGGAGCTCAGGCTGGCGGAGCTCACGGGGACAGGCCAGGGTTTCCCAAGAGGGTAGGCTGGATGCGGGGATGGCCCCTCCAGGCAGAATCCTTCCACAGGCAGGAAGGGGTGCGCCCTGGGGCCTTGTCCCCCAGCGGGGAGTGGGACAACAGGGCCCTATTTTAGCTGATGGCATGGGCTCCCACTCGATTTCCCTTGAAGAACAAAGCACTGTTTTCTGAAACAGACCACCAAGTTCTCAGCAGGGTCACGCACGGGCAGGACTGAACGCGTTCTGACCGGAAGTGGGGTCAGCCTGAACGTGTGAACCTCTTCCTCCCAAGCTTTGTCTCCCGCCTTCTGTACCCACTGACGGGGACGTGGCTCGGCTAATCCCGAACCATGAGGCTTTTCTACAAAAACACCCAGGCCTGCCTCGAGCAAGGCTTATGACTTCCAGTACCTTCCAGAGATCTTCCTGTACTTTCTTTTTTTTTTTTTTTTTTTTTGCATCGCCCCATCACCTGGGGGTCGTCTCTGGAGGCCAGCAGTTTCTGGCTGCTGAAGATTCAGGGAGCAAGTTGTACTCACACAGCTGGTCTTTCCTCCCCATGTTCAAATACCACGAGAGTACATGCCTCCTTGTGGACACACACACACACACACGCACGCACACGGTACACGCACACAACACAGGCTGAATTTCTTATTTCTGCCGGGTTTCATTTCCTCAGAGCCCTGCTCTCTGGAGTATAGCTACTGAAGGGTTTTAAGCAGATAAACCCATCTCTGCTAATGAGGAAGCTACTTCCTAGACTCATAGAATGTGTCTTGCAAAGACAGTGGGTAGGAGATCTATTCTAATCCCCCATCTTTTCAGAGAAGAGAGGGCCGGGCTCCAAGAGGTGAGGTGACACGTCCAGTATATTAATCAGCAAGCGGGGGAGCAGGAAAGGAAACATCAGCGTCCCGACCCTCACCCGGTGTTCCTCCCCACACATGCTTTCCCAAGTCACACGATGTCTTAACCAGTGAGTACGGATCACTCGCCAAAAAGGCTTTTAAGAATTACATCTCTTCTTGGCTCTTCCAAGGCAGCTATTCTGAACTCCTTCCCACCTCTGAAGCCTCCAGTCCCCATCCGAGATCTTCGGCAGATGATTCCACGTCCTACGTTGCAAAGAAGATCAAAGTCACCAGCTCAGGTCCTTGACTTCCCTCCCCTGCCGTGTCCACACTTCCGTGTCTTTGCTCATCAGCTCTTCCACTTCTCTTTCTCAGGGCCACTGCCCCCTTCTCTCGTCTTGTGCTTTCCTCCCGTGCCCCTTGCCGCACCCCCACCCCCCTCCCCGGCCACTGTTGCGTGAACCACATTTCTCCTGTGCTGGAACCAGCCTCCTTCCTCTGGTCTACAGCAATGCTTTGCTTTCAAACTCTCTCCTCCCTCTGAAGGTGGAGAACTGCTCTCGCAGCCAGGGGCGCCAGAGTGGCTCACTCAGTTAAGCGTCTGACTCTTGATTTTGGCTCTGGTCATGATTTTGCAGTTCGTGGGATCGAGCCCCACATCGAACTCTGCGCTGACAGCGCGGAGCCTGCTTGGGATTCCCTGTCCCCCTCTCTCTCTGCCCCTCCCCCATGCGTGCTCCCTCTCTCTCCCTCTCTCTCTCTCAAAATAATAAGTCAATAATCTTTAAAGAACCGCTCTCGCTGCCAAACACATTAACCAAGTATCCCCACACCTGCTGTTCCTCTGCCTCACCCAACACTCACCCCTTGACATCTGGCCGGCAGACCAGCACCCACCTGAAATCGTTTCTACAGAACCGCCCTCCTTGGCCGTACAGTAAAACCCTGGATCGCAAGTAACTTGTTCTGCGAGCGTTCCGCAAGACGAGCACACGTTTCTGATAAATTCTGACTTGATAAACGAGCGACGTCTCGCAGTCTGAGTAACAGGGGCCGCCGAACGTCACGTGATCACAACTGAGCCAACGGTTCTTGAAATCTGCTTCGAGTGCTTTGAATGGCAGGCAGGTTTCTGGAACGAACTATGCTCGCAAAGCAAGGTTTTACTGTATTTGCAACCACGTCACGCTCGCTCTTTCTGGGTTTTCCTCCTGTGGTTGCTATGATGCCCTATGATGTGGGTCCTCTGGTTCGGCCCGCGGGGACTTCTCTCCCGCCCTGTCTCCCAGGTGCACGTGGCTGTCAGGACTCTGCACGTGCCCACTCCCTCCCCTCGAGCCAGCTCTCACCTCATCAGTCACTCAGCCTTCGCCACCCCTCCCTCCACCTCCTGGCCCGCTCCACACCTGCGCGTGAAGGCACTGCCAAGGCTTCTGGCTCAGCCCATCTAAACCCGACCCCCAACTCTCCTTCATGGATGTGCCTCCCCTCCCACCCCTGCCGTTGCCACTACTGTTCGTGGCATCTCTGCTCCTGGAGAACCTTCGGGCTTCACCTGTAGAGCTGCCTCTGGCGGCTCCCTTTCCAGCACTCCACCCGAAACCGTGATACGTTTTGACACTGTTGACTCTATCCCCCTGTCTTCATTCAAAAACATTAATTGTGATGGATGAAATAGACTTCGTGACCCATTTGGAACACCACAGCTATAGAAGACTGTCCAATTTTCTCCGACTTCAATGGTGTGTTTCCCCCCTTCTTTGGCTTCCCCTTCCTCCCTGCTGCAATTTACTCTCCTGAGCCCAGCATTCAGGAGGCGTCTGAGCCCTGGCCCCTTCCGTCCCCCACTACTTCTTCAGGTAGCGTGAGCTCTGGCCCCAGGAGAGGGCACACAGGTCACTGCCACGTGCCAGCCTTCCCCAGCTGTGCACCTCTGTCTGTGGGTTGCCTCTTCCAGGAACACTGTGTTCATACCTCCCGCCCATGACAGCACAGGGCACAGGAACAGCCTCTACCACACTGTCCTGATCGTGCTCAAGTCCAGTTCCAAAGGATGTACAGTCATCACCTGCATTTTGGAGATGAGAAAGATCCTGAGGCCACCTCCAGGCTCAGCGGGAAAGCATGTCCTTCGTTTATGTCATTTTGGCAAAGCGGGGGGAGGGGGGGGGACTGGTGGCCAGAGAGCTATTTAGTGGCCACCTGCGTCCCAGCCAGACGGGAGTGCACCCTCTGCTGAAACGCGTCATTTATGTTATCATCCTTTCATGGAATTAAAAAGAAAATTAGATTCCAAAATGGCATCTGTGACATTTCTCCCTTGTTTGGGAGCTCTGTGTAATTTATCCTTCTAGCGTCCTCAAGCAACATCCAGTTCATTCTCTTGCACGGACTAGGTAACGTGTGTGTTCAATACACAAATGACAAATGACTTTTGTTACTGAACTTTCAGGTCTGGGACTACCCACCCAGGCAAACATTTTTGGGTACAGGAACCCTTTGGCAGACTCCCGTAAGACGGGACCAACAGGGCTGGGGCTCCACCTGCGTGATAATGGGGCACCCCAGGATGACAGTCCTACCCCATTAATAGAAACCCAGTAGCCACACCTACACTGGGGGTGGCTGAGACAGGCTGACGGCCCCAGAGCAGAGATACTAAGCATATCAATGACAGTGGGTCTGTGAGTCCCAGGGACGGTCCAGACCTCTACGCCATATTGTAGCGGGAGCTCCAGTGAGCAAACATTTACCCAGCCCTCACAGAGTGCCATGAGCAGATGGCAATTCCCACTGCCAATCAAATGAAATGCAGTCGTACAGAGGTTCTGCAACACCCTGGAGCCAGTGAGGATCCGGACACGCAGCCTGACATGCTTACTTTCAAACTGCATGACCTCGCAGGAACAGCTTCTCTGAACCTCGGTTTCCTTGTTTATCAGTTGGGGTAACAATGCTTATCCTTCCTTTGGGAGAAAGAGCAGGAAGGCGGCCATCTCCCCAAACAAAGTGTCTTGCAACACGGCAGTCACATTCGCAAAAACAATCATTCTCAGTGTTAAGAGGGAGGTCTCGTCCCTCTTCGCTTTCACGTAAGAGAACGGATTCCCACTGAGCTTGAGTCATTTGCCGAAGTCACTCAGGTCAGCATGAGAGGTGGGCACGAAATCCGGCCCACCTAATGCTAAAGCCCTCACTCTTTCCAGAATACTACACACCGCCAGCCTCTTGGGGAAACCTACTGCATTTCTCAACTACCGATTCCTACTGAATGTAATTCTACGGAGTGTGATTTAGCTGGTTGTGAATGTAGACGGTCCCAGGAAACACTGCTCTACCAGAGATGTACCACTGATCGATGCTCAGTGTCTGCATCCAATGGGAAAGGGAGGAAAAGGATCGGAGAACGAGATATGCTGTCAGACGGGACAGATGCCATCAACCTGGCTGGAAACCACTTTTCGAGCCTCAACCCCTCTCTGGGGCCCAGCTGCTCTCCCTTCTCATGCTTCCTGGCCAAGCCTGTGCACACACCAGTCCTTCTGCCTGAAACAGCTCACCCTCCCTTCTGTGCCTGACAAGTTTTCTCACTTCAGTTACAACACCTCTACCTCAGAAGGCTTCCTCCTCAGAGGCCTCCTCTTGTTCAGGAAGGTCTTCTCAAGGAGGTCTCCTCCTCGCGAGGGCCTCCTTAGATTACTCAATTATCAGCGGCCCCGTGACACTTTGTCCTTAGCTCTGTACCAGAACTTTCTCTCTTACACTAGATAATGTATCTATCTGCATGTCTCTTTGGCACTAGACTGAAAACTTCTCTGAGGAAATGAAGCTAGTGTTGTTGTTTATTTTTGTGTTTCCAGGGCCTCGCTAAGTGGGCGACGGATGTGGAGTCGGGTGGGATGAGGTCTCTGGCGAGGAAATGAAGTCCGCTTGTCCATTTTTCTGTGTTTCGGTTCAGCCCAGCATTGCATTTTCTATTTTGGTTTTATATGTGCCGAACGCTGGTGCCTTCTTGCCTCCCCATAGAAGACACACTCCACAACCCAATAAATATTCCTTGCTGGCTGCATTCTGTCACTATAGCCCGTCTGCCAGCCACACAGAAACAGCCACAGGATGGGGACCACCCTGCCCTGTGCATCCAAGGCAAAACAAAATGATTCAGCACTTCCAAAGCGAGCACATAAGATGTAAATGGTTTCAAAAAATAGACCAAGAGCCAAACTGAACAAAAACACCAAGCAAAAAAAAGAAAAAAAAAAAGAAAAAGAAAAGAAAAGAAAAGAAAAGAAAAAAAGGCAGAGAGAAAGTGCTACATGTATTCCCTGGCATACCAATGGCAGGTTTTATCTGGCCCTGGCCTGCAGACTTCTGCTGACATACACATAGGTATCCTATGCAAAAAGGGAACTGGAGGCTTTCTAGCATCACCGGAAGTCTGTGGATGCTTCTAGATACTGTCCTCATTCCCTTACTCTTTGAGAGCAAGAAGGTTTGCTGAAGGCACAAGACAGTCTGTGACTGGAGGAGTGCCAGACGTTTCTTAAGGAGCTACTGTGTGCCAGGTATGGGCTAGGTCTTAACACCCATCCTACCTCACTGCATTCCCAAAAGTCAGCTGAGGTGGGCTTATGGCTTCTGTTTTACCAGGGCTCAAAACAAGGAAACTGAGGCTCAGCGCTCACGATTTACGCAAGTCGGGCGGGGGGCAGAGAAGAGCACAGTCTTCATCCCCGGTCTCTCCGATTCTCAGTGAAATACACTTTCCGATACAGACGCGTATGTATGTACCAAATGTTGGTTAAAAAACCGAGTCCATGGCTTGCTAAGGTTGTCAGTGTGGGCGGGAGGCTCAGAGTTCACCTGACAGTTACACCTAAGGCAACGGAGGAGGGTATCCCCATTTTTATTCCCTGAAGGTGAACCTGGGGCTGGCATGTCCCTCCCTGCCTCCTGCAGCACCTCTGGGGTCACGGCACCCAGCCTGGGTGACCTTGCCGTCCATATTCAGCCTGACTCCATGGGCAGCTCAGACCTGTCCTGCACGATGGGCTGGGGATTGCCAGGGGCAGGGGCGGGGGGGGGGGGGGGACACTCTGCTGTTGGAAAGCAGCACCAGCCTGCTGTACTTAAAAGGTGGAGGTGGGTGACTTCCCACAAGGACCCCAGGAGTGGGCAGACATGTCCAGCTTCCCTATGGGACATACACATCCTCCAATCCTTCCCCTCCCCCATCTTGCACGCACGCCTGGGCAGTGTCCCTGAGAAGGCCTGGAAATGCAGAACCCCTTAGGAAAGTCGGCACATGCACTAAACTTAGGTGTAGATGACAGATACCATGTCTCTCCCAAGATCGGGATGCGGAAGGGGAAGAGACAGCTACACGAAGGGGAAAAAAAAAATCAGCCTCTTTTAGACAGAAAATGATGTGCAAATGGTAAGGAGTTGCAGGTTCATGAAGAATAGTGTCCTGAAAAGCACAGGTTTGGGATCAGAGGGCCCAGAAGTCCATTCCTGTCTCACCACCCATTAGCTATGGGTCTTGGACAAGTCAATCCGCCTTGCAGGGTCTCACAGTCCTTAGCTGTTCAATGGGGGGTAATGGTACCAGGATGGCTCCTGGTCGACCCCGGTGGACCGGCTGGGCTGCGTGTGGAGTACACAACCGCCCCAAGTTTCCATCTCATTCTTACTGGTTCTCACTGTGACAAACAAGGACTCATGAGGGGTACAGGTCCTTGGAGGCCATCATACAGAGGTCTGGGCTCCAGGCTGCAGTCCCAGGGACAAGGTAGAAGCTGGGCTCTCTCTTACACACTGGTTGCACCGGGCTCTGTTAGCTCAGGAGACACGAAGGCCTGGAACCGAGGGGTCTGCCTTCCTGTCCCCACTGGCCGGGGGCTCCCTCCCAGCCCTCGCCTGGCCAACTTGGCCAGCTCTAGGAAGACTCAGTCATTCCACCTCTCGTTAAAGCAGTTCAGGATGGAGCCTGGTCTCTCTCTGCATCCCCCCTCCCTGCCCCCCATCAGAAAGGGAGGTCCCCTTTACTCCAGCAGGATAACAGCTGTGTCTGAGTAAGTGTCTGTGTCTTTCCCCTGAGTTGGGGAAAGGACCTGTTTACAGGCTGCTGGTGGCTTCTCTCTCACCTGCTTGCCCGCCCGTTCCCAGGGAGCTGGGCACTCACGCTGCTGGGGGGCTGGCAGGCTTCAGGGGCAGGAAGGCTGATTTGGGCTGCGGCAGATACATATCTCCTTCCTCCACTAGCTGAGCAATACCTCTGGTCTTCCTAGGGGTGGGGGTGGGGGTGACGCTCCAAACCCAGGGTATTCAAGTGTGTGTGTGTGTGTGTGTGTGTGTGTGTGTGTGTGCGCGCGCGCGCCTGTGTGTGCAGTGTGGTGGTGGGGGTTGGTGTGAAGGAGAGCACTGGTTAGTGTCTGGGAGACCCCTTCCTCCTCGGCCCCAGCTGGCAGGTGCCTCAGGACAGGACAGGCAGGCGCTCAGGCCACCGCTGCCCGCTGCTGTTGCCAGATGTACTGGGGGCCACGCAGGGAGGAGCCAGCCCTGTGTTCTGGCAGCAGGGGGACAGCCCCGCAGACCCCGCAGCAGCTCAGCCCGGCGCGCCCGGGAGCCACCTCTCCAGCTGCCACCCCCGCCCCCCCGCAGGCATCAGGCATCGGGGCGCTGCACTGCGGGCGACGCTTCCTGGGGAGCGCGGCAGCACCCACGGCCAGGCAGCCCCAGCAGGGTGCCCCCCCCACCCCCTCCAGCCCCGGGGCCATTACCTTCCACTTTGGTGAGGGTAAGGACCGGACTGTTGCAGGCGCTGAGCGGGGCCACCCGGGCCGAGTGCTTCTTCATGATGAGCCGTCCGCCTGCAGGAGCGCCTCCGCCGATCGCCTACATCCTGGGGCCGGCCGGGGCGCGCCTCTCGGGTCCGGTCCCGGTGGCCTCCGCCGCGGAGGAGCGCGAGCGGCTGGCCGCTCAGGCCCTGCCCCCGGGGCTGCCGGCCGGGCTCCTGTCGCCGCGCGGCTCACTGCGGCGGCCGCCCCTCCGAGCACATCTTCCCTGGCCGCGCAGCCACTCCACACACGCGCCCACAGCCTCCTGCCTGGAGGTTGCTGCAAACTCCAACGTCACGTACAAGTGCGCTCCCCACGCCCACCCCACGGGCTCACCTGCTCCGCCCCCCGCCCTGGGACGCCCGGCCCCCCGCAGCAGCAGCCCGGGCCCTCCCTCC
Organism: Neofelis nebulosa; assembly: GCF_028018385.1. Lineage (NCBI taxonomy): Eukaryota > Metazoa > Chordata > Mammalia > Carnivora > Felidae > Neofelis > Neofelis nebulosa. The sequence continues at coordinate 5,243,205 of NC_080794.1, read as the reverse complement.
CAGCCCTGTCCCGGCTGTGGCCTCCTGCGGGGCTGGCCATCAGCTCCCAGGTCTGCCCTTTGCCACCACCCGCTGGCTCGCGGGAGGGGACACCGGAGAACTTAGCCTCGACTTTAAAATGCGAGGCGTTTGACTTTGAATTGAGAGCCGACTTCCCTGCACAGAGTCCTGAGCTGTGGTTTACAGGAAGAAGTCAGGAAAGAAGCAAAGCTTCCCCCAAAGGCTTGTGTGAACTTCGAGTCTAGGGGCACATTATCTTGTCTGGCCTCGGGGGACAATTTGGGGGGGGGGGCAGAAGATGCAAAGTCCACAGAGCAAAGCAGCAACAAGAGGAAGGCTTGAGATTTCTGCTCCTGCCCCACCGGCCGGGTCCAGTGAGTCCCAACTCCCTGGGAAGTGGAGAAACTTCATCCCTGCCCAGCTCCCGGGTTCATGCTGCTGCCGCCGGTCTGGCACTTGCCTCTGCATACACTGGTCTCACTGCTCCCACTCAGACCCAGCTGTAAGCTACTGGCCAATGACGCGTGATAAAAAGCAATGACATCCCTACTGCATCATTGGCTGGGGTGATCCTTAAGTGACCACCGGGTCCCCAGGACGTTTATGCAATGATGATGCATCATTCGAGGTGCCCTGCCATCACCCTGCAGGTAGGATGCACAGGGCTTGCACAGCCCAAGAACTCCACGAGGCCTAATGGGCATCTCACTCGCACACGCCCAGGCACCCGTCGGAGTCCCAGCCTCCTCTGGGAAACGGAAGATTCGGTGGTCATTCAAGGTGGGTTTTGTTATTGTTAAGTCCTTCCCCAGAGTTTGAGAGCCTCCCAACGCTGCTTGGTTTCCTGTCTCAAAGCTGATATTCTACTATAGGATGTAACTCGTGTCCCCCATAAGGCTAACTCAGTGGAGTGGTAAGAGGCAGAGGGCAACCCTAGCCTGGTTCCTAACAGTCGTTTCTGGTGCCATCCACGTGCAAACCCTCGGGTCCCTGGCAGAAGTGGTTCTTACAAGTGGTCTTGTAGGGATCTTGTTATTCCTTGCCCTCTTGAACAGTCCCGATGGACAGAATGGCCCCTGGCTCTGCGAAAGGCCATGGTTTCTCAAGGTTGCTTCATCACTATAGCCGAGGAAAAGGATTATAGGGTCTCTGCAGAGCCCTCTAGTGGTAGCCTCGACATTATATGCCTCTTCCATGAACTTGTCCAAGACCCCTAGAGAGGACAGTCTAAGTCAGTAAGCTATTCGTTCCCTTCTTTGTAAAAATTAAGCATAAATAGGCCCAAAGCAAAAGATGAAATTCTTTTAAATACACAATATAATATTCTTATGTGTTGTTTCACTAAGTTCATCAATCAACATATATACAGTAACTAAAACAAATATCACATGACTACTTTTTTTTTGAGTACTTACTACGTATCAAATACCATGTTAGTTTGCTTTGCAGAAATCATTTCATTATTTACTTACAAGAGCTCTGTGAGATTGCTGTTACCTTGTTTTATAGATGGGGAAACTGAGGCAAAGAGAGATTTTTTTTTATATAAAATGTCCCAGGTCATAGAGTGTGCAAACTGGCCAAGCAGGGATTTATATTCCAGTCTGAACAAATTACTATTGTACTCAGAAAAGCCTGCCATGCTATTCACTTGTTAGAGATGTAAAATGTAAAAACTCCACTGAACTATTCTAATTCAGGTAGGAGATACTAATCAGGTAATCCATAATTCATTTCCTTGCACTTGAATATGGTTTCAATAGATTTCATCATGCTTCTGCACCTCCTGGAGTCTGGGTCTCCCCAGAACTTCAATTTTTAGCTTTACTTGCTGCCGAAGCAAATACCCCTGAGACTTAAAATTAGCCCGTCCACTACACTCATTCTACTGGGCAGCTCACAATGAAAGTGCCCAATAAATAGTTGTCTGTTTCTTTATGCATCTTCCTATTTACTGCAATGTCTTATACAAGTTAAACAGATGATCAAGTATTGTTTTTTTTTTCTGTTTATTTATTTTGGACAGAGCGAGTCTGGGAGAGGCAGAGAGAAAGGGGGAACAGAGGGTCCGAAGCGGGGCTCTGTGCTGACAGCAGCGAGCCCAATGCGGGGCTCAAACTCACAAACCGTGAGATCATGACCTGAGCCGAAGTTGGACGCTCTACTGACTGAGACACTCAGGCACTCATTAAGTGTTGTTAAATACTCCTGTCAACTTCACTCATTAAGTAGTTATATCTAAACCTTCTTTTCCCCCTACAGGATACTCCAGGACCTTCTGATACCTGAGAGGTCATCGCCTCCTCATGTCTATCAACTTCTGCTTATCAAAAAGGCGGTACCAAATCTCATCTCGGCTTCCTCCCCTTATTTTTGAGAACCGGATGCTGTTTCTCATTTTCTATACTCTATTAGCTCATGCCTTGTGTTTCAACAAAAAAATCTTAACGCCCACCAAATATTTCCTCTACTCCTTTTTAAAAAAGGAGTTCCTGTGGCTTGACCATGTGAGAGCGGACACTCCTGAGTGCACACTTTTCTGGGGGGAGTGAGTGTGGTGAGGCTGCATATTTACAAACTTACATACATAAAATTATTCTAGAATATTAACTGTGTGCTGGTATGTGAGCGCACTGGTATTTTGAGAATTCCAACAATTTAAAACCCTATGCTAGGGTGAGGCTACCATGACCTAACTCAGGGATACCTAGAAAATCACACAAGCTCCCCACTTAAAAACCCAATTCTCAAATTACATAAAAAAGGATGCTAATAATTCTTTCAATAAAGACAGACATGATCCCCCAAGTATCAATGGAAACAAATCCTGTATATATAATATCTAGGCAAGAGGTTAGCTCATTTAACCCTGTTCTATGGAGGATGCTTGTGTGAGCTAATAACTGAACGATGTCACTGGGTACCTACCGGTCTTAAATTTAATATTGTAGGAATTTATCTGAAAGAGGGACTGGGGGGTTGACTTTTTCCAGGTCATATTCATAAATGTCATCTTCTAAAAATGGTCAATGGTTTGCTCACCAAACCCAGCATCTCCCTGAGCTTTACATGACATGCCGTCCTCTGTGACAGAAGAATGTTCTTTGTCACTAACCCCACGCCCTGGTTTTCTCTTTTCATTGCTGAGGTTAGGGAGATGGGATATTTAATGGCCATCTGTGGCATTCTGGTACAGCAGGCTCCTAAGAGTCAGTGGGCTTTGCTTTCTTAGTACGATGGTCCAAACAATGGAGTAAGTTCACTGAACAGATACAGAGAATAACAAGTCTATGACGCAGAACTTACATACCGTGGGTATGAGTTTTATACTCCCTGGCCTGCCTTCAACAGCCTCCCAGCCTAACCCCTACTTCCCACTTGCGAACCAGAGTAAGGAAGTGAAAGGAGGAGTCTCAGGTAAGAAGGAAGACAAATCAGCCAGCTTCTTGTACACCCAAGAGGCTCTATTTAAATTGCAACCCTATGTGGGGTCCTGGCCATGGCCCTTTAGGAAGAGAAGGGCAGGCAACCTTGGGATGAATCATCAAGGAAGTGCGTAGCTCTAAGGACCCGGCTGATTCCTCAGGTTCTGGAGGCTTACTACTTTTCTTTCTGGTACTGGACTCCCAGGTCCAGCTCTATATTCAGTCTCCGGCCTCCCTAAATAACTCGTGTTGCCCAAACAGTCTGGTCTGGTCTTCCTGGACTGACTCCTGCATCTGCCATTCATGGTGGTCACTGGCCATTTCAATCTTCTGTACTGGAATGTATTTTCAGACTCATCACACTATTCCAAACAGGCACGTGACCCCCTTGGTGGGGGTAAGTAATACTTGTGACTCTCTTGAGCCCAAGAGACACGGAAAATGCCCTGAATAACAGCCAGCAACAGCTCAAGTTTGAGCACCAGCTCTGGCAAGAACAGTGGCCAACCTCGAGGGGCCACTCAGCCTATTCTGGCCTCAGCTTCCTAACTTGGGCACACAATAGTTAGCCCCCATTGGTAGTTTCCAGACTGTTTTTCCTGGTCTCTCTGCAGACTGACTCTACTTGTCTATGTCCATGTTAGATTCAGTTTATAAAACAGTTGTCACTGTAAAAAGAAGGTTTTGAAAACGATGAACTGAACAATTTCCAAGGTGCCATTTGGCTTTAAAATTTGGGGTGTATGAAATTATCTTCCAAGATAAGATAGTTGTCACTTCCTCCAAAGATCTTAAAAGAATATTATCTTTCGTGAATACTTCAGTTAGTAGACTCTCCCTTTAAATGGTTTCTCACTTTTTTGACAGAAAGAAATCTACATTTCTTAAAAATTCATAGAATTTTACACTGAAAGGATGAATTTTACTGTTTGTAAACCATATGCCAATTTAAAACTTGGTAAAAATATGCTTGACATGTACAAACACATATATAACTGAGCTGAATATTTAATAAAATACTACCCTTACCGTATATGAACACTTCTATTCCATTCTATTCTATTCTATTCTATTCTATTCTATTCTATTCTATTCTATTCTATTCTATTCTATTCTATTCTATTCTATTCTATTCTATTCTTCTGTTCTGTTCCATATATTTTGTTCTGTTCTTTTACTGCAAAAAAAAAAAATGCAGACTGTGGAGTGCTTGGGTGGCTCAGTCGGTTAAGCGTCTGACTTCAGCTCAGGTCATGATCTCATGGTTTGTGGGTTCAAGCCCCGTGTCAGGCTCTGTGCTGATAGCTCAGAGCCTGGAGCCTGCTTCAGATTCTGTGTCTCCTTCTCTCTCTCTGTCCCTCCCCCACTCTCTTTCTCTCTCTCTCTCTCTCTCTCTCTCTCTCTCTCAAAAACAAATAAACATTAAAAAAAAATTTTTTTAAATGCTGATTGTGATCAAGTAAGTTGACTTTAGTATGATCTGCTCTTGGGTCATAATGCATACGGTTTGAAAAATACTATTAAAATTACATTCTTTTTAAGCAGAGAGCTTTACTTAATCTCTTCAAAACTCCATGCGTTGGGCCGCTCATTCCCCTGATCTGGCAGGAATAACTGATAACCTTTTTCAATAACTCCAAGTGCAAGTTCAGGGAATCAAGAAGCATTAGACAGATCTCTGGGTGGCTTTTCTCATCCTCACATGCCCCTTCTCTGGCACTGTGCATCAACAGCATAAACTCAGAACTCATTAGGGCCCCACTAGGATTTTTCCTCTTTTGCTAGAAAGTAATGTCAAGGTTGCTTTTGCAGACACATCCCCTCGCGGCATCTCCGTGATTGCTCCACGGTGACTGGACAACAGCTAGCTTTGTGGCCATTCTGAGCCCAGGGTCAGGATCATGATGAACAAAAAGAGAGGCACAGAGATGGGAATGGGGTGTCTGGTCACTTCCTTTGTGGATCCTGGTCAGGAGCCTGAGTCCAGTGGAAGACACCATGGGGTGGCCCTCTGCAAGACCAGGCCATGGCATGGTGGCATCATGGGAGCTGAGAAGGGACAGCTTCCCTGGAAGAACAGACAGGCCAGAAGGGACACCTGGAGTGGGCTTGGGTGGGCTGGCGGTGGGGGAGGCTCCCTTTCCTGGGACCTTCAGAGACCTACTTTGGTGCCAACACAGACCATGAGTACAGAACGAGTACACAATGTCTGGTCCCCAGAAGATACTCAAGAAGTGATCATTCTCTTCCACTTTGGGAAATGAACATGCCAGCTTCCACACATTCCTTCCGACACTGGAAAGGGGGCACTGCTTCACAATGGTTTCACCTGGTCATGTCGTTTAATCGCTCCACGCTCAACACATCATCCTTAAGATGGAGATAATAATAGCAGGTACCTTACAGTGCTGCTGTGAAGATTAGAAAAAGGGATACGTGTGAAGTTCACGTAAGAGTACCTGGTAAAGAGCAGCACTCAGAACGCATCAGTCATTACCTTCAGTCTCTCCCACTAGGTTCTTTACTGGACAGGGGCCATCTCTGGTTTGTACCAAGCACCATATATGGCTTACGTAATAGGTGCTCAAAACAGGAAGTTCTGAAGGAAGGGGAGGGAGGAAGGAAGCAAACAAGAGCATATTCACAGGACCCAGAATTCTGGAGTTTTCTAGAACTGTCGGCTTCCGCCACTTCCCAGACTATCCCTTTGTGCCTGCATGGAAACAGCGGTGCCAAGAAAACCACGCTTGGCCAGCTCCCTCCTGCTCAGGGCTCTCTGCCCCTCACTGGCCTCATCTCAAAGGAAGTGCCTGGAGACCAGGGCACTGGACTCAAGGTGAGGAGAGAGAGATCTGATGCCATTTAGTTCAGAAATAGCTGCTTGCTGTGTTCCGGATGATTCATCGACCACAGCTGGACTCCTGTCTGATTCCCCTGCTCTTCTTCCTCTGTGGAGCATGAACTAGAATACTGACCCACATCGGATCCTCGTCAAGGCCAGAGGCGCACTCCCCTGGCTGGTGTTCGTTTCCAAGGGTGAATCAAGGGGATTGGCCATCAGACTGACTTGAAAATGAGAAAGATGTGTTGGTTCGGGAAGGCGCCTGCTCTACTCTTTAGTTCCTGAGCCCAGGACAGGCCAGGATCAGCAGGCAGGGGTCATGTTCACCAAGGACAGAAGAGGCTCCAAGTTGGGCAGATAGCGTTTCAGAAGTCCTGGGATCGGGGCCTCCTCTGGAGTCACTTAGCTCTTTGCACTCCTTCGAAGGCAGTGATAACCTCTGCCTTGCCCTAGAGTTTTCTGTATACCTGCCTCAGCTTCCTGCTGGCTGTAAGCACTGGGAGTGAGGGACCCTGCCCAGGAACAGGGCCTCAATGAGCACCGGTGAATGAATGAATGAATGAATGAATGAATGAATGAAAGAAAGCAAAATCATTAGGGCAGGAAGAAGCAGGAATTTACCAATGGCTTAGATAGACAAGGAGCTGAATCCAGAGAAGCAGATTCAGCAGGTCTGCGGGGGCAGGTACCAGCAGGATCAGCTTCCTGAACTAGCCCTAGAAACAGCCCCTTCACGGATCAGGGAAGTCCTGCCCATTTGCCAAAGGAGCTCCAGGCAGGACCAACCCCCTTTGTGTGGGCAACCTCTGGGTACCCCATTCTTCAAACAGACCCTGATTCCCAAGGCTTCCTTCCCCTCTTGAGAGCCTGGCTATCGTCCTTCATTCCCCAGTTAGGATGGGTCTGGGAAACAGCTGGGCCCTCCTGATGCCTGGCCTAGCTCTGCCCCTCCGTATAATCTCAAATCACCAGAAGCTTCCAAGGTACAGGGGTTTTATAGAGTGTCATCTGGATGCCTGAAAATTACTGAACACACGGTCTACTTCCCGCATTTTCCAAGTCCCAGGGGCTTCTCTACGCCTCCCCATCCACATGGCACCCTCGCCTTCTCCTTCCTCTACCCAGCATGCCTCATACACACTAGGATCCAGGCCCACTGTCCTCCTGGCGGAGCAGAACCTCCTGGGAAGTGTCTTCTGCTGACCTGACCAGAAAGGGGTATGCCAGTAACAAAAAGCCTTCTCCCCTGCTAGACTTGCTTCCCTGAAGTCTTGGTTCAGGCTCATTTTGCCCCTAAGGGGGCATCTGCGCATTGGTGTACTTTGCTCCCCTACCCCAAAGAACAGACCAACCAACAACCTGCTTACAGCAATGGGTTTGGCTCCTGGCCAAACGGCTGGCATTAGAAGCCCCCAGGTGCTGCCCCTGGCTTCTGCCACCTCAGGCTGGATTCAGAGAAAGATGGGACCCTGGCGGAGACCAGCAAGGCCAGGATCTTGGAGAGGGTGGGGTCAGAGTGTGACTACAGCAGGCCTGGTGCCAGCTGTCCCCTAGACTTACTCTCAGCGATCACTTCACTGGAAACCTTCAATTAAGCACTTGTTCCCTGTTCCCAGGGGTGTGCTTCCTGCTCAGTGACAACGAAGCTGAGCTCTGACCGATGACATTCCATGCGTGACACACAGAGACCCCAGATCGCGGCTGACCAAATCCGCTGTAACTCTCTGTGAACTCACTGGGTGAGAGGAAAGAAACATTCTGGCACGTCAGGGGCTACCAAATGACTCCCCTGGCCAAAAACTATAAAATTCCCCCAAGAAATCACTGAGTCTTCCCCACAGTAAGCCTTGAGGATGGTCCTTTTCTCCTCCCTTGTTTTGCACAAGATCTTAGTTGCCCTATGCTGGGCATGTGTGGGCACAGGGGTGGGGGGGCGGTATATGCATCTAAACCTGCAACGAATTGTATCCTTCAGGTGAAGTAGGGGCAGACCACAGGGAGAGATGTTCCACCATTTTATCAGATTATGAGAGATACCCCTCACTTTTTTCCCCCCAAAGCAAACAAAAATCCAGCAAAGGCTGTTTTTTTTTTTGTTTTTTTGTTTTTTTGTTTTTGCTTTAGGGCTGAAAGAGAAGGTCCCACAGATTTTGGACAAAAGCAAGAAGGAGCCAGAAGTCTGGAGATACACCCTGTTCCTGACCAAGGCAGTGAGTCCCGCCTTTTCCCCAAATGACCAGCTAGTATCGGCAAGGGGACAAGTCTCAAGAATTATCTAGAGCTCTTGGTTGGTTTTAGAGGATTAAACGCATGCATGATTTGTTCCCCAAAGTTACCTCCCTGGTGTCAGAATATTTCTGTCTCGTGGATTCCATAACTACCTCCCAACCCTAGCTCCTTGGCCCTTTGACAAAGATGGGCTTGTTGGTGCCCCAGGGGAGTGTCTCAGACTGTGTGACACCGAGAGACCAGCCTAGGGCACTTGTTGGTGAGACAACCAGGCTTGTCTGGGTTTTCCCTAGCACATCAACACTACAATCATTTTCCAGCTTGATGGGAACCTTTTGAAATTATCTAGTCAAAATCTGTTCTTGGAATTTTTTCGTCAACCCTCATTTTGATTTTAAGATGATGATCTCTGGAAATTTCACATAAATGCCCATTCTGAAAGCTGGCGACATGTATCAAAATTCCTAAAAAATACAAATGTTTATGGCCTCTTACCCAGTATTTTCATTTTAAGGAATTTACCCAAGAAATAATCTGATGTGAACATAGACATATGGACAAAAATGGCCATCAAGTGTTTTTTTTTTTAAGTTTATTTGTTTGAGAGAGACAGAGACAACATGAATGGGGGAGGGGTAGAGAGAGAAGGAGAGAGAGAATCCCAAGCAGGCTCTGCACTGTCAGTGCAGAGCCCGATGTGGGGCTTGAACCCACGAAGCGTTGAGATCGTGGCCTGAGCCGAAACCAAGAGTTGGACGCTCAACCAACTGAGTCACCAGGCAACGCTCCATCTAAGTTTTAATATGAGTTAAGTAAAAAAATAGAAACAACCTAAAGGTTCATTAACAGGGAAATGGGAAAGTTTGATGTATTTACACAAAAGGGTATATTGCAGCTGATAAAACAAGTCATTCAATAATACAGGGAAATGCTAAGGAGAAAACACAAGGTGTACATTTATGTTCAATGTGATTTTTACATACATTACATGTTTGTTTTATATGTAGGCCATATCATTATATATATATGTATATATATATATATGTGTGTGTGTGTGGGTGTGTGTATATATATATATACACATATATACATATATACATATATATGTATATGTATATATGTATATGTACGTATACATATATATGTGTGTGTATATATATATACATATATACATATATACATATATACATATATATACACACACACACATATGTATATAAATAACATGTATTTGAAAAAAATTAAATAGGTTACCATTTTTTTTTGGTTTTTTTCCCTAACTACCACAAAAATAGTGATTCATTTACTTTCTCCTTGAGAATTCTCTAAAAGAGAAGTTTATCTACTTTTAGAAGTTCGGTTCCATAGTAAATGGGGTTGAGACCAATACTGACGCCTGAGAATAGTTTAAAGGGTGTGTCTCTTATACACAGAAAACAGATACAAATGCTAACAAAATGGGAAAAGCCTTAGGGTACAAGAGTATATAAAATAATGCTGCAACAGTTTTTTCTTTGAAAATGATTAGACAGTTTCTGGGGCAACTGGGGGGCTCGGATGGTTAAGCGACCGACTTTTGATCTCAGCTCAGGTCTCGATGTCAGGGCTGTGAGTTCAAGGCTCGAACTGGGCTCTACACGGGGCATGGAGCCCACGTAGAAAATCTGTAGACACTTTTCGATTCTTCTTATATAAAACTCTGTCAGATCCGTGCTTTCACGGCCATTGTTGCTCGGCCGGTACAGAAGCATCCATTCCAACATCAAAAGGAACATGTAGTTCTGTTTTCCGTGTTTTGACTGTTTTCTTTCTCACATCCTTTTTTATATCCGTGCCGCGCAAATTTCCAGAAGATGTGAGTAATGAGACAAAGGGAAGGGAGCGTGAGTAGCAGTGTTGGCTTCTTCCTGCAAGACTGAAGGGAGGCACAGCCACAGCTTTGAGTTGGTAGGGTCTTCAGCTGCTCGCCTACCTGGGGGGGGTGGGGGGAGGCGCCCTGTCGGCTCGGTGAAGGGCCAGGTGGCTCCCTTTCTGACTGCTCCCTCAGGGTCCTTCTGTCTTTGGTTCAACCTCAGGGGACTCTTGTCTAACCTTTTCCCTCATCTCTTCACTCTTGCTCATCATACACAGTTCTAGATCTTGCCCTTGAGTGTATGTCAGTGACAAGGCTACTGTCACTGTATCTGTACGGTATCTCAGACGGGAGGACTGTCATCTCCTTGCATCCCCGGTCGGCTCTGTGGTGCCCCCGGGCACCTCACGGTGGTAGGGATTTGAAACCCAGAGGGCTACAGTGCATGAGGGAGGCCTGCACTCCGACATGACGGTGGGAACAAGAGAGGGGGCCCCATGATGCACAGCTTCCATGCTTTCTGGCACATCAATCACAGCTACCAGCTTCAGGGCAGGACACTGTTAGAAATGATTAGGCATAGTTTTTACCCCTGGGTTTTTATGCACCCATTCCACATGTGGTATTAGTAAAGTATAATATAATACTTCTTGGCAGGGATTTATTGGGTCCGATATGTTCTCCCCACTTCCTGAAAACTCAAACGAACAAAATGTGACACGACTCAACCCCGCCCCCATCTCTCAGCTTTCTTCTCTTGCCTGAAACTTGGCCCCTCTTTATACCTTACTCCCCACTCGAAGCCTACCCTTTCTGCAAAACTACAAAAATAAAAACGGAAGACAAAAACACACACCATCGAATACCTTCAAGTCTCGGACTCCCTGCTCACCGCGGAGGGGACCAATCGTGGGGGCGGCTCTGTGTGGAGCCTAGCTTATGGGCAATACTCACATGACAAGCCCATCGATCTTTGTTTTAACCTTGACTGCTTGTTTAAAGTGAACCGGCATCAAATGCTCTATTGATAGCAGAATTCTAATTTGGGATCAGTAACAACCTAAAATATCTGAGACATGAAGGATAGCTGTAACCTGAAAATCTGTTTCCAGCAGTGATATCTGCAGAATTTAAGGCGCCCTTCATCCATGGCCCCTGGAGCATTATTTGATTTGTTAATGGCATGGAGGAAATAAACCACAAACGGTCCTCGGAACTAACTGAAGGTGAACAAATATGTACACTTGGGTGTCAGCGTATACTAGAATTAAAAAAAAAAATCACTTTCACTGCAAAATGTTTAACTACAGTCCTGTCCAGAAATGATATAGGTAAGCATAATGGTCTTCAACTAGATATATGACTTGGCAGGAAACTTGTGTATGAATTTGAATAGTAGTAATCAAGTCACGCTGGGATTCAGAGGCCATGGGCCCAGCCGATTCACAGCCATAGGGTCTCTTCTGCATTTCGGTGATAGTACTCCCTGCTTGCTAGTAGACTTTGGGCATGGCTTCTAGGGGACACTCTGGGCCCATGCGAAGGAGGGCCTGGACACTGCTTAAGAGTACAGACTCTGCAGAGTGGAAAGAGTTCTGGAAATCACCTAGTGCATCACCCTTAGTTTGGGCCAGGGAAGAATAAAACTAAGACGACGATGAGAAACAAAAGACTATGGCTATGCTGGGAACCAAAGAGAAGCAACCAAAATACACCTCCAGAAATGCACAAGGACCAAATGACAAGGTCTGCCTCGCAGCCGTGGCTGCTACGAAGCCGAGAGTAGTTTCGATCGATGGGACCCGCCTGCATTTCAGAGACTCGTCAGGAGGTTAAATAAAGAGGCCACTCCTTCTTGGACTTTAATTTTAAACTTTGGACAAGATTCAGGACAACTGCAGTGCCTTTAAAGTGATTCCTTGTTTTTTTATGAAAGGAAGCTGTCCTCGAGGAAAACAAACACAAAAAACTCCTCAATCTCAAGACATGAAAGACGATGTGAGTGCGTCCTAACTCCGAGTGGAGTCTTGCAGGAGATGGAAGGTGAATTAGGGCATCTAGCAAGGCTCTGCAACAGTTCTGTCACCAAGGCTGTAGGCACGGGCAAAAAGGAGCATACTCGTCTGTTTCTCACCACAAAGCGGTGAAAGTGGAAACACAAGAAACAGAATGGGAGAAAACATTTGTAGATCATATAAATGATTACGGCTTTCTACATAAAATATAGGAAGCACTCTAACAACTCAGTAATAAAAAGGACAAGGCCCCAGGTAAAAGCCGGGCGAAGGTGATTTTAAAACGGGCCAAAGACCACACGGACACCTCACTGGAGAAGGTACGTAGACGGCCAAGACACCTGTGAAAAGATGCTCCTCATCTCTATCACCAGGGAAACGGGAATGAAAACAACAGTGAGATACCACAGCATCCCCCCCCCCCCCCCCCCCCAGAATGGCCAAATCCGAACACAGATATCAGCAGACGCTGGTGAAGAGACAGGGCAAGAGGACCTGTCATTCATTGCTGGTGGGAATGCAAAATGGTACAACCACTTTGGGAGGCATTTGGGCAGTTTCTTTACAAAATGAAATACACTCTTGCCATATGACCCAGCAGTCATGCTCCGCCCCTCAGCCAAGTACAAGGTGCCTACGTCGCTGGGTATCGAGGGTGTTTCCACACGGCCGAGATGTAAGAGTGAAGTCAAGGGCTGCTACAGATTTCCAATAAGTGTACTCCTAGCCGACCCTCATCGAAGACTTTACACACTTTCCCCTTCTGTCTGTATATTTTCCCTAAGTGCCAAAATGAGGAAGATGCTGAAAAAAAAATAACAGGGACCCACTCTCCCTTTTCCTACGGTGCATGATTCTCTACAGCAGAATCACTGTTTTTGGTTTTTTCTTGGAATTAGAACATCACCCCTTCACGAAGATACCTAGAACTTGGAAGTTGAACTCAGTAGGACTCGTGCCTTCTACCAACTTCTCTGTCACCCAGCAGGAGGCTTCCCAAGGGAACTAGTTTATCAGAGCCACGGAGGATGAGGTTTGAGCAACCAAGCATACGAGGAAATGTCTTAAAAAGAGTCTTGTAGGTACCTCTTTCTCAAAATCCTTGAAGGCCACACATAGAACAATCTAGATGATTTACTATATGTCCTGAGAAGTGCTAAACCAGCTCTGAAAATAACAGTCCTGAGTTGTGGCATTTTTTTCAATGGCTTTGGTGTAAACACTGATGATTTCAAGTCATCAATGTGCTGTCACTGAACTTGAAATTGGGAGGACATATGGAACTGGACGGATGGTAGAAGCCCCCATGCCATGCCATATCACACCACAAGCTGGGTGTATTTAATGACACATTGATGGGGCGCCTGGGTGGCGCAGTCGGTTAGGCGTCCGACTTCAGCCAGGTCACGATCTCGCGGTCCGTGAGTTCGAGCCCCGCGTCAGGCTCTGGGCTGATGGCTCGGAGCCTGGAGCCTGTTTCTGATTCTGTGTCTCCCTCTCTCTCTGCCCCTCCCCCGTTCATGCTCTGTCTCTCTCTGTCCCAAAAATAAATAAAAAATGTTGAAAAAAAAAAAAATTTAATGACACATTGATGACAATAAAATTCTAGACCACCCAGCTCAGCAACTGTAGCAACCCAGTCCGAGCTCGTATCACTCAGGGGATTGGCGAATCCCCTAAAATAGACTTCTTTAATCCTAACAGGCTCCTGTGGCCCTCAGACTCTGCCACGTGACCCATCTGTTATCCATCAGGTGTTAAGCACCCTGGGCCTGGCAGTGGGCGGTGGGGCAGATTGGTAATCTGGTCTAGTGTAGCTTAAACATTCTTCCTCCTAATGCGGCTTTTCATTAAATGCTGCTCGTTCTCTCAAATGCTCTCGTCTCTCTGTGTCTGTTTTAATTGAACTCCAATTCATTTTCCAGCATGTGCCGGCCGGAACCATTGCTAGAGTTTCTTAACCGGCCACTTGGGCATCGAGTCCTACCCTCTCTCTTCCGTTCTCACTGCCATCAGAGGAGTCTCCCTCCCTCCCTCCCTCCCTCCTTCCCTTCCCTTCCCTCCCTTTCTTTCTTCTCTTTCTTTCTTTTTAAAGTTTATTTATTTATTTTGAGAGAGACAGAGAGAGTGGGTGGGGGAGGGGCAGAGAGAAGGGGGGGAGAGAATCCCAAGCCGGCTCTGCACTGTCAGCACAGAGCCCAACGCGGGGCTCGAACCCACGCAGTGTGAGATCGTGACCTGAGCCGAAATCAAGAGTTGGACGCCTAACCGACTGAGCCACCCAGGCACCCCGAGAGAGGAGTCTTTCTAAAGTGTCAGCCCTCCAGGTCCAGGTGACCCCGGTCCGTGCCCATCACCCACCTGCCTCCTCCCTGCAGACATGCTCATCTTCCCTTGGCACCTTCATCTCTGCTGGGACATGCTTTCTTCCCGACCTATCTGTTCCTTTCTACTCCTACTCCTTTGATCCTCAGCGTCACTTCTCCCTCACCCCCCGGGGTAGGTCAGTGTCCTGGTGGTCACTCATGAGTGGTCAGCTTTGGCCCTTTCTGTAGCATTTGCTCTTTCCCTAGATGGGCAGCTGTGTACATATGTGCTTAGTCTTGGGTCTTTCTACTCTGAGTCAGCTCCAGGACAGGAGTCTGGTCTACAGCCCGATCCCTAGTGCTTGCAAGATGCAGGGCACAGAGGGGGATGTTCAAACACTGGCACAAGAACAGATGGAAGGCATTCAGAAAGGGCCAGTGGATTTCTGATGTCACCAAGGCAGCGACACAGGTTGTTCCTGACTTCACTCCCCCTCACCAGAAGAACAACTTACAATTATTCAAGAATAAGACACCACCGAGAGAATCTTAGACACGGAAGTGAGGCTGAAGAATGCCCCCCTACACCCCAGAGACTAAAGCAGACTGTGTTAGAAGGGCAGGAGAAGTGACCACACATTGACCACGTTGCCTCTCCCCCAGGCCAGCGCAACACCATGCAGACAGGTCTCCCCTGAGCCTCTGGTTCCTCCAGTGGGAACCCAGTGGGAAAAATCAACCCCCATCGGCACTGTGGGTCACTTCTCAGAAGCTGCTACTCTGATCTCGTACCATGGGGACTGCAGGTCAATCGGTGGGGCCCAATCACTGGGAATCTGACTGTGATGGAGGAGGGGGGAGGGGCTTGATGCAACCAGCACACAGATCTTGGCAGATTAAGTTCAGACCAAGCAGTAATCCCAAGCAGTGGCTTTGTTCCTCTGCAGAATCAGGTGCGAGATGTGCTCTGACCAGGGAATTTGGCACTATACAAATCTGCCTGATCCAGATCCGCGAGTGAGTTTTGCCAGTCCTAGAGCTCAGTTTGCCCACGCCCAGGCAAAGTGGCTGAGTCTCAGCCCCACCTGCTGTGGAGAGTGCCTTCCAGGCCCCATCCGACCAGAGGGCTGGTGACAACTTCTGGAAGCTGTGTGGCTCAGAGCACTCCAGCCAAGAGGCAGCCAGGCAGAACTGACCGCCCCCCGAGCAAAGCGGGTACTTAGCACGGAATGTTCCTGGGCTATGTACGGGCAGGGGGATTATTCACAGCCAAAGCTGAGGGCAGCGCCTGGCCCCTCCCAACTGGAAAGGCTGTTTGGGAAATTAAGAGGAGCCTGGAGTGTCCCCTCCTCTTCCCACCCAGAGAAGGAGGCTGAGACAGAGCCCCACCCACCATGAAGAATGTTTACAGGCCCCATCTGACCAGAAGGGCTGGAGACAATTCCTAGAAGCTGTCTGGCCCACCGGCCCTCAAGCTGAGAGGCAGGTGGGAAGAGCTGACGGTTTGCAGAACAAAACCAGCGGCTTGTTTGGCCAGAGAACTTGGGGCTTGCGTCAGCTTGAGTTAAGACAACAAAGAGCTTTACCAGCTTTATAGCTGTGTCTCCTGCAGTGCGTGGGCAGGGAATCTAATTCATAGCCCTGCTCATTGCTGAATGCAGCCTTCAGCATATCTGACCAGGGAACCTAAACAGAGCATATGGGAAGCTGGGAAGCCCATTCAATAGCCCTACATACAGTGGCCCTTGAACAGAGAGCCCAGCCTGTGGTTTCCCCCATCTGCAGAGTGACCCCAGAGGCCTCATCTGAGCAGGGAGGTCAGGGCACACTCTGGCCTGATGCAGGTTCCCAAAGAATGAGATGTACAGGCCCCGGGTCCTGGCCTGTTGCCCTCCCAGCATGGGCAGGCTAATTTATAACACCCTCTACTGAATATAGGACCCAGTTCTAACCACTTAGTAGGACTGACCAGAGATTCCGGGCTATCATGGAGCCCGTGCTACAGAAACACTTGGGCAGTGAAGGAAACCAGTAGTCCTATCCAGGCAATGGCACTCCTCACCTCCTTATCCTTGTCTTCAGAGCTCAAACACAATACTGGCCTCACCTAAGAACAGAACATACAGCACACCCTACCCACGGACATCACTAGCAGAAACACTCAGAAACCTAAACTGAGCTGATTAGTGAAGATCTGTCCATGCCAAAGCAAACCTGTAAAGTCCAGAAGAGGAGTCCCATTACTCAAATGCACATTTACCAATGTAAGGAATCAAAGGTCATGCAAAATCTGATATGATTTTATAATACGGCAACAGCAAAGGAAACTAATAAAGTTCCAACAACTGACCCAAAAAAAAAAAAAAAAAAAAAAAAAAAGGACAACCGTGCACTGTCAGACAAAGAATTCAGAATAATCCTCTTAAGGAAGCTTGGTGAACTGCAAGAAAACACACACAGACAACAGAATGGAATTAGGAAGACAAGGCACGAACAAAATAAGTTTGAAGAGGAAATAGCAACCACCAACCAACAAACAGACAAATAAGCAAAGAAACACACAGAAATCTTAGAGCTGAAAAATACCGTAACTGAAGAATTCCATAGAATTTCAAAAAGACTGGACCAGGCAGAAGAAGCTATCAGTGGCCCAGAGGATAGGACATTGGAAATTACCCAGTTGGAAGAGCAAAAAGAGGAAAGAATGCAAAAGTGAAGAAAGCCTATGGGAATTATGGAACACATGGAAAAGAAACAATATTCACATTATGGGAATTCCAGGAAGGAAGGAAAAAGAATGGGTCAGAAAGTATATTTAAAGCAATAATGGCTAAAACTTTCCCAAACCTGGGTAGAGACATGGACATCCAGATCCATGAGGTTCAAAGGATCCCAAACAGGCTGAACCTGAATTGGGCTACACAGAGATATAATTAAATTGTCAAAAGTCAAAGACAAAGAGTTTTAAGGGTAGCAAGAGAGAGAGGTTATATTCAAGGGAGTCCCCATAAGACTAACAGTGATTTCTCAACAGAAACTCTTCAGGCCAGGAGAGAATGGAATGACACACTCAATATATTGAAAGAAAACAAGCGTTAACCAAGAATCCTACACGTGGCAAAGCTGTCCATCAGAAACAAAGGAGAGATAAAGACTTTCACAAATAAAAGATGAAGGCGTTCATTACTACCAGACTTGCCTGACAAGGAATACTTAAAGGAGTTCTGTGTGGAAGTAAAAGAATGCTAATTCAATTAACAACGTAAAAGACCTGTAAATCTCACTGGTAACAGTCAATACATAGTCATAGTTACATTCAGCAATATGGTATCAGCAGTACACAATTCATTTACGACTCTAGTTTAAAAGTTAAAAAAAATGAAGTAAAACTAACCATTCTACAACAATCGAAGTTACACAGTATTAAAAAATCATGTAAATTGGGAACAGCAATAACCTAAAATGTGAGAGGGAGAAGTAAAAGTATAAAGATTACAAATTCTACTGAACTGAAGTTATCAGTTTAAAATAGTGTTCTATAAGTTTAAAGTATTCTATGTAACCCTCATGGTAACCATAAGGGAAAATTCTATAGTAATTATACAAAAGAACATGATAAAAAAGTTAAAGCACGCTGATGTCAAATATCAAAACACACAAAAACCAGGATTAAGAAACAAGGAAAATCAGAACTACAAAACATCTAGAAAACATTAAAAAAATGGCAATAGTAAGTCCTTACCTATCAAGAGTTCCTTTAAATGTAAATGGATTAAATTCTCCAATCAAAAGATACAGAATGCCTGAATGGATACAACAAATAAAAATGAAAAAAACAAAAAAACAAGATCCAACAATATGTTGCTTAGTCCATCAGTGGATGGAATATTCACACACACACACACACACACACACACACACACACACAAACGCATACACTCTACACACACACACACACATGTAAACATATTATTCAGCCATCAAAAAGCAAAGAAATCCTACCATTTGTAGCAACATGGACGGACCCTAAAGGCATCATGCTAAGTGAAATAAGTAAGACAGAGATCTCATTTACATGTAAAATCTAAAAAAAAAATTATAGACAAATTTATAGAAAAAGAGATCAGATTTGTGGTTATCAGAGGCAGCAGCAGGGAAGGTGGTGAGTGGGTGGGACTGGAGAGAGTTGGTCAAAAAGGCACAAAATTCCAGTTATAAGATCAATAAGTACTAGGGATGTAATGGACAGCATGAAGACTGTAGCTAACACGGCTGTAATGATATATAGTAAAATTGTGAAAGAAAAAATCTAAGAGTTATCATCAAAAAGATATTTTTTCCCTTTCTTCTTTTTCTTCTTCTTCTTTTTTATTGTATCTGTATGCGAAGATGGATATATTGGCTAGACCTACTGTGGTAATCATTTCACAATATATATAAATTAAGCCATCATGCTGTAAGCCTTAAACTTATACAGTGATGTGTGTTGATTATTTCTTGATAAAAGAAAGAAAAAGATATTTCCCCACTGAAATGCAGATAAAAGGCTGGGCCAGAATTGGTACCCAGGGAGAAAAAAGGAAGGATGGGGGAAAGACCTATATTTAAACCCCTTGACTGCTCCCCACCATCCACAATGGGAGTTCTCAACCCTGGATGCTCACAGGATTATTTGAAAATATAGATGCTGAAGTCCCACCTCAGAACAACTAAATAATCTTGGGGTCTGAGGCACGCCTGGGTACCTATAGTCCTAAAGAGCATCCCTGGTGATTCTGCTGCAGAGAATCAATAGGATAAACTCAATGTGTCCCAACCTCTCTCCTCCAAACCACCTCTCATGTCCCTGTCTTCTATAACCAGCTTTACAATGCAGATGCTCTCTTTCCACTTCTCCCTCCCTTTGGTCCTCACTTCAAGACCCAGATCGGATACACCCTTCTCTAAGAAGACTTTCCTGATTCTCCAAGGCAGAGCTGCTGTCTTTCATGCTTCCGTCAACACTGTGTGTATGTAAAACCTAGGTTGGCATGTGTAGTTCCCAAAGTATGTTTCATGGAACACTAGGTACTAGGGTGGGGGCTACAGGAAATGGGAAATGTTCCACAACATATATCCCCCCCCTTGAAGATCCACAAGATACATTTAGCTTATGAGAGCCTCTGGGAAGACCTACAATAAGAATGAAAACAACACAAAACAAAAACCTGCTGAAACTGATTTACCCCACTGTCTCTTACACTTATTTGATCACAGAACTCCTTCCCCCAGCCCAATACTATACAGTGGGAGTCGCTGTCATTACAAGCATACTTTGGAGGTATTCCAGTGGTTCTAGACCACTGCAATAAAGAGAAGATCACAAATAAAGGCAGTCAGATGAATTTTTTGGTTTCCCAGTGCATATAAAAGTTATGTCCACACTATATACACTGTGCTCTATTAAGTGTAGTCTGTAAGTACTGTCTAAAAAATGTACCTATGTTAATTAAAAATACTTTATTGCTAAAAAAACAATGCTAACCATCATCTGAGCTTTCAGTGAGTCCCAGTCACTGACCACCATATCAAATATAACAATATTTGGTATTATTGGTGATGAGACCACCGTAACAAATATAATAATGAAAAAGTTTCAAATATCGTGATAATTACCCAAATGTGACAGCAGCACGGAGTCCGCAAATGCCGTTGGAAAAAGGATGCCTAGAGACTTGCTCGATGCAGGTTTGCCACAAAATTTCAATTTGTTAAAAACAAAAACAAAAACCGCAGTATCAGCAAAGAGCAATAAAGCAAGGCACAAAAAAAACGAGGTATGCCTGTTTGAGCTTTCCATTTTTGCTACTTGGCAAACTTTTAGCATCAGTACGTGTTTCTTGAACAAATCACTGAATACTTATTTTGTTCCCTCTTAGGACTTTTTTTTTTCTGAAAAGGCTGAACAGTTGGGGTGTCTGGTGTTTGTTTTTTTCAAAATATTTGCCCAACAGGGGATGCTGAGTTCCTGCTCCCCTCCTATAAAGACCAACCCTACAGCGGTGAAGATACTGGAGCATAGATCCTACCCACCCCCCCTGCCACTGTCATTAAGGTCTTATTGTCTCATCCAACCCAGTTTCCCCGGAACAGTTTCATCTTTGAAAAGAAACACATAATCCAGGTAATCAACATGGAAATGAGCAAAATATCTTCGCAAGAACTAATTTCCTAGTTAGCAGCAAAAGGTGCTAATCAACGTATCTGAATACCTACTGATGGCTCTCCTTGATGGTTCCTTTCCTTCTCTAAGCCACTCAGCTGCCAGAGCTGACATTTGTCAGATTAATCACCTACTAAACATCTCGCCAATGCCCCTGGAGTTCAAGTGGGTTTCCATATGCCAACACATCTTCCTGTATTTATACTTACAGTATATCACAGGTGAAGGAAAGACCTGGCAGGGATTTCTAACAGCTCATTATTAATTATGGCCGTAGTCTGCATAGCTTATCAGAGGAATAAATCTAGTTGATCTTGTTAAGAATAAAAAAGGTGGGCACCGTTCAGCTGCCTCTGTTTTTCTGGTTGGTCTT
This sequence comes from Neofelis nebulosa, assembly GCF_028018385.1. Taxonomy (NCBI): domain Eukaryota; kingdom Metazoa; phylum Chordata; class Mammalia; order Carnivora; family Felidae; genus Neofelis; species Neofelis nebulosa. Next base: position 5,221,961 of record NC_080794.1, on the reverse strand, counting down.
TCAACACAACAGATGTGTTATTGCTGCAAACATGCTCACATTAAAACCTGATGCTGGTTCTTTTGAAATTTCTTTCTCCTCAAATCAATGGTATTGAGTCAAGGTCAATGAAGATTCCAAAGCATGTCTGCAAACACTCATTGTACAGGGACTGCCCGACTCTGTGGGTGAGCCACAGCAGGCACGTGGCCTGATTTATAACCTAAAGGTCTGCTGAGCTGTCACCCTCCACCCTGGGGTCCTCCATGACTGAGAGAGCTACTCCCTCCCTTCTGCACCCACCCCTTTACCCACACCCCCTCCTGTTATTCATTCACTCATTTGTTCACTGATTCATTAAATGCTAATTGAGCACTTCCTAGGTGCCAAGCACCGTACTGGTGGGTAAGGACTGATGAAGATTCCCTTCCTTTTTTTTTTTTGTTTAATTTTTTAAATGTTTATTTATTCTTGAGAGAGAGACAGACAGAGACAGAGTGTGAGTAGGGGAGGGTCAGAGAGAGAGGGAGACACAGAATCTGAAGCAGGCTCCAGGCTCCGAGCTGTCAGCACAGAGCCTGACGCGGGGCTCGAACTCACAAACTGTGAGATCCTGACCTGAGCCGAAGTCAGACACTTAACCGACTGAGCCACCCAGGTGCCCCACAAAGATTCCCTTCTTACCTAAACTCTAGCCAGGCTCCTCTGAGCCCTCAGTTAGGCCTCAACCTTGGCCTATAAAGACCTGAGCCAACACGAACACAGTGTCTAACATCTCAAGCCTACATCTCTGGGATGACCAGTGCCCATATGAGAAGACTCAAGGCTGCCAGAAGAACTGACTCTGTTCCAGCCAACACCTGAAGATACCTTGTCCAACCTCTGTGGGAGGGTAGGAGCCTAACTTGGTAAGTACCAGTTAGCAAACCTGGATCGGTTTTGTATAAGCTGATGCCCCTCCTTCCTGCTTTTTGCAATTTTCCCCTTCCTTGACTCTACTATGCCCTCTCCCTCCTTTTCAATCACGCAATCACCTCTGCACAAATCTGAGTGGAGCTCAGCAGTTTCTGCTACTGTCAGCAGTCACTGAATAAAACCTGATTTGGGGAGCTTGGGTGGCTCAGTTGGTTAAGCGTCCAACTTCGGCTCAGGTCATGATCTCACTGTTTCTGGGTTCGAGCCCCGCATCAGGCTCTGTGCTGACAGCTCAGAGTCTGGAGCCTGTTTCAGATCCTGTGTCTCCCTTCCTCTCTGCCCCCCCCTCACTCACACTCTTTCTCTAAAAAATAAATAAACATTAAAAAAGAGAAACCTGTTTTAACTAATGCCTGGCCGTGTTTATCTCTGACCAGCTAAAGTCTCTGCCCTCCTGGGGCTTACATTTCAGTGGGGAGCCAGACAATGAGCAAGTTAAAGGAGGCAGTGGGGTGATGTCTAGGTCCGTGGGTGTCAGGGGTGGTCTCCTTGAGAATGTGAAAATTGAGCTGGAAACTGAAGAATAAGCCATGCTTTGGAGAGCTGGTTGAAGAAAGTTCCAGCTACAGGGGGTGCAAGACAAGGCGGACGGTGTGACCGGAAGGGATTGAGCGGGAGGCCCACCGAGAGACGAGTTTGAAAAAGCAGGTAGGAACCCACACCACATTGACCGGAGGCCTTGATAAATCTGGATTAAAAAAAAAACATTCCCGGGGCGCCTGGGTGGCTCAGTCGGTTGAGCATCTGACTTCAGCTCAGGTCACAATCTCGCGATCTCGCGGTCCATGAGTTCGAGCGGCAGAGCCCAGAGTCGGGCTCTGGGCTGATGGCTCAGAGCCTGGAGCCTGCTTCCGATTCTGTGTCTCCCTCTCTCTCTGCTCCTCCCCTGCTCATGCTCTCTCTATCTCAAAAATAAATAAACGTTAAAAAAAAAAATTAAAAAAAAAAACAACATTCCCTTATTTTCTTCTGCCCCCTGCCAAGGTCATGCTTGGGAGCCCAAAGAAGGGGAGATTGGAGGGGAAAAAGTCAAGTTTCCATCAAGAAACTGTCCTGTGGAAATTCAGTGGAAATAAGGCAAGAAATGAATTTGTAATGTGGTGCTCAGGATCATTCTGGAGGGAATGGGAGGAGGCTGAGCTGGTCTGTGACTTCTCTGACAAGGACCATCCTGGCAACTGCTCATGGGGGTGCTTGGCCTGGAGAGTGGCAGGACAAAGGAAGAAGACGCAGGTGGGGCAAGGATTCTGACCACGCGTGTCCTCTGGTCGCTCCTTCCCACGTATTCACTTGCTTCCAAGGTGTGGTTGGTCTTCCCCATCCTCCTCAGGGCCGTGTGTGGTTTTCAGAGGCAGGGATGCTGAGCCGCTGCTGTACCCTTGCTCAGAAAGAAGCGTCTGAGGTGGTGCTCACCGGAAGGCTGGGAGGAGGGACGCAGGAAGTTTGAGCCAAGAGTGGCTCCCATTATGTGCGTTCTTTCCAACCCCACAGAAGGCTGTTATCTGTCTTTCTAATTGCTTCTCTGTAGGACTGGGCATGGGGTGGGCTAACATTAACAGAAACGGGGAAATGGGTTAAAAAGTGCCAGAACTGGAACATTCTGAGACCAGGATGCGCTGGAGGAAATAGGTGAGTCACCTTCTTCTATCACAGGGTCTAGAGATGTCCGGTCTCCCGCACTGGTGCCCACGTCCATTCCTAAGCCCCAAAGGGGTCTTGCTGCTCATTCATTTTGCTTTCCTGGTCTGGAATTCTCTCTTCTTCTCCAGTTGAGTTGCTTCTTGACAACCCTGTGCTTACGTGGGCATGGCTGGGTGGTTTTCCTTCTACCCAGGAGGTTAGAAACGTTAGGGAGAGCATCCGATTTAAAAACTGGTGTGGTGGGGGGCGTCTGCGTGGCTCAGTCGGTTAAGTGTCTGACTCTTGGTTTTGGCTCAGGTCATGATCTGAGGTTCGAGCCCCGCGTTGGGCTCTGTGCTGATGGCATGGGGCCTGCTTGGGATTCCCTTTCTCCCTCTCTCTCTCTCTCTCTCTCTCTTGCCCCTCCCCTGCTCACACTGTCTCTGTCTCTCTCAAAAATAAAAATAAACTTAAAAAAATATATTTAGAACTGGCGTGGTGGTTGGCTCCCTGCTTCCTGGCACAGTGTGGGGTCGGCAGGCAATGGCTGGGGCCCCTGCAGAGGTGCTGATGGAAAGCCTGGGGACCCACCACTGATTTTCCCTTCCTGGTGGACCACTTGCTATGGGAGTCGGGCCAACTCCCTTGGAATCCAGAGCCAGAAGGGGCGGCTCCACAAGGGAGAAGAGGAAGTTGGAGATGAGGAAGGAGGCATGAGAGGGAAGTAGGAGCCAGAGCCAGCCCAGAGAGCAGACGGAGCCGAGGCAGAAGGCAAGAGCTTCCAAAACCGGAGCGTGTCTCACCCGGGGCTCATCCCAGGCCCCCCGCCACGCTGTCTCATGAAGGGGTGCTGTAGGCTGACGTGAGGCATGTTCATAAAGCACCCAGCACAGCACTTTGCACTAACAAGTCACTACCGTCACTGCTGTTATTTAAAATAACTGCCGAAATGGTGGCCTCATGACTGCACTCGAGATGTGCGTCAACAGGACAGAGTATTTGAGACCAGGGCAATGGGGAAGAGTCAATACCATGGCCAGTGACCCCGATGGCATGTCTACCCCCTATGTGCCAGTGGCCACTTCCTAGTGTCAGGACATCGCATCTCAGCTCAAACAGGGTGTCAGCCTGGCCCACGGAGAGAATCGGAAAGACTAGGAGGACAGAGCAGGGCCAGGGGAGGGCACCCTGCCTGACCCACCCTCTGAGCGGAGGCCAAGTCAGCCCTATGCTTGGGTCTTGCTAAGCACCCACCAAGACATGGCTTCTGTCCCTACACCGGCTGCTTGCTGGCCACGTCTTCAAAACCAAGTGCTGGTCAGTCTGAAGTCTGCTTAGTGGTAACAACCAAACCCTGGAGCATCTGGCCATTACCGTGCGATTGCACCTTCGAGCAGTGCTTCAGAGCAAGGCAGGAATATGAATGCAGTGTGCCTGCGGAGTTGATCTGCACCCTACTAGTGATCCACGCGCCAAACACCTGCAGGAGAGAGCGTGAGCTGGCGGCCTCCCCGTGGCCGTGAGGACTGCTGGGGCCCTTCCCTGTGCCTCTTTTCATCTCTGTCAGCGGGGACCTCCTGTAAAATGCCGCCCTCATGCCAAGTGTCCGCATGGCACCCAGTCTATGTTAGCAAGAATGGAAGACAGGGGGCTCTGTCTTTTCCCAGACAGCGGAAATTAAAACCAGCAGGACACCACGAGTTGTTCAGCCAGGAGAGGGATCAAAGAATCAAGGCTAGAGTCAAAAGGGGGAATCTCGTCTTCCTGTGGCACTGACAGTGTGACCAGGTACTAAAACCACTACCAGCGTGGACCTGGGATTCAGCGGGTACTCGCACACTGGCACGATCAGTGGTGCCAAAGTGTTAAATATCTTCAGAATGAACACCTGAGGCACACACTGGAGGGTTCCCCAAATATCCCCTCCCAAGCCCCCGCCACCCCTGCCAAAGCAGGATGGGCTTTGCATGCACAGTGGCCCTGGGGGTAGCACTGGGCCTCCAGGACAGAAGTCGCTCCAGGGGCTCCCCGTGTGACAGCCCCACGGGCTCCCTGAACAGACCCACACACACCCTGCCAAGCTAGAGGCACGTTCTAGCCGAGAGTCCCAGCTCAGGGCAAGGACTAATTAACTGAGTAACAGATAGACTCTCTAGAATGGCCTCATTTAAAAGTTATAAGATGAGGGTTGCCTGGGTGGCTCAGTTGGTTAAGCATCTGACTTTGGCTCAGGTCATGATCTCACGGTTCATGGGGTCGAGCCCGCATCAGGCTCTGTGCTGGCAGCGGGATTGGGATTCTTTCTCTCTCTCTCTCTCTCTCTCTCTCTCTCTCTCCACACCCCCACCTCGTGCTTTCTAAGAAATAAAAAAATAAACTTCAAAAAAGGTATACAATGAAATACATTTGCTGGGTCATGCCCAAGTTGGTTCTCCGGTGAATGCTTCTCTGACTTCGCATGGACAGCAAATACCCAGAGATCTTGTCAAAATGCTGATTCTGATATGGCAGGTCTACGTGGGACCAGCCCCCAAGCTTTGGCCCTTCTAGCAAGCCCCCAAGGCAGTGTCAGAGCTGTTGGTTTGAGGATCACACTTGGGGTAGCAAGGAACTCTTACCGTAGAGCGGAGCCTGGTTTACATCAGACTCTGGATAAATGGTTACTTGTGTGCTATTGTCCTTGTTCCTCACCTGGACCGTGGAGCTGTATGCTCAGTCCCCTTGGAGGGACAAATGAGCACAGGCCCTAGAAGTCAAGCATCAGCCTGCGGGTCATTCTGGAGCCAGGATGAGCATCAGCGTCTACTGAACTATCTTCTCTAGCCATGCCTGTGGCTGCACGAATGGGTCCCCTCTCTGTGCCCAACGCTATGCAACGGGCATCGTGGGACGTGTTGATGAAAAAGACAAAATGGCGGGCCTTAAAAACTCAAAATATTAAAAGTTCCTGCCCATTAAAGATTCACCTCTCAGTTTTTCTCCATCAGGGCTAAAAATTAAAGCCATAGGTCCAAAAGCTTGTATAACCTCAGCGTATGCTCTGTCACAGAAGCCACAGAGTTGCGTAAACTTTCCGAAGCATGCAACGTAGTTTGAATACTTAACACATCAAGCTTACTCAGAGGAAGAGTCTTTTGCTAGGAGATTGAATATTTATGTAATAAGGTCCTGTTTTCCGTGAAAGGCAGAACCTACCAGTAAGGCGAATGACCGCGACAAGGGATGACCATTAGGGCTCACGGATGACCCAATGACTGATGATACAGGACACAGCAGTATAAGACACATAAAACCATGTTGTGTGACAGCAGAGAACGAACTAGAAAAACAACACCCTTAAAAACATCTAGATACATTTTCGTAACATCTAACACACAGGCAATTAACAAATATACATTTGAACTGATGACCCTTTTTGTTGTAGCTGATGCCTCTTAACATTATACTCATGAAAGCAGATTAACAGATAAATAGAAATAATAAATTGTGAACTGCTCTGCCTAGGCCCAGGACACAGGAAGTATTCAATGAAGCAATGTTTTTAACCACAAATAAATGGATGGACGGATGAAAGCATGAGCGGGGCACTCTCGTAGCTTTGTGGATGGGCCTACGATGTGGCATTCTGTACTTAAGCTAGAGGTTTTATAAATATGAGACAAACACATTCATATGGCCACAATCACCATTAAATAACGGGCCCTACATCCCATTTTAAAATTAAAACATACCATTCTGAGGTATTTACACATAAAAATACGTATTTTCTTAAGAGAATTGTTTCTCTGACAAATCAGACGAAACCAGGGAAAAGACTGGTAGATAACTTGGATTACATAAAAATAAAAACGTTTGCAGTGCTTTAAAAACACCCCAAGCAAAGCAGAAAGACAAATACATTGGGAAAATTATGCAAATTATAACCCAAAGAGCTCATATCATTAATATAAAAAGGGGTTCTGTCAATAGAAAAACAAAAGACCAACAATTTTATACATAATAGGCTAGAGTATAATCAGGTGGTTCATAGATAAAGAAATGCACATAAAATAAGGAAGTCCTGGGAAGGTCATGTCACACACAGCATGCGAGCCAGAGTTCAAATATCTGAAAGTTGCTAAGAGAGTAGATCTTAAAAGTTCTCAACACAAGAAAAAAATGGTAACCGTGTGGGGTGATGGATATTAACTAAACTTATCGTGGTGATCGTTTTGGAATATAGACACAGATCAGATCATTACGTCACACACCTTACACTCGTACAACGTTATGTCAATTACATCTCCATAAAACTGGGGGAGAAAGAAAAGCAAGTGGCACTTAAGTATCAACTTCATGAGAGAAACGTAAATTAAAAACACACTGTCACTTACAAATTGGCAACAGTCTGGAAGCCTGACCAAGGACTGCGCTTGGCAAGGCTGTTGGGAAGCAGGCTCTGCCAGTCACGGCTGGTAGAGATGGTGCATGGTGCAAACCTATGAAGGGGTGTTGGGTATCATCCAGCAAAACGAGTATGCCTTTGCCTTCTGCTCTAACAATCGCATTCCAGCAATCAATCCCAGGAGATACCAAAAGATATTTGCACAGAATATCTGGTGTAGCACTATTTGTAACAGCAAAAGACTGGAAAGAACACAAATGTTCACCGTGAGGGGGATGGAGAGGAAACCAGGGCATGATCACATGTCAGACTCTCAAGGAGCTAAAGAAAGCAACCAGTGGTCCCTGAACCTTGACTGGTGTCTCAAAATACAGTTTCCGAATAAAAGACACAGGGCTCCTCAGAAAAACGGCTGATTCTCAGTCTGGAGCAGTTAATGTGTAAGAGGATCCTGGAACACATTGTCATAGCAGAAAGCAAGCAAGCCATCAAAGAGTCAGGTCAGAAGGACACAAGATTCCTCTGGCCAAAGATGGGACTATGGAATATTGATAAAGATAGTAACTGTAAAGGATTCAAACATATTCAAACTTATTTGGTATGTTTCACTCCATTCATTTATAAAAACACTTGGAAAGAAACTTCTTGGTGACCTTTGGAGAATGGAGCCTACTTATTATTTTTAAAAAATGATTTTAAAAACCAGGAAAGAACAGGGGTACCTGGGTGGCTCAGTTAGTTAAGAATCTGACTTCGGCTCAGGTCATGATCTCACGGTTTGTGGGTTCGAGCCCTTTGTCGGGCTCTGTGCTGACAGCTCAGAGCCCGGAGCCTGCTTTGGGTTCTGTGTCTCCCTCTCTCTCTGCCCCTCCCCTGGTCAGCTCATATTCTCTCTCTCTGTCTCTCTCTCTCTCTCAAAAATAAATAAAAATACTTTTAAAAAGTTAACAATTAATTTATCTCACCATTAGTATATGAACGATACTCCAGGAAAGTAAAACAGTTGATGAAGGGGAATTTCTCTTTACAGAAGTTGTCCGGTGAGTAAAAAAGAGAAAATAAGAGAATATCCCTATTTTGCAGTCTCTGATGAATTAGTGGATTTAGACAATTCACTAATGGTTGCTAATATGTAAATAGATAACCAGACAATGTGTACCTTGTGATGAAAATACACAGAACCACATATGAATTATTCTGGCAAAACAAAAACAAAAGCACACAGAGAATAAGACCAGAATCCAACCCAGCTCTTGTCTAATCTATTATATCTAACGATCAGCTTACATGAAGTACAGAGGATAAAGGAAGATGTCAAATGACACCACAAAGATGCCATTTGAAGAATTCAGATTGTGAAAAACACTCTCGAGACCAATAAACTACTCTCTTCAACAAATAGATTCCAAGGCAAAAAAAAAAAAAAAAAAAAAAAAAAAGAAAAAGAAAAAAAATCCTGATTCAATGACCAATAGACACAGGGAAAGATGCTCAACATCACTCATTAGCAGGGAAGTGCAAATCAAAACCACAGTGAGCCATCACCTCACATCTGGCAGAACGGCTAACATCAAAAACACAGGACACAACAGGTGTTGGTGAGGCGGTAGAGAAAGGCGAACCCTCTTCTGCTGCTGGTGGGACTGCAAACTGGTACAGCCATGCTGGAAAACAGTATGGAGGCTCCTCGAAAATTTAAAAATACAACCACCCTACAACCCAGCAATTGCACTTCTGGGCATTTACCCAAAGAATACAAAAATGCTAATTCAAAAGGATACAGGCGCCCCTATGTTTATGACAGCATCGTCTACAATAGCCCAATCATGGAAACAGCCCACATGTCCACCAACTGATGAGTGGATAAAGATGTGCTACATACAACGGAATATTACTCGGCCATCAAAAAGAAAATCTTGCCATGGGCAACAGCGTGGATGGAGCTAGACGGTATTATGCTAAGTGAAATAAGTCAGAGAAAGATGAATACCATATTATTTCACTCACATGTGGAATTTAATAAAACAAATGAGCATAGGGGAAAAGAGAGAGAGAGAGAGAGAGAGAGAGAGGGGCAAACTAAGAAACAGGATCCTAACTATAGAGAACAAACTGGAGTTCACCAGAGGGAAGGTAGGCGGGGGGATGGGGGAAATAGGCGATGGGGATTAAGGTGTGCACTTGTCTTGATCAACACCGGCTGTTGGGTGTAAATGTTGAATCACTAAATTTTATACCTGACGTTAATATTGCACTGTATGCTAACTAACTGGAATTTAAATACAAACATAAGAAAAAAATTCTGAGTCAAACAAATTGCAAAAAAAAAAAATGATTTATGACATAATTCAGGGAATCTGAACACTAGTAATTTATATGGTGTTGTAAATATATTTTTTAAATTTTTTAGTCTTTATTTTTGAGAGACAGAGCACAAGCGTGGGAGGGGGAGAGAGAGAGAGAGGGAGACACAGAATCTGAAGCTGGCTCTAGGCTCTGAGCTGTCAGCACAGTGCCCAACACGGGGCTCGAACTCACCCACTGTAAGTTCATGACCTGAGACGAAGTCAGACGCTCAACCGACTGAGCCACCCAAGCGCCCCAGGTATTATAAGGTTTTTTAAAAGAGAGGATGCTTATAGTCTCCTGATTTGTTCATTTTAGCCACTGATTGGCATGAGGTGGTATCTCAGTGTGGTTTTGATTTGTATTTCCTTGATGAGGAGTGACGTTGAGCATCTTTTCATGTGCCTGTTGGCCATCTGGATATCTTCTTTAGAGAAGTGTCTATTCACGTTTTCTGCCCATTTCTTCACTGGATTATTTGTTTTTCGGAACCTTCTTGCACTGTTGGTGGGAATGTAAACTGGTGCAGCCGCTCTGGAAAACAGGGTGGAGGTGCCTCAAAAAATTAAAAATAGATCTACCCTATGACCCAGCAATAGCACTGCTAGGAATTTACCCAAGGGATACGGGAGTGCTGATGCATGGGGGCACTTGTACCCCAATGTTGATAGCAGCACTTTCAACAATAGCCAAATTATGGAAAGAGACTAAATGTCCATTGACTGATGAATGGAAAAAGAAACTGTGGTTTACATACACAATGGAATACTACGTGGCAATGAGAAAGAATGAAATATGGCCTTTTGTAGCAACATGGATGGAACTGGAGAGCGTGATGCCAAGTGAAATAAGTCATACAGAGAAAGACAGATACCATATGTGTTCACTCTTAGGTGGATCCTGAGAAACTTAACAGAAGTCCATGGGGGAGGGGAAGAAGAAAAAAAAGGTTAGAGAGGGAGGGAGCCAAACCATAAGAGACTCTTGAAAACTGAGAACAAACTGAGGGTTAATACGGGGTGGGAGGGAGGAGAGGGGGCGTGATGGGTATTGAGGAGGGCCCCTGTTGGGACGAGCACTGGGTGTTGTATGGAAACCAATTTGACAATAAATTTCATATTAAAAAAATAAAAAATAAATAAAAGATGAGGAAAAAAAAAGAGGATGCTTAATTTTTAGAAACACACACACTTAGAAATAGTTCAAAAGAAGCGATATGACACGTGAGATTGTCTTCAAAGCAGCCTGGTGGGAGGAGAATGGATGGGAAGATGGCTAAGACCGGACAAGTCATGAGCACTAATTACTGAAGCTGGATAATGGGTACAAGGTGGGGCATGGAACTATTATTTCTACTTTGTAAAAGCTGATTTTCCCTAATAAAAAAGATAAATAAATAATGAAAACTAAAAAAAAAAAAAAAAAGACTACTGGTCCTCTATGTCTGCTCTCCTTCTTTGCCTGGGGGTATGATGATTTTTATTTCTGGAACTCTTTACCCCAAGAACTCTGTGAACTTCATGGAAGTTAGATCAGCTCTTAGGTGCCTTTTCAGTACAAGGTGGTAGATGGAGAAACTAAAGAAGAGAGGTAAATGAGGTCCCTGGGACCAGGACTTTGAATAGGGACCTGATGATTCCTAATTCAATATCTAACCAGGCATTTGGAGAGGGGGTGGGATTCAAAGTCCTAGTGGGGAATGGTTATCTGTCTTGAGCCACTGATAAGGCCCTCTCACTAAGGAGTCATGCAGAAGTGAGGTCTTTCTTCCTCCTGGTCCCCAAGAAAACGTGAAGGTCAAGACAGCCATAGCTTCTGTCCCTGTCTCATGAAACTCTAAACTTGTGTCCAAGGAAAGGCCACAGGAGGTACTGATCCCTAGACCATGCCGGCATCTTGGAGAAGATCTCGTGTGAAGAATCAGCCACCTCCTGTCAAAAAGAAGGGAAGACAGAGAAAGGCCCAGAGCGGTGAAGTGACCGTCTGAGGTCATGTGCAAAACCAACCGATGTACCAAACCAGAGCTGCAGACTGTCACTTCCAAACCCTGTGCTCTCAGGACGCACCCTGGCTTTCCTGAGGTTGATGGGGGATTAAAGCATCTTTTCTAGAAATCAAGCCCGAGCAATTCCAGAATAGAGGTCTAAGGGTCCTACGTGCTGAACTGCTGACATGTCCTTTTACGGTGAGTCTAAGTGACCACTCAAGGTCAAGGAGCTTAGGGAGAAGAGATTCAGGGGAAGCAACTTTTTTCTTTTTTCATTTTGTCATTCATTCTAATAAAGCATCCTGAGTTCCACTGTTGAAGTCAGAGAGGCTTTGGCAATCAGTCTCAGATACCGGGTGCGGTTCATTCCACTACATGCCCCTCCACTGTTTTCTTTAACTGGACTGGAACTGAGATTATTTTTTAACATAATTGGCAAAAATTGAAGAGTATTCACGCCACGCTCTTGGGTTCATCAAAATCTTGTTTCCCTTGGGCGTGCTACAACTCAGTGCTGATAAGAAAGCCAGGAGGAATTTCTGGACATTTACCTTAAGCTTGCTGTCCTAAGGATTAAGGTTTGATCTTTAAAACAATTATCTTCTTTTTTTTTTTTTTTTTTTTTGCCTGAGTTTCAAAATGCTTTCAAGCTCCCATCTGTCAGCTCCCCTGAGGTGGGAGTCAAGAATAGGGACCTCCGGCTTAATTGGAACATTCTCTTGCAATTCTGCCATTCACTGAAACTGTCGCTTTACTTTTATCCGCGAGAGCATCACAGCAGAGGTGAGTCACAGACGGTATTCCTGCAGCGGGAGTATGGAGCCAGGGGTCCGAAGACCTGGGTTCTGGAGACATCACACGGCGCCACCATACCCCTGTCTGCATCAGTTTCCATGTCTATTTAAAGATGACAGCCCACCTACATGACATTCTGGAAAAGGCAAAATTATAAAGACGGTACAAAGCTCAGTGGTTGCCATGGGTTAACAGGAGGGAGGAGCAAAACAGACAATCGCGGAGGATGTGCAGGGCAGTGCAACTACTCTGACCAGTGGCAGACATGTCATTACGCACTGTCTAAACCCACAGATGTACAACACCGAGAGCAAAACCTAATGTAAACTACAGATTTGGGCAGATTCTGATCTATCAGTGTAGATTCACCCACTGTAAGAAATGTACCACTCTGGTGGGGGATGTGGGTAGTGGGGGATATGGCTGGGGGGGATATGGGTGGAGGGGGAGGTGGCTGGAGGGGGGGGTGACAGGAGTGGGGGTGGCTGGTGGGGAATGTGGCTGGAGGGGGAGGTGACTGGAGGGGGAGGTGGCTGGAGGGGGATGTGGCTGGATGGGGAGGTGACTGGAGGGGGAGGTGGCTGGTGGGGGTGGTGAGGTGGCTGGAGGGGGAGGGGGAGGTGGCTGGAGGGGGAGGGGGAGGTGGCTGGAGGGGGGTGTGGCTGGAGGGGGAGGTGGCTGGAGGGGGGTGTGGCTGGAGGGGGAGGTGGCTGGAGGGGGAGGTGGATGGTGGGGGAGGTGGCTGGAGGGGGAGGTGGCTGGAGGGGGAGGTGGCTGGAGGGGATGTGGATGCAGGGGGAGGGTGTTCATGTGTGTAGGGGCAGGAGATATATGGCAGCTCTGTACTTCCTGCTCAATTTTGCCGTTAGCCTAAAACTGCTCCAAAATATTGAAGTCAATTTTTTTTTTTAAAAAGAAGATGGCAGAAGTTGTCTAACAGGATTGCGGAGATGAACTTCTCTTTTACTGAACACTAAGAGGAACCACACAGATGGTTGAAAATGGACAGGTATGTGTCGTGTGGTTATTATTAAAAGTCTCAATAAGAAATCCTATTCCCGGGATGCCTGAGTGGCTCAGTCGGTTAAGCGTCCGACTCTTGATTCTGGCTCAGGTGGTGGTGATCTCATGGTCCTGAATGAAGGGTTGTGAGGCTGAGCCCCGAGTCGGGATCCGCACTGGGCATGAAGCTTGCTTAATATACTCTCTCTCCCTCTCTTGCTGCCCCTCCCCCGCTTGTAGTCATGCACTTCCTCTCAAGAAAAAAAAAAGGAAGGAAGGAAGGAAGGAAGGAAGGAAGGAAGGAAGGAAGGAAGGAAGGAAGGAAGGAAGGAAAGAAAGAAAGAAGGAAGGAAGAAAGGAGGGAGGAATGGAGGAAGGGAAGGAAGGAAGGAGGAATGGAGGGAGGGAGGGGGGAAGGAAGGAAGGAAGGAAAGAAGGAATGAAGGGAGAAAGGAAGGAAAGAGAAAGAAAGAAAGAAAAGAAGGAAAGAAGGAAAGAAGGAAAGAAGGAAAGAAAGAAAGAAAGAAAGAAAGAAAGAAAGAAAGAAAGAAAGAAAGAAAGAAAGAAAGAAAGAAAGAAAGATAGATAGATAGATAGATAGATTGATTCCAGACTGCGGGCATAGGAGGCAGGGGCTCAGGCGCAGCAGCGAGGGCTCGATGCTGCCTCCCCCAGCCCTGTTTTATATGATCGACAGCATACCCACGGAGCACAGGGGGACTATAAACGCACTGGAAAATGCATACCCAAGTGATAATGGTCTTCCAGAGAAGCCCACTTGGGGGATGGTGCTCACATTACTAAAATGCTAGCACTGCTCCAACAGTTTGGGAATTCCCCTTGTGGAACAAGCTTCCAGAATCCTATTTGAGTATTCCCAGGGTATGGATTTAGCTTCCGGAGAGAGTTAAAAGTTTGATGATATGGTTACGTCCCAAATGAGGTGGGGCTTGGCTTCCTTGTCTGGCTGTGAGGAACGAAAGAGAGACCCTACGTGCAAAGTTGAACTTGGCCTCGCCCGGTGGAAGAACTGTACCAAACCACACCATGCCACATCGACTACCTAAGCTCGCCTGTTATTAGGGGAAGCGCTTCCCTGCCATTTATGAATTTATGGCGCACCTCCAGCCAACCTTCCAAGACCCCCCAGAATAACTCTGCAAAGACAAAATTCCAGCTACGGAGCCATTTCGCGGTGGGAAAGAACGGATACCTGTCAGTCCCCCAGGCTGGGTTCCCTCCCGGTGGGCTTTCAGAGTGCATGCGGTGGCTTTTGAGAGCGACGGTCTAAAGGACTTTCTGGTAGGTTCTGAAGGGGATGCTGCTCTTTCACAGGAAGACCCGAGGGACCAGCCTGCTCGACACATTCACGGCCGACAGCGTGCAGGGTCCTGAAAGTTTCACCAGGGGGACCCAGGTTTCCCGTGAGTGACTATCTTCACAATATCACACTAGAAATTGTCAAGATTTTCTCTTTGTCCCTGATTGGAGACTGCTTTTTTCCACAGAGCACAACAGAAACCAGACACTCTGAGATGGACCGGCTTTCAGTACTCCCCCCGAATTTCCTTAAAACACTTGAACTCTGCCACCGCCGTGAAACGGTTCCTTCCGAGCAAAGATTACAAAACTGCCATTCGAGGCAGGAGCGAGTGTAATGTCTTCAGATCCGCCTGGCCTGGCACGGTTAATGCAGAAATCCAGCTTATGGCTCCGGAAGGAGATCCATCACATCCCAGAAAAAGGACTGGGCTCTGCCTTCTAGTCGCCCCAACCTCTGTGGCAAGAGGGCTGGGGTGGGCGGGCGTGGGTACTGGGTGCTCGCTGTTGGGAAGCGCTTTTGAGGTTAGGGTGCCTCTGTGGAGAGGGGTGGGTTCTAGAAGAAACCACGGACATACTTTCAGACCCACTGGCTTATCCAGACTTCTCTTCCAGCCAGTTGGTATGGAGCCATTGTTTATTCCGAGACACAGGATGACTTAGATGGTTTGCAGGGCTGTTCTAACTTACCACTTGTTCCCGCCTCTTTTTCTTTACCAAAACAGGCAGAGATGGCTCCTTTTGCTGCTTGTGCACAAGAGGAAATTAAAATGGTATTTAAGAATGAAAAAATAGGGGTGCCTGGGTGGCTCAGTCGGTTAAGCGTCCGACTTCGGCTCAGGTCACGATCTCGCAGTTCGTGAGTTCAAGCCCCGCATCGGGCCCCTGTGCTGACAGCTCAGAGCCCGGAGCCTGTTTCAGATTCTGTGTCTCCCTCTCTCTGACCCTTCCCCGTTCATGCTCTGTCTCAAAAATAAATAAACGTTAAAAAAAAAATTTAAAAAAAAAAGAATGAAAAAATAATTTATTGTCCTACTTCTTCTGGACGTAGTAAGAGGAGGAAAAAAAAAAACAAACCAGTTAATAAAGATGATGGTTCTTGATCAAAATGAAAATGATTTTCCCGGGGAAGACAATTCAGAGCTTCTTTGATTGCAAAGAGATGTCAATACAAGAATCCATTGATGTGAGAGGCATTTAATGGAAGAGTTTGTGAGACAGAGTAACTATGGTGATGTCCCCACTCCAGATACGGAGATAGTATGCCTGTTTCTGAGCCTAAGAACATTCTGAAATTCCCAGATCTCTAAAAAATACAGGATGGGAAGCAGTCGTAAAATCCTCCCCCAAGTATCTCAGATGGTAAGACCCCCTCCCATCTCCATTTTGGCCTTCGTGAGGACTGGCCTCTTTCAGACAAGGGCCTCAGCCTTCTCTCTCCCTCATTTTCTGCCTGACATTCCCTGGCTGTGAAAGCTTTTTCCCTTGTGGCTTAGGTGAAGGAACACCATTCCTGGCGGGTGAGCACTGGGGCTGTTCCCTGAATCAGGCTTACAGGCACCTCACTGATGACATTTCATACAAATGTTTTCCGAGGTTTCTGAGTCATAAAGGAGAGCTTTCAGTCTCTTCGCCATGTATCTTGTGGCTTTTTTTCCATCCGGTGTGGTTTCCTCAGGACCCCCAGCTGGGAGATGTAAGTCTATGCAGACGCATAGATGCTCGTGCACAGACCATGTGGTGGAACACGATCTGTTTCAGGACCTGGAAGCTGTGTGCCCTCAGGCAGGTCACTGACTTCACTCAATCTCAGATGCCTCTTGTGCGAAACGGGGATTATAACCACCTCTCACAGAGACACGGCTACGATTAAATAAGCTGGCGTCCTTCACACGCAAACACAAAAAAACCATCTGACACACAGCAGGTGCTCAAGAAACAGAACTATCACGATCACTGTGTGTCCGAAGTGGGGTAAAACTACGGGTTTTTCATCCACTAACGTGAGGTCAGGTTGCAATAAATGAACAGAAGGCTGGGGGCAGAGGGGACAGGGGATTCTATGGACTCAGTCTCCACTGGGTCTGGCTAGCGGCCTTGCTTGCTTGGCCCTGGTGTGTGCATGGGCTGAGGAGGTGTCCCGGGTGCCTCCCTCTGGTGGTCCCTCCTCGTCAGACATGCAGTCAGGTGGCAAAACCAGTGGCCACAAGACGGCCGGCAGCACAGGGACACGCATTTCCCCATGGCACCACATGGAACAGAAGCACAGGACCTCCCTGTACAGTTGTTCAGGCTGTGGCTGTACCGAGGTGCACCGGAGTGACAGACGAGCAGGGACTACGTCAGCCCACGCTCTGCTTGCCGAGCCACTGCCAGCAAAGGTCTGGAAGCGTTCCTCTTGTTCTCGTCACAGAGAGCACCCTTTTCTGCTATGTGTGGAGGTCCTGGATGCCGGGAAACCTTCTCCAGCATGCACTGGGGGCACCTTCTCCAGTGTCCAGGAGAGAAAATCACTCACAAACCTGCTTTCTTACTCTTCGATCTGATGAACTTACTAGGAAGAAGAGGAAGTCTACGCTTGGACAGTGACCTAAGGCAGGACCACCCCAGTCTTCCACGGAGAGTCCTAATGGCCTAGTATTGCTCCTGAAGGAGGCAGGGACTGTGGTCAGAATGGCCCATGGTCAAGGCAAAAGGTATGTTCAATCCCATATTAAATCCTAAAAGTTTCCCAGAATTTTACACTCTAATCCTTCTTATGGCTTCCTTTGTTGCAATAATAGATATTCTACCCTCCTCAAAGCTGCCACTACCTGTAGCCTGTGCTTTTGTTTTCCCCACCCCTGGCTGTCCACCCTGTGACCCCAGAGGTTGTGTGCACCCCTGGCTGAGAAACACAGGTTTAACGGAGGTAAAAGGGCATAGCCAGGCTGCCTGGCTCGGATTCTGGCACCCCTCCTTACTGCTGAGTGACTTGGGGTGGGTCACTTAACCTCTCTGTGCCTCTCCTTCCTCATTGGTAATCTTGAGATGGTAATAAGAGTATCTACCCTCTGAGGCTTCTGTAAGAACTAAATGAATTAAATATCTATAAAGTACCAAGAGCAATGTCATAATATCGTAAGAGTTTTTTATATTTTCATGATTCTCATTTATGAGGTTTCCAGTAGGAGCTGAAAGGCATCGCTTTTATTTCAGCCCCTCCACTGGTTCTGGACAAGGAACTCTATTCCTTCAGCTAGATATCAGAACCCTTCATGAACGGGCATGGCTATTAAAAAAGCCTGAAAAATGACCGGTTGGTGAAATCGGGTTAAGGTCTCCAATCTGGTTAATCTCCTGTGACGTCCAGTAAGATGCTGCCATTGGGGGAAGCCGGATGAAGGGCACACGGGACCTTTCATACTATTTTTGCAACGTCCTGTGAGTCTACAATAACATGACTGCTTACAAAACATGACTGCTGTGCTTCTGCGGCTATGGCATTGACCACAGCACAAGGCATCTGAGATCACAGCTCAGGAAGCAGCCAGAAGGATGAGAGGAGCTTAAGGAGGGCAGGTGGGCATCTGGACGTCAAGAAAAGACAGGTACTCATGGCTAGCATGGAGGCTAGAGGTCAGGAAAGGCTGGGACACAGAAGGCAGGCAACTGGCAGGGGCAAACCTGTGCTAAAGGGACAGATCACCTTGGACATTCCTTACTGGTTCCTGGGGTCCGTGTGATCTGGGGTGGGAGGAGAACTGAGTCCACACATACAAGTTGGAGGGTGACTGAAGCTTACTGGGGAGTAAGATTTTGGAGACTGCGGGTGAGCTCAGGCACAGGGGGCTGGCTGATAATGCAGGTGGTGTATCTGACAGGCCACCATAGCTTGCTTGCTTCCCACAGGATTAACGGCCCCTTCTGAGCCTCCCATTAAACAGAAAAGGTACGTGATTGTTTGGCTGAATCACTAATCACTTCAGTCTCTCAACACGTAGCCAGTGCCAGGCGGGAATGTGACAGACAAGGGGCCTGCTCTCATGAAGCTTGAGGTCTAGAGGGGGAGCCCCCCAACACACACACGTAAATAACAAAAGGTCAATGGTTGGTTAAGCGCCAGGACAAGAGAAGAACAGGGTGATGTGATACAGAGCACGTGGGGTGCTTCTGACTGGGAGATGAGGGAAGTCTTCTTTGAGGACGTTGCACTGAAACTGAGACCCGAGTAACAAGAGGACACAACTCTGGGGAGATCTCGTAGAGTATGAGCTTCCAGGCAGAGGATGCACTGGGGGCCAGGGTCCCAAGACGGACACAACTGAGCACTGAGGACTGCAACAAAAGCCAACAGGTCAGAGGACAGTAGACAAGGCAGAGGAGTGGGGGTAGAAAAGGAGGGTGGGTGGAGAGCTTTTAAAAAAAGCATTTCCCAAACCAGGCTTCCTCAAATCTCACCACTACTGGCATTTGGGCCGGTAATTCTCTGCTGAGAGGGCTATCCCGTGCACTGCTGAATGTTCAGCAGCATCCCGATCTCTATGGTTAGACGCCAGTAACAATGTACTCCCCTCCAGCTGTGACAACCAAAATTGTCCCCCAGACATTCCGAAATGTCCCGTCTTTCCCAAGGAAGATGGCCAAGTATGGGGTCCTGGACTCAGGTCTTCTAGAACTTTCACATGGTAGCTTGAATAGCCACAGGAACAAGTACTCGTTAACTGCCTAGCACAAAATTTGCATTCAGTAGGCACTCGTTCAGTGAAAAAAACGGCCCCGATTGCATTTGTGGTGACTACCGTGCCGGTTTTGACTCAAGCAGAAGTTGGAGGTGGTGCAGAGAGGAGTGCCCAGCCCAGAGACCACAGGCACTTGCTCAGGGCCTCTTGGGACTGCCTCTGGCACTATCCAGGCTGGCTGAGAAGGGGACAGTAGGCACTGGCTGCTAAGTGCCCTGGAAATAAGAGTCTGCCTGGCCAGCCTGAGGCAGGCTGTCTGACCCAGTGATTACAGAGACCCGAGCCCCTCAGGCAGGACCTCCTCCTTGACACCATACTGCCTGGGCCTGTAATTAATTTGCTTGTAATTAATTTGCTTGTAATTAATTTGCACACTCCTCGGGGAGAAGAAAGGTTAAGAATGGGGTAACCATGGCAGCGACACCCTGACGCATGTTATAGGGGCTGCTATTGTAGGATTTACCAAAAGAAAATGACACCTGCCCTTGGTGTAGGTTGGCCTTCAGTCACTTGCTGCAACCTTGGCTCCGTGGAGAATGAAGCAGAGAGACCCAGCTCCACTGCTGTGTCTCCAGGGGCTCGCAGGCTGGCACAATGGGCCTGGGGCACCGGCATGCGCCATGCAAAGCTTTGCCACAAATGACCCTTCCTACACAGAACGGGTGCTGAGGCCTTCCTCATGGGCCAGAGCTGGTGGCACGGTTCCAGTTCTGCCCAGCTCTGCAAGGAATGGCTTCTGGTGTCTTTTTGTCCAAATGGAATGAAGGGAGGAACGGGAGTGGCCCGGGTTTGTCCAATGAGACACCAGACCAGACAAGAGGTCTGTATCATTTTGTTCTCTTGCTAAGCAGGGCTGTCTGCTCTGTAGACAAAAGATAAGGGCCAACAGGTTTCCCAGAGAGAGCACGGGGTTGGAGAGAAGGAGGAAGAGCCTGGGGATTGAGGGCCCAATGTCCACCAGGCCAATGCCCGCTCCCATTTCCCCGTCCCAACCCTGAGCGGGGTGCAGGAAGAATTACTCCTACTCTGGGCGGTGGGGGGGGGGGGTGTCCAAGCTTCCCACCCCCTCCACTCCCACTGCTCTTATGCCCTCCCCCATCTGGACACTTGGGAGTTCCCTCAAACCTGGCCCATTGTTGGGGTTGAATCATGTCCCCCCCCCCCGCAAAAAGATAGGCTGAACTCTTCACAGCACCTCAAAAGTGACTTGACTTGGAAGTAGGATCACTGTAGATGTAATTAGTTAAGATTAGTCGTGCTGGAGTAGGGAGGCCCTTAATTCAACACGAGTGGCGTCTTTGTACGAAGAGGAGAAGAAACACAGCGACAGGCACAGGAAGGTAGCCAAGTGAAGACAGGGTCAGAGACTGGAGTTGCACTGTTAAAAGTCAATGATGCCTGGAGCCAGAAGCTGGAAGGGGCAAAGAAGGATTCACCCCTAGAGACTTTGGAGGGCGCATGGCCCTGCCTACCAACGCCTTGATTTCCAACTTCTGGCCTCCGGAACTATGAGAGGATAAATGTCTGTTGTCTTAAGCCACCAAATTTGTGTGGTATTTGTTACAGCAGCCCTAAGAAAGAAACATATCCACGTTCCATATTCTATGAATGAAAGTGGGCTTAAGGACAGCTGGCTGCTTTGAGCCTACATCTCTCATATTGAGCTTGGCAGACCATCTACTTCAAAATCATCTGTAGGATGCATTCTGAATGCGGAGGCCTGCGACCCAGCCCTGCTGCACAGAAACGGGATCTCTGAGGGTCCAGCTCTGGAACAGGCATTCATTAATCTTTACATACATCACAGTCTGAGAATACTTGTCACAGGTTTTGGACCTCAACTTCTACAGATCCTAAAATTCAGGCTCATTCATTTCCCTTGGGGGCTATATGAGCTGGTTACATTTGTTGGCGCTGCCCAAGCCCACGATGGATCGGGCTCTATGCTGAAAAAGCAAATGAATGTATGGATTTATGACCACAAGCTGTTGAAGTGTTGAATGCCAGCCAGGCTGGGCACTCTAGGGTCCTCGTGGACATGAAGCTTCGGCTCATCAACAATGTTAGGGCAAGGCAGAGTCTAGAATCCTCATGCTTTTGATGAAAAAATAGATTCAGAGAAGCTAAGCAAGTTTCTTAAGATCACACAGAAAGTTGATGGTACTGGGATTAGACTCACAGCCTTCCTGCTACTAGGCTGAGGGCCTCCACTGCCTCCCCGGTATCTCACGATGCTGCATTCATCAGCTACTCGTATTCTCAGCAGCCCAGACTCTGCTGGGTTGCTTTTCCTCCTCTGGCACATCGGTTCTGAAGGGTAAATAGGCCAGTGTCCAAGTCCTAAGTCAGCCTAGACACCGAATCCACCCCTGTGAGACGGGGACAAGGTGAGAGAGTCCTTCTTCTCCTCTACCCTTCTTCTCGGAGGAACATAGCTCTGTTCTCTGAGCGGAAGGCACCAGTTCCCGGCACAGTGGCTGTGGTGTTTTACATCGTCTGGGTCATTCATTGGCATGCTGACTTGTTCTCTCCTTTACTGCGTGGTCATAGTTAACACAGTGCCAGGCCCTGTTCTGGGCGCCGGGGTTAAAACCGGGTGCGGGAAGGCCAGCTCCCCTCTGCGTAAGGAAATCATCTCAACATACATCATATCGCGTCACCCCATGGGCAAAACCCTCAACAGGAGTCATTTTCCTGGCAGCTGCCCGTTAGAATCACTCCTGCCCAGGATGCTCCCAGACCAAGGAAAACTGGGCCTCCAAGCCTGGGCGGGAGCACGAGCACCTGTCAGAGCTCCCCAGATGACTGCATGGTGAAAGCCCAGTCTGGGAGGCATGCATCAGGGTCCCCTGGCGGGCTGGCTGCAACCCAGGTTCCTGGGCCCCACCCCTGGGTACCGGACTCAGGGGGTCTGAAGTGAGGCCTGGGAATGTGTGCTCCCAACAGGCTCCTGGGTGGTGCCGGGACTGCCTTTCTGGGGACCACACTTTGAGATCCACTGGAGGAGGGAAGAATGAGCACAGTGAAGAGTCTCCTATCTCTGAGACACTTGCCCTATTTACATTATTACAGGACGTTCGGAAATTTCTCCTCAGTGAGCTAAGCATGAGTTTGCAAATTAAATTTCTTAATTGAACTCTTGGCTTCACCCAACAAGGACTGGTTTGGCCTGCCAAGATCCCGAGAGGGCGACTGTCCCCATGGCAGGGCCACGTCTAAGTGACTTGGGAGGAAAGGAAAGGATGCTTTATTACAACTGAAAGTCCTTGCTGCCAATGAACTTCCTTGGACACTTCCTGTAGCGTTGTCTTTAACCCTGGATCTAAGTAGCTTTTGGTCTGTTTGTACTGTGGACCCTGCACCTATAACGATGAATTCTGGCGCTTGGGGGCCCCTAGGAGCCAGGGCTCGCTCAGGGCTGCAGGGAGAGGGTGGAGGATGTACAGGGAGTCAGAGGTTTTGCTTTTACGCTCAGGAAGGGGATGGAAACCAGGGAGACGGGCTTGGGTTGGAACGGACACTCCATACCCTGGAGTCTGCCTGCCAGTTAGTAGCCTCACCGTCATGGAGCCCACCAGGGACATCCGGCCAAAATGTGTGAGCTGCGCTGGCTGAATTCTCGCCTTTGTGTCGGTCACTCAGCGTCACTGCCGACTTGGAGGGCGGTGTGGTGCGGTAGAAATATCTTTGGTGGCGTCAGCTAGATGGAGCGTAAGACCAAGCAACGTCCCTTACCAGCAGGTGCTGGTAACCTCTTGGAGCCTAAAGTCCACCTCTCCAGGAACAGGTCACCTCCCTTGTGAGGCTCCCATAAGGACGAAATGAGACGGGAACACACATGAAGTCTTCAGCCCAGTGCCCGACACACAGGGGCTTCGTGTCTGTCTGTTCTCACAGTTCTCTTTTGATCTGTCCCAGGGTGGGAGGGCATATTTACTAGCCAGAGTCCTCCAGAGAAGCAGAACCAACAGCGATAGGACATGAGTGTGTCTCCGTGTGTGTGTCTATTTGTCTGTTCAGAGATATTTTAAGCAGCCAGCTCACGTGATTATGGAGGCCGGCAAGTCCAAATCTGCAGGGCAGGCCAATGGACTGGAGACCCAGGGAAGAGTGATGCCACAGTTGGGAGTCTCAAACCACCTACAGGTGTAATTCCCTTTTTCTTGCGGGGGGGCGGGGGGGGCGGGCAGGTCAGCTTTTTTCTGTTAAGACCTTCAACTGATGGGATGAGGCCCACCCACACCACGGAAGACAATCTGCTTCATTCCCAGCCTATTGATTTAAATGTTAATCTCATCTGAAAAGTACCATCATGGCAACACCCGGACAGGTGTTTGACCAAATATCTGGGTATCATGCCTAACCAAGTGGACACATAAAATTAACCAGAGGCCAAGAGGGAGAGAGGCTGGAGAAGACACATGAAGGTTTATGAGGTCCACCCAGGCGGGGGCGGGGGGGTGCTTCACTTTCATTAGCGGGCATCTGGGGGCTCTGTATCTATCCACTGGACCACATAGGGAGGCTGGCAGCCTCTGAGCCTGGACAGAGGTGGGACAGGTGGGTGGCCATCTTCTGCAGCGAGACTGTGGTTAACAAGGTGTCTGTGAGCAGTAACGCCCTTGTCCTGAGCATTATTCTCAGGCAGTCACAGTCCGGAACACTGGGAACCCAATGGAGCTTCCATGTAGAGCCCACCATCTCTTCAGCTGCCCATCACTACAGAAGCACAGGATGTCAGAGCCCATAGGACATGCTGGGAAAACTGAGGCCCAGGGAGGGGAATGGCTTGCCCAAGGTCCCATCACTACCTGGCTACAGACTTGGAGGGAGGGCCCAGGCCTCTTGGCTATGGCTCCCACATCAAGCAGACGCCGTCTGAGGAACCCCTAGGGGCAGCCACGCCTCCTGGGAGAGGGCCATTTTCACTGGTGTCTGTCCCAGTTCTAGTTGGTGATCTGGGACAGACACCTGACCAAAGCCAGCCCAGTCTAATTCCTTCTCCAGGGAACTGGTTCACAGGGACAGAACACAGAGACTGGGAATCCTCGGGGCCAAGCTCTGAAAAGGCAGCTGTGCTGTGACATCATGCCTCACCGCAGTCCTGTCCTCCAGACCGGCCACCCAACAATTCCATGGATTCCCTGAACCACCCGGGGCTGCTCAGAGAATTTCCTTTATGCTTAAGGCAGCCAAACACCAGCCCCAGGTCCCGGTGCTGAGCTGGAGGTAGCTGGCCAGCTGTGCCTTTGTATGCACCGCGCCCTAAGCTCTGGCAGCCCGGGGCGGGTGGTGTCCCTCTACACGGTGATGGCGACGTCCCAGAGATCCCAAAGCCATCTCTCAGGCCCAGAGGCCCCGTCTGCAGCTGCCAAGCAGGAATGGTAAACTGCAGCCCTGAACTCTCTTCCTGCACTTGCTGGCCGGTGGGCAGTCAGCAGCACGATCACAGACGCTGGGCTCCACATGCCAAGAGCCATTAACAGCCGCTCCTGTAAATAACAGTGACCCTCTGGCAAGCTGTCCTGTCCTGTCCACTTGGAATGTGGATCAGAGAGGCTTGCTGCTGTGTGACAGCTGGGACGACGCAAACACTTACAAGATGGTCCCAGCCCGGGCTCTGCACCCCCACCCCACTCATCACAGGGAGAGGGGGCCACGGGCTGGGGGATACTGGGAAGGCTGTGGCCTGCTGGAGCCTCAGGTGGGGTGATGTGCGGACCAGAGGGCCACCGGCCACTCAGAACCCCGAGGGAGCCTCCTGGCTGTCCCAGTTCCCTGAGAAGCTCAATCACATGAAGTGTAATGAATCTTTAACGGACCTCAGATGTCATCTGAAAGTCACCTGTAGGCCCTGGGGTGCAGAGCCCCGGCACTGTGACTTCAGTCCAGTCTCAATGGATGACAGCCAGATATGCCGGAGGTGTTCAACTTCAGACAACTGGGTGGACCAGGGCAGGGGCTCGTAAACTGGGCCCCGCAGGCCAATGTGGCCGCTTGCTTGAGTCCTGTCGCTGGCTGCCTCGGGCTACAGGGCAGTTGTGACTGGGAGTAGTCGTGACTGGGACCCGATGGCCCACAAAGCCTTATGGTTTTCTATCGAGTCCTTTCCAGAAAAAACTGGCCACCTCCCCAGACTTGGGGACAGAACATGGGCTGGGCCGCAGGACAGTCTCCTTGGGAACTGTAAGCCAAGGGACCTCACCATGCCCCAGCTTTCTCAGCTGTGCGACAAGGCAGTGACATCCGCCTCACCAAGCTGTGTGGGGACTGAATTAGGTGACCTCCTGGCACAAGGGACATATTCAATATCAATCTTTCCTTCTGCTTGCTACAGCTGCCCGATCTGTGTGGAACATGGTTATTATTTCACAATAGACAGGAAAGCGCTCTGAAAAGTTAAAGGTGAAGGGGCACCTGGGTGGCTCAGTCGGTTAAGCATCTGACGTTGGCTCAGGTCACGAGCTCATGGTTCATGAGTTCGCGCCTTGCGTCAGGGTCTCAGCTGTCCACACAGAGCCTGTTTCGGATCCTGTCTCCCTCTCTCTGTCCCTCCCCGGCTTGCTCTCTCTCAAAAAAAAATTAAATTAAATTAAAAAAAAGTTAAAGGTGTTTCGTGGTTGTAGACTCTATTACAAGTATTATTCTTTTTTTTAAAAAAATCTATTTTTGAGAGAGAGAAAGAGTGTGAGCAGAGGAGGGGCAGACACAGAGATGGGGACAGAGGATCTAAAGTGGGCTCTGGGCTGACAGCAGCAGGCCCATGTGGGGCTCGAACTCATGAACTGTGAGATCATGACCTGAGCCTCTTTCTGACACTCGACTGACTGAGCCACCCAGGCCCCTATACAAGTATTATTCCTGAGATACGTGGAGCCGCAGGCCCAAGGGAATCAAAACAGTTGTGTACGGGTCGGTTGTCATGGAGAAGGCCACCCAGCCACAGATCTGGCCACTGTGCCCCTCTGTGATCGCCCGTTCCCCTGTATCCTCCTTGAGCCGCCTCGGGGAGCCTGCCTTTCCATCAGCCCTCCAGACCTTGTGGGCCAGGGGGCCGTGGGCATTTCCTCTGCCTCTCTGAGCCTCAGTTTCCCACCTGAAAGAGCCACAAGCCATGTTTTTCTCAGAGGAGGGACCTAAAGGGACGTAATGTCCTACAGACAGCTTCAGGAAGGAGGCTCTAAAACTCTAGCTGTTCTTTTCATTGTAATTCTGGTTACGGCTGGAGTGAACTGCTGGGGGGCAGGGTGTGAATGATGTGGGGGGAGGGGCACTGAGAGGAGGGAGGGGAGGATGGAGAATGAGGGAGTCTGTGGCTCCCACACTGGCCCTTGCAGGAGGTCTGACCCCCAGAGAGAGGAGCAGTCTCTCCATCTACTTGCCATGCCTGGCAGGAGCAGAGGTGGCAAAGGGCACAGGCTCAGATGTAACTCAGGAGCCTGGGGCAGGGAGAGGAGGTGGGGGACAGGAAAGGAGGGGAAGGGAGGGGAGGGGAGAAGAAGGGGAGGGAAGAGAGGGAAGGGAGGAGAATGAAGAGTGGGGAAGGGAGGGAAGTGAAGAGAAGGGGAGCGGAGGGGAGTGAGGGAAAGGGGAAAGGGAGAGAGGGGAAGGGGATGGAGGGGAAGGGGATGGAGGGGAAGGGGATGGAGGGGAAGGGGATGGAGGGGAAGGGGAGGAAGGGGGGCGGATTTCTATAATCCCAGTTGCTCTCCTACAGCCTCCTCTGTATTCTAGTTGGCTTTTTTTTGCATTAGAACCAAGAGCTTTTTTTTTTCCTCTCTTTCTCTTTGAGAAGAAATATCACTTTTATTTTTGAAATGGAGAGGAGAAAGCAGACTATCTGTGAGCAAGCTCTTTGCCTCCTGGGCGCTGAGCAGGGGGATGATGCCAACTGTAGAGCTCTGGGGAACCAGGGGCGCCGTCTGAGGAGGAAGGCACGGCTGGGTGTCGTTCAGAAGGTGGCCCAGGAGAGACAGAGCCTTGCCACGTCTGGTGGACGGATTAAGAAAAATAAGGCCATCTGTTCGATGGGGCAGTCCGGAACCTGTTTGGCTCCCGCCTTCCCCCTCGACAGGAAGAACTTCCTCTTGGACATCTACGAAGATGGAAGCATTTCACGTCCACTGCACAGCGGTGGCTGCTCCAGGCCGCCCTTCCTCTGGTGGGCACGGACCCCCTACTCGTCTGTCTGTCCTCCTGGCCCTCCTCCCCACCTCAATGACAACCCGCGCTCTCCCTCACCCTCTCTGCCCCAGCGAGACAGGCCCTGCCAGAGAGGACGTCTCCTCCTGCCTCATCCTCCTGGGCCACCCACCACACGGCTTTCTCGCACCTTCTCCCTAACGTCCAGCGGCTGACAAGTTAAGAGATGCGCTGCATTACCCAGTGCGTGTCGGTAAGGAGGGGAGAACGTACGAATGGCAACACGCCAATGCGCGGGACAATTCGAGGTAGAAATACCAAACGCCGCAAGGGGGAAAAACTGATGGAAGTTCAAAGCGTCCTGAGGCCTTAGAAATAGGACCTTCTTTTGGGGCAGAGGCACGTGTTCCTCAAGGAGCAGACCTGTCGGTGCAAAGAGCCACGCCAGCCGCCGCAGGGAGCCCAGAGTGTGCAGCAGGGGACCCGGGTCACTGCTCTCCTGGACCACTGACATTCCCAGTGTGTCTGCTCCGGACAAGTGTCACTGCGCTCAGCGCTCTGCCGAAACCTGAGTGAGGCAGAGGGCAGGACACCTCACTGCTCATCAGGCCAGAGCAAGCAATGTTCACGCCTCAGGTTACCGATGGAAATACCCAGAAGGAACCTCAGGCCAACAGACCTGGCTTACTAATGCTGGAGGGCTTTGCCTCCCGCCCCGCATGCTCTCAGCAAGCGGCACTGAGCCTGAATGGTTCCTCTGTGACCTTCTTGCTCCCACATCCCTTGTCTCTTTGTCTAAGGCCTTGAGGACTTAAAGCTTAAGTGAAGAGGAAACCCAAGGGAAATGGTCTTTTCTCCTAAGGTCCGGGACAGAAGTGGCCTCGGCCGCTCACTCCAAGCTTCCTGCGCCCCAGACCCAAGTCCCCCTGGCTGGCCCTCGGGGCCGGGAAGGATGGGGAGAACAGAAATGTGCCAGAACAGCAACGCAAGGAAAGCCATCCAGACCTAGCCTGTCCTGCCTCATGTGGGGATAGACTTCCTTCGGGCAGGAAAAGATTCCAGATGGGGTCAGCCCAGGTTCCATTTAGAACCCTTTCCTGTCCCTGCTGAAGGCTCCTCCTCTTAGCCCAGAGACCTAGCCATGTTTCTGGAATCCCTGAAGCCCCCTCTTCTCTTGGGGGGCTTGGTGAGTTGGGAGTGGGTGAGGGAGAGGTAGGTAGGAGAAAACACTCTGGGCCCCACGAGACAGAGGCTATGCAGCTAGCATTCCTAAGCTCGTCTCACGCTAGAGGGAGGCTCAGTGTTGTGTTTCACAGTGCGTCTACACGTGACCTACGGAACACCCAGGAAGAAGTGGCCAGAAAGCAGGCATCGGGGGGCCTGGGTTGACCCAGGGTAGGGCCTTCGAAGGTTGGCCTGTGAATGGCAAACTGTGTTCACAGGCACTTGATGTAGAGAGGCAGCAGAGGGCCCTAGATAGCCAGGGACAACCAGATGAGGACAGCAGCAAGGACAGAGCAGAGACACTGCACACACAGGGGCTGGGTAGCGGGCCCTGTGTGCAGGTACTGAGCCAGTGGAGGGGTCAGGCTGCCACTACCCCGAGGCAGTGAGGGGGGCTGGGGGGGGGAACAGCAAGACACACATCAAAGCCTGGATTCAGCAGAGGGTTCAGAAAGGACTCACAGGGGTCGGAAGTCAGGAGTTTACTACAAACCAAGCTGTTGTGATTTTTTTTTTTTTTTTTTTTTTTTTTGGGACAGAGAGAGACAGAGCATGAACGGGGGAGGGGCAGAGAGAGAGGGAGACACAGAATCGGAAACAGGCTCCAGGCTCCGAGCCATCGGCCCAGAGCCTGACGCGGGGCTCGAACTCACGGACCGCGAGATCGTGACCTGGCTGAAGTCGGACGCTTAACCGACTGCGCCACCCAGGCGCCCCCCAAGCTGTTGTGATTTGACGAGAGAGCCACGGATAGCCACGGCCAGTTCCCGGAAAGGGGCATAATTTGCACACAAGGATGCCCACGTCTTTAGAGAACCGATGCATTTCAGCCTGGATGTATATCAGGTATATGTAACACGTAAACTTGGTTGAAGTTGTGTCCCAGGGCAGGAAACAGCTGCACAGGGAGCTAGTGAAATGCTTGGGTGAACAAGAAGCTAAGAGTTTCTGGGGCGCTTGGGGGGCTCAGTCGCTTAAAACATCTGGCTTCAGCTCAGGTTATGATTGCTCGAACTCACGGACCGTGAGATCATGACCTGAGCCAAAGTTGGATGCTTAACCGACTGAGCCACCCCGGCACCCCGAGGATCCTGAATTTTCATGGCAATTCTCGTATCCCTTATGGCAAGAGACTGAGCCCTTCAAGGGGGCATAAAAGGCTTTATCTCCAAGTCTAGCTCTTTGTTGGTAATAATGATCTTAGAATTCCTGAGACCCATCTGGATCTGAAATTCTAAGAGGGATCAGTCCAGGCTCAAAGGGATGGGCCTCACACGCATCTCCGCCGTGACCCTGTGCTCTGATCAGTCAACCTCCCCACCTAGACCGTGAGGGCAGGTGCGTGGCTGATCGTCTAAATGAAGGAATCACAGGCCTCCAAATTCTAGAAGAAATATTCTAGAACTGAACCAAAATTGACTGAGATATTGAAAAGAGGGTAAAAATCAAGGGTGTGAGATGAACATAGAGTAGTTATGAGGGCTCTAGTTTACAAAGTGTGCTGAAAGATTCCCAAGGTGACATTATTTTAATGCCTTTAAAAAAAACCCCGTTTTTTAAATGTTTATTTCGAAAGGGAGAGAGGAGCCCCTGGGTGGCTCACATTGGGCTCTGTACTGACAGCTTGGAGCTTGGAGCCTGCTTCAGATTCTGTCTCCCTCGCTCTCTGCCCCTCCCCCACTCAAGCTCTGTCTCTCTCTCTCTCTCTCTCTCTCTCTCTCTCTAAAAAATAAATAAATAAAACATTAAAAAAAAATTGAAAGGGAGACAGTGCGAGCAGGAGGAAGGGCAGAGAGGGAGGGAAGTAGGGAGAGAATCCCAAGCAGGCTCCACACTACCAGCATGGAGCCCGACATGGGGCTCAAACTCATGTACTGTGAGATCATGACCTGACAAGAGTTGGATGCTTAACCGACTGAGCCACCCAGGTACGCCCCCCATTTTTTTAAATTTATAACACTTTGCTCTCTAGATAGAGTTGATGGTTTGGAGGTGTCTGAGGTAACAGCCGTTCTTTTTATTGCTTGTTTCCTCACCAAGGATGAAAGCTTTTCAGGGATGTAAAGACCTGCAAGGCTGGGTTCAAGTCTCAGCCCGTCAATGTTTTCTTGTCTCAAATATGTCACACGTCTTCCCACAAGCTGTACGTTCATGTTGCGTGAAGAGTCTTTTGCTGAGAAACGACTCTCAACTTCTATGATGTTCTAGGTATGAGAGATCCCACGGGGCCTGAGAATAAACCAGAATGGGGATGCCCCAGCTGGGAACGTGGTTCCAGGCCATGCAAAAATAGTGAAACACTGGTCCGAAAGTTCACCTGGTTAACAGAAAACTCTACCTTTATCGTTTCCCTTTTGCACAGAAATATGGGATATTATAGGAGGGGAAAAAAAACCCTCTGTTCATTAGTTTCCTCATCTGTAAAAAAAAGGGGGGGATTCTATTCTAATATCTTTATTCTTTTTTTAAAGCTTATTTATTTTGGGGCACCTGGGTGGCTCAGTCAGTTAAGCGTCCGACTTCGGCTCAGGTCATGATCTCGCGGTCCGTGAGTTCGAGCCCCGCGTCGGGCTCTGTGCCGACAGCTCGGAGCCTGGAGCCTGTTTCAGATTCTGTGTCTCCCTCTCTCTGATCCTCTCCCGTTCATGCTCTGTCTCTCTCTGTCTCAAAAATAAATAAACGTTAAAAAAAATTAAAAAAAAATAAAGCTTTTTTATTTTGAGACAGAGGGAGCAAGTGGGGGAGGGGGAGAGAGAGAGGGAGAGAGAATCCCAAGCAGGTTCCACGGTGTCAGCTCAGAGCCCAACCCATGGAGCATGGAGCGTGAACCCATGAACTTTGATGCTATGACACGAGCCGAAATCAATAGTCAGCTGCCTAATCTGATGATCCACCCACATTCCCCTATTCTAGTATTTTATAAGCAGTGATTACACATGTTCCTTTGTTCACTGTTCCCAGAACTTTCACCTACCAGAGGTACTTGCCAAAAAAAAAAAAAAGATAATTATTTGGCGATATGTAATGAAACCCTTAAATGTGTACCTGCTTTCAACAACCAGTTCCATGTCTAGAATCTGATGCCAGGGGGATCATAAATATATGCCGATATTAAGCCACCGAGATGTTTGCCACAAAGCTTTCTTCTAGTCCTGAAAAACTAGAAGCAGTCTAAATTGTCAGCGATAAGGGTTTATGGTTAAAGAGATTATGGTGCAGCCACACAGACAGATGCCATATGGTGATTTATACACCGAAGATAAAATATTCAAGAGACATTGTTCAATGAAAAAAGTAGTTACAAAACATTATAAAATATCTCAGTGTTTAATGTAGGTAAAAATATAGATTCACAGGAAAATATTGAAAGGACAGACAAATAGCACACTGCTGGGGTGGAGTTATGGGCAACTTTCCTCATCCATAGCGTCTCAAGATTTTATAATGAATGTGTATTAGTTTTTCTAGCAAAAACACCCCACCATTTTTAAGTAATTCTGTTAGTGAAATAAGTACTCAGCCTAGTTCGAAGAAATAAGATGACCTAAAGGACGAATATAATTTAAAAGAATGAAGAAAATAAAGTCATTCCCTTGCCCACATTACCTTATACTGGTCCAAATGCATGAATCCTGCTTGAAATCTGGACCACGACTTCCCAATGCAAGAAACAGAGAGGCCAAAGAAATCAAGAACCCAGACTCAGAAACTACAATGGAACAGATGTTGTGCCGAGGAAACAGAATCCTTTGCTCAGATGCTATGTAAGGACACTGATGTTAAGAATGAACAGTGAGGGGCACCTGGGTGGCTCAGTCAGATAATCATCCGGCTCTTTGATTTTGGCTCAGGTCATGATCTCACAGTTCAGGTTCATGAGATCGAGCCCCGCATAGGGCTCTGCGCTGATAACACGGAGCCTGCTTGGGATTCTCTCTCTCTCTGCCCCTTCCCTGTTCGTCCCTAACTTACTTCCTGTCCCTATGGATTCGCCTATTCTAGACACATCCCATAAATGGCATCATGGACCAGGTGGCTTTTTTGTGACAGATACCTTTCACTTTCCATAATGTTTTCAGGGTTCACCCATATTGTACCATGTACTTCCCTTTTTTTTTTATTACCAAACAATAGTCCATTATATGGATATGCCCCATTTTGTTTATCTGTTCACTAGCTGATAGACATTTGGGTGGTTTCCACTTTCTGGCTATCCTCAACAATGTTGCTGTGACTATTCACGTGCCGGATTATTTTCTGGATATATGTTTTGATTTGTCTTGGATATACTAGGAGTCCAACTGCTGGGCCATATGGTTAACTCCACGTTTAACCTTTTCTGTCAAACTCCCAGACTGCTCCCCCGACCATGTACATGTCGGTCAGCTATGTATGAAGGTTACACTTTCTCTGCATTCTTGCCAACATTATCTTTGAGTCCTGAACGTTTTCATATTCTCAGATTGTACCCCTGATCGTCTCTTTAGACTACATTTCTAGAGGTGGTCCTGCTGGGTTAGAGCGCTTGTACTTTTTAAAGGCTTCAGATGTATTCTGCAAACTTATCTTCCAGGGAGATTGTACCAGTATGTAACTGTACAGACAGTGCTTTATGATTTCGCCACATCCTCACCAGCAATGAACATCACTACTCTTTTCAATCTTTTCCAATCCAATTTGGAAAAAATGCCACCTGTCTTTGCTGCATGTCTCTGACGTACTGTTAATTTGAAAATAAGTTTTGAAGTGTTCACTGGGACTGTCCATTATTTTATTTTTTTTAACGTTTATTTATTTTTGAGACAGAGAGAGACAGAGCATGAACGGGGGAGGGGCAGAGAGAGAGGGAGACACAGAACTGGAAGCAGGCTCCAGGCTCTGAGCCGTCAGCCCAGAGCCCGACGCAGGGCTCGAACTCACGGACCGCGAGATCGTGACCTGAGCTGAAGTCGGACGCTCAACCGACTGAGCCACCCAGGCGCCCCATGTCCATTATTTTATATTTAAGAGCTTTTCATACGTTAAGGAGAGAAACTTTTCACTGTGTGACTTGCAGATAATCTTTCCAATTTGTTGTTGACCTTTTGATTTGCCTCATGTGTACTTCACCCAAAAGAAGTTTAAAATTTTAGATGGCTCTATTTATCAACATAAATTGTATCATTTCTACCTTTGATATCACGCTTCTAAAAGTCTTACTGCTCTCAAGAACATATAAACATAAAAAATTTTCTTATAGTAATTTTAGGTTCTGATTTTCACATTTAAAAATCACTTCATCCTAATTCTTTTTTGTGTTTTTTTTAAAATATGGTATGAAAACTTTTTCATATTTTGATAATCCATCTTTTCATGACTACTTTGTCAGGCAGTTAGCATTTATTTAATCCTTATTTTTTAAAAATATTTATGTTTATTTATTTTTCAAGAGAGAGAAAGAGAGAGAGCAGCAGAGACAGAGGGAGAGAGAAATCCCAAGCTGAAAGCTCAGAGCCCAGCGTGGGGCTTGAACTCAGGAAGTGTGAGATCATGACCTGAGCCAAAATCAAGAGTTGGACGCTTAACCGACTAAGCCACCCAGGCGCCCCTAATCCTTATGTTTTGAATCCCTTTCTTTACTTTCTGTTCTTTTCCATTAAACTATAGGTATTCACACAGTACTACAATATTTTAATTGTTGCATTTTATAAAGATATATTAAAATATGTTAAGTCAAAAATCCCTGTAAGGATTCTCCCCTCCCCAAAGTTTCCTGATTATTTTCTCCTGATTTTCCACCAAATGATTTATTTTATTTTTTTCCAGTTCTGCCTTACAAAACCCATTGATAATCTATAAATGCAACAGAATTTAAATCAGACTAAGTTGGGTGAGTACAGCTATCTTTATACTATGGAATCTTGCAGTGCAAAGAAGGGATGAGAGAACTTTCTATTTACTCATGTTTTGTTTTGTTTTTTTCCGAATGGTTCTTGGCTGCTGTGCTATTTTATTGTCATAGATCTGGCACTATAAGTTTATTTGAAACATTTTACATTTTGCGGCTAGTCTGAATGGGATTTTAAAATTAATGTATTTCCTACAGGTTACTTTTAGTAGCTAGAAAAGCCATTGCTTTTTTCCTTCAAATTTCATACGTGATCAGCTGTATTGCTTACCCACCTGTTATGCTAATAGATTTTAGTGGATGCTCTTAGGTTTTCCAGGTAGAGAGTCATATCACGTGCAAATGGGAATCTTTCAGCTTCTTTTCCAACGTATCTGCTTCTTCTTTCTGTTACCTTTCTGCATGGGCCAGAATTTTCCGACGTTAGTAAGGACAATCATACTGGGCAGCCTTGGCTGCTTTCGACGTTTTACGGAATGCCTCTACTGTGTTCCACAAGGTCCAATGCTGGCCATGGGTCTGAGATACATACGTTGTCATCGTATGGAAGAAGTATCTGTTAGTTTCCTGTTTACTGAGAGGAAAAACTGGGAATCAGTTACTACCGTGTTGAATGCTTCTTAAGCACCTAACACGGGAATCGAATGGACTTTCACTGCTGTATATTAACACAGTAATGGTGAATAGATTTCCCAACATCAGAGGGTTGGTCCTGCATTTTGGGATTAGCCCTAGTGACGCAAGCTATGTTATCCTTTCTAATATCCTGCCGGGTTTTGGTTTGCTAATCTTTTATTTGGAATTTCCACATTTACCTAACAGGGTTGTTTTAAGATTTCTCTCTCAGGCTGGCCCGGCAGGATTTGGGGGGTGGCCTGGGTCCTTCCTGCAGGCCATTCTGAAGTCTCCTTTACCATAAACACCAGGGGGTGCTTAGGACCATGTGGTGGTACCCCTGGCGTGTTCTAGGTAACTAACTGTGCCCTTTCCACCTTTCATTCCATTCCAACCCAGCAGGTCCCAGGAGAAGAGGCCTTGGTCTACAGCCCTGCCATCTGGAAGACAAAAGAAATGATCCTTACGTACATTTCAGGGATACCTAGCAGCGTTTGCTGCAGATCAGAAGACTTACAAGTTCCTGTGTGCCCCAGAAAAATGAATCTGGGTGAAGCTGGGATGCCAGACTGCCTTGACCAATCTGAAACTGGAGCCCTTCCCTATTTACCACCATCACCTTTCTGGCAGTTATGTACATAACCATAATCATTAGCAACTCTGCACAAGCTAGGTAGCTCATTTATATTTACGGATTAATTGCCTAACAAGGATCTGTCAGCTCCTCAAAGTATATGAGCAGCTCAAATGAAAAAATATAAAATGCGGACATGAGAATTTTCAATATTCAGGCAAGCCCCACAGAGAACTTGCTACAGACCAGGTAATTAAGAGGCTCGCAAACCTCTTCACGTCTCCTTATTCTCCACAATCAAGTGCCTGTTCGGCTGCAGCCTTTTTTAACCAGAAGGATGCGTCCACTCGAGGATCCTGAGGGACGCACTGGAACTTGAACTGGTAGAATTCCGTGGAAGGGAGACATGCTTTGTCATCACTGTGGTGATCAGTCTGGTTCACCCACGGAGGATGTACAACGGAGGTAGGAAGCATTCCTGATACAGCAGCGGTTCATGACCCCTTGTGGGCTATCAGTTTTTAGAGAATCTGATACAGACAACAGTCCCTGCTGCCTAAAAAGCGGTACACATACATTCGTACACGTAACCAGCCTAACAGAAAACTTCGAAAGGTCCATGGATCCCTTCAAACCAGTCTTGGTACCCGGTAAGGGGCTTACAAATCTAATCTGGCTGTGTCTCACATTAATCACCTGGACACTTGACCTTAGGCTTTACTCTCAAGAGGGTGAAAGAGGATCTCAGATGGTGTGAGGGTGTGCTCTCAACCCCCCTGGTACTTATGACAAAATAGGCGGCAGAGTAACATGTAGGACAAATGCACCGCCACCCTCTCCCCCGCTGGGTCACTGATCCCCAGGTTAGGACCCCCTGCTGTAGATGCTAAAGGAAGGGTGTGTCAAAGTCATCAGACAACCCCATTCAGAGATGCACATCAGTTTATCTATTAGGGTCTTTCCTGGGCTAGGTAAGAACCCAAGAAATTTTTTTTAATAATTATCTTTTTTTCTGAAGTTTCTTATTTATTTTGAGAGAGACAGAGAAAGCACAAGTGGGGGAGGAGCAGAGAGAATGAAAGAATGAAAGAATGAGAGAATGAGAGAATGAAAGAGAGAGAGAGAGAGAGAGAGAATCCCAAGCAGGCTCCGTGCTGCCAGCACAGAGCCTGATGCGGGGATCGAACTTACACACCATGAGATCATGACCTGATCCAAAACCAAGAGTCAGACACTAAACCAACTGAGCTCCTCAGGCTCCCCTGAACCCAAGAAATTTTACCAGAACAACATGCTACCACCTAAGACATGGTTAATCAACTATGTAAATATGGAGATCTGACCTCTGAAAGCAGCCAGGAGAACACGAGCTGGGCACTGGTGGAACTATTAATACAAAGAAGGGAAATGCACTAAAACCTTACAACCAAGAATTGGGCCAGTTTAAGGTTAGCAATTTTCAGAATCTGTTATTACCAGCAATAGAACTCATGCATTCAATGACATGGGTCCAATTTAAATTCCAGTCACTTACTTTGGATATCCTGGGTGTGTATGTGCACATAATTGATAAAGCACAGGGATCAACCATGATCTCATCCAACATAAAAAATAATCAACTGAATAGCAGTTTTCACTTAGAAGGACAGGGAAGTTTATCAAGGCACTTTAAAAGAAGGGGGCAAGGAACTAGTCCCAAGAGAAACTTTTATTAGGCAGTCTTTCCCAAAGTACTATTTCTCCCTGAAATAAAGTGGTCTTGCGATAAGACAAAGAGACAAAAGGAGGGAAGCCAATTCTACCTAGTCTTGCTTATTTTGCCCCCTGGTGGATTTCTTTTGTCATTACAGAAGGTAGGGGCCCCTCTAAAGGCTGGGTTAGGGCTCGCAGATAGGCTGAAGGAGGCTGGATCAAAGCCTTTAGAAATACTAAGTTCTAAAAAGATTATGGGGGTACCCCATCCCTAGGAATTAAAATTTGTTGAGATGAAAATAAGTGTAAGGAAATCTGACAACGATCTGATTTTTTCCTTTTTTTAAAATATTTTTAAAATGTTTATTTGTGTTTGAGAGAGGGAAAGAGACAGAGTGTGAGTGGGATGGGGCAGAGAGAGAATGAGACACAGGATCTGAAGCAGGTTCCAGGCTCTGAGCTGTCGGCACAGAGCTCGACATGGGGCCCGTATTCACAGACCGCAAGATCATGACCCAAGCTGAAGTCAGATGCTTAACCGACTGAGCCACCTAGGCGCCCCTCAAGATCTCAGTTTTAAAAGTTGAATTATGATGGCTAGATTTGGGGAGAAGAAGATCAAACATCACATTTGTTCTCCTTAAATTTGCTTTTGGTACTCCGACATGGCCCCTGTGTTTCCTGAGAGCTTCCTCACTATCTGGTGTTACAAGGGATCCCAGGTTCATTTTGCATACTTCTTGCCTAGACCTGCAAATCAGATTTTTTTTCCCCAAGGGTTCTTGTTTTCTAAAAATGAGCAAGGGATACTCATTGCTACCCCACTGGCCACTGAAGAAATACTTGTCTACAGGTAGGTAAATGGACCCATACATAAAATACCTTACCAGTTCATATCGAGACTTCCAATTCAAATCGAAGACTTCTGGGCTTTTAGTTAACTTTCCCTGTTCTATCTGATCTCTAAGATCAGATAGAATGTGGTTTTTCAAAGAAGACGGGGTGGGGGGTGGGGCGCCTGGGTGGCTCAGTTGGTTAAGTGTCCGACTTCGGCTCAGGTCATGATCTCACGGTCCGTGAGTTCGAGCCCCGCGTCGGGCTCTATGCTGACGGCCAGAGCCTGGAGCCTGTCTCAGATTCTGTGTCTCCCTCTCTCTCTGACCCTTCCCCGTTCATGCTGTCTCTCCCTGTCTCAAAAATAAAATAAAAACGTTAAAAAAAAAAAGACAGGGGATGATAGAATTAAAACGCAGTGTATTATGCTCACTTATCTTGTACTACACACATAACAGTCCTTGAATAACAATCCTAACATTACCTACCACCCACACGATTACTGAAAACACATTTTTTGGGGGGTAAGCACTCTCTGTTCTTCCTCCCACTGTTACAGTTGGGCTCTTATCTACAGTGTCAGAGCATACATCATACCCTCTGAGTTTACCCCAACTTAGTGTAATGCTCAACAACAGTCCTTACATCATTCTCCCTCCAATTAGCCAGTTTTTCTGGAAGATTCTTCAGGAAGTGTTCATGGGAACAACATTCCTCGAGCTCCTGCATGTTGATGAGAGTCTCTATCCTTTATACTTGATTTAAAAAATCCTTGGCACACTTTCTTTACATGAGTAGTAGATAAATAGGTTACTCCATTTTCTTCTGAGATTGCTGTCTGAAAGAAAATAATCTATTTTTCTTTCCCTTTTCAATCACATAGACTCTCTTTTTCTCTAAAATCCAGTGGTTCTGCAAAGAAAATGTCTTGGTATTAGCCATTCTGGGGTCATTCTTCTCAAATACACAGTATACTCTTTCCATGTATTAAGTTTTCTTTCTTTCAAGATAGTTTTTTTTTTCTTGAATTATAGTTTTCAGTATTTTATGTTGCATTGCTTTTCTTTTTCTTAAGGAGCTCCTATAAGCCATAGGATCTTTCTTTGCCCATCTTCAGTTTTTGGAACTTTCTCTGAAATTCTCCTCATAAATGCTTCATTTCTTTTTGACTTTACCACTTTCTCTCTTTTTATATTTGAAGTATTCACAAACAGGACTACATTAGTTTCAGGTGTGCAATACTGTGACTCAACACTTCCATACATCACCTTGTGCTCATCACGATACGAGTACTCGTAATCTCCTTTACCTATTTCACCGTTCCCCCCAATCTGGTAACCACCGATTTATTCTCTGCATTTAAGAGTCTGGGTTTGTTTTTTGTTGTTGTTTGTTTATCTCTCTTTTCTTTGTTCATCTGTTTTGCTTCTTAAATTCCACATACGAGCGAAATGATAGAGTAGTTGTCTTTCTCGGACTTCTATCACTTAGTGCGTGCCCTGTAGGTCCATCCATGTTGTTGCAAATGGCAAGATCTCATGCTTCTTATGGTTGAGTACTATTCCATTGTGCGGTGTGTGTCTGGGTGTATATACCGCATCTTCTATATCCATTCAGGATATAGTAGGTTGCTTTCACACCTTGGCTACTATAAATGACGCTGCAATAAACACAGGGGTACATATATCTTTTCGAATTGGTGTTTTCATTTTGTTCGGGCAAATATCCAGTAATGGCATTACTGGATCATATGGTAATTCAATTTTAAATTTTTCGAGGAACCTCCACACTGTTTTCCACAGTGGCCACACCGATTTGCTTTCCCACCAACTTTCTTACACCATGCAGAAAAATAAATTCAAAAAAGACCTAAATGTGAGACCTGACTCCATAAAACTCCTAGAAGAAAACACAGGCAGTAATTCCTTTGACATCGGCTGTAGGAACATTTTTCTAGATATGCGTCCTCAGGCAAGGGAAACAAAAGCAAAATTAAGCTACTGGGAATGCACCGAAATTAAAAGCTTCTGCACCGTGAAGGAAACCATCAACAAAACAAAAAGGCAACTTACTGAATGGGAGAAGATATTTGTAAGTGGCATATCCAATAAGGGGATAATTCAAAATATATAAAGAACCTACACAACTCAACACCATTTTTTTTTCTTTTTTACCTTCTATCTTTCTCCAGGCACTATGTTATGTGTATTCCTGTGTTCCTTCTAGATTAGTCTTAATTTCTGAAATCAATTTTATTTCTAATTCTTTGCTAAGTTATGCCACCTCATTTTTGAGTGTCACTAATTCTGATTTATGTTGATCTCTCATATCTGATACAATTTTCTACTATTTTGAAATGCGAGGTTACAGTTTTGTTCTGTTTCTGGGCATGTCTTGCCACCATACTTCTACCGTGGAGGGTTTTTCTCTGCTCCCCGGTCTTTTGTTTTTTCTTAGCAGTAACTTTGCCTGAGATTTGACTTTAATATTTTTCTGTTGTTCATTTTTAGGTGAAACTTGCTTTTCTGAACTTTTAGAGTGAGATGGGATGCAGGGAAGTTTTCCTAGCTCCACAAGGCTTCTTTCTGTGGTTTCGTGTAGTTTACCTATATGGCAACTTGCTCTCTGGGAATTCCTGGCTCTGTCTTCCTCCCCACGCATGGTCTGGAAGTTTCCTTTCCCTCCCTGTTCATCCCCATTATACTGAATTTTGACCTCTCCCCAGTGGGCTCAATGGCTCTGGCCCCTTCAGTCCTTCTTGCC
Source organism: Neofelis nebulosa (assembly GCF_028018385.1). Taxonomy (NCBI): domain Eukaryota; kingdom Metazoa; phylum Chordata; class Mammalia; order Carnivora; family Felidae; genus Neofelis; species Neofelis nebulosa. The sequence goes on along the minus strand of NC_080794.1, from coordinate 5,181,101 downwards.
ATGGGCCCCTTGCACTGACCTGGTATTGGAGTGAGCAAAACCCCATTCAGTTCCAATGCGTTCTTAAAATGGACTGTTCTTTCCAGGGAACACCTGCTGACTATCCGGGGTCTTCTTGTTCTCGTGTCTATCACGAGATAGACTGTTTCCACTGTTTCTTAGAGGGCAAAACCAGCTGCTCCACTGCTTCTTAGAGGGCAAAACCAGCACGACTCATGGCTTGCTGGTGGTCTGTCCCACCTGTTTGTATTCTGGGATCCCGGAGATAGCTTTTCATTTAGTTTTGCTATAAATGTCCCTGGGCTTTTGACTTTGCTATCTTGTTCCTTACTTTAATGCAGGGATAAAGACACCGCGAAAACTACATTGTCACTGCTACCATTTTCCTGGGATCTGCTCCTTATAAGGCTGGCCTTGAAACAGTCAGTGGTGGATTTCAGTTTGGCAGATATGGGATATATTCCAATGAGACTGTCCAAGGAGGTAAGATATAAAAGGGGGAAAGAATGAAAAAGAAAATGAGCAGGCATTAAAAAAAAATCTTGGGGGCGCCTGGGTGGCTGAGTCGGTTGATTGTCCGACTCTGGCTCAGGTCACGATCTCACAGTTTGTGGGTTCGAGCCCCACGTCAGGCTGTGTGCTGACAGCTCGGAGCCTGGAGCCCGCTTTGGATTCTGTGTCTCCCTTTCTCTCTGCCCCTCCCCCCTCAAAAATAAATAAACATTAAAAAAAGTGTGGTTTTTTTTTTTATATCTTGGGATGGGGTGCCTGCGTGGCTCAGTTGGTTAAGCACCCGACTCTAGATTTTGGCTCAGGCCATGATCTCACAGTTCGTGAGTTCAAGCCCTGCGTCAGGCTCCGTGCTGGCAGTGTAAAGCTTCCTGGGGATTCTCTACCTCCCCCTCTCTCTGCCACTCCCCAGCTATCTCTCTCTTTTTCAAAGTAAATAAATAAACTTCAAAACAAAACAAAACAAAACAAAAAAACCTTGGGATCACATAGAGATCATTTAAGTATACTTTGTCAGCACAGAATCAGACAAGGTACAGACACATGGACCTGAAAAAAAAAAAAAGAGAGATACTGGGATAGCACTGGCTGGAGATAAAGAAAAGCTCAAAAAAAAAAAAAAAAAAAAAAAAGACACAGTCACCAGGTCTTTCTACCCCACAGTATTAAAATCAATACCACCCTTCCCTACAACCTGGGTCACCAAATTAGGCTAATCCTTTAAGAAAGTCAAAGAAAATTAGTTGCTTTATTTACACTGAGTTTACACCCACATATATTCTGCCTCAGAAAGTACAGATGTTACCCCTTTCGTGTGAGTGCAGTTAAATGTGGACCAATTAGCTTAACCTTTAAAGAATAGTTCTCTGGTTCTCTAGAGCTCGTTGTTTTGAGTACGAGGTTTGGGTAAAGAGTGTACTGTCAGAACCTGCTTTTACTGCTGGTTATGTGGTCTGAGGGCCAAAGCCCACAGGCTCAGGATGTATGAGAATCTCAGGTGACTCTAGAAACCCCCATGGCAGAGAAGCAGCACTAGGAATCTCTCTGGAGGAAGGCATAAAATACCACCTGCAACACTCATTTCACCAAAAGGACTTGATTTCTATGCACCACCTGGTCTCCTTGGGATTAGACTGTTCTGGGCAGTTCCAATACATTTTGAATGGCAAAATACAAAGTATTTACTTCCTTACACACTTTAAGTGTGTCTCTACTGGACTTTCTACGGGAAAAGTCGAAACAATACATCCTGTTCCTAATTCTACTGGATTTGGCCAGTAATGCGACGCAGTCCACATTCCTTTGGAAATACCAATCATGAGAATGTAGCTCTTGAGGGTCTTTCTCGAGAGAAGGAAGAAAAGAGCACAAGAAACGAACGTCCTAGAACTCACAGGATCAGGGATGTCTTTCTTTGGTCCTTGAAGGAAGTCATCAGATGAGCTGATGGATGGGAGTACAGCTGTTAGTGAATTGTTGGGATTGAATTACTGCGTCAGAGCCATCCATCTAAATGTCACAGTTACAATACCACAGCCTCTTGGAATATCTCATAACAGTTGGTAGGCACATTACCAGGCTCTAAAAACATTACTAAGTCTTTAATGACACAGAACAACTACAAATGTCATGCTGTAAAGGAGGATTAAGAATTCAGACTGGACTTTGGAGGAAAAAACAAAAAAATCCCAAAAAACAAAAAACCAACAACTCTTAGAAGCTTGAGACCAGAAAGTCACTTTGTCCAAGTTCCTACTTCTTGTTGGAATGTTGTCCACAGTCCCCTTCACAGGTGGTTACCCAGCTTTGCGTGAACATTAGCAGGGACAGAAACTGCCTCAGGACTCAGTTCTAGCCTCCTCCTCTTTCCTATCTACACAGATTCCTTAGATGACGTCATCCATCTGTGTGCTAAGGACTCCTATGTGACTATCCCTCACTGGACTCTCTCCTATGCTCCAATATAGCCAACTGCCTATCTGACATCTCCACCTGGATGACTAAGAATCTTAAACTTAGAACCACTGACTCTCTGCTCCCACCCTACTTCCTACCTGGACCTCACATCCCTATGTGTTTTCCCAGATTTCCCATCTCAGGAAGTGGCACCAATCTCTACCCAGTTGCTCAAGCTAAAAACCTAGAATTCATTTTAGGGTTTCTTTTTTTTCTCTCACTTCCATATCCAGGCCATCAGGACATCCTATCATATCTAACTCCAAAATATATATGTGTTTTAAAGAGATTTTTTTTTAGAGCAGTTCGGTACACAGCAAAACTGCACATTAGGTACAGAGATTTCCCATGACCTCCCAGCCCCTGCTCACGTATGGCTTTTCCACTATCAACATCCCCAACCACAGTGGTACATTGGTTACAACTGATGACCTTACACTGACACAGCATCATCACTCAAGGTCCACAGTTTACACTGGGGCTCACTTGGTGCTGTAGATTCGGTGGGTTTTGACAAACATACAGTGACATGAATTCACCACTATAATACCATGCAGCCTGGTTTCACTGCCCTAAAAAAATCCTCTGTGCCCCACCTATACATCCTTCCCTCTCCCCTAGCCTCTGACAAACACTGATCTTTTTACTGTGTCCACAGTTTTGCCATTTCCAGAATGTCATATAGTTGGGAGTCAAAAAGTATGTAGGCTTTTCAGACTGGCTTCTTTCACTTGGAAATATGTATTTAAGGCTCCTTCATGGCTTTCAGTGGCTTGATAATACACTTCTTTTAGCACTGGATATTACCCCGCTGTCTAGATGCACCAACATTTATTTACCAAAATATATTATTTACCGCCAAAACATATTTTCAGTTCATTCTTTCCTTTCTACCTTCATTCCAACCACCATAGTCCAAAACACTGTTCTCTTAGCCACATTAGCCTCTTAACTGGTCTCCCTAATTTTTGCCAAGCCACCATCTATCTTTACAGAACAGCCAGAGTCATCTTCTTAAAATGTAAATCAGGTGATGTCTCTCTCCTGAATACACGGTCAAGGCTTCTAGTACACTGGATATGAGCCCGTCCATCCTGGAGTACCCAGAGTGACGTGGCTCTCCCTGGATGTGATATATCGCTATCTTCCTGCTCCTTCTAACATGTGGCTTTTCTCTTGCTCGTTAAACTTCAAGAAGAAAACGCTTAACAGGGTTCTTAGTGAAGACGGTGTCAGAGTTCAAGTTGGTGAGCTACACAGAATGCTGCTCCCTCCCTACAATCCGGCTCTGGAAGGATGAGTGCAGAGAATTGGCAACCGAAAACAAAAGTGGAAACAAACCTGGGGGAAGTGCCTGAAGAGTCTGAAGTCTGTCCTGAACCCATGTGTGGGCACTGAGAGGGCACCCATGTGTGGGCACTGGGAGACCACAGTGAGGGCAGTTAGAGGAAAGTCTTCCCGGCTCTGGCCCTTCCCCCCCCACCCCCCCACTGCCGCAGATGGATCATCCCTACTGGTCCTCTATTGCAGGTGTCCACAGCCGGAGCCCGGGCCACCGGGGTGTGTGTGCATGTAATAACTTTGTGGGGCAAAACCCTGCCGGAGTAGACCTTTAGTGAAGGTGGGTGAGTGTTGATCAGCCAGCCCTGGGCAATCACTCCCTCTTCCCTTCTCCTTCCTGCCCTTAGGACCGGTGAGTAACAATTCAGAGAGCCTGCCTGCTCCCACTGCTGTATCTCCTTAAGACAGCACTTTCCAAGTGTGGTCTCTGGAGCAGCACGTCTGCATCACCGGGGAACCTGTTAGAAATGCAGATTACCAGGTCCACCTCAGCTGTATCACACAAGAGACCCTGGGAGGTGGCACCCAGAAATCTGTAACAAGCTCTCCATGTGATTCCGAAGCAAGCAGAAGCCTGAAACCACCTCCCTAAGGGTTTACAAGTGAAACTCTGAGCAGGAGAGTATTAGGGCTAGGCATGATTAAGGGTGGCTCTGTGAAGCCTCAGGACCTGGCTGGTCTTGGGCTTTATCCCCTAATCTCATCCTTAAACTCTCCTGGCATAAGCTGACTTTGGGCCCTTTATCGAAATCATTACCAGAGTCACCAATTCTCCTAAGGAAACGTGAGCTCACAGATCAAAATAACTCCACAACTCAGGAGCACAAGCTGTCAACAGAAACACACAAACTGAATAATAAACAGCATGCAAAGCAGAGGTATTAAAAAAGATGTGGATAAACTTTAAAGTACATATGAAAACCCAACTTAGGAAGATAAATGTGAGGTAAGAATATGAAACCATAACAAAGAACTAAGTAAAAGTATTAGCTATGGATATCATAACACTTGAAATAAAAACACAATAGATGGGATTAAAAGCATGTTGTATGTAGAATATATAAAGGCAAAGGCACTGGACGAAAATGATGTCAGAAGCCACAGTAGCAGCACTATAGAAGAAAAAATGGAGTAAGATCATTACAGGTCTTGGAACCTAGAGTTTTATGTCCAGCCAAACTGTCATTGGAATATGTAGCAAAACTCTTTTAGGAATAAAACATACCAAATTTTTCTTGCACTACAATCCACACCAAAAACACCCTTAAGTGAGAGATGAGAACCAAATTGAAACTACAAAAAATAAGGGAAGGAAGGCAAAAAAAAACAAAAAACAAAAAACTTGGTTTTAGTTTATTTTAGTTTTAAGAAAAAAAAAAGTAGCATCGAAGAAATGACAAAAGACAAAGTATATCCATAAACATTAAGAACTAAACATCTAGGCAATAGCAAACTCTTGGTTTGAAGAACAATTGGGAAAGAGAGAAGGGATGTTAGAACATGACCAAATACTTGTCTTGTGGGGAAGAGACAGACATGGACACATTTGAAGAACCAATTGAGGTTCTAAGTGTAGTGACAGTTACCAGAGGGACATATTTCATCAGAAGAAACAAACAAACAAACAAAACCCTTCATTTATGCAGTGGAATTCGGGAATACAGAAAAATGCATTAAATGAAAAATATGACACAAAACTGCAGAGACCTGTTCTAAAATTATAGTTACTGTCATCAATTTAAATGGTTACACTAAAAAACAAACAGAAACTACCAGACAAATTAAATAAGCAGGACTAAAACCCCACAACTACATATCTATAAGAGGCTCACTTTAAACCAAAATGACATAAAAAAACCTGACATTTAAAAGTTGGAAAAAGAGACCCTATACAAATATAATTAGAAAGTTATCTGGGATATAATCCTACTGCTAAAAACAACTAAAGACCACAATTATTAGATACGAAAGAGGATAATACACATGTAAAGGAACAAAGAGGAAGATCATATAACCATCATCAACATATTGCCTCTAATAACTCAGCCTGGAACAGGAAAAGCAGCAATAGACCAGACCACAGGGAGAAAACGACTTGTCACTGCAGATGGACATTACAACAGTGCTCTCAGAAGCTGAGCAAACAGATTAAGATAAGCAGACGTACTGAAGACCTTAAGACTGTGTGGATGCCTACTTAAATTCAAAATACTCCTGAGTTCCCCAAAGCTCTGTTCCATGTAGGTCCCCCAACTCCTTCAGTAGGGGATGATCTGGGATATCGTCCCATGTGGATTTTGTTCCTGAAAGTCCTAGAAGAGCCTTATTATAACACTGCACCACTCATAGCACTGCAGTGTGATAAGGACATCAAAACTAGTGTCGCCATGAGGTTCTCAGGCACTTTCTCAGGACACAGTGAAAATCCCCAGGGCTGATGTGATGGAAGCTGATCAGAGTGAAGTCATATTCAAAAAGAGCACAGTGAATATCACACGGAAAGATCGGTATGGCTGGGAAGGCGATTAGTACAAAGTTAGGTGTGATTCTACTTTCCAGATGCTATTTCCTGCTCTTGGCATGCCCTCTATCATCCCAACACCATATATTCCTCATCCTCTTGTCTGACTGTCCCTCTGTTCTCTGTGCCCCTTCACTAGACAGTTTACTGGACATCTCCCTATTATTATACTTGTCATGCTATATTACATTTCTCTGTCTCCACATGTGTCTCCTCCACCAGACTCCGAGCTCCATGAGGAAGGGGGGCCCCCCATCTATTCATCTCTCTATCCCTGGACTCTAGAAAAGGATCTTAGTAAATATTTATTAAGTGAATCAGAAGCTAATTAGAGAAAGAAACATTCTGTATTCCACTGATACAAGAATTGCGAGATTGGAAATAGTTACTATATTGATGCTCTTCAACAACCCAGGGACCATAAACACTCACCTGAACAAAAGTAAGCAAAGAAATACACATAAGCATGGAGCATCCAATGATAAAAGCCATTGGTCAGAGGCAGAAATAACATGCTGCAGGAAATCCTGGACCAGAACCATCCATCTGTCATGGGAAGGCAGAAAGGACATTCTCCTCCAGGAGCTCCGTGTTTAAAAGAGGCACTGGATGTCCACGAACCCTCTGCATCCATAACTACACCCTGCTCCCAGTTTTGGAAACCGAAGAAACCCTAAGGTCAGCTCTGCACATCCACATACTCAACTTGAAACCATGAGGCACCTCTGTGCCTCCCACCAGGGTGCTGTGAGGGTCAGAGGAGTATTAGAGACGGTACTTTGTGCTCAGGAAGCTTAGAAGTTCACTCCAGAATGGGCATGTGCTTTGGATCACACTGGGCCATCTCCCCTGCCAGGCTCGGTAACACCCCTTCAGAGTCTCCCTTCCGGGGGCATGAAGGTGCATCCTTTGTGCCCAGTGGAGGGAATAGGAACATCTTTTTCTCTTGGCCGCTTCACCTGAGCTGTTGAACCATCCCCACAGCCCCCAGGGGCACTGCTCATGTCATCCCGTGAAACCTGGAAACAAGATGTCTCTCCATATCAGATACCTAACACTGATCTTTTCATGAGAATAACAGGTTTGCCCATGAGCAGCCACTATGAGGTCAGATACCTGGAATCCAAAACGTGGTGACTAAGTTGGTGGGAAAAGGGTCACATTTAGTATGCTGGACCACACTGTATTTGTATGACTTCCAACCACATACGTGAGGGTCCCACGGACCCAGTGAGGTCTCAGGCTTTCTTTTCCAGGCTGGCATAAAATTTTTATCAAGGGCACAGGAGGCTTGAAACACATTTCTCAAGACCAAACTGTTCTTCACCATATGCCCTCAGGCAATTCCTTTCCTGGGGCAAGCACCATGCTGGATTCCAGCAGTCTACCCCTGGACGTAGAAACCTTCCTTCAGATGCTTCCTTCACTGCGGAGACCCCACCCCAGCGGTGCTGATGAATACAACAGCGCCTGTGTCTACCCCTGCTCCCTCAGGCTCCTCAGTCCTGTTGGGGGCGGGGGGGGGGGGTGGGGGGGAGCGCCTTCCTTGTTCCTGATTGCTGAACAGCATCTCACTTCTGTGAGATAGAAACTTCTGTGCAAAGACTTCAATGATTAGCTCCCTTGACCAAACACATCCTCTTCTTTAAAGCTTTATTTGTCATTCTCTCCCAGCAAACACGTCATGCCCTGAATGAAGCCTGGAAACACAGAACCGTGTCAAATTTGATGTCCAAGCCCCTCTTAGGCACTCAGTGCCACATCAGACTATAATTGTTTCTTTACTCCGCCTTCTAGCAGCGTGGGCTTATTCTTCTGACAATCTACACTCTTCCATTCAATGAATATTTACTGAAGGGCTATGTGCCAGGCTCTGTGGCAGGCAGTAAGAGACAGACTGGTGAATGAGACAGATGTGGTCTTTGGTGTGGGTTGGCTTACATCTAATGCGGCAAATACTACAGTGAAATAGTTGATATGACAGAGAGGACCTGAGAGGACCCCAGGAGCTCTCAGGAGGGGAGGGAGGCCACTGTGGGGAAACCATACGGAGCATATGTCTAAGGGGTCAGCAAGTGCCATCGAGGCAGGAGGGGCTGAGGGCACAAAGAGGGGGGAGGCAGAGAGCAGTATTCCAGGCCAAAGGCTTACCGCTTGGGGAATCATAGAGGATTTAGCAAATGGTTCAATGGGTGGAGCCCGGATGCCAAGGGGGGGGGGGGTTCTCCAAAGACGAGCTGGATGGTGAACTGAGTCACGTGATGAAGATCCTCATGACCTAGTTTGGTAGTTACCTGAAAGGGAACGGGGAGGCTCTGAAGCACAAAGGACAGGTGAGTGGCTCACCATGCAGGCCCAGTGAGGGGCAGTGCAGGGCCCTGGGTCCGGGTGTCCACCTCTACCACAGGGAACAAGAGCCATAATGAAACACCCCAAGAGGCTTTGGATAGGACATCACTCATCAGCTTATAAAACCTCGTAATCACCTCAAGTTTTATTTTTTCATTTATTACAGGCCTTATGATAATAGATCATCCAGCAAAAAATGCCAGGGAGGACGCCATCAGCAAATCAACCAAGAAGGTGCTGTCATCCTACCAGGCCCATCCTCAGTGATGGCCCTAAAAACCATTCGTTGCTACGCCAACATGGTAATTCCATAATTAAATTGCCACCCTGTGCAAAACACCCGGTGATACATTTAATCTAGTCCAATTAATAGCTGTCAACAACCCTTGTCATTCTTCTCTCCATGAAGATTCCATCATGGATTCCCAAGAGGTTTCCATGCAGTAAATGATTTTGTCAACCCAGGGGAATGGTGACTCCCTCGCATGTTGAAGCCTTAATCAAATTGCCTTTGGGCAAAAATTGTCAGGGCACACCTGTGAGACAGACAGGGAGGGTCAAACTTATTATTCTTATATATATGTTTTTGAGATAAAGCAAGAAGGCGCAGTAACTTTCCCTAGTCCTGAATGAGAGATTTATAAAGGAGGGATTACTAAGCCAATACATCAATTTGCTTCCCTGGCTGAATTTTTATGATGAGTGCTATACTCCTATCATTTCTGGACTTCCGTATGATGTGCTAAAGCCTAAAATCTAGAAAGGATGGGGAGAAACAGATCAGCGGGAGTAGAGAGATGCCTCATTATAACCTGTGTTTCTGAAGGCAATATCTCATTCTTCTTTATTCATTGAAAAGAAGACAAATTGATATAAAAAATTTATGTAAGAGCTGGAAGCATGGCCCATGTAAAAGTGTGTCCTGTAAGACATCTCCAAAGATCACTGTCGTGCCTTCATTTGGAGGTATTTTTTTTTTTGAGTGTAAAATAATTCTCTTTTTGGAATAGACAGCATTGTTTCAGGGAGAATGACGAGTTTCTGCTGCCCATTGGAGCCTTCGGCATCTTACAGAGGAAACTGACCTGGATGCTGACCTGGAAGAGATATCAGAGGTGACATTCTACATTTCTCAAAATTGTCCTCGAGTCTCCTGTCAGGAAAGATCTGGAACTACACATAGTAATACAGTAAAATAGATTTTAGTCCTGTGACCATCAGCTTTGAAACAACTCACAAGAGATGGCCACTCTTGGATTACACAGTGCTGTGATAGGAGCATAAAGAGGCCACCCGATCCTTGGCATACAGCACCTTGCGGAACAAGGGTTAACACATCAAGTTCAATGCTGCCCTCCTTAGGAAGGCCTGTTTGTGTTGTTGGCCCTGACTGGCATCTGGGAACTCAGATTTCAAATTTCAAAGAAACCACAAGCAATGTGGTTTATATTGAATGTTTGCTTTCCTTTTGGAGTCTGGAATCTTGGTACTCGTGAGGCAGAGGGTGTACAGGACAAGTGTTCCCAAAACAACCTGGGCACTGAGTTCCTATATCCATCCTTTCATGCCCACAAAGTGCCAGAAGCTGGGGTAGGTGCTGGCAATACAGCTTTTTCCTGATCTTCAGGGCCTATTCCTTCACCCCCGGGCAGGCACTCCTGGAGCAGCCCATCTAGAGGGCACTGTCCTCACTCTCTGACTGGGTGGTTCTCTCCCTGGCTGCGTATCAGAACGTTATCAATGCCAGGGCTCATCTGTAAGGCTTTCATCTCCTTGTTCTCAGATAGAGATCTGGACACACGGTTTTCCAAACCTTCTGGATGATTTCAGCACCCAGGCAGGGTTGAAGCCGAGGACCACAGATCTATCCCTTCCCCCTACCTTATTTTTCTTCATCACTCTTAGTGTTACATGGTAAGTCATACTTATTATTTGTTTTAAAACTTTGCTCGTCTTCCCCACTTAGAAAATACATTTTATAAGAGCAGGAAATAGGTCTGTTTTGTTTACTGCTAGTCTTTGGTGCCTAGAACAGTACCTGCCATATGATGGATGCTCAGTAAATATTTGTTAAATGGAAGAACAAATTATTCTCTCTAGTATGGCATCCAGAGCTCCTCATGACCCAGAAAAATCCAACTTTGTCTGCTGTTCTCATTCCCTTCCCTCCTATATCCTCCACATATTATGGACTACTTCAGTTCCACCTCGTTTTTCATATTTATCATAGTCTCTCTATATTGGAGCTATCTGGGCACACATCCCTCTTCCTCCTCCACCAGATGGGAGGTCCCGTGTCCCCCAGGGCTCACTTAGCATGGTGCTTTGTTCATAGCAGGTGTCCAGCCTGTGAGTTGCACTGAGTATACTCTGGATCCATAAAACCAACATTTCAGAGCAAGGATAATTAAGCCACTGGTTTTAATTAAACCACAGGATGAAGAGATCATCAGAAGAGAGGGTCACAGCCATTATCTTACTCCTAGCTTGGTAGCTTGATTAAAATTGCCAATGGCTAAAATATCTGACATCACTGTCCAAAGCACGTCTTGGCTTTCCTACGTTTAACTCCTGATCAGCTGGGCCAGTGTTGAGACCCTGGTGTGAAAAATGGAAAAGGACAGGTCTTCCCGGCTGCCAAAGCAGTAGTTCCAGCACTAATCCCACATTAACTTTGTCATTCATCTGCTGTGGGTAACTTGATTAGGAAGAAGTGGGGACCCTGCAGGCATCCCTGTGGCACACAGTGCTTCATCAGGTATGGCTCAGTTCTCCAGGGTGTGCAAAATCTTCACCTAGGTCTTTAGATGCTTTAAATACAAGCCAAAGAGAAGCTTCCTTAGGAGTTTAAGGGAAATTTCATTTCTGTGGGTCTCCTAAAAACTTACACTGTTTTTCCGGGGCACCTGGGTGGCTCAGTTGGTTAAGCGTCCGACTCCTGACTTTAGCTCAGGTCATGATCTCAACAGTTCATGGGATAGAGTCCCATGTCGAGCTCTGCACTGACTGTGCAGAGCCTGCTTGGGATTCTCTCTCTCTCTCTCTCTCTCTCTCTCTCTCTCTGCCCCTTCCCTGCTCATACTCTCTCTTCTCTCTCTCTCTCTCTCTCTCTCAAAATAAATAAATATTGAAAAACCTACACTGCTTTTCTTATTGTAGAATGGATATGAGATTTTTTTATCCTTTTGAAAAAATACAATAATATTCCAAATTATTCCAGCAATTTTGGGGGTGAATTTTACACATATAAAAAAAGGAAACTGCTATAATTCTTGCAAAGTCATTCTCTCCAAAATAAATTGAAGGACAGATAATATCATGCACAGAATCGGACTCAGTACATTAGAATTCCAGCTTCGTTGCTAACTGGCTTTGGGTCCTTAAACCATTTACTTAACCACCCTGTGCTACAGTTTCCCCATCTATAAATTTGGCAAAATAACAGTAGCCTGTCTTGTAGACAGTTATGTGGATTAAATAATTCAAGTACATGTAACACACTTCAAACAGTACCTAGCATAAAGTTAGCCCTCAATAGTTGTTAGCCATTGCTAGAACTTTCTAGCTATCTCTGGAAATTTAGTGCAAACATTGAAATATTAAAGTTCTAAAAGAAATGCGTTCATATAATACTGCAGTAAAAACGCCCCTTTTAAGTATAACACTACAGACTGAAATCGTAAACCATCATGAAAAAACTCACAAATGCAAAATGAAGAAAAAATGCAACGGAGTGGCTAAAATTAACAACGTAAGAAACAACAGGTGTTGTTGGCGAGAATGCGGAAAAAGGGGAACGCTCCTGCACTGTTGGAGGGAATGCAAATTGGTGCAGCCGCTCTGGAGAACAGCACGGAGGTTCTTCAAAAACCGAAAAATAGAACTACCCTACGATCCAGCAACTGCGCTACTAGGTATTTATCTAAAGGATAAAACATACAGATTCAAAGGGCACACACACCTCAATGTCTACAGCAGCATTATCAACAATAGAAAAACTATGGAGAGAGCCCGCATGTCCGTCAACTGATGAACGGACGGGGAAGATGTGATATATGTATACGATAGAATATTACTCGGCCATCAGAAAGAATGAAAACTTGCCATTTGCAATGATGTGGATGGAGCTAGAATGTATTAAGCTAAGTGAAATAAGTCATCAGAGAAAGACAAATATCAATGATTTCACTCATGTGGAATTTAAGAAACAAAAAAAGATGAACATATAGGAAGGGGGGAAGAGAAGAGAGGGAAACTAGTCACAAGAGACTCTTAATGATAGAGAACAAACTGAGGGTTGATGGAGGGAGGTGGGTGAGGGTTGGGTTAGATGGGTGGCAGGTACTAAGGAGGGCGCTTGTTGGGATGAGCACTGGGTGCTGTATGTAAGTGATCAATCACTGAATTCTCCTCCTGAAACTAACATTGCACTGTATGTTCACTAATTAAAATTTTAACAAAAGACAAAAAAATAAGGAGCTGCAAGGTATCAACAATAAAAAAAAAAACTAACACCACTAGGAAAATGGGCAAAAAATTAGAAAAGTTAATTCATAAATGAAAAAATATGGTCAAAAAGATGAAATATTTGAATCACAATATGCAACGTTTCCTCTATCAGATCAAACTGCAAAGAGGAGACGAAATACTCATCCAAACCCTGTCAAGAGTGCCCGAAAAACAAATAATCCAGTGAAGAAATGGGAAGAAAACATGAATAGACACTTCTCTAAAGAAGACATCCAGATGGCCAACAGGCACATGAAAAGATGCTCAACGTCACTCCTCATCAGGGAAATACAAATCAAAAACACACTGAGATATCCCCTCACGCCAGTCAGAGTGGCTAAAATGAACAAATCAGGAGACTATAGATGCTGGAGAGGATGTGGAGAAATGGGAACCCTCTTGCACTGTTGGTGGGAATGCAAACCGGTGCAGCCACTCTGGAAAACAGTGTGGAGGTTCCTCAGAAAATTAAAAATAGATCTATCCTATGACCCAGCAATAGGACTGCTAGGAATTGACCCAAGGGCTACAGAAGTGCTGATGCATAGGGGCACTTGTACCCCAATGTTTATAGCAGCACTTTCAACAATAGCCAAATTATGGAAAGAGACTAAATGTCCATTGACTGATGAATGGATAAAGAAATTGTGGTTTATACACACAATGGAATATTACATGGCAATGAGAAAGAATGAAATATGGTCTTTTGTAGCAATGTGAATGGAACTGGAGAAAATAAATTTCGTATTAAAAAAAAAAAAAGAGTGCCCGGAAATGAGTGTGTTCACTCCCTTTGGGTACCAACGTGGCCACATATGCCAAAGACTTGAAATTTTTCATCATTTAAGATCTTAGGAAAATAATTATGGATACATACCAGTGCTCATCAAAGTATCGCTTATGGGAATGAACTGTTTTAACTGACCAAAATGTATAACAAAATATGTAATTTAAATTAATTATCCATTACAAATGGTGGTGAAGCAGGATACTCTATAACGTGAGCACATGTTCCAGACATATTCTTTTCGGTGAACAAAGCAGTAAAAGATAGGATGTACAACAGGGACATTTTTTTTAAAGGCGTATGTAAAGAGGAAGAAAGACTCGAAAAACAAACAGTGGCTGTCTCTGAACAGTGAGGTGGTAGGTGTGTGTTCTTTCTTTTTGTTTGTCTTATTTACATGTTCTCTGTTGGGCATGAATTGATCTCGTGACAAGCAAGAAGTCGTAACACACGCACTCAGACAGACAGAGAGACAGACAGACCAAAAGGCATCAGGAGAATCCGACTGCTTGAGCAATCCTCTCTGACTTTCACCTTGTGAGATGAAGTAAGTCCATGCTCTAGGTGCTCCAAAGCCCCCCCCCCCCCAATTATGTTCCTTCTGATCCCTGCATCTAAGCAGTGTTTGTGACGTTCCTTGTCCCAGCTGCTGCTGAGAAATAAAGCTGAGTGGCCTCTCCTCCGCCCCACTCTCCCCCACCCCGCCGTTTATACATAGTCTAGAATAAACAAAAACTTTGTTTTCACAAGAGAACCGTATTATTATTACTTATTATTTGCTGAGCACCAACAGTTCTTTATAAGAAGCGACGAGTGATCTGTTCTAAATTAGGCTAATAAGTGCCTGGCTCCCGGGAACACAGCCACCTGCCAAATGCCTTCTAGTTTGGGGTCTATTAAAAGCTATCCCCCCGCAGACTCCCCTCTGCAATCAGGAGACAGGCCCTGGGTAGACAGCAGTGTTACAGATTCTAGCTGTAACATCGATAGCAAGGGGTGGTGGACCCCTCTCTACGGCTGGGAGCTTAGAGCGGTGTGGTGGGGGACAGTCACCGTCTCGAACCCCAGCTCCATCTCCGGTGTCCTCCTGACCTTGGCTGACGTGGTTCAATCATACACATCCTCCAAGGATGTCAAGCGGGAGTGTTCTGCTGCTGAGCCAGGGCTGGGGAGGAGGGAAGCTGGATGAGGGAGGATGGCTTGGGTGCATGGAGCCGGATGAAAGCAGGTGAGCAGCCGACAGCCTGTCTGTGACCTTCACTCACGGCCCTAAGGAAACGCTTCCTCTCACAAGGGAAAAACAGAAACGTGGACATGCAAAAAGATTCACCTACTTTTCCATAGTTTCTAGAACTTGAAACATTTCTTAAGGAGACAGTAACGTCTTAGTGAATTTTTTACTCGAGTATAACCTATACACTGAAGAACGACAAATCATAAATGTATGCACCAAGAAGTAGAAGCTTCCAAGCCCAGGAAACTCCCCCCCCCAGGTCTCCCCTTATCTCCATTCCCTCCGTCACCCCAAAGTTAACCCATATCCTGACTTCTAACGCCACAGAGTCATTCTGCTTCTTCCTCAATTATATAAACATGGAATTGTAAGGTATGTTTTTCGTTTGTGAGATTTTTGTTCCATGTTCCATTTAACAGCGTTGATTTCTTTTCATGCTATGTAATACGCCAATATGTGAATATACTCTGGTTTATTTATCCAGTGCGCTGTTGCTAAACGTGTGTTTTCAGCTGTTATGGGTAATGCCTCTTACGTCTCTGGCACGCATGCACCTAGTGTTTCCAGGAGAGTATACTTCAGAATGGACTGCTGGGTCATCTCGCATGGGCATATCCAGCTTTAGGGCTTCCATGAAACATTTTGTTTTTACGAAGCGATTGTATGAATTTACACACCCATCAGCAGTGTATGAGACTTTGATTTGTTCCTCATCCTTACCAACACTTGGTCTTGAGCATCTTTTAAAAGTTAAATTACTGAGCGGCACTTGCGTGGCTCAGTAGGTTAAGCGTCCGACTTCAGTTCAGGTCATGACCTCATGGAATGTGAGTTCAAGCCCCACATCGGGCTCTCTGCTGTCAGTGCAGAGTAGAGAAAACCTGCTTCGGATCCTCTGTCTCCCTCTCTCTCTGCCCCTCCTCCTCCCTCTCTCTCTCTCTCTCTCTCAAAAATAAACATAAAAAAAAAGTTAAATTACTGAGTGTGTTAGTAAAATATTTCTCTGAGTTCTGTGAGCTGTTCTGGAAAATTAATCAAACCCAAGGAGGGGGTCAATGGAACCTCCGATCTATAGCCAGTTGGTCAGAAGCACAGGTGATGACCCGAACTTGACACTGGCGACTGGATGGGATGGGCCGGGGGACAGACTGTAGGACTGAGCCTTTAACCTATTGGGTGTGCCGCTGTCTCCAGGTCGATGGGGTCAGAATGGAGTTAATCGCATGGTGTGGAGTAAAACACACACACATTGGGATTGGATGCAGAATCATTAAATGGGATAAACTGTGATTTTAACCTGCAGTTCTCAATTAGCGATGTCAAACAGCTTTTCATACGCTTAGTGTCCATTTGGATAATGTATTTTGTAAAACACCTACTCTTTTGGCCATTTATAATAATCTGGTTGTCTGAGTTCTTTTTTTTTTTTTTTTTTTTTTTTCAACGTTTTTTATTTATTTTTGGGACAGAGAGAGACAGAGCATGAACGGGGGGAGGGGCAGAGAGAGAGGGAGACACAGAATCGGAAACAGGCTCCAGGCTCCGAGCCATCAGCCCAGAGCCTGACGCGGGGCTCGAACTCACGGACCGCGAGATCGTGACCTGGCTGAAGTCGGACGCTTAACCGACTGCGCCACCCAGGCGCCCCAGGTTGTCTGAGTTCTTATCACTAATTTCAAAGAATTATCTCTGTACTGGGTGAGTTCTTGGTCAGATGTATATATACATTGCAAATATTTTTTTGCACTTCGTGGCTTGTCTTTCTTAATGGTGTCTTCAAGTGTTTACATTTGGTGATGCTAGCTCATCACTTTTTTCTTTCATGGTCAGTGCGTTTTGTGTCCTTTTTTAAAGAAATAACTGCCTCAAGGTAATCAAGTGATCTTTCTATATTTTCCTCTAGAGGTTTTATAGTTTTTGCTTTTACATTTAGGTCTATGATTCAGCTACAATTTTTGTTTGTGGTGAGAGGTACAGGTCAAGGTCCATCATTCCCCACATGGATACCCAGCTGTCTCCATATGGTTACCGTATCCAGATTACATCGCATCGGTGCCTCCATGAGAAACCCAGTGGCTTCAGGACTTGCCGTATTGAGGAACGCGATATTCCTTTCTACTGTCTGTTTGTCCTTACGCCAGTTCCATACTGTCTTGATCAGCAGAGTATCTTAATTTTTGGAATCTGGTAGTACTGTTAAACACATTTGTTCTTGGTTACTCTACACTTTTTGCCATAAACTTTATAATCTGTTCACCAATCCCTTGAGGATTCTGATTGAGATGTCACTGGCTGTATGGAGCATTTCTGGGAAACTGACATCTTAATGCTGCATCTTCTAAAACATCAACATGATGTATCTTTCCATCTAATGAGGTCTTCTCCAGGATTTCTCAGCAATGTTTCACAGCTTTCATCAAAAAGTCATCGCCACCTTTTTTACGTTGTGTTTATTTGAAGGTATTTGGTTTCAGTCCACTGTATTACTACGCTCTTTTAAATTATAATCGTTATGATGGGGATATCAGTATCTCTTAGGGTTTCAATCTGCATTGTCCCGGTGACCAATTATGCGGGGCAGCTTCTCACGTGTACTGGCCAGTGGATGTCCTCGTCTGTAAAAGTGCTTCTTTGTGTTTTTTGGGTCACGTAAACATAAATGGTCTGCCTTCTTCTTCTTTATTTGTAGGGATTGCTATATTCTGGCAACAAGTACTGTTTAGGGCACATAAGTCATAAATACCTTCTGCTCTGTACTTCCTTTTCTACTCTCTTGATGCTGTCTTGATGAACATCCACACAAACCGACCACTTCCTCCTGTGTCCAGCTGTAGAAACATCACTCTCTTCCAGTGACGGAGGAAAATGTGTTTGGGTTGCTCTTCCAGTGACGGAGGAAAATGTGTTTGGGTTGAATCCACTGCAAGGTGGGGTTCCTACATACTGTACTTCATGGACAATGTCAGAGATTTTTTAAGAGCGACTGTGATATACCTTATTTTTACCTGGCACACTGCCTTTAGAGCCCATTCTAACGGTCGGCTGAAGCGTCCTAGATTTTGTGACAAAACAGAAGAGGGGTGAGGCTAAAGGAAGTCCTTGCTCGCCAGGCCCTCGAAACTTAGGTAAGGAAACAGGGTATGCTTACTTCTCCCTCCACAGCATCAAGGAATGGTTACAATTCCCGGCGCACTACGTGCCTTTTCCTAAGCTCTTTCCTCTGTCGGCATCCCCTTTTCCTACTTGATTCCTATTTACCTTTCAAATTTAAGCTCCTCCTCGCACATTACTTCCCTCACTGAATGCCATTCTCAACTGTGTGTCCACCGCCACTGCTCAATCCTAGCGGTCCTCCAGCACTCTGGTAACTCCCTCTGACACTCCCCCTTGCCCCACACTGGAGGTTCAGACTTCCCGAGCAGGTACCCTCGAGAAGCTAAGGATGTGCCACTCCTCTGATTAACCTCAGCCTCAAGAGATCCTTTCACAGTCACTGAGGCTGTCAGTGTTTGACCCTATCGCCCTTAGCAGGTGACACAGAGACAGCGAAGGGTGAAACGTGTATCCAACAACTAGAGATCCAGAGTGCCTGGGTGGCTCAGTCGGGTGAGTGTCCCACTCTTGATCTTGGCTCGGGTCATGATCTCACAGGTCGTGAATTCAGGCCCCACATCGGGCTCTGTGCTGACAGTGCAGAACCTGCTTGGGATTCTCTCTCTCTCTCTGCCTCTCCCCCACTCATTCTCATTCTCTCTCTCTCTCTCTCTCTCTCTCTCTAATAAATAAATAAACATTTAAAAAGTTGGAAACCCAATCAAAACACCCCAAGCCACACCAGCTCCCTGAAGGGCATGTATCTTAGACCCTCACTTCCTTCCTAACTCCTGATGTCTTTCTTAACATATGTCATTCCTGGCCTTTCTAGATTGAACTCTTCTTTCTGGACTTGCAGACAAAAATAGGTATAGAGAACAAGGGCAACAAACACAAACCAGTAACAAATACGGTAGATATTAATCCAGCTATGTTAATAAGCACCTTAAATTATTTTTAAAAAGTTTTAATGTTTATTTATTTTTGAGAGAGAGACAGCGCATGAGTAGGGGAGGGGCAGAGAGAGGGGGAAACAGACTCCAAAGCGGGCTCCAGACTCTGAGCTGCAGCACAGAGCCCAATGCGGGGCTCAAAGCCACAAAGCATGAGATCATATGCTCATTTTCTCCAGTATGGGCTCTTGTTACTTGGAGGACACAGCCAGTCAATACTTGCTCCCTGGTTCTTTCAACTCCTGGTAACCACCTCTCCCCTCTGAGTTCTTACCCTGGGACCACACCCTGAGGTCACATCCTCAGGGTGTGCCCCGGTCCTCTGAAGGAACAATCAACAGATGATTCTCGAACGCCTGTTGGGAATCACCAAGTTATAGTTGGTTCATGCCATGACCTTAGCTAATAAACATGCATGTGTGTGCTTGTGTATGTATCTGTGATGTTTAAGCAATATTTATTCAGACACTTCCAGTGCATTCTTAGGCAACATATAATCTTTCCAGATTTATGCTAAAAAGGAACACGGCCATGCTTACAAATCTCTTCTGCTGTATATCTGTGTTCAATTTGTTCACTTCAAAGAAAATCTAGGGCATCATATTTTTAATGCTCTGCTTTTATGATGGTAATACTTGTATATTGAAATACCTACGTTGCCATCCCACAAAGGAGGCTTGTAAATCAGTCTATTTATGATATTAACTTACTTTTTTTTTTAAGCTCCTTGTTCTACCGTTTTCTTTTACACGGGGCCAGGAACATCTGCCCCTTCAGCTGCGCCGAACGACGGCATTATCCAGTCGGCTTCAGCCATACCCAGGAGATGGCTTTCTATAAAAATACGTCTGAAAGGACTTCAGCATTCAAGCAGTTATTGGGGGTCCCGGTGTGACAAGCGCTGCACTTGACGGTCATGAAGCGAGGAGAGAGGGCACATCTCTATTTCGGCGAGATGTGTGCAACATGAGAGACGTTTACATGAAAGTACGTGACATAATGCATGCAAAAGCACTTTAAAAGCCGTGAAGAGGTATGCAGATAGAAGACACGGTTATTAAAACGGCTCTGAATCACGAAGAGGGGTTGAAGATTGGGAAGGGAGCACGGAACAGGTGATGAATGCCAATCAGGGGCCCTGAGAAGGTGTCATGGAAGACCTTGAGAGATGGGTAGGCAGCAAGAAAAAGGAACAAAGTCTTAAGACACGCGACGGCTTGGATGATTCCCCAGGGAGGTATGCTGAGTGGAAAAAAGCCAATCCCAGCAGGCTGAATTTTGTAGGATTCCATGGATGCAGCATTTCCAAAATGACAATATTACAGAAATGGAGACCGGAGGAGTAGCTGCCGGGGGGGTGGGGGGGGTGGGTGGGGCAGGGCAGGGGGTGCGGTGGCAGGTGTACTTGCGATAAGGCAACAGTAGCGATACTGATGATGGGGCCACTCTCATTCTGTATGTTGACTATGGGGGTGGACACATGAACCTACATATATGATAAACGAAACAGAGCTGAATACATACATACACGCGTGTACTCACACTCGCGCACGCACACACACACACACACACACACACACACACACACACAAAGGAGTACAAGTCAAAGTGACGATATCAGGACACTAGCAGTGAATTGCACCCATGTCAATCTCCTGGTTGCAACGGCCAACTAGAGTTTTGCAAGAGGTCACCCCAGGGGAACCTGGGTAAAGGGTACATGGGGGTCTCTCTGTGTTATTTCTTACAACTGCAGGTGAATTTACAATGATTTCAATAAAAAAAAAAACTCCAGTTAAAAAGGCAGGGAGGACTTTCACAGGTAGAGAGGAGTTGGCGTGGGAGGGGCTGTGTGGGAGGAGAAGCCTTCAAGGTGGAGGAAGGGATTGGGCTGAGATGTGTGAACCTTAAAGACGTGGTCAGGAAATGGTGATGATAAAACCGGTCGCAGCAGCAGAAACAATGGTTTCCATTTACCGAGCATCACGGAGGCCAAGCATAAATCTCGCTATTTGCTCAATCGTTTAGGACCACACGGCCCCATGAGGTGGATACTATTATTATCCCTGTTCAACAGTTGACTTAGAAGGTAGATCTTCTTGCCCAGGACCATGCCGCCAGCCAGCAAAAGCACAGGGCTCTGAGCCCAGAGCCATATAACTCCATATGCTCAGAGCTACGTATTTTATGTTCCAAGAGGAGCTAGGGAGTTCTGAGTAATTAGAGTGAGGGTGCTGTGGGTTGCAGAGTAAGATGGAGATGGAGAGGCGGGTTGCTGCCAGATCCGAGAAGGCTGTGAGCGCTGTGCTAATTTTGATTAGAATTTGTGAGTAGTGAACATGATGAAAAATCTCTCCGAAGAGAAGTGACAGGCTCAGACCCGTTCTCTCAGAAAACAACTTGGCGTCATGGAAGGTGGTCTGGGGACAAGAGAAGACAAGAGGGTGGGGTTAGGGGCATGATGGGTCTGTTCTCATGGTCACTGCTCAGTCAGGAGCTGGGGGAATCTCAAGCAGCATGCCAGACTGCCTAGTGGCTCAAACAGCAGATGCCTCTGCCTGGATGGGTTATATCTTCTTGCCCCATGGACATCAGGCATAGCCACGGGACAAGTCGCGCCCTTCCGGGCGAAAGAGTGTAGTCTTGAGTATGTGAAGCCAAGAGCGGTCTTCTGAAATGTGACATGTGCGTCCTGCAACAGAGATGATGTGGGAGAGAGCACATCAGAGATGATGTGGGCCACCTTGACAGATACAAGAAGGATCATGTGAAATAAAGAGAAAGGTCCTAGGTGGCCAGGTGACGTGTGAGGCCAAGAACATGGCAGTGGTGGTCTCATCACTGGACGACATCCAGGATATGAGGCACAGTGGGCACGGAGACATAAAGATGTCACGCCAGATTATTTCCCGAGACATTCTTCTCTCCCGATTTCAGTAGAACTGGTAAACTGTAACACGCAACGCCCAGAATCTGGAATGGGGCACTGCCACCTTGGAGATCACCAGGGGTTCGCTTATGAACCAAAACAGAGCTGGGGAAAGATGAGCGTATCCAGAAGCTGCATGCAAACACCTGCACATGCGTGCACACACACACGGTGTCTAACACCGGAATTATGAATCTTAGGATTCACAATTTCTTCAGCTTCCTCCTTTCTCTAAACTCTCCCTCATCTCTGTTTTCGTTATTTTCTCACCTGTGTATTGTGCAACAGGGTACTAACTTATTTCAACTTCTAGGGGACGACCTACTCCTAGGTTGGTGGGGGAAGAGGAAGAAGGAAGCCAAACGTAACTTCTCTACTTACCTTCAAAGTTGTGCAAACGTGAGCTGCACGCGAAGCTCAGAAGGAATGATGCTTAGGAGGCAACGGATGAATAATTACAAATTCTGAATCTTGGACAGAATGCCGTTGCCCCAATCCAAGAGGACAGAGTTGCCTAGAGAGCATTTGGGAACTGTCCAACAGCTTGCTGTACCTCGGGGGGGGGGGGGGGGCTTCTAGTTCATGGACACTGCATCCTGTGCCTCCATACCCCAGCACCCAACTCGGTGGCTGGGTATCTGATATGCGTTCAAAGTTGCTGGCACGACCAGTATAGAAGACCCTCAGTAGGATAACTCTGCACCCCTTATTAAACTTCCTCTCTGCTGCTGGCTCTGTTCCCTCTGATGGCATGAAATACTGGAAGTCCGACTCCCAGATGCTACCTGCAGACAGCACGTCTGAGAGGTCAGCCTCAAGAGGACCAACTGGTCCTGGGACTCAGCTGGTTGCTTAGCGAACTCACATCGCTAATAAATGAACTGGGTCTTTTCAAGCAACTACTCTCTGAAATCTTGCCTGCTGCAGTCATACACCAGGCCTCTGAAAGGCCGACCTCCTATGTTCCAGATCTGGAGGCCCAAATATCGGCTTTCCTGTTCTTCTCTCACATGCTTCCTTTGTTTTTCCTTGTGTTTTCTTCCCCCCTTGCTTTTCCTAATTCCCCTCCGTGGATATGGAGAATGTCATTGCAAGAAGCTATGAACTAACAATCAATGCTCGATTCTACGTGTGCCAATGAAACACTCCCCCAAAATGCCGCAGGGGCTCAAAATATAAGGCCATTTGGAGTAAGACTTCTCCCAAATCAGTCCTGAGATACTGGTACAGTCATTTGTCTGCAGAGTAAAACAGTACCTCTAATCTCTGGTGAGCATGACGTGGGGCAGACAGAGGAGAAAGAGTGTAACTGGTCATTGGCAGAGGCTCAGATCGATCATTGCAACATATGACTGCTTTTGACTAACTTGAAAAATTCTTAATTACTGTAACGACAATGTTAAAGTCAACCTGAAACTATTTTTTTAAATATTTATTTATTTTGAGAGAGAGAGAGAGAGAGAGAGAGAGAGAGAGAGAGTGTAAGCGGGGGCGGGGGGGGGGGCGGGCAGAGAGAGAGAGAAAGGGAGAGAGCAAATCCCAAGTGGGTTCCAACATGGGGCTCCGTCTCATGACCACGGGATTGTGACCTGAACCTATATGAAGAGTTAGACCCTTAAGGGGTGCCTGGGTGGCTCAGTCGGTTGAGCGTCCGACTTCGGCTCAGGTCATGATCTCACAGTCCGTGAGTTCGAGCCCCGCATCGGGCTCTGTGCTGACGGCTCAGGGCCTGGAGCCTGCTTCGGATTCTGTGTCTCCCTCTCTCTCTGCCCCTTCCCTGCTCATGCTCTGTCTCTCTCTGTCTCAAAAATAAATAAAAACATTAAGAAAAAAAATTTAAGAAAAAGAGATCCTTAACTGACTGAGCCACCCAGGTGCCCCAACATGAAACTATTTTAATTAATACTTGTAATTACTATTAAGCTTTAGCAAGCACCTGACGTTTCCAGGTTTCTCTTTAAAAATACCTGACATTGGCTCTGCCATCATGGGAGGAAACCTTTCATTCTCGTTACTGATGCGAATAAGATGGTCAGAAATGAGAAAAAAAAATCCCATCACGTGCTTTATTTCCTATTGAAGAGCTGTGACTGTGGGTGAGCCTCAAAAGGTTTAGTGTCTAAGTTTTTCTTACATATGCCATCTTCTGTTTGAGCCCGGGGAGACCGAACCCTAGAAATTTGCTTGAAACTCATCCCAAGACACATAAAAAATAAAACGGGTTTAAGCGTTTGGCAGAACGTATTAGAGTTAGCAAATGCTAAATTTGGGAAATGCTTAAGGGAGCCTTGATTATGAGCGGTGATGATGAGAATCTGGAGTAGAGAAATGAAAACGGACTGGAGTTTCTGGCCGTGGGGCGGCCTGCAGAGAACGTGGGCAGGACCCACGGAAGCCACGGGTACATCCTGACTCTGCCTCTCTCTGGCTCAGAAGGAGAACAGCGACTGCCCTGAGCTTCAGACTCTCCCTCTGCAAAAGGAGACCAGTGAGGGTCACCAGACAGGCGTGACCTCGCGCCCGTCTGGGTAACCGGGGCTCCAGATGTGCAGAGAAACACGGCTGCTTTGGCAAAGGCAGGTTTTTGTCTCCCTGGGCGTGGATGCTTGGCTGTCTCTGGCAACTGAAGGGGAAACCAGTGCACGTGTTCTAGAGGCTCAGAGAACTCAGGCTCCGAGGACGGTTCAAACCGATGTGCCAGTGTGCCGAGCGCAGTTCCTGGGCTGCAGAAGATGCTCGGCTAACGTTAGCTGTTCTGCCACAGTTATTGTTACTCCCAGAACAACACAGACTACCACGCGGTTTCTACCCTAGTTGACGGCAGTGCAGACTTGCAACACCTTAACTCTGAGACGACACGGAGAATTCATTTGCATTCCGTAAGCAAGGGGACCGTCCCCTTCCACTCAGCAGCAAGAAGACGAGCGCAGTCATTATGCCTTTCTTGTTGACCCCATTTTATCTCCCAGAGACACAGAGAGGCCACCCACTGTACCATTCCAGCCGCGGTCCTCCCTGCCCGCTGCTGGAGACAGAGAATTCCAGTATTTGCCGAGTATGTGAGGCAGAGCATGAGCTGTCCCCTCTGCTGCCCGCCTCTCCAGGGTCCACACGGCCGGTGAGCAGCCGAAGGCGCTCCGAACCCCTAGGGGCGCTTCCATTTGGCAAAGCCCCTCGCGGGGTCAGGGCTGGTACTTCCGTCACAGGCTAGACCACAGGGGGAAAAAAATCATTTTGTTCTCGAAATTGTAGAGGACGGGGGTGCAAAGGAGGAAAATCTGTGCACGCTGCCGCCTGATGGAAGTTTATTCCTTACATAATAGGCGACTATGCTATTTTCAGCGTCTCATCTGTTACCTTCTAGCTCTTTCGGCTATTATGTTCAGATCCTCCCCATGATACTAGCTCTTTTAGACTTTTTTTTTTTTTTTTTTTGGATAAAACCGATTAGAACAGCAAATCACCTAATATGGGGGTCTGGAGGATGACTTCTCCCAGGGGTGTGTGTAAGAGATCATCTAAGGATCAGATGAGAAGCTCACACGGGAAGTCACGGAGCTTAATGCTCCCCTTGGCTCCAGCAAAGGACAGAGGAAGGATTCCCTCCCCTACACCAGAGCTTGGGTGAGGCCGCTGTTAAAAAAGAGACATTTCTATGCAACTGCGGACCCATCATGCTGTTCTAGACGTGCCCATGATGAACTAGCTACAGGTTGCCGTGCGTCAGAGTCTTTCACGGTTATTTGATTTTTGCATCCCCAGTGTCTTTGTGACACCGTGGCGGCTAAGAGATCTCGTTTCAACCCTCTGAGGAAAAAAAAAAAAAATTCAGCATGAATCGTGAGGCTCTGTGGGGTTGTGGAAAGGGTGCAGGATTGGTGTCCAAGGCCCAGGCCACACAGCCCCTGCCTGCGTGGGGGAGGCTGAATTATTATTGTTCGTCAGCGGGCGCTCCCCTCCCTTGAACGTGATACACCCGGCCCTGCCACGTGGCTTCGGCGAACCCTAGAGAAAGCGTGGATGTCCCCCCCCCCCCCGCCTCCCACAATGACCTGAGGTCGCTCACGGGGTCACAACCAGTGTGCCTGGAGGAAACCGCATGCCTTGTCAGGGCGGAACGTTCCAGCGAGTTCCTGCCGGCTCTGGCTCTGGCCTCTGCAGCAAAGCCAGCTACCACAGCGTAACTTAGCTCCCTTGAACTCCTCTGGAGAGTTATTCTAAAGAATAAATGATGCCCACTTCTATGGGAGAAACAAACTAATATAACAAAAGGGCTGTCAGAGGATTTGTTTCTAGCTGCTTCCTCCAAGTGTTAGCGTGCGACCTGAGGCAAGTCATTTGACCTCCGGGGAGCCTCAGTGTCCCCGTTTTAAAAACGAGAATAAGAATTCTTGGGCTCTTTACTTCACATGGCTGCTCAGGGGATCAAATGGAGAATGGGACACACTTCCCAGAAAGGGTCTCATAGTAAACATCTTAGGTGCTGGGAGTCACGTCTGGTCTCTGTCACCGCTTCTCCTTCCTGTTTTTCTCCCTCCCCTCTCCCTCCTTCTTCTCCGCCTTCACCCATGCTTTAAAGGTTACATAGTGATAGTTTACAGTTAAACTGTAAAACCCACTCTCAGCTCACCAATCACAGGAAAGCAGGCCTCGGGCCGAATCTGGGGCTCCGGCCATATGTCGCTAAGACTGAAATCTGAAAAGATCATTAACAGGCACAAAGGCCCTGCCGGGTGTCAGCAGGAATGTGGGACGAGAAGCACATTAGCACAAGCACGGACCAATATAGCACTGAGTGCAGGCGACATTATTTAGTATCCACCATGGGTTATAATGACACACGAAGTGATGGCTCCTCATTGTTCGTATTTTATCTTCCGGAAAACTAGATACTCTTTCAGTGAACACAAAACAAGTCCCACAGAAAATGTCAACCAGTAATTCCAACAGACTTTGGGAACCCCCATGTTTTAATCACGTCCTGGCCTAATGAAACGAACTCTGGGTTTAGGGGTAGATCAGGGCTCTTTCTGCGGAGCCCATCACTTTCTGTGGCTTCCTGTTTATTGTACGGACCTGACGGTCGTGTGAAGCCCTCTGTACCAGGGTTGTCTGGGATCAACATCTGAATGTAGCACTCAGAGCTGACTCACGCCCAGTGTCCTGGAAGCAGAGAGGAGTCCAACATAGGAGTAGTTAGTCTGGCCTTTAGAGGAGCCCAGAAATACTAGAGCACGGAGTGCATGAATGGAGCCAGGGAAAACGATGAAGGAACTTTCTCGTACTAAATGTGTTTTGGTTTTGGTGGCAAGCGTAGAGATGCATCATAAAAAAGCAATCATCCTTGGGAGAATTCGAGTAGCTCCCAGACCTCTGTTGCTAAGGACCATCCTCCACCAAGTGAACCAGACTTCCTGGAAAAATGGGTGACTGCAGGGCTGGGGCTGAGAAAGTTCAAGGTGAGCCTCGAAGTGCTGGTGGCAATGGAAAGTAAATAACGAAAGAATGATTGGAGCAGATCAAAAGGACACAAGCCAGCTCAAAAGAAGACTCCACTGGCCGAATGTGGGACAACGCGAGCATGAAAAAGAATTATAATACTAATAAGCTATAGCCCATACGATAACGAGAGTACATTATCATACCACGTTGATGTAACAAATTGATATAAACAAAAAGTGAAAGAGAAATAAACACTTTTTCTTAAAGCAAGTATGAAAGAAATATTTTTTTTAAAAAAATTCATAAAAAGCATTTTAAAAATCATGGTTTGGCAAAGACCCTAATAATACTTGTTTCAGAAAGGAACCATCAACGGCAGCAAAACTAAGGGAAAAACTGATAACAAGCAGGCTATTAACTTAGTCTCCTCTATGTTCCCATACATATCTATTAATTGCAAAGGTAATAAAAAGTAACTTTATATGAGAGACACCTGTAGACGCCACCTTCCCAGGGGACAGTAACATCAGCAACGATGATGTCCTATGCTTCCAGATACAATGCACGGGGAAGGACTTTTGGTGTGTGTCTGACCAAGATGCACATAATACGCATAATAAGGGGGAATATCGGTTAACGCGAATCATGACATTCTGCAAATGAACGGCCTCTTCAAAAGTGTCAAGGCCATGGAGAAAAACAGAGACAGACAGAGGGACAGTTTCAAATTAGAGGAGATTAAAAGACAGGACGACTAATGCGGTATGTGACCTTAGATTAAGTTCTGCACCACAAAACATTTAGTCTCCTTTATTTTTTTATGAGAGAGAGAGAGAGAGAGAGAGTGAGTGAGAGTGGGAGAAGAGAGAGAGAGAGAGGGACTCTTAAGCAGGCTCCGTGCTGTCAGTGCGGAGCCTGACACGGGGCTCGATCCCACGATCCTGGGACGATGACCTGAGTCGAAATCAAGAGTCAGATGCTCTATCGACGGAGTCACTCAGGTGCCCTTTATTTTTCTTTCTTATGAAAGACACTAACAGCCCAGTTGGTGAAATTTGAAAGGTATGTAGATTAGAGAATAATATCGCATCAATGTTCCCTGATGTTGAAAAAAGTATTATGGTTATAGGGGCGCCTGGGTGGCGCAGTCGGTTAAGCGTCCGACTTCAGCCAGGTCACGATCTCGCGGTCCGTGAGTTCGAGCCCCGCGTCAGGCTCTGGGCCGACGGCTCGGAGCCTGGAGCCTGTTTCCGATTCTGTGTCTCCCTCTCTCTCTGCCCCTCCCCCGTTCATGCTCTGTCTCTCTCTGTCCCAAAAATAAATAAAAAATGTTAAAAAAAAAAAAAAAATTAAAAAAAAAAAAAAAAAAAAAAAAAGAAAAAAGTATTATGGTTATGTAAGAGAACGTTCTTGTTTTTAGGAAATACACTTGAGGTATTTAAGCGTTATATCCAACACTTATTTTCAAATGGCTCAGAGAAAAGAGAGGAAATCATAAAGGAAGCATAGTAAATGATTAGTTACTTAGCAAATCTGTATATGAAAAATTCTTTTCTATCTTTATAAGTTTTTCCCTAAGTCTCCACTTCCTTCAAAATAATTTCAGTGGCGCCTGGGTGGCTCAGTCAGTTAAGCGTCTGACTCTTGGTTTTGGCTCAGGTCATGATCTTGTGATTTTGTAAGTTCGAGCCCTGTATCGGGCTCTGTGCTGACAGTATGGAGCCTGCTTGGGATTCTCTCTCTCTCTCTCTCTCTCTCTCTCTCTCTGCCCTCCCCCGCTCACACTGTCTCAGTCTCTCTCAAAATAAATAAACTCAAAAACATTTTTTTTTAATTTCAAAATAATTTTCCCTGCAAAGTGGGGGTTAGCGACTAGAACTTAGGTTTATCTTATTCTCCATCATTTGGACTTCAGAAGTGGGTGGTAATTTAGGGCAACAAATCAGGGTCCTAAGCCCTGACACAAGGCCAAAAAATAAAGGTAGAGGAACAGTTTCAGGGAAATGCTTTGGGTTGGCAATCAGAAAGCAGCCAGGATTTTTGGTCCTCTGAGCAGTCCATTGTGTAAATGTACAGAGATCAGGGAACAAATAAAGCCTTTCTAAAACTACAAATTCTATGGGGTGGTGAATAAGCATCTGACTCTTGATTTCGGCTCAGGTCCATGATCTCAAGGTCGTGAGATCGAGTGCTAACCCCCCAGCGAGATCGAGTGCCACCCCCCCACACACCATCAGGCTTTGCCCTAACATCGCAGAGCCTACTTGGGATTCTCTCTCTCCCTCTCTTTCTGCCTCTCTCTGCCCCTATCCTGCTCATGCATACTCTTTCTCTCTCTCTCAGATAAATAAACATTAAAAAAAAAACCCTAAAAAGTCCCAAAAGCACTTCAAGTGGAGGTATCTACATGAACAGACATACGGGTAGTGGAAGGGAAAAGGGGCGAAGCTAGGGACCAGTCGAGGCGGGATCGGTAGTCAAAAAGGGAGCCCTGAAGCCCGTTCTGTCTGAAGGCAGACAGAAACATATCAAGTTTCCTCCAGGAGAGACTTACAGCCTTCCTCCTGGAGCAGAAACCCACCCGGCACTTAGGCAGCCACAAGCAAAAGCAGGCAAGAGGAATGTGCTTCTCTGGAAGGGCAGGAAGTGAGCGAAACAAGAGGCAGAGCCCATTGACCTCTTCACATTGATCTGCTCACTTTACAGATCTCATGAGCACTTTCCTGCCACTAACTCGGTAGCTGTCTCCCCCAAAACATACTCAAAACAACAACGACGTGTGGCAAAAGGCACAACCCCTGTGAAAATCACTCATCTCTAAATACCGTTTCGAAACAAAGGAATCGTGCTTACAAGGTAACCGTTTAGCACCACCTTGTGTCTGTACATTTACATGATCAATTCCTGTTCCCAATTCTCCCCCAACACCTAAGACGTGTCTTCTCATTTCACCTTAAAATCCTGCTAGGTCTTTAAATCTCTTATTCTGAAGCTAAATGTTTCTCTCTCTCTCTCTCTCTCTCTCTCTCTCTCTCTCTTTAACACATTAAATCCATCGGCAAGCAAGGACATCATTTTCAAAACCAAGCGTTCATGAATCCAAAGGAGAGATTTAGGGTTCTGTTCAAAGCAAAATAGCAAAACCAAATCAGTTACGACTTCCAAATAGTTTCACTGTCCTATAGCATTTTGCGATTCTCCTCTCAAACCAACAGTCCTTCATTGCAACAGACCTTCTCATAAGTATCTCAGTTTATAATTACAGGCGTGCCTCAGAGATATTGAGGGTTCGGTTCCAGACCGTGACTATAAAGTGAGTCAAATGAATTTTTTTCGTTTCCCAGTGATAGAAACATGATGTTCACTCTATACCACAGTCTGCTACGTGTACAACAGCTATTGCTAATAACAGCAATATACTGCTATAGCAATATTAATTGCTAAAAAATGCTAACCATCATCTGGGTTTTCAGTAAGCCGTAACCACTCACCACAGAGCAGCATAACGCATATAATAACAATGGAAAAGTCCGAAACAGTGTGAGAATTGCCAAAATGTAACACAGAAACGCAAAGCGTGCAAGCACCATAGGAAAATTCACACTGCTGACAAACTTCTCCAACACCGTGCCACAAACCTTCAGTCTGAAAAATCGCGGTATCTGTGAAGCACAGGGAGGCAAAATACAAGAAAATGAGGTAATCGGTCATATTGAATATATAGTTTTTATCTACTTTCCTTTCTTCGTACGTAAACGAGCAAATACACAACTTAAAAAAAAAAAAGAAGTATAAGCCTTTCACAGACACTCCAGGGTGCATTACTCAAATTTGTCTCATCTCAAACTTAAGCAGGAATGTAATGTACACGTTTCGTCGGCAACAAATACACATGCTATAAACCTTCGAAAATAACAGTAGAAATCTATTAGCGGTAGGCAGGGGTATGCTCAAGCCAGCTCATACCGGCCCATTAGGACCACCGTGCGTGTCTCTTCCGGGACACACATTCAGTGATGGGCAGTCTGAAATCGGCTGAGGGCGGAGTAACTTCACTATGGAAACTGACACACGCCGCGAAGCAGGGCCCCCACGTCCAGCGAGCGCCGTGAACTAAAGCTACGGTAAAGAGAAAGACCTCATTTTAGGGTATCCTCGAACGAAACCGCTGAATATCTTTAATCCCAATTATTCCTTCCAACGCTATCTACATATGTCAGTGTCTTCCATGTCCATCATCTTTTCTTAAAATTCCTCATAAACTGGGGGGGGGGGGGGGCCAGGGGGTTCAGTCGGTTGAGCCTCTGGCTCTTGATTTCAGCTCAGGACATGATCTCACAGTTCGTGGGACCGAGCCCTGCATCAGGATTTGTGCTCACTGCACAGAACCTGCTTCGGACCCTCTATCTCCCTCTCTCTGCCCCTCCCCCGCCCCACACTTTCTCTTTCTCTCTCTCTCTCTCTCAAAAATAAATAAATGTTAAAAATTTTTTTTCTCATAACTAAGAGCCTGTAAATATTAGCTTGTAGTGAGTATATTCAGAGCTTCCCTCCCCCCAAAAAACAAATATCTTGGGAACGCACACAAAAGGCCAGTGTCGAGGGGTCTCCAGAAAGGCTGTCAGGTTTTTTGCAGGCTCCAGCCTCATTCTTTCGTGCTCTGGGTTTAAGGCCAAGGGCTTATGTTGGTGATAACAATTTAATCTGCGCCGGACAGAGAGGATAAATGTGGGATTCACTGGAGGCTCTTAAGACTTTTTTGCTTCCCTCAGAAACTTTAAACAATGGCAGAGATGATTATTCTTGGAGCCAGCCGTTAAGAAGGCGAGTTATGTGCCCCAGAAGACCGGGGAGAACCCCCAGGTGCAATGCAAGAGCGTGGCTGTTTGAGATTTCTTCTGGAAGTAGGGGGTAGAAGATAAATTGTGACAGAGGATTTTTGTGAGACAAGGGGGGGGGGGCAGGTTATTCCGTGAGTAAGTCGATGTGTGTCGAAACTTTCCTTCCTTGGAGTCAATTCTCAGCTGTCTCTGGTTCTCAGCTCGGAGGCCTCGGTCTGGGGACCGTCAGCCAGACACGCGCCAGCAGAGGGAGCACGGGGCCCACGGTGTGACCGCTGTGTAGGGCTCATCAGAAAGCAGCCCGGAGAAGGCCAGGAAGCCTTTTCTGCCCCAACGCGTCGGAACGAGCCCTATTAACACGGAGCAGGAGCTAAATTCCCGAAGTTAAAATCCCTCTTTGTTAAAATGTGGTAGTTTTCTTTCCTCTGATTACAAAAGAAATGGGTAACTTATTTTCTACCCTAAACTTCTCTTTCCCGAGTTTCCTATAAGAATGTCCTAAAAGCATACAGCCCAGAGATACACCAGAGATAACCACCACTAATACAATCGAGTTTATACTAGATTATTCGCAGAAGAGTACAAATAAGAGCCTTTCTGCCTTTTCAAATTTTGGGCTAAGGGGTTACACAATTCTATAATATGGACGTAAGTTAATGAACTCAATCGATACCCTTTTTTAGAGTCTTCAAAGAAACTTTTATTTTAGAGAGAGAGGGAGAGAGTACCAGCAGGGGAGAGGGGCGGGGTGGGGGGGGAGAGAGAGAGACAGAGAATGAATATGAATAAATCTTAAGCAGGCTCCACACTGAGTGTGGTTTGATCCAAAAACTCTGGGATCATGACCTAGGCCGAAATAAAGAGTCAGACGCTCAACTGACTGAGCCCATCCAGGGGCTCCTAAAAGTTTTGTTACAGTAGTAAAAGACCGTTCTGTAGTTAGGATTATTTTCTCAGGACAAATTACAGGAAGTACATCATTGTATCTAAGGGCATATGATCTGTATGGCTAAAAGCTCTTTCAAGTTGTATTACCATCAGCTGTGGATGAAAACTGCCTGTTTCACAGCATCCTAGTGAGTGTTTTTTAGTGTCACTTGTCAAAAAATTGTATGCGGTTACCGATTCTTTTGATTACTAGGAAGACCGAATGTATTGTCTATTTGCATACGTTATTTATATATTCAAACACAGGTTCATCCACCTGCCCATCCATGCAACAAATGTTTATTGAGCACCTACTATGTGTAAGACATGGTGCTAAAACCTCACACGTTATCTTGAGCCACACGTTATGTTGCACCACATTCGAATGAAATTCACCTTAGAAATGTTTCTAAGGGTCATCCTCCTCTTTCTGTTCCCATGGCCACCAACTCTTGTCCAGGCACCCGGGAGCTCTCGCAAGGATTATGGGGCCTAAAGTGATCTCCTACTATGTGTCCAACCAATAAGCTACATGCTATATACTATTCTATCTTTCCTCTACTCAGAAATCTCTCCCTTGGGGTGCCTGGGTGGCTCAATCGGTTAAGCGTCCGACTTCAGCTCAGGTCATGATCTCGCGGTCCGTGAGTTCGAGCCCTGCGTCGGGCTCTGTGCTGACGGCTCAGAGCCTGGAGCCTGTTTCGGACTCTGTGTCTCCCTCTCTCTCTGACCCTCCCCCGTTCATGCTCTGTCTCTCTCTGTCTCAAAAATAAATAAAAACATTTTTAAAAATTTTTTTAAAAAAAGAAATCTCTCCCTTTTCTCCACCTTCTCATCAAATTCTGAGCTTCAAGGCCTCTGAGCTTCTGGAACCAACTTAGTTCTCCAGTCTCATTTCTATCACCTTCCCTGTCATGCCACATGCCTACCGACCTGACCTAGAAGCTGTTGTTCTCTGAACGCTGTTGTTTTTCGGTGGAGGGTGTCCTGGGCCATGCGACCTCTCTGACAGCTCTCCCTACAGAGTTCCAGAGCCCCATCAAAGCCCAGCTCAAACACCTCCTTCACCAGGAAGCCATTCCTGGTCCCATCATGCAGACACCTCCCCATTCAGAACCCAGGTGGTATCCATTCACCCTCTCCAGAATACCCAGAGCACAGTGCCCACTTCTCCGTGAGGGCCTCTCCTCTCTCTTCGGCCACCCCCTCTTGGTGCCACTATGGAATGGCTCAGAGCGACTCGCTCATTTTTGTATCCTGTCGCCTAGAACAGTCCCGGCACACAGCTGTCCCTCCACAAACGTTTGCTAGAATAAAGAATGCATGAAGAAACCTACGAGGAAATAAAGGTGCTGGCAGCCACGCAGAGAGGTCAGTCTGCCAAGGCAGAGAGAAGTAGCACCGAGAGGGTCAAGGCCATCCCCAGGGGTCCCTGAGGCCCAGCTGCACTCCCAGCCCTCGGCCACGCAGAGATGAGCTGCATGTGGGCTTTAGGATGCACCTGTGTCTACATTCTTTCATGCCCTGCTTCTCTGGGACCAGTGCCTTCAAATGATGCCCAAAGGGTGACAGAGGTTTAACCTGTGGGCGCTACAGCAGCAATTCCAGGAAGGACACCTAGACACTCTGAGATTCCTTCCTGCCCGAAGACACGGAAGAAGGCGAACTACAGCAGGAACGTTCTTCCTGGCACAAGCCCCGAGGCAGTGTGAGAATGTCTTGATCCTGGCCTCGAGCCAAAGCCCTGACTCACTCCTGCTGCAGGTGAGGATCCAGAAGGAAGACCGCCCCCTGGGGTTCCCCTTCTGCAAAGAAAACGATGTTGGTATGTGTCACCCGCCTGAGTTAGGGGCTGCCTCCTGCAGGTGGTCAGAGCGGAATGACTTTCCCAGGCAGAACATTCTTCCCCCCTGCAATTTCTGACAGGCGTTTCAAACCCTTCTTGAGTAAGAGGCTCTGTCAGGCCACCTGCTGCCTGAAGTCCAGTCCACAAGCAATGAGAATAACTGGGTCCGTACGTCTAGGACCTGCTACGGCAATCACTTGAGGGAGACTTAGAGAAATCGAAAAACCCAGAGGCACGGTTGCAAAGAGCAACCCAGGGGCCTCACGGGGATGGGCTCCTTTTTCCTTTGTTCAACAAAACAAAACAAAAAACAGCAGCTGCTTTTCCTGGACACAAACACGAGGTGGTACCGGAAGTGAACGATATTTTAAAGATTAGGAATAACAGATAGCTTATTTCAGTGAATAACAGCATTTAGACAGTCTTTATTCTTAGGGACCTTATGCTTACCACACCCACCATTCACACCTGGAAGGAAAGAGAAAGAATTATACACACTGTGCTGCCAGGCACATGCCCAAATAAGCAAGTCAGATTCTCCAAATACTAGAAACAGAAAACATAAATGGAGCTGCTCACGCAGTCCCGCCGTGTTTATTTAGAATTTATACTCTGCTTCCATGAATAAAAGGGTGAAGAGGAAGTGTTACTGCTCACCTAATATGGGCCAGGGCCTATGCAAACTGCCTTCATATGCTTTCTCGCTTACTTTGTAAAGCTTGCTTGATGGCCAAGAACCCCAAGGCTCAGAGAATTAAACAACGTGACTGGGGCCAGACAGAAATGCAGGGAGCTGGGGTTTGACCTCATGTCTGTGTCAACAGGTCTGTGTTCTTTTCCCCTCCACTGTGCTCAGTGTCACAACCATACATATGACACTGAATTGGTTAAGGTGCTCTCCACTGTAGGCGACATAACACTTGGTGTAATAGGTTGGACCGTTGGCCCCAATTCTTTGCTCCCCACAGCCTGTCCTATGCCTTTGCAGTGCCCTCCCTACTGTGGATGGAGTACACTTTTCCAACCCATTAAAATGGTTGGGTCTGTCCTCTGACTTGCTTTTCCATGAGAACATGGCCGAGGGTGGGTCCCGGTCCAAGGAGGATGATGACCGGCAAACGGAGCTGAGTGGAACCTAACCCACACGGCCCAGAGTCGAGTCCAGACACACAGTGTAAAACAGAGGTGCTCAGCCAGGCTCAGCATAGATCTTCCAGGCTCAGATCCATGAGCACGAGAATAATGACTGTTGTAAGACACTGAGATTTTGAGGCTGCTTGCTAGATAGCACTGTTGTGTTAATATTAACCCATGGAATGGATTAAAATGGTTTGAATAAATTCACACAGAGAGATGGCCAGAGGTCAGTGGTTCCAGGACTGGTCTGGTGGATCCACGGTGTTAACAAAGACAAATATTCTTTTCCATTCTACCACTTGGCTGTACTGAGGCTCTCAGCAATGCTTCCGCCCAGGTCAGCCCAATGGCTACAAGAGCTCCATACAGTGTGTCTTCATAGGACAGCATTGCAAGGAGGAAGAAAAGTGGTGGCTGTTAGAGACTGAATTGTGCCCTCTTCCTCAAATTTATATGTGGAAGTCATAACCCCAATGTGACTATATTTGAAGATAAGACTTTCAAGGAGGTAATCAAATGAGTCTAATAGGGCTAGTGTCCTGATAAGAAGAGGAAGAGACACCATGGCTCACTCTTTCTCTGTGTGCTTCACTCACACAGAGGGCAATCCAGGTGAGGACACAGAGAAAGCACTATCTACAAGATCTCCCTAGAAACCAACCCCGCTGGTACTCTCATCTGGGGCTTCTAGCATCCCGTGGTATTTTGTGATGGCAGCCTCAGCAAACCAAGATGGTGGGGTAAAGTGGGCTTCTTTTATGTTGCTCTTTCATCATTGAGGAAAATCCTTCCCACAAGTCCCTCAGCAGACTCCTAGTCCAGGCCCCAACGCGGAGAACTGGTCACATGATCACTTTAGACCAATCAGTGGCCAGCAAGAATGGGATTGCTGTCATTGCCTCAACCAATCATGATGAATCAGCTAGGGCCGGGAACACTGCCTCCCTAACAAATCTAGGGTGTATATCCTTCAGAAAGAGCTAGGATATTCTACAGTCACAAATTCCCATGACTTACCACAAAGGTTTATTTCAAACTCATGTGTTCTTGTCTATCAGGGATTGGCTACAATTCTACTCTAATTTCTTTGCTCTGACACCCAGGGTGTTCCATCATGGAATATGGAATGTGGATGGAACTGGAAGATGGCTGATCTCATGGTTGAGGGAACAGAGACCAGGATAAACCTCACGCTGGTTCGATGGCTTCTGCCCAAACCTGACATGCATGATCTCCCTTCACATTTCATTAGCCAGGGCAAATCTCATGCCCAGTCTTGATGGCAATAAGGCAAGAAGGGACAATCTTCCCCTGGGGAAAGGAAACTGATCTTTCTGAACAATAATACAATCCATAGCATTGCCTTCCTGGTCATAAATACTCCCTTCTCTTCCCATATGCCCAACACTCTCACCCTTTCCTCAAAGGAGATAGCCCCAAAAGCCCATCCTATCACTTCCCAGTTCACAGTGCAGGAGTCTCTGGATCGTGCCTAGTCGTATCTTCCATGAGTTACATATATGGCTCTTTTTCACCGGAAGACCATCTCTCACATCCCACCCCAAATGTGATACACAATGGTGACTACCTGATGGCAGGAGCAAAATTACTTCAACCAAAATTCCCACTTGGAGAGGGGAAGAATTGGCTATGTAGATTAACTGATGACCCATAATTATTTTGAAGAGGCACTGAGTAGATACGTCAGGAGCCCTTGCCTCGGGGGCAGAGGATCTTCCTTGATGAGGCCCTGATCTTATATCATGGGAGTAGCTTCCCCAGTATTGTTCTCCTTGCCAGTGATTCCATCCTCCAGGAGGTCTTCTTTAAAATTATCTTTTTTTGGCCAAATCTGAAAATAACACTGGAAGATGTTCCCTCTTTGGGAACTGAGTCAGTCTCAGTCTGCTTCTGCCCATAAAAAGTTGGGGTCCAAGAGTTGTTTTTTTCTTTCTACCTTCATTGAGACACAGCTGACATATAACATTGTATAATTTTCACGCGCCCAATGTGTTGATCTGACCACTCATATACTGTAATATTATTGCCACTGTAGTGTTAGCTAACACCTCTATAATGTCATATAACAACTATTTCTTTTTTTTTTTGTGAGGTGAGAAGATTTAAGATCTACCCTTTTAGCAACTTTCAACTACAGCATTGTTATCTACACTCAATTAGATCCCCAGAACTTATTCATCTTCTAACTGAAAGTCTATACTGTAAACTAACATCTCCCCACCTGCACACTTCAGTAATCATCATTGCACTCTCTGCTTCTACAAGTTTGGCTGTTTTTTTGAGATCCCACAGAAGTGATATCAAACTGTATTTGTCTTACTCTGTCTGACCTCTCTCACTGTCATCAAGATCTACCTCTGTTGCAGACTGACAACAAAACATATTCTAACTAAATTTGCAAAATGCAGTTATCAAGAAAAAAAACTACTAAAAGCAGGAAGACAAAAGAAGTCATTAACTTACAATGGAAAACCCGTAAGTCTAGCAGGGGGTTTTTCAACAGAAACTTTGCAAGCCCAGAAGGAAGTGGTATGATATATTCAAAGTGCTGACTGGCAAAAATCTGCAGCCTAGAGTACTCTATCCAGCAATGGTGTCATTCAGAATAGGTGAAGAGATAGCGTTTTTCAGATAAACAAAACCTAAAGGAGTCTGTGAACACTAAACCAGCTCTGCAAGAAATATTAAAAGGGACTCTTTAACTGCAAAGGAGAAACCAAAGGTGACAATATAGCAGCAGAAAACACAAAAGTAGTAAAAATGAGCATTTCTGTAAAAAAAAAAGTCATTCAAACAACTCACAAAAAAGGATATAAAATATAATAACATGTACCTAAACTGTGAGGAGGGGAGGAGAAAAGAATGGGTTCAAACTTAAACAACCATCAACTTAATATAGACTGCTATATGCAGAAGAAGTCATATACAAACCTAGTGGTAACCATATATCAAAAACCACTAACAGATATGCAAAGAAAAAAGAGAAAGAAATCCAAATATATCACTAAAGGAAATCAGCAAACCATGACAGAGAAAAAGATAGGAAAGGACCAGAGAAAATTTTCAGAAACAACCACAACACAAGTAATAAAATGGCAGGAAGTACATAACTATCAATAATTACTCTGAATGTAAATGGGCTATATGCTCCAATCAAAAGGCCTAGGGTGGAAGAATTAATAAAATAAAACAACACCCATCTCTATGCTGCTTATAAGAGATGCATTTCAAACCTAAAGACACCTGCAGATTGAAAATTAGAGGATAGTGAAACATCTATCATGCACATGGATGCCAAAAGAAAGTTTGAGTAGCAATACTTATATTGGACAAAATAGACTTTAAAACAAAGATTATAGTAACAAGAGTCAAAGAAGGACACTATATAATAATAGAGACAATCCAACAAGATCTAACAATTGTAAATATTTATGCACCCAACATAGAAGTACCTAAATACATAAAACAGTTAACAACAAATATAGAGGAACTAATTGATAATGATGCAATAATTGCAGGGGACTTTAACACCTCACTTATATAAAAAAAATCATCTAAACAGAATATCAACAAAGAAACATTGGCTTTGAATGACATGCTGGACTAGATGGATTTAGCAAATATATTCGGAGCATTCCATCCTAAGACAATAAAATACACATTCCTTTCAAGTACACATGAAACTTTCTCCAGAATAGATCACATATTAGTTCACAAAACAAACATCAATGAATTTAAGAGGATCAAAATCATACCATGCATATTTTCTGGCCACAAAACTATGAAACTAGAAGTCAACCACAAGAACAAATGTGGAAAGGCCACAAATACATGGAGGTTCAACAACATGCTATTAAACAATGAATGGGTCAATCAGCAAATCAAACAAGAAATAAAAAAGGTACGTAGAAACAAATGACAATGAAAACACAATGGTCCAAACCCTCTGGGATGCAGCAAAAGCAGTTCCAAGAGGGAATTATACAGCAATACAGGCCTACCTTAAGAAGCAAGAAAAAATCTCTGGGTTGCCAAGTGGCTCAGTCAGTTAAACAACTGACTCTAGGTTTTGGCTCAGGTCATGATCTCACAGTTCATGGGATCGAGTACTGTGTCCAGCTCCCTGCTAATAGTGTGGAGCCTGCTTGGGATTCTCTCTCTCCCTCTCTCTTTGCCCCTCCCCTGCTCATGTGCTCTCCCCCTCTACCTCAAAATAAATAATTTTTTTTAAAAAATGGAGAAAAATATCAAATAAACAACATAACCTTATACCTAAAGGTGCTAGAAAAAGAACAACAAAACCTAAGACCAATATAAGGAAAGACATAATAAAGATGAGAGCAGAAATAAATGATATATAAACTAAACAAACAAACAGAACACATCAATGAAACCAGGAGCTAGTTCTTTGAAAAAACTCAGTAAAATTGATAAACATCTAGCCAGACTTATCAAGAAAAAAAGAAAGGATTGAAGCAAATAAAATCACAAATGAGAGAGGAAAAATAACAACAAACACCACAGCAATATAAGTATTCGTAAGAGAATAATATGAAAAAATATATGCCAACAAATTGTACAATCTACAAGAAATGGATACATTCCTAGAAATATGTAAACTACTGAAAATGAAATAGGAAGGAATAGAAAATTTAAATAGACTGGGGTGCCTGGGTGGCTCACTCAGTTAAGGGTCCAACTTTGGCTTAGGTCATGATCTTGTGGCTTGTGAGTTCAAGCCCTGCATCAGGCTCTGTGCTGACAGCTCAGAGCCTGGAGTCTGTTCGGATTCTGTGTCTCCCTCTCTCTCTCTGCCTCTCCCCCACTTGCACTCTGTCTCTCTTTCTCTCTTTCTCTCAAAAATAAATAAAAATTGAAAAAATTGACAAAAGGAAATTTGAACAGACCAATAACCAGCAAAGAAATTGAGTCAGTAATCAAAAAACTCCCAGCAAACTGAAGTCAAGGACCAGATGGCTTCACAGGTAAATCGTACCAAACATTTAAAAACTAGTTAATACCTATTTTTCTCAAACTATTCCTAAAAACAGAAAAGGAAGAAAAACTTCCAAATTCATTCTATGAGGCCATCATTACCTTGATACAAAAAGAAAAAGACACCACTAAAAAAGAAAACTACAGGCCAATATCCCTGATGAATAAAGATGCAAAAGTTCTCAACAAAATACTAGCAAACTGAATTCAACAATACATCAAAAAAAATCATTAATCACAATCAACTGGGATTTATTCCTGGGTTGCAAGGGTGGTTTAATACTTGTCAATCAATGAATGTGATACATCACATTAATAGGATAAAGGATAAGAACCATATGACCATTACAATAGATGCAGAAAAAGCATTTGACCAAGTACAACATCCACTTATGAGAAAAACCCCCAAGACAACAGGTTTACAGGGAATATACTTTAACATAATAAAGTCCATCTATGAAAAACCCACAGCTAACATCATCCCTAATGGGGAAAACCTGAGAACTTTTCCCCTAAGGTCAGGACAAAGCGTCAATGCCCACTCTCACCACTTTCATTCAATACAGTACTAGAAGTGCTAGCCATAGCAATCAGACAACAAAAAGAAATAAAAGGAATCCAAATTGGTAGGGAGGAAGTAAAACATTCACTATTTGCAGATGACATACATGACCTACCTGGAGAAAACTTGAAAGA
The DNA here is from genome assembly GCF_028018385.1 of Neofelis nebulosa. Classification (NCBI taxonomy): domain Eukaryota; kingdom Metazoa; phylum Chordata; class Mammalia; order Carnivora; family Felidae; genus Neofelis; species Neofelis nebulosa. The sequence continues at coordinate 5,139,014 of NC_080794.1, read as the reverse complement.
CTCCACCAAAAAACTGCTAAGCTGACAAATGAATTTAGTAAAGTTGCAGGATACAAAATCAATGTGCAGAATTCTGCTGCATTTCTACATACTGATAATGAAGCAGCAGAAAGAGAACTTTAGAAAACAATTCCAGGGGCGCCTGGGTGGCTCAGTCGGTTGAGCGTCCGACTTTGGCTCAGGTCATGATCTCATGGTCTGTGAGTTCGAGTGCCGCATTGGGCTCTGTGCTGACAGCTTGGAGCCTGGAGCTCGCTTCAGATTCTGTGTCTCCCTCTCTCTCTGCCCCTCCCCTGCTCATGCTCTACCTCTCTCTGTCTCAAAAATAAATAAATACATTAAAAAATTTAAAAAAAAAGAAAACAATTCCATTTACAATTGTACCCAAAACCGTAAGATGCCTAGGAATAACTGTAACCAAAGAGGTGAAAGACCTGTATTCTGAAAACTATAAAACGCTGATGAAAGAAATTTAGGATGACACAAAGAAACAGAAAGACTCATGGATTGGAAGAACAAATATTGTTAAAACGTCTATCCTACCCAAAGCAACCTACACATTTAAAGCAATCTCTATCAAGATACTACCACCATTTCTCACAGAACTAGAACAAATGATCCTAAAACTAGTATGGAACCACAAAAGACCTTGAATAGCCAAAGCAACCCTGAAAAAGAAAAGCAAAGCTGTGGGCATCACAATTCCAGACTTCAAGTTAGATGACAAAGCGGTAGTAATCAAAATAGTACGGTATTGGCTCAAAAAGAGACACAGAGATCAATGGAACAGGATTAAAAAACCCAGAAATAAAGTCACCATTTTATGGTCAATTAATCTTCAACAAAGCAGGAAAGAATATCCAATGGGAAAAAGACAGTTTCTTTAACCAATGGTGTTGGGGAAACCAAGAGAAGAATGAAACTGGACCACTATCTGACACTATACACAAAAATGAATTCAAAATGGATTAAAGACCTAAATGTGGGACCTGAAACCCTAAAAATCCTACAAGAGTACACAGGCAGTAACTTCTTTGACATCAGACACATCAACTTATTTTCTAGGTATGCGTCCCGAGCTAAGGGAAACAAAAGCAAAAATAAACTATCAGGACTACAGCACAATAAGAAGCTTCTGCACAGCAAAGGAAGCAATCAACAAAACTAAAAGGCAACCCACAGAACGGGAGAAGAGATTTGCATATGACATTCAATAAAGGTCTAATATCCACAACACATGAAAAACTTGTAAAACTGAACACCCAATGAAACCAAATAACCCAATTAAAAACTGGGCAGAAGCCATGAACCCACATTTCTCCAAGGAAGACATCCAGATGGCCAAGAAGACACAAGAAAAGATGCTCAACATCACTCATCATCACGGAAATTGAAATCAACACTACAGTGAGGTATCACTGCACACCTGTCAGAATGGCGAAAATCAACAACATAAGAAACAACAAATGTTGGTGAGGATGTGGAGAAAGGGATCCCTTGTACACTGCTGGTGGGAATGCAAACTGGTGCAGCCACTGGGGAAAACAGTGTGGAGGTTTCACAAAAAGTTAAAAATAGAACTACCTTAAGATCCAGAAACCACACTACTGAGTATTTACCCGAAAGAATACAAGAACACACATTCAAAAGGACTCATGGACCCCTATGCTTAGAGCAGCATTACTTACAATAGCCAAGGTATGGAAGCAGCCCAAGTGTCCATCAAGTGAGGAACTGATAAAGAAGGTGTGTGTGTGTACAAACACACATATGCCGTGGAATATTATTCAGCCATAAAAAGACTGAAATCTTGCTATTTGCAATGACATGCATGGAGCTAGAGAATACGATGCTTAGTGAAACAAGTCAGAGACAAATACCATATGATTTCACTCATACATGGAATTTAAGAAACAAAACAAGCGAAGGAAGAAAAATGAGAGAGTCAAAGCAAGAAACAGACTTTTTATTACAGAGCACAATGATAGTTACCAGAGGGAAGGGGGTGGGAGGATGGGTTACACTGGAGATGGAAATTAAGGAGGGCACTTGTGATGAGCACAGGGTGATGGATGAAACTGCCGAGTCACTATATTGTACACCTGAAACTAATATAATGCCGTATGTTAGCTACCTGGAATGAAAAAATAAAAATAAAAATATTATAAAAACAAGATCCATCCCTCTTGCTGCGAGTGGTGGATTTATTTCTCATGGCCGAATAAGATTCCACTGCATAGATATATCATTAATCTTCTTTGTCCATTAACCCACTGAGGGACAGTTAGGGTTGTTCCCACATCATGCTACTGTGGACAACGTATGGGAGTACAGACCTCTTTGAAATTCTGTTTTCGTGTCCTTTAGATATATACCCAGGAGTGGAATTACTGGACAGTATGGTACTTCTTTTTCAAAATTGTTGAGGAACCTCTGTACTATCTTCCATGGTGCCTGCCCGGATTTACATTCCCGCCAGTAGTGTGCCAGGGGGGCCCATTTCTCTGCATCCTCACCGAAACTTGTCATCTCTTGTCTTTTTCATGATAGCCTTTTTAAGAGGCTCGAGGTAGTAGTTCATTGGGGTTTTGAGCGGCATTTCCCTGATTATTAGTGATAGCTAGGATCTTAATCATGTACCTCTTGGTTATCTGTTTGTCTTATCTGGAAAATGTCTATTCAGATTATCTGCCCATTTTTTTTTTTTTATTTATTTTTGGGACAGAGAGAGACAGAGCATGAATGGGGGAGGGGCAGAGAGAGAGGGAGACACAGAATCTGAAACAGGCTCCAGGCTCCGAGCCATCAGCCCAGAGCCCGATGCGGGGCTCGAACTCACAGACCGCAAGATCGTGACCTGGCTGAAGTCGGATGCTTAACCGACTGCGCCACCCAGGCGCCCCTATCTGCCCATTTTTTAAAAAATCAGACGGTGTGGTATTTATTATGGAGTTGTAGGAGTTATTTACATATTTTGGATATTAGCCCCTTCTCAGAAATATGGTTTGCAGAAATTTTCTACCATCCTGTAAGCTCCCTTTTCATTTTGTTAATAGTTTCTTTTGCTGTGCAGAAGTTCTTTACTTTGATGTGGTTTATGCAGTTTGATGTTTTTTTGTGTTTTGTTTTTGTTTTGCTTTTTTGCCATTGTCACTTCTTTTTTTTTTAATGTTTATTTACTTGAGAGAGAGAGAGAGAGAGAGAGAGAGAGAGAGAGAGAGAGAGAGCACAAGCAGGGGAGAGGCAGAGAGAGAGGGAGACACAGAATCTGGAGCAGGTTCCAGGCTCTGAGCTGTCAGCACAGAGCCTGACGTGGGGCTCAAACTCACTGCGAGATCATGACCTGAGCTGAAGTCGGATGCTTAACCAACTGAGCCACCCAGGGGCCCCAACCACTGTCACTTTCGATTTTGATGTTACACCCAAAGCATTTTTGCCCAGGCCAATGTCAAGGAGCTTTTTGCTTATGTTTTATTTTAGGAGTTTTATAGTTTCAGGCATTATATTTAAGTCCTTAATCCATTTGGAGTTAATTTTTGTGAGTGCTCTAAGATAGGGATCTAATTTCTTTTCTCTGCATGTGGATGTCCAGTCTGCCCAGTACTATTTACTGAAGAGGCTGTCTTTTTCCAAGTATTCTTGGTTTCCTTGTCAAATATTAAAAGACTGTCTATGTGGGGGGTCATTTATGGGTTCTTGACACTGTTTCATTGATCTATGTGTCTATATTTATGCTGGTACCATGCTGTTTTGATTAAATACAGATTCGTGGTATAGTCTGAAGTCAGGAGGTATGATACCACCAGTTTCCCGGGCTCGCTTTATCTATCCAGGTTTTTCGTGGCTCCAAACAAATGTTAGGATTTTTTTTTTTTATTTCTGTGGAAATGACATTGGAATTTTGATAAGGATTGCACTGAACGCAACTCAATGTACAAATGGCTTTAGGTATATGAATATTTTAACTGTATTCATTCTTCTGACCCAGAAACATGGAATATCTTTCCATTTGTTTGTGTCTCCTTCCATTTCATCAAGGTCTTGCATTTTTCCGAGTACAGATCTTTTACCTCGGTTAAATTCATTCCTAAGTACTTTACTGTTTTTGATGATATTATGAATGGGATTGTTTTTAGTTCTTTTTCAGATGTTTCACTGTTAGAGTATAGAAATACGACTGGTTTTTCTCTACGTTGGTTTTATATCCTGCAACTTTACCAAATCCATTTATCAGTTCCAACAGTTTTCAGGCGACTCTTCAGCATTCTGTATATATAAGATTTTGCATACATAAGTGAGTCCCTTGCAGGCAGCATAGAGTTGGGTCTTTTTTTTTTTTATTTTTTTTTTTACATTTATTCATTTTTGAGAGACAGAGAGAGACACAGCACAAGCGGGGGAGGGCAGAGAGAGAGAGGGAGACACAGAATCTGAAGCAGGCTCCATGCTCTGAGCTGTCAGCACTGAGCCCGACGCGGGGCTCGAACCCACAAACTGCAAGATCATGACCTGAGCCTAAGTTGGATGCCTAACCAACTGAGCTACCCAGGTGCCCCTAGAGTTGGGTCTTTCATTTATTTTTTTAAATCCATCCAGCCACTCTGTGGCTTCTGATTAGATAATCCAATCCATTTGTGCTTAGAATTATCATTAATAATGTAGGGTTATTACTGCCATCTTATTGTCTTCGGGCTGTTCTGTGGTTCCTTTGTTCCTTTTTGACTCTCCTGCTGCCTCTCCCCTTTCCAAACCAATGTTACAATCAGACCGATCTGCCTTTCAGCAACACCTATCAGGTAACTTTGAAAAATAAAGGTTTATTACTCACAAGACCTAGAAATTACATCGCCTACCTGGGCCTACACAGGCAGAGGGCGAGCTCACGGGCCAGGGGTTCTGCTTTTACTGGGGTGCAGAAGCATGGGGAGAAAAAACACAAGGGTCCCAAATGGTTGTTGAAATCAACTGAGATCTCTGAAACAAAGAAGCTTCAGTTGGGGAAGGCAGCCTGACTCTTTATCTAGTTGAGGGTCTGGCAAGGCGTTTACTCCAGATAGCCTTGGTTGAAATGGATGCCTCCTTGAAATGAGTGACTTCGCAATCAAAACTTGAGCCAGGCAGGCACTTGAATTACATAAAAGAAAAACAAAAAAACTATCAGGGCTTATGCGACATATCTACACCTGTGACCATGACGCAGCCTGACGATACTTGTGAGTTACTGCCACAGGGGCCCATGACTCAGAGGGCTGCACAGTCCTTGAGCACTTTTGGTTATGCACAGCCCTGAAGACCAGGCACTCTCCCATACTCCCACACTCTGGGACCCTTGGCCTCTGAGGGTGGCCTTGGAGGCCAGATGTGATTGGAGGCAGATGGGTAGATGCAGTGCATTTGTCTTATGAATAATAATGACACAGAATTGCCAAGGCCACATCAGGGAAGCATTGAGAAAGGGGAAAATCAAGGCAGGCACACGCACATCCGTTCTACTGGTCACCTTTCCAGGGATAAACAGACTGAACCTCAGCTCACTGTGGTCTCTCTCATGTACTGACCCAAAGGCTGTGTTCCAAATTTTGCCCACAAAGCTCCATCCATCTTTTTTTTTTTTTTTGGCTTCTCCACCAACTTTCATGTATTTATAGTGAGGCTAACCTTACGTATGTATTTTGTGGGGTTCCCCCCACCAACAAAGCACTTGAATGTCTATGTAGTGTGACATATAACTTTGCGTGGTATCGATGTGATAGGCAGATAATCCTGACGTCGGTGAATTTTCCCAAGCTCTGTCCCGTTCACTTTTCCTTCTCTCCCATTTGTTTGGCTTCTATTTCAGTTACAAGCAGATAAATGAGCTGGTTTGGCCATCTGCGTGTGTTTCCTGCCAAATGCTTCTTCAGAAGTTCAGGCTTCAGCTGCTGTGGTTTGGAGTGTCCGTGTGGGGAGACGACAGCTGCCTGGGAGCTTGACTCTGCACTTCTCCGGGGTCTGGAACTGCAGAAGTGAGACGGTAGATGGAAGAACTGAGTGTGTCACGGGCGGCAGTCATGCATGGATGATGTTTTGGGTCTCGGATGCTTTCAGCCTCGGCTGGGTTCTCACCTCCCGGGCAGTGAGACACGTCAGAGCTCAGGTACTCACTCACCCACCCATCCTCCGCCCGCTATGGGGCGGAAATAATGTTCACAACTCACACACTATGAAAACACAATTGATCAAAGGGCTGGGCTCTTCTGGAAAAGCCTTCCGGTCTGTTTTCTTGCTCAGACAGTCCAGGATGTAGTCCCTGACCTTGCTTTTCTGTCTCCTCCAGAACAAGGAAGCAGGAGTAAAAAAGCACACAAACAGCAACAAGGACATCCCAGGCAAATCTGAGGCAGATCTGAATCTGGGCTGAGATCCCGTTTCTCAAGTTTTCAAGAGTGCAGTGGCAGATCTGGAAGACAGGAGCTTCCTCTAACGCTCCCGGGTGGGTGAAGTGGGGCAAGTAGCCACTGGCACGGATACTTTCTGAAGAGCTGTACGCTGAATCCAGACATTCGCATGGAAGTTACGTGTGGCATGGCAGTCCCATCTCTTCCAGTTGAAAGCAGTGTGGGGGATGTAAGCATTCTCCTCTCCATGGGGCAGAACAGCTCTCTAGCCTATACTTTAGGCTTCTTGAATCTGGGGCAGAAAATGCACTTGGCCAATTTTAAGTCTATCTGGATGTGGCCACAACAAAAATCAAATGCTCTGCCTACAGTTAAATGATGCGCAATGATGAAAAATGTCTGTTGCTTTTTTTTTTTAATGTTTATTTTTTGAGCGAGAGCACGGGTGGAGGAGGGACAGAGAAGGGGGACAGAGGATCTGCGCTGACAGCAGGGAGCCCGATGTGGGGCTCGAACCCATGAACCGTGAGATCATGACCTGAGCCTAAGTCGGACATGCAACCGACTGAGCCACCCAGGCGCCTCAAGAATCTCTGAACTTACCTCCTGGCCGTTATTTGACCTTCTGGCCTTCCAACACATTTTCTGCCCTAATGCTGTAGAAAGAGAATGTGCCATGACTTGTTGGCTAACTTTTAGCAGCCGTTATACCTGAGAACTCTTGAACACAAAAAGATCCGTAAGAGCACTAGACAGATCTTCCTGGGCTCAGGAGAACAACTAACATTTATCGAGCACTTCCTGTGTGCCAAGAACCCTTCTATGCATGTATGTTCTTATTTAATCCTCATAAAAACCCATATAAACTCCGAGTCACTTTGCTATGAATGTGTTTGCTAACCTTTCCCAATTCACTTGACCCTGCAGGGGACTGACTACACAGGTAGTAGGTGGGAGAGTGGCACGACAATGACGTCAGCCAGGTGGAGGTTCTACTGTCACCGCTACCTTATTCCAATTCTCGGATGTGTCTAGGCCAAGAATGTGATGCCGTGTTTCTTTTATACTGCAACCACAGTAAGTATTCATTGAAAAAGCGTATTTTACTGAGTGAGAAAGAGGGGCTCTCTGCCCACACGGAGCTCCCAAGAGAAGAAGGAAAGTGGACACAGCTACTTAACGAATGACCCACCGCAGTGCGTACCGGAAGGCACAGGGGCCGAGACCTGCTCGGTGGCTCAGGGATGCCTTCTGGGAGACCTGCAGGATGACAAGGAGTTAGCTAATTCAGGATGGAGAGCCTAGGCAGAAAAGCGTTCCCAGCAGAGGGAAAGGCATGGGTGGAGACCATCTGGTGGGAAGGAGCCGGTGCGCCAAAGGGCTGGTTGAGGACCGGAGTGGTTGGATGCAGCCGGTGGGGTGAAGAGGGATGAGAGGGGAGCCTGATGAGCAGGCTGCCACCAAAGAAAGGCCCCAGCAAACACTCAGAGGGTATGCAACAAACAGCATGAATAACAAAGCGGCTGAGCTGGGATCCCTGCCCTGCCCCAGCTCTTTCTGGCAGAAGTTACATGCTCTGTAGAAAGAAACACATCCATGATCCAACTTCTGCATGAGGCACCGATGTCTGGTGCCACGGGGAGACCATATTGGAGTTTACCGGCCTAAGATACAAGGAGTCCCTCCCTCCCCCTCTTCCCTCTTGTCTCCCTCCCACAGAACAGAAATGTGCATATGTGTCCACACTCTTATAATCTATTTATTTCCATGTTTGATAGCCAAGTTGTGCCAGGGCTGTTTAGATTTGCTGTAACAACAAACAGACTTAGGGAAGATTCTGCACGTTTCCCTGGAAAATACACAGAGGGACTGACATTATAAAGAAGGCCTCATAAAGAAGAATATTTACCAAACACTTCTGACTATCTGTCTACAAGCCAACACCGGCTTCCTTGAGTACTTCCTTCCACTTCTTACAGCGGGACGCTCACACACACAAAATCCAGCTTGAGGAACAATACATAGATGTTGCAAGGGTGATACGTGTACATATACGTAATTAACATCCGTCTGACATCCATCCATTGGAGATATTGCAGGAGAGGCTGAGGGACTTTCTTGGGAATGCTGGAGAAAGAATTCAAGTATCTGAGACGGTCTGGTTCTTTGCACAAAGGTCTTATTCAGAATGTCGACCCAACGTGTTGGGAAAGCAAGGGTGTGATGGTGATGATGATGCCAGTCGCCTGTCTTCGTTCCATTTCTTTCTCTTCTTTGGAGGATTATTTAGCCGTCATGTTTTACGAACAGCACAAGACCCAACTTACATCTACTCGATTAGGAACTAAGGCTCACGCCCTTATCCTTCAGAATACGTTGGATGTCAATGTCCTACCACTGCTGCGTATTATAGAAAGCAATTGCGATTTCAAGTTCACTGATAACGCCAAGCACTTCCTTGGACCGTGAACAGAATTATATGAGGCTCTGTGCCTGAGTCAGTATTTCCAACCCAGGCCTGTGACGACAAACTCACATCAACTCGAAGGCGCAGAGTATCTCCATTTTCCATTCTGCAATCTCTGATCCTCCCCTTCAGCTCCTTCAGCTGAACATCAGCTTTGTTCCACGCACCATGCAGGGTGCCTCCCAACCTGGCGAAGAGACTGATTTGTGGACGTAGATGTACTGGAAAAAAGTGCTACTCTGGGCCCTCATCATATTGTTCTCTGAATCAAGGTACAGTGAGTGCACCTTGGTAAAACCTGCTTCAAAAAGTGATGGAGTTGTTTTGTTTTGTTTTGTTTTGTTTTGGCGTCTTAAAGTTTGTCTCAAGAAGAGTCAAACCCTTATCACCCAAAGTATTAAATCTGCTCTTTGTTGCTTCGGAGAAACCACTGCCAAATGGATTCAGTGGTAGCCTGCCAATAAACAGAGTCAGGCCTCGATCACTGTGTGCACAATACGTCTTCTGCCTTCTCTGGCAACCACCCCCACCTCCATCACTACTCTATAATATCACCCTTACCACCACCATCGCCGTTGCAGCACTCTGCTTGGCAAGTGCCCTGAGTACGTAGGCATTGACTGGTCTCTTCATCTCTTTTCTAAATTCTCATTTCCACAAAGCCCGTGTTTTCTACAGTGGCCCACATTTGTAAGTCATTTTATTATCCACCAGCCAGACAAACCCAAGCCCTGGGAGTCACCCTGGATGCCTTCTCTGTCACCTCTTCCACCTCAAATCCATTACCAAGTCCATTCCACCTCCTCCTCTCCATGTCCACAGCCACTGACCGAGGCTAGGTTCCCGGACTTACCCGCAAAAACTAGGGAGCCTACTGGTAGTAAGCAGCAACTATGCGTTGCCAAGGAAGGTGGGGGCTTTGGGCCCCAGTCTCAGCCCTGCTTCAGTTCTATCTCACAACTTCTCCGAGCACTCTAGATGGTTCCTCTATAAATGAGCCAGTGATACCCAGGGCTCCTCTCCTGGCTTTCTTAGGATTAGACATTAGGGAATATTATATACAAAGTTCTTTGTACCAGGTAGGTGCTCAACAAACAGAAAATGCTGTTTCCATCTCTGTACTAATAGCTTTGTGAACTGCTTTGTACCTGGACTCCCGTGTCCACACTGGCTCACCACCTTCAGATCCATCTACCATGCCACCGCGAGAAGGCCCCTGGGAAAGGGCAGAATTGGCTCATCTTCACATCTCGATGATGCCTGGATTTCTAGGCTCAGGAGCCAGTGTCCCCCACCCATCCTACTTCCCACCACCGCCACGGGGCCCTTTATTCCAGCCATACAGCAATCTGTAGCTCCTCAGGTGTCCCATAGACACAGCATTCACGTCCTGACCGTGGAGAGATTCAAACCCATCAAAACAGAGATGGAGCTATCCCCTCTATAATTCCACAGGACAAACCGCCATGCTGGCGGGTCCACTTTAAGTTACAGATCACTAAGTTCAAGGGGGCCCTTGGTGCCATCCCACAGTCTTCCTGCAGTTTCCTATGCCTGGATGACTCACTCTGGGGTAATTTCAGGTCCAACAGTAAAAGTTAATGGAAAACCATGACAACTAAATAAAAATGGCAGGACCACTAAGAATTCGGACTTTTCAGCAATGTGGTTTTGAGATACTCCATCAGATAAAGCACCCCAACCAGCCAGCTACCTCGTAAAGCATGATGAGACATAGAAGTTACATTATCAATCATGGCCGTGTGACCAGCTACAAAAATGAGAGCTGTAGCACGTAAGGAGGTATGTTTTCTTCCCTATTATGTGTACACATGGAGATACGTACATGTATATATGTACAGATGTGTATATACATGTGGGCAGAGAGAGCGAAAGAAACATTGCTCTCTCTTACCATTAACAAATTTTTTTAAGTTTATTTATTTTAAGGGGGGGGGGCAGAGAAGGAGAAGAGAGAGAATCTCAAGCAGGCTCCGCACTGTCAGCACAGAGCCCGGCCTGGGGCTCGATCCCACAAACTGGGAGATCGTGACCCGAGCCGAAACCAAGAGCCGGACGCTCAACCGACTGAGCCACGCAGGCGCCCCTCCCTCTTACCATTTGAAGCTGTCACTTGCCGTTCCCGCCCCCTCTGGGGAAAAATCTACCTCTGCAATTGCCACGGAGCCCCCACCGAGCCTCCTCAGTGCTTCCTCACCACCTCCCACTTCCCGTACTGCCATCAAGTTCAGGAACTGCTGAGACAGAGACAGGTTCGGACACCAGAGGGCGTCAGACCAACTCACAATTGCCCTCAGGGTTGGGTAGCACGGGGGGGGGGGGGGGTGCCCCAGAAATCAACCATCAATTACACTCTGTTTCTATGGAAACCTCTCACTAACACAAGCAGGCATCAACTGGGAACCGCCCGCGGCACCCACGATGGCCTCTGATAACAGTGCATCTCTCCTCCGATGCAGGGCTGACTTAAGAAATTGCCACGAGCACGTGGCGCTTTTTGCTATCTGAAGCCCAGCTGCAAATTACTCACTGCATGAAGCGTGAAGTTAGAGGATTTAAAAGGCAAATCAATTTCCTCCCGGTTCCAGTTGGATTCTGAGGTTGAGTATCATTTATCTGGCCTCTCTCCAGAAACAGAGGCAGAGGAGGAACCCGCACACACGCCTTCATCTGTCTTCAGGATAATAGGTTTCAAAGACTTCTCTCTAAATTGAAGTCGCCGCCAGAAGCAGATAGAAGCAAGCTCTGGGCAATCACTCAGCTCCCCCAGAGGTGAAGGCACGTTTGTGCTGGAGGAAACCAGACCCAGGAGACCCTCGCCTGACCAGTATCCCCAACCCCCCCCCCCCACCCAGGAGCCGGGTCTGACACCGCAGGCCATGCGTGCAGGAAACTCTGCTGCCCGGCTGCCTGGGTGGTCCGCCGCCTGGACAGCCCTGGTGAAGAGCAGGCCCCGGCCTTGACCAAAATGTTTGCATCTGGCAAAAACGTCCCGCAGCTGCAGGCCGCCCTCCCACAGTGTTCCAGCTTTTCTTGCCCTTGCCGGTTTATTCTGATCATCTCGTCACCATGTACGCAGGGGAAATGGCAAAAGGGAGACCCACTTGGCTTCGTTCCTGCCCGGAGCACATTTAAGAAGCTGCTATTTTCTTTCTTGCTCAGCCGGACGGATTCTCCCGTCTGAGGTGCGCAGAAGGGGTGCTGGCCGGGCGAGCAGCCCGAGACCTTCTCCTGGGCCCCCCTTTCAGGGACACGCCCCACAAAGGAGCCGGCATTCCAGCTCCGTTTTCTGCATTTCCAGGGGGACCTCCCGCAGCCGTAGGGGAGGAACTGTACAACGGAAAGCTTCGTCTTTGCCCATGAAGGGACTAAGAGATAAGCACAGAGAAACACTGGGCAACCCCAGGCTTGGGCGATGGCGCCTGAGAGCTGGTGGGAGATGCAGAACGAGGTTACGGTGATCGCTGCTGACGTCCTGTAGCACTTTTCCGCTCTCCAGGGTCGTGTACGTACGTCATCTCAACAGATCGGGGTGGGAATAAGGAAGGTTATCGTGGAGTAGATGAGCTCAAAACTGGGTCAAATAAAGCCTCTCGGTCTGAAATATGTGTTCTGGCAAAGGGATGGTGTTGGGAGGCCTGCCGGGAAGAATTACACACGAACGTATCACAACTGTCTCTCACATTGGCCAAGACCCCCGAGTTTATCCACAGGGAAGCAAACTCAGTGCCTGTAGGGATTAGCCCCGGAGCACAAATGGATGAAGCCAAGTCCACTGCAGAGCAGGGAGCCCCCTGGACAGCACAGATGCTTCCTCAGTGACGCTCACTTTTTTTTTTTTTTTAAGTTTTGTTTATTTAAGCAATCTCTACACCTAACGCGGGGCTCAAACTCACGATCCTGAGATCAAGAGTTAGTAGCGTGCTCTTTTGACTGAGCCAGACATGCTCCCCCTGACGCTCACTTTTACCTGCAGCACTTTGCATCCCAAGAAAACAGGTCTGGAACCTACACGCCAGGGCCAGTCTTCCCAGTACCGTGCGGATCCCGACATCACGTTCTGTAACAACACAGTCCCCTCAGGTGTTCAGAGATGGCAAGAAAGGCTGGGGGGAGGTGGGTGGCTTCCCTCAACTGCACAACAGTCTGGGTCTAAGAGCTCCAGAGGAGGCATAAGAGAGAAGGAGAATAGGTGGAACGAGAATAATGTTCAACCCTCTCTCAATACCTTACTCGGCTGTTTCTATGAAATCCTACTGACGCTTCGGCACAGTAGCTTGCAGATAAAGCAAGACGGAGATAGGCTGACAGAAGGGAAATCCTGTGACCCAAGAGCACGTGGCTGGAGCTTAAATCTCAAGGGGGAGCTCCCCTCTGGGTGCGCCCCATCCTCTCACAGGGAGCGCCCAGCTCTCTTTCCGCCAGGCGTGGCTGCCTTCCCACATTTAGAAACTGAAGGGCTGAGCGCCTCATGTGTGGTACCACAGGGGTATCATGCTGGGCACCAATGGGAGGGGAGCCCTGCTTCTCTTAATTGTAGGAAGCCCAGGAAAGCTTGGCCCTGGGGCAAGGTCAGCACAGGCAGCCTAGGGGATGAAACGGGCACTAACGGTGCTCAGGGAAATCAGTGTGTCAATTTCAGGCAGGGTCAACTGAATATGGCCCCAGCGTCCCACCGGACGCTCATGTGACAGGTTAAGATAGATATGGAGAGACATGGAAATTTAAGGCGATTAAGTGAAAAAAAGCAAGTTATCAAAGAATACAGAAGGAAGGAAGGAAGGATCCCATGTAGATACACACACCCCTGCCCCACAAGGCTTCCGCGTATGTCTGGATGTACATTATGTGGTGCAAATGTATACAGAAAGGTCTGAAAGATCGCAATCCCTATTCGTCACAGTGGCTGTTTCTGAGGCAGAGTGGTTCAACGCACGAAGGGAACTTTCGCTTTTTATTCCATCGATTTTTGTAGAGGGTGAGACTTTCACGATGCAAACATATACGTGCGTTACTCGTATAATTAAAAAGCCAGGCAAACGAACAAACGAAGAAACCAAACTCATTGCTGCACATTGAACTTGCCAGTGCCCGAATAATCCGTGGTGTGTCAGGACCCTTGGAAGACAGATCTCTTCTTGCCTCACTGTGCTACTGCTGTATGCATCCTACCCCCCACCCCATCTGTTTTCTTTCAAAACAATTTTAATGTTTATTGATTTTGAGAGACAAAGAATGTCAGAGGAGGGGCAGAGAGAATTCTAAGCAGGCTCTGCATTGTCAGCACAGAGCCCGATGTGGGGCTCGAACCCACAAACCATGGGATCATGACCTGCGCCAAAACCAAGAGTAGGATGCCCAATCAACTGAGCCACCCTGGCGTCCCATCTTTCCCCCCGTTCTAAAGCAAAAGATTATCTACCTGCCTGCTTCTTTGCTCCAACTACGAGGGCTTTGCGGGCTGGACACAAGTCTCATTCAAAACTTTACCTCTAGCACAGAGCACACAGTGCCAGGAACCTGGTAACGCCGACTGCATGAACAAGTGGCACGAACCGATGCAGACACCTGGTCACCCAGGGGTCTGAGGGCAAAAGAGGCAGCGACCTCAGGGGGCCCTCTGTGATGGACAGCACGCTGCTCAGCTCTCAGGCCAGAGATAATTTAGCAACTGCTTCATGTGTAGGCTCTTCAAACAATATTTTAAGGTTTTTATAGCACTCTACCTGTCCATGGATATGGTCTACAAAGGAAGGCGTTCCTTCAAAGAGAGGTCTCCCGGTTTCCAAGGCCCGAGCATGTGGAATTGTCTTTGGCATGCCTTTTTATCTTTCGTGCTTTCACATCTAAACCAGTATGTCTCCTCTCCTTTATTTCTGTATCCTACGCCTCCGCCTCTCCTTGCCAGCCCACATGGTGACAAGGGTGCCAGGACACTGATCCCGAGGCGGTGAGAGACCCAGGCCACCCTCTCCCATGGCAAAGGCCTCGTCGCCCACCCAGTGTGCCTGCACACGCTCTCCTTGCCTATGTCTTCCTTGAGGTACAAATGCCAGCAAGCTCAGACCCATCCCAAGACTTGCTCACCCAGGCCACAGCTGGCCTTCCGGCTGGTGGCGAAAGAAACTTCTGAAATGTCTCAGGCCACCGCCCTTCCCAAATGGTATGTGACTGGCGTGAGACTGTCCAAGGATTCATCTCCTCCTCTCCTGTTTGCACTCGACACTCCCAATGTGACTGCCTTATTGTCCAATACGGTCATTCCTATTCTATAGGCTGGGCACACTTGTCCCCTGTCAGGAACCCCATTGCTTCCCGGTCTATTTCCAGGACACCTTCCCTAACCGCCTCCTTCCACGGCGAACTCCGCTTTCTCTCCATCCCCACAACCCACGCTGACTTCCAAGGGAAGCAACCTCAGGTGCCTTTAGGGAGTGACCAGGTAACTCCAGGCCAATGGCTGGATTTAACACAGAAGCGGGCAAGTGCATGCCGTGTGTGAGATTTTCAAGCCCTTGTACTCTTGTAATGTATAATCAAAGTGCTGAGACTAAAGGCCGCCAGTTTCCCAAGTGCACATGAACGACTACGTGGGAGCTTTCACAAACCTGTAGCGTTCCTTATGGTACTCGTAAGTTGCTTATGAACACAGACGCACAAAATGCTGCTCCAAGCACAAAGAGCTTCCTCCAAAAGCACTAGACAAACTAAACTAAAAAAATGTAGGGGTGCCTGGGTGGCTCAGTTGGTTAAGCGTCCAGCTCTTGATTTCAGCTCAGGTCACGATCCCACAATTCATGGGATCGAGTCCCACACTGGGCTCTGCGCTGACAGCACGGAGCCTGCTTGGGATCCTCTCCCGCGTGCTCTCCCTCTGCCCCTCCCCCACCCACTCTCTCTCTTAAAATAAATAAACTTTAAAATTTTCATCTATGGCTTCTATATTAGTATAACAGATCCAATCATTCATTTATTCAAAAAATGTTTCATGAGTTCCCTGCGCATGCCAGGCACTGTTACAGATGCTAGAAATACATCGGTCAGGAAGAGATAAAGTCCTAGCATTCCTGGAGTTTACATTCGACTCGGGGGAGAGATGAAGGCACCAAGAAATAAATGTGGACTATCTCAAAATGAAAGGGCAGAGGTGGAGGTGGGGCCCCTGCACGAAGAATGAAGGAAGGCCATGTAACGATCTAGGACAGGCGCAGTCCAGCGCAGGACAAATGTGTGCAGAGGCCTTGAGACAGGAATGACCTGGAGATGTCCCCAGGCACCAAGGAAGCCCCGTGGCTGCAACAGAGTGAGCAGCAGAGGGCAGAGGGAGGTGGGGTGGAGAGGCGGAGGAAGCCACGGATTTACTTCTTGGTAGGATGGGAAGCCATTCGAGGGTTTTCAACAGGGGGGTAATACAATTTGGCTTATACTTTGAAGGGGCTCAGGAAAGCCGTCGCCTGAGGAACAGAATGAAGAAAGCATGGCACAACAGAGATGTAGACTAAGGTCAAGAATCGCTGGTGCCAGCTGGGCTTGCTCATGGACTACAGCTGGGTGACACTGGGAAGGACACTTAACTCTGGGTGGCACTGTGCCCCCCTCTCAGTATAAAGGGCAGTCCTGGATTGCTGACCTTTGGGTAATTCCAGCTCCAAACATTCAGAATCTGGGCACTGGGCACTCAGTCAACACCTAACAGGTACACCACGAGCTAAAGCAAGCGTTTCATTGTTGTCACAGGTGGCTGGGCTGGCACATGATGTGGGAAACTTCCAGAAGCTCTACAGGTGAACCAGAAATCCTTATTCTATATGACTGACCAACAAAGGAATCCTTCTCCCCACTCCCAGAAGAGCATGGCACACCCAAAGGCTTAGAGATAACAACGGGGGCCAGAAACGTGGGCAGCAAAGGAGAGAAACATCCTCTTACTCATGCTTTGGTCGAGCACCTGCCGTGTCCAGGTCACGTCAGGCTCCCAGGTCAGACTCAAAGAGCTGCCAAAGGACTCAGCATATGAAATGACATGATCCGAGGAAGGGCCAACTTATTACACCCGGAGAAATCCCACGGACAGTCCTGCCTGGAGTCTACCTCACACTCTAACAATGCTGTGACAACAGGTCAAAAATTCCTGCGGAGCAGGAGAAAGCTGGGGAGTGGCCAGAGCGAGGGCCATCGTGCATCTCTCAGTTATTCACCGAGCTGCTCCATTTTCCAGCAGCCCTAAGTGACATCTCCAAAAGCACCATCATCCATCTTAATTGTCACGGCATTTAACAAGAGCTAATCACTCTTCAGCTGCCTCAGGTACGCACAACCCGGATACAGGTTGTATTATCTACAAACACATCCCAGCCGAAAAAAACCCGGCACTCAGGCAATGTGCAATGATTAATCACGTGTCATCAAGCTTATACTGTATTATGTGAAAGATTCTATGGCACTGAATGCTCATAAATTATCCCCTTCTTAGAGGTAAATACATCTCTCTTTTCAATATTGGCATTCTGTCCATTACGTTAAGAAAATTGTTTTCTTTTTTAAATACGGATGTGTTCAGCTAACTCCTCTGCGACAGGCAACTCCCAGGTGGCTAGGGAATAAAATCTACACTCCTGGACTTCAGTGGTTCTACTGAACCCTCAAAGCCCTTCATCATCTCAGCCCCTGACTCACTTCTCCCCACTCAGTGGCACACACCACGTGCTTGACCTCAACAGGAAGGCTTGCATTTCTAGAACACAGTTCGGGTGTCATGAAGGGCATAAGAGTTCAAGGAGACGAATTCAGCACGCAGGGATATATCCAGATCCTGAGTTAGACAAAAGCAATTCAAATAGGGACCAAATTCATTCATTCATTCACTCATTTGTCCATCCATCCATCCGTCCATCCATCCATCCATCCATCCATCCATCCATCCATCCACTCATTCACTCATTTCTCCAAGATTTTATCAGGCACCAGCTAGGATGCTGTGAGGGAAGGGTACAAATAAGAATAAACAAGATACCTTCTGACCTCAAGGAGCTTATACTCTTTTTCACTAAAACTTTCAGAATTGTTGCTATTTGGCTGTTATTGACCTACAAAACAGACGTTTCCCTATGGGTCAACCCAACAGTTATGCTAAACGCCAACTATTCCCAGGTGATTTCTCAACTAGGGATCAGAAACCGTCCCTTCTTAGAATCAGACAGCATCTGAAATGCCCCAAAGAGCAGTCATATCAAAATACACTTACAGTGGGGGCGCCTGGGTGGCTCAGTCAGTTAAGCATCCAACTTCAGCTCAGGTCACGATCTCGCGGTCCGTGAGTTCAAGCCCTGCGTTGGGCTCTGGGCTGATGGATGGCTCAGAGCCTGGAGCCTGCTTCCGATTCTGTGTCTCCCTCTCTCTCTGCCCCTCCCCGTTCATGCTCTGTCTCTCTCTCTGTCTCAAAAATAAATAAACGTTAAAAAAATTTTTAAAAGATACACTTACAGTGAAAGCCTACACTCAAGGAAATATCATTGACAGAGGTATAATTTTATGACTTTCATAGCCTTCAAATAAGAGCAAATGTCTAAAGTGCGGGGGTATTGAGGTCTGATACCAGATGGCCTCAAAATTAGCTGCATTATAGGCCCAAACTCAACTCATAACAGTAATATTCCATTCCAATTAAGACTACAGGGATGGGGCGCCTGGGTGGCTTAGTTGGTTGAGCGTCCAACTTTGGCTCAGGTCATGATCTCTCGGTTTGTGAGTTCGAGTCCCACATCAGGCTCCCTGCTGTCAGCACAGAGTCCGATTTGGATTCTCTCTCTCCCTCTCTCTCTCTGCCCCTCTCCCACTCATACTCTCCCTTGCTCTCAAAAATAAATAAACATCAAAAAAAATTTTTTAAAAGACTGGAGGGAAATAGGGGGCATAGTACAAGAATTCTTGACAGAATGCTTACCTCCAAATCTGGGTAGTAAAAAACCCCAGTACGACTTGGAAAAGAATAATTATTATGGAAGTCCCAAGTTGATCATAAATATCTGGGTACAGGTCATTTCTAATTATCATCAATAGACAGGGAGTTGCACTGCCTCCCACTTTTCCACGTGGCGGTATCTCACAGACATGGAAGCGTTGCTCAGCCGAAGACTGATGTGGGGAAGCCTGGGCCAACGTTCATTATAAGTCCAGAACTGGTGCTTTTCTGCGAGACACTGTCAGAAACCCAGGCCACAAGTTCTCTACTGCGTCCCCTGGGGCTCCTGCCACAACACATACAAGATTTAGGCTGAGTCTGGAATGTCCACTTCTAATGTGGCCCTTTGGGCCTCGTAGGGAAAAAAAAATCCTCAAAAACAATCCAGAAAAGCGCTCGAATCTGAAGGTGGTACAATATGTCCAACCAGCATTAAGAACAACCAATCTTAGGCAATACGCCATTTCTGAAATCCATTTTCCACCCAACTTCCTCAAGATTCTAGAAACATGACAGAGTCATGTACTTTTTGTACTTCGACAGAACCCCTGAAGCCTGGAGTTGAAAGGTCTGGGAAGAATCTAGAAGCTGGGAGTTCCACTCAGCCATCGGGAGTCTCCTTCTGTTCTTTGCTAATTTCCCCACCGTAAACAAATTCAGATGTTCTCTAGAACCTTGTATAGCACATTATTTTAGAGTGATTTCTTTAAAAATATACATGTCTTAGGCCACACAAGTTAGTTGTTTCTAGGCTTGGAAAAATAGGTTGATTTGCACTTATGTAGACTAGGCTTTTGGAATTGGTCCATTCTGTGCCATAGATTCTATACCTCACACTGGCATCCTATACACAATCGAGTGGGATCCACCGGGAGACCTAATCACACAGGCACATTTATTTGTTTAATTTTTTTTAATGCTTCTTTATTTTTGAGAGAAAGCGCGCAAGCAGGGGAAGGGGCAGAGAGAGAGGGAGACACAGAATCCGAAGCAGGCTCCTGGCTCTGAGCTGTCAGCACAGAGCCCGACACGGGGCTCGAACTCACAAGCCATGAGATCATGACCCGAGCCGAAGTCGGATGCTTAACCGACTGAGCCACCCTCAGGCGCCCGGAGGTACATATAGTACGTACAAGGCAAACAACTATTTGTGACTAACCTTCCCTCCTCCTCCACCCACACATTCTTTGGAGTTATTCCTCAGCAATAACTGTGACCAACAATTAGAGAAAATGGTTCATCATAGTGACAATCGCTGGTTTTTGTTGTTGTTGATAACCACTTTTTTTTTTTTTACAACGTTGTTTCTACCAGAAAGCTACTTCACCTCCCGCCTCACGATGGGCGCCTCGAAGCAGGCAGCTATTCTGACTGCAAGAATGCAGGGCTTCTGGAATAAAAAGATACATGAATGAGAAATTGCTAGCAAGACGTCCAAAGCTTCTTCAAACCCTCCTGAGAAATGACTGGAAATCCGATGGCAGCCCCGCCTCACAAGCCCTCTGGGATGAAGACAAGGTGGTCACAGGACTCACCTGGGACAGGAAGGAGGGAATCAGTCACGACCGAGGCCCTGTGTGCAAACTTCTGCACTGGAGACTCTGTAGGACGAATGTGGGTGCAAGAGAACGGGATGGTCCAACAGAAAGCAGCCAGGACAGATGCCAATAACGTTCCAGTGCGTGCCAAACAGCAAACAAGATACTGAGAAGCAGGACAGGTGATAGGAAACCAGCGTGTAAGAGCCTGGGTGAGGAAACAGCTAGGCCAGGACACCCCATCAAGGAGCACCCCGGGAATGAGCATTCCCGCTTTTCTAAACCTGTGGAAAATAACCACTGGCTGACCAGATAACCACGGGACGCTAGCTGCGAGCTTCGGTGCCACACAGAACAGACTTCTGCCCACGCCAGAATTATTAACAGCATGTCTTGGTCTTTCCCTGCAGAATTAAGGAAGAAAAGGTAAGGTGGAAACAGAGAGTGCGGAAATGTCGTCTCTCTCTTCCTCTTCCCGCCCAATAGGCAATTTGTGTCAAAAATCCAATAACATTCTCAGATAAGCTTCCAACGGCTGTTTGATTGTTCGGGGTCAGGGGACAGATAAGGGTTGAGAGGGGCCAGCAGGCGGCTCCCTGGGGTGCAAATCCCTGTGTAAGCTACAATACCATCCCCCCCCCCCAGAACATACGTTACAAAAGGATGCCAACTAACTCAGGTGTGCACACACATCACTCACAAGGCAGCACCTTCGACTGGAAATTAAAACCAACCCAAGCAAATGTAAAACCAAACCGCCTGCTTGCTCTGTCTTGATTGACTTTTTGTGACAACAGGCAACGAGTTTTAGCTCCAGGCAGGGAGTGAGGTGCTGTCTTAGGATCCAATCGCGCATGGAGTGGCCAGCCGTTGTCATAAGGCGTTGTTCTTCCTGACACATAAAAGCCCTCTGATGGGCTTTTCAAGAAATTGTTCAAAAAAATGGTGGAAGAAACTGAGAAGAGGGTGAAGACCAAAGAAAAGTGGGACACAATGTACCCAATTAAAAAAAAAATTTTGTTGTTAACGTTTACTTATTTTTTGAGAGAGAGACAGAGACACAGACAGAGACAGACAGCACGAGTGGGGGAGGGGCAGAGAGAGAGAGAGAGAGAGAGAGAGAAGGAGTCACAGAATCTGAAACAGGCTCCAGGATCTGAGCTGTCAGCGCAGAGCCTGACTCGGGGTTTCCGAACTCTGACCAGTGAGACCATGACCTGAGCTGAAGTCTGACGCCCATCCGACTGAGCTGCCCGGGCACCCCGTCAATTTACCCAATTTTATAAGGAAACTTGCGCTGGCTGACATGGCTTGTGTATTATGTGAATCTCTTTTGTATACTGATGCCACGTTTACGGCAGTGCTACTGACAACAGCCAAATTATGGAAAGAGCCCAAACGTCCATCAACTGATAAATGGATAAACAAGATGTAGTACACACACACACAAACACACACACACACACACACACACACACACACACAGGAATATTACTCAGTGATCAAAAAGAATGAAATCTTGCTATTTGCAACAACACAGATGGAACTAGAATGTATTATGCCTAAGCGAAACAAGTCAGAGAAAGACAAATATCATCTGATTTCACTCTTATGTAACATTTAAGAAATACAATGGATTACAGGGCACCTGAGTGGCTCAACTGGTTAAACATCTGACTTCAGCTCAGGTCATGATCTTGTGGTCCATGAGCTGAAGCCCTGCGTCAGACTTTCTTCTATCCACACAGAGCCTGCTTCAGTTCCTCTGTCTCTCTCTCTCTGACCCTCCCCTGATTGCACACACTCCCTCAAAAATAAACATTAAACAACAACAAACAAACAAACCCACAACAGATGAACTCAGGGGAAAGGAAGGAAAAATAAGATAAAAACAGAGAGGGAGGCTGGGGTGCCTGAGTGGCTCAGTCGATTAAGCATCCGACTTTGACTCAGGTCATGATCTTGCGGTTTGTGAGTTCAAGCCCCGCGTCGGGCTCTGTGCTGACAGCTCGGAGCCTGGAGCCTACTTCGGATTCTGTGCCTCCCTCTCTCTGTGCCCCTCCCCCACTCACACAGTGTGTGTGTCTCTCTCTCTCCAAAATAAACATTAAAAAAATTTTAAAAAGAGACAGGCAAACCATAAGAGACTCTTTTTTCCTTTTTTTTCAATATATGAAATTTATTGTCAAATTCGTTTCCATACAACACCCAGTGCTCATCCCAAAAGGTGCCCTCCTCAATACCCATCACCCATCCTCCCCTCCCTCCCACCCCCCATCAACCCTCAGTTTGTTCTCAGTTTTTAAGAGTCTCTTATGCTTTGGCTCTCTCCCACTCTAAACTTTTTTTTTTCTTCCCCTCCCCCATGGGTTTCTGTTAAGTTTCTCAGGACCCACATAAGTGAAAACATATGGTATCTGTCTTTCTCTGTATGACTTATTTCACTTAGCATCACACTCTCCAGTTCCATCCACGTTGCTACAAAAGGCCATATTTCAGTCTTTCTCATTGCCACGTAGTACTCCATTGTGTATATAAACCACAATTTCTTTATCCATTCATCAGTTGATGGACATTTCAGCTCTTTCCATAATTTGGCTATCGTTGAGAGTGCTGCTATCAACATTGGGGTACAAGTGCCCCCATGCATCAGCACTCCCGTATCCCTTGGGTAAATTCCTAGCAGTGCTATTGCTGGGTCCTAGGGTAGGTGTATTTTTAATTTTCTGAGGAACCTCCACACTGTTTTCCAGAGCAGCTGCACCAGTTTGCATCCCCACCAACAGTGCAAGAGGGTTCCCGTTTCTCCACATCCTCTCCAGCATCTATAGTCTCCTGATTTGTTCATTTTGGCCACTCTGACTGGCGTGAGGTGTGGTTTTGATTTGTATTTCCCTGATGAGGAGCGACGTTGAGCATCTTTTCATGTGTCTGTTGGCCATCCGGATGTCTTCTTTAGAGAAGTGTCTATTCATGTTTTCTATCCATTTCTTCACTGGGTTATTTGTTTTTTGGGTGTGGAGTTTGGTGAGCTCTTTATATAGATTTTGGATACTAGCCCTTTGTCCGATGTGTCATTTGCAAATATCTTTTCCCATTCTGTTGGTTGCCTTTTAGTTTTGTTGGTTGTTTCCTTTGCTGTGCAGAAGGTTTTTATCTTCATAAGGTCCCAGTAGTTCATTTTTGCTTTTAATTCCCTTGCCTCTGGGGATGTGTCAAGTAAGAAATTGCTGCGGCTGAGGTCAGAAAGGTCTTTTCCTGCTTTCTCCTCTAGGGTTTTGATGGTTTCCTGTCTCACATTTATGGAAAGCCCACAGCTAACATCATCCTCAATGGGGAAAAACTGAGAGATTTTTCCCTGAGATCAGGAACACGACAGGGATGTCCACTCTCACCGCTGTTGTTTAACATAGTGTTGGAAGTGCTAGCATCAGCAATCAGACAACAAAAGGAAACCAAAGGCATCCAAATTGGCAAAGATGAAGTCAAGCTTTCACTTTTTGCAGATGACATGATATTATACATGGAAAATCCGACAGAGTCCACCAAAATTCTGCTAGTACTGATAACATGAATTTAGCAAAGTTGCAGGATACAAAATCAATGTACAGAAATCAGTTGCATTCTTATACACTAATAATGAAGCAACAGAAAGACAAATAAAGAAACTGATCCCATTCACAATTGCACCAAGAAGCATAAAGTACCTAGGGATAAATCTAACCAAAGATGTAAAAGATCTGTATGCTGAAAACTATAGAAAGCTTATGAAGGAAATTGAAGAAGATATAAAGAAATGCAAAAACATCTGTGCTCATGGATTGGAAGAATAAATATTGTTAAAATGTCAATACTACCCAAAGCTACCTACACATTCAGTGCAATCCCAATCAAAATTGCACCAGCATTCTTCTCGAAACTAGAACAAGCAATCCTAAAATTCATATGGAACCACAAAAGGCCCCGAATGGCCGGAGTAATTTTGAAGAAGAAGACCAAAGCAGGAGGCATCACAATCCCAGACTTTAGCCTCTACTACAAAGCTGTAATCATCAAGACAGCAGGGTACTGGCACAAAAACAGACACATAGACCAATGGAATAGAATAGAAACTCCAGAACTAGACCCGCAAACGTATGGCCAACTAATCTTTGACAAAGCAGGAAAGAACATCCAATGGAAAAAAGACAGTCTCTTTAACAAATGGTGCTGGGAGAAGTGGACAGCAACATGCAGAAGATTGAAACTAGACCACTTTCTCACACCATTCACAAAAATAAACTCAAAATGGATAAAGGACCTGAATGTGAGACAAGAGACTCTTAAATACAGAGCACAAACCAGGGGCTGCCGGAGTGCGGTGGGTAGGGGGATGGGCTAAGTGGGGGATGGGCATTAAGGAGCGCACTCATTGGGATGAGCACTGGGTGTTATATGTAAGTGACGAATCGCTGGGTTCTACTCCTGAAACCAATACTACACTGTATGTTAACTACCTTGAGTTTAAATAAATAAATTGAAAAAAATTCCTCCCTGATCTCCTAGAACAAATACAGACAGCACTGTTTCGAAGGGTGCCAAGTTACCAGCCCGCTCAAGGGGCCCAGACCTGGATGGCACAGAAGTTGAAGGTGTGCTGTCTTACAGTGAGTGGCCCAGAGCAAGGGCAGACGTCTGGGCTAAAAGCATCAAGAAATGGTGGTTTACAGAAAAGCAATGACTGGGGTTGAAGAATGGGCACCTCCAGCCACAGCGAAGGGTCTGTGGTTCGAGCAGAAGGATGCTCACCCCAGCGCAGGGGGTCACTGCAGCCAACTCCATCTCTGGCCCCCTCTTCCAAGTCCTGGCTCCGGTCACACGAGCCAGTACCAGCAGCTTGGAGCCGGGACGTACAAGTCCCCATGAAAACACCGCTCTGTTACGATTTGTTCTCTCGGGCCACAAGCGTTAACCTTCAGTTTCCTGGGGATGAAATACGCTCTTCCGAGTTGCTGGGGATCTAACCTCCCTCTACTCGCATCATGGTTTCAATGGGAATAAATGTGTTCTGAGTGGCAACCAGTCAGGTCACAGAATGACACTTGACCTGCATGTCATTTGTAAATTGGTTGCGTCCGATTACAGGTTTTGACCTGTAATATTCTGGCCAAGGTATGGGTTCACACATGGCTTAAGAACTTTGGAGGGAACTGTAGGCAAGTTAATATGGCTGTGAAGTTCTGGACTGGCTGGTGAGAGGCAAGACATTGAGGAAGTGGGCCCAGTTAGAAGGCCATTACTCCTTTTAAGTATTATTAAATGTGTGGCAGCAGGAAAGGGGAGGAAAGGAACGTTCTAAGACGTTGCCAATCAAGCCTAGTTTTGTAGGACTGAATAATTGTAGAGGGTGGGGGAAAACAGAGAGGTAGGAGAATTAAGTATTACTCTGAAGGTCTTTTTCTTTTCTGCATATTTTTTCATTGAATAAAATCCACGAAACATAAAATTCCTCATTTTAAAGTACACAATTCAGTGGTTTGTAGTATACTTACAATGTTGTGAAACCCTCACCTCACCACTATCTAATTTGAGAATATTTCCAATGCTCCTGTACCTGTGAGCAATCTCTCCCAGTTCTTCTCTCCCCCCACCCTTGACAAGCACCAATCTACTTTCTTTCTGTATGGGTTTACCCATTTGGGACATTTCATATAAATGGAGTCATAAAATTCTTGGCTTTTTGTGACCTTTTTTGCACTTAACTAATTCGTTCATACTGTAGCATTTATTTCATTCATTGTAATGGCTGAATAATATTCCATTGCATGGAGAGACCACATTTGTTTCTCCACTCATTGGTTGGTGGACATTTGGGTTGTTTCCACCTTTTGGCTCTTATGAATAATCCTGCTGTGAGCATTTATATACAGGCTTTAGTGGGAACATACATTTTCAATATAACCTACACAGAGAGTTTTGAGGAACTACCAACCTATTTTCCACAGTGGCTGCACCATTTTATCTTTTCATTGGCAATGTATGAAGGTTCCAATCCCTGCACAAAGTCATTTACACTTGTTATTTTCTGCTTCTTAAAAACTTTTACTTAAAAAAAAGACTTTTGCTTTAACCATCGTAAGGGGGTGTGAAATGGTCACTCATTGTGATTCTGATCTACATTTCCCTAATGATGAATGATGTCGCGCATCTTTCCTTGTGTTTTTTTGGAAATTTGCACATCTTCTTGGGAGAAATGCCCACTCAAATCCTTGCCCCTTTAAAAACTGGGTTCTCTTTTCATAGTTGCATTGTAAGAGTTCTTTACATATTCTGGATGCTTGGCCCTTATCAGATACATGATTTGCAAATAATACTTTTCCCATTCTCTAGACTGCATATTCACTTTCTTGATAGTGTCTTTTGACACACACATGCTTTTATTTTTGATAAAGCCCAATGCATCTATTTTCTCTTTGATTGCTTGTGCTTTTCGTGTCATATTTAAGAAAATTTGCATAATCCAAGACCATGAAGATTTACCTCTATGTTTCCTTCTCAGAGTTTTATAGTTGTAGCTCCTACATCCATTCTGAATTAATTCTTGTATATGGTGTGAGATAGGGATCCAACTTCATTCTCTTGCATGTGGAGGTCCATTTGTCCCAGCCACAGTTGCAGAAGAGACTATCCTTTCTCTATTGAATGGTCTTAGCATGTGTGTTGAAAATCAGTTGACCATAGACATACAAGTTTATTTCCGGATTTTCAATTCTATGCTCTTGATCTATAAATCTATCCTTATGTCTTGATCACTGTTCCATTGAGGTAAGTTATGAAATTGGTAACTCCGACTTTGTTCTTTTTTCGAGATTGTTTAGGCTATACAAGGTCCCTTGCATTTCCATATGAATTTTAGGATCAACTTACGATTTTTTTCCTGAAAAAAAAAAGACACTTCAAATTTGAGGCTCTTTTAAGCACTCTCTGTAGATCATAATGTGGGGAGGGGAAAAGAATACTTAAATGAGAATGAAGAGACATCAGTTTTTATTAGGTTATGACTTCCCTCAGTGGGTCTGTTTTTCATTGCGTAAAAGTAAGATCTTGGAATAGATGATTTCTAAGTCCCAAATCTAAAATTCCAGCATTCTAAAAAATATATAAACCAACTGGCTCTAGAAAAAATTTAAGTACCTACTTTGAGAGTTAGCCAGGGAGACAGCACAGAGGAGGAAAAAGGCTTAATTAGGCTGGAGTCCCAAGGAAGGTTAGTATGGGATGGTCAGCCTGAGGCCAGTGAGCCTGCAAGCAATCTGAGGAGGATTCCTCCTCTGGAGCTTCCAGAGAGGCAGGAAGACAACCAGGGAAGTATAGCGCATGGAAGTCCAGGGAGGAGATTGCTGCAGAATGGCAGGAGGGATCAACAGGGCTGGATGTCGGGAGGCTGAGGTCAGATGATGACTGAAAGATGCCTATGGTTATACTTATCCCCACAGGGCCTCTGATGGTCCGGGTGAGAGTAGTTTTGGTGGAGTAACAGGTGGGAAGCCAGAGTGGACAGGGCAGAGGAACGAGCAGGAGGTGAGGGCACGGAGGAGGCACAGCTACTTGGAAAAACCGGAGAGAAACGGTGGTGGCTGAGGGAGAGGGAGAGCGGGAGCAGGAGTCAGGAGAGGATTTTGCTTTTGTAACCTGAGAGGCTTGCGGCCTGTCTAAACGCTAATGAAAGGAGTCACAAGGGAAAAGGCTAATGATGCAGGGCAGACAGAAGGCAGTAAGATGTACTGCAAGACAGAAGGGGGTAGTCTCCAAGCCACGGGGGGGGGGGGGACCGGCTTTAGATGGAGGCCGCGTATTCCTCTACGGCAGGACTGAAGGAGGCAACGGTGGGTGAGGACGCAGGCCAAGTTTGGGATGTCACGGTAGAAAGCTGAAGTACTTTCTCTGTGAGAGAGCTTTCACATCCTAGGAGGAGACACCGACCAGTCGTCTGCGGGACACGGGGAGAGCCGGAGGCAGGAGGGTTTGTGAAGAAAGTTTCCCACGGAAGGCCCGCCCGGGAGTGCGACTGACAAACCCGGGAGGCCTGCCGGGCAGCACTGTGGGCCACGTGGGGCTGAGGACCTCGAGCTTATCGTAGCCCCACTACCCCGGGGCCGGGAGACTTGACGTAGCTGCCCCCCAAGCACACAGACGCTACGGACCCACCCGCTGGCTGAAGCAGACCGACGTCTGCAGCACCCAAGCGCCCCGTCAGCCCGACTGTTCACGCCCATCGTGAGCAAGAGAATTGGCTGACTCCTGGCAGTTCTCCCCGTTCCCCACGGGACTCACCGGTGTCAGACTCTCTCCCGTCGGGCAGCACGCTCTGCTCACAGAAGAGAACCGGCGAGCCATTACTTTTCCCCCCGAGGAAACAACCTCTGGGCCCCAAACTTTCCTGTCAAGGCCGCTGACGCTGGCACCGTGATAAGACCTCTGCAACCCAGCCAGCCACTGGCACCCCCTGGCAACACTCACGTTTCGCGTTTTGCTGATCAAAGAAAAAAAAAAAACAAAAAACTGAGCGGTGAGTGACTGGAATTACTACCTTCCCAGCCTTCTTTCAACGTCCTCCAGATTCCATCCGCCGCCGTCTACAATGAACTCTCTCCAGTTATTCCTTACTGTCGTGCAACGTGGGCAACTTGGTTCGCACGCTGAACACCTTCAGCGTGGAACGAAGCGACGGAAGGTGCCTCCGTGCGTTCTATCTGGAGTCTTGTCAAGATAAATCATTTTCATCATTCTGCTACTTTCTCAGCCTGAGGCCGTTATCTTGTGCTACAGACGTGTTTCCGGGCAAATGTTCCCGTGTTGCTGTGTGCGCACCAGAACATGTGCTCTTTCCTAGAACGAGGCCACACTTCCCAGGGGTGGCAGGAGAAGTTCCCACCCGCTGTGGTGGGTGTTTCCTTTCGGACGCTTCCTCAGTGGCCACCCACTGCTCTTCTGACAACACCAGCCTGCATCACGCACTTGGAATGCTTGCCTCCCGAGACACTTCTGCTAGATAAACACTCGGCTTTCTCCACCTTCTCTGAACCTTCTCCATTCCTCTAATAAGGACTGCCTCCTGCTTCCAAGAAATCCTGAGCCTTGACTCCTCCTAAAATTCTACTCGAACCCTCCACTCCCACCCGTCACGGGCCTGCTCTGTCTAAGCGACACTGGAAATCCAATGCGCACCCCTGCCACCCTCCATCTTCCCACAGACTTGACATTCATGACTCATCCGCACATCTGCACACAATGCCTTGTCATGGTGACCGTTATGTATTCTGTCATTGTGTTTCAAGCATTTACGTCTATTTGCCTGGTCCCCTCTCTTACGTGACAAACTCCTGGTCCCCTCTCTTATATGACAAACTCCTGTACGACAGCTGCTTCCTCCGCTGTTGCTTTTGGGAGTGCCCAGAGTTCAATCATTGCTAACTGGCGCTGAAGTCAGAAGGCAAATGCTTGGCCACGTGGAAAAGAGGAGGTCCGGAAGAGATCACAGTGGGGCAGTAAAAAGAGAACTGGACAGGCAGTCAGGTTACAAGCTTCTGCCACTGACCAGCCACCTCGACCTTGATCAAGAGGAAGCTGAAGGGGGATGGGAGTTTACTTGTAGAGGGCAGGTGGCCACTAACATCTGTGGGAAGAGGATGATTTTTCAGACCATGAGACCAGAAGGGGGTTTCTGGAAACAGAGCGCCAAGGACATCCATAGGAAGACAGTAGAAGGCTAGATGGAGAGTTTTGCTAACCAAGGATTCAATATGGCTTCCAGGCCTACCAGACTCAACAGGAAAAGAAATTAAAGCTCGCACAGCAATGTGACCATGCTTAACACTAATGAACTGTGCACTCAAACACGGTTAAGATGACAGATTATGTTATGTGCATATTACCTCAATTGACCATGAGACTAAGAGAAAGAAACGAAAGCACCAATACCACCAATGGGATATTTTTCCTGAGGGATGCCTGAAGCAAAAGGTAGATGTGGGAGAAAGAAACCATCAGTCCAGGGCCTTTTCACTACTGCTTGGGTTTTCATTGTTCTTGCTCTCACCATCTGCAACAAAAGGGGCGTGTAACATACACTTTTCAGGCAAGATGAAGTGATTGAAATTAACCTGGTTCAGAGAACGTCAGAAGAATTTTCCGGGGTCTTCGAAGGAAGGAGGAGCTAGGTGAAGGCATTAGGATGTGGAGCTAGATGGTTTATCCACAGGCTTAAGCAGCTCTGGCCTCTTTCTACACCATTTCTCCATCTACACCAGGGGCTCACGGAAGGGCCGAAGGAGCAGTAGACAGAGACCGCACACCCGGCATTTGCCCTCTGGTGGGAAAGTACAAACACATGCACACGTCACAGTTAAATGATTGGAGTCACCCCATGCCCCCTCCGTGCACCACCCGGGACCATTTATTACAAGAGTCCCGCCAAGTCTGCTGGTATTCACTGGGCTCCTCCCACCATCTTTTCCCATAAACCAACCAAAGTGATTCTTCAGAAACCTTAAGTTAGTTCACGTCACTCCAGATCGGAGCCTTCCAGGGCCTTCCCATCTCTCCCCACCGAGCCAAGGTCCTTACAGTGCCCTCTGAGGTGATGTCTGGCTCCTTGCTCCCTGGCACCTGGGTCCTACCGCTCTTTCTGGATTCAGCCATCTCAGCCACCCACCCTGGTGCCTCTGGCTCCTCGAACACCTCAAGCACAGCTTCATCTCAGGGGGCTGCATCTCAGGGGGCTTCACTGGCTTGCCGCTGTGCCTGGGATCCTTTTCTTCTCAATATCGACAGCTCCCTGCCCTTTCTTCAGGTCTCTGCTCAGTCATCACCCTATTAGTTTCACTTCCTTGATGACCCTACAAAAAAAGGCAAGTTCTCCTCCCCATCCCACGTAACCTGGCTTGTTTTTCCTCCACTGTATATTAAATGCTACCTAACAGAGTACATATTTAGTTATATATTAGCTTAGTGTCTCTCTCCCTCCACTAATGAGGGCAACGGCTTCGTGTTGTTTGCCGCATAAACTCCATCAGTGTCTGAGGGGGGCTCAGAAAATATCTGTTGAATTAATTAAGGGCCTAGATGACTCTCATAGGCAGCTGTCGCTAACAGAAATTCTGTGTGTATCTGAAAAAAAGAAAAGGCAGAAGGGAAACACATGGCCAGAGCATGCTCCTTTCCCTACGCGCAACTTTCTTCAGAGGTGAATAAATGCAAACTCAGAGCAAAACTATTTAGAAAAGGCGGGCGGTGGGGGGTGGGGGGGGTGGTGGAATACAAAATAAACTATCAGTATGAAGATCGTCCTATTAGTCGAGAGGTCCCTGGAGTGAGCAACAGCACGTAAGACAGTCAAGCTGCCTCCAGTATCCACTGTTGGTGAATTAATATCCATTGTCGCTAACATCAATCTGACCCTAAAAACAATTATTTCCACTCAGATACACTGTCATTAGCTCTCTAGTTCACAGTGTGAGCCACGGCACTCGCACTGGCTTCCCAATTCATTTTTCTGCCCAGGGCCATGAACTGTGCCCTTTGAATATGATGAAACTCTACTGCCCAGAGACAATAGACTCTCTTCATTCCTGTAACTTAGACAATGGGTCTACCATGTTAAGAACAGAAAGGGTGGTCCCTGGCCATTAATTACATCTTTGCGAGAAATACCAGTAGGAGGTACAGAGTCCGGGAGGCAACCAGGTTCAGAAAATCTATTGCTGTTACTCCTATATCCGATTCAGAAGCTATAAACCTTTTAAAGGATCCTGTTTTCCTTTCTGAGGCTTTACCTATTCAGTGAAAAACTGCATACTCATGGCTGTGCTTAATATGTGATGTTTATCCAATATTCTGAAAAAAAGTGTGATTTATTGCAACCATCAGGGTGGGGGTCATGGACTCGGATCTATCACGTCGATCATTTCCGTATGTCCCGCTAATGCTCCACTCTTATCAGAGGGAAGTCAAGTGGCAAAGATCTGGAAACCCATCAATTTGGTAATACGAGGGCAGTTCATCCACCCAAGCGCTCCCCGGCTCTCTGCCAGGACACCGTGGAGAACGAGATGAACGCACCTCTGCCCTCATGGAGCCCTGATGGGAACAACATGTCTGGAAACGATTCTAAAATCAGCACCGTGAGAGGAGAGATCTTTGATTATTTTGTTTTATGAGGTATGCCAAGCACGTTGACCAGTGCATAGGTTCTCAGTGACTGTTTGTTGAGTGAATAAAGAAAGCACCTGACCAGCGCCCGGCACCTAGCGAGTGCTCACGCGTTGCTATTATACTGTTGAATTTCTAGGCCCTGCCATGTCGCTCTCCTACACACAGGGCAGACACACAGTCCTCTGAAAGGAAATCGCAAGGGGGCCACCCATTCACCACGTATGTAACAAGACAGACATGCTCTTAGAGAGTCATGAGAGGTCAGCGGCCTGCAGCCGGGGCCTCATGAGGGAACGTAACTTCTCCGCATCCTTTCCTGAATTTCCCAAAATGGGAGCTTGAGTGTAAGCTCCTGGCACCCTCCCAGCACGATGGTTTCCGGCCGTAACTCTACGCACAAATCCAGGAGGTTGAGGGGCGCCTGGGTGGCGCAGTCGGTTAAGCGTCCGACTTCAGCCAGGTCACGATCTCGCGGTCCGTGAGTTCGAGCCCCGCGTCAGGCTCTGGGCTGATGGCTCGGAGCCTGGAGCCTGTTTCCGATTCTGTGTCTCCCTCTCTCTCTGCCCCTGCCCCGGTCATGCTTTGTCTCTCTCTGTCCCAAAAATAAATAAAAAACGTTGAAAAAAAAAAAATTTAAAAAAAAATCCAGGAGGTTGAAAGGAACATCAATGGCTTGTTTTAATTGGCCATCCCATGTAACAGCTACAGTGAGCTGGTGGGTCAGGCACTAACACCATAAAGATGCCCATTATAACATTACCAAAAAACTACAGAAAACAAACGAGCTCTTCACATACGGTAAAACAGAAAAAGACGTCGATTAACAGGGATTGTTAGACCAATTCTACAGACCCGATTAGGTAGAAACCCACATGGAAACGATCTAGAACGTTAATTAAAAAGAAACTGGGGGCACACCCACATTCGTCTATGGGAGCGAGGATTAATAGGGGTGTGGTGGCCATATTTTCAAAATCAGAAATCAGTCAACATGGGCTGAAATCCGGGCCCACTATTTGGAATATGGGCTTTATTTTTTTAGAATGTAGACAATACAGTTGGCCTGCACGTGGATAAATTCTTCAGTATACAGAAGAAAAAAAAAACCCATGTAAAAGCCCTACTGGAAAATGAAGACGTAAAGGGTATGTTTTCTTGTTTTCGTGACTGTTTCTTCACGTTGGAATCATCGGCCGCACACCCCACGGGCCTCACCGGTGCGTACACACGACAGCCTGCCAGGGACCCGCTTGTCTGAAGGAAGGTCAGAGACTTCTAGGAAACGCCCAAGAGCTCACTTTACACGAGAGGACACGGACATCTGCACGCAGGTCCGAGGACGGCAATGGTGGGCAGAAAACAGGGGTGGTCTTGCGTACAGCAGGCCGTGTGCTGCTCAGATCCCCTTCTGGCTCCACGCCGTCTCCCAGACAGCTTCTTGGCGGGAGGGGCGGGTGGAAGAAGAAGTGGGCTGACTCTGTGTGGGACCACAGCACAACACAAGGCCATGGTGCCCTGATTCCCGCGTACCAAAGCTTAGCTCCAGTGAGGAAGAAGAGCGTCCTCCCGGAGCACGGAACGGGGCCCCCGGAGCAGAGCAAGACTGGTCGGCGATGCGGTCAAGGCAAGAGTGAGCTGTGAGAAGAGGGACAGAAATGCCAGGAAAAGGCTGCAAGTGCAGGGGTGATACCCAAGGATGCCTCACAGACCTGGGGGAAGCAGTCCTGTGCGGGGCTGGGGTGAGCTGGGCTCCCTCAAGGCTGTCAGTGAGATCGTGCTCTTGGTCCTGGCTGCTCGCTCC
Organism: Neofelis nebulosa; assembly: GCF_028018385.1. NCBI lineage: Eukaryota > Metazoa > Chordata > Mammalia > Carnivora > Felidae > Neofelis > Neofelis nebulosa. The sequence goes on along the minus strand of NC_080794.1, from coordinate 5,104,657 downwards.
TGGCCTGCTGATGTTGATCGGGGGAATCTGGGGATTCAGCACATCTGGCCGTGCAGCCTGGAGCTTGGCAGATGAGGATCTTCCTCTAGAAGCTTTGGGGACCGAGACTCCAATATAAACACCTGACTGGCTACGAGGAAGCTGTGTTAAGCGAGCCAGTGCATGGGGCGCCTGGGTGGCTCAGTCGGTTGGGCGGCCAACTTCGGCTCAGGTCATGATCTCGCGGTCCGTGAGTTCGAGCCCCGCGTCAGGCTCTGTGCTGACCCGCTAAGAGCCTGGAGCCTGTTTCGGATTCTGTGTCTCCCTCTCTCTCTGACCCTCCCCGTTCATGCTCTGTCTCTCTCTGTCTCAAAAATAAATAAACGTTAAAAAAAAAAATTAAAAAAAAAAAAAGCGAGCCAGTGCAACTGGCTGTGTCAGGGAGCGTGCCCAGAAAGAAGGCAGTGGAGAAGTGGAATGCTGGAGTCCTTCACTGACCCTCCTGGGGAAACTGATTACAGGGTCTCCGTGTTTCTAAAGCACTTTGTTCCTACTCCTGGTCGAGCTCCTATTTGTGTCTCTGTCTATTTCAGGGAGTCCTGGTATGGCTTCCATTAGAAACTTGAGGCAGCTTCGGTTAACACGCGGGTGTCTGGTTCCAGCCCGTGAGCTGAACGAGGGGCAGAGGTGACTTCCTCCCCTTCGCATCCTTCACTGCAATTCTGGCTGCATCTGACCCGCAGCAGTTGGAGGTTCGCCAGTACGCAAGTTTCAAGACGGAGTCAGGGACCAGAAGGGACTTGAGGACAGTCACTATTTCAGAATGCTTGGTTTGCGCAGAATTTGTCACATTGAGTCTCGTGTTCCCAGCGGCTTGCCTTCCGCAGTGAGAGAGGCTTCGTTTTCATTTCTGATTGAGTCTCAGTTGGCAAAGCCTCCTAACACTTTCGAGTCCATCTGCCTGCCTTCCAGTCTCGCAATGAGTTGTTAATTACCTTTAAAATGCTTAAACATCCCTAGGACAGCCTTGAAATTTTTATAATCTGAGTAAATGTCACTTAGTCAGAGGCCTCTCTGGAAACCAGGCCACGATTCAGGAATAAGCATGCACTAATGTCCAGGTACTTTACTTGCAGGTAAATGACATGGGTCACCTGTTTTGGTGATCTCCAGTTTACAATTACAACCATTTTTAATTTGCTCATGATTCTGTGGGTTAGCAATTTGGGCTGGACTCGGCCGCCCTGTTCTTCCATTGATTTTGCCTGGGGTGATGTGTGCGCCTGCAGTGATCTGGCAGCTTAGCTGGGGTGGAGAGTCTAAGAAGACCCCACTCGCACGCAGGGCAGGTGGCTCTGGCTACTGGCTGGGCCTCTCCACAAAATTCCTCACCCTCCACAAGGACAGCCCAAGCTTCCTCATGTACAGATTGCAGGATTCTGAAGCTCTAAGGCTCCTTGAGGTCTAGTCTCAAAAGACACACATTGTCACTTTTGTCATATTAATCCATGCATGTCACCTGATCATGTCCAGAGTCAGTCTTTTGGGGAAGATGATGGCTCGCGGGTGTGCTGGAGACGATGTGCTCGCGAACAGAATACCACACCCTCATTCACAGACTCTTGACCAGTGTTTAGACAAGATTCTAATACGATTTTTATTTGGCTTCCCAGCCCATAGTACATAATTTTTTTTAATTTTACATTTATTTATTTTTGGGAGACACAGCACAAGAGGGGCAGAGAGAGACTGCAACACAGAATCAAGCAGGCTCCAGGCTCTGAGCTATCAGCACAGAGCCCAACACAGGGCTCAAACTCACAAACCATGAGATCATGACCTGAGCCGAAGTCAGACACTTAACCAACTGAGCCACCCAGGCACCCCCTCCCCCATAGTACATTATTCTAAAACAACAAATTAGAATTTGTCAGTAGGCTCGTTTACTAAAGGTAGGTATGCTGAGAGTACCAGCGATAGCCAGGGGCAAGCTTCAGAGCAAGAAAAATAAATGAGGCAATTAGAAGAACCTAGATTGACATTTCGAGAAGCCTAAATATAGTTGTCATTTATAGTATGCGGGTAAAAAAAAATCAACGATGCCTTACACCCTTATTAAAGCAGCCTAGAGCAAAATGATGATCACAGTGATGGGCTTTGACAATCAAAAAGTATAACAAGCAGAGTAGAACAGCACATTTTTAAAAGATTTTCGTTGTAAGCTATTTGTAAAATTTTTGATGCTTTAAGGGGCCAGCATTATTCATACAAAAATTAACTCATATGGAAATAACGCATTTCCTAGTGACCTGCATGAACGAGGAACTATGAAACCCTGTGACAACATAAATTTCGATATTGTGCGTATATGTGTGCATGTGAGAGAGAGACAGACAGACAGACAGAGTGAAGGCGAGTGCTTGGCTTCCATGCTTTGCCTCCAACCACCCCTGTTAAGTAAGAAGTGAAGCAGAAGGTAAACTGTATCTTTAGGGGTGCGGGTGGTGGGAGGGAAGTGAAGAGGGAGGATGAGCTCAGGAGTGGGAAGGCCCAGGAAGGCAGAGCTCTGTGTCCCAGATGTCCTCATATCCCCAGATCTGGGGGGTCACTGAAAGAACAGACACCGACAAACATGGAGATTCCTGGACTTATTACTGTGTGGAGTTCCAGCCAGGGAGCCTAGATGGACTGAGACAATGAGGAAGCCAGCAGGGCTGGGGCACTGTGAACAAGGAGAAGAGGGCTCCAGGTGAGACCAGAGAGACTGGGGGTGTGGGCAGCAGACCCCCTGAGCCTGGGAGACTGGGCAAGAGTGAGACAGGAGCCCCAGCAGAGGAGGGACCTCACCTGACTTCAGCTGCTATGGTGAAGAAAAGACCCAGGAACAGGTAGTTAGAGATGAAACCCCAGTCCAGGTAACTTGCAGTGTTTCCCTCTAGAAGTCCTTCAAGAAACTTTGGAAGCACCAACCCCTTGGGATTATTTATACAATGAAATAGTTTTTCCCAGCCCACTGAAGGACTCCAAATCATTCCCATTGATAGTTAGGGCAAAGCAGAACAGTGCCACCAGGTGGCGCCAAGGTGAAGCCAGAATGGGCTGGATTGGGCTGGGGCCTCTGACACAAGATGTCCAGAACCGAACATGGGGCTCAAACCTATGAACCATGAGATCATGACCTGAGTCGAAATCAAGAGTTAACCACTTAAGGGGCGCCTGGGTGGCGTAGTCGGTTAAGCGTCCGACTTCAGCCAGGTCACGATCTCGCGGTCCGTGAGTTCGAGCCCCGCGTCAGGCTCTGGGCTGATGGCTCGGAGCCTGGAGCCTGTTTCCGATTCTGTGTCTCCCTCTCTCTCTGCCCCTCCCCCGTTCATGCTCTGTCTCTCTCTGTCCCAAAAATAAATTAAAAAACGTTGAAAAAAAAAAATTTTAAAAAAGAGTTAACCACTTAACCGACTGAAGCCATCCAGGTGCCCCCATTCATTGGACTTCCTTAAATGGAAGCCCACTCATTCTAAAATCTCACTCTTCTAGAGAAATAGTCAATTTTGGAACTAGAAGGCTATGTTCATGTAGGCCTTCAATAAGTGACTGCTGTAAAGGTGTCATCAGGCCCAAGGCCAAAAATGAGCTTTACTTGCAAAGGTCATACATACAGTTCTTAAATCTCCATGTTAATATCCACATGTCCACTAAAGAAGAACAAGATACATTTTTCTCGTAATGCTCACAGCAGACTCCCATATTATGATATATAAACCTTACCCTAAAAACAACGAGAGGATATATATATATAGAAGTCAATTCTCCATTCTCAAGTCCTGAATGTTCTCAGACCTGAAAATGTAAATGTCAAACCAGCAGCTAATTTCTTTAAAAAAAAAAAAAAAAAAAAGCACATTTTATGGGAAGATCTCACATCCCTTCTCACACTCTCCCTTTGCACACCCACAACTGTGAGCGCCGTAACTGTAAAATAAACCCCTTCGAAGACAGGCGCCGACGATGCCAAAACTCCCCCCTCTCATCAGAGACACTCTCCGTGTTCTCTTCTCTTCAGGTTGCTTGAGGCAACTGGCCTTACTTCTCGCTGTCTTATTTTTAATCTATTCTCCAATACAGGAAAATGAAGGCGTCAGTACTTTGATACTGATCTTTCAATATCCTATTCAGACTCTGAGCGCCTGCTTCCAAAACGGACAGGAATAAATACACACGATCCCTTGCTGCCATGGGTTTCTGTGAGCAGAGGGGAAATGCTGGGAACAAGGAAATCGTGTCCCCAGATACCATGATGCCTAAACTATACATGATCTACCCTGGGATCTGTTGGGACACAGTTTTCTAAGGCAGTGAAGTCAAATGATTGTCATGTTTTAACTTGACTTAATAGCACACAATAAAATCCCATAGACTTAAATTACCTAAAATTAGTGCAATTAGCCATAGCACGACTACCATCCAGAAAGGTACTGCGTGTGATTAATGTGTTGTGCGGAGCCATAGGTCCCTGGGGGGACTGTGTTACGTCACATACCTGCCGGGGGAAAAACATCTAGGACTTCCTCATAATCCTGGAGCAGAACTGTGATAACTTCATGAATCATGGAATAAAGTAGCTAGAAAAGATCTTACAGGAACTTCCTAAAATCCGGTTGGATAAATGAAAATTAAAACAAGATACCCCCCCTTTTTTTTTGGTCTATTAAACATTAACTTAACCCCTGAAAAAGGCCCTTCTTATTCTAACATTTGGTCATCCAAAACCCAACGATTTCCCACTCAAAATTCCCACCTAGTCACAGAGCACCAAAACAGAAATGCACAGAAATGAGGGGAGAAAGAGACAAGTCAGCAACAATAGTTGGAGACCTCGATACCCCACTTTCAGTAACGGATAGAAATGTGAGGCTAAGATCAACAAGGAGAGAGAAGACTAGAACAAAACTAGGAACCGGCTATATCTAACAGATACTCTGTCAGAAGGTACATTATTCTCAAGTACACCTGAACGTCTCCAGGATAGACCATGTGCGAAACCATAAAACAAACACTGATAAAGTTTAAAGTATTGAAATAATACAAAGGATGTTCTCTATCCACAACAGAATGAAATTAGAAACTAGAAATCAATGACAAAAAAAATTTTTTTGAGAAACTCACAAATATTTATAAATCAAGCAAAACTCTCCTAAATAACCAGTGACTCAAAGGAGCAATCAAAAGGGAAATTAGGAAATACTTTGAGATGAATGAACATGAACACACACCTTCAAAAACGTATGGAATGCAACTTAAGCTGGGCCTAGAGAAATTTCTATGGCTTTAAATGCCTATATTAAGAAAGAAGACAGATACCAAATCAGTAACCCAGCCTTTCACCATGACACTGGAAAAAGAACAAACTAAACCTAATACAAACAGAAGGAAGAATATAATAAAGGTTAGGGTAGAATTTAATGATATAAAGAATAGAAAAACAATAGAGAAACATCACTGAAACTAAAAGCTGTTTCTGTGAAGAGGCCGGTAACATTGACTAAACCTTTAGCCACAGAAGAAAAAGAGAATATTCAAATTACTAGAATGAGAAATGAAAGAACAGGGGCACCTGGGTGGCTCAATTGGTTAAGCATCTGACTCTTGATTTTGGCTCAGGTCATGATCTCACAGTTCGGGAGGGTGAGCCCCACGTAGGGCTCTGTGCTGACAGTGTGGAGCCTGCTTGGGATTCTCTCTCTCTCCCTCTCTCTCTGTCCCTCCCCTGCTCCTGCTTGTTCTCTCTCCCTCTCACTCAAAATAAATTTAAAAACTTAAAAGGAAAGAAATGATAGAAGACTCATTATAACCAATCTTATGGGAGAAAGAAAAGGAATACCACGAATAGCTGTAATCAATACATTAGATAACTTAGATGAAATGGAAAAACTTTCCCGAAAGACAGTAAACATTGCTACTGTGTCAAGAAGAAACAGACCATCTGAAAGAACTAAAATGAAAAAAGAGATTGAATTAGTAAAAACTAATCAAACAAACTGCACACCCCAAAACTACTCATAATGAAAAGTTCAGGTTCGTATGTATTCACTGCTGCATTCTACAAAAAATTTAAAGAAGAATCGACACAATTATTCACAAACTCTTTCAAAAACAGGAGGAACACCCCTTCTATGAGACCAGCATTACCCAGATACCAAATTCAGACAAAGATAGCACAAGGAAAGAAAACTACAGACCAATACTCCTTGTGAAAATGAGTGCAAAGGAACTCAACAAAAACTAGGAAACAGAATCCTGCCACATGTATAAAAAGCATTATACATCACTGCCAAGTGGGATTTATCCCAAGAATGCAAGGGCAGTTTAACATCCAAGGATAACAAATATCATATAAATAGAATAAAAAACAAAACCACATGATCATCTCAAAGATATAAAGAAATTCACAAAATTCAACACCTTTTCATGACAAAAGCACTCGGTAAATTATGAATTCAAGGAAACTTCATCACCCTGATAAGGGCATCTATGAACTCGCATAGCTAATACCATATTTAATGGTGAAAGATTGGATGCTTTCATGCTAAGATCAGAAACAAAACACAGATATCTATTTCCACTGCTTATATTTAACGTTGTACTGAAGGTTCTAGCCGAGTCAATTAGGCAAGAAAAAGAAATAAAAAGCATCCAGATTGGGAAGGAAAAGCTAAAATCTCTCTGTTCATAAATGATATGAGCTTTTATATACAGAAAATCTTAAGAAATCCACTACAAAATCCTACATAACTACTTAACTATGGAGATAAGTAAATTGAGAGACTTAATTAATGTTCATGGAAAGAAAGACTCAATAAGTCAACATGCCAGTTCTTCCCAGCATGATCTACAAATTCAATGCAATTCAAATCAAAATTCCAGCAACTTATTTTGTGGATATAAACAAACTGATTCTCAAGTTTACATAGAAAAGCAAAAAACCCAATATAGCCAACATATTAGTGAAAGAGAAGAACATGGGGCGCCTGGGTGGCTCAGTCGGTTGAGCGTCTGCCTTCGGCTCAGGTCGTGATCTTGTGGTTCATGGGTTCGAGCTCCACATTGGGCTCTGTGCTGACAGCCCAGGGCCCGGAGCCTGCTTCGGATTCTGTGTCTCCCTCTCTCTCTGCCCCTGCCCCACTCGCTCTGTCTCTCTGTCTCTCAGGAATAAATAAACATTAAAATTTTTTTTTAAAAAAAGCACAAAGTTGGAAAGCTCATGCTACCCTACTTCAGAACTCATTTTAAAGCTACAGTAATCAAGACAATATGGTGTTGGCAAAAGAAAAGACAAATAGATCAATGGAACAGAATAGTGAGTCCAGAAATACACAGTCAACTATTTTCGACAAAGGAGCAAAGGCAGTACAAGGGAACAAAGATAGATTTTTCAGCAAATTGCATTGGAAAAGCTGGATATCCACATGTAAAAAACTTGAATCTAGACACAGACTTTACACCCTCCACAAAACTAACACAAAATGAATCACAGATCTAAATATAAGCTGAAAACTATAAAACTCTTGGAAGATAACATGAAAGAAAACCTACATGACTTGGGTATGGCAATGACTTTGTAGACACCAAAGGCATAATCCATGACAAAAATCATCAATAAGCTGGACTTCATTAAAATTAAAAACTTTTCTGCTAAAGATAGTATCAAAAGGATTAGAAGACAAGCCACCGGCTGGGAGAAAATATTTACTAATGATAACTTGATGAAGAACTATTATTCAATATATAAAAAGAACTCTAAAAGCTCAACAATAAAAAAACAAGTGATCTGATTAAAAAATGGGCCAAAGACCTTAAGAGACACCTCACCAGAGGAGATATAAAGATGGGAAATAAACATATGAAAAGATGCTCCACATTGTATGTCGTCAGGGAAATGTAAATTAAAGCAATGATGAGATACACCGACCTATCAGAATGGCCAAAATCCAGAACACTGACAATACCAAAGGTTGGTGAGGATATAGAGCAACAGGGACTCTCATTTGCTGCTGGTGGGCATTAGAAATTCCCCTTCTTTTGCGTGCAGTGAAAATATTCTAGGTAATATTATAATGAGGCATATATGCCATTATACATTTGTCCAAACCCTGGAATGTACAACACCAAGAGTGAACACTAATGTGAACTCCAGACTTCAGGTGGTCATGGATTATGAAAATTCATCAAGTGTAACAAAGGTACCATTTTGTTGAGTGATCATGATAACGGGCAAGGCTTTATGTGCGTGAGGGAAAGGGGTAAGTGGGAAATCTGTGTGCTTCTGCTCAATTTTGCTGTGGACCTAAAACTTCTCTAAAAAAAATAAATAAATAAACTCTTTTTGGGGGGGAAAAACCCATTACTAGAACCAGTAGGGGAGTTCAGCAAGTTTGAAGGATACATATTTATATATAAAAATCAACTGTATTTTTATGCATTGTAATAAACAATCCAAAAATGAAATTAAGAAAACAATTCCATTTATAAAAGCATACAAAATAAAATTCTTAGAAATAGATTTAATAGAATAAATGCAAAAGTTATACTCTGAAAACTACAAAATATGGCTGAAAGAAATTAAAGGAGATCTAAATGGAAAGACAACCCATGTTCCTGGATCAGAAAAAGTAATATTGTTAAAGAGCAGTGCTCCCACTCCCCATGTTGATCTCCATATTCAATGCAATCCTATCATCATCCCTGCTGACTTCATGATAGAAACTGACAAGCGAATCCTGAAATTTGCATGGAATTGCAAGGGACTCATATTTCAAAATAAGCTTCACAGAAGAAAAACAAAATAGGAGGAGTCACACTTCCTGAAGTCAGAAGTTACTACAAAGAAACAGTAATGAAGATACTCTGGTATTGGCATTAAGGATATACATATCAATCGGGAAAACAGAATTCAGAGTCCAGACATAAACTAATACACACATCCATGGTTAACTTCTTCTCAACAAGTATGCCAAAACCATCCAAAGGAGAAAGAACATAGTCTTTTCAACAAAAGGTTCTGGGACAACTGGACATCCGCACGAAAAAGGAGTTGGACCCTTAACCCATCGTATACAAAAATTAACTCAAGATGGATCAAAGACCTAAATATAAGAAATATAAGGGCTAAAACTATAAAACTTATAGAAGAAAACGCAGGAATAAATCTTCATCACCTTGGATTTGACAATGGATTCTAAGATATGACTCAAAAACATGAGCCACAAGAGGAAAAATAGATAAATTGGGTGAAACTTGAAAACATTATGCTGCTAAGAAAGAAGCCGGTCGGAGAATACTACACATTGTACGATTCCATTTAAATGAGACTTCACTAGTCAAATTTATACAGACAGAAAGCAGATTAGTGGTTGCTTAGAGATAGCTGAAAGGAGGGGTGAAGCTGAAGTCTGCGGTGTTTCTTCCTGAGGTCATGAAAATGTTCCCAAGTGGACTGTGGTGATGGCTGACCTTATCAGGAAATGGTCTAAAAACCACTGAATTGTATACGAAATGGTGACTCATATGATAAGTGATGTGTGATATGCGTGATATGTGAATTTTATCTCAAAACAAAAACCTGTTAAAAACAGCTGTTTCAAGAAACAGGATATTAAAAAATACACTGTAATTGGAGTGCCAGGGTGGCTCAGTCTGACTCTTTGAGTTCAGCTCAGGTCATGATCCCAGGGTCGTAGGAGTGAGCCCCTGCGTTGGGCTCTGTGCTGAGCATGAAGCCTGCTTGGGACTGACTCTCTCTCTCTCTCTCCCTCTCCCTCTCCCTCTCCCTCTCTCCCCCTTCCCTACCTCTGTCCCTCTCCCCTGTTCATGCACTGTCTCTCTCTCAAAAATTTTTTTAAAAAATAAACTGTGATCAATATGCTCAGAGACTTAAAAGACAGATTTATAAATACTGTATCTATAAAACAAGATTATATTACAAAAAAGAAATAACAAACAAAACATTTTAAAAAATTAAATGAATCAATAAGGTGAAAAATAAATCAAAGGAATACCTCTAGAATCTTGAGCAAAACACAGAGCAGGAAAACGTGAACAAAAATAAGAGAGACACGAATCAATCCAGGAGATCCAATTTAATAGAAGCCAGAAAATGAAAAAAAAAAAAAAACAGAGAGAAAAGAGAGGAGAAACAAAAAATAATAGAACATTTTCCCTAGGGCCAAAGTGCATAAATCTTCAGATGAACAGCCCAATGGCATTACTCGCAAAAAGAATTTAAATAATCAACAGAACAAAACCCAAAAGACAAAATATGTGAGTCAACATAGCCCTACAAAATGTCAGACTACGGATCCTAAAAAGCTAAGAAGCTTCCAGAGAAAGTGGGGTGGGGGTGGGGGGTTAACTCAAAGGGCGAGAGATCATCCCGGAATCCATAGTACTGCATGACGGGGGGGGGGGGGGGGGGGGGGATGGACAAATTCTTTTGAAGTTTGTAGAAAAATTATTTTCTAACCAAAATTCTACAGCCAAATATCTGTTAAGGTAAGATCAGAAAAAAAGTTTTCACACACAGAAAAAAAAAATCTACCTTTTTTCTGCAGCTTTGCTGTGAGTAGTTTCTGTGGGGATCTGCTCAGCCAATCTGAGGACACCTCTGTCTTCAATTCTGAATAATTCTCGGCTCTTTTCTCTTTAAATACTGCTCTCCTCTTACTCGTGTTAATTGAATCGTAAAATTTCTTTTCTTCATCTATTCTCCTTGTCTTTTACTACTATCTCCAGTTCTTAAAAATTGCTTTCACCGCATGGCTTTCGTGTGAATTCCTCAGTACTATCTTCGTATTGCTGCCTTCAACTGCAGCCAGTCTAGAGATTTTTCTCATCTATCGCATTTCTTTATCTCAATGACAGAAGTGCTCCTTTCTAAGATTTGGAATAAGATTTCTCCCTGTTCTTGTTTTCTGTTTTCCCCCATAAATTCTTGTGCTTTTAAAATGGAAGTTCCATCGTCATGTACTCCTGAAGAGGTATCTTTGAATCTAAAGTCTTTGTCTTTCTATTCTAGAAAATTAATTTCGCCGGCTGTGAATTCATATTCTCAGTGCTGTCTTTGCGGTCTATTTTACCATGAGGTTTCTCCATTTATTTTGTGGTTTTAACTGGCACACTAATTCTGGATGGGAGGGGTTTTCCTTTCTTTTTCTTTCTTTTTTTTTTCTTATTTTTGCATTATTTTTTCATTCTTTCTTCTTTCTTGTATTTCAGCGAGGTGCTCGGTGGTTGCTTATGTTTGGCCGTTAATCCATAATCAGGTCTTATAATGGCATTTCAGAGTTCCTACCCACTGTAATAATGGGCATATGTCAGATATGCAACACAGTCACCTTGTGGCTTGATTTAGCTCCTCGTCAGGAGCTTAAGTAGTTGTCTGACCACCCATCCCTGCCAGACGCCTAACACCACAATTTCTGATACAGCTCTTGGCAAGAAGTTAACTGCCTTACTTTTCCTTCCATAGGCAAGGGGGTCAGGGGTGAACCTCCCCATCTCAGTCTCTGGCTCCCCCCCCCCAGTTTTACTGAAATATAACTGACAGATAACGTTGTGTAAGTTTAAGATGTAAGATGTGTTAATTGGATACACTTACATATTGGGATGTCATCACCCTCACAGTATTATGTAATCACCATCTCATTACCTAATTACAACCTGTTATTCCATCATGTTAACTAATTACTATTTCTTTCTTGTGGTGACAAACTGAAGACCTACTCTCTTAGCAACTTCCACGGATTTAATGCATTATTGTTAACTACAAGCACAACAACGTGCATCAGATCCCCAGAACTCATTCATCTTCCAACTACTCTTTGACCAACATCTCCCCATTTTCTCCACCCCCCCACCCTTGGTAACCACCATTTTACTCTGTTTCTATGAATTCAGCTTTTTTAGATTCCACACAGAACTGATATTATACAGTATTTCTCTTTTTCTGACTTAATCTCACTTAGCATGATGCTCTCGGGGTCCATCCGTGTCGCACAAATGGCAGAATTTCCTTCTTTTTATTGGCTGAATAATATTCCACTGTGTATATGCAAAAACTTATATGTATATGTGTGACTGTGTGTGTCTATCTATAGATAGATAGATAGATAGACACACATATATATACATTTACACACACACACACACACACACACACACACACACACACACACACTCTATCTTCTTTACCCAGGCTCTGGCTTCAAGCAATGAGGCTTCCATATTGAGCAAAGCATTTTTAACCCTCATTACCCCACTGGAGCCAAGATCTCTGCTCTCACTGCCCACATTGGGCTTTAAGCACTTCATGCCTGTGGCTTCAACGCCACTCACCATTGTGAGTTTGCATCCCATTTCTGGGCCACAGAAAGGTTTAGCACAACTTGAGCCCAATCTTCTCATTTTAGCTAACTCTTTCAAATTTTAGTTATCACTGGCATGGTTTGGGAGTAGAGGAACGTCCTGCATTTGGGTCTTCATTCATAAAGATGACTGAGGACATGGAGAGGTCAATGCCATTGAAAGAACAGTTCAATGTTATTCACAGTTCCCCTAGAAACAAGAGGCATGAGTCACAGAAGGAGTGAACAATTGGTTTTCAGCCAGAGCCTTTGGGGCTTCTGTGGGGAAAGAAAGGTAAGGCAGGGTAAACAGATGAGGACTGGATCCTCTGAATCATCTCAAAGGCTCTATGCTCTAGGGTTGATCCCTAGATGCCTGGTACCTGGCCCTGGGATGATTACCCTGCCCCCCTGGGGTGCCTGGGTGGCTCAGTCAGTTAAGTGTCCGACTTTGGCTCAGCTCATGATCTCAAGGTTCGTGGGTTCGAGCCCCGCATCGGGCTCTGTGCTGACAGCTTGAAGCCTGGAGCCTGCTTCGGATTCTGTGTCTCCCTCTCTCTGCCCCTCCCCCGCTCGTGCTGTCTCTCTCTCTCAAAACTGAATAAAAATAAAAACAAGTTCCCCTCTCTTCCCCTTTTTTCAATGTTTATATATTATATGTATTAGGCATACATTATATAATACATATATATACGTTATATAAATAGATATACTTTATGTACATAATGATATATATTACATATATGATTTCCTTATTAATTTTAAATAATATACTTAAATTGGCATTCTATCCCATCAGTTCTCAGCACCCCTTGTTTTCCTGGCTCCTAATGTGGGATGAGGACACTGGAGCCCCCCACCCTTCGCTCCCTCTTGCACACCCCATCTCTGTCAGCTCACAGCTTTACTATGACAATGTCAAGTCTAGTGACGTTTACATTCTGACCCGCAACCCTATCGTTCCAGCTGACTACACGCCGACGCTAAAATTTGAGAATAAATAGATGAAAAACTCTGTTGTGGCAATGTAAACATTATTATTCAGTTCATGGCCAAGAAGTATGCTTTGCTTCTTGGTGAGGGCCAAGGTCATAAATCCTGAGGCATGTGGAAGGAAATGTTTCCAGCTTTAGATCCAAAGAACATTCATTTGCCTTCCTCCCTCCCTTCCCTTCTGCCTTTAATCCACTGCTTAAAACCATCCTCTGCTTGAGTTTGTTTCTTATGTGGACCACAACTGTTTTATACAGTTTTCTTTTGGGTTTTCCCCGAAGTTTCTGGTTTGTCTTGCTTTTCCTTATGCTGTTTGTTTTTACGCTAGCTTGATTTTCCCCCAAACTTTCAGACATGCTTTCTCTAACAAGGCAAACTCCATACACTTCAGAAATGTCTCTCACAGAGACTTTATCCCCCTCCTTCAACCTTGAAGCTGGATATTCCCATTTCTCTTTCTTTATCCTTGTTTCCTCCGTCACTTTGCTGGACGGTTTCTAAGATGGGGGGCATCTGAGACTCACACCCTTCATCTCTTCAAAGAGCCTTCCTGTGGCTGCATAATCTGATCTCTTCATCATTCTAAGATTTTAGTGAAAGACTGTAGTGCCACACGTTTGGCTTTTCTCTAGAGCATGGTTTCCTCATAGTGAATCTCCAGCTTCAATATTTGTTTGGACATTTCCTCAGCTAAATATCCAAGTTCGCTCTTAGGGATGCTGCTTTCTACACAAAAGCAGGACAAAAATATTTCCGCCACACGCATGTCCTTTCTAGTTTCCAATAATGGTTCCAAATAACACGTTCCTTATTTCCTCCCGAGCTGTAGCCAGCAGCATCTTGAGAATTCCCATCTCTGCTGACAATCTATTCACAATCCAGGCATTCCGTTCTCCTTGTTCCTCACTTCCCTCTGTGTCCACATGGGTGTAGTCATTGATACTCGTATCTGTGCGAAAGTCCGTTCAAGGCAATCTAAGCTTTTCCTATTGGCCTCCTCAAAACCTGTCCGCCCTCTTTCCACTGCTCAACTCCAAAGCCATTGCATGTTCCTGGGGTGTCTGTTTTCTGTTGCTGCCATAAACCCCACAAACATTACCATACGATCTGTGTGTAAGAGTCCTACAGGAGCCTGACGGGGCTGAACTCAAGGTGTGAGTACAGCTGCCTTCCTTTCTGGACACTCTAGGGGGAGAATCGGTTCCTTCTGCCTTTCCCAGCTTCTGGAAGCCTTTCCCCAGTCCTTGCACACAGTCCCCTACATGTCATGACCAGCAACAGCGTGTCACGTCCTCCTCGTGCTGCCCTCTCTCTCTCTCTGATGCACCCAGGACAGAATCTCTACTTGTAATGATTCATGGGATCAGCCTGGGCCCACCAGATCATTAAAAACAACCTTCCCAACTCAAGATCCTTAACCGTGCCACCCTCCGCGAGGACCCTTTTGCCATGTGATACAACCTACCCAGAGATTCTGGAAGAGATGAGGCTGTGGATGTATTTGGGCAGCCAGTTATTCCCATCAGAAGTATTTGTTACTCCACTTTGTTCCTCTGTTAACTTTTTGCTATATATATTGGTATGTTTATTCAAGGTAACTTCTACCTGTTATGTAAGAATTTACAATGTAAATGCATCCTTAATTTAGACCATGTTCCACACGGTGCAAGAATGTGAAAGCAGTTCAGCTCCGTTTACCCACACACCTGTTTTGCTACTGTCCCGAAGTCTGCTCCCCACGTAAGTATAAACCACGAGACTGTGTTATTATACCACTGTAAAGAGTTAATAGGCTTCTGTATCTCCCTCTCCCTGTGTTTTTCATTCCTAGAGGCATGGCCCTGCTTCCATTTGTGATTCTTTTTCTCCAGTGCGTTTCCTGCAGCGTGGGCTGGTGGAGAAATGTGCTTGCAGTTCTTGTTTGTCTGAGAATATCTTTATTTCGTCTTCATTTTTTGAGAGATATTTTTGTTGGGTATGGAATTCCGGGATACGTTAGTTTTCTTCGGAAGGGAAACAAACCACAAGAGACTCTTAAGGACAGAGAACAAAGGGAGGGCTGATGGAGGCAGGTGCATGGCGGGGGATGGGCACCAAGGAAGACACTTGTGGGAATGAGCACTGGGTGTTGTATGTGAGTGATGAATCACTGAATTCTACCCCTGAAACCAGTTATCACACTGTACGTTGACTAAAATTTAAATCAAAAGAATACTAATAAAATAAAAAATGTATTCCATGGTCTCTGGCTTCCGTAGTTTTTGAGAGCTCACTTATCTTCCCTAGGGCTGGTCTCCTGGAGGAAATGTGCTTTTCCACTCTGGGAACTTTTAAGGTTTTCTCTTTAGATCTGATTTATAGCAGTTTTGCTACCAAGTGCCTCAGTATGCTTTTCTTTGTATTTCTCCTGCTTGTGGTCCTCTGAGCTTCTTGATTTGAAGAGTGGATGCCTTGCATTAGCCCTGGAAAAATGTTGGTGATCATTTCTTCCAATACTGCTTTTGATCAGTTCTCTCTCTTCTTATAGAATTCCTAATATGCATACATATACCTTTTAGCCATGCTCCATATTTCTCTTCTGCTTCATTATCACTCCTTTCTCTTTTCTCTCTGCTCATTTTCTATTTTCAATTGTCCTATCCTGTGTTGATCCCTGAGTGACCGAACTCTCTGTTGTCTCTTCTAGAAGGACACAGACCTATCTGTTCAGGGCCCCACCCTTATGACCTCATTTAACCTTAATTATTTGCTCGGGAGCCCCATCTCCACTGTGGGCTTCCCACATTAACTTTGGGGGGCCACAAACAGTTCATAACAGTCCATGCCCAAATACATGTCCTTCTTGCACACAAAATACATTCATTCTATCCTCTTAGCCCCAAAAGTCTTCACTCGTTCCAGCATCAACTCTAAGGTTCAAAGTCAAAAGCCTCATGTAAGTGTCATCTAAATTACATACAGGTGACACTTGAGGTATGCTTCCTGCTGAAGCAAAACTCCTTCCCAGCTGTGAAACCAGCATCTGAAATACAATGGTGGGACAGGTACAGGATAGACATTTCCATTCCAAAAGGGAGAAACGAGGAGGAAGGGAGGGAGGGACAGAGGGAGGGAGGGAGGGAGAAAGGGAAGGGGAGGGGAGGGGAGGGGAGGGGAGGGGAGGGGAGGGGAGGGGAGGGGAAAGGAAGAAAGGAAGGAAGGGAGGGAGGAAGGGAGGGAGGGAGGGAGGGAGGGAGGGACAGAGGGAGGGAGGAAGGAGGGAAGGGAAGAAGGAAGGAAAGAAGGAAGGAAAGAAGGAAGGAAGGGAGGGAGGGAGGGAAGGAGGGAGGGAGGAAGAGGCGAAGAAAGGGAGGAAGGAGGGAAGGAAAGAGGGAAGAAGGGAAGGAAGTGACAGGTCCAAGGAAAATCTAACTCCTATCAAGCCAAATTCCATTAGACCTCAGGGCTCAAGAATAATCCTCTCTGGCTCAATGCCCCACTTTCTTGACCCACTGTGGTGGCGATTCTGCCTTCTGGACCCACCGAGGCAGCTCTGTTGAGCAGGGGTCCCACTCCTGTAGCTCTGCTGGGTGGCCCTGCTGGCAAGTCTGTGAGGCATTCCATCCTCAGGCTCTAGAAAGCATCATCCCCAAGGCTCCAGGCAGAGGTGGCGCGGCCTATAGAAACCGCAGAGGCAGCCCCTGCTCTCTGAAATCAAGGTAGAAGCAGCCTTGCTCCCAGGCCTCTGGTGAGAATGGCAGCCCTGAGGATCTCTGGGGCACCTTTGGGTGACCTGCTCTGGAAGGATAAAGCGTGTTTTCAGCTGAGTGACTCTACTGTTCACTCCTGTTCACTTTGGCTCAAACGGGAACTGCCTCTGCTAAGATGATGCCATCTCCATTCCCAGCCCCTGCCTGACACCTTGGGTAACCTCTTTAAGGAGTGACTGTCCACCCACACCCTTGATGTTCTCTCCAGAACCAGGTCCCTCATTCTCTGTAATACTGATAGATCAGAAAGTTTCCAAATCGTCAAGCTCCGGCTCCTCTGGGCTTCTCAGTTCCCTCAGGGTATACCTCTCCTCACGTTTGGTTATATAGAAGTGGTAAGGAAACCCAGGTTGCTCTTCCAATACTTCGCTCAGAGATTTCCTCTAAATACTAAGACCCAACTTAAAACTAAATAGCCAATGTCACTGCTTGCAAGGCGTCTTCCACAAAACACAAAATAATTCAGCCAACTTCTCCGGCACTTCATGGCGAGGATCAGCGATAATCTGTTCCTCATTTCCGTCTGAGACTTCACCAGAACCCTCGCGTTGCTTTACCAACGTTCTCCGTTGCTACTTCCGGACCGCCTAGGAAGATGGGGACTTTCGGTACAGCTCTCTTTCCTGAGACCTCACCAAAATCAACTTCTCCACCGACAATCCCTTCAGGGAAATCCAGGCTTTCTCCAACCTGTGCTTCAAGACTCCTCCAGCCTCTAACCCATGACCCAGCTCCAAAGCCTCTTCCAGCTTCTCAAGTCTTCCCCTTTAGACATTTGTTACAGCGGCATCCCACTTCTCAGGACCCGATCCGCGTCAGCCAGGGTTTCCCAAAGAAACAGAACAGGTTGTATACACACAAGATTTATTAGGAGGAATTGGCTCACAGAATTAAAGAGGCTAACGAGTTCTGAGATGTGTAGTCAGCAAGCAGGAGATCCAGGAGAGCCAAGGATGTGGTTCTAGTCTTCATCCAAAGGCTGGAGAGCCAGGATAACCACTGGTGTGGTTCCGGCCCAAAGGCTGGCAGACTCGAGACCCTAGGAAGACCTGGTGTTTCAGGTCAAGAGTTTCCGAGGAACTTGACAAGCCAATCCTAAAATTGACATCGAAAAAACCAACGGACAAGTTTACTGACGTGATTAAGAAGAAGAGGCAATGTGGCTTATTAAGATGCGACTTATAACAAAGCTAGACTAACTAAGGGTATGTGGCTCCAAGTTGCAGGAGATGTGTGAAGAACTGAAAACAGAGACAGAAGACATTACAGTCAATGAGACTCTTTAAAAAAAAGTTTTTCATGTTTATTTACTTTTGAGAGAGACAGAGAGAAAATGAACTAGCAGGGGAGGGGCAGAGAGAGAGAGGGAGACACAGGATCCGAAGCAGGCTCCAGATCTGAGCTGTCAGCACACAGCCCGACGCGGGGCTCAAACCCACGAACTGTGAGATCATGACCTGAGTTGAAGTCAGACATCTAACCAACTGAGCCCCCCAGGCACCCCCAGTGGGACACTGTAATAAATGGTGCTAAGACCATTCACAAAAATAAACTCAAAATGGATAAAGGACCTGAATGTGAGACAGGAAACCATCAAAACCCTAGAGGAGAAAGCAGGAAAAGACCTCTCTGACCTCAGCCGTAGCAATCTCTTACTCGACACATCCCCAAAGGCAAGGGAATTAAAAGCAAAAATGAATTACTGGGACCTTATGAAGATAAAAAGCTTCTGCAGAGCAAAGGAAACAACCAACAAAACTAAAAGGCAACCAACAGAATGGGAAACGATATTTGCAAATGACATATCGGACAAAGGGCTAGTATCCAAAATCTATAAAGAGCTCACCAAACTCCACACCCGAAAAACAAATAACCCAGTGAAGAAATGGGCAGAAAACATGAATAGACACTTCTCTAAAGAAGACATCCGGATGGCCAAGAGGCACATGAAAAGATGCTCAACGTCACTCCTTATCAGGGAAATACAAATCAAAACCACACTCAGATATCACCTCACGCCAGTCAGAGTGGCCAAAATGAAGAAATCAGGAGACTATAGATGCTGGAGAGGATGTGGAGAAACGGGAACCCTCCTGCACTGTTGGTGGGAATGCAAATTGGTGCAGCCGCTCTGGAAAACAGTGTGGAGGTTCCTCAGAAAATTAAAAACAGACCTACCCTAGGACCCAGCAATAGCACTGCTGGGAATTTACCCAAGGGATACAGGAGTACTGATGCATAGGGGCACGTGTACCCCAATGTTTATGGCAGCACTCTCAACAATAGCCAAATTATGGAAAGAGCCTAAATGTCCATCAACTGATGAATGGATAAAGAAATTGTGGTTTATATACACAATGGAGTACTACGTGGCAATGAGAAAGAACGAAATATGGCCCTTTGTGGCAACGCGGATGGAACTGGAGAGTGTGATGCTAAGTGAAATAAGCCATACAGAGAAAGACAGATACCATATGGTTTCATTCTTATGTGGATCCTGAGAAACTTAACAGAAACCCATGGGGGAGGGGAAGGAAAAAAAAAAAAAGAGGTTAGAGTGGGAGAGAGCCAAAGCATAAGAGACTGTTAAAACTGAGAACAAACTAAGGGTTGATGGGGGGTGGGAGGGAGGGGAGGGTGGGTGATGGTATTGAGGAGGGCACCTTTTGGGATGAGCACTGGGTGTTGTATGGAAACCATTTTGACAATAAATTTCATATACTGAAAAAAAAATTAAAAAAATAAATAAATAAATAAATGGTGCTATGAGTATCCATATTAAAAAAAAAAGCAGTTAGATGTCTACTTCACGCAACACAAAAGATGAATTTTAGACATTAAAGAACTAAGTTCAAGAAAAAAAAACAAGAAAATGTTTAAGTTTTTCAAAATGTGTAGAATGTCTTCACAATCTTAGAGTAATGTGATATTGTGACTTATAAGAAATACACACTTGGTCATTCAGATGATCAACATGTATTTCTCACATATATTTGGTCTTTGTGTCCACAGTTCTTGGCTAATTTCCTCACGGATAAGAGCAATGGGAATATCTTTTGTTAGAATATTTGGTGTCTTATCCTCAGTTCCTGGAATCTTCTCAGAGCCATAAAGGAGAAGGGAGTATTTTGTTATTTACAACAAGCCCCTTTAGCCAACTGGGTTTTTGTTAATGAGATGACTTCTGGGAAGTTCCTAAGGATGGGGGCTGGTGGCCAGTAGAATCAGCTAGGGATACAGTACCAGTCCCTGACTTCCAGGAGGGAAAAGAGGCTGGAGATTGAGACAATCACCAGTGGCTAAAGATTTAGTCAACTGCGCCAGTGTAATAAATGCTTTGTAAAAACCCAAAAGGAGGGTGTTCAGAGAGCTTCCAGATTGGTGAACCAGACTGCTTCCACAGGATCTCCTTTGTTCAGAACCTCACTCTACGTATCTCTTTATCGGGCTGTAGATGCATATCTTTTAATATCCCTTGTAATAAACCAATAATCCAGTGAGTAAACAGTGAGCAACAATTTGCCAAAGAGGGTATCTGAATGCCCAATCAGCATATGAAAACAGTAAGCAAGGAATGCTAATTAAAACCATGAAAAGATAGCATCCATTTCATCAGATTGGCAAAAACTCTGAAGTCTTCAAGACCAAATATTAGTAAGGATGTAGAATATGTAAGGATGTAGAATAATGAGCTTTATAAAACACTGCTGATATATTTCCAGTGTATATTCAGATTTGTACAAACATAGTGGAGATACTATTAGGTATTATCTAAGTTGATAGAGATAATTAAATATTAGCCATTTGGTAATATTTTTTAAAAGGCGAATCAGCTCGTAACTTCTGACCTCAGAATTCCACTTGACAGTGCACACCCTGGAGATTCACGTGCTTCAGATGCACAAAGCAACAGACACAAAATGATATTTTAAGTGCTGTTTTAAGTAGTGAAATGCTGGTAATAGCTTAAATGCCCGTCAACAGGAGAAGGATACACACAGCATGTTATTTAGTCACAGTGGAGCAGAATATACCATAGGGCAGATACAAACATCTATGTGTCAACATGCATAAATATAAAACACAGGTGAACAAGGTTGCCGAACGTCAGTGTGGTTCCCTGGTACTCCTATACATTTTGAAAACATACACAATGATGCGCGATAACTTTTATAGATCTACCAAGACACGGTGAGACATAAAATACGCACGGAAGTGATAAGCACGCAACTTGCAACGGTGAAACAGTGATTATTTCTGGAGATGTAGGAAAGCCTCAGCTATGTCTATAATACCCTATGTCTTTAAAAATAGTTGAAATGACAATGGCACGATGGTGGACTTTCATTGAGCCAGACGGTGTGTCCCTGTACGTGCACTGTGCTATCGTCTACTTTTCTCTGCGTGTTGTTCTAGATACACGGCTAGTGGTTACTAGCGAGTTACGAGAGCAGGACTGCCTGCTTGAGGAGTCTGCTCTTGCGCTGAATAGCTGTGTGATCTTAGGCAAGTTACCCAAGCTGTTCTTCAACTTCTTCATCCATAAAGCAAAGGATCGTAATAGTATCTACCTCAGAGGACCTTTGTGAACATTGCGTGAATTGATGCATCAAAATCAGCCAGTGACTAGCCTAGCCCTCCATACCCATTACTGTTCGGGGATTTTTTAAAAAAATTAAAAGGGTTAACTAAAAAACACAAGTCGTAGAATAATAAGCTGATTCCATGTATGCAAGCTTTATTGTTTATCAGTGTAAACCTCTAAGGTCAATACAGGAAACATTAACTGTGAGGTTATATATACCTGTTAGCACAGTGATCACCTCCGGACAAGGAGAGAGAAATAAGGTCTACAAGGATGTCAATGAACACTTCAGCTATCTGTAATAAGAGCAAACACACACACACACACACACACACACACACACACACACACACACACAAAATACTTCCTAATGTGGCAGGCACTATTTAAATGCTTTACATAAGGTAACTTGTTCAAATCTCACAGCAACTCCACGGCATAAAGAGGTTAAGTGACTTGCCCAAGGTCACTCATGGGAAAGATTCTGCAATGCAGGTAACTGAGAAGCGGATTCAGTATTTAGACTACACAAAGAATTATAGATGGGGATGTCAACCAGTCTGGCTCCAGGGTCTGTGCTCTTAATCTCCATATGGCTTTTAAATAAATTAATGTTTCATTATAGAAATACATGATATTCACCATCCACATGGCCCACAAAGGATTCAAAATCAGAATTTATACAGAGGGCTGATAAATTCATTAAAAAATTATGACTCAACCGATGAAAATGGGCAACAGATGTGAACAGGAAATGCAGAGAAGAGGAAACAGAAATGACAAATGGGTTAGTAATTTTGGAAATGCAAATTAAAACAACAATGAAATATGAATTTATAAGCATCAAACTGGCCCAAGATTGAAAATCTGATGATAACAAGTGTCAATCTGGTGGGACAGCAGGAATTCTCATATATTCAGGAAGTGTGTAAATTGCACAGCCACTTTGGTGAGCAGTCTGGCAATATCTAGAAAAGTCGAGGTACATATTCCTTTCAACAGGACAATTCTCCATCTATCTCCCTTTGCTACAAAATCTCACAAGAAGACAAGGACAAGAATATTCACTGCAACTTTCTTGGTAACAGAAAAACTAAAAATAATGCAAACATCTAGAAACAAAAGACTAGGAAAAGTATGATACAGTCCTAGAATTACATAACTGATTGTTAAATCAGTTCCAGCTTGGGGTGCCTGGGTGGCTCAGTCGGTTGAGCATCCAACTTTGGTTCAGGTCATGATCTCACAGTTTGTGAGTTCAAGCCCCACGTCAGGCTCTGTGCTGTCAGCTCGGAGCCTGGAGCCTGCTTCGGATTCTGTGTCTCCTTCTCTCTCTGCCCCTCCCCCACTGGTGCTCTGTCTCTGTCTCTCAAAAATAAATAAATGTAAAACAAAAATTAAAAAAAAAATTAGTTCCAGCATGTGTCACAAGTTCATAAATATAAAAGATAACGTTGAGAGACAGTAAGTTTCCTAAGATCCATACGGAATGATACGAAGTACATAAGGTCTGAAAACCAAACTAATTTCATAGTTTATGCTTATATTTATTTACTGATGCCACAAAATAACAGTGCTCAAGGGATCTTTGGGACCCTTTCAAAGGTTCTGTGACATCAAAACTATTTTCATAATATTAAGACACTATGTGCACTCTTATCCCATCATAAATGCGCAACAGTTTTCCATTGGCACGTGACATGTGACCTCACAATAACTGTCGAAGCAGATATTGAGAACCCAGTTATCTTTTGCTGAGTCAAACACAGAGAAATATACAAAACTTAAAACAACATCATTCTTCTTTTATTTGGAAAGTGCAACATAAAAATGTGTTATTTGTATTAATGTCTAATGAGTTCATTATAATTTTAAATAAATTTATAAATATTTCTAAGATTTCTTTGTTTCAAACGCTGTAAATGTTGACAGTTATAATCCATACAAAGAAAAATATTTGGGGTCCTCAATAAACATGAAGCTTGCAAAAAGATTATGAGACCAAAACGTTTGAGAACTGCTGGTAAACATGGGAGAGATGGACCTGAAGTTCAAGGTTCTGGTTACTCGGGGCCGCGCGGGGGGAGACAAAGTGATGGGATCTGGGGGCGGGGACTGTGGGGCTTTAAGGCATTTGCAACATTTTTTTCCTATACCAAAGCAAGGTAACTGCAAAACAGAGCTCAATAATACTACTGGGTGGTAGTAATATTGTATTTTTGTATCTCTTGGTGTATTGAAAATAGTTCGTAATAAAAGAGGAATACAGTCATAAGCATATTACTTAGACTGATGGATGTAATTACCAGAAATACTAATAGCCACAATAGTTAAGAAGCTTCCAGTGGGGTGCGGAACTAGAGGTGGGCGAGCAAGCGTGGGAGAGGACTGTTCTTCGTAGAAGATTCTTTTGTGCCATTTCATTTGTTACTGTGCACACCCACTATACCTGCATAAAAATAGAACTTTAAAAAAAAAAGGCAAAAACTTCGTGAACGATGCAAAACATACAGAGATGAGGGTAAAATCTGGAAGGGAACAAAGTAGAACCGAGTAGCAGTTGTGTTAGGATGTTGGGATTACGGAGAAGTTTCCTTTCACTTCCACATATTCCGTAACGTGGCCGTATTGTGTATACAGTATAAGATTATTATTTAAGTTAGCAGCGCATCAAAAAAGACGCAGAACTATTCTTTTCTCCTGAGGAAGAAATTGATGATGGCTGTCATCTGGGTTCTTTTTATTCTTCTCGTTCTTTTCACATCATTGCCAACCTTTTATACCTTAAAGACTATGATCACAGATAGATTCTTTTTTTAACTTGTAACTGTAGGAGCCTGTCTTTAGAGACGCAATTAACTCCATGGAAGAATACAAAATTGGTGCCGTGTCATCAGGGCACATTCAGCACGACACCACGTCTTTCAGGGTTCGCTTACAGCCGCGCTAAATCAAATCTAAATCCTGATATAAATAACTGGATGATGATCCACATCGGAGGTTCAAATGAACTATTTATTGTATCCTTTATTGTGTACCATATCCTCTGTGTCAGTGACAGCTGTTTGCTGGATAAAAGCAGAATGCTATACGAGGGGGGTTCACGGAGCAGTTGGCCTGGCTCTATATTCATGGGCTCCACCGCAGCAGGCAAGGTGAACATACATGGACATCAAGATGACAGTTTCAGTTCAGAGGACCTCGTCCAGGACCCCTTCCCCAGGACGGGAGAAGCACAGGTAGCAGGAAGGGTCTAGGAAGTTTTTGTTTTGCTTTGTCTTTAATGTGGGGCATTTAAAGAATGATTCCTAGGGCACCATATAAACTAACGGAAGGCAGGGGTGCGTGGGTGGCTTAGTCAGTTCAGCATCTGACGTTGGCTCAGGACGTGATCTCACGGTTCGTTGAGTTTGAGCCCCACATCGGGCTCCTCACTGACAGTGCAGAGCCTGCTTGGGATTCTCTCTCTCTCCCTCTTTCTCTCAAAATAAATAATCTTTAAGAAAAATTTTGAAAAGGACCTTTCAGGCCAGGTTAGACTCAAAACAAAACAAAACAAAACAAAAAATAAACTAGAATTTCCATGTATGGAATCAGAAATAAAGAATTTTTGAGGGGAAGGAACGTTTCAGTGGGTGATCAGGGAGTACAGAATTTCCTAGGACTGTCAAAACAAATTACTCCAAACCCGGTGGCTTAACACAACAGAAATGTATTATCTCACAGTTCAGGAGGTGAGAAGTCCAAAATCAAGGCATCTGCAAGGCTGATTCCTTCTGGAGGCTCTGAGGGAGAATCTGTGCCAGACCTCTCTCTCCTAGCTTCGGCTGTTGCTGGCAACCTTTGGTCTTCCTCCGCTTGGAGCCGCAGCTCTCCAATCTCTGCCTCCTTCTTCATATGGCCCTGCGTCTCTGTGTCCTCTTCTCTTCTTGTAAGGACACCAGTCATTGCATATGTGGGCCACCCTAAATCCAGGATGATTTCGTCTTGAGGTCTTCAATTAACTGCATCTGCAAAGACTGTATTTCCAAGTAGGGTCGCACTCTGAGATTCCAAGTGGACATGAGTTTCGGGGGTGGGGGGTACATCATTCAATCCACTATACAGGGCCAAGCAAAACAAATATTAAAGGCACATGCCACAGGATCCGATTCTGGCTGCAAGTAATGGGGAACTGACTAACACAGGCCGTTCAAGAGAACTCTATGCAGACCATAAAGGAGGTCACGGAAGTTTTCCAAAACAACAAAAATCATTTCCGATTTGTTCTGTCCACCCATCATCCATCCATCCATCCATCCATCCATCCACCCATCATCCATCCATCCATCCATCCATCCATCCATCCATCCAAGGATCTACTCATCAGTATGACTTTTGAACATCTATATGTTTTGCACGGTGCTGGATACGAAGTCCCTTTTTTAAAATGTTTGTTTATTTTGAGAGAGAGAGAGAGACAGTGCAAGCAGGGAGGCACAAAGAGACAGGGAGGGAAAGTAGATCCCAAGCAGGCTCCACACTAAGTGTGGAGCCAGATGCAGGCCTCGATCCCATGATCCTGGGATCCTGGGATCAAGACCTGAGTCGAAACCAAGAGTTGGACACTTAACCAACTGAGCCACTTAAGCACCCCTGGATATGAAGTACTTTTAATGGAAACTGAGGCTTCACAGGAATTATTAAATGTAATGGAACATAATCTCATACACCCTCAAATAAGCTGTAATGCCACTTTGCAAACAGATGATTTTATATATATGGGCAAGGGACTAGAAGGGCATTTACAAGAACAACTGTAAAACATGCTATAGTTTGCTACCATCACATAGACTTACTATACATGTGTGTGTGTGTGGAAGGACAGACAGAGAGACTGACTGGCTAGATGGGTAGCTGGATGCATGCTCTCACATCCTATTTTCTCTTTCTGGATGAGCGAGAACATTGTCGCACACTTCAGTCTCCTTTGCAGCTAGGCTGGAAGCATGCCACTGAATCCTGACCAGGAAAATCGGGTGGCGGCGATGTCCGTCACTTGGAGGTCTGAAAAAATATCCCCCCATACCGTTTCCCTTCCGTGGAGATCACGGTGGCGTGCACGGAAGAGGCATGGATCCCTGAACCATGAAGAAGCAAGACTCAGTCGGGCCACGATTCAACATCAGACAGTGACGGGGAGTAAGAAACAAACCTCTCATAGGGTAAGCCATTGAGCCTCTGGGGTTATTCAGTACCGTAGTCGTGGTGCTTACCTTGTGTCCCATGACTGGCTGTACAAGGTCAGCTCGGGCCAAGGACATTGAGGACGGCCATCCCCAAGCTCTAGCTTACTGAGCTGCCCAGATGAACGCTGTAGACGGATAATTTCTACTCAAGATCTTATTCAGCCAGCTCTCCTCAGGGACACCACGTACGATGGGTAACAATACTTGTCCGTTCGCAGCGCGGAGTCTGGCTGAGTTCGTTTCTGGGTGCCTTCTCTGTGGCAGACCCGCACGCACACTGTGTCACTCAGGTCCTTTCTCAGGTGGATCCTAGGACAGCATGCAGCCCCCAGAATCTCCCTGGAATGACCACGCCTCCTTAGGTCCTTCTTGCCACACACCACGGGCAACCCTGCCCAGCCCCTCAGGAGGTGTCGAGGAGCAGAGGTTCCTATGGTGCCCTGCCCCCCTGGATGAGAGCCAGGACCAGCATCAGGGGGCTCTCCGGCCCCAGCTCTCCGGCTCTAGGGCAGGCAGCAGTCCCCATAGCTAAACCCGCACAGAAAAACCTGAAGGTGGATGAGATGCCTCTGTGTCAGCGTGGGACCTGTGTGTCTTTACCACACTTCCTTTGGCTAAGCTGCCCTTTCCATTAATGCTTCGGTCACACGACTATGACTTAGGACTACTCGCCGTCCCCTGGGTGGCAATGCCCTCCACCCTGCCCCTCTCCCAGCTGTTCCTCCGGAACATCGGACACACGCTCGTGTTGCCTCTGCGAAGCCTCCCCAGCTTCCCTGGGGTTGGGAGAGCTTCCTCCAAGGGCTCACCGAGCGCTCAGTTCACACCCTGTTCTGGTATTTATCAACTCGGACTTCCGTTTATCTGACTGAAAGCCCATTTTGCCAACCGAACCGTGAACTGGTCAGGAGCAGGGATGTGCTGATTTTCCCTTATCCAAAGACCTTGTTCCTCAACTTCCGGGACACTCCACAATCTGGGCTCTCTTTCTGTCACTGGCTGCTTCTAGGTCCCCAGGGTCATTCAGCAGGCCTCTTCCCTCGTCTAACTCACTCCGCAGATGACTGCATCCCATCTGGAGCTACCAAGATCTCTGATGTCCCCCAAGGTTGTATCTCCAGTGCAAACCTCTTCCCTGAGCTCTAGGTACCAATATGCAAAAGATCTGCCCACCTCTGATTCAAAGTCCGTCTGATGCATGTCTCCGAACACAGCCAAACTCCTCCCTCCGCCAGGAGTTGGGCGCACTTCCTTACAACGTGCTCCTTCCTTAACACTTCCCCGTCAGAGAACTGAATAACATTCTTCTTCCATTTTCCCAGTCCCCAAACCTTGTCGTTCTGGATGCCAGTCCTTCGTGTCCCGCTTCTAACCTGTGAGAACATGCTGTGGGTGTCACCATCCAGAATTGGAGCACCGCTCGTCCCCTCCACTAACCTGAGCCACCATCACCTCCTGTTTGGACACCATACCCGCCCTCACGACAGAACTCCAGGAGAGAGCCAGAACGGTCCTTTTACATCTTGTACCTAATCTCGTCACTTTCTCATTCAAAGCCTCAAAGCCGTCCTATCATATTTCAGATAAAACACAGACTCCTTACCTTGGACTACAAGGTACACCCCCCTGCAGGACCTGACCCAGCTGCTCTGTGCCCTCATCCCTGTCACTCTGGCCACATGCTTGTCTTCCTTCCTATTCTGCCAACAGCCAAGCCCACTCCTGCTCCGGGGCTCTGGCCCAAAACAGACATTTGAAACTCAGTGGAAGGAGCTGAGGAGCCTAGAAGACAGAGTCCATGTACAGGAGGTGGAAAATAGAAGAGAAAAGCAAAGATAATTAGAGGACCAGGGCCAGGCTAGGAAATGTAACATTCAAATGACAGAAGTTCCAGAAAAGGAAAAGACAAGGGAAGAAACTATCTATGATACTGTTCAAGAAAATTCAGTAGAATGGAAACACAGGAGTTTCTGAGTGCTAGGCCCAACGGATGAAAATAAACTCACATCAAGGCAGACTGTTCTGAAATACAGGAAATACTACAAAGGTGCATTCAAAGGATCAGGAATTAAATTTGCTTCATGTTTCCCAAAAGCAGCTTTGAAAGTTAAAAGGCAGAAGAATAAGACCTTCAAACTCTCAAGGATCATTACTGCCAAATCCAGCCAAGTTATCATCTAAAAACAGACTAAAGACATGGGCAGAAACGCAAGGTCTCAAAACCTCCTTCCCACATACCCTTCCGTTGTATGCTTCTAGATGATGTGTTCCACCAGAAAAAGGGGAAAATCCAAGGGGTGCCTGGGTGGCTCAGTCAGTTGAGCATCTGACTTTGGCTCAGCTCATGATCTCACAGTTTGTGAGTTCGAGCCCCGCGTCAGGCTCTGTGCCAACAGCTCGGAGCCTGGAGCCTGTTTCAGATTCTGTGTGTGTGTGTGTGTGTGTGTGTGTGTGTGTGTGTGCGTGCACGTGTGCGTGCACCTCTCCCACTCACGCTGTCTCTCTCAAAAATGAAAATAAACATTAAAAAAATTTTTTTAAATTTTTAAAAAAGGGGGGAAATCCAGGAAAGGGGAGGAACAGGATGCAGGAGTCAGGAGCGAATACCCAGGATGAGAAATCTAAGAGATTTCTCTAAGACGACAAAATTTTTGGAATGCTTATGTGTCCTAAATGCTTGCACAAGGTTTAAATGGGTGGACAGGGGAAAACTAAGCAAGCAAAAAATGTAGTAATTAATTTCAGGAAAAATCAAAGCTTGCTCAGGAAAGGAACAGTAATCATAGTTTACTATAAGTTCAAGAGGAAACAGAATTTAAATAAAAAGAACAGGAATAATGATATTGAAAAAATTATAATCTAGGGGTACCTGGGTAGCTCAGTCAGTTGAGTGTCTGATTCTTGATTTCAGTTCAAGTCATGATCTCACGGTCGTGAGATCGA
Organism: Neofelis nebulosa; assembly: GCF_028018385.1. Classification (NCBI taxonomy): domain Eukaryota; kingdom Metazoa; phylum Chordata; class Mammalia; order Carnivora; family Felidae; genus Neofelis; species Neofelis nebulosa. The sequence goes on along the minus strand of NC_080794.1, from coordinate 5,074,785 downwards.
ATTCCCCCATCAGTTTCCATGCTGAGCGTGGATCCTGCATAAGATATTCTCCCTCTCCCCCCATATACAGATTTTATATATATATATATATATATATATATATATATATATATATATATATATAATATATATAATATATTTTAATATAGATTTAATATATATGTTGCATATATGCATACACACACACACACATCCCTCTGCCCCTCCTCTGCTCATGCTCTGTTTAAAATAAGTTAAAAAATAATTTTAAATTATGATCTAAGTAAGTCAGGACAATGGATGGCTGGGCAGGGTACTTGGGGACAGGGGAACACAGAAAAGGCAGCTAAATTCTTACTTCTTAAAAAAAAAATTTTTAACATTTATTCATTTCTGAGAGTGAGAGCAAGCATGAGCAGGGGAAGGGCAGACAGAGAGGGAGACACAGAATCCGAAACAGGCTCCAGGCTCTGAGCTGTCAGCACATAGCCCGATGAAGGACTCGAACTCACGGACTGCAAGATCATGACCTGAGCCAAAGTCAGACGCTCAACCGACTGAACCACCCAAACACCCCTAAATTCTTACTTTTTGTTTTTAAATTTTTTTTAATGTTTATTTATTTTTGAGATAGAGAGAGACACAGCATGAACGGGGGGAGGGTCAGAGAGAGAGGAAGACACAGAATCTGAAGCAGGCTCCAGGCTCTGAGCTGTCAGCACAGAGCCTGATGCGGGGCTCGAACTCACGGACCGTGAGATCATGACCTGAGCCGAAGGCAGACACTTAACCAACTGAGCCACCCAGGCGCCCCTAAATTCTTACTTTTTGTAGTACAAAGTCAACAGATAATGCCCAAGGCGGCACACTCAGGTATGATGAATGCAATTTAGAAATACAGAATTAAACACCAAGCGAGTCGACTAAAAGAGCTGTAACAGACTTCCCTGAGGAACGGGAAAATGGCTGTTCTGTTTGCCTACAAACCTGATGAGACTATTTGACTCCTATGCACTCATACATGAGACCTAATTTTTAAAAATCAGGGAATAAGCAATTGGCTTATCCTGGAGAAGACTAGAAATTTCAGTATTAGAGAAGGAGAAGGGTCATTCTGGCAGCTTCTCTCCCGTGACTCTTCCAAGGGACCCCTCCACGGCATCAGCAGTCATGTGCTCCTTCACTACTACAAAGCCTGGAAGTCAAAAAGGAGGTCCAACGGGTCCAGAGGAGACCTGGGTCCTTTATGAGTTCACACATGGGTGGTGACTTCTTTTCTCCAAAGACACAGTGAGATACACGATACGGCATGAGAACCATGGTCTTGTGAACATAACGGGACTCTATGAGCCCCTGCGCATATGACTGAGCACATGAATGGGGGCCCTGTGGGAAAGACCATCTGCACCAAGAAAGTGGGTGGGCTGGTAGGGAGGAGATCGTTTGGAATGAGAGAGGGGATCCAACTCAAGAAGACATCCGGCTGTGGATCTCTGGGTGCAAAAGGGGTAAACTCACAGTAAATTCTTACACAGGTTTTGGCTTTTTTCTCCTGTCCCGACTCCTTGACCCCAATGACGGTCACAGGTTGGGAAAGCAACACAACGATGATCTTTTCCTGTCCGCACAGGCAGAAAACTGGCAGCGAAATAAGATTTGCTTTGCCTCATTCTCCCATCAGAGGTCAGACTAACAATGGCAGACTCCAAAAGCAATGTGCACCAGGAGAAGAAGCGTTAGAATCAATCCCTCTTTCTCCTGGTCTCCCCACCTCCAAGTTTCTCGTTAAAATTCTGGGTGGTCTATGGCTTTACATGTGAATGCTATGGGTGTTACAAATGCATAGTACCACACAATGTGTGTGTGTGTGTGCGCGCGCACGCATCAGGTCAGCTACACGAAATTGCTCTTTTGTGGGTAAAAACCCAGTCAAATGTTGGCAGTTTCACGTTATAGAACCGAAGAGTCTCGCCATATTCTCATGCCAGTCCTCTGAATTAGAGTTAGATTTGTTAATCCCGTTTTATAGATGAAGAAGGAGTCTTGGGGGACTTCATGCTTTGTAACTGTGCTTTCCCAAAGCAGTGTCAAGGCAACCCAGTCTGTGACCCGAGGGTCTACAGTTAGGTCTCATGTTGGGGCAGTTCTGTGTGCTGGAAGTGCCCTGGGGACCTGTAGGCACATCCTCCTCAGCTGCTACCTGATGCCACCACGAATCCCCAGGAAACAGGCTCACTGCTTCCCTACATCCAAACCAACAGGGGGAGCACAGGGCAGCACTGACGGGGGGAGGCACGTCCACAGGTACAGCTCAGTGGCGGCCTGGAGGAGAGGGGTCTGATCGCGGTTGGTTTGTTTTTTGGTTTTGTTTTGGAGGTTTTTGTTTCTCTGTTTGGTTTTGGTTAGAATCCAGCAAGTATAACAGTTTCTGTAAAAGGTAATCTTGAAAACAGTGCATTCTGTCTGGCTAAATCAGATTTCAGAAGAAAAAGGACCATGTCAGCAAAGGGCTACATTTAACATCAGATATTTAATTTAGATTATTTAATACAATTTAAAAAGCTCTCTAGGAATATTTGGCCAAAATCTCTTTGGCCAAGGAGCATGGCAGAAAAACTCTTCTTAAAAAAATAAAGGGAAAGAGACAAAGGAAGAAATTTAGCACAGAATTGGAACTTAGAAAGAATGGGGAGCACAGGGACATAGCTAAGAAAAGGGGGGTGGGGAATAGTCAAACGTGAAGGATTTTTTTCAGATTGATCTCAATTACTGAATTTTTTCCCCAGGAAAATAGAGGAAGATGGGTTTCACCTGTTTGTCAATGGAGTCTCTAAACTGCATGTGTGGTTTTCTGGCAGGGCAGGATCTGGGGATCTGGGTAGCTGGGGTTCAGAGGAGTAATGCCCATCTTCCACTTTGCTCCTGGGGCCCCACGTCCACCTCGCTTTACTGCACCCTGCCCCCAGGCACCGGTCGGTTTACTGCCCATCCGTTCCCTCTGTAGACTGATAGCCCATCCACAAGGCTGGGGTCCAGCGTCCCATTCACTAAGCAATGGAATATAGCTTAGCCACAATAAAGAGGGGAAGCCTGCCATTTTTAACAACATGGATGGACCTTGAGGGCATTATACCAAGTGAAATAAGAGTAAGACAAATACTGTATGATCTCGCTTATATGTAGACTCAACACAAACTCACAGATATGGAAGACAGACTGCTGGTTGCCAGTGATATGAATAGATATGCCACAATTTCCTTACCCATTCATCCATCAAGGGACACTTAAGTTGCTTCCATGTCTTGGCTATTGTAAATAATGCTATGAACATGGAGGTGCATATATCTTTTTGAGTTAGTGTTTTCATTTCCTTGGGATATATACACAGAAGTGAAATTTCTGGATGATACGGTAATCTTACTTTTAATTTTTTGAGGAGCATCCATACCATTTTCTCTAAATTTTTTTTAACATGTATTTATTATTGAGAGACAGAGAGACACAGAGCACGAGCAGGGGAAGGGCCGAGAGATGGAGAGACACAGAATCTGAAGCAGGTTCCAGGCTCCGAGCTGTCAGCACAGAGCCCGACACGGGGCTCAAACTCAGAAACCACGAGATCATGACCTGAGCCAAAGCTGGACGCTCACCCAACTGAGCCACCCAGGTGCCCCTTCTATAACGTTTTCCATAGTGGCTGTACCAACTTATATTCCGAAGAGTGAATGAGGGTTCCCTCTTTTCCACATCCTCTCCAACACCTGCCATTTCTTGTAGTTTTCATAACAGCCATTCTAACAAGTGAGAGGTGGTATCTCATTGTGGTTTTGATGTGTATTTCTCTGACAATTAGTGATTTTGAGCATCTTCTCATGTAACTATTGTCCATCTCTCTCTCTTTTTTGGAAAAATGTCTATTTGGGTCTTGTGCCCATTTTTTAATCAGGCTCTGTTTTGCTACTGAGTTGTAGGAGTTCTGCATATGTTTTGGATATTAACTCCTTATCAGATAAATGATTTGCAAATATTTTCTCCCATTTTGCAGGCTGCCTTTTTATCTTGTGGATGGTTTTCTTTGATGTGCAGAAGCTTTTTAGCTTACCGGAGTTAGTTCCATTTGTTTATTTTTGCCCATGTTGCTTTTGCTTTTGAAGTCAAATCCAAAAACTCATGGCCAAGACTGACATCAGGCAGCTTATCACCTATGTTCTCTTCAAGGAGCTTTATGTTGTCAGGTCTTTCATTCAAATCTTTTTTTTTTTTTAATTTTTTTTTTATTTTTTAATATATGAAATTTACTGTCAAATTGGTTTCCATACAACACCCAGTGCTCATCCCAAAAGGTGCCCTCCTCAATACCCATCACCCACCCTGCCCTCCCTCCCACCCCCCATCAACCCTCAGTTTGTTCTCAGTTTTTAACAGTCTCTTATGCTTTGGCTCTCTCCCACTCTAACCTCTTTTTTTTTTTTTCCTTCCCCTCCCCCATGGGTTTCTGTTACGTTTCTCAGGATCCACATAAGAGTGAAACCATATGGTATCTGTCTTTCTCTGTATGGCTTATTTCACTTAGCATCACACTCTCCAGTTCCATCCACGTTGCTACAAAAGGCCATATTTCATTTTTTCTCATTGCCACGTAGTATTCCATTGTGTATATAAACCACAATTTCTTTATCCATTCATCAGTTGATGGACATTTAGGCTCTTTCCATAATTTGGCTATTGTTGAGAGTGCTGCTATAAACATTGGGGTACATCATTCAAATCTTCAATGCATTTTGAGTTTAATGTTTGTGTAAGGTGTTAGATAGGGTCCAAGATCATTCTTTTGCACGTAGCTGTCCAGTTTTCCCAACACCACTTACCGAAGACATTGTCCTTTCCCCCACTGGGCGTTCTTGGCATCCTTGTCAAAAATCAACAATAAATGTTTTTTCAATGGATCAAGGAAAAAGGGTTTGTCAACATGTTATTTACAGGCAGGTTTCCAGAAGCTTACTTCTGGAACTTCCAGAAGCTTCCAGAACTTACTACAGCATCAGGCAAGTCTCTTAAGCTCAAGGCTCGTATTAATTATTTGGTCCACAAAGCCTTTCCCAGCTGCTCCCCAGACCATCACCTAACAGCAGAACTACCCACACCACACAGTGCTCTCCAGTTCCGATAACTGCTTCCTTCCCTGACGGAAGTTCCTCTAATGAAACTACTACTAGGATCAGAAGCTAGGGGCAAAGAAGGGCCACGGCCAGTGCAAGGAGAGGTGGAGCTTTGACTGAGATCCTCTATCCCTTGGGCCTCCTAATCCCCACCATGTTCTTTCTCAGTCCTCATGTTCACGGTCAGAAGGCTGCACTCCAGTGCACAGCTCTGCCTGCTGCCTCCCTTTATCACGTCTGTTTTCGTAAGATCTGGCCGACTGGTAGAGCTTTACCTGACTTTATTAACTCAATTCTTTCCTTCTGCTGGCCTAATTTGATACTCTACTCCTTTGTGATTGATTCCCCTTCACGATTCCCCCTTTGACCCATCCTGCTTACTCAACACACATGTTGTCACCATCTGAAACTATCCTGCTTCTGTACAACCGAATTCTTTCATTATCTATCTCCCCTCCTTGGAACGCAAGCTGTGAGTATGGGGAACGTTTTTTTTTCTCACTGCTAAACACCCAGTGGTATTTAAAACATGGTAGGTTCTTGGGGCGCCCGGGTGGCTCAGCCGGTTGGGCGGCCGACTTCGGCTCAGGTCACGATCTCGCGGTCCGTGAGTTCGAGCCCCGCGTCGGGCTCTGTGCTGACAGCTCGGAGCCTGGAGCCTGTTACAGATTCTGTGTCTCTCTCTCTCTGACCCTCCCCAGTTCATGCTCTGTCTCTCCCTGTCTTAAAAATAAATAAAAACGTTAAAATAAAAATAAAAATAAAAATAAATTTTAAAACATGGTAGGTTCTCAATGAATGTTAAATGAGTGAATTATAAATGAATAAACAAAATCTTCTTCTCATCCAAACAACTAGTCACTCTTTTATCAATTTTATTTCTTTAATACGGCTCACATCTGTACCTTTCTCTCCATCATCTGTGACTATTTTATGTCAGTCCCTCACTTTTTCCTGCCGAGAGAACAGCCTTCTAGTCTACCTATGGCTAAGCTAATAACTCCACTCTCCATTCCTTATATCCCTACCAGATGGGCTGAAACACAAGACGAATCATATCACTGCTCTGCTTGGGACCTTTCCACGGCTCCCCATCACCTATCCTGGCTCGCCTGATGCCCTGAACTAGGTATATACAGCCCCCTGTGACCTGGACCCCCTCTTGTTCTCAGCACCCTCTCTCTGCGCCAGCTTAATTGAACTATTGGCAGTTCCCTCACGCTGGATGCTTCAAAAATAACTTTTAATTTTAAAATAATTTCAATTTATAGAAAAGCTTGAGAAGATAGTAGAGTGGATTCCCATATATCCTACATGGAGATTCTCCAATCATTAACATCTTCCATACGTGTGACAATTACTGAATCGACATTGCTATATTATTATGATTAAGCAGCATCCATATATCATTCAGATTTCCTTAGTTTTCCCTAACATCCTTTTTCTATTCCTGGATCCCACCCAAGGTATCGCACGATGTTCAGTTGTCATTTCTCCTTAGACTCCACTAAGCGGCTGTGATCCTTTCTCAGGCTTTCCTGTATTTTGATGATCTTGACAGATTTGAGAAGTACGGTCAGGTATCAGGCAGGATGTCCTTCATCTGGGATCTGATGGTTTTCTCGTGTTACGAGTTTACGAGCCATAGGTCGACGAGGAAAGGAAGAATCCAGATGTAAAGTGCCCTTCTCATCACATCGTCTCAAGTGTACCTGCCACCAGCATGATTTATCACTGGAATGTTGGCCCTGATGACCCGGCCGAGGGGGTATTTGTCAGGTTTCTTTGAAGTTATTCTCCTCTCCCCGTTTCTATGCTCTCTACTCTTTAGAAGGATGTCACTAGGCACAGCCCTCCCTTAAGGATGAGGAGATATGTTCCACTTCCTTGAGAGCACAGTGTCTACATAAATTATTTGGAATTCTTCTATAAGGCAGATTTGTCTCTTTGCCCCCATTTTTTAATTTACTCAATTATTTATCTGTATCAGTTTGGATTCGTGCCGATTTAGTCTGTGCTTTGCGTTATAATTAACTACTACTTTTCATTTGACTCAAATCATTCCAACTTTGTCTGCTAGAAGTTCTTTCAGCTGCTCATCTGGCCCTATAACACACCCACATCAATGCCTGCCTGTTGATTTGTCTGAGTACTTCCTTACTTCCTAGCAGGATAGAACATTCCAGGCTCATTGGCACGTTTCTGCTCCAGGCCTAAAATCAGCAGGTCTCCAAGAAGTCCTGCTTCGTCTTATTGGAGAAGTGTAGAGGAAATCACGACCCAAGCACTGGGCAAGGCCTGTGGTCTCTTACCTCTGTGTTTCTTCTACGGGTCACCTCTTTGCCACCCTCCTCTCCTCCTTCATCCCCCTTCCTTGCTAAGATAATTCCTCATGGTCTTCAAAACTCAGGGGGGTTACCTCCTTTTTCAGGGAAACTCTTTGACTCCTCCAGCTCCACCCCTCCAAGGCAGAGCGTTCGGTCCTGCTCTGTGGTCTCGCCCTTTCTGCGTTGTATTGTTCTAATGTGCTCACTTGTTGGGACTTTTCTCCACTGGACTGAGATACCTTTGAGCAGAGAAAATATTCACAGCTTCTAAGAAAGGGTCAGACACAGATGGGTCTACACAGGTTAGAAATTCACTACATATTTCTTTTTGGTAAATGTACTAATAGATGCCTAACTAAATGGTATATGCCACATATTTTGATTTTTTCCCTTGACCTTTTGAGAACAGTAAGCACTATCATCCCTAAAGTACTTCTGAGAAATGCCTGAGTGAGTTTGCTGATGGCCATGCTCACTGTAAGCACCAAGGCCTGTATTCACCAAAGTGCTGTCTTATGGGTGAAAAGTTGGGCACAAAACACACTCTTAACTACAGTATAGCGTGAGGTTGATCACATTACACATTACCAGCAACATCTGTCAAAAAAAAAACTTCTTCGGTAGATAAAAGACTGAGAAATGGCCCTACAATGGGAATAACCTAACCACAAATAAAAGCCTGATTGGTCCGTGTGGACGGGCAAGGCCAGGAGTGACCACAGGATGGTTCTGCCCCCAACAGACTCGCAAAGCCATCACGAGAGCCCTCAAGTTCTCTGCCACGGTTTGAAGAGCCTGAAAAGCATCATGGCCTAATTACAACATCTGATGTCCACATCAGCCTGTTATGTCGCCCAGGGTGCCAGGCCCAATTATCACGCTAGTCAAGAGTTGGAAAACATAGTTATGTATTGCACAAACACAAAAGAAATGACTGATCACTCAAAAAAATCCAGTTGGCAGGTAAGAAATTCCAAACGTAGAGCTCTTGGGGAGGCTCTTCTACTTTTTCACTTCAAAGAAGGAATAATGTGTGGGGTTAGGGGCTTTGTATCAACGCTGGCACATGCACATGTCAAGAGAACGATGAGTCTATTTCAGAACCCAAACTACAGAATCCCTTCTCCGAGCCCTGCTGCTTGCTTCCTTCCACTACTGTCCAATCCCAAGAACCCATCTTCCCAGAGCACCGAACCTGGGGTGATTTGCCAGCCCCAGGGTGACCTCTGTGTCTAAAGTCCTGAGGGGACGATGGATGGGGGAGTGGCCTGCAGGGTCAGCCAACAAATAAATTCAGACTTAGAATCACAAGACCGGCACAGGCCAGGTGTCCTGATGCACCCCAGGGGCTCCCTGAGCCTCAACTTCCTCACCACAAAAAGAAAGGCTGGATAGAGGTTCTTTCTAAAATCTATAATCTTCATAGCTATATGTCTTTATGAGGCTTTCTGAGAACCAGGTGCTCAATGACTATATTAGTCTTGCATTTCTTGGATCCTACAATAGCAAATGGATGCTCTGGGGCCATCTGTAAGTGGCTCCTTTAAAGCATGAGCTATAAAAGGCCTTTATTCAGGGAGGACAAGCCAAGGAACACTGCAGGGAGTTTTCAGGGCTGAGGAAGGAGCGGCTGCTGGAGACCTATGCTCAGCTTTTCAAGCCATTTCCCAGCCTACAACCCGGGCCTCTCACTCTATTCAGAAGAAAGAAAATAACTCACAATAAAAAATTCTGTAGCACGAAAAGAACTGCTGCTAATTAGAATCTTCTACAACCTAAGGTTCTTAGGAGGTAATGAAAGAGGAAAAAATGAGCGTCTGGAGAGCAGTCTGACTGCGAGCAAACTTTCAGCAAGCTTATCTCCTCCAGTTCATGATGTAGGAAAGCGTAATCTCCAATAGAGAAGCGGGAGTCTGAAAGGAAGGGAAAAAGCAAAGGAACAGGTAGTCTGCTGTCTGACTATTTGATTTTGAACTTCACGAAGAGCAAAGGTCTTTATGATGACCTGCCTTTGCCCGTGGTTTTAATCTACATTTCTAAGCACAGAGTATTGTGTTAATGATGCAAATAGAAATACATCCTACCAGAGAATGTATCCAAGGGGAAACGAATAAATACAGGGGAATGTGAAGTCTTTAAAAGCCAATAAATGATGACTAAGAGCCCCACACATTACAAATGAGGTCAGAATGACCATCACTACACTGCGATGATATCCCCCCAGGTAACGAGGAAGTAAAGGCTCCCTTCAAAACTGGGATTCCAGACTTGTTTCGCAGGGGACGGGGGATGGCCCAGGAGCAAGGGCAGACCCACGTGGCTGCAGAAATGGCCCACAGCACAGAACCTCGTTCTCAGCGCTGCTGTCCAAGCTGCTATCACCACAGGGAACATTCAGGCTGTTGCTCAGGAGTTGCCTGGGGTCACAGTTATCAGGCCGCATTACGACTCAATGTGCCCTTGAATGGAGAATTTTTCAACCAATTATCCCCTGGCTCTTGGCATTTGCAGATTTCACATTCGTAATTTTAGCCATTCAAGCCCTCGGGGTGGGGTGGGGGGTGGACCGTAAGTGCTTAAACCAGTGGAAATGTGTGTGTTTCTGAGGACTGAATTTTAACCACATATGGTGAGCTATGGATACTGGGTCTGAAGATACTGAGTGAGGAAGGGGCTATAATGATTAAGCATCCACTTGGCTAGGCTACAGGGTCCAGTTCCTTAGTCACACACCAGTGCAGATGTTGCTGTGTGAAATATTTTTTAGATGTAGTTGACATGTAAATCTGTAGACTTTGAGTAAAGCAGATTACCTTCCTTAAGGTGGGTGGGCCGCACCCAATCAGTAGAAGGACTTCATAGGAAAAAAACTGACCTCCCCTGTGCAAGAGGGAATTCTGCCAGTAGACGGTCTTCAGATTTGAACTAGAAGTCTTGCCTGGAGCTCTAGCCTGCCAGCCTGCCCTGCAGATTTGGGGCTTACTTGTCCCCACAATCTCATGAGCCAATTCCTTAAAATAAATCTCTTTTTCTCTCTCTGCCTCTCTCTCCATATGTGTGTGTGTGTGTATACATACATACATATTTATTTATTTATAAATATGTATTTATAACAGAGAGGTCACTCTATCTCATGAGGGCGGCAAGAGCTGCCAAGAAAGTTTTCTTCTAGACTTGGTGAAAACACACTTTTCTGTCATTTGGTCTCCATTCTGGTGCTGGCAAACACACCAGGCAGTTCCTCTGGGCTAAACAGAAGCCTGCGTCCACCCGGTCAGGTTGGAACACAGGCCAGATGGGAGCTGATCTGGGTCTTCTTTCGAGGGCTTCAAACATCTAGCTGCTGTTACTTGAATTCTCAACGCAACTGACGCGTACGACTGTTTCCTCTCCGGAAAGGCAGCGTGCCATCAGTGCAGACAGCCAACGAGGAAATTATATTAGGGAGAGAGAAAAAGTAGGAGCTGCAAGAAATTTATAGGCCAATTACAGCATTTCCCAAATGACCGCCTGGACCATACTGCCAAGATAACATATGTATCAAGGAAATGTAAATCAAAACAAGATTTTGGCAGAGATAACGTGAATCGCTGCTTCCTATGAATGATCTCATTCACAGGCACAGGAGGGCAGGGGGAAAGGAAAGGAAGGGGGAGGGGGCAAGGGGGAGAGGGGAAGGGGGAGAGGGAAGGGGAAGGGGAAGGGGAAGGGGAAGGGGAAGGGGAAGGGGAAGGGGAAGGGGAAGGGGAAGGGGAAGGGGAAGGGGAAGGGGAAGGGGAAAGGAAAGGAAAGGAAAGGAAAGGAAAGGAAAGGAAAGGAAAGGAAAGGAAAGGAAAGGAAAGGAAAGGAAAGGAAAGGAAAGGAAAGGATATATGGGTAGGAGAGACGGGGACAGTCAGCAAAGAAAAATCTGCGGAAGATCCCTCCCCTCTAGCCTCCTGCGTTTCTGGCTGCACAGCCAGGAGAGCCGGCTAAATGGAGGGGGTGGAGCAGGGCTATGTCCTGGGCCCTGTCTTCCTCTGGGAGCTTTAAGTAATGAGAGCAATAAAACAGCCAACGTTTTCTAGAAATTACTATGTCAGGTGCAGTTGATCCTCATTACTCATAGGTACCATTTCTGCAAGTTCACCTACTGGCTACAATTTATCTGCAACTACAAAATTAACATCATCTGCCAACATGCCCAGAAAGGTGAAATGTCTGTGTTGCCCGACCTGCCATGTTCCCAGCCAGGCTGAAACACAGAAAGGCCTTCTCGTGTCGGCCCTCATACTGTAAAATCCATTTGTGCTCTACCTAATGCCACCTGTTTTGCATTTCTGTGTTTCTGTTGGTAATTTCGCTGGTTAAAATGACCCTTGAGGGGCGCCTGGGTGGCTCAGTCGGTTAAGCGTCCGACTTCGGCTCAGGTCATGATCTCACAGTCCGTGGGTTCGAGCCCCGCATCGGGCTCTGTGCTGATGGCTCAGAGCCTGGAGCCTGCTTCGGATTCTGGGTCTCCCTTTCTCTCTGCCCCTCCCCCACCTGCACTCTGTCTCTCAAAAATAAATAAACATTAAAACAAAATTTTTAAAAAATTGACCCCTGAGCGTATATAATACTGGCATGCTGTTTTTTGCTCCTGGGTGCAAGAAGGCTGCAATGTGCCTTCCGTGAGTTACAGAAGCTTCCGGTAGACACGAGTCATAGTGTGAATCAGTAATATGTATTAAACAAGGAGTCTTTTTTTTTTACTTTTTTTTTTTTTTTTTAACATTTATTTATTTTTGAGACAGAGAAAGACAGAGCATGAACAGGGGAGGGGCAGAGAGAGAGGGAGACACAGAATCGGAAGCAGGCTCCAGGCTCTGAGCCATCAGCCCAGAGCCTGATGCGGGGCTTGAACTCATGGACCGCGAGATTGTGACCTGAGCTGAAGTTGGACGCTCAACCGACTGAGCCACCCAGGCGCCCCAAACAAGGAGTCTTTAAACAGTAACTCACATAAAACGAGGCTATCTCTTCTTGATCAACAATCTGACTCCGTATTACTCTGAAGAGTGATGCTTCAGTATTCCCTAATCCAGTGCTCATGGTGGCTTTACAAACCACTAACTATTGCAAATAATGAGAACTGACTGTATGTTTTTGGGGTTTTTTTGTGTTTTTTTTTTATTGCTGAGTTTTCTGCCACCCTAACCCTGGCCCTGGTGCCTGCAGTGACTACCGAGCATAACTACCATGAATAAGGAGAATGGCCTGAACTCTGCACTTAGTGTTTTACATAATCTTCATTGGTAACTCTGTAAGGTATAGACTGTTATCGCTAAGACTCGCAAACTGAGGAACTTTGCTTTAGCACAATTAAGTGGCTTGCCCGAGGTAAGCAGAGAGCAAGGAATTGTCGGGACCCCGAGTCGAGCCCAGACAGAGTGACTCCAGAGCCCGACGTGGACTCTGTGAGCTCGACCGCCTACCATGCACCTTCCCAGGCATCTCAGGGCAGGATTATGGACGCGAGGGGCTCAGAGGCTGGGGAGCCGCTGCAGAGACACCGGACCGGGGCTCTTAACTTCTCTGTGCCACAGACTCCTTTGGTGGACTGATAAGGCAAGCCTACGAACTCCTTTCCAGAATAACGTTTGTGATCTCTTAAAGCACACAGATGACCAAAGAAATCAACTTCACTGGAATACATTTATCAGATCACTGAAAAGTAATTAGGACTGTAGGGTCTGCACACATCCAAAAGAAAGGAAATGCTGCATTTCACGTACAAGTTGGCAAACCAGACCCTGTCCTCCATCCCCTCCCACACCCCGTGCCCCCCCCCCCCCCCCACCAAGTACATGTTCCCTCTTCCCATACGTTCTCCCATGGAAAACTTGCTCAAGGACCCTTGCACCAGCCAGCATCGGCTCTGCCTGAAGCGGCTAAGAGCCGGGCAGGGGCCGGGTTGGGGGTGGTGTACAGGAAGTCCCCTGGCTTAGAAATCCCCTTGTCTCCCCTGAGCTCACATCCTGGGCGCCGAAAGAACACAGTGAACTACAAGTAAGCAGGCTGGGGTTGGGGGGGGAGGATCTCCTACTTAAATTTAACTTCAGGATCTGAGAAGGATTTCTGGAATCGCATCAAGTGTGTAGCGGGAAACAGGCCAACGTCTGCGAGGTCCTTCCTTCCCGCATGTGCAGTGACGAAGCCGCCTCAGATCTTCAGACACGCACACGTCATTCACGGGGTTGGAGGTATGTGTCGGGGAACTCACACGAACAAACGTCTGTGTCACGGGCCTTGGCTCAGTACGGTCGCTCAGGTTCGTAGCAATGTCTCACAATGGAGGCTGATTTTTTTTTTTTTTTTAAAGGGCGGCAGTCTCTGTGGGCTGCCACAAATACAGACTTAACGTGGATCTCACAGGGTCACGTGGATTCCTCCGGTTATCTGAACCCCGAAAAGTGAAGATGAGTCAGTAAACCACACAACTCTGCGTATGGTTATTCGGCAAAGCAGAAGGAGGTGGTCGGGATATACCTGATTTGTTCACCGTGATCCAAATGGCAGAAAACCATTTGAGACTGGGATAAGCAAATTAAAAGAAAATTCTGGATTAGAGGAGACCCGTATGATTGCATGCCATCCTCTTAGCTCGCGTGAGAACAGTCACAAACTTAGTGGCATTACGGGCACTGCGCTTGGAGTCAACTTGAACGCGAAATCAATGGACAACAAGCATCTAAGAAAATTAAATTCCACAGGCATCTGCAAACAAAGAGTTGTCGGTGGCATCTAGCTTGGAAGGCTGGGGTGTTTCTGCAAAACACATCTAAAAACCAGAGCAGGGAATTTCATACTTAAATGCCTCTCTTGCCTTCAAAACAGTCGAAGAGTTCTGGTCTGCTTTTGTTCTCTAGACAGGAGTTTGGGGATCGGACAGAACTAGGTCCGCGTTCCAGTGAATTTCAGCGCTGTGCCAAACAATGGTGAAGTTAAAACCAAAGGGGGCAAAATACCTTTTAGAATGCCCGCTTTATGTAACCTGTGTAAGCAAGTGATCTGGTATGAAGAAAAACAGACTTTTGCCCTTTACCTCCATGAAAAAGGGAAAGAGAGAGACAAGAATTGGTCTGAGAACTCAGTGAAGGCTTCACCCATCCCTCGCCTCCTGGCCCAGGGGAAGCTGGGAAGTGAAATCAAGCAGGCAGCATTTTTTTTTTTTTTTTTTTTTTTTTTTGCAGCAGTACAGAGTTGCGGTTTGGGATGACTGAGAACAGGCGTGACAGAAGGGACTCCCGGGGGTGCTGGGCGACAGCCAGCAGCCACCGCACAAGCACATGCCGTCCTAGGGAGCACGGACGGCACTGAGCGAGAGTGGCACCACCAGCTCCTCCCCCGGGGGATGCTGCACCTGCAGACCGGCCCCAAGCCAGGGACTCTGTCTCATTAAGAGGAACACACAGGTCTGAGAGAGGGGAGCAAGACCGGCCGTCCAGAGCCTGGAGAAAAGGGGGCTTGACAGCAGTCTTTGGAAACAAATGGCTGGGACCCAGGGGAGGCGCAGAGAGAACAGAGGAAAGAGGGAACGGCCTGCAGAGCCCTGACCAGACAGGGTCCACTTCTGGCTGGGAAACGTGCTCGCTTTAGCTCAGGGCGCACAGTCCCCAAGAGGGGCACACTTCCAGGGAAACAACTGAAGGCATGTCATGAACTAGCGGCCTGAAATGGTATTGGGGCTTCAGGATGTCCGGCCCCTGACAACACGTTTCATCGTCCCACCTGGACACCAGGAATCCTGCTGTCCTCTACTGGCAGTGACAGAAGGACCCCCAGAATGCGATCCTGGGCTGCCAAAAGCTGCCTCTGGGCAGGTGGGCAAGAGAGAAAGGACACCGGAGGGAAGAAGAGAGGGCGTTCCCACCATTTTCCAGTCCCAATGCAACCAGAGAGAACCCAGGGTGTCTGTTCCCAAACTTTTGGAAACGAGAATTTAGAGAAAATAAAGCTTATCAATTTTTAATTATTGAGCCTGATCTTTCACTAAATATGTTCATCTGTTTAGTCCTAATCAAGAGCGTCCTTAGATGTCTCCCATCTCCAACCCAAAATGCTAATAAAGCCACAAGGGAGAAAGAGTGTGACAGGGATCACACCTGTCAGAATGGCTAAAATCAACAACACAAAAAGGAACGCGTGCTAGTGAGGATGTGGAGAGAAGGAACCTTCGTGCACTGCTGGTGGGAATGCAACTTGGTGCAGCCACTGTGGGAAACAGTGTGGAGGGCCCTCAAAAAGTTAAAAATACAGGGCGCCTGGGTGGCTCAGTCGGTTCAGCATCCAACTTTGGCTCAGGTCATGATCTCACGGTTCGTGGGTTTGAGCCCCGCGTTGGGCTCTGTGCTGACAGCTCAGAGCCTGGAGCCTGCTTCAGATTCTGTGTCTCCCCCTCTCTCTCTGCCCCTCCCCTGCTAGTACTCTATCTCTCTCTCTGTCTCAAAAATAAAAACATTTTTTAAAAAAAGTTAAAAATAGAACTACCTTACTACCCAGCAATTGCATTACTGGGTATTTACCCAAAAAATACAAGCACACGAATTCAATGGGGTATACGCACACCTATGTTCATGGCAGCATTATTTACAATAACCAAGACAGGGAGCCGCCCAAGTGTTCATCAACTAAAGAATGGATAAAAAAAGATGTGAGATACATACACACACACACACACACACACACACCAAACCCTCAGTTTGTTCTGAATATTCTATTATATATTATTCTAATATATATTATTATACATTAAGTATATGTTATTCTAACATAATATTCTATTACATTACATATAGATTTAATATATATATTATTATATATAATAGAATATCATTCAGCCACAAAAAGAATGAAATCTTTCCATTTGCAAGGTCATGGATGGAGCTAGGGAGTATAATGCTAAGCCAAAATAAGTCAGTTCAGAGAAAGATAAATACCATATGATTTCACTCACATGTAGAACCTAGGAAATAAATAAGCAAAGGGAAAAAATAAGATAGAGAAAGAAATATAAAGAAACAGACTCTTAATTGTATAGAACAAACTGATGGTCTGGGAGGGGAAGGGAAGGGAGGGGACACAGGTGATGGGGATTCATTCAGGAGGGCCCATGTCCTGATGAGCCCCCGGGGATGCATCCAAGTGCCAAACTGAACACTGTCCACCTAAAACTAACATTATATTATATGTTCACTAACTGGAATTAAAATAAAAACTTTTTATTAAAAAAAATGTTAATGTTTATTTCTTTTTGAGAGAGAGAGAGAGAGAGAGAGAGAGAGACAGAGTGCAAGAGGGAGAAAGGCAGAGAGAGAGGGAGACACGGAATCCGAAGCAGGCTCCAAGCTCTGAGCTGTCTGCACAGAGCCCGATGTGGGGCTCGAACCTACGAACTGTGCAATCGTGACCTGAGCCAAAGCCGGATGTTTAACCGACCGGGCCACCCAGGAGCCCCCAAAATAAAAACTTTTAAAAAGAAGCAGGTGTGTGACAGGGCAATGCAGCCAAATGGCCCAATGGGCACACTCCATGGGACTCTGAATTCTCCATGACAGATTCTAAACATTTTTATGCTTTCACTTTCATCCTTATCTTTAACATGTTAATGAAAGTGTCTTCAGACCATGGCATTGACCACCCACTAACCAAAAGCCTCAAAGTGCAGCACCTACATGTGACTGTACAATCGTGTGGGTTCTAAGCTGGGCTACTCCTTGTGCTTTAACAGTTTTGCTAAGAGCAGGGCACCAGGGCGGCTTAGTCAGTTGAACGTCTGACTCTTGATTTCAGCTCAGATCATGATCCCAGGGTTGTGGGATCGAGCTCCACGTCAGGCTCCATGCTGAGCATGGGGCCTGCTTAAGATTCTCTCTCTCCCCCTCTCTCTAAAATAACATAACATAACATAACATAACATAACATAACATAACATAACATAACATAACATAACATAACATTATAAAATAAAACAAAACAAAACAAAATAAAATAAAATAGTTTGCTAAAAGCAAAGGAATCAAGCATAGTACACAAGTGAACGGTCACACAAATAGGCGAAATGAGCCTGCAGGAAAAAGCAAACTCCCACCAGGCCTCCTTTCTTGCCCTCAGTCTCCCCCTCTGATCTCAGTTTCCTGTCCTGTATCTTCCTCATTCTGTTACAGCCATGCCAACGTCTCGTACAGTTAAAAACTATAGGCAAGATATAATAAACTACAGTAAAAATGTAGTTAAAAACTGTAATTCGTTTTTTCTTGGGTTTATCGTTCACTGTCCAGAACAGAGGCCAGCCAACTACAGCCCTGGAAGAACGTCTGGCCCACCACTTGTTCCTACAAATAAAGTTTTACTGCAGCACGGTCACATCCATTCACCAGTGGCCACTGTACCTGTGGCTGCTTTGATGCTATGACGGCAGAGGTGAGAAGCTGTGACAGAGACTGTATGGCACATAAAGATGAAATCATTGGGGCGCCTGGGTGGCTCAGTCGGTTAAGCGGCCGACTTCAGCTCAGGTCACGATCTCACGGTCCGCGAGTTCGAGCCCCGCGTCGGGCTCTGGGCTGATGGCTCGGAGCCTGGAGCCCGCTTCCGATTCTGTGTCTCCCTCTCTCTCTGCCCCTCCCCCGTTCATGCTCTGTCTCTCTCTGTCCCAAAAATAAATAAACGTTAAAAAAAAATTAAAAAAAAAAAAAGATGAAATCATTTACTCTCTGAGCCTTGAACTGAAGAAATCTGCCAACCCCTGGTCCAGAATCTAAGTCCTGAAAGGACAGGAAACTGTTATGTTCATTCGTGTATCCCAAGTCCCTGTCCCATGGTAAGCCCTCCATAGATATTTGTAGAAGGGATTTTTATAAATGGCGCAAGGGGTTTTGTTCTTATCTTTGTCTGGGTAGCCTAAATACAGAAAATGGAGCCACCAGTCATGGCACCTTAAATCACACATGGAGAGCAAATAGCCCTGAGCAGTAACGGTGAGTACCTTTCAGGCTTATACCAATTAAGAAAACACTGGGTGTTCATGAGAATTCTTTTCCCCGTAAAAAGGGGTACCCACATTCGCAAGTGTGAGAAGCACTGGGATAAGACGTTTGATCTGTGGAGCAGGTCCACAAAGACGGCTCTTGTGACCGTGAGACCGAGAAGCCACGCAAACCACCGAATCACCTGGATTCTCAGGAGCCTTAATTCTCGTCTGGCCCCCTGTTCCTGTCCAGTTGTACTTACAAGGTTCTGTGTCTCAGTGCCTGGTTCACAGACAAGGTTTTCCAGGGGGACACAGTCTCCAGAAGAGGGATATCCCTGGTCCCAGTCTAAGATGAGGAGAGAAGGTGTAGGCACCCATAGACTCCACTCTCTCTGGTATCGTGAGTCCAAGAGAAGAATCAGGAAAATACTTCAATTCCACTTCTTCTGAAGTATTGAGGGACCTCTTCAAAGTCTTACAGAATCAAGGAATTATCCTCGAATATAACTGCAGAAACGAACCATGGACCCCATCTAAGCCAACGTGTGCATCTCCCAGAGAACGTGTGGCTCAGAGTTTTGCCCAAAGTCAGACTGCACTGGTGGCAGAGTCAGCCCTGAGCGTCCCCGTCTTCTCTGGGTCTGTCTCTGCCTGCGACACATCTCCCTCTTGCCACAGAAACCAGAGACTTATTCGATGGCTAGTGGTTCCATCCTTCCGGGTTTTTAGAAATGGGAGAAACCGATCCTACAATTTCCACTTCGAGAATCTGGCCAAGAGGCCCCCTCCAGTCCACAGAGGTGTTGTAGCGACAAGATCTGGCAACCGCCTCGCTATGCATCCACACCCACTGACGCCTATAGAAAAACATGTTTCACCGAATGGTCACAAAGGGCATTAAAAAAACTCTCACCTGCCCTGCATGTTACCACTGCTGCCACCACCATGATCAAATCACCATCAGCATGCCAGCGGCAGAGGCCACCATGCTTTAGTTTCATTCCATCTGAGGAAAAACAAGACCTGGGGAGGCGGGGAACAATCCTTCGAGCCTGTGGTGATCTGTAAGTAAGGACACTCTGGCAGGAACGTGGCTCGGCATCTGACTGTGCCAAGAAAACTCAACTCAACCAGGGGTCGGCACAGAGCTCTCTTCGGGGTCCTTCAAATCCCTGCAAGTGTGCGAATTACACCATCTGAGGCAGAACTCGAGAAAATGGTTCTGCCGTTAAGATTTAGATGAGTTAATTCTTGCACGAAAACCTTGCTTCTTTATTATTAGTCCTCTTTTGTCTCAGAACATGCTGACGGCCCAAGTCTTCATTCCCAGAGACCTACAAAATGTCATAGATGACTTGGGTTTAGCTTCTTAGGAGCTCGAGGTGGTTGACCAATGGAGGCCCTACTTTAGGTTCGAAGGAAGCAATCAGTAATACAAATTTGCATTGGAACATTTTTTGAAAGTCTCGAGGATTTCCACTTTTCCTATTTTATTCTTTCAACCAAGACGAAAAAAATTCTTTGATTTCCTGCTAAAGAGTCCCTCCTTAGAGGGGCGCCTGGGTGGCTCAGTCGGTTAAGCGTCTGACTTCAGCTCAGGTCACGATCTCGCAGTCTGTGAGTTCGAGCCCCGCGTCGGGCTCTGGGCTGATGGCTCAGAGCCTGGAGCCTGCTTCCGATTCTGTGTCTCCCTCTGTCTCTGCCCCTCCCCCGTTCATGCTCTGTCTCTCTCTGTCTCAAAAATAAATAAACGTTAAAAAAAAATTAAAAAAAAAAAAGAGTCCCTCCTTAGAATCTTCCAGAAGAAATTCCTTTTATCTAAAGATGACTGCTTCTATGATTAATGAATTTCCACCTTCATGCATAAGCTGTAAACTCGCACATGAGAGGATAATTCAGGACTATTAGAAAAGCCACTTGAAAATAAGGAAGGAAAATTGTAGCGAAATCATGTATGATGGGCACGAAGCAGGTGTATTTATTATGAAATTACCTGATCTAACCAAGAGAGCTATTTTCCCTTCAGCAATAAATGCCAGCTCTTGGAACTTCAGCAAATTACGTATGCTGCAAAAAACATGCTTCCACTTCTTAAGAGGTAAATTTGGGCTTTTTTCTTCTCTGTAATTTCTTCCTGTATTTTTTTTTTCAAAATTGATTTTTAATTTTAGCATTCATACAGAAATCTATTCTCTTCATTCAAAATCAGACCATCACAACACATTCTGCGGTACCTTCCCTATCCCCATCTCTGTCACCCTTCCCAGTGACAACCAGTACCATGCTATTTTGAATGTTATTATCCACCTTTAGAAAATACTTTTAGGGGTGCCTGGGTGGCTCAGTTGAGCATCTGCCTTTGGCTCAGGGCGTGATCTCACAGTTCGTGAGTTCGAGCCCCACGTCAAGCTCTCTGCCATCAGCACAGAGCCCACTTCAGATCCTCTGTCTCCCTCTCTGCCCTGCCCCACTCGTGCATGTGCATGTGTGCTCTCTCGCTCTCAAAAATAAATGTAAAAAAAAAACACCACTTTTACAACCCATATGCACATACACTGCATTCTTCTGTGTTTCATTACATTTATAGGTACTATGGTGTTTCATTCTGCAACTTGTTTTTTTAATTGGGAAATCTTTTTTTGAGATCCACCCATTTTGAAATACAGATAGAAAAACAGGGAAGATAGATTTCAGTCATTCCTTTTCAATGCTGTTGACTTCTCTATTATAAGCATTGTCTACATTGTATCTATTCATCCTTCAAGGGATGGCCATGAGGCTCTTTGTTTCTAAGTTTTTGCTGTTACAGCAATACAGAGAACAGTCTTATTCATCATAGCTACGTGACTCTATGTTTGCACGTCTTTAGGACAGACATTTGGAAGCTGAGTGCTTGAGTCACAGGGAAAGTGACTACAGTGTTACTAGGTTCTGTCCAGCTGCCCTCCCCAGATGCTAATGCCACTTGTTCTCCATCAGTATGGCGGGTACTGTTTCCCCTGAGCTCGCCAGCTCTCCACATCCTCCCACCGCAAAATTCTTTAACAATCTGTGGATGTGTTTTAATTTGCATTCCCCTAGCTATTAGTGAAGTAGAGCTCATTTCATTTACTGACCATTCTGTTATTCCTCATCTGTGAGCCCAATGCTTCCACCTTTCATTTTTCCATTTCTGGCTTTATTTTTATCATAAATTGGAGGCGTTTCTTATATATTCTTCCATTATACCTTCGCCTAGGCTTTATCTGGTTTCGTGTTGTATTTTGTGATATAGAAGTTCTAAATGCTGCTGTAGTTATGTTTAACAGTATTTGCCCTTTATGGATTTTGCCCTTTGCTGTGTGTTTTGTTGAAGAAGCTGTCCCTACTCCGACGTTGCGCAGATGTCTTTCCATGTTGTTTTGTAACTCACTTAAAGTTTCTTTTTCCATCTTTGGGGTCTTTAATTTACTGGAGTATATATATTAGTTGTGGATTAACTCTAATGTTACTTCATTTTGTAAGGCTCAGCCACTGGAAAATCCCATTTATTAAATTATCTGTGCTTTCCCAATTGCTGGAAAAGTCATCAATCATATACTGTATTTTCTCTCCTGTAGCAAAAGGAAGGAAGGAAGAAAAGAAAAGAGAAAGAAAGAGAAGGAAAGGAAGAAAGAGAAAGCAAAAAGAAAAAGAACGAAAGAATGAAAGAGGAAGGAAGGAAGGAAGGAAGGAAGGAGAAAGAAAGAAAGAAAGAAAGAAAGAAAGAAAGAAAGAAAGAAAGAAAGAAAGAAAGAAAAAGAAAGAAAGAAAGAAAGAAAGAAAGAAAGAAAGAAAGAAAGAAAGAAAGAAAGAAAGAAAGAAAGACCGACCTCTGTTCTTCCACTGACTATGGGAGCTATCTGTAAGAATATCATAACCTCTCATGCCCTCAGGTTCTAATGTGAACAATCAGATTGGATTAAACATTCCCTATGTCTCTCAAATACCAGACTATAAAGCCAAATGTCATAATATTTTTTAATGTTTTTATTTTTGATAGAGAGAGCGAGCGAGCATGAATGGGGGAAGGGGCAGACAGAGAGGGAGACAGAAGCCAAAGCAGACTCTAGGCTCTGAGCTGTCAGCACAGAGCCTGCCTGGTGCAGGGCTTGAACTCAGGAACTGAGAGATCATGACCTGAGCCAAAGTCAGATGCTGAACTGACTGAGCCACCAGGCGCCCCAAATGTCATATTTTATATGCTTTCTTTCTCCTTCCCCATAAATATCTGATTGTTAAAAATGGAGACTCACCTTGGTTTCTAATACTATTCCACTAAATAACTAGGGCTCCTTGGAAAAGTGGCTGATTCTAGGACTAGGACGGGAAACACGCAAAACACACCTGCAGCATCTTATGATGCCAGGTAGTAAAGAGGTACTCACAACCAAACAGTAACAATAAAAATCCCACACACAATGGCAGCATCAGTCAAAGTGGCATGGGGACCGACAGAGCCACCAGTGGACAAAGCCAAGACAACTGAAGCAAGCAAATGAATAGTGCCAGCATGTGACCCAAAGTACAAAATAAATATCCATGAGTCCATAGTGACATAAATAAATGACTGAATAAATGCGGGAGGAGAGACATCTCTCCCTTGCGGAAGAAACCCAAAGGTTCTCCACAGACACTCTGCCTTCAAGGAGGGAGACCACACAGCCCCCCACTCCCCACGTTAAGCTGCACACAGTAACATCCCTCCAAAGAGGAGACAGTGCAGCTTTTCAGGGAAGACGCCTGACAAACGCTCCCTTGGCCAGTGACCAAGGCCAACGTCAACACGGGTAAGTCACGTTCGAAGCATGTACGTTTGACGTGATGTGACGAGAACGGCCTCTGTGGTCTTTCTCCCCGACACACAACTGCACCCCAATCAGGAGACAAACATCAGATCCCAAGCAAGGGGCAGTTTACAAAACGTCTGTGCAGCACTCCACAAAACTGTCATCAAAAACAAGGGAAGACTGAAAAACTGTCACCGCCAAGGAGACATGGCAACTTATAGGTGATGTGGTACATGGGATGGGGCCCCAAAGCAGAGGAAGGACTTAGGGAAGAACTAACGGAACATGAGTAAGGTACAGACTCACATTAAAAATAACGTTATCTCGGGGCGCCTGGGTGGCTCAGTCGGTTGAGCGTCCGACTTCAGCTCAGGTCACGATCTCGCGGTCCGTGGGTTCGAGCCCCGCGTCGGGCTCTGGGCTGATGGCTCGGAGCCTGGAGCCTGCTTCCGATTCTGTGTCTCCCTCTGTCTCTGCCCCTCCCCCGTTCATGCTCTGTCTCTCTCTGTCTCAAAAATAAATAAACGTTAAAAAAAATTAAAAAAAAAATAACGTTATCTCTACTGGTTAATCAACTGTGACCAAAATATTGTGCTAATGATGATGTTGTGATGTTGACCACAGGGCAACTGGATGTAGGGCCTATGGCAACTCTGCACACAATTACATACAATATACAATTTTCCTGTAAATAAACGTAAGAATGAAGAGCTTAGGAGGTGCCTGGATGGCTTAGTCGGTTGAGCGTCTGACTCTTGATCTCAGCTCAGGCCTTGATCTCAGGGTCGTGAGTTCAAGCCTTGCGTCGGGCTCCACGCTGGGAATGGAGCCTACTTAAAAAATAAATAAAAACTGGGGCGCCTGGGTGGCGCAGTCGGTTAAGCGTCCGACTTCAGCCAGGTCACGATCTCGCGGTCTGCGAGTTCGAGCCCCGCGTCGGGCTCTGGGCTGATGGCTCGGAGCCTGGAGCCTGTTTCCGATTCTGCGTCTCCCTCTCTCTCTGCCCCTCCCCCGTTCATGCTCTGTCTCTGTCTGTCCCAAAAATAAATTAAAAACATTAAAAAAAAATAATAATAAATAAATAAATAAATAAAAACATAAAAAGCTTATTTAAGAAAAATGGAGAGGGGCGCCTGGGTGGCTCAGTCGGTCAAGCGTCCGACTTCGGCTCAGGTGACGATCTCATTGTTCTTGAGTTTGAGCCCCGCGTCGGGCTCTGTGCTGACAGCGTGCACTCTGTCTCTCCCTCTCCCAAAAGTAAATAAACATTAAGAAAAGAAAAGAAAAGAAAAGAAAAGAAAAGAAAAGAAAAGAAAAGAAAAGAAAAGAAAAGAAAAGAAAAGAAAAATGGAGAGATGCAAGACTATCTTTTCATGCAGTGAGATCACTGATGGGCTGAAAACCCCAGGAGCACAAATCATCCCAAGCACAGGCTGGCCGCCCTCCTGCAGGATGAGTCAACGTGTGCTTTTCAGCGCTCGGAGCCATCACATGTATTTCAACTAGCTTGTCCGTCCACTGCTCTTGCCAAGCCTTCGGAGACTGAGGGCAGCTGGGTGACGAGAGCTGGCAGGGCAGGTGACGCCTATGCCAAAATGGCAGTAATTCGGCCCTCACTGCCCCCAAGATGGGAGAGTGGAGGATTCGTTGAGGAAACATCAGGTACACGGAGCAGCACGCAGGGCGCAGTCCATCTATGGTTCCACCACTTTCCTCGCTGAAGTCTTTTCCACAGACGGGGAGAGAGATTTCTTAAACTACAGGACCTAGGAAAAACCTGACCACCTGCAATAATAATAATATGTATATACCAGTGATATCCCTGATAAGCTCTATAAGTCTCTGTTTTAATTTTTTTAATGTTTATTTTTGAAAGAGAGAGAGAGAGAGCGCGCGCGCATGAGCAGGGGAGGGGCAGAGAGAAGGAGACACAGAATCCGAAGCAGGCTCCAGGCTCTGAGCGGTCAGCACAGAGCCCGACGTGGGGCTCGAACCCACAAACCATGAGGTCATGACCTGAGCCGAAGCCGGATGCTCAACCGACTGAGCCACCCAGGCTCCCGAGCCTCCGTTTTCTTGAGTATAGGATGGGAACACACCCACTCTGTCTACCTGCCAGGGTGATCACGAGGTAACAGAGGACTACTCAGTCCACACACCTACGGGCTCGCAAAGCACAGCGCAAAGAAAGTTCCAGTGGCACGGCCGGTGACAACTACGAGAAGAGCCATTCATCCAATACTACTTCTAACCCCACTTCTGCTCCGTGTGGCATGCCCAGATGACCCGCCACGTACAACCGCCTCACCTCTGTGTCCCAGAGCTTATTCAGTACGTGCTGCTCGTTTATCAAGTGGGGTTTGAGGAGGGAGACACCACATGCATTACTGGCTTTCCCTGTCACGCTGAGGGAAATGTTCCCGAGGTAATTTAAGGTCTTTGCTGTGTCACAAAGGTGTGGAAGTGCAAACGTTCGTAAGCTGGCAGCTTCCTGCCTTCCTGTCCGTCTTCGTCCGCTGGGCTAACGGCCGGCATGACCCTCGGAAGACAATGCTTTCACCCAGGGCCTCATCCGTCGTGTGGCCGCACGGACCGTAAGGCCCAACTCCTCCGTCCAGCTCTCCCTGTGAGAAGCCAGCCTCAGCGAAGATCAAGTTCTCTACCCCCTTGCCTCCTGGCCTAAGATTTGTTCCTTCTCTTTGTCTCCTCGCATATTAAAGCATTAGCCCTCCAGGGGAACTGTCACTGTTACTGTCACTGTCACAGAGTAGCAGCCATCTTCCCTTGATGCCAATTACAGCAACAACGGCCTGGGGAAGCACGGCTCTCCGTGAATAAAGAAATTAGCCTCCCCTGCAGGCCCCCGCCGTTCCGGCCCGTCCCCGACAGGCTCTGACCAAGGTCCAACCGTGAGGCTTCATTTAGAAGCTCGGTAATGCGCTAACTCACTTTTCCACTGCAAAAATCGGGAACAGCTGGATGTTTAAATTTCCATTTGCGGTGAACTCAGCCCTTTCTTAGCTCTCGTTCCATTACCAATTTTGGTCACAGAGGGGCACTCAACAGTTGCCTTCGTGCTTGAATCCAGAAATCGATGGCGTTCCTCATGCACAGCAATGGCTTACAAAACCATCTCCTCTTGACAGGATGGGTGTTCCCATGACTTTCTTAATAATGCTTTGTGGCACCTAGGACCAGGCCTCACACATCAGGATGTTGATACACATAATGCCGATTTCACAGAGCCTGGCTAGGCAGCAACATGTCCCCCACCACCGCCTAAACTGGGAATGGTGGGCTCTTTCCATATTCATGACCACACCAAAGCTAAATCTAAAACAAAATCAAAGTGAGAGACAAAGGCTTCAATTGCATCTTTAGCTCCTGAGTTGGGACTCCAATCCTAATTAACTTCATGTACGATTATTAAACCAGAAGCAGGGAGCTGCTTTTCACTGAAGAAATGTAAAGCAGCCCGTATTCTCTGCTATTTGCGTGTATGAATTCCTTGCTGAGTTAGAACCTTTGTCATTCACGGTGAGCATTCATATTCACTTTAAAAATCTTGAAACATATCCTCGTTATATAGAGATTAGAGTTTCTGCGATTTAAGAGGATGTATGTTGTGATCTGACAAAGGGCTTTGCTAGGAAAACTGTCATATCGTGAGTATACAGGGGTTATTCTCACTATAAAAAGACTACGCTTTAAAAGGGGACTCACCCATTTTTAATTTTTTTAATGTTTATTTTTGAGACAGAAAGAGAGAGAGCAAGTGAGTGCAGGGGAGGGGCAGAGAGGGAGGGAGACACAGAATCTGAAGCAGGCTCCAGGCTCTGAGCCATCAGCACGGGGCTCGAACTCATGAACCATGAGATCATGACCTGGGCCAAAGTTGGATGCTTAACTGACTGAGCCAGCCACCCAGGCACCGCTACAAGGGGAATCATATCCTGAGTGCTTCAACATTTCTGTTAAGATATTTGTTCATCTTAACTAGTTAAGGGATAGTCTGGTATAGGGACACTGTGAGGGACACAGAGAAATAAAGACACCATCTCTGTCATTGTGGATTTGTGAGTCCAGAAAGGAAATGCACACACATAAAAACACCGTGAGCCAGGGTAGGCACACACACAGAGGGGTTGGACAGGCATGGGAGAAGAGCCAGAGGGGCTTGGCTGCCTGCACAGCAGAGGCAGCCTGTGCACTGGGCACTGGAAGGCAGAGCGTCAGCTGGGAGAAGAGATGGGAGGGGGGCAGCCGGAGAGGGGAGGAAATGGCAGAGCGAGCAAAGGCACTGGGTGGGAGGCTGAGGCTGTGCTCAAATGGCAGCAAAACCACCCAGCTGAGCTAGAGGACGAACACTGCAGGTGCAACAGCAGAGAGGAGCCTGGGGCGGCCCTGAGCGCCAGGACGTAGGAAGCAATGAAGGAGCCGCTCTGGAAACACTCCTCTGCCGCTATGCTTACTGCACGGATGGGGCACGTGAGAGATGGACACGGGGCGATAAGTCCCGAAATCCTTGAACAGGAAGGTGCAGAAGAGGAAGGATGTTCAGAATCTCTGCCACGAATGGTCATTCCGAATTGGTGCTCGAATATCGTGGAGTCCACACTCTAAGCCAGCAGGTAAGGACAACTTGGGGTGGGAAAGGGGGGGATTACCCCCAGCCTGTCTGGAAGACAGCTCAGATGAAAGGGGGTACCCAGGGTTCCATCCATCCTGCTGTCTTCTCTCCCCAGACTTGAGGCCACGAACCGTAAGTCGTACCCAAAGCCCTAACGCCTATTCCACAGTAAGAATGCAATAATGAGAAGACGAGTAGCTGCCATCTTTAACGAACAGCAGGCTCAAAGGTTTTGCATGATTATCTTACTTAAGTCGATCCCTAATCCTGGAAGGCAGGCATCATAGGCCTCATTCCACAGATGAAATGGTCCGGCACCCAGTAGGCTGAAACTTGCAAAATATCTGCTCAGTTACTCATCATTCATAAGCAAAATGGTCACGGAAGGACACATCACCAAAAATCATCGTATTTTCCGTTATTAGCAGATATCGGGTATTTTTATATATTTTAGCAGATAGTTTCTAAATGAATTTCTGTTTTTCCAGATTTGCCGAGATTCAAGTGGCAAATAAAAATGGTATACGTTTAAGATGTGGAATGTGATGCTTTTTCATACGTATACATTGTGAAATGACCCCCATGCCCAAGTTAATTAACATTTTCACCACCTCATATAGTTACCTTTTTTCTATGTGGTGAGAACACTTAAGATCTATATACCCTTAGCAAATTTCAAGTACACAATATAGTATTATTTTTTTAAGTTTATTTAAGAGATAGTGAGTGGGGGAGGGGCAGAGAGAGAGAGAGACAGACAGAGAGAGAGAATCCCAAGCAGGTTCCACACTGTCAGTGCAGAGCCTGATGCAGGGCTTGAACTCATGAACCATGAGATCACAATCCAAGCTGAAACCAAGAGTCAGACACTCAACCAACGGAGCCACCCAGGCACCCCATCCAGTATAGTATTATTAACTATAGTCCCCACAGGTAATTCATCTTGTGTAACTGAAACTTTGTACCCTTTGATCAGTGTCTCCCTCTAGGCCCCCACCCTGGCAACAACCATTCTATCCTCTACTTTCAGGAGCTCAAATTTTTTCGATTCCCCATATGAGTGATACCATGGGGTAATCTATGACTAGATGTTTGTTTAACTCCTATCTCTGAAATCATCACATAGAGTTGCCGCTAGCCGTCTGTGGCTACTTAAACTTAATTAAAATGAAATGAAATGCCGAGTTCAGTTTCTCAATAAAACCGGCCACATTTTAAGTGCTCGGGAGTCACATGTGACCAGTGACTAGTCACATGTGCCAAGCTGCACAGGGCAGTTCTGGAATGTTCCATTGCTTTTGGATAGCACTGCTCTATAACCTCACGGGATTTCCTGGGAGAAATCCTTCCCTCCGTGCAAAGTCGCTGACTGGTCAGACACAGCATCTCATTGGAAGGTCCCTCCGTGTCCCACCCCAGTTATGTTATTTCAGCAAATGACCGTTTGGCATGGGCTCTCCATTAGATATGGTACTCATTAAGTGTGGGGGACACAAAGCAAAGTCAAACATGCCTTGAAGGGGTTTACAGCCTATCAGAGGAAGAAGAAATCTTCAGTTATAATTGGATGTTGTCGTATTTGCAACACATAAAACAAAACACTGATACCCAAAATACACAAGGCATGGGAAGCTACCTAAATAGGATAATGACTGAATGGCGGTGTATTCACTGGATAGGATTCTATAGGAGTTTAAGTGATTGAACCAGAACTATATAGCTCATGATGTCAGCTCAGATCATGATCTCGTGGTTCGTGGGTTCAAGCCCCATGTCTGGCTCTGTGCTGCTAGCTCGGAGCCTGCTTGGGATTTTCTCTCTCCCCCTCTCTCTGCTCCTCCCCTGCTCTCTCTCTCAAATTTTAAAAAATAATTTAAAACAGAAAGAGAGGAGTTGGGACAGACAAGTCCAGTGGGAACAAACTCCAAGGGCAAAGATGAGGAGGACGTGAGGGAACACAGTGCGGCCGGAAGCAAAGCAGAAAGGCGGGTGTAGTGAAAGATACCACAGGGGCGGTTAGCAGCCGGGTCCCTGGCAGTCTTCAGTACTCCCCTAAACATCTGGCCCATGATCCTGTGGGCAATGGCGAGCTACCGAAGCATCTTAGGCTGCACGATAGCAGACCGTCACGTTACAGACCGTCAGCTGGAAGGTCCAGAAAGACCTCAGAGACCAGTGCACCCCTGCCTTTGGTCACCAGTCACACAACGCTGAGTCAGCAAGTCTGGAGCAGACAAGGCAAGGAGAGCAGAGCCGGGCGAGACTGGAGACTGTGCCTGGGGGGGGTTCTTCAAGGTTCCACTCACATGTC
This sequence comes from Neofelis nebulosa, assembly GCF_028018385.1. Classification (NCBI taxonomy): domain Eukaryota; kingdom Metazoa; phylum Chordata; class Mammalia; order Carnivora; family Felidae; genus Neofelis; species Neofelis nebulosa. The sequence goes on along the minus strand of NC_080794.1, from coordinate 5,044,578 downwards.
ACTGCCACCCTGTCCCCAGAATTAACCTCCGGATAGCGATGCCAGCTCCCAACGTGCCCTTCACTGGGTTCTGTGACGCTGCAGAGAATGAATTCATTCGAGTATTTCTCTGCAATGAACACACAGTTAAGCTTTCTCAGTCTGGGGGCGGGGAGGAGGGGCGCGAGACCCTGCAGGAAGAAGGGACTTCTCTCCCTGACTCCAGGTTCACAGCAGCAGTCAGTGCTCTGGCGGTGAGGACGCGGCAGGGGTGAGGCGCTCTGGCCCGGGCATACTGCGGAACCCAAGTCTCTCTGCAGCCCCGGGGCCCCGGCCCAGCCTGGTGACCTCTTCCCTGCAGACCCACCCGCGCCAGCACCCTGCCTCCCCATGCCTGCCCGTCCCCATCCGGGACGTCTGTCTCCTGCAGCCTTTCAGTTGGGGCACTGCGTGTGCCAGGCCTCCCTCTGCACGCCCCTGCCTGCTCCAGCTTGCCTGTGCCTTCCTGATTGCCCGCTGACTGCAGGCCACCTCCGGTCCCAGACAACCAGCACATTTCTCTGCCACCGCGATGGGGGTGGGGGAGGGGTGCCGCCTCACCTTCACCAATGTGGTGCGGCCCCCAGCCTTGGGGACAGGCCTCCGCCCAAGTCTGTCCCCTGGATGCTCTCCCTCAGCCCTGAGGCGTCCTGCAGAGTTCTGCAACAGCTTGCAGTCACTCTGTTGAAGCCTCCCATCACGCAATTGCTACTCTGATGCCATCGGTCTGCCCCCTAGGCTGGGGGTGAGGGGTTTGGGGTTCCTGGAGGGCAGGGCCCATCTTCCCTCCCAGGAACATAACAAAGTGGGGGGGCAGGTCCCAGATGTCCAAAGAGATTCCACAGGACCAGGACTGTCGGCAAAACGCACCCCTGTGCAGCAGTCAGGAGAGGATGCCAGCACGCCCCTCTGCCCCATAGTGACCGACCCTGCGCTACGCTGCCCTGTTACTGTCTTCCAAGGCAGTGCCCTCGTGCGGCACCTCGTTCACAGGAAACGAGTCGTGGGGTTTTGCTGCAAGCAGAGTGCTTTAGATCGGATGGAATCTTGTCCTTCCTTGGTAGTTAAAGAAGAGCGTTCTGAAAATGTGCCCTGGCCTCCCTCGGATTGGAACCGCCGAGAAGCAAAGCAACCGAACCTGAGTGCTGGTCTTGCTCGGTGTGTGCCTGATGTTCACGTGGTGTTTCATAAGTTTAGATGTTAACAACGTGAGGTCTTAAAATTTCATTCAAAAACAAACCAACCTGGGGTACCTGGGTGGCTCAGTCAAGCACCCAACTTCAGCTCAGGTCATGATCTTGAGGTCTGTGAGTTCAAGCCCTGCATCCGGCTCTGTGCTGACAGCTCAGAGCCTGGAGCCTGCTTCAGATTCTGTGTCTCCCTCTCTCTCTCTGCCCCTCCCCTGTTCATGCTCTGTCTCTCTCTGTCTCGAAAATAAATGTTAAAAAAAAAATTTTTTTTTAATTTTGTTTAATAAAGTAAAAACAAACCAATCCTTAAGCCCCAAAAGATTAAGGAATAATCGTGACCGGGAGGAGCAGAACCACAACACCTGAAGGCAGTGTTGCTCAGACACACAGGCCTGGGTTACAGAACGACCCATATGGGGTCAACCCGCCCCCCATCACCCTCCCCCCCCCCCCCCCCCCCAGTTACCAGCTATTTGACTTTTGGCAAATTTCTTAACCAAGTCGATCTAATTTCATCACCTTGCCTGCTTTCTGTCAGTATCTAATGAGGGAATGCAAACTTGTGCCACTCTCAGCACAGAGCCCGGATCCCTCATCAGCCCCCGGGCACTAATTAGCCATCATCAATCACGGCAGAGTGAAACACCCTCAGAAAAACCCTATGTGCAGATGAAAATGATTCAGGGGGCTGAGATGCTCGCCACGGGAGCAAACAAATGCCTTGTGCTGGTACATGCCAGAAAGGGGACGTTTTGGAAATCAGGGTGAGTTGCCAGGGAACCCACAGATTCCCCCACCTCCCTATCCTCCCGAGGGTCTCTCCTAGCTCGCCTAGTCTCAGCCGAATCGACCTTCCTTCCGAATCCCCGCTAGACTGGCTGAGCACCAGAATACTGTGTGTGGCTGTATACACACATTATTCATAAAATGTTCCATCTGCTCTAGGATGACAATAAAATGCCCCCAGGTGAAGACAAATCAATCGAATTCCACTGCAAACTCTGAGCAGGCATTCAGAATAGAGATAAGGAAAACTTCATTTGCCCCCCCCCCCTTCTCTCCAGCGATGTCATTCCTTAAGAGCCCAGAAAGACATCCTAGATAAATGTGCAACTGGGTCAGGAAGTGGGTACCCAGAGGCTGCAGACGCTGGGCTCTGCAAAGCCCTGGCCCCTTCTGCCTGTGCTGTGCCAGCCCTGCTCTCCGCTGAGGACAAAGTGTGTCCTCGCAGGGACGAGGTATGCGAGCTAGGTACAGGGATGAGCAGGGGACCTGTACGTGGCCCTCCTGCTGGTGACGCCCTGCCCCGTGCCCAAGAACAGCCTCCATTCTCAGGGCATCAGAAAGTATTCAAAAGCAGCTCAGACAGTGACTGCCCGGCTGACCTTATCACAGAGCAGAGCGGCAACCCCGTCAAAGACGAGCGATCGGTCTCAACACAGGGGGAGGCTCCGAGCCAGGCTGACGCCTGGTTCAAAACCGCGGGGCGCTCCCGGGTGCCCGCGGCCGGCACTGCGGCCAGACGCGGGCTCGTCCCTCTTGTTCGGGGCCCCCACCTCTCATGCCCATGGCGGTCAGTCCCTCCCACGGGTACGCACTGCCAGGTCACCCACCGCCCGACTCCCCCTCTCCCTCTCCTCCCCACATCGCGCTCTGCTCTCAAAAACACCTGGGAAACACCTTCCCTGAAAACCTCTGTATCTCCATGTCTGGCTCCGACTCCCCAGGGGAAAAAATGCACACGTGGCTACGTTTTAGATACATTTAAAGATGAGAAAATTGAGGCCCCAGGAACTGCCTTTTTAAAAATCGCATGGCGGGGTGGGGTGGTTGTCAAGGATGGAGCCTGGGCTACAACCCGGTCACTTAAGCCCCACAAAGTACTTTTTTATCAGGAAGCCTCTCCAGACACAGTATTTCAGTGCATCAGGACACAAGGACAAAGCGAGAAGCCTGATGGACCTCCCCCCACCCCACCCCCACCACCCAGCTGAGCAGGGTCCCAAGGTGAAAGCCAGGAAGGAGTGATGTAGTTTGCCACTGTTCTGGGCCACCACTCCGGCGGTGCCCAGTGGTTCCAGGAAATGGGCCACAGGCTTCCGCAGGGGGGATGAACTAAAACACACTGCATTCTGCTGTATTTGGAGAGAGGCCGGACATGCTGTGGTTAAGAGCTTGCTCACACTCCAGAGTTCCATCAACTTGTAAATAAATTCTCACTCTCCCTCGGGTGAGGTCGGTTACACCCTGGATCATGTGCCTCCACCCTGAGTTTTCTCATCTGCAAAATGGGGATAATTCGTGCCTCAAGATGGTTTTAGACGGTTTCAAAGATCATGCCCTTGGCCCCACGCCTGTGCACGGTCAAGGCTAATGAAAGTCTGCCTGTCGTTACTACGAGCATTATCGCTACTAACTTCGCCGCCGGCCCGTCTCCACACGGCACCGTGGACGGGTGCCCACGCTGTGGCGGGACAAACTCACCGCAAGTCACGAACGCTTCTCATCTGTCAGGGACGTGGCCTTTGACTCCACTGCTCAGACTTCCCGGTGACAATTAAATACCCTTCTCCCATGGCCATGCAGAAGCACAATTACTTCGTATTTGTCACTGTGGTAACCAGGCACCTGACAGTCTTCCCGCACAACGAAAATGCTCCAAATGGCTTTACTCTGATTCATTCTAGCAGGTGGCAGGTCGGGCGGCTGAGTCATCTGTACTTCCTGAGTGGTACAATTAGGGCCCAGGTTTTTAGCAGCACCCCTAATTGCTCCCCAGATATTAGGTTGCACAGAGATGGGGAACCACCCCCCCCCGCCCCCCATTGCGGACCAACCCCACGCCGGCTCGGGGCAGAGGTTTTTCAGGAGGGTGATGTGTCGTTGACCATCAACAGAGCTGGCTGGCTCTGGTCTCCAGGGTGCCCGAGGAGCCATGCAATCCTAGAAAAGTCATGTAACGGCCTGGGTCTCTGTTTGCTTATCTGTACAATGAGGGTATTAGAGTAGAGAACGTCTCAAAGGGCCGCTTAGCTCTAAATCTCTCTGATTAAGTAAAAAAAAAAAAGGCTGCTTGCCTAGCAAAAATCCATTATACAGAGTGCCTTTCAGGTTCAAGAGTTTTTTGTTCAATCGATGACACACAAACCCGTGACTGCAGTAGTGGGTCAGGGCTTCAAAGCTAGTTCCTCACAAGGTTAAAGACACGAGATCTTCAAATTCAATGCATTTAGTCCTCTTCTGAGGTGGAGTCTGCCTTCAGCCACGGGTCCGGAAAGACTGGTCAAGCTGGGCTGTGTGTGGTGGTATGATCCATGGTACCCTCTTGGACGGCCTTTTTCTTTCATTGGAAGTTAGGTGCGGGCTCTGATGAGCTAAAAACTCCCCACGTGGAGAGCAAATGTTGCAGCAGACAAGGCAGAGGCCTGTCAAGTGTCTTCAGATGACCGTGGACTACAGAGCCTCTGTAGCATGGAGAGCAAGGATTGGAAGGCTGTGGCTCTCAGGGTTCCTCCAGGGCCCCTGACAAGTCCCCTCCTCTCCCCTCACCTGCCTGCTCCACCCTTGCCCCCAGCCCCGTACCAGACGCCCTGGGTTCTTAGATGCTCTTGGAACCCCAGGCCTTGCTATGGTGTCCACCTAGGGGAACCCTCATGAGATCAGCTGCATATTCGCTGACTGTAGGGCCTGCTTGGGATTCTCCCTCCTTCCCTCTCTGCCCCTCCCTTGTTCACACACACACACACACACACACACACAAACAAACTCTCTCTCTCTCTCTCAAAATAACGAACATAAAAAAATATTATTTTTCAATTTCATCTACAGTTAGGAAAAGACGGTTATAATCCAGCCAGCAAATTTCCATTTTCTTGGGCACTCTGTCACAAACATTTTCCTATTTTTCACAAATGGGTTCAAAACCTACTGAAACTCTCCATTTGGAATATCTTTAAATCCGTTAGGAGACGAAAAACCATCGAAAACAATTTCAAGGTTTACGTATATAGGTATGACTTTAATATGCGACACATTGTATTCAACAGAAATATTCCTGTAACATTTCAAAACAGTTGAGGTTCAGAACGTTCCCTATAGACCAGAAGTTCTCTTTTTAAATATACTATTTCCTCATTGTTAAAACATCACCCTTGCTTAAATCAGACTGTTTGTCTGCAACATTTGCTTAGCATCATATTCCAACGGCCCCTGCTTACAAGGAGAGCCACAGCTTACACGGCTGGCCTTTTCTAAAAGGAAAACAACTGTGTAACATCCTTAAATTCAGTAACATTTCTAAGTACTGCGTTACAAGAAACCAGAGAAATCTCAGAACGTAACAGATGATTTTCATGGAAATTTTCTACTTCATTATAAAGTGCAATAACTATACTATTTCAGGGTTGTTGTTTTTTTAAGTTTTATTTATCGAGAGAGAAAGCGAGAGAGCACACGCGCAAGCAAGAGAGAGCAGGGAAGGGGTAGACAAGAGAGGGAGACAGAACCCAAGCAGGCTCCACGCTGTCAGCACAGCGCTCGAGGCAGGGCTCGAACTCATGAACCGTGAGATCGTGACCCGAGCCGAAATCAAGAGTCGGACGCTTAACCGGCTGAGCCACCGAGTCACCCCAGTTTTTTGTTTTTATAAAACTAACCAGGCAGCACTACCAAAGGCCAATACGTTTCAGTATTCCAAAGGAGAACGAAGGAGGCCCCATGGCCCACCTGCCGGGTCGTGGAACCCCCATCCTCCTCTGGTATCAGGTATCCTGTGAGCCACACGCAATCCATGACCACCCTGACGAATGCATCGAACCACCACGATCCACCGTTACGTTTACAATATTAACAGTAAAGCTTCAGTTGTTTCATTTTTTAGATTCAAAACATAAACGCAAAGTCTAATACCTTCCTAACACCAATGAGTCATCTTGCACACCTCTGGGGCAGGATCTCCATTCTCGGAGACTACTGCCCGGGGCCATCGTGTCCTACTGCCTCCCAGGCAACTCTTCTGCCCTGCTTTGACAATCAACCAGGCAGAGAGCGGGGCTGATCTTCTCCTCTGAAAATTAAGGGGAGCCTTCTGACAAGGCTTGGCACAATAAGCCCGTGTTTTACCTCAACTTCTCTGCAAGTCTCACTTAAACCATAACTCCACAAGGACAGAGAGAGGAGGACAGAGACTTGTAACAGTCAGGAAATGTCCATATAACTTCATTTTTTTAAAAAGTTTTTGCTTAAATTCCCATCAGTTAGCATCCAGTGTGATGTTAGTTCCACGCGTACAATTTAGTGATTCCCCATTTTTATACAACACCTGGTGCTCATCACAAGTGCCTCCTTAATCCCCGTCACCTGTTTCTCCCATTCCCCCCCCCACTCCCCCCCAGGGACCATCAGTGTGTTCTCTATAGGTAAGAGTCTACTTCTTGGTTTCTCTCTCTCTCTCTTTTCCCTAAGCTCATTTGTTTTGCTTCTTAACCTCTACGTATGAGTGAAATCATAGGGTACTTGTCTTTCTCTGACTTATTTCGTTTAGCAGTATACTCTTTAGCTCCATTCACACCATTGCCGATGGCACGATTCCAGTCCTTTTATGGCTCATATTCCACTGTGTATTTGCGTATACGCATATACATACATACGTGTGTACGTACACATACACACACACGTATATATACACACCACAGCTTCTTTGTCCATTCATCGGCTGAGATGTCCGTATAATTTTGGAAGCAGAGAGGCAGATGATAAATGGTGGCTGACTTAGCAGCCTAAGCAAAGCTGAACGTCTGCTAGTGACGGAGGAGGGAGCGAGGGTGTGTGTGTACAGGGAGACAAGTAAGCCTGGAAGCGATTCTGAGTGACAGGACCCCTGAAGAGCTCAGTCATTATTAGCACCATGTACTTCTGGAGGCAAGGGGGCCAATGGGCTAGAAAAGAGGGGAACTGGTAGGAAGTCTGCATAAGATGCAGTTAGTTGGGCCACTTGGGGGGCCTCAGTCGGCTGAGCGTCTGTCTCTTGACTTCAGCTCAGGTCAGGATCCTAGGATTGTGGGATCCAGCCCCGATGGGCTCCACACTGAGCATGGAGCCTGCTTGAGATCCTCTCCCTCTCTCCCTCTGCCCCTCTCCCTGCTTGTGCCTGCTCTCTTAAAATGAATGAGCGAATGAATGGATACATTTTTTTAAAGGATGCGGTTAGACCCAGACCCCTGTGCAGCCAGGCAAGATCTCTGCGATACCACGGAAGGCTTGCTCACCTAAAGGTGAGGAACTAAGTTCAAGTTGACGTATTCAATGGTTCAGACCCTGTCCAGCCTGCTTCCCCACGCATTTGCTAAAAAAGTAGCAGCTACATCGGTATTTGTCAGGCAATGAACTAGATGACTGCATTCTGGAGAAACTGACACAAACAAGAGAAAACATCTCCAGTTACTAACGATTTGGAGTCCTTCATAAAACCACCTGATCCCCAGGCAGCAGCCCAGGAGCTCATTGTTCAATAAATGCTACCCATGCATTGGAGCTCCCACATTGCCTTTTTGTGTGCCTCTGTCTTAAAAAGGAACGGACAGCAAAAATCATCACACGCTTAAGTAAAAACTCTAACATCAAAGACGACAAAGCAAGCCAAAAAAGAAAGGACTCTAGAAGCAAAAGAGTCAATACAGGGAACAGAGGAAATGTTAAGAGTGATTTCTATAATTAGTAACTTTCGAGGCTTTGAGAGACAGGAAGAAACTGAAACAACAAAAGAACGCTTGAAAATTGAAATACAAGGAGGAAAGAAATTAGCAGAGGAAGTAAAAGATCAATTTGGAGAACTCTCCCCAAAAGACTGACATTTGGAAAATAAGACATAACATGTAAGAGAATTTTAAGAATAATCCAGGAAATCCAACATCTGAGTGACAAGTGTCCCAAAAAGAGAAAAAAAGGTAAAATTAAGGGGGAAGAAATTATCAAAGAATTATTATTACAATATTTCCCAAATCTGAAAGGGTAAGGGTTTTTAGATTGGGAGATTCCACCACGTGGCTAGCGAAAAGATTTTTAAAAGTGTGACAAGCAATCCGTATTATTGTAATGTGTCAAAATACCGGGGACAAAAGTAATATCCCAAAATCTTCTGGAGAGAAAAAGTAGATAGAAATCGCAACACGGGGATGGGGTCGTCAGAACGAACAGCTTCAGACTTTTGTTTTTAAGTGTGTTTATTTATTCTGAGAGAGAAAGAGAGAGAGAGAGCCAGCAGGGGAGGGGCGGCAAGAGAGGGAGAGAAAGAATTCCAAGCAGGCTCTGCACTGTCAGCACAGAGCCTGAGGCAGGGCTCGAACTCACAAACTATGAGATCGTGACCTGAGCTGGAGTCAGACGCTTAACTGACTGAGCCACCCAGGCCCCCACACTGCCAGAAAGATACTTTCATACCTAACAAGTTCATAAAAACTGTACCAATCTCTTACATGATTTCTCAAGAAGTTACTGAAGGATATGGTTCAACAAAAGAGGAGTAAAAACCAAGAAAGAGAAATGAGACATCAAGAAATGGGGGATCCCATACAGGAGAGAGAGAAAGGGACGGTGATGGTGGTGGTGATGATGATGATGGAGGAAAATCCCAGATGCCTGGAAACTGATCAATTCAGATTAGAGCTGAGCAGAGGACTCTGGGAAGGAAAGCCTCCAAGGAACAAGGTAAAACAAATAGGTGATTTCAATGCTGGAATCCACCCAGGGGAGAGATTTCATGTCCTGTGGACAGTATGGGCTCAGTCAGTAAAATGCAAATAAGCTACACAACTGTTAAAATTATTCAATTCTAAAAGCCAAGGGGAAAAAGTTCAACAAGAAAGGAAACATATCCACTGCACACAGGACGATGCAGCCAAACACACATAACAGCCAAGTTTCTAGGAAGTCTAGATGTTATGTGAATATCTAGAGAACGCAGAGAGCATAAGAGAGCCACATCCTTATTTTCTGTATCTGGAAATCAAACAGTCATCTTAAAAACTGCAAGACTATTCGGAGGGGAAGTAATCAACCAGACAAAAACCAGAGTGGAAAGCAACAGTGTCTCAAAAGTGGGAATCTGGGGGAAACAGCATAAGCCTCAAACCACAATTGGAAACAATGTTTAAAAGCAACATGTATCCTTTTGATAAAAATAAAAACTAAACCTAAAGAAACACAGGATAGCGGGGGCAGGATTAAAGAAGAAAAGCTACTGCGTGCACACTGCGCTTGAGGCACATTAACTTGTTCTCTACCTCCCCAAACCCTAGGAGGTAATAAGTGCTATTATTACACCGCCCGCTTTCAGACCAGTATAGTAAAGGCTCAGAGACCTTTAGTACCTCAACACAAGGTTGCACAGTGAGGAAGCAGTAAGAGCAGGATTTTAACCTGCACAGCCTGGCTCCAGAGCCTGCGTCCTTAACCACCCTGCCATCCGGAAAAGGAAGATATTTAAAAGGCATACCGAGAACATTTTGTCTGATTAAAAGTCCATTTGCCTCTGCAATGAGTTTCTGCAGGCAGGACGGAGAGCCTGCTCAGAGAATAGCTCTGGGTCTGTGCCCACACAAAAGGCTGCTGGGCAGCTGTGTTTCCAGCATTCTCTGCCTTATGCTTTTATGCATGATTTTAGCTTAGAGAATGATCTAGCACGGCCTTTTGCACAGTCTCAGTAAAGCACCCCCAGAATGCCTAAAGAACGGCGGGCTGCTGGAAACGTACCCTCGTTAATTTACACAACGTAGCAATGACTAGTAAGTAGGAGGAGAAGAAAGAACCGCATGTGGGTCTCTGGAGGGTCCAAGAATCCAAGCGGAATTTGTTCTCAGTGGTCACACAGAGCTCTGCACATCCGTGCGAAATACTCAGAAAATTAAGGCTTAAGTCACTCTTCCATAAACAGCAGATGGAGACTTCCAGTCCATTCATTGTAGGAGGAAAGACAGAAGAGAAAAGCGATTGTATACTGTACGTTGTACGTAACTCACATGACAAAGAATCCCCAGACGGCATGAAAAGTCCTGCCTGGTCAGTTGATTTTTCTCCTTAAGCCATACTGTCTGGTGTGCTGTCTGGTTAAGTGATATTATTTCTGACAGAGAAGGCTCATCTGGAATCAGAAGACATGTCATAGGTCACTGAGGGGTCTTATTGATTTCCTAGGAAAGGAGCTTTGAAGAGTTCACGGTGAAATCTTCCTACCCTTCAAGTGCCATTGGGTGGGCCTTGCACCAGGAGCACTGGCCTCATCAATGGTCTTTCATGTGGCATTTTTTTTTTATAATTTTTTTTAATGTTTATTTTTGAAAGGGAGAGAGACAGAGCACAAGCAGGCGAGGGGCAGAGAGAGAGGGAGACACAGAATCCAAAGCAGGCTCCAGGCTCTGAGCTGTCAGCGCAGAGCCCAACGCGGGGCTTGAACCCAAGAACTGTGAGATCATGACCTGAGCCGAAGTCGGACGCTTAACCAACTGAGCCACCCAGGCGCCCCTCATGTGGCATTTTACACTCTTCAAAATATGTGCTGTTCTTCCTGGGTTTGGGCCCAAATCTGCAGAGAGATGGCAGTGACATAGGCAGGGCTATGCATGGCATGGGGAGCTCAGGATCCAAGAGAGAAGAGTCAGGTAGCTTTTTGAATCCTCACAGTCAGGAAAAACAATGCATCCCTGCCGCTGAGCGCCATGAACCTGACCTTGATTTAGTTTCCGTGGATGACAGTACAGAGGGTTAAAGAACCTGAGCAAAGTCTAAGGAGGGATGGGCGGGGCCAACAGTGAGGAGCGAGCCACACATCTTGAGCACGGCCACCCTATTTCCTGAACTTTCTGTCACAGTCACCATTAGACTGCATCCTGGTGTCAGGACACACAGTCTTTGCTCAGTTCAGGAAGCGGGGTCTCCAGACCTAAAGGGAACCCGCCCTGCGTTTAGACAGCCCGCCTCCTGGGACTCTCTTATTTGCTTCCAGAATTGCAACGGAGAGAAATGAGCCCGATTTAGTGCTTATTACATCGAGGAAAGCAGGTGGGGGGGGGGGTTCACTTCAATCTGAAGCTGGGTCTATTGCATGCGGACTCCCTTAATTTCTGTCGATGAAGCAGTTTCTGAAGGAGCAGGTGAGGTGGTGAGGACTGCTGGCAAGGGAAGTGGGAAGCCAGCAACCTCCCGTGTCGGAGGCAGATGAAGAGTCCGGTAAGAGGACACGCCGGGAGTAACTCTGTCGGTAGAGGAAGGCATCAAAGTTAAGAAGAAGAGTGTACTAAAATCTGTATTCTCGAAGCTTGCTACACTGCCGTGGAGGTAGTGAACAAGCAGATTGTGGGTGTTTTATGAAACTGCTCCTTTTTTGCACATTAAATCGGTATGAGGGATATTACTTATGAATCCAACGCTGTTCTAAATGAATGTACCACCTCACCCTTGTAAGAGGGCACTTGTTCCCCAGTTCGACCAAGGACCAGGTGATAAAAGGAACAAACCATACTTCCTTCGGGTTGGTCATGCTCTTGTCAATTTTTTTACCTTCGTAAAACAAGTTTCACGATGGCAAAAGTTTGAAGTGTACTCTGTGATCGCTGAGTAACAGAGACGCAGACCGATGGAGTGAGATCTGACCTCAGAGGGGAAGGAATACACAGTTCTGTGGCTGCTCTATTGTCCTTCATGCGTTTCCTCAGCAGGGACTGAGAGTCGGCTCCCAGCAAGAGCCAGAAGGATGTACAACCCCCCGCAGGGCTGCAGGAACCCCGATGCCCACCTGCTCCTGGCATTTCCTGCTCCCCCAGGTCCTGGCTCAGCCCCTGGATTCCCTGGCTCCTCCCAGGTCCGGTAAAGTCCCTCTTGTCACTGTGTGCTCTCAGGGGCACTGCAGTTCACCGTCATGGCCCTTCATGACCACAGCTGAAACTCTCTACCACTGTGAGCGATTGTGAAAGTCTCCCTCCCCGCTAGACTATAAGCTCTATCCGGGCAGGGACAATGATGTTTGTCCCCAGGTCCTGGGTCAGTCCTTGCATATAGTCAGCTCTCAATAGATATGAATGTGTGAGGTGGGCGGGGGGATGGGTTAAATGGGTGACAGGCATTAAGGAGGGCACTTGTTGGGATGAACACTGGGTGTCATATAGAAGAGATGAATCCCTGGGTTCTACTCCTGAAGCCAAGACTACACTGTATGTTAAATAACTTGATTTCAAATTCAAAAAAGAAAACAAAAATGAATGTGGCTCTCCGACAAAGCACTCATAAGTAGAATATATAAAAAAAAAAAAAACCTCTCAAACCAAATAGTAAAAAAAAAAAAAAAAAAAAATCAAACAATCCAGTTAGAAAACGGACAAAAGAATTAAAAAGACAAGAGGGGCACCTGGGTGACTCAGTCAGTTAAGCGTCCAACTTCGGCTCAGGTCATGATCTCATAGTTCATAGGTTCATGCCCTGCATCGGGCTCTGTGTGGACAGCTCAGAGCCTGGAGCCTGCTTCCGATTCTGTGTCTCCCTTTCTCTGCCTCTCTACAACTCGTTCTCTTGCTCTCTCTCTCTCTGAAGAATAAACATTAAAAAAAAAGAATTGAAAAGACAAGAAACAACAAGTATTGTTGAGGATGTGGAGAAAAAGACCTTCATGTACTGTTGGTGGGAATGTAAATTTGTGCAGCCACTGGGGAGGACAGTATGGATGTTCCTCAAAATATTAAAAAATAAAAATACCACACGACCTATAATTCCACTGCTGGGTATTTACCCAAAGAAAATCAAAACAATTGCTCAAAAAGCATATGCAGCCCTATGTTCATCGTAGGATTATTTTTTTAATGTTTATTCATTTTTGAATTTTTTTTTCAACGTTTTTTATTTATTTTTGGGACAGAGAGAGACAGAGCATGAACGGAGGAGGGGCAGAGAGAGAGGGAGACACAGAATTGGAAACAGGCTCCAGGCTCCGAGCCATCAGCCCAGAGCCTGACGCGGGGCTCGAACTCACGGACCGCGAGATCGTGACCTGGCTGAAGTTGGACGCCCAACCGACTGCGCCACCCAGGCGCCCCTGTTTATTCATTTTTGAAAGAGAGAGACAGAACACAAGCAGGGGTGGGGCAGAAAGAAAGGGAGATGCAGAATGAGAAACAGGCTCCAGGCTCCGAGCTGTCAGCACAGAGCTCGATGAGGGGCTTGAACCTATGAACCGTGAGATCATGACCTGAGCCGAAGTTGGACACTCAACCGACTAAGCCACCCAGATGCCCCGTTACAGCATTATTTACAATAGCCAAGATATGGAGCAATACACACACAGACACACACACACACGTGTGTGTGCAATGGAATATTACTCAGCCATAAAAAAGAATGAGAAAGAATGAAATCTTGCCATCCATGACAACACGGAATGGACCTAGAGCGTATCATGCTCAGTGAAGTAATTATATGCTCAGAAAAAGGCAAATACCAAATATTATGTACACCAGTTGGAAACAGACCCGTAAATACAGACAGCAAACCGGTGGTTGCCAGAGGAGAGTGGGAGGGGGGATGGGCGAAGCAGGTAAAGGGGATCAAGAGGTACAAACTTCCAGTTGTAAGACAAGTAAGTCACAGGGATGAAAAGTACAGCAGAGGGAAGACGGTCAATATTGTAGCAACAAGGTATGGAGACAGGTGGTTGAGAGCTGCTCGACGCACTGAACTGCTGAATCACCACATTGTATACCTGAAGCTAAGAGAACACTGCAGGTCAGCTACACTGCGATTCAAAAAAAAAAGAATACATGGGGCGCCTGGGTGGCTCAGTCGGTTGGGCGTCCGACTTCAGCTCAGGTCATGATCTCGCGGTCCGTGAGTTCGAGCCCCGTGTCGGGCTCTGGGCTGATGGCTCGGAGCCTGGAGCCTGCTTCCGATTCTGTGTCTCCCTCTCTCTCTGCCCCTCCCCCATTCATGCTCTGTCTCTCTCAGTCTCAAAAATAAATAAAAAACGCCAAAAAAAATTTTTTTAAATAAAATAAAATAAAAAAAAGAATACAGCAATGTTACTTAAAGATGGAAAATTCCCAACTTGACATTAGCCAATAAAATTGAGCATTACGGAAGGGAAAAAAAAAGGAAAACGGACAAAGGAGATGAACACGTGCTCTCATCAGAGAGGATATGCGAACAGCAAATAAACATGTGAAAAGATGTTCAACATCGCGTGTCATTGGGAAAGCGCAAAGTCGAGCCATGATGAGATATTACCCTCCACCTATCAGAACACGGGAAAAATGGCGACAAAGCCGAATGCTGACGAAAATACAAAGAATGGGATCGCTCAGACGCTGCTGCTGAATGTAGGATGACACTACCACTCTGGAAAGCCGTTCGGCAGCTCCTTGAACGACAAAATGAGCACGTGCCTTATAGCCCAGCAGTTGCATTTCTGAGCATTTATTCCAGAGAAAAGAAAAATTCCGTCCACAGACAAATCCGTGCGTGAACGGGCGCAGCAAGCTCATTCGTTCACAGCCCCAAACCGAAAACGACCCAAATGTTCTTGAACGGGCGGACGGTGCAATGGCCATGCCGTGGAATCCTTGCCGGCGAGAGGAAGTCACCGTCACAAACGCACAACCACCTGGGTGCGTCTCCAGGGCCTTCTGATGAGCGGAAGGGGCTGATGTCACACGGTTAGGTACTCTCTCTGATTTCATGTGCACAGCACTCTTGAAATGATAAAACTTCAGAGACCGAGAAGAGGTCAGTGATTGCCAGGGGTCAGGGACCCGGAGACCGAGAAGAGGTGAGTGATTGCCAGGGGTCAGGGACGGCGGTTAGGGGCGAGGAAGACTATGAAGGAGTCTCATGAGGGAGACCCCTGCGAGAGGGACCAGTTCTGTATCTTGATTGTGGTGGTGGCTACACACACACACACACACACACACACACACGAGTGCATATAAAACTGACGAAATCTTGGGGCGCCTGGGTGGCTCGGTCGGTTGAGTGTCCGACTTCGGCTCAGGTCATGATCTCACGGCTCGTGAGTTCGAGCCCCGCGTCGGGCTCTGTGCTGACAGCTCAGAGCCTGGAGCCTATTTCGGATTCTGTGTCTCCCTCTCTCTCTGCCCCTCCCCGTTCATGCTCTGTCTCTCTCTGTCTCAAAAATAAATAAAACGTTAAAAAAAAAATTAAAAAAAAAAACTGACGAAATCAACCTGCGTTGTACCTGTGTCCACTTCCTGGGCGTAGAACACACTACAGTCATACGTGATGTTACCTGCACGGGAAACCACATGAGAGATGTACAGGATCTCCCTGTGCTCCTACAGCACCTTCCTGTGTATCTCTAACTATTTGAAAAAGAAAAGGTAAAAACAGCCCGGCTGAATGAATGTCGGGGAAAACTACACGCTCAGAAGGAAAGCAGCAACCTTGGTGAGCAAGCGGGCCCATGTACAAGGTCCCACAAAGTGAGGTTGAGGGGGGGGACCTGGGCGACGCAGCAAAGGGGGAGGTCCATGGTTGGGGGAAAGGACACAGGCTTCATTGTCCAAATAAATGTGCTCCCAAGCTTATGCTGAGCTTGGCCTCAAGCAGCACAGGTAAGCACCTACAGGGTAGAGGTGGTCAGAGCCCAAGTGATCAGGTGGGGGTGACCTCACACCTCACTACATCTCAATTTATATCTTGGGAAGATCAATTAACAACTGTAAGTATCTTCAGTGAGGTATTTCACATTCAGGAGGGCCCTAGGTGGCATGGTCATATGAACACCCTTAGCGGTGACCCCATCATGGTTTTCTGAGAAGGAGGAGGGTAAGGACAGGAGTCAGACCCTAGAAAAGGGGGTCTGGCAGGGGCTCTGGAGGTGACCAGGGACAAAGCAAGCAGGGGCCACAGAGGCCATACCAGAGCCTGGGGCAGGAGTAAAATTCAGACATACCAACCCTCTCTTTACTTAAAATTCTCTATTCTTTTCATCATGGATTTTCTTGGCATTAATTTTGATTCTTTAAAATAATGCATTAGGGGGCGCCTGGGTGGGTTGGTCGGTTAAGCGTCCGACTTCGGCTCAGGTCATGATCTCACAGTCTGTGAGTTCGAACCCTGCGTCAGACTCTGTGCTGACAGCTCAGAGCCTGAAGCCTGTTTCAGATTCTGTGTCTCCCTCTCTCTCTGCCCCTCCCCTGTCCATGCTCTGTCTCTGTCTCAAAAATAAATAAACGTTTAAAAAAAATTAAAAAATAAAATAAAATAAAATAAAATAAAATAAAATAAAATAAAATAAAATAAAATAAAATAAAATAATGCATTAAAGGGGCACCTGGGTGGTTCAGTGGGTTAAGCATCCGACTTCAGCTCAGGTCATGATCTCATGGTTTATGAGTTCAAGCCCCACGTCAGGCTCTGTACTGACAGCTTGACAGTCTGCTTCTGATTCTGTGTCTCCCTCTCTCTTTGCCCCTGTCCCACTCATGCTCTGTCTCTCTCTCTCTCTAAAATAAACACTTAAAAAAATAAACTAAAATCTTTAAAATAATGCATTAAAGTATAGCCAATCCTCATTACTTGCAGATTAGGCATTCGTGACTTTGCCTACTTACTGAAATTGGTTTGTAACCTCAAAACAGGTACCTGCAGGTTTCAGGGTCATTTGCAGGCACATGCAAAGTGGCAGAAAAATCTGAATCACCCACCACGCACATTTGCAGCGGAGGGAGAACAAGGCAACACTCCCGCTTCGCTTTTCAGCTCTCACGTGTCCTTTTTACAATCTACTTAGTGCCACATTTTTCACGTTTGTGGGTTTTCTTGGTCGTTTTGCTGCTCAAAATGGTCCCCAAGCGTGGTGCTGAAGTGCTACCCCATGTTCCTAAAATGCACAGGGCTGCATGCGTTATGGAGAAGAGATGTGTGCTATCTGGACACGAGTCCAAGCTGCTGGCTCGAGTTCAATGACCAAATAAGATCTGTTAGGGTATCTTTAAGTGGAAACACACAGAGTAACCAAACTGGATTACGCACTGATGTACTGATCAAACCATTGTGACCACTGGCTCTTGGGAGCCTGACCCCGTAATTCCGCTAGGAGCAGAGGTTCAGACTACTCCAGCGATTACAGTGACTGTGCAGAACCTAACTGCTGAGAATGACGAGAGCCGACTGTATCATTTATCTTGATTACTGGGTTTTTGCAACGTCAATCCCAGCCCTTGGTGATGGAGACCTGGGGCTTGCATTTCGCAGACCACAGGGCTCCCAAAATGTGACATACATTTTTCATTGTTTTATGCTGCTGGGGAAGCCGTTCAAAACCCTCACTGCTACCTACAGTGACTGCATATTAACCAAAGAGAAAAATTTAACACCGCAAACACAAAAAGGACAAAATAAAGAACGGCTCTTCTTCAAAAAAGGCGGGCAATTTTACATTATTTTAAAGAACAGGTTAACGTTTTTAAATGCAAAATTTTATTTTATTTTATTTTTAAAGTTTATTTATTTTGAGAGAGGGGAGAGTATGAACGGGGAGAGGCAGAGAGAGAGAAGGAGAGAGAGAATCCCAAGCAGGCTCCACGCTGTCAGCGCAGAGTCGGACGTGGGGCCTGAACTCACGAACCACAAGATCATGACCTGAGCTGAAATCGAGGATCGGATGCTTCGCCAACTGAGCCACCCAGGCGCCCCTCAAATTTTATTTTAGAATACTGCTTTGCACACGACTATCTCTCCTGACTTTTGTCAGTTCAAGTATTTAGAGTGAAGGGATACATATTCTTAAATTTATCGTTAGCCAGATCTTAAAAAGAGACAAGATGGTAAACGGTTTAAAAGTCTGGGTTCTCCAGTTGCCTGGAGTTCAGATCCTAACCCTGCCCCTTTCCAGCTATGGGAGTTTAGGAAAGGGAAACGTTAACTCATCTATGCTTTAGCTTGCTGCCTTAAAGTGGGCACAACAGTATTCACTAGTGGATGGGTCGAGAATGGAATTTGTTAATGCATAAAAGACGGAGACAAAGTAAGCACCCGCTGAGTGCCAGCTGCTGTCACCTGACTCTAATAATGACGACTATCATTATGACAGTTGCCAGGGGGCTCAAATGTCCACCCTGTTTCAGTATATTGCCTAAAATCAGTCACTATAAGGAAAATCGGTCTCATCCGGGTGCAAGGACGATGCAATTTTACATTTGGAAACCTGGGCTGAAACAGGCTGACAATCCACCGCCTGCCCTCCGCGGATCCACTGCTGGCCTCAAGGACCGCCAGCTCTGGGATGTCAGGCTTCCGGAAAGCGGTGACCTCCAGCACGTTCCACACGGAGCGGTCCAGAGTCCACCAGGGATGCGGGCGTGGGAACCACAGGCCTCGCAGGAGACGGCGCGGCGTGGAGAAGAGACGGAGGCCGAGCCACGGTTGGTCACTGACCCATCCTCCTTTCTGAGGCGGCCGCGGGGTGACCCTGCACCACCTTCCCCGCTGGATCCTGAGGCCTTGGAGGGTCAGCTCGGTCCTGAATCCCTAAGCCCAACACGCGTCGCGGCATGGAAGCAAGCGCAAACTAAATGCCTGCTCCTAGCAGCTCTAGAATGCCCTCCGCTCTCCTTCCAACTGGCAAAATCCTGCCCATCCTTTAAGGGCAAGTCACATGTCCCTGGTGAAGCCGCTATGAGGATTCAGTGACACGTGTGTGAAGGCAAAGCCCGTGCAGAGGAGGAACCCAAGCACGTCGGGAGGCCCACTCGTGTGGGCAGAAGGCACAACAGGGGCAGGGGATGGGGGGGGGGCGGGTACGGCTCTGTTTGCGCTGTGCGCCCACCTCACCTCCCTCCCCCGACAGCTGACGTCGGTGGGACGAGGCTGGCTCTGGTTTCCTCATCTCTCAAACCGGAGAACAGGAGACTGCCCGTGAGATTCCTTCCGTTTTCACCTGACGCTTCCGTGTCGGACGAGGCAGACCCCACGGAAGCTGCAACCACCGGCCTCCAGGAGCAGGTGGTCCGGGGGCATCAACCCCACGAGTCAAGGGTGAAGGCCTCCACGCGAACAGGCACCAACCTCTAAAATGCTCCTGGCTGGGGCGCCTGGGTGGCTCAGTCGGTTGGGCGTCCGACTTCGGCTCAGGTCATGATCTCGCGGGCCGTGAGTTCGAGCCCCGCGTCGGGCTCTGGGCTGGCGGCTCAGAGCCTGGAGCCTGTTTCGGATTCTGTGTCTCCCTCTCTCTCTGCCCCTCCCCTGCACGCACTCTGTCTCTCTCTGTCTCAAAAATAAATAAATGTTAAAAAAAAAATTTTTTTTTTTAATAAAAAAATAAATAAGTAAATTAAATGCTCCTGGCTGTCACACGGCCATGCCCTAGCTCTCCCAGGGACACGACAACGTGTCTCACCACAGGGCACAGGCTATTTAACATCTGTCCGCCTTGGTAAGGCCTGCGTAAGATGAACGAGACCACCGCTGTCGGTGGGAGAAGCGAGGAAACAAAAGGAGGCTGCCAGACATCAGGACACAACGTCCTCTCTCTTCGCATCACGCTGCCTGACAGGCTTGGGTTCTGTGTGGCCTGAATAATTCGCCATATGCTTGCTTTTATTGTTCCCGTGGGCTTTTAGACTCCAATCGCTTTTCTGATCATCTGGGGGAGTTTGGAATCTAATGTGAAGGGACGCTTGAAATTCGTAGGGAACCAACGGCCTCATTTTACAGATGAGAAAACCAAGGCTGAGAGGTCAGGTGTCTCTCTCCCCGCCGCACACAGAGGAGAAGGGTGAGTCACGAGTCAGGGTCCAAACCCGACTTCTGAGATCACTTCCCGTGACCCGACGTGCACCATTCACTTCACTGATTTTTCAATAACCACACAAAACAGATCGGCCCCGGTCCCTTACTTCCTCCTGTAGGAGACAGAGGTGACGTCCCATGAACATCACAGATGCCAAGTGCATCGTGGACAGAGTAAGGAGGCAAGGGCTCAGGAGCTGAGTCTGACAGGAAACATGCACAAACCCCCCACTCGGGAGCACCCAACCCCCCCCCCCCTGCAGGGACCCTGGGGTGCAGTGGGAGTCCCAGCGTCCCTGAGGTTCCATCCAGGAAGACCAGCTATTTATGGAGCCGTTGTTTCACGGCTCTGCACTAAGGGATGGCTTGAGGGTTAGGGTCTGTGAGCAGGTGGACCACCGAAAGCCCCACCGTGACATATCCCTTTAGGAAGACCTCACTGCACAGTAGGAAGGCTGCAGTTTTGGCACTGGTGAACAAATCAGTGGTTCCCAGTACAAAAGCCACCTCCGACCCCTGTGGGGGAGGGGCCGTGTGGGCGGACAGTGGCCAACAAGGAGTAAGGGGCACTGGACACCTCCAGCCGGTCACCACACCCCCAGTTTCTCTGCTTTGTCCTGGACCCCTTCCTTCCCCTCCTCTTTTCTCCCTCGGGGCTTTGTCTCGCTGGGCTACAGACACCCGCCAGCCTCCAGCCGCTGTGATCGGACTCCCCCAGAGTCTGGCGCCTGCAGCCTCCCAGCTGCCAACGGAAACCCTTCCCTGGACACAGGGACAGCCTGGGGGGCACCTGGTGGCACACCGAGGGCGGCCATCCCTTCTGGTCTCTGGATGTGCAGAAAGGACATGTGTGCTCTCACCTCGCTTCCTGCCAGCCGAGGTCCTCAGAGTCCCTCTCACTTTCAACATCAAATAAAAAGCATTCACTGGCCCAAGCCAAACATTTTGGCCTAAAAACTGCTTATCTTGCCTGGTCTTCTAAGACCTGTACCCGCACCCAGGGCTCAGAGCAGCACCTGCCCTTAAGAACTGAGCGGCTGAGCAGCCATTAAGGGCTTAAGGCACAGGAGAAGCTTGGTGCTGTGATTTATGCGAGCCGTTGGCCAAAACTGCTTCATAAATGATGACGATTTTGTGTGATTTAGAAGCACTGGTAACAGTGCCCAAAACGTACGGTGTAGAGCAGATCTCAATAAATATAACGAATGCAGGCACCACATTACTGCAACAGAAAAAGAGCATCCAACGGCAGGGACCCGCCTATGCGATGCAGCTCCCTCGTGCCTCCGTCGGGTGACAAGAGACCCAGGTGCTCCACCAGGCTAGGACGCGAGGGAGCTGAAGATCCTGGCTTCCTCAACCTGACAGCTGGGACTGCAAAGTTTTGCCTTCGCTGTCAATTTTCTCCTCTGACAGCCAAAGCGGCAACTTTGAATCCCACAGACATACGGAGGTGGAAGATTTGTTCAACCTTGCAAGAAAGTTACTTGTACAAGACAGCTATTGTGGGAAGAGAAGAGAATCCTTGCAATTACTCAAGGCAAACATCCTGGCTCTAAAAGAAGCCTGGAGGGAAGCAGGGCGCAGGGATCGGGGACGCAGGGAGGCAGGGGGACAGGACACAGCTGGGCTGCCTACAGGGCACGAGGCACCAAGTGACATCTGAATGTTACCCCGTTTGCTTTCACAAAGATGCTTCTAGAAAGGGTGTCAGGAAGCTGGCCCCTGCATTTCCTATAAACACAACGTCAGAGCAAGCCTCAGAATGTCACCAGCACCACACCCTGGATGGTAACTTCTCTTTAAAATGTAATGCCCACCATGCCACGAAATAACGCCCAGTGCTGCACACTGTGTTTCAGTTTTTCTTCCGGAACACGAGAGTAAAAATAAACTCACCACGGGACATTCACTGGAAAAACAAAAACCACATCTTCATACAGAGTCGGGAGCTTAAAAAGCCGTGAGGGCACAGAAGGCCAGTAACCGCTTCGAGTCAGACACATGAGAAATCGCTACCCCTCCCCGTACTTTTGGGTTAAGGCTGAAGCTTTCCCTAACAGAAAGTTTAAAATGTAACAAAAAAAATGAAAAGATGTTAAATGCAGCGAAACGTTAACTGTGTTTAATCCTGGTAGGACCAGGGACGATTTCTATTTTTTCTTGTTTATGTCTGTATGTGGTTTCAGTTCTTTCCTACAAACCTATTATAGCTACAATAAAAAGCCAGGTGGGTGCCTGGGTGGCTCAGTCGGTTAAGCAGCTGACTTCGGCTCGGGTCATGAACTTTGGGTTCATGGGTTCGAGCCCCGCATCAGGCTCTGTGCTGACAGCTCAGAGCCTGGAGCCTGCTTTGGATTTTTGGATCCCTCCTTCTTTCCTTCTCTCTCTCTCTCTCTTTCTTCCTCCTCCTCCTCCTCCTCCTCTGCTTGCACTCTTGTCGGTCTCTCTCAAAAATAAAACACTTAAAAAAAATCAATAAAAAGCCAGGCTACTTAAATGATTTGTGCTATAAACATTGAGATTTTCTTGAAGAGTTGGTATATTTTCTTCCACCCCATTCCCTCACCCTCTTTTTTTTTTTTCATAAGAAAAATATAACCCAATATGTTTTCTTTTTTGCCCTGGCTCATTGATGGTAAGGACATAACCCTCGTGGTTGCCTGATTTCTTTCTTTCTCATGACGCTCCGTCTGTCTCTAGCATCTTACGCACATATAAGATGCCACGCACACCTATGCATGCATGTCATTTGTGGACACACACCTCCAGTCCCTCTGGAGGGGGCTGGGGCTGCTGTGCTCAAGGCAGAAGCTGGCAGACCCGAGTGAAAACCACACCACCGTCCCCCTCCCTGCTAGCGACCAGCGCCCTCCAAACCAAACCGGTGAGCTCGTTCGTGCGTCGGCTCCGTGCTGTGGCCCTGAGCAGCAGCCCCCGGCTCCTTCCTCAACGGAAAGCTTGCGGCTCACCTCCCACCCATCACCCTGGTCACGGCAACTCGGGAAGGGGAGCCTGAGGCCCTGTGCCACGGAGCTCCGAGCTCCCATCACCGATCCCACGTCTGGCGCTAGTGGACACTAACGGTGGCCTCTACTGGCACCCCCACTTCCTCCTTTGTCGAGTAGAGACAGAAAGAGAGAGAGAGAGACTCTTGTTTTCATTCCCTGTCAACACACAACGCTCTAAACTCATGGGACTGTGACTGGCAAAGGTCGTCTTCGTTTCCTAGAGCCAGGTCTGGCTCCGATGTTCTGTAATTAAATTATCGTCACAAGATCCCAAGTCACGCACCTAGAGGACTCCCGCAGCAAGCAGGCCCCGTGATGAATGACACATGTCAGCAGCACCTGCCAGGTATCTCTGAGCCTTCAGAGTGCTTTGCTCTCAATATCGCGATACCTTCCTTCATCTTCTCACTCACAGAAGCCCTTTAACTACCTCTTAACGGCAGTGTTTCTCAAAATGTTTATCAGAAGGGCGTGGGCAGTTAACATGCCGATTCCTAGGCACTGGCCCCAACTTCCCGACTCCCAGTGTCTGAAGATGGGGCCAGGAAATCCTGGTTTCAGCTTTCTTCTTTTTTTTTTTTAATTTTTTTAAATGTTTATTGATTTTTGAGAGACAGAGACAGAGAGAGCGTGAGCAGGGGTGGGTCAGAGAGAGAGGGAGACACAGAATCCGAAGCAGGCTCCAGGCTCTGAGCTGTCGGCACAGAGCCCGACCTGAGGCTCGAACTCACGAGCTGTGAGATCATGACCTGAGCTGTAGTTGGACACTGAAACCGACTGAGCCACCCAGGCGCCCCAAGTTTCGACTTTTCTATGATGACGATCCTCATCACGGAGGTTCAGCGCCTCGGCTCTGCAGCCTGGCTCACTTTTTAAGCCCCTGTGCTCTTTCCACAGCCACCCCAGCCCATCTTGGGGTCTTGTCTCAGAACTGTCTTCGGGATCTGACAACATACATAGTTCTGTAACGTTCAGTCTTTCCTATGGTTCGTCTCCTCAGATACCAAAACCGCACAATAAGTGAGGTCTACATCTCCATGCATAGTAAGTGCCCAAATCCCTGTTATAAGTTTGTCTGAAACAGAGGAGTGAACTCAACTATGGCTCCTGCAGAAACAGAGGCTTTTGCTGGATGCTCAATCCGTCAAAGTCCCTGGTTTCAGCCATCTATCAGAGTCACTCACATGTTTGGGGAGAGCATAAAGTCCTGCTCAAAAAATACAGAAATTCATTCCCAGAGTCACCAGGAGCAAGAAATGAGAAAGGGCGCGTTCTCTCTCACTGGAGAGAACCGACCACCGAGTCAGGCGGCGAGCGGGACAGAATGACGGGGTATAAACGGGGCCGCCGTGAGGCACCCTGATTCTGCGTAAGGGGCAAGTGCCCAACCTAGGTCAGAGGTAACCGCTGAAGTTAGTTTTCTTCGAAACCAAACCGAAATACATCCTGGAAAGGCATAGTCACCTGCCTTTAGAATGGGTTCAGCTGATTTCCCGAAAAACTCACTTTTCAAGAGAACCCTGCCATCAGGGAAAGTTTCTCTAGTGAGCAAACACGCTGAGTCACTAGCAAGGATTTAAGGTTTGCCGGGGGCTTGGAAAGAAAGTAAAATTGGAATGCAGGTGTTTGAGGGATTAAGATGTTTCTTCAGAGGTTGACTGTCTAGCTAAGTCTGTAATCAGACTTCCGAAAATGTTTGCACCTGCCAAATAAGAGAACACTCTGTGCCGGTTTTAAACAACAACAACAACAAAAATACAAAACTAAAAACCGCCCGGGCTCTGCAGCCAAGCCACCAGGCCCATGTGCCCTCGAACGCCTCCTCCTTCCCCACCCCAAGGGAAGAGGGCATCTGCCCTGCCTCGCCAATCCCCACGTCCACACAGATGGGGGCTGCATCCCTCTTAGCTCTCCTGCCTGTGCAATTATCTTTCTTTCGTCTTCAGTCTAACTCAGAAGCTCCTCGACAACAGGAACCACCCACACAGGATTCTGAGTCCCCAGTTCCGCCCAAGATTCTGGGTCGTAATCAGAATTCTAAATGTCTGGGTATTTCTGAAGGCTCCTTTATAGGAACAGCCAATGATGGCAAGGCTCCGTTCTGCAGGAGCAGACTTGATCTCCAGGACGTTCGAGGTGGCAGGAGACTGGGCGTCCACCTCACATGCATAGACACGGTCCCCGCCCCGAGCCACTGCTCTGGGTGGCTCAAACCATCTGCCACCTCCCCTGGTAGCTGCTCACTTTCCCATGGTGCCTCCCTGAGCCCGAGATGCCCGGGCTGTGACTTGGCTGTGCGTCCAACCCCGGAATCTCACGGACTATTGGATTTCAGCGTCAACAGATACGGTTCTAGACATGACGGGAGACACGGAGTCATACTTCTCTGATGACCAGTGAGCCTGCAGACGTGGCCCCCGAGCCACATAAGCATATGGTGGCCCAAGGTGACAATGTCTGGAAGCCCTAGGCACACGCATTCATTGCCAGGGACAAGGGCTGTGAGACCTGGACGTGGAGAGAAGTGGTGAGCCAGGAATTCCCCCCGCAATCCCAATAGGGACCAGGGGTCAGGGGCAGTGCAGGGAGAGGGGTCGGGGCGCTCTGTGGTTGGTTTTGGCTCCGTCGCTTCGTGACGTGGCTAAATGGCTCCATTGTCTGAACCTTATTTTCTCATCTCTATGGTAACGGGCACTAGCCCTAAGAGCCTAGTGACAAACTGTATCATGCACGGGAGTCACCGGGACGCTGCGTTCAATAGCCCGGCCCACCTACGTCATGCGTTCGAACAGAGAAACAAGGAAGGCGTCCCTAGTGCCCATCCCCGCGTCTCCTCTCTCGCTCTGCTGTGGCGATGAGCCTAACGAGGCTGCGTGTTGAGCTAACCATGCTGGCAACGTCTGGCACAGCGATCACAAGATAGCAGCAGCATCCACGGTTCCAAGATGAGGAAACTGAGGCACAGAGAAGGTCATGCGGCTACACATGGTGGGGGCGGGAGTCCAACCTGACCGTGCCCTAGCTCGCTACTTTTGCTTGTCCTAGACCACCTTGGAAAGGGGGAAGAAATTTAAAAAACAGTAATAAAGAGCTCACACTGAATGGTGCTAATGTGACTGTGAGGCATTATATTATGTGAAATGCTTTTTGACGTCCTGTGCTGTTTTATGCTCGTGCAAGTCCCTTGATGTAGAGGTTATGATTTGCCAGGGTATTGCTGGGGAAACTGAGGCAGGAGGCAAAGCCTGGCAGTCTGATGCCAAACTCCTGGCTGAACCGCCCCACCGCATGGCCTGCATTGCAAGCGCCCAGGCACACATGTGAAGCGGGTAGTGTTGGCTGTTAATGGACAGAGTGCTCTTAAAACACTGCTTCAAATGCCGTTGCCAGGGGAGTCATGGCTGGGAAGAGGCCCTCAGACTCAGGGTTACCGCACCATACATGTGACTGACGCAGGCTAACTCTGGGTGTGGCCCCCAGGCTCCCGCCAAGCACTTGGGGCTGGGGGAGCTATCCCTTCCCACTGGGGCAACAGGCCTGGGACATCCAGAGCGTGAGTGGATGACCAGACCCTTCCGGGATGCCCCTGGGCCTCATCCCATGCAGCCAGAACCCGAACTCACAAGGCCTGGTCCCAGACTCGCGGTGGCCACCTGGCTTGCAACAGGGAAGGGACCTGGGCACCTTCTGACAAGTCTGCTTATTATCGTAGGGCTTGACCTGAATGACGGTTCTCTCTTTTCTTGCCGTCACCAGGTGTTACATTAGGACTTTCTTTGCCAACGGCTCTCTCAGAAACGGTCCTTCCCCTCCGTACTGACGTCCGGCTGTAGTCGAGAGCACAGTGATGCGGTGGGTGCGGGAAAGGAAAGGAGCATCTCCTGTATCTGGGTCTCTGATTCTTCCTTCACACGGCCGACGAGTCTGTAACTAGGGCAGAAGGCGCTGCGGACATCAGGGTTCCCCGGACGTGCTGAGCACCCAAATCCTGTACCTCGGCTCCCTGTGCCCCAGATGTAGACAGTCTGTCCCTGAGCCAGGGTCTAAATACGAGTGCAGGGAACAGCCACATACGTGAAGATAGTAACAAAAGGATTCCGCTTTTTAGGTGTCAATGCACGAGCCCAGCTAAAGATCAGCAAGCACGTTTAGGGATCTAACCTGGTCCAAAATCGTCACTAGTTTGCTAGGGCAGCCCTAACAAAATATCGCTGACTGAGGGGCTTAGACAACAGAAATTTATCTCCTCACAGTTCTGGAGGCTGGAAGTCAGAGGTGGAGGCGTGGGCAGGGTAGGGTTTCTCCCGAGGTCCCTCTCCCTGCCTCGCAGATGGCCGCCTCCTCCGTGTCCCCACGCGGTCTTGCCTCCGTGCGTCTGTGTCCGGCTCTCCTCCTCTTACGAGGACACCAGTCGGGCTGGATCAGGGCCGACCCTCATGACCTCATTTTAGCTTCACCAGCTCTCCCGAGACCTCATCTCCAAACACAGGCACACGCTGAGGTCCTGGGGGTTAGGACTTCCAACACAAGAATCTGGGCGGTCGCAGGTCAGCCCTTAACACTGTGCCTTCTTCCCCTGACCCAATTCACGTCTTTCTCACATGCAAACCACACTTAACCACGTCCCCACAGTCCCGAATATCCTCACCCATTCCAGCACCAACTTTAAGGCCAAACCCTCATGAAAATCAGGGATGGGTGGAATGTGAGGCACAACTCATCTTGAGGACACAGGTCTTATCTTTCTTTGGGGCACAGAGTGCCGGAAGCCAAGCTATGCAACCAGCCTGATGACAGGGCCCGGGCGGTGGATGGATCGGGACTGCATGGAGGCCCACGAAAGCAAAGCTTCTTGTACTCCTACTTTTATGTAATTTGGCCTTAGCGTTGGTCGGGGAAGCCCCCCTACCAATGAAAGTACCTGGGGATTTGTCAGTTGAGGAATTGCCCATGACGGGCCCCCCGGGAAAAGAACCACTGGGGAAAGAAATAAGAGTCCGCAGGGAAATTATGCGGCCCTACATCCAGTCCTTGCCACCCCCTATAAAGACTCCTCTACCTAAAGGAAGGACAGCCCCACATATTTCCCAGCCAAGGAGGGGGACAAATGGGTTCGAAATCCCCACTCCGGCAACAAAGGAATCTATCTATGAATACAAGTTACTCCAACCCCTAGGCCCACTTGGCCCCCAGGAAGCATTCCAGATGATAACTGGACCTGGTGGGTTAAGGTACAGAATGGTTCATTAGTTCCTAGAGTATACATTGTCTCTCTGGGAGCACATAAGGCGTGGGTTTCCAGGGTCCTCCTGGCTCCCTCCCGGCACCCCAGACCAAAGCGAATACTTTTGTTCCTCGCGCCGCAAACGGCACAAAGGAACAATTAAGAAGTCGTGTCCTTGTAAACCTTCCACTTGAGGGGTTGAGAGCTAGATGACCTTGAAAGGGCAGGAAGGAATGTTACAAGAAAATAACCGCATCAGAATGTTACAAGACAATAACCGTGTCGTTCCTTTATGGGTGATCACACAAGGGAACATTTTTAGAATTAGGTAATGCGGAGAAACATAAAAAAACATAGATAACGCGCACGCTACAAGGAATCTGCTAACAAATATAATGCCGCACTTGCTACAATAAAGGGGCCAGTCTAACACACTCCTGTTGTCTGTGTCCACTTGTTATTTTCAGCGACGCTGTTCGTCCTTTGGGAACCCCTGGACCTGCTGGGGCTGGACCCCGGCAGCAGAGCCCTGAAAAGGGTGGCTTCTTTGAATGAGTTTGCTGAGTTACCCGCACCACTATTCCACTTGCCAGCATCCCCGGAGAGTGGCTGGGGGCCAGCGATGACAGAAGCCACCCCCGACGATGGCCACTCGGCACGGCGGGAGAGATAGGGCATCGGTGGTAAGCTGACTGGTCCCCATGTCACTATAAGGCTGGGCCAGACTGGGGCAGAGGCCGCCGGTGTCTGTCCTTCATTTCCTCTCCCTAGTTCCTTACTGGCAGGACCCTTGTATGGCTGGGAGATGTGGCAAACCGGGCCACTAGAAATATATTTCCAAGACTCCCTTAGAAGCTCAGGAGCGGTGCCCAGGAACCAGCCTCGGGACGGGGGTGCCCCCCTCCTTCTCTGGACTTTCCTCCTGCCTGGGGTGCAGCTGTGACAGCCAGACAATGGAAACCAGCCTCAGTGACGGTGGGGCAGAAAGACCACAGGAGCCTGAGCCTCCTGGTATCATGGCATCACGAGCCCTGAGCTGTGTATTTCTGGAACTCACGTTACGTGAGGGGAAAAAAAAAAAATGCCTATCTTTTTTTTTTTTTTTAATTTTTTTTTTTTTCAACGTTTTTTATTTATTTTTGGGACAGAGAGAGACAGAGCATGAACGGGGAGGAGCAGAGAGAGAGGGAGACACAGAATCGGAAACAGGCTCCAGGCTCCGAGCCATCAGCCCAGAGCCTGATGCGGGGCTCGAACTCACAGACTGTGAGATCGTGACCTGGCTGAAGTCGGACGCTTAACCGACTGCGCCACCCAGGCGCCCCAGAAAATGCCTATCTTTTTAAGTGACGGTTTCATGTCTCTGTGAACAGAGCTAAGGAGAGCCACGCCTTCTGACACCAGGTACGAGGCCCTGTGCGGTAGCCCACATTCACCACTTAATTAGTTAGGGCTTTTCTGTGGCCGTTTTCCTTTGAAGCGGCAGGAGAGGTGCACGAAGGAGCCTCACACAGCTAATGCTCCTCCCAGTGTCAAAGAGGAGGTGAGGGACCCCGGGAGAGAGGACAGGGGGTGGCCGCAGATAGGCAGGAAGAGCACAGGAGAGAAGAAAGGAAGCAAGAAGGGCAGGCCTGAGAGGACAGCGATGCTAGGCTGAGGAGGTGCCGTCCACATCAACCCTGGAGCCGCACCTCCTGACGGAATCCAGGGCAGCTGTGCACAGAGAGTGCCCGCTGGGACCGCATCCCCAGCCGCCACAAGGATCTCCGTCCCACCGCAGGAGGGAGGGGCCCTCCCTGTAGTTCTCCTGAACTGAACGGGGTTCGTGGAAGGATGCACATTCCATGAGAAATTCATCCAGATGAGCGCTGCACAAAGAGGGGATAGATAATTCAACGCTTTGTCAATTTTGTCTGACTGCAGTGTGCATATTCTACGTCACGAGCTGAACTGTGTTCCAAAGAAAGACACGTTGAGGTCCTAACCCTCGGACGGCGGTCTTCCTCGGAAACAGGGTCACTGCGGATGTAATCAGTTAAGACGAGGTGATCCTGGAGTAGAGCAGCTCCCAATCCAACGTGCCTGGTGTCCTTAAGAGAAGACAGTCACGTGAAGGCACAGAAACGCAGGGGGAAGGCTGGGGAACACGGAGGCAGAACGGGAGGGATGTGTCCACAAGCCAAGGAACACCAAGAATTGCCAGCAACCAGGAGAAGCGAGACAGAGGCCGGCAACAGATCCTCCCTCCGAGGCTCCAGGAGGAACCAGCCCTGCCAATGCCTTGATTTCGGTCTTCCGGCCTCCAGACATAGGAGATGACAAATTTCTATTTCAAGACACCTGGTTTGCTGTACTTGGTTAGGAAGCTCCAAACCTTCCATTCCTTCCATTCCTTCCAATCCCTCCCCCAAACCTTCCATTCACTAGTGAAATTATAGTTTCATCTTGTCAGCAAGGTTTTCTTTTATTTCCTTTTACTTGGTTACGTTAGCCCCAAACCTTCCATTCCTTCCATTCCTTCCAATCCCTCCCCCAAACCTTCCATTCACTAGTGAAATTATAGTTTCATCTTCTCGGCAAGATTTTCTTTTATTTCCTTTTTTAAGGAAAAAAAAAAGTCACACGATTTAAAATGGAAACAATTAAAGAACTTAGTTTTTTCATTGGCAATTGAACTTATCCCAGGCTTCAGAATAAATGCCTTTTAATACTCCAGAATGGAAAAATTTATTGAGCATGGGCTGTAGTTTTTAGGACTAAATTAAATCTGCTTTGAAAAGATTCTTTAAATGAAAAAGCGCTTTATGCGTAGTTTCTGGTATAAAATTCCTTCTGATTGGGCTTTCTATCGGTCTCAACTCATAAAATTTTACCATATGAACTGATTAGCATAAATGTAGTCATTAAAATAAGGTTCCCATGTTGGACAGAATGCAGCAATGCATGTACTGAAGTTCACCCCCAAGGTTTACATTTCCTTCCTACATAAACAGACGTTGAAGAACAGGTACTATGAGACCCCCATCTATTTACATTCATGGTATTTTATTGGTCAGTTTATCTAGAACATAACTTTAAAATTTGTTTTAACATTTATTTATTTTTTTGAGAGACAAAGAGAGAAACAGCGTCAATGGGGAAGGGGCGGGGGGGGGGGGGGCGGGGCACAGATTCAGAAGCAGGCTCCCAGCTCTGAGCTGTCAGCATAGAGCACGATGCCGGGTCTGAACTTACAAACCGTGAGATCATGACCTGAGCTGAAGTCGGATGCTTAACCGACTGAGACACCCCAGCACCCCTAAAAAATAACTCTTACCTAAAACTACTCATGAATGCACAGAATTCCTTACCAATGATCCAGTTTCTTTTTTTTTTTTTTTTTCTAGAAAGGCAGACTGCCACGTGCAGCACCTCATTTGAATATAGGTCTGGAGTCTTAGAAGCTCGACTACCCTGTATTCTCCTACAAACAGACCTTGAGAGGTTGTCTGGAGGTGCCAGCAGGGGAGCACAGCTACTCATATGCTCTTGACCGCACAACAGTCCTCCTCTCTCGGGGAAGGTTGCCTTCTTCGACTAAGCACACATCTTCGGAAGGGACGCACATGGAGTGGTGAGGGAGGACGGGGACACCCGCCTAACCAGCCAGATCAGCCACATCAGTCCTGGCGATCGATGGGGTGACAAATGTCACAGAGCGCCCTCACAACCCTGTTTTCTTTTTTAAAACCCTTAGAATTGAACTGTGTTTCTAAAAGTGTGTTTAAAATACGTGGCAACGGAAATGCCTCTACAACAGGATCGCCAGGTCAAATACAAGATGCTCGACAAAATCTGAATTTCAGAGCAACAATTTTTTTGAGAATAAGTATGTCCCATGCAATATCTGACACAATTACACTATGACATTATTTGGTTTTGACCTGAAATTCAAATATAGCTGAGTGCCCTGTATTTTTATTTGCTAAATCTAGCAACCCTGCTCTAAAAGTATAGATGGAACACTGAGTCACTGCAAAGGAGCTTTTGATCCAGGAAAAGGCCACACCAGTACCCTGTCATACGGAGCTGGAGATTTGATATGTGTTCATTCACTGCCAGCAGTGGTATTTTCTCTCCAAAGAAAACAAAGGAACTGAAGCCCAATCATGAATTTCCTTAGCTTTTCTATAGAATTCCTAGAACCACTTCTACCTCCATAAATCTGCATTTGACCCCAAACAAAACTAGCCTGCAAACAGAGAAAGGCTTATGACTTAGGGAATTTTACAGTTGTTCTGTGAATGGAGAAGTTCTGGTTTTTTTTCTGAGAGTACCAGAGATGGTTTTCCTAAAGAGTCTTTAGAAATCATGGGAGCGGGCATTCTGGAGGCTACTTAGCTGGCCAAGGAGCAGGAGTGAGTGGGTATCTTCCATCCAGATTAGGTTGGACAGATCCAGATCGGTTTATTGAACACATTCCCATCTTTTCCTGCTGCTCCCTAACAAAGCAGCACATACTATTGGTTTCTAGCAGCCCACGCTTATTGTCGCTGTTTCTGTGGGTCAGGAATCAGGGCACAGGTGAAAGCTTGCTGCAATCAAACTGCTGGCTGGGGCTGTGTCCTCATCTGGAGGCTTGACTGGGGAAGAATCTGCTCCCAGGCTCACTCAAGTTATCGGTATGATTTATTTCCTTGGAAGCTATAAGACTGAGGGCCATTGCTTCCTGCTGGCCCATAGATGGAGGCTGCCCTTGGCCCCTAGAAGCCACCATCTGTGCCTTGTCATGTGGATTTCAATATGGTCGCTTACTTCATCAAGCTAGCAAGCAGAGTCTCTCCAGTGTCTCCTACCTAGCAAAACAAAGTCTTCTAGAACATAACATAACCAGAGAAGTGACAGCCCATCACGTCTGCCATACTCTGCTGGTTGGAAGCATGTCACAGCTCTTGCACCTACACTCAAGGGGAAGGCATCAGACAAAGAGATAAGCCTGATCAAAGGCTCAGCCCTCCAGCTCTGAACCTGGATAGATGCTTAAACATTTTATTATGAATCCCAAATGTGAGAAACAATACTACAGAATATTTCTGTATCTTTGGTGTCTTCTTTGGGTCAAGTTTTTGATGAACAGCCACTTACCATCCTTTTAAATGGATATAAACTCTCAGAGAACTGATTTAGTTGTATGTTTTAAGAAAGACCCCAGACCCAGTGCCTGAAATAGCAGCTGAATGGAACCAGACTACAGACAAAGGTTTTTAAAAAAACAATTCCAGGGGCACCTGGGTGGCTCAGTCGGTTGGGCATCTGACTTCGGCTCAGGTCATGATCTCGTGGTCCGTGGGTTCGAGCCCCGTGTCAGCCTCTGTGCTGACAGCTCAGAGCCTGGAGCCTGTTTCAGATTCTGTGTCTCCCTCTTTCTCTGACCCTCCCCTGTTCATGCTCTCTGTCTCAAAAAAAATAAATGTTATAAAAAAAAAATTAAAAAAAAAAAAACAATTCCAGGGGTGCCTGGGTGGCTCAGTTCATTAAGCGTCTGACTTTGACTCAGGTCATGATCTCATGGTTCACGGGTTGGGTCCCCATGTCGGGCTCTGTGCTGACAGCTCAGAACCTGGAGTCTGCTTTGGATTTTGTGTCTTCCTCTCTTTCTCTCTGCCCATCCCCGGCTCATACTCTGTCTCTCTCAAAAATTATTAAAAAAAAAAAAAAATTCCAGTCCCAGGACTACATTTCTTCAGACACCAATGTTCAAAGTCCAACAGCAATGACAACCTCATAATGCTGGGGAGAGCAGGGGACTGGGGACAATTTTACTGGTAAGAATGTTGGTGGAAGGTCAATTTCCTTTCACTTCCACAAAAGGTTAGTGTAACTCTGTCCTGCTCCGATGTTGGTGTGGTCCTCTGAAACCTCACCTGCAGCGATGAGGATCTTTCCTCAAAGGGGGAAACATCGGGGTCAGAGCAGAGGCAGGACAAGCAGTGATGACGGCCAGCACGGGGTGGCCCTGGGAGGAGCGCATCCCGATGGCACAGGGCGCTACACCAAGTCTCCCACCACACACAGCTGCTTTCACTCGCCCGTCCCTCCGTCTGGCACTCGTCTTCTGACCCTTCACACAACTGCCTTCTCGCACCGTCCAGCTGGGACGCTGGCTCCTCAGAGAGGCTTCCCTGCACGCGTGGGCCAAGCACTCCTCCCACATCTCCCGTTCTCCCATCTCCTGACCTGCTGCCTTCACGGCACCTTCCTTGACCCTCGAAGCAACCTCGCTCCTCGTTTATCTTGCCATCTGTTGTTGCATTCACCTCACTTTCAACGCATCTGCCTCATGCGCGGTCGGGTCCTCAGTGCTGCCAGCGTGCTGGGCTCGGAGGGGGCTCCCCATGAGCATTTCTGAATGAATGAGCCAGCGGACCAGCACCTTCGTCCAGCTCCAGGCCATTTCGGTACGACCCGCTGGTGGCATCTTCTAAGGGCCGATGCACCTACTTTGAGCCTCGTCCCATATCTGCCTCCTGACCAGCGGTCTTCTCCTTGGGGAGCCTACAAACATGATCTTCCCCCTCAAATGGTCATGAAAGAGGTCGGAGCGGCCCAAGTGGGGGCCAAGGCGAACCCCTCGCTTGCTGGGCTGGAGCCTCAGCTTCACCGGAGGTGAAAGGGGGCAATTCCTCAGACGGTTAGCAACTTTCAACAACACAGACGTGTCCTGAAGAAATTTTCCCTGCCGTATTCATGCAGGAAGTGGCATTACTTTGCACTGAGGTCTTTAGAAATGAGGACAATTCCTACAACCTGCTCTAAGGGCGAAAAGCCCTCCTCCCAGTGGGAGAGTCCAGGTCTGGGGGACGGCCCACAACAGGTGATCAGCCCACCCGATGCCGGAAGAAGTGACGCCCCAAACCCAGAGCGCCTCCAGCTGACCCGGAGAGCAAACACCCAGAGCAAGTGTGAGGTGCTAACTGGGTTACTGTTAATGAGCGACTTTCAGCAGAGAGATACTCTGACAGAGTTCTGGATTCGTCAGCAGGATGAGGCAGAAGAGGACCTTCGCCTCCCTAAACCTGTGAGGTCAAATGGCTCGCAGGCACCTGTATTAGCCCATGCAACCCCGCCCTCATTGCAGCAACATCCCCTTACAGCAGCCGACCTGCACCCAAGGGTGCCCTGGAGACTGGCAGCAGCCCCCACCTTCCCAGAAGGCTCTCCACACTAGGGGGCAGACACAGTGGGTGAAGCGATTCAGGTATGTGAAAGGCACCACGACGAATGGCCTGTCATTTAAGACGCAGGAAGAGAAGTTCCAACGGTACCCAGGCGAGTTTTGCAAGAGCAAAAGCAGAGAGGGCCACGGACTGCTAGAAAGGGCCATCCGGTGAATGTCTGTCTCTGGTGCTCCGGGGGCGCTCCACAGCTGAGGATTTGGGACAACATGCCCATCACTGTGCACAAAACCCACGGTAGCGTCTTCCAAAATGCTAAGCCATTTGCTACGCACGTCACAGCTTTTTTGGTCAGGAGGCCTTTTTGTGAGGTGTGGTGATTAATTCATCACTGCCACACCAAAAAATGCAATATCCAGTCACCAGGCTGACGGATGGAAAGGGACGCACGGCAGAGGTCTGAGGACACCTTGAAAACGTAACCTTTCGTTCTGCGTGAGATGGTAATAATGTATGCTCGATGATGAATGACTATCAGGGTCGCCTACTCTAGCCATCAAGGACTGGGTCACCTGGGCAATGTCACAAAAAAAGCAACTCCTCAAAGCAGAAAATACACAAGAAAGATGCGCAGGATAAAACACTAAGCATACCAACTCTGACCTCCTGTAGAAACCGTGAAAGAGCTCAATGCATTTTACTATGAACGCTACGAAGATCCTTTCGGGCTCATTTTGGCTGACTAGCAATTAGTCGCATTAGGCACAGTAGGAGCTCCATAAATGTGACACGTGCACTCAAAGATTCATGGACATGAATGTTTAACGCAATGCTGCTTCCACAGGAGGACTGGAAATGAAAAAAAAAAAAAAGCCCACGTGAAATTTCCAGCAACAAGGACACGGATAAGCGTATTTTGATGTATGTACACAATGCAACCATCTAAAAACATACCCTGGAAGAATAATTAAGGGTAAATAGAAACTGCTCTAAACATTGTGTTAATATTAAACAAACACAGCCACCCATGTTATATAAATCGTAGGCTTTTCATTAAAAAAAAGTCTGCAAAAATATGCACCGGAATAAAACGTTAACGCTGGTTTTCTTCATGGTGAAAATATCGATGGCTTTTCTTTTCTAACATAGACATTTCTGCATTTCACAAGATTGCGACAGGATCACATTTACTCCTTGAATGAATGAATGAAAGAATGAATGGAAGAATGAATGAATGAATGAATGAATGAATGAAAGAACAAACCCATAGGATTTCAAGAACGATCATTCTGCAGCCTCATCCCTATAAAACTTTGACTGGAACGTGCCAGAAAATTCTTATGTCCCCAGGACCACCTGCTTCCTCACACACTGTTAGCATCACTGCCCTAGGTTAAGACACTAACTCCGTTCCAGTTAAAACATATCTGATCTGGGGCGCCTGGGTGGCACAGTCGGTTAAGCGTCCGACTTCAGCCAGGTCACGATCTCGCAGTCCGTGAGTTCGAGCCCCGCGTCGGGCTCTGGGCTGACGGCTCGGAGCCTGGAGCCTGCTTCCGATTCTGTGTCTCCCTCTCTCTCTGCCCCTCCCCCGTTCATGCTCTGTCTCTCTCTGTCCCAAAAATAAATAAAAAACGTTGAAAAAAAAAATAAAAAAAAAAAACATATCTGATCTTCACGGGAGGGTACTAAATCCTTCATTAGGAGGGTCCTGTAAGAAAGCTGAGATGGGACCCTAAGTCAGGATTTAGGACTTCCAGGGCAAGTGATGTTAAAGACCTCTAGAGCAGGGCTTCCCAAAGTGTAAATCGGGAATCTGTGAGATGCAGATTTGAATCCAGTAGGTCTGGGTGGATCCTGGTGGCACAGGACTGTCCTTCTAACAAGCTGGCAGGTGGGGCCTGAGCTGCGGGGCTGCCCAGCCCACGCTGGGGAGCAAGACACAGAGTGAGCTCAGTAAAGCAGGGACAGTCAGGGTGACAGGAAGACACCAGTCCCTGGGATGAGCTGAGAAAGGGTGCTGATGTCAGAGACGGCAACCAAACGGGAAGTGGTGGGAGAGCAGAAAAGGCAGAGGCAGGGTTTTAGATGTCCCATTCCGCTTGCCTTACAGTGTTCCTCTGAGCCACGCCTGTCCCAGCCCTTACAGGATGCCCACAGGCCACATCGTTTTCCTTCTGGAGCCTCACCCACTGCGGAGGCACAAACCACTGCCAGCAAGTTGTTGCTTTCTGAATAAAGATTTGAGGGAATTGCCTCTCACAAACAGCCTCCTGGGGGAGGTCACAGACTGACAGGTAGCATTGGGAACGGTCCCGCCCGCAGCGTGAGCGGTCCTGTCGGGGAGCAGGTGCACCTCTGTGGGGCAGCTGCGGTCTCGGCCAGGACTCGGGTGGGTGGTGCAGGTGCGTGGGGCCCCAGAGACGCAGGGCTCACTGCTGCAATCTCCTAACCCTGCCCCCACATAGGACACAGCTGCCGCTCCCAGGCAGACAGAGAAAGCTGAGGTCAAGGTCGAAGGAACTTCTATGTGTCAAGCATCTGAGACAAGCTTCATATCCCAGTCCTTCCAAAAAGATGTTAGCAGCGGGGCTCCATTCTGGTCATTCTTCTACACCTGTCTTCCCTGACAAAGCACAGCGTGACCCAGGACCTAATGGTGAAATGAGGGTGGAAATCTGCTAGGGAAATGCAAGAAATGGTCTAACGTAAGAAGGAATGCCGGTAACTAGCAACATGCAACAGATGAACAGGCCAAGGTGGGAAGAAACGACTCCTTATACCGTGGGCATCCAAGCCCAAGATGGAGAGCTGTCTGCCAGGCTTTCTGCCAAAAGAGACACCACCGGGCCAGATGATCTTAGAGGGCCTTTCCAACCCCAAATTCTGTCTTAAAGGGACACAGGTTTACCTTCCTGGGGAGAAAAGTAGTTCTCTAGATTGGGATAAAGAAATAAAAGGATAAAGAAAAAAAAGAAGAAACAAGTAAGTACCTCACCTCAAGGCCAAGGAGGAGCTGTCTTACTTTGCCAGGTCAAGAAGGTCAAGAAAGAGGGAAAGCGAGGGCACCTGCTCACGGAGGAAGGGAGTGAGAAGGGCACAGCTGTTCATTCGGGTGACGGAAGGAGAACCAGAGGGCATATTAACAGCAAAGCCCTGTGCCTATCACACAAAGACAAAATAGACACTCCCATGTGAATAAGGGACCCACGACCAGAAAACAGGCTGTGATCTAGATTTTGTGAACTATGTTCAGGCCCCAGACCCAGAGATGAGACTGTCAGGGACAAGGGTGTGCTGGAGAGGAAATATCATGGCAAGTAAGTCTACACCGCGCTACCCACAAAACGCTGCATGACACGGTGACGCTGTTGTCTGAAAACAAACCATGGCAGCAGCTTGGCGACCCAGGTCCTCCAAGCCCAGGACCCCCAGTACCAGTTAAACCAGAATATCTGGGGTGAAGCCAGGCATCGGTGGTTTTGAAACTCCCTGGCGATTTCAAGCAGGCATGGCTGAAAATCACAGATGGAAGCCCCAGCCCGGCCACCAATTAAACAATCCTGGTCGAGTCACTTAACCTCTGGGGATCAGTGGAAACGTACAACAGGAGAAAATCAATCTCGTAGGCTCTCCTCGGGCAATAAAAATTCTATTATTCCATGAAGCTTTTAAAACCTGTAGTTACTCAGACCCGTTCAGTCTTAAAAACGTGACTGATGCTCACAGTACTAAGGGATCAGACCACACCACTGAGCTGGCCTCCAGCGGTTCCCCTAATGGGACCCGTTACTGAAAAAAAATTACACCTTTTTCTTCCCCCTTTAACACCGTTTTCTGCTAAACCCTCCTATCCCTCTCCCCAGTGAGATGCTTTCCCCTGGGTCTAGAGGAAATGAAAAGGCCACTGGGCAGAGATTTCCATTATGTGTACTCACTGCTTTTTTTCTCCCCCCTGCTTTTGGCAGCAGCTGTAGTTAAGGGCAAAAAGTCTTCAAGTAGTTTTGAAACATCTGGCTGTCAAACCAGTCGATGCTGGAGCTACAGATAAGGCTAAGCTGCCTTCTCTGAAAAAAGAAATACCTAAGTCAGCGACAAGTGACACTCGAACACACAATCACCGCGTACCACTTTGTATATGGGAATAAGGCGACTGGAAAATAAGAATAAGCTTTGGAGTCAGTCCCACACACAAAGATGCCATTAAAAGTTCAAACGCGCCTTGTTTTGTAACAGCCTCTGGGGATGAATGGCAAATGGAAAGTACACTGTTCAGGAAGCAAGAGTGCTTCCCCCCCGCCCCCATCCCATTATTTTTGTTCATTTCAGAGGTACCTGATCGTATCCACATCTACGGTTCAAGACAAGAAAAACATAAACAGTTGTTTGAAATGGTCTTCTATTTTCTGCCATGGAAAAAAGGGTAAAGGCTTAGGGCAGCAGCTCGTGCGTTTGTTTAGTGTTCAAAGGTCAAGTAAAACTCGAGCCAGGTTGAATACTTGCTTGTATATTTATTTTATATTCTGTAACTTGGAACTAATCTTTAACTCACTCCCTTCCGGAAGTTCTGGGGGAACCATGGATTGAAGTCCTGGGGCATAGTTATCAAACGGTATCATAAAACTGATGGCCTAACAACACTCTGACTTTATATTTTACCGTTTTAAAAACAACCCCTCAGGCATCATCTCATGCAGTATGTTCTCGCACTTCTGCCTTGAAACTTGACCAAGATTCATAAAATATTTGAGTTGGAAAGGACCTCAACTGTCACCTGGTCAAACCTGCAAGAATTATGTCCCACAAAAATCCTACTATGCTCATAGGGTCCCTACTAGAATAGGCCTCACAGGTGAGAATGGATTCATTCACTCATTTGTTCAATAAACATTTATCGCATGCCCACCCGGCATCTGTTAGTCCGTGTTCCCAGCACTAAAGAAACAAGAGTAAGTCATGACCATTCGGGAGTTACAGTCTAACTTGGGAGCAAGTGTCCAGAGCACATGTCTATGTCCAGGGTACATAAAACAAAGTGACCAGACCTGCCTTGAATCGCTAAGTGCTATTCACAGAAGGCTTAGGAACCAAGTAGGACATACCTATCAGACAAGTCAGTATAAGCAAAAAAATCAGAAACACGTAATAGCACAGATCCCTCAGGACGATGAACTCAGCAATGGTGATGCCGCACGCCTTTCCAGGCTAGCCTCAGAGAGGCGGCAAATCTCCCCCTTCTGGAATACCGGAGTGACTCCAAGGAGGAGTTACCCAAGAGGTCATGGGGCGGGGGGGTGGGGGGGGTGGGTGAGAGGCTGTAAAACCAGAACAGAGATCCAGTCTCCTCAGCATCCAGGTCCAGTTGAGTGAGCTTCCAGACGCATCCGGTCCCAGCCACCACCTGACCACAACCCCATGAGAGCCAGGGACCAGCAGCAGCCCAGCACTGCCCGGCAGGGCCCAGCCCACCTGTCGGCCACGGGCAGTAACCCAGCGGTGGCTGTTTCACGACAGAGTGTTGGTGGGATTTGTCATGCCACAAGAGGCCACGGAAACATTCAGAAAACTGCGCACAATTCTGTAAGGCTGGGACGCAGGGTATCGTGCAAGAGAGAAAGGAAGTGAGGCCAGGGGTGAGGCCACCCAGTTAGTGAGATAAAGGTGGAGACGCCCACTTCCCCCTGTCACTGCTGACGGCGTTATGTGCAATCTTCCTCTCTCACCAGCCTCCTTTACTTATAGTAAACTCGTCCCATTTAAAACTCCACCTTCACACACACACAAAAAAAAAGAGGTTAGAGTGGGAGAGAGCCAAAGCATAAGAGACTCTTAAAAACTGAGAACAAACTGAGGGTTGATGGGGGGGCGGGGGGAGGGAGGGGAGGGTGGGTGATGGGCATTGAGGAGGGCATCTGTTGGGATGAGCACTGGGTGTTGTATGGAAACCAATTCGACAATAAATTTCATATATTGAAAAAGAAAGAAAAGAAAGAAAGAAAGAAAGAAAGAAAGAAAGAAAGAAAGAAAGAAAGAAAGAAACCAACCAATTTGACAATAAATTTCATATATTGAAAAAAAATAAAAAAATAAAATAAAATAAAATAAAACAAATATGATCTAAATGAAAACAATAAAAAAAAAAAACAAAAAACTCCAGCTTCATGGGGGCGCCTGGGTGGCTCAGTTGCCTAAGTGTCCAACTTCGGCTCAGGTCACGATCTCATGGCTCGTGTGTTCCAGCCCCGCGTCGGGCTCTGTGCTGACAGCTGGGAGCCTGCTTACGATTCTCTCTCCTCTCTCTCTC
The DNA here is from genome assembly GCF_028018385.1 of Neofelis nebulosa. Taxonomy (NCBI): domain Eukaryota; kingdom Metazoa; phylum Chordata; class Mammalia; order Carnivora; family Felidae; genus Neofelis; species Neofelis nebulosa. The sequence continues at coordinate 5,002,894 of NC_080794.1, read as the reverse complement.
TCTCTCTCTCTCTCTCTCTCTCTCTGCCCCTCCCCCACTTGTACACTCTGTCTCAAAATAAATAAATAAACATGAAAAAAAAGCGCTAACACACACCATGTTTCCAATCCCAGGGCAACAGGAGAGCAACACACAACTTTTAACTTTTCAACAAAGTTAACAATCTGGGTGGTCGAGACGCCCTTTGTGGGGTTTCCAAGTACAGAAGGAACAAGAACATTCAGGAGGGTTCCTTAACATCAATGTGAAGGGCTAGGGGCTGTGCGACCAGTTAGAAATGCCTGTAGCAGGACCTACGAGGGACGGGGAGAGCCTGAACCCAGGCTGTTAGAAGGGGGAGGGACAGGGTGACGTAAAAATATCCCACAACATCACATACCTCACGTGTCATCAGCGTTTGCCCACTTCTGCTACCGGGGCGGGATTAACTGAAGTTGTCCCCCAATTAGATGTGCAGGTTATAGGAGGCCGGAGGGAGGCTGAGCCCTAGTTTGTGGCAGGGGTGCCCGGATAGCTGGTGGGGACGCTCATCAAGGGGAGGCATCAGGGGGGCAGAAACACAGGGAGGAAGAGCCGTCACAGAGACCGAAACAAAGGAAGTCCATTCTGAGGCTGCACCACGCCGATCAACAGAAAGGCCTACCTGACTGAATTCACGTCCTCATTCCCGCAACTCAGCATAGCGTCGCTGTGTCCGTTAAAAATGAGTTCGGGTGCAAATCACGGCAGTTCAGCCAACACCGGCTGAAAGGGACACACTGCTTTTTCTCATGTGATCAGAAGACTGGAAATACGTGGTCCTGCACTGGTGTGGCTGCTGCTGGATGTTGGCCAGTACCCAGCCTGCTCCACCTCCCTGGTCTGCTGTTCTTGCCAGGGAGCTTTTAAGGTCACACTTGCAAGAGGGCCACCGCCCTGGGCCCAAACCTCGGTGTGAGGGGGGAGGGAAAAGGCTGCAGCACCTTCCCCCAGGGGAGCCTTCTCCCTCCTATTCGGTGAGGGGCTCCTCTCCCAGGCCTTCCCACATACATTTCATTGGCCCAAATATGGCACGTGTCTACCGCGCACAAAACGTGCTTAAAGACGGAGGTGCTGCCAGCACAGGCCCCCCAGGCCAGCCACGGAGGCCGCTGGCTCACTTCCTGAGACTTCCTGCAACGCCTCATACTTGGCACCCTCTAGCCCTGACCTAACTTCTGCACCACACAGGGCACGGCTTCCCTTCCGGCAGCTGCCCCCACCCCTTTCCCGCACACCCGATTTTGTCAGAACCTTGAGGTGTTTCTGTAAAAGAGGCTCTAGGGGCATCTGGGTGGCTCAGTCAGTTAAATGTCCAACTTCGGCTCAGGTCACGATCTCGTGGTTTGGGAGCTCGAGCCCCGCATCGGGCTCGGTGCTGACAGCTCAGAGCCTGGAGCCTGCTTTGGATTCTGTGTCTCCCCCTCTCTCTGCCCCTCCCTTGCTTGTGCTCTGTTTCTGTCTTTCAATAATAAATAAATGTTAAAAAAAATTTTTTAATGAAAACAATAAAAGAGGCTCTATTCTGGAGCCTAATACTGAGAAAAGCACGATGGGCTTCTTATCACCTCTCACGATCGCCTGGAAGTACTATTTCCAGTAACGCAGTTCAGGCTTGCCTGAGCGGGTCTCAGCAGCCACGTCTTGCTGTTGGCTCCCATGACTTGCACCCTTCTTTCCCCCCCGCCCCTTTTGATGTTGTACGTCTCCCGATATTCTTCCTGCCTCTCTCACTCGACTCTGAGCCGGGTCCTCTTCCTCCTTCCTTTCCGTAAATATCATCACTCCCGAGGGACATCCCCTAACTCACTGATGCTCTCCCTCATTCTATCCTGGGAGCTTTCATGAGTTACCTGCCTCCTGTATCTGCACCGGGGCCACCTCCCTCCTAAACTTCACTCCTGCTGAGACAACTGCCTGCCAGACACACGCATTCAGCCGAGACGGCGTGGGGCACCCACCTCCTCCACGGGCAGGGCCTGGCCAGCAGAGCGCTGATGAATGCGGAGGCAGGACTCCAGTCCTCCGGGTCGTGACGGGAAGGGCGTCAGCAGGACCTTACACTGTGTCTCTCTAATCTGCCACTTGAAGGGAACTGTATGCATCCACTAACACTGCTTTTGCGTTGACTTTTAAGTTCATGCTTAGAAGATAAGCTCGTTTCTTTTTTATCAGAAGCATGAATCCTCAGTGAAATCACAGCTATCACTCCACAGTCTCGTTCATTCTGAGTTCCCAACTTTAAATCATTCTTAATTCCTCCCCCCACCAGCAAATATAATATACCTTCGAATACGACTGAAGTATTATTATCCTTGTTAATATTTCTTGCTTTTGTCTTCTTACCTTGGCAATCCCATCCCCACCGGCCATGACTGTCTCCCACCTGGATGTCACCTTAGGTTTTAGGCTTATCCCCTGGCTCTGGTGTTTACTTATTTTCAAGTGACCCTTTATGGTACAACCCCATTATTAATCCTCAAGCTCTTGCTTCATTTTGTTTCACTATGCAAAGCCTTTTAGTGGCCATCCATCCATCACTCACAGCCTCAAGGTCAAAGCCCTCCATTCGGGAGGACCATTATTTTAAGTGGCATAAAGTCAATACTTTCCCCTTATCTTCTTGGAGAGCATCCAAAAGCAATGAAAGAGAATGAGGAAAAACCTCCATTTTTGGTAACACTAAGAGTTAAGATCCCTGATTCCAAAAACTGGTGGAAAGCCTACCTAAGTCAATGGCAAATGAACAGGGGTGAGTGTAGGAGGAAGGAAAGAAGAGGGGAGAGAAATCAGAGGCTGGGGATTAAAACGACCGGACAAAGGGTGCCTGGGTGGCTCCGTCGGTTAAGTATCCAACTCCTGATCTTGGCTCGAGTCATGATCTCAAGGTCATGGGTTTGAGCCATCTGTTAGGCTCCACCCTGACAGTGTGGAGCCTGCTTGGGATTCTGTCTCTCTGCTCCTCCCTCTTAAAAATAAAGAAAGAAAGAAAGAAAAGAAAAAAGGGGGGGCAGACAAAGCATATTTCTCAAACTTGAGAGGTGATTCCTTAGATGTGAAACCTAAATGCTCTGTTTGCCCTGGCAGTGGTACGTTATGTGGTGGACCGGAGGGCCAGCTATGACTGCAGGAAGGCCTGGGTCCAGGGCTAAAGAGAAAACACAGGAAGGAGTCCGCATGCAGGAAGCAGTCTGCCTCTGTGGCAGTGGTGGGGGAGAGGGAGTTCTCACTGTGAAGAATCACACAGCTTAGTCCCACCGGGTGGGAGAAAATAAAATCTAAGTGAATTTAAACATAAATTGTTGGGTCCTAAGAAATTCCGTGCCATCCTGGGGCAAGGCCCGTGGCCCCTCACCCCAGTTTCTCACACGAAAGAGCTGCCCGAAGAGAAAGTCACCTGCTTCACCGATAACTAATCAAAAGACAAGGTAATGCATGGCAAAAGCACGCGGCAAATAGAGAACAGTTATCAAAAAGTGTTTCCATACAGCAGATGGAAAAGGTGACCCTTCTGCCAGGCATTTAAAAGAACATAATGAAGAAGGAACATCTAGAAGAAACTGTATCTCTGAGATAAAGAAAGCAGCAGAAGGGAACACAACAGCGTCACAGAAGTGCATGGAAAACCGTAAGAAACACAGGAGCAAAGGACCGTTGGAAGGAAGCACGGGTAACAGAGGTCAGAAACGGAAAAGCAAGCAAAATGGAAAGAAAACAGGAAGAGTTGAAATGATAGCGTGAGCCGTGGGGAAGGGAAAACATAGAGAACAAACTGGTCATTGCCAGAGGTGGGGGAGGGGTGTGTGGACAGAGTGGGTGATGGGGAGAGGAAGGTACAGGCTTCTAGTTCTGGAGCAAGGAAGTCATGCGGATGAAAGGCACAGCACGGGAATACAGTCAAGGATGCTGTGATATCATCATCATCGCAGGCTGCGTGATGGTAGCTGAATCTGTGGTGACCACAGCGTAACGTATGGAGTTGTTGAATCACTATGCTGTACACCTGGAACCAATATAGCATTGTCAACTACAGTTCAATTAAAAAAAGAGTATAGGATAAGGGGCGCCTGGGTGGCCCAGTCAGTTGGGCGTCTGACTTCGGCTCAGGTCATGATCTTTGTGGGTTCGAGCCCGGCTTTGGGCTCTGTGCTGACAGCTCAGAGCCCGGAGCCTGCTTCGAATTCTGTGTCTCCCTCTCTCTCTGCCCCTCCCTGCTCGTGCTCTGTCTCTCTCTCTCAAAAATAAACATTAAAAATTGTTTTAAAGAATATATGATAAGCATGATTAAATTAATAAATGACAAAACCTAAAGAAAAGAAAGGTGGCAAAGGAGAGCCAACAAGTAACTGAAATCTCAGAGGATGGACCCTGAGGCGATGTACAGAGTAAATACTTAAAGGTACATTTGTTATAAAAGACGACTGAAATCTACATGCTGAAAGGCCACAATTACGTCCCAGGAGAAACCAACACAGAATAGTCAACTACTGTGTTTCAAAAAGCTGGGAGGGGAGAAAAAGGCAAAACAAAACTACCTTTGGACAGGCAGGCAAAAAATATCAGCCACTTAGACCAGAAACAAAACTCAGGCTGGCCTCAGACTTCTCCAGAGCCAACAGTCAGTTCCAGACACAGAGGGACCACATGTACACAATGTTCAAGGGAAAAAGGGATGGCTCAAACTAACCCCCATCATCTCTCCTTGAGGAAAAGTACTACAGGATAAAACAGTTGGCATAATGATGGGAGGTGGGGGACAAGCCTCAAATTTAACTACAAGAGCAAGGCTGAAACACGCGTGGGGACTTCAGGACATGGAACAGACCGCACACGTCACAGGCTAGGGCAACGTAGAAAACGTGTATCAAGTTAGATCTGTGCTTCCCACTCAACACAGGAAACTTTCCAGATGGATCCAAGACCTACAGGCAGCAAAGGTGTGTGCCTTTTTAAACACTGAAAGAAGCCTTTCTAACTAACACATAAAACCTGGAAGCCAAAAACAAAAGAGGGCTCATCAATTTGACTATGAAAACAATTTCTCCATGGCCAAAGCACCGACAGATAATCAAATGACATGCAACCAAGAAAATTATCTGTAATTTGTATCACACATATTGTGAACAACTTCCTTTTTGTTCCAGTGACACTATTTCAGGGAGCGTACAGGAAGCGCACAGATTAATGGCGTAAAACAATTACCATTTATTTGGTCACATCCCTTGTGTTGGCAATTCGGGCTGGGCTCAGCTAAGCAGCTGTTCTGCTCATTTCTCCTGGGGGCATTCTTTTTTTTTTTTTTTAATTTTTTTTTTCAACGTTTTTTACTTATTTTTGGGACAGAGAGAGACAGAGCATGAACAGGGGAGGGGCAGAGAGAGAGGGAGACACAGAATCGGAAACAGGCTCCAGGCTCCGAGCCATCAGCCCAGAGCCTGATGCAGGGCTCGAACTCACGGACCGCGAGATCGTGACCCGGCTGAAGTCGGACGCTTAACCGACTACGCCACCCAGGCGCCTCTCCTGGGGGCATTCTTACTATAGCAGTCAACTGGTGGCTGGAATGGCTCAATGGTATAAGACAACCTCACCCACATGTCCGATAGCTGGCATACTTTATAATCCCTCATCCCTGAAGAGATGAGCTAGATTTCTTCCCATGGCCCTCTCAAGGCACCGGTGAAAGGAAGTTGCAAGTCTCTGGAGGCCGTGCTCAGAAGTCACACAACAGGGCCGCCTGGGTGATTCAGTCATTAAGCATCCAACTTCGGCTCAGGTCATGATCTCATGGTTCACGGGTTCGAGCCTTGCGTCGGGCTCTGTGCTGATGGCTCAGAGCCTGGAGCCTGCTTCGGATTCTGGGTGCCCCTCTCTCTCTGACCGTCCACTGCTCACACCGTCTGTCTCTCTCTCCCCAAAATAAATAAACGTTTTTTTTTTTAAAAAGTCACTCAACATTACTCTCTGTAGCCTGATCAAAGTGAGTCACAAAGCAAGGCCCATTTCAAGGCATGATGAAACAGACCCCACCTCCAGATGGGAAAAACTGTAAATCTGGGGGCATCTTTAATCCCATCACATATTTCACATATACTCGTAAGTAATGCCTGTAAGTCACTGAAACCAAAGGCCATCAACTGAATATACAGAAAGAACTCAAGAGAAAAGGAAATGCAAATAACTCGAGGCAGACGAAAAGCTACTTAAACTCACTCATAAAAAGAGAAACACAGATTAAAAGTCCACCAAAGGTTCTACTTTTCACCCATCAGATTGGCAAAGCACAGTCAGACGTCACCATTTGAGCAACGCTATGGGGGGAAAAGTACTCTCGTTTCCGTTTAGAATACCAATAGGGGCAACTTCCATTAAATACAATTTGGCAATATCAATATTGCCAGTGGATATTCTGAGCAGCAATATCACTTCCAGCCATGCGGCTCACAGATGTACTCGTACACTGGGCGGGGGCGGGGGGGGGGGGGGCGGGGAGCGGACCCATGCTGGGTATTCTGTGCAGCACGGTCTGTGACACCCGAAGACTAGGAACAGTCTAACCGCCCATCAGGAGAGCTGGTACTGTGCCACTATAAAAATAGAATGAGGAGATTCATTACGCACGGACGTATGGGCCACCATCCGTGTGAGTGCTGTGTGCGAGATAGAAAGACAACATAGCTCCCTGGTAGGATAAGAACTGTATCAATGAACAGTATCCTATGCTCTCTTGGCCTCCAGAATTTGGGGCCATGTGAATGTGCTACCCAGTCAACAGATAAGTAGTGGTCTGCATGCTCACTCGGACACTTAAAGCCCTCTCCACCCTGGCTGCAGAGGACCTGTCCACAGCTACCCACCCCCATGTTCCTTCACCGCACACGCGCTATCACCAGAGCCATGCAAGCTGGGTCCCCGCAATTCACCTGTGATCTGGTCTCTAAGCCGCTGTCCTTCTCCAACCTGAAATTCTCCTTTCTTGTCTATCCAGTCTTCCAGATAATGACTCCTCAAGGGTCCTTGGACCCTTGCAGGTCTTTGGCACAAAGTCTCCTTTATGAACTCCTATGGGTACTGCTGTCTGCCCTATTCCCACAGATCGCATCCTGTCCTCTTCTGGTCTCTCCTTCTCCTTCGCCTTCTTGTCAGTAACGTCCTTCACGCACACATGTCTTTGTTGCCCAACTAAACCACGTCCTTCTGGAGGACAGGACTATGTATATGTCACTTTGTTTCCCCTTCATATTAGCACACTGCCTTGCACATAGCAGAACATCGACAGAAGCGTGTTAGTCTGACACGGACCCGATCCTAGGGTGGAGGGCTGATAATGGCTCCCAAGGACAGGTCAATGCCATAATTCCCAGAGCCTGTGAATGTTCTCTTTAAGTTTCTGCACCTGTGATTATGTTGAGGCTCTTTTTTTTTTTTTAATTTTTTTTAACGTTTATTTATTTTTGGGGCAGAGAGAGACAGAGCATGAACAGGGGGGAGGGGCAGAGAGAGAGGGAGACACAGAATCGGAAGCAGGCTCCAGGCTCCGAGCCATCAGCCCAGAGCCCAACGCGGGGCTCGAACTCACGGACCGCGAGATCGTGACCTGAGCTGAAGTCGGACGCTTAACCGACTGCGCCACCCAGGCGCCCCATGTTGAGGCTCTTAAAATAAAGAGGTGATCCTGGATTATCTGGGAGCCCTAGAAATCCTTACAAGAGTGATTTAGGGAGAGGAGACACGATGCAGAGGAGAAGGTGGCAGTGTGACCACAGAGGCAAGAGGGAGCCTTGCAGCCACACATCAGGGACCACCAAAAGTGGCAAAGACTGGAGTCTCCCCTGGAGCCTCAGGGTGCGTGCCCCTGGGCCGACATCCTGACTGCAGCCCAGTAAAGTGGATTATTGACCTTCTGGCCTCAAGAATTGACAGAGAACAAGTCCCTGTGATTTCATGCCACCAGGTTGGTGGTCACCGGTTATGGCAGCCACAGGAAAGTGATAGAGGCAGCAATAAAGTGTGGCACAACTGAGGGACACTATGGGGCAGTCTGGGCAGCCTGCTCCAGACCAGACGCCGGAGCGGCACAGATGGACGGCCTGTCACCTAGTCTGGAGGTTTTTCCAGGACTCTGCCTCATCACCTCAAACTCTTCCAGCATCCTGGTGTGCGACCCCAGAACCCTGGAATGCACAGAAGGCTGAAGCAAGATTGAGCGGTTTCTTCTTGAATTACCAGCCCACTTGGAAACGATGACCTTAACAACCCACATTTTCCGAGATTTTGAGAGCTTCCTGTTTCTGAACCGGGATCCTGCCCATTCACAACGGGGAATCCTCCTGAGAACAGCAGCCCTTGTCTGCTCAGACCTGTGGGGCCACTGCAGCGTGGATCACGCTGTCCTTGAGAACTGTGCTTTTTCAAAAGCCTGATCTACCAGAGCTAGAATATATTTGATCCAAGGCACATGTCATTTGGCAGAGGACAAATATGTACGTGAAAAGAATTTCTCTCCAAGAAAATCTGTCCCCACCCCACCCCACCCCCACCTCTCCTCCCACCTCAAACTGTCCAGGCAGAAATGGGCCCACTGGAAATCTTTCCTACTTCCTTATTTTGGGTTACTATCATTAGAGCTTGCTACTCTAAAAGCTAGGTTGGTTCAGTCTGTCCTTAAAGTCCGACACGTTCAAGAGGACAGAGACACTGCAGAAAACAGACTGATGCTTCCATTCCAGTGGAGGAAGACAGACAACAAACGGATAAGCAAATAAAGTTTCCCCCCAGAAAAGTCTGTTTTCTGGGCTGTTTTTGGTTTGAGGCGCCACTGATGGATGACAAGAAGGACTAGAGGAAGGGAGGGAAATATTTCTCGACTGGTAACCACTTTCTGCCTCGTTGTCTATTTGTCGTCCGTGGACTGTTTCCTCTGAGAATGGATCCATACGGGATAGAAACAGGTGGCCGTCCTTTGGGCCCCCAAATGCTGACACTCACAGGCCTCCTCACCTCCCATGCGCAGGTGTCTGAGAAAGTCAACTGGGGACTAGCATGCTGATCCCCACCAGGCCTGACTGGAGGCCGCCTTTGCTCGTGGCGAGCGTCTCTGCTGACCGCAGGGCCCGCCGTCTCTGCCCAGGGACCGCTGGGTGCCCTCGGGGGTCTCTCACAGTGGTCTCCCTGACGTCGCACATGCTCACACTCTAATTCGCTGGTGCAGAGGAGGGTCAGTGCCCCACTCTGGCTGCTGGAGGCACTAACAAAACTGCCCGAGGATCCCTACGTGACAAGCCCCGGTGAGCGTTCTAGGGCACCAAGGTCCGGCACCTGTGTTCTCTGCTGGCCTCTCTCCACAGTGCTGGTCACGTGCTCTGTGGGCTGCACGGTCCTAAGGGAGGTCTCACCAAGCAGCCAGCCGATCCACCAGCCATGGGTGACCTCAGGGTCGAAAGCAGAACCATTTCTCCCTGAATACCCTCTGTCCTCCAGTAACGAGAGGCTCCCTCGGATCTGTCCCCTTCTGTAACAATAATGCCCCCCCCTCGCTGCCCCACCCAATCCTCACTGGCCATCCTCCCCGCTGGGCCACTGCATTCACAGAACACTGTCCCGTGAGCATCAATATTCTTCAAAGAGCGGCCACATTTATCCCCAGTCCCAGGGCTCCGGGCAGACCACCAGAGGACACAGGAGCTGGTGCCTGAGCCTGTCCCCAGCCTCCGTGCATGTTCAGGGACCACGTTAAGGGGAGCGTGGACACTGCCAGCCTCAGGGAGAGACACCAACGGGAGAAAAAGGGAAGCCAACCAGGTCTCTGAGAAAAAGTTAGGGACTCGGAAGGAAGGTGGGCACCTTCCCTCTAAAGTCTGGGTGTGAGATTATGGAAAAACGAGGCTGTCGCTCAGTGGGTGGAGGGAAGAATTTTTAGGCAAGAATATATGTTAACTAGGGATGGAAGGGACTCAGGAGTTGGAGGCTGGGGATTCTAGTGCTGGCTCCTCAGAGCAGCTCAGCTCCTCACGGTCCCCCAGTGAGGGGACAGCAGTCTCCCATCTTAGATGTTTGAACTGGACTGCATTTGTACTCATGCAAGTGAGACTTCTCACGGGAGCACACTCGCTACCTTTCCGCCTCTTCCTGGCCTCACCTGAAACTTGTCTTCAATTTCTAGCCTTCACAGCATTATTTCTGCAGTGCCCATCTGAGCCCCTACTGCCGAAGACATTGACCAGACATTAACACGGAAACAGCCCCTCCTGGGGCCAAACAGAACCAAAGATGGTCCTGGGGGAAGAGCAAACTTAATGACCCATCAGGATCTCTCTCTGACTGGCTCTTGGCCTTGAGAACAAATCATCTTGTTGCAGGTCTGAGCTTGTTTTCAAGTGGTGGGTCTTTATTCCTTTCTTTTTCCCCCCGCCCCGAGGAGTATGGACGCCGTGTGGGAGACTTGTTAAAATTCAGATCGGTCTGTCTCCCACATGAGGCACAGCTAACTTGTAAGACAAATTTTCACAGATGAAATACTTTTGAGTCGGAACAGACTTAAGACTACTCATCAAAAATCAGACGTCAGTAGGTCTCAAGCAGCGTCCGGCTCACGGAAGTGTTCTTTGTGGCTCATTAAGTTTTGAAAAGTAGTTTTTAGAAAAACTTTAATTAGTTGCAAATAGTAAAGTTGAAGAGCCTTTCCCCAGAAATACTCACTTTCAGCTTCTCTTGAAAAATCCCAACATCTAGCCACAGTAACAGGTGGCAGGAGTGAACAGGGACTATCCCCGTCAGAAGGGCACGCACCGTCCAGGTCACCCCCGTCCCCACCACGCCTTACGTGGTCCCCTTACCAAAAACTGAGCCAGATTTCAGCTTCCATTGATCACCGTGCATCCACTGTTTTTTATTAGGACAGACTTGGACGTTTGGGATCTCGTGAGTCCATGAGGATGTCAAAAGCAGTAACACAAAGGACAGAGTCTCCAAGTTAAATAAAGGTGGGCAAAACATGATTTTTTTTTTTTTTTGCAGAAGCAAAAATCATTCTTGCAGACAACCTACTTCGGTCATTTATTTTACCTTTTTTTTCTCAATTACATTTGACTATTTCACCCACAGTGTGATCCAACTGTCCTCTGTCACGGGGGGTAAGATAAACCACGAAGAGATAAGGGACGTATTCTAGATCACACGGCTGAGCAACAGCGGAAATAAGATGTGAACACAGGCTCTCCAGCTCTACTTCATGAGTCCCGCCCACCGTTTCCGAAGGAACTTGCACTTCCTAATGTGCAACACACACGCTCTAGCCACCGTGTTGGGCACACGGTTCAGTGATCACCACTGTCTGACACACTTTTATAGCAATCCTCACTGTGAAGTACCTCAGAGGAGTGCTTTCCAAATCCTTCGTCCCCGCTGACCATAAGGGGTGTCGCCACGTGGGCGACGGGTCTTGGGTAAACTATTTTATTTTATTTTTTTTAATTTTTTTTTAACGTTTATTTATTTATTTTTTTTAATTTTTTTTTTAATTTTTTTTTCAACGTTTTTTATTTATTTCTGGGACAGAGAGAGACAGAGCATGAATGGGGGAGGGGCAGAGAGAGAGGGAGACACAGAATCGGAAACAGGCTCCAGGCTCCGAGCCATCAGCCCAGAGCCTGACGTGGGGCTTGAACTCACGGACCGCGAGATCGTGACCTGGCTGAAGTCGGGCGCTCAACCGACTGCGCCACCCAGGCGCCCCAATGTTTATTTATTTTTGAGACAGAGAGAGACAGAGCATGAACGGGGGAGGGTCAGAGAGAGAGGGAGACACAGAATCTGAAATAGGCTCCAGGCTTTGGGCTGTCAGCACAGAGCCCGACGCGGGGCTCGAACTCACGGACCGCGAGATCGTGACCTGAGCCGAAGTCGGACGCTTAACCGACTGAGCCACCCAGGCGCCCCTTGGGTAAACTATTTTAAAAGATTCATCCAAAAATTTTAAATAAGAAAGCATATTATTTTAACTATAATTTATTGTCAAGTTGGTTAACATACAGAGTATACAGTGCGCTTTTGGTTTTGGGGGTAGAGTCCCATGATTCGTCGCTTACATACATCACCCAGTGCTCATCCCAACAGGTGCCCTCCTCAATGCCCATCACCCATTTTCCCCTCTCTCCCCCACCATCAACCCTCAGCTTGTTCTCTGCATTTAAGAGTCTCTTATGGTTTGTCCTATAGTTTGAAGCTACTTTTTCCCTTCCCCTTTCCCTATGGTCTTAAGTTTCTCAAGTTCCACATATGAGTGAAAACATTTTAAATGAGTCATAATGGTTTCACATCGATGAAAGAGATATTCTTTGCAACTATTCATGAACATATTTGATTCCAAGACAGACAGCTTGAACTATGTTTATTGGGTATCTTTTCTTGATTTTTATTACTATTGTACTGGAAAGTTCAAACAAAATTATAGGCCATTTTGAATGTCAGCAAGAGCAGGATGGTTCTGTCACACAGTCCTGGATATTCAAATTGAAGATGGATTCTGAATTTTATCGAGATGTGTCTAAAAAAATCTTTGGGGGAGTCTGGGTGCCTCAGTCGGTGAAGCATCCAACTCTTGACCTCAGCTCAAGTCATGATCTCAGGGTTGTGAGTTCCAGCCTCACACTGGGGCTACTTAAAGAAAGAGAGAGAGAGGGAAAGAGAGAGGGGTGGAGGGGTAGAAAGAGAGAGAGAGAAAGAAAGAGAGGGAGGTGGAGAAAGAGACAGAGAGATTGATAGAGAGAGAGAGAGAGAGAGAGAGAGAGAGAGAGAATCCTTGCGTTGAAAGACACTACATCAACAGGATAGTCAGTATCCCTCAGCAGCCAGAGTTTAGAGTGTGGTTCACAGACCTCCTATCCACTCTCCGCTACACCGGGGCAAAGTGGTTCTGTTGAGTATTTCCTCCTCAAATCTGTGTGATCACAGATCTCTTACTCCCAACTATTACAGGAAACATGTGATTGCTGGGAAAGTGTCAAACATTTAGCAATCAGGTTGTATGTGCCACAGTTCAGTCTCCTTAAGAAATCCTGAAAAACCATCCTCAACGTTAAAAGCTGGCATATGCTGGCCCCAAAGCGGCAGATCTAGGCTATTCAAAATGCTGATACATCCACGAGATATGCAGCCTGAGAAATCTACCTGAAATCATAGGAACAGGATTTTCCCAGGCTCTACTGGTTTCAGAAGAAGCATTTTACCTCATCCCCATGTCAAAATCCAAAGTCCCAGAAACAAAGTAGAATGGTGGTTGCCAGGGGCAGGGGGATGTCAGTCAAAGGGGACAAACTTCCATCACAAAGTAAGTTCTAAGGATCGAATATCCAGCATTATGCCGATAGTTAACAAGACTATTATTATATATTTGAAAGCTGCTAAGAGAGATCTTAAATGTCACCACACACACACACACAGCTCTAATTATGTGAGGTGATGGATGTGCTAATTAACCTTATTGTGATCATTTCACAACATATATGTGTACCAAATCATCACATTGTGCACCTTAAACTTACACAAGGCTTTATGTCAAGTACATCTCAATAAGGCTGGGAGAAAAGTTCAGTATCATGTCACAAAGTAAAAGAAAACAAAATTTTTCAACAGCCAGTGACAATCATAATGGAAAAACAGCTTTATACTTGCTGCTGCTTTTTTAACGTTCTCTGAAAACGAGTACACTTATTAGCCGTAATGTGGATAATTGTGAATCGGTAATTTTCACTATTTCCTTCGTACTGAATCACATCCTGGAGGCATACTGTGAACCTCGGTCTGTGCTCCATGAAAAAGGCTGCAGGCAGCCTGGTAGCCTGGAGCAAAGACTTTTACTCAAATACCAACGCCCATCTGCTTGCACATTTCACTGGTGCTCTGTCAGTACTGATTGACCCTGAATCACCACTTCCTGTCTCTGCATCACCCTTCACAACATAATCATTAACCTAAGGGAAACCCTCTTCCACTTGCATGGAGTTTCAATTATAAACAGAACAGCAACAAACATCCACCCAGCCTTTGTCCCTCCCATACATATACAGGCACATTACTTGATACTTTGTACATGGTGGGGGGGAGGGGGGGGACGGTTCATCCCAGTCACAGCCAAATGCCTCTGAGGATGCACACCGATTGCAAAGGTTCTCCCAGCTACATCAGTTACTGCTGCTGATATCGACGGAGTTCCAACAGTGTTCTTAACTAAGGGATGCTGCCACAGTTCTTTCTGTTCCCTCCACAATCATAAGAGCATAATTTATCATTAACTTTGCAGCTGGCTTTACAAGCTCTCCAGCAATGGTACAACGTGTACCTGTTTCAGCAACGAGGAGGGCACTAATGACGCTTCCATAGCTTTGATCTCTTTTCTGCCATTAGCAACAAAATTCAGCCCTCTCACGCTGGAAAACTGTATCGGCTTTTCTGACGCTTGGTTTACAAGAGGTCAGCGCTTTGTTTACAAGAGGTCAGCGCTTTGCTGGAAACTGACTGACAAGAACTTTGGATGCCTCCCCCAGACCATGAGAGAAAGTCACCCTGGAAGATCTGGAGCCCCTAAGGCCGAGGACGTGAGGCTCAAGTTGTGACACCACCACCCCCTGCAAGATGCATAAGCCTTGACCCAGACACTGAAGTGAAAAGTAGAAGCCACAATGGAAATTGGGAAAGATTTAGAACTGAATGCCAATATAAGCACCACAGAACCAAAATATGGAACGTAGTTAGACTAGCACTCAGAACGCTATATACATATATTATACATATATACATACGTTACATATGCACATGTATACATTATGTATACATAGAATAGAGTCTAGAAATGGAACTGGATGAAGCAAGTGTTCAACTCAAGAAGCTAAAAAAAGGGGGGGCTATGGAGGAAACCTCAAAGAAAAATAAAGAAAAAACTTAAAATTGAACTTAAATTTTTTTAAAAAACTTGTACTTGTGAATTTTTATCACACACACTTGTGCTTAGAGGCAAATGGATTTTACTCAATAAATTTCCATTTTTAGCTATTTGTTGAAATTCATCTTTGACTTTTCCTTTCCCTGGCTTATGCATAGTTATCACATTAACAGGTACAGATTTATTCACCATCTGCCCTGGAGTCCTCGGCATTCTTTAAATTTGAGAGATTATCCTATACTGTAATATTTTCTTTAATCCATGCTTCTGTACTTTAATGAGCCACCACTCACCCATTTTCTTATATTAGGGACATAATACTACACAACTGAAATAATAAAAAATGTAAACATAGGGACACCGGGGTGGCTCAGCCAGGTGGGTATCCGATTTTTCATTTTGGCTCAGGTCATGACTCCCAGTTTGTGAATTTGAGCCTCACATCAGGCTCCACGATGACAGTGCAGAGCCTGCTTGGGATTCTCTCTCGCTCCCTCTCTGTGCATGTGCGCGTGAGCTCAATCTCTCTCTCTCTGCCCCTACCCCACGCATGTGCACTTGCGTGCATGTGCACGAGGTTAATCTCTCTCTCTGAAAAATAAACTTTAATAAAAATGTAAACTTAGCCAAAGTAGTAACTGGAAAATGACACATAAATATATTGGTCAAATCTACATGCATTTTGCTAACTAAATACAATCTGTGCATTGCCTGAGCCTTAAAGAACAAAGTAATTAAGAATTTAATGAAACTATGGAGTGCCTGGGTGGCTCAGTCGGTTAAGCGTCTGACTTTGGCTCAGGTCATGATCTCACGGTTTGTGAGTTCAAGCCCTGCGTCAGTGCTGACAGCTCAGCGCCTGGAGCTGGCTTCTGATTCTGTCTCCTTCTCTCTCTGCCCCTGCCCTGCTTGTGTGCATGCTCTCTCTCTCTCTCTCGCTTTCTAAAATAAATGAACATTTTTAAAAAAATTTTTAAAGAATTTAATGAGACTATGGACAAAATCATCTGGAGCCTTCAGAAACTGGGGGAATACCTGTGACCAAGATTATTTCACTACTTTTCACTCCGAAAACTACCAAATTCACTTTGGACTACTGATAACTGATGGAGATCCAAGGACTATTCTTTGAATCAGCTTATGAGCCAAATGAGATAAACAGACTTCCTGCTTTATAGACAAGGTTTGCTTTGAATGTCACAGAGCACTTCCATTATGGTCTCCCATTTTCATCACCAGAATTACCTCAGAGTGATGTCTGGCTATTTTCTAAAACAAATTCTAGCCTCCATTCACCCATCCATGGAAATATGGGTTGTCTCCAGATCACGACTACTGCGAATGGCAGGAGGTCCTGCCATTTGCGATGATGCGGATGAACCTAGAGGACATTACATGAAGTGAAATAAGCCTGCACTGAATCACGAATACATGAGGTGTCTGAAACAGTCACATTCATAGAAGCAGAGAAGAGAACGGTTTCCAGGAGCTGGGGGCAGGGGAGACAGGTGGGGGGGGGGGGTATTGTTCAGTGGGTATAAAGTTTCGGTTGTAAAAGAAGTTCGGGGCGCCTGGGTGGCTCAGTTTAGCATCCGACTTCAGCTCGGGTCATGACCTCGTGGTTCATGGGTTTCAGCCCCATGTCAGGCTCTGTGCTGACAGCTCAGAGCCTGGAGCCTGCTTCAGGTTCTGTGCCCCCGCCCCCTTTCTCTCTTGTGTGGCCCATGCACGCTCTATCTCTCTCAAAAATAAACGTTAAAAAAATTTTTTTTAAAGAGTAAGTTCGAAAATGGTGCCTGTACTTAACAATATGGTAAAACTGTGCACTTAACAATCTGAGAATAGATCTCACATTAAGTGTTTTTACCACAAAACAAACCAAACCAAAGGCATAAGGAGTGATAGATACGTTTAGTATATTGACTCGGTGATCTTTTCACGGATATACGCAGCTGTCACAACTCGTCAAACTGTACACATTGTGTGTGTGTGTGTATCAACTAGGCCTCCTTAAAGCTGTCAAAAAAAAAAAAAACAATCTAGCCGCAAAGGTTGTGATTTGCCACCCCGCAATCAAAACAACTTCGATGCAATTTACAAAGGAACCTCCCTGAAAGGGGTTCTAAAAATAGCCTGAGCAACAGCATCACTAGTATAATTAGGGATGGATATCAACTTGACCGCTGCCGTAGCTGTAATAATCATTTGGTGCCCGACTTGTGGTGTAATTGGTTTTTTAAAACCCACAAAGCTTCAGTTAATTGATTAGTTTATTCCACAGATATGTTGTGAGCACAGACCATGTGTCAAGTACAAATGTTCTGGATCTCAGGGTGCAAAACTGCGTAGCACAATGACCCCTCCCTTTCTGCACGTTCCTGTCCTGGGGTTGGTCTAATGGAGGAGATTCACATTAAATAATTATTCAGTGATGGTCCTGTATCACGCCCTTAAAGACACACCCCTCACCTCTTCCCAGCCAATTGAGTTACGAGCCTTTAAATCCATACACTTACTCCAGTAACAAAGTTCTGATGCAAGATCACAACGGCTCAGATAAAATGGGTTTCTAGAAGAAAAAGTCCCAGTGTGCTGTGAAGAATAAATGAAATATCAGGAGGATCACGAGGGGCAGAAATACCATAGTTACCAAAATGAGAGGAAGGCATGCTCACGGGGACTCAGGAGCTCAGCTGCAACCATATAAGGTGCACGGAAAGAGAACAGTTCATTTCCCTAAGTGTTCCAACTGCCTACGCTAAATCGCGAGCACAATGCGGCAGCTAGTCAAAGGATTCTTAGTGGTGGCAAGTGGAGAAAAATAATGAAAAATAAGCTGGTGGCCCATCCAGTTCATAGGGAAGTAGGCACGTGTTGCAAATCAGCATACACCTTCTGGAGGGCATTTTGTGGCGAGAGTATCTTCTCGGTAATACTAATGTGCGTTCCCTTCGGCCCAGCAACTGCATTTCCCAGTAGCGATCCCACAGAAAGTCCAAAGACTAATCTACAAGATTGCTGCGCAAGGATGGTTACTGTGAAAGCTTTAATAATACTAAACACTGGAACAAAACGAATCGTCCCGCAACGGGGAGAGGCTCATCGTCCCGCAACGGGGAGAGGCTCAAATGCGTGACAGCTCATTGCCAACAGGGGACACATACCTCTCAGGTAGGAGTGAGGTCTGAGTTAGTCAAAATCACATCTGATTCCTACTTCCTCAGGGGACTATCAAATAAAGGAGCTGGCGCAGGCTCGACAATCTGCCTCTGAATGGGAGGCTCGCGCCCTGTGGGGTCAAGTCAGCGCACTGTGCAAGTTTACGGGGGGGGGGGGGGGGGGGGGGGGGGCCGAGACCTCCTAAGGGGCCAGCGAACAGAGCAGAACCACAGACATCATACTTCATTCCTGTTTTCTTTGCCTGCGCCTCTGTATCTCTTTGCCTTGTTCTGCGTCTCCTTCTCCCAAGGCCCAAAGAGTTAAATGGAAAACGAAATTCAGTATTCGTACACCGCCATTTCACCACATGCCTGGCATCGAAAGATGTAACATTACGTATACGTGTCTTACTAAGTGAAAAAAAGCCAGCTGCAGAACAGTGTACAAACTATGATCCCCTTTGTAGCAAAAAAATATAGGTGTGAATGTATGTGTTTGCAGGTGAATGCCTATCATAGATTGGTTAGGCTTAACCCAACCCATAAACAGTGGTTATCTCCAGGCAGTAGTTTCTCTAGGCAGAAAGTTGAGCAGAAGTAATTATTTTATGTTATCTCCCAGGGCCACTGCTTCAATCTCATAACAAAGTCTGGCAATTAAAATGTTTTTTAATAAAAAGGTGGGGGAGGAGGGGGCACTGTGACCTTAGACCCTTGAGCTTTTGATGGTCTCCACAGCTTCCCGGCTCCCTCCTCCTCGGAGTTGATCACGCTCTCCCCAGGTTCAGAGAGCATTCGGTCCCAAGAGCTTAGCTGAAGCGAGCCCTTCTTCTAAACAGGATTCCCGCTGATTTCTGTAAGAGGCTCACTTGTGGGAGAACCCAGAAGCGTCAGGGGCAGGAGCTGAGCAACGACTGTGATCACGGCACTGTGACACCTCTCAGCTGTGGGGGGGGGACGCTCCCCACGTCTCTGAGACTCACACCCTTCTTTATTCCGTGGGAAGAAGACATCTCTAACACAAGCTGAGGCTTCACCTCTTCTCTGCATCAGGGATTCACAAAGTTCCCAACAATGCTTAATTACATCCGTGTCTAAGCCAATTAGACAGGAAGTAGTACTTATTTATTTAGCCTGATGCTCTAAGCACCAGCTACCACTCTTAGATCCCAGCAAGCCGGAAGAAACGGAGGCATCAGAACAGGGAACGGGAGGAAGAGAGATGCTTGCCGTTCCAAATTCTACCACAGACAATGCAGAGTGAAGCACGCTCAGAAAGCCAACAATCCACTAACAGAGCAAAAGGATGCTTTTTATTCATCTTCCTTAACTGCTGCTGCATTTGAGGTCATTCACCAGTCCTGCTCTATCACTTTTTCCTTTCCTTGTTTCTGTAACCTTATTTTTTTTTTGTCCTTCCTGTGTCTTTCCGACTCTCTTCCATTTTCCTATGCTAGCTCCTTTACATCCGTATGTCTGTCTGTCCATCCATTTCTTAGTCCAATTTTCTTGTTGTTGAAGACACCTTCCTTATGTACGATAACCCTTTTGGTTGTTTTCCAGCATCTATCCCCTCTGACTACTGATGTCCTGAAATCCATCTGGGGGCAAATTCCCATTGCGTATAATCCTGCCAGAACATTCTGAGCCTGCCTCTTACTGCAGCTTCTCCCCACCGCAGCCAGGGACAGAAGATTCTTCAACACCCTACCTCCTGGTACAGCCAGGGGAACCACGTGACCCAGACTGAGCCAATCATCTGCCTGTAAATCTTGAGCAAGCAAAGACAGAGGAACCAAGTGGAGACCAGGCTGGTCAGGAGCAGGCCGCCTTCTTAGGCATGGACTTCGCCATGGTCGCCGCTTCCTAGCATGTGGACCCCCAACATCATGTCCGTTTCTCAGGCCTGGCCATTTGCTCTCCCACAGTGCATACGGGTCTTCAGTTGCTCTTCGAAAATTACCATTTTGCACATGATTAATAGATGGGCGAGCTGTTACTTGTGAACAAGAAGCCCACCTAATCGATGGGAGCCACGGCATTGATTCATGGCTTCATTTATCGCCCGTCACCTGTACTTTGATAAGGGCAGTCAACCCAAACCTCTCTCCCGAATTCTGGAAACCATCTCCAACTAATTAATGGATGCTACTATCTGGAGATGAGCCGGTGGCCACGTCACAAACGTGACCACCCTCCCCTCCTCACCCCCCTCGTGCACTCACTGTATGCCATCATCAACTTCTAACGCCACCGCTTCTATCCCTGGCTGTCCCCAGTCCATCCCACCTTCTGCACGCCCGCTCACCGGGCCTCAGTCGTCACCTGTTTCTTCCTGCCTCAATCACAGCACTTGGCCTCCCGGCCAGACACGGGGTTCAGTCCAGCCTCCATCCTGTTGCAGAGATTTTCCAAAATGAAAGATCCCTTCCCTTCTCCAAACACTTCCAAAGCTCTCTGCCTCCATGACGGAATCTCAAACTTGCTTTTCCAAGGCATCACGTGACTCCAGCGGGGCACTTGGGTGGGAATATAAAATAACTGATGTCTTCCAGTTCATAGAAAGAGCCTTCACTTTGAGAATACTGGGCAAGCATACACAGAGAGCTGATCAGACCCGCTGGGATGATCTTTACCGCTAATGTGACAGGAGCACAGACCTACAGACAGATGGCCTTAATTTTCTACTTATATATATATATATTTTTTAATCAGAGAGGTATATCACATCTTGAATTTTAAACAGAATGGGCATCCCAAACCACCTTCATCCATTGGTTTGCATCAGCTACTTTCTGCATCCCAGTAAAAGCTTTGCTCAAAGGCACCACCTTCTAAAACGCCCCCAGCTCCTTTTCTAAGGCTGGGTCCCCACACAAGTGGCATTCAAATTCATATAAGGCTCTTTCCTGCCGCTCACTATATTAAAGTGGGATTTTTTTAGGTTTCCCCTTTCTGCAAAACTTGGGTGGGGGGTTAGTGTCTTGTTTCGATGTAGGGAAGGTATCTGGGGCCAAAGGCTGTAAACCGCTGGATTCGTGGTGGGAGGCAGTTCGAGAAGGGGTAGAGACTGCTAACTGCTAAGTGGCAGGGTCTGCAAGAAGACAGCGGCACTGGATGGGGCTCAAGAGGAAAAGCACCAAACGCTCACTCACCTCCTCCTCTCTTGTTCTGAGACGTGGGTTTTTCATAATGACAGGCATGGACCACGAGACATTCGGCAAAGATACTATGATACAGACGGGACTATAAAAACCTAACCAGTAAAAAAGTTTACACCTTTGACCTGAGATAGAATGTCACTTTGCTTCCCTTTTACATACAATTATCTAAGGATCAAAAATGGTTCCGGAAACAGGTGTCTCTGTCTTTACTACGCAAACCTGGGGCCCGGGGACTAGTAACACTTAAGACCTTGCCTCTTGGTAAGTTGGTACTATTTGCCAACACCAAAAACAAATACATAATTAATATTAACTTAAAAGTTAAAACCAAGTACTGTTTTGCCTTAGTATGTGGAAAGATTCAAGAGAATGTTATTCTACCCAAACAGCAAGAAAGAGCTGGATGATCTAAACACTTAAAATATTTATTGAGCCCCTTCAGAGAGCAGAGGTCACAGGGCAGACGTGTAAACGGAATTCCGAAGAGTGACGAGTGCCTGGGAGTTGAGATGAAGCACACCATCTGTCTCACCTTTAGCAGAGCATGGAAGAAAGAGGAGGTTTCCATAGCAGTGGGCAAGAAGAAATCAGTCACATTTTTAACGAATTGTTAAAGGCAAAGTGCACCCTAGTGTATCAATTTGCAAGAGCTAAGAGTCTCCGACGCAAAGGGAGTTTGCACCCAGTCCCAAGCTCTTTTCCCTGAGTCCTCCCCCACTAGCTCACTAGAAGGATCCGGGGCACGGCCAGAGACGTCAAGAGCTGTTCAGGGCGGCACAGACTTGTGGCAGGTGATGGGGCTGCTGGGAGACAGGCATGGTGCCCTGTCCACTTCCCCAAACCTGCTCTCTTACTAAGCAAAAGCCTTCAGCCACTGCGCAGCAAACTCTCGTACTCCAGGGCCAAGGGAAAAGATCTACTGCTTCTGGGGTAGGAGTAGGAGCAAAGATAGCTCACTCTGCGGGTGAAACAGAAAATCCTCTTGCCCCCCGGGATACAGGTAAAGGTCCGTTGCTGCTGAGGGAGGGTTAAAGTGGAAGACCCAAGAAAACCCAAACTCAGCTAGACGGACTCAACCTCCCACATTAATGGCCTGGTACAAAACGATGTGTGCCCATGGGCACCAATAATACGTACCAGTCTATTCTGTCCATGTAACATCCAGTGGCCAATCAAATATGATGGGACACACAATAAAGCAAGTCAAGAAACCCACCCATTGTCAAGAAATGAAACCATCAAGAGAATCATATACAAAGACTACCGGACATTGGTTCTCTAAGGACAGGAACTTTAGGGGCGTCTGGGTGACCCAGTTAAGTGTCCGACTCTTGATATCATGATCTCACGGTTGTAAGATGGAGCCCAGTGTCGGGCTCTGCACAGAACTTGGGGCCTACTTGGGATTCCCTCTCTCCCTCTCTCTCTGCCCCTCCCCTGCTTGTGCACATGCACGCACTCTCTCTCTCAAAACAAAATTTTTTAATTTTTTTTTATCAAAACAAAATTAAAAAAAAAAACCCTCAAGGACAGGAACTTTAAAATAACTATGATGAAATGTTAAGGATCTAGTGCACCAGGCGGACAATCATACACAAACAGATATGAGCACTGCAGCACAGAGATCTGTCTGGAAGACAGTTCTTTCAAAGGGGCATTACAATTATAAAGTAAACCCAGTTTTTCTAAGAACTTTTCTAAAAACCCAGTTTTTCTAAGAAGCACGATGTGATCCCATTTTTGACATGATGCCCACATTAGAATGCATGAAAGATACCATGATCATTGCAACAAAATACCTGTGCAGACACAGTTTTCTTATCAAGGACAGGACACAGCTAGATTTTCATTGAAACAGCTTTTGCCTCTATAGGAAGCTATATGAGTGAAAGCCTATGGCTTTTTTTTTTTTTTTATCGTTTTAAAATTAAGTACGCAGAGCTCCTATATGGGTGTCAAAAATAAACAGCCAGGGCGCCTGGGTGGCGCAGTCGGTTGGGCATCCAACTTCAGCCAGGTCACGATCTCGCGGTCCGTGAGTTCGAGCCCCGCGTCAGGCTCTGGGCTGATGGCTCGGAGCCTGGAGCCTGTTTCCGATTCTGTGTCTCCCTCTCTCTCTGCCCCTCCCCCGTTCATGCTCTGTCTCTCTCTGTCCCAAAAATAAATTAAAAACGTTGAAAAATTAAAAAAATAAAAATAAAAAATAAAAAAATAAACAGCCTACATGCCCATCATATTCTACTTCGTGATCTGGATACAGGAAACATGAATATATCCGTTTTGTCAAAGTCCATCAAATTGCACGCTTACGACTTATATTCATTCCTCATTGTGGATATTTTACTTCAAGGAGAATGTATTTTTAAAATAGCTCATTAAAATATTTCTAGTAAAAATTTATTTTTTTCTTGTCTAATGCTACTTTTCTCTTAAGGCAAATTAAATGCATCTGAGCTATACAATCCAACAGTACAACCCATTTAGCTGCATAGTTATTCTCAGGGAAATGATTTGGATTAGGTCAGGTGGTTTGTGAAGTCCTTTTGTAGGAGTAAGGAACTCAAGCACATAGAAAAGATCTACTAGCGAATGTAACAGAAACACGAGCTTCAAAAAGGTCTTGGAAAATGGGGAATAGGAAGCCCCGTTCCCTGGGGAATTCGTTTGTCTTTGAAACCTCACTTAGGGAAGCTCACATGGGCAGAAACCACTTTTTTTTTTTAATGTTTACTTATTTTTGAGACAGAGACAGAGCATGAGCAGGGGAGGGGTGGAGAGAGAGGGAGACACAGAATCTGAAGCAGGCTCCAGGCTCCGAGCTGTCAGCACAGAGCCCGATGTGGGGCTCGAACTCACAGGCTGTGGGATCATGACCTGAGCTGAAGTCGGACGCTTAACCGACTGAGCCACCCAGGCGCCCCTGATGGCCTCTCTTTTTTTAATGTGTATTTATTTTTGAGAGAGATAGAGAGAGAGCGCAAGCGGGGAGGGGCAGAGAGAGAGGGGGACACAGAATCCGAAGCGGGCTCCAGGCTCTGAGCTGTTAGCACAGAACCCGATGCGGGGCTCGAACCCACGAACCACGAGATCATGACCTGGGCCGAAGTCAGACGCTTAACCGACTGACCCACCCAGGTGCCCCTGGGCAGAGGCCACTTTTAATGTGAAAGATAACGCATGCATCCGTTTTATCACCTGGACATATCTGAACTCACTTGGATGAAGAGCCGACGCCGTGCACGAACCTTCTTGGCAGCACTCCAAGGACACAGACACCTGACACAATCGCGCTCCAGCGGGACACAGCGTGTCACGCCCAACCCCAGGCCCTTTGTTCCGGAAAGCAGCGAATCGTATCAAAGCCAGAGATGATCTCTACGTGCTTTGGAAATGCAGACGGACCCCACCCTGCCCAGGACTCGGGACACCATTTGGTCCAGTCTGGCCCCTGCTTTCTGCAGGTCCTCACTCTTCAGTCCCGCTTCCAGCCCCCAACGTGGTGTCTCCAGTGCTAGAATCTGCAGACCTAGGGGCTCACAGCCCCTAGGTGCAGAAAACAAATCCTTCGTTCTACCCCCATTATATTAAAAGTATGGTTCTGGAGCCCCTGGGTGGCTCAGTCGGTAAGCGTCCGCCTTCAGCTCAGGTCATGATCTCACGTTTGTGAGTTCGAGCCTTGCGTCGGGCTCTGTGCTGACAGCTCGGAGCCTGGAGCCTGCTTCGGATTCTGTGTCTCCCTCTCTCTCTGCTCCTCCCCCGCTCGCACTCTGTCTCTCTCTCTCAAAAATAAATAAACCTTAAAAAAAAATTTTTTTAAAGTATGGTTCTAAGGACTAAATTTACTTTGTTTTCTAATTTAAATTTACAAGCTGGTGGACTGCAAGTTTTCAAATGAACATCCACTTTGCACCTGCAATTATCTGAACTGAAAGTCATGGAGAGGATCGTGTTCAAAATCATAGCCAGCAGTAAGTTGGCTGGACTATCTGGAATCAGGAAAAGCATGGGAATTTAAGCAAGGAGAGACCCTCCAACCTTATAGTTTGGACTCCTGTTTTCAAAAAAACTCACAATTAACGGAGACAAAACTTCTAAGTGAGCCAACTATGCTTTACCTTTCTTCTACCTCCTTTGTTATCTTCTGGGAGAAAACTGGGAAGTAGGAAAATAATGGTACAGAGAGAGGGTAACACACAAAGCCCCGGTTATTTTCACCATGGCCTTAGTGTCCTTGTCATTACAGAGCCAAAACCTGTGGTCTTCTCTGAGCATATACTTGTTCAGAAATCCCAGCGCCCTAAAGCAGGATGTACATAGATGAGTTGAATCTGCAGCATTCCTACAGACAGGGGAAACGCGATGTGCGTCTATTTACAAACATCAAACTGCGCAAAACAAACGGGCTATGTTTAAAAGTGACCCTGCTGTTCAGGACTTCAATGGAACAACAATGACAAGGACAACAAAAGAACCATAGCCACAGGTCCTACGGGGATCACCATCCTCCATAAACAGCCTGATTCGCCCAGTGACCCATATCTCTATAGGGAGGAATCCCCATCCCCAACAACCACCTTTTACAAAAAGATTTTTCAGGTGAGGTATACACAATACGGCAAAGCATCCGACGACTTTTTACGTACACACGCCCCCTTTTACATACACACAGCCTGCCGTCCAGACTGCCATCCCAAACATTATCACCATACCAGAAAGACGGCTCCCTCATAGCCCCTTCCCAGCCCCCACACCCTACATGTAACCACTCTTCTGGCTTCTAGCACCACAGACTAGCTGTGCCAATCTGTGACCTTTAGATGGATGGAATCACAGAGTACGTCGGAGGGCATTCTCTCTTGCAAAGCTCACAGACTTCAGCAGGACCCTGAGAACCACGCACAAGCACTGCGGTACTGTGAATGGACGGTTCGCCAGTCCCCATGCCAGCCCTCTAACATCTGGAGTTTGCTGGGGGCGGGGGGCGGGGGGCGGGGGGAAGCTTTAAAACCTCTTTATGCTGAGAAAGAAAACCAAAAGTCCAACCGTGGCCAGCTTTGCCCGAAGATAGCAAAGTTACGACCTGCTGTGACAACAGACAGGAATGGCCGAGTCCCTCCCCACGTGACACTTGAGAAGATGCTCCCGGGGACAGCTCTGTGTGTCGGAACCTGCGTGAGATAAAGCTCTCCACGTCTGGGGGTGCGAGGCACTCCCCTTGTCAACCGTTCTCAAAGGGGCAACTCCCAAAAGCCGGTCCCGTCAACAGCCTTTCAAACTTTCCCCACTTCAGTTCTTACCCTTCCTTCCAAGAACAGCTGCAGGCCAGAGTTAGTCTATGGAAACCACGTCCACAGAGCTTCTCACCACAAAGACCCACTGAGCTCTCAGTCGGCTGCAACGATGGCACAATTTCTTTTTTTTTTTTTTAATTTTTTTTTTCCCAACGTTTTTTATTTATTTTTGGGACAGAGAGAGACAGAGCATGAACGGGGGAGGGGCAGAGAGAGAGGGAGACACAGAATCGGAAACAGGCTCCAGCTCCGAGCCATCAGCCCAGAGCCTGACGCGGGGCTCGAACTCACGGACCGCGAGATCATGACCTGGCTGAAGTCGGACGCTTAACCGACTGCGCCACCCAGGCGCCCCCACAATTTCTTTTTCAAGGAACGTATTCAGCCCCATAACCATCTTATGGCAACAACAGAACCAGGGTCGAGTCTCCAGGGTGCTCCCTCTGCTCCCTCAAAGATGTAACCTGAAGACAGGTGCTCTTGGGGCTCAAAAGCAGTCCTTAGATTCTTTAAGGATTTCACTGGAAATCCAGATTGCCGTTTCTCTTCTTTTCAGGGTTTAGAAATGCAAACACTAAGTTGGCCGTGTTTTAGCGTTCAACAGAATTAATCAGGGAAGATTTAGTCAGGATATTTTTGGTCAGTGGAGTCAAAGATATAAGGGGAAAAGAGTGGCAGAATCAAAAAAGAAACTCGTTAATCCGTGCGTTTCCCTCTCCAGTGACTCAGAAGCAGAGAATCAAGTCGCAGGCTCTGCCGACTACATACGGCAGAGGTGGTTCGACCGGGCTAATTTTCTAGGTAGGACACAAGTTCGGCTAGCCTCCTAATTTTTCTTTTTACCTCTAAACATTCATTCGCAGAGCAGATGAGTTCCTCAGATGTCGCAGGTAAATCTTAGACTCGTTAAAATGTCACGTTGCTAGGGATTCAGGAGGTAATCTAGCCAAATGCCTTCACTGCATACAAGAGGTGAGGGATGGCCAGGCCGGGTGAGGGACCTGGTCAATAATAACCCAGTTAGGAAATGGCCGAGCCAAGACCAAAATTCAGGTACAGGCTTCTGCCTGATTCGGTTTCTCTACCCTTGTTGTTCGATTGCTTTATCAGCCTATTCTCCACCACCTTTGGTACATGAGGACGAAGGCAAGGTGCTGGTGAGGCTGGTTCGCATCTAGGGGTTCAATCAGGGAAGGATTTGCTTTTCCATCGGCGTGACTGCTGAGAGCATTCAGTTCCTGGTGGCTGTTGGACTGAGAGCTTCAGTCTTTTGCTGGCTGTTGGCCGGGTACCTCCCTCGACTATAAAAAGCCACCCACAGCTCTTTGCCACATGGGCCTCCCAACATGACCACCGTTTCACTGAGGTGGACGAGGGACAGAGCAGATCTCGAGTGAGTGTTCTGTCTACTGCAGCCCCGAACCTCCACTCCTGGGCATATAGCTCACAGACGTGAGCGCTAATATTCATCTGGGGTAACTTCAAAACATTCGCAGCTGCTTTACAAAGTAGCTGTCGTCTCTCCTCCTTTGGGAGGAGGAGATTCTCCCGATTCTCCTCACACGATTCTCGCGAGAACAGTCTGAAATTCAAACCCCGCTCCTGCCTTCCTGCTGCTCGATACCCCTTTCTCTGACCTTGCATATACTTTATTCTGAAACCAATCAATCATTTCCACTCCCAGCGTGGTAAATACTTCCTCTTTCACACAGTGTAGCGTCTGTGCTTTTTTTTTTTTTTTTTAACATTTATTTATGTTTGAGAGACAGAGAGAGACAGAGCACGACAGAGCACAAGCAGGGAAGGAGTAGAGAGAGAGGGAGACACAGAGTCAGAAGCAGCCTCCAGGCTCTGAGCTGTCAGCACAGAGCCCAACGTGGGGCTCGAACCCACAGACCGAGAGATCATGACCAAAGCCAAAGTTGGCTGCTTAACCAACTGAGCGCCCCCCCGGTGCCCCAATATCTTTCCCTCTTTCAACAAAGGAACCCTCACAACTCCTCAGACTGTCTCCGATACTCATGTACTCACCTTGAGGCAAAAGTCGTATTATCCCTGTGTGGTCTGTTCATTATTCTGTGCCTTCATTTCTCTATCCACAAACAGCGATAATAATGCCCTCCTAGGGGCCCCCTGAGGGGGAACTCTGCCAGGAATAGCAAATGGCAACTCTTCATCGTCTATAGCGTGCCTGCTGAGTGATGGAAACCAGGCAACTCTCTTTCTCTCTTGCCACCACAGTGCCCTTCTCCAGGTAGTAGTTGATAGAGCAATTTTGGGGGGACCATCTCTCAAAAAAAATGGCCTTCCCTCTATGGCCTCACCCTAATCCCTGGGAGCCAAGAGGAAAGACAGAGTGCTGAAGTGTAAACCAGAGTTGGTCAGGAGAGATGTACGATACAACAGGAGATGAGATGCCGGGGTTCTGGAGACGGGGCACTGGAACACAGTCTATACTGCAGGCCAGCTGATCCATCGAAAACAGCCTGTTTCGCAAACTCTGATGCAAATTCAAGCACATTTTTATTTCACAGGGTACAAAGTTAAAAGCAGTTAGAGACATGGGCTAGAAATCTAAGTCTCTGAAAAAAACAGGTGTCCTTCAACAAAAGAACCCTGGAACCTGAGACATGTCCCACATGGCGAAGAGCATGTCTTTTTTTTTTTTTTTTTTTTTAAATTAAACACCACTTAAGGTCTGACCGACATACGTAAGGCTGTACGTATTTAACGTATACAACCTGAGGAGTGTGGAGATGGGCACACACCCACAAAACCATCACCACATTCCTGTCCGGGCGATGAGCAGGTCTGAGGGACGGGGACGTGGCCGGAGGTGGTGAAGGGAAACCAAGGCAAACGCAGCCTCAGCGCCTCACTCCATTCGGGCTGCCATAACATACTCCCATGACTGAGTGGCCTAGAAACAACACAAATGTTATTTCTCACTGTCTAGAGGCCGGGAGTCTGAGAGCAGGTGCCAGGGTGGCTGGGCTCTGGTGAGAGCCCTTTTCTGCGTTGGAATCTGCCAAACTCTCATATCCTCACATGGTATAAAGAGAGCCAGCCGACTCTCTGCTCTCTTCTTAAAAAGGCACTAATCCCATTCGTGAGGCCCCGGCTTCATGAACTGACCACCTTCCAGCGGCCCCACCTCTCCCTACACGATCACACTGGGGGCTAGGATTTCCACCTGCGAACCAGGTGGGGGACACGAACGCTTAGACCACAACGCTTAGGCTGGGTCCCACCTGGAAGGTGGCACCGAATATGCTGAGTGTGGCCAGAAACCAGCTCTATGCTGCCTTGAAGTGAAGAAACTCCAACCTCCCTGAGACAACCTGTCAAATTTCACACGCTCCTCCCTACTTCGTGGCCAAATTCTGAGGCGATAACTCTAAACCAACTCACTTAGGCCTGACCTATGCTATGCCATTGGCTGGAACGATGGCATTTTTTATTTTGAAAATGTCTGCATTGAGAAAGACAGATACCATATGGTTTCACTCTTATGTGGATCCTGAGAAACGTAACAGAAACCCATGGGGGAGGGGAAGGGAAAAAAAAAAAAAAAGAGGTTAGAGTGGGAGAGAGCCAAAGCATAAGAGACTGTTAAAAACTGAGAACAAACTGAGGGTTGATGGGGGGTGGGAGGGAGGGCAGGGTGGGTGATGGGTATTGAGGAGGGCACCTTTTGGGATGAGCACTGGGTGTTGTAGGGAAACCAATTTGACAGTAAATTTCATATATTAAAAAAATAAATAAATTAATTAATTAAAAAAAAAAAAAAAAGAAAAGAAAATGTCTGCATTGATCGGAAGGTTGGGAAGACAGTCCAATGAATACACGTGGATCTATTATTCCGATTCACCAAGTATTAAAATTTTTGCCCCATTTTGTTCACCTGTCATCACACCTGCCTGTCCATCCTTGTTTTTGTTGAACTACACAAAAGTAGTTTACAGACTAAAAGTACATTACAGACATAATGACACTTTATGCCTAAATACTTTGTTATCTCTTAAGATTCAGGACATTTTCCTATATAACCACATGAATATTGTTAAGCCCAAGAAAAATAACAGTATTCCACAAAATAATTTAATAAACAGAAGACCTTCAAATTTCCCTGACTGCCTCTAAAATCTTTTATAATTATGCGTAACATATAACAAGAAATATACACCAAACCAAAAAACAGATTCTTAACTACACAGAACTGATGGTCACCAGAGGGCAAGGGATGGGGAGGGGAGAAATGGGGAAATGGGTAAACGGGTTAAGAGTACCCTTAATCGTGATGGGCACTGAGTAACATACAGAACTGTGGATCACTATATTGTCCATCAAAAACTCACACTGTATGTTAACTATACTGGAATTATAAAAAAATTTTTTTAAAAAGATGACCTATATTTGGTTTTCACTGCATTTCTGGCACAGAGCTCCTAAGACCCTTGGAATTTCCTACGTGATAAGAGCAACAAAGGTGAAATCAGTCTCTTCTGTGATTCATTCCTAAGTAGCCCTTTTCAGCTGAGTTTATAGTTATGAGGTGACTTCTGGAACTTCTGAGGATGGGGGCTGGTTGCCAGGGGAACCCACCCTGTGAAAAGAGGGTTGGATCTTTCAGGGGCACCTGGGTGGCTCAGTCAGTTGAGTGCCTGACTCCTGATTTTGGCTCAGGCCATAATCTCATAGTTTGTGAGTTCGAGCCCCACATCGTGCTCTGCATGGACAGTGTGGGGCTTGCTTGAGATTCTCTCTCTCCTTCTGTCTTTGGCCCTCCCTTGCTCACACTCACGTGCTCTCTTTCTCTCTCTTTCAAAATAAACAAATAAACTTAAAAAAAAAAAAAAAAAAGAGAGAGAGAGGGTTGGAACTTTCAGTCCCACCCCCTGGGAAGGGAAAGGGGATGGAGGGTGAATCAAGCACCAATGGCCAATGATTTAATCAACTCTGCCCATGTCATGGGGCCTCCATACAAACCCAAGAGGAGGGAGCTGGAGCTTGGAGAGCCTCCAGGCGGGCAGACGCGGAGACGTGCTGGGAGAGTGGTGCCCCCAGAGAGGGCACGGAAGCTCCACGCCCCTTCCCACAATACCTTGCCCTGTGCATCTTTCCCTCAGGGCTGTTAAGTTACATCCTCCTATGACACACTGATAATCTAATAAGCCAACTATTTTCCTGAGTTCTGTGAGCCACTCTAGCAAATGACTCAAACCCAAGGAGGGAGCTGTGGGAACCTCCAAATTCCAGCCGATAGATCAGAAGCACCAGTAATAAGGGGATTGGTCGGAGATGGGGGCAGTCTCGTAGAACTGAATCCTTAGCCTGTGGGGCCTGACGCTGCCTCCACGTACATAATAACATCAGCATCGAGTTAAACTGCAAGACACCCAGCTGGTGATGCAGGAGTGTTTGGCGTGGAAAAAAATCACATAGTTGGTGACCGGAAATGTCAAAAGTACTCTCCCTAGTCGTGTGTATAGCACAAAGGAAAATGGTTCTGTGATTTTTCTTTAGACTATGTTTCTCCCAAAGCAATCCAGACACCTCTAGATAGAAAGTAAGGCGGTCCCAGT
This sequence comes from Neofelis nebulosa, assembly GCF_028018385.1. NCBI lineage: Eukaryota > Metazoa > Chordata > Mammalia > Carnivora > Felidae > Neofelis > Neofelis nebulosa. Next base: position 4,970,740 of record NC_080794.1, on the reverse strand, counting down.
GTAGTGTGCTGGCCTTGAGACAAGAGATCACCAGAGCATCACCATTATCTTGTCACCTCCCAGCTTCCTATTAGATACGAGGTGGCCAATGGGGCGCCTGGGTGGCGCAGTCGGTTAAGCGTCCGACTTCAGCCAGGTCACGATCTCGCGGTGAGTTCGAGCCCCGCGTCAGGCTCTGGGCTGATGGCTCGGAGCCTGGAGCCTGCTTCCGATTCTGTGTCTCCCTCTCTCTCTGCCCCTCCCCCGTTCATGCTCTGTCTCTCTCTGTCCCAAAAAAAAAAAAAAAAAAAAAAAGATACGAGGTGGCCAAGATCCTCAGTCGCCTAAGTCACATCCCTCACCTACAGGAGCCGCGTCAACCTTTATAAAAGCATTAGGGAAATCTAGAACCCTAGGCACTGATCCGAATAACTCTAGGCCACGTGCTGACCATCAGGGATCATCAGTTCCCAGGACACATGGCCTTCGGCCAGTGCTCAGACCCCACGTGCTCAGCATAAAGAAAAGGTGGGGATCGAGCAACAAGGCAAGCGAGAGAGGCAGAAGTGAGCGCACAATGTCCTCCAACAACCTGTGTCCTACATTTTAGCTCAACCACCTCCCCGAGTCTTAGATTCATCCACACAAGAGGAAGTGGCTCCAGGACCCAGAACGCAAGAAACTGCTGTCCAGACTCCAGATCCTAACTTACGTTCTCGACATTATGGAAAGTAACGGTCACGGTCATCGGGACGTGTTGATTTTCTATTAATGAACAAAAGCAGAGCCGGCCTTCAGAAACAGCACTCCCTTCACAGCTATATGAACTGGACGGCGTCGGGACTCTTCAGCTAAACGGCCAGGAGAAGAAGCCGGAGAAGCAGATTTCTATGGACGTGGGAATTTTCTCCTTTAGGCACCGGAAAGAAGTGTTCTTTCAGACAGAATGCACAGCAGCGCGGGAACGCAATCCCAGCTCTTCTGAATTCCAGGCCACTGTATTCCTGCTAGGCCCCTAGTCAGAGGAAGAAGAATGGCCCCGGTCTCAGGCCAGCTTCCTTTAGCACCGGAAAGAACCAGAATGTCCGAAGCATAAAACATTAGGGGGGAAATGTGCCGGCTTTGTGGCCTAATCTCAATAACCCAGTCAAAAATCCTTGTTGTTGCAGGATTTCAAGAAAGAGGGGAAAAAATGTTTAATGGCTGGGACACATTAAATACATGAATTAGAACTCTGATTACGGCCGCAGAGCTCACAATTCCAAAGGAACAGAAAAAGAAGTTCGCTGTGGCTCAGTACCTTCCCGTTGCTGATTACGGTGCCCTATGATAAAATATACAGTATCATGTACGCAGTACAGATCTTAGTGTAAGGCTGCTCAATGTTGATCCCACATACCCCAAGGTATTTCGCTAGCGAAACACCAGAGAAACATGTAGCGCATCTGTGAGATGGCCCCAACACAAGGAATGTGTGGGACTTTACAAATTGTCTTATCTCTCCACTATGTAATTTTCTAGAAAATAGGAACTACACCGTGTATGTACGTTTACCTTAGAAGTGAATACATCTGCTGCCCTTTGGAAGCAGTGAACTGTTTGATGTCTGAATGGATGGATGGATGGATGGATGGATGGATGGATAGATGGACGGATGGATGATGAATGGCTGGGTGGATGGATAAATACACATTCATGGTTGGTTCTATTGTTTGATCTGTTTCCAAATCATTCACAAATAGACCCTTTCATAAAGCAGTGTTTGACATTCTATGCAGTGATTTTTCTGAAGGCCCTGCCTGGCCATGGGCTTCTCGAGAGACAGTATGATGGCGGTGGGGTCTAGTTGGAAAGGGATCCCTCCTCCACCTCCAGCCACCACAATGAAAAGTCCTCAATGACTTTCAGAATTTTTAGAACAAATTCTAACTATGTAACTTTATTCACATGTAACTTTGAGAGCATGCCCACTGCATAAAATCAGATAAATATACAAAAGATTTTGCATGTTATGTATTTAATCAAACAAAATGCTGACTTAAAAGAGTTTGGATGGATTGGGGCACCTGGGTGGCTCAGTCGGTTGAGCGTCCGACTTTGGCTCAGGTCATGATCTCACAGTTCGTGGGTTTGAGCCCCGCATTGGGCTCTGGGCTGACAGCTCAGAGCTTGGAGCCTGCTTTGGATTCTGTGTCTCCCTCTCTCTCTCTGCCCCTCTCCATTCATGCTCTGTCTCTCTCTGCCTCTCAAAAATAAAGAAACATAATAAAAAAAATTTTTTTTAAAAAGAGTTTGGATGAAGCCTTGAGTTCTGCTACTCTGGATTACAGCATGTAAATGGTCTTCAAACTATTTTATTCTTCTCTGAAAACAAAATGCACAGGGGTGGAGACTTCCGAGTCCTGCCTAGGGTAACGCTCAGTGGCATATGCACTTCTCCATGCAAAGTGTTCCTTAAACTCCCACACGCACATGGCACGAGAACACTCCAGAAAACCCAAGTGTTTCACACCAGAATCATAATTATAATCGTTTTTTTAAGAGGGCATCTTCATATATGTTCATTGAGTATGAACAGACTCGATTTACGAAAAGAAAAATAAGGAAGCCAAGTCCACGTTCATCAAGAAGCATCTTGCTTCTGACCCTTTCAGATAAAACTGTGAGGACGTGCCCGAATTTTGATTATGCAACGTTGTTAGAAAGTAGATGGTGAAAAGGGATGAAAGTAATTTCCTGATGGACTCTTATCTAGGCAAGTAAGGTAGATGACACACAGCAGACTGACAAGGAGAAAATACGAATGTCACAGAAAACATCTGTCAAAAGTTGAAAAGTGCTCTGAGAAATTCACTGAATCTCTCGGTCCCAGGAACCCATGATACATACACTCTGCCCTTCCATACTGCAAATCACCTGGGAGGGGCAACTCATTCCCTGTGATTTCGAATGCTGTCATAAGTGAAGGCTACCTCAAGCTGCGTAAGGGAAAAGCGTGTGCCCGTGTCCTGGGCAATTGTTCAAGGTCTTGTCACCATCATGAACTGAAAGAATTTACCAGATTCCGAATTGTGCAAGTTCCCTTCTAGGCTCTGCAATAAGATAAGGAAACACAACTGGACTATTACTCTATTGACCGACGCACACTCACTGCTGAACTAAAAGACATCACGTAAGAAAAAAAGAAAACAACAAACTAAACCAAATCCGCTTCACCCTTACCACAGGGTAAGTAAATACCTAATCCAGCTGGGGTTACTGAGTGCCTGCCTCTTTCTGAGTCTTTCCAGTGACGAAGGCTCCATAATCTTTTTGATCTCAGCAGTCAGAACATGATTTCTTATTTCCAATGGGAAATTCTTTGGTATGTATACCCTTGTTTTGCCCTACATGAGCCTGAGCAAAAGTCACTGAGAAATATTATTCAGATGGGGGTCTGCAGCTGTGCAGAACAAAACCAGAAAAAAACAGCTTCTGTTCAATCACCAGGAAGGGGCTGTGGCGTTGCCACAGTGGCATCTCCTGGAGCTCAGAGGATGAGCTGCATGGCGACCTTGACCTAGCAGGGAAAGAGGACACAGCCCTGGGTCCCTCTGGGCTCCTTTGCACACCTGCCTGATTCTTCTGTGCAGACCGGATTTCTCTGGCTCTTGGGCCACACAGAAGCCAGAAGAGCTCCTCCATAGCATTTGCCCCACATGAAAGACCACCCCAAACTAGGTCACGAGCTCCTGATTTTAACGTCGAATTCCAGGAGGGAGATACTAAGTGTGTGTCAAGAGTCTAACCTGTGGTGCCCAGGAGACAGCTGATGCCAAGTCTGGCTTAAGAGCCTACCTAGAGGGTGTGATGCTGGGCAGGTAGGGGTGTCATGGTGAGCTGGGAAGACATTCCCCATGGTGTCAGCTCCCATCGTTCTCACCAAGCCATGTCACGGGCCTGTTTTACCTCTCCCTCCCCCAATACTTTATTCTTGCTAGTAGCAAGAATTTTCAAACCCCACTGACCCATTTCTCTTCTCCCCTGGGCTCTGTTCATTTTTTCCGTATCATTTTGAACACAGGCTTGTCGAAACCACACTAAGCGCTCTGATAGGGCACCGGCTAACGTAGCTGTAGGAGTGGGATTGCCTGTCAGTGTTTTTAGCTGGGTCAAGGTGAAGACCCAGGAGGCGAGCACTGGGAGGCTCAGTTCTTGACGTAGTAAGGCATTCAGAAGTGCTCTGTGCGGGGTAACTCTGGAAGACGCCACAGACACGTAGACACGTAGCAGCCACGTGTGCATACGTGTGACCTTTCATTAATACGTTTAACAAATGTTTACCGCAATAGGTGCCAGAGATGCTCTGCGATCGGGGGATAGAGTCACCCCTGTTCTGTGTGCAGCGAGCCATGCTGAGGACAGGGGACGCGGCCCGGAGCCCCGCCCTCACAGAGCTCCCCGTCTGTAAGTTTCAGCCCCGCACCTGAACCTGCCATGACAACACACGAGAAGTGACAGCACCGTGCGGCCCCCTGGCAAGGACACCTCACCCGATCTAGATGGTCAGGGAGGCTCCCTGGAAGAAGTGGGTGGCACTCAGCCGGGGACCTGGCTGGGGAAGGTGACAGGCGTCAGGGCCCCTCCTGATGACACACACCGGACTGAAGAAGCATAAGGGACCAGAGTCAGTTTCTGCTTGCAGACTGACTTCATCCGTTGCGCTTCCTAGCGGCTACGCTCCAGGCAGGCTGAGTCACCTTCTAGAAACAGCATGTGCGCGTTTCTGTACGTATACGTGCCTCTGCATGGAAGGCACACCTCCCCTCCATCCACCTCCTGCGGCTCATTCCCCCTCCAGCTTCTGAACTGCACTCACCCCTGCGGGGAAGGGCTCTCCGCGCACCCCCGAGCCAGTCTTCACGGTACGTCGGCCTGGCCTCGGGCTTCCCTCTCCCTCGACTCTGGGAGATCTGGGGGCGAGGACTGTGTCACTCACCCCTAGATCCTGGCACACACCAAGTGCTCAGAAAGTCTGCAGGATGAATCCACAAAAATAAAGGATTGTGTACAGGTGCCAGGCAAAGGGCCGGAAGCCACATATGCATTCCTGCACCTACCCCTCGGGACAACCCTCGGGGAGGAGTGACAGTCTCCCCCATTTTAGAGGCAAGAAAACAGAGGCTCACGGAGGTGACTGACAGTGCTTGCTCCTACAGAGGGATGAAGCTTCCGGGGATCCATTCCGTCTGCATCTCCTGCCAACGGGAGACCCTGAGGCTGCCCCCACCCTCACTCAGGGGCTACGCCACGAATGAGCAGCCTTAGCAACACCCAGTAAAACGCTGAACAGAGCACAATGGCTCAACCCCATGTGTATTAATTTTTTAAGGCAACTGACCTCAATTTTTCCAGCTGCTCAGGGAAAGGACAAACGTTTAGTTACCCCTGGTGTTTTAGATTCGGCACCTTGTAAACAGAACCAGGATCCACTTCGGAAGAATAGGGAGAGATCTCCTTGCCCAGATCTCTTTTAAAACCCGGAGGACTCTGCTCCCTTGGAGGGGACTTCACAACCAGACGCAAAAGGGGCATAACCCCCGTCCCTGATCTGAGCCTACTGGGGGGGGGGGGGGAGGGGGGCGCTTGTGCTTCCCTAGGAGACCACAGTTCCGCATCGTGATTCTTCCGAATCTCAGGAAACCATTTACCAAACTGCAAACATGTATTCACATTCAGGAATAAGACGGGCTGTCTGAGACATCAGGCAATGTGATTTACGCTCTCTGCTCACTCCAGCAGATTTTCCCCTTCAAAATCTTTTCAATCTAGGATTTCATGCGCCCCGCTCCATTCTAGAATAAACGTTTACAACCAAATTATAAATCTCTTACAAGTGGGTCATTTTTGAATTGCTGACCTGACCTTTCCTATTTCGGGAGGCCCGAACAGAAGGTGCTCCCCATGAATTCAATTATACTATGAGCCGCCGTTCCAGTTATCACTGGCAACGACGTCAGCAACCTGGACGCACAGTCCAGGCGGAAATGGCACAGAGTAGAAAAGATGGCCTTTCTCGGCCCACCACTCCCCCTTCCCTCACACGAACCCTCTCCGACATTTTTAACCTGGAGGATCCCATAACACGAGACTGCCTTCTCACCAGGAGTTATTCAGGGCCCTCTTTCTCAGCGTGACCTATAAAACCTGCACCCACAGTTCTCCTCAGTCATCCTCAGGCTCCAGGCGGAACCTCAACTCGCCAACTGCAGGCCGGAGTGGGCTGGACACGGGAGGGTCACCTGGGACTAGCCCACCCTCTGCCCTACAAACGACCGAAAACGAAACCCATCGGCATTGTTTCCAAAACCACCTCATTTTTATCTGAACATCCCAGCACCGTGTGATAGTAACGAATCTACTCAAGAGACGGCTGTGCCCCATTTTAAGCAATAAACGTGACCATCCCCGCCCCCAGCCCTGCACCCAAAAGCTACTCCTAAAAAGTTTCTTTACTAGGAAAATGTTCAAGAGGTCACTGTTTGAAACCACCCAGTAAGGGGGCGCCTGGGTGGCTCCGTCGGTGAAGCGTCCAACTTCAGCTCCGGTCATGATCTCACGTTCCGAGAGTTCGAGCCCCGCGTCGGGCTCTGTGCTGACAGCTCGGAGCCTGGAGCCTGCTTCGGATTCCGTGTCTCCCTCTCTCTCTGCCCCTCCCCCCCTTGCACTTTCTCTCTCTCTCACACACAAATAAATATTTTTAAAAATTAATAATTAAAAAAAGAAACCACCCATCAGCAAAACCTAACGTACAACATCCCTGCACACTGTAAACAGTGACCCATCTCCTAACAGCAGGTGTCTGTCGCCCGGTGCTCCCTGACAAAGGTCCCTCTGGGTACATCTGTGCAGTGAGCCTCCTTTCTCGTCACTAATCTCTGTGCTCTGGAATTTCACAAACGCTCCCAAGAAGTTTGCTAAATGAGTGAATGTAAATAAGGAGTAAACGAAAGTAAGCATTGAGGATGCTCCTTCATCCAGGATCCCCAAAGGTTGTTACTTCAATCATCTCTGTGCCAAAATGCCACCGGTCCCCACTGCCTCAGACGCCTAGGCCTGACTACCACTCTGCTGATGGCTTCTTCCCGATTTTTGTCCCCTGCCCCGCCAAAGTGGTGTCTACATCAGAAAGATGAGAAAGCAAGGGGGCAACCCAGGAGGTTCCACTTGGTCATTTCTCTCCTGCTGTGACACAAGGTGGGAGGGGAAAGGAAGTCATTGAAAGCAATTATGCTCCTTGTGCTGAATTCGAAAGCACTTTCTAGAAGGTATCAATTTATGGTGAATGGGACAGAATCACGTCAGCTGAGAAAGCAACAGGCTCTTTCAGAAGGATAGAAGTTTCTTCTATCCTAAGAGGTGGTCCAGGAGGAAGGAAGACAGGAGGTCAGGAATTCAGAGGGCAGGCCTTTCAGGGTCAGCAGTAGAGCTCCCTTGGAGGACACATTTCTCATTACATCATAAGGGCTTCCTATCCAAAGGCACACGCCCAGGGGACCTCCGGCATCGTCTGGAAACATTTCTGGCTGTCACGGTGCAGGGGATGGCGGGGGAGTGCCAGAGGCCAAGGATGCTGCTAGGCACCCCACGATGGACAGGACAGCCCCCCACAATGAAGAATTACTCGGTACAAAATGGTGATGGTGCTGAGGTTGAGGAACCCTGGGCTACACCAAAGCCTGCCATTAGCAAGTCCGGTCTAGTCTATGGTTTGGAAAGCCAAGGACGCAGTTAGGGTGGCAGCACAGGGCAGGAGTGAGGCAATTCCAAACAGACAGGAAGGCAGCATAAAGAATTCGAGGCCCTGAATCACTACAGAGATACATTCGAAGGTTCTCTCCTGGAGGTCAGCATCTCAGGCCGCATTCGTTCACTCACTCACTCACTCACTCACTCACCAAACTTTTACTGAGCAACTTCTGTGAACCACCCGCTCTCTGGGCTCTGGATACACTCACAGCCAGGAACCCGAGGAATCGCCACAAACACTGCCCAGCGGTTTGGTTCAGAAACATGGAATGTGGAATGTGCTCGGAGGACTTTAGCCACTGACAAGAGGCGCGTGACCCATCCTGGCTGCTGGTTTCTTATTTAATTCTCAGCTGACTGTTCCACACACACCATCCCTCTCAGACCCAGGGGCCTTGGGGAGTTTTTAAAAACAATTCCTTATAAAAAGTCCCTCATCTGCCATGAAACGTGTTCATCTCACTGACTGGACAGAAAGTATGAGAAGCACCTAGGTGGCTCAGCTGGTTAAGCGACCGAATTCAGCTCAGGTCATGGTCTTACGGTCCGTGAGTTCGAGCCCCGAGTCGGGCTCTGTGCTGACAGCTCGGAGCCCGGAGCCTGTTTCGGATTCTGTGTCTCCCTCTCTCTCTGCCCCTTCCCTGCTCGCATTCTCTCTCAAAAATATATAAATGTTGGGGTGCCTGGGTGGCGCAGTCGGCTAAGCGTCCGACTTCAGCCAGGTCACGATCTCACGGTCCGTGAGTTCGAGCCCCGCGTCAGGCTCTGGGCTGATGGCTCAGAGCCTGGAGCCTGTTTCCGATTCTGTGTCTCCCTCTCTCTCTGTCCCTCCCCCGTTCATGCTCTGTCTCTCTCTGTCCCACAAATAAATAAACGTTGAAAAAAAAAATTAAAAAAAAAATATATATATATATAAACGTTAAAATAAATTTTTTTTTATAAAGAAAATACCGAGCAAGGGTCATTTCTACACTATTTACAATCACCTCACTTAGCCACCCAAAACAAAGACTAAAAGTGGAGAAGGTAGGAACAAATACCTGGTCATGCCAATCATGTCTGCTGCTACAAAGCTGGCCGGCTAACTCGTTAGTCCCTCTCAAACAGTCAGAAACTCTCAGCGCAGCTCCTTCCAGAAACTCTCAGCGCAGACACAGATGAGCCACCTTGAAAGATGGCAGACAGGTAGCACCGCAATGCCAAGGTGCCCAGGATAAGGCTCACCGCAGCCCACAGCTTGTTCCGCACACCATGAGAATAACATGTATTTTGTGATCATGTCTCCCAGTGTGCTGAGAGTGATTATTAACCAAGAAACTGAAGAAATGATCCCAACCTAAAGATAAGCCTCTTCATTTTTCTTTCTGCTCAGGATAGAAATAACACACAGCCCAAGGGCTCCCCTAAAACATCTCTGACTATATTAATAAAACATGAGCTTCTCTAAATTTAAACTTAAAATCTAATTAATTCGTCAAAATGTCGGTTGTCACCTAAAGCCTTTTAGGAGAAAGGGACTATCCTGGAATAAAGAGGAAGCTCCACGGCAATAAAAAGAGTTGAATGAGCCGAGTGTAGTCACTCACGGTGATCGCTGTAGCCTTGTTTGTTAATATTATGCCTTCCACAAAGCCTCACGGAGAGGGGATTTAAGAATCCGTTCGTTCTCCATACGGCCTGTCCCCTGTCTTAATTATAAAGTGTGTCCGTACGAGACACAGTCATCACTGCTGTGGCTCCCTGTCTGCCCCCGAAGTCAGGAACCCCGGTGAAAACGTCTACAAAGCACATGGGGCCAGTCACAAATAAAATGACAATGATAAATCTGTGGACGACTTTAGGGGCTAGATGACCCCACGAAGGTTGTTAAATCGCACCACCGTCTTTCTTTATCAAGAAAGCAGAGAACAGAAGACACGGGAAGTTCCTGATGGGAATTTAGCAAGCAGAAAGAGGAGCTGGGCCTCCTAGTTCTATCATGGTTTCCAATGGGTTTGCAATCTTGTAGCACTGTTTCATCCTATGCCCAGGATTCTCCTGCTGAAAAGAGAACTTGGTCCCTTGTCTTCCTTCTGTGATCCAAAGACAATTTATCAGCTACAATTGTAGCGGCAGAAGCAGGAGACAGGAGGAAACACAAATAACCTTTTAAAGGTTTATGCAGTGTTAAAAGCAATCACCACGGTCCTCTACAAACAAGGGCATGAAAACAAAACATGAAAATCCTAGGTTTCTGCCTGCAAATAACTTAAAAGTAACCGGCTTATTGCTAGCATACTGCTGACGTTCGGCTTGAGAGTCAAGGGTTTTAGGAGAAAACGAGCCGTATTTTTAGAGCTGAACATGATTAATTTACAGAAGCCTGATTTTTTTTTTCCTAAGGACCAATAAAGTATGTTCCAATTTCAAGCAATGAAGGGGAAAAACATACCTCAGAATCATTAGGCTGTTAGTCTTTACTACAAACAGAATGAAGCAAACTCCTTTCTTGACTGAAGTGGTAAAGGGCAATGTTTCTGCCAGAGGACAGTGATGGGACCGCCTGATCACGGTTCTCGGAGGCATCTGGAGTGGCTTCCGGCCAACTTCTCCCTCCCAGGTGGAAGCCATGCCCACCAAATCGGCCCTGCTCGCACAGCTACTATCCATACAACCGATCCCAGCATTGCCAAAGGTATCAGCTGGGGCCCACTGGCCAAGCAAACTTTCAGCTGCTGCACCTGGCACCAACCACTGATCTCTCGGGGACCAAATGCCATCATCTAGAATGATCCAGACAGAACCCCTACACCGAGGACGGATAAAGCCCTGAGGCAAAGGGAGCGCAGGGGTCTGAAATGAAGGCCCAAGAATCGTCCTCCAGCATCAGGGCCCAGGAGACAAAGGGAAGAGTGAACACCCAGGCCCATTAAGTCTGCAATCTCCGAACCAGCTGAGCCCGGCTGGGCGCGGGTACCACTTTGGGATCCGCAGGAGAGCCACACAAGTGCAGGGCACACTGAGTTTCCAATCTGCCTCCCTAATGCGACGCCTGGAGAGCAAGGGGATGCGAAGGGAGAAGCCGTGTGGGAAGGGGAGGGGGCATAAGAGAACGATCAGAATTTCCCAAAGGTCCCGGAGAACTCCGTCTCCAGGTCTCTCCAAAAAGTTGCAAAGCCCGGTCTGTATCTCCGGGCAGGGCGGCGGGCGGGGGGGGGGGGGGGGGGGGCGGCAGGACGCGTCGCCTCGTGTGCTCCCCAGCCGCCGTGACGAGGGCAGGGGGCACGGACCGGCGGACGAGGGAGTCTTACTTTTGTAGCTCGCCGCCCAGGGCTGGTAGCCGTAGTAGCCGGTGATGCGCAGGATCCGCTCCTCGATGGACGTGAGCCCCACGGGCCCGCTGGTGAGGTCCTCCACGGAGCGCGACCATTTCAGATCCTCCTTGATAGCCTCGTCCACCACCAGGTACTTGAGCTGCCGGAGCTGGGGGCTGATGTCGGACAGTCTCCGGGGGCTGACGTCCGGTGACCTCCTCATGCCACTGCGGCCGCGCGCGGGCAGGTGCGCGAGGGAGGAGGTGGGGAGAGAAGGGGGAGGAGGATGCAGGTGAGGAGCCGATCCGAGGGCGAGCAAGGGCGCCGCAGGGGCAGGTGCCGCCGCAGGGCCGCCGCTCGTGCCCCGCCCGCCTCGCACCCCGGCAACCCCGGCAGCCTCGGCGTCGGGTCCCGTCTCCCGCGCCGGCCCCGGGCGCCCCGGGGCGGCGCAGATCGGGGCGAGCGGTGAGGGAGAGGACGCCCGAAACTTCCCGAGCAGCCCCGCCGCGCGCCGCCCCTCCCCGAGCCCCAGGCTGCAAAGGGCCGCCCGCCCCGCCCGCCCCCAAGCCCGGGCGCTACTCACACGGCGATGCTCTTGCCCCTGGGTGCGCCGCCGGGAAACTCTCGGATCCCCATGGGCACCGGCAGCGTGGGGCCGGGCGCGCCCAGACTTGAGGCGGAGGGGCCGCGGCCCCGGGGAGGTGGGCGCGCTGCCCGCCGAGGGTCCGCGCGGCGCCCGCCGCCCCGCGCCGCCCGTGCGCGCCCGCGCCCGCCGTCCCCGAGCGCCTCCGCGGCGTGTGCGGCGCGACACGGGCGCGGCGGCTCACCCGGCTCCGGCCGGTCCGCGGCGCTCGCTGCAGGCGGCCGGCGGCCGCGGCGGGCCCGGGCCCCCTCCGCCTGTCGCCGTCGCCCCGGCACACGGCGGGCGCGGGAGCCGCGGACCCCGAGCGAGCGCTGGGAGCTTGCGTGCGCTCTCGAGGCACCCGGGCGGCGCGACGCGCCCGGCCCGGGAGCGGCGCGGCCAGGCGGGGGCGCTGCTGCGCCCCCTTCCCGCCCGCCGGGGTGTGCGCGGGGTTCCGGAGCCGATCCCGGCCTCCGCGCTCCGCCCGGCAGCCTCGGGCTGGGGCGCGCTCGTCCTCCCCTCTCCCTCCCCTCTCCCGTGACTTGTGGGCTCCCCCCGCTCCCCCTTCCCTGCCCCGGTTCGCGCCCGCCAACCGCTCCCGGTCTCCTTTCCCTCGTCCTGAAACAACGGGCAAACTACTTGGAAAGACGAGAGACCCGGCTCCGTCTCCACAAAGACCACGCTGGGGATGCCAAAGAAATAAATAGCATTTCCCAGGCGAGGCCGAGGCGCAGGTGAGATGACTTACGACGCTGCGGGGTTAGTTCAGGCCGGCCTGGCCCTCAGAGAGCTTGTGTTCTCCTCGGTGACGGTGACGCAATTACTAAACCCCTGCTCTCTCCACGGATTTTTCCATGTTCCTTCGTCTCTGTCCGTTTTTCTGTGGGCCGGTCATTCTCTTCCGAACACATCACTTTCCATAATGTCAGTTTTCTGTTTTATATATATATATATATATATATATATATATATATACACACACACACATATAAAACATAGGTTCATGGGGGCAAAATGAGAAAATACAGAAATGTGTAAAGAAAATTCTCATTATCCAGCCAACCAGGACTGCCTTGAGTCGGTGTATTCCCTTCCACTCTTTTTCCCCCCATGTAAAATACATTCGCACAAAATCAGAATCAGATTATATACACCACTTATTGTACCGTGTTTTATATTAAAATTATATTGTGTCTCAGCAAACTAGGAAGAGAGGGGGAACTTGCTTAAATTAATAAAGGACATCTACAAATACAGCTAACATGGTACTTTATGGAAAGAAACTAGAAGCTTCCTCGCTAAGATCAGGAGCAAGGCAAGGATGTCTGTCTCTTCGCACTCCTTTTCAATATCTACTGCAAATCCTAGCTCATGCAATTTGATAAGAGAAGGACATTAAAACGTGTATCTATTGGGAAGGAGGAAATAAAATTGTCTTTGTTCACAGGTGACATGATCATCTATGTAGAAAACTTCAAAAGTCGACCAAAAATTAAACTGAAACAAACATTGGTTATAGCAAGGTTGAATGATACAAGATTAATGTACAAAAGTCAATCAACGTCCTATATATCAACAAGGAACAAATGGAATTTGATAGTTAAAACATAATACCACCTACATTGGCACACGGAATAAAGAAGTGCTTTTTCATGAGGAAGGTTACAAAGCTCTGATGAAAGAAATCAAAGAAGGCCTAAATAAAAGATAGCCCGTGTCCATCACTGGGAATACTCAATGTTATGTCGGTTCTTTCCAACTTGATGTACAGATTCTAAGTAACCCCAATCAGTCTCTCAGCAAGTTATGTTGTGGCTGTTAGCAAAATGATTCTAAACTTTATATGGAGAGGCAAAAGACCCAGACTAGCCAACAAAATACTGGAGAAGAACAAAGTTGGAGGGCTGAGGCAAAGGGATAAGTAGAACAACATACAGAGCTCAGAAACACTCACTTTGCCAAGTGATCTTTGAGGAAAAGGCCATGTCAATTTCATGGAGCAAGGTCAGTGTTCTCAAAGGATGCGGGGACAACTGGACATCCATATGAAAAACAATGATCATAAGCCTAAATATAAATTGGAAAATCATAAAATTCTTAGAAGACAACATCAGAGAAGATCCAGACAGCCTTGGGTTTGGTGATGACTTTTTAAATACAAAATCAAAGGCATTATCCATGAAAAAAAATGTTAATAATTTAGACCTCATTAAAATTAAAAACTGCTCTCCAAAAGACACTGTCGAGAGAATGAGATGACAAGTCACAGACAGGCAGAAAATATGTGCAAAATACATATCATATGAAGGGTTATTATCCAAAATAAGAACACTTAAAAGTCAACAATAAGAAAATGAACAACCTAGGGGCGCCTGGGTGGCTCAGTCTGTTGGGCGTCCAGCTTCAGCTCAGCTCATGATCTCACAGCTCATGGATTTGATCCCCGCGTCAGGCTGCTGTGCTGACAGCTCAGAGCCTGGAGCCTCCTTCAGATTCTGTGTCTCCCTCTCTCTCTCTCTCTCTGCCCCTGCCCTCCCCCCAAAAAAAGAAAATAAAAACATTTTTAAAAAATCAAAACAAAAAAGAAAGAAAATGAACGACCCAATTTAAAAATTGGCAAAATATCTGAACAGACATGTCACCAGAGATGATACACAGATGGCCAACAAGCTTATGAAATGATGCTCAACATCCATATGTCATTGCAGAATTACAGTTTAAAACAATGAGTGAGGGGCACCTGGGTGGCTCAGTCAGTGAGCGTCTGACTCTTCATTTTTGGCTCAGGTCATGATCCCAACGTTGTGGGATCAAGCCCTGTGTTGGGCTCTGTGCTGTGCATGGAAGCCTGCTTGGGATTCTCTCTCTCTCTCTCTCTCTCTACCTCTGCCCCTCTCCCTAGCTCACTCTCTCTCAAAAAAAAAAAACAAAAACAAAACATGAGTGAGATAATACTGCATACCTACGACAGTGGACACAGTCCAAAACTCTGACACCCCCAAATGCTGACGAGTATGTGGAGTAGCAGGAACTCTCATTCACTGATGGCAGAAATGCAAAATGGCACAGCCATTTTGGAAGACAGCTTTGCAGTTTCTTATGAAACCAAATATACTCCCACCAAAAGATCCAGCAATCACACACTTTGGTGTATTTCTAAATTAGACTGAAAATATATGTCCACACAAAACCTGCACACAAATATTTACAGCATATTTATTAACAATTGCCAAAGCACGGAAACAACCAAGAAGACCCCCAGTAGGTAAACACTGTGATACATCGGTACAATGGTGGATTATTCGGTGATAAAAATTAATGAACTATCAAGTCATGGGAGGACACGGAGGAACCTTAAATGTATATTGTCAAGTGAAAGAAACGTCTCTGAAAGGTGATATTCTGTATGACTCCAACCATACGACGCTGTAGAAGAGGCAAAGCTATGGAGACACTAAAAAGATCAGTGGTTACCAGAGGTTCCTGGTGTGGAGAGTGGTAGTGGGAGGGAGAGGAGGACGAATGAATGGGTGAGCACAGGAGATTTTTTAAGTCAGTGAAACTATTCTGTATGATACTACAATGGCGGATGCGTATCATTATACGTTTGTCAAAATCCATAGGTTGGACGACACCAAGAGTGAACCCTAATGTCAATTATAGACTTTGGCAGAAAATGATGTGTCAGTGTTGGTTCATTGGTTGAAAGAAGCATACCACGATCATGCAGGATGTTGATGTTGGTGGGGAGGCTATATGTATACGTGGGGGTTGGAGGTAGTTGAAAACTCTCTGTACTTTCCCCTCAATTTTGTTATGAACCTAAAATGGCCCTAAAAGATAGTCTATTTATTTAAAAAACTTATGCAGCTTTCCAGGGTCACAATATTCCCCTAAAATATTACTTTTAATATATATATTATTCTTATGGCTGTTATCATAAAAAACAACAAAGCCATTATAAATAAAAATACCAGGAAATACTTAGGTATATAAATAAAAAATTAATATCCTCCATAATTGTACATAATTTTTAACGTTTCTTTTGTGAGAGCCTTAGGAACATGTTTCCTCTCTCTCCCTCCCTCTTTCTCTCCCTCCCTCCCTCTCCCCCCCCCCCACACCGTATGTGTGTAAGTTCTCTTCTTAATCCCTTCCGAGACTGTAGGACAAGTCTTTATTTCTTACACCTGAAATAGCTCATCTTCAGCAAGACTTGGACTGCCATGAAAAACACTTCACCTGGTGTTTCTAGAGCATCCTCAGAGGACCGCCTGAAGTCAAAGCCACTCAAGATCGTTGTTTACAAATGCTGAACTCGGAGTCACTTCTCAGTGTGGGCATGGGAACCCTCCACCTCACTGACTTCCCCAGGGGGACGCCGTTGGCACGCTGTTTGAGAGAACAGTGTAAACAATGACCGAAGTTTCGTGAACTCAGAATCCCCCACCTTGCTTTTACAGACACATTGAAGGTCTAGGCATAGTTAGAAGACGACAGAGGCCACTCCCCCCTTTAATTATCACATTCTGGCGGCTGTAATTCTAGGCAAGGTCTTTAACATTTTTGAGCCTCCGTTCCTGTTATCTGTATGAAAGAGATGACCCTGGTGAGCTTGTGGTGAAGACAGAAAACGAGTTAATACGTGTCAAGTACCTAGCACGTGACCAGGGCCAGGACTTCAGAGACATGAGCTTTATTATTAGCAATGGGGCTCCAGGTTGAACCATTTTCTTTGACAGCCGCATCAAACTGCTGACTCATATCCAGGTTCATGTTGCCTAAAATCTCTACGTCATGTTACATATACAGTTGCTAAGCTCCACACTGTACCCCTCCCCACCCCCACTCCTTTTAAATAAATGGCATGGGGTTTGAAATCAGATAAAAGGACTTAAATACTGGCTTCTCCACTCACCAGTCACATTGCCTTGCAAAATGTATTTCACGTCTCTAAACCTCATTTTCTCACACCACCCTCAAATAGTTATTATAAAGATTAAATACGGGCGCCTGGGTGGCCCCGTCGGTTAAGCATCCAACTTCAGCTCAGGTCATGATCTCGCAGTTCACGAGTACGAGCCCCATATCTGGCTCTGTGCTGACAGCTCAGAGCCTGGAGCCTGCTTCGGATCCTGTGTCTCCCTCTCTCTCTCTCTCTGCCCCTCCCTCATTCGCTTTCTGTCTCTCTCTCTCTTTCTCAAAAATAAAAACATTTAAAAAAAATTTTTTTAAGTTAAATAAGGTCAAGTGTGTTAAGAATTTAGCACAGGCTTTAGTGCTCAATAAATGTTAGCAGGGACAATTATTTGTCACTTCTATGACACTTACATCTGTCCGATGTAGTCAGGGCCGTAACATCTTGGGATGTTTGGGATAGCGACCCTGTCAGCCATTGCAATCCCTGCTCCCACCTCACCCCACCTCTCACGTCCACAGGCAGCCTCTTTAAATCCTGTTCTGTTGTCCGTAACGGATATTAACTACTTCAGCGGGGGCGGTGTGATACTGCATGTAGAGTCCCTTGGAGATGTTAGTGCCAGCAACCTACTCTTCCAATCAGGTGTGGCTAGCCAGCATCATACAATAAAGACCACATGCACAAATAACCCACACAGGCTCTCCTATCGCCCATACGTCAATCAACGCCTGAAGCTCTGCTTTGGGGCATGGTAAGTATCAGAAGCGGGTTACGATTGATGAAATCACTTGCTTGTTCCGTGGCCTGACGAGTGAGGGTTAGGAATGGGCTCCCATAGGGGAATTATAGCAATTCAGGACATCTGGATCAGATACACTATTTCAGAGATCCTCTCCACCTTTGCATAACAGGTGACACAGGATTCGTCACCTTGTTGGAGGAGGTCATTGAGAAGATGTGACTGCCAGTAGACCAGTGAGCCGGACCCAGGCTCCTCCCCCTGAATATACGTTCTACTCACTGTTCCCACACAGTAGGAGCTGTTTCAAGGATGCAGTCTTGAGACAGTCAGGTGTTGAGACCATCTGGATAGTGTGCATTACTGAACCCAGTTAAGGCCTCTGTATAAACTTTTAAGATTCTGATGGGTAGGTGAAAAAATGTGCTCATCTTGAGGCCACCCAAGACAGGCCCCAATCTGGAGTAATCTGCCTCTTTCTTCAGTCTCTCCTTGCCCTCTGTGTATTGGGATCAGTTTCAGATTTCACCCAGGGAACTCCCAGGGCTGTGAACCAATAAACGTTTATCCTTAGAGATGGTATCCAAAGTCGGCCATCCTTTTTCCAGCCAGCATGTATCTATAAGGATTTATAGTTGCCTGTGGCAGCTAACTATAAGGGTAATGGAATCCTGCTCTAGAATATTGTCCCTGTGCTTGGAGCGATTGTCAGGTGTGGTCAGAGCACCTACAAAAACAGAATGCTAAGGGGCGCCTGGGTGGCTCAGTCGGTTGGGCGGCCGACTTCGGCTCAGGTCATGATCTCACGGTCAGTGAGTTCGAGCCCCGAGTCGGGCTCTATGCTGACAGCTCAGAGCCTGGAGCCTCCTTCACATTCTGTGTCTCCCTCTCTCTGACCCTCCCCTGTTCATGCCCTGTCTCTCCCTGTCTCAAAAATAAATAAACGTTAAAAAAAAATTTAAAAAAAAATCAGAATGCTAAAACTTTGTCTAACTTAGAGAACAGCCTATATAAACTTTTTTTTTTTTCTGAACACATGCTGACAAAAGTTGTTGGGTTAACAGTTATGTGCATGGATGGTGTAATGTGATCTAAAATGTTTCTATCGTAATCTGATGGCTAGGTTATGGGTTACTACTTTCCCATTTACTGATGTAAAAAATTCATTTGTGAACTCCATCCATCCAAAGAGCCCAAGGCCTGTGCATGAACTCACTGGTTTAAGTCGGTCTGCAAAACATCATCTACAAAGCGGTGTATAGAGGAATTTGGGCTACTCTAAGCATAAAAGTGAGATCCTGATACAAGTTCTGTTCGGAATATTCGAGAACATCCAGCATCACAAAAAGCAATAGTGGAAATATTTCCAAAAAAAGTCTCTATACTGGTGGCTCTAAAAATGTAAATTTTTCAGAATCACTTCAGGTGCTAATGGATTAAAGACTTAACTGTAAGACTTAAAACCATAAAACTCTTGGCGCGCCTGGGTGGCTCAGTCAGTTGGGCATCCGACTTTGGCTCAGGTCATGCTCTCACGGTTTGTGACTTCAAGCCCTGTGTGGGGCTCTGTGCTGACAGCTTAGAGCCTGGAGCTTGCTTCGGATTCTGTGTCTCCCCCTCTCTCTGCTCCTCCTCTGATCATGCTCTGTCTCTGTCTCTCAATAATAAATAAATGTTTAAAAATGTAAAAAAAACCCATAAAACTCTTAGGAGAAAACACAGAGTTAAAGCGTCTTGTCATGGGTCTTGGCAATGAGTTTTTGGATATAACATTTAAAGCACAAGCAACAAAATTGTTTTTAAAAGTGGGATTACATCAAAGCAAAAAGCCTCTGTCCATCAAAATAAATAATCAACAAAGTAAAAAGGCAACCTATGGAATGGAAGAAGACATTTGCAAATCATGTATCTGATAAGGGGTTCAAATCCAAAATATATGAAGAATGCATACAACTCAATAGCAACAACACAAAGAATCCACCTAAAAATGGACAAAGAACCAGAAGAGAGACATTTTTCCAAAGAAGATAGCCAAATGGATAACACATAGATGAAAAGACCCTCAACATCACTACTCATCAGGGAAATGTAAACCACAACCACACTTGCATCACCTCACGCTTGTCACAAAGACTATCATGAAAAAGACAAGAGATAACAAGTGCTGGGAGGGGGTGGTACACAGGTGTTTTGTGCATTGTTGGTAGGAACACAAATTGGGGTGGCCATTTTCAAAATCAGTACAGAGGTTTCTAAAAAAAAAACTTTTTTTTTTAAATAGAACTCCCTTGGGGCGCCTGGGTGGCGCAGTCGGTTAAGCGTCCGACTTCAGCCAGGTCACGATCTCGCGGTCCGTGAGTTCGAGCCCCGCGTCAGGCTCTGGGCTGATGGCTCGGAGCCTGGAGCCTGTTTCCGATTCTGTGTCTCCCTCTCTCTCTGCCCCTCCCCCGTTCATGCTCTGTCTCTCTCTGTCCAAAAATAAAAAATAAAAAACGTTGAAAAAAATAAATAAATAAAATAAAATAAAATAGAACTCCCATATGATCCAGAAATTTCACCTTTGTGTATGTATCTGAAGGAAACAAAATCACCATGTCAAAGGAATATCTTCACCATGTTCATTGTAGCATTATTTACAATGTCCAAGGCACAGAAACCGCCTAAGTGTCCATCAACAGATGAATGAATGAATAAAATGTCAAACACACACACACACACACACACACACACACACACACACACTGGAATATTATTCAGCCATAAAAAAATAAGAAATCCTGCCATTTACAGCAACATGGATGAGTCTTGAGGGCATTATGCTAAGTGAAATAAATCAGAGAAAAACAAATCTGTATCATCTCACAGGTAAAATCTAAAATAACCGAACTCCTAGAGAAAGAGATCGTATCTTTGGTTGCCAGAAGTGGGAGGTGGATGAGAGGGGGTTGTGGGAATGGCGTGAAGGTAGTCAAAAGGTACAAACTTTTATTAATAAGTACAGGGGATATAATATACAGCATGGTGACTACAGTTAACAATGTTGTATGGAATATTTGAAAATTGCTAAGACAGTAAATCCTAAAAGTTGTCACCACAAGGAGATACTTCTGTATTTCTATGAGGTTATGGATGATCTGAATCTGTTATGGTAACCATTTTGCAATATATACATGTGTCAAGTCATTATGCTGTGCACCTTATACAGTGTTTTGTCAATTCTATCTCAATGAAATGAGAAGAGAAAATAAATTTCAGACTCTCATATTTTATTCATAGGGAGGTGTTTTCTTTCCAGTGAGCCTGGTAATCTGCATTTTAATGAGCACCCTTGATAAGGCTGATGCAAATGATCAGTGAACTATACTCCTTGAAGACAAGTCTCCCTCAAAACCATGTGGACACATTTAACAAATACAAATTTCCAGGCTTCTCTCCGGATTCTTCAATAAGAAACTTGTATGTATGGACTGCACATAAACATTTTTAAACATCTTCTCTAGTGATTCTTTAACATATTAGTCATAGTTATTTTGAAATCCTTGTTGATTAGCTTCAATATTGAAGTCATCTATGAATATGCATCGATTGCCTGTTTTTTCTCTTGATTGTCAATCATATTTTCTTGCTTATGCATATGTCTGGTAATTTTTACCGTATTCCAGACATTGTTATTTGAAACATTATAGAGCCTCCAGATGACCACATCTCTTACCAGAGAAGGGCTTCCTTCTTCTCTTAAGCAGTGAGAATGAGAAATCGATCACATAATCCAATCAGAAATTTAACTAATTTGGGATTAGGTTGCACTATTAGTAAGATTCCACAACTGCTTTGCCCTTTTCCTTAGGCATAGTCTTCCCAGACTTTTTACTGAAAGCTTGGCAGGCATTAATCTCCTGAGTTCTAAAAGACTGTAGGGAATCCACCTCTACCCTTTATAGATCCAACCGAAGTCTACAGCTTCCCACCCACACAGTTTTTAAAAGTTCTAAATACCTTAAGGGAGAAATTGTTGGTGTTCTTTAAGCAAGACCCTTCTTCGAGTGGATCTTTGTTGCTTAATCCCCAAGAGACTATGCTAAAGCTCTTTCTTCCTTTAGAAGCTTTTGACTTAGCTCCTCAGCCTCCCATGCAAACTCAGACCTCAGCAAACAGTTCTTGTGGAAACTTGGGTTCTTCAAGTTTCCAATTTGTCCTCCAGCTCTGTTCAATCACTGAAAGCTTTGTTGATTTCACTGATCTTTGGCAGAGGCCCTCTTCCAAGGCCATGTTCAATCTTCAGCTTGTAGCCAGAATTGGCAAATACTCCTGAGGCAAAAAACAGTTGGCGGCCATCAGCTTACCTTAGAACAGTTTTGCTTGTCTGGAATATAAATTCACCTAACCATTGTTCCTCCCGTAGCTTTCTGATACCTTTAGAAATATTATTTACCTGGATTTTCAAGTTGTTGCAATGAAAATGTTGATCTGCCAAGACCTGCTACAGCCTACCTAAATGTTGATGTCTTTCTGATACATATTTTTATAGATGTCTGTTTATTTTCCTTTTTCAAAGCAGTCATGTACTCATATCAAAGCTAACAGATTTATCAAGCTACCTTTTGATACATTAACATCCATTTCTTTTCATCTGGCTTCCCTTGGTTCCTGGGTTAATGTGAAGGAAAGGGGTCAGGGATGGAAATGATCATTCACTGACTTCATTTTGCTTACTTGGTATTTTATTCATTTTTTAATGATTTCAATTCAGAGACTACAGTTAAGAACAGCAGCAGTCAGTGTATTTATATGCTGTTAGAAGCCGCTCTACTCACTGCCTAAATGAGATTGCATATTTTTCATTTTCTGCTCACAATAAAACTTCAGTGAGTAAGTTCATCAGAATCAGTACTGTGCTGCAGGCCAAGCTAATCAACTGCTGCTTCCTGATAAGAAATATTTTCTGCATATATGTTTCTGTAGCATTTCAAGATATCATAAGATGAACTTTAAACTGTGAACTATTACTTTATTAAAAACATTATTCTTTGATGCAAAAATTATGTATTTTTACCAAAGCGAAGAATCCTAAAATATAGGGTATTAAGAGCTCTGTCTCTTTTACAAATATTTATTAGCAGCTAGTAAAACAAATAAGACAGACATTCTCTGCTCTTAATGAACCCACGGTATAATAAACAAACAGGCAAACAGGCAAATACTTGCAAAATGGTGTGATAGGGGCCATGACTGATGTATACCAATGATTCCATGCAAGCATACAGGGAGGATTTCTGAGCCACTACTGGGGGAAGAGTGGAAGAGGAGACGTAGCACCAGGGACGTGTCAGATAAGACTTCTCAGGTTAGATTTTTGTGCAAACTAGTTTTGAAAAATGAATAGAAATTAGCCAGGAGGAGAAGGACAAGGAGAAAGGGATGGGGAGGGGGAGGGGGAGGAGGGGACAAGGGAGATGGAGAAGGGGGAGAAGGGGGTGAAAGAGAAGGAGGAGAAGGAAAAGAAGACTGAAGGAAGAAGCCATGGGCACAAAAGCCTGGAGGTGTGCGAAGCCACCTGTCTGGAGGGCACTACATGAATGGGGATAAGCTGTAGAGTGGAGAGGTAGACAGGGTCGGATCACAAAGAGCTTTGTAAACAAATCCACCACTACTGCTAGGGATACTAAAGTAACATCCTAACTGGCCTTGCCACATCCATTCCTTTCTGCCTCCTTCTCAGAGAAAGCCTTTGGAAGTCTGAATTGATCAGGTCACTCTCCTCTGTTAAACCTTTTCAGTGAGTAGCATCTCATTTCTTTAAGTAAGAGACCCAAGCCTTAACCTTGCCGCACCTGAGCTGCCTCTTGACTTGTGCTCTGTGTGTATTCTCCATCCACACCAGCCTCTCAGAGCTCCTGGAATTTGTTTGCCTTGATCTGGCCTCCAGGCTATTGCACGAGATAGCCTCTCTGCCCATCCACCTCCTACCACTGTTAGCTTGTCAGTTTCTTCAACTGGCTCTCCTCTGCCGCTCAGACTTTCCTCCTCCATGAGGCCTCTTCTGACCCTCCCCAAACTGGATTAGGTCTTTCTATACAACCCTATAATACTCTATAATTGCCTTTATAACCCTTATTAGAGCTTTCTTGCATATTGATAAGATTCTTTGATTAAAAAATTATCTCCCCACTTAGGCTAAAAGTTCTATGAGGCAGAGACTGTTCAGCTCTCCTTGGGACTCTCATATCCCACATGATGCCTGGGGAGATGCTGCTAAAAATGAATGGTTTTAAATGAATGAGAAAATGGGGGGCGGGGAATGAAGGAATAACACAATATGTGAGGAATATATTGCACACAATTTGCAAAATCGATTTTCATTTTTTGTTCCTTGTCAGTTCCCATTTCTAGGTTAAGACTAGATTATAAAGTTACCAAGGGAGTGACTTCTAGAACTAATTCTCTCCCAGTCTCGCTTCCAGGATTCTTTCAGCCTTTCTACAATCCTACTTTTTCAACCTAGATAGTATGTGTAGCAATACAATATCTGAAGTTGGTCTTGGTTTAAAATATCCTGTTCCAGGGGCGTCTGGGTGGCTCAGTCGGTTGAGCGGCCGACTTCGGCTCAGGTCATGATCTCGCAGTCCGTGAGTTTGAGCCCCGCGTCGGGCTCTGTGCTGACAGCTCAGAGCCTGGAGCCTGTTTCAGATTCTGTGTCTCCCTCTCTCTGACCCTCCCCCGTTCATGCTCTGTCTCTCTCTGTCTCAAAAATAAATAAATAAACGTTAAAAAATAAATAAATAAATAATAAATAAATAAATAAATAAATAAAATATCCTGTTCCATTGTTCTCGAAAAAGTGTGTCCTATTGTTCAGAAATTTTAGTCACTGTAATAAATATTTCTGACATGCTTATTATAGAAGATATATGGGTTCTGATAGAGAAAGAAAGAAAGAAAGAAAGAAAGAAAGAAAGAAAGAAAGAAAGAAAGAGAGAAAGAAAGAAAGAAAGAAAGAAAGAGAAAGAAAGAAAGAAAGAAAGAAAGAAAGAAAGAAAGAAAGAAAGAAAGAAAGAAAGAAAGAAAGAAAGAAAGAGAAAGAAAGAAAGAAAGAAAGAAAGAAAGAAAGAAAGAAAGAAAGAAAGAAAGAGAGAGAGAGAAAGAAAGAGAAAGAAGAAAGAAGGAATAACGGTTAGGTAGATGGATAGATGGATGAACAGATAACCACATACGATGCATTTGTTTTACCTTACCCCAATAAATGGTAATCTTTAATTTAGGAGCCATGTCTTTCTCTCCTTTTCTAACCCTTACAATGTTCAAAAACTAAGTGAATGCTGTGGTCGGATCAACCAAAATCAGGACGAGAGAGAAGTGGATTTCTAATGTTGTACAATGTGTAGTAAGTAGGGAAGGCGGTCTTTGATCTTTCAGACATTTGATCAGACCAGCTAAGACCAATATCCTCAGTCAGGATTATGACATTTGGGCGGTAGTAAAGCCAATGCTATGCATTTCAAAATGTTCCTCTGTGTTAGCTATTATTATCTGTGTTGGGCAAGACGCATTATAAGAAAGAGATGAACTCAAGAGAGAATGTCGACTTGTAAGAGCAAAAGAAAAAAAAAAAAAAAACAGATACACTCTGAAAGTTTGGAACCTCCTAGAACTGGGGAAGCTGTCCCGATGCCTGATCTACAGGGTTTCATCATCGCTATGGGCCAATGACTTCTGTGTATTACTCACCCTTCCCCTTTCCCAGAAAGTATGTGTTGCTGTCATCCTGCATCTATTCCATTATTGAATCTTGAGTGTGTGGAGAGACCCAAGTAACTTGCCTCTTCAGTCAGAGATTGCTTTTTTTTTTTTAATTTTTTTTTTAACGTTTATTTATTTTTGAGACCGAGAGAGACAGAGCATGAACGGGGGAGGGGCAGAGAGAGAGGGAGACACAGAATCGGAAGCAGGCTCCAGGCTCCGAGCCGTCAGCCCAGAGCCCGACGTGGGGCTCGAACTCTCGGTCCGTGAGATCGTGACCTGAGCTGAAGTCGGACGCTCAACCGACTGAGCCACCCAGGCGCCCCCAGAGATTGCTTGAAACACTCATATCTGAATTTGAGGAAGAGGAAAACTGAAAAATTAACAAACCACTGGGAGATCCTGGACTTCAAGCTGGATCCAGTGGCTCTATGGGACTTTGAGTTGTGTTCTTAAGGGAAGGGGTGAGCATATTCTATACGGTCATCTAGTGATAAAATGGATATTTGGCCACTATGGCTAACAGTGCTTTGTGTCTGCCAATCCTACCTCATCTATTCTATATCCCCTAACCTGGTCATCTAGAAAGACTTCATATCTCAGCCTTCCTGGAGCCATCTGCTCCGTTCTTGCCAATAGAACGTGGGTAGAAGTTATATGCACTCCTTCCAGACTTGCCCTCTAAAAGTTCTTTTTTTAAACATTTATTTATTTATTTTGAGGGGGTTGGAGAACGGAGGAGGGGCAGAGAGAGAGGGAGAAAGAGGGAATCCTAAGCAGGCTCCTTGCTGTCAGCACAGAGTCCGATGCAGGGCTCAAATTCACGAACCGTGGGATCATGACCTGAGCTGAAATCAAGAGTTGGATGCTTAACCAACTGAGTCAACCGGGACCCCAACTTCCTGAGAAATACTTTACACGCTCTCCCATGGCTTTAGTGCTAGGGATGATGATGTTACTAGGTAGAAGCATTGTGGGTCCCTGAGTCTCCACTTGAAGGACAGCTGTCTTGGAGAGCCACCCAATCAGGAATATCCCTTTTGGACATTTCATGAGCAAAAGGCAAACCTTTAACTGTATTAAAAGTAAAAGTATACTGTTTGTGTATACCAAGCCATTGGCATTTAACAAATAACAAGTCTATTTGTTACTGCAGCACAGAAGCATTGTCTTAAAGAATGAATGGGTCGGGGCGCCTGGGTGGCGCAGTCGGTTGGGCGTCCGACTTCAGCCAGGTCACGATCTCGCAGTCCGTGAGTTCGAGCCCCGCGTCAGGCTCTGGGCTGATAGCTCGGAGCCTGGAGCCTGTTTCCGATTCTGTGTCTCCCTCTCTCTCTGCCCCTCCCCCGTTCATGCTCTGTCTCTCTCTGTCCCAAAAATAAATAAAAAACGTTGAAAAAAAAAAATTAAAAAAAAAAAAAAAAGAATGAATGGGTCAACCAGGCAATTAGAGAAGAAATTTAAAAATATATGGAAACAAACAAAAATGAAAATACAGCAATCCAAACGCTTTGGGATGCAGCGAAGGCAGTCCTGAGAGGAAAATACATTGCAATCCAGGCCTATCTCAAGAAACAAGAAAAATCCCAAATACAAAATCTAATAGCACACTTAAAGGAAATAGAAGCAGAACAGCAAAGACAGCCTAAACCCAGCAGAAGAAGAGAAATAATAAAGATCAGAGCAGAAATAAATAATATAGAATCTAAAAAAACTGTAGAGCAGATCAATGAAACCAAGAGTTGTTTTTTTCAGAAGCATTGTCTGGACTTGATTACCTTGACTAATATAGTGTAATAGCACAGATGTTCAATGGCTCTCCTCTCATCTTTCACTTGGCTCTGTATTTCTCCTTAGCTGTATAGTTCCTGCATTTGGCATCTTTATTTAATCATAGAAAACTAAAAAAAAAAAAAAAAAAAAAAAGTAAGTTTCAGGAAAAAACATAACCCGCTTTTATCTTTTCTATATTTCTGGCACTCTGGATGATATAAAGCTGAAAACTATGCCCTCAAGGAATTTCAAAGCAGAAGACACATACACAAATGACCAAACTAAAAAGTTAAAAGTACAGGGTACTTAAGTTAGATACAAAGACAGTTCTATAAGAATTTAGAGGAGGAAGTGATTACTTGCCATATTGCACATTAAATGCAAATAAACCCATGGCTCTAATCAATTTTTTAAAATTCTGAATATGCCCCTCCCTCCATTCCTAATAGATTGTTTATCACCCGGACACACACTTTATCTGCACTGTGGAATATCCACTTTAGATTTTAAATTCTAGGCTGATTCCTGCCTACCACCTAGCATGTATATATCAGAACAGTCAACTCCTATCTGGTGTGGGCTCTAGAAATTCCAACAAAAACCTGTATTATTAGGTGCAGAAAACATTTCAAAAACCAAGGCCACAGGCAAATATAAGTTCTTTAAGTATTATATGCTACATGACTTTGCCTCTACACAGACAGGTAATCAAGATAAGGTTCCTAACAATTAAATAAATGTAGGTTTTCTAGAAAGACTTGAGTGGGCAGCTACTCCTGTTCTCTTTCCAGTGAGAAACCTGTTCCGTGGCATCTCTGAAAGGGAGAATCAAGTCTCTGCTTGAATGCCCCTGGATGTGGGATCTCATGCCTTCCCAAGAAGCCGAAAAACTCAAAACCTAGCTCTATTTTTATCAATTTAAGCAGATAAATCACTTTTAGTTTGAACTCTATTCAACTCTTCTCCCTTTTTTTTTGGTAATAATTCTCCCGTGATTCATTGAGGCAGTGTTGTTATATACAGTCAAGAGAAATAAATCCCTACATAGAAAGAACAAGGCATGAGAGGAGCTTGTATTTGTCCACAGCCCCTCTGCTCAAAAATAGAGGCATCAGACCCCAGTGCCTCCTGCTCTTGGCCTTGTCGGTGATTTATGTTTGTTTTGTTATCCATTAGGTCCCGGAGAGTTCCATCCACTCTATCATGATCATCCAGAACCATTTCTTTCTCTTCAGTGATGCTGAGGCTTCTGTTTGGAGCCTTTCCAATTTCTGTCTGCGCAGGCCCTCGTGTCCCTTAGGACCTCCAGGAAGGGCAGGACTTCAGGGGGAACTGCTGATAAACACATTCAACACAGAACATTTTTTCCTCCGTTCCAACGGTCCTTTAACCCCTTCAAGATTCTGCTGCTGGAAACTGAAATATCTCCCCTACCGTGGCAGCGGGAGAGCTGTATGAGCACACACGTGCACATACTTACAATTTTGGGTATCATTTCAAGAAATTCACAGACCCTCTGAACATGACCTATGACCCTCAAATGAAGAATCCGAGCCTTACAGCAAAACAGAGTGACTTTAACTCAAACAAATTAGCAGGAGTTTACTGAGCACTGATTCTGGTCAAACACAGCATTCAGACACGAATAAAGCACAGTCCCTACACAGACCACCTAGAGGGGAAATAGACTTACGCTTGGTTTTGATGGAGCCGTGTCTCATGCGTATCACTGATAAAGGGTGCTACTTGTGAGACAAGATGAGTAGCACCTTCAAAGTCTCAGTCGTGACCACTGTGGGACACACGACAATCTCCCGTGAGAGCAAGTATATTACATTCCATCTTTCATCGGCACGTCCATGCCACCCTCCCTATCATGTCGTTAACAAGATTGAGCCATGGGAGACTTGGAAATGGGGGTGATAAATTGCTATGTACTCTCAGGTGGTAATTCCATTAACTCCCAAAATGCCTCAGTGTCCTCTCAATCCCATCACCTATTCACCCATCCCCCACCCTGCTCTCCTCTGGTGACCATCACTTTGTTCTCCATAGTTAAGAGTCTGTTTTTTGGTTTGTCTCTTCATGTTTCCTTTGTTTCTTAAATTCCACACATGAGTGAAATCATATGGTATCTGTCTCTTTCTCTGACTTTTTCACTTAACATTATACTCTCTAGCTCCATCCATGTTGTTGCAAATGCAAGATTCATTATTTCTTATGGCTGGATAATATTTCATTACACACGCGCACACACACACACACACACACACACATCACATCTTCTTTATCCATGCATCAGTTGGTGGATGTTTGGGCTGCTTCCATAATTTGCTTATTCAAAGTCTCTGGGTAGTTAGAAGCCTGGCAAGAATGTTTGAAATAATTTTCACTGGAGACAGCTTGTCACTGCAGGGGCTGATCGCCTCTTGACTGTACAATTTCTCCCACTCTAGCAATTGCCAGAAGGCCAGGCAGGCTGGTCAAGCTCACATGGCATGGGGGAGATAGTCTTCTGTTTGCACGAAGCTTTAGGTGGATGAAAGCCAGACAGAGAAGGTTCTGGGTATCAGAGTTAGAGAAGAGGACCAAAATGGAGCTCCTTTTTCTAAGTTTTTATTTATTTATTTTGAGAGAGAAAGAGAGAGAGAGCACCTGTGAATAGGAGAGAGGCAGATAGAGATAGAATAATACCAAGCAGGCTCTGTGCAGTCACTGCAGAGCCCGATGTGGGGCTCAAACTCATGAACCATGAGATCATGACCCGAGCTGAAATCAAGAGTCAGAAGCTTAACTGACTGAGCCACCCAGTTGCCTCCTAAAATGGAGCTTCTGATGAAGCTTTCAGAAGTCAGAATGCAGAATCATAAGGTCAGAGATTCAAATGTCAGTGGGTTCAAACGGAAAAGCAGGAGGTGTCTGTGCACATAATAGGAATTTCAAGCACTGCGGAGACAGGGTGTGTCTGTGTCCCAGCAGCATGTTCTCTGTGGACCAAATCCACTGACGGGCCAGGGACTGGACCCGCATGAGCATTCCTTTTTGTCTGCGGCTGCTTCCATTTCCTTGCTACCGTTATCGATGAGTCGTCGTCTTCCAGTATGAGGATCTCAACGATCTATCTTACCGATTTGTTTAAAAGCGCGGTCATAACCAGCTGATCCAGAGAAGAGGAAAGAGACGATGTATACACAGTGGAATTCTCACATTATTTAAAATGTCATTTAAGCCAACAATTTTAATTAATGTCCCATCAAAGCATTCAACAGGACTGTGGTAAGGAACCAAATTCCTTTGATTTTTGCTCTTTTCTTCTTCCCTTGTCCGTCTGATAAAGATTGGATATAGCAAAGATTACCCTTTGATAATTTTACCCAATGTGTTTTGCCTTCCACTCCTCTCTTCTGGAAACGACTACTCCCTGGCGGTCATTCTGCTAGAGTTCTATGGGAGGGGCAAGGACTCGTGTCATGGTGGAAAGGAGGAAGACAGCACACTGGCAGGGAACTCTTGTCCAAATGGAAGGAAGAGGCGCACCTCCCATCTCCATCATGGGAGGCTAGACGGAGACAAGAGTAGACCAAAGAACTTGAAGATCAAGATTTCCATATCTCCCCAGACTTCAGGCTACATCTCCAAGGATGGGGTCAAGGTGCTATATAAAAACTCCCTGCTAAGTATACGGGCCACCAAGAGCATCTGGCCTGTGGATGTTTCCCCGGGCATAAGAAAGAAAGGTTATGAGTTTCTAATACAGGAGACAACATGCCTTCGGGACTCCTGGCAGCCCGTGAGAACATAGGTAAAAGTTATTTGTGCTACATCCAGCGTCGCAAACTACATCCAGGTAAAGGAGCCTGAGAGAGCGAAAGAGAATGCAAGCATTAGCCCCTTCTTGCCCACTGCTGGCCACAAGCCCCAGTACTGAGAAGACCACTGGGTTGGCAGGGTCTTAAGGTCTGCGAGAGGAGCCCACTGTGGGTGGGACTCTCAGTGAGAAGAGGGAAGGCAAGGTCAGTGGTCAGTGGCAGTGCATCTATTTCACCTGGCCCAGTGAGGCCGGCTGACCTCAGAAAATGGTGGTCCCAGCCCAGCCCGCTATTCTGCGACAGAGACGGGAAGGGATCCAGAGAACCCTGCATCGATCAGGAACACTGTCAACTAACTGTTAACACTGTCTAAGATACTTCCTTAGAGGGGAAGGACAAAGTCTAGCATTCTGAAAGCACTCATTTTAACACAAACGGAGGCCGTTTAAAATGGAAAAGACAGATTATTAAAAACAGGTTTAAGCTTCCCCGCTACCCAGTGAGTTGGAAAGGAGGGGAGATAATCACCAAAGACGATTCTCTCTGCACAACAGAGGGTAGAGTGGAAAATTTGTGACCTACGCTACTAATCATCAGGGGAAATACTGCCAGAGATAGGCAGCCAAGAGGAAGAATAAGCAAGACATTGCAGAGGCAAAATAATTGGCTTCTGAACAATTAAGATTTATCGGTAAACAGAACAACCTATTATCCCTACAGAGACTCACTTCCCGAGGGTCAAAAGCTTGGCTGGGGTCAACCACACCTTAACAGCAGGGCCAGAGGTAGAATCCACAGACCTTAAGCCCCATCTTTAATCTCTAAATATCTTCACAAATATGAGCTGATTTTTATGTGACATTAATGGTGTCTTTACGTGCACGGTTTGAATGGAAAGGCCGAAGGTAAGAAATCAGCTGCTGCGAACCACACGAACTGGCACCTGTCAGAACATAGGAGAGCTCAGTGGTGGGCCTGCGTGTCATTCGGGCTCATGCAGCTCAACAATGTGGACCAAGCGCTCTGTGGTCTCTCAGAGCAACTTTCTTCTAATGATGGCATGGCCTTTGGGTGACTCTTTGGGCATAGAGCTGGCTCTGCAAGCAGGTCTTCTTTTTGGAGTTAATAAAAGGCTGGGGAACTCTGGTTACATTGGTGGGGCTACACAGCACTGGATAGTAAAGATGCTTCCTGCCAGGGGGCAGATGTAGAGAAAACTCTGCCTCCCACATGCTTGGAGCGCATATACAGAGAGGTGGGGAGGATGGGGTTCTGAGAAGGAAGATGACCTTGAGAGAGACGTCCAGTGAGAACAGTCCCAGAGAACTGTGAAGGTGCTTCACGAGCAGAAGTGTCACCCAAGCAGGGTAGCATCTATTCAAAGCCACAGAAGTACGATGATAATTCTTGGCTCTGACTTCTGAGAAAGGAATGGAGAAAACAGAGTTTCAAGCAAGGCCACCGATTCCTCATATCTGGGTCCCATTGGGCGAGACAAGAGCCCACAATAGGGCAACACGCAGCTCTCTTCGTGTGCTTGGGTACTTGGCCAAGGGGCGCTGCCCCCTCAGCACCCCCAACATCCTGCCATTGCCACCTGGGCCCACCTAGCTCTGAAATATTTAGTAGTAGCCAAAGGGGTTCTTGTTATTCCGGACTTTATAAGGATTAGACTTTAAAAGATTGAGGATTCATTTAAGGATAATTTAATTTAATTAAACCAGTTAATTTGAGGATATCAATACACATCGATGTCTATTTATACCTGTCTAACAAATTCGAACACTATAAGCTATAACCCTGGGTCACGTGTTATCCGGCATGATGACATCCCCAGCCAACAGCGTCCAGGGAAATGATCCTACCCAAGCATCCTCCCCTTTGTCGCCTGGTTCCAGAACCCTTTTCAGTAGCCACTCCAGTCCAGGGTTCCCATTAATCCCTCCTAGTCCACCTTCACCTGGTCGCTCAGGTGTCGTTGTCAATATGCTACTTAATGACCGAGATTCCTTAGAGGTTTTGGGCTACTTCTGCAAGTTTAGACTTTCAAGCACTGTAGTTGCTAACTGCATTTCTAGAACCTCATATATTTCTGTTCCTATAGCTGACCCAGTTTTCTGCAGCAAGGCTTTCTCACTCTGTCTATGGGAAGCAGACCAAGAGCGTCATGGCCGCTAGTGGAAGGGGAAGACCATAGGACTTGGGTGCTCCTAAAAGAAAATGTCTCCATTGCTTTAAAAGCCATTTACAGTCTCATTGCAAGATTAATGTCCCACCCAAGGCACTGGGAAACTGGGACTGAATTTCACATACTGCCTCCCTGGGCTTTTGTGTTTCATGCCCACTGGGGTGAACATTGTACAAACATATCTCCATTATTTCTATCCTTTGCTCTAGGACCTCAGGTGTGATTTCAGTACAGAACAACCATGACAAGGAAAGCATATGTGACTTAAGGCTATATATAGAGAGAGAGGCTCTATGCAAATATATATTTGAATATATATGAATATATATACGTATTCATGACATATATACCCAAAATAAGTGCTATTTCTTCAGTGTCCACCTTGAGGGAGTTGTTGTCTCAATTCATTCCCACTGCTATTGCTTAAAAGATTTTGAGGACTTTGCTTTTAAAATGGCTGTTAGAATCTATAGCACAAACTTTTCAATAGCTTCTGCAACGATCATCTTTATTCATGGAGGGTGGCTTTGGGTTTGGAAAACAGTCAAAAGTCATTTGGAGCAAGCTCTGGCTAAAATGTGGTTGATTAAGCTGAGATAAAAATCAATTTAGGTTTTTTTTTTCTTTTTGCCAAATATGCACTCATTTGGAGAATTGTCAGGAGACAAAAGCAAATCAGTGGGCTACAGCACAGTCTTTTTCCTTTGTACGC
This sequence comes from Neofelis nebulosa, assembly GCF_028018385.1. Taxonomy (NCBI): domain Eukaryota; kingdom Metazoa; phylum Chordata; class Mammalia; order Carnivora; family Felidae; genus Neofelis; species Neofelis nebulosa. Next base: position 4,937,179 of record NC_080794.1, on the reverse strand, counting down.
AATCTCTCAGATGCTTCGGTTTTTACATAATAAATCCCAGACCATTTTTTTTTTAATTTTTTTTCAACGTTTTTTTTTTTTTTTTTAAATTTTTTTTTTTCAACGTTTTTTATTTATTTTTGGGACAGAGAGAGACAGAGCATGAACGGGGGAGGGGCAGAGAGAGAGGGAGACACAGAGTCGGAAACAGGCTCCAGGCTCCGAGCCATCAGCCCAGAGCCTGACACGGGGCTCGAACTCACGGACCGCGAGATCGTGACCTGGCTGAAGTCGGACGCTTAACCGTCTGCGCCACCCAGGCGCCCCAATCCCGGACCATTTGATGGTAGAAGGTAAAATCTATATAAACGATGCGTTTTGTCAAAGAAATAAATCAACATTAAATCATTTAACAATTCTGCCACATTATGTTTCTGGAATCTCTGAGACACTGTAATTTTTCTGTCGTTATAATTTAGTTTTCGTTTTTGGATCATATTCAGGATAATAAAATAAACCAAAAATCCTCTTGTTTCATCTCTGGGCATTTCCTCAAGAGTCTGTGAAAGACCCTTATGATAAGGAATTGACTCATGCAGTTATGGAGAGCTGATGTCCTGCTCTGAGTCCAAAGGCCAGCAGGCTGACAAAGTCCCCCTTCCTGGGGGATGGTCAGCTTTTTATTCTACTCAGGCCTTCAGCTGATTGGGTGAGTCCCACCCACATGGTGGAGGGCAATCTGCTTTACTCGGTCTAACAAATGTAAACGTTACACGCATCCAAAACACCCTCACAGAAACACCCATAATAACTTTTGACCAAATAGCTAGGCACCCATGTGCAGTCATGCTAACACATAAAACGAACCATCGCAGCACTCTAGCTTCATGTTTTCTCACCATTACCCAAAAGAAGGGCACAGTCTTTACAGTTACTGTCCCTAGAGTATTACGGAATGTTCAAGCTTCAAATACACTTAGGCAACTCATTCTTTTGCAGGTGGTGCTATAACAGACTCAAAATCACTCAGCGGTTCAGAGGAGAAGCAAGCTCTAGAACCAAGTATTTGAACTCCCAGGATACTACACCCCATCCTGGTATACTTTCTACACCACTAACATTTTCCTGTGTAATGGGTCTGTATCTTTACTTACTTTTATTGCTTTGGACACCATTGTTACAGCTCATCAGATATTTTCACCCATCAAAGTTTTGACACTTGTTATAGGGTAAAAATGAAGACACTTGGTTACTTCTGGCAACGTCTTTCCAAACGTCTTCAGACCTCCTTGTGACAATCAAAAACATTCATTTGACATTTTTTTACTCACACGGTTATTTTAATGTGCCAGCTGCCTATTTGGCAAACTGATTTAACTTTTTTCAAAATGTGAAACGAATTCCTTTCTCTGATTAACAGTTATTCATTTGTACCCTGACATGCGGCAACACGTACTCACGCTTGCCATAACTAAAAATACTAGTACTGTTGGGCATGTTGAAATTTTCCATTTGAAACTGAAGAAGGAGCACTGAACTGAAAAGTCAGGAGATGATGACTCTGGAATTTCACTGCCACAAAATAGCCTATGACCTTGATCCAGTCCAGTCATTTCTCAGCGTATCGGTGAAAGGAGTTGAATCTTAAGATACGAATTATCCTGGGGGCGCCTGGGTGGCGCAGTCGGTTAAGCGTCCGACTTCAGCCAGGTCACGATCTCGCGGTCTGTGAGTTCGAGCCCCGCGTCAGGCTCTGGGCTGATGGCTCGGAGCCTGGAACCTGCTTCCGATTCTGTGTCTCCCTCTCTCTCTGCCCCTCCCCCGTTCATGCTCTGTCTCTCTCTGTCTCAAAAATAAAAAAAAATAAAAAAAAATAAAACGTTGAAAAAAAGAAAAGATACGAATTATCCTGGGGCTCCTGGGTGACTCAGTCGGTTAAGCGTCTGACTTCGGCCCAGGTCATGATCTCATGATTTGTGGGTTCGAGCCCCGCATCAGGCTCTGTGCCGACAGCTCAGAGCCTTCACATCTGTTAATAAAGACATGCTCTCTCACACATTATCCCATTCAACTCTTAAAAGTTCACTGTGAAGTGGTGACATTTCCCATGCTGTAAAGTCAATGCCTTTATCAGCAGACGCCAACAATGAAATGTTGCCATATGTCTCTATTATCTCTCCTTCTCGGCTCCTTGGGCCACAAAGGAAAAGTTTGCTTGCGATTACTGCTGATGCAAATCCAAGATCTCTTCAGGGATCCATCCGTGGTACACACCTGGAAAGACCTTGATTAGATGTTCATCCTGGGTGCAGGAAATGGAGAACACCCAGCACTTAGGATGGACGGAGATGATACTGAAACATAAAACTTGCTAACTCATCAATAATGACAAAGCTGAGCCTTAAGTGTGGGGGCAGCTGGGGGCGGGCATAGTGGAGTGGAGTGTGTAGATTTAGGAACCTGAGACCCAGAAAATCATGATTTCCCTTCTGAAAGGAGTGGGCATAGGGTGGAGGTAACTTTCTCACCCATCTGTCATTCTAACATGTGTGTCTCCAGCCCAAACCTCTCTAGTGGCCATCTCTACGTGAGTGTCCAATGGCTATCTCCAGCTTAGCATGCCCCCCGCCCCGATCAAACTCCCAGTCTTCCCCTCCCACTATAAAACCTACTCTTCCCATGGTCTTTCACTCTCCATGAACAGCCATTCCATCCTCCCAGTGGCTTGGGCCAAACTCCTAGAAGTCATTCTTGGGTCCTCCCTCTCCCTCACAACCTTCTCATACTAACTCTACTTTCTTACACCCTTTCTACTCTCACCCCCTCAAGACCCTCCAAGTCACTGTTGCCTTTTTTCTGGATTATTGCACCGACCTACTAATCACTCCCCTGATTTTACCCTTAGGCTCTGCTCCTTACAGTCTATTGCTAACTCAGCACTCGGAGTAATGTGGAGTAATTATTAGAATGCAAGTCAGATTATGTTAGTCTCCTGCTTGGAAATCTCCAATGGTTTTTGCCTCAGACAAGTAAAAACCAAAGACCTTACTGCAGCCCCAAATGCTTTCCGCTCTCTCTGACCTCATTATCTACTCTCCTTAAATAGGTCTACTGATCTGTGCCCACACCGGTCTCCTTGCTGCCCTTTGAAAACTCTGACATCCTCTGGTTATAAGGCTTCTTATTTTCTTTATTTAGCTACTGGAATGTAAGCTCCACGAGAGGAGGGATTTTGTCTGTTGTATCCACTGATACATCCTCAGGGTTCCACATCATGCCTGGGACAGGTAGGTACTTAATAAATATTTTCAGAATTAAATTTAATCAGCCCAATACCCTCCCCTCTGAAGGGGCAGAGACCTCAGTCCATGGGAAAGGCACTTCGGGGACCAGAGTCCTCCCAATGCCCTGGACCTGTGGAGTCCCGTCTGCTGTGGCACCAGTCAAGTCTCAGCCATGAATGAATGCTGCTGGGCATCCTATGCATTTGATGAAAAATAATTAAAAAAGGGATTTGCTTGGAAACAAATTGATACTGGCTTTGGGCACCCAAGAAATGCTTCTTTGTAGTTTTCTATGCTTCCTTCTGCATCTGGCCATCCTTGGCATAACATTAACCAAGACCGGTGCCTCTTGACTGTGTTCCGATGCCATTATCGTGCAGTTCACCTCCGTTAACCCCTGCTCACCCTCACCACCCCAGATGGACATGTGCCATCATGGAAGATCCCAACTGAAATCTGACCAAATCCCGCCAACTTGTGGAAGAGAAGGTCATTGTGTGCCTTAGTCTAGTACTTGCAATAAAAAACAGAAGCACTGTTCACCTCAAGAGCCCATTGAAATGTGGTGCACGGATGTGGAATAGGTTTCTTCAATTTTATAGATTATTGGAAAAAGTATTTGAGAGGTGAAAGCTCCTGATGTGACCAGAGACACAGGGTGGAGTGTAGGTGGAGGAGGGGCACTCAAAAATCTTCGCGTTTAGGAGCACAGGAGCCACAGAGGGGCAAATGCTGTGGCCCTCTCCCATGTCACCACGCCTGTCACACTCATGTCACACCACTTTTCAAAGTGGTGTGAATCATAAAGTGAGGGCAATACTCTTCCTACGGCTTCCAGCATTACTACAGGCATGCCACGTCACACCTCCTCACCAGCTTTAAGCACATTTGCTTGACAGATTCATTGTTCCCATGTCTATCCGACAGAACTGTAACGTTCATAACGTTGACTTTAAGATGGCAATTAGCCAAACATCCTTCTGCTGACTTCCTGAGAGAGGAAGATAATGAAATGATTTCAGCTTGAACCCTTTCCTCAGAGGAAGATTAGGAAATGCCTGCTTTTCTTTTGGACCATGGAGAGCTCCATGAGAGTGGGGCTTAACACTCACCGGTGTCTCTTAGGAAAATGCTTCCACTGAACCATAAACAACCCCCCCCCCACCGATCTTTGGGGCTAAGAAGACATCTACATATTTTAACCTTGCAAAGCAGGGGTTGAGACAAAAGCAGAGACTTTAAAGCAGTTCATGAAATGAGGGAGTTGAAGAAAATCTAAGATAACCGAATTAGCATGCAACATGCTGAACTGCGATTATGAAAACTGATTGAGTTTTCCATTAAAACACATGTTAATTACTATAGTTGATATCTTACTAAATCATATTCTAAGTGTTCCACTCGAGTAACAGATCAGTTGTTGGGGTGTTTTTTTTTTCTTTCAACTGTCTGCAGGCTCAGTGCACCATGACCTCCAGCACTGACCCGCAAACCCAAAGGATGATCATCTCACCCCATCTGCAGTAACCTCCTGTTTCAGGCTTCCACTGTTCCCACTCAGTAGTGCCTAATGCAGTCCGTTCTCCACATGGATGGCAGAATGCTTGCTTGTGTTTCGTTAAAACTAGTTTATGTCCTTTCTCTGCTCACTTGCTCCCATCTGCCCTCATGGCTTCCTATTGAGCTCATGTTAACATTCAATCTCCTCGCTATGGCTTAGAAAGCTTTAATGATCTAACCTCTGGCCACCTGACCAACAGCTCCTACCAATTTCTCCCGGTGCCCTTTGCTCGGATCACACTAGTTCTTTTTTTTCTTCCTTGAACATATAACACTGAGCCCCGTCTGAGGATCTTGCTAACTGCTCTCCTAAGACTGCTTTTCCAGACATCTGAAATGATTCATCCTCACGTCTTTCTGGTCTCTGCTCAAATGTCACCTCTCAGAAGAGACTTTCTCTGGAGCACCTGGGTGGCTCAGTTGGTTGAGAGTCCGACTCTTGATCGCCACTCAGGTCATGATCTCCTGGTTCAGGAGTTCCAGCCCTGTGTCGGGCTCTGCGCTGGCAGCGTGAAGTCTGCTTGGGATTGTCTCTCCCTCTCCCTGCCCCTCCCGTTCTTGTGCTGTCTCTCTCAAAATAAATAAAAATTTGAAAAAAAAAAAAAAAAGAGGCCTTCTCTGATCACCCAAGTAGCAATATTCCTCCCCGAGTCACAATCTGTTTTCCTGCTTGCTTTATTTCAATCACAACACTTATGAACATCTAAAATTATATTACATATATTATACTATTTACTCATTTGTGTATTGTCTCTCCATGAGGATAGGGACTTTGTCATATTCACTGATGCATCCCCAGTGCTTTACAAAACTACTTGGCACATAGAATTTAATAAAAACTTGTTTAATGAGGGGTGCCTGGGTGGCTCAGTCAGTTGAGTGTCCAAATCTTAGTTTCAGCTCAGGTCATGATCTCTCGGTTCTTGGGGGTCAAGCCCCGTGTAGACTCTGTGCTGACAGTGCACAGCCTGCTTGGGATTCTTTCTTCCTCTTTCTCTGCCCTTCCCCGACTTGTGCATGCACTCTTGTCTCTCTCAAAATAAATAAATAAACTTTAAAAAATAAAAATAAAATAAAATGAAAGGAATAAGTTAAGGCATATCAGTAACGAAAATATACATGAAGAAATTAAATTTCCAGATTAAAACTCGGATCGAAACTAAAAGAAAGTCCAGGTACACCCAATTTATAAGCGATACTTAGAAACAAATGTATTTTTTGTCCAAACCTCCCACATGTACCCCCTGCTATATTCCCCTCTTGAGGAATGACAGGTACCCAAGTGAGGAACTTGGAAATCATATTCCTTATTTTCCTCTCTCCTTCATCAACCTCTCCATTCATTCTCTGCCTTCCCCTACCTCCCACTTCTCCATTCCCACCCAAGTCCTGCTCATTACAAGAAGTGCCCAAGCATTTCTCTCCATCCTGGCTAGTGCCACCTTGGTTTATCATCTCTCACCTGAGTTCCTGCAACATCTTCCTAACTGGCTTTCATGATTCCAATCTTACCGCCCTCCAATCTATTTTCCACACCGCATTCAGAACACTCTTTCTACAAATGTAAGTCTGATCATATCCCTCTTCTTTTTAAAACTCTTTAGATACTGCCTTTTGCCATCAAAACGAAGTTCAAAATGGCTAATGTGGAATATAAATCTCTTGTGTTCTGGCCTGTGTCCCATCCCTAACCTCTCTCGAAACATCCTCCTCCTAAATGGGAACCCTCTTGCACGGTTGGTGGGAATGCAAACTGGTGCAGCTGCTCTGGAAAACAGTGTGGAGGTTCCTCAAAAAATTAAAAATAGATCTACCCTATGACCCAGGAATAGCACTGCTAGGAACTTACTCAAGGGATACAGGGTCACATGTACCCCAATGTTCATAGCGGCACTTTCAACAATAGCCAAATTATGAAAAGAGCCTAAATACCCATCAATTGATGAATGGATAAAGAGGATGTGGTTTAAATATACAATGGAATATTACTTGGCAATGAGAAAGAATGAAATCTGGCCATTTGCAGCAACATGGATGGAACTGAAAGGTATTATGCTAAGTGAAATAAGTCAGTCAGAGAAAAGACATATCATGTTTTCACTCGTACGTGGATCTTGAGAAATTTAACAGAAGACCATGGGGGAAAAAGTTACAGAGAGGGAGGGAGGCAAACTATAAGAGACTCTTGGATACTAAGAACAAACTGAGGGTTGATGGGGGGTGGGGGAGAGGGGAAAGTGGGTGATGGGCATTGAGGAGGGCACTTGTTGGGATGAGCACTGGGTGTTGTATGGAAACCAATTTGTCAGTGAATTATATTAAAAACAATAATAAAAAAACAAATATATTTTAAAAATTATAAAGGCAATTGTTGAAATACAAAGAATGAGAAAAAACTATGCCATGAGAATTGTAAAATAAAAATCTATAATAAAAAATAAAACATAGTTAAAAAAAGAAAGCATTAAATGAGACCAAAAAACTAATTTTATTTCAGAGAAATTCATCCAATGAATATTTAACAGTCATGATCCTTGATCAGGTAACAACAAAGCAAATAGGTGTATACAGCACAATGGATAGGAATGCAAACAAAATTGGCAAATCCACAATCATAAGAAGATTTTTTTTAATGTCTGTCTTAGAAATTAAATCAAGGGGCTTAAAAATAAGTACACACATAATTCAGTTAACAAGTTTTAATACATACCCCAAACCATCAGCTTACAAATATATATACACATACACCCACACCCACATATTTGATGCAACTTACCTCAAAACCAAAAATAATTCCCCAAATAACCATATGTCATTAACAAAAACTGTCCATGTATTAAGACATAAGGAAAAAAATTATATATTTGAAAAACCAGATAATAAGGCACACTCTCTGATCACTATATGGTAATATAAACTAAAAATGAAAGGATAACCAAAAATCATCTGCCCTGTGGAAAATTTCTAAGTGTTCTTCTAACTAACTCTTGTTCTAAGATAAAAATCACAACTGAAATTATAAGTGAATATGAGTGATAATGAGAGCACTACGTGACAAAACGGTGTTTAGTCCAAAGAGATACATAGGGGAAGTTTTCTTGTCTTATAAGCATTCATTAAAAAATAAGAGGTTAACAATAAAGTAACCAAGAATTTACCTCAAAGAGCTAAAGAAAGGATGATCAAACTAAACCAAAAGAGTATAGGGACAGAACTAATAATGATCAAAAACAAGTAAATCAAACTAAAAAAAAAAGTGGAATTAGTCAAGAGAAACAAAAACTGGTTCTCTAAAAAAAAAAATCAATAAAACAGGCAAGTTTTGGCACATCTCATCAAGAAAAATAAGGAAAAGGTACAAATAAATACTATTAAGAACAAAAAAAGAAGACATAACTAGAGAGACAGTAAATTAAACATTTAAGACAAGATTATGTATACATTTGACGATTTAGACAACATAAGTGATTTTCTCAATGTATGTAAATTAGCAAAACTGGGTTAAGAAATTAGACTTAATTTCTTGGCTCAGTGGGTGGCTCAGTCGTTTAAGCGTCAGACTTCGGCTCAGGTCATGATCTCATAGTTTGTGAGTCGGAGCCCCGCGTCGGGCGCTGTGGTAACAGCTGGGAGCCCGGAGCCTGCTTTGGATTCTGTGTCTGCCTCTCTCTCTGCCCCTCCCCCACTCACACTCGGGCTCTGTCTCTCTCTCTCCAAAAGAAATAAACATTAAAAAAAATAAAAATAAAAAAAGAAATCAGGCTTACATGTGACACACAAACTATGAAATTCCCAGAAGACAATACAGGAGAAAATGTAGATGACCTTAGATAGGGTGATGACTTCGTGGTCGACAGAACACCAAAAGCATGGTCATTGGGAAAACAGTACGGAGCTTCCTCAAAAAATTAAAACTAGAAATATCATTCAATCCAATAATTCCACTACTGGGTAATTACCCACAGAAAACAAAAACGCCGACTTCAAAAGGTACATTCACCCTTATGTTCACTGCAGCATTATTTACAACAGCCAAGATATGGAAGCAACCTAAGCACCCACTGATGGATGAATGGATAAAGAAGATGGTACATATAAATGCACAATGGAATATTATTTAGCCATTAAAAGAATGAGACCTTGCCATTTGCCACAACATGGATGGACCTAGAACATATCATGCTAAGTGAAATAAGTCAGCCAGAGAAAGACAAAACCATATGATTTCACCTAAACTCATGGAATCTAAAAAACAAAGCAACAAGCAGAATGACACCTATGAATAGGTGTGCAAAAAACAAACAAGCAAGCAAACCAAAGGCAGAATTACACCTGTGACTACAGAGAACAAACTGATGGCTGCCAGAGGGAACAGAGTGGAGGGTGTGGGCAGATGGGTGAAGCGGGGTGGGAGATTCAGGCTTCCGGTTATGGAATGAGTAGGTCATGGATATAAATGGTGCAGCATAGGGAAGACAGTCAGTGGTACCGTAACAGCTTGTGTGGTGACAGATGGTGACCGCAGGCATGGTGAACACAGCGTAACATACACACTTGGCAAATCACCGTGTTATACACCTGAAACTAATGTAAAGCTAATGTAACACTGTGTATCAACGACACTCCAATAAAAATGTGAATTAAGAAGCATTATAAAACCTAAACTGACGAATTAAAAAATGAAAAAAAAAAAAAAGGAAGACAAGCAAATAGCTATCCCTAAAGAAAGCAAGTCTAGAGAACTCCAGGGCTCATGCATAACAGGGTCACACCAGGGTTATTCAGAAAGGTAGGGGCGGAGGAAGGGAACAGGTGGGGGAACAGGACACAAACACTAGGGTTTACCTCCAGAAGGAGGAAACCTTATCCTCATTGGGAAGTGAGAGAATTAGCTGAGATTTGGTGGATCAGAGCTTTGGTGACGAGAGTTGAAAGCACGAACCCAGAAAGGACTAGAAATGGCAGCGTGGAAGTGATAGAAAGCCCTTAGCTCATTCTACATGCAGTAATGATAGCAAAGCACAAGCATCAGGAGCTTTCAAGGAACACATTGACCAATTAGACTAGATAAAAATTAAGAACCTCTTTTGATAAATACACATGCACAGATTAAAGACAAAGTCAGAGCAAAAGTCTTTGTCGCATCTACAGCAATTAATTTATATAGAGAATAACCAATTTTCTTTGCTTTTGCTGGCATGAGTGTAGCAATTTGGATACATCACAGTGGAGAGCACAGGGTGGCCTTAGGAGTTGGGATCCAACTCTGTCCATCTAATCTCTCTTTCTCCTGCCTGTTGTGTGATCATAGACACATTTCTAAATCCCTTTGTATGTGAAGACAGTAAAAATACTTTCCTTGTAGGCTTAATTGGAAGCTTAAACATGATACCTAATATATAATGTATGTAAGGTGCTTTAAAATTTTTTTAATGTTTATTTATTTTTGAGAGAGAGAGAGATAGAGAGAGAGAGAGACAGACAGAGCATGAGAAGGGGAGGGGCAGAGAAAGAGGGAGACACAGAATCCAAAGCAGGCTCCAGGCTCTGAGCTGTCAGCACAGAGCCCAACGTGGGGCTCAAGATTGTGACCTGAGCTGAAGTCGAACACTTGACCAACTGAGCCACCCAGCACCCCTGTAAGGTGCTTTTAATAGTTTCCATATTATAGAAGAAGTGCCTAAGAAATAGCTATTATTAAAGAAGCATCACAAGCAAAATTGACGGGTAAGCAACAAACTAGGACAATACTTGTCACCTTGTCACGAATGTACAAGGCAAGAAGAAATTATCCCTATTAAAATAGCTCCAAGATTTCTCTCCTAGGTCAGGCCTCACCAGGTAGGGCCCGTGTCAACCACGTCCTTCCCTCTGGCTCAGCTTCCTTCAGGAGCTCTGCTTCCCTTTCCCTGGGACAGCTTTCATGTCCCCTGCATGGCCAATCCCCTTGCTTCCATCATCAGCTTAGCTCCCAAGAAAAGTCATCAAAATCACTTTATTTTACTTGAAGACCACAATGATGAGGGATGAGCTGGTAAGAGCTGAAAATAAGATCAAAGATGAGAGAAGAAGCCACCAAATGGCTTTTAAACTACAGATCGCTTTAATAGTTGCTCTAATGCATCACTTCTAAATATAATGTTTAAAATTTGCTGTTGCAAAGCATTTTTATAAAAAGAAAAGGAAAATGGCTGCTTATCTTGATGTCAATCAAACATCCTCAGAGTTTAGGCTTTCTGCTTTAGCTCCAGTGAAAGAAATCACTTCATGGTGGCAGCTATCAAAGGGGGTCAGAAGCAAACCACCTTCACGTGTTGCATTCTTGATTCCAAGGTATGAAGACAATGGATGTTGGACAACATAACACGGAGGAAAGAAGAAAATGCTCCCAAGTCATATGATGCTGGGACCGTAGTTTAAATAGGTCATGGCTATCTCGTAAAGACGTCTGCCTAGATCCCCACGAACCCCTACACGTTCCGCCCATTAGCTGTGATGGGCCAGGACAGTCTTCTGGTGAAAAGTGGTGCCGCTGTCCTGGCCACCTCACACTGGCTGGCCATGCAAGGGTTTCTTCTGAAGAGGCTTGAATTTGAGAAAGGAGTCCTCACTGCAGATGACAGAACTTGCTTGGGAACCGGAGGCTGGACATCCCGCACCCACCGTGAGGCTGCACAACAGGAGGAATGGGGGTCATCAGGGCCAGGGCGGCATGCAGCAGAGAGGAGAGATGGAGAGTGGATGGCTCTCCAGGTCCAGACTCATTATCTCTCTCTGGGAAACCCATTGGCATTTTTACCATTAGCTTCAATGGCATTTTCCTACATCTATGATGAATTCTCCTCTTCTGTCTAAACTGGCTACAATCTGTTTATGCCCTCTGAAACGAAATTCCTAATTAGTAGAATGAACGTATGGGATGAGTGCATACAATTCCACAGTTAAGACCTTGACAGCAGGAAACACACCATTTTTCATTCCTTCTCTCTCTATATAAAATTGTATATAATTATATATATTTATGTAATATATATTTATATATTTATAATATATATTTATTTATATTTATATTTTTATTTTTATATTGTTATAAATTCATATATATTTATATATTATTTATATAATTTATATATTTATGTATTTATATATATAATTCATTCCTTCCATATATATAATTTTATATATATTTATATGTATTATATATATTTATATTTATATATATTATATATTTATATTTATATATTTTTTATATTTTTTAAATATATAATATCTATTATTTTATATATATTAATACATTTTAATATATAATCTTATATATTATATATAATTTTATTATTATATATTATATATATTTATTGTGTATATTATAAATATATACATATATTATATATTATTTATTTATTTATAATTTTTTTAATGTTTATTTTTGAGAGAGAGTGTGAGCAGGGGAGGGGCAGAGAGAGAGAGAGGGAGACGCAGAATCCGAAGCAGGCTTTAGGCTCTGAGCTATCAGCACAGAGCCCGCTCTGAGGATTGAACCCGCAAACTGTGAGATCATGACCTGAGCCAAAATTGGACGCTTAACTGAGCCACCCCGGCGCCCCTTTCCACTAATATTTATTAATCACCGATTAGATACCAAACAGTGTAGGAGCTTAGCAGACAATAGTGAACAGGATATGTAAAATGCTTCTATTAGGATGTGCTACTATAAATATGATGACCAGGAAAGGCCTCTCTGAGAACGTATGTGAGCAGAAACTTGATGGAGGTCAGAGAAAAAACTGATAATGCAGCAAAACCACTAATAAACGCAAAGGCTCTGAGATGGGAATGTGTTTGGCATATAAGGAATGGAAAATGGAGTGGAGGGTGGAGTGAGCAAGGAAAAGTTAGGCAGGGAGCAGGGTTAGAAAGGCTGGATGTGGGTTTTAGCGTGATCAGAAGACTCTAGAGGAAGGCACTTATTGTCTGATTAATGGGGTTTTCTTTTTTTGGAGATAAAGTGGGATTTACTGTTATATCAACATGATTAAAGAGGTTTTAAAGAAAACAGCTTGATGAATGTTTTAAAACGATCATTCTGCCCCGGGGTGTAGAGGATTGACTGGAGTGTTCATGGGCAGAGGGCAAGCAAGATGGGGGAGACGAGACCAGTGTGGCTGCTCTCACAGGACCTGGGAAAGACACAAAAGGTGCCTTAAGATGGCAGTGGTGGGGGAAGTGAGAAGTGGGCACATTCGCGATGGGTTCCAGACACAGGGCTCACAGGATCTGCCATGGGTTAGATGTGATATTTGAGAGAAAAGGAGGATTGGAGAATGACTCCAAGAATTTTGGCCCAAGTACCTGGCAGGATGCAACTGCCATTTACTGAGATGGGTAAGACTTGGCAGAGAAGTAGTTTGGTAGGGAAAACAGAGTTCTATCTTTGACACACTAATATTAAATTAGCTCTCCAAGTAGAAATGTCAAGAAGGCTGTTGGGTAGACGAACTGGAGCTCAGAAGAGAGGCGATTTAGGGTTATGAGCATACAGATGGCTTGTACAAGTACCGGACTGGTCAAGCCCACTTGGGGAGTGAGGTTAGCTAGGTAGGAAGCATGAGGAGTGAGTTCCAGGTATTTCAGTATGTGGCATAGGGAGGAAGAGAAGCATCTAAGAAAGTGAACTGAGAAGGAGCTCATGTGCGGTGGGTGGAAGTCCAGGAGGGTCCATATCCTATGTTTTCAAGGAGAACGGGATCAAGGCGGCCCTTCGGGAAAGTGCAAAAACACGCCAAACTAAACATTGCTGAAGGGTACGACTCATAGAATTACTTGGGAAAGCAAGTTACAGCTGAATGGAAGGTTCAGCCAAGTATTTAATGGGGTTGGGGGAAGCAGGTGGGTCTGGGAGTCCCAGAGCAGGGTTAAACTGCGAACGTTGTATTACTTACACAGTGTACGTACATGGGTATTCACTTTCTTGTTGCTCTTCATGTCTTTTTGCCTGGCACCAACACCATGGACTATCTCTTGTACCTCTTCAACTTAAAAAAATAATTTTAAGAAGTAAAAAGAGTGAATGGTGAGCAAATGTTGTAGTAATGTCATCTTCAACGTGATGGCAGGGTCACAGACGCTCGTTTTATTACGAGGCTTCCTAAACTACGCATGCGTCGCACCTGTCCTTTTATGAGCATAAAATATATCATAATAAAATGAGAAGACACTGGGAAGTAAAGATATGTACAGCTCGGGTGCAGAGAACCCTTGAACTCTGATCTAAGAGACGGCAGAAAACTCGGGCAGGGGTTAAAGTTGGATGTGGGGCCAAGAGACATGGCTTTAAAGATGGGTCAGTTATCAGCATGCGTGCACGTCAATGGAATAATCAGGAGAGAGCTTAGGATGGCGTGAGAAAGTCAGGGGCTCAGGGGACATCAACGTAGGGGGGGCGTGATCTGCTGCCCCTGTGGCAACTCGTCTTAGTGCTGAGCAAAGGCCATTCTCCCTCTTTGCCCCTCATCAGCACCCAGGACAGATCTGCACACGTCCTAAGTGGTTCTCAGCTGAGGCTACCCAAGAGAGGGAAATGGGAGCTTTTAGGGGGCCTCATGCCTGGACCTCACCTCATACCAATCAAATCACAACCACAGAAAGTGAGGCCTTGGCATTGGTATTGTTTAAAAGCTTCCCAGGAAACTGGATGCCCGTAGAGCATGTGACTCTTGATCTTAGGGGTCATGAGTTTGAGCCTCATGTTGGGTGTAGAGATTACTTTACAATCAATCAATCAATCAATCAATCAATCAATCAATAAATGCATGCTTCCCAGGAGACTGTAATGTGGATGCAGGGTTGAGAAACGAGGTTCTTAGCTCCTGAAAATGTACTCAGTGAATAAATCAAGAAGGACATTTCAGAAGTGAATGAGTCTTTTCCTATTTTGGAAAGCATTCAACAAGCTGGCCACAGAAATGCTGTGTAACAAAATGTCTCCGTCTCCAGTGAAGCTCTCTCCTGGGATACCTGTACATTCTCCTCTCTGTCCAGCCTCTACCCCCAAAGCTGCTATCCATAAAACTTCATTAGCATTGCCACAGCTCTTTCTTCCGGAGGAGTACTTCACTGTGTGGGCAACACATCCTATTTTACCCACAAGAGGAAAATAAAGCACATGGAAAAGAGGAGCAAATAAGTTTCTGTTGGCAGAAAGTGGTGGTCAAAGTCAACGCATGCTTAATTTTCTGAGTTTTTGTCAGACCCTTGATCCCCACTCCTCTCTGTTCTCTACAGGGTCCCTTAAACACGCCCGTAACATTTAAAATTGGGAGAATCCTTGGAAGTATCTATACTGATGGCTTGTGATTTTCTGGGTTTTTTAAAAATTGTTTTTGATGTTTATTTATTTTTGAAGGAGAGACAGAGCGTGAGGGGGGAGCGGCAGAGAGAGGGAGACACAGAATCCGAAGCAGGTTCCAGGCTCTGAGCTGTCAGTACAGAGGCCGACACGGGGCTCAGTCTCACAAACCGTGAGATCATGACCTGAGCTGAAGTCGGAGGCTTAACCAAGTGAGCCACCCAGGTGCCCCAATGATTTTGTTTGTTTTTTTTTATTTATTTTTTTATTTAACGTTTTTTATTTATTTTTGAGACAGAGAGAGACAGAGCATGTACGGGGGAGGGGCAGAGAGAGAGGGAGACACAGAATCGGAAGCAGGCTCCAGGCTCTGAGCCATCAGCCCAGAGCCCAACGCGGGGCTAGAACTCACAGACCGCGAGATCATGACCTGAGCTGAAGTCGGACGCTTAACCGACTGAGCCACCCAGGCACCCCTCTGTTTTTTAATTTAAGCCTCCAAGCACAATCTCTAATGCTGACACAGGAGCTCAGTTCTTTGTGCTCACCTGCTTCCTTCCGGGGGCTCTAGAAAGCATGGTGTGAAAACCTAGGGCCCTAGGGAGAAGCTAGCATACAAGCCCCTAATTTGTAGATGAAGAAGTAGGGGCTGAGATAGCTTATGTGTGTCTTGTCCAAGGACAACCAACCAGGGAATGGCCCACACATCATTGGGTTCCCGGGCCCTAACCCCGGTGCCTTCCGTATGGCCAAACTGCCTTCCTCCTTCATGGAAACCTCATACCTCATTGGTTAGAATAATATGTTTTGAAAACTACAATGAAAAAACTAATTTGGACCTAACCTACAGCTTACTGAATACGGGCCTAGAGTTAGATTTCCAGAGATAACAAATAAAAATATAAGACACCTAGCCAAATTTAGATTCCCAGTTAAATTCAAGTTTCAGACAAACAATAAATGTATTTTTAGTGTAAGTATATCAGTTGCAGTATTTGGGACATACTTACACTAAAAAGAAAATTTGTCATTGTTTATCTGAACTTCTAATTTAACTAGGCATCCTATATTTTATCTGTCAACCCCACCTGGAGCGAACCGGGAGAATACTGTTAATTCTACCGTATTCTGATTAACTTAAGGAGAGTAAAACTCATTTCAACACTCCTTTTGTTTTCTTTAGCAAGAGAATTATTAAGAAGAGAATTAAATCAGCACTGGTCAAAAAAAAACCCATACACTGCCTACCAAACAATGGTGGGTAATGTGTTTCCAGGGCTAAGAAACAGGATTCTAGCTCCTGATAGTGTCTTGAACAAATAAGAAAGAAAATTTCAGTAGTGAATGAGTCTGTTATATTTGGGTATAGCAAAATATCATTCCATTGACCCTAAAATCTTAAGACCTTTGTACCCTCTCAAGGAGGAAAAGTAAATTTTAAAACTTGTGATTTTTTTTTTTTTTTTTTGCTATGATATGATTCATTCTCTTCTCCTTACTCCACAACTAAAGCCTGATTCCTCCTTACATAATGACCCGCTGTCAGCCTCAGGTTAATCAAATGGCTAACAGACATTCTTATTTTATCCTACTAATCCATCATCCCATGACAATGGCCAGAGGAAGAAAGCAAAGAGGGGTTTCAGGTCACAGATTGGAGAAAGTGAATCTCCTTTGTTTGGCACTGTGGGAAACTCAAAATGTCTTTAGAATCTTGACAGTAATTATCAAGAATTCAGATTCAGTTCAGCTTTGCCAAGAGCTATGAAGACTGAAAAGACTCCATTTTGGCTCTGGCCAGATTTAGCCCCATGTACTGTAGCTTGCCCACCTACACACACGCATCACGTTGAGTTAGCTCCAGCCTGGAATTCCCAGGAAAGTCTCATAAAAATGATCTAGAAAGACCTATTTCTAAGAAGAAAAGAAGGGGTGATAAATTAACCATTTTCTTTATAAGATAACGGGGGCCACACCTATTTGTAATTCACAGATAACCTCAAACGTTATTTGATAGTAGCTCTATCTTTTTCCCCATTTGTTTTTAAACCAAAGACACAAAAAGGTCATAAGGTGAATTCATGTCCACTCTTTCCCTATTGCCCTTTCTTTACTCTGGTGTATCCGTGGTCTATCCATAGTCAACAATGGGTAGGTGACCAGACAGAGAAGGGGATAGCAAAACAAGAGGCCTAAAAAATTCACATCCTTCATCTTTATTTCTTAAATTTTTTTTTTCAACGTTTTTAATTTATTTTTGGGACAGAGAGAGACAGAGCATGAACGGGGGAGGGGCAAAGAGAGAGGGAGACACAGAATCGGAAACAGGCTCCAGGCTCCGAGCCATCAGCCCAGAGCCTGATGCGGGGCTCGAACTCACAGACCGCGAGATCGTGACCTGGCTGAAGTCGGACGCTTAACCGACTGCGCCACCCAGGCACCCCTCATCTTTATTTCTTTAAAAATTAGACTTGACTGTATGCTTTTAGGGAGCGCAAACAAGAAAGGAAAATAGAAGGCAGGGCAAGAAGGAAATTATAGAAAAGGAGTAGAAAATCTCTTGGAGTTGCTACCTTCGTTTATATTTAACAGGAAGTGTTGGTGTGTGCAAAAGAAATGGCAGACTATGAGCACATAAGCAAGCAATGATGTACTCTAGTCCTTCCTTTCAGCCCAGGGGGCTCTGGCTACATGTTGGGCTGGGAGCTGAAGTAAGATAAGCCGCTATGAGCACCTGCTTAGAACAAGCCTGATGGAAGGAACAACCAGTTGACAGTCCCTGGGATTTGCCTTCCTGCTGGGAGGCTGGTGAGGATTAGGCAGCACCTGAGCTGACTTTACACTCTGTCCCTAGGCTTCCTTCCATAAGAACTGTGCAGAATAGCAGAACTGGTTTCCAGGAAATGATGCACTTTTAAAGTGATGGAAGTAAGACCCTGTGCCCGAGGGGCGATTTCCGCCTTTGTGTAATGAAGGCCCGTGGTAGTACCTCACCCCACAGGCCACCACATGCTGCCTTCTAGAGCAACATGACATTATACCATTTAATCCTGACTCACTGCGGCAGCAGGCACTTACTGGAGGGACGCTGCTGGTAAATGATGTGCTTGTTTCAAAGATCTACTGGGCCCGCTCGCTGTACAGGGAAGTATGTCATGGGATCACATCACTTCACACCGGTTATTTTCTGCATGTTTTCATTGCCTGGATGATTCTTTCTTTGTTATGTTTCTCTCCCTTTAGACTACCAGCTGGTTGTTAAGCAGGGACCTTGATGTCTGGTACATAATGAAGGCTCAATGAACAAGTACTCTCTGGGTCCCCTTCTTTAAGATGCCACCTTCTCAGAGTGGTAGATGTTTCAAGTATCAACAAAGATCTTGTATCTGGACATACATTTCTGCAAATACTAGGACCTAAGTTGATCCCATTTTGTGGAAATACTGAGAAAGCAGTCAGTATTAATAGATGGGGAAAATTTTTCTTCAGGCTCCAGAAACTTACAAGAGATTCTGGTACATTTAAAACTCATGAAAATAAATAGGAAAACTCGGGAAGCCCTTTAGAATACTGGCAAAGAGTATGAATAAGCAATGTATAGAACTGAAAACCTGAATAGCTAACAACTATTTAAAGACAGGTTCATATTCACTAGAATTTAGAGATGCAAAAATTCAAACAACAATGCAATATCACTATACTCCGTATTTTTAAGGTAGATAATACCAAGTTCTAGAGATCATCAGAGGACACAGGAATCCTTTTACACTCGTGGAGAAAATGTAAGTGAATTTGGCCTCAACAGAGAATAATTATTAGTACATAATGAAATTAGGCATGAATACCACTGTATCTATCACCATCCTGGTGATTCTATACCTCAAAACACTAGCCACACAGCTCCGTAAAGAAAGATGCACTAGGCCATTCTTAACCACACTGGTGGTGCCGATGGCAACAAGGAGAAACTAGTGACCTTTGTGTCTGTGCTTAGGGAAGTGGGTAAAATGTTAGTGCTTGCAGTGAAACATTCTGTAGCAGTCAGAAGGAAAGCACGCACGGTTTGCAAAAACAGGAACAAAAACAAAGGAGAATTTCAAAAAAAGGAGAAACAAAGATACATATTTTTCAACATTAATAACAATTAAAGACATATTTACACAAGCATTACATATTTTTCAAGGCAGTTTACAGGGGCAACATTTAAAATAGTTAGAAATACATGTGGCATGGGCACCAACCCACCAAAATTGGCTCTTCCTGGATACTGTGCCCATGTGTACCATGGCAAGTCAGCCCAGATACACGTACAGTGACCACCTAGAATGTGTATGGTGTGGACATACATGGAGGACAGTCAGGTGGGTCTGACTATGGAGGAAATGAAAGTTGAACAGGTAATAAAGAAGGAATTGAGGGCCTTGCATGGAGTAAGGAGTATAGTCAACTCAATTCTGTAAGGTAAGGCAGTGAGGAGGAGGAGGAGGAGGAGGAGGAGGAGGAGGAGGAGGAGGAGAGGTGGACTCTAAGAAGGTACCACAATGCATCACTGTTGAATGATATATACACACTATGTGGCTTTACAACCCAACTGCTAAACCAAGAGTAGAGTGGTCATCAAAAGAAATTGTGTCATTCTTCTGGTGCAGGAACTGAATGTCTCTATAATTTTATTTCTCTAATCCTCATTTGTTTCTCAACTAAAAAATTCATTCATTCTATCCAACAAATATTTATTGGGCAGTTACATGTGCCAGGAGCTGTTCTAGGCAATGCAGCTGCAGCAGAGAAACAAAGAAACAAAGAAAAGCCCCTTACTGTTGTCTTGGAACCCCTGTCTAGTATCCTACAACAGGTTCAGATGAACACCGGGAGCATCATCCGGTGTGGCCTCTAGAGGGGCTTTCACCTTGTAGTTATGACCTTGTAGAGGTCTCCCTTCCTTGTTCACAGTGAATTCAAGTCCCTCAGCACCCAATTTAAGAATAGGCTGGGAACACCTGCCCCTCCTGATTGGTCGGTCTCCTTATCAGGGCAGTTTTCTTTCCCGTAGAGACCCTGCTGACCTGACATTTCTGAAGGACCTGGTTTGGGGCTGTGGTGGTCCATGAACCCGGCCACCAGCTCCCCAGCTCTGGGGCTTCAGCGGCTCTTGGTAGAGTGGTCACTTCACTTCATGTGCAGCCCCTCTGAGACCAGATCTGGCCATCCCTCTTCTTCACTCAAGGCTCAAGTGGTCCATGGAAACCATGTCACCAAGCTTAGTCAGGACAGCCTGTGAACATGGATAATGAGATCCCACCTCCACTAACTGCCTTCCCAAGTGACTTCTCTCACTGCCAATGTGATGTCTTCCATCTTGAGGTGGCCCCATTGGTCTTCTGCCAGGCTCCGGGGGGCAAGTGGCTTCTTCCCTATTTCAGCAGCCTCTCTGTCATACAATGACTTGGTCCATCATCCCTCAGTGCCATCTGGAACTCACAGGCAGAAGGGCTACCTGTCCCTCATCTTCACAGCATCCTACAGACAAGTGTGTGTAGGCAGATAACAGCTGATACACTATTGGGATGGTGTTCTAGCACAGACCACCAAGGCCCTTGTTGATCTCTTTTTTATTAGGTATAAATGAGAGTAATCTTCTCTGGTTTAGGAACCACACAATCTGAGCTTAGATGCCAGCTATTTAGGTGAGGACTAGAAAACACCAGCTTCTCTTTACTTTAAGACCTAGAAAGCATTAGTCCCCTAGGAAATTGAGTTCATGTGTAGTCCCTCTAACTGGGGGAAGAAACAGCCCCAGTCCCAGCTGGGCTGTCAGGCAATGTAGAGCCAGGTCACATAGCCATTCACTGGACAGCTCTGCTGGATGCCATAAAGGGACAGACCATTAAAAAAATAAGTAAGAAGTGATAAATGCTATAGAGAAAAGAACATCTTAGTAGGCTGTATAGGATGTGCCAGAATTTAGGGGGAGAGTGCAGAGCTGGATAGTTCCACCTCTCTGAAATTGTCCTTGCCATGATAACCAACAATCTTCTGCTCACCAGTGATGACCTTAAGTTTTTAGCCCTTTTATATTTGCTGTCTTGGTAGCTAGCATTCAACATAGACACTCCCTCCTCTAAATTCCCACTGCCTAAAATCCATCATCCTTCTCAGTCTTTCTGTCCCTACTCTACATTCTCTGTTAGTTAATGTCATCACCATTAATTAAGTCTCCAAACCAGAAACCTGGGAGTCATTCTGGGAACTTACCTTATTCATTTTCCACAAATTTTTCCAAGTGTCCACTATATGCCAGACACAGGGCTATGCTTTGGGTACATATTTGCCAATAAAGAGGCCTGGTCCCTTGTTGGTAGAGTTCACAAAGTTGCGATGAGCATTATGGGAACTTCTGGTAGGAGGAACTATAAAAAGTGAATGTCTTTGCAAACAATGCAATTATTTTCTATGTTGCTACATTATACTGTACAATTCAGTCAATAACCATTTATTGAAGAACTTAGGGCATGTGCCACTGATACTTAATATTCAAAGTATTTTCAGAAAACCCAGAAATGAACCCACAGCTATCTGGTCAACTAATCTGCAACAAATCAGGAAAGGATATCCAATGGAAAAAAGACAGTACCTTCAACAAATGGGTTGGGAAAACTGGACTGCAACATGTAGAAGAATAAAACTGGACCACTTTCTTACACCATACACAAACATAAATTCAAATGGATGAAAGACATAAATGTGAGACAGCATACCATCAAAATCCTAGAGGACAACTCACACAGTAACCTTTTTGACTTCGGCCGGAGCAACTTCTTATTAGACACATATGTCACTGGAGGCAAGGGAAACACAAGCAAAAATGAACTGCCGGGACTTCATCAAGATAAAAGGCTTCTACACAGCAAAGAAAATAATCAACAAAACTAAAAGGCAGCCTGTGGAATGGAAGAAGATATTTGCAAATGACGTATCTGATAAAGAGCTATATCCAAAATCTATAAAGAACTTATCAAACTCAACACCCAAAAAACAAATGGTCCAGTTAAGAAATGCGAAGAATAGACAGTTTTCCAAAGAGGATATCCAGATGGATAACTGACACATGAAAAAATGCTCAACATCACTCATCATCCGGGAAATACAAATCAAAATCACCATGAGATACCCCCTCACACTTGTCAGAGTGGCTAAAATCAACCACACAAGATACAATAGGTGTTGGTGAGGATGCGGAGGAAGGGGAATCCTCTTGCAGTGCAGGTGGGAACGCAAACTGGTGCAGCCACTCTGGACAACAGTAAAAAGTTGTCCGCAAAAAAAAGTTCCGCAAAAAGTTAAAAACAGAACTACCCTATGATCCAGAAATTGCACTACGTGGTATTCACCCAAAGGATATAAAAATACAGATTTGAAGGGGTACATGCACCCCAATGTTTATAGCAGCACTATCAACAATAGCCAAACAATGGAGAGAGCCCAAATGTCTACCGACTGATGAATGAATAAAGAAGACATGGTATCTACAGACAATGGAATATTACTCAGCCATCAGAAAGAACGAAATCTTGCCATTGGCAGTGACGTAGATGGAGCTAGAGTGTATTACGCTGAGAAAAATATGCCAGTCAGAGAAAGACAAATACCATATGGTTTCTCTCATATGTGGAATTTAAGAAGCAAAACAGATGAACATACAGGAGAAGGAAAAAAGAGAGAGAGGGAAACAAACCATAAGAGACTCTTAAAGACAGAGAACAAACAGAGGTTTGATGGAGGAAGGGCATGGGGGATGGGCATTAGGAGGGCACATGTTATGATGAGCACTGGGTATCGTATGTAAGTGATGAATCCCTGAATTCTACTCCTGAAACCAATATTGTACTGCGTGTTAACTAACTACAATTTAAATTAAAAATTGAAAAAAGAAAAGAAAAGAAATAATAATATTTAGTAGAAGTTTCTGAATTCTGAAAGGATCAAATAAGGGAAAAAAGGAAAAATGCTTCAACCTTTGAGGCAAAGATACACCTAACCAAATTGTTGTACCTTACAGATAGCTTAGGACAGAGGAGAAAAGGGGTCCTTTACATCCATAAAACAAGACACTGAAGAACCAGCAATGTTGCAAATGATATCATCCAAATTAAAATCATGTCCATCAGTTCGTTCATTGTTTTGTAATTAATTCTTATTTTGTTTCATCTTGAGTTAGCAGCTTTGGGAACAATCAGTCTTCCAGTAAAGTTTTAGAAACTCTCACTCAGAAAATGAATTTTCCAAGAATACACTTTTGAATTTCTTTGGTTATACATTTCATAATAGTGGTTGTCAATAAGGAAGTCTGAAGATCAGAATTACATGGCAAGCTTTGTTTAATATTACGCACTTAAACGTGTGTGTGTGTGTGTGTGTACACACATACGTGTATCCAGTCAGGTTGAGAACTACAAATTTGGGGAAAATTCTGAAATGTCTAGGAAGCAAATCACACATTTATTATTTCCTTATTTATAATTGATATTACTGAACAAAGAGAATACTAACTCTAAAACTGCTTCTGTTTTATGACCCAAAGCCTTATCAATCAATCATGAAATAAAGAGCATTCTTATCTGTGAGGATGAGAGAAAGGATATAGGGTGATTTTTATATTTAATTGGTATTAATATTGTTAGTGATATGCCATATGCTGTTTCAATATGCCTTTCCTGTTCTGAGTTTCAGGTAGAACTTAAAAAACTACCTACAAAAAGCTCATGATCCTAGAGGACAAACATTTCCTGCCAGATATATGACTTATCAATATTTCAATGTTTTGAGTTTTTTAAATTTTCTTTTCTTTTTAACGTTTATTCACATTTGAGAGACAGAGAGAGACAGAGCATGAGCGGGGAAGGGGCAGAGAGAGGGAGACACAGAATCTGAAACAGGCTCCAGGCTCTGAGCTGTCAGCAAAGAGCCTGATGCAGGGCTCGAACTCACAAACTGTGAGATCCTGACCTGAGCCAAAGTCGGACACTCAACCGACTGAGCCACCCAGGCACCCCGGTTTTTTTTAATTTTCAAGTAGCTGTCTGCAATGTCACCATGAGATATGGACCAGAAACATTCCTTCCTGAATGTCATTATTCTATCTCTATATGATGGTGTTTTTAATGAATACAAACTGGGGGGTAAAATAATGACACAGATTTCAGAAAACTGCAGCTGTTATCAAAAGTATGAAAGAACCAAAACAAGTAATCTTGGTTGGTAGGTAAGATCACTTTTGCCCAATGTTTGATTCAAAACACTATTTCTCTTCCATTACAGGCTTATTAAGTACAGGCAGTTTTAACAGGGCTTTGAAATGAGAGGCAAAGAAATAAGCTAAATCACTTAATTTGAGTCAGTATAGGGTCTGGTGTAGGTATTAAACTGTTCAATGAGCAAAATAAATGAGAATATTGCCTTTGATGTTCACTTATAAGTGACCATAATATGATTTAAGGATAAAAAGCAAGACTTTTAAAATTTATATCCCAAGGAATCATTTAATATCTGCCAGAAACAGCTGGGTTTATTTTCATGTCCAGAGCACTAATGTCAGATGAAGAAAGATGTCCAGCTTTGAGTATTTTAATCTCTTTCTACAATACATGCATAATTTTCACATCATTTAAATCTCTAGATAATTGAGCTGCCTGGGTGGTTCAATTGGTTAAGCATCCAACTCTTGATTTCAGCTAGGTCATGATGTCACAGTTTGTGAAACTGAGCCCCACGTCAGGCTCTACCCTGAGAGCATGGAGCCTGCTTGAGATTTTCTCTCCCTGGCTCTCTGCCCCCCCCACTCTCTCTCACAATAAATAAATTTTTTAAAAAAAATATTTAAGGTTTTATTTATTTTTGAGAGAGACAGAGACAGTGTGAGCGGGGGAAGGGGAGAGGGAGAGAGGGAGAAAGGGAGAGAGGGAGAGGGAGGGAGGGAAGGAGGGAGGGAGACAGAGAGAGAGAGAGAGAGAGAGAGAAATAGAGAATCCCAAGTAGGCTCCATGCTGCCATCATAGAGCCCAATATGGGGCTTGAACCCACGAAACTGTGAAATCATGACCTGAGCTAAAACCAAGAGTTAGACACTTAACCGACTGAACCACCCAGGCATTCCAATAAATAAACTTAATAAATAAATACATACATACATGTATAATAAATTGCCAGATAATGCAAAACCATGGGATGCAAAATATTAGTTAAGATGTAAAGATAAAATTTCAAGGATGATTTTCTAACATGAGGCTTGGGAAAGGGTGTCTGTGTTCATAAAGATCTTTCGACTTTTAAAAATAGTTTATGGTTTTCTGTGCTCTACTGGGGAAAAGATCACTTAAAAAGTCATTAAAATCATTTACAATAATTACTACAATTTATATAGAACCCCAAAAAAACCCTGAATAGCCAAAGCAATCTTGAGAAAGAAGAACATAGCTAGAAGAATCATGCTCCCTGGTTTCAAATTATATTACAAAGCTATAGTAATCAAAACAGTATGGTATTGGAATAAAAAAACAGGTACATAGATTAATGAAATAGAAGAGAAGAGCCCAGAAAGAAACGCACACATATATGGTCAAGTAATTTACAACAAGGGGCCAAGAATATATAATAAGGTATATAATAAGGGGAATCTCTTCAATAAACAGTGCTGGGAAAATTGGACAGCCACATGTAAAAGAGTGAAACTCAACCACTGCCTTACACCATACACAAAAATCAAATCAGAATGGAGTTAAAGACTTGAGTGTGTAACCTGAAGCTATTAAGCTTATAGAAGAAAACATAGGAATAAGCTCCTTGACATAGGTCTTGGCAACGATTTCTTGACTCTGACATCAAAGCAAAAGCAACAAAAACAAAAATAAATAGGTGGGGTTGCATGATACTAAAAAGCTGTGCACCTCAAAGGAAACCATCAAAAAATGAAAAGACAACCTACTGAATGGGAGAAAATATTTGCAAATTGTATATCTGATAAGGGGTTAATATCCAAAATATCTAAAGAATTCATACAACTCAATAGCAAAAAAAAAAAAAAAATCGAATTAAGAAATGGGCATAAGATCTGAAAAGACATTTTTCAAAGAAGACATACAGATGGCTGATACTCAACGTCATTAATCATTAGGGAAATGCAAATTAAAACTACAATGAGCTATCACTCCACAGCTGTTAAGATGGCTATTATAAAAAAAGACAAGAAATAGCAAGTGTTAGATTTGGGAATAAGTTTAGGAATTCCCTGAGTTTGCACCAATGGGTTAACAAGGCTTAGGACTAAAGCATCCAGGATAGGTAAATGGGTAAACAGGGTGATAGAGTGGATTTGCCCAGAGCAGAGCTAATTAGCAAAAGAAAGGTGCCTTGTTGACCCTGAGGTAGCATGCTAAGTCTTATCCTCCAGGCAAATTAAGATAAACAGATGTGACACCTCGTGCCTGCCACAAACAGCCACCTGTTTGGCTCACTGGGATTTTGTTTTGTATTGACCCAAATCCCTAGCACCGCGTATCTTCAAAACCCCCTTTCTCTCACACACTTGAGTTAATGATCACAGTTTCATTGTCTTTTTCTGCACATCCATCACATTTGTGAGCCTTCGGATCCTAATAAAAGAGGAGCGAGGACCCTTCCTTGGGGCTCTGGTCTCCTGGACGTTAGCCTCTCTCTCATTTCATTCTGCATCCACTCTCTTGCTCAACAAGAGCAAACTCCAGACTCAAAGTCTGCGACAATTAGAGAGGATATGGAGAAAAGGGATCACTAACATACCATCGGTAGGAATGCAAACTGGTGCAGCCACTGTGGAAAACAGTACAGAGGTTCCTCAAAAAATTAAAACTAGAACTACCATATAGTATAGGAATTCTACTTCCACTATTTATTCAAAGAATAATTAGTGACAACACTAATTCAAAAAGATATTCATTACAGCATTATTTACAATAGCCAAGGTACAGAAATAACCTAAATGTCCATGGTTGAATAAAGAAGTTATGGTGTGTGTGAGGGCATTATGCTAAGTGAAATAAGTCAGAGAAAAACAAATAGCATGCGATCTCTCTTATATGTGGAATATAATATATATGATATAATATATATAATATGATATTATGTGATATTATATAATATAATATTATAATATGATATAATATATGATATACATAATCGCAAATACAGAGAATATAGTAGCATGTGAGAGTGGGGGTGGGGCAGCGGGAGAGAGAGAATCTTACACAGGCTCCATGCCCAGCACAGAGCCCGACATGGGGCTTGTTCCCATAACCCCAGGATCAAGACCTGAGCGGAAACCAAGAGGCAGAGGCTCAATCAACTGAGCCCCCCCAGGCACCCCTTGCCCATTTTCTAGTTGGATTGTTTGAGGACTGTTTGATTTTTGAGAGTTCTTCATACGTTCTAGATATAGTCCTTGTTGGACATATGGTTTGCAGACATTTCCTCCTAGGCTAGAGCCTATCTTTTCATCCTACTAATAGGGAGCTTGAAAAGAATGTGAATTTGGTTGTTGGGTAGAGTGTTGTATAATTGTCAGTTAGATCCTGTCGGTCGATGATGTTGTTGAGCTCTTTGATGTCCTTGCTGACTTTCTTGCAGCTGTTCTGTCAACTGTTGAGAGAGAGGTGTTGAAGTCTGCAAATATAATTATGGATTTGTCTATTTCTCTTGCTGCTTTTACCAATTTTCACTTCGCGCATGCTGCAGATCAGTGGTTTGGTGCAGACACGTTTAGGATTGTTGCGTTTTCATGGTGGATTGACCCCCTTTACCATTATATAATGTGCCACTCTGTCTCTAGCAATTTTCTTTTCTCTGAAGTCAATTTTAGATGATATTAATATAGCTACTCCTGCTTTGCCCTGGAGCACGTTTGTATGGTATATTTTTCCTAATCTTTTACTTTCAACCTGCCAGTACTGATATATTTGAAGTGAGTTTCTTATAGACAGCATATAACTGGGTTGTGTTCTCTAAATGCAGTCCATCAATCTCTGTCTTCTAATTGGTGTCTTTTTTCATTCCGTTTTAAGATCTTACTGGCTCTCGGTAGGATGAGAAATTTTCTACTGAAACCATGACATTTAGGTATTATGCTGAGACTCTGAATCTTATTTAAACCTCTGTTTTAGCTGTTTATTTCTGATCCCACTCCAGTAGGAAAAAGGAGGTGTGCCACCTCATTACAGCTAACACACGTAAGAACAAATTCTAACAGAATTTATGCGTGGGTGATGGGGGAAGCCTGGCCTTCTAATTTCATGCAAGAGCTACATACTTCAGTTTATCAATAATAATATTAATACAGGCAAGTGAAAAACAATTTTATATCTTCATCTTCTAGAATTGTGGAATAGATGTAGAGATAAATCCAACATGAGAACTAAAGCCATCAGATCCAGCATTTTCCATCCACACTTGGGATTTCAAAATCAATCAGTTACTGTTTCAGTAACTGTTCAGTTACTGTTTCGTTACTGTTTTTCTTTTTATGAAGCAAGAGAACCTTGTCATTTTTATTACAAGTATGACATAGCTGTAATCATTGCCTAAGCATTAAATCCATAGTGTAAAATGCATAAAACAATATTTTTTAGCAATTCAACGACAAATTAAAAAGAGAAACTTTCAGAATTGTTACCATACTACTGAAGTACCCCTTTACACCTGGCCTAGAAGGTTTCTGCCCCAGCACCCTCCTCTAGGTGTGCTCTGCTCTTATCTTCCACTATATGGACCTTCTCTAACTCTGCCCCTCCATTCGTGGGGTGAAGAAATGACCAGACCAAGAGGGCATGTCTACCTGGAGCCCAGACCTAGGTCACACTCTGGGACTTATGATCCAGGAATTCCCTGCTCCACTGGCCCCATGCATATTTCCAGAACTTGTATGGGCCTCTTCTTAGGTCTGTTCTCCTAAGGACAGCCTCTTATACCAAGATGTGCACCCCAGATCTGAGAGGTGGCCAAGGGAGAGCTGCTTTGGGCAGTTCCGAAGGACATTCAGGCATGTGGAGGGGGCACCTAAACGTCTGTGTGCCTGTGAGTTTCTTGGTGGTGCGGGACGGAGCCACGGCTGGGAAGGGATGTGAGACAACTTCTGATATGGCAGTGTTCCAGTCTGGAACTCTGTGAGTTTGACTTGGCTTTTCAAGTCAATAGAAAGGTATATTTGTCAATGCAGGAGCATAAAACATATTTGACAGTAGGTTTGCTTGATTTGTGACATTAAAATACTTACCAGGATCTGAGTCCTAGTCTGACCCCGCCTTTGAGCCATGTACAGTCTTGAATTATAGTTCAGTCCCAGTTTAAGAAAAGAATCAAGGGCAGGCCTTACCATCAATAAGTCTTTGACAATGCTAGTTCAAAAAGTAAATGAGAAAAGCAAGGATTCGAAAAAATTAATAATGCATGCTTTCAAGCATTTAGGCTTATAAACATTGTATATACCTTCTCTAGAGGAATCTTTATAAAACCGTTTAATACACCCTCCCTTTTATTGATATATACCGGTTGCCTTTCAAGGTCTCAAAAATGGAAGGCATTAGGAAGCTAGCTTTCAGTTTCTTCATAGTATGAAAAATGTATCAAGCCTCTATCTGTCCAACTCTTCTCCCATCGGGGGAGGCTGGTTGCATTCTCTGTCCCCCAGGGCCCAGGCACCTCTCACCTGACACTGTGATGTATGCAGCAGCAGAAGCCCGTAAGTCAATTCTCAAGAAGGAAAGGCCAGTAAATCAGAGCGACATGTCCAGAAAGAATATGAAATCAAAGACTGCATCAGGAGGTAGACTGCAAGGCCAAGTCTAGGATGGTCTCAGCAGACAGCAAAGGAATACTGAAGATGGCTCTGTCAGGACACAAGACAAAACTAGGATTTTGGGTCCCCTAGATCCCCTGCATTTATGATCTGGATGTATTTTTAAGGGTCCAGGAAATACATAGACTCTCATCTACAATTTCTTGTGAATGCATCAAAATTAATTTAGTACCTAATTCACCTCCTTCTTTTTATTTTTTTTTAACATTTTTTTAACGTTTATTTATTTTCGAGACAGAGAGAGGCAGAGCATGAACGGGGGAGGGGCAGAGAGAGAGGGAGACACAGAATCGGAAGCAGGCTCCAGGCTCTGGGCCATCATCAGCCCAGAGCCCGACGCGGGGCTGCAACCCACGGACCGTGAGATCGTGACCTGAGCCGAAGTCGGACGCCCAACCGACTGAGCCACCCAGGCGCCCCTCACCTCCTTCTTTTTAATTCTGAGATATTTACAGTAACTGAGACCCTTAATAAAATAGCTAATATTTGTTGTTTTTACATGCTTTGGGCACAGTTCTAAGCACTTACAAATTCTTCTTAAGAAGGTATGGAATTTATCCAAAGGACACAGGAATGCTTATTCATCAGGGCACACGTACCCAATGTTTACTGCAGCGCTTTCAACAATAGCCAAATTATGGAAAGAGCCTAAATGTCCATCAACTGACGAATGGATAAAGAAGATGTGGTTTATATACACAATGGAATACTACTTGGCAATGAACAGAGGGTTGATGGGGGATGGGGGAGAAGGGAAAATGGGTGATGGTCATTGAGGAGGGCACTTGTTGGGATGAGCACTGGGTGTTGTATGGAAGCGATGAACCACGGGAATCTACCCCCAAAACCAAGAGCACACTCTACATCCTGTATGTTAGCCAACTTGACAATGAATTATATTTTTTAAAAAGTACGTATAGAGTCTTTGTAAGCACTCAATTCTTACAACAATGCTATGAAGTTGTGATTATTATTATCGTTCCCATTTTGAGGTTGAAAACCACTGACGGAGGCAGAGGGAAATTAAGTAATCTGTCCAAGGTCATGCAACTAATCAACAGCAGAGCTGAGATTCAAAGCCATGTGGGCTGACTCCAAAACCTGATCCTTTTAATCGCTACATTACACTGGCGTCTAGCAGGAACCTCATCTTATTCACACACCTGCTTTTAGCTACAGGTAAATAGGTAAGTTCAATAAGCTGTTGGATATTGGTTCAGACCCTCAAAGTGCCCTGAATCTTCTACAGGAAAGGCTCTTCCAATGCATACTTTGTTCTGTGGTCACATTGCTGTATTATATGGGGACACAACAGTCACCGCGTGAAAGGGTCACAAGGCTCTGAGTCCTGGGCAGTGTAGGCTTCGAATGGCAGAGCCTTAGAGATATGGCAGGCCTTTTACCACCCTCCCACTGCACCTCCTTTCTCTCTGCCAGGCCAGCACACTCAGACATGTTTACCTTCTCTGGCTGTGGTAAAGCTTCATGACAAAGTAGTCCCAAGCAGCTTTAAGGCTCCTGAGTGCTGGGCACCATCACAGTCTCAGCTCATGGAGTCACTACGTATCAATCAATCCTTACTAATAAAATTATGGTGCTTCCAGTCCTCGCCTGCAAATATGGCAAATGCTCTGTGTATACGGCCTGCTGAGCCATGACTTCATTGCCACCACTGGTCTGATGCATTAATTAAGCTGTAATGCTCTCTAGGGGGTTGCAGGCATCCAGTCAGGATTTTGTCTGCCATGAGATGCTCTCTCCAAAGAAGAATTCGTTTCCCTCACTCGCCATAGGCCCACAACTTCTTCAGAGGGGCAGAATGTGTTCAGAACTCTTCCAGTGTGGTACCAGGGCCCTCACCTACCATGACCAGGCTCCTCACTGCAACAGAGTGTGGCAGGCAGCCCAACCAGCTGCTGTGTCTTGGGACATGGGGAAGAGGAGGGAGCAAAAGTACAGGGTTGAGACGGAGTATTCTGAGACCCTCTCAGACCCCACCCCGTCCTCCTGGTACACCTCTCCACCTTTCTTTATGAACTTACCCATGAAACTTGGTTCCCTTTGCCATGTCTGTGATCTACTGCCTTTCCCTGGGATCCTGCTCACTTCAGACCCTGGCTTTAGGCACTTGGCCTGCTGTGACAGCACCCAACTGATCTCCCTGCCTTTAGCCTCTCCTCTTCCCTGCCCATGTAGCCAAATTCATTGTCCCTGAGTAGGGTTTAGACAAGGCCATTCTCTTTTTAAAAATATATTGCCTTTACCCCCATGCATGCATGCATTCATTCATTCATTCATTCACAGGTAGGAACTACCTATCACATGTCAGACACTTTTATATGTGCTGGAAATACAACAGTGCACTGAAAAGGTCCTTGTCCCATGGAGCTTACAGTCCAGCATAAGGGGAAAGTGAACGAGCAAATAAATATATACCATGTCAGGTAGTGACTGGTAAGTACTGATAAATGGGAGTAGACAGAAGATTGATCTGTTAATCAGGAAATGGGGAGACAGATCCTCAAGTGACCTCTAACGATCCTCCCTTCTGGTGTTCACACCCTTGTATAATCCTCTTCCATTGAGTGTGAGTGCAGAGCAGACTTAGTTATTGCAACCTACTTCTCCTAATGGAATACAGCAAAGGGAAGGGAACAGCACTCCTGTGATTACATTCCATTCCAGAAGCTTCCATCCAGCTAACAGTTTTGCAGGTACTCTCTCTCCATCACAGTCTTCGGGGGAGCTGCAAAGAACATGTGCGTGCAAATTTTTGTGTGTATACCTGTTTTAATTTCTCTGGGATTAATACCTAAGAATTGCTGGATCATATGGCATATTTATGGTTAAATATTTAAGAAATTGCTAACCTATGACTATACCATTTTACATCACCACAGCAATGTATGAGGATTACAATTTCTCCACATCCTTGTCAACACTTATTTTTTATTTTATTTTAGCCATCCTAGTGGGCATAAAGCGGTTTGTCCTTTTGTTGTTGAGTTGGAAAAGTTCTTTATACATTCTGGATAATAAATCCTTATCAGATAAATGATTTATAAATATTTACTCCCATTTTTTAGACCTATTTAGCTTTCTTAATAATGTATTTTGATGCAAAAAAAAATTGTAATCTGCATGAAATCCAATATATTTTTTTTCTTTTGTGGATTGTACTTTTGTTATCATTTCTAAGAATCTATTGCCAAATTCAAGGTCATGAATATTTATTCCCATGTTCCCTTCTACTAGCTCTATAGTTTTAGCTCTTACATTAGGTCTTTCATCCATTTTGATGTAATTTTTGTGTATGGTGTGAGGTAGGGGACAAACTTCATTCTTTTGCATGTGGATATCCAGTTGTCTCAACCCATTTGTTGAAAAGCCAATTCTATCTCCAACTGAATGGTCTTAGGACCCTTATGGAAAATCAACTGACCATAGATGTATGGGTTTACTTTTGGATTCTCAATTCTATTACATTGATCTACGTCTATCCTTACATGAGTCACACTATATTAATTATTGTAGCCCTGGAGGAAATTTTGATATTGGGTCCTGTGAGTCCTCCCACTTTATCTTTTTCAGGGTTGTTTTGCCTTTTGGGGGCCACTTGCAACTCCATATGAATTTTAGGAACAGTTTTCACATTTTTTACAAAAGAGGCCACTGGGATTTTGGTTGGAATTACACTGAATCTGTAGATCACTTTGGATAGTATTGCCTTTCTTAACAATAGGAAGTCTTCCAATTCCTGAACATGGATGTTTTTCGATTTAGTAGGATCTTACTAATTTCTTCCATAACCAGTTTGTAGTTTTCAGTGTACAAGTCTTGAATGACTTGGTTAAATTTACTCTTAAGTATTTTATTCTTTTGATGCTATCACGAATGGAATTGATTTCTTCATTTCATTTTCAGATTGTTCACTGTTAGTGTATAGAAATGCATATGATTTTTGTGTGTTGATTTTATATCCTGTAATTTTGCTGAATTCATGCATTAGCTGTAATGGGTCTTTTGTGGATTCATTATAATATTTTATACATTTTAAATTGTTATGTCCTCTTGACTAATCGATCTTTCACCATTATGAAATTTTTAACTCTGCTAATGCTCCTTTTCTTAAAGATAGCTGTTTGATTGTTAGTATGATCATCTCGGATTTCTTCTGGATAATGCTGGTATATTTTTCCATGCTTTACTCTATCTGCCTATGTCTTTATACTTAGAGTGTATCTCTTGTAGACAGTATATATTTGCATCATACATTCTTAGGCAACAAATCCAAGGATCTGTATTCAACAAGTCCTCCTTTTAGTTTGTATATTTATTCCATTTATATTTAATGCAATTATTGATAATGTTGAGTTTAGGTCTACCATATTGCTATTTTTTTCTGTTTCTCTCTTTTTTAGGGTGCAGGAGACAATTAAGTCACTTGTAGTATTCCATTTTATCTTGTCTATTAGTATTTTTCCAGTAACTCTTTGTATTATATTCTGTTGATTGTTCTAGTGATTCCAATTTTATTTATACCTTATCACAGTTAAACTTGGAATAATATTAAGTTACTTCACATATGTTGTAAGAACCTCATGCAAAGTGTTTCTATTTAACCCCTTCTGTCCTTTGTGTTATTGTTGTATTTTACTTTTATATATCTACATATGTATCCCACAATACATCAATATTATTTTGGCTTTTAATGATTGTCTTTTAAAGAAATTAAATAAAGGGGGAAAAGCCTTTCATATTTATTTGCATAGCATTTGCTATACAATGATTTTATTTGTTTTTAGATCGTGGTGGGTTTTGTTTTTTGTTTTTTGTTTTTGTTTTTTAATCTGAGTGTCCTGAAGTACTATTTCTTTTAGCATTTGCTTCAACATGGATCTGGTGGAGAAGAATTCTCTTAGCTTTTGTTTACTGAGAATTTGACTTGGAATTTTTGATTTCTCTTCATTTTTACTAAATATTTTCTTTCTTTCTTCTTTTTTTAAATATATAATTTATTGTCAAAGTGGTTTCCATACAACACCCAGTGCTCATCCCAACAGATGCCTTCCTCAATGCCCATCACCCACTTTCCTAGATATAGAATTCTAGATTGACTGCCTTCTACTCTGAGTACACTAAAGGTATCATTCACTCATTTGTTTGCTCTCCTCTTTTGCTTCTGGTGAGAATGTGGCTGTTAATCTTCATCACTTATATGCAATGTGTCATTTTCCTCTGGATTCCCCTGTTGCTTTTCACAATCTTTCACTTTACTTCTATCTGCACAGAATTAACCCAATATCAGCCATTTGTATCCTTAGACATATTTCTGAATCTATAAATTACCCATTTCATTGTCATGGAAAAATGAATTTGCAGAATTTTTTTCCTTCTTTTTTGATTTTGTATGGTTTACAAAAGGAAAAAGGGCAAGATACTGATTTAGGCAGCCATTTTATCATTAACTATAATTAGCTGAAGATATCTGAAAATATCATTTATAATTTCTTTATGTTTTTCCATATTTCTGTTTTGTTTAAAGCCAAGGCAAGTCATTTACTTGCCTCAATCTTTCTAATGGTATTAGAATAAACATCACCTAAATAAGGTTCAGTGGTGCTGAATGTCTGCAATATACGAAGTGATTTTACACATGTGAACAACAAATTTTTATAGAATTGAAAAATATTTTAGCAATTTTGGTCTGCCCATAGAAGGAATTACTCATTCTGTGTTCTGACCTAAACATAGCAAATGGGGAAAATGTGAGGCCACAAGCAAGGATGTTATATGCTGTTTATCAGGCTAGTTCTCAATCCCTTTACTACACATACTTACCCTTTAAACATAACATACAAATGTAATAGATGGTTACCACACTTAAAATTGGGCCCTTACTGAAAAGACCTCTCATGGCAACATATCTGCTGCAAAAATCTCCTGTAAAGAAATAATAAATCTTTATAATGCTATGATTTTATAAAATATTTTCCACTGTTTTTTGGTTTTGTTTTTGTCGTGTCTGTAATTGTAGCCCTAGGACACAGAAATAGTATGAGCAGCATGGAGAAATGAACAGGGGTAATGAACATATTTGTAAAGACTGAGTCAGGCTTTCAGAATTACAATACACAATAATTATTAATTAAGAAAAATTTCTCATGCTCTTAGTACAGTATGACTATATTCCTTGCAAGCTGTCAACCCTTCAAAGGTTTTTATGTTAACAATTTTGGTATATTTTCAAAAGACGTTAACAAATTTATTACAGATTTTTTTAATCTGTACTTAATAGTAAAACATGTTTGCTCTTTCTTCATTATTTCCTTACACACAGTATACATTTAACAATTGTAATGCTAATTCCAACTTATTGCCTTTCCATTTTACATGTATTTATTTTTCAATTCTTTGACAAGTTAGAGCCATATTTATAATGCCCAACCTCATTTTAGATAGATTAAAAATATACCTCGGAGATAGTGTGGTCTTAATTCCACACTACTGCAATAAAGTGACTGTTGTAATGAAATAAGTCAAATGAATTTTTTGATTTCCAAGTGCATATAAAAGTCATGTTAGCACTACAGTGTAGTCTATCAAGTGTATAAATAGCATTATGTCTAAAAAAATGATGTACATATCTCAATTTAAAAATACTTTTATTGCAAAAAATACTTTATTGCTAAAAAATACTAATCAACATCTGTTTGCAGCAAGCCACAAATCACTGATCACAGATCACCATAATAAATGTACTAATAGTGAAAAAGTTTGAAATATGGCAAAAATTACCAAAATATAACACAGAGACACTAAGTGAGCAGATGTTGTTGAAAGAATGGTGTCAGGGGCGCCTGGGTGGCTCAGTCGGTTGGGCGGCCGACTTCGGCTCAGGTCATGATCTCGCGGTCCGTGAGTTCGAGCCCCGCATCGGGCTCTGTGCTGACAGCTCGGAGCCTGGAGCCTGTTTCCGATTCTGTGTCTCCCTCTCTCTGACCCTCCCCCGTTCATGCTCTGTCTCTCTCTGTCTCAAAAATAAATAAACATTAAAAAAAATTTAAAAAAAAAAGAAAGAATGATGTCAAGTACACTTGCACAGCACAGCCTTTGCTACAAACCTTCATCTTGTAAAACACATAACATCCCTGGGGGCACCTAGGTTGGTTAAGCGTCTGACTTTGGCTCAGGTCATGATCTCGCGTTGGTGGGTTCGAGCCCCACATCGGGCTCTGTGCTGACAGTTCAGAGCCTGGAACTTGCTTCGGATTCTGCGTGTCCCTCTCTCTCTGACCCTCCCCTGCCTGCACTGTGTCTCTCTCTCTCAAAAATAAATAAACATTAAAAAACCCCACATATCTCTGAAGTACAATAAAGTGAAGCTTAGTAAAATGAGGTGTGACTATATAAATATTTTAAGAATTTATAATGTGATTCTTACATAGAAGTGTTTGTGTTCATTCTAGAAATTTCTGGAGTACAGACAAGTATAATGAATAAAATTAAAAGAATACAATTTAAATCTCATTTCTTGTCCTATTTATAGAGTTAATATTTTGAGTTTGTTTTTGTGAATGGTATGAGAAAGTGGTCTAGTTTCATCCTTCTGCATGTTGCTGTCCACTTCTCCCAGCACCATTTGTTAAAGAGACTGTCTTTTTTCCATTGGATATTCCTCCCTGCTTTGTCAAAGATTAGTTGGACACACTTCTGTGGGTCTAGTTCTGGGGATTCTATTCTGTTCCTTTGGTCTATGTGTCTGTTTTTGTGCCAATACCCTGCTGTCTTGATGATTACAGCTTTGTAGTAGAGGCTAAAGTCTGGGATTGTGATGCCTCCTGCTTTGGTCTTCTTCTTCAAAATTACTTTGGCTATTCGGGGCCTTTTGTGGTTCCATAACAATTTTAGGATTGCTTGCTCTAGCTTCGAGAAGAATGCTGGTGCAATTTTGACTGGGATGGCATTGCATGTGTAGATAGCTTTGGGTAGTATTGACATTTTGACAATATTTATTCTTCCAATCCATGAGTACGGAATGTTTTTCCATTTCTTTATATCTTCTTCAATTCCCTGCATAAGCTTTCTATAGTTTTCAGCATACAGATCTTTTACATCTTTGGTTAGGTTTATTCCTAGGTATTTTATGATTCTTGGTGCAATTGTGAATGGGATCGGTTTCTTTGTCTTTCTGTTGCTTCATTATTAGTGTATAAGAATGCAACTGATTTCTGTACCTTGATTTTGTATCCTGCGACTTTGCTGAATTCATGTACCAGTTCTAGGAGACTTTTGGTGGAGTCTATCGGATTTTCCATGTATAATATCATGACATCTGCAAAAAGTGAAAGCTTCACTTCATCTTTGCCAATTTTGATGCCTTTGGTTTCCTTTTGTTGTCTGATTGCTGATGCTAGCACTTCCAACACTATGTTAAACAACAGCAGTGAGAGTGGACATCCCTGTCGTGTTCCTGATCTCAGGGAGAAAGCTCTCAGTTTTTCAGCATTGAGGATGATGTTAGCTGTGGGCTTTTCATAAATGGCTTTTATGATGTTTAAGTATGTTCCTTCTATCCCGACTTTCTCGAGGGTTTTTATTAAGAAAGGATGCTGAATTTTGTCAAATGCTTTTTCTGCATCGATTGACAGGATCATATGATTCTTTTCTTTTCTTAATGTGATGTATCACATTGATTGATTTGCGAATGTTGAACCAGCCCTGCATCCCAGGAATGAATCCCACTTGATCATGGTGAATAATTCTCTTTATATGCTGTTGAATTCGATTTGCTAGTATCTTATTGAGAATTTTTGCATCCATATTCATCAGGGATATTGGCCTGTAGTTCTCTTTCTTTACTGGGTCTCTGTCGGTTTAGAAATCAAAGTAATGCTGGCTTCATGGATAAAGGACCTGAATGTGAGACAGGAAACCATCACTACCCTAGAGGAGAAAGCAGGAAAAAACCTCTTTGACCTCAGCCGCAGCAATTTCTTACTTGACACATCCCCAGAGGCAAGGGAATTAAAAGCAAAAATAAACTATTGGCACCTCATGAAGATAAAAAGCTTCTGCACAGCAAAGGAAACAATCAACAAAACTAAAAGGCAACCAACAGAATGGGAAACGATATTTGCAAATGACATATCGGACAAAGGGCTAGTTTCCAAAATGTATAAAGAGCTCACCAAACTCCACACCCAAAAAACAAATAACCCAGTGAAGAAATGGGAAGAAAACATGAATAGACACTTCTCTAAAGAAGACATCTGGATGGCCAACAGGCACATGAAAAGATGCTCAATGTCGCTCCTCATCAGGGAAATACAAATCAAAACCACCCTCAGATATCGCCTCATACCAGTCAGAGTGGCCAAAATGAACAAATCAGGAGACTATAGATGCTGGAGAGGATGTGGAGAAACGGGAACCCTCTTGCACTGTTGGTGGGGATGCAAACTGGTGCAGCCGCTCTGGAAATCAGTGTGGAGGTCCCTCAAAAAAGTAAAAATAGACCTACCCTATGACCCAGCAATAGCACTGCTAGGAATTTACCCAAGGGATACAGGAGTACTGATGCATAGGGGCACTTGTACCCCAATGTTTATAGCAGCACTCTCAACAATAGCCAAATTATGGAAAGAGCCTAAATGTCCATCAACTGATGAATGGATAAAGAAACTGGTTTATATACACAATGGAATACTACGTGGCAATGAGAAAGAATGAAATATGGCCCTTTGTAGCAACGTGGATGGAACTGGAGAGTGTATGCTAAGTGAAGTAAGTAATACAGAGAAAGACAGATACCATATGTTTTCACTCTTATGTAGATCCTGAGAAACTTAACAGAAGTCCATGGGAGAGGGGAAGAAAAAAAAAAAGAAGTTAGAGAGGGAGAGAGACAAAGCATAAGAGACTCTTAAAAACTGAGAACAAACTGAGGGTTGATGGGAGGTGAGAGGGAGGGGAGGATGGGTGATGGGTATCGAGGAGGGCACCTTTTGGGATGAGCACTGGGTGTTGTATGGAAACCAATTTGACAATAAATTTCATATTAAAAAAAATAAGGAGTTAATATTTTAATTGCACATACATTTTTTAACAGCTTCAGTTTATGTACTATTTATATATGGTTTAAAATTTTGTTAATGTTTATTTTTGAGAGAGAGACAGAGCATGAGCAGGGGAGGGGCAGAGAGAGAGGGAGACACAGAAACTGAAGCAGGTTCCAGGCTCTGACCTGTCAGCACAGAGCCCACCACGGGGCTCAAAACCACGAACCGTGAGATCATGACCTGAGCTGAAGTCTGGAGCTTAACCGACAGAGCCACCCAGGTCTCCCTATATAGCAATTTTTAGTTTAATTATATGAATTTCCATTTCTACTGATATTCCCTAGAAGCCTAGTTATAATGGCTGCACATTTCATTTCTGCATGTATCTCAATTCATTGCATAATTTCTCCTTTGTTGTATATTCAGTTAGTTCCAGCTTTCTTTGTCATAAATATTAGAGTTAAAACTTTATACATAACTCTTTGGCTTTATCCTTCACTATTTCTTTAGGGTAGATTGCTAGAAGTGGTTATGACGGATCACAGGTTAGAAAATTTTCAAAGTTCTTAACTTCCATTGCCAAATTCCTTCCCGAGAAGTAGTCCCAATTTATAATTCCCCTGGCAGTGTAACAGAATGTTCCTCTTACTTTACCTTCAGCAATATCAAGTATTACGATTTAAATTATCTAAATTTATAGCAATTTGACAGGCATCTTCTTTTCATGTTTATGTTTTCTGATTAATAGGGTGAACATTTTTCTTACATTTATTAAGCCTTCATGTTTCTTTGGCGAATTCTTTTTTTATGGCTTTTGTATAGCTTTTCTATCAGGTTATGAATATTTTTCTTATTTATTTACAAAAGCTTCTTGTGAGAAGCTTTTACATAAATGTATGTATATAAAGGGGCAATTACTGAAAATGTCTCTTATTGCTTTCAGGAATTTTTTTACATTGACATATAACTGACATATTAC
Source organism: Neofelis nebulosa (assembly GCF_028018385.1). NCBI lineage: Eukaryota > Metazoa > Chordata > Mammalia > Carnivora > Felidae > Neofelis > Neofelis nebulosa. Next base: position 4,896,090 of record NC_080794.1, on the reverse strand, counting down.
ATTTGTTTCATGGGTACGACAGAATTATGCATTATCTGTATATATTATGAAATGAACACCACAATAAATCTACTTAACATCAGTCACCATACACAGGTGTAATTGTTTTTCTCGTGATGAGAACTGTTTAAGGTCTACTCTCAGCAACTTTCAAATATACAATACAGTGTTATTAACTACAGTCACCACATTGTACATTATGTCCCCAAGACTTATGTATTTTATAACTGGAAGTTTATACCTTTGATCCCACCCCCTTCAACCTATCTCACCCACTCCCCTACCTCCTGTCTAGCAACCACCAATCTGCTCTCTGAGATTTTTTTTTTCTTCAAGATTCTACCTAGAAGTGAAATCAGAAAAAATGTTTAATGTTTATTTATTTATTTTTGGGAGGGAGAGAGGGAGACAGAATCCTAAGCAAGCTCCCTGCCAGCAGCACAGAGCAGCCGACATGGGGCTGGAACTCACGAACTGTGAAATCCATGACCTGAGCCGAAATTAAGTCAGACGCTTAACCAACTGAGCCACCCAGGTGCCTCAAGATCAAAATCTTTTTGAAAAACTATTCTTTTGTAAAACATTTCTAGATATATGATGAATTTTTTTCATTGTTGCTTTGATAAAAGAAATATATTTCCATGATGCCATGTAATAAGTTATTATTAATATAAAGAAAAACTACTGGGTTTATATATTTATCTTATGTCTTGCCCTTTCAGCTAACTCATTTAATCCTTATAAGCAATTTTCGGTGGACTTTCTGTTTTTTGTTTTATTTTATGATTTCTTTTAATGTTTATTTATTTTGAGGGGGAGAGAGCGAGCAAGCATGAGTGGGGGAAGGGCAGAGAGGAAGGGAGAAAGAGAACCCCAAGCAGGCTCTGCACTGTTAGCACAGAGCCCGATGCAGGGTTCAATCTCATGAACCATGAGATCATGACTTGAGCCAAAATCAAGAGTCAGACACTTAACCAACTGAGCCACCCAGGTGCCCATCTGGTTTTTAGACCTATTATTGTGCAAATGACAAGAAAATTACTTTTTTCTTCTTTGTTTTCAGAGTTATTCATTTCTATTTTATATACAATTTCATTGGCCAGAAGTTCTCAAACAGTGTTAAATAATCATTTAATCCTAGAAAATATTCTTGACTTACTCCTGATCTTAATGGAAACAACTCTAGTATTTCATTGTTAAGTAAGATGTGGATTACTGGATCAAGATAAAGCCCTTTTTAAAAAATGTTTATTTTTGAGAGAGAGAGAGACAGACAGACAGACAGAGTGCAAGCAGGCGAGGGGCAGAGAGAGAAGGAGACACAGAATCTGAAACAGGCTCCAGGCTCCGCGCTGTCAGAATGGAGCCTGACACGGGCTCAAACTCACAAACTGCGTGACATCATGACCTGAGTCGAAGTTGGGTGCTTAATCAACCAGGTCACCCAGGTGTCCCAGGATAAAACTCTTTACCATAGGAAGAACACATCATTACATTCCTAATTTTCTAAAGACTTACAAAAATCTCGAAGAAATGTTAAACTTTACTCACTTTTAGGCAATATATGGAAATTATATGATTTTTTGTTGGACCAATTAAAGTGATGACTTAACAGACTGCCTAACATTAAACTATCCCTGAATTATTTTATAATTTACCACTGAATTTAATTTCCTAGCATTTTATTTATGATCACCCTATTTATATTCATAGTACAATTTTATTGATAGCAAAATTTTCCAAATAGTTTCATGAACACAGCTTCCACAATGGGTTCCTGAAATCAAATTAAGCTTGTGAATTCTCTGTGCTGAACGAACCATGGAAATTCAATAGTATGCATAAAATATTAAGTTCAATACTAAAAAGTAAAGTTCAATACTAAAAAAACCATCAGAGAAAGAAAAAATTTGCTTGGCTTTTCCCCCAAATCCTTCATAGGTTTTTCTCTGCTTAAGTTGTCAGCTTTATTTTGAGTTAGTTTTGCTAATTCATACTTTTTAAGGATACATTCATTTCTGCATCAAACATAATGGCAACAGCTTGACTATAGGTGGTAAACTTCATGATTAAGATAAACGTTCTCTTTCTCAATTATTACAAGCATTTTAGTGTGTTTATGAGAGGCTGCGAAGAGCTCACCAGTTACATGTCATTTTTATTTATTTATTTATTTATTTTTAATGTTTATTTATTTTTGAGAGAGACAGAGACAGAATGCGAGTGGGGTAGGGGCAGAGAGAGAGGGAGACACAGAATCGGAAACAGGCTCCAGGCTCCGAGCCGTCAGCCCGGAGCCTGACGCGGGGCTCGAACTCACGGACCGCGAGATCGTGACCCGGCTGAAGTCGGACGCTTAACCGACTGCGCCACCCAGGCGCCCCTGTATTTTATTTTTTATATAAAATGAAATCCACATAGCATCATTGCCTGTTACCTTCACACTCAGGTAGTTACAATAGCTGATTTTATATGTCAATTTGGCTGGGCCACGGTGCCCAGATATTTGGTCAAATATTATTCTGGGTGTTTCTGGGAGGGTGTTTTGGGATGATATTAACATTTTTTTTTTCAACGTTTTTTATTTATTTTTGGGACAGAGAGAGACAGAGCATGAACGGGGGAGGGGCAGAGAGAGAGGGAGACACAGAATCGGAAACAGGCTCCAGGCTCCGAGCCGTCAGCCCGGAGCCTGACGCGGGGCTCGAACTCACGGACCGCGAGATCGTGACCTGGCTGAAGTCGGACGCTTAACCGACTGCGCCACCCAGGCGCCCCTGTATTTTATTTTTTATATAAAATGAAATCCACATAGCATCATTGCCTTGTTACCTTCACACTCAGGTAGTTACAATAGCTGATTTTATATGTCAATTTGGCTGGGCCACGGTGCCCAGATATTTGGTCAAATATTATTCTGGGTGTTTCTGGGAGGGTGTTTTGGGATGATATTAACATTTAGATGGAGAGGCTGAGTAAGGCAGATTGTCCTCCATAATGTGTGTGGGTCTCACCTAATCAGTTGAAGGTTTAATTAGAAAAGACTCACCTCCCTGAGCAAAAAGTAATTCTGCCAGCTGACAGCTTTTGGACTTGAGCTGCAGCATCATCTCTCTCTCTCTCTCTCTCTCTCTCTCTCTTTCTTTTTTTTTTTTTCTTTTCTTTCTTTTTTTTTTTTTTCTTTTGTGTCCAGCCTGCTGGATTACTCTGCAGATTTTGGACATGTTATCTTCTACACTCCCATGAGCCAATTCTTTAAAATAAATTTTTTTATCTATCTCTCCATCTCATCTCATCTCTCTCTCTCTCTCTTCTATTGGTTCTGAAGAACCCTAATATAGTAATGAACAGTTAATGTCTTAGATTTACAGAATTTCTGAGCTGAAAGGAACCTGAAGGATCATCTAGTTCCAGGAGTAATCATCAAACAGTAAACCAAAGATCAGTGTTTGACACTTTACTAAGCCTTGTAGAAATCAAGTCACGCATATCATCTAGCTTCCACTGCTAACTGATGTAAGATCAATGTGGACAGCACGCAAGTACATAAACAACACCAGCAAAATATCAAAGAACCACAACACTGTCAATACAAGTCTAATTTTATCACTTTCTGCTTTAAAAATATTTAAGTGGTACTCATTTGCTTACACAAAATACCAAATTCCTTACCATGAACTTCAAGCCACTAAACAATGTAACCCCACACAGCCTCCCCAACCCGGCTCCTGATGCTCCACTCCTGTGCCTCCCTGCACACTGTCCAATCCCCATGGTCTTCCCCAGACCTTTTTTCTCTTAATTGTTCTTAATTCTTCATGGTCAAGTTCAGTCCCCACACCCCTACACTGTGATGCTGTCCTGTCACTCTAAATCAAAGGATGGGGGCGCCTGGGTGGCGCAGTCGGTTAAGCGTCCGACTTCAGCCAGGTCACGATCTCGCGGTCCGTGAGTTCGAGCCCCGCGTCAGGCTCTGGGCTGATGGCTCGGAGCCTGGAGCCTGTTTCCGATTCTGTGTCTCCCTCTCTCTCTCTGCCCCTCCCCCGTTCATGCTCTGTCTCTCTCTGTCCCAAAAATAAATAAAAAACATTGAAAAAAAAAATAAAATGTTAAATCAAAGGATGGCTTGCTACCCTGGCTTCTGCCAAATGGTATAGATAATGTCAAGATGGCATCTCCCCCTTTCAGGGACAGACCACATTTCATTCACCTTCTTCTTGCTGAAATGTCAAAGGAGGCTCAAAACATGTTTAATGAATGAACAAACAGACTATACACATAAATATTTAAGCATTTGGTTCTTAATGGCTGTTGTTATTGCCTATGTGCCAAATTTGCACAGAATGCCTCACTCTGTAATTGGAGAAGGAGAAACCTGGAGATCAATGAAGGTGACGTCCCTGGCAGTCATTGAAAGATAGATGTAGAATGTAGGAAGTAAGAATGTCCCTGTTTCTTCTGAGCAGCCCCAAAATGAAGGCACCAAGCTAAAATCTATATAGTACGCCAAAGTCATCAGCTCCCAGTTAATAGCTAATAGGATAGGTAGTATTGAAGAGGGCTGGATTATGTCTTCTGGTGATCTGGTGATATTCTCTGCTTTGGGGGATAGTGGACTCTACAAGGTGAAAAATAGGTGATAAGTATTTATTTTAATTCAAGCAATAATGCCTGGGAAGTGGGCTCTACAAAGAATCCTTACAATAAAAAGAGAAGTGTGGCCTCATGGACAAGACTTCTCACACTTAAATGGTCTCCTGCACCACAAAGGATCAGGCAACAAGAGACATCAGTGGTGAGATTCCAGATGGAAGCCAACAGAGCAGTCTGTGAGGCCACAGAAATATTAAGCACCTTTGAGAAAGGAATCAAGGTGAAGTGACAGAGGTTTTTGGGTTAGCAAATGATAAGGATGGAATTCTCTTGAGGCATTCATAGTTCATCTGTAGTGCCACACACTGGCGTACAGGGAAGGGAAATCATGGCAGTCAATGATGGCCCCTAAAGATGGAGGAAACTGCCATATTGCTTGTGGGTACAGACAGTATGCGCAATCATTGAGATATGATCTCTTGGGAGTTCTTGCAAGAGGAGAGGCACCAGGCTGTGCAGCATGATGGACTACCCATGTGTCTGGGCAGGTGCTCAAAATAAGAAAAGCATCATGTGCACAGCTGGTTCAAATCCGCAAATCAATCAATGTGATACATCACATTAATAAAAGAAAGACAAGAACCACATGATCCTCTCAATAGATGCAGAGAAAGCATTTGACAAAATACAGCATCCTTTCTTTATAAAAACCCTCAAGAAAATAGGAGTAAAAGGATCATACCTCAAGATCATAAAAGCCATGTACAAAAGACCCATCATTAATATCATCCTCGATAGGAGAAAATTGAGAGCTTTCCCCCTACAGCCAGGAACACGACTGGGATGCCCACTCTCACCACTGTTTTTTAACATAGTGCTGGAAGTCCTCGCCTCAGCAATCAGACAGCACAAAGGAATAAAAGGCATCCAAATTGGCAAGGAGGAAGTCAAACTATCATTCTTCGCAACAACATGATACTCTATATAGAAAACCCAAAAGATTCCACCAAAAAACTGCTAGAACTGATCCATGAATTCAGCAAAGTTGCAGGATATAAAATCAATGCACAGAAATCGGTTGCATTTCTCTATACCAATAATGAACAGGAAAGAGAAATCAAGGAATTGATCCCATTTACAATTGTATCAAAAACCATAAAATACTTAGGAATAAACCTAACCAAAGAGGTAAAAAAAAATCTATACACTGAAAACTATAGAAAGCTTATGAAATAAATTAAAGAAGACACAAAAAAATGAAAAACATTCCATGCTCATGGATTGGAATAACAAATACTGTTAAAATGTCAGTACTACCCAATCTACATATTCAATGCAATCCTTATTAAAATAACACCAGCATTCTTCACAGAGCTAGAATAAACAATCCTAAAATTTGTATGGAACCAGAAAAGACCCTGAATAGCCAAAGCATTCCTGAAAAAGAAAACCAAAGCTTGAGGCGTCACAATCCCAGACTTTGAGATATATTATAAAAGCTATAATCATCAAGAAAGTATGGTACTAGCACAAAAACAGACACTTAGATCAGAACAGAATAAAGAAGCGAGAAATGGACCACAAACATATGGCCAACTAATCTTTGACAGAGCAGGAAAGAATATCCAATGGAATAAAGATAGTCTCTTCAGCAAATGGTGCTGGGAAAGCTGGACAGTGACATGCAGAAGAACGAACCTGGACCACTTTTTTACAACTGACACAAAAATAAACTCAAAATGGATGAAAGAACTAAACGTAAGACAGGAAGCCATCAAAATCCTAGAGGAGAAAGCAGGCAAAAACCTCTTTGACCTCGGCTGCAGCAACTTCTTACACAACACATCTCCGGAGGCAAGGGAAACAAAAGCAAAAATGAACTATTGGGACCTCATCAAGATAAAAAGCTTCTGGACAGCGAAGGAAACAATCAGCAAAACTAAAAGGCAACTGACGGAATGGGAGAAGATACTTGCAAATGACGTATCAGATAAAGGGTTAGTATCCCAAATCTATAAAGAACTTATCAAACTCAACACCCAAAAAAACAAATAACCCAGTAAAGAAATGGGCAAAAGACATGAATAGACAGTTCTCCAAAGAAGACATCCAAATGGCTAACAGACACATGAAAAAAATGTTCAACGTCACTCATCATCAGGGAAATACAAATCAAAACCACAATGAAATACCACCTCACACCTGTCAGAATGGCTAAACCTAACAACTCAGGCAACAACAGATGTTGGCAAGGATGCGGAGAAAGAGTATCTCTTTTGCACTGCTGGTGGAATGCAAACTGGTGCAGCCACTCTGGAAAACAGTATGGAGGTTCCTCAAAAAATTAAAAACAGAACTACCCTACGATCTAGCAATTGCACTATTAGGTATTTACCTAAAGGGTACAAAAATACAGATTTGAAGGGGCACATGCACCCCAATGTTCATAGCAGTGCTATTGACAATAGCCAAAGTATGGAAAGAGCCAAAATGTCCATCAACAGATGAATGGATAAAGATGTGTTGCATACACACACACACACACACACACACACACACACACACACACAACGGAGTATTACTCAGCTATCAAAAAGAATGAAATCTTGCCATTTGCAATGACATGGATGGAGTTAGAATGTATTATGCGAGTTAAAATAAGTCAGTCTGAGACAAATGTCATATGACTTCACTCATGTGGAATTTAAGATACAAAACAGATGAACATAAGGGAAGGGAAGCAAAAACAAAATAAAAACAGGGAGGGGGGACAAAACATAAGAGACTCTTAAATATAGAGAACAAACTGAGGGTTGCCGGAGGGGTTGTGGGTAGGGGGATGGGCTAAACAGGTAAGGGGCATTTAGGAGGACACTTGGGATGAGGACTAGGTGTTATACACAGGGCATGAATCACTGGAATCTACTCCTGAAATCATCATTGCACTATATGCTAACTAACTTGGATGTACATCTAAAAAAATAATAAATAAAAAAGAAAAGCAACCTGAACCATCAGAAAGAAGCCACTCCTCTAAGCCACAGCTGCCTTGGCAGAAGCGCTATTCTTTTTTTTTTTTTTTAATTTTTTTTTTTTCAACGTTTTTTATTTATTTTTGGGACAGAGAGAGACAGAGCATGAACGGGGGAGGGGCAGAGAGAGAGGGAGACACAGAATCGGAAACAGGCTCCAGGCTCCGAGCCATCAGCCCAGAGCCTGACGCGGGGCTCGAACTCACGGACCGCGAGATCGTGACCTGGCTGAAGTCGGACGCTTAACCGACTGCGCCACCCAGGCGCCCCCAGAAGCGCTATTCTTAAACGGAAACACACGTGACTATTATTTGCAAAAATAGGAGATAAAATTCAGATCTTTCAGATGAAAGGAAAAAGAATAGCTCTGATTTAAAAAGGTATGTCTAAAGTGGTCCCACTCCAAATTAACCACCTAGAGATCCCGTATTCCCTGGTAAACTTTTCCTCCTGTCCCCCACCAAAACAAACAAAACAAAACAAAAAATTCAAACCCTGGAGATTCTCTTCAGGCATTCCTTCCCATTCTCACTCAGCAAATTACCTCCCCTTCTACTTCAGAGAAAATGGAGGCTCTCAAGGAAAGAATCCCTGAACTTCGTACTTGCGCCCTGCGCAAGTACGCCCTCCTCCGTACTTTCCTTCCTTGCCTCCTGACACAGGAGACTTGTGCCTCCACCAGAGCCATCTGCCACCTCTCTCCTACATGGCTATCTTGTAACAGAACAGGAAACAATGAGTCGACAGGCTTCATTCTAGGTGAGCCTTCTTCCCATACAAAGTGATGCTCCCATACAAACATCACTCAGTCTCTGAGCTGAACTGAGGAAACACAACTTTTATAGGCACTGCGGGTGTCATGAGCCAGTGGGATCTTACAAAACAGCTGGGCCAACCTTATGTTTATAGAAATGGTTCTGGTTATTTTGTACAATGGTCTCTGTTCTGAAAAAGAGATGGGACTTTATTTCACTGGCATTTACCTTGGAAGTACAGGTGATTGCTATTATTTTTTATTATTATTTCGCACGCAAAGAAAACTTGTATTTGTCTATCTAAAAACTGTCATCTATATTGTTCCGTATGCTGGGCTTTTGGAAAGGTCCTCTGGCTTAAAACTGGAAGACATTCACTTCTCTTTCCCACAGAAACCAACTACCTATATAAGTAGCTTTTCATAAAGGTCAGGGTTGACCTCCGAGATTCTTAGAATCATGACTCCAAGACTCTTCCTGTACAATCTCTAAACATTCTGTCTCCTGGCTCCTACCCTTACCTCCTCCCACTTTTCTAGATACTTCTCTGTACTCGTGGCCATTTTCTTTTCTTGTCTGTTATGTGTATGTTTCCCAGGGCATGGTCTTAGTCTTTCTACTACCAATCACTGCACCTGGACAGAAGCATTCATTCTGAGATGAATTTGGGGGTCAGTGCTGCTGACCCCCCAAATCCATATTTTCAGTGAGAACCTTTCTCCTGAGCCCCACTTAGATGTCTGATGGGCACTCCCAATTCAACATGTTCAAGGTTGTCCTAATCCCCCAAGTTCCATAACCTTTGTTCGTTCTTCCCTCAGATGCTGCCATGATGCCTGTGCTAGAAACTCTCCCTGTCACCCACACCATCCAAACATCTCACTACTTCACAACTGCTCCTTCACGTAGAAACTTCACTGGGCACAAATTCTGTTTACCTGAATCTATCAGCATAGCCTGATCCTGTGCTCAGACCCAAGTGCCTCACAGGGATGAGATAATATTATATCATTTGGTAACTTTTTATGAATGGTTCATGCATGGTAGGCTAAAATTTTTTTTAAAAAAACTTTGCCTAATCATTAAAGGAAAGGGACACAGCAATGGTGATACTAGGAACATTCTCGTAATATTCCCAAACGGCCAACGTTCCCTTGCAAGCCCTTGCTCTGGGCAGGTCCAGCGACAGGTGCTGGGGACGCAGAGGTACAAGGTCGTCCCTGCCTCCAAGCTGCTTACAGAGTAAGGGAGGAGAGTGGCAGGGATATCATCACCATTCGCCAGGCAAGTCCTTTCACATGAGGTACAGAAACCAGGGGTTGGGGTTGATGTAACCAGGGAACACCACTCAGACCAGGGCTGTGCGACAAATTTCCTGGGGACAATGAAATTTAAGATGGGTTTTCAACTTGATCATCTCTTCACTTTGTTTTCTGTTCAGTCACCTATAAAATGAGACTTTATTTATTTAAAAAATTTTTTTTAATGTTTATTTTTGAGAGAGAGAGACTGAGTGTGAGCGGGGGAAGGGCAGAGAAAGAGGGAGACACAGAATCCGAAGCAGGCTCCAGGCTCTGAGCTGTCAGCACAGAGCCCAACGCAGAGGTCGAACCCATGAACGGTGAGATGATGGCCTGAGCTGAAGTCGCATGCTCAACCGACTGAGCCACCAGGTGCCTCTTCGAGAGGCCTTTAGTCAGCTCCTTCACAACTGTTCTTTAATTAGCCATCTGATCACACTCTCCATCTCTAATGCCAAAAGGATCTTTGCTTTTATTATTCAAAGGCTTGGAACACTAGGGTTTGATGTGGAAGGGAGAAGACTTAGGCCACATCATAACAAGAAAAGAAGAAGAAAAACGGCCTTCCCAGCTCACCGTCTCATTTTCAGGGAGCTGGACTGTCAGGCCAACCTCATTCAGATGGACAGGAAGGTTGGCAGTCACGTTTAACACGCTCGCAGTCTGCGGATACTTTCTAGACACTCTGGTCTGGCACTGTGAGTACACGGTGCCCTCTTTCTGAATAAATTACAGAACAATTACAGCCCAAGGGAGGGGAGTGCTCCCTTTCTGCTGCCACCGCAGTGATTCAGAAGGTGCCCAGGCCTACAGCATGGGGGTGGGGCTCAGAGACAGCAGCCCCTGCCTAGCATCACCAGCAATCGTCTAGGATGGGAGAGGCCATGGGAGGCCCTGACCCCAATACTCAAGCCCCAACGGTGCTCTGGTTGCAGACACACAAGGTGACGTGAACTGGCAAATGATCCAGACTGAGTCTCTGTGCCTTCAGAACTTTCAGCTCTCCCCGCTGTTGGCTTTACAGCCAAGCTCTAGCTCTGGTGCCTTGCAGCACCGCCAAGAGACTGAATGTAAAAATGGACAGTGACTAGACCGTGCATACAAAATAAAACTCTGACCCACTACCTGCAGGGACCTGTTCAGGAAACCGACCCCTATGTACAAGGAACAGGCTAGGAAGCCCGCCTGCTAGTAGTCAGACTTAGGAAGTCAGGCTGCTGTCTCTAGTAACAATCCAGGGGGCCAGGTAATGCCTGTAACAGCCCCAAATGGCCAGAAGGTTAATAACTGACGGCTTCCTTAACTTTCGTTCCTGCTTCCAATTCGGGGCCAACCAGAGAAAGCCAAATATGCAGTCCTAACCAGTCACGTAGGATGTCCCTCTAAGGCTTAGCCCACCTCCAGCCACCCCAGGATGACAGAGTCCATTCAGGGCAGACCTGGAAACTTCCATTTTGTGCACCACACAGCTTTCCCACTCCTCTGCTATCTTTGAGTCTCTACCAAAATGCAAGTGATGGTGGCTGACCCCGTGGCTGTTGTAAGGTCTGCATAACAGCCTTTGCTTTTCTCACTCGGTGGGTCTTCACTTATTGCCACACTGCCGTTCAGACTCACTGGCTTTAATCCCCGGCCTCAAGCTCTTGTCTCCAGATCTTGCCCTCTTAGTCCTTTGCTGGGCACTCTCTCAAGAATGAACAATCGAGGGGCGCCTGGGTGGCTCAGTCGGTTAAGTGTCCGACTTCGGCTCAGGTCACGATCTCACGGTCTGTGAGTTCGAGCCCCGAGTCCGGCTCTGGGCTGATGGCTCAGAGCCTGGAGCCTGCTTCCGATTCTGTGTCTCCCTCTCTCTCTGCCCCTCCCCCGTTCATGCTCTGTCTCTCTCTGTCTCAAAAATAAATAAACGTTAAAGAAAAAAAAAAGAATGAACAATCGATATCCAAGGTTGTTTGAAAGAGGTGAGGTGGGCAAGATGATTAATTTAGGAATCTGAGAAGATAAAAGTAGCATTCCCATCTTTGAAAACACAGTTTTTATTGTGAGCCACGGCAGCAAGAACAGACACAGTCATGGCTGAAGTGAGGGTGTGGGAACAGGTACAGACACAGATACAGGCGTGGATGTATGTTTTCCTCTATGTGGTGTAAAGGATGCGGTAAGGAGGGGGATATCACCCCGAAGGAAAAGTGTTGTGTTCCCTATGAAAACAAGGAAATCAGGAAGTAGAAAGAAAAGGAAAAATGAGTTGCTGACAAGTCTGTAACCACAGCAATAACATTTCTCCTTGAAAACTGGCCACACATCAGCTGACTAGTGTGTGCATTTTCGAGATACACACACACACACACACACGCACGCACACACGCACGCACAGACTCTAACAACCAGCAATGCATTCATTATTTTCCTTCTTCCTTATGTATGGGCAATCCCATGATACTTTATAATTGCATCTAAAATTATTATATGCGATGAGATGCGAATATCATCAATCACCTTATCAACACTTGAAATAGTCGAGATAATTAGAATATGGTAAAGAAAGCAACGGCCGACAAACATCTACATCAGCACTCTATTCTTACTCTCTCAATAAAGAAGTAGTTGTACTCCTATGGCGCAAACACTAATACTCTAGAAGGAACCAGGAGGAAATTATAAGCAGCCTGTAGTACTGGGTTTCTAAATGGGCCATTCAGTCTTTCTTACCTCCCTCCCTCCGCTCCCTCCTCCGAACCTCACCCAACCCCACCACCCTGGTCAAGCTTTCCGTCACTTCTGTCTCTCATACTGACATCTCCAATATCACTCCTTGTTAAAATTCTTGCCTTGAAATCCAGAAAATGAAGAATCCAGTAGTTACACACTAGGGCAAGGAAGGGTCTGTATCCCTCTGAGGGAAAATACACAGGTAGCACGTTTAATCTAGAAGCTTGCTTGGCATTGGCACAGTTACCCAAAGCCCCTCCTGGAACATCTCTTCCTGTGTCCCTCACAAGACTCGATCAGCTCCAGGAGCAGGTGTGAACACTCAGCTCACCACGTGGAATCCCAGGTACTAATCACTTCCCTTGGTGATCACCCCCCCACACCCAACTGCATGTCAGTCATTCTGTGAGGTGCTGAGATTTTACATCAAGCATTCAGGTGGGGGGGGGAGCGGGGTGCAGCTACCCCTGAAACCCAGTTTCTATCTCTTTCTTTCAAAACACATTATTGTTTCCTTGAAATACTGATCAAAACACACCTCCACAGAGATGTCCCGAATGGGTCCCAGAGGGCCCTTATGAAACGGGTTCCTCCAGCACCCTGGCTGCACGAACTGATACACGGGACTCCACATTTGCACATTTCCTACCCGGGCTCTGGCCTCCGGACTGCAAACACTGTTGTCTGCTCCCGTGTGACATGTTCAGTTCCACTTCTCAAGGAGCGTGGTTTCTGATGCCTCCATCCCGCGCACATCCCTCTGGGAAGCAGGAAGGCGGGAGCTTCCAGAGTGCATCTAACACGCTGATTGCATCCTTTACCTGTCGGAAACTCGCCAGGCAGAGGGCAAGCTGAGGACTGCTAAGTGCACCAGGTTTCTTTCGCCAATCTGGGGCAGAAATGTTACTTCCCATCAGCCACCCAGAGCAAGAGAGACTGAGCAGCCCGTAGGAAAGAAAAGCTCATGACAAGCCCTCAACTAGGCCCCAGAAGTGCAGTTCAACTGCGTGACAGGGACAGAAGTGCTGACCATCAGGGGCCTCATCCTCACTCCCCTAACGAGTCTTCCAGAGGACACTCTCCGCTCATGTCTTGTCCTCTCTGACAGCGTTAGAGGTGGAGAAAATGTAGAAGGCTGGGCCGGCGCAAGAAAAGGTCATCAACACAGATTCCTGGTGCAAATGACACCAATAATTTGAAGGGCGTGGAAGGGCTGAGAGAAGCTTGGCTAACGTAGGAGAACAGCGAGCAAGCAGTGAAAGTGACAAGGGAGTTTCCAGGGGCAGAGGGCAGAGGAGCTAGGGACAGCTCTCGTGACAAGTGATACTTTGTGGGAAGAGAAACAGGTTTTCCAGAAGTCTCTCATGTGCCCTATGGTGGAAATCCCCACCTCACGGTCATGCTCTCTACACGTCCCCAAGAGACCTTCCAGAAAGACCGACGTTGTTCGGCAGTGCCTGTCAGGCGTTAGGTGTCGTGTCTCCCGCGTCCTGTTCCATGCGGAGGCTGCCTTCAAGGCAGGAGCAAAGGGGCCTGCGGTTTGGGAGACTGGCAGCTCGGAGCTGGGTCCCGAGTACCTAACCACACCGTGGCTTGGATCCCAACCTAGAACTGGGTCCAGAGAGTAATCTCCCAACTGCCCAGGTGCCGGACCGCTGCTTGGAGGGGCTTGGGGGTGTGACAAGCATAATCTGTGATAAGCCCCGGAATCCCACTCAAAGTAGAAAGATGCAGAGCCAATACTGTGAGTCCAGAGTTACAGTTTTGGGGAAAAGACGCTGTGAAAAAGACACTGCAAATATCACACGGAAACCAAACCTTTGCACGAATCTGTCACTTCCTGGGAAAGACTAAGAAGATTCCTCACACGTTTACAGGTTTGACCCAAATCTCGGGAGGCACAATTCTACCGGCCTTGGATACTTCCCAAGAAGGGGAGAGGTGTTTGATTGCCCTGTATCCTGGCTGAGGTCACCACCGAGGTGCCCCAGTGGTGACGCAGGGTCAGAACCTGTGTGGAACATTAGACGTGCCTTGCAGCACGTCACTGCGGGAGCAGTTTCTATCTGGGAGTTATTTTTAAAATGTAAGCCTCTCCAAGAGCCATGTGAATCCTAGACACTGGCAGAACTGATTTAGATACAGATGGCAATGCCTATGTTCGGAAAATAAGACCAAATAACATAACCACAGCGGGACCAGAACTGGCCGGGGAAGTACCACACATGTGACTCAGCCTGCTGAGGGCAGAGTTGTGACAAATAAGGACCTAGTGGGTGGGTAATAAGAGTGTTTCCCAGCCCCGATCCGTGCCTCCCCTGCCCCCTCTTTCCTTCTTCCTTCTTCTTCCTCCCACCCCTAATCCCACCCCCACCTTCTAGTTTGGATCATACATGATGCCTCTGATTTGGTTCCAGGTGATGGAGGTGATATCAAATACCTGAGCACTGAGCCCCTGGTGCCTCAGTGGACCTAAAACTCAGGGAATATGTTTAGTAAGCAACTCAGCACCACCTGGGACTTGGGACAATGGATATATCCTTGTACCAGGCATGGTTTCGATGACAAGCAACATGTAGTGGCAGATTGTACCCATGAGGAAAGAACTCTGCGAAGACCCCATTTTTTTCCTCCGGCAGAAGGGTAGCCCCTGGAACCACGGAATGACACTCACAGCTCCCCCTGGAACCTTCCACAGTGTGCTTTGCCCAGGACAGCTATGCAGGCTGAGTACGCAATTGTGTGTTAATTTGCATTTGTTATATGTGAAAAACGTCTGGGTATCTCAGATGGTAATGGAATGCGCCATACCCGGTGTTGTTGAAATTTGGGATTAAAAAAGAATGTAGAGCTTTCAGTCTCAGTGGTGGGGTTTCTGGAAACAGATTCGTGATTTTTAAGACAGGGATCGTTTTACCAAGTTTTTTGGTTTTTGTTTTTTTCAGAAGAGGAATTCAGTGCCCCTAATTTGCTGGCACCAAAGCACATGAGCCTGTTGAGAGAGCCAGCTCTAGGCCGGGTGACAGTCTGCTCCAGCCACAGAGTGATGAGAAACTCTGGAGACAGCCACTTCCCTGAGGACAACTGGGGAGAGGGAGAACTGTCCAAAGTGGATTTTCTAGAAGTCCCAGCGGGTGATGTGCAGACACTCTCTTCACTCCTGAGGGAGCAATCTTAGGTAGAGATTGGTTCTCAGTGGTCTTCTCGGGTCTGTTTTGTGCTCCTTCTGGGCGCCACACCATGGCCAAGACTGTCTGCTGCTTGTGTTCAGGTTACCATATCTACAAGTACCAAATCCATGTATTCCAACGTAAGGCCAGACCAAGCCTTCTGTTCATCACAGAGGTCCTTGGGAGACTACACTGGAATCCAGACAGGACAGTGGCCAAAAGACATTTTCGGATTGTTGGTGCTAGAAGTCTTGCCAAGAGGAGGGTGGTACGTGAGTTCCTTTGGCAGAGGTGAGACCTGGAGAGGAGCCAGATCTCCTCTCTCTCCTCGCTGCTCACCGGCTCGCCCCACAAACTATTTCATGACCCCGCGGCAAGAGGGGAACACAGGAGTCTCCATGGGGTGCTCTAAGGACAAAGGTGGGATGGTGCACGCAGGGCAGGAAACACTCTCCACTTGTGTGCAGCCCCCTGCAGGTGGCAGGGTGTGGCCTGGCCTTGACAGTGCGGGAGGTGGCCACTGGTGGCCTCAGAGGACAGGCCCTTGGCCAGTGAGTCTGTGTTGCCTCCACAAACGGCCCCCACAGCAGTGCAGCCGGTCGCCAGTTCTCAGGGGCTCTGTCTGTGTGGACATCAGCAAGGGGCATTTCGAGACCTGAAGCAGTGCCTCGTGGGACTTTAAGAGAAGGGTTGTCCACAGTAAGTGGGTGCAGGAGACAGTTACATTGCAATGAGTCATTTACACACAGTCTGGGGAATCCTGCAGAACCCAAGATCACTCAGGATTATGAGACATTATTTGTTTAAATAAATAGATCTTCGTCTGCTTCCATAAAGAAAACACTATTGATCTGTTATTAGCCGGTCATTCACTCAACATTTCGGTCACTGCTGTTTTTTGTCGTTACTGAGTTTTGCGGTTATTGTATTGCTGTTGTCTGTTCTTTGCTGACATTTTTCAGCAGTGTTGACAGATTCTCAGTGAAAAATCCACAGTCTCTCAGGAAGGCATACCGGATACTGGACTGTGATTAGGAAACATGAGTAGGGCTGGAGGCATTGTCATATGAGGATGAAATCTGTTTCCTGGCCCGAATAATCATCTGCACTATTTTATTCATCGATTTAAGACGTCCAGTGAGATTCCACGCCTGCCAAGCCAGAGCTACTACAAGGGCCATAAAGATGAACAACTTGCCTTTAAAAGGGGGACACGGTTGAACACAAATAATTTCAGTGTGATGGTAAGAGCGCCGGAACAGAGTTACACCTGCAAAGAGAAGGGTGAGGCCAATTCTTTACCTGGGGACATGGGAAGGTTTCAGAGAGGAGGCAACAGCTGAAATGAATTTTGAAGGACAGGTGGGAGATTTCCTTAAGAAGGATGAAGAAAACAAGAAGAGAGAAACACCTTTCATTACCTAGCAGCTCTCTCAGTGCTCCCGCTTCACAGCTGTGTTCTCCCCTTTGAAGCAGATAATCAAGGCTTGGCTTTAAGACTGGATGGATAGTTTCAGTCAATCCAGAGTTTGTCTACATGTGTTCTGCCAGGGGCTTCAGAGGATACACTGGAAGCATGAACAAGGCTCTCATTCAAGAACCGTACTGATCAGGGTGACTGGGTGGCTCAGTTGGTTAAGCATCTGAGTCTTGGTTTCACCTCAGGTCACGATCTTGTGGTTTTCTAAGTTCAAGCCCTGCATCTGGCAAGGCAGCACAGAGCCAGCCTGGGATCCTTGCTCTCTCCCTCTCTCTCTCTGCCCCTCTCCCCTCTCACACTGTTTCTGCCTTTCTCAAAAATAAATAAACTTAAAAAAAAAACAAAAACAACTGTACTGATCACATCTTTTGGATGTAACACAACTAAGAACAAAACATCATGCCTTAAGTCCCCAGATCTGACAGAACAGAAGTAAGTTCAACAGAACCTTCTATGAGATGCACTCTACAGCTGTGTTTATTCCTCTGTAACATTGGACTCCTCTTGTATTTTCTCTATTATGCATTGCCCTTTAGTAATGATATTTTAAAGAGTAATGATATTTACGTTTAAATTCCCAAACGTCACCGTCAGCCAGGAGATATGTTTGGGAATTTTAAAGAGTAACGATATTTTAAAGATTTCTCTTGACATTTCTATTTGCACTAATGGGAAAACAGTACAATTGTTGCATAGAATCTTGCCCACTGACCTCTTGCTTCACCAATTTAGATACCAATTTCCTCCAATGTACATCTCTATTACGAAATGGAAAATTCTCAATCTATTATCTCCAGCTCTAAGGGTAGGGAGGCAAGGGTAAATACAAACACACAAATGAAAACCAAAAACCTAAGTCTCATCTCTTGAAAGAAACTTTATTTAAAAAATCTCCACCCTTTATCAGTTGCAAGATCTAGTAATTTCTAGTCTGGAATGGTCTGTAATGAAAGATCTTCAATAGGCAGAGGAGAAAAGAAAGTTAGGTATTCATTTATTAGTAAGAATTAAAAATAGCCATAGACACATAAAAAGATCACATCAGCTTTTAAACAGGAAGACAGAAGGTTTCTTTTGGTTTTTTTTTTTTTTTTTTTTTTTTTTTTTTTTACATTTACCAGTTTATTAAAGGATTTGATAAAGGTTCCAGATGAACAGCCAGGTAAAGAGATAACATAGGACGAGGTCTGGGAGAGTCCCAACTACAGGAGCTTCTGTCCCCATGGAATTGGGATGCGTCATCCTCCAGGTATGGATGTGTCTGCCAGCCTGGAAGCTTCCGGAACCCTGCACATTTGGGATTTTATGGAGGCTTCCTCACGTAGGCACAATCAATTATTAACTCTACTTCCAATATTAACTCTCTATTTCTCCATTTAGAAACTAATCCTTTTCTTGGGAAATTGACTCAAACAGGATTGTGTGTTAGCACGCTCCAATCAGACTCTCTGCTATGGGGACCCACTGTCACGCTTAAGTCCCCACAGCAGAAAGAATGGTAACATTCACATTTTCTCACCTTAACTAGAAGACCAGAAAGTTCAGAAACACCATCCTAGAGACCAAATGCCTTTTTTGGACACCTGGGAAGGAGACTTTGCAGTGATTGTAAGAAAACACATAAGATGACAGGTACACAGGGGTTACTCTATGCCTAACAGAACACAAAAAATTATCTCTAATGGGTCACTGTATTCATTTTATTGGGAATGCCAATGGAATCAGTAAACAAGGCAGGGGTGATGTGATTTCAGTGAGGAAGACTATGCCTATTGAAAATACATATAACTAAGTCAAAGACTGAATGAAGGTATAACCATATATATAAGGCCTAGCTGGACACCAATCTCTCTTTTCCTTGGCCTTTTTTTTTTTTTTTTGATAAGTTTTAGGCTTCCAGAATGACTCAGCGTAAAGTACACAGGGCTCCCCACTGCCTCCTGTGCCCTCTCCAAGTCTCTCCTATTATTAATATCTTCAATTGGTGTGGTACATTTGTTACAAATGATGAACCAATATTGATACATTCTTTTTTTTTTAAGTTTATTCATTGACAGAGAGACACAGAGAGCATGCACAATTGGGGGAGGGGCAGAGAGAGAGAGAAAGAGAGAATCCCCAGCAGGCTCCACGCTGAGCCCAATGAAGGGCTTGAACCCACAAACCATGAGATTATGACCTGAGCTGAGATCAAGAGTTGGATACTCAACCAACTGAGCTACTGAGATGCCCAAAAACATTATTCTTAACTAAAGTCCATACTTTATATTAGGGTTCAATCTAGATGTTTTACATTCTACTGGTCTGGATAAACATATAACAACATATATTCACCATTACAGTATTTCGCAGAATAGTTTCACCGCCCTAAAAGTCCTCTGTGATTCACCAATTTATCCCTTCCTCCTCCCCACTCAGAGGCCCTGGCAACCACTGATCTTTTTACTGTCTCCCTAGTTTTGCCTTTTCCAGAATGTCATATAGTTGGGATCACACAGTATGTAACCTTTTCAGATTGGTTTCTTTCACTCAGTAATATGCATCTAAGGTTCCTCCGTGTCCTTTCATGGCTTGACAGCTCATTTCTTTTTAGTGCCAAATATCATTCCACTGTCTGAAGCACAGTTTACTTATTCATTCACCTGCTGAAGGACGCCTTCGTTGCTTCTAAGTTTTGACAATTATGAGTCCAGCTACTGTAAACATTTGTGTGCTTGTGTTTGCATGCCCCCTAAGTTTTCGTCTCCCTTGAGTGAATACAAGGAGCACAACTGCTGGACTGCATGTCAGGGAGGAGTATCTTTAGTTTGGTAAGAAACTGCCGAGCTATCTTCCAATGTGAAGTCTCTGAGAAAACCTGTAAGAAGTTTTAAATTTCAGTGAAGTCCAGCTTATCAATGATTTCTTTCATGAATTGTGCTTTTGTCATCGTAGCTCAAAAGTCATCACCAAGCCCAAAGTCACTGAGATTTTCTCCTATGTTATCTTCTAGGAGTTATGTGGGTTTGCATTTTACCTTTAAGTCTGTGATCTGCTTTGAATTAATTTCAGGGAAAGGTGTAAGGTCTGGGTCTAGATTCACTTTTTTTGCATAGGGATGTCTAGCTAGTCCAGCATCATTTGTTAAAAAAGACTATCCTTTCTTCACCCAAGCTGTGCTTCTTTGCCAAAGACCAGTGGGTTGTATTCATGTGGGTCTATTTCTGGGCTTGCTATTCTGTTCCACTGATCCACTTGTCTATTCTTTCACCAACACACACTATGTCAATCACCACAGCTGTATAGGAAGGCTTGAGACCTAGTAATGTCCGTCTTCCAACTTTGCTCATCAACTTCAATACTGGATAGGCTATTCTGAACACTCTGCTTTCCAGATAAACTTGAGAATGCATTTGTTGGGGTTCCAGTTCAAAAGGGAGACACAGGAAAACCCTGATACACCGAGGATTTCACCCCATTGATACACTGAGTCTATAGTTACATAGATGGAACAACTTCCTCTTCAAAAAAATCCTAAAGGCTAGCTGAGAGATGACTACACGTTGGGCAATGACAAGAAAACCACAATGAAGTGAGTAGGAGAGGCTGGGACACAATCTGACCATAAATCCCACCTCTAACATGGTGACCCACAGCTGGGAGAAAACTCAGAACCTGGAACTTCTCCCTGGGGAGTGAAAGGTTTGAACCCCATACTGGGAAGGTCAACTTTTAGGAACTGCACCTGAGAAACGAGCCCCCAAACACCTAACTTTGAAAACCAGCAGGACTCACATCCTAAGACCCACAGTACTGTAGTGACCTGGGAGATGGCTCTTAAAGAACCTGCATACTGGGATGCCCCCCACCCCAAGGCCCAGGTCAGAGAGATGACAGCCACACTTAAAGTGAGGGAAGCTCACTTGCTTCTATGAAAACACCGTCCTGAGGGGAGGGCATCTAACAGCACACACGTCTCTCCCGGAACACTCTCCTGGAGGGGCACCAGTGGGCTATCCTGGAGCTCCCCCAGTGTCATGCTCCAGGGCTCCAGTACTTCCGGGAAGGGAGCTTTCACACGTGGCTCGTCCCCAGATTTTTGTGGCTGCAGCCCAGGGGAACCTCTTAGTTGCCTAGCTCTGGAGGCAAGGGGAACTTTGCATTCCCGGTTCCGGATAACCAGTAATAACTGCTGTCAGAAAGGAGCTCATACCCTTGTCTGGTGCCCTGATTTTTGCAGCTGCTGCCAGAGGACAAGTCTAGATTGCCTGGCTCTGGTGGCCAGTGGGGCTTACGCTTGTGGCAGGCTGCCACCCCCTCAGCACTGCGCGGACAGCAGGCTGAGGCACACCCCTCACTCGTTCTGTGAAGGAGACGTCTTTGCTTGTCCTAGAGCTTTGGCCGGAGGGGCAGTCTTCGGATCTGGCGCACACCTAGTGCACTATGGGGCTGCTCTCAAGCAACACACGCTGTGCTGCCATCTTGGCTCCCCTCCTCCACCTTGCTCCAGCTCATCTCCCAGGAGAGAGCTTGTAACCATCTGGAGCCCTAAGTTTTGCAACTGCTGCCCAGGGGATACTACCGGATTGCTTGGCCCGTGGGGCTTGTGCTTGCATAAGCTTATTTTGAAAAGCTGACGCCTGAGGGTCTGGCTTCCAATCAGTCTGAATCTAGGTGCTGAGACCCTCCCCTTAGAAACACTGACAGGTCTTGGCACATCCTTGACTGCCTGGACAAGTACAAAGGTTTGAGAGGCAACAAAAAGCTGGGGCAGGGTTGAATGACAAGGTTTATCTCCGTTAAGACTGGGAGAGGTGGCTATTTTATCTACTGTATAGAAACCAAATAGAGAGTCAAGCAAGATGAAAAACCAGAGGAATATTTGCCAAATAAAAGGACAAGAAAAAGTCTCAGGAAAAAACTTTAATGAAACAGAGATAAGTCATTTATCTGATAAGGAGTTCAAAGTAATGGTCATAACAATGCTCACCAAATTGGAGAGAAGAACGGATATACACAGTGAGAACTCCAACAAAGAGCAGGAAAACATAAGAAGATACCAAATACAAGTCACAGAGATGAGTGAAAAATACACCAGAGGGCTTCAACAGCAGACAAGGTGATGCAGAAGAAAAGATCAGTCAAGTCAAAGACGAATCAGTGAAACTCACCCCATCAGAGAAGCAAAAAGAAAAAAAAATGAAAAAGCTAAGATAGCCTAAGTGGCATATACTACAACATCAAACAGACTAATATTTGTATCATAGGGGTCCCAGAAGGAGAGAGAGAGAAAGGAACAGAAATCTTGTTTGAGGAAATAAATAATTGAAAACGTCCCTAGCCTGGAACAGAAAACAGACATCCAGATCCAGGAAGCATGGACAGTTCCACAAGAGATTAAACTAAAGAGACCTACACCAAGATACATTATAATTAAGAAGTCAAGGGGCGCCTGGGTGGCTCAGTCAGTTAAGCGTCCGACTTCAGCTCAGGTCACGATCTTGCGGTCCGTGAGTTTGAGCCCTGCGTCGGGCTCTGGGCTGATGGCTCAGAGCCTAGAGCCTGCTTCCGATTCTGTGTCTCCCTCTCTCTCTGCCCCTCCCCCGTTCATGCTCTGTCTCTCTCTGTCTCAAAAATAAATAAACGTTAAAAAAAAAAATTAAAAAAAAAAAGATGTCAAAAGGTAAAGTGACAAATGGATAAAGAAGTTGTGGTTTATATACACAATGGAATACTACTTGGCAATGAGAAAGAATGAAATCTGGCCTTTTGCAGCAACGTGGATGGAACTGGAGAGTGTTATGCTAAGTGAAGTAAGTCACACAGAGAAAGACAGATACCATATGTTTTTCACTCTTATGTGGATCCTGAGAAACTCAACAGAAGGCCATGGGGGAGGGGAAGGGGGAAAAAAGTTACAGAGAGGGAGGGAGGCAAACCATAAGAGACTCTTAGATACTGAGAATAAACTGAGGGTTAATGGGGGTGGGGAGAGAGGAGAGAGTGAGTGACGGGCATTGAGGAGGGCACTTGTTGGGATGAGCACTGGGTGCTGTATGGAAACCAATTTGACAATAAATTATATTTTTTATTTTTATTTTTTATTTATTTATTTTTTCAACGTTTTTTATTTATTTTGGGGACAGAGAGAGACAGAGCATGAACGGGGAAGGGGCAGAGAGAGAGGGAGACACACAGAATTGGAAACAGGCTCCAGGCTCCGAGCCATCAGCCCAGAGCCTGACGCGGGGCTCGAACTCACGGACCGCGAGATCGTGACCTGGCTGAAGTCGGACGCTTAACCGACTGCGCCACCCAGGCGCCCCTATTTTTTAAAAAAAGGTAAAGGGGTGCCTGGGTGGCTCAGTCAGGGTGTGTGTCCGACTTTGGCTCAGGTCATGATCTCACTGTGAGTTCGAGCCCCACATAGGGCTCCGTGCTGACAGCTCGGAGCCTGGCGCCTGCTTTGGATTCTGTGTCTCCCTCTCTCTCTTCCCCTCCCCTGCTCACATTCTGTCTCTCTCTTTCTTTCTCTCTCAAAAAAATGAATAAAACATTTCAGAAACCCCAAAGATGTCAAAAGGCAAAGACTAAAAGAGAATATTAAAAGCAGTAACAGAAAAACAACTTGTTATGTATGAGGGAACCCCCACGAGACCATCAGCAGATTTTTCAGCAGAGACCTTACAGAGTGGCATGATATAGTCAAAGTGATGAAAGAAAAAAAATCTTCCAACCCAAAACACACTGGCTGGCAAAGTTATCGTTTTGAATTGAAGGAGAGACAGAGTTCTCCAGACAAACAAAAGCTAAAGGGGTTCATCACCTTTAAACCGGTGTTGCAAGGAATGTTAAAGGGACTTCATGAAGCTGAGATGGGCACTAATCAGTAATAACAAAACATATGAAAGAATAAATCTCACTGGAAAAGTAAATATATAGTAAAGGTAGTAGACTGATCACTTATAAAGCTAGTTATGAAGGTTAAAGTAGTAAAAATAACTATAATTACAACAATTAGTGGATACACAATGATAGAAAATGTAACACCAAAAACATAAAACACAGAGGGGGAGAATAAAAATGTTGAGCTTTAGAAGTGGCTCAAAGATCCGATCTCTAACTGAGGGGCTTTCTTGGGACTGGGGCCGGCTCCCTATTCGCACACCTGGGGAGGAAGGGAGCCAAGCCTGAGTGCGGTTGTAGGTCAGAGGCTCAGTCCGCTGCTGGAGAAAGCGGTTCCCTCCCTGGAGGGCTGCGCCATAGCACAGAACCTGCCAGCGTTCTCCCCCCCACCCGCAGTGGCTGGGCAGAGGTCTCAGTCTGCAGGAGGAAAAGGCCGCAGTTTCCCGGGAGAGCTGTGGGAAAAGACAAAGCCTGCCCGCTTCCGCCCCCGCGGGGACTCGCGGCGTGGGCGGTGGCTCAGTCCCCAGTAGGAGAAGGCAGTCCTCCCTGAAGTGCGGCAGTGGCACAGACAAAGCCAGCCAGCCGGGACGCATATCGCAGCACTGAGAGGCGCTTCCCCAGTGCTAGAGCGCACAGAGCGGGACTTTGAATCCTAGCCAAGCACAGGGTCAGGGGAGTTGGTGCAGAGAGGACCGCCCCCCCGCCGTCTGTGCCCGTAGCACAGTGAGGATGACTCAAACATGAGCCTACCGGGTCCGGCTCCTGGGAGAAGAGACTGGGGAATCACCATTCCCCCCTCTACCGCCACCACCAAGGGCGGGGGGGGGGGGGGGGGGGGGAGGGCCTCAGGGGATCACTCTGGGGCCCACAGTGGAGGCGGATTCAGATTACGCCAAACCACGTCCCCTTGCACTGGGTAACTGCTTATCCACTGGAGGCCCACGGACCCTGCGGACAGCTCCTCCCGACCAGCGATGCAGCATTGCCTGGATTAACTCTAGATCAATTCTGGGTATAGCGATATATTCTGCCCCCGTTTCTCCTCATTATCTCTTCCATGCCCTAGGCTGGTTACTCTGGGTATTGGTCTGTCTAAACAGACCTATTTAATCCATTGTCTTGATACATGTTCTACACCTCCTTCTTTACACTCCTTTCTCTCTCTCTGGAATGATCAAGCCACATAGTTTCTCTGTCTGGGTAATTTTATCTTGGTTTCACTTGTCCCCACCTCCTTCTTTATTTCCCTTTCCCTCTCTCTGGATTCATCCTTTTAGCCTCTCTGCCTAATCAATGTTTCTTTTTTCTTCCCTCCACCCCATCATTTCTCTCGTTGTATGTGCTCTTCCATCAGCACTGCCTCCGTCCTCTTCTTTACTTGTAGTCGGTGTCTTTGGTTTTTTTTTGGTTTTAGTCTTTAGGTTTTTGTGTTTGTTTGTTTGTTTGTGTTATTTGATTGTGTTTGCGTGTTTTTGTCTCCTGTTTGTCTATCTGTTTTCCTTTCCAGGGCTACTCCAAGAAACAAATCAAAGCACACCTGGTGGAGGGTCCAAAACATCACTACAAGTCGGGTAATAAAATAACCAAAGTCACAACAACAGAGAGCAAGTAACAATCCCCGAAAAAACACTTCCTGAAGAGCCAGGCCCTGGACAGTGTGTGACCCTCCTTTAATATAACAGTGCTTGTAGGTGCAGAGCACACAAGCTGTTAAAACACATAAGGGACACAAAACTAGCCAAAATGACGAAACAGAAGAATTCTCCTCAAAAGAAACTCCAGGAAATAGCGACAGCTAACGAATTGGTCAAAACCGATTTAAGCAATATAATGGAACAAGAATTTAGAATAACAGTCATAAAATTAATCACTGGGTTTGAAAAAAGCATAGAGGACAGCAGAGAATCTATTGCTACAGAGATCAAGGGACTAAAAAATAGTCATGATGAATTTAAAAATGCTAGAGGGACGCCTGGGTGGCTCAGTCAGTTGAGCGTCCAGCTTGGGTCATGATCCCGCGGTTTGTGAGTTCGAGCCCCACATCGGGCTCTGTGCTGACAGCTCAGAGCCTGGAGCCTGTTTCGGATTCTGTGTCTCCCTCTCTTTCTGCTCCTCCCCTGCTCGTGCTCTGTCTCTCTCTCTCTCTCTCTCTCTCTCTCTCTCTCTCTCTCGAAAATAAATAAATAAACATTAAAAATGTTATAAATGAGGTGCAAAATAAAATGGAGGCAGCTATAGCACGGATTGAAGAGGCAGAGGAGAGAATAGGTGAATTAGAAGATAAAATTATAGAAAAAGAGGAAGCTGAGAGAGATAGAAAAATCCAGGAGTATGAGGGGAGAATTAGACAACTAAGTGATGCAGTCAAATGGAACAATATCCATATCATAGGAATTCCAGAAGAAGAAGAGAGAGAGAAAGGAGCTGAAGGTATACTTGAACAAATCATAGCCGAGAACTTCCCTGATCTTGGGAAGGAAACAGGCACTGAAATCTAAGAGGCACAGAGAACTGCCTTCAGACATACATTGATCGATCTTCTGTAAGACCTATCACACTGAAACTGGCAAAATACAAGGGTAAAGAGAGAATTCTGGAAGCACCTAGGGATAAACAGGCCCTAACATACAAAGGTAGACACATAAGGGTAGTAGCAGACCTATCTACTGAAACTTGGAAGACCAGAGAGGAATGGCAGGAAATCTTCAATGTGATGAACAGAAAAAATATGCAGCCGAGAATCCTTTATCCAGCAAGTCTGTCATTCAGAATAGAAGGAGAGATAAAGGTTTTTCCAAACAAACAAAAAAACTGAAGGAGTTCATCACCATTAAACCAGCCTTCAAGAGATCCTAAGGGGGACTCTGTGAGTGAAATGTTGCAAGGACCACAAAGTACTAGAGACACCACTACAAGCATGAAACCTACGGACATCACAATGACTCTAAACCCATATCTTTCAATAACAACACTGAACGTAAATGCACTAAATGCTCCAACCAAAAGACATAGTGTATCAGAATGGATAAAAAAAACAAAAACAAAAACAAGACCCATCTATTTGCTATCTACAAGAGACTCATTTTAGTCCAGACGACCTTCAGAATGAAAGTGAGGGGATGAAGAACTATCTATCATGCTACTGGAAGTCAAAAGAAAGCTGGAGTAGCCATACTTCTATCAGACAAACTAGACTTTAATTAAAAGCTGTAACAAGAGGTGAAGAAGGGCATTATATAACAATTACAGGGTCTATCCATCAGGAAGAACTAACAATTATAAATGTCTATGCACTGAATACAGGAGCCCCCATATATATAAAACAATTAATCACAGACATAAGCAACCTTATTGATAAGAATGTGGTAATTTCAGGGGACTTTAATACTCCACTTACAACAATGGATACATCTAGACACAGGATCAATAAAGAAACAAGTGCCCTGAATGATACATTGGATCAGATGGACTTGACAGATATATTTAGAACTCTGCATCCCAAAGCAACAGAATATATTTTCTTCTCAAGGGCACATAGAACATTCTCCAAGACAGATCACATACTAGGTCACAAAACAGCCCTTCATAAGTATACAAGAATTGAGATTATACCATGCACACTTTCAGACCACAATGCTATGAAAGTTGAAATCAACCACAGGAAAAAGTCTGGAAAACCTCCAAAAGCATGGAGGTTAAAGAACACCCTACTAAAGAATGAATGGGTCAACCAGGCAATTAGAGAAGAAATTAAAAAATATATGGAAACAAATGAAAATGAAAATACAACAATCCAAATGCTTTGGGATACAGCGAAGGCAGTCCTGAGAGGAAAATACATAGCAATCCAGGCCTATCTCAAGAAACAAGAAAAATCCCAAGTTCAAAATCTAACAGCACACCTAAAGGAACTAGAAGCAGGACAGCAAAGGCATCCCAAACCCAGCAGAAGAAGAGAAATAATAAAGCTCAGAGCAGAAATAAATAATATAGAATCTAAAAAACAGTAGAGCAGATCAATGAAACCAAGAGTTGGCTTTTTGAAAAAATAAACAAAATTGGTAAACCTCTAGCCAGGTTTCTCAAAAAGAAAAGGGAGATGACCCAAATAGACAAAATTATGAATGAAAATTGAATTATTACAACCAATCCATCAGAAATATAAGCAATTATCAGGGAATACTAGGAAAAATTATATGCCAACAAACTGGACAACCTAGAAGAAATGGACAAATTCCTAAGCACCCACGCACTTCCAAAACTCAAACAGGAAGAAATAGAAAATGAACAGACACATAACCAGCGAAGAAATTGAATCAGTTATCAAAAATCTCCCAACAAATAAGAGTCCAGGACCAGATGGCTTCCCTGGGAAATTCTACCAGACAGTTAAAGCAGAGATAATACCTATCCTTCTCAAGCCGTTCCAAAAAACAGAAAGGG
Organism: Neofelis nebulosa; assembly: GCF_028018385.1. Lineage (NCBI taxonomy): Eukaryota > Metazoa > Chordata > Mammalia > Carnivora > Felidae > Neofelis > Neofelis nebulosa. The sequence continues at coordinate 4,867,722 of NC_080794.1, read as the reverse complement.
AAGGAAAACTTCCAGACTCATTCTATGAAGCCAGCATTACTTTGATCCCCAAACCAGACAGAGACCCAGCAAAAAAAAGAAAACTACAGGCCAATATCCATGATGAATATGGATGCAAAAATTCTCAATAAGATACTAGCAAATCAAATTCAACGGCATATAAAAAGAATTATTCACCATGATCAAGTGGGATTCATTCCTGGGCTGCAGGACTGGTTCAATATTCGCAAATCAATCAATGTAATACATCACATTAATAAAAGAAAAGATAAAAACCATATGATCTTATCAATCAATGCAGAAAAAGCATTTGACAAAATTCAGCATCCTTTCTTAATAAAAACCCTCAAGAAAGTCAGGATAGAAGGAACATACTTAAACATCATAACAGCCATTTATGAAAAGCCCACAGCTAATATCATCCTCAATGGGGAAAAACTGAGAGCTTTCCGCCTGAGATCAGGAACATGACAGGGATGTCCACTCTCACCGCTGTGTTGAACATAGTGTTGGAAGTCCTAGCATCAGCAGTCAGACAACAAAAGGAAATCAAAGGCATCAAAATTGGCAAAGATGAAGTGAAGCTTTCACTTTTTGCAGATGTCATGATATTATACATGGAAAACCCAAAAGACTCCACCAAAAGTCTCTTAGAACTGATACATGAATTCAGCAAAGTAGCAGGATACAAAATCAATGTACAGAAATCAGTTGCATTCTTATACACTAATAATAAAGCAACAGAAAGACAAATAAAGAAACTGACCCCATTCACAATTGCACCAAGAATCATAAAATACCTAGGAATAAACCTAACCAAAGATGTAAAAGATCTGTATGCTGAAAACTATAGAAAGCTTATGAAGGGAATTGAAGAAGATACAAAGAAATGGAAAAACATTCCATGCTCATGGATTGGAAGAATAAATATTGTTAAAATGTCAATACTACCCAAAGCTATCTACACATGCAATGCCATCCCAACCAAAATTGCACCAGCATTCTTCTCAAAGCTAGAACAAGCAATCCTAAAATTTGTATGGAACCACAAAAGACCTCGAATAGCCAAAGTTATATTGAAGAAGACCAAAGCGGGAGGCATCACAATTCTAGACCTTAGCCTCTACTACAAAGCTGTCATCATCAAGACAGCATCATATTGGCACAAAAACAGACACATAGACCAATGGAATAGAATAGAGACTCCAGAATTGGACCCACAAATGTATGGCCAACTCATCTTTGACAAAGCAGGAAAGAATTTCCGATGGTAAAAAGACAGTCTCTTTAACAAATGGTGCTGGGAGAACTGGACAACAACATGCAGAAGAATGAAACTAGACCACTTTCTTACACCATTCACAAAAATAAACTCAAAATGGATAAAGGACCTGAATATGAGACAGGAAACCATCAAAACTCTAGAGGAGAAAGCAGGAAAAGACCTCTCTGACCTCAGCCACAGCAATTTCTTACTTGACACATTTCCAAAGGCAAAGGAATTAAAAGCAAAAATGAACTATTGGGACCTCATGAGGATAAAAAGCTTCTGCACCACAAAGGAAACTATCAACAAAACTAAAAGGCAACCAACGGAATGGGAAAAGATATTTGCAAATGACATATCAGACAAAGGGCTAGTATCCAAAATCTATAAAGAGCTCACCAAACTCCACACCTGAAGAACAAATGATCCAGTGAAGAAATGGGCAGAAAACATGAATAGACACTTCTCTAAAGAAGACATCCAGATGGCCAACAGGCACATGAAAAGATGTTCAACGTCACTTCTCATCAGGCAAATACAAATCAAAACCACACTAAGATATCACCTCACGCCAGTCAGAGTAGCTAAATGAACAAATAAGGAGACTATAGATGCTGGCGAGGATGCGAAGAAACGGGAACCCTCTTGCACCGTTGGTGGGAGTACAAACTGGTGCAGCCACCCTGGAAAACAGTGTGGAGGTCCCTCAAAAAATTAAAAATAGATCTACCCTATGACCCAGCAATAGCACTGCTAGGAATTTACCCAAGGGGTACAGGAGTGCTGATGCATAGGGGCACTTGTATCCCAATGTTTATAGCAGCACTTTCAACAACAGCCAAATTATGGAAAGAGCCTAAATGTCCATCCACTGATTAATGAATAAAGAAATTGTGGTTTATATACACATGGAATACTATGTGGCAATGAGAAAAAATGAAATCTGGCCTTTTGTAGCAATGTGGATGGAACTGTAGCAATGTTATGCTAAGTGAAGTAAGTCACACAGAGAAAGACAGATACCATATGATTTCACTCTTATGTGGATCCTGAGAAACTTAACAGAAGACCATGCGGGACTGGAAGGTGAAAAAAAAGTTACAAAGAAGGAAGGAGGCAAACCACAAGAGACTCTTAAAAACTGAGAATAAACTGAGGGTTGATGGGGGGTGGGAGGGAGGGGAAAGTGGGTGATGGGCATTGAGGAGGGCACCTGTTGGGATGAGCACTGGGTGTTGTATGGAAACCAATTTGACAATAAATTTTGTAATAAAAAAATAAATAATTTTTATAAGTAACCAAATTAAAAAAACCACCCAAGATAACCACATTAGTGTTTCCTATGCATAAGCTATTAAATATATATTTATATGTATATATGTATGTTGAGGTAAACTTAGATGTACTGTTTTATGTCCATATTCATTTAATATCATGAAGAGTTCCAGAATTTTAAAAACTCCTGAGACATGGTTTTTAATGTCTTTTTGTTATTCTAGCACATGAAAGTACCACAAGTTATTTAACAAATTCTCTATTAACTAAACAATACAGTTATTGCCAAATTTTTGCCAAAATACTACTATGAGACCTATCTCTTGTATGTAAATCTATGTCCTTATCTGACTATTTTCTTGGACAAGATTTCTAAACTTTCTAATTTTGAAATCTAAAAAAAAAAGTGGATCAAACTTAAATTGTTATCAACTTAAACTGTTACAGATTAAGTTGTTATACATAAGCCTCTTGGTATCCACAAAGCAAAAACCTATAGTAAACACTGGAAAGATAAAGGAATGAAAGTATACCACTAAAATAAGGCACCAAACCAAAAAAGAAGAGAGAGAGAGAAGAAAGGATCAGAGAAGAACTCAAAACCAGCCAGTAAATGACTAACAAAATGGCAATATGTACATACCTATCAATAATTACTTTAAATGTAAATGGACTTAATTCTCCATTCCAAAAGAGACAGTGTCTGAATGGGTTTAAAAAAACAAAAACAAACACAAACACAAACACACACAAAAAACCCCACAAGACTCAGCTAGATGCTGTCTATAAGACACTGACTTCAGATATAAGGACACATATAAACCGAAAGTGAAGGATGGAAATAGATGTACCATGCAAATGAAAACCAAAATAAAGTTGGGGTAGCAATACTTATAACACATAAAATTGACTTTGAAATAGACTGCAATGAGAGACAAAGATGGGCATTACATAATGATAAAGGGATCAATTGAATAAGAGAATATAATACTTGTAAATATTTATGCACCCAACATAGAAGCACCTAACTATATAAAGTATTAATAGCCCTAAAGAAAGAAATGGATAGTAATACGATAATAGCAGGGGATTTTAATGTCCCACTTAAATCAATGGATGGATCATTCAGACAGAAAATCAATAAGGAATCATCATCCTTAAATGAAACAATCAACCAAATAGTCTTAACAGATATATGTAGAATATTCCATCCCAAAGCAACAGAATACACATTCTTCTCAAGGGCACATGGAATATTTCCCTGGATAGATCCTATGTTAGGCTACAAAACAAGTATTAATAAACTTAAGAGGACTGAAATCATATCAAGCATTGTTTTCCAACCACAAGGGTATGTATGAAATTAGAAATCAACTACATGAAGAAAACTGGAACACTCACAGATATGTGGAGATTAAACAACATGCTATTAAATGACCAATGGGTCAATGAAGAAATAAAAGGAAAAACTGAAAAAACTGCCTTCAGACAAAGGAAAATACCAGAATACCAAAATTCACGACATGCAGCAGAAGCAGTTCTAAGAAGGAAGTTCATAGCGATTTAATGCCTATCTCAAAAAAACAGGAGAAGTCTCAAATAAAGAACCTAACTTTACACCTCAAGTTATTAGAAAAAGAAGAACAAATGAAGCCCAAAGTTAGCAGAAGGAAGGGAATAGCAAAAATTAGAGTGGAAATAAAATAGAGATTTTAAAAACACAGGAGAGAAGATCAATGAAACTAAGAGTTAGTTCTCTCTAAAAAGATAAAATTGACCAGCCCTTAGCTAGACTCAGCAAGAAAAAGAGAGGACTCAAACGAATAAAATCAGAAATGTGGGGTGCCTGGGAGGCAAAGCCTCCAACTTTGGCTCAGGTCATGATCGCACAGTTCATGAGTTCGAGCCCCATATCGGGCTCTGTGCTGACAGCTCAGAGCCTGGAGCTTGCTTCAGATTCTGTGTGTGTGTGTGTGTGTGTGTGTGTGTGTGTGTGTGTGTGTGTGTGTGTCTGACCCTCCCCCATCTCAAAAATAAACATTAAAATTTTTTTAATAAAACTAAAATAAAAATCAAATAAAAGAGATGTTATAATTGATAGTACATAAACACAAAGGATCATAAAAGCCACTTGAACAATTAAACATGGACAAATTGGACAACCTAGAATAAATGGACAAATTCCTAGCAACATATATATCCATACATAAACATGCATACTTTGTCTATACCCACGCTGTGCTGAGATTTTGATTGGGAAAGCACTGAATCTATTAGGTCGGTCTGGGAAGAACGGAAATGTTGACTATATTGAGTCCTCTCATCCATGTACATGGCATATCCATCCATTTATTTATTTATTTGTTTGATTTCTTTCATCAGAGTTTTAAAATTTTCCTCATATAAATCTTATTCTGTTAGATTTACATCAAAGTATTTCATTTTCTTTGATATTAATGTAAGTGGTATTATGATTTTTGTTTCAAATTCTAATTGTTCATTGTTGGTATGGAAAAAAGAAATTGACTTCTATATATTAATCTTGAAACCTGAAGCCTTTCTAGGATCACGTATTGATTCCAGAGGGTCTGTGTTGATTCTTTGGGATTTTTTACATAGACAATCATGTCACTTGCAAACAAAGACAGTTTTTTTTGACCTTCCCAATCTATAATATGAATAGATGAATAGGCACTGAATTCTCTCAGATGGTTTTTCCACATCCATTTATATAATATGCTTTTTCTTCTTTGGCTTTTGGATATGATTAATAACATTAATTGCTTTTCAAATGTCCAAGTAGACTTTCATTCTTGGAATAAATCCCACTTGGTCATGGTGTATAATTCTTTTTATAAATTGCTGGATTTGATTTGCTAATATTTTGTTGAGGATTTTTAATCTATGTTCATGAGATATATTGGTCTATACTTTTTTTTCTTTCTTGTAATATCTTTGTCTAGTTTTGGCATTCAGGTAATGTTGGTCTCATAGAATGAGTTGTTTAAGTTTCTCTCTGCTTCTATTTTCTGAAATGGATTGTACAGAATTGGCATCATATATTTTTTAGGTATCTGGTAGAATTACCAGTGAATACATCTGGGCTTGGCACTTCCTGTTCTGGAAGGTTCTTAATGCTTGATTCAATTTCTTTAATAGATATAAACCTATTCAGATTACCTAGTTATCCTTGTGTGGGTGTTGGTAGGTTGTGCCTTTCAAGGGTATGGTCCATTTCATCTAGGTTATCAAATTTGCAGCATAAAGTTGTTGATAGCATTCCTTTATTACCCTCTAATATCTATGGATCAGTGGTTGTGGCCCATCTTTCATTTTTGAGATTAATAATTTGAGTCTTCTCTCTCTTTTTCTTAGGTAAAACATGGCTAAAAGCTTATAAACTGTATTGATCTTTTTAAAGAACCAGCTTTTAGTCTTCTCTACTGAGTTTCCATTTTCAATCCAAGTTCTTAATTCTTATCTTCAACCAAAGAAGTGAAAGGCATTTTTATTTACTTTGATGAAATTACTATCCCTACTAACCCTAATCCCATAAAATCTACAGTCATTTTAAAACACAATAATTGGTAATCTGACGAATGGGACAATAATAACCATCAAAAGTAAAAACATTTCCCGGAGTGAGTGGGAAGCACTTCAGCTCATCCAGGGCGATTCTGACTCTCTTATTCTCCTCCCCTCACCCTCCCCCCCTCCACACACACAGGGTAAAAGCAGTGCCTGAACACTCTTTGATAAGCAAGGATGACTGGACACAGGGTAGTTCAATGAACTCTGTTTCATTGTTTTCTGATTATTGTTTGGCACACACAGGCGAAACTTAGCATGGGAGAATTCATCGCTCATAGTCCAAGACCAGACCATCAGACCTGGGAAGTGGTACTGTTCTGTCAGAATGTCTGGATTCAACTTTTCCAGAATCATGTGGAAGGTCGTAGGAAGAGGAGTAGTCAGCAAAGCCACTGTGGGGGCAGATGTGACACAGTCTGCAGATGTGTTGCAGGTGTGGGAGGAAGATGTGAATCTCAAATAGAGGCAAGCAGTTCTCATGACCAACCAAGTACTAAGTCCCAGATTTCTTACTTAACTGGTAAAACACAAATGTCGGAGAGCATCTTTGTGAGGGAAATGTTCTCTGGAGGAAAAGAAACTCTGGTCAAACGTGAACTCCCACAGGATGTGTGGGATCCAGGAAATGGGAAGCCTAAGGAACTCCGCTGCGACCAACTTAGTACTGTGGCAGACGGTCCCTGTTCCCTCAAGAAATATTTGATGATGGTGACAGTATCTGGAGAAATAGGCACTTCTCTATGGGGGCCATGAACTAGCATGAAATGAGCGTGGTCCCTTCACAGGTCGTTGGGGATGTCGGTGGACGGGAGACCAGGAAGATTCTGTGGCCTTCCATTCAATATGGTGGCTGCGTCATCAATGTGGATCCACGCCGGAGGGGTGGGGCATGGGATGGATCCTCAAGTCGGGCCCTCAGACTTACCAGACTGTGATCCCTTTTGCCCTTAACGCCCAGAGCCCGTTGACCAACCACTGCTCTGATTGTGAAGTGCTGTGCAGGAAAACTACCATGGGCTGTTTCAATAAGCGTGTGGCCCACCTACTCATGCTCCCCCCACCCCCTCCAGGTGAAGAGTCTGCTTCTAAGGCAACAGAGCCCCTCTCTGTGGTCAAAAGAACAGATGCTATCCTGACTCATCTCCCTGAAACATCCCCAGAAGACAGAATCCATTTCGGTTCTTCTTACCTTTTCTTCCCTCAGAGAGAGAGGTTCATGAATAAAGATTAAATTCTCTTTTCTCTCAGCTCCCTTTGGAGCTTACAGGAGATCGGATTCCAGTCAGCACATAAGTGTTTGCCACGAGACACCTTCTCTCTCAGGGAGAGAAAGGTCTGTTTTCCCAACCATTGTTTATAATTAATCAGCACTTGCACAGATTAAAATACTCTTTTGATACCGGATACACTGGACCCATTTTTTACTGCAATTTTTTTTTCTTGGCAAGCATAGTTCTTCCCTATTTTACCAATGAAGAATTAAAGGTATTTGGGAGAAAACAGGAATCCCAGATCAAAGATTGAGAAGAGGCTTAAGACATGCTCAAAATCAATACGGGTAACGGCCTGATTGCTAGCTCTTCTGTGGGGCTCTCTTAGCTCTAGTATCTAATGATTAAATTGAATCCAATCTGAGCAGTTAGAAAAGGCCAGCTAGGAATGGGGAGAATTTGAGTTGCAGATCATTTTAAACTGAATTTTTCTTCCATATTATCTATCATCTCAGGAGCTTTTGGCTCATTACGCTGCTGAGCCTGTTCTAATGAAGGGGTCGTTTGCACATTCTTGTTTTTTGTAGGAAGGTGAATCGCTGACGATTCTTTAAAATACATTCTCAAGTGAAAACTTTCCCATCATGGTCTCGCTTATATCCTTAAAGTCACACGGGATAAGGCAAACCTCAGTCTGGCTGAATCATCCTGCCATTCCAGATTAGTGGTTCTGAATTAATGAAACTGTAGGGTGATTTGCAAAAGTCGGTGTGCTAATAAATGTGTCTTAGTCCCAGTGGTGAGGCAACCACGCCCCCACTCCTTCACACTGTAACTAGGACTCTGCAGGGCTCTGGAGAGAACATGGGGTCAGCTCCCAGAAAATTCATGCAGAATTCTTCCAGCCACAAAAGGTGAGAGGAGATCGGAGGGAACACCAGTGCATCTTTCCAGTACACGTGCGAAATGCGGAGCTCAAGGAGGGGACCATCCCTCGTGTTCCATGGTGCTTCGTGCACAAGGCTCTAGCATTTCTCTTCCAGAGCTTTTAGGCCGACCTGGTTCCCACTGAATCATCTCCTACCCCATCTGTTCACACCTCAGACCTCCCCCACTCTCGGTGCTTGGCACCAGCTCTGTCCCAATTATTCCCCTCTCTTCCTTTGAGCTCTAGGCTCTTCTTAATAAATCTAGCTTCTAAACAGTCACGGCGTTCTTCCTGTGTCTTCTCCCTATTCCTCAGTCATGTGCACAGTAAAATGGGGAAGCCGATATTTTCTCCAAGTGTCTGACAAGACTGTTGCAGGGATTAAAGGGGATACGAGAAGTGTGAAGTGGTTCTTTTGTGTACAAGGGATTCTTTTGCTTCATCAGGTATTTATCTCACTGTGACACCTGGGAAGCCACATTTTCCAGTCACTGTACCTGCCTTATAGACAGGGGTGTGCCGGGGATAACTGTGTTTCTAGGAACGAGAGGCCTTCACGTGTAGCTTTTGTTGATTTCCAGGCATCAGTGAGTTCTCCAACTACGGTTGCTTGTAAGCTGCCAAGGTGAGGTGCACAGACTGGCAGAGTTCCTCCTGAAAGTATCTGACAATCAATGCTCGGGAGCCTGTATGAGCCAGCCCCAGCTCACCCCTGGATATGGCCCAGATTTCAGGGTCATGAGCACCGAATGGTTTCACTGTCCAAAATCGTGACCTGCTCCAGCTTCCTCATCCCAGACCAACTCTGCTGCCTCCTCTGACAATGACCCTCATCATCCGGGGCTGCTCCTCTGGACACACTTGTCCCCTACCTACACCCCAGCTGCGTACACTGTGGCCTGGACAGGGTTGAGGGGTCAGGAGGAGGGGACCCTGCTCGGCTTGTGCCGGCTCACAAAGACACACCGTTAAGTAATGAGGAATCCTGAAGCCAGATGTGAAACCATTGGTAGCTTGAAACAGGCCACAGTGGGAGTGTTTGTACCAGAGGCAGTGGCAGATGCTAGCAAAATCAGAGCCTTCCCTCTACCGCCCCCAGAGTTAAGTTCGTCTCTCTGACTTACTGTGGCTCTCAGATCTCCGGCTTCAACCTCTAGAAAGAACTGAGCAAAGAGAACCACGATACAGAGCAAGTCTTCACTTGCCACAGAAGGCCACAAGCTCAGCCCCTCACACTGTCGGCTCTCCTCTCACTCGCCTTCTTGCCAGGAGGGAGGGGGCTCGCTCCTTTGTGGCCGGAAGGGCACCCAGTATCTCCGTGACTCAGATCTCTTGCAAAACTGATTCCAGCTGCCACATAAAGGAGGACGGGTTTCCTTTTTTGTAGTCTAACAGTGGCTCCTGAGTCCTCATTTCCTGGCACAACAGCGACTTCTTTCCAGGACAAATGATGGCGCGAAACATTCCCCCTCAGGAAAACTGAACCCACACCGAGGGCTGTTCTAACAAAGCAGCCCTGCAATAACCAGACCTCCTCCACACATGCCCTCGTGCTGGAGGCAGGCAGCCTGGGCAGCCCCATTCTGGGAACAGACTGGGCAGCACCTACTTTAGTACAAGTCCTTCGGAGTCTTTATAAAAGGTTTTTTCAAAGAAGTCTCTGTCTTGTCTTACATAGTGTCACCAGATCATATATAGCTATTCGAGGCTTTGGACACATGGCTGTTGTGGTTTTACAATGCCACAATGGAACACAAGAAATATTATTACCCACAGAATGAGGCTTGGTGTCAAACATCACGGGCTCTGTGCGTCCCATGCACGATGGGAAACATGCGGGAAGAACAGGTGTGGAGCCCCGAGCCAGTTTTCACCATTTCTGGAAAGTAATCCAGGCTTGCAAGACACAGGAATTGCCCCTGTGGTGATGGACTTCCATCCATCTCCCAACTCCTCTCTAGGTCATTCGATGGCAGTGTAAAATCTCACTATTAGACCTTCCGCCTTTCGTCCCTGCACTGAAGGCATCTACAAGGCAAAGCCTAACATACAGGCGTGCTTGCTCTCTGCAGTGATGAAAGAATCTGGGAGGAAGGAGGAAAAGTGGAGGAAGGAACACATGAGGGAGAGCAATGTTTCTAAGGCCGGGAACGTGTGAAAGGGAGACGTGAAAGAGGAAGGAAAAGGCCAAGAAGCAACTGGGGACAGAGTTGCAGAGCCCGGCAGAGGCACTCAGATGCTGCCGCAGGTGGGTCCCCACCTCTGGGAGCAGCCGCCCTGGACAGTGGCCCTCAGGAGAGATTTGCGGATGGGCTACGTGGCAGGAAGGGGCAGTAAAACCCGGAGAAGAACGAAGCAGGTAGGTAGGTGTCTTATTCTGGATTTTAATGATTGTGTCTAAGCGTCCTCTAACTTCTCATGCCCTGGGCCCGTTGGCCAGTTTAAATTAGCATGGCTACAATAAATTCTCCCAAATCATAAATGCTTATGTGGAAAGAGCCCCGGGCACCTTTCCCTAAAGGAGCCTAAAGTGTCTGCAAGTAATATCTATCTGACATCCCTTAAGGCACACAAAAGCGAAGCAAGCTGGGGCAATTATTGTTATTTTCCATTTTTCATTATGGAAACTGTGTCGTAAGAGTCTGGTGTATTGTGGAGGCAGGAGGAACAGGAATCTTGAATTACTGACCATTCATTCTACAACTTCTTGGCGTTTCCTCCATGCCGACCGTGGGCCTCGTCACGTCCCATCTCACGACAGTGAACCACCTTGGGATGGAACACGGAATGGACGTGCGCTTTCCAAACCCAGCGGCAGCCTTTGAAGCCAGCCCGCGAGGGCGGGCGGCAGGTGGGCGTCAGCGAAGGTCTTCTTGCTGCCAAATCTAATGGTGCTGGTTAGGGGGGAGTTGGGAGGGCTGCGAGGCAGGGCATGAAAGGCACCCAACAGAGACCCCTACCCCTTCGCCGGAAAGAGCGCCCAGTGCGACCTTCCCAGGCCACTTCTATAAGGTAGGAAAACATGTCTTTTGTGGCAGTAGGGGGGAGCTGCCTAGCAGGGACTCACAAAAGACTGTCCTCTCCCTGACAACCACGTTCTGGCCCAAACCAGTCCCGTGCGGCCTTCAGAGAGATACTAACTAGAGTATCTGTATTTGGCCTCCTTGTAATGACTGTGGCTCCTCGACTAGGATGATGAGTCACTGTGCACAACTCATCCTGTTGGTAAGAGAGACCATCTCTGAATGTCCGTGCAGGCTCTACTAACCCCCCAGGTACCTGCGGACTATGACGCCGAAGAAGAGGGAGGAAGAAAAGTGAAGGGAACCACCATCCACTGACTGGACCCTATGCTTGCCACGTGTCTTACGTGGACCATTCATTTGGTCATTCACTCCACGGAGACTCCCCGCGCACCTCCCCTGCGTGAGGCCTGGGCTAAGTGAGGCAAGCAGGGGCACGGCGGCGCACGGCTCTGAGCAAAGTCGGGTTCAGAGAAAGTAAGCCTTGCGAGAGTCACGTCATTACCTAAATGGGTGAGTCGAAATGTGGCCCCCAGGTTAACTTCTCAGGCCCTGTTCTTCCTCACAGGCTGCTCCTGCCTCTGAGAACACATCTACCAGAGCTCCTTCCTTCACGGAGAAATGAAATGAACCAGGCCTGAACGCATCTTACTCTGCAGTGTGCCTGCTGAGCGGCATTGATGCTCACCTGGGAGGTGACATTCTTCAGGGAATGCAGGGAGAGTGATGTCCCAGTCCTCGGGATGACATCACCGGTACAGGCACATATACTGCCACCTGGCCCATCGTACGTCCACGGCTCTCGCATGCGCAGGAAAAAGGAGACACCACAGAGTTAGAAATGCTTTAAGATTACCCCGATACCAACATCAAGAAGAGAAACTGCAGGAGCCCAAACGATGGGGTCAGTAAAGCAAGACTTACCAGCATCACGGAGCAACTGAGAGCAGTCACTCCTGCCCTGGTCTCTGAGGAGGGGGATCAGATGTCCCCACAGCACCGAAGTCCGTGACTCTGCCTGCCCTGGGAGAGGGCCTAGGCTGCCGGTGGGAGGTTCTTAGCAGAGGAGCTGGGACCAGACGGCCTGTGTTCAAATTCTGAGGTCTCTGCTAGTCTGACCTTGAAGCTGAAGACTCCATGCTCCGGGTTCACCACTGTCAACCGAGGACAGTAAGAGCACCCAGCTCACGGCCTAGTAGCTTAAGCAGCTAATGCATTTCAAGCACTGAGACAGTAAGCTCTCAGCAAATGCTGCTAACACTATTCTACTACTGCGAGCTCTTGCTACAATTAACTCTGACCTTTCACCCAGGGATTTGAACGTGAGAGCACAGACACTACCAATCCGACTGAGTCTTAGAACATAACCAAGTGTGTCTACAACTTTCTCTTCAAAAAAGTGCCACCAGTCTTTTCCTTTTAATTTTTTTAATGTTTTTTTTTTAATTTATTTTTGAGAGAGAGAAAGAGAGAAAGAGAGAGACAGAGCATGAGAGGGGGAGGTGCGGAGAGAGAGGGAGACACAGAATCTGAAGAAGGCTCCAGAGTCTGAGCTGTCAGCACAGAGCCTGATGTGGGGCTCAAAACTCGTTTACTGAAAGATCATGACCTGAACTGAAGTCGGAAGGAAGCTTAACTGACTGAGCCACCCAGGCCCCCCACCGACCAGTCTTTTCTAAAAGGCTTAGTCTAAATTATTAAGGTCACTGCTACTTTGTAAAGAAGTTTTTTGTTTTTTGTTTTTTAACAAACCTGTGATATTGCAATTTACAATAAGAGATCTACATTTGCTCTTGGTTTCTGGCATAGAACTCCTAAAACCCTAGGAGTTTCCTAAGTGATGGGAGCCAAAAGGTTTCCTCTGTTACGTTAATGAAGTGACTTCTGGAAAGTACCTAAGGATGGAGGCCTGTTGCCAGAGGAGCCAACCATGTGAATAGAGGGTGAGAACTTTCAGGCCCACCCCACCCCACTCCTGAGGAGAACAGGGAGGGGCTGGAGCTTCGAGCCGGCACCCATGACCAGTGATTTAATCAATCGTGCCTCTGTACTGGAGCCCTCCATAAAAACTCAGAAGGAGAGTACTTGGAGAGTTGCTAGGTTGGTGAACACATAGGGATTCGGGGACGATGGCCCACTGGTAGAGGACATGGGGCTTCTGAGCACCCCCACTCCCAGACCTTGCCCTACGCATCTCCCCCATCTGGCTGTTTCTGAGTTGTACCATTTTCTAGCAAACCGATGATCCAGTAGGTAACACGTTTCTCCGATTTCTGTGAGATGTCCGAGCAAATTCATTGATCCCAAGCAGAGGGTTGGGGGGACTTCTGATGTCCAGCCGGTCAGTCAGAAGTACAAGTAACACCTGGACTTGGTACTGGAGTGTGAAGTCCAAGGAGGGGGTCATGGAAACTCTTTATACATAGCTGGTCAGTCAGAAGCACAGGGAACCTGGGCTGGTGACTGGTGTCTGAAGGGGATGTGGGAAGCAGGCTTGTGGGACTGAGCCCGCGGCCGATGGGATCTGATGATGTCTCTGGGTCGACAGCGTCAGAACTGAGTTGACTCTCGACGTGCTGCTGGTATCTGAGAGGTGCTTGTTGGTGTCCAGAAGACCCCACCACATGTCAGAAGTGGTCTCAGAACGCTTTTTAAAGTCTTGTAATACCGCCATATACTTAGGATGCCCTGGACTGTGGCCGGGCTGCCTTCAGTCCTCATTAAGGCCACATGAAAACAGCACCTGTGTCAGAGGTGAGTGTTGGAGGAGACGCTGGCTGAGAATGAGATGATGATGATGACAAGAAATCAGATGATGGGGCGCCTGGGTGGCGCAGTCGGTTAAGCGTCCGACTTCAGCCAGGTCACGATCTCGCGGTCCGTGAGTTCGAGCCCCGCGTCGGGCTCTGGGCTGACGGCTCGGAGCCTGGAGCCTGTTTCCGATTCTGTGTCTCCCTCTCTCTCTGCCCCTCCCCCGCTCATGCTCTGTCTCTCTCTGTCCCAAAAATAAATAAAAAAAAGAAATCAGATGAAACAATTCTCACTATCGACCAGCCCAGAAAGGGGCTGGAGAGTATGAGTGCCACCAGGTGGGGAGGGGACACCGCGCTGGCATTTTAGACCTGGTGGAGATTGGTCCCCTCCTCTTGATCACCAATGATCAGGGCAGGTGCCCTGAACTGGCCCTCCATTCAGGTCCAATTTCGTAGATCCAATTTCTCAAAACCCCAGTCGTTGTCGTTGTTGTTGTTGTTACTGGATTTCTAATGGATGCTTTTTGGTAAACTGGTCACACTGCCCAATGCCTTTGCCCAATCACATCATTCGGTTCTTTAGAAAGTACCTGAAAAGACTGAGCCCAACGCAAGGCATTTCAGGAAGGACTCGGGACATAAGGAAAATACAGATGTTGTGGAGGGTGTGAGTCAGGTTCTCCAGAGGAACAGGAGAATACAGAGACCGATATGTAAGAGGAGAATTACCATGAGGAATGGCTCACACAATTATGGGAACCAAGAAGTGCTATTATCTGTCATCAGAAAGTTGGAGACCCAGAAAAATCGGCGGTGTGATTCAGTCTGAGTCTGAAGGCCCCAGAATCAGGAGCACTGATGTCTGCAGGCAGAAGACAGTAGTCCCAGCTGAAGAAGAGAGCGACAATTCGCCCTGCCTCTGCCTTCCTGTTCTATCAGGCCTTCGACGAGTCGGATGATGCACACCCACGCTGGTGAGAATGAACCTACTTTACTTAGTCTACAGATTCAAATGCTAATCTCTTCCAGAAATACCCCCCCAGGCACACCCAGCAATCATGTTTTACCAGCAACGTGGAGATCCCTTAACTGAGTCAAGGTGATACATCCAAGTAGCCACCACATAGGCAGCGTGCTGCTCAAACGGCCAAAGGAGGCAGGACAGGGCCGGCCATCTGTATGGTGGCAAATGGCTTGGGGAAAGGTTTCTTTCTTTTCAAACCTCTGCTAAGTAATAAAAGGAGCAAGCCGTGCAGAGCACATGGGGGTGGATAAATCACACTGCAGCAAGGAAGGCACGGCCCATAAAGCGTGCCACCTTATGGCACAGGAGCCACTGCTAGCCTTGCTGACTTATTACTGTCCGTGCCAGGAGGCACTGAGGACGCGTGGCTGGGCTGCCTCTGAGGCAATAGATTCTGCGGTAAGTGACGCGTGGAGGAACAGAAACGCACCAACAGCCAGATGCGGAGTGTCAGGGCGGCTCCGACTGAACACAGATCTCACCTTCTCTATTCATATGTAACGTGTAATCAGTTTGCCAGGCTGAAAGTTCCAGTGTGAAACAAGGTGCAAAATCATAGCTGGCTCTGGCCTTGGCACATTTTACTCAGAAGCAGGCTGTGTGGGATTCAGAATCGACGGGAAATTCAAAGAGAAGGGAACAAACTAGAATTTCTGCATCCCCGGGGCACCTGGGTGGCTCAGTTGGTTAAGCACCTGACTTTGGCTCGGGTCATGATCTCGTGGTCTGTAGTTCGAGCCTTGCATCCAGCTATGTGTGGACAGCCCAAAGCCTGGAGCCTGTTCCGGATTCTGTGTCTCCCTCTCTCTCTTTGCCCCTCCCCCACTCATGCGCATGCACTCTCTCTCTCTCTCTCTCTCTCTGAAAAGTAAATAATTTTTAAAAATTAAAAAAGAGAACTTTTGCATCCCTATCTACATTATGTAAAGTTATGACTTTTATTTCTTTAAGGTGAAATAGTTTTAAAAAGATACAAGGAAGCTCACACAAAATTTGACTATTCTTTAATGTTAAATTACAAGGTGTGGTTTTCCTGCTGTCCCGAAAATTTGAGACAAATAACAATTTGAAACATGCTCACCCCAGCAAGGAAAACAAAGTGCGCCTCGCTCTCAACACCTGTGTTGTACTCTTGCAGAGCCACTAGAGGGGGCACACGCTAACTAACACGCCTTGTCCCCAGGCCCAGGCAGCTCTGAGGATGCTCGCAGTTACATTTGGGAGGACGGAACGTGCTTCCATCTTGGCATCTGTTCTGCAAAAATACTAAGCAAACTGGAACCGAACTCAATCGTAAGACTGGAGGGCAGTGTTTCCCGTTAGAGTCTCCTTTGCTCCTGGAAACTCCAGGCACACCGAGTAGATACGAAGATGCAGGGCTTGATCCTAGTTAAGGAGCTTTAGGGCAAGAGTATCCAGAAACGCACACACCTCAACAAGGGCCTGTTTCCGACTCTCCTTCCCTGAGCAGGAGTAGGGGCTGTGAGTTCTTTGATGTCGGGTCCAGACAAGCACCCGTGGAGACAGGGGTGATATAGAAAGGGGGGTGTGCGTGCCTGCGTGTGTGTGTGTGTGTTTCTAGGGCAGGAAACAGATTCTGATTAGTCAAATTCTTTCCACTCTGTTCTACCAGATCAGGAGCTGGGAATCCTAATAACCTGAAAGAATTTTCCAATGAGGGCAGCAGTAGGGAAGCCTTTTTTGTTTTTAATTTTTATTTTTTAAAATTTTTAAAAATTTTATTTATTTTGAGAGACGGAGCACGCGCGCCTGCAAGCACGAGCAGGCACGGGGGAGGGGTAGAAAGAGGGAGAGAGAATCCCAAGCAGGCTCTGTGCTGTCAGTGCGGGGCCTGACGGGGCTCCATCTCACAAACTGCGAGACCATGACCTGAGCTGAAATCAAGAGTCAGACGCTTAACTGACTGAGCCACGCAGATGCCCGTTTTTCATTTTTATACGAGGTTCATAGGAAGTACTGTCCACACTTGTTTAGTGAAATTGATAAGTGGTTCATTTCTCCCCGGAAGATGACAGAACGTCTGAGTTACATTATCAGTTTCTCATCTGTTTTCCAGTAAGGAGGATCCTCCCTTCTTTGGGCCCAAATTAGACTACAGAATACCTCAGAATTCCCTAAAAGGATCTTGATGGGTTAAAGAAGGGAGCTCAGAAAGTAACATTAAGGGGCAGTATGCATCCTGGAAGGAATTGTTTCATGTAGTCGTTACTTTTGGAGCTCTATCATGCCAGTTAGATACCGTGCCCGCCAGGAGCCAGGGGGCTGATAATTCAGTGGCACGGAAAGTGTTCGGCACATGATAGCCTCTCTGCAGATGTTTATGAAATGGACGAATTAATGAAGAAGCGAATGAGTAACAGAGGGAAGTACAAGCTGAGGAAATCATGAAAAAAAGAGACACGTAAACCATCCTAGAGGGGTGGCTCGGGGACAGGAGATGCTGGGCGGGATTTGGGGAGGACATCTCAGAGAAGATCAGGCCTGAGCTGAGCCCTGTAAGACGGCTGAGAGGCAGGGGGTCAGGGAGTAAGAGGGGGCAGCAGGGCTGGGAAGGGGCATTCCGAGCACCAGGAGAAACACGTCCAGAGATGCTGAGCTATGGAAGGTGAATAAGCACACTGGAGAACTGCAGGCAGCTTAAAATGATGGGGGCATGGAGTTCAGCTGGAGATTACTCAGGCCTCAAGTATAAAGTTAATTTTATCAATTAGGAGTGAAATATTAATACTTATTAAATTACATTTTATTAATTAATTTTATCTTAAGTTATAGGTGATTTTGAAATGTGATAAGCATTAATAATAATAACAGCCAGCAGCTAAGCCCAGTACTAAATGCCTTCTACATAACACATTGAGTCCTTACAACAATACAAGGCAGGCTACTCTTATTTCTTATACCCATTTTACAAGGGAAGAAACCAAGACACAGAGAATTTAAGAAACATGAACCAAGTCACGTGCACTAGACGTGTTACTAATAGGCACTTAAAGATACTTCAAGAACTCCAACAACCTGGAAGGACTGTATGACAAAGAGATGTTCCTATAGTCTTTCAGAAGCTTTCAAAGGTGAGATGACTGGGCCAATCGTGTGCCCAAGTCCAGCCTCACTGGTATTTAGTTAGAGAAAAATTCTACGAGTCATTCCAAACAAAGAAGACCTTCAAATCTTACGTCAAATCGTTTTCTGGAACCAGAGTCTTTAATGGTGGACGTATAACATTACATATGACTTATTAACTCATTCGGAGTACTAACAGTACCAATTCAAAAGGTGGTATACCTAAAATTCTCAAGCACTCAAAGAACAGAGTTGGAAGAGAGAGGACTAATATTTAGATTTACCGAAGCTGCTTAATTCTTAGCAAAAACATATACATTTATATAATATAAAATTAGACTTCCCAGCTCATACAATTAAAAGTTTTTCTAAATAAGTCAATGTTTACCTATTTAAAAAATGAGAAACAAATGATAGAATATGAGAAAATAGTAAATGTAAAAATTTATACAATCTTAAAGAAAACATATACACGTGAGGATTAATCAATTAATGAAAAATAACTAAATTCCCTAGGTTAAAAAAAAAATAGTCATTTTTTCCTTCCAGAGGCAGCATACAAACGGCCAACAGGCACAAGAAGAGGTGCTCAACATCACTAACCATCAGGGATTTGCAAAACCACAATGGGATACCAACTCACCTGCCTCACAATGATGTATCCCTTCTGCACGTGCTGGGAGTCTGAGTTGTTGCAGCCACTATGGAAAACAGGATGAAGGTTTCTCAGAAACAATAAAAGTGTAACTACCATATGATCTGGCAGTCCCATATCCCGTATTTCCTTACATCAAAAGGAAATATAATCACTATCTTGACAAGATATCTACACTTTCACGTTCAGTGTAGCATTATCCATCATAGCCAAGACAGGAAAACAATGTAAATGTCTACTGGCAGATGAACAGGTAAAGACAATGTGGTGTGTGTGTGTGTGTGTGTGTGTGTGTGTGTATGCATATGTGTGTATACATATATATATGCATGCAATATTACACGGCCCTAAAAAAAGGAAATCCTCCCATTTGTGACAACAGGGACGAACCTGGAGGGCATATACTAAGTGAAATAAGCCAGACACAGAAAGACAAATACTGCCGGGATCTCACGTATATGTGGAGGGAAAAGAAGAAATTGTGAGCGTGAGTGAGTGTGTGTGTGTGTGTGTGTGTGTGAACTCACAGTAACAGAGAGTAGAATGGTGGTTATCACTGGACGGGGGGAAGAGGAATGGAGAATCACTGTTTAATGGGTACAAAGTTCCAGTTTTACAAAATGAAGAGAGTTCTGGAGATGGATGGTGCTAATGGTTACCATGTGAAGGACTTAATGATGCTGAACTATACATTTAAAAATGATTGAGACAGTAAATGTTATGTTATGCATATTTTAGCACAGCAAGAAAAAAATTGGTCAAAAAAATGGACGCAAAAAACCTTACTAATTCCTGCAGTCTGCAAAGAAAAACCCCCTTTTTATGCTGAGGTCCCCCAGTTTAAAGTCACTGAAGTCTTCACGTCCAGGAGCTCTGGGACTAAGTCATGTCACAGGTTTCACGTGGCAGAGAAGCTTGTTTGTTTTTTCTTGGAGTTAAATAATCTCAACTCAAATTTCATCTATTTGAAGTGCCTTGAAAATTCTTATTAAGTAATAATTTTTCATCTTATTCTTGCCTTTAACTTCACTGAATTTCAGGCCAATGTCTTGGATCAGCCGCTCATATTGGCATATTACCCACATATATCATTCCAGCTTTCCCTATAAAATGGCATTGCCATTTTAAAATTTCATTTTTATGGTATGCTCTTCGGAAGTCCCAGAACATTTTGGATGGGAGCAATTAAGAAATAAAGGTCCACACCACTCCCCCTCAGGCAATAAATCACTCACAGACTAATGTTACCCTTGTAAATGAGCCCACTGGCTAAGTTTAGTATCTCAAATTCAGTCTCTGCTTTAGGAAAGCTTATTGCATCTACGTCATAAACGGAGTTGATAATTTATATTGAAGTTATTTCTAGAAAAAGATTTAGAATGGCTTATGATCAAATATGTGTTTATGTATTTATACTTACACATACATTCAACAGGACATGCATTTTCATGGGGGTGATATCACCACCAAGGGGATGGAAACCAGTTCTTGGCAGGGGGGAGGTTAAAAAAAAAAATTAGGTATTAGAATAGTCTGTGGCCTTCCAAAGCTTCACTCTACCCAATAAAGTCGTATTCCTCAACATTTACTTTCTAGCGTTACACAGAAATTAAATGAATGAATGTGTAAATAAATTCAACGTGTCCCTTTAGTGGGGGCAATAGCAGAAAAGGATTGAAACACTGCAACGGAACAATCGCATGGGAAGAGAGAAAGGAAGGCGAGACCCTACAGCTGACAAGGGAGTAGTTTGGTCCCCACCGTCAGTCAACAGGACGTGAGCAGTGCAGGGCAGGTGAGGCAGGTGAGGGCAGATTCCTGCACGCATTGCCTGGCTGCATATGAACCTGGGCCTCCCCTTTTACCTGCCATGCCCTCCACTTGGTGTTCTGCCTCGATGAGGTTTCCCCACTCCAATTACACAGAAGTGTGAACACCAAGGTATGGTGGTAATAGAGCTCTGCTCACATACAAACATTCTGGCCGTATTGCCCCCCGATCAAGGTCTTTGGGGGAATGTCTCTCCCAGATTTGCCAGGTGAAGGTATGTCTTCAGGTGGCTCTCCTCGTCTCATCTGCAAAGCCTCCCATGGGACCGTCACGCGTTTCTGTCTCCAAGGGGCCTCCCCGACTTCTCTCACCAGCCTTGGCTCTTGCCAAACTCCCCTCACCCTCTTCCCCAAGCACAGCAGACCAGGCAGCCCTTCCAAACCCAGCCTGCATGTAACTACCACACAGTCATCCGGTCTGTCCCCTTGAGTTTCCTATCACATCGTCTTTCCTTTCACTCCCCATCTGGGAGATCCAGCTCGGATGTCACCTCCTGTAGGAATCCTTACTCAGCGCCCCCCTCCCCCCCACCCCGGTCATCAATTTGTCATTATGTCTCCATTTGCTGGGCCCTTCTCGCTCTGCTGGAGCACCTGTCACATTCTGCTGCTCTCAGGCCTGTGTCACTACAGCCTTCCTCCCACTTATTCCAATTTTTCTGCAGGGATGACCAGGCCTTCTGGATGTTTCTATCCCCTTGAGTTTTGACTACAGAGTCAGGGGCTGAAAAAAACATTTAGTAAATTGATGGACCACTGTATTTTCTTTAAAGGGACATGTTATGCTTTAAAAAAAAAATGTTTAAATACTTTTACAAAATAGTCTTAGAAAACAAAAGGTTGTAAAAAGAGTCTCTTTAAATGAAGTGGTTCCTCTGGGTCTGGAGATAATCAGCAACGTGACGTGGTTTTCTATAAATTTCCACAAAGGAACCTGTGACACTGTATTTTTGTTTTCAAATCAGAAATGAATAAAGTTGAGTTTTGTTTCCAAAAAAAAAAGGGGGGGGGGATGGTAGGTTCTGCACACAAGCAGAAAACTCCTGGTCAGCCCAAGAGCACAAACAGGTTTCATCTCCAGGATGGCGTCTGAGTGGCTGGAGGGGTCTCTGTCGAGGAAGCTTGAGAGACTGGGGGAGGAGATGGGCTTAGCTGGATAGTGGTGGCCTGATGACAGACACATGACCGTCATGGGCAGACATGCAACACGAGCCCAGCTGACCTGCATGGGGCTGAGTGCTGCTGCCTCCACACGGCCCGGGCGGTGGGCTTCATGGAGGAGGCAGCGGCCTCAACTGGCACGCACATCTCATCTACAGGAGATCCGCTGGATGCAAAATCAGCAAGGCCTGGTGTGCGCCCGGCCTTGTGGTAGCAGGTTCGCGCGATCTTTTTAACCTTCATCCTAATCCTATGAGATGACGTTTTTTATCACCACCTGACAGAGGAGAAACTCGAGGAATTAAGTAACCTTCTCAAGGTCACATCGTATGAAAATTGCAAAGCATGGACCAGAACCCAGGCCCGCCTGACCCCCCGGAGCCTGTGCTCATCTGCCAGCACAACCTCATCTCCAGGGTGCTCAGGAGGGGGCCCTGCTGACCTAAGTAACTCTGGAGTAATAAAGAATCCCATGAGCCTACCAGGTAAGTGCGGCTTCAAAAGGCACTGCAAATAAACCCAACATCCACACACAAGAGCTGAACACCGGCTGTCCGGCACCTGATGTTTATTTTCCCAAAGGAAAGAAAGAAATCTCTAGCCTAAAGCAGTGATTTTTCCTTTCCCGTAGGCAAGACTGGGTACACAACAGCGTCTCCACGCTCTAGCAGGGGCGGTCTGTGGGTGCACTTCAGCCCTAACACTGATGCATGTTGAATCTGCCGTCGCACCTTCCAAAACAGAGGAAAGCAAGGGGCAGGAAGGACTTTCAGGGTGAGAGAAATGCTGTGTATCTGCAGTGCGTTGGTGACCACCTGACTCTACGGAGTTTCCAAACTCATTGAATTTAACACTTAAAAAGTGGGTGATTTTATTGTGTGTAAACCATACCTCAATGAAGCTGCTAGAAACAGAAGTCTAGAATCCCCAACAGATTCCAGCAGCACAGAGAGCCGTTCACATGGGGTGCGGGGAACCAGGTCAGTAGTTCAACCGCTCGTGGCTTCCGTGGTCGGTACTCGTGGCCTGTTTCCTGGCCTCTCTTCTCAAAATCTAGACAAAACACAGCAGAAGGCAACATGGCAGAATTGGCTCCACTTTGCACGTCCTCAGTAGACGTGGACCACCCAGGTTCAGGCGGCTATTTTTAAACTCCTGTCGATGAGATTCTACATATTTAAATGGGTAACAATTATTTGTGTTTTTATACTCTGAGATATGAATGAGGACCACTTACGTGTCCACCCCTTTAAGAAAATCATGCAGGAGGGGCGCCGCTGGGGTGGCTCAGTTGGCTAAGCACCCAACTCTTGATTTCAGCTCGGGTCATGATCCGAGGTTGTGGGATTGAGCCCCGCATTGGGCTCCGTAGTGAGCATGGAACCTGCTTAAGATTCTCTCTCCCTCTCCCCCTCTCCCAGCTCACACTCTCTCTAAAAAAAAAAAAAAAAAAAAAAAAGAAAGAAAAAGAAAGAGAAAAGAAAGGAAATTATGCAGGAAATAACAAGCTATTTCTAAGAAGTTGAGAAGGAACCAGTCACATGTGGAGGCCGGACCAGGAGAGTCAGAGAGGATTAGGACTCTCATAGGAGAAATCAGCACCTCTGTGTTTGTGAGACTATATCTAACCCCCTTTTGGTCTGTTTTAAAAACAGGTATAACTGGTTCCTGGAGGCTGGTTCTGGAGGGCGTGGGATCCTGCAGAGTGAGGATTTAAACCCCAAGGTGATGGCAAAACATCCGAAGTTCATTGCCAGGACTGTGATGGTACAGGAAGGAAATATGGAAGGTGCATACAGGACCCTAAACAGAATTCTCACCATGGATGGGCTCATTGAGGACATTAAGCGACGGCGGTACTATGAAAAGCCTTGTCGCCGACGACAGAGGGAAAGCTATGAAACCTGCCGGCGGATCTACAACATGGAAATGGCTCGCAAGATCAACTTCTTGATGCGAAAGAATCGGGCAGACCCACGGCAGGGCTGCTGAGGCCTGTGGATTGTAGGCCCAGTATGAAAATCCCTCTCCAGCTGTCTCCTTCCTATCTCAAACCTCATTTTTTCTCCCCCTTTTTATAATAATAAACTCAATCACATATAAAAAATAAATAAATAAAAACAGGTATAACTAATGTACATTATGTTAGCATCAGGTGTACAATACGATGATTCAATATTTGTATCTGTTGTTAAATGACCACAAATAAGTCTAGTTAACCTCTGTCACCACGTATAGCTGACAGGTTTTTTTTTTCTTGTGATGAGAACTTTGAAGATCTACTCTTAGCAACAAACGTGCAATACAGTATTGTTAATTAGAGCTGCCGTGCTTACATTACCTCCAAGGAATACTTATTTTATGACCAGAAGTTTGTGCCTTTTGACCCCCTTCACCCGTTTCACTCCCACTGCCTCCCCTGGCAACCAACCACCTGTTCTCTGTGTTTCTGAGTTTTGGATTCAGGGAGTCTATTTTTGGTCTCACTTTTCTGAACAATAAATAGGAGATATGATAATGCCTTTATGATATTATAAGTCTAAAGGCCAATGGAATGTTCTGCCAGCCCCAAAGCTATTTCAGTGGTAAACAAGGCACCCACACATTCTGGGGCGGGCGGGGGCTGGATTATCTACGTTTTGATCTCTATCAGTCACCGGGACATAAACTTTTCGAAGCAGCCTTGACTCTCAGAAGTGAAATGGCTCTCTACGGATAATTACTTTTCTTCCTTCAAACGCCACAGCCCTCCTTCAGCAACTGTGGGTTTGTAAGTTAAGCCTGCATGATGCTCAAGTTGCTTGATTTGACGAAACCAAAAATATCCTTTAAAACATTTAAAAATAAGTACAAATGTGTCTGTGGTAAGAGGGTTATACACTCAGTTAGAACATGAATTCTTCATACCATTTCCAGCCACGCGAGGAGAGTGATTGAAAAATTCAGGACAAGCAACGTGCCCGCTGTCAGTGGCACAGCCTCCGAGCAGGCGTGGGGGGGGGGGGGGGAGCACACAGACACGGCTGAGTTCTCGCACACTCTGCCTTACCGTTGTGTAAAGGGGGTGTGTTGCACCCGACGCTGGGAGTCAGGAGAGTTAAAGGCCGACTGCCGGCTCATCGTGCATTTGGCTCTCCTGTTTATCGGGACGGCGTGTGATCATTACCGTAGAGGTAGCCATTAGTCATGAACTACTTATGTGCCAGGCATGACTGAGGCAAAAAGACACCTAGGAAGCCCAAAAATGAAGTTGAGAGGTAAGATGCACACACGGGACATTTAAATACTGTTACCACCGTCAAGCCTAGCTTTCAGAAGCCACTCAGGCTCGTCCTGACACTTGCAGGGCCCGGGGCCAGGGCACAAACAGAGGCTACGTGCCAGATGACTAGAATATCTAACGGTCGGAAACCAAGTCAGCAAACTCAAATATGTCCTCTCATCCCACCTCGCCACATACACCTTCATAATGATCTGAAGACCAGGCTGGTAGTGAACGTGCTCAGAAGCCTGGGCTGGCAGACGATGGGGCAGGGAAAACTGGCCCCTGGCCACCCTTTCCTCTTCCCAGCCTTGGTTCCA
Source organism: Neofelis nebulosa (assembly GCF_028018385.1). Lineage (NCBI taxonomy): Eukaryota > Metazoa > Chordata > Mammalia > Carnivora > Felidae > Neofelis > Neofelis nebulosa. Next base: position 4,842,339 of record NC_080794.1, on the reverse strand, counting down.
TCCTGCCCTGTAAGGTCCTTACGTGCATGCGTGGACCATCCCCCCCGCCCCCGCAACACAGCCATGCTCTGTCAACACGCCCTTGTACACAATTGCCCCTTGGGCCTGAGCACTTCTGGGACAATGGATCTAGGACAGAAGTCCAAGCAGATCCCGTCACCCCATGGGGTTGGGAACGTTTGGCCAGAGAATTCCCAGGTTGCAAAAACACAGAGCACAGTCTGGGGGGGATGGCCTGGAGTCCTAGAGGCCCCGCAGACTTCTCATTCCAACCTAAGAGGCACAGCCAAGAGGAAAGGGTCTCTATACCCTGGGACTCAGGTCAGGGTCTCCTCTTATCTGGACATAAACGTGGTCCCAGAGTCTCTGACAACAATGCTCTAATCTGTTCTATTTAGACACTGTAGACTCAGGGACTAGAGACAAGTGGGCAGTAGTGCCTATTTGGTCAAAGGATTTCAGAAGACAGAAAGAATAGCGACCCCAAGTGTTAAGAGATGGTAACCATCACAATGCATGGGCTTTCTTAAAATGCTATACGTTTTCTCCCAGCAGGTGAGGACTGGAAAGTGGGTCCCAATCCACCCTTCTAGAGACAGCAGATCAATTCCAGTATCGGGAATGGTTTTCTACAAACTCTGGGAAGACACTGAAACCAAAGATTAAGGATTCATTTGCTTACTGATTTGAGAAACATTTACTGAGGACGAGACCCTGCTCTAAGTGTACAAGATGCAATGGTGGACAGAACAGGCAAGAGTCCTGCCCTCACGGGGCCTAAATTCCAGTGGGGGGATAGGCAAGAACACAGGAATAAGCAAATCCATTTCCACGTTGTGGCAGATTCTGTGATTGAAACAAAACAGGGAGAGACTAGAGGATGGGGAAGGTGTGTGTGTGTGTGTGTGTGTGTGTGTGTGTGTGTGTGTGTGTGTAGGGATGGCTGTTTTACTTAGGTCAATGAGGAAGTTAAAGTGCTCCGTGACCATCAATGACAGATCCTGCCGATCGAGTGGTCAAACTCCACAGTGGATCAGGTCTCTTCTGGGGTAAAGGTGAGTCTGGGGAGCAAAGGGGTTCCATTCTGAATGGAAATCCCAGCTGCCCCTAAGAAGCTGCATGTCCCAGAATATGTCACTCGATCTTGCCTTGCCTCATTAAAGAATTTGTAAATGGAGAAAAGGGTGGTGTCCACATTGTAGAATTATTATTATGAACCCTAAGTGAGATCATACTTCTCAAGTGAATAAGCCCAGTGCAGGCCACGCTGTAGGCAGCTGTCAGTAATAAATTATATCATATTACTGGTAGTTCAAATAAACTTGATGGCCAGAAGGTTTTTGTCTCATATACTTTTTGTCTCAAAAGTATGGTGAGGCTCAACTTCCTGGAAAAAGACACACAGTAAAATACGGCACACCTGCCTGTCAGGTGGAGGAGGTCCCTTGGGAGCCTCAGATGGCAAGCACAAGTGATGACAGTGGGGGACAGTTAGACCACAGCCACCGCAGCTCATGAGGGTTCTGCAGAGACTTCCCTTCACCTTTCTGGGGAGTGTTTCGATTCCCCTTAGAATAAAAGGATAAACTGGATTGGGGCTTTCACATTTGAGCCACAGGAAGATCAAAGGAGCTTGTTAACAGATTCCAGGTCAGGCCACTTGGGAGATCTGGATTCAGTAGGTCTGAGGTGGAGACGAGAAAACACATTTTTACTAAGCACCCACGTAATTCTATTATGGGTGGTCTCCTGACCCCGCTTTGAGCGACACTGAGCCGGATGATGATCTTCTGTCTTGTGTGGCACCTTTTATGACCACCTAACCCAAATTCGGCTTGAGAGTCTGCTCACATCAAGGATCAGATGACTGTAAACTTGAGCAGGCTCAGGAGTTGACCTGGCCCTAAACTTCACAAACTCCCACACGGCTTCAATGGCTGACTGGATAGATTAATATATGCAAACTGCCTTGGGCACCATGGGAGGAGGCATCATGTCAACATGGAAATACAGAAATGCATGTTTGTTACAAGCTCCGAGGGCCTCAAAGGAAAGGGGAGCTGTGTAAATGCAAATCAGTGTTGTGTTATGTATTGTAATTTTTAGCAGCTCTGAGGAAAGCAAACCTTAGTGCTTCAGTTAGGCTCCTGGGAATCTGATCTTGACAGGGTAGGAACAGACAGTTTCTATCAAGCACATGCTCCCCAAAATGTTAAATAATGGCTCTGGTAGCAACAATTCTGGAGAATGTTATTATTCTGTCTCTAATTTAAATGGTCCTTTTTGCATAACAACAAAATAAAATTATAAAATAAACACCACCACAAACAGAAACAAAAGACAACACAAGCAGCCAGGAGAGCTTCATTCACATCTGTTGCTAAGCTGTTAGGTGACCTTGGCTTTGTGAGACTCAGTTTCTCCATTTACAGCAGTGTCACCCCCTTCCGCTAACGTGTGGATCAAGTGAGGTCATGGCTACGGAACCACTCTGGACATGGTGGAGCACTTCACTTCCTTCGTATCACCCTAAAGAACAGCATCTCCCACGGTATCTCCGAGGCTCCCCCAGCACAGTCAAGACTATGCTTTCCAGGATGCTAGGAGAGTTTAGGATGGCTGCAAGTGAGCACAGAGGGTCTTTGGAGCAGGAAATTGTGTCCCGAGGCAGCTGTGTGAAGAGAGGGGGGCAGAGATGGCATGATTCTGCCTACAACTGAGGATATCATCAGTCCAGAGTTTCTGTATGATTCAAACCACAGGGCATAAGTAAGAAGAAACATTTGAGGCAGACCATCTGTGAAATCTCATCAGATGCCGGGGAGGGGAAGGACAGCCAAAGATGAGACACGTCCAAAAGGCAGAAGTGTGGCCACTGCTGTTATTGACATGCACAGAGTCATTATCTTAGTCCGACCTAATTTCCCTGCTGATTTTTTGGCCTCTCGTTCCATGTGGTCCTCTTAGATGTATTTCTAGGTTATGCTGCACTTGCCAACTGTGGATGCTCCAGATGAGTCCCTCACCTTTCAGGCCCCCATCATGGGCTCTGCCTCGAAGCTGGTGACGTCCACATGCAATTTTCTGAACCTCCATGGCCAACTGATGCATGCACCTTTTGTGGTCTTTGTTCCAGCATCCCTCTGTGATGAACACCCTGGCTTATCTATCTGACCCAGCCTCCATGCCAGTCTTCTCTCTCTTCTTCCTCATCATGATGCATTTCCCCAATGCTTCATGGGAAGTTAACCTTTTTCTCGCTCTCGCTCTGCTTTCTGCCTCTGCACCTTGTATCACAAATCATAACAACAGAATGCAACAATTCAAACACAAATCCAAGGTGATAGGAGACTTAACAGAAATTCTTTGTAAAGCAGAAAAAATATGAAAATAACAGAACCCTTGGAAATGAGTCCTTCAAAATGCTTTCTTAAACTAGAACAAGTTTACCACAAAGAGGGATTCCAGAAGTGGAGTATCTCAGGAGGAGAGAACCAGGGGTGGAGCTGTGCGGCACAGGGTCTAGGTCCAGGCTCTCTCTGCCCTGTCGTCACGAGTCTGGGCCAAACAAGAGAGGGTGTTTCTTTGCCAAGTGGCTAAAGCACACAGACAACGCAGACTTGGCAAATTATTTGACATTCTGTGCCTCCAGTTCCCCAAATATAAAATGGGGTGAATAACAGTATTTATCTCACTGGGGTTCTTGTAAGTATTGAATAAATATGTAAAGTGCTTAGAAGCTTAGAACAATGTTTTCACATTCCAAGGGTTTTGTAAATTACTAGCTATGAGTCTCGCAGAAAATCCTTTTTTAAAAAACTTTGTATTATGTAAAATTTCCAATGTAAACAGAATTGGGACAAAAAGGTATAATGAACCCGTACGTGCACATCTCTCAGCTTTGACAATAATCAACTCATCGCCAGTGTGATTTTCTGTTCCCCAACTATTCTGTCTGCCTTCCCCTTCAGATTATCTTGATGCAAATCCTAGATATTATACTATCTTTTGATATTTTAGCATGGCTCTCTAAAAGATAAGATTTGTTTAAAAAAAAACAGAACCTACTCACAAAGCCATTTTCATACCTAAAAAATATCAATACTTTCTAAAGAAAATACTTGATAGGCCTCATTCATTCCCTTTACACTTCAGCACATAGAGCATACACTCACAATATTCGTGAATTACAATTAATTGATTTTTAATTTTTTCTTGTTTAACAATTTGGTTGAGACTCCTACAATGCAAGGGAGTTCTGTTCCTCTGAAAATTAAAAAGAACCAAAGTTTTCTTTTAAATGCTTAATACATTCTGAGAAGCACATTTTCAGGGACCATTAACAATAATTGTACTTTTTCTCTTGGTTCTAAGAAAGCTTAATTGGTATTATCAATTGTATTCTTGAGGATATCATAACATATTATATACTCTACAATGGAATTCTTTTACTTATATATGTGTGTGTGTGTATATACACACACACACATATATACAAGACAGACTTCAGTTCTAGAAATGTGACCATTATCTATTCCATATCTTTAAAAGCGTATTATTACTACAACTCCTGGAGTTATTATATTACCAGACAGGAGGAGAGCAGAATGGAAAATGCCAGACATTCCATGGCACCAACCACAGTATCACCTGCAGAAGCCTAGCCAACTACAAGACTTCCATTGTATTTGGCTAAATGGCTTGCTGTAAGTGTTACATCCTGCTAAGAACAACAGTGATCTTTTTAGATGCAAGCAAAATGATCTATGGCTTTGTTCTTTTGACAATGACTTGTGTCATGTAACCATGCACGCGTGCGCGCGCGCACACACACACACACACACACACACACACACACCGGGCATCATCAGTTTATAAGCCATCCAGGCTTCCACTGCGACCAACAGATGTCAATACACTCAAGGCTGCAAGTGTCTTTCTATTCATGCTTGCTTTATTTTGTCTTCGTCTACAGTTGACGGCTGCTTCTGAGTTAAGGCTGTGACCCTGTAAGGCACAACAGAGACAAAGTCGAAAAGAGTGGCTGGCCCAGAGCAGTCAGAAAAAGGAGTGCACTCTGGTTTTGGGTACTTATGGAAAGGTATCTTAAATGCTTGCTATTAAAAAAAAACACAGGGAAGAGAAGTACAGCATAGGGAACATAATCAATATCATTGTCATAACACTGTATTGCGATAGATGGTAATAGCACTTCTCGTGGTGATCATTTCATAATATAAATAATTGTCAAATCACAATGTTGTACCCCTAAGACTACCATAATACTGTATGTCAACTTTACTCCAATTAAAAATAAAAAAATACATTTATGCAGACATACACACATACAACAGATGAAATGAGTTTATATGAAGTTTTTCATTATTTTTTTTGGAATACAATATCGGAACCAATCTAAAAGGTTATCATTGGGGGGATGCACCTGGGTTGCTCAGTCAGTTAAGCGTCCGACTTTGGCTCAGGTCATGACCTCACAGTTCATGGGTTCAAGCCCCATGTTGGGCTCTGTGCTGACAGCTCAGAGCCTGGAGCCTGACTCTGATTCTGTGTCCCCCTCTCTCTCTGCCCCTCCCCTGCTCACTCTGTCTCTGTTTCTCAAAAATAAACAAACATTATTTACACTTGTAATTCAATACTTGGGTTTGTCAAATCTGAATGTTTTGCTGTGGACATAGTTTAATTTTCCTGCCCACCCTCCTTGACCCCAAAACTCAATGGTACTGGCTGAGGTAGCTGGAGCTTATAAGTCAGGGTTCCAAAAAGAAGGAAGTACATTCAGAAAGAACTACAGAAATCTGTGTAACATTCCCTTGCATCTTTAGGTAGATATTATTCCTTACAAGCACAGGGCAAAGCTTGGGAGAAAACAGCTAGGGGCATGTGAGTTGGATGGGGGTTTTTAAGGTCTTACAATTCTAGGAGATACTAAATTTCAAAATAGTCTCAGTAAAGAGAACTTGCTGAACATCCTGGGTGTTCTGTTGAGACCAAATAAAGGCTATGCCTAGCCCTAGAGTAAGGGCTATTCTAGAACTTCTGTAACAAAGCCCCAAAACAGACTACTGTAGGATCACACCAATGTGCAAACGGACTGCATGCCAGAAACCTCAACACTTTTTATAGGAAGACAACAAAATCCAGGCTCTCGACAATGCAGCATTCCTAAAACCCAGCCTACAAGAAAAAAATAACTAGCAATGAAGAAAATGTGACTACTAATAGGAAAAAATATAGAAACATACAGAGATAACACATTTGTTGGAATTAGAGGTCAGAACTTTAGAGTCCACTGAATTTTGATCTCTGTTTTCTCTACCAACTGCTGTTTTATGCTCAGACTCTAGTTCCCAGGTCATCCTTCCAGACGCAGAGTGGAAAGGCAGGGTGAATGTGCAATTTGCAGAGTTTCCCTTGTCTCAAGGATCACAGTACTTGTCCAATGTTCATGAACATCTTCTTCGTTTTATCCAATTTGCCAAGTGGGAGCATAAGTTTCATAGCCATTACTTTGTTGTTCACAGCATTAATGTAATTAGCACTGTTTGAATTGCTAGCAAATTTGGGCATGGATTTCAAATATTTATTATTTAGGTATCCTTTTTTTGTGAAATGTTTGATTCTTTAACTTTTTTCCATTATTTTCCTGAATTGTTTGCCCTCCTCCTGACTTCTATGAATTTTTTCATGTATTTTGGAAACTAATATTTTAATTGGAAAATAATTTTTTTTTATTTTTTAATGTTTATTTTATTTTTGAGAAAGAGACACAGAGCATGAGCTGAGGAAGAGCAGAGAGAGGGAGACCAGAACCTGAAGCAGGCCCCAGCTGAGCTGTCAGCACAGAGCTGGACTCAGGACTTGAACCCATGAACTGCAAGATCATGACTTGAGCTGAAGTCAGATGCTTAACCAACTAGGCCACTCAGGTGCCCCCCAAAATAATTTCTTATCTAAAGACAGTAATACGGTCTTCTATGATTTTTTTCCTAAAATTTCAATGTCTTGCTATTCATATTTACAACTTCCCTCTACAGAATGGATTTGACATGTTGTAAAGTTGAAAATTTTCACTTTAAACATAAGGATAAACATTTCAACATGCACGGGACCATTTGTTACTTTTCTACTTTGTTCCATTATCTACTTTTTTTATCCCCATGCCAATGACACATCCCATTAACTACTTTAGCTTTATAACCTGTTGTGATATCTCATAGGACAAGTTTTATCACAGGGCATCTTTTTCAAAATTGTCCTTACTCTCCTTAAGCGTTTTCTTTTCCACATAGTCTTGAGAACCACTTGCCATGTTCAGGAATTACTTAACTCTATAAAGATATGAAAAAACTAAAAACTTCTATATATACCAAAAAGGATATAGCATTAAAAATGAATATAAGTTATAGGAAACTCTAGGATTCTGTATTCTAAAAATAAATACTCTGATGAGACAAATGTTTGATTTTTTTCCTACCCTCCCAGTCCCCAGGAGTAGAGGGTGGAAATGGTGACCTAGTCTGGGCTTTTTTTTTTTTTTTTTTTTTAATTCTTGCTACTGCAACACCTGTTCACACCCCTTCCCAGCTTTACGCGCCATCCCCTTCAAAGGCTAGCCTACTAAATGGCAAAACTGTTGTTCAGCCTGCGTCCCTGGAGCCTGCCTCACGTTGACGTCTGAACAGCATTTGGCTCTGCCTTCCCTTAATGTTTTTCAGGTAGAATCCAGTTAGTCTCTGCCTTCCCCGCAGTTCCCAGTGAGCTCCGCACAGAGAAAAACAAAGAGGCAAGTTTCAGGACAAATGTATAACATGGGAAATGATTAAGGTTTTACTTTGTAATAATTAGTTCTTTCCTCCAAATTAGACTTCCTTTGATTTGGCCAGAAAGTGCAGTTTGGAAGTTAAAGAGTAACTTAATCAAATCTCCCGGGAATGAAGTCGGCACATTCATCTAGAATTACAAATGAAGAAACCGAGGTGCATCACCCATGCTAAGGGAATTCTGGCAACCCGGTAATTATGCACACACAGTAACAATACCGCACTAATGTATTATTCCAGCATATAAATTCTTAGAGGACCAGCAGTTCACGTGCCCTGGTTAATAATACTAGGGACACAGGCGCTAAAGAAAAACCCAAATCAACACAAGTAACACATAATGAGAGCACAGATGTTTTTTAAAAAAGATGCTCCAAATGCACATTATAAAAATTCAAAACAGGAGAACACCAATTAAGTTCAAGTCTTTGCTGGGACCATATCTGATTACAAGCTGTCACGTATTTCCTGGCTGAACTTTTGCATAAATGCTCTTCATTTCCCCTAATGAAGCTGTGGAAATAGAGAATTATATTGTGAAACTGAAAAAATAAAACCTTTAAAAACGATCACCTTGCAATTCAATCCGTCTGTCATCAGCTTAAGGACAGGTAATCAAGAGTGTCTGACGAGGAAAGAGAAGAGGGGTTTGCATGGCTACTAGATAGGCAGGAAGCCACACTCCGATGGAAGGTGATCTAGATCTCAAAGGACCTGCCAGGGGTCCTCAGATGATCTTCTGGGGAAACCTTTGCAACTGTATTCAAATTGTTATGTCTGTGCAACAATTTTAACTTGTGTGTGTCAAACCTGCAAATGATTCATGTGCTTCTGGGGTTGAACGTTCACCAACGGTCCTCATAGGCAGGGTTAAGCCTGGAGTAGAGATGAGGGGTTGTGGGGGCAGGGGGAAGCTGGGCAGACAGAAGTTCTGCTCGAACAGCAAAGGCAGCCTAAACCCAGCAGAAGAAGAGAAATCATAAAGATCAGAGCAGAAATAAACAATATAGAATCTAAAAAAACTGTAGAGCAGATCAACGAAACCAAGAGTTGGTTTTTTGAAAAAATAAACAAAATTGACAAACCTCTAGCCAGGCTTCTCAAAAAGAAAAGGGAGATGATCCAAATAGATAAAATCATGAATGAAAATGGAATTATTACAACCAATCCCTCAGAGATACAAACAATTATCAGGGAATACTATGAAAAATTATATGCCAACAAATTGGACAACCTGGAAGAAATGGACAAATTCTTAAACACCCACACTCTTCCAAAACTCAATCAGGAGGAAATAGAAAGCTTGAACAGACCCATAACCAGCGAAGAAATTGAATCGGTTATCAAAAATCTCCCAACAAATAAGAGTCCAGGACCAGATGGCTTCCCAGGGGAGTTCTATCAGACGTTTAAAGCAGAGATATTACCTATCCTTCTCAAGCTATTCCAAGAAATAGAAAGGGAAGGAAAACTTCCAGACTCATTCTATGAAGCCAGTATTACTTTGATTCCTAAACCAGGCAGAGACCCAGTAAAAAAGGAGAACTACAGGCCAATATCCCTGATGAATATGGATGCAAAAATTCTCAATAAGATACTAGCAAATCGAATTCAACAGCATATAAAAAGAATTATTCACCATGATCAAGTGGGATTCATTCCTGGGATGCAGGGCTGGTTCAACATTCGCAAATCGATCAACGTGATACATCATATTAACAAAAAAAAAGAGAAGAACCATATGATCCTGTCAATCGATGCAGAAAAGGCCTTTGACAAAATCCAGCACCCTTTCTTAATAAAAACCCTTGAGAAAGTCGGGATAGAAGGAACATACTTAAAGATCATAAAAGCCATTTATGAAAAGCCCACAGCTAACATCATCCTCAATGGGGAAAAACTGAGAGCTTTTTCCCTGAGATCAGGAACACGACAGGGATGCCCACTCTCACCGCTGTTGTTTAATATAGTGCTGGAAGTTCTAGCATCAGCAATCAGACAACAAAAGGAAATCAAAGGCATCAAAATTGGCAAAGATGAAGTCAAGCTTTCGCTTTTTGCAGATGACATGATATTATACATGGAAAATCCGATAGACTCCACCAAAAGTCTGCTAGAACTGATACATGAATTCAGCAAAGTTGCAGGATACAAAATCAATGTACAGAAATCAGTTGCATTCTTATACACTAACAATGAAGCAACAGAAAGACAAATAAAGAAACTGATCCCATTCACAATTGCACCAAGAAGCATAAAATACCTAGGAATAAATCTAACCAAAGATGTAAAAGATCTGTATGCTGAAAACTATAGAAAGCTTATGCAGGTAATTGAAGAAGATATAAAGAAATGGAAAGACATTCCCTGCTCATGGATTGGAAGAATAAATATTGTCAAAATGTCAATACTACCCAAAGCTATCTACACATTCAATGCAATCCCAATCAAAATTGCACCAGCATTCTTCTTGAAACTAGAACAAGCAATCCTAAAATTCATATGGAACCACAAAAGGCCCCGATTGGCCAAAGTAATTTTGAAGAAGAAAACCAAAGCAGGAGGCATCACAATCCCAGACTTTAGCCTCTACTACAAAGCTGTCATCATCAAGACAGCATGGTATTGGCATAAAAACAGACACATAGACCAATGGAATCGAATAGAAACCCCAGAACTAGACCCACAAACGTATGGCCAACTCATTTTTGACAAAGCAGGAAAGAACATCCAATGGAAAAAAGACAGTCTCTTTAACAAATGGTGCTGGGAGAACTGGACAGCAACATGCAGAAGGTTGAAACTAGACCACTTTCTCACACCATTCACAAAAATAAACTCAAAATGGATAAAGGACCTGAATGTGAGACAGGAAACCATCAAAACCTTAGAGGAGAAAGCAGGAAAAGACCTCTCTGACCTCAGCCGTAGCAATCTCTTACTCGGCACATCCCCAAAGGCAAGGGAATTCAAAGCAAAAGTGAATTACTGGGACCTTATGAAGATAAAAAGCTTCTGCACAGCAAAGGAAACAACCAACAAAACTAAAAGGCAACCAACGGAATGGGAAAAGATATTTGCAAATGACACATCGGACAAAGGGCTAGTATCCAAAATCTATAAAGAGCTCATCAAACTCCACACCCGAAAAACAAATAACCCAGTGAAGAAATGGGCAGAAAACATGAATAGACACTTCTCTAAAGAAGACATCCGGATGGCCAACAGGCACATGAAAAGATGTTCAACGTCGCTCCTCATCAGGGAAATACAAATCAAAACCACACTCAGATACCACCTCACGCCAGTCAGAGTGGCCAAAATGAAGAAATCAGGAGACTATAGATGCTGGAGAGGATGTGGAGAGACGGGAACCCTCTTGCACTGCTGGTGGGAATGCAAATTGGTGCAGCCGCTCTGGAAAGCAGTGTGGAGGTTCCTCAGAAAATTAAAAATAGACCTACCCTATGACCCAGCAATAGCACTGCTAGGAATTTACCCAAGGGATACAGGAGTACTGATGCATAGGGGCACTTGTACCCCAATGTTTATAGCAGCACTCTCAACAATAGCCAAATTATGGAAAGAGCCTAAATGTCCATCAACTGATGAATGGATAAAGAAATTGTGGTTTATATACACAATGGAATACTACGTGGCAATGAGAAAAAATGAAATATGGCCTTTTGTAGCAACGTGGATGGAACTGGAGAGTGTGATGCTAAGTGAAATAAGCCATACAGAGAAAGACAGATACCATATGGTTTCACTCTTATGTGGATCCTGAGAAACGTAACAGAAACCCATGGGGGAGGGGAAGGGAAAAAAAAAAAAAAAAAAAAAGAGGTTAGAGTGGGAGAGAGCCAAAGCATAAGAGACTGTTAAAAACTGAGAACAAACTGAGGGTTGATGGGGGGTGGGAGGGAGGGCAGGGTGGGTGATGGGTATTGAGGAGGGCACCTTTTGGGATGAGCACTGGGCGTTGTATGGAAACCAATTTGACAGTAAATTTCATATATTAAAAAATAAATAAATAAATAAATAAATAAATAAATAAATAAATAAATAAATAAATAAAAGAAGTTCTGCTCAACCCCGACCAGGACCCGGGTGCAGAGTACAATGCAGTTCCCTGCCCTCACTGTCACTACTGAAAGCCTGGGCCACTTTCCAGTGACTACACTGAAGGGCACACCTCTGCGCCCTGTCCTTGTCCCTCATGCTGCCATTTCCATGCACTCCTGCCAGCTTGCAGCCACCAGGACTGGCATGTCTGGGGCATTTTCTGGACCACCGGAACCGATGCTGCCCTCCGACACGGTGAGCCTAAGCACTAGGGGATTCACCTCCCTGAGAACAGCCTTTAACCAGTGACTCCTGAGAGTTGGTATATAAATACTCCAGCTTCCTCACCCCTCGGCTGGGATAATTCTGACTTGTGTGCCTTATACCACTTCCCAGAAGTCCCCCCAAGGGATTAAGCCCCTGAAACCAATTTCTCTCTTTTATGGCCTAGGTCTCCAGTGGGGCATCTAGGCTTTTCTTCCAGCGGGAACCTGTTAAATAACAAAAATTCAAACGAGTCAATGTGAAGATCTAATTGGTTTTATGAAGTCATCCATGAATCAGGCAGCGTCCCATCTAGCAAGGAGAGGGGAGCTTGGAGGAGTTGAACAGAATGGAAGGTTTTCAGAAGGAAGGGCAAGCAAGGAGTTATTAGCAAAAGAAAAGAAAAGCTCATTTCCTTTAGAGAGAAGGGCAGGGGTTTTATCATGCAGATCACCTCTGCTTCTTTTGGAGGGCCCACATGACAGATGAGCTCTTTGGTGATCAGAAAATTCTGAACTGATGGATTAAGACCACATTTCTGGGGAAGGTTGAAACTAAAATTAGGTTAGGTGTTAAGTCACGATTTGCTAAGTCGGCCTAAGTGACGCCATTCTGGGCCTGTGGTTTTCTTTTCAATACACCAAAATCTTCTGCTTTCTGGGCCACAGCTACTTTACCCACTGGAGGCATCTCTGCTCTTGTGGAAAGAGCTGCCTTTGCATACAAAACATTGGGGATTTTTGTCTCACTCCAGCTCTGTGACCCTCTGCAGATCATTCAACCTAACCTGGTTTGCTCATCAGTAAAATGTTCTAAATTAACAAAATTTTAGCTATCCAACAGGATAGTGATGTGGATTAAGAGAGGTGGATGCTTTAGGACAGTATCTTGTTAATGAAGCCTACTGAGAGAGTATTTTTCACTGTTCATGTTAGCAAAGATGAAAATGTCTGAGAATGCTCTGTGCTGGGGGTGGGGAACAGAACTCACATACATACATTGCCACTGGCGATGTAAATTGTTATCATTTCCCTGAAGGAACATTTGGCAAGCGTTTTCAAAATTATGAAGACAACTTGGGCTCAGGTCATGATCTCACGGTCCGTGAGTTCGAGCCCCACGTTGGGCTCTGTGCTGACAGCTCAGAGCCTGGAGCCCGTTTCAGATTCTGTGTCTCCCTCTCTCTCTGACCCTCCCCCATTCATGCTCTGTCTCTCTCTGTTTCAAAAATAAATAAACGTTAAAAAAAAATTAAAAAAAAAATTATGAAGACACATGCTCTTTGACCTGGCAATTCCACTCACCAGAATGTGTCCTCAGAGATATTCATACACGTGTGCAAAATGACTGTGTACATGAGCACACACATACACAGAAGATGTGAACGTTAATCACAGCATGGTTTATGATAGAAAAATACATGAAACAACCTAAATAGTCATCCAGATAGGACAGGTTAAATAAGTCACAGTTCAGTGACTCTGTAAAATTCCACACAATCATTAAAAAGAGCAAACCAGTTCCATATACCCTGATAGAGAGTCATCTCTGAAAAACTTAATAAATGGGGGGAAAAAAACAGAACAATGTGTACAATTTGCGATGGTCCGCGTAAAAATATGTGCAAACCTCTGGAAAAACGTACAAGACGCTGTTGGAGAGGAGAAGCACAGAGCTGGAGGACCAGGGAGCTGAGGGGGTCTTCTTTTGGTACCATTTTGCACCTTTTGAATCTCATGCCATGCATGTTACCTATCCAAATAGTGTTAATTAAAAAAAATAAAAATAAACTAGAAAACTCATGTGAAACATGCAATATTATGAGATCTAATAGTGAGTGTGAATAAAAACTGACACTAGTGTTTGCCAAGCAAAATGCTGCAGCATCAGATCCTGGGTAACCTTGTGCAAAAGGCTGCCAGACTCCAGGGACAGCTCAGCCTCCACCCCTAGATGGCACCATGATGTTCTTGAGGTCCTGACACACATTCACTGCAGTCTCCTCCCTGGGCCTTAGCTGTGGGGCTGGAGCGACCTGGTTTCCTCTTAGAATGCGGAACCTGGCGGGTGGCCAGCTGGTTAGCATAATATCAAACATTCTCCTCATTTCCACAGCCTGTGTTGCCTTTACACTCAGACACAGCCTGCTGCCTGGATGCATTTGTAGCGACGCCTTCATGAGTTCCAGAACCAGATGTGTTTGTATTTACTCCTGCTCTGTATTTGCATATGTTTGTTTTCCTCCCATTTGGGCTCATTAGGGTGCCTGGGAATCCTGCGCCTGTGCACACGGGCTGGGCATCTCGGTGGGTGCGTTACTTCAGGGAATGTTTTCATGCTGGGCTCAGGCTCTCGAACAGTCTTAATGGTGCTGAAATGCACCTATCTGGGCTTCCTTTCAGATTAAGAACACCTGTGGAGGTGCCAGAGCCATTGCTGGATTTAAGCCCACTTAGTCTGTTTGGGTTGCTATATCCAATTACCACGGACCAGGTGGCTTAAACAATTTATTTCTCACAGCTCTGGAGGCTGGAAGTCCGAGATCAAGGTGCCAGCAGATCCCTTGTCTGGTGAGGCCCTGCTTCCTTGTTTGCAGATGGCTGTCCTGTGTCCTCACCAGGCAGAGAGGAAGTTAAGCTCTCCTATCTGTTGTTAGAAGGGCACAAATCCCATTACAGGGGCTCCAGCCTCGTGACTTAATCCCCTCCCAAAGGCCCCACCTCCCAACACCATCCCACTGGATGGTGTTTCAACATACAGTATTTCAACATATGATATGATAGGTTTCAACATATGAATATGCGGTGGCGGGCAGGGATGCAAACATGTTGTCCATACACTGACCTACAGGCCAGCAGGGGATTCAAAGAAATCCTTCCACAAAGATCAGCCATGACACAGTTGTTACTCTGAGTATGTACACTGGTGAAGTGATGACCTTAAGGGTCACAAAGCGTGGCATGCTAAATCCCAGGGGCATTACAGGCCAGAGTTCCTCAATCCTATTGGACCCCCTGCTCCCTTCGTCTGACAAATAAATTGTAACAACCTCCTTAGTATTTGGAAATGAAATCTGTGAATAATATTACCGCCTACGCACAGAATTTCAATACAACAAAGCATTAGAACAGCAATATAAGCTAAACTAGAAGGAAAGTCACTTGACGTAAAAGGGTACGTCTTTCCACATGTAAACGCTCAGGTGCGACCACACTAGAGGACGTGTTGCAGCATCTGGCTCGTCTATGTTGAGTCACCAGCAAAGCAGCAGCTACGCGCATGATGTGATGGCGTGTGTTATCCTAGCGACTCACACGTCCGGAGAACAATGGCAGAAGCAACAGAATTTTCTGAAACCGGAAACAGAGAAGAGTTCAGCTTTCTACACCAAAGGAAATTTGACATATAAAGCGGACTTACGTAAGCATAGATCAGGTGTTCACGGAAAATCATGCAGGATGTGTGGGACAATTCTTTATTGGGCATGATTATCCCACGCATTGAAGGAGTTTTAGCATTCTTGGCTACATGTAAATGCCAAATATCTACCTGACTATTGCTACAACACGCTGATGGAGCCAGCCTTCTTTGGGCTCTGCCTGGCCCCGAGAATCTCCCCCAACTGGCTTCTAAGACCCTCTGGCTCTCCACTCCTAGAGGAACACGTGATTCACAGTATCACTGCAAAACATACACGTTACCTGGAAGTGCCACCTGCATGGCATGAATTCTATACTGTATACATTAACCGCTATATGACAGCATGCATTCCCGAGGTCACAGAAATTGGACAACAGGGTCCACACCTTAAGTCTGAAACCCTGCAGACAGGGAGCAGGTCCAGACGTGATGGTGAATACACACAACTAGCACAAAGGGGTATTTGGGCACCTGTCTTCAAACTTCTTTTGCCTGTGCCTGTGCCTGAAACACGTTTAAAATCTATCACCCCTCGGGTGTCTGGGTGGCTCAGTAGGTGGAGTGTCCGACTTCGGCTCAGGTCATGATCTCACGGTCTGTGGGTTCGAGCCCCACGTCGGGCTCTGTGCTGACAGCTCAGAGCCTGGAGCCTGCTTCTAATTCTGTGTCTCCCTCTCTCTCTGCCCCTCCCCCGCTCATGCGCACGCGCGCGCGCGCGCTCTCTCTCTCTCTCTCTCTCTCTGTCAAAAGTAAATAAACATTAAAAACTAAAAATTAAAAAAAAAAATCTGTCACCCTGCGTGTTGTGAGGTTGACAACAAATTTTTTTTTAAGTTTACATGCTTGCAAAGATGATAATTTCTGGAGTATTATACATACAGGCATTTTAAGAAACAATCATTACATTTATGTTTTATATCTTATGGAATATAAATACCAAAGTGGTTTGATACCATCCCAATGTTTTCTATTTTATTATAGAAATTTCCAAACATACAGGAGGGTTGAAACAATGTTACACTGATGACCCGTATACCCACCACCTAGATTCAACAACTAAAATTTCAGTACTTATTTTATCTATCCATCTCTCCATCATTCTAACCACAAATCCATCTTATTTTCACGCTTTTCAAAGTAAGTTGAAGACATCAGACGTTCCTCCTCAAAACACTCCAGCATGCATATCATTCATTAGAATTCCATATTTCCTTACAGATTTTTTCTTTTGAGTTAAATTGACATGAATAGAGTATATATTTTAATATATAATAAATAATCTTTTATCACTTGAACCTCGAACCCCTATAAAGATACAGTATATTAACTTCACTTCAGAAAGACTCCTTGTATGTCCTCCCAGTAACTTCCATCCCCATTCCCTCAAAGTTCTGATTTTTTTTCTTAACGATACAATATTTTGCCTATACTAGAACTTCATATAAAGGGAGTCTTACAGGAAGTACACTTTCACTCAGCAAGTTTCTGACGTTCATCCACATTGCTGCATGTGTCGGTAGCCCGTTCCATTTCACAGCTGAGTAGTACTCCATAGCATGAATTTACAACAATTCTGCTTTTGAGGGACACTGCAACTGTTTCTAGCTTGGAGCTGTTACAAATAAAGCTGCTATGAATATCCTTGCACAAGCTTTTTTGTGGACCTATACTCTCACTTCTCTTGGGTAAAACCAAAGGTAGAATTTGGAATACGTGAAGATTTGTAAAACCCAAAGGGCCTGTACCATTTGACACTCCCAATGACCATGTATGAGAGTTCTGTGTGTTGTTGATTTATGTTAGCCGTTTTGGTGAGTGTATGGTGTCATCCTGTCGACGTTTTATTTTGCATTTCTTTAGTGACCTAAGGATGTTAAACACTCTTAATTGCTGGAACTGTATAGTAAGTCTTGAAATCAGGTAATGTAATTCTTCCAATCGTTCTTTTTCAAAATTGTTTTGCTATCTTCAGCCCTTTACATTTCCATATAAACTTGAGAATTCGGTTTGTGGACTTTTATACCAAATGTCTGTTGGGATTTTGGCTGGGATTGCACTGAAACTATAGATCAACTTGAGAATAACTGATATCCATTATGGCATTAACAATATTAAGTCTTCTAATTCAGAAATATGCTACATTTGCCATTAGTTCAGTTCCTTTTCATTTCTCTCAACAATGCTTCATAGTCTTCAGTGCACGTCTTTTGTTAAATTTATTCCTAAGTCATTTAATATGTAATTCTTTCAAAGACAGTTTTTCATTTTATTTCTCAGTTCTTTTGCTATTGGTATATAAAAGTACATTTAACCTTGTGTCCTACAAACTTGTTAAAGTCATTTATTGGTTCTGTTTGTCTTGTAAATATCTTAGACTCTTCTGTGTAAACAATGATGCCATATGCAAAGAGAGACACTTTTACTTCTTCCTTTCTTAATTTCATGTCTTTAATTTATTTTTCTTACATTATCACACCAACTTGAACCTGTAATGCAACACTGAATAGGACTGGTCAGAGGGGGCATCCTTGATTTGTCTCCAATCTTAGGTTAAAGGGTTCAATTGTTTTACCATGTGAAAAGATTTCAATCTAAAAATGGTCTTGAAGGATATGAAATGAAGAACCTCACACACGAGCCCTCAGAAGAACAGAACTTAACAAGGGAGACTCATTTCCCGAAAATGCCTGATTTACAGAATACCGAGACTTATCTCTTGACCAATGAGCATCCACCAAGAATCTCTCCCCATCCTCAAGCCAAGGAATTTACTGCTTGGACTCTGGCTGGACTTGCCCCTTTCTGCACTCCTGTCCCATAAATACAGCCCACCACAAACCCTCAGCGAACCGCCTGGCAGCTCATTACAGCACACATTTCCCAAAATGCAATTCCTCTGCTATTCTTGAATAAACTTAATTTCTGGTAATTCAAGCTGGTCTCAGTTTATCTTTATCTAGGATGATGACCATTAGGTATGATGTTAGCTGTACATTTTTATAGATGATGTTTAATAGAATGAGAACTGTCTCCTGCTTTCCCAGTTTGTGGGGCACTTACATCATGAAAGGATGTTGAATTTTGCTCATTATTTTTACTGCATCCCTTGAAATATGATTTTCCTCCTTTATTCTAGTAAGAGAGTAAGTTATATTAATTTTTGAATGTCAAACCAACTTTCTATACTTAAGGTAAACCTTACATGGTAAGGATGTATTATCCTTTTTATATTCTGATTTGACTTGGTAATTTTTTTCTTTAGTTTTCCTTCTCGGTTCCTGAGTAACAATGGTCTGTAAGTTTATTTTTCTTTTCTACTATTCTTTGTGATGGTTTGTCAAGTTTTGGTATTTGGTATTGGTATGCTAGTATCATAAAATGGGATGGAAAACATTCCTCTGTTTTGCTGAAAGAGGTTTTATACGATTGGCACCATTTTCTCCTTAAATGTTTGACAGAATTTAGTAGTGAAAAACTCTTGACCTGTGGTCTTCTTTGTAGGAAGTTTCTTGATAATTCAATTTCTCTTTCTTCACATTTACTATTTAAGTTTTTTCCTTCATCATGGTAAATTTTAGCTTTTGAGGAATTTGTCCATTTCATCTAATTTGTCGCATTGTTGATTTAAAACTGTTTATAATATTCTTTTAATTTATTTTAATGTCTGTAGGATCTGTAATGACTTCTCTTTCATTCCCAATATTGGTGATTTGCATTCTTTCTTTCTCTCTCTTTTTTTTTTTCCTAAGTCAATCTTGTTTTGAGTTCATCAATTTTGCTTATCTTTTCAAAGAACCATCTTTTGGCTTTGTTGATTTTATATCTTCTACTATGTTGATTCCTACTATTTATTACTATTTTCCCTGAACATACTTTGGGTTTACATGGCTCTTCTTTTTCTAGTTTCTTCAGTTGGAACTTTAGGTTATCCATTTGATGCTTATCTGCACAGTATTTAAAAAAGAAACCTTGTTTCTTGAGGAAATTTTGCCATGCAGAGGGTTTCCTTCCTTTTATCAAAACAAAATTGTGTTAGTCTAACTGGATTGTAGTCTCCCTTTAACAGATGTATGAATATAAAAGGGACTTAATTAATGAAATTATTCAATCTACACTTAACCTACAATATACATTGTGAGTGAACAAACTAGAATAGGTATTCTTTAATTAAAAAATTATTTATAGGGGCGCCTGGGTGGCGCAGTCGGTTAAGCGTCCGACTTCAGCCAGGTCACGATCTCGCGGTCTGTGAGTTCGAGCCCCGCGTCAGGCTCTGGGCTGATGGCTCGGAGCCTGGAGCCTGTTTCCGATTCTGTGTCTCCCTCTCTCTCTGCCCCTCCCCCGTTCATGCTCTGTCTCTCTCTGTCCCAAAAATAAATAAAAAGCGTTGAAAAAAAAAATTAAAAAAAAAAAATTATTTATATAGGGGTGCCTGGGTGGCTCGGTCGGTTAAGCTTCCAACTTTGGCTCAGGTCATGATCTCACGGTTTGAGAGTTCACCTTTTTTTAAAAAGAAAAGGTGCCATTTGGACAACTAGCTAGAAAAGAATAAAACTGAACCACTTTCTTACACCATACACAAAAATAAACTCAAAATGGATTAAAGACCGTAAATGGGAGACCTGAAACAATAAAAACCCTAGAAGAGAGCATAAACAGTAATTTCTCTAACATCGGCCATAGCAACATTTTTCTAGATATGTCTCCTGAGGCAAGGGAAACAAAAGAAAAAATAAACTATTGGGACTATACCAAAATAAAAAGCTTCTGCACAGCAAGGCAAACCATGGACGAAACAAAAAGGCAATCTACTGAATGGAAGAAGGTATTTGGCAATGATCTATCCCATAAGGGGTTAATATCCAAAATATATAAAGAACTTACACGACTTAATGCCAAAACACACACACACACACACACACACACACACACACACACACACACACAAACAATAAAAAATCTGATTAAAAATGGGCAAAGGACCTGAATAGACATTTTTCCAAAGAAGACATCCAGATAGCCGACAGACACATAAAAGACACACAGTATCACTCATCATCAGGGAAATACAAATCAAACCCACAATCACCTCATACCTGTCAGAAGGCTAGAAACAAAAGATAAGAAATAACAAGTGTTGGCAAGGATGTGGAGTAAAAGGAACTTTTGTGTTGGTAACATAAGCTGGTGCAGCTACCGTGGAAAACAGTGTAGGGATTCCTCAAAAAATTTAAAATAGAAATACCATGACTCAGTAACTCCACTACTGGGTATTTGCCCAAAGAAAATGAAAACACTAATTTAAAAGGATATATGCACCCCTATGTTTATTGCAATATTATTTACAACGGCCAAGATATGGAAGCAGCCCAAGCGTCCATCAATAGGCGAATGGAGAAAGATGTGGTATATATACCATGGAATATTACTCAGCCATACAAAAGGATGAGATCTTGGCATTTGTGCCAACATGGGTGGATCTAGAGGATATAATTCTAAGTGAAGTCAGTCAGAGAAAGGTAAATACTACATAATTCCACTTACATGTGGAATCTAAAAAACAAAAATAAATAAACAAACAAAAAGCAGAATTACACCTATACACAAACTGACAGTTGCCGGTGGGAGGGAAGTAGGGGGATGGGCAAATGGCTGAAGGGCAGTGGGAGATACAGGATTCTGATTTTGGAATGGGTAAGTCACAGGGATAAAAGTACAACACAGGGAGTATGATAAGTGGTTTTAAAAGAGCACTGTATGGTGAACATACGGTAGCTAACTTGTGATGAACATAGCATAATGTATAAACTTGTCAAATCACTATGTTGTACACCTGAAATGATGTAACATTGTGTCAACTATCCTTCAATAAATAAATAAATAAATGAAGTAAAAATAAATTTAAAAAATAGAGAAGGTGACATTAACTTTGCCAATTTTGATACCTGCCATTAACACGTGTTTATGATTTGGTGAAGTAAACGGCAACACCCTAGCTAAAATTCACTTCAAAATATCTATAAATAATACTCTGAACACATTCGCTCAGATCACCAAGCACTGGCCGTATTGTTAAGTAATAATACATTCAAATTTCAAAAGTAGGGTCCATATCTCCATTTAGACTTTGAGGATTCTTCCATTTGATCAATGTACTCTAATTTTAAGAACTGCATATAAAATATAATAGTAGTCACCATTTGGTGAGTGCCTTTACATATATTGTTGCTAAGCCTGACAACAGGCTTATCAAGTAGGTATTACTGTTTCGAATTGAAAGGTATAGAAACTGAAATTCACAGAGATTAACGGGCTTTTCTGAGCTTCAACAGCTTTGCCAATAGGGAGTATGCTATCTAAAAGCATCTCTGATTTGGTTAAGAAAGAGGGTGGCTGGGGATGGTGGAACAGGAGGACACTAAGCTTGCCTCGTCCACAGATACAGCTAGATAACACTCACATCAGCGTAAGTAACCCTCAAAATGAGTCCAACTATGGCAGCACTCCACAACTAAATGGTACAGAAGAGACCACATGGAAGAAGGTCGGAAGGGTGCAGATGCGGTCTGGGAGCAAAACAGACTGAGGCTATCTGCAGTGGGGAGGGAGCTGGTGGCACAGAGAAGAAAGGAAAGCAGACTTTTACGCCAGGGAGACCACGAACAGGGGGGACAAATCCCCATAATATTTGCCTGTGAAAGTGAGAAGGGCCTAATTTTGTGAGTTCTTAAAAGCAGTGGGACTTAACCTTGGAATTTTAAAAATCAGTGGGCAAGGCTCTAGGAGAGCCTGGAGGGCGGAGGGTGGGGGCATTAGAAGTGGAATCCGTGCCCTTAAGGACAGAGCGGGAAAAAGGGCCTGTGTAGATCAAGCATAGAACCAACAGTGGGAAAACCGTTGGGGGCGGATGGAGGGAGAGTGATCTGATTGCTTCAGAACACAGCCTGGAGAGACAGGGAGCCTGAGGAGACCCCTCCAGGAACAAAGGAGCTGGCAGGTGCCATTTACCTCTCCCCCAAAATAAATAACAGCCACCTGTAGGAACCATCACGGTGTGACACTCCTTAAGTAACTTGCTTACACCAAGCCGCCACCCCATGCTTAGGTAGCTCTGCCCCTCCTAGTCACTCTCGCCTTAGTCCCACAGCAAACCCTGCCCACACCAAAACTCTTAACCCGCAGGGTATATGGAACCTCAGTCCCGATGGCAGTAGGGGCAGGTCTCATTCTGCAAGAGAACCACTGTACATCTTGTTAAAACACGCCCCACCCCTGCAAGGGATCAAACACTGCCCACAGTAGTCATGGAGGGCCTCTGTAGATAACTGGACTGAAGGAAAAAGGCCAAGGTCTCAAAAGCAGAGAACAAGCACACATAGGAGACACTCTCTGAAGCACCAGGCCCTGGAGAACAGGGGACACTGCACAGCAGTGCACTACAGGACCTCTCCTTCATAAAACGATTACCACTAAGAGCAAGAGAAGTAGCTGACCCTCCTAACACAGAGAAACAGACACAAAAAATCAGACGAAATGAGACAAGGAAGTATCTCCCAAATGAAAGAACAAAACCAAACCACAGCAAGAGACCAAAGTGAAACAGATACAAAGACTATGCCTGATAATTTAAAATAATGGTCATACAGACAATGACTGGACTTGAGAAAAGAATGGAGAACATCAGTGAGACCCTTAACACAGATAAAAAAGAACTAATCAGATTCATGAACACAATAAATGAAATGAAAGATACACTTGAAGGAATGAACAGCAGATCAGATAAAGCTGAGAAATGAATTAACAACCTGGAAGACAGACAATGGAAAGCAACCAAGCTAAGCAAAAGAGAAAAAAGAAAATTATGCAAACTGAGAACAGTCTTAGGAAACTCAGTGACTCCATCAAACGTAACAAGGGATCTTACGTTTGGCATTATAGGAATCTCAGAAAAAGAAAGTGAAAAAAAGAGCAGGAAAATTATTTGACAAAATAATAGCTGAAAAATTGCCCAATCTGGGGAAGGAAGCAGGTACCAGATCCAGAAGGCATAAAGATCCCTCCCCCCCACAATTCAACCCAAGGAGATCCACATCAAGACACACAGTATTAAAATGGAAAAAAAAAATAGAGATAAAGAAAAAAATTGTTAAAGCAGCAAAAGAAAAAAAAAAAAAAAAAAGACAGTTACATACAAGGGAAACCCCCATAAGGCTAGCAGATTTTTCAACAGAAACTTTCCAGTCCAGAAGGGAGAGGCTTAATAGTTTCAAAGTGCTGAATGGGATCTTCCGTCAAGAATACTCTATCCAGGGGGCGCCTGGGTGGCTCAGTTGGTTAAGCGTCCGACTTTGGCTCAGGTCATGATCTCGGGGTCCGTGAGTTAGAGCCCTGCGTCGGGCACTGTGCTGACTTCTCAGAGCCTGGGGCCTGTTTTGGATTCTGTGTCTCCCTCTCTCTCTGCCCCTCCCCCGTTCATGCTCTGTCTCTCTCTGTCTCAAAAATAAATAAACGTTAAAAAAAAAAAAAAAGAATACTCTATCCAGCAAGGCTATCATTCAGAATAGAGAGATAAAGAGTTACTCAGATAAACAAACAACAAACAAAACACTAAAGGAATTCATGACCAGCCCTAGAAGATATATTAAAAGGGACTCTGGGTGGAAAACAAAGACCATAAAGGGAGAGTATGAAAAGTAAAATACAAAAGCAGTAAAATAACTATTTATGCAAAAATCAGTCAAGGGATTCATAAAATAAAGGGATGTAAAATATGACACTATATACCTAAAATGTGGGAGGAGTAAAGAACAATTTCAACTTAAGCAACCATCAACTTAATATAGGCAGCTATATGCTGAAGATGTTATACACAAATCTAATGATAACTACAAAAACCAGTAATAAATGTGCAAAGAATAAAGTGAGAAGAATCCAATATATCACTAAAGAAAACCAAAAAACCATAAAAGAGAGTAAGAGAAGGAAGATCACAGAAAATCTATAGAAACAACCACAAAACAAGAAACAAAATGGCAATTAATATGTATCTACCAATAATTACTTTAATGTAAATGGACTAAACACTCCAATCGAAAGACATAAGGTGACAGTGGATTAAAAAAAAGACCCATCTATATGCTACCTATAAGAGACTCATTTCAGACTAAAAGACAGCTGAAGATTGAAAGTGAGTGTATGGAGAAACATTTATTGTGCAAATACCAAAAGAAAGCTGAGGTAATAATACTTACATCTGCCAAAATAGACTTTAAAACAAAGACTGTAACAAGAGACAAAGGAGAACACTATATAAAAATAAAGAGGACAATCTGAAAATATAACGATTATAAATATTTATGCACTTAACACAATAGCACCCAAATACATAAAACAGTTAATAACAAACATAAAATAATTTGTCATCAATAGTAATACAATAATAGTGCAGGACTTTAACATCTCACTCAAATCCATGGACATACCATCCAAACAGAAAATCAAAGAGGAAAACAGTGGCTTTCAATGACACACTGGAGCAGGTACATTTAACAGACATACTCAACATTCCATCCTAAAACAGCAGAATACATATTCTTTTCAAGTACACATGGAACATTCTTCAGAATAGATGACTTATTAGGCCACGAACCAAGCCTCAACAAAATTTAAAATATCAGAGTTATACCATGCATCTTTTCTGACCATAATGTTATGAAACTATAAGTCAATGACAAGAAAAAATGTAGAATGAGCACAAATACATGGAGGATAAATAACATGCTACTAAACAATAAATGGGTCAAGCAGAGATTAAAGAAGAAAGCAGAAATTACACGGAAACAAAGGAAAATGAAAACACAATGGTCCAAAACCTTTGGAATATAGCAAAAGTGGTTCCAAGAGGGAAGTCTATACGTCAAAAGCAAGAAAAAATCTCAAACAACCTAACAAATAAAACCCAAAGAAGGAAATAATAAATATTAGAGAAGTAATTGATATAGAAAAAAAAAACCCAATACAACAGATCAATGAAACCAAAGAAAGCTGGTTCTTTGAAAAGATCAACAAAACTGATAAACCTCTAGTAAGACGAAAGAAAGAAGGAAAGACAGACAGACAGAAAGAAAGAAAGAAAACCCAAATAATCTTCCTAATGAAAGATGAGAATAACAACTGACACCACAGCAATACAAAGAATTATAACAGAATATTATGAAACCCTATATGCCAACAAAGTGTACAACTCAGAAGAAGTAGATAAATTCCTGGAACCATATAACTTACCAAAACTAAAATAGGAAGAAATAGAAAATTTGAACCAATCAATTATCAACAATGAAACGGAATCAGTAATCAAAAGCTCCCAAAAAACAACAGTCCAGGACCAGGCGGCTTCACAAATAAATTCTACTCAACATTTAAAGAAGAGTTAATATTATTCTTCTCAAACTATTCCAAAAAAATACAAGAGGAAGGAAAACTTCCAAATTCATTCTATGAGGCCAGCATTACTTTGACACCAAAACCAGATAAAGACATCACACACAAAAAAGATAACTACAGGCCAACATCTCTCTTGAATATAGATTCAAAAATCCTCAACACAATATTAGCAAACTGAATCCACCAATACGTTAAAAAAATCATACATCACAATCAAGTGGGATTTATTCCCGGGATGCAAAGATGGTTCAATATTCTCAAAGAACAATCAATGTGATATGTGACATCAATTAGAGAAATGATAAAAAAATATATATATGATCATTTCAATAGATGCAGAAAAAGCATTTGACAAAGTACAACATCCATTCATGATAAAAACACTCTGAAAAGTAGGTCTAGAGGGAATATAGTTCAACATAATAAAGGCCTTATATAAAAAATCCACAGCTAACATCATACTCAATGGTGAAAACCTGAGAGCTTTTCCCTTGAGGTCAGGAACAAGACAAGGATGTCCACTCTCACCACTTTTATTCAACATTGTATTAGAAGTCCAAGCCATAGCAATCAGACAACATAAAGAAATAAAAGGCATCCAAATTGGTGAGGAAAAAGTAAAACTCCACTTGCATATCATAGAATATTATATAGAGAGCACCTTAAAGACTCCACCAAAAAACTACTAGAACCAATAAATGAATTCATTAAACTCACAGGATACAAAATCAATATAACAGAAATCTGCTGCATGCACATACACTAATAATGAAGCAGCAAAGAGTGAAAGGAAGACAACCATCCCATTTATAACTGCACCCAAAACAATGAAATACCTAGTAACATGCTTATCCAAAGAGGTGAAAGACTTGTACTCTAAAAATTATAAAAATGCCAATGAAAGAAATTAAAGACAACACAATGAAATGGAAAGATATTCCAAGCTCGTGGGAATTGTGAAATGTCTATATCACCCAAAGCAATCTACAGATTTAATGCACTCCCTATCAAGATACCAAAGAATTTTTCATAGAACTGGAACAGTCCTAAAATTTGTATGGAACTACAAATGACCTCATATAGCCAAAGCAATCTTGAAAAAGGAAAACAAAACTGGAGGTATCATAATTCCAGATTTCAAGTTATATTACAAAGCAATAGTAATGAAAACAGTATGGTACTGACATAAAAACAGAAACATAGATCTATGGAATAGAACAGGAAATTTAGAAATAAACCCACAATCATCTGATCACTTAATCCTCAACAAAGCAGGAAAGAATATTCAATGGGAAAAAGGCAGTGTCTTCAAACAATGGTGTTGGGAAAACCAGTTACCTATAAAAGAATGAGACTGGACTGCTTTCTTTCACCATACACAAAAATAAATTCAAAATGGATTAAAGACCTAAATGTGAGACCTGAAACCATAAAAATCCTAGAAGAAAGTAAAAGCAGTAACTCTCTGACCTCAGCCAGAGTAACATTTTTCTAGATATGCCTCCTCAGGCAAAGGAAATAGAAGCAAAAATAAATTATTGGGACTATCAAAATAAAAAGCTTCTACATGGTGAATGAAAGGAACAAACAAGAACTAAAATGCAACCTACTGAATGAGAGAAGATATTTGCAAATGACACACCTGATAAAGGGTTAGAGTCATATATATATATATATATATATATATATATATATATATATATATATATATAACTGATACAACTCAATGCCTCAAAAACAAATAATCCATTTAAAAAATGGGCAGAAGACATGAACAGACATTTCTCCAAAGAAGACATACCAAGGGCCAGCAGATATATGAAAAGATGCTCAACATCACACATTATCAGGGAAATGCAAATCAAAACTACAATGAGATACCACTTCACACCTGTCATAATGGCTAAAATCAAAAACACAAGAAACAAGTGTTGGCCAGGATGTGGAGAAAAAGGAACACTTGTGCACTGTTGGTGGGAATGCAATCTGGTGCAGCCACTGTGGAAAACAGAAGTTCCTCAAAAAGTTAAAAACAGAACTATCCGATGACCCAGGAATCACACTACTGGGTATTTACCCAAAAAATACAAAAACACTAAGTCAAATGGATATATGCACCCCTGTTTATTGCAGCATTATTTATAATAGCCAATCTATGGAAGCATCCCAAGTGTCCATCAGTAGATGAATGGATAAAGTGGTACATGTATATACACAAGAATGTTATTCAGCCATAAAAAGGAGTGAAATCTTGCCGTTTGCAACAACATGGATAGAGCTACAGAATGTGCTAAGCAAAATAAGTCAGTCAGAGAAAGACAAATACCATATGATCTCAGTCATACGTGGAACTTAAGAAACAAAACAAATTAGCAAAAGAAGAAAGGAGACAGAGAAAAAGAGACAAATCAAGAAACAGACTCTTAACTATGGAGAACAAACTGATGGTTACCAGAGGGGAGGTGACTGGGAGTTGGGGGAAATAGGGAATGGGGATTAGAAAGTACATTTATTATGATATAAAATAAATTTAAAAATAAAAAAATAGAGCAACCCTACCAAGGGCTTATAAAGGGTTTAAAAACATCTTACCAAGAGCTTCAGATTCCAGCTGATTTTCTATCATGGCACAAAGTTCAGGGATGGATCATCCAGGGCAAGTGCAACTGCTCAAAAATGCCATCAAGTATTTGGGTTACGCCTATTCTAAACAATAAAATGGCAAGATTTAGCTTTTGGCCTTTATGATCATCGTTAAAATACAGCTGCTGTAACTCTAGCACTGAATCCAAGTTACAGGCAGAAAAAGGAAGGAAGGAAAAGGACGAGAACATTTCTTCTTGAGGCTTTGCCCTTTCAGGATAAAAACACAAAGCAAAGTAGAAATAGAAGGAAATTTTCTCAGCCTAGTAAAAAGTATAAGACCCACAGCAATGGTGAAATACTAAATGTTTTCTCCTCAGGAAAAAGACAACGTTTGCTCTTACCACTGCCACTCAATATTGTACTGGACATTCTTTGCAGGCCAGTAAAATAAAATAAAATAAATAAATAAATAACAAAGATACCAGAGAAAGGCATGAAATTGGCAAGAAAAAATTAAAACTATCTCAATTTGGAGATGACCGGATATTGAATATAGAAAATCCTAAGGAATCTACTAAAAATCTATTAGAATAAGTTCCAGTAGGAAAGATGGTAGGAAATAAGATAAACATAAAAATAAATTTTATTTCTATACACTTGCAATGAACCTGAAAATAAAATTAAGAAAAAATTGCATTTATAATCACATCAAAAAATATGTAAGAATAAATTTAGTAAGTGTAAAACCTGTACATCGAAAACCAAAAAATGCTGGGGTGCCTGGATGGCTCAGTTGGTTAAGCATCCGACTCGTGATTTTGGCTCAAGTCATGATCTCACGGTTTGTGAGTTTGAGCCCCCATCAGACTCTGCGCTGACAGTGCTGAACCTGCTTGGGATTCCCTCTCTCTTTCTCTCTCTCTCAAAATAACTAAAAATGAGGAAAAAGCCAAAAAGAAAACCACAAAATGTTGAAAGACAATGAAGAGCTAAAAAAAAAAAAAAAAAGGAAAGCATCCCATGTGCTTGGATCAGAAGACTTAATACAGTTAAGATGACAGTACTTTCCAAATTTATCTACAGATTCAAAACAATTTGAAGTTATTAAAAACTCAGCTGCCTTTTCTTTTATTTTTTTTTGAAGAAATAGACAAGCTGATCTGAAAATTCATATAGAAATTCAAGGGACCCAGAAAAGCCAAAACTGTCTTTAAAACTAAGAACAAAGTTGGTGGGCTCAAATTCCCCGATTCTGAAACTTCCACAAAGCTACAGTTACCAAGGCTACAAGGTGTGACCTAAGGACAGACATACAGACCACTGTAATAGACTTCAGAGTCCACAATACACCCTCACATTTACAGTCAACAGATTTTCAACAAGGATGCCAAGACAATTCAATGGTAAAAGAATAGTCTTTTAAACAAATGGTGCTGGGACAAGTGAATATCTACGTAAAAATGAAAGATGAGGGGCACCTGGGTGGCTCAGTCGGTTGAGCGTCCGACTTCAGCTCGGGTCATGATCTCACAGTCCGTGAGTTCGAGCCCCGCGTCGGGCTCTGTGCTGACAGCTCAGAGCCCGGGGCCTGTTTCAGATTCTGTGTCTCCCTCTCTCTCTGACCCTCCCCCGTTCATGCTCTGTCTCTCTCTGTCTCAAAAATAAATAAACGTTAAAAAAATTTTTTTTAAAAAAATAAAAAGGAAAGATGAAGTTGGACCCTTCTCCCACAGCACACACATAACTCAAAATGGATTATAGATGTCAGTGTAAGAGATAAAACTATAAAACCCTTACAAGAAGTGTAAGAGTAAATCTTTGTGATCTTGGGTTGGGAAAAAGCACAAGTAACCAAAAGCAAAAGTAACAAAATTAGACTTCAGAAAAAATGTGAAATTAGACTTTATAAAAATGTAAAACTTTTGCGCTGCAAATGATACAAAGAAAGTGAAACCCAAACCCCAGAACGATACCAAATATTTGCCAACTATGTATCTGATAAGAGATTTGTAGCCAGAATATGTGAAAAACTTACCAAACTCAGTAACAAAAAATAACCCAATTAAAAATGGGTAATGGATTTTAACAAACGTTTCTCCAAAGAAGGTGTACAAATGGTTGATAAGCACACACAAAAATGCTCACTACCAATAGTCAATAAGGAAGCACACAAATCAAAAACATAATTGGATTTCATTTCATTCCAATTCGGAGGGCTACAATCGAAAAAACAGACAACAGTGTTGGCACGGATGTGGAGAAATGGGAACCCATACGTTGCTGGTGGAAACTAAAATGGTGCAGCTGCTGTGGGAAAGAGTTTGGCAGTGCCTCAAAAAGTAAAACACAGAGGAACCGTGTGACCCAGAAATTCCACTCCCAGGTATATGCCCCAAAGAACTTGCATTTATTCCCATTGTTAGGAGCAAATTATTAGGCTGCATCAAACATTCCGTGTCTCAAAACCTTTAGGAACCAGACATCAACTTGGAGTGTGATGGTTTGTGGATTTAGTTCTGATGAATATAGAATTTTGTCAAAGGAGGTTTATTTAAAATAAACACTGAGCATTTTTTTTCACGTGCCTTATGATTTTAGCTCCATTTTATGGCTTTTGCTCTGACGCGTTAAGCCTCTAGCAAGTGCAAGCAGAGCTGAGCTTCACTCTTCAATTTTTCTCTAGGCTATTATCACTTATTATTTTATAGCATCAAAGACATCACAATGTCTCTGCTTTGAGAGAATTTGCTCTTCCTACAGACATAGAGCTATAATGAGATTCCGTGCCTGCTGCTATTTCTTCTAATTCCTGAAACTACGATAGCGTGATTTATGTTTATTTTAATCTCCTCTCCACTTGGACTAGATGCGGAATGGAAGTAATTGAAAATGCAGTCAGTGAAAAACAGACCAGCAGGATGCCTCATCTTTGGCTGAGTTTTGCCTAGTATGACAATGCAGGTTCATTCTCAAAGTTCTGAGCCAGCTTGAGGCCTCTCTTGGAAATGGCCAATTTCATTCGGGCAAATAAAAGATAAAGTGAGGTCATAACAAAGGTTGCTGCAAAACAGCGCCCAGACTGCCACAAACTTAGAGTATGAGATTGGAATCGGATGTTCTTGTCCCTTAGTTCATGCTGCATTAGTCAAAGACCTTAAGTCGTTTTCTATCTTGAAGGGCTTTGGGACAAATGGACATAAAAAACTGTCAGTCATTCAGGACTCTCCTTCTGTGCTGGTTTCTGGATCCCTCCCAGGGATAGATTTCACAGATACACAATTTGGGTCAACAAAACTGTTGAGTCATACTTTTCTCTAGATTGCAGAGAGGAATCTAATTTTTTTCTAGGAAAACCTCAAGGAAAAAGAAGGAGCTTAGAAAGTGATTTCCACAGTAACGTTTTGAGAAGACAGAGTCAATGCTTGCTATTAGAGAAAGTTTATTTCTAATGACCTCATCTCGAAGTAAACCCCTGTAAGCACAGGTTCTGGCAGCCTATGTGGGTGTAGGGCTGCACAAAGAATGGCTGGGCTCGGGGTTTTTGTTCGTCTTCCCGTCTGGCTTCCAGCTAAATAACAGCACACAGCCAGCTCTCCAATGGTGGTCTATTACTCCCCATGTGGGCACCTCGCCACTCCAGACAGAAAAGGCCAGGACAGACAAGACAGAGAGAGCAGCTGGGATATGAAAGATGCCCGAGTCTGTGGCTTGTCCTTCCTAGGGTGTGTGCGCATGTGCACAAGTGTGCACACGTTCCATGTGGATCTCTCATTTCCTAGTGACGTCAATACTCTCGACAGTCAGTGCAGTACTGTTGCTTTCTGGCTGTGCAATCTCTCCCTCCTTCCACTACGGCATTCCATCCAGGTTTGATCCAGCCACGCTGCACCTTTTTATTACATGCTGGGAAAACAATCTAATTAAACCCCATCGCTACACTGGGTTTTAAATTTTGTGACTCCAGAAGGCCTTTTCTTCCTTATTTATCCTCCCAGCTGCTGATTCCTGGGAAGTAGAGTTATCTGCAATCACGTTAAGTTCTAGAAGAAGATTTTGTTGAGGGGAAGGAGGAACAGAGAGTCAGCTAGGTATTTCCTCAATTTCTGGGGGGCCTGGATTATTCTAAGTACTGAGAGGTATAAGATGATCAGAAAAACAGGGGTTTACTTGGAGTCTATGAAGCCAACACTTCATTTTTAAAATTTTTATTATGGCAGCACTGCCCCTTCTGGGCATCAATTTTTGTATCAGGCAGTTATTTCTATGTAACAAACCACCACCAAAATTAGTGGAGTGAAAGGAACCATCGTTTGGTGAGTTCACGAGTGTGTGTGCACGATTGGGTAGTTCTGGTGATCCGGGCCGTGCTGGGCCGGTCTCAGCTGGACCTGCTCCTGTATCAGGTCAAGGTAGGCCTCGTGGAAAGGCTCATCTGCACACCGTGTGCTTGCACCCTCCAAACCGGCCCAAACTTGCTCACGTGGCAGCTGGTCAGAGCTGTGTGGGAGCCAGCGGAAGTACACAACGCCTTTCGAGAGCTAACTTGGAACTGGCACATGAGTTCTGCTGCGTTTTTATTGGTCAGGGCAAGAGACAATTCTAGCCGAGAGTCAAGGGGTGCAGAAATAAGCTCTTCACGGTGTAGAGAAAGAAACAATTACAGCCATTGCAACGGGCGAGGTGGTGGCAAATTATTTCCAAATTTTGCAGATACCTAGCTTGCTCTAAGGATATTTTATGAAGGTCTTTCATTTCCAAATATTTTTTTTTTAATTTTTTTTTTTCAACGTTTTTTATTTATTTTTGGGACAGAGAGAGACAAAGCATGAACGGGGGAGGGGCAGAGAGAGAGGGAGACACAGAATCGGAAACAGGCTCCAGGCTCCGAGCCATCAGCCCAGAGCCTGACGCGGGGCTCGAACTCACGGACCGCGAGATCGTGACCTGGCTGAAGTCAGAGGCTTAACCGACTGCGCCACCCAGGCGCCCCTTTCATTTCCAAATATTTAGAATTACAGGAAGTTAATCACTGACATCTTCAAGTCGGTGTGGCTTAAGGAAAAGCTCAAGCACAACTTCGGGTAGCTCAAACTGTTGGGAACATATAGCTCTATCGGCTTCCTTCTGCATTGTGTGCACAGAAGATTTTTAAATTTTTCCTTTTGGTTTCTTCTTTGACCCCTGGGCTTTGTAGAAAGGTGTTAATATGTTGGTTATCCTAATGCTACTGAGTTCTAACCTAATTCTGTTATAGTCAAAGCACATACTCTCAGGGGAGAGTAAATGATTTTTAGGAAAGATGCATGGGCCCTCAGAAGAAGAGATGGGAGGTATGACAGTTTGGGACATGGTTTGTCTGGGTGTGGTGTTGACTTCTAGTTTCCTCTCCTGTTACAGGAGTTGATCTTTTCTGGTTGATGAAACTCCCCAAGGAGGACCTAGGGCAATTGAGTTCCTTGTGGAGCATCTGTCTTTAGGCAGATAAGCTTCTCTCTGCATTTGCTATTTTTCAGTTGCCTACAGTTCAAAATAATCAATATACCAAAGCAGCCTCTTTTGGGGCGACAAGTCCTGAACTCGTACGATCACATTTTGGAGCGGCATTTTATACTACCCCTCACATGCTACCACATTAGTATATTTTGTTGTCCTGCCTGGATTTGGAATTTGCCTTTACAAGTGCGGTGACTCACTGCTACTTAAGGTCAGTCCAAAAGAAAAAAGTGCTTGTTTGGAGATAAAAATAAAAAGTCCCAATTTGGCAGTGAGATAATGGAGTTCAAAAATATTACCTTGATTCTATTTTAAAAAGTGAACGAAGCAGCAAAAATATGACCATTCCTTTACTTCTGGCATCATGTTTATAAACTCAGCTTTGAAGATTTTTTAATATGCATTTTGAAGAGAAAAGCACATTAAATATACCTTCAATTGAAAAGCAAATCTTAAGTTTTCAGGGGGAAAAGGTTGATAAAAGAAATTACTGAACGACCTACATCGTTAATAAGAGCTCTGCTGGGGTGCCTGGGTGGTTCAGTCAGTTGAGCATCTGACTATTGATTTCGGCTCAGGTCACGATCCCAGGGTCGTGGAAGTGAGCCCCGTGTCAGGCTCCATGCTGAGCCTGGAGCCTGCTTGAGATTCTCTCCACCCACCCTGTGCCTCTCCCTCACTCAACATGTGCATGCTCTCTCTCTCTCTAAAATAATAATAAAAAAAAATTAACAAGAGCTCTGTTGGCATGCAAAGTATATGTACAATATCATTTACCTCAAGTGTAATACACTAGAATAAGAACCAGCAAAGTTATATAATTTAATATGACCCTAATTAACTGGAATCACATTCTGGAATTAAGTCAAAGAGAAACAGCTAAAGATAAAGTGTTTCTCTTTATTCACAAAAGAAAAACAGGGGGCCTCCAAAGAGATTTGGCTAATATTTGTCAAATGTCAGAGTCAGATACTATTTTAAGAGCTTTACATGAATTAACTTGTTTTATTCTCACAACAACCTTGTGACTTAGGAACTATTATCACCTCCATTTTATAGGTGAGAATGTTAGAATACACAAGACTGCAAGAGGCCATAGCTAAATGTGACAGGGCCAGGATGCAAACCCAAACGGTCTAGATCAAGATTCCAAATGTGGTATCTACACTCCATCTGTGTTTTTTTTTTTTTTAATTTTTTTTTTAACGTTTATTTATTTTTGAGACAGAGAGAGACAGAGCATGAACGGGGGAGGGGCAGAGAGAGAGGGAGACACAGAATCGGAAACAGGCTCCAGGCTCTGAGCCATCAGCCCAGAGCCCGACGCGGGGCTCGAACTCACGGACTGTGAGATCGTGACCTGAGCCGAAGTCGGACGCTTAACCGACCGAGCCACCCAGGCGCCCCCTCCATCTGTGTTTTAAATTGAATCACAGGTTCAGACTTCCAATAAAAACATATTTGACTATCTTCCTATAAACGACAATTATAAATGCTGTATAAAATACTGAAGACAATACCTGAAGGCACTGATGAGCAAAGAAAGCAAGCTGACGATGGAGAGCATGCAGTCAAACCAAGGACCCACTTCTGCGAAACGCACATTTATTCAGCCTTTCCCCTGAAGACACTTCTAAGTCGGCATAACCTTTAACAGAGCTCAAGTAGAAAGATTCAGCTGTATGGGCCTGAGGAGACAGGAGATGGAAATTGGGGGGGGGGGGGGGGCGGGGGGGGAGAAATCCTGGAACAGAAAAATTATAGTAAGGGGAGCCCCAATCCTTGGCTGTACCTGAACTACACATGTGTGAGGTGAATCAAAGAATTTACTCTGAAAGGCTGAGACGGCTGCATAGAGATTTCAGCAATGCCCCAGACTGAGCAGAGGGAGTTTGGGTTTGGGTCCAGCTCTAGTGGAGGCATGGAAAACACATCTTGCTTTCACTGGACACCAGAGGGCCATGATTTAGGAGTAAAGATCATATCTCAGGAGCAGTTTTCCCTACCCTACCATGAAAAACAAGAAAGAGACCTACTCTAACAAAGCCTAAACCCAAGAGCCTACACAAGACCAAAAGCCTCTACAAGTCTATCAGTAACATAGACCCTATGCTGGACTATAAAACAAGTCCCAGTAATTCCAATGGACTGAAATCATATAGAGTATAGTCTCTGACTACACCAGAATTAAGTTAGAAATCAGTACCATTAGGACAACCAACGTATCTCCAAATATTTGGAAACCAAATGATACCTTTTGACAAAGGCAAGAAAACAAGAACTCACAAGAAACTTTTTTTAAATAGTCCATGCAAATAATGCAAAAGAAAGCTGATGTAACTATACTAACACCAAACTTTGTAGGCTTCAAGACAATGAGGGGCCTGGAATAATAATGAAAGGTTGAACTGAATTGAATAATGAAAGTCAAGTGGCATATTTTGCTACCTTTCCGAACCCTTTCCTCCAAATTTCAGGAACAGAGCAAGTATACTGAAGTATACTTCTCTTCAAATTGTACTGGAGATCTTAGTACAATAAGGCAAGGGAATAAATGACAGACCTTAAAATCAGAAAACAGAGGTAAAGCTGTGATTATCCACAGATGACCTAATGACGTATGCACACAAGGAGTCTATGAACCAGCCACTACAATAAGTGAATGTAGCAAGCTTGATATTGATATGAGGTCATGATATGAGGTCAATATACAAAAGTCTATTGCACCTCTACGTAATAGGTATAAACAAAACAAAATTTAAAAATAGTTTCGCTCATAAGAATGCAAAGAATTTAACTTAGGAATAAATTTAACAAAGCAAGTGTAAGACTTATATGCTAAAAACTACGATGAATTGCAGAAAGAAAGTTTTTTTAAAGCTCTGAATAAACGGACATATATAACACATTCCTGGATTCAAAGACAATATTTTTAATATGCCCGTTTTCCCCAAATCTATAGGTTCAACACGATCCCAAACTTAACACCCAGTAGCTTCTTTGTAGGTACTGGTAATCTCACTGTAAAATTTATATGGAGATGACAAGGTCCAAGATTAGCCAAACCAAATCAATCTTGAAAAAGAACTCTGATCTCAACATTCGTTATAATCTACAGTATTTAAGATAATTTAAGAGTGGTACTGGTGTAAAAATAAAGTCCAGCGATAGACACACAGAGATTCCAAAATAATTTTCAACAAAGACACCAAAGCAATTCATTAAAGAAAGGTCTTTTCAACAAATGGAATAACTAAATAAACATAGAAAAACATGAACCGTGCCTCCTACTTTACGCTAAAACACAAAGATTCATTTGGGGTGATTCATTTATAAACATATAGCCACGAATAAAGCCACGAAGTTTCTGAAAGAAAAAACAAGGCATAGATACAGTTGAAGAAGCAACGAAGGGACAAGGAGTCGTTTGTGAGGGAGGCATTATGGCAAGACCTGCAGGGTGGGGACTGCCTGCCCCTACAGTGAGAAAAAAGCCACAGGCTGCAGGACCCAGAACATTCCAGCAAGCCCTCAAGATGTCGAGGGCTGCCACCTGTGTGCGCAGCCCCGCCACGACCGCTCGTCACCCCCAGATGGCTACCTGCGTGAGCGCGAGGCAATCCTGGCGTACACTTCGCACCAGAAGGGGCCCACGGCGAAGATGAGGATCCAGGAGCAGCCGGGGGCTGGGCGTGAGGTGCAGAAACAGCCGCGGCGGCCACGGCGCAGGGGCAAGTGCACGGCTTCCCGAAAGAGGACGCGGCCACCGTGCAACTGAGCTGGTGCTCAACCTTTCATGCCCAAGGCCGCCTGGGGAACAGGCCCAGAAGACGCCTGAGCCGGGCCACTGCAGGTCCCGCAGGACAAAGACAAAGCACTGCCCAGCTTCCGGATCCCGTCGCTGACCCCCGCAAGCCAAGGCCGCCAAGCTCGGAAGCCGACGAGCACCGCCACTGTCCCTACGGCGGAGATGTCACGGCGCATGTCAGACCTCATGGCGCATGCGCCCCACGCCGTTCGCCGCCTTCATGGATCGCGTGAGGCTCATCAAGCTCAGCCCGCGCCACGTGTGTGCCGTGACCCGCGACAGCTTGGGAGGTGCCGTGCCTCACGCCGTTGCTCTGGCCTTCTGCGGTCGTGGTCACCCTGGAGCGCAGGATGAAGCCGATGGCGGAGGACGTGGTGGACCCGGTGAACCGGGAGAAGCTCCTGGATCAGAACACCGGCATGCTGCAGCGGGTGGCACGGGCTTCACGGGCTCGGGAGTATCGGCGCAGGTAGAGAAACCCAGGCTAGTGATGCAGGCCTGGTGCACCTGACACCAAGTAAATGGGCTCGAACGTGGAAGAAAAATATTAAAGATGACAGAGCATCTGTGCAACCTTAGGGGAGCAAAGAGTTCATGATTATAATTGCTAAAGAAAATAAATTATAATTTATTAAAATATATTTTTTAAAGGTGCCATTAAGAAAATGATAGGTGTGTGTGTGTGGTGCCTGGGTGGCTCAGTCAGTTAAGTCTCTGACTTCCGGTCATGCTCTTAGGGTTGATGGGTTGGAGCCCTGCCTCCGGCTTAGTGCTGATAGCTCAGAGCTTGAAGCCTGCTTTGTTTTCTGTCTCCCTCTCTCTCTCTCTCTTTGCTTCCTTCTCTCTCAAAAAATAAATAAATAAATAAACATTAAAAAAAAAAAAAAAAAAAAAAGAACATGATAGGTGAGACCCAGACTGAAAAATATGTTTGTGACACATTATATCTGACATATGTAACTGGAATATATAAAGAACTACTGTAAGTCAATATTAAGCAAGGAGACACACTGAGCACTGAGTAATATATAGAAATGATGAATCACTATGTTGTACACCTAAAACGAATATAACAGTGTATGTTTACTAGAATTAAAATAAAAACAAGAAGGTCAAAAAATAACAAATAAAAAAAACCAACCCAATAAAAATTGAGCACTCCACAGAAGAATGTGAATATGTCTATAAGGGTAAGAAAAGATGCTCAGAATTATTAGTTTTCATGAAGAGGCTGAGATGATACTACCCAACCACTAGCAGGGCAAAAGAAAGAAATCGAAACCAGGCCATTTCAGAAGTTGGTAGTATGGAGATTGAGCAAAAATGGAATTCTTGTACACTACTGGCCGGAGCATAAATAACACAACCACTTGGAAATTTTGGAAATTTGCACACACACACACACACACACACACATACACAAAAGTTAAACATGCATCTAACCTATAGCCCAGCAATTCCACTCTTGTGTGTTTCTTCAAAAGAGAGACAGGTCCCTGAAAAGACTTGTACAAGAATGTTCATAGCAGCTTTGTTCATGATAGCCCCAGATTAGAAAACACCCGAAGGAACATCAAGTGAATAGGTTTCATGTGGAATTCTACTCAACAATGAAAAGGAATGAACTACTAACACAGCATGGACGAATCTCACAAACGTTACACCATATGTAAGAAACCAGACCAAAAAAAAAAAAAAAAAAAAAAAAGTCCATGTTTGATTCAATTCATACAAAAATATTAGATCAGGCAAGGCTAAACTACATTGTTACAAGGCAGAAGAGCAACTGACTCCAGTGAGCGAATTGACTGCAGACTGGTAAGGAAATTTTCCAGGTAGGGGAAATGTTTTTGTCTTCACAGTGTAGTGATTGTGCAGGTGTATGCATGTGGCAAAATTCGCTGGTACAACATGGGTGCGTGTTATTATATTTCAATTAGACCCTAAGCATTGTATGTATAAGAATCAAATTGCTAAGAACTGTTGCTTGTGCCATATTCTCTGTCTTGCAACATAAGTGCACTCAATGGCTTGAGAAGAACAGGATGTCAACCCCCTGAAGTGACAGGTATTTTGGTGTTCAGAGAGAGGACAGCGTCTCCAGAACATTCACATGCTAGGCTTCTACCACAGCCCATCAGCAACACTGTTATTTTGTCATTCAGCAGTTCAGTTCCACCATCACTCTGATGTGCTAGATTTATTATCTGTCTCCCAAGAAGGTCAAAGCTCTGTTGACAATGGTTTCCCTGATGTCACAAAACCCAGAGCTGAATCCTGAAACATGTATCTAAATCTCTCACCTTCCATTAGCCCTTTTCTTTCCTCTACATGTTCCAAGTTAGCCCTTAGGAGGTTAGATTCTTGCTGTCTATTGTAATTCTAGGTGGCTATAAGGACACTCCAGGGATTTTTGGAAAATAATTCTCTGAGTAGATACATATATAAACAATAAATAACATCCTTCCAAACCAAAGAACATTGGGTTACAAATTTTTAATATTAGCATGATCTTTTATTGGCAGTGACCTAATTCCAGACTATATGTAATCTCTAAACTTTCTTCCCACAACCAAGTATCCATTACAAAGAAAAATCTAAATCACGATGATTTTCAAGTTTTAAGTTTTGACCATTAATATTCCCTAGAGATAACAATGTTTCTGCACACTTCCGGTCTACCTTTTTTTACACTTAATTAATTAATTTCTGGTCAAAAACACTTCCATATGAAAAAAAAAAATAAGTCCATTCTTATTTTAAAGTCAATCATTGATCATGTATGGCAAATATAGCTATCATCAGCTGTTTTCATACAAGCAGTGGACCAAGTAGGATGAGTTCAAGGGTGGGGATCAGGAAACGTGGGCTCCAGTGTTGACTATACCATGCAGTAATGATTGAGGGCCAAGTTACAACCTATTTGAATCTCAAATTCTGCAAATATAACATGGAAGAGTGGGACGAAATGTTCTGAGTCCTCCCTCTTTGCCTAGTGAAAAACTTTGGTGACCATGTAAACCGTGGAGGGGAATTATCTAATTGCAAACTCTTATAGCTAGAAAATCTTCCAAGGGCTTGGATGGGGTGGGGAGGAGAGGAATACAGAAATGACAGGGGGCAGAGAAACATTGTATCGTTCCTGGCTCTGCTGGCTTATCACTTCTGTCGCTCTGTGAGAGGAGAGCTCTGTTTTGCCCACACCTGTATTCCCACCGTTAAAGCAGTGCCTGGCACCGTGTAGACATTCAATACACATCTTAGTGAATGTTAAATATTTATCAAAATAGGGCATGAAGCTCATCAGTGAGGGCAGACACTCTGTCTTCTTCATTCCTGTACCCTGATGCCTAGAATATACATGGTGTATAACAGGATGTATAATATTAATGTATAACATTAACATGAGTGGGGAAAATAAATGAAAATATTATCTCTCACAGAAGTGTTAGCCAGGGAGCAAGAGTTCAAAATGCCAGAATCCTCCTGGAATGGTTTTAATATCCAGGTCAAGGGCAATTCCCACTATACCTAACTTCTTGAACAGTCCTGGAGAGCTTTTTGTAATATCTCCTTTGACGGAATTCCTGGTGGGCATATCTGAGATCAGAAAGGCAGGTGTCAGGGTGCCTGGGTGGCTCAGTCGGTTAAGCGTCCAACTTCGGCTCAGGCTATGATCTCATGGTTCATGAGTTCGAGCCCCACATTGGGCTCTAACAGCTCAGAGCCTGGAGCCTGCTTCGGATTCTGTGTGTGTGTCTCTCTCTTCCCCTCCCTGGCTCTCACTCTGTCTCTCTCTCTCTCTCTCTCAAAAATAAAATAAACATTGGCACAAGAACAGACACTCAGATCAATGGAATAGAATAGACAACCCAGAAATGGACCCACAAATGTATGGGCAACTAATCTTTGACAAAGCAGGAAAGAATATCCAATGGGATAAAGACAGTCTCTTCAGCAAGTGGTGCTGGGAAAACTGGACAGCAACATGCAGAAGAATGAACCTGGACCACTTTCTTACACCATACACAGAAATAAATTCAAAGTGGATGAAAGACCTCAATGTAAGACAGAAAGCCATCAAAATCCTCAAGGAGAAAGCAGGCAAAAACCTCTTTGATCTTGCCCACAGCAATTTCTTACTCAAGACGTCTCTGGAGGCAAGGGAAACAAAAGCAAAAATGAACTACTGGGACCTCATCAAAATAAAAAGCTTCTGCACAGCGAAGGAAACAATCAGCAAAACTAAAAGGCAACTGACAGAATGGGAGAAGATACTTGCAAATGACATATCAGGTAAATGGTTAGTATCCAAAATCTACAAAGAACTTACCAAACACAACACCCAAAAAACAAATAATCCAGTGAAGAAATGGGCAAAACACATGAATAGACACTTCTCCAAAGAAGACATCCAGATGGCCAACCGACACATGAAAAAATGCTCCACATCACTCATCATCAGGGAAATACAAATCAAAACCACAATGAGATACCACCTTACCCCTGTCAGAATGGCTAACATTAACAACTCAGGCAACAACAGATGTTGGCGATGATGTGGAGAAAGAGGATCTCTTTTGCATTGTTGGTGGGAATGCAAGCTGGTGCAGCCACTCTGGAAAACAGTATGGAGGTGTCTCAAAAAAGTAAAAATAGAACTACCCTACGACCCAGCAATCGCACTACTAGGCATTTATCCAAGGGATACAGGTGTGCTGTTTCGAAGGGACACATGCACCCCCATGTTTCTAGCAGCACTATCAACAATAGCCAAAGTATGGAAAGAGCCCAAATGTCCATCAATGGATGAATGGATAAAGAAGGTGTGGTATATATATACAATGGAGTATTACTCGGCAATCAAAAAGAATGGAATCTTGCCATTTGCAACTACGTGGATGGAACTGGAGGGTATTATGCTAAGTGAAATTAGTCAGTCAGAGAAAGACAAAAATCATATGACTTCACTCATATGAGGACTTTAAGAGACAAAACAGATGAACATAAGGGAAGGGAAACAAAAATAATATAAAAAGAGGGAGGGGGACAAAACAAAGAGACTCATAAATATGGAGAACAAACTGAGGGTTGCTGGAGGTCTAACATAGCCCCAGGAAAGACTGTCATGAACCTGGCCTCAGGGAACCAATCAAAAAGAGAGCTTTTGAGACGTTCAAGTTCAGAAGGGTGACAACACGTGTCTCCTTGTAACCTGCTTCTTTTCAACAGTGAGAATCTCTATGTTTTAGACATCCGACCTCTATACATGTGAGA
This sequence comes from Neofelis nebulosa, assembly GCF_028018385.1. NCBI lineage: Eukaryota > Metazoa > Chordata > Mammalia > Carnivora > Felidae > Neofelis > Neofelis nebulosa. The sequence goes on along the minus strand of NC_080794.1, from coordinate 4,799,142 downwards.
AAGGAAATACAGAGATGAAAATATCTAAATCGATATATAGATGTATAATATATATATTTACCAAACTTAACAAAAATGAAAAACTCTTTGCTACAGTTTTCATACCATGCTAAATGAAGCCACTTTAGAGACAATGGGGTTTTGCTGTTCCTGAATTGGTCACCATCTGACAGCCCCGTGGCATTGCATGGTGTTGTCACTGTAGATTTGCTTATCAATCCCCAGCTGACAGAGGTACTTACTGCTCACATCAGTTAGGAAAAGATGACATTTATGTTAACAGCCTGTCAGGAAAAGATTAAGAGAGATGTTGATCACCTGTTAGAGAAGTTACCGTCAGAAGTTTTTGTTTGTTTAAAATTTTTTAATGTTTATTTGTTTTTGAGAGAGAGCATGATATTTTCGAGAGAGAGAGCATGAGTGGACGAGGGGCCGAGAGAGAGGGAGACACAGAATCCGAAGCAGGCTCCAGGCTCCGAGCTGTCAGCACAGAGCCCAGTACGGGGCTCCGACTCACAAACCGTGATAGGACCTGAACCGAAGTTGGACACTTAACCGACCAAACCAATCAGGCTCCCCTGTTTGTTTGTTTGTTTGTTTGTTTGTTTGAACTTTGTATCTAATTTACCCATCTCCTTTAGGTATTCTTTTCTCAACTGAGTATATAAATCCCCTTTTTCCTGTTGGCTCAGCCATAGGTCAGTAAAATCAGACCTCAATGGTGCCTATCAAATCTATTCGCTTGAATTTTGCCTTACCATATGGAAGGCAGGCTTAACTTCTGATCTAGATAAGAGCTGTGACAGTGGCAGAATGACCCTTCTTGACACTCCCTTCCCTCTTCCCGTGGAGGAACTGTTGCCAAGGACAGGAATGGGCATTTACGACTGCAGTCACTTCTCCCTTCAACGGAGGGCTGCCTGTGGCTCAGAAGCCATGGAGCAGGTGGCAAGGGTACAGGGCCAAGAGGAAGGGGTTACCGGGCCATCGAGGGCGGGCACATAGAGAGCTTGCAGGCAGCTGACAGATATTTTGAAATATGACCTGAGCATTCTCCATTCCTGTGTACGTGCAAGCTCACATAACAATTTAGTATAAAGGAACAATCTACCCCTATGGCCACTGGCTAACAAAAGCAAGATCCACCTGTGTCACTTTTGCAGCCCTGAGGCTGTCCCTGCACCGACACCGGGGCAGCCTCCCTTGCGGGGGCGGGGGGGGGGGGGGGGGGGGGGAAGAGAGGACAAGATCCAAACAAGAACAAAGGAATTAATGGTCACCTTGTGACTCCCAGAAATGCTCCTGAAGCCCTCTTCAAAAACAACAGTTGCAAAAAGCTAGAGCTAGACTTTTCTGGGTGAAAAGGGGATTTGCAGATCCTAGTGAGGCCAGGCTTCTTAGAGTCTGGGTTTATACAATAAACCGTAGGTAATGAGGATGAGGACAAAATGCAAGTGAATTTCCCTGGCTCAAAGGAAGACATGGAAACTCTTCCTGGGCTGGAAAAGGATGCGGCAGAGACCCTTGAATGAATCTAAGTAGGTGTGTGAACAGAAGGGGTTGGCAGGAAACAGATAAAGAACACTTGATGAGGGGCACCTGGGTGGCTCAGTCGGTTGAGCGCCCAACTCTTGATTTCAGCTCAGCTGAAATCTCACGGTTTGTGAGTTCGAGCCCCACCTCGGGCTCTGCGCTGACCGTGTGAAGTCTGCCTGCTTGTGATTCTCTCTCCCTCTCTCTCTGCACCCCCTCTCAAAATAAATAAATAAACTTAAAAAAAAAGGGACACTTGATGAGACTTGCCTCCTGTTTCCTGTTTGGATGTCTTGAAAGAGAAGCATCTCAGAAGGAGCCCCAATCTTATGACGGGTTGAGACAGTGTTACAGGAATGGCAGCAGGATAGTTGCAGAGAAAAAAGGCCTAAGATAGCACGTCCCCTAGACCCTGTGCCTGCCTTGAGGGAGATGCAGATATTTCTGCATATGCAGTGGGGATCACGGGACAGTAGAGGGGGCTAGGCACTAGAAGGAACGTGGGCTGGTAAGAAGACATTGCAGGAGGGGCGCCTGGGTGGCGCAGTCGGTTAAGCGTCCGACTTCAGCCAGGTCACGATCTCGCGGTCCGTGAGTTCGAGCCCCGCGTCAGGCTCTGGGCTGGGCTGACGGCCCAGAGCCTGGAGCCCGTTTCCGATTCTGTGTCTCCCTCTCTCTCTGACCCTTCCCCGTTCATGCTATGTCTCTCTCTGTCCCAAAAATAAATAAAAAAGTTGAAAAAAAAAAAAAAAAAAAAAGACATTGCAGGGTATGGCAGGGACAGGGACCTCAGCAGCAGGTGCTGGCATCTGCCTGGGGCCAGGTGGGACCAGGGAGGTCCATAGCACAGGCAGTGGGACTAGAGACCTGCCTTACAAAGATCAGGCATGATAGCCCAGCCAGTGGGGTCAACAGGACCCAGGTGACAGCACAAGAGTGGAACGTTCTGCATGCAGACACAACCTGGGAGACGGGAGGAAGGCAGAACAGAAACTGAACTTCAGTTTGATCAAGTTCAAAGCCTGAAAATCCTGAACCTTTAACCTAAAAGAAACAAAACCTCCCTGAACAGGCAGAATTAAGTGGAGACTTCAGTCCTCAGTCGACTTCATTTTCAGAAAACAAAGTTCTTCCCTCCATATGTGATAATCCACACAGTAATTCACTAGCAGAATCACAAGATACTGGAGACCTTGGTCCAAGGTCATTCTTATAAATATCAGATCTAACTGCTGACTGTGCACAGACCCCCTAAAACATCTTCTGACTCTCAAGACAACAGCCAAGAGCCAACTCTCTTATTTAAAAGACTCACGTTGGATAAAAAAGCTTATTTCAGACTAGATATCTCTATTCACCTTTAAGTGTTTATTACTTATGGCAGCCACGAGGCACACCATTAACCCCCAGAGCTCTCGTTCCTTGAAAATGCAGGCAATAAAATTTAAAATATTTTGCTCATACATGGAGTGTGACGATTTTTCTTCTGTGATTTTTTTTTTTTTTTTTTTGAGTTCTAGGCCTTCTCTTAACCTCCAAGGAGAGGTGTGGGCTCTCTAACAAGGGGCCAGAGTGTGAGGAGTGGAAAGGAAGCCAGGAGAGAGCTGGTGATGGGTTTGCCAGGATGAGAGTCCCTGATGTTGCTTTCTTATTCATGCAAGCTTAAAAGAAGAGAAATAAGGAGGGTGCTTCCCTCTGGACCTGATGATTTAAGACTGGGCCAGTTTCATCTTGTGAGGAGAGGAGTAACTCAGCTCGGGGCCACCCTCACTGCATAGCCTTCCCTGGCCCCCCGGAGGCCAGCTGAGTGCCCTCTCTCTGTGTCACCCTGTTACAATGGCCCAGGATGATGCTCTGTTCGTCTACTCTTCTAGCGGGGACAGTAATGTTTGGGTTAATAACCTTTGGTGATAATCCCAGTGCCTTTTACACTGCACAAAACACAGTCAGAACTTAATAACTGCGAACAATACGGAGGAAGGGAGGAAGAAAGGAATGAACCAGTGGAGCGAGGGAGAGAGGGAGGAAGCAAAGAAGGGAAAGAGGATGGAAGAAAGGAGAACAAAAGAGGACAATAATGACAGACAAAAGATTTCAAGAGAAAATGGAAAAGTTATAGCGGGAGCCTTAGGGCATTTTGCCAGACTGATCCTGAGACTTCTTCTGGCCCGACAGGACTTGGAATTCTCTGGGGCAAGCCAGGACCTCTATTGCACTCCCCTTGCTAACATTCTCTTTGGCTCTGCACTTTGCCAAAGTTGAATGGGATAGCATCCATTTTTTATTTTTTTTTCAGTTGCCCCTCCTTGTGTGGCATTTTCCATAGCGGAGTTATCCTGGGTCCCACAGACAGCAGAATCAATGTCTGCCCGATCTGTATGACCTCGTATGTGAAGGTGATCTTTTTTTAGGTGACAGAAGTACAAAGAGAGACTGAGCCATAGGCAATTTGGCCCGCTAAATATAGAGTGGCACTTTTAAAAATGCAATCTTGGCTGCTCCGAGTGTCTGAAAAGACCTGCCAGTCACTGCCAAGGGCAAAGGACCGGGTTTGCTGGGCTATATGAGGATCCAAGGACCTATACGGAATCAGAACACATCATTAATAACAAATCCATGGATAATGACCACAGCTGATTAGGGCAGTCCACCGTGTAACCGGTTTTATCACTGTTTCCCCGCAGCCCTGGAAGCAGGCTAGCGTGGCTGACCTAGCTTTATAAAACAAAGTAAGCCTGGGAGCCCCTGTCATGGTGATCCTGTGAGTATGAAAGCATCTCGAGGGAAGGGGGTGTTGCCATAAGAAGAGAAACCGTCACACGAAATAAGAACACTGTTACAACATGATAGGTCCCAGCCAAGAAAGAGCGGAATGGTTCTAATGGCACTCGATTGCCTGGAAGCCGGAAAGCGGATTCTTCACTGGGCTTAGCTATTCTGGGCCATCATCTATCACTCCGCATGGTCCTTTTAAGTAAAGGCAGAAACTGGAAGTTGACAAGAGAGTTACTTCTCTCCAATTTGCCACTTTTACCTCCTATGCCTCTGACCCCAAAAGCTGGGGAAAACTAGCGGCTGAGGAGAAGACGAGGGGGCGAGCTTCCTCAGTTGGGCTGGCTGGGCATGAGGATAAAGGGAAGAGCTTGACTGGGAATGACATGGTGTCCAAGCATCTTCGCCAAGATAGACATAGCTTACGTATCATACAACTAAAAAACGTATGCTATGCTTGCCTCAGTGTACTAAATATTCTGTGAATCAGATAGAATTCGCTAGAAAAGGCAAGGGTTCCCCATGGCCTCATCTTTGGCATCTGGAAGCCTCAGTTCAACCCCATGTCCATCACTCATTGTCAGCGTCACACTGGGCAGGTTACTGAACTTCTATGCAATAGAAGAGGCAACAATAATCCTCATTCCTAGAGTTGTTCTGAAGACTAAGTGAATTAATAACATGTAAAGGGTTCAGAAATTTCCCAGCACATAGTAGATGGTTCATAAACAGCTGTTATTATGGTACCGGGAGCAGAGGAGAGTTTAAGCAGAGACAGAGGCACATTTAGACAGAGACAGGCACACAGGGAAATGGCATTTGCAGCAGTCTCCTGTGACCAGAGGCCAGGGCCACTGTCCAGAAGTGCCCTAGCCTCCCTCAGGCAGACGCTATCAGATTCTGAGGGGCACCCGTGTCCTGGGTGTGCTTGGCAAATCCTTCCTCTTCTTTGCGTGAACAGAACAGACTATCTCATGTACTGAACCATAACTTGCCATCAGCTGGTTCCTTCCTCCTGGAGAACGTCAAGGTGCCGTGTGGGCAAGCTAGAGCATGACGGTGTGTAGGAGCCTAAAGACTGCCCAGAAGGGATGGGAGCAGGTACCTGCCAGGTTTCTGACTATGGACCAAGCATCAAAAATTTTGAGCAGTTTTCATAAGCATGTCCCAAGTGTTTCCCTTGTATCATCAGGATCCTGATGATAGCAGATCAGAGGGGCCCTGGTAAGGTGGGAGGTGGGAGGTAGGAGGTGAGTCTGGCCCTACAGTTGAGCCCCTAGCTGAAGCCCTGTGCACTGCTGGCCAGATGGAGTTGAAAGGATTCATGTCCCATTTGGGGGGGGGGGGGGGAGGGGGCTGGTTGTTTCCATCCTTCCCACTGTGCCTTCTAGAAAGAAAATCAGATCAAAGGAGGGAGTTAATGATCCCTCCAGGCAGAAAGGCTCTTTTCGCTCTGGGGAAAAGGCATCTGGAAAGGTAGGATAAGGAGCCTGAATAGAATTACAAATGCAGGAACCTTGAGGACATCCATTCATTCACTGAACAAATACTTCTTTAGTGCTGACCTTTCAAAAAGATCTGGGATAGGTCCTCCTGTGGTTTGGATGTTCTTTGACAAGATACTGAACATCTAAAAACAGTCACCTGTAAAGGCACGGGAGGGGACCTCTCCATCCTCCATGATAGTATCTCTGGGGAAGGCTCCTTGGAATTGGTTCTTTAGCACATGGAATTTCCATTTTATAAGCTTAGTTGCTTAGAAGTACGTCTACACCAAGCACCGTAGGCATCCCAGCCAGATAGAAGGATCCACTGATAATAGACTCAAAGTAACCCTGTCAATCAGGCAATTTCTCCTGCCATATCTCTGAAATTTACTGAGCTCCCCCTTGAGGGAGGATCAGAGAAAAAAAGGGAGAGGTCCTCAACACTGTTTAAGAACTGAATTGTCACCTACTCCTCCCTTGACACAAAGTCTCGACTCTCTAGGAAACTCAATGATTAAGGGAAGGTGACAGATATGCTAAGGAGCCAGCTTTGCTGCTACTGGGAGCAGTGGTCATCATGGCAAGATACTTTCTTTAAAAATTATTTTTTTAACGTTTATTTATTTTTGAGAGAGAGAGAGAGAGAGACAGAGCACGAGCAGGGGAGGGGCAGAGAGAGAAGGAGACACAGAATCTGAAGCAGGCTCCAGGCTCTGAGCTGTTAGAGCCCAATGTGGGGCTCGAACTCATGAACCATGAGATCATGACCTGAGCTGAAGTCGGACACTTAAATGACTGAGCTATCCAGGCACCCCAAGATACTTTATTTTAAAAATTAAATTGTGTTTGTCTTCCCTATACCTACCGCCACCCTCCCCCAATCAAGTAAGCAGCCAGGCTTTGGAATTTTTTGCCTCAGAGGCTCAGTCACCTTGGATAGGAAGACAGCCTGAAGTCAACACTGTCTCCTCTGGTGTTGCTGGGTGTGCCTGAGGAGAGCTGACTGAAATGCTTTTAAGAAGCAAAATAACAAGGAATAGACAGTGAAGATCTTCGCAGGTCTTCTGGTAATAGCTCTAAAAGGGGAAAAAGCATCTGGGGAGAAGGGATGGTCCCCAGGAGAAATTAGATCCAGTTATAGGTCTCACAATTTTACCAGAGACCCTGCCTCTTGGAGCCTAGCTGGGAAGTGGCAAAGCCTTCAGATAAGAAAGGATCATGTAGAGCAGATCAAGGGTGAGGCAGGGCCCACAGCCTCCGCAAGGCGGGCCTGGGGGAAGACCAGACAAATGACGGGGCCAGGTAACCCTGCAAAATACTAGACTGAGTGTGGGTGCAGCTCCAATCATCGCTGAGATTGGATTCCCCTCCTGGGATTGGGGTTGGGGCAGCCACGTGGGACGTGGCAGTCTTGGAAGTCAAAGGTACTCGATGTTAAGAAGATGAAGTTTTCTGCACACCTGATAGACGCACGAAATAGCCACACGATCGATTTCATGACTCCTTGCTGGGACCTGCATCAGAGTGGCCTGTCCTGCCTGCTGCCCATGGCTCCTGTCACTGGAGACACTTCCTGTTTCATTCACTAAGTGAATGTATTTAACATGTTTTCTCTTTCCCCACCTTTTGAAAATTGGAAAATTGTATTTATTTATTTTATTGGTGGTGGGGGGAGGCAGAGAGAGTGAGAGAGTGAGAGAGTGAGAGTGAGAGAGAGAGAGAGAGAGACAGAGAGAGACAGGGAGAATCTTAAGCAAGTTCCATGCTCAGCATGCAGCCCGACTCGGGGCTAGATCCCATGACTGTGGGATGCTGATCTGAGCCGAAATCAAGAGTCAGATGCTCAACTGACTGAAGCACCCAGGCACCCTCCCACCAAAAAATTTTTAATTTTAAATTTTACTCGAATAAATACACATAACATAAAAGGTACCACCTTAAACATTTACAAAACTGAAACACCGTCCCCATTAAGCAGTAACTCCATTCTCCCATCCCCTCCCGCTTTTGGCAACCCCTCGTCTCGTTCTGTCTCTATAAATTTGCTTATCCTAGGTACCTCATATACGTGCAATCTAACAGTACTTATCCTCTCGTGTCTGGCTTATTTCACTTAGCATAATTAGTCTTTGCGGTTCATCTGTGTTGTAGGATGTGTCAGAATTTTCTTCTCCTTAAAGGCTGAAAGATATTCCTTTGCTTGTATATGCTGCAATTTGTTTATCCATTCATCGCTGATGGACATTTGAGCCGTTTCCATCTTTTGGTTATTGTGCATAATACTAAGAACCTGAGTGTTCAGATACCTTTTTGAGACCTTGCTTTCAGTTCTTTCGTGTATATATCCAGAAATTGCCAGATCATATGGTAATTCTATGTTGAATTTTTTGAGGGACCGCCATACTGTTTTCTGAAGCAGCTGCACCATTTCACAATCCTGCCAACAGTGCACAAATGTTTCATTTTCTCCACACCCTCAGCAACACTTGTTTCCAGTTTTTTTGATAACAGGCATTGTAATGGGTGTGAGGGGGTATCTCATTGCATTTCCCTAATGATTAGTGATGTCGAGCATTTTTTTCATGTGTTTTTTTGGCCATCTGTGTACCTTTGGAGAAAGGTCTGTTCAAATCCTTTGCCCATTTTTTAATGGGGCTGTTTGTTTTTGTTGTTGCTGCTGAGTAATACAACTCATTTTGATAGCTGTCTTGTCCTGAGATTCTTCTTTTTCTAAAGTTTTTTGTTTGTTTTTTTTGCTTTATTTAATGTTTTATTTGTTTTTGAGAGAGAGAGAGCATGAGCAGGGAAGGGGGGAGAGAGAGGGAGAGAAAGGATCAGAAGCAGGCTCTGTGATATCAGTGCACAGCCTGACGTGGGGCTCAAACTCACGAACTGCGAGATCATGACCTGAGCCAAAGTTGAATGCTTAACTGACTGAGCCACCCAGGCACCTGTCCTGAGATTCTTCTTACCAAAGATGGCACTATAACTGTTATTCAACATAGTATTGGGAGTCCTAGCCTCAGCAGTCAGACAACACAAAGGAATAAAAGGCATCCAGATTGGCAAGGAGGAAGTAAAACATTCACTCGTCACAGACACATGGTATACTCTGTATGGAAAACCAAAAAATTCCACCAAAAAACTGCTAGAACTGGTACATGAATTCAGCAAAGTTGCAGGATATAAAATCAATGCACAGAAATTGGTTGTATTTCCATACACCAATAATGAAGCAATAGAAAGAGAAATCAGGGAATCTATCCCATTTACAATTGTACTAAAAACCATAAAATATCTAGGAATAAACTTAACCAAAGAAGTGAAAAATCTATACACGGAAAACTATAGAAAGCTTAGGAAAGAAATTGAAGAAGACACACAAAAAAAATGGAAAAACATTCCATGCTCATGGAGGAGAAGAACAAATATTGTTAAAATGTCAAAACTACCCAAAGCAATCTACATATTCAATGCAATCCCTATTAAAACAACACCAGCATTCTTCACAGAGCTAGAACAAACAATCCTAAACTTTGTATGGAACCAGAAAAGACCCTGAATAGCCAAGGAAATCCTGAAAAAGAAAACCAAAGCTGGACGTATCACTATCCTAGACTTCAAAATGTATTACAAAGCTGTAATCATCAAGACAGTACGGTACCGGCGCAAAAACAGACACTCAGATTAACAGAACAGAATAGAGAACCCAGAAATGGACCCACAAACATATGGCCAACTAATCTTTGACAAAGCAGGAAAGAATATCCAATGGAATAAAGACAGTCTCTTCAGCAAATGGTGCTGGGAAAACCAGACAGCGACATGCAGAAGAATGAACCTGGACCACTTTCTTACACCATGAACAAAAATAAACTCAAAATGGATGAAAGACCTAAATGTAAGACAGGAAGCCATCAAAATCCTCAAGGAGAAAGCAGGCAAAAACCTCTTTGGCCTTGGCCTCAGCAACTTCTTACTCAACACGTTTCCAGAAGCAAGGGAAACAAAAGCAAAAATGAACTACTGGGACCTCATCAAGATAAAAAGCTTTTTCACAGCAAAGAAAACAATCAGCAAAACTAAAAGGCAACTGACAGAATGGGAGAAGATATTTGCAAATGACATATCAGATAAAGGGAAAGAACTTACCAAACTCAACACCCAAAAACCAAATAACCCAATGAAGAATAGGCAAAAGACATGAATAGACACTTTTCCAGGGAAGACATCCAGATGGCTAACAGACACATGAAAAAATGCTCAACATCACCCATCATCAGGGAAATACAAATCAAAATCATAATGAGATACCACCTCATACTAGTCAGAATAGCTAAAATTAACAACTCAGGCAACAACAGATGTTGGCGAGGATGCAGAGAAAGAGTATCTCTTTTGCACTGCTGGTGGGAATGCAAACTGGTGCAGCCACGCTGGAAAACAGTAGGAGGTTCCTCAAAAAGTTAAAAATAGAACCACCCTATGAACCAGCAATTACACTACTCGGTATTTATCAAAAGAATACAAAAGAGCTGATTCGAAGGGGTGTATGCGCCCCAACGTTTATAGTAGCACTATTGACAATAGCCAAAGTATGGAAAGAGCCCAGATGTCCATCAATGGATGAATGCATAAAGAAGATGTGGTATATATATATATATATATATATATATATATATATATATATATATGGTATATATATATATATATATAGGAGTATTACTCGGCAATCAAAAAGAATGAAACCTTGCCATTTGCAATGACATGGATGGAACTAGAGATATTATGCCAAGCAAAATTAGTCAGAGAAAGACAAATATCATAGGACTTCACTCATATGTGGAATTTAAGATACAAAACAGATGAACATAAGGGAAGGGAAGCAAAAAAGTAAAAATAAAAACAGGGAGGGGGGACAAAACGTAAGAGACTCTTAAATATAACCCTCAACTGAGGGCCAACTGAGGGTCAACTGTCAACTGAGGGTTGCTGGAGGGGTCAGGGCTAAAGGGAGGGGCTAACTGGGTAAGGGACATTAAGGAGGGCACTTGTTGGGATGAGCACTGGGTTTTATAAGTAGGGGATGAACCACTGGAATCCACTCCTGAAATCATTATTGCACTATATGCTAATTAACCTGGATGAAAGAAAAAAGAAAAAAAAAAAGATGGCACTATTCTCAAAATCCCCCCTCCCTCTCATGCTTCCTTTCCTCCTGTAATACGCTCCAACAGCTTTGCCCTCATGTGTCTTAAGGTGACTGATTTGCTCCGGCAGTTTCTTTATGCATCGTGTAAATAAGCCCTTCAGGGCCCCAGTCACCAGCTCTTTAGATCCGTCCGACATGCTCACATCCTCAGAGGGACACACGATTTATGATTAAAATGACAACCCTACCGCAACTACTTTTTTCCCAGAAAACAATCAAACCAACACAAACTTTAAGGAGTGAATTTCTCCCACTGCAAATAGTGTTAACGTGGAGGTACTGGGGTGCACCTCCAGTGTCCCCCAGTCCGAGGTGCTCACAGGCTGACCTGGGCTGGGTCCGCCATCATCACCCTGGGTTCTCCATCAGAGGGCACACAAGGGCCACTCTGGGAAAGAACAACGGCATTAGCAAACCACTGGCTAGAACACAGCCTTCCCTTCTCCTGCAAGCCAGACAGAAATGAATAAATAAGGCACCTGTTAGTTACCAAGCCGGGAAGAAGAGAGTTCAATAATGCCCCTTACCCAGCTCAGCTTTAAGATGAAAAAGCGCCTGGTGCTGAGAAATTGCTATTCCTTTAACCAAGGTCCCTATAATTCTTGTGGATTCTATATAAGATAAAAAGGATTGCTTCTGTGTCGAAGACATACCACTCAAATATTGTGATTTAAGAGTCATCCCCAGCTCCCCATCTGTCTGAAATATTTATTCAACATACCTCTCCTATTGCCTGATGACTCCCTCATTAGTGTCATCTCCATGAAATTAAAAACCTCGTCACTTCAGAAGTATATCCGGTAGGTCTTATCTATTACCTCTGGACAGCTTTCCCTACCTCCTCAAGCTGGTTTTTGTCTCACCTCTCTGCTCTCCTAATTCCCCATGCATACCTCTGACCCCGCACACTGTATGTGTGTGCCTCCCCCCTCCCCCATGCCAGACCTTGTGTTCCTCCAGGGCACTGACTGGGTTTTATTCATCTTTGATTCAGAGTTCCTGTTTCATAGTGGTGCTCAAAAAAGAACGAGTGGATGGATGGACCAAATCAATACTCACTTCCTACGGAGCCCATCTTTTTCCTTGCGATGGATGTTACTGTCCCCTTGGGGGGTGGGGGGGCTTCTCTCTGGCAACACTTCACCTTAACTGCTATGCATCTTCACTCTGGCCCTATTCCTGCCCAATTAGCATGTGTCCAGTTAAAATAAGACGAGATAGATGGTTCCAGAATACATGCAAGAGTGGGATCAGCTTTTCAGCTGTGAGCAGAGAGAGGAAGGCATGTGGAGGAGAAATGTTCTCTTTGGCAGATAGCAAAGTCATTGCTGGCAGGCGTAAGTGGAGAGGTGTCAATCTACCAAACGCATGTGATAAGCACACCCTTTTTTTCAGATGATTCTAAAGAGCTCTTACCCAAGCACAGGATATGAGGAATACAGTGCATTGTGTTAAACATAGTTGTGGATGAAACCTTTGAACAGCTAATAATAGCAGAAGTAATAGTTATCAACCTTCTACTGAATATGAACACACATGGATAATCGGAGGTTTAAGAGATTAGTCAGGAACAGGAGTGGGGTTGTGAAGGGTCCATTCTTAGAATCGCTCAAGGGTACCTGCAGAGATATTAAGCACACAAAAAACATTCTAATACCTGAGCAGATTCAGGGAGCTTTTTCTCCCATCTCTACTATCGTTTCACAACCCATGTATGTTGAGGCCACTCCTGAACAGTGTTCCTGCTCTACTGTCCATGTGGCAACTTACTCTAAAGTTCCTTAGAATCAGGGGGTGCCTGGGTGGCTCAGCTGATTAAGCGTCCAACTCTTGGTTTCGGCTCAGGTCATGATCTCACGGTTCGTGGGTTCAAACCCCACGTCAGGCTCTGCGCTGATAGCGTGGAGCCTGCTTGTGAATCCTTCTCTCTCTGTCCCTCCCGTGTTTGATCTCTATCTCTCTCTCAAAATAAATAAACAAATATTAAAAAAAAAATTCTTTAGAATCAACATGGGGTACGTGTGCAAAGTAGCTTTCACCCAGACCTGAAGATTTAACTTAGCTAGCATGCAAAGCACCCTAACCATGATTAATATTCACTCATTCATTCATTCATTCATTCATTCAAATATCAAATGTGGATTGAGTGCATAAAATCATTTAGACATCACTCTAGGAACTGGGGATAGAACAAAGCACAAAACAAGTTAAAATCCTCACCTTGAGGGGCGCCTGGGTGGCTCAGTCAGTTAAGCGTCACCTTCGGCTCAGGTCATGATTTCGGAGTTTGTGAGTTGGAGCCCCACGTCGGGCTCTGTGCTGACAGCTCGGAGCCTGGAGCCCGCTTCGGATTCTGGGTCTCCCCCTCTCTCTCTGCCCCTCCCCCGCTCATGCTCTGTTTCTCTCTCTCCCAAACATAAATAAACATTAAAACAATTTTTTTTAAACCCTTGCCTTGAGAAAAGCCACGATGTGGTCACAACTGATGGTGACTCTAGGTCTTTACTTAGGCGCTTCCAATATGGTTGTGGAAATCGTATTCGAGAGATTCGATCATTTGAAGAACAGATTTCAGGACTAGTTTCTCTACTGATAAATAGGTGGTGCTGAGAACATGCAGTGGTCTAAAAAGTTCCTCCAGGTCCTGTCTATACATGAAGAACAAGTCTAAACAAGAGGCAGGCGCCCCAGCCCCCCGCGTTCAGAACAGGGCTTGAAGCCTGAATTCCTGTTGGCCAGCACTCCCCACTTCATGAAGGACACTCTTCCTCTGAGGATAAGGCTGGCCCATCCTGCCTTCAGAAGATTATCGCCTCCCCCCTCAGAGAGAATCATTTATGCAAGATGCCTACAGAGAGCCGGAAGACGGAGTAGGGCTTCACCAGTCTTGCAAAAAAGGTTGTCAGATGTCTCTGTGACTGCTGGCTAACAAATGTCGGTACCTTTGGCATACCTTGGTTAAATATTTGCTGTCATTGTAACCTGCCGCCTGGAAACGTCACTGAGGAAGACATGTTTAAACACTACCTTTCTCCCGTCGCTGGAGGATTCTCATATTTACCAGTGGGACCTGCCAAGCCTTGACTGGCCCAGTGAACTGGAGCCATTCCCGAAGCCACGATGCTTTCTTCCTCTGCGGACCTTCGGTCCTCCACATGGTTCTGCCTGTGACCTCAAGCCCTGATCTCTGGTGGGCATCAAGGGGTCAGCTAGATTGGCTGACTGTCATCCGTGTGGGGCTGAGCCCATCTGACTAGATTTCAGACGCTGAGATGCTACTGCATCCAAGCTAGAAGTGACTTAACAGCTAGCTGGGTGTTTCTTTTCTTTCTTTCTTTTTCTTTTTCTTCTTTTAATCGCTCTCGAAATATACAACCCGGGAAACCATCTGCTTCTTTAGGTCACCCCAAAACTTTTTCCAGTGCTGTATAGGGAAAATGCACCTGTCCTCCGGTGTCTCCTGTATTCCCACACGACCACTGCTGTCATAGCACTTCTGTCCCCCACACCAAGCCATCTGTGACACCAGAGGGCCGTCCCACGCTTTGACCCGACTCGGACACTATGTACTTAGGGCTAGTGCCGGATCCCACAGGGAAAGGCTCGGTCCCAGGAGACTGTCCCCCCCCAGCCCCCCGACTTCATCAGACTCCGATTGCAAGTCTAGGTTATCGCCTGTGCTTCTGACCAATTGGCTATAAATCTGAGGCTCTCCGGTTCGATTAATTTGCTAAAGCAGCTCACATAGCTCGGGAAAACTGTTCACTTAGTGTTTTCACCAGTTGATTGCAAAAGGATGTGATAAAGTCTGGAGATGAAGGTCCAGACGGAAGAGATACAGAGGGCAAGGTACGTGGGAAGGGGTGCAAGGCCTCCGTGTTCCCTACAAGCACGCCATTCTCCCCAGACCCCCACATGTTCACTCACCTGGAGTCTCTCCAAACTCGGTACTCTTGGGATTTTGCTGGAGGCTTCCTCTGGTAGGCATAACAGGTCATCGACTCCATTTCTAACCCATCTCCCTCCTCTGGAGGATGCAGGGGGTGAGGGCTGAAAATTCCAAGCTTCTCATCATGGCTTGTTTTTTCTGGTGACCAGCCTCTCCAGTCGCCTCATTAAAACAAAGACACCGCTGTCACCCAGGAAATCCTGAGGGATTCAAGAACTCTGCAGGAGCCTGGGTCAAAGATGAAAAGATTGGAAAAAAAGATGCTTTTAGTGCTCTTATCATTTAGGAAATAACAACAGTTTTAAGAGCTCTATGTATGCCAGGAACCGGAGGCAGAAACCGATATGTATATTTTCTATCATTTTACAGGTGCCATGCATTCACTTTATGGGAAATGGGTCTTTTTAACCCAACAATTTCCCACAAAACTGCTTAATTTCCTATTAGTAGCATTTATAGTGTGGGTTTTTTTTGCATAGAATATCTTAGTGTTATAATAAATCATCATTAATGATGACAACTAATAATCAGTGAATGTCTCATGTAGTCACTTGGTGGGGGTGAGAGGGCACACCAGTGGATCCCCGGATCGCAGGTTCCTCAGAGACGGGAGCCTAATTGGTGGTAACACGCACATCCCAATATAATCATGGAGGCACGGGGTGTGGTTCTGGAGATGGGAATCTTAATGACCCAGTGCTAAACAGGCTCACGAGACACAGTTATAAAATGGTGTGAATCCACAACATATAAATTATCGCATTTCATAACATAGTCTACACAACGTAAATGCCATTGAAGCTTTGTTGGCTGATGTTTCTATCTTCTCTGCATTCTTTAAAAGTGTTTTAGTATGAATCTCATTAAACCTAGAGCGTGACCCATATCCATCTAGGTCCTCAAAGTGAGCACAGTGCGGGGGCGAGGGGCGGGGGGGCACTGAAAGCGGGGGAAGGGCGGTCAGTAGAACGAGGGCTTGCTCTCAAGTGATGCCAAGAATTCTATCTCAAATCTTCCTAGATATGGCGGGCCTGTGTTAACAAGAAAGAATGGATGGGTCAGAAGGAGCTGGTCTGCAAAAGGGAGCACAGGCAAGGGAGAGTCTCAGAGTCGGCAGTGTTCGTCCAGTTACTGTCTATAGGGAGATTCACCTTCCTACAGATATCCCCGCTGTGAAGATGGACATACCAGGAAGCCAGAGCCTGGTGACACTGAATATTCATATCATGTAACTGACATCCTTTGCTTTCATTCTTTTCTCTCCAGGTCATCTGCTTCATTCAGCTGCTATTGACATTGAAACCAAATTTGGTATTCTTCAGGATGCTAGGGCTCTCTTCCAGCTGGAAATAAAGGACGCTAAAGCCCTGGGAGAGACTGGAGCCACAAAACAGAACGAGCCAAATCTTCAGGCACTGCCCAGAAAGCCACCCAGTCCACACACATTGGACTGTCACATCAGGACAAATTAAATTCTGCTGTTGCAAACCTCCGGCATTTGGGATTTCTTTGTTTGTAGAGAAACTTGAATTGTCTGAGCTGATACAGGAACCTAGCCAATGCCTTGTCCTCATGAGCTTAACAACTTTTTACTCTTTTCCCATATCTGATAATTGGGGTGGGAAGGTTGGGGGACCAGGAGAGAATGAAGGATGCTGTTATTTCAAATGACACCCTTGCAGGAGAGCTCAAACATTATGCGTGTGAATGTGGATCTCCTGGGCACATTGTAGCTCCTCTCCTTAGCATGCTGTGTGATCAACCAGCATACAGAAAATATAAGGCTCTCTCAAAATTGGCCTATTACAGTTGAAAGCACATTGACATGCGAGCTAAAAAATATTTATGTCAAACAATTTCAGCCTATGCGATATCCTTCACAAATCAAGGGTAATTTCTAAGATAGCATAGTTATAGGATTTATAGATTGTATTTTGCTGGTAGCACATGAATTACTTACTAAGCAGGTGAGAGAATTTCTATGCAACACAGTCTACTGCATGAAGATAACAGAGAGTAACTTCTGCGGAGGAATTCAGAAATAGGACATAATTAACTATGGCATAACCAATGCAATAAAATAAAAATGAATGCAATCAAGCATAATTTCAATACTGGAAGAAAAGGCAATTGATAGTCAAAATGGTTAATAATGCTCCTTAAAGAAAAGCTCCTTAAAAATAAGCATCCAAGGGGGGGCGCCTGGGTGGCTCAGTCGGTTGGGCGTCCGGCTTTGGCTCAGGTCACGATCTCACGGTTTGTGGGTTTGAGCCCCACGTCGGGCTCTGTGCTGACAGCTCAGAGCCTGGAGCCTGCTTCAGATTCTGTATCTCCCTCTGTCTCTGCCCCTCCCCCGCTTGTGTTCTGTCTTTCTCTCTCTCTCTCCAAAATAAATAAACATTAAAAAAAAATTTTTAAAACAATAAGCATCCAAGTGCTCAAGCAACAATGTTGTTGCAAAGAACATATTATTGCTGGGGACAAATACGGAAAGTGAAGAACACAAAAGTAGAGTGACTGACAATCAGCTTGTTTTCCTTTTCTCCCTTAACTGTGTTAGAGGAATAGGGATCTGGTATGATGGAGTCTATTTTAAGAAGTGGAGAGGATTGTAGCCAAGGTCAAGGGTTCCAGAGGCAAACAGCCTTGGTTTCCATTACTTACTAATCGGATATCCATGAATAGCTTCGTTCTCTCCTGGCTAACCTTCATTTTCCTCATCCATAAAACGGGAACCATCAGAGTATCTATCTCACAGGTCTGTTGCAAACGTTGAGTAAGATAACATTGAAAAAGGAAATCCACGGCAAATTAGCAAAGCGTAAGCGCTCATGTGCCTCAGCTTGTGTAAACTCAGGAAGAAATCAGTGCAAATACTAATTCTAGAGACTTGTAGTCCCCTGGGATCCACTGCAATGAGTCAACACTAGAATAATCTGCTGGCGGTAAAGATCATGGTGCTTAGGACTTCTGAACACTTCAAAGCACTTTTCCAATGTCATCTTGTTCTTCGGTTTCACTGTGTTCACTGCCTCTGTTACGAATGAGAAAACTAAGGCAGCGGAAAGTTACATAACTCCACAGACCACAGGTCTTGTTAATAACAGGGGATTAGAAACCAGCTCTGATGGTTCCCATTATACTTAGCGACACCAACAGGAAGTGTAATTTCGTGTGGTTTGTCACCCAGAGATTGTGTCGTTGCAGAAATTTAGTAAAGCACCCATATTAAATGCTCCAGGAATAAGGCAAAGCTTACATACGCGTGATTTGGGGGGCCTATGCTTTGGAGGGAATGTGGGCATAGAGCCTTAGCGTCAAGAGTTTTTAATTGGGATTTCATTACATAGGCAGGATTGATGAACTCAATGGTCCTGTGATTGAACTCAGTCTCCTGGAGGACTTTCAACCCTCTAATGAACTGCTCGATCTTTCTGGTGACCAGAATGCATCCTGACCCTATCTGGGGCCCATCTCCAGTCAGATCACGAGCATAGCAAGGATATTCCTATGACTCAGAAGATCCTAGAGTTTTTGAAGCTGTGTCAGGAACCGGGGACAAAGACCAGACACATTCTTCGTTAGAGCACACTGAATTTCCTTGACCAACTGATGATCGCTCCTCCACAAACTTCCCTCTCCAAGGTCAACACTCCAAGTACCCTGAAGGAAATTAATTACTGATTATGTCAAAGGAGTAATTGACCGTGAAAAGCCTTTTTATTTTTTTAATTTTTTTAATGTTTATTTTTGAGAGAGAGAGAGAGAGAGAGACAGTGTGAGTGAGGGAGGGGCAGAGAGGGAGGGAGACTCAGATTCTGAAGCAGGCTCCAGGCTCTGAGCTGTCAGCACAGAGCCCGATGCGGGCCTCGAACTCATAAACCATGAGATGGTGACCTGAGTTGAAGTCAGACACTTAAATGAGCCACCAAGGGGCCCCCCACTGATAAGCCTTAAAATATACACGTATAGGGGCGCCTGGGTGACTCAGTCAGTTGGGTGTCTGACTTTGGCTTAGTTCATGATCTCGTGGTTTGTAGGTTCAAGCCCCACATCAGGCTCTGTGCTGACAGCTCAGAGCCTGGAGCCTGCTTCACATTCTGTGTCTCCTTCTCTCTGTCCCTCCCCCACTTGCATTCTGTGTGTGTCTCTCTCTCAAAAATAAATACAAAAAAAATTAAGCATACATGAATCTTTACACAGACATATATAAATCTACATCAGTATCTATAGTTATCAATCAATATATACACACAAATGAAATCTATCCTTACATACATACCCACAAATATATTTCTAACCTTTACATATGTATACATATGGATATAAAAAATACATATATTAAGGTTAGTAATGGTACTCTTGGTAGGTGATGTTGAGAGATGGGGTGCAGAGAAGGACTTGGGCTTTTCAGAGTATACCTTCTTATAGGTTTAATTTTTAAAATATATGCAAATATGACTTTTCAGAAAGTATTCCATTGATCAAGGGTGGATGGTAGGCAGAATTATGAAGAAGACAAAATTGAACTTGCTTAGTTTGAGGACCTTAAAGGGGCTTAAGGTATAATAATATTTTACAATAAAAAGTAGGAGAGAAAGAAAAAGGAAGAAAAGGAAGAGCGGGGAGAAGGGAGAGGAAGGGAGGGAGGGATTGGGGAAGGGGTGGCGGGCTTTCCTTGAGTGAGTGTGTAAAGCACAGGGTGTATAACTGACATTGACCCTTTGTAGAAACACAGCAAAGCCAATCTGCCTCCCTTAACATAATGCAGGTCTCAGTAAGACTTTTTTTTTTTTTTTTTTTTTTTTTTTTTGCAAAAAGTATTCTTGTAGTCAGGGGATTAGCACCACGAATTGTGTAGTCAGGGAGACCAAGAAGTTATTAATCATTTTATAACACTTTTTCCTCCTTTTCTTTCTTCTAAAATCTTTAAGTCCATTAACATAGTAACATGGATTTAATCATAACACAATAGACAAATCTGGGAAAGAAAGGTGGTTTAATATTGCCTTCCAGGCAGAGAATTTTGTTTTATTACAAGCTAGTGATTTAAGGTTGGTTTTAAAGTTAGAAGATTATCATTATAGAGCGTTAGAACAAATAAATGTTGCCATTTAGAAGACTGACCCCTGTACCTCTTATCAATAAAGAGAAAACCTCTAAAGATCCCCCAAAGCAATTCTCTCCCTCCAAGAAAATTGGAGGACAATTTCATTTAATAGTAACAATCCAGAGAAGATATCAGACTATTTCTTTAAAATCTATATCAGATGAAATTTTTAACCATATTTTTAATTTGAGTTTGACATTTTTGGTGGCAGAAAGATTCACATTTGTTAAAACTGTCTAAAATATCTATTTTTTTTTCCAAAGAGCTGAACAAAAGACACTTGAAAGAAGACAAAATGAATATATACAAAGAAAATATTTATAAACCTCATTCATCCACAAATCTAAGGTAATGTGGTAGGCAAGTTACATATCGAGGGGATAACACAGTTTGTTAGATTTTTTAACCTACACAATAAGGTGATGGACAGAATAAAGGCCGTAAGTGATGAACTGCTAAAGCAAAGCTATCAGCTGGAGACCCAAGGATCCTGGGGCCCCATGAAGAATAAGAGAATATACTTTGGGCTCCGATACAAAGTTGCTAGTTGACTCTGTTCCACCAAGTTGCTAGTTGACTCTGTTCCACGCCTTCCCCGTGGGCTATTTCATCCCTAAGAAAAATTCCTTCTTGTTCCTACTGGGCCCCGAGTAAGGTAGTCACTGCTGAGGCTGCAGAGATGAAAATACCGTGCGATCTTCAAGGAGCTCAAGGGTGAGGTGAGGAAGACAGTTAACTAAACAATTTCAATATGGAGTTGCTCTGGTCAGTGTTCAGCAGTAGAGGAGAGAATCCACTATTGCTCCCCGAAGTGGGAAGGGATTTATTGGGGCATTCGCAGTTGACAAATCACTGGCAGAGGAGTAGACTCTTGTAGAGCTTCTGTGAAGAATGTCCCCTGACATAACAGGAAGCTGTGGAACCAGGGAGCTGTTGGAAGAATTGAGAACTCCCAAAACACACTCCGCCTGCACCAACAAAATGCATGTTCCGCGTCTCCCACAACAGATGTCCCCAAGTCAGGACTCACTGCTCTCCATGATGGCTTCGTGGAACATTTGAAGTCTGAAACAGGACATAATGAGAGACAGAAAGCATGCCCTATTAAGTCTTGGGGAAATGGTAGATATTCAGGCCTATGTGTCTCGATTTTCTTCTTTAAAAAAATTTTTTTTTGGTAATATTTATTTATTTTTGATAGAGAGAGAGAGACAGAGCATGAGTGGGGGAGAGGGTCAGAGAGAGAGGGAGACACAGAATCCGAAGCAGGCTCCAGGCTCTGGGCTATCCGCACAGAGCCTGACGCGGGGTTCGAACTCACAAACCGCGAGATCATGACCTGAGCCAAAGTCAGACGCCCAGCCGCCTGAGCCACCCAGGTGCCCCTCGATTTTCTCCTTTCCAGGCTTTGGTCAGCAGTGTGTGTGTGTGTGTGTGTGTGTGTGTGTGTGTGTGTGTGTGTGTGGTGAGGGTGGGAGGTTTTTTTTTTTTTTGTTTATTTATTTATTTTTGAGAGCGAGTGAGAGAGAGAGCCCACACACGCTTGAGCGTGTACAAGTGGGGGAGGGGCAGAGAGAGAATCCCAGAGAGAGAATCCACTGTTGGCATGGACCCAGATGCAGGGTTCGAACTCACGAACCGTGAGAGGGCGACCTGAGCCAGAGTCAGATGCTTAAGCGACTGAGCCATCCAGGCGCCCCAGGGTGAGAGTTTTAGATAGGTGAGCCTCACACCAAAATCAAGGGTGGACGTATTGGTGCCCTTGGCCCCATTCCAACTCTTAAGCTGCCACGTCTTGCAATACCTCCTCATCTAGTGGGACTGGCCACGTCACCTCGAAAGACATATCTGCTACAGCCATCCTCAGTGTGGATGCTCAGATGGGCCCCCAGATGCTCAGATGGGTCACGGTCTGTGACAGTGATGTGCCTGCTGAGGCAGGGCCAAGTGCCCCATGGCAGACACTGGCAAAGGCCAGATGGACGATGTGACGGAGACTTGAGGACCCACACCAGCAGGAACCAGGGTGAGGACAAACCAGCCGCTATCAGCCCTGCGGGATTCTGAACAAGCAGAGAAAGACCGGATGATGAGGAGCTAAGTTTCCTTCACCACATTCCTTCCACAGGCCAGCCACTGTTTCAGGAAGGGAGGCAGGAAATAGAAGAGGCTACCAGAGAGACAACTGTTTTAATTCAAAGAAATCAGGCACCGGGCACCCGGATGACTCAGTCGGTGAAGCGTTCGACTCCCACTCAGATCATGATCTCGCTGTTCATGAGTTTGAGCCCCGTGTTGGGCTCTGTGCTGACAGCTCACAGCCTGGAACCTGCTTTGGATTCTGTGTCTCCCTCTCTCTCTGCCCCTCCCCGCTCAAGCTCTATCTCTCCCTCTCTCTCAAAAATAAACATTAAAAACAAACAAAAAAAGGAAATCAGGCACGAAGGCACGAATGGGACTGTATGAATTATCAGATCAATCTACATTTTAAAATGAATAAAGTTAAGGGCTCGGTAGGAAGACAAAACCTTTTAAAATATATATTTTTTAATTTATTTATTTTGAGAGAGAGTGAGAGGGGCAGAGAGAGAGAGAGAGAGAGAGAGAGAGAGAGAGAGAAAGAGAGAAGCCCAGGCAGGCTCCACACTGTCAGCACAGAGCCCAATGTGGGGCTTGAACTCAAGAAATGCAAGATCATGATCCACCTTGAAATCAAGAGTTGGGCACTTAACCAACTGAGCCACTCAGGAGCCCCTAGACAGACCAAATTTTTATAGAGACTTTGCATATCTAAATTTCAGCCTTGGTGAAAGTATGACCTCACTACAAATGTCAGAATATCTCTTATCCCAGTGCCTGGAGCAGAGTGAATACTCAAGAAGGCATTTTAGGGTGTCTCTCACTTGTATTCACCATCAAACACAGTTCATTTTGGAAGTGAGTGAGTCCTTATTCCCTGGGTTCAACTGCAGAGAATGAGGGGTTTTTTTTTGTTTTTTGTTTTTTTTGATACTTAGTGAATGCATTAGTCAAGGTGCTGGGAGAAGTCAATGCCAAGATGAGATTAAACATTAAGGACTTTATTAGGGCCACACCCGTGAGAGGAAATAGGGAAGGAGCCCTGAAGTCTAGGAAGGCTGTTTGACCACAGTGCAAACCCAACGGAGTCAAGCAGAGAGGAAGGGAATGTCCGTTGGCAGTGACCAGGGCCATCTCAGGAAGACGCAAGGGGCCATCAGCGGCCCCCAAGCCAAATCAGATGTCAGAGACGTCATGGCTCTAGGGAATGGTCCTGCTCTATTGTTCTGGCTGCTCTAGTTATTGGCTGAATCCAAAACTTCAGGGCAAACGCGGTTGTAGATTTCAGGGCACAGCCGCTGAAGCCTTTGATTGACTAAACTCCCAGTGGTTAGAGATCCAAGAGACGCGTTCTCATGACACATCGCATACATAATCGCCCCGCCTCAACGGGGAGCGCCAACATTGCCATAGCCTGGCTTTGGCAGGTATGTCTATCTTATACATTGTTCTGAAGGTTAGTAAAGGAGGCACATTTCTTAGGAACGTTGGTACCAGTTAAACACACACTCCAATCTTGCCGTTTTTATTGCTCTGAAGGGCACCTCTTAGAGTGCCTCAAGTTTACCTTCTTTGGAGTAGTCTGACATTCCGATGAAAGTCTTTTTTTTTTTTAAGTCCAAGGCTGACTTCTTCAGTTTATTTAATAAGCATCTTACATCTTTTCTTACCCGTGATTAAGTACTTTTCATGCTTCTCACATAAGCATGAAAAGTAAGCAATTTATCTCATAAGTATTTTTTTCCATGAGGAGAGAGGGTATAGGAGAAGGAGGAATTAGTCTTTGAAATGAATCACCAGGACACCTCAATTTCCTCATCTCTGAAATGGGGGAAATAACATCTGCCTTATCATATTATAGGAAGGATTAGTTTTCGTATTACTCAGAAGGAGATACCAGAAACCACTCCAGGTACTTTAATCAAAAGGGGATTAATACAGGGAACAAGGGGTCTACAGAATGGCTGGAAGGACCCTCAGGACAAATAACCGCTAACCCTGCCTCTGGTAATCCTAACTGGTAGCTTCTGGATCATACCACCTTGGCTGCAACCTTGGGACAGATCAGAAAGCCTGTGCAGGGGCTGTTGGCTTCCAGTGACACAGGATTTGCATGGTCACAGTTGTAGGACTGTGTTCCATCTGCTGAACTGCGCTCCAAATTTATGTCTCCTACAGGAAGTTCTTTTTTTTTTTTTTTAAAGTTTATTTAGTTTGAGCAAGAGAGAGAAAGAGCGAGGAAGGGGCAGAGAGAGAATCCCAAGCAGGCTCCGTGCTGTCACCTCGAACCCGGATGCGGGGCTCAAACTTACAAACCATGAGATCATGACCTGAGCTGAAATCGAGAATCTGATGCTTAACCAACTGAGCCACCCAGGCACTCCTCGTACTGGAAGTTATTAATGTTCATAAGGAAAGTACAATTTTTTTGAGGCTTCATGTGTTTGCTTTTTCAAATCATACATTCTAGGAAATTTCTAGATACATAATGAACTTTGAGACCCCAATGTTATAATAACAAGACACATCCACTTTGGAGTTAATGACTTCAGTGAATTATGTTTGAAGTGTAAATTCTGGAGCATTATAAAACTAGGAAACACAGAACCCCCCCATCCCCCAAACAAATGACACTTGGTTTTGTTTTTTTTTTAAATCTAACTTTACTATTAAAACTAAAATTAATGGGGCACCTGGGTGGCTCAGTTGGTTAAGCAGCCGACCTCAGCTCAGGTCATGATCTCACGGTCCGTGAGTTCGAGCCCCACGTCGGGCTCTGTGCTGACAGCTCAGAGCCTGGAGCCTGTTTCAGATTCTGTGTCTCCCTCTCTCTGATCCTCCCCCGTTCATGCTCTGTCTCTCTCTCTCTGTCTCAAAAATAAATAAATATTAAAAAAAAATTAAATTGAATTTTGAAATGTAAAAATTTGAGAATTGTAAAGAAAGCATTAGAATAAGGAAAGTTTCCTTATTTAGCAGCTTGGCTGAAACCATTTTTATACATTTTATTAAAATTGTATTACATTTCCCTATCAAATACTTTTTCTGTATTTATGTAATCCGTTTCAGGGAAGAATTTTCCATTAGAACCAGGTTTGAGCAAGAGTGCTATCCGTACACCAAACCTCTGTTTCCAAAAATAGTATCGTTACATTGACACATCATTATTGGAAGACTTCCAATAATTTGTTTCCGAGCGGCGGAAAGTAATTTCTTTAGGACTGAGAGAAATAGTCACCTCTATGTTGTATTTAATGTGAAAATCCCTGAAAGGATTTTTTCCCCCCTCCTTTGGACAGTGGGGAAATAATTTTCAGGAACTCAGTGCTCAGAAGGGAGACCGGATTTGTTATGCACGCAAAGCCTTCCACAATAGAGGCACCGAAAGGTTTCCCGGGTGTCCGGGAAATAAAAGATCTTTGAGCATCTTTTTTTTTTTTTTTTTTTGACTATTTGGGCATCTGCCTGGCTCCTCGTGGGCCTGAGTACAGCCACAGATTCTCTACCCCTTGGATCCTTCTGCATCCAGGTGTGAGAACCCCAAGCGGAGTGACAGGCCTGCCCTTGATATGGGTACATGAGGTGTCAGTGGGCCTGGTGGGAATGGGCAGTGGAATGGAGGGGGGTTCTGGGAGGAAATCAGTGCAGATGAAGCCAGGGAGACTGAGCCCTCAAACCCTCATGTGCCAGAGTCGGGGAGGGGGATGCGGGAGGGGAGGGGTGGTATAGATTTCATCAGACAGGCATTGCCTGGAGCCCCCAGGGGTTTTCTAAGCTGAAGAGTGACATTTTGGGGCGCCTGGGTGGCTCAGTTGGTTAAGCCTCCGGACTCTTGGTTTGGGCTCGGGTCAAGACCTCACGGTTCGTGAGTTCAGGTCCAGCCTTGGGGGGCTCTGTGCTGGCAGTGCGGAAGCCTGCTTGGGATTCTCTCTCTCCCTCTCTCTCTGCCCCTCCCCCATTCATGCTAGCTCTGTCTCAAATAAACTTAAAAAAAAAAAAAAGATACTTAAGCTGAAGAGTGACATCTTAAAATGTGCATTTGGAAAGGCCAGCTGGTGTCCGCTGAGAGGGCTGGGAGTGACAGGCTGGGTACAGAGAGAAATCCGGTTAAGGACGCCCTGTCGCGTCTAGGGTGCAGGCGTCAGAGTGAGAAATGGGGAGGTGGAGAAATGACTCATTCAGATATGACTTAATCTAAGCCGGAAGCGTACGGACGTATAAATGTGCAGCCAAGTCCTACAACGGCCAGAACCCATTCCCATGGGCGTGTCTCCGGGAGCCCCTTGTCCCCTGAGAGCAGGGCCATAGGGGCGCTTTACAAGGATCCGTCCAGCAGCCCCTGGGCTTCTGGGAGCGCCGTGACAATGGAGTCTGGAAGATAAGGGTTTTTATATTCCGTGTACCTGGAAGGTCTACCGGGGGTGGGGGTGGGGGTGGGGGTGGGGGTGGGGGGTGCTGCAGCAATATTGGCTCCTTCTATGGGAAGGCAGCCGCTGCAATCAACGGGAGAGTCAGTTTGGGACGCAGGCAGCTGGAGCCACGGTCAAAGTGAAGGGTCACGTGGTAACTGCTCCCAGCACTGCAGAATTCTTTGTTTCCATCAGCAGCGTTGGGATTCAGCTGCAGGGAGCGGGGTCCTTCATTCAATTTTATGAAAGGGCGCAGCCTTGGAGGGCACCTGGCTGGCTCAGTCCGTTAAGCATCAGACTTCAGCTCAGGTCGTGATCTCAAGGTTCCTTAAAAAAAAAAAAAAATTTTTTTTAAAATAAGATTTAAAAAAAAAAAGAGCGCAGCCTCTATAGTCGACAGTAGCTGTCACATCTCTGCTAACCCTTTTGGTGAAATTTTTGGTCAAGGTGGCCGCCTTAGTTTTCCATTCTGGGGCTCAGTTGGGTTTCACAGCAGGCTTAAATGTCGGAATAAAAACAGGAGAGTCGGGGACGGGATCAGAATAGCTCACGGGGTGAGAGAAAATGCCATCGTCTAAAAACAAAATAATCACAGACCTGAGCTGTTTGCTCTGCCTAGATGCAGCAGGGCCCGGCTGTGGTTGTTAGGAAAACCTCAGAGAGCGGAATTTCCCCCTGAAGCAGGGGACCCAGGGGGTGAGAGCACTTCTCAGTTCCAGGGGCCTCTGGGCCGGGGTACAAACGGTGAGCGAGTAAACCTCAGAGTGTAACACGCGGACTCTCTGCCTTCCCAGGTGGTTCACCAGGCTTGTCTTTACGCATCACCAGATTCCCAGGGTATTTTTGTTTCAGACGTGGCCTATGTTACAATGTCGAGAGTGACTCGGGGGGGAAAAAGAGGCCCCCAAGAGGCCCCCGTCTAGGGATGTAGTGAAACCAGTCTGCCAGCAGCCTGGGGGGCATGTAGCTCTGTGCCTCGAGCAACCACTGCAGCCTGGGAGCCCTGGAATGTTCCAAGCTGCCCATGGTGCTCACTGCAAACGGGTGAATGGAGAAGGCTGACGGCCGGCTTCATACTAACCTGTCACAGCATCGAGGAATGCTGGGAACGTAATCTTGTCTCCACGGAGCACACACTCTCAGGAATTTGGAAACTGATTTTTCTTTTGAGGAAGACTTTTTAATGCAGCTTTTTGTGCATAAGAGGCACAGCAACAGTGGTAACTTGTTGGTTTATAAAGAGGCCTAATTTCCACTTGTCTCGGTTTTTCCCTACCGCAGTAGAGACAACAAGGAATATTCCTCTCCTTTCTGGTCTTTTGCCTTCGGCCCCAGTCCACTCGTTAAATGCTGGTCCCACGTTCCAGTTTCCAGATGTGATTTCCTGCAGTCTCAGGAATTCTGGATGTGTTTGGCTGGGGTCAGGAGGTGAGGGGGTGGGGTGGGCCAACTGGTAACTGAATCTCTATTGTCGAGCACCCATGTGGTTCTCTATCAGTCAGTCTCCAAGAAACAGAACTTTCTTAATCTGTATACTTCCATCTGATTTATTTTTTTAATTAAAAAAAATTTTTTTAACATGTTCATTTTTGAGAGACAGAGAATGAGAGAGGCATACACACACACAAACACACACACACACACAGAGAGAGAGAGAGAGAGAGAGAGAGAGAGAGAGAGAGAGAGAGAGAGAGAGAGAGAATGAATGAATATCCAAAGCAGGCTCCAGGCTTTTGGCTGTCAGCTCAGAGCCCGATGCAGGGCTCAAACTCATGGACCGCAAGATCATGACCTGAGCTGAAGTCGGGTGCTTAACTAACCGAGCCACCTAGGCACCCCTCATCTGATTTATAAAACCAGCCAGCCTCAAGCTAACAGACCACAATGTTAGAGGAGACTTATTCTCATCCATCACCACCAAAGCCTCAGAACTGAGACTCCCTTACCCTTCATACCAACAGTGGATTAAAGGACAGAGTTATTTCAAATAGCTTTTTGGTTTTTGGGGTGTTTTTTGGGTTTGTTTTTTGTTTTTGTCAGACGCCTTTCCCTACAGGAATTCTATTCATGGTACTGTCCACTTCACTGAAAGTCCTGCTGAGTTTTAGATGGTGGAGATTTTATTTATTTTTTATTTTTCTAATTTATTTTTGTTTTAATATGAAATTTATTGTCAAATTGGTTTCCATACAACACCCAGTGCTCATCCCAACAGGTGCCCTCCTCAATACCCATCACCCACCCTCCTCTCCCTCCCACCCCCATCAATCCTCAGATTGTTGTTCTCAGTTTTTAAGAGTCTCTTATGGTTTGGCTCCCTCCCTAACTTTTTTTTTTTTCCCTTCCCCTCCCCCATGGTCTTCTGTTAAGTTTCTCAGGATCCACATAAGAGTGAAAACATATGGTATCTGTCTTTCTCTGTATGACTTATTTCACTTAGCATCACACTCTCCAGTTCCATCCACATTGCTACAAAGGGCCATGTTTCATTCTTTCTCATTGCCATGTAGTACTCCATTGTGTATATAAACCGCAGTTTCTTTATCCATTCATCAGTCGATGGACATTTAGGCTCTTTCCATAATTTGGCTATTGTTGAAAGTGCTGCTATAAAGATTGGGGTACACGTGCCCCTACCCATCAGTGCCCCTGTATCCCTTGGGTCAATTCCTAGCAGTGATGGTGGAGATTTTAAATAGCAATTAGTTGTGGTGGAGGGATGGGAGCAATGGGGAAGGGGAAGGAGTTGCTCATCTTGGATATTGAGGTAGTGGGAATAGGCCACATAATCTCCTAAAGAAGAGATGTTCTTGCTTTGGGATTCCTTCAAGAAATACTCATTGATCACCCACCAAATCTGGGGATGTATCAGAGAACAAGCCAAAACCCCTGTTTTATGGAGGTTACATGCTGTAGGGTAGACAGACAATAAGCAAGGAAGCAATTAGATTTTTTTTTTTAATTGCAGAAACGCAATGGAGGGAAATGAACAGCATGATGGGATGGGAGGGTGTGGAGACCTTCAGGGAAGGTGGTGCCAGAACATCTACCTGAGCAGGTGGTCAGTGGGCCGGAGCTGAGACAAGAAGGCCAGGACTAAGCCAGCCACATGGAGATCTGTGGGGTGAAGAGAACACTGCTGGCTTTGTTTTTGTCTCTGTTTTTTAAACTTATCTTTATTTTTGTATTGATTCCTAATTTTTGTATTTTTTTATTTATTCTTTTATTTTTATATTGATTCTTTGTTCTTCTTCATTTTATTTTTGTTTCTGTTTTTCGGATTCAAGACACCACTACTAGACCTCTAAGAAAGAAAAAAGGCAATGTAATCATCATTGCAAATCACCATGGATTGCAAAACACATTTTGATTCCAGAGATATTAAAATATGTCAAAAAGAGGGGCACCTGGGTGGCTCCGTCGGTTAAGCGTCCGACTTCGGCTCAGGTCATGATCTCACGGCTGGTGGGTTCGAGTTCCGCCTCGGGCTCTGTGCTGACGACTCAGAGCCTGGAGCCTGCTTCGGATTCTGTGTCTCCCCCTCTCTCTGCCCCTCCCCTGCTCACGCTCTGTCTCTCTCTATCTCTCAATAATAAATAAATGTCAAAAAAAATTTAAAAATAAAATATGTTAAAAAAGTATGCCTTCACATCAATGTAACACACCAATCCAAAAGCTTGTAAGTGAAAAAAAGGCTTGGCTTGCTTGAGCAACTGAAAATTATCTGATATGCTTGTAGCTAGTGAATTGAAGGAGCAAAAGGTCTGAGGTTTCAGGAGGTAAATGGATAAATCTTGGGTTTGGGGCTTAAGCATAAAGGTGTGATGATGATGCCCTCTGCTGAGGAGAGACTTTGAACTTGCCAAGATGCCAACTTTAGACGGATCTTACATATTATAAGTGGTGATTAAGATGAGGCAGGGTAAAAGGAGATTTAATACTCACTTAAAACTCAAGGCTTATAAAAAGGCTTTTGTTCCTTGTCTATCTGGAAACCAGGGATCCTTGAAATTGTTAGCTGAAGAAACTGAATAAGATTCACATTGCTTCTTTATGCAGATTTTTATGTCGTCTGCCTACCATGTCCCCATGATCAGTAAACTGGTAAAGTGCCAGAAAACGCTTCTCCGTTCCTTTCATTCTGATAGCAGGTGGATGGAATTGGCGCGTCATCTAGAAAGCCGAGTTCCTGCAGGATTTACAGTCCAGTTTTGCAAACTATTTAAGGCGATAAATTTTCCATGGAGGCCATCGGCCAGCACGATAATTGGGCCTATATGGCTGTTTATAGCAAAATGTCACCACATCTATTATGTCATTTTAATGCCGCGACCTTCCCAAAAGGCAGTTGGGGACTAGAAGTATTGCCTACAGTAATATAGACCAGAAAACGGATGTCTGGCTCCTGATGACATGTGCAGGTGCTGGCAGAACTTGAAACTGAACCCGGGCTCTGAAATCGCAGCCCTGATTCTTTGGCTCAAATGCTGAAGCCCTTGGTTCTTGATTTCCCTAATGTCCTCATCCCACCCCAGGCGCCTTTTGTGTTTCTATAGTGAAATCAAGGGTAAGTCCATCCCCGTGTTGTACTTTCTCAAATAGATTTTTTTCTCGTCTCTTTTGCTCCCACAACCACAAGCGACGAAATGCATCCATGCTCAAGGTGGTTGACGCCCCAAGGTAATGAAGGTTGCTACTGTGTTTGAGAAATGGATCAGCCTTGCTCCTTGAACACTGTTTGAATGGAGGTTAACTGATCCTGCTCCCTGCTTCCAAGTACTCAGACCCGGAATACATTGTGTTCCCCCCAAGTGTTTCGGTGTTTACTTTCCAGGAAAGGCTAAGAGGAGGTGCTTTTTTCAACAGTGAATGAACATTCAGCCAATAGTTTTAAAGCTTGGATAACTATCAGACTTCCTTTGGAGGGTTTTAAAACAATATCGGTTTGCTGCCTTTTTACTATATTGAAATCTCCATATTTACGATATTAGATTTTCCAGGAGTTGGAAGAAGGGGGAGACATTTGATTTTTTTCTAAGCTCCCTTGTCATTCTGGTGATTATGCATTTGAGAAGTGCAGCCTTGAAGAGTCCTCCAAAAATGATGATAGCTCTTCTCTAGAATAAGCCCCTTGGCCCTCCTCCATCTCTTGTCCCCTCAGAGAATTCTAGAGAGCACATCATCTCATGCTTATAAATGATAACCTCTTCCCCTTTGCTGGCTGTTCCTTAAGCACTTGACAAGTTCCAGTCTTTCGTCTTTAAAAAGGAACAAACAAAACATCTTTCCTCAACCGCATACTTTTCTCCAGCTAAGCTCTTGTTTTAACCAGACAAGGGTTGCTTTTATACCCAACGTCTCCACTCCTCTATCTTCTAAGTCTGATCGCTGGCCCTCTGAGCTCCTCAACGTTACAGTCACTCTCCCTTGCTGGCAACCAGATGCACGCTTTTCCGTTCGTATCTTCCCTGGCTTCTTGGCATCCCTGACTGTCATCCTCTGCTTCCCTTCTGGATTTGCGTGGCTTTCATGGCACCATCCCCGTCCATTTTGGTTTTTTTGGTAGTTGTTGTTCTGGACTCCGCTTCTCAGAGAATGGAAACTTCCCCTTCCGTACGACCCTTAGAATCGTTTCTGGCAGGAAGGTCTTCAGCCTACCTGGATCAGAATCACTGTAGGTGCTAATGAAAAATCTAGAATCCTGGACTTATTAAAGCAGAATCACTGGGGACATGGCCTGAGAAACTGAATTGTCAGCATATGTTTTAGGTCAGAACTTCCCAACCGGCCTGCCGCAAACGAATTAAACAAGATACAGATGCCCCTGACCCCCCCCCCCCCCCCCCCCCCCCCCGGTTTCTAGTGTCTGGGAACAAAGGAAGCCACAGGCTCTGGGCTGGTTGTGCTGCATGAACGGCTTCATTCATTATTCCCAGGTCTCTTACCAATAGGATCATTTGCATAGATGCCAAGAGGGGAAAAGCTTTGGGAAGCATTGCCTAGGCAGTTTTTATGAACCATCAAATTTGGGGCCCACTGCCTTAAATGTTAGTGTCCCTTGGGTTGTCCTGTCCAGACCAGCATCTTTCCCTACTGTTCTACAGACTAGTCCAGGATAATTCCACCCACTCCACAGCTCCAACCTCTACAGCTACAGTTTTGTCTGAGATCTGCAACCACATGCCTAACTGCCTTTGGCCCTCAACTGTTAAACGTCCCAAAGGTCCCTCAAAACCAATATGTATCAGCCCCGGGATGAAAAGCAAACCTTCACGTGTCCTAAATCAATTCATCTGGACTCTATTCCACCTTGCCATAGTCTAATAAATTGCTTTAATTGTACCAGTGGGGATGAAACTTATCTCCCCCACGAGATTGTGAAGTTATTTACGGCAGGAACATCATGTCGGCAATTTTAATCTATCTCGGTACTGTCATATTACTTTTCACGTAAAAGATACTCGATAAACAACAACTTCCACCTGAATCATTCCTGAGTTAGCATAAGGAATCAGACAGGAGTTGGTTTGAGTTAATGTCTCCCACTTAGGAGCTATGTGACTTTAAACAAATTATTCTATGGCTCTGACACTTGAGTTTTTTAACCTGATTGAGACAAGACCATTCATTTCATAGAGTTGGTGAAGACGCGCTTACAAAGAACCTAAAATAGATGCCAGGCACATGATAGGTGCCCGATAATTATTAGTGTCCGAACATTTACCTTATGAGGCAGGCATTGACCACCTCTCACAGAAAAGAGAATGAAGGCTCAGTCAAAAGAACATTCTTAATGCCATTTGGGAATAAGATAACATATGCAAATGATCTAAATGGGGCCTGGCACGTGGGAAGCGTCTTCCTAATGTAAGCTGAAAACATATTTGTTGATAAAATAAATGTTTGTTAGTCCACTATCCTCATCTCCACGTTTTTATGCATGAACACAACATTAAGATGTTTCTGCTCCCCATATATCTTGCCTGTCTTGGGCAAATATTCAGGTCACTCTTGCCAGACATGAGAAATAAGGCAGGATCAGACATGGCTCCTGTTCAATGGCCTGACAAAATCACTCGATAGCAAGATATAAAAATCCATCCAGGAGAAAAAGAAAAAAATATAGCGTGAGATGTAGCCAAACCACATAGGGGAAGGGACGAAGAGAAAACATGGAGATTGAACAGCATTACTCGAGGGAGCAGTTTTGAAACAGCAACAGAAGAATCTGGAGATGAATGTCACGCCGGTACCCAGCAGGTGGTGGGGTGGAAAGGAGGAGGGAGGAAGAGAAAATTGGAAACAGCAGGAACAGGGCTATAACTGGCATCAGTAGAGACACAAAGGTGGAAGCTGGCATTGGAACAGCATTGGGTTGTTAGAACGCCAAGCGGAGTGCAGGCGGGAGAAATGGACGCTGAGCCGGTGCTAACGACGATGGCAAATAAAAGAGGAAGCGAGTAGAACCCGAAGCGGCGGTAAAATTGAAGTTAGGCAGATGAACACGTAGTGTAAGACCCGCTCATTCTCACACGCACCGGTTCCCACACGTCCTTTACTGCGCGGTAGGCGCTGTGCTAAGCTTTGGCATCTGGGACTTTGTTGACAAGACATGTAGCTGAAGGGTTTACGTGGCATGTTCTTTCCCCCTCAACAGCATGTTTGTATTTCCCCTAAACCCCCGGAAGGAGTAAACAAAAGAAGATAGAGTATGTTTCTTTGGGGATGCCAGCCCCTATAAGGAACCTCAGGACCCCCCGAGAGGATGGTTCTATATCAATAATAGGACCCCCTGTAGGTCCTGATCTGTCATGTGGACGAATCATATTCAAGTATATTAATGCTCCAAAGAAAAGAGAAAGTAGAAGGAGGTCTTCATTAGGAGGCTTTTGGGCAGTGCGTGATAACTGAGAACATGTAACTTGGTAGAAAATTTCATTACGAAGCCTCAACTTTGAAAGAGAATATAAAAATGCAGCATCGCTCTCGGAAAGTGAGACCTGCTTTGCAAGAGAACGCGTCTTTTACTTTTGTTATTTTTGAGACAGAGAGAGAGCACAAGCAGGGGAAGAGCAGAGAGAGGGGGGACGGAGGATCCGACGCGGGTCTGTGCTGACAGCATAGAGCCTGATGCGGGGCTTGAACTCATGGTTTATGAGATCTTGTTGACCTGAGCTGAAGGCAGACGCTTAACCAACTGAGCCACCCAAGCACCCCAAGAGAGCCTGTCTTTTAAGTGTTTACATCTATGTATATCTATGCATCAAGACAGGAAACATGAGGTCTCCGGGTCACAGATCAGACTTGGTCATAGAGCATCTGAGCAGTACTGGTTCTCATACCCCAACTTCTCATGGGGTGACATAACAAAGGCCTGATGTGCCTACATGAGCAGGACTGTACCACAAGAGAGGAACCCTGACACTAAGAAACTCTGAGTTTATGTAGGTGACTGGCACATTTATCCTTCCTTTCCTCTTTGGGCAGGATGGGTGAGGGGAGGTAGGCAGGGAGAGATGAGAGAGAGAGAGAGACTTTTGCTCTGGAATGTACACAAATACTCTCTGGGAAAGGAGAGGATGTTCCTACCTTTTTTTTTTTTTTTTTTAAAGAGTTTTTATTTATTTATTTAGCAAGACAGAGTGTGAGCAGGGGAGGGGAAGAGAGAGAGGGAGAGAAGGAAAATCCCAGGCAGGCTCCACGCTGTCAGCGCAGAACCCGATGCAGGGCTCGAACTCCCGAACCATGAGATCATGACCTGAGCTGAAATGAAGAGTTGGACACTTAACCAGCTGAGCCAAAAGCCATTCCTACCTTTTTATTACCCACCTGAAAGTAAGCAAATGGCTCCACAGGAGACAAAACTTGACATTCTCCAGAGCGATTCACAATCTCTAACTTCTGAGGTACGTTGGCCGTTCAGTCATCCTCTCGCCCAAGTGGCTGCTGATTTTTGCTCAGAAGACTCTGACTGTGGATAAATACGAAAATGTTCACAGAGAGTTATTTCTTAACACTGAAGAACCGATATGTCATAACACTTGAATGAATTACACTGATCCTCTGTGATCACACCTCTCTTCCAAATATTTCCATTTCTAATGTGTCTGTAACTCCGCCTTCGTCGAAGTAGATGATGCTTCTCTCTCTCCACACCATGGTTCTCTCCCTGCTCTTCCTAGAGCCCCAGTGTTTCTGCAGTGGCCCCGTGGGAAACTCTAGAAAAGCTGGGATGTACAGCAAAGGAAGGGCCTCTTTCTCTGAATCCCACACCGTTTCCATATCCAAACGTCTGTAGCTCCATTCTTACCTGTTCTACTCATATATGGTGCTTCCACATTTTAAAAAACTGGTTTTATATGAAGAAAGGGACTCCCCTCAGCAGAGTCTTTTGCGGAGCCAAATTTTAATTTGTGTGAAGTCCAGTGTGTCGTTTTTTTCCTTTTATGGAGCATGCTTCAGATGTCAAGTTTAAAAACATTTTGCCTGCTGCTAGATTCTGAGTATTTTCTTCTTTTTTCTAAGTGTCTCATGACTTTATGTTTTATCCTTAAGTCCATGGTCCGTTTTGAGTTAATCTTTGTACAACCGTATACTTACGAAATGTACCTCAAGATAGTTTTGAAAAACAACTTTTTTTTTTTTTTGGCCTGTGGTTGTCAACTGCCCCATTTGTATTTGTTGAAAAAGCTGTATTTCCCCTACTAAGTTGTTTCTCTATACCTTTGTCAAAAGTTAGTTTGTCATATTAGTGTGGGCTTATTTCTGGGTTCTCTGTTTCATCGATTGATGTGTCCGTCCTTCTATCAGCACTGCCCAATTTGTCTGGCTATGTAATAAATCTTAAACAATGAGGTAGATTGGTTTTTCCCACTTCATTATGTTTCAAATTGGTTTAGCTATTCAAGTTCCTTTTCATTTCCATATACATTTTAGAATAATTTTGTCTATATCTACAAAATAATATGCTGGACTTCGATAAAAACTTTGGATCAAACTTGGGTATCGGTTTGAGGAAAGTTGACTTCTTTACTAAGTGCATCTTCCAATCCATGAACATGTTATGTCTCTTCATTTAGTTATATCATCTTTAATATCTTTCATCAGCTTTTGTAGTTTTCAAAATTTAAGTTCTGTACATATTTCATTAGATTTATATCTAAATATTCCATTTTATTTTGAGTCGATTGTAAATGGGATGGTATTTTAAATTTTGTTGTCTATGTGTTCATTACTAGTATATAGAAATACAATTGATTTTTTAAATGTTTATTTTTGAGAGAGAGAGAGAGAGAGAGTGTGTGTGCGTGCATAGTGGGGAGGGGCAGAGAGAGAAAGAGACAGAGGATCCGAAGCAGTCTCCGCACTGACAGCAGAGAGCCTGATGGGGGGCTTGAACTCATGAACTATGACATCATGACCTGAGCCAAACTCAGACACTTAAACGACTGAGCCACCCAGGCACCCCTACTATGGACTCTTTTGTATGTTTATCTTGTATCCTGTGACTTTGTGGCACTCATTAATTCTTTGGATTTTTTTTTATTGTGATAAAATATGCATGACATAAAATTTACCATTTTAACCATATTTAAGTTCAGGGGCATTAAGTACACCCACCATCCCCACTATCCATCAACAGAACTTTCTCATCACACCAAATTGAAACTCGGCAGTGGTTAGATAATAACTCCCCACTCTCCACTTCTCCAGATGTGGGCAACCACTATCTCCATAAATTTGATCATTCCAGACACATCATATAAGTGGAATCATACACCATTTGTCCTTTTGTGTTGTGAGTATTTCACTTAACGAGTCTTCACATTTCATCCATGGTGTAACATGTAGACATACGTACTGTGAAGCAACAGTCTTAGAATTTCTTGTAGCATGTATTAGAATTTGTTTCCTGTTTTCTTTTTTAACCAATCTAGACATCTATCTTATTTTCATAGACAAAGACAAGCCCTCCATAATGCCAGAACACATTCTGAGGACATTTTAATTCTGTCTTCAGATTGATCTACCTTCAGTGCTCAGTGTTTTGGAGGTGAACAGCCTGTTGGATAATTTTTTTTTAATTTAGTTTTCTTACAGAACAGACATTGTATAGATACAGCTAAAACTAAAACCGCCATATTACCGGAATGAAGCATTTCCTTCCTTTTAAAAACCGAATAATATCCGATTGCATATGTACATCTCATTTTGTTTATCGATTCACCCATCAATAGACATTTGGACTGTCTCCACTTTTGGTGATTGGGAAGAATGCTGCTGTGAACGTGGGCGTAAAAGTATCTCTTCGAGACTGACCCTGCTTTCAATTCTTTTGGTGCAAACCCAGAAGTAGAATGTCTGGATCATATTTCAACTCCGTGCATATTTGTTTTAGTAACTACCATACCGTGTTTCACATCAGCTGCACCATTTTGCATTCCC
The DNA here is from genome assembly GCF_028018385.1 of Neofelis nebulosa. Lineage (NCBI taxonomy): Eukaryota > Metazoa > Chordata > Mammalia > Carnivora > Felidae > Neofelis > Neofelis nebulosa. The sequence continues at coordinate 4,761,146 of NC_080794.1, read as the reverse complement.
ATCTATAATTCACAAGGGCTGCAATTTCTCCCCATCCTCACAAACTCCGTTCTTTCCTGTGAGTTCTTTTTCTTTTTAAATAATTGCCATCCTAACAGGCGTAAAGACGTATCTCACTGTGGTTTCGCTTGCATCTTCCTAATGCTTAGTTATCCTCTTTGCATGTGCTGTGGTCCATTTGTATATCTTCTTGGATACATGTCTAGATAAGCCCTTTACCCATTTAAAAAAAAATAGGTTGCTTGTTTTTTGTTGCTGAGTTGTAGTTCTTTATATATTCTGGATATTAATCCCTTATCGGATATGTCATATGCAAATATTTTCTCCATTTTCTGTGTTGCCTTTTCAGTCTCTTGATAGTTTCTTTATATATATATTTATTTTAGAGAAAGAGAAGGAGTGTGGGCAGGGGTGTTGGTGGCAGAGGGAGGGAGAAAGAAAGAAAATCCCAAGCAGGCATCACACTCAGTGTAGACCCTGATGTGGGGCTCAATCCCACGCCCCTGAGATCATGACCCGAGCCAAAATCAAGAGTCAGACACTCAACTGACTGAGCCACCCAGGCACCTTTTGACAGTGTCTTTTTAAAAAAAAAATTTTTTTTAACATTTATCCATTATTGAGAGACAGAGAGAGACAGAGCATGAGCATGGGAGGGGCAGAGAGAGTGGGAGACACAGAATCTGAAGCAGGCTCCAGGCTCTGAGCAAGCTGTCAGCACAGAGCCCAATGCGGGGTTCGAACTCACAAACTGCAAGACCGTGACCTAAGCCAAAGTCAGACGCTCAACTGACTGAACCACCCAGGTGCCCCTGATAGCGTCTTTTGATGCACAGAAGTCTTTAATTTTGATGAAGTCAAATGTGTCTATTTTCTTTTGTTGCCTGTGTCTTGCTGTCATATCCAAGAAATAACTGCCATGTCCAATGTTGTGAAGCTTTTCCTCTGTGTTTTCTTCTTAGAGTTTTATAGTTTTAACTCTTACATGTAGGACTTTGATCCATTTTTAGTTAAGTTTAATATATGGTATCAAGGTTAGTATCCAACTTCCTTGTTTTGCTTGTGAGTTCTAGACAGTATTTGTAGATTCTTTAAGATTTTCTACATACACTGTCATGTCATCTTCAAATAGGAACAGTTTTTATTTCTTCCTTTTAGATATTTATGCATTTTATTTCCTTTTCTTGACTTGTTGCACTGGACACTATACAGTGTCCAGAATTATGGCGAATAAAAATGGTGATAGCAAACATCCTTGCATTGTTCCCATTCTTAGGAGGGAAGTATTTAGTTTTTCATCATTAAATATACTCTTAGCTATAGGTTTTTTATTTGGTTGGTTTTGTTTGTATATGCTGTTTATCAAGCAGAGGAAGCCCTCTTGGCTGAGACTTTCTATTTTTTCATTTGTTTCAAGCAGGTTCATAATTGTGTTTTATGAGGGCTGCTGTAACATTTTCATCAGGTGATTCTAACATCTAAGTCATGTCATTAGCGTCTGTTTTTCATTAAGTTGGAGACCTTCTGGGTTCTTGGTATGAGCGTTTTTCCATTGAAACCTGAACCACTTTGTATTATGTACTGAGACTCTGTCTTAAACCTTCCGTTTTCATTTGCTTTCTCTGATACGGCTTCGGCAGGGCGTGGTGAGGGGCACTGCCTCATTACTAACGGGAGGAGACAGAAGTCGTTTGGCCTCACAGATACCTGAGAGGAAGGGGGCTCAATGTTACTTCTACACGGGGGTGGGGATTCTGGCTTTCCATGTGATCTCCGCTGACACCATCGCATGGGTGGTCTATTACCACGAGTGGCGACTAAAGTCCTGACCACCTACTTGGCCTCCTTTGACGTCATCGCAGCAGGAGTGGGAGGGGCACCTGTCAGGTGAAAGTCAGGCTCTACTGATACTGTTGGAAAAGAGGGGAGTGGGTGGGACAAGGAGGCGTATGACTGCCCAGTAAGCAGTCCCCTGCAAGGTGTTCTCTTGCACTACCTGGGTGGGTATAGCCCTCACTATATTGGGGTCTCTCACTATAGCCCGCTGAAGATAGAAGTCTAGGCTTTCCAATCTGTCTCTGCCGGCATCCATGGGGTAGGACCACTGTTTTGTTTTGTTTTGTTTTCCTGCGATGTGTGCTTGTTGTGTCTTCTTGGCTCCACTGTTCCGAGTCTTCTTGTGTTTATTTTCTATAGAATGTCCAGGGTTGCAATCAGTGAGAGGAATAGGGGGAAATACCTCTAACTCCGTCTTCCTAGGTGAAGAACTCTAAGTTTACTCCTACTTGAGAAGAGACTAGATCATAATTATTCCCAGCACAAAAAAGGAAATGATAATTATGTGACGTGATAGAGGTGGTAACTGATGCTGTGATGGCAATAATAGCGTAACATATAAATGCATCCAATCAACACGTTGTACACCTCAAACTTACACAATGTTGTATGTAAAATGGATTTCAATTAAGAAAGAAAAGAAGGGAAGGCAAAGCTGGGGGTGAGGAAAATGAAACTTTAACAGTGAGACTAAAGCTTCAGACCCACACAGAGCCCGTGGCCAAGCCCCCAAAGAAGTCACGTTGCCTTAAGGTTCTGACTCCTTTCACATTACACCACCCTCGTAATCGTGAAAGTGTCAGACCTTCTCGGGAGGTTGTGACACAGTCTCCACTTGAAAAAACAAAGTCACGTCAAATGTTTTGAAGCAGCAAGCTGCTAAGTGAGTCTCATCGATGTTTCAGAAATCAAATTCAGGGTTAATGCCCTATTTAATCAGAGGCCAGCACTGAGGGGCTGTGGGCAGAAGTCATGAGGGGTCGCTCCAGCATTTCAAAGTACTCCAGCTTAACATCTCCCCTATATTTGCCCTTTAGGCTTACTTGTATCTACAGTAGAAGCACATCTCTTTTGCCCCGATACCGTCTACACATTGTTCCTAAAAGACCTCTCTCTGGATTTTGGTAATTATGATGAGATTTCTCCCCCACTTTCAACTTCCTTTATCTCAAGTCAGACACAGAGTTAAGAGAAGGGGATCTGATAACCCCAACTCTGCACCTCTGTGCTGCGGGGTGACCAGGCTGTGTTTGGAGTCTCCTCCATCAGCCAACAAAGTGAGTTTACGGCCCGGTCCAGGTCCCCAGCACGATGAGGAGCCGAGGTTACAGGCTCAGCTTATCAAACGCCCTTTGGCAGACGCCCAAGTCATTCCAAGTCTTGCCCTAGAATGGAGACGAAGTGGTTTTAAGAGCTGACAGATAGAAACTTAAGCCTTCCTTTCTGCCACATCTGGAGTTCTTTTCTGAAATAAAGAACAGTGACAACTAATGTTCTTTGAACGCCTCACAGAATAGTGTCTCCGCATTCTGCGGGGAGAGACAGAGGGCGGCGATGAGGGGAAATACTCCTCTCCCATGGCAGGAGTGGAATTGCATGCAGGCTGCTGTGGTTGTGAAGCAAACACACTGTTCCATTGCAGCCACCAATCTTTAGACCTGATAACATATTTTGAGCCTCAAGTTACACCAACAAAACACAACAAACAAAACAAACCAACCTGTTTTTTGCTTTCACCAAAGGAAGGCTTACATTTAAATAAATAAACTTAGAGTCGGAGTATTCAATGATACTTGTAATGCCTTCTCTTGGAAAGAAACTTACTGCAAAGAGAAGTATGAATAGGATGGAGGTCAAGGATTTGCCCAGAAAATTGAATAATGCCTCACTTGAAGAGAAAAAGGTGACAGTATTTCAATTTCCAGGAAGCAGTTGAGTTGGAAGACCCGATGATCAGATCTAAAGATCTAAGGTAAATTCCTGTTTCTTCAGCCTTTAGATGGTCATGCCATCATCAGTACTAAAGGAAAAAAGCCCTCAGGCAAAACCTTACTTCTTCTAAATGCGTCAGCCGAGCCAAGGCCACGCAAGTATTTACTTCTATGGATAAAATGATCCTGTGTTTTTTGGAACGTCTTCACCTCTACCACAAACATAGTGACACTGACTTCTCTCATGGAAATGCCGTGGGCGTCAATGATAATACAGTGTATGCGACGTGCTTACCACCCATAAAGAGGCTTAGATCTTAACTTTTCATACAATGTTTTCATACAATGAACATTGCCTTCTATTACAGAACATGATCTGACTTACTTCCATTTGTGATTTGGGCAACAAAAAGCCAAGTCTTTGCCTGCCTGTGTTTTCCATCAGCCAGGGGTAAGTCAAGTTCTTTATGGAAGGAGACCCTTGATGTCAACAAGAAAATGTGACCCTACTTTCTTAGGTCATTAATTATACTTCTCACACTATGTACCTTTATGTTTTTGTTTTGTTTTTGTTTCCTAATTATAACAATTGTGTGCATAAAAAGCTAATACTCATGGCTTGCTTTGAGATCTCTTCATAATGCCTGGGAGACAATCACGGGGAAAAAATGCGATATTAGAATGAGCGCAATTAAATACTGACTGTATATGCTCCTCCCCCCCCAAAATCATATATTACGTTTCATTTTAGAGAGAGAGAATGAGAGGATGCAAGCAGGGTAGAGGGGCAGAGGGAGAGAAAGAGAATCCCAAGCAGTTTCCATACTCAGCGTGGAGCCCAATGCAGGGCTCAATCCCACGACCCCTGGGATCATGACCTGAGCTGAAATCAAGGGTCGGACACTCACCAAACTGAGCCACTGTGGTGCCCCAATCCTACTTGATTTTTAACCCCACCCTTCCTCATGTCTGCATTTCTTCCTACAGCTCATCTATCTGACACCTATGTACTCCAATCAGACACACTTCCCTGCGAGGACTAAGATCTTTCCAGACCTAGAAGGGTCCAAGTTCCTAACTCTTTGCCTTCATAAATAGAAAGCCAAATCCACTCATCTCCATGAATATTACTCTTAGCAGGATGTTCAATTACAGACATACCTTGCCTCTCTTCTCACTTAATAGCTACACCCTTCCAACAGAGCTTTCTGCTTTCCTGTTTAAGAAACTTTAGCGCATTTTTGGAAACAGTGGGTGTTTGGGGAATGTCCCAAACAACTCTCTGAGCCAGCAAAGTGGTTGGCTCTAGAGGCAAGGTCTTTCACAGGGTTAGTTTTCAAGCTCAAGTGACTTAACAGGTCTTGAATCTGCCCTAGTCCACTCAGTTCCCAGTAACTCCTTTTCTTTTTAAACATTTACTAGAACCAGTGGTGATGTGCACTCAGGTTGAACGGGCCTGAGTGTTGTCTTGGAGAGGAGGAGGATTTGGGAAGCTCAGAGCACTGAGGATATAGGGAAACCACCAAGGGTCTCTCTCCCTTGAACTCTACAATGACCCACATGGGGTCACCATGGAGGATGAGGCCTCCCATGGCGACCGTGCCTGGTTCCCTGTGTGCTGTTATCACCCAGTAGTTATTGGCAAATAAAGTTCACAAAATGAAGATGAGACAAATAAATGAAGTTATTGTGTTGGTCCCAGCCTACTGCTAGTGATGCTATTGGCTAGGAACACCCGGGCACTCACCTGGGTAGCAAGCCTCCATGGACCGGGGCCAGTGATGGGGCTGGAAGGTACATGGCACAGCCAAGGGCCACACAGCAAGGTCACCAGTTGAGAGAGAAAGAGAGAGAGAGAAGACCTGGGGCTCTGCCTTTATTAGGGTCTGAGGGTGGGGTGTCTGGAGTTACATGGGTTCATTCTTTAATACAAATTTTTTTCGTTGAGTATAGCTGACCCACAACGTTGCAGGAGTTTCAGGGGTACGCCATAGTGATTCGACAAGTTTATGCACTACGCTGTGCTCACGAGCATAGCTACCATGTGTCACCATACAGAACTATTTCAAGATCATTGGCTATAAGGGTGCCTGGGTGACTCACTCGGTTAAGTGTCAGACTCTTGATATCTGCTCAGGTCATGATCTCACGGTTCATGGAATCAAATCTGGTGTCGGGCTCAAAGCTTGCTTGGGATTCTCTTTCCCTCTCTCTCTGCCCTTCCCCCACTCACACACTCTCTCTCTGAAAATAAAGAAACCTTAAAAAAAAGCCACCAACTATGTCCCCTATGCTGTGCTTTTTATTCTCATGACCTATTCATTTATTAACTGGAAGCCTGTGTCTCCTTCTTCCCTTCACTCACTTTGCCCATCCCCTCTGGCAACCATCACATATATCATCTGTATTTATAGGTCTGTTTCTACTTTGTGTTTGTTAGTTTATTCATCTTTTTTAAATTTTTTTAAAAATGTTTATTTATTTTTAAGAGAGAGAGAGAGAGACAGAGTGTGAGCGGGGGAGGGGCAAAGAGAGAGGGAGACACAGAATCCGAAGCAGGCTCCGGGCTCTGAGCTGTCAGCACAGAGCCCGACGCAGGGCTCGAACTCACGAACCGTGAGATCATGACCTGAGCCGAAGTCGGACGCCCAACCGACTGAGCCACCCAGGCGCCCCATCTTCTTTTTTTAGATTCCATTAATGAGTGGAAAATGGGTTCACTCTTATTGGCTCATTTAAACATAAAAGTGGGAATTAGAGCATAGGAGGGGGAAGAAGATTCACCCAACAGGTCAGCCACCTGGCACCCAGGGCTTTCTGAAAGAGGGAAGTTCGTGGGAGGTGAAGGTCTAGTTCCTTACCTGGTAGTTTTGCTGGTAGCTGTGTTGCACAGCCGGCAACGTGTTTAGTCAAGATGGATGTCTTTAGACACGGATGTCTCCACAACGAGAAAGCTCAGTCAGGCACTTCGGCTACAGAAGCAGAGGAAAATAGCAAAGCAGGAGAGAGAAGACAAGCAAAGAGCTATTGGAGGTTTAAATTTATGTCAAGAATAAAGAGAGGATGGGCGCCTGGGTGGTTCAGTCAGTTAAGCGGCTGACTCTATTTCAGCTCAGATCGTGATCTCACAGTTCCTGAGATTGAGCCCTGTGACGGGCTCTGCACTGACAGCACGGAGCCCGCTTGGGATTCTCTCTCCCCCTCTCTTCTCTCTGCCCGTCCCCCACTTGTGTTCTCTTTCTCTCTCAAAAGAAATTAATCAATTTTTAAAAAAAGAATAGAAGATACCCCTAATCAAAGCCTCTGCCCACTGCTTTCTTTCTTTTTTTACCTGAAACATAGATAATTTGAGTATGCCAGTATAATAATATACACCTGTCTGCCTTCCTGTAGCCGCGGAGCTGGCTCTTTGCCCTGAGGTCCTATCTGGCTCAGCTGGAGCTCTTGGACCCCCTGCATTTCAGACCCCCGAAAATAGGCTCGGCCATTTTCCAAACTGGGCCCGGTGCTGACCCTGGGCAGCAGGAAGAAGCTAGAAGCAGGCCAGGGTCCTGGACTTTTCTTGCTTGCTACCAGCTCTCATCGAAGTGAATTTGATTTCCTGCGCTTGGACAGGATCCTGCTACCTGCCAGCCTAGAACCCTTCTGTGACCTCTCACTTCGCTCAGGCCACAGACGCTGCTCCTTCACCTCCCCCTGGGTCTGCCCCTCCGGCCTTGGCTCCCACCATGCCCCCACCCTCACTTTCTCTGCCGTGGCCACACTCATCCCTCATGATCGTCTTTGTGGTCCCTACCGTGGCTGGACCGTCCCCCACCCCCCCCACCTTGTCCACATAGTGAGCTCCTGCTCATTCTCAAACCCTGCCTACGTCAAGTCTCTCCCTTGGGCTCCCAGGGCACCGTGCACCTTTCTTTCAGGTCATCTGCACGGTTGCCACTCTAGCCCTTGGTCCTAGGCCGGCTTCCCTGGGAGGCTGGCTCTGAGCCGCGGAAGTCGGTTTGTGAGAAGTATGTTGGTGAGTGGTGACAGGGGGTGGGGCTGCGGCTAAGATAGCCCTTGAAGTTTGTCTGGAATGGGGCAAGAGGGCTAGGCCTTTGAACCTGGCGTTGACCGTCATCGGAGAGACTCCAGGGAGCAGGTGGCACCTTGGGCAAGGCAGCTTTTGCAACGCAGGACAACTCAAGGACTCGGCGGTGAGCCATCGGCTGGCAACACTTCAGGCACTGGAAGGGGTCCTGGGCTGCCCACGACAGCGTCCACTACGGTGCATGTGCTATTTAGTCAACACCTCTCTTGGCCTCCACAGTGCAAGCTTCTTGAGAATAACATATTACTGTTTTATGAGTGCTTAGTGTAGTACTTGGCACAGTCCAGGATCTCCATAAATGCTGGTTGAAGAATAAATGAATCCAGGCTGAGTGACCAACCTTCTGGCTTTGCCAAGGGCCGTCCGTCCCGGTTTTAGCAACAAAAGCCCTACATCTCTGTAAAACCCTCAGTCCCAGGAAAACCGGGGCATCTGGTCACCCTGAGCCTAATATTCCCCAGTACTTTTACTGACCCTGATGGTGACAGAGTTCACCATCACTTCTGGCTCACCCGGTGGTCTGTTTGGCAGGGATTGGTTGGAATTATGTCACTGGCCTCCTTGCTCTTAAGTGAGGAGACAGACCTTGACTTTGGGTTAGGTTATCTGCTCCTAAGTCTTAGGTTCTACCACTCCTTTTCTACCTCAAGCCTCTGATTTCTGACCTACTTCTGTACAGTGTCAGTCTTTCCTACAACCCAGCAGGTCTGTCCAGATTCCTCATCTCAGGACACTCTGGTCTAGCTCACTCTGTTGCCATTTGAACATATAACACCGTGTGATATGATGTGTGATATGTTATCTCACATTAGGTGCTACTTTACGAAGGCATGACTGTGTCCTTTCAAAACCGTAGGCTCAGTGGGAATCATGGGCTGGCCTGGGTCAGAGAAAGAATGATCCATCCGGGCCAACACTGCACAGAACATGGTGTGCTCCGTGTCGCCCTGTTGAGTCTGATCCATGTGGAGAAGTGGAGGGACAAAGAGAAGCTTGGGAATATTCTTGTGTGCAAGGAACAGCACTGGGCTTTCTACAGTTCAGTCCTCAGTGAGGCTGTCTGATCTCTACAATCTTTTCCAATGCAAGCTTTTGGGGTAGAATCTGAAATGCAAGGATCCTGTTTTTTGTTTTTTTTGTTTTTTTTTTTGCAACTAGGATATTTGGCTCCATGGGTGCATTTAATTTTCACACTAAAGACCAAGACGATGAAAATAAGAATATCCCCTCCTCACCATGTAGCTCATGTCAGTGCTGTGCCTCTGTCCTAAGTGTCACAGGTCTTCAGTGATCCCCTTTCTCCCTTGCACTTCCACCAAAGAAATAACTTACTTTTCTACCAATTCCCACTCCTTATAAACATGTCTAATGGATATTTAAATAATGGTGATTTATGATGTGCCTAATAAATGTGGAGACCATTGGTATTTTGTTCCATTCTAAGAAGGAATAAACTTGAAGACAATTTTTAATGTTTATCTATTTTTTTTTTTTTGAGAGAGAGAGAGAGGGAGGCAGAGGATGAGCAGAGGAGGGGCAGAGAGAGAGGGAGACACAGAATCCCAAGCAGGCTCCAGGCTCTGAGCTGTCAGCACAGAGCCCAATACGGAGCTCAAACCCACAAACTGCAAGATCATGACCTGAGCCAAAGGTGGACGTTTAACCGACTAAGCCACCCAGGCACCCCATCTAAGGAGGAATAAATAAAAATGCAGAAGAGAGGGGCACCTGGGTGGCTCAGTCCATTAAGCGACTGACTCTTCACTTGGCCCAGGTCATGACCTCACGGTTCGTTAGTTCAAGTCCCGAATTGGGCTCTGCACTGACAGTGTGGAGGCTGCTAGGGATTCTGGCTCCCTTTTTCTCTGTCCCTTCCCCGTTTTTTCTCTCTCTCTCAAAATAAATGAATAAACTTAAAAAAAATGTGAAAGCGATAAGTAGCCAGCCTGGCATCACCTAGCACACAGACCTAGCATTTTGAGAGGAGGAAGAAGAAATCTCTCCTGCCATCTTGGCATAACTACAGATGAAAACACAGTGTCTTCCTTCCAGGGTTGTGCACCTACAAATATCCACTAAAAGAAAGAAAATCAGAGATATCGCAGTTCATACGTACGCACTATCGACCAACTTTAAGAACTGTTTACCACAGTATGTAAATTTAATGGAGTAACCAAGAATAGTCATTACCAAAAACATCACTGTGCAGTAAGGCTCATGCAGAGCTACTCTACCGGACACGATTTCATCTTTCTTTGATGATTCCAAAGGCACTGAAATCTTCTGAATAGTCCCAGTGTAACTGTAGCGAGCATTAATTATCATTTCGAAGCAAGAGCCAGTTAAAAAAAAATTCCTAGTTGATAGCTGGTTTATTATTACCTGGACATATGAGGTTATAAACGGTCACATGTAAGTAGGCACAAGCAAATGTTGTTTCAGAATTATGTGGGAAACTCTTTCCCTCGTGGTAACGGATTTGAAACTGATCGTCACTGGGATCAGGTCCCCCGCCTGAAGTGTGAGAGCTCACTGTGGGACCCGGGGACAACAACCTCCAAATCTGGGTCTACCCGGGCGGTCACAGGACTAACACTTCGTCCATGAGGTCTCTTGGGTAGAGAAGTCATTCTGGAATTGGATGCATTTGCCAAATAACCTTCACCGGTTACATCGAGTGGAATAAAAATAAAATGTGTAGTATAATGCATTACTATAAAAGAGCTGTAGATGCAATTGGTTCTGTAATTAGCCATCATTTTACCAAATTGGCTCCCTAAAATTAAGACTCTAGCCACATGAGAATAAAATGACTGGCATTAGATGTCGTGTGTGTGTGTGTGTGTGTGTGTGTAAAACTGGAATTTTATGCAGGATACAAAACGTTATTTAGATTATGGCTGAATATTTCAGAAGGTACAGGTGGGTATATGTCTTTTGTTTCCAATTATTCATATACGCCATTTAAAAAGTGGATCAGACCCACCGTGTTATAGACATTAAGGCCACCACCCCTTCACTCTGGGTGTCTACACTGCCAGCCTCTCCTCATCCCCTTATCCCACTGACAGCCTCTGCTTGTCCCTCTATCCCAATTCTGCTTTCACAAAGCCGCCAAGTCCACCTGCTCGCTAAATCCAATGCCCTTTTGTTTAGCCCATTTGGAATTTTCCAGCAGTCGACACTTTGACCACTTTCTGTGTCTTGATGCCTTCCTTCCAAATGGGCACCATACTAGGTCTTTTGCACACATTCTATCATTCAATCCCCGGGAAGGTCTGCATTGTACCAAACCCAGCATTGTCACAAACCAAACTCCTCTTCCCTTCTCAGCTTGTACTTCTATCCTTCTTATTTGTTGGTTTGTTTTTATCGAGGAATAACTGACATACGATATCTTATTACAACATAGTGGTTCACACTGTGAAATGCTCACAAGATGTCTCGTTACTATCTGTCACCATACAAAGTGAATGCAATTATGACTATAGCCGCCATATTTATTATTAATAAGTCATCCCGTGGCTTGCTTATTTTATAAGTGGAAATTTGCTTCTTGACCCCTTTCACCCATGTTGCCTACCCCCCAATTCCCCTCCCCTCAGGCAGCCACCCACCTGTTCTCTGTGTAAGTCTAGGTTTCGTTTGGTTATTTTGTTTTTTAGATTCCACATATCAGCGGAATCATCTTGATGTTGGTCTTCCTCTGTCTGACTTATTTCACTGAGCATAATGCCCTCAAGTTCTATCCGTGTTGTCGCAGATGGCAGGATTTCATTCCTTTTTCGCGGCCGAGTAATATTCCATGGGATACATACATACATACATCTTCTTTATCCATTCATCCATTGATGGACATGTGGGTTGTTTCCATGTATTGGCTATTATAAATAATGCTACAATGAACAGGGGGTACATACAAATTAGCGTTTTCATTTTCTTCAGCTACCCAGTAGTGGAACTGAGAATCATGTGGCAGCTCTATTTTTAAACTTTTTGAGGAGCCTTCATACCGCCTTCCACAGGGGCTGCACGAATTTACATTTGCACCAACAATGCACAGGGTTCCCTTTTCTCCACATCCTTGCTTCCACTAGTTATTTCTTGCCTTTTGGTAACAGCCATCCCGACTGATTTTAGAGCACAATTTTGGGTTTGGGTTATAAGCTTTTGTCCGCTTCTTCATTATAACTTTTATGAGTAGGTAGTCATGTTAATATCCCTTGAAAGTATTCTGGCCGCTTCTTTCCTCCTCCTTTGTTTCCTTTTAGGTCATGTTCAATCGGCACATGTCTTAGGACTGTGACAGGGTCCCAGCCGTCCTACCCAGCTCCAGTGCCCTTCCTGTGGTCTGTGCTACAGACCTTCCTAGCACCACGCCTTCGGTGTCCGTGTTCTAATTCTCAGAGTGCACAGGCCCTTTGATGAAGTTTTCAAAACACCCTACCTAATATTTCTCATTATCCCTCATCATACGTAGTTACCCGTATCATTATTATGTAAGAAACAAGCTGAATGTAGAAGCATTTGAATGTCGGGATTCAGAATGGTTATTAAATAATACTGGCACCTAAAATTTTTTTTAAATTTTTTTAAAGTTTATTTATTTTTGAGACAGAGAGAGACAGAGCATGAACGGGGGAGGGGCAGAGAGAGAGGGAGACACAGAATCTGAAACAGGCTCCAGGCTCTGAGCCATCAGCCCAGAGCCTGACGCGGGGCTCGAACTCACGGACTGCGAGATCGTGACCTGAGCCGAAGTCGGACACTTAACCGACTGAGCCACCCAGGCGCCCCTGGCACCTAAATTTTATTATGATGGATCATGTGCCAGGTGCTGCACTAAGTACTTTTCAAGAAATCGCTAGGACCCTTACATCCCCAAAGAAGGTACTATTCTCCCCAGCTAGGAAGTGAGCAGACTGAGGTTAGCAACAGCTTTCCCACAACCCCATGACCAGAGAAAGCTGTGCCTGGGGGGCAGGACCTGTGCCTCGAGCCAAAACCCTATATCATGAGAACCCCATTCTACGGGCTGCCCGGCCAGGCTCTCATCTTGGCTTACACTGGCCACCTAAAATACCCTGACCCTCAGTCTCCAAGGCCCAGCTGCCCCACAAAACCTTTCCTACTCTTTTTTTTTTTTTTTTTTTTTTTAAATTTTTTTTTTTTTTTTTTTTCAACGTTTATTTATTTTTGGGACAGAGAGAGACAGAGCATGAACGGGGGAGGGGCAGAGAGAGAGGGAGACACAGAATCTGAAACAGGCTCCAGGCTCTGAGCCATCAGCCCAGAGCCTGACGCGGGGCTCGAACTCACGGACCGTGAGATCGTGACCTGGCTGAAGTCGGACGCTTAACCGACTGCGCCACCCAGGCGCCCCAAAACCTTTCCTACTCTTAAAGTGAAATACAAAATGGAGATCAGGCTTGAAAATTCCCTGAGCGGACAACAACATTGAAACCACATGAGCCATTTAAACCAAGAGCTAACACTTGTCTATGTCGAGAACGTTGGTAAAACTTAGGTTATTTCTTGTAAATGCCTCTAGCAATCACTAAAGAAACTTAAGTCTCTTGCCAAATTGGTTTGAGATAACCACTCTTCGCCAACCACCTGCCGTTTGGAAACCTCCATCGCAATAACCCATCATCGTGAAGGCTAAGCGGCTCCTCATTTTCACTTTCTGCGCCATTCTGCAACGTCATGCCTCGTATCAGTTTTGGGTTCGAAAGCTCCCAGGTTGTTTTACACACAACAAACTCCTCCCAGATACGAGTTTACTTACCCGGTTTTATTTTTCCCAGTTTCTGGACTTTTGACAATATCCACCCCCGCTCCCAGGGACCTCCTCCTCCTTTGAGTTCATTATCATTTTCTATCTGCCAGATACCACATCGCATTGGAATTTTATGGCCCTGTATTGCTAACTGGTGTGTGTTGATTCTCCACATAAAAGAGCAGGTGACTTCCTGGAGAACCTGCACCGTCCCTCACTTCTACAGCACTAGCTGTCATCTTGCCTTTTAGGAAAACGTAGGAAAATGCCTACAATGGGTTGTAATGGTAGCAGCTAACAGTCGGGAAAGAGTTTGCCACGGAAGCCCCAGGCACTACTGGCTCATTGCTTTGCATTCTCCATCTCCTTCCGCCCCCTGGAAACGCCCCCGGGTAGCCCTCGAGCTCTAACACCTGCGCACAGCCCTTAGGTTCACCTTTTTCCACAAGAACCAAGCTCCTTCTAGAACCAGACTAGGGGAGATCTCCTAACCGCGACCCCTTCACAGCCTCTTTGCATGAACTGGGGGCTCCACGGGCGATCTGGGCGGGGACGCGTGAGCCACGTGCAAAAGAACTGGTAGGAAGGGTCCAAAACTTCAGCGTGCCAATGATGTCAAATTTTCTTGAATTTTTCATACACCCAGAGAGCCCATCTATTTACCTCTACAGGTAATGAATGATTCACTGTGACACTGACTTATTTACAGTTTTGTTGTGATACTGAGTTTTAATCCCTGCTTCTGATAAATTGAAAAAGAAACGCGGGAAGTCTAGGCTTTCAGATGATTTTTGGTAGCTTAAATTGGATTTTTTTTTTTTTTTCTTTTCTGCATAAATAGTCTGTAACTTACTCCGGGGAACGCCTCGTTCTTTCTCCGCCTCCAAGGATAGCATCTTTCTTGTTAGCTCGCAGGTAAAGCTGGCAGGAGATGACCGTCACACGCACCCCTTCTCAGCAATCTGCCGCTCCAGGGGGATTTAGGGACAGGGATTCTCACGTTACGTATGTTACGTTACGTACACGTTACACGTTACGTACGCGGGGAGAAAAGTCCACGTGATTTTGCTATTTTACCACCTGGGTAAAGAGCTGTTAACAGCCACTTGACCTGATACTCCTCCTAACATGCATAAGATACCTCTTTTCCTTCTGCCTTAGATGTAGCCATGAAAACTTGAGATTCAGAGACCCAAGTAATGCAGATCAGTCAGAAAGAAACAATTTTAAATATAGGTTATTTGGCTCTTTTCTTAAAGTCCTTCCACAGTGATCTGAAACATGTCCCTGATGGCACAGCCAGGTTCCCGCGGGCTGATATACGGGGCTTGTCTTTGTCCAGCGAGCGCCCCTTCCTAGGAACGGGTCACCAACAGGGACGTGTGGAGTCAACGTCTGGCCTGGCCCTGGGCTCTGCTGCTCTCTGACCCAAGACAAGGGCACCCAGGGCAGCCTAGTCTCTTACCTCCCCAGATTCAGAGGGAGCAGCACAGAGAAAATGATAGACCGTGGGAAAAAAAAAAAAAAAAAAAAGGCAGTCTATTATTTTACGTTGTCAGAGAGTTCTAACTGCTAGCTCGTGCCATAAATTATGCAGTGACCTTTATTTATTTATTTTTTTTAATTTTTTTTTTTAACATTTATTTATTTTAAGACAGAGAGAGACAGAGCATGAACAGGGGAGGGGCAGAGAGAGAGGGAGACACAGAACCGGAAGCAGGCTTCAGGATCTGAGCCATCAGCCCAGAGCCCGACGCGGGGCTCAAACTCACGGAACGTGAGATTGTGACCTGAGCCGAAGTCGGACGCTTAACCGACTGAGCCACCCAGGCGCCCCTATGCAGTGACCTTTAAAATCTAGCTTGGTCGCTGCCAAATGGGTGGCACCAGGCTTAGTCCCGATGTTAAGTTCACATTGTCCTAAATTGCAATCACCACCTGGTAAAGGCACCGAGGAAGGCTTTCATCATGCAAGTGAGGACATAAAAAGGGCACTCCTCCCACATTAATGTAGCATTTTAAAGCCATAATGTTTAGAGCAAGCACAAAGTGATGCAGGAGTTTCGGGTAAATTATGTTGATGTCTTTGAGCACCTATGGACTCTGGGAAATTAAATATCTCACCACCAATGGGCTCTGGATTTCCAGCCACAGCTCAGAAATGGAAATGAAGTGGCTGGGTCCAACCGATTCTTGATTTCTGCACAGGTCATCGTCTCATGGTTCATGAGTTCGAGCCCTGCGTCTGGCTCTGTGCCCGCTTGGGATTCTCGCTCTCCTTTCTGCCCCTTCCTGTTCGTGCACACGCTCTCTCTCTCTCTCTCAAAATGAATAAACATTTTTTAAAAAGTAAAAAAAAAAAAAAAAAAAAAAAATGGAAAGGAAGTGCTGAGGTATATGTGTGACCATATACGTATAATGATCATAAGTTATATAAATAATGGAAGAGGATGAAAAAAGCCCTCAGAACTCAATTTCTCCAACTAAAAATAAATAATATCTAATTTATTTATAGAAGTTTTTAGTGGTCAGGTAAATGACAGCAAGGCTATACATTCACAACCTTGCTATCTCATGCTGAAAAATGAGAGATTTAGCCTAAATGAAGTTTTCAGACAGTGGAAGTTATATTTAAGAAGCAAGCCTCTTGGGGTGCCTGGATGGCTCAGTTGGTTAAGTGTCCGACTTCAGCTCAGGTCATGGTCTCGTGGCTCGTGGGTTCCAGCCCCATGTCAGGCTCTGTGCTGACGGCTCAGAGCCTGGAGCCTGCTTCGGATTCTGTGTCTCCCTCTCTCTCTGCCCCTTTCCTGCTCACACTCTCTCTTTCTCTCTCTCAAAAATAAATAAACATTTAAAAAAAAAAAAAGAAAGAAAGAAAAGCAAACCTCTTAAGGGAAGCCTGGCTGACTCAGTCAGCGGAGTGTGCGATTCTTGATCTCAGGGTTGTGAGTTCGAGCCCCACGTTGTCTGTAGAGATTACTTAAAATCTTTAAAAAACCTAATTTTAATCATTTTATAGGCAAACAGTAGTTGAACATTGTTAGGAAAATTACAATATTGAAATAACATGAACAAACAAATGTGCTAGCTATCCTGGGGGCTGTTTGCCCCTGCCTGGGAGGGCTCTGTGAGGCAGTTCCTTTCTGAGTGTGAGTCTGCCTTTCATGTCAGGCTCTCAACAGCCCTTCTCAGTGCACTTACTAGCTGTTAACACGTGGTTCTCCAAGCAGGTGGCACAGGGGATCCAAGTGGGGGGTGCAGGAACCGTGGACGCTTTTAGAGCCACAGAGCCACGGCGTTCACTTTAAGGCTGCCTAAGGTAAGGACTGCCCAGTGACTCCTGCCAATTTGCACCGAGACTTGTAATTCTTTTGCCACCAAAAATTACGACACGAAGAGTACGCTAACTCCTACATTGAGAACTATTGGGTAGCATTGCTCTCCTGTGTTCTCTGTGGGTTCGAACCCAGAGCAGTCACTTTGTCGGAGCGGTGTGCAAAGTGTGGGTAAGCTATGAGGGAAGAAAAGGGGCTGGCTTATTAAATGTGCTTCACTGCCAGGCTGTGAAAATACTTACAGTTTTACTTCTGGGCTCCTTACTGTGTTTTGCTTTAAATGTTTATTTATTGAGAGAGAGAGAGAGCGAGAGAGAGAGAGAGAGAGAGAGCACGCATGTGAGCAAGTTGAGGGAAGGGTAGAAGGAGAGGGGGAGACAGTCCCCAGCAGGCCTGTGCTGTTAGCACAGAGACCGATGTGGGACTCGATCCCACGAACCATGAGATCAGGACCCGAGCCAAAACCTAGAGTCTGAAGCTTCACTGAGCCACCCACACGCTGCATTCTTACTGTATTTTAGAAAGCTGAGTTGGCCTGACAATACCTACTAGATAAATGTTTGGAAAGTTGTCTTCAGCAAACAATTTCATGTTTTGCCTTCACACAAAACACTCGGATGCACCCAATTTTCATAAAGTAGAACTCTTGGAAAAGAATACATCACTACGGGGAAAGCTTTAAAATTGTTAAAGAGACAGGTTGAAAATTGTACTGGGCAGCAACAAATACGTAGCTGAGCTCCGTAAGATTTCAGGCTCGGCACCACAAGGAAGTTTCGTTTCTAAATTTGCCAAGGCGTGATCCGGTTGACCACGTACCCATTTCGGAAACTCGATCCCAGAGGACTGGTTTCCTCACTCGAGGATATCGGTATTTATCACAGCCCTCCTCGGCATGGGATGGCTGTATCATACGCCACAGAATCACGAAGCCCTGCTCACTGCATTCCGAGTAGGAGACAGATAATCTTACGGTCACCTTGCAGGGCGTGCTTGTTGGGCCAACTTGAAAACAAACTCTTATTCCAAGCAAAGATCCGCCGCTTTCACGAAGACATCGTACTACTGACAGCTTTAAAGGGTTTAAAAGGTTTTGCGTTGAATCTTTCAGTTATTTCGACGTCTCCAGATTTGTAAGTATCTCCCCATCCATTTTCCAAAAGGCACAGAAGGCTGGTTTGTGGAGTGTGGGCATGACTTTGTCAGGTGAGAAAAGTGACCCCGTGTCTTATTAATCTAATAACTCCCAGACGTTTTTTCCTTAAGTCACATCGTATTTATTTGTTCGGAAAACATTCCCTTTTCCCACCCACGCATCTTCCTCTTCGACTTTTGAACAAATGGCGCTCTAAATCTCCTGGGGGCATACAGAGACTACAGTCTCATACACGGAGTCATCTGGGCCAAACGTCTGTTTTGTGTATTTCCTTTATTACCTCCTTTTGGAGGCTGCTCCTAGCCTTTGCGGTGCCTCTGACTTCTGGGAGGGCGAGAACGCTTCCTCCACCAACACGCTGTCCTCTGCTCACACTGAGCGTATCTGCTGCACCGAAGTCAACCTACCTACTGGACACACGTAACTTAACACTCACACACAGGAGTGCTGTCCTTGAAGGACAAAGGTCTCTGCCGCTTCTCTATCCCAAGGGCCTTCTACAGGATTCTTTTTTTAAATTTATTTTGAGAGAGAGAGCAGGAGAGGGGCAGAGAGAAAGAGAGAGAATCCCAAGCAGGCTCAACGCTGTCAGCACAGAGACTGATGCAGGGCTTGGACGCCAGAACCATGAGATCATGACCTGAGCCAAAACCAAGAGTCAGATGCTTAACCGACTGAGCCACCCAGGCGCCCCAAGATTCTTAAGAACTCAATTTAGAACACTCTTGCGCAAGAGCTGGATCCTTGGGCTTATCCTCTGCTCATCACTCCCAATCGTCTTTGCTAGTATTCACTTCCACTTCCGGCTGCACCCTCGCTCGCCTCCAACTAGAGGGTTCCAAGGTCAGCATTGGCAGGTGCCGCGCTGGCCTGCTGCACGCTGCTTGTCCTGCCCCTGTTCTCTGATTGACAGCTCGCTCCGCCTTCAGGACCACAGGGCAGCACCTGCCCACTGGCCAAGGACAAAAGACAAGCATAGAAAAGATACTCTGCCTTATAGTTTGCATCCGAAAGGGTGCGGGAGACAAAACTTGCTCCCCACGTTTGGACCCCCTGCTTCACATTAGAAACAACAAAAGCAATTCGAAGGGCGTTAAGGGTGTCTTCTCTGCAGCTTCGTAAAAGCTTTGAAAATGACCGTGACACTTCGTTACTTGACGGCATCCTGATTCCAAGTTTTCCCGTTCTGCTCTTTCTCGTTCTCTGTAGCTTGGACTCGCCACTCAGATTAGTCAAGTGGTGGTGGCACTTGAGTTATTTTTTCCCGCATTGAATATAAAGACACTCTCCCCGTGTAAAATCCACCGTTTCTGCAATTTTTATCCTTCAACACCCCTGCACCATACCAAGCACTGTGGTCACAGCGAACTTTCCGGATCCGATCGTGTCCTTGATGCATGTCCCTATTTTCTAAAGAGTCTCTATTCCATTCCTTAACCGATCACCAACCCCGTCTAAGGGCAGTCTCCACCATGGGGACACGGTCAGCATGGGGTGCAGACAGAAACGAGTTACTGGATCACCCAGCATCACCCAGATCCAGAAAAACAGAAGAACATGTTTGGAACTGAACACTGGAAAGGGGGGGGGGGGGGTGTCTACTGACAGCATCACCGAAGCTCTGGAGCCGAGATACATCCTTCTTACAGCTTTGTTGCTCTGAGGCCAGATGGGATCTCCTACAATGAAGAAGGCCCTGCTCATGTAAGGCCAGCGGCCAGCAGGGCAAGGCTGGTAACTGTGTGCTCAGGGTGCACGTCATGGAGATGTTTCTGAGTGACGTCCCCGAGGTGAAGACGCGCTGCTCAGCTGCCTCATGAGCAGGGCACAGATTTCTATCAACATCTCGAGCACCACCTCCCGGGCAGGTACCCATGGGAGAGAAGATGCAGGTGAGGGGGTCACTGGGCATCAGTTGTCATGCAGGGTCTTTTTCTCTTCTAGAATTCTCGCTACAAAAAAAGTGTTTTAATGTTTACTTTGGAGAGAGAGAGAGAGAGAGAGAGAGAGAGAGAGAGAGAGAGAGAGAACGAGCGCACAAGCGAGGGAGGGGCAGAGAGAAAGGGAGACACAGAATCTGAAACAGGCTCCAGGCTCTGAGCTGTCAGCACAGAGCCCGAAGCGGAGCTCGAACTCCCGAGCTGTGAGATCACGACCTGAGCTGAAGTTGGATGCTTAACCCACTGAGCCACCCAGGCGCCCCTCTCTTCTGGAATTCTTAAGTGTTCTGTGTGTATCACTTACATGTTGCTGTAATGGTTTCTATAAAGGAGTCCTTACATATTATCTGCATAGACGAGAGCTTTCCTTGATACATTAGAGCATAAAGATTGCAACCAGCTAGGATTTTTATTGATGTCAGCTTGTAAATTTAAAAAACTCTCTGATTAATTTGCCAGCATCTGTTCATCTGGGGCTTCTGTGTTCACGATCTGGGCTTTCGCACTAGGTGACTACGAATCACGACGCACTTTCAAAACAAAATAACTTCCTTTAAAAATCATATTCTTCATTGTTTGTCCACCTCCGGAGAAACGCTTACAGACATTTTAGACATCTGGTATCATTCCAATGCAAAGGGTAGAAACATGTATTGTAGAATATGACAGTAACTCACTCTTAAGTGTACTATTTCCCTTATTTTATTGTAGCAACTCTCGATTCTTCAGTATAAAGAGAAATCAAAAGGAAAAGTATCTACAATCTTGGGTTAAGAAGTATGCTGAGATCTGGTGACCTAAACCCTCTATGTACAAGATATAAACATATTTGGACTTGTTTGTACACAGTTAATGGCAACCTATTCATTATAAATAGTAGTTTTAAGTTAGATTCTACAAAAATAATGATCTTGGATGGGCACATGCAGACTGGTACACATAAACTTATTTATAAAACACATCTCTATGCCTCTCTCTCTCTCTCTCTCTCTCTCTCTTTTTTTTGCTTTTAAATATAAATGTTCTATTTAGCCATCAGCTAAAACGATTTAAATGCAAATCCCCAAGTCCCCAATTAAAAGTATAAAATCCACTTCTCTCCACCGCAGCACACTTCTTCAAGTATTCTTTACCCATTAGTAAAGTCTAGGTAATTTTGTCCCATGTGAATCATAGGTACACATCCCATTTCTTCGGATATTAGACAGTCCTCCAGAGTAAAAGCTTCCTTTGTTCTGTTATGTTGGGGGGGGTTTGTGTGTTTTTTTGTTTTTGTTTTTTGTTTTTTTGTAAATATTTTGGACAGTAGGTATTTGTTCAAATACCATCTTGGTATCTACGTTCTCATACAAATAAACAAGACAAAGGGTCTTGCTCGCTGCCCTCACCCGGCTGCTCCCGGACAACACGGCAAAGCCCTTAGTTGCCTGCGGGGCCATCGGGGTGGGCAGAGGACTGAGGGCCCACGAAAGGCTCGTTCTGCTTCCGGTCCTCCTTCGGGCCGGCTGCCTGGTCTGCGATGGACGAGAAGGACAGCTGGTCGTGCTCGATGATGTGTACTCGATCCTCGTCCTTGTCCTTCTTCACGTAGAACATTTTCCTGAATTTTTTCAGCTCGTGGAGTTCGCAGAAGGTTTCCAGAACTACCAGCATGGCAATGAGGCCAAGCAGAAGGTAACCTGAGTGAGAAAAAAAAAAAAAAAGACAGTGTCTCAGTGGGATCGAGTCACGGATGAATCAAGGGACGCCACGGAAAGCGTGTGGGTGAAATCAAGTCATTGCCGCTTTCCGAACTTCTAGGAACGTTCTGAGGTCCGTGGCTCCAAGACGGGTTACCCACAGGAAAATGAAGAATGACTTACCCTTGTGCCAACGTGGGATGCTCAGGATCCCAGGGTGTAATTTTTGAGGAAACAAAAAGATGGGGTTGACCTGGCATCGTTACAGGGAAGTGGCATCCTGCAATGCCCGCCACACAAGGGTAACGTGCCGGGGGAGGGCTCTCCACCTCGGCCTCATGATCAGCGGCTCTCAAAAAGCCAGTGACACACGTCAGAAGACTTTTTGATGGTCATGAGTGCTCAGAACAGAGGCTGACACTTTCTTAAGCACTCAATACTCGTGTCAGTGTTTCCACTACCGAATAAGGAGTGTCGCAAGAGAAGTAAGCTAACTAACTGAAAATCCTTCCGGGAATGAGTGCAGACGGGGAATAGGTCTTGGCGTGTGGCGATTTGCACCTGACCGGGATCCAGCTGCCCACTAAGCTGCCCATTGTGATTGTGGGACAGTTATTTTGGGGCCACACGGACCACACTCACCGGTTGACCCTAGCAGCTTCTTACTCCGAAATAAAAGATAACCTGCTGATTCAGGTTGAGTGGTGTTCTCTGAATTCGGTGAGGGGAAAATGGGGCTTTTAACTCAGTTCCTACACATTTAAAATCGGTTTCCAGAAAAAAAAAAAAAATTCCATCATGGAAAGGAACAGGAAAGTGGAAATGAAAACTAAAAATAACAAAAATTCCAAAAAATAAAAAAAATAAAAAATAAATAAAAAAATAAAAATAACAAAAATTCCAATTTCATGGCCTAGTGGTAAAATGCTTGAGGACTGTCAGAGAACAAATGAGCGGGCTAGAAGGAGCGGCATAGTGGGAACGAGGAGGCGGGCTATCTCAAGAATGCACGGAGATGTGGTTCTAGCATCTTTACGATTTGGCTATTAAGTTTTGATGACAGCATGTATATTTTGGAAATAGCAATGACATTGTTGAACTCATTGACAATTCCCCTCCTTTTCCTTTATCTAGTGTTTAGTGAAGCCTCGGTCAAGCACTGGCAAAAATATCCATGGGGTTTCAGGTAAAAAACTGTGGGATTCTACCCTATCCACAACCCAACATGCCTCTGGAATATTCTTTTGCTCCGGTCAGCACGTATGCTATGTAGACGGCTCCAGAAAACCCGGTCCATATTGTTACGGGTGTGAAGATGATCCGAAAGGATTTAGCGTCACGTGAAAAACTGAGGCGTGCGACAGTTGGGCAGAATTTACGAGAAGACTATAAACCCAGGGGAAAAGTAGAGCTAGCAAACACAATCTCAGAAACACTCAACTTCTCGGAGTCACAAACAAACTAAATTAAAACAAGGAGGCAGTATTTTACCTGATGGGTGAAAAAAAAAAAAGTTGAGATAATGTTTACCAGAGGTACCATGTGCAGCAAGAGCCTCTCTAATGCTACGGGTCTACACCACCCTGTGAGAGTGGAAACCGTTACGCCCACATAATTCTGGGCACGGTCTGAGCTCATAATGCCATTCGGAAAGCACCGGGTCACTGTGTTCTGTGAGTCACAGGACAGGCATATTCACTTTGGGCCGTCAATCCCACTTCTGGGAAAGACAGCAAAGCAGAAAAAGTGTAAACGTACAGAAATATTTACTGTAGTGTTATTTATAATGCCCCCATGGCACGGTTAGATTATGGCATAGCCAGGGATGGAACATTATGTGGGCCCTGAAAATAATTATGGTAACTGGAGGAAACATGAAATCATCCTTGTAACCACTTGGTGAATATTTATGGAACTCGTATAGTAGCCAGGCATTGTTCAAAGCATTCGGGTTTGTGAGGGAAGTCTCTGTCCTGGGGGAGCCCATGGTTTAATGGAGATGTGAAAATATACATAATCCAACGAAGCATGTTGTCAGGTTAAGACTACAAGACAGGGCCAGGACAGAGCATCTGTTACGATCTCCTAGGAGACACGACATGAGTCAAGTCTTGAAAAAATCTTGAGACAGCAGAAATGCAAACTGTTATACATCAAGATGCAAAAGCTAGGAAAGGAGCACACAAAAATTAAGAATTTCTGGGGCGCCTGGGTGGCGCAGTCGGTTAAGCGTCCGACTTCAGCCAGGTCACGATCTCGCGGTCCGTGAGTTTGAGCCCCGCGTCAGGCTCTGGGCTGATGGCTCGGAGCCTGGAGCCTGTTTCCGATTCTGTGTCTCCCTCTCTCTCTGCCCCTCCCCCGTTCATGCTCTGTCTCTCTCTGTCCCAAAAATAAATAAAAACCGTTGGGAAAAAAAAAAAATTTAAAAAAAAAGAATTTCTAAGTTCTCCATATCATACCGAATTTTAAAAAACCGTTTAAAAATTGTAAACCACTGGCCATCCGAATTTAAGATTTTCCTGGTAAATTGAAGAACACGATCGATTACTAATGGGCTACATTGTAGCCCTAGTTTTCTGGAACTTAAAACATTTGATAAAAATAGCAACTTTTCTTTTTTTAATTAAAAGTTGGTAATCCAGGGGCGCCTGGGTGGCTCGGTCGGTTAAGCGCCCGACTTCGGCTCAGGTCATGATCTCACGGTCCGTGAGTTCGAGCCCCGCGTCGGGCTCTGTGCTGACCGCTCAGAGCCTGGAGCCTGTTTCGGATTCTGTGTCTCTGCCCCTCCCCTGTTCATGCTCTGTCTCTCTCTGTCTCAAAAATAAATAAACGTTAAAAAAAAAAATTAAAAAAAAAAAGTTGGTAATCCAGTATATTTTGTGTGGTGCATTTTTACGCTTTAATTTATGATGTCATTAGTAGGGAATTGATCAGTCATGTTATTAGTAAGAAACTGATCAGCAGTTTTAAGTACCTGGGAAAAAGTCAGTCTCAGCAGTAAGATTTTTGCATAAAGAGTTTGCAGACTTCTCAGTGAAAAAAAAAGAGATCAGGGCTTTTATGAATGACTCCTCACTGGTAGGTGAGGAGGGGTGTGGGAATAGCAAAGGAGGCCAAGAAAGTAGAGTCCGGGAGCCTGGCTACTCACACGTGATCCCAATCTTATAGAGCTCTCTGAATTTTTGATTGTAGCCTTCTCCAGGAACGTAATCCCCTAGGCCGATGGTGCTCAGGGAAATAAAACAAAAATAAAACGACTCCAGAAAGTTCCAGTCATCCTCCAGGATGGAGAACACGGCCGCCGGGATGAAGAAGAAGCAGGACACGGTGACAAACCCGAGGAGAACGGCGTGGACGATGGCCACCACCTGCTTGGAGAAGCCCCAGCGGACATGGAAGTAGAGGACAGGCCTGCGGGTGACATGGATGGTGACACGCTGGACCACTGCCGTCAGGAACAGGAGGGTGAACGGGATGCCGATGACCGAGTAGATGATGCAGAAGGCCTTACCTCCATCTGACAAGGGCACAGTGTGGCCATAACCTGCAAGGAAGAGGGGGCCGGAAAACACATCTGTAAATGGCAAGTGCCTGCCACCCACCCCTGCCCCCTCAAACCTAGGCAAAGAATCAGTCTTCGGGTCTGATACTTTTTTTTTTAATGTTTATTTATTTTTGAGAGAGAGAGAGAGAGAGAGAGAGAGAGAGAGAGAGAGAGAACACAAGCAGAGGAGGGGCAGAGAGAGGGAGACACAGAACCTGAAGCAGGCTCCAGGCTCTGAGCCATCAGCACAGAGCCCCACGCGGGGCTTGAATCACGAACCATGAGATCATGACCTGAGCTGAAGTTGGACACTTAACCGACTGAGCCGCCCAGGCGCCCCAAAGGGTCTGATACTTTAAAGGCTCCATCAGAATTTTTACTGCAGTAAACTTCAACAGAGGATGCTATTGCCCTTGATAAAACCTGACCAGCTCTTTCCAACACATCCGAGTCTGGTTTTGAATTTACTGTCAGGCTGGAATAGACAGAGGTTCTGTGTGAGAAGGGGCTGATGCCCACTGTCCTAGACCAGCAGGGAAAACACACGAGATATGCCCCTCCACCCCTGCCTCCCAGGATCCTCATTAGTATCCAGACACCAGTCTACACTTGCATCCAAAACAGACTGCTCACAGAACTAGAGTTCTAACAGGGACGGCTGAACTATGGGCAGGCAGAGAAGACTCCACGAAGATAAAGACATCACAAAAGAAGAAAAAATTAAGATTTAAGCACACCAAGCCACGGGATGGAACGTTTCTTTTAAAATATTTTGCTCCGTTATCTGGCTAAATGGCATATTCAGAAACTGTAAACTTTTTAAAAAAATTTTTTAACGTTTATTTATTTTTGAGAGAGAGACAGAGATAGAGAGCAAGGTGGGGAGGAGCAGAGAGAGAGAGAGAGAGAGACAGAATCCCAAGCGGGCTCCGTACCCTCAGCGCAGAGCCTGATGCGGGGCTCGAACCCACAATCCGTGAGATCACGACCTGAGCCAAAACCAAGAGTCGGATGCTTAACCGACTGAGCCACCCACGCCCCCAACTGTAACCTTTTTTAGCCTTTACTCCCTCTTTGTTATTTCTGAAGGTTCCAAGATGCCATAAGTTCCCTTAAACAAACATTAAAGAAAAAAACACATTAGGGCCATGGGGCGCCTGGGTGGCGCAGTCGGTTAAGCGTCCGACTTCAGCCAGGTCACGATCTCGCGGTCCGTGAGTTCGAGCCCCGCGTCAGGCTCTGGGCTGATGGCTCAGAGCCTGGAGCCTGTTTCCGATTCTGTGTCTCCCTCTCTCTCTCTGCCCCTCCCCCGTTCATGCTCTGTCTCTCTCTGTCCCAAAAATAAATAAAAAACGTTGAAAAAAAAAAATTAAAAAAAAAAAACACATTAGGGCCAATGGTCAAAACAGAGGTCTGTTTGGCTTTCCACTAGGTTTGAATCATGCCCAAATTAAGCCATTCAAAAGACTCTTCGTCCAACAAATGCTGGCAGGAGAGAATCCAGGGGGCTGAGGCTCTGTGTACTATTTTTTTTTTGTTTGTTTTTTAAAAATTTTTTTTAAATGTTTACTTATTTTTGAGACAGAGAGACAAAGTGTGAGAAGGGGAAGGGCAGAGAGCGAGGGAGCCACAGAATCCAAAGCAGGCTCCAGGCTCTGAGCTGTCAGCACAGAGCTTGACATGGGGCTCGAACCCGTGAACGGTTCGTGAGATCGTGACCTCAGCCGAAGTCCGACACTCAACCGACGGAGCCACTCTGGTGCCCCTCTGTGTCCTGTTTTTAAAATTTCAGGAGCACTTCATCCTGAAAGGCCTAACAGGCCGCAACAAGTCAGTTCAGGAAAAAGCCAACAAACCGCAGTTTTGGGGGCTCCTGGGTGGCTCAGTCGGTTGAGTGTCAGACTTTGGCTCAGGTCATGATCTCACAGGTCATGAGTTTGAGCTCCACGTCAGGCTCTGTGCTGACAGCTCCGAGCCTGGAACCTGCTTCGGATTCTGTGTCTCCCTCGCTCTCTGCCCCTCCCCTGCTCATGCTCTCTCTGTCTAAAATAAATAAACATTAAAAAAAATTTTTTAAAAACGCAGTTTTTTGTGGAGCTGGGTTCTGAAGAAACCTCCTATGTGTGGTCACGACCGAAAAGTTCTTTCAAACCCCCCTCAAGGGGGAGTTCTAAAACGTATCCCCCTTAAAAATAAACAACTCTGAAAACCCTTCGGCTCTAGATGCCGCGATTCCCTGCTCTGTGGCACCTGCTGGGGTAGGGCCCAGGTATGGGTGATGGAAGCTTTCCCGGTTCTGCCCCCGCACGATGTCAACACAACCGTCAGGAGGTTATCTGCTGGCCCAGAAGGCACTCCAGGGAGTCCCAGAAACCTGCTGAAATTGTTTGCAGTGGGTCCACCCACCTGTCCATTTTTCTGTGACGACATTCTGGAATCTTAGATTCTCAAAAGCATTAGGAACAGTCGTTCTGAGCCTCAGGGCCCAGAGCCATGTGGCCTTTGCACACCCGACTGCTCCCGGCGTGGCGTGCTGGGTCGGGGCGCGCTAGAGAGGGAAGGGGACAGGTGGAGGCATCCGGGGAAGAGCAGGAAAGATGGGGCCAGCGTGCCAAATGATGTTCACGCCACAGAAGGAAGCAGGAGGAAGTGACTGTTTACTCTGAGGACTGAGCAAAGCTGCCACATGACGGGAGACCGGGGCCAGTAACCGCCACGAGAGAAGCGAGGCATCGGGAGGGGTGTTCCCGTGCTCAGAGATCTCTTGGAAAGGCCATCTTACTCAGCCGTAACAAAGCCCCTGGAAAGTGATGGCAGACTTGGTTCTGGGCCTGTGCAAGTGCTAGGAGACCGAGGAGCCCGACAGAGACGCCAGGGAGGGCGTCCACCGTGGCAGGGATTTTGTGGAGGAGATGGAAGGCGGCGCACATCAGCGGGACTCGCCCAAAGCCCTTAAGTCCATGACTGTATTATGGGTCGTGGTAGTGTTTTCAAAAAGTATCTGTTCTGCAGATAGTAGAACACATCAGTTTCCTGCAGCCCACCTCTCCTGTGCCGTCTGCTCTAACACAGTACCTGATTTCGCTGCTAGTAGGGAACAAAAGTAAACAAATGTCTAGTTTTAAAATATGTTAGGGTGTGATTTTCACTTCCAAATGACAACAGCTCTTTTCATTAGAACGTTAACTGAATCTCCATTCCCTAAAACATTATCCCCGAGCAACGGAGATCATCATTGCGAGACTCTACATCTCTCTCCGCAGTAAATGCCTGTTTATGCCAGCAATCGGTTTCCGCTAAGAGATTTAAAATCAGCAGCATGTAGATTGCTTACTGAAAGCCCGTTTCTTCTCCTGGTGTTTACATAAATAATTTTTTGTTAATGGAAGACGAACTGTTAAATTTGCATTTCATTGGTATTCTCTACGCTTTCGGTACAGGCCATATTGGGGAATCCACTGCACGGCAATTCTTTGGCAATAGCCAGCTTAATGCATCACATGGAAACCAACCTTCAGTGCTACTGAATTTTAATGAAGTGGTGAATAGTTTACTCAAGTTCAGTCAACTGAACCCCCCAGATAAATCATGAAGCAAAGTTCGTATTTAAAAATCTCATAATTATATTCAAATCCATTATAAACTATGAAGAATGTAGCAAAATTTTAATAAACCTCACATATTTGGTGTTCTTTAAATTTTCTGAGGCTATTCACGTACTTTTGGGCATCGTAGGAGTGTATGTATAATGGAGGGGGGAGAGTCCTACATATGATAGTGTCCTAGTAAATGTGGCTTCCCGTTTGGCCACTCTTACTATGACAGCCATCACGCTATGCTAGCTAACATCCAATCTGGGGCTATGCCATGCTGGATCTGGGCCTTCTGGTTTTTCTGGTATTTAAGTCCTCCCGAATGGAGTACAAGACAGAGAACCTTTGTGGGCTCCTGTTCAGTTCATTACAGCAAGTCACCGTGAGGCAACTTCCTCCCACCTATCAGATGTGTTTGGGAGAGGTACGGCTTACGGCTACCTCTTGTGACCCTGCACAGAGAATAAATATTGTCATTTACTCACATTCTTTAGTATGATGTCGTACAACACTTACATTTTCCATCAAGTTAGTTTGACACCTGCTTAAAAAAGATCTCCAAAAGAAGAAACTCAACTTCTGAAATCCACCCCAGTAGAGATACTGAAATAAATTACACTGTTTCCTCTCCTCTAAAGCAAGTATTCATTTGCAGTCCTGGCTTTCGCTTATTGCTTAATCTCTTTCCCAGTAGACCGTGAGCCCCTGATGGGGAAATCAGGTCCTTTTCTACTATGAAGCTCTCCGGGTTCCCCAACCACAGCGCCATCCAGTCCACCGAGAGCAATTAACACTGGGGTTGTAAGTGACTTCAAATTTGGGAGGGCCAGAAATTCACTACGTGGCAACAAACAGGCTTCTGGTCACGTTGACTTTGCTTGGCGTAAATTTTTGCTCCACAGTCAGTAAGTGGTTGACTTCTAGATACCTTGCACACAATAGGTCTTCATAGTTCATTGCTTTGCAGCAATGTTTTCCAAAGATTCGCATGGGGATAATCTCTGTTCATCCCTTCCATCCATGTAGCTACAGGGCAGGGAATGCACAGCTTCCGTTACGTTGCTTATAACCGAAGTTGCTTTCAAGGGAGAGAAGACTCCAGGGGAATCTAAACAGACTTGAAGAGAAATATCGGCAAAACCTGACAGTGGGCTACATTCACTTCATGGGATGAAGGAGGCACGGATGGTAAGAGGGAACAGAAGTGAGAAGTCACTGGCGGTGCAAATGGCCATGCTTTTCTTGTTTATGTTTAGTAGCCCGTTCTTTTAGTACCTTTCGGATGCTTCTTGTTGATTCTACTCAATCACAGATGGTTTCTTGCTAACGTCCCAAGAGAGAGAGGCAGCGGTGTTCCCAGTTAGGACACTGCTCTGATCCTTTACCTTGGAGTGACCGTTCTGAGAGATGGGCTGTATCAACACACTGCATTTAAAAACTACAGGATCCTAGCAAATGGCCTGAATGTCATAGGTGGGAGCACCCTGCACGTTTTGCAATGCGAGTTTCAACCCAAAATGGCAGTACCGTGGAAGAGCAGTTAGAAATGGTAACGAGGGCAAAGGGGCCCCTGCCACACATCCATCAGCCTGCGGAGACTGAGGTGCTAGAAAGGATGTAGGTGAGCTCAAAATCTCCAACAGGGCCACTTGCCATGTGTGTGTCTGAGTGTATGCAGAATTGCAAATTGCGTGACAAGATTCAAATCCAAGAGTTATTATACATACTTTACAGACGAGAACCCTTGAGTTTCTGAGAGCTTAGACAACTTATTCGAAGTCAAAAACAATAATAATAATAATAATAAGTAGAGCCCACAATCTTTCCATTTGTATCATCCATTTTGATACAAAGGTCAATGATGCCTCGAAAGTCAACTCAAGTCCTAACGTTATTTCTCAGGAGCTTGTGGTGACCAAGAGGCAGTGTTGGCCATCATCGCAAAAGGGCGCCATGTCTGGCCTGTGGCTCCATGGGGCTGCCTATGAGATAGTGAGCCTCAGGATAGGGCAGGAGGAAGGGAAACGGTGATCAGCAGGGACAAAGGACAGCACAGCGAGGTGGCGGGGGAACGCGGAGCCTGGGCAACGCTGCAGGTATCAGGGGCAGGTCAGCGCAAAACCTATAAGGGCCATGGAGTGTGAGCACAAGCCAGGCGAGCCCCATGTTCTCGAATTCCAGTGGACCACCTGGGTAAATGGCAGGGTCATCAGTGGAGAAATGGAGAAGAGGACTGAGAAAATGAGAGCAAAACACGAAATCAGAACAAGTTAGGGGCGACCTTGGAAAGCAGAGTGTTAATATCCCAGATATTAGCAATAACTAATATCAGGGATAGAAGCACAGAAAAAGGTTCACTAAAATTCTTATCTTCCCATTCCACTGTTAAGCTTACATGTCGATAACCTGTGTGGAATCCCTGTCTGTAAACAAACATATACCTGCAGAGACACTGGTTAAATAAGACAGGCTGTCCAGTGGCCCAGAGGATTGGTTATAGTCCCAAGAATGTATAATATATAGAGAGTATTTATAATATACATATCAGGTAATAGTTTAAGTAAAAATGATCACTTACTCAATGCACAAGTACATTTTCGTTGTGAAAGTTTCAAAAAAAAAATGACAGTGAAGGCAAAGTCTCCTCGGCCAAAGCTCCAGGTCAAAAGCAGCTTCGTTGGGGTACTCCGGTCCTTGGTAAGAGCAGCACACAGTGGTGAGTTGTGATCTTGTGATCACCAACATTCCCTTCTCGCCTTGTGCGCCACTCACGTTTCCAGCTCAGAAGAAAGCTTATTAGCGGAAACCTAAGAATAAATCCTACACTGCACGAAGAATCTACCAGCTCCCAGCAGAGGCCATTCCTGGGGGTTGACACACCCAGTTCCTAGGTGGTGCTGGCATAACCTAACTCCTTTTCTGGCACGAGTATGCAGGGACTGGGACTTCCAGGTGAGAACTGGCTTCCCTCGGGCCCTTCCACCTGGGCTCACTTTTGTATGTGTCTGGCTTTTTGTTTACTTGGCTGATGATACTGCCGTTTTTTCCCTCGTGGCATTCTAGAGTCAACATATAATCTGTTCACATATAAACAACTCCGTTTGGTTTTTGATGATTCTGATTGAATACGCAGTTTTTCGTAGTTTTCTACCTGTTATTACCCAACTGCAAAATAGTTAATTTTCTCATTGTATTTTAGTTTCTTTGATGTTTACCCATTTTTGAGAGAGAGAAAGACAGAGCACAAGCGGGGGAGGAGCAAAGAGAGGGAAACACAGAATCTGAAGCAGTTCCAGGCTCTGAGCCATCAGCACAGAGCCCAATGCGGGACTTGAACTCACGAACCGTGAGATCATGTCCTGAGCCAAAGTCGGATGCTGAACCGACTGAGCCACCCAGGCACCCCATTAAATTTTCTCATTTTAAACTTTAAGTAGTTTGGCCAACTTAGGAATTCCTGTTATGGATGCTTTCTTTCTGAAGCATCACCAGTTTCCTGGGACTCTAAAACATTTTACCCCCTCCAAACTAATAATCCTAATACCCGACTCTCCTTGATCCTTACTGTTTCACTGCTATACATTCTCCCCGAGCACTGTTTGACTATTTAGTTTTGCGATTTCTTACATAACCTTTTAAGCTCTCGATTTCAAATTACAATGATTCTTTGATGTGTTTCTTTTTTCCTATTTCTAGAACTGTTTCTCCCTCATTTTTAAAGGCCTGTGTCCCTGTCATGTCTTCTCTCACACTGCCCTCTGCATAATTCTCACAAGCCTGGCTTCATAAAACTGCAGTTAGGAGACAGAAGTGAGCGTGCTCCATAACATTTTCAAACGACCCATCCTCTTTCCAGCCACTGCTGATGAGCAGGTAAGCACCTGGTGGACAGCCTGGCTTCTGATCCACCGTCTTCCCTTGTGAGCCTAATTTTGTCCACGTGCTGACAAGGCCAGTCACACTGTTTGGTTATAATGCGGGAACCCTTGCAGGAAGAGGCTGTAAGTTACCCTAGTGGAGGCACAGGGAACAATCGGCCAAGGGCATTTTTTGCTTATCATCATAATTACACCTGCTCCCTGTGGAAAAAAAAAAAAAATCAGGTGATAATCTCTACCTTCCCAAACTCCAGCTTGTTCAGTTGTCCCATCTGTTGAGCAGTGCGTTTGAAGGGCTTTGTTAGGTCACATGACCCACTACCCACCATGAGATTATAACCAAGTTATGTCACCTTTTTAGTACAGCTTTCCCAGAATCCCAAGCAGTCACATTTCTTGGCTTTTCCCCAGGAAGGAACAGGAAAGGCAGGGTAAGCAGGCTTAGGATTGGCTGGTCCGAATAATGTCAGTGGATGTGGGGGCACAGAGGCTGGCCCTAGTTGTCTAGCATCTGGCCCCGGGGTCACTAGGGCAGCAGGACAGTGGCTTGGAGGGTGAGAGCCCCAGAAAGGAGGTGCTTAGGGGTGTGGGCTCTCGACTGGTTGGGCTGTATATGAAAGGTGTGCTCACAGAGAAGCCCTTTATTATCTAAAATTGGTTAACCCTGAGAAGGGTGGTTCCTTCTGGATCAGCAAGGCCCCAAGAGATCAAAGCATCAAATTGAAAAGAAATAATACAGGACAGCAAAGCAGGAGCCTAGTTCTGGAAAGGCATGCCCAGAGCAGTGCCAAGCCTGAGGGGCCTGTTCTAGTAACCAAACCAGGAAGATGCAGTGGTCTGGATAGAGGGACAGAGAGACGTGCCAGAGAGCATTTTGGGAAAAAGTCGGAGAACATGGTCCATGAAGAAACTAACTTCTATGCACTGAACTCCTAGAACCTTTAAATTCTCCCCAGGTTTGTTACTTGTTAATTCTGGGTTGCCCTTGCAGACCTGGGCAGAGTGTTCCAGAGAGAAAAGTAACGAGAAGTGCTTGGTGTGTGAGCCCCAGGCACCATGCTGGGCGATTTATAAACACCATCTCCTTTAATCTTCATACCAGCCCTTGGAGATAAGCACGCAAGTCCCTCTTTTACAGAAAAGAGACTATGCAATTAGTTCTAACTGCGAGCATGTGAGGGAGGCAGATCTGAACCCTGTTTACCGGATCTTTTCAATCTGGCCCTCGGGGCTGTGGTGAGGAGGACGAAGGGAAAATAGAAAGGGGTGACGGCGGATTACATGGGAAATAAAAGCCGGAGAAATCCGTGGATACTTCCAAGGAGAAGAATACTCTGAGATAGACCGAAGACAATGACCGCAGGGCTTGGGCTAACCCAACCCTGGGCTTCCAGAAACTCTCCCGCCCTGCCCAGGTGATCCAGTGGCCCCAGGCTATGGGGGGCGGGGGGAGAACACATCCTGGATCCTCCATTGACCTCAGACTTGGGTTTTCTAATTCTAATTTGTTGCCTTTGTCTTGGGGTTACTCCCAAGATTTCTTTCGGCCTTTGGTCTAACCTAAATGAAATCTCCAGGTCATCTCTGATCTGTGGGGTCCCAATTCCATGAGAAGAGCAAAAGAGGGCTTATCCAATCCTCACTGCGAATGCAAGCCACATAATGCTCGCAGACATTAGCACCTGCCCAGCGGGGGCATTGCATTGGTCGTGCCCTGGCGTCCCCATGCCAGCTGCTGCTTATCATGCTCCCCCCCAGCCCTTGTACCGGGGGTCAGCACACCTGCACGCGCCCAGGCTCCCACCTGCCTGTCACCCACGGCCCCACCCTTCCACCGCTGGGACATTGGTAGGAAGAGTTAACACTGACTCAAAGTCTGATCGTTCTTGAAAATGGCACAGCTGAAGAATCACACATTATATATACTCTTGTTGGTATTTTTTATTATTTATTTTTATTGTCCCCTCTCACTCGTTCCTGACCATTTCTTAGGAATTTCTGTCAGCAGGACAACACAGTGAAGCTGAAGAAGGCAAAGGAAACAGCGGGTCTCGTTTTTCCTAAAGCCCCAATATATTACACAAGGCTTCCTGATGTAGAAACTGAAGCAGTGTCCCCCCCACCCCTGCCACTTCCCTCGGGTTTGCCTTCGGGTTGGACATGATTATCCTGCAGCCATGACTACCATGAGGTTTAAAAGTGATTACACTGGAAAGGCTTCCCAGTGATATACTTTTACAACAAGCTTTCACAATTCATGCTGTTGGCTTCCCTCCGCCCCCCAACCCAGTATGCTGTGCAGGCAACTCAGGATTTCTTTCCCCCCGAAAGAGTTGGGCACCTTGCCCTGTGGAAGACTGGCTCAAAAGGTAATAGAAAAAGTGCGGGGTGACAAGGAGAAGACACGCCGTTTACTTGGTGCTGAAATCCCGCTTCCCACCCATCACATTACGGATGGAGATCCTAGCCCGGCCCAAAGCTTAACTCCAGACTAGAAGAAGCCAAAGTATGTCCTAAACTCGCATGTGGTGTGAAGGGGGGCGGGGGGGGGGGGGGGGACCCTAGACACCTGCTGAATCAAACCACATTTCCACTCTTCCCTTTACAGGGACTCAAAACAGTAATGTCCCAAGGGTTCTAGGGAGTCTGGGAGGGAAACAGGTGTCCATGGGAAAATGGCCTTGATGGGAAAAATCTCTACACCTTTTGGAGGGAGAGCCTCCTGGAATAAAGTAAACGTTGTTCTTGTTCTTTTTCATCAGACTGTAAAGACTTGAAGGCTCTTGAACTTTGAGAACACAGGGTGGAAGGTGCAAACAAAAAAAGTCGTTTGCAATACCACACTTGTCAACTAAGTGGTGCTTAGGGGAAGAGGAATCAGATTTCCTAACTGAAATCCAGGCTCTGCTTCTTACGAGCTGTGTGACCCTGAGAAACTTGATGCCTTAATTTCCTCATCTGTCAAATATGAATAATACTTCCTCCCCTCATAAAATAACCCACATAGAGCAACGAGCACAGATGCGGGTGCATATGAAGTCCAGGGAAGTTAAACTCCTCTTCTGATGCTGAAAGAGATAGCTAATGGAATGACCTCGACAATACCTACACTCTTCCAGGTGGCTGTACTGTTCCTAGGCACACTAGTTAGAAGTTCTCTTTTCTCACCTCTGTTCTCTGTGCACATTTTAATTCTCCTCACATCCTTCCAGACATCTTTCGCAGCAATGGTTGAAGCAGTCCCTCATAAGGATTGAAGACCTAACAACAGCACTTAGGGAACAATTTGATATTGGAACTTTGTGGCCGCTCCATAGTTTGGGAGGCTACTAATGACCCGCCTCTCCCCGCCCAACAGAAAAATCCAAAGACTCCCTTTCAGGTTCTCATTCCCTCCATTGTAAACTGACCCAATACGGTGGCCGTTAACCAGTCACATTTCCAAGAGGAGATACCAGCAGATTCCAACGATCAAAGGTAGGTGAAAACTCCAGGTCCCCGCCCACAAAACTCCTCTACTAAGTGTGGTGCATTACAACAAAAAAGAGACACAAAACAGTCACACAACGCGTTGTAGGCTGAGGGCAATTCAAACTCTCTACATTAGGTAGTTGAACGAGTAGTTCGTTGAAAGGTCAGATGGGGGCGCCTGGGTGGCTCAGTCGGTTAAGAGGCCGACTTCGGCTCAGGTCATGATCTCGCGGTCCGTGAGTTCGAGCCCCGCGTCGGGCTCTGTGCTGACAGCTCAGAGCCTGGAGCCTGTTTCAGATTCTGTGTCTCCCTCTCTCTGACCCTCCCCCGTTCATGCTCTGTCTCTCAAATAAATAAACATTAAAAAAAAAAAAAAAAAAAAAAGAAAGGTCAGATGGAACACTCTTCTTGAAGCCGGATTCAACTACTTTCTAGTCAAATCAGGTGACAAAATCCTCAGTTCCTTCCTTACGTGGCAGAGCACAGAACAGGACAGAGTCCTAGGCCTTGACTACCACCGTCAGGGACACCCATTTGCCTGGTGCATGAAGATTTTATGCCCGCTTCAGGCCCGGGGAGATGAACGACTTCTCTAGTTAATCCACATAAATTCACACCACCACTCTTAACTTGTGAAAAGTACCTCTAAGTACTCCTTATGCTAATTAATAGACTCTCTGGTCTAGCTATGGAGGTACCTGCTGAGATAGACTTAGGAAAGTAGATTCCTAGTTAGAGTCTTTCAAATGATAACTAACTTTCCCTCCAGCAGTCCTAATTAGCAACTTGGCAGGCTATGGCCTCTGGAGTGCAGATTCCTTGAAAAGAGAGCTATCGCGTTCTCCAGGTATTAAAATACAACATTTTTTCCTTCTGAGTGTCTGACAATGAACAGGCCTTTCCTTCTAGGGAATCTTGCTGCTCTGGGTGCTGGGTTATAGCCCAGTGCAGGCTCCCCTTCAGGAGCAACCGTGAGTGGGGCCTTTGTGCTGGGAGGCCCGTAGCTGTAGCTGGTGTGTTAAATTCAGAATATGCAGATTATGATTTGCTGACTGAGGACGCACAAGCCACCCATATGAGGCAGCTCCCTCAGCATCCGAGATCTTACTTGGGGGAAGAGAAAAAACACAGGGTCATTCAACCCTGTGCAGTTTCAACCCACTAACCCAAAAGGAAGGAAGTCACAAGATTTATGACTTACAGATCCCAGATACGGGAGGGGGTAGGGCGTGGTAGGGGGGCAGGGGGCTAAGCCAGGGGAAGGGCGTTCCTTCATCCTAGGTCTTGGGGGAGGCTGGGGTAGACAGCAGGCCAGCAAGCACCTGTTACTTACCAGATGGTTGGGGAGGAGGTCCCTAACTTTTTATGGGCTCGACTCTGAGCGGTTATTTTCAAAGCTGCCCCAGGAAAAGCAACGTGGGAACACGGGGCAGGAATACGCAGCTCAGGTCCTTATTTAAATGTCCAGACCCTGGGTGTGAGCAGGGTCATCGCTGCCCGGGCGGCGACTCAAAATAGCCGTTTTCCCTTCACAGACTCAGTTTCCTGCCTTAGCCCCAGAGTAGAAAGGTGGGCAGCAGGGTCACTTGCACCCACCCAGGACACGGACCTTTGTTACCATAAGCCAGGAGATTGGGGGGGGGGGGGGCCCGTCACCACAGCACCGCCTTGCCAAAATTTACTAATACGCCAGGAAAACATGAAAAGAAGCTGGGGGAGGCACGTGGGACGGATGAGGCGCGGGTGGTAGAATTGAGCGGGTGGACAGCTGGCCTGTGGGTACATGGAGTCCTCGGTATACAATTCTCTAATTTTGTACGAATTTTGTAATAACCTATCATAAAAAGTAAAAAAAGTGGAGGCTTTGAAATGCGGACGTAAGGACAGCTTTTCATCTAGACAACCTCCGAGAGAGTTCTAGACTTTCTTTTTCTTTTTTTTTTTTTTTTTCAACGTTTATTTATTTTTGGGACAGAGAGAGACAGAGCATGAACGGGGGGAGGGGCAGAGAGAGGGAGACACAGAATCGGAAACAGGCTCCAGGCTCCGAGCCATCAGCCCAGAGCCTGACGCGGGGCTCGAACTCACGGACCGCGAGATCGTGACCTGGCTGAAGTCGGACGCCCAACCGACTGCGCCACCCAGGCACCCCGAGAGTTCTAGACTTTCTTCATGCCTTGGAATCTCGCTTCTTACAGACAGCACTCCAAGTATAACAGAAGAATTAGAACCCAGAAGTGTGGCACGTAACACACACTACAATCCGGCCAAATGTGATTTCTTAGTTTCATGCCCTCTAAACCTAGAACGATTCCATAATCTCCTTGGATGGAGGAGCTGAAACCTCACGTTGTTCTTTGAGGGCACAAACTCCTGGGCCCCCAGCGACCCACAAGTCCAGGGGCTGACCAGATAGAGGGGAGTAAATTGTGGGTTTAAAAAAAATTTTTTTTAAATAACTTTTTAATGTTTATTTATTTTTGAGAGCAAGAGAGACAGAGAGAAAGGAGGAGGAGGGGCAGAGAGAGAGGGAGACACAGAATCAGAAGCAGGCTCCAGGCTCTGGGCTGTCGGCACAGAGCCCGACGCGAGGCTTGAACCCACGAACCACGAGATCCTGACCTGAGCCATCCAGGAGCCCCACGCTCTGGGGTTTAAAGCAAGCCAGCTGTCTGCTCCTGCATGTGGGACAGAATTCTTGGAGGAGCCCAGGCCCATCTGCCAGGCTGAAGGGGCGCCACCCAGGGAGCAAACACAACACACAGGCTGAGCCGGACGTCCATCATCCTGTGAAACTGGCATGGCACACGAGGATGGAGGGCACAGCACCGGAGGAAAGGAGAGCTGGCGGCCAGCACCGAAAAGGCAAAGCCGCCCTCCCCATCAGCATCTGGCACTGGTGTTTATGGGATCACTGAGGGGCAGCAGGGTAGGGAAGGCGGTGGGTCCCGTGAAGGGCAGACACTCCCCCATCCGCCACGGCACGGACACCCTCCTCTCAAGGGACCTCACAGGGCTCACCCTGCTCTCCGCTGGGCAGTGTGCTCTGCCACGGGCTCACTTGAGCCCTAAACTTCAACTAATGTTGGCTGAGCCCCGACTGCACCAGGCGACGGGTCTGACAAGACCGTGTGTTTCCACGAGCGATTGCAGAGGCTCTGATTCGTGAAGCTAGAACACCCCGGCTCGGGAGAAAGGACCCGCAGAAGCCAAACAATCACACGTGCCCCTGGGAAGTACCGAGAGGATTTCACCTGCAGCAAAGTCCTATTTCGACGAGAAAGACTTAAATGAAAGGAACAGAGGCACAGATGACATCTCGTTTATAACACTGACAGGTTAATAAGGGGACTCGGGTACCACATTCCACAAGATTAAACATTTGGTGCAACAAAGTCGTTTGGAATAAAAGTCTCTAGCTCACGGCTGGGATGGAGTTTGGGTGGAGAAAGCAGAGAGAGCGAGGCCTCACTGGCTGCTCCAGGTTTGGAGGGGAGATTTGCAGGCTCAAAACGCACTTCCCTGCAACTGGCTCGATCTGAGTTTTTATCCAAGCCGCTCCGGTGAGTCAGGTCTGCCTTCTCAAGGGCACCGGTGGTTTGAAAAATCCTAAAATTGGGGCATCTGGGTGGCTCAGTCGGTTAAGTGTCTGCCTCTTGGTTTCGGCTCAGGTCACGAGCTCACGGTTCACGGGTTCGAGCCCTGCGTCGGGCTCTGCGCTGACAGCGTGGGGCCTGCTTGGGATTCCTTCGCTCTCTCCCTGACCTTCCCCTGCTCGCTCTGTCTCTCTCACAGTAAGTAAACTTAAAAAAAAAAAAAAAAAAAAAAAAAAGGAAGAAAAATCCTAAAATTAATTCTATCCTCATGTTCTGCAGTTTCTAAGCACCATGTGACCAAACCCGCTTCTCCTCCACCTTGAGACACTTTCTCCCTCGGTCTGAGACACACAGACTCTCCCTGGCTGTCTCCCAGTGTGTCCAGAGTCTTCCCAGTTCCCTCCCCTGGTCTCTTCTCCTCCGTGGGCCTGCCACCTTAGGGCCCTCAAAATCCCCTCTATCTACACTCACTCCCTTTCCCGTGTCCTCTGCCTCAGGGCCCACAAAAAGAGAAACATGGTGCTAACCCTAAACCTCTGCCCACCCCCCGGAGAGCTCAACGGGATCAGAGGCTAGCCGACCTGTGGCCTATTAGCAGAATCTTCCATTTTAGGCAGCTCCGCCCTGGGCAATCGCATCCAGACCTATGGCTTTCAACACCATTTACACCTGTGGCCCCTCAACCCTGGCAGGGCATTGACTTCACCGGGAGATGTCTTAAATACCATAGAAATTTCCTTTCAACTGCTCTAGGATGGACTGTGGGTATCAGTTATCTTTTTTTTTTTTTTTCTCAAAGCTCCCCAAGAGTCACCAGTTAGGGCTGAGAACCAGTGACCTATATTTGATGACTCCCAAATGTACTTGCCTTCACCTGTTTCCTGAGCTCCAAATTCAGGCCAAACATCCAATTCAAAATCCCATCTGGGCCCTCTTGGGGCGCCTGGGTGGCTCAGTCGGTTAAGCGTCCAACATCGATCGGCTCAGGTCATGATCTCACGGTTTGTGAGTTCGAGCCCCGCATCGGGCTCTGTGCTGACATCTCAGAGCCCGGAGCCCGCTTCAGATTCTCTGTCTCCCCCTCTCTCTCTGCCCCTCCCCCGCTCATGCTCTGTTTCTCTCTCTGAAAAATAAACAAACATTAAAAACAAAGACAAAATCCCATCTGGAATGTGGCATAGGCACCTCAAAATTACCATGTCCGCAAAAGATTTCTTGATTACGTCATGCTGAGGGCCTCGCCCCCGCCCACCCCCGTCCCACCATCACCTGTCACCATGGAACCCAGGCCCACATGCCCCCTGGTGGTTCTCATTTCAAGCAACAGCACTAGTATCTGTTTAGTTCTTCAGGCCAAGTACCAGCTAGATTTTTAAAGATTCTTCTCTCCCTGTCCCCAGCACATCCTGCTGGTTCTACTTCCAGAAGAGGTTCTAAATCAGAGCACTCTTTATCATTGCCACACCTGTTGACCCAAGCCACGTGATTTCTTTCCTGTGTGACTTTCACAGCTGCCCCCCCGCCCCCCCCCCCCCGCCCCAGGAGCCCGTCCTCCACCCTCTCACGCACAGGAGACCCTTGTGTTAGTTTCCCGTGGCTGCCGCCACAAATTACCACCCACGGGTGGCTTAAAACAGCAGAAATGTGTTGTGTCACTGTTCTGCGGGCCAGAAGCCTGAAACCAAGGTGGGGGCGGGGCCCTCCACCCTCCACAGGCTCTAGGGGAGAGAGTCCTTCCTCGCCTCTTCCAGCCTCTGGTGGCTCCAGGCTTCGAGGAAGGTGGCTTCCTTGGCTTGTGGCCACATCACTCCAGTCTCCGCCTCCCGCTCCACACGGCCTCCCCTCTGCACCTTCTCATTTTCTGTCTCATTTCAGGACATGTGTTGTCACTGTATCCAGGGCCCATCCAAATAATACAGATGATCTCATCTCCAGATTCTTCATTACATCTGCAAGGACCCTTTTCCAAAGAAGGTTATGGTTACCAGTTACAGGGGTTAGGATATGACCATAAATTTGGGGGGGGTGGGGGTGGGCACCATCAACCCAGTACAACACTGTCTTTTTTTTTTTTTTTTTTTTTTTTTTTTTTTTAAATTTTTTTTTTTTTTTTTCAACGTTTTTTTATTTATTTTTGGGACAGAGAGAGACAGAGCATGAACGGGGGAGGGTCAGAGAGAGAGGGAGACACAGAATCGGAAACAGGCTCCAGGCTCCGAGCCATCAGCCCAGAGCCTGACGCGGGGCTCGAACTCACAGACCGCGAGATCGTGACCTGGCTGAAGTCGGACGCTTAACCGACTGCGCCACCCAGGCGCCCCCAACACTGTCTTTTAACAGTGCAAATTATACCACATCACCTCGTTAGATTAAAATGCTCCAATGCCTTTTCACGGCAAGTACCAGAAAGAGAATGAAATCCTACATACCTTGCTGTTTCATAAAGGCTCTACAGGATTTCGCTCCTATCTGTAACCAAATTTCCTCCTACCATCCCCCTCACATATGACCCTGTGGACACCCCGGCCCTGGATCGACTCTTCGGCAAGTTCAAGCTCCGACCTCAGAGCCTTTGCACGTGCTGTTCCCCAGTCTTCCAGGACCGGTACCTCCCCCTCCTGCTGGCCTCAGCCTCAGCATCACTACCGCAAGAGAAGGCTTTCAGGTCACCCTCTCTAAAGTAGCTCCGTCCCCTTCCAGACACCGACGCCCCCTACCCTGCTGGCAGTTTCCTGTGGCACCAACCCCATCACGTGCCGACCGCCTCCCTAACCAAAACGGAGACCGGGGTCTCGTCTGTCGTGTTCACGGCCGCGCGCCTAAGCGCCGGGAAGAGCTGCTTCACCAGTAGGGTGCACATCCCTCCACGTTCTAAATATTCTACCCTGAGCGTGACTGGTGGGGGTGGGGGGGCCAGGTGAGCTTAAACCACGCCCTGTCTGGAGAGGAGGCTATAGTTGCGGGGTCCGTATATGGACTCAGCCACATCACACCCAGGCAGCAGGGGTGCAGGGGGGAGCCAATGTTAGCTACCCCTGCCCACCTGCTCTAAGACCCATGGGGCAGCCCACACCCATTGAAGAAATCCAGGTCTCCATTCACGCCTCTTCTGCCTTCTGTAAACGGGTCACAACAGGTACCGAGGATAAGATAAGGAAGGAGAAGCACAGTAAGGGAGGAAGCACGGAGTTTAAAGGGAAGTCACTCTGGGAAAAGCCCGGTACCAAAAATAGGAGCTCGTCAGAGAAAATGGCACACGAGGGAAGCAAGAGCAAGACTGAATTCACACAGACAAGAATTCCAGTCAGCGCACGGGAGGTGGGCCCTTCCCTCACCCCCGAAATCCCATCCAGCCATTTAAGTTCAACTAGTACTTATGTGCACCCCCCCCTGCCCCCTACACCAAGGCCCTCATCCGTATACACTCCAGGCCCCCACCTCTCTTCATCAAACCCAGCCCCCCCCATTCCCACCCAGCTGGCCACGCCCCACAGCTGCCACTAGCCCAACGTACAGACCGGCTGGTCAGCAGCCCCCCCCTCCCGCCCCCCGCTGACCTGCCTTCTCCAGGCTGGAGATCACCTCCACTGTCCACCCGGCAGCTACCTTAGAGTAAGCCCTCACTCTTAACATCCAAGTGGACACCAAGAGCCATTGACTTTGGAAGACTTTCTCTAATTTACTCCTTTTTCTCTATCACCACCATGATATCTTAGATGAGGCCTTTATCATCCGTCCCCCGTAGGAACAGCTCCTGCTGGCTTTTCTCCTACCCTGCCCATCCCCCCACACTGCCATTTCTCACCACAAAAAGGGCTAAAATTCAGGTCCCTCCCGTGAGCACTTGGTGCCCGTGTGTCCAGCCTCACTGCTTGGTCACGGCTGGATCGAAGCGAACCCGGAGACGTTCTCAGGACACCCCGTGCCCTTTACACTTACGTGATTTTGCACACGCTGCTGCTCCCTTACCTGTTTCTGACCTGCCCCCGAGCCCCTCGGGCACTGGTCCCCACATAGGCTCCCACAGCAGCGGACACATGTTGTTGTGACAGCCACAAGGCACCCGGGACCCAGAGGTCCGGCGAAGCTGCGCATTTCCTTTCCCTGCCACCCGAGAAGCCAGGAGTGACCCCACGACATGGCTCTGACTAATGAGATCTGAGTGGGAATCTGCTGGAGGGAAACCTTTGTTTCCTCCTGCTTGGACCACCAGCAGCGTGTCTGGAGCTCAGGGCCCGTCTTGTGACTCTGAGGGCCTTGCATGAGGGTGGAAACAGCCTGG
This sequence comes from Neofelis nebulosa, assembly GCF_028018385.1. Taxonomy (NCBI): domain Eukaryota; kingdom Metazoa; phylum Chordata; class Mammalia; order Carnivora; family Felidae; genus Neofelis; species Neofelis nebulosa. The sequence goes on along the minus strand of NC_080794.1, from coordinate 4,717,036 downwards.
GATGAAGGGACCAGCCACCTGGAGCAGCCAGCAACCACTCACAGGCAGACCTTTATCATGGGAGAAAAACCGCGCCCCCAACCCCGTCAATTTAAACCATTACAAACTGCAACTTTTGTTTACCGTGGCTGAAAGCAATCTTAATTGGTATTCTACTATAACGATCCGTTTACAGGGTTCTTTAAGATATGCTTGATCCCTCGGGCTCTATCTTCTCTCTCCCTCTAACTCTGGAACCCAGCAAAGCCTCTCAAGTGGTGAACCCCACTGCTACACAAGGCTCTGAGCATCGTCGCCCAGGAGGAAAGCAGTCCTACAGGCTGTTACAGGCAGACTGGAGGCAGACCGGACCTTTACTCTCAACGTTATTCCAGAAAAGCATCTCTTTTGGAGCAATTTACAGGGGTACCTGCCCAACAGATTACAAATACATATGGGGTGCCTGGGGGGCTCAGCCAGTTAAGTGTCTGACTTCTGCTCAGGCCATCATCTCGCAGTTCCCGCGTTTGAGCCCCGCATCCGGCTCTGTGCTGACAGCTGGGAGCCTGGAGCCTGCTTTGGATTCTGTGTCTCCCTCTCTCTCTGCCCCTCCCCTGCTCACACACACACACTCTCTCTCTCTCTCTCTAAAACAAACATTAAAAAAAAATTAACATACATGTGTAAAATGTAACCAAACTTCCATCATGGGGAAATGAGTTCACATGATCACAAAATAACTTTCGAGGCTAATTCATTTTACCATTAATGTCTAACTATAATTAATTACTTCCATGTCTGTTTTATCCTTCAATGGAGATGAAATTAGCAATATAATGAGTCTGCTGAATTCAAGCTAATCACTAGGTCAAAAGCAAGGCTGGGCTTCCCCAAAGTCCCTAAGAGTTCAGCAATGAGAATGTGAATTACTCCTTTATTCCTCACCTGGCCAGCTTGCAATAAATCAGTCTGAGTTAAGCCCATAGCGACACCAATGCTGTGCAACTGTTATGTGTTATAAGTGTTTCCACGACTTTTCAAATCTACCCCTGGTGCAAAAAAGTCAGATTTTATCAAAGGACTATTTTCCAATTTATTTAAATGTTACCGAAATGTTTAAAGCCTCAAACCAGTTATCATATGGCTTCCTCTCACTGCTGCTTCCCACACTCTCGGGGTGTTGTGCTTATGGTCTTTCTGTTTGGACAAGAGAATTCTCATCTTAGATGTCTCTTTGGATACGTTTGCTAAATCCCTTTTGCAGACCCTCAGGGGAAAACCGAGAATACTGAAGTTAACAGCAGCAGCCCCCCAACAAACGCTTAATTTGTCATCAGTCTCTTTTCCATTCATCCCCAACGCTCCAGGTTAGAAACCACATAAAGCAAGAATGAGGCGGGAAGGGCCCCCCTGAGGATCTCTATCAGGTGACTTCCAACCTGGGCCACACATGTAACAAGGAATCAGCATTCAGTACTGCTTTGCAGAAAGGAGTTTTCAGGATAAAATTCAGGAGTACAAAATGAAAAACTGCAACCAAGCAAACATGAACCAGCCACAATGTCTAATTCATGGGATGACTGATAGCCTGTGGTCTTTTAAAAACTGGACGGCTTAAAAAGCAGATTCCGGGGCGCCTGGGTGGCTCAGTCAGTTAAGCGTCCGACTTCGGCTCAGGTCATGATCTCACAGTCCGTGAGTTCGAACCCCACGTCGGGCTCTGTGCTGACAGCTCAGAGCCTGGAGCCTGTTTCAGATTCTGTGTCTCCCTCTCTCTGACCCTCCCCCGTTCATGCTCTGTCTCTGTCTCAAAAAAAAATAAACGTTAAAAAAAAAAAAAAAAAGCAGATTCCTTTCTCCAGGATATTAATGGGGGGATCAAGTATTCAACATACACAATGTTCAACGCTTTTTCAGCCGTTAGATTCCTCCGACTTTAAATGTTCTTGGCAGAGGAGTGAACAGGAAGTCTGCTGGTGAAAAGGAGGGTACCTCTTATAGGAGAGATTCCATCAGGTGACATAAAGTTGGCAGATACGAGAGATCCTCTCGTATCTAACCACAAAAAGCAGGAATACAGTTGTGCTAGTCAGATCTCTATGACACATCTACAATATAGCACTTTTAGATGCTTTAGAAGCTGAAGGTTCTTCGAAGAAACAGGACCAGAGACATGTCCCCTCTTACCTTATGAAAAATAAAGATGTGCAAACAGAAAGAGAACGTCTTAAAAAATGCAGAACAGTGGGGCAACTGGGAAGCTCAGGCGGTTAAGCATCCGACTTCGGCTCCGGTCACGACCTCACAGTTGGTGGCTTTAAGCCCCACGTCAGGCTCTGTGCTTGACAGCTCAGAGCCTGGAGACTGCTTTGGATTCTGTGTCTCCCTCTCTCTCTGCCCCTCCCCTGCTTGGGCTCTGTCTCTCTCTCTCTCTCTCTCTCTCAAAAATAAACATAAAAAAAAAAAAAAACTTCTTTAGAATGTAAAACAGTGAATGATTAGGGGTCAGCTGAGTGGTGAAAAATGCACTATATGATACAGAGAGAGGGAGGCAAGCACTACACGAGGTCAGTGGTAGACCTTTCTTTGATTTGGTCCAGATTCAGGGTCACATGAATGAAAAACTCAAATCCTGTATATTCCTCTCTTCTTTTGGTGCATCAGGACCTGAGCCCAGTTGTAGGGCCAAAAGCCATGGGTAAAGACGCACGTGGGTGCAAAACCGCAGGGAGCAGACTTTTGGTCGGAGGCAACTAATCATCATTAGGCTTATGGTTTACTCGTCCGAAGAGGGGGTGGTATCACTTGTTTTGTGGGCAATTACCCTGGGCTAGCAGGAAAAACCTATCTGCCACTTCCGTGGGTACACACTCTCCCCTTTAGAGCCAAACGTAGGAAGAGCAAGCTGCTTGGAGGAATCACGTGAATTCCTCCCTTTCTAAAAATATGACTTTCTGGCATAAAACACCACAGCGCATGGCTCAACTTAGTCACCCAGCCCGTGGCCGCAGTGCTGGAATGTGCATCACATCGCGTCTGCACCAGCTGGGTCCCCACAGCCCCGCACCTGGGCCACTGGGCAGCTCGGCCAGAAAGGACGGCCACGAGACCGACCCCCACTTAGAGGAGGCTGGCAGCTTCTGGAATGTTCACAAAGCTGCTACACGACGGAACTTATTCCGCAGGGCTTTCGTCCCATCCAAGGGAAAGGAAGCATTCTCATGTGTGCTAAGAAGCGGGTCAATTTTCTTCCTTCCTTCCTTTCTTTTATTTTTTTAATTTTTTTTATTTTGGGGGGAAATTGATCATCAAGCGCACACACATCTTCCCTTTCTAACCCACGGCTCTATGTGACATAAGGAAACAGCTGGCGTGAGCTCCCCGTGTAGGGCAGGCACACTGTAGTGTCGGGGGAAGTGAAGGCACATGGGATCTCCCCACTTTAAAGCACCTCATCAGACACTCCATGGGCTTTGTTTTACTACTTAAGACACGTAAGGGGTGACTATCCAAACCAACATTTTACTAACTTTTAAAATCAATGCTCCCTTTGGATAAACAACACAAGGAAAAGTAAACCCATCTCAGGAGAGAGTCTGGCTTCTCCGGGCGGGGGCAGGGGTGGGGGTGGGAGATAATAATACCCTTTTATGTTTCCTGTTTTTCCATAGCCCTGAGCGTTCCATCAAGCATTAATTTCTATAACTGGCATGATAAATAAACATAAAATATGATACTTAGTATTCACACTACATATCCCTCCCCTCCCTGCTAGCTGTTGAGAGTCTCTGCTCTTACAGGCCTTAAATGTGGAGTCTCATCAGCCCAATAAATAGAACCATTTAAAATGCAAAATGGTTTTCTGGGGCTTCAAACGACTGAATTGAATTCACTTTTAATGCAGAGGCTCCCAAAAGGACATTACATTCTGACCATTACAGTGTACCAAAAGAACAGAACTCCTATGGTGTAGGTTTCTACAAGTGAAAATCCCGGGGCGACTTGGTGGCTCAATATGTCCGACTTGTGATCCCGGCTCAGGACATGATTTCCCAGTTCGTGACTTAGAGCCCCTCATCGGGCTCTGCAGTGATAGTGTGGAGCCTGGTTAGGATTCTCTCTCTCTCATTCTTTCTTTCTCTCTCTCTCTCCCTCCCTTCCTTCCTCCATCCCTCCCTCCCTCCCTCCCTCTCCCCTGCTGGCTCGCTCTCTCTCTCTCTCTCTCTCTCTCTCTCTCAAAACAAATAAATAAAGTTGAAAAAAAAAAAAAAAAGAAAGTAAGAAAATCTCATCACTGGTCAGGCCCCGGTTAACCCACCAATCAGAAAGGTCTCCCTGAAAGCACAGTAGTTCTGTGTTTAAGAAAAGATAACCATCCACTGCCAAACAGAAATTCTGATTTGAAAGAGCTCTGAGGCTAGCTTGAAAGAAATGATGGTGAAAACTGAGAGATGGGCAGAAAAATTGGTAAATTATATCAGTGAGTTTTCTTCAAGTTTACTTATTTATTTTGAGAGAGGGAGAGAGAGCAGGGGAGGGGCAGAGAGAGGGAATCCTAAGCAGGCTCTGCACTGTCAGCGCAGACCCCAATGCGGGGCTCAAACTCACGAACCGTGAGATCATGACCTGAGCCCAAATCAAGAGTCGATGCTTAACCCACTGAGCCACCCAGGCGCCCCCGTATCGGTGAATTTTTAAAAATCCTTTTGTTTCCAATGCTCCTTACATTCTCCTCTCACTGAGAACACAGACGCCAACAGAAAAGAGCTCCCATAAGAACTCACAGGCACATCTACCTACCGGTGACAATGACCTCCTCCCCCCCCCCCACCCCTGGCCCCAGCCTTTCTCTTGGGTTTCTGAGACCAGCTCTCCCCCCAAACCCATTCCCCCACCCAAGGACACGGGTCAGCAAGTCTGCCTTCTTTCCATAAACATAGTTAAGTCTCCTTTAACCCACCACTTCCCTCCCAGCTACCACCCATTTTCCTATTCCTCTGTGCAGCAGGATTCTCAGAAACCATTATCGGGGTGCCTGGGTGGCTCCGTCGCTTAACCGTCTGACTTCGGCTCAGGTCATGATCTTGTGGTTCATGGGTTCAAGCCCCGTGTCAGGATCTGTGTTGACAGCTCAGAGCCTGGAGCCTGCTTCGGATTCTGTGTCTCCCTCTCTCTCTGCCCCTCCCCCACTCGTGTTCTCTCTCTCTCTCTCTCTCTCTCCTTCAAAAATCAACATTGAAAAAAAAAATTAAAAAAAAAAAAGGAAACCATTATCAACTTCCCGCCTCTAGTTCATCACCTCTCTCTCTTTTTTTTAATAGACTTTACTTTTTAGAGCAGTTTTAGGTTCACAGCAAAACTGAGCAGAAGGTACAGAAAGTTTCCACATACTTCCTGCCCACACATGCGTGGTCTCCCCGGTTATCAGCATCCCCTACCACAGGAGTACGTTTGATACAATGGATGAACCCACACGGACACATTATCATCTCCCAGAGCGTCCACAGTTTACACGGGGGTTCACTCTGGGTGTGTGCAGTCTATGGGTTTAGACAACTGTCTAATGACTTGTATCCATCATTACAGGGTCACGAAAAATAGTTTTGCTGCCCTAAAACTTCTCCGTGCTCATTCACACCCTGCTACCCAACCCCTGGCAACTGCCTATTTTTTTGATCGTCTCCATAGTTTCACTTTTTCCAGAATGTCATATAGTTGGAATCATATGGCACATACTGTCTTCTTTCACTTAGCAGCATGCATTTAAGGTTTTTCCAAGTCTTTTCATGCCTTCGTAGTGCATTACTTTTTAGTGGTGAAGAATATTCCATTCTGGATGGACCACAGTTTATTTACTCATCCACCTACCTAAGAAACCCTCTCATTTTCTTTTGTGTGTTTTTTTTTTTAATGTTTTTATTTATTTTTGAGACAGAGAGAGGCAGAGCATGAATGGGGGAGGGGCAGAGAGAGAGGGAGACACAGAATCGGAAGCAGGCTCCAGGCTCTGAGCCATCAGCACAGAGCCCGATGCGGGGCTCGAACTCACGGACCGTGAGATCGTGACCTGAGCTGAAGTCGGACGCTTAACCGACTGAGCCACCCAGGCGCCCCTCTCATTTTCTTTTGAATCTAACTCAGATTGGCCACTTACCCCCACCAACCCATGACCCTGCCATTGCTAAATCCAATGGCGATCTCAGCCTTCACCTACTGACCCATCAGCGGCATCTGAGACCACTACTCACACCTCCTCGCAACGTCTCCATCATTGATTTCTCGACCTCCAGGCCACGGCAGTCACCTGGCTTTCCCATGACATCACCAATCACCTCTCAGGCTTTTCATTGGATCCTTCCTCTTTCCGACCTCTGATGTGGCATACCTCAGACCCACACATCCAACCGCCTCCTCATTACCTCCACTGGGCTGGCACACGGGCATCTAAAATTACTGCGTCCCCAGCTGAGCTCTGGGTCTCCCAACCTGCTTCCCTGGGTTTCTCTCTCCAGGCAGTGGCACCTCCGTCTCGCTGTGGCTCATGCCAATAACCCTAGTGATGCTCGGCTCTCTCTTCCACCTACGTCCAACCCCTCAGCCAATCCTATTACTTCTACCACTAAAGAAGGAAGTCTGGAATCTGACCAATCCTCACCACCTCCCACTCTACGCTCATGGTCCGAGCCACGGAGATCTCTCCAATGATCACAGCACGAGCCCACCGATGGGTCTCCCTGATCTTTGCAGCCTCCTGTACTCTGTTCCCCAAACAGCAGCACAGCGAGCTCGGGAAACAAGTCAGATTATGTTACTTTTCTGCTTCAAATCTTGCAGCAGTGCTCACTTGCTCACAACGAGACCCAAGGCTCTCAGTATGGCTCATATGGTCCTACATGACAGGACCCACATCACATCTCTCTAACTTCATCTATTACATCCTGCTGTGTACCCAGCTCCAGGGACACCGGCCTCGGAGCTCCGTGACAGGCATACTCCTGACTCAGGGCCTTCACGCATGCTGTCCCTGCTGCCCGGAATGGTCTTTCTTCAATTATCCATTTGGCTGGCTTCCTCAGTGACTCCGGGTCTTTATTCAAAAGCTGTCTCACTCAGAGAAGCCTACACGAGCCACCTTACGTAAAATATCAATGATCCCCTCAATTCAAACCTTACCTCACCCTTCCCTGCTTTATTTTTCCTTAGCATGTATTTTATTTACTTATATTGATAATATTGTCATTCTTCCCTTCTAGAATGTATATTCCACGGTGGGCATTTTGGTCTATGTTGTTTCCTGATGTTCCTCAGCACCTAAAAAGTGTGCCTGGCACAAAACAGCTGCCCAAAAGGTATTTTATGCTAGTAGTAATGAATGCATGAGTGAATGGGAGAGTAAATGAATTTCCCTTGGCTGAATCAAATCCGTAGCTTAATCTCTAACAAAAACCCAAGTTACTGGGCGTTGGTACCTCATTAACATGGTACCGATCACACAGGAAGAAGTTCCAAACTTTCAAATAAAAACATACAGCTGTGATGTTACACTGGCTTAAACTTTCCATTTTATCAGCCATTTAAAAGTATGAAAAACAACAAAAACGTGATGGTCTTGGAGCCAGGTTCCCTTTGGGCTAGGAGTGTATTTGATCTGTTTATTCCCATATTTCAAGCCTAGCAGAGGTCAGCTCACAGTGGGAACTCACGAGATATTTGTGGCTTGAATGAACACTAAATGTGACTTTTATTTTGGTGAGCTGCCATTAGTTATTGAGTGTGCCAGGGTGAATATACCTCAGGGGTGCCCTGCAGGGCCCCTCCCTCCTATGCAGGTATACACGTAAAACCTTTCTATGGAAAAGATGATTATCTTTCCATTCAAAGGCTGATCACTGCTATTAGCAGCATTAAAGTGGTTCCTGAAATAGGAAAAAAAAAAAAAAAAAAGGGTATTTACCCAGGTCAGAGATCAGGAGAATTACGTTGTTGAAAAGGCTTTGTACTTGAGACTGGTTTTAGGTTCAAAGCAGAACTGAACAGAAGGTACAGAGAGTTCCCATACACCTCTGGCCCTCACTCATCCACAGCCTCCCTCACCATCGACACCGCCCTCCCCTGTGGTACCTGTTACAACTGACGGACCTACGCTGCATCGTCACGCAGAGTCCGTATTTCTCTAAGGGCTCAACTCGTGGTGCCCCACGATCTACGGGTTTGGACAAATGTACAGTCCCTGGCATCCATCGTTACAGCATCACACAGAGTTAACTTCAGTGTCCTAAAAATCCTCTGTGCTCTCTGCCTTTTTATCCCTCCTCCTACCTCAAGATAATTCCATCTTAAAGAACTGGTCTATACAATGGACAGGTTAGACCAGAGGATAACTTACATTTAATTTTTTTTTTAATGTTTTTATTTCTTTTTGAGAAAGAGAGAGAGACAGAGTACAAGCAGGGGGAGGGGCAGAGAGACAGGGAGACACAGAATCTGAAGCAGGCTCCAGGCTCTGAGCTGTCTGCACAGAACCCAATGCGGGGCTCGAACCCAGGAACCATGAGATGAGTTGAGCCAAAGTTCAACACCCAACTGACTGCGCCGCCCAGGCGCCCCAAGAGGATGCGCCCCAAGAGGATAAGTTACGTTTAAACCTTCTTCTGGAGTTGGGTCAAGGAGTGGAAGCCTTGAGTAACAATGAGGGTTATAATATGTCAACTTAACTTTGGAAGGAAACAATTGTTTCTTCTAAGTTTTTTTCAAATTTATTATATATTATTTATTTTTGAGAAAGACAGAGTGAGAGCAGGGGAGGGGCAGACAGAGGGAGATTTTCAAGCAGGCTATCTGCTGTCAGCGCAGAGCCTGATGGGGGGGCTTGAACTCACGAACCGTAAGATTGTGACCTGAGCCGAAATTAAGAGTCGGACCCTAAACCAACCGAGCCACCCAGGTGCCCCAACAATTATTTCTTTCTATTTAAAGCGTTCTATCTGGGGGCACCTGGGTGGCTCAGTCGGCTGAGCGTCCGACTTTGGCTCAGGTCACGATCTCGCAGTTTGTGGGTTCGAGCCCCGTGTCGGGCTCTGTGCCGACAGCTCCGAGCCTGGAGCCTGCTTCGGATTCTGTGTCTCCCTCTCTCTCTGCCCCTTCCCCACTCGCATTCTGTCTCCGTCTCCCTCAAAAATAAATAAACATTTAAAAAAAATTTTTTTTTAAAAAGGGTTCTACCTGGATAAAATGATCACTTCATACTTAGATGCCTGAGTAGGACACCCTGGAAAACTGAAAAATGTACTCTGGCATCTATCTACTCCCCAGGAAATGATGCTCTTGATTTTTCCTTCAGCTTTTCGTTAATGGATTTGAAGGAAGCATAAGTATAGGATCATCAGCCCCAGTAGAGGTTTCTGGTGATGTTTCTCCCAAAGAGGAACTGAGGCACATCAAAGACTGAAGGTCACCATACGTAGGGCAGCGGTGGCCACAAGACCATGAGCCCTGCTTCTACTTAACATCCTGCCACCAAACCTTGTCAACCCTCTCGGAATCTGTCAGAATCTCTCAGAGTCCTCCCAGGACTGCCAGAACATTCCGACTGGGGTCCCCATCCTGCCACTTCCTAATAGCTTTAGGTTAAACAAGACACTTACATTCTCCGGCCTCAATTTCGTATCTGTAAGACCGGGTTGATTAAGGTCTGCTCTGCTATCCACACACGAATGGTTTTGTTTTGTTTTTCCTTTTTAATGTTTATTTATTTATTTTTGAGAGAGAGAGAGAGAGAGAGAGAGAGAGAGCGCAGGGGAGGGGCAGGGAGACAGGGAGACAGAATCCCAAGCAGGCTCCATACTGTCAGTGCAGAGCCTGATGTGGGGCTCGAACCCACAAACCGTGAGACCATGACCTGAGCCAAAACCAAGAGTTTGGCACTTAGCCAACTGAGCCACCCAGGTGTCCCTCCACATACGAATGTTTTAACAGTCAAAGAAAGTAATTTCAGTGAGAGCAGCCTGAAAAATTTTAAAGCAATATCGAAATGGAGATATTCTTATGAAGTATTTATTGTTCCCTCCTTTATCTTATTCATTGTCATTGCCAAACACCTGTTGTCACAATCTCGTGTGCCCAGAAAATACTTGTAAGAGAATACACAGAACTACTGTTTTGTGTGGACTGTGGACAGACGGGTATTCGGTATTCTAACACTCCACCCCACCAGCCTCTCAAAGCCATGATGGTTTTTTCTTGGTATCTGCCATTAACAATTAAATCATGTGCTTCTTTAAATCAAATCATTTCCTTTCAAATCATCTCCCCGAACCTCAAAAACAAACAAAACGTCTCCGCCAAAACAAAACATGGAATTTTGGACACTGGAAACTATTAAAACTAGTCTCCTTTTCAGACTGTTTCTACCACTGAACAAATTTACCATTTCATAGGGTATCGTTCAAGATTTTAGACAAATTAGCGTCACAAGTTTATTTTTCTATAAGGATCAAATAGGACTCCAAATTCTGTCTCACAAAATTGGCAGTTTAAGGAATGTGATAAAATCAAACATTCTTAGATTCAAGAATTAGTTCTTGAATTCCTCAGAAAAACAAACATGAGTTTAATGGGCTATCAACATTTCCCAAGTATATTATGTTAATCTGGCTTTTTAAATGTATTGACCTAGAGGGAAATGCCCTGGGGAAGAGCCCTAAAATACATACTCTAATGAAGTTTTCTTCTTAAAATGTCAGGTGTTTTTTTCTTTTAAAAAAAAATATCTATTTTGAGAGACAGAGAGAGCAGGGGAGGGGCAGAGAGAGAGAGGGAGAGACAGAATCCCAAGCAGGCTCTGCACTGTCAGCACAGAGCTGGATGTGGGGCTTAAAGTCACGAACCAAATCCTGAGATAATGACCTGAGCTGAAACCAACAGCTGGACACTTAACTGACTGAGCCACCCAGGTGCCCCAAAATGTCAGTTTAAAAAAAATATTTTTAACATTTATTTTTTAGAGATAGAGTGAGACAGAGCACGAGTGGGGAAGGGGCAGAGAGAGGGGGAGACACAGAATCTGAAGCAGGCTCCAGGCTCTGAGCTGTCAGCACAGAGCCGGACGTGGGGCTCGAACCCATGAACCATGAGATCGTGAGCGGAGCTTAACCAACTGAGCCACCCAGGTGCCCCAAATGTCAGGTTTTTTTTTTTTAAACATACTTTGAATACTTTCATACCTGTCAGAGGACTGGTCCATCTAATACAAGATAGACTTCTAAGGGTCACAAAATTACCCAGGATTGGCTGTAACCTCTTTTCCAGCCCTGCTTCTCGAGGATCTCACTGCTATTTTCATACAACTCACTCACCAGCAATCAACACTGTTTTCACTGAAACACAGGGAAGCAAAACCAAGTTAACAATGGACCCCCTAACCTTTGAGGGGCCAACGAGGAAGCCCTGTGGCACAGCAGGTGCACGCCAGATGGTGCGGAAGTCAAGCGGCCTGACATTTCTGGGAACAGACAGTACAGTCTTCTGGCTCCTGTCTTTAGAGGACAAGACCGGTAAGAGAGGAGAGGCTCCCCCAAGCTAAGTTCTGAGAGCTGAGCTGCAAGGGAATCTGAAGAGGAAGAAAAGCCGGAGGCAAAGCAAGCAGAGATGTGGACCAGGAAGTGCACCCGGGGTACTTTCTGGGAAGAGGCACAGACCCAGGGTAATGAGGAAAGAGCAGCTGTGACCTCGAGATCCGTACATGGAAGACAGAGACCCCCAATTACGTGAAGGACAAAGCAGCATGCCAGTGGCCAGCCCCCAGCAGGTGGTCGGCAAACAGTCGTAATTACTGGAATCACAGGACCAGACCCCTTGTGAAGTCCAGGCAGCAAGCCGGGGACAAACCAGTGCCGGGAGAGCCAGCAGCAGCGTCTGCACTGATCTCAAAAACAAAGACAGGGACGCCTGGGTGGCTCAGTCGGTTAAGCGTCCGACTTTGGCTCAGGTCATGATCTCACGGTTTGTGAGTTCGAGCCCCGCGTTGGGCTCCGTTGTTGACAACTCAGAGCCCGGATCCTGCTTCAGATCCTGTGTCTCCGTCTCTCTCTGCCCCTCCCCCGATCATGCTCTGTCTCTCTCTCTCTCTCTCAAAAATGAATAAATGTAAAAAAAAACCAAAAAACAAAAAAAACAACAAAGCTAAAACCCAGTATTGGTGGGATCATGAAAAAATGGTCCCTTGAATCTTAAAGTCCATTAACTGGCCTTAACCATCTCACGTGGTCAAAATGACTAATAAAACGTTCTCTGTGATTTCATCAGGTAATCTGGCTGTTTGCACGTCAAATCTTACGAGCTTCAAATCAGAGCTGATAATTTCAGGGGGAGAAAACAGTGCAACTCCATCCGTGTAAAAATGAGTTTGTGCAAAACACATCACGGAAGGAATTATTACCTTAGGCAGCAGACTTTGGGGGAATAATGAGAACATTCCCTGAACTGAGTGGGCAGGGCACATGTTGACCCACGCTAAGAAGCTCTTCAGACAAATGTCATTTTGCCTTGTGTTAGCAGGACACAGAGCAGTGTTTTCCTTCTGAGCCAAGCTAGGAGCACACACGTAGAAGCAGAGAACAAGGTGGGTACATTCTGTCATGGCGTCTTGGGCCGACACCGTCTGCTGGGGGTGCTGCTGGGGGACACAGTTGGGCGTCTAGGACCAGGGCCTCTGGAGGCACTGGAACAGCAGTGCTCCGGCCCCAAATGGAAGGAGGCCAAACTAGAAGACAGTCCCAGTTGCTAAAGTTTCTAGAAGGCACAACTCTCTCTGCCTTGGCATTTAATGGGAAATGGGCAGCAATGTGTTTGGGGAAAAGGTGGACCCCGTGGGCATCTAATGAGACCAACCATAGGAGTGAGCTCGATGTGTGAGAACACCAAGGATGTTTCTTTAGGAACACACAGCTCGGTTCTAGCTTGGCCTCATTTCACAGATGAGGAAGTGAGTGGGGGGAGGGGGGGGGTGGAGAAACTTGAAAACAAATAAATGGTCTCACCGTGTACCCCAACACACACAGAGCACCACCTCCCAGAACACGCAGAGCAGATAAATAAGGGTGGGTGACTTTGTCCCGCTCTGAGACAGAAGGGAGGGTGGCTTTCAAAACCACCCTGCACACAAGCCAGCAGGAATTCAATTAAATTCACGGTGAGCTCACATACGTCCTTCAAGGTGTTAGGGCACAACCAGACTTTTTTTTTTTTTTTTTTTGCTTCTAAGGAGAAACATAATGAAGCACGCCTAACCAAACTATGCCCTGATTCTCAGCCTCCCCCCCAACAGCTATACAAACATGAGCTATCCAGTGAGGGGCCCACTCCCAATGTCAGAACCCTGCCATTCGGCGGCAATGGGAATCACTCAGATAGTCAGTAACCATCACGTCTATTAGAATTACTACTTACCGACAGAGGTATAAATAAGGCAGACCGTGGATGATACGTGATTCTCAGGGCCCGGCTTCTTCCTTTTCTTTTTAAAAAAATTTTTGAACACTTAATTCATTTTTGAGAGAGCGCAAACAGAAGAGGGTCAGAGAGAGAGGGAGACACAGAATCCGAAGCAGGCTCCAGGCTCCGAGCTGTCAGCGCAGAGCCTGATGCGGGGCTTGAACCCATGAACCACGAGATCATGACCTGGGCTGAAGTGGGACGCCTAACCGACTGAGCCACCCAGGTGCCCCAGGGTTCTTCCTTTTCAAGAAGGCATGTTAGAATGGAAGTAAGGGTGACGTTGCTACAGGAATAATATTCAACCCACTCTAATTGTTTCAAGTACATCTTTTAGAAATGCAAAGTTCACCTGCTGCAAGCAGCTGTGAATCAGTCGTCTGTGGCACTTGACTGCTCTGAGGGTGCAGATGACCCAGGAGCCCTGGAGTGCGGGCCGTGTCTAACCCTGAGATCCACCAGAGCCCATGCTCAGAGCTGACACAGCAGGTTTTGAGGAGATTAAACAATCTGATCAACTTTGCTTTGCTTTCCAAACATGTCCGCGGATTGGTCTATGTCTCCGGCTTGCCTATGAGCTATGGCAATACCGTGGCTAAAAGACCACTTTTCCTTCGGTCTAAGAGTCACCTACCCTCGGGGCGCCTGGGTGGCGGAGTCGGTTAAGCGTCCGACTTCAGCCAGGTCACGATCTCGCGGTCCATGAGTTCGAGCCCCGCGTCAGGCTCTGGGCCGATGGCTCGGAGCCTGGAGCCTGTTTCCGATTCTGTGTCTCCCTCTCTCTCTGCCCCTCCCCCGTTCATGCTCTGTCTCTCTCTGTCCCAAAAATAAATAAAAAACGTTGGAAAAAAAAAAAAAAAAGTCACCTACCCTCATCTGTCTGCTCTGTGTGCACATGTGGGTTCAACAGGGAACTCAGTTCTTGAGTTCACGCCTTTCAAACCAGGTAGCAAGGGGGGAAAGGAGTCTCTGCAGGTGTGATCATGTGTGCACTTTAAAAAGATAAAAACCAGGGGCGCCTGGGTGGCTCAGCCAGTTGAGCATCTGACTTTGGCTCAGGTCATGATCTCGAGGTCCCTGAGTTCGAGCCCCGCGTCGGGCTCTGTGCTGACAGCTCGGAGCCTGGAGCCTGTTTCGGATTCTGTGTCTCCCTCTCTCTCCACCCCTCCCCCGCTCACAGTCTCTCTCACTCTCAAAAAAAAAATATTAAAAAAATAAAATAACAATCACATCTGGGGTGCCTGGGTGGCTCAGTTGCTCCAGCGTCTGACCTTGATTTCAGGTCAGGTCATGACCTCATGGGTGGCGAGGAGCCCCGTGTCCGGCTCTGCACGGACAGTGTGGAGCCTGCTTGGAATTCTGTCCCTCTCTCCCTCTCTGTCTGCCCCCTCCCTGCGCCCCCTCTCAAAATAAATAAAAACTTAAAAAAAATTTTTTTAAATCACATCTGACGAGAAAGAAAAGAAGATTATAAATGTAAAGATTTGCGCTAAGTGGTGCCTTTTCCTCAAAGCATCCACGAGGTTCACACAGCAGCTGTCATCACAGCTTTCCCTGTGAAGTAAGAACAGACTTGGGATACTGGACACCCTGAGGCAAAAACTGAAAATACTGAGCGATTAAAGAGAGGCCAGACATCTTCATTCTGAGTCCAATACATTAAGAAATTCCCTTGAGCAGTTACAAAATGCAAAGAACTGTATTTACGATACCTGTGTTTCCTTTCTTTTTTTAAATGTTTTACTTACTTTTGACAGAGAGAGAGAGAGAGAGACAGAGAGACAGAGCATGAGTGGGGGAGGGGCAGAGAGAGAGGGAGACCCAGAATCCGAAGCAGGCTCCAGGCTCCGAGCTGTCAGGACAGAGCCCGACGCGGGGCTCGACTCACGGACCACGAGATGATGACCTGAGCCGAAGTCGGACGCTCCACCGACTGAGCCACCCACGCACCCCAATACCTGTGTTTCTTTTAACAACAAAAGCTTCCCTAAGTCACAGCTTGGTCACTCGGGAGAGGGGCTGAAGTGGGGATTTTGGTAGGTCAGAAAAGAATTTCCTTAAAGCAGGTTACCAGCAAGGCCATGATACAGGGAATGGTTATTTTACTTGACTTCCTCGACCCATTGAAATGCTTGTTTGTAACGAACTGAAATACCAATCACAAATGCCATTTATAGCCACAGCCTCTAGAGCTTAGTCATTATCTTATGGCTGAACCCGTGAGAACTGGGGCTGGAGGACCCCGGCCCCCACAGACCCCTGTGTCCCCCAGAAGCACACCCGGTGTCTGGGGTCCGGCTAACCACGCATGTGTGGGGAGGTGAAGGAGCACAGAACTGGGGTTCTTCCCTACAGTGCTCCCTGCCCCGTACACACCTGGAAAGACCTCACACTCCCATGCACGGCAGCCACTCGGCTTGTCACTCAAGCCTCAGGGTGGGCGGGCTTCGGGGTTCGGGCTGTGGCATTCATGGTAGGCCAGCCCGGAGTAACCCCTCTTACGCCATGGTGCCCCAGGGCCTAGGAGTCCCCATTTATGCCCACCGAGGGGCTCTGTGGGGAGTCCTCCCCCGGCTCCCCCCACCCCGTCCCCGCAAGTCTGTCTTCATGTCCGGGGGGTCTTTTGGGCAGTTCTCACTCTTCTTCAGTGCAACACACAGCTTGCATTTGAGCGACTGCCATGCCTCAGAGCCATGCTGCCCAGCTTCTCCTGTTCTCAGCCAGGCTGCAGGCCAGACGGTAAGAGCACATTCAGGAACCGACGCGGCTCCCTCTTGCCGGCCCAGTGAAGCGCAACCACCATCGAAGCCCTCTACCTCCACCTTTCCGCCTCTTGTGTGCCACTGGCGGATGCTGCTTGTTCACCTGCCACCGGTCGATGCCGCTGTGAGTCCCCTCTTCCTCTGCACGCTTCGGCCCACACTGGCCTCCCCCTCGAAACCCCGTAGCCCCACACGATTCAGCGGTTAGCTCTCCGTGAGTCTTTACGTGTGCGTCTCCCCCGCTAGACGGCGGGCCTTTTTTTAAGGTCAGGGATTATCCCTTTACAGTACTTTTTCTGTGTCCTCACGTGTCCTCATCTGTGCCCTCACAGGGTAGACAGGTTCTCAGCCAACCTTCCAGGGGTTAGAACCCCCAAAGCTTAGAGCTGGAGGAAGGTCTTCTTCAGCCCCTTCACTGTTATCGAGAGGAAACGACTCAGCTCTGGAGAAGTTATCAGTGAATTTTTGTTGCCAGTGACTTGGCAGAAGAGACCCCAGGCTGCCCGCCCCCAGTCCACGGATCGATGCTTTTGTGCCTCTTATACCGGCCGCCCTTCACTTAAGCCCCAGGGCTTATTTTTTTAAAGCTCCCTAAAATACACCTCTAAGCAACATTTACTTCGTTTATGTAGGGTTGTTCAGTATATCAGAAAATAAAAACTCCCCCTAAAAATAATGCATGATCTTCACTTTTCACTCAATCCGGCCGTACTTTTCCTTCTTCTTTTTTAAAGTTGTTTTATTTATTTATTTTGAGATGGGGCCGGGGGGGCGGGGGGGGGCACAGAGAGAGAATCCCAAGCAGGCCTCGTGCTGTCAGCTTAGAGGCCGACGCGGGGCTCGAACTCATGAACCGTGAGATCGTGACCTGAGCCGAAGTCAAGACTTGGGACGCTTAAGCGACTGAGCCACCCGGGCACCCCAAGGCTGTACTTTTCTAATATGAATTCAGTCTGATATCACAACAATCGAACTAGACAACTCCATTCCCTGGCTCCCGAGGGAAAAATCCGTCCCTTGAACCCCGGCTATGAGGGGACGCTGCTGTGCGGCCCTCCTGCCCTTGCCTGGTGGTGTACTGAGGCGGGGACAGAGCAGGATGGCCGAAGAAACTCTCCAGACACCCCCGACCCCCGCCAGCCAGGGGGAACAGGACGCAGCCTCACCAGGAGGAGGCGACTGCCAGCATGAATCGACACACAACACATAGTTGTGAGAGACATGAGAGCAGGAACCTGAACGTACAAGTTCAGGTGCCAGTGTGACATTTCAGCCTCATCCAGATTACCTTCGCAAATGACAGGTGGGCAGCCCGAGTTGCTGGAAGAACAAATGTGGGTGTAGGTCATGTTCCAGAAACTGCCATCGGCGGTGTGCTGCCTTTTTTTCCCCCTTTGTTAATGTAGTTTTGCTCTTTCCACCTTTGTTGGGTCGATTTTTAAACGGAAGATGCACTGCAGAGTAGCAGAGGCGGGAGGGAGGATGGGCCCGGCCGAGCGGATGACAGATTGCGTGTCCACACACGGGTGCTCCTCCCTGCTGTTTAGGGGCGTGAAAGCGTGGGCCTCGTCCGCACCCCCTCCTGAGCGGTGCATCTGTGCAGGCTCCCCGTGGGCGAGCTCGTGTCCCGACCCCTGGGTGGCAGGTAGGTGGTGACGTGGGGTCTCCTCTCCCAGCTCAGAACTCGGGGAGGCCCTCTGACAGGGAGGCAACCTCTCCGGACCGCCTTTAATTAACTTAATCCCCTAACCACAGCCTTTAAATAATTGAGCTCCTTGGTAACCAGTGTTCAAACATTTAAAGAATTTTAGCTACAAGAATGCTTTAACCTTTAAATTCTAGTTTCAAACATTCCACTTTGCCTCCTGGTAAGTCACAAGCTGGTGGGGGTAGGGGGGAGGCTTGGACAAAATTTGGTGTTTGGGAATAGAGAGGGCACCTTAGATCATCCAAGAGTAGCTGGGAGCCGTGTGTTATTCAAATGACATCATTTCAAATGGTAATTACGGCAAACTTAAAAACAAGCAGAAGTGAAAATTACTCAGGTAGTTTTCCGGGTCCCATGATAACTTTGCCCTCTGTCACAACTGTACTCTTATTTGAAGGTGATCGATCTCCTAAAATTCTGAGATCGATTCCTCGTGGAAAAAAAAATTATGTTTTTCTTATTTACTTTCTAAAAACAGAAAAGACCTACACTGATTTCTTGGTAATTTATTTAATGTTCGGTGCATCTAAAAACCGCACTGGAGAAGATATTTATTTATTGCTGTTCTCTGGACTATACAGAATATAAATTTTAAATTGAACTATTATGTCAGATACTAAATATCCTGTTTTTAAAATTTTAAGAAAAATATGAAGCAAATCTTCCTGTCCCGCTCTCCCAGTTTTCCATATGGCCCTATATAATATTAAATTAGAAAATAATATTACAGTTTAGAGACTGTTTCTTAGCTGGGAAGTTCAAGTATTTAAACTATTGTTAAATGAATTAATCAAATGGCAACTTGGTCGAGAGAATTCACATTCAGCTGCAATACCTTCTCTCTATTCTCTACCTATGGACATGCTATTTCTCAAGGCCAAGTTCAGGTATCACCCCTCAAAAGCTTTCTTCAAGTCTGAGTCACTAAATGACACACAGATGTGATGTGAAATCACAGCACGCGGCTCCTGGGGACGCCACATCAGAGTGAGTGCAGCCACGTGTGGACCCCGAACACTTCAGCAGGAACCTCAAGTCTGACAGGCCCATGACTGAGCTCCAGGCCTACCCCAAACCTGCTCCTTCCCCGGCCTTCTCTGTCTCCAGGCAGGGTTCAGATCAAAAACCTTGGGGTCATTCTTGATTATTCTTTTTCAACACCGCACATCCAATCTATGGGCAAATCCTGTTGGTTCCGCCATCCATTTGTGTCTGAGATCTGACCACCTCTCACCACCTACTTCCTCCGCCTGCTCTAAGCATCTGGGATATTGGAAATGTCCTGCTTTACGCCCTCGGCTTCCTCTCTTGCCTTCCTCCACCAGCCTGAGTGAACTCGGTAGAACAATCGGTCAGATCACGTTACCCTTGTGCCCAAACACAAGGGGGTGATATCTGAACTTGGCCAGGGCTTTCCACCTCGCTCAGAGAAAAGCCCAAAGCTTTACAGCAGCCTGGGACACCCTCCCCCGTGTGCCCGCTTCCCTTCTCCTTGACCTGGTCACGCGCTGTCTTACTCAGCACCAGCCATGAGGGCTTTCTCGCAGCGCCTCCGATACGGGGATTGTGTTCTAGAACAGTTCCTCAGGTAGCTGAATGATGCACTATCACCTCCTCTGGTTCTTGACTCAATGCCATTTACTCAGTGAGGCCTTTTGTGACTTCCTTATCAGAGACCACAGTCCTGGACCCACCCCCCCCCCCCCCCCCGCAACACACACCCAAGTCTCCCTATCTCCTTGGCTTCCTTCTCTCTGTTGGAGGGGATGCTGCTCCTTAGCAATCTATCCCCACACAACGTGCTGTGCGTTTTACTCCACTCAGTGTACATCCTGCACCTCTTTCACTCCTCACACAAAACATAACACTTCTGACACCTCTGGTCGCCGTATGCGTGGATGATTTTTTTCTCCACGACAAGCAATTCTGCACGACAGCAGCTGGTGTCCTGTGAGTCAGTCCCATTCCGACCCCGTCTACTTGGAGATGGCATCAGATCCCACAGGTGAAGGGCTCAGTCCCGCAGAGCTGTCCTCACTTCCGAAGTCAAGTCCAGCTGGCAGCTGTACTTCTGACTTATCGGCTATAAATCAGAGTTCCCACGATCCCTTCCTCAGGGTCAATTTGCTAGAAGGGCTCACAGAGCAAACAGTCCGTTCACTAGGTCACCGGTTCCTCATTTTATGACTCAGGAACAGCCAGATGGAGAGATACATGGGGCGAGCTGGGAGGGTCCCAAGGCAGGAGCTTCTTGTCTCTGTGGACTTGGGGTGTGTCCCCCTCCTAGCGTGGATGTGTTCACCAACCTAGAAGCTCCCTGAATCCCATGCTATTGGGATATTTATGGAGGTGTCCTCACAATGGCATGACAGATCATTAACTCCATTTCTAGCTTCTCCCCTCTCTGGATGATGGGGGTGGGCTGAAAATTCCAAGCTTCTGATCATGGCTTGGTCTTTCTTGATGACCAGCCCCCATCCCTAGAGCACACGCAGAGCTGCCTTCCGGAACAAAAGATTCTCCCAGTGCTCTAATCAGGAATTTACAAAGCTTTTAGGAGCTCTGTGCCAGGAACCTGGGGCAGAGACCAATACATATTTTCCATTATCTCACACTTAATCATCTTATTTACAGGATCTCCTTCCTCCTACTAGACAGACATCCAGTTCGGCAAGATCCCCAAGTGCCTGGATCAGTACCTGGTAAACTTAAGTGCTCAATAAACATTTGCTCACGAATGCATGCCTTTCTCCTCGCTTTGGATCACTCAGAGTCTTCCACAGTGCAGTGAGTAGACACGAGGCACTCAGATACAACTTTTTATATAAATAACTGTAGGTCATTTAAGCAATGTGGGCCTCTGTTTCCTTATCAAGACAATGACAATATATCTGAGGTCTCTTGAAAATGAGTAACATCTTTAGAAATCTCCTTGCTTTACAGAAGAGCAAACAGACTCAGACAAGGGAAGAAACGTGCCTTCCTTTGCCTTTAATGAGGACCTACTGAGTGCTAGGGATGCCACAACATGAGGCCAAGACAGCGCTCATTCTCAAGACCACCCTTGCAGGAAGAGAGACGTGAAAACAAATAATTCCGTCCAAGGTGGTAAGTGCTGTACCAGAAGAAGGGGATAGTCCAACATCAGGCAGGACACAAGATGCTGTGGGAACCAGAGAGGAGAAAGAGCAGGAACAAATGGGGTACACGTCTGGGAAGACAGGGAGCACAGCCAGCTTCTGTGTGTGCCCCAGGCCTGTGTGTGCCCAGCTCAGGATGCCACACTCAGGGTGGCACTCTTCTCTTCTCCGGGACACGGGTGCCTCTCCTGTCTCCCCTCCTCAGTGCACCTTTGGTCTAAAGGTCTCCTTTGAACTGTGCTGCAGACTCGAACCAGAGCCTGAATAAACCTCAAGAGGCTTCCACGAAGCTGAGCAGAGAGGGGGCGAAGGCACCACCTTGAGTAAATAGCTTAATTTGGTCTCCATGCCGCTCTAAGCACGAATAGGGGATGGGCACTTATAACTGACCCTCCAGTCCTTATTTTTCTTTTGCAACTGAAGTATAATTAACACGCAACGTTGCATTACTTTCAGGTATACAACACGGTGTTTGACAAGTCTATATTTCAATACTTCTTTTTTTTTATGTTTTATTTTATTTGTTTTTGAGAGTGCGCAAGACCGGAAGGGGCAGAGAGAGGGGGACAGAGGATCCGAAGCAGGATCTGTGCTAACAGCAGAGTCCCACGCAGGGCACAAACTCATGAACTGCGAGATCATGACCTGAGCCAAAGGCAGATGCCCAACCGACTGAGCCACGCAGGTGCCCCTCAGTTCTTTCTTTTTTTTTTTTTTGAGGTGCTGTCCAGTGTTTTTATTTTTTTTCAATATATGAAGTTTATTGTCAAATTGGTTTCCATACAACACCCAGTGCTCATCCCAAAAGGTGCCCTCCTCAATACCCATCACCCACCCTCCCCTCCCTCCCACCCCCCATCAACCCTTAGTTTGTTCTCAGTTTTTAAGAGTCTCTTATGCTTTGGCTCTCTTCCACCCTAACCTTTTTTTTTTTTTCCCTTCCCCTCCTCCATGGGTTTCTGTTAAGTTTCTCAGGATCCACCTAAGAGTGAAACCATATGGTATCTGTCTTTCTCTGTATGGCTTATTTCACTTAGCATCACACTCTCCAGTTCCATCCACGTTGCTACAAAGGGCCATATTTCATTCTTTCTCATCGCCACGTAGTACTCCATTGTGTATATAAACCACAATTTCTTTATCCATTCATCAGTTGATGGACATTTAGGCTCTTTCCGTAACTTGGCCATTGTTGAAAATGCTGCTATAAACATTGGGGTACACGTGCCCCTATGCATCAGCACTCCCGTATCCCTTGGGTAAATTCCCAGCAGTGCTATTGCTGGGTCATAGGGTATGTCTATTTTTAATGTTCTGAGGAACCTCCACACTGCTTTCCAGAGTGGCTGCACCAATTTGCATTCCCACCAACAGTGCAAGAGGGTTCCCGTTTCTCCACATCCTCTCCAGGTGCCCCTCAGTTCTTATTGCTAATATGCAATCCACTGACCACACTCGGAGAAATAAAAACTAGCATTTTTTTTAATTGTGTGTTTTTGTTTCCTCTGCTCAGCACCCACAAACTGTGCTTATATTGACTTTACATTACCTGGGTCACTGAGTCCCTGGGGAGCTTTCTGCCCAAACCTCACCACCGGGTACCATAACTAAATCTACAAAGGCTTCAGAGTTAGGGCTCTCATCTCACAAAGCAAGTCAACTTGAGCCAGAGCACCCAAAGCAAACAGAACCTGACGGGGAATCAAGCAGATAGTAGCCAATGAGGAAACACGGCCAGTGTCAGACACAGCCCAGTTAATCTCTTTCAGAACCTATTCTGTTTCACAGATTAAAGAACGGAAACACAAGTACAATCAGAAAATACAAGACTGCTGGGTCTGCTTCACACCCAGGGAGAGAATCACGGTCCTTCCGGTTCTACTTCCTCTGTGCCTCCAAACCACCCCCCCCCCCCGCCTCATTCTTCACTTTGAATTTTTTTTTTTTTTCAACGTTTTCTATTTATTTTTGGGACAGAGAGAGACAGAGCATGAACGGGGGAGGGGCAGAGAGAGAGGGAGACACAGATTCGGAAACAGGCTCCAGGCTCCGAGCCATCGGCCCAGAGCCTGACGCGGGGCTCGAACTCACGGACCGCGAGATCGTGACCTGGCTGAAGTCGGACGCTTAACCGACTGCGCCACCCAGGCGCCCCTCATTCTTCACTTTGACCTTCGGTCAGGGGCACGGCCCTGCGATGGAGTGGCCACCAACTCTGAAGGCAAGGAATCCACCCAGAATGAATAAAGAAGTCAGAGCACAAACTGAGCCTGGGAGACAGAAGCATCACAGAAGTCTAGAGGACACCCCCAAAGTTGTCTGCTTTTTGAGAAGGAGACAACCCTTAGCTCCCACCGGTAGCAGACAAGGTGATCATGGCACAGTCAGCAGAGAAGAGAAGGACTTCAGCAGTTCATGGATTTGGCTACAGTTGAGACCGAGTGAGGTTTCTTGAGAATAAAATCTAGCACAGTGCAATTCTATGCCAAAGAGAGGGTACGGTGTAAACGGTTTCTCTGTCCCGGAAACCAGCTTGCGGGAAGTCGGACCACATGAAATCGCCGTATGGGTCAAAACAATGAAGCAATTTCACATGCTCCAACTTCAGAGTCCTCTTCTCTGCTAGAGACAACAGATGGTCTCCCCACCCTCAGCAGTCCAACGTGCGGTGCATGAAACAACTTGTCCTGAAAGGCACCAGATTTCCCACTGGGTTACCGGTACAAGAGAAAATGCTATCTGGACTAGATTTACAGTTATGTCATAAAAGCAAACGCATGCTTTCTTTCAAGTTATTATCATTTATAATGGCAACAGGATGTTCCGAGTGCCATAAAATCGGCATAGATAATAGCAAATGTATAGTTTTGGGGGAAAAAAACCCTTCAAAATGCAAAAGAAGCGATGTTTCAGAGACAGGGATGGGCTTACACATGAGTATTAGTAAATACTAATACATACTCTTTGACCATTAGTGGCTGGAAATATTTCTAGGATTTATGACGCATTTCTCTGCCTTCCTAAATAGAGGCAGGATGAAGTATTATTCCTGATCATTCAGGGATATCGATTATTACAATGTATCCTAAAATAATGGTGTCTTATTCATGCATATGCAGTTGTTGGCATATCATACATGGCAAAGACATAAAAATTCTGTTCCTTGTGTTCCTATATTTGTTTTTTTGTTTCTTTGTTTTATTTTTTTTTCAACTTTTTTTTTTTTTAATTTATTTTTGGGACAGAGAGAGACAGAGCATGAACGGGGGAGGGACAGAGAGAGAGGGAGACACAGAATCGGAAACAGGCTCCAGGCTCCGAGCCATCAGCCCAGAGCCCGACGCGGGTCTCGAACTCACGGACCGCGAGATCGTGACCTGGCTGAAGTCGGACGCTTAACCGACTGGGCCACCCAGGCGCCCCTGTTTCTTTGTTTTAGCACAACAACAACCAAAAACCACAACAGTACTTCTGTATTACCTTACTAGGGCTACCATAAAAATGTACCACAGATTGGGCGGGTTAAACAACAGAAATTCATTTTCTCATGGTTCTGGAGGCTAGAAGTTCAAGATCAAGGTACTGGCAGGCTTGGAATCTTCCGAGGTCTCTCTCCTTAACTTGCAGACGGCACCTTCTCATCGGGTCCTCATTTTAACTTAATCACTTCTTATTTTTTAGATTTTTTTTTAATGTTATGTATTTTTGAAAGAGAGAGCACAAGCAGAGGAGGGGCAGAGAGAGAGGGAGACAGAGGATCCAAAGCAGGTTCTGTACTGTCAGTGCAAAACCTGACGTGGGGCTCGAACTCACGTACCTCAAGATCATGACCTGAGCTGAAGTCCGAGCTCAATGGTCTGGGCCACCCAGGCACCCCATTAGTCACTTCTTTAAAGGCTCTATCTCCAAATACATAGTCACATTCTGAAGTATAAGGATTAGGACTTCACGATTCGAATTTTGGAGACACATTCAGCCCATAACAAGCCCCTATGCCTAGACACTATGCAAATGTCAAGCTCTTAACCCAGACACATCTGGACTCAAAGCAAGGCCACTACTAGTTTTGTGACCTAGCTAAGGTCCCTGAACCTAAATTTTACTTTCAGCCTCTTTTAAACTGAGGATAATGACCCCTACGCCTCATTAGCTCCTTGAGATAGGGGTACACATACAGTGTTCAATAAAAATTTGTTCTTAGTAACATTGCTTTGGGGTGCCTGGGTGGCTCAGTCGGTTGAGTGACCGACTTCGGCTCAGGTCATGATCTCACGGTTTGTGAGTTCGAGCCCCATGTTGGGCTCTGTGCTGACAGCTCAGAGCCTGGAGCCTGCTTCTGATTCTGTGTCTCCCTCTCTCTCTGCCCCTCCCCCATTCATGCTCTGTCTCTCTCTGTCTCAGAAATAAATAAACATTTAAAAAAATTTAAAAAAATAATATTGCTTTATTTTTCTGATGTTTAAAGTATTTGTCTTTTTGTGACCTTTTGCTTAGGCTTGCTTATCGCTGTACGTTTCCTTCTTCAATCCACTAGGGGCTTTGAAGCCAGAAAATTAAATTTGTTAGAATTAAACATAAAGGCTCCAAATCAAGACCAAAGGCTCTCCTGCACATAAAGACCACAGACTTCAGCATGTGGGATTTCAGATCTCTCTTCCAGGTCAATAGTTTGCTTGGTTGTTTCTGGGGGAATTCCTTTCCTCATTGGCATTTCTGTTCCAGATAGAATACAGTATTTACCAAGCATGTTAGATAAGGCAATTCCAATGTGAGGTGTGGCTTTGTCACCATTCCAAATTTTAAAAAAGAGGGCAGTGGTGTCACAGATTGACCAAAATCTAGTGACATTCTACAATAAACAATCATTTGTTTTGGAAATGGTTGGGATGGTAGCTACTCATCTAAATGCTGCATACCACAGTGCAAATAAGTCTCAGATGCTAAACTGTCTTCTGGAAAGTTTTCCCAAAGGAAGTACAGCTCTTAGAACTCCTCTGACTTAAGAGTTCCTTTTAAGGC
The DNA here is from genome assembly GCF_028018385.1 of Neofelis nebulosa. Lineage (NCBI taxonomy): Eukaryota > Metazoa > Chordata > Mammalia > Carnivora > Felidae > Neofelis > Neofelis nebulosa. The sequence continues at coordinate 4,690,937 of NC_080794.1, read as the reverse complement.
TTATTCTAAAGCTGGGTTCGGCCAACTCTTTCTGCAAATGGCCAAGCTGTAAATAGTTGAGGTTTGGGGGCCACATGGCTCCTGTCACAAACCTGCCATTGCAGCGGGAAAGCAGTGATAAATGATACCAAACAAATGGCTGTACGCCAACTCAAAGTTTGTATGGGTGCTGAAATTTGGTTCTTGTAAAACGTCAACGTGTCAGGAAACATGACTTTTCTTTTGATTTCTTTTTAGCCAGCTGAAAAGACGAAGACCACGGGGCGCCTGGGTGGCGCAGTCGGTTAAGCGTCCGACTTCAGCCAGGTCACGATCTCGCGGCCCATGAGTTCGAGCCCCGCGTCAGGCTCTGGGCTGATGGCTCGGAGCCTGGAGCCTGTTTCCGATTCTGTGTCTCCCTCTCTCTCTGTCCCTCCCCCGTTCATGCTCTGTCTCTCTCTGTCCCAAAAAATAAAATAAACGTTGAAAGAAAAAAAAAAAAAAAAAAAGACGAAGACCATTCTTAGCATGGGCCGCGTAAAAAGAAGCAGTGGGTCAGATTTGGCCCAGAAGCTGCAATTTGCCCACTGCTGTTAGATTCTAAAAGCTCAACCTGTATTTGTTGTTAACCATAACCCAGTTTTCCTAGTGAAAATGGTTTGAAAGCTAAGGGTCAACCTGGAACCCCTGTTTCCTTCTCCCATGTTCTCTTCCTGAAAACGACCAATGCCATAGCTGCTCCCTACCTGACGGGAGCTGTAAAGGCTACTGTAAAACAAACCAAATTAGCTTCCTTTTCTGAGCACTTTATTTATTTATTTATTTATTTAGATGTTTATTTATTTAGGGGCACCTGGGTGGCTCAGTCAGTTAAGCGTCTTGAGTCTTGGTTTCAGCTCAGATCATGATCTCACGGTTTGTGGGCTCGGGCCCCACATGGGGCCCCGTGCTGACAGTGTGGAGCCTGCCTGGGATTCTCTCTCTTCCTTTCTCTCTGCCCCTCCCCCCACTGGCTCTCTCTGTCTCTCTCTCTCAAAAATAAATAAACTTAAAATTAAAAAAAAATAAATAAAGTGTATTTTTTTAGTTTGAGAGAGAGAGAGAGAGAGAGTGCCAACAGGAGAGGGGCAGAGAGAAAGAGGGAGAGAGAGAATCTCAAGCAGGCTCTATGCTATCAGGGCGGAGCCAGGCGTGGGGCTTGAACCCACCAACTGCGAAATTATGACCTGAGCTGAAACCAAGAGTTGGATGCTTACCTGACTGAGCTACCCAGGTGCTCTGAGCACTTCAATTAAGTGCTGTTCTGAGCACTTTATTTTTTATTTTTATTTTTTTTATTTTAAATGTTTATTTATTTTTGAGACAGAGAGAGACAGAGCATGAACGGGGGAGGGTCAGAGAGAGAGGGAGACACAGAATCTGAAGCAGACTCCAGGCTCTGAGTTGTCAGCACAGAGCCGGACGCGGGGCTTGAACTCACCAACCATGAGATCATGACCTGAGCCAAAGTCGGACGCTTAACCGACTGAGCCACCCAGGCGCCCCTGTTCTGAGCACTTTAAATAAAAGTTTCAAAACCTCTCTTCATAAACAGGGATAAGGCAGCGTCATGATGCAAGGCCCCATGCTTACAACTGACAGCAACAGGGACTGAGCTATCATCCAGACCCCTATTTACAACACAGCAAAAAAGTGACAGCCTTACAGTCATATGCACACAAAACTGTACTTTTACCAAACATCTGCATGATATAACCTTGCTCAGGGGGATGAATAAAGAAGTCACCTTACAGTAAACTGACATGTTCTTAATTATTTCTTCCTTCCCTAGTGTTCCTTACTCCTCGGGGGAAAAAAAAAAAAAAATTCACGGTATAAAAGTTATATGGGAAATGCCTCAGTCTATAATGCCTCCTTTTATTTTTCTACAGCCCTTCCCTCTGAAAAGGTAAACGTGTACCCCAGTTTCCCCTTCCACTCTCATACCGTTCCCACGCAGGTGTTGCTGCATTTTTTTTTTAAACAAGGAAAAGTAAAGAGACGTTCAGTTGTTTGAAATAATTCCCAGAGTCCTTGGCAGAGCAGAGACTGCAGATCATCCCTGAATCACCAACCTAAGTCTTCTTCCCGAGAGACCACCAAGCTCCTTGCATAAACTGGAAGCCTGGACTTTGTGAGATGCAAAAGTTCTGCCGTAGACACATCCCGTTCCTGTATCAAGGTGATGACCAGGAGAACAGCAACTTTGTAATCCCCACCGTTACCATTCTAGGCAAGCTAGGGTTGGCTGTACTGACTGGGTGACAATAAGCTCAGGGATTTGCCACCTACAGTGCGAGAGGAGTTAACCCAGCAAACAAACCACGGCCACAGCATGTCCGGAAGACAGGCACGAACCATAACTCCAATTCGAGTTGTCTAGTATTTTTCTAGAACATATTTTTCTAGTAATGAAGTATACTGGCTTCAGCCGACCAACTGTCTGACTTCCGGCCACGAGACCGGTGTTTTGCTACCACGTGGAACATCAAAATGTGTCAGATACCGGGTCGACACAAAACCGGGAGAAGAGTAGCTTTGATTTAGGGAATTCTGAAGTTTGCTGGAACCCTATCTGAATTAATGAAGTCAATTCTATCGAGGACAAGAATTCATTGATTTGCTAATGTTACGAACTGAGAGGCACCTTTTTCATCTAGTTTATCCTTAAGTGCCCCTTGCACCGGATTTCCTAAATGAACTCTTGTTTTGCATGAATACAGACTTTCTTAGGAACTACAATGTAATCTGAATACCAATAATAAGACATCTATCCCCACCTTTTTTCTTATTTAAACAGGAACTGCATTTTTCCTAATTAAAAAAAAAAAAAAGAGGAGGAGACAGAATCTAGGAGATAACTGTCTAATCGAGATGTAAACTCATATTTTCTTGAGATTTAATTAGCTGTTATGATGAGGTTATACATGAGCTGTGCCAGTGGTAGAAAATCCCACCCAGTAAAGCAAATGCATTCTTTTCCTCGCAACATTGTTCTTATGCTGTTCTACTCTTAAAATACCATTACTTAGAAGGTACTGAAAGTGATAAACTCTTCCCAATGTTCACTCAACACGGTGACCCAGTTGTAGACTTTCTGAAACCCAGTGGAAAGAGTTCTGCAGAGAATGAATATTCTCCATTCAGAACAAATAAATGTACTGCAAAGGAAAAGCACGGTGACCTCTAAATGTTCCCAGAAAGGGACCCAGCTAAAGACAACGGAAGCGACACTTGGGGACATATAGCTAAAGAGTGGTGTTGGCAAAGGTGAAAAGTAAGAGAATACGTCTTGTTTAGGGCTAAGTTTTTAACGTATCACAATACAAGCTAGAATTCTGTTTACTACAGTTTAGAAATTCACCTCAGATTTCTAAACCATTGCTTTACAGGATCTTGGTGGAAAGTGTACTATTTACTATTACTCAGTACCACTTATTACTAAAACAATCAACTGGGTTTAGCCCAAGGGGATTATATACAAATAAACCCTGGGAAGTGTCGAAGGGGTGGAGTGATGTAAGAGTTGGCTCCACAAGTTGATTCACCTGCTCCGGAGGTGGGGGCAGGGGGCGGGTCCAGTATCCCGGCAGGGATCACTCCAGGCCCAGATTCTAGGACTACACTGGGAAGTAGTAAGTGTGTGCCCTTGTGCACGCCAAGATGGATTGTTCAAAGATTGGATCTCGTGGAGAAAAGGGGGACTTCGCTGAGCATTCTTTGGGATACTTTCCAGGGTTCAAACATCAACTTATAAATATCTCCAACCAAGTGTGTGTGCCCCACTTAGCCGCTGGGAAAAATGCAGCCTTCATTCACCTAATCCGGCAGAGTAAGGGCGCCCTGGGGCACTCGCCGGCCTCGGCTTTCACCCGAGGACGCTCTTCCATTCGTGAGCGTCCTGCTGGGTGAGTAGTGCGGGGTGGGGGAAGAGTCGCTGCGAAGTTGAAGGGTGGCCTCGCACACCTAAAGTTGAAAAAAACTGCTGAATCAGGGTGCCCCCATTTTGCCGGATCCTAGGCAATCGGATGCTCCCTTCCCTCACCCCTCCTCCTACTCTGAAAAGAAACCGGATCCGCCTGTCCGCTCGGAGGTCACCTGCGAAGAGCAGAGTGATGTCACTCGGCTATCCCCACAACCTCCCCCCAAACGGCAAAAAGCCGAGAAATCTATGCATCACCCAAAGACAGGGCACCCTCCGGAAGGTGACCCTCCAGCGCGGCCTCGGCCCTGCGGGACGGGGTCAGGACGAAGGTGAGCGCCCTCGGAGCAGTGGACAGTTTCCAGCATCCCCTCGCCTCGCCGCGCGGCGGCCGGGATGCTCCGGATTCCTACCGGACAGTCTGGTGCAGGGCACCGCCAAAAAAACAGGACGCAGCCCGCGAAGCCCCCGCAGCCACCCGGGCCGAAGGCTTCGGGGACCACTTCCCAGGAGTTACGGGAGGCAACACCCAGGGCGTGTTCCGCGGCCACGGCACCGGCTTCCGGCTCCGCCGGGTGTGCGCGCCGCGGGAGGGCCCGGGGCGCCGGGGCGCGGGCGGCGGGCGGGGAGGGTGCAGGGGGGTGGCCGCGGCGGCTGGCCCCTACCTGTGGTGGAGAGCACGGTGCTGGCGAAGAAGAGCGCGGAGGTGAAGTCCCAGTTCCAGTTGCCCGAGGCGTTGCTGAGCACCGACACGCCGTAGTTGCTGGCCTCCAGCACGCGGCCCAGGAACTGCTCGAGCTGCTGCTCCGACAGGCACTCGTGCTCCTCCAGGAAGCGCCGCTTCAGCTTGCGCAGCTCCTGGCGCAGCAGGTCCTCGTAGGGCAGCTCCACCGACGAGAAGACCACGGCGCCGAAGACCAGGTAGAGCAGGTAGCCGAGCACCAGGAAGCCGAAGCACCAGGCCGAGCGGTGCCGCTCCACCAGGCGCACGCACGAGCTGCCGGCCAGGGACTGCAGCATCTTCCCCCGCCGCCGCCGCCGCCGCCAAAGCCGCCGCCGCCAAAGCCGCCACAGCCGAGGCCCACGCCGCAGACCGGCCCCAGCGCGGCCAGCCGCCCCGCCGCCCCTCGGCCCCGCCCAGGCCCCGCCCCCGGCAGCCCGGGCCCCGCCCCCGGCCCGCCGCCCACTCCCCCACGCGCGCCCTCCGCGCTCCCCGGCAGCGCCGTGTGCCTGCGATTGGCTCGCCCGGGAGTCGTTTTGCTTCCTTCTTTTCCTGTTCCCTCGCACTGTAAGAGGCCCCGATGATGTGGCGCTGACGTGGCTGGCGGCTCAGGTAACCCGCGAGTCGGCCGAGACCGCGAGGCAAACTTGGCTGGAGCGCCGGGGCTGGGCGCGCGGCCCCGGGGCCCCCGCCCTTCGCGTGGTCCCGCTGGCCGGGCGCTGGCGCGCAGACCCCTGAACTGCCGCCGCGGCCACCCGCTGCGTCCTGCCCCCTTGGGTAACCAAACCAGAGCGGACGGCGGGAGGGGTGTGACAGGGTGTGCGCGTGTTGCGTGGGACCGTGCGCTGCCTGTCCAGGCCTTCGGCCCCAGCTACAACTTGCTTGCCACCTATTTTTTGTTAATCAAAGCCTGCATTTCCAAGTAGCGAGCACTGGAATTCTTTCCTTCGTCTGCCTTATTGGTCCAAGCAAGGCTCGCAATCTGGTGCCAATGCTGATGGTGAAAATATCAGAACCTCAGGGTTGGAAGGCACTTTGGATCTTAGAAGTCTTTTTCCACCCACCCACCCACTCAACTCCTTACAAAAAGAATCCGAGAATTGAAGAGAGTTGGAAAAGTCACATTTCTGAACTCTTCCCTCTTTAAAACATAAAGAGGGGAAGAACGGTCCACAGAAGAAACTGAGCTTTCCCGAATGCTCTTTTTAAGGTGACAGGGTCAGTGAGCCACTTTTTTTTAAAGGTGACGGTGGGTGAGAGTAAATATTGGCACACCCTCCTGGAAAGGCAAATTGGCAAATGCTTCTAGAGCCTTGAACATTTTCTGTACTCTGACTCCATGATCTGTCCTAAGAAAATAATCAGGCAAAGATTTATAGGCAAGACTATTCATAAATAGTGTATATGTATATTATATATATGCAATACACGTGTATATATTATGAAATAATTAAGGGTCAAGAATAACCAAAATGTTCCAAATAGAGGAATGAATGAATTATGGTATCACTATAGCATGGATATTGTATAGCTATTAAAGATGTGTTTCAGGGTGCCTGGATGGCTCAGTCAGTTAAGCCTCCGGCTCTTGATTTCAGCTCAGGTCGTGGTCTCATGGTTCATGGGATCAAGTCCTGCATCAGGCTCTGTGCTGACAGCATGGAGCCTGCTTGGGATTCTCTCTCTCCCTCTCTCTCTCTCTGCCCCTTCCCCACTCTCTTGCATGCATGTGCACTCTCTCTCTCTCTCTCTCAAAATAAACATAAAAAAGATGTGTTTGAAAACCATTGAAGCATAAGCAAGTGTATGTATTGAATATATACAGTCTTATGTATAGAATCTCAAGTAGGTAAATTAGCTCCCAACAGCTGTCTTTGGGTGATAGTGGAGAACATAAGTGACTTTTATTTCTTGTACATTTTTATGGTTTTCTGATTTTCTGCAGAAATGTTTTTTTTCTATGTAGTTGATCTGTGAGGCAGATGCAGTTCTATTTTATAAGACAAAATACAAATATTTTCCATATTTGAGTCTCTCCCAGCTGAACCTGGCCTAACTCATGAGATACAAGAACATGGTTGCTGTTTTCAGCTGTTAAGTTTTGAGATAGCTTTTTATCCACTGATAGGTGCCTGGAACAGCGTGCATCTGGATTATGCTGAACTTTACAAATCATCGTTAGAAGTTTTCTTCGGATAAATTTGTCATTGTCTGCCATATTTCACTTCTCTGACTTAGACTCTACCTTGGTTCCATATTACAGCTAGGCCAGGGATAGCAAATACTTGCAAATCGTATGTTACCCTCAGGCTATCGGTAGAAATTGGAAATACCATGTGAGCGGTCTGGTGGGGACCAGGTCTTGCTGCAGGGGATGAGATGTGTTGAGTGAAGCCTGGAGATGGGAGTGGGCTGGGGAGTGCGGGTATTTCTGTGGTTTTGGCTCTCAGAGTTGACCCAAATCATGAGAATCAAGGCTGGCTGTCTCCCATCTTCTTCTTGGCCCACTGCTCTGGACACACGATTCACCTGTCTTCAGGGTAGTTAGCAATCTCAGCAATGTCAATCAAGACTAGGACTTTGGTCGACTAGCTACATCCCTCCTGTGACCATGCGGGCTGGAGCTGAGATCCCTGACACCCTATCCCCACCTCAGCATGGCAGAGGACATTGCAAGCATTTCTCAGGGGGGAAAAAAGGAATATGGAAGAAAACTTAGAGGAAAGGGTAGAGATTCACTAGAGGGGAGAAGAGTGGGATGGGAGGGGGTGCAGTGGGCGAGAGAAGCAGTGAGGTGCTTTCTTCAGGGTGTTCACATTAATTAACATAATTTGGAGACAAGTTGACTAAGCTTTGTGAGAAACAAACCTTGCACTAGGCAGAGCCTTGCAAGTTAATCTGACACGGAGCTCATGATGTAAATGATCACCGTTGTGCTATATGATAATTAGGCATAAATGGCAAGCAGTTCCTGTAAATAGGTTTTATTCTCTCAACAGGTTGAGACAATGAGAACTATTTATAGACAGGGTAGCTGTCTAGGAAAGTGTTTCACTTACAAAAAGTGAAATTCACAAACACAGTGTTAGGGAAGCCCAGCCAATCAGCAACACGTACACAATATTAGCATTTATGATTCCTTTTCTGGGTTTACACCCAAACGAATTGAAAGCAGGAACTCAAAGAGGCATTTATGCAGCCATGTTCACAGCATTATTCACAACAGTCAAGGCGTGGAAGTACCCCAGTGTCCATCAACAGATGATGGATAAGCAAAAAGTAGTATAAATTCACAATGGAATATGTTTCAGTCTTAAGAAAGAATGAAATTCTGGGGCATCTGGGTGGCTCAGTCGGTCAAGCATCCGACTTCAACTCAGGTCATGATCTCGCGGTTCGTGAGTTCGAGCCCCACGTGTGGCTCTGTGCTCACAGCTCGGAGCCTGGAGCCTGCTTCGGATTCTGTGTCTCCCGCTTTCTCAGCCCTTCCCTGGCTTGTGCTCTGTTTCTCTCTTTCAAAAATAAATAAACATTAAAAATTTTTTAAAAAAGGAATGAAATTCTGACACATGCTACAATATAAATGAGCTTGAGAAGACCTACGTTAAGTGAAATAAGCCAATCACAGAAGGGTAAAAACTATATGATTCCACGGTAAGAAATCTAGAGGAGTCAAATTCACAGAGGCAGAAAGTAGAAGGAATTATATTTGCCAGGGGCTGGGAAGAAAGGGGAACCAGGGAGTTGGTGTTTAGTAGGAACAGAGTTTAGTTTTGCAGGGTGAAAAAATACTGGAGACGATGGTCATTCTTGCACAGTAATGGGAATGTGCTTAATGCAGCTGAATTGCACACTTTTACCATAATTTAAAAAAATGTTAGCATGGGGGTGCCTGGGTAGCTCGGTTGGTTAAGTGTCCAACTCTTAATTTCGGCTCAGGTTTTGATCTCAAGGTTTGTGAGATCGAGCCCCATATTGGGCTCTGCACTGACGGTGTAGAACCCGCTTCAGATTCTGTCTCTCCCTCTTTCTCTCTGCCCTTCTCCCATGAGCTCTCTCTCTCTCTCAAAAATAAATAAACATTTAAAAAAAAATGTTAGCATTTGGGTTGACAGTAGGAATGTGGTCATTAAGAGTGGGTTGAAGCTGTCCCACCCGCCAGCGAGCGGCCGTCTCCCTGATGTGGGTCCTTGAAGAAGCAGACATCCTTCATCTCCAGAGAGTGTTGGGACAGTGTTGAGACAGTCCAGGGAAATGGGACAGTTCCTCAGTGATGTGGCTCATACCCAGATGAGATACACGAGGCTGGTGTTGGATCCGGAAACTCAGCCTGGAGAAATGGTGGAAGGAATCCAGACATTTGCCCTGAGGGAAAAAAAATTTAGGATGATCGGATAGCTGCATGCCAAGAAAAAAAATGTGAATTTATTTTGTGTGTCTTCAAAGGGTGTAGGACTTAGAAATCACTCTAAGAGAGAACATTCTAATCATGACTTGACCACCAATGGAATGAGCTGCCTCTGGAAACAGCTTGAGGCCCTGAGCGTTGGAACAGAAGGCAATCAATCGCAAATTAGCAAAATACAATGGAGAGCGTTTAGCGTCTTCAGGCTCCTTCCAAGTCTGAGATTTTACCGTTGCGGTGTATACAAGGTCAAGTGTATGAGGAGATCAGGAGTAAAATAGGTGAGACACAAAGTTGCCCTGAGATTCCTCTTAAAATTACGGATTCCTAGCCAGGAACCCCGACACGCTCCGGCCCTTGAGCTGCCAGCTCCTGGTGGTGTCATGACCACGTGTCAGGGAACCCCAACACAGTGGACCCCCCCCCCAGCTTCTCTGCCATTTTTGGCAAAGGGTGTTGCCATCCCCCCTGACTGTGGTGGGAGATGTCCATCCTGTGAGAAGTGCAGATCAGGTTCAGTGTGTAGATAGCATCTGGTGTTAGAGCAGCGAGCGACAGATGACTCCCCTTCAGGTCCTCCCTCCCACGCCGCCCTGTGACAGGTTGTCCACCTTGACCTGAACAATGCTCACAATTTCCCTGCTCTCATCTCTGTCTCTTAACCACGCCTCCAGTCACACTTTACCTGTGCGTGTTAAAACAATTGATCCCTGCTCACCTGTTATTCGGCACGGCCTCCATGGGTGCAAGGAATAAGGAGGGAAAAGAAAGGAAGATGGGGCTCTCCTGGAAGCAAGAGAAAGGGATCAAATAGAAGAGGGAGAAGCTAAAGCTTAAAGAAAAAAATTTTTTAATTAAAAGAGCTATTTTAGAGAGCATTCTTTTTTTTAATGTTTATTTTTGAGAGACAGAGACAGAGTGCGAGTGGGGGAGGGGCAGAGAGAGAGGGAGACACAGAATCCGAAGCAGGCTCCAGGTTCTGAGCGGTCCGCGCAGAGCCCCACGCGGGGCTTGAACCCACCAACTGTGAGGTGATGACCTGAGCCGAAGTCGGATGCTTAACCGACTGAGCCACCCAGGTGCCCAGAAGAGTATTCTGATGACATCCGCTGCTCTGCCGTGCCATGCACATTGGGACAGTGTTCCCCACCCCCAGCTGTGCACTTACCTCCACCACGGTCCCCCACCATGCTCTGCCTCTGAGCTCCTGCTCACCTGAACTGAGGTCCCCGCACTGTTCACTCAGTGCTTCATCACTGTCCAAAACCAGGTCATGTGTCTGAGCAGAGGAATGGCTTGGTTATCCCATGTTTCAAACTACTACACAGGGTGGAAGGTTATCGCCCTAATGCCAGAAGAGAGAGAGAGAGAAAAAAGAGTTAGACAGTATCTCTTTTGCCTCTTGGAGTGGTCCAGCCTGGGTGCTGGTTATCATCAGTGCTCCTGCCGTGTGACAGGACCTGGCCAGCAAGCTCTGTGACAGCACACTGCACTCCATAAACTATTGCGTTTGCACGCGAGACCCCAAGTGTCCTTCAGGAAGCTCTCCAGCAGAGAGTGACTTTATGCTGAAGGTCAGTGGTTTAACTTTTCAAGAACCTACCTACTCAGAGAGAAAATCTTCAAATCTGGGCACACTGAGATTCCCCCTTGACCCCCTGAATCTCCCTGAACTCTAGGGCCAGGACTTCAAATGAAGTCTATAAATACTCAGTCCACACACTTCTGAGTTTGCTATATTAGTACCTTCCCTAGATCCTAGAATAGTTTACTTTCCTCCCTATCACACTTCTGCTTAAACTTTCCTGTATTACAAGACCCCATTCAAATCTGCCCCTCAGGTCACCTATTTAAATTATCTGAACACACAAAACTCTACCTCTCCCCTCATGCTACACACGTGACCTGTTTGAGCCTCCTGGTCCCTAACATATGGCTCCCAGTGTTCATTATTTTTATGAGTACAGTGGACCCTTGAACGACGTGGGTTTGAACTTCATAGGTCCACTTACAGACTTTATACAGCACAGTACTGTAAATGTGTTTTCTCTCCCTTATGATTTTCTTAATAACATTTTCTTTTGTCTAGCTTCCTTTGTTACAAGAATGCAGCATGTAACACACAGGGCATACAAAATATGTATTAATCGACACCGTTTATGTTATTGGTAAGGCTTCCGGTCAGGAGTTGGCCATTAGTGGTTAAGTTTGGGGGGAGTCAGAAGTTATTTGTGGATTTGCAACTGCACGGGGGATTGGTGCCTCTAACCCCTGCATTGTTCAAGGGTCAACCACAGACGCTTTGTCTTGCAATTAGGGTGTACACTCTTAGGAAGAATCCCTATGTCTCTTAGTTCTTTGTATCCTTGATAAAGCTCAGCACAGTTTTTTCACATGATGTATGTACCGTAAATACCTTTGATTGTTTGATTAATAAATAATCACAATGATTACACTTTCCCCAGCAGGAAAGATTTGTTTAGTGAGAAATATTTTTAGAACCATGGTCAATTATCCATGTTTATGCAATAAGTATTTGTTATTGCTTTTAATGTGAGGAAGCTGGTTCTTAGCACAAGGACTTGCCCGAGGGGCCCTTGACAAGGAAATGATTTATCTTGGGGCTAATTTTGTTCCATTGGGATTCTAGGATTTTGCATATATAAAGAAGACTTCTCGGGTTCTTTTTTATTCAATGGAAGGCAAAGGTCGTCTGTTAGACTTTGATCGTTTGTCCTGAGCACCACCTTTGAAACAAGGCACAACAGAACAGCACACACTCTTACAGATTCTAGAAGGAGCAGAACTATGGCCATGACCCAATCCCTAATGTGACTGATTGGACTAGGGATAGTTTGAACCAAAGCTGGTCAAACCAATGATTATCTGCCCACCAACCAGATTCCCTACAATTATTTGAAAACCCAGTGGGGATTCTCAGGCACTGGGGGTGCTGGGACTGAAAGGGATCAGGTTCAAGAGAAGGAAACTGCCTGCATGAAAAGCAAGAAAGGAAAAGATGGAAGAGAAAGCTTCAGTGAGATGAGAGAGGAGGAGGGGGATTGTATAGATTGAGCAGTAAATAAAGAGTGAGAAAGCAGAAATAGCTGGTGAGATAATACCTCCAAAATGCTTGACTGTGAGAAGGGATGAGAAAGAACAGAAGTTAGGGGAATGAACAGAGTGTCATCTATCATTTTAAGGTGAGATTTTAACAGAAAGACATTGGAAACAATCAAGAAAGGGACTGGGAAGTGGAGCAGGAAGAGAACCGGGGGAGAGCGGTGACCTGTAAGATAAAGGAGGAGAGAGATTAACCAGGAAAATACACAAGAGGGTTGGATGCTGTAGGAGGACACTCAAACAGAAGGTTGAAGTGTGACCATCATGGAGTTGTTGGAAACCCTACCCAGTGCAGTTGTAGAGGGCCCAGAAGTTACTGTAGTTAAGGAGAGGGAGGTGGAGGGCGCCTGGGTGGCTCAGTCGGTTAAGCGTCTGACGTCAGCCCAGGTCATGATCTCAGAGTTCGTGGGTTCAAGCCCCGCATCAGGCTCTGTGCTGACAGCTCGGAGCCCTGGAGCCTGCTACAGACTCTGTGTCTCCCTCTCTCTCTGCCCCTCCCCCACTCCCCCCCCTCTCTTGCAAGAATAAATAAACATTGAAATAATAATAATAATAATAATAATAATAATAATAAAAGAAGAGCAAGGTGGATAAGTGAAGACAGTAAGCTCAGAACATCCAGCTAGCCCATGGAGAAAAGGGAGCCACTAAATGGGGATACAGGATGGGAGGGGGGAGTGGTTGTGGGTGTGGACTTGCTCTATGCTTAAGATGGGAGAGAACTGAGCATGACTGGGTATTGCAGGGAAGTAGCCAGTGGAGAAGTAGGGTTTAAGCAAGAGAAGAAAAAGGAGACACTTAATAAAGAATGGTTTCAGAGGAAGTAGGCATGACTGCACTCAATAGCATAGAAGTAGACAAAGAAAGAGAAAAAAGTTAAGTGGTCGGTCTGTTCATTCATTTATTTATTGCTTCATTTAACACATAGAGTTTGAATACCTGCCATGTGGCAAGACTTGCGCTAGGCTCAGAGAATGTAATAGTGAGCAAGATGTTTATGTTTCTTGTCTTAAAGGAACATATTCAAATGTGACAGTCAAACATTAACTAAATACAAAGAGCAAGGCCCAGGGACCTATAAAGTATCTAACAGGGAACTCTGTCGGAATATGGGAACCAGAAAGGCTTCCCTGAGTCCATGCTGTTTGAGCTGAGCTAAAAGGTGATAGGAATTGGGGGCACCTGGGTGGTTCAGTTAGTTAACTTTCCAACTTTGGATCGGGTCATGATCTCACAGTTTGTGGGTTCGAGCCCCACGCTGGGCTCTGTGCTGACAGCTCGGAGCCTGGAGCGTGCTTCAGATTCTGTCTCCCTCTCTCTGTCCCTCCTCTGCTTGCACTGTCTCGCTCTCTCTCAAAAAATGAATAAATGTTTAAAAAATGTTTATAAGATGATAGGAATTAACTAAAATAAAGAGGTGGGCCTGCAGGAGGGTCTGGAACTGGTGGGAAAACAGGCTATGAAGGCAGTGGGGCCAGATCACACAGGACCTTCCTTGCAGGGCAGCTTAAGAATACAGGTCTTTTTCTTGGAATCCAGGGAAGGGTTTTCAGCATAAGAATTTACGTTTCAAAATGGCTGCTTGGCAGTGTGAAGAATGGGTCTGAGCAGAGCAGGAGTGGGTGCCATGGGACCACTGGAGTTCCCAGGAGGCAAATGATGACAGGTTACCTCCTTGTGTGAATGCAGTAAGGGCAGGGATCACTGTCTGTTCAGTAGCCAACAGGATTGGACACATAGTGGGAGCTACGTGCTAAGTTGGGAGAACAATCAGGTTTGCACAAGAAGCTCATGATCTCAGTTTAGGACAAGCTGAGTGAGTTACTTTTCAGATGCTCAAGGAAACACATCCCACTAGGCAGTTGTGTATACAAGCTTAGAGCTCGGAGAATTCCGGTGGAGATGTAAATCCACATGGTGGGTTATCCAATTTAACATCCATATATGCAACACTTCTAGAGAATGACAGTTTTGGCTTTGCAATGGAAGTGAGTGACTGAAGTTTAGTCAAGGTATAAGATTACTGGCATAAAGAAGGTCAAGAACACAGATCTCTATGTTGGTTGCTGGATGGGACGTCCACATGGATGTCAAATATTTCCCAGGAAGATGGTGGGGGTTGGTGTGAGAGACAGCATAAACCTAGTGCCAAAGTCCTCAGGGACCTGAGGAGTGATAGAGGAAACAAGGAGAACAGGTTGAGAAATTGTCCCCAAGTGCTTTGAAGGCGCACAGGTCAAAGGAAGGTACGAGATTAGGTTTCAGAAGACGCTGTTTCTACCTCCATCCAACTATGCAGCTTGAGTAAGTCATTGAATGTCCCTCAGAGTGGTAATAACTCATCACCTGTCTCTACCTACAATGGGAATCAAGGAGAATAATTTTTATATAAATATGTAATTGAGCACCATGGAAAAGTAAGGCATGGCTGCACTTAGTTTTCACACCTGAGCTGTGATAAAAGCCCCAAGAATTCAGAAGACAAAAGACATTGTGAACTGCCTTGGGTTACCCAAAAATGTCTTCTTGAGTGAAGCCGTTCTTGAGCTGGGACTTCAAATACCAGGTGGTAGATACCGACCTATGTTAAAAAACAGTTTAAGAAAATATTTGAGACAAGAATTAGCAAACCACAGATTGACCCTAAAATGAAAATTCAATAGAAGGCAGACTCTGAGTAAATAAACAAAGTAGAAATAAAACGTAGATAGGTCTGCTACTGCTTTCTTTCCAATGTGGTTTTATTCTCCAAAGAACAGAAAATGTTTGTCTATTCTTTTGGGTATAAAGTAGTATCAGTGTCAGTATTCAGGAAAGGATATAAATGTCATCGTTAGCGTGTCAGAGTAATAGGAAGAGAGCTTGTAGCGGGTGTGTGTGCATCATAGGCTCAGCAGATAGATAATATCAAGGGCTGAAATCCGAGCTGTGTAGTGCCTGGCCCAGCCCCTTTCTCAAAAGCTCACCTCCTGCTCAGCCTCGTTAGATTTTGGTGAAACCATATCCCATAACTGGCTATCTTTTGAGACCCGGATCCGCGAAGACATCCCAAATAAAGAAGCTTTGCGTTTCTTCCCTGTGGTGACTGAGCCGTTCCCACAGAATGCAAAGTTAGGACCGCTGTGGTACCTTTTTAGTCCCTGAAGGATCCAGAGTTTTGCTCCAGTATTTTGTATGCTTGCCCTGTACTTGCTTTTACTTTTTTTTTTTTTTTTAATGTTTATTTATTTATTTGGGGAGAGACAGCTGTGGGGGGGCAGAGAGGTGGGAGAAAGAGAATCCCCAGCAGGGGTCAGTGCAGAGCCAGATGCAGGGCTCCAACTCATGAACTGTGAGATCACGGCCTGAGTGAGATCAAGAGTTGGACACTTAACCAACTGAATCACCCAGGCGCCCCCTTGTACTTGTTTTTAAAGCACACATACTGTATTAGTGGTCACCTCCTACTGGCCTGTGGCCACCTGCAGTGCTGAATCAGGACACCAAGGCAGCCCCTGAGAATTTGCCCCTCACCCCGGGCTCTTCAGTCAATACTAACCCAGGTACTGCTGCAAAGGGACTTTGCAAATGGAATTAAGGTTATGAATCAGCTGACCTTAAAACAAACAGATTAACCCGGATCATCCAGCAAGGCCCAGTGTAATCACAGGAGCCCTGAAAATCAGAAGAGGAAGGTCAAAGAGTCCATCAGAGAGAGAGGTGATGAGGCAAAGGAGGGGTCAGGGAGCTGGTGAAGCCAGGAAACTTGGATGCTTCTGGAAGCTGACAGCAACCCTCACCTGACAGCCAGCAGGGAAATGGGGACCTCAATGAACCACAGGAACCGGGTTCTACCCACATGCTTCCCTGGCGTCCCTGTTGATGTTCTGTTTAGATGATCAGTTCATTGATATAGAAGGGTGTTACAGCCCCCTACAATTATCGTATTATTATAGATTAGTTCCTTTATGTTTGTCATTAACTTTTTTAGAGATTTTTTTAAAAATTTATTTTTAATTATTTTAATTAAAAGCAATTTTTTTTAGAGAGAGAGTGAGCATGAGCAGGGGAAAGGAGCAGAGAGAGAGAGAGACAGAGAGAGACAGAGAGAGAGAGAGAGAGAGAAAGAGAGAGAATCTTTAGCAGGCTTCACATTCAGCACAGAGCCTGATGCAGGGCTCCATCCCAAAACACTGGGATCATCATGGGAGCCAAAATCAAGAGTTGGACGCTCCACTGACTAAGCCACTCAGATGCCCCATGTTATTTAACTGTTTAATGTATTTTGGTCCTCCTATGTTGGATGCATAAATATTTCTAATTGTTAGATCTTCTTGTTGGATTGTCCCCCCCCTTTATTATTACATAGTATACTTCTTTGTCTCTTGTTACAGTCTTTGTTTTAAAGTCCATTTTGTCTGATATAAGAATTGCCACTCTGGCTTTGTTTTGACATCCATCAGAATGATAGATGTTTCCCCATCCCCTACTTCCAATCTGCAGATATCTTTAGGTCTAAAATGAGTTTCTTCTAGGCAGCATATAGATGGGCCTTGTTTTTTTAGCCATTCTGCCACTGCATCTGTGTCTTCTGATTGGAGCACTTAATCCATTTATGTTCAAAGAATTATCGATACATATTTATTGCCGTTTTATTACTTGTTTTGTGGTTGTTTCTGAAGATTTTTCTCCTGTCCTTTCATGTCTTTCTCTCTTTCATGTTTTGCTGATTTTCTTTAGTGATATATTTGGATTTCTTCCTCTTTATTCTTTGAATATTAATTAATTGTTTTTGACACATGATTACCATTAGGTTTGTATATAACCTCCTCTGCATGTAGCAGTCTATAATAAGTTGATGGCCACTTAAGTATGAATCCATTCTTTACTCCTCTTCTCCCCACATTTTACGTGTATGTTATTGTATTTTATATCTTTTCCTTGTGAATTCCTTGACTGATTTAAAAAAATTTTTTTAATGTTTATTTATTTTTGAGAGACAGAGAGATACAGAGCACGAGTGGGGAAGGGGCAGAGAGAGGGAGAGACACAGAATCTGAAGCAGACTCTAGGCTCCAAGCTGTCAGCACAGAACCCAATGCGGGACTCAAACTCACAAACTGCGAGGTTATGACCTGAGCTGAAGTCGGACGCTTAACCGACTGAGCCACCCAGGCACCAGCCCCCGCCGTTTGACTGATGTTTTTTTTTTTTTTTTTAAGAGAAAAGTTCATTTCTACTGCTTTTGTGTTTCCAACTTCTATATTGTCACTTTTGACCTCTCCTATCCATTCAAAGAGTCCCTTTTAATATTTCTTGTAGAGCTGGTTTAATGGTCAAGAACTTCTTTAGTTTTTTGTTTGTCTGGTAAAGTCTTTATCTTTCCTTCCATTCTGAGTAATAGCCTTGCTGGATAGGGTATTCTTGGCTGCAGATTCTTCCCATTCAGCACTTTGATTATATCACGCAACTTCCTCTGGCTTACAAAGTTTCTGTTGCAAAATCTCCTGCTAGCCTTATGGGTTTTCCCTTCTGAGCTAATAACATCTTTTGTCTTGCTGCCTTAAAAGGGTTCTCTTTATCACTATATTTTGTAAATTTAATTACGATGTGTCTTGCTGTTGGTCTGCTTTTGGATTTTGTTGGGTGTGCTCTGTGCCTCCTGGATCTTTTATCTGTTTCCTTCCCCAGATTAGGAAAGTTTTCAGTGATTATTTCTTTAAATAAATTTTCTGCCCCCCTTTCTCTCTCTTCTTCTTCTG
The DNA here is from genome assembly GCF_028018385.1 of Neofelis nebulosa. Taxonomy (NCBI): domain Eukaryota; kingdom Metazoa; phylum Chordata; class Mammalia; order Carnivora; family Felidae; genus Neofelis; species Neofelis nebulosa. The sequence goes on along the minus strand of NC_080794.1, from coordinate 4,673,007 downwards.
GGATTCCTGTAATATGAATGTTATTATGTTTGATGGAGTCATTGAGTTCCCTAAAGTCTATTCTTGTTTTGCTTAATCCTTTTCTCTTTTGTTCAGCTTAATTACTTTCCATTACTCTGTCTTCTAGGTCACTAATTCATTCCTCTGATTCTTCCTTCCTGATGTTCATTCCATCAAGTGTGTTTCTCATTCATTTATTGCACCCTTTATCCCTGTTATGTTGCTACTTATCACTGTGCTAAGGGCCTCACTCATGTCTTCCACTTTTCTCTCCAGTCCAGTGAGTATCTTTATGACCATTGCTTTAGATTCTGTGTTAGGCATGTTACTTATATCTTATTTCACTTAGATTCTCCAGCCATGGCCTTGTCCTGTTCTTTCATTTGGAATAAATTTCTCTGTCTCCTCATTTTCTCTGCCTTTCCGTGTCTGTTTCTCCATGTTCAGAAAGTCAGCTGTGTCTTCTGCTCTTGAAAGTAGTGATTTTATTAAAACGAGGTCCTGGAGTGCCCTGCAGTCCAGTGTCCCCTGTTCACCAGAACTTGGCCCTTCAGGAGAATATCTTATGTGGGTCTCTTACGCCCTGCTGTTTTGTCTGAGTCAGTTTTCCTTTCAGTGCCGTCATCTGTGCTCTCAGCCTCGTGGGCTGTGCTTGATTTCTGTGGTGTTGGTTGGGACCCAGGCAGGACACCTTTGGAGGAGGGGAGCATGCCCTCTGGGGAACTTGGGAGCAGGGCAGCGATTCTAGCAAAATTCGCAGTAGGCCACGAGTCCCGTGCTGGATCCCTTTAAGTGCTGTGGTGGCTGGGCCTTGCTTGGTGGCTGGGTGTGGCATGTCAGACGTGGACAGTGGGTGGTGGAAGCTGTGCACAGGTTGGCTGGCACGGGGCCACGGGGGCACCCGCACAGCGTCGGCAACATTTGCTGTGAGCCCAGGGCCAAGGCTAGCAGGCTTGGAGTGGGCGAGTCCTCCGGAGAACTCGGTGTGGCCCACTGCTAGTGGATTAGGTAGCAGGTGTCTGTGCAACACCACCTCCTGGAGGTGTCTCTATGTTTATGCTGGGCGGGGGAGAAAGAAGGCACCTCCCTGCCAGCTCCCTCATTTTCAGAGACCTCCCCCAACACGCTCTGAAATCAGCATGAACAGATGTGACTTCTGCTTGCCCCTGGCATTGTGTGAACCATCATTTCCGTGCTGCCTTTCCACGTAGGCTGCTATCTCTTTAAGGGCAGAACCCAGCTATCACTCACCCTCCTGGTGCCCAGCGCTGAGTCAGCTGACTTTTAAAGCTCCAGGGTCCAAGTCCCCCCCCCCCCCCCCCCCCCGGTTATACAAAGTCAAAATATTCAGCCCCTCTGGTTTTTAAAGCCAAACGCACGGGGATTCATCTTCCCAGTGTGAGCTCCCGGATGCGATGGCTTGTTTCGCTGTCCTCTCTGTGGGCAGGTCCCTCCCCTGGGTGGGCAGCCTCTCTCCTCCTTTGTGACCTTTTAGCTGCAGCTTCTTCTCTGTATTGAGTTGTGGTGTTGGTTCTTCCAGTCTTCTGATCGCTCTCTGGTTTATTGACTCGGACGTGGCTGAAATAGTGGAACGGGCTCAGGGCCCTCCAACTCCGCCACCTTCCCAGGCTCCTCTCCGGGTCTGTAATTTAGTTACTGGTGTTGTACCAATGTTGATTTCTAAACTTTTAATAATTGTACCAGGTCTGTACATACCGTTAACATTCAGGTACACCGGGTGAAGAGCGCAGAGGAAGTCCTTGTACTACTTTGCACCTTTTCTGTAAGCCTAAACTTCTTTCAGAGTGAAAATTAAAAGAGAAAAAGACTCGTGATATCAAGTGCTGTCGATGACGGAGAGTAACTGGGAGGCTTCCTGTATTGTCGGTGGGAATATGAAATGTTGCAGTCAGTTTGGAAACATCTTAATACCTTCTCATCAAGTTAATCCTGCAAATTTTCCTCTGACCCAGCAATTCTATTTCTAGGTATCTATTCCAGGAAGATGAAAACCGTCATTGACTATAGTTGAAAACACTGTATTGTAGAATTGGAATTTGCTAAGAGAGGAAATCCTCGGGTGTTCCCACCAAACACACACACACACACACACACACACACACACACACACAAACACGACATATGTGAGACGGGGGATGTGTTCATTAACTTGATGGGTGCAAGCCTTTTACGATGTATACATTTATCAAATCATCACTCTATACACTTTAAATCTTGCAATTTTATTTGTCAAGTATACCTCAACAAAACTCAAAAAAAAAAAAGGGAAGGAAGAGCTCTTAAAAACAAGAAAAACGTCGCCAAAAGGCTTGTTTTCAAATGTTTGTAGTAGCTTTATTTATAATACAATTTGTTTAGAGTATAGGAGTTCATCCAACGGAGTCGTCCCCAGCAATGAAGGAATGAACTGCTGATACACGCAGTATGAATGAATCTAAGGACAATATGTTGTGTGAAGAAGCCAGCATGACATAACATGTCCTGTGTGGTTTCATAAATATGAAATTCTAGCAGGTGAAAGTAATCTGTGCTGGTAGCTATCAGGTTGGTGGTTTCCTGGGGTGGGGGAGAGATTGACTGCACAAGGGAAAAAGAAACTTTCTGGGGAGAGGGAAATATTGACACGTTGTCTAGAGTGGTGGTTACACAGGGGTATACACTCGCAAAAGTGATGCGTGTGCTTAAAATATATGAATGTTATTATTTGTAAATATAACATATTATATGTAAATAGTATATGTTAATAGACCACAGTAATGATTTTTAAAAGTAAAAAGAAAAAGATCTATTAAATATCTACTCTGTTCCAGAAATAAGGAAATATTCTGGGTATTTAAAAATGTTAAAAGTCCCTGCCTTCAACAAGCACACAGGCTGTAGGATAAACAGACAATTACAACACACTGTTGTGACGAATGAGAGCTTGGACTTCTGTCAGATCATCTAGGTTCAAATATCATTTCCTTTATTTTTTTTTTTGGCGAGGGGACGGTCAGAGAGAGAGGGAGAAAGAGAATCCCAACCAGGCTCTGCACTGTCAGCACAGAGCCCGACCCAGGGCTCGACACCACGGACCCTGAGATCATGACCTGAGCTGAAATCAAGAGTCAGATGCTTAACCAACGGAGCCACCCAGGCTCCACATATCATTTCCACCATCTATTGTTTTGCGTTCTATTTTTAAAATATTTTTTTAACATTTATTTTTGAGAGAGAGAGTGAGAGCAGGGGAGGGGCAGAGAGAGAGGGAAACAGAGAATCTGAAGCAGGCTCTGTGCTCTAACCCATGAACCATGAGACCATGACCTGAGCCAAAACCAAGAGTCAGACGCTTAACTGAATGAGCCGCCCAGGAACCCCTCCACCACCTACTGTTAATGTAAACTTTGTGTAAAATTATATAACCTTTCCAAGCCTTGTTTTTTTTCCCCGCTTTTTCTGTAAAAACGGGAATAATAAATATACCAACCACTTAGGGTTGGGAAGATAAACAAGACATTGCATATAAAGTGTTTGCACAACATGGGACACAGAATAAGTGCTCTATAAATCCTTCCACTTGTAAAATTCCACGGGGGCAGGGACTGCATCTGGTTTGCTCATGTGGAAGCTATAGAATCTTTTATGGTGCCTGTCGCGGAGCAGATGTAAAATGAATATTGGTGAGATGAATAAATGGAAGAACCAGGAGGAAGCCACGAGTAGGGAAGTGAGAATTGGGGTTTGGGGTAAGGGAGGGTTGCTCAGTGCCGGGGGGGTGGGGAGGTGGTGGCTGTGCTTTGTCTTCCCCTCTGGGGCCATCTTTCTTCCCCTGGCCACGCTCTTCTTAGAAATGGTTTCTTGGGCTGTCTGCGTGACTCAGTCGGTTGAATGTCCAACTCGTGATTTCAGCTCAGGTTGTGATCTCAGGGTTTGGGGGATCGAGCCCTGAGTCAGGCTCTGTGCAGAGCCTGCTTGGGATTCTCTCTCTCTCTCTTTGCCCTTCCCCTGCTGTCTCTAAATAAATAAATAAATTAATTAATTAACTTAAAAAAAAGAAATGGTTTGTCTTCAGGAATATCATGCCTATTGCCATTCTTTCTCTTTTTGCTCCCATCGAACTCTCTGCCAAGAAAGACCACCCTCTCGGTAATCCCCCAGTTTAAGGCCTACCCCTCCAAAAGTCTTCCCTTAGGTGTCTGAAATTTCTGACCTGAGCACCATGAAAGCTCATTCATTTGGCACTGTGATTCTCACCTTGGAAGGTACCATGTTGTCTCTTGGTCCCTTACAAGACACTCTCTCATGAGACAGACGGATAGGAAGGGAAAGTCAGGCAACAAAAACACGTGCTGTCTTCCACAGAAAACAAGTGGGAAGTGGAGGGAGTTTATGTGACTTCTATTTTATCTGGGAAGTAGGAGGTGAGATCATCTGCTAAGTGTGATTAGGAGGATGATGAGTGCTGGGTCTGAGGAAAGAAAAACAGGAGAGAAAAGTGACAGAAGGAGCAGAGAATGTTGAGACATGTGGAGAACGCCATCGAGGTTGGAGACTGTTTGTAATGGCCATCACCCATTCAGTTTGCATTTTCTGCCACAGTTTTCAGTTCTTTGAATGAGGTCAAAGTAAAGTTTTTCTGGGGATATGGAAGGGTGAAAGAATCAGAAGACTGAAATGTTCCCTCACAAGGAAAGGAGTTAAAATGATGGACTGCGGTGTCTGCAAGGTAGCACAGAGAGGGAAATGAAGGGAGTAAGGAGCTAAAAGCTTGGAAAGAAAATGAAGAATTAAGCAATTGGTGGTCTCCATGAGGCGGGAGGCTAGGAATGGTCACAATATGGCAGTGGGGGAACAAAAGGAGAGCCAGTGGTAGTCACAAGAGGGGAGCTTCATTCTAGAAGCGTGGAGTGAGTTCTCGGTGACGACAATTTCTAGGATTTAGCCATTGCCAGAGTGGAGGGAAGAAAGCCACTGGATGAGCTATGAGTCCAGGATTATGTCTTTTGACATTGAAGACATGCGAGACAACGCCAGAACTGGGGAAGAGAGAGAGACTACATCCCAAGAGCAGAAGTCTTCAGGGTTTCAGGAGCGCATGGGAGATTAGTGGCTAACAAAGATGGCGGTCAGAGGAAGAAGTAGTGCTTTTGGGACTGACCCCCAACTGAGGGTCCTTTTACTGAAGACAGAGATTGACTGGAAGTTGATTTAGGAACTTGGGAACCATGCTAATCGCTTCTGCAGCCCAGACGTGTAGTAAAATGAGTGGCAACCACCGGGGACTGCTGGACGTATGCCAAGAGGACCAAGCTTCAGGAAGGCAGAAGGAATGCTGCGATTGGCGAAAAGAAGTAGATGCAGTGGGTTTGGGGAAGGTCACAAAGGGTAAAATAGAAACTGTGCACAGGAGAGGAGCAGCGGAAATCACAGGTAGAGGAGAGGAAGGCCGGAACAAACTATAGGTGAGAGCGCAAAAAAGCATGGGTATGCAAAGGAGTCTACATTTTGCAAAGTGACCAAGATGATGGAGAAATGCAGCAGAGCACAATTAACGGGCTTCAAAGCAAACTGTGGTACCAAGCAGGGGCAGGTGCAAGGTGCAAGGTGCGACTCAAGACTGTGTGGCCCTGGCTTGCAGTTAACCTGGCCACCAGGCAATGCCTCCTGCCTCTGCGCACCCCCCCCCCCCCCCGCCCCGCTCCCCAGATGCACCTTCAACTTGAGAAATACTGTCGCGGTAAACCGAACACCAGCCTTACCCCCATCTGTGTTACTGTTCCCTGAATGGAGGTTGAGTGCTAGATGTTTTCATTCTAGAATGGCTAGTAAATTAATTTCAGAACACTTTTTTTTCTTTTAAATGCCTTTTACTTTTCCTTCCCCACCCCCACCTTTTTTTTTTTCCATTTTACTCAGTGCTTTAAGGTTTGTAGGTCATTTCCATATAAATCATTCATTAGAGTAACTTCCTTACAGTAACTGTGGACGTAGACGAGGCATTACTCTCCAGTTTTTCTAGATGAGTAAATAAAGAATTTGTGAACTGCTTTTTAAAGGGCATCTTGTTCAATGCTTTTTCAGTGTTTTAAAGGGGCCTGTCCTTTGAATACAAAGTCATGGAGCGTACTTACGGCTCTCACACATGCCTAGAAAATGATTATGATGTACTCGATGATATATTTAAAAATGAAACCTAAGGGCTTGGTAATAACAGCTTCCTGTCACTGTTACTTTGCCATCGTTCAAGGACTTTTAAATCACTGAGAAATATATTTGTTCTGTGCTGAAAAATTACATAAACGCAGGTGCAAGTGACAGATAATCAATAACGAAAATGATTACTAGCGGTGGCTGTATTTGAAACAATGAGTATGTTTGGTGTCTATTGTAGACAGTAATGAGTAGTCGCTGCAAAAGAAGCTGATAGACTTAAGTCAGTGGCTCTGAGAGTTTTATAACTCTAAAAGACTGCCTTTTCAATCCAGATTTTTAAAGGGCAGAAACCTCCCTCAGTGAGCAGCTCTTAGAATGGATACGGCCCTTAGGTGTTTGGAGATCAGGGAAGGGGAGCCTTTTGTAGTGGTTTCCAATCTCATCAGAACAAACTTGGCCAGAAGTATAAAAGGTAAAAATACCCAAAGTGTCTGAACCTTTAAGTGAAATAGATAAAGACTAGGGATTTGGCATAAAAATCATTATAAAATCGTAAGGACCCCACATTTTTACTTGGGCTTTCTAGTAAGTATTTTATACTTTAAAACATTCAGTTGAATTGTATGAAATGGCTTGTTTATAAGTAAAATGAAGGTCAAATGCAAGCAATTTCATATGGCTCAAAGTAACATTTATCTAAACTATGAGATGGTTAGAATCTACACTATGAATGATACATGCTTCTTGTATGAATGATAAAAGCTTCTGTTAGGGTGCCTGGGTGGCTCAGTTGGTTAAGTATCTGACTTCAGCTCAAGTCATGATCTCACGGTTCATGGGTTCGAGCCCCGGGTCGGGCTCTGTGCTGACAGCTTGGAGTCTGAAGCCTGCTTCAGATTCTGTGTCTCCCTCTCTCTCTGCCCCTTCCCTGCTTGTGCTCTTCTCTCTGTCTCAAAAATAAATAAATGTTAAAAAAAATAAAATAAAACTTCTGTTTACCTTCTTGGTCAGTCTTTTCTTTATTTGAAACAGGGAACTTGTAAGGCCCAGCTACTCCTCACAAATCTGCATTTCCACTCTTTTTTTTTTTAATTAAAAAAATTGTCTAAAAACATTTTTTTAATGTTTATTTATTTTTGAGAGAGACAGAGACAGAGTGTGAGTGGGGGAGGTGCAGCGAGAAAGGGAGACAGAATCGAGAGCAGCCTCCAGGCTCTGAGCAAGCTGTCAGCACAGAGCCCGATGCAGGGCTCGAACTCACAAACTGCGAGATCGTGACCTGAGCCAAAGTGGGATGTTTAACCAGCTGAGCTACCCGGGTGCCCCATGCATTTCCGTTCTTGATCCTTTGGGCTGATACTCCTATTTACCCACCCAGATCATGTTCTTCCAGTCATTTCCAAAAGGAAAGAGACTGGAACCTGCAACAAAAGACCTAGGGCCCCCAGATTTCCTCCCCAAGAAATTCTTAATCCAGCCATAATTAATCGATACATTATTGGTCTTTATGAATTTAGCACCTGCAGTCATTTAAGTGGTAAATAAATATCAAGTTATGTCTTCTCCTTTCATTGATTTTTCTAGACTTAAAAGTGAACAGGAATAGAGTATTCTTTTTTCCTCCCCAGCTCTATATTATACCTGGTTTGGGAAATTATTTTTATATCATTTGAAATGCTATGACTATGTCCCATTGTCAGCTAGACCATGTCATGAAAAGTGCTTATACACGTGTTGTGCACCAGGAGACTAAAGATATATTGCCGTGGAAACTTTGATGCTGAGTTAAATTTTTTGTTTTTAATTTTAGACAGAGGAGGGGCAGAGGGACAGGGAGATAGAGACTCTCCACACTGAGCACAGAGCCCCACACAGGGCTCGATCCCATAACCCTGGGATCATGACCTGAGCTGAAATCTGCCTGAATCCGACACTCAACCGACTGAGCCACCCAGGCGCCCCTGATGCTGAGTTTTTAAGCGTAAAATTTTCATTTGTGAAATCATAGCTGTAAAATCTTTATACATGAAATTGTTCCCTTTATCAAAAGCAAGGAATTATCTTCCTGTTTTACTAATCAGCTACATTGAACTTTATTCTAAATGGTGAGAATTGCCTCTTTTTTTTAATGTCATCTCAACCAAACTGGGTATTTTCCAATCGAGGCATCAGTGAAAATACTGAAAACTCATGTTGTTAAGTGTATCGGCTTCACTTACAAGAGATTTTCAGGGAAAATAAGTTAAAAGGAGAGGACCCCGGAAAACATTTTGCTTTAGTTCAGTAAAAATTCAGCATACTAGTTTTCAAAATTATTTATTTATTTTGAGAAAGAGAGAGAGCTCACGTGAGTGGGGCAGGGGCAGAGAGAGAGAGAGAGAGAGAGAGAGAGAGAGAGAATCCCAAGCAGGCTCCACACTACACGGGCCTGACCCCACAAACCGAGGGATCATGACCTGAGCCAAAATCAAGAGTCAGATGCTTAACCATCTGAGCCACCCAGGCACCCCTGAGCATACTATTTGTAATTGCTAAATAAAGAGATAATGGCCTTCATCCTCACATCTATATTTCTCTATGAAGTTGACAGAGAAAATTTATATAAAAACATGAATATTTGGCTAATCGTCATTGCTTCAGTGTGTGTTCAAGTGCTGTATTGTATTCAAGTGTATTCAAGTATTCAGTGTGTATTCAAGTGTTTTCAAGTGTAGTGGTTGTATTTATCCATTCTCTGGCACCTCAGAATAATGAATGTTCGAGATTTCTAGCAGGTTTGGCATTAATGATGGATTAGGGATTTTCTTTTTTTTTAAATTTTAATGTTTATTTTATTTTTGAGAGACAGAGAGAGGAGGGACAGAGAGAATGCGGGACACAGAATCCGAAGCAGCCTCCAGGCTCCGAGCTGCCAGCACAGAGCCTGACACAGGGCTTGAGCTCACGAACTGTGAGACCATGACCTGAGCTGAAGTCAGAGGCCTAACCTACGGAGCCACCCAGGTGCCCCTAGGGATTTTCTGTAAAAGAGGTTAACTGGTGATGTGGGGAAGTAAGGACAGGAAGTCTGAAGCAAAAATCTAGTCTAATACAGACACTTACACGGGCCATGCTTTAACACCAGCCCATTGACAGAGATTACATCTGTCATGAGAAACTTAAAATAGAAGGCATTATAAGAATGACATCATTTTTCTCACATGCGTGAGAATTATTAACAAATGATGGAAATATGGCTAATACAATTTATAGCCCTTTTATACAAGGTTAGATATTTTATTTAGTTAGTAAGATATTGTATATAAAGGAATGATGTCTGGGGCGCCTGGGTGGCGCAGTCGGTTAAGCGTCCGACTTCAGCCAGGTCACGATCTCGCGGTCCGTGAGTTCGAGCCCCGCGTCAGGCTCTGGGCTGATGGCTCAGAGCCTGGAGCCTGTTTCCGATTCTGTGTCTCCCTCTCTCTCTGCCCCTCCCCCGTTCATGCTCTGTCTCTCTCTGTCCAAAAATAAATAAAAAACGTTGAAAAAAAAATTAAAAAAAAAAAAAAAAAAAGGAATGATGTCTTTCTATATAACTTGTCTATGATATATGTGTGTACTTACGTGTGTGTGTGTGTGTGTGTGTACTTTAGTTACACTGACAGAGCAAATTGCTTTTTCTTTTTTTTTTTTTTTTTTTTTTAAATTTTTTTTTTTCAACGTTTATTTATTTTTGGGACAGAGAGAGACAGAGCATGAACGGGGGAGGGACAGAGAGAGAGGGAGACACAGAATCGGAAACAGGCTCCAGGCTCTGAGCCATCAGCCCAGAGCCTGACGCGGGGCTCGAACTCACGGACCGTGAGATCGTGACCTGGCTGAAGTCGGACGCTTAACCGACTGCGCCACCCAGGCGCCCCGCAAATTGCTTTTTCTAACTAGTTTGTTCCAACCAACCAAAACCTATTTCACTGAAGTGCATCTGGCCTAAATATAATTTTAATTCATTCTGTGATAATAACTATATCATTATTTCCAATAAATTCCTGTCTGAATTTGTCAGGTGGACAGAAATTTTAAAATGAATGTCATTTAGGAATTGGATTTAGACAACCCATGAGCGTTATATTTAAACATTCTGAGATGGGAGTCCTATAGAAATATACACAGGGAATGAGCAGGAAATGATAATTAGATCACTACCAAACTGAATTGGTATCATTGAACTTAGCCCCATTTTTCTTACTGTCCTCTTGCTGCCCATGTCAACTCAAATAAATGTTTTTTGAGTTCTATATTAATTTACAGCCAAAAGAGTCATAGGCAAGAAGCATATTAATATCTGTTCAGTTTCCACTTTCAGCCTGAATTCTGTCTTCCTTCTCAGTAGTTCCTTATAACAAGCATCTGAAACACAAGGCACGTTTAGGACATGCACAAACATAAGCTCAAAATGGACTAAAGCCCTAAATGTGAGATCTGAAATCATAAAAGTTCTAGGAGAAAACATAGGCAGCAATCTCTTGGATGTCAGCATTAGTGAAATTTTTCTAGGTTTGGTGCCTCAGGCAAGGGAAATAAAAGCAGAAATAAAATATTCAGACAACACCAAAATAAAACGCTTCTGCACAGCAAAGGAAACCGTCCACAAAACAAAAAAAGGCAGTCTACTGAATGGGAGAAGATATTTGCAAATGATATATCTGATAACAGGTTAATATCCAAAATACATAAAGAACTTACACAACATAAGACTCTGAACCATCTGATTAAAAAATGGGCAGGGCACCAGGGTGGCTCAGTCAGTTAAGCGTCTGACTTCGGCTCAGGTCATGATCTCGTGGTCCGTGACTTTGAGCCCCACAGCGGGCTCTGTGCTGTCAGTTGAGAGTCTGGAACCTGCTTCAGATTCTGTGTCTCCCTCTCTCTCTGCCCCTCCTCCACTCAGCTCTGTCTCTCAAAAAATGAATAAATGTTAAAAAAATTTTTTTTAAATGGGCAGAGGACCTGAATAGACATTTTTCCAAAGAAGACATAGAGATGGCCAACAGACACATGAAAAGATGCTAAACATCACTAGTCATCAGGGAAATGCAAATCAAAGCCACAAAGAGACATCACCTCCCACCTGTCAGAATGGATAAAATAAAAAAGACAAAAAATAACAAGTGTTGGCAAGGATGTAAAGAAAAAGGAGCCCTCATGCACTGTTGGTGGGAAGGTAAATTGGTGCAGCCACTGTGGAAAACAGTATGGAGGTGCTTCAAAAAATTAAAAATAGAAATACCATATGATCCCATAATTCCACTACTGGGTGTGTACCTAAAGAAAACAAAAGCACTAATTTGAAAAGATGTATGCACTCCTATGTTTACTGCAGCATTATTTCCAATAGCCAAGATATGGAAGCAACCCAAGTGTCCATTGACAGATGAATGGATAAAGAATGGAGTATTACTCAGCCATAAAAAGGATGAGATCTTGCCATGTGTGACAACATGGATGGACCTAGAGGGTATTGCACCAAGTGAAATAAATCAGACAGAAAAAGACAAATACCAACAGACTTCACTTATACGTGGACTCTAAAAACAAAAACAAACAGACCCATAAATACAACAAACTGATGGTTACCAGAGAGGAATGGGAAATGGGCAAAATGGGTGAAAGGGAGTGGGAGATACAGGTTTCCAGTTATTGAATGAGTAAGTCACTGGGATGAAAGGTACAACATAGGGAATATGATCAATGATATTGTAATAGTGTTGTTTGGTGAGATATGGTAGCTACCCTTGTGAGCATAGCACAGACTATAGAGTTGCCCAATCACTATGTCATACACCTGAAACTAATGTAACAATGTGTGTCCACTGTACTTAAACACACACACACACAGACACACACACACACACACACACACGGGCACATGCACACAGAACACATTAAAGAGTATAAAAACAATATTTCAACTAGATCAAAGAACTGATAAAGCACTGATAGAGAACTGATAAAGACTGATTTATATGGTCATTAGCTTTTTGACAAAGGAGTCAAAGTAATACAATGGGAAAAGAAAATCTTTTTTTAAATATTTATTTGTTTAAATTTATTTATTTATTTTGAGAAAAAGAGAGAGAGAGAGAGAACACAAACAGGGGAGTGGCAGAGAGACAGAGAGTGAGAGACAGAGAGAGAGAGAGAGAATCCCAAGCAGACTCTGCACTGTCAGCACAGAGCCCAGCAAGGGGTTTGATCTTATGACCATGAGATCATGACCTGAGCCCAAATCGTAAGTCAGATGCTTAACCGACTGAGCCAATTTTATATTTAATCTTACTTGATTAGGCTACATTCCCCAGATATTTGGCCAAGCACTAGTATAGATGTTTCTGTGAATATGTTTTGTAGATAAGATTAGTATTTAAATCATAGACTGAGTAAAGCAGATCATTCTCCATGATGTGGTGGGCCTTGTCTAATCAGTTGAAGTCTTAGGAGGAAAAAAGACTGAAGAGACTGGCAAAAGAGGAAGTCTACCAGTAGATGGCTTTCAGACTCAAAGTGCGACATAAGCTCTTTCCTGGGTCTCCTTAAAGAGTTTGGAGTTGTCAGCCTCTACAATTCTGTGAACCAATTCCTTGAAATAAAGCTCTTTCTCTTTCCTATATTCCAGCACAAGAGAAAGTGCAAGGAGCGAGAAATGTGTACGTGCAATATTTTAAGGCCCAGATCTGAAAGCGGCACTCTTCATTCACAACTCATAGTGATAAAACGGCGGCACGAGGGATGGAGATTTCCACACGCCCAGAGACCAACCTACCACGGAGAAAGGAAAGACTGTATTTTTGTAGACACCTGGAAGTCTCCACTGTCTGGGGACACTATGCTGAAAGTCTTAAAAGGAAGTTGTTTTTACTGAATGTTGCACAAGTAAGAAAGCGTTTATAATATGTGGAAGGCATAAAGCAAAACAATTGAATAGAAACTGAGACGCTCAGCGCCCAAACTTAACAAATAGAACCATTACCACATTCTTGGAAAGTCCCTTCCCAGTCCACTACCACTTTTCACACTGCGATTCAAGCCCCTCCCACATGCAAAACACGTTCATGATCTCCGAGATTCCTGTGGGTCTCATCCTGTTACAGCATTTGGCTCAAATGCTCTAATTCAGGTGTGGCTGAGGTTCCTGAGTGTAATCCATCTGTGGGCCTGTGGGAGCTGAAGAGGCAAGTTATCTGACCCCAATACACTGAAAATATAATTGTGGGACCAGCATAAGATAAGAATATAGACATTCCAGGCCAATTAGTGAGAATGGAAGGTAAAAAGGAGGCCCTACACCATACGAGCTCTGAAATAGAGAATGACAAATACTGAATTTTCTTCATCAGGTCTCCAGATTTAGGAATAATTCTCTGTGGCACTTGGTTTGACTAAGTTCTTGGCTCCACCCTCTGGTTGCTTGGTCCACCCTTCTGGGCTCTTGGCTCCTCCCTCTGAGTTCATGACTCCACCCTCTGGCTCAAGGCTCCTCCCTCTGGATTCTTGACTCCTCCCCCTGGGTTGATGGCTCCTTCCCCTGAGTCATTCTTCATTACTCATGAAATGAATTGGCTATTTATAGTTGAGTAATTTTGGGGCACCTGGGCGGGTCAGTCAGTTAAGAGTCCCACTCTTGGTTTCAGCTTAGGTCATGATCTTGCGGTTTGTGGGATCGAGCTCCACACCGCTCTCTGCTCTGACAGCTTGGAGCCTGCTCAGTATTCTCTCTTTCCCTCTCTCTCTCTGCCCCTCCCTCTGCTCATTCTTTCTCTCTCTCTCTCTCTCTCTCTCTCTCTTAAAATAAACAAATGAACTTTATAGTCAAGTAAATTATATTCTCTCTGTCCCGTTTTGTACCAAAATTTTTTTTGCACACTTTTGCTGAAACAATTATCCTCGGGAACTTTGTGGACTCTGCATTGATTTCATGGGAATTCGGTCCATTAGACAAAATCCACATCCACAAATGTTGTTCAGATAAGCCCGTCTCTATCTTTAGCTTCTGCTGAGACAGCTGAGAACCCAGCAAGCTTCCCAGAGGACCTCTGCTTGGTTTGAGGCGATCTGTGAGGCACCCCCTTGATCTCTTGAAGGGGACTTTTGTGCCATCTCCTGACCCTTCTGTGGTTTTAGCAGAAGCTGTGCCATCAGTCACACACTCAACCTTGTCGCCGTGACATGCTTTTGGCAGGCCCTGCAGTGTCTGTTGCCATCTGGAGAGGCTGAGGATTTAAAATCTCCCAGTCTTTCTTCCTTTTTGCTAAATAGTTCTTTCCCAATTTCTCTTTCTCCTTCATGCATTTTATCACAAGTGCATGGTGCGAAACCCGCTGTGGGCTAAGCTTCACCAAGTCTGGAGGCCAGTGCTGAGTGCCGAGCCATGATTGCAACGAGGTGGTGTTCTCAGCCTAAGTGAGGATTCAGAATGAAGAAACACTTTCCAAGTCACGTTGTGCTGTCAGTATAACTCTGACCCAAATCCAGATGAGGACGTTGCAATAAAGAAAAATTATTATGCCAATATTCCTCAGGAACACAGATGCAAAATTATAGCAAATCAAATCCGGCATTGCATAAAAAGAATAATTTCTCATGACCCATGGGTTTATTCTATGGATTTATAACATAGGAAAATCAGTGTTTTGACCATATTAATAAGATAATGGAGAAATTCATATGATCATTTCATAAATGCAGAAGGATATTTCATAAAATCCAATACTGTCTTATGCTGAAAACGCAGAACAGTGGCTCGGTCAGTTAAGCGTCTGACTTCAGCTCAGGTAATGATCTCGCATTCTGTGAGTTCAAGCCCTGTGTCGGGCTCTGTGCTGGCCGCTCAGAGCCTGGAGCCTGCTTCGGATTCTGTGTCTCCCTCTTTGTCTGCCCCTCTCCCACTCCCACTCTGTCTCTCTCTCTAAGATGAATAAACATTTAAAAAATTAAAAAAAGAAAACATGGAACAAATTAGGAATAGCAGGAAATGCCAGAAAAATGTTCCAGGGAAGCTTATCTACAAAATACCCATCACTAACATCGTAGGTAATAAATAGCAAGCATTGAGTGCTTTCCCTTGAGTTGAGAAACATGGGTGTCCACTATTAATCATTTCTATTTAACATTATGCTAGAGTTGTTAGTTAGTGCATTAAGAAAAAATATATGTATTACATTTTAAATGTCATAAACTTTAAAGCTATCATTATTCAGAGATAATGTAACTATGTATACAGATTATACAAAAGAATCTGTGACTTATATTAAGTAGTACATGAATTTAGGAAGGTCATTATATACAAAGTTAATATGCAAACAGCAACTGAATTTCTGCTTACTTGAAACAATTAAAAGCCAAAATTATAAAAACATTTCCAGTAGGATCAAAACACACTAAATACCTAGAAATAAATTTAATGAAACTTGTTATGACAGATGGGATGATGCCCCCCCAAAGATGTCCATGTCATAATCTCTGGCACCTGTGAATATAATACCTTACATGGCAAAAGGGACTTTGCAGAAGTGATGAAGGACTTTGAGATAGAGAAGGGTGGTAGTCTGGATTATCCAGGGGAACTCAATATGATCACATGGGTCCTCAAAATTAGAGAACGTTGCCTGGCTAGGTTCGGAGAAAGATGTGAGGAATGAAGCAGAGTCAGAGGGAAGCAACGTGGCCGGCTTTGGAAGAGCGGGGAAGGAGGCCATGAACTAAGACATTCAGGAAGCATCTGAAATCCAGAGAAGGCACCTCAATGAATTGTCTCCTAGAACCTCCAGAAAGAACGTGGCTCTACTGACACCTTGATTTTAACCCTGCAAGACCCATTTTGGACTTCTGACCTCCAGAAGTATAGGATTATAAATTTGCATCATTTTAAGTCATCATGTTTGTGATAATTTGTTAGAGCCACCACAGGAAACAAATGTAGACTTTGGCACCATTATTGGGGTGCTACTGTAACAAATACCTGAAAATATGGAAGGGGCCTTGGAATGGGGTCCTGGGTAGAGCCTGGAAGATTTGGGGAACGTGATGGAAAAAGCCTAGGCTGTGCTAAATAGACTGCTGATAGAAGTATGGATGTAAATGACTTTGCTGGTGAGGGCTCAGAAGGAAGTAAGGAGCTCATGGAGAAATCCCAGCATGTCTTACAAAGTATGTAAATCATCATAGACAGACCACTTGTAGACACATGGATGTTAATGGTGCTGCTGCTGAGGGCTCAGGAAGAAATGAAGAACATGGTTTTGGAAACGGAAAGAAAAGAGAACCTTGCCAGACAGGGTAGAATACTTAGCTGAGTTTTGACCTAAAGTTATGTGGAGGGAGAACTTTTTTTTTTTAAATATAATTTATTGTCAAATTGGTTTCCATACAACACCCAGTGTTCATCCCAACAAGTGCCCTCCTCAATGCCCATCACCCACTTCCGCTCTTCTGCACCCCCCATCAACCCTCAGTTTGTTCTTAGTATTTAAGAGTCTCTTATGGTTTGCCTCCCTCCATCTCTGTAACTTTTTCTCCCCCTTCTCCTCCCCCATGGTCTTCAGTTAAGTTTCTCAAATTCCACATGTTAGTGAAGATGTGATATCTGTCTTTTGTTGACTGACTTATTTCACTTAATTAGTTCCATCCACATTGCTGCAATGGCCAGATTTCATTCTTTCTCATTGCCAAGTAGTATTCCATTGTACATATAAACCACATCTTCTTTATCCATTCGTCGGTTGATGGACATTTGGTCTCTTTCCATAATTTGGCTATTGTTGAAAGTGCTGCTATAAACGTTGGGGTACAAGTGCCCCTACCCATCAGTGCCCCTGTATCCTTTGGATAAATTCCTAGCAGTGCTATTTCTGGGTCATAGAGTAGTTCTATTTTTAATTTTTTGAGGAACCATCACACTGTTTTCCAGAGCGACTGCACCAATTTTCATTCCCACCCACAGTGCAAGAGGGTTCCCGTGTCTCCACAATCTCTCCAGCATCTATCATCTCTGGAAGGAGAACTTGTACGTGATGACCTTGGATATTTACTGAGCAGCTTTCCAAGGAAACTATGGAAGGTGCAGCCTGGTCTTGTCTTGCTTCTCACAGGGAAATGCAAGAAGAAAGAAATCAGCTGAGGGAAGAACTAAATCAGCACCTATAGGAGCAGTGACAGCACTGACTCCATCTTTGGCCCTCCATCTTGTTCATGTGCATGCAACAACCTTCCTTCGGGCTTCATGTCCCAGGCCCCTTGGAGGTTACCATATGCCCAGACTGCGGTGCAGGAAGGCTTGTTCTGAGCCTCCCTAAAGTGATACACAGGTGGCACATTTTAGACAACTACTCTTTGACCTCCCCACAATGCCTCTTGCTCCATAAAGCCAGTGGATGCAGGTCCAGATGGGGGGCAGAGACTAGGCGCCTAATGCTTGGTTCATTTGTCCACCTGATTCCCCCCCCCCCCCCCCCGCACCATTGGTAAGTTACCTTGAATAAAACTCTGTCAATGGTCCAGAGTGGCTTGCACTGTTTTTTCCATCGCAAATTGCCTTCTCTGTCTGGAGGATACTTTACTGTCCCTCCTCCACCTTCTAATATCCTATGATTTGGGAAACTCCCAATTGTTTCAGACTGCAAAAAATGCTAAGATTTGGAGATTCAGAGGAAAGTGTGCTCTGGAGAGGAAGCCAGGGGAGTGGCTGGACAACATTTTGCTAGGGCCTGGGAGGAACAAAAGATCACAGTATTCAGTCACACGGAGAACTCTTTGAAGGGATTCCATACGGGACTCATGGATCTCCTCAGCCCTCTCAGCAGAAGCCACCAATAGAGGCAGGATTATCTAGAAAAGACCTATGGATGAGCCTTTTGTCTAACAGTGTGATTCTCTGTGACCTACACAGGAGACCCCAGGTTCTTGAAAATTTCATGTACCACCAGAAACCCTGGCCCCTTGGACTGAAAGGGACACAGAGTGAAATGAAAGAAGGCTGTTGAACTCTTAAAATTCTACAGACAGAAAACAGACTGATAAAACTACTCAGCGTCTAATACATGCTTCCTTTATTAAAGGACTCAGAGGGCAGGGCTGGAAACCCAGAGAGTAAAAACAGAGCCCAGAGGGCAGAGCTGTGAACCACGAAGGATTATTTCCAGGACTTAAACCTAATGTTGTTTTCCCAGCTGGATTTTGAAATTGCTTGGGAC
The DNA here is from genome assembly GCF_028018385.1 of Neofelis nebulosa. Taxonomy (NCBI): domain Eukaryota; kingdom Metazoa; phylum Chordata; class Mammalia; order Carnivora; family Felidae; genus Neofelis; species Neofelis nebulosa. The sequence goes on along the minus strand of NC_080794.1, from coordinate 4,654,627 downwards.
TGAGGATTCCTTTTTTCCTTCCCCCTCCCACCCCCTTTTACGAGGCATGTCAGTAACCCGTATCCATGCCTGCGCCATTTTGCATTTTGGAAAAAGAGAACATTTTCTAATTTCACAGATCTGAAGATGGAGGGGAAGTTTGCCCAGGATGGATCATAGTCAGAGTCTCAACTATATCTGATTTAGATCATCTAGATGAGATTTTGGACTTTGAGTTGATGCTTTGATGGGCTGAAACTCTGGGGGATGTTGGGATGGGGTGAACACAGTTGGCATGTGAGACAGACGTGCATTTTTAAGGATCAGAGGTGGACCGTGGTAAGGAACTGAAGTCTCCGTCCATCCACCGGCAAGAACTGCACGAGTGGGTTGGAAGTGTATCTTAACGATGACATCCTCAGATGACCATCACTCTGGCCGAGACCTTGACTAAACCCTCATGAGACACCCTGCACCGGAACCACATCACCATTATGTTCCCAAATGTCTGACCCTCAGAAAATATGTGAGATAATGAATATTTGTTATTATTATTATCATTTTTTGAGAGTGAGTGTGTGTGTGCATGGTTGTGCGTGAGTGAGGTAAGGGCAGAGAGAGAGAGAAAGAGAGAGAGAGAGTCTTAAGCAGACTCCACCTTCAGCTTGGAGCCCCACTGGGGGCTCGATCTGGTGACCCTGGGATCATGACCTGAGCCCAAATGAAGAGTCAGATGCTCAACTGACTGAGTCATCCAGGTGCTCCAATGTTTGTTATTTTAAGTTGCTTAAGTTTTAGGGCAATTTGCTATGCCAGCAACAGATAAGTAATATCATTATTTAATAATTTTATTTTACTTCTTTGTTTTCAATTTTTTAATGTTTCTTATTTCTTTTTGAGAGAGAGAGACGCACACAGAGTATGAGCAGGGGAGGGGCAGAGAGAGAGCGACACACAGAATCCGAAGCAGGCTCCAGGCTCCGAGCTGTCAGCACAGAGCCCGACAGGTGGCTCGAACCCACGAACCGTGAGATCATGACCTGAGCTGAAGTCAGATGCTTAACCAACTGAGCCACCCAGATGCCCCCATGATTTTATTTTAGAAAATAATTCAAGAACAACCCAAATGACCATCAGTTTGTGAATGAGAAAGCAGATGTGGTGTATCTATACAATGGACTATTATTCTGTCATAAAAGGATGAAATTGTGTATGCTACACTATAGATTGCTGTTGAAAACATGCTGAAGAAGCCAATGTACAAAGCTATATACTGTATGATTCCATTTATGTAAAATGTCCAGAACAGGTAAATCCTTGGAAACAGAAAGATTAATGGTTGCCAGGGGCTGGTGGAGGGGAAGTGGAGAGTGATTGCTAATAGGTATAGGATTTCTTTTTGGGGTGATGAAATGTTCTGGAATTAGGTAGTGCTGGTGGATAGGTACAACTCTGCGAATATGCTTTTTACTACCGTTGAATCGCATACTTTTTTTAAAAAGTGTGAATTTCGTGGCATATGAGTTATACTTCAATTTAAAAAGAAAGGGGGAAAAGGCGGGGGGGAAGGAGCGTCTTTTGATAGATTTAACAGTTAGAATTGTTAGCAGCGAGGATTTGTGTTTGTCCGTTTTTTATTTAAAAGGCACAGAGGCTGCAGCACTGTGGCTTGGCAGCGGACACGAGGGGAAAAAGAGAAGGTGTTAGGAAACAATTGTTGAAGACTGTGTTTCCTTCCTGGCATTTAATCAAAAGAGGTAAACGACTCAAGCAGTTGGAAAACAGTTTCCTGGTGTGTGGACTTTACCACCTTCTGAGACTGAAGCACGGGGGCCATGTTTTACTGTTATTATTATTGTTTTGTTACTGTAATTATTATTTTAAGTAGGTTTCAAACCCAGCGTGGAGCTTAACGCGGGGCTTGAACTCACGACCCTGAGATCAGGACCTGAGCTGATCAGGACCTGAGCCACTCAGGAGCCCCGTGGGGCCATGTTTTTTTTTAATATTGCAGAAGTAGAATGAATGGTTTCTGCAAGCAGGGTATTTAACCTTTCTTTTGTGGGAAAAAGATGAATAAACAAGTAATGCAGTGAGATGCACAGTTGAGCACAAAACTGCAGGATACAAATTCTAAATCTGTAGAACCTTAGAAAGATCAAAGAGAACAACTGATATCATCCCTTGTTACTATAGTGAGTTTTGTGTATTTAGAGGAATCCAAGGGACACGCAGAGATCTCAGTTTTCCTGATGGCTGACCCACTAATCCCCACTAACTTCCAATCAAGTTACCAAATATTAAAATAAAACCAAAGTCTGAGTTCAGCTTTTCAAAGAGGAATATATGTTTACAAGGCGTACAAAATTTCAGAAAATACATTACTGTCTATTTGGATATGAAGTCCTGAAGCCTCAGATTTTTGTGCCCTCTAGTTTCCAGCAATGATTTTATGTGGAGTTAAGTCCCTGATACATCGGTTATTGGATGCTGAAACCCAGGTCTGTCTGGCCTTTGTTTACTATCAGCCCTCTCTAGGTGTTTAGCATTCCAATGAGCTCTTTCGCCAAATTGCTTAAAATTGTGTTTCTCTGCTCTGAAAACCATTATATCTTGTGATTCCTACAAGTTATATTTAGCTGCATTTACTTAGAATATTCAAGATATAAATACTCTGGAGATCCTGGAGAAATAGGATCCTTCAGGGAACATGATGCTGATTATATCTTGGAGTGTTTTCTCCTGCCTTGATCCTCAGTATTAATATTCCTAACCCCACACCTTCCTTCATGGTCAAGGAGAGACCCAGCGTCAGAGCCAAAAAAAACCTGTACAAGGCCAACTCATTATGGGAAATTTCAAATGACTGTAAGCCAAATTTCCCACGACTAATGGGGAGCTTCAAACCTTTCTGATTTCTCTGGGGCCAGAACCTGGGGGATGTCCATTGGGTAAGCCTTCTTGAGAAGCAGTATAGCAGAGTGGGTCAGAACCAGGATTCTGGAGCAAGACTCCAATCCTGCTACTTACTAGCTTCTTGGCCTTAATTACTCTGTGCCTTGTTTTTCTTATCTGTAAGATGGGGGCAATAATGGTATAACGATCAGTTAGGGTTGTCTTCAGGATTGACTGACATAATGTAAAGCTCTTAGGGAAGGATTTGCACACAGTGGGAGTTATAGAAGTGTTAGCTGTTATTATTAGTATTGCTGGAGACTGCAGCATCTAATGGAACTATTGGAAAATCTTTGCTCTGGGGAACTGAAATATTTATCACGTCGCTCTACGTTCCTGGGCGAGACAGCAGGAGCTGCGGGAAGGTTTGGCGGTATATTTACATCATGTAACTTACACTTGATTCCTAGTTGTGTTGAAGCAACAGTGTCGAAATGCACTATTCATGGAAAGCATTAAGCTGAGTGATGTGACCTGTAAATCTCTTCGTCCTTTTACTCTTTTATTTCCTCTCCTCCTTTACCTCCATGCCCTATTTCCCCCTTCCCCTCACTGTTTCCTTCTGTCCTCTTACATTTCTTTGATTATAATCTCTTAAATCTGTGCTAAAATGTTTTCTATAGCGAAGCTAGGAAATTGGGAGCCCCTAAAAGAGGTAATATTGAAAGCACATCTGAGTCTGATGTTATAACCAGGAAATTAAACTTTGAAGCAGTTATTCTGCCTTGAAATTATTTTTCTGATTCGTAACTATGGAGAAGAGCCGTCTGCTTTAAACATGGCTGCATTTGACTACAGAGGAAATTTCTTTCCTTTCGGAGGTTTGCAAATCTGGATGCACTTATCATAAAGTGTGTTCAAACCGAACACAAATTGCGTTTGCTCTCCTTTGTGACAAAATTCCCCTTCTCACATAATGTCATCCCAACTTGCCCTAATTTTAGGGTTTTTGAAATCAACCCGATGATTGGTGCTGTATTAGAAGAGGTTTTTCATTGTGTGTCAGTAATACAGTTTGTGTTATTTTCTGGACTTTAGTATATTTCTGTGTACTTGCAGCTATTCGTGAGAGACTAGCGTTGGCAATGAAAAGGACAGTGTAAGACTCATGACAAAGACATGAGGATTCAATTTAGCATGTTATTTCTTGGTTTTGAAATGGCACTGGAGTTTGAGTGGTGACCTACCATTGTATTCCCAGCTCTTTTCCCACAAATGGAACCCAGAAGCAGTTATATTGTAACTAGGAAAAAAAAATAATTAACTGGAACGCAGTGATCGGTTATAGTCACCATGGTAACCCAGCGGCCTGCAAAAAGGGAAAATATAATCCCACCACCGCAGTGCCTCTTACACATCAGACAGGCATTAGTGACCTAACTCCGGGAAGAATAACGAAAAAACCCAAAACCCATGCACTCACTCAGTACTTTTTTGAGAGCTCCCTGGGGTAAGAGCAAACTTCAGATGTGAGGTAATGAGTTAGCAAAGATAGAAAGAGAAAGGCTCCCTGTCCTTAGGGACATTCCCTGTAGTTCACTTAATGATGGATTTATTAATTTCTTTGCAGTTTTCCGTTTCAATTAATTAGCCCAACTATATTCTGCCAGACGCAGAATACAGGAACAGATGTATGACAGGCTCTACCCGTGATAGAAAATGAAAACACAGTTTACGACATTATATCATTAAGACCTAAAGGTCTTTTTGTTCTTTCTATTCTTGTTTTCATTGTCCTCAAATCCATCCCGCCTCAAGGGGAGAGATACTGCCCATTTATCTTTATATTTCCAGGGCCTGGCGCTGTGCCGACACATGGTAAAGATTCAGTAAATCATGTTGAAGGAGGAATGAACGCATTTCTCCGAAAAACCAAAGCTCCCTCCGAGCAGACATCTCATTTTTCAGGCACTGTGCCAGTACTGTGCAAAACTTGAGTTTTCTCTGGCTTAAGTCACTACTCCTAATAATAAATTAGAATCAGTATTATCAAATATTAGCAAATCATTGCCTGCGATCCTCATTTATTATCTGAAATACCTCATTTTCCTAGGAACAGTTATTAAGTCTGGAAGTCATAGAAACCAGAAGAAATATAATTACAACTCTAGTTCAATCTCATAATTGTCCTTCTATGATAGTTTAATAGGATGTTAATCGGTTTTGCCTTGGTCCGGTACTGCCTGGCTCAAGAAAATATACACCAAGCTTCTGAACATGGGAAAATCTATTAAAAAAAAAAAAAAGACTTTTGCTTCCAGATCCTGTACAGAAATTGCATTGATGTTTTAAATGCATAAATGTTACCTTTCATACAGTTATCAATTTATGTTCCAAGAACTTAATGGAGCCCTATTAATGAAACATGCAATACCTAAATTAAGTCTCTAGCCAAGTACTTATCGAGAAGTTGGGTTTTTTTCTTCTTGAAGGTATAGATCGTATCTCAGAAGACAAACAAACCTTTCTAGGCGTTGCAAACCCACATGTCTGCACGCTCGTGCCTGAGGACATTCTGCCAGAAGCCAGGTGCAAGGCACAGGGGACATAATGAAGGCTGAATGAGTTGGGGCTGATGATCGGTACCTAGGCGCTGAGACACCCAGGACCTCAGGGAAGAAGATTCACTTCTCAACACATTGCTCTGGCCTGTAAACTCAGTCTGGGAGAGAAAGACAAAAGTACGCCCCGGGGAACACTGACATCAGGTCACACAATCAGGGGTGAATATGAATCCTCCTGTCAAGTTTCTTATTTTATATTCCCACTGGACCAATTCCCTTCCTACTCCTTCCTTTGAAAGATATACGTATACTCAAGTACAGACCCAATACTGGGGGCTAGTATGGTCTTAACTGTTGAGAAATGCGACACAGTTCCACAATTCCTTAGCTAAAGCTCTTGAGGCTGTAAATCAGCTCACTGGTTTTTTTTGTTTTTGTTTTTGTTTTTTAATTCTGTATTATATCACACTCCAACAGGGCGCGGGGCAGAACCCAGAAATCAAACACATTAACATTTCTTCCATAAAATGCGTGCATATTTGCACTAAATAAGACGAAAATTAAAGTAGCCTCGTATTGGGGCGCCTGGGTGGCGCAGTCGGTTAAGCGTCCGACTTCAGCCAGGTCACGATCTCGCGATCCGTGAGTTCGAGCCCCGCGTCAGGCTCTGGGCTGATGGCTCGGAGCCTGGGGCCTGTTTCTGATTCTGTGTCTCCCTCTCTCTCTGCCCCTCCCCCGTTCATGCTCTGTCTCTCTCTGTCCCAAAAATAAATAAAAAACGTTGAAAAAAAAAAATTTAAAGTAGCCTCGTATTATTTCAGGTTAGATTATGTTGCCAATCGACCTGTGAAAAAGTGTTCAGTTTTCAGATCATTTTTGACTTTGGAATTGCAGGTGAAGTCTTAGCACTCAGCCACTCCCCACCTCCCAGGTTAGCCTGGTTGTGCACCCACCTCATGCCATTCTGCCCCTGCTCAGGTACCCGAGTCATAGTATGTCTAAAGCACACTCTTTGGTCTCATGCCTGCTTTGCCTGGGAAATTTACCAGAAAGATAAAGACGCTACAGTATCTTTGCCATATCCAGGAAGCCCTCTTGTGAGATTTAGTTCTTCCGGGTCAGCCGTTTCTCTCCTGTGCAAGTAGGTGTTGTGATTTCAAGCATCTGAGTGCATTTGATGACAAAAGGTCTGTGGGGAGGTAGCGGTTACTCAGCCAAGGGATAGGAAAGGCAGAGGGTGGAGACACCAACATATCCCAAGGGCAGGGGGGTAAAAGCTGGGTGGTTTTGAGGAATCACAAGTAGTTGTGCAGGGCTGGAGGAAAGGATGGATGTAGGGACATGGCTGGACGAGGGGCAGATGTAAGGACAGGAGTGGATTAAGGGTGAATGTAAGACAGGCAGCACCAACAATGGATGTAAGGTCAGGTCAGGAGAAAAGGCGGGCAGTGTAGAGAAGCTGGCCTTGGCTGTCATGTAAAATGATCCTTTATCCTGGAGAGTGTTGTGGAGCCATTGACAGACTTTAAGTAGGAAAGGAGCATTGGGGCGCTCGGGTGGCTCAGTCGGTTATGTGTCCAACTTCGGCTCAGGTCATGATCTTGTGGTTCATGGGTTTGAGCCCCATGTCAGGCTCTGTGCTGACAGCTCAGACCCTGGAGCCTGCTTCTGATTCTGTGTCTCCCTCTCTCTCTGCCCCTCCCCTGTTCATGCTCTGTCTCTCAATAATAAATAAACGTTAAAAAAGAATTTAAAGGCCCCGAATAGCCAAAGTAATTTTGAAGAAGACCAAAGAAGGAGGCATCACAACTCCAGACCTTAGCCTCTACTACAAAGCTGTAATCATCAAAACAGCATGGTATTGGCACAAAAACAGACACATAGACCAATGGAATAGAATAGAAACCCCAGAACTAGACCCACAAAAGTATGTCCAACTAATCTTTGACAAAGCAAGAAAGAATATCCAGTGGAAAAAAGACAGTCTCTTTAACAAATGGTGCTGGGAGAACTGGACAGCAACATGCAGAAGAATGAAACTAGACCACTTTCTCACACCATTCACAAAAACAAACTCAACATGGATAAAGGACCTGAATGTGAGACAGGAAACCATCAAAACCCTAGAGGAGAAAGCAGGAAAAAACCTCTCTGACCTCAGCCGCAGCAATTTCTTACTTGACACATCCCCAAAGGCAAGGGAATTAAAAGCAAAAATGAACCATTGGGACCTCATGAAGATAAAAAGCTTCTGCACTGCAAAGGAAACAATCAACAAAACTAAAAGGCAACCAACAGAATGGGAAAAGATATTTGCAAATGACATATCAGACAAAGGGCTAGTATCCAAAATCTATAAAGAGCTCACCAAACTCCACACCCGAAAAACAAATAATCCAGTGAAGAAATGGGCAGAAAACATGAATAGACACTTCTCTAAAGAAGACATCCAGATGGCCAACAGGCACATGAAAAGATGCTCGATGTCGCTCCTCATCAGGGAAATACAAATCAAAACCACACTCAGATATCCCCTCATGCCAGTCAGAGTGGCTAAAATGAACAAAACAGGAGACTATAGATGCTGGAGAGGATGTGGAGAAACGGGAACCCTCTTGCACTGTTGGTGGGAATGCAAATTGGTGCAGCCGCTCTGGAAAACAGTGTGGAGGTTCCTCGAAAAATTAAAAATAGACCTACCCTATGTCCCAGCAGTAGCACTGCTAGGAATTTACCCAAGGGATACAGGAGTACTGATGCATAGGGGCACTTGTACCTAAATGTTTATAGCAGCACTCTCAACAATAGCCAAATTATGGAAAGAGCCTAAATGTCCATCAACTGATGAATGGATAAAGAAGTTGTGGTTTATATATACAATGGAATACTACTTGGCAATGAGAAAGAATGAAATCTGGCCTTTTGTAGCATCGTGGATGGAACTGGAGAGTGTTATGCTAAGTGAAATAAGTCATACAGAGAAAGACAGATACCATATATTTTCACTCTTATGTGGATCCTGAGAAACTTAACAGAAGTTAATGGGGAAAGGGAAGAAAAAAAAAAAAAAAGAGGTTAGAGAGGGAGAGAGCCAAAGCATAAGAGACTCTTAAAAAACAGAACAAACTGAGGGTTGATGGGGGGTGGGAGGGAGAGGAGGGTGGGTGATGGGTATTTAGGAGGGCACCTTTTGGGATGAGCACTGGGTGTTATAGGAAACCAATCTGACAATAATTTTCATATTAAAAAAATTTTTTAAAAAGGTAGGAGAGGAACACGACAAGATTTGTGTTACTTTGAAAATCCTTTGCTGTATCATTGAGGATGTTCCATGAGATGCATCGCAGGGAAGGGCTTTACTATTATTGTCCTTGCTTTAACATTAGTAAGGGACAGGCCATTTAGGGTATATAAAAGAGATGATTAGTTATCCCCCAGTATGTGTCTTCCCTTTCTTCCTTAGAAATAGAATCCATGGACAGCTGGAGAATGGCTACATTTCTAGTCTCCCATCCATCCAGGTATTGTGGTGTAAAAAAGCTTGCAAAATTAGATTTTAAAATAAGTTTTTCATTGGTCCATTAAGTATACAAGTTCAATTTAAGAACTAGCCTCTAAGAATTGCCTTGTGATCTGCTGGGAAAGAAGTTCCCTGTACTTGACAGGTTCAAGAGGATACGCTTCCTTACGCGTAGCAGCAAAGGGAAAAGTAACCCAACTTCAAAAAGACTGTTTGGGGGTGCCTGGGTGGCTCAGTCAGTTAAGCATCTGACTTCAGCTTAGGTCCAAATCTCACAGTTCGTGTGTTCAAGCCCCAAGTCAGGCGTCAGGCTCTGTGTAGACAGCTCAGAGCCTGGAGCCTGCTTCAGATTCTGTGTCTCCCTCTCTCTCTGCCCCTCCTCCACTTGTGCTCTGTCTCTCTCTTTCAAAAATGTTTAATAAACATTAAAAATTTTTTTGAAAAAAAGACTGTTTGGAAGAGGGTTTAATTACTTACATGTACTAGTCAGCATTTGTCTAGTAAAGCATTAAGGATTATCATTTTGTTGAAACCTTTTCTAAGTACTGACATAAGCCACTGTTTCCTTATGGAGGATCAGGTGACTAAAGTCTAGCCAATGGGATGTAAGAAACAAAGGTATACAGGGAAGGGGCTTTTCTTTCCCCTCTTTGCTGCTTGCAAAGGAGGATGGATGGGGAACATCAAGAGAAGAAGCCTGCACTCCCACCCCTGTGCAGATGCAATGTCCTTTCTAGAATACCTGTATCTTTTTTTTATGGGGCGCCTGGGTGGCTCAGTCGGTTGAGTGTCTGACTTTGGCTCAGGTCATGATCTTACAGTTCATGGGTTCGAGCCCTGTGTCACGCTCTGTGCTGACAGCTCAGAGCCTGGAATCTGCTTCTGATTCTGTGTCTCCTTCTCTCTCTTCCCCTCCCCTGCTCTTGCTCTGTCTCTCTGTCTCTCCCTCTCAAAAGTAAATAAACATTAAAAAAAAAAATTAGTATACCTATTTTTTTAACTTGTTAAAAGTTTGTTTATTTATTTTCAGAGAGAGAGAGAGAGTGAGCACAACTAGTGGAGGAACAGAGAGAGAGAGGGAGAGAATCCCAAGCAGGTTCTGCACTATCAGGGCAGAGCCCAATGTGGGGCTCAAATCCACGAACTGTGGGATCGTGACCTGAGGCGAAATCAAGAAAATCAAGAAGCTTAACCAACTGAGCCACCCGGGCGCCCCCAGAGTACCTATTTCTGGACTTCTTTTATGAAAGAGAAAAATAAATTCCATCTGTTTGAGCTACAATTATTTTGTACTATCCTGTGTAATCATATATAATTCTAACCAGAGTGGGAGTTACTGATCATTTGGAGTTCAGCCATCTTCTTTGTTTCAAAAGCTGTTAGTTTGGAAAATTTTAAAAAGACAGGGTCTTTGTTTGCAGAAACATAAGCCAAATATACCCTCACTATTTGGAGTACAAAAAAAACAACATATAGTCACTGCTTTAGATGGAAGCAAGATTAAATGGGATAACAGTACCTAGAATGTAGTATAATTCAACAATATTTCCTTCACATGTATACCTTTGATATTTAAAAGAAATTTAAGTAATTCATTCAGTAAGACCAATGATCACTCTTATTTGCCATCTATGGAAATTCAAATTTGTATTGAGTTTGACTGAAGAGAATTATATTTCTATCTGAGTGAACTTTTAAATGGTCCAATTCATCCTGATGTGTCTTTTATATTTCTGTGAGATTTCAAAAAAAAAAGGAAAGCCACCGAAGAAAAAGTCATCCATTGAACAACTCTGAATTATTTTTAAAAAACATTCTTTGTTCCTTGGCATTAGGCAAGCTCAATAAATAATTTTCAGCAGGTTAGGAACGGGAGAAAATAAAACCTCTCATGTATATGGTCACGTAATTCAAACAAGGGAAACAAGACCACCACTCAATGAGAAAATGATAGTCTCTTCCACAAATGGCACTGGGAAAATTGAAATCCACCTGCAAAAGAATAAAGTCGGATCCTTACACCATATACAAAAATGAAAATAGATTAGAGACCTAAGCATAAGACCTAAAACCATAAAAGTCCTAGAAGAAACCTTAGGGGAAAATCTTCACAACACCAGATTTGGCTTGGATTTTTTGGCTATGACACCAGAAATATAGACAACATTAGCAAAAATAGACAAATGTGACGATATCACATTTAAAAACTTTTGTACATGAAAGGACACAATCCACAGACTGAAAAGGCGATCTCTGGAATGGGAGAAAATATTTGCAAATCATATATCTAATAAGGAGTAACATCCACAGTGTATAGAGAACTATAATTCAACATCAGTCAAGAACAATGACCCAATTTAAAAAATGGCCAAAGGACCTTAATACAAGTTTCTCCAAAGATGATATGCCAATGGCCAACAAACACATGGAAAGATGCTCAACACCATAAATCATTAAAGAGATGGAAATGAAAACCACCATGAGATATCACCTTATACCCATACAAATACTTGATGCTTCCACTTCTATGAGGTAGCTAACGTAGTCAAATTCATAGAAACGGAAAATAGAGTGCTGGTTGGGGGGGACAGAGGGATGGGATTTTTAGGGGATGGGTAAAGATTTTCAGTTTTGCAAAATGACAAAATCCTGGAGATGTGCTGTTTGTTGCACAATGTGAGTATTCTTAACACTACTGAACTGTATACCTAGAAATGGTTAAAGTAGTAAATACGACGGGATTTATTGTCACCATAATTAACAATAACAATGCGGCGCCTGGGTGGCTCAGTCGGTTAAGCGTCCAACTTTGGCTCAGGCCACGATCTCGCGGTTCATGAGTTCGAGCTCCATGTTGAGCTCTGTGCTGACACCTCGGAGCCTGGAGCTGCTTCGGATTCTGTGTCTCCCTCTCTCTCTGCCCTCTCCCCCACTTGTGCTCTGTCTCTCTCTGTCTCTCTCTCTCTGTCGCTCTCAAAAATAAATAAACATAAAAATTTTTTTAAAAAAATAACAATAAAAAACAGTCCCAAACAAACAAGTATAAAGGCTATTTTTCAGACATAAGACCATTTGGCATTAGGGTATTTATCCTGAAATTGAATTCACAGGTAAGGTAATTGGTCTGAGGTGCTTAGAAGTTGTTCCAGGTTTCTGTGCTGACACACATCCTGGTGTCCCTTTGAGTGTGAATAGTTCTGTTTCTGTTCCTCGTCCTCTTGCCCTGGTGGAGCTGCCACCTTTAGCTCTGTGATTTTGTAGAAAAGAGATACTGAGTACATTCAAAGCAAAATAATTCTCAGCAATAAAGAAAACATCACAAAATGTTAAGATGGTGTTGATTAGTAAAATTCCCCAAATGGAGCGCCAGATTTGAGGCAGCCTTTCAATTTTTTTTCTTTTTTTTTTTTTAATGTTTATTTATTTTTGAGATAGAGCACGAACAGGGGAGGAGCAGAGAGAGAGGGGGAACAGAGGATCCGAAGCGGGCTCTGCACTGACAGCAGAGAGCCCGATGTGGGGCTCGAACTCACGAACCGTGAAATCATGACCTGAGCCGAAGTCAGATGCTCAACCCACTGAGCCACTCAGGCATCCCGGCAGGCTTTCAATCTTTAATAAATTCAGTCCTCATGGGTGGCACAGAATATAGGCTGCTCATTTCGGCCACTTGAGCAAGCAGATAAACCAACACCTGTTGAGTTTTTCTAGAGAATTCTGATTTCTTAGAAACAATGAATATAAATGACTGTTTCATCCAAATCTTACCATCTGCAAACTTTGATCACTTTTTTTTCCCAACCTTCCCCAGCCATTTCAGTTCCAGGGTTTTTTGGTTTGTTTCTGAACGCCTCCAGAATTCACAGGGTTTGCATACCCCATGGAGTTCATAAACGATTGGTGTAACTGGTTGAATGCTGTATCGTCACATGTCAGTTGTTCTTGGTTGAAAGATCTTTGAGGGGCGCCTGGGTGGCTCAGTCGGTTGAGCGCCGACTTCGGCTCAGGTCATGATCTTGCGGTCCGTGAGTTCGAGCCCCGCATCGGGCCCCTGTGCTGACAGCTCAGAGCCCGGAGCCTGTTTCAGATTCTGTGTCTCCCTCTCTCTGACCCTCCCCCATTCATGCTCTCTCTCTGTCTCAAAAATAAATAAACGTTAAAAAAAAAAAAAAGAAAGAAAGATCTTTGAGAGCAGGAACTATGTTTTATATTTCTTCTCGGGCTCTGGTGCGTACAGAGGACGTATATTTCTTCTGTGACACAGCCTACGGGCATTGTCACGTGACCATGCTGTTATTTCTGTGTTAACAGTGATAGCTACCCCTCTCCCCAAAATGTCTTGGTTTACTCACAAGCTATATGGCATGAGGGAGATATTAGCCTGGTTCTACAGAGCGGGGGATGGCATCTGGGGAATGTTTCTTCCAAAGACATTAGTCAGGTTTCCTACTTCTTACAGCCGCTCATGCTCACCTAGCACTTCTGTATTGGACTTTTCCCAAGGTTCTGTATCGGCCACCAGGTTGCTTCCTGTTGGCTTCCACACGCTGCCTCCACAGGCTGAGGTTTCATCTCTGCTAACTGTGAACTCAGCTGTCCATCGCTGCTAACCACTTGTCCATCACTTTCCCATCTTCTCAAAGTGGGTAAGCACATTGACTTTTTTTCCCTCGTCTATGTATGCCTTTGCTTTGTTGCCTCAGTCATTCATGGTTTAAAAACTCCTTTGCTGTCATCTTAGCAGGAGCTGGGGAGGGATAGGGGACAAAGGCGTGTTTTCTGGCCATCACATTTAACTGACTGCCTCCCTGTGCCTTTATGAAGAAAGTAAAATTTGGCCCTGAGAGTGGTCTATTTCAGGGAAAGGTGGTATGGCCATGGAGTCTGGGAATGAGGGTGGCAGGGAATGAGATTTTTAAGGGATTCTTTTAGCCTGATAAGGATTTTGTACTAAATTCAGAAAGTACTGCAGAGCTTCTGTAGAAATTTAAGTGTGGAGGCTTATGCCTAGTTCACTTTAAAAAAAAATGTTTTTGATGTATTTTGAGAGAGAGAGGAAGAGTGAGCAGGGGAGGGGCAGAGAGGGAGAATCCCAAGCAGGCCCCATACCTTCAGCGCAGAGCCCATTGCGGGGCTTGATCTCACGAACCAGGAGATCATGACCTGAGCCAAAATCAAGAGTCAGAGGCTTAACCGACTGAGCTACCCATGCCAAGTTCACTTTTAACATGGTTCGGTTCCTTTCATCTCTGAAAGGATTTCTAGTTGCCAGCCCAGGGCAGTCAACAGAACTGTCTGAGGTGATGGAAATGTCTGTTATCCGTGCTGCCCAATATGGTGGTCGCTAAGCCATGTGTGGCTGTTGAGCACTTGAAATGTGATTGATCAATGCAGCTAAGGAACTGAACTTATCATTTTATGTAACTTTAATAACTTAAATTGAAATAGCCACATGTGATTCTCATCTCCTGAGTTAGAAAGGATAGCTCTTGCTTTTAGAATTTGATTGTGGCATTCCCTAATTATTTCACTTGTGTCTGCCTTGTCACTCCAAAGAGATTCTAAGACCCTACAGACAGTGACCTGCTCAGATGATAATCTTAGCTCACAGTTCAATAATGGATAGCACAGAGCTGGACTATAAATGGAACTACTGACTCATTCTCAGAGCGTGAGAAGGAGCTCTGAGCTGGGAGTCAGGAGGTCCTGTTCTGATTCTCCCACTAACAAACTAGACAACTTTGGGAAAAGTTATTAATTCACTGATTCATAATCCCGGAGTCAAAAATTATTATTAACTGAGTCCCAAGTAATTTGTTATCAATTGTGGTTGTCAGGGTTCTCCGGAGAAACAGAATATGTATAAGTTATGTTGACATATATGATATTATATGTATATGAATTATATTAATCATATATAAATGCATATTATATAAATATATAGTTGTATATATTATTACACTGTACAGGGGCTGGTACTTTTTTTTTTTTAATTTTTTTTTAACGTTTCTTTACTTTTGAGACAGAGAGAGACAGAGCATGAACGGGGGAGGGTCAGAGAGAGAGGGAGACACAGAATCTGAAACAGGCTCCAGGCTCTGAGCTGTCAGCAAAGAGCCCGACACGGGGCTCGAACTCACGGACCGCGAGATCATGACCTGAGCCGAAGTCGGACGCTTAGCTGACTGAGCCACCCAGGCGCCCCCAGGGGCTGGTACTTCAAGAAGTGTTTTTGGAGTGTGTTACATGCGCTTTCTTGTTGCGTATTTGTCTGCTGTATCCTACTCGTCCGTCCTCTACAAAGTTTCTCCTTGCTCGTAGTGGTGGATTGTTTGGACCTTCTACCAGGTGTATAATTGCATATATTATTATACAATAATTAGAGAGAGAGACTTATTTTAGGAAATTGGCTCAGGTGAATTGGCTCACATGATTAGGGGGGCTGGCAAGTTCAGAATCTGCAGCGGGGGCTGGCATCTACTCAGGGAAGAATCTGAAAGCAGGGTTTCCTCTTTGAAGGACGTCAGTCTGTTTCTCTTAAGTCCTCCAAATGATTGGATGGGGCTTACCCATACTATGGAGGCGAATCTACTGAAAACCTACTGATTTAAATGCTAATCTTATCAGAAAAAAAAAAGAAAGAAAGATGGAAACATCTAAAGCAAAATATCTTGTACCTTGGCCCAGCGGAGCCACACACAAAATTCACCACTGCCCCCGCCCCCCCCCCCCCACAGTGATATGTGAATGGTCAAACTTTGCAAGTATGTTGCTCTTCCCAGTAAATGAGAGGAGCTGTTCATTCCTCTCAGCTTTGCATTTCTGATACAATTGCATGGGACAATGGCTTGTTTGGAGCACCCTTGGGAATGTACGCTGGGGAAAGGTTGGATGTAGTATCGGAAAGGTCAAACAAGAAATCTGCACCTTATATTGCCCTCTCTGGAAAACTTTAGTACTTGCGGACCTCAGCTCCCTTCTGAGGAATTTCCTATGCGTTGGACAACATTCAGCATACCAAATGCCCCACTACCCTGAAAAAGTGGATTTGCCTGGACTGGCATCCTTTGATAGGCAGAGAAGGTGCATCTGTTTAGTCTGGTAACTTCCTGAACCAATCAGACCTTTTTGGGGTGAGTAAGAAGGAGGTCGAATGTTCTATGGAAAGAATATAACCATTGATAGTGTGAACATGCTGAATGATACCTAAAAAGACCTTGGAAAGCAAAGAGCAGTAGAAACGATGATAGGTAGACATCATCAGAGGAAGAGAGGGACTGTGAGAAAAAAAGCTAGAAATGGTGGAATGACTGAGTCACTGGGATGTCAGTATTAAAATTCTGAGTGGAGGCTGTCTGTCATTGAAGACACTTCAAGAGCAGCTGGCCACCAAATTGCCTCCTAAATGACCTGAGTGTATCTGGTGTCCACTGTGTTTCTTATTTGCCATTGTCTTTACTTTGAGGTGACCCATGGACTGCTACCTTGAAATGACCTAAGTACCTCACTGTTCCCTAGCATCCTAAAAAAAGCCTAATGCAGAAATGAACGCTGACTTCATCAGCATTTCTGGGCTCACCTATCTCAGATACAGTGTTCTGGGAATGAGCCAGATCATCTTCAGATTCTCATCAGCTGTGATTTTTATTTTGACACAAGGTAGTATTGAGACAAGGTGGGCAGGTCACACACCAGTGCTCCAAGAATATGAAAGAAGAGAGGTCACCACTGTCTGGGGTTGTCACTCCTGGCTCTGTGGGGAGGTCACTGGCATAAAAATGTTGCCATGACGTCTACCTGATCCTGCATTTTAAAGAAGCTCGGATTGGACAGTAGATGTCCGCTTGCTGGATCCTTTTGTGTTGCTTGTCACTGTATAAACAACCCTTTCTAAAAATGTGTGGGTTTTTTTTTTTCAATTATAAGAAGAGGAAAATAATAGGACGATCACTCCCACTACGTAGAGATAGCAATTGTTAATAAATTCAAGTATTTTTCTCCTCACGCTCTTTTCAACCAACCTTGCGTCATGAATGTCTTTCTGTCTTTGAGTGTTTTATGCAAATTAGATTTTCATAGCTACACAGCATTACATTGTATGGATATACCAAAATTGTACTGATTCTGTTATTGAAATTCCCCCCCCCCTTTTTTTTTGCAACAGTGCCCTAAAGAATACATTTATACATGCATCTTTATGTACATCTCTGATACTTTTTTTTGAATGAGCCACTGAAAGCAGATTCTGGACATTTATAAGGTATTTGACACCCACTGTGAAACTGGCCCCCAGAAATGGTGTGCCAGTGTATGGTCCTAGAAGGAGACTATAAAATCTCCCTACTTCCTTATTTCCTTATACTCAAGTCATTATTAAGTACTACTTGTTTCCCCCAACTTTGATCGAATCGCCAGATTTTTGTCAAATATGAAATCTCATTGTAATTTGCATTCCTTTGATAATTAATGACATAAACCTGTCTTCATATACTTAAAGCCCATTTAAATTTCCCCTCTCATGAATCCTCTCTTCAAATCATCTGCCTATTTTTCTATTGGTGTGCTTGTATTTTTCTGGTCGATTTAAAGAGCTCTTTATATATGGATGTTATGATTGGTCGATGTAAATGTTAAAAACAAACAAAAACAACCTTGAATTTTCCCTGTTGCTAAACAGGATAAAGACTTCTCCCACCTCTTTCTTTCAGAGCATTTCCTTGGAAATAACTTCCTTCCTCTGTCCCTTTGATATGTATACACATCTTTTTAGAGCCTAAATAAGCCTCTCGCCAGCCTTACAACTCAGGGCTGTTTCTCTTATAAGGGCTTGGAACCCTCTTTTTGAAATGCAAATATCAAGGAAGAGAGTGCCTCACCTTGGTAAGTTCACCTGGCCACCGGGCTCTAAACCTCCTGCTTGACTTGGGATACAAGCAGTTTTCTTTTTCCTTCAGATAAAGGCACAGATGGCTGCCCCGATTACCAGGTAAATATTTAACACAGGGTGTAGTCAGGTCTTCCTACCGGAAGACAGAGGAGTAGAAATCCCGAGAACCTGTGAGCGATGGGTTTCACCTGCTAGGTTATATACAAAAATGGGGTTCCTTTGTCTTTGTGATCTCAGTAGCATATTCTCTGGGATGTGTGTGGCAGTCTGCTCCGATGTGAATTCATTAACAAACCTGTTATCTTAATTTTGTATGTGTGTGGAGAATATTTTCCAGGACAGATCAGAGATTTTATTTTACTTTTTTCCCCATCATGCTATGTATTTCAAACGGATTTTGCACTGTGTTTATTTCTATGTGTTTTACGTATTCATTGACGTGCAGATGTCCTGTACTTGGATCTATCCATCTTTCTTTCTTATGGTTTCTTTCTATGCTTTTGCTCAAGAAAGTTCTTCCTATCCTGAGAACAAATAGATGTTTTCCATTATTTTTTTTTCTCTTTTATAGTTTAACTTTTTACATTAAACACTCAGTTTTTAGGAATTCAATTTGATGTGGGGAACAAAGGCAAAAGAAAAAATTAAGTTTCCTTACCACTTGCAGCCCATTGACAAGTCCTTCAAACAAACAGAGTGACCTTCATCGAAGAACTCAGCTGCTTCGATGCCACTCTGCTAAGGGCAAAAGGCAATCTTAGCTTAACATTATCCCTGACCTCCGGGATCCTCTAAGTCTTCTTTTTTATCAACGTTTTTTTTTGGGGGGGGACAGAGAGAGACAGAGCATGAACGGGGGAGGGGCAGAGAGAGAGGGAGACACAGAATTGGAAACAGGCTCCAGGCTCGAGCCATCAGCCCAGAGCCTGACGCGGGGCTCGAACTCACGGACCGCGAGATCGTGACCTGGCTGAAGTCGGACGCTTAACCGACTGCGCCACCCAGGCGCCCCGCTATAAGTCTTCTTTAACACATAAAAATTCCTTTAGACACTTCCTTTATCTCCACCCCCACAAGATACATGTTAGCAATCATCCTTGAAGCATATGGCCCCCTGAGACACATCTGAAGGGTCTCATGACTAAGGTTTTTTATTAGACAGTAGTAGACAGCCTCTTCCTGACAACAGCTAGCCCCCTTCAAGGCCCTGGAAGCCTTGTTTCCAAAATTCCTTATGCTGATCCTAAGCCCCTCCCACCTTGAAGGTATACAACCCCTGGTTCCTCGCAATCCCAGTACAGCTCTTTCTGCCCACGGGTCCTGTCCCCCACTGTGTTTTTAATCAAACCCCCTATTTGCACCGAAGACATATCAAGAATTTGTTCCTTCCCAGGCTCTCTGAACCCCAACATTTCCACAGCAATTCTATGTATGTAGGGATAATGTCACACTCTCCCACCTCCCAAATCTAATACCAATTACCAGACACCTATTTAACTTCTTTGTTATGAAGATGAGAGACCTATGAGAATTGTACGTGCCTGATGTGGTGATATGGAAATCAAGTGGCATTCAATCAGAAGACAGGCTTCCAGCTCAGCTGAGACAACAACTACCAAAGATGAGCCATTTTCTTGCCTCCTCCAACTTCTTGATAAGCACGTGGACAAACTCGGCTTTGCCATATTTGTGTGACATAGGGCAAATTCTTTACCTTTTGGTGCCTCAGTGTTCTAATCTCTAAAATGGGGGTGATCATATACTTCCCGCATAGGATTACGAGTAAGGATTAAATCAGTTAACACACATAAAGAGTTTAGAACAATGCCTGATACCCATAAGCGTGCAAAGAAATGCTAGTTAATACGATTACAATCATCTCTTTAGTGATAAATGTGCTTAATATGAGGGCGTTCCTTTTTTTTTTTTTTCTGGAAAAGGCGCTGTTACCCCAGTGAGGACTCTTTGATGTTAACGTTACGAATGGAGGAACAGTACTGGGTCTGTGAATCTGTTCATCCTTTGTCTACGCTTTAGTTTGCTTATCTGTCAATTCCTCACAGCTCTAAGGTGACCGTGGACAATAAAGTACACAGTGTATTCCTTTGCTCAGGTGCCGGAACAAAGCCCCACAAACCAGGGGCTTACACAACAGGCATTTAGTGTCTTGGTTGTGAAGGCCAGAATCTGAAATCAAGGTGTTAGCAAGGCCGGTTCCTTCTCAGAGCTGTGAGGGTAGGATCTGCTCTTTTCTCCTTGGCTTATAGATCTTCCCGTCCACAAGGGATTCTCTGGTGTGGCTCTGTGTCCAACTTTCCCTGCAGTAATGTTGAATTGGATCCCACCCTAAGGACCTCACTTGGATGTGATTACCTATCTCCAAAGAAGGTCACGTTCTGGTGCTGGCACTTAGGACTTCAACATACGAATTTGGGGGGAACACAATTCAACCCGTGACACCTGGTGAAGTCCTGTAGCTATGTATGACAACTGATGGGGAGAACAAAGGCAAAAGGAAATGCAGATAAAATGAAATTTCCTATAACCTGCAGCCCACTGACAAATACTGGAGGCTGGCAGAGTGTAGCATTTCTCCAGGAACTCCCTACTGTCTTAATGCTAATGCTTTGCTAGAGGGAAAAACAACCTTAGCTTGACAATAGCTGGGCCTCCAGGATCCTGTGGGTTTTCTTTAGCATAGGAAAATCCTCTTGGAAACTTCCTTCGTCTTTACCTCCCCCAACTCCAAAGTATATATAATAATCAGTTACTCCTCACAATCCCCAGGCAGCTTTCTGCTCATGGGTTCTCTGTCCCTGTGCTGTAATAAAAGCATTTTTTTTTTTCACCAAAAATGTCTCCAGCATTCTTTCTTGATGTTTCTCTCCTGGACCCAACATCAAATCACATCAACAGTAGCAGCAGCATCGAGGGAAGACTCCCCACAAGGCATGTCCACAGCAGACAGTGTTGATGCACGAGGTATATGTTCTCAACTCCATTTTAAAGAGGTTTCCTCTTGACTTGAGGGACTAGCTTTTACTAGAGAAACAATCATTTGAATTGTTTCTGCCTTCACCTCTTCTTTCTGTGTCTATCAACTAAGAATGAAATCTCACACAGGTGGACTCTAAATAAAATTTAGAGGAAATGAGAAACCTTTTGGGTTAAAACCCTTAGTAAACCTTTGTGTATCCAGGAAAAGTGTCCAGTTCTAACATGATTCGTATGAAACTTACATGTCTGGGGAGATTTTTCTCCTTTTGATGACAGACAGTGCTTGAATGGATTTGCCCACATTAGAGCAAGGATGAATGGAAAAACAATACCATTGAGACTTTTTTCTTCTCCAGGCAGCTGTAAATCACATTGAAATCGTCATAGTAATTATAACTGGTGATAATCTGACTCAACAAAAAAGCCATCAATGCTGTGACACTTCGGTGTCTGCTCCGTGGCTTAACACATGAATTCATGGGGAGCTTGTGCAGAGAATTAGTCATGAGCATGGATAGAAAAAGAAAAAGTGTAGGAAGGCATGCGATCTTTGCAGGACCTGTCTACTCGTGAGAAGGAGGGCGTGGGTGGAATTGTTCACAGTCCTTCTTCTCTCATTCTTTCTCTTCCACCTGACTGTCCTCCCAGGCTAATTTGGAACATCTACTGACAGCATGAGAAGAGGGAGCAAGTGGGAAGTTCACAGGGTGGAGAGGGAAAAATAGCTACAGACTACCATGGGGCCAGTTAAAGATCTGAGTGGCAGAGGGGACTGTGGGCTTGTTTTTGTCCATCGCAAATGATCAGCACTCAAAATGGCACAATTATTTCATTTGAAGTTGGACCCAGGCGGGACTCCTACCCCTTCCATATTGACTTCAAGTAGTCACTCGGTTTCCCTAAACCCTGGGTGAATGATGCCCACGCTGCAGAATTACGGTGAGGGCTGACATATCCCAACAGATGTGGGAGCAACCAACAAATGCCCAGCCTGAGCTCAAGGTTCATCCCCAGGCAGGTAAGGAAGTAAAGGATATGATGAGTCAATTCCTTAAGTTATGGCAAGGCAGCCATGGTGTGCTCCCTTTGGTTGAGTAGACAAAGGGCTTAGTTCCTTCAGGGAGGATGGAATGGGAGTGAATTTCTAACAGCAGTTAGAACATGAGTCCACCAACAGAGGCTGGATCCGGGTTTTATACCTGCTCTTCACAAAGACATCTGTCCCGATTTTTAATTGTCAACAAGTGGATCATTAGAAAAACTCTCAAGTAACGGGTGGACAGTTAATTGCCATTTGATTGTTGTCAACAGAGGAAAACACTATGATACGACTCAATCACCAACCACACTGTGGTTTCTTTAAAGAAGGATCTTGTTTTGCTGGTTCCAGTTGCCTGGAAAGGAGGCTTGGGAGCGGAGGAGGTGATATGCTTCTGTGTGAATGCAGAAAGTGGTAGGCTGGAAATTAAAATTCTGCCATTGTTTTCTCTTAGGGGCCAAGCTGAACGAAGGAGGTGGGAGCCACTTGGGTGGCTGCTGGGATAGAAAAAGCAATCTCTAAAATAACACTTTAAATCAAGAATGATGCACTCTCCCCAACTCATTGTATCTCATCTTTGATTGTTTGCTTCCAAATTTATTCTGCATAATATAACCTTTGTTTCTCAATGTTTTCCCTAGAGGCAATTTATATTTGACTTTGCCAATGGTTGCATTGCTGGAGTACTTTATCCTGGTAGCCAGCACCCCCGAGGGGTTTTTAGTCTGTGTATATACATCCAGTTCAAAACCGTGTTGAGTTTCTACTGTGTTTCAAAGACTGTCTCATAATGGGCACTGTAGACACAACTGAGACACAGCTCATGCTCACTAGGGTATCAGGCGTCTTTCCAGGAAGAAGACAGGATTAGTCACAATGGTCAGGAGAGAGAATGTCTAGAAAGGTTTAAGTTAAAATTTGAAGGATGGGGGGGCATCTGGGTGGCTCAGTCGGGTGAGCATCTGACTCTTGATCTTGGCTCAGGTCATGATCTCGTGGTTTTTGAGTTCGAGCTGATGTCAGGCTCCATCCTTGGCAGTGTGCGCGCGCTCTCTCTTCTGTTCTCTCTCAAAATAAATACATAAACATTTTAAAAGGTTTTTTTTTTTAATTTAAAGGATGGATAAATACGATGGGAAGTCATTCGAGACTGAAGAAACGGATTGAGCAAAACCCAGAAGTGAAAGTGATCATGGATGAAACAATTTAAGCCATGTTGTTAATAAATGATCATGTCTTTGTATGCTACCTTTCCATCTCAGCAAATGGCAAGGCCGGCGGAAGATATTTGGAGATGGAGGGGGCCGATCACTGTGTTCTCCAATCAGACTGGACAGGAGTGGGAGCTGGCCAAGTAAAGTGCAGACAAGACCTTTACCTTTGTTCCATTTGGCCTAGTTACTTGAATCTTTTTAAACAATGCGATTTCGGTTTTAATCTTGCTTTTTAACTTTTTTTTAAAGTTTATTTATTTATTTTGAGAGAGAGAGAGAGAGAGAGAGAGAGAGAGAGAGAGAGGAGCAAGCGGGGGAGGGGCAGAGAAAGAGGGGGAGACAGAGAATCCCAAGCACACTCCATACAGTCAGAGCCCAATGTGGGGCTCGAACTCACACACTGAGAGATCATGACCTGAGCCGAAATCAAGAGCCAGATGCTTAACTGACTGAGCTGCCCAGGCACCCCTTAAGCCTGTTTTTTTTTTTTTTTTAAGCTTAAGTCAACAATCCACAAAAGAAGAACAGAACTTTACTTTGTGTGGGTGGTTGCCCATAATGATCAAAGAACAGGGGTGCCTGGGTGGCTCAGTCAGTCGAGCATCTGACTCTTGACTTTGGCTCAGCTCATGATCCCAGGGTCATAGGATTGAGCCCCGAGTTGGGGCTGATGCACTGATGGGCATGGAGACTGCTTGGGATTCTCTCTCTCCCTCTCTCTCTCCCCTTCCCCTGCTCTCCTGCTGCTCTGTCTCTCAAAATAAATGAACATTTAAAAAAAAATGATCAAATAGCAAAATGCAGTGAACATGGTATATACAATTACGACGTAACATACAAATGTAAGACATTTTCATTATCATTACTCTATTGCACACACAGCTAATTCTGAAGGCTTTCACAGGGGAGTTTTCTCAGTGGGCTTGCTGTGAAGCAGAGTATATACAGGGGATGTCCACTGTGCTTACTGAAGCTCTCAGGTCTCTGAGAGTCCTCTGGGAAGGAGATGGGGAAAAAGAGAAAATAAACACTATTATATTTGTTCTCCTCGTAAAACCAAAATCCCCACTGTTCTGCATCACGTAGGAAACATGCATTTTCCCAGTCTGTGGTTCCTCAACTCAAGTGTGATGTGCTGTTATCACTAAGAACCATGGGTGATTTTCTGGTGATTCATTATCAGCAATATTGATTCACATATGAGCTGGATTAGAAAAATATGGAATCATTTTCGACTTAAGTGAGAATAATAAGACATCCCCATCTTTCTCTTATTTGTTCTCTAGGACAATTTATTCCATTTTTACTTTCTTTTTATTGCTTCATTTTCAGAAAGAACACGTCAACAGATCAATAACTGTCATTTTCTCATTTGCCTAAAAACCACAAAGTGAGAGTACAGATTTCAGCCTTCCAGGCATAAGAATGCATTGGATTGCCCAGCATTAGGCACCTATTAACATCACAGCCAGATATGATAATATCATGTTCCATTACAAGAAGTGATTAACGCTCCTTTTTATCCCTTTTCCTTTCGACAATTCTCTTTAGAATTACCCTGTATTTAAAAAATTTTAATCCAAGTGGAAATTACTCCAAATGCTACATATATGAGATTAACAGTGACAACAAATTCTTACTGTGCTCATGTGTCTCTGACAATCGGGACGGAA
Source organism: Neofelis nebulosa (assembly GCF_028018385.1). Lineage (NCBI taxonomy): Eukaryota > Metazoa > Chordata > Mammalia > Carnivora > Felidae > Neofelis > Neofelis nebulosa. The sequence goes on along the minus strand of NC_080794.1, from coordinate 4,629,859 downwards.
CAAGGTCCTAGAGACTTCCCAGTCCCCTTGCTTCACAGAGCTTCTGATGTCAGCAGAGAAGGTTGCATTGAATATTTTTCAGCAGAACTGGAACTAGAGGTGGACAGGTAGCCCTGCCCAGGTGAGCTGGCGGGGAGCTGGGAGGGGGCAAGACAGATACCCTCGTGGACAAGAATTTTCAGTGGACTGTCAAGGAAGGAGGAGGGAGGCAGGTGTAGGGGAGGGGCAGGGAAGAGACGCTGTTGTCTTTAATGTTGGTCCACTTAGTGGCCGAGGAAAGAAGGTGACAGAAGGAGGCTGCCAAAGTCCAGGAGCAGCAGCCGAGCAAGAAGGAAGTGGCCGTAGAGAGCCCTGGAGGACAAGGGACAAGAGCAGACAGGAGGAGTCTGCAGTGAAGGTTAGACACCAGCACCCCTTCCTGAGACGCAAAGAGCTTGCTGAAGCAGACTAGAATAGAAAGAAAACCCGAGGGCACACAAGGGCAGTACTGAAAGTAAATAGTCAGCAGCCAGGCCCCAGTCTGTGGTCCAACAGTCGGGCACAGGATACGAGGAGGTCACTGGACGCTGCTAGGTTATGCCAAGGCCAAAATCGCAGGTGCTCAAGGCCACAGTTCACAGAAGGACATAAACACACGGGAGCCAAAATGGTCAAGGAGTTACAGGGGAGCGGGGTGGGGGTAGAAGCCGGAATGTGGAAACAGTTGCTAGAGGGTCCAACTAATTCTTCCAAACAGTGTTTTCCTTACTTGAGACTAATTTGTTTGGAGAGGACCACAATGACTGAGCATTTCTATGCCAGAACAACCCTGTGGAGGAAGTACTCTGTTAACCCATTTTTTTTAAGTTTTATTTATTTTGAGACAGAGAGCACGCGAGCATGAGCAGGGGAGGGGCAGAGAGAGGGAGAGAGAGAACCCCAAGCAGGCTCCACACTGCCAGCGCAGAGCCTGATGTGGGGCTCAAACTCATGAACCCTGAGATCATGACCTGAGCTGAAATCAAGAATTGGTGGCCAAAGGACTGAATCACCCATGTGCCCCTCCCACGAACCCATTTTTACCCATGAGGAAAGTTAGGCAGAGTGGAAGTAAGCTACTCACCACAGCTCACGGTGACAGGACGTGCTGGGATGAGACCCAAGCCTGGTCTGATGCCGGAGCCTCAAATGTCCACGACTCTGCTTCCTGGCTCCACCAAGGTGATTGAACCAGGTTTATTAAATTGAACAGAATTTGCAACAGGGAGATAGGAAGGGCTTCCAGAGGTGAAGCAAATGCCAGCATGGATGATCAGGGGCCACAGGTAAGGGGCCACCCTACCCTCCTGTGGATAGAACTTACTTTAAAATATAGGTTTTATTGTTATTCAGCTATGGTAAGTCCAATGGTTCAGGAGATAACTGCCATTGAAATGATAGTTTGTTATAGGTCCCAAGACGAGGGGGCACGCCATGCCGGGGGGGGGGGGGGGTCCCAGGGGGATTCCCAGGGTCAGTCACAAAGCAGAGGGAGAGGGGAACTGTGAGCCAGAGCCTTTATTGTGGTCTCTTTGGGAAGGAACATGACAGGCAGGATAAGCAGGCTCAGGATTGGCTAGTTTGAATCGTTTCAGGGCTCTCGGGCAGAGGGTCCATCCCTGGTTGTCAGCTACCTGGCCCTGGGTGATGAGGGCAGGTGGATGTGGCCCAGAATGAGAGCCCCATAGAGGAAATGGCAGAGGTGTGGGCTCCAGGAGTTGGTTTGTATTCGAAAGGTGTGCTCCAGGGCTAGTTCACTCTCTGTAGGAATTGGCTGACTCTGGGAGGACTGGTCTCTCTAGTGTTAGCAAGGCCCCAGATGGGAAAGCATCAGAACCACTGAAAATACAAGGCACAATCAATACACATATCTCCACTAACATGACACAACTATCCTCGGAAAGGAAGTGGCTTGTTGTGTGGGAGTTTGGAAGCAAGCTGGCATTATTTCCATCCTCCTCCCCTCTCCCCTTTGGATGGGAACCTGGCTTCAGAGAACACTCCCTCTTTCTGTCAGTCCTGGGGGAAAGCTTTGCCACAGAAGCCTCGCCCCTGTGGTGGAGGGCAGCGGTGGCCAAGCATTGGATGGAGAGAGAGTATCCGATCCTGCAGCTAAGTATCAGCAAATCCACTTCCCTGCAGATCTCAGCTGTATTCACCAACCCCAACTCGCTCAGCAAACGTTTGCCCAATACTGGGCCACATCTCTTCATTGGTTCTAGTGAGGGATAGATGTATAATATTATTGCGTCCTCCCCAGGAACTTAGAAGGGTAACAACTGCAAATCAGTAGGGAAATAGCTTTTGGTCCTGAATAACACTCAGGAGGATGGCTGGGGCCCCCAATACCTTTTCCATCTGGCAAAAAAGAGTGACTCCAAGAATCTTGGCTGATGATTTCACTCCTGCTAAGGTCTGGTTGCTGTGCCCTCTTTTTAAGAATGTGTGACCTATTTTTCTGTCTCACACACAGCCTCACACTCCAGAAAGACCCTTTTTGTCCCTAGTCAGTTAATCTTGACATAATTGAGCTCTTCTGTCCATTAGGGTGAGCACACATTAGGGTGACTGTCTCGCCCAAGACAATCCAATGATGAGCCACCAAAACCTGGGTCTTTCCTCTTCCTTCAAGAATCTTAATCCAATGGCCAACTCCAGATCCTGAAGTCTTCTTCATAATTCTTCCCAGGCACCCTACACCATCTTCTAAAATTGCACGGCATTCCTTGACGTGCCAGAGCTGTCCCGAGATGGTAGACTGCTCATTTCAGAGGTGAAGAGGTGGAGAAGCACTAAATTAGCCCAATCTTGGAGGTTGTTTTTTGCACAATTAAATACATACGTAAGTGTCCACTTTGATGAATTTTGACGAATCGGACCACAGTGTAAAACAAGGTACAAGATCTTCTCCACACCCTTCACAGTGACCTGCACACACACACACACACACACACACACACACAGGCAACTACTATGGTGATTTGTGTCAACATAGCTTTGTTTTTCTTGCTCTAAAACTTCATAAAGCCAAATACTGTGTATTTTTAATAGCAGTGAAATAAAGCTAGAGGAACATAAGGGTGGAAGGACTAAGATAAAATATGGAGTCTGTAAAATAGATACTGAGCCCTTTGGTGTACAGCTGAGGCACAGATTTGTCGTACTTTGGCAACAGCATTGATCATAGCAATGCCCTTCCCATGGCCCTCACTCCAATCTGGTAACCAGGCCAATGGCTACTATAACTTCATCAACCACTGTGAGCTCTGTTTTGGAGGGTTAATATGGAAACTAAATTGACTGAGATGTTGGGTGAAAGAATAGTCACCAAAATTACTCTAATTCAACGCAAATAGGTTGTTTATTTGGAAAAAAAGCCATCTGATCCATCTGGAATTTTAAAATATCAAGTGAAATTAGTACATAATGAAAAAGTCAGTATCTCTTAGTATAGGACTCATCACCATTATATAAGATAATGAACTTGATATTTAGCTATTCAACTTGTCATCTGAAATATTGTACTTTATATGTACAGTTTGGGTGAGTTCTTTTCATCGTAAGAAGAAGCCTTGAGAGGTTTCCTTCACTGTTCTGGGTTTTGAGTGAGCTTCAATTTGCAATCCCCTTAGCATGTTCAATACATTTTCCAAAATTGTGTTTCTTAGTTTTGGCAGAAAGATATGGAGGAGGGAATTGACAGAAACTGCATCAGAAATACTAATAACTCCCCAGTAAGTCTCAAATGTTCCACAGCCTCCTCATTACAAGGCCAGAAGCAAAACAATCTCTGAAAATATTCATGTGCAGAAAGCACTGGAAAAATCCAAGACTCTGTCTCTTTCCGTGGTACCCCATGTATTGCTCTGTGTACAAAGCCTCCACATGAACTATTACAGAGGATACTGTGAATTACTCCTGGCTCTGCAGTCAGGTCAGGGCTGTGCCGACCATGGGATGGATGGCTGTGTCTTGGGAGCCCCCATTGTGCACGGCTGCCTTCCCCGGGCATGCAGTCCACAGCTCCACGGGACTCTACCTTAGCTTCAGAACTGAATTCCGTAGCAGGGAGAGCAGAAAAACCGTGAAAACAACGCATCTCACTCGTTTGCCTAGGGAATAAATAAAACAAGCCTGGAGGGGAGAATGACGTGATGAGCAGAAGACTTTGGTTACCAGGAAGGCCAGTTCCAGAACGATGAGGTCACCCAGTTTTGCCTGTAGGGTCTCCCGCTCTGTGTACCCCTGCGCTCCCTAGAATCATCCTGCCGCAGCCCTCAGGACACCCCACCTCACACTACAGATATTTCTCTTTACTTTCCTCTCCTTCTGCTGAAAGACAGTGTCTGTAAGGGCCACATTCTTTTTTTTTTTTAATTTTTTTTTTTTCTCAACATTTTTTATTTATTTTTGGGACAGAGAGAGACAGAGCATGAACGGGGGAGGGGCAGAGAGGGAGGGAGACACAGAATCGGAAACAGGCTCCAGGCTCCGAGCCATCGGCCCAGAGCCTGACGCGGGGCTCGAACTCACGGACCGCGAGATCGTGACCTGGCTGAAGTCGGACGCTTAACCGACTGCGCCACCCAGGCGCCCCTGTAAGGGCCACATTCTTCACACCGCGTGTACACTAATCTGGCAACCAAGTATAGAGGACTGAATTTTAATAGGTTACCTCTGGAGTAACAGGAATCTAGCCCATGGAAAGGACCTAACAATGGCCCGTTAGGAGAAAGGATTTTGAGGAAGGAGGCACCTTCAAAACTTAGAGAGAATGTCGTCGACCCAGCCATAGGCAGAACAACCCTAGGGATGAATGGACAGCATATTCTGTGGGTTCCCCAGTTCCAGATTACATGAAACACATGAGGTTTTTAGGCAACACCATATGGAGTTCTAAAACATAATTAACGTGTTTCGTTTTCAGTTTATAAAGTGGTAAAATATCTTGCCCTAACGAGCTTCACCAACTCACTCGTGATGAGTGATCCCAGCCACAGGGCCCATAGGGGCAGGAAAGCACATTCTAAGATGGTGTGGCAGGCAAAGATGTCCACACCCCAGTCCCCAGAATCTAGGAGAATGTTATATTACAGGACAAGGGAGAAATAAGGTTGCTAATCCACTAAACTTAAAGTAGACATATGGATCCTAGATTACCCAGGAGGGGCCAATGTAATCAATGTAATGTAAAACTGAAAGAGGGAGGTGGGTGATGTGCCATTGAGAAGGACACAGTTTGCCGTCACTTCATTGGCTTTGACAGTGGAGGGAGGGATTTTGGAGCACGAGATGCGGGTACTTCCTGGCATCTGAAAAAGGCAAAGAAATGGATCTTCCCATACAGCCTCCAGAAAGGAATGTCGTTTTGCCAACACCTTGATTTCTGCCTAGTGGGACCTGTCGGACTTCTGGCCTCTGGAACTGTTAATACATTTGTATTGTTTTAAGCCTCTAAATTTGTAGTAATTTGTTACAGCAGCAATAGGAAACTAATGCAGGTGGGATGTTGGAGCAAATGGTTCCACAGAGGAACCATTGTGTCTGAAGCTCCTGTCCTGTGAAGGACATGCATCAGCTCCCCAAAACTGTCACCTGTAAGCTCAGAAATACTGTTCTACTATGTTTCTTCTCCACGCCCTGTCACCATCTTAGTTTAAGCCTGCATCATCTTTCCCTTAAAAATGTTGCCAAAGCTCTCGAATTGGCCTCCCTTCTGTCAATGCTCACTCACAACCAAGCTCCACGCTCGAGAAGGCAAGCTTTCTAGACATATGTCACCGCCCTAGATAAACATCTCCAGAGATGCCACTGCCCATAGGCAGAGACCTTGTGCCACACAGGGTCCTCCGCTGCAGGCTCACCTCTAAAGAGTAGAGCCAAGAATGAAAATAAAGGCTCACATGCAATGTCTGTAGATGTTATAAATAAACTTATCAAACTGGGAGACAAAACGTGTTTTATTCTCCTGTTTTAGAAATCCAGGCTTGAACTGGCAAGTCTCAGAGTCATCTGAGTTTTAGGCCAGAACATGTCTGCATGGAGAGAGCTGGTACCTGGGCCCAAGTCTCTGGCCTGCCTCTGACTCCCTTCTCCCCTTACTTCTGCTTCCCTCTTATGCCACACAGACCACGCCAACACCAACTTCTAACTCCATCCAAAACCTTTGCCAGTAGCCAGCCCTTGGTTACCTATCTTGCCTACAAACACATGCTGGTGGGATGGTCTTACCTTGGGTGTGGATCCAGAAAAGACCCCACCCAAGCCATGGAAGCAGACTGGGGTATTCCTTCAGGCAAGGAATACTGCAGTGCTAGGTATTCAGATCTTTGTCTAGAGGGTAAGGCAATGGGTTTCAGGTGGGCATGTGTCCTTGGTCCTGCATATTTTCTCCCCAAGGGGCAAAAGGTGGTCCAAAGAGGTCCAGAGCAGGATGTTCTAAGGTTTCGGGGCCAGAGCAGTGGCTCTCTTTCAAGGGTACTGCTTTTCCACCTCTCTAGCCACCTCCACCCCACTTCCCACCTTGTGCCTTGAGTATCAGAGCGCTTGTCAGATTTTGTACTAATGTCGTGTTTTCTCAGTGCATTCGCTTGTGCAACAGCCAGCTATGTGCTATAAAGCAGTAAACCATTCATCTCCTTGGACTATATTTTCTATTTTCTGTATCCCCAAACTTTTGGGCATAACAAGTCGTCAGTTAATTCCTGGCCACTGAGAACTGACCTGATTTTGTGACATGAAAATGGAGGGCACGGGGCGCCTGGGTGGCGCAGTCGGTTAAGCGTCCGACTTCAGCCAGGTCACGATCTCGCGGTCCGTGAGTTCGAGCCCCGCGTCGGGCTCTGGGCTGATGGCTCGGAGCCTGGAGCCTGTTTCCGATTCTGTGTCTCCCTCTCTCTCTGCCCCTCCCCCGTTCATGCTCTGTCTCTCTCTGTCCCAAAAATAAATAAAAAACGTTGAAAAAAAAAATTTTAGAAAATGGAGGGCACTAATTAAATTAAAGAATTGAAAAGGGTCATGTTTTTCCATTAACAACCGGTAGAATGTCAGGCAGCCATGCAGAATATAATCCACTCAAGCATCCAGCTGCTTTCTCATCAGGTATGAAAGCATGAGAAAGCGACCGTAATAAAGACGTGGTTCTGAAACAAGAATAACACTCAGGTCAGTGGAGTGGAATTAGACGGGAACAAAAGGTCTCTCCTGGAATCGTGGTCTCAGCATAGTGACTGGGGCGATGGCAAAGGTGCTGTCATTGCTTGAATGCAGTGTCAGCAAGATGACCTAGAGACCGAATCTTGGGTGGGGAGTTGGAGTCCAGCTGGCCATTCCCATCAGGGGGTCCTCTGTACAGTATTTTGCCTTGGTTTATGTTCAGGAAGGCGGCATTTCCTGAAGTCCAAGAAGGTTGAACCTCTAACCTGGCCTTTCCGCCAAGGTTAAAACAAAGAGAACGCAATAAGACAGTGGCAAAACTACTGCTTTGGGGGCGCCTGGGTGGCTTAGTCGGTTAAGCATCTGACTCTTGATTTCAGCTCAGGTCATGATCTCGCACTTCGTGGGATTGAGCCCTGTGTTAGCCTCTGTGCTGATAGTACAGAGCCTGCTTTGGATTCTCTCTCTCTCCCTCTCTCTCTGCCAATCCCCTACTCATTCTCTCTCTATCTCTCACAATAAAAAAAAAAAAAACAAACAAAAAAAAACTACTGGTTTTTAAGATGTAGATTTAGGGGCACCTGGCTGGTTCTGTCAGTAGAGCGAGGGACTCTTGATCTCAGAGTTGTAAGTTTGAGCCCCACGTTGGGTGTAGAGATTACTTAAAATAAAATCTTAAAAAAAAAAAAAAAAAAAAGATGTGGATTTCAACAAAGAACCTGCCCTGTTCACCTATAGAAGAGCCCAGCATATGGAATGATGCCCCTAACACAGGGTGAGAGCTGAGTGCTGAGCTTGTAGGAGAACTATCATCAAGTTCTGAGGAACATACAGGTGCAGAGTATATCTTATAAAAATATCACAGTAAAGACCTAAGTGTCCCCCGATGGATGAATGGATTAAGAAGATGTGATTTGTATATACTGTATATTCTCTCTCTCTCTCTCTCTCTCTCCACACACACACACACACACACACACACACTGGAACATTACTCAGCCATAAACAAGAATGGGTTCATGCCATTTGCAACAACATGGATGGATGAAGAGGATATTATGCTAAGAGAAATAAATCAGATAAAGACAAATGCCTTATAATTTCACTTCTGTGTGGAATCTAAAAGCCAAATGTAGAAACAAACAAAAAACAAAAACCACAAACAGACTTATAAATACAGAGAACAAACTGGTTGCCAGAGGGGAGCGGGGGACGGACAAAATGGGTAAAGAAGAGTGGGAGGCACGGGTTTCCAATTATGGAATGAATATGTCACGGGGATGGAAGCTACAACACAGGGAATGCCGTTAATGATGACTTTTTTTAAAGTTTATTTTTGAGAGAGAGAGACAGAGCACAAACAGGGGAGGGACAGAGCGAGAGGGGTACACAGAATCTGAAGCAGGCTCCAGGCTCCAAGCTGTCATCATGTAGCCTGACGTGGGGCTCAAACCCACAACCTGCAAGCCAAAGTGAGACGCTCAACCGATTGAACCACCCAGGCAGCCCCAATTAGTGATACTGTAATACAGAGAACAAACGGGTGGTTGCTAGTGGGGAGGTGGGTGGAGGGATGGGCAAAATAGGTGACAGGGATTAAAAGGTATGAACTTGCAGTTGTAAAATAAAGTAAGTCACAGAGGTGAAAAATACAGCATAGAGATTATAGTCAGTAATACTGTAAAAACATATGGTGACAGACGGTGACTACATTTACCATGAATAGAATTGTCGAATCACTGTTTTGTACACCTGAAAGTATATGTCAACTATATTTTAATAATAACAATTTGAAATACGATAAAATATCATGGAAGACTAAGATGACTGAGAGCAGGTAGAAATATCTGCATGTATAAAGCGTGTCAGCTGGGCAAAATTGCAATAATGAAGTTGAGCGGTGGCTAGAGGGATAATCATGGGAGGGGAAAAGAAAGAACTACTACGTTTTATAGACAGAAGTCTCGGATTTAAACACCAACGTTACCCACTTGTAATTTGTACTACCTTGGATGAGTTTGAGAAATGTTTTGCATCTCTGGATTCCTCTCTTTTAAAAAAAATGCATCGTTATTAACTGATATCAATATCATAAAATTTGCATTCTACCTTTCGTAATCTGGTAACAATTAAAAAAATTTTTTTTAATGTTTATTTATTTTTGAGAGAGACAAAGACAGAATGCGAGTGGGTTAGGGGCAGAGAAAGGGGGAGACGTAGAATCCAAAGCAGGCTCCAGGCTCTGAGCTCTGAGCTGTCAGCGCAGAGCCCAAGGCGGGGCTTGAACTCAGAAGCCGCGAGATCATGACCTGAGCCGAAGTCGGACGCTTAACGGACTGAGCCACCCAGGCGCCCCAAATATTTAAATCCTAGGACTGCTTTGAGGATTACATGGAGTAACCCTTAGCTTTCAAGTCACCCAACAGTCCCTGGCACAGAGATAGAGCCATGATTACCTGGGTGTCCTTTGCTCTTCATAATGTAATTGTTTCCTTAGTTGACCACGAGGGGATCCTCTTTCACATAAAGTAAAACACGCAGATGTGCAGATTGGTGAGGTCTGTCAATTATATATGACTCTGTAACCACTGTGTAAAACAAAATAATACTTCTATCACCCCCAACAAGCTCCCTATGTCCCTCTTGGTATGTTTCCCACTCTCAGAACTGAACTGTTAGCATCAGTTACTCTCACCTGCCTTTTGAGTTGTATCAATGAGATTATATGACATCTGCTTCCTCTCCTTTCCATTTGCCTTCTTTCATTCAATATGATGTTTTCGCAATATATTGTTGCCTATTTAGGAGATTGGTAGATGTTTTGATCGTTGAGTGTGAATAAAGTACAATATGTTTAGCTATTTTCTTATGGCCAAACATTGGGTTATTTCCAGTTTGAGTCTCCCATTCTTGTACAAGCTGTTTTGTGGGTATGTGTTTTCACTTATTTGAGGCAAATACCTAAGCATGGAATTTCTGTGTCATAGGGTAGATGTATGCTTAACTTTATCAATGCCAAACACTTCTCTGGGGTGGTGGTATTATTTTGCACCCGCAGCAACAGTGTGTGAGAGTTCGTTTGCTCTACACCTTTGCGGAGAGTTGATGTTACCAGTCTGTTTCTGTTTTTAGCCATCCTGGTGTATGCAAATAGGAGTTCACTACAGTTTCATTTGAATCCCCCTGACAACTAATAATTTTCAGCACCTTCCTTGTGCTTATTGGCCATTGACCTAGCTTCTTTTATGTACGGTCTTTTAGAGACTTGACCTACTATTTTAGGAACTGGGCCATTTGTTCTTTTAATTACTGATTTAGAGGGTTTTAAAAACTATATTTTGAATAAAAGTGCTTTGCCAGATATATGTATTACGAATAGTTTTGGAGTTGGTGGTTTGCCTTTTTATTGTCTTGATGATATCTTTTTAAGAGCAAAGAAATTAATTTTGTATAATCCAATTTCTAACTTTTTCTTTTACGATCAGGGCTTCTTGTTTTATAAGTCCTTGCCTAAACCACGTGTGCAAAGATATTTCTCTATGCTTCCTGATAGAAGCTTTGTTATTCAAGCTTTTACATGTATGGCTGTGATCCATCTTGAATGAATTTTTGATCGACTTAACAAGAACTTTAATTTGGGCTCTTTATTTTTTATAGTTCTTAAGGAAAATATATTAAATGCTTAATATAACCCTTAGATTTCACACAGGATCGGAGTACAGAACTACACACTGGGAACTGTGAATCACTTTCTATATATTTCTTTTTTTTTTTAAATTTTTTTTTTTTTTTTTTCAACGTTTATTTATTTTTGGGACAGAGAGAGACAGAGCATGAACGGGGGAGGGACAGAGAGAGAGGGAGACACAGAATCGGAAGCAGGCTCCAGGCTCTGAGCCATCAGCCCAGAGCCTGACGCGGGGCTCGAACTCACAGACCGTGAGATCGTGACCTGGCTGAAGTCGGACGCTTAACCGACTGCGCCACCCAGGCGCCCCACTTTCTATATATTTCTATTTACATTCTGTTAGTTACTAGTCCAGGAACGTGGACAATATCAACAGGGGCGTCTAGCAGGCTGAGAGTTGATCTTCCTGGCCCTGAGAATAAATTAGTCTGTCTCTTGACAACCCATTTTCTCTCATCAGGGAGGAATTGTCATCCCAAGGACTTTCTCTTCCAAATGTTATCACAAGGACTTTGACAAAGTCATTTATAAATGCAAAATAAACACCACACCCTCGATCCCTGATGGGTGGGAGGTCTCCATGTTCACAGGGGTTAGACTCTGTGACCATCTCATCTTTGCATAGATGTAAAAGAAAATTCTAATGATTTCTTGCTCCTCAATTCCATTTTACCATGATTTCTTTTTTGTGCTGAACCAAGGAATTACTTGCAATGAAATGTCTTCATCATTGTAGCAGGGATGTTTTCAGAGCAAAAGTTCTAAATTTTGATGGAGTCAAATGCATCAGATTTTCCTTTTTGGATCATATTTTGGGTGTCAGTCCTTTGCCTGAACTCTTTGCCTGCCCTACGTCTCACAGATACTCTCCTCTTTTTCCCCTAAAAGTTATATAGTTTTGCATTTTACGTTTAAGTCCTTAACTCATCTTTGTAAAAAGATGTGAGACTTTAGGTTTTTATTTGTTTGCCTTTTGCCTGTAGATATCCAGTTACCGTGCAATCATTTGTTGGAAAGGTGATCTTTCCTTTATTCAGTTGCTTTTGAGTTGAGTCTACCCACTGAATTTTTATTTCGGTTGTCGTACTTTTCACTTCTCAAGTTTCCACTCAGCTCTTCTTATCTTCTGTTTCTTTGCTGAGACTTGCTTTGTTTTCGTTTGTTTTTAAGCATGTCTGTAATGGCTTGTGAAACATTTGGATGCTTTAAAATCTTTGTCAGATAATTCTAACAACTCTGGCATCTAGGTGTCTATTGATTATCTCCTTAATTCAGTTTAAGATCTTCCTGGTTTCTGCTATGACAGGTGATTTTTCAGCTGAAACCTGGACATTTTGGATATTATGCTCTATGACTGCATCTTATTTATACCTTCTGACTCAGCTGGTTTTCTCACACACCTCTCTGGCAAGGGAAGGGGGTAGGGTGCAGCCTCGTTACTTTGAGATTGCAGTGAAAGTCCAGATTCCCAATCTTCTATTCTACCGCTACTTGAGAGGGTGGAGAAGGGGTTCTCCTTCTCCCTGTTGGGTCCAGGTTTGAGCCCAGGTTTCTTATATGGTCTTTACTAATGCTGCTGGAGTAGCCACTTCCTTCCCACTCGGTGGGGATGAAAATGTCCTCCTTTTCTGGCACTAGTCCTAAGGAAACTTGCAGTGATTTGTCATATGCTCTTGGGAGGGTGGAGGTCTAGACACCTCACTCAGCTTTTGGTGGCATATGTGGGATGAAGCCACAGATTTATGTGCACATGTGTGTGCTTGGGGGTGGGGGCCAGTTGCAATGGAGCCGTTATTCCTGAGAGTTTCGTCTTGGGACAGACTAGGCAGCATTTTAAAGGGCTTTTTTCTTTTCTTTTCTTTAAAAACAAAACAAAACAAAACAAAACCCTGTGCCTGTTGATGTTTGTATGTTGTTGGCTTCTTCAGCACTGACTTAGATTTGAAACAAAAACAAAACCCAGGGAACTCATCACCATGTTGCTCTTCAGCTGTTAGCCTGTCTTCCTCACTCCACCTTTCAAAGTCAACTCCTGCTTATTTATATATAATATCCAAGGATTTTCATTGTAATTATTGGAAGGCATCTGGAAAAGTATGTCTACTCCATCTTCTTGGAAGCAGAACCTTGTTTTTGTTTTTAACGATCTTTCTCTTTCTAGTACTTTTTTTTTTGTTCCCGTCAAAATGTACTGATATAATGGCATGCCGAAATGTTCAATCCACCGAAAAGATTTTAACATACCTGGAGCCTACTTTTACTTTCATTGGTTGGAGCAGATGGGGGATGGGTGTTCACAAAATTGCATTGGGATGTCTAGAGTTGTTAAAATCAATTTGAAGTTGGAAGGAGGAGAAAGGAGAAGGAAATGAATCACGCCCCCTCCCCAATAAATACTGGCATCCCATGTGGTACCGCAGCAGTTCTAAGCACCCCAAATAGAAGTAGGGTGGGAGGTCTCTACCAGGCAGCCATCAAAAATAGCCATGTAGAAACTTCTCTGCATTATCATTCTTGTCTCCGGTGTGTCTTTTACTAAGTGGATTATACATAAACAAGACATTATTATTATTTTCTCCTTCTCTTAGGCATATCGCTCTGGAGATCTAGGCACCTGTAGTTGGAGTCACAGCCTTTCTGTCTCCTGTCTTGTAACTCTAGCCTGGAAGAACCAGCCCTACACTAACCATGGATGCCTGCCCAGGCATTCTTTAAAAAAAAAAAAAAAAAAAAAAAAGCTTTTGTTGGCTTTCCCTCTTTTTTTTAAAGAAACATTTTTTTAGTGTTTATTTATTTTTGAGAGAGACACAGACCATGAGCGGGAGAGAGGGAGACACAGAATCCAAAGCAGGCTCCAGGCTCTGAGCTGTCAGCACAGAGCCAGATGCAGGGCTCTAACCCATAGACTGAGAGATCAAGTTCAGCCAAACTTGGCCACTTAACCAACTAAGCCACCCAGGTGCCCCTCTTGGTTTTCCCTCTTTAAAAAGACTCCATCCTTTACTTTTTCTTCTCTAATTCCTTTTGCATGGATTGTTCATCCTGCGGTTAGCATGTTGTTAACCCCTCCTTTTCGTTCTCATTGTGGAGTAGTGTGGTAACAGCAAAGGGTGCAGACTCAGGTTCCAGGCCATCAAGGTTAACATTCCACCTGTGCCATTCTCAGGCTGGATCACTTTAGCCTGTTTACTCAACTTCTGTGTTTTGTCATCCGTGAAATGGGGATGAGAGTAGTAATCTCCTCAAGTGGTCATTGTGAAAATTAACTGAATTCACACCCACCAGCCAAAGACCACCGGGAACACATCTGTGGTCAGAACTGGTTTATTATTTGCATCAGCGGTAATAATGGAGGCAATAAAGGAATAATAAAGAATAATAGCTGAAGAGAGATACACCCTGGGGGGGAACTCTGAGGCACCATGGCGGCATCTCAGGAAGAGGGTGGTACCATCTCAGGAGGGAGAGGATTTCAGTTTGTATAGAGTGGTTTTGGAGAGGGTTTCAGAAAGCAGGCAGTTGCTTTCGACTGGATGCTGTCAGAAAGCTGGGACAGTTTCATGACTGGGTAGCTTGCATTTTTTTTTTTCTTTATCTAGAGGGTGGAGGACCAAGGCTAAAGCCATAACTGAGAAAGCAGCAGCAGTCACCCCCGTTGGCCGGGAGAGAGCAAAGCTCAGTCATTTTAGTGATTGGCATCGTGTTCTTGTTTTTGTCTTTCCTCAAGCATGATTATGGAGGAGTCTTGGACACAGCGACCTCATCTGACGTTAGTGGTCTGTGAAATTGTTTATGATTAGCAGGAGAACACTCTGGTCCAGCCTCGAGCATCAGACCAGCTACCAGCTACTAGCTATCTGCCCCCCAGAGCTGCTATCCGCCCCCCAATTTTTTTAAAGTTTATTTATTTTGAGAGAGAAGAGAGAGAGAGAGAGAGAGAAAGAGCGCATGCACACATGCACACGCACAAGTTAGGAAGGGACAGAGAGAGAGACGGAGAGAGAAAGAGAAAATCCCAAACAGGCTCCACACCACCGACACAGGGCTTGAACTCATGAACGGGGAGATCATGACCTGAGCTGAAACCAGGAGTTGGATGCTTAACCAACTGAGCCACTATTGTTTTCCTTCTTAAAATGTAAGTTTTTAGGAGAAAAATGTGACACAGTATGGCTAGTCCTCTATCTCTCCATATCGTTCGGGATGTATATGCTTTGTCTCCCCAGACACAACTTACGTGCCTGGTAGACAGTGACACATCTCACAGGCTCCAGCTCTGCCACTGCACTTGGCCTCATGAGCAGCACTTCATAGAAGCTCTTCTTGTCCCTTCC
The DNA here is from genome assembly GCF_028018385.1 of Neofelis nebulosa. NCBI lineage: Eukaryota > Metazoa > Chordata > Mammalia > Carnivora > Felidae > Neofelis > Neofelis nebulosa. The sequence goes on along the minus strand of NC_080794.1, from coordinate 4,614,664 downwards.
GCAGGGTGCTGCATGATTCTCTGCTGCGGTCTATCCTCCACCTTCTGTATTACCATTTGAATGGACAATCCTTTCTGATGTATCAAATGACACAGAATATAAGGTAGGCCTTGTGCAAAGATTACCAGACACCCCTCATCTTTGCACATCATGGCAAAAATGGGTGACATATTTTCTACCTTAATAGAAATGTATCAATCTCTGTATTGCCCCTACTATTTACACAGTATGTGGCACATTGGTGTGTATGGGATAGAATAAAACATGTAAATAAAGATGTTAACCTAAGTCTGTAAAAGCACAGGGTTTCCAAACAGCCTGGAAATCTCTGGCTAAGCTGCTCTGTTCTCCCACATTTTGTCTTTATGAAGGCATCGGCTGGCGGTGCTAGCATTCCCCTGCCGCCATTTTCCTTTGAAGGCCATTACTCTCTACCCCTAGAAGAAGTTCCTTCCTCAGAAGCTTATCTCATGCAGCTAATTCAATTTAAGATTCAAGTTGAATCCTAAAGGAATATTTCAGTCACAGCTACACATTAGACTCCGTCTGGCATAAATTGTTACTAGGGAACAAACACATCTGGTTAGACTCTTGGGTTACTTTAAATGCGTTTTCCATCGAACTTCCAATGTCCGTTTGTAAAAATGTGTGTGTTAACGCTCACAGGGGAAAAAACAGAGTATAAAATTGTACTTGCCCCTAATCATAACTTGCAGAAATGATATAACTACACAGATAAATTCCATGAAAGAACATGGAGAAATGGAAAATATTCACTGTGGCGATATCTATGCACAAAATAAGAGAAACACATGCATAAGTATAAACCTGTGGGACAGGCAGGTATCTAAATATTCTGTTACAGTGAAATTTTCACTGATGCCCACTCCTCTCGAATCCAGTCTCCTATGTTCCCACAACTCCTTATGCACACCATGTAAAAATAGCAGACATCTTGTGTATAATGTCTTATTTGTTTCATGCCAACCTGTGTACTCTTTGTACTCAGGCACCATCTCTTATTTATATTGAGGTCTGTAAGGTGCCCACATAGAACATAGCAGTTACTCAAGAATATTTCTGGGGGGGGGGGGGGTTGGTTATTTATTTATTTTTGAGAGAGAAAGCAAGCATGTGCACAAGTGGGGGAGGGGCAGAGAAACAGGGAGAGAGAGAATCCCAAGCAGGCTCCACAATGTCAACACAGAGCCCAACTCGGGACTTGATCTCACGATCCTGAGATGGAGACCTGATCTGAGATCAGGAGTCAGAGGCTAAACTGACTGAGCCACTCAAGTCAAGAACAAGAACACTTGCTATTCAGTGATTTAACTAGTTACATTCCACCTGGTGGCTTTAGCCTTCGATTTCAGGAGCTTCTTTTAAGAGCCCCATAATACGGGGTGCCTGGGTGGCTCGTTAAGCATCTGACTCTTGATCTCAGCTCAGGTCTCGATCTCAGAGTTGTGAGTTCAAGCTCCATGTGGAGCATGGAGCCCACTCAAATAAAAAAGAGTTACATAACTTCACTTACCAGATATACTCTAAAACATAGTCACACAGTGACAGCTTTGTGACAGTAGATCTGAGACAGGAAAAGCACCCATGACACTACCAATTGTCCTTATAATCCTCAAATATTTTTGCCCACATACCTCCTAAAAGAATTTCAAAAAACAATAGTTTTTTAAGTTGACATAGAAATTTTTTCATCTTAGGGCACCTGGGTGGCTCAGTTGGTTGAGCATTTGACTTTAGCTCAAGTCATGATCTCATGGTTTGTGGGTTTGAGCCCCATGTTGGGCTCTGTGCTGACAGCTGGGTGCCTGGAGCCTGCTTCAGGCAGCCTCTCTCTCTGCCCCTCCCCTGCTTGTGCTTTCTCTCTCTCTCTCTCAAAAGGTAATAAATAAACATTAAAATTTTTTTTCATCTAGGGGCGCCTGGGTGGCGCAGTCGGTTAAGCGTCCGACTTCAGCCAGGTCACGATCTCGCGGTCCGTGAGTTCGAGCCCCGCGTCAGGCTCTGGGCTGATGGCTTGGAGCCTGGAGCTTGTTTCCGATTCTGTGTCTCCCTCTCTCTCTGCCCCTCCCCCATTCATGCTCTGTCTCTCTCTGTCCCAAAAATAAATTAAAAAAACGTTAAAAAAAAATAAAAAAAATAAAAAAAATAAAAATTTTTTTCATCTTAAATTTGAGTTGTTGCAAAGTATGCTAGCTTAGAGTTTTAAATATGTTTTGAAAATATATAAATAACAACTTTATGATATATTTGTATAGTGTTATTTTGGATTTATAGAAATTAAAATTGATAAAATAAAACCATTATTTTCATTATACTCAATGGAATATAGATATCATTTATCCATTGAATTCTAAATACCAGAGCAATTTGATATCCTCCAACATACATAAATATGTATATACATGTTTTTTTAAAAAGGTGGTGGCCCCAGGGTTCACTGTTAAAAATATTTTCTTCCTGGGGGCGCCAACTCTCGATTTCAGCTTGGGTCATGATCTCAAGGTTTATGAGTTCGTGGGTTCTGTGTTGACAGTGTAGAGGCTGCTTGGGAGTCTTTCTCTATCTCTCTCTATGCCCCTCCTCCTGTCATGTGTGCATGCTCTGTCTCTCAAAATAAATAAATAAACATTAAAAACATTTTTCTTCTAGATTCAATTATACTTATAAATATCAATAGGATGATATCAATGAAAATAAAACAATTATTTATGTACTTTGATAACTGCTGTGGAAAATATAAACTTTTATTAGAAAGGTCTTTTTAATGAGTTGGGTAGGGCTTTTTTTGGATTAGTTCATGTTTCTGTGGGTGAATATTATATACTGCTAGCATGAAACAGTGTTCACCATCAGTTTCATTCCTATCTTTCATGTTTTATACGCAAACACTACGAAGCACACGTATCAGTAAATGGGAATAGAAGGAATTTGTTAAACAGTGTCACTGTTTAAAAAATGTTCTTCTTTTGAGTTTGAATCCCAAAAGTAGCAAAGTGATCAATCTATTTATTCCCTTGCAATTGAAAGAGGCCAGTTGTATTTTTTTAATTAAAAAAATTTTTAATCTTTATTTATTTTTGAGAGAGAGCGAGAGACAGAGTGCAAGCAGGAGAAGGGCAGAGAGAGAGGGAGACACAGCGTCCGAAGCAGGCTCCAGGCTCTGAGCAGGCACAGAGCCAGATGCTGGGCTCGAACCCACGAACCGTGAGATCGTGACCCGAGACAAAGTCAGATGCCCCACCAACTGAGCCACCCAGGTGGCTCCCCAGGAAAAGATCAGTTTTAAAAGTCAGGGGTGGTTAGAGACAACTGGAACTGGTCTGATGCCTTGACCCCAGATGCTTGTTTCGGCAGCTCACTCTTAGAACAGACTGTATACATGGAGGTTGAAAAACTGGAAAACGATCTCTGTGGCTTTCTTGGAAAGTCTTCATGTGCTCCTGCAATTACGCCTACCCGTGGTTGGAAAGTTTTGACCTCAGTATCCATTCTTCTCTTCATGGTCACTTGCAGAATCTTAATTATCTTCAGGGTGGCATTGTACACAGCGAAAATATTCACCTTGCCAGACCCGGTTCTTGCCAATGAAATCTAAGCTGAGTTGCTGGGGCTGGGGGCTGTCCATGGAGCATTTGTTTTTCTGAGAAGATGGGACCAAGTCAGTGGGCACAACCGCTGCCCTTTCACTCTCCCTGCTTTCTTTTCTTGGAATGGCAGCACAACCTCAGGAGGTGTGGCAGCCATATTGCAAACAGCAGCCACATGTTCAGAATGGAAGGACCAGTTCATTGAAGGAGATTGGGTCTATGTGGACAAAACTTGTGGGGGCTGCACCTGTCCTATCTGCCTACATCTGGATTGTCACTGCATGAGAAAAATAAACCCCAATTGTTTAAGCCTTTGTTGTCAGGTTTTCTTTCTTTATTTCTTCTTCTTCTTTCTTTCTTTCTTTCTTTCTTTTTCTTTCTTTCTTTCTATTTTATTTTATTTTATTTTATTTTATTTTATTTTATTTTATTTCTTGGCTCCAAGTGCTAATGGCAACAAAAGATTATTCTTTTATTCACACCTTGGGGAATACATGAGTTATTTTTCTGGCCTCAAAGATCTTGTCAAATGCCGTAGGGAATGCTAATGAACTGTTATACAATCATATTTACACTTTATTACAGGCATCAGTTTTTCTGACCTAAATAAGATAAATTTATAAAATAAATGTTTTGAACACCAGCCAAAATATTAAAAGGTTTTTTACACAATCACATCTTTTAATTTTTGCTCTTAGAAATAGTAGGCAGTCAGTAAATATTTCTCCAGTAGAGGACCATGAAGAGTAAAAAGGCCAATTCTAGCATTATTTTTTAACTTAATAAAAGGTATTGTAATAAATATTTGAGAGTGACTTATGAGAACTATAAATTCAATTCTAGCTGTTTATGAAGTGGTTATAAATCACAATATCTGGGACATTGGAAATAAGATACAATGTCATATGGTATTTGAGTAACTAGGGAAACATCACCTGAAATGAGAATGGTGATTTGTGACTTGGGGATTTAATATATTTATGAAAATTTATCGGTGAATTTCATCTAGTGCTATCCTCGATGACAAATTGCCTGAAAATTTCAAATGAATCATAATAATTACTCACTGAGGAAATGACTAAATGTGTTGGTAGAATTCTCAAAAATGGCACAAAAATAACACTCTCAGATATAAAACAATAATAGTAATATTTCCGAGCACTTTAGATGTATTATATGCATCTATCCTTTCTGCAACTCTAGGCATGAACATGGATAACACTATTTTTCCATTGTACAAAGAAACTAAGATACTGATAAATTTTAAAACGTGCCTAAGTTCACACAAGTAATAAGTGACACGGTGGGAGTAAAACCAAAGGAGTCAGTTGCACTGATGGTGTGGCTGAGTCACCTTCTATTCCCAGTGATGAACGTTATCAACAACGGATGCAACGTAGAACAACTCCCTAATGCTCTGGGGAGGAAACAAGAGCAGGCAGGGCCTGGAGGGAAGCCAACACCCAGAAGGAAGAAATTGCAGGGAGTTAGTCTCCCACATTTTATGGCTTTTAGGCTGATAGACATCTTACCTACCGGAAGTGAGAAGAAAATCCTGGAAAGCAAGGGGCACAGAGTGGGAGTGTCAAATGTATGCAAAGTGTGTAAGTCTCTGTTTGACCTCAGGATCTATATGCAAAGGGCAGACCTCAAGTCCCTCAATGAGGGGACAAAAGAACCGAACTTGAGAGAGGGCCGCCGCTTAACTTAGGGCTGCAAGTCCAGCCAAATTAATTCCCTATTCAAATAACAACAACGGTCACTGGGGGAATATAACGGAACACAGCACCTCCAGGACATAACATTCATAACGTCAAGAATACAATTCAAAAGCACTCCACTTGTGAAGAATCAGGAGAATGTGTCCCGCATTCAAAAGAAAAGACCTAACTCAAATTTGGGATATACTCCTGCCTAATTATGTGACCCTGCTAAGTTATCCACACGCTTACAAGACAAGACCCAGAAACTAGTGCACAACAAGAAAAGTTTCCCTCCGTGGCTGATAGCTCTATGGTCTTCCAGTTTCCATTCTTATTTTGCCCAAGCTCTAGGTTCTGGTGTCCAGGTCAGCCGTTTCATGCGGAACATTGACTCTGCCCTTATAGGATATATTTGAATATAATCCAGTATCAAGGACTTCCCAAACACTTTCTCTATTTGCCCGATAGTATCTCTTCTCCTTATTCCACTATTCACTTCCTTGGGTTCCTTTTAAATGTTCATCAGTAGGTCTTCCCCAAAGAGACTGCTACTGATATATACGTAACAAAGTGACCCATTTTATGGAGGTCAGTATCACTTCCCCAGCCAGCCCCAAGCTTGAGCAATGGTCTCATGGAGAAAAAGGCAATGGTAGTAGACACTGAGGACCTGCCTGGCCTCAGAAACAGGAATTTACCAGTAACGAGTGGTCAATAGCTATCACTATTTCTGGAATGTCTGCTTTGCCAGCAATAACCTTAATCTGACTTCCTGACATAGCTTCAGGGACCAGGCAGTTTTCTGGTGGAAAGGAAGATAATTAGTCTGGAAACCTTCTATCATTAAGGGGGCAAAGACGAATGTTGAATCTGCTATCTTGCCTTCAAAAACAGAGGAAAACAAGGGAATGAGGGAATTTTTAGAGCTGATGAAAATGTTCTATATTTGGATCATGGTGGTGATCACATGACATGATATACAGTTGATCCCTTAACATAGGTTTGAACTGCATGGGTCCACTTATACATGGATTTTTCCCAACAAATAACATATAATGCTATAAGTGCATTTTATCTTCCTTATGATTTTTTTTTCCTTTTTTCTAAAATTTTTAAAATGTTTATTTATTTTTGAGAGAGAGAGAGAGTGAGCAAGCGCAAGTGGGGCGGGGGCAGAGAGACAGGGAGACACAGAATCAGAGGTAGGCTCTGGCTCTGAGCTGTCAGCATAGAGCCCAACGTGGGGCTTGAGCCCACGAACCACGAGATCATGACCTGAGCTGAAGTTGGACACCTAACAGACTGAGCCACTCAGGTGTCCCTTTTTTTTCCTTTCTTTTTTTTTAAGGGAGTTTTCATATGTCATTAAGGTTATTTATTTATTTATTTATTTATTTAGAGAGAGCATGCAAGCAGGGGAGAGGGGTAGACAGAGAGGAAGAGAATCTTAAACGCCCAGTGTGGAGCCTGAAATGGTGCTTGATTTCACAACCATGATATCATGACCTGAGATGAAATCAAGAGTCTGATGCTTAAATGACTGAGCCACCCAGATGCGCCCCACACCCCCATGATGATTTTCTTAATAGCACTGTCTTTCCCCTGGCTTACTTTGTTGTAAGAATCTAGTATAGAATACATAGAACATACAAAATATGTGTGAATGACGCTTTGTTATTAGTAAGGCTCTGGTCAAGAGTGGGCTATTAGTACTTTGGGTTTCCAAAAGTTACACACGGATTTTTTTACTGTGCAGGGGTTCAGCGCCCCTAATCCCTGTGTTGTTCAACGGCCAGTGCAAATTGAGAAACAATGCCACAGTATGTTGTGTTACCTTTTACAAGATATGCTCTATGCTCTAGTCAGCCAGAAATACATGCTGCCATGTATTTCTAACTAACTTACTAGAGTTACTAATGCCACTTACTAACTAACTGCTAGAAAATACAGATCTCAAGAACAAGACAGAGATGGAAATGGAGTCTATCACCATTTTGCCCGATGACTCACTCTCAAAGTTTTTGTTCTAAATTCCCATGTGACTGACTTATCCCGATCTGGAGATATTAGTACTAAAGAAGGAATACTCATGCCATGGGTCACAATAAAGGTTTTGCTGAGCCGAAAGCTTAGACTTATATCTCATCATTAACAGTGACTAATATGACTAAGGAAATTAAAGAAAAATAATAGTACCTGGGGAGGTTGGATGATGGCTTTTGGCCACCAGTCATTATAGTCGGTGTTGGTGATGCTGTTATGTCAGGGAAAGATAGTTGAAAAAACTGGAAGAAATCCTTGTATTTCCATGACAGGTAATGGAAAACCACTTTACACTCACAGGTTGGATCATCAAAGCCCCAGGTCTCTCAGAAATCAAGGTGTGTGTTAATTCAATGAGCAAAGAAAGCTGATGGGTGAGGTGTTGACTAAAGTCAAGATAGACTATGGCTAGAACTGTTTACAGAAAGCCCTGCCATGGACATTAGTGGAAAAACCCAGGCTTGTCCTCTGGAACAGATAAGGGGAGACAGTCCTGGTGTTGTGCCCCTATATCACATAATACATCATTTAATGTCAAACTAAAAATCACTTCTGGTTGCTGATATATAACCATGAATATAAAGGAAGTTTATCATGTGATGCGGCCAACTCTCCTAGATTCAAAGTCTAGATTGCCAAATTTCAAGTATTCCTCCATGAGAAAATTAATGAGGTAAAGGAGAGCCTCGATTTTTTATTTGATTGCTTATTTCACATGTATCCTAGCTTTGAGCTGGTAATAAGCCCAGGGAAAAGCAACTGTGAACCCTGTCTTGGTTACCGTTCTTGTCAACCTTGACTCTGGGTGAGGGGTAATGGCAACCTGGGCTGAACGAGAGAGGAGGGAAATCATCAACGCCTTCTATGACCTCTTGGCCAACTCAAGAAATGAATACTTGTGGCTCCCACCGCTGTTCCTTTGCTTGCTAGTGAAGTCTCTGAGGAATGAATGATTGGTACCTCCTTTTCGTGGAATAGATGATGATGTTTTTCTTTCCCATTTTCGTCTTTCTTCCCGTTTGTTACCATTATGTGGTAGTGGTTAAATGTACCCACAGTTTCTGGGGTTATAGTGATCTGACACAGAATCACAATGGAACTAGCAAAGGAGTTTATACCAAACTGATGTGCTGACCCCGGGAACACAGGATCTCAATGACATTATTGAATCTTGAGGCAATAGCTGAATGTGACTCTGAGTTGTCTCTGGTTGGGGAACTAATATGAAAACTTGTGATTGTATGTGTGATAGATTATGTTAGGCAGAGACGTCTTTCAATATGTGTGAGTAAACACGTATGGGGGTGGGCAGCCAACACGTATAATTCAAAAGAAAAATCCTGGGATGACTCCCTGGCTTATAGCAATTCTCCCTGTTGGAATTTGCCCCTAACACCCATGGGCAGACCTGTAGCAGCATTGTCTTCTTAGGTTAACTTTGGGTCTCTGGCCCTAACTGAACAGAGTCAATCAGGTTCTGTCTCCTAGAAATTTGGAGACCTATGGGAGGTGCACACAGATTGTGGTCTCCGGAGCTGAGTCATGCTCCAAGCAGTGCTAAAGGAGATAAGTCCACGAACTGACTGAGCTACTTGGAACATCTCTTACTGTTGCTTTTCTCATCAAGGCTCAGTTTTTCACTTCTTCCCTTGATTCGGGGATGCGCACCGCTACCCTCGCCGAGAATAGTTATTTTTGCCTCCGGAACTACTTAAGAGTCAGTTTTTCGTTATTTGTAGTCAAATGAACACCCTGGAGAACAGAATCATAAATCTATACAGGTGGCAATGATGTTATTTTACAAAGGATTTTAAAGTCCTGAAAGTTCTCCTGGGGAGTTTATGTAGAGGTGACAGTAACTAAACTTCACTTCTGTCTCAAGCTCTGCGCTGGGCCCTTTCCCTGCGGTAACTCGCCCGTTGTAAAAAAAGTTGAAGTATACCCGACACACAGTGTTCCTTAGTCTCAAGTGTACAACACGGTGATCTGACAACTCTATACATTATGTTGTGCTCACCACAGGTGCGGCTACCATCTGTCACCTTACAGTGCTGTCACAATACCATTGGCTGTATTCCCTACGCTGTACTTTTTATTCCCAGGGCTCATTCATCCTGTAACTGAGAGTCAATACCTCCGACTCCCCTTCGCCCATTTTGCCCTCTCCTCCGCCCCCTCCCTTCTGGCAACCACCAATCTGTTCTTTGTATTTACAGGTCTGTTGTTGCTTTTTGTTTGTTGTTTGTTTATTCATTCGCCAGGAGAGTATTGCTCTTACCCTATCTTACAGGTAATTGTGGCTCAGAGAAGTCAACTGATTTACCTGATACCACACCTCTCTATAAAAGGTAGAAAGGGGATTAAAAATCAGGAACTCACTTATATAGTGAGCCAGTGAGCCAAGATCCAATCCAGGACTGACTCTAAAACACATGTGTTTAGCTATTAATATATTAATTCAATAAAGATCTACTGAGTTCCTAATACAAAGGAGGCAGAATGATGTAGACATTAATAGTGTAGGTTCTAGGACCAAAGTTTCTGTATTGGAATCCCAGCGTTGCCAATTTCAAGACGTGTAACCTTGTAGAAGTTACTCACCTTTCTGTGCCTCAGTTTTCTCATCGTAAGGTAGGAAAGTAACATAACTACTTAATTGAATTGTTACGAGAAATAACTCAGTTAATACATTTAAAGTTCTTTAGGCTGTGTTTGGCACATCAATAAGAGCTATTTCTATGCTATGAGCAATGGGTAAGTCAGGAAATGTCTCTGCTTTCTGTGGTGCTGTGGGTGAAGATAGGGGGGTGGTTTCCTATTTAGACAGGCTGGCCAGGGGGAGGTTCCTCTGAGGAGGTAGCATTGCACAAAGTCCTGACTCCGTGAAGAAATAAACCACGCAAAGATCCTGGAGATGAGTGCTTTGGGAAGAAGGAACAGCAAGTGCAGGTCTTGAGGTGGGGAGAATTTGGCATGTTCAAGGAGTGGCCAGAGTAGCTGCAGGAGAGTGAGCAGGCGGGGTTGTGGTAGGACAGGAAGTCAGAGAAGGATCAGGGGCCAGATCCTGAAAGGCCTTGAGGACCTGGGCAAAGCATAAGGCAGGGCAGGGTGAGGGGGCGGTGATCAGAGGATTGGGAACAGAAGAGTGACATCATCTGCTTAAAGTTTTGAAGAGATCAGTCCGGCTGAAGTAAGACGTGCAGGGTCTGATACATAGTGGGTGAGGGTAGATTCACAAAATCAGCTGGGGCTAACAGTAATTCCGGCAAAAAATTATAGCATCTTAGATGGAGGTGCTATAAATAGAGGTGATGAGAAGTGGTCAATTCAGGATATGTTTGAAGATACATCGTGAAGGATTTGCTAATGGATTTGCTTTGTAGTATGAGGGAGAGAGAAACCAATGACTTCCGGTATTTGGCCTCAGCCAACAGGTGGGTGTGATTCCTTTAAGCAAGACAGGAAGTATTTCAGTCATGATCCAGTTAGGAGGAAGAAATCAGACTGGTTATTTTAACAGAGATGATGCGAACATTTTGGTATTGTGAAAAACCCTAGGTATTAAAGAACTCAAAAGGCGAAATGAGCACTAAAGTACCGCTGAGGTCATGCTCATGGGGAGACAGCTCCACTTGCCCAAGTTTGGGAGGACAAAGGGAAGAGTTGGGAATGATGATACTTAGCAGCCTGGAAAGGGGGTCCCATAGAGCTGACACAAAGTGAGAACAGGGAACTGCATTTTGCTATCATCTCTCAGCTTATAGGAAGAACCCTGAAGAGTGAGGACCCAGACATTTGAGAAGGGGGTGCCAGATGGATGGCACCCTTGGTTCCTCAACAGAGGTATGATGAGGTCTGGAAAACCTCCAGGCTGGAGTCATTGCTAGTGTAGGAATGAACCGCAGCCAGGTGAAAGAGCATTGTCAGGGTCACACTGACAGAAACAGGAAGCCAGAACATGAAGAGAAAGCAAACAGGGAGAGTCCCCTTTTCCTCCTGCAGGGCTGAACTCTTCCATTAGCAACCCTTACTGACAGGGCCTAGCAGGGAGTGGCTAGCAAAGCAGGAAGGGGGTGGGTCGAGTCCCAGCCTAAGCATCCCAAAAAGGAGCTAGAAGGGTGGGGTCCACGCTGAGAGATATCTTCACAACAGACAGAGAAGACTTGATTTTGGGGGGCACGTTCAGGTAGGAATAATTAAGAATTCTCTTTGACGGATCTATTATGATAACAAATGTAGCTGCTGAGGAGACAACACCTTGTACAACCAGGACATCAAAGAAAGGTTGAAGCCAGACATAGAAATTTTAGAGTCAACAGCTACCATGCTTGAGTTGTATTCATAAACAAAGGAGACCAAAGTAAGGCCTTAGAAACTGATCCTCAACCTCTAATGCTTTCTTTACTGAGCTCTACAAAAGCACACTATAATTGTATTTCCATAGGTTAATTCAGATCTTTTTTTTTTTTTTTTTGCTTAAATTTTTGATAATGTAGGATTTAGAATATATGGAACAATCTAGATACAAGTTTTCAATCTGGCAAGATAAGTTTAGGGCTTTGTGGAATGGCAGAACAATCTCTAAATGTCCTCTATTCCACGATGCTTCTTTTGGTAAGAGTTATATATAAATGATCCCATAAATCGAACTGTCTTGATTTAGAGAATGAAAGTTTCTGTCCGTGGCATTTTTGTAAAATATAGCATTACACAAAAAATGGAAAACACTCATAAATTTCTTTAACTGAACCAAAATCATATGATGTGTATTAATTAGATGTTTTCTACTTACATCATTATCATTTGAAAAGACCTTAAAACACTTTCCAGAAGTTCCAAGTAATTAATCACTACAAGAACCCTAGGCATTGATAGAAGCAGATACTGTAATTCCCCCTATAATTATGGAAAAGGCAAGATAATACCCATCTTCCAGAGTCCCAGGGATTACTCATTTTAGGATTTAAACACACTGAGTATGCTTGTAGGTCTGATGTTGGCATGGTCCGCCATGAGTTTATGGCATGGAAGATCAACGAGTCTGCTATGAAAGAACTCATCCAGGAAAAGAGGGTTGGCACACACCTATGCCCAGTACTAGAGCCCTCCCTGATCATGGTAGGAGATGGGAAGGTGAGGAGTATGTCTGCCCCTAAGCTGTTGCAATGGCCCACCTCCAATGGATTCATCTCTGAGTTCTAGGTAGAGATATGTGGCCAAAAAATTTTAAGATTTTCTCAACAGAACTTTGTAAGACAATTATTTTTCAACCAAGCATTTTCTGCTTTTTTTTCTGCCCAGCATTCCTCACTCCCTTCTTCTGACAGCAGTGTTTTCCCTTCTTTGTGGAATTGCCTCACCTTATCTTTTATAAAGATTTAATGATGCTTTCAGTCCCACTATCTTATCCCCTCAGTGCAGTGATTGATTGGAGGATGAGTCCTGACTCAATGTGGGACAGATTTTGTCTTTGGTGAGATTTGTGTGTGGCTGTTGAAAAAGAGAAATGGTTTTTCTCCTCTGAGGTGGTGAAGTTGGAATGGTATAAACCTGGGTCAATCAGAGGCAATTTCTCATCAACTCATTGCCTCAAAGGCAATGTCTTTATAGTAAAAGGGAATTAAGGGCGGGGGGGGGGGGTGGTGGTGGGGGAGAGAGAGAGAGAGAGATGCAGGGTTTTTTTTTTTTTTTTTTTTTTTTTTTTTTCAACATTTTTTATTTATTTTTGGGACAGAGAGAGACAGAGCATGAACGGGGGAGGGGCAGAGAGAGAGGGAGACACAGAATCGGAAACAGGCTCCAGGCTCCGAGCCATCAGCCCAGAGCCTGACGCGGGGCTCGAACTCACGGACCGCGAGATCGTGACCTGGCTGAAGTCGGACGCTTAACCGACTGCGCCACCCAGGCGCCCCATGAGATGCAGGGTTTTGAAATGGTCAGAGATGAATAAGAACCAAGAGGGGGTGGTGGAGAGAATAAAAGGGGGGGGGTGAAAGAGGGAGAGAGGGCATGGGGAGAGATTGATTCTAATACTATAGAGTCTCTGAAGACTCTACAACCATCTTGTAGATTTCCTGGTCACATGTGATCTACTATATTCCCCTTGTCTAAAGTTCAGATAGTTGTTTAACAGAGATTAGCATAAAAGTGGAGAAAAAGGATTTTGCTGTGATACCAGAAGTTTTTGGCCCAATCGGGCCTCTATAGAATGTTACCAAGCTCTAGTACCTCAAGTGCCCTGGCACGTTACCAGCACTCTCAGAGGGACACATCCAGAAGCACTCTAAAGGCAGAGACCGGGGCGCCTGGGTGGCGCAGTCGGTTAAGCGTCCGACTTCAGCCAGGTCACGATCTCGCGGTCCGTGAGTTCGAGCCCCGCGTCGGGCTCTGAGCTGATGGCTCAGAGCCTGGAGCCTGTTTCCGATTCTGTGTCTCCCTCTCTCTCTATCCCTCCCCCGTTCATGCTCTGTCTCTCTCTGTCCCAAAAATAAATAAAAAAACGTTGGAAAAAAAAAATTTAAAAAAAATAAAGGCAGAGACCAGTGCCTTCAGAATTGGCAACTGTAGAGCAAACAGCTTTAGCAGCTTCAAGACGCAACAGAAGTGGTTAGAAAGAGCAAAGGAATCCTTGGTAGAAGTGAAGGAGAGATACAGTGCCTTTGGCATGCACGGCAGTGCCCTCGACATTGACCAGACATGGCCATCATCACAAAGTTTATCATCGTTGATGCGCCCAGCCGGTGGTAGGTATGTTGCCAGAAGGAGGGTGAACAGAGTTCAGAAGAAGAGAGAAAAAATTAGCAGACCCCATGCGAAAGCCTAAGTGAGAACACTCTGAGGCCTCATAGAAACAGATGGAAAAGGGGAAGGTCTTTGAAGTGCAAGCAATGTTGGTGGTGGTTATAACTGTAAGTGCAACCCTGCTTTCCCACAGACAGCAGAGATCTGAGAAAAAAAATGGGTTACACAAAGCCTTGCTTCCTCCGCTGGCAAAAACACACAAAAAATAATGATGGCCATGCTAAACGTGAGAACAGCATGCTCCTCTCGGGTCATGTAGGGAGACAAGACTCACTGAGCTGCTGGAATTGACACGGGAACAATAAAGCCACAAACAGTCACTAGGACTGTATCCTTGGGAAGATTTGCAAAGGCTGAGCTGGCGCCAAGGTCAGGAACAGAGCCAACACCTAGAGAGGCAGGGAAAACAGCCTGTGAGGAATGATCCAAGGACGGAGCTCGCCGGGGCGGGCAGAAGAAGCCAAGTCTCCACTGTCCAGACAAATTTACTGCGGCAGGGTTGCTTGCCTTAGATTCCTTGTCTGGGAGGCCGAATTCATGTGGTACAAGGGCAAGAGTCTCAGCCCAGAGTCTGGGAAACATGTTTTCCTTCAAGCCATGCATAGAGGAAAAACGTGTCCAACCAGAGAATTAGAAGACAACTTTGGAATCTCATCTTTCTCATTCTCTACTGAAGCTATCAAGTTAGAGTGTTTGTTATTTTTAATCATGAAGATAAAATAAGATAGGGTCAGGCACCTTGAAAAGCTGAAAGCTTTGAAAAAACTAAAGGATATTTTAAAAATGTGTAAGTCACTGTAATCAGCGTGGTACACAGCACCCTGGAGCCTGTACAGCTCTACCTGTGGGTCAACACTATGTCCCTTACTTTTGTCCATCCCTTTCCCTTCTCCTCTTGGCCTCTGCACTTTCATTGCTTTCTCACATTACAACACCAGCAACACATGTATAGTTGGCACATTCACACACACACGCACACACATATGTGTACCTGTGTGCACACACATGTAGTGGTTGACGTTCATCCAATCTACAGAGGTCTGGGAGTGGCTGCTTGTTTGTGGCTGATTTCTGTTCTGATCGACAGTTTCCTTGAAGTATCACTGGTCGAAGACTTAATAATACCATCCAATTTATATGCATTATGATTTCTTTATATGTACACACACAGACACACAGACACATACACACAAAGAGTTTGTTATAAACTCGGAAAAGGGATGGACTATTACCAAATTTAACACTATCCCCAACATATCTCCCACTGTCACCCTGAGACCTTCTGGTTTGGAGTTGAGGAGTAGTTTTCTGCTTAATTTGTTCTACAACATCCTAAACAGAACAAGTATTTAAATAAATCACGGAACCGCATATAGAAATGGTGTCATTGGCATTATTTTAGTTGCTAGTTGTTGACAGACACTTAGGCCATTGACAGGAGACCATTAAGAAAATCTTAATGTGGTTGGTGGGCAATATCTTCTCTTCTGGTTGCCCTTATCTCAAGTGGAAGTTGAAGATCCTTCCAAAATTTTATTATTTACTACTTACAGGAAATTGCTCTCTTTGCATTTCTATGAATTTTTGTGAGATATATGGATGAAAATATTGTATCTTTGCCCACATATAATGCTGATAAAGGATTTAACTTAAGGAATTTAGCTAATGAACTCATTAACTGATGTGAGAAAACTCTTAATGAGTCAAATATTTTGGATCAGGGAGTTCAACAACATTTTATGATGGTTTTAATTACAGCAGACACTGTGAGACATGTTTCAATTTACAACTACCACCATAGATAATACAATAAAATACATCCTGGTAGTTAGAGCGAGTATGCCCTTGTTGTCATGAAGAAGATAGTGGGGCCAAACAGCCAATTAGTTGTAGCAGTGCTCTTTAAATAACTACTGGTTGTTATTTTCCTTCTGAAAACTCATTGTTCTGAAATGTAAATGAGTAATGGATGACTCAGTGAAGGAGAGAGAGTCCTACCATTACAAGAATTCTGGGTATACATGAGTTGAGCTCCAGCTGCTAAAACCTACTGACAGGGAAAGCATTAACATTTCAACAAAAATGTAGAGAATTTCATTTTACCCTGAGGAGAAACTGAATTAATTCTGAATGCATATTGACTTTGAAAAAATGGTAATAATAGAAGAAATATATAATACATGATTACATTCTATCTGCCTAAAAGAAGGATCTAATCATACAAATTATGTAAACTGACTCAATAAAAAATAGAAAATCTCTACAAAACTACACCAAGTACAGAGAGCTGATCAGTAATAAAACCTCCCAACAAAGAAAAAAACTAGAACCAGATGGCTTCACTGGTGAATTCCACCAAACATTTGAAAAAGAATTAATGGCATAGCAATTCCTCTAAACTTTCAAAAAAATAGAAAAGGAGGGATCATTTCCTAACTCGTTCAATGAGGCCAGAATTACTATAATACCAATACTAGATAAAGACATTGTAAGAAGAGAACATTACAGATGAACACATGTGCAAAAATCCTCAACAAAATACTAGCAAACTGAATTCAATAGCATATTAAAAGGATTATGCACTATGACCAAGTTGGATTTCTCCCACGAATGCAATAATGGTTCAAAACAGAAAAGTCAATGTAATATACCACATTGACAACAAAGTAAGAAATCACATAATCATCTCAATTAGCACAGTAAAGGCATTTGAAAAAATCTAACACGCTCATGATAAAAACTCTCAGAAAACTAGGAACACAAGGGGAGTTCCTTAACATGATAAAGCGCACATATGGTGAAACATCATAAGTAAACATCATACTGAATGATGAAAAACTGAAAGCTTTCCCCATAAAATTGAGAATGAGACAAGGATGCCTACACTGATCATTGCTATTTAACATTGCACTGGAAGTTCTAGCTAGAGCAATTAGACAAGAAAAAGAAATACTAAGCACCCAATTGGAAAGGGAGATAGAAAACTATCTCTATTCACAGATGATATGATCCTACATACAGAAAATCCCAAATAATCCACAAGAAAGCTACTAGAGCTAATAAATGAATTCAGTACAGTTGCAAAGTACATTATTAACTTAAGAAAATCACTTAAGTGTCTATATACCTATAATGAACAATCTACAAAGAAAATTAAGAAAATAATTCCAGTGGTAACATCTAAAGGAATAATATATCCAGGAATACATTTTAGAAATAGGAGAAAGGCTTGCATACTGAAAACTCCAAAACATTGTTAAATGTGATTAAATAGAATGGAAAGACATCCCATGTTCATGAGTAAGGGGACATACTATTGTTAAAATGTCAATACTACCCAAAACGATGTACAGTTTCAATTCAGTCCCTATCAAAATTCCAACAGCCTTTTTAGAAGAAATAGAAAAGTTAATCCTCAAATTAGTGTGAAATTTCAATAGGTGCTGAATAGCCAAAAATATCTTGAAGAAGAGTAAAGATGGAGGACTTAGACTTTTTGATTTCAAAAGTTAAAACAAAGCTAGAGTAATCAAAGCAATGTGGCACTGGTGTAAGAGTTCATATAGACTAGTGGAATAGAATGGAGAGTCCAGAAATAAACCCATACATCAGTGGCCAATCAATTTTGGCAGCATGCCAAGTCCATTCAATGAGGAAAGAACAGTCTTTTCAACAAATGGTATTGGAACAACTTGATTTCCACATATAAAAGCATAAAGCCGTACCCTTACCTCACACTACATATATACAAAAAATTAACTCAAAATGGATCAATGATCTAAATATAAAGGCTAAACTCACAAACCTCTTAGAAGAAAATATAAAGTCAATTCTTTGTACTTAAAACATTTTTTTTAACATTTATTTATTTTTGAGAGACAGAGAAAGAATGGGGGAGGGGCAGAGAGAGAAGGAGACACAGAATCTAAAGCAGGCACCAGGTTCTGAGCAAGCTGTCAGCACAGAGCCCAACACAAGGCTTGAACCCACGAACAGTGAAATCATGACCTGAGCCGAAGTTGGATGCTTAACTGACTGAGCCACCCAAATGCCCACCCCCCTTTTTTAGAGAGAGAGAGAGAGAGAGAGAACGCACGTGAGCTGGGGAGAGGACAGACGGAGAGAGACGGAATCTTAAGCAGGCTCCACACTCAGTGGGAAGCCCAATGTAGGGCTCCATCCCATGACTCTGGGATCATGACCTGAGCCAAAATCAAGAGCTGGATGCTCAACTGACTGGGCCACCCAGCACCCCAATTCTTTGTGCTTTTGGATTGGATTCTTAGATATGACAGCAAAACTATGGTCAACCAAAGAAAAAATAAAGTGGACTTCATTAGAATTAAAAACTTGTGCATTTAAAGACTTTATCAAGCAAAGGGAAAGATTCTATAGAATGGGAGAAAAATTTGCAAATCATATATCTGATCAAAGGTTAATATCCAGAATATAAAGAATTACAACTCAACAACACAAAGATAAACAACCCAGTTTTAAAAAGGGCAAAGGGCTTGAATAGACATTTTTCCAGAGAATATATACAAATGGCCAATAAATACATGAAAAGATTCTGACCATCCATCGTTAGTCATTAAGGAAATGCAAATAAAAATCATGAGATGCCATTTCATACCTATCATTAACTATGATAATCAGTCTTTAAAAGTGGGAAATAACAAGTGTGAGTGAGAATTTGGAGAAATTATAA
Source organism: Neofelis nebulosa (assembly GCF_028018385.1). NCBI lineage: Eukaryota > Metazoa > Chordata > Mammalia > Carnivora > Felidae > Neofelis > Neofelis nebulosa. The sequence continues at coordinate 4,595,801 of NC_080794.1, read as the reverse complement.
TTGTTGTATATCACTAGTAGAAATAAAAAAAGTTGTAGCCATGATGGAAAACAGTGTGGTGGTTCCATTAAACAGTTTTACCACATGACCTGGCAATCTCACTTGAAGGTATGGACCCCAAAGCATTGAAAATGCTTTGTTCAAATAGATACTTGTAGACCAATGTGTACAATATTCATAAGAGGACAAATGTGGAATCAAATCAAGTGTCCATCAACAGATGAATACATGAAAAAAATGTGATATATACATACAAAGGATATCATTCCGTAAAGAAGAATGAAGTTCTGATACATGCCAGAACTTGTCTGACCTTGCAAACATTATGCTATGTTAGATAAGCCACACAAAACACAAATATTGCATGATTCTACTTATATGAAATATCTAGAACAGGCAAATTCACGAAGACAGAAAGTAGATCAATGATTACCATGGGGTGGGGAGGGGGAATGAGGAGTTTTAGTTTAATGGTTAAAGAGTTTCTGTTTGGGGTGATGAAAGAATCTTGGAAATTGTAGTGTTGGTTGCAATTTCAAATTCAAATTCAAATTCAAATTTCAAATGCAATTAATGCCACTGAATTGTACACTTAAAAATGTTTAAAATATAATATTTTATATTATACATATTTTACCACAATAACAAATGTCTAAAGGATTGTGTACAAAATGGATCCTATCCCTAATGTAAAAGCAGAAAGTCTGAAACTTCTAGAGGAAAACATAGGAGAAAAATCTCAACCACACACGTGTCTGAAATAGTTCACAAATCATTAAAAAGAAAACAATGATAAAATGGATGTCATTAAAATTTAAAACATCTGTTCTTCTAAAAACACCATTAAGAAAAAAGCAAGCCAGGGCGGGAGCCAAGATGGCGGAACAGCATGGAAGTTTTTTGTGTGTCTCACGTCCATGAAATACAGCCAGACCAACACTAAACCATCCTACACACCTAGAAAACTGATTGGAGGATTAACACAACAATCTGCACAACCTGAACCACAGAATTCAGCAGGTATGCGGCACAGACAGGTGAACTTGGAGAGAGAAGCTGGCGGCAAGCAGGGAGCCACTTTCGCTGGCGGAGAGAGGATAGAGACTGGGGGGGGGGGCAGAATACAGGAAAAGCACCCCTCCCCAAAAGCAGCTGGAAAGAAAGTGGAAAACTGGAAAACAGCCGCAGGGACTAAACTAAAAAGGGAGAAAGGAGAAAGGAGAGGGTTTCAATTCCATTAAGACTGTAAACAAGGGGAACACAAAGGCTGCAACTCCGCAGCTCCCTACCTGGTGGTGCTCTGATGGGAAGGGCGAACCCCCAGAAGCAGGGTGGGGTCCGGGAGGTTCTCGGGCCACACTGGGAAAAGCGGTTCCACTGCTGGAAGGACACTTGGTGGAGACGGTTGAAGCCACCTGGTCCCAGCAGACCCCAGAAAACTGCCACATTCGCTGGGGCTGGAACAATGTCCTTAAGGCTGAAGCCTGGTGCCAGATGTGTGTTGTGATTTTCCATAATCCCTGAAAAACTGCTGCTACATTATCTCACGAACTTTTTCTGGGGCAGTGGCACCTGGCCGCAGTCTTGGGGCACCGGCAGCAACAGGGTCCAGCAAGCGTTCCTGGGTGCAGCTGACACTCAGTCATTGCTCATTCGGCCATTGCTCGGTAAGACCTCCTGCAGAAGGGTGGAACCGGTCAAAGCTGCGGTCCTTCAGAAGAAAGGGCCAGGGAAAACAGCCGCATCTGAGACAAAACTCGGGAGAGAGGTCCGCCTGGGGCCTGGTCACGGAGATTGAGAAAGAGGGGAGTGGACAAAAGCTGAAGACAGAAGACAGGTGTGCGATTGACAATCGGAGAGAACAGTTTCCATACTAGAGACTGCGTAGCTGGGTGATGCCATTTTCACCGCTCCTGCACATGTGCATACGCACCTATGAGCGCCACATCAATCCACCCCAGTAGGCTAGCAGCGCCATCTAGTGGAGAGTGGAGCTGTTACACTGAGCCCAAAGGGGGCCAACCTCCCTCTTTAGGAACACAAGTCTCACCGCCGGCTTGGTTTATGCACGATAAAGCGCTACATAGTCTCACTTCTAGGGGAAAACGAAATAATTTCAGTCCTATTTCAATCTGTTAGCAGATCCATCAATTCAATTTTCTTTCTTTTTTTTTCTTTTCCCTTTACACTACTTTTCTTTTTCTTGAACACAGAAAGAGAAAAATTCATTTTTATTTTCAATTTTTATTAAAAACATTTTTCTTTAATTTTTTCACTATATTTTTTACTTTTGTGTAAATTTTTTCCAATTCTATTTTACTTCCATCATTTTATTTTAGTCTACTTCAGTGTATTCTCCTTTCAAACTTTCAAACGATTTCCTTATTCTTTTTTTTCTGTATCTTTTTTCTTTTTCATTTCTTTTCATTTTCTTGAACACAGAGAGAGAAAAATTTCATTTTTACCTTCAATTTCTATTAAAAATATTTTTCTTTCATTTTTTACTATATTTTTTGCTTTTTTGTAAATTTTTTCAAATTTTATAACTTCCATCATTTTATTTTAGTCTACTACAGTGTATTCGTTTTTCAAATTTTCAGCCAATTTCTTTTTTTGTTCTCTTTTTTCGATACTTCTTTTCTTTTTCTTGAATACAGAAAGAGAAAAAAATCATTTTTAAAATTTTTTATTAAAAATATTTTTCTTTAATTTTTTCTACTATATTCTTTACTATTGTGTAAATTTTTTCAAATTCTATTTTACTCCCATCTTCTAATTTTAGTCTACTTCAGTGTACTCATTTTTTCAAATTCTCAAACGATTTCCTCCCCCCTTTTTTTTCTTCTAATCTATCAAACCACTTTCAACACCCAGACCAAAACACACCTAGGATCTAGCATCATTTATTCGATTTTGTGTGTGTGTGTTGATTTTTAAATTTTAATTTTTATATTTTTAAATTTTAATATTTTTAATGTTAATTTTTTTCACCTCATTAATTTCTTTTCTCACTTAAAAATGACGAAAGGAAGGAATTCACCCCAAAAGAAAGAGCAGGAAGAAACAACAGCCGGGAATTAACCAACACAGATACAAGCAAGACGTCTGAACCAGAATTTAGAATCATGATAATAAGAATAATAGCTGGAGTCATAAATAGATTAGAATCCCTTTCTGCGGAGATAAAAGAAATAAAAGCTAGTCAGGATGAAATAAAAATTGCTATAACTGAGCTGCAATCTCAAATGCATTCCACGGTGGCAAGGATGGGTGAGGCAGAACAGAGAATCAGCGATATAGAACACAAACTTATGGAGAATAATGAAGCAGGAAAAAAAATAGGGAGATTAAGGCAAAAAAGCACAATTTAAGAATTAGAGAAATCAGTGACTCATTAAAAAGGAACAACATCAGAATCATAGGGGTCCCAGAAGAGAAACAGAGAAAAATAGGAGTAGAAGGGTTATGTGAGCAAATCATAGCAGAAAACTTTCCTAACCTGGGGAAAGACACAGACATCAAGATCCAGGAAGCACAGGGGACTCCCATCAGATTCAACAAAAACTGACCATCAACAAGGCATATCATAGTCAAATTCACAAAATACTCAGGCAAGGAGAGAATCATGAAAGCACAAGGGAAAACAAAGCCCTTAACCTACAAGGGAAGACAGATCAGGTTTGCAGCACACCTGTCCACAGAAACGTGGCAGGCTAGAAAGGAGTGGCAGGATATATTCAATGTGCGGAATCAGAAAAATATGCAGCCAAGAGTTCTTTATCCAGCAAGGCTGTCATTCAAAATAGAAGGAGAGCTAAAAAGTTTCCCAGACAAACAAAAATTAAAGGAGTTTGTGACCACTAAACCAGCCCTGCAAGAAATTTTAAAGGGGACTCTCTGAGGGGAGAAAAGTTGAAAAAAAAAAAAAAACTAATAATAAAGACCAAAAGCAAAAAAGACTAGAAAGGACCACAGAACACCAACAGAAACTCCACCTCTACAAACATCATAATGGCAATAAATTCATAGCTTTCAGTACTCACTCTAAACGGCAATGGACTCAATGCTCCAATCAAAAGACACAGGGTAACAGAATGGATAAGAAAACAAGATCCATCTATATGCTGTTTACAAGAGACCCACTTTAGACCTAAAGACACCTTCAGATTGAAACTAAGGGGATAGAGAACCATCGAGCATGCTAATGGTCAACAAAAGAAAGCCGATGTAGCCATTCTTATATCAGACAATCTAGACTTTAAAATAAACACTGTATCAAGAGATGCAGAAGGGCATTATATCATAATCAAGGGGTCTATAGACCAAGAAGACCTAACAATTGTAAACATTTATGTGCCAAATGTGACAGCACTCAAATATATAAATCCATCACAAACATAAAGAAACTCATCGATAGTAATACCATAATAGTAGGAGAATTCAACACCCCACTCAGTTACGGACAGATCATCTAATCAAGAAATCAACAAGGAGACAATGGCTTTGAATGACACACTGGACCAGATGGACTTAACAGATATATTCAGAACATTTCATCCTAAAGCAGCAGAATATACATTCTTCTCCAGTGCACATGGAACGTTCTCCAGAATAGACCATATACTGGGACACAAATCAGCCCTCAGCAAGTACAAAAAGATCAAGATCATACCGTGCATATTTTCAGACCACAATGCTATGAACCTCAAAATCAACCACAAGAAAAAATTTGGAAAGGTAACAAATACTTGGAGACTGAAGAACATCCTACCAAAGAATGAATGGGCTAACCAAGAAGTGAAAGAGGAAATTAAAAAGTATATGGAAGTCAATGACAATGATAACACCACAACCCAAAACCTCTGGGACGCAGCAAAGGCGGTCATAAGAGGAAAGTATATAGCAATCCAGGCCTTCCTAAACAAGGAAGAAAGATCTCAGATACACAACCTAACCTTACGCCTTCAGGAGCTGGAAAAAGAACAGCAAATAAAACCCAAAACCAGAAGAAGACAGGAAATAATAACGATTAGAGCAGAAATTAATGCTATCAAAAGTAAAACAAAACAAAACAAAAAACAAAAAACCACAACAACAACAAAACGTAGAACAGATCAATGAAACCACAAGCTGGTTCTTTGAAAGAATTAACAAAATTGAGAAACCACTAGCCAGTTGGATCAAAACGAAAAAGGAAAGGACCCAAATAAATAAAATCAAGAATGAAGGAGGAGAGATCACAACCAACACAGCAGAAATAAAAACAATAATAAGAGAATATTATGAGCAATTATATGCCAATAAAATGGGCAATTGGGAAGAAGTGGACAAATTCCTAGAAACATATAACTGGTGAAACTGAAACAGGAAGAAATAGAAAATTTGAACAGACCCACAACCAGTAAGGAAATCGAATTAGTAATCAAAAATCTGCCAACAAACAAGAGTCCAGGGCCAGATGGCTTTCCAGGGGAATTCTACCAAACATTTAAGGAAGAGTTAACACCTATTCTCTTGAAACTGTTCCAAAAAGTAGATGTGGAAGGACAACTTCCAAACTCTTTCTATGAAGCCAGCATTACCTTGATTCCACAACCAGACAGAGACCCCACTAAAAAAGGAGAACTATAGACCAATTTCCCTGATGAACATGGATGCAAAAATCCTCAACAAGATATTAGCCAGCCGCATCCAACAATACATTAAATTATTCACCACGACCAAGCAGGATTTATACCTGGGATGCAGGGCTGGTTCAATATGTGCAAAACAATTAACGTGATTCATCACATCAATAAAAGAAAGGACAAGAACCATATGATCCTCTCAATTGATGCAGAGAAAGCATTTGACAAAATACAGCATCCTTTCTTGATAAAAACCCTCAAGAAGGTAGGGATAGAAGGAGCATACCTCAAGATCATAAAAGCCATATATGAATGACCCAACACTAATATCATCCTCAATGGGGAAAAACTGAGAGCTTTCCCCCTAAGGTCAGGAACAAGACAGGGATGTCCACTCTTGCCACTGTTAGTCAGCATAGTATTGGAAGTCTTAGCCTCTGCAATCCCACAACACAAAGAAATAAAAGTCATCCAAATCGGCCAGGAGGAGGTCAAACTTTCACTCTTCGCAGATGACATGATACTCTACATGGAAAACCCAAAAGATTCCACCAAAAAACTGCTAGAATTGATTCATGAATTCAGCAAAGTGGCAGGATATAAAATCAACGCATGCACAGAAATCGGTTGCATTCCTATACACCAACAATGAAGCGACAGAAAGGGAAATCAAGGAATTGATCCCATTTACAATTGTACCAAAACCCATAAAATACCTAGGAATAAATCTAACCAAAGAGGTGAAAAATCTATATGCTGAAAACTATAGAAAGCTTATGAAAGAAATTGGTGAAGACACAAAAAATGGAAAAAGATTGCATGCTCCTGGATAGGAAGAACAAATATTGTTAAAATGTAGATAGTACCCAAAGCAATCTACATATTCAACGTAATCCCTATCAAAATAACACCAGCATTCTTCACAGAGCTAGAGCAAATAATCCTAAGATTTGTATGGAATCAGAAAAGACCCTAACTAGACAAGGCAATCTTGAAAAAGAAAACCAAGGCAGGAAGCATCACAATCCCAGACTTCAAGCTATACTACAAAGCTGTAATCATCAAGACGTATGGTACTGGCATAAGAACAGACACTCAGATTAATGGAATAAAATAGAGAACCCAGAAATGGACCCACAATCATATGGCCAACTAATCTTTGACAAAGCAGAAAAGAATATCCAATGGAAAAAAGGCAGTCTCTTCAGCAAATGGTGCTAGGAAAACTGGACAGCGACATGCAGAAGAATGAACCTGGACCACTTTCTTACACCATACACAAAAATAAACTCAAAATGGATGAAAGACCTAAACATAAGACAGGAAGCCATCAAAATCCTCGAGGAGAAAGCAGGCAAAAACCTCTTTGATCTTGGCTGCAGCAACTTCTTACTCAACACGTCTCCAGAGGCAAGGGAAACAAAAGAAAAAATGAACTACTGGGACCTCATCAAAATAAAAAGCTTCTGCACAGCAAAGGAAACAATCAACAAAACTAAAAGGCAACCAACAGAATGGGGGAAGATATTTGAAACGACACATCAGATAAAGGGTTAGTATCCAAAATCTATGAAGAACTTACCAAACTCAACACCAAAAAACAAATAATCCAGTGAAGAAATGAGCAAAAGACATGAAAAGACACTTCTCTAAAGAAGACATCCAGATGGCCAACCAACACATGAAACAACATCACTCATCATCAGGGAAATACAAATCAAAACCACAATGAGATACCACCTGACCCCTGTCAGAATGACTAACATTAACAACTCAGGCAACAACAGATGTTGGTGAGGATGCGGAGAAAGAGGATCTCTTTTGCATTGTTGGTGAGAATGCAAGCTGGTGCAGCCACTCTGGAAAACAGTATGGAGGTTTCTCAAAAAACTAAAAATAGAACTACCCTATGACCCAGAAATTGCACTACTAGGCATTTATCCAAGGGATACAGGTATGCTGTTTCGAAGGGTCACATGCACCCCCATGTTTATAGTAGCACTATCAACAATAGCCAAAGTATGGAAGGAGCCCAGATGTCCACTGATGGATGAATGGATAAAGAAGGTGTGGTATATTATACAATGGACTATTACTCGGCAATCAAGACGAACGAAATCTTGCCATTTGTAACTACATGGTTGAAACTGGAACTACATGAATTTCACTTAGTGAAATTAGTCAGAGATAGACAAAACTTCTATGACTTCACTCATATGAGGACTTTAAGAGACAAAACAGATGAACATAAGGGAAGGGAAACAAAAATAATATAAAAACAGGGAGGGGTCAAAACGGAAGAGACTCATAAATCTGGAGAACAAACTGAGGGTTACAGGAGGGGTTGTGGGAGGGGAGATGGGCTAAATGGGTAAGGGGCACTAAGGAATCTACTTCTGAAATCATTGTTGCACTATGTGCTAACTAATTTGGATGTAATTTAAAAAAATAAAAAATAAAACAAGTTAAAAAAAACAAAAAAACCAAAAAATACCCAAAAACAAAATAAAAAGAATGATATGTAAAAAAAACAAGAAAAGAAAAGAAAAGAACAAAGGAAGCCGCATACTGGGAGAAATTGTTTTTGGAAAAGAATGATATGTAGAAAAAAAAAAAAAGAAAGAAAAAAGCAAGCCACATACTGGGACAAATTGTTTTTAATGCATGTACTAACCAAAAATTTGGTTCCAGAAGATATAAAGACATGACACAACTCAATAATAAAGGGACAAACAATCCAGTTAACAATAGGCAAAATATTTAAAGACACTTCCCAGAAAGTTAAGCAATAAATACATGAAAATATGTTCAACAGCATTGGTCATCAGGGAAATACAAATAAAATCACAGGGATGGATATATATACATATATATACATACATATATATATATATACACACACACATATATATACACATATGTATACACACACACACACACACACACACACACATAACATAACTGTTAGAATGATTACAATTTTGTTGGGGTGGAAGTTAAACTCCAGGATCTACCCTTTGAGATCATGAGACAGTAGTAGTCTTTTGTTTTAAGTTTATTTATTAATTTTGAGAGAGAGACAGAGACAGAGAGAGAGACAGAGAGAGAATGAGCAGGGAAGGGGCAGAGAGAAGGAGCGAGAGAACTTTAAGTAGGCTCTGCGCTGTCAGCATGTAGCCTGACAGGGGGAATCAAATCCACGAACTGTGAGATCATGACCTGAACAGAAATCACGAGCCAAATGCTTAACCAACTGAGCCACCGAGGAACCCTGGAATGATTACAATTTAAAGTTTGACAGGATCAATTGTTGGCATGGATGTGGCCTCTGGAAATCTCATAACCACAGCTGGGAATCCCTGCTGTAACATGTACAACGCCTTGGGAAAGCAATTTGGCAATTCCTTCAATGTACACTTACCGTAAAGCCCAGAAATACCCTTTTTGGCCAACTTTAACCCAGGAAAGGTGAAAATGCATCCTAACAAAGAGTTGTGTCCAATTGTTCACAGAAATTTCATTCCTCATAGCCCCAAATAGGAAAATAACCCAAATGTCCACCAATAGGTGAATAAATACACAGTTGTGGAAGCTCTCATATATCTACATAATGGAACAATACATGGTAGTGAAAGGAACAAATTCTTGGTATCCCAACAATAACTTAATGTGGTGGGGGGGAAAAGTCAGGCATAGAAGAGTATACATACTGTATGATTTCATTTAATGGAAGTTCTAGAAAAGATAGTGAGAAGATCAGCGGTTGCATGGGGTTGGGAGTGGAGGTGGGGAGTCGACTGGAAATTATCACAGGAGAACATCTTTGGGTGATAGAAATATTCTGTATCTTGATTCTGGTAGTGATTTGGTACATGTATACATTTGTCAAAACTCACCACAACGTACACTTCAATTGAATTATGCATAACATATAAATTAATAAAGATGATTAAAAAACGATGTCCTGAAACAGATGAAACCTCTAGAACATTCTAGATTTAAGGAGGCTGAGAGAGTTAATAAACAAATGTAACGCTTGAAATTTATTTTTAGATCCAGGTTTAAAAAAAAGCCATAAATAATATCTTCAGACAAAAAGATTTTTAGAAACATGTTAAATATCTTTGACCTAAGACTGAGGGTAAATGGGCAACCCTTACACAATTCCATCAAGTTTTCTGTATTTTGAAAACTTTCATAATAAAACATTTGGAACATAAATATGGTTTACAATAATGTGAAAAAAATCCCCAGCAAAAGGCCTGAAGCTTCCCCTAGTTGTAAACTTTTGTCATACTTTTGGGTAGTGGTACCAAAGACAATTTTTAATCTTTTGAAACTTCTCTAGATTTTCCAAATGTTATATATTACTTTCATGAAAGAAATGGTTTTCATTTGAAAACTTTAAAGTTTAAGTAGCCATTTTGCTTCATGATTGCAAACCAAGACCCAAAGCAAATTTAAAGTACATGTATGCTTCTGGGTTCATATCAAACCAGGTCAAAAATATTAGTTGAGTGATTGCATGAATGAATCAGCTGCTTCTAAATCTTATACATATGCCTTATGTGAAAATGTTTCATAAGTAAAGTTGTTTTATTATTATACGTTAGTGTTCTCTACAGAAAGAAAAGTAGTATGAAAGAAATCAAGTGATAAGAAAGATCTGCTTGTTGGATCAAAAATTATTTTCTCTTTTTGCTAAATTACACTTAAATGATCAAGACATTTTACATCAAAATCTGTAGGAGCTTTGCCTTTCCTCACTGCCCCATTGATACCTCTGAGTTTCGCGAAGTCTCCTTTCTCCTTGGCCCACAAACCAAGACTTGCAGAGAGAGAGCTTTTATATTCTATGCCATTTTAAGGTAACTTAATTTCTTAAAAAAAAATTTTTTTTTATGTTTATTTTTGAGAGAAAGAGACAGAGTACGAGCAGGGGAGGTGCAGAGAGAGAGAGAGAGAGGGAGACACAGAATCTGAAGCAGGCTCCAGCCTCTGAGCTGTCAGCCCAGAGCCCGATGTGGGGCTTGCACCCACAAACCGGGAGATCATGACCTGGGCCGGAGTCAGATGCTTAACCGACTGAGGCCCCCAGGTGCCCAAAGGTAACTTAATTTCATATCTATTACTCGAAAACTGCAGAAAGTGGACTATATTGATATTTATCACTCCTTCAGGTACTTCTATTAAGATCTCTTTATGTTGACTTTTATTTTTTCATGGAATCTTCCACTCAAGAAGCATTTATGAAGTATCTATCATGTTCTAGACAGTATTGTAGGCACTGAGAATTCACTGATCAAAAAGATATATGACCCTTCTCACACCATACACAAAAATGAGCTTGAAATGATTCATAGCCTAAATGTAAGAGCTACAACCATAAAACTCTTAGATGAAAATATAGGAGAAAAATCTTCATGACTCTGGACTAAGCAAAGCCTTCTTATGTACAACACCAAAAGCACAAGTGACACAATAAAAAAATAGATAAATTTGACTTCATCAAAATTAAAAACTTTTGCACTTCAAAGAACATCATCAGGAAAATGAAAAGACAGTTCACAGAATGGGAGAAAATATTTGTGAATCAAAAATATGATAAGGGACATATATCTACAATATATAAAGAGCTCATACAACTCAATAATAAATAGAAAAATAGCCCAATGTGCAAAGGATCTGAAAGACAGTTCTCCAAAGGAGATCTACAAATGGCCAATAATGACACAAATCATGGTTAACATCATTAACCATCAGACAAATGCAAGTCAAAACCACAGACCCACTAGGATGGCTATAATCAAAACACGCAATAACAACTGTTGGTGGGGAGGAAAATTATAAGCCCCACACACTGATGGTAGAGATGTATAGCTGCTTTCAAAGAAAGTGTCTCAAATGCTGACACATCGTAGAGTTAACCATATGACCCGGCAGTTCCGCTCTTGGGTATATAGTAAAGAGAAACGCAAACATATGTCCATACAAAAACTAGTACGTGAAAGTTCATAGCAGCATTGTCCATAATAGCCCCAAAGTAGAAATGTCCCAAATATCCATCATCTGATGAATAAATAAATTAAATATACATCCATACAGTGGAAGTGTCTGTTCCAACATGGATGGATCTTGAAAACACTACTCTAAGTCGCAAAAAAAACCACAGTAGATGATTCCACTTGTGTGACATGTCCAGAAGAGGCCAATTTTAGAAGACAGAAAGTAGATGAATGGTCAGCAAAGAATGCCAGGAGTTAGGGGTGAAGGTGGGTGCAGAGCGGTTGGGCCGAAATGGGGAGCGACTGCTGATAGGTATGCATTTTCTTTTTTTTTTTTTTAACATTTTTTTTTAACGTTTATTTATTTTTGAGACAGAGAGAGACAGAGCATGAATGGGAGAGGGCCAGAGAGAGAGGGAGACACAGAATCGGAAGCAGGCTCCAGGCTCTGAGCCATCAATGCAGAGCCCGAAGCGGGGCTCGAACTCACAGACTGCGAGATCGTGACCTGAGCTGAAGTTGGACGCTTAACCAACTGAACCACCCAGGCGCCCCTAGGTATGCATTTTCTTTAGCGATGATAAAAATGTCCTAACATTGTGGTGATGGTTGCACAGCTCTGTGAATACACGAAAAAACATTGAATTATCTACGGGTAAGTGGGTGAATTATATGACATGTGAATTGTATCTTAATAAAGTTGTTATCTTTTGAAAAGAGTACAGGAAGACTCTGTGTTCATAATAGAAATTCATAACTAAGATGTCTGAATGTCATGGTAGGGAAACAGAGCAAATAACAAACAAGCGAATAAACACACCATGTAATTTTTTATTTTGGTAAATACCAGGGAGATAACAGAACAGGGCAGTGGGAGAGGGCTAATTTAAAGTGGATGGCCAGGAAGAGCCTCTAAAAGGCGGGCGTGGGAGCCACAATGATTGGAAAGGTAAGACCTACAAATATACAGGCCAAGTAAGTACAGATTCTTAAAAGCCTGTTTCACTGCAACTCTTAGGAGAAATATGGCTTTCATCCTGATACAGCGAACACAACTGAAACTCTGTGGAAAACAGAAATAAAGATCTAAGACTTTCATTATTAATTCAGTTAATGGTTAATTCAGTACATATTCAGTTAATGGATGGGAGACGGTATAACTAATTCAAAATAGCAAATGATTTAACGGCTTTGGAAAGCAGCTAAAGTCCACACGTACAGAGCACCTGCCATTCTCACACCCAGGCACCTTCCCTTTGGCTCGGTCTCTGTGGGAAGCTGCCAAAGCCCCAGATGAACAGTGCTGGCAACGGGGATGTTATGAATATTGCACAAAATAAAATTTATCCAATGGTCGCCAGAGCGGTGCAAAATCTGGAGAGCCTGACAGTATGCTTAGTCACACGGCAGCTTTGCCAGTTGGGAGAGTAGGGTACCGACAGACATTCGTGATGTGAATATCAGGGTGATGAAATTCGTTTGGACATGCTTGGTCAAAATGTAATTAGGGAGAATTGATCCATTTCAGCAAAGACTAGTTCCCAATGGTACATGCCCCCACTTGGACTCTGGGCACTGCATACTGTTGAAACAGCCCTGATCTGAGGCGGCACCGAGTGTAGATTGCTCCAGAATGCAGACGCCATGAAAGTCAGAGAAACAGCTCTAGGAAGCCCCAACCTGCAGGTAGAAAACTAGGTTTCCATAGCAGTGTCTTGCCCTGCCTCCACGGACCAGGACACCATGCTGCTGGGAACAGAACAATGTTTTGTGCTTTCTTTGGAGCTCAAATTATATATACATACATATATATATATATATATATATTTTTTTTTTTTTTTAATATTTATTTTTGAGAGAGCGCAAGCAGGGGAGGGGCAGAGAGAGGGGAACAGAGGATCCAAAGCAGGCTGTGCACTCAGAGCCGCAAGCCCGATGTGGGGCTTGAACTCATGACCCTCAAGATCATGACCTGAGCTGAAATCAGATGGTCAACCAACTGAGCCACCTAGGTGTCCCTGGAGTTCAGTTTCTCTTTAAGATGAATAAAATAGGGGCACCTGGGTGGCTCGGTTGATTAAGCGTCTCACTTTGGCTCAGGCCATGATCTCACGGTTTGTGAGTTCGAGCCCCGCGTCGGGCTCTGTGCTGACAGCTCGGAGCCTGGAGCCTGCTTCAGATTCTGTGTCTCCCTCTCCCTCTGCCCTCCCCCGCTCGTGCTCTGTCTCTCTCTCAGAAAATAAATAAACGTTAAAAAAACATTTAAAATGGGTAAAACAATGTATCCACTGACATTCTTTGGAGAAATTAGAAAGGAATCATTTGCAAACAAAATTAAAGAAACTGAGGTTGTGTTAGAACAGAGAACAGTATTTTATGCTTAGTTCTGTAGGTTCCTCTGAGGAAAGGTATTTCATATGCTTTGCTTCCTTACCTTCAAATTACCCCTTGTCACAGGTGTGGAAAGCAATTCACATGCATGCCCCACTCCAGTCACGCAGGTAACAAAGTGCTGTCTAAAGAAATGTTTCTTTTTTTTTTTTTTCTTAAATAGGCTCCATGCTCAGCATGGAGCCCAATGCGGGGCTTGAACTCACCACCTGGAGATCAAGACCTGAGCTGAGATCGAATCGGAGGCTTAACTGACTGAGCTACAAGGTGCCCCTCAAAGAAATATTTAAAATGAGGATCTGCGTATACTATTTTTATTAAATGAAACGCTGCTTTCCACAGAATCTAATATAAATTTAAATTTTCAAAACATGTGACTTTAACCATAGGAGAGGGGAGGGGCCTACCGGGAGAGTAGAATTGAAGGCCTGCATATTGTATGCCAAAATAGTGGAAAGTTAGAAATGAAATTGTTGGGGCGCCTGGGTGGCGCAGTCGGTTGAGCGTCCGACTTCAGCCGGGTCACGATCTCGCGGTCCGTGAGTTCGAGCCCCGCGTCGGGCTCTGGGCTGACGGCTCGGAGCCTGGAGCCCGCTTCCGATTCTGTGTCTCCCTCTCTCTCTGCCCCTCCCCCGCTCATGCTCTGTCTCTCTCTGTCCCACAAATAAATAAAAAACGTTGAAAAAAAAAATTAAAAAAAAAAAAAGAAATGAAATTGTTAAGCAACTTAGTAAAACGTGTTCTACCTTGGCATGTATGCCTTCACAGTGACCTGGTAGGCCAGGCTCAAATTCGGAATTCTTGGACTTGTGGAGCTTTGTTCTAGAATGTGGTGGCACAAGCAGAGCTGGCCCCTGGCTCTGCTCACCTCCCTTCTGAAGAGAAGGGAGCCATTCTGTCCAGAACCGGATGGGCCTTGTACCCCTGTGTCATTGCCCAGCTCTGACCTCACAAGGAGCGGCATTTCAGCTACCCTCAAGAGCTTGGACAGATGTCTTCAGAAGAGTCCCAGGCAGGTGTGAAAGTGGCTGGAGTCGTTGATCCAGGGAATTCTAGGGTCCTGGGACCTCAGAGTGTCCCAGGGGGACAGCAGGCTTGGAGCAGGTCCCACTGACTTCACTGATTCCTTGACCCTTGGTGAGAGGTTGGGCTGGAGGAGAGCCAGAATGGCTTTTAAGCAGATAGGCTGGGGTAAGAGCCTCTCTTGGGTCTGAGAGCAGTCCTGTTCACTGACAAATGGCTTTTTAAGTAAACTTAACCAATATTTTCCTAAAATAAGATTTTCATTGAATTAACAAAAGAGAAAAAGGACAGGTAAGCTGTGTCATCAATTCGCGCATTACATAAAGGCAAGTTCGTCTACTGTAGACACCAGTATCGGTGAGATGCCTGAAGACATTTGGACAATTTAGTCTAAAGCTCTACTGTAGGTGCTCTGCAGGTGTTTGTTGAGCGTGACCCCAGATATCTAAAAGAGAAGTTGTTTCTGACTGTTATTCAGAAATATGCGCTGCCTGTGAGCTCAGCGATGTATGGTAGAGTCTTGTCCTCCTTAGTCCTGGAGAGGATTACAAGCGTTTCCCAAGAAAGAATTCTTCATTGAAGTCATTCACTGACCTCCTTTAGGCTCTGAACTCTAGTGAACTCCCAAAACCTTATTCTTTTTTTATTAAACAAGTTTGTTTTAACATTTATTTATCTTTGAGAGACAGAGAGAGACAGAGCACGAGCGGGGAGGGACAGAGAGAGAAGGAGACACAGCGTCCGAAGCAGGCTCCAGGTTCTGAGCTGTCAGCACAGAGCCCGATGCAGGGCTCGAACTCACAAACCGTGAGGTCATGACCTGAGCCGAAGTTGGGTGCCCAACTGACTGAGCCACCCAGGCGCCCCCCAAAAACCCTATTCTTAATTAAAGTGGTTCATTAAAATCACGGACCTTGATTTCTCAGACATCTAGCACCGAGCAGGGATGATTGCTAAGTGTTTTTATCACACGTTTTGCTTTAAGAACGCTGTGGCTTTCTCATGCGTTTGTACCTCTTCCAATCCAGATCAGTTTTGTCACAGAAGAGGACGGTCTATACAAAGAACACTACTTACAGTTGGCAAAAATGACTTACCCTCCAGCAAATTTACCGAGCTTGAAAATGTTGTATTGCACTTCACTTCACATGCTGTTTCCTCTGGAGCCTCTGTACCTTCAGCTGGGAATTTGGCCTTGGGTGACGAGAACATGGTTATCCTGTGTGGCAGATATTCTGGTTAGATACTCGGTTTCGACTCCCCTTTGTCACTTTCTAAGAGAAAAGAGAACCTAGTTTTATTTGGGGTGTCAATATACTGAAATAAAAGCATATTTTTAATTGTATTTACTTTTCAAAAAGTAATTATTGTCTTTTACTTTAAATGAAATATTTGTTTTTAATTTTGTTTACATTTATTTATTTTTGATAGAGAGAGACAGAGCACAAGTGGGGGAGGGGCAGAGAGAGAAGGTGACACAGAATCTGAAGCAGGCTCCAGGCTCCGAGCTCCGAGCTGTCAGCACAGAGCCCGACATGGGGCTCGAACTCACAAACCTCGAGATCATGACCTGAGCTGAAGTCGGATGCTCAACCGACTGAGCCACCCAGGTGCCCCTTAAATGAAATATTTAAAAAATACTTAAAAATTTTAACTTTAATATTTTGAATAATTTAAAAATTAAATAAAATAATTTTAAAATATTTATTTATTTATTTTGAGAGAAAGGAAGAGGGAGAGCACATGAGTGAGGGGGAGAGAGAGAGAGGAGAGAGAGAATCCCAAGCAGGTTCCACACTATCACTATCAGCACAGAGCCTGATGCAGGGCTTGAACTCACAAACCGTGAGATCATGACCTGAGCTGAAACCAAGAGTTGGATGCTTAATTGACTTAGCCACCCAGGCACCCTGATTTGATTTACTTATTATTTTTTTTATTAATTTTTTTTTAAATTTAATGTCTTTTATTTTTGAGAGAGAGAGAGACAGAGTGCGAGCAGGGGAGGGGCTGACAGCAAGGGAGACAGAAACCTAAGCAGGCTCCAGGCTCTGAGCTGTAAGGACAGAGCCCTATGTGGGCTCAAACCCATGAGGCTTAACCGACTGAGCCACCCAGGCGCCCCTTGCTTTACTTTTTAAAAAGTAAAATTTAGGGGCGCCTGGGTGGCGCAGTCGGTTAAGCGTCCGACTTCAGCCAGGTCACGATCTCGCGGTCCGTGAGTTCGAGCCCCGCGTCAGGCTCTGGGCCGATGGCTCGGAGCCTGGAGCCTGTTTCCGATTCTGTGTCTCCCTCTCTCTCTGCCCCTCCCCCGTTCATGCTCTGTCTCTCTCTGTCCCAAAAATAAATAAAAAAATGTTGAAAAAAAAAATTTTTTTTTAAAAAATTAAAAAAAAATAAAAATAAAAAAAAAATAAAAAGTAAAATTTACTTAAAATTTTGTAATTTCTATTTTTATGTAAAATATAAATGAAACATTCTATTTATATTTTATTAAAATATATTTATTAATGTCTGGTTGGGAGAAAGCACATTGACCTTGGACTTTCACATTTTTTTCTGCCTGGACGCTGGACTGCCAGAGCCTGAACTTCCTGCTTCCCGACTTCTAACAGGAAATAAGCTAACCTGTTAGATTTTCTGTTGATCACTGCCAAAGGCATTCCTCATTTATACACTCTGTGAACCAAATGCCTGTTTGGCTTCAAATAAAACCACGGTGCTGCCAAATAAAATAAGACAGAAAACTCCACAATAGATCTGGTGAATATTCAAGACTTCAATATTGAAGTCTAGTACAGTGTGGTTTTCATGGTCACTACATTTTAGTTTTTCTAAGGTTTTGAATGGCAACTCTTAGTTCAACATAATGCAGCCAGAACACGTCCCTCTTGTGCTATACAATGGAATTTATACGGAAGAGGAAGAGAATGTTTGGGGTAATCGTTACGTCTCTAAAAGAATTGTAGAAAGCATTTGGGCTTTTTCAAGGGATACAGGAGTGCTGATTCATAGGCACACACGTACCCCAATGTTTATAGCAGTGCTTTCAACAATAGCCAAATTATGGAAAGAGTCTAAATGTCCATCAACTGATGAATGGATAAAGAAGATGTGGTTTATATATACAATGGAATACTACTTGGCAGTGAGAAAGAATGAAATCATGACATTTGCAGCAACGTGGATGGAACTGCAAGTTATTATGCTGAATGAAATAAGTCAGTCAGAGGACAGATATCATATGTTTTCACATATGTTTATGTGGATCTTGAGAAACATAACAGAAGACCATGGGGGAAGGGAAGGGGGAAAAAATAGTTACAAACAGAGGGAGGGAGGCAAACCATAAGAGACTCTTAAATACAGAGAACAAACTTAGGTTGGATGGGGGGTGGGTGAGAGGGGAAAATGGGTGATGGGCATTGAGGAAGGGCACTTGTTGGGATGAGCACTGGGTGTTGTATGTAAGCCAATTTGACAATAAACTTTATATAAAAAAAAGAATTTGGGCTTTTAGAAGTGGACTGCTTTGTAATTTGATAGAATTTGGAAATTTTTAGCAAACTGCTTGGTTTAGCAGGTTGTTTGCTCACCATAATGTGAGTATTTATATATAAAAACTTTATAGTTTATTAGAATATATTTAATAAGTATTATTAAACAGTAATAAAATATATTATAAATAGAAATATAAATTATTGTAAAATAAAATTAAAATATTATTTTAAATATATTTATTATTTACTTATTAATTATAAAATCAATAAAATATTAAATATAAAAGATTGCTTTATAAAATGAAAAATTAATAAAATATTATTGATAAACATTTTTTTAATTTACTTATTAGAATGGCCCTCCAATGCTAGTTGCAGACAATGGAGAAAAGCTGTAGAACACCAGATGGCTGGAGTTCCTTCCACATACATACACGGGCCAGAGAGAGGTAGTAGAGGGGGGTGTGGGGGCTCCAAGCTTCAGGGACTGAACAGCCTTCCATCCTCCCGCTCTGGACTTCTTAGCTGTCTTCCATTCTCACCATCCTTCTCGAAACTCAGGAGGGTGCTGGAGTTGCTGTCATGATGTCAGAATTCCACGTAGGAGGTAAGACGATGTGGGGGCAGCACAAAAAATGGCTCAACTCACAGTCTGTCGCTCTTTTAAAGGTTTCACTTCAAAAAAGTTCCACCCAACAATTTTTATTTATATCTCTGGCCAGTCCTGGGCCCCATGCACATTCATTATAAGGGAGGTTGAAAATATAGCCCTTTGGCCGGATACCATTGCCATGAATACATTAGGGTTCCCTAAGGAAGAAGGAAAGGAGGTGTATTGGTTACGCTGGTAGTGGTGTCCTCACGGTCCTCTCCTTGGCCTCCACTTCCTTGGGCATTGCTCTCTGAGGCTTCCAGTTTGCCCTCTGTGGGGTCCTTCCTCAACCCAAACCCTCTTCCACCTTTCTTCCATGTCTGTAACCAAGGTGGGCCCCAGAGGCTACTCCTTCCCTGAGCTGCACAGTTTTGTAGCTCACTTCCTGCAGGTGCAGATTTGGGCTGGGAGTTCTTGGGGTTGATAATTAACAGGCAGTGAATGGATGAGCTTGGGTTTCTTTGGGCATCCAGTTTCCTCAAAAACATAATCAGCTTCCAGTCGTTTTCCTTCCAATTCACCTTTTGGCACCAGTAATCATATCAAAAGTCCTTGCCCAGGCACGTTTTTAATGATGGATTTATTTTAATAAATATCAAGCTAATGAGATTTTCTATTTATTTTTCTTTTAGCTTTGTAAGGCTTGTCTTCCAAGCATTAGTCTACCCAGTGAAACATAATGATTTGCACCTCAGACTCCAAGCAGAATTTAAACTGCCTGCCAAAAAAAGGTTAAGTGATCCTCACCAAAGTAAGTAGGGAAGAGTGGCAGGGAGTGGACAGAGGGAAAAAAATCTGAAAGTACCCAGAAAAGAAATACATTTAAGTAAAAGTATTACAGACCACAGAAATGTAAGCCTGGTTTCTTGAGAGCACGTTGGAAATTTGCAACACCTTCTAAAATTTTTTTTAATGTTTATTCATTTTCGAGAGAAAGAGAGAGACAGAGCATGAGTGGGGGAGGGGCAGAGAGTGGGAGACACAGAATCTAAAGGAAGCTCCAGGCTCCAAGCTGTCAGTCCAACACGGGGCTCAAACCCATGAACCACAAGATAATGACCTGAGCCGAAGTAAGATGCTTAACCAACTGAGCCACCCAGTCACCCGGGAAGTATGCAAAACCTTCCAAAGAAATTGATGGTGGTAAACAGAATAATGCTCACACCCCCAAAGATGGCCAGTGTTCGAATCCCGGAACCTGTGGATATGTCAAGTTACACCACAAGGGGCAATTAAAGAAGGTTGTAGATGGAATTAAGTTTGCTAATCAGCTTTTCTTGACATGGGGAGATAATCTTGTGTCATCCTGCTGGACCCAATGTATGCAGGGTCCTCAAATGGGGAAGGAGGCAGAAGGGCCAAAAAGAGAAAGATGACATTATAAGAAAGACCTGCCTGGCCATCTCTGGCTTTAAGAGCGAAGGGCGCATGAGCCAAGGAATGCAGACAGCTTCTAGAAACTGGAAAAGGCAAGAGAGTTGATTCTGCCCTGGTACCTCCAGGAGGCACCTCAGAGATCCCATACCTTATTTTAGCCCAGTGAGACCCATTTTGAACTTCTGACTTCCAGAGTCATAAGGTAGTAAATTTCTGTTGCTTTAAAGCCACTAAGTTTGTGGTAACTTGATACAGCAGCAAATGGAAACCAATACGTTGCTCTATACAAACTAAAATATTAGAACCATCTTTGAATGTTGGAAGATGCAAGGCAAGAAACAGACTTCCCAGCAGAGACAAAGTGGACTGAGGGCAGTGTAGGATGCATGGACGGGGCTAAGTATGAGACCAGAGCAGAGGCGAGCCTCACACGTGAGGGGTCGTTACTAGTTTCTTAGAGAAGATGGCTGGGTGACTTGTCTCAGTCAAGGTGTGCTACATGCATGCATGATGCTGATGGTTCTTTTCATTTAAATTTTACAGTTAATAAGGGTGCCTGGGTGGCTCAGTCGGTTGAGCATCCGACTTTGGCCTGGGTCATGATCTCACAGTTCGTTAGTTCGAGCCCCATGTCGGTGTCTGTGCTGACAGCTCAGAGCCTGGAACCTGCTTCAGATTCTGTGTCTCCCCCTCTCTCTGCCCCTCCCCTGCTCATGCTCTGTCTCTTTCTCACAAGAATAAATAAATATTACAAAATTTTGTTTCAATTTTATAATTAATAAGCCAATATTGATGTATTATATGAACTAAAGTCCATACTTTTTTCATATTTCCTTAGTATTTACCTAATGTCTCTTTTCTGTTCCAGGATCCTATCCAGGATACCACATTACATTTATCTGTCATGTCTCTTCAAGCTCCTCTTAGCTATGACAGTTTCTCAGACTTTCCTTGTATTTGGTGACCTTGACAGTGTTAAGGAGTACTATTCAGGTATATTAGAGGATGCCCTTTTATTGGTATTTATCTGATGTTTTGGTCACAGTTAGACTGGGATTATGGGCTTTGTGGGAGGAAGACCCCAGAGATAGAGTGCCATTTTCCTCACATCCCATCAGAAGTATATACTCCCAACATGACTCATCGCTGTGATGTTGCCTTGAATATCTACGAGCTGAGGGAGTATTTGTCAGTTTCCCCTCCTATAAAGTTACCCTTTACCCCCATTCCATGCTGTTCCCCTTAGAAAGATATCACTATGCACAGCTCACTCTGAAGGGCTAGGAGTCATGTTCTACCCCCTTGAAGGCTGCATACATTATTAAAAAGTTTTCTGTACAAGAAATTTGTTCATTCTTCCCTATTTATGAATTTATTCAATCATTCATTTATATTAGGATGGACTCATGGATATTTAACTTATATGTTGGGTTGTAACCCAATACTCCTGTACTTATTTTTGTCACTCAGATTATCCCAGCTTTGGCTACTAGAAGCTCCTTCAGGTGGCTTCTGTGTCCCTTGACATTATCCCATCTTTATAGGTTTTATATTTTTTATTTTTTAGCATAATACTGAGAGTTTTAATTACAGAGTATAGGTTCACTCATTAATAAATTCTTACATATAGGTGCTACTGTATGGGTCATGTCTAGGTTTTATAGTCAACATTGCAACGTTGAGAATGGATGAAATCAAGAACCAATAGCGCCCACCTTTGAGAATAACAAATAAAGTGCATTCTTCCAGAATTCTACACATTATCCTTGTATTCCACCAAGGTATAAGATAAAATAAATTGAAAGCCAATGTAAGTATTTTTGTGCAAGGAATAATACGATAAAGATCATATTTATGGTATTTAGGGACATGAAAAATATGGATGGATGGTATGGGAACAGAACTACTTGAATATCCTTTTTGAATAGGGGGAGAAAAACAAAGTTGCAATTGTGCCTCAATTTAGGCAGGGAAGAAGCTTTAAGTAAAGAGAAATGGCGAAGCAAGCCCTTTGAACTGAAAAGTACCTACTTTTATTTATTTTCAACTCTACGTTGTGAATCGATTTCTCTTTACCTACAAGAGAAGCCAAGGACACTGAATGTTTATGACCCGGAAAATGAAACAAAGAGCAAGGTTGAATTGAACAAGTAACTGAATTGAAACAGATTTCCAATAGGGCAAAAATTTGACTGTGTTTGATCATAAGAGGAAATTTTCTGGCTTTCTGGATTTTTGCCTTCAATGCAAAAAAAAAGGATCAGATCACTGTTACTGTCAAATTGTTTTATTGTTCATTCAAAACATGAAAATGTTTAGATTACTGTAAGAGGTTGTAAAGTATGGCAGGAACAGAAGATAATGATAGTTCTTACTGTTCATTATTTTCAATGTAACTGAACTTTGAATAAGCCTATTGGGATTTTAAGATTTTATTTTTAAGTCATCTCTACACCCAACATGGGGCTTGAACTTACAATCCAGAGATCAAGAGTTGCATGCTTTACTGGAGGAGCCAGCCAGGTGCCCCAACCTATTGGGAATTTTTAAATTTTTTTAAATTATTTTTTTATTTGAGAGAGAGAGAGAGAGAGAATGAGCAGGGGAGAGGGGCAGAGGGAGAGAGAGAGAATCCTAAGCAGGCTCTACACTCAGCACAAAGCCCTACCTGAGGCTCCATCTCATGACTTGAGCTGAAATCAAGAGTTGGACACTCAATCGACTGAGCCACCCAGGCGCCCCAACCTATTGGGATTAAAAAAAATTCTTTTCCACCCAAAATCTTACTTCATTACCTACCCCCTGCAGGGCACTATAAAAATCTCAGCGTGACTTTTAATACTTCATGCAGTGATTTGATACTTGTCTCCCCGGAGCAAAAATTAAAAGCAAGCTTAAAGAAAGCTACTTTTCTGGCACAGTTACAACCAAAATTAATGCACGGTTTTGCTTATACAAACCAAGTTTGTGGCAAATTCCATGCAAGATAATGAAAAAAAGAACGATGATAAACATAGTGCAAAAAAGGAAAAGAGATAGCTGTGAGAAAAACTTAAGAGCATCTCACAGACAAATGTAATTTTCTAAATGCTGAGGATGGCTAGATTAAGGAAGTTTTAGGTTTACGTTAATCTTGAGGAAAATTTTAGAGTAAAATTTTAAATACACAGATTGTGACCCATTAGAAAAGAAGTGTTTTCCTGGACTCTGTTCTGGGTCCAGTGAACAAGATGTTCTAAAATAACTGTATTTAAAAAGAATAATAAAATAAAATAATTGTATTTCATTTTTTTAAGGTTTATTTCTTTATTTTGAGAGAGAGAGTGAGAGATCAGAGAAGGGGCAGAGAGAGAGGGAGAGAAAAGAATCCCAAGCACAGTTAGCACAGAGCCTGATACGGAGCTCGATCTCACAAACTATGAGATCACGACCTGAGCCACCCAGATGCCCCAACTGTATTTCTTTGCCATTAGGGTCAGGATAAATTAGAGGTGTATCAAGGCTATCATGACTCGATTTCAATAAACCATTTGACAAAAAGCCTTGGGTTATCCCTCTGGGTAAGAAGTTGATAGGCACATGGAGGTCCCTTAGGTAGGGACACAGGCAGCTGTGTCCCTTAGGTAAACCACGAGTTAAAGGAACCTACCATCAGAGATGTTGTTTCATGGCTCCTTATTAGCCTGTCAGAAGTCTCCAGCAAAGCTTCTCTAGACTCCTTTCTAGATCCTGTGCTCTTTACTATTTTTGTTTTTGACCGAAGGCAAAGCAAAGTTAATACATTTTCACATACATCAGTGTTTGACTGGGTATCTCCTAGGTTAAGTGCTACATTCAAAAGCCAAAATCAGGGTGCCTGGGTGGCTCAGTCGGTTAAGCATCTGACTTCAGCTCAGGTCATGAGCTCACCGTTTGTGGGTTCGAGCCCTGCATTGGTCTCTGTGCTGACAGCTTGGAGCCTGGAGCCTGCTTTGGATTCTGTGTCTCCCTCTCTCTCTGCTCCTCCCCTGCTCATGCTATGTCTCGCTCTGACTCTCAAAAATGAATAAATGCTAAAAAAAAATTTTTTTAAGCCAAAATCATCACAAGAAGAAGACTGAGGCCAATAATGTATTGTATAGAGAAGGTGAAGCACTATGTTGTATGTATATACGTATGTCACCTATACTCTGAAATACATACATACATACATACAGAAAATTAATACTTCGTACAAGCAGGTAAAGAACAAAATGAAAGCAATCAATGTAGTCTACCATATCAAGAAACTGTGAATAAAAATTACATGATCAGATTAAAAAAAGAAGAAGACATATCTAAGGGACAGAAAGTGAGAATATAGATCAATATTCTGGGCTCATAAACACTAGCTGTAGTATTTTCCATTTTAAAGCTGGTTTTTTTTTTTAAGAATTTATTTTTTTCCTTTCTTAAAATTAAATGTAGTTAGTTAACATACAGTGCAATATTGGTTTTAGAAGTAGAATTCAGTGATTGATCACTTACATACAAGACCCAGTACTCATCACAAGTACCCTCCTTATTACCCATCACCCATCTAGCCCATCCCCCACCCACCTTCCTCCACCAACCCTCAGTTTGTTCTCTATCGCTACGAGTTTCTTGTGGTTTGTTTCCCTTTCTTTTCTTCCACCCCCAACTCCCCATATGTTCATATGTTTTGTTTCTTCAATTCCACATATGAGTGAAATCATATGGTATTTGTCTTTCTCTGACTTATTTCACTTAGCATAATACATCCTATCTCCATTCATTTCATTGCAAATGGCAATATAAATATATTTTTTCTTCTTTTTTTTTTTTTACTGTCATTGTGTCCTTAGAATTTCCAGAATTTCACTCTGAGATGCTCTAATGCCGTCTATGGAGCATTATTTATAATGGCTGCTCTATCTCAGTCAATAAGATTTTGGTAAATTCACAATAAAATGCACTTAAAAGCTTGATTGCTAATGTAATCATATTTTAAAAACTCAAGAATTATGTAAGAAAGGGGTGAAAGGATAATTTGTATGAGAAGCCAAGATTAAGCATATTTTGCTTTATTCATTTTCTCTAGGTTTCTTAACAACTGTGGCAAGGGGAAAATTCATGGATTATATAGATGTTAATATCAATTTTTATGGGCACATTTATTTTTCAGGATAAGACAAACATTTTTATTTTTGGCGCCAAACTCAGAGAGCAGCAATACATTGTATTAATTTCATTTAAAAGTTTTTAAGCAATATAACAGACCATGTGCATTCTTCTATTGAGATAAAATTGACCTATGACATATTAGCTTTAGGCGTACAACACAGTGATCCAATATTTGCCTATATTGCAAAGTGATCACCACAAGAAGTCTGGTTAGCATGCATCACCACATATAGTTACAAAATTTTTCTCTTGTTATGAGAACTTTTTTTTTGGTATCGTTTCTTTATTTTTGAGAGAGAGAGACAGACAGACAGAGCATGAGCAGGGGAGGGGCAGAGAGAGAGGCAGACATAGAATCCAAAGCAGGCTCCAGGCTCTGAGCTGTCAGCACAGAGACCAATGTGCAGCTCCAACCCACAAACTATGAAATCATGACCCGAGCTGAAGTCAGACGCTTGACCGACTGAGCCACCCAGGTGCCCCTGTTATGAGAACTTTTAAGATCTACTCTCTTACAACCTTGAGATATACAACACAGTATTATAAACTATACTCACAATGCTGTCCATTACATCCCCAGGACTTATTTATTTTATAACTAGAAGTTTGTATGCTTGACCCCCTTCACCCATTTTGCCCCCTGACCCCTAGCCTCTGGCAACCAGCCACCCATCTGTTCACCGTATCTATTAGTTTGTTTTTTTTGTTTTTTGTTTTGTTTTTTTAGATTCCATCTATAAGTGAGATCAAACGGTACTTGCCTTTCTCTGACTTAGTTCCCCTAGCATAATACTCTTAAAGTCATCCATATTGGCACAAATGGCAAGGTCTCTTTCAAAGGGACTTGGTTCTCTGTAATCAGCCTGTGCTATGTAGAGCAGCTATCTAAATTTCACTATGATAAATTCTGGATACACATTCTTTTCTCCCCTGTTCTTTTCTTCCCAAAGACCATTTATCTTCTTTACTGTTATTTTCATTCTTTTTTTTTTAAATGTTTACTTATTTTGAGAGAGAGAGAGAAAGAGAGAGGACATGAGCAGGGGAGGGGCAGAGAGAGAGGAAGAGAGAGAATCCCAAGCAGACTCCATGCTGTCTGTGCAGAGCCCAATGCCAAGCTCGAACCCACGAACCTGGAGATCATGACCCAAGCCGAAATCGAGAGCTAGACCCCTCCTCCCCCGCCCATTATTTTTATTCTTAACAATACACTTCAATTATGGCATCTTTTTGGGAATCATATTTTAAAAGGCCTAAGAGGTACTTTATTTAAAAGAGTTATTGTTTTTGTTGTGTGCAGGAAGGATGAGAACTTTATATCTGAAAAAGAAACCTCTCTTTTTTTTGTTGTTCCCTTGCCTCTGGGCACTTTGGGCTTTATGGTGCGCAGTGAGAGGGGCTTTGACTTTCCTGCCATGCCAATCGTCAGGTTAATGTTCAGTTCAGTGTTTCTCTCTCTGTCCAGAAAGGTATGTAGCCCGGGTATAAGAGCTTAATCTTTTTGGTTTTACTCTAAAGCCTTCTCTTTTTCATCCAAATTTATTTTCCTAACCAGCTGGGAAAAGCCGCAGGCTCTGTCCTTGAGAAGCGCGTGGCCATATGCTGCTCATCTGCTCGTTGGAAGGGGGAGCGAGCTGCCACCACTGGGGGCTGGGATTCTGGCATCCTGCATGGCCGAGAGAAAGCCACCTGGTATGAGCAGGAAAGGCCCCGTGCCCATGAGGGTTCACAGAAGGATCCCGGTCACTGCCTACTTGGGAGTCGTCCTTAGAACGGAGAACTTCCGAAATTCTTTTACTGACATCTGAACCTGATCTCCTTACTGTCTCTGCAGTGGCACTTCCCACTGTCAAATGAGGCCACTGTTCATGCACGCCTCTGATTTCTGAAACGACATCGCCACTGATGTGTAAGCGATGCTTTTGTGACCACGAAAAGGAACGAAGAGATACACAGATGACGGCTTATTCGTTTCATATTCTTTTCTCACCCGAAATGTTGAAATCATGTTTATTGAACGCTTAGCATAGACTAGTTTCCTGCTAAATAGTTGTTTCCAGGGACACTTTATCCCCACAGCTGACACAACATGCCATGAACCTGAGGCGGGTCGACCATCTTTTCTCATTTCCCTCTCTGGAATAACAGAATCCTGGCTTTGGGAAGCAGCAGAAAGAAACTGAGCAGTTTTGAATACAAAATGCCTCCCAGGGATGTCTTTATTTCAATTTTCCCCTAATGAAGCCACTGGTAATGTTATAATATGTCACCCTTGAAAGAATCAATGAAGTTTCCTTTTCCTTCTGGAGCCTTAGGAATATGGAGATTTTTCAAAAGTCAGAGCACACTGTGGGATCTTAAAAGTAAGTCATTAGGCTTGCACCGGCTCACTTAATCAGACTGCCCCCTCCTGAATTATAGTCTGCGATTGACTAGAAAATGAAACTGGGCACTTTGAACAAGAAGGGCAGGATCGATACACTCATTTGTGTACCAAGCACTGAAATCAATATTTGCTTGCTCGAGTCTTTCAGTCCTGAAAATTATACCTATTTACCCTCTGCTTTCTTATTTCTCCTTCAATTGGATCTAGGCTTTACTAAGACTTGGGCCCTACCATGTCGTCACTGAAGAGAAGTTGGACCATATGCCCACAGCAGAACCACGAGACGCACAATCCAAATGACATCTCGGTCTTCAGTCCCTGATAATGCAGTGTGCACTTGCTTTGGCTATAATATCATGTTTTTTTTTTTTATTTACTGTTTGGGGAAAGTTTTAATTAAGCAGTGGAAGAGTTATCTAGAATATC
The DNA here is from genome assembly GCF_028018385.1 of Neofelis nebulosa. Taxonomy (NCBI): domain Eukaryota; kingdom Metazoa; phylum Chordata; class Mammalia; order Carnivora; family Felidae; genus Neofelis; species Neofelis nebulosa. Next base: position 4,567,251 of record NC_080794.1, on the reverse strand, counting down.
TACCGAACCGCCCAACATTTCAAGGGGATTGCTTGAAAATAAGAAAAGTAAGTCTTTGTCTCTTTAAACTGCCCACCCCCCAATTCCAAACATACAGTAATTTGAAAAGGAATATTTGTGCTTCTGCACACGTGCACGCACAAGCACATGTGCATGTGTGTTTCAAGGCATGATGGCTGGCTGGTTGCATGATCGACTCCCCTAGCATAAACAACCCACCCTGCTAAGCACCACATCTGTGGCATCTACTTTTGTTTGCAAGGGGAAAGAAGGAAGAGTTAGTGATGGGGACTCTCTGGGGACAAGGAACAGGGACAATGGAGGAGATAAGACTCATGGCATCTGTTCCCTTCTGCCCTTGGACTAGTTTCAGTGACTACAATTAGAAGGCTTGAGCCACTGGGGCACCTGGGTGGCTCAGTTGGGTAAGCATCTGACTCTTGATTTTGGCTCAGATCATGATCTCATGGTTCATGAGTTCGAGCCCCACATTGGTCTCTGGGCAGACAGCGTGGAACCTGCTTGGGATTTTCTCTCTCCCTCTCTCTGCCCCTCCCCTGCTTGTGCTCTCTGTGTCTCTCTCTCTCTCTCTCTGCCTGTCTCTCTCTCTCAAAATAAATAAATAAACATTAGGGGGAAAAAGAAGGCATGAGTCACTATGGTGAGCCAGCTCTTTTCATGGGAGATTCTTAGAAATTCTAGGGGCACCTGCGTGGCTCCAATTAAGGAGCTCTGGTTAAGCATCCGACTTTGGCATGGGTCATTATCTCATAGTTTGTGGGTTCAAGCCCCATGTCAGGCTCTGTGCTGACAGCTCAGAGCCTGGAGCCAACTTCGGATTCTGTGTCTCCCTCTCTGCTTTTCCCCCACTCGTACTCTCTTTCTCTCTCTCAAAAATAAATAAGCATTAAAAACTTAAAAAAAAAAAGAAAGAAATTCTGGGCAAGTCAGAGACTGAAGGAGATACTTTCTCATGTAGTGTATTTAAGACCAGGCATAAGCAGAGGTGGTTTGGGGCCTATATGACATCAAGTATGGTCATCAAGTATGGCAGGGAGATGGGAAGAGGGCGAACCCGGAAGTGGTCCAGCATCCCAAGGGGTGGCTGTTAGCAAGCCTCGTGATATCATTCTCTTGGACTCTCTTAATTGGAACTGTGAAAAAACAAAACTGAGTAAATGTGAAGATCTACTTGGCTTTATGAAATGACTCATGAATCCCATCCAGCGAGTAGAGAGGGAGAGCTCCAATTAACTAAAGAACAGGTTTTTAAAGGCAAAGAGAGGGTGTTAAAATAAAGAGGAAAGGAATTTATTAGCGAGGAGTGCATTGTTTAGGCAAGGTTGCTCTCCGAAGGGGAACAAAAAGAGTCTATGAGTAAATTTTCTAGTATCCACCATGGAGAAAATTCCATGTTGCCTGGGGCAAGGGTACATTCCTGGGGGGTTGCAACTGCAGTTAGGTTAGGTGTTAAGTCTTGGTTTGCTGGCACCATTTGGGGCCCATTGTTTTCTTTTTAACATCGCCATGCACAGGGGCCCTGATGAGAAATTGTTAAGTGCATTCGTGGCCACTGACAGAGAAGAGAATCAACTTGCATACTTTATGTAGAGGCTGTAGGAGACCATCTAGTTTCCAGAACATATCAAATGTAACCCTGAAATCCTGGAAACAGTTAACTAGGAGTCACTGTAAAATTTTTTTCATGTGTATTTATTTATTTTGAGAGAGAGACAGAGTGTGCACAGGGAAGGCCAGAGAGAGAGAGAGGATCCCAAGCAGACCCCACACTGTCAGCGCGGAGCCCAACCCAGGGCTCAGTCCCATGAACCGTGAGATCATGACCTGAGCCAAGATCAGCCTGACTGACTCAGCCACCCAGGTGCCCCAGGAGTCTTATTTATTTATTTATTTATTTATTTATTTATTTATTTATATTTTATTTTAAAAATCTATATCCAAATTAGTTAGCATATAGTACAACAATTATTTCAGGAGTAGATTTCTTACTGCCCCTTATGCATTTGGCCCATCCCCCACCCACAATTCCTCCAGTAACCCTGTTTGTTCTCCATATTTAAGAGACTCTATGTTTTGTCCCCCTCCCTGTTTTTGTATTATTTTTACTTCCCTTCCTTTATGTTCATCTGTTCTGTGTCTTAAAGTCCTCATATGAATGAAGTCATATGATGTTTGTCTTTCTCTGACTAATTTTGCTTAGCATAATACCTGATAGTTCTATCCACGTAGTTGCAAATGGCAAGATTTCATTCTTTTTGATAGCTGAGTAGTACTCTACTGTATATATAAATATACCACATCTTCTTTATCTATTCATCCATCAATGGACATTTGGGCTCTTTCCATACTTTGGCTATTGTTGATAGTGCTGCTATAAACATGGGGGTGCATGGGCCCCTAGAAACAGCATACCTGTATCCCTTGGATACTTAGTAATGCAATTGCTGGGTTGTAGGGTAGTTCTGTTTTTAATTTTTTGAGGAAACTCCATACTGTTTTCCAGAGTGGCTGCACCAGTTTGCATTCCCACCAGCAAGCAAAAGAGATCCTCTTTGTCTGCATCCTCGTCAAAATCTGTTGTTGCCTGAGTTGTTAATGTTAGCCATTCTGACAGGTGTAAGGTGGTAACTCATTGTGGTTATGACTTGTATTTCCCGGATTATGAGTGATGTTGTTTCATGTGTTGGTTGGCCATCTGGATGTCTCCTTTGGAGAAGTGTCTACTCATGTCTTTTGCTCATTTCTTCACTGGATTATTTGTTTTTTGGTGTTGAGTTTGATAAGTTCTTCATAGATTTTCGATACTAACCCTTTATCTGATATGTCGTTTGCAAATATCTTCTCTCATTCTGTTGGTTGCCTTTTAGTTTTGTTGATTGTTTCCTTTGCTGTGCAGAAGCTTTTTATTTTGATGAGGTCCCAATAGTTCATTTTTTCTTTTGTTTTCCTTGCCTCTGGAGACGTGTTGAATAAGAAGTTGCTGTGGCCAAAATCGAAGAGATTTTTGCCTGCTTTCTCTTCGAGGATTTTGATGGCTTCCTGTCTTACGTTTAGGTCTTTCATCCATTTTGAGTTTATTTTTGTGTAAGGTGTAAGGTAGTGGTCCAGGTTGATTCTTCTGCATGTCGCTGTCCAGTTTTCCTAGCACCATTTGCTGAAGAGAGTGTCTTTATTTCACTGGAGATTCTTTCCTGCTTTGTCAAAGATTAGTAGGTCCATTTCTGGGTTCTCTATTTTGTTCCATTAATCTGAGTGTCTGTTCTTATGCCAGTACCATACTGTCTTGATGATTACAGCTTTGTAGTATAGCTTGAAGTCTGGGATTGTGAAGCTTCCTGCCTTGGTTTTCTTTTTCAAGATTGCCTTGTCTAGTTAGGGTCTTTTTGGGTTCCATACAAACCTTAGGATTATTTGCTCTAGCTCTGTGAAGAATGCTGGTGTTATTTTGATAGGGATTACATTGAATATGTAGATTTCTTTGGGTACTATTGACATTTTAACAATATTTGCTCTTCCTATCCGGGAACATGGAAACTTTTTCCATTTTTTGTGTCTTCAATTTCTTTCATAAGCTTTCTATAGTTTTCAGCGTATAGATTTTTCACCTCTTTGGTTAGATTTATTCCTAGGTATTTTATGGGTTTTGGTACAATTGTAAATGGGATAAATTCCTTGATTTCCCTTTCTGTCGCTTCATTGTTGGTGTATAGGAATGCAACCGATTTCTGTGCATGCGTTGATTTTATATCCTGCCACTTTGCTGAATTCATGAATCAATTCTAGCAGTTTTTTGGTGGAATCTTTTGGGTTTTCCATGTAGAGTATCATGTCATCTGCGAAGAGTGAAAGTTTGACCTCCTCCTGGCCGATTTGGATGACTTTTATTTCTTTGTGTTGTGGGATTGCAGAGGCTAAGACTTCCAATACTATGCTGACTAACAGTGGCAAGAGTGGACATCCCTGTCTTGTTCCTGACCTTAGGGGGAAAGCTCTCAGTTTTTCCCCATTGAGGATGATATTAGTGTTGGGTCATTCATATATGGCTTTTATGATCTTGAGGTATGCTCCTTCTATCCCTACCTTCTTGAGGGTTTTTATCAAGAAAGGATGCTGTATTTTGTCAAATGCTTTCTCTGCATCAATTGAGAGGATCATATGGTTCTTGTCCTTTCTTTTATTGATGTGATGAATCACATTAATTGTTTTGCAGATATTGAACCAGCCCTGCATCCCAGGTATAAATCCTGCTTGGTCGTGGTGAATAATTTAATGTATTGTTGGATGCGGCTGGCTAATATCTTGTTGAGGATTTTTGCATCCATGTTCATCAGGGAAATTGGTCTATAGTTCTCCTTTTTTAGTGGGGTCTCTGTCTGGTTGTGGAATCAAGGTAATGCTGGCTTCATAGAAAGAGTTTGGAAGTTGTCCTTCCACATCTACTTTTTGGAACAGTTTCAAGAGAATAGGTGTTAACTCTTCCTTAAATGTTTGGTAGAATTCCCCTGGAAAGCCATCTGGCCCTGGACTCTTGTTTGTTGGCAGATTTTTGATTACTAATTCGATTTCCTTACTGGTTGTGGGTCTGTTCAAATTTTCTATTTCTTCCTGTTTCAGTTTCACCAGTTATATGTTTCTAGGAATTTGTCCACTTCTTCCCAATTGCCCATTTTATTGGCATATAATTGCTCATAATATTCTCTTATTATTGTTTTTATTTCTGCTGTGTTGGTTGTGATCTCTCCTCCTTCATTCTTGATTTTATTTATTTGGGTCCTTTCCTTTTTCGTTTTGATCCAACTGGCTAGTGGTTTCTCAATTTTGTTAATTCTTTCAAAGAACCAGCATCTGGTTTCATTGATCTGTTCTACGTTTTGTTGTTGTTGTGGTTTTTTGTTTTTTGTTTTGTTTTGTTTTACTTTTGATAGCATTAATTTCTGCTCTAATCGTTATTATTTCCTGTCTTCTTCTGGTTTTGGGTTTTATTTGCTGTTCTTTTTCCAGCTCCTGAAGGCGTAAGGTTAGGTTGTGTATCTGAGATCTTTCTTCCTTGTTTAGGAAGGCCTGGATTGCTATATACTTTCCTCTTATGACCGCCTTTGCTGCGTCCCAGAGGTTTTGGGTTGTGGTGTTATCATTGTCATTGACTTCCATATACTTTTTAATTTCCTCTTTCACTTCTTGGTTAGCCCATTCATCCTTTGGTAGGATGTTCTTCAGTCTCCAAGTATTTGTTACCTTTCCAAATTTTTTCTTGTGGTTGATTTCAAGGTTCATAGCATTGTGGTCTGAAAATATGCACGGTATGATCTTGTTCTTTTTGTACTTGCTGAGGGCTGATTTGTGTCCCAGTATATGGTCTATTCTGGAGAACGTTCCATGTGCACTGGAGAAGAATGTATATTCTGCTGCTTTAGGATGAAATGTTCTGAATATATCTGTTAAGTCCATCTGGTCCAGTGTGTCATTCAAAGCCATTGTCTCCTTGTTGATTTCTTGATTAGATGATCTGTCCATTGTTGAGTGGGGTGTTGAATTCTCCTACTATTATGGTATTACTATCGATGAGTTTCTTTATGTTTGTGATGGATTTATATATTTGAGTGCTGTCACATTTGGCACATAAATGTTTACAATTGTTAGGTCTTCTTGGTCTATAGACCCCTTGATTATGATATAATGCCCTTCTGCATCTCTTGATACAGTGTTTATTTTAAAGTCTAGATTGTCTGATATAAGAATGGCTACATCGGCTTTCTTTTGTTGACCATTAGCATGCTCGATGGTTCTCTATCCCCTTAGTTTCAATCTGAAGGTGTCTTTAGGTCTAAAGTGGGTCTCTTGTAAACAGCATATAGATGGATCTTGTTTTCTTATCCATTCTGTTACCCTGTGTCTTTTGATTGGAGCATTGAGTCCATTGCTGTTTAGAGTGAGTACTGAAAGCTATGAATTTATTGCCATTATGATGTTTGTAGAGGTGGAGTTTCTGTTGGTGTTCTGTGGTCCTTTCTAGTCTTTTTTGCTTTTGGTCTTTATTATTAGTTTTTTTTTTTTTTCAACTTTTCTCCCCTCAGAGAGTCCCCTTTAAAATTTCTTGCAGGGCTGGTTTAGTGGTCACAAACTCCTTTAATTTTTGTTTGTCTGGGAAACTTTTTAGCTCTCCTTCTATTTTGAATGACAGCCTTGCTGGATAAAGAACTCTTGGCTGCATATTTTTCTGATTCCGCACATTGAATATATCCTGCCACTCCTTTCTAGCCTGCCACGTTTCTGTGGACAGGTGTGCTGCAAACCTGATCTGTCTTCCCTTGTAGGTTAAGGGCTTTGTTTTCCCTTGTGCTTTCATGATTCTCTCCTTGCCTGAGTATTTTGTGAATTTGACTATGATATGCCTTGTTGATGGTCGGTTTTTGTTGAATCTGATGGGAGTCCCCTGTGCTTCCTGGATCTTGATGTCTGTGTCTTTCCCCAGGTTAGGAAAGTTTTCTGCTATGATTTGCTCACATAACCCTTCTACTCCTATTTTTCTCTGTTTCTCTTCTGGGACCCCTATGATTCTGATGTTGTTCCTTTTTAATGAGTCACTGATTTCTCTAATTCTTAAATTGTGCTTTTTTGCCTTAATCTCCCTATTTTTTTTCCTGCTTCATTATTCTCCATAAGTTTGTGTTCTATATCGCTGATTCTCTGTTCTGCCTCACCCATCCTTGCCACCGTGGAATGCATTTGAGATTGCAGCTCAGTTATAGCAATTTTTATTTCATCCTGACTAGCTTTTATTTCTTTTATCTCCGCAGAAAGGGATTCTAATCTATTTATGACTCCAGCTATTATTCTTATTATCATGATTCTAAATTCTGGTTCAGACGTCTTGCTTGTATCTGTGTTGGTTAATTCCCGGCTGTTGTTTCTTCCTGCTCTTTCTTTTGGGGTGAATTCCTTCCTTTCGTCATTTTTAAGTGAGAAAAGAAATTAATGAGGTGAAAAAAATTAACATTAAAAATATTAAAATTTAAAAATATAAAAATTAAAATTTAAAAATCAACACACACACACACAAAATCGAATAAATGATGCTAGATCCTAGGTGTGTTTTGGTCTGGGTTGATAGGTTAGTGAAAAAAAGGGGAAAGATAAAAAAGGACATTGTTGGAAAATTTGAAAAATGAATACACTGAAGTAGACCAAAATGAAATGATGGAAGTAAAACAGAATTTGGAAAAATTTACCCAAAAGTAAAAACTATAGTAGAAAACAATTAAAGAAAAATATTTTTGAGAAAAATTGAAAATAAAGATGAATTTTTTCTTTCTGTATTCAAGAAAGAAAAAGAAAAGAAACAAAAAAGAGAAAAAGAAAAAAGAAAATTGAATAGATGGACCGGGGAACAGACTGAAAGGCGATTGAAATTACTTCTTTTTTTCTCCTAGACGTCAAACTATGAAGTGCTTTATCATCCATAAACTAAGCAGGTGGCGAGATTTGTGTTCCTGAAGAGCAAGGTTGGCCCCGTTGGGCGGGGCTCAGTGTAAGGGCTCCGTCTTCCACTAGATGGCGTTGCTTAGCCTACTGGGGTGGGTGGTTGCGATGCTCGTAGGTGCGCACGCGCCCCAGTGGGGAAAATGGCGTCACCCGGCGACCCAGCGTCCAGTGTCAGAGTTTGTTCTCCCCGATCAGCAATCGCGCACCTGTCCTTTGCCTTCTGCTTCCGTCCACTCCCCGTCTTTACGCTGTCCGTGACCAAGCCCCAGGCAGCACCTCCCTTCTGAGTTTTATCTCAGATGCGGCTCCTTTGCCCGACCTCTTACCTCTGAGGGACTGTGGCTTTGACCCGTTCCGCCCCTCTGCGGGAGGGTCTCACCGAGCAATGGCCGGGCGCCGGCCACACCCAGGAACGTTTGCGGGTCCCTGCTGCTGCCGACACCCAGAGACTGTGGCCGAGTGCCAGCCCGCCCCAGAAAAAGCTCTCGAGATAGTGGAGCAGCAGCGCCTCCGGGACTGTGGAAAATCGCAACACACATCTGGCACCTGGCTTCACCCTCAGGGACCTTGTTCCAGCACCAGCGAACGTGCCCGTTCTCCCAGGTCCACTGGGGCCTTGCCTTTGGGGGACCCCCACAGCCTCGACCAGGTGTCCTCCCAGCGGGGGAACCGCCTCTCCCCGTGTGGCCCGAAGACGCCAGGACTGCACTCGGCTCCTGGGGATTCGCCCTTCCCACCAGAGCACCGCCAGGTATGGAGCTGCGGAGTTTCTGACCCTGCGCTCCCCCTCTTTCGAGTCTTAATGGAATTTAAACCCTCTCTTTCTCCCTTTTTAGCTCAGGCCCTGTGGCTGTTTCCACTTTCCCACTTTCTCTCCAGCTGCTTTTGGGGAGGGGTGCTTTTCCCGTATTCCCCACCCCCCCCATCTCCGTCCTCTCTCCACCCGCAAAAGCCCTGCCCTCAGCAGCTTCTCTCCCCCCACAGTTCACCTCTCCGCGCCGCGTACCTGCTGAGTCCTGTGGTTCAGGTTGTGCAGATTGTCGTGTTCATCCTCAGATCGGTTTTCTAGGGGTTTAGGATGGTTTAGCGCCGGTCTGGCCGTCTTTCACGGAGGCGAGACACACAAGAGACTTCCATGCTGTTCAGCCATCTTGGCTCCTCCTCCCCCTCGGAGTCACTTTAAAAATGAGTGCGTCAGGGGCACGTGGGTGGCTTAGTCGGTGGAGTGCGTGACGCTTGATGTCAGGGTTGTAAGTTCGAGCCCGGTGCTGGGGCAGAGATTATTGTTACAAAATTGGAAACCTTAAAGAAAAGAAGGGAAATGAGTGAGTTGCCCAAACAGAAGAAAGTTTGCAGTCATTGTGATTTTCCCATACGTATGCATGGCCCGGGGAGACCAGGTAATACCTTCACACAAACGTACATGCCCACTCAGTTAAACACACAAAAATGCATGCATACCTGTAGGAATAGATTCATTTTTTTCATGTCTGCATTCATGGGCAAGTTTATTCTGAGTGGTTATTTTTATGTACATCGTTGCACTAGGAATTTCAGAGAATATGTAGAAAATTGAAAATTGACTTCTGGTTCAATATGGCAAACGGACCACAGATGTTTATCTCCTTTCTCTACCAAAGCCCTGCTAACATGAAGGGAGCCAAACTTTCCAGGGTTATTATCCCAAAAGAGTACCAAGAACAGGAGGGGTAACAAAAGCCGAGGAAAGACTTGAACATGGCTTTGGAATCCAGAGGGAGCACGGATGACTGGAGGTAGAGGAGTTATATGGCAGTCCTTCTGGAGGGTGGCCCACTGGGGGAGAGGAGGTGAGCCCCCCACAGTGCTCATCAACTGGAGGGTCGTGCAGGGAGCTTGGACTTACAGGGAGCTGTTGACTCTCACCAGGCCCTCACTGTAAGGAATCCTCTTTCTTCCCTGCACAGGATGAGTGCTGAATTTCTAGGAAAATTGCATTAGAGACACCAGGGACTCTGATGCCACACAGAGAGGGATGCAGGTGAGACCACAGGCAGAACACAGAGGGGTCCAGTGAGAGTCTCCATGTGACTCTATAAGAGTCTCGCTGTTCTGCGAGAACCTCATGCCTTCCTCTCACTCTGCTCCCTAATCAGCAGCAGGCCAGAATATGCTGAGCGGCCCCTTGTGGGGAGAAAGTCTCCAGCCACTGTGACTTAACAGTCCCCCATGTGAGCTCCAGGTCACCACCTGTCCTCCCCTAGGAAGCCCACCAGTCGAGAAGCACCCCCAAACACCTGGGGCTCCCAGTCAGCTTTTCGGGTCTCGTGCTTGAATGGGAGTGCAAACTTAAGGACCATGAACGTTTGGGGGGGGAAAAAAAGCCTCAAAGATAAAGGACAAACACCAAACCACCAGCATAAACAAAGAAACTTGGAGAAGGCAGAGGCAGGATTGGCACAAAGAAAACAGAAATAAATTCTTCTGAGCACCCAGAGAAAATCATCAAAAGATGTGGTACCCCAGAAGATAAAAACAGTCTGCTAGGAAGATTCAGAGAACAATGAAGGAAAAAGCCTGTAGAAATGAATGTTCTAATGTCAAAAATGTCCTGCCAGCATGAGCCCGCGGGCCCCACAACTCCACACTAACTTGTTCTTGGTTACTGTCTCGGTTCCAAGTTCGACCTCTGGACCAAACACCATGCCACTGGGTGGGGGGCGGGGAGGCCACGCTGGGGCAGGGAAGCTTGGAAGGGGGTGCTTAATCTGGGGCCACCAGGGTTTCCGATTGGAGACTGATACTGCTGTACCTCTTCTTTTGCTAGTAATTCCAAAACACAGACATTCCAGATGCTTTATATAAGCTGCTGGGCCACTGTTTGAAAGTGTTAGATCTCTATAATAATGCTACCCCAGCTGAAATTAAAGCCACTCGTCAATAAATAAATAAATAAATAAAAGCTTTGATCTTATACCCTTACTTGTATTATTTACCTATTGCCACAATAATGCAGCCTAACAAATTCCTCAAAATGTAGTGGCTTCAGGGTCACCTGGGTGGCTCAGTCGGTTAAGCATCCGACTTCAGCTCAGGTCATGATCTCACGGTCCGTGAGTTTGAGCCCCGTGTTGGGCTCTGTGCTGACTGCTCAGAGCCTGGAGCCTGCTTCAAATTCTGTTTCTCCCTCTCTCTCTGACCCTCCCCCATTCATGCTCTGTCTCTCTCTGTCTCAAAAATAAACATTAAAAAAAATTTTTTTTTTAATGTAGTGGCTTCAAATAGCCCTCGTTCATTCTCGTGTTCAGCGGGCGGTGGTTGGGCTGGGCTGGGCTGGCTCGGGGCTCCAGGTTCCAAGCTCTTCTGGGCTCAGGTCTGTTCCCTTGGCGTCTGAAACTCCTTTGAGCAGCTGACATCCGGGACAGAGGATCTGCTCCCCACCCTGCATTCTTGGCCCCAGGCTGAGGACACGGCTGAAGAATCCACTTTGGGAGCACTCTTTATTGGAGCACCAGAGTGGAAATCCAATGGAGCAGGCACATTTCATGTGTCTGCTCACATGTTTCCAACTAACTAACGCCTCACTAGAAAAGCAAGTGACAGGGCAACATCCAAACGCAGAGCGAATCCACTCACCTAGAGACCATGGCAATGGCAAACATGTGGATTTCAACGCTACTGCTACAAAGAATTGGGATCAAGGGTTTAATTTACTGCCATCGGCTCTATTGGCCCCAATTATTCACATACACCCCCCACATGGAAAATACCCTTACCTGCATCACGGAGACCCACAAACATCTCATCCAATCTCAGCATCTGATGCCACATCATGGAGTCCAGGTATGTACATGGGTCCCTCACACATGCCATATACCAACCATGATAGGACAGAAAGTCCCCTGCAGTCAACACGTCCTTCTGAGGCAGGGGAGGGTGGGGTGGGAGTGGGAAAAGCAGAGCAGTAACCAGCTTGCAGCCATTTAAATATCCGACTAGGGGAACACCGCCAGGGTCCGCAGCTGGGACTGCACCTCCTTTGACCAGCTTCTGTCCTCCAGGAGTGGCCCTTCAGGCCACTGCTCCCCACGGCTCTTGGTTCTGTCTCTGAGCCTCCATTCGTTTCCACCGAGCACTTCGACCGCTGGAAAGACAGCTGGAGACTTTGCCTTTGTTTCTCGGTCTCAGTCACTTACTGCCTGTGTGAAAGCTCTCCAGAGAAGCCGAATCAATGGTGCATATACGTTATACTGCATGTAGTATAGTGTAGCATAAGATAGAGAGTATCTATATATACTAGAGTATACATAATAGTAAATTATATATATTATATGCTATATGTGTGTGTGTAAGTATACACATATAGATGGAGATAGATTTTGTATAAGGAATTGGCTCACATGATCATGGAGGCTGATAAGTCCTAAGATCTGCAGTCAGCAAGCCAGAGACCCAGCACAGTCCATGGTGCAGCTCCATTTCAAATGTTGGCAGGCTTGAGACCCAGGAAAAGCCAGTGTTTCAGTTCCAATCTGAAGGCAGAAAAAACCCCAATGTCTTGGAGGTCCCAGATTGAAGGCAGTGAGGCAGGAAGAGTTTCCTTTATATTCATGGAGGATCAGTTGTTGGGTCCATTCAAGCCTTCAACTGATTGGATGAGGCCCACCCCCATGGGGGTATGGGGTGGGAGGAGCAATCTGCTTTAGCAAGTCCACTCATTCAAATGTTGATCTCATCCAGAAAAAGATCACAGACACGCCCAGAATAATGTGTTTGACCAAATGTCTGAACACCTCTTGACCCAGTCAAATTGACGCATAAATTTAATCATCACACTGCCTAGAGAAAGTTAGGGGTCATGAGGTCTTTTTGTATCTTTCCCAGTCTCAGTCTCTTTTTGTCCAGGCTGGCAGGATTTTTGCCAATGTGGCTTTTTCAAAATGTGGGTTTTCTGTGAAAGGGATTCCGGTCAACTGCGTGTGGCAAAAGGGACACCCATAATGCTTTTCAAGATATGCCTCTTTCCAGCCTTAATTACAGGTACTTTCAAGAAATCAGACTTCTGTGGAGCCTTGTCTATAATCTTCCCACTCTTTTCTAACCTTGCCTTTAGTCCAGTTGAAGGGACCTACTAGTGGCCATTTTATTTTTATTTTTATTTATTTTTTTTAATGTTTATTTCAGAGACAGAGCATGACTGGGGGAGGGGCAGAGAGAGAGAGGGAGACACAGTATCAGAAGTAGGCTCCAGGCTCTGAGCTGTCAGCACAGAGCCTGACACGGGGCTCGAACTCACGGACCATGAGATCATGACCTGAGCTGAAGTTGGTCGCTCAACCGACTGAGCCACCCAGGCGCCCCTACTAGTTGCCATTTTAAACCTCTCAGATGTCTTACCAAAGAGTCCCTCAGGCTGACTTTGAGTCACTCCAAAGCTGTGTCACGTTAGTAGCACCCTAGATTTGGTCTTTGCCTTAAGGCTCTGTTATGATGGCCCCAGCCTTGACTTTGTGAGAAATTGTTTCATTTTATAACTCTGCCGCACAACTCTGCTGCACGATTCTAGACTCCCTAACATGGCTTTCACTTCTATTTGCAACTGAGAAGCTATTTTCCAAACACGTCTTCTCTTTCCTGTAGCGCCTTCCCATGTGCGTCCAATAGCAACCAATTCCTGCTTCCAATTTTACTTCCTGCAAACTTTCTCACCCAAGACTAAAAGTTCTGTAGGGACATTTTCTATTTTCCAAATTAACCACAAAGTAGTTTTATTGAATGCTTTCCCACTACATAATGTGAGTTACTATTTGGTCAGCCTCCTATATAGTTGCCTTGGTTTTTTACCATTCATTACCATTTTAATTCCACAAATTTTAGGTTCTTGTCAGGGCAACACCCCCTTTTTGGTATTGGTCAGCAATTACTGCAATAGCAAAACGTGAAAAGATCTCAAAAGTCACTGCAAAAGCAGTGATTTGCTTTCCTGGTGTCAGATCTGTGGATTGGCTGGACCCCGGGCTCTGAGGCGTTCAAGTCCACGCCACACGTGTCTTGGAGTGACTTGCAGCCACCAGGCGTGTGGTCCGCTTCCTGTGTCACATTCTCAGATGCAGGCTGAGGGCAGGTTGAGGTGCAGTCTGCCCATGGCGGGCCACCCAAGTGCATGAATGCAAGTCCAAAGACACAAGCATAGTTTATGCCTGTTTGAGCCACGTTCACTAGCATCTCCTTGGCCAAAGCAAGTCATGTGGCAAAATTCAGAGTTAGGGGCAGGGAAGTACACTCTGCCGACCTTGAAACCAGGGTGGATGTGACTGGATAATATTAACACAGGTGCCTGGAAAGGTGACGCTAATAACTCAATCTACCTCAGTGCGGGAGAGATTTCCTCTCTCTGTCTCTGTCTGTGTGTCTCTCTCTGACTCTTTCTCTTTGGTAAGATTGTGAACCTAGGAGGTCCCGGACGACTGAATTTCAGCCCCCGGGGTTCCTGAGACAACCTTGCTGTTTTGTTTTGTTTGAAGTGTGATTATGCCAGACCAACTGAAGTTTCTTCCTCCTATCACCACGGCTTCTCTTCCACCACGAATGGACCTTCAGGGCATGTGAACAAAAAACCAAGGAGTTTAATTCTATAATATTAAAAAATAACTTTCCTAATTGATAACATCCACCTGGTAAGCCCCTACTTTTCTTACATCAGCCAAGATTCTAAATAACTACTTGTAAGTCACATTTTTAACCCTATTGATTGTTTCCAGGTGGTTCTGCCCTCATTCATGTTCATTCCATTACGTTCCACAGGCTTCTCTGATGGATCCACAAGTGTCCCTCCTAGAGGCTCGGGCCATCCCAGCTTCTGAGTCATCTGTGTCCCATCCCGTGGGATGTGCGAGTTCGGCATTCTCTCAGACTGGGGACACTGTGGTTCCAATCCATCTGCTAGGTTCCTGAAAACCAGGAATCTTGTGTCTGCAGGAATTGATGCTGGACAGTCATGTTGCCCTAAGTCACAGCTCTCTGCCTCTGCTTCTGTCTCTCCACAAAACAACCCAGGCTGGATAGAAGAGTGCTCACCTGATCACATTCTACTCAGTTCCGTGCAGGTGCCCCTCGAGGCCGGCTGCTCTTCTTTGGTTGCTTTTGTGCCTCGCCTTTGATAGACAATTGTTCTGCTGGACGCTTGATGGCTAGGCCCGTCTCCCACCACTACCTTTAGTGGAGCCTTGATGTTGTCTCTGGATCCCAGGCCAGCTGCCTGGAATTTTACTGTACGCAGACAGATCTTAAAAAATCAAAATGGCTATCTATCTGTACCTCTAATATTTGACGCAACATATTTTGCAACTGTTCCTGAAATTCACCACACCCACTTTACCCCTGCCCTCTGGGTGGCCCACCTTCCATCCCTGTCAGTTTCCCAATAAGCCACACCTAGATCTCACTTTTCAAGTCCAATAGGTCCACAGTTGTTGACTCACTGCTTAAGGAAAGTCACTATTTACCTAGTGAAGGTCATAGTTTGCTTTCAACACTTCATGTCAGTTTTCAGAAATTTATTGAATTTCTTCAGTTGTTCTAGCTAAGGATTTTGGATTTTCTAAAGAGAAGGAGTTTGAAGACCCCCTTTTCCTGGAAACTAGCTAATTATGGCCCTAGAGCATTCAAGAACAAGCTGATAAACACAGTGTGTGGATTGAGGCAAACAGTGATAAGATCATTACAGGAATGAAGACAGGCTGCCATCTGTACATCCCCAGTGGGAATGGAATGGTGACCTGAGTGGAGAAGAATAGATATTGCTTGGATGGTATTCAAATATTGTTTTGTGTCCGGAAGGCAAGCGTAGCTGGTGTCAGGTTAATTAAGCTCTGGGCTTTCCTGATTAGTAGGATGAGAACCAATGAATCAGCCCATTCTATTTTCCCCATTGAGTTCAGCATAGCAATTGACTTAGGTATCGTGGAACCAGAAGCTAATGCCATTTGGGCCATCTTGTTAAGAAAACAATTACAAAATTAAGTACAAAAGTGAATTTTTTTTAAATGCACAAAATTCGTAACAAATTACTGAGCCTAGAAAATTCAGGCCTTTTTCTTCTGAGCTCTCTTTATGAGAAACTTTTTTTTTTTTTAATTTTTTTCAACGTTTTTTATTTATTTTTGGGACAGAGAGAGACAGAGCATGAACAGGGGAGGTGCAGAGAGAGGGAGACACAGAATCGGAAACAGGCTCCAGGCTCCGAGCCATCAGCCCAGAGCCTGACGCGGGGCTCAAACTCACGGACCGCGAGATCGTGACCTGGCTGAAGTCGGACGCTTAACCGACTGTGCCACCCAGGCGCCCCTATGAGAAACTTTTATAGAGAAATGCTTTCTCATTGCAACCTGGCTTTTCCTTTCCACCTAGAACATTCTGGGGCTCCCATCAGCTCCCATGAGTCATCAGCCTGGCCAAGGACAATCTCTGAAGCTTAAGATTCGTACATTTCACAGTAAATCTGCTTTTAGTCCAGAGCACAAACATGATCAAGATACACCCACCAGGGTCCATGCCTTAACATCAGGGCTGGCTTTATGGGTGTACAACCTGGACAGCAACCCAGGGCTGGTGTTCAGAAGGATCCATGCTTTGGTTTAATGCTCTGCTGTCCGTTACCATCTAGAAACTCTTAATTTTTTTCTTTCCATCAGTATTTGTAGGAGAAGTCGATGGGACAATGGAGCCTGCATGTAAGCAGGAGATAGGTGTGTCCACCTGCCTCATGATGCCGCATGAGCACATAATTCCAGTGGACCTGTGCTCCTTAATGAGACTCAAAATGAGTAGAAGGGAAGGATGTTATGTTTATACCCAATAGAGCAAGTAAGGACTCTGCCAGCCACAGAAGGCCATGTTTTCTATTCAAATCAGAACCTCCTTTGAACATGGAGAAAATGCAATGGCATTCTAAGAAACACAAGTGATCAAGAAACATAATCCTTCTTAACGGTGTCATAGCTCCCCTGTATTAGCCAACTACTCATGCCAAAAAATGACAGAGAAGGAAAGGGAGAGATGGGGTAGATATAGTCCCTTTTCCTTTCTGTCTTAACTTACTCATCCATAAGCAATGTAGCGAGTGTTGGTAGAAAGTATGCTTACCAAGAAGTGAAAGATAAAGAGTTGGGTGAATTTTCTGCATTGTTTCCACTGTTCTTGTAAGAAAAAAATACATATGTATATATGAGCTACAAAATATAAACTGTGTGATTTTGGTGATCTGCATTTAAAGTTGGCATTGCACAATGGACAGATGAAGGGTAAAATTCATGCTAATAACTCAAACTGAATTTTTATTACCTAGAATACCCTTAAATAGCAAATAAAAAAATACTTTGAGAAAGACTAGAGGAGGAAGGAAAAAGCTTTATAATCTTACTACCTCTAGTGGCACTTTTTCCCTTTGGTTTTTGAACACAGGATCTCACATTTTTATTTTGCCCTAGACCTTATAAATTTTATAGCCAGCCTGTTTCAAGTGGATGGGTACTGTTCATACAAAGACTTGTGAGTAAGATTCTGCATTTTTCCTTTTCAAATGCTTTGTCTATAGCAGTCAATAGGACAGCAGAAAGATTGCGATTTGCAATGAACTGGAAGAAATTGCCTTTTACTTTTAGATCAAAGATAGTAAGAAAAATATGAAGACATGTTGGCATGTAATGTAGGGCTAATATTTATTGACTGCCAAGCTGGTTTATTTCTACCTCAATTTTCTAATGTTTTTTAAAGAGTTTATTTATGGATTTTGAGAGAGAGAGAGAGAGAGAGAGAGAGAGCAAGCAGGAGAGGGGCAGAGAAGGAGGGAGAGAACCCTAAGGAGGCTCCATGCTGTCAGCGCAGAACCTGACGTGGGGCTTGAACACATGAAGCATGAGGTCATGACCTGAGCTGAAATCTGGAACTGGAGGCTAAACCAGCTGAGCCACCCAGGCGCCCCATTTTTACCTCAGTTTTCTAACTCCTACTTTCCACGGAGTATTAGAACACAAATCCCTAAATTCGAATTTAAGTAGGTTTTATTTCTTTTATTAAGCTCATGCTTACTAAATAAATTACAGTGCATCTATATGATGCATAATTATCTAGAAATTAAACTGACATTTCCAAAAATAGGTAATGACATGGAGGGCAAATTAGGATGGAAATTTCTAAATATAATGGGGGCAACTGGCTTGCTCAGTCAGAAGAGTATGTGACTCTTGATCTCAGGGTTGTAAGAGCCCCATGTTAGGTATAGAGATTAAATTAAAAAAAGAAATTTCTAAGTATAATGTCATCCTACCAAGAGAAAAATGTGTTTGCATAAAAAATATTGGAAGAAAAATATCAGAGTATTTTTCCTTTTGTAGCTTTCCAGTTTTTAATGTACTCGCTAATGATCACCCATTCATTTTATAATCAGAAAGTATTTCAGCAGCTTCTTACACATTTCTGTGTTCTTGGTACTCAGCATACTACCTAAAACAAAGTGAGCATTCGATAATTAGCTGATGCACTTGAATCACCCTTAATTCACGAGTGAGAAGGCTCGAGCTCACCAAACTCTCGTAGATACTGGTAAAGTAGTAAGTCTTAATAGTGAGTCTCTATGTAAATATTCAAATACTCTCCCCATCTTTATAGAGTCTTTTGGTGGAAAATCTTGCCTTGATTTACATCTGAAAAAATGGATCCTATCAACTTTTCACTCTGTACCCCTAGAAAAAATTTCTCTCTATTGACCATCCCTCCTTCTTGCCCCTCTATCGCCAGCCTGCAGCCAGCTGGATTCATCTGGGATGTTATTCTATCAGGTGACCCCCTCTTTCCCGCACCGACTTCACCATCTCCTCCTCAGGATATCCAACTTCTAGTACCTTTGCAAAATGGTACCTCTTCCCAGCCCCTCCCTCACATTACTCCTTCCCACTAGGGGGAAACTTTCAGAAAGGAAGCATAGTCCGTATTTGGTGTCTCTGCTTGCTCACCTCACTTTTCGCTCCTCAACTCGCTGCAATGTGACTTATGCTCCAACTTCCCATGGAAACAACTCTTGAAAAAGTCACCAGTGAGCCCATGGCTGCCCAAACTGAGAACTATGGGGAGAACCACATATCTTCTCCTGTCTTGCTCTTAGCCCCTGCTGGGATGTTCTTCAAGTTCACTGTCAGCATTGCCTGCTCTTCAGCTCTCTCTCGTCCGTCCCTCTCAGTCTCCTTCACAAGCTGCCTTTTCTCTACCCACATGTTACATTACCAACTACATTTAAATTATACCACTAATACAGGCTTATAAACATACATGTGAAACAATGCCGATCAAGCTGATGTTCCTTCTAACAAACCACTTCAGTATCCCAGCCCGAGCCACCATCACTTTCTATGCCTCCCAGCTAGGGGAGGGAAGAGAGTCCATGGTTTTGAGGGGCTCCCTTAGAGCTATTTCCAGAAATGAAACAACTATGAAAACATAAAATTAAGGGGTTAATAAGCATTTTCTCTTGTCTGGTCCTTCATCTCAAAATCTAACTCATCACTCTCTCGATTGCTGGATTGAGCCACAGACGTATATGGGTTATGGTTCCCACTCCATTTATGTCGCCTGGTTTTTAACAAGATGACTCTGTTCCTTTACAGTGGGTTTAAACACATCCATGCTAAGCCAAAAGATCTGTACCGGGTCTTTGGTGTTCAGGTTCTCTGTGAATTCATCATTCCTCTTAAAGCATTGTCCATTATCCACCCCTGGTCAACAGACAAATAAGTACAATAATCAAAAAGGAAACAGGGAACAGGTTTCTCCCATAATTGGAAGAATGCTGTGAGCAAGATGAATGATCTGAGGGCCCGCTGCTGAGATTTATAGCAGGGAGCCTGCAATTATTTAGAGAGAGAAATTGCATGTTTATAAAATCTGGGCAGACAGAGGTACAGAAGGTAGATGGCCCCCGCCTTTCACCCTACATGCCCCGTGCACCCCTGCACTTTCCCCGGGGGCCCTCCTGCTTCTAATTACCACTGTGATGCTCAGCCTGCAATGACAGAGAACCACACAGTGACCTGTGTGACCGTTAATACCATGGTCACAGTGCCTCTTCTTTAGTAGTCGATTGCCTGGGTGGCTCAGTCGGTTAAGGTTCTGACAGCGGCTTAGGTCATGATCTTGCAGTTCGTGGGTTCAAGCCCCGTGTTGGGCTCTGTGCTGACAGCTCAGAGCCTGGAGCCTGCTTCAGATTCTGTGTTTCTCTGCTCCCCACTCACGTTCTGTCTGTCTGTCTGTCTCTCTCTCTCTCTCTTTCTCAAAACATGAATAAACCTTAAAAAAAGGAAAAGAGTGTTACAGTTCCCAAGAGGGGGGGCAGGCCATGCCGTGGGGGGAGGAGTCACACAGGGAAGCACCAGAATCCCTCAGGAGGCAGAAGGCAAGGGAGGCCTGTGGGCAAGAGTCTTTACTCTGGTTCCCATGGGAAGGAACAGGTGCAGCAGGGGGTGGGTTTAGGACCGGCCGGTTTGCATACTTTCAGGGCTCTGGGGCACAGGGGGTGTCCCCACGTGTCTGGTACCTGGTCCTGGGTGATGGGGGTAGGGGGATAGCGGTCCCACCTGTAGTGTGACAGTCCAACAGGGAGGTAGTTGGCGGCGTGGGGTCCAGATTGGTTACTTTGTATTTGAAAGACACATTCTCCCGTGATTTATTTACTATCTTTAGGAACTGGCTAATGCTGGGAGGGATGGTCTTTCCAGCATCGGCAAGTCCCCAGATGCCAAAGCATCAGAAAACAGAAAATTAAAGACATGGTTAATATACATCCCTTTCCTCAGGATGGTTTTACATCCGGCACCTTATTTTACTTCCCTGTCACTGGACATAGTTCAGGACTTTCCTGTACACTGTGCCCCTGACTCTGAAACTCAAAAATGAGCTTGAGCTCATCCCCACTCACAAAGGCCCCAGATTCCTTAATTTCTTAAAGGACCGGCTCTCATACCAAAGGGTGAGCTAGGTTTTGTTTTTTTTTTAATCTTTATTTATTTTTTTTTTTGAGAGAGAGAGGGAGACAAAGTGCAAGCAGAGGAGGAACAGAGAGAGAAAGGGGGACACAGAATCTGAAGCAGGCTCCAGGCTCTGAGCTGTCAGCACAGAGCTTGACACGGGGCTCAAACTCATGAACCGTGAGTTCATGACCTGAGCCAAAGTTGGACCCTCAACCGACTGAGCCACCCAGGTGCCCCATAGCTAACTTTTGCTAATACACTCAAGAAATAAAATTCCTGGATATACCTTTACTATCATCCAAATCAAGAAAAGATTTAATTCTTTGAGCTACTGTTTTGTTTTGAGTACCTACCAAGCTCTGCCCCAGGATATTTGTTTCTCTTTATAATACTGGACCAGATACAGATCTGAACTCTTTTGTTCCTTTTGTGCAGCTAAGCCAGGCAAACACTTAAAAGAAACTCTGCTAAATACGGAGGGAAAATATTTAGACACAGCTTAATCTTCCTTACACTTTAAAAAGCATCATTGTACACATTGTCTAATTTTATCTATCCTCACAAAACTTGGTGAAATAAACAGTTTCGTTATCTAAGCTTTACAGAAAAGGAAACCGCCCTTTAAGAGGTAAAGCGACATGCCAAAGATCACCCTCCTTAGCTGGTCAATATCACGATAGGGGCACAAACCCAAGTGTTCATGAAATCCAGCCTTCTTTTGCAAAGACGGCAAAAACAGTTGTTTTGGAGAATATTTCTGATTGACTCTTATGTATCTCTAAGGAGAAAAGAGCATAAGAATTGGAAAAAGGGTTTTGAATCCAGAGAGACAAGGGTTCCAGTCCCAACCCCACCACTTGCTTAATGGGTGACTGACTGAGTTGCTTGTTCTGAGCCTCAGTTTCTTCATCTATAAAATGGAGATACTGATGTCGTATTATCTAGTAGCATTGCTTTGAAGGTAATGCGCCCACAAAGATGTCTGGTACAAAATGAACGTGTGGTGAGGCTATCAAGGAATATTATTATTATTATACACAGAGAGGGTATAATTTCACAGATGTTCATTTCAGTCTTCAACAGATATTTATTGAACTCCAACTATATGTGAGGAACAGAGAAAGGTTAAAGACAGACCATCTAGTAGATGGAGACTGACATTGAAACAAGCAAATACAATAAAGTGTCCTGGGTGTCCATGCCAGAGTGGTGATGGCCGTGGAGAGCCCACGGGACCTCAAGAGTATCAGGAAAGCTTCTATAGAGGATGCGTACAGCTTTCAACCAGAGGACAAGGGCAGTAACTACTTTATAAATTTCCTTCCCTTAGTTTGATACATCATTGCTTAAAAGATAATAAAGTTGAGGGGTGCTTGGGTGACTTAGTTGGTTGAGCGCCTTACTCTTGATCTCAGAGCCATGAGTTCAAGCCCTGCATTGGGCTCTGTGCTGAGCATGAAGCCTACTTAAAAAAAAAAAAAAAAAAAAAAAAAAAAAAAAGATGAGGGCTGAAGTGAATTTTTAAACAGCAAAATTAATTTGAAAAGAGACAAATTCACTGAGTTGTCACAGAATTGCCAAGGGCCCACATGAGTTATCAGTGCTGGAACTAGTGGTTGGAAACATGCATTTTTCAACCGATTTATTTTTGCTCCAAAGATAAAAATTCATGAAGATTTTGCCGGAGGCACATCGAGGAACATCTGAAAGCAAAACAATGCCAAAGTGAAGAAATCCGCTCTGTGGTGAATCTTCCCCAAATTAGCAACATCCCTTAGAAAATTCCAGAATTTGGACAAAAGCTACAAAAGCATAAGTTACTTGAGGAAAACTGCATAAAAGTTAGCAAGGAATAAAAAAAATGAATGCCTGAAGATATTTATTTTTACTGATTAATCCATTTAGCCAACGGGTTTTTATTACTTACCGTTTTTTTTTTTTTTTTTTTTTTAACTAAATTCTGTTCTCTGTCCCTTGTGTACTGAGGAGAAAGGGAAGAAATGGCAAAGGCAGGGCAGAGGGATGGGAGAGCCAGAGATTGAGGAGAAGGGGGAGGAGAGCAAGAAATTAGAAGAGGAACAGGAAAAAGCAGAAGGATGTATGCGATCCAGACAGTGAAGCAAAACTTATGGGAAATCCCACGTGCACACACCAACATACACACACTGACTAGTTGTACAATAGAAGCCAGGTGTCCTGTGGCCTGCAGATGTATTTCTCTTTGCACGTTTCACCTGGCATTTAAGTGGACACAGCTGTCCTCCCTGCCGCCTGGGCCTCCTGGCAGCTCTCACATAAAGTCCGGGGCACCTGTTGTCCTCACACAGTGTGGCCTAAGGCAGTGGGAGGACCATGGGGGGCAGTGGGGGGCAGCATGCTGTGTCCCTGGGCAGTAGGGGGCCATGGGGGACAATGGGGGGCAGTGTGCTGTGGCCTGGGGCAGTAGGAGGCCATGGGGGGTAGAGGGGGCACTGAAGGTCAGTGGGGGACAGTGGAGGGCATCATGCTGACTCCCGCAGGCCAGGCCTCAGAACCAAATAACGAGCAGCTCACTACTGACTCAAGAGTGCCCCAAGGACTTAGTCTCAAAAATATCTTCTTGCCCCATTTTACACACAGCAATTCCTACTGTCAGAAAAAGTATGCTAACAGAGCAAGCAAAACGCAGCAGGGTCGTATTTCCGCTTCCTTGCCTTTTGTGAACGGATGACAATCTGCAAACAAGGCCTGTGGCAAACGCGGGCATGGCTGTCCGGATCCCTCTTAGCATGGCAGACCCGGTGGTGAGAGCCAAGCTTAGCTTGTGCATGTGGCCATCAGGTCTGTGTTGAGCCCTCCCACGAGCCAGGTGCCAGAGCAAGAGCCGGAACACTGTCCTCTTCGGCAAAAGTCAACGGGCCCATGGGGTGGATGTGCGCTGAGGGTCAGCGGGTACAGGCGGGGCGGTGAGGGGAGGCTTCTCCCAGGACTGGGGAGTGGGGAGGCTGGTTTGGAGCCAGAAGGTGTTTTGTGAGGCTGCTACAGTGCTCCTTGTGGGAGACCACAAGGGACTCCGCCATGACGGTGCCCCGGGGGAGAGACTGGAAACACATTAACGGTGGGGAAAGGAGCAGAGCTGTGACCACAAACCGAAAAGAAAGTTCAGATACTTAGGGTATCAGGTACCTCTTGCTGCGTAACAAGCCACCCCAGAATTGAGCAGCTGAGAACAGCGGGCCCCGACGTGCTCCTGGTTTGAGCTGGGCCCCTGTGTTCACTTGGGTGCTCAGCTAGGATGGGTTTCTGTCTGCACACTGTTTCTCTTCCCCGAGGAGGCCAGGCTGGTCTTGTTCCGATGGCGATGGCTTTGCAAGCACGGGGAGGGGAAGACCATCTTGGCGTCACTTCTGCTGTGTCCTAGCAATTACAGTGAGTCACCGGGCCACCCCGACTGGACAGGTAGGCCAAGAGATTCATCAGTTCATGGTGGGAATGGCAAAGAATTTGGGATCGTTTCTAATCTACCACCAGGAGAAGTCTCACTTTCTCCCCTTGGGAGCAGCCTTCTTTCCTCAGGACGCAGCCTCACCCTTTTGAGAAGAGGAGAGGGGTCACGTCACATGTGAGGGGGGTTGCTGACCAGCCAGGACAGTCTCGACCACCGACCTCGGAGCCGCCAGCGTGCTCTCGAGCAGACACCCTGGCCAGAGACTCTTCTGTGCTCCCTGGACCTGTAGGTCCTAAGCCAACTACTCTGTGAGCTGTTCAGCCCTCAAGGCTCTGGTCTGTTCTGACCCTTACTGGACTAGGTTGCCTGACTTCCTCATTGCTGAGCCCAGCTCAAAACTCCCCCAGGCCTCAAAGTGACTGATCTCCAGCCACAGGTGACTCCAACCCCATGCCTGGCAAGCTGGCCAGGAGAACAGAACCTTGGCTTCTGTCTGTCTGCCCATTCAAGGCCCAACCTGCTTGATTTGCTTGTGGCCTCTTATCTATTCATGGATCCCCTCTGCTCCACACCAGTGTCCCCTACCCACACTCCTCCACTATTTCCCGTGCCTGCTGGGAACCCCAACTTCCAGCCCCCCATGTACACCTAACTCTCGTCTGTGGATTCCTCTCAGTCACAGCCTTCATCAGGCTGCTCCTTCTGTGAACACTTGTGATGCTTTTTACCATAACAGAGAAGAGCTTGAAGATGAAGGGAATTTCTTGTACAGGTGCTATAAAGAGAGCCCATTTTAAAACACCCCCCAGAGTAGAGGATGATCCATTTTCTAGAGCCAGAGTCTTTACATCATGCAAGATTCGATTGCCATTACTGATTTTTTTTTTTAAATTATTCAACTCTTTCTTCTGTGAGGATGAAGTTTAAAGGTGCATGGGGAGATTTTGAAAATTCTATTAAACTTAAAAGAGAAAACAAAAGAAAATTCAAAGTAGGATGAGTTCAAAGAGAGACATTTAGAGTCAAGGGATAAGGAGGGAGTTTTCTTCTGCTTTTTTTCAGCAACTCAGAAATAAGCTGTGTAATTTAAATGAATTTGGCAGTGAATGGAAATATAATCCTTTAAGTACTTATTTAAAACATTTCTAATCACTGGAGGCAAGTTAGTTTTTGAGCCCAGCCTTTGAATAGGGAGATGAGGTGTAGTAATCATAGTGAATGTGTATTCTTCCTGAGTCAGGATCACGAGTGTGAGTGTCAACTCACACTTGTGGCTGTGATGTAGTCTATGTGCCCCCAAACTAGTTCATGAAATTTGATTAAACATGTGTATTCAGTAAATGGGCAAAATCAGGACTCATTTCAGGGAGAACATGGAGCCTCTTCTGTTGAATCAAGTGCGTGGGTCCTTTCTCCCCCTTCTTGGGGATTGTTTTATTGCTCAAATGTCTCCCCTACCTCTTTCCTTTTATTTATGTATTTTGGTGTTTCTCCTGGGACTCAAAGAGGACAGGTTGGTGAAGACCAAGGCCTGGACATTACGTGGTGCCTCTCTAGCCTCTCTCTGAAATTAAATTACAAGTGTAAGCCAGTCCTCTTGTATCCTGCACTCTAGAGCCACAAGAAGGCACCAAATTATGCGTGTGTCTCATCCAGAGGTGGAGAGAATAAGGTATCACCATGGGTGTGGGTTTGCCACGAACGTGGGCCGACAAAAACCGGAACAGAATTCTGAAGTGTATTTGAAACATTTGCAAAAGAACCTTATAGAAACAATGTCTCCCCCCCCTCCCCCCAGCTATATCCCCTTGAGGCCAGCATTCGGGGTTTATATTCACTTTGGATCCCCAGATGAACAGGGCCTAAGTCACTGATTCCATTGGGTACAAGTCTGGTCTCCTGCAGGGGGCGCTGCTCAGAGGTGTTTTGGTCCCATCAGTCGCTGCTCCCAGCAGGAGGCCGATGCTCAGGCTGGCTTAGCTGGATGCCACGAGATCCTGGATTCATCAGAGCCCATCACCCTGACCTCACCCACCTCAGCCATCTCATCTTGAGACATCTCCACACTCAATGCTTGGAGAATTCACTGGTCATATAAATGGGGGGGGGGGGGGGGGTGCGGCAGCTTCTTAATTATAATTTCTCAAATGAATTAATTGGCTTTCAGGTTTTCGATATCAGTCTTTTGAGCTTAGTCGGTACGCGTCTGCGTCTAGAAAGAAGAGTGGCAAAATGAACTTTCCAAGCCTGCAGGCTGAAGGCAGGGTTTGGCAAGATTGCCAAGGAATGGAGGGCCACCGTGTGGAGCGTCTGGGGAAAGGCCAGGCAGTCTTTCTTCTCCGGTGACAAGGCTCACCAACGACCCAGGCAGAAGGGCAGAGTACGTTTTTCTCCATGCTTCTGCCTCCCGTTCACGCGTGTGTGTGTTTTCCTATCCACTGTGCAGATTCCCCAAAGGCTTCAGTCACTCCTGACGGACCCTGTTAAATCTTGCACAACGCTGAGTGCAAAAGGTGGGCTTCTGTCCTCGCAGAGGGAGAGCTCTTTTTCACCGGAAGCTAAATTTTTTATTTCTAGCTGTACTGATTTGAGAAATAAAATGTTCATACGCCTGGTAAATACAGTTAACAACAAACAGGAGCTGCGGTGCACTTCCTGCGCGCACAGCTCAGAATTAGGCACCAGTGGAGGCGAGGGGATGGGGTACTGATGGTAGGCTCCTTGGTGGGAACTGGCTAGTAAGGTGGTACCCCCTGACCAGCTCTGCAGCAGCCAGACAGCCATCACACGGTCAAGTGTGATAGGGGAAGCAACACCCTCAGGGCCTTTTTTTCCCCTCTCAATTTGGGGAACTCCATGTATGTATGTACTTTTCATTTAAAAAGTTGAGTAATATGTGATTATTATGAACACATTAGTAATAGGAAACATCTTCGGGCCCCTGGGTGGCTCAGCCGATTGACTGAGCCTCCGACTTCAGCTCAGGTCATGATCTCGTGGTTCGTGGGTTTGAGCCCCGCGTCGGGCTCTGTGCTGGCAGCTCAGAGTCTGGGGTCTGCATTGGATTCTGTGTCTCCCTCTTGGTCCCTCCCCTGCTCGTGCTGTGTCTGTCTCTCTCTCAAAATAAATACACACCAAAAAAAAAAAAACCACATTTTTTAAATAAAAAATAGTAGGAAACATCTAAACGAGATGAACATGGTCACCTGTCTCTCATGAAGAAACTTCCAGGTTAGGACAGAGAGACCTGCTTGTTCTTTTTGACAGCTGCATGGCACTCCCTGGGGGATCCTTGTTGTAAGGCACTGTGGAATCTTCTATCCAGAGCTCTGTTCCCTTCCCTTCATCACTGATCATGCCCCGCCCACCGTGGGAAGATGTCAGGGTACAGACCCACGTGTGTGGATGGGGCTGTGTGGCTTTGCCTGCAGGTTATGGGTTCACAGAACCCCTGCTCAGGGGTCCCTGCTGCTTCTGGCTGAAGTGGCCAAAGTCCTGCCCACAGCGACAGCTGAATTCATGGTTGGGGAGCCCTAATTTTCCCCTTATCCTTCCCATTTTCCTTTCTTTCATTTTCACCTGTTTTTGTTTTGGTTTCTTAATCCTGCCTCCCACCGGCCCCATGGATCCTTACCAAGTCCTGAGGCCTCGAAGGCCGATGAAGGAGAGTCTTGTTTTTGTCTCTACTGCCCT
The DNA here is from genome assembly GCF_028018385.1 of Neofelis nebulosa. Taxonomy (NCBI): domain Eukaryota; kingdom Metazoa; phylum Chordata; class Mammalia; order Carnivora; family Felidae; genus Neofelis; species Neofelis nebulosa. The sequence goes on along the minus strand of NC_080794.1, from coordinate 4,539,630 downwards.
TTTAGGGGTCAGGTCTAGCCTCTGCCCAAAACTAATTTTGAAATCTTCCTAGGGTTGGGGTATGAGTAATTTAAACACAAAGGGAGACAAAAGATTTTATCTTGATCTGTTTTCAGTAAATGCATATAAAACACTCAGAATTTAGACGTTTGGACACAGAGGAGGGCATAGCTTGGGCAAGTACAACGATAATTTTCAGATGTTAATTATAATTAAGTTTCCTCTTTACTGAAACCTTTACAAGCAACTTCTGTGGGATGAGATCAAATTTTCAGTAGACTTTTCAGGCCAAGTTTTTTTCATGTAAAAACATAATATTTTCCAGCTTACGTTATAGCTCCAGGGAAATAATTACCTTCAGCCAACAAGGTTAATGGACATCTTAAGATCTATTCATTTAATTCGAAGAAGATTTCAGCTGCTAATGCTGAGCTCTGTAGCCAATTATAACAAAGGGATATCGTTTATAATGGAAGTTCAGGTTTCTTTCAGTGTCATTAAATCTCCACTGCCATGACCTCCATCCTTACCCCAACTGTTGAACTCGTCTCGTAGCCTAGAGGCAAATGACAGTTGGAAGAAGTTGTTTGTCACATTGCATTATCTTTGATGTTGGAGGAAAAGGAAGGCTCCTCAGATGGTGCCACTGTGGACTTGACCTTGCTCAGTGCAGGTGTTCAGACCTACATCCAGAGAGCTGATTAGGCAGTGGAAGAAGCAGGCATGTCAGAGGCCACTAGGACCCTGCCCTTGCAGACTGAGGAAGTCACTTTCTCTGCACCCACCCTGCCTGACTGGGGACGAGAAACAGGTTGTGATAATCTCTCATGAATATAACATTCGCTCCTTCTTTGGCTCAGGGGAGCTTTCGGAGGCCACAAACATGGGGGAAGATGCCAGAATATGGGGTCAGAATATGTGACGTGGAGTCCCAATTTGTCACTCACTGTCTGTGTGATTTCAGGGTGAAATATCTTTGAGTCTCATATTCCTCATTCTTGAAACTGATGAAAATGTGTGTTGTTTTGAAAGGATCAAGAGAGATGAGCAAAATGAAAGTACTTGCTGCATTTTAAAAACACTTTGCAAATGTCAGATTTGTATAATTATTGCTAATGAAAACCTCCTCTGCCAACCATTCAAAGGCTGCTGACAACCTAGTGATATTTTTGTTTTTAATCGGGGATCTTTCTGGCTGGAAGGCTGGATTCCAAAGGGAAGCTAGTTTCCTCCCAGGAACAGGAGGTAGAAAATTAAGCTCATTGAATCTGTTGTGTCATGGGGAGTCAGATGCCATCCAGCTAGCACCTGTCTCATGAGGTACCCATCTCAAGGTTTCTTGTGGTGAATTTGATCTCAAGTATGTGTCTACCCATCAGGGTTAGGGATAAGGAGGCTTGACTTAAAAAAAGTTTCTAGCTGTTCCTAGAATGTTTACTTGAAACATTCAGACACACACACACACACACACACACACTCCCTAAATATAAGAGTAATATACACATCAGGGAGAAAGAAATGAGCAATCAGATTTGTGCCAAAAGGCAGGGGTTCAGGTGACTGATTTAACCATCTCTTCCTTATATCCATTTCCCCCCCCCCCCCGGGGGAGTTTTCTATTTCTCTCACACATTTTATTTTTGGTGGAAAGATACTGCGTTGCCTCGGTGGGTGGCGGGCACGTTACCATTCTCGAACTTGGAGCTCTCGGTAGCCTATTATTTAGCAGAGGGAAGTTTTATTATGAGTGAAAGATGCAAAGCATGGGGAAAAACAAACACACGACCTAAATGGCAGCTTCTGGCAAGTTGTAGCTACACCTCTGTGTCTCGTGGCCCCCCAGGACTTAGGTATTTGTTTAAGGAAACTTGGGCTTCAGTGAGAAAGAAGGAGCATTCTTGGATGCACTAGAGGGGGTAAGACCTCTGGGCACCCTCTGTCCCTCTGGGCACCCTCTGTCCCCCCACAGCACCCGGCAAGGGATCACGGTGTGGGGAGAAGTCATAAGTAAGATGCCCAGAAGATTCCCGAGTGGAAACAGGCAGAGAGATGGAGAACTTGGACGTGAGATCTGAACATCTTGAATGCCACAATCTACCATATTTACAATTTACGATGACGGTAATAAATGGGTGGTTCACATTTGCATGAACACGATTGAGCTTAGTTCCAGTTCCTGTGTGTGATATTTGTGAAAAGGGTAATTTATTTGAAAGACTAAACCTATTTATTCTATCTCTAAAAATCCTAGTGAAGGCTTAAAATAAGAGGAAGATAGGAAGTATGATATCCCAAACTGCATAAACCGGCAATTAAAAATTGTCACCCAAATGGATAACTATACAAAAGGAACGACCAGTATTGAAAATATCAAAGTAGCATCCATTGGCTCCTTCAACGCATATTTCCCAAGCCCCCATTATGTGTCAAGGTCCAGGTATTTAAAGATGCTTACAAACTAGTTGGGGAAGACAGACAATTACGAGAGAATTCACAGGGTGTTCTGAGACTGGCAGGTCAGGGTTGGGAGACGAGGTGGGCTTGCAGGAGCAGTGGAAGCTTTCCAGAGGGGGAGGTTATCAATCCCATACTAAGGCAGATCTATTCAAGAGCCAGCTTGTGACGGAGAAAGGAGCTCGTGTCAGAAGGTAAGTCAACAACCATCCCCCTTCGGCAAGGAAGGCTTGCTAAGAAAGAGAAAGAACTGTGTGCTCAGTGAGTCAGCCAATTTACTTTCTGACTCAAGCTCCCTATCTTGTCCCAAAGCCATAACAGACTGTCCTAGACCAGCAGCTGCTCTGTGGGGTGTACTTTGAGCACCAGGCTAAAGGACAATTAAGAGTTATTCAGGGAGAAGGGAAGGAGCGATGTCTTGGCAGAATGCAGCTCAGCAAGCGCCGAGCTCATTTTAAGGGAAGGAGGCATCAACAGAAAGAAATCTCATTCCCGTCTCCATTGCCAACTCACACCAACATCCTGTGAAAATCTTCCCCAAGAAACATTGTGCAGAACTCTGAGAGAAAAGAAGGCTTCTTCCTTAGCCTCTGAGGCCAAAAGGCTCAGTTCCTTCCAGGGAAACCTTGAAATAAGGAAGCACAGGACACCTTGCATTGGAAGAGAAACTTGACAAACCGAGCCCAACAGCGACACCTATGGGCGGCGCCTGGGTTTTGCACTTGGGAAAACTAGGTTCCTCTTATGTGTCCTCTGTTGAAGGAACAGAGAGGCAAGAAAGGTTTAGCTACTTTACAAAGAAAGAGTAAGAATAGAGGAGGATTGGAGTTGCCTTTGTCCACAGCCCTTATCTCTGAGACTGGACAGCTGCCGGGGGTGGGGGGTGGGGGAGGGATGGGGGTGAAGGAGGGGATTCCTGGAGGGGCTGCCCCACACCATCCTCACTGTGACCGGAAATGCCCCCTGAGTGCTTTCCTTTGAATTAAGCAGGTTCTCTCTAATAATCACCTTTTAAAATCCAAATCTCCCTGCAAAACAATAAAGCTAAGCTTGACTTAGTTTTTAATCAAAAGACTGAATGCACTGACTTTTGAGCTGTTTTCCTTGAGGAATAAAGAGATTTGCTCAAGGTGGGTTCACAGGCTCACTGAGACAAAAAGGGAAAGTCAGGAAGAAAAAACACAGCTAAAACAAACTTCACACACCCTGCATTGTGCCCAGAGCCAGTCCCAAGACTGTCGCCTGTGAACCCATTCTTATGAAGACTTAGCTATTTGCTTCTTTTTGCGTCTGTAGAACCTGGGCATCCTTGGGATTCACAGAATACTTCTCCAGATTTCAATAGGACTCACTTATGCCTTTTCCAAGAACATGTAGCTTCCAGTAATCTTTCTATTGTTTAGAGTTGTAAGAAACAGGGCAAGTTACTTCCCTTTTCACTCCCCTGTTGGGATCATGCTCAGGAGGGAAAGGCTGGGCTCTGTGATGTTTTTGGGGCATGTGAGTGGTTGGAAAAAGCTTCTGCCTCCCTGGGTGATGGGCACTTCCCACTTAGGTTTGGCAAGCAGTGGATGGAATATCAACCATTTTAAAAAAGAAATGTCAACTAGAGTAGAATGAACCGAGCTTTAAAGATAGCCCTGCTTCCCAGCCAGGAGGGTGCTTGGAAAATGCAGATACAGATACAGAAATGCCAGAATTCCACAAGGGAGTGAGACCTTCTTATCCCGGTGGGGTGAAGGAGGGCTCCTGGCAGATCAGGTGTTTGTACACATTAAGCTCTACCCAGGCGATAAAGAGACTTGCCTGGATGGTCCAACTAAGGAGCTGGATTTGTCCTCCAGGCCCCAGAAATGAATGGCAGAGTTTTGTGGAAGAAGAAACACGTGGCGTTGGTCGTTGTCCTTGGGTCCCCTGCTGTGTGCTCAGCACTGGCTGAACAACCTAAATATAGGAGGTCAGAGCGTCCAAGACCCCTTCCTCTGCCTTCAGTCAGGCATGGTTCTGACAGTTAGTAGCTGCTGCATGGAGCTTAGCTTCACTGAGTTGATCTTTCCCTAGAAATTTCTATGCATATGGAATATTTTACAGCTAAGGGTTTTCAATAATTTATCCTCCCTAAGTGCTAGGGGCTGTGGCAAATGCTTCATATACATTAACAAGTTAGGAAATGAAAGCTTTTGAAAATTTTCAATGTTGCCCAAGATAAATGAAGTGATGGAGCTAGAATTCAGACGCCAGTCTTTCCTTCCGGAAACCCCACTGCTTAATCACCCTGCTCTGCCTCCAAAAGGCATAATTTTGGACATGCTGCCTTCTCTGCCTTTGGACTAGCTCTCCCCTACAGAGGCTTCTCCTGACCCTTTGAGGACCATTTCCCTTTCCTACCTGTAGATGAGGCTCTGTGCTCTCCTACAATTCTTGCACCTCTGACCCTCTTGTGGATCCGCAAAGAAAAGTAATGATTCTAGGGTCCCAGCAGACACCCAGCACATCAGAACCTTCTGGAGTTAGGGCTTCAGTATCTCTAACTGTAAATACTGTAGTCTGTAAACACATGAGGAATTATAAAATTCAACATAGGTTGATCATACAGCTATCTTCTTCCTCAACTTTCCCTCACTGGAGAACTTTTTTTTTTTTTTTAATTTAGAAATAATGGCTTTTCTGCGGAAAAAAATCTCTAGATGAGAATCACTTACAGATGATAAGTTGGAAGTTCTAATCTTTTTCTTCTAATGGATCAAGTTATTATTAGGCCAATCTGCTATAATGGAAAAGGCTCCAGATAAGGAGCTGGGAGGGGTTCTGAATCTCACCCCCTGCCCAGCTACCAACACACCTTTGGGCTCATGGCCAATTGCTTAAATATTGTGAGGCTCCATTTTCTCAGCTGTATAATTTGAGGGACGCGTAGATGGTGTCTCAGGGTCTCTACCATTTTATTATCATAAACATCACAAATCAATAAGCATTTCAAAGCTCGGATAAGCGCATTTCTATTAGGTAAAGATTGTCCTATTTGCTCAATGGTAGCCATATTTCTTCTGAGAGTCTGTGGTATGCTAATAAGGGGGGAGTATTTTTTTCTCCACCTGGACACCTCAGTGTGTTTTTTAAAGCCGACAAGAAGAAAAAGGCACACATCGTGAGTAGCTAATGATTACCAGGCACTGTGTTAGGCACATAGCATTGTGTTCTCACTTCTAAGGAGAGGGGTGGAGAGGCCCATCTCTAATATAGTTGTTTACTGGGGGAGTAATTCCTGAGAGCGTGCAGCATTATTTATGTTATTCGAGGTGCTAGAGATACAACAGTAAATGAGAGACACAAAATCGTGACATTTTATAAGTACTGAGTGACTCCACAAATATTTATTGAATACCTCTCATATTCCAAACACTGAACTAGTTGTTGTGGGTACCAGAGTGAACAGATTTCTTTTTTTTTAATGTTTATTTTTTTTTATTTTTTTTATTTAAAAAAAAAATTTTTTTTAACGTTTATTTATTTTTGAGACAGAGAGAGACAGAGCATGAACAGGGGAGGGGCAGAGAGAGAGGGAGACACAGAATCCGAAACAGGCTCCAGGCTCTGAGCTGTCAGCACAGAGCCCGACGCGGGGCTCGAACTCACGGACCGTGAGATCATGACCTGAGCCGAAGTCAGACGCTTAACCGACCAAGCCACCCAGGCGCCCCTAATGTTTATTTATTTTTGAAAGAGAGACAGAGCACGAGTGGGGGAGGGGCAGAGAGAGAGGGAGACACAGAATCTGAAGTAGGCTCCAGGCTCTGAGCCGTCAGCACAGAGCCCGACGTGGGGCTCGAACTCACGGACCGCGAGATCGTGACCTGAGCCGAAGTCAGACACCCAACCAACTGAGCCACGCAGGCATCCCCAGAATGAACAAATTTTTGACCTCATCACTTGCTTAGCTCAGCCAACTAAAACAATGAACGGGCACTGTTTATAACATAAAAGTGCTCTGGAAATATCAAAGGCATCTATACTAGAGGGACCTTTACCCTCACCTGGTAAAATGTGAGTTAACCAAGATGCTCAAATCTGAAGTGATAGCTTTGCTTATTTATGTACAGGATTCTGCTGTTGACCTGGCTACTCTTTAAACATAAATTTAGGTAAGTAATAATATCTATAGCGTCCCTATCTGTATATCCTCATTTTCTCCCTCTTCTTCTGTTATACATGAATTTCTTTTTTAGATATCAATACTTTGTCTTTTTTTGGTGAGAGATCACTGATACACTCGAGCCTAATTCTTTGAGATATAGGATTCCAAATAACTTTGGGTCATCACTAGCAAAGTGTATTATGAGTTACCTGTAGGCAGAAAGGTCAAGAGAAGGCCATCATCCTACTTGATTCAGCTCAATTTGAAACTGTTGGAGAGTGATTGCACTTTGTATTCTCTTCAATCTTTGCAAGAGTCTGGAAATGGACACAGTCCAGTCAGATGGTTGATACGCCTGGAAACTTTCCAAGCTCAGACAGGTCTAGATATAAGCAATGAATGTTAAAAAAAAGAATGTCTTAGTCAGTTGTGAGAAAGCCATAGGTTCAGAGTGTTTCAGTAAATCACAGGAGTCTTAGTATCCTGACTTTCCCCAATCAACAAAAGAAAACAGTTAAAGGGGTTTGGTGTGGAAAATTCAAATAAGTACTGAAAACATAACATTAAGTTATATTTATTTCATTGCTTTTTTTTTTAAGTTTTTTTTTTTTTTTGAGAGAGAGGGAGAGGCAGAGAGAGGGAGAGAAAGAATCCCAAGCAGGCTCTGCACTGTCAGCACAGAGCCCGATGAGGGACTCGGTCTCACAAACTGCAAGATCATGACCTGAGCCTAAATCAAGAGTTGGATGGTCAACCGACTTAGCCACCCAGGCGTCCCCATTTATCTCATTACTTTTTATTGGAGGTTCTAAATTATAATTCATATTAAAATAACCAGTTATGAGAATTCTAAATTCAGGAGTAAGAGAGTTTGTACAGTTATCCTAATTAATCAGGTTGTGTCTCTTTTTACATTTGTCCAACAAACATTTACTGAGTGTCTGCTAAGAGACAGCCTCTCAGTCCCAGCTACAATGATGGATCAGATGTGGGAAGAGAGTTAAAGCTTCGCAGCGAAATGAATCCTTAAGCTGGATCTTGAGGGATGTGTAGGAGTTCATCAGAAGGGCAAGGTGTATTTGGGCAGCCGGAGAGGGGGGAGACACAGGCAGGGGATAAAGGAGAGGTAGGAAAGGAGTCCAGGCAGAGGTAAGAGCCTGAACAGTGGCAACAACAATGAAACCACATTATGTATCAAGGGAGCCACAAATCCCAGAGTTCAGGAGTGAGAAACCAGCAGGAGGCAAGGCTCAAAACTCCTGGTGCCACTGGTAATGAAGGAGCCCCCACCAAATTCTGTACCTGAAGGGAGCCACTGACAAGTTTTAAACCAAAGGGATACAGGATAAGGTTATATTTTAGGAAGGCTCATTGTATTACACTATCACTATGAGCACTTCATGTACCTGTGTATTAGCAGTTCACCGTATTAGCATTTCAGACCTCTCGTATCTCGTGTTGAGTGATTTTCCCGTGGCAGTAACTTCTCTAACTCCCAACACCTGTGAGTGTAGGGCCTTATGCATTCCTCTCAAGTGGTTCACATCTTTAAGGTGCCCCAGAAAAAAAACAAAACAAAACTGAATTTCACTATTTTAAATAACTCTGAGGCTAGGGGCACCTGGATGCCTCAGTCGGTTGAGCATCTGACTTCGACTCGTGTCATGATCTCACTGCGGTGAGTTAGAGCCCCGCATCGGGCTCTGTGCTGACAGCTCAGAGCCTGGAGCCTGCTTCAGATTCTGTCTCCCTCTCTCTGCCCCTCCCTTGCTTGTGTGCTCTCTCTCTCTCTCTTTATATATATGTAATATAAAACATTTAAAAAATGTAAATAACTCTGAGGCTTAATGTTTTTTGTGAAGGCAGAAGAGCCGCCCACTTGATTTTTATCCACCTTATGAATATTGATTTGTTGAATGTGAATTAAAAAACAGTGGAGTCATGTTTTCTGGTTTGAAAAGTTAATTACACATGTAAAATCTGTGCTAAACCATTGAGTGGACTTTACTCTAGCACGTGCTTTTAGCAAGTGAATTGATCTTTATTTTAAGTGGCATGGCCTGAGCTTGAAAAGTTTCTTTGGGGTAAGGGAATTAATTAGTCCAGACTGACAAATGAAATTGTTTAGGTCTGTCTCACTCTGGTGGATTTCGCTTCTGAGACACTGAAACTTGGGTTGGACCATGGCCATTTACTACATTTGTTTTTTGCTTTCAAAAGCCCAGTGATTCCCAAATGAGTGGATCTTGGCAACTAGTAAATGCCTTATCTATCTGGGGAAAATGCTGATAGCAAATTTCAGGCAATTTAAAATGATCTAATAAAAGGTTTTTCAGATGATCTGGCAAGGTGGTGCTCAGCATTGACAAACAAGGGCTTTCTTGTTCCACCAGGAGCCAGTGGGAACCTGGCCAGCAAGAGATGCTCACTGGTGCCTGTTGGGTGAGCACAGATTGTCAGGAATCTGTATTTGGGCTCTGACAGTCTTTTGCTAACAGTGAAAGAATGTAGTATAATTCAGTAATTAAAGAAAGGAAATATTGTGAAATGAGACAAGAAAATACCGTGTTATCTTGGTTCTCAGCTAAAATTTGGGTTTTGATATTCTGTCAAACATGAGAACATTCCTGCTCCCAAATATTACTGGACAATGAAATTCCACGGATGGCCTTGATAACAAAAGATCTAACACTCACGTCATTGGCATTTGGAAGACAAGAAAGAGGGGGAGGCTGAACAAGTACTCAAAGAAATAATGGCTGCAAACTTCCCAAATTTTGCAATAGATGTGAGCCTCTGGATCCAAGAAGCCGAGCAGACACCAACAGGATAAACCCAGAGAAATGTGAGTCCAGACACATCATAAGGAAACTTCGAGAACAAAGATACGACATCTTGAAAGTGGTCAGAGAAAAAGCACACCTTCTCTAAAGAAGAAAACAATTCAAAAAGCCAATTTCTCACCAAATACCTGGAGGGCAGGAGGAAGTGATCCAGTCTTTGGCAAGTTCCAGAATCCTATATCCCGTGAAAACAGCCTTTAGTAAGGAAGGGAAAATCAAGACATCCTCAAATGAAAGAATACTCAGAGAATGTGCCCAGTTGACCTCCCCTAGGACAGGAGCTTCCCTAAGTAGAAAGGAGATGATAAAAGAAGGAAAGAAGGAGGCCAGCCAGCCAGGGCATTTTAACCAATAACCAGACAAGCACAACACAAAATACTGTGCCCCACATCAGGCACATCAAGAAGGAAGAAAGAACATGGTAAGACAAAATATAGATAAGTACAGTACACCTTCCTTCTCCTCTTTAGTTTTCCAGATTATGTTCGATGGTGTAAGGAAAAATTATAACACTATCTGATGTGGTTCTAAATGTATATAGGGGCAATGTTTATAACAATTATATCTAGGGGCACATAAGGAGATATAAAAGGTGGTGAGATTTCTATACCATGCTGAAATTGGTAAAATGACCATGCCAGTAGACTGTGATATATTATACCTGGAGGAAAAACTTAAAAAGTTATGCAAAGAGATATACTCAAAACACCATAAATATATAAAAAAATGGAGTTATAAAAAATATTTGATTAATCTCAAGAAGGCAGGAAAAAGAAAACTAGGGATACAAAAAACAGAGTACTGTGGTGCCTGGGTGGCTCAGCTGGTTAAACGTTCGACTCTTGATTTTGGCTCAGGTCATGATCTCAGGGTTCATGAGTTCAAGTCCTGCACTGGACTCTTTGCTGGCAGTGTGGAGCCCGCTTGGGATTCTCTTTATCTCTCCCTCTCTCTGCGCCTCTCCCACTCATGCTATCTCTTTCTCCCAAAATAAATAAACTTAAAAAAAATAACACCATACAAAGATAATTATTATCAAAAAATAGACAATAACAAGTGTTGGTGAGCGTGAGGAAAAAAACTAGAACACTTTTGCTTTGCTGGTGGGAATGTAAAATGGTGCAGCCACTGTGCCAATGGTATGGCAGTTCCTCAGAAACTTAAACATAGAATTCTCTTACTTCTTGGTACATACCCCAAATTATTGAAATCAGGGGCTTGAGCAGATACTCATACACCCAAGCATTATTCACAGCAGCCAAGAGGAGGAAGCAACCCAAGTGTCCATTGATGGATGGACGAACGGATCAACAACACGGGATCCACACATACAATGGGATATTAGCCCTAAGAAGGAAGGGAATTCTGACACAGGCTACAGCATCAATGAGCCTTGAGGACATTACATGAAATGAAATAAGTCAACCACGAAAAGAAAAATACTGTGTGATTCCACTTATAGGAGCTATCTAGAGTAATCGAATCCATACAGATAGAGAGTAGAATAATGGTTTCCAGGGGCTAGGAGAGGAGAAAGGGGGAGTTAGTCTTTAATGGATACAGAGTTTCAGTTGGGAAAGATGAAGAATTTCTGGAGATGGATGGGGATGATGGTTGCACAATAATGTGAATGTACTTAAAGCCACAGAACTGTACGCTTAAACATACAACATTTGAAGACAGATTGGCAGTGTGGATGAAAAACCATGACCAACTGTGTGCTGAAGTGAAGAAACGCACTTCAAATACAGTGATATAGGCAGGTTGAAAGCAAAAGGATGCAAACATAAATCAAAAGAAAGCAGGAGTGGCTACATAAATGTCAGATAAAGTAGACTTCCAAGCAAAGAAATTTACCGGAGACAGAGAGGGACATTTTATAATGATACAAGGATCAATGCACCAAGAAGACATAGCAGCCTTAAATGTATATGCACCAAATAACAGAACTATAAAATACGTGAAGCTAATGCTGGTAGAAATGAAAGGAGGGGCACTTGGGTGGCTCAGCTCAGGTCATGATCTCACGGTCCAGTCTGTCAGTTCAAGTCCTGCCTCAGGCTCTGTGCTGACAGCTTAGAACCTGGAGGTGCTTCAAGTTCTGTCTCCCTCTCTCTCTGTCCTTTCCTCTTCACACTCTGTCTTTCTCTCTCAAAAATAAATAAACATTAAAAAAAATTTTTTTAAAGAAATGAAAGGAGAAATAGGCACATTTACAATCATAGTTACACACTTCAATGCCTTTCTCTCTACAATTTATAGGAGGACAACACAGTAAGTCAGCAATAATGTAGCAGAGCTCAACAAAACCATCAGCAAACAGGAGCTATTTGGCATTTATAGAGCATTCCAATCAATAACAACAGAATACACAGTCTTTATAAGTGGCCATGACATGTATACCAGTATACATCAATCACATCTGGGGCCATAAGACAGACTTCAAAAAATTTAAAAGAGTTTGAAATTTTACAGACTATATTGCCTGACCACAATGGAATCAAATTAGATATCTATTGACTTATTTTTGATCAACACATCAATTGATGTATTGATCTATTATTATCCAGAAAGAAGATGGGAAATTCCCAAAACTTGGCAACTAAATTTCATGCTTACATATAATTCATGGGTGATGAGTTATTGGAAGTTTCAAAGGAAATTAAAAAAAAAATAAAAAGCAGTTGAGGGGCCCTGGGTGACTCAGTCAGTTAAGTGTCGGACTTTGGCTCAGGTCATGATCTCATGGTTCGTGAGTTTGAGCCCTATATCAGGCTCTGTGCTGACAGCTCAGAGCCTGGAGCCTGCTTCAGATTGTGTCTCCCTCTCTCTGCCCCTCCTGTGCTCATGCTCTGTCTCTCTCTCTTTCTCTCTCTCTCTCTCTCAAAAATAAATAAACATTAAAAAAAAAAAAAGAAGTGGGAGAGTAGCCACAGACTACTCACCTGAGACACAGAGTGAAATAAGTAAATAAAGATGATTGCTAGAGGCACCATCACGATCAAATAAAGCGATAAATTTATTTCTCTAAGAGGCAGCAATTTTCACTCAAACATTTTTCTTTTATTTTTTCCCCTTAAGATAATGTAGGACCCTGTATAAGCATTCTTCAAAGAAACAGAGCCAATATGATATATAGATATAAGTATAGATACAGATCTATAGAGAGAAATAGAGGAAGAGATTTATTATAGGACATTTGAGGACACGATTATAGAAGCTGACAAGTCCCGAAGTCTGCAGCTGGTACATGAGAGACCCAGGAGGGCAGGTGTATGATTGCAGGTTGGGGCAGAAGGCCTGAGACCCAGCCGAGCTGATGTTACAAGCTTCAGGGCAAAGCAGGCTGGCCAGAGACCTAGGAAGAGCCCATGTTGCTGTTTGAATCCAAAGGCAGGAAAAACAATCTGTTCCAGCCTAAGGTGGGCGGGCAGGCAGGTGCGCCCTGTTACTTGGCATGAGGGTGAGCCTTTTTGTTCTATTCAGGCCTTAAGGGATTGGATGGGGACCACGCCCGTTAGTAGGGAGTCCACTTTACTCAGTTCACTGATTCCAATGGATTACACATAAAAACAGCCTCACAGCAACACTCAGGCAAATATCTTGGCATTCCGAGGTCCTGCCAGGGTGAGAAAAGTGAACCATCATAGACCTGATAGACGGAAACTGAATATGGAAAGAGGGCCTGGCTGATGGAGCAAAGTCCTGAGAGAGGGGGGTCACGGTGAGGGGGTCAGTCTGTGAGGAGCAGGGCTGGTATGTCACCTGGGTGTGGGATGTGTGTAACATAGGGGTGGTGAGCCTAGCTTCAAGGACAATTAAAATCTCTTCATGTTTCAAAATGAGTAACGTTACTACTTTTCGGGACGAAAACTCACTATGTTCATTCCTTTCTAGTGAAAAAGAAATGAAACTTTTTACCACTCACTTGCAAAATGACTACCAACAATCACAAGTGAACTGTTAAATTTCATAATTTTATTCAGTCTCTGACAACTAAAGAAGAATCAACAAATTATCAGTCTCCCTGAGGCTGTGTCTTATATGCAGTCCTTTTCATTCAATGTGATTTAATTAAATTAAATGTATTTATTTAATGAAATATTCAAAAAAAAATTTTTAACGTTTATTTATTTTTGAGACAGAGAGAGACAGAGCATGAACAGGGGAGGGGCAGAGAGAGAGGGAGACACAGAATCTGAAACAGGCTCCAGGCTCTGAGCTGTCAGCACAGAGCCCGACGCGGGGCTCGAACTCACAGACTGTGAGATCATGACCTGAGCCGAAGTCGGACGCTTAACCGACCAAGCCACCCAGGCGCCCCTATTTAATGAAATATTTAAAACTGAAGCCTGAGTGTTCTACTGAAATTCATCCCTGAAGCAGACCCAGAGTTCATTGCTACCTTGGAGTTCATTGCTACCTTGGAGAAAGTTACTCCCAAGAATTTGCAAAGTTCTTTACTTTTAAGGTTGTTTTTTTTTAAGTTTATTTATTTATTTTGAGAGAGAGCGAGAGAAAGTGGGGAAGGGGCAGATAGGGAGAGGGAGAGAGAGAATTCCAAGCAGGCTTTGCACTGTCAGCACAGAGCCTGACGGGGGGCTCAAACTCATGAACTCACTAAGCTGAGTCGGACACCGAACCAACTGAGCCACCCAGGTGCCCCAAAAGTTCTTTATTTTAAAGAAGCAACTCTGAAGCCTGCCTGTACAGGAGAGAAAGTTCATAAGAAAGATGACTTTATAAAATCCTCTCCAGTTACCCACATGGAATATGGCAGAACATTTTACTTTAAAATAGAGGACTCTTTCTAGCAATTAATCTTATGGTCTACTGTCCTTTAAATATCTAGACTCACTTTTGAGCTCTTGCTGCAGTTAAGGGCATAATTATTCTGAGCATATTTTTTCTGAAGAGAATAATTTTAAGTTTGTCACATTTGAACACTTGACCTAGGTTATAAACATAAGCATCCAACACTCCTGTGTGTCTATTTGTTCTGTGTGGTTTGGTCTCCACTCATCCTATTTCATCAGATGCAGCAAGGGAATTTATTTGCAGGTGTCAGAATAACACACACTTGCTGGGTTAAGTAAAAGGGGAATGTATTGGATCACACAAACTGAAAATTCTGGAAGTAGTGCTACTTTTGGACATGGTTAGATTCAGAGCACCGATGATACACTATCAGGTCTCTGTTATGTTCATACCATGGCTCTGCCTTCCACTTTGGGCTTCATTTTGCACACAGGAGTAGCAGATGGCTCAAAAGTTCCAGCCCTGACATTGACTTTATTTTCAAGGCCAACAGGAAAAAGAAAGCATCTCTTTCCCTGGGACTTTAGCAAGTCTCATGTCCCTTGGCCAGATTAGGTCACATGGCCATCTAGAGGTCATCACTGTGCCAGGAAAACGTGATGACCTCAGCCTGGGGGCAGTTTTACAGAGTCATGCGGATAGAAATGCCAAAGGGATCAAGTACAGAAGGCAGCTAAGTGGAAAGTGGGAAATAAAAACAACAGATAAGTGCTTTGCCTGTGAACATCCGCCCCACCCCACCCCCACCCCCACTCCCCATGAGGCTGGACCAGTTCACTGAAACTAACTCATGGTATCATTTCCTTTTAGCCTTATTATTACAGGATAGTAGAAATTGAGAAACGCTTCTTAAAATCAAAATGATTTCATTTGTAAAGGGTGGTAGGTATGAGCCAGTGTCACCAAATCTTTAGTGGGGAATTTCAGAGAGCCTCCTTCCTTCCTCCTCTCACGGCCACCCTTCTGACTCAATGCCGGTGTCGCTGTGCCTTTGCCCTATTTTGTAAATAATATTATTTCACACCAGAGCACCTGGGTGGCTCAGTTGGTTAAGTGTCTGACTCTCGGTTTCAGCTCAGGTCATGATCTCGTGGTCAAGCCCTGTGTGGAGCTCTGCACAGGCAGTGAAAAGCCTGCTTGGGATTCTCTCTCTCTCTCCCCTCTCTCTGCCCCTTCCCCACTCTCACTGTCTCTCTCAAAATAAATAAACTTTAAAAAAAAAAATCACACCTTGCCTCTTTTATTCTGATCTTCTATTGTACTAGTTTTTCCTAAACTTGTTATTGTATGTGTTTGTATGTGAAACTTTCTGCCCTTTTCCTGGATTATATATCGCCCCTCCCTAGATCTGCTGAACCCTTCTCGAGGTCTGAATGGACAGTCAGGAGAAAATAAATCATTGTTCACCTATCTTAAGTCCTTCCAGCTTATCAAACAATAGCTCATCTGAGGGTTTTTGGTAAATGTCTACTAAAAGGTCTTACGGCACCTTGTGATGTAGGTAACATTCATGCCTGAAAGTCTGCCATAAAGCAATTATCCTGATTTTTACTTCCCTTCTCTATCTAGCTGTTCGGTATAAACAACAGTAACAAAGAGGTAATGAAGATCATTCAGGTCAATTTAGTAAATTAAAAACCTACAAGATTTGATTTTTTTAAAAATGTTTATTTGTGAGAGAGAGAGAGAGAGAGAGAGAGAGAGAGAGAGAAGAGGGGGACAGAGGATCTGAAGTGGGCTCTGCACTGATAGCAGAGAGCCCGATGTGAAGCTCGAACTCATGTACTGCGAGATCATGATCAGAGCCAAAGTTGGACATTTAACAGACTGAGCCACCCAGGCACCTCAAGATTAAAATATTAAAAATAAAAAAGGTAATCAGGGTTTAGCTACTAATGCCCTAATGAAGAAATTTTAATTATTCTGAAAATCCTGCAATTGTCAGGATTTGTTCAGTCTTTCGACATCTCCCCACTCTCTACCACCCTCCCAAAATATGCCAAGGGATTTATTTACTTAATGCACTTAAAAATTTTTTAATTATCTTCCTCACATTCTTGTGGATTCTTACAATCCTTGAAATGAATGAAAATGTGTCAGGTTTTAAAAAAAACAAACAAGGACAGAAGGAGTGCTAGATCGAACTTCCTTTTTATTCTTTTTTAGCATTTTGTTTTTTACCAATCTATTGTCCATTGTTTATCAAAGAAATTTTGAGTCATCAAATTTATTAAAGGTACGAATAGCTATGGACACAGTAGATAGCCATAATTGTAAGAGTGTGCCCATCAATATAATAGGAATAAGTAGACAATTTGAGAGAATCTTCTCATGAGTGTGTATTATTTACTTATTAGTTTCATTATTTATTACACCAGCTCTCTTTATATAGGAAGGCACAATGGAAATGCCCCCTTTTCTCTTAAAATTCCACTTGAGGGATAGAGGCAAGCCTTGCTCATGTTTTTCTGTCAGCGCCACTTTTCAAAGACTTTTCATTTCATATGATCTTCTTCTGTGCTTAATAGTTTTCCCTTTTCCACAACAACATTTTGAGTAGGGAAAAAATAAAGACAACCTCAACCTTAGTATCTAGCTTTGTTTTTCTAGAAGTGGTCAAACAGCTGGAGGAAAATAGAGGGAACTGGTGTTTTAAAAACTAACCCCAAAGCTTGGTAATCACACTTTGCAGTGTGATGGAGACAGCCCCAGAGCTCATTCTTTTCCATTATCATTGCTTCTGGAAGAATCTTCTGTATCCTAAGTGTCTTTGGCCACTGGGGACTCTCTGAAGCTTTGATAAAAGGAATACTTTGCATACTAATTTGCTCAAGAGGGAAATTTTTGCTGGAAACTAAGAAGTCAGGACTGAAGTTTCAGGGATACAAGTTTGGTGTGGTTTTGTTTTCAATGGTGGTAAATTTCACATAACATAACATTTACCATCTTAACCATTCCGAAGTGTAGAATTCTGTGGTCTAAGTATACTGACAGCACTGTGCAATGATCGCCGTCATCCATTTTCAAAACTCATCACCCCAAACAGAAACCCTATACTCATTAAAAACTAACCCCCACTCCCTCACTCCCCCCAGCCCCTGCAGCCACCATTCTACTTTGTGTCTCTATGAGTTTGACTGTTCTAGGGACCTCATATAAGTGGAATTGTACAATCCTTGTCCTTCTGTGATGGGCTTATTTCCCTTAGCATCATGTCCTCCATGTTAATCCATGGTGTGCAATATATCAGAATTTCATTCCTTTTCAAAGCAAAATAATATTCCATCGTATGGATACACACATTTTGCTTATCCATTCACCTGTCAGTGCATATTCGGGTTGCTTCTACCCATTGGCTATTGTGAATTATGTTGCTATGAACATGAGTGTACAAATACCTCTTTCAGCCCCTGCTTTCATTCTTTTTCAATTCTTTTGGGCATCTGTCCAGAAGTGGGATTAACTGATGGATCATATCACAATTCCATTTGTAATTTTTGAGGCACCACCATACTGTTTTCCGTAACGGTTGCATCACATGCCCACTAGCAGTGCACAAGTGTGTCAATTTCTCCACATCAATGCTCTTCTCATCAATGTTTATTATCTTCTGGGTTTGTTTGGTGGTGGTAGCTTTTTGTTGTTTTGTTTGTTTTTTAAAGTTTATTTATTTGGGGGGGAGGGGAGCACACACGTGTGTGCGCATGTGAGGGGAGGGACAGAGAAAGAGAGAGAGAGAGAGAGAGAGAGAGAGAGTCCTAAGCAGGGGATGTGGGGCTCAAACTCACATGAGATCATGACCCGAGCTGAAGTCTGGCTCTTAACCGACTGAGCCACCCAGGTGCCCTGTATTCTATACTATAAGTAGTAATCCTAATGGGTATGAGATGTCAGCATCACAGATTGTACTATCAAATTTTGCATTGGGATTTTATGTATCACTTTTGTTTAAATATCCTATATTGTGATTATGATAGTAAAAGCTTAAAAGTCCAAATATTCTTTATGAAGTCACAAGTATTCTGGAATGGCTATCACATAAAGAATAGGCTCTCATAATCCATGCAAATTTGAATTATTCCATCACTGTCTGCATTGGGCCACATTTGAGTAGAAATTTCTCTTAAATAACCTTACTTTTGAAAATTTCCTTAGAAATACAATAATCTATTTTTGTAACAAGTTCCAATCTTTAACAAGTATTTCCACCGGGAAAATTTGCAAAACGGCCATGTTAAATTTCAGTTCATTTAAAAATTACGCTCATCTAAAAATAAGATTATTAGTAATACCAGTATAAATTTATTTAATATTACCTATTTTTTCAAAGCACCCTCACAAATATTATCAGAGTAAACCTCACAGCATCTTGTGAGTAAATTAGTGAAAGAATCATAATTTCCTTTTGTGATAAGGAATTCAAGACACTAGAATGGAAAGAGATTCATACAGATGGCCCTGCTAGTCAAGGTCAAAGCCTAAATTAGACCTAGAACTTACTTCTGTAATTATTTCATTCTTGGTTTTGTAATTTGTGAAATACAGTAAAACTGGTATATATGTCCAGTGGACTCAGCATAATGAGAAAATTTATATGAAGTTTTTAGAATGTGCTTATTACTTGTGCTGTGTGCTTCACAAACAACGACTTAATAAATATAATTACAGTAATAATAATTATTACTTCAGCCTTATTTATACTACATGCATAATGCTATCACACGTAATTCTCTATGCTAGTGTTGAAAAACATCATTTGACAAAAACCTCTAGAAGAAATGTATTTTACTTTATGATGCAATACACAATATATTTATATACCCCCGAAACATCTACATGAGAAAATACTAACTTTACTACGTGAAATTACTCTGATACCTTCTAGTCTATTCCATTATTTTAAGGGCCAATGTAGACCCATTATGTAGGGGTTGCTGGAAAGCATTCTATACAGTGTTACACCATACGTTTTGGACTGGTAGTCTTCTAACAAATACCAGGTGCTATAGAGTGCTCCCTCCCAAAGGTCCCAACTCAGTCCCTTTTTTGGTTCTTCTTGAAATCGTTTCCAATGTCTCAAGTTCAGACTGAGTCCGGCGCCTTTTCCGGGGATGGTTTACCAATGGTGATTTCAAATGGTAAAGAACAGAGCAGAAAAACTCCAGAGGCACCTGCCAGATGTGATACCATGTTAAGTTCCCACTTTTTCACAGTGAGGGAAAGCAGAAGGCTAAGTTTAGATTCAGACAAGGAAGGCTAGCTGGCATGCTTCATGGTCTCGATTGAAATTTAGCCTGTGTCTGGGTTGCCGTATTGGGAAAATGAAATGCTACTTGGAATACATTCCATCTAAAAACCGTTAAAGCAAGGGACGCCTGGGTGGCTCAGTTGGTTAAGTGTCTGACTCTTGATATCAGCTCAGGTCATGATCTCATGGTTTGTGGGTTTGAGCCCCACAGTGAGCCCCACTCGGATTCCATGCTGGCAGTGCGGAGACTGTTTGGGATTCTCCCTCTCTCACTCTCTCTCTGTCCCTCCCCTGATCTCTCTCTCTCTCTCTCTCTCTCTCTCAAAATAAATAAACCTAAAAAACTTTTTAAAAAGTTATTAAATCAAGAGAACCTGAAAGAGCTGCTCCTTCAGTGATAAGTATTTTTTTGGTTTTCTTTTTCTTACTTAGCCCCTTCTCAACCTCCTAATGTTAGGATAGTACTTGTTCTTTGAGAAGTAACTGAGGGACCAAGATGTCTATTTCAGACATAGGAAAGCTGATGTCTGAGAATTTGCAAGTCTCTAGTGGGGCAGGAAGTAAAACTCTTTGAATTTGCACACAATTGGATGAATTTTGCAGTATGTCCTATGCTAAGGCAACATGGTACTACCTGATATCACCAAAAATAGATTTTTTAATTAAAAAAATTTTTTTAAGTTTATTTATTTTGAGATAGAGTGATTGGGGGAGGGGCAAAGAGAGAGAGAGAGACAGAGAGAGGGAGAGAGAGAATCCTAAGCAGGCACTGCACCATCATCACAGAGTCCAATGCGGGGCTCAAACTCACAAACTGTGAGATCATGACCTGAGCCAAAACCAAGAGTCAGACGCTTAACTGACTGAGCCACCCAGGTAACCCCATCAAAAATAGATTTTTATACCTTTTGGAATACTGACAATGTTGGTTTTGATGGGATTGTCTGAGAACCTAAAATAAACCCAAGTCCCGTTCTCTAACACCTGTGCCCCTCCCCTATATCTGCTCCTCTCATCTTGTGAGAAGAGAAGACATATTTTGTAAGAAAATAAATACTAAACAACCATTAAGATAATTTCATACACCTAGATAAAATTGGGGCCCAAATGGTTGTATGATATGTAGAATTTAAAAATGTTTTAAAACTACTACTTCTAACCTGACATCGTCCAACAGGACAAGGCTATGCAGTGATTTTTTTCTTACAAAAACCATCTGGCATTTGTCCAAACCGTTTGTGTTCACAAGCAGAGTCTAACACTGAAAATTATGGCCAGTTCTTTCTAGGAAATAGCTGTGATGCCAGTGGGCTTTTGAAGGAGAAAACATGATGCCTGATCTTAAGTGTCTGTGTTCAGAGAAGCAGTTAGGAGTGATAGGGAAAAGAGGGAGTTTTGTTTCATTAGTGAAAATATAAATGGAATCCATACTTGCATGAATTCTCCCAAGTATAGATTGGGTGTGTGTGTGTGGGGGGGGGGTGCGTGTGTGTGTGTGTGTGTGTGTGTGGCATTTACTGCCACCTAACTAGTATTGAAGGTTCAAAGCATGCTCCCTGAAGTCCACTTAAGTCTTTCCAGGACAAAATTTACCTGTGTGGGTTCACAAACAGGTTGCACGGGAATCACCAAGGGATGTGGTATTTAGTTAAAAATGCAGATTCCCCATCGTAGCTGTAATCTTACTGAATTAGACTCTTATGGGTAAAGTTATTGAATTTGCTTTTTTCCTCAAGGTCCTAAATAATTCTTATGAACCTTGAACACAATGACAATAGTTTGGCCATCTGCCATCAGACACTGCTCTCATGAAGGTACCATAAGCTCATTTTCCACTACCTGGAGACACAACTCCCGGGTGTCTCACAACACCCGTATGTAACACATACAGACACATTTGTACTTTTCCTAAAAATATATAACAGTTAAGGTGATAATATAAAAATGAGTTATTTTCTGAGATGGATACACTCAAGAGTTTTTACAACTTGTGATCCAGAAAGTCTAAGTTTTTCAGACTGAACCTTAACTTTTTTGAATTTATGTGCTTAAACAGACTTTCAAAAATATTTTAAACTGTTGGAGCTCAGTTGGTTGAGTGTTGGACTCTGGATTTTGACTTAGATCATGATCTCATGGTTGTGGAGCCTGCTAAAGATTCTCTCTTTCCCTTTATAAAAAGAAGGAGGAGGAGGAGGAGGAGGAGGAGGAGGAGGGGGAGGAGGGGGGGAGGGGGAGGAGGGGGGAGGAGGGGGAGGGGGAGGAGGAGGGGGAAGAGGAGGGGGAGGGGGAGGAGGAGGGGGAGGAGGGGGGAGGAGGGGGAGGAGGAAGGGGAGGAGGAGGAGGGGAGGAGGAGGAGGAGGAGAAGGAGGAGGAGGAGAAGGGGGAGGAGGAGGAGGAGGGGGAGGAGGAGGGGAGGAGGAGGAGGGGAGGAGGAGGAGGAGAAGGAGGAGGAGGAGAAGGAGAAGAAGGAGGAGGAAGAGGAGGGGGAGGAGGAGGGGGAGGAGGAGGAGGGGGAGGAGGAGGGGGAGGGGGAGGAGGAGGAGGAGAAGGAGAAGAAGGAGGAGGAAGAGGAGGGGGAGGAGGAGGGGGAGGAGGAGGAGGAGGAGAAGGAGGAAGAGGAGGGGAAGCAGGAGGAGGAGGAGGAGGAGGAGGAAGAAAGAAAGAAAGAAAGAAAGAAAGAAAGAAAGAAAGAAAGAAAGAAAGAAAGAAAGAAAGAAAAAGAATCTTTCTTTCCCTTTCCCTCTGCCCCTCCCCTTTTCATGTGCATGCTGGCATGCTCTCTCTCTCCCTCTCTCTCTCAAAAAATAAATAAATAAACAAGATCATTGTTATCCAGTACTGCTGTGATTTCTCCCTGTTGTGTAAAGATACATAAAGGCACGTACTGCAGAGAAAGCTTTGTACATGGTGGCATTCAAAAGTTATTAGTGCCTTCATTGCTGGTGACCAAGAAATACAGAGCGGTGGCTGCTTTGTATGAGCAAAATATTGTTGGTGCATAGTGTACTGAATGATTTTAGAGCAATAAGAAACTCTGTTCCACTTTTTCTATTGCACTAATAAGGAAGGCATATTAATAAATTATTTTGTGAGAAGCAGACAAAACAAAAAAGTCTGTCCTACCTCCCATTTTCCCCTTATGCATTAAAATGGCACATGAAGGAAATAAAACTCCAACCTTCTTCATTCTTCTAATTGGGAAAAGGGCCAAGAACAGTTTACATGGCCCTTGGTACTTTGGGTAAAGAGTTTTTAGGAAGCTAAATTTAAAAATAAAATTGGAAGCATTTTTTTCAAAAGAATACCTTTTTTTTTTAATTTAAATTTGAGTTAGGGGTGCCTGGGTGGCTCAGTTGGTTAAGCATCCGACTTTGGATCAGGTCACTATCTCACAACTGGTGAGTTGGAGCCCTGCACTGGGCTCTGTGCTGACAGCTCAGAGCCTGGAGCCTGCTTTGGATTCTGTGTCTCCCTCTCTCTCTGCCCCTCCCCCACTCACACTCTGTCTCTCTCTCTCTCTCTCTCTCTCTCAAAAACAAATCAACATTAAAAAAAATTTTTTTTTAAATCCAAGTTAGTTAACATATAGTGTAATAATGACTTCAGGAATAGAATTTAGTGATTCATCACTTACATATAACACCCAGTGCTCATCCCAACAAGTGCCCTCCTTAATGCCCATCACCCATTTAGCCCATCCCCCAGCACAACACCACACCAGCACCCCTCAGTTTGTTCTCTGTATTTAAGCGTCTCTTATGGTTTGTCTCCTCTGTTTTTATCTTATTTTTGCTTCACTTCCCCTATGTTCATCTATTTTGTTTCTTATTTAGAAAAAATTTTTTTTAATGTTTACTTATTTTTGAGACAGAGAGAGACAGATTGTGAGCAGGATAGGGGCAGAGACAGAGGGAGACACAGAATCTGAAACAAGCTCCAGGCTCCAAGCCGTCAGCACAGAGCCCGACTTGGGGCTCAAACTCACAAACCATGAGATTGTAACTGGAGCCAAAGCTGGACTCTTAACCAACTCAGCCACCCAGGCGCCCTTATTTTGTTTCTTAAATTTCACAGATGAGTGAAATCATATGATATTTGTCTTTCTCTGACTGACTTATTTTGCTTAGCATAATACACTCTAGTTTTATCTATGTTGTTGCAAATGGCAAGATTTCATTCTTTTTGATCACCGAGTAATATTCCATTATATATGTATATATAATGGAATATTATATATATATATATATATATATGTGTGTGTGTGTGTGTGTGTGTATATATATATATATATATATATATATATATACACACACATATATATGTACACCACATCTTCTTTACCCATTCATTAGTCGATGGACATTCGGGCTCTTTCCATACTGTGGCTATTGTTGATAGTGCTGCTATAAACATCAGGGTGCCTGTGCCCCTTTCAATGAGCACTCCTGTATCCTTTGGATAAATATCTTGTAGTGCAATTGCTGGGTATAGGGTAGTTCTATTTTTAATTTTTTGAGGGACCTCAATACCATTTTCCAGAATGGCTGCCTCAGTTTGCATTCCCACCAAGAGTGCAAAAGAGATCCTGTTTCTCTGCATCCTTGCCAACATCTGTTGTTGCCTGAGTTGTTGCTTTTAGCCATTCTGACAGGTGTGAGGTGGTATCGCATTGTTGTTTTGGTTTGTATTTCCCTGATGATGAGTGATGTTGAGTACCTTTTCATGTGTCAGTTAGCCATCTGGATGTCTTTGGAAAAGTGTCTATTCATGTCTTTTGCCCTATTCTTGTTACTATTACTATTACTATTACTTGTTTTTTGGGTGTTGAGTCTGATAAGTTCTTTATAGATTTTGGATACTAACACTTTATCTGATATGTTATTTGCAAATATCCTCTCCCATTCTGTCAGTTGCCTTTTAGTTTTGATGATTGATTCCTTCACTGTGCAGAAGCTTTTTATCTTGATGAGGTCCCAATAGTTCATTTTTGCCTTTGTTTCCCTTGCCTCTGGAGACATGTCAAGTAGGAAGTTGCTGTGGCTGAGGTCGAAGAGATTGTTGCCTCTTTTCTCCTCTAGGATTTTGATGGCTTCCTGTCTTATGTTTAAGTCTTTCATCCCTTTTGAGTTTATTTTTGTGTAGGATGTAAGAAAGTGGTCCAGGTTCAGTCTTCTGCAGGTGGCAGTCCAGTTTTCCCAACACTATTTGCTGAAGAGACTGTCTTTTTTCCATTGGATATTCTTTCCTATTTTGTGAAAGATAGGGGCGCCTGAGTGGCTCAGTCAGTTAAGCATCCAACTTCAGCTCAGGTCATGATCTTGTGGTTCATGGGTTTGAGCCCTACATCAGGCTCTGTGCTGACAACTCAGAGCCTGGAGCCTGCTTCAAATTGTGTGTCTCCCTCTCCCTCTGTCCCTCCCCTGTTCACACTCTGTCTCTCTCAGAAATAAATAAACATTAAAAAAATATTTAAAAAAAAGATAGTTGGCCATATGTTTGTGGGTCCATTTCTGGGTCCTCTATTCTGTTCCATTGATCTCTGTGTCTGTTTTTCTGCCAGTACCATATTGTCATGATGAGCACAGCTTTGCAATACAGCCTGGAAGTCTGGAAATGTGATGCCTCTAGCTTTGGTTTTCTTTTTCAGGATTTCTTTGGCTATTCAGGGTCTTTTCTGGTTCCATACAAATTTTAGGATTGTTTGTTCTAGCTTTGTGAAGAATGCTGGTGTTATTTTAACCGGGATTGCATTGAATATGTAGATTGCTTTGGGTAGTATCAATATTTTAATGATACTTGTTCTTCTAATCCACGAGCATGGAATATTTTTCCATTTTTTGGTATTTTCTTCTATTTCTTTCATAAGTTTTCTAAAGTCTTCAGTATATAGATTTTTCACCTCCTGGGTTAGGTTTATTCCTAGGTATTTTGTGTGTTTTGGTGCAATTATAAATGGGATCAATTCCTTGATTTCTCTTTCTGCTGCTTCATTATTGGTGTATAGAAATGCAACCGATTTCTTGGGGCGCCTGGGTGGCGCAGTCGGTTAAGCGTCCGACTTCAGCCAGGTCACGATCTCGCGGTCCGTGAGTTCGAGCCCTGCGTCAGGCTCTGGGCTGATGGCTCGGAGCCTGGAGCCTGCTTCCGACTCTGTGTCTCCCTCTCTCTCTGCCCCTCCCCCGTTCATGCTATGTCTCTCTCTGTCCCAAAAATAAAAAAAAAAAAGTAAAAAAATAAAAAAATAAAAAAAATAAAAAAAAAAAAGAAATGCAACCGATTTCTGTACATTTATTTTATATCCTGGGACTTTGCTGAATTCATGGATCAGTTCTAGAAGGTTTTTTGTGGAGTCTTTTGGGTTTTCCATAAAAAGTATCATATCGTCTGTGAAGAGTGAAAGTTTGACTTCCTCCTTGCTGATTTGGATGACTTTTATTTCTTTGTGTTGTCTGATTGCTGAGGCTAGGACTTCCAACACTATGTTGAATAACAATGGTGAGAGTGGGAATCCCTGTCTTGTTCCTGAACTTAGGGGGAAAGCTCTCAGTTTTTCCCCACTGAGGATGACATTAGCAGTGGGACTTTCATATATGGCCTTTATGATCTTGAGGTATGATCCTTCTATCTCTACTTTCTTGAGGGTTTTTATCAAGAAAGGATGTTGTATTTTGTCAAATGCTTTCTCTGCATCTATTGAGAGGATGATGTGGTTCTTATCCTATCTTTTATTAATGTGATGTATCACATTGATTGATTAGTGGATATTGAACCAGACCTGCATCCCAGGAATAAATCCCACTTGATCATGGTGAATAATTTTTTAATGTATTGTTGGATCTGATTTGCTAGTATCTTGTTTAGAATTTTTGTATCCATGTTTATCAGGGAAATTGGTCTGTCATTCGCCTTTTTAGTTGGGTCTTTGTCTGGTTTTGGAATCAAGGTAATTCTGGCCTCGTAGAATGAGTTTGGAAGTTTTCCTTCCATTTCTGTTTTTTGAAGCAGCTTCAAAAGAATAGGTGTTAATTCTTCTTTAAATGTTTGGTAGAATTCCCCTGGAAAGTCATCTGGCCCTAGACTCTTGTTTGTTGGGAGATTTTTATTACTAATTTAATTTCTTTACTGGTTATGGGTCTGTTCAAATTTTCTATTTCTTCCTGTTTCAGTTTTGGCACTTTATATGTTTCTAGGAATATGTCCATTTCTTCCAGACTGTGCAATTTGTTGGCATATAATTGCTCATAATATTCTCTTTCTGTTTGTGTTTCTGTGGTGTTGGTTGTGATCTTTACTCTTTCATTCATGATTTCATCTATTTGGGCCCTTTCCTTTTCTTTTTGATCAATCTGGCAGGGGGTTATCAATTCTGTTAATTCTTTCAAAGAACCAGCTCCTGGTGTCATTAATCTGTTCTACTGTTTGTTTTTATTTTATTTTAATATCATTGATTTCTTCCCTAATCTTTATTATTTCCCATATTCTTCTGGCTTGGGGCTTTATTTGCTGTTCTTTTTCCAGCTCTTTTAGTTGTAAAGTTAGGTTGTGTAATTGAGACCTTTATTCCTTCTTTAGGAAGGCATGGATTGCTATTTACTTCCCTCTTATGACTGCCTTTGCTGCATCTCAGAAGTTTTTGGCTGTCGTGTTTTCATTTTCATTGGCTTTCATGTACTTTTAAATTTCCTCTTTAATTTCTTGGGTAACCCATTAATTCTTCAGTAAGATGTTCTTGAATCTCCAAGTATTCATGGTCTTTCCAAATTTTTTCTTGTGGTTGATTTCTAGTTTCATAGCATTGTGGTCTGGAAATATGCAAGGCATTATCTTGATCTTTTTGTATTTGTTGAGGGTTGATTTGTGTCTCAGTATGTGATCTGTTCTGGATAACGTTCTATGTGCACTAAGAGGAATGTGTATTTTGCTGCTTTAGGATGAAATTTTTGGAATATATCTGTTAAGTCCATCCAGTCCAGTGTGTCATTTAAAGTCATTGTTTCCTTATTGATTTTCTGCTTACATGATCTGTCCATTGCTGTAAGGGGGTGTTCAAATCCCCTACTACTGTGGTATTATTATCAATGAGCTTCTTTATGTTTGTGATTAATTGATTTATATATTTGGATATTTCACATTGGAGGCATAAATATTTATAATTGTTAGATCTTCATGGTGGATAGACTCCTTAATTATGATATAATGTCCTTCATCTCTTCTTACAGTCTTTATTTTAAAATCTAGTTTATCTGAAGTATGGCTATTCCTGCTCTCTTGAAGACCATTAACATGATAGATGGTTCTCTATCCTTTTACTTTCAGTCTGCAGTTGTCTTTAGGTCTAAAATGCATCTCTTGTAAGTAGTACATAGATGGGTCTTGTTTTCTTATACATTCTAATACCCTATGTCTTATGATTGGAGCATTTAGTCCATTTACATTTAGAGCGAGCACTGAAAGATAGGAATTAGATAGAGTTGGGGTTTCTGGTGATGTTCTCTGGTCCTTTCTAGTCTTTGTTGCTTTTGTTCTATTTTGTCTTTTCTCCACTAAAAGTGTCCCCCTTAAGATTTCTTGCAGGGTTGGTTTAGTTTTTGTTTGTCTGGGAAACTCTTTATCTTTCCTTCTTTTTTGAATAACAGTCTCACTGATAAAGAATTCTTCGCTGCATATTTTTTCAATTCAGCACGTTGAATATATCCTGAAACTCCTTTCCAGTCTGCCATGTTTCTGTGGATAGGCCTGTTGCAAACCTGATCTGTCTGTCTTTATAGTTTAAGGGTTTTTTTTTCCCCTTGCTGCTTTCATAATTCTTTCCTTGTCTGTGTATTTTGTGAACTTGGCTATGATATGCCTTGGTGATGGTCAGTTTTTGTTGAATCTAATGGGAGTTCTCTGTGCTTCTTGAATTTTGATGTCTGTGTCCTTCCCCAGATTAGGAAAGTTTTCTGCTATAATTTGCTCACATAAAACTTCTGCCCCTTTTTCTCTCTCTTCATCTTCTGGTACTCCTATGATTCAGATGTTATTCCTTTTTAATAAGTCACTGAGTTGTGTAAGTCTTATATCATGCTCTTTTGCCTTTGTTTCCCTTTTTTTCTCTGCTTCATTATTCTCCATAATTTTATCTTCTATATCGCTGGTGCACTGCTTCATCCATCCTTGCCATTGTGGCAACCATTTGAGATTGCATCTGTGTCATAACATTTTAAATTTTGGCTTGACTACAGGCCACAGAAAGAGATTATCTCCACAGAAAGGGATTCTCTGGTGTCTTCTATGCTTTGTTCAACTTCAGCTAGTTATTTTTATTATCATGGTTCTAAATTCTAGTTCAGACATCTTATTTATATCTGTGTTGATTAAATCCCTGGTGTTATTTCTTTCCGTACTTTCTTCTGGGGTGAATTCCTTCATTTTGTCATTTTGGAGGAAGAAAAAAATTAATAAAATAAAAAATTAAAATTAAAAAATTATAAACCAAACAAAAAATCAAATAAAGAAAGCTAGATCCTCGGTGTGTTTCAGTCTGCTGGTTGAAAGCAGCTTGATAGACAAGAAAAAAAAGGGAAAGGAAAGAAAAAAGGTAAGAAATTAAAATTAAAAAAAAATATATATATAGAATAGAATAAAGAAAATGAGATATAACAAAAATTAAAAAAAATAAAAAATAAACTAAGAAAAATAAAATTTTCTCTTTCTGTATCCAAGAGAAAGATAAGAAAGAAAGAGAAAATAATTTAAGCAAAAACAGAAGCAAAGAAAACAAATAAATGGACCAGAAAACAGAAGGAAACCCAAATGAACTTACACCCAGTTTACCCTAGAAGTGAAACTATGAAAGCTTGTCTAGTCCGGACACTAAGCAGGTGGAGTGATTCGTGCTGGTATTCTGGCAGATGTGCCTGGAGGGAGCGGTTGCGTGGAACTTGGTATAACAGCTCTACTCTCCACTAGGTGGCGCTGCTTAGCTTATTGGGGTGATGCGCATGCTCATGTGGCGCACATGTGGGAGAGGTGAAAATGGCTTCACACTAGTCTCTGGCGCAGGAACTACCTTCTCCCATAGACCCGTGATCAAGCACACCTCCTTTGTCTGAAGCCTCCATCCACTCCCCACCTCTTCCCTGTCCATGTCCAAGCTGTCCGCCTGTCAGGTGGTACCTCCCTTCAGTGTTATCTCAGATGGGGTTATGTTTCAAAACCCCACACTTCAGAGACCCCCATGTCTTGGACCTGTGCCAACTCTCTGGTGGAGGCTCCTGCTGAGCAATGGCCCGGTGCTGGCTTGCCCCAGAAAATATTCATTTGATCACACAGTGGCAGTGGTTTGAGATTATGGCAAATCACAACACAAGCCAGCACCATGTTTCATTGTACTCTGGTATTGTCCCAATACCAGCAAACATGGCTGCTCTCCAGGGTCCACTGGAACCTCTGCTTGTGGGGAGGATTATGGTCTCTACCAAATGCACTCCCAGCAGAGGAACCGCTTCTCCCTGTGTGGCACATGGACCCCTCAGACCCTGCTGCCTGCTCCGGGGGATTCTCCCTATATCCTCACTGGAGCACCACCAGGCACTGAGCTCCAGAACTTCAAACTGTACTCCACTGTTTATAGAGTCCTGGTGGTATTGGAACCCTCTCCTTTCTCCCCATCAATAGTTTGGGGTAACAGATATTTTGTTCAGTCCCCTGCGAGTGTTTTCAACGTTTTTTTTTTTTTTGTTTGTTTGTTTGTTTTATTTATTTTTGGGACAGAGAGAGACAGAGCATGAACGGGGGAGGGGCAGAGAGAGAGGGAGACACAGAATCGGAAACAGGCTCCAGGCTCCGAGCCATCAGCCCAGAGCCCGACGCGGGGCTCGAACTCACGGACCGCGAGATCGTGACCTGGCTGAAGTCGGACGCTTAACCGACTGCGCCACCCAGGCGCCCCGCGAGTGTTTTCATTCTTGCTCTTTCTCTCTGCTACTTTCAGGGGGAATGCTTTTCTTGCATGACCCCAATGTGCCACAGTCTCCCCCTACCCCGTCCTCTCTGCAAAAATGGCTCCCTACCCTCCGCATCTTTTCTCTCCCCCAGTCCACCTCTCTGCACCATGTACCTGCTGAGTTCTGTGGCTCAAGTTATGCAGATTGTTGTGTTAATCCTCAGATCAATTTCCTAGGTGTTCAAAATGGTTTGTTGCTGATATAGCTGGATTTCAGGGATGAGACAAACTCAGGGTCTCTATGCAGCTCCACTATCTTAACTCCTCCCAATATTGACTCACTTTGGGGTTTTTAATTGCCTGATAAATCCCCCAAGAGTTTTAAACAAGCAGTAGTTGATAGTATGAAAAATACTAGAAAGGAAACACCCAGGAGTGAATTTTTCTTGGTAACTTTTCATTATAATACACACACACACCTGCACACACACGTTTTTATATGAGGGAAATGCCATTTAGAGCAGTTGTTGTAAATGGGTCTGTCCTAATCACTAGTTTCTCTCAAGCATTATTTCAGAATGGCTACATACTATCTGATAAAAACATGTGCTGTGTGCTTCCATATAGGAATATTATTATTTAAGGGTAAATAAGTGAGATTAAGTAGAAACTTTTTTAGTGAAAAGTCCTTTTGATTAGGTTAAGGATCCAAGTAGTATGTCATAGTAGTTAGGATGAAGTGTCTTCAACAAAGCAATTTGCTTTCACTTCAAATTCAATAACACAGTTAAACCTTGAACAATGTGTGGGTTAGGAATGCTGAACTGAATCCTCCATACAGTGGAAAATCCATGTATAACTTTTGGTCTCCCCAAAACTTAACTACTAATAGCCTACTGTTGACTGGAAGTCTTCCTGATAACCTAAACAGTTGCTTAACACATATTTTGTCTGTGGTATGTATTACATGCTGTATTCTTACAGTAAAGTGAGCTAGAAAAAAGAAAATGTTATTAAGAAAATCATAACGAAGAGAAAATACATTTACAGTATAGTACTGTATTCATATAAAAAAAATCCACGTGTAACTGAATCCAGTACAGTTCAAAACCATCTTGTTCAAGGGTCAGCTGTATTTGTTTGGGATGCTATTGTTTGAAGATCCTTGTGGATCTTTTATTTCATTGACATTCATATGTACAATGAGTAATGACTGGGAAGATATTATTATTCTGTCCTCAATAATGTGTGTTGCTCAATAAATATTTGTTCAGTGAGTAAAAAAATACGTTGTTGGTACAACATGGGAAGTATAGTGGATAAAGTTGGGAACTGGTAGTGAGCTAAATCGCTGAGACAGATTCTGAAATAATATTTTGTAAGTAAATTTAAAAATTAAAAACTTCTTGTATCTTGAGTTTTATTTCCTCCAAACCTCACCATATTAACAGGGTGGAAAATGGGACTTTCACTCTTTGGGTAAGTTTCTTATATATTTAAAGAGTAATTTCATAGGCAATTAGAGAATGACCCAGATCTTGTTACTCACAGTCTGGTTCCCAGAACAGCAGCATTGGCTTCACCTGGGAGCTAGTTAACATGCAGAATCCCAGAATCCACCACAGACCTACTGAATTGAAATTTGCATTTTAATAAGATCTCCGGTGATTTATCTGCACATTAAAGCTGCATATAAAGAACGGCTGGCCTTAAAGTTTGGCATTGAAGAAGAAAGGAGATTAAAAACGGGGGGACCAATAAAGAATATGTGAAAATAATACAGGTGCTATACATGTAGATTCAGAAGGCATAAGCCTAAAATGTCTTTGATTCAGCTTTTATTAAAATTAAGTTGAAGTCAAAGGCAGCAAGCTTCAAAAACAGGAATCTCGAAAGAATGAGATGCTTTGAAATATTGGAAAATATTGTGAGACCACAAAAGAATGGGAAGGCCTTTAATATCTAAAATATTTGGAAAATACAGTTATGTAAAAAAAAAAATTACACACACACACACACACACTCACATTGCTGTGCTTCCAACCATGATGGGACAACAGGAACCTAATTTACCCTCCCGACATGCACTTGAAATTTCCTCAAATATGAAACTCCTGTTTGTAGACATTGACCAATAAGTGGTATTGGTCTGTGATCCCTGACAGAAGGGAAACAAATTAAGGAAGTCTGTGATCCCTTGGGATTTTGCCTGGAGGTACACCCAAGACTGTAGAGCACAAAGGTAGATCCCTATCACGACATAGTAATCTTTTTGAGTTTCAGAGGTGAAGAAAGGAGTTCATGGAGGCTGAGGTGGCAGGAAGTTGGAGGGCATTAAGCTAAAGAGGAGGGGGCTGTGCAAAAAAATAATAAAAGAGCTCCCAAATCACTTGAATCTTTGCTGAATACTAAGATATGCATGTTTGGGATGAAAATTCACCAAACCAGGCCAAGAGCAACCAGAGAAATGTGAAGCAGATTGTGACTGGTGAAGAGTAGAAGAGATACAGAAATCAAGATGCTCCTCTCATGCCTCGTTCCCCAAGTTTCTTAAATGGGGCACTAGAGAGGTATGAGAGAATGACCAGATCTGCTCATCTCTTGGGTCTCAAGCTACCTTGACTTCAAAAACATTCCTGAAAGTTAAATGGACTTTTCTTCTTGTCTCAGGCTTGGCTGGGGCCCAAAGGCAAATTACTGGCGGATTATTGGTCCATCAATTGCCAAAAGATGACCCCCTAAAAGAGCCTGTGAGTGGTGACCCCATTCCATACTTTAAGGGTATATAAGGAGAAGCCTGGAGATGGTTGAGGTGAAGAGTTTATGGGGTGAGGCTTCCTTGGAAAGAGTTGAGGGTATCCTCTTCATCTTTTTTGCCTGTCTTCTGTTGAGATCGGGATGGGGATTCTCCCCATTTTAAATGAGGGGTCGTTCAAAGATGTACGCAGCTTGACATGCATCCTTGAAGTTTGGGGACTGTGGGAAATAGTACTTATCTAAACACCAAATAATGGGAACCTGGCTGGAGCACTGTGCCTGGCTACAGGAGACAAAGTTTCATGTTCCATGAACCAGATATGAAACCTATAAATGAAACCTTCTGGAGCCATCTTGAAAGAGACTCTCCAAATGGTTTCTTGGAGAGTTGGGAGTCCATAGCTGGAAACCAGGAATAGGCAGCGGTGGTCAGTCAAAGGAAGCTTCTCTGGTGCCAGCTAAATGCCATCAAAGGTCCAGCAGGGCCATCGCAGAGGAAGCCACAAGAGACTCCTATGATGAGAAGGTCAGCTTTAAATACTGCTATTCTAACCAGACAACCAGCGCTAATTACAAATGTGCCTATGGAGGAAACTGTCTCCTCCCTCCCCACTTGCCAGTCCTGTGGGGCCAGCAGGGAATAGAGTGGGAGAAGTAAGCAAGGTTGGGGCAAGAGGAGGAAGCCATGCAGATCTCCCGCCTGGCGCGGTGCTGATCCGGGGGAAGGGCAAAACAGGTAATTGGTGAGAAATTTCAGAAAGACATTTTAATACTTAAAAAATAACGGCACAAGCATATGATAGGCATGAGATCCCATTGAGGGCTGTAAAATGAGTTGACAGAGGAGGCTGAAATGGTAAACTCTAAGAAAGAATGAAGTTGCTTCCTACTTACACTCCGGTTACTAATACACTAGAATTATCTTTATTTGAGTTTCAAGTGAGGAATATGCTAAGAATAAGGATATTCATAAGATTTCAACAAAAGTAATGGAAAGCATCCAAAAATGCATGATCTATTGAAAATAACTTGCACACACACATACATATGTATGTGTACATATATATACACATACATATATATATGTATGTATGTATGTGTGTGTGTATATATACATATATATGTGTGTATATATATGTGTGTATATATATATACGTGTGTATATATATATATATATATATATATATATATACACACATATATATACATTTTTTTTTGCTGCATAAAGGTGATTTTATTAAAGCACAGGGACAGAACCCATGGGCAGAAAGAGCTGCCCCACATAGCCTATATTTTCCACTACATTGTGTATTATCAAATTCTGTCCCCTCAAAGAAATTTATCTTTTGCTTCTAAACAATTAAAAGAAACATTTTTAAGACAAAATTCACATATTATTTACTAAACTCTTTGAAACTACAGATTAGACATGATAATAAAAATTATTTTCATATCAGCTTTGAAATGGAAATTGATACAGACTTTCAAATAAATTTTTTTCCTGAAACCTATTACCAATTACCATGTTTTCCCCCAGGGAAATGAACAAAATGTTCAAGACCCTGACTTCCATATAAAAAAATGTGGACAAGACTCTATCCATACATGACAATGGGAGGATTTTAAATATTTCATCTAAAGAATGAGAATTCTAGCAATTAGCCAAAATCAAAGTATTCGGAACCCAGTGTAGTGAAATTTCAAAGAACAACATCCCAGATATCTGCAGGCTCTTACATACAAGCTATTCAGCAGGAAACTTATGGTTGCATGAACTCTCAAAGATTTGTTCTGTAAAAAGAATATAAATTGCATGCCAGAAAACAATATTTCCCCTTAAGGGTCTGAGAGATGAAATTAAATACATTTGGGCCTTCAAAAACTTCCAGGAGTTATGTTACAGGCAAAAACTAGACAAAGGATGAGTTACCCACAGTGTGTGCATTTATTTGTTATTATTTTTAATTTTTTAATGTTTATTTATTTTTGACAGAGAGAGAGAGAGAAAGAGAGAGACAGAGCATGAGCGGGGGAGGGGCAGAGAGAGAGGGAGACACAGAATCTGAAGCAGGCTCCAGCCTCTGAGCTGTCAGTACAGAGCCCGAAGCAGGGCTGGAACTCACCAGCTGTGAGATCATGACCTGAGCCGAAGTCAGATGCTCAATCTACTGAGCCACCCAGGTGCCCCTGTGTGTGTTTATAAAATAAAAATACTCATCATAGCCAAGCAGTTTCAACCTGATATTTGCTAAGTAGCATCAGGAACTCAGACTCCAATGTTAGAAATGGTAATTGTGTGAGTCTGCACAGTGTATATAACCCAGTCAATAAAACAAGTGACAGAGGCTTAGCACATGGCTTTAGGTTGTAGTCTGAGGAAGCTTTGAGGGCTCTGCATATTTTAGAGGGAGGAACCCCCACTCCCACCACCACCACCACCAACACGGGCCTGCCTGGTCCTCTGGCTCTGGTCTAGGACGTGTTGCCAGCTAGCCCACGCTCTGGGCTCCGTCTTGGTTAAAGATGGACAACTTCCCAGAACAGCAACATCAGACAAGGCCAATCTGTGATCGTGATGGATTGTGACTTAAAGAAGACTATTCCATAATCACACACAAACAGGCACATTGTTCAAGCCACAGAAATAGAACTCCTCTCGTGGCCTGTCAGCATGCGCTCCAGAACAAAGCTCTGCTTCCTCAAACCCTCCCCATCACCAGGCCAGATGCCATCAAACCTTTCTAACCCCCCACAGTTCCTCCTGGGAGGCCTTCTCTCTCCCAGCCATGAGTCACAACCCCAGCTTGGTCAACTACAGGTGTGATCCTGGTCTTTGGCTGGAGGGCAGATCCGGACAGAGATGTCATTTACACTCGGTAAAACATGCCCACCTTAAGTACACCCACTTTCTATGAATTTGGCCAAATGGACACATCCATGTATCCACCACCAAAATAAAGATGCAGAACATTTTCTGTCACTTTGTGCTGCTTCTCAGTCCAACCCCACACAGCTTGAGGAACAGGGAACCTGACTTGCCACCTCTGGTCTAGAGTTTGGAGTCTATACCTTTCTCTGCCTGTTTTCTTCCTTTCAACATATGTTATTGCTAAAAAAAAGACATTTTATCTCTTCCTTTGCAGCAGGTAAGGTTCTTACCTCCTTTCTTTGTCATACTGCACAAACTGAGATCTCTTAGGTAATACCAAATAGAAGTGTCCAGAGTGAACACATTTGCATTTTTGCTGATCTCAGGCTGTCACCATTAACTGCGATGTTAGCTGTGGATTTTGCATAGACAGCCCCCATCAGATGGAGGCATTCTCTTCCTCCTTTGCTTACAGCTTTCACTATGAACAAGTGATGAACTTTGTCAAATGCTTTTTATATATCTATTGAGATGATCATATGGGGTGTACAGACTGTAATTCTATTAATATGGTAAATTACAGTCATCAATGTTTGAACGTTAAACCAACGTTCAAACCAACGTTTGAATTGGTTATTCAAAAAACCAATGTTTGCAATTCTAGGATAAATCCCTATTTGACATATTCTCTTATTGTTATTTTGCTGGATTTGATTTGCTAATACAGTAAAAGCTTGGTTTGTGAGCATAATTCATTCTGGAAATTGTACATCAAATATTTCCCCATAAGAAATAGCAGAAATTCAGATGATTCATTCCACAACCCAAAAGTATTCCTATAAAAATTATTATAATACTGTAATATAGTACAAAATAATAAAGAAAATATAAAATATAAAGAGAAATAAAGAAATTAACCTACACTTACCTTTGAAAACCTTTGTGGCTGGTGCGAGGGAGACTAAACAGAGGGGGGTTATTGTGTAGGATGATTTTCACTATCACTAACAGAATCACTGCTATCTATTGGCTCAATGGAATCTTTTTGCGCAATTTTAACAAGGAACCTCTCCAATGACACTTGCTTTTGCTTCCTTTTGAGGATTTTGTGGAAATATGACATTGCATTGTCATTAAATAGATTCGTCGCTCACACTGCTACAGCCTTATTTGATGGTGTTTTTCTATAAAATTTTGCACTATTTCCCACATTGTCTACATCTCCCTAATCTCATTTGAAGTGAAGGATTCCTCTACCTTTTTCTCCTCCTCCTCTGTAAATGAGATGTAGATGTAGACTTCTTACAAAATCTTGCAGTTTCAGTCATTTGTTCATACTCCTCAATGATTCCTTCTTAACTTCCACCGTAATCATCTCCTTCTTCTTACCGCCTTTCTTTTCAACCTTTTTCCTGCATTGGGGCCATTGTATACTCACACGGGTATTGACTATAGTATGGAATTAATAAACTCTTTTCATATACTGTATTTCATGTAACTGTCAATAAGGCAGCAGAGAAAAGGGTCTATATCTGCAGGCAGCCTGACCTAGAAGGAAGCAAAGCATTCCTAAGCTTATTCTTGTCTGGAAAAGCAAAGGACTGTCCATAGGTGCTTTGAAGTGACAAAAAATACACTAGTCCCAGTTGTGGGCACCTTCCAATGTTCTGAAAATCACTGATTTCTGCCAAATACCATGGCCTGAGACCAAGCATCCGAGCATGGGAGGTGATTACCCACAATCCTGCATTGAGAGAGAGACAGAGTTGGTTCTGTCTCTCAGAGCTGTTGTATTGGTTCAGTTGTGATCATGTGACATTCAGCATCATGTACTATTCGTATTACAAGACATTGCTTGTGTATCAAGTTAAAATTTATTAGAAATGTTTTCTTGTCTTGTGGAACACTTGCAGAACAAGTTACTCGCAATCCAAGGTTTTACTGTACTTTGTTAAAGATTTTTGTGCTGCTTTTAATGAGGAATATCAGTGTGCAATTTTCTTGTAAAGTCTTTGATTTTTGAATGACAGAATACACATCTTTTCTGTAAAATGAATTAAAAAATATTCTTTACTGCTCAGTGTTTTTAAAAAGTATTTCCTAAAATATTTGATAAACTCACCGATAAAGACATCTGAATCTAGAGGTTATGTATGGGAAGATTTTAATCACGAATTAGATTTATTTAACTGATATAGGTCAGGTTTTCTATTTCTTCTTGAGTCAGTTTTGGTAATTGTGACTTTTAAAGAATTTGTCCATTTCATTTAGCCTGTTGAATTTATTCCCATACAGTAATCCATAATATTTTCCTATTATTGTTTTAATATCTCAGATCTATAATCTCCTAGGTCACTCATGATATCGGTAATTTTCTCATCTCACTTTTTAAAAGATTCATTAATTTTATCTATTTTTTGTTTTCAAAAATTAGCTTTGGTTTTATCGATTTTCCATATGTTATCCTTTTCTATTTCATTGATTTCCACCCTTTGACTATTGTGAATAATGCTGTCATGAGTATGGATGTGCAATATCTGTTCTAGTCCCTGTCCACAATTCTTTTTTTTTTAATTTTTATGTTTATTTATTTTTGAGAGAGAGAGACAGAGACAGAGACAGAGCATGAGTGGGGGAGGGGCAGAGAGAGAGGGAAACAGAATCTGAAGCAGGCTCCAGGCTCTGAGCTGTCAGCATAGAGCCTGACACGGGGCTTGAACTCACAAGCCGTGAGATCATGACCTGATCTGAAGTCAGATGCTTAACCACCTGAGCCACCCCGGCGCCCCAGCTGCTCTCAGTTCTTTTGGATAATACCCAGAGGTTGAATTGGTGGATCATATGGTAATTCCACTTGTTATTTTTTTAGGAACCACCATATAGTTTTCCATAACAACTGCACCACATTACATTCCTTCCAGTCGTATGCAAGGCTTCCAGTTTCTTCACATTTGCACAAACGCTTCTTTTCTAGCCTCCCCCACCTCCTCCTCTCCCTCCTTCTCCTTCTTCTCCTGCTGTTCCTCCCTCTCCTCCTCCTCCCCCCTGCTTCTTCTTCATACTAGTTATCCTAATTGATATAAAGTGAAATCTCACTCTGGTTTGGATTTATATTTCCCTAATGACATCTTTTCATGAACTTATTGGTCATTTGTTTATCTCCTTTGGAGAAACATCTCTTCAAGATTTGTATCCTTTTTTTAAACTTTTTTTTTTTTTTTTTTTGCTGCTGTTGTGTTGTAGGAGTTCTTTATATATTCTGGATATTAACCCCTTATCAGATATATGATTTGCAAATACTTTCCCCTATTATATGGGTTGCTTTTTCACTCTGTTGATAGTGTCTATTATGTATTTTTTAAGTTTATTTATTTATTTTGAGAGAGAGAGCGAGAGAGCATGAGCAGTGGAGGGGTAGAGAGAGAGGGAGAGAGAAAATCCCAAGCAGGCTTCGTGCTCTCAGTGCAGAGCCTGATGTGAGATTATGACCTGAGCTGAAACCAAGAGTCAGATGCTTAACTGACTGAGCCACCCAGTCACCCCCATTATGTATTTTTTATACCTTGTATTTATAGTTTCATAATGCCCATGTTTTTATTTAAGTCACTGAGCATATTTATATTTATAAAATCTTTTTAACATCCCTATCTGCTAACTCAATCATCTCTGTCATTTATGCATCTGTTTCTATTGATTATTTTTTCTCCTGGTGATGGGCTGTGTTTTCCTGTTTCTTAGCATGTGTGTTAATTTGTTTCCTTTTGTTGGATTGTGGACATTGTGGATTTTATATTGCTAAACCCTGAATTTTGTTGTATTTCTAG
Organism: Neofelis nebulosa; assembly: GCF_028018385.1. Classification (NCBI taxonomy): domain Eukaryota; kingdom Metazoa; phylum Chordata; class Mammalia; order Carnivora; family Felidae; genus Neofelis; species Neofelis nebulosa. The sequence goes on along the minus strand of NC_080794.1, from coordinate 4,499,752 downwards.
AGTTTGGAGCTTTGTCCTGGCAGGTCTTCATGTGCAGATCACTTTGGTCATTTGGAGACTTGTTTTTAAACATGGTTAGGGTGGCTCTACAGTAGCCTTTACCTTTAGCTAGTTCAGCTCCTTAGTTAAAGGATGGCTCTTCCTCCATCTCTACTGAATGTCTTTGTTTTCTGTAAGGTCTCTCCATTGTAGATGGTGGGAAAATAATTGATTCCTAGCCTTAGTTCTCTGTGTGCCCTGGGGATGATTAGGCTTACAACTCCCCAGCAATTGCTGTTTTCCCAGAAGTTGTTTTTAGTCTGACCTCATAGAGCTTTATTCTATGAGTGTGCAAACTTTGAAATTTAACCAAAAACTCAAGAGGAGTTTGGAGTCTACATGTAAATTAGCTTATTTTGTGCTTGGGAATAAACTGCTGACATCAGTGCAACTATACTTGAATTTCTCTTAATTGTTATACTATTTGGGAGGATTATGATCATGTACTATATATTTTTTAAGTCAATTTTGGCATATCTTCTGATATAAAATTGCACAAGCGGGTTATTATTATGGCACATGTGCTATATGCTTAAACCGTTGTTTGAGAAAAGTGAGTATCTACACAGCTCTTGTTCTCATTAAAGTGAAAAGTCAGCTGATCAATGTAAAAGTATCCAAAGTATAGCTTCAGCACTTCCTGTAAGTTTTGGAGTTTCTTTTGGGCCTATCTTTTTTATTTTATCATATGAAATATGTGAAATTATTAGATATTAGTAAGCCAATTTAAAGTAAAATAATTTCTATTATTCCTTTCTTAGGTGGCTAGGTTAATTAAAATGTATTCTGAGGGGCGCCTGGGTGGCTCAGTCGGTTAAGCGCCGATGTCAGCTTAGGTCATGATCTCATGGTTCGTGGGTTCAAGCCCCACATTGGGCTCTGTGCTGATAGCTCAGAGCCTGGAGTCTGCTTCTGATTCTGTGTCTCCCTCTCTCTTTGCCCCTCCCTTGCTTGCACTGTCTGTCTCTCTCAAAAATAAATAAATGTTGAAAAATTAAAAAGAATTAAAATAAAAAATGTATTCTGAGATTGCAAGGCTTACTTTTGGCAAAAAATTTCCATTTGCTGCCACCTATGTGTGAATGAAGATTTTCTCAATTTCTGTTCAACCAAAATAAACTATTGAGATAAATTATATACTATTACTAATAAAAATAGTGACTGACATTAAAACTCCAGCTTAAAATTTTGTGTTCTTTAAGGAGGAGTTACAGTTCTTGTCCATTGGTTTTATAACAAATAAATGTTGTAATTTTACATATCTAATATTTTTACTGATAAAAAAATTTTTAATCTGTATTATCAAAGTTCTAAATAAGATTTCATTTCATAAAAGGTCTCATTGCTGAAACAAAAAAGTTACAAAATATGGAAACTTGGGACACCTGGGTGGCTCAGTCAGTTGAGTGCCCAACTCTTGATTTCGGCTCAGGGCATGATCCCAGGGTTGTGGGATCGAGCCCCACATCAGATTCTGTCTTAAGCATAGAGCCTGCTTAAGATTCTCTCTCTCTCTCTCTCTCTCTCTCTCTCTCTCTGTCCATCTCCCCTGTTGGCACATTTTCCCTCTTTCTAAAATAAAAGAAAGAAAGAAAAAAAAGAAAATATGGAACCTCAGTTTATTTTCTTAGAAATCTCTAATTTCAGAAATCTGCATTTAACTTTTGACTAGCTAAAAACTTAACTACTAATAGCCTACTGTTGACCAGAAGCCTTATTGATAACAGAGTCAATTGACACATATTGTGTATATTATAGGTACTGTGTGCTGTATTCTTACAATAAATTAAGCCAGAGAAAAGGAAATATTAAGAAAATCATAAATGAGAGAAAATACATTTACAGTACTGTACTGTTAAAAATCTGCATCTAGGGGCGCCTGGGTGGCGCAGTCGGCTAAGCGTCCGACTTCAGCTGGGTCACGATCTCGCGGTCCGTGAGTTCGAGCCCCGCGTCAGGCTCTGGGCTGATGGCTCGGAGCCTGGAGCCTGTTTCCGATTCTGTGTCTCCCTCTCTCTCTGCCCCTCCCCCGTTCATGCTCTGTCTCTCTCTGTCCCAAAAATAAATTTAAAAAAAAAAAAAAAATCTGCATCTAAGTGGATGCACTCAGTTCACATCCATGTTGCTCAATGATCAACTGTAATGTAACTCTACGGATCTCATTTTTTGTTATCACAAAATGCTCAGCTGAAATTAGGAGAAAAATAGCATTGATGGTTCAGAGTTACTAAAAGCAACTGTGCTGATGTCACGTAAATGCCTTCAGACAATAAAGATAGATAATTCCGTAGAAATATATTACAGGGGCGCTTGGATGGCTCAGTCAGTTAAGTGTCTGACTTCAGCTCAGGTCATGATCTCATGGTTCATGAATTGGAACCCCACGTAGCTCAATTGGTTAAACTTCCTACTTCACCTCAGGTCATCATCTCGTGGTTTGTGAGTTCAAGCCCCATGTCGAGCTCTGTGCTGACCACTCAAAGCCTGGGGCCTGCTTCGGAATCTGTGTCTCCCTCTCTCTCTGCCCCTACCCCGCTAATGTTCTGTCTCTCAAAAAATAAATAAACGTTAAAAATCTTTAAAAAATGAAATATATTACAGATCAGAAAAGATACACTGATTATACATTATAATCAATATATCCTTATATGAGATCTAAGAAATAGCTGATGATCCATAAATGGACATCGGAGTTTCCCCAATTTTATCAAAATACTGTGTATATGTATACTTTTTCTGGGGGAAAGGGCCCATGGATTCCATCAGATACTCAGAGAAAGCAGTGCCCCTGAATGTTAGGTGTCATTCACTTTTTAACATTAAAGAGATAGCTTTCAAATAGGTATCGAGAATTATAAACTGTGCATACCTATGACCTAGTAATTCCCATCCCTACCAATCTATCCAAAGGCAAGCATTCCGTGTATGCAAAAGGATGTTTAATAATAATAACGGTTAACATTTATTGACAGTTCACTCTGTGCCAGCTACTGTGATACACATTTGCATGCGTTATCTCATTTAATCCTCACTGAACCGTATAAGCTAGGTACGGCTATTGTTAGATATCATTTTACAGACTAGGAAGACAAGGTTTTGGAGTTCATGAAACTCACCCGAGGGCACCCATTTAGTTAGTGTGTAGTATTATGAAGATGTGAAGCCAGGCAATTTGATTTTACAACTGGACTTATTTATTTATTTATTTATTTAGTTTTTAGGAAGGAGTAAATGTAGTTTATTTTTTTCCTTTTTTTTCCATTCTTTTATTCTTTTTTTTTCAATATATGAAATTTATTGTCAAATTGGTTTCCATACAACACCCAGTGCTCATCCCAAAAGGTGCCCTCCTCAATACCCATCACCCACCCTCCCCTCTCTCTCACCCCCCCATCAACCCTCAGTTTGTTCTCAGTTTTTAACAGTCTCTTATGCTTTGGCTCTCTCCCACTCTAACCTCTTTTTTTTTTTTTTTTCCTTCCCCTCCTCCATGGGTTTCTGTTAAGTTTCTCAGGATCCACATAAGAGTGAAACCATATGGTATCTGTCTTTCTCTGTATGGCTTATTTCACTTAGCATCACACTCTCCAGTTCCATCCACATTGCTACAAAAGGCCATATTTCATTCTTTCTCATTGCCACGTAGTACTCCATTGTGTATATAAACCACAATTTCTTTATCCATTCATCAGTGGATGGACATTTAGGCTCTTTCCATAATTTGGCTATTGTTGAGAGTGCTGCTATAAACATTGGGGTACAAGTGCCCCTATGCATCAGTACTCCTGTATCCCTTGGGTACATTCCTAGCAGTGCTACTGCTGGGTCATAGGGTAGGTCTATTTTTAATTTTCTGAGGAACCTCCACACTGCTTTCCAGAGTGACTGCACCAGTTTGCATTCCCACCAACAGTTCAAGAGAGTTCCCATTTCTCCACATCCTCGCCAGCATCTATAGTCTCCTGATTTGTTCATTTTGGCCAGTCTGACTGGCGTGAGGTGATATCCGAGTGTGGTTTTGATTTGTATTTCCCTGATGAGGAGCGACGTTGAGCATCTTTTCATGTGCCTGTTGGCCATCCGGATGTCTTCTTTCGAGAAGTGTCTATTCATGTTTTCTGCCCATTTCTTCACTGGGTTATTTGTTTTTCGGGTGTGGAGTTTGGTGAGCTCTTTATAAATTTTGGATACTAGCCCTTTGTCCGATATGTCATTTGCAAATATCTTTTCCCATTCCGTTGGTTGCCTTTTAGTTTTGTTGGTTGTTTCCTTTGCTGTGCAGAAGCTTTTTATCTTCATAAGGTCCCAGTAATTCATTTTTGCTTTTAATTCCCTTGCCTTTGGGGATGTGTCGAGTAAGAGATTGCTACGGCTGAGGTGAGAGAGGTCTTTTCCTGCTTTCTCTTCTAGGGTTTTGATGGTTTCCTGTCTCACATTCAGGTCCTTTATCCATTTTGAGTTTATTTTTGGGAATGGTGTGATAAAGTGGTCTAGTTTCAACCTTCTGCATGTTGCTGTCCAGTTCTCCCAGCACCATTTTACAACTGGACTTTAAACAATCACACGATGCTAAAAAAGGATGCTCATCAGATTGTCTTATGTAATGATGATAATTGGCAAATTATGATACAGCCATAGTAGAGAATACTATACAGCTATTAAAACTCATGTTGGGGGTGCCTGTGTGGCTCAGTCATTTGAGCATCCAGCTCTTGATTTCGGTTCAGGTCATGATCTCATGACTCATGAGACTCTGCACTGACAGTGCGGAGCCTGCTTGGGATTCTCTCTCTCCCTCTCTCTCCTGCTCTTCCCCTGCTTGTACTCTCTTTCTCTCAAAATTAATGAGTTAAAAAAAATGAAACTCATGTTGTAGGAAACCATTTATTGACAATGGAAATGTTCTTGTTGGAAGGCTGCCTGAAAAAGCAATTATAGTATGTTTTGTATTTATATACCTGTTCGTGTACCTATACATAAGTGGAAAGAAAACTGGAAAATTCAGACTTACTGGTAGATTATCTCTGGGTGACATGACTGTGAATTATTTTCTTTCTGTTTTACCATGAGTTCCATGTTTTCTCGGTTAAACATGTATTTCTTTTGTAATTATGAAGAGCTTATTAAGCACTTGGGCTTGAGATTGCCAGTCAAGTCATAGCACACAACAACAGTGTTACTTCACAAATTCCTCCATCTCGGTGGACAGTTGGGATGAGTGTGTACAAAATGGCACATTTAAAGTGTGGTTTATGCAACTCTGCCACTACCCAAAACTTCTGGGTTTAGAGAAAGAGTATGGGCATAGACCTTTAATATGTGATGTCCAACACAGGAAAGTGAGTATGATTAACACATATAAGCCAATATTTATCTTTAAAAGAAGAAATGTATTTGGGGTGCTTGGGGGACTCAGTTGGTTGAGTGTCTGACTTTGGCTCAGGTCATGATCTCACGGTTTGTGAGGTCGAGCCTCACAGCAGGCTCTGTGCTGAAAGCTCAGAGCCTGGAGCCTGCTTCGGATGCTGTACTCCTTCTCTCTCTCTCTCTCCCCTTCCTCTGCTCACTCACCCTCTATCTCTCAAGAATAACTAAACATTACAACAAAAAAAGAAATGTATTTGTTGACTTTACATTTAATAGTGATAAAATTCTGCAGAACACATAATGGGATTAAAAGAGTTTATATAAGGTCAGATTCAGATCCATAGGACATGAGATGTTGGCCTAAAAAAATGGTGATGCCACCAATTAAAACACCCTTGGACACCAACTTTAATAGGCTTTAACCCTGGACATGCTTCTAAAAAAAATTAACTTCCACAGAGAAAGGAACTACCTCTGCCCAGAACATTTCAGGATCATTTGCAATAATTTAATGCATGAAAGAGTATTATAAACACAGTGCCATGACTGAAGCCAACTGAGAGAGATTTCTACCATGATCTCCTTCATATTTTTATGATGCTTAAAAGGGATTAGAGTCTTTAAACCGTATGAAGTATTAGGGTATTCTTTATTTTTACTATTACTCTGTTAGTGAGAAAAATGTTAAAATTAAAGGTTTTTCAAATCACCCGTTCTGTTTCATATAAGCACGAGACAATGAGCAGAGTCCAAGGCAAGTTGTTGTCTAGGGGGCCCCCTCTGTACCCTTCTTTTGTTTTGGGTGCTACCTTCCTTTGAAGGTGAATCATTTTGCTAAGCTAAATCACTGTGGTGTTGGGTGTATGAGTTTATGTGTGTGTGTGTGTGTGTGTGTGTGTATTAGTGTATGTGTTGTGTGTGTGTGTGTGTATGAGTGTGTATGTGTTGTGAGTGTGTCTATAAATGTGTGTTCTGTAAGTATAAGTGTGTGTTGTATTTATGTGTGAGTATGCATTATGTATTTAAGTGTGTGTTGTGTGTGTATGTTGTATGAGTTTTGTATTTGTGTGTTGAGTTTGTATTTAAGTGTTATAAGTGTGTGTTGTGAATGCCAAGTGTGTTGTATGTAGTATGTATTGTGTGTATGTTGTATGTTGTGTGTCCCAGGTGTGTAACTGTGTACATGTTGTGTGTATAAGTATATTGTGTGTTGTATATACTTAAATGTGTGTGTGTGTGTGTGTGTGTGTGTGTGTTGTGTGCTCCTACAGTGCCCATTACAAAGGACACAGTATGTGGTTAGTTTGTATTAATTAAATGAGTATAAGGGTATTTTTTAATAATTGAAATATAATTAACATACAGTGTTATATTAGTTTCAGGTATTCAATAGGGAACATTTCTTAAATAGATATTTTTAGATGGGTTTTAAGAAGGTATTTTTGACGAGTTTTAGATGGGTTTGAGCAGAGGGGAATTCTGTTTTTAGCCAGTGTCTAATGATGGTGGGACACCTACTTGAGACATTTTGGTTCAATTCTGCCTGGGCCCCTTTAAAATTTGGAGATTTGATGTACTCTGCAGCTGTAAAACTTCCTTGTCTCCCTACATGGAAAAGACATATTTAAAAAGATCACTTTATGGGGCGCCTGGGTGGCTCAGTCGGTTAAGTGTCCGACTTCGGCTCAGGTCATGATCTCGTGGTCTGTGAGTTCAAGCCCCACGTTGGGCTCTGTGCTGACAGTTCAGAGCCTGGAACCTACTTTGGATTCTGTGTCACCCTCTCTCTCTGCCCATCCCCATTCATGCTCTGTCTCTGTCTCAAAAATAAATAAACATTAAAAAAATTTTTTTAAAGATCACTTTATAAAGATCATCTTCTTGTTCTTGCTCAACCATCACTAAAAAATCTATTTCCTTAGATCCCTTAATCTTGCCAGTGCTTTCCCAAATCACATCCATTATTTTTCCTTTTTCTTCTAAGTGTATAAATTTGGTTACAATTTTTCAAAGAATCAAGCTATGTTGATTTTCCTTGTCTGTGAAATATTACGAATATAGTGCCATCTAGTGTGCAGAAAGCAGAAAATCCAATGCAAATAATTCAAACAGGATTCTTTAATTTTTGAAACAGGCTCTTTGACTTTGGGTGATACAGAGTTTGCAGGAAAAATTACCAAATTTGCTTGAATTTTGATTCATTTGAGTCACATTTGCATCTCTTATAAACAACTACCTGTTTCAGAGAAAAAGACTTGGCTTATTGAAGATGTCAGTAAAGACAAACCATAAGACGTAGAGATTTTTCCAGTTTTTAGTTAGAGCTTACACTCAACCATGGGTCACTATAACTCACATGATCAAACACATTTAAAAAATATCTTCTGCTCTTGTAGCAGAATCTTTTTTTGAATAAATATTTTCCTATACACTTATGAAATAAAATTAGATACGTATTTCCTGCAGAAACCATTCCTTAATAGACTTAAAATTTTTTAGAGAGATACAAGAATGTGTTCTGACTTTTCAAAATTCAGAGTGAGAAAATTGTACCTCCTGGATCCTTGTCAGTAGCATATTTTCGGCAATCTCTACAGATGTGTCCTAGTGGTATCTCCTGCTACGAAACAAACAATGCTAGGCTGGACCATCACCAGGAGGAAGACCACAATCCACAGAGATCCATCGGCTCTTTGTAGGGAGTGGCAAGAGGCAGAATGGCCATCGAGTAAAAATAGTATTAGTTCCCTATTCTACAGTTCTCGGGAAAGAGAACTTTTATATGTAGTTTGTGCCATTATGCCATATCTTTGCATTCTAGGAAAGAACAGAAAGGAGAAAAGGTAATAGATGGCAGTGGGCTTTGGGTCATGGTACTGTATTTCTCTGTTGGAGCCCCTTTGGGATTTTGTACGTAGACAGAACCCAACAGGGCTGTTTCTTCCAGTACAATGGATGAGCATCCTCTGCCAGTTAGGAGTGCTAACCGTGCTGATGGCTCCCAGGAATGGGCCTATTCTCAGATAATACTAACCTAGAAAGTTTTCTTATGGGTCAGGGAAGATATTTGAGAAGCTGTGACATGACCTTCCTCTGCTTTCTACTGTCCAGGTCTTTTTAACACATGAGTTGTTTGACCTCTTTGCTCTCTTTCCAGAAAGCTTTCTCCAGCTTGCTTCTCTTCACATGCTTCATCAGAGCCACTTAGCACCTTCCGCTATCACTAAAATTCAGATGACTCTAGAATTTCTCTCCAGCTCCAGCCTCTGTGTCAAATTCCAGCTCCAGCTCCACCTCCCATTCGGATGTCTCTAGAGTTTTCTGCCACTCAGAACCACAAACTGTGCATGTCCAAAAATCACTGTCAATGTTTCTAAGTGCCAATTCTCCTCTCTGTGCCTCGGTTCTGTGGATGTCCTGCAACCTCCCATGTGGCTAACTGCTCTGCCTCACCTGACCACTTGCTCTTTGTTGACCTCTGCAAATGGTAGTCTCCAATTTGGAGATTGGAAACTTGCTCTCACATGCTCCTTTTACTCTTTGCTCTTGCTAGTATATCTGATAAAATCTTCTCTGTGGCTCTAGCTATGCCCTCTATTTTACACACAACTGTCTTATTCAATATTTCAAAACGTGTTCCAGTCCGTTACGGAATGAATTGTGTCTCCACAAATTCTTATGTTGAAACCTTAACACCCAGTATCTCTGAATGTGACCGTATTCGGAGATAGGGTCTTTGCAGAGGTTATCAGATCAAAAGGAGTCATTAGAGTGGGCCCTAATCCAATATGATTGGTCCTTACTAAAAGAGGAAATTGAGTCACAGACATCTACAAAGGGAAGACCATATGAAGACACAGGAAGATCTACAAACCAAGTGGAAGCCTCAGAAGAAACCAACACTGCCAACAACTTGATCTCAGAATCCTGCCTCCATATAGACTTTATACTCAAGCTACAGCATCAACTCTTCCCTGGGTCTCTAGCCTGACAGCCTGTCTTGCAGAATTCAAACTCCCCAGCCCCAAATCATGTGAGTTAATTCCTTAAAATAAATCTCATGTGTGTGTGTGTGTGTGTATGTGTATTAGTTCTGGTTGTCTGGAGAACCCTAATACACATTCCAAATTAAAACTTATCACTGTGGTGATGATCAGGATGGTGGAGCAGCATGGGGACCCTCAGCTTGTCTTGTCCCCGAAACGCAGCTAGATCAGCACAAATCATGTTGCACACCTAGGAAACTGACCTGAGGATTAATACAGCATTCTGCATAACTTGATCCACAGAACTTGGATGTAATTTCTTCTTCCTCAAAAATGACAAAACAAAGGAATTCACTACAGAAGAAAGAACAGGAAGAAATGACAGCCAGGGCCTTAATCAACACAGATATAAATAAAATGTCTGAACTAGAATTTAGAACTAGTAACAATAAGAATACTATTTGGGGTTGGAAAAAGCATGCAGCCCCTTTCTGTGGACATATAAAAGAAGTAAAATCTAGTTATGAAATTATGAAATTAAAAATAACAGAAATGCAATCTCAAATGGATGCCGCGCCAGCAAAATGGACAAAGCAGAGCAGTGAATCAGTGATAGAGAAGACAAAATTGTGGAGAATAGTGAAGTAGGAAAAAAAGAGGGAAACAAAGGCAAAAGAGCATGATACAAGGCTTAGAGAACTCAGTGACTTATTCAAAAGGAGTAATATCTGAATCGTAGGCATCCCAGAAGATGAAAAGAGAGAAAAAGGGGTAGAAAGTTTATGTGAGCAAATTATAGCAGAAAGCTTTCCTAATCTGGGGAAGGACACAGACATCAAAATCCAAGAAGCATAGAGAACTCCCATTAGATTCAACAAAAACTGACCAACACCAAGGCATATCATAGTCAAGTTCACAAAATACACAGACAAGGAAAGAATTATGAAAGCAGACAGGGAAAAAAGTCCTTAACCTATAAGGAAAGACAGATCAGGTTTGCAGCAGACCTATCCCCAGAAACTTGTCAGGCCAGAAAGGAATGGCAGGTTATATTCAACATACTGAATTAGAAAAATATGCAGCCAAGAATTCTTTATCCAGCAAGGCTGTCATTCAAAACACGAGAGATAAAGACCTTCCTAGACAAACAAAAACTAAAGGAGCTTGTGACCATCAAATCAGCCCTGCAAGAAATCTTAAGGGGGTTCTTTGAATGGAGAAATGAGGAAACAAAACAAAAAATACCAAAAGTAACAAAGACTAGAAAGGACGAGAGAACAACACCAACTCGACAGGCAACACAATGGCACTAAATTCATATCTTATGGTACTCACTCTAAATGTAAATGGACTAAACTCTCCAATCAAAAGACATAGGGTATCAGGATGGATGAGAAAACAAGATCCATCGAATATGCTGCTTACAAGAGACCCATTTTAGACCCAAAGGTGTCTTCAGATTGAAACTAAGGGAATGGAGAACCATCTAGCATGCTAATGGTCCTCAAAAGAAAGCTGGAGTAGCCTTACTTATATCAGACAATCTAGATTTTAAAATAAAGACTGTAACAAGAGATGAAGAAGGACTTTATATCATAATTATGGGAACTATCCACCAGGAAGATCTAACAATTATAAATATTTATGTCTCCAACGTGGAACAACCAAATATATAAATCAATTAATCACAAATGTAAAGAAACTCATTGATAATAATACCACAATAGTAGGGGATTTCAAAACCACATTTACAACAATAGACAGAACATCTAAGCATAAAATCAAGAAGGAAACAATGGCTTTGAGTAATACGCTGGACTGGATGGACTTAACAGATATATTCAGAAAATTTCACTCTAAAGCAGCAAAATACACATTCTTCTCGAATGCACATGTATATTCTCCAGAATAGATCACATACTGGGACACAAATCAACCCTCAACAAGTACAAAAAAATCGAGATCATACCATGAATATTTTCAGACCACAACACTATGAAACTCGAAATCAACCACAAGAAAGAATTTGGAAAGACCATGAATACTTGGAGATTCAAGAACATCCTACTGAAGAATAAATGGGTTAATCAAGAAATTAAAGAGGAAGTTTAAAAGTACATGGAAGCCAATGAAAAGGAAAACACGACAGCCCAAAACCTTTGGGATGCAGCAAAGGAGGTCATAAGAGGGAAGTAAATAGCAATCCATGCCTTCCCAAAAAAGGAAGAAAGGTCTCAAATACACAACCTAACCTTAAACCTAAAAGAGCTGGAAAAAGAACAGCAAATAAAGCCCAAAACCAACAGAGAAGGGAAATAATAAAGATTAGAGCAGAAATTGATGGGATCGGGGAAAAAAAAAACAAAAAACAGTAGAACAGATTAATGAAACCAGGAGCTGGTTCTTTGGAAGAATTAACAAAACTGATAAACCCCTAGCCAGATATAAGAGGAGAGATCATAACCAACACCACAGAAACACAAACAATAATAGGAGAATATTATGAGCAATTTTGTGCCAACAAATTGTGCAATCTGGAAGAAATGGACAAATTCCCAGAAACATACAACTAGCAAAACTGAAACAGGAGGAAATAGAAAATTTGAACAGACACATAACCAGGAAAGAAATTGAATTAATAATTAAAAATCTCCCAACAAACAGGAGTCCAGGGCTGGATAGCTTTCCAGGAGAATTCTGCCAAACATTTAAAGAAGAGTTAACACTATTCTTTTGAAGCTGTTTCAAAAAACAGAAATGGAAGGAAAACTTCCAAACTTTCTCCAAAACCAGAGAAAGATCCCACTAAAAAGAAGAACTACAGACCAATTTCTCTGATGCACAGGGATGCAAAAATTCTCAACAAGATACTAGCAAACCAGATACAACAATACATCAAAAGAATTATTCACCACGATCAAGTGGGATTTGTTCCTGGGATGCAGGGTTGATTCAATATCCACAAATCAATTAAAGTGATACATCACATTAACAAAAGAAATGATAAGAACCACATGATCCTCTCAATAGATGCAGGAAAAGCATTTGACAAAATACAGCATCCTTTCTTGATAAAAACCCTCAAGAAAGTTGGGATAGAAGGATCATACTTCAAGATCATAAAAGCCATATATGAAAGACCTACCACTAATGTCATCCTCAATGGGGAAAACTGAGAGCTTTTCCCCTAAGGTCAGGAACATGACAACAATGTCCAGTCTCACCATTGTTATTCAACATAGTGTTGGAAGTCTTAGCCTCAGCAATCAGACAACACAGAGAAATAAAAAGCATCCAAATTGGCAAGGAGGAAGTCAAATTTCATTCTTTGAAGACAACATGATGCTGTATGTGGAAAACCCAAAAGACCCCCCAAAAAACTGCTAGAACTGATACATGAATTCAACAAAGTTGCAGGATATAAAATCAATGTACAGAAATCAGTTGCATTTCTGTACACCAATAATTAAGGAGCAGAAAGAAAAATCAAGGAATTGATCTCATTTACAATTTCACCAAAAAACACAAAATACCAAGGAATAAATATAACCAAAGAGGTGAAAAATCTATACACACCAAAAAATAGAAAAATATTCCATGCTCATGAATTGGAAGCACAAATATCATTAAAATGTTGATACTACCCAAAGAAATCTACATATTCAATGCAATCACAATTAAAATAACACCAGCATTCTTCACAGAGCTAGAAATCCTAACATTTGTATGGAACCAGAAAAGATCCTGAATAGTCAAAGCAATCCTGAAAAAGAAAACCAAAGCTGGAGGAATCACAATTCTGAACTTCAAGCTGTATTACAAAGCTGTGATCAAGACAGTGTGGTACTGACAGAAAAACAGACACAGAGCTCAGTGGAACAGAATAGATAACCCAGAAATGGACCCACAAACGTATGGCCAACTAATCTTTGACAAAGCAGGAAAGAATATTCAGTGGGAAAATGACAGTCTCTTCAGTAAATGGTGTTGGGAAAACTGGACAGTGACATATGGAAGAATGAACCTGGACCACTTTCTTGCACCATACACAAAAATAAACTCAAAATGTATGGAAGACCTAAACATAAGACAGGAAGCCATCAAAATCCTCGAGGAGAAAACAGGCAGCAGCCTCTTGAACCTTGGCCCCAGCAACTTGGCATGTCTCTGGAAGCAAGGGAAACAAAAGCAAAAATGAACTATTAGGACTTCATCAAGACAAAAACTTCTGCACAGTGAAGGAAACAATCAGCAAAACTAAAAGGCAACAGATGGAATGGGAGAAGATATTTGAAAATGACATATCAGATAAGGTGTTAGTATCCAAAATCTATCAAGAACTTATCAAACTTAACACCCAAGAAACAAATAATCCAGTGAAGAAAATGGGCAAAAGACATAAATAGTCACTTTTCAAAAGAAGACATCCAGATGGCTAACAGACACATGAGAAGATGCTCAACATCACTCATCATCAGGAAAATACATATCAAAACCACAATGAGATACCACTTCACACCTGTCAGAATGGCTAAACTTAACAAATCAGGCAACAACAGATGTTGGCAAGGATGTGTAGAAAGAGGGAATCTTTGCATTGCTGGTGGGAAGGCAAAGTGGTGCAACCACTCTGGAAAACAGTATGGAGGTTCCTCAAAAAGTTAAAAATAGAACTATCCTACGATCCAGCAATTGCACTATTAGTTATTTACCTAAAGGATACAAGAATACAGATTCAAAGGGGTACCCGTATCCCAATGTCTATAACAGCATTGTCAACAATAGCCAAACTATGGAGAGAGTCCAAATGTCTATCAACTCTTAAATGGTTAAAGATGTGGTATATGTATACACATTGTGTGTGTTTGTGTGTATGTATGTATATGTATATATATATGTGTGTGTGTGTATATATATATATATATATATATACACAATGGTAAACACAATCACCATTGTTATTCAACATAGTGTTGGACGTGTGTGTGTGTGTGTGTGTGTGTGTGTACACACACACACACACATACATACAATGGAATATTACTCAGCTATCAAAAAAATGAAATCTTGCCATTTGCAATGACATGGATGGAGCTAGAATGTATTATGCCCAATGAAATAAGTCAGTTGGAAAAAGACAAATATCATATGACTTCACTCATATGTGGAAATTAAGATACAAAACAGATGAACATAAGGGAAGGGAAGCAAAAATAACATTAAAACAAGGAGGGGGACAAACATAAGAGGCTCTTAAATATAGAGAACAAACTGAGGGTTGGTGGAGAGAGGTGGGAGGGATGAGCTAAATGAACAAGGGGTATTAAGGTAGACACTTGTTGGGATGAGCCCTGGGTGTTATAAGTAAGTGATGCATCACCAAATTCTATTCCTGAAATCATTATTACAGCATATGTTAACTTAGATTTAAATTAAGAAAAATAAATAAAACCTATCATTGTGCCTTTATAACGCAGAATACACTGCCAAATCCTCAGACTAGTAGTCAAAGTCCTCCACAATAATGCCCCAAAGTTGCATTCCAACTATAGTTTATACTACTTTCTTTCAACTATCCTTTCATCAACATGTTAACCATAACATTTATTGAAAACCAACTATTTAACAGATAACAAGCTTTTTTTCCTGTGGTTTAAGAGCACAGACTAGACTCAGACTGGATTCAAATCCAGCAATTTCCTTGATCTCCCTAAGCTTCAGTTTCTTCATCTATAAAATGGGAATCATCCATCCAATTACTCTACAAAGAGTTATTGAACAACTGTAGGTGACGTAAGTACATTCATGACATCACTATTGTAGAATGGCTGTTAAGGCGAGTTCTCTAACTCCTAGGTGCTGGTGCTGTTTACTGAGAAGAAGGTTGAGGGAAAAGCAGATTTAGGAAAGGCAGTAGATCAAGAATGTTATTTGGGCCACGTCCTGGTTGAGATGCCCCTGAGACATCCGAGAGGAGATGAGAAGTAAGCAGCAGAATATATATTAAATGGAGCTCTAAGATTAGGACAAGGCTGGAGACAGAAAATGGAGCGTGAAGTGCCTTGAAATGCATTTAGGGCCATAGGATAAAAAAAAACATAGCTTTAGATGTGTGGTGTTACATGAGCCAACAGGAGAAAATGCTTCCAGAAGAGTTAGTGACCTGCTCTGTGAAATATAACCAGAGGTTCCACTTATAGGATGGCTGTATAGGGAGCATACTGGTGACAACTACCTTAAAAAAGACTTAAAGGCTCTGGAAATTGTCTTAAGGGCATACAACAAATAAAGAAGTATTTATTCAAGAAGACTATACTTAATCTTGGTAAGAACAGTGAGAGTCTGTGACATCTGAGCTATGGCCTACAACCTCTGCCTCACCTCACCCCCACCCAGCTCAGCTTGACAGAAGCTCCATTCCCATCAGATTTGGCCCAAGAGACAGGACTCCCTCCCAGTCAGCTCCCAATCAAAGCAGTGTATATTTCAATCAGAGGCACAGGACATCAGCATTTCACATCTTCTCCAACTCTGCGTTTAAGAGGCTAAATTCCTACTGAGTGTAAGTGAGAGGTGAAGGCTTCCCTTCTTCCACCCAGTTCCCACTCACAGGATGAGGCTCTACCCCAGTGAAAACACTGGATTCCAAAATGCTTTCACCCCACAAGTTCACCCGGAGAGCAGTCATTCTCTCTGGGAGAACCAAGCAAAGAAGATTGCAAGTTACTACTCCACCCAGCGCCCCGAATATGGCTCAGATATTTTGCTCAGGTCGGGAGGTGTTACACAAGAACAAAACTGCAAATCTTTCACCAAAGGGACTAATTTTATTTAAGAGTGTGGGGGAAGTTCAAGCATAAGAGCATTTTCAAAAACTATGGCTCCTCTTAATTAAGAGCAACAAGCTAAATCATAGGCCAGCTGTTTTACCAGAGAGAATCAGGCAAAAAGGCATCTAATAAGATCCCGCCTGGGATCAGAACACACTTTAAAGACTGGCCCACAAATTATCCCTGTCTGAAATTAATTGGAATAGACGGTGGAGAAATTTATGCCCCAGGCATAATAAAAAAATAATTGAGCAACCAGTCAGCAATCACTGGAGACTAACAACCGGGTGTAATACCAAATGAAGCACAGAGCTTAACAGAGACCAGTGGAAGCGATGGTCAAAGGGAAGCATGCTAAAACTGTGTTATTGCAGGGTAGCTGTGTGTGCACTAAAGCTATACCTTCTGAGGAGTGACACCAAAGGCTTTGCACTGTAGGGGAAAAGAGACATTATTAAAATAGTCTATCCAAATCCTTAAACAAACACACAAACAAAAACAACAAAAAGACCTGGATAGGGGGTGAGGGAAATCATTTTCCACGTTTGCTACAATGTATTCCCTAAAATGTCATTTTTAACAACAACAAGAACAACAACAACAACAACAAATATGAGACATACAAAGACACAGGAACATGTGATCTATCTACTGGGGACAAAGGAAGCAACAGAAATGGCCTCTGAAAGGTCCCAGATTTCAGACTGAACAAAGACTTCACAGCTGTCCTTTTAAATATGTGCAATGGACTAAGGGGAAGCACGTTTTAAAATAAAGGAAGGTATGATGACTCTTATCAAAAAGAGTATAAATAAAGACATACAATTATAAAAAAAGGAATCAAATGGAAACTATGGAGTTGAAAATGCAGTAACTAAAACGAAAAATCACCAGAGGAGTTTGGTAGTAGATATGAACAGAAGAATGGGAGAATTTGAAGAGAGATCTATATAGATTATGTAATCTGGAAAAAAAGAGAGATAGAGAATAAAGATGGAATGAAAAACCTCAGAGAAATGTGGGACACCATTATGTATACCAACATATGTGTAATGGGAGTACCAGAAGGAGAGAGGAAAAGGAGCCCCAAAATTACTTGAAGCAATTATAGCTGAAAACCCCAAATTTGCTGAACGCATTAACCTACACATCCAAGTAATTAAACAGACTCCTAGTTGGATACACGGTCTAGAAAAAGATCTACATCATGATAAAAATGCTGAAAGCCAATAACAAGGAGAAATCTGGAAAGCAGCAAGAGAAAAATGACTCATTGGCCTCCCATAAGCTAATGACTGTGGGGAGGCTTCCTTCCTCCTTCCCTGAATCCCTCAGATTGGCTCTTCCAGTGCTAACAAAGCACCAACTACTTCACCTTTTACAACTCATTTCACTTGTACTCAGGGTTGGCCACATAGTCTGTGGAGCCCAGTGCAAACATGAGGGATCCCTGTTTTAAACTTGTTAAGGAATTCAAGATGGTAACAGAGCACTACCGTGAAGCTCAGGAACTTCTGGGCACTGAGCCCTGAGTGGCACAATTCGCTCGCCCATATAGCTGGTCCTGGGTAGTTTCTCATTGAACGTCTTTCTTGCTAGATCTGAAGAACCATGAAGGCAAGGTCCACACGTGGTGTCTCTCTTGTTCACCACTAAATCCTTTTAGTCTTTCCCAGAGCCTACCTCAGTAGCCACTCAATGAGGCTGTCAGCCTAAGGAAGCTCAATTCATCTTAACCTGCTTTGTTAGGATGTAAAAACATAGCTAATGTTTCCTCCACTGTATGGTAACTATTAATTTTTTTTTCCATTTATAAAAGCTTCATCTTTCACTGTTGTTTAGCATGTTGGCCTTTTCAAAAGAGTATAGACAGCTTATGCCTAATTACTATACATTTATATTGCAGTTAAGTAATTCTATATTTATAGGCCCACTGAACAGAATATGCCATTTTTTTCTGAGTTGACCTATTAGGTATGCATGTTTTGATACTTGTGGTTCCCTTTCATGTTTACCTAAAAAGTTTCCCATTGCATTAACCGTTGGCTTTTTTAAAAAATTTATTTAAATTCAAGTTAGTTAACATACAGTGTAGTATTGGTTTCAGTAAAACCCAGTGATTCATCTCTTACCTCTGACACCCAGTGTTCATCCCAGCAAGTGTCCTTCTTAATGCCCATCCCCCATTTAGTCCATTCCTCCACCCACTTTCCTTCCAGCAACCCTCAGTTTGTTCTTCGCGTTTAAGAGTCTTTTATGGTTTGTCTCTTTGTTTTGATCTTACTTTGCTTTTAGGTACACATACATTTCTAGGCTTCTGAACTTTTTGACGAAACATTACTATAGCTTTGGATTCCATTTACAAAGCTCACACTTCAGATGTCTACTCTGCACTATACGTATGGTTACAATAGGTGTGAACAGGGACTAGATACAGGTTGGGTCTTTGGAAATCTACTAAACTTCTCTGGGTCTATTTTATTCCTAATAGGGATACTACGACTTGCCTTACCAATTGTATTAAAGGTAATTACAGGAGGTGTCTCACATAGGCACCTAGGAGGGTCCTCACCACTTACATAGGCCACGGATGCCAAGTTTCCGTCCCTCTGGTGTGGCAGGGCAATGCTTGGATCTGTATGAGATGTTATCTGCTTCATACTCCACCCAAGCTTTCATTGCTTAGTGAGAATTACCAGATGCTTCATGGTTCTTCAAATTTTTCTGATTTAAGCATGTTAGTAATGAATATGTCTCATTAACCACAATCCTGCAGCATCAACGGAGATTCAGTTCATACACTAATTCCACGTTGCGGAGGCATGCCTTCTGAAAAGCTGGAGTTGCAAGTTCTCACAATGAAATGCAACTCTTCAATGCATGTGTAAACGTAACATATTTTAAGTAGAATATTTCATTATACTTTTTAAAAAGTATTTAATCCCATGACTCACTTAGTGATCTTCAGATCAGTGAATTTAGCAGGTTAATACCTGGCTTTTTTTTTTTTTTTTAAATTTTTTTTTTTCAACGTTTATTTATTTTTGGGACAGAGAGAGACAGAGCATGAACGGGGGAGGGACAGAGAGAGAGGGAGACACAGAATCGGAAACAGGCTCCAGGCTCTGAGCCATCAGCCCAGAGCCTGACGCGGGGCTCGAACTCACGGACCGTGAGATCGTGACCTGGCCAAAGTCGGACGCTTAACCGACTGCGCCACCCAGGCGCCCCTATACCTGGCTTTATTAAACATTGATGAGCCTTATTAATGTACTTTTCCTTATTAAATACAAAATAAGCCATTACAAACTATAGTCAAAATTATCAGATCAAAGCCACTGAGCAAGTAGACTAGCTATAAAAAAAAAGTTTATTAAAAAAATAGACAACATATGTAAACATCTTTTTCAGTCACAAGGCTTCATAATACAGCATTTCAGGCTCAGGCCTTAAATTTCTGCAGTGGGAGCACCTTAAATGTTGACTAATAGTAATCAGCTTAATTTCTCTTTCAATGAGCTATTAAGTCTATATGAAAATAAATAACCAGATTCTGCTAAGTATAACAAAGACACATATAGAAAATCATAAATATACAACAGATCTCAGCAAAAACCAACTCTTTGCAGTAACGTGACATTAAATCCTCGTATCGCAATTATCTCTTTAACGTATCTTCACTTCTAAATTCATCGTGATGTAAAGTTGACTGCAATGAAGCTAGATGGGAGAAGGAACAGAGTAGAAGGAAAAGACAGGACACCTGCCACTGCCCTCCACCCCTTACTCACACACACAAACACACACACACACACACACACAAACGTGTGCACACACATAATGTTTTGGCAGAAGCAAAACTGAGAACAGAGTTTCTATGCTTTTTTTCATGTACTATTGCAGGCATGTATTTCCTTTACTTTTAGCTGGAAATTACATGCCCCCAAATGACTGACTACGAAGCAGCCAACCACAGTTTCAAATGTGATAAAGTCTTGAGGAAACCCGATTTTGATTACATATTTCAACCACCTCCCAAAAGTGAAGCCAAATCACAGAATGGACCACATTTGTCCATTTATCCATATTTGTGGTAACAAAATGTGGATAAACACCTGAGATTTTGCTGCAAGAATTTTAAACACAAGAATGTTTTCCTTGGGGTTAAATGCACTTAAATTATTGTAATCCTTTCATGCTCTGTTGACCATCTGCTGGGGCATACCTGCCAAGTGACTATGATGTTCCCAAATGGCCAAATACCATTTTCTTTTTTTCTGCTCTAGGTGGATATTTTATCACAGCTGATTTAAACTGCTGTCATTACAGTTACCGGGTAAACCCTGACCCAGGTAAAATTTTAAATGAAATGTCAAGTGATATTTGCAATTTAGTGTTTCATTGTATGCAAAATTTTAAGTATTTATTGTCATCCCAAATAGTCACATTCTAGTGATGGAAGGGAAGCATAATGAATGTACTAAAAGAAACCCAGACAAATATACAAGCTCCTGGATACTCATTTCTGTAGTTTAATAACTCAACAGTCTATTTGTATCATAGATGTAGTATTTTATAAAAGTGACTCCATTTAAAATCCTGATCTGCTACCCCAAATCCATTTAAAAACCCCTATCTGAAAATAATCTGTATTTGTCATTTGTACCATTATCAGCTTATCTTTTGATGTCTATCTACCATTTATCCACAAGTACTGAAACATGAGATAACTATGCAATACTTAAATTCTAAGAATGCTGCTTGCTGCTTCTTGATTTGGTGGTTCTTCTGACTATCCTGGGGGTTATCAGAATAATCACATATTTAAACAGAAAAATAAAATTAAGTGACATGACTTTCTGACACGTGATATACAAGTCACCACTTAATTTTTAAAAATCCTACTACAAAATGGAAAAGCTTTACACTCTGGACACCAACTATGTGGTGACTGATGGAAGAAGAAACTTTTCTACCGTAAGAGCCTACAACTTGGCCTCGCTCAGGTGGACATCATGTGGTCCTAGCCAAATGCCAATGACTGACCTTTTAAAAATCTGTCTTGGGGTTCTAATGGATAAGAAATTTTTTAAAGTTACATTCTGTACAATGTTTGCAAGTTACATTCAGTTAAGTTTCCTCAAAGAGAGAAATACTGCATAATTTATGTGAGATCTGGGCAGATCTATACATTACAAGCCTATGTTGAGTTCAGGGGATTTCATTGGGACCCTCTGTCTATTCTAGTCTTCAATATATCTCTTTAAATAGATACCTTTACTTACTAATATCACATTATTCCTGTTGTTTTGTTGCACAAATAACAAGAAAGAGATGAAAAAGAGCAAAAAGAGAAGGCAAACAGGAAGAAAATGAAGGGGAAGGGACAAAAAGGGTACACTTCATTACAATTTGGGTGTTATAGACAAGGATATAAATGAGGACAGAGAAAGCATTAAAATTATGCTCAAGGTAACTCTGCCCAGCATAGTTTTACATTGTTGCACATTTCTTGTTTTATTTGTGTGTGTGTGTGTGTGTGTGTGTGTGTGTGTGTGTGTGTTTCAGGTTACTAGGTAAGAATCCAGTGGGGAAAAAATGATACAGACCACTAAGAGCAATCACATATATTTTTCTGCAAAGGTTGACATCCATTACTACTTTTAGTAACATGGCCACAGCTTTTGAAAACACAGCAGCATGAAACAGTTCAAAGGTAGACACATTGTTTTAATTTGTTCACCTTAAAAAAAAAAAAGGCTCAAACAAAGTAAGGCACTTAAGACAGAAATTCTTTCTCCAGTTGATATATGGATGGTCGGCTAGTTCTGCTCTTCATCCTGCACAAAGGCACCGTGCAGTCCCTGCTTTGGCCTTCGGCATCTGCGTCCAGTAGGGAAGGCACATGGGGTTTAGTTCTCTCCTGGGCACCGAGGGAACAGTTAGCAGTGGGTCCCAGACCACGCATGGCAGAGTCGGCCCGTGTGGGCTGAGACTCTGTTCGGCTCCTGGAGGAGGGAGGGCGAGGCAGAGGCATGATGCTGACCGCTCTTTGTTTTTCGGGCGGGGCCTCCTTTGGCAGGTTACCGTGAGGCCCATGTGAGAGGGGGGGGATCCCCAGAACCCGCTCAGGTGGCAGGTAAGAGACTCCGGGGGCTGGTAGAGTTGTCCCAGCTGCTTGAGAAAGCAGAGACAGTGCACAATTAGAGGGACAGTGACTTCTAAAACAAGCAACATCCGGCCCAATAACCAGGAGGGCACATGGATTCGGTAATCACTTTCAAGTGAGCAGTAACAAAAAACCCTGGACATAAACCATTTAGAAGGACTGGGATACAATGTTTGTTTGTTTATGAAAAAGCCCTGCCAGATTGTAAAGAGTGTTTCTACCAAGGAAACTCAACCCATAAACACAGCCACATCACTGTCACAGCACTGCGGTCAATCATTGCAACTGTTTCATAAACAGGAGAGGCTTCACCATGGATAAGACTAGAATAGAGGTTTGTTTTTTTGTGTGTGTGTTTTTTAAATTATGGTTAATATGATGAACTTTCACTTTCAGATTATGATCTGAAAAAATGGATGACAACTGGGAGGCAGTTAGGTCCTACATGCTGGCCCTTCTCTTTCTTGTTCTGCACAACTGACTCATTACCACTCCAGCAAATAATTATTGGCTTATAATTAAAAGAAAAAGAATGCTTTCTCATGGGATTATTGTCCTAGAATTTCTCCTTGTGCAATTACAAACTACTAATACTCTACTGCATTACAGAAGGGCAATAAATGTATCTAAAGACAATGGACAATAAGCTGGAAAAAAAATCACGTCGGGGATATAGTCCTTAAAAGAGCAGAGGAAAAGAAAAAGAATGAAAACCATTTCAGTTTTAATATACTTTACAACTAACTATACCATAACTTTTTACAACCTAAAGGGCATTTTTCATACACATGACCTCGCTTAGTACTCAAGACATATGTTTGTAATTATCTTTACATACAAAAGAAGGAACAGCTACACAGCATGCTGTGCACCGTCTGACTCTTACCCTTGCTAAATTCAACCTGGTCGTCAACTGAGCAGTGAAGCCGGGGGACGCAGAAGAACACGTATCACAGGGGAGGCTGGGTGATCAGTTATGGGGTTCCAGCTCTCCCACTAATTACTGGTTCAGATCTGGGCAAATGACCTGTCCTCCATACTGTGAGGAGCTGGGGCAGTTATTCTCTACATGTTTGCTCGGTTTTAATTTGCTATTATATATATACGTTGCTGAAATCCAATCATGCTTTTCCTAGAATTCAAATGATGAAGTCAAACAAAAGAGGAGGGTAAAATTCAAAGATCTGTATTCACTGTGCAAACAAACTTGTAAGTGTAGCCACTTGGAAGATATACAATCAGATATCCAAGCGATCTGACATTCTAATCTCAACAGCGGTGTTCTGTACTTTGACCCAGCTAATGCAACCTACCTGGGGTCTGAGAAGCGTTTCCATCAGACAGGGTGCGTCTGTGATGCGATGCTTGTTCTTTCGAAGAAGGGTAATAAGGCACATTCCCACATGTCGGCTCCAAGAAAGGAGGAGGCAGGTTTTTCCACATCCTCTGATCAGTCTCGAGTCTTGGCGTGGAGGGCAGTCTGTGACTCCCTCCCCCAACGGCAGGGCAGAAATCCGGAGTGGGCATCTCAGGGTCACAGGTGATGTGGGTGCTGCCCTCAGATGCATCTTCACCGTCGGTCTGGAGCAAGCACTTCGTGGAGAGAGAGGGCATGGACAGAAGGCTCAGGGCACTTGTTGGAGGGAAGACGGGTGGGTTGCCGGCCCCCTCGCCTGTAGACGGTGGCCTTGTAGAAGGACTTGCACTGCCTCGGGACTTGGGAGCCCGCTGGAAGATTCCCTCGCGTTTCTTCCTTTCTTCTTTGGGCAACGGTTCCTCAGCAGCCTGTGTTTTATTGAGCTCTCTGATATCCAGCCCCAGAGCCACGGATGCCAGCAGCATGGTGCAGCCATACAGGGCAGACTCTGTCTTCTTTCTCTGGGGGGATCTGCTCAGGCTATTCGTAGGGGTCACCTGAGGAGTGACAGCAGCAGGGTTCGTGGAGAATCCCTCCTCCCAGCTTCCAGGTTCCACTGGATTCTCTCTCTGGCCATCTTTCCAAAGAGGTAGATCCACATAGGCTTGACTAGGTGATTTTATTTGCTTTGGTTTTCTGTGTTCTGATCCGTCCAGGGAAAGTTTTGGCTCTTCAGAAACACCTGAATAAAGATGTAAATAAATATACAGGATAAGTACAATTTACAGTAAAAATTATTTAAACGATACTATAAAATAAAGCTAAAATCTAATAAATATTCTAAGTCCAAGCACATGGAGTCTTTTCCGTTGGGCAAACAGTTCATCCAGAAGGACCCTAAGGAAAGGGAGCCGGGGACACAGAACTCAAGGTTCCCCAGCAAGCACATCATCTGCTGTTCCTTATCCTTCAGGAAATGGCTCTTTGTTGGCATGGAAAATAAAATTAGTATAGAAAAAAGTCATCAAGATACAGAAATGCACATACATATACGTGGGCACTGTAATGTATCAGACACAGCGTGCCCTTTGCCTCCTCTGAATGTGTCCGGCCCCGTCATCCATGACTCGTCTGTGTGTACAAGAACCACTAGGCCACAGATCAGTGTGGAAACTGGAAACCTGCAAAAATGTGAACTCTGACCCACTCCAGACTCAGGAACCAGAAATTCTAAGGCTGACACCCAGGGGTCTGTGTTTTAACACGCCTTTACTCAAGTTTGGGAGCCACTGGAACAAAGGAAGATTCTCCGAAGAGGTCCCACAGGGTAACAAATTGTATCAGCTGAAGAGGAAGCGGTAATTGTTATTACTTGGGTGCTTAACAATGAATCAGCCAAGCGACAAACTCCTTAATCCACATTCAGAGCAATCCACGAAGAGGCTCCAGTGACTTTTCCAATATTATGTCCTATTATTCGTGCAACGTGCTCTATATTAGTCCAGACAAGTCAAGAGGCTAGCTTCTTCCAGTGATCCGGTGGTGCTCTTTCTATCACTGCCTTGCCTTCAGACAACCCTCTTCTTCCTCCGTCTGGCTTCCTTCCACATTCTACCACTGGCCCCAAGTTCCCTCTCACCTCAGAAAGCCCTCTCTCAAAGTACCACCTGATGCTAATGCAGCCTGACACGGCCCATGCCCCCCCAACGTTCAGTCTCGGCTCCCTCCAAAGCTCCTCCACCCCACATCTTTCAGTTTATGTACTTTTAGATCACAATCTAATGTGCATGCAAGCTGGTAAGCTTCTGACCATGTCTTTTTAAATTTGGAGGAGTCTTCCCTGAATAGTACCTTCATCAAGTAGGCACGAAATGCATTTCGGCGAAACGAATATGTGTTACATATATGCACAGTACATGTAACGGATAGCAAATGATCAACCCACAGTTTACAAAACAAGAGTGGGGGATGATACTGTACTGAGCGGGGCGCCTGGGTGGCTCAGTTGGTTAAGCGTCCGCCTTTAACTCAGGTCATGATCTTGCAGTTCGTGGGTTTGAGACCTGCATCAGGCTCTGTGCTGACAGCTTGGAGCCTGGAGCCTGCTTCGGATTCTGTGTCTCCCTCTCTCTCTGATCCTCCCCTGATCACGCTCTGTCTCTTTCTCTCTCTCTCTCTCGCACACACGCACATGCTCTCAAAAATGAAATAAAACACTAAAAAAAAAGTATATTGAGAATTTCCTAATGTGTGTTCATGTGTACCTTTCCTGATAAGTAAAACATACTTTCCCCTGAAGTGGTCATGAACTTATACTGGTCCATCGTAATCTTCCCTTCTCATGACTGATGACAAGTATCTGTAGTCCCCAAACCAAGGTAAATATCTACCTAAGATCAAAATGTCCTTTTAGGGTTCATTTAGGCACTGGATAGATGGTGAATGCTTGGTGTGTTCCAGGCATTGAGAGTGGTGAACAAAACTGATGAATTCAGTGACATTCCAGTTTGGGAGCGAAACAGAACAGAAAAATTGTGGGCATCAAATGTAGACAAGTAAGAATTTCAGATAAGAGCTATGGATAAATAAGAATGGGTAATGAGACACCAGGATGGGGTGAGATGCTATTTCAGCGCAGCTGGAAGCAAAAGCTTTCAGGAAACATCTGAGCTGAGACACAAATGCTCAGAAGGACAGGACCACACAGAGGGGTGGTGGTGGGGGGCACAGATAGGACAGACAAGTGTAAGCCTTCTGTTCAATAACCCTTCATGTGAGGGGTGCTCTGGGTGGCTCGGTCGGTTGAGCATCCGACTTCAGCTCAGGTCATGATCTCGCAGTTGGTGGGTTCGAGCCCCGCGTCGGACTCTGTGCTGACAGCTCGGAGCCTGGAGCCTGCTTCAGATTCTGTGTCTCCCTCTCTCTCTGCCCCTCCCCCACTCACACTTTGTCTCTCTCTGTCTTTCAAAAATAAATAAACATTGAAAAAAAATTTTAAAAAGTTTCAGAGGTAGGAAAATTGTTAGAGAGCCTTCAGGGATTGTTATCACTAAAGAAAAGAAAATTGGTCTTTCTACCTGACAATCTAAGACAGCCCTTTGATGCTATAACCAAGTTAAAGCTGTTTCAGGAGAACACGGTGGTAAATTTCTTGAATTTACTATCCGTGCTGTGCTTAATTTTATAAGCAACTTATCACTCACCGCCCATGTTCAATCTTCCTCTTCTGCACTGTCATGAGGATGTGGTTTTGGTATAAATATCTGCACAAGTATATTTGGGTATATGCAGGACAGGTGTTCTGTCATTCCTGCATAAATGCTTCCTAGTCAGGTTCATGATTGTATTCTGACTCTTGCTGTAAGGGCAACAGGTTCTCCTCTTATTACACATTATGACTTATTGTCAAATACAGTTTGAGGACCAAGGAAGAACAATTAATTGTAATAAAACTGTTATTCCTATAGTATATTTTTCATTATTTGTGACTAAATAGATTAGAGAAGTCTTCCCTTTTTTTCTTAATTCTTTTATTTACCTACTTACTTATTTATTTATGTATTTATTTATTTATTTACTTATTTATCTATGGAATGTTTTGACCCTCTTAATAAGTCCTCCAAAGGACTGGTGGAGAAAATACAAGGATATATTTGGCTGACTCCACTCAGTCTCTGTTAAGCTACCTCTTGAAGTTCACGTGAAGGGTTATTTTTTTTTTTATTAAAAAAAATTTTTTTTTTGCATTTATTTATTTCTGAGAGACAGAGCACAAATGGGGGAGGGGCAGAGAGAGAAGGAGACACAGAATCTGAAGCAGGCTCCAGGCCCCGAGCTGTCAGCCCAGAGCCCGATGTGGGAACTCAAGCCCATGAACCGCGAGATCATGCCCTGAGACCAAGTCGGCGCTTAACCAACTGAGCCCCCCAGGCGCCCCTCTCTTAAACTTTTTAATATCTGAATTTTGAATAGGCATACTAAATACTGAAAATAATCATGATTCACTTCAGTTAAATAGAGATTGCAATGCAATTCTCTCTAAGCAGTACTTTTCCACAGATAACCTGCTTGGTAAGATTTCATCCACCTGCCTGTATCAGGTGGAGATACAGGCAGGAGGCAGGAGATCACCCCTTAATCTCAGCAGAATTTCAGCATGTCTATATTTTCATATTTACTACATCCTATACGAAATTAATTTGAGTCTACAGAATTAATTAGGATATCACTTTTTTCTGGTAAACAACAGGAGTTACAAATTCCCAATAAACAATGTGGCGCCTCATTACTTTTCACCAAAAAGACTTCCAGGACAGAAAATAAGTTATGAGTTTAAGTAAAGGTTTACATAAGCAATGCTACTACTTGCTAACTTTCCCTGTGCTACTTGAACGACCACACGGAACTATTAAAGCAGAGCTTCTAGAACATTCAGACGGGAAGTCTACCTCAAACAAATTCTATTTCCTGAAGCACAATTACCTGGCTGGTCCACAAATAACGAAGCCAACGGCATGGTTTTCTGATTCTTTAGTAAGAGAGTTGACCAAGGACTGTTGCCGTCTGAGAGAGGTCTTATTCTAAAGGAGAATGTAACAGAAACAAAATTAGGTTTTGATAGATATACGCTGACAAAATTTTTAAGTAGGAAACAGCACATTTGTAGTGTTTTGAAGGGCTAACAACGTACGAATAAAACCTTGAAATGGGACACAAAGTATATCGGAAATTTTTTCTTAACTGCATAACTAAATAGTAACTAATTTAGTAGGATAAACTCATCCAGGAAATTAAATTAGTATTGGGTAGCTCTGTATTTTTCCAACTGCTTTTTGAAAGTGAAGTCTGGCCAAAGTGGTGTTACAAAAGGCACTGTATCTGTCACGGTAAACGCTGAAGTACTCCCTCCCCTCGCCCCCACCACGATATCACACACATACCTTTCTTTGCACTCAGTTCTTTCTTTCATTTGAATTGAATTTGGTCCCCAGGTACAACCTTTTTTCTTGAAACTCCTTTTCACATCTTCAAACTCTTCTTGTCGACAGACAGTGTTCCTTCCCCAAGTTTTGTTGCTTTCATCCGAAGTCACTAGGCAGAGAGCATCATTCGTTTACCAATTTAAAAAAACTTAAGCCAATCAAACCAGTTGTACAGCTACCTTATGCAAAGCATGCTGGCAGTGGAGAAACATGAAAATGATAAAAATTATTTCTTTCAGCCCACTGACAGCAAACTTCCTTCTCTTAGCATAAAATTAGGGGGAAAAAAAAGTGAAATGAGTTAAAGAACTGAAAAAAAGTGAAATGCGTTAAAGAAAAGGCTGAACTTAAGGAAAGAAAGTATATATTTTTAAATTGCAATTTAATCCCATTTTCATAAGTCATTGCTGCTTTACTCCGGCCATCACGACAGCTTGGCTACAGTTGCCTTTTAAACCTCAGACTGGTTTTTAAATTAAAAAAAAATTTTTTTATGTTTATTCATTTTTGAGGGAGAGACAGAGCATGAGCAGGGGAGGGGCAGAGAGAGGGAGAGAGAGAATTTGAAACAGGCTCCAGGCTCTGAGCTGTCAGCACAGAGCCTGATGTGGGGCTGGAACTCCTGAACCACGAGATCATGACCTAAGCCGAAGTGGGACGCTTAACCAACTGAACCACACAGGCACCCCAAAATCTCAGATTGTTTAACAGTTGCCCCGTCTTGCTTTTTTTCATGGCCTCACAGGGAGGTCTGTGGCCACATTTAATATCCACATTTTGCTGACACACTTCCATGCTATCCCTCTAGCCTTGAACTTGCAACTGACTTGGAAACCACTGGGGGAAATGGTTGCTGTGACTGCACACTTGGGAAAACAATTCTGTAAGTAGATGTTTGAAAGCACAAAAGAGGTTTTAAAGCATTAGGACCTGTCTACAGAGTGGAATACTCTACGACCATAAAAAAAAAAAAAAAAAGATGAGGTTCAGGGGCACCTGGGTAGCTCATTTGGCTGAGCTTTGAACTCTTGATTTTGGCTCAGGTCATGATCCCAGGTTCGTAGGGTCAAACCCCATGTTGGGCTCTGGGATGAGCTTGAAGCCTGCTTAAGATTCTCTCTCTCTCCTCTTCTGCCCCTCTCCCCTACTTGCACTCTCTCTGTGTAAAAAAATGAGGTTCAGATAAAATTAATTATAATGTCTGTATTAAATATATAGAACCTATTATATTTTTTTATTTTTTATTTTTTAAAAATTTTTTTTACATTTATTTATTTGTGAGAGAGAGAAACAGCATGAGCAGGGGAGGGGCAGAGAGAAAGGGAGAGACAGAATCAGAAGCAGGGTCCAGGCTCCAAGCTGTCAGCACAGAGCCTGACGCAGGGCTCGAACTCATGAATCATGAGATTGTGACCTGAGCCGAAGTCGGACGCTTAACTGACTGAGCCACCCAGGCGCCCCAGAACCGATTTTATTAAAAAGTATTTATGCATATGTGCATATAAACACACATTATACAGAGAAGTTAATAAACATAGGTATCAAACTTTCATTTTATGCTCTCTATAAATATCTAGGTATATAAATATACAAATATATAGGTATATGTGTATGTGTGTGTGTGTGTGTGTGTGTGTATATATATATATATATATATATATATATATATATAATTTTTTTTAAGTAGGCTTCATGGGCAACATAGAACCCAACATGGGGCTTGAACTCACAACCCTGAGATGAAGACCTGAGCTGAGATCAAGAATCAGACACTTAACTAAGTGCCTCTAGATATCAAACTTTTATTGAAGTGTTTACCTTTGAGGGAGATGACTGCTTATGGAAAGAGGGAAATTTAAGTTTTTGAGAATCATTTTTTTTTAATTGGCAGCATTATGGGAGATGTTTGATTTGTTTTGTGTGTTTCAATATTTTCCACATTTAAAAATTTATGTATCTATGCATACAGAGGTGTTTGTGTGTATGTGTGTATGTGGCAATGTTGAACAAGTTGTTCACTCTTCTCATGAAGGGTCTCCCAGCAAAGTCTGAGGAGTGGGGGGGGGCGCTCCTGCTGGCCACAAGAGCAGCCAGGTGGAGCAGGACTGTGGTTACCAGATTGCTACCCGGTACTCGCTGTCACCTGTACAGTTCCCCAGCCTGTGGCCCCAGCATTAGCAACAACCTTAAGGCTTAAGTTCCCTCATCTTCCTCCTCCTTGTCTTGATTTGCTCTTCTGTTGTCTCTTCTGTTTCGACATTAACTGAATATTTACTGTCCTAAGAGGCTGGAAAGGGTATGGTGAAGAGTCCATGCTCTTGGAGATTGAATTCAGTGGCACAGCTTCATGGCCATTGAGTTAGGTCAAGTTTCATAAGCTCCCTGTGCCTCACTGGGGGAATCACAATAGTGTCTACTTAACGAGGCTGCTTTGAGAATTCAATGGGTTTACACACAGAGACAACTCAGAATGGTGCTGGGCACAGCAAGTGCCCAGTGGAGGTTAACTGTTAATACAGTCGTGCTAGGTGCTGGGTCCCAGGGTCTCTGCCCGTACGGAGTTTATGGTATGCTATTTCTGCCTCAATAACCCCTCATAGACTAGCCAATCCTAGATTCAGCTAGCAGAACTTTCTTGGTTTTTGTTAAGCGGATTGGTAAGTAGGACATGGTGGAATGAGGGAGGGTTACTGACATTTTCCACTTGTATCAACCATCTCTTTGGAAAAATAGTGCACTAATTTTACTATCTATTATTATATTCAGTTTCTGAAAAACATGCCAAGGATGTACAATGGCAGCAGATTACTGGGACACAGGAAGCTATGTGGTAGGCTGTTCCATCATTTGATTCTATTTGACAACACGGAAAAGATGTGTTTTACTCTTGCTTTAAGATATACCCTGAAACTTACATTTGCAGAGGATTAGTGAATTTTCTCCCTTATTCCCAGAGAGAAGTGTGCCTGACATACGGTATCGTGTAACAATACCAGTCGTTAGAGTAAGCCAGAGGAAGTTATAGTAAGAAAATATTTTCTGCAAATATTAGATGGTGTTCTCTTTAGCAGAAAGTGATTCACTGCATGATGGTGACATACTCATGGTTTTATCCAAAGTCAAATTTACATAGTGTATTTTTATTTGGGTATTTACTTTGGTAGTCTTTAAACAATTTGGGGGTAATCTCTTTTATGTTCAGTTTCAGTGAAATGATTCTCATCTCCCTCAATACCTATAATTATTCTTCCCTTCAGTTTCAGAAGTTTTGGGCTTTTCTTCTTACAGTGCTTTCACAACACATTTTTCTCAGGTTTACTCACATTTCCCCATCTCTGGTCCAGAGGAAACGTGCCAGATGACATCTCTAACTCACAGTGAAAGGAAGCCCATTCCTCTGAATCAGGTGGGCAGATCGACATACTTGATCCACCCAAAGGGAAAATCCTCGCAATGAATAATTGCTAATGCTATAAAAGGCAGACCACAGTGAGAGGCTCGAAGGCCACAAAGAGCTTCAGAGTAAGAATAATAATAAAAATAATGATCAAAACAACTGCCAGTACACAGAGAGCTGTTACCACGTGTATACACTTGACCTTTTTAAACAACTATCGTCCCCAGTTTACAGAAAAAGAATCTGAAGCACGATGAGGTTAAGAAACTTGTCCAAAACCACAGTGGAGTAGAGCCAGAGTTGGGATTCAGTGCCATCCTGGGCACTAACCAGATTATTATATTATTAAAAAAAGAATATCCTAAATAAACAACCTAACTCTACACCCTAAGGAACTAGAAAAACAAAACAAAACAAAACAAACAAAAAAACCAGTGAGCCAAAAGTTAGTAGAAGAAAGGAAATAATGAAGATTAGAGCAGAAATAAATGACATAGAGAACAACAACAACAAAAACACAATGGAAAAGATGAACCACACTAAGAGTTGGTTCTTTGAAAAGATAAATAAAATGAACACAACCTTAGCTAAACTAACCAAGAGAAAAAGAGAAAGAACCCAAACCAACAAAGTTATAAATGAAAAAGGAGACATTAAAACTGATCCCACAGAAATTCTAAGGATCATTAGAGGTACCAGGAAGAACTATGTGTCAACAAAATGGACAACCTAGAAGAAATGGAAAAATTCTTAAACAAATTTTTTAAAATATTTATTTATTTTTGTGAGAAAGAGACAGAGCATGATCGGGGGGGGGGGGGGGGCAGAGAGTGAGGGAGACACAGAATCCAAAGCAGGTTCCAGGCTCTGAACTGTCAGCACAGAGCCCGATGCGGGGCTCGAACTCACAGACTGTGAGATCATGACCTGAGCTGAAGTCGAACACTTAACCTACTGAGCCACCCAAGCCCAAGAGATGGAAAAATTCTTAAACTTACAACTTGCCAAGACTGAATCAGGAAGAAATAAATATCTGAATAGACCAATTATTAGTAAAGAGATTGAATTAATCATCAAAAATATCCCAAAGAAGAAAAGTCCAGGACCAGATGGCTTCACTTGTGAATTTTACCAAACCATTAAGGAAAATTAACACCAGTCGTTCTCAAATTCTTCCAAAAAATCAAAGAGAATGGATCACTTCCAAACTCATTTTATTAGGCAATCTTTACTCTGATACCAAAACCAGAAAAGGACATTACTAGAAAAGAAAATTATGTGCCAATATCCCTAATCAATATAGACACATAAGTTCTTAATAAAATACCAGCAAACAAAATTCAGCAGCACATTAAAAGGGTCATTCACCATGATCAAGTGGGATTTATCCTTGGGATGCAAGGATAGTTCAACATACGCAAATCAATCAATGTGATACATCACATTAATAGAATGAAAGAAAAGAATCATATAGTCATCCCAATAGACACTGAAAAAGCATTTGACAAAATTCAATATCCATTTATGCCAAAAAGTCTTAACAAATTAGGAATAGAAGGAATGTATCTCAACACAACAAAGACCATGTATGATGAGCCTACCCTTAACATCATACTATATGATGAAAGGTTTAAAGCTTTTCCTCTTGTTCAGGAACAAGGTGCCCACTATCACCACTCCTATTCAACATAGTGGTGGAGGCCTAGCTAGAGTAATAGGCAAGAAAAAGAAATAAAAGGTATAAAAATTGGAAAGGAAGAAGTAAAATTCTATTTGCAGATGAGATGAAATTATATATAGAAAATCCTACAGATTGAAAGAAAACACCTGTTAGACCTGATTAATGAATTCAGTAAAGTTTCAAGATACAAAATTAACATACAAAAAACAGTAGAGTTTCTATACACTAACAACACGTTTTCTGAAAAGGAAATATAGAAATCCCATTTACAATGGCATCAAAAACTATAAAATACTTACGAATAAAACTAACAAAGGAGGTGAAAGATCTCTATTCTGAAAACTATAAGATATTGATGAAAGAAATCAGAGAAGACACAAATGAATGGAAATATCCTGTGTTCATGGATTGTAGGAACTAATATTGTTAAAATAGCAATACTACCAAAAGCCACCTATGGATTCAATGCAATCCTACCAAGATTCCGATGGCCTTTTTTACAGAAGTAGAAAAACCCCTCCTAAAATGTATATGGAATCACAAAAGACCCTAAATAGCCAAAGAAATCCTGAGAAAGCAGGAGGTACCACATTCCCTGATTTCACGCTATGCTATTAAGTTATAGTCATGAAAACAATATGGTACTGGCATAAAAACAGACAAATAGACCAACAGAATAGAGCCCAGAAATAAACCAAACTACATATGGTCAACTAATACTTGAGAAGGGAGCCAAGAATACTCAATGGAGAAAAGACTCTTCAATAGATGGTTCTGGGATAATTGGATATTCACCTGCAAAAATATAAAGCTGAAACCATATCTTATAACATTCATAAAAATTAACTCAAAGTAGATTAAAGAGTTAAATATGAGACCTGAAACCATGCAACCCCTAGAAGAAAATATAAGAATAAAGCTTCTTGACATGGGTCTTGGTAATGATTTTTTGGCTATGACACCATAGGCACAAGCAACAAAACATAATCAAATTAAAAAATGTCTGCACAGCAAAAGAAACCATAAACAACCTAGTGGAAAGACAACTTACGGAATGGGAAAACAAATTTGCAAACCATACATCTGAGAAGGGCTAGTCATCAAAGTATATTAACAAACCCATAAAACTCAATAGCAAAAAATCAAGTAACCAGATTTTAAAAGTCGGCAAATGTCTTAAACAGGCATTTTCCAAAGAAGACATATGAATGGCCAACAGGCACATGAAATGATGCTCAACGTTACCAATTGTTAGGGAAATGCAAATCAAAACCACAATGAGATATCGCCTCACACCTTTTAGAATGGCCACCCTTAAAAAGACATGAGAGAACAAAGACTGGCAGGGATGTGGACTGCTGGTAGGGCTGCAAATTGGTGCAGCCACTGTGGAAAACAGTATGGAGGTTCCTCAAAATATTAAAAATAGAATCGCCATTTTATCCAGTAATCCCACTTATGGGAATTTATCCAAAGGAAATGAGAACACTGAAAAGATACCTGCACCCCGATGTTCATAGCAGCATTATTTACAATAGCCTAAACATGGAAACAACCCAAGGGCCCATCGACAGATGAATGGATAAAGAAGAGGCGGTGTGTATATACAACGGAAGGTTACTCAGCCACAGAAAAGGAGATCTTGCCATTTGCAACAACACGGATGGACCTAGAAATACTATCTGATCTCACTTATATGTGGAATCTAAAAAAAAAAAAAAAAAAAAAAAATCATAGAAAAAGAGATCAGACTTGTAACCAGAGGTGGATGGTGGAGGAAGGGGGGAATTGGAGGCAGGTGGTCAAAAGGCATAAACTTTGAATTAAAAGATAAATAAGTACTAAGGAGGTAATGTGCATGATGACTATAGCTACCATTGCCATATGATGTAAAGAAAAGCTGTTAAGAGAGTCAATCCTAATAGTTCTCATCACGAGGAGAAACATTTTTTTACCTTTTTTAGTCTTTCTTTTCTTTTTATTGTTACCTATCGGAGAAGAAAGATGTGCAGGAAACCTATTGAGGTAATCAGTTCGCAATATATGGAAGTCAAACCACCATGCTGTATGCCTTAAACTTATACAGTGATGTGTGTCAATTATTCCTCAATAAAACTGGAAAAAAAATAGAACTATCATATGATCCAGCAATTGCACTTCTGGGTATTTAGCTGAAGAAAACAAAAATACTAACTTGAAAATACACATGTGCCCCTATGTTCATGGCGGCATTATTTACAATAGCCAGGATGTGAAAACAACCTAAGTGTCCATCAACAGACAAATGGATAAGGAAGATGAGGTATATCTATCCAGGGGGATATTATTCAGCCAGAAAAAAGAATGAAATCTTGCCATTTGCAATAACATGGATGGGTCATGAGGGCATTGTGCTAAGGGAGATAAGCTAGACAGATAAATACTGTATGATCTTATTTATATGTGGAATCAAATTAAAAAAAGAAAAAAGAACTCATAAATACAAAGAACAGATTGGTGGTTGCCAGAGGCAGGGGGTGGATGAAATGGGTAAAGGGGGTCACAAGGCACAAACCTGCAGGTACAAAATAAGTAAGTCCTGGGGGTGTCATGTAGAGCATGGGCACTATAGTTAATAAGGTATTACATTATTTGAAAGTTGCCAAGAGAGTCGATTTTTTTTTTTTTTTTAATTTTTTTTTTCAACGTTTTTTATTTATTTTTGGGACAGAGAGAGACAGAGCATGAACGGGGGAGGGGCAGAGAGAGGGAGACACAGAATTGGAAACAGGCTCCAGGCTCCGAGCTGTCAGCACAGAGCCCGACGCGGGGCTCGAACTCACAGACCGCGAGATCGTGACCTGGCTGAAGTCGGCCGCTTAACCGACTGCGCCACCCAGGCGCCCCAAGAGAGTCGATTTTAAGAGTTCTCATCATACGAAAAATAAAAATAAATTTTGTAACTATGTATGGTGACCGATGTTAGCCAGATTTATCGTGGTGATCATTTTGCAAAACATGTGACCCTTCAAATGGGTTTGAACTGTGTAGGTCTACTCACATGCTGATTTTTTTTTTTTTTTTAATAAATACAGTACAGTCTGGTATATGTATGATTTTCTTAATAATATTTTTCTCTAGCTTACTTTATTATAAGAATACCATATATGATACATGTAACATGCAAAATATTTGTTCATTGACTCTTGATGTGATCAGTAAGACTTCTAGTCAACAGTAGACTATTATCCGTTAAGTTTCTGGGGAGCCAAAAGTTATATGTGGATTTTCAACTGCACTGTGTGGTGGGTGGGTGTTCAGTGGCCCTAACCCTCATGTTGTTTAAGGAGCAACTGTATATACAAATATTGAATACTTACGTCGTATACCTGGAACTAATATAATGTTACGTATCAGTTACATCTCAATTCAAAAAAGAAAAAGAAAATTAGACTAAGAAATGTCAGACCAAATTTTGTTTTCTGAATGGTTGTGACATCTGTGAATGTCACGTGTTTGTTACAAGGACCTTTAATACACCTCGGGCTGGATGGAATCCAAGTCGGTTCACGACGGAAATCCCCCCAGGAGCCCCTGGGCTGGGGGAGAAAGCTTACGCTGTATTGCTCGAAGCCGAGGAATCACCGTGGGGCTACTAGGCGGACTGGAACCATTGCTGTTCAAGCTCCTCCGTTTGTCCAAGTTGGGAGAGGCCTGCACGGTGATTTTATGCTGGAAATCTGTTGGACATGGAAACAAGGAAGAATTAAGGTTTCGTAGTTTTTAAGTTCCATTCATGGCCACTTTCATCAGCACAAAGCAACAAAAGCAAAAACTGCCCAAGGGTAAGAAGGCAGGTATCTCTGGCTCTGTTGCTTGGTTTCCTTCTTCTCTTCCATTCAGGGTTCAAGTCAATAAATGACTCAGAGCCTACGATACGTTAGGTACGGTCAGACACATGCAGAACAATGAGACACTGAGTACTTGCAGAATCGAACCATCTTCTGGGAAGAAGAGTTACCTTTGTGTAGCCTGATATGGTTATAAACAAAATTAGAAGAGGAGACTCCTTGGACTTAAATGAGCCTTGGTTCTGTCACTAGCAAACTCTGGACCTCAGACCAGTCTGGACCTCAGACCTCTCTGAACTGGTCTCCTCAACTGTTAGACAGAAACAACCAACATTGCACAGATTGCTGTGGTGATTAAAACAGAAAATGCATGGGGCGCCTGGGTGGCGCAGTCGGTTAAGCGTCCGAGTTCAGCCAGGTCACGATCTCACGGTCCGTGAGTTCGAGCCCCGCGTCAGGCTCTGGGCTGATGGCTCGGAGCCTGGAGCCTGCTTCCGTGTCTCCCTCTCTCTCTGACCCTCCCCCGTTCATGCTCTGTCTCTCTCTGTCCCAAAAATAAATAAAAAAAAAAAAAAGTTGAAAAAAAAATTAAAAAAAAAAAACCAAAAAACAGAAAATGCAGTTAACGCTAAGGCGGCAGGGGGTGGGTATTGGTTTCAGGACAAAACACTCCCCCCAATACTCCCCCTTAACCTATCACATTTCTTCACGACTGTCCACTCTTCATCAAATCTAGCATAAAAATACTCTGCTCTGTTTTTACGGGGTCTTCATTTCCTTAGGGGTCTTCATTTCCTTGTATAAAATGTACGTTAAATAATTGCTTTGCTTTTTTTCCCCCCTGTTAATCTGTCCTTGACAGTCTGATTTTCAGACCCAGACAGGGACCCTAAGAGGGTCAAGGAAAACTCCCCAACTCTGTATCAGTTAAAAGCATTTTGTGGTCAACATACCCTACAAATCACAGTTAATCTGACCCAACCTTAATATGGGCAGCTGCCACAGAAGAGTATGTTGACAATATGGGAATATACAGAAGGGGTAATGTGACCAGAGGGAAGTGGAGGGAGTCTGGGAAAACTCTGTCAACTGTAAGAAAGTTATCAAAACCTTAGACCCAGGTAAAGGAAATTATTGGGTGTTCTTTCAGAGTGCACGGCTGAGCTTAACCTTTGACTTTCTCTTGACAGGGCTAATTTTTACAACTCTGTCAGGGCAGAGGTTAACTTGTAGATTCTATCTGGTGGCAATACCAACAATTTCTGTCTGGTGTGAAAGACAATCCCCAAGGTTCTGGTTACTGCCATCCTGGGCACTAACCAGATTTGTATTTAACCTAGCAATCTAACCCTAACATCCCCTTATTAAATTGTCCGTACATACTTAGCTCCTCAAATTCTCAATGAAACCAATTGTAACTGGTTCTCTGGTTATTAACGAGTTGAATAAAAATCTTGGACACGTGGGGCGCCTGGGTGGCTCAGTCGGTTAAGCGGCCGACTTCAGCTCAGGTCGTGATCTCGCGGTCAGTGAGTTCGAGCCCCGCGTCGGGTTCTGTGCTGACAGCTCAGAGCCTGGAGCCTGTTTCAGATTCTGTGTCTCCCTCTCTCTGACCCTCCCCCGTTCATGCTCTGTCTCTCCTTGTCTCAAAAATAAGTAAAACGTTAAAAAAATTAAAAAAAAAAAATCTTGGACCCGTGTCCATTTCACATTTGAAAGAGAGCTATAATTTTCCTTTCTGAAAACTATACTTTATGCTTTATTTAAAAAAAATTTTTTTAATGTTTATTTTTGAGAGAGAGAGAGAGAGAGAGAGAGTGCAGGGGAGAGACAGAGAGAGAGGGAGATACAGAATCCGAAGCAGGCTCCAGGCTCTGAGCTGTCAGCACAGAGCTGCACGCGGGGCTCGAACTCACGAGCCGTGAGATCATGACCCGAGCCCAAGTCGGATGCTTAACCAACTGAGCCATCCAGGCACCCCTATACTTTCTGCTTTAAAGAACTTTAAAGAACCACCCAGTGTTTGGAATGAGGGGAAGCTGGAATTTGGTAGCCCAGACATCCATCCAATCATTCATGTTAGACGCCTGCAAATTTTTAATACCGTCTCCTCCCCCACCCTCCATATCCAATTAAACACAAAATAGCTTGTAAATTTGGGGTTACAGATTCATGTCAGAGCTATCGTTGAGAAATTTATATTCTTGCTTCTGGAAGCAGCCAACTCCACATCAGAATCCCAGCTTACCACTTCCCAGCCACGTGGATTTTCGGGAGGTGACTTAACCTCCTGGGGTCTCGATGTCTCCATATACAAAACTGGATAATAAATAATGATTCCTACTTTGTAGGACAGCTATGAGAAATTAAATACAAAGAAGTACAGAAAATATTTAGCTCGGGGCTCCTGGCATAATACCTGTTCAGTAGATACAGGTTAGTGATTCGTTTTGTTCTCTCCGTCTCTACGGCATCCATCATTCCACGCCGAACCTGCCACATTTTCTCTTGATCTTCCTGCACCTCTCCCCTGGGCCCCTCTCATCTAGCTCACAGCAGTCAGATGCATTTTAAAAACGTATGCCAGACCATGCCATTCCTTTGCTGAAAACCCTTCAAAGGCTTTGCTTTTTTTTTTTTTTTTGAGAGAGAGAGAGCATGAGCGGGAAGAAGGGCAGAGAGAGAGAGGGAGTCACAGAATCCAAAGCAGGCCCTGCACTGTCAGCACAGAGCCCGATGCCAGGCTCGAACTCACCAGCCATGAGATCATGACCTGAGATGGAGTCAGCGCTTAAGGGGCTGAGCCGCCCAGACGCCCTTAAGTTACTTAAGTTCTTAAGTTACAGAGATCAAAATGCTAACACACTCGGGGTTCTTCGTGCCTCTAGCCTCATCCTGCCCTGTTCTCCCGTCACTTGCTATGGTTTGAACCAGGGGTCGGCAAACTTTTTCTGTAAAGTGCCACATAGGAAATGCATGGCCTCTGTCACAATTACTCACATCTGTTGATTTAGCAAGAAATCAATCATACAATAGACATAAATGTGTTCCAATACAACTTTCTTATGGAAATGGCAATTTAAATTTCATGTAATGTTCACGTACCATGAAATATTGTTCTTCTTATTCTTTTCAAGTATTTAAAAGTGCATGAGCCACTCTTAGCTCGTGGGCTGCACAGAACAGGTGTGGTAGGGTAGATTTGGCCCACAGTGTGCAGTTTGCTGAGCCCGGGACAAACCACACGGGTCTTTCTTAGTTCCTGGCAGGAACCAAGCCTAGTTTGCATGTGCTCTCTTCCTTCTCCCTCTGTATTCAGTCAAGTCTGAATTCAAGTCTCAATTTAAAATTTTTGCCAGGG
The DNA here is from genome assembly GCF_028018385.1 of Neofelis nebulosa. Lineage (NCBI taxonomy): Eukaryota > Metazoa > Chordata > Mammalia > Carnivora > Felidae > Neofelis > Neofelis nebulosa. Next base: position 4,458,753 of record NC_080794.1, on the reverse strand, counting down.
CACCTGTGTGGCTCAGTCGGTTAAGCATCTGACTTCAGCTCAGGTCATGATCTCGTGGTTGGTGAGTTCCAGCCCTGTGTTGGGCTCTGTGCTGACAGCTCAGAGCCTGGAGCCTGCTTCAGATTCTGTGTCTCCCTCTCTCTCTGCGCCTCCCCCACTCACGAAAGTGGAGAGGAAGAGCTGTCAGACACGCTCTGTCTTTCTCAAAAATAAACATTAAAAAAAAAAAAAATTTTTGTGAATCCTTTTATTTTGTTTTCATTTTTTTTTTAGAGAGAGAGAGAGAGAGAGAGAGAGAGAGAGAGAGAGAGAACACCTGGAGCAGAAGAGGGCCAGAGAGAGAGGAAGAGAGAGAACCTCAAGCAGGCTCCATACGAGGGGCTCGATCTCACAACCCTGGGATTGTGACCTGAGGCGAAATTAAGAGCTGGACGTTTAACCAGCTGACCCACCCAGGTGCCCCCAAATCTCAACTTAAATGTTACTTCTTTAGGACAACTCTCTTGATCTTCGTAAAGCAGGTGACATCTTTCCACTACTCACTGTCATATGACTTTTCCCTCATAGCAGTTAATAATTTTATCAAGTAAATAAGTATTTAATTATTAGTTTAAGGTTCGCTCCCCTCCCAATACAGTGTCAGCTCTACGCTGGCAGGGGCCATATAGACTCCATCACAGTACGACCCCAGCGCAGGCTGGCAAAATGCCTCGCCCATGAAAGATACTCAGTAAATCTCTGCTGAATCAATATTTTATCTGTTTACGTTTATAAGTAATGTAAGGGCAGAGATCATGTTTATTTTTTCGCAATCCCTATTGCTTGATCACGGTAAATCCTCAAGTATTTGTTGAAGGCGAAAATGGTGTAAGGTTTTACGACAGAATCCGCCTGGTGCTCACTTACAGTCAATTGCTGAAAAATACACAGCTGGGTGTAGGGTGGTTTGGAAGACAAAACAAGTGGAAACGAAGTAGCAGATGGGAGGCTTCCTCCATCTACCAAGATCTGACCGGGCAGAGAGCAGTCTGAACAAAGATCGGATGTGAGAGAACAGTTCAGCAGGTGATTGGACTGATTGGCGGGTGGGGGAAGGTTAAGAGAAACAGTCTTACCCGTAGGTATGAAAGAGTTTATTTTAGATTGAAGTGCTTTATAAAGGTTCAGCTAGCCCCATGATTTGTCATAACACTGGAAGCAAATTCCCCATGAGTTCTGCAGAAGGAGGAGCCACCAGCCCAGAGTAGAGCAGAAGGCAGCTGTGTTCTTGTAGCCCTCAGAACTAGAACCCGGAACCAGACCACAGCATGGAAACGATAAACCAGGTGGAACAAGGGATGGCCGGGTGACCAGCAGAGAACATCTGTAAGGCCAAGGAGGAGTAGCACAAGTACCAAACTGGATTTTAACAATACCTAAGATTCAGAGTGCTTGTGATCTCCTGGAAAAGTCTAAATAATTTCTCTATCACAAAAAAAGGACTCTAAGTTAAAAAAAATTTTTTTTAATGTTTATTCATTTTTGAAAGAGAGAGAGAGAGAGAGAGAGAGAGAAAGCAAGCGGGGAGGGGCAGAGAGAGAGAGGGAGACACAGAAGCCAAAGCAGGCTCCAGGCTCTGAGCGGTCAGCACAGAGCCTGACGCAGGGCTCGAACCCACGAACCAGGAGATCATGACCTGAGCCGAAGCCAGACACTTAACTGACTGAGCCACCCAGGCACCCCTGGACTCTTTATGTCTTAAACATAAAGAAAATATTCTTTTTGTTTGTTTGAGAGAGAGGAGTGGAGGAGACAGAAAGAGAGAGAGGGAGAGAGAGACCACACGCATTGGGAGGGGCAGAGGGTGGGAGAAAACCCAAGCAGGCTCCACATTCAGCATGGAGCCCCACTCTGGGCTCAATCTCACTACGGTGAGATCACGACCTGAGCCAAAATCAAAAGTCGGACATTCAACTGACTCAGCTACTCAAGGGCCCCCCAAATATTATTATAAATACCCTTGTCCCTGTGAGTTGGGGAAAGGTTGACTTTGTCCCAGTTCTACATTTAGGAAAACTGGCTGATGTTCAGTTTTTCATCCTACTTGAGAGAATAATTTTCTCATGGCAGATTCTCCATGAGGTCCCCAGACTTTCGCGTAAAACTATACTTGTGTTTTTATTGGCAATATTGATGTTTCATGACAGTATCAGCGGGAATAATCATTTGACCCTGCAAATAGTAGCATTTGCGCGCGCACACACACACACACACACACTCTTACATGTGCACATGTGAAGGAAGATGACTGTGGCCGGCTTTTGGCATTTCCGAAGTGGTTAAAATTAGGATCCCACTGCTTTTGAAAAATACCAAATTTGAAGGCTTCAAACCTTCTTTGCCTTATTTTATAGGTTCTAAACATACAACTTTGGCCTGAGATAAACATAAGGCAGAGCACGTGGTACAAAGTGGTCACCATAGAAATACATCTACCGTGATCACTCTGAGATTCCAACAAGTTCCAAGAATTCACAAAGTACAATTTATACTTTATGTAGATGATATCGTCTACACTTTTGTAGATTATATCGTCTCATTTTATAAGCATCCACCCTTGTTTGGGGAGTGCCCATAAAGGACTGCCAGCGGAAGGATTACGTTGGAGTTTTCTAGTGGTTAAGTCATCACAGCTATAAATAGTCATAAGATTAAAAGTTATCCTCAGTGATTCTGAAGGACAAAATTACGATGAGCTAATTTTTCACATTTAATAACAAGTTTTTGGAAGAGGGAGAGGCACAAATATTAAAGGTCAGTTTGTAGGAGTCTCCAATATGCTTCTGAGAAAAATTTTAAGCTAGTTACACATAGGGAAAATTTCCTGCAAAAGGGGTTCAAGCGATTTGTACGCTGAAAAGAAACTACCACCGCCATTCGAGCTGCTGTCTAGCAGATGTTTCTTCCTTAATAGTGTACCGCTAAACAGTACTAACATTTGGTAACTCAAAGAATTTTCTAGAAGGCAATAAGCTCCTTGGAGGTGCAAATAATTGCTTTCTCTTCTATACTAAGCAAAATTTCTGGAGGAAATAAGTCACTATTGTTACAGTTATTTTTCTCTTTGCATATGTATCCTACTTTGGGACACTATGCAAGTAAATTGTGTGTGTGTGTACCTGTGTATATGTGTGTGGCGGGCGGGGGGGAAGTGGGGGAATCTAAAGAGAATCAGTTTCCAGAGCAGTAACAATCTGACAACAATGTAGCAACACCTTGTGGCCAGAAGAGGTAAACCCCATGCTAAATTAAAGAAACAATTTCATTCTTTGAAAATGGATTAGGACTATAGCAGATTTTGGGGGTATGTTTTAATGGGAAATCTTTTATTGAATGCTGTAAGGCAAATAAATGTAGAACAAATTCTCAGAAAGAGAGAATGTAATCCAGGAACAATATAAATCTAGCAAAAATAATCGAATTCATATTTGGTCTGCTACAAGTGAAGACAAGATATTGCGGAAACACAATTTGAGAAGAAAAGCAGGAGTGAAAGTGACCTCAGGAATCCTGAGACGTTTGCTTTAATCACCTTACCACTGAAGAGTAAAGAATCACTGGAATGATTTAATTTTTTTCTTCCAAGTTTATTTTCCATCAGTTTCTCATTAGCCATGCCCCTCCCAAGTCTCCCAGGGAATCGGTGAATATTAATTAGCATAACCTAGTCGCAACACAGATAGAAGGTTGATAGAGCCAAGACCTGGAGAAATTCTGAATTTTTCTATCATCTACACATGAAAGCAGAAGCCTCATCATAAATAAAACAGTTTCTTTTAAATTATGTGGGACCCACAAGACAGCGCAGTCAGTGGTCCCCCAAGTTACACTTTGGCTAAAAAGCAAACATCCGAAGAGATCCTGAAAAAAGATCTTTTTTTCCTCCAGAGAGGTCAAAGGTAAAGGCAGGAAGGACCACACACAGCCTGCTTCCACTATATCAAACCAAATAATCAATAACGTATACTGTGTACCCACCATGGCCACGTATCAGCGATTTTCTGACTGAGGGCATTGGCAATAATCCAAAAAGTCACATTATGTTGGGAGGCTTCCAGTAGTTTGTGATAAGTAATTTTATGAGACAATGTATACATACTCTATATAAAAGAAAAGTGTTGTTGGGGTACCCGGTGGCTCAGTCGGTTAAGCGTCCGGCTTCAGCTCAGGTCATGATCTCGCGGTTCAGGAGTTCAAGCCCCGCGTCGGGCTCTGTGCTGACAGCGCAGAGCCTGGAGCTGCTTCGGATTCTGTGTCTCCCTCTTTCTCTGACCCTCCCCCGTTCATGCTCTCTCTCTCCCTGTCTCAAAAATAAATAAGTGTTAAAAAAAAAAAAAAAATCTCATCCTTCCGTCTCTTCCCGGGCTGGAGACAACAAAGAAGCCCATCACACAGATGACATTCAAAACTCTTGCGACACACGCAGACGAGCGCATACCTGAAGGTAAGCTGATGCGATGTCCGTCTTTGAGCTTTAACCGACTCCGCCTGAACTTTCCCTTCCTCTTCTTGACGTTGGGCTTCTCCTGGTTTAACTGGAAGATCAAAATGTTGAGCTCCCGCTCCAGCACGTCGATCTCCCGCTCGGCCAGCTGCTGCTCCCGCCGCTTGAGCAGCGCCTCCTGGGACTTCTGCTGGAGGGCGGCCCGGGTCAGCTCCTCCTCGCGGGACCGCAGCTCCTGGGGCACAGAGCACGCGATGTAAGCAAGAAGCAAGTGGGGGTGGCTCTTCTCCAGCTCAGCCCCCCGCCGCCCTGGTCCTCTCGGGGCAGCAGCCTTGGCAATCAGGACTGCAGGAGCTAAGACCTCCCCGGCCCAGCACTGACTCAGACTACAAGCAATCTGCCTGCGCTCTGCGTCCTGAGTCTCAGGGTCCCCAAAAGGCGTCACCGATTTTTCAAACCCGATTTTAACACTTCTCCCTCCTCATCACTGGCCCTCATGATCACCTGACACGGAAAGTGTTCAGTAACATAGAGCAACAGAGGACAGAGGTGATCGACCCATTTCCCAAATAAAGCCAAACGGTAAGACTTGACTGATTAAAGGAGAATCATTCTACTCATGAAAGACCACAGTTCAGATTTCTCTACCTGGGAAGAACTTCGTTGGGTTATTTAAGGATTTGCTTAGGGGTTAAAAAAATCCTGGTGGAGAGATTCCAGGAACAACAAAGCTAATGGGTCAGAAGGCAGCGGAAGGCCCAAGAGAAATGAAAATGAGCATCCCTAAAATTGTAAGCCCATGGAAAATGAATTTTTCAGGACCCCATGGATGAATGAGAAGTATCACTTCTGACACAGATCGCATGAATTAGCTCATGAAGGCCGCTCTGTCACAATTAAAGTCTAGCTTCCAAAACTCGGCTTTGGTTTCAGAATTATTTAGCTTCATAGAAAGCCCATGAATTAAAGAATACAGTTAATCCTTGAAGAACACTGAGTTGGGAGCATTGACCCTCCCCACCCCCACCTTGCCATGGAAAATCCATATATAACTTTTGAGCCTTCAAAACCTAACCACTAATAATAGCCTACTGTTGCTGAGAAGTCTTACCAACCACATAGTCAATTAACACGTATTTTGTATGTTACATGTATTACAGAGTGTATTCTTACAATAAACGAAGCTATAGAAAAGAAAATGTTTAATGGAGAGAAGATATATTTACAGTCCTGTACTGTATTTATTGAAAAAAGCCACATATAAGTGGACCCACATAGTTTAAACCTGTGTTGTTCAAAGATTGTTCCTATTAGGAAAAAAGTACTCAATAGTAAAACCAAGAACTCTACCAAGTTTTAAAATCACACTTCCACTCTTATTTCATTTCTATAAAATGTTATGTGTGTCTTTTTTTTTTTTTTTTAATGTTTACTTATTTTTGAGAGAGAGACAGAGTGTGAGTGGGAGAGGAGCAGAGAGAGAGGGAGACACAGAATCGGAAGCAGGCTCCAGGCTCTGAGCGGTCAGCACAGAGCCCGACGTGGGGCTCGAACTCACGAGCGATGAGATCACGGCCGGAGCCGAAGTCGGCTGCCTACCGACTGAGCCACCCAGGCTCCCCTAAAATGCTCTCTTCTTTACCAGAGACATAAATGTTCCTTTTAGTGCTGAACTTCTTTCTCTTCTTGATTACCCTGCTACTAAATCAAGCAGTCATACTGAAATCAAGGCATTTACAAACTTTTATTTACACTGCTCCAGAAAATTTAATCTTAGACTATCCCAACACCAGAAGCTTTGTTAGAAACTATAGATGCCATCTCAGATGTAGCTTTGAGCTAGGAGCTGTGAGAGCTCCGAGGACTGGGCAAACATATCACACTTTATATAAGCAGCCACACTTGATACAGCCCATGTCAAGAATACTGATACAGAAACAAAACAAAACAAAACAAAAAAACACTCTAAAATAGAGGCTCATGGAAGAAACCAGAGCTGAGGCATGGGATTAAAATGTCAACTCAAGTCTGCTAATCCCTTGGACTTTTTATAGAAGGGCTCAATGAATACATGGAGGCTGTCAGTACAATTATCACAGAGGAAAAACAGAAGACCCTCATTCCGTAAATAAATATAATAATATCAAGAAGAGACTGAGGAGTTCTAAAAAAAACAAAAAAAATTATTTATTCAGATCAAACAAATTCTGAATTTATTGTTAATTTGCAAAGTGGGCTGAAATTCACCTTTGAAACATTCTTAAAATTTGCTTTTTCTAAACAAAGCTCACAAAATTGCAAAAGATTTACTTAACACCGGTTGATATTCAAGTCACTTCTGCTAATATGTACCAGCTGATTCTTATTTATAAGCAGATCAGTATTTCTTCGTTACATTATGCTGGACGTAAATTACTATATACTACATGAAAGGAAAAGAAAACGAAGAAAATGCTACATATTAGAAAAAATTCTGAAATCTGTTATATAACTGATGGCTTTTTCCAACCAGTTTGTCCAAACTGAAGACCTTACCATCGTGTATTTGGGGACAAAAGATACTTTCCAGTCAACTTTCAATGTCTAACTCATTACTGTCTGCCCTTTTGTTAAGATATTACTTTTCAGTGGTGTTGATATCAATCCAATTAGCTATTATGGAATGAAATGGCATAAGGTACAGATAAGGCCAGCAAATTCAATTAGGCTTTTTGTGTGTTACTACTACAATAATTGAAGAAGAAACCATTTTTAATTCCGGGTCCCGGGCGAAAATGTGGATCCCCTGGCTATGGCTTTATAAGTTAAAAACAAACAAACACTTGCCCGAGACTTAAGAGAAAAAAAATAAGATCAAAGAGAAAACAGCCAAAGTACTCTTCTTTCTGAATGCATTTTAAAACATTCAAAAGTAAAAGAAAAAAAAAGGCTGGAGTATTAGAACCCCTTCGAATACTTTGAAATTATGAAGCATACACAAAAATTCTTTTGGTTGCTGAGATTTCTAAGCAGTAATATTTGTTTAATTGCTTGGCACAGGCCAGTCTAGTAATGGCAAATCCAGATTCCTGGCAGATGTTAATCATTAATGGCGGCATGTCTTCCAATAGTGGTTCAAAAACAGGTGCATGGACCCAGTGCACAAAGACAGACACACAAAGATAAGCACCCAGGAATTTAGGGAGGAACCGATATCCGTGGAGGCTACAGTTTACTGAGTAACGCAGAGCACAGCCAAGTTACTGACCATTAATTCCAAGTCTGACGCCTCCTACCTTAAGCAATCAGTGAACGAGAAAGGGAGATAGTGCACGTACACCCTGCTCTCGACTCTGTCGAGAAAGACACAAGTAGAAGAAATCTTTGAGCAAAATCCAAGAACAAAAAACCCCCAAAAAGCATTATAGATTCTCTTCAATTTTGAGTCAAAGGCTCATAAGATACCATAAATGTGGTATTTCAAGGAGCACTGCACAGATATCACATAGAAAGAGAAAGCAAGGACGCCATGAGAGGACAGCTCAAAAATGATTCCAAAGAATAATAAAGAAACTACTGTAAACCCCCACATGGAGAAAGGGAAGACACGCATTCTTGAAGGATGCTTTTTGACTTTTATACAATGTAAAGTAAGAATTAATTCACTGGATATCCTTCTATCTGGCAGTGTCATGAATAATTATCAATAATTTAAAATAAGTAAATTAGATAAAAATCATCGTTATTAATAACATCACCTCTAAATTTTAAATCCTGTGACTTCTTTTATTTTTCCTCTAAGTTCACTCCCATTCCCCAAAATCTTTTTTTTTTTTTTTTTTTTAATTTTTGCTATTAAACATCTAATCTTAGAATTCCTGAAAACATTTTGGGGAAGTGTGAAAACAAAACAAAACAAAACAAATCAGTATTTTTCTCGACCATGTTAAGTGAACGAAAATGTATTAAAGTTTCCAAGAACCTATTAATAATATCGCGGAAAGTAATCCTTCGATGAAACACAAGATTTAAAAGCTAATCTGGCCGGTCACTTTCAAGCATTTTCCTGCTCAGAGGAGCCCAGTTTCCCGAACGACTGGGCCAGGGATTGGCAGCGGCTGTTAGAAGCTGCTCTGGTTCCAATCAAAGCCACCGCTTTCTTTGGCACTTGCCAAGTAATGGGCACTGCTCTCAGCCCTGTGCACACACCACGGGGTTAAGCCCCACACCACCCCAGGGAGCCGGCAGCGTGACTGTGACCTTTAAGGGGTTGGAGGTGAGCAGGGAGGGAAGAGCCCCGGGTCCAGCCAGCTGTCTGGCTCCAGTCGTAACCGCTTCGCTAGACTGCTATGGATTTTGGCACTCTGCTAAAAACTTGTATTAAAAAAAGGGAGGGGGAAGGGGTCTATCGTTGTTTTTAGAATCCCATTTCGATATCCCCTTTCGTCTGTGTGGCTCCCTCGAGGGAAGGAAGCTGAATGCAGTCTACTGAGCCACCGTCTGCTCGAAGCGTCAGAAAGTTGTTGATTCCCAGACCACATTTTCTTATATTAAATATAATTTATTGTCAAATTGGTTTCCTTGTAAAACCCAGTGCTTATCCCAACAGGTGCCCTCTTCGGTGCCCATCACCCACTTTCCCCTCTCCCCCACCCCCCATCAACCCTCAGTTTGTTCTCAGTATTTAAGAGTCTCTTATGGTTTGCCTCTCTCCCTCTCTGTCATTTTCCCCCTTCCCCTCCCCCATGGTCCTCTGTTAAGTTTCTCAAGATCCACATATGAGTGAAAACATGTAGTATCTGTCTTGCTCTGCCTGACTTACTTCACTTAGCATAATACCCTCCAGCTCCATCCACACTGCTGCAAATGGCCAGATTTCATTCTTTCAAATTTTCAATTTTCTCATTGCCAAGTAGTATTCCATTGTATATATAAACCACATCTTCTTTATCCATTCATCAGTTGATGGACATTTAGGCTCTTTCCATAATTTGTCTATTGTTGAAGGTACTGCTATAAACATTGGGGTACAAGTAAGTGCCCCTATACATTAGCACTCCTGTATCCCTTGGGTAAATTCCTAGTAGTGCTATTGCTGGGTCATAGGGTAGATCTATTTTTAATTTTTTGAGGAACCTCCACACTGTTTTCCAGAGCAGCTGCACCAGTTTGCATTCCCACCAACAGCGCAAGAGGGTTCCCGTTTCTCCAGACCACATTTTATTATTTAAAAAAATTCTTTTTAACATTTATTTATTATTGAGAGAGAGAGAAACACACACACAGAGCATGAGCAGGGGAGGGGCAGAGAGAAGGGGAGATACAGAATCCAAAGCAGACTCCAGGCTCTGAGCTGTCAGCACAGAGCCTGATGCAGGGCTTGAACTCACAAACTGCGAGATCATGACCTGAGCCGAAGTTGGTCACTCAACCAACTGAGCCACCCAGGCGCCCCATCAGACCACATTTTAATCCCTGGAGCTTTGACCCAAGAGGCCCTACTTCCAAACTCTGCAACATGAACCCCCTGAGTTCTTCCAGTATTCCAGGGTAGCCCCTGCAATTACCATTCCCTTCTGCACCCCTTCTGTTCTTTGTCCAGACTTGATTTCCAGGTCCTCCTTCTGCCTTCCAGGCCATCTTCCTTGGGAGGCTCTTTAAAACCTGATGCCAACAGTCAAACCCACTGTCTAAGGCTGCATCTGCCAGTTTTGCATTTTCCAACTTACAAAATACTGAAAAATCTAAGAAGGGGCTGAATTATCTAAGCCTACTACTTGAAAAAAAATGACTTCAGGAAAAAATAAGTGACTTCAGCAGTTTACATATTTCTCTCTAACCTTTATTTTAATCACTTAAAATTAGGAAATATTTAAAATATACTACAATCAGAGAGAACAGCAAATACCCACACACTCACTGTCAATATTTAACAGATGCTAAGGTTTTACCTCATCCGTTTCAGATCTGCTAAAGTCTCATATGCAGCACACGCTCTAAACTCTCTCCTCTCCCTCTTCTTGTCTGCGGTTCCTTGGTTGCCCCGTAACCCTCCCTCATCCAGACCTTCAGACTTTCAGTACATCTGAATGGCACTGGTTTATGTGTTTTACCAATTTCCATAAATGGTATCTAGCGTAACTATCCTTCTGCAACTCACTTTTTCCACTCAATTTTACATTTGAGATTTATCCTCGTTGCAACATGTAGCTAGAATTCATTCATTTCGACTGGTTTGAAGATTTCCAGTCCGAATCAATACTGAATATACTGGATCAATACACAGCAGTTTGGGCATCTGTTCCCTGTTCATGGATACTGAGGCCAATCCCAGGTTTTCACTATCACAAACCACGCTTCAGTGAACAACCAAAACTTCCCCGGGCACACATGTGGGCGTCCCTCAAGAATATATAAGTAGAAGTTAAAGAGCTGAGTTGTAAACCTCTTCGATGGCATAAGATTCAGAATAGATTTCCAATACATACATCTAAATTCCCTGTTTCCCTTGAGTAATAATGGAGGTAATGATAATCGCTAGTATCACTCACCTACTAGAATACATTTCAGGTTAGAATACATTCAGGATATTAAGAAACTTTGCGTAGGTTAATGTAACGTATTTATTTACTATCTACCATGTGCTGAGTACTCTGTTCAGTGCCGTGGATGAAAACGACCAAGAATAAGATAGTGTAGCTGACTAATATATTATCTAGCAGAAATGGCAAACCAAGAATAAGTACGCAAGCTAATACTGAAGTCAGACTCAGCGCCAGCTGAGTGTGGGATGCTGTGACACACAGCTTATCTGGTGCATCTGGGTGAGGGGAGGGAGCTACAAAGGACTCACAGCCAAGGAGCCAGCAACTGTGAGGTGGGGCGAGAAGCTAAGGAGGGGACAGTATTCTGAACACACAAGAGCATGTATCTGGAGCCCGAAGGTCAAGAGTGTGGTGCCATCAGAGGAACTGAATGGAATTCAGGATGGTTGGGACACAGTGAGGCTACATATGGAAGGACAAAGGAAATTAATAAGGGAAAGAAATTGGCCGCTGAAGAAGGATGCTCAGATTTGCATTGTAGAAGGGCCACTGGAGGTGAGGGGACCAACTGGGGGAGCAAGACTGGACGCAGGACAACCAGGTGGGATGCTGTTGCAGTGACGCAGGTGGTAAAGCGAGGACAACAGGGATTAGGGGAGGGATTCCCACTGATGGTCTCTGTCACACAGGAGACCACCAGAAACATCTTCAAAGCCCTTGGAGGCCGGGTACCAATGAGAACAGTAATCTGTCCGTCACAGAAAGAAGAAAGCAGAATGAAGGAAGATCGGGTAGGGGTGAGGGGTGGGTTCTGACTTCGGTGTTTGGCTGGAAATGGTGCCAAGATCCACGTCTAGCCCCTTTTAAAAACTTGTCCACAAGATCCCAGACCCCTAGCCTGCCATTCTAAGGACCTCAAGAAAAGAGACTGTCGTAATTATATTTGTCTTCCAGGACTCTAATACTGCTCCCAGCACAAAGTACATAGTCAGTACATGTTTGCTGGGAAAACACAAAACAGAACATAACCTTGAAACTCACAACAGTTTCCCCATGGACACGGTTTTAAGTTGTATGTATTTTTTAGAAAACAATTTACACGTTGGGGAGACCCTGTGACATGCCTGGGAGTGATTCCCAATTCAGTAAGACAACAGTAGACCTAAGCTTCTCAAAGACAGAATCTGGGCATGCGACGTCTTGGTGTCACGCACAGTATTATAAAAACCAGGTCAAGAAATGTTTATGCATGGGGCGCCTGGGTGGCTCAGTCGGCTAAGCGTCCGACTTCAGCTCAGGTCATGATCTCGTGGTCTGTGAGTTCGAGCCCCGTGTTGGGCTCTGGGCTGACGGCTCGGAGCCTGGAGCCTGTTTCAGATTCTGTGTCTCCCTCTCTCTCTGACCCTCCCCCGTTCATGCTCTGTCTCTGTCTCAAAAATAAATAAACGTTAAAAAAAAAAATGTTTATGCACATATATTCAAACCACAGCTTGTTATTCCCTCTTTGCACTTGGGTTGACCATAGACCTTTAGTATTACAGTCAATATAAAAGTCTAGACATGTAATACAGAGCCTCTCTGCCTCAGTCCAAGTTACTCTAGCATGAGGGAATGATTCTCAGCCATGTTTTAATGTTGTAAATTTGAATCAGCAAGTGGGTTCTTTATTTAGCAAAGCATTACTGCCCTCTTAAAAAAGAATTCTACTATTTTAGAATCACAAATGTATGAGGTATAAAAATTCCTTCCTGGACAACTGCATGGCTTTGTAAAGGTTATCAAAAACTTGCGATGTTGTACTTTAGCCCAGACATTTCTTGCACATACAAACAGAACTTAACCTCTCGGATAATTATACACTTTGGACGGGCAGAATAAGGCTTGATTCATCAAAATGCTCAAGTACTACAAAAGGGTCTTCAAAAAATTAGTGCTGAACCTATAGCACAGAACCGTGCTGTAAAGTTGGGGTTCTTAGGGGCCGTGAAGTCACTGTGTCACCAAAGGAGACCATGCTAATTGCATTCACTTCCCAACCAGTCTGCCTTCCAATTGGGTATACCTTTACTTCTCCTAGTTCACTGTGTATGTGGTGGCATAAATGCAGCCTCAGGTATGTTTCACATAGATGTTTATTTAGTGCTTCTTAAAATAAACAAACCAACCGGAACTTAACTCATCATACTAAAAGGTTCAAAAATTATACTTTCCCAGTTTCTCCAGCAAGGCACTGCTTTGGAGATAAAAGGGTGTGTGTGTGTGTGTGTGTGTGTGTGTGTGTGTGTGTGTATGGGGGGGTGTCTAGCATAAGAAAGGCTTTAAAAGATACAGTCAAAAACTTTAAAAAGACACCTTTGTGACAAACTGTGACATTTATAGAGTATTACATGACATCAAGGAATTACTGTTACTTTTTGAGATAATAATGGCAAGAAAGTTATTTCTAAAATTCTTACCAGTTAGAGATGCCTGTTTTAAGATTTAAGGGTAAAAGGACATGAATTGAGGATTTAAAGTATTCCATTTTTTTTTTTAAAAAGATGATAATGGGACTAAGAGATGTACAAAATGACAAAAAACTGACAATTACTAAAGCTGGTTAATTTATACCAAGGACTCAGTATGCTGTTCTCTCTTCTTCTAATTTTTTTTTTTTTTTTTTTTTTTTTTTTTTTTTTTACTTTTGAAAATTTCCCTAACAAAAGATTGTTTCTTTTCCAAAGATACATTTTGAGGACACTTCTGTTTTGCTTCGTTTTAGCTGGAAGGTAAGAATCCGTAAGTATTCATGTCTAAAAATCTTTTGCAATAGTGCTAACCGTGTTCTTGACTCATGTTTTCCATAATCCTCGCAAATGTGGGTATCTTCTGCAATGACTATATCTCTCTCACCTTTTCCTTTGTTCTCAGTTCATCAAACATTTGCTGAATTTCTAGCTTCCAGTCATCTTGCATGGAATGAAAAGATTCCTGAGGCAGGTCAGTCATAACTGCCTTTTCAATAGCAGTCAGTTGTTCAAGGATTAAGGGAAATGATGGACGAATGTGAGGGTCTTGTTGCCAGCACTCTAAAATAAACAAGAACCACATTAATTCCATTTCTTAGCACAGCCCAGATTTTCAGCCCATGCTGATGGTGTCTACTGAAGATCTGAAAAATCAACTGATGACGATTTTGAAAATTTTATTTTACACAGCATCCAGGTCAGTGGCACGTATACAATATTCGCTGTTAGGTAAGGCTCTTGTGGTTTCTCTTATACGACATGAATACTGGATGTGTGTGCTCCATGCTTCACCATGAACTGTGTGTATCAGGGGCCTAAGCTGCCCGGCCAGTGATTTACAGGTACGGAGTTCTAGAACTTGGCCCAAGAAACCCGAAATCTGTAAAATGTTATAATCACATGAGAGGTTCTAAGAAATGGCCTCGTAATGAAGGAAGGTAACTAGCTGCCTACAAAAGGAGTCAGTTAATTTTTAAAAGCTAAACATCAAATAGATAAGGTCATGGCAAAACCACGCCGGTTAAGATCGTAAAACATTTTTGATCATTAGGTGGAATTTAAAATAGCAGAATGGAGCCAACTAAATTCTGTCTTTGAACTTTAGTGCTGTACTTGGTGAAAACTTTATTACCATTCGGTTGGATTTTGTACATAAATGAGTCACTGATAAAACCGGATTGTTTTTTAAAAAGTGACTTAATCCATCAATGCTTTACCTGATGTCTCAGATTGAAGACAAGGTTTCGGATTCATAAAATGGTACAGTTGCTTAAAAGCATCTGAAAATTAGAATTACTGCTGTACCCAAAGTATCCAAAAGTACCCTTTTGGATACAAAATACACAGATGTTCTCCTGAGCGGTTCCCCTTGCCTCCACAGACCCACCGAAACAGGGGGGGGGGGGCACAGATACCTTTCATGAGCTTGGCAAACGGCTCAGGGCAGGTGGAAGGAATGGGCAAAGTGAGCTTATTGACGGCTACTCCGTAAGCCACGGCAAGCCCATCGATGCCACGGTAGGGGACTTCTCCCGTGAGCAGCTCCCACAGCAGGACTCCATAGCTGGAAAGCAAAATTGCCATGGAGTTAAATGGGTCAAAGGGTGTCTTTTTCTTCCAAACACAAGGGGTGGGATAAATGCATGTGGGCCCTCATTCAGCCCCGACTAAAAATCTTCCCTTCTGGGACGCCTGGGTGGCTCAGTCAGTAGAGCGTTAGACTCCCTTAATTTTATTTATTTATTTATTTATTTATTTATTTATTTATTTATTAAAAACTGATCTCCCATTTTAAGTTGTTATTTATTTTGAGAGAGAGAGACAGAGAGAGAAAGAGAGAGAGAGAGAGAGAGAGAGAGAATCCCAAGCAGGCTCTGCACTGTCAGCACACAGCTCAATGTGGGGCTCGAACCCACGAACTGTGAGTTTATGACCTGAGTGAAAATCAAGACTCAGATGCTTAACGGACTGAGCCACCCAGGTACCCCTAGCGTCAGACTCTTGATTTTGGTTCAGGTCATGATCTCATGGTTTGTGGGTTCGAGCCCCATGTGGAGCTCCACGCTGGCTATGGATCCTGCTTGAGATTCTCTCTCTCCCTCTCTCTCTGCCCCCACCCTCCCTCATGCACTCTCTCTCTAAAAAAAAAAAAAAGACCCTTCTCTTCCAACAAACCCTTTAGTGGCACGTATTCCAAGGTGCGAGGTGGGGTCTTCCACTGAACCCCGTTTAAACACACACAAGTACACACCTTCCCAGAAATCAGTTATGCATTAATTTACAGGAATTAAAACTATATAATGAATAGGAAGCATAGAAGCAGTACATAACTGAACTAAACGGATCCAGAACCAGGCCACACTTTGATGTGGTGTTTTGACGTTTCTCCTTCTATCTCATTTTTCCACACCAGGATTAAACCTCTTGAGGATTGTCAGGTCACTGAAGACATTAGCCCCACAAAAATCTCATGTTATGCACCATAGGACTTAGATAGAACCATGTTGACTATTTTTAAATGGTTGTTTTGAAATTGTTCATCTTTCTGCCTCTCCCTTTATATCTTAAGAGTTGTGTTCCTAATATTTCTACCATATTGCTTAAAAGTAATGGACAAAAAAAAAACCCCAAAAAAAAAATCAGCATGGGCCTCCCTGTGCCCACTAGTGGGACAAAACATCTCTTTTTTGTAACTCTGTATCCATTAGTACCTTAGTTTCCCTTTATAGTCTGCAAAACATGAAGTACAAATTAGCTTTTGTTAATACATGAAATATCAGCCACTCCAGACATCCCATTTGATTTTAAATCGAAACACACAGCCAGGTAAGGGATGGTCATGTTTTTTTGTTTTTTTTTAATTCTACTGACATAACAAGTACGGTCCTATTTACTTTTCTAATCTTTGAAAAAATCATTACCTTTATGTTTTAAAAAAAATATTTGAAATTTAGAGTGGTAACTTGATTCTCATTTCTTATGTTTGTTGCTTATATATAACGTGTAGACATAGTTTTAAAGACAGCAGACAGAAGGTAGAAAAATATGCCTAAAGAAAAGACCACACAGCTCAGAACAGCACCAAAAAAGCATTTAACTTTGGCTTTGGACTTGCTTTCTGAGTCTCATTAGATTATTTTCTGATCTAAAGAGATGCGGGGGACTCAGAGCATCACAAATATAATAGAACAAGCCCTTCATGAAGGCGTGGTCTGCAAAAAGCTGGAAACTCTCTGGACTCCAGGCTCAGATCATCCCGGATACAATAACCTCTCATTTACACACTTCTCTGTTAGTGTCTATTGGACTCTAGACACTATACCGAAAACGTTCAGAATAAGAACGTAGCCATGGTGGAATGTGCCCAATCAATGGGGCCTTGGGCATCCTCCAGCTGACGTTCTACCAGCTCTAAGTAAAGATGTTTGAGTCCCGAGGCCCCTGAGTCCAGGGCTTCCTGAGGCCGAGGAACAGGGCACCAGTGAAAGACAATTGGATCCTGACTCAGCAGACTGGAGTTGAGTTTCGGAAGTATCACTGCTTACTAGCTGTGTCTCCACTCACAAAGCCCTTAACAACTGATTGTGAATTAGCTGATCTATAAAATAATAGCGATATCTGTTCTGCCATCCCAAAGCTATTTTATATATTGTATATATATATATACTGTATATATATATATATATATATATATATACATACTGTTTTACATATATATACTGTATATATATATATATATATATATATATACTGTTTTATATTGAAAAAAGGGGAATATATAATGCAGTACTTGTAAATTATATAATGCCATAACTATTAGCAATTAAGTGGAAACCAGTATTTTCCAAAGGTAATGACCTGTTTGGTGCCTTAAAAATTATCTACATTATGGTGCATTAGCAGAGATACTTTAATTCCAAGAAGAAGTAAATTTTATAGACCAATCAACAAAAATCAAGTCAGAGCAGGAGACAAAAACAAAAACCTTAAAATAACTGGAAACTGTCTAAATTCAAAGCCACATCTTGCTATTCTCATTAGCACATAAGAAAACTAAAACAAACAAGAACAACAATATAACTTTGCTTCTTGGGAGTTTCTGCAAAGGAGTAATTCAAGACAGGTCCTTTTTCTGGAGAGCAGAGGGCTTATGTTAAGAATTGATGTCAAGAAATGGAACTATTTCAATGGGACTATCTTTAGAATGTAATGCATATGCTTCTGTCTGCTGCAAATGGGTAGGAT
Source organism: Neofelis nebulosa (assembly GCF_028018385.1). Lineage (NCBI taxonomy): Eukaryota > Metazoa > Chordata > Mammalia > Carnivora > Felidae > Neofelis > Neofelis nebulosa. Next base: position 4,440,994 of record NC_080794.1, on the reverse strand, counting down.
ACAGTATAAATAAGGCTGTCTCCTGAGAGTTCAATGGCCTGATGAGCCAGAGTGATGGTAGCAGGGGTCTGGCTCCCAGGCCTGGGATGTGAGTATAATACTACTTACCAGCTTTACAACCTTGAGGAGATTTCTTAACATCTCAGTGTCTTGGTTACCTATTCTGTGGAAGTGCAGTGATCGCAGAAGATATTGTGAAAATTCAATGACAACATGTCTAAGTTACTTTCCGGTGTAATAGCCAGTAAGGGGGAAGGACTGCGAGAGATGATCAATCCACTCACTAGTTAACGTACTCATCAATATGCTAGAATGCTAGTCTACTGCACAGAGTTAAGTCATGTCTCTTGAATGAAATCATTTAAAAAATTTTTTTTAGTATTTATTTTTGAGAGACAGAGAGAGAGAGAGAGAGACAAAGTACGAGTGGGGGAGGTGCAGAGAGAGAGGGAGACACAGAGTCTGAAGCAGGCTCCAGGCTCCGGGCCGTCAGCACAGAGCCGGACGTGGGGCTCAAACTCATGGACCGGACCATGAGATCATGACCTGAGCCGAAGTCGGACGCCTAACCGACAGAGCCACCCAGGCACCCCTGAATGAAACTATTTTTACGGGAATATTATAAAAGGAGATTCTAAGGCAAAGGAATGCGAAATTCAGAGAGGGGGCCTTCCCACCCGTCCGCATCCTGACATCCAAGGACTCAGAGTATGCTTGATGTATTAATGCGTTCTGCAGGTGTGTGGGGATGTTTGGTTCCACAACTAGGTGGCTCTAGAGGTCAGCAGTTTCTAGTCCTTTCCGTAGCACTTCATGTTTTTCTTCCTATCACCTACTTTGTTTTCAGCTGCCAACTTTTACCAGCTTAGCATCCCTCTCCCCCTTCTAGCTAGCTGCTTTTATTGAAAATCAGATCATCGAACATGTAAAACAGAGTTAGATATAAGCAGATTTTGAGAGAAGATGTGTCCAAGAAGTATATGGACTCAAGGAGCCCTATTTTGGCTAGCTTTAGATTTTTTTTCCTTTTCTTTTTGCTTATCTCTTGATTCTTCTCTGTTTACAATAGGTGAAAAGTTGCTATAAAGCATTTATACAGATAGTCCAGCATTTATACAGCTTGTAATCACACAGTTTGTAAAAGAAGCACACAAAATGGAAGGGTTATAGTCTTAAGTAATGTTACTTTGAATATAAAATTGGTCCTTGGTGTATGTATCAGTTTCTAGAGTCTTGAAGTACAATCTCCCACAAGAATCACCTGTTTCCCTGAAGTATTTTGGTATTATCGTATGGCCAAAAAACTACCGTGGGTCAATCAAGAAAAGCACATTTAATGTTTTGTAGGGAAACGTCTGCTCAGACTCCACCAGCAGAGAGTCTAATTTATTAAGTAAGGGATGAGACTCAAACACTTGTGTTTTCCAAAAACGGTCCTAAGACACTCTGGAACCCTAATGCAGTTGATAAATTTTTGAAAGGCCATAAGTAGAACAGTTAGGTCATACTGAAAATGCGGAGAATAAGCTTTAAAGAAATTTTCTTGGAACTTCTACCAACAGACGCTCTGCCACTAACGGGATGTGTGAATCGGAGAGAGGAATTTATGCAGCATCCAGTGATGACAGGGGGAAAACAATTTTTGTTGATCCCCAGTTTGGAAGTCGGATCTGAGTTCTACTCGCGGTCTTGCTACCAAACAGATACAAACTCTTAGCAAGTGACTCTTCTCTCGGCCTGAGTTTTTTCTTGTGTAAAAAAACTGGAGTTTTAGTCACTTTGCAAACTACGAGGATGGCTGGAGTCAAAAAGTCCGAGAACAACAAGTGTTGGTGAGGATGTGGGGCTGTCGAGAGCCGGATACACTGATCGTGGGTGCAAATAAGTGGTTTGGGAAGTGGTCTGGGAGCTCCTCGAACGATGACCACACACGGAGTTACCACATGGTGCAGCGGCTTCCTGCCTAGGTACAGACCCAAGAGAATTGAAACCTATGTCCTCACAACAACTTGTCCATGAATGTTCATAGCAGCCTTATTCAGAATCGCCAAAGAGCGGAAACAACTCAAATGTTTATAGCAGCCTTATTTGGAATCGCCAAAGAGCGGAAACAACTCAAGCCCATCAACTGATTAACGGACAAATGAAATGTGGCAATCTGCCCAATGGAATATTACTTGGCAATAAAGAAGGATATCCTGACTCATTCTCCAACTTGAACCTTGAAAACATGAGGCTAACCAAAAAAGCCAGTCACAAAGGACCACGGGTCGTATGACTGCACCTATAGGAAATGCCCAGAATACGCAAATCTGAAGCGACAAAATGTAGATTAGCAGTTGCCTGGGGCTGGGAGGGATGGGTGTGGGGAGTGATGGCTGCGCTGCGTAGGATTTCTTTTTCGGATTATGAAAATGTTCTCAAAATTGACTGTGGTGATGGATATACAATTCTATTAATATACTAAAAGCCACTGAACTGTACAGTTTAAATGGGCAGACTGTGTGACATGCAAATTATATCTAAAACAACTGCTACAAAACAGTAAAAAAAATCTAGAATTTTAATGCTAGCTACAGAAGATGCCCTTTAAATAAAGGCAAGTTAGCTCTTGGGCATCGTAGCTATTAAACATACTGATTTTTCTTTGTTGTTCTATTACTGATAATGTCTTCATGCCCCAATCGGACATAGCTGAATGGAGAATCTAACTAACCTGGGATCCTATCCGGTCCAGCCCTCCATCCTCAAACTGGAAGCTTTAATCTTTAGTTGATGCAATCTATAAAATGAAGGAGCAGATCTCGATTATTTTCTCAAACTCCTTCCACGCTACTCTTGTCTGTAAATCATGAGAAACCAAAATTTTACTTAAAAAAAAAAGTAACAATATACTATTCTTTACTGACGAGCCTTACAAAATCTAGGCATTACTATTAGTTCAAGTTATAATCAGTTTTTTTTTTTTTCAACGTTTTTTTTTAATTTATTTTTGGGACAGAGAGAGAGACAGAGCATGAACGGGGGAGGGGCAGAGAGAGAGGGAGACACAGAATCGGAAACAGGCTCCAGGCTCCGAGCCATCAGCCCAGAGCCTGACGCGGGGCTCGAACTCACGGACCGCGAGATCGTGACCTGGCTGAAGTCGGACGCTTAACCGACTGCGCCACCCAGGCGCCCCTAGTTATAATCAGTTTTAATCAAACCTCGGATTTAACGAGAAGGTTCTCCTACCAAGTTATGAAGTCATGACGATAAAAAACCTCAAGTTACCTGTTCTGTTGTGATTACATCTTGACCCAAACCATGAAATCTTCAAAAAAGGCCTGTGTTCTCTGTTATGCTCAGGTGCTGAATACTTTGGGATCATTTAAAGGAAGCATACCAACCAGTTTCTGCAGACGTCTGCTATCGCGCAAGACCTGGTGCTCACCTCCAGATGTCACTTCCCTTAGAAAACAAGGAGGACTTGATGACTTCCGGGGCCATCCAAGCGTAAGTGCCCGCGGCGCTCATTTTGGTAGTCCTGTGCCATTCTCTCGCTAACCCGAAGTCTGTGATCTTCAACGTTTTATTGCAGATGTTGTCATGCTCTATCTTCTCGAGCAGCAAAACTTAAAAAAAAAGAAAAAAAAAAGAATCAAAAGAATCAAAGGTGGAGTATTTTCACATTCTTCTAATTTTCTGATCCCAATGTTTCTTTGGTATTGAAGATACAACCTTCACCGCAGTCGGGAGATAAGTGAGAAATGGGCTTGTATTTTACCACCTTGCCTTACTTCCATCACCTATGTCATAACCTTTACTGGCTCGTTAGTGCCTGCAGTGACAAGTTGTTTATTTTTTTAATCCACAGGCACAACACAGCTTAGCACTCTTTATGAATGTTTCCTTTTATGAGAAAGTAAATGATTTCTAGGGGCAAGAAACATTTACTGAAGTATCACAGGATCAGAAGTCTGTGAGAGTTCCGCCCCCCCCCCAACCGCCCCCCTTAAGAAAAGAATACACTGTTTTCTTCCTAGAAGGTAGGTCCTGATCTAAAGGCAGAGCCTCTACTGAATGTTTAAAAAATTTTTTTAATGTTTTTATTTATTTTTGACACACAGCATGAGTCGGGGGGGGGGGGGATGGCAGAGAGAGAGGGAGACACAGAATTTGAAGCAGGCTCCAGGCTCCGAGCTGTCAGCACAGAGCCTGAGCCGGGTCTCAAACTCATGGACTGCGAGATCATGACCTGAGCCGAAGTCGGACGCTCAACTGACTGAGCCATCCAGGTGCCCCATCTACTGAATGTATTAAAAAACACAGCAAACAGAGGGACTGTCACCCTAAATCGTTACTAGCAAACACTATCTTATAGTAAATTTGCAAAATGCTTACAGGTTTTTAACTCCTAAAGATACTTGATGAACTGTGTTGCTTTACTGAAGCTCAAAATAGAGCAAAAAGTAAAAGCTTGAGATGAATATTATGCAGATGCTGCTTTTCCTAGCCCTCAGCCTCCTGTCAACATACAGAATGTACAGAGCAACTTCCAGGAGCTGAGGTCACTGCCAGAATCGGCCCCTGAGCTCTCGTGTAACAGTAGCTGAAACAAACATGCTTCTCAGTCTCTCCCCACCTGCACCCCGCACACCCTGCCCTTTGAAGAACCTGGGGTTCTTCTCTCCCCCTGCTTGACTTCCCTCTGCCTGTACCCATGCCGAAACGTTCCTGAGGTTTTCCATGTGACACTAATGTAGCTGCTTACCCGGTTCCTCCTTCCCATCTGCTACAAGGGGAAGAGTTTAAAGCTACTGTTTTTGCCAACTTATCTCATTCCTTAAAAACCTGCCATCTGCCTTGTAGCTCCACTGGTCTTTTTCCAAAGCAGCCCCTCCACCCCCCACCCCCCACCTTCTCCAATTCCCCTGCCACAGAATTACAATCGTCCTAACCGGCCAGGATAATGCATCTGCCAGCAGATTCACCTTCCTAAAGGGTTACAGCGTTCCCTTATTTTTAAACCTTCTGCACACAAACTCCCAATGTAGGCAGCAGCGTGGATGAATCTCAAAACCATCACGCCAAGTGAAAGCAGTTGCACGTGAAAGGTGACATACTATGATTCCATTCGTATTCTGGAAAGGGGACAGAAATCAGATCCGTGCCTGCGGAGGCTGATGGCATAGGCTTCACTGCTAAGCTCCACAAGAGAACTTTTTGGGGCCATGCCAATTCTGTATCTTGGTGGTGGGGGCGGTCGTTGTTACAGGATGATACACATTGGTCAAAACTCAGCAAACTGAACTCCTTCAGAGGGTGAGTTTTACTGTATGTAAGTTACAGGGTGGTAAACCTGCATGACACAAAAAGCAAAAAGCAAAAACCAACTCCCGTGATTCCCGATGCCTCAGAGATAATGTCCACACTCCAACATGTGGGCCACCAGAGCTCCACCTCTGCACAGCAACCTACCTTGCAGACGACATCATCTTCCTCTGTATGTGTCTCCTCCACTTACACTCCTCATCCAGCCCCCACAGTGTCCTCTTGGTGGAACCTTCCAAATACCTCCAAGCAAAAGAAAATTACTCCCCCACCCTTACTCACACGAACCTTGTGTTTCTATTACGGCCCTTATAAAACATAGGGTACTAGAAATATTTGTTTCCACCTCTGACTTCTCCACTTAGACTACTAGCTCTGAGAGAGCGAGTGTGTGAGTTAGGGAGTGAAAGAAAAGAGAGGGCGTGAGAGACAGAGAGAAAGTTGGGAGGGAGAAGAGGAAGAAGGGGACAGACACGCTCAATTCACATTCATACTCATGTTATCCACACCGCGTCTGGTCTTCTTCAAGGCAGGTGCTTCACGTTTACAGATGAACAAAACACGCACATTGTTATAGTTGCCCTTTGCAGGTGCCCTTCCCGCCTAACAGAAGTAACAACAAATAAGAGAGTCCCTAACAAGTGCTGAGTTTTCCCATACAGCTTGCACACATCCATTACTTCATTCAAGCCTCACAAAAATCCCAAGAGATGGGCCTTATCAGAGGATAATTAGTGTTGAAAAAAAAAAAAAAAAAAACAAAGCAACAGAACGAATCCATTTAAACAGTAATCAAATTTCAGAGTAAACAGGGCATGGTGGGGGGGGGGATTGTTACTCAGGTTTTACCTTGAAAACCAAAATGAAAATAATTCCATTTCATCTTTTTTTAAAAAAAGGACATTTGCGTAACATTGTTGCAACCATGTGCTAACTCTTAAAGGGATAAACGTAAAACAAGTATGTATGGAGGTCTTTTAGAATCAACTATCCAAACAACACCGAGACCAGCATAAGACATTCTTCTTTTTTGATTTGCAGAACATGATCATAAAGAGGACCATTTTCCCAAACAGTTACAAGAACAACGAACGTCTACCAAGTACCTTCTATTCGTCAGATTCATTTACGGGTATTTTAATCATAAAATCCACACCCGCAGTGCAATGGGTAGAATCTATTTATTATCCGTACTTTATAGATAAGGAGGCTGAGACACAGGTGTTGGGTAATCTGTCAGGTGGCTAAAGGAGCAGCAAAGCTCCAGCAGTCTGACCCAGGGAAACACACTCCTAACTACTAACCACATTGCTCAGATGACAGCTTTTATCAATTTTTCACAAGAGCTTCCTTTATCCTTTAGAAATCTCTCTCCATTCAGGTGACCATTCTTTTCTTTCTGATTTCCTATCAGTGGCTAATTATCAACTGATCTCGGTGGAGGCGGTCTGGCGCAGCGAGGAAGAACGTGCACACTCTAGGACCAGACTGCTTGCTTTGGATTCTGCACTTTTGTTTCTTTGCCTGTCATGGGAATGGGGGCAGAAGGTACACCATAAGGTCGCAATAAGCAAGAGATGAGAACGTCAGATGCTAAGACGACTGGAACATAGCATTTTGTAAAGATCACACACACACACACACACACACACACAGCCTTTATCAATGGGTTTGAAAATGTTTTTAGTAAGTTTTTCAAAATCACCTTCATGGACTTCAGGGAACCTCGACTCTTTTTCAAGACTTGAGATTTCACTTTGCAGTGGATTTGCATTTTATCTGCATATCATCAAATGTTTACAAAATTAAACAGTCCTAAAAGTCAAAGAGTTCATGCAAATGGAGAGAGCCAACACTAGATTTATTTTTTTTTAAGGGCTTTTATTTTTGAGAGAGAGGAGGGGGGGAGTGAGAGAGAGAGAGCGAGCAGGTGTGAGGGGGGAGGTGCGGGGCGGGGTTGGGGGGGACAGAGGATCCCAAGTGGGCTCCGCGCTGACAGCAGAGAGCCCGATGCGGGGCTCTAACTCATGAATCATGAGATCATGACCTGACGGTGAGCAGCAAGACCAAAATTCTACCATTTTCCCTACTTTTAAATTCGATGTTGTACTATATATATAGTGAAGGATGGAAGGGTGGGGGAGAGACTCCCTTCTGTTTGGAATAGCCTCTTATTCCTTCTCTCCATCTAGACTATACCTATTCTCAAGGTCCAGCTTCTGGAGGAAAACCTTCTAGAGCATCCTACAAGATAATGACCATTTCATCTTTCCAATCATCCATTATCCACATATCATGTTCTTCTGTCCATTATCTTTTCACCTGAGACCTATGGCCCTAACTTACGTGCAAAGCTACTTAATCCTAGGAAATGAATTTTATAGATTTCCCTTGTATCCCCCAATGTCACCTAACAAAGTACCCTCTACAATGAATGCTCAATGGACTAGCTGATATTAATGATAATTATCACCAGTGCTAATACGAAGACAATTGCCTACCATTTACAGAGCCTCTCCTATGTAGAGTCAGTTCATCTCTACACTATTCTAGGGAGTGGGAGTCATTATCCCGAGTGTACAGTCTAGAAATGTTATCCAAGAGCACGCGCCTACAACACAGAGCCAGATCTCAGGTTCTGTCTGTGGGCTACTTCCCCAGTCTTCGGCAAAAGCTTCTACTGAGAAAGCTACCGGTTGTAAGAAGGGGGCAAAACAACCAGAAATTTCATTTTGTAGACTGCTTTAGAGATGGGTTTTTTAATTTTCCTTCCTCCCACATCAGCTTAGGGTATATTTACTTCTCACTCTTTATTCCCCACGAATATCAAGAAAAATAAATATCGGATCCCTTAAAACCCTAAATACTTCAACCACAGAAACAAACCAAAAACCCAAGTTAGTTACTTTATCAGCAGTATTTCATTTTTCTGCTTCTAATGCCACTAATTTCACTTTTAAACAATGGTTATTCTTAGCACCAAAAAGACCCCAAATTAATAATCAAAATGGCTTGCAGTCCTATAAAACATTGGCTTCTAAGACATTTTCACACACGTCTTCACTTTTACAAACATCCACATTGGAAGGCACAAGGGAGCACTGATGAAAACGGGCATAAAGATGATTGTACCTTCCCAGACCCCAGGAAGCCTTGGCAACCCTTGAGAATAACTGAAAACAGAACAGTGAGAACCAAAAACAAAATATTTAGGGGCCACTGGGTGGCTCAGTCAGTTAAGCTTCCAACTTCCACTCAGGTCATGATCTCGTGGTTCGTGGGTTCGAGCCCCCTGTCGGGCTCTGTGCTGACAGCTCGGAGCCTGGAGCCTGCTTCGGATTCTCTGTCTCCCTCTCTCTCTGCCCCTCCCCGACTTGTGCTCTGTCTGTCTCTCTCTCTCAAAATTAAATAAAATGTCAAAAAAATTAAGAATTTAAAACTGATTGCATTCTAAGTAAATGTCAGGGCTGAATGTGCCCTGAGCAGCCTCTGTAGTGAAGGTTTGAGGGCACCTCCCCCCACCCGGCCTCCAGTCCAAAGTCTCCATGGGAGCTAAGTGCCTCCACACTCTGAACAGAAAACAAGTTAAAATAACATTCTGAATGTCAAACGTTTAGACTTCCATGAAAGGCCCATTGTTCTGGATTCTGTTTCAGAGGTGTGCAGCAGAATTCCTGAAATTCCTTATCTTTTGGGCAAAGTGACCGAAACCAAAAATAGCCAGTGTCCCGACAGGTGGACTCGGGCACCTGGCCAGGTATCAGCCTAAGGCCTCAAGGCCGGCGGCCAGCTTCCGCTTCCTGCCATGCCCCGGGAAGGGTCTGGAGCACACCAGCCAGCCACCAGAAGAATGTACGGACCAGGCGAATACATTTTGGCCCCAGAAATGGCAAATTCTTGTTAGTAACCTAGCGACGAGCGTTTGAGCCCCCTTTTGTGAGACTTGAGTGAAGATTTTTGACCCTTGTTAGCCCTGTTCGTGAACAATCAGCCTTTACAACCTTGTACTTAGTCTACTTATTCGACCACGAGGCACTTGATTTTTTCCGGCTCCTTTGAAGTTTCACATTGCTATTTTCGGAATTATCGCATATAATGTATATTTTTTAAAAAGCAATTACACTGTATCCATTCTGTTCTCTCACCACTTATGGGATTGCTGTGTCCAAATTCCATTTGAGCCAAATGGGGTAGTCTCAATTAATCTTTAACTAGAAATGTAGAATCAAAACAAAAGTCCTAAGAAAGAGAACAGGTTGACAAAATCAAAGCGTGAAAGAATATAGCATTAATACACATTGCTTCTGTCAGCCTAGGGAAGGTGACTGCGAATTTCAAGTCCGAAACCAACCGTCTATGAGGGATTAAGTGATGACTTTCTAAGCTTACCAAGTAGGACCACATCTGCACACATTTCTTTCCATCTATTCCCCCACTGGCACCTTGTCGCCTCCCCCAACACACACACCACTCGGCCACTCCTAGATCTGCGGAGGCAAATCTAAAATCTCCCCCTGGCCTTCAAGCCCCCTCTGGACCTCATCTGAAATGACCTTTCCAGTTCTTCTGGTGCCCTCTAAAATGAACCCCGCATCCTAACAATTCTGGGCACTGGTGCCCACCTCTGGAAAACACAGCACAGCACCCTAGCACCTGCTGTACGGAATGCCCTCCCCTCCATAAAAACCACATGGGGCAGGCACCCCACTTTTTCATAAGCATCAGGGCACCAGCACTGCCTTCCACTGGGAGACCACTTCCAAGTCTATAACCCTTTTGGAATCTCCAATTCCCTTCTCTAAAAAAAAAGAAAGAAAAAAAAAAAAGCACAAGTCCCTCACTCTCCTGCTCAGATCGCACAGGAGTCAGTAAATAACGGCCTTTGGGTTCTTCCTGCAAGACCTCAGCTAGAAGTTTCTACTTTCTAGTGCCGCTCTCGTTACACTTAAGGTCTTCTCGTACTTGTCCCTCTCCTCTCTCTGATGATATTATAAGTGACTGGAGGGTAGAATTTACAGCTGGTTCACCTTATTTATTTATTTATTTATTTATTTATTTATTTATTTACTTACTTACTTATGCTGCACACACAGCAACTGGCATTTTTATATGCTCGGTAGGTATTTGTTAAATGAACGGCTACCTAGTGTAAGGGGGGAAAATGAATGTGAGGGAGATGAACTGTTACAAGCTTTCTCACGTGAGGTCAGCTGCTACCGCAGAAAACCAAGTCAACCTCCACACTCCTGGAACAGTATTAGGAAAGGAAGACTGTTCTACAGAGAATTACAACAGGACGGTTATTTGAATTCCTATCCGTCTGCAGCATTTGACACGGTTGATCGTCCTCCTCTGAAACGTGTTCTTCGCTGACCTCCGGCGCATCCCCCGCTCCCTGGGGCTCCCTTTCTTTGCCAGCCGCTCCTTTTTCTGGTTCCTGCTCATCTCCCCGATCTCTAATTACTGCAGACCTCCAGGACTAGGGTCTTGGATCTGTGGTCCTTCTATCTACTCACTCCCCAGATAATTTCAGCCCACCTCAGGGCTTTAAATACCATTTCCATGCGGATGACTCCCAAGTATTTACCTCTGCCCTGGTTTCCCTTCCATCTGTTCTCAAAGCTGCAGCCAGTGAGGTCCTGTTACAAGGTGAGTCAGATCCCAGTTCTCAGTGAGAAACCCTCCAGGGTCATAGTAAAGTCAAAGGTCTTGGGAGACCTACACGACCCTGTCTCCACCCCCTCACGACCTACTGTTCTGCTCCAGTCCTCTCCTGCCACACTGGCCTCCTGCTTTAGGGATTTTGCAGGCTCTGTTCCCTCTGTGAGAGTATTCTTTTCCAGATGGCCCGTTTCCTCACTTTTTCAGGTTTTCCCGATAACCCACCTTTTCTGGAAGGCCTTCCTTACCCATCCAACCTAAAACTTCAACCTCTCACCTCAACAGATTCACCCTCTTCAAACTGAGGTTTATCAACTCTCCAGCATGCTACATCCTTTATGATTTATTATTTAACATCTGCGTTGTTTTACTGGAATGGAAGTTCCAGGAGTGGAGGAATGCGTTCCTGCTTTGCTCACTACTGAACAGCAAGAGCCTCTCGGAAAGTTCCTGGCATAGAGTCCACAATCAATAAATAACTGCTGCATAAAAGAGTGCATTAGCTTACTGAATACAAGATGGACTTCTATAAAGAAGATGCAGATGTGGTCAGCGAAAATAGAGTTTCTCATTGCTCTGGCGCCCAATCCAAAAGCCACCGTACAGCCCCTTTCCTGGACACATACGATACTCAGTTTGAATGAGAAAACTTCCTACATTTCATCGTGTGAAAATCGAGCTCAGTATTTGTGTCACCTTGGTCTTTTCACAAAGTAGGTGACAAAGCAAACGGAGGGAGGAATTCTTCCGCCATATGCTACACTGACATATTAGTGAACAGAAAGTCACATATCTCATACTATTGGATTCAACGTTTGCAGAAAAGCTGAAACCCAATGCGCTCCTTCAAATCACCTTACGCCAGGAAGAACTCAAACATTCCTACGTGCGGTCAAGACTCTCCCCCAGATGGCACGTGATTTGGTCTTTGGCCAATAGCTCAGAGAACTGGACTAGGAATGAAACCCGGTGGTGAAACGGTTACAATAGCAACACAGTTCTTCGTGCCTCCTCCTTGACCCTCAACTTATCAACCCAAGTTGCAAGCAGAGCTGCCACAGCACCCAGATGGCAGCACCTGTACAGAGAACAAAGCTCCAGACTGTGTCCTCCTGCCGCTGGCTCGTCCCAATCAAGCAAATTAGCCAAATCAAAAAGACCCTCCCCCCAACCAAGATGAATAAATACATGACTACACGATACTATGCACCGCAGAATGACTAATAATGATGTTAAGGTTGTAGAAAACTTTTAGGCATCAAGGAGTTCACGCACAGCAACTTTGGGAAGTATTTAAAGCACTCAAAGTATTTCTAAGTAACATACAAAAACGAGTCTCCTGGCCAGCTTACACTTACACTGTGTCTTACAGCTTACTTCCTCAACGCTTTGACACATGCCAGGAGTCAGCAAACTACACCCCATGGGCCAAGTCCAGCCCATGTAGACAGCCCAATGTCTACTTTGTAAATAAAGTTTTATTGGAACACAGCCACACTCATTTGTTTACATACTGTCTGTGGATGCTTTCAGCTACAACAGCAGAGTTGACCAACTGCAACAGAGACCTTAAATATTTACTGTCTGGGGCTTCACAGGAAAAGGGTGCCGACCCCAGGAGTACACTATCTCGCTTTATCCTCACATCACCCTATTCAGGAAGTCAGTGCCCGTGAGCCCACAGTTGGTGAGCTGTGGAGTCAGGGTGCAGACCTCCGACACCACAGGGACACTATTTGTCACCCAACGTCAAAGGCCAAATGCTTAAAGATATTCCTTTCCCCAGAGACACAAGCCCAGAAGAAGCCACCCAGACTCTCACCCGGTGTCCTCTATGACCAACCATCCAATTTCATCAGACAGTGAACTGGATTTGAGATGCAGTGTGTATTCATGGAAGAATTTATAGATCAACCCAGAAAACCACCAAGAAGGAACCCACAAATCTGGCCCTTTGAACAATTCCCGAACTTGGTGCCGCATTGAAATCATCCGGAAGCCTTTTAAAAAACATATTGCTGCATCGAAAGCCCAGATTGATTAATGAATGGACAGAGTTAAATTTGTGTTAAAGCAAGTTAGTAAAACATTAATGGCAGGAGAGTGTATAAGTGCTCGCTTAAAGTTCCTTCAATTGCGTATTTCAAGATGTTTGAAATAAAATGGTAGAAGAAAATTCATTGCTTGTTGCCGACTACGGTCAACTAAATCAGAACATCCAAAAACGAGACCAGGGATTTTACTTTTTAAAAGCTCACGAGGAGCTTCCGATACCACATTTGGCGTACGAACAGCTGCTCCAGAGTGCCATTCGTTACCAACAGAACCAATCGTCTGGCCTAGAGGGTCTCAAAGTATGGCCCAGGGGTCCCTGGGCATCCTCACGGTGGCAAGAGATTGCAGAAGCCACAAAGTGGCTTCCAAAGCGTAAAACAATGCCGCTCTCTCCTTTCTCAGTTTGTCTTGGAAAATAAGAGGTCCCTCCCCCGCATTAAAAATGCTTTATTAAAATGTAATGGGTCTGCTATTCTTCTATTATTAAATATTTTTTTAAAATTTAATGTTTATTTTTGAGAGACAGAGAGACAGAACACAAGCAGGGGAGAGGGAGAGGGAGAGGCAGAGGCAGAGGGAGACCCAGAATCCAAAGCAGGCTGCAGGCTCCGAGCTGTCAGCACAGAGCCCAACACGGGACCCGAACTCGCGAGCCATGAGATCATGACCTGAGCTGGAGCTGGACACCTAACTGACTGAGCCACCCAAGCGCCCCTATTATTAAATATTTTTAAGTTTATCATTTCAGGTTTCTAACTTGGTAAATATCAGTAGCTATAACCCACGTAAACAACAGCTCTTTGGGGTCCTGATGATAAACATTTGAGAACTGTTCATCCAGGCAGTAGATGGAGAAGATAAATGCTCAAGTTCTGGGATCAGAGGCTCTGGATTCAACAAGGGACCTTGACAAAGGCAAGTCAACCCTGGCTTCAGTTTCTTCATCTGTAAAATGGGGACAGTCAAAAGGTTGCTGTGAGGCATAAATGAGAATCAGGTTTGGGCAGTGCCAGTACTTTGGATGCATTAGATAAGTGTGAGCCATCGTTCCTATTACGGCCATTGCTTAGGTGGTTTTTTTGTTTTGTTTTTTTTTAACGTTTATTCATTTTTGACAGAGAGAGAGAGAGAGAGAGAGAGAGAGAGAGAGAGAGAGAGAGAGAGAGAGAATCAGCGGGGGAGGGGCAGAGAGACAGGGAGACACAGAATCTGAAGCAGGCTCTAGGCTCTGAGCTATCAGCACAGAGCCCGACGTGGGGCTCAAACTCACAAACTCTGAGATCACGACTTGAGCTGAAGTCAGACGCCTAACCGACTGAGCCACTGAGATGCCCCAGGGCCATTGCTTAGTTAAAGCACTTGAGATGAAGCAGCATTTGAGAGAGATGATTTAAAAAAATTTTTTAACATTTATTCATTTTTGAGAGACAGAGCATAAGTGGGAGAAGGGCAGAGAGGAAGGAAGACACAGAATCTGAAGCAGGCTCCAGGCTGCAGCACAGAGCCTGATGTGGGGCTCGAACCCACGGATCAGGAGATCATGACCTGAGCTGAAGTCAGACGCTTAACTGACTAAGCCACCCAGGCGCCCCAAGAGAGATGAATTTAAAAAAAAAATTTTTTTAACATTTATTCATTTTTGAGAGACAGAGAGAGACAGAGCACGAGTGGGGGAGGAGCAGAGAGACAGAGGGAGACGCAGAATCTGAAGCAGGCTCCAGGCTCTGAGCTGTTAGCACAGTCTCACTGACCGCGAGATCATGACTTGAGCTGAAGTCAGACACCCAAATGACTGAGCCACCCAGGCACCCCAAGATGAATTTTTAAAAATAACTAAATTCATACTGATTGGAGGTCAACTGTAAAAATCTGCTTCAGGCTCCCAAATAAAACCAGCACAGTTCTGCCAGCCTGTGTAGGAACCCTTGCTCTGCCCCCTGACATTCCTTACTGAGGTGTTTCACCTTTTGGGAGCTCCTCAAGGCTGGGGAGGGTTTGGGGACAGTCACTGACACTTGGAATGAAAATCATCAGCCTGGCATGGTAAATCTGGTCACTATTTCCTAACTCTAGTGAATCAGAGACAGAAAATGCTCTCAACTAACTCACCAAATAAACAGTGATTATAAAAACCAGGCTCCAGTCATAAATGATAAACAATTTACGTCAAACCAGTGTCTAAGTATTTTAATTTTTACTGCCCTGCTGATAAGCTAGGATAGGACAGTCATAAAGCAAATTATCCCAGGCTCGTGTTTCTTTTTTCCGTACAAATGTTAATCTTTCAGCCGACCAGACCACGTTCTTCCTGAAAACCTTTAATGGCTGCCTCTTGTTAGTCTGAACATGTTAGTATGGCGTTCAAGGCCCTCACTCACTGCTGGCCACGTGCTGAATGCCTGTTTCCTTCCCACGAAACTCCTTGACTGCCCTTCATTCTAGCTACACCTGACTACCCTGGGTTCCCTAAAAATGTCCTTTGTTTTCATGCCAGTTTTTCCACAAACGCCTTTGATGAGTAAAAGAAACATCAAACAGATTTCCTCTCCAGGACTCTGTCTGCATCCAAGAGAGGAATTCAGCAGACCGTATCAGAAATCTAGAAATTCAGGCTCAATGAGGTTATACAACTTGCCCAAGGTCACACAGCTCCTAAATGACAACACTGATAATCGAACCCAGGTCTGACAGAGGTGGAAGGCAATGCTCCCGCCAGTAGCTACGCTGTCCTGGAGAAGTTCAACCCTTGAGTGCAAACAGGGCTTTCAGACACCTTCTGAAATGGATGGAGTGGTCTTCCCTTCTCTTCTTTCCTTCACTAGGCTTTGATCCACTTGACAACGACTACAAGCATGATCTGATCAGATGCATAGAGTGGAGTCAGCCTGCATGATCCAGAACCAAATACTTGACACCACCCCCCCCCCAACCCTAACAGCTATAAAAAAATGAGTGCTGGCCTAGTTATTTTTTTTATTAAAAAAAAAATTTTTTTTAACGTTTATTCATTTTTGAGAGACAAAGAAAGACAGCATGAGCGGGGAAGGGGCAGAGAGAGGGAGACACAGAATCCAAAAACAGGCTCCAGGCTCGTTGCTGACAGCACAGAGCCCGACATGGGGCTCGAACTCACGAATTGTGAGATCATGACGTGAGCCGGAGTCGGATGCTCAACCAACTGAGCCACCCAGGTGCCCCATGGCCTAGTTATTTTTAATATGCAAGTCTGAAAATGGTAGGGGAAGATGTGGGGACCCTTCATCATTGCTATTCTTCTAAAAATATATCCTTTACCTGTTTTTTTTTTTGTTTGTTTCAGAATGAGATTAGCCCTTGCCACCATTGGGGTATCTGTACTCATCTTCCTGCGCCCCTTGGAGTAGAAGGAGGCTGTGGCATGAAGCTACACGTCTGGAATAAAAGAACAGACAAGAGAAGGAAGAAGATGCGTGTCTTTTAACTGATAATAGCGTAATTAATAGCTCCTCCAAATCACTCTGATGAGCTATTTAAGCACCTTATCTGGAGATGACAGTTCCTATAATTTTCTCAAATAGTTCCTTTATTTACACTGTACTAATAAGAAAAACTAAAAAAAAAAAAAGAAAGAAAAGAAAAAAATTCCTTTTGTAGTTTGTTTTAGGGAGAGCTCTAAACTGCACTTGGTAATAAATCTAAGTATGCCCACTTATTGATTGTAAATGCCACTGTAGATAATATATGTAATAATGATTCCCCAGAAGGCTAAAAAAAAAAAAAAAATCAGGATAAAAAAAATCGCTGAAATGAAAAGTATAAAAGCAAGTAGCTACCAAAATTTGTGGCTCAGTTTCTCACGAGATATTTGTTTTCTGCTAAGAGCACCACCACCACAACTCGGTAAGCAGTATTAAAAAACGAACCGACAGACATAAATTATGCCACATAATCTTGTCTTCAATCCTGAATCACGCCAGAATAAACAAAACACAGACTCAATCCTAATAATTCAAGCAATCCTCAGTAATTCGCGTACTGTACTAGTTTGTCTCCACTCCTCCTTGGTAACTTCCCTGAAAACGACTTCCATTGGGTGAAACCAATGCCTTCTTTGGCAGGAGCAACCTCCACAGCCTCCGCGTGGGCCAATTTCAAGTCCATTCTCCACAGCAGCGAGAGTCATCCTGTAAACACACCATCGGATCCCACCACTCCTCTGCACAGAATGCTTCCAGGCTCCAGACAGTCAGCACTCAGAGCGGAACCCCCCCCCCCCCCCCGCCATGGGTCACGGCCGCAAGCCCCACCATGCCTACCCCTGCTCGACCCTCGGCCTCAGCCTCCCGGTCTTCCCCCCTCTCCCTGGGAAGGGAGGCTCAGGGCTGCTTCAATGTCCCTTTGCCTGGATCTTTGCTTGACTCATGCTTCCTCCTCACCCACGTCTCTGTGTCACTCCTCAGAGTGGCTTCCCTGGACCACCTGAGTGACACCCTCCCCCTCCGCCCCATCACTGCCTGCTATCACCATGCTTAATCCTCTTGACCGTACCCACTCACATTTGCCACTGCATGGCTACCGTCTTTCTTTCTTGCTAGGCTGCGTCCTGTGCCAGCAGGGATATTGTCATCGGGTTTGCCACTGTGTCCCTAGGGCCCAGCAGTGACTGCGGAAGGGGAGGGGGAGGGCTCAAGGTTTACTGAATAAACGCTCAATGATTTTTCTCCCTTCTCTGCATGGGTGGAAAACTGGCCAAGTTCATAGGAACCTCATGTTGCCTCATACTGTTCTCTAGTTGTTGCATACAGACTTGGCAAGGCATTTTCCACACGCTTTGCACCCCAGGAGTGACAGGGCCTAGCATGTTTTAACACCATAAATGATGCTTAAAACGTGCTAAATTTGGCTCAACTTTCAATCTTTGGCTGTTAGAAAAGGAACAAAGTAGTTGATTCCAACACAACACAGCTACGATTTCAACACAAACTCCACCTCAAATATATGATAAAACTTAAAAAGACCAATGAGAAAAGAGGAAAGAAAAAATACCAAACAAAAGCCATATCTTCCTATGACAAATTTAAACATTTGTTTTAAACAATAATTTCAACTAACTTGGTTCCAGGTAGTTTTACACTGGCTCTTTGTAGGCTCCAGAATGAAGATAAAATTCAATATTGATTTTTAAAACCTCGTTTACATTATCATTAACTCACTACCACCATTAGCAAATAACCAATAAATTCAAACAAAACACACAGTAATAGAATTTCACGTTTGAGAACACTCAAACGTCTGAACAAGAAGTTATGGCTTCAGGGGTGCCTGGGTGGCTCAGTCAGTTAAACTCTTGGTTTTGGCTCAAGTCATGATCTCGTGATTTGTGAGTTCGAGCCCCGCACTGGGCTCCATGCTGATAGTGCAGAGCCTGCTTGGGATTCTCTCTCTCTCTCTCTCTCTCTCTCTCTCTCTCTCTCTCTCTCTCTCTTCCCCTACCCTGCTTGTGCTCATGCTCTCTCTTTCTCTTTCAAAGTAAATAAACTTAAAAAAAAAAAAAAAAGTTATGGCTTCACAGATCACAAGAGAATTCCCAAAGTATCTGCATTTATTCATTGAATAAATAAGACCAGAAAGTGAGGATAAGGCAATGTGCTAGGCACTGTGATTTGCACATTTTGGGACCTATTAAAAATATCCACATTATAGTAATTTAAAAACTATAGCAATGGTCCTACTGTAACAAGTACTTGGCTAGGCTAACGACCAAGCCAATCACATCTTTTTCAAAGTACAACAATTTAAAGCAAAGACAGCCTTGCCTGACAGTTACAGAAATTAAAATGCTCCAGGAAGTTTGGCAATTTATTCTGAGAGTGAAAACGCTTTCAAAAACTAAGTTGCAGCATCTAACCACGTCCAAATGACACATCCACTCCTGTGCAGGAGTCTATGTGCCGCTGTTCAAGTTTCCTGCTGTCATTAAAAACCACTTAACCATGTTATTATTCCAGGGTCATGTTATTTCTTTTTACTACTGAATAGTATTAGCTCTATGAAAGATTTTAATTCATATAAAAACATGGATTATTCTCCCCATCTATGCTTTGACAAATACTAGCAAATGTACTCTACCTTTATGAACAGATTCATGAAGACCTCAAGCATTATCACCATCCAACAAGACAAGACAAACTAAGCATAATGCAAAGTAATAGTTACTGGCCCTTTACTTTTTTGATCTAAGGATCAACCTAACCCAAACTGTTTGCCTGCATTGGTAACTGACGCCCTTCAACAGGGTAAGTAAGCCTGGAGAATGGCAGGTTCCACGTGTATCACAGAACTGCAGCAAATGCCCAGGCAGAGCAAGCAATGATGTTCTTTTTTGCTGTCCTTAAAATACCAGGTTTTGCAGAAAATAACCAGCAGATAAGGACTTGCAGGACATCACCGAGGAGAGAACTTATGGAACCCATAGACTGTGCACACACACCTTGTTCTGTGGCAGCAGGTTAGACCTATCTATCCTTCAAGGAAAGCATATTCCAGGAAATAAGTACCAATTGGTAGTGAACGCTGTCAGGTTTGAAGCATTTACAAAAGTAAGTACACTGAAAATTGTGCTGTCTTTACTGTAACATGTAGGCCAAAAGTAAATAATCCTAGGTTCTCCATGTGACCTCTGTCCAAACTCAGAACACAAGACCACTGCCATTTTTCTATGCCATATCTTGTTTGAATTTGCTTCTGACACTTGAGTAGTTGCAAACTATAAGACTATAATTTGTATCGGGGGTTGGCAGGAGTCCTAAAAAAAAAAAAAAAAAAAAAAAAAAAAGCTAAAACAAACTATCCAATGCTTGCCTGCAGGTACCAACGCTTTAAATAGTCTGAGTCCCATAATGAAAGTCGGATATTGGTCGTTTTCAAATAACTTTCAGTGCGGAAGAATTCTGAATAGGAAAAAGAATCCACACACACATGAAACAAATACATCATTTCTTCCTGTCACTCTTTTTTCTGCAGACTTGGGGAAGGACAATGTTTCCGTTTGGGTTAGCGCCTGTCCCAGCAGGTTTTACCAGGTTGAAAGACAGGCAGCTGCAGTAGGCCAATGCCAGTTCTGGCTGCATCTTTAATCTTTCACAAGATTTCATCCCATCCTAAGAATATGACGGGATCTTCAATGCTAAAGAACCAAGTTTCAACAGCCATTCCCAGTTTTATAAGGTGAAATTTCACAGGATTCAGGGTTAGCCCATTTGTCAGTTCTCTATGGACAGCTAGAAAAATCCATCTTGATTTATAAACAAAGTAAAGGACACAGGCCAGGTCTTCAAGATTTCAAGTACGTGTGCAGGGACAACGCGCTTGCTGGTAGCCTAAACGTGCATGATGGCACAAACCGGTGTTTATTTTCTGGAGACCTGTCATCAACACTCAAGCTACCAAACCAATGATAAAATCCCACTTTCTGTGCAGAGACGTCTGAATGAAACTCTTTGGAAATTGTCAAAGGACACGAAGCCATATTCAAAGTGGTAAAGAGCGACTTCAAGTCAGCACTCGTAAAGCAGAAGGAAAGGAGGAGTTTGATGAAGCCGACAAGGAGGGCCATGGGTTCCCCAGGTTATGAGGCCCCGGTTTGCAGTTCCATAAAATGAGCCACTTATTGTACCTCAAGGCCAAACGGCACCGTGGGGTTTCCAGGAGATCCAGCTATTTAACAACTGTTTAGTCATCAAGCAAGACAGAGCTGCCTTTTTAAAAAAGGCATCCAAAAGCAACAAAACGAAGTCAAGGTGAGTGCGTCACCTGCCCCAAAGCAAGTAACCAAGGTCTAGCGGGATCTCTGGGCCCCGAAAGGCCTGCTCAGGAGGTGCTGCTGGAGCCTCCTTCCACCTGGTTCTACGCCCGGGGGCCCGCCCAGGGCTGGCACGCGCGGTGGGCTCCGCCGAGCAAGGCTGCGTCTCCCGCCCCCCTCCCCGCCCACCACCTCCCCGGCCCACTTACTGTTGCTGGACTTGAGGTCCCGGTGCAGGATGGACACGACGGCCTCCTCGTGCAGGTAGAGCATGCCCCGCGCGATCTGCACAGCCCAGTTGACCAGCACGTGCGGGGGGATGCGGCGCGCGCGGCGCGCACCGGGCGCGCGCGGGTCCGGGGCGGCGTTGGCGGCGGCCAGCGCGCGGTTGAGCGCTCCGCCGCGGGCGAACTCGAGCACCAGGCAGAGGTGCGGCTGCTGCAGGCACACGCCGCGCAGCTCGATGATGTTGGGGTGCCGCAGCATGGCGAAGAGCCTCGCCTCCCGCCGCACGCTCTCGGCCGCCGCCGCCGCGTCCTGCTCCGGGTCGCGCCGCGCCGCCTTCACAGCCACCTCCTGGCCCTGCCAGGTGGCGCGGTACACCTGCCCGAAGCCGCCGGCGCCGATGAGCTCCTTGAGCTCCAGCCGCTCGAAGTCGATGTGCACCGGCGAGCCGGGCCGCGGCGGCGGCGGCGGCGGCGCGGGGCTGGCGGCCGGGCGGCACGGCGCCACGTAGTTGGCGGGGAAGATGCCCAGGCGCCGCTGCACCTGGCCGGCCCACCAGCCCTCGTCGCCCGACACGGAGGCGTCCTGGGACAGCACCTCCACCAGCTGGCCGCGCCGCAGGCTCAGCTCGTCCTCGCCGCGCGCCTCGTAGTCGTACAGAGCGGCCCACAGCCCCGCTCCCGCCGCGGCCGGGGCGGAGGCCGAGCCGCCGGAGGAGGCGGACGACGACGACGCGGAGCCGGCGGGGGCGCCCCGGGCCGGGGACACCGGCCTGTCAGCCGCGCCCTCGGAGCCCGGCAAGGCCATGGGGGGCGGCCGGCAGGGCGACGGCGGAGCGGGGCGACGGGCTCAGCCTCCGGGGCGGCTGGGGGCGCGCATGGTCTGGCAAGGAGGGGGGGTCGGGACGCGGGGGTTCACGGGCCCACCACCCGTAGGCCCCGGCGTCGATCCCCGTCCCGCCTGGGTCGCCTGTGCTGCTGCAGCGGTCCCCGCGGTGGCGGGCGCTGTCGCACCATGGTGGCGCGCTGGGCCTGCGGCGGGCCTGTGGCAGGCTGGGCCTAGCCGCGGCCTGGGCCCGCCCCTCCGGGCCCGCCCCGTCCCGCCCCGCCGGGACCCGCCCACCGCGCTGGCCCGCCACGCCCCCTCGCGGCCCGCCCAGACCCCGGGTCCGGGGCCGCCCCCGCCGCTGACGCTCAGGGGCTTGGGTGCGCCGCGCCCACTTGGCCCGGGAGGCGGAGCCGGCAGTGGGTGCACGAGGTTTTCCAGAAAAGTCAAGCCAAGGGTAAGGCTTCGGGGAGGCCACAATTCTCCAAAAAGCAGTGCAGCGGCTGAGGAGGATCCGGGGCGCTGGGGCGTGACGCGAGGGACTAGGTCGCAGTTCTGGGAGAGTCACGGTGCATCTCAGAACAGGTCGCAGAACAAATCCGTATCAGCCTTTCCATATCAGTTCCCGGACTGCGAGCATTGGAAATCCACCGCCCAGCCCAGAACTAACCAGATTACGGATCCCCCGCGCAGTGAGCTGCAGGTTGTAGAGGCCCCGAAGCTCATTCTTCTTGACAGATAATCAATCCCGCGTTTGCCTTTCTTTACTGGTCCCTCCCCCTGTCCCCTGTGAACCCACAGTTTCGGGTTTAGGAAGCGTTGGCCAGACATATTCCCAGAAAAGGCGAATAGAGCGAGGGAGTCTGTGCCCAGAGCTCCAGCCTTCACTGCTGTGCTGACTGTTCATTCACAGGTGTTTACTGGCGCTTCGCTCGGGACGAACTCTGTACAGAAACGTTCTGGGAAGCAGGGCCTCCACCCTTAGCCGTTCGCTCTGTGCAGGGAAGGATAAGCTCATAAGAGATGGAAAGTGAAGCTTTTATGTCTGAGGGCAGGGAGCATGTCAAGGCTAGCGATAAGGAGGAACTTTGAGATTTTCCTGTATGAACATACTTTTTTCTCTGTAATTTTTTCATTATTTAAGAAAATCATCTTCGAGAGTTTACTGGGTCAGAAGGGCTGTGGAAAGGAATAAAATGACGAGTTCTCATGAAATGGTCTGCCACTGTGAGACATAGCCCGCCTTCTCTCCCTGCCCAGACTCACAGACTCCCTTCTCTGCCCCATTACCCTCGCACCCCACCCCACCCCTGTTCTACCCCCCTTTTACAGTTTCTGTCCTGATGGTGACAGGCCTAGACAGACGTGGGTCTCCTGTCTCTATTGATGGAGATGTGGGAAGAAACCTTCCAGGTGTCAGTATTTCTCATTTAATGATTAACGAGCACTTACTCTGTCTAAGGCCCTATGCTAAAGATTGGAAGTTACAAAGCCCCTTCTCTAGAGAATGATAAGGGAATAAAGAAAGCTCCACAAGAGAAGAATAAACCAGTTGTCCTGGGCTCAAGGTGAAGAAGCACTTCCTGTTGCCTGGAGTCACTGGGGAATGCCTTGTGGTGTGTTATTTGAGCCGACTATGGCTGGGATTAATAGCAAAGAGGAACAAGGACATCTCAGGCCATGTCCACATAAACAAGGGAGAACAAATAAATACTGCGCTCAGGGCGCTGCTAGAGGTCAAGAGGTTACCATGGCAAGCGATGAGACTAGAAAGAAGAAAGCCCAATTATAAAAATTCTAAAGGAACGAGAGGGTCCTGTTGTAGGCCAGCCTGAAGTCTGCGTCCTTTACCACCAGCAAATGAAGAGACGATTTGGGTTTTAGGAGGATAGGGCATAATATCGCTATATATATAATGAGAAAGTCATGGTCTTTTCAATTATACTGTTACTGGCTGTGTGACTTTGAACACAGTCACTTTACTTCTCTGCAGCTCAGTTTCCTTATCTGTAAAATGAGAATAATAACAAAGAGTTCCTACCTCATAGGATGGTTGGGGAGACTGAAGGAGATAATGGATGTAAAGGTGTGGAAGGTGCTTAGCACATAGTAAGTGCCCAATAATAATAATAGTCCTCTTATTATTAATATCCCTTTTTTAAAAAAAAGAGAGCAAGCCAGTCTCTGG
Source organism: Neofelis nebulosa (assembly GCF_028018385.1). Classification (NCBI taxonomy): domain Eukaryota; kingdom Metazoa; phylum Chordata; class Mammalia; order Carnivora; family Felidae; genus Neofelis; species Neofelis nebulosa. The sequence goes on along the minus strand of NC_080794.1, from coordinate 4,416,947 downwards.
TCCCTTTGACAAACATAGTTTCTAATCGTTTTGGTTTTTGAGTACTTACATTTATGGTTGTCTTCTATGTATGACTAGCATCATGGGTTTTCCATTTGCAGCACTGAAATTAAGATTCTCACCCAAACAAATTAAGCACACACACACACACACAAAGTCAACTCAAAAGGAAACATAATTAAAATAGTACAGTTGGCACATGGATATAGCAGCTATCAAGAAAGTTGTACTGGAATGACCGAGGTTGGGAATACATGGCTGAGGGTGCTGGGGAGCCCTGATGTTTCAGGACAGAGCCGTGATGTGATTATATTGAAACTGTGTAAAGATGAGATTAGCAAACATGGAAGCAATAGGTGTGACTAGGGCGAGGTGAGAAGCAAGAGAACAAAGAGAGAGACCACTGAGACAGGAAAAGGGAGAATTGGGCAGGGGGGGCTGGAACCCACGGCCCTGGCATCAGGAAAGAAACAGCCCAGTGCCAGACACAATATGCAGAGAAGAATCAAAAGTGCTTCATCACCAATTATAGGCCCCCAGGACCTCATCCCAAACTCAGGGGTCCAGAAAAGTGCCAGGATTTAGAATTTTAGTGCCAGGGTTTAGAATTTTAACAATATAGTACATATTTGAATACTAACTCTTTCAATTCAGGATGGGACAGCACTGCAAAATCAAACACATGGATATTTCTGCCCCAAAATGTAAAAAACAAAAAACAAAAAACTCACCAAGTGAGATAAATAAAGCCCAAAAGAGCCTCATGTCATTTCATGTCAAGTTTTGTTGCCAAATGACTTCTAATGCCTCCTGACAAAGTTGGTTTTGGTTTTTGGAGCTTCTCAGATTTTAGAATTGTGGATGAGGGCTTATGGGAAGTGTTCAAGATAACTCCACCCAGGTTTCTAACTTAAGGAAGTAGGTGAAAGGTAATGATGTCAAATGACCTAGGAAATGGTTTTAGGAGATGGTTATTCTTTGACTTCTTAAATTTGGGATGGTTTGGGGGTACTGAGTTTTACAGCTGGAATGTCAGAGAATGAGAAACTCAGGAGATCAGAGGTGCAGGGAATTGAATTTTGGAAGTAATTCTCTAAGGTGATGTCTCACACTGTAGGGAACTATTCTAGGCCATGTAGGGAGCAGGGGGACCCCGTGTGTGCCTGTCTGAGCAGTGTGACAGTTTCATTTACCCTGGCAGGCTCCTCATAACCTTCAGGGACTCTGCTACCTGCCAGGACTCCCCCCTCCTCTCCAGTTCCAGACAGACCAGTCTGTGAAGCCTTCTAACTTGGCTAAACTGGAGATCTCTCTTGACTCACACACCTGATACTAACAGGAGTACTGAGTGATTATAAGTCTCAATACCACAATCCAAAGAGTCTTCCTGTAGACCTCCTTGAACCACCAGCCGTGTGATCCCCTGGGACCTTTTCCCCATCTCGGACCTCTGAGCAGCAAACTGTCCTGATGGTGTCTGCCTGGACTGGATGATCCTAAAATTCATCACTTGTTACTTTTGTGTCTTTTTTCTTACTGCCCCCCCCCCAAATCTTTAGTTGGGGAAATAGCACTACCTAGAGATGTGTGCTATAACCATCCCCCCCTCTGTCTAGCCCAGCACATTCTACCAGGAAGACCATCATAACTCAAGAGCAGAGTGCTAAGACAGAACTTTGGTGACAAATACATGTAAATGGAAGCTGATAAAAAGAAGAACCAAGGGAAAAAATTAAAAGGAATCAGACAAAGAGGGCAACACATTAGTGTTAGGGAAACCAGAGAATGGCTTTATGGAATTGTTCTCTTGAAAAGTTGTATCAGTCTGCAGTTGATTCGGGAAGGAGAATCAACCCTCAAGAATCATCTTCTCTTTGGAGAATCTTCCTCTAATTAATTATCACTACCCCTTTTATCTTAGGTCAGCTGTTCTCAAAGTGTGGTCTGTGGGCCCCAAGAGATCCCTGAGACTGTTTCAGGGGGTCCACAAGGTCAGAATTATTTTCATGATTTTACCAAAATATTTGGTAATGTCACTGTGTTGACATTTGCACTGATGGTTAGTGCAGCGAATCAAGGCAGTGACACCAAATTGCACAAGTAGTGACTGTGTTCTTCAATGACACACACTTGTAGTAAAAGGAAAAAAAAAATGCCAGGTTCACTTTGAAATGCCCTTGATAAAACAGTAAAAACTAGTAATTGTATTAAATCTTAACTTTTGAGTATAGGTCTTTAACATTCTCTGTGACATAATGGGAAATATATGTAAATAATTGTGCTGCATACCCAAATATGATGGCCGTTTAAGAAAAAGGACTTCAGTGATCCTTTGATCACTTTTTTTCATTGATACCATTTTTATTTGAAAGAATGAGTGATAAACAAATTGTAGTTATTCAGATTTGAATATTTGGAAGACATTTTCTAGAAAAGGAACACAGCAGGACTATTATCTCATGGAAAAACCACTGAAGGGATGTGTTGCCAATGATAAAATTGGAGCTTGCAAGAAAAATCAGGATTTTGCAAAACTTATAGCTGTTTTCCTTAGCTCCATAACTTCCCAGACACTTAAAGCATTTTCTGATAGGGTTGGTAGTAATATTAAGAAATGTGATTTCTTGGTATTGTACAATGAAATAAGCCATCATTTGAAAGTCCTGCTTAGCTCAGTGAGCCAGTATTTTCCCAAAGACCAATATCTTTTTGATATCACAAAACCATAAATGGAAAAAAGAGCATTCCATAACGATTTCAGATTCCACATTGTAACTTGTCTTTAAAAGACCACCACTTGTCCAGTTTGGGGATAGTATTAGAGAATGTCCATGATTTCCCTGTAAAGGCTATGAAAAATACTTCTGTCTCAGGAAAGATTAGCAGTGTTTAGGAGTTAGGGAGATGGAGAGAGAGATTAGTGTGGGAGACCTGTGTGATGGAACTATTGCGTATCTGAACTGGGATGCTGGTCACACAATTGTGCACATGTGAAAAAATGGCACAGAACTACACACACACACACACACACACACACACACACAGATGAATGCATGTAAAACCTGAGACCCAAATAAGTTCGCTGGATTGTATCAGTGTTGATGTCCTTGTTGTGATATACTATAGTTATGCTAGGGAAATTGGGAGAGAGGCACACAGGCTTTCTCCATATTATTTCTTACAATTGTGTGCAAATCTATAATTATCTCAAAATCAAAAGTTAAAAAAATACTTCTGTTTCTTCCAATCACTCATCTGTATGAGACTGGAATTTCTGCATATGTTTCAACCAGCACAATATTTTGCAACAAGCTGAATGAAGAAGCACATAAGAGAGTTTGGCGATCTCCTATTTAGCCAGGTAGAAAAAAGATCTACAAAAACCTGAAACAATGCCAGTCAACTTATTTATACATTTTAGTTTGGGGAAAAACATTAATATTTTTTTTCATAAAAATATGTTACATGTTACCCTGTGATGGGTTTCATGTTGTTATTTTAAAATAACGCTATAAATGCATATTTTACAATTTTCTTAGTTTTAATTCCACTATAGACATTACTGACAGTTAGAACACAAATACACCAAATATATACAGAAAGATACACAGAACCTCTTTGAGGTCTTCATAACTTGTAAGCATGTAAAGGGGTCCTGAGATTTGAAAAGTTTAGAATTGTCCTAAATTAATGGGAGGATTTTTTAAAAAAATCAGTTCTGCTGATTAGGCTTTTATTCAAATAGGGGCATAAGACCCTTTGCTCGATATCCTGGTATAATGCTGGCTGGTACAGACGAAGCTAAGACATTTCAGCAACATGGCAGTAAAGTCAATAAGTCTACAAAACGGAACAAACAAACAAACAGACAAACAGAAAACCCTCACATTAAACCAGAAAATCTGGCTTTTTCTCATGGGCTTTGACTTAGACTTGAAAACAAAAAGCAGAGAGAGTAATGTTGACTCTCCTACCTGCTTTGACTTCCAGTTTCCCATTTGAAGGAACTTCAGTAGCAAATAGCGGAAAATATCATCCCTTTCTTGGGAGGGGGGTGCCTAATCTACCCACTGGGTAGCCATGACCCAAGAGGAATCGATGTAGAGAAGGTTGCTGACATTTAAAATTCAGCTTCAGTAGATCTGAGATGTAGTTTGTGCTGAAAACCTTGAAGGCCGAAGAAGGATGGTGGTGAAAGTACATTTAGAGGCCCTTTTGCCATCGAGGATCTTAGAGTCAAGGCTAACAGATACGAGGAAACAGCCATATTGAGAGAGGGCCAAATCTGTGGAATGTATGGTGTGGCAGAACAGTTGAAAGATGGTGGGGATCAGTGAGAGGCGAGGTTGTTTGCAAGGTGACCAGCTCTCCCAGGTTTCCAGACACAGGAAAGGGTGTTTTCTTGGGAAGAGCAGAGAAAGGAAGACAGATTAGAAAAAACGTTAAAGATGGGCCGTGGTGTCTGCGCATGACCAGAGGTGAGACACCCTGGAGAGGTGGGAAGGAGGGGTAAGGAAAATATGTTCCCTCAAGAACTATGTGTGTGAATTCTTTTAAAAATGGAAAAATATTTGGGATTAAAAAAAAGTCTCCCAGCATTTTTGGTTCTCTTTTCTCAGAACTTTATACTTCTAGATGTGAAATAAAGAACATTAGGAAGACGATTAACAGTGCAATTTAATTGCTCGTATCTGGTAGTGCGCCAGTCTTTTTAAGACAGAAAGCGTTTTGATTGATATCCTGGAATTTTGCCAATGCCAGCTGTTGTGACTTACTTGGATTACATTTCGGAGATCTTTTGTGTGGTGTTTCACCAGTGTGCATCTGGTTTATTTTCCTATGCCAAAAATCAATTTCATCTGCCAACAAAAGATAAACGTTTTGCACAAGGTGGTCGGAGTTAAAATTTGGAATGGTCATTGCCAAGGCTCTTGGGCCTGTCCCATCTCAAAACATAGGGCTTTTTGAGCAAACCAAATTATGCATGTATGTGACAAATTATTGTAATTTTATTTTGGTATCGTCAGATTTCTTATTCATCTATCATGAATTATGCTACAGTTAAACCAAGTAACGGTACAAATAAGTTGCAGCTAAAGACAGGAGAGAATACAGAGAGTGAATAGCCTCATCGTTCAATACCTATTTTTTTTTTTTTTTTTTTGAGTGTCAGGAAGTAATCAAGGTACTTGGGATATAAAAATGAACAGGACAAAGTTCTCTGTCATGGTGAAGCTTATATTTTAACATCAGTAGACGGGAAATAGAATAAATAAATTACATAGTCTATTAGGATTTGATAACTCCAGTATAAAATAAAAAAAGAGCACAGGAAAATATGGATCGGGAATGGGGCAAAGCCACAATGAGTAGGTGCATGCTGTATTCAGTAGGGAGGTCAGGGTGGCCTTGTTGTTGAGAAGGTGAGATCGAACAAAACTTGGAAGGGATCAAGGAGTTGGACACCAATTATCTGAAGACAGATCAGTTGAACATATACTACAAGGGAGTTCACAGTACACTTTCACTTTCACGCTCTCATGAAGGCCCAGTTCATGGCTTCAAAATTGTCATTGAGCAACCACAAATGAATGTAGTGTGAGTAAAAAGGAGCATGAAGTACTTTGTGAATGTGCTGAGATGGTAAATTAGCATTTTTCTCTCGCATCTGGCTCTCTGGCTTCCTGTCCGTGAGTTTAAAGATGCGGGGTTAAACGAGTAATAATAGCAATATGGTGATGATGATGACACAGCAAACCATAACGAGGTAACATTTGTTGACCTGTATGGTCAGTGTTGAAGCTTTGGACGGAAGCTTTCAGTCTGTGTGTCAGGTTCCTAAACATTCTCAAAGTTTCAGCAGGCTTTCAGCTTTAGAGTAATCGTGATGTCTTAGAATTTCTGGCACTTTAATCACTGGACAAGACTGGAGCCTTGCCTGTCCGTGCTTAAAGTTACAGATTACAGTCGGGGCTGCTCAAATGGACAATGAACGACTTCACTGAATAATACAACAATGTAAAAATCCGAGTCGTTTCACACAGCCAAGGTCTTTTTTAAACCCTCAGAGATATCTCTTCTGAGGTAAAGCTACAAAGCTCGTGACCTTGGGCCTGAGATAGGAAGGTTTCCATTCCAGCCTGAGTAACCATTTTTGTACATTTTGTCCCACCAAAATTCATTTCATTTGTGATTTACTGGACTCTTTTCAAATATAATGGCTAATTCTTCATAACCTGCTAGAAATATTAAACAGGGGACACAACAGAGATGATTTTTTTAGAAAAAGATCTTTCACTAAGATCTAAGTGAAAGATCCTAGTGAAAAAAACCATAGAATAATAGGTTTATTTTTGCTGTTTACTTTTTATTATGTGCCAGCAGCTTGTTATGTACATACATTACAAAACATACAGTAAGTTCATGTTCTTGATCAGAATGTCTGATTCTTGGACTCATGGGTCTGCTTTTGTGAGTTGACTTTTCTACTCTGAACAAACTTAGCCTCTTTTATCTTACTCATTTTGAAAATGATGGTTTCCTGCTTATCAGATCTACTTTTGGTGTGTAAACTACCTAAACCAGCTTGGGATACGCAACAAAAGCCTACAGACACTACTGATCCTGGTAGTGACCTTGAGCTGCTTTTGCACTCGCCAATTTTTAAAATCTATATATAAAATCAGAAGACTGTTAAGCGTTTGATGAATATAGGGACGCCTGGGTGGGTCAGTCCGTTAAGCCTCCGACCCCGGCTCAGGTCACGATCTCACCCTTTGTGACTTCAAGCCCCACATGGGGCTCTGTGCTGACAACTCAGAGCTTGGAGCCTGCTTTGGATTCTTTGTCTCCCCCTCTCTCCGCCACCCCAGCCGCCTCTCAAAAATAAATAAGCGTTAAAAAATTAGAAAAAAAAAAAAAAAAAAAGAGTTTGATGAATACCATGAGAATTAATGGAGTAACTAAACTAAGCAACTCATGAAATTCTTCGAAGAAAAACACTAAATAAATCCAAGCGTTTCTTTCTAATTAATGCTTAAGCATAGGCTAATTCAGTATGAACTATGTAGTTTAGATTCCTCTCATGAAGTGAAGACTTACTCTCAGTCTTTTAAAACCTCTGCAGGGGCCCCTGGGTGGCTTAGTCGGTTAAGCGTCGGACTTCAGCTCAGGTCATGGTCTCACGGTCTGCGAGTTCGAGCCCTGTGTCGGGCTCTGTGCTGACAGCCCAGAGCCTGGAGCCTGCTTCGGATTCTGTGTGTGTCTCTCTCTCTGCCCCTCCCCAGCTCATGCTCTGGCTCTCTCCATCTCAAAAATAAATAAAAACATTAAAAAAAAAAAAAATCTCTGCAGAAATTTCTTCAGAACTCTTAAATTAACCCAGCTGACCTTCCCTTGCTGTAAACACAAGTGTGGAACCTACCAGTTGTAACTACTCCGGTTTAATCCCTTCTTGTTGCTGCTCTTCCTCATGCCTCAATGTTAGTTTTATTGTCTGCAAAAATTTCCAGGGCCTAAAGCCACAGCATCTTCGTCATGATGTGGACTTCCTGATTTTAAGGGCGTTAGTGTTACCTTACTGGGTTGGTGCTGTTAGCCTGAAGGACCTGATGAATATAAAAGACTTTGAAGACGGTCTTGTGCCAGATCAATGCAAAGTATTGTTTTGTGGTTGCTACTTAATCACCGGATTATTTGAAGTCTTTCTAATCTCTTCTAGTTGAGGGTTCAGTGAGGGAATACTTCCAGTAAGTATCTCTTTCAAGGGTGTTTTCTTATCTGATCATGCTCTTGGGCAAACTGGTTTTCTAGAATAACAGTAAGAATGCCCTTAAAAAAAAAAAAGAAAAGAAAAGAAAAGAAAAGAAACCTCAGCCTTTCAAACATTTGAAATTAAGCGTCTTGAAAAAATACTGACAAATTATGCTATTATTCAACAGGTAAAATCTGAGTCTCAGCTTCTACTTCTCCTGGATACTGGTTCTCCCTAATATTAACCTTTGTATGAGAAACCTTGTTTTTTTGTTTCTTGTTTTTTTCCCCCTTCTTAGATGGATTCCAAGCCTGGTTTTTCAAGTGACATTAATATTCTTTTAGCAGTTTATTGTTCTTTTGATTAGACACCTCTATCTTTTCACATTTTCCATATTTAGGATCCTAGAAATCTTCTGTGTGTGTTCTAATTATTTTTTGCATACATATTTTTTTATTTTTAATTTTTAAAAGTTTTTTAACGTTTACTTATTTTTGAGAGAGAGGGACAGAACGTGAGCAGGGAGGGGCAGAGAGAGAGGGAGACACAGAACCCGAAGGAGGCTCCAAGCTGTCACCACAGAGCCCTAGGGGGCCTCGAACTCATGAACCCTGAGATCATGACCTGAGCTGATGTTGGACGCTTAACCGACTGAACCACCCAGGTGCTCTGCATATGTATTTTTTTTTTTTTAATTTTTTTTCAACGTTTTTTATTTATTTTTGGGACAGAGAGAGACAGAGCATGAACAGGGGAGGGGCAGAGAGAGAGGGAGACACAGAATCGGAAACAGGCTCCAGGCTCCGAGCCATCAGCCCAGAGCCTGACGCGGGGCTCGAACTCACGGACCGCGAGATCGTGCGGACCGCGAGATCGTGACCTGGCTGAAGTTGGACGCTTAACCGACTGTGCCACCCAGGCGCCCCTGCATATGTATTTTTTAAAAATCATGTACATGAAAGGATACTTTGAAAAGCAAAATTTCTCTCCTACATGCCCTCCAACCCCTAGCCATCCATCTCTTTGCCTAAGGGTTAAATTTGTACCTCTCCAGGGATAGATTCATACACATATACATTTATTTATGCACTATTTTATATCTATTTTCACTTAATATATCTTAAAAATTTTTTAATGTTTATTTATTTTTGAGAAAGAGAGAGAGAAGAGACAGCGTGAATAGGGGAGAGGCAGAGCGGGAGGGAGACACAGAATCTGAAACAGGCTCCAGGTTCTGAGCTGTCAACACAGAGCCAGATATGGAGCTTGAACTCACAAGCTCCGACCTGAGCCCAAGTCGGATGCTAAACTGGCTGAGACACCCAAGCACCCCTGCACTTAATATATCTTAGAGATCATGTCATAGCAGAACTTTGAAAGTTGCTTCGTTCTCCCTAACGGCTACATAGTCCTCATTGTATACTGTACCTTAATGATGTCCTTTGATGGAAATTTAGGTTGCTTCCAATTTTCTATTGTCATGAAAAGTGCTGCAGGGACTATCCTTGTACATTTGCCATTCGCAGGAGTGCCAGCATACAAATAAGATAAGTTTCCAGGAGTGGCTCGCTGAACAAAAGGGTGTTCACTAGCTGTTTTGATAGATTTGGCTAAATGGTCCTTCCTAGAGATTGTACCCCTTTGCATTGCCACCAGCAATGGGGTTCCCCACACCCTCCTCAACGCAGTGCAAAATGGAACTTTGCTCTTTGCCAAAAGCAAGGGAAGCTGATGGGGACCATTTGTTTTCCATAGTTTTTAACTGTATTTCTTATTGTGATTGAGACTGAACATCTTTTCAGATGTTTGAGTCATTTGAATTACCCTTTCTGTGAACTATGAGTTCTTTTTTCTTTACCCATTTCTGGTTGGCCTTTTGGTGTTGATTTTTAGGGGGTCTGTGTATGTTAAATGACTTATCTTTGTGTCTTAAATATGAAGTGAGAATTATAAATTAATTCAGTAAGAATTAATCTATGTGTAACATTGACTGTTTCAGAAGGAGGACAGTAGCCATTGATCATAGGCTACCAGTGGGGCTCCTGTAAACACTTTTAGTAGCATAATTATTTGGAGCTGTAAAATTTTCTTTGAATAGTACTTTTTTTATTTTTTACTTTTTGAGAGAGAGAGAGAGAGCACACACACACGTGAGAGGGAGAGGGGGCAGAGGAAGAGACAGAGAGAATCTTTTTTTTTTTTTTTCAACGTTTATTTATTTTTGGGACAGAGAGAGACAGAGCATGAACGGGGGAAGGGGCAGAGAGAGAGGGAGACACAGAATCGGAAACAGGCTCCAGGCTCTGAGCCGTCAGCCCAGAGCCCGACGCGGGGCTCGAACTCACGGACCGCGAGATCGTGACCTGGCTGAAGTCGGACGCTTAACCGACTGCGCCACCCAGGCGCCCCGAGACAGAGAGAATCTTAAGCAGGCTCCGTGCTCAGCACAGAGCCCGATGCGGGACTCGATCCCATGATCCAGGGATCATGACCTGAGCCAAAATCAAGAGTCAGACAGACATTCAACCGACTGAGCCACCCAAGCGCCCCCAACCCTACCTGTTTTTGTAACTGTTGGTCCTGATAGGCCATGTTTTTATTATTTTCTAGGTATTCTATTGTGGTGACCTTTACCTCTTTTTTTGAACCAACAGGATTTTAAGAAATCACTTTTGGAATTTCTAGATGATAGAGGTCGTGGTTTTTTTTTTTTTTTCCTAGATGGGTTGTTAGTTTCTACTTTTATTAAATTCTGATCAGAAAATATTATTTGTATTGTTCCTCTTCTTATTGATATTTTCTTTTATGAATACATGACCAGATTTTGTAAATGCCCTGTGAATGTCTGAAATGATGATATATTCTATATAAATGGGGTACATGGTTGATAAGTATCAGTTATGCTATTTATGCTTATTTTCTCATTTATAATTTTTTTTTTTTTTGAGACAGAGAGAGACAGAACATGAGCAGGGGAGGGGCAGAGAGAGAGGGAGACACAGAATCTGAAACAGGCTCCAGGCTCCGACCTGTCAGCACAGAGCCTGACACGGGGCTTGAACTCACGGACTGTGAGATCATGACCTGAGCTGAAGTCGGATGCTTAACCTACTGAGCCACCCAGATGCCCCTATTTTCTCATTTATAAAAGGGGGAATAATTGTAGCTTCTACCTTGAAGAGTTGTTTTGTAGACTAAATGAATTAATGCATATAAAATGCTAATAATAGTGCCTGGCCCAAGGAGACTATTGGGTGGAAACCATTACTATCTGTTATAAAATTCTGAGCTCTACCATAATAGTAGCAAAAACTTACACTGATCTTTTCCAAGAACTTTGTAACCATGATGTCATCAACTTTTCACATTATATGATTTTGAAGAAAATTCTGAGGCTAATCTAATATTTTCCCTTAATAGGTGACTTTTTTTGGGGGTTTTTTTTTTTGGTTAGGTTACCCAAAGATTCCTCATCTTTGAAGTTTGATAACTTTACTATAACCTATCTCTTTTTAAAGATTACTATTTTAAGATAGAGCACTCAGAGAGAGCAATTCATAAAACATATATACACAGCCTAATGAATTACTGTAAAGCAAACACCCTTGCAGTCATGACCCAGTTAAAGATACAGAACGTTTCCACATCCCAGAAGCCCTCTGGGTGCCCTTTACCATCACAGCGTCCTCAGTGCAAGTTACTTTTGCCAGCATTGGTAAACACCCCAAAGGAAAATGAATCCTCAGAATCTAAAGTAACCCTTCACTATAGTGTAAAGGTGGCATATATTTTGGTTTGGTTTTATGTGTTTCTTTTTATTCTGCTTTATTGAGTATAGGGGCACTTGGGTGGCTCAGTTGGTTAAGCGTCTGACTTCAGCCCAGGTCATCATCTCATGGTTTGTGGGTTTGAGCCCTGCGTCAGGCTCTATGCTGACAGCTCAGAGCCTGGAGCCTGCTTTGGATTCTGTGTCTTCCTCTCTCTCTGGCCCTCCCCTGCTCGTGTTCTCTCTGTCTCTCAAAAATAAATAAAAGGTTAAAAAAATAAAAGATAAATAATCTGTTGAGTGTAACTCACATACCATTCTGTTCACCCATTGAAAGTGCACAGTTCAGAGGTGTTTACTATGTTCACAAGTTGTGCAAATAACACCACTATCTAATTTTAGAACATTTAGTCTCCCTGAAAAGAAACCCTGTACCTATTAACGTTCAGTTCCCATTACCTGATCTCATACCCACAGCCCCCAGCAACCACTAATTCACTGTCTCTATATAGATGTGCTCATTCAGCACATTTCATATCATTGGATCTGGGCTCGTACAACATGTGGTGATCGGCTTCTTTCACTTTGTATAACAACACTGTGTCAAAGTTCATCAATGTTGTGACATGTATCAGTACTTCATTCTTTTTTATTGCCAAATAATATTGTGTGGACATATCACATTGAGTCTATCCATTCATCTGTTAGTCAGCATTTGGTTTGTTTCCATTTTGTTGGTTATTAGGAATAATCCTGCTATGAACATTCATGTACAAGTTTTTACATGGATATATGTTTTCATTCATCTTCAGTATAAGCCTAGGAGTGGAAGAGATGGATTGTATGGTATTTAATGTTTAATACTGAGGAATTGCCAGACTGTTTTCCAAAGCAGCTGCACCATTTTGAATTCCCGCCAGGAGTGTATGAGTGCTACAATTCCTCCACGTCCTCACCAGCAGTTGTTACTGACTGCTCACAGCCTTTGGGCTTTACCTTCACTGTCTCTTTTTCCTACATTCAGGTAATCTGTAAAGAAAGGCTAGGCATCCTTTCTTTGGAACCAGTAGGAGATTCAAACTATGCAAACCTGTGCCTATATGTGGGGCCTCTCACCCTGGTCCCACTCCTTCCTCACAAAAAACCCAAAAGCAATCTCCTTTCTCCACTCTCTCTTTTTAATTTATTTACTTAGAGAGAGAGAGAGAGAGAGAGAGAGCAAGCAGGGGAGGGGCAGAGAGAGAGAGAGAGAGAGAGAGAGAATCCCAAGTAGGCACCACACTGCCAGGGCAGAGCTCGATGTGGAGCTCGAACTTACAAACTGTGAGGTCGTGAGCTGAAATCTAGAGTTGGACACTTAACCAACTAGTCACCTAGGCACCCCTCCTTTCTCCACTCTCTTGAGCCCTTTACAGGTTTGCTTGGGGAGACCTAAGGTTTTCTGCAGAAAGCCTAATTAGAGAAGTAATAAAATTTTCATACCCTCTTGGTGTTTGTGAGGTATCATGAATCTGGACATCCAAAGCAAATTCTGGATGGAAGTCGCCACTGCCTATACAGGATATCCACAACATATCCAGAAGTCAAGACTTATGTTTACTTGTTGATCTTCTGTGTAGTTATTCTTTCCATTACTGAAAGTACATTACTGTACTTATTGAATTGCCTATTTCTCTCTTTAATTCTGTCAGTCTTTATTTCCTGTTATGCGGCTGTCTTGTTAGGTGCATATATGTTCATATTTGTTAAATCTTAATAAATTAATCCTTTATCATTATAAATGTTCTTTTTCTTAGTAACAGCTGTTGTCTCAAAGTCTATTGCGTTTGATATTAGTATGGTCACTCAGACTCTCTTTGTTTGCATTTGTGTCTTTTTCTTTTTTTTCAACGTTTTTTTTTTTTTTTTATTTTTTTTTATTTTTGGGACAGAGAGAGACAGAGCATGAACGGGGGAGGAGCAGAGAGAGAGGGAGACACAGAATCAGAAACAGGCTCCAGGCTCCGAGCCATCAGCCTAGAGCCCGACGCGGGGCCCAAACTCACGGACTGCGAGATCGTGACCTGGCTGAAGTCGGACGCTTAACCGACGGCGCCACCCAGGCGCCCCGCATTTGTGTCTTTTTCAACTCTTATTTTACACCTATTTGTACCTTAAAAAAATTTTTTTATGTTTATTTATTTTTGAGAGAGAGACAGACAGACAGAGCATGGGGGAGGGGTAAAGAGAGAGAGAGGCAGACACAGAATCTGAAGCAGGCTTCAGGCTCTGAGCTGTCAGTACAGAGCTCGATGCAGGGCTCAAACTCATGAACTGTGGGATCATGACCTGAGCTGAAATCAGATGCTTAACCAACTGAGCCACCCAGGTGCCCCTGTACCTTTTTAAATAAGTTTATTTATTTATTTTGAGAGAGAGAGAGAGAGAGAGAGAGAGAGTGCAAGCATGATGGGAAAGAGGCAGACAGAGAGGGACAGAGAAAATCCCAAGCAGGCTCTGCACTGTTAATGGGTCTCCATATCACGGACTGTGAGATCATGACCTGAGCTGAAACCAAGAGTTGGACAATTAACCAACTGAGTCACTCAGGCACCCCACCACCTATTTGTATCTTTGAATCAGGGGTGTGTTCCGTAGCAACATATCATTTGATTAATTCTTTTTAATCCATTCTGCCAATCTGCCTTTTGATTTCAGGCTTAATCGATTTGTGTTTAGTGTAATCACTGAGAAGGTAGGACTTACATCTGCCATTTTGTTATTTGTTTTTATATGTTCTGTCTTTTTTGTGTCTCTATTCCTCCATTACTGCCTCCTTTATTGCTAAGTAGATATTTTCTAGTATGCTGTTTTAATTCCCTTATACTTTCTTTTACTGTAACTTTAAATTTTAGTTTCTTAGTGATTATAGTAGAGATTAAAATCACCACTTAAAACAATTTAAGTCCGATGAATATTAATTTCATTACAATATTATTTAAGACCTTGGCTCCCATATAACTCTGTTCCCTCCCACTTCTTTTATGCTGTTCTTTTCATGCACATTTCATGTTTATAGTATGATAAGCTCTACATCACAGTTTTGTAATTCTTGCTTTATTTTTTTTTAACGTTTATTTATTTTTGAGACAGAGAGAGAGAGAACACGAACGGGGGAGGGTCAGAGAGAGAGGGAGACACAGAATCTGAAACAGGCTCCAGGCTCTGAGCAGTCAGCACAGAACCCGACGTGGGGCTCGAACTCACGGATCGTGAGATCGTGACCTGAGCTGAAGTCGGTTGCTTAACCGACTGAGCCACCCAGGCGCCCCGGTAATTCTTGCTTTATATAGTTGCCTTTGAAAATAGATGTGAGCGTGAAGAAATTATAAACAAAAGCATGTTTATAATGTTTTTATATTTATCTGTGTAGTCAGTTTTGCTGGCGTCCTTTATTTTTCTGTGTGCATTCGAGTTATTGTCTGGTGTCCTCTCACGTCAGCCTAAAAGACACTCTTGTTTATACCTGCAGGTCACTGGGCCTGGGATGCAGGAAGGATGGCAAGGGCCTCTGTTAAAATGTCACAGACCCCACTGTCTTACCTAAGTTCAATAGTTTCTCGTGGACAGAGGATTTGCTGTTCAGTCCATCATGGCTTTGGTTAATTTCCAGGGTTCTGAAATGATTGATGTTGCTTGTGCCCTATTTTCATCAGTTTTGTGGGAGAGTGAGTTGACCAAAGTCCTTACTCTGGGAATGCAGATGTCGACTGCCTTAGGATCCCTGTTAATGTCAGGTTTTTTGTTCTTGGTCATTTTGGGGTAGGGGCCTGATGTGTCATTTTAATGTCCAAGAAAAATCCTCCTTTATCTCTGAAAATGTCTTTAAGTAATTGAGAATACACCTTGAGTTTCAGTGTTTCTCTTCTGTTCGTCGGGGCCACTAATTTGCACAGAAGTTCAAGAAAAAAGTAATTTAATAAATATGTCATATTCACTCACAAAACACACGCACAGTACGTACTGACTTTCACAAGACATGAACGAACTAAACAGGTTGAAAGGTAGAACTGTCATTTTGGTGGATTTCTGGATTACTGAATCCACCTTTTGTTTAAAGTCTTTGCCTCTTTAGGGGCGCCTGGGTGGCTCAGTCCGTTAAGCATCTGACTTCAGCTCAGGTCATGATCCCACGGTTCCTGAGTTCAAGCCCCACATTGGGCTCTGTGCTAATAGCAT
Source organism: Neofelis nebulosa (assembly GCF_028018385.1). Taxonomy (NCBI): domain Eukaryota; kingdom Metazoa; phylum Chordata; class Mammalia; order Carnivora; family Felidae; genus Neofelis; species Neofelis nebulosa. The sequence continues at coordinate 4,401,210 of NC_080794.1, read as the reverse complement.
GGAGCCTGCTGGGGATTCTCTGTTTCCCTCTCTGTCTTCCCCTCCCAAGCTCATTCTCTCTCTCTCTCTCTCTCTCAAAATTAAAAAAAAAAAAAAAAAAAAAAAAAAAAAAAAAAAAGTCTTTGCCTCTTTAGAATAATGGCAGTGTACTGTATTTTACTGTATTGGCAGCAGTGTTCTAGCGCCACCTAGTGCTATAAAGAAGTAACAGCTGCTCTGCTTTTTCTTTTCTTTTTTTTCCCCTTCTTATCCTTCCTCCCCCCAACTCCTTTTCCTCAACTTTCTTCACAATAGAATAAAACCTACTCCATGATCATCAGATTTAATCACTGGACATTTATAGAACACCGAATCTTAAATGTGCATATCAATCATTTATTTATTTATTTATTATTATTTTTTAACATTTATTTATTTTTGAGAGACAGAGAGAAGGACAGAGTGCAAGCAGGGGAGGGGTCAGAGAGAGGAGACACAGAATCCCAAGCAGGCTCCAGGCTCTGAGCCGTCAGCACGGAGCCGGTCGCGGGGCTTGAACCTGTGAACCATGAAATCATGACCTGAGCTGACGTTGGACACTCAACAGACTGAGCCACCTAGGCACCCCTATAAATCATTTTTTTAAAGCACACACAATGATTTACCAAACTGACTATATACTTTGTCATAAATCAAGTCTCAACAAATAATTGAAATCATTTAGAGTATGTTCTCTGGAATTAAATGGGAAATCATGAATTATTATAGAATTTCTCATATATATGTATACCTACATATCTCTAAAGCAATATATTTCTAAATAACCCATGGGTTATGGGAGTCCCAATGGAAACTAGAAAATATTTTGAACTGAACAATAATATGTATATACAATGTATATGTCCATATATATGCCCAAGAAAATATATATAACAAATATATATATAATGAATATATATACAAAATATATATATAGCAAATATATATATATATTATATATACCACACACACACACTATATATATATACAATTTGTAGAGTGCAACTAATACAATGGTTAGGGGAAAATTTATAGGTTTAACTGTATAGGTTTAGCTGTATGTAACTACACAGTTTCAACAATATATTAGGAACTGTGGCAAAAAAACAAATGAGCCAAGCATCTACCTCAAGACATTAGAAAAAGAACAAATTACGCTCAAATACAATAAAAGCCAGGAAAACAAATTGAGGATGTAAAATAACAAAATAGCAAAAATTTTATAGAGAAGATGAGCACAGTCAAATGTTTGTTCTGGTTAATTTGATCAATCCCTGATGAGTGACCATGAAGGAGACAGGAGGCACAAATAATGGATTTTGGGAATGAAAAGGCACACATCATTGTGTATTTATGCCAGCTCTTAAAAATCACAAGAGCATGGTATTAACAACTTTATGCTGACAAAGTAGAAAATTTAGACGAGATGGACAAACTTTTTCAAAATTCGATTTACCAAAAAGTCAAAAGAAGTGAAATATTCAAATAGACCTAAAATTGTCACCGGCATTGTATTCAAAATACATCTTAATTCTTTGTCTGGATGGGTTATTCTCTAGGCATGCTGTTTTGTGAGCTTGTAGACAGTAATTCTTTTTTATTTTCCTTTTCTTTTTTCCATAGTTTGTTCCCATGTTCCATAACTTTCTCTGCCCTAGTATAGTCACTCATTTTAGTGAAGCACATTTTCTGGTAACTCTGAGAATGTGTACCCAAGAGTGTGGTAGACATTTGTGGTGCCCTGCAACACATAGATTAAGGTCACCCTCAAATGCTTGATTTTGGGATGTTAAACCATCCTTGAATTCCTGGGAAGAATCCTACAGAATTATGGTATCTAATATTTTTTTAGTATGTTACTGGATTTAGAATGCCAATATTTTGTTGAGGATTTTGTTTTTGTTATAGAGGAATAACGAATATTCTGAGGTTTTCTTTTCTTGTCATGTCTTCATCTGTTTTGGAATCAAGGAAATACTTGCCCCATAGAATGAGTTCATAAGCATTCTTCCTTCTCTCTTTTCTGAAAAAATGTTTGTATATGATAATCACAAGCTCTGTTAATAGCCAAAATTCTCTTCTCCTTTCCAATTTCTCCTCTTTCATAATGTCTTGTTATTTTGTTTTTAATCGATGCAATATTCCCTCGAATCTCATGGAGAATATGAATTCTAATGTTTAAGGACCTCTTATTATTATTTTCTTCAGGTGCCCTATTTTCATGGGGGCCATTTTCTTAGAGTGGTTAGCTTTTGAATCTTTAATTATTTTGGTAATTTAAAATTTTTTATTTTTTTGCTCATAGTTATAAATGAGGCTCTTTAAATTAATGAGGATTAATCTCCTAGGACTATGACAAATGCTTTAATCACTATTTCATTTCTCTGGCAGATACAACCTCTTCCTACTTACCCACACTCAGAGCCTTCTCGGAGTCCAAAGAGTGTTCCATCCATAATAGTTAGTGAGTAAGAATGAGCCTCAACAGGGCCCATGAACTGAAAGCAGACTGGCAGATGAAGAGCATGGACCATTGAGCAGCATAAGGACCCCTTCACTAGGGTCAGTGGGCGGGCACACCAAGGTACAGGCTGGCGTGGACGCCTCCATCAGCCTTTCTTTGCCCGGGGCTCTAGACTGCTCATGTTTGTTCACTGCTCTTTGGCGTAGCCATATTGTCATCTTCTGCTGGAGCAAATCCTCAGGGTGCTGATATCCATTTAGAGTTGCAGTTGACAGGGGAAGCAGTGGGAAAGAGCCTCGGGAAGCCAAGGACATTAGGAATTTTACTGCTCTGCAAAGCCATCTTGCTGCACCTAACTCCACTGTTTATGCTGTGGTGACTCAAACACAGCTGAGTCACTGCCCTCTCTCCAGCTCTATTGCCTACATTAGGAGCTAGACAAACACACTTCACTTCGAAGGCCATTCCTACACGATGAGGAGCCTGGATATGCCTCTGGCCATGGAAAGGTGGTGTTCCAGCTCCCATATAAACTTTAGTATTTCAATTCCAATTAGTCTCAGTTCCCTAATATTTCAGTTTTTACATTGCTTCCCTCAGCCCTAGTCAATTGGATCATGGCCCACACTGGGTGCCAATAAATAACGTACAAGAGTTCTACATGGAAAACTATAAAATATTAGTGAAAGGTCTTAATAAATGAAGGGCTACATCTTGTTCATCATCGGAAAAGTTGAATATTAAGAAGACGTCAAGGGGCACTGGGGTGGCTCAGTCGGTTAAGCGTCCGAATTTGGCTCAGTTATGATCTCACAGTTCGTGGGTTCGAGTCCCCAAGTTCTGTGCTGACATCTCAGAGCCTAGAACCTGCTTCGGCTTCTGTGTCTCCTTCTCTCTGCCTCTCCCCAGCTTGTGCTTGTTCTCTCTTGCTCTCTCTCTCTCTCTCTCAAAAATAAATAATAAAAAAAAATTAAGAAGATGTCAATTCTCTAAAAATTGACTAGTAGATTCAGTTATAATCCCAATAAAAATCCCATGCACAGGTGTGTGTGTGTGTGTGTGTGTGTGTGTGTGTGTGATAGGTATGTTGACATATGTTGACTTGCTGAGGAAACAGTATCAGCAAAAGCAGAAAGGCATGACGCAGCATGGTGTGTGCAAAGATATATAAGTAGTTTGGGTTTCCAGAGATGAGGTCGTGGGGATTTGGTGAGGACAAAGCTCGGGGGGCCCTTAACTGCTTTTTGTTTGTTTGTTTGTTTTTGCGTGTGATGGAAAAAAAATTTAAGAAGGGGTAGCGAGGTTGGATTTACATTTTATGTAAATCACTTTGGCTTCCCCTTCACCTGCTCTACTCTTTATGCAGGTAACCACATTCCCCAGGCTTCCATGCATCATGAGTTCCAGGTAGGTTTGGTCAATGGAAGGGAGAGGTAGAGATTGGAAGTCTGGAGAAGAGAAGTCAGGGCATTCATGTATCCCTACCCCCACTGTTGCCTGTTGTGGGGTTTGTTGAGGCAGCTGTACATCCTCCAGGCTCCGACTCTCTCCAACCTGCACTGCCACGGCTCTGTCTCCTGCTGCCAATCCTTGGTTTCTCAGTTCGGACAGTACCACCTCCGGTCCTAGGAGCCCTGCTTCTGCCTTTGCTCATCTCCAGGTTCTTCATCATCCATCATTTCCTGTCTCAGCTTTTCCCTTTGCCCTGTCACATCATCTCTGCTTAAAAGCCAAGAGCTACTCTTTTCTTTTCTTCCCGGATGGACATTAATTGACCTAGGGGGTTAAGTTGGAGAAACGAAAACCCATCAGGAAGCCACTGAGATAGTTCAAGTGAGAAATCCTCAGGACCTCACCCGAAGCAGTGGTTGTAGGGACAGAGCGAAACGTATCTAGTAATAGTCTCTTGGAGATAAAATTGATAAGACTTGATGATTGACTAGATGAGTTGCTAAGAGAAAGAGGGATGGGAGAGAAGGGGGATCTAGGGTAGATTCCTGGTTCTTTTTAAAAATTATGTATTTATTTTGGCAGAGAGAGAGAGAGAGAGAGAGAGAATCCCAAGCAGGCTCCGCAGTGTCAGCACAGAGCCTGACGCAAGGCTCCATCCCACAAACTGTGAGATCATGACCTGAGCCGAGATCAAGCGTCGGACACTCAACAGACTGAGCCACCCAGGTGCCTCTAAATCCCCCGTTCTAAGTGATTACGATCCAAAATACAGAAGGCACACTTTTCTCTGCCATCATGGTATGTGCGGTTGATTGTTCCTGGTCGTGTCTTCTCATAGGACTTTCAGGATCAAGCAATTCCTGGCCAAGAAACAAAAGCAGAATGGTCCCATTCCCCAGGGGATTTGGATGAAAAGTGGTAATGAAATCAGGTGCAACTCCAGGAGGAAGCCCTGGATGGAGAAGAACCAAGCTGGGTCTGTGAGGGATCACACAGGAGATGGCACATGTATTCATACCGCAGGAGGGCTCATGCTCGTACCCTATCACACTGTAAACACCGCCACCACCTGAACAATAGACATGTTTTATTGGGGAAATGATTTTCCTCTATTGCTATGCTTCTGGACAAGTAGGTTGGTTCAGTAATAAATATGTGAGATCTTTTGTTTTTGTTTTTGTTTTTGTTTTTGTTTATTTTTGGGACAGAGAGAGACAGAGCATGAACAGGGGAGGGGCAGAGAGAGAGGGAGACACAGAATCAGAAACAGGCTCCAGGCTCCGAGCCATCAGCCCAGAGCCTGACGCGGGGCTCGAACTCACGGACCGTGAGATCGTGACCTGGCTGAAGTCGGACGCTTAACCGACGGCGCCACCCAGGCACCCCTTTGTTTTGTTTTTAAAAAACCAAAATACAGAAGGTGCAACAGGAGAATTGCCAATAAGGGAGAAGCCAGTGAGTGACACATGCTGAGTGTGAACAATGAGTGTGAACATGCTGAGGTTGGGGGGCCTCCAAGGGGATATAAATCTGAAGTTCAGGAAAGAAGTCAGGGCCGAATATAAAGACTTCAGGTCATTAACACATGCATAATAGTTAAAGCCAGGAGAGTAGATTTAGGCCACACAAGAAAATCAGAGTGGTGGAGAAGAGACATGCTTATTTTTTCCCGTGTTTTTTGTTTTTTGTTTTTTTAATTTTTTAACTGTTTATGTTTATTTTTGAGACAGAGGGAGACAGAGCATGAGCAGGGGAGGGGCAGAGAGAGAGGGAGACACCAAATCCGAAGCAGGCTCCAGGCTCTGAGCTGTCAGCACAGAGCCCCATGCGGGACTCGAACCCACGAACCGTGAGATCATGACCTGAGCCCGAGGTAGACGCTTAACTGACCGAGCCACCCAAGACGCCCATTCCCCTGTATTAAAAGCCAATTCGTTAAAAGGAGCACTTTGCTGACACCTACCCCCAGGTCCTCTAAAGAGTTGCTTATTTTGGTCACTTCTGCTTCTTCAGAACATGCTCACTCTTATGAAAGAGAATGAATCAGGTATCTGCCCATGTCACTACCTTCAATCCTGGAGCTGCAGAAAGCATGGATTACTCCTAACGACAATGTTCACTCTGTATTTGGCCTCTTCTGTGGCACTTGACACGATTAACCATTTCCTTCTGGAGTTGCTCTTTCCCTCTGTAGTTACTTGATGATAACAGGCCCTCCTTGGTCTCCTCTTCTCTTTCCTTCTTTCCGCCTGCTTTAACCCTTGTGATCCACAGCCCCCACGCTTCTTACTCCACACTCTTTTCCAGGAGTCTGTCACTCCCTTTCCTGGAATTCCCCAAGTCTATGTCCCCACTTGAGACACCTCTGCTAAGCCCCAAAGACCATCGTCACACTACCCCCCAGCTAAGTCCCCAGGAAAATTCAGAGCCGTCGTTTTTTGGGTTTTTTTTTCCCTGCTACACAGCCTAACATTCCCTAACTTGATTAATTTCACCGCATCATCACCCCACCCCCAAACAGAAAATTACTTTCTTTTAAAATAATTTTTAAAGTTTTATTTTATTTGGGAGACAGAGAAGGAGAGAGAGAGAGAGAATGGGGGAGGGGCAGACAGAGAATCCTCAACAGGCTCTGTGCCGCCAGTGTAGAACCTGATGTGGGGCTCGAACTCACAAAATCATGAGATCGTGACCTGAGCCAAAGCCAAGAGTCAGATGCTTAACCGACTGAGTGTCCCAGGTGCCCCGGAAGTTACTTTATTCTTTTATCTCTACATTGAATTGGTTGCTAAGTCCTAAGTCACATTTAATCCCTCAATATCACATTCATTTTTGCTGTTCCAGGTATTCAACATTTCCCCCTGCACTGTTGTTTATGTCACATCTAGGCTTAAAGCTTTTCAATGCCTGTGTATTGCCAAGGATAAATTTTTTAATGTTTATTTATTTTTCAGAGAGAGAGAGAGAGAGAGAGAGAGAGAGAGAGAGACAGAGACAGGGCATGAGTGGGGGAGGATCAGAGAGAGAGGGAGACACAGAATCTGAAGCAGGCTCCAGGCTCTGAGCTGTCAGCACAGAGCCTGATGTGGGGCTTGAACCCATGAACTGTGAGATCATGAGCTGAGCCAAAGTCAGACATTTAACCGATTGAAACACCCAGGCGCCCCACCAAAGATAAATTCCGAAGAACTTCAAATGATCCATGAAACTGACCTTGCACCCTTGGGGGTTCTAGGGGGAAATCTGAAACTGGCCCCCATACACGGAGGGCAAGGAGAGACCAAAGAAAGAGGCAAGACCACTCTAGATTGGTAGGTGGCAATTTTAATAAGCAAGGGAACTTACACACATGGCTTGTCTTGGGTGGCTGCGAGATGGGTAGCTATCTGCACCTGCCCGCCAGAATCTTAAGTTTATCCACAGGCCTTAACCTGGTTCAGTTGTGTAAACGGTCCAGATGGTCTCAATAACACATTGCTCTCTCAAATCTGCATTCTTGATGTGGGTCCTAGTGGAAAAATGGTGAATGAAACATATATTCCAAGTATGCGGGTGGGGTTGGGGTATGTGTGGGAGGGGTTAAGAGCCTCGGATAGCCCTGGCCCCGCTCTCAGGTCAATCAGGGATCACGTCCTTTTGGTGACCTCCCACAACAGGATACATGTATACAATTGTATATATTATAGCACACAGAATATTTTGTTGCAAGTCTGTGTTGGTTTGCCTGAGTCCTCTTGTCGTCTGTGAACTCCTTCATGGTAAGAATTATATTTTATTGATGTTCCCTTTCTCAGTCTTCTGCAAAATGCCTGGCACATAGAATGTGCTCAATAAATATTTGATGAACCAGGCAGACACAAATGAATAAGGGCACTCCCTTAGTGCGGGATCAGACCTGTTGCACTCCTCCTGGAGCCATGCACATGAAAGTGATCCTTTAGTGTGGGTCTTCCTGTGGAGTTGGTTGATTGATTCATTCATGAACTATTTATGGAGCACCTGGTAGGTTCCAAGCATTGAGCCATATAAGAGGCATCCTCTTGGCTTTGAGAAAATTATCATTCCAATACAAAAAGCAGAATTATTACATTTTGGCTAGTCATTCCTGCAGATGAATGCAGAGTCGGTTAAAAAGTGGTTAAGGCTGATGGCACACACACTAGTGAGACTTTGGCTGTAACCCAGTGGGCTTTCATGTTCCAGACTTGCTCTTTAGGACAGACCTCATATTATCTCATTTCAGCATAGGAAGGCTGGGATGCCTTTACTGGACCTGGCTAAGGCAGCCACGAGCAAATGCTGCTGCGCACCAGAACATGGCCAGGGCGCACACAGGTGCCCGTATCAGAGACGAAGTGTGATGTGTTTGGGGCAGATGACACAGGAAAGGCATATCTGAGGACCATGGAACCTTCCAATCCCTGCTCTTTCCCAAAGGCCCTAACTAACACAGGGCTTCCTCTGCTTATTCCTAAGCAAGGCAAGTTCCCTTTTCTCTGTCTCTTGTCCAAAGCTTGTTTTCAGAAGACAATTTGAAATTTATCTACTATAAATTATAAAACAGTATAAAACCTTAAAGATCACTAGTTCACTGGTACCTTCTAGTGGGCCTTCCTATCTAAACAGTATGGAAAGACTTAGACTAACGTTCTGAATAGTCGATTGATGACTGGGATTATATTCTAGGCATAATACAAAAAGACAAGTCTAACCGAGGCTCCTGAAATGATTCCAGGAAGATGGTCATCTTCTTGACGTGCCAAGTTGGACAACAGAGGGGAGGAGGGGAAAAGGTCAGGGAGGGGGAAAGGTCAGTGCCAAAGGCACAGGCGGGGCTTAGGCTGACTACTAGAACGCCCGGGGGCCAGCAGCTAATTCAGGAGAATGAAACTGTGCCAGTGCTGGGGCGGGGCGGGGTGGGGGGCGGATTACAAGGAGTGATGTGCGACAGGATCTTGTGTTACATAAACCTTTTGGTGCAGGCAGCAGAAGGGGAAAAGGCAAAAGCACATGTTTTGGATGGTCTCTTCTGCACGAGAACATCTTTGATTTTTCAGCCCTTCTCACCCGTGGTGAGACGATGGGGAGGAAAAGGAAGGGGCAGAGAGCAGAGCCAAGGCAGAGCGGCTGGAGGGGCTCAGGAATCCTTCCACCCCGCAGGCGGGCCTGTGGAGGGACTCTGGGCGGGCGCTGGGCGGGGCCTCTGGAGCATCCTCTGAGCGGCCGCCTCTGAGCACCATGGGAAAATCCTTCCTCCCTCGGACATGGCGCCCACCTGCCCCGCGGCAGCAGCCGGCTCCGGCGCCGCGGTTCGCGGGTCCGGGCAGGAGAGCAGCTCGAGCTTCAGTCGCGGGGCGGAAGGGGGGGGAGGGGGCGGCGGCAGCGGTGGCGGCGGTGGCGCCGCCCGCGGGCCTGGGTGTTAGAGCCGAGGGCGCCCGGGGACCGGCGGGCGGAGCGCAGCGGGGCGCCGCCGGCCCCGGGGCGCAGCAGGCATGGTGTCCCAGGCGCTGCAGCTGCTCCGGCAGGGCGTGTGGGCCGCGCTCACCGGCGGCTGGTACCACGACCCGGAGCAGAGCAAGTTCACCAACAGCTGCCACCTCTACCTGTGGCTGTTCCTGCTGCTGCTGCCCCTGGCCTTGCACCTGGTGAGTGGGGAGGTTCGAGCCGGGGAGACGTGAGGGTGGAGAGAAGAGGGGAGAAAGCCACCCCAACCTGCGTGTCTGCCTCGTGATGGAAAGGGCTGGCAGCGATTCTTAAGGGATGGGATGAAGAAGTATAAACGTACCGTTATAAGATAAGTAAGTCACGGGGTGCAATGTACGGCGTGGGGAACACAGTCGGTAATATTGTATTAACTTTGTAAGGTGACAGACGGTAACTGGACTTGCCGCGGTGACGGTTTCGCCATGTATACAAATGTCGAATCACTCTGTTATACACCACGAACTAATATAGCATTGTATGCCAGTTATACCTCAATTGAAAAGAGAAAAGGTGGAATGAGGACGGCCCTCGGGATTTGGGGACAGAAGAAGTACAGGGAAAGGGGGACAGGGACTCGTCGGCAGGAAAAGAAGTAGAAAGGACTTTGGGGGCTCTGGGACTCATTAAGAATTGATGCTGACTGTCAGGATGAGTCAGACTCTGCTTGTGGCTGGGGGATGTTGAACCTGTTTTGTAGGTGGAAAATCCTAGGCCTTCTGGCTGGTTAGCTGGGCATGATGGCCAAAATGCAAAATGAAATGTTAAAAACAAACCTATTTCAGTTGTTGGTCTTCTAAGCCCCCTCCCCTCCTTTCCTGTTTTGCTTTGAGAAGGCAGGTTCAGTGATCAAGCACTCAACTTTCGATTTCCACACCATTATGTAAAGAAATCTATAGGAAGATATATTACTGGGTAAATCTAATGTAGTTTACGCTAAGCATTACAGTACCTAGTTGGGGCTTGCCACTTTAATAGGTTACCATAATTGAGCGCTTGCAGAATAACTACATCATGACCTTCTTGGGTAAATTAAATATACCTAATTGAAACAATGTTTCAATCTGAAGAGAAGCTGTACAGATAAAGGGTTCCATGTCTTATTCAATGTTATGGGCCAAGGATCTAATTTTGATAGCTCTGTTGAAAGACTTTATTCCTAAAATGAAATTTAATCATCTTCTCCCCTGCAAAAATCTTCAGTGAGTTTGCACAGCTGATGAATTCCAGGTTCAACATTAGAGGCTGTCCATGATCTGGCTCCTGTTTTCCTCTTTCTGGCGGTTTATCCAGAGGGTCAGAATTCTAACTCTGAAATCAGGCTGCCCGAGTTAAATTTTGGGTCCACCTCTTTCTTACCAGTACTATGACCTTGGGGAAGTTGCTTACATTATCTTATTTTTCATTTTCTTAGCTGTAAAATGAGAAAAACAATACTACCAGATGGACGGTGTTGTTTAGGGGCTTAAATGAGACACTGCACATATAGCCATCCATCTGTCTGGCTTGACCCAGGAATGGACACAGACCTGTTTTAAATTTCTGTTTTGCTGCAGAGTAGCTGCTTGGCGTGATGTTTAACCTATCTAAACCTTAGTTTTCTCAGCCTTAAAACGGATGTGATAATGATCATGTCTTAGGAAAAGCAAGTAAATTTTTGTATAAAAGGCATTGAGATGCAGAGGCTAATCCATGGATGCCCTTCAACATGTTAAGTTTCCTTCTTCTGTGACCTTGTTCATCGTTTTTCCCTGGCCCGTAGGTCTTGATGTTTTCTCTTTGCCTGGAGGGGCAGCGTAGCTGGGTGATGAGGAACACAAACTTGGGTTCAATCTTGGTTCTTGTGCTTACCAGCTCTGTGAGCTTAAGCAAGCTCGAGCTTTCTGGTGCGTAAAGCAAGGATAATAGTACCCCCCTTATAGGGCAAATATGAGGGTTGATTGAATGAATGAATGAAAGTGCTTCTCAGTACCTGGCACATAATGACTGTTCAATATGAGCTGGGCTTCCTCCCCCTCCCCCTGCCCTTTTCTCATCATTTACTTTCCATAATCTCTCCATCCTTCTCTGTCTCAGTTTCCCTGATTTCCATTCAGCTAGAATTAAATTCTCTTCTCTCTTGCCTTTACCCCATTCTGTATTTACTGTTGGTACAATAGCACATTTTTGAATTCTGCTTCGCACTTAGTTGCTGGAACATGTACCTCTGCTTCTAGATCATGGGTTTTGATTTTGTCGATTCATCTTGCTTTTTCACAGTGCATCCAGCAAAGTGTCCTGCATTTGGTTAACCGTGATCTCATATATAATAAACTTGTGGCAATGAAATCAACCTGTATCTTTCTGTTCCATCCAACATTATATTGTCTACCTCACTGTATATTTTCAGTATTTCTGATAATTAAAGCAATATATATTCCACCTCTAATCCCACTCCTCAGCAACAACCACATTTACATGTAATGTATATTTCTACAGATTTTTTTTTTAGGTATGTGGGCTCATTTTTACGTAACTCCTTATAAGATTTGATGTGTGCCTGTGATCAGAATCCTTAATTTGTATCTAATTATGCTTTATTGAGTAGCTTGATTCTAACTTATATTTGTAAATAGGAAATTGCCCTTAATTAAGTTCCTCTTTGATGATATTTTAAAATAATTTTTTTTTGGCTAGATCTCAAGAGTTTAGGAAGTAAAAAACTGATACCTTAAATCAGCTTACTCTTATATTGGATTTTTTGGATCAGACCAGTTATACCAAAATTTTTGTATCTTTTTGCCAGTGTGCTTTGACCTGTTATAGAATAATTTTATGTGAATGCATTTGTTGTGCTGCTACTTTTTAAATGTATCCTATCTTTTAAAAAATGCAGGTTATCCCTTTGTTTCTCTGGTCTTCTGGTCTCTGAATTTGACCTTAGCAATAAAAGACCCTCCCTCCTCAGCAGAGGGTTCTGTGCTACTAAGTCTTGAGGTTTAAATATATTCTTCTGAGCTTCAGGGCTGCCTGGGGTTGCTAACATCTTTTTCAGTTTTTTCCGCTTACAGGAACTTAGTCCAAACAAACTACCTGACTGCTCACTGATAGCAGGGGCTTATTTGAAGTTCTGTTATTTAAGGGGCCCTGAACTTTCCTGAGTTTTGCAGTTTGAGTTTAAACATGTTTAACCAAGGTAGTTCTACTGTAGGGAGAATCCATAGCTTTCAATTTGATAGGGGCTTGGAGTATGTAAATTAAAACTTTATTATTAATTATTGAGGCAAACTTATCCCTGAGCCCTCGAGTTTCCTGAGGCCTGGTTGATAATGTGGAAAGTAGATTATTTATTAGCATTTATAAGTTATTCACATCTTTTTGGGAAATGCTAAAAAATGCAGAACTATAAACATGAAGCCACTTTGGATAATTTGGAAAGAGTTTTACTTTGATTTATTACCGATCTGATTTTCTTTCGGACAAACTGAAAGATGCATTTGTCATTAGAGATATTTAAACTGTCATTTACTACACGGGGGCTTGTGCTTATTCTTGTGAGGTAACAGACGGACATTCATGTGAAGCGTTAGAACAGGAATACCCTGGGCGTGATGCTGACCCTGTTCTGGCGACACTAGGCTAGTGTCCAAAGGCATCCCTGCTCTACCCCCTACAAATTGTGTGAGTGTGCAAGTCACTTCACTTCTCCAAGCCTCAGTTTCAGCCTCTGTAATAGGGGGCGTATGGGTTTCATTTTATAGATTCAGCAACTGAAATCCAGAGGGGAGTAGGTTACCTGCCTAAGGCCATATAGACTATAGGTGGTAAAATTCAGAATTTTCGCTGAGGTCCTGTTGTATCCCAGTCCTTGGCCTTTCCACAGCACTGTGCGGCCACATCTGCTACACAGGAGAGCATCTGAACTCCCTGAAGCAGTAGGCCCTCAAAAAGTGGCCTTCTGATTGTCCTGGTGGTGGTAGGACCAACGTGAGTAGAACAAGAGTTGAAGAGTGGAAAAAATGGGTTGGAAACTTGATATTCTTTAAGATCCGTTGGAGGGCAACATTGTCTATGATTTTCACACCGAAAGCCTGTCTTTCATTTTAGGACTATAGCTTTATGTTCCCTTTCCTTTTCTTTTTGCCAGACTTGCTGTTTCCAGTTCTGCTTTTTAATTTAGTGTTAGAGACTTTCTTTGGTAGGAACCACTTCATTTCTAATTGCTATGATTATCCAGTGGGATTACCTACCTGGGAATGCAAGCTGGTGCAGCCACTCTGGAAAGCAGTATGGAGGTTCCTGAAAAAACTAAAAATAGAACGACCCTATGACCCAGCAATTGCACGACTAGGCATTTATCCACGTGATACAGGTGTGCTGTTTCGAGGGGACACATGCACCCCCGTGTTTCTAGCAGCACTATCAACAATAGCCAAAGTATGGAAAGAGCCCAAATGTCCATCGATGGATGAATGGATAAAGAAGATGTGGTATATATATACAGTGGAGTATTACTCGGCAGTCAAAAAGAATGAAATCTTGCCATTTGCAACCACGTGGATGGAACTGGAGGGTGTTATGCTAAGTGAAATTAGTCAGAGAAAGACAAAAATCACATGACTTCACTCATATGAGGACTTTAAGAGACAAAACGGATGACCATAAGGGAAGGGAAACAAAAATAATATAAAAACAAGGAGGGGGACAAAACATAAGAGACTTATAAATATGGAGAACAAACAGAGGGTTACTGGAGGGGGTGTGAGAGGGGGGATGGGCTAAATGGGTAAGGGGCACTAATCTACTCCTGAAATCATTGTTGCCCTAGAGGCTAACTAATTTGGATGTAAATTTTAAAAAATAAAATTAAAATAAAAAAATAATAAAATGATTTACCCAAGACCTCTAGGCTCATAGGTGGTAGAACTCCAAGTCCGATATTCTCCCTACCACCCACTTCTGTGGCTTCCTCTCAATAAGTAGCTATAGTCGAGATTCTTCTGTGACTGTGCTGCTCACTCATGGGAATCTGACCCAATGCAACCAGGAAAGGCAGAAGGAAAGACCTCTGCAAAGGTCAGACCATGCATTGCCTGAGGCTATTGTTCTCCATTCCAGCCCCAAGAACTCTTAAGAGATCAATGAAAACATACACTGGGAAATAAAAGAGGCAGGAGAAAAATTAAAAACGAAACAAATGGGATTACCTATCATGTGCTAGTATCGCACTAGAGAGCAAGTCAGCAAACCATGCCTGCTAGGGGGTCTTGTTACACCTGGTGGGGACCCTCCTGTTGTAGTCTGTAGCCACTTGCCCATTTGGATACATGATTAGTTTTCCCTGGGTTTTCTATTTCTTTGTATCCCTCCTTCCACTCCCACTTCTAGCGTATCAAACGCCTTTGCATGAATTATGGGAAGATGGTGTGTTCAAAAAGCCACCTCTTCCTGGCTCAGGACTTGGGGACTAGACTCCAGCCACCATTGGATCCTGTCAGCTGGAGGCCTTTGTGCAAGATGCAGCTTGCCCAGCCTGACACAGCAGGCCTGGCCGCGTTGGCTTGATTGTTGTTACTTTGCTGGGCTACTTCACCAGCTGCTGTTCTCAAAGGTTCCCTCTCATGGTCAGTCCTAGCGTTTATATTAGATGTCCCTGAAAGAAAGGCTTTCTTTGCTGTTGGATCACATGGACCATGCTTTCTGTTTTGGTGCTTTTGCCTCCGGGGGTGTATTCATTCACACATTGAGATGCATGAACCTCTGCGCGTTCCCATAACTTACTGGCATGTCTGAACTTCCTTCCTTCTGCCCTCACCTGCCTCCTGCCCTCACCTGCTTCCTGCCCTCACCTGCCTGAAACAGATTGGGGTTCAAGGTGAGGCAGCCAAATCTTGCGGATGGATGCTTAAAGGCATTCTTTCCTGGCCCTGGGCCTCCACAGAAGTGCAGACCCAAGCCTTCTAGATTTGGGCTCAACGCCATCCCATGCAGCTGTCTTTAAAATAGTGCTGTTCCCAATGGCTGTTTGGACGATGTGTGCAAAGGTGTTGGCTTCCTGGCTCCGTGAGGGCTTTGTTTTCCTGGCGTAAGCCCTTGGACTAGGGATGCCCCTCCATCCCTGGGGTAGCTCAGGGCAGTCATCTTCAGTCTCTCCTGAGTGATGATTGACACCTTCTGCAAAATTCCTCCTACTTATCCTGGCCTTCTGCCACTCAGACACATGGATGTTGTGAGCGGGTTGTGTTTTGTCTCTGTGGCAAAAGAACCAGCATCTGCCTGGTCCTGGGATGTCGGCCTCTGGAGCAGCCTCCAAAAATAGTGCTTTCCCCCCCTTTCTTTCTGTTCTAGTATTTCAAGTTCATGACTAATTTTCTGGTGGTTAAATTTATGTCTCCCAGCCCACCTCCACCTCCCTGAGAGCTTTTTGAGATTTCTCCCAATTAGTACCTAGTTATATTTGGATGCCACTCTCCTCAGATATTTTTTTTTTTCCAATTGTAATGTCTAATACTTTAATGCCCTTGGTGTTATTTATTTATTTATGTGTAGGGAAGTTTATGCTTATCAAGTGACTGCTGTTCTCCTGATTTTAACCTCTTGGTCCCTCAGATGGTTACTTTTAAGTATTACCCAACCATATTCCCATTTGTCTTTCCCACATCTTATAGAAGATAAAAAATGGGCTAGTTCTTAGCGGTACTCAGATTTTCCCCTTATTTTCTTCTTTTTTTTTTTTTAATGTTTATTTATTTTTGAGAGAGAGAGAGAGAGAGAGAGAGAGAGGACACAAGCAGGGAAGGGGCAGGGAAAGAGGGAGACACAGAATCTGAAGCAGGCTCCAGGCTCTGAGCTGTCAGCACAGAGCCTGACGGGGGGCTCAAACTCACGAACCGCGAGATCATGACCTGAGCCGAAGTCAGACGCTTAACTGACTGAACCCCCCCTGTCTCCTCTCCCTTGTTTTCTTTTGAATCTTTCCCCGGTAACATTTATTATGTTATTATTATATACTATCGGAATAGGCAGTAGCAACAGCCAACGCTCACCAAACACATCTAAGGTGGGCCCTCTTGTGAGAGCTTTGCCTGCACTCCGACATCTTGTCCTCACAACCCAGAGAGGTGCTGCCATTATTCCCCTGTTACAGTTGATGGCATTGGCACAGAGAAGGTGGTTAACATGCATGAGGATGTGTGGCCAGTTGTGACCTAACCAGAGTGAGAGTCCCAACAGTCCGTACTCTTACCTCCCAGCCGTTGTTTCACAACATGGGCATGTAAGTCCTGCACGTTGGCATGAAGAGACACAAACACTGAAAATGTGCAAAAGACCATCTAATGAAAAGTTAATTTCCCTGGACTCTTGTCTCTACTACGTCATTCGAGAGGCTACCATCACACACAGTCTCTCGTGTGTTGTTCGGAGGATATTTTATATGCAGGCGGGTGGAGATTTGGTATGAGGGATACTGGGCTGAATCATAAAGCAGCCTTCTTTGTCCTCTGTTGCCCATTTGGTTTGTTCTCTAGAGAGTTTGTTCTCTACTCCTAGATAAAAGCAGTTGCAATCCCCGGGATTTCAGCTTGCAAGTAATAAAAGTCCAACAAATAAAAAATAAGTTTGACACAGACTTGACTGAGATTTCAGAATGTCCAGTTCTGTATGATAATCAAAGCTTCAACCACTCAGTCATTTCTAGGGGCAGGAATGGGTAAAAGGAAGGAGGGCTGTTTCCTACTACTCCTCCCTAACATGTTGCTCGATGTTGCTGACGTCTTTAGTCTCGATGAGCAGGAAAGCTCTTTGTTGACTGGCACAGTGGTAGGCCGGCTCTGGGACAAGGATGCACATGTCCCCAGCTGAACCTCTCTGGCGAGGCCCTTTCCCATGTCCTTCACAGACCCTGTTCTCTGTGCCGGTATTTTGTCCCTTGCAGTTCCACGAGGAGAGCTGCCTCATCTCCGTCCCGCCTCCACAGTTTCTCAGAATTGGAAGTCCATCCCAGCGACTTCTGCAGGGCCTTTCTACACTGGCAGCCCTTTTGGACGTTATCTAAAGCAAACTCTTGCAGGCTCGAAATCATAGCCTCCTATGATTTCTCCTATGCCCTCTCCCAACAGACTCTGGGAGGGAAGGCCAACCTCAAGCGTAGGAACATCCCCCTCGTCCCTGATCAGAGCAGCGAGCCAACTGGTCTCTCATCTTTTAGCTCTTCTGGGAAGGAGTCAGACACCAGTCTACTGTGCTTCCCACTCCCCCACCCAGATTGTGGGGGACCCACACTAAGTCTCTGAGTGGTCCCACTGAAGCCTTTCTGTCTTGATTATGGCAGGCAGAGATACAGGACTCACGGAATACCAATGTTCCCTCCAAATATCTTCACAAATCCTCTCATTCCGGATTGTATTGCACCCTCATTTTGAGGGAGAGATTTTGGAGTCCTCTCATTCATTTTCACGACCCATTTAGAAGTTTCTAGATTGACCCAGAAATTGGTTGGAATCTAATTTCTCTTCTCTCTTGGCTTTTTGGTCAACACTTCCAAATGAATATTTTGTTGTACACACAATGCAGTCATTTGTGTGTACGTATTCTTGTTTTCCCACTTCATGGAACATCTTAGAGATTGGTACATAAAAAGCTGCATCATTATTTTTAATGTTTACACAGTTTGAGTAAAGGGTAATTTGTTCAACCTGTCCCCTATGAAGAATGCTTAGGTTTTCATATGATCTTTAACCCAATGCAAGTATTTGGCTATTTGTTTTTTTATTTAAAAAAAAAATTTTTTTTTAACGTTTATTTATTTTTGAGACAGAGAGAGACACAGCATGAATGGGGGAGGGGCAGAGAGAGAGGGAGACACAGAATCGGAAGCAAGCTCCAGGCTCTGAGGCATCAGCCCAGAGCCCGACGCGGGGCTCTAACCCGCGGACCGCGAGATCGTGACCTGAGCTGAAGTCGGACGCTTAACTGACTGAGCCACCCAGGCGCCCCAGTATTTGGCTATTTGTATTAAGTTTCATTGAGTATTTGAACACATGTGCACTCATCAGGATGTGCTAGTTTGTGCCGATGTAATAAATAACCTTAAAATCTCTTTGGCTTTATCAAGTTTGCTTTTTATTCACATTATATGTCCAACATGATCAGTAGGGGGTGGGGGACATGGTTAGCTGGGGGTCCTGCTCGTTGCAAGCATGTAGGCACCTAGGCTAATAGAACCTCCATTTTGGGTTGGCTGGGGGTCTGCTCACCCTGGCTGATCATTGCCAGTCACCGTGATGGAGGGAGAGAGAGTGAGGGTCAAGCGGTAGCTTTTGGAGCCCCTTCCTGGACATGGCAAATACTTGTGCACTCAGATTTCTTGGTCAGGGCAAGTTGCATGGCCACACCCAACTCCAGAGGGAGAGGAAAGAGCAGTTGTATCATGTGTGAGGAAGGAATTGGACATACTTGTTGGGCAGCACTTATGTCTATGATGGCAAACTAAGTGCCAGTGTTCTGATGGATTTGGGGAAAACAACAGGCAGAAGATAGATTGGTATTTCTCCTCATGAAGTTAGCAGATAAATGTTAATAGACATAAATAGAACAATGATAATTGTTATTATATGGCAAGTACAAGATGTTATATATAGTAAAGATGGGAGACCCTATCCTGACTTTGGTATTTAGGGAGGGCTTCCCCGAGGAAATGACTTCTGATCTGAGATTTGACAAATGCCTAAGGAGTTAGCCAAGCAAAAATGGGTAGACCATGAGGAGTTTGAATATATAATTCTCAGTACAGTGAGACACATGGATGCTGGGTTTTTTGTTTGGTTTGGTTTGGTGTGTGTGTGTGTGTGTGTGTGTGTGTTTTGGGTCAAATGGATATGATTTTTTATTACCCAATTTTTATTTTTGAAAAATTTCTTGTACATAAAAAAGTTGCAGAAATAGTGAATGAAAATATTTACCCTTCACTTAGATTCACCAGTTCTGAATATTTTCCTACATTGGCTTCATCGCTCTCTTTATATGTTTATATAGTTTTGATTCTGCTGTATCATTTCAGAATAAGTTGCAGGCATCGAGACCTTTTCTTCCTAAAAACATCAGCTGGTATGTCTTAAGGAAAAGGACATTCTCCCACACAGTTATCGCATGCAAAAGAAGTTTTATTGCTGTAATGCTGTTATCTAATGTATGATTCCGATCCAGTCTCCTGTGTTCCCAGTGGTGCCCTACATAACTAGGGATTTCTGTTTTGTTTTTCTGGAACCAAAATTTAATCAAGGACCATACATTGCTTCTAGTTTTCACGTCTCATAATTGGACTTTGTTCTAGAAGGAGTTCTTCCAGCCCTTTTGTTTTCTTTGGTGGCATTGAAAGTTGTTTTGCAGAATGTTCCTTAATTTAGATATTTTGGATCATTTCTCGAGATTAGATGTGTGATTATGCTTACTTTGGCATGAAATCTGCATAAGTTACGTATCCTTGTCCTGAATAACATTGTAGGCTCGTTTGTGATATCATCCCCCCCACTGTCGGGGCTGTTAAGTGTGGTCACTGGTTAAGGTGGTATCGCTTACATTTCTCTATTATAAAGGTACCTATTTTCCCCTTTGTATTTAATAAGTTACCTGTGAGGGGAAACCTAGAGGCTGTATATGGTACTGTATTCCCCCCAAACTGTCACTTAATGATAGTAACATAAATTAATTCTTGCCTAAAATAATTATTGCAATGGTGGATGCAAAATAGTGATTTTCTATTTATTGGTATTCTTCTGTAAAGAAAACCTTTCCCTTTTTCCCCTGCCTCTGTAGTTTTGTGGTGCTGGTTAGTGCGCCTAGATTCATGTTTTTTAATTCAATGGGTTAGAATCTATTCCTATGATCATTCTTATTGATATTCAAATTACACAAAATTTGGCAAGTAAGACCCTCTTTGAGCAGTTCTTTAATCCTTTGGCTATGTCCCCAGCAGGTTTTGAGTACTTTCTTGCTCTCTGGACCACCACGGTAGTCAGGCTTAGCTTATACTTTCCCAACCCAGCCCTGAAAAAAGCAGCCATTTTTCTAAGGAGACTGGATCCTTTTAGTGGGGAATGGCTTCGGGAAGCAAGATTTAAGGCAACAGTAGTTGTGCTCATTACTCCTGGATTGTCTTTGCTCTGGGTCCTTCCAGTAGACAGACCTGGGAGAGCTTAGTTATCTGTCTGTCTATCTATCCATCCATTCATCCATCTATTGAGAGTTTATTCTGAAAGTTTTAATCTGATCCAAGTCAAAGGATTCTAACTCTCCTTTACTCCTTCCGTATTTGTATCTACTTTTTCCCACAAGGAGAGTTCTGGTTGCCAAACTATCATTTTTTCAGCCTTGAAATATACACAGGAAGTACTACTCCTATACCACCAACAAACAAAATCTTTTAGTAAAGTTCAAGATTGCTTTCAGTTATTATTATTATTATTTTTTTAATTTATTATTATTTTTTTATATTTATTTATTTTTGAGAGACAGAGCACAAGTGGGGGAGGGGCAGAGAGAGAGGGAGACACAGAATCCGAAGCAGGCTCCAGGCTCTGAGCTGTCAGCACAGAGCCCCACATGGGGCTCGAACTCACAAACCGTGAGATCATGACCTGAGCCGAAGTCTGTCGCTTAACCTACTGAACCACCCAGGCGCCCCTATTATTATTATTTTTTAAAGAATACACCAATAATGTGCTGTGAGTGTATTGTGTTCTAAAGTTACTTGGATTAATTCTTTGAAAAAAAATTTTTTAATTGAGGTTTAAAATTATATTAGTTTTAGGTGTACAACATAATGATTCAATATTTGTACAGGATTCCTTCTTTGTTTTTATTTTCTGATTTGTTTTTGTGGTTATTCCGTGAGTTCCATATACATTTCGGTCCATCTGTGGGTACGTAATTCTGTTTTTTTCCCCCTTTGTCCTTGTTGATTTAATAATTTTTGGAAGTACAAAACATTGACATGGTTCAGAAAACACATGTAAAAGATACATTGTGGGGCGCCTGGGTGGCACAGTCGGTTGAGCGTCCGACTTCAGCCAGGTCACGATCTCGCGGTCCCTGAGTTCGAGCCCTGCGTCGGGCTCTGGGCTGATGGCTCGGAGCCTGGAGCCTGTTTCCGATTCTGTGTCTCCCTCTCTCTCTGCCCCTCCCCCGTTCATGCTCTGTCTCTCTCTGTCAAAAAAAAAAAAAAAAAGATACATTGTTTTTCTTTATTAAAAATTTTCCCTGGCTATTGAGTGGGAAGTGGATTAGAGAAAGAGCAGGAACAGAGGGGAGGTTCAGAGGCTTTTTTAGTAGTCCAGCCAAGAGATGGTGGCAGCATTAAGATGGAGAAATGTGAACGCATTTTGATAAGATTTAGTGGTAAGTTGGCTTGGGGGGTGGAGGAGTGAGGATGAGGGATGAATCAAACGTGGCACCTGGTTATCTAGTTTGAGCCCAGGTGCATGAGGTACCATTGCCTAAGATGGGAAAGGTAGGAGAGTACAGGTGGTGGAAAGGGTTGGGAAACCACACATCTAGGTTTAGATGTGTTGATTTGGAGTTTCCTTTCAGATGTAAAAGTGGAGATGTTCAATTGATAGTTGGATATAGGTGTGGGGAGCTTAAGGGATCAAGAGTAGTTAGAGATAAGGATTTGAAAATCCTCCATGTAGAGATTATATTTACTGTCAAGGGACTGAGTGAGAACTCCAAGAGAGAATGTGTAGAAGGAGCAAAGATTTGATCTCCAACTCTTTACCTGACTATGCAGGCAATGAAAACATTTGCCCTTTTGTTTTTCTTCTTCTCAAAATACCATATCTGAATTTACTGTTCCGCGGTATTGATGAATGATGCATAGAGGATGCTGATGATGATGACAAGTGAAACTAACATTTGGGTGCTTATTACATATCGGAAGGTGAAGTCTAAGGAGCTCTACATACAGACATAGGGCAAAGAGGTAGTATGAGTGAGGCAAGGAAAAGGCTGGAGAGCGTCTTGCATTAAATGTTTACTTTTAGAGACACTGACGAGATCGTTTTCAGTGGAGTGCTGGAGCGTCGAAACCAGGTTGCTGTGGGTTTAAGAGGCAATGGGAGGTGAAAGAATGAAGACAGCTGGTAAAGATGACTCTTCCATTCAGGAAGCAGAGAAATGGCACAGTATCTGGAGAGAGGTTTGGATTCAGGGAAAGTTTATCCTTCCACCAACTTTGCAAGAATCTTGAGGGTGGGGATGCGATTTGAATCCCCCTTGGTCCCTGGTGTGGTGCTTCGTGCACAGGGGATGATCAGACTGCTCTTTCCCCCGATGCAATCTAACTTGGTAAGAAAAGACACAGTTTTGGTTGTGCTGATACAGTTTGAGGCCAGGCCCAGTTCAATGGACTCACCGCAATGTTGTGGCCAGGATCCAGATCATTAAAAATGGAGTTTGAAAACCGAGGTGTTACTCTCTATATTGGATTTCCTTAAAGTTCGAATTGCTGTTGTTTCTAAGATGACATTTCTTTTATTATTTATGTGGCAATTATGTATTTTCGTGGCATTTGTGGAATAATTACAAGCTTTTTTCTGCCTCATGGGATACTTGCACTTTAAAAATACCATTGGATCAAATAAAATGATTTTACCTCATTTATTGATACTGAGTGATCTTACATATAGAGAGCAAATATAGAACTTTTGGATTGTGAGTGACCTTGTACTTTTTTATATTGGCTCATGTGTGTGTTTTAATTCCTTCCTCCGAATCTTTACCATTTCAAAAGGAAATCAAGAGAACCGATGCTCATTTGCCACTGCCCTTCCTCACTTTTGAGAACATCTTCTTCCTTTCAAGACTACAACTAGATACTAAATAATTAGGGAAGAATAAAAATCCCTGAATGTAAGAATTATCCCTGAGCCATCCCTGACACAAATAGTTTTCCAAGAAAACAACTGCCTTGGCTTGTATCATAATTATTTTTTCCTTATTATGTATTATGATGAACACTCCTGATGCTCGATGCAGGCAATAAAAACATTTGCTCCGTTGCCGTTAGCTCCATCTCAAAACACCAAATCTGAAGTTTTTATTTCGTGGTAAAATATGAAATGATGTGTAGATGAGGTTGATGATAATAAGTGACACTAACATTTGAGTGCTTATTACATTTCAGAAAATGTACTAAATAAAACAATTAACAATCCTGTTAGGAACTATTATTCCCATTTCACAGAAAAAACTGAGATTTGCAAAGGCTACATAACTTCCCCAAGTTGCGAATTGTGAAACTGAGAAAAATTTAAAGCATGTAAACATACATTACTATCGTAAGTATTCATTTATTTGCTGATAGTTTTGAGTGTTGGCTGGATAGCAGGCTGGGTGTTGGGAATATAATGGAGAACAAGTCAGGAGCTCAGACCTGGCTCCTGTCCTCATGGGACTTATCATCTTCACATGGCTCTTATGAATAAGTAAGAATAGATAAAAAAATATAAACACCTTGAAAAGTGACATAAATAGAAAGCTGACACAAAGAAATATACATCCATCCATACATATATCCAATAAACATGTGAATGATTATTTTATTAAGAATCCAAGAAGTGCATATTAAAATAATGTGACTTTGGCATATCTAGGTAGCAGAGATGTAAAAGGTAACACCTAATGTACTTTAAATAAATAGCCCTTCTTAAAAATTTGGAGGCATGTTTGGACTCCATACATGTGTCACTGAAGCACTGTTTGTTACAGCAAAAGACTAGAAACAGATCTTCATTGATAGGGAGCTGGTTGATGGAACTATGGGCATCCACATAGCAGAGTGCCATGGACTTATAAAAAAGCGGATGAGGAAGTAGGCTACTATAAGAATAATCTTGAGGACCTACTATTGTCGAAAAAAAGCAGGATCTGTGTATAGACTAAAAGGGAGGAAGGAAAAATAAAGCATATATCCAGTTGCTAATGTTTCAAGAAGACACAATGAAAGGATACATTTTTAAAAAGTAATACATAGGGAAAAAATGGTGAAGAATGGGGTAATATATAGGTAAAGAATGGGGCGAAGGCAACAGAGCTGGAAATAAGAAATGAACTTGTTTCATAGTTTGGTGGCATACTAAAAAAATATTTCAAATGAGTTTAAACACAGAGCTTCTAGGCCTACAGGGGTATAGCCTAGAGATAAAGGAACCACAAAGAAATCTTAAATTGAATTCAGTTATCTTAATGCCCTCAATAAAATGTTATATTATTATTTTGAAATTTTATATTTATATGGGTAAATAAAATAAGAGATCCTGTTAATATTTTTAGGACTCAAGATTTTGACAATAAGAGAAAACATATAAATCAAATCACAAAAGTTACATAGAACCTTGTCATCTTTCATATGAATTGTAAATACCCATCTGAAGTCATGATTTATTTTTTTCTTAAAAAAATACATATTTTTTTAGCTCTATTAAAACACCTAGAAGCAATGATAACCCAAGAAGAATGTGCAAATCTCATGTTCACATTCTGGTCTCTAAACCAGATTCACATTCACATTCTGGTTCCTTCTAAAAGGAACAAGCGCTCTTTGGAGAAATGACACATCCCCGGTCTGGGCCAGAAAATGTAGAAGAGGATTCTAAAGTCAAAGAAGCTATTGAAAAATACTAGAGTTATGTTAAAAGGATGTGGGGGCAAACTTGTAGGTGCTGGTCAAAGATGGGCCAATTTGAGCACCCGTGAGATAGATTACAATATACTGATGTGCATTTAGGAGTGGGATGCATCCTATAGGAGGACCAGACATTAATGTCAGAATATGGGATCTATCCTGGATGCCGAAAGGGCTTGTCTCTATTCCCTGGAGTAGCTGCTGTGTTAGCAAGACTTTCTCCCAGACCTGCGAGTGGACTGTGGTTGGCTCCAGGATGGAAGAGAGTGGAGGGCGTCCACGTGCCCAAACTGCAAAGGATTGGAGAAGGAGAGCTGACTCTGAAAAAGAGATGAATGTCTACTCATATCTCTTGGTTGTCAGAAAACCTTCACTTCTTAGAAATCTCCACTTCCTCTTGCAGAAGTCACCCTGTATTCCCACCATCAGGCACAATTCTTGAAGACCTTTCCTCGTTGACTCATGAGATTGGGGACCATGTCCCCCTTCCCATCATGGTAGCAAACTGCCTCTCGAGGTGCTGGTTTCCTTGATGTGCCGTCTCTGCCACGGTATCCTTTCTCCCTCCACACCTCCCATACCTGTCATCTCAGGAATACCTTGTCAAGCAGCCCAGGGTGGAAACCCCAACCTTGCCAGGAGTCAGCTACTTCTTGCGACTTCTCCCTGCACTTAGCTTTGTCAGCTCCTGAGGAAAGCACAGTTTGTCCTTGCCATTGTTTGGGAGCCTTGAAAATGAGGGAGACCAGGGCCTGACATAACTGCTGAAGCCAAGAAAGTGCACAGTGCTGACTGTGGGTCAGGCACTGCAGGATGTGCAAAGAGTGGACTCAGCCCTTGCATTCAAGGAGTTTACAATTACTGGAAAGAAGAGTCCATAAAAGGGAGATAACCTTCTATGAGTGGCACAAATAATAAGCTGATTTGGAAATCAGAGTGCTTAACACACGGTGTACCCTAAACCATTTACTCAGCAACTGATCAGTAAAGAACGGTAAAAATAACCAGTGATGTTGCAGAGAAAGGTGTATTCTGGCTTTCCTCATCCTGCATTTGTCATTCATTGCTTCTCAGTGTTCTGTGCGTGGCTTCATTTCCCCCTTTCTTCTGCAATGTGGGCCTTCTCAACAGTCTATCTCTGCATTTCATTGTCTTCTCTTTCCCTTGAGAGCCAAGCTACTCTGATGGCTTTGCCTGTTGTGTCTGTGCTAATGGCACATGCCCGGCACCCGCCATTCTCTAGATTCCCTAGATTCCTAGATTCCCTAGATTCCCTAGATTCCTAGATTCCCTAGATTCCCTAGATTCCTAGATTCCCTAGATTCCCTAGATTCCCACTCCGGGTCCCATGTGATCTTTCTGGCATCATGCTCGAAGCCCAACTTCCCTGTGAGGCCTCCTAATGACAGCTCCCATTCTCTGTGATTTCTCCACCTTCCTTAACTGGACAACCTCATGCTCAGGTAGGACAGTTTATCTGAGTGAGACCTTCAGTTGTGCGCCGTTCTGTATTATTTGTACACCACCCTGGTGTGATCATCTCATCTTACCGCCTTGACAGTTTACTCTTTGAGGCCAGGTTGGTTTGGGGTTTTGCCTTCAGTGGAGGGCCCCACAGCATACCCTTGTTATGCAATGATCAAGAAGCTGCAGGCTCAAGAGGGCTCTGATGTGAAAAGGTTTGTAACGAATCCACCAAGTGCTGGAGAGAGAGCCTAGGGCAGTGATGTGGTAAAAATGGGGCTTGGGAAGGGAAGCTGGGGAGTAGAGAGGGGAGATGAGCAAGCCAGCCCCCAGGGGCCTCCCAGCAGGGATGCGGCAGGTCTGAAAGGGCCCTGCAGCAGGCAGTGTCCTCCGGCTCTTTCCATATTTCCATGTTCATCTCAATTGTTTCTCCACCAGCCCCTCCCCAGGGCAGCCAGCTGCACTGGCTTCTTCACATCTCTGAGGCCGCTTTATAGCTTTTGCACCTGTTCCCATGGCCTCACATCTCCCCGCTCACCTCTCCAAGTTACCTCTAGTTCATTCTTCAGTGCTCAACTGAAATGCCAGTTTCACGCAGGATTATTCCCTGGCACTCCAGACTACGTTAGGTCCCCTTGTTGGGCAAAAATAAATAATTAATTTTGTAATTAGTTGTCATTAGGCTGTGCTAGAACAAAAGCTCCTTGAAGACAGACAGACGTGTGCGTGTTTGGTTCTCGGCTCCCTCCCCGGTGCCAAGCGCAGCACTGGCACCGTGTGTCTCCAGCACGTCCTTGTGAGGAGCTAAGTGAATAAGAGGTGGCAGCATGGTCGCTCTTCTGGCCCAGCTAACTCTGCGGGGCTTCGAGCTGTCGCTTACTCCGGGCAACAGACACTTGAGTGGATGTAATTTGACCTTGAGGAAATCTGGGAGAGTCGGCGAGCGTTCTGAGGGACTGGTCCTGCTGAGCCTCTATTTTCAGGCAGAGGGACCTATGTGTTCATATTTCCCAGGTGGAAAATGCTGTGCTTAATCTCAAGTGCTATAAAATAATAATTACTTTTAAAAGTTGCGGTGAAACGCACATAACTTCAAACCTTTACCACCTTAATCATTTTTGAGAGTCGGGTTTCGGTAGTGTTGAGTATATTCATGTGGTTGTGCAACGAATCTCCAGAGCAGTTTTCGTCTTGCAAACCTGGAACTCTGTATTCGTTGAACAATGTC
This sequence comes from Neofelis nebulosa, assembly GCF_028018385.1. Lineage (NCBI taxonomy): Eukaryota > Metazoa > Chordata > Mammalia > Carnivora > Felidae > Neofelis > Neofelis nebulosa. The sequence continues at coordinate 4,373,442 of NC_080794.1, read as the reverse complement.
TCCCCGGATCCCCCCTCTCCTGAGTGCCTGGTAAGTGTCATGTTACTTTCCCTTTCTGTGAATTTGATTCCTGTGTCATGTGAGCATAATCACACAGTACTTGTGTGTGTGTGTGTGTGTGTGTGTGTGTGTGTGTGTGATTGCTTATTTCCCTTAGCATAATGTCCCCTAGATTCATCTGGGTTGCAGCGTGTATCAAAATTTCCTACCATTTTAAAGGCCGAATAGTATTTCACTGTGTAAATGGGCCACATTTTGTTTATTCATCTTTCCACAGGCACTTGGGTTCCTTCCATGTCTCGTTATTGTGAATAATGCTGCTGGGAACATGGATGAGCAAATATCTCTTTGAGACCTTGCTTTCATTTTTTTCTTTTTTGGGTGGAAATAGAATTGCTGGATCATATGGTTATTCTATTTTTAACTTTTGGAGGAACTGCCATACTGTTTTCCATAAATAATAACTTTTTAAGATAAAAAAAAATATAGCAACTTACCATATGGTAGCTCCTTCCCAGTAGTCATCCCCTTGCAGGATTATTCATTTATTCTGAGAATCCTGCCATCGATGCTGGTCGTCTCAGATGTTTCTTCGAGAGGCGTCTTTGGAGTTTCTCATGCTGACATAGGAGAGCAGGGGCCATCATTTGTACTTATATCATACTTTACAGGTTTTTGAGGTGATTTTGTGGAAAAAAATCACAGTTTATGCGGGACAGCAGGCATCCACATGGATGGTTTCGTTAAGCTCCACAACAGTCCTGAAGTAGGTCAGCCCCTTTCCGGTCTCCTCACCGCTCCGTCCAGACTCCCGTGCACACTGGTGACCTTGTGGAGTGCAGACACCAGCTTTTCCCTTCCACACTTACACAGCCTTCTCCACTCTTTCTTCATGGTGAAGATCGAATCCCTAAGCCTGTGGTGTGTGAGACCTTCCTGTGGTACCGCTGTGCCCCCCCCTGGAGTGTGCCATGTGTCTCTTCCTGGAAGGCTCTGTGGTTTCACGTGGGCTGCCTTGTGCCTGTCCTTCCTCAGTATCCTTCCCAGTTCTCACAGAGAGCAGCTTGCCCTGGAATGTTCTCCCCGGCTTCTCACCCCCACCTCTCGTGCCAGGTGCACTGCAGTGGGCCAGAGTTACAGCACTGGGCGCTCCACCTTGTACCTGTCTCCTCCTCTATCTCGACTTTGAACTCTGTGAGCATAGGGACTAGGTTTCTATCTCTGTGTTTGGTGCAAGGTAATCACATATATATTTATGGGGCTAAGTAGTGGTTTTCAGTGAGCAGACCAAGTCTGCAACCCCTCCTGGGACATTTGGCAATGTCTGGAGACAATTTTGGTTTTCACACTCGAGGATTTGCTACTGGAACCGGGGCCAGGGATGCCTCTACCTTCTGCGGTGCACAGGACAACTCCCACAACAGAATTACTCAGCCCAAGATGTCAATAGCACTGGGGTTGAGAAACTCTAGGCTCAAAGAAGGAGGTTGATCATTATATAATATCAGTGGGTGATGTCCGTGACTCTAGTGGCCTTCACTGCAGTGTGATATTGTCTACTCCTTATATTATTGTTAAGTAGGTCCACTTCTTCTAGACTGGGAGAGATAACTGCCCCCAAGAAGCATTGGCAGTTTTTGTAAGGAGCATTTTGAGGTCCATCTCAATGACATTATCACAGTGGCATTTCAATTAAATGTCACAGTAGCATTTAAGGAGTGGGGGCCAGACATGCTGAACATACTGTGCAATGACTGATTGTAGTCTTTTCATATAGTTGATTTTGAAGAATATTGCTTAAGAATGAAGAAATGTAATATTTTGATTCATTGCATTTAAATATTAACTGAAACACACTTGAAATTTCATGACACTAAACATTTTTCCTATCATTTGGGTCTTGAGGGTACTTAAAATTCCTTATGAACAATGAAGGTACAAGTTTAGATTTATGTACCAAATATAGAATTGATCAGTTATAGTTTACATTTTGTAAACTTTTACATTATTAAATTCTTATTTTATTTTTAAATGTTTACTTATTTTGAGAGAGAGATAGAGTGCATCTATCTGTCTTTAGATAGAAGGAGGAGAAGAGAGGAAGGGAGAGAGAATCCCAGTCCACGCTGACATCACAGAGCCCGAGGCGGTGCCCAATCCCACAAACTGTGAGATCCGGACCTGAACCCAAATCAAGAGTCAGACGCTTAACCGACTGAGCCAGATGCCCCTAAATTCTCATTTTAAATTCAAAATCACACATTTCTTTCTGTTAGGCAACAATGACATTGATATTCAATGAGATCCACACTCAATATCGGTACAGATTCCCGGTTGAGATTATCATTGCGTCGAGATTGACATCTCTTTGCCTTCAATGAGTTTACTGATTGGTTCATCCTGTTGAGGTCAGTGAACATTAAACATGTAAATGAAATGTTACTTCTTACTGTGACCATCTGAAATGGAAAAGACAACATGTATCTAGATTTCTTGACTGTACTAGGCATTCATTGATTAAGCGGTCCACCACGAATATTCTTTTTTTTAATGTTTATTTATCTTTGAGACAGAGACAGAGCATGAATGGGGGAGGGTCAGAGAGAGAGGGAGACACAGAATCTGAAGCAGGCTCCAGGCTCTGAGCTGTCAGCACAGAGCCCGACGCGGGGCTCGAACTCACGGACTGTGAGATCATGACCTGAGCCGAAGTTGGACGCTTAATCAACTGAGCCACCCAGGTGCCCCCACCATGAATATTCTTTATGAGAAGAGGAGAGAGAGAGACCGAGGATTAGGTAATTGCAGATACCAGCTTTCTAAGTGGTTTTCAGAGCATTCCAGCCTACACAGATTCCCATTTTCATGCCCCTGCCTCAAATCTACCTCTGCAACCTTTGGCTGTTTTTCCATCTTATCGTTGCCTGTAGTACGGCCTTGACCATCCATACTTTTGCCACTTCTCTATCCAGTGTTTCCCCCAGGAAAGCCACACACAAAGGAAGAGGCCCAGGAGCTCAAAGAGCAGATCTGATAGACCGACAGCAGACCCCAAAGCAGTCAAGTCGTAGGCCTAAGAGAACATGTTCCATTCGTCTTCCTCCGAAGGATAGAGATAGGAGTAAGGCTGTCTTTGGAGAACCGGTCAGATTTCTCGATTCCACGCACCTCATCATTTAAAAATATTGGCAAGGCTGGCCTACTTCTGAGGGTACCGCAGGGAGGGCTCCCTCCATGTTCTGTCAGGAGTTTGACATGCTCACTTGCCTTCTCACACGTCTCTGCCTCTGGCCTTCTCGACCGCATGCCCGGTACCCACAGGACTGCTGAGCTCGTTCCCGTTTCTGTACAAAATCTGCAGTTCCAGGTTTTCTGAGAAAGTTTTAAATGGAGTTTTTGTTGTTTTCTCATAATGGAAATTCACAAAATAGGTAAAGAACTGTGATTCAGGAGGTGAAAACCTGTCAACTCCTTTGTGTATTTAAATGCAGAGAAATGATTGTACTTCTCCATCTTGTGGCCTGATTTTCCCCTCCAAGGGAGTTACAGTTTCCTTCGATAGGACCCCAAATCCTACCTGAACGAAGTCATTGGAACTAATGCCTCGGCCCAACACTCTGCATTTGTGTATCGAATGAATGAATGAATGAATGAGGAATGGACGGCCGGATGGACAAAGCTCTTCTAGGTTGACAAAACGGATGAACAAGACGGGATCTCTCTTATCTCTGAAGCAGATAAGACACCTCAGTCTGCACTCTGTCTTTTGGGAATAACCTAGGGTCTTCTAATAGTCGAGCCCTGGTTAGGCTTCTGGAAACATGAACTAGGAGCTTCTGAAGCCTGTGTCTGCCCCAGATGGCATGAATACCCACACTGGGCATTTCCTTGCAGCCAGAGGGAATATACTGGCATACAACAGGACTGTCGAGCACTCCTTGATGGTATATAAATGGCAAAAACCAGTGCGAATGCTACGGTTGGGAGATTAATGCCTTATTTGTTAGGCCACATATTCTGTATAAAAACATTTTCTAAATTACTTGAAGCTTAACCTTAAAGCGGGAAAACTCAATTTACTTTAACTACATTCATAGTTTTACATTCCCCTGCCTTCTCTGATAGTATATTGAGTATCGTTGAACGTTTTCTTTGTACTTCTGGATATCTTATTATGTTTTTGTAGTGATGTCCCCAGAGATGACTGAGTCGTGTTTGTGTCTCAAAAAATGACCATACAAGTGACATGCCTTTTCATAGTTTTTTTTTTATACTTTTCCAATACTATGCTGTCATTTATTATGTTTTGCTACGTTATTGTGGTTACTTCTATTCCCTCCTCCTCCCCCTCCACTTCCTCTGTCCTCCCGCCTCCCCCCTCCTACTTCTCTTCCTTCTCCTTCTTTCTCTTCTTCTTCTTCTTTCCTATCCCACCTTCTAATTTCTGTTATGGGCCGGGATACCAAATTTGTTAGACTTATTAGACACCACATAAATATGCCTAGAGTAAGAGTACAAAGCTTCCAACCCATTCTCTGAGTGAGTTGCCTTCCAGTCAAGGTCATAACCTTTATGCATAGACTTGATGGCCCAATAAATAGCACCTCCTTTTTTCTGAGCCACTTGAAGGAGACAGGGAGTCAAGCAGATGGAGTTCAGGGATCACCTTTATTACAAAGGAAGCTATTATTTGAACATGTGTTGTATCTGCAGGGAGGTAGACTTCCTAATTGTGAGCTGCGGCATTATGGAGCCTCACCTAGCTGTCAGGAGTGGTTGGAAAGCATTGGGCCTCTCTGACTTGGGACTGACGCTGGAGACCTTGCAGTATGGAGGGAGGCCACCCCAACCCACACCTGCTTGGTCAGAGCTGGCCCCTGGGACAGAAGGGAAGGCACGTCCATTTCCTGTTCCCCCAAATACTGGTCAGAAATCGCTGAGGAAGGAGTTAGGAGCACAGAGAGGTCAGCTGTGTTTCCTCTCCTGGAAACCATAGGAGTGGAGAGGAGTTTCTCTCTAACAGTTATGTGTTTTGACTGCCCAGAAGATATTTACACTTTTTTTTTTCCTTCTGAGTCCTTGGTTCTCTGTCAGGTCATGGAAGTAGCTAGGTAAGTACCTTTCAGATGACAGGAGATATATGTACTTGTCACCTTGGAAGTATAACCCATTCTGTGCTTCAGCTTCTTCATTTTTAAGGTGAAAAAAAATTATTTCCAGAAGCCTTCTTCAAAATTAGTTTGTGAAAGTAGATCAGTGAGGAATCTTTATAAGATATATATTAAAAAAGGTTGAACCCCCGAGAGTGCCTTTCTTTATGTCTGTACACTGAAACCCTCAGGAGTGGTTTATTCTCACTGGACACCGGCGTGATTTATAGGTAGTCCTCACTCAGCAGATTATTGATCTCTCCAGGCTACTCAAGAAATGGAAAACAATAACCCATTATCTTGAAGTTAAAAACCAGAGTGGTATAAAATGGCACAGCTACTATAAAAACAGCACGGAGTTTCCTCCAAAAATGAAACAGAGAATTGCTGTATAATCCAGCAATTTCACTTCTGGATATATGTCCAAAGGGATGGCAAGCAGGGTCTTGAAGAAATATTTGCACACTCACGTTTAGAGCAGCACTATTCACAACTGAAGGGTAAACAACCCAAGTGTCCATCGACAGATGAATGGATAAACAAAATGTGTAATGAGTGATAATGCGATATTATTCAGCCTTATAAGGGAAAGAAATTCTGACCCATGGTACAACATGGCTGAACTGAGGACATTATGCTAGGGGAAATAAGCCAGTCACAAAAGGATAAATACTGTATGATTCCAATGATGAGGTATCTAAAAGAGTCAAATTCATAGAGACAAAAATAGAAACTTGGTTGCCAGGACTGGGGGAGGGAGAAATGGGGAATTACTATTTAATGGGTATAAACTTTCAGTTTGGGAAGACGAAGAAGTTCCAGAGATGGTGGTGAAGGATGTACAACAATGTGAATGTACTTAATGTCACTGAACTGTACGCTTAAAAATGGTTAAGATGGTAAATTTTATATTTACACATATTTTACCGCAATAAAAAAAAAGTGGGTACACCCTGTGAGAGAGGCTGAGCTATGAACCTGAAGAAACAGCAGTGGCTTCCATCTGGGGGAACTGCGAGTGGTCTGGGTGTTCACTCAGACACATCTAGATGGCACCAAATTCCAAGAAATCCAGTTTTGTGAGCCGTGCGGATGACTACACTTGTAATTGCTTAGCTGGTAACAGCATGTTGTTTTTCATGAAATTTTGTCAGAAAAATTTTGGTCAAATGAGTTCTTATACCTCTAGTTATCTTAATAATGTGTCAGAGAACCACATACAGCTTTTCTTTGGCCAGGGATATAATTTTGAAAAAGCGTTGCCTCCTATTGGTAATTAGAATGTGTTAAAATGATAAGTTCATGGAAACAAGGAAAAAAATTATTCAAAATCTGAATATACCTAATATGGAGGGAGGTGGGGGAAGTCTGATATAAATTAAAAGCCAATTAAAACTGATCATCCATGACACATCTCTTCCTAAGCCCTCCTTCTCTCCTTGCGTTCTTATGTGTAAGGACAGAAAATCCTACCTAGGAGCTGGGGATCTTCTGGTGATTGAGCACAATGACGTCAGCAGTAAAATGGCCTTGAAAGTGATTTTCAGTGATGTCCCTGGAAGTGTAGAATTGGAGGAGCCCCCGCAGAGCTTGATTATATGGCATTAAAAAGGGGATATTTGGGAGGATTCTAGGTTCTGTTTGCAGGGTCTACTGAAGGAAGAGATTTTAAAGGAGAGCAGGGTATTTTGGGCGGAAGAATGTGCCATCTGTAGCATATTGTAAAACCTTTTCTCTCTCCCTGGAAATTTTCAGTAAAATATCTGTCTTTCACTACGGCCTGGTGGCGTCTATGGGCTTTTTGAGGATGTGACAAAGTGTCAATGGTCCTTCATAGAGGACGAGACAAGGGCCTTTTCTCACCTGGGTTGCAAACTACATGCTAAACCTCATTGTCATTTCTTGCCTTCTCTTAACTTCAACACTGCCAAGCCAATGCTATAGTCCATATTTATGAAGGTAAACTAAAAAGTAATACCTCTTCTTATTGTGGCAAGTCACTTTTTTCCAAATGAATTTTCTCCAATATCCGTATGTAATCTTTTCTCTCTCACCTTTGCTAAGCATTCTCTTCTCAATGCCTGATGTTCCCCCTCCCCCCATTTATTTCTAATATAATTTGAATGGAAGCTTTCTGGTGGAAATGGAACCCCCAGTATTAGGTTCCTAGTGTTAGCTGCCACAGCAGGCAGAACCCCCTAATCTCAGTGGTCTAATGAATCACAGGGTTATTTCTCACTTCTAGTACATGTCTGTCTCGGGTCTGTTAGGGCCTTGTTCCAGAGTCACCCAGGTATCCAAGCAGAAGGAAGATCTGCTGTCTTGCACATGGATCATCTAGAAAACACGGTCTCTGAGATTGCCTACTAAAGAGAAGAGGGAGATGACGGAGGCACCTAGCTCAAAATTGTGTAGGCTTAGAAGTGACACCTGCCACTTCTCGTCATAATCCAGTGGTCCAAAGTAGTCACATGGCTCTAGCCTGACTGCAAGGGAAGCTGGGAAATGCAGGAGACCACATGGGGTACTTAGTGAGCATGAATTCTTTCTGTGGCCCCTTACTAATCAGAGTACTATGAAGCCCAAGTTACATTATAATTTAAACAACTTTTGAATATAATTTGTGTATGATAGTATGCTAATCTATTCTCAGGACATTTGTTGGGTTTTATTCTTCCTTTATCAGTTTCTTTAAACTCACTGTCTAGCTTCAGCCTAAATTTTTTAGACCTGAAATACAGAGACATGTTACGAAAAAAGTGCTGGGGACCATTAGTGGCCCCTATCACTCTTTCCCTGTTTTTAAACTTCTATGTTGCTTGAGGTTCATACAGCTTCTCATCAGGAGGTATATGTGTAAATGTGAAACCTATCTGCTTCCAGGTGGGGAACCTGACTTTCCCTGTCTCCCTTATCTATCTATCTATCTATCTATCTATCTATCTATCTATCTATCATCTATATTTGTTTTACTTAATCTTTAATTCACTTATTTATTAATTTATATTTATTTGTGGACTTTTTTCCCATGGAGTAAAAGCAAGTCAGTGATGGTGAAAATTCTTCACTTTAGCTTTCCCTGTTGGTGATAGTTTTCCTCTTCCTTTATTCTTTTTGTTGGCTATGCTGTTTTGAAATGGTCTTACCTAGATGATGGACTATCATGGGACCATGGGGGTTATTTAGGGGCTGCTTGGGAGCAGACTTGGGATGGGCCATGTTGTCTACAGGCTCAGCCAGTTCCAGGTCAAAGGAGACACTATACTCATCACTGGATTTCTTGAGATCCTTCAGCAAGGTGCATTGATGAAAGGGTCTTGCTGTTTCTTGAGGCTGTCCTTGGTAGCATCTTGAGACACTCTAGGATCTATTTCAATCTCCAAAGATAAGAACGTAGTTTGGCAAGGACTAGAGAACCTGCAGTCGTCCATGGTCCTGGGAGAGAACTAGAAAGGTATGTGGGGGATCCTCCAGGGTGGGACAATTGCATGGATCCCAGTGATTCCTTCTGTTTCTTGAGGGGATTGGACAGAATTGAACTGACCTTCACCATGAACTCCATGCCCAGATCCTTTCACACTGATGTAAATACCCCTTTTACCCTTTTGTAGCTCCTTGCCTGCATCACACCGCTAGGGAAATCCATGGCCTGATGGTGTTAACCCAACAAGAGAGCAGGGAAGGAAGGAAGGGGCCATGACATTGATTTTTATCCTTCCTTCTTTCTTCTGTTCTCAACAAGGCTTTCTGTGTCTTGTTGAAGGAAACAGCATCTCAAAGGCCTTTCTCCGGCCTTTGCTACACGCAGATGCGTAGGAAGGTCAGTCAGATCAGGCTATGGAAAACAACTAGCTAATAGAGCATGGAAAGTCTCACTGTAACACACCTTCTGTTCTGTGGGATTCCTGCCTGCAGATGAAATGTTGGTCATTAGTGCCAGGATTATGAGCACCTGAGAAACAAGAAAAACAAGATTTTTTAAGATAAAGAGATAGCAGCTCTTTTTCCTCAGGTATTGCAACCAGGAACAGTTGTAAAACTAATAAAATTTGAAATCTTGCCCAGTTTATGTTTCATAAGTAGTCCCACAATGCTTTCAGATTTAAAACAAAAGATAATCCTCCAAACGGATACAGTTTCTCTTTCTCTTCTCTTCTTTAGGCTTTTCCTCCAAATGCCATCACTATATTTTTTTACTGCAGTTCAGTGACTATATTCTTCACAATCATCAAATTGGTCAGCTATCGCCTACACCTCATGTTTGATAAAGGAGAAGTAATTCAGCAGAGGCCCTCCAAAGAGAAAGAAAAGCCAAGTAAAGACAAAGAGGCCAACAAGGAACACGTGACTAATCACAAAAATCAAAGGTAACATTTCTGTTGATGTGGCAGTTCATAATTTAAATGTTTCACCATTGGTGAAAATGTTTTCCATTTATTAGCTATTTGTGAAAATACACCAGTATAGGCAGACACAAATCTGTACATTTTTCTTCTATTGAACCATACACTTAAGCCTAAAATTGATACTGATAATCAAGACGATTTAACTATTAACATGACCTTATACCATGCTCCACAGTTCATTTGCATTAGGCTTAACAGAGCAAAGTATTTCACTTCAGCATTTTTATCTCATCATTTAAATGCTTAGCGCATGCCAGAGTATTTTCAAAAAGAACACTGGTGTTTATTAATATAGAAGTCATACGTTGCATGAAACTGAAATATTAAAAATGATTCTTGAGTGTCATTGTCACTTTTCTCGCTCTTATTTCTGATAGTTCCTTAGGAGAGCATGTCTTATTTTTTTTCTAAATATTTTTTAACGTTTATTTACTTTTGAGAGACAGAGAGAGACAGGGCATGAGCAGGGGAGGGGCAGAGAGAGGGGGAGACCCAGAATCCGAAGAGGGCTCCAGGCTCCGAGCTGTCAGCACAGAGCCTGACGTGGGGCTCGAACCCACAAACCTCGAGATCATGACCTGAGCCGAGTCAGACGCTTAACCGACTGAGCCACCCAGGCGCCCCGAGCATGTCTTATTTTAAAGTAATATTTATTATTCTCCCTTAAAAACAAAATTTGAGAAGTGTCTATTCATGTTTTCTGCCCATTTCTTCACTGGGTTATTTGTTTTTCGGGTGTGGAGTTTGGTGAGCTCTTTATAGATTTTGGATACTAGCCCTTTGTCCGATATGTCATTTGCAAATATCTTTTCCCATTCCGTTGGTTGCCTTTTAGTTTTGTTGCCAAAATCTATAAAGAGCTCACCAAACTCCACACCCGAAAAACAAATAACCCAGTGAAGAAATGGGCAGAAAACATGAATAGACACTTCTCTAAAGAAGACATCCGGATGGCCAACAGGCACATGAAAAGATGTTCAACGTCGCTCCTCATCAGGGAAATACAAATCAAAACCACGCTCGGATATCACCTCACTCCAGTCAGAGTGGCCAAAATGAACGAATCAGGAGACTATAGATGCTGGAGAGGATGTGGAGAAATGGGAACCCTCTTGCACTGTTGGTGGGGATGCAAATTGGTGCAGCCGCTCTGGAAAGCAGTGTGGAGGTTCCTCAGAAAATTAAAAATAGACCTACCCTAGGACCCAGCAATAGCACTGCTAGGAATTTACCCAAGGGATACAGGAGTACTGATGCATAAGGGCACGTGTACCCCAATGTTTATAGCAGCACTCTCAACAATAGCCAAATTATGGAAAGAGCCTAAATGTCCATCCACTGATGAATGGATAAAGAAATTGTGGTTTATATACACAATGGAATACTACGTGGCAATGAGAAAGAATGAACTATGGCCTCTTGTAGCAACGTGGATGGAACTGGAGAGTGTGATGCTAAGTGAAATAAGCCATACAGAGAAAGATAGATACCATATGGTTTCACTCTTATGTGGATCCTGAGAAACTTAACAGAAACCCATGGGGGAGGGGAAGGAAAAAAAAAAAAGAGGTTAGAGTGGGAGAGAGCCAAAGCATAACAGACTGTTAAAAACTGAGAACAAACTGAGGGTTGATGGGGGGTGGGAGGGAGGGGAGGGTGGGTGATGGGTATTGAGGAGGGCACCTTTTGGGATGAGCACTGGGTGTTGTATGGAAACCAATTTGACAATAAACTTCATATATTGAAAAAAAAAATAAAAACAAAATAAAAACAAAATTTGTACACAATGACGATTACACAATGGGATCTAGGAAAGGGAATTGTTTGGGGACTGCTACCCAGTCATAGTTCTGTTTGATAACATCACTGCTCTTGTGTTTCTCACATGGGTTAGCAGCACCAGGCAGATTAACAATGGCAAAAAGGAAGAGCCTCACCAGAACCTCTCCACGCCTCCCCTCCGCTGCAGCTCCAGAGGGCAGAGCGTAAACTCTCAGCACTCATCTGGGCCACTGGTCAGTGTGTGTTTTTCTGTTTCACACTGTTCTTGTTGTGTAGTGTTGATCCTGCCTGGACGGGAACGTGCAGGGGTATTGCACATTCAATACAGTTCAATACAATACAGTCAGTAATGCCCCCATGCTGTGGCTGACCGCATCTCAGGGTGTGGAAATGACCCCTGGGGAGCCCTTGGAGCCTGAGATAAACATCCAGTCTCATGCTGGAAGCACAACATTGGCCTCCTCTGCCGGCCGCCCCACCTGCCGGGCCTGCCACTCTGGCCAGAAGAACCTGTCAGCAGACCTTGACCTCCTTCTCCTCTGCTCCTGTCTGTCATTCATCTGAATCACCATATTTGCAGTGTCCTCCCCTGGAATCAACTGCACTACCCCACATGTCCACATTGAATCACGCCTGTCTCTTGGGCAGTCACTAAATCCCCTTCGTTCCAGACTAACTTTATTGGGCTGTATTCGTGGGTAGCATACCGTAGCCCCTTTCTCTCTCTCCTTTTCACTTTCTTAATTATCAAATGCCCTTTTCTCACAGTACAGTGGTCTTGCTTGGGCGTCTACACTTACCTAGATTTTGTATTCGTTTCTGCTCTCCATTTTATTAGACGCTTAAGCAGAGCAGACACTGTGTAGTCTCTTCCCCACATGCCGTTTGGGAAGACAGTAACGGCTGCTTCAGGGGTCTGCTGACTGCCCAGAGATGGGCACCAAGCTGAGTCATGGATTGATTTTTTTTTTGTTCTTCTGTTTGTCTAGGAGTTGCCAGCACAGGAAACGGTGGAAGATCTCAAAGGTAGAGTGTTCATTACTGCCATTTAATATTTCATCACAGCATTAGCTTCAGGGAAGTGAAAAAGAATTCTTGTAAAACAGAATGCCAGTGAATTAATTCAAAGTAAGAACTGTACCTAAGAAGGCGTAGTTCTAGTCCAGCTTCATTTCTCTCACTCTTACTTTTCATTATTTCTCATCAGAATTTGTGCATCATTTCTACATCTAAATTGTAATATTTCATCGATCGTATGTCATTGTGCTTTCTCCAGTCTGCGTTTATTTCATGTGGCTCAGAACAGCAGATATAAAACAGGATCAATTCATCATTGATTTTCAAGCTTTTTATTGTAGTACTTCCATTGAAAAATGACAGAGGAAATTATAGAGTGTTCCAGGGACTGCATTTCCTTCAAGTTACGAATTTTGTTTCTGGGAATTTTCTTTTAAGCCCCCAGATCTGTTTCACTTTTTTACAAAGATTTCATTTTCTTATCTTTTGATTGTTTTCAGAAAACTCAGAAAAGAGCTTTTGGAGGCCCGAATTAACTACTTCCTTTGTCTGCAATTCTATTTTTTTGGAGTGCTACTACAAAGAGAAATTTATGCCCTATTTAAGTTTTGAAAGTAGCATAAAATTTTACCTTCGGTAAAACAGCTGAAATTAGCACTTGGGTCTAAAAACCTGAAATGAAGTTTATTTTTTCATCACTCAGCTAAATTCCATGAGAATATGTAAGGGATTTTTTGAATTCTTTTTACTATGTTACTACTACCAAAAAGAAGTGAGTGTTAACTTAGGTTTCAAATATTTTAGTTACAAAGTTTCATGACAGTGTTATTTGTGTTATTTTGTGTCCATTTACACACACACACACACACACACACACACACACACACACACATTTTTTTTGTCATTTTAGGCTACTTATTCCAGATCAAGCTTACTGTTGCTATTAATGCCATTACTTTATATTTTCAGTATTTGTTCTGGCCCTTTTGAACCTCACCATTCTAACTGAAACAATTCCTTCCTTCCTTCCTTCCTTCCTTCCTTCCTTCCTTCCTTCCTTCCTTCCTTCCTTCCTGGTAGTAGGAATTGCAGTAGAGACTTTACATGAATGATGAATGAAATTCTGAATCATAACAAGTAAAATGTACAGGTTATGTTTAGATCCACACCTGACTGCTAAATCCAATGTGTTTTCAACAACACTGCACTAAAGCAATTTTTTTTTTCTAGACCAATCTCATAATACACTATCCTAGTATTCAATTCTTTTTGTTGTTAAAAGGCACGGTAGTGTTGTTTATTTTTTTAACAGGTCTATTGAGATATAATTCAGATGCCATGCAGTCCACTCATTCTAAGTATATAATTTAATGGCTTTTAGTATATTCACAGAGTTGCATATCCGTCATCATAATCAATTTTAGAATATTTTCCTTACCTTGAAGTGAAACCACGCTTAGCCACACTCCTCAATCACCCCACGTTCTCCAGGCTCAGGCCACCACTAATCTTTCTGTCTCTATGAATTTGCCCATTCTGGACATTTCATACAGCGTGGTCTCTTGTGACTGGCTCCTTTCACTTAGCATAACGTTTCCAGGGTTTATCTATGTTGTAGCTTTGTATCATTGCTTCATTTCTTTTTATTGCCAAGTAAATATTCCATTCAGTGGCTATACCACATTTTGTTTATCATTCATCAGTTGATGGACTTTGTGTTCTTTCCCCTTTTGGGCTGTTATAAATAATGCTTCAGTGAACATTCATTGGGCCAGTTTTTGTGTGGACATGTGTTTTCATTTTCTTGGATATGTACCTAAGAGTGGCATTGCCGGGTCACGTAGTTACTCTGTTTCATCATTTGAGGATCTACCAGATTGTTTTAGAAAGCAGGTGTATCAGTTTACATTCCCACCATCAATACATGAAGGTCACAATTTCTCCATGTCTTTCCTGACACTTGTGATTGTCTGTATGTTTGATTATAGCCATTCTAGTGAGTATGAATGGTGTCTCACTTTGGCTTTGATTTACATGAAATTAGTTATTTTTCTAATGCCTAATGATATTGATGTTGTCACCATCATTATCTTTAGAGAAATGTCTATTCAAGTCCTTTGCCCAGTTTTTAAAAACTTTTAAAATGTTTATTCATTTATTTTTGAGAGAGAGAGAGAGAGAGAGAGAGAGAGAGAGAGAATCCCAAGCAGGCTCCATGCTGTCAGCACAGAGCCTGATGCAGGGCTCAAACTCACAAATCGTTAGATCATGACCTGTGCCGAAACCAAGAGTCGGATGCTTAACCGACTGAGCCACCCAGATGACCCCTATTTGCCCAGTTTTTATTCAGATTGTCTTTCTATGGTAAGTTGTAAGAATTCTTTATATATTTTATTTTATTTTTAACTTTTTTAACATTTATTATTGAGAGACAGAGAGAGATAGAGTATGAGCATAGGAGGGGCAGAGAGAGGAGAAGACACAGAATCTGCAGGAGGCTCCAGGCTCTGAGCCGTCAGCACAGAGCCCGACATGGGGCTCAAACTCACAAACTGCGAGATCATGACCTGAGCTGAAGTCGGACGCTTAACCGGCTAAGCCACCCAGACGCCCCCTTTATAAATTTTAGATATGAGTCCCTGATCAGATATAGTTGCAAATATTTTCTCCCAGTCTGTCGGTTGTCTTGTCACTTTGTTACTGGGGTCCTTTAAAATGCTGAAGTTTTTAATTTTTATGAAGTCTACTTTACTGTTTTGTTGTTATTATTGTTGTTGCTTGGGCTTTTTGTGTCACGTATAAGAAACCATTGCTGAATCCAAGTTCATGAAGATTTATTCCTGTTTTATTCTAAGAGTTTTACGGTTTTAGCTCTTATAATCAGGTCTGTGATCTGTTTTGAATCAATTTTTGTGTATGATGTGAGGTAGGGGTCCAACTTAATTCTTTTGCACGTGTTTTTTGTTGTCCTAGGATCATTTATTGAACAGACTGTTTGCTCCCCATTAACTTGTGTTGGCACCGTGCTGAAAATCAGTTGACCATACATGTAAAAGTTTATGTTGGACTTTCAGTTCTATTCTTTTGGTCTATATATCTATCATTATGCCATTATCAGACCATCTTGATTGTAGTAGCTGTGTAACAAGTTTTGAAACTGGGAACTGTGAGTCCTCTAACTTATTTTGGCTATCCTGGGTCTTCTACATTGCCATGTGACCTATCAATTTCTGTAAACAATATATCTGGGATATTGATAAGGATTTTATTAAATCTGTGGATAAATTGGGGGAAGAATTGCCATCTTAACAATATTGTATTTTCCAGTCCATGAACTTGGGATGTCTTTCCATTTATTTAGTTCTTCTTCGAATTCTTTTCACAATGTTTTGTAGGTCTTCAGTGTATAAGTCTGGTACCCTTGTTAAATTTATTCCTAAGTATTTTATTTTTTAAATACTCTTATAACTGGGATTGTATTCTTATTTAATTTTACCTTGTTTATTGGTAGTGTATGGAAATAGAATTGATTTTTGCACATTGATTTCATATTGTACAAACTTCCTAAATGTTTATTAGTTGTAATAGTTATTTAGTGGATTCCTTAGGATCTTCTATAAATAGAATGATATCATCTGTGAATAGAGATCCTTTGCTTTTCCTTTTCCAATCTGGTTGCCTTTTTTTTTTTTATTGAGTAATTGCTCTGTCTGCAATTTCCAGTACAATGTTTATTGGATGTTATGAAAGTAGATATCATTGCCTTGTTTCTGATCATATGGGGAAAGCATTCAGTCTTTCACCTTTTTATATGATGTTAGATTTGGGTGTTTCATAAATAGCCTGTGTCAGGTTGAGGAAAT
This sequence comes from Neofelis nebulosa, assembly GCF_028018385.1. Taxonomy (NCBI): domain Eukaryota; kingdom Metazoa; phylum Chordata; class Mammalia; order Carnivora; family Felidae; genus Neofelis; species Neofelis nebulosa. The sequence goes on along the minus strand of NC_080794.1, from coordinate 4,357,224 downwards.
TCTCTTCTAATTTCAGTTTGTTGAATATTTTTTATCATGAGAGGGTACTGGATTTTTGTCAAATGCTTTTTCTGTATGTCTTGACATGATCATATAGCCTTGCCATAGTATCTTTCTTGATGTGTGTGTGTGTGTGTGTGTGTGTGTGTGTGTTTAGTAATATAGTATGTTTTTTATAGTTAAAGTGTCAAGGATAGAAAACAAATGACTGTACTGGGTTAGATTTCATTGCTCAGCAATATCTTGGTAGAGTCATTTTAGGCCAACTATTTTTCTTAGTTTTCCAGGTAGGAAATTTATTATTGTCATTTTTACTCAGGATTAAGCAGGCACTGAGGTATGACGTGCTGATGTGTTCCCAAAGACCCATTTATAGGCCATGGTATGGCTTTATTCATTTATGTACAATAAGTTGTAGTTACCAACTTTCTTCCCTTGGCTTTCATAATAGCACAGTTTCCTGACTGACTTCCTTCTCAGTGTCCTTTGATTTATCCTCCTCTGTTGTTTGACATGTAAAGGCTGGAGTACCCTTGGTCTTGGGCCCCTTTCTCTTCTCTAGATACCAGGTCTTCCTTGGCGATCTCACATCTAGCTTTAAATACCATCTGTGAAATGATGGTGAGTAAATCTGTTTCTCCAATTTTGACCTCAGTCTGGACTTCTGTCCCAGGCATCCAGTTGCCTACACCTATTTTCCTCCCGGATCAGGTGTCTAATAGTCATATTAAATGGATCACCACCAGATCTCTCAGTTGATGTCTCTAAATCTGTATCTCCTCTGGTTTTGTCCTTATCAGTAAACAGTCCCACCATCAGTCCTGTTATCAAAGCTTTAAAGTCAAGGAGTTTTCCTTGGTTTCTCTTTCCCCCACTACCGTTAGCTTCAGTCCATCAGCAAGTCCTGTCAGTTCGACTCCAAAACATATTTCAAATTTATCTCTTTCTCTCCATGTCCACCACTACGGCCCTAGTCCAAAACACTGTCATTCATCAACTGCAACAGCCTCTTCCCTGGTCTCTCTTCCAATTTTATCGTACCTCACCACAGTCTATCCCTCACGCAGCATGCAGGGTTATTTTTAAAATCCTCATTCAGATCATGTGCCCCTTGAAAAACTTCTGCTGGATTCACATTATTCTCAGCATAAAATCCACGTGCCACACTTTGGCTTATATTTTGGACCCTGCCAGCCTTGTGGATCTCTCTTCTTCTCATGCTCCCTTTGCTTTTCTGCTCCAGCTTCATGGACTTTCTTTCTCTTCCTCAAACATGCCAAGCAAGTTCCCATCACAGGGTCTTTGCACTAAATCCTTATTTGCTTTAAAACCTAGGGTGCTCTTTCCTCTCCTCTGGTATGTCAGGAAATAGTCCTGTGGGCATACAAATCTGTGCAGTCACAATTGTGTGGTGTGGGAAGTAATGAAACAAAAATGCTTTATGAATGTTTTTTATAGACCCAACCCAAGACCCCGTTCCTCAGGCCCTGCCTGGTGGTTTGGATTCCTCCTGCAATATTTTTATTCATTTTCAACAGTGCACTTGATATTGTGCAGTCGTGGAAAGCGTCTCTGATGAGACCACATTCAAGTTTAGATCTGAATGGCAAAGTAAAGGAGCCATACATACAGATAGAGAGGCCATGTGAGGGAGTAGAAGAGCATCAGGTCAGGACTCAGGGGATCTGGGCTCTAGTCGTAGATCTGTCAGTAGTGTGGCGAATTTGGACATGTTTCTAGACACTTCTGTTCTTCTATTTCCATGACAAGGCATCTACTCTGTAGAGTAGGATAACCTGCATAGCGTTGCTACAAACTCAAATAATTTTCACTATCATCATCAACCAACATTCATGAGTGTGGATAAGATAATAGGTTGGTTTCTTTGGAGGATTCAGTGAGCATAAATTGTGGTTGTTTTTCTAGAACACCATGCAGCCCAGTTAGGAAGGTAATTTAAATGTACATTTAAAAAGAGCTACAGTTTAAAAAGTGTATGGTAAATAAAGTTTAGTCCTACAGACATTAATTGCTTAAGGATTTCAGAAGAGAGCTTATTTCTGGTTTAGGTGATCATGGAAAGTTACATGTTGGAGGAGGTTATGAAAAAAGCCTTGAATGGGGTCTCCAGTGGGCGAGGAGAAAGAACAGTCCAGATGGGAGAGATAGGCCCAGAGTTTGTACTAGAGTCAAAGAAAGTCTTCTGACTACAACAGTGTAGTGACTCAATTCTTTCTACCAGAGTGTCCTTGGAGGGAGGGGAGGGGGTGTATATTCCACCTGCTCCAGAGGGTCATAGGCTGAATCAGCCTATGGCAAGGATTAAAAAAATCATGTTATATCTTAAAATGTTTCATTCTTTTTCATCATATGCTCATTTGTTTACATAATAAGGTAATATTTTATATTACCTCAAGAGTTGTATTTATTTTTTTTCCTCTAATATTTAAGTAAATGACAAGTTGCTTATCCTGGCTTTCCTGTGGCTTTGCAGACCCTCGCAATAGACCCCTTGAGCCCCTAGAGAACACTCTTCATGATAGAAGTGAAGGAAAACTGAGGTATTGATTGATTGAATGACCATAAGGCTGGGCAAGAAAGAGAAACCAAAGTATTACCCGAGGGTTTCAAGCTTAAGAGGCTTAGGGAATGGTAGGGTCATTAACAGATATAGGAACCTGGGAGGATAGAGCTCACTCAGTCACCATCGTAAGTATTGCAGATACAATTTAGAAATGTTTTGGGGCGCCTGGGTGGCTCAGTCGGTTGGGCGTCCGACTTCGGCTCAGGTCATGATCTCGCGGTCCGTGAGTTCGAACCCTGTGTCGGGCTCTGGGCTGACAGCTTAGAGCCTGGAGCCTGTTTCGGATTCTGTGTCTCCCTCTCTCTCTGACCCTCCCCTGCTCATCCTCTGTCTCTCTCTGTCTCAAAAATAAACAAATGTTTAAAAAAATTTTTTTAAAAAAAGAAATGTTTTGAAAATTTATGAATCACATCAGAAGTGTGAGGTTATTATTGTCCTCAGACCAAGGCGCTAAGAAGCCCAGTGCCAAGCCCTTGGCCTACTATTTTCTGCATCTATCCTTCTAGATCCTCATGGCGGCCTTAAGAGTTTGGTATAATTATTCCCATTTTACAGGTAAGAGGTTGAAGACGAGAGCAGTGTTTCTCCACTGGGGGGCTGTCCTCCCCAGGGAATGTTTGACAGTGTCTGGGGGCATTTTCCATTGTCATGATTGAGGGCACAGTTGCTCCTGACATCAAGTAGGCACAGGCCAGGGATGTTGCTAAACATCTCACAATGCAGAGGACAGCCCCCACCGCAAAGATTTATCTGGTCCAAGTGAGAACAGCGCCACAGTTGAGGATCTCGGTTTAAAAAAAATTTTTTTAATGTTTGTTTATTTTTGAGAGTGTGGGGGAGGGACACAGAGAGAGGGAGACACAGAATCCAAAGCAGGCTGCAGGCTCTGAGCTGTCAGCACAGAGCCTGACTCGGGGCCTGAACCCACAAACCAGGAGATCGTGACCTGAGTTGAAATCAGATGCTCAACCAACTGAGCTACCCAGGCATCCTGAGGATCTTGGTTTAGAAGGATTAAGTACCTTGCTCAAGGTAACGGATTAAGGATTAAGTACCTTGCCCAAGTACCTTGCCCAAGGTAGCTAGTAAGTAGCAGAGCCAGGACCTTCCTGACAATAAGTCCCAAACATGTTGCTTAAAACAGATCAGTGTGCCTCCCAAGGCCACAAAACAGCAAAATCTAAAAGTCTGAATTATTATTTTTAAATACCGAGATTTTAAAAACAATTTCAGAGTGGAGGTGATATTTTAAAAATAAGCATCCAGCAATAGCACTATTAGGAATTTATCCAAAGGATACAGGAATGCTGATTCATAGGGGCACACGTTCCCCTATGTTTATAGCAGCGCTTTCAACAATAGCCAAATTATGGAAAGAGCTTAAGTGTCCATTAACTGATGAATGGATAAAGAAGATGTGGTTTATGTACATAATGGAATACTACTTGGCAATGGGAAAGCATGAAATCTGGCCATTTGCAGCAACGTGGATGGAACTGGAGGGTATTATGCTAAGTGAAGTAAGTTAGTCAGCAAAAGACAGATATGTTTTCACTCATATGTGGAATTTGAGAAACTTAACAGAAGACCAAGGGAGAAGAGAAGGGGAAAAAATAGTTTCAAACAGAGAGAGAGAGGCAGACCATGAGACTCTTAAATACAGAGAACAAATGGAGGTTGATGGGGGGAGCAAGGGAGGGGAAAACGGGTGTTGGGCATTGAGGAGGGCACTTGTTGGGATGACGCTGGGTGTTGTACATAAGCGATGAATCATGGGAATCTACTCCCAAAGCCAAGAGTGCACTGTATACGCTGTATGTGAGCTAACTTGACAATAAATTATATTACAAAAATAAAAGAACAAAAATAAGCATCCAACCACACCGGTTGCTAGGGCTGCTTTTCTCGCTTTGCATTACGAGGTCTCGCCCCGGGATGGCACTCACCCGTTTCGGGAGCTAAGAAAGTGCCTGTGGTTTATTTCAGGTGTCATTCTCTCAGAAGACCAACCTGTAGCACCTGTGTTATCTACCTCACCTGGTGTCAGAACAGGAAGTAAAGTGTGCGCGCCGGAAACCACGACCACGCCAGCGATCCCCAGGAAACCAGCTGTGGCAGGAAGTCCAGCCAGCGACGGAGGGAAAGAGAGGGGAGGCAGGCGGCAGCCCCCGCTCCGCCACAGGTCCGAGGGCGGCTTAGTGGAGAAAGAAGCCTCGAAGAAGTTGCCACACCTGTCTCTGTCTCAGTACGACTTACTAGAAACCGATGTCTCTTTCCAGCCTTGGGGGAGTGAGAATTCAGTCCTGAGTCCCGAACCGGCGAATTACGCCTCGGGCTCCTTAAGGGACCGGTGGCAAAGGGAGTCCCCTCCAGACAGCCTGAGCAGTAGCTGCCCTCAGTGCAACACTGTAATCGCCAGACCTGCACGTGCGTCACCGGATGCCTCCCGGCAGGCGGACCCGCCCTTGAAGCAGGAAGTGGACTACTCGGATAGCGAGGTAGCTGTCACTCTCATTGACACTTCTCAACCTGGAGACCCACTGAGTCTGCATGAACCCATTAAAATTGTCATCACCATGAGCAGTACTCCGAACTCCATGACAGACTTGGAAAGTTCGCTCCACCTAAAGGTGATTGGCACTGAGAGAGCTGGCTTCACGTCTGACGCTGAGCCGGCTGCCCCGGGGGTGGCCAGTCCTCCCAACACGGAGCAGATAAGAATTCCTGTCATCACACTGGAGCTCTCTGAGGATGGGGCAGGAGGCGCCGTGTGTCCCGAAGGCAGTGGAGGTGACAGGAGTCCCGAGAGATTGATGGTGGAGGCATCATCCAATCAGTGTTCTGGCTACGAATCTGGGGAAGGAGGAAATGCCACAAAGGATGGCAGTCCTTCCCCCACAGGAGACCGCTGTGAAGCAACCCCCCTATTCACACCTCACACGCCCCCTGAGTCTGAGGGCGGAAAGGAAGGCCAGGCTAACCTTGACCCATCATCTTGTAAAACCAGCCATGAAAAGAGACACGCCCGGGTTCTCAGCGTGGACAGTGGTACAGATGTCTTCTTGAGCAAAAGTTCCGCAGAAATTATTAGCGATAAAGAAAAAACAATACCAACTTCCAAATCTGACCTGGAGGCTAAGGAAGGACAAATACCAAATGAATCCAACTTCCTCGAATTTGTCTCCCTATTAGAGTCAATCAATACTTCCAAGCTGGCAGCGTCCAACCAAAGGAATGGCTCAGTGGAGCAGAACAAAGACAGTGGGCTTCTCGGAGGTACGATTCCACATCATTTCTGTCGTGCTGATGCAAAGAAGGCAATACGTGTGTGAATTACCTTCTGTGGTGCAAAGAAGGCAATACATGTGTGAATTACCTTCTGTGATGCAAAGAAGGCAATACATGTGTGAATTACCTTCTGTGATTTGGTTTTGCGAGTGGCAGGATATTGGACCGTTGCTGCTTGGTGTTATTGATAATTGCCGAGTGTGCCAATACCAGTGTGCTGAGCACCTATCAACATGGGCTTACTCCAGCAGGAAATTTAAGGCCTAGGAATGAATGTTCGGCTTCCCTAGAAGGCCGCCATGTTTATTTCTGAGGAAATAAGCAATTATATTTTATCACAGTGGCCAGAACTCACAGTAGATTTCTGTCTCTTTATAGAATAGATGCATTCTGGGAAAGCTGATTGGAAACTACATTTCTGTGAAATGAATCCACTTTTCTGTTGAGTTCCATTATAAAATCCTATGTGCAGGGCTCCTTAATTATCCCAATTTGTAAACATAATTATAACAAACACACAGCTCTTAATTTATGTCAAGTACTGTCCTAAGCCCTTTACATGTATTAACAGGCATGACCGTACATTGTCATCTGCCCCAGACGGTCCTCGTTTATACTTTTTTTGCCACCATAATTAGTAATACAACCGCTTTTCACTCTCAAAAGTGTTCCCAGTTTGAATAATAAATGATACAGTTACTCTCATCTTAACTCATTTACTCCTCATGTAACCTTATTTAAATAGCCACATGTGGCTGTCTACCGTATCGGATAGCGTAGATCTGCACATGTGTGTCTTCCCAGGAAGCTGTGTGTATGGTGGACAGAGCCCTGGCTTTGGGACCTCAGAACCCAGGGGCAAATTTTGGTTTTGCAGTGCCAGCTGGGTGAGATTGGACAATTTACTAAATCCATCCGAGTCACAGTTTCTTCAATAAAGCAGGAGTAACAATATGTTGCAGATTTACTGTGAGGATTCAATTAGGAAAATGGGTGAAAAGTCTTGATCTGTGTGATCAATTTCAGCCTTTTATTCTGATTCCCCCCTCAGGCCACGTGTAAGGTTTATTTGATTTGTCTACTTAAGTTTCTGTTCTTAAATTTGTCAGCTAACCACATTCAATCTGAACAGTATTAAATTGGAAATCTAGGGGTGTGCAAAGAAATATGGATGCTACTTGGTTTTCTACGGAAAGGAAGGGGCTTGGTTTCAGGAATCTACAGGTGTGGCAGGGAGGGAGGAGTGGATTATTTACCTCTTTCAGGAAAGGACAGGGTTTGTTTTGTTTTGTTTCTTATTAAATGTATATTTGTGTGAGAGAGAGAGAGAGAGCGAGAGACAGAGCATGAACAGGGGAGGGTCAGAGAGAGAGGGAGACACAGAATCTGAAACAGGCTCCAGGCTCTGAGCTGTCAGCACAGAGCCCAACGTGGGGCTCGAACTCAGGAACAGTGAGATCATGACTGGAGCTGAGGCTTGATGCTCAACTGACTGAGCCACCCAAGTGCCCGACAGAGGTTTTCAATTGAAGGATGAAAGAGCAGGACGTAAGTCTTTTAGTTCTTGGAAGGTAAGAACTCAAGGTGGCAAATTAGATGCTGTTTCACTTCTATCTTGGAGATCAGTGATATCTTCTTGCTCCTCTATCAATAATAATTTGTTATGTGCTGTTATCTAAAAACAGAAATAGAGCATATTTCTAACACAACATGACAGTGTTTAATGATACCAGCAGCCTAGGCAACGCACCCTCATCTTTCTCCTGCTTGATAGTGAAACAGTGCTTGAGCTTTACGTGATTGTCAAAAGATACAAGACTTCCCAGTTCTCTCTATGATACTCTTCTTTCCAACCCAGGCCCTTTCCGCAAAGGGCTTTATGATTATCTTCAGGGCTTGGGGGTGTCCTAAGGTTCAAGGCTACGGAAAACCGCACATGTATCAAAAGCCTTTTACAACCATGGTTTTGTTTTGTTTTGGGCCAGCTTAATTTAACTTTGTGGAAGTAAACAAAGACCACTCAAATGAGAAGAAGCAAAGGCTATTATTTAGAGCTTGCTACGGCAAGGGAGTCGGCCACCATCACCTGTGTTTTGGTAGAGACTCAAAGGCAGGCGAAGGAGTGGGAAAGCTTTGTAGTGGGGAAAAGGGAAGGCTTCAGGTGTGCTCCGACTGGAGGCTGGGGATACTGGAGGCAGGCTACTTACAGCAGCCGTGTGATTGGTTAGGGGGCATGTTTGGCTCTCTCTGGCTGGAAGCAGGGACAAAAATTAGGGAAGCTCTCAGTAATTAGTCGAGTCCTGGCCATTTGGGGCCGATTCTTACAGAGGTTGTTTGGCTTCCTGGACTGTTTGCTAGAAATAATCATCTGACTTCCTACAAGTCATAGGACTTGTCCATAGCATGTTGGCTTTCTGGACTGGTTGCTGTAGACTGTGGGTCAGAGTTCTATTTCTATATGTATCTTGTGTGGCCACCACCTGTGTCGTATTCAATCACTTCTAGAATTTCTAACAAGATAATTATGAATGTATGTAGAGATGCTTTTTGAAGAATGATCCAAAGTATGGAGAAATGGAAACAACCTAAATTTACAACAATAGGGCTCTAGTTCAATAAGTTATGCTGTATCGATGTAATATTATATAACTACCATTTCTAGATGGTCAAGAAGAATATCTGATGTCATTAAATATTTATAATACTTTAACGTAAATATAACAGTTATAAAATCATATCTGTATTACAACTTAATTTTTGTGAAAAAGTGTATATGCCTAGAAGAAAAGACAGGTATGGTACGTATGTATCAAACTGACTCCTGTGGCAGTGTGGTGGGGTTAAGAGTGATTTAAAATTCCTTTTCTCTGGTTTTAATTATATATAATTAATGTGCACTGTTTTTATAGACAGAAAATTCCTGTCAATGTGTTATTTTAAAGGGAAAAAGGAAAACAAGTGGTCTGTATGTTGACATATGTAATGTACCCATTTAAGAGAAGGAGAGACTAAACTATGAGAAAGAGACACGAATAAATAGAAGGTACGTGCAGCACGAGGGGTAGAGCTGTCTACATTCGCCTTTCTGCAATTTTGTATGTGATGTGACCACTGGCTAACGCTACTTGTTATGATAGCACTTTCGCACAAGCGTGTCTCTTGAAAACTGAAAGCTTCTATCTTGACGAGCTGTCAAATGAAAGGCAAACATTTCTGGATCCAAGAAATTCTAATGGCAGTTTCACAAATGTGCCGGGAATGTTTATCTTCAGGACTCACATAGAAGCCAGCCATGTTTCTCTAATTGCTTGAAGTCCGAGGATGAAAATCTTTGTTGTGTACACGATCGTGTGATTTATACTGCAGGGAAGCTAACATTAATTTTACTTTTTGAGGGCCCAGGCAGATCTTAGTGGGCTTTTCAAATGGCATGTCTTGAAAGGACCTGTAGGTTCAAATCACTCACTTGTGTTCTTCTCTTAGACAACAATTTACTCAGAAGAACATAACTCCTGACATCTTTGGTCTTGGGAATACAGTGGTTTTTATAACCCTAAAACTGGCCGTTGGGGTATATCCTCAGAAAAGGAGGGGCTGACCCTTAGGGGTGGATTCCATTGTGCATCATGGTATAAGCTAAGGCTCTTATTTTGGTCAGTTATTTAAAGAGGATTGCAAAAACTCACAGAATCTTTTCGTACCTATTGATTTTAGCATTCTTATTCACCTGAAGTTATTCTCAGGGCAAGGAGCAGGTGTAGTATCTCACTGTGTCTTCCACGGTGCCAAGTACAGAGTGCAAAGTCGACTATTTAATGAATATCCACTTTATGAAGGGACTAAGTCTACCTTTACCTTGAAAATCTAGATGTGGAGAATGAGTGAGAAGGAATGACTGATAAGATTTTAAAGCGGTAAATGGGATGTTGCTCCAAAGTAGTCAGATTTGGTTACGTAATTATTTTTTCATCTGATGCTGTCCATTTATGAGTTATGAACCTTTCAGGCCTGAGTAATCGAAATGGGTGGTTTTTCAATCGGCTGAGCCAGTGGTCACTGGGGTTATTTCAAGGGATTCCCTGAACCTAGAGTAGGTGATGTCCATAGATAGCTCAGTAACCTGCCTCTAACATATAAACTGTTTTTCAAATATACCTAGGTACTGTCATAATTGGTAAAAATAAAATTGATCAAAACACATTCTGAATTCATAGGAGCTGTGTAGATTTTCTGTCTATTCTTGTTTCAGTTTTGGTAACTTATTTCCAAGGGCTTTCACATTAATTTCTTATTTAACATTATGTTAACACATCAAATGATGTTTTTCAGATACCTGCTCCCAGGAGAAAAGGGAGGAAATCCAGGAACGTGAAAAGCCTAATGGACACAGTTCCAAACAAGGAAAACCAGACGTGCAAAGTCAAGACCACACTAGCACCAGCCCTGTGTTCACCGAGCCTGCCAAGATCACGACCCTGTGAGTCTAACTTACTTACTTAGCTTCATGTTGGGGCAAAGTGTGAAGCAGCCTCAGTTAGTGGCTGCTTCTGTTAATGGTTTGTTAAGGATAAGGAGGAGTTCCTAATAGTTCTTGAAACTTTTATATATGTTAAGTTTCCAGGGCAATAGACAAAGACAGATAATCTACAGGGTAACTTCCCAGCAAGACAGCTCCGTCTTGCAAGTCATCAGTGGGCCTGAAACATCTGTGCAAGATGAGATGTCTGTGGACGCTATGCATGTCTTCATCGATGAACACGGTAAGTCCTTAGAGCTTTTTAGTAACAAGGAAGAAGGGATAAGGCTGGTGGCTTTCTCATGCCCGTGTGGTCTCTTAGCCTCAGTACTAGACTTTGGAACAGGAAGACTTAGTCCTACGATTTGCTCACATAGAATGTTCTTGACTTAGTCCTACGATTTGCTCACATAGAATGTTCTTAGAGCAGAGTGTGCTCCTTCCTGCCTCAGAGCCTTTGCACATAGCATGTCCCTGTACGTAGCCCACAATGTGCTATTTATCCTTCATATCTTAATTCTAAAGAAAGTTCTTCAGGGAAACCTTTTCTAGGCTCCCCAGACTTAGTCAGATTCCTCTGCTTTTTGCTCTTAACCCCCTGTCCTTTTCCTTCTTTGATACTATTATAACTTCTAATTATTTATTGACCTGTAATAATTTGATTAATGGTATTTTCCCCCTCCCAACTGTGAACTTTAGGAAAGCAGTGCCTAGTGCCTAGTAAACATTTATTGGATGTGTGTTGAAAATCTGACCTTGATATATATTTTTAGTGCCTTGTCATAAAAAGGATTTAAAATAGAAAAAGAAAAAAATAAAGAGAAGGAAGGAAAGAAGGAAGGAAGAGAGAAAGAGAGGGAAGAAAGAAAGGAAGGAAAGGGAAGGGAAGGAGGAAGGAAGTAATGTTAAGTGGCAAGTTCAAAGTTCTGTAGATAAGTGGTATAGGCCCTTGTTTTTTGAGGATGGGTGTTTGGCTTAAGACATCAATTAATGTTTTTTATACATCAATTAATGTTTGTTATTTTACTCTCAAAAGAATCCTGGTTTGGATAATGAATAATATGGTTACCCTATCTACAGATCAATCCTTTGTGGTCTGAAGTGCTTTCGCATCTACAGACAGACAAAGAAGTCTTTTACACTTTAAAGAACAACATTAACACTTATATCAAGGCCTCCAGGGGGGCTGCGGCCTTCCTTATAAATGTATCTCTTGGTGGGAGGAGCCTTCAAGTTGAGGTCCTGTCCTTCAGTCTACCTTCCAGCTGCTTATAACACAGTTAATTATGCTCCCGTGTTACCTGAAGAAGGTACACCTCAAACCTGTTCTGCAGAGAGACCATTTCCATTTACAAAGTGAACTGATTTTCACACCTCAATACCCAGAACCTCTTTAGCAGACTAATTTAACTCTGCAAATTAATTCCATCTCTTGCCATCTCATTACTAGGCTGACACACTAGGCAGTGCTCTGTGCCACTGCTCATCTGCGAATTCTGAGGTGGGGATGGTCTCATGACCTCCACGAAACAAAACCACATGCTTGATAAGCCTCTTTTAGCACATGATACAAAGACACATGGGCCTGGTATGTTTCATCATACTGACACATGATGAAAATAGACAAAATGATGAACTGAAAACAGTTGACCCTTGCCCAACAGAGCTTTGAACTGCACAGGTCTCCTTATACATGGTTTTGTTTGATTGTTTGTTTTCTTTTGGTTTTTTGGGATAAATACGGTGCAGTACCGGAAATGTATTTTCTCTTCCTTTTGACTTTCTTAATAGCATTTTCTTTTCGCAGGCTTACTTTATTATACGAATACAGTATATAAAACATATCACATTCAAAATGTGTGTTAGTTGACTTTGTGTTATGGGTAAGGCTTTCCCCGTTAATTAGTGGTTGAGTTTTTAAGTAGGGAGTTAGAGTCATATGTGGATGTCCAACTGTGTGGGTGGTCGGTGCCCCGAACACCTAAGTTGTCCAAGGGTCAAATGTATATAAAAGTGAATTAAGAGATGGTGCAAATTAATTGATCAAAAGCAATTAAGTAATAGGTAACCGAGGCAAACTTGTCTCAGCATATTATTAGAGAGGTATGTCAAGAAGATTTTTTTAGTTACACATTCTGTGGGAAAATATAAAGAATGGACCTAGATTACCAACAATTATTATTAAAACAGTCCAAAATGAGTTCCTTCTGACTTGAAAAATGTATAAGCTGGAATGATCATATACGAATACTTGTCTAATATTCTTTGCTGAAATTTCATGATTTTCTAGGGGAAATTAGATCCTGTTATTTAAAGTCTGGAAATCAGAAAGAAGGCCCTTTACAGCATCAGCCATCAAATTATGACAGTTTCTCTCGTGCTCGGTAAGTGGAGGTCTGGTTTCTGGTTTGGGAGCTGTCGTGTTGCTGGGGGACATGTAAATTAGCCTGACTGCAAATGAAGTGAGGATCCTGGTGTAGAATGAATGTGTTAATCCGTTTGTAGGTGTCAAAGCGTGTGGGTTTTGTGTGCGAGAAAAAGAAAATCTGATATCGCAGAAAAATAAAAAATAAACTGAGCCATTTTTGCAGTAGCCACGTCCAAAAATGAATGTAACATGTAAATATCAATAGAGAGGAATCCTGTGCAAACAATAGTGCTGCCTTCTGGTAGGATGACGGTGCAACACAAGAACTTGTTCTTAAATTTGTCCTGAGGAATGGACCAGAAATATAGTTAGTTCTCACCTGCAGTAATGGAAGCAAGCTCTTTTGTAGATTGATAATCTAAACATCTTTCTTATTTTCCTCCCTTCAATATGTATTGAATAACTTCCTAAATTATATTCTAAATGATGTTAATTAAGTTTGATATTGAATTAGCTTGTGCATCTGGAACATACCCGGATTCATGGGCAAGCCGTAAATCTTACTAATAGCAGACGGAATTCATTGTTCATTCTGGACTTCAAGATTCTTTGAGGATAATTCACATGGACACACCTCAGTTGTCTGCTCTTAGTGGGGAAGTACATTCATCATGTACGTTCCTTTAGAATTGCATGTATATTTGAAGATTTATGGGAGTCCTTTGTGGTGTGATTAGAATGCCTTAGGCGTCACGCCTGGAGAGTTCAAAGGGAGTTATAGGAACCTTAATTCCAGATCCTGTGGTTCAGTGCTCCTTCCCAGGGTCAAAGTTTCCTGCACAGGTGTGCATGGGAAATCCAAGGAGGAGTCCCACGTGGGCCTCGAAGGAAGACTGTCTGTGTCCTTGCGGTCTGGTCTCCAGGTGGAATTTTGTTGTGTACCAGCCTTTTAGGCTGTTTCCTCATTGCTGCCACTGCTGCTTAAGAATGCTGGTGTCAGCCATTCCGGCAGAGTTGATGGGTACTGTAGGTGGTGACTCTCCCAGGCCATGCTGTCCCAACTGGGCCCCGAGCCTGAAGCAGCCTGCTGTATCCAGAGTTACTCCTGCAGGGAAACACGCATATTCTCCATCGCTGGCAGGCCTTCCGCTCTTCCTCTGTCTCCCTCAGGTGCCCACGTTCTGGTCAAAATAGACAGAAGGGTGCCTGGGTGGCTCAACCGGTTGGACTTGATTTCGGCTCAGGTCATGATCTCAGAGTCTTGGATCGAGCCCCACATCAGGCTCTGCACTAAGTGTGGAGTCTGCTGAAGATTCTCTCTCCCTCTCCCTCTCCCTCTCTCCCCCCAGTTTGTGTGCTCTCTCTCTTTCTCTCTAAAATACAAAAAAAAAAAAGCAAACAAAAACCCAAAAAACCAAAAAGCCTGGAAAACAAAATTCTCCTCTAGCCAAAAGACACACAAAGTCCCCGTGCAAATGGAGGCCCAGGAGAAGAGGGAGGTTTGATGCACTCACCTCAGCCCCAGCCTCCAGGACATTCGTTACAGTAGCTTGATGGACATAGGCATCTAAGATGGCAGGTCCCTCAGACCACATACTCAGTTCTGCGTGACCACAGCGTGGAAAGCTGCCACATTATTCTGTAGGCCTCAGTTGCAAGCTGTAGTGTTTTTAAACTAAATTTAAAACAATTACAAGCCCCTTATTTTATCCCAAAATAAAGCTACAAGACTTTCTTATTTTTATTTTCCTGGGCAAATGTGCTTTACTTTCCCGCTCCGTAAAGGCTTTGATTGCCTTTGCCGGTAACGCCCGTTAGAATAAAGTCGCGTATCCAGAGCCTGAAAAAGTTAAAAATGTACAGTGTGCAAATAAGAACCAGAGAGAATGCCTGCAAGGGTTCCAGTAGGCTCCTCCTCCTTAGGTTTTGCCTCATGCAGAGCCACCTGCGAACTCGAGTTTTCCCCATTCATTGCCCTCTCTTTATTAAATTTCCCACAAGTCTTGCTTTCTTTCATCTCCCCTGCATTTCCCCTCCAGACTAGAGCTCTTTATTGTATAACCTGCCCTCTATTTCCAGAGCTGTCAAGGCTTCGGTGTGCCACAGGGCACTGACTCGGAGCGAGAGAGCTTCCGGCCAGGTGTGGTTGCTAGGGCTGCTAAATGTGTGTGTGCTGAGCACCCCCGAGAAGCCCTTGGACAGTCTCAGGTCAGTCCTTCCCGAGCACTGCCTTTTTGGCTACATACAACAGTTAGACCCCCTTCCTGCTACACCTGAGAGAATCCGAGTCAAAAGGCCTCCTCACCGTGGGAATTTGGGGTCATGTAACTGAGACATCTTGCAGATGGGGTGTCAGGGGTGTGGTTTCTCCTTCTCCATCTCTCTCCTGTTCCTGCTTTTTGACACCCCTCTCAAATACTGAACTCTGGTGGTTAGAAGATGCCTGTAGTAGCCCCGGGCCTTATGTCTTCTCTCAATCGAGTCCAGCAAGGACAACATGCTTCTCTCCCATAAACCCCAATATAAGAGTCTCATTGAGTCGGATTTGGTCCTGACTGGGCCACGTTCCCTGAGCCCAGTCACCAAGGCAAGTACTTGGCTTAGCTCTACGATCATGTATAGAGCTGCAATCATAGGTTCCCTCTGAGAAAGTCTGGGGGTGGCTCTTTAGAGGTAAATTTGGAGCAGGGTGGATGGAGGCGGGGCAGCAAAAATCAACAGATGACCCCCGAGGAGTCTCTGTTTCTGGCAAAAGTCATTCGATTAAACTAATTACCGAGCTTCTCTAAGGAGAATAATGATCAAGTTTTGTAAAAACAGCGTTCCCCTTCAAGAAAAGCTTTATATTATTTCCCTGGTCATCACTAACATTTCTTGTGTGCAAACATGCCAATGGAGAGCTCTTGGCCCACCACCTCCCATGCTAAGTTCTAAGTCTTTGACCACCTGCCCTATCCCCAAGGTAATTCGGCAGCGAATTGGTTTTAAGAGCTGTACAAAAGAATGGCACATAGCCATGCATATCTTCTTGTGCTTCACAGATAAAATGGAATAGGATACATGTTTGCTCTCACATGTACAGACCATTGCTTGAGAATATCCATGTTCTCTACACTGCCTGTGCTTTGAAATAAGTTAGTTGTTCAGAAGGGACTTTGTTACGGGGTGTTATGGCAATTCAATGGCCCGTTTGGGCATAAGGGATGTACAGTGCTCCCTGTTTAATGCATGAGAACAAAACTCAAGTCGCTTCACTTAGCAAAATTATAGCGTTGAAGCGGCTCCCTCGGCTGTTCTAGAAAAGTGGAGAAGGGGCTGCCATCTGTTCAACTCATGCTCAGGAAAAACGGCTGAGTGCTGTGCAGAGTCCCGTGATCTTCTGGACTTAAACTGCTCTCTGACGGGCTTATGCTGGATATTTAAACAGTCTCACAGTCCTCCCCAGACTTGGGGACAGTGGAAGCTATGCCATCCATCATGGGAGACTCATTTCTTTGCGTTCGTAATAAGCCTTGGCTTTCATGGAAGTTCGTGATGTAGTGATGATTCGGGTATCTTTGAATTGATGGTATGAAGGGAAAACTTCTGTAAATAGGATAAAATCAAGCAGGTTCAACTGAAATATTTTAGTCCCTATGTTAACAGACTACTGTGTGTTGGGATGTGCACGAGGGTGAGTGTCGTCTGTCTCTAATGTAAAGAATGATACCAGAGCAGGGGCGCCTGGGTGGCTCAGTCGGTTAAGCGTCCAACTTTGGCTCAGGTCATGATCTTACAGATGGTTTGTGGGGTTGAGCCCCACATCGGGCTTCGTGCTGACAGCTCAGAGCCTGGAGCCTGCTTCGGATTCTGTGTCCTCTCTTTCTCTGTCCCTCCCCTGCTCTCACCCCCCTCCCCGTCTGTCTCAAAAATAAGTTACAAAAACATTAAAAAAAAACAATTGAAAAAAAAAAAAGAATGATACCAGAGCAGAAGGCAGCTGATCAAGTACACGGCCAACAGGTCAGGATTTTGCAAACTTGGAAGGGCCGGGTAACGCCTTGCACCTGTGTTCCAACACACCTACAGACTTTCTGTGGGAAGCAACATGATGGCAGTTCCAGGCCCCAAAGGGATCACTTCCCTATAATAATTCTGGTCATGGCTGCCACCACTTGTTAAATATGTATTGTGTGCGAAGCACTCTGCTAAGTCATCAGTTGTCCAGTTGTCAATATGACATGTGAGATTTGCTCCATTTCACAGAAAAGGAAATAAGACTGAGAAACATGCCCAACCTTCAGTGGCTAGCAAGTGGGCTCAGGACACCTGGGTCTTCGTCCCTGGTCTTCTGCCTCAACAGGGGCCACAGACTCAGAGCCCTGTGGCTCCCAGGCAGGTAGTGTAGACGGGGGAAGCAGGCCAGTGTCACATGTTAGGAGTGGCGGCTCCCACAGGCCACTGGAGGGCATTTATCTACTTAGGCCAACTCAGGAAGCCCGGCCTGACTGGATTTTCCAGTAGTTTCCACAAGGAGCTAAAAAATCCACATTTATTTGTAAAGTTCTCTTTTGTTTAATGTCACCAGTTTGAATTGGTTTGAAATACCACAGGCTACAGATGACACGTGTGTGGTTACTGTGGCCTGTGGACTACTGGTTGTCCAGTCCTGCTCTGAAGCCCGGGCCTTCACCCCACGCCCCGAGACCTCCTGTGGAGCAGCCCTGCCTGCAAACACATGCCTTACAGAGATGCCCTTACGTGGTCCCCACCGCCCGGGCAGGTGTGCACTGAGCCTGCTCCCCCGCACCCCTGCGCAGCCCTGCCCCTCATCCCTCCTCTCTGCGAAGCCCACGTTGGCCAACCTTCAGCCCTTCCTCTCTAAGTGTCTGTCCTTCTTTACCTCAATTGCCCTCCTCCATTCAGTCCCACCCTTTGGAATAATCACCTCTCCAAGCACAAATTGCGATCTGCCTCTCTGTACTTCTTTATCTTATCAATCCCTTCTGTGCAAACGAATCCGCTGCTCCATGTCAGAGGAGGGGCTTATCACATTCTCCCTGGTACCTCATTTACTTGTGTAGGACTCCCGTCCCCCCTAGACTGTACTTGTGTAGAGAAAAGTGCCTCCGACCAGTGCCTTTAGAGCCCTCACTTAACCCTCTGTAGATAGATGTTAAGTAAATTCTGAATTGAATCAAGTCGGATCATTGGAAGTGACACAGAGAGCCCAGCTGGAGTTCGGACAGTGCTCAGACCAGCTGGGCATTCAGCGAGAGCAGGTGACAAGCTGAATAGGAGAAGCGGAGTCAAGTCACGGGGGCCGTGAAGCCTGGTCGAGGAGTTCGCGCTGTGTTCTACCTGTAGCAGCAGGAGCAATTCGACCTATTTGTAGACAGAAGCAATCCGGTGAACGTGGGATCATCAAGACAACATCAGCACAAACTCCCTCAACCTGTGGTGCTTGGAGTGAAAGAGCCGGAAACCCTAGCAGTTTGCCTGGTCATTTGATTACAGATTTGATTACCTTTTCCTTCTCGTAAGTGGGGAAATGGACCCAAAAAAGCCCCCAAACTGAAATAAATAAATAGATAAATAGATAAATAAATAAATAAATAAATAAATAAATAAATAAATAAATAAATAAATACATAAATATATAAATACATAAATACATAAAATGCAACCCTGCAGAATGACTATTCAAACCTCTGGACACAGAAATCAGAGATTGCAGCTGACATTAGATGTTCCTGTCTTGTGTTCTACTCATTCAGGACTACATAGTTCTCTGTGTCCGCATGGATGTGGCTGTAATGGGGCATCGGGTTTAGTACTGAGTAGCCTGCACATGAGTGTCAGTCTTAGGCTGATCCAGGCTTCAGTTCCAACACTCACATGGACTTTTTGGCCCATGTTGACATTGAACAACTTGCTTAACCATCTTAAGTATCCATTTACTAATCCATAAATAGAAATGACATAGTGATTAATTCACCAGGTGGCTTTAAAAGTTAAACGTAACAGGCATATATAGCACTTAGGACAGTACCTGCCACAAGGGTATTGTTATTATCTGCAAACAGAAGCAGTGGGGCCAGGGGCTACACTTCACTGTGGCCTGATAGGGCAAAGCATCCTGACTTTACCTAGGTGGAGGCCTTCCCTCCAGTGCTTTTATGAGTTACTTTATGAGATTTTGAAGGCGGCTAAGTACTTTGTATGCTCTCTGTCAACCTGTTGTGTTCCAACATTTTGGCCTCTGTGGTAATTTTAGAATAGGTGCTTTAATATTGTATCCTTGGCTTTTAATGCCATTAAATGTTGAGTTCTCACTACAGTGAATATAAACTTTGGTTTTGAACTTGGAAGGATTCCTAGTTAGGACTGTTGCTAAGCCATTCAGCCATGGAAGATATGGGAAAAGCAGCTTTTTCCCTGTAAGGCAACTTCAGTGGCTGGGATTGCCTCCAACTAGGCCATTAAACCATGGATCCTTATTATTGGCAAGAAAGCCATTCCTCTCTGCCATTGTTAAGTCCAGTTGCCACGTGACAGTTTTATATCCCGACTCCCAAGCATGAATAGGGAATTGTTCGTGGTGTAATTTCCATGTCTCTTTGGGGGATTCCTGGAGGAAACCAGGAGAGGAAACAAATTTCCCTCCTTGGCCCCACTGTCATTGTGGGAACTAGCCCATTTCTCATTAACTGCCAAAGAAATGTAAGCAGCATTTTCCGGTTGTACAATAGCTGTCCGTAAAGCAGGTACCTTTGGTAAGACTCTCTAACATAGCCCTGCTCTCCCCAGATACTAGGATGAGGGAACTCTGGCTTGAATTGCAGCATTTAGAATTGCTACTTAAAAAACTTTCAGAGGACAAATTCATTACCCAG
The DNA here is from genome assembly GCF_028018385.1 of Neofelis nebulosa. Classification (NCBI taxonomy): domain Eukaryota; kingdom Metazoa; phylum Chordata; class Mammalia; order Carnivora; family Felidae; genus Neofelis; species Neofelis nebulosa. The sequence goes on along the minus strand of NC_080794.1, from coordinate 4,337,593 downwards.
CACCTAGGACTGATTCAGTAGCTCAGAGCCTAAAATGAGCTAATCTACCTAGAAAGATGTAGTTACGAGTCTGCCCAGAAAATCAAGGTTGATGTAGGCTCTCTGCTTAGGAAGTTGAAGTGTGTCTTGTGTCTCAAAGGTTCATTGCAGACTGAACTTTTTAAATTTCCTCTGTAGATCTTGCAAGTAAAGCTTGATAGGTTCTTTTCTTTGTTCAGCAAAGATTTACATTTCTTTTGTCTATAAATTCTTCCAAGTAACATAGCAGAGCTTTCTTCTGTGAAAGATCTACCACCGTGTTTCAGTATTAATCTAGCTTTTCCAGTGTCAGAAGCAGTCGGATGAAAATGCATGCAAAATGCATATTGTCCGGTGTCCAGTGAAATCTGATGGGAAGACATTTTGAGTCTTTCATTTTGAGTCTCTGTTACTCAAAAAGTAGGCATAGTAGTCCACTGAATGGAAGACTCATTCTAGAGCATACTAGTTTATAGGATGTTTATTGGGGGATTTTTTTTTATTTAAAAAAATTGTTTTTAATGTTTATTTTTGAGACAGAGACAGAGCATGAGTGGGGGAGGGGCAGAGAGAGAGGGAGACACAGAATCCGAAGCAGGCTCCAGGCCCAGGGCTGGAGCACAGAGCCTGACGCGGGGTTCGAACTCACGGACAGTGAGATCATGACCTGAGCCGAAGTCAGACACTTAACGCACTGAGCCACCCAGGTGTCCCCGGGGGCCTTTTTGTACTTCAACTTGTTTTTAATTGAAAGAGTAGAGTAGTTTGGGTAATAGTGTGCTGATTTATCTGGATTCACTTATATCTGGCTTTTATTTGCTTATGAATCATTGTAGTACATATCAAAGCAGATATTGTTCTGTTTATAAACTAGGTGTATTTTTGGATGCTGCTGAATCTCTAAACCCAGTGAGTACTTTGCTTCAAAGGTGGATCAAAGCCCTGTGCTTAGTCTTTTTTGCTTCTTCAGAACTCTTTTCTGTTGATATTACCAGCCTTTCTGACCTTTACCTCAGTAAAACTTCCCTTACTCATTGGGATCAATTCTGAGGAAAGCCCTTTCAAGCCACAATGAAGGTACCTGGTTCCCAAAGAAGGCAAGGAGCAGAAAGTTGCACAAAAGAATTATCTCTTTTAGAACCCTCTGTTTTACATTAGTCAGAAGAAATATTGATCCCTGGTTTGGAAAAGCTGAGCTGGAGTATCAGGCATTGAAGTTAGTCAATTAGGTCTTCAAAACGTGGAGAAAAATGTGAGTTCCCCCAATGTTGGATATGCTCAGTGCTATGTTCCATTCAAGCACAAGTTGAAAATGTCAATTCTAACTATAAATCTTTGAGAGTTTGCATATAGCTGCATTACTATGTTGACTTGTATAGTAGAGAGTTATGTGTGTACTGCTTTAAATAAAACAAACAAACTTTGGGGGGATCTAGGTGCCTTTGATCACATAGAGGTGGAAGTGATCTGGAGGAAGCACAAAAGCATCCAGAGTTTCAAACTCTGAAGAGTTTCTGCCATTTCCAAATTTCTGTCCCTCCGTCTTTTGTTTTTTAGTTCTTATCTCTGATCCTTCTACTCTGGTCCTTGTTTTGCTTTTCTGGACACTCGAGAGAGAGAGGAAGTTTTCATCCAGGCACAGAGTCATAAAGATGGAAGGGTTAGGAGGTTGATTCTAGAGACTTCTGTTCCGAGGCACCTTCTCTGACTCCTTGGGAAGGCCTGCCACCCTGTTTTGGTGGCCATAGCCCCAACTGCCACACGGTGGCAGTAGACGCCGTGACGGAGGCCCTGTCTCCCTCCTTTTGCTCACGTGCACAGGATGGATTTTCCTGTCCTGTGAGAGCTGTTTGCAGACTCTCAATCTAGAATCCCCGTTAAAGTTCCAGATAAAGATTATCGTTTTTAAAACAAGGCTGCTTTATTTAATTATCCTACATTCCAAGCACGTTGCTTGGCTGTGAGTTCCATTTTCAGGCTGCCCCTCTGGGTGACTTGTTCCCATGTGTCCCCCGGGGGGGGAGGTCTGAAGAACAAGAAGGACTGGCAGAGAGAAGGGTCCTCTTTCTCTAGATGGTGGGCCATAATTTTGAGATCCGGGAAAGACGAAGAATTTCAGGAATTCTTTTTTTCCACGGTGATGGGAAAATGTAGAAGGAGCACATGTATTTTCATTATTTGTTGCTTTGCAGAGTCTACACGAATGAAAGCCGGGGAGTGCAATGTGGTGGAATGTTGTCCCCAGCAATCTGAGACTCAGCTCTGCCCATACAGGAGTCACCATTCTGGCCCAGACTAGCACCTAGCCCCTGCTCCACCTTTATATCCTCCTAGCGGCTGCTTCTTTGGTGGTTTCTGTCACCAGCCACTCTTTCTGTTACCGTCCTGAGCCCAATCTAATTTAAGTCAATTCAGCGACTCCATCACCCAGAACCAAGCTAATGTGCCAGCGATTAACCAGAGAGAAGGTGATCAAGACCAGACCTACAGGTGTTGTCCTCTGATAGTTCAGAGTGTAGTTTTATTACAGGTTTGGAGTATTGCTGTTTCAGGGAAGGAAATATCTCTTAAAACTCAGCTTTTTTTTTTTTTCACATTATGTTTATTCACGTGAGGGGAAATCTCCGGCCTTAAGTCAGGAAAACAGAGACGTTTTAGATGATTGCAGAGCCCACAGTGCACAGTTAAACAAGGGCCAAAAAGCAGTGGATTGTCTGAGAAGAGTAGAAGAATAAGTCTGAGAAGAAGCAGAAGGTAAGCAGATGTTCTTTAAGGACTGGTAGGAAGACTTCTGTCCGCTCCGTGATTTTTGTGACATCGCAGCCTCTTTGGTTCTTGATCGGGAAGCTGGTGCACATCCATCGTGACTACAACATCAGGACCCCAGAGAACAACATTTAAGCAAGGGGAGAAATCTCTTTCAGTTGAGCAGTGCCGACTGTAACATTTAATCATCTCTTCCTGGCCAGATCGGAAGCCCGTATACACGTGTGATACAGGTTTTCTGGTGAGGCCACACCGGTCATAAAGCTAGGACAAGGATCTTTTTTAATATCATCATGCTTTGTTTAGAATACTCAACTTTTATGAAAGAAGTTAATGAAGGGGGAACTTAATAAGCTGTTGGAGTCTGTTTTTTTTATAAAATAAAGAGGATTGAGCGTGAGTTCAGGGCAAGACACTCTTCCCCCATTCATGCTAACAGAAACAATTGGAGGTAATGTTATTTGTATGAAATGCATAGGGGTCATGTTGCTGTTTCATATGAGAATAAACAAAGTCGGGTCCCATATCCATAGAAGGAAATAAATAAGGTATGGTTAAGTGTCTAATACGTGGGAGACACCATTTAGTGGTTTACATATCTAGTCTGATTTGATTCTCACAACCCCTGTGCAGGAGATATCTTCCCTATTTTCTAGGTGAGGATTGGAGATAGGACGACAAAGGCTTGTAGTCACAGATAGTAATTAGTAGAGCAATAATCCAAGCCTCGTTCCGCTTAATTCTAGAACTTATCCAAAAGATTTTTGAAAAGAAAACCAAACCCTAGATTTTAACATGAGATTTTTCAAATGGCTTCAATAAAAAAAAAAAAATAATGTTATTTATTGTTATTATTACTTTACTGCCGGAAACATGCTAAGTAATCTGAAGATATTAAGCTGAGGTGTGTTGACCCTTCCTTTGTATCATGTTTCCTGGCACGAAGCAGCAGCAATGGGAGGCTGGCTCTAACAGCCAGTCCTTAGTTCATTTCAGTTGGCAATAGAGGGCGCTATTCACTTTCTAAGATTTTCTCAAAGAAGCACGCGTGTCCATCTGGCTCCTGCCTGTTTACAGTCATCACTTACATTATTGACAGCGCAATCAGATTAATCTTTTGATTTTTGTGAAGTTCTGGCACTTGCCAGAGTCTGCTTGCATTTGCTGAGATTTAGATTTCCCCAAATTTGTACGAGCGAGGCACTCTCGATCCTATTGTGTTCGGCTATGCAACAACACGATTACAGGACGCAGTGGTTTCTGTATGAAGCAAGAAAGTCTGAGTGCACGTTGCCTTTATAAATCTAACTGCTTTTTTTCTTTTTTCTGTTAGTTAAAAGATGTTACACCACTACCCCAGACAGGAAGCACAAGCACAATGTGTGCAACAGTCATCCAAATAACGGAAGGATAGGATTTTTAAGTTTGAAGCTCCATGTACTTCGCGCTTTGCTCCTTCACTCCTGACTTTAACATACGGCGTTTCCTGAATGGTTCTTTATCAGAGTGCCTCTACTGAATGCACCATCAAGTAGTCATAAATGATGTCTGAAAATGTAGAGAGATGTGCGTGTATGTATGTACAGTGGAACTATTTTATTTATTTTAAAAATATTTTTAAGCTTCTTTATTTAAAAAAAAATTTTTTTTAATGTTTATTTATTTTTGAGACAGAGAGAGACAGAGCATGAACAGCAGAGGGTCAGAGACAGAGGGAGACACAGAATCGGAAGCAGGCTCCAGGCTCCGAGCTGTCAGCACAGAGCCTGACGTGGGGCTCGAACTCACAGACCGTGAGATCATGACCTGAGCCAAAGTTGGATGCTTAACTGACTGAGCCACCCAGGCGCCCCATAAGGTTCTTTATTTTGAGAGAGAGAGAGAGAGCATGAACAGGAGAGAAGCAGAGAGAGAGGGAGAGAATCCCAAGCAGGCTCCACACTGTCAGCTGTCTCGAACTCACGAACCATGAGATCATGACCTGAGCTGAAATCAAGAGTCAGACACTTAACCGACTGAGCCACCCAGGCGCCCTTGGTGGAACTATTTTAAATGCTCTTCCAATAGAATAAGTATTTATGTGTTTATGAATGCAGTAGTAGGGACTACTAAGGGAAAAGAAGGGTCCACAAACTCGCCAGAGAGTTTATAATGAAATGTGAGGCTAGAAATCTGAAAGGCATCACGTTAGTGCAGCGTCTGCGTTCTTGAGGTAGTTTGGGCCGCAAGTTCCATAAGACCCCAAATCACAGCGGATTAGACAGGAAGTCCAAAGTCCTGATCAGTGCAGGTTTGGTCAGTGCAGTGATTCGATGTCATCATTGAGAAACGAGTTTCTTTCCGTCTCTCAGCTTTGCTGTCCTCAGTCAGGCTCATCCCCCGTGATGACGCTTTGGCTGCTGCAGCCCCGAAGTTTTCTTGTTACCTTTTAAGAAGTAGAGAAACTTGTGCCGAGTTCCCTGATACCCTCAGCCGTGTCCCCTTTGCTCCACGGTAGCCTCTGAGAATATGTTCTTGGGGCGCCTGGGTGGCCCAGTCGGTTAAGCGTCTGACTTGTGATTTCGGCTCAGGTCACGATCTCACAGTTTATGAGTTTGCCCCACATCGCCCCCCCTGTCAGGGCAGAGCCTACTTGGGGATTCTCTCTCTCTCTCTCTCTCCCTGTCTCTGCCCTTCCTGTGTACTTTCACCTTATCTCTCTCTCAAAATAATTAATAAATTTTAAAACTTAAAAAAAAGTATATGTATAAAAATAGAATGTGTTCTTCCTTCTTCCTTCCCAAAGCAAGGCACTGACTGGGGTGAATGGGGTTTCAGTGATCGGCGTATTACCCCTGGGGCTAGGGAGGGACCCGGTCTCTCTTCTGAAGCCATGGTCTTGGATGAGTGAATAAATGGAGCTCTGTGAGCAGGAATTCCGTCAGAAATGACTGTGGGGTGGGCAGTCAGCATTGTCTCCTCAGTTTTCGGCACCCTGTTAGAAAAGCAGATGGAAAAATACGTCCCAGTTTGTGCTTTCTGAGCCAAAGGAAAGATGCCAGGCTTGAGATTTACGAAAGACTTCTTTAAATTTACGTCTTGTCAACCCAGACGTGATTAAAGACGATAAGACTCTTTAATGTAGATTATAGCTATTCTAGTAGTGTCCTTTTTTCCAATTACGGAGGCATTTCTTGCACCTGACGCGCACTTTCTTTGCTCTGGGTGGGGTGGGAGGCGAGGGGATGCGGAGCGTGTTAGGGGTTGGAGGAGGTAGCAGAGACGGCAGGCTGTCCGTGTTCCTTCCTGATTGCTGTCTTTGGAATTATCCAGACCGCCACTTACTGTTTTCACAAAATATGAAGGCAGAAACTATTGCTACCCCCTGCCCATCCATCGGATACGTAGAAAATTAAGGTTGGCATCTCTTAGAACACCAGGCATCTACCTACCTATCCCATGGTACGCGGCAGATCTGGACAGCCTGAGTAATTTGCATGTGTGCAAGATGATTGCCCCTCTGCCCGAAGAGAGCATTGCATATACAAAATCCCAGCCCTGAACTGCGTATGCAAATCTGTAAAGGTTGTAAAGGCTTATCGGCTACCTGCCCTGGGGACCCCTGGGGTCCTCGTGTTCGGGTATAATAACAGATGACTTCCACACTTCCAGGTGACCAGAGCTTTTCTTTTACCCCTCCTCAGAGACATACAGATCAGTTCCTCCAGTACCACGACTTCTGAGAGTCAGGACCCTTCTTCCGGGGACCCTGCGGTCAGTGCGCTTCAACAACAGCTGTTGCTAATGGTGGCTCGGAGGACCCAATCGGAAACCCCGCGGGTACGTTCCAGCCTCCCTGTTTGCGAATGTTCCAGAAGCAGGGATCTTGAAACCTGTTTCGTGGTCAGATTACCTAATGGAATTAGTCGGGTCTTGTCCTGAATTTTCCATTGCTAGGTTGTGGGTATATCGCTGCATGGTAGTCTATTGAGCGAACGTGGAAAAAAAGCCATTTAAATAACAGGTATCCTTCGCTGACACGAACAGAATTGCCATTGCCTTAATGCTCTTCCAAGTGCACTAGAAATTCATGTACCTTGGTCTTCGGTTGCCAGGATGCACAGACCCCACAAGGGCTTACTTGGTTAGGATGCCTTTTTCTCACCATAGTTGGAAAATACCTGGATTTTTATTAATTTATGACGGCCTCTTATTAAACATTCAGAGATCCTTAAAGAGAAACTTGACTTGAAGAGAGACTCTATTCTTAGAGCAAATGGCATTATCATCCAGGGGCTGAAAAAACGAAGCCTTCAGTTATCTTACCAAGGGACAACTTACTAATGTTCATTCACTTATCTGGTGCACCTTGAGTATGACTCTGGGAGAGGCAGAGCAAAGACTTCATAGCAAAAATCACACGGGAGGTAAGACGTACCACCGGACGTAAACTGAGAGCTACAGATTCAAGCAGGGCATTTCAGACAGAGAGGCTGGCGAAGGCTCCTTAGGAAGAAGGGACACCCGGGCCAGACCTTGAAGGAGAGTGACTTTCCATTGGTACAGGCTGCTGGCAAGTTAGTGGGCCTTCCTGGCAATGTTTTGATGTCTCGTAGACAACCTCACCCGTGAAAAATAATACCATTTTATATTTGTTTTCCTGATTGCTTAACTAAATTTTTCCAAAAAGATGCTTGATAACACAGCGGGTTGAAATCGGTCAGGCGTGTGGGGAACAAAAGGTCACGTTATGTTGTCACTGACCACACACTGCTCTGGAGTCCTTATTCCTGCTGCCTGGGTAGGGAGGACTGAGAGGTGCCCAGGCAAGCAGAATGAGCCCTTCCAGGCGCCTGGGTGGCTCAATCAGTTAAACACCGACTCTCGATTTTGGTTCGGGTTGTGATCGCATGGTTCGGGAGTTCAAGCCCCACATCAGGCTCTGTGCTGACAGCAAAGATACTGCTTGGGATTCTCTCTCTCTCCCTCTCTCTTTGCCCGTCCCCTATTCACTCTGTCCCTCTCTCTCAAAATAAGTAAATAAAATAAAAAAAAAAAAAAAAAAAAAAAAGAATCAGCCCTTCCGGGCTTGAAGGAGTTTCTGTGGGAACAAGCATTCAGCTAATTCAAAACCTCAGTCTTCAGGGATTTCTTCCCTTCTGTGTATTCAGTCTCACCTCCGTCTCCTCCTTTCCAGGGCTTCTGGGTACAGGAAGGAGTTTTCCTGGCCCCCAGGAGGCCGGTGGAGGTGAGAGTCACGTCTGGTCATGGCTCAGATGCCTGGCCCCATCCTGGTCACCGGGTGTGCCGGTGGTACCTATGGGGAATGGCGGCTCCTGCCCAGTTAGGGTGCGGTACTGGGGTCTGCGGACCCTGCCGTGAGCCCCAGCTCTGGGCCCGGGCTTCGGTTGCATTCTCTCTGCTCTGTGCTCAGCCCCCCACAGTTACCAGACTAGTTTTCACCACAAGCTAAAGTACGTCGGGGGGGCCCCGTGGAATGTGGGTTTTCTCTGAGAAACTTCCGCTTTCCCTGATACAGACCTGGGGACGCTCCAGTGCCCTGCCTCCAGAATGTCAGTGTTGTATCTCCAAGGAGAGGGAGTTACAGTTATATGAAAACATCCACATGGGGGCGCCTGGGTGGCTCAATTGGGTAAGCGTCTGACTCTTGGTTTCAGCGCAGGTCACGATCTCACGGTTCATGGGTTTGAGCCCCACATCGAGCTCCACACTGGCAGTGCGGAGCCTGCTTGGGATTCTCTCTCTCCCTCTCTCTCTGCCTGTCCCCCACCCAGTGATCTTGCTCTCAAAATAAATAAACTTAAAAAAAAAATCCACATAGTTTGGGAAGAAGTGAATGTCATTTGTTGCATGGATAGTGGAGCCCCAGGGAAACTAGGAACTTTGGATTATCAGAAATGCAAACCCACTGATTTGATATCTCAAAAACAGCGCAGGTAGAGCAGAAACTGGGAAATAAGTGACTATTACATAGATAAATCAGAAAGAATCACACTGTTCTTTACATTTAAAATTCTCTAAGTGGCATGATTATGTATATGAGTGTATAAAAAGCTGAATTATATTTAGTGTTCCATTGTTAATTACTTAACCAAATTCAGTGGCAAACTTCAGTCATTTTAGCTTTTAACATTTTAAGTAAAATGTAAAAACTTTAAAGTTTTACTATATGGAGGTAGAGAAGTGGAAAAATGGAGATTGCTATCCAGGCTCATATTTAGATGCTGAGGAAATATTTACAAAGGTCTCCTATCAGAAACGATTTTTCACTTCTACTGCTTAGTTTTCTAAATTTAATTGATGTCACCAATTAGGTTTTGGCCACAAATGAAAAATTAAGTCCGTTCCCTGCTCATTCTCCCAAACACATGTAGTGAAGGGTTACGCTCTATCAGCTCTGTGCCAGGGGCAGGTGCATAGGGGCGAAAAGACTCAGCCTCTGCCTTCGAGGAGTTTAGACACCGGTCAACCGGTTCAGCTACGCATGGTAGAGGTTATGGTCAGGACCGACTCAGGAGCTGCGGACCCAGGTCGGGACGCAGGAGACTAGGGAGGCTTCCTTGGTGAGGTCACAGCTCAGCTGAGATGCAGAGGAAAAGGTGAAGCGGGGCAGACAAGGCCGGGACAAAGGCTCGGCTGGAAAGCAGGTGTGCTCGTGGTCCTGGCTCAGAGGCATCGGGGCAATGACATGAGGAGTTATGCTTAGACAAGTGCAGCAAGAATAAGCAGGAAACAGGGCTCTGAAGATGAGACTATTTAGTGACTTCCCTTGCCCCATCTGCCCTCCCTCTGTCCTTCTCACTTGGCTGCTCAGTGCTCAAGAGCAACTTGTGTACTGGGAGCCCCCTCCCCCGCAACCTTATGCAAATTCCTCTCATTCCACTAAGAGACCTTTTCTACAGGCTCCAGGGGTGGCCAGGAGCTGGGCCCATACCAGAGAAAAGACTCTGGAGTTCTTCCCTGGCACAAATAGAATTGATGAGGTAGCCCTGCAAGGGGAGTTCTCAGGACTGGCCAGCTTCTTTCTGTATGAGGCAGGCCAGGGGAACGGGTTCTGTTCCATCACCCTGGCTGCAGGGCTTACTTAGCTCCCGAGCACAAAGAGAAGGACCAAGCTTGGGGCACATGGGGAGCTGGTGAACTCTCCTCTGTGCTCTAGATTAGCACTGAGGGGCTGTGAGTGTTCTCAGTCACAGCCTCTCATGCATCCATGGTGTAAACTGGTACTTCTCTGTGCTTCAGTTTATCCATTATGTATTTCTAAGCACATCGGGAACAGTCTATAGATGCGTTACCATGACTTGAAAATTTTGCATTGTTCCGTTACGTTATATAAGTATTTGAGGCATCAGCGTGTAAACATCTTTATTACACTGCTGGTTGAGAGCAAGCCCAGGCCACTGGTAGACAGTGTTAGATCCTTGGGAGTATAGCATTTTCTGCTTCTTTTTATCTTTACTTGGATCTGGCTTCAAACCCGTTCGCCCTACCCCACATTAAGAAATGAGCTAGTATCGGGGCGCCTGGGTGGCTCAGTCGGTTGAACGTCCGACTTCGGCTCAGGTCATGATCTCACGGTCCGTGAGTTCGAGCCCCGCGTCGGGCTCTGTGCTGACAGCTCAGAGCCTGGAGCCCGTTTCAGATTCTGTGTCTCCCTCTTTCTGACCCTCCCCCGTTCATGCTCTCTCTCTCTCTCTCTGTCTCAAAAATGAATAAAATGTTAAAAAAAATTTAAAAAAAATGAGCTAGTATTGTATACGAGAGTACTCTGTAAACTGAGGCTTTGTGGAAGTCTATAGGATTGGCATCATCATCATTATTATTACCAGGGGTAGCATGAGAGCCGTATTTCATTGGTCCTAAACTGATCAGGGAGCGTTGCAAAGATGCCTGCAGCACTGGATCTGGGGGACGGGCGCTCGAGGTTAACATAAATGTAGCATTGCCATCACAGTTTGCTATCATTAAAGGATTAATGAAAATGGAAACTTTCACCTTTTACCCTATATACCACTTGTATTTTTTCCCCACAATGATGTGCTCTCGAATTGCTTTTTTTTTAAATTTAAAACATCTCCAAAAGGTAAAAACATATTCCTAGATGTCTAATTTGCATGAAGTGCTATATATAATATTTTATAAACAATCCTGTCTACAAGAATATTGACATTTCCTAGCAGATGAGACGGACGAGACACCAATTATAATACCTTAACATAGTCACCGATCAGCTTACATATTCATTTATTTGAAAGTGTATTTTGACTTAAGAGATGAATATTTGCATACTCCTCATGTATCATGTTCAGAAGTTTATTATTTTTTTTCAAATGTAAGAATATACACGATTCGTTATGATTCCTGGAATTTTGGCTGCTAAAAAGAGCCACTGTTATAATAGTATCCCGTGTGTGTTTTATACTTTTTTGTCCCTCGAAGTGTTGTTCATATCTAGATTTGACCAGCATTCCATCAGCAGATTAGGAACACTAGGTATGCGCAGGGCACGCGTTTGGTACCTCAGTACATCTCACATTTGGGATCACATTATCTTTGTAGGACACCTTGGAGGTTAGGTAATATTTAACCTTGGATTTGCCATAGGTGGAAACCAGTGTAGAAGGTCCTGGTATTTGGGGTGTTGGCTGCACCCCTCCCAGCCCAGCACTCCTTTCCCTTGTCCCTTGGTCACTACTGGAATTTCGAGTTCTGTCCACCCCCTCCCCAGCAGCCTCTGCCACGATTTCTGGTAAGCCCACCTGTGCCACCAGAGTCCCTTTCCGCTTCCCGGCGCTGGGTGTGACGGCTCTTAGGAAGGGCACTTGGTGTCGCACAGGACTAACTTCCTGTGGATCTTCTTCATTCCTCCACCACCTTCAGGAGCTGTCACGACACTTCCGCCCTTCAGAGGAGGCCTCCGGTTTAAATTCACCCGTGTCTGTTCTGACGTCGACATGTAGACCCGGTCACTTACTCTCCTCCACGTAACACGCCCTCATTTATATTTTAGCTTTTATTAAGCACAGTTCATGCTCGAGGTCATAAATCTGACTCTAAAATTCCTTTAAATAACAAATTATTTGACATCCGTTAGTACCCATCTTAATTATTTTTGTCAGTGTCCCTTTTCCGATGGCTTCCTCTTCAAATTGGTGTTTTTAATTCGTTTCTTCACGATTGGACTCAGACGTGTCGTCTCTTGAAGTGTTTTGCTGTGCAGATGGCTTTCACCTTACCAAGTGAGCTCTGCCTGAGCTATGGATTCCCCTGGCTTCCCCTAAGTGAGATTGCAGAAAGAAACCAGGCTTTTGCCTCTCACGGTCCTCTTCCTAGAGTACGATGTTGGGGGAAGTGATCTGACCTCTCAGAGCCTCAGTTTCTCACATTTTAAATAGGGATAATAACACCTATGTGGAGAATTTCTTATAAGGTTTTGATGATTAGAGATAATATATGGCAAAATTATGCCATATAATCAGTGGCAATGATTAACATCATCAAAATTCTTAATAATTATATGGAACTCTTGAAGGTGCCATTATTTTAAGTTATTTATTTATTTATTTTGAGAAAGAGAGAGAGAGAGAGAGAGAGAGAGAGGGAGAGACTGGGAGAGGGGCAGAGAGAAGGAGAGAGAGAGAATCCCAAGCAGGTTCTGTATTGTTGGCACAGGGCCCGAGGTGGGGCCCAGTCCCACAAACCATGAAATCATGACCTGAGCCGAAATTAAGTGTCAGATGCTTAACCAAGCTGAGCCACTCAGGTGCCCCAGAAGATGAAATTATTTGAACAGTAGAACTTCTCAGGTGTCTTGGGGGAGAGGGGTAGACCTTTACATTCTTAAATATTTTAATATTACCAAAAATTATTTCTGGAATGTATTATATACATACTTGCCTACCTTCTTAAGCTGAGTATGCTAATCATCACTTAAGTTGCTCTTGATAATTCAGACTCATGAAGGGAGCCTTGACTTAAATACAGATCCATATGGGGAGGGTGAGCAGTGCACTTACCTTGCTTCTCCAAAAGGGCTTGTGTTCAACTTATGCCCCGCCCTCCCTGTTTTTGATAATTTCTTTTTTGAAATAGTACAATAAACCTTGCTTGCCTGATCTCCCGGGAAATGTGACATGGTGGTTCTTTGGCAAGGCTTAATTAATGAATCAGAGCCAGAAATAGCATTTTGGCCAGTGCGTCTGTGCCTTCCCATAAATCAGAGACATGGAACGCCTTCTCCATCTCCGTTGTGAGTCCTACCCCAGCCAGTCCCGTCATTGCTGATGCTGTCCGGGAGCTCTGCCCTAGAACCCCTCACTCCATACTCTCTGCAGCGTTATCCATCTTACACCCTCCCATGCCTCACTTCTCGCTCTTTTTCTAAATATCTAGACATAGAGATGTTTCTACTTGTGTGTGTCACCATGTTCTCATGGCTGGTTTGCTTGTCTGCTCCCTGGGGAGTTGTTTAACCCCTTTAAGCTAGCCACTCTGTCTTGTTATCCTTTGAATTCTCAGCGTGTATTACATATAGGATCCAGCCTCTATAATCCGTACAATAAGTATTTGTTGGATGAAACAATAAATGAATAATTGAAATGATGAGAGAAATTTGAATTTGAAATTTGTACCAGAAAACAGGCTGAGAATAATTGCTATAATCCACTGAAGAGTTTAGCTCTGAGGTTCCTTGGTATCTAAGGCAAAAAATGAAATTCCACGAAGCTTAGTTTCTCATAAAGGAAGTTGTTATGGGCTGATTTGTACCTCAGAACATGACTGTTTGTGGAGATAGGCTATTTAAAGAAGTAATTAAGTTAAAAAGAGGTCATTAGGGTCAAGCCCTAATCCAATATGGCTGGTATCCATTTTTTTTAAGTTTATTTATTTATTTTGAGAGAGACAGAGCACACAAGTTGACGGGGGGGGGGGGGGTGGCGGGCGGGGGGTGCAGAGAGAGAGAGCGAGAGAATCCCAAGCAGGCTGCGTACTGCCAGCCCAGAGTCCAATGTGGGACTCAAACCCACGAACGCTGAGATCATGACCTGAGGCAAAGTCCAGAGCCAGATGCTTAACTGACTGAGCCACCCAGGCGCCCCAGGCAGTATCCTTCTAAGCAGAGAGGATCAGGATGCAGCTACACTTGGAGGAAAGACCATGTAAAGACACAGAGAGAAGACGGCCATTAATAAGCAAAGGAGAAAGGCCTCAGGAGAAACCAATCCTCGATCACAGACTTCCAGCCTTCAGAACATCTCCGTTGTTTCAGCCACCCAGTCTGTGGTACTTTGTTATAGCCACCCTAGCGAACTAACATAGAAGCCAAATCATTTTTTCTTTGCATTAAATTCTGAGATTCTTTTAAACAAGGATTTTTATTTAAGCAGCAATGAATAGCACAATATGCCAGAATCTTTAATAACTTCTGCAAAAGGTAGACATAATCGTCATGTGATTTCTTTTATACTGACCTTCCCTAACAGCAAAGCATATATAATATTAAACCCCAACTTAAGGACAGTATTTTTCTTATAATTCAGAAAAATGCTATCCTCTGTGCTGCTGCTTGCCCTTGACCTGTTTCCCCATTGTACGTGAATTCCCAGACCACAAAACAGTAAACTGTGGTAACCCTGTGCACATATTTCCTACTGGAATTTTTTGTCCATGGAGCATAAAGGAAAAGGAGGCCCTTTGTTGGGGGAGGTTTACTGTAAAGCACAAATCCATTGTCATCAACAGAAGAAGCTCTTCCTGCTGACATGACACCAGGCAGTTTCCACTAAGCTCTCTCTCATGTTGGAATAGAATCCCAGACACAAGCAGCACCTACCGTCTCCACTTTCCTGTAACAGTACAGCCAATCCGTCCTGTATGCGGCCACCCTGTATACTGCCTTCATGTTGGACCAGCTGTCCCTGGCAGGGCCTTTTGAATTAATATTTTATGATCTGAATAACTTCATGTTCCATAGCTGAGTCAGTGAATTAGCATCTGGGAACAAAGAGGTGGTAAAATTGGCCTCCTCGGAGAGCTCTGCTGTGGGCTCCAGTGAAGCAGGTGCACTGCCCATATGCGTGCCAGGCACTTTGACACCAGTGACTTTCACTGAATTAGGAAAAAACATCGGCCCAAGTATAACCTTCTGCTTTATAACTCAAGGAGAAATGTGTGCGACCTTTCAATAGCAGCTCCCCCTCCAAGGCTGTCTTCTTTACTGTCCTCATCCCTTTCCTGGTCTCGGCCCTTCTTACCAGTCTCCTGTGTCTTTTTTTTTTTTTTTAATTTTTTTTTTCAACATTTTTAATTTATTTTTGGGACAGAGAGAGACAGAGCATGAACGGGGGAGGGGCAGAGAGAGAGGGAGACACAGAATCGGAAACAGGCTCCAGGCTCCGAGCCATCGGCCCAGAGCCTGACGCGGGGCTCGAACTCACGGACCGCGAGATCGTGACCTGGCTGAAGTCGGACACTTAACCGACTGCGCCACCCAGGCGCCCCATCCAGTCTCCTGTGTCTTATGGGAGTCAGCCTACAGGAAATTACAGCCGATCTTAAATCCTGTTTGGAAGAATACAGAGCCAAAGCAAACAAATAAAAGTACAGATTAGAATGAGCTAGGACTTTCACTTCTGGGTATATATCCAAAAGAATTAAAGCAGGCTCTCAAACAGATATTTCCACGCCCATGCTCATAGCAGCATTCTTACCAATAGCCAGGGGGTGGAAGCGACCCAAGTGTCCATCGACAGATGAACGCATAAACAAAATGTGGTACATCCTTACAATGGAATACTCAACCTTAAAAAGGGAGGAAGTCTGACACAGGCTACAACATAGATGAACCTTGAGGACATTATACTAAATGAAATAAGCCAATCACAAAAGGACAAATTCTGTATGATTCCACTTACTGGTGGTACCTACAGTAGTCAAAAACATAGAAAGCAGGAAGGTGGTTATCGGGCTGGGCGCAGAATGGGGAGTCAGTATTTAATGGAGATGGAGTTTCAGTTTGGGAAGATGAAAAAGTTCTAGAGATCTGTTGTATAACAATATGGATATCGTTAATACTACTGAATGGTACACTTACAAATGGTTAAGATGGTAAATTCTGTGTTGTTGCTTTTTTGTTTTTAAGCACAATTGCAAAAAAACAAAAACAAAAACAGGCTAGAAATAGAAGATCTACAGGGAACCGGGGTGTCCAGAAAAGGCTTCCTGAAAGGCAATGGCCAACAGCAAAGGAGATCGATGGGGGCTTTGTCTTTAATGGCCTCTGCACAGAGAATGGCAAACAGCACGATGTGGCAAGTCTAACAGGAGCCTCTCCACTTAATCTGGGACTCCAAGAAGCCACATCCTACTCTTAGGACTAACTAAACACACTCTGTCAACACCATCCCCACTAAGGGACTGCATAGAAAGCTACCTGCCTCAAACTTTGGTGTGGGTTTGCAGCCCTTATTCATCCTGGATCACATGGCTGATCCAAACACCTCACACAAAGAGTTTATGTTAAGATGGTGCCAGCTTGGTATTGCATTCTCGTGCCTAGCAGAAACAAAGGCGAATTTTAATCCTGAAGAGCACAGCTTTAATATTGCTGTCAAGGAATTCATTCAAATAAAGATCCAAGGAAAATACGATTAAGTGAAAAGTTACAAAATATGTTAGAAAACATGAGACCATGAATAAGAGCCAGCAAAGTCAACAGAAAGCAGAAACAGACTCTCAGTGGATTTAGAAGTTGTAATGATCAGATTCAGAATATGGATTAAGAATGTTTCACGTGGGGCGCCTGGGTGGCTCAGTCGGTTAAGCGTCCGACTTCGGCTCAGGTCATGATCTCACGGTCTGTGAGTTCGAGCCCCGCGTCAGGCTCTGTGCTGACAGCTCAGAACCTGGAGCCTGTTTCAGATTCTGTGTCTCCCTCTCTCTCTGCCCCTCCCCTGTTCATGCTCTGTCTCTCTCTGTCTCAAAAATAAATAAACGTTAAAAAAAAATTAAAAAAAAAAAAAAAAAAAGAATGTTTCACGTGTATGAAAGAAATAAAAGAAGGGATTGCAAATGTCAGAAGCAAAAGGCCACATAATGACCAAACAGATCTGAAAAAGCACCAGATACTAGAAATGACCCATATATAATAAAAATAAAACTTTAAGGGATTTAATGGGAGATTTGACACGTAAGATTTGAAACAATTATATACGTGTAGCACCGAGAGATGAAGAGGTAAATAGGAAAGAAGGTTAAGAAGCGTGGATGTCAGGGGCATCTGGGTGTCTCAGTCGGTTAAGCATCTGACTCTTGATTTCAACTCAGGTCACGATCTTACCATTTGTGGGTTCGAGCTCCATGTCTGGCTCTGCGCTGACTGTGCAGAGCCTGCTTGGGATTCCTTCCCTCTCTCCCTTTCTCTCTGCCCCTCCCCTGTTCTCTCTCTCTCTCTCTCTCTCTCTCTAAATAAATAAACATTAAAAAAAAAGAAATTTATTAAAAAAAAAAAAAAAAAAGGAAAGAAGCATGGAGGTCAGGACAAGAAGGTTTACTGTTCTCCTTGTCAGAGTTCCAGAGGAGATGAAGGGAAGAGCAACAAAGCAAATATAATTTAAAATTTAAAGTTTAAGATAACCCACAGATACAGGCATTAGTGCCTTGGCAAACTGGTGAGGAAGGGACAAACATTTTAGTAAATGGCGCTGTGACAATAGTGTTCTTATGGGAAAGAAAACAGACCCTTATATCATGTACAGAAACCCCTGGTAGATGCATAACTTAAGTGTGAAAGGCAAAAGTATATAATTTTAAGTACAATTATATAATCAAATACCCTTACGACTCTGGGTAGAAAGGGATTTGATAAACAAGGTACCAAAAGTGCAAAACTTTTGTACTTTACAGGAAAAAATGGATAAATGAGATTTCACTTAAATTAAGAACACCTGTTTATCAGTAACACCATAAGGAAAGTGAAAAGACAAGCCATAAACTGGGAAAATATCTGTAACACGCATGATTAATAAAGGTCTTGACCATATGGGTACATATATGCATATATACACACACATGCACACGTAGACACATATAAGCTAATAAAAGACAAACAAGCAGCCAAAAACTAAAAGTGGACGAAGATGCTCAACTTCATTAATAATGAGGGAAATGCAAATTAGAATAAATTTGAAATATTTTATATGCCAGATTAGCAACAACTAAAAAGTACCTGATGCTCTCAAATGTTGGTGCGGATGGGGAGCGACACGATGTTTGTCTGCTGTTAGTGGGAGTACAGACTGATAGAATCACTTTAGAAATCTTATTTTTCCAAGGTGTTTTCTAGTAAATTGAACATTTCCATATCCAGTAATTGCATTTGTGCGCTTTCTGGAAACGTCCATTTGCTTCCTAGTAAAGCTGAATGTGTGGTACAGCTGAACATTTGCATTCTTAGCAATTCCATTCCTAAGTGTATGTTAGGTGTCTGTTCTAAAGAAATCCTTGCACATATGTACCAGGAGACATTTCCAAAAATGTTCATAGCAGTGTAATAGTAAAAAAAAAATTTTTTTTTGAAAAAAAAAAAGACCCTAAATATCCAACAGTAAAGCAGATAAGTAAATTATGGCATGTCCGTATAATGCAATATTATTCAACTGTGAAAATAGATGCCACAGCTGTAAAACAGCATGGATCAGGCTCAGGAACATAATGTGGAATGGAAGGGAACAAAGGCAAGTTGCAGAAGCATACATAGGCTGTGGTTTCATATCCACGAAGTTCAAAAACATAAACAGTATAGAAGTTGTGGATGTAATAAGCAGAGTAAAACAGAAGAAAACAAAAGGAATGATAAACACAAAACTCAGGACAGTGATGATCCCTGAAGGAATAGGGAAGGAGAGGTGTCCGCGGTGTGGCCCCCAGGGAACTTCTATGCTAGCGGTAATGCCCTTTTTGTTATACTGGGTGATAGCCACGCAGCTATTCACTCAATTGGGGTTCGTGGGTTTTTTTAATACTCTACACACATTTAAAAGATATGTATTTGCATTGATTCAATATTGAATGAAACTATTCATTTTTAAAAAGCATGGTACCCTAGGGGCACCTGGGTGGCTCAATTGGCTAAGCATCTGACTCTTGATTTTGTGTCAGGTCATGATCTCACGGTTTCTGGGATTTAGTCCCATGTCGGGCCCTGGCATGCATTCAGCATCTGGTTTTGAGTCTGTGAGACAGTTGAATGTCTAAGAGGTGTTTTTGTACAGGCAATAGGATGCCACAGACTGAGTCCACCGTATTCTTTTTTATTTTCCTATTCCCAACCTTGTGCCGGGCTCAGAAGAGTTACTCATTAAGTATGTTAGACGAATCAATGAAGAGGAATTTTCTTTTCAAAATTAAATTCTTCTCCACAAGATTAGAGCCAACCAGAAATGAATCTGGGCTTAAAACATTTTGAATCTGGAATTAAATTTTCCTCTGTTTCTATTTTATTGGTTTAGATTTTTTCTATAGATATTTCCGTTTTTTCTTATATCAGGCCTCACCAATGACCTACAAAATTGGCAATGAAAATTTTTTTACTCTTAGTAAAATTTAAATATTTATTCTGATGTTGCATTAAATAACATATCTTTAAAAAATTAATCCATTTAAGATCTTCAGTTAAATTCTGATCTTTTATGAGAACTATTTTCATGGCAGTTTCTTGGCCTTAATTAACATCAGTGTTTTGATGGGAGTCGCATAAATTTAATGGTACGTTATAATGGAATGGAAGTGTGTTGGTAAGAAAGACCCTTTTTGTTGATCATTATCTTTCTCTTAGAGTACCCTTTTTAATGAAATATGTTGGTTTACATTTCAGAATTTGAACATCTGCTTTCTATACTGTTTTATTATGAGGTACGTTTATGACAATAACATGTCAGTATGAAACCCTTTCTCTGTTGTTTCTTTTGGTATGTAAAAGCATCTGAGTCAGGATCTGGAAGACTCGTCGTGTTCTTCAACACAAGGAAAATTTAACCGAGAGCAGTTTTACAAGTTTATCATTTTCCCTGGCAAGTGGATTAAAGTCTGGTATGATCGACTTACCTTGTTGGCGTTACTTGATCGGTAAGCCACTGAGCATGCAAACGTACGGAGAAGACACAATGGGGGCATAACAGGGCACTCACATGCTTATAAAAAAGAAATTGCCACTTGCTAAGGTTCTCTGGAACATTTTCAAGAGGTATGCCTTTTGTGCTGCAAACCCAAAGGCGAAGCCGTGAGATCTTGACCACTGGAGAAATTGTAATTTAGCAATTACTGTAGGAGATTAGAGAATTGGGGGAACACTGTTCAGATTTAAGGTCGGCTCTGGGGACAGTATTAAGTGTTGGTCTACTCACGGTTTGCCACATTTTTGTAGGAGGGCTTGGGGTTCATGGGTAGTGTGGGGCCTGGCTGACTGGATGCGGGCAGGGGGAGAGGAGGGCAGATGGAGCCCTGTGATTTCTAGCTTTTCTCCTCAACAGCTGAGGCTACTTCTCACTCTTGTCTGAGATACACTAATTGGAACATTAATCTCTCCTTTAAACCCTTTGCTCTTTCTCATCTCTTCTTTCCATTGTTTGTGAAGATGAAACGCAGGGTTGGAGATGCAGTCGCTGGGCGGGGAGGGAGAAGAGGGAAGGAGAAGGTCCAGTTAGTTAAAGCACGGTGGAGACGGGGCCGGGTTGGGAACTTCCCATATCCATCCCTGCCCCCGACCTCACGATATACAAAGGACGGGATTTTCATCTTCAGGGGCTGTGCAGTTCTGATGGGAGTGTTGGTTTGAAAATCGAAGATGGCTTGAGGCACCTGGGTGGCTCAGTCAGTTAAGCGTCTGACTTTGGCTCAGGTCGCCATCTCATGGTTTGTGAGTTCGAGCCCTGCATCAGGCTCTCTGCTGTCAGTGCAGAGCCCGCCTCGGATCCTCTGTCCCCTTCTCTCTGCTGCTCCTTTACTCTCTCTTTCTCTCTCAAAAATAAATAAACATTTAAAAAAGAAAAGAAGATTCAACACGCCTTTACTGACACTGTCATCAGCAAATGTGGAGTTTCACAGTTAAATGCCAGCCAGTGGGGGCGGCGGGAAAGCTGATTGCCTGCCATCCTATGGTTGGTCCCTCAGTGACTGATTGTTATAGTAATGTCTTACTAAAAAACTATAGTCATGCAAAATTACAACAGTAAATTTCAGGACCCACAAGTCAGGGAATGGAGTTATAATGGTTTTTCTAACAACACTACGTCACCCCAGAGGCACACACTTAAGATGAACATTTCAAACATAACTGGAATCATCCAAAATAACACATCCTGTTAGATGAGTTAGTTTTAGGGGTTTTTTTTTTGAAATATTAATTTTTTTTTCTGTTTAAAAGGAATTGCTGAAAGTTGGACTACCTCGTGTTAGCCCTTCATATTAAAAACAAATGTTTCTGTACATTTCTAGGTGTACATTATTTAAATGCACTCAGTGGCAACAGATTAACTGAAAATCTAATTAAAGTCTGGAAAAGGATGATGAGGATTATTACAGTTTTAAAAAGTTTACAGTTTTATAGTTTTAATCGCTTCTGTTGCAGTGGGTTTGAATTCAGTGTTAAGGGTTTTGTAGAGACAGCATTACGTTCTTAGGCATGGGTCGCTCAGCTGGTACAGGGAGCCCCTGGGGATCAAGCCCCGTGCCACCACTTACTCGTGCTGTGATCCAAGGATGACTGTGAAACCTCCCTGTTCCTCAGCTTCCTGTCTGCTAAATGGGGATCATCTATATACACGGAGATTATGAGGTTTAAATAAAATTAGCTATGGAAAGTGTCCTTTAAATATTAGCTGCTGTTGCTGTTACTATGACCTGAAATGTGGCCCAGAACCCAGAAAGAAGAAAAATAAATAAAAATAAAATAAAATTAGTGTAGCCAAAGTAGATGCTGTCAAGTCCAGACACATTTAGGCCCTTAATTCGTAGGGGAAATCGTCCTGTTTTCAGAGCCCATATCAGCCTACTTTCAGGCATCTCCCAGCACACGTGGGGATCTGGTTTTCCAGTTCACGGTCAATTAAGAGGGGAGATCAGACGACATGAGGCCCGAACTGACAGCAAGGACAGAGGAAGAAAAGCCCAAACACTAACCTAGAAAAACCAAGCAGCTTGGGACCTTTGCAGGGAGAGTGTATTTCCCCAAACAGGACCGTGGACCAGAATCACCTGGGAGCTTTGTGACACTACAGATTCTAGGAGTGAGAAGTCACCACTTCAGCATGGCCTTGAGTACAGTGTAGGGCTGTATTATGGCATCCCTCGCCAGCTCACCTTCTTTGTGAGGACAGTTATGATCTGAAAGTCCTGTTTAAGAAAGCAGGAACTTACACAATACATTTTTTATGATGATTGTAAAATTCCAAAAGGCATCAATAAATTACCTTTTGACGTTCATTGGGGGACATTATATTTAAAATCCCCCATGGATTAATGAACTTGAGTTGCCAAATTAATGTTTATAAGGAAGTTATGCATAATAAAAAACAAACCGTAAGGGTTGAGCAGGAAGTAGAAGAAATTGGTGAATTAAAAGCACTGAAATTGAGCTAATCATTGCTATAAACTCTCATAGCTTCAGGCTTTCTGCTTCATAATTTTCAACTTTACTCTGGAACTCAGGCTGATTTTCCTTGAAAATACTTCCTTATTCTCTGATTGTACCTTCACGGTTCCTGTGATTTCAACATCTCCTATTTGCTTTTGGTTTGGCATTCATTCTACTCAGGTGTTTTTGGACTTGTCCTTAATCTCCTTTATTTTCTCTTATACATTTTTTTATTCTGCTATTACCCCATCTTGCAAAACACATAGATTTTATTTTCATTTCTCTAGTTACGATCTAAAATAAAATAAAAAGCTAAAATAAAAAGCTGCCCATCTGGGCATCGTTTTATTCATTTTTTCATTAATTCAACAAATATAGTAAAAGGAAAAACCACCCAAACCCCAGGCACCTGCTCCATGTGAGGCTCTGCCCTGGGCACTGAGAACAGAGCAGTGAGTGGAACAGGTGTGGTCCCTACCCTCATGGGGCTTGTATTCTACTGCATGAGACAGGCTGAAATAGAGTGGAATAGGTGCCGTGAAGGACATACATAAAGGCCTGGGGTAGAGGAAAGTGGGGGACAAGGGACACCATGTCAGAACAGGTGGTTGCGGAAGTGTTTCCTGAGGAGGAAATACGCAAACCAAGATAGATATAAGGCAAGGAGGCAGCCCCGTAACAAGTAGGGGGAGAATCGTTCATGCTCTTCAAACAATCTCATTGTCAGTGTCGCCATCTTGAGAACACGCTCTCATCTCTCCCATCCTCGAAAGTCCTTTTGGCCCACTTTCCCGCCAACCACTGTCTGGTATCTCTGTGCTCTTTTGCAGCAAAACTCCGTGAAGAGCTGCCTGTGCGTGTTTGTCTTCTCTCTTCTCTCATTTTCTCATAAACCCATATGTTTGCTTCCTGACTCCAACACTGCACTTGTCAAGGTCACCGTTGACTTCACTGGTCAGTCATCATTTTACTAGACCCATTTACCACCTTTGACAGAGTCGATCCTCCTCCTTGGTATGCTTCCTCTCTTGGCTTCCAGGATCCAGCCCTCTCTTGGTTTTCCTTCTGCCTAGCTGGTTACTGCTTCACGGGACAGTCACCTGTGCAGGTAGCCTCTGCCTCCTGACCCCCTTGATGTTGGGTGTTTCACGGCCCTTGGTCTCGGTCTCCTTTCTTTCTCTGTCTACCCTCTTTTCTTTAGTGATTGCATTTAGTCTCATGGCTTTAAATACCGCTGAGGTGCCAACAACTAAGATTTGGACCTGCCTCCTGAATTGCAGACTTGTCTCTCCATCTACCAGCCTGACATCTCATGACCACTGTCCAAAACTGAGTTCTTTACCACTGCTTCGTCTCCCATCTGCTCCACCAGCTGTCTTCCCCACCTCAGCTGACGACAACCCCATCCTTCTAATTTCTCAGGTTAAACATCTTGGAGTCAACCTTGTATCTTCTTTTCTTTTACACCCTCAGTCAGCCTCTCACAGGGAATCATGTTCACTGTTTCTCCAGATGTATCTGCTACATCCCACCTTACATGTGACCACCCTTGTCTCTTGATGAGAGACCACTCTTGTCTCTCATCAGGGCCACTGCAATAGCATCTCCTGCCTCTACCTGTTCTCCCTGTGCACTTTTTTTTATTTTAAGTTTATTTATTATTTGGAGAGAGACGGGGTGGGGAGGGGCAGAGAGGGAGAGAGAGAATCCCAAGCAGGCTCTGCACTGTCAGCACAGAGCCTGACACGGGGCTCGATCCCACGAACCATGAGATCACGACCTGAGTAGAGATCAAGAGTCAGACGCTTAACCAATGGAGCCACCTAGGTGCCCCCCTCCCTGTACAATATTGTAACATGCTGTTCTGCTGACCACCCTGCGGTGCCCCCCATTTCACTCATGAATGAAAGCCAAAGTGCTCAGAATGCCTCAGAGTCCCCATGATCTAGCCACTGCTTTGCTCTCTGACCTCACTTCCTGCTACTGCCATGGACTCCTTCCCACCCACACTGGTCTTCCTGCCATTCTTCACCAAGCCAGGCGTTCCTCCAGCCTTGAGGGCTTTGCATTGTCTGTTCCCTCTCCTCTCCTCTCAGATATCTGCGTGGCCATCCGCCTCGCCTTTCAAGTAGCACTTCTCTGTGGGGCTTAGCCTGACCTTCCTGCTTAAAATTACAGCAGTTCCCCACCCCCACCGCCACAGTTCTTCTCACCTTGTTCTGATCATTTTTTGATTGCGTGAATCATCCTCAAATGCTGTCTAATATCCTTATGCAGTGTGCGTATTACTTATTTCATGCCATGGCCCTCTGGAAGGAAAGCTTCAAAAGTTCTGCTCACTGATGTATTCCAAGCCTCTGGAGCAGTGCTGAGCCCTCTTGAGTGACCAAACAAATCAACCTCCCTTCGCAAACCAGCGCCCCTTCCCAACTTCTGCCGTTGATGTTGCCATGATCCTTTCTTCCCCACATTGAAATCTTGAGACCTTCTTTGTTCTTTCAGCCAGCCTTTCACTGTGCACAGTCCATTCCTTTCTGCCCTGCTCTTGCTGTGTCTTGACATCACATTGCCTCGCCAGTTTCCCACTGCCCTCTCAGGCCCTCGTTCCTTCTCCCCTGGAGTGTTGTTTATCCCACTCTGCTCTATTTCCTCTCCAGTGCATCTTGTCAGCCTCTGCCAGATGAATCTTTCTGACTTATCTGTACTGCCTCAATCACAGAACTCCTTGCCCAGTGAGTAAACTTTTTAACCTGATATTGAAATACAGATACATAAGGAGCCGTGAGAGTGGAGTCATGGGGTGCTGGGGCAGAGGAATGGAGTCGTGCTGGGGGAGAAACCAGTGGTGGGGGGGGAATATTTTTCAGGAACGTTATTTTTCCCCCCTAAATAGGAAAAATGTCTGGTCATTTAACTGAAATTTTTGGTTTAAAAAAAATTTTCCTAAGCTTTAGATATCTTTAAGTATACATTGAAATGTTATGAGTACACTAAAAACTACATAACGGATTTTATGGACCTGAACTAACAAAATATATTCAGCTCTATAAAAAGCACATAGTGGAAAACAAAAAAAAAAAATCCCATAAATTTTCCTTTCCACCAAAGGAGGAATCTTGGTCCCCCCAGGAGTTGTTTTTTTTTTTTCTTTTAACTTTCAACTTGAGCATGATAATATCTGAGTTCTTCACATTTCTATGCGTCTTGCTTCTATACATCTTAAGTGACTGGTTAAAAAATAAGCAAAAGGTATGAACAGACACCTCACCAAAGGAGATATACAGGTAGCAAATAAGCATATGCAGTGACATTCCACGTCATATCATTGGGGAATTGCAAAGGTAAACAATAGTGATATGTACTGCACCCCGATTAGCATGGCCAAATCCAAAGCACCAACCACACCAAGTGTAGCCGAGGATGTGGAACAGTAGGAACTCCCTTCATAGTTAGAGGGAATCCAAGATGGCAAGGCCATTTTGGAAGATAGCTTGGTGGCTTCTTGCAAAACTGAACATGTTCTTACCATGGGACCCAGCAGTCATGCTCCTTGGTGCAAATGAGTTGAAAGCTTTGGCTAACACAAAAACCTACATATGGATATTTATAGAAGCTTTATTCATAGTTGCCAAGACTCAGAAACAACCAAGTTGTTCTTCAATAGGTGAAAGGGTAAACCATGGTACATCCATACACCATATGGATGTATTCCATATACTAAAATAGTATTCAGTGATAAAAAGAAATGAGCTATCAAGCCATATAAAGATATGAAGGAAGCTTGAATGCATCTTACTAAGTGAGAGAAACTGACCTGAAAAGGCTACCCGCTGTATGATTCCAACTGTATGACATTCTGGAAAGGAAAATCTGTGGGGACATAAAAAGATCAGTGGTTGCCAGAGGTTGGGGGAAAGCAGGGTAAGTAGGCAGAAAAGGATTTTTAGGGCAGTAAAAATAATCTACATGATACTGTAATGGTGGATACATTTCACTACACATTTGTCCAAACCCATAGAATGTACAACACCAAGAATGAACCATAATGTAGACTCCTGACTTTGGTTGATAACAATGTGTCAATGTTGGTTGGTCGATAGTAACAAATGTACCACTCTGGTGGGGGATGTCGATGGGGAGGGGGCAGGTGTGTGCGTGTGTGCGCGTGTTTGCGGGGTGGGCTATGCGAGAACTCTTTGTACTTTCCCTCACTTTTGCTGTGAATCTGAAACTGCTCTTACAAAACAAAGTATATTAATTTGGAAAAACACAGGAGTGCCTGCTTGCCAGGAGTACACTAGATACCTGTCCCGTTCTGAAAATCATTTAATGGGACAGATCGGTATGTTCCTGAGCGACAATTGGCGAGGTAAAAAAATATGCGTATCATTCTTGGGCTTCCTGGATGAGTCGGCTGAGCATCCGACTCTTGATTTCGGTTTAGGTCATGATCTCACGGTTCGTGAGTTCAAGCCCCGTGTTGGGCTCTGTGCTGAGCGTGGAGCCTGCTTAAGATTTGCTCGCTCTCTCTCTCTCTCTCTCTCTCTCTCTTTCCATCTGCTCCTCTCCCCCACTCATGCTCTCTCTCTCTTTCAAAATAAATAAATAAACATTAAAAAAACCAATATGCTCAGCTTTCTTGGGAATGACCCATCTGAACTCCTGACGTTGTGGCCACACCATTCTCCCTTGCTCCATTTCAGCCTCTTCCACCCATCGCTATGCCCTCCCATGTAAAGCCTCCTCCCATAGAAGCCTTTCACCTCTAAAGTCATAGTCCCAGCCACTGACCATCCTCAAATGTTGCCAATGCCAAGCTATACCAAGCACTTGGGCCCGTCTGCTTTCTCCTGTCTAGCAGCCTCCTCTGCCCTTGTTGCCTCCCCCATTCTACTTAGCCTCCAAGATCCAGCCTTCATCCCCTTGTCTCGGCACCTTAAAGCTCCCTTACCCTGTCTACCTTCACACCCAGCGACAGCATGCCCACCTCCGGATGAGCCCATCTCTGCATCTCACACCTCTTATGCAAAGGTCCCTCTCGGTCCCAGTGAGACTGTGGTCACAACACACCTCAGTCAGACCCTCTTACACGTCAGCTCTCCAGCTCCTGAAACTGGGAATCGGATTCTGGCTGAGGAGATTGTATCTAGGAGGGATTTCCTGCTTCAGCCAGGTGATAATGCACCTCCTCTGCCTCCCCCCACCTCCCGCCCGCCACACTTAAAGGAACCAGCACAGCTCTTTGTCTGAAAGACATTTCACTATCATAGGTGGAATAGTTAATTGTTCTCCCCCCAGGAAACCCAGTTTAGTGATCAAAGAGACTCATGGAGTTATATTTCGTTTCTTCCAATAACAGAAGTTCGGGATTAAAATAGGGATTTCACTTATAAAATACAAGAATAATGAAAGAAAGAAAGAAGCCTTAAAATGCTGTTACCACATATAAAGGCATGCTTCAAAAGCTTAAAAAGCCAAACTATTCTGTTCATGTCAGTCATTTTAGAAGCATTCAGGTATTATCTTTAGGAGCAGACTCACTTTTTACTTCCTTGGTTCTTATTTATTTTCCCCAGAACTGAAGATGTCAAGGAAAATGTGCTGGCAGTTTTACTCATTGTCCTGGTTTCCCTACTCGGATTTCTGACCTTGAACCAAGGCTTTTGCAAAGACATGTGGGTGCTCCTCTTCTGCCTTGTCATGGCCAGCTGCCAGTATTCCCTGTTAAAGGCAAGACCACATCTAATTCTTACCATCACTAATGTATCCTTGAAATCATGAGATGATGACACAGACACTTCTGATTTGTGTTCTAGAGCGTTCAGCCTGACCCCGCCTCGCCAATACACGTAAGTTTCGAATAACAGGCAAGTAGCTTGTCTCGTCTGCTTGTGTTGAAGAGAGGGGAACAAAATCTGTCCAAGAGGCAAAATATATATCAATGTGCATCTATTGAATATATACATAGAAATATGAATGCATGGTTGCCGATTTCAGGCTAGATCTGAGAGCGTGGTGTGAGTGGCAGTGGTGGGGGGGCGGTGTACAGGGTGGCGAGGGTCTTTTCTGTCCCGCTGGACTCATGTCAGGGTAGACCATGCAGCCCAGTGTGGGAAGGCCAGGCTCTGCAGTCAGACTGCCTGCTTTTGTTTCCTGGTTCCTCCGCTTGAACGTTGAACTCGGAAGAAGATACATGTACTTGCCATGTCTCTGTTTCTCTGCATGCAAATAAGGATGATAAAAATGCCTGTCGGGATTAAATAATCTATGTAAATTCCTTAAAACGGTGCCTGGAACATAGACATTGCTTAGTAAGTGGGAGCTATCGTTATTGGTAATATCAGTTGTGTAAGCATGAACCATTATTCTTTTTACATGAAGCTGATCTCCTCCTAGTCCACATTTTCGAGAGTATTGTTACTTTTCTCCCACATGATTTTGGGCTCATTTAGAACTGAGACGCTGGGTTCGCCGATACTGACCTGTTGGTGCTCCGGCATCCTTCCGTGAGCTCTGAATCACACATAGCTTCCTCTGACCCAGCTGCCCTTCCCTTGCAGGATGCTAAGTGACAGGGTCCGGCACTGTCCCTGCAGGTACCCTGGCTACCACATGCCTTTGGTCTAATCCCCTGCCCGGTGGACCTCTCAGCTCTTAGAGGACTTTCTCTTCTTTGTTAGGGTGAGCTGTGGGCCCCCAAGAAAACCGGAGAAAGGAAGCTTGATCTTAGCTCCATTGTGCTTTTAAAAAATTCATATCCAGGATTTAGGACTGCTTTTAAATCTGTGATAGCTCATGTTTAGCTCATAGTAATTAAGAAAAGCTTATAATTGGACGATCACATGGCATACGTTGCTATCTTGTTAAATTCCTCTGTTCCCCGTAATTGGTTTACATATAATACATCTTCTTTTTATTCCAGAGTCTGAATGTCAAGATGAGTAGAAGCAGCATAATTAGGGTATTAAGATGTATTGTTGTGATTATCGTCAGAAATCTGGGTTAGCTGGAGTGAGCAGAGATGTGGAACTCTGAAATTTTTTGTTCGAGCCCACCCTAGATGCCACGTCCTCCCCTTCTGCTTCAGTAAATAAACCCTCCTTTCTAGTGATGACACCTCAGTGTCACCGTTTTTCTGGGTGACTTGGGGGAGGGGTGTTACGTGCTGTTAAACATTCATTTCCCGCATGTACCTTCAGCAATAATGCAGAACATGCTAGTAAAGGTGGATGGTGACTACAGCTGCATAATCCCTGTGGATTTGTCAAGTCTGTTAGCAACAACCCTATGTCATCGCTCTAAGTTGGAGTTATATTGTCTATGTTGGTCTAGCTCCTCGAGGACTCAGTCAAGTAGCTATTCCTTTCCCCCAAGCAAGCGTGTCATAGTGAGGGAGTTAAGAAATGACTTCTCTTGCTGTCATAGTAAGACATAGCCAGACACCTGTTTATTAGTTCTTGTACACCGATTTCTAAGTAGATTAGTCCCTGATTTGATTTGGCTTTTTTTTTTTTTTTTTTTTTTTTAACAGTTCTGGTGGGGAGAGAAAATACGGTAGCTGCAAAATGTTTCCTCTTGCAATCTGACTGAACCATGTGGGCATTTAGAAGGCAAATTTATTGTCTCCAGTTTATAAATGTGCAGACCTCAGAAAGGAGATGGTCAGGGGAGCTGACCAAGGCTGGGCGCAGAGATGGCTCTCAAGCCTGCTGCCGACGCCAGCCCCGGTCATCAGATGGACCAAAGTGCTTTCCAGAAATGACATTGTTTTGTACATTGTAGGGGGAGGGGTTATTAATAAATTCAGACACTTCTTGCTCTGAGAGTGATTGACCGACTTTTCTTTTTTTTTGTTTCCTTCTGGAGAACACAGGTGGCAGATTTTGAGCAAGTTGTTAAAACCAGAAGATAGCAAAATAGAAGTCACAGTTTTGCATAACACTGTATATTTCAGATGTAAATGCAGAATTAATGACGTGCTGATAGATACTGTACAGTAGACCCTGGGCCTGAAAGAGATGTGTCTGGTTATAAAAGAAAACAGGTCTAGCAGAGCTTAAAAAGTGATGGTTCAGGTGGATACTGGCAGCACCTGAGGATCAGACTGTCAATAAAGCAGTGGATGGACGAGGAAGCTTTTAACTGGCGTACCCAGATCTGTGCACAGGTCTAACCAACAGTAACCACTGATGATCACCCGGGAAGCAAAATTCAGTAGGGTACGTTAAGAGGCAACAGAAAACTGGCATCTCCTGCACAGAGGCAGACTCAGGTGTCTTTCCCAGCAGCAGCAGGGATTCTGAGTTGGTGTGGCTGAGGCCGCGCCTGGGAATCTGCATTCACCGCCCTCCCTCCCCCCGACAGGGATGACAGTGGTGGTGATCTCAAATGATACATGACAAACGCTGGGGTGGCATGCAGATTTAGGGATTTGAATCCAGCCTGACGATGTACAAAGTATGAGATCTTGGGCAAGTTAGTTCTCTGCATCTCAGGTTTTTCGTCTGTGAGAGAGGAAATCATGACAGAGGAGCATAAGGGGATTGGACAAGATAAGGTGCTCAGGTGCTCAGCACAGTATCCGATAGTACGGTGGAAGCACTTGACGAATCTTAGCAACTTTTTTACGGCTAAACTGTGAACAAGAGCAGCCTCAGTTGGATTTGGTGAAGAGCGGATTGGACAATACGTGTAATGAGCCCGGCGCAGGGCTTCGAGTGACTCAGTCCTCTGTAAACGTTTCTTTCCTTGTCTCTTTCCACTCGGCGTAGTTATCGTTTCGTTGCTTACAGTACCAACTCCAAAGAGCAAGGGCTGCATCTTGTTATGTGTTCTCCTGGGTGAACTACGGCAACTATACAGTGAGGACATTTGGTACCACTTCCTGTTATATACAAAATCATCGGGAATGATTTTTGTGAATACGCTTCCGATCTTGGAACAGCTTTAGAGGTACAGAGCGCTTGGGAAGATAGTACAGAGAGTTCCCACATACCCCACACCCAGTTCCCCTACTCGTTATTTACCTCTTGCATCCAGTTGTGACATTTGTCGCAAGTAGTGAGCCAATATTGATACATTGTTAGTAACCAAAGTCCATATTTTACTCAGAGTTCCTTAGTTTTAACCTGATGTGCCTTTTCTGTTTGAGGACCTCATCGAGAATAGCACATTATGTTTAGTTATCATGACAGCTTCTCAGACTTTGCTTATTTTTTGATGAGCTTGACGGTTTTGAGGAGTATTGGTCAGGGATTTTGTAGACTGCCCCTCAGTCGGGATTTATCTGATGTCTATTTTATGATTAGACCGGGGTTATAGAATTTTGGGAGCAAGACCATTGAGGGGAAAAGCCATTTTCATCACATCACGTTGAGGCTATGTACTGTCTACGTGACTTAACCGCTGTTGGTGTTGACCTCGATCACCTAAGTGGGGGTAGTGTCTGTCAGAGGAATGATATTAAATGACCTATAAAAATTTTTCTCAGTCCTCAATCTTAGAAATAAGAAGGTCAACTGAGTCTTAGTGGTTCTCGACTGAAAATTAAATTAGGTTTATCTCTTCAGTTGTGTATTTCCTTTGCTCAAAAAAATAGTATTCTTTAAAGCATGAGCCACTCCAAATTGCCTTCTCTGAATGCTTTTATACTTAATTTCTGCCATGAAATCAGGGCAGAACTTAAGTGATCACCCTTCCCTCTGTCGTCACTGTCATTGGGGGAAATGCTGAGGTAGTGGGAAACCGTAAAATAGAAGGGTGGCGGAGTGGATGGCACGTTGGGCACCATTTGATGTCCATTTCACTGCCTCCTTGGTTGGACAACCGCATTGACCCATTTGTCAAGATTCACAGACGGGAAAGCTAAGAAGTTGGCCCCCAAATATATCATTCTGTGAAATTAAATTGTAAACTAAATTAAATTATAAACTAAGCTTACAGAAACTCTTTTGCCTATGTCTTTTTAATTTTAAAGTAACTTGTCAAATTTCTACCATATTTAGACTCAAGGAGCATCTTATTTTATTATGTGTTTCATTTTTAGAGAGAGAGAGAAGGAGCAGGGGAGGGGCAGAGCGACAGAGACATTCCTAAGCAGGCTGCACGCTCAGCATGGAGTTTGAAGCTGGGGTCGATCCTACGACCCTGGGATCATGACCTTAGCTGAAGCCAAGAGTTGGACACTCAACCGACTGAGGCACCCAGGGGCCCCTGAAGTAGCATTCTGGTAGTCATCTGTTAGGAATTATTTGACCTTTTGGTTGCTGCTTATCGCCTCTACCGCCTTCTCTAAAATGTTTTGGACCCTTACATATACCCCAGTATGAGTCACGGAATACTTACTGGCTCCGGTTTTACTGGGGCTCTTCTCTCTGCAGGGCAGCGGCTGCCTGGTCCCCAGCTTTCCCCCTTTTGCTCCACATTCAATGGGGACTGAAGTGTATAGTTAAAAATGCTCAGGCATTTGCTAATGCTGATTTGCTAATGCTAAAGTGAGAAAAAACCCATCACCAGGCACAAACAGATATCTGAGTAAACAGATCGGTACCATCGTAACGAACTATGAAACAGCCAACTCCTATTTTTTTTTTTTTAATTTCTTTTAATGTTTATTTATTTTTGAGACAGAGAGAGACAGAGCACGAACGGGGGAGGGTCAGAGAGAGAGGGAGACACAGAATCGGAAACAGGCTCCAGGCTCTGAGCTGTCAGCCCAGAGCCCGACGCGGGGCTCGAACTCACGGACCGCGAGATCGTGACCTGGCTGAAGTCGGACGCTTAACCGACTGCGCCACCCAGGCGCCCCTCTTCTCAATGCTTTTGTATTCTTGTTTTATTTATACTCCTACCCCCCTTGCTATGTCCTGGTAAATTATTACCATTATTTTCAATTTTTAGAGGTAGACTTTAAATTTTTTTTTAATGTTTATTTATTTTTGAGACAGAGAGAGACAGAGCACGAACGGGGGAGAGTCAGAGAGAGAGGGAGACACAGAATCGGAAGCAGGCTCCAGGCTCTGAGCTGTCAGCACAGAGCCCGACGCGGGGCTCGAACTCACGGACCGCGAGATCGTGACCCGAGCCAAAGTCGGACGCTCAACCGAGTGAGCCACCCAGGTGCCCCCAGCCAACTCCTATTTTAACGATGGGGGTTCACGTCAGTGAACAGTGCCCCAGAGCAGTGGACAGAGTATGCCGTTAATGTTCTATACCCTCTCCACCCTCTAGAGTTCAAAGTCTTTTTTTTTTTTTTTTGATACAATTTATTGTCAAGTTGACTAACATAGAGTGTGTGCAGTGTGCTCCTGGCTTAAGGAGTAGATTCCTGTGATTCATCACTACATAGAATACCCAGTGCTCATCCCAACAAGTGCCCTCCTCGATGCCCATCACCCATTTTCCCCTCTTCTCCATCAACCTCTGTTTGTTCTCAGTGTTTATGGTTTGCCTCCCTCTCTGTTTGTAACTATTTTTTCCCCTTCCCTTCCCCCATGGTCTTCTGTTAAGTTTCTCAAGATCCACGTATAAGTGAAAACCTGTGACGTCTGTCTTTCTCGGACTGACTTATTTCACTTAGCATAATACCCTCCAGTTCCATCCACATTGTTGCAAATGGCACGATTTCATTCTTTCTCATTGCCAAGTAGTGTTCCATTGTGTATGTAAACCACATCTTCTTTATCCGTTCCTCAGCTGATGGACATTTGGGCTGAACACCCCAAAACTATTACTAATGCTTCTCCTCATGCTCTCTGTATTTCTGCTTCACACGAGTGACGTTCACATTATGTGTTTCAAGAATGACGATTATGAACGGACGTTAGTGAAGTCAGGCTGAGTCCTGGGGCCTGATGGGGCCTGAGCCCAATGGGCTCCTCTGCCTGGTTGTTGTCGGGAGTCAGCACGCAGTGGCCAGGCGGCCGGGAGGCCAGTGCCCACCCAGCCTCCGAATCCTTGCGCCACACCGCTTTCTGTCTGGGAAGCCGGGGGTAAATTTCGTAACTTCTCAAAAAATTATTATTAAAACTTACGCCGCAGATTACCCTTGGCAAAATGAGAATAGTAAGTACTTCTTGGCGCGTCCCGAGGACTGGCCATGTGGGTAGAGTGGTGCCTGGGGCACAGGAAAGGTGGGACAAATGTTAGCTCTTGGTGCCCTGGCCATTCACACCGGCCCCCAAAAATACCAGGTCCTGAATGTGGCCAGACTCTGGCCAGTTTGTGGCCAGTTTGCAGACTCTGCAAAATGTGGCCAGTTTGCAGACTCTGCAGGTATGAGGTGCTCTCTCTCCTGCCCTGCGGACTGAGGCCGCACAGAGCCCAGGGCTGTCACCTGCGGCCAGCTGAGATGGGGTGGTCGCAGCGTGACCTGGTTAACAGGGTTAACAGCCCAGATTTACTCACCACCGAGGCCCAGCTGCACCCCAGGTTCTCTGACACCCCATCTTCCCTTATAATAAACACCTTTTATGTTTGTCTTAATAACTTTGAAGCCTTTGACTAGCCCGCTGTCTTGCTATGGGGATGATTCGAATGGCCTTGTCCCCTTAGCCACGTGCACCACGACTCTCCGGAGGTGGGGTCCCCGGAGGTGTTGATTCTCTGGCTTCGCCCTTCCAGAAGCTGCCCTGGCCCAGGCCTCCTACACGTGGGTGGGGCTGGTGGGAAATCAGACGCATGCGCAGACAGCCTCCAGGATGCCCCACAGCTGATGTCAGGGGAGCTTCCCCAGGGCATTTTCAAGTTGAAACCACATGGCGGGGGTGGGGAGGGGGAGGGCGGGGACGGATAGTTGGAGGAGTGGCAAAAAAGACTGATCAGACTTGACCTGGTGGAACTAGTGGAATTTTTTCTCTTGAAAAAAAGAAAAAGCAATCCTTGGGGGGTCTGATGATTGATTTGCATGGGAAAGAAGGAATTGGAGAGCAAAGGAATTTTATTAGGGGACTTTCTTAGGAATGAAGGAAAATAAAAGTCATGTCTGTGCCACCTGTTAGGGTCACGCTTAGAACGGTTTGGGGACCCAGAACATGCAGTGAGGTGAGGCATTGGTGGATGATGAGGGCAGGCTGTTTGTGAGGGAGCCAGCCTTATGTTTTGTTTCATAAATTACTATTACAAGGAAGCATTCCCCTGCCCATTAACAAAGTTTGACTTGCCAGATTTAAGATTGTATCACAGACTTGTTCAAGGCCAGACTTTCAATTCCTAGAAAATGTATTTTTAAACCTTTTAAGAAAAGGAAGAATGGGGACAAGTGGGAGGTCGCTCTTTAATTATATCTCCTGTATGGTGTCACTTTGAGGAATGTCTTGTGTGTTTGTATACCAAGTATCTATCTGTAGCAACCAGAGTTAGAAATGCATTACAATCTCACTTAGGCTTTAGTTTCGACTTTTTTTTTTTTTTTTAATGCAGAAAAAGTATTTCCATACCCATTAATCTATGACCCAGTTGGATTCAAAAGGAAATTTCATAAGAGTGCAAATGTTCCTTCAAGACTGAGGCTGGATTCAGGGCCAAACATAGCCAGCCCCCACGGACAGCCTGTGTTTTCTTTCCTATTAAAAGATGGTCTCAGAATAGGACCATCTCTATATAGAAGCAGTGGCAATTTAAATTGCATTTCTAAATATAACACGTTCAAGGCAGTGACTTTAAAAATTCACATCCAAAGCCATATCACTTTCATCTTGACTTTTTCCACCCAAAGTAGTTCATGAATTGCAAAGAATATTCTCCCCCTAATTCATTTTTGGTGGTGTTTTGAGCCTTATGAATTGTGCACTGATTTGTGACATGTAAATTCTTCATTGGCTTTTGCCCTGGAAAGTTTGGTGTTCTATCTTTCCCATAATTTTTCTATCCATTCAAGGAGAAGAATAAACATGTTTCTACTTCTCCTCATAACAACATTTTGAGGGCCAAGATGAGATCTGTTAAGCTTTTGGTCCTCCTCAAAGGAAAATGTATATAAATGGTGAGTTTTTAAAAATTGGATTATTCCCCCGCTCTACACTAAGACATTTTCTGCAATCTCTGTGGGTATAACTTTGTATCTGTATCGCCTTGCTTTTTAAGACAGAGAAATCAAAGCCCACAAGTTATAATTCTATTTCTTAATAGTAGTGGGGCTCAAGTTAGACCACATAGAGCAAATAATGGCTTATATTAGTTTTGCATTTGAAATGAACAATACAAATGGAAGTTTCACTGTTAGGGGATCATTGATTAGATCTAGATTGTATCTAAGGATGGTAATTAAATTTTCAGCTAAATCTTGTTGAGTCTGAGAGGCATAACATTCTTTTTGATATTCTTCTCCTTAATTGTCAGAACAAGCATCAGAGGTTGTTTTTTTTTTCTCTTTTCCTGGTGATTTGTGTATATGAATTATGCTGGGAGAGGGGGAGAGAATGTTTTATGGTATAAGTTGTATGATATGATATAAATTTCTGACTATGAGATTTTTGTCATTTAATCCAAATAATAGGTACCATTCAGATATTGTGTTTGTTTTCTAGGGACACAACCAAATCATAACATATAGCAGACCAATCTATTTTTGTGTGCTGTGTGGCCTTATTTTGCTTCTTGACACAGGGGCCAAAGCCCGGCACCCTCCCACTTACGTTGTCTATGGCCTGAAGCTCTTCTCTCCAAGGTCCCTCCAATCAGCTAGGGACCTGTTAATAGGTGAGTGAATTTGGGGGTTGTGGGGAAGGATATAGAGGTGGGAGGATATGTCTCCCCTTTGTATTCTGAATCGCTAGTTTCAGAATAATAAGGAGAAACCTCCTTATTTGATTACTGGATGAAGAGAGATGCATCTCTCTTTTGGCTTGTATACCTTTAGAAGCTGGAGCCCCAGAGCATTCAATGGCAGAATCATTCTAAAGCATTGTGGTATCAATGACACAGAAGTTGTAACACTGTAATACCTTTTTTTTTTTTAATGTCTATTTTTGAGAGAGAGAGAGAGAGACAGAGTGTGAGCTGGAGAGAGGCAAAGAGAGACGGAGACACAGAATCTGAAGCAGACTCCAAGGCTCTGAGCTGTCAGCAGAGTTGGATGCGGGGTTTGAACTCATGAACCGTGAGCTCATGAGCTGAGCAAAAGTCGGACCCTTAAGGGACTGAGCCGCCCTGGCGCCCTGCAACATTGTGATATCTGAAGGCTGGTTGCTGTGGTGCCTGGTGTGAGGCATCGGTGGGGCTCCCCAGGGTGAGGGGGTTTTGCCACCTGGGTGGCCGTCCCAGGTGGGACAGACATTGTCACATGTCACATGGCACATGGCACAGACATTCTAGTAACGCTTGAGTGTGTATGGTTCTCCGTCGAGGTAGAGTCCTGGGCATGCTGGTCACCCAGTCTGTCCCTGGTACTCTGTGCACACCTTTAGGTCCAGACAGGAGTTTTGCGTGATGTGCCCCATTTACACGGGAAGCCTGCACAGTCTGATGGTTTCGAGCCCAACCTCTGGAGCCGGGTGCCTGGCCGTTTGAATTCTAGCTCTGCCACGTTACTAGTTATGTGACCTGGAGAAAAATTCTTTTGTGCTGTGGGGACAAAAATGGTAGTCACCTCAGAGGTTGGTTCAAGTTTGAAATGTGTCCGTGTATTTAAACATACAGAAGGGGGCCGGGCACCGGGTATTAGCGATTATCATCATCCTTCTGTGAAGAGGCTGCCCCAGTGTCGCCTGCAGCTCTGTCGGCTTGCCTCATAATGCCCTGAGAATTCTTGCAATGACCTCCAGGGGTTGACACACACACCAGCCTGTGACTAGCTGTGATCACGTTGCCCAAATGGATTGGTAAAGGGCAACTATCGGAGATATCAGCCCCTGGATCTATTGCTTTCCAGTTGGATGTCTTACTCAGGAGGAGCTTTTCAAAGCCATAGGTCCCATATCATTCTTTCTCTGGCCCCCATGACAGCTTCCTGAGTCTCTCTAGTGGACTGGAAAGGGCCCTCCACTATGGCATATCTTCGTGCTCCTTGTAGGTGACACCAAGGTAGACATTGCACCCTCCGACTCGCCTTCTCAATCACCATCTCCCCATTCCTCTTCCTGCTGTGTTGGTAGCAAACTATTCACTCCCCCATACCCAGCCCCAGATAAGCCCACCTTTGTGCCGACAACATCTCTCTTCCTGTTACATACACACACGCATGCATACACTCCGAGAAAGACTTCAGTTACTTTTATCTTCTTATAAATGTGCTCTCCCGTCTCCCTCCCGAGATTAGCTGCAATGGAAAGTGCAGTGTTTGAGTGGATGCAGATGCCCAGTCACGGTTGTGCATGCTGGAAACTGTCCTTTCCTGTTTCCTCTTAGCCAACAGCAGCGCTGGGGTCCAGAGCTCAACGGCACAGGAGGGCCTGGGGATTAGAGGTGGAGAGGGGATGACACCATTTTGGAAGATGTTCAAGAAACAGGTGTCTGTGTCAAAATGTTGCCTTCCCTCTCTGCACTGCACACTCAATCTTGGGCACCTCATGACCATCTTTTCCTAGGGTCTTGAGCACGGGTTAGTGCTGCTAGATTTCCACCTCTTACAAATCCTTGTGACCTGATATGGAACCCTAACTACCCTGGCACACCTCTTCATCTCATGCTCATGTCTTGTGTTCCTCTTCTGTGGCGCCCCAACCCCCTTGACCATGCTAGTTGATGGTCCATTCCCCTAAGCATGGGCCCGTCTTCTATCCCCCCAAACCATACTTTTCAGAGCACCAAACCCAGTGTGTGGTCATCGGCTGCACTTGTGATATTTGACTAACGTCTGCTCCCTCACTAGCTTGTATGCTGCTGGATTCAATCCGGGCATGGCGGAGGCCACGCCTCCTTTCTCACCCTGAATCCCTGGCACCCTGCCCTGTGTCTGGTAAATACAGGCACTAAAGAAATGTTTGTTGAATGGATGAACGAATGAACACAGGGAAAGCTTATATAGTCCTTTTTGGCCTGTTCAGCTCAGCCTTTCAGTAAGTAGGGACTTCATAAGCACCCGCTGAAGATGATCTGTAGAAAGAGGAAGAAAAGCATGGCATACATTCCATTTAGAAATTGTTTTTCTGTACATGGGCGTCTCCACCATTTCTCTCTATTTAATTTGCTACTATAAACAGGCCAATGGCATTGCAATAAATGTGGTTGTCTTGGCGTAGCAAATTTGCCCTGGCATCAGAATGTGAAATGTTATCAGGGCCCCAAAAGTAAGACCTTAATGTACTTGGTGAGATTTTACTTTTAGCAGAAACCCTTGTTCTCAAATAAGCTACTGGCTATGTATATTCTCATGTTATTTTTCTTCAGACCAATTCCATTGAGGAGTGGAGACGGGGCAGGGAATGTGGCATTTCGCATCTTTCTATCTGGAATTCCCTTTCCCTCATTAGAGCTTTTCCTCAATACATGTTTTTTTGTCTGCTTGTCAACAGTGACAGGTAAAAATAGCGATAAATAATCCAGCAAGCCAACTAAATGACTTCTGGGATAAAGAAAAAGGGAAAACTAGAACAATAGCAGTCCCTACGGAGTGAATGTGTTAAACACATTAATTTGCACCGAGCAGGAAAAGATTGTGGAACAGATTTAGAACAACTGGGAATGAGAGGAAGGGGATAGAGGTATATACTGTTTTTCTGACTCGATGGGGGAAAGCGAGGGCAATTCTTCTTTATGGAACCTCTCCACCTTCTGTCCCTCATTAGCAAGGGATCTGAGTGGATAATAACTGCTGCCATTGTTAAGTTCAGAAACCAACAGGGAGAGAAGAAAAAAATCAGGAGGAAACAAAAGGTTATTGGGAGAAAAAGGAGTGTGTGTTTTCCGGTAGCTGCCGTAAGAAAGTACCGCTAATGGGTCCCTGAGAACATCAGAGATGTCTTGTCTCATAGTTCTGGAGGCCAGGAGTCTAAAATCTCTGAAGGCACGAGGGAAGGGCCTGTCCCAGGCCTCCCTCCTTGGCTCATAGATGGCCTTGTCCTTGTGTCTGTCCACTTCATCTTCCCTCTGTGTGTGTCTGTCTCGGTGTCCAAATGTCCAAATTCCCCTTTTTTATAAGAATGTCAAGGTTATTAGATCAGGGCCACCCAGACGCCCCTCACGGCTCATGGGATTGAGCCCCACATCGGGCTCTGTGCTGACAGCATAGCACGGATTCTGCTTGGGATTCTCTCTCTCCCTCTCTCTCTCTCTGCCCCTCCCTTGCCCCCTCTCTCAGATAAATAAATTTAAAAAGAAAAAGGACAGGAGAGAAATAGGAACTTAGCCCACGTGACCTTGTTTTCCATCAGGTGGTCTAAAGGTGCTGTCTGCTTCTCGTGCTGTGATGCTCCTCTGGCTGGTGCTGGGAAAGGTGACATGGTTCTTAGAATCATGCCTTCTTGCTGATATTTCTGTTACCTGCTGCCACTCCTGCTTCAACACCATGAACCCATCAGAGGGAGGAGAGGCGGCCAGGGGAGGGGAGCTGGAAAGGGGCG
Source organism: Neofelis nebulosa (assembly GCF_028018385.1). Classification (NCBI taxonomy): domain Eukaryota; kingdom Metazoa; phylum Chordata; class Mammalia; order Carnivora; family Felidae; genus Neofelis; species Neofelis nebulosa. The sequence continues at coordinate 4,296,682 of NC_080794.1, read as the reverse complement.
GGGAGCTGACCCTGCCTCCTCTGCCTCCCAGGGCAGAAGGGGTTGAATGTGAGCCAGTGGTGGGAGATGAGTCAGGTGGAAATTGGGTGGGTAGGGAAGATGGAGAGGCTGCTTATCTTATTTAATGCAAAGAGAGGAGCATCTCAAAGGCAAGCCTCTCAATTATGTAATAGAACAATGCAAGAAGGTGGGATGTACGTTGCCAGGAGGCAGGGAACTTGGGGACATAAGAAGAAAGACAGAGTCGGTGGCAGGGACTTGTTGCTTTTATAGGCTGGGGCTGGGGCTGGGGTTGGGGGATGGTGAGTTAAAGACATAGAAACACTGAGGGTAATATTCTTATATAATTTTCCCCTCTAAGACCCCTCATAGATATTCAGCATATCCCTGTGGGCACTTCTCTTTCATTATAAGGGATAATTCTTTCTTTTTATTTTCGGGAGGGAGGTGAAGGGACCTCTGAGTATCCCTTGCCTGTGCTCAGTCAGACATGGAGACCTCTGGGCTGGAATTTTTAATACTTTCCATTCGGGTGACTTCAGCAAAAGCCGGCGAGGGAGGCTGTCTTTGTAATTATCCCCCTGATGAGGAAGCCAAAAGGTCTTCAGTGTCTTAGTATCGTGCTTCAAAAGGAGCAGGAGCAAAGCTAGAGTGTGCCCTGAGATGGGGTGGGGGGACAGGAGAACGAGAAGAAATGTTTGGGTGCTGGAGGTACAGGCGATGGTGATTCACCGTTGTTGTAGCTGTAATTAGTAGTCATGGCCAGGAATACGGCTCCTTGCAAGAAACACCTGTAAGATGGTTTGGCCTAGAGGGGTGCAGTGGTACTGCGGGGTTACCTGGTGAAGCAAGGAGTTCCGGACGCGGAAGGGGCTCAGGCAAGATGCGGTGGCTGTCGTTTGCAGCACGACCCCATGCACTGCGTGGATCCCTTTCAGATCTGAGTTTTCTGTTTTCCGTTAGTCCTTCCGACCACAACCCCCAGCCTACAACAATGCATCTCCAGTAATGCCACCCTTGGAAGTAGATGGAGGTTTTGTGACGAGTTACTGGAAGGACTGTACCCCTCTGGAATGTACCCCTCTCCTCTGCCCGGTGACACTTCACATTTGTCTTCTCTGTGTGTCTTCTATAAAGGCTGTTCCTGGGGCTCAGTATAGTCCATCCTCAGGACAATTAGTTAACACACAGATAAGGGCATCTTGAAGACACGCAACATACACATTCACATCAACTGTGTAGGTTTCAGGTTTATTTCCATGTTATTTTCATTCTGTGTGTTCTCTCTCTCAAATTAAACCTAATAGTAGTAGGATAGAATAGTAACGAGTATCATTATTCACATTAAAAAAAAAAGAAGCTATAATGTTTTTATTTATAAATGTAGCTTGCCAAGAAACGGGACTGTACCAGAAGTTTCTGCATTTATGGTAATTATTAGGGAAAATGAGGAGTAGCGATGAAGTGAGAGAAAATTATAGACCCTCTCAGTGGTATGCTAAGAAAAAAACCTGTTCACAGGGAAAATTGCCAGTAGCCACAGGGACTTTTACTTTTGGAAAAAGGACAAAATAACCTCAGCAACTTCAGGTGTAATTTTCTAATTGTTCTAATGTAAAAACCATTTAGCTCCTTTTTAAAAATATATATATTTTTTATTTTAGAGTGAGAGAGAGTGAGTGGGAGAGGAGGCAGAGGGAGGGAGGGAGGGAGAGAGAGAGAGAGAGAGAGAGAGAGAGAGAGGGACAATCCCAAGCAGGTTCCGCACTGACACCGGGCTCAGTCCCACAACCCTGGCATCATGACCTGAGCTGAAATCAAGGCGCCCTGGCTGCTTCTTTATTCACATGAACTATGGCCTGGCACATGAGATGTGTGGGCTCCCCACCTTGCTCTCCTTCCACCTTCCTGGCTTTGATTGTAAAGAGTAATGATTTCCTTCTCTCATACATCCTGGGAAGGATCTAGACGCCGGGCTCCATGTGGACTCCTGTCCTTCCACTGTGGCCAGGAAACTCGGGTTCTGCAAGCACGGCCACAGCATCTCTGGCCAAGGCTCCCCCGTGTCTCCCACCATCGTAGCACCCTCAGACCATGATTCACTGGCTCCAGTCCTTTTTGCTTCCATAGTTGTGGTTTCATTGCCTCATGTATTTCTAATAGAGAATACTTCTTTTTCTTTTTCTTTTTTTAGTTTATTTTTGAGAGAGAGAGTGTGAGCAGGGGAAGTAAAGAGAGGAGGGAAGACAGAGAGAATCCCAAATAAGCTCCATGCTGTCAGCACAGAGCCTGACATGGGGATTGAAGAACCCACAGACCCTGACATCCGAACTGAGCCAAAGTCAGATGCTTGACTGACTGAACCACTCAGGCACCCTACATGCTTTCTTGAACATTTTCCAATATTCAGCTTCCTTAAATATTGTCTCACACCCGTACTTTTCCCTGGAAGTTCTTCATTCTTGGTGTGGTTTTTGCCACATGCACAGCACTTGAGAAGGTGAACTAATGCAATCTCATCACACCTTCCCTCTGCCCCTATCCTGGCCATGGGGAGTACAGCTTAGTGTGCAATCTTCACTTCTGGGTTTGAGTCTCAGAGTTGAGAAGAATGTTAGTTCACTTGAAATTATGTGGATTTAAATTTTGATGCCTATAACTATGCTCTATAATTAAATTTCTCCTTATTTCTTATGTCTCCCCCGTATCTTTGAGTTCCGTTCACAAGTGAAAAAAAATGGTGTTTTATACAATTATGTTTAGTAGGTCACTATTTGTGTCTTATTGCATACTTTGGTTGAGAAGTGCATTACTCGCAGATGCTCTAGGTTTTTACAATATCGTTGAAATCTTGCCACAGAAAACATTACAGCAAAATCACCACGTGTAGCAAAACATGGTTCCAACCGCAAGAGAGTTGAAACAGTTCCCCGGTATTATTGTAGAGGGGATTGTCCCATACTTACTTTTAAGCCACTACTAGCAAGAGCATGGGACCGTACAGATACTCTCGTTTCTCCAATTTCACAATGGAAAGTTTACATTTCTGATTTTTCAGAAATAGCTGAACCCCCCCCCCCCCCCCCACCATCCCCACTCCCACTGTTGACTGGTTTATGCACGGTGTTAGCACATAGTTCCAACGTTTGGGCATATGGGATTTCAAATCAAATTTCCTTAGTTTTATTAAGGCTTACCAGTATCGAACTACATTGACATGCTACTCAATAAACTGAGACAGAAGACAGATGTATTATAGCAGAAGGAATGGGAGATTCTGTGTTTCTATGAAAGCCAACTTACAAAGACTTGAGCAAGAGAGGATAATAGGGAAGTAGCTGTGAAACGCAGCTCTGGTACGTCTTATTTCCTCTAACAAATGATCTGGGGGACACGTGGAGTCCTGGCATGTGGATGTTTTATCCAGCTGCACTGTTACAATTTGGGGACGGAACACGGTCCTCTGGCCAGGCAGGGCTACCTTCATGTCCCAGATGCTCCAGTGTCCGGGGAGTCAGTCCCTTCAGTGCCCCACCATCACCTGTGGTGGCGTCTTAATCACCACCCTCCCTTGTTCCTCTGCGAACCTGGAGTTCCCACTGAACTCGAATCTGTGGTTGGCATTTAGATGTGGTGATGCTCAGCACGTCAAGTGCACCAGGGGACAGAGGCACAAAGTGAGGAGCCCCCAGCTCCGATGTTTGCACCCCCCGCCCCCATGCAGGGAGAGACCCGCCCACCTACCACCCTTTAGGTTTGCCTGTTTCTGGAGTTTCCCAGATTCTTCCTCCCATGCTCATGCCCCCCACATGCAAAGCTGCTCTTGCAAACTGTGGACTGGTCCACTGCCTCCCTCACCACCCGAGGTCTTTCCTGGGTCCTCGTCTAGGCCTCTTCCTCAGACACGGCCCCTTGTTACTTCTGCAGGCATGTTTCCACTCGGCCTGCAGACGTTCCTTCTGTGGGTGCGAGGAGTCCAGTCTTGCCTCCAGGATGCGGGCAGGGCGGGCCGGGTGCTGGAACGGGAGCAGGCGGGATTGCCTCGGGGACCTGGTGGCCATCGGCCGCACACTTACCATCAACTTTGTCTGTTCACTTCCAGTATTTTTATATTGCTTCCCTGCGATTTCCCTCCTTGGGCTCTTCCCGCAGATCGACACTTTCTGCGTTTACCTTCTGGAACAGATTGACATGCTGTTTTTTGGAGGTTCTGGTAGGTCATTGACACCCTACTCTTCCTGTAAAGGAGTCTGAAGTTCCGATAAGGGGTGAGTGGAGTGAGAGTCCGGACAGCTAGGTTTTCTTTGTCATGAGCACTAAACGGCTTCATGTGTGCACCTGGACAGACAGGGGACCCGTGTCTCCGCCTGTGTGGACCCTCCCTTGGCGTGGCACTTTAGATTCCCACCAAGGTGGATTAAAACCTCGCCTAATCCTTACCTGGTGACTTTGTGCCGGTTGCTTAACTTTAAAGTTCATGCTTCTCTAAAGGGAAATGAACATGTGGATCTCCTAGGGGTTCTGTAAAAACTAAATGAAATTGTACATGAAGCCCTCGGGCGTTGCTGGTGATCAGTACTATGACCACCTCATTACACGCACACACGTGCTAGCATTGCTTGTTCACTCCACTCATCTCTCTCTGACCCCCTTCTGTGGAAACCTTCACCCGCGAGGTTTATCGTGGCCAGCAGCTTTCAACTGTAAACAAGGAGGTCTCCCGACGTCCTCACGGGGCCTGTTCACGCAGTCTTCTACGAATGGTGCCCCCAGTTCTAAATGCTTTCCTCCTGCATGTTTAGTAAGTGGTCTGTCTTTCTCGTGGTAACAGCCATCCAGTGCTTTTGCCCGCCCCCTCGGACTTCCTCTTTGCCCCCCTCCACCCCCGGCAGACATCTTGTATTCCAGAGCCGCCACCGTCTCCTCGCGTCATTACATTTATTGACCACGAGACCGTTGGTGTTTGTGTTTCAGCCGTTTCCGGGATGACGTCGGCTGTTTACAGCGTGGCCCGGAGTGCCGCCTCCGCAGCCCTGCTCCACGTGCTCTGCTTCAGCGCCGTGAAGGTAGGCGTGAGGACCCAGGGCCTCTGCCCTCCTCCTCCCATTCAGTAAACTAACTGGGGGTTCGGGCGGATCTGCGCACATCAGGAGTGGCAGGGCCCCGAGGGTGGGGCCTCGGTGGCGTTAGAAGACATCTTAAGATACCTGATTTGCTAGGGATCACAGAGCCACGTGGTCTCATCCCGCTGTGCACCTGCCCCTCTGGCCTCCTTACTGATCCTGGGCCTCTGCCTAGCATGGTGGCCAACGGGACCTGTTGGGTTGACCCTCCCTGCTTTCTGAAGTATGGCTCAAAAGGCAGTAAAGAGATCCAATGGCGTAAAGCTACGTGGACGGAGAACAGGAGAGGGTACGACAGCAACATGGTTTTAAAATCTAGAAAACAGAGGACCCGTAGACTTCTCCAGATGGAGAAAGTTGAAGCTCAGGAGGGCAGCAAGGGAGGCCCACGAGGATGAAAACACAAGATGAGCATTGACCTCAGGAAAACAGAAAGTTGTGTCAGAAAACCAGAGGTAATTACTATGCATGCAGTGGCTCAGCTGTGAATAATTCTTTGTATTTGTGGCGACTGGAATGACAGTTATATGGGGAAGGGAAGTGCGTGTGTGAGCGAGTTTGTGTGAGTGTGACCATCAGGGCTGCCTTTTTTTTTCTTTTTAATTTTTTTAATGTTTATTTATTTTTGATAGAGAGAGAGACAGAGCATGAGTGGGGGAGAGGGGCAGAGAGAGAGGGAGACACAGAATCTGAAGCAGGCCCCAGGCTCTGGGCTGTCAGCACAGAGCCCGACGCGGGGCTTGAACTCACAAACCGCGAGATCATGAGCTGAGCCGCAGTTGGACGCTTAACTGGCTGAGCCACCCAGGTGCCCCTGGGCTGTCTTAATCCTGTCTCCCACACTGGAAAGTCAGCAAATAAAATCTAAGATAGAAAAAGATCATGAAATAACAGGGGCGCCTGGGTGGTTCAGTCAGTTAAGTGCCCAACTTTGGGTCAGGTCATGATCTCACGGTTCGTGCGTTCGAGTGCACTGGGCTCTGTGCTGACAACTCCGAGCTGGAGCCTGCTTCAGTTTGCGTCTCCCTCTTCCTACCCCTCCCCTGCTCATGCTCTGCCTCTATGTCTGAAAAATAAATAAAACATTAAAAAAAAAAAGAAATAACAAAACAATGTGTCACCTGGAAATATGGAGAAACATGGGCGAAGAAGCACAAGCTGCCTTCAGGCAGCAGGAATTTGGGCCATGAGGTGGTGTAGACAGGGAACACTGCTGCTCATTTTCAGTATTATAGAATTGTAGAGTGCCCATACGTCTAATACACGTAATGTCGGGGGCATCTTCGTTCAGGAAAATTTAATTAATATTACACACATTTGTTGACTTTATGGACATCCCACATTTAATGTTTTAAACAACAGGTACGTCTGATAAAATAGAAATTTAATGTAAAAGAGGAGGTAAAAATAATGCATGTTCCATAGGGTTTTTAAGATCAAATGATACTTCTTAGCCAACTCTTTCAAAAGAGTAACTTCCAGTCTTATTAAATGCATCATTGTGGGTGGCAGAAAGGTCATTGTTTATTCCCACTTGTGGAAGACGGGGAGTGTGACATGATCCTCTCCCAGGGCATTCCCGTGAATTTGTCTGTGACCCTCAATGGCCTGATTTCCTCCCTCACTGCTTTCATCCCTTTCGTATAGGTAGTTTCTTTCGCATAGAAAAAGGGGAGGAGGAAGATTCTTTCTTCTAATGCACAAAGGTAACTTACGTGCTGGTGGGGACACTGTCACCATGTTTATACCATCATTGTAGAACAGTCATTACAGAAGGAATCAATGTTTCTGGCGTTCTTTCTTTTGAAATACATTCTTCTATTCTGTCACGGTGTTATTCAGGAAAAGTACATGGATTATTTTCTGAGTCCTTGTACTTCTGAGGATCTCTTCCTACTGCCTTTTGTAAAACATCTGTCTGTAAAACTTGGGGGTCACAAGCTCTTGCACACAGGACCCTTTGTTTATTACTTACTCTGTTGTGTGTCGGTGTCTGTTTACATACATATTTTTCGTGCATTTTAATTTTTTATTGTTTTGTATTTTAATTTTTTAAGAGTATTTTTAATTTTTTTGTTCTTGGTGTTTAGTTTTCAGTTTAATTCCAGTTAGTTAACGTACAGTGCTATGTTAGTTTCACGTGTGCAATTTAGTGATTCAACATTTCCACACAACACTTGGTACTCATCACAGCAAGGGCACTCCTTAATCCACACACACACACACACACACACACACACACACACACACAGACACCACATCTTTATCCATTCATTGGTCAGTGGACACTTGGGCTGATTCCATAGTTTGGCCATTGTAGATAATGCTACCACAAACCTAGGGATACATGCATCCCTTTGAATTAGTGTTTTTATATTCTTTGCATAAATACCCAGTAGTGTGATTGCTGGACTGTAGGGTTGTTCTATTTTTAATTTTTCGAGGAACCCCCATCCTGTTCTCCACAGTCACTACACCAGTCTGCATCCCGACCAACCGTGTACAAGGGTTCCTTTCTCTCCACATCCTCGCCAACACCTGTTGTTTTTTGTTTCCATACATTTAAAAAATCTGATTTACTGGGATATAAATTCTATACTGTAAAATTTACCTTTTTAATATATACACTTAGGTAAGTTTTGATGGATGTATGTAGTCATATAACTAACACCACGCTCAAGTTGAGCGATGTTTGCACCAACTCCAAGGTTCCCTGGTACCCCTTCATAAGCCACCCTCTTCTTCCTACTGTAACCTTTGGCTATGACTGAATTGATTTCTATGGTTATAACTTACAAAACACAACTTCATACGGTAAAATTCATGGGTTTTAAATATATAATTATATGAGTTTTGATGACTGTATATAATCAAATATCATCAAAATATTATTTATTATGAATTCTTTAATAATATCACAGTACACACATCACAATCATGATATAGAACAATTCCACCTCCCCCGAGTGTTCTCTATGCTCCTTTGTAGTCCTTTCTCTCCCATGCCCAGGTTTCTGCCGCTGCTGATCTGCTTTCTGTCATTCCAGTCTTGCTTTTTCTCGAATCTCATATAAATGGAATATACAACATGTAGCTTTCTGAGAGTTTGACTTCTTTCACTTAGCAGAATGCTTTTGAGATCCTACCATGTTGTTACACATGTCAGTAGTTTTTCTTTTTTATCACTGAGTAGTATTTCTGTGGTTATTTCCAGTTTTTGAAAATTATAGATAAAACTTTTTTTTCAGAATAATTTTTTTAATGTTTATTTACCTTTAAGAGAGAGAGAGAGAGTGTGCCATATGAGCGGGGTGGAGGGCATGGGGCACAGAGAGAAAGGGAGACAGAATCTGAAGCAGGCTCCAGGCTCCTAGCTGACAGCACAGAGCCTGATGCGGGGCTTGAACCCACGAACCCTTAGATCATGATCTGAGCCAAAGTCAGATGCTTAACTGACTGAGCCTCCCAGGCACCCCAAATTATAGATAAACCTTCTATAAACATTTGTGTACAGGTATTAGTGTGGATATGTGTTTTTATTGTTCTTAGTAAATACTTAGGAGTGGTATTGCTGGGTCAAGTGGTTAATCAATGTTTAACTTCATAAGAAACTGCCAAGCTGTTGTTCAAAGTGCGCACCATTTTTGATCCCTTCAGAGTCTTTGAGATTTCCAAGTGTTCCAGATTCTTTCTAGCACTTAAAATTTGTAATAGTTTTTAAAAATAGTTCTCATTCCAGTAGGAACTAGTATCTGATCGTGGCTATAATTTGCATTTCTCTAATGATGAGTGTGGTCAAGTATGTGCCATATACTTTAGCTTGCTACTTATGTATCTTTTCTGGTGAAAATCTGTTAAAGTCTTTTGCCCATTTAAAAAATTGCATGATATGTTCTTACTGAGATATGAGGTTTTTTTTTTACATGTTATGAATACCAGTCCTTTATCAAATATATAGTGTACATATATTTTTTTCTAGTCCTTGGCTTGTCTTTTCATTTCATTAACAGCATTTATCAAAGAGTAGACATTTTAATTATAAGGAAATCCAATTTGTCAATTACTTATTTTATGGTTTGCACTTCTTATGTCCTATCTAAAAAATATTTGTCTAACACAAGGTCACAAACATTTTTTCCTAGAAGTTTTATAGTTGCAGCTTTTACATTTAGATCTCTGACCCACTTTGAGTTGATTTTTGTGTATGAGATGAGGTAAAGATTGAGATTCACTGACACGATTGTTGAAAAGACTAACATTTCCCCCATTGAATTACCTTGGAAGCTTTGTCAAAAGACAATTACTGGCTTCTGGTTTCTGGTCCAGTATGTAAAGGGTTGGAAAGTTGTTACTTTATCCTAACACTAAGTAAATAGTTGAACAAATTTAAAAAAATCAACAACTCTTTTTGGATCCATCAGAGAAGGCAAGAAGCGAGCAAATCACTGCTTCCTAAATTGGAGAGACGGACAGGTAGATACAGGGGATCACAAGCTCCTGGAGCAGGAACCTCCATGAGAATGAGTACAAGGGTGGGAAAACCTGAACCATAATCAAGGAATTGCCAAAGGCTCAGTCTGGGCAAGTCTGAGAGTTAATATCTCCCAGGGGGTCCACTTCTCCAGGAGGCCGCACAATTTTGTGAGTTTTACCTCCAGGAGCTTGGAACAGGTTCTCACAGTGAATATTGGAGAAAAATCCCAAAATCCAACTCTTGCTTTTAGTAGGTGGAGGGGAAGAGTAAACATTCTCTTCTTAACAAGAAGAGCATTCTCCTCTTAACAAGGCCTGACCTCATGATTTCTCCACAGCCTAAACTACTGGGATTTTTAAGAGCCTAACTGACTTAGAGGAAGGGAAATGCCAAACTCCAGTTGGCTCTAGCCTTCCATGTGGGCGAAAGGAAATACCAACTCCAGTCCAGCCCCACCATTCTGTCTTACCTAAGCAGCACTCAGAAACACTTATGAAGTTCATAGTCCAGAGGCACAGGCTGACTAAAAAGCTGAGCAGTAATCATAGGACTATAAAATATTTCTCCCCCATGCCTTAACGTCACATCACTAAAGACCTGTTTACCACAGTTCCTTTTACCCAGCGTGTCATGTCTGGCTATCAAGAAAAAAAATTACAAGGCATACTAAAAGCCATAAAACACAGTTGGAATGGATAGAGCAAGCATCAGAATCAGGTTTAGATATAGCAGAGATGTGGGAATTATCAGATTGGGAATGTAAAACAATTATGATTAATATGCTAAAGGAGGAAGTAGTATGCAAGGACAGACGGACAGTATAAGCAGAGAGATGGACATTTTCAAGAAGAAGCAAAAGGAAATGCTGGTGAAAAGAAACAACACTGTAATAGAAACAAAGAATGCTTTTGATGGACATAGCTGAGGAAAGAATCTCTGAGCTTAAGGCTGTGTCAGTGGAAACTTCCAGAATGAAAAAGCAAAGAGAAAAAGACTGAAGACAACAAAATATCCAAGGACTGTGGAACAACTACAAAAGATGGAACATACGTGTAATGAAAATGTCAGAAGGAGAAGAAAGAGAAAACGGAGTAGAAAAATATACTTTGAAGCATTAATGACTGAGAATTTCCCCAAATTAGTGTCAGACACCAAGCCACAAATTCAGGAAACTCAAAAAACACCAAGCAGATGAATTCAAAACATCAACAAAAACAACAAAAACTAAACCAGTGCATATCATTCAAAATGCTAAAAACCAAAGATCAAAGAAAAAATCTTGAAGGAAACCGGAGGAAGAATTATCTTACCTTTGGAGGAGCAAAGATAAGAATTGTATGTGGTTTCTGCTCAGGAGCTGTTACAGACTGAGTTGTTTTCCCCAAATTCAACTGTTGAAATCCTAATGGGCTTTGGGGAGATAATTCAGTTTAGATGAGGTCCAGAGGGCGGGGCCCTCATGATGGGATTAGTGCCCCTGTAAGAAGAGAAATCACTGCTGTGTGAAGACACAGAGAGCAAGTGGCCATCTGCAAACCCAGAAGGGAGCTTGTACCAGCATCTGACCATGCTGGCACCATAATCCATGGCCTCCTGACTTCAGAACTGTGAGAAATAAATTTATGGTGTTTAAGACATCGTGCTTAGTAATACACTGTATTTTGCTATGGCAGCCTAAGCTGACTCATGACAGGAAACAACTCAAGCAAAACAAGAGTGGAAGGAAATAGTTAAGGTATTGAGAGAAAAAAAAAAAAACCCACCAAGCTATAATTCTGTACCCTGAAAAATGATCCTTCAGAAGTGATTTGTTGAAAGAGATTGGTTGCCAGTAGACCTGCCTTGCAAGACATGTTAAAAGAAGTTCTTCTGGGGCGCCTGGGTGGCGCAGTCGGTTAAGCGTCCGACTTCAGCCAGGTCACGATCTCGCGCTCCGTGAGTTCGAGCCCCGCGTCAGGCTCTGGGCTGATGGCTCGGAGCCTGGAGCCTGTTTCCGATTCTGTGTCTCCCTCTCTCTCTGCCCCTCCCCCGTTCGTGCTCTGTCTCTCTCTGTCCCAAAAATAAATAAAAAAAAAAAAAAAAAAAAAAGAAGTTCTTCAGAGAAAAGAAGAATAATGTAGGACTGACACTCAGAACTACATAAAGGAGGGAAGATTATCAGAGAAGGAATAAGTGAGATTGAAATAAATATTTCTGTTTTTTCTATTTATTGCAGTCATATAATCAAATAAATATAAGTGTATAGTTATTATGAGTACTTGCATTACCCATAAAGTGGCACAGTGTTATTTGAAAGTGGACTTGACTTAATTATAAATGGATATTGCACATTCTAGGGCAACGACTAAAAGAGTACTAAAAAAGAGGTATAACTGATATGTTAATAAAGGAGAGAAAATGAAATCATATGAAATCAATTAAAACTACAAAAGGCAGAAAAAGAGTGAAAGACAAAAATAGGAACAAAGACCAAGGGCAATGAATAAGGAACAGTAACAAATATAGCAAGTATTAATCCAACTATATCAATAATGTGTACATTAGTGTGTACAATTGTACACACTAATGGTGCAAATGCACTGATTGAAAGGCAGAGATTGTCAGAGAGGATCAAAGAACGAGACCCACCTATATATCATCCAAAAGAAATCCACTTTAAATATACAGACACATACATCTTGGAGGTAAATGGAAGGAGAAATATGTACCTTGCTAAAACTAATAAAAAGAAAGCAAAAATATAGGGTGCCTGGGGGCTCAGTCCGTTGATTGTCTGATTCTTGTTCTCAGCTCAGGTCATGATCCCAGGGTTGTGGGATCGAGCCCTGTGTCAGGCTCTGCGCTGATTGTGGAGCCTGCTTAAGATTCATATTCTCTCTCTCTCTCTCTCTCTCTCTCTCTCTCTCTCTCTCCCCCCCCTCCCCCTCCCTCTCCCTCTCCCTCTCTTTTTCTGTCTCCCCCTTCCTCTGCCCTTCTCCCCTGCTCTTGCTCTCCCTCTAAAAAAAATAAAGAAAGAAAAAAGAAGAGAATGGCTGTATTGATTTCATACTGCAGAGCAATAGAGTGGACTTCAGAGCAAGAGAAGTTTTCAGAGATAAAGAGGAGCATTACATAATATTCAAAGGATCAGCTCTCCAAGAAGACATAACAATCCTGAGCGTGTATGTACCTCACAGCAGAATATCAAAATATTTGAAGGGGAAACTGATAAAATTATAAGGAGAAAAAGATGAATCCACTATTGTAATAGGAGACTTGAATACCTCTCTATCATAAATGGACAGATCCGGAAGGCAGAAAATCAGTAAGGGCGTAGATGAACTCTACAGAATCATTAATCAACTGAATATATTGACATGTGTAGACTTCTTCATCCAACAATAGCAGAATACACATTCTTCTCAAATTCCCAGGAAATATTCACTAAGACAGACCACATCTTAGGCCATAAAACACATATTAACACATTTAAGAATAGAAAGCATACTGTGTCTGCTTTCAGACCACAATGGAATTAAAAATTCCAAAATATATGGAGATTAAACAACACACTTCTTTTTTTTTTTTTTTAATGTTTATTCATTTTTGAAAGACAGAGACAGAGGACAAGCAGGGGTGGGGTGGAGAGAGAGGGGGACACAGAATCCGAAGCAGGCTTCAGGCTCTGAGCTGTCAGCACAGAGCCTGATGCAGGGCTCAAACTCATGAACCGCGAGATCATGACCTGAGCCAAAGTCGGATGCTCAACCGACTGAGCCACCCAGATGCCCCTAAATAACACACTTCTAAGTAGCACATGGATCAAAGGAGAAATCTCAAGAAGAATTTAAATAATATTTTGAATGAAATGAAAATACAACTTATCAAAATGAGTAGGATTCAGCAAAAGCAATGCTTAGGGTGAAATGTAGCATGAAATGTATATATTAGAAAAGAAAAAAGATCTAAAATCAATAATCTAAACTTCCACCTTAGGAAACTAGAAAAAGAAGAGCAAATTAATTCTGAAGTGAACAAAAGAAAATAAATAATAAAAGAACAAAAAAATCAATGGCATTGAAAAATGGAAAATGATAGAGAAAATATATAAAACAAAGAGCTGGTTTTTAAAAAAAAAGATTGATAAAATTAATAAGCCTGTACCCTGGCCAATTAAGAAAAAAAGAGAGGAGATGCAAATTACTAATTATAGAAATAAACGAGGGGATATCCACTATAGATTCCATGGACACTAAAAGTATGATAAAGTAGTATTGTGAATAACTCAATGTAGATAACGTAGATGAAATGGGCCAATTCCTAGAAAGATGTAATCCACCAAAGACTCATACAAGGAAAATGATTATCTGTTTAGGATTGCATTTATTAAAGAAATTGAATCAATAATTAACAAACTTTCGAAACAAGGCTCAAAGAGGTTCACTGTTGAATTCTACCAAACATTTAGTGAAGAAATTATACCAATTCTCCACCATCTATTTTAGAAGGTAGAGGCAAAAGGAATACTTCTTAATACATTCTATGAGATCAGAATTACTCTGACACTTAAACCAAAGACATTACATGAAAAGAAGACTACAGATTAATGTCATGAACAGATGCAAAAAATCCTCAACAGAGTATTACCCAGTCATATCCAACAATGTATAAAAAAAATTATATACCACGACCAAATGGAATTTATCTGAGATATGTAAGGCTTGTTCAGTATTCAAAAATCAAATAATGTAATCAATCACATCAACAGGGTAAAGAAGAAAAATCACATGATCATATCAACAGATGCAGAAAAAATCATTTGAAAACATCCAGCAACCATTCATGATAAAAACTCCCAGAAAACTAGAATTAGTGGAGAATTTCCTTAACTTGATCTAAGAACTTCTACAAAATACCTATGGCTCACATTGTAATGGTGAGAAACTAGTTTTCCCACTAATATCAGGGAGAAGGCAAGGATGTCCTCTCTTACTATTCCTTCTCAACATATATTGGATGCCCTGCCTAATGCAATAAGATAAGAAAAGGAAATAAAGGTATACTTCTTGTTAAGGAAGAAATAAAACTGTGTCTTCAGAGATGTCATGATTTTCTATGTGGAAAATTAAAAAATTGATGACAAAAAACTCCCTAGAACTAATAAGTGGTTTAGCAATATTGGAGGATACAAGGTTAATATATAAAAGTTATTCACTTCCCTATATATCAGCAATGAACAAGTGGAATTTGAAACTAAAAGCACATAACAAGAAGATATTACTACACAGCTATCAGAATGGTCCAAATCCAGAACACTAACAACACCAAATGCTGGTAAGGATGTGCAGCAACAAGAACTCTGATTCATTCTAGTGGGGTTGGAAAATTGTGTAGCCATTTTAGGAAACAGTTTGGCAGTTTCTTTCAAAGTAAGCATGTTTGTATTATACATGTGTTTGACACTATCATTAAGTGGTATTGTATAATTGAAGTTTCTGATTGTTCACTGATAATATATACACTTATTGTTGTATATTTAGGGTAGTATCTTGGAACCTTGTTAAATACTTATTCTAGTAGCTTTTTTGTAGCTTCTTTTTTTAAATTTTATTGTTTTTTTTTTAAATTTACATCCAAGTTAGTTAGCACATAGTACAGTGATTTTAGGAGTAGAATCCAGTGTTTCATCCCCTATGTATACCACCCAGTGCTCATCCCAGCAAGTGTCCTCCTTAATGTCCCTTGCCCATTTAGCCCATCCCCTACCCACA
Organism: Neofelis nebulosa; assembly: GCF_028018385.1. NCBI lineage: Eukaryota > Metazoa > Chordata > Mammalia > Carnivora > Felidae > Neofelis > Neofelis nebulosa. Next base: position 4,281,335 of record NC_080794.1, on the reverse strand, counting down.
AAACCCACAACAACCCTCAGTTTGTTCTCTGTATTTAAGCATCTCTTCTGTTATTTTCCCCTCCCTGTTTTTATATTTTTGCTTCCCTTCCTTTATGTTTATCTGTTTTGTAGGCGTGAGGTGGTGTGTCATTGTGGTCTTGATTTGTATTTCCCTGGTGATGAGTATGCTGAGCATTTGTTCATGTGCCTGTTAGCCATCTAGATGTCTTCTCTGGAAAAGTGTCTGTTCATGTCCTGTGCCCATTTCTTCGCTGGATTGTTTTTTCGGGTGTTGAGTTTGGTAAGTTCTTGATAGATTTTGGAAACTAACCCTTTATCTGATATGTCATTTGCATATATATTCTCTCATTCCATCGGTTGCCTTTTAGTTTTGCTGATTGATTCCTTTGCTGTGTAGAAGCTTTTTATCTTGATGATCATTTTTGCTTTTATTTCTCTTGCCTCTAGTTCATTTTTGCTTTTATTTCCCTTGCCTCCAGAGATGTGTTGAGTAAGAAGTTGCTGTGGCCGAAGTCAAACAGGTTTTTGCTTGCTTTCTCCTCTAGGATTTTGATGGCTTTCTGTCTTATCTTTAGATCTTTCATCCATTTTGAGTTTATTTTTGTGTAGGGTGTAATAAAGTGTTCCAGGTTCATTCTTCTGCATGTCTCTGTCCAGTTTCCCCTAACACCATTTGCTGCTGTCTTTTTTCCATTCCATTGCTTTGTCAAAGATTAGTTGGCCACATAGTTTGTGGATCCATTTCTGGGTTCTCTATTCTGTTCCATTGATCTATGTGTCTGTTTTTGTGTCACTACCATAATGTCTTGATGATTATAGCTTTGTAATACAGCTTGAAGTTCAGAATTGTCGTTCCTCCAGCTTTGGTTTTCTTTTTCAGGATTGCTTTGTCTATTCAGGGTCTTTTCTGGTTCCATACAAATTTTAGGATTGTTTGTTCTAGCTCTATGAAGAATGCTGGTGTTATTTTAATAGGGATTGCATTGAATATGTAGATTGCTTTGGGTAGTATGGACGTTTAAAAAATATTTGTTCTTCCAGTCCATGAGCATGGGATGTATTTCTATTTGTTTGTGTCTTCTTCAGTTTCTTTCATAAGCTTCCTATAGTTTTCAGTGTATAGATTTTGTACCTCTTTGGTTAGGTTTATTCCTAGGTATTTTATGGGTTTTGGTGCTGTTGTAAATGGGATCGATTCTTTGGCTTCTCTTTCTGCTGTTTCATTATTGGTGTATAGAAATGCAACCGATTTCTGTGCATTGATTTTATATCCTGCAACTTTGCTGAATTTGTGGAGCAGTTCTAGCAGTTTTTTGGTGGAATCTTTTGGGTTTTTCCATACAGAGGATCATGTCATCTGTGAAGAGTGAAAGTTCAACTTCCTCCTTTCCAATTAGGATGGCTTTTATTTCTTTGTGTTGTCTGATTACTGAGGCTAGGACTTCCAATACTATGTTGAAAAACAGTGCCGAGAGTTGACATCCCTGTTGTGTACCTGACCTTAGAGGAAAAGCTCTCAGTTTTTCCCCATTAAGGATGATATTAGTGGTGGGTCTTTCGTAGATGGCTTTTATGATCTTGAGGTATTATCCTTCTATCTATACTTTCTTGAGGGTTCTTATCAAGAAAGGATGCTGTATTTTGTCAAATGCTTTTTCTGTGTCTATTGAGAGGGTCGTGTGCTTCTTCTTTCTTTTATTAATGTGATTAATTTCACTTTGATTGATTTGCAGATATTGAACCAGCCCTGCATCCCAGGAATAAATCCCACTTGATCTCGGTGAATAATTCTTTTAATGTATTGTTGGATCTGACTGGCTAGTATCTTGTTGAGAATTTTTCCATCCATGTTCATCAGGGAAATTGGTCTGTAGTTCTCCTTTTTAGTGAGGTCTTTGGTTTTGGACTCAAGGTAATGCTGGCCTCATAGAATGAGTTTGGAAGTTTTCCTTCCATTTCTTTTCTTCTTTTTCTTTTCTTTCTTTTCTTTTTCTTTTTTCTTTTTCTTTTTTCTTTTTTTTTTTTTTTTTTGGAACAGCTTCAAAAGAGTAGGTATTAATTCTTCTTTAAATGTTTGGTAGAATTACCCTGGAAAGCCTGGACTCTTGTTTTTTGGGAGATTTTTTGATTACTGATTTGATATCTTTACTGGTTATGGGTCTGTTCAAGTTTTCTATTTCTTTCTGTTTCAGTTTTGGTAGTTTATATGTCTCTAGGGATTTGTCCATTTTTTCCAGGTTGCCCAATTTATTGACATATAATTGCTCATAATATTGTGTTATTATTGTTTGTATTTCTGCAGTGTTGGTTGTGATCTCTCCACTTTCATTCTTGATTTTATTTATTTGGGTCCTTTCCTATTTATTTTTGATCAAACTGGCTAGGGGCCTATCAGTTTTGTTAATTCTTTCAAAGAATCAGCTACTGATTTCATTGATCTCTTCTACTATTTTTTGTTTGTTTATTGCTTTGATTTTGTTTTATTTCAATAGCATTGATTTCTGTTCTAATCTTCATTATTTGCAATCTTCTGCTGGTTTTGGGTTTTCTTTTCTGTTCTTTTTCCAGCTCATTAAGGTGTAAGGTTAGATTGTGTATCTGAGACCTTTTTTCCTTCTTTAGGAAGGTCTGAATTGCTATATATTTCCCTCTTATGACCACCTGCAGCTGCATCCCAGAGGTTTTGGGCTATCATGTTATCACTTTCATCGGCCTCCATGTACTTTTTAATTTCCTCTTTAACTTTTTGGTTAGCCCATTCATTCTTTTTTCTTTAATGTTTATTTATTTTTGAGAGAGAGAGAGAGAGAGAGAGAGCATGAGTGAGGGAGGGGCAGGGAGAGAGGGAGACACAGAATCTGAAGCAGGCTCCAGGCTCTGAGCTGTCAGCACAGAGCCTGATGTGGAGCTCGAACCCATGAACTGTGAGATCATGACCTGAGCTGAAGTTGGACATTTAGCCAACTGAGCCACCCAGGCACCCCAACCCATTCATTTTTTAGTAGGATGTTCTTTAATCTCCAAGTATTCGTTTTCTTTCCAATTTTTATCTTGTGGTTGATTTTGAGTTTCATAGCATTGTGGTCTGAAAATATGCACGGTATGATCTAGATCTTTTTGGACTTGTTGAGGGCCAATTTGTGTCCCAGTATGTGATCTATTCTGGAGAATGTTCCATTTGCACTCGAGAACATGTATTCTGCTGCTTTAGGATGAAATGTTCTGAATATATCTGTTCATCCAGTCCAGTGTGTCATTTAAGGTTATTGTTTCCTTGTTGATCTTCTGCTTAGATGATCTGTCCATGCTGTAAGTAGGGTGTTGAAGTCCCCTAATATGGTATTATTATCAATGAGGTTCTTTGTTTTTGTGATAAATCGATACCTATATTTGGGTTTCTCCACGTTGGAGGCATAAATGTTTACAATTGTTAGCTCTTCGTGGTGGGTAGACTCCTTAATGCCCTTTAATGGTATAATGCCCTTTATTTCTTGTTACAGTCTTTATTTTAAAATCTAGATTGTCTGATATAATGGCTACTCCAGCTTTCTTTTGGTGACCATTACCATGATAGTTGGTTCTCTATCCCCTTACTTTCAATCTGAAGGTGTCTTTAGGTCTAAAGTGTGTCTCTTGTAAACAGCATATAGATGGATCTTGTTTTCTTATCCATTCTGATACCCTATGTCTTTTGAGTGGAGCGTTTAGTCCATTGACATTTAGAGCAAGTACTGAAAGTTAGGAATTTAGTGCCATTGTGTTGCCTGTAGAGTTGGAGTTTCTGTTGGTGTTCTGTGGTCCTTTCTAGTCTTTGTTGCTTTTGGTATTTTTTTTTGTTTTGTTTTGTCTTTTGTCCCCTCAGAGAGTCCCCCTTAAAATTTCTTGCAGGGCTGGTTTAGTGGTCACTAACTCCTTTAGTTTTTGTTAGTCTGGGAAACTCTTTATCTCACTTTCTATTTTGAATGACAGCCTTGCTGGATAAAGAATTCCTGGCTGTGTGGTTTTCCAATTCAGCACGTTGAATATATCCCACCACTTCTGGCCTGCCAAGTTTCTGTGGATAGGTCTGCTGCGAGCCTGATCTGTCTTCCCTTATAGGCTAAGGACTTTTTTTTTCCCTTTATGCTTTCATAATTCTTTCCTTGGCTGTGTATTCTGTGAATATGACTATGATATGCCTTGTTGATGCTTGGTTTTTATTGACTCTAATGGGAGTTCTCTGTGCTTCTTGGATTTTGATGTCTGTGTCTTTCCCCAAATTAGGAAACTTTCCCACTATGATTTGCTCACATAAACCTTCTACCCCTTTTTCTCCCTCTTTATCTTCTGGGACTCCTGATTCTGATGTTACTCCTTTTTAGAGTCACCATTTTCTCTAATTCTTATATCGTGTTCTTTTGCCTTCACGTCCCTCTTTTTTCCTGCTTCATAATTCTCCATAATTTTGTCTTATATTGCTTATATTGCTCTGCTTCACCCATCCTTGCTGCAGTGGGATCTATTCGAGATTGCATCTCAGTTATAGCATTTTTTACTTCATCCTGACTAGATTTTACTTCTTTTATCTCCACGGAAAGGGATTCTATGCTTTTTTTCAACCCCAGTTAGTATTCTTACTATCATGATTTTAAATTCTAGTTCAGACATCTTGCTTATATCCGTGTTGATTAAGCCCCTGGCTGTCATTTCTTCCTATTCTTTCTTTTGCGGTGAATTTCTTCGTTTTGTCATTTTGGATGACAAAAAAGAATAAAATTAAATATTGAAAACAATACAAAAAAATCAAATAAAAGAAGCTAGATCCTAGGTATGTTTTGGTCTGGTTGTTGAAAGAAGCTTGACAGAAAAGAGAAAAAAGGGAAAGAAAATAAAGGGAAAAAAATAAGAAAACATTTAAAAATTAAAAAAAAAGTATACAATAGAATAGAATAAATTTAAATGACGAAAGTAAAATAGAATTAAAAAATTACAATAAAATAAAAAATATATGGTAAAAAAATTAAAAAGAATTTTTTAAAGAATGTAAAGGAAAAATAAATTTTTTCTTTCTGTATCTAAGAAAAGAAAAAAAAAAGAAAAAAAAGAATAGATGGACCTGTGAACAGAATGAGATCCGAAAAAAATTACATCCAGTTTCCTCTAGAGGTCTAACCTTGAAGCACTTTATAGTCCTGCACTAAGCAGGGGGAGAGACTTGTGGTGGTCCTCTAGGGCCTGAGCTTGGTTGGCACAATTGGACAGGGCTTGGTGTAACAGCTCCATTCTCCACTAGGTGGTGCTTCTTAGCTTAATGGGGTGGATCAGTGTGGTGCGCGCGTGTGCTTGTATGCGCATGTGCAGGAGAAGTGAAAATGGCATCACCCAGATTCCCAGTCTCTGGCACTAGAACTCTGCACTCTCACCGACCAACAATCAAGAACCCCTCCCTTGTCTCTGGTTTCTGTCCACTCCTCACTTCTACATTGTCCGGGTCTAAGCCATCAGCCTGTTAGGCGATACCTCCCTCCTGAATTATGTCTCATATGGGGCTGTGTTTCTAAACCCCTCGCTTCTGAGATCCCCTCGGCTTGGACCCGCTCCTACCCTCTGGGGGAGTGTCTTGCCAGGCATTTGCCAGGTGCCGGCTTGGCCCCGGAACGTTCCCGCTGTTGCGCTGTTGCAGAGGTTCAGAGATTGTGGCTGGGTACACGCTTGCCCCAGAAAAGTTCCTGCAATCGCACAGTGGCAGAAGTTTAGAAATTATGGCAAAACACAGCACACAGTCAGCACCAGGTTTCACTGCACCCTGGTGTCTTTGTTCCAATCCCAGCAAATGTGGCTGTTTTTCGGGGTCTGCTGGGACCTTTGCCTGTGGGGAGGCTGTTAGGCCTCTACCAAATGCCCTCCTAGCAGAAGAACCACTTCTCCCTGTGTGCCCCGCAGAGCCCTCTGACCTTGCTGCCTGCCACTGGGGATTCGCCCTTCCCACCAGAGCACCTCCAGATATCAAGCTGTGGGATTTCCAACTGTGCTCTTCCCTATTTACAGAGTCCTAATGGTATTGAAACCCTCTCCTTTCTTCTTTCTCCCTTTCTTGTTCAGTCACTTGTGGGTGTTTCCACTCTCCCTTTTTCTCCAGCTACTTTTGGGGAAAGTGATTTTCCTTCACTCTCCCCTCTTTCTCTGTCCTCTCTCCCCCCAAAACAGCTCCCTCCACGGCTTCTCTCTTCCCCAGTTCACCTCTCTGTGCTGTGTACCTGCCAAGTTCTGTGACTCAAGTTATGCACATCAATCCTCAGATTAATTTTCTAGGTGTGCAAAATGGTTTGGTGCTGATCTAGCTTCATTTCAGGGATAAGAGAAGCTGAGAACTTCCATGCTGCTCCGCCATCTTGGCCCCTCCCTTTTTGTGGCTTCTTTGAGATTTTATATATAGATGGCCATGTTGTCCGTGAATAAAGACAGTTTTATTTCTTTCTCCAAACCATATACCTCTGATTTCTTTTTCTTGCTTTATTGCCCTGGCAAAAATCTCAGGAGGAATGTGATTAGAACTGCTGAAATCAGATATTCTTGCCTTGTTCCCAATCTTAGGGGAAAAACATTTAGTTTTTCTTTCAGTATTAAGTGTAATGTTAGCTGTGGAATTCCTTTTTATCACACTGAGTAATTTCCTTTAGATTCCTAGTTTGCTGGGAGTTTTTATCATTACTAGATATTAAATTTGCCATATGCTTTTCCTGCATCTACTGAGGAGATCATATTAATTTTTCTTTTAATCTGTTGATAAGATGAATTGTACTGACTTTTGAATGTTGAATTGATCTTGCATTTGAAAAATGAACACCAGTGGTCATGATATATTATACTTTTTATACATTGCTCAATTTTATTTACTAATGTTTTGTTGAGAAATATTGTGTCTATGATCATGAAGTTTCTAGTTTTTGAGCATTCTTTTCTAGCGATGCTTTGTCTTGTTATATTATAGGGTAACGACCTCATAAAATGAGTTGGAATGTATTTTCCTTCTTTTATATTAAAAGAGTTTGTATAGAATTGGTATTATTCATTTAAGAAGTGTTTGGTAGAACTCTTAGGTGAAGCCATGTGGGCCTGGAGTTTTCTTCATGGGAGGATTTTAAACTAAAATTCAATAAATATAGAGTTATTCAAATTATCTATTATTGAAATAGTTGTGTTGTTCAAAGAATTTGTCCATTTTCTCTATATTTTCTAATTATTCACATTAATTTATTCATAGTATTCTTTATTGTCTTTTTAATGCTTATAGTGTTTATAGTGATGTCTCCTCTTTTATTCTTTAAAAAAAATTTTTTTTAATGTTTATTTATTTTTTGAGACAGAGAGAGACAGAGCCTGAATGGGGGAGGGTCAGAGAGAGAGGGAGACACAGAATCTGAAACAGGCTCCAGGCTGTGAGCTGTCAGCACAGAGCCTGATGTGGGGCTCAAACTCACAGACCATGAGATGATGACCTGAGCCACCCAGGCACCCCTCTTTTATTCTCTTTGTAAAAAATGTTTATTTACTTATTTTGAGAGAGAAAGAGAAAGAAAAAAAGAGGAAGAGGAAGAGGAAGAGGAAGAGGAAGAGAAAGAATGCTAGCTGGGGAGGGGCAGAGAGAGGGAGCTGGAGAATCCCAAGCAGACTCCATACGGTCAGTGCAGAGCCCAATGTGGGGCTCAATCCCACGAACCATGAGATCGTGACCTGGGCCAAAATCAAGAGTTGGATGCTTAACCAACTGAGCCACCCAGATGCCCCCATCATAGTTATTTCGTAGTTGAGATTTTTATAAATTCTCTGGTGTTTTCTCATTGTCAAGAGTATGAGCCATATTATTGTGGATTTATGCCTCTGAAGTGGAGGTATCACTCTTTCCTATTTCATTTTGAGAACAAGAATGAGACCAATTTGAATGTTTCCTGAATTCTTATAGAATTCTTTCTTATTTTCCAAAGTTTTGGAGAAAAGCAATAGACTGAGTAGACTTGGTTATCTTGGGTTAGGTTTTCTGGATGTCATGCCTAGTCTTACTTTTCATACTGAAGACTTACAAATGGGAAAAGTTTCCCTCTCTTCCTTTTTGATTAATGACATTGATTTTATTTATGTGACCTGTTTTTTCCTTTAGTGTTTCATTGATTTTTTTGTTTGTTTGTCTTCCATTTTGCTCATTCTTTTGTTATGGATTTCCTCTCTATATTTTCCCTTTGTTATCTGGTTCAGTTTCTAGAGTTTGTCATGGCTAAAGCAACACCAACAACAAAGAGCTTACTTTGACCTAGAAACTACTAATTATTTTACATGCTTTCTATAATCTATACAGCATCCCTGTGAGCCCAGTACTATTGACATCCTGATTTTACTGAAGCTTATAACATGGTGTTCATTATTCCTTCTTCATAATTGCTTATTTACTTTTAACCTGTTCATATACTTTTTAATTTTTTTGGGTCAGATCCTCTCTAAACAATGCATTTCTTTCTTTCTTTCTCCCTTTCTTTCTTTCTTTCTTTCTTTCTTTCTTTCTTTCTTTCTTTCTTTCTTTCTTTCAAGTAAATACATTTCAGAAAGCATCCTTAAGTGGTTCCTTTAGAGAAATATCTCACTTTAAATGTGTTTTTTTGTTTGCCTTATATTTTATCTTTTCTTCACAGTGTTTTCTTTGACAACCTACTATTGTCTCTATTCAACCCACAGACTTGTTTTGTTTGTGGCCTCTATCATGTTTAAGATTTGTTTAGAACCAACATTTATTTTTTTTTTTTAATTTTTTTTTTTCAACGTTTTTTATTTATTTTTGGGACAGAGAGAGACAGAGCATGAACGGGGGAGGGGCAGAGAGAGAGGGAGACACAGAATCGGAAACAGGCTCCAGGCTCCGAGCCATCAGCCCAGAGCCTGACGCGGGGCTCGAACTCACGGACCGCGAGATCGTGACCTGGCTGAAGTCGGACGCTTAACCGACTGCGCCACCCAGGCGCCCCAGAACCAACATTTAAAATTAGGTCACTTGATATAAAAGTATGATTCTCCTACTTTTCTTTTTTTAAAAAAATTTTTTTCAACGTTTTTTATTTATTTTTGGGACAGAGAGAGACAGAGGATGAACGGGGGAGGGGCAGAGAGAGAAGGAGACACAGAATCGGAAACAGGCTCCAGGCTCTGAGCCATCAGCCCAGAGCCTGACGCGGGGCTCGAACTCACGGACCGCGAGATCGTGACCTGGCTGAAGTCGGACGCTTAACCGACTGCGCCACCCAGGCGCCCCTCTCCTACTTTTCTTAACTAATTTGAAGCTCTGGCAATACTGGACCCACATTCCCACATGGTAACAATCTGCTGAAACCGAACAGGGAGTCACAACCACCCCAGACTCACAGATCTCATCACGCCCTGCTGTCATCTCTTACACCTGACCCCCCTATTGTATTTATTCACCTGTCTGCTCAGGTGGGCATTAGATTTTGTGATCTCTGTCTTTATAACCAGGTAGGAATTGAGCTGATTTCTGTCAGAAAATTTTAAGGCTCCCTGAGCAATATTTCCAGAGGTAACTCAGGTTGAAAATACAGAAAGAGAAGAAAACAAAATGAAATGTCTTCTAGTAACATAGTACCGGTTCAGGTATGATTTGCCCTGGTAAACTGTCCTGCTGATGGAGTTTTGGGTGGTTACATCAGGAGGTTTCATCACAAGCAGTAGACACCCAGGGCAGTGCTTATCTCCACTTCACACTCTTTAACGTCCTCATCAGTGAACTGGCCAAATAAAACCTGCTGCTTCCAAGATGGGGGCGGGGGTGATAGTGGTCTGCAAATACTGCCTGTCCACCAATGTGCAAGTCCAAGTGTCAGGTAGCCTCTCAGCCCCATGGCTGATCTCAACTCAATCTCTCCCATCTCTGATTTAGGTGATGTCAGAGGGGGATTATCAAGATCTTTTCCTGTTTACTTCCCTCAATACCCTACTGACTCTATTTCTCTCAAGAGAAGAGTGGGAGTTGGGGTCATGTGTCAACCACCAAACCTTTTTTCCAGTGTAATCGCCTCTATAAGGGGGATTTGGTATAATTCCTTAGAGCCTGTGGCTTATGCACAGGTACCTTCTCTGGTTCCTAGTGTGGATTTATGCTTTCCCCCTCCTTTTTTTCTTATTTGAGAGAGAGAGAGAGAGAGAGCGCGCATGAGTGACGGAGAAGGGAAGAGGGAGAGAGAATTTTCAGCAGGCTCCATACTCAGTGCAGAGCCCAACATGGGGCTTAGTCCTAGCACCCCGGGATCATGAGCTGAACAGAAATCAAGAGTTGGACGCTCAACCGACTGAGCCACTCAGGTGCCCCTTTTCCCTTTTTGAATATTTTATTAGACATCATGGGAGGAGGAAAGCTAGTCCTCTGTTTTTAATGCCATTTTGACCAGGACCCCACACTTTTATACCCTTCTTTGCATCCCTGATTAGCAAAAAACACCTGATGTACATATAATTTTGTTTGTTTGGTGGAAATGGAAAATGCAAGTTTTCTGTAACTGGTGTAGGAGCTGGAAAGTTCACAGCCTGCTGGTCAACATGTATTTATTTCCTTAGAAATCACTCTGCCAGGTACTACAGAGATAGGAAAGAAGTTAGTTCAAAGATGGTGATAAGATCAAAGTTAGTTCAAAGGTGGATGATCAGAAAAGAGAAAGTTGGTCAGCACAGCCTTCAAACGTTTTGTCTTTGGCCTTAAGAACTTCGCCATATGCAGTTGAGCACGTGAACCATTTTCATCAGAGTTAGGAATGAATGACCATGGCAGATGGGCAAGGTGGTAAGGAGATTAACCTACTAATGGTAAATGAGAGAGAAGACTGGATATCTTGGCAGTAATCATAGTTATTGAAAACGTTGAATATAAGGCTGAAAATGCATGTTTTTGATACATTGGGCATGTTGTGCATCCTAAGAATAGTGGTTTCATGAAGGGAACTTACAGAAAAAAAAGTCATCCACCCCAAGATTTGAGTGCCATAGATGAGCTTATGGCCCCAGTGGTGATGGAAAAAAAGGCATTAAAACACTCCACCAGTTGACTTCCCAAATAACCTTATGAGTGGTCAGATCAAAATCATAAGTTCCTGATTCTTCATCAGCTGAGTTATGCTAGCTATCTCTCTGTTAAACCACAGCAGCTTGCTCTAAATCTTTGACTTATGGCAAACCTTTGTCTTATGCCTCATGCTTTTGAGCACGGATGCCTCATTTGATACTGAAAAATAACTCATTGACAATAGAATTGTGGTTGAATCTATGGAAGACAGAATATTCTTCTAACATCAGGATGCTTTCTGCAAAGGAGCAGCTCATGGGACTTCTTAGATTAATTTCTAAAGGACAAGTTGTATGCTCTGAAAAACCCATTTCATTTGACGAGTGCTGAAGGCTCATTATTACAGTTCAAATATTATCAAAAGTAATTTATACTCCTGGGATTGTTAAATGACTTTTCCTTGCAAAATTCTTAGAGGGTTTCAGAAACTGTTGAAGAATGTGGCATTCACAAAGATGGGGTTTTTTTTTTTGGTTTTTACCTAGTTGCGATTCATTTGTTACCATTCCTTCACCTCCTCAAGTCTGACTCCTTCATATCAGACATTACTAACCAATCACAGCATTGTTCTTACTGAGGTCAGTAGAGCCACGGGCTGCCCAGACAGGGCTCAAGGCAGTCAGTGCCGAGTGATCAAAACTGGCACAAGGGACAAAATCCATTTACAATACTGGGCAGAGACTGTTGTTTATTTCTGTTTTCCTTTCTGTTTTTGGCATGCTATAAGCATAAATAACCATTGGATGAGAGTAAATAATTGCATTTCGAAAGCACACTGCTAACTGTGTAAGGGGAATGAACACTTCAAAGGCTCTGGGATTTACTTAGGTGTTGAAATGGGCTTTTTACCATTTGGAATTGGAGCTATTTTGGAAAGGTTTATTTCATTTTAGAGGTATTGACTTCCCTTGCTCAGCGCAGAACAAGCATCTCTTGTGATAAATTGCAGCTATCGTTATAGAATCTTAATAGTCCGTCTATACAGTATTTTGAAACCAGCTTTTGGTAAAAACAGAGCAATTTGCGTTTCTCCCTTCTTGCTTGTAAGTCCTGAGTTTTCTAATGGTCACAGATCAACTCTCCACTTTAAAATGCAGCGCCTATTAAGTGCTGTGAATTGAAAGGAGGTGGTTAGCAAATTTGCAAGGGAGTCCTTAGGAAAAAAGAAAAGTTCACCCATCTTCAGCCCAACACACTTACCCAGAGGTGTGATTCCACTTCTTGTTTAACGATGCTTTTGTTTATGCCTTTTATGCTTACTCTTTGCATTGCTGCGATTGATTTTTTTTCCCCTTTTATCTCTGTGATAGATTGATGAGCCCTTGTGAACAATTTCAACATGTCACTTGCCTTGCCAGGGATATATTTCTTTATGTGGATCTTGATATATACTTATGTCCTTGATTTTATATTATTTTATTTTGATAGCAGATTGAGGGACTTTGAGTTAATTTTGCTTTCTGGAATATGAATTAGGGGACAAATTTGATTCCTCCTTCAATTCCATATTCTCTTTGAATCAGCTAACCTGGTGGCAAGTAACATATAAATGGACTCTTCATTGACTTAAATATTTGAGAGTGATAGACAGAAACAACCAGAATATTTGCTCCCTGGAGAAAGGGCTCAGTAGTTAATTAGCTGGGTTTTCTGTATGTCTGGGTAAACCATGATTTCTGTTTTTTATTATCCTTTACAAAGAGATTCTAGTTTATTGATGGCACGGGGATCCAGAGATTCAGAGGTTGAGGCACATTATTATAATTTAATGTTTCCTAGCACCATTAACAACTGCTTGTGGGAGAGGTTTGCCCATAGTTTTCTAGGGTTGCAACTAAAACAATGGCATTCCCCCTGCATTCAGGATTGAAAATCTCATTGTAGATGTAAAACAAACTCATAGTTCTAAAATAGTTTTAGTTTTGAAATGGGCCTCAGATGTCCCCTAGTCCAACCCCTTCCTTTTATTATTTAATATGAGGAAATGTGGATCCTTAGAGAGAATAAATGCCTTCCTCAATATCACACATCACAGATCCCAGGTCTTGCATCTTTTAAAAATTTTTTTAAATGTATGTTTATTTTATTTATTTTTGAGAGAGAGAGAGAGAGAGTGCGTGCGCATGAGCAGGGGAGGAGCAGAGAGAGACGGAGACACAGAATCCGAAGCAGGCTTCAGCCATCAGCACAGAGTCCGACACAGGGCTCGAACCCATGAACCTGAGATCATGACCTGAGCCGAAGTCGGACACTCAACCGACTGAGCCACCCAGGCGCCCCGATCTTGTATTCTCTTATGTCTGTGCCATCCTCTTTAGCACATGTGAAGTGTAAATAGATTTCCTAGACAAAAGAACAATGCACAGGCTTATGAGATACCTTCAGGTCTATGGGACTTTAATTTTCAAAATCAATTCCTAAGTGTTTTCTCATTTGCCCTTTATTATAGCCCTGCGTGATACATGAGGAAGATAATAGCATTTCTATATTTTGGGTGGTAAATGTGAAGCAGAGAGGTTGAAGTTATTTGCCCAAGGGCATGTGGCTAATTCACATTGTTGGTTTGTTTTTTTTTTCCAATTGTAAAGTGGATTAGAAATAACTGCCTCATATAAAAGTTGTCAGAAGTAAGTGAAATTAGATGGGTAATGTATATAAAGTGCCTAGCTCAAGGGTTCTCATTAAATGGTGTGGTGGGCAGAATTCTAAAGTTGCCCCAAGACCCCTGCCCCCTGGTGTGCCTAATCCCCTTTCCAGCCCTGTGAATAGGACAGGGTGTGATTAGGTTACCTTAGCTGCAAAGTTGAAAGGGATTTTGCCTATGTAATTAAGTCCCCCTGATCAGCTAACTAAATCAAAAAGGAGGTAATCTGGATGAGTCTGATCTAATCAGACACTCAGCCAAGTCCCTTCAAAGAAGATCTCGAGGTCAGAGCCAGAAGAAGCCGGGAGACTCCCCCGTCCCGGCCCTGTGGCTTTGGAGAAGTAGACAGCCATGTTGTGAACTGCTAACAGAGAGAGCCCCAAGTCAAGGACCTGAGAGTGGCCTCTCCCAAGCTAAAGTGGACCTCAGCAGAGAGCCAACAGGGAAATGAGGACATTGGTCATGTAGCTTCAAGGAACTGAACTCTGCCAACGCTAGTGAGCTTGGAAGGAGACCCCGAGTCTCAGGTAAGATCGCAGCCCGACCCACACCGTGATTACAGCCTGGGGAGACCCCAAACAGAGGATCTGGCCGTGCTGCCTGAAGACTTATGACCCATGGACCCCATGCAATCATAAGCTTATGTTTCAGGTACTGAGTTTGTGGCAGCCTGTTACACTGCAGTAGAAAACTAATACGAGGGAACTATTGTTAGCATAAGTAGTTGATGGTTAGGATGATGATTAACCTAATGGTGATAATGTTTAATAGTAAGTTTGAAAATGAAACCCAAGTTGTAATTTGCCTTTTATTACACTGGACTTTGGATTGTGTTTTTGGTTAGAATCAAGTCACTTCTGGCTGCAAGGGAGGGGAAATCACAAGCCTTTTAGCTGTCTGAACAACCAGTAAGGAGGTTATTGCTTGTGGGGAAGAAGGGAGAAATACGTGTTTATTGCTTAGGTAGTCAGCTAGTGCTTTCTGTCACACTGCCCTTCCTAGGAAGTTAAAAAAAAAAAAGGATAATTGGTCTGTAAACCCAGTTCCCACTGGATTGTCATGACCCTCAAACTTGGGTTGGATGACTTTGACAGTGGCCCTTTGACTCCGATTTGGGGAAAACTGGAGGAAGAATAATGATAGTTCAGTTGTTCAAAATGGAATTGCAATAGTCAAGTGGAGATCCGGCCTGAGGTTTCGGTCGTAGGCACAGAGTATGGAATGGTCAAGTCCAGGAAAGGCAGTGAAATGAGTATTGGTAGGATTCAGTGAGAGTCCAGTTTGGAGTGATGGGGAGACGGGAGGGTGTGTAGGATTCAGTGAGGGTCCAGTCTGGAGTGATAGGGAGAGGGGAGGGTGTGTAGGATTCAGAGAGGATCCAACTTCGAGTGATGGGGAGACGGGAGGGTGTGTGGAAAAGAAAATATGAGGCCTGGAGTGTGGATCCTAGGGATCTGAGTAGACATGGAAGACTGTGTTTGTCCCGGCCATGCCAGGAGGAGGATATTTTTCTCTCTTGCGACATTCTGTGGGCAATGTTGTGTTTTTGGTCTTCACACATTAGTTATTGCTTCTGTATGTAATCAGTTCTATGTGGAAAATACAGATACCATAACAGCTAGTAAAATGTAAGCCTCTGTTTTCTCTTATTTAAAATGAGCAACACTTAACTTTAAGGTGTGCTGAGAACTAAATGTGATAATACATGTGAAGTGTGCCATCAGGTCATTGCTCAGTACCTGAGAACTATTGCTGTGGCTTTGATTGTGTGTGTGTATGTTTCAGCATTTCCCAGTTTGACCATGAGCCCCTCAGAATCACAGACTGTCGTTTATATTCACTTCTTTTTATATCCGATGCAAAGTCACTATTACTTAAAAGGAATTCTGTAAACGTTTGGAATGAATAAATATAGGTAACAGAGAAGAAGGGTATGAGAAGGAAAGTAAATGTCAGTATTTTTCAGAAAACATACATATTTGTGTGTGTGTGTGTGTGTGTGTGTGTGTTATTTATATTTATATATGTTGATATGGATAGGTTTGGATGATGGCACCTGTCAGTCAGTCTGGCTAGCTCATGATCTCACGTTTCCTTATGCCTGTTCCTAAAACTATAATATTTTCTCCACCCCCCCCCCCGCCCATTTTATTTAAATTCAAGTTGGCTAACATATAGTATGGTATTGCTTTCATGAGTAGAATTTAGTGACTCATCACTTGCACAAAACACCCAGGGCTCATCCCAACAAGTGTCCTCCTAATGCCCATCCCCATCTAGCCCATCCCCCACCCATCTCCCTCTAGTAACCCTGTTTGTTCTCTATTTGGCTCTTACGGTTTGTCTCCCTCTCGGTTTTTATCTTATCTTATTTTTCCTCTCCTTTGCCTTATGTTCATCTGTTTTGTTTCTTGAATTCCAATATTTTCTTGAATCACAAACATATAATGTTTTTCACCAAAATGAAAAAGAATGTGAAATAAGAAAAATCTACGTTTAGTAGACAGTGAAGTCTGACTTGTCATATTTGTTAGTATGATCATTTATTTATTTACTCAGCACATAGTGACTACCTACTAGGAATCAGACTCAGTGGGGGGCTCTGGGTGGGAGGGGACACCGAGTGTTCAAGATAGGAGAAGGATATCCACAGGGGATGCTGTGGGCTTAGCTCCAGTCTGGAGGGGCGGGGCGGGGGGAGGGGGAGCCCAGAGTATGTCCCGGGCAGGCTCACAAGTGCCTGTCCCATGGTGGCCTATGAGCCATATGAATAGAGCACACAGTGCCAGATAGCTGATCTTACCGAATTTCTGGAACGTTAGGGGCACAGAGTTCCTTTTACTTCAAGATGACATTCTTGTCAAAAATAGACCTAGAAAAATAGGACTGATATCAGAGTCAAAGTGTTATGATCTAATTCTTATTTTAGGAAGTATGAAAGCCTGGATCTTGCAACTGCCCTGATATTTAGTGAACTAAGAAAAATTCATTCATTTTTCCTTAAAAAAGAAAGCGTGTGAGCCTGAAATGAAGGGCTTAGCAGAGTGAGAACCTGGCCTGTTTGCATTCATTTTATAACTAAGCCCTCCATCTTCTCTGTAAATTCCATTGTAGAGATGTCTAACATTCCCGGGGAATAAAAAAAAGGCTGAAAGCCAAGACTCCCTTCAGAGAGAAGCTGAAGCTCCCTGTGCATTTCATCAAAAGAATTCCCAAATGCATGTGAAATCTACCACAGAACTGTAGGACTATTAGACAGTTTTATTTCTACCTCATAAAAATATTTCAAAACCTGTGGGAGTTTTAGGAAACCAGCACTCATCAATCCGTATCATTCCCAATTCAGGCGCCCTTGAGACACATCTCCAAGCAATTAGGGATGTTAATTTTGAAGCAAACTGTCACATGGTATATACTTCATTATCAGTGAGTGATAGATTGTTTAAAACCTTATCTCACTCAAAATCTTTATATGTATACATATATGTGTATATATATATATATGTATATATATATATATATATGTGTATTGTGTGTCCATGTACATATGTGTGATTGTGTCTGTGAGTATAATAAAAGTAACATTTATAAAATAAAATTCAGGACTAATACCCATCTGTTTAAAATAGAGAAGTTTATGTAGAGAAGTCCATTAGCAATGTGAGTCTGTACTTCCTCTCTTCCCTTCTGCTTCTCTTCCTGGAAATGCAACTGAGCTCATCTGCAGAAAAAAAACAGTGCATTTGGTGGTTTTCTTTCAAAAGCCCTCTTCAGGTTAGTTGTGCTTTTCTCCCTCAAATGTCAATATTCCCATCTCTATCCCCAAATAAAGAGTAAAGTAAAAACTTCTTCAGACCCATTTCTTTTCTTACTGTATCTCTGACTCGACAAGCTCAGATCCTTCTAGAAATGTGGCTCCGAATGCTCCCGATGCTGAGGAAAGCCACCATCCGTCTGGCCTTTGCTCGTCTGTAGGGCAGGGCAGGATAAGGCTGGGTAGGGCAGGGCAGTCCTGCCTGCGAGACTAGGCAGGGAGAGAAGGGCGGGCCCCGGGGGGTGGACACAGGGGGTGTCATTAGCAAGGGGACAGGAGAAAGGAATAAAAATGGGACAGAGGTAGTTTATCTTGTTGACCCCCCCATCTTAATTCTGTAAAATAATTCTGAAGAGTTTCTTCTTATGTTCAATTTGTTTATTTAGTTGTGTGTGTGTGTGTGTGTGTGTGTGTGTGCGCGCGCGTGCGTGTGGTAGATTGTGGAGCTGTTAAGCAGGACCATGTTCTGTGCGAGAAAAGCAAAAGGAAAGCTTTCAGTAAGCTTCTCTTCCTTCCTTCCCTTCCAGGCACGCTTACGCCTTCACTCTCCAAGGAGAATACCTGTGTTTTAAAGTAATGTGTGAAAAGGAAAGGCTGATGTTTCCCCAGTTGTAACTTGCTGTAATCATCAGTGTCAGGAAGTTCTTCCTTAAATCATATTCACGTTCCACCGCTGATGCCGAAACGCGTTTCCTCTGGTTTGATCTTCAATCAATGGCACCCAGATGCCTCTCTTCCCAGCGTCGAGAATTATGGGATGGTAGACCCATAAAGGTCATTTCCCTTCCATGCATTTCCTCCAAGCTTCACGATTTCCCCTTCTTTAATCCATCCCTGTAATCTTCTGTGTATCTTTACAGTGACACCCAGCCGTACCCATCCTGCAGCGTGACCAGGTCCCTGCCTGGGAGCCGGTCCGTGCAGCCTGGAAACATGACACCGCTCCATGGCTTGGAGCCCAGTCCACTCACGTTCATTCCTTGTCGCCTTTTGCACCCCAGTTCCTTTCTCGGTCCTCCATGAGCTCCCCTGAGCTCCTCCCAGAGCACTTTTCTAGGCGCTTGTGGTATTGTGTGTTGTAGCCAGCCCTGAACCAGGCAGTTACCTCAAGAGATGTCCAGCACTGTTGACTGGGGGATGAATAAATGAATAAAACAGCCTGTAAAGCCAGGAACTTATGATCGATAGTGATTGTGCAAAGCATACTAACCATTTTTATGGGAGGTGTGAGATATGCTGGTATTTTGCACAGTTAGCAGTATAAACATTTAGGGTAATGAACTAGGGGCTTCCTCCTAGTCTTGCCGCCTTGGGTAAGTCTTTTCCCTTCTTCTTGTCTTCTTACTTGATCAATACCTTGAAGGGGTGAGTCTGGCTCAGCTCTGAGATCTCATCCAGATCTAAAATAATTTTTCCCGAAGGTGGCATGGTTTTGCATATTTTGGCACTCTGCACGTGAAAGAGTAACTCATGTTGATATCCAAGTTACTGAGTAGCTATGTGTATATAGTGAGAGTGAGCGAGAGCAAGAGAGGAATCTGTATCTGTCTATTTTTTTTTATCTATCACTGTTGCCAATACGAACAGGGTCAAGCCCTGGAGTACAGAGCCAAGGGAGATCCAAGCAGTCTGCGTTTTGCAATCTGTCCAAGTGCAGGGACACCCAGGTTCTAAGACACAATTGTGTGAAGATATGAGGTTGAGGCAGAAAACATGCAAATCAGTGCCTGGAATATGAATACTTCTTGCCATCCCACCCTTGTTCTGGGAAGAGCACTTATGCCATTCTGGCATCTCTCTCCTTTTACTCTGTTGAAGGAAATATTCATTCCTTCCATCCCACCCCTGTGGCCACACTGCCATTTGTTTATGTCTGACAGTTTAGCCTGAAGTCACTAGTTATGCTTAAAAGAAATCACATGTATGGAGGAGTGAATACAGATGTTTACTGCCACAGGACCAGAAGGCACAGAATAGCTTCAAGTCATAGAGTGACCCGTCAGTTCAGACCGTGAAGCTTGGGATGCTAGTGTCGCGTCTTGGCAAGGTCAGATTCATTTCTTGCAGAAGAGTTCCTCTTTTCCTTGTAGAATCAGAAGGATAAACGGGATCTACAAAATCCCATTGTTCTTTTTGCCTCCTGGAGAACGACTGAAGGTCAATTTTAATTTTTTCAGAAAATACGATTTTACTGCTGTTCTCAGTCCTGTTATGTATCTGTTATGGTCTGAATGTCCATGTTCCCCCCAACTTCATGTGTTGAAATCCTAGCCTTCAGGGTCATGGTATTAGGAGGTGGGGGCTTCGGGAGATGCTTAGGTCATGAGGCTGGAGCCCTCGTGAGTGGGCCTAATGCTGTTATAAAGGAAGCCCGAGAAACCCCCTCACCCCTTACAGCAAGAAGGAGCCAGCTCATGTCGGCATCTCGATCTTGGACTTCCCAGCCTGCAGAACTGTGAGCAATACATTTCTGCTCTTTATGAGTCTACAATATTTTGTTAGAGCAGCGCGACTGGACCGAGACAGTGACTTCGTAAAGCCTATAGTAAAAGCAGACATTTATGGAGCCCAAGTACTTCACACGTAGTATTTCATATACTATTTGCAACAACCCTAGGGGGCGTGCCCTGTGAAATTCTCTTAGATAAGGAGACCGAGGCTTAGTGGGTTGCCCAGGGTCTTAGTGTAAATAATCAGCACAGTTAGGACCAAAGTGGCAGCCCGATGCCAGAGTCCATGCTTTCAGTGACTGTTGTGCCCTGCAGAAGAGGGACCTCCTGTGTACTTGTAGGTACCTAAAAAGATCTGTGTCGTTCCCCTCCTTCGGTCAGCATTACATAGTAAGGAAGCAACAGTTGCTCAGATACAGTGCATTGGTTCTACACATATTTATTAAATGTCTTTCAGGGCCAGGGGCCTGCACAAGGTGCTCAGAATATGCTGGGCTAAAGCAGATGAGTTCCTGCTGTCCATGGGCCAGGCCCAGTGGGGGGATCAGAGGGCAATCAAACAGTCACTTACACAGATGCACAATCACAGACTGGGACAAATGCTGGGACGTAGAAGGAACGGGGACATGGCTTACCTCCTACGCCACTGTTTCTGATTTGATATTTTAACCTTCCACTTGCTTTTGTACCAACTGCTGTTTCAGCGGGTGAAAAGGGAGGGTCCCTTATACTGACCTTTTATGTTTGCACTGGAGAGATTTAATTAAGTACAGAACAAATGAGATTAGGTAAGGGGTAGGGGGCAGATAAAGTAGGTAAACTTAATTGTTTAAATAGATTTCGTCCAGATTTAATTGTCTGTGAAGACCATCCGCCACGGGTGCTCCTTCTTTTCCAGTTACTTAGAAACTAACATTGACATACCCCTTGGCAGTGAGCAAGGCTGTTTCAGATCAGGTCATTACAGGGGACATTGTCAAGAAAGGGGACATTGTCACCTTTCACAGAGGAGGAAGCTGAGCCGTGGAGAAGTGAGGGACCTTCCGCAGAATCACGTCTTCCAGGAAGTGATGAGCTGGCATCATCCCACCAGTGCTTGCTTGTCCCTTGACCTTTCCTCTGTTCCATGCAGTGACGATTATTTCCATGGTCATGGCTACTAAATCCTTCTCAGAGTGTTTCTTTCCCCCAGCATTTTTTATGGGCTGCATGTAAAAGGGATGCCTGTACCCTCACAAAATTGTGAATGAAATACATAGCATAGGCAAGTGCAGAGGAATCAATGGAAGGAAACGGAATTTAGCAGTTTTTTCCCTTTCGGAAAACTTTTTGTTGTTGGTTTTGGTGACAGCCGAATATAAAGCCCCAGGTGGGTGGCCAGAGCAGGGAGCCGAGGAGGACACGTGGAGTACACACACAGGTACCCAAAAAGCCGAGAGCTTGGCCTGTCCAGAAGGCTCTGCAGGGAAGGGACCACGTTCTCCTGTGTTTCTTCTGTGCAATTAAAAGCCCCTCCCTTGACTCCCGGGAGCCTCTGCTTCCTGCTCTGTGAGTACCTGGCCCCTCACTGTCAAGTTGCCTGTCCCACCTTACCGCAGGATTCTCCCTCCCCGGGGCCTTGTGTCTGCCCTCCTCACGAGCGTGCGCCTCGATGCCTGGCACATAGTGGGGGGGTGGGGAGCCGATGAATGTTTCATGGGTGGACTCTTAGGGAAGAAGAAAACTCTCAAACTTCAGAATAACTTTTCTGTCACTGGGGCCGCTGTTTGAAGGAAAAATGAGCGATAAGGTCAAAGAATCCCCTTTTCTCCGCTAGTCCAATCATGCCGGTGGCACTTTACTGCCAGGTCCACATTTGATCTAAGCTACTTAATTTCTTCACCCTCTTTTCTTGCTGAAGATTCTTTCCCACACAGATCATAGAAGAGGAGCCGATGTAATCATGAAAACTGAAACCTTGCAGTCCCTCACTCACAGATCCATTGATGTGCTGACATTTGTGCCCAGAATGGGGGAACTAGAGATGAAAGGCCACCCCTCTTAGAGTCTGCTCTAAGCATAACTGTATTCAGTGGCTCTGAGATGAGGGAGCGAGTCCTACCCATGGCCACAAATAACAGAAGTGAGATATCTTAAGTGTTGACGTAGAAGTATTTAAAGGTGTTTTTGATACACAGAGGAGGCTCCAGTCTGCCTGGGAAGCAGGGAGGCAGCACCAAGCAGGTGGGACTTGTTATACTGGGTGCTGAAGCATGAGTAGGAGTTTGCCAGGTAGAGGAGAGTGGAGTAGGGTCAGAGCACGAGAGCCCTTTGTACAGACAGAGCCCTGTGTGTGAAGGCATTTGGAAGGAGGCAACATAGCTTTATGACTTCGCTGCTGTGCATATTCTAAATGGGAGGAACGAGGCTGCAAACATGGGCTAGGGTCAGATCCTAAGTGGCTTATGTAGCCTCCTGTGGAGTAGATTTATTAGGCAATGAGGAATCATTGAAAAATACTGAGTGAAGGCCATAGTGCGATGTGCTCTTTTAGGTGAGGAGGATGATTTTCTTGTTATGTGGAAGACAGATTGTGGGGTCTGTGGAGTGGGGTGTTTGATCCCCCCATTATGAAGCTATCAGCAGTAGAGCTGGAAGGAGAGAGACAGCAGAGGCTTACCCAGTAGGATGTCAGGAAAGGAAGGGAGGCCTGGGCAGGTGTTGGACGATGTGAAAATCAGCTGACTGGGGACCGTGGAGAGGAAGCATCTCTCAGGATAGCCAGCTTTCTGGCTCAGGGCGCTGGGTGTCAGTCACCAAGTAGGGGCTGCATTGAACCCTCTTGTGTCAAAAGCTTTAAAAAATGGCCCAGGGCGCAGATGCATACCCTTTGCAGCCACCCTTGAGTTTGTATTCTTTTCATTTTCTAAAGAAGTGGAAACGAACCCAGCGCTCAAAGATGTTGAGTAACTCAGCCAAGGCCTCACAGCTCACGTGTGGCAGCGCTGGGGTTCAAAGCTAGGTTTGCCCAGCTGGAATCCCACCCTGTGCAAAGCTGCTGCCCCCACGGGGAGGTGCCCCACGTGGAGGAAGCTAACAGGTCCCTTGCGAGGCCGGGGTGCGCTGAAGGAGGGGATAGAGATAGTGGGGGGGGCTTTTTTTTTTATTTTTTAAGATGTCAGCAGAAGCATTTCTATAGGCAGGGTGGAAGGAGACAGCAGAAGGAGAGGATGCCTTTCCTCCATCTAGGGGATGCGGTGCAGTCAGGGGACTCTGTGGGTGCGAGGGCGGGGCTGGCGTTAGGACCCAGGCAGTGCCACCCTCCCTCGGACACAGGAATCAGGGCTTTGCAGAAAGGAAACTCCAAAGGGAGCAGTGAGGGACAGAGGCCCCGGGCTCCCGGGCAGGGCAAGTCGGTGGGGTGGGCATCTGCAGGGAATCAGGGAAGCTGCCTCGGTGCCTTCAGGACGCTGGGAAAGTCAGAGCCTCACAGAGGCGCTGGTCCGCGAGGCTTGCGGGGGAGTTCCTCCGGGGGAGGAACCGGTCAGCGTCGCCTCCGGCCTGTCCAGTTGCGGCTCAGCGGCTCCCCCAGGGTTGCTGTCTTCATTTCCCTTCCACGTGCTTCTAGACCCTCACTATGGGTGGAGACGAAGCAGTGCAGCTTAACTTCCAGGAAGGCGAGGCCTGTGGACTCGAAACCGCTCCCTCCACCAAGGGCCAGGCAATAGCTTGGCCTTCACATCTCAGCTGTCCCAGATAGGAAAGGAACACAGCTGAATCATTCGTTTGTGTATTTTATTTTACGCACAATGATCAACACAGCCTTGTTGAGTTAAAAAGGATCAGTGTCTTGAGAGAAAAGCATTGCAGTCTGGGTCTCAATTCAGCTTTTGGAAGGCACCGGTAGATTCTGTCAGTGGTCCCTGAAAGGCTGAAGGTTTCTTTGTGTATGTTTGTGTTGGAGAGGGTGCCAGGGATGGGCGGAAAGAGAGCTGGGTCCTGGGTCCCCACTCTGCTCACAGTGGGAACACATAGGCCTATGCTCTTTTCTTCCACCCTGAGGACAGCGTATTGATTACTGGTGTCTGTGTTTCTATCACATCAAACCTGACTACCTGGCTCCTTTCGTTTAAAACCATTTTCTTCTCTTTCTCGAGGAGGACTGTCTTTAGTTTGTCATTCAGTCCACTAGTTGATCTCTTAAGGCATGTTTCCCTGTCTTGTACCTTTTACATCATCGATTACATAAACACTAGGAAATACAGTTCTTGTCATTATTATTAGAAATGAATTCAGAAGAGGCAACACATGATTAACGTTCATCTTCTAAGTCCTAAATTTCAGGAGAGATTGAGTAAAAAATATTCTCAGGAAAGATGAA
Organism: Neofelis nebulosa; assembly: GCF_028018385.1. Lineage (NCBI taxonomy): Eukaryota > Metazoa > Chordata > Mammalia > Carnivora > Felidae > Neofelis > Neofelis nebulosa. The sequence goes on along the minus strand of NC_080794.1, from coordinate 4,256,970 downwards.
CGAAATATACTCTCATAAACATGTACACGTAGTTTGAGACGCCCCCACTCCTGCCCTGGCATGTGTCAGAATCGGAGTTGGTTTCCATGTTGGCCATCAGGTGCTGGTGACGATCCCGGGACACTGTGCCCATCTGGCTGGACCGTGGGGATGCGTGCCTCCGTGTTCTATAGAGAGCAAGTTGATTTTTGCATCACTCCTTGGAATGACTTGGCATCTGATGTCTTTTCCTCAGGAACCGTGGAGCACTCAGCACATCCCAGCGCTGTTTTCAGCCTTCTGTGGCCTCCTGGTTGCGCTTTCCTACCATCTGAGCCGGCAGAGCAGTGACCCTTCAGTGCTCCTGTGAGTAACACGCACCGCTGTGCCTGGTTCCCGTGGCCCTCGCCTTGTCACAGGGGCGAGAGGGCCATGGCCCGCATGGTGGCTGGACTCCTGTGCTGTTCACGCAGCCAACCACCCGGCGAGGACAGGAGAGGTGCAGGACCGGCCAAACACTAATGGAAATCAAGCACCAACTTTTAGCGAACATTTAACCTCTGCTCTTGCTTTTGGAGTAAAACGCACAGCGCCAGGGACACAGGGCTATTAGCTCCCAAGTGCTGCTTTTGACTTTCCCTTGGGTGAATTGTGTGGGCAGCTCTCACCTCAACAAGGACCCTTTCCGGGCCCGTGAAGCAGAATCGCTAGGTGGTTACCCTGTGGAGACTTGATGGGCATCTCTGCAAGGTTTGCAGTTTGTTCTGTCTTTTTTTTTTGTTCCAAACAGGGCTGTGCCCACATTTTAAAATATATTTAATAGTAATCTTTAGTCACTTGAAATATACTTTCCTACCTTCTCTTTAATTGTGCCTTTTATTATTTTTACTTGAAATGTACTATCTTCCCTTTAAATTGTGCCTTTTATTATTATTTTTTAAAAAAATTTATTTGGGGGAGAGAGAGAGAGAGAGTATGCAGGGGAGGGGTGGAGAGAGAGAGGGACAGAGAATCCCAAGCAGGTTCCACACTGTCAGCACAGAGACCGATGCGGGACTCAAACTCATGAATCGTGAGATCAATACCTGAGCTGAAATCAAGAGTCGGATGCTTCACTGACTGAGCCACCCAGGCACCTCTAATTGTGTCTTTTAAATCTTTGATAAATTTGCACTTGGGAAGTAGAAACACTTCCTGGGATGCCAGAGTTTCAGATAGCAATCATCTCATGTCATTTTTCCAAATGTACAGATTTTGACCATAACTGTGTGGGGGCCAGAGAAACCATTGTTTTAGGCTGCCACATGCAGCAAAATAAAAGACGCGGGAAATGGGCAAAAGTTACACGTGGTTTGTGCAGTTTTTCACATCAAGTATTTTACTGAAGTGTTGAGTTTTGCTGCCATTTTTATGTGCGGAGGAAGCCCCGATGGGCTGATACAGAGAAGCTCTGTGAGCTTTGCTGTTGGCAATCAGCTGCCCATTCCTCTTGAGGTCCTTGACTCCTTTAATTAGGAGGGAATCTGAGAATCAAAACATTAGATTTGCGATCACCTGAATACACGCCTCTTCCTCTTTATTATGAATTAATCAAAGGAGCGAGCCCTTGCTTTGGTCATTTGGGAGTGAGAGGTCTCAGGTGAGGCTGTTTACCTGGAACGTTGTGACAGGCCCATACTTTAAAGAGTATAACCTGTGCGTTTGTTCGTTTCCAGGTCCTTCATTCATTGTAGATTGCTTCCTAAATTTCTACATCAGAACCTGGAAGAGTTGGCCGCCGACCCTCTTCCCAAGAAGATGAAAGGCTCGGTGGTGAGATATTTGTGTTGCATAATGTACATGAGGATTTTGCTTAACACGGCCTGGCATGTGCTGGCGAAGCTCAGGTTCTCAGCGGGGCCCTGGCTAGGCGGGAATGACAGTCACTGGTGCAGAGAGAGGTGCCTTGTCTTGGTCTACAGTTGGCACATGGACTGTTGAGCCACCTGGCAGGTGTGGACCTTCGACAGCCTCTCGAAGGCAGATGCTATATACGCCACGGTCACTCCATTGGTCCTCAGCTGATGGCAGTTTTCTCGGCTCTTTGAATGAAACGAGTTCGGTCAATGCTGCCCCCTGCTGGCGCCAGGCAGCAGGCTGGCTGCACACAAATAAAAGCTCATCTGCCAAGCTGGTTCCTAATGGGCTCCACACAGTCCTCTCCACACCTACTGGCCTCAGCCTCGTGCTGAGCTCAGAGTGCGCTTCCCACGTTCAGGGTTGAACTTGCACAGCCCTTGTGAGGAGCCCTTGGGTTTTAAGACTTACATCTGGGATGTTGGAGAGGGGAGCGGCTCTATGGGATGGAGTGTGTGAGGGGAGAAGGAAAGAGGTAAAGAAGGAAGAACAGAACACAGAGACTTTAGAAGAAGGATGCTCTTTTCTGTTCGCCGGGAAAATGGCTTGGGGTGGTTTCAAACATCATCTGAGGAGGGGTAGTGTCTTTGGTATCATCTTCCAAACGTTACCGCTTTCAAAAGCAATGCTCATTTGTTGTGTAATCTCCCATTCGAGTGTTGAGCTTGGGGTGATCTGCTGGCTGGAAGTCATGCCTTTCCTATGTTTTTGAGGAACGACGGATCAATGGAAAAGCGGCAAATGACCCATTGATTGCAGGCTCCTCCAGCCAGGAGATGCGTCTCATTTGTCTTGGCCTCCACGGTGCCAAGTGCCTGATGCTGATAACTGCCGTTGAATTTAGATGAGATTCAATTGCAATCCGCAATTTCAAGACAAGTCAAGTGCAGGACTCGGGCAACACGATAACATTTAAAAACTTCACACCTAGCCCCCTGTGCCTTTGAGTGTGGGTGCAGTTCAAGCCAACACATTGAGGAAGCAAAGCACAGTCACTGTGACTAAGGATGTGGTTCATGAATTGGACAAGCAGAGGTATGTTTACAAGCAGGGCAGGAGGTAAAGCAGCTGGGGCCGATAGGATGGCAGCTAAAAAGGGAGGAACACATTGACACTGAAACATTGCATCAGCAACCTGATCTCTGACATCTACCCCCAGGAGGTTTACAGGGTCAAACTTGACATTCCTAGGTCAGTTGCCATAAAAGTCCTGGAATGGCCCAATGTCTCCCCCAAAGGTTTCCTATAGGTATCTGAGAAAAACTGTTCTCCCCAAATGTTCCCTGATTTCATGGAATCATGAGGATGCTTTCTGATTTGTTGCCTTGAAAATAACGTATGGACAACCAAGAAATCCACCAAGAAGGTTGCTTGGCAGAGGCTGACAGCATCTCCTTAGATGTGATGGGCTAGGAGTTGCCTTCCCCAGTTTTCATACACTTTGAAACGGTCTGTATAGTGAAGCGCACATAACCTGTAGGTGATTTAATGTGACCTGTGTTCTCTCTGAAAAGTCTTCTGGTCTAAGGAGAATATTTTAATAGGACTACCACATTTAGATTTCAGAGTTTGGTATATAAAACCTTTTGTGCCCTAGTGCAAGTGCGAGATTTCTCTCCTTGTCTCTGATTTTATTTCTCTGTGTCTGTCCGGCTCTCTCTTTTTCGCTCCCTCTTTTCTTAAATTTCACTGTGTATGAGAAGTCCCTAAGGAGCCTCCTTAGATCAGGTTTCCAGCCCTTCCTCCTATTCCGATTCATTTGGCCTGTGCCAGGGCCTGGGGATCTGCATGTTTACAAGGCTGTCCCCACAGACTGGTCTTCCAGGGACATTGATCGAGAACTAGAGATACCTAGAGCTCCATCAGTGGGCTTCCACATTTCCATATGATCATTGCCAGCTATGCACTCAGTTAGTAACAATGTGAACTTTCCACTCCTGGTTTAGTTTCTTCTTATCCGTCTGCCTCGTGAGCTTGGTCTATTTCTTTCTTTAAGTTTTTTTTTTTTTTTTTTTTTTATGTTTATTTGTTTTTGAGCGAGAGACAGAGCATGAGCAGGGGAGGGGCAGAGAGAAGGAGACACAGAATCTGAGGCAGGCTCCAGGCTCTGAGCTGTCAGGACAGAGCCCGATGTGGGACTCGAACTCACGAACCACGAGATCATGACCTGAGCCGAAGTCAGACGCTCAACTGACTGAGCTGCGCCCAGGCGCCCCTTGGTCTTTCTGTTTCTATCCTCACTCATCCTCCTCAATCCCTATACTCTTCACCCATTCAGATATGCTACTTCCATTGTATCTATTTTTCTCAGTTCCTAGAAACAAAAAATAGACCACCAACAAAACAAACGACTACCTCATTCTTATTTGTACAATTCAAACAACTTCTTTGTAACCACTGGTTGTATCATTAGGTTTCTCTGGCACCATGCTGTCTATATTTACTGTGTGTGTAGTTTGGAACCAGCGCTTTTTAAAAAATTTTATTTATTTTATTATTTATTTTTGAGAGAGAGAGAGGAAGAACGAGTGGTGGAGGGGCAGAGGGAGTGGGAGAGATTAGAGCCTGACATGGGGTTCATGCTCATGAAATGTGAGGTTGTGACCTGAGCCAAAATCAAGAGCCGGAAGCTTAACCAGATGAGCCATCCAGTGCCCCGGGATGAGGCCTCCTTCAGCTTCTTTTTTAGGGTTGGAGCATGAAGTACTACATAAGATGTCACAATGGATTTTAAATATTCAATGTACTAAGCCCCAATATATTAATTAGTTAAATATGCATGGAATCAACATTAAAATAGGGAGCCAAAACCTTAATATTATTGAATATTGTTTTGGAAGTCCTGGCTTGTGTTAAGTCCTAAAAGAAAAAAAAAAAAGTAGATTGCATTACTGTATACATTTAGGTGCACAGCAAAGTTTTTAAATATCGATCATGATCAGTATAAGAATTCACAAATACCCCTAGAGACAAAGAAACTTAGAAAAACAAGAGCATTCTAACACATCAGAAATAACTTTAGAAAATATAATGAGACCATAATCCCACTCACAATGGCAACAAAATACATGAATTGATAATAGGAAAGATTTTACCAAGTAATGTCAGAAACAAAGAAAACCACAGCAGTCTATTAAAATGCAAATGAGCTTCTGAATAAGTGGTGATAAATAGACATAACCTGATTTTGGATAGGAAGGTCGAGATTTATTAAATGCCAATTCTTCCTAGTAAATTTATAGGTTTAATATAGTTCAAAACAGTTCCAGAGAAATTATATTCACAACTTGGGGAAATGATTCTAAGATTCACTTAGAAGAATAGCTGTTAATAATAGCTTTAAAAAATCTGAAAAAAGAATAAGAAAGAGGAACTTAGCACTTTGGGATTTAAGAGTATATTATAAAGATTGAGTAATCGGAAGAAAAAAAAAAAATGAGACTGATCCAAGAGTGGAGAATGGGATTAGTGAATCAGGAAAACACAGAAAGGAGACAAATTATTTATAGGGATGTATTATGTGAAAGTTACATGTCACAATCAAGAATTGATTAATCAGTGTATGGTGCTGAGGTAATTGTTTAGCAGTGGGAGGGATAAAAAGGGATTTTATGGCTGGTCCCTCACCAGAAAGAAAACGAAAGATCAAACAAGACTTTTCCGTCTCTCACGTTATGGCAGGCTGACTTATAGCCAAACTCTCTGCTGATTAAAACTGAAAGTTCTGAACAAAGTACAAAAAAAAAAAGTCCTTCTTGTATGTGGAAAAAAAGTGACAAAAGATAAGGAATTATCAAGTCAAAGTCTGAGTGAACAAGGAGACCTGGAGGAAGCAGGGCAGGAAACTGCTTTTGCCTCAAGAGCACCTGCCCAGCCAGGGGATCGGGAGCCTCAGTGTTCAGCCCTCAAACGGCGGGGAAGAGAAAAGAAAGCCCGAGACTGCCAACGTGGGTGTGCCGTGGGGACCCACGCTGAGTCACCCACCCTCAGTGGGAGGGTGAACCAGAAGGAATCAGTTGCATCCTCCACGGTGCCTGGAGAACGCATGGTACTGGCCTCAGCGCTGAACACAATGGCCCTGGATCCCTGGGATGCTCTAGTCCGCTCCGCTGTGGGCTTTCAGTCCACATTCTGACACCCCTAACCCCTAAATTTATGGAGTGAAGTTGAAGCGGCCCCCAACCAAGAACACCTCATGGCAAAATGAAACACACATCCTCTCTAGAGGATCCTTTCCTCCTAGGTCTCCACGTGTTCCCCAACCCGTTTTTCTAAGGGAAATGAGCAGCTCTCGCTAAACAAATGTAAACACTACACAAGGAAACAAGGAACCAGCAGAAACGGGTCTTCAAGTACTTGAAGCACTTGAACTACCAGACACATTTTAAAACTACTTAATGTGTTTAAAGGAATAAGAGGTAAAACTTACAGACAATAGAAAATACTAAAATGATCCAGCATGTTTGAAAAAAACCCAAATAGACCTTCCTAAATGAACAAACAAAAAATGGGAAGAAATGAAGCAGTTGAAGTAAACACACACACATGAGATTAGACCCCTCTGATGAGAGAATTAGTGAACTACAAGACAGAAGAAAGTACCCAGGATGCAACACTAATACACAAAAAATTAGGAAATACAACAGAAAGACAAAGATAGGTGACACAGACTAAGAGGATCTAACATACATGTAATCAGAATTCCAGAAAAATGGGAGAGAGAGACTGGAGCCTAATCAATGTCTGATGAGATGATATCTGAAAATTTGCTGGAATTGATGAAAGACACTGATCTAGGGACTCAAGAGTGCCAGTGAATCACATGCAGGGTAAAACAAGGAAGAGAGAATCCACACAGGACAAACCTTAGTGAAAGTGCAGATATCAAAGACACAGACCATCTTAAAGCAGTTAAACAAAAGAATGGATTACATTCAAGTGAATGATGAATGGAAAGCTCCCTTATCAAAACCCATCATAGAAGCCAGAAGTTTGATGTATTCAATGTCCTGGAAAGAAAGTATCTGCCAGGGTAGAATTCTATGCCCAGTGAAAAGATCTTTAATTTTTTTTTTTTTTAATGTTTGTTTATTTACAGAGAGCGAGACAGCGTGAGCAGAGGTGGGGCAGAAAGAGAGGGAGAGAGAGAAAGAATCCCAAGCAGGCTCTGTGCCGGTGCTCCCAGTGAAAATATCATTAAAGAACCAGGGACAAAATAAAAATATTTTACATAAACAGAAGCCGAGAGACTTTCGCTAAATGTAGTTCTGAGTGATGTTCTTCAGATGGTCTCAGACAGAAAGTCTAATTCGCAAGAGAGAACAAGGAGAAAAAAAAAGTGGCAGATACACTGGTAAATTTAAGCAAACATGAGCCGTGCAAAACCACACAAGGGTAACATAAAACTCTGGATGGAAGGAGACGTGGACTCCAAGACTTAAAAATTCTTCGTAATGTCCCGGAGGCAAATAAAGATCCTGATTAAGACTGGTAAGTGAAGTATGCTTATTGGAATGTTCGGTGTAACTGCTGAAGGAGTAGAAACACAGTGTGTAACTTCCTACTCACTACAGAGGGAGGAACAGAATGACGAAACAAAAAATGGCTCTTCATAAGTAACAAAATAGAACGGGCCTCCTCTGTGATGCTCTGCTTAAAAGTCAGTTCCAGAAGGGTTATAAGCCTAAATAGGAGATTACAAAACCTGAGAGTGCTTAGAATCATAATAGAGGAAATTATCTTTATGGTACCTCCAGGGTAGGGAAGAATTTTTTAAACGAAAACAACAAAAAATTGAAGTTCACTAAAATTATGACCTTTGACTTATCAAATAATGCCCAAAAAGAAGACTTAAAAAAATAAGCCACAGAATGGGAAATAATGTTTAAAATGTGTATAGTAGATAAAGCACCAGTGTAGAGACGAATACACAATTACTATAAATCAACAAGAAAGCCAGATATGTCAATTAAAAATGGCCAAAAAGGCGGCACCTGGGTGGCTCAGTCGGTTAAGCGTCCGACTTCGGCTCGGGTCATGATCTCGCGGTTTGTGAGTTCGAGCCCCGTGTTGGGCTCTGTGCTGACAGTGCGGAGCCTGGAGTCTGCTTCAGATTCTTGGGGTGCCTGGGTGGCTCAGTCGGTTAAGCGTCCGACTTCGGCTCAGGTCACGATCTCACAGTCTGTGAGTTCGAGCCCCGCGTCGGGCTCTGGGCTGATGGCTCAGAGCCTGGAGCCTGCTTCTGATCTGTGTCTCCCTCTCTCTCTGCCCCTCCCCCATTCATGCTCTGTCTCTCTCTGTCTCAAAAATAAATAAAAACGTTAAAAAAAATTATAAAACAAAAAACCAAAAACCAGATTCTTTGTCTCCCTCTGTCTCCACTCCACTCCTGCTTGTGCTCTGTCTCTCTCTGTCTTTCAAAAATGAATAAACATTAAAAAAAAATGGCCAAAAGGCTTGCACATGCGCTTCACAAGAGAGGAAATAAAAATAGCCCAAAACATGAATATGTATGTAAGCTAATTAATAATCAGGAACCTCCACACTAAAACCACACTGTGTTACCATTTCACACTTGCTAGACCGACAAAAAATTAAAAGTTCCCACAGTGTTAAGTGTAGAGCAAGGGAACTCTTATGAACTGCTGGTGGTGGTGTGAATTACTGTGTATATTTTGGAAACAGTTTGGGATTATAAGGTTGAAGATGCATATATACTACAGCCAGCAATTTTACTCTTAGATTTTTAAAAAAAAATTTTTTTTTTCAACGTTTTTTTATTTATTTTTGGGACAGAGAGAGACATAGCATGAACGGGGGAGGGGCAGAGAGAGAGGGAGACACAGAATCGGAAACAGGCTCCAGGCTCCGAGCCATCAGCCCAGAGCCTGACGCGGGGCTCGAACTCACGGACCGCGAGATCGTGACCTGGCTGAAGTCGGACGCTTAACCGACTGCGCCACCCAGGCGCCCCTACTCTTAGATTTTTATCCCGGAGCAAATCTTGCACATTTATACCAGAACACACACGTAAGATTGTTCCTTTTAGCAATAATTCATAAGAGCCCTCAACTGAAGCCACTAGAAATTCTACCAACAGTGCAATGACTAGTGTGCAGCAGAACAGATCTTACTGGAGCCATATGCAATGGCACGGGTGAGTCTTGACCATGTAATGTGGAGCAAAGGAAGCAAGACACAAAAATGTCTCGTATAGTGCCATCCATTGGGTAAAAATAGACAAACAACTACATATGCAAGTAGCAAAATCATTCTTGTTTAAAAAGCAAGAAACTTATTTTCACTGGAGTCAGGATAGTTAATGCGGAACCCCAAGAGGGGATAGAAAGGTTTGTGATCAGAGAGCTGCATAAAGGGATTTCTTGGGACTAGAAATGCTAGATTTCTTGAACCAGTTGGTAGTAACTGAGATGCTTACTTTATAATTATTTTTTATCTATCTTCTATCTATCTGTCTGTCTATCTATCTATCTATCTATCTATCTATCTATCTTTAAGTTTAATTACTTATTTTGAGAGAAAGAGAGCAAGGGAGAGGCAGAGAGAGAGAGAGAGAATATCCCAAGCAGGCTCTGCACTTTTAGCAAGGAGCCTGACCCAGGGCTCGATCCCACGAACCATGAGATCATGACTTGAGCTGAAACCAAGAGTTGGACACTCAACCAACTGAGCCATCCAGGAGCCCTTTATAATTATTTTTTAAATTATATTTATCTATTTTATGCACTTTTTTGTATTCCTGGATCACAATTTTAAAAATGTAAAAGAAATTTTCCAAAAAAAGGTATGAAATAAAATCAAACATTTATTCAAATTCTAGAAAGGGGATGATTTTCCAGACTTGGAATCTATAAAATGAAAATAAATAAAACGCACACACATACACACACACACAGATGTGACTCCATAAAACTTTTATTCTTCTATATGTTTAATTAATTAATTTAATTAATTAACTTAAAGATAATAAAATTAAATAATTTGGTAAAATATTCAATACAAATTTGATAAGAGTTAAATATCTTTCTTCTACCAACAACTCACACTTTAATTGTTAAAACTCTATAAGCAAATGATATCAATATATGTATTTCACTTTTAGGGACAAAATATTTCGAAGTAATTGTGAGGACCATATTTACCCTTCTTATAAAGAAAGAAATACAGATTAAAGTAAGAGAGTTGTTTTGGTTTTTTTTGTTTTTGTTTTTGTTTTTGTTTTTGTTTTTTTTTGTGTGTTTTTTTTTGTCCACTCAATCAGCACAGGATAAATTAATGATACTGCCAACTGGAACAAGATGAGATTTCTTAGACATTGTTTGTACTTGTGTAAATTATTACAATCATCTGGAAAAGCATAATTTATCAAGAATTCTAAAATTCATCACCTATAATATAATAAGTCGATTTATCAGAGGTGGTCTAAAGGATGAATTCAAAATATGAAAAATTTTTTTTTTTCATCAAGTACATCAAGATCATGACTGCAGCATAATTCATCATGGTAAAAAATGGAAGATAACCCAGAGCCTAACAGTCGGGGAATGCTTGCACTAAATACAGCATATTCCCTTTCAGTCATGAATTTAATGTTTTAAGTTTCCACTATGGCATTGTTTGTATGTGTACGTGTATGGGTCATCACAAGATGGAAAATTAGTTTGCTGGTACGTGGCTATTAGTAAGTCTATACAATAATATGCATATATGTAGTGCTTACAAAAAAAGTACAGTTGAAAAAGATAAAAAATTATACGCACACTAAGATTAGACCTTCATAAGCTATGCATAGGTAATACGTATGATGTATATATGTATATGTATGATGTATAATCATAATATACATCATGATTACAGCTAGAACCGTGCCTCAGCATTCGCAGGCAAAAATACTGAACCAGAAAGCATAAAAATGCTAATATTGTTAGTGTCAGGATGCAATGATCACGAATGATCTATTCCCTTTCTTCTCTGTGTCCTAGAGTGCTGCAATATTATGTTATCCTATAATGGAAATGTTAATTAATACTAAAAATTTGCAGAGACCTTCTAAATTTGTATTTTTCTCAGATGTTTTATACTCTAATTTTTATTTGTTTATTTAAAAAATTAATGTTTATTTGTTTTTGAGAGAGAGAGAGAGAGAGAGAGAGAAACAGAGCACGGGTGGGGAGGGGCAAAGAGAGAGGGAGACACAGAATCTGAAGCAAACTCCAGGCTCTGAGCTGTCAGCACAGAGCCCGACACAGAGCTCGAACCCCCGAACTCTGAGATCATGACCTTAGCCAAAGTCTGACACTTAACCAGCTGATCTACCCAGGCGCCTTGTATAATGTGTATTTAAATGAGCAAAAATTATTTAGTAAGAAACCCAAAATTAAAAACTTTTTACAGTGTTTCAGGCTACTTTCATAGGAGACAACAACAATCTCTGATGACTAGGTGTTTTCAGGATTCCTTTTCAAAAATAGTATTTTCACGTTTGCTGCACTGTACTGCATTTAAAGACACCCATGAAACAGTGGTGCTTGTAAGAATTATAGTTGTGTATTAGTAAGTAGCGTTGTGTCACTGAACAAATATGTTTATAAAAATCTGCTGCATTTCAGGGTACCTGGGTGGCTCAGTCAGTTAAGTGTCCGACTTCAGCTCAGGTCATGATCTTGCAGTTTGTGAGTTCAAGCCCCACATCGGGCTCTGTGCTGACAGCTCAGAGCCTGGAGCCCGTTTCAGATTCTGTGTCTCCCTCTCCCTCTGCCCCTCCCCTGCTCACACTCTGTGTGTGTGTGTGTGTGTGTGTGTGTGTGTGTGTGTGTGTGTGTGTTTCTCCCTCTCAAAAATAAATAAACATAAAAAAATTTTTAAAAAATCTGCTGCATTTCATACTCTTTGTAAAGGCACATGTATAAAACTTTCTAAGGAAAAGTATATTTTCAGGAATACAATTTTTGGAGCAGCATAGTATCTGGTTTTTGGTGGCTGTAGGGAAAGAGGGAACCTTTTCTTTTTCTTTTGCTAATGTTACTTTCACCAGTATTAACACAGTGGTCTGTGGTTTCATTATTTAGCACTAGCTTGAAAAGCTCAATAATCACCATTTGCCATTGCCTTTGCTGAAGAGTCTGCTCAAAACTTTGCCGGTTTGCAGCTGGGAGGGGGATGGGAGAATTGTTTGGCTTCTTGCTATTGGTTTGTGAAGCTTTTATGTATTACAGATGCAGTTTGTGCTTTGCAACTACTTTTCTCAGTCTTGGCTTGCCTTTTCATTTTATAACAATGTATTTTGAAGAACAGCTGGTTTAAATGTTCATGAACTCCAATTGAATAACTTTTTTTCCCTTTAAAGTTCCACTTTTCAGTGTTTTGTTTGGGAAAGCTTTGCTAAACCCAAGGTCACTAAGATTTCCTTTTATGTCTTCTTTGAGAAATGTAACAGTTTGTTACGTTTATAATGCACATTGACTTAGGTTTTATGTGTGATGTGAAGTAAATGTCAAGGTGTTTTTTTGTTTTGTTTTGTTTTCTGTTTTTTCCCCATTCCATTTGTGGAAAGAATTATCCTTCCCCTCATTTAGAGGGAAGGTGTTTTTTCACATTGTCACTTTTGTTTAAAATCCATTGACTGTGTATGTTTTCGTCTATGTCTGGGCTCTTTGTTCTGTTCTCTTGATCAAGATGTATACTTTATGCCAATACCATCAAGGCTTGATTCCTGCAGCTTTGTAATAAGTCTTCAAATCAGATATTGTATATCCTCCAACTTTGTTCTTCCTTTCAAAGTTGTTTTACCTCTTCTAGATCTATTGCATTTCCAAGTAAATTTATGTCGCATTCTAGGGAAGGAAATAAACCACTGAGATGTTGCAGATCAGTGGTTGTCTCCAGACAGAGGAGAAAAGGGGGTGTAGGTTAGAAAAGGTCGGGAGAGGAAACTTTAGGGCACCATGGCTGTGCTACTTATTTTCATTGTGGTTGTGGTTTTCATGGGGATATCCACGTGTCAAAACTCATCAAATGGTACACTTTATGTATGTGCAGGGGTTTTGTATGTCAGTCACACCTCAAGAAAGTTGTTCAAAATAACAATAGAGGGGTATCTGGGTGGCTCAGTTGGTTAAGCCTCAGACTTTGGCTCAAGTCATGATCTAGTGGTTCGTGAGTTCAAGCCCCACGTCGGGCTCTGTGCTGCCAGCTCAGAGCCTGGAGCCTGCTTCAGATTCTGTGTCTCCCTCTCTCTCTGACCCTCCCCTGTTCATGTTCTGTCTCTGTCTCTCTCTCAAAAATAAACATAAAAAATGTTTTTAATTAAAAAAAAAGAATAAAGCTAACAATACGGGGGCACCTGGGTGGCTCAGTCTTGATTTCAGCTCAGGTCATGATTCCAGGGTTGTGGGATTGAGCCCCACATCAGGCTCCATGATGAGCATGGAACCTGCTTAACATTCTCTCTTTCTCTCTCTCTGCCCCTCCCCTGCTCCTGCACAGGTGCGCTCTCTCTCTCTCTCTCTCTCTCTCTCTGTTTTTCTCCCTCTCCCTCTCTCTCTCTCCCTCTCTTGCTCTCTCTCTAACTTAAAAAAATAAAAATAACAATACAGGAAAGAAATGGGCAGGAGGAACATTTTTGTAAATAAAGACTAAAATCAGTAGAATTCCTATATATCATCCAACTGTGAAAAAAATACCAATAATCAGAGCTCATTCTCTTGCTTTAAGAAACCTAGAAATGTAAGCCTCCTCCCCTCACCAGCTGCCCTCATGGCCCACTATTTTGCCTTTAGGCAAGAATGGTTGGTCAGTTATAGATAAGACTTACTTTTCAATTAGAATATTTGGGAAAATGTTTATCTTCCTTTCGGATAAGGATTCAGTAATTAGAATAAATTCTTTAATGTTTATTTTTGAGAGAGAGGAAGAGGGCACACGCATGCGTGTGCAAACACACACACATGCACACACGCACTCAAGTGGGGGAGGGGGAGAGAGGGAGACAGAAGATCCGAAGCAGGCTCCACACTGACAGCACAGAGCCCGATGTGGGGCTTGAACTCATGGAACCGGGAGATCATGACCTGAGCTGAAGTTGGATACTTAACCAACTGAGCCACCCAAGTGCCTAAGCATTCAGTTATTTATTTATTTATTTATTCATTCATTCATTCATTCATTCATTCATTTAAACATGAAATTTATTGGCAAATTGGTTTCCAGACAAGCATTCAGTAATTTTTAAATGACATAAAACCATGTCAGTATAAAAGAGGAAGGAAAAATTCACTTATCTTCATAGCCTGAAGAGTCAGTGAGTTATAGATCTTTCCTCTGGGAAGGCCTGGCCTTTTGTAAATCTTTGGAATGCAAGGAGATACCTGAATTTTGTCCATTTATTCATAGTAGAGTTTTGATGAAAATCCCGTGATTATAAAAGTTTTATGAGGATTCCGACTAAAAAAGCATTGTGATTTGCCCTGCCCAAAAAATCAGGGGGATTCCTACCATTTTCTTTTACCATATTATTCTTACCATTACTAAGAATAAATCTAGAATTTAGTTTATCACTATACAATTGCTCCCATATTTAATACCTGCACATGAATTGTAAAACAACTTTAGCAGATAATTGATGAATTGATGCTGAGACTGTTATCTCTTCCCTGTATGATTAGTTGCTTTAACCAAGCCATGTTAACTTTTCCATCAGATGGTTCCAGGTCATTATTGCTCCATTTAAACTGCCTTTCTGACTCCTTCCTATCACTTTGGGTGTTAATTCAGCCAGAAAGCCAGTAGCATGATTTGCAAGAACTCCACATTTTCATCTTAAAAACCAGAAAAGAAAAAAAAAAAAAAAAAAAAAAAGGGTTGTAGGGAAACAGACATACAGAGATACAGGTTTCTGGTGGATAAACAATTACTTAAGAGGCATAATTCCTTTTCAATATGAGATATTGATACATTTATAATGATGGTTTAGAGTTTTCAGGTAACTGTGTGACACCTCAAAACGTTCAATAATTGTGAACTGTAGTGAACTGGCCTCTGTAGACAGAAAAAAATGTGATGGTCCTTTATATCTCTAAGATGTATCTTAGTCCATTCTCCATATAGCTGCAGGATTAATGACATTCTTTGGCCTAACTTTGCTTTGTTTTCCCGAGACCCTGCTCACGCCACAATTTTATGCGAAGGGAAGTTATCAGCAACTTACTAACATTTCATTTACTGCATATGTGCCAATACTATGTGTATATTTAAATTATTTGGAGGTGGCCTTAACCCAATCTGACTGGTGAATTAAAATGTGAAATCTGTTCTGGACCAAAGAAATAAGCAGGGACGCCCGGGTGGCTCAGTCGATTAAGCGTCTAACTTCGGCTCAGGTCATGATCTCGCAGTTCGTGGGCTGGAGCCCCGCGTCGGGCTCTGTGCTGACAGCTCGGAGCCTGGAGCCTGCTTTGGATTCTGTGGCTCCCTCTCTCTGTGTTCCTCACCCGCCTGTGCTCTGTCTCCCTCTCTCTCAAAAAATGAACAGCAAAAAAATGTTTTTTTAAAAAAGAAATAAGCAGATGTGTCAGAGGCTTCTGTTTGGCCAACAGCATGCATATAAGCATGCTAAAGCCGAGTAGAGATCATGAGCACTTCACCCTCCTTCATCAGACCATGACATCTTGTCTTTGGCCTGTGTTCGTAGGGAAGAACCTTATGCCTCCTATACACGCGGAACGCTTTTTTTCCTGCCATGGTTAGCAGACGTAGGCTAACCTCACAGTGTGCATTCCCCATTCCCCACCCTTTGCCTTGTTCTTCCTGGTGGTCCACCCAGTGTGTGCCCCTGGGAACATACCAGGTAGGTGATGTGCTTGAAAAGTGGGTTATCCAGAGTCGGTATCTGTCTCCTGACTTACCTGGTGACTACAGAGTTACGGAGAGAAACAAAGAGCAGACTTTACAGTTGGTTCTCTCTTTGCAGAAGGATATCTTAAAATCGGATCTCATTATCTGCTCGGTGGCTGCCGTTCTGTCATTTGCCATCAGTGCCAGCACTGTGTTCCTGTCCTTGCGAGTACGTATCCCTTCGGCTTTATACTCCCCTGCCTCCTTATTCTCCCTAATAACAGAGCCGGCTGTGGGACTCCAGGGCATCGTCAGGGTAGTAGAGCCAGGAGAGGAAAACACAACACCAGCTGAGAGGTTTAAGGAACGTGGCTATTGTGCTGTGAAGAATTACGTCCCAGATGAGATTTGCTTCACACTGCAGATTGGGTTCAAGTGTTTTATCCCTTGTCCTCCGGCATCTGGGGAGCCGTATTGTTTGCTAGAGTAACAGCGCATGTCCTAGAACCCCGCGGTGGTAAGACAGGCCTACGGCTCACTGCCAGGAGCAGGACTGAAGGCATTACCATATCAGGAGGGAGACCGAGGTCCCCAAGCCAGAAGGCGTTTGGGAACATGGTTTTCAGGTAGAGAAACAAAAGTGGAGAGTTCTAGGTGGGGATTCTGGCTTGAGGTTCCAACAGACAGTTACTGTCTCCATATAAAAGTATTACACACTTAGGAGCTCTCTTTCCGAAAAGGAAAGTCTATTAGCTACGTTTGTCACTCTCCGCCTCTTCTTTTAAAAACAACAGTAACAAAATCTAAAGGGCAGAGTTCCCTTGGCCTCTGAACTTAGTAGGCCAGCTCTGCACCCCCTTCTTAGGGGCTCCCAATACAGGGTGGTTTTGTATGGGAGAAATTTTCAGAAACAAGCCCGGGGTTGCCTCTCTGTTCCGTTAGAGGGAAGAGGGGAAGGCCGGCAGTGTTACGTGATATTCCTGGACAGCCCTCCCCTGTCCTGCGAGGCTAAACCGTGACATTTGTCCTCTTGTATCACAGCCATTTCTCAGTGTCGTGCTGTTTGCCCTGGCTGGCTCGGTGGGGTTTGTGACCCATTACATGCTTCCTCAGCTCCGCAAGCACCATCCGTGGATGTGGATTTCACACCCCGTTCTTAAAAACAAAGAATATCAGCAGCGGGAAGTGAGAGGTCAGTAATCTATCCTTCGTTAAAAAAAAAACAAAACAAAACGATGTAGTGGAAGGTATCTTTTACAGCAGAGATTGTGTGCAACCAGTGTGAATGTGCTGAATGCCACAGGACTGCACACTTAAGGACCGTTACAGTGGCAGATGTTACATGATATCTATTTTACCACAATAAAAAAAAAAAAGGAGAGAGTGTACCTTAGAGTATGCAGTATCGCCCCCAGAGCAAGAAAGTTGAAGGGGAGTGAATCAGAACTGTGTTTTATAAAAATAGCAAGCGGTTGTTAGTAGTGGGGAAAATTAATTACCATTATTCAGACCTGAAGATTATGCTGTTCCAGCTTAAGTTGACCGGGGACCAGGAAGAACATCACTTTACTGTCCTCCCATCCTCCACAAAGTGTTTGGGGTGGGAGTGGGGCAGGGATGAAGCCCAAACCTCTGAATCTTCAGGACCTCTGACCCCTTGAATTTTGCTTCCCTTGACCCACACCCGTACTTCATGGACTCAGCTGTTCTCAGGGCTGTTTCCGGTCACAGTCATGCAACAGCCTGGTAATCGAGGCCGTGCCACCAGCTTCTAGATAAGAAGTCTCTCAGGAATTTCTCTCGTAGCTCTTCCCTTGCTCTGTGATCCCACAGATGGCGGAAGGATTGGATTCATCCCCATTTTCAGACACATTGAAGTTACAGGTCACAGACCGTAGCTGTCGTTTATAACTAGCTATTGCTGGTAATTCTGCACAGAACGTTGTAGCCTGTTGTAACGCCTCTGTTGTAGAGGGAGATATCTCACTGTCACCCTGTCCAGGCACAGGGGTATGTGAGCAGAGCCAAGACTGGCTGACCTGCAGGGATGCATCGGACTCCCCAGATTAGTTAGCAGTAACTTCGGTGGACTGGTATGACGAAGGGAAAGGGGGGGGCGAGACAATTTCAAAATGAAGAAGCGAAAAGAATCACTTCAGGTGCTGTCGAGAGCATTTCTTCAAGGAACATCTCTGGGTGGGTATGTGGAGCTGCCTGAATCTGAAACAGCCAGATCAGGAAAATTGTAGATTGTTTAGTGGAAAAATACGGCATCGAGGGTCTGCTGCGCATATAGGGTTTAGGGGGTGGAGAAGGGTCACCTGACCGCTCTGCCCTCAGAGACTTGCTTTTCTCAACATGCAACGGGGCAGCTAGCTTAAGGGTCAAGCTTAATATATTTGTGCTATACACACACACACACACACACACACACACACACACACACACACATTTTAAATGTTCTGTTACATTCTAGGTGCTACTTAAATGCATAGTATTTTAAACCTGCATGGGCCATTTTTTTAAATTTATTTATTTTGGCGGGGGGAGAGCATGTGCACAAGCGGGGGAGGGGCAGAGAGAGAGGGGAGACACAGAATCCAAAGCAGGCTTCAGGCTCCGAGCTGTCAGCACAGAGCCTGACACGGGGCTTGAACTCATGAGCTGTGAGATCATGACCTGAGCCGAAGTCGGATGCCCAACTGACTGAGCCACCCAGGAGCCCCTTCATGACCTTTTCAGCACATGATTCAAGCCCAGGTAACGTGAACGTGTTTGTATGTTGATGTCTCCTCTTTGAGGGATGAGTGAGCAGGCGGGCCTGGGCGTCTGTCCTGTAACGGGGGGCTGGGGGTTCACGTCTGTTAGCACAGGCTCAGGCAGAAGCTCTGTGGCTGTTTCTCCCTTGCCTGCATGGGCTGTTTATAAGCCACCTGAAATCTAGCCAAGAGTAATAGACTTGACAAATTAGGCATATAATGAAGAACAGATTGCATTTCAAAATTATGTGTGTTAGAAGGAAAATCCAAATATTTAAAATACGATGGTATGAACTCGTTGAAAAGCTATTACTCATTTTGGTATCATCCAGATCCCGAATTTCCTTGCCTCTTCTTCCTGGCCTTCTGCCTTTTAGGTCTTTTGCTCTTTATGTCTCCTACTAACAAGAAAAAACATGCCCAGGAAATTCAGACCAACTGTATACCTTTTTTTTTTAATGTTTATTTATTCTTGAGACAGAGACAGAGTGTGAATGGGGGGGGGGGGTGTGCAGAGAGAGAGGGAGACACAGAATCCGAAATAGGCTCCAGGCTCCGAGCTGTCAGCGCAGAGCCCAATGCGGGGCTCAAACCCACGAACTGTGAGATCATGACCTGAGCCGAAGTCAGACGCCCAACTGACTGAGCCACCCAGGCGCCCCAAACCGTATACCTTTTAATGTGAAAACTGTGCTCAAATCTTCTCATTGGATCACAGAATACTATTACTGGAAGAGAAGGTTGAGCAGAGCAGGGCGGCAGGTCTGTGGCCTACCACTTGAGTCCCCTAATCCCACGGCAGACATCGCTGAGAACAAGCCTAAACCTGGGCCAGAGGCAGACACTGAATCGGCATGGGAGATGAGATGTATGTACTCTCCCTGTCTCAGAGTTTGTAGAATCCCGCCCCACCCTTTACCTGGGAGGAGGCTGAAGCCCACAGACCTCAAGGGTCCCAGCAAGTCTGTGGCCAGTGAGTGACCAGAAAGAACCCAGGGCATCTTACTCCGGTGGGGTGCTCTTTCTGCTCCCCCGTCAGCTCTCGGTCTAGCAGGCTGATCGTGTGCAGTTCGTATGCGGCCCTTAGACCACATGTTGCTGCCGTCCTTGTTGCCCAGCAGGGCCACGTCGCTGTGGTAGGTCCTGCTAAATCCGACAGGCCGTAGTCTCATGCCAGCTCTGCAAAGCTTGCTTTCAGCCCTGGATTGAGACAGACTCATCACACTGAATTCTGGGCCTTCTCATGGTTTCTCAAATACACCCCATTCTCTGACCGTCCCCCTTGCTGTTCCCTTTGCCTGTGATGCTTTTTCAAGCATCACTGGACTCGCGCCACTAACTCATCTTTCAGGTCTCTGTTTAAAAGTCAGTCCCTCGGGGCGCCTGGGTGGCGCAGTCGGTTAAGCGTCCGACTTCAGCCAGGTCACGATCTCGCGGTCCGTGAGTTCGAGCCCCGCGTCAGGCTCTGGGCTGATGGCTCGGAGCCTGGAGCCTGTTTCCGATTCTGTGTCTCCCTCTCTCTCTGCCCCTCCCCCGTTCATGCTCTGTCTCTCTCTGTCCCAAAAATAAATAAAAAACGTTGAAAAAAAAAAAATTTAAAAGTCAGTCCCTCCAGGAGCACCCTGGTGGCTCAGTTGGTTGAGCATCCGACTCTTGATTTTGGCTCAGGTCACGAGCTCACCGTTCGTGGGCTGGAGCCCCACATCAGGCTCAGCAGGAATTTCTCTTTCCTTCCATCTCTCTCTGCCCATCCTGCTCTCTCTCTCTCAAAACAAACAAACAACAAACTCAAAACTCAAACCCTCCAGAAGTCTTTCCCTGACCACCAGGAGTAGGACTAACTTCCTGACTGTGCCCGTGAACCGCCCTCTCCATAACATCCTCTGCAGTGACTGTGAGCGACATACCACTTGCTCATGCTGGTCCTTCACTGCTCCCCGTGGTGCTGGGCACAGAAGTGTCTCTCCTGAACTGCACTGCACTGAGATGTCATCAGCCCTCTGTTTGCTAGAACAGACTTCAACCTTGCTGGGTATACTTTCTCTCAGTTTTCTTTCCTTTCTGCATATCTCTGATATGTAATTTTACTTGCCATACAAAATTACTTGGAGATACAAAATAAATTTTGATACAAAATTCAGATTACGGCTCAAGTTGAGGCCTGTAGATTGAAATGTATTGTTTAGCCAATTCAGTTCTTTACTTTCGAGACTAATTTAAGTAAACTTTATCCCATACTAGTCCCAACAAGATGTTTCATCAATATTGGAGCTAAAAGAATAAAGTTTTATCACTCATAGTACAGTTGAGCCATAGTGGTGATGTCGTTGTAACTGACATATTAATGGGTATGTAAGGTGGTTTTTTTCTTCTCTATCCCCACTAGTCTAAGTGAATCATGCTGAAAATAACAAGATAACTAAGTAGACAGCACCACAGATGACATCATGTTAGTCAAGTATGGAGCTTCTAAGACCAAATGTTTAAGGAGCATTGTATTTTTAGAAAATAAAACAAATTATCCTGAATTATGATGGTAATTCCAGACAAATGACTTCATTGATAGGCCACTGTTGTAAAAGAGTCAGAAGTCGGATCTACTTGAAAACTTGTTTTATTGAATGTCACTAGATACCTATCTTTCAATAACTAATTTGAACATAAAGAGACTAAATGCTGCAATCAAAAGACATAGGGTGACAGAATGGATAAAAACAACAACAGCAAGACCCATCTATCTGCTGCTTCCAGGAGACCCAGGTAAAAGACACCTGCAGATTGAAAGTGAGGGGGTGAAGAAACATCTGTCTTGTAAATGGATGTCAAAAGAAAGCCAGAGTAGCAATACTTACATTGGGCAGAATAGGCTTTAAAACAAAGACTGTAACAAGAGACAAAGAAGGACATTATATCACAATAAAGGGGACAATCCAACGGGAAGATGTAACAATTATAAATATTTACACATCCAACCTAGGAGCACCCAACTGCATAAAAGAGTTAATAACAAACATAAAGGAACTAATCAGTAATAACACAATGATAGTAGGGTACTTCAACACCCTACTTACAGCAAGGGACAGATCATTTAAATAGAACATCAACAAGGAAACAATGGTTTTGAACAACACGTTGGAGCAGATGGATTGAACAGGTATTTTCAGAACATCCCATCCTAAACCAGCAGAATACACGTCCTTTTCAAGTGCACACAGAGTGTTCTCCAGAATAGATCATATATTAGCCCACAAAACCAACCTCAACAAATTAAGGAAGATTGAAGTCATACCTTGCATCTTTTCTGACACAGCACCATACAACTATGAGTCAACCGCAAGAAATAATTTGGAAAGACCACAAATACATAGGGGTTAAATAACATGCTACAAAATAATGAATGGGTCAAGCAAATCAAAGAAGAAATTAAAAAGTACCTGGAAACAAATGAGAATGGAAACACAATGGTCCAAAACCTCTGAGATACAGCAAAAGTGGTTCTAAGAGGGAACTTTATAGCAATACAGGCCTATCTCAAGAAGCAAGAAAACTCTCTAATAAACAACATAACCTTACACCTGAAGGAGCTAGAAAAAGGACAACAAACAAAACTTAAAACAAGCAGAAGGAAGGAAATAATTAAGAGCAGAAATAAATGATACCAAACTAAACACACACACACACACACACACACACACACACACACACACACACACACACACAATAGAGCAGGTCAGTGAAACTAGGAGCTGGTTCTCTGAAAACAAAAATCAGTATAATTTACAATCTTCTAGCGAGACTTCTCATGAAAAAGAAGAAAGGACTCAAAGTCACAAATGAGGGAGGAAAAATAACAACCAATAATCACAGAAATACAAATAAAATAATAAGAGAATATTATGAAAAACTATGTACCAACAAATTGGACAACCTAGAAGAAATGGATACATTCCTAGAAACATAAAAACTACCAAAATTGAAACAGGAAGATAGAAAATTTGAACAGACCTATAACCAGCAAATAAATGGAATCAGTAATCAAAAAACTCCCAACAAGCAAAAGTCTAGGACCAGATGGCTTCACAAGTGAGTTCTACCAAACATTTAAAGAGGAGTTAATAACCATTCTCAAACTATTCCAAAAAGAGAAAAAGAAGGAAAACTTCCAAATTCATTCTATGAGGCCAGCATTACCCTGATACCAAAACTAGATAAAAAAAAGAGAACTATAAGCCAATATCCTTGATGCACATACATGCAAAAATCCTCAACAAAATACCAGCAAACCAAATTCAACAATGCATTAAAGAAAACATTCACCATGGTTAAGTGGGATTTGTTCCAAAGTCGTTCAGTATTCGCAAATTGATCAATGTGTTACATCACATCAATAAGAGAAAGGATAAGAACCATGTGATCATTTCAATAGGCACAGAAAAAGCATTTGACAAAGTACAACATCCATTCATGATAAAACCCTCAATAAAGTAGGTTTAGAGGGAACATAGCTCACTGTAATAAAGGCCATTTATTAAAAAAACCACAGCTAATATCATCCTTAATGGATGGAACTGAGAGTTTTTTCCCCCTAAGGTCAGGAACAAGACAAGGATGTCCACTCTTAATACTTTTATTCAGCATAGTACTGGAAGTCCTAGGCACAGCAATCAGATGACACAAAGAAATAAGAGGCATCCACGTCGGCAAGGAAGACGTAAACTTTCACTATTTGCAGATGACATGATACTATATTCAGGAAACCAGAAAGACCCACCCACCCCCCAAAAAAACCTGCTAAGGCTGATAAACTAATTCAATAAAGTTGCAATTATACAAAATCGGTGTATGGAAATCTGCCGTGTTCATATACACTAATGATGAAGCTGCAGAAAGAGAAATTAAGAAAAACAATCCCATTTACATCTGCACCAAAAATAATAAGATACCTGGGAATAAGCCTAACCAAAGAGGTGAAAGACCTGTACTCTGAAACTATAAAACACTGACGAAAGAAATTCAAGAGGACACAAAGAAATGGAAAGACATGCCATGCTCACGGATTGGGAGAACAAATATTGCTAAAATGTCTACACTACTCAAAGCAACCTACACATCTAATGCAATCCCTATCGAAATACCACCAGCATTTTCCACAGAACTTATAACAAATAAGTCTGAAACTTGTATGGAACCACAAAAGACCTCGAATAGCCAAAGCAACCTTGAAAAGGAAAAGGAAAGCTGGAGGCATCACAATTCTGGACTTCAAGTTATGTGACAAAGCTGTAATAATCAAAACAGTATGGCGCTGGCACAAAAACAGACACATAGATCACTAGAACAGAATAGAAAACCCAGAAATAAACCCATAATTATATGGTCAATTAATCTTTGACAAAGCAGGAGAGAATATCAAATGGGAAAAAAGACAGTCTCTTCAACAAATGGTGTTGAGAAAACTGGACAGCTACATGCAAAAGGAAGAAACTGGACCGCTTTCTTACACCATACAGAAAAAATTAATTAAAAAGTGGATTAAATACCTACCTACATGTGGGACCTGAAATCATTAAAATCCTGGAAGAGAGCACAGGCAGTAACCTCTTTGACATCTGTCATAGGAACTTTTTCTCAGGCAAGAGAAACAAAAGCCAAACTAAACTATTGGGATCACATCAAAATAAAAAGCTTCTACACAGTGAAAGAAACAATCAACAAAACTAAAAGGCAACCTACAGAATAGGAGAGGAGATTTGCAAATAACATATCTGATAAAGGGTTAGTATGCAAAATATGTATAGAACTTCTAAAACTCAACACCCCAAAACAGAATAATACAATTACAACATAGGCAAAAAACACGAACAGACATTTCTCCAAAGAAGACATCCAGATGGCCAACAGACACATGAAAAGGTGCTCAACATCACTTATCATCAAGAAAATGCAAATCAAAACCACAATGAGCTATCACTTCACACCTATCAGAATGGCTAAAATCAACAACTCAAGGGACAACTGGTGTTGGTAAGGATATGGAGAAAAAGAAACATTTGTGCACTGTTGGTGGGAATGCAGACTGGTACAGCCAATGTGGAAAACAGTGTGGAGTTCCCCAAGTCACACTACTGGGTATTTATCCAAAGAATACAAAAACACGAATTCAAAGGGATACATGAACCTCCTATGTTTATGTCAGCATTATTTACAGTAACCAAATTATGGAATTAGCCCAAGTATCTATCAATAGGTGAATGGAAATAGAAAGATGTTATATCTATCTATCTATCTATCTATCTATCTATCTATCTATAGATAGATATATACACACACACATATATATGCCTATATATATATATGTATGTGTGTTATCTATCTATCTATATATATATATATAGATAAATAGATGCTATATCTATAGATATAGATATAGATAATGGAATTCAGCCATAAAAAGGAATGAAATCTTGCCATTTGCGATGACATGGATGGATCTAGAGAGTATTTTGTTAAGTGAAATGCATCAGTCAGACGAAGGCAAATACCATGATTTCATTCATATGTGGAATTTAGGAAGCAAAACAAATGAGCAAAGGGGGAAAAAAGAGAGAGACAAGTTAAGAAACAGACTCTTAATGATGGAGAATAAACTGATGGCTACCAGAGGGGAGATGGGGGGGGGGGATGGTGGAAACAGGTGATGGGGATGAAGGAGGGCACTTGTTGTGATGAGCACAGGGTGATGTATGGAAGTGTTGAATCACTATATTGTATATCTGAAACTAATATAGCACTGTATGTTAACCAACCTGAATTAAAATAAAAATTAAATATGACAAAAAATCATTTTATCTAAGAACTTTCAAAAGGAATCGTGTCATTTAGGAAAGGAATAATGGAGTTGGGTCATAATTTCATATGGTCCTCCAAGAAGAAATTTCCCTAATATTATCATTCTTGGCTCTTAAGAGTTTAAGAAAAATTGAAGTACTGTGATTTGATGATCATACTCCTACTGTAAAAGTGGGTTTTAATGGGGTTTAAAGCGATTGAGATAGAGAATAATTCCATTATTGACATTCACTTGTTTATTCATTCAGAAAATGCTTATGAATATACTGTTCATTAAAAATAGAATTACTGGGGCGCCTGCGTGGCTAAGTCAGTTAAGTGTCTGACTTCAGCTTAGGTCATGATCTCATAGTTTGTGAGTTCGAGCCCCACATCAGACTCTGTGCTGACAGCTTGGAGCCTGGAGCCTGCTTTGGACTCTGTGTCTTCCTCTCTCTCTGCCCTTCCTTTGCTCATGCTCTCTCTGTCTCTCTCTCTCTCTCTCAAAAAATGAATAAACATTAAAAAATATTTTTAAAATAGAATTACTGAGTTCCTACCTGACACCAAGCCTGTGAACCAGTGAGACAGGATGACGAAGATGTGGTTTCTGTCATCAAAGAGTTTCTGACCTGTTAAACAAACCTATGGCTGTGCCAGAATGGAAGAGCCATGACCGCTACATACACACTGATGTGGGGTCAACACTATGTGCAGCCTTGCAGGAAATTCAAGGAAGTAGAAAGCCCAGAGCCTAAGTGTAGGGGCTATAATTATTCATGGCTTACGTTTTTCCAACTGCTTGGACATAATATATAAAATGGAAAAATGTATGAATTTTAGAACTACATGTTGAATTAATCTCTGGTGCATAGTAGGTGTTCAATAACATTGGTTGAACGAACAGATGAATGATCAGTGCTCTGTAAATTCATCGAAAGAAGACTTCCCTGTAGGCTGACAGGAAAAAGCCTTGTAAGGTAAAGGCTGGTTTGAAGGACTCGAGTGTACATGTGGATGGTAAACTATATACAAACAGGCTCATCCTTCTGCAAAAAAAATGGTTTCCTAAAAAGCTTAAGCTATAATTTTTGGATACACTAGAATAAATGGGCAAAAGATGATAGAAATTAGAAATTGTAAACAACACCAGTTGAGAACTTCACTGAAACTGTAATTTAAAAAAAAATTCACTCTAATGAAACTAATTCACGAACCAGTCCCGATTTTGTCATTCTTAAATGAGACTTACTTTGCATTTTAGCAAATCTTGCCTGTGATTTGCAGATAGACTGGTTTCAACATGTGGGAGACCTGGTTCTGAGAGATGTTTCTTTTTCTAATGTATTTTGTGTTTATAGCAAGGTAATAACCTAGATTAAAAATCAAATAGTACAAGTTGTAATGAAAAGCAGCAGACTCTTGTCAACTTTTTGCCATGTCTGATTCTCCCTCTCCACGAAAAAGTCCTTTTTATCCTTTAGGTATTTCTTCTGGTCCTTACCATAATTCTTCGAAGTGAGGTGCATGTTCTCCTGTGTCTTGATATTTCAGATTTGCCTATCTACTGACTTCCTGTTCTGAACAAGGATTCCTCTCTTTTATCTTCCCTCGTACGTTAACATCTTCCCTTTCTCCTTCCTCACGGTATGGTTTTAATATTCTCTGAACAAATACTCAGGGTTTTGTTTTTCTACTAAGTCTATGGTTGTTCTATTGTTGTTCGCTTCTGGCCCAGTAGTATACCATGATTATCTTTCCTTTCTTGTTCACATTTCTGTTTTTGTACTTGCTAACCTTTCTAATAGCTATGGAAAATGTCTCTCAGTTCAGTTTTCCCTTCAGGCAAACCTGCCAGGTGATCTACTGGTTCCCATCTCCCCAGACTCCCTCCCGGAACCTGCTCCAATTGTTCCTTGTTTACTCCCTCTTTGTGAATGAAGCAAATCCTTCAGTCACTTTAGGCGGCTTTGTATATCTCCAAGCATTTCCATTCTACTCTGTACTTTGTACTAATGGATAGTTAGTTTGTATTATGGAGCAACTAAGGAGGCAAACGCTTCTGTAAGAATTCCAAGGTAATGTCTCCTGTTGCCCAGCTTCTGCTGCTGCTGTTGGAAAGTCTGATGCCTTTCTGACCCCTCCCCCCGACCCCGGCCCTTTATATGTGACTGGATTTTCCCCTGCGGGAAGCTCTTGGAACATTAAGGAGGGAATTAAAGTGTCATGGCCCAGAGAATGGGGTCAGATTTTGGCTCTGTCACATAGTAATTGTGCTTAACCATCATGATTCAATTTTGTCATTTATAATTGGGGGTTCCTACAAGAAAGATTTGTTGGGGGGATGAAATGAATCAAGATAATAAGTATAGAATATTGGCGTAGCCCTTGGCAGGCAGAATGCATTCAGTAAGTGTATACATCTCCTCCTCCTGTTCCCCAGAGTTAAATTCAATCATTGCACACCTTGCTTTGTGCCTCATTTCATCCATTGTGCTAGATGGCCGGTGGCCCTTTATCATTTGGATATATATGTTCAATGGTTTTGAAATTTTTGTCAATAGGTGATCGTACTGCCTGAATGACCTCGTTCACAGAATTTCCATGGTGATTAAATGAAGCCCAATAATCTATGTAAAAGTCCTTTGTGGCATGACAGGCATTGTTTGATTTCAAAACATAAAGGCTGTGTTGGGGTCTTTGGGAAGGTCTCGTCTTTGTATGCGTGACTAGGAGAGGCTATGGCTCTGGGAAGAAGAACGTATTTCTTACTTCTTCCTTTTTTGGCCCGCATAACAGGTTGCTAACATCAGGTGGTAGTGAGAGACCTGAAAAACCCTTCAAAGCCTCTTTAGTTCAAAGTGACTAAAATAGTTTGGAGCATGAACTGAACTAGTGTCAGCTGAGTACCAGTCCCCTTTGCTATGATGCTTGCATAGGACGGTGCATTCCAGCGAAATGGCTTAGAGCTGATGTGTCAAAAAATAGCCTGTCAGCCGGAAGCCTGCCTTATTAATTATTCCCTCTGTTGTTATTCTCCTCATGTACCTTCTCTTCCCCTCCTTCTCTTCCCCCCTCTGCCAGGCACTGCTTCATTTCACTCTCCCGCTCTGTTCTCCTTCTAGTCAACTGGGGAACTTCTCTCTCTGTGTCAGTCTGGAGGTGGCTGGAGTGGAACCAGGTTCACACTGCGGCAGCAGAAAAAGGAAGGTGGGATTCACTTGCCTCTGCTCAAAGGGGAGCGAGGCTACAGGAGGCCTGGAGAAGCACAGGCCAGTGCTGGCCAGCCTCAAGAAGGAGAGGGTCTGGGGACAGAGCTCAGTGGTCAGCTGCCAACCTCAGCTTTCGAGCAAGCCACGGGGTGTTTACCCAAGTGCCCAGTGGGGTTCTTCTAGACTGCGGATACATCGAAAACAATGTGGAAATAAAACGAATGGCCAGTAATTGGAGAAGTGTAAAGAAAAAACAGCCTAACACTAAAAATCAAGAGGTCTAAATATGCATGTGATGTATGCAGGACGGAATGTGGCAGCTTTGGGCTCTTGCGGCCCAGTGTGCATAGAAGCGCAGAATCAGGCCATTGGGAGGAATGATGTTAGTTCTCAGCTGCAGTGGGTGAGGTCACTATGATGAGTGCTGACTTAGTCTCCCTGATGTGCATGCACTGGGGTCTTATCTGAAGCGCTTAACCCACAGAGTGCTCTATGATAGGAAAATATATGGAGATGCCAGTGGAACAACGGGAATGGTGTTTTAAAGCGATCTTGTAACTTATGCATTCCTTACAAGTGCATACTCCTCGTAGGTTACTAGATCGCTTTAAAACATACAAATCACACTTCCTTTGGGGGAGAAATTACGATTTTGCAGATTAGACATTCACTGAGTACCTGCATTGTACTAGGCACTGTGTTTGGTGTTGAGAATGCAAAAATTAGTAAGAGCATAATCCTTGCTTTTGACAAGATGGCTGTTCTAACAAGAAACATCTTCCCTCCTGTGCTCCTAGTGAGAACATTTGAAAGTTGCTCTTAATGCTTTTCACATGAAAATTTTTTTTTTTTTTTTTTAAATTTTTTTTTTTCAACGTTTTTTATTTATTTTTGGGACAGAGAGAGACAGAGCATGAACGGGGGAGGGGCAGAGAGAGAGGGAGACACAGAATCGGAAATAGGCTCCAGGCTCCCAGCCATCAGCCCAGAGCCTGACGCGGGGCTCGAACTCACGGACCGCGAGATCGTGACCTGGCTGAAGTCGGACGCTCAACCGACTGCGCCACCCAGGCGCCCCTCACATGAAAATTTTTGACCTAACCTTCTTCATGTGAAAAATTAATAAATGATTTCAATAGTGTTTTAGTTTTAAATACTATGATTTTGTATTAGCAGAGGACCTTTCTATCAAGAGGAGAAAGCACATTATTGCATCGATTCTCCCGAGAGCCTCTCTATCCCTTTGAGGAGATGTGAAGGATGCATTTTTATTCCCACTGAATTAATGAAAAAAAAATCAGTGGGAAGTTTTGGGAAAATGAGCTAAACATTTTTAAAAATTGAGTTAGACTTTGTATCAAATTAAATTCCAGATGGATTAAAGATTTAAAAAAAATTTTTTTTAAAGGAGGAAAAGAAGAAAGAAAGAACCAGAATAGCACTGCAAGAAAATATAGGTCAAGTTATATAATCTTGGTTGGGAAGAGAAAAATAATTTTCCTAGCATGACCCCAAAGTCAAAAACCACTGAAGAAACCACAAAAAATTTTATTCTCTGAAAAATGTCAGTTTTAATATTCTGATTCCTGAATGTTGCTCTTTACTACCTTGTATTTCTTTGAGAGGTTTTACCAGGGTGTTGATCCTGGTAATAATTACTGAGTCATTCAAAAATAATGCTAGAACCTGTCACAGGCCAGGGACTGTGCAGAATGTTGGGGGAAGCACTGGGTGGCAAGGCCTCACCGTGGGGTGAACCTTCTGAGAGAAGAAGTGTACTATGGCCAGGAGTGAAACTCGAACCCCTGCACGGCAGGCATTGCCACACCACGGAAACCCCGGCCTCTCCTCAGACTCTGTCGTACTGGGTGTCTGCTTTAGTTAAATGAACTATGAATCAATTCATCGGTGATGTTGCCTGAATGTCCTGCGCGGCTCCTGTGGACAGCGTCCAGGGCTAAATGCCCAAGCATGCTGGAGAAAAACAGCCTCGCCCCCTGGCTGTAGTAGAGAGGTGGACATTCGTCCCACAGATTAACATACACGTACAGGGTTTGAAGTACAGCGAAGGGAAGGAGTATAAAGGGATCCTGAGCTAGATCTGAAAGACCAAGAAAGGCTTCTTTGAGGAGGCTGACATTTAATTGGAGGCTTGGAAGATAAAGAGGGGAGTTAACCCTTAAATTGGAGGAAGAGGGTTCCAGGCAGGAGAAGGGCCATGGGCACATCCTCTACTGACTAATGGGAACGGAAAAGTCACGAGGACCTTGGCTTTATCCTAAGCGGAATTACAGGGCTTTGAGCAACAGAGGAATGTGATTTGCTTTATGTTTAAGGATGATTACTTACCCTCTTCATGCTACTGGCTTTGGAAGCGAAGCCTTTTCTAGAGAATAAACCATGGCGTGTACATGATAGTGCTAAGGACTTTGCGATGTGAGGTTCGGCCCAGCAAGAAAGATGACGAGGAGAAGCCCTCGTAGGGAAAAGCGATCGCCTCTAATGAGGGGATGCCACCAGCCTGGACGTGGTGATTCCATTTTGCGGGGCGTCTCCGCCTTAGATGCCTCAGGGTGACGGGGCCGCTTGAACTGAGCGGCAGCCATCTGGAAATGTTTGTGAACACGCCTGGCCCCTGTGAAGGCGAGAAGTCATGCATCCTTGCAGCCGAAGTGGCAATTCAAGGTTTGAACTGGAGGAAATTGTCTCCCTAAAGATAAAAACATCCCGAAGGTTTTTGATTCGCTTTTAATTATCGAGAAGGACTTCTTTTAGTAACGTAAGCTTCTAAATAAAACAACCTGAAAGGCCTTGGAGAAAGTTTAAAGCACTCAATTGTAGTAAGTTGTATATAACTTGTAAATGGCGTAGTTAGTTTGCATTCTTTTCCTCACGGGCCTAATATTCCAGGGAAGAGAGAAATACTAATGCTCAAGGAAGGTCTTTTATGGTCTCTGTGCATATTCAGGGCATTGCCAAAGGACAGTTATAAAATACCATTGCAAAGATTTTCTTTCTCACTTGACTTTCTATGAATACTGAGGCAGTTTGGGGCCCTAAGAAACATGTTTATCATGCTAGTGCATTTGTAAGCTTTGCCTTTCATTAGCTTTTCGTGGTCACCCCATAAGAAAAGATTCAGTGTCGTCTTTTAGAATTCAGAATTCTGGAATTACATTGCTGTTTTAGTTTCCTCCCGTGTAATTATTCTTCTTCCTTTCTGCTTCCCCTCCACTCCCAAACATAAACATTCAGTATGAGTTCGACTTGTCTGTTAAGAGTTTTCTACCATCTAGAGATTGTAACGTTTCGTTGGAATAAATTCCCAAGCTTGCTAGGAGGATAGAGATATGGAACATTTACGGGGAAATTGATTTTCTTTCAACATAAAGGATTAGCAGAAGCTGGAGTCAAAAGTTTGGAGTTGGTGATGCTGCTGTTATTCCTGTATGTTTATTGTAACCCCCTTTCCACGTCCTTCTCCACCCCCGGTTTGGCCGGATGTCCTGACACCAGTCAGGGAAGCCGTGCCTTGGGATAAATCTTCACCTAGAATGTTTTCCCCTTAATGTACAGTACGTAAACCCGTGCTTGCCGGTGCGTGCAGATGGCATAAAGCACATCCTCTGGCCTCTCATCCAGAGATTCAGAATCGGTGGGTTGCCTGTGGGAAGAGCCAGGATATCTAGTCACATGCCTCAAAGCTGTGCCTGTGCTGTAGTTTCCACACACATCCCTCCCTTCCAGGTACCACAGAGGGTTAAATCTCACAGAATCAATACCTCTGCTCTCAAATATTTGGAAAGGCACGGATGGTAAATTCAGATCTTATTGGTGATTTCTGTACATGTTTTTTGAAATTCATTGCTTTGTGTGTTTCTGCGATGGAGAAACGAAAATTCTTATAGAAAACCCGTATTTGTTATCACTATCTGCCGTAAATCCTTGCAAGGACTGCAGTGACATTGTGTCCCTGCCCTCACATCAACCCCACTCACTGGAAAACATCATGGTCTGATAGCAAATGTGACAAGCGTTTGAAAGCCTGGATCGCACTCCCCCATCCACATGGCACTAGCATTCTACAGTGACGAGCTGTAGATGTTTCTTTTAATTCAGATGTTTTTCTAACAGCCCTGCAGCATGAGGTTGGCTTGTATTTCCTTAATTTACATATTTTTGCAGGAATCTAGCTAAGGTTGTCATGTTTCTCTGAATTGGTGACAATTATTGATAGAACTCTGTAAATGTATTTTTGTAAGCAGGCTGAATTGAATTGCATTTGATGTGACGGCCCCAATCTGACACTGTTGACTTCATATAAATTGAGAAATCAGAAAAAATAATGTGCATAGAAGGAAACCTAAACGTACCCGATTGGACTTTAAGAGAGACTAAAATAGGAAATATTGCTTAATGTGTTATAGTTAGAAAGTTTTTGTTTTGTACTCAAAGAGTAATTCCAAGAGGCTGCTTTTTGTTTGATTTAATGATCCAGAGTTCCCTCGAACACTAAAAATGATAAGATAATAGGTGAACGTTTACAGAACCCTAAGCCGACGGAGGCATAGCGTCTACTCTTGACAAACCCACAGTCTAGTGGGGAGATTAATATTTAAATGAATGCTCCATGGTGTAACAGGTACTATAATTAGAGAATTCACAGTGCATAGTGATGGCACAAAGGAATGATGTATTCTGCCTGAAAACTAAAGGTAGTAATACAGAATGCTGGTTCAGTGTCTTGCAGAAGCTTCGTGGGTCCTTGCTGTATGGCGGCACAGTGGACCACCGGCGGTGAGGAGATGGCGGGGTCCGCCCAGCACAGGCAGAAAGGGGGGCATGCGTTGTTTCTAAAGAATTTTAGAACAATAATAATGCCAATTACAATTTGGACTCCTTTTTTACTTTCACCTTGTGCCAACAGTTCTAAACACTGTCAGTGATTAGACCCTTCCCCTGGGATGGACACTCCCGAGTGCACAGCCCTGGAAAACGGCCGGTAGCAACTGTACTGGGAATGGTCAGGGACATGGGGAGCGGGCAAGACCAGGAGTTCCTCAAGCAGGAAATACAGAAGGACATTCCAGGAAGGCACCCAGCACATATAAAGGCATAGACAACAGTGAGGTTCAATGCCGTGTGGGAGGAAATAGACATTTTCAATATGGGGCGCCTGGGTGGCTCAGTCGGTGAAGCATCTGACTCTTGATCTTGGCTCAGGTTATGATCTCAAAGATCGAGCCCTGCATTGAGTTCTGTGCTGACACTGTGGAGCCTGCTTGGGATTCTCTTTCTTTCTGCCCCTCCCCAACTCATGCTCTCTCTCTCTGAAAATAAATAAACAAACAAACAAACATTTAAAAAAAATTATTTTCAATAAACTGTGATGGTCAGTTATCCACATGGGAAAAAAATCGGTCTCAATCCCTATCTTACACCATACAGAATCAATTCCAGATAGCTTGCAGATCTAAATGTGAAAGGTAAAACAATAACGTCTCAGGGGAAAACATAAGAGAATGTGCTCACGATCTTTGTCTTTTAAACACAGTACAAAGGGGTACCTGGGTGGCTCAGTAGGTGAAGCATTCGACTTTGGCTCAGGTCATGATCTCACGGTTCATGAGCGAGCTCCGCATCGGGCTCTGTGCTGACAGCTCAGAGCCCGGAGGCTGCTTCGGATTCTGTGTCTCCCTCTCTCTCTGTTCTTCTCCTGTTCATGCTCTGTCTCTCTCAAAAATAAATAAAGATTAAAAAAATAAAATAAAATAAGCAGAGCACCAAAGACTCCAAAAGGAAAAAAAAATGAGAAATTGGAATGTATTAAAATTAAGTATTTCTTTTCTACAAAAGAGACTATTAAGAGAGTGATAAACAACCCATAAAATGGGAGATCTTTCTGATGCATATATCTGACTAAAGACTCATACCTAAGGTATATAAAGAACTCCTAGAAGTCAGTAAAGAAAAGACATCTAATCCTAGAAATCAGTAAGGAAAAGACGTTACTCTAGGAGGAAAAAGAACCAGGCAACGCACATGGAGAGCCACACTTCACAAAAGTGTGTATCCAAATGGCCAAATGGTGTAAACACATGAAAAGGTACTTAACTGCATTAGTCATCAGAGAAATGCAAAATAAAACCATAACATGATACCACTCTACACCCACAGCATAGTTAAAATGAAAGAGAGAGAAAATGTTTTGGCAAGGATGTGAACAAACAGAAGGAACTCTTTGCACTGTTTGTGGGGGTGTAAATTGGCTCCATAACTTTGGAAAATCTCCTAGAGCTTCCTACACACACTTAATAACCTAGCAATTCTGTAGCTAGATATATACCCCGGAAGCGTACCCATGTTTACCAAAAGGCCTGTCCAAGAATGTTCATGGCAGCACTCTACATGATAGCTCTAAACTGGAAACAACGTGAACGCTCGTGTACAGCAGCTTTGAAAAACAACCTGTGTCTATTCATATAGTAGATTATTGTACAGCAGTGAGAACGGGCAGATGATGATTACACACAAAGATGTGGCTGAATCTCAAGGAGAGTGTTGGGAAAAAGATACAAAGGACAGTAGGCAGACGGAACAGTGGTGTTTGGGGTTAGGGCACTGGTTACCTTGGGGGGCAGTTACTGGAAGCAGGCACGGGGGACTTCAAGAGGGTTTCTTCTTCCTCTAGGTGCTAGGGACACGGCCGTATGTGTATGGTATGTGCAGGTTTCTGTATATGAAGAAGTTCAATGACAATGTTTTTGAAAAATCCAGCATGGCTACTTCAGGTCGCCAGTTAAGTGAGTGTAGAACTGATGATCGTGACCAGAGAGTTACGAAGTGGCAGGTATAGAAGATCTGACGCCATTCCAGACCCACTGGGTCTGATTCTGCGTTTCCCCCAGGTGATTTATTTGCATGTCGACGTTTGAGAACCACAGATCTAGGACAGCGTCTTTCTGCCTTGTCCCCGGGTAGTTCCAACATGCAGCTGTGGTTAGGATGACTCCGAGGTATATTGCCTGCATGGCTAAGTGAATGCAGGTGTCATTAGATAAGATATAGAATGTGCGAGGAAGAGCAGGTGTGTGGAGGCTGACAAGTTCAGTTTTGACATGTATTTGGGGATTCCTTGGGGACATCAGGTGAAGCCATCCATTGAGTATTTAGATCTGGAGGCCAGGAGACAGAAGATGGAGAGTTACAGATGGGAGTGTCTGTCCTCAGCATGGACGGAAACATTAAAGTTAAGGGTGTTGAAAAGAAAATGAGAAAAAATAATACAGAGGTCCAGGGAGAGCAAATGACCAAATAAGGGAAGAGGGGTTTGCAGGGAAAATGGGAAAAGTAGTATCAGAGGTTTGAGTGCAAGCAGGAGCAGGTGGCCTGGGGAAACGAAGGAAAGAGAGTTTTCTGCGGAAGGAATGACCAGCGATGTTTTATGTCCAGAAAGGTCTAGTAAGGTAGACTGAGAAGGATCAATTATTTGTCCTTTGGGAGGTCACAGGTGGCTGCTCCATACACAGTTCTGGCCAGGGGTAGCTGCAAATATCCAGGCGCAGAAGTTTCAGCAGTAAGTAGGAGACAGGGGCCTGGGATGGTCAGACATTCACAGCCTTTTCAAGAAGCTGTGCAAAAAAGGGCAGAGGGAGAGAGGTGTAGAGTGGAAAGCAAGTTTTCAATTTGGCAAAGACTGGAATATTGCCACTTGCCAACAGGAAAGAGCTACTCTGGGGAGTGATCCCTGAACCAGCCATCAGGAAAGAACGGGACTCAGAACTTCAGTGGACGCTCAACGTGAGGAGGACCGAGCAGGTGGATGTAACTATGAATACATTCGTAGCTGACAGGTGGGAAGATGAGTTGTTGGAGTCTCATAGCCTCAGTTTTCTCTAGAAGTAGGGTTCCTGTCATTTGCCTAAAGGGATGGGGGAGACATCATAAAAATTTGTCTTTCCTAATTTTCATATACTTTCACAAAAGATGCGAACCCTGTTGTCGGCATGTAGAATATATAATAATATACCTAGATTTCATTAATCATATGTAAAAAAAACACCTTAATTCCCTATGAAACAGCCCATTTTCAAATCTATACCGGAAAACACTGCGCATTCACCATTAAGAATACCCGAAGTTAAATTCCTACCCAACATCCTTGCTGTTTTTTAATTATTGAAGTAGAGTTGACATACAGTGTTACATTAGTTTCAGGTATGTGACACAGACAATGCCATATATTACGCTGCACTCATCATGGGAAGTGTGGCACCATCTGTGACCATACAAAGTTATTACAACATTACGGACTATGTTCCCTATGCTGTGCTTTTCATCCCCATGACTTACCTGTTTTACAGCTGGAAGTTTGTACGTCTTCACCTATTTTGCCCATGCCCCAACCACCTCCACTCTGTTTAGGTAGAGTTTTTTCTCTGTATTTAAGAGTCTGTGTCTGTTTTTGTTCATTTGTTATGTTTTCTAGATTCTACGTATAAGTGAAATCGTATGGTATTTGTCTTTCTCTGTCTGACTTTTCTCTAGGTCCATCCATGTTGTTGCAAATGGCAAAATCGCATTCTTCTTTAGGGCTGAGCAACATTCCATCGCGTATATATACCTTTTAAATTGAAGTGTAACTAACATGCAGCGTTATACTAGTTTCGGGTGTACAATACCGTGATTCAGCAGTTGTTTACATTACTCAGTGCTCATCATGATAAGTGTACTCCTAATCCCCATCACCTATCACCCATTCCCCCACCCACCTCCCCTATGGTAACCATCAGTTTGTTCTCTGCATTTAAGAGTCTGATTTTGGGGGGCACCTACGTGGCTTGGTCAGTTAAGCATCCGACTCTGGATTTCGGCCCGGGTCATGATCTCTTGGTTCGTGAGTTTGAGCCCCGAATCTGACTCTGCGCTGACAGCATGGAGCCTGCTTGGAATTCTCTCTCTCTGCCCCTCCCCTGCTTGTGGGCGTGCACACACACACACACTCTCTCGCTCTCTCTCTCAAAATGAATAAACTAAAAAAAGTAGAGTCTAATTTTTTTGTTTCTTTGTTTTGTTTCTTAAATTCCACCTGTGAGTGAAGTCATGTGGTATTTGTCTTTCTTCGACTGCCTTATTCTACTTAGTGTTAATACCCTCTAGCTCCATCCATGTTGTTGCAGATGGCAAGATCTCATTCTTTTTTTTATGGCTGAGTAATATTCTGTTACACACACACACACACACACACCATGTCTTCTTTATCCATTCATCAGTGGATGGACTCTTGAGCTGCTTCCATTTCTTGGCTACTGTAATTAATGCTGCAACAAACACAGGGCTGCATATATCTTTTCAAATCAGTGTGTTCCTTTTCCTTGGGTCATTACCCAGTCTTCCTCCCTGTTTCATGTATCATTAACGTTTCTTTTTATTTTTATCTTGATGATTTCTCATTGCGTCTCTCTTCTACTGATGAATCCCTGGGATATTTGTTCTTATTTCTTGTCCATGTCATGAGGTATTCACACTGTGTCTGTCCTCATCATTCTTTGTGAATCAGATTCCTGAATGCTGACCTCTTCTCACATTTTTAATCAAATGATAAGTGTGAGTGTGACCTGTTCTTCATGAGTGGATTCTTGTGTGATCCAAATAATGTAACAACGACATGGCCCTCTTGTTTGTTTTGTTTTGTTTTTTACTATAGGTTATTGAGGTGTAAGTTTGATATTATAAGTGGTTGAGGAA
This sequence comes from Neofelis nebulosa, assembly GCF_028018385.1. Lineage (NCBI taxonomy): Eukaryota > Metazoa > Chordata > Mammalia > Carnivora > Felidae > Neofelis > Neofelis nebulosa. The sequence continues at coordinate 4,218,698 of NC_080794.1, read as the reverse complement.
TGTGATTCTAGAAGTTCGATGGAGTCAGCTTTGCCCTTTGGGGGTTTGGCCTCTGAGACTCGGTGGAGAGACTGAGTCCCCGGCATGTCTGATTCATTTTCCTGGCTGTTTGGCTGGTGGATTGGGGACCGTCTCAGCCTCACAGTTAGTAGCAGAGAGACTCAGCAGAGAATGAGATGGACCTGCCTGCGGGCCCTGGGCTGAACCAGGAGTGCTCTCCTCATGGAAGCAGGGGAGAGCTTGGCTCCGTACTTCACTCCTGTGTCAGGGATGTGTGTTCTCCTCGCCTCCTGATGCTGTGGCCTAAGGGAGTTTGTGCTCTGACCACCGGACCAGCCAGCCACTCCCCCTCCTCCTCAGAAAGAAAAGTAGCCAGAGGGGGGTGACAGGCACTGCAAGTGTACATCCTACATGACCCCATCCGGAGGGGGAGCAGAGTCTTTCCCTGCCCTGAGTGGCGGGAAAGAGGGGCAACCACTTCCCCAGCAGCTGACTCAGAGGGTGGGCAGGGTGCACAAGCCGAGGCTCAGAAAGATTGAGTTAACAGTTCACTGTCACGCACCAGTGACTGGTAGAGTCTGAATGAAAACCCAGACTGGTCTGACTCAAAACCTTAGCCCTTGTGGGAAGAGACGTCACTCCCTGTGGTGCTCCTGTTGTCACAAAGGTTCTCAAGAATGTAATACATTCATAGTGATGGGGCCTGGGGATCAGCTTTCTCTTATGTGTATGTATGTCCTGGGGATTTGATTGTTGATTTAAAGACTAAGAAGAAGGAGAAGAAAGCCCAGCCTTGGAAGTGTCCCAGCTGAAGAGGAGATGGGCCCAGGAGATTGTTTTTCAACCCTTCATACCTCACTGTCCATCCATACTTCCTCTGAGAGACCTTGATATAGGACAGCTTACTTCCTGGGTCCCAGGAATAATTCCATATGGAAAAATCACCTGACTTGAAGAATTGGGACCCTGGTCTATATTACCGTATGTTATTATTTATGAACTATGTAGAAACAAAGCTAAGGATTGCCTGGAAAGCAAACTGGTATGTCCTGTCTAGAATCTGGAGTTCTGAGTGAGCAGCTTTTGAATGAAAAGGGGGGGCATTGTTTCTTACTACATGTACTTAAAGAAAAATAACTTGATCAGTTCTAAATGGTTTTTGTGTTTCTTTCAGATATCGCCCATTTAATGTGGTTCGAAAGACTCTATGTCTGGCTTCAGTGTTTTGAAAAATACATCCTGTACCCAGCAATAATTCTGAATGCCCTCACTATTGATGCATTTTCAATAAGCAATTACCGGAGACTCGGTACCCAGTAAGTGGATAACAGTTTATTCTCGGAATGATTTCGATCACAATGATTTCAAAATCGGGTGGATTTTCTCTAAACAGGCTACAGTAGTACAGCATCTACTAATTTACTGGCCAGTAAAAGTAAGCCACGGTGGTCTTTTACTCAAACTCGCTGGAGGAACTTGATGGTTATTACAGAGTGGGCTGAAAATGAAGTTAGATCTGCTTGAAGTGATGTTGCAAATAAACGACAGTCGGTTTGGAAAAGCTCCTGCAAGAACTTAGTCAGTGAGCTTTAATGAGATGATGGAAGCACAGTGTGGTTCCGGGGGTTCCTGAACCCCCTGGAAAGTTCTTATCATCATGCTCAGAGCTTTATGAACCGCCTCATGTCATTTCATTTAGCAAATACTCTATCGTTTTGTGCTTGAGGGAGGGGGGATTAATCACTGTCAGTGCTCTCTCTGCATTTATCGGGAGAAGCCTCACAATTAAAAAAAAACACGGAACACAGCGTCATCATGCCATCAAGATGCCCATGTTTTTGCAAAGCATTAACAACACACAGTTGAGTTGTTAGTTTCATACATTAAAATTAACTCTGAATTTGCAAATGGAAATCCTTCTCGATAATCTGTGGATTTGCTGCTCTGACAGAAGGTTGAAGTGCCTGGTCAAGTAAGTTCGAGTAGGAGAATGAGAAAGACATCCTTTCCCAGATTTGCTTATTAAGTCATGTTGCTTAAACATTATGTGCCCAAGTCAATTCTTGTGCATAATCCCAAGCATACTAATTTAAACCTGCTCTTCCTTTCGGGGGGTGATGAGGACAAATTAATTAACATTTGCCAAAGATTGAGCAAGCTGAGATAAAAGACATTTGAACACTCTGTTGGACATTGAATGGATTCATAGTCACACAAAGCAGACACTGAATGAAATGGTCATATAACCTTCCTGTCTTTATCAGACTCTGCCTTCCTTCCAGTTCAGACCTGTCATGGCTAGGCCAGGCCAAGTCATGCCCTTTGGTATTTAAAATCCTGGACTTCAGATCCAGGGATGAAAATCAGTCTCACTGGATAAAGAACACAGACAGTGAGACTGCAGCCCTCTTGCCTAGTTTGGGGGGACCCAGTCCCGGAGATGACTCCTCGTCCAGAACCTCAAGTGCTTTCTCTAGTGGTAGGTGTTTCTGGTATGGCACAATGTTGGCTAACCCTGCCGCCCTCCCGGAACAAGGCCTCATCTCGATTTCTAGAACGAGGGCTTACAATCAGAACTAAAGTAGCAAAGAGGGTACCACTGCTGCCCCCCCCGGGGTAATGAGCTGAAGGACTTAAAGTTTGCTCGCTTTCCAACCTCAGGACTGGGACCTTAAGCTAAGCCTGCAGGTTGAGGCCCTCCAGTTCTGGCTGTTGGCAGAGGCTGGACACAAGGGTTGGGAATCAGGCAGAGTCAAAGAGTTTGGAGAGAGTCCAGTTTCAAGTAATAATACTCTCTACCCCCTATAATGTTTTTTCCAGACACGAATATCAGAAAGTAGCACCTTAGCTATGTCCCTCCAAATAGTCTCAAATCCAAGATGACACCAACAGAACTATTCTTCTTAGAATCAAAAGCTGACAATTCCTTCATATTCTTGAGGCATCCAAATAAAGCCTTGAAAGTAATTTTAGGGTGCCTGGGTGGCTCAGTCAGTTAAGTGTCCAACTCTTGGTTTTTGGGTCAGGTCATGATCTCACAGTTTTGTGAGTTCGAGCCCTGCATCGGGCTCTGTGCTGACAGCATGAAGCCTGCTCGTTATTCTCTCTCTCTCTCTCTCTCTCTCTGCCCCTCCTCTGCCCACACTGTCTCTGTTTCTCTCAAAATAAATAAATAAGCTCAAAAATTTTTTTAAATAATAATTTCAAGTACCCCGTTAGACCAGCTGTTCTAAAATAGGACAGCAGGAGTCTGTATGTCAGTATCACCCAGAAACCTGTTTCTAACTATAGAATCCCCCAGCCTACCTGCACTGAGAACCACTGTACCTGATAGTTAGGCAGTGAACTCCTCAGCAACAGGCATGACTTCTTATTCGACTTCTAATACTAGCCCCCCTAGTAAATGGTAGAAGGCTAGGTAGATGGGTGATCAAGCCGGGACTGGTAAATGGATGAATGGGTGAATTGTGATATCTTGTTAGGTATTTATATTTTCCAGCCTGATCTAAATGGATGCTTTGCAGCTGTCCCAGGCTGTGTTCACTGACTGCTACATAAGCCTTTATTAAACCTGCAGCTGAGCCTACAATAGTCTCTGAACTACTTTAACTGTGATCATTACTCTTATAATGTTATAAAGGCCATAAAATTCAGTCCTTAAGACCTCCCATAGTGTTAACCAGTCATCATTGATAAGCAAAAAATTAATGCTCTTCGTTTTAACCGTAGTCACAGAGAACACAAAGTTAAGAGTTGACCCTCACTTAGATTTGGCCTGAATAACCCCCAAAATCATCAGTCTCCTGTGAAAACCCAAATAAGAATACCCCTAACCTTAAGATGCCTTGTCATTGGGCATAGACATTCTTGTATCCTGGGATGTTGTCAAAGGCAACTGGACCCAAAGTCATGTCTTTATATTGTATTTTCATCAGGAAATAGAAGGAAAAGAAAAGTGGGTTCTGGAGCAGTGCGCAACTTTGCTGCAGGAACCCTGAGGGTTTTATGTTGAAGTTACATGAAAACATTCCCACTCAGCCCAAATCTGTATGTAATCAAGGACTAGTTTTCTTCAGATGAGCCTTGAGCAAGTCTCACTAGGTGCATCCTCAGGCAAAGTGAAAACAATTGTAGCCCTCGGTCTGAAAGCATACGAAATATCACATCAAGGCAAATGGAATTGCCAACATTATTAGATATTTTTGACAACAAAAATGACAGTGTTGCTCCTGATAGGTGCAAAGACTTAAAAGCATTTTTTGAATGCCCTCATCCTGGGACAAGATAATAATAATGCTGAAAAGGGTCCAGAGCCCGGGGATCCCTCTAGGCTGAGGGAAATTGAGGCATAGCTCCAGTTTTCTGTATTTAGCCAGGGGGAAAAACCTCTCTCTTTTAAGTGCAACCATTCACTGGAAAGTATTCCCATCTCTGCCTTTCTTTTGAGTTTGCAAGTAGGATTTTATTACAGTGGGACGGTGCAGGAATCTGCCCAAAATGCGCAAAGCCTTCCTTCAGAAAGACAGACCCCTCCAGGAAGTGGTTGTTTGCTCTGTCAGGATATTCTTAGCTGTTATCATTAACTTTCCAAGCTTAAGGTAGTTAGATTATTCATTGTTGGCTTCAGCATCTGCTGGAATTGTTCGTATAACACATGCTCCCTATACAGGTTAATAACCTGACTCCCCAGACAAGAGCATCCAGGAGCCCAGGCCTTGAAGCAAAGTCCTGGTTATCTCCTTGCTGGACTGCTTTGATGAGTTCCTTAACTAAAAAGGCCAATGCCATGGGGGAAAAATGTCAATGGTATCATTTTCAGCAGGAAAAAAAAAGTGTGTGTGTGGTGGGGGGGGGGGGGGGGCGGGGGGGGGGAGGGGGAGTCCAGAGAGCTTACATTAACCAGGGAGGTAAATATGCTGAAAAATATTAGAAATTAACATGTAAAGGCAAAAAGGTCTGTGTTGAGATACCGGGGTTTTATTTCTTTTCCGAATTTAATATTAGCTACTATTATATCACTGCTTCAGTAAGATTCTTTCATAATAAAAAAGCATACACTGAGCGGACGCAAAGAGGGACAGCATGCTCTGTTTCCTCACTCGCCATCAAACTTTCTGCGGAACCTGTCGCTGCAGGAGTCCTTCAGATAAGCTCCAAGGGAGTTCTGTGTCCTTGCCGAAGGACAGGGGACCATGAAGATCATGTGGCAGGAAGGAGCTTCTTCTCAAGGCCAAGGGTCTGTGCTTGAGAGTCCCTTGGGACTGAGTTTCAATCCTCACTCCGCCCTGCCCCCCCCATGAGATCTTAGACAAGGGACCCAAACTCTAAGACCCCGTTTTGCTCCTCTGACAAATGTGGATAATGACAGAGCCTCCCCCCACACCGTCCCCCGCCCCTGTGTCCCCCTTCCCCACCAGTCTTGGCTTTTCATGCCTGTAAAGTGCACTGTGCACAGTAAATGCTCAAGAAACATTAGCTATTGTGACTCACCTGGTACTTCGCCGTCCTTGACCGCTTCCTTTCTTTCCTTTCCAACAGCTGGGACATTTTCCTGATGATCGTTGCCGGCATGAAGCTGCTAAGGACCTCCTTCTGCAACCCCGCTCATCAGTTTATTCACGTGAGCTTCACTGCGATCTTTTTCCATTTTGACTACAAAGATCTGTCAGAGAGTTTCTTACTGGATTTCTTCATGGTGTCCATTGTGTTCAGCAAGGCAAGTTAGTTCTCCATTTTCTTCATTTTCAAATGTAAAAGATGCGTTTCTCACCACAGGTTTCAAGAGCTGTAGACATTTTCCTTTAAAAAAAATTGTGGAGTGAAATTAAATTGAATTACATATGCGTGTCACGCTCCTGCTACCATTTGAGGGACATTTCCCCGTGGAATACAAATATGCCACGTAATTTGCCAAAAATCACTAATTACAATGAATTAGCCATTTACTGTTGCTTGAAATTTTGAAATTTTATGATCTTTGCATCTGTTAGCAATCTCATTACAGAACTTCCCTAGACCTCAAAATGCTCTGAATTAAAGATTAGCAGCCAGACAGATTTTTTTTTTTTTTTTTAAATTAGCTAGCATTTGAGGTAGAACTTGTGACCTGGTGTCCAAGAACCAGGTCTCTTGGATTATTTTCATTCTTCTTGGCGTGTGTTAGGTCAAGATACACAGGCAATGAGAAATCCTAATCATAGTTCAGGCAAAATATGGGGATGGAATCTGATGTCGAACATGGCGGCCGGGGGGGTGGGGTGGATAAAATCCGCTGGATACTCACCTGAGTGTATTCTGAGCACCTCGCAAAGCCAGGGTTTGTAAACAGAAATGAAAAGGAATTTGGAACAACTCCTGGTAAATAAACTGACACACCATCTCACTTCACATCTGGCTTCCTCACGCGCTGTCTTTAATACGGTGGCCGCCCGTTTCTGCCCTCAGCTTGACTTAACCAGCCCCTCCCCGCTTTTGGTTAATAATTTTTTAATTTTAAGATCTTTTTTCCTGAACTTCATTTTTTTTACCTCTTTTTGAATCCGTTCTGTTAAATGTTTCTCTTTCTTACTTACCGTTTTCTTCTACCTTTCTCTTTGCTTATTTTAGGTAACAAAATTTCAAAACTCTCATATTGTCCTAACGATGCCCTGTGAGTAATTGTCCTCACCCTATCAGACGTGCGCGTTTCCTCTTATAACTCAGGCTGAACTCCGATTTTTCAGCTGCCCGAGTCCCTTCTTGTGTCGTTTGTCACATGCTCTGTGCTATTATTACTTTTGCAGCCTACATCTTATTCCAGAACCCTGGTCTTGGTCCTTTTCCCACAAACATTTCTTCTCTGTTTGAGTTCTGTTTGGTGTTGATAAAGTTATCCCAATTTTCTCACGGTTCAAATCACAGGCTTCCATATTCTGTTTTCCTTCACTACGTATAAATTGCCTTTATTTCACATAATAAATGTAAAACTATATCCTATGATCTTTAAAGCATTTTAGAAGTTATTATAAATAACTTTACCACTTGCAGGGAGTAAGAGCTTCTAATCAGATGCAAAATGTGTCAGGATGTATTGAATTCCCGGCTCTGGCATTATTTCTGTTTTGACACGGTGTTATTTACATGCCTTTCTGACCCGCGGTTTCTGATAAAATTGAAAGTAAGGATGACAGTCTCGCCCGGGCATTGAGAGGATTGAAAGAAGTCTTTAAGTAAGATGTGCTTTCCAAGTGCAAGGCAGAATTTGTAGAGCCATTGTAAGTAGAAAAACAGAAGTTATGCACTGTTTAGTGTGGGAAGGAGCGTGGCTGGTTTTCCACCCTGAGCTCCACTTAAGAGTCTCTCTGTAAAGTGAGACGCCCCAGGTGAACACAAGCATGACAGAGAGGAGTGAGGGTCTCACTGTCAAAGTCTTAAGGGCCTGGCTTCTAAGTGATTGTACATCCACAGCAGGAACAGTGATTTTCATTTCCTGGAGCACAGGCAGCCTTCCCCCACTGACACTTGGTGCCATCCTGTGCATCGTGAGCAGCGTGGGACAGGACACAGTCTGAAACTAACTCCGTGCAAACTTAGCAGCTGCAAGCATTTGACTTTCACTTGCCATAATCTTTTTGAAGTCACAGTTCAAACACTAATAAAGTCAGACAGAACTATAGTGGCCGCATTCCTATTTTCTCTAATGGTGGGAACATTAGCACATGTAATTTCAATAGTTTGCTTTTAGGCTGGGGATAAGAACAAAAGCTAGAAAAATCAGCATACTCTATAGCGAGTCAGTCCTGAAACATCCCTAACTCCCTCTGATGCTTGCTCACGCTTGATCTTGAGAGAGCTGGGAAGAGTCCATTGTCTGGAATGAGAAACAAAATAAAAATAGGTCGTTAAAGAGACAGCATTGGAGATCTTCCTGGGGAAAAAAAAAAAAAAGCCAGCAGAAATTAGTGACAGAAGACAGTGGTGGCGATGAGCGGGACCCACAGTTAATGTTTCCGGTAAATATCCTGCCTGTAATTCCCAACTGATGCTTTCTCTTCTTTCTCATCATGGAAATATACCTTTAAAAAAAATTGTGCCCCAAGGTCTGGAAGGTGGATGTTGGCTAGTCTCTGCAGCCTGCCAGACCTAGTGAAAAATGAAAAACAGGACATAATGGGTTCCAGAGTCCAGTGGGAAAGAATTAGCACCGCCCAAGCATTGACAGGAGGGTGGGGCATTGACAGTTACGGCATCCTGGGCTCCTGGGGAATGGCCAGAGGGGGATATCCCATATCCCCTCTCGAGATGTGTGGTATTCCAAGCCTACACCCAGGTGGTGCATCACCTTTGAGATGTCAGGCCATCCTCCCCCGCTCCCTTGTATTCTCAGTCCCCTCCCTCTTTCAGTCCAGCCCCATCAGTCAGCCTTTCCTTTCAAGAATTAACTGCTGTAATTAATTTGTCGCATTTCTGGGGCGTCTAGGTCCTTGGCGGGGCAGAAAGCATACTCCAGGTACGGGTACTCGGTTACGACAGGATCAAAGACAACAAAGCTGCTTTTGTGCTCTCTCACTGGTCTTGAAAAAGTTCCTAGAAACCACTCTGCCTTGACATTTCTAGTAATGCTTAGTTGTAGAAGTAGGACTTTACAGAATCCTGCCAGAGGATAATTCTGCCAGCATTTGCAGAATGCATTGACTATGAAATTCTACAGGCCATTGGTTCAGCATGGGAGGTAGCTCTCTTACCATCTAGCAAATTAACACTAATGGGTGAAGTTGCTTTTATATGAAGCTACATGAATAATCACACTGGGGCCATGAGTTGTGGCTCTGTTACAGGTGACTGCAACTGCCATTCAAATGATTTGGAACTAGAGTTTCTAAATGACATTTCCCTTTTTTTTCCTGTATGTAGGTAGAAAGTCTTGCATTAAAATGGAACCTCTTGTTTGGGAACGCATGCTTTTATGGAAGCATTTGTTCAGAAAACTTTGTTCAACAAAGTAATTGTTCACTTATTTAACATCCCTTAAGCATTATTAAGCATTGTACTAGGGCATAAAGATTAATAATGATACGAATGGTAGCACGTCTTTATTTGGTACTTTCCATGGGTCAGGTGCTGTTTTCAGCACTTTATACATATTGATGTGCTCGGTCCTTTATGGTAAGATACTGTTCCTGGTACAGACGAGCAGAGGCACAGAATTTAGTTGGTCATCGAAACATCTCTTAAGTATAAAATGGTAGCACAGGATTCTGCTCTGAGGCTGCGCTTTGTGACACGGCCTCCCCTGCTTGGGGACTCTGGAAAGAAGGCACAAAGGTAAGGAGATAATTACAGTAAATGTGATAAGGAAGGTGGCCATGGCAGAGAATTTCGAGAGGGCACATAAAGCGTACCCAGTCCCACCCAGGAGAATCAGAAACAATGATGCTCACCTTGAGCTTTGAAGAAGGGGGGAGTGAGTCAGGCAAGGAAGGCAGGGAAAAGTGAGCTGCATCAAGGGAACAGCATGTGCAAAGGCACAGAAGCAAGAGAGAGTTTGGCATGTTCCGGGATCCGCAAGACCCTGGGCAAGCGTGAACACGTGGCGGGGGCGAGTGGTGAAGGATGAAGCAGCGGGTGTCCCAGGTCAGATCGCAAAAGGTCCGGCAGGCTATGTGTCAGGGTTTGGACTTCACTCCTACTTTGGCTGAAGGCTGTTAAGTGAGGAGTAGCAGGATCAGAGTTGCATGTTAGAAACATCTCTTTGTGGGAGTGATAAAAGATGAGAAAGCATGGATTTTGGAAGTTGGGTAGGAGAGGATCGCAGTAATGCAGGCGACTCATAGTGACAGCCAGAACTGCAGTGGCAGAAGTGAGACAGAGAGAAGGGGACACGTTCCAGGAGGGCCTGGGAGGTGGACCTGGTAAATTTAGTGACCACTGGGATGCAGTGGACTTTGGGAGGAAGAGCCACCACTGGGAGCTCTCAGATCGCGACTCTAGTAACTAGTGCTGTCACTAACTAGATTAGTGGGGAAAATAATCTTGGTTCTAGATGTGCTGAATTGTGTAATGAGAAGCGATGAGGACCCAAACTAATTAACCCTGGGAACGGGATTTTTTTCCATTTAAATATTTTAATTTGCATAACGAATGCATAAATGCATGCTCATTGTAATAAAATTAGAAAACCAATGGAAAAATACAAAGCAAGTCTGTCTTATACAACATTCATCACTTCTCTCCCTAATGATGGTAAACATTTCAGAATAATTCCTTCCATTCTGTTTTCCTAAAAATTCACACACACACAGAGAGATACACAGATTTAAAGAGGATCATTCTTTACACATTTTTTACTTTGTTACTTAAAAACATATCTCAGAGACTTCCATGACTATCCATCTAATGTGGCGTCTTTTGTTTGATGCCTTCATAGTATTCCATAGCGCGTATCATAATTTGACTAGCCATTCCCCTATGATAAACATTTAGTTTGTTTATAGATTTTTTCTGTAGTAGTTGGGACTAATTTGTTCACAGATTCCATAAATCTACATGAAACTGGCTTCATGACAAAAGGGAATCGAACTGTTCACATAACCAGTTGGGTGATCCAGAGGCTTAAATGACGGCCTTGAAATTCTCTTGTTGTTGTTATTTCTCCTTCTTGTCCTCATGCTGGCTGTCCATCTCTACTCTGCTGGCTTCATTCTTAGATTGTGTCTATCCATGTGGTGTAACTATGGTTGCCAACAGTTCTAGGTTCACAGCATTCTTATACCTAAAAATCCCATAAAGAAGAGAAAGCATCTTTCCTAATGATTTCAGCCAAAGTCTTAGGGAAGAGTCTCATGGACTCCTTTGGTGTCATGTGTTCATTCATGAACCAGGGGCAGTGGCCAGAGGGATGTGAGTTCCCTAGTTAATGAAGCCTAGACTTCTTGCCCATACCTCCCTTGAATCCTAACCAAACTGTGGGGACTAGGAGCCAGGGACAGAAGAAAATGAGGGTAGACAAGAAGTGTCTGATGCTACTGCATTTGACTACACGAGATCAAAACTAACTGCTGGTGTTAGGAAACACACAAGTGTCTGTGAAACAGATTCCCACGATGAGAATTGCCGGGTCAATAGCATATACATAAAAGAATCTCAATAGAGAATCCTTCCAAAAGATTTACATTCCTTCCAACAGGGGTGACCAGAGTTCAAGAAATAGGTATGAGAAGTGACACTCTCGAAACAAGATCAAGTACAGCATATAATGGTAAGCAGGAAAGGAAACGGGACTTGTCAGGTTTATTGATCTTTTTCATAACTCTGGAACCTTCAGTAAGGTCATCTCGCAATTTCCTCTCTACTAGACGAGACTAACTCCTGTAATAACATCAACCCATAGGGCCTGGAGCGTTCTTTATGGCCCAACAATGTCCTGTCTTCAAGGAAATGAAGTCTGCTGTGATAAAGCTTTCAAATCCTCTGCAACTTTCTGTAGGAAATCTATCTGGATCACATACTAGCAGCCTGGTTGTCATTTAAAAGGATAGATGAGTAAGAAATGGTAAGAGAGAAAAAGAGAATGGTGATGAGTGGGAAGAATGATCACAGTGCAGTAGAAACTCTATACTCAACTAAATTATAGTGGGTGGGTGGTTGGTTCACTGAAAAACGTAAGCAGGAAATTATAATAAATGATACCTGCCTACCTTTTAATTTGATTAAAGTACAAAACTTGTGTATGAACTCTTATTGCCAGTCTTTTGAAGCCTTATCTTTGAGTAAGAATCTACAGAATGAGGACTGTTTGCTCCTACTGCACGAACCATGCCCAGAATGTGTTTTCTAGGATGTTCAGTGCCCATTTCTGTTTCTTAAATTCTACTTGAAGTGAGAAGTGAAAGTTACCTCTGAACGTCTGAGAGCAGTTCACATTTCTTTGTTCCCAAATCTCCTCTCATTCGTACCTAAGTCCACAACAGTATTTTTAGAGAGGTCTTCCTCAAGCTCTCGGCATTCAACTTTACTGATAGAAACACCCTGTTCTGTACCTACTCATATTGTTTGTTCTCATATTGCATCAGTTTATGCAATATTTAATTGAGTAAAAAGATCATTATACTGACAAGTAAAACTGATACGGCCTGGGCAACCAGCGTAAAGACCTGTTGTTGATCATTCGACTCCAGTGGGGGGATTGATCGGGAGTGTACTGGCCTTCAGTGGTCATTGGGTTGTGGGACTCACCGGTAAGTTTTACAGCGCAAATATAAATGTCAATCAGTCTGAAAGTCGATTAGGCAGGTTTTTGAAAGCAAGGGTCTCCTTTGGTAAGATACGTAGGAGAGAGCCATATTTGCTTGGCTATTGACTCATCTGTGTTCTTCGAGGTGCTGTACCCAAACTGAAGTTAAGGAGACATGTAGGATCTCAGCATACGACATAGAGAATTTGATTCAGCAATTATTATTTAGTGCTGCCTGAGGAAGGGAGGTGCTTCCGCAGAAAGAAATGCCCTCACAGAGCTTAGCCTGTTGGGAGAGATGGAATAATTACAAACAACGGAGAGTTAAGTTTCCTCATCAGGCACCCTAAGATTCTGACTGCTTTCTCGGCTCCCTACTCAGACATGAACCTTTGAAAATACACACCCGGTGCCTCTGAGTTTTCGCCACCCGCTGCCGCCACTTTGGTGCCAGCCACCCTCTCCCTCCCCTGCGTGACGGTAGCAGCCTTCTAACAGGCCTCTCTGCCTCCACCCCTGCTACTACAGCCCCTTCTCCACAGGGGGGCCAGAGGGTCTGTTTTATATAAACTTACTTTGGAATAATTTTAGATTCATAGAGAAGATGTAAAGGTAGTGGAGTTCCCACACACCCCATACTCAGTGTCCCCTATTATTAACATTTGACATTGGTCTACCACATTTGTCCCAGTTAAGGAGCCAAGGTTGATTTGTTTTCATCAACTAAAGTCCATACTCAGTTCACATTTCTTTAGTTTTTCTGTAAGGTGTCCTTTTTCTTTTCCACCCGAGACTCCACCCACACTGCATTTAGTTGCCCCGTCTCCTCCTTAGGCTCCTCTTGGCAGTGATAGTTCTGTTGTTTCGTTCGTGAGGTTAACGGTTTTGAGGAGTATTGGTTGGGTATATTGTGACATGTCTTTCTGTTAGAATTTGGGTGATGGTTTTCTGCTTTTGAGACCCGAGTTACGGGTTTTCGGAAGGCAGATGACAGAGGTAAAGTGCCATTCTCATCACATCATATCAAGGATTCATGCTAGCAACATGACTTAACATTTGATGTTGACCTTCACCTGGGCGAGGTAGTATTTGTCAGGCTTTTCCATGTAAAGTTATCCTTTTGTGAGTCTTTCTATATTCTTTGGAGGAAAATCACTATGTGTAGTTCACATTCAAGGAGTGGGAAGTTGTATTCTACTTCCTTGAGGGGAATGGAAGAAATAATAAATTGATTTATTTTGAAAATTATTTGATTTTTCTGCATGAGAGATTTGTCTACCTCTCATCTACCTATCTACCTATTTTTACATCAGAATGGACTTGTAGATATTTATTTCATACTTTGGGTAATAATACAATATTGCTTTACTCATCTTGTTGCTCTTTGGTTATTTGGAGCTCTTTCGGTCAGCTTTTGTGTCACTTTGACATAATCCCACTCTGTGTGTGTGTGTGTGTGTGTGTGTGTGTGTGTGTGTGTGTGTTAGCACTTTCTTACTTTCCCCCACTGTAAGATGTAAGATGTTCTTGCATATGTCCCGCCCCAGTCCTAAAATTTGCCATTTCTCCAAGGGGGGCCTGCTTTCTTTTATTAGGGAATGGTATTTAGAAACCAAAATCAGGAACCCAAGTGTGCTTGTTGATACTTGAGTGTCATTGATTCCAGGCACTCTCAGCCAACAGAGCAAGGGAATATATGTGTGTATACCCATGTATAGACACATATCTAGAAATAATTCTGCATGTGACCACTTGGGTCTACATTAAGTGAAACATGAGTTCTTACTGATATCTCTGAGTTGAATCCATTGCCACAGGGATCATTCCGGCCAGTCGCCCTTGCTTACTGTTACTTCCCACTCCATCAGCGAGAAACCTGACTTCTACCATCTGTTGTACATTTAGTTAACTGTTTAGTTCTAGTGTGTGTGTATAGTCATTTCATACTTGCCAACCTGTGCCCCCCCTGGGAAACAATCTTATCAACTAGAGCACAGTGCTCAAGTGCAGTGTAGTTCCTTTTTGCCTTTAGTCTTACAGATTCCACTCATTTTCAAAGTTACTTGAGTCAGCACCTTGTTCCTCCACCTCCCTTGGTGAGGTTATTTCGTACATTTATACCGTAGTTACATTGTTTTGTCACTGTCTGCATTCCATTTGGAGATCTCCAACCTCCTAGATGATTGTTAAAAAATTTGCATACATTAAGTTTTCTCATGTGATAAATTTCTGTGGAATTTAACAAATCTGTAATTGCATGCATACATTATTAGGGTATCTTACAAAATAATTTGCCCTAAAAAATCCCGTGTGCTTCATCGATTCATTCGTCTCTCCCCTTCTCAAAACTCTGGCAACCATTGATATGTTTACCACTGCTTCAGTTTTGTCTTTTTCAGCAAGTCATATAATTGGAATCATATGCCTTTTCACATGGGCTTCGTCCACTTAGCTGTATACATTAATGATTTATCTGTGGCTTTGCATGGCTTTGGCTTGAGAGCTCGTTCCTTTTTATTGTCGAATAGTATTCTGTCGTATGGATGTTTATCCGCTCACCTATTGAAGGAAATCTTGGTTTTTCTAGTTTTTGGTGATTATGAATAAAGCTGCTATGAACATTTGTCTGCAGGTTTTGTGTAGACTTAATTTTCAGTTAAGACGGATAAATACCTGATAGCCAAATTAATGGCAAACGTATGTCTAGTTTTGTAAGAAACTGCCAAATTATCTTCCAAAGTGCTGTCTACTGTTCTGCATTTTTGCCACAATGGATGAGAGTTCTTATTGTTCCTCTACCTCACATAATTTACGCTGTCAGTTTTGGGGGTTTTAGCAATTCTAGTAGGTATTTATAGTGCCATCTCCTTTTCATTTTCATTTCCCTAAAGACAAGTGCTGTTGGTATTGTCATATACTTAGTTGCCAACTGTATATCTTCTTTGTTGGAGTGTCCAGATTTTTTTGCCCGTTTTAAAATTGGTTTATTTTCTTATTGTCGAGTGTAAGAATTCTTTGCATATTGTGGCTACAAGCCCTTTATTAGATATATGTTCTCTGGGCTTGTCTTTTCATAGCGTGGTTTTTAGATCTTCTGTGGTGTTCCTCTAGGGTAGAAGAGGTTATTTACTAAATTTTTCTTGCCCCGCTAGGCTGCCCTTTTCCTGGTCATTAGGCTAGAGAAAGCAGACATTTTTTTTTTTTTTAATTTTGGGCTTTTTTGGTTTATGTCTCTTGACATTTCTGAGTTGCTGGCTTGCTTAGCTCTAAATTTGCGAAATGCGTGGTCAAAAGAAAATCCGGGGGTGGGGGGTGGGAGGGGCGCCTGGGTGGCTCAGTCGGTTAAACGTCCGACTTCGACTCAGGTTACGATCTTGCGGTCCATGAGTTCAAGCCCTGCATCGGGCTTTGGGCTGATGGCTCGGAGCCTGGAGCCTGCTTCCGATTCTGTCCTGCTTCCGATTCTGTGTCTCCCTCTCTCTCTGCCCCTCCCCCGTTCATGCTCTGTCTCTCTCTGCTCAAAAATAAATAAATAAATGTAAAAAAAAATTAAAAAAAAAAAAAAAGAAAATCCAGGGAACTCAATACCATTTATTCCCCCAGATCCCAGGGCCCTTAGCTGGTTTCCCCCTTTCTCTCCAACTTTCAGAGTCTTTTTAGGTTTATTTAGTAAGCCATTTTCAAGATTTTCAGTTGTATTTAACAGGAGCAATAGAGAAAGATATGTACTTCCTGCTCCCCAAAGTGGAAGCCTATGGTGTACACTTTAAACTTTTCTAAATCCATCATCAAATGAGCTATAATGCTTCACTTTCTAACTCAGGTACCTTTTAACAGAATATTTTCAACTTCTCCTTCCTGTCCTTCCAACACAGTAGTTACTCATTTCTTTTTTTTTTTTTTTTTTTAATTTTTTTTTTTTCAACGTTTTTTATTTTTTTTTATTTTTGGGACAGAGAGAGACAGAGCATGAACGGGGGAGGGGCAGAGAGAGAGGGAGACACAGAATCGGAAACAGGCTCCAGGCTCCGAGCCATCAGCCCAGAGCCTGACACGGGGCTCGAACTCACGGACCGCGAGATCGTGACCTGGCTGAAGTCGGACGCTTAACCGACTGCGCCACCCAGGCGCCCATCATTTCTTTATCCATATTTTAAAATCACCCAATGCATTATTCCTATTATTTCTTTAAACAAAAATTATATTTTATATCAATTGTAAAATAACAATAATAAAATATTTTACTTTACCTTCACTTCTTTCTTTATATAGATTTAAGTTTCTGACCTGTATCATTTTCCTTCGGCATGAAGAAATTTTAACATTTCTTGCAGGGAAGGTCAGCTGGTAATGGATTTCCTCAGGTTTTGTTTACAGAATCTTTACTTTTTCCCCTTCAATTTTGGAGAATAATTTTGTTGGATGTACAGTTCCAGGTTGGCAGGGTTTTTTCTATCAACACTTCAATAAATATTTCACTCCACTTTCTCCATGCTTGCATGAATTCTAATGAGAAATCTGTTCGAATTTCTTTGTTCTTCTATATGTAAAGTATTTTTTCCTCTGGATTTCAAGATTTTTCTCCTTTTTGGCTTTCTGAAGCTTGACTATGACATGAGTAGGGGTGTGTGTGTGTGTGTGTGTGTGTCCAATCTTGCTTGGTTCTTTGAGTTTTCTGGGTTTGTGTTTTGGTATCTGTCATTAATTTTGGAAGTTCTTGGCTGTTATTCAAATATTTCTTCCACTCTTTCTTCTTCCTCTGGTATTACAATCACACATATGTTACACCTTTTCTTATTGTCCCGCAGTTCCTAGATATTTTCTTTTTGTTTCATTTTGTTTTTCTGTTTCCATTTCAGTTAGGGAAATTTCTATTGACATATCTTCAAACTCACTGATTCTTTCCTTGACCATGTCCTATCTATTGATGAGTCTGATAAAGGCATTCCTTTTTGCTGTGATCGTGTTTTTAATTTCTAATGTTTCCTTTACGCTTTCTTAAAGTTTCCATTTCTTTGTTTATACTAGACACCTGTTCTTGCATGCTATCTGCTTTTCCATTAGAGCTCCAAACATATTAATCGGTTATTTTTTATTCCCTGTGTGATCATTCCAACATTTGTGTCATATTTGAGTCTGGTTCTGGTTCTTCCTTTGCCTCTTCTGACTGTTTTTCCTCGCCTTTTGGCACACCCTCAATTTTTTGTTGAAAGCAGGCCATGTTGTATCACACAATAGAAACTGAGGTGCATATGCCTTTAGTGTGAGGATTTCTGTTAATCCGATTGGGAGAGGGACTATGTTTAATGTTTGCTGTAACTGTAGGTCCCAGATGCTTCAACTTCTTCTAATGTCCTTGTTTTTGTCTCTTCTTGATTTTTGACTTCACTAAAATCTCAGAGAGCGTTGTGTCTTGTGTTATTTTAGCAGTAACCTAGTGTTACTATACTGGATCATTGTTGGTGTGTTGGTAAGGTATGGAGCGGGTGGGCGGGGGGTGGGGAGAGTATTCTATTATCTTCCGATTAAATCTCAGTCTCTTATTGGACCTGTGTCTCTGGGCTGGGATCTTCAAAGTGTTTCCAGAATGGTGTAGCTTTTTTTTCCTCCCAGTGCACTATACTCCCTTTGCTGGTAGTAGCATTCTTAATCTATTTCTTTAAAGCCCTGACTCTGTTGCTGTGTTTTTTCCTCTTTTAGGTGAGGTAAGCTGGAGAGGGAGGGATTCCCTCCCCCTAACTCGGATAAGGCTCAGGCAAAGCCCTTTGCCCTTCTGCTTGGGCCATTGTGTTTAATCTCCTCCCCCTGCCAGACCCCTGAAGAGATTTTTCTTGGCTCTCCATCACGAGGACCTATTGGGATTTCTGGGGTAGAAAAGAGGGAGGGCCCCCTAAGACTGTGGCGCCCTGGGGTTTCTAACTCTCATGCTGATCCACACTCAACCTCTAGCAGTTTGCTAGAATCACCATGAAGTGTTCCTACCAGTTTCATGGCTCTAGAAGCTTCTGCCCCAGACGAGCAGGGCTCAATGAATCTTTCAGAGAGGCAGCTTTCCCTGTGACATCAGTTGTCTGATGGGTCAAGAAGACATTGCGTTTCAGTTTGCTTACGCTTCTCTTGTGGCAAAAGTGGGAATGACAACTCTTAATGTTTTTTCATTGTTGGAGCTGAAACTAGAAGTCTCTCAAGTTTTTCTTTTAAAACACACCCCGGGGGGCGCCTGGGTGGCTCAGTCGGTTAAGTGGCCGACTTTGGCCCAGGTCATGATCTCGCGGTCCGTGAGTTTGAGCCCCGCATCGGGCTCTGTGCTGACAGGTCAGAGCCTGGAGCCTGTTTCAGATTCTGTGTCTCCCTCTCTCTGACCCTCCCCCGTTCATGCTTTGTCTCTCTCTGTCTCAAAAATAAATAAACGTTAAAAAAAAAATAAAAAAAAATAAAACACACCCCGGATCTTGTCCCTGCTCAGAACCGTGACGTGGCTCCCCGTCTCTCGCAGAGTAAAAGCCAAATCGCTGGCACTAGCCCGCAGACCAATGCCAGCTGGGTCCCCATCACTGCTCTGACCTCTTTTTCTCCTCTCCTCCTGTTTAAACCAGCTTGCCTTGCTTTTCCTCCACCGTGCGAAGCATGCTCTCCTGGGGACCCCTTGTTCTAGCTGTCTCTCTGGTCTAAAAATGCTCCTCCCAAGGGGCCGCTAGACTCACCCCACCAGATCTGTCCGGGCTTTGCTCAGATGTCACCTTCTCAGTCAGCCCCACCATCGTATTGCAGCTCGGCCTGCTCTGTCTACCCTCCGCCAGCCCCCCCACCCCAGGCCTTTTACATGGAACTTTTGGTGAGAGCGTCCACCACCTTCTAGCTGGCTCTGTCATTGGCTTGTTTATCATTTTATTACCCCTCCCACTGGAATGTAAATTCCATGAAGGCAAAGATCTTTGCCTGTTTTGTGTACTGATACGTCCCAATTTCCAGATGAGGGTCAGGCGCGCGGTGGTGTAGGATAAACGTCTGTGTAATGTTGAAAGTTGCCCTTGTGCACCAGATGTCCAGTAATTCACCCACAGTCACTCTCTCTGAGAGTGACTTAGGAGTGCGGGTCGCACTTGAACTTGGTCCCAGGCCCACTCTGCCCGAGGCCAGGAGTACAGAATGGTTTGCAGGCAGTTGACAAAGCCACCGTCCAGGCTCTCGGGGACACGTGTTCACTTGCAGTGGCCCCCCCCAGGATGGCTCAGGAGAAAATTGTCACAAGCTCTGCCCTGCATCTGGAAACAAAGAACGTGGTCCAATATGTTCGGGTTCCCAAAGAAATTGGAAATTCCTCAAGTGGTAGAACCATGGGGACATTTATTTGTTCCCTACTTCCCGCAACATCTAACAAAACGCAGGGTCGCCCTGATTACCCAAGCTGTATCCGTTGAAATCAGTTGAGAGGTGAGAAATGGAAAAGCTGGTTTTTGAAAAATGAAGTCTAAGCTTGGACGTGGCGATCGGATGACATTGTATTGTTCTAGAGAGATGATGATTCACAGTGCAGGGGCAGAGGAGTGTGTGGGAGGAGAAAAGGTTATTTAGACTGAGCATATGGGTCACTCCGAGTTCCCTCCTCAGGCTTTTCCTGGTATATATTTTCATTTTCTTGGTTTCCTATAAATCCTGTTTAGCTGTGTCACTGTTGCCTGCTGCCCTGTTCACACTGGGGAGCTAACACATGGCCAGCATCGCTGTCCGCTCTGCTGTGAGTGAGTTGCTTTGTGCTCTATAGTCGGCAGAGCCCCTCTTGCAAAACCGAGGGGTAAATCACCCTGCATGTAGCTGTAGATCTTCCCCAGTGGTGAGAAACTGGTGTCATCCAACTGGCCAGCCCTTTACTGTGTCCTGTAACTTCCGGGAAGGGCCTGAGCAGCCCCAAACATCCTTTGCTTGAGATTTACAGTCTAACACATCAACTTTCTTGGCTTCCACTCCCCAGCACACCGCCCACACATCAAGGAGCGGAGTTTCCCTTAACTCAAACCATGCAAGTTACTGTAATTTATCTCCTGGGAAGAGATAGGGAGCTGAAATGTTCATCTCCTCTGAACCTCTGCCTTCAAAATAGGGATGAGTTTTGCCTCCCCATTTGGGACCTCCAGCCTGGTATGCAAGAGAGAGACCTTTTTCTCCCCCCCCCCCCCTTCAGGCTTCCTACATTCTCATGTAAAAGAATGCTATAAAAAACACTTGGATTTAGTAATGTTCAGAGATCTACATAGTTAAGAGTGTCCCTGTTGATATGTTAAATAAGTGTTTACAGGCTCTTATTTATTTATTTATTTATTTATTTATTTATTTATTTATTTATTATTTTTGATAGAGTGAGTGAGCCAGGGGCAGAGGGAGGGAAGGAGAGAGAGAGAATGCCACCAGGGGCAGAGAGAGACAGAGAGGGAAAGAGGGAATGAGAGAGAGAATCCCCTGAAGGCTCCACACTGTCAGTGTAGAGCCCAAAGAGGGGCTCAAACTCACAAACCGTGAGATCTTGAGCTGAGCCAAAGTCAGATGCTGAACTGACTGAGCCACCCAGGCGCCCCCAGGCTCCCATTTATTTAAAGTCTGCAGCTTTCTCCCCCGAAGAAGGCTGTTCCCTGGCTCAGTGTCGCAGCCCCTCCCATCAGGGCAGTGGTGATGTGTCTTTGTGTAGACAGATTCTTGAAGAGCCACGGCTGATGAGTCTTCCCAGGAATAGGGGAGTGATGTGTGCTGAAGGCACGCAAAACCTACTTGAGTAGCTTCAGAGGATTCAGGAGATGTGATGACTCTAGACTCCCTTCACTGACAGAATTCTGAAAACCTCCCTTACTTGGTGGGGAGCAGTGCCCTCCTTAAAGCCCTCCTTAAAATGCTTCCCAGAAGGAGAGCTTAATTTGGTTGAGTCAGGCAATATTTTCCTTACAAGGCCAACAACCATTTACTGGCTGGGGGCTTCTGGTTCTACAGGATTACACATGAACCTGTGGATTCCAAACAGTGTCTTTTACCAGGTGCCCATACTGAGGACAAGAACTTCAAGGTCACAGACTTACTTTTCTTCCTTCCTTTCTTCCTTCCCCTTTCTTTCTTTCTTTCTTTCTTTCTTTCTTTCTTTCTTTCTTTCTTTCTTTCTTCCTTCCTTCCTTCCTTCCTTCCTTCCTTCCTTCCTTCCTTCCTTCCTTCCTTCCTTCCTTCCTTCCTTTCTTTCTTTCTTTCTTTCTTTCTTTCTTTCTTTCTTTCTTTCTTTCCTTGAGCTGCCAGTTTTGGAAATACTTTGATGGACCAAACCACAATGCTTCTGCCTGAAGGAAGGGTCCTGATGATTCTGAGATGGTTGCCATGTAAGTTTAAAATCTCCAGAAAGAAAAGGAGAGTGAATTGCTCCTCTTATAAGGAAAATCCATGGCTGTTGCAAAGATCTGGCATGTGAATGGAAGCAACAAGAAAATTTCCACTGAACGCATGCCAGCTATAGTCGCGGGTTATCTATCACTTGATGAGTTGGGGAACCTCCTGAAGCTTTCATTGACTCATTGTTTCACTTTCTGAAAAGCACCTGCTGCACATACATCCACTGTGTGCCTATATTACTTACCTGCCGGAAGGTGAGTCTACAACATAAAGAATACTCAGTGCCTGCTGCCAATGTGTATACACTCCAGTGGGGGACAAAGGAGATAAAAACATGTAAGAAGTACCTTTGAAACAATCTCGAAAGGGCAATAAACAAAGTAACGTATTTGTTGAGCACTTAATACATGCTGAGTCCTACAATAAAAACTTACCTGGATTATCTCATTTAATCTGCGCAATACATTTCTGAGATACGTACCATTATCGTATCCACTTTGCAGATGAGAAAACTAAGGCTCAGTGGAGCAAAACTTGCCAAAGATCACGCAGCTAGTGAGAGGCAGAGCTGGGATGGGAACTCGGGTCTGTATGACCGCCAAGCCCACTCTTGAAACCAGGATGCTGTGCCTCTACTTTGTATGTGATTTGAAGTTAGAAGCCACAGATAGAGGAGACCTCCAGAGGGAGCAACTAATTAAGGCAATGGGGGGAAAGGTCACAGGAAGCACTTTGGAGAGATGTCACTGTGAACTACTTTTTAATTCCATTTTACTTCTGTTGACTTGTTATTTATGGCCCTCATTGTAACTCCTTGCTCTTACATTAAAAATGCAAACCTTTAATTCATCGGAATGTACTTTCGAATAATAATATACCACTTCATGTGTAGCGTAAGGAATTTCAATAGTTTCCCTTCCCATTCTCTGTGCTCTTGTCGTGCGTTAATTTTACATATGTGATAAATATGCAACATGCATTTAATTTTACATGTGTGATAAACACGTAAATAAATGGGAGCCAGTAATTTTGCTTTAGAGCCAAATTGCTCCTTTAGAGCAATTGAAAATAAGAAAAAAATTGGGGCGCCTGGGTGGCGCAGTCGGTTAAGCGTCCGACTTCAGCCAGGTCACGATCTCACGGTCCGTGAGTTCGAGCCCCGCGTCAGGCTCTGGGCTGATGGCTCAGAGCCTGGAGCCTGTTTCAGATTCTGTGTCTCCCTCTCTCTCTGTCCCTCCCCCGTTCATGCTCTGTCTCTCTCTGTCCCAAAAATAAATAAACGTTGAAAAAAAAAAATTTAAAAAAAAAAAAAAAAGAAAGAAAAAAATTTATTTTATTGCCACTTATTCCATTTCTGATGCTCTATTTCTTTGTGTAGATCCAGGTTTCCAAACTATATCATATTTCTTGCGCCTGAACTTCCTTGAAGAGTTCTTGGAGTATGGGTCTATTGGCCATGAACTTGGTCAGTTCTGTTTGTCTGAGAAAGTATTTCTCTTTATTTTTGAAAGATATTCTCACTGGGTATAGGATTCTATCTTGACAGTCCTACCTGCCCACCCCCCCACCCCCCCACCGCCCTTAAAAATGTCATTCCTTTCAGCACTTAGTACTTAAAAAATGTCACATCATTACCATCTGCCTTACATGGTTTCTACTGTGAGTCTCCTGTAATTTTTACTGTGGCTTTTTTTTTATGTAACGTGTCTTTTTGTCGTTGTCGTTGCCTCCAAGATTTTCTCTTTGTTGTTTTCAGCAGATTCAATAGGTCATGCCTAGTTGTTGTGTGAGTGTTTGTCCTCCGTGTCATCTGAGCTTGGCGTCTGTCATTATTCTGAACATTTCTTGGCCGTTACTTCTTCAAATACTGCTTTTGTCCTCCTGTTCTCTTCCTGAGGTTCAAACTATGCATATGTTAGATAGTTTGATATTGTTATGCAGCTTTTAAATCCTCAGTAATATTTCCTCTTAAGTTTTTAATTCCAGTTAGTTAACATACAGTGTTGCATTAGTTGCAGGTGTAAAATATGGGGATTCCACAGTTCCCTACAATACCTGGTACTCATAATAAGGTGCATTCCTTAATCCCCATCTCCCACCCACCTCCGCTCAGGTGACCATCAGTTGGTTCTCTACAGTTAAGAGTCCGTTTCTTAATTTCTCTCTCTCTCTTTTGTTTCCCCTTTGCTCATTTGTTTTGTTTCTTAAATTCCACATAGGGGTGAAATCATGTGGTATTTGTCTTTCTCTGACTGACTTACTTCATTTAGCATAATACCATCTAGCTCCATCCACGTCATTGCAAATGGCAAGATTTCATGCTTTTTTATGGCTAGGTAATATTCCATTGTATTTATGTACCACATCTTTTTTTAAAGTTTATTTATCTTGAAATAGAGAGAGAGCAGGGGAGGGGCAGAGAGAGAAAGAGAGAGCGAGAGAGAATCTCAAGGAGGCTCCGCACTGCCAGTGCAGAGCCCAATGCAAGACTTGAACTCATGAACTGTGAGATCATGACCTAAGCCAAAATGAAGACTCGGATGCTTAACTGACTGAGCCACCCAGGCCCCCATCACATCTTTTTTTATCCGTTCTTGATTGATGGATACTCAGGCTGCTTCCATAAAGTGGCTATTGTAAATGATGCTGGTATAAACATAGGGGTGCATGTATCCTTTTGAATTAGTGTTTTTGTATTCTTTGGGTAAATATCCAGTAGTGCAATTACTGCATCATAGGGTGGTTCTATTTTTAACTTTTTGAGGAACCTCCATACTGTTTTCCACAGTCACTACACCAGTTTGCATTCCTGCCAACAGTGCACTAGTGTTCCCTTCTCTCCACATCCTCTCCAACACCTGTTGTTTCTTTTGTTGTTGGTTTTAGCCATTCTGACAGGTGTGAGGTGGTATCTCATTGTGGTTTTGATTTGCATTTCCCTGATGATGAATGAGGGTGAGCATCTTTTCATGTGTCTGTGGCCATTTGGATGTCTTCTTTGGAAAAGTGTCTATTCATGTCTTTTGCCTATTTCTTCATTGGGTTATTTGGTTTTTGGGTGTTGAGTTTGATAAGTTCTTTTTAAATTTCCAATACTAACCCTTTTTCTGATATGTCATTTGCAAATATAGGTTTCCCATTCCTTAGGTTGCCTTTTAGTTTTGTTGATTGTTTCCTTTGTAGAGAAGCTTTTTATTTTGATGTAGTTCCAATAGTTTATCTTTGCTTTTGTTTCTTTTGCTTTGGGAGACATATCTAGAAAAAGCTTGCTACAGCCAATGTCAATGAAGTTACTGCCTGTGGGATTTTTATGGCTTCAGGTCTCACATTTAGGTCTTTCATCCATTTTGAATTTCCTTTGGGTATAGTGTAAGAGTACTTTCTTTTTTGAATTCATTCAGTTTTATCTTTGTGTTTCAGTTTAGGTCATTTCTGTTGACCTGTCTTCAAGTTCATCGATTCTTCCTTTGACTCTGTTAGTGTGATGAGCTTGTTGAAAGCATTCAATGTCTCTGTTATGGTGTTTCCATTTCTATCATTTCCATTTGAGTCTTTCTTTTATAGTTTCCATCCCTTTGCTGAAATTACCCATCTAATCCTTCATATTGTACACTTTGGCTGTCAGAGCCCTTAACATATTCATCATAGTTCTTTCAACTTTCCTACCAGATAGTTCCAGCCTAAATGTCATATCTGACTCTTGCTCTGTTACTTTGTCTTTTAGGAGTGCATTTTTTTTCTTCCCTTTTTGTATACCTCATAATTTTTTTGGTTGAAAGCTAGACATCTTGTGGAGGACCATAGAGAATAAAGTAAAAGTTTTTATGCCTGGAACTGAGCATGCCTTTCCTTCTGGTAGAGATTTAGTGCAGAGCTATGCCTGCTGTCTGTATCTCAAACCCTGTTTACTCTGCCCTCAGTTATCCTGGGCAGAGGGCAGTGTCACAGTCTGCCATAGTCGGTCATAGTCTCACACCCCGCTCTGTATGTGGCTAGGGGCCCATTGCAGACCATATACCACCCCAGAGGTCAAAGTCCAGTGAGTGCACTGGGTTAACAGCCACTTTGCTGGCTTTGTATGATGTCTCAGATAAATGGATGAAACTTTTTCCAGCTGTGTTTTTTTTTAATGCTTATTTATTTATTTATTTTTTTTTAATTTTTTTTTTTTCAACGTTTTTTATTTATTTTTGGGACAGAGAGAGACAGAGCATGAACAGGGGAGGGGCAGAGAGAGAGGGAGACACAGAATCGGAAACAGGCTCCAGGCTCCGAGCCATCAGCCCAGAGCCTGACGCGGGGCTCGAACTCACGGACCGCGAGATCGTGACCTGGCTGAAGTCGGACGCTTAACCGACTGCGCCACCCAGGCGCCCCTTAATGCTTATTTTTTGAGAGAGAGAGAGAGAGAGAGACAGAGAGAGACAGAGAGAGAGACAGAGCATAAGTGGGAGAGGGGCATGGAGAGATGGAGACGCAGAATCCAAAGCAGGCTCTAGGCTCTGACCTGTCAGCCCAGAGCCGGATGCAGGGCTGGAACTCATGGACCACGAGATCATGACCTGAGCTGAAATCGGACACTTAACCAACTGAGCCACCCAGGTGCCCGTCCAGCTGTGGTTTTAAATTAACTTTTGCAACCTAGATGTCTATCAGTAGTGTAATGATTCAATAGATTGTCTGGCCAAGCAATGGAGTGTTAGGCAGCTAGTTAGGTGTTAGGTAGAGTAGTTTGTACTGATGTTGGACATATGAGGTAGAGGCATCAAGTTTCAGAGGAGTGGATATTGTTAATCCAATTTAGTTTTATTTTGATTTATTTTAAAGTTTATTTATTTATTTTGAGAGATTGAGTGCGTGTGTATGCATGCAAGCAGGGGAAGGGGCAGAGAGAGAGAGGTAGAGCGAGAATCCCAAGCAGGCTCTGTGTTGTTAGCACGGTGCCCAACATGGGACTCAATCCCACAAACCGTGAGATCATGATCTGAGCCAAAATTAAGAGTTGGACGCTTAACCGACTGAGCTGCCCAGGCACCCCTTAATCCAATTTAAATATACACATACATATATATACACACACACACACACACACACATATATATGTGTGTGTGTGTGTGTGTGTATATATAAATATATATGTATGTGTATATATGTGTGTATATATAAATATATGTGTATGTGTATATACATATATATATATATATATATATATGTATATACACATATGCATTTGTACACATGCATGTGTAGAGAATGCCAAGAAGGATAACTCGTCAGCCATCATTAACTGGTAGTTAGATCAGAATGAGACGGGTAACCAAACTTTTTTGCTTACACTTTATGTAATTCTGAACTACTTCGTATTTGAAAAAAAAATTTTTAATGTTTACTTATTTTTGAGAGAGACAGACAGACAGACAGACAGAGTCAGAGTGTGAGCAGAGGAGGGGCAGAGAAAGAGGGTGATGCAGAATCGGAAGCAGGCTCCAGGCTCTGAGCTGTCAGCACAGAGCCTGACACAGGGCTCAAACCCACAAACCATGAGATCACGACCCGAGCCAAAGTTGGACGCTTAACCCACCGAGCCACCCAGGTGCCCCCGAACTACTTGGTATTTTTAAAGTGAGACTGTATTATTACATTTTTATTAAAAGCAGCATAAATTTTGAAAGTCTAGGTGCTTAAAGCAGAAAGCTTTCATTATATGGAGCATCACTGTATGAATCACCTTGTTTGTTTGTGCACGAGACTGAGGGAATGTTCGTACGAGTATAAAATCTCAGGAGAGTACATTAGATGTACTGGAGGCACGCGGTGGATGGCTTGGGCAGGAGCGCATTCAAATTGCCAGAGCAAAGCTGCCTCACAGCCGCATGTAAGAGTATTATTTGCTTCTCATATTAAAATGCTACATGTGTCCAGGCAGCACCCTGTGTCCTGATAGAGGCTTTTGAACTTGTTCCTTGCACCCTCTTCCTAAAGGCAGTATTTGCCACCCATGGGATTGTGGTGGACCTTCGAGAGGAAGGAAGCCCCCTTAAATCAAACAATCCAAGAAACTGCCTTTTCTGAAATAAAATCCAAAACAAAGACCGGAAAACTCTATCCTATATAGAATAATTGAATGAAGGCTCCCACAAGAAATGGAAAGGATTAAGGAATGGAAAAGGAAGGCAGGATGTCTGCATAAACTACCGTATTTCTACTGCTTCACTCCAAGGTCAGTTTGCTTAAAGAACAAAGGTCACACTCTCAGTGGTTACTCTCATCATCTCCTGTTTCTTCCACCTTGAGTTGGTCCTTGTCTCCCTCTTCAGGGACGCACCACCCCAGCTACCTGCACCCTCACTCCTGCTGTCCACCAGAAGCAGAAACACACCACCCATAGATGCTGGGTTACCGTTAATTCCCAGTTCCCAGGGGTCTTGACAAGACCTTTTAGTTTTGTGCCTTCATAGCTCTTGGTAGCTTATAAAATTTCAATGTGCCATGGTGACTTCGTTTGCATTTATGGATACTCTAATTAGCAGTTATGAAATATGACTAATACTTTCTTTCATGTTCTCCTAGGGGTCTGAATTTATCTGGCTGCATAAAGTTGGCTAATCAAAGCATCAGGGCATTTTCGTTTAGTAGCTGCACATTCATTTGCCTAAGTAGGCAACCCCTGCTGGGTACTCTCATCCTGCATCACTCCTATTTCTCTCCTCAGTTAAACAATTTTCCAAACTGCACTTAATAGATGATAAACTATAAACTAGTTTTAGTCTCCCTTAATGGTTCTCTTTTCACTTTTCTGGTGGAGGCTAATCAAATTCATCTCATTTGATACCTCTTGCCTGAGTAATTCTGATATTTTACGTTTTACTGTTAAGTGTGGTGTTGAATGTAATATGGCACTGATGTCCTTTATCAGGTTTAAGAAGAACTCTTTTATTACTAGATTAGAAGAGATTCGATTCAATAAGTGTTGAGTTTATTTTTCAACATCCTTCCTGTACGAATTGAGCATCATATGGTCTTTTGGTTTTAACTTTCTTCATGTTGTGAATTATATTCACATTTTTCTAATCTTAAACTGTTAGAAGATGAAATTTGATCGGGATTATTTTTAAACATTTATAGAT
The DNA here is from genome assembly GCF_028018385.1 of Neofelis nebulosa. Taxonomy (NCBI): domain Eukaryota; kingdom Metazoa; phylum Chordata; class Mammalia; order Carnivora; family Felidae; genus Neofelis; species Neofelis nebulosa. Next base: position 4,189,997 of record NC_080794.1, on the reverse strand, counting down.
TCATTTTGTAAATATCTTATTAAGGAGTTCTATATGTATATTAATAGATAAGAACATCTGTATTTTCCTTTCTTGTGATATTCTTACTCATTTTTTTGTATTAAAAATTTCCTCCCAATATAACCTTTGTGATTCTTCTAAGATGCACATTGTAAGGCTATATCTTTTCCTCTACAAAGCGCTTTAGCTGAGCCCCACAAGTTATGATTGGTCTTACTGCTTTTAATTGTCATTCATTTTTTATTTTTTTTTATGTTTTATTTTTTATATTCGAGAGAGAGACAGAGCGTGAGTGGGGGAGGGGCAGAGAGAGAGGGAGACACAGAATCCAAAGCAGGCTCCAGGCTCCGAGCTGTCTGCACAGAGCCCCACGCGGGGCTCAAACTCACAAACCGTGAGATCATGACCTGAGCTGAAGTCGGACACTTAACCGACTGAGCCACCCAGGCGCCCCGTTGTCAATCATTTTTAAGTATTTTCTATGTGTTACCATTTATTTTTAATTCATTGGTATTGGTTTTTTTGATGTTATGTCTGAATGCAAAATTGGTGATGATTGCTGCTATTATTTTGCCATCATTTTATTATTGACTCAATATAATTGCAATGCATTTTGCATATTAATTCTTAGCATTGTTTAAGACTTCTTTTGAAGTAAGTCATCAACTCTTTTAAGTGTACGTATGCTTGAACATTATATTCATCACTTTTGGTCAGCTGCAGGATTCTAATACACATATCTCTTAGACAAAGCTTATGAATTCTGTTGGTCAAGTGTTTTATATGCTTTTTTACTTGTCTACTTAAACTATCATTTTCTGAGATGCATGTCCTAAAAGTCTCCCCTTCTGATTGTAGATTTGTAATCTTGTAATTCCGTTCATTTTGATTTTAGATATTTTGAAACTATTTGGCTAAGTGAATTCATTCCAATTATGTCATCTTCCTGAGAACTGTTCTCTTTTATCATGATGTACTGATCTTTTTCCTTTTTTGAGCGAAAGCCAATTTTGTCTAATATTAATATAGTGAAGCAAGTTATCTTTTGATTGGGATTTACCTGGTATCTTTATTTTTTCCCACCCTTTTACCTCAAAGGTTCTAAGTCATTTTAATATTTCTTATAAAAGCAAGACTTTTCTTTTTAATACAGATGGAGAATCCCTATATTTGAATATTTAATCAGTGATTACTGATATGTTTGTACTATTTTCTGTCCTATTTTTTGTTTCATATGTATGCCTCTTCTTTGTCCCCTCGCCCCTTCTTTCTGGCCTTCCATTGAATGGAATAGACTTTTTTTTAAAATTCCTTTTCTCCTCTAGTGTTTTGGAAGTTGAATATTGTGTTTCTGGTCCTTCAATGCAATGAATTGCAATGTGTGGTTCTCAAGTAGGCAGTGTCCCCATCACCTGGGAAGTTATCCTTGGGCTCCACCCTAAACCTACTGAGTCAGAACCTCTGCCTGTGGGAACCAGAATCTTTGTTTTACAGGCTCTCTGGGTGATTCTGACACACAGCAAAGATCGAAAACTTAAGTGGTTTAGTGGTTACTCTTAAATTACTAATAAGCACATGTGATTAGCATATAAAATTAATTAAAATCTCTTCCCTGCTCTCAAACAATCCGAACATTCGGATTGTTAAATTAAAGATACTTTAACTCCAGATTCTCTTCTCATATCTTAAATATTTATGATATCAGTACTTGACTACACCTTCAAGTGAGTTACTATCTTTATGACTAATTTTACAATTAATTCCAATATTGACATTCTAACATTTTAGCAGTTTCTTTTCTCACCATTATTCTTGTATGTTCTATCTTCCTTCAGGGTTGAATTTTCTTCTTACTGAAGCACATTCTTTCCTTTTTTTTTTTTTTCTGCAAAGCTCTATGAGTAATCAATTCTCTCAGTCTTTGTCTGAAAAGGTCTTTGTTTCCACCTCACACTTAAATAACACTGAAATTCTGTAAAAATTCTAACCCGATAGTTACTCTTAACACCTAAAAACATTATTTCATTTCTGCTATTGAGCAGTCTGCTGTTATCCACAATTTTTTGCAGGTAATCTGTAAAAAAGATTTTTCTTTTTGATTTTGATGTTATGCATTTTCACTATCATATGCAATAAGGAGTGGGTTCTCTTCATTTATTCTGTACGGGACTTGATCAGCTTCTTCAATCAAGGACTCATGTTTTCCTCAGTTCTGGAAAATTCTGAGCCATTTGTCCTTCAGATATTTTTCTTGCCCCTTTCTCTCTGCACTGTCTTTCTGAAACTCCAGTTGGACGTATGTTATGTCTTCTTATTCTGTCATGTATGTTTCTTACCTTTCCAATTAAAAAAAAATCTTTTAATCTCTCTGTGCTTTGTCTAGGAAACTTACTCAGGTCTTCCATTTCTCTACTTTCTGTTTTGCTGTAACTAATCTGCTTTTAAACTACCTCCTGGGGCTCTTTATTTTAATGACATCACTTTCTGCTCCTACAACTGATACTTCTTTCTTTTTCAATTCCACTTGTGCATTATTCATATTATGTAACTATTTTATTATTGTTTACTTTTATGTTGGCTCTTTGCTCATACATTTAGATTGTTTTACATCAGTGCATTGCATAAAATTCTTGGGGTGCTAATAATTTGGTAGTTTATAATTTTCAGTGTGGACTGATCTTCAGGGACTGATCTTTGTTGTTTTGTCTGTGGGGGGCCCATATCTTCTGGTTGTGGAAGTGTCCCTGAAGACTGTGGGTGCACTTACTTTTGCAAGAAAGTGTTGTCATCCTCCCCTACTTTTTATGTTATAGCCACTTGGTTTGGTATTCCCATGCTTCTGGAATAGTTTAAACTTCAATTCCACTCCCCTGCATTGTGATGGCTAAGGTTTTGGTGTATTGTGGACACTGTGGATGGCAGATTTTTATCTACTGTACACGAGGTAGAAGGCAAGCTTTTTTTGCTATTTCCAAGCACTGATAGGTTGGGTTTTTCCAATTCACTTTTTTTGTGTGTGCGTGGCAGCCCTTCAAGTCCATTATAATCCAAGCTCTCAACTCCCAAGGCCCACAGCATCTACCTTTGTATCGTCTTGGGGTCATTCCAGGGTCAGTTCAGACTTATTATTCTCATTTTTAAACTCCCCTTTTGGTTCTGACTGTTGGAGGCTTTCCCTTCTTTTGACTTCAATTATTAATTACATTTTTCCATACAATCTCTTAGATTATTTATATTATTTTTACAGTGGGCTGGTAAGCTTTGTGCATTACCATGCTCCCTGAAGCACTGTAATATTTTGCTAAACTGTGTGCTATTTAATAAGCTCCCAACACACATTGTAGACAGAGGTACAACTAGTTTCTGACCTTCTGAAATTCAGTTTTGGAATCAGTTATAATGCTGCCTGAATATGTTTATTTGACTTACAAAATTCTAACTCATATAGTCAGCCTTTGTTTGAGACTATTTATGTTTCAAAGTCAATGAACCTGTATTTAAGTATCATATTTGCTGTTATCAATCTGTTACTCTGTAAAATGGTGTTCCATCTCCCCGCAAAATGTGGTATCCCACATTTGAGGTGTCACTGGCTTTACTTTTTCCATTCCTTCTTGAATACTTTTCTACTCCTCACATCACCACCTGTGCCTCAAAATGTCTGATCGTTTTCCCCAATTCTTTTGTTCCCCAGTGCTTTTAATTCCTCAGCTGGGCTCCTACCTGAATTCATCAACTTGCTTGCCTTAAACCTCCAGATGTCTTCCCGTTTCTCTACCTCCTTCCCAAGCACTCAAGAGCCGCTACTCCCTCTGTTTTCTCTCATTCTTTTTTTTTTTTTAATTTTTTTAATGTTTATTTATTTTTAAGAGAGAGAGAGAGAGAGAGAGAGAGAGAGAGAGAGAGAGAGAGCTAGCTGGGGAGGAGCAGAGGAGAGGGAGACACAGCATCCAAAGTAAGCTCCAGGCTCCAACTGTCAGCACAGAGCCCGACATGGGGCTTGAACTTATGAACCATGAGATCATTACCTGAGCTGAAGTTGAACACGTAACCGTCACCCAGGTGCCCCTATTTTCTCTCATTCTGACCTCAGGACACCTTTAACTCAGCAGCTGGTTTCTGGCACTCCGTTCAGCTTTGCATGTCTGCTCAGAGTCAGGCATTAATAATCACAAGTTGCATATCTTTCTAAGAATGAAACTAGCTGAATCTGACAACAAAATGCAAAAAGAAAAAAGAAAAAAAGGAAGGAAGGAAGAAAGAAAAGAAAAAGAAAGAAAGAAAAGAAAAAGAAAGAAAGAAAGAAAGAAAGAAAGAAAGAAAGAAAGAAAGAAAGAAAGAAAGAAAAGAAAGAAAGGAAGGAAGAAAGAAAAAGAAAAGAGGTAAGTGATAGAACTAATCTGGGGGATTGAAAGGCTAAGGTTAGGATTAGCAATGGGAAAAAAAATGGTGGCTGGGGTTGGGAAGAAAAATTCCACTTCATTCAAATGGAATAGCATATGTGTAGCTCCCAAAGATAATGCTCAATATCAAAACGTTCAAAAAGTGTGAGTTATTTTGTTGGCAGGGAAGGAGTCCCCTGAAGAAAGATGGCATACATCTTATTTCCGAATGTAGCAGCAAGGAAATGGGTTGGGCCATCTTTCTTTAGTGACTATTTTTAGGACAGCTTGTGAATTTATGCAGTTTGGGTTTCCTGTCTATACTGGAGGTAAACCAGCATTGTCTACACCTAATTGAAAAGATATTTCCGAAAAGGGTCATTGGAAGTGAGACTATTTATGGTGTCTTCCTTTGGCAAACAACCAGAATCATGCCGGTGTGATTTGTATTTGCTCTTTTCCTAGTGTTTTCGGTGGAAAAGACCCAAATGATTTTGTTTTCTCTTCTAGTCCTACTTGGGTAACTTGTGAAGTTTATTGTGCTTTAATAGGGCTGAGATTTAAGATCGTGGAAGCAGAACATTAGAAGTGGGATAAGCTTCATAAAAACAGAGGCCTTGAGCCGTCCGTGGAGATGTGCTTTCGTAGCTAATCTAAACGGGATTTCTATCTAAAATCTATCTAAAATTGTGGCAGTGGTAGGCTGTATGTGGCAGTGCTTACTAGAAAGGTGTTAGTGTTGCTCTTTCCCTTGAATCAGTCGTGTCTTGATTGTTTCATGATTTTATACACAATGGCCTAATAGGGTGTAAACTGCCTCTTCATACATGCTTGTCGTTAAGGAGCGATAGGTAGGCTTCCTTTTGCACTTAGACACCATCAGCTTCTGAATACCCACAGATTTTCTCATTCTTTCCCTTGATGTCATTCTTGAAGAGGAGGACAAAGTGTAAAGGGAAAATACGAGGTTGGGTCTTTCTAACCTGGACATACCTCTCCACACGTCTGGAAAGAAGATACAGAAGCCGTGTCCATCCTCTCAGATCTGTGCATTCCAGAAGTGCAGGGAACCCCCAAGCTTGCCTTTGTGTGATCTCCTTGCTGCCAGGCTTGTTGGGGGCTATCCTATCTCATTCATTGGGCATGTATACTGAAAGGAACATTCCAGGATGGATCAGAGATCTTTGTCACCATGCACACGGGGAAGAGGTCCCTGATAGGGGCCGTAGCCACATTTGTTGTGTCCACGCTTGTGACCCTGCCCCTTGCCTGTCGGCGGGAAAGCCAGGGTAGAGAAGCCGTTCTCCGCTCCTGCACGTCAGCCAGGTTTTCCCTCTGCTGTGTTTAAGAAGGGCTCCCAGCCTCCAGGAAACATCGTTAGGTTCTCAGGCAGAGAACCGGGCAGGAACTTTAACCTCCCGATTTCACATGGGCCAGTGACTGAGCACCCATGTGGCCTCTCAGAGTCTGGTTTCCTCCTCTGGAAACTAGGAGGACCTAGACTTGAGAAGTCTCAAGAAGCTTAGTGAGGAAGGGGGGGGGGGGTCCTAGAATTTCCTGATTGTGAGCTAAGTACATCCTCAAGACAAAACATCTGCTTGCCCTAACATTTATTTGTCAAATTCTTATATTGCACTTACAATTGCCAGGTAGTGTTCCAAGCCCTGAACAAAAATGAAGTCATTTGATCGCCAGATGACATTGTAAAGATGCCCACAGCAGATGCCAGCTAGGATTCAAACTCAGGCAGCCTGTCCTCAAGCCTGTGCTCTTAAACATTACACTGTGTTGACGGCTGACCCTTCTACATCGTGTGCTTTTTCTGTTGGGCTTTGCGGAGGAGATTAAATTACCGTGTCGGGGAGGAATCATAGGTATACAGAGAACTGGCATTCAGGGATTCTTGCTTCTTCAATGAGAACAGCAATGTCTATTTTATGAGCTGCATATTGAAAATCTTTCACAGAACTTGTATTTTCTTCTTCATGATGTTAATGAAAAACACCGAGGCATAGACACAGGAAAGGAGCAAAGATACCTGGGGCCTCAGCTGCAATTAGAGCATGAACGTGCGTGTGCCTGATTACTGGTTTTGCTTATATGTAAATACAAGTCGCTGTGCTAAGCAAAAAATAATTGTAATAGATTCATTGAATCATAATGCAGCAAAGTTTCACTCAGAGCTTTAAACTTGCAGATGAGCCTTTCCCTGGGGCTGCCTGTGTGATTGTAGTTGCCATGCCTGACCTACTTATCAGCTTTTCACAAGGTGGCTTCAGAGCCTCCCAGGATATAGTCATACACCAAAAACCCTACAGGAGTAACTTTCTATAACCCCTGATTCATTGTTAGGGTATCTGGGGGGTCACACATCACATGAGATCATCTTGTCCGTGCTTGTAGTTTTCACCTAGGCATGAGTCACTAGGTTAATTCTGAATAACCAGACTAAGAATCCTTGACAACGGAGTAACGAGAGGGTTTCAAATCCAGCGGCATTTTGTCTGATAGAATTTGGTTAGGCATATAGGAGCAAGTTAAGACAAGACAAGACTCCTCAGGACTTTGGCTTTTGATGTAATCTAGTGTCGGGTGTCCTGTGCTGAGTGTCAGCCTCTTGGTAATTAGCACGTTCCTCCTCTGGTTGGGTTCATGGCGGGGATGAAAGGAAATGATAGCGGCCTTTAAAGAAAACACTCTCTTTTGAAACAGAAATGAGTCAAGGGTTTGAGTCTGTGTTAGAACCTTCTGTCTCACTGTGTACCAGGCATCTATTGACTGGTGGCAAATCAGGTGGTGGGTAGAAGACTACTTTGTGCACCTAAGAGATGCTACGTCAAGCGGACAGCGGAATAAACCGCTGTCCTCCCAACTGTCAGAATGTCTAAGTCACTGTGCCGTCCCATCCAGAGTGGATTCAGGAAGCTTCCACCAACCCCAGGGTCAAAACTAAAGTGGGCTTTGTGGACTTGGAAGCCAGCTGCCGTCAGCCCTCTGCAGTCGACGCGCGTGAGCAAGCGTAAAGAAAGTGAAAAGTTATCAGCAAAAACCAGACGTCCGAGTTTCTTCCCCAGATTCATATTCCTTTACAGGTATTCATGTGCAAGCCCATCAGCTTTCTCCTCCATCTGTCCTTCTCTCTTTTGCCCTCCCCACTTTCTCTATTTCATTCCTGCCCCTCTCGCTCTCCCCGCCCCCACTCGGTGGCCCTCCCCCATCCTTCTCTGCACCTCCGCTGCGTTGTCACTGGGTCTGTGAACACACCGAGACCAGGGTTTCGGCTCCTCACCGGGTGCCTCTCACCCCTTCAGGACTCCGTGTTTGCTGTGCCTTCGACAGGACTTTTACCCTTGGTTCATCTTCCGCAGACTGTCCGACAGTACTTAAGTCTGCCCGGGAGTTAGTCTCCAGCACCAGGGGGTTTGTGAGAGAACAGTGAGACAAGAGAGGCGGCAGGAGGATTTGGAGAGGACTGTCATGAGCCTCGTCCGTCTTATTCCACTTTCATGGAACAATTCAGAGCAACCTCATCTTTTGGTTCCAAAATCACAAGGTTGGCCTTTTGCTGGAATGTCAAATTATCTCGGTTCTTTGAATCTTTCCTTAATGGCCCTACCTCCCAACCTTGGCCTTCCTTTCATTGTAGTCTTCTGCGCTTCTACGTAACACCTGTTGAGCCTAATAAAGAATTCTGGCTTTTTCTTCTCTTTTCACATCGTGGCCTTGGTGAATGTATTTTATTATCTCATGTGCTAGCCAGTCTGGGAACAAATGCCATCGTGCCATTTGAAGCCTCCATTATGGACAAAGAGTGTATAGATGTGGAGTTTGGGGGAACGTGCTGGTAGGGTACTTCCTGCATGTGGAAGCACCAGAAGTAGAATTCTGCATCTGGGATTCATCAGTTACTTCTTAACACGAAGCAGAGGTTCCCTAGCCAGGCCCCTCCATTCCTGTCCATCCTCGGCACAGCTTCTGAATCTCTGGTCGAAACCTCTGAGCATGTTTCTCCTTTGTGTTCATTCCCAGTCCGCATACGGCAACTTCCCAGTACTCACTTTGGCTTGTGCTGGCTTGTCAAGTGAATGCAACAGCTTCCATATCCTTTCCCAGCTTTCTAAAGCCCTTTGTACCAGGCAGTTCAGTGGCACGGAACTATTTTCTCCAGCAAGAGCCACTGGAGAGTTTTAAGTCGAACTTAATACCCTAAAGCTCCAATGGTGTCAATGATGATAGGTTTTTGTATGACTCTCCTCCACAAGACCCAATAGGAAGGATGGAACACCAAACTGAGTGAGCGTTCCTCCGGGAAAGGCAGAGGCACACACATACACCACACCTGTCGGCTGCAGTAATTACCCTGGAGCCGTGAACCACTCGGATCATCTTGTTGCTGTTTTAGAGTTTCCTGAAAACAGCTGCCTTGCGTTAAGGACAAAGGAAGGTCAGAGCAAGACAAGGAACAGCAGCCTCGCTGCCCCCTCCTCGCTGTAGGTGACCTTGACTCGGCTCCCACCCTGGTTGTCAACGCTGATGAATCTTTTTCTTCTGCTTACAGCTCGAGGACCTGCTTCACAAGCTACAGTTCGTCATGACATACGTGGCTCCTTGGCAGATGGCTTGGGGTTCTTCATTTCACGTGTTTGCTCAGCTCTTTGCAGTCCCTCGTATCCTTTCTGCTTCTATTTTCACCCGCGAGCTGAGATTCACATTTTACGGATGCAAGCTTTTCATTGAACCCTGGCAATAAAAAGATTTGAGAGTCTTTAAGATTACATTTTAATGGGGACATGGGGAGGCACTTTGGATTCCCCTCAGGCCACTTAGCCTTAAAAGATGTTTCTTAATTTTGAACTCTTCCTGCTTCTTAATGCATTTCCAGGATTACTTTATTTTTTTTATTTTGATTCTTTCATTTCCCACACCCAGATCTGCATTAAGATGTCCTGTCTTTTAAATGGAAAGTCACTGCTTAAGTAGTTCAGTTAACTTGTGCAAAATTGTGCAAATCGATTTGCTATTATTAAACACTGTGGATAGAGCTGATGTATCTGATACACTGTTATAGGTTATATAACATTATGTTGTGATAGAGTTTGGTAATCACATACCTGAATAATAGTCAAAAACTCAGAATTAGATATAAGTAGCAATACCCAAAGTCTCCTAAAGACTAAAAAAAAATAAGTTATGATTTTGTTTTGTAGCTGCCCTTAGCCAAGAAGCATAGTTTTATTGTTCGTAGCTTCATTTGGTTTCTTTGTATGTTTTTAATTGTTTCCATAATGATAATTAGTTTTAATGTACTTCAAAATGAATTTGAGATGCTCCGTCTAAAGATTACTTTGACAAGGGGCACCTGGGTGGCTCAGTCGGTTGAGCGTCCCACTTTGGCTCAGGTCATGATCTTGCAGTTCACGAGTTCGAGCCCCGCGTAGGTCTCTGTGCTGACCTGCTCTGAGCCTGCTTTGGATGCTGTGTCTCTCTTTCTCTCCACTCCTCTCCCACTCGCTTTCTGCTTTGCTCTCTCTCTCTCAAAAAAAAAATGAATAAACATTAAAAAAAATTTTTAATTAAAAAAAAAGATCACTTTGACACAGATAGCTAAATTGTGTGTGTATGTGGAGAGAGAGAGATTAATAAAAAAATACTCTTGAAGAGAGACATTAAACAAGAATATCCTTGACTTGGGCCTAAAATCTACCCTCAAATGTTTTCCTTTCCACCTAGTTTATACTTCCTAGCCTTGTACTTTGCGCGATGTGTTTCAGGGATTACTTGTATCAGAATCCAGGAGGGGCTGATTAAATAATGAAATCCCTGAGCCCAGCACATACTTTTCAAATCACATTTCAGGGGGTGGATCCTGGAATGTCCATCTTCAAAAGCCTGACCAGGATTCTTATCCCACTGGCCTGTGTCACCTGCATTTCCGGAGCTTCCTCTCAGACGACATTCGCACAAGGCTCATTAAGACGATTCATAAACAGTCTCTGGGACCTGACCTTCGTGTGCAGGGATGGAAACATAGTTGGGATAATCATTAAGTGATAATATATTCTAGATTTTTAAAAATGCCCTTCTCCAGACTCCTTTGTTCAAAAGCATCTTTTTAAGCATGCCAAGAGCTGGCCTTACAAGGCACATTGTTCTGTGTTCCTATTCTTAGACCTGCATTGATATTTCTGGAGTGTTTCAAGGTTATTTGGTGGAACAAGCTAAGGAAAAAAAATGCAAAAGTGGGAGCTTTTACACCACTTTTTTCCCCCTTTAACTCCAATCATTTGCTGTAATACCAGTAATTTTAGTTTTTCTAAAGAGTCCTTTGAAACAAAGACAGTGAAATGAAAGAGTGAGGTGATTTGATTTCTGAGGCATGCCTACGGCATCCTATCCAGAGTTTAAAGCCTATTTATTAAATAAAAATTGTCAGGCGATGCAAATTTGCGGTTAAGGAGTTGCACTAAGAATTTGAAACTTGAAGTTATGATTCCCAATTTTATCCTAACTCTGGTCTCATGTAGATCTGTAGCATTTCTTGTGCCTATTTATGCCTTGTTAAGGGCATTCTGTGATGCTAATTACTCCTTGTGGTTTCGTCGCTGAATCAAGACCCTTCTGGGAACCATAACTTTCAATTACCTGACCTGTTTGTGTGTTGAGGGTTCACACACAAGCACTTCATATCTGGCACTTAATATCTCCTGGAAGAATAAAAGTAGTGTGAGTATCTACCTCAGATTGCACAGGGTGCGTCTTAAATCTAAGTGCTTTCTTGGTGGGCGGACTTGTTCTCAAAGAAATCGAACATGTTTGAGATGTAGGTTTCATTGGGCATTTGGTAGCTCTGTTTTAAGACGCTCGATTGATCCCCATGCTGAGTTCCTCAAAGTGTCCCTGAGAGTGACATCCGCTTCCTCCCTCCTCCTGAGATGCAGACCTTCCAAGTGATGGCGGAGCCTGACCGCTGCAGTTGTGTGACAGCTTCAGGACTTTTAGCTCCCCCCGCCCCCCGCCCTTATCCAAGGGCACCTTCCCATCCCTGACCAGTTGTAAAGGTGGATATTTGTTGTTGGGAAGCCAACATCATACTGTTCCAAATACAGTGAGATAAATAGCTCAGAAAAGCACATACATATATATATATATATATATATATATATATATGTATGCCATCAAGACAAGGCTATGAGCAGGGCAACTGAGTGGCTCAGTAAGTAGGGCGTCTGACTCTTGATTTGGGCTCAGGTCATGATCTCACTGTTTGTGAGTTCAAGCCCCGCCTCGGGCTCCACTCTGACAGTGTGGAGTCTGCTTGGGATTCTGTCTCCCTCTCTCTCTCTTAAAAATAAACATAAAAAATTAAAATAAAAAAGACAAGACTATGAGGTTCCTAAACAGCAGCCCTGGCTCTTGACTAATTTTGAATTGTTAATTGTTTTATCACCCTATTAAGAAGCTGTGGGTTCAATCCTGGTGCCAAGAAGGGACTAATCTGCTCCATTTTGGAACGGAATTAGCGTTCAGGCCAGCAGGGCACTGTTTAGTAAATTGCTTTTTCCAGTACTAGCATGCTTTCTCCCTTGGTAGCCTCTCTTAGTTTCTGAGCTTGTAACCTCCAGAGACAGAGAAGAATGCTCACCCTTCTCCTACGTATAGAGACTATGCAAGACCATTGTCTTCTAGTAATTAGACCCATCCAGACTATTTCTGTTAAATGTGTGTATTGGGAAGGCTGCTTTCTGTTTGCTATATCCTTTTGAGCTTCAAATGATTTGTTTTTAACTTTAAGGATTGACATAGATGTTTAATTTTTTTAAGTTTATTTCAAGAGAGAGACAGCACAAGTCGGGGAGGGGGCAGAGAGAGAGAATCCCAAGCAGACTCTAAACTGTCAGTGGGGGGTTCGGACCCACGAACCGTGAGATCATGACCTGAGCTGAAGTCAGACGCTTAACCGACTGAGCCATCCAGGTGCCCAGGTATTAAATGTCCACAGATACAAGCTTTTGATGGAATCACCACCTCTCCCTTGGTAAGAAACAAAGAAAGTTCCACGTGCCTGCTTTCGAAGTCACTGTTTCTTGGCATTGCCTTACCAGCTATGGTCACAGGCTTTCATATTTGCCCCGAATGTGCTGTATTTCTTTATTGATCTTCCCTAAATAACATATTCACTGCTGCCCTACCTCTGGCCTGTTCAACTTTATTTCCTTCCCCACCACAGTGAACTTGATTTACAGTCTCACACTGCTTTCCTTGCTTCATTTCTGGATAATTGTTTCTGGCATTTAAAAAAAATGGACAACGTAGTCTTGGGGGAAACTCGTAGAGTCGAAAAGAACAGTGCCAGCCTGGCTAGCATTCTACCCAGCCCCAGCTCCACTGGTCTTTGTCGGCTTTTCTTCAAACCCCACCCCCCCCCACCCCCCAGCGCCCTCTGTCGCCTAAGGGTGTAGACTTAACCCCTTCTGCACTCCTGTCTTCCTTACCTCAGAGAAATCTCCCCGTGACTCTGCCTTCTCACATTTTTTCAGGACCTCTACACCAGGACCTCCGCCATGCAGTTCCCTTTTCTTCCTATGACAAGGGGCATGGTTAATTTGGTGTGTTTTGTGACCGAGGTGTTTAGTTATTTTCAGCTCTCCAGTGAAGAGGAAGCTGATGGGTGTTAATGCCTATCACGGTAGCTCCATTGTTCAGTAGCTCTCCAATGGAACCTAGGTCAACATAAAAGGAATTGTATTTAATTTGAAGCACAATAGAGACCTTTTGGATACCAAAACAACTCAGCACCGGAATGGATTATTAATGGGGGATATGTCATTTCACTCCCAGAGATGTTTGGAAGTAAATAGCGAGTTGAAAAAAATAAAACGAAGACACACTCCTTCCTGAAGGAAAACTCTGATGCTTAAGTCTATGAAAATGCATGGGGAAGTGTCTGTGACAGAGCGAGGCCATCCTTTTCTGGATTTATTTGTCAGTGGGCGGTAAGGTCTCCTACGGCCCCCGCTCCCCCATCACACGGCTGATGGCACATGAAGGCATTTAGACGCCTGGGTCACTTCTATGTTCTGGCTGGCGATGACATAGTGACTTTCTGTCTGTGCTAGGCGTTTCTTTCTTACTTTGTGCCAGAACCTTTTGAACACAGGTTAAAGAAATAAGACCTTCATTTGTGTAGCGGTGAGAAAACCCCCTTCCAGGTGGGGAGATCAGCCCTGTAGTGGGATGCTCCAAGCCCCCAGCCACAGGGACAAGGGACAAGGAACAGTGTGCCTATGTAAGGCACCACGCTGGCTTCTGCCACCCCCACCACGGGTCCCCTCTGTTGCCCTGCACCGCAGGGACATGTGATTGGCAGCTGGGAGCAGCCTTCCAATGATGGGGAGAGACTGGGGAGGGACCAGCCCTTGTGGCACCTTCCTCAGATTTCTAGGGATCAGTGAATTGGTCTTACTCCAAAAAAGACAGCAGTACTAATTTTCATATTAAACAATTATACTTCTGATCACCCAGGATGTGTAAAAGTTGAGTCCCTCCAGTAAATGAGAAATCCATACAGGGTGCAAAATGCTGTGACTTCATGGGCACACAGTTTTAGCTACAAACCAGATGTGACTTGAATTGAGCCATTGGTATTCACTATATCATAAAGAATATGTATATTTTTTTGGATAGTGGGGGAAGATTCCTGGAGAAACAGAGATGCTACCTTCTCTAACAACGCTATTTATTTCTTTTAAAAAGTGGAATTTAATTTTAATTATTTACGAAGCCCCTTAATACCTTAGCAAATGTAGCACAGTGTGTTTCGTGCAGCTAATGATATCCTGGTAAAAAGAAAGTGTTCTCTTCAAACCTTCGATATTAAATCACAGTGAGACCGCTGGGGGTTTTACGAGAATCATTTGGTTTTCATGCTGGTGAAATCAGACCTAGCGGGATACTATTGAAAGTTTTATATCTCCAACTATGTACATAAGAGAGATCCAGTATATGGCCTCCTTCCTTTCCTTGGCGAGAAAACGGCTTTAGTATAAACGAGTTGAAATCTGAAATAATATTTAGACACAGAACACTGAAAAACTTTTTTTTTCCTTTGCCTTAACTCAGAACGCTCAGATTCTGCCATGCTTCTCTTCCAGACGATGGCCACCTCAATCTTTTCTACCCCTCTGAGTCCATTCCTCGGGAGTGTCATTTTCATCACCTCGTACGTTAGGCCAGTGAGATTCTGGGAGAAAAACTACAAGTAAGACCCTGAAGCCGATGCTAACTTGCTTTGCTGGAATGTTGCTTCGGGCCGCTCCCGGGCCTTCCTCCTTGTCAGGGCTCAGGCCTCACGCTTCGCAGGCTGGGGGCTGCACGGGTCCCCCGGGGGCTCCCTGAGTTCATCACTCAGCACGGGGGCCTTCCGGGCTCTGGACCAAACATGCCCGACGGCAGATTTGCAGCCGGGCGCTAGTCCAGGCTCCACGAGTTGTGAAGGCAAAATGGGTTCTCACGGCCGGGTATTTAGCAATTGCCCCTCGGGAAGGTTGTTGGGGGCGCTGACGTCATCCCCTTTGCCTGGCAGAGGTGGTCCCCGGCTGGCACGTGTGAGTATCCTTCATACGCCCGTCCTGTGCAAGTGTGCACGTGTCACAGCTCAACATTAAGGAGAACAGCAATTTTCTGAGCGCCGTTAAACTCGTAGAAGATGATTTATGTACTTTTTCTTGACTCCTTGGACAGGCCGGTCGTAAATTTCCTCCAGCTGAACAATGATGGAGTGGGGCGGCGGAGTTATTTCTTAAGTGAAAGGGAGTGCTTTTCAAGGGCTCCTGAGGATTTGGGGGCGGGGTCAGGGGGAAGTGGCGGGGGGGGGGGGGGGGGGGGGGGGGGAAGGAACCTAGAATGGGTGGCAGAGGAGAAAGCTGGCAAGCCAGCCCATCCCTGCCCTCAGCTGGGGCAGAGGAGGCCGACTTCCATTTCAGAACGCCTTCCCCTAACTTAGAGCAGCACCTTCGCTGATCCCTACAAACCCCAGTCCACCCTCCATAGTATGTCTCCATTTTGCACGACTCTGGCATTTTACACTGTGCTCTTTGTACCTTAGACAAGACACCAGTGACTTAGGAGGTCTGTGGTTTCTCTTTCTCCCCTTAGACAGTTTCCGCGACCGTAAAATGCACCCCCTTGTGGGACAGGCAGTAGGGTCTGGTGAATAAAACTCAGCCTGGGGCACCGGCCTGCCTGGGCACACACCTCACTTCCACCACTTAACGCTGGCCCCCTCCGGCCTCTCTCTCCTCTTCTGTCAAATGGGGGCAAAATGATAGGATCTACTTCACAGACTTGCCGTGAGGAGAAAATGAGTTAATACACATAAAGCACCTAGAACAGGGCCCGGTGGAAAGCAAGTCCCGTGTGAGCCTGCGTTGCTGGGATTCCTCTCTGACGGCTCCGCGTGGACGTCCCTGTCCCCGCCTGGCCCATGCTAACAGGTGTTTACTGTGACTGAGTACAGCACATCCAGGAAGCTCATGTTTGGGGTGCCCTGGGGGAAAGCTAATCGGACCCGAGCCCTCCATGTGGGGCCACGGAGAGGTAGGGAGACCCCTTGGGTGCCCGGCAGGCTCCTCGTAGTCTAAGAGAGTTGGGCTGTTCTCAGTACAACAAATACCTGTGTGAAATTTTGCACATAAGCAAGAGTCCTCTTTCGTGTGTGTTTCAGGAGAGATCGTGCCTATTGACAGAACCAGAGGGTAGAAGAAAACGGCCATCACTGGCTTGTTACTTTAAGTCTCTCTTTTTTTTTAAATTTTTTAAATGTTTCTTTATTTTTGAGAGAGAGACAGACACAGAACACGAGCATGGGAGGGGAGAGAGAGAGGGAGACACAGAATTCGAAGCAGGTTCCAGGCTCTGAGTTGTCAGCACAGAGCCGGACGCGGGGCTCAAACCCATGAACCGTGAGATCAGTGCCCTGAGACCAAGTCGGACGCTCAACTGACTGAGCCACCCAGGTGCCCCACTTTAAGTTTCTTTAGGGGAAAACAATTCGGGGTATCTTTTTAGAGCTCTGGAAACCACATTTCTGGAAAGTGCAGACACCTATAAACAAGAGGGCTGGCAATGTCTGTGCTGTTAACTGGGCAGGAGAGTGCAAGATACTTTCAACCTGATCGTCGGTACAAAAGATCCCTTTTTGTCCCCTATGCTCAGATCAGTTAGGAGCCAGTCTTTCCGGCCTGGAATCTGATGTGAGCAAGACGCATCCCGGTTGAGCTGGGAAGGGTTTTAAGCTCCCTCGGTAAGGAATGGAGAGTCTTTGTGGGAGTGGTTTTATTGCAGGGAAACGTCCTAACAACTGTGCAGAGCAAGGCTTGTGTTTTCTCACCTGCAGGATTCAGTATGGTGCTCGAATTGTCTGCCTATGTGGATTACTTAACTGGAGGGGCTTCAGGAGCAGGGTTAACATGTCCTTACTCACTGTCACAAATAATTGATTCTGCTGTGATCCATTCTGTTAGCACTGTTACGGGGGACGGGTCTATCTTTGGTCGGCCTGGTCTTTGGGTGGGGAGGGGTCGTCAGGGTCTGCGAGGTATGTCTAAGGATATCCAGCCTTTACTAGGTCTCTTGGGAGGAGCCAAGTTGGAGACAATGTTCAGACCCGCTGGGGGGAAAAGTTCCTGATGCAAAATCCAGTCTTGTCCCCTGTGTTAAGCATCAGGCTACAGAGTCCCGGGCCCGGCTGCTTCGAAGATCAGTGATGGAATTCAGGACAGTGAGAGGTGGGTATCAGGAAAGGAAGTGCCAGGAAATCTCATCTGGATCCCTACAAACGCTCTGGAAAGCTCATTCTGACTATCTTAAACTGTAGGTTTTCATTTCAAATGCTAATGCCTGCTTGTGTTCTTGTTCGAGAGCTTCTACACAGCTGCTTCCTTGCCTTCTTTTCAGTCTGGTACAGAGGGGCGCTTGGTGACAGGGTCATGGATTATGTTGAATTGTTCACCACATGTCCCCTCACTTTCAAAGGCTGATGACAGACACTCTCCTCTGGAGATTGGGCGGGCCATGCTGCCAGTGGGCACGCACGCGCGCCGCCCCCAGCCCGGGGTGTGGCGAGGACAGTCCCCTCTCCTGGCCTTCCTCTCCCTTGCCCCCCACCCTGCTGGCTTTGGTCTCTGCCAGTCTGCAGTGAGCCCAGCACTGTAATGAAACCATTCTAATACCCTAAGGAACCGGTAAGTCTATCACCAGCCACCTGGTAACTAGGGCCAGTCTGGTTTCCCCGGCCTGGGCTGTCCTGAAATCCACAGGCTTCCCGTTCCCCGACACGCTCCTCCCTGGGGGCACATGACAAATGTGCCCTCTGCCCTCCTGCCTCCCCAGCTGTCTAGGGGATTCTGCAACCATCGCACCAGGTTCCATGCTGTCTCAAAAGCCTGTGGTGGCTCACAGGTGCCAGGTGGACCAGCCAGGTCCGGCAAGAAGCCGTGCACCTGCACCGGCCCATACGTCAGCCCTGGCGGCCACGCGCGGCTAATGAGCCTTGGAAACGGGGCTAACGTGGCTGAGGAACTGAATTTTTACTTCCGTTTAATTTTAATTAATTTAAATTTCAGAGGCTACCGCACTGGACGGCACAGATACAGACCCTCCCCGAGTCTGAATCTCAGTTTCGAGTTTATTTCCCGACACGTTCTGTCATACCTCACATATCGTGGACTCTTCATCGCTCGCCTTGCCGTGGGCTGCGTCCTTCGTGGACTGTCCTCCCCTCCCCCTACTTCTCCACTTCCCATCCACAAGCACCCAGATTCACAGAGGGGTATCATGTTCCAGCTCTTGATGAGTATGCAGTAAGGTTTAGGATGGCCTTTAGGATGAGAGGTATCGTAGCAGCCGTCTGTGCAAGATGCATTTGCTCTGTGGCCATCAGCGAATTCTACCCAGGATTGACAGAGGCTGTATTTGTCTCCAAGTCTGGACTTGTTTGTTTTTCATCTTTGTGCCCCTACGGAGCCATGCACGTAGTAGGTGTTCTCTATTTCTTAAATGAATTGAGTCCCACACTATTGTGTGAGAGAGAAAGGAAATCTTAACCTGGGTTTTTTTATCTGCCATTGTTAGAAAGTTCTCTGTTAAACTGATGTTCCCTTGACTAATAAGGGCTTTAAAATCTGTCTTGATGAGCTCTGCCTGGTGTCTCCACTTGAATTACAGGCAATGACAATAAATGCATTATAATAGTGCCTCGTGTGTATAAATCCCCTATGTCAGAGTATTTTAAAAGCTTTAGAAACACATTCTGATATTATGATAGATCACCCTTCTCTTTATATATAAACAATCCCTAAATAACCAATCTTTGTCATTAATGTGAAACAAATGTTTAGGCTAGAAAGTATTGACTCATGTTTTTGCTTATCTCAGCAAATATCTTGGACCTGAAGGAGTTGACTGTTTTCAGTCCCAAAGAATGAAAGGTTGTATTAACAATGATTTTGTTTGGATATATCAAAAGTCTTGTATAAAATGTAAAATGCCATAGCCACGAGGAGACACATATAATAGCTACCTGAAAGGCAAGTATGGCTTTCACGGTTGTTATATTTCTATCATATTCTCCAGATTGGTTTTATTTTTTTTCAATGTCTTATTTATTTATTTTTGAGAGAGAGAGCACAAGTGGGGGAGAGGGGGCAGAGAGAGGGAGACAGAGAATCCAAAGCAGGCTCCAGGCTCTAAGCTGTCAGCAAAGAGCCCGACATGGGGCTGGAACTCATGAACTGTGAGATCATGACCAGAGCCAAAATTGGATGCTTAACTGACTGAGCCACCCAGGCGCCCCATATCATATTCTCCAGATTGATTTTAAAATATTAAATCATTCTGGGCATTATCCTTCTCAACAAATAAGCATTAAGCATCTATGTGAGGGCACCATGCTAGGCTTTAACTAATAGTAGTCACCATGTGATTGGTCTGCAAAAACATCAACTCTGTATTCTGTGCCCTTGGTCCCACCCTCGTTAGCAAGATGATCAGCATTACTTAATTCTCAGCCCTTCCTGAGACGGTGTTAATACATCTGAAAGTGTGAGCTTTGTAGTCAGACTTCCATTAAAACCCCAGCCCATATGTTTGGTTAGGTGTTTGACTCTGGGAAATTATTCAGTCTGTGAGCCTCAGTTAACTCATCTGTAAAATGGGTTGATTGTCTCTCTGTGCCTCCCAGAAGTCATATATACCAAATGAGACATGGTTCACTGTGGTAAATGGATAGGTTATTTCTGTGTACAGCAATTTTATCCTTAATCCTGTCCTCATTTTGTTGTCCTTCCCTGTATTTCTGTCTTCTCTCATTCACCTTTTAATTCAGTCATGTCTAGATGTATTCTTTATGTCCTTGCAACCTATGGGAAATCCTTTCTGAAATGGCAGAACACAATTAGACCAACCAGCGTAAGGACACAGGTCTAGACCATGTAACGTCAAATCCCCAGCATGCTGTGAGATGCCCCTTAAATACCCTTCACCCTTAATGCTGTGTTTATTGTGATGCCTTAACCGTGTCAGAGCCTGGTTCTGTTCTTTGAGCAACATAGCTGCCTTAGTGGATAAACAGCATCTCTAAAGCATCCCTATTTTGTGGTTTATCAAATGACAGTCTGTATGACCCAGATATGTGAGCTGGTCTCCGTGGGCTCCCGGGCATCTTACTGTGTTATTTCCCAGGCCTTCGTGAGTCTGTAATACAAGTGAGGCTGGCATGGACTCTTCGAATTACACAGTCACCTCTGTGCTACCCACAGAAGGGAGTCCTCCGGCCTCTTCTGCTCTGGGAGGAGAACCCCTTGTGCCTTCGTAGGCGGCCCTTGTGATCTTTGTCGGCCAGAGCTGTGGGCTCCTCACTGTGCTGGGTCTGTTCCTCCTGTCCTCACCTGGACACCGCGATCACCTGGGTGCACCTGCTGCTGCTGGAGCCGCCGGCATTCCCCTGCAGCCGCCGGCATTCCCCTGCAGCCGCCGGCATTCCCCTGCAGCCGCCGACATTCCCCTGCAGCCGCCGGCATTCCCCTGCAGCCGCCGGCATTCCCCTGCAGCCGCCGGCATTCCCCTGCCTCCCGCATGTCCCGTCCTTCACCACCTTGAAGACGGTTCTCTCCCTGCACCGCCCTCTTTATCGAGCGGAACAGCTCTATTTTTTTTTGAAATGGTCTGTACCTCGGGCATCCTAGCCTCCCTCGTCCAGATGTTTCCTGGGTTGTCTCCAACCCTCCCTTCTAGGCCGTTCCAGATGTCCTCTCCTCGGCCCTCAGTAGATGTCACTTCCTGCGAGCCAGATGTTCAGTTCTCAGTTACGCCTTCTCAAATTTGAGACCTCTCAATGTCGGGGCGCCTGGGTGGCTCATTCGGTTGGGTCTGACTCTTGGTTTTGGCTCAGGTCATGATCTCATAAAAATAAAACCTCTCAAAAATTTTTAATGTTTATTTATTTTTGAGAGAGAGAGAAAGAGAGGGAGAGAGAGAGAACTTGAGTTGGGGAGGGGCAGAGAGAGGGAGAGAGAGAATCTCAAGCAGGCTCCAGGCTCTGAGCTGTCAGCACAGAGCCTGACACTGGGCTTGAACTCACAAGCTACGAGATCATGACCTGAGACGGAAATCAAGAGTCGGACGCTTAACTGAGCCACCCAGGCGCCCAAAAGCCTGTCAATGACTTTACTAGAGTATTGCCGAGCCAGGCCTTCGTCATGCCGGGCGTGTGTATTTTAATGAAAATCAGAAGTTTGCATTTCCCCTACCAGCTCTTGACCCGTTGGCTTTAACACTCTAGTCTGTAAAGGTCCATTTCAGTCATGCCGCCCGGCATCTCCCCAGCCCCTTCGCCTGTGCTCTCTGCAGACCTGCCTCCATCTGTGTCTTCAGTCATGATTTCTTAATGAGAATGAGCAGGACGGAGCCGCGCGCGCCTGACTTGGGTAAGGCAGCCTGAAAAAGAAGTTCCCGACGTCACCCTTTATTGTTTCCCGTCCCACAATGGAGAGTCTTTTTCCGGATGTTCCCTACCCACCGGGGTATTTTAAGCATGGTTTGTGAGATCCTTGGGCAAAGCACGGAGCTTCTCCAACGGCAATCTTTTTCTCAGATGCCAAGCAGAAAGCTTATTTGGCTTACGGGGTTAATGGCAAAAGGCAGCACTATAATTAAAAGTTGCAGTTCTGCAGGGGAGGGAGTTACACCTCTCAGCTTGCAATTAAGCTGTTCCACAGTTTATGTGGGTATGTTTACAAAGTGCCCGGACAAATTGAGATAAAAGTCTTGACGCTCCGTTATCAGATGTCTTAGGGCTACTAGAACTCTCATAGCCATACCTAGGCATGTGTTGGGCTCGGGTATAGTATGATGAATGGTAACGATAGAGACAGTAGAGTAGGGTGGTACTGGGGGGGTAACAGTGGTATTCCTCGTTTTTGTAGTTACTGAACACCTGCTCACCTTCCCGAATGCATTCGTTCTAGCCCCTTCCTACCCATTCTGGAAGGAGAATTTCATTGTCCTCATTTCACGGACCAGAGAAAGGAGACCCAGAGAGTTAAAGAACTTGCCCCAGGTCACAGAGCAAGTCAGTGGCTGAGCCAAGACATTAAACCAGGCCTGGTCGCGTGCCAGACCCTGAACACTTTCCGTTATGTTCCAAAGCCTCTCAAATGCCTCCCACGTTAAAAAAAAAAAAAAAAAAAAAAAAAAAAAAATTTTGTGAATGCCAGTTAAAACGTTTGCCGGCGACGGGAGAGAGGTGCTGTCACAAGAGCCATGTTCTGTGGAGGAGGAAGGAAGGGCAGTGGTAGTCCAGGCACCGAGGCCGCTTTACTGTGCGTGTCCTGCTCCAGAAATGGCTTCTTTCGGTCCTGGAGCCACAGCATGGCGTTTCTCAGCAGGGCCACCTCCTTCACGGCCCTGGCCGTGTGCTGTCGCCCGGCTGGCTCTCGGCAGCTCCAGAGCCCGACCAGGGGGGCATGGGGGTCCCTCTCAGACTGAGAAATCTGTGCTCACCAACAATGTTGGTGGGGGCGGGGCGGTGGGTGCATTGGGGTCAGAGCAAAAATGGGGCTTCGATGACCTTTGTGGGCAATGAGCGGCCACCTGCAGTCCTGAATAAAACCTCAGGCCCAGAAAGGGAGTCAGACTAATTAATTCAGATGCAGTTTGCCGTGAAAGGATCAAAAAGTGCCCTCACTTTTCCTCGGAGCTAGTGGTAGGTCTTTGGGGATCTTTCTCCACAGAAGGGGCGACACAAGGTTGTCGGGGTGCATATAGAAATGTGAGAATTTTGAGTAGTTTAAAAATGCTTAGGGGTCACTTGGAGATGGATGGATAAAAGAGACGTGCTTAGGGATTAACACGGCTCAGCCACCACAGAGACTGTGGGTGCCGGGACTTACAGATACAGCCAGGGTAAAAATATGGACCAAGTCCCAAGCTTTCCAAAAGGAATAGAAGCAAGGAGATAACAGCAAGAGCCATTCTTAATTATGGATGGATGAAATGAAGGGGTCAAGGCAGACTGAGCAGCCAAAAGGAGTTCAAGAGTTTAGTGTCAGTAGAACTCAGGCAAATGGCTGGGAACTGAGAAGCCACAGGAGGCAGTGCCTGCCTCAGATTTCGTTTCCCTCTGGTAAAACTCAGCTCTGCATATGATGTTTCTCTGGACTTTAGGCCTCAGGTAAGAAACAGATAAGCAAGGAGACTGTGGCCAAAGGGCCCAGGCGGTGGAGAGGTAAGGCGTGACACCCAGAGTCCTAGAGATCTGTTGTTTCTGCCTGGCCTAAGTGAGTTCTGGGGCTCCGGGGCAGGGAGACCTGCAGGGAAGGCTGACCCCTCTCTCCCCCCAGCCTTGGTGGTGTGGGACATAAGCCTCATGCCGCTGGCAGCCTTCTCGTCCCCACAAAGCGAGACGGGCCTGAGAATTCAGCAAACGCAAGAAGAATGCAGGGCCGAGGGACTCCGAGAATGTTCCCGATGACAACCCTAGCCCCTGAGTCCAGCTGGGCCCGATCGAGTGTTCAGTGATGTGAGCCAGTGAATTCCATATTTTGCTTAAGCCATTTCCAGTTAGGTTTTCTGTCACTGGAAATCAAAAGTCTCCTCATAAAAGCAAGGGATGGCTTTTATCAAAGGAATCCTTCCCCTCTACCTTTTATTTTGGGGCTGTGTGACAGCATGAAGGTGAGGCCTTTATGGCCATAATTCTGTGGTTCTAACTAGCCTAGAAACCAGAGAAGGTACCAGGCATCCCTTATTGTGCCTCCAGGATGGGGCAGCAGACCAGGAGTCTCGGCTTTCTCTGGCTTCGTGGCTGACATGCCCCGTGTTTTAGGCCAGGTCTCCCACGTCCCTTCTCTGCCTCAGATTTTCTCCACTGGAATTTCTGGTCTGTGTCTGAGTGCTGTTATGTCTGAGAAACTAAATGATGAACTTGGCCCCATCCCGCTGTTTTGCTGACAGATGAGAAAGCTCTCACACACATACCCAGGGGTAAGGGTTGACACTTCAGGTGTGGTGATGAGCTATTATGCAAATATATTCCAGAAGGATGACGCTTTTGAGGAACTCCAGGGCAGCGAATTTCTCAAATAGCCCTGGTTCGAACTTATTATTCATTATGCCGTGGTGCATAATTTTACTCCGGGTCCTGTTACATTTTGCTGAGCAGTTAAAGAATTTGAGAAGTGCAGAGGAGTGCAGGGTAGTGAAGTTGACCATGTGCCTGCAGGAAGGCGTCCAACATGCCCACCTGCTTCCCGGCCGTCTGGGGCTGCTGACTCTACACTTCAAGGTCACCCAGGAGCGGGGCTTTGTGACTGAGTCAGGTTGATGGATGGTTGCAGGGGGGTGTAAGTCTATTACAGCATGAGGGCAGAGCCCTTTTCTCTGCACCGCAGCAAGTGAGGGCAGGGGGGTCCTGTCTCAGCTCTTAGGGAAGTGTTGGAGACTGGACTGATTTCTTCCAAACAAAGGAAGGCAGGAAATATCCAGCTCTTAAATCCACATTAAATTGCAAACTCTTTTACCACCTTGGATCAAATATACGTAGCGCAGGAGATTTATAGTGCATATATCCAAGGCATCTGCACAGAGCAGGCCCACCCTCCAACGCCAAGAGCCCTGAGCACGTTGGAAGGTCTGTCCTGTGATCGGCCAGTGCTCAAAGTGGACGTCATTGGCTGTGGCCAGTGTGTTCTCATTCCTCCCGTGACTGATGGACTCAGCTGCGGGCAGGCCGGTTTGGGTCCCGGAGAATGTGTGCATTTGAGGCTCTAGGTGAAAACTCATTCATTGGCATTCTAGTGATCTGGTGGGGCGCCTTTAATCTTATTACTCTGAGCATATTTCCAGGACTGACTTTAATCCTGCTTCACTGAGAGCCAAGAGACCTGGCCCAGGCTTCGCATACGGCTGCTGCTTCTTGATACACAGGGTTCCAACTGATTAATGAACTTAGTACACAACGTGGACATAGAAGCTATATTCTTTTTTTCCTGTCACTTTGGGAACATTCCACCATCATCCCCACTCGTAGGGTTTATAGTACTTTCTCATGGCTGGATTGCTGTGTTTACTTCTCTCTGTAAACAGTTCAGGAGATTGATGCTTCCCTTCAAGATTTTGAAAAATGGCCAGTAATGGAAAAATAATCACATACATGAGAATTAGAAAAAAAAAATCTATTATCTGATAAAAAAACAAGGGTATTTTAATGTATTATATTCCTTTTCCATTCGTGATGCCTTCCTATATTACATGAAAGGAAGTATTTGTTTTTTTAAATTTTTTTTTTCAACGTTTTTTATTTATTTTTGGGACAGAGAGAGACAGAGCATGAACGGGGGAGGGGCAGAGAGAGAGGGAGACACAGAATCGGAAACAGGCTCCAGGCTCCGAGCCATCGGCCCAGAGCCTGACGCGGGGCTCGAACTCACGGACCGCGAGATCGTGACCTGGCTGAAGTCGGACGCTCAACCGACTGCGCCACCCAGGCGCCCCAAGGAAGTATTTGTTTTAGAGATTGTATAGTTGGACCTTATTTTCCTAGTGCCGGGGAAGGCTTTGGAGAGACGATACTTTGAAGTTTGGGGGAAGGAAGGAGAGGAAGTTCTTAATGGGTTTTAAAGAAAATTGGGTAGGAAATGAAGTTTTTAAAAAGCAGTTTTGAAGAGCAGTCCAGAATGACTTTTTCTGTGTGAAGTTAGCATGGGTAAAGAACAGCCACAAGGGAGGAGGTTTTCTTAGCATTGTCAAAGAACTTGTTTTGGTTTGAAAAGATTTGTGCACCCCTAGGTTTATGGCGACATTTACAATAACTAAGATATGAAAGCAACCCAAGTGTCCATTGGTAGATGAATGGATAAAGAAGATGTGGCGTGTGTGTGTGTGTGTGTGTGTGTGCATAAGTACAATGGAATATTACTTGACCATAAAAAAGAATGATGTCTTGCCATTTACAACAACATGGATGGACCCAGAGGGTATTATGCTAAGTGAGATAAGTCAGACAGGGAAAGACAAATATCATGTGAGTTCTCTTATATGTGGACTCCAAGAAACAAAAGAGAGGAGCAAGCAAAAAAAAAAAATTGTCTCGTAAATACAGAGAACAAACTGGTGGTCGCCAGAGAAGAGGTGGAGTGGGGGGCATGGGTGAAATAGGTGAAGGAGATTAAAAGGTACGAATTTCCAGTTATAAAATAAATAGGTTGCAAGGATATAAAGTGCAGCGTAGGGAATATAGTCAATAATATTGTAATAATGCCATAGAGTGACCATACCTCATTGTGGGGAGCATTGTACAATGTATAGCATTGTCGAATCACTGCATGGTACACCTGAAGCTAATATAACGTATGTCAACTATGCTTGGATAAATAATAAAAATAATTTGGGGAAAGGCTGGGGCCAAGGCGGGACAGCTGGGAGAGTTGAATGAGCTGATGATCTGTTGCCTATTGTTCCTGTGCTCCTTGAGCCAAAATTGTACACAATCTATTTTAGTATTTGAAAAATCAATTTGGAAAACATTTTCAGGGTAAACTTTACCATTCCTTTTTTCTCCATGACAGAAAAATCTATACCGAAATGTCTTGATGCAGTGATATCAGAACCATTTTCTATTTACCCATCGTCACTCGTTGTTCCCTTGGGTAACTGGCCTGTTACAAGGTAAAAGCGATTCTTTGTTTAGTTCTGTGGAGGTTGGCAGGCAGAGATGCAGCTCTGTATTTCAGTGTTCTACCCAGAGTCCTGTGCAATGTTTAGTTGCCATCTTATGCCTTGAGAAAATGGGGGATCAGAAGAATTAAGCGATTCTCTCCTTTACGCCCCTCAAATAGTTTAATCAGTCTTAACCCAAGTAGGAAACAAAAATCAGGCTTATTGACTTCAAATTGCAGTTTTATTCTTGCGTTTTTAAGATGGAGTTGTGAGCCACGCACAGTGTCATGGTCCAGAAGTGAATAAAACAACAAAGGAAAGGTGAGGTCCATCTCAGCAGGAAACTTGCTGGTGTGCTTTTATTAAGCGCTGCCTCCCTTGGTGACAAAATGGCATCGTGTGTCAATGGCTTCACATCCAGAGAATGTGTCTTCCCAAGATGCTGCCGCTCCTGAGGCAAGTGGCCATGCAAACGGGACCTGAGTTAATTCATCAGGGCTGTGTGTGTCCCTGAGCAAATAGCTGTCGACTCTTGCTGAGGATTACGGTGTCTTTTTTGCTGTGTGGGGAGCTTGTCTTAATCCCAAATCTGTGCATACCACTGGTCACCAATGGAAAAAAAGTACACGGGTCTTCATCCCAGGAGAAATTTCACCCACCACTCTAAAACGCTGTCCCATGGATGACGTTGGGCCTCTTGCTACCAGAAGGATACAAAAGAAGTCCAAATCTTAAATCGAGCATGTTAAACTTGGGGAAAAACCAGCACCTTCTTGCTAATTTAATCCTTATGAGTCAGTTATAATCCTCTGCATCTCAATTTATTCAAGCCTCCCTTTGGCTGACTCTTTGCCCAACTGCATGCAACCTGAATTTTTTTTTATTGCTGTTTTTATTAGTTGCATTTGCAGAATGAGAAGAAACACTTTTCACCCCCTAAATATTTATGACCTTCCAGTGAGTGAACAGTTGGACTTCATATCCTGTATTTGAAATGCTGGATAATCTTGGATTCTTCTGGCTGAAATGGGAGAAGCAGTCCTAATTGGAAATGTAAGCGAGTTAAGATCAGAAATACAATTTCACCTGAATGCGTGATTATAGTAACGAAATTCAGGCCTGCTATCATCTATGGAGATTTTTTATTTTGACTTTTTTTTGTTTTTGTTTTTTTAGCTAGTTACAGATTCATGTACAGTTGAGAGAAGTAATACAGAGGGATCTCCTATATATCCTTTACCCAGTGTGCAGATGCTAACATCTTGCAAAACTATCGCAAACCAGGTTATTGATGTTGATACAGTCAAGATATCGAGCTTTTCCGCCGCCACAGAGATTTCTCCTGTTGGCCTTTCTTTTATAAGTAGACACTCTTTTATAAGCACCCCTACCCCTTCTTAATTCCTGTCAACTACTAATCCATCCTCCAGCTCCATAGTTTTGTCATTTCAAGAATGTTCTATGACTGGAATCATACAGTATTTATCCTTGTGGGATCAGCTGTTTTCACTCACCATAATTCAGTGGAGATTCATTCAGGTCATTGTATGTGTCCGTAGTTTGCCCCTTTTGAATGCCGAGTGTATGGATATGCCACAGTCTCTAACAACTCACTCATCGAAGGACGTCTGTGTTGTTTTCGGTTTGGTGCCATTATGAACAAAGCTGCTATGGACATTCGTCTGCAGGTTTTTGTGTGTGAACATAAGTCTTCATTTCTCTGGGATAATTGCCCAGGAATCCAATTGCTGGGTCATATGGTAGTTTTTTAGGAAACTGCCAAAATGTTTTTTCAGAGGAGCTATACCATTTTACATCCCGACCGGCAATGTATGAGAGATCCAGTTTTCTGTAGCTTTGGCAGGTATCTTCACTATTTTTTATTTTAGCCATTCTGGTAGGTATATAGTGATATCTCATACTGGTTTTAATGTACATTTCCCTAATGACTTAATGGTGTTGAACATCTTTTCCTGAGCTTATTTTCCATTGGTATAACTTCATCAAGGAAAAATGTTTGTTCATGTCTTGTTCACATTTTCTAACTGAATTTTTTTTTTAATTTTGGGGTTGTGAGAGTTCTTTATATATTCTGGATACTATTACTTTGTTAGGTATGTGGTTTGAAAATATTTTCTCCCTGAATTGTGGCTTTTTATCCTCTTAACAGAGTATTTTGTAAGCAAAAGTTTTGAAAAAGCTGTTCTTATCAAGTGCACATGGACTATTCTTCAGGAAAGACCATATGCCAGGCCATAAAACAAATCTCAGTAAATGGAAAAGGATTGAAATTCTACAATATATGTTCTCCAACCACAATGGAATGAAAACCCTAAATCAACAGCAAGAGGAAACCTGGAAAATCGCCAAATATGTATCAAATAAAACACTCTTAAACAACCAATGGGTCAAAGAAGAAATCACAAGAGAAACATAAAATATATTTTGTGATGGATGAAAAAGAAAACATAACACATCAAAAATTTATGGAGTGTAGCAAAAGCAGTACTTAGAGGGAAATTCATACCTGTAAATGCTTACATTAAAAAATAAGAAAAATCTCAAATCAAGATGCTAATCTTCCACCTTAAGCAACTAGAAAAAGAAAAGCAACCTAGACCCAAAGCAAGCAGACAGCAGGAAATAATATGGAAGCAAATGAAATGGAGACTAGAAAAACAATAGAGAGAATAGATGACACCCAAAACTGGTTCTTTGTAAAGATCCACAAAATCAAATAAACCTTTACCTGGAATGACCAAGAAACAAAAGGCAGAAGACAAATTACCATAGTCACAAATCAAAGTAATGGCACTACTACCAACCTTACATAAATGAAAAGGTTAAAGAGTGTTCTATAAAACATTGTACACAAACAGATTTGCCTAGATGAACTGCGGGAATTTGTAGAAACACACAAACTACCAAAATTGACTGAAAAAGAAATAGAACATCTGAATAGATGTCTAAGGAGAATGGATTAGTAAAAACAAAGAAACAAAACAAAAATACTCCTACCAAAGAGAAGCCTAGAACCAGTGGGGTTCAATGGTTAATTCTATAAAATGTTTTTAGAAGAATTAACATCAGTCCTTCTCAAATCTCCCAAAATATTGTGGGGGAAGGAATGGTTCCTAAATCATTCTAAGGAGCCAATGTTACTCTGACACCAAAGCCAAACAAAGTCATCACAAGAAAAGAAAACCTTAGATTAATATCCCTTATGAATAGAGATGCAAAATCCTCAAAGAGTACTAACAAACCACATTCTGCAGCCCATTAAAAGGATTTTATACCATGAGTGAGATTTACCTCAGGAATGCAAGAGTGGTTCAATATATAAAAATCAATGAAATATACTTTATTAATAGAATGAAGAAAAAACTGTATCTCAATTGATGCAGAAAAATTACTTGACAAAATACAACATCATTTTCATGATAAAAACACTCAACAACTAGGTTTAAAAGGGAAGGTCTGATAAAGGGTATTAATGAAACAAATCACATTAACATTATACTTTATGAAATACTAAAATCTTCCTAAGATAAAGAACGAGGCAAGAATGTCCCCCTCACAATTTCTATTCAACATTGGACTGGAAGTTCTAGACAGAGCGATTAGGCAAAACAAAACAAAACAAAAAAAAGCACCCAAATTGGAAAGAAGTAAAATTAGTTCTATTCACAGAGGACATGATCTTATGTACTGGAAATCCTAAAGAATTATATACACACAAAAACTATTAGAGCTAATGGCTGAATTTAGCAAATCTGGAAGAAACAAATTAAACATACAAAAATCAGTTGTTTTTCTATACACTAGCAATGAGAAATCTGAAAGTAAAATTAAGAAAACAATTCAATTTACATTAGTATACCAGGAACAAAATACTTAGGAGTCAATTTAGTGGAAAACTAAAGTGGGAGTGGAAAACATGAACACTTGAAAACCAGAAACATCGCTGAAAGAAATTAAAGAAGACAAATAAATGGAAAGACATCCCATGTTCATCAATTTGAAGACTCAAGAAGGCAGTAAACCTTAAATTGGCCTACAGATTGAATTAATTCCTGTCAAAATTACAACTGCCCTTTTTTAGGCAGTTTATCCTAAAATTCCTATGGAATTGTTAGAGCTCATTTTATTACTTTCATTAGTGTACAAGCCCTGTATATGTATTATTATATTTAACAAAACCTATGTATTTCCTCTTCTTTTGAATGATTATAAATGTATTTTTTAAAATTTGGTATCTATCGTTTGTACATAGAGATAAATTTCTTTTTTTTTTAAGTTTATTTATTTTGAGAGAGAGACAGTGCAAGTGGGGAAGGGCAGAGAGAGAGAGAGAGAGAGAGAGAGAGAGAGAGAGAGAGAGAGAAAATCCCAAGCAGGCTCCACACTGCCAGTGCAGAGCCCAACACGGGACTCAAATTCACAAAACCATGAGATCATGACCTGAGCCAAAACCAAGAATCAGACACTTAACCGACTGAGCCACCCAGGTGCCCAGTAAATTTCATTTTTGTATCTTTATCTTGTACCCTGAAACCCAACTGAGCTCACTTACTAGGTCTAGGTTTTTGTTTTGTTTGTGTTATTTTTGTAGATTCTTTGGAATTTCTGTGTCCATAATCATGTCATCAGCAAATATGTAATGTTTAATTTCTTTCTTTCCCAACTGTATGCCTTTTATTTGCTTTTTTTGTCTCAGTGCGGTGGCTAGAACTTCCAGCACTCTACTGAATAAGAGTTATTAAAGTGGAAAGCATTCAGTCTTTCACCGTTGAGTACAATGTTAGCTGTAGCTCTTTAGTAGATGGTCTTTATCAAGTGAAGAAGTTCCTGTCTATTCCTATTTTCCTGAGTTTGTTTTCCCTTAATCATGAATTGGTATTGGGTTTTGTCAACTGTTTCTTCTGCATCAATTGTGATTTTCTGTCTTTAGCCTGTGAGTATGATGGTTTATATTGACTGATTCTCATATAGTAAATCTGACTTACATTCCTGGAATTGGTGTGTAATTTTATTGTTTTTGCATTCTGTCTTTTTCAGGCTTTGGTATCAGGGTAATACTAGCTTCATAAAGTAAATTGAGAACTATATCTTCCTCTTGCAATTTTTGGAGGAGATTGTATATAACACAGATGTTAGGTCTTTTTTAAACATGTGTTAGAATTCTCCAGTAAAACCATCAGTGCTTGGGTAATTGTTCTTGAGGAGTTTTTAGATTACCAAATAAATTTCCTTAATAGTTAGAGAGCTATTCAAATTATCTATTTCCTAATGGGTGAGTTGAAGCAATTAGTATTTCCTGAGGAATTGGTCCATTTCATCTAAGTTATAAAATTTGTGCATATAAAGTTGTTTGTAATATTTCCCACTATCCTTTTGATATATGCAGGTTTGGCAGTATATCAGTAACTTGTGTTTTTTCTCTCTCTCTCTCTCTCTCTCTTTTTGAGGGCTGTGGTCAAGCTTCCTAGAGATTTGTTAATGTAATTGATATTTTCAAAGAACCAGCTCTTTATTCTTTGTTTTTCTCAATTATTTGTTTTCAATATCACTGTTTTTTTCCGTATGCTTTTTATGGGTTTATTTTGCTTCTTTTTCTAGATTCTTTTTTTAAAGTTTATTTATTTTGAGGGAGAGAGAGTGCAAGCAGGGAAGGGACAGAGAAAGGGAGAGAGAGAGAGAGAAAGAGAGAAAGAGAGAGAGAGAGAGAGAGAGATTGAGAGATTGAGAGAGAGAATCCCAAGCAGGCTCCATGCTGTCAGTATGGAACCTGATGCAGGGCTCAATCCCACAAACTGTGAGATCATGACCTCAGCCAAATCAAGAGTCAGACACTTAACCGACTGAGCCACCCAGGCACCCCATTTCTTCTAGATTCTTGAGGTTGAAATTAGATTATTAATTTGAACTTTTCTTCTTTTGTTATGTATATATTTAGTGATATAAATGTCCCTTTCACTACTGTTTAGCTATTTCCCACCAATTTTGATATGTTATGTTTTCATTTTCTTTCAGTTTAATTTGTTTTAATTTCCATTAAAACTTTACCATTGACACAGATTATTTGGAATTGTGTTGTTTAGTTTCCAAGTGTCTGAATATTTTCTTGTTACCTTTCAGTTATTGATTTCTAGCTTGAGTAATTTGGAACTCAAAATAACAGTTGGAAAATACACTTGGTATAATTTCAGTTTTAAAAAATTTGTTGAGATAGGCTTATGTCCCAGATTATGTTCTGTCTTGGTATGTGCTCACTGGGCACTTGAAAAGAATATGTATTCTATTGTTATTGGGTTGAGTGTTCAATAAATGTTGGTCAGATACTGTTGGCTCACAGTATTATTGAGTTCTATATGCTTGCTTATTTTATGTCTAGTTTTTCTATCAAATTTTAAGAGATGGGTGTGGAAGTTTCCAACTCGAATTGTGGATTTGTCTTCTCTTCCATCAGTCTTTGGCAACTCCATTATTCGCTGAATGCGTATTTAGGATTAATGTATTTTCTTTGTGGGATAAATGTTTTTATCATTTTGTCTCTGGTAAATTTCCTTGGTATTGAGTCTACTTTATACTTTATCTGATATTAACATAACCATTTCTGCTTTCCTTTGATTAATGTTTGCAAAATATCTTTTTCCATTCTCTTACTTTTAACTGACCTATGTCACTATATTTAAAGTATGTTTCTTGTGGACAGCATATAGCTGGGTAGTGTTTTTAAATCTCCTTTGCCAGTCTCTGTCTTGCTATATTTAGGTCATTTATGTTTAATGCAGTTATAACTTAATTTGCCATTCAATTTTTTGGTTTCTGTTTGCTCTGTAATTTCTGTTTGTTTTCTCCCTGACTTCTTGTGTGTTTGCTCAGCACCTTTAGAATTCTATACGATTTATTTATCAAATAAGTTTTGATTGTATTAATTAGTGATTGCTCTAGGCATTATATTATATAAAATGACTTATCAAAGTCTACTAGTGTTGTCATTTTACCAGTTCAAGTGAAATGCAGAAACCTTACCTCCCTCTCATGCTCTCTTACTCTCCCTTATTTCTAACATAATGTTATATTTTCTTTACATACATTTAGAACCACAGACGGTTTTGTAATTTTTGCTTGAACCATAAAATATAATTTAGAAGACACATAATGAGAAAGGATGTCCATTGCATTTGCTCATAGTTCTGCTTACCGCGTTGTTTCCTGTCCTCTGATGTTCCAAGTTTCATTCTTTTAATGTCTTTTCTTTTTAGAGAACTTCCCTTGACTTACTATTTTTAGGGTAGATCTCCTGTTGATACATTATCTTAGTTTTCCTTCATCTGAGAATGTCTCAGATTATTCTTCCTTGTAGAAGGATATTTTCACTGGATATAGGATACCGAGTTGTCAGTTCATTTCTTTCAGCACCTGAAAAATGCTGTGTCATTTCCTTCTGACCTCCATGCTTCCTAATAAGAAATCCACTGTCATTCACATTGTTTTCCCCCCATAGGTGAGTTCTTTTCACTCTCACTGCTTCCAAGACTTTGTCTTTGGTTTTAGGAGCTTGACTGTGATGTGTCTTGGTGTGAACTTCTTTGAATGTATCTGCAATTTCTCCTCTTCTTATGGGACTCAGATAACTAGGATGTTAAATCTTTTGTGATAATTCCACAGGTCTCTGAGACTTCTTGTTCTGTTTCAGTCTGTTTTCTCTCAGTTGTTCCGATTACGTAATATCTATTGTTCCATCTCCCAGTTCATTGATTCTTTTTTCTCTGTCTCTTGCATTCTGCTATTGAATCCTTCCATTGGGTTTTTTATTTTGTATATGCATTTTGTATTATTTTGTATATAATTCTATTGTATATTTTTACTTAGAAAATTTCTATTTGGTTCTTCTTTGTATCTTCTATTTCTTTGCAGACTTTCTGTTTTTGTGCTGAGATTCTCTTTTTCCATTTGTTTCAAAAGTATTCTTAATTGCTCATTGAAGAATTTTATGAAGACTAATTCTAAATCTTTGTCAGATAATTCTTTCATTTCAGTTATCTCAGTGTTGGCATCTATGAATTGTCTTTTTTGACTCTTTTTGAGATCTTCCTGTTATTATGACAAGTAATTTTCTATTGAAATCTGAGCATTCTAGGTATTATGTTATTTGATTCGGGATATTATTTAAATCTTCTGTCTCAGCTGGCTTTCTCTGACACCATTCTTTCAGGAGAAAGGGAGCAAAGCTTTGTCACTTCTGGGTGGAGTTACAAGGCAAAGCCCAGGCCCATCAAAGGTGGCTGTATTGACAAGACCCCCTACCTTTAATTTGGGATCTCCAACAGCTACTCCCTAAGGGCCTAGGAACCAGAACTAAACCAGACCTCCCAGCTGGTAGCAAAGTTGGAAGCCACCTGAATGTCTGTCCTCAGTCAGAGCCCACTCTGCCAGCTGTACAACCCTGTGTCCTCGGGAAATTTCTTTCATGCCAAGTCATTCTGAAGCATGTAGTGACAGACAGGCAGACAGAAGAGCAGTGGCTGGCTTTGAGAGAACTAATATGATTGTCAGTGGCAGCAAAAATGAAAGATGCAAAACAGACCCGAATGAACCTTGTATATCTATCCAACTTGAAAGGTGACAGTGTCCTTCTATTTAAGCTCTGGCTACCTTCACATTGTCTAGATTTCTGTAAAGCCTTCCTGTCCCATGAACAGAACTACAGTCCATCCATAACTCCATTCTGGGTTTGCTGTGTGAACAGACACCCGTCAAACTTCTTCCAGCCGGTCACATTCCCCATCAAAAAACAGGAACAGTTCTCCCATAAATAGTCTGTGTGTGCTGACAAATGGGAATTTGAAGCAATATAATTAAATTGCTGTTAAATTATTTAAGTGCCTCGGGTGAAACCGTATAGGAGAGAAGGCGCTTGACTCAGGGAGACACATCAGGAGGTGAGAAAGCAAAATTTGAAGGGAGGAAACTAGCTTTGTTATCTGCATTCCGTATTAACAGAAGGGAAGAGGCTTCAGAGTAAGTCACCCTATCTGGAAAGGCCTGTTACTAGACTCTTGGCCTGTGGCCCTTAGGACGATGTTGCCTAGCAATGAACAGGGACTCGCCAGGCAGTTGCTAGAAAGAGTATGTGCACATGCACACATAACATGTACCAGCATACTGTACTCCCCTTGAGATTGGGGCGTGAGATACAAGCCCCCGTTTTCTCTTTAAGCAACAGAATTGATGTTTATGCAATTGGACAGTTAAGGCAGAAATCCAATTACTGAGCTAATTAGCACCTTTGAGTGGTAAGCACCAAATGTGCAGGAGGAAAACACTGGAGAAAAGCTCAAATTACCCACTATGGCTGACAGTTCACCTTCTGAGAGAGTCTGGTGGAGAGTCAGAGGCCCTGGGGTCCACAGGCAGCTTAGCATAGTTATTGCAGATCGGAATTTAGCACTCTGCGTTCTATAGCCTTTTGAAAAGATAGCTTTCCAGTTAACATAGTTTTAGAAGGTGTTTTAATTCCCTAAGGAGTTTGGTAAATGACTTTCTTTTGGCTCAGTCCCACTTTAAAAATTGTTTATTCTGCTGCTGAAAATTCCATTTGTCCTAGGTCTTCAGGTGAAATTAAAATTCCATTTAGGGACTAACTCTGCCGACATGGGATTTGGGCCTTCATTAGAGAGATTTTGGTTGTTTGCTTTATTTTTTCGCCACCCTGGGCTCTTTTACTTTCAATGCTGATCTAAGGGTATTTGGAAGGAAAACCAAAGCAGTAATAGAACAGGGTGGTGGGGTTAACAGCCTTTTTGAGATGCAGCAGAATATTTTTTCTCCCCAACCCATGTGTAGAATCTGTCCCACAAAGCTCAAGCAGGATCTTGCCTAGATGGTTCTCGAATATCTGAGACATATGAGGAAAAGTTTTTCTTAGTTCCGTCTAAGTATTTTGTATCTGTTCTGATTCCCAAGAGACACGTTCACGGCAGAAGTCTGTATTCTGAGGTTTCTTCTTAAGCACGATTACTTAACAAGTGTTTGTCCTGTATTAAACCGTACTCGGGATGTCAGCGATCATGTTTAAATATAATCTAGTGGCTCCTTTCTTAGCAGGAGTCATGAGAGGGAAAAATAACTTTAAAAACAGCATTAGTTTGGACTCTTCATTCGTTCGTGCCAGTGGTAAGCAAACATGTGTCCTCGTGCTACTTGGGGTCTGGCCGTAAGAGGCCACTATTATCAAATAATCACACAAAGAAATATATGATGTGGTAGAGCCAGCCCACCTGGGTTCACATCCAGGTTCTATCGCATATTAGCTCTGTGACCTTGGGCACTGAGTCTCGGGTTCCTCCTCAGAGGGAACGGATATAATCACGGTACCTACCTATGAGGGTAGTCGTAAGCATATGAGTTACTGCATGTAAAGTACTTACACAAGGAAGCGTTACGGAAATGTTAGCTGTCGTCATTGTTAGTGACATTAACCACGACAGGTGCCCTGAAGGAGAGGTACGATGTGTGAAGGAGCATGTGACACACGAGTCTCACCTAGAGCAGGGGTCGAGAAGACTTGTCACAGAGCAATACTTGGGCCGGACTTGCGGCACCAGAGGAGTCTGGGAGGAAAGCGGGTGGGTCCGAAAAGACTCCCAGGTGGAGGACACAACTGCTGCAGAGGATGCAAGGGAGGGCCGGGTGACAGGAATAGGAAGTCGGGGCCTGCGGAAGACGTAGAAAAACGCTAGCATGGTTGCAACAGACAAAGCAAAGGGCAGAGCGACAGCAAAAGCAGGGGCCAGCCACGCTAAAGGTCACTTCTTTCACCCATGTCAGCAGAACCCTCGTTATGTTCAAACTTGTCCACAAGCCTGTGTTCAGTGAGATATTTCTAGTGATAAGCCCTTTCTTAATGGCTCAGGTTTAACCATATGAAATTGTCATGTTTGTACATCATGAACAATTAAATATCCAAGTTCACGTGGCTGATGTCAAGCTCTTGTTTCATCTTTCAAAGGATGATGAGACCACCAGTGAATACCTAGAATAAAAAGACAAAGCAGGTCAGACACAGTCTCTCTGAGCACGGCAGACTGGGCTTTTAGAGTCAGAAGTGGGTTGGTACCATCCGCACAGGAGTTACACGGGGACAGTTGTTGATCGGTGAGAAGTCTTCAGTGAGTCCATCCCTCACTGGCTGGCTTTCAGGAGCAAGGGGTCACATGGGTTGGCTGGCTTACAAAAGCTGTGAATGGAGGAGCTGTCATAACGGAAGAGATTTAAATCTGGTTCTGATGGCCATTAGTTGCCATAGCTACCGGCAATATGTCTTCTTCCAAGCTTGTAAGAGCTGAGTTTATTCTTGTGGTTGGACCTGAGAAAGGCCCATAAGAATGCGCCCAGCTCTTGCAAGCAGGTGGTGGAGACACTGACGACCTCCCACAATTTTCTGGGACCAACTTGAAAAGAAAGATGCCTGTGTGTCCGCTTTCAAATTCAGAAAGCGAGTGACATTCCATTGGCAGTCCAAGGGCTTGCTTCTGTTTTATGGATCTGGTGCTCAACACTGAGAAGGCGCAAGGCCAGTCTCCCAGTCCTGAGATGTAATCGTCTCTCCCCTCCACGTGTTTCTTGTACTTTTCCCTTCTTTATCATGAGAGCCCGC
Organism: Neofelis nebulosa; assembly: GCF_028018385.1. NCBI lineage: Eukaryota > Metazoa > Chordata > Mammalia > Carnivora > Felidae > Neofelis > Neofelis nebulosa. The sequence continues at coordinate 4,151,738 of NC_080794.1, read as the reverse complement.
TCCCTCCCTGCGGCACTGTCACATTCAAGCAATCACCCCAACAGGTGAGTTCCGTGACCCCTACATTCCCCACCACACAGCCAGTTCTGTAGACCGACTCCCATTTGTAGTGACCTCACCATGACTTTTGGCCCTTCTGTGGTCCCTTCTAGCACACGGCGTGTGGATAACTCCAACACGAGACTGGCGGTCCAAATTGAAAAGGATCCAGGTAAGAAGATACCTTCTTTCTCTCTTTTTAAACGATGTATTTATTCTGTTATATAGATGGATTCCTTCAGTCCAAACAGGGGGGATGACTCCTCATTCTTTGTAATCATTGTGGAGGTAAGGTAGGTCTTGGTAAATATGCTGCCTGGTAAGATAAAACTATACAAGTAGACAGACCAAGCATCCTGATTTGGCTTGGAAATGCTCCTCTCCATCATTCAGAACCGATTTGGTACCTGTCTGGTATTGAGTGACTCTGCCAATTAAGACACTTTAGTTCATGTGTGACAAAAGTCAAATTCAGACTCTAAACCTTGCTATTGGTCTTGTAGCCAAAAATTCTCAGGAAAACCGTCAGCATTGTGATATCCTCCAAGGCAAACCATTCCAGGACCTAAGATTCCGAAGTTTTCAGAAACTTTGTTCAACACGAAGCTACGGAAGGATTTACCTGCTAGGAAATTGTGTTGCTTTTTCCTTTCTGTAATCTATTTCTTTTTGAACCATTCTACCTTTCTCCTCACCTCAGAACTCTCTCCCCTCTGCCAAACATTTTGTCCAGGAAGAATTGTATGATGCCATGATCTATATTTGAACTGCATGTACACGACTCATCTGAAATTGTAATTTGAAATTTGAAAATACCTGGAGAGAGAAGTTTATGTTTTGTTGACCTAAAGTTCAGCTTGTCAGTACGGCTTGGTGGGGGCGGGTGGGCTACAAATATCTCTGATGAGCATCTGTGGGACTCTATGACCTGGCAGGGCCGTTGCTATTAGGCCTATGGTTGGTTTCACAAGTGCATCATGCCTCTAGTTATTCACAATGGCTGTCTCATTTTAATCAAATTATGCAGATGTGTGGTCAAGGTGTTCTGAAAAGATCTCCGCTTTAGTGGTTTAAATTGTTTTGTTTTATTTCAATATCAAACAGTTTGAACAATTAAGCAAAAGTTAATTCTCTCATTCAGGCCTTTCCTTTAAAAGTGGCAGAGACTCGAAAAAAATCTCTAATTAGTGTCTCGGGTTGCATGCTGATGAATCACTGAAAATGAATAGACTCTCAGGTCAGGCAGGCTTAATCTGCATAGAAGATTAAGCATACTGATACCTCATTAGATTACATGACATGACTCAGCCCACAGAATAGTTTATTCCTCTCCATTAATCATAATTAGGTTATAAATGCACTAATTTCAATTCGGCCTTTAACAGTCATGAATGCCCAGCAAGGATAGTCATAATTTGATGGTGTTACCTTATAGATTTCTTACGGGTGGATCAGCTCTTCCTTGTAGGAGTACACCTGGGGCCAATCTTCATCTTCCTGTGCCCCCAATCACATTTCCTTTCCCCCGGGTATGGAGCTGGGAGCTCTGTTCAGCTCTGCAGTCTGTATCTTGAACTTCTCTAACTCCACCTCCACTCCAGTAGACGATCTAGAAGGGAGCCTTAAGTTTTGCTTTTAGGCATTTCCTCTGTGGGGCAACTCTGCTTTCCTGACTTTCCAGAGCCAGAATCTACTCCCAAACATGAGATACTCCTAAATCTTGAACAAGTTTCTGTCCTTCATCATGAGAGATCTGATAGAGGGAGTGAACGGGAGATGAAAGGAAATACACCATGAACCCCCAATTCCACGCGCCCCCCCCCAACATTCCATCATTCCTTCTTTCCTGTAGCCTTCCTTCACTCCTCTCTGGGAGTCTTCATCCACCCAATTAGAATGACTAAAATTAAACAAGCCACAAGCTACAGCTGACAATGGCGAGTCATGGCAAGGGTGCAGAACAATTAGAACGCCAATCACTGTGGGGGGGGGGGGGCGGATACAAACATGGTGCAGCTGCTCTGAGAACCGCGGCCCCGCTCCTAGGTATTTTACCCAAGAGAAACAAAAAGTTGTGTTCACATAAACTTCCACTCATGAATATTTTGGGGGGATTTGCTCATAATCCCCCCAAACTGGAAATAAGCCAAGGGTCCCCCAACTGATGAATGGATGCACAAGCCTTAGTAGATGCATACCACGGAATACTACTCAACACTGAACCAGAACAGATCGCTGCTCTGAACGACAACGTGGAGGAATCCCAAATGCATGATTCTCCTTGGTGGTTCCGTGCCTGTGCATTTATTAAGTCTCATAGGATTACACACTAAAAAAGATAAATTTTACTCTATAGAAGTTATTCCTCAATAAAGCTGAGTTTTATATATATATGTATATAATTTAAAAATAATAAATTGTGTTAATATATCTATGTGTATATAATGTGTAAAAATATATCAGTATATAAGATATAATACTAGCAGTAATCGTTTATATTATAGAATATATATGTGTATATATATATGTGTGTGTGTGTGTGTGCGCATGTAAATTGATGGTGTTTATTGTCTGTAAATGATTCCTCAGTGACTTTGATTTCCAAAAGCCCCTAGAGTCACTTGACAGGTGTGTTCTTAAAAACAAAATTTTTTTAAAGAAGCTGTCCATCATTCAGCAGATTATTTAGCTGATCGCTATTGCACGATAGCACTTCCGCCAATATTGGGACACAAAACTAAGCAAATTCAGACGTGGATCTGTCTTCCTTCACTTCATGTCTTCTTCTTTTTTTAAGTGTATTTATTTACTTAGAGACAGAGAGACAGAGAGAAATAATCCTAAGCAGGCTCTGCGCTGTCAGCCTGATGTGGGGCTCGAACTCACAAACCATGAGATCATGACCTGAGCCGAAATCTAGAGCTCATGTCTTCTTCACTTCGCTTTCTCCACCTCACTGGAGAAATCAGATGTGAATCAAGTGACTGTATCCACATACACACACAAACACCAGAAGTCAGATTCCATTGGTGACAAGTGCTTCCGAGCAGAAGACCATAGGGCTGAAAGCCCGTCGTAGGGGGTTTGGCCCAGCGAAGTGGTCGGTGGGGGCTTCCAGGAGGTGGTGATTGAGAGGAGGTCTGAAGAATAGTAAGTGTTAAAAAGCCAGAGAGCAAAGAAAGACACGCCCAGGCGGAGAGATCGGAATCTACAAAGACCCAGGCTGGAAAGGGACAAGGACTCTACTGAAAGAAGTTCAGTGCTGAGCATAAGGGAGAAGGGAGGAGGAAGTTTGTGTGAAGTGAGGAAGGAGATTGAAGTAGGGAGCAGATCCCACGTGCCTCTCGTGCGCCCATATGACCTAGGTTTGCTCCTGGCTTGTACCAGTGACTGTCCTCGCTTTAAAGATACCTGGGAGTGCTAAATTATATGGGAGCCCAGTATAGGCAGTGAGAAGAAGCCTTGTTTCCATCTTAAGGGCATTGGGGAACCACTAAGGTCCTTAAGTTATGGGGTGGAGGGGTCCTAAGTAGCACATTCAGCTTCTCAACTTGAAGGGCTGATTGTGGCTGTGGTGTAGAGAATAGACCGGGTGGCAGGTCCCAGTGAAGATACACTGGCAAGTCATATGACTAGCGTGGCTGTCCGCTTGAGAAATAATGTAGCTTGCAATAGGGTAGGGGTAATGCAAATGGAGAGAGGTGGAAAGATGCAAAAACTATTTGCAGTGAGGTGCTTGGGTGGCGCAGTTGGTTGAGCATCCGACTCTTGATCTTAGCTCGGGTCAGGAGCTCACGGTTTGTGGGTTTGAGCCCTGCATTGGGCTCCGTGGCGACGGCTCAGAGCCTGCTTGGGATTCTGTCTCTCCCTCTCTCTGCACCTCCCTCAAAATGAAGAAATAAACTTAGGGAAAAAAAACTATTTGAAGAAAGTAAAATTGAGAGGCTGGGGTGTGAAGGAGTGGGAACGGAGATCCCTGGGTGATGGCTGACCGGGTGGTGGTACCATTTACTGAGACGGGCAACAGAAGGGGGCCTGACTTGGGCCCGTGGAAGGTGAGGAGCATTGGAGACACACGGAAACAGATGTCCAGTAAGCACGTGGGACAGGTCTAGTGCATAGACAAGAGACCTCAGCTGGAGGTGTGAATCTGTCAATCATCTGTATTCAGACAGTGATTTTAATGCATTTGTGTAGGTGAGATTGCCCGGAAGGAAAATAAAGGGAAAAAATAAGAGGGTCTCGCAAAGTCGACAAAAACGGGCAAAGTATCTAAAAAGCCTGATTTACCCTTAATCAAATGACAGCTCACTGATTCCTAGGTCTGATAGAAGTAAGTACCCACTGATCATATTTCTTGTTCTCCCTTTAGGGAATGATGACAATAATCTTAATTCCATCTTTTATGAGCACCTGACAAGGGCCCTGCAAGAGTCCCTCTGTGGAGACTTAGCTCTTGGTCGATGGGGTAACTACAGCTCTGGCGATTGCTTTATTTTGGCTTCAGACTACCTCAACGCTTTTGTTCACCTGATTGAAATCGGAAATGGTCTTGTCACCTTTCAACTTCGAGGACTGGAATTTCGAGGTAAGAATCTCCTCATTGTGGAAGCTGTTGGAAGCCGGTTGCCTAAACTTATTATTGTGCAAAGCTTTAATAAGAGGTCACCATGGGGGTGCCAGGTGGCTCAGTCGCTTGAGCAGCCGACTCTTGATTTTGGCTCAAGTCACGATCTCACGGTTATATGGGTTCGAGCCCCACGTCAGGCTCTGTGCTTACCATGTGTGGAGACTGCTTGGAATTCTCCCTCTCTCTCGGCCCCTCTCCTGCTTGCATTCTCTCTGTCTCTCTCAAAACAAACAAACAAACAAACAAACAAACAAACAAACAAACTTAAAACAAAAAGTCACCATGAAAGAGGAAGAAGTTAGTGCCTGTCTTACAGGTTGAGAATTAGGAAACTGGTTCCAACTGCCTTTATTTATGTATTCTGATATAAATAAATCCCAGTCATCTGAGAGAATAATGAAGTGAAACATGTCATCTGGTGTAAACCTTTGGAGTGGCAAGTTAGATCTTTGGTTTAAATTTTTCTGGAAAGAAACTCAAAAGTGACGGGAGGCCACAGAACATGCATGGGCTCCGTGTGGAGTCAGCCAGAAACAGAACCTGGTTCTGTGGGTTTCCAGTGTTGTGATCTGTAGTGGATCATCTTTCGGTGCCTGAACTTTCCTTTTCCACTGTCAAATGATAGTCATCCTTCAAAAGAAGGATGGCTGCCTCTATAAAGTTGTGTGACTTCAATGAGATCATGTATGTGAGGGCTCTATGTGGATGTTTACTGTTTTGCGGTTAATGAGCTGACCTGATCTGGAAAGTGCGACCCCAGTTTGTCTGTTAATCTGACGCTGGAGCTGTGCGGTGGAGTGTGCAGCAATTAGCATAACCCCTGTGTTCATGTTTCTGCCTCCTGTGTCCTTTGTTCACCCCCCTCATCCAATGCATGTCTTTCTGACGCCTCCTCCGTGTCAGGCCAAGTTCTAATGCTGGAGATGCAACGGGTCCGTGACCTGAAGGACTCTTGCCCTTGCGATGTTTACCTTCAGTGGGAGATGTGGAAAGCGAACAAGGAAACAGATGAGCAGACTAATCACAACTAGTGGAAGCACGACGAAGGAAGGAAATGGGACCGCCTACCTAATTCATGCTTTAGGAGATTGTTCTGGTAGCTGTGTGCAGACTGTCCTCCAGGGGGGGCAAAAGCAGAAACAGGAAGGCCATTGAAGAGTGTCTTGTTGTCACCCAGCCAGGAGAAGAAGTTGGAGACAGAGAAGCTCAGGGCGATTTGGAGGTGGAAAGGGCTGGACTCAGTGTCGGGGGGTCTGGGAAAAGGAGGCTCAGCCTGCTTCCCTGGTTCCAGCTTGAGTGCCTGGGTGGACAGAGGCGCATTTACAGAGACTGGGAAACCTAAATGAAGAACAGGACTTTTGGGTTTGGGAGTGTAATCGAGAGCTCCATTTTGGATATTTATTTTTTAAATGCTCATGATTCACCTAAGTGAATTTCTCAAGTAGCTAATGGGACACGCGAGCCTTCTGTTCATTCAGGAGACATTTACCAAGGGCCAGGCTTGGTGCCATGACTACAGAAGTGAAGGGCCCCACCTTAAGCAGCTCGGAGCCTTACTGACTAGAGACTCATCCTGAGCGACCACCGTCCAGGGATTTGAGTGTCGTGGCAGCTCTGTGCATGGGGCGCTGTGGGGACCAGAGCAGGGCACTGGGATCAGACTGGAGTCTGGGTCAGCAGAGGAGAGGCTATAGTTGGAGGGGAGAGGCAGGCAGAGGTGCGATGATAAAGAGGCACAAAATAGCCAGATGTGGTTTCCAGATGGTTTGGGAGAAAGGGGTCCCAGATAATGCTGGAAAGGTGAGTAGGAGCCAGGTTACCACCATCCAGAACTTCCGAGTGATGAAAAGATACCTTATAGCCAAGAACAAAGTGCCATTATTTTATATCTTTAACACAATTACCTAATCCTTTAACCGAGTCTTTTGGTTCTAAGCATTAGTTTTCCTATACAAATTTGTACAAAAGACTTTTTTTTTTTTTTAGAGTGGTGGGTTCTGTGGTTGAGGCACGTATTCTGTGCATCCTTAAAAACTTGAGGAATCTAATTCAGGGAGCTTATTTTGGAAAAGGTTATGGGGCCGAGGGAGTAGTGATCAGATTCTCTTCAGAACAAACAGAGAAGCAGTGTGTCCCTGAAATTTTACACAAACGCCAGAAAATGCCACAGGAGGTGGTGGAAATTGTCTCTGTACAGTCATGCAACAGACTTGTCTCTAGTGAGAGCTTTTGGGTTTTCCTGGACTTCAAAGGAAGGATTTTTCAAGTTCACCTAGTTGAACCTGAGTTAATAGTCTCTATTACAAGTTCCATGCAGCTTGCAGCTTCTTTTGGCAAACTGACCTGATGTTTGAGTTTAAGGGCTTCAGAGTCAACTGGACTTTAGAAGCACGTAGCACTTTGCTCCCCCCACGTATCGCAAATGGGCGTGCTTCTTGATCCACCACCCTGAATGTTTGGGCTTCACCTCATGTCATTTTTGAGGGTGTAACCAACTGCCGCAAGACTTAATGGTTTCAGACGACAAGGATGTCTTCTTTCTCACGGTTGTGAGGGTGGCTGGTAGTTCTGTCACTCTCACCCTGGGTTACTCGTATGACTCCATTCAGCCAGAAGATGAACCAGGCTGGAAGGTCCAAGGTGCCACATCCAGATCGGGCTACCAGCTCTGGCCCCCTGGCTGTCCTCCAGGTGCTGCTCAGTGACGGGTGGGCTGGACCAAGTGTGGTCTGGGTGTCTGCGAGGCCCCTTATGGCCCAGTCTTTGGGACAGGCAGCACATCACTGCCATCATGTTCTATTGGCCAAAGCCATCCCCAAGGACAGCTCCAATACATGTGGCCCTAACACGTTGGATGAGTCACTGGGGGCCAATCTCATAACAACACACCAGACTCCTGAAACTACCTCAGAGGAAATACAGAAGGAGGCTCAGAGCCACCATATGTGGTCGAGCACGAGACAGAGGCCATTGTGTTAGGTGAGGCTGCCCAAGAGTGTCTCCCTAGGTGATTTGTCTTCTTGCCAACCACAGATGAAATGTAACCTGCCTATAAGAATGGCCTAAGTATAATAATGATGTCTTGAGAACAAATTACCAGTTAACCTTCCCCAATACCACTCACTGCTGTACAATACATTTACTTTGACCTAGTTATACTGTAGTCTGGAACACAGCACTATTAAGAGAGCATGACAGAATCGAAGTTATGCTTTAGTTGCAGGAGGAATCCAGTTGACCTAAAATGACTCTTCTCTTTTATATCTCTTTGCAGTGTATGCTACAGTATTCCCAGGGAAGATCTTGTTTTCTTTCTCCTCCTTGAGTATTTTTCTAAGACATCCCTTCAGTATTTCCTTTATTTCTTCCAATTCCCTATTTTCCCAAGAAGCAGGCTTTATTTGGGTCAAATTTGACCTACTTTGGTACAACCCGGGGCAGTCCGAATACAGCTGTACTGGTTCTCCTTTCGGAAGCACACTGCAGCTCTTAGTGGAGACGCGAGCCACTTATGTCACGGACTGACTCTCAGGAAATGAGTAATGCACCCCCGAGGAAGAGGAAGGTAACCTCCCACAGCCAGGGAGCAAGAGATCCACCTGTCTGTTTCTCACTGCAGAGGATGCGTTTGTATCACTAGGAGTTTTTAGTTGCAAGCAACAGAAATCAACTCCAGCTAACTCAACCGGGAGAAGGGTTTATTGAAAGATATTACACAGGGCACAGACTTTCTGAGAAGCCTGGAGAAGCAGGCTTGGTGGCTGTAGGTCAGGAGCCATGTCTAAAATCACACCACAGTACTGATCCCACGAAGCAGTCACATCTTGGCTGGGGGATCCGGGCACTCCCCTTATTTTATCGACACCATGACCCCAGATGCTGGATGCTACTATAGCTGTGGCTTCTGTCCCCCAAATGTGGATGAATATGTCCCCTGAGCCAGCTTCTTTGTGTCACCAGCTCATTAGTCAAAATCTGGGGTACATCTGACGGGTGAAGCTGGGACCATATGTCCCCCCCTCTAGATGCAAGGGAGGCTGGGAAAGAGAGTGTCTAAGTTCTCAGTTCTTAGAGGGGAGATGGTCACTGCCTCTCACCAAGACTCATCATATGAGTACATTGGTTGAAGTCATGCCAGCAGCTGTCATGATTAAGCCCCGCATCTCAGTGGCTGACACAGTAGATGCCTCTGTTGCACTCACATAGGGTCCGATCAGTGAGCAGAGCTGGTAGGGGTAGGGGGTGCTTCCCTTCTGCACCATCAAGGGTCCTGGCTAATAGAAGCTCTGCCTGTTCCCCAACGCATCACTTTTGAGGTCGCTCTGGGCTTCAATATCAAGCTGGGAGACAGTGGAGGATTGCCTGGAAGACTGCTGTGGGACAGGTCTAAATCTGGAATATATCATTTGCTCCTACATCCTATTGCTTAGAAGTGACATAGCTGTAAGAGAAGTCAGGATATGTCTAGCTGAGTCCCCAGGAGAAAAAGTAAAAACACTTGGTGAACAGTGAGCCAGTCTGGTGTATTGGGTAATTTTCCAAACATAAGACAGAGGTTTAGATCCTGGGTAGCCCAAGAGAATAATTAAGGTCCATGGCACATTCTATTTCTGTTGGCTGGTACCATAGGGAATGATTGAAATCGATTCAAATCAAGAATACAAATAAGGGAGCCACATTTTTCTTTTTTTTTTTTTAATTTTTTTTTAACGTTTATTTATTTTTGAGACAGAGAGAGACAGAGCATGAACCGGGGAGGGTCAGAGAGAGAGGGAGACACAGAATCGGAAGCAGGCTCCAGGCTCTGAGCTGTCAGCACAGAGCCCGACGCGGGGCTTGAACTCACTGACCGCGAGATCATGACCTGAGCCGAAGTCGGACGCTTAACCGACTGAGCCACCCAGGCGCCCTGGAAGCCACATTTTTCTATCCAACTCTTTTTGGCTCATGCATCTGAGAATAGAAGTAAATTCTTGTTCTTACAGAAACAAGGTAGTGGTGCCTCTGCTGCTCTCAGGTTTATGAGTATTATTTGCATCTACCCAACCAGGGTAGATGCCTCTCAGGAGCCTCTCAGGAAACTGTCTTGACTGTTCCTGTTCAAGTCTTGACTTGACAGATTAATCATTGGCTTTAAATCAAAGTCAAGGTAACAGGTAATGCACTTTAGAAAGCCAACAGCGTGAGGGGCACCGTGTTCAAGATTTTTCAAAAGAAATGGAATCTATCAGACTTTAAGTCCCATTTAACCATCATTCAAGTAGGTGGACACAGAAAAAGGGAAAAGTGAGGGTTGATAATCTATTCAATCCGTTTCTGTTCTCCTTTAGCCATCCAGGTGACCCAGGCTGACGGGTTCACCCATTTCTGTTAGAAGGGGAGAAAAATGAAGGAGGGGTCACAGTGTTCCAACCAAAATAAGTCAGGTGATGTAAAGATACTGTCTGATGAGGGGAAGAACCAGGAGGAGGAGCCAAAAGAAAAAGGCACTGGAGGGAGTCTTTTATGAGATGCATGTGAGCTCCGAGCTAGGGAGAGAGCACTGGCCTGTGAAGGTGACATCCACCCTCAGAATGGCCACAGTCCCATTGCTTCCTCCCACTTAATAGTGGGAAAGCCAGGCTCCAGAAGATGAATGCTATCTGCGGGCTCACAGCTAGTTAGTGCTGGAACTAGGCAAACCCCGTGGCTCTCTATCTCTTAACCAGAACTTCTCTTTCTGCCTGGCCCTTTTACCTTCTTCTTTCCTTTTTCCTTTGGGATATTTGTTTGGATTTGTACTGTAATGCTTACTTAGTTTGTAAAACACTCAGTAAAGTGGGGTAGAATGCCTTCCATCGCTGGCACATCCTTTCAGAAGCTCCACATTATTTTTCTGGTTGCAAAAAAAAAAGCAACTTAAAAACCCCACTTTATCTCAGGATATTTAACAGAGCATCACAAATGACTTGGCCTCTCCAATTTTTGACTCCATTATCAGAGCCTCCGTGTGATTTCTAAGTTCCTAGTGTCTTTCCAGCTCTGACAGCCCATCAGCTCAGGGGATACAAAATACTTATAGGATATGATACACTCGGGGGAAATTTGAACCTCTCCTCTCTGCTGGAGTTAGAGTATAAGTCTCTCCCAGGGAGCAGGTGCTGTTGGCAGGCATCCCAGGCTTGAGACCATGGCTGGTGTCAAGAGGGAAGATGAGCACTTGTTGACTTCTTGCTAACATGGTGCTTCACAGGGGAGTTTGACACGCCTGAGCATTCATGCACCGGCTAGCGATAGGATTGGGCGTCAGAAACACCACCACAACAGTGAAGCAGAGTGGAGGGATTTCAGGCAAAGGGAAGAGGGGAGCTTGCTCTGATGGCAAGTGATAGAATCCCCAGGGCTGAGAGGATGGAACCCATGCTAGCACATCTAGAGTAACAGGAGAGGAGAGAGAACATATGGCCCAGATGCACGTAAGAGATGGGTCGACAGATGGAAGGACGGATGGAGTGGGGAAATACAGTTGGCCTGTATGAAGAGCCCACTTGAAGTGAGGGGTAATGATTTTCAAGAAAGACCTGTTGTAGTTGCTTGTGTTGTTTTTTTTTTAAGCCACATTCAGCTGCATGTGTGCAGGTATAGAGCAGTAGAGTTGGCCTTCATCAGGATGGAGCCTGAGTTGACTGAGTGCCAGAAAGTAAAACAAAGACAAGGAAACTGACAGTGTATGAAAGGGTGTGATAATGTCTGCAGTGCCTGGCCATGTAATGCAGGCTAAGAGATAAACAGGCAAGGGTGGGAGAGGGGTGGGAAACAGGACCTGGTGAAGGGCTTTCTGGATCTCAGAAAGGTGTCAGAGTTGTAGAAATTGTGACATTAGAGGAAAATAAGCTGGAGAGATAGGAGGTGGTTGCAGAAGAGTAGGATGTTTGAAACGAACATTCATCGAAGGCAAACAGTCTTTGGTGATTATAGTCTAGGATCACGGCCATGGGAGTGAGTGGCTGAGGTTGAGTGAATGCGATCATTAGAGGAGTGGGAGTCAGGGGCCAGGATACTGCAGTCTCAAGAGTGATTGGTCAGAAGTGTGCTGGAGAGTGACAGTGACCCCGAGCCAGAATCCCCACTCAAGGGCTCAGAGTGACCTAGAGGGCCATGGAAGAAGGCAACGAAGGAGAATGGTGTGGGGTAGACAGAGACAGCACCACTGAGAAGCAAGAGGACATCTTCCACCTGCTCAGACCCAGGAGCGAGAGGAGTGCAGGAGAACAGTCATCCCCACTAGAGGGCAGGGAGAGCTAGCTTTCCAATAGGGCACGAAGGAGAAGAGAACATTCAGAGAAGTTGAGGAAGAGATAGTGAGTTCCCGAGGGCACAGTGAAAAGATCTCAAGAGTTTGTGGCCTGGGTGGGAGTTGGGTGGTAGTTAAGATCAGGTCAGAAAATGTGATTTACACATTACTATGGAAATCAGGCTACAGGGGGTCCTGGGTTCCCCATGGCAAATGACACAAACTGTCATAAAGGCACATTCTCTCAAGGGTGATGAAGCGGATCCTATCATCTAAGACTGGGTCACGTGCATGGGAAGTTTTGAGGATGCTGAGATGAAGTTTAGTTATGCATGCAGCTTTCATTATCCTCATTAGTATAGGATTGCTACATTTTTATCACAGCAAGATCCAGATTTTTCCAGAAATCTTCTTACGGGGTGTCTTAGGAAATATTTAAGTGTCATTTGATAAAGTGGGTTTTTGGGAAGCCCTAGAAAAATGGCATTAGAAATACATGATGTTATGTGGACACTTACCTTTTCTATTAGTTGCCTAACTACAGTTTTCTGTCAAATTATGATTTTTTCAGTATTTCTTTATAATGAATGATATGGCATTTGAATATATTTTATATTTTGTATGCACATTCCCATGGTATCACATCCTTCTGGTGTTTGCTCATACAGTAGCTCATGCAAAACACAACCAATAGTATAGATTACTCTGTCCTCTTATCGGAGCAAAGTCGTGATGAAAATTATGTTTGTTTTCAGGTGTTTGTATGTATAAGTCATGAGTCTTGGGGATCAGGACGTTACCATGATGTGTGGACATGTGGCCACATGTGGTAGATGGCCAATAAATGTCTCCTGGTAATTAAAATCATAAGTGGTAATTGAAAAACCAAAGCTTATTTTCAGTATTCTTGCAAAATTGATATATGCAGCTCTTTATTCATGCGGGCTGTGAAATATTGTTTGAACCAATTTCTGCTAGATGGTGAGACTCTCAAAGACTGGAACTCCTTGCCTTATTCATGGCCCTCCCCCCGTGTGTTGACTGGCTCACGTAGGCTGCCCAATAAATATTGGTTGAGTGAGACAGTAGAGGCAGTCTACGTGTTCCTGAGCACGAGTTCTTTGCCAGATACCATACAAAGCACTTCAGCTCTCAGGCTCAGTATATTCCAGAATATTGCTTATAATAACTCTATAAAGTGAGCAAGTGTTATTATCCCTATTTGAGACATTAAAAAAATATTGGGAGAATGAGGCTCCAGGCTTCACGGTCACCAGTGGTAGAGGAGGGTAAGCATCCCTGGATGGGGATGTCCCCTAAGTAGGCCACACTGCCTTGGAGGGAAGGGAGGGAGGGAGGCAAGAAGGAAGGAAGGAAAGAATTTTCTAAAAATTCTCCCTGGTTGTTGAAACTTAAAAGTTTTACCTGAAAGGGGTCTTAAATATTAATATGGCATCACCACTGTTAGCAGCTCAGTTTCTGGAATGATCTACTGCCTTAGCAACTGTGAAACCCAGATGGCTCTTGCCGAATGAATGTAGAAAGCAAAGGCATAGTGATCAGGATGTAGCCACACATTACCATCAGATCTGGAAAACATCAGAAAATGGGATTTATGTTCCTGTTTGTGTGAGATGTTATCAGCCATCTCATAGTCTGGCTAACACCCCATAATCACTGGCCTGTGGGGACATTTTTAAAATATCTGTGTAACCTAATCTTATCTAAAGTTAATGCAACCCAAACCTTTCTCCTTAGTGGCGACGCCACAGAGAGCCATAGCTGTCCCACTAATCTTGAAACTCTCTAGAATTCTTTCTTCTCTATGGCAACATTCAGGTCATTAGCGAGTCCTTAGTTCTAACATCTACATGGCTCAAGTAATCTATTAAATCCCTTGGTTCCAAACTTTACCCCTAAAATAATAGGTTCTCCATTCAGAATTCCTAAACACATATTTTTCTTCATTTCAAATTATGTGACATGTGAGTGAGAGAGACAAAGCCATGCTTGTCTAGATAGCAAGTCTGGGAAGAAAAGAGGCTTTGCTGTTGAACATGAAGAGTCTGCATATTTAGAAAAAAAATGTAATGTTTATTATATTTTAGAGAGACAGAGACAGAGCGTGAGCAGGGGTGGAGGTGGGGGGGCAGAGAGAGAGGGAGATACAGAACCCAAAGCAGATTCCAGGCTCTGAGCTGTCAGCACAGAGCCCAACGCAGGGCTCAAACCCACCAACCATGAGATCATGACATGAGTGAGAAGCCAGAGGCTCAACCGACTGAGCCACCCAGGGGCCCCTTGCATATTTTTTTTAAGTTTATTTATTTTGAAAGAGACAGAAGCAGTGCCAGCGGAGGAGGGGCAGAGAGAGAGGGAAACAGAGAATCTCAAGCAGGTTCCGCACTATCAGCGTGGAGCCCGACGTGGGGCTCAAACCCACAACTGTGAGATCATGACCTGAATGGAAATCAAGAGTCGGACACTTAACTGACTGAGCCACCTAGGCACACCGCGTTATTTTAACGACGCTCAAAAATAAGTTTGTGGAAGAAAAGTACAATAATACAGCTCAGAATAAAATATGAATGAGAGAATGACTCTTACCTGTGTAAGGTCAAGTGCACTGGTGTCCTGTAAATGGGGCAAGAATGGAAGAAAAGCCATATCATTCACAGAGATCATGATTATGTATGTCAAGTTTTCTCGTACCTGTGCTTCAAACCTGCCCAATATAAGTTACCATGTACATGAAGTGCTTTTGGGTGCATTTCATTTTCTCCTATAGGCCGGTAGGAAAAAAGTAAATTCAGAGAAAGTTTTGCTCATAATCTGTTAAACCTTATTAGACAGTGTATGCTAAGGGGAAAATACGGATTTTAAATTCAAAAGGCCAAACCCTTCCACTGGAGAGGCTGCTTTGGAGACCCAGTGTTCTTATTTGTATAAAAAAAGGAGAGGGGCACCTGGGTGGCTCAGTCGGTTGAGCGTCCAACTTCGGCTCAGGTCATGATCTTGCGGTCCGTGAGTTCGAGCCCCGCGTTGGGCGCTGGGCTGACAGCTCGGAGCCTGGAGCCTGCTTCCGATTCTGTGTCTCCCTCTCTCTCTGCCTCTCCCCCGTTCATGCTCTGTCTCTCTCTGTCTCAAAAATAAATAAATGTTAAAAAAAAAAAAAGGAGAAATTATACCTGCATAGCCAGGTTAATGTGTGCCATAAGTGAGATGCTATCACTTTTCAATGTGATTAACATTACATGAGCAGATGATGTTTTGAAATCAAAATTCTCTGGGAGAAAACAGTGCTGCTTCATTGAAAGGTATTCCACTGCTTTTAAAATCCAGCTGGCCAGACAGGTCATAAGAAAAATTTTATCGGTATGGATCTGTCTTAAAACAAATTGACTCTCCTTGGAATATAAAATGGTTACAATAAAAACCTCTGTTGTGCCCACAAAATCAAACATGTATAAAGTATTCTAACACATTTTCCCCCTACTGTACCCTGGGCCAATACACTTCTTCTAGATCCTCTGTGTGATCCTTGAAAGGTGGTCGACTGCAGTGCCATTGAAGGCCTGGAATTGGGGACTAGGAGAGAAATTGTCCTGTAAAATAATACAGAGCTAAAACCCCTCAGTGTCTCAGGAGACCAATTCTACTCCTTGATTTCCTTCTGCTGTGTGACCTTGGTCATGTCTCATATTCTATTTCTCCATCTTTAAGTTTGGATTAATTTCAAGGGGGTGATTATCAAATGGATGTATGGCCATCAGGAAATGGGATGTATAATAAGACAGTTTTATAAATAAACATGTTAATCATTGTAATGATGATTTCTTCCCAGACATTTAATCTGGTGAAGTCTAGCAGATACAGAAGCCTCCTCCTAGGGCAAATAGCTGGGGACAGATGTACCTTTAAGCTCCCATTCCAGAATTCTGTCTGGGAGAATTAGCTTGGGGTGGAGGAGGGGCTGGAGGGGCATCTCCATGCCTTTCCCGAAAAAACAAACAAACCCCACTCTACGACTTACGTGAAAATGACAATAATTCACAAACTTTATTTATTTATTTATTTATTTTTTTAAATTTTTTTCAACGTTTTTAATTTATTTTTGGGACAGAGAGAGACAGAGCATGAACGGGGAAGGGGCAGAGAGAGAGGGAGACACAGAATCGGAAACAGGCTCCAGGCTCCGAGCCATCAGCCCAGAGCCTGACGCGGGGCTCGAACTCACGGACCGCGAGATCGTGACCTGGCTGAAGTCGGACGCTCAACCGACTGCGCCACCCAGGCGCCCCAATAATTCACAAACTTTAAAATGCCTTCTCTTGTACTATTTCTTTGGGTCACATCACAGCCCTTGATATAACCCACTGGTGAGAGGCAATGATCGTTTAGATTTCCAGCCTTCATGTTGTGGATGCTCTCTCCCCCGTCGGCATCTCTGTCACCGTGTGCGTGACCCACCAACAGAAGCACGCCGAGGAGGGTGCTTCTCCAAAGCTCAAGGACAGCTGGCTGGGGCCGAGCCCTGCCTCACACATCACATCTTGCGTTTCCAACACACGACATGCATGCATGAGGTCCAAATGTCCGTGGAAGGGATCTGCTCTGAGCTCAGCTTTAACCATTTTCTGGTGTTCTCCTCCTTCTGTGGCCCTGGGCAATTCGGTAACGATCTTAACTACGACCTCTGAAGGGAATACAATTTATAAAATCCACACACATATCCCAGAGTGTGCGTCTGAAAGCCCACCTGCAGCTTGAATCAAAAGCCCTGGCTAAAACCTATGTCTGCCTAATTGTAGTCCACTCCATGGCCAGGGACTGATTCTCTCCTGTCAGTCCCCTCCTGGTGGCCTCATTGCACACATATGTAAAACGCCGGCCCAGTGTCTGGCACGCAGGTCCAATGAAGGCAGTGGCCATATGAAAACACAGCACAAAGAAATGTCTAGTAAAGTTATCTTAAAACACTGTCACTGGATAGCCCTAAACATAATAATGGTAATACATGCGGTTTTCTGGGGAATCCAGTTAGTCGGATTCTTTGGGACAGCTGAGTGGTGTTTCTCAAAATACTCCTATCAGATAAAGGAGGAAAACTGGAGGGCCAGGAGGCCCAATCTTTACAATATTGTGCATTTAGACTTTGCTATGCATGTTGTAAAGCAAGCTGACATTTTCTTTCAGTGCAGCTTTCCCACTGCAGGGAACCATTTTTTTTGTTAAGTTTATTTATTTTAGAGAAACAGAGCGCAAGTGGGTATGAGGAGAGGGAGAGAGAGAGAGAGACAGAGAAAAGGAGAATCCCAAGCAGGCTCTGCCCTGTCAGCATAGAGCCTGATGCAGGGATCAAACTCACAAACCGTGAGATCGTGACCTGAGCTGAAGTCAGACACTTAACCGACTGAGCCACCCAGGCGCTCCTGCAGGGGACTGTTTTTAATGTGTCCCCTTCACATAGTAGCTGGGCCTCTCCTTCATTTCCTCTGACCTCCTGGTAAACAGCCTCTTCCTTAGCTCCTGTCCCCATCACTTTTCACCTGAATGGGACTGTGGGTAGCTGACTTCCCGGCCCCAGCCCCTTCTTTGCTCCCCCAAAGCTGCAGGGGAATCTTCCTTAACTGCAACTTTACTCGTGTTCTCCTGAGACTCAAAAGTCCCCGCTGCCTGCCTGTTACCTACAAGATTAAGTTCATGCGTCTCCGTGAGAGTCAGGTTTCCACTCGAGCCGGCCTGCCCTGAGTCCCCTCTCCTCTGGCCCAGGCTTCCGGGCCTGGATGGCACCTTCCCCACAGGGTTCTCTGGAATGGAAGCGGGGACACTTTGGGTGGATTTTGGTTATCGGACCTTCTGTTTCAGCCAGCCATTCTCTTTGGCTTCCCGACCATTCCAAGAGGATGTCAGCTCTACCTCTAGCCTGGCTGGACCACGAAAGAGGGGGCCTGTGCAGACCGCCCACACAGAATATCTCCATTCCTGGGCTTAAGTCACTACTGCTCAGTCCACAATAATTTTCAGAACTGGGTGGAGAAAAACGATCCATAGCAAGGATTTCCTCAAAGCGATAAAGTTCTCCTGCCCTCAAGACTCTCTAAACTCTGCCCTTGGGAGACACGAGACCTCTAGAGAACCACATTCCTAAGGTCGAATTGGTTCAGCCACCTAGAGAAATGCTTTCTCTTTGTTGTGCTTTGGCCATATTAGAACAGCTCGTACTTTCTGGGCAATTCTCTTAAGGATAGTGTTCACCAGGTTGCACCATGTACCTTTTATTAGGGTTCTGGGAACATTCTCTTTCTGGTGTCTTCGCTTGAAATAGCCAAGATCCTGCGAAGCAATTATTTTGTTGTTGTCTTAAGGACACAAGAAACTATTCAAGGTTTCTTTCTACATTGTCTTCTAGAAAGCCCCAGGGAAGTCTGTGGCCTACCTTTAGTAAATATATAGGGTATCACAGAATGCAGCTAGGGTCTCTTGACATTGTTCTTTCTGGCTTCATCATATTTTTTCTTGGCCCCAATTTTACTTAAATGTTATCATTTGCCATTGTACTGTGCACGCCTTTTTAAATTAACTTCATTCCTTTCGGGAATTAAGTGTCAATAAGTAAGCCAGGCCTGGCCTGTCGCTGGTACATGTGGCAAACAGCACTGAAAGGGGAGCAGTGCTTGCTCACCGGGGGAACCAGCAAAGGGAGGAAGGAAGGGTCAGTGGTCAGGAGAGCTGCCTGATACGGCAGCAAGGGCTGCCCCACATTGTGGCCACATGCAGGAAATTGCTATATATCCTCTGTGGCGAGACATCTGGGACCTTCTAGATACATTTTCAGTTCAAAAAATTAATTTCCACTCCTTTAATTAGGCATTCTCATCTATCAGCACTCAGGCTCTAAGACACTCTAATAATTTAAATTTAAAAATTATTTAATGAAGGCGTTCCTGTGCCCCACTGACTTAGACCATGAGAACATCACAACATAAAAGATGCCAAGAGTCAGTTTCAGTGGAAACACCGGACAGAAACGGCCAGCCAGGTCCTCCCTCACTGACACCAATGGTGTAGGTCACGGCATAGGGGCAGTTGACTCTTGGTGTTCCCTTTGGAGGAAATGTGCTCCAAACCCAGTGAGCCTCTTGGAGGAGAATATATGGTCTTGCTTTGCATTTGAGCAGCAGAGTAGTGCATGTACAGAATGACTGGGTTTTTTTATTTGTGTATTCTTTTGCAATGTGATCCTGACTATGAATCTTTTGTTCCTAAAAGGAGGTACAGAGGCCTACCTTAACTGAGTGTTTATCAAAAACCTTTGGCAATTAGGGTGTCCCTGTCGAGCAGCACCTCATGGCACACTGTTTCCTCAACTGTCTTTGTCAGTGCCGAGATGCACCCATGTTCCTCATGGTGTGGGACTTTACTACTCACATGATAGAAATCGAAACTCCTCATTTTATTGTGTGTGTACACACACACACACACACACACACACACACTGAAACACACACACCTTCCAGTTTGTTTGATGTAAGGGGGAAAAACGCCTTACATTCAGCCCAATGTAAAGGGGGAAAAAAACCCCTTACATTCAGCTCAACATGGTAAATGCCAGACCTGGATGGAGAAGTATGGAGAAAGAAATTGTAAAGAAATGCAGATTTTTGAAGCATGTCATTTGACCGGTTTTGCTAATCCTCCGTTATGCTTCTTCCTTGCGGAGTCTAAGCAATCTCACTTTGTTCACTGAAAGAGGGTTTCTTCCCGAATTACATTATTACTTGCAGAAAACCAGTGTTGTCCCTGTGCCATTTAGTAGGATGAGACATCTCCCACCCCCGGAGTCTAGTGCCTGCACGTCCAAGGGTCCCAGTGGGCGGATCAGTTAGGACACTGTGGCCATTACTCACTCTGGAGGCCCCAGAGCATGCAGTGTGAATTACTCATTGCTGATAATTCATGTGTGTATTTCTATACATCTGTACCAGAGGGAATAAAAGCTTTTTATTGCAGCATGAGCTAAGAGACCCTTGAAAGGTTTTAAAAAGGAGTGCTTTCAGCTAAAACCCAAAGCAGTGAGGTCTTGGGGAAAGACAAATGGAATCAAAGATGTGGGATCAGCCCTTCACTGTTACACTTCATGTAACACTGCCTGCTTGCTTTCCCCATCCTGATCTTGAGTTCTGTTTCATTGACTGTTATCCTAACAGTTCTGTATGTACATTATTACTTGAAGGTTGTAGTTTCCCATTTCTGACTTGTTATGACCATCTCATTTATGGGTTCTGTGGGGAGGCTTAGTACAAACATTGGTTTTCTTTGTCTGCCAAACACGCAATATAATCTGCCATGCGTTTTCTCAACAGAGTTTCCATTGCCTGTGCATGCAGTGACCTGGATAAAAATCTTCCCTTCATTTACCCATTCAGGCATTGCACCAACTACTCTGTCGGCACCTACTAAGTAGCAGGCACTGTAAATAATGATAAGGGATGTTGGAAAAAATGAATGGTATGGGAATGGATGTCAGGAAAGTGTTTATGTCTGAATTCAGTCTCAAAAGATGTGTAAAAGGATTCGGAGACCTACCCTTTTGGCCATGACTGAGTAACCAGTACTGGACTATACTTCTTGCCATAAACAATTATGAAACTAGGAAAATATCTTAATCAACTGCTTTCAGATATTGAACAGACAGTGCAAGCCTCCGATCAACAAGAGAAAGGAGAGACACAAGTAAGCTCCATAACTACCCTTGCTTTCTTCCTGGAGACCCTTTCTTATCTGTAGTATGGGGGTTGGGGGCAACACCCAAATAGAGTACAGTTGTCTTGCTGAGCTACGGAGGCAGAATCAGAGTTCTCAGCTGCTAAGGTAGCTGGGTTTTGTGGGTCAGAGTATCAGAAAGAAATGAATTTCACAAGGAAGGCACTGTAAAAATCTGTACAGGGATCCTCTTTAGTAATTGGATGAATATTAACCTGCTGACTGTTAGAGGCAAGTCCTGACAGAGAATAGTAACTGTGGAGGTCTGAACTAAATAGAAAATATGGAGGCTGTAAGGTGCCGAGATGTAGAAATTCCAATCATCCAGCAGAGACACCTTATTGAACATCCCAGGAATTCAACCAAGACCCCAGAAAGACCAAGCTTTAGGAGTAGAGATATTATCACCCCACAGGTCTACTCTAGACACTCTAAAAACAAGTTAAGAGACTCTTAAATACAGATAACAAACTGAGGGTTGCTGGTGGGGTGTTAGGTGGGGGGGATGCACTAAAGGGGTGAGGGGCAATAAGGAGGACACTTGTTGGGATGGGCACTGGGTGTTACATGTAAGTGATGAATCGCTAAATTCTGTTCCTGAAATCGCTATTACACTATATGTGAACTAACTTGGATTTAAATTTTTAAAAAAGTTTCAAAAGGATCAAGCTGGCAGGCTGATGTGCAAATAAATTAACTACTTAACAGAACAAAACTCTTTGAAAAGACCAAACAAACAAACAAACAAACAAAGAAGTCCAGACTGTCAACACTATAGCATCAACAATATCCAGCATATAATAAAAGTTTCTAGATATGAAATTAAGCAGAAAAAGTGGTCCATAACCAGGCAAAGAAAACAATAAATAGAAACACACCCAAAGATGTTGGAGGTAACAGAAAAGAAGTTTCAAACAGATATTAATATGCTAAGGAATTCAGAGGAAAAATTATCATAATGAGTGAACTGATGGAGACTATCATAGGAAAGAGCCAGAAAGTCTAAAAATAAAATCCAATGTCTGAAATGAAAAATTCAGAGGATGGAAGAAAAGATCAATGAACTTGAAGACAAGGCAATAGAAGCTGTCCAAACTGAGGCAAATAATAAAAGGTTAAAGAAAATAGAAACTCAGTGATCTATGGGGACAATATCAAGCATTCTAATATATGTGTAAAATTGGAATCCAAAAGGAAAAATGATAAATAGGGGCAGAAAAAAATTGAAAAAATATTCTTCAGAAACTTTCAAAATTTGATGGAAAATATCAATCCATAAATCCCAGGAGCTCAGCACACCCCAAGCCAGATAAACACAAAGAAAACCAAACGTAAGCACATAATCCTCAGACTGGTGAAAATTAAAGAAAGAAAAATCAAAGAGCATCTGAGATTTTTCTATAATCATTTTGTCAAGCTCATGAGAAAGTTTGAAAAACACTTTACAGACAGGGAAAAAGCATCTGAATTATTAAAATATCATAAGAAATAATGCAAGTCAGAAAACCGTGCAATGATATTTTTTAAGGGCCGAAAGAAAACTATCAACCCAGGATTCTACAGCTAAGGAAAATATCCTTCAAAATTGAAGGCAAAATTTACATATTTCCAGAAAAACAAAAGTTGACATGGTTACCAGCTAACCTCCACTGTAACAAATGTTAAAGGTAATTCTTCAGTTTGAAAGCAAATGATAGCATAGAAAATCAATTCTACATAAAACAATGAAGATTGCCAGAAATGGCAAATATGTTAGCAAAGATGTTCTTTTCTTTTTAAAAACTTTACTGTTTAGAGCAGAATAATGACAGTCTATTATGGGGGTTAAATATACGTTAAAGTAAAATGTTTGACAACAATAATGGCAAGGACATGAAGGAGTCAATATACCATTTTAATAATCTTACAACATTACAGCAAGAGTGGTATGAAATCCATCTATTGCAGATTGCAAGAAGATGAAAATGCACATTGTAATCCCTAGCCAAAATAAAGATATTTTATAATGATTGAAGAGTCAATTGATCATGAAGATAAAACAGTCTCAAAAGGCATACACCTAATAACAGAGGTTTAAGGAATAAAAACTAGGTGAGTTGAAAAATAGTTGAACTGAAGGAAAATTAAAAACACCAGTATAAAAAATGTATGGGATACAACCAAAGCAATGTGTAGAGAAAAATTTACAGCTCTAAAGGTTTATAATAGCAAAGAAGAAAGGTTTAAATCAATGATCTAAGCAAGGAGTTGGCAAACTATGGCTATGAGCTTAGAATGGCTTTTATGTTAAAGGGAGGGAGATGGGGAAGGAGGGAAAGAAGAGAAAGAGAGGGGACGAGGAGGCAGCAGTAATATAGACCATATGTGGCCCCAAAATCTTAAAATATTTACTCTCTGACCTTTTACAAAATACAAATTGGCAACTCCTAACCTACACTTTCACCTGAAGAAACTAGAAAAAGAAAATGGAATAAAACCCGAAGCAAATAAAAGAAGAAAATTAAAAAAAAAAATGAGAGCAGGAAATCTATGGATCATAAAATAAAGAAACAATGGAGGAAAATAATCATGAAATCAAATATTGATTCTGAGGAAATACCTATAAAATTGAAGGAAAAAAAAACTACCCAGACTGATCCAGAAAAAAAAAAAAAAAGATAAAACACAGATTATCAAGATCACGAATTAAGGAGGGGACATTACTACAGATCTTAAAGCATTATAATAATAAGGACATTTTATAAATTTGACAAGTTAGGTGAAATTAAAAACTCATTGAAAAATATAACTTTCCAAATTTGACACCAGAAGAAACAGAAAATCTGAATAGACCTATATGTGCTAAAGCAATTGAATTCATAAGGAAAAACAAAACAAAACAAAAACAAAACATCTTGGCCACAGAGAGAACTCTAGAATCCCTGTCACTATTAATCATGTAAATTGTATTAAACTCTATTACACATGTAAGCAAGGATTATGACCAATATTGCCTTAACTCTTTCGGAAAATAGAAGAGAAAACACTTTCCAATTCATTTCATAAATTCAACATGTATACCAGACAAGGACATCACAGGGAAATAAACCTATAGGCCAATATACCTTGTGAATGTATATATGCAAAAATTCCCAACAAAATACTAGAAAACCACATCCAGCAATATATAAACCTGTCACGTTTCTCCCGGTAATGAAAGATTGGTTTAATATGTGGAAATTCATCAATAGGGTTTACCATATCAACAGAATAAATGGGAAAAACAGTAAAAGCATTTGCTAGAATTAAATACCTATTTCTGATTTTAATATAAATTCTTAGATAACTGGAAATAGAAGAAGACTTTCTCCTTCTGACAAAGAGCGGTTATGAAAAACCTACAGTTACTGTCCTTATGTAATGCTAAAAGACTGAATACTTTCCCCCTAAACTCACATTTATTTAACATTGTACAGGAGGTTCCAGCCTATGCAATAAATGGCCAAAAACAGAATAAAGTCGTAAAGATTTTTAAACTCCCCAAAAGTGTTACCTACACTAACTGTCCCTGCTTTTTTCTCTCCCCTACTGTTGGCTCCAAGCAGGCATCCCCTCCCCCACTCATCATTACACCGACACCTCTCTTGCAGAGATAATCATTCACTTCTGTATGGCCAAATCTCACAGTTAATTCCCCAGGTAATTTGACCTATAAGCATCATTTAACATAGCTGATGTTCCCTCTTCCTTGAAACTCTTTTTTTCTTTTTTAACTTGCCTTTTGCTTCTTTCTGGTTTTCTTCTGACCTCACAGGCCACTTCTAGCCAATCATTTTTTTGGGAGAACCTCACCTCCCCAGCCTCTGAATGGAACGCTCAGAGCTCAGCTCTCAGACCTGTCCTTTCTCCCCAGATTACTTTAAATCGCCCCTATATCCTGATAATTCTCTCAGATGTTATGAATTTCTGCCAGAACCCTTCCCCTGAACTCCAGATTTCTTAATCCAACTGTCTACTTGACATCTCCATTTTGATTAATAGCGAACAGCTAAAACTTCACATATGGAAGAAAAACTTCCTGATCTTCCCCTCAGCCCACCCAAAGGCTGCTCGCCCCGCAATCTTCTCCATCTCTGTGGACAGTCTTTTCACTTTTCACCTTGCTCAGGTCAGAAAACTTCACACCATTCTTCATGAATCTTTTCAACATCTCCCATCCAAATTGGTTCCCAAATCCTAACAGACTACCTTCAGAGAGATCCAGATGTGATCATTTCTCCATACTTTCCCCAATGGCCTTTATCCAAATCACCACTGTGTCATGTGTGTTAACTAACAGCCTCCTAACTGATGTCCTGGCTCCCACCCCTGCTTCTTCTGTAGTCCGTTCTCTGGACAGCAGCCAGCATAATCTCCTCCAACAGAAGTCAAACCACATTTCTCCTAAGCTAAAAACATCCAAGTGTTCTGAGGGACCGCTCCGAGTAGGATCTTTCGCTTTTCCTGTTTCTGGTTCCTATGATCCATGCAACTACCAGAGTACTTGTAAAATACACTAGCATGTATTCGCAAAGCATGCAGCTGGTTTTTTGAAACTAGCTGCAGGATACGCCATTTATTCCTATTAGTTTTTCAGCATGTTAGTTTCAGTCCACCATCCTGTCTGCGGAGATCGTTTTCGGTCACAACTCTGCACTCCAGACAGTGCCAGTAACTTATGTCGTTGGCACACTGTGTATGTTCCCCTTTAAATCATTGACAAAAACGTTGAGCGCCCCCCCCCCAACATCCCTGCTCTCAGTCATGTGAGGTGAGGTGGCAGGTGTGGTCTGCCCTTATGGTTAGGCAACGGAGCTCTTCCAGAAAAGAAGCAGGGAGCTTTCCATCCTGAAAAACACATCAGCACGTACCTACTTGCTCTCAGACATCTCCACCTGCTACCCTTGTTTAGTCTCCTCTCTGCTCAGCTGTGACCTGCAGGTTTCTGGTAAAGATGTCAAGAGTATAACTGTACTGCCTTTCAACTTGGTGTGCATGAGCACCGTGCAAGTCTGTCTCCTCTCTCTCTCTCTCTCTCTCTCTCTCACACACACACACACACACACACACACACACACACACACACACACACGAATGGGGAGGAGCTGAGAATCAGAATGGACACGAATGAAGAAAAGAGTTAATGACGATGAGAACGGTGACTTATTTGGGAATTTAAGAATTAAACAATCCTCCTGATTCCCAGACTTTCTTCGGTGTCTTCCCCTCCAGGGAAGGCCGGGGAAAATCCATTGTGAACAATCCAGTGACTCCTTGTATAACTTCCATCTTGTTTGTGCTCTGCCAGGAACCTACTGCCAGCAGAGAGAGGTCGAGGCCATCATGGAAGGTGATGAGGACGACAGAGGCTGTTGCTGCTGTAAACCGGGCCACCTGCCGCACCTGTTGTCCTGCAATGCCGCATTCAACCTCCGCTGGCTCACCTGGGAGATCACACGAACACAGTACATCCTGGAGGGCTACAGCATCATAGACAACAACGCAGCCACCATGCTACAGGTTTTTGACCTGCGTAGGATCCTCATCCGATACTACATCAAGGTATCGCTGCTCTGGGCCCCGGGACACTTGTCTGAGTAATCATTCGGGGCTGGCTCAAGAGGCTCCCAAAGAGATTTGCAAAAGGCTAGATGCTACAGCTTCTCCTCATCTTCTGAATCTGAGACCCAGCTAGGTTTGGGAACCACTGGTTTTGTGAAAAATCCTCAAGGGCTTTGAGGTAACCTGGAGCTCACGCTTTGAGTCACAGCCTAGGCGTGGCCACTAATAGACAGTTCCTTTCCTTCCCTAAATCGGTGTCTTCCTTTCTAACACAACACAGCTATGGTGATGATGGTGACGATAAATTGAAATGTCCTGGAAATATCACTAAACCTCAGCATTTACGTGCGACAAGTTACCGATTTAGATGCTCTGCAATTTCCACCCTAGAACCAGAATTATTTTTTGAGCCTAAAATAAAAACTCAAAAGTATAGCGAAATGATCCAGTTAGGATTAGTTATGACGGCCTTTCTTCCTCACTCGTTTGGGACTAATGACATAGTTTTCCTGTTGCTTTGGGGCCACGTCTGCCTAACCCATATTCAACCTCAGAAAATGTGCCGGTTTGGAGTGAAATGTCCTGGGAAACAAATATGAACCTTGAACGAGGGTGCAGAGGGACAGTTGGGTCTAACAGCGGGGAGGACAGTCTGCGCGGGCTTCTGTTCATAGGGAGCACTTTGCATGGTGGGAACCCCAGGTCCTGGTCCTCACAGGGGTCCACATTTTAATGGCATTTAAAACGAGGATGCTCATCCGTCTGAGATCCCAGACTCCCTGCCAGCTGAGGCTGTGAGAGGTGGCCCAGCAGAAATGAGGAAATACAAAGTAGGCAGATAACACAGGTGCCTGAAGCTTCAGGAGTCTCAACCAACTAAAAGAAAGACGTTTAGAAATTTGGAATAGCTACCGAGGAGAGCCCCACGTGTGCGTCAATACTGCTCAAGTTTACAGGAAATAGAAGACAGACTGTAAAGAGTCAGAAGGTTAAATAATTCTTGAGCATCACACCCCAAGGCAGGTGTAATGAGAAATGTTCGTGAGACCCCTTCCTGTGCGGAATATTCAAAACAAATTTAGGGGTTCGTATTCACCACCTTCATGTGTGCCGAAGGGGTGCAGGAATTTACAGCCCCTCCTCACACAAAACTGTGGCTGTTTTGCCCAGCCTTGCATACATCGGGGAAGATTTGGGAAAGCACATCAGGGAGTGGTGACCTCCTGCCTCATGATTCCACGGTCTGCTCCCTTGGCCATTATAAACTGCGCTGCAAGACGTCTTTCATACAGAGTCAGCCCTGGGCAGACTCAGCGTCGCAACTGGGGGTAGAGTTGGGGGGTCACGAGATAACCGTGGCACGCTGGCGCGAGAAGTGTGTTTCTGTCACACGTGAATGAAGAACGGAGGGGTTCTGTTCTTGGCTCTGTTCCAGGAAGTCCTAGGGACCCAGGTTCCTTCCAGCTGCCAGCCCTACCATTTTAAGTGACTCCCCCCCTTCATGTTCCAAGAGGTAAGCCCCAGGCTCCAGTGGATGGAGGAGCGGACACAGGAAACAAAGACCAAGGGCGTGCACCAGCGGTCCCCTCGAAATGCTCCTGGAAGCTGCCACATTACATTCCTGGTGACTCCCAGGGGCCGGAAGGTTGTCCTGTGCCAGCAGTGAGGGGTTAGGAAAGTGCATTCTGAGCAGCCTTGAACCCAGAGAGAAACCATCTGGAACTTTCCACCGTTGTTTCTGGTAGAGTTTCCACACTGCCACCCATCTCCCCCTTTGCACACGCATTCCGGTACCCCCCGTCCCCACCCCTGCCAGACTTCCTCCTCCTGCCCTTCTCTCCTCATGCTCCCTGTGCTCACAAGCTCCCTTGGGGCCCTTGCCCGGCATTCACCTCACCTGCATCTTCCGGCGACTCCCTCAGCACAGGAGCCACGAACGCCCGACTCCTCTTTGGGTCCCCAGCGTTCGGTGTGGCGACCTGTGTGTTGAGGTATCCAGGGAATTTTTTGGACTGAATGAGCAAAGGTCCCAGGTAATGTGGATCTGGGGTCCGGGCCATAGAGTCCGGGTGGATGAGATCCAGATGTGTTCAACACTGAGCCACATCTCTGTGAATCGGGAGCTCCCCATAAACAGCCTTCCCGTGAGCGAGACTTGTAGGCAGACCCGGCCGCACATGATGGAGCCAGCAGGCCGCCACGAGTGAGAGAAGAGAGAGGGAAAGGATGAGGTGCCCTTTCAGGGTCTCCCCTCTCGGCTTTTCCAGAGGCCTTGGGGCACCACTCCCTTGAGCTGGTAATTGGATTGATACTCACTTTCCTCTTCTCCTGCCTCCCAATCCCCCGTATGTTTTGTAAAATGACAGTTTACTAGTTTCCTGATAAACAAGTCCAGGATAATGTGCAAGCAGCCGAGGCTGAAGGAGCTCCCCCCCGCCCCACCCCCGCCCAGAACCTGCCAGATAATATTTAGTTTGTGGGAAAACAATGCCCCTAACTCTATTTTCCAAGGGGGGGAGGCGAGTGTCAGGTGGGGTAGGAGAGGCACCCGGCGCAATGCTTCGTTACCTGGCGGGGCGCTGCTCGCGAGCTGGGGGCAGGCCCCTGGCACCAGGCTCCCCGAGTAAGCTGGCTAATCAGAGACTTGCATGTCTTACCCAGAAATTCTGACTCCGTGGGCCTGGGGAGGGGCCCTAGCCCCCGTATTTTTAAACTCATTTCCCAAGTGATTTGATACACAACTAAGCTTGGGCACCACTACGGACATATTTGTGCTCAACAGAAACAGAATTCTCTTAAATTCCAAAATAGTGCTCAGGAAGAGCCCAGGTCGGGTGGCAGGTGGGTTAGTTCCCAGTAGCATCAACGGGCCTGTTCATGCGGGGCTCTCTCTGCCTGCGGCACTCAGTGCTTGCCCGCCCTGTGCTGTGGGGTAGCTCAGAACTTGCCCCCGCCCCCCCCCCCTCCGTGGAGCTAGTTAAAGAAAATCTCAGGGGTGCCCAGTGGCTATCAGAACAGAAGAAACAGCATTTGAGGGTAAAAACCTTGGTTACTCAGGGAACAAGACTGCCTTTGTTATTCTGAATTGCTCAAAGTTTCAAGAGTTGCGTTTCATTCTTTTTGTCGTCATTGTTGTTATTTTTATTGGGCAGGCAAATCAGAAAGGAAGAAAGGCATGGAGTATTTCCATTACACAAAAGGATTTCTTTTTTTTTTTTAATCTCCTAATAAACTGGGTCAGTTCCCCCACCCTGTAGGAATATACTTGAAATCATTTCCTTCCTGACGACTGGAGGGTTTTCTCTGGTGCCTCCTCCAGCTCCCCTCCACTTATTTGTGTTGAAAACCCTCGGAGCAGTCAAGGAATCTGCTTTCTGCGAGGGCCTGGTTTTCCTGCCGCCGTCTTTCCTGTCCAAGCCTTTCAGAAAGGAGATGCGCTTATCGCTGGCCTTGCAGAATGAGAAGCGGAAGACCGCACGTGTGGGTCTGCCTGCCGGGGCCCCCTTCCTAGAACGAGCTGTCTGATAGAATATGCTGATCCACAATGAAAATGAGAAACCAGGAGAATCCCTGCTGGAGGAGCCAGATACGGTGGATTAATTCAGAAGAGGTCTCGCTTTCCACATGGTTCTCTGCCGTCCATTCATTCTCCCTGTCCTCACTTACTGGGTCGACTTAGTGTCGTATCCGTTTCATCCTGACAGATTCGGAAGGATTTCACACTGTTCGTTGACTCTGTCTCCCCGACAGGATTTCTGCCTACGTGAAATGGAAATGGAGTATGGTTTGCCACCGTTGGGTGTGTTGTGTTTTCTCCGGGGCGAGGGGAGCGGGTTCCCCTCATGCACTGGGGAGCTGAGCCGGGGCAGCACTGGGAAGTCAACACTGCAAGGTTCTGCCAGACCTGGAGGAGGAAGTTTCAACCTCTGGGATTCAAACTCCTCATTAAGTATGCTGACTTCATCGGTCTAGGGGGTTATTTTCATTCCTCCCTAGAAATGAGTAAAAAAGTAAACGCCCTTCAAGTTTTGTTTGTTGTTCCTATCTGGTACATGTGATTGGGACATATTGGGGAAAGACCAGACCAGATGTTTGCTACAGCCAGATGTTCAGACAGACCCAATTTCTTCGTACCCTTTGTAATCGTCAGCTGAGACACCTTGCCTCTGGCCAGTCACACATCCTCCTGTGCTTGTAACTTTGGGTCAGCTGTTTAAACCCCCACATTCATAAAAGCTTTAAATTATCCTGCCAGCAAGTCGGCTGTAGAAAACCCTACAGATCCAGGGGCCTCTGGGTGGCTGTTGGTTAAGCGTCCAACTTCTGCTCGGGTCGTGATCTCAGGGTTCGTGAGTTCAAGCCCTGCTTGTGCTGACAGCTCAGAGCCTGGAGCCTGCTTCAGATTCTGTGTCTTCCTTTCTTTCTGTCCCTCGCCAGCTTGAACTCTGTCTCTCTGTCTCTCTCAAAAATAAACATTAAAAAAAAAACAAAAACCCTCCAGATTCAGAACTGACATCTTTGAATATTGGAAGGCACTCTGGTGGCCGCCACAGACTCAGCGGTCTCCTGGCCCCACATGCCTTCTGTTCCCTCACCCGTACCCCTCACCCCTCACCTGGGCTGCTAGCACGGACTCCCTGAGCCTCAAGCCCCTGGATGGGTAAGTCCTAGATCCAAGGACTTATATGCCAAATAGAAGTTGTGTGCCAGGCCACGTGCTGAGTTCTTTATACTCATTGTCTTGTTTGAAATCTCCGAAAGATGAAGAGAAGTGGACTTTACTTGCACCTCTGTCCTTTCTGCCTCCCACTCAGCCTCCTGTGGCCTCCTCCTTCTTCCTTCCCGCTCTGTCCCCTCCCTCCTTATACTGAAGGGACTTCTCAAGGCTGACGGGGTTGTCCTGGGTGCAGTGCCGCAGGAACGATAGAGCGTGTGAACCGCGGACTTCATTGTCCCCGCCCCACCACTTTGGGGTCGGGTGGGGGAGGCTTACAGAGAATATGCCCCAAAGAAGGCAGGCCACACGCCATGAGCTGCACGCAGATCAGCCTTCCCGAAGTCCAGGCTGCCGTCGGTCCTAACAGCCGAGAACGGCTGAGTCCGGCCTTTGCCGTCATTTGGCCCGAATCCACGGACCCCGTGCGTCCACCCACTCACCTGCTCAAACTCCTCAGATAACCTGAAACCGGACACTCATCAGCAAGCTCCAACCTTGGTGCTCCGGATCTCGTGTCCCAGCCGAAGGGAGGGAAGAGCAGGAGAGAGGGCAGGAGCCTGCCTGGAAAAGTATGTCTCTGCCTGCTCAGTCACGGGGGTCAAGCCACCTACGCCCTGGCCAGGTCCGGGCCGTGTGGTTTCCTTTCTGCCTCCTCCCTTGGGAAGAATGTCTTTTTATAATCAGAGAGGGCCACGGGGCTTGGGGCCACGGGAGCGTGCATCGCTGCCTCTTTTGCACCAGACGCCGCCCTTCCCTGTTGCTGGCGATTCCCAGGTGACATACAAGCCACGTTCCCGGGGCCGCCCCAGCCTCAGTGGCACTGAGTACCCCTTCCAGTTGCCTGCGATAATAAAGGGTACAGAAGGCTATAATGAAGGTATACTACCACTGCTGCCGATGCACCCACATCCGAGTTGGATTTTCGTTTTCTCTGTGACAGTTTGACTTCTCCAGGCCGGGCGCTAGCCTTTCTGAAGGACGCATTCATTCGCAAACTGCAAGATGGCTTTCGGTAAAGCTGTGACTTAGAAGAAGAAAGCCCGAGGGTGGCATTTTCCCCAGTTGGGATATTCCTCAGTGGAGTGTCTGTCTGATGGAGGGGAAAACACGGGTTATTTTGAAGGCATCACAGATGTCCACTGTCTGGGCACCCCGGATTACATGTGCATGTGTGTTTCAACAATTCTACATCATAAGTACTTTCCATAAGAGTTTTGTTGTTTTTGGGGGCGCCTGGGTGGCTCAGTCGGTTGAACATCGGATTTCGGTTCAGGTCATGATCTCGAGGTCTGTGAGTTCGAGGCCCATATCGGGCTCTCTGCTGACAGCTCTGAGCCTGGAGCCCGCTTCAGATTCTGTGTCTCCCTCTCTTTCTGCCCCTCCCCACCCTTCTCAAAAATCAATAAACATTAAAAAAACGTTTTTTGAGAATTTTGTTGTTTTTGTTCATTAAACAGTCTTTGGCTGGGGTCTCGGGAGACGGTCTGCCCCAGTGTCTTCCAGCAGGATCAGCCACCCGTGGCCTCCACAGGAGCCTGTGGCAACCCAAGGGTGTTCTTGTGTGTCTCTCTCTGAAGGGGTAGGGCTGGCTGTCATTCTTCCTCACCATGGAAATTCTATTCTGGTACATTCTGTTAGCGTTCTGTTCTTCCCACTTCCCTCATCCCTGTGGTGACCCCTAAGACAGGACACTTTAGAATGTCTCAAGTAAGTCCTAAGCATTAAACCTGGCAGGAAATGCCATGAAACCAACTATGTCTCATACTTCCCTGACATTGATTTACTTTATGAAATACAATAAATAAGAAGTCTTTGCGTCTTTCGAACGGCTCTAAGGGCTCAAAATCTTGCTTTCTGTCTGCAGAGCATCATATACTATATGGTAACGTCCCCCAAACTTCTCTTGTGGATCAAAAACGAATCACTTCTGAAGTCCCTGCAGGCTTTTGCGAAGTGGCATTACATTGAGCGTGACCTCGCAATGTTCAACATTAACACCGATGATGACTACGTCCCGTGTCTCCAGGGGATAACACGAGCCAGCTACTGTAACGTTTATCTAGAATGGATTCAGTACTGTGCGCGGAAAAGACAAGAGGTAGGTCAGGGAGGTGGGGGCTGGAGGTACTGAATTAAATTTAAAAAACAAGAAGCATTTATCAAGTCCGTCTCTTATACTGTATGGTAGACAGAACATTAGCATCTGGATAAATGTTTATTTAACACTTAGACAAAATTAAAAGGAAGAATTCACATACCACGTTCTCCAATAGAGGAGCCTTGAAAGTATATTTCTCTCTATACTGTGCTCAGGGTTAGCACCGTTTTAAGTGTCTGTCATAGCTTTGAAAGTCTGGAAACTTCTTTGTTTAGAGCTGCTTGTGGAGCTTTCCGTACAAAGGATATCTGCCGAAATCCAGAGGATTTGCCGAACATATTGAATTGTGGCCCTGCAACCGATCTGTTTAGCCATCAAGATGGCCCATCTCACTCCGCAGTCGTGTCTCTTGGGCATTATCGCCCACATGCTGAGGACACTTCCGGAGATGAATGCAGCCTCCCAGAAATGAAACCAAGGACAACAGCTTCTAGAAAGAAGAGGAGGAGGGTCGGCCAGGAGGAGGAGCTGGGGGAGGAGCAAGGGAGGGAGTCACTTGACTTTGCTTCCTGGGATTTGAAAAGCCGAATCCACATGCTGTTGATAGAGACAGTAGATCCAAAATGAATACACCCTCCTTAGCAGTGATGAAGTACGCCAGCGGACTTGAGGGGACAAACCAAGTTACGACACTAACCCAGGCTCTCAACCTTTCCGCGAGTGATTAAAAACAGGGCGCGGAAGGAGCAGGTGGTAGAATCTGCCTTCCCAGGTGCAGCAGAGAGAATGTGTGCTGATATCTTAACCCTTGCTTAGCCTCTTCAGGTGGCTGAGGTGTGCAAAGAATCTACGGGTATTCCGAGCTGTCACCGCGGTGTTCCTCTTTCCTCATGTGCTTCCTGAAATTGTTTCATTTGCCCTGCAAAAAGATATTTCGGCTCTTTCTTCTGCCTCTTCCCCGCCTCTCTTTTTAAGCTGACTTTGGATGACCCCTTAAATCTAGTTGTTGATTGTGGACTTAATGGTCAGTTCAGTGGGCTCCTTGTTTATAGGGAGAACAGAAAACCCTCACCTGCACGTGATAGGCACGTCTTGCCCCTGCATTGGACGGTGCTAAGGTGGGCATTCATTGGAATGTAAGCCCTGACCCTCTTCCCCTGACGCGCCATATTCAAAACTCCAGAGAACTAGGTCAACAGGCACATGTTAGCCCCATCTCTCCTCCGGAGTTAGCTTCCTCATTTCAATTTTTTTTTTTCCACGTCCAAGCACGAGAGAAACTCTGCAGGAAGCAGAGGGTCCCCCAACCCTGGGGTATTCTAGTCAACTCGGTGACCACAATGGCTGACGAACAACACCCCTGACACTCTACCTTTATGATTCTGTGTCCTTGCCTATTGGAACCCGTGTGAGAGTTGAATTAACATCCTTGCTCTTTCAGCCTTCCAAGAACCTGGACAGCGATGAGGACTCTCCTCTAGTGACCCTGTCCTTCGCCCTGTGCATCCTGGGGAGGCGAGCTCTGGGAACGGCAGCTCACAACATGGCCCTCAGGTACCTGCAGAAACAGTACCGGCACCAACGGTGTTTCTGGGTGATTTTTGTCAATGATTTTCTTTATTTTAAAGTTACAGATAGTTCCTTCTGTAATAAATTCTGCTGGGTCCAAAAGAAGGCTTTCTTGAGCCCTGTGACCTTTTGGAGTTCTGCATTTGGAAATGCCACTAATACAGAACAGCCAAAACCCCAGGATTATGGGTACAGGGCCTTCTGTGTTACAAGCCATGGATTTGCTGAAAAGATGAAATGAAACCATTTATAGGAACTTCCTAGCCTGGTCTCTAGCAAAGTTAATGCTTAATAAAAACGTCCGTTCCCTTTTCCCGTTGTTCCTGCAAAAGGAAATCATCACATCTGTGCTCCAGTGTAGACCGCACCCTGCCCTGTCTCTGCGGGGCTTTGATTAACTGGATGTCCCCTCAGCTGTGTTTTCAAACTCTGTTTCTACCAGATCTTCCTGCTCTGTTTGTAAATAGCTCACGGTTCTCTCCTTTTTTAAAAAAATTGACCTAGGGGCGCCTGGGTGGCTCAGTTGGTTGAGCGTCCGACTTCGGCTCAGGTCGTGATCTCACAGTTCGTGGGTTCGAGCCCCGCATCGGGCTCTGTGCTGACCGTTTGCTCAGAGCCTGGAGCCCGCTTCAGATTCTGTGTCTCCTTCTCTTTCTGCCCCTCCCCTGCTCACGCTTTGTCTCACTCTGTTTCTCAAAAATAAATGTGAAAAAGTTTTTAAAAATTGACCTATAATTGACATACAACATATATATATATATATATATATATATATATATATATATATATATTTAATTGGAACCCAAAAGGGTTCTTTTGGTATTCAGCTGGAGCGAGTGTAGACTGGATTACAAGCTTCTGAATGGCAAAAGCCACTCATGTATTGGTTTAACAGCCTTCACAGCCTCTGCACTAAGTAAGTCGAGGCGGACTTGCTGACGGTTCCCGAATGCCCTTCTGCAGGGGACGGCTGTGAGCCCTTACCAGTGGAAAGTTCTGGAAGGGTGTCATCAGTTTCGGTGTGTGACTTGGTGAGGGGTGAAGTGGTATGGTGGGCACGTCTCCTCATTTCTCTCTGGACGCAGCAGCCTTGAGTCACGCACAGGAAAAGGTAAACTCCAAGGTAGAGCTATTCTCACAACTCCCACATCTCTGAATTTTACGATGTTCTTCACAGGTGAGAAATGCTGACTGACCATTTTGATGTGGAGTTAGAACTTGTTATAGGGAATACCCTGGAGAGGAGCTGACTGGCTTCTCCCGCCTGACTCAGCCTCATGCTGTAGACCCCGACAGTTTCCTCTGGGGTCGTCTGGGGCCAAATTTGATGATTGAAAGCCTAGCAGAAAGCTTGTGTGTGGGCTTCGTAAAACAGGATGATGTGGCTGCTGCAAGGGGCTCTTCGCTAAACAGAGAGTGCGGTTGGGGAAGGGCTTCAGAAGATTCTGGAATCACAAAATGCGTCTTCAGACAGTCATAGCCTCCAGGCAGCTGATCTTCTGTTTGACCCATTTGAAGTCGGTTTAAAAAAATAATAATAATAAGTTCCGAATTTTCTTTGCAAACTGCAAAGAAAATGCCTCAAGGATTTATTCTTTTAGTTCCTCCCTAAGCTACTTTCAAAGACTTCTTCCATCTTGCTCTTTGTGTGACTTGTTCAGATATTCCCCATCCAGGTGTTTCTTGCTTGGTCTGCTTTATTTATTTCTTCCTTGATTAAAGCACCAGGCTCACCAGCTGCTTGTTTTAAACCCGGTTTTGATGGGATTTTCTTTGTTTCAAACAATTTCTCCTACTCCCGCATCAGCTCTGCTTATAGTGATGAGATAAATCTGGGAACCATATTCTCGGTACTCTGGGGGAAGACTGGATTATCTGGGACCAGTTCCTTTTACTAAGAGGTCCCCTACCACAGCCAAATCCTGCAGCATACTTCCAATGCCATCTCCGATGACTAAAGGCAACTGACACTCTGCCCTGGGCCAACGGCTTTGGGGGCCTGATGGCATTGAAGTTCTGACTTCATCGGGTGTGTCATGGGGAGTGGGGAGGGACGCAGTATGAGGGGAGGCTGGACCGTGGCAGGGCCCCCACCTCTACCTCAGCCGAACAGCTGTGCTCTACACTGTATATGCTAGAATCCAGTAAATGGTTTTTCTTGCAAAAAAAAAAAAAAAAAAAAAAAAGATTCCACAGCTCAAGAAAAATGTTTAAGTGTAATTTTTTATAGATAGAGTCAAATTGCTGTCCAGTAATGCTGCCCCAGTTTGTAATCCAGCCAAGAGCGCTTGGCCATATCCTCACTAATGCCGGATATTCAATCTTTAATTTTTCTGGTCTCCTGGGTGAAAAATTATCTCATTCTCATTTTAATTTGCATTTCCATTATTCATAGTGAGGGTAAGGATCATTTTACATATTTATTGGTAACGTATTTTTTTTTCTGTCAATTTCCCACTGCCCATGTATATGCTTTACCCATTTTTATTAGGCTCTTAATGATATTTAGAAGGTATTCTCATATTAAGGTATTAATATTTATTGGGGCACCTGGGTAGCTCAGTCGGTTAAGCATCCAACTCTTGGCTTCAGCTCAGGTCATGATCTCATGGTTCATGAGCTCGAGCCCTGGCATCGGGCACATAGAGCCTGCTTGGGATTCTCTCTCTCTCCCTCTCTCTCTCTCTCTCTCTCTCTCTCTCTCTCTCTGCCTCTCCTCCTGCTCACACACATGTGCGCACCCTCTGAAAACAAATAAATAAAATAAACATTAAAAAAAAACTTTAAGGGGTGCCTGGGTGGCTCAGTCGGTTAAACATCTAACTCTTGATTTCAGCTCAGGTCATGATCTCACAGTTCATGGGATCAAACCCTGCATCAGGCTCCATGCTGACAGTGCAGGGCCTGCTTGAGATTATCTCTCTCTCCCTCTCTCTCTCTCAAAATAAATAAACTTTTAAAAAAACTTTAAAAAGATATTTATATATGTTAAAAATATTTTCTATCAAGGTGCACTTGACTTATTTTTACCTACGGCACACTTTTTTAAAATTTTAATTTATAATTTCTGGATTTTGTGTCTTTCTTAAAATTGTTTTTTTTTTTTTATTTCCAGGATATAAAAATAGTATCCTCCATTTTCCCCTGATACTTGTATATTTTTACTTCTTTCCATTGAGTTTTTGCATCCTGTCAAGTCTTAGGATTTGATTTTACTCTTCCTACCTTGTTACATTTTTATGGATTCTGTCAGAGGATACGAGACTCCTGGGTCAGAGACAAAGGACTTTGCTTCTCGTAGCGCAGTGGCAGCATGAGCATTAGTGTGTTACTTTCAGTTCCCCTTGCCCCCAAGGCCCACAGGGGTGATGCAGATCCTGTTTTCCCTGAGCAGAGATGTTCATTGAGCTTAGGGGACCAGCCTTTTCTTAGCGGAAAAAGTTTTCATTTCATCCCTCAAGGATGCTCGCTGAAAACACAGCCCTGGGGAATGGCCTGGGCCAACAAGTAGTAGTATGTGTTGGAGAATGAGCCCCCTCGATTACTGGCTCACAACAAATTCACATACATTGTCATACGTGATGAGAGACAGGGATCCATTTTCTTCCCCCAAATGGATAGCTGATAGTCCAATACCGTTTGCTAAGTAGTTTCTCATTAGTGATTTGGTCACTTAGTTAAAAACACCACTAACTTAAAATACCACTTTTGCCGTATGCTACGTTCTACATTCCCAGTCATAGGTGGTATGCTTCTGGATTTACACTTCTGTTTAAAGTGATCAGTCTCGGGGCGCCTGGGTGGCTCAGTCGGTTGAGCGCCGACTTCGGCTCAGGTCACGATCTCGCGGTCTGTGAGTTCAAGCCCCGCGTCGGGCTCTGGGCTGATGGCTCAGAGCCTGGAGCCTGTTTCAGATTCTGTGTCTCCCTCTCTCTGACCCTCCCCCATTCATGCTCTGTCTCTCTCTGTCTCAAAAATAAACATTAAAATAAATAAATAAATAAATAAATAAATAAATAAATAAAGTGATCAGTCTCTCTAATAACAAAACCGTTTGGTTTACTAGAGTGATACGAAGTTTTGATATCTGATAAGCCTAGTCCTCCTGTTTTTACTTTTTTCTTGCTGTTTTGTGGTGGATGCTATTCTCGCTCATGTTCTCCTCAGGTGAAATTCAGAATTACATTTTATAATAACCTCTGCTGGAATTTTGATGGATATTGTCTGGAATTTACAGATTGAGAAAGAAAATAAACAGCAGTCAGTAACATGGTGTATCTTTGTGATCATTCAGTTTTTTAAATGTCTTTTGGTAAAATTTTCTTTTTCTTTGATTTATAATCTCTGGATGGATTATTTCTGGATATTTTATAGGTTTATTGTGATTAGGAATAGAATCTTTCCTGTCACATTTTTAATTGGTCACTGCTGATATACAGGAAAGTGATTTATCTTTTTTATTTAAAAAATTTTTTTAATGTTTATTTTTTAAGAAAGACAGTGTGA
The DNA here is from genome assembly GCF_028018385.1 of Neofelis nebulosa. Classification (NCBI taxonomy): domain Eukaryota; kingdom Metazoa; phylum Chordata; class Mammalia; order Carnivora; family Felidae; genus Neofelis; species Neofelis nebulosa. The sequence continues at coordinate 4,112,560 of NC_080794.1, read as the reverse complement.
GCGAGGGAGGGCCAGAGAGAGAGGGAGACACAGAATCTGAAGCAGGCTCCAGGTTCTGAGCTGACAGCACAGAGCCTGATGTAGGGCTCAAACTCACGAACCATGAGATCATGACCTGAGCTGAAGTCGGGTGCTTAACTGACTGAGCCATCCAGGCGCCCCAGTGATTTTTTTAAATTTGATCTTATTTTGGGTGCCTTTACTGAACTCTATTATAAACATAATATTCCAATTAATTCTCTTTGACTTTCTGGTGGAAAGACATATCTGCAAATAATGACAATTCTGGCATTCCCCCACCCCCCAATATTTATCCTCAGTCCTTTTTCTTATTACATTGGCTGTGACCCCCCCAGTGCAGTGTTCAAGTGGGCATCTGTGTTAGTTTCCTATTACTGCTATAACGAATTACCACCAACTTGGTGGGTGAAAGCAACAGAAGTTAATAATTACCCTACGGTTTTGGAGATCAAAAGTCCAAAATGGCGTTCGCTCGGCTACAGTCAGGATGTCTGCAGGGCTGTGTTCCTTCCGGAGGCTCTGAGGGGAGAATCCATTGCCTATTCTAGAGGCTGCCCTTCCTCCATCTTTCCAGCTGGGAAATCTCTCTCTGACTCCAACTCTACTTCTCCTGCTTCCTCCTTTCACTCACAAGGATCCCTCTGAGTACATTGGGCTCACCCAGATAGTCCAGGATAATCTCCCCTTCTCAAAATTCTTAATTTAATCACATCTGCAAAATTTCCTTCCAGTGTTTAAGGTAACATATTCACGTGTTGCAGGTGGTAGGATATGGACATCTTTGGGGGCCCGTTATTCTGCCCACAAAAGCATCCTTGCCTTAATCCAGATGTTTCAGGGAACGAGAGTGATATTTTAGCATTAAAAAGTAAGGTTTGTTGCAGGCTTCCAACCGACCATTTTATCAAGCCAGGGAGTTTCCTCCTCTTCCTAGATTGCTAGATAAAGCTTTTATCAGGAAAGGATGCTGAATTATTTTAAAATGTGGGGTCAGGCATCAGATGAACTTCTTCTCCTTGAAACTATTAACGTAATGAGTTACATTCATAGAGGTCTTCATGCTGAAATAGCCTGCGAATTCTAGGATAACCTCTATTTGATCATGATATATTATTCTTTTTATACAATTATGGGTTCAACTTGCTAGTATTTTATTTACTATATGGTTACATGTACGTTCAAAGTATGAGTGGCCCATGACCTTCACGTGTGCGTCTGAGCATGCACACAATATACTCTTGCATAATTTTTAAAAATATTTTAAAAATGTATTTGTTTTGAGAGAGACAGAGAACATGAGTGGAGGAGGGACAGAGAGAGAGGGAGACGCAGAATCCGAAGCAGGCTCCAGGCCCCAAGCTGTCAGCACAAAGCCTGACGCGGGGCTCGAACCCACAAGCCGCAAGATCATGACCTGAGCCGAAGTCGGACACTTAACCCACTGAGCCAATCCAGGGGCCCCTCTTGCATAATTTTAAAATCAGGATATTCCCTTAGGTGTACTTTATGCACAAGTCATTCTCACATATTTAATGTTAAAGAGCTAACAGATGATTTTTGAACCCTGACGCCCCAGATGGGTCTTATACAGCAGCCTAGCATAAGTCACAAGCTCTACTTTATTTGATAGATTTAATGGGGCCATATTTTTGACTTTACAACAGTGACACAGCTCTGATGGACAGTCCTCGAGAAATAAAAATATATACATGCAAAGTTAGGGAGAATGACTAAATTGAGAATGAGGCCTGAGAGAAGAGAAGCTCCATGGAGTGGGGCTGTCTGGAGGCCAGGCCCAGCCATCCGGGGTGGGTGTGGGGATCCTAGAAGTGGGAGGCAGCATCCGGGCCTTGGCTGTGCCCTGAGTGACTTTGGACAAAACCCTTGCCCCCTCTCTGGTCGCCCTTCTGCCTGTGTCAGGTTTAACGTGGAGTCTGAGACCCCCTCTCCCTTTCCCCATTGACCTTCTTGGGTCTGGCCTCCCTGAGACTGCACCCCTCCAATCACCACCCTTTACTGGGGGGCTCAGATCCCTGGGGGCCTGGAGTTCCCTTCCTCACCTCCTTCTGGAAACTTAAGGGTATTTTTGCGCAAACTCCCACAGAGTTTGGGGGAAATCTAACAGGAAAGGGATAAACCTTCAGCTGTTTTCTTAGTCCCTCCACTCAGCTGCCATTAGTTTGGCTCTTAAAGAGCCAGGCCCCCTTTTCTCACTGCCATCCAGCAGTGAGGCTTTCTACCTATTGGAGGAGACTTTGGGGCTGAGAAGGGGGAATCCCAGCCAAACTAGGGTTTCATGTAGCCCCTTTGCAGCTGTTGGAGTCATCCAAGGGCCTCCCCTCAGCTGGGTCTGGGAGGGCTCTAGGGGGCTAGGAGCTGTGTTGCCTGGGTTCTGTCCCCTCATTCTACATCAGGCACTTTATTGCTGGACCTTAGTGGGGTAGGCTTGCCCCTGCTCTTCCAGAGCCTGGAAGGGAAGACTGGAGGGCTTCCTGGAGGAGGCTGTGGAATCGGAGGGGTCGGGGCAGGAGAAAGAGGCCAGCAGCAAGCCTTTGCACATTGGGGTGGGGGCTGGGGCCTGGCAAAACCCTAAATGAGGAGCTGAATACAAGCGAGCAAAGACCACAAAAAAATACAATGTCTTAAAATGTTGATGTGTTTTGGAGATAGAATGGCTTAGTGTGGAGGTTCCAAGTAAACCCTGGTAATTTTTTGAGATTTGGTGTTTGAGACCTATCTTCTTTGAAGAACTGGGTCTCCCACTGCAGAAAGGCACACGTACATCAAAGGATGCCTTCACAGGAAGTCAAAATAGTTTCCCTGGCCCCAAGCTAAGAGATAGCTTGACGAGGGTCTTCAAGTACATGGAAGGCGGCAAGTGGAGCCTGGCAGGTGCTCCGTGTATAGAGATAAAGGCGAAAAGATGGTGACATTTTATAGCAGCACTATGTTTGCCTGAGGAAGAAGTTGTACTGGCTCTTGGGAGCAGAGTAGGGTTCCAAGAGGATAGAGAACCCCAAGATCAGTGTAGTCATGAAAACCAGTAGGCAAATAAGCCAGCCGTAGGTGCGCTATGTCAAGCCCTGTGCGGGAGGCCATCAAAATCAGGTCATCCAGCTGAAATCAGAATCTTGGAGCCTGTAGAAAACATGTAAGTTTGAACATAGGAAAGAATTTATAGCCCAGAAAAAGAAGCAAGCATTCCTGGGACCTTAAACTGTAATACTGCTTGGGGAGGTCTTCTGCCCTGGCCTCGTGTATGGGTTCCACTCTGTGGTCAGCTTCGTAGCTTCTCTGATGGCTGGACTTCTTAAGGAGACACCCAGATTCTCTGGTCCCCTGAGCCCCAAATCTCAAGATTACTTGGGCAGATCGATCAGAACATAGAACATAGACCCCAGGTCCCTTCACAAACCACCCACTGAGGATCTCCAGGAACTGGGTCAGGACATCTCTGGTGGATTTTGAACAGCTGCCCTGTGGCTGACTCCTCGGGTCCTCGGGGCCAGGCTTGGGAAACACTGGGACAATGACAGTTGACCCCATCGATAGGGAGGCTGGAGGGAGCACAGAACTATTGGGTGTTCAAACGTCATGAAGTCAAATGTGTTTTTGAAAAGCTTCTCATCAAAGCTTGCCTTTGATTATTTCTCGCTTGGGAATTACTATTCCACAGTTTGTTTGGAATTTATTTGAAACAGCAACACTGGAGGCCGCACACTTGCTCTCCAGTTATTAGGCGGGATTCTGCGGTGTGAACATCCTTCTGTTTGTATCTGAAGCTTATGCTGAAAGGAGGATAATGGCAGCAGTGAACATTTACAATGTGCTTGCTCTGTGTATACTGGGGGCGGTGCTCAGTACTTGACGCGAGTTTATGTCAAGTAAAAAGGCTTGACGGAGGATGAGGCAGTACGGTTATTGGCCCCATTTTACAGCTGGAAAAACCAACGCGCGGAGAAGTGACCGCCGTGGCGATTCACCACAGTGGAGTCTTGCCCAGTCTCCAGACTCCCGCTGCTGACACTGCTCTCTGCAGGACTCACAGTGGGCTCCCCAGAACAACGACTGATTTGTCCCCTCTGCAGGAATTCCTCAGGTCGCCGCCATCCGTGTGGATGTTTCCCTGGGGCAGCTGGGCTACCCCATGGCACCCACCTTTCCCTCCTCACACCCCTAAGCTCCCTTTGTTGATGGCTTTTCCTCCGCAGGCCTGTGTTGTGGAGAGCTGCCGATGGGACTCACGGCCCCCGAAGCTCACTGTGGTCGGCGCTCAGGGTTGTGCCTCCCTCTGTGCCACCCCCGCCCCGTCCTGCTGGCCCAGGGCCATTTCCTGTAGGATTTGCCGCCACCTTGCGCTCAGTGCGCCCCCACCCCCACCCCGCACTCTTGGACATGTCCTCTGTTTCGTTCAGGACTCAGGCATGGGTCCCAGAGGACAGATGAATGTGGGGCACTGGGGTGTATTTGTCCCCTCCCCCCACTGACACATGTCCACTGTCCTCAAACCACACTTGCGCACCCAGTCCCCCATGTGAAGAGATCCTAGCAAGCCCCCACCCGGCCCCCACATATACCTGGACAAGCTTGATCCTAAGGATAAACACAGAACGAAAGAGACGATAATGAGGACAAGGGACTTGCCAATAACAACAAGTATCAGAGCCAAAATTGAAGCTCAGGCATCCCTCCAGCCCTTCTGGGCCATATGCTGCCCCTCTGTGCAGTACCTGAACTCTAACTTTTTTTTTGATTAAGTATTTATTTATTTCTTGGGAGACAGAGAGACAAGGGGAAGAGAGAGAGAGGGAGACACAGAATCTGAAGCAGGCTCCAGGCTCTGAGCTGTCAGCACAGAGCCTGACGCGGGGCTCGAACTCTCAACGAGGAGATCGTGACCTGGGCTGAAGTCGGACACCCAACCGACTGAGCCACCCAGGCACCCCTGTTCGGTACCTGAACTCTAAAACCAAGTAAAGCACGTTGGCCCTACCTGAGGGACACCACTGCTTTCTTTCGGAGCGCTCTTTACCAGGTGGGAGGTAGCTGGGATCCAAACCATGGGTTGGTTTGATTCCAGAGCCGGTAGACTAGCTTCCTGGGTAAAGAATCCATGAAGGAATTATAAATACGCCATCGATGCGGGGCGTGTGCTGAATGTATACGCCAATTTAAACTTTTGAAAATGGCTGGTGACTGACCTCAGGATGGTGAGGTGTGGGGGGAGTACAGAGGTTAGTTCATTCGAACACACATCTTCCAGTTACACACTCTCAAAGCAAGTCTGGGTTTCTGGCCAGGTGGGTAGCTGGAAGGGAGCCGTGGCTTTGCTCCCACGCGTCCTCAGCGCGATGAGATGTTGAACATTTGTTCCCGCCTGCCTCTTTCTCATCCTTGCTGGCCTGTTTCCTCTTACAGAAGAGGGTTATAATAATCGAAATTGTGCAGGCATCCACGAAAATGAGACGAGATGATGGGATGAAAAGCGCTTAGTAATCCACAAACCAGCAGAAAAATGGAAATCGTCCCCATCTTTCTGTCTCACTGGGCAACTGGACCATGTTTGTTTGTTCTTGTCGGGGGTGGGGACGGGGGATCTTCAGCAGGAGAACGTGGCCAGGGGTGATGGAATCAGCCGTGATGCCAGTGCGTGTGGCCGAATAGCACGGAGGGAGGAAAGCGCCCGTAAGGTGTGCTTTGCTCTCCGTGTGGACGTGCTCTCTGGGTCTGGAATACCGACCGAGGCAAACAGGCGGGGCTCCTTCCGCAGCCCCGTGACTAATCAGCAAGCATCGGAAGCCCAGCCCGCAAATCAAACTTAATTGTTCGCATATGTTCTCCAAGCTCTCCGTTTATGGCGAAGGTACCAGAAGGCTCTTCGCCGTGCTGAACTGTAAACACATAGTGCAGGGGCCTGTTTGGAAATGGGCTCAAGTGAACAAATCAGTCGTTGTTCTGGGGAGCCCTCTGTGAGTCCTGCAGAAACGACCCCAGCTTTAAAGCCGTCTCCGAGTGCTAAAATGCATCAAGGCTGGATCCCAGATAATGACCCCATTGTCCCAAACTGAAAATCCGCGAACTCCAGCGGTCCTCTGTTTCCCCAAAAGAGCAGCCTTCTTGGCTCAGCAGAGGTACTGTGAGCGTCTGGGCCGCGTGGTTCCTTGTTGTGGGGACCAGCCCGTGCCTCGCGGCCGTGAACCTGCCTGACTTCTTCCCACGAGACACCACAGCACGCCAGCACCCCCGACCCGGTTGTAACACACGAGGACGTCTCCAGATGTCCCCCAGGGGCCCAGATTGCCGGCAGTTGAGAACCAGTGAGCGAGGGTGCAGGTGAGAGCGGGGCTGGTCCAGTCAGTGTGAGCAAAAGTGGGGCTTAGAGGGGAGGATAAAGGAACCTCGGGCTAGAGCAGAGCCAAGTGGATGCCTCTGTGAATAACAAAAGCCGAGTTCCAAGACGGTGCAAACAAACAGCCTTTGCTTCAACTGGCCATCCTCAAATTGTCCTTGTAAGGCGATGGTGGAGGATGCTGAAATGGGCCGGACCACTTAAAGCGTGAGCCTTGGGCCCGGCGTGAGGTAGAGTATCAGCAGCGAGGACAACAGGAGTTTGGACGAGCGGAAGATCACGGAGACCCAGCCTTGCGGTCGCCGGCGTCTGCTGGGATGGCAGAGTCCCTGTGAGGCAGAGGCTGGGACATCCGCGCACGTTGGCACGCACACGTGCATGAATGCACACGTAGTGAAGACGGCGAGCTCGTTACTCTAGTGCCCGCCCTGCGGAGCGGGGATCGAGCCCTGCCGGAGAGTGGCTCAGGGCCAAGCGGGAAGCGGTGCAGACCCGGCCCCTCTGATGGAGTCAGGTGCAGGGGCAGGACCAGACGTTTGCTCTCGGGTCGAGAGGTATGCTGTTACAACCTCAGCCACATATACAGGTCTTTTCCATTAAAAAGAAGATGCGCTCAGGTACCAGCTACTCGCCGTCGTGAGAAGGAATAATATTTTTCTAGTGGGGTTTCTATTGAGATTTTAGCAAGTCTTTAGGGCCACGGAAGCTGGTGCTTTATGTTGGCACCACGGCCTTGGTTGTGTGCGTGTGGGTTCACGTCTTTAACACACGGCCATACACGTGTCAGGTTTCTTCTGGAACCTGTTCTGACCTGTCCCCGGCCTCACCCCACACAGCTGGACACAGCAACCCCCGCGCTGGCGATTGCCCGGCCAACAGATTCTGTGACAGGACAGGATGATCCCAGGTTGGGGGGGGGGGGGGGAGGACCACAGGGGGATGGGGGTGAGGGTGGCTGTTTATCCCCATGAAGGTCAACCTTGACTGACTGTCTACTCCAGCTGTTGGCCTGGCGGGGGGGGGGGGGGGGCGGGGGCTCGTCATCTCTCAGCGGAATCTGAAAAAGACAAAGCCCTATGACGGTCCAAATCAGAAACATGCTGCAGGCCTCCTGGAGACCTCGCGCTCTCTGCCCCCTCCCCCGAAAGCCCTCCCCCGGCTCGTTACATCCCTCTGCCTCCCTCCCCTTCAGTCTCTGGAGGATAAAAGGCAGGTAATGAAACACCTTTCTTTTAGGATGCCTTTACCTTTAAGGTGCGAGGGATAATACCCCCCAATCCGGGGAAATGCCGGTTCAGGCTTTGCCTTCTGCATTGAGAATCACTGGAAAAGAACAGCCTTACGTGCCACAGTGTCATTTTTCTCCAAAAAGAGAAATGACGAGTAAAGCATCTGTTGTTGGGGGCCTTCCCGCTTTCCGTCCTGATAAGTAAGCAGCCTGTGGCTGCCATGTACATGCTCCGGGAAACAAGATGCTGGCGCCTTGAACTCCTTCCTCTGCTCTTTTCTCTGCAGACGCTGCTCTGGGTGTTTGGGCGAGCCCTGTAATCTTCCTTTGCCGCCACCCCCATCCCTGCGTCTGGAGGAGTGTTTTCTCTTCCTGGGTGTGTAGGCAGCCTTTCCGGGATAAAACCCACCCGTGTTCTGCCATCTAGCTGTTCCTTTGCAGGGCTTAGCTCTCATCTGGTGACGGGGGCCTTTTTCGGCAGTTTGCAGCTGACAGCAGAGAGTACTCGTCATTGTAAAACTTGAGCTCGTAGGCCCTGCTGTCCTGTGCCTCCCCCCTTGGTGCCTCCCAGGTGGTCACTGAGCCCACAGCCCCGGGAAGTCTTTGTTCTGTGAAGGGAGAGCCTTTCGGGAAGGCTTGCCTCCTGGAACTCTTTCTGGAAGGTTCTGGGCTCCTCCAAGCCACAGCACCCCAAGCCCCCACCTGCCTAGACCCTGGCTGCTTCCGTTTCCCACAGTCTGCTCTGACTCGAAGCCACGGCGTCCCTCTCAAGAGGGTTCCAGAAGGAAATTAATGCGAGCGGTACATTTTGCAACGAAATGCTAAAATAGCAATCAGTGGAACTATTTCCCTGACGTGCAGGTCTAATGTGCTGCGTTGAATCAAAAGTCTTGCTCAGTGAGCCAACTCATTAAATCCTTATGAGCGGCCATCCTCAGAGATTTTCCTTCTCACACATTCTCCTGCTCATTCTGTCCCAGTTCAGCCCTATCAGGACTGCTGTTTCTTGTACTTGCCTCGTAACTACCTCTCAGGGATGTGAGAGGCCAGGGTCGTTCGGGGTGGCTGTGAGGGAGGATATGAGTGGAAATAAAGGAGAGAGGAAGAACACCTCTTCCTGTCCCCATTATGTGGGATCCGTCGCCTCTCCCAAACCCGGGTTCCTGACGTTCATCCAAGACGTAAAGGACCCAGACCATGAAAGATTTCCCTTGGGCAAGCCATGTGTTCTGGGTCCAGGCAATGCTCAATTATGTGCAGGAAATGGAAGCAGAGGAGGAAAAGCTCAGAAACGTGAAAACCTGGATGATCCTGAAAAACCCTTTGGCCGTTCATTCTAACCCTCCCCTGTGTTCCATTTCCAGCAGCCAGTCACAAAAGGGCGTGCCTGGGGAACGGAAGTGCTCAGACAATCCAAATGACCGATTCGGGATAACGACGGGTGTCGTTGTTTTCTCTGCGTCCTGTGGTAGAATCCAGTTTTTATTATGAGTGACCTAACCTGGAGGAGACCTTGGGAAACGCGAAGGAGAATGGTCCCCAGGTGGCCCTGTCAGTCACCCCCCCGAGAAGGTCACCGCTGGGCCTCCTGGAATAGAGCACCTGCATGTGGGGGCTCGCGGTGACCACGGCCTCCACCGTCACACTCAGACATCAAGCACGAGTGGCTTGGGGTGGCTCCCACAGCTACTGAGGCTGACCATGACCCCGGATGTCGGGGTGGGGGTGAGGGTCTGGGCGCAGGCTCTGGCCGGGCAGTGGTACACTCTGGGCTGCTCAGGCTTTTAAAGGCTGGAAGGTCCTTCTTGGCGTGACAGACGGGAGGCTTGGACCTTGCTCAACGCGACAGGTTTCTGAACACTGTTCAGTGGGAACAAACAGTAATTTGGACTTTGCTTTTCAGCCTGGACTCTTTCCTGTATGGCCTTCACACCCTCTTCAAAGGTGACTTTAGAATAACAGCGCGAGACGAGTGGGTATTTGCCGACATGGACCTTCTGCATAAAGTTGTCGCCCCGGCCATCAGGATGTCCCTGAAGCTTCACCAGGTAAAAACCAAAACAACAATCCATTTTTTATAAAAGGATAAGCCTGAAACATGATGGGGGGAAAAGCCTTTTTCAAAAACATGGTCCCTTTTCTTGGCATGACGTTTGTGAGCAGGCGTGTAACTAAGCGTCGAAGCCGTCCAGATATTCTTGACCTCAGCGGTGGTGATTGGTCTGCAAGAGCTGCTGGGGGTGGTGATGTCCCGCTGGGACAGAGAAGGGGAGCTGGCCACCGAAAATGACATCTCAGAAGTACCCAAACTGTATTGCAAAGGCAGAGAAACCAAGGCTGAAAGCTGTTTCCCTAGGCACCTTCCAGCGGTTAGGACAATGGGACAAGGACGTGTCCTCTACCCCGTCGGGATTCGGAAGGAGTGTGGGAAGAGAGTCCACGCGGAGTGGACTTGGCCCTTTGGGTCACCGGCCGAGTCGCCATGTGGTCACTCACCCACGGATCAGCTCGCTGGTCTTCCCCGAGCCTGCACATGGACCTCTTTCCCCCCGCAGGACCAGTTCACTTGCCCCGATGAATATGAAGACCCAGGGGTCCTCTATGAGGCCATCCAGTCCTTCGAGAAGAAAGTCGTGATCTGCCACGAGGGCGACCCGGCCTGGAGGGGCGCTGTGCTGTCCAACAAGGAGGAGCTGCTCACCCTGCGTCACGTGGTGGACGAGGGCACTGACGAGTACAAGGTCATCATGCTCCACCGGACCTTCCTGAGCTTCAAGGTGATCAAGGTACAGTGGCCCTACCTCCCGGCTGGCACCAGCATTCACGTCTCAGTGACACAGTCTTGGAGCAGCGGAGGTGGGCAAAGGGGCCAGGGTACCTTGAGCCTGTGAGAACCAGTGTGTCCACAAGGGCTTTGGTGAGGAGTCCTGTTAGACACGCGTGTAGATGAGGGTCAGGATCTGCCTTGTTTTTAAACACTTTTCCAGTTCACCAAAGTTCCAGAACTTTCTGTAATAACCTATCCCTGGACCTGGGGGCTTTCTTACCAGTGTTTCTTTTCTTCGTATAGCTTTGAACCACTGGACCAAAGCAACAGCTTTCTTATTCGCCCTGTTTCCCCATGAAAGTGGCATCATACCCATCTTACAGGACTGCCCGCGGCTCCAGCTTGACTGCGAAAACAGCTTTAGGCCAAAGTCCTGTGGTCACAGATACTCAGACCCATAGCCCTGGTCGCTCTCCGTAGGTTAAAATCAACAGACTGAAAACGCATGCCACCATCTGCTTTTATCTCCGTTCCTTCCCCCGCCTGCAGGTTAACAAAGAATGTGTCCGCGGCCTCTGGGCCGGGCAGCAGCAAGAGCTCATATTCCTTCGCAACCGCAACCCGGAGCGCGGAAGCATCCAGAACAACAAGCAGGTCCTCCGAAACTTGATTAACTCCTCCTGTGACCAGCCCCTGGGGTACCCCATGTACGTCTCCCCACTAACCACGTCCTATCTAGGGACCCACAGGCAGCTGCAGAGCGTCTGGAGCGGCCCCGTCACTTTGGACGGCATCAGGACGTGGTTCCGAACCAAGTGGTTAAGGTAGGTCTTTACCACCAAGGCCTTCATCCAGACGTTGGGGGGGGGGTGCGCGCGGGGAGAGCTCCCCCACTTCTGGTTAGAGTTACACTGTTGTGTGATTAAAACCGCTATTCCCGTGTGGCCTAACAGATCATTTGTTTCCCTGAGCAGTCTCGGATGACGAATCAGGGAAACCTCACGCAGATGAGAATCTGTGTCCCTCGCACTTGCTGAGGTCTGGCTGGCGTTCGTGCACGGCGTTCACGCACAGCGTTTGTGCAGGGCATTCGTCACAGCGTTCATAAACCGCGTTCGTGCACAGGGTTCGCGCACGGCGTTCGCGCGCAGTGTTCGTGCACGGCGATCACGCAGAGCATTTGTACACAGCGTTCGTAAACAACGTTCAGGCACAGCACTCATGCACGGCGCTCGCGCAGAGTGGCACGGGTTATGGGTCTGCAGGAGTAGCTGTTGTACATCTGTTACGGGGCCGGGGCCTGAACTCCCCCAGCACACGGCTTCCAACCAATAAGCCTTTCTGCTTGGGATAATGTCTCTGGTTAGCTGGGATGAATTCTAGGCGGTTTGGCCCAAGAATGGCAGAGCTCCAGATCTCAGGCCTCGAAGCCCAGGGTTCTTTCAGAAGGTCAAGTCTGCAGCATGTGGATCCCGATGTGTCATTCATTTCTCAGGCACTGGCATCTGGGGAGCAGACCCCTCCCCCGCCCCCCTGCATCCCAAGTGTGCTGCTCACCTGTAGAGTGTGGTCTTTTTTAATCCTGATTTCCACAGGGGTGTGGTGGGGCACTGGGCGGGGGGGCGGGTAGAAATGTCTGGTGAGGGCCCTTGAAGTCCCTCTCCCCTGACAGGATGCGGAAGGGCTGTAACGCCGGCCAGCATGGTACAGGCAACATCGAAGACGTGGATGGGAGGGCTGCCCCGTCTGCGGGAGGCGGCCATGCTCCAGGCGGCGAGAGCCAGGAGAGCAGCACGGAGCAGCCCAGAAAAGATGGGACCCACCACTGGTCACCACACGAAGGGACACAGAGGACAGGTGGGTGCAGCGGGCCTCACGGTTACTGATCAAGGCTCCTCTGGTCCCCGTGACCGACACCACGGGTTATGCTGTCATTCTAGCCTTGGAGAACTCCTTCTTACAAAAAGAAAAAATCAGGATTGGGCCACAGGATGCCCTAAATTTACTGACTCTTGAAGGTTCTACTCAGGAAAACCTCTGGTAGACTCAGCTTTTTTTTTTTTTTTAAGTTCATTTATTTATTTTGAGAGAGCACACAAGTTGGGGAGGGGCAGAGAGAGAGGGAGGGAGGGAATCCCAAACAGGTTTCGCACTGTCAGCAAGAGCCCAACAAGGGGCTCGAACTCACAAACCGTGAGATCATGACCTGAGCTGAAATCGAGAGTTGGATGCTTAACCGACGGAGCCACCCAGACGCCCCTATTAGAACTCAACTTTTATCCTTTATCCGTATCCTATTAAACTTAGCCAGCCATCTGTCTGTCCGTCTGTCCCCCCTCTTACTCACTTGGTGGCCATCGGATCGTGTGCCTACTGTGTGTGGCTGTGCTGTAGCTACCGATCCAGGCTGGCACGTGCCTCCTTCCGGGGGTGGACCCTCATTCCTCTCTGCATCTGTGGGGTGCACAGACAGGCCTCCTGCCCCCCGTTTCCTGCTTCTCTCTGGTTCCTGCCTCCACCCCCCCCACCCCCCCACCCCCCCCCCCCCCCCCACCACGTACACCTGCCATTTCAGAGGACAAGAAACGAGGCGGAAAAGGGTGCCAGCAGACCTGATGGACGAGGTGCACTGGTCCATGCCTGGGGAGAGTTTAAAGTTTAGAATCGCTTTGCAACTGATGCCCACCTAGTGAGGCTCACCCAGGTGGATGAGGTTCTGAAGCCCGCTCCCCTGGGGAGAGGGTAGGAGAGGCGGCACCGAGGGCTCGAGAGGACACGCCAGGTGGCTTCAGGACGGGCAGCTGCTGCATCCTAGCTCCTGCCCACACATGGGTGCTTGGCTTTGCCCTTCGCAACCTGTTAAGCTGTTTCACCTTTTGGCCTTGGGGCTTCCTTACCATCCACAAGCCTTCGCTAAACATCTCTCTGTGCGTGTCCCACAGGCCAGCTCTGTACGGAGGGAGTTAGCCAGGGACGGTCCCTGCCTCCTGGAAGTGCCCCAAGCAAGGCTGAGGATTTGACCGAAACAGTGAGGGTTTACATAAACACAGGCAAGCGGTAGGTAGATAGACAGATGATAGAAAGATAGATGATAGGAAGGAATGAAGGAGAAAGAAAGAAAGAAAGAAAGAAAGAAAGAAAGAAAGAAAGAAATAAAAAGAAAGAAGGAAGGAAATAAAGAGAAAGAAAGAAAGAAAGAAAGAAGGAAGGAAGGAAGGAAGGAAAGAAAGAGAAAGAAAGAAAGAAAGAAAGAAAGAAAGAAAGAAAGAAAGAAAGAAAGAAAGAAAGAAAGAAAAGAAAGAAAATAGTATAATACATATAGGGAGGGACACCTGAGTGTCTCAGTCAGTTAAGCGTCCAGCTCTTGATTTCAGCTCAGATCGTGATCTCAGGGTTCATGAGTTCAAGCCCTGCTTTGGGCTCTGCACTGATGGTTAGGCGCCTGCTTGGGATTCTCTCTCACCCTCTCTCTCTCTGCCCCTCCCCTGTTTGTGCGCTCTCTCTCTTTCTCTAAATAAGTAAACTTAAAAAAAAATACACATACATAGGGAGGGGCGGGGGGAGAGATGACTGATAGATGACAGATGGATAAGCCTGAGAGATGGAAAGTAGAAGATGGGAAGGAAGAAGGTGGGGAGAGAGAGGGAGATGGGTGGATAGGCAGAGTGGCTGGCCTTAGCTGCTCAGAGGGGGCAGAACCCCCTGCCCCTTGACTGAAGCCATCCTCCCTGAACACGGAGTGAGCGGTGCCCGGGCCCGGCCCGAGGCCTCAGTATGTGGCTCGCTCTCAGGCTGGGACTTTCTTACTACTTGGTTGACCCTTGTTGTTACTGAATGAGGAATGTTAAGGTTCAAGATCACGAAGTGATTTTCCAGATGGGAACGTGCAAGGTGGCTTCCACATGGAGAAGAGGCTGCGTGTTTGTCCAGGTGGCTCGTCTGCAGTGGAGAAAGTCTGGGGCCGGGGGATCTGGCGGGAGGAAGGCTGGGTGTGCTGGACGAGCCTCGGACCCAGTGAGACTCCTCCTCTTCATAAGGAGTAAAAGGGTGCCCGCTGTGCTGGGCCCGGCAGAGGCTAGAGTTCCTCCCTCTCCTCACAGCCCAGATGCTATGGGTCGTGAATGTTCTTTCTTCCCATTTACAGCCAGAGGCCAGCACCGGGGAGCAAATACAGACTTTGGGGGCAGATACTACAGCAGGATCTTCCAGAGGCCAAACCAGCTGTTGTTTTCCTTATTTCTTCTCAAACCTGCTCCTGCCAAGGTCACTCCTGGCTTTCCATGCTCTCCAAGGTGCCTGGGCTCCCAGCCCTCATGACTATCAGCCCCCCACCCCGCCCCCCGCCCCCCGCCCCCCGAGGCTGCCTCAGGCTCCCAGACCAGCGGTCCTCCTGTTCAGGGGCCTGAGGGGGCCCATCGCCAGGCCCCAGCGGCTTTGAAGCCGCCCGCCCCGGGTGTATCAGGACATCCCTGCTGCGGTGACAGATCTTAATAACAATCGTTGTGCCCGACCCTCACCTGTGTGCTTTCCAAGTGCAAATTCACTAGTGTCACCATGACCCAAAGAGAGAGCCCCTCCCCATACTCACCTTGCAGCTGAGGGGACGGGGCATGAAGTCACATCACTGCCCAGAGTCACGCAGCTGGGACTCAGACCCAGAAGCCGCCACTCTAACCACCGGGCACGGTCCCTGCCCTCTGGCCCTGGGGTGCTGTGTCACCTCATCAAGTGCTGCCCTCGTCCCCAAGCCCGGGCACGAGCCGATGGGGCCGCCGGCCTGCACCTGCCCCAGCCCTCCATCTGTGCTGCTGGCCACGTCCCTGCCCTGAGTTTGTCCTGTCCCCTGGCTGGCGAGTCTCCTCTCACACCTGGTCTCCCTTGTGACCCACGAGCAGGCAAAGCTGACACTCCGTTCCTCCCCAAGCAGCCAGCCGGGCTTCCTTTATGTCCCCACTTGGGGGTGGGGGCACAGGGGGGAACCCGTGCTGACATGCCTACAGAGGAGGAGTCACTGCCCCGCTGCAGGGGGTCAGAGGACCCAGAGCAGGGAGGATGGGCCAGCCCGCCCCTCCCCTCCCCTCCCTTCTCCACCCCACCTCACACACACGAGGCACTTCTCTCTTGCTCTCTTTGGCCCTTCCCGCAGCCCTGATGACTCCTGGCAGCCAGAGCGGTGTCCTTTGAACTTAAGGCGGGTCAAGGCATTCTTCGGCTGAATCTCGGTGTCATGGCCTCCCTTCCCACCAGCGGCAAAGCTGGAGCCCTTTGCCAGGGCAGCTGTCACAAAGTACCACGCACGAAATGGCTTGCCCCACAGAAACGGTTGTGTCCCAGTTCGGGATGCTGGAAGCCGGTGATCAAGGCGATCAAGGTGCCGGGAGGTCTGCTTCCTCCCGAGGGCTGTGGGAGGATGTACGCCAGGCCTCTCCCAGCTTCTGGGGTCTGCTGGCTGGCTTTGGCGTTCCTTACCTTGTAGACACATCACCCCCTCTCTCTGCCTCCGTCTGCACGTGGTGCTCTCCCCGGGACACCTCCCGGGTCTGCGTCCGAATCCCCCCTCTCTTTGAGGACGCCAGTCCCGCGGGAGGAAGGCCCCCCGGTATGACCTCATGGGACAAATTACACCTGTAACCGCCCTATTCCCAAGTAAGGTCACATTCTGAGGTGCTAGGCGTTAGGACTTGAGTGTGTGGATCTGGGGGGCACACTTCTGCCCTCGCCTGGCCTGCATGGCTCCCCGTGACGGACCATCTCCCTGATACCTACTTTCTGCCCTCTGGCCGGCTCACGTTGCCCTGGTCCCCGGGCCTCCTCGCTGACCCTCGTCACGCAGGCTCCCCTTCAGGGCCTCTGCGCTCCTGCTTCTTCCAGCTCCAACATGCTTGTCCCCACGTCGCGGGTCCCCCGCTCACTCGCCCAGCCTCTCATCGAATGCGGCCTGCCAGAGAGGCCCCAGCAGGCCGGTCACACAGCACCACCCCCACTCTGCCCTGCCACCACTGCATCAGGGACCGGGAGCTGTCCACTGTCCCCGGCCTGCGACAGCACAGCGCAGTGGGTGCTGGGTGTGGCCGGCCCTAACTTCTGCAGGGGACGGACAGATGGCCCCCGCCCCATCTCCCCCAGCGAGGGGCCCTCGTGCATGTGTGTAGGCCTCCTAGTCTGCGTGTCTGTACCCCATCTGTACCCTGCTGACAGCGGCAGGAAGGCCCGCCGTCCAGCCCGGGAAGCAGGGCGCCTGGGGCTGTGGTCTGAGCAGGCTCTGGGTCTGGGTGGAGACTCCCGAGTGCCAGGCGCCCAGCACAGGGCCCCGCAGGAGCGTGTGGGGGCTCGGCCTGTCCCGGATTTCCTGGCCCTGTGGGGGGAGGTGTGGCCGCAGGAGCGCCTGGGTGAGGCCCCTCTAAAGTGCCAGGCTAGGTGGCCGCTCAGGTCTGTGGTGGCCCTGTGCTCAGCGGTCACTGGTTGAACGAGCGGATGGTTGCCCCCAAGCTCTGAAAGCTGAGTTCGGCCATTCGCACCGAGGCCTCCCTTTAGGGCCAGACGCTGGGTCACATTCCCAAGTGGGACCTCAGCGGTAGCTGGCGTCTGTCCGTCACAGCCGCGAGCACTGGCGCCAAGAGCCGCTCACCCTGCTGGCTTGTCCCGGGTGCCCCAAGCCCCCTGCCAGAATCCCACCAGGGCCCGGCTCTGCACCTTCAGAAAGTTCTCCGGGAAACCTCTCCTGGTGGACACTCTCCCGGTGATGCCTTGGGGACAGGGCCCTGCCCACACCAAACTGGCACAGTCCTGGGAAGAAGGGGGACCCCAGAGGGCAGCCGAGGACCACCCCCTGGGTCCCCTGCGGGCTACCGCCCACCCCTAGAGCATCCGGGATGTCTCTTGGGAGGCAGTAGGAGCCCCAGCTGGTTCACCGAAGAGCTCGAGTTCTGCAGAGAGGTTACCTCCTCCAACCATTCGGGTTGGCGTCCCCAAGGGGGCCCGGGAGCTGAGGGAAGCTGGGGGTCGTGAGTCCCAGACAGGAGATGGCAGGGGCCACCCCTCCGGCCCTCGCCCCCCTCCAAGCTCTGGCTGATGCAGAAACTGCCCAGCGTCCCCACCCTCCCCTTGGCAGCTGCCCAGGGTTCTGCCTCGTGTGAGGGCTCCCGGGGTGAGTCCTCCTTTCCTAATGTTCACCTGGGAGCTTCACAGGCGGTGGCGTGAGCAAAGCGTCCATTCTGGGAGGGGGGTGTCACAGGGTGGGGATGGAAGCCACAACTGCACTCGAAGGGATGCGGCGTGTGAGACGGTGTCCTTGAAAGTAGCATCTGGGACCCCCAGGAGCTCCTCAGCACAGCAGGGGAATAATCTGGAGGCAGGCTGGCGTGCAGGTCCCCTGAGAGAAATCTAGAGAGGCCCAAAGTGGGTACGCGAGAGGGACAGGTTGCCTCCCCCACACTCAGGACACAGACGCCTCTCCCTCCTGCCCCCTGGAAAAGGTAAACGTCACCTTGTTTTTACTACTACTGTGGTTGAAGCCATACAGGGACATCTGCCATCTTGTGCTGACATTCTCTGCACCTGCTCACCCTCTGTGTGAAGTACAAGGACGGGACCGTCGTCTCTGATCTCCCCGTCCCTCGGCAGGTAGAAACACGCCCCACCTCGTAAGCGGCGTGCTGGAGCCCCAGGCCTCGGAGGACCAGGGAGGTGAGGGCTTCCTGAGGCTCCGTGCCGCGGACCCTTGGCACCCGATGAACAGCAGTGCCCACAGGTGTCCGCGGGGTGACAGGACAGCCACACCCAGCTGGCCCTCCAAAGACCGGGACCCCTTACGCCCACCCGCCCCTTGGCGGGTGCGGACGGCATGGGCACTTGGGGAGGGTTTCTGACTCGGGCAGGGTCAGGGGACGTTCTCCATTCCCGAGGCCCTGTGTATACCGGCCCCTGGGGTCCCAGGGACAGAAGGCCCCGAGAAGGAGCCCCTGGTGGGAAGGGGCAGCCCCAGCTGGCCGGCCGGCCCTGCCCTGGGGAGCCCGGACCTGCTGCAGCCGGTGGTGCCCTGACGAAGCCACCTGCCCGCCCTTCCAGCAGGCCGGCGCCCCCCACCCTGCCCCACTGTGCTGCCGCGGAGACCCTGGGTTTCATCGCAGCCACAGCCCTCTCTGGCCTCCCCGTCTCCCCCCAGGCGAATCAAACTCCTGTGCCCACACGAGAGGAGACCAGGGCTGCCAGAAAGGGAGCCTGCCCAGCCAGCGGACGTTAAAGGCTGTCCGCCGGTCAAGGGGAGGGGATTCCCACGCCCAGATCTCTGTCCTTGGCTCGGAAAGTCCCTGCCCCAGTGCCCCACCCCAGAGGCCACCTTCCAGCACACGGTGAGGGCCCAGCCTGCCTGCAGGGGCACATCCGGGGGTCTCAGCCTCTAGGGCAAAGTATTCTCTAAGCTTCTCCAATGGTTCTAATGGCCGAGGTCAAGAAGCCGTGTCCCCACTCGAAACTTTCCGGGGCCAACTCTGTTCCTCATCAGGGATTTACGACACTCTAGGGTCTCGGTCTGAGGTCATTCCTACGGGAGGGTCCCTGCCGTCCCTTACTGCCAGTCAGCGTGCTGTGTGCTGAGCCTGTGGGAACAGCACAGCCGTCGTCCCTTTAGGGGGGTGGGGAGGATGGCGGCCAGTGCCGTGCACACCATAGAGCAAACAGTTACCACCCGTGGGCTGAGCACTGTGCAGAGGGAGGCCCCGGGGGTCGAGGTGGAGGGCCTGACTCCCTGGAAGGGCACGACAGAGCAGCTTAGCCAAGTGGCAGTGATGGAACGGTCGGAAGGGTGAATGTGAACCAAATTCTAAGGACAGGGATCTTGTTTTACGGTGCCCAAGGCTCGATTCCCGTAACCGGGGACCCAGCCGCTCCTTCCCCTGGGCCCTGCCTCTCGGTTTTCAGATGAGTGTCCCAATCCCGGTCCTTGCCAGACTCCCAGAGGACTGACCCCTGTCCCCAGCCCGCCACACTGCGTCTGCTGCCCCCCTGCCCCCCATGTGCCCCGCACTCACTATACGGTCTCGATCACGGCCCGACGGCCTGCAGTCTTCTTGCCATGCCAAGAAGTAGACGTCCCAGCCGGAAGGGGACTGGTCGCTGTGGTGGAGGCTGGTGGCCTACTTGTGTGTGGGATGGCAGTTAGGAATTCATAACTAATCTGAATCCCAGACTGGACAGGAAGGCTATGCTCTCTAATAGGAGGCGTCCCAGAACCTGTCACATAACCATCAAGGATGGAGGAATGGTGCCAACGTGATGAACCAAGGAGGGTAATTTCTATGGTATTTCAACCCGGGTTCTAAGGAGGTTTGCCCTACAAACGCTCC
Source organism: Neofelis nebulosa (assembly GCF_028018385.1). Taxonomy (NCBI): domain Eukaryota; kingdom Metazoa; phylum Chordata; class Mammalia; order Carnivora; family Felidae; genus Neofelis; species Neofelis nebulosa. The sequence continues at coordinate 4,092,851 of NC_080794.1, read as the reverse complement.
TCATTTGATAATGAACTGGCAAAGTAAGTAAAATTGGGAAATAATTACCCTGAACAGCACAGATGAATTTAGCACGATTTGCTTACTTGTTCCACTTGCAGAATTAATTAAAAAAAAAATTAAGAGCAGCAATAACAACCACAAAAGGCAACAAGAGTAAAGCGAGATGCGGGGAGGCACGTTATCTTGCACAGAACACAGACCATTCCTCTTGGACGGACAGATGGGTCTTCGTCCCTTTGTTTCTGGGGCCCGCTGACGAGTTCCCCCACCGAGCACGGGTGGTCCGCTACCCAGCCATCAAAATCACTGACTTGCGGATGAATGTAGGGTATTTTTGGACAGCAATCAGCATTACGGTATAAATCACAAACAGATGTTTGGCCTTGTCAGACTGAACAGACTACCAAATCACCGTCTCTGCTAATTCGCATTCGTCAGGGTCCCTTTTCTCCCCGTTTTTCCCTCTGAGAGGGTAACTTAGCTCTTCGGTGTGGGTGGATCAGATGGGCGCCGGCACCAGGTTGAGAGTGCCAGGCCAGGGGCTGCCCACGCTCCTCCCAGTCCTGTGGGACTCTGAGCGGCACCGTGGGTGGGTCCCTCCAGCAGGTGGGCAGGAGCGACCAGGTGGGGACACCTGTGGAGACGGGCACCCTCCCCCCCCATCCTGCTGTCTACACTGCACTGGATCCACATGAGGCAGAGGGCCCTTGCAGCCAAAAAGAGGCAGAGTGGAGGCGGGGCTGGAGGAGACCCCTGGAATCTCTGTATTAATAGGGTCCCTAAGGCACTCTCTCTCAAGGACATGTCTCTTCTCGGGGCCTCCTATACACATACGTAAGGATTTTAGAATCGCCAGATGCACAATTACTAACTTGGGACATTTGGGGTGAGGTGGAACATGAGAAAATGCACGGGACAGTCCTCAGGGGGCCAGCCCTTTAGCCCCTCTGTTTTTACCGACTGAATGCCTACATTGTCGCGGCTTCGGGAGACATGTCGATAAGGCAGTTGGTAGAACCGTGTGTGAGGTCACTATCTGCTCCCTTCAAAATGATAGTTCAGAATTAGAGCCTAGAAATTGTCGATGCTTACATTAAGCGACTCAGCGTCCTGGCGAGCACACGCCTTCCTCCCCCCGCTTCCCTATGAAACTGCCAGCGGTCGCTCCCTTCTCCCAGAGACATGGGCAGGACCAAGCCTTTGGGGCAGTCGGAACCCTTCTGTCGAGAATGGCCTTGTGTCCGCAAGCCTCAGCAGGAGCCCTGAGCCCAGGCGTGGCCGGCACGAGGGAGTTGGGGACCACGCGCATGTCAATGCGGGCCTGGGCCTGGCCAGTCACACCTGTGAGGGCTGCTTCTTAATGACCTTGATTTTAGGGGAAAACTTTTGTAGAAAACGAAGGCTGAGGCAGGTGGCTCAACCATTCCCCCCTCACCTTTTGAGGCAACTAAAAATGACACAAGCCTGTATGTTTCTTCCCTTTATCGCTGCTTATCAGATGAGCATAGGAGCCAAGGTCTTGAAGCAGGAACCGAATTGGATTTGCTTGCTAGGGTCAAATTACACTGTCAAGTGACACATCCCAGGGTGCCCGGGTCTGGAGCTTCCGGAAACGCAGGACTCTCGTCGATCACCCTGACCCCCGCTCCCCGTGGCAACACTTCCACTCGCCCGGGGGCTGCCGGGGGCTCTTGGCTCAAGCCACGTCCTCAGGGTCCCGGGAGGGGCCGTCCCGGCCTTGGCAACAGTGGACCAACCTGGGGCCCAGCTGCCCGTCTCGCCGCACAGACCTTGACGTTGGTAAGCACTTGCTGTGGCAGCCGGTTCCGCTTTCTTTTACAGGCGGGAGGAAAGGCCGGAGCCAGTCTGTCCAAGCACACGAGGCGTTGAGCCAAAGGCTGCCCGTGCTGAGCTCATCGGGCCCCATCCTAGAGAGCCACCCGGCCTTCCTGCAGACGTCCACGTCGGTCCACGAGCTGGCCCAGAGGCTCTCGGGCAGCCGGCTGTCCCTGCACACCTCGGCCGCGTCCCTGCACTCGCAGCCCCCACCGGTCACCACCACGGGCCACCTGAGCGTCCGCGAGCGGGCCGAGGCGCTGATCAGGTCCAGTCTGGGCTCGTCCACCAGCTCCACCCTGAGCTTCCTCTTCGGCAAGAGGAGCTTCTCGAGTGCTCTGGTCATTTCTGGACTCTCTGCCGCGGAGGGGGGCAACACCAGCGACACCCAGTCGTCCAGCAGCGTCAACATCGTCATGGGCCCCTCGGCCCGGGCCGCCAGCCAGGCCACACGGGTAAGGGGCTCGGCCGGCGGGCCAGGGTGGGCGTGCGGGCCCCCGCGTCTGCCATTGCCTCGTCCACGGGGGCCCCAGACAGGAGGTGTTCTGGCCGTGCGCGGAGGCAGACAAGTCGCACGGCACACGTCCCGCAGGTGATGACACACGGCAGGCAGTATGGAGCCTGCGAGACACCGGAGCTGGGCTGAACTGTTCTCCTTAGCTCCGAGCCCGGGATGCGAGCAGGTCCACTTCCCCCCAGAGCAGGAACACGTTCTCCTTCGTTCCCTTTTCACGCCAGTCTGGCCCGAGGGAGGGGGAAGAACACACATCAACACCGGCGTCAGACTACAGTCCGTTCCTTCCGCCGGATTCAATCTGAAAGCTGCCGTGGTGTGGCCTTCTGCGCATGTATTTAAATGCTAGGAAACGAGAGGTTGAGGGACTCCCCTTAAGCAAACGGCTCCTTACCCAGAGCTCCAGGCGAGCGGACGTGAGGCGAACACTCGCGCTTCGTAAGCGAGAAAGTGAGTGAACGGACACTCCCCACCCAGCGGTCAGGAGGCGAGGACGGGAGGCACAGGGCGCACTTGGGTGTCACAGTGCAGGTCTCCCGAACTCCTTCTGGGTGTTCACACATTCTCCTGCTCTAAAAAGCACGGGAGTCACGGCCTGCCCCTCTCTGGTTGGGGGACTTGTCTGCAGCGGGCTGACGGGGGCCACGCCACGGGAAGGTGCCCTTCCCACCCCTGGGTCCACGGTCGGCAGGAACCCCTTCCGCGGGGCCGTGGGGCCGCGGCAGTGGTGGGGTTGTGGGCCTCCTGGAGCCCCCAGGCCACACCGCCAAGGGCAAGGAGGCTGGCTCCTTCAGGAGTTGTAACTAGGTTTAGTTAGGTCACTAAGGTCTAATCAAGCTTCCCTCATAAAAATGCACAGTAACAGACTTTTCTCCCACCACTCAATCGGTTTAAGATGCCGTCTGTGGGTTGGTTCTGGGATTCTGGCAAATTCGGTTTCCCTCTTTCCAACAGGACAGCTGGGCCCTTGGCACTCTGTGCACCCAGGGTAAATAGCCATCCGTATGACGGTTCAGGGGCAAACCTGCCGTACTGAGCGTTCCTGCCAGGCGGGAAGTGTGTGTGTGGGGGGAACGCTGGCCAGAACCCAGGAAATCCAGGCACACGGTGACCTCTCCCCCGAGGGCCCGTGTTCCCAGCATGGCCACATGACCTGGGGAAAGGTCCCTGTGTGCAGAGCCCCTAGCTGCCCCTCCCCCCCCCGGCACATTGGACCCGTTTTCCTTCCTTCCCCACCGAAGCTAGAACCCCGGGGCCCCCGCATCTGACCTGGGACCTGCCGCGTTGGCAGGTTAGGTCGGCCCCTGCGGCGGCGGGTGGGGATTCGAAGCGGCAGTAGGTAACATTTGCTGAGACCCCTGCCTCTCCTTTCTCTCTGGAAGCACCTCTCTGAGCCGTGTGAACCCACCGAGGCCACCGAGCAGGGGCAGCTTCGCGACCGCCGTCTGGCCGAGGCCATGGCAGAGAACGGGGGGCTGATGTGCAGGAGAGCAAGCCAGGAGGACATGGGCCTGGACGACACGGCTTCCCAGCAAAGTGCGTCCGATGAGCAGTAGGGGGGCAGGGCTGGCCAGGAGCCCCTCCTGTGGAAAAACGAGAGCTGCTGTAGCCAACAGTGACTTTACCTCGGGTTCTGGAAGAGTCTCACGTGAGGATAAAACACGGGGCAGCACACACCCTTCCCCCGACACGGCTCCAAGCCACCCCCGGAGCCCCCCAGACGTGGGACGCACAACACACTTTCCAGAATTTGAAAATTCTAACAAAAAGCCATGTAATATCTTAAATAGAGTAAGTAGAGCACATAAATAACTCTTTCCTGCCCTGAAGAAACTAAGACAAGTGCATGTTAATAATTGGCATTTTATACATTACCGTTACCACGTTAAAGGGACAGCAGCACCCATCGTACCATCCGCTGGTCAAACGCAGTAGGGTTCAATCTACGCATAAAGAAAAGCTCACTTCTTTATAATATTTATGCAGACGTCAAGTCAGTGTAAGCCAGTGGCAGCTTTTCTGCAAGATACGTGGTAGTGCATGAAGTTGGGTCTAAAGTATCCCGTGAGAGATCCAGCGACGCTAGTGACCCAAGTTTAGAAATCTAGGCCTGTGGGAGCACGGAAAGCCACCTGGAATCCCATGACGCTCAACTGTAGTCCCCGGCTTCCCACAACCAGGCCTGTCTCGCCCGGCGCTCCCATACGCTCACAGGAATGTTCGCTGGTTTTCCGAGCCGAGCGATCCTTCCCGTGTCACAGAACACGTGCACACACCTTCGTTTTTGGAATTAAAATGTTTACAGTTACTGTCGTGTCCGGTTGTTGCTTGAATTCTGCTGTAGCCTTTATAGTGAGAATGACATTTGGGCAAATTCTGGGACTTTGCCCACCTGAAGACCCCCTACCGGGTAAAGCAGAAACCCAGTTCCTTGTGGATGTAAGGGGTGGGGGGGGGGGGGGGCGAGGGGGTCCATGAAGAGTATCATCACCGGCCTGTGGTTCATCCCTTCTGGAAAGAAAAGAGTTAGAAATTCTCATTTTGGAAACAGTTCTGCAAGTTTCTTCAAGGAATCTAGGATTTGGAAGTGTGGGGAGTAGGGGAGGGCGTGGTGGAGAATTTCCTTCCCCCCCCCCACCAGTAAGTAGATGGTAATACTTTTTCTTTTTTCAAAATAAGAATTGCCAAGTAATAATAATAGGTAGGCTCTGTAAGCAGAGGCACAGTACATTGTTCTCACATCAGTGATCCCTAGAAATGCAAAGTTGGCTGATTTAAATGCAGGTGATTGTCTAATGAGAGGCTGATAGAACCTTACTGTAGTTCTCCAAACTGGCCAAACCAAACTTGGCTGGCAGTCCCTGAAATCCTCTTGGGCCACTTTACAGCCAAGCCCTCAGGACTAAATGCCCGGCCCTGAGCTGTGAGCGTGGCCTCCCCACAAAGGGCATTTCCATGAATTCCATAAGAAAAACGACAGATGCCCAGTAGCAGCCTGATGTGAGCTGACCACCCAGTGGGCATCCAGAAGCAAGCGACACAGAAAGCCATTGTGTTCCACAGAAAATGAATCTCCTGGGGCACCTGGGTGGCTCGGTCAGTTAAGCATCGGCTTTGGCTCTCAGGTCATGATCTCACGGTTGGTGGGTCCGAGCCCCACGTCGGGCTCTGTGCTGACAGCTCAGAGCCTGGAGCCTGCTTCGGATTCTGGGTCTCCCCGTCTCTCTGCCCCTCCCCCGCTCACATTCTGTCTCTCAAAAATAAACATTAAGAAAAAAATAAGGAAATGAATCTCCTGAAAGAGCTGGAAAACCAACCGGTGGAGAGACACGTCAATGTAAACGAGAAGCCGAGAGCTCCCACTGCTCCTGTGCGTTGTTCTGCTGGTGCTTCGGGAGCGGCTTCCCTAACTGCAGACTCGGCCGCGTATCCCAGTTCTCGGTGCAGAGGGAGCAGAGCAGCTTGGTTATGGTTTGTCAACAACAGCGAAGGCCAAAGTCCTCGGATCCGAATGCAAGCGTGCGTTGTCTGCGGGAGTAGAATCCTCCGGGCGTGCATGGCGGGAGTGCGTACACGCACACACGCTTACGTGCGCAGGCACGCGTGCCCACAAAGGGAGAGATGGAGTCGGACCCCTTCCTGGACCCTGCAGGCCGGTGGGCAATGCAGCCACGCTTTTCCTCTACATTGTGGCGAATCACCTTTCCGTTTTTGACGCGCACCAGAGAATTCCTTGCAAGACACCGGATTAGCCCCCATTTAAAGGCGATATTCCTAAGGTGACATCTCCTGCAGGAGTCGTTTAAATGCGCTGCCAGCATACAAAGGGTTATGTTTTTGGACACTGAACGAAACGGTTTTCCCTCTAAAGAGGTTTGATATAAATCGTGTGGCTAACCGGGCATTATTGATTCTAAATCAATGGGTTTGCACTGTGCGCTGAAACCATCTGGCAGGTAGTTTTCTAAAATCACTCGATGCTCCGGCGTCTCCTTGCCCGTAAGGTGTGCAGCGCAGCCCTTGTGTCCTCAGCCCCTCTCAGGCCTCCTCCACTGTCCAGTGATTTGGTCCAAGTCATTACGTTCTGGGGACACAGCACCCGCCATCAGCACACAACACACACACCCATGTGTGCAATCTTCCCAGATGCAACCTTCGTGAATTCCAAGACGGGAAGAGAGAGAGGGGAAAGGGCCATTCCACTTTTTCTGGGCCACCATCGCCCCCTACCCCACCCTGGATGACCTGGGGGCTGAGAATGGAGGGGGCCTCTGGACTTGCAATTGTGCTGGGAGCCCTGACAGATGAGGGCCCATGAATTTGAGAGACTCGTCCATCCCTGCACATGCGCATATTCAGAGGCAGGGGGGAAAAAAGTTTTTTTTTAAAACGCTGTGCCGTAAGTGGCTGGTGGTGCAGTCAACTCATTCTCCACATCTGTTCTGCTCTGTCCCGTCCAACCATGTTATTCTAGCTGAAACTCTTCACACAAGCAGTACACCTGTCCATTTCGTGTTTTCAAAGTGAATTCTTCCTTCAAGTCTGGCCCCCGACCCAACTATCTGTTAGGTGTCTGGATTTGAAGAGTAGGCATTTCAAACTCAGATATAAACGGGAGCTCCTGACGTCAGCCCGTCCCTGCCACCGCACCCCTTCCTCACCCAGGGCGCCTCGTCTCGGGTAGTGGCACCGGTACGGGTGGACCCACGCCCCCCGCTTCCCCTCCGGTCCTGGCCTGTGCTCGGTACGCGGGCCTCCAGTGGTGTTCTGCCTCAGCGTCTCTTGAACACTCAGAATGCGCCTTCTATGGGCTGTGCGCGGTCAGTTGTGGGTTAGAGTCATTTGTGAAGTCATCTGATCTGGTACCACAGACTGGGGGGGCTGGGACAGCAAATGCTGATTTCTCACGGTCAGGAGGCTGGGAGGCCCAAGATCGAGGCGCCAGCAGATTCAGTGCCTGGTGAGGGCCTGCCTCCCGGTTCACAGATGGCCAACTCGCGGTGTCCCTGGGAGGCAGAGGGGAGAGCCCTCCCCGATCTCTTATAAGGGCCCTAATTTCGTTCATGAGGGCTCCACCCTCACGACCGGATCCCCTCCCCAAGGCCTCCCGCCTAACACCATCGCACTGGGACTTAGATTTCAACATAAGAATCTGGGGGGGGGGACACAGACATTCAGACCACAGCATTATCCTTTATTAAACTTCTTAAAACACAGGGAGAGCTTCTGGTATCTTCATATGTGCCCCCGATCATCCTGACAAATTATTTAAGGTCCCTGCCAGAGCCACCACGAAATGCTCTTCCAGTTTATAGCTGCCAGTTTATCCCAGCAAAATGTCAGCTCCGAGATCTGGGGGCAAACGATGCACAGAAAAGGACAGAAAGCTTCAACAGGGACAGAGTGGGAGGAGTGGAAAGACATTGGGCTTTGGAGCCACACAGACTTGGTTCAAACTCTGTATATGCCACTAAAGGCAGGTTTCTTTACCATTGAAGAGGAAGCACGCAGAAGCTTGCATCCCCTCTACGTGTTGGGGGCCGTCCCAAATCTGTTCTGCACACTGGGTACCTCCGAGGACCCTGTTTCACTCACCCTCCACAGCCCATCTGGTTTCAGCTCTCAGTGCCCGCAAACTAGCGATTTTACCTTCTTGCGAGAAATTTCACTAGCTTTCCTTCTCAGACACAGTCAGTGTACTATATAGTCATGACTGAAAACACAGAGCTCAGGACAAGCAGCAGAGAGGAGAACGTCCCTTCGCACTTTGACAGACAGGCCCCTCCTGCAGGGCCAGTAAAGGCTCCACGTGATGGGCTCCCTCTGGCCAGGGCGGACCGGCTGCACCAGGCCTGTGCGGGGTCCGTCTTCAGGGGCACGTAGGTGACGCTTCCCCAGCCTGTTCCCTTTCTCAGTTTACCTGAGGCCGCACGGGGATCCTCAGGACTGTGGGCATTGGCGAGTAGGTCTGAGGCAGCGGCCAGGCTCCCGGGGCTCGGGGAAGCCTCTGCTGCTTGAGTCAGTGGCGTGGCCATCCGGACACACGGAGGTGCACAGACCACACCCGCGTATGGCCCTCCTTCAGGTCTGGCGAGCCTGGCGCAGGTCACGCACAGCCTGTCAGATGCCCTGAACAGCCCAACCGGGCATGGGCAGCGGGACAGAGATGCCCTCGTCCCCACTCTGGATCTGTAATAAGAGATTAGTTCATAAGCTGGTAGGCCTTTCAGCTGTGACCCCTCAAAGGCTCAGCACATCCGGACCAAGCTTCGGGAGGCTTCCTGGGGAAACACCAAAGAAAGGATCCTGACCAAAGAGCCCGTCACGGGCCACCGACCACTGTCCCGCCTCAGAGACACAAGTGCTTCCCGTACTGTCCAGTGTGCCCAGTGCCCAGGACCCCTCACTCCGCACGCCCAGACCGGGCCACCCTTCCAGACAGGGGCACGCCTGGCATCCGTGCCAGCTGGGTCTGGAGCTAAGGCTGGCTGCTCACGTATCCTGGAGATTTGCGCATCTGCACCAGAAAGGACCCAAAAGCACCGTGCGGTCACCGTAGTACCGTCAACCACCTGCCATCTTTTCCACAGCCGCCCCGCGACAGGCTGAACCTGAACTTTCCACACCATTCTCGACAGCCCCAGCTCCCGGCACTGGGCCCTCCCCAGGGGATCACACGGACGGCTGCTGCCGGCTTCCTTCCACGCTGTGGCATCGCCTTCCTTGGACGACACTCGTTTCCCCCTTATTCTGGAAGGGAAACGGGGCACGGAACGGTTTAAGGCCGCGTCTAAGTTGATGCGGCCAGAGTGGGGGCTCCGACCCGAACCCACAGGCCTGAGTACAGAATGAAGACCTGCCTCCCACACAGGGCTCACGCGTTTGCACCAACACATTTATTTTTATTTTATTAAGCAATAAGCAAACAGACGATGGGATGGGCGGGGAGGACCGAAACTGGCCTTTCCCTGAACTGTTTTTACAAACCAAGTAACTAGTGTCCCTTGAAACCACAGCTGCAACTGGAGCAGGGTCTGAGTTCAGGACGTGCAAAATCGATTAGGTAGCGGCCGCTCCTCTCCCCCTTCCCCGGAACACGCTTATGAACTTCAGTGGGGGCGAGTTCCATCTAATACTCCGAAAGCCATTTCTCATTCCATAATTTACCAGAATCATACACGTAACTGCAAGGGGAAATAAACAGACCCCCTCGGCATAAATAAGCCGCGGCGGACTGTTCATCGTGGGGCGCCGGTCGGGCATTAAGGCTAACTGATCTTTTAAACATTTTTTTGGAGAACAGCTGTCAGGCTTTCTCCGGAAAGGCCCACAAGGCTTCCGAAGCCGGAAGGCCTAAGTCCTTGCCAGGCAGGGCCCCAAGGAGGCTCCGCGTGAACCAGCACACCTTTTCAAGTGCACGAAGCAGGGATGCAAGCCGTCTTCACTGCCTGCCGCTCTGCACACACGTCACGATATCTGGCAGAAGGCGGTTCCTGTTCTCCTTGGTGACCTGTGGGAGGAAGCAAGACAGAAGGCTTCAGAGTCCCTTCCTTTTCCTCAATCCTCTGACAGGCAGTGCTCTACGGGGAGAGCCTGGGAAGGGGGGGCAGGTTTCGTAAGCCCCGGCCAAGAGTGCTGTGAGGACAGGACACGCGAGGTCGAATGCCACCCCCGCTTCTGCAAAGCGACAGCTCAGACAGTGGAAGTGGTTCTAACCACGAGGAGCCGGGAGCTGACCCCCTCATGGGGCTCTGGGTAGACGTCAATGCAGGTGGGACGCAGCCCCCGTGCGACCTGACCTGAACCAGAACCGCCTACGAGGAGCCCACCGAGAGTGGCCGAACCTGAACTCTGGGAAGTCCCAGAAGTCAGTAATCTACTCGTCTCTCTACATGGAAAAGCCTCTCGTCCTCTACATGGCGAGGAGCCTCTGACGTCAGTCAACTCCCCATCTGCAGGATGGGGAAGCTAAGTCCGGGGGGTGCAGGGACCACACTGAGCCCTCGGAGGTAGCTGGGGACACAGCAGAGGCTAGACCTGGATCCCCCACTCCGGCTACAACCTCTGTAATTCGCATCCTTCCACAAAGGAACCGGGAGTTCATTCACACTTTACCCGGTGATCTGTTTTCATTTTCCTTTCCTTTCCTTTCCTACTGTGGTCCCAATGAGTCCAAGAAAAGCATTTAGATGCCCCTCCCTGGGTGGGGGGTTGGACGGTGGGCGGTCCAACCAGGACGGTGATAGGGGCAGGGCCACCTCCTCAGCTGTCACCTGTGTGTGCCTTCTGCTCGGCCCCCACACGCACCCACTCAACATCGATGGGGTGGCGACCAGAAACTGCGCAAGGTACCAGGGACACAGAGAGGACTCCGATAGGGACTTGACCTCATGGAGCTGGCAGAGCAGAACAGAGGGACAGATGTGGACAGTGAGCGCACTGGTGGTAAAGGGTCCGGGAGAGAAACTCTGGAGAGGCGCACGGGAGCTGCAGCGGGGCGAGAAAAGACTTCCGTGGACTGGACTGGACTGAATTTTGACCGGTGGACACGGGAGAAGGTCCCCCAAAGACGAAAGCAAAGAATCGCAGAAAGAGGAAGTGAGTGCATCTGGAGAGCCAGCAGGCTCAGTGCCGGCGGACCCGGAGACCGGACTGCCCACTGCACGAGTCCACATCCGCCCATGTCTAACGGACCACCTGGCACAGAGCAGGCGCTAAATGAACGTGTGATGGAGACGCACGGCGGGCTTCATCCCCGTGGTTCCCCAGCACCCACTCACCCTCCTCAAAGAGCACTGTGACCTTCCCCTGGGAGACGACGTCATCTAGGAAACTGGCTCCCGGCCAACGAGTTCCAGCTGGGCCTGAAGAGCCTCCCGAGAGCCCGAGTCCTGAAAGGACTGAGTCAAGCAGCAAACGGCGAGGCCACCACCTCTAACACTAAGTCCAAGGACGCGGTGCACTAGTCCTTGCCCTGTTGCTCTGGTCTGTGGTCCCAGGAGGACCATCAGCTCTGCTCCGGCTTGAGGAGAAACTGCCACACAGCCTTGCAAGGCTTTCTGTTGCTGTTTTTGCTTAAATTAGCCAAGTGCCTCTCTGCTGTTTGCATTCAAGGAAGTCTGCTGATGTGAACGGAGGAAAGAGGGAGACAGTGGTGGGAACTGGCAGGCTCATCAGGGGGCTTCGTAACCCCACTGTGCTAGCGGAGAGGGGCCGTTAGATCCCTTCCTCCCTGCTGACTTCACCAGGAACTCCCCTAGGCTCTGCCCTTAGAGTCTGTGACAGTTTATCGTGTGCTTCTGAGGGCAGAATACAAGATTAGGGGCATTCGGGGCTACTTCCCCTAGAAATGTAAGATTTATAACACAGGAGACGTGGAGCTGGGAGAGGAGGGACGCAAAGGAAAGACAGAGGAAAGGAGAGTACAGGAGACGTGGGGGAGGGGGGGGAGGAGGAGAGGGAGAGGGAGGAAAAGAAGAGACCACTTGGACCAGAGGGAAAGAATTAACGCCAACTTTGCACAGGTGAGAAAGAAGGGGCAACTCGGGCACTGCTCGTTCCAGGCACCCCTGCCTCAACTATCCCCTGGGTTCTCTAGCCAGCCACCGAAAGGAGTGCACGGTCATGGGCATTTGATCCTCCACTTGTACGGGGGACAGTCCCACTGGTGCTCGGTTGTAAATGCGAGCTGCCGTGAGGAGAGCACGGAGGGTGGGTGGGGGCAGAATCCACATCTGCAGGGAGGCTGGGGCAGGAGCGGAGGCTCCATGCCTACTCCGTAAATCCCCAGGCTTTCGAGAGGGCGCTCGGGGGGGCCTGGGAAGGAAGGCTGAGAAGGTGGGAAGCCCCATGACCCCAGGTGCCGGGTCTGCGTGGAGGCTGGTTAGGCGGCACAGCCAGGGCGGGCAGAGCAGGGGGATCTAACAGGCGTGGGGCTTCAGAGGGAATAAAAAGGAGCGCTTACAGGCCACGCAGGCACAGTTCTGTATGTCTGGGCAATGCCTCACCATCTACTTCGTACGGTCATGATCACGTGGCCACCCTGGTCTCAGGACCCAGCTCGCAAGGCCCCATCTGGTCTCGGTTCAACTTCACGCCGGGCCTCCGGTTGGCGAGCACGCCCCAGCTCCATCGCCCAGATGTGAGTGAGCCCCCGCCCCACCCGGGCCCTCCGCGGGAGCTGTCGGGGGTAAGGGTGTCACAGCAGGGGCGGAGGCGGTGTGTCCCACACGCTGAGGGCACGCTCCAAGCCTGAGTTCCATAGAAAAAAATAAACACTGGAAAAGATTCATTTTGAGAATGTTTTTGTGTTAAAAATGTGACGAACGCAAAAAATGACATTAATATTTTGCTACCCCCCTTTGATTGCCCTAAGATTGTTTCTGAAAATTCCACAGTAAGAGGTCTATATGAAACTGTCTACAGTGTTCAGTTATTACTGTTACGTTCCTTGCGCGTTGAAGACGGGCTCTCAAATGCGAGAACAAGTAAAAATCATCTGTCAGCCTCAGGGGCCCTCCCCTGCACGCACAATCCTTGTCTTGTATTCAACCACCAGAAGGCTGGCCACAGAAAGCCCTTACCGAGGAGACAGCACTGGGCGCAGAAGAGAACGAGCTGAGGAAGAACGCAGGAAGGAAGCCCCTGCACTCTCCACCCCACTGCACTGCAGCCTCAAGAGAAAGGATGCCAAGTGAGACCTGAGCCCTCTGCCCTGTCCAGTGGCCCTTGATGAAGATCAGACCCTAAGTTCCCTGGGGACAGGGGCATCTCATTCATCCTGTGTCTGGCACATGGTGGGGGTGGGGGTGCCCAGTAAATGTTTACTGCATTCTGAGCTGAGCAGGGTCTTTGAAACACAGCTGAGCGATAACATAAAGATTGTGAAGACTCTGACCGTCTTAAGCATCCACGTTGCTCTGTGTGTGCTGCCTCCAGGGGCCACAGAAGGACCTGAGAGCGACCAGTCAACAACCTGGACACCCGGACATCAGCGAAGCTGTGTATATTCAGATACAGGAACAGGCAGCAGGGAAAATGCCCCTCACCGCACATACGTTATTTTCCTTGAACCTGTGGGAAAGACCCTGACAAGTTCCTAGTAAGCAACGGATTACAGAAAGAAATTTGACAATGCTTGTTATCATAAGTTAACACACATCCAAAGTTATTACTAGCCTGTTTCATGTTGTGTCTTTAGGTTACTGAACCTAAAATTAGGATTATTCCTGAATCCAATCCCTTTTGCTCTACTTTTTTCATGGAGGTTAAAGTTTCCAAGCCAAGAATTATTTTCACGTTGTATCAAGTAAGACTTTGCCTGCCTTGAGTTTACAAGATTTCCTTCTGTATTTTCTTCCGAGAACTATAGTTTAGTTCTTAAATTTAGGCCTAGGATCCTACTCTGAGTTAACTCTGGTAGATGATGTAAGGGTCCAACTGCCTTCTGTGCATGAGGATGTCCAGTTTTCCAGCACTGGATGCAGTTTGCTGAAAAACATTTCTTTCCTCATTACATTGTCTCAGCACGCTTGCTGAAAATGAACTGATCCTCGACGTAAGGATTTATTTCTGGACTTTTAGTTCTATTCTATTGATCTATGTGTCCAGCCTTCGGCCAGGACCGTACTGTCCCGATCACTGAAGGTTGTAGTAAGTTTCAAAATCAGGAAGTAGGAGTCCTCCAACATCGTTCTTTCTCAAGACTGTTTCAGTGGGGTCCTTCCCATCTCCACGTGAATTTCAGGACTGGCTCGTCAACTTCTACAAACACTCTGCCTGACTTTCCACCCAGAGGTTAACAGATATTCTCTCACTCCTGTATCTGCAGGAGTCCACAGACCGGGAGGGCAGCAGCAAATTCCCATTCTTTTTTTCAACGTTTTTTTATTTATTTTTGGGACAGAGAGAGACAGAGCATGAACGGGGGAGGGGCAGAGAGAGAGGGAGACACAGAATCGGAAACAGGCTCCAGGCTCCGAGCCATCAGCCCAGAGCCTGACGCGGGGCTCGAACTCACGGACCGCGAGATCGTGACCTGGCTGAAGTCGGACGCTTAACCGACTGCGCCACCCAGGCGCCCCTTTTTTTTTTTTTTTTTTTTTTTCAACGTTTTGCAAATTCCCATTCTCATGTTAGTGAGACTAACATGCTTTATGCCCTGCTTGGTGAAAAAACCCACCAAGGAACAAGAAGAGGTCTAAGAATTTTCAAAATGGAAGGAAGTCGGGACCTACTTCCTGTTATTCTTGTGATCTTACAATCCACAAATAAAAATTAAAAGCATAAAAACTGCTTTATGGAAAAAAAGACAAGTATAAAAGGCTCTGAATTCAGGATAGTGGAATAGATTTTAGTTATAGCAACACTTTATAAAGTAGAAAACCAAATGATTTCCAGGAACCTGAGATTTTTTTTTTTTTTTAGCAAAATCATCTGAACCACCCCGTCAACAAAGGAAACAGGACGGCATTATGCTAACACTCAGGCTTGGAAGTGAGACAGACGGAGCCTTGAACCCTAGCTCTGCAGCCTACTGAGACCTTGGACATGCTATGCAGCCTTGATAAAATAAAGGTTACGTGACACACCCACCGGGGTACTGTGAAGTCTGCACTGGTGGGTCTACAGTACTGGGCACAGCACCCAAGTCCAGTGCTCAGTGACTGGTGGCCACGTCGGCATCTAAATGAACGTTCCAGGCTCCAGCTGCCTCTTCTGTCCCATCAGCAAATAACATTCCCAGCGTTTCCATCAAGCAGATATTTCAAAGGAAATCCAAAGAAATATGCTTTCTAAATGCCTCTAAGACAACCGAACTCGTGCGTGCATGTGCGTGCGTGTGTATGTGTGTGTGTACATGTGCATGTGTGTGGCAGGAAGTGACGAGCAGGGATAAAATCTTTTCTTCGTGTTACTAGAGAACGAGGAAAACAGTGCACACAGCTCTTTCTAGTAATCTTGATCCATGGAGATCTTCCTCTCTTGCCTCTGCAGCATTAATGTAATTATACTCAAATAAGCAACTATGAAATAAATTAAAACCATTTTTCAGTGGCCACACTTAGAGACCAGTAAACTCTACAAGACATGAAAAAAAAAAAAAATTTAACCAAGCTTCCTAAAGAGAAACCTAACAGGAAGGCGACCGTCAATACCCACACCACGACAGAAGCTTCTAAATTACCAAGACCATCCTCCAATGACGGGAGCGTTAGATCTTTTATTATAGTACCGCAAGTCCCTGAGGCTCTGTTCTTCCTCGCCACCCCCCTCCTCAAGTCTGCTCTGTTGGGCAATTTCTATTGTTCTACCTCCAGGTTTACCATTTCTTTCCTCTGTTGTCTCCATTCTGCTGGGGAGTCCCGCCAGAGACTTACCTCATTCAGTTATTTTGGTTCCACAATTTTTATTTGACTCTTCTTTATGTCTCCCATAGCTTTGCTAGACCTTTTCATTTCTTCATCGAGACTTTCTATTTTTCTTGTATTTCAAATGTGTTGGCAAGTGATCACGGAAGCGTTTTTGTGACGGCTGCTTTCAAACCTCGGCCCTGCGATTCTAACGCTCACGTCACCTTGCTGTTGGCACGTGTTGGTGTTTTCACTCAAGTTGCTTTTCCCGGTTCCTGGCAGCACAAGCGATTTTCAGCTGTGTCTGTGGTGGGTCCCCTGGCTGAGCTTCCTAGCCGGAGTGCCACCTTCTTTCCACCAGTCAGGTCTCCCTACGTTTGTTTTATGTGTAACGTCCAACAGTTTCAGCTACAGCTCACAGGAGGAACAGGGAGAAGTGTGTCTATTCCACCGTATCTAGAACTGGAAGTTTCCAGGTGTTTTTCTGAAAGGCAGTGCTGTTTGCCTGACGCTACTAAGAATAAGTCTAGACGGGGCGCCGGCATGGCTCAGCTCGTTAAGCGTCCGACTCTTGATTTCATCTCCAGCCACAACCTCACGGTTGGTGGGTTTGAGCCCTGTGTTGGGCTCTGCACCGACAGTGTGGAGCCTGCGTGGGATTCTCTCTCCCTCCCTCTCTCTCTGCCCTGCCCCCGCTCATGTGTTCTCTCTCCCTCTCTCTCTCAAAATAAATGAATAAACTTAAAAAAAGAAAAGAAAAGAACAAGTCCCTACGATAGGAGTAACGTCAAGGGGCGTACTTTCCCCCACGAGTTCAGTCCCGTCTCCACGGTCCTGACACGCGCAGCTGTTCGCAAGGAGAGGCTGCCCTCCCTACCTTACACAACCTACTGCCTTACCCGGAATGTTCTTCCTTCTTGTCCTTCTTTTCTCCACTTCCTCCCTCAAAACCCCACAAGAACCACTTCCTTCAGGACACCTCTCCCCACCCCCCTTCTGCTCACAGAATTCTCTCCCTTCTCTGCTTCCAGATCTTGACTGTCACATCATCTATCTTTCTTGAGGGAAGGGGACATGCTTCACGTGTGCTGTCGGACTAAGTGCTGGACACAGAGGCTGCTCTCAAACATGGATTCGGAGAACTCTACTGCGTGTTAGAAACACAAAGGATGCCAGAAATATCTAATCGAAGCCCTAAGTTTGCACATATGGAAAATGAGATTCCTCATATAAAACGGGAACAGAAAGATCACACAAGCTCCAAAGGAACACATGAAAGAGAAGAATAACGGGGTACATAAGCCCCTATCTCTCGCATAATTAACCAAAAGCCAATCATTTTATTTTCACATCATTAGGAGCAATGATCACTTTGCCCAGAGAATAATTTCCAGTTTTAGAGGAGAAGATGTGGTATTATTTTAAGACACGATGTTCTCCTCTGGACATCAGGGCCAACTCCCCTGATCCCACTCACGGCTCGTAGACCGTGCTGGTCTGCAGACGGCCAGTCTCTGGACCTGCCACTCCCCACCTCCCGCCTGGAAGCCGCCTGGCCTGAGAACCACTCGTCTTTCGTCATCTCTCACTGTTCACTGCCTCTATTTCCACAGGAACTTTAGAAACACAACCACGAACTCACTTGGAGGCCACGTAAAGTAAGAGACAGAGAAAAAGAACAGCACGAAACTGAAGACGAGGGCCCCAACTTCACAGATGTCGCCGAGCACGTGGCCTCTCGGGGCCGCCCGCTCACCCGTGAGCTCCTCCGAGAGGCTCCCTGGCTGGACCCGTCTCCCCAGCCACCTCCAGCCCAACGACCGCGCCAACCTGCCTATCTTCTCCACACTTAGCAACATCCGCATGGCTGAGCTGTGTGCCCGCGCTGCTGCGGTCCGGCCCCCCCCCTCAGCAAGTCCACTCCGGGGGGCGGGGACGTGGTCTTGTTCAGCATCGCAACCTCGCTCACAGTGGAACCCGGTCGACACTTACTAAATGAAGGAAAGGAGCAAGGACTGCACCAAGTTTTCCAAGTCTGGCTGCTCTGACCCTGACATGTGTCTCCTGCCCCCACAGTACCCCTGGAGACTGTGGTGACGGCACGCGGACGGCCCGCTAGGACCGGCGGGCCACGGCGGAGGCACGGCAGCCAGCGACATCCGGCGCTCGTGGTACCTGGCAGCCGGAGCTTGCCTCCCGTTCTGGCTGGTGGGGCGGCCCTGCCAGCCTCCTTGTTCCGGGGCCCTCGCAGGGCCTGGGTTGAAACGGGGGGTGGGGGTGGGGAGAGCAGGTATGGGCAGAGCCCGGCGGAGACGCGGCTCTCGCCGACAGAAGGGTGGCACGGCGCAAGACAGCATCTAAGGACACAGACAAAGGGCTGTCAGAGGCCCGTACGTCGGCTCCGACATCGCCACAGGATAGTGTGACAGCACCGGTCCTGCCTCCCACGTGCCGCACCGCAGAACCCCGACAGCCCCCCGGTAGCCCCCCGGGAGCCTGTCAGGGCAGACTGCAGGCGTGCTGTCCGTGTGGCCAAAGGGACTGAAGAAACGAATCTTTCATTTGCTTGAAACATAAACAGTGACAGGCGGCTGATGGCCAGCGCACTGGCCAGCGCAGAGAGCGCATTTCCATCATCGGGGAAACTCCTGGTGCACAGCGCTGCTCTGTGGCAGACGGAGGCCACAGGGACATGTGTCCTTTCATCCATGACACGTATGACTTAAGTTCTGTAAGTTCCTAGAAAATCAGACTCACCTGGATCTAGCCTAAGGCGGGGTGGGGGGAGGGGGGTGGAGAGATGGTCTTTCAGAGCAAAGGCACACCTCAGAGCCACCCCGCTGAGGTCACCCGCTCCACTGTCACAGACGCAGGGACCGGTTGTACTCACACTGAACACCTGAACGTCGTTCCTGTTTCTTATCTCTTCCACGAGGGCCAGCGGCTTCCCTTTAGGCACCGGGATTGTGCCCAGGACGACGGTCCCCGGCGTGGACAGCGTCTGGCGGACAGCCTGGATGAAAGGCTGACTGAAGAGCTCCATTTTCCCAATCTCATCGATGACACACACTCTCTGCCCTGGGCCGCTGCCGGGACCTGCCTGAAGACAACAAAGACGCCAGGGTCACCTGAGGCAAAGGGCCCAGGGGTCCCGCTCCCCAGCCACTCACCAGCTAAGCCATCCCAGGGCGAGTCAGTTAAGCTCCGGAAGGCAGAAGATCGTCTCCACGGGACACTTAACTGGCAAACGGATCTGGAAGAGCTCCCTTGGAAACCGCAGCAACCAGAAAATTCAGTTCCCTAAGCCACCCAGGTTCCTGGCAATTTTCTCTCTTCTAGAATGGTTCCAATAATAACCAAGCTCTGTATTTATATCCACCCAGGAAAGAAGCAGCACCCACATGCCTCAGGTTTAAACGAAACGAGACAGCAAGTCTGGGAGCCCTTATTAATAATACTGGCCTCTTTTTTTCGGTTTTGAGCTGTGTGAGATTCCCCGTCTACTGGGAGGAGGAAGCCGCTGCAGGCAGAGGCCGGTGTGTATCATAATCTGCACTATAAGGGGCAGTGGAAAGAAGGGAAAGTTAAAAGGAAAGGAGTCTTGGTTAAAAGAAAAAAGTGAGCAGGGCTGTGCCCTTTAAACCTCAGATTCCCTTCCTAACGACTTCACTGCGTTCCTTCCTTGAAAGCCCCTCTCGGAACAGGTGTGGCGGCCAGCCTCCACAGGCCCTACTGCCTCCCAGCTCCTGGGACTCCCCCCGTGTCCAGTCCCCCGCCACAGGGTTTCAGCGTTCGTCCCCGCGACCATCCCTGAGACGAGGCAGAACGCACTGCTTCTACTGTGGTCTCAATCTCTCTCTCTCTGGGATGGCTCGCTGCCGTCTTGTGAGCACACTCAGGCAGCTGATGGCCAAGTCCACGTGGGAAGGAACCGAGGTCTCGCTGCAACCCTGAGAGTGAGCTGGGGGGCGAATCCTCCCCAGTCAAGCAGCAGATGACTGCAACCTCATGACAGACGGGAGCCCGGACCTCCCGGCTGAGCCATTCCTGGATTCCTGACCCAGAAAAACTGTGTGAGATGATGTCCGTGGTGTTAAACCCCAAAATTCTGGGGTAACTTGTTACACAGCAACACTAATGATCACTGATAATGGTCACTCATAAACATGTCCTCTCTGGAAAGCCTTCCCAGAGAAAGCTATGAACAGTCCTTCCATAGCGGGGACACAACACAGATTAGCACTTGAGTGAATGCTGAGTGACAAATACGTTTTATGTATCTTGGTATAAATGATTATTTTCCTCTATGCAAAGCTGATCTACAAAGTACTTTTCACTATAGTTCTTAGACTCCTTAAATAATGACGTCAATATGTTCTCAGAAGGCGGGGCTGAGTTAAACTAGATTTAGCTCAACTGCCAACCCTGAAGCCAGAGTACAGTGCGGTCGGGGCGGCGGGGGGCAGTGGTCCCCACAAGAGATGGGACTGGGGGAAGATCCCGAAGCCTGCATGGTACACAGAGGACGGTGGAATCTATCCAACAGATGAGAGATTCCAGCCAGGGAGGACCACAGGTTGTGCCCAAAAGGCCGCTAACTTTGTGGAACCTGGAAGACAAGTTAGGCATCTTCTGGAATAGACGACATGAGATTTGGGGTCTAATCCTAGGCAGTTATTGAAGGCAAGCATTAGGGAAGTGGTTTTCAAACTTTCATGTAAGTGGTACTTTTATTCTTTTCTGACTTAATATCACATACATATTTTCCCACTCAGTTTATTAGCAGGAAGACCAGGAAGGGGCACATCCAAGAGAGGGTCTGTATCCTTAAACTCCTGTGTTTTTAAGGCATTTCATTTTTACCTCTCAATTGCACCCACTTGTGTGTGCGTGCGTGTGCGTCTGTGCACGCGCACCTGTTTCCCGCTCTTAGAGGCAGGGACGAGGCCCCATGCATCTTTTTCTTTTCCATGGAATTGAGTGATGCAAAGTTGAGCTGAGGCAGCTAGTGTTGCCCTCCAGCGACGGGGTGAGGGCGTCTGTGGAATCAATCGCTAATTTCCAAATTTCTCCTTCAAAAACAAATGCCCAATTTGGGAGACATTTTAAAAGCTGGCAGCTACCTTCTCATTAGCATAAAAACAGACACCCCACAAGGGCAAGCCGTCCCAATGGCCTGACTCTTACCAAGGAGTATTTGGGGCATTCTGCTGCCTCCAGAGACCAGGAATAATTGCAGAGGTCATCCTTCCACAGGCATCTAGAAGCCAAACAGGGTGCTATCCTGGCCCATCAAAATGAGAGTTTGAAAGCAGTCAATTCAGAGAAAGAGAAACAATAAGATGTGTGTGCCTGTGTACATGTACATATGCAGGCAGCACGTACATATGCACATGGGCACGTACGTGAATATATGAGTAGGTATAAACATAAAGCACGAGGCTCTCCAACCACCTTTCCTCAGATTCCCTACAACGTTCACCAACGGGAGCTCACCGGCATTATTTAAGCTTCCACGCAAAGATATCTGGACACACATGCATACGCTATGTTGCACCAATCGGAAATGTTCGTTTTCAAACCTCAGTTTACAGGAAATCCTTATTCTGTCTAGAATTAGGGACTTTTATCACCCAGAAACTGTAAGAATCTCGAAAATAAGTCTGGGATTTTTGACAAAAAAATGCTAAGTTATTCATGCTCAATTGAGAGATATTAGAAACTCAGAAGCCTGTAAACACCGTTTTTCCTAAATAACGTGAACATTTAGTCAAGCCTGTGATAAAGGAAGCACTATCATATTCACGATTGTTTTTTTATATAAACTCAAGCAACTTTAGAGGGAAATAAGAACAAACCAGTGAGCACACATTATCCTGTTCACACTGTAATAAAACCCTGCCGGCACCAGGGCCCGGGTCTGAAAACTACCAGGAGCCTCCCCAGCCCTCCCCAGTGCGGCTGCGAAAGTGATAATGGGCCCCTGGAGCATCACCTCTGAAGGTGTGCGGTAAGGAGCTCACGAAGAACTTCTGGCGGCTTCGCACCTGGCGTCTTTTTTCTTCCCACACCTTCTCTCCACACGGGACGTAAGAGGCGGCAGGACTGTGGACGCTACCCAGCAGCCCCTGTACCACTCACCGCTCCCCTCCCCCCCCAACTCCCCACCCCTCTTCCCGGGGCCACTTACCACCCCTCTCCCCACACTCACCACCCCTCTCCACCCCCCCCTACTTACCACCCCTCTCCCCACACTCACCACCCCTATCTCGGGCCTACGTTTCAGATGACTGTATATTTTCACTGTCACAAAGAGGTAGAAACACTTGTTTGTGCAAGGCGTATTTCAGTTCTTGGGGTGTTCTGAGAGAAAGGATATTTCCTTGGGACAGAGTCGTAATATTGACCAGCCAGTGGTAAGGGAAGCCATGCAGAATTTTATAACTTGGCTTACACTCAGCTAGTTTGCTTTCTGGAAAGATTAAATCAGTTGGGAGCAACAAGATATCTGTGTACCAGCTACGCCAGAGACCTAAAAATTGTGTGACTTTTTTCAGTTTCTTGTTTAATCTTTAAAAGCACTTTTAAGGGGCGCCTGGGTGGCGCAGTCGGTTAAGCGTCCGACTTCAGCCAGGTCACGATCTCGCGGTCCGTGAGTTCGAGCCCCGCGTCAGGCTCTGGGCTGATGGCTCGGAGCCTGGAGCCTGTTTCTGATTCTGTGTCTCCCTCTCTCTCTGCCCCTCCCCCGTTCATGCTCTGTCTCTCTCTGTCCCAAAAATAAATAAAAAATGTTGAAAAAAAAAAGAAAAAAAAAGAATTAAAAGCACTTTTAAGAACACAAATGAAAACGTAAACCTAAATAAAATAGGCAATTCCATTTAACCAGAGTACTATATGGAAAAAAGTGAATTTGTCTTACTGTGAATGATTTACTTCGTAAGTATTTCTGGGGGTATGAACTTATTATTTTCTTTACTATCAGACCCCCAGCCTGGCCTGTCTGGGACCACGAGTATCAAAGTCGCAGGAGGGAACTGGGGAGCACGTGGCAGTCGTCAGGGGCAGAATGACGACCCTGAGCCCCCCAAACAGCCACGGTCCCGGGAAGCCAGAGAGGCAAATGGTGGAACAGTGGCCACAGCCAAGCCAGCCCACAGCTCAAGTTATCAGCTAAAAGTGAAGGGCTCCGACTAGACTTTTATGTGTGCTTATTCCATGCCTAAAGTTTCAAAATCCCTTAGCAGTCTCGTGGCACTCGACTGTGTGTCCCCAGGGAGGAAGTCACAGGCTGGCGGCCAGGACAAGATGTCTAGACTGCCTGACGCGCCCTGCAGCCCAGCCCTTCTCTACTGGGGCGTGCCCTGGGCAGGAGCTGTCCCTGCCCTGGTGCCAGACGTTCCCACCCCAGGGCCCAGGGCTCCAGGCTTCTCCGGGGTGTCCTAACTGGCCTCTCTGGGGCTCGCCCACTCGAGCGCCTGTCTACAGAGCACCAGATCGGCGCCCTCAGGATCTTCCACCATCCTGGGCCTGAAACAGCATCTGCCGGCTGACAGCCAGCCCAGTGGATCGGGAACCCGCTACGCCTCGTGATCCCAGCGCCTCGGGACCAGCCTGGGCATCTGAGCTGGTGGGTGTCCGTGACAGATTTCCAGCTGGCTCTGGCCCCGGGGCCCTGGCACGCACAAATCAGACTGCCGAGGTGAGGCCCTTCCCCAGGTTCTGCCTCCCATCACCCCACTCGCCTTCTCACCAGAAACAATCAGAACTATCCCTACGTCTGCCCCTCCTAGCGGCCCGGGACTAACACACTTTACAGGGAACTCCGCGTTCAGTCCTAGAAACTTTGTGTAGCAGGTCTCTGCAGCCCTGTTTTAGGATGAGGAACAGTGAGACAAAGTCACTGGGCTCCCAAGTGAGAGCCGGGTGTCAACCCCAAGACCACCTGATGCCAAAGCTCCCCTCCATACCCCACGTGCAATACCACCCACACATCTTCTCAGTGTGAATAAGGAAGGAAATCGAAGAAAGGAACCAAAGGAAATGGAAGGAAAGAACGGAAGAAATCCATCTAACTGTAAGGAAAATACTTTTGCCTCCAATGAGAACCAAGGGCACTGTACTTTCTAGGGGCTACAGAGGCAGAGCCCCAGACCTGTCTTGGGAGTAATCATTACTCTCAATTACTCCAAAAGAATGACACACTCAGGGTCTCAGAACAAATAACACCACCAACAGCCTTTTATCCAGGATACAGAGTGGCCTGCTTTGGCAGGCGGTTAAGAGGTGGCCTGCAGGGGAAGGGCCCTCCGCCCTCCACCTCTCTCCCTCGCACTCAGCGAGAGAGGACCAGGTCCCCCCACGTGCTAA
Source organism: Neofelis nebulosa (assembly GCF_028018385.1). Taxonomy (NCBI): domain Eukaryota; kingdom Metazoa; phylum Chordata; class Mammalia; order Carnivora; family Felidae; genus Neofelis; species Neofelis nebulosa. The sequence continues at coordinate 4,068,779 of NC_080794.1, read as the reverse complement.
CTCCTGCCACTTCCTTATCAGCTGTGTTTCTACTAACTACGTTTTTAAAAACTCCTCTTGCTTAGTAAAATCCTCAGTCAATATTTAAATTTGATTCAAGCTTAGGATCTTTTTTTTTTTTTTTTTGATTTATTTATTTATTTTGAGAGAAAGAAAGCATGAGCAGGGGTGAGGCAGAGAAAGGGAGAGAGTGAATCCCAAACAGGTTCTGCACTGTTAGCACAGGGGCTTCTACTCTTGAGCTAGGAGATCATGACCTGAGCTGAAATCAAAAGTCAGACGCTCAACCGCCTGAGCCACCCGGGTGCCCCATCAGGTTTAGTATCCTTGCGGTCTGACATCCTTTTATTAGAAATTACCTAAGAGAGAGAAAGCTGAATAATTTGGCTACAGTGGGACAGTGATGACTTCTTTTGTAACTTATGAGAAGACTGGACAGAAGTAAAGAAGGGCAGAGGTGATGAGGACAAATCAACCATTATGGCTTTTGTAATTCAGCTTTCGAATGAACAATGATCGTATGCTTAATTACTGCTCACCTTGGTACAGAAAATATTTCAAAAGGCAGCAGTTAAATTGGCTTCCCAGTCAAAGTCTGGAGTGAAAATTATTATTTTCAGATAATCCAATAAAGTCAAAAGAAATCAGAATTAACTAGGAGAAATTTTGATGAGGAGGATGTGCACGGCCTTAACATGTCTCCCCACTCGACGCGAATTAATTTCAAAAGAAAAAAGAGTAAATACACATTGGGAGTTTGGACGATTCTTTGCTCAGGTAACCAAAACCAACATCATGAAACACGGCGCGCCTCGAGAGCAGACGCCCAAGAAAGGCACGGCACCAGTCGTGCAGTCTTCCGACTGAAGCCGTCACAAAGAAACACCAGAAAAGCTCCAAAGAGGAATGTCCTGTGAAAGTAGGACCTTTTCTCTGAAAATGCCAATGTCATACATGACGAAGGATGAGCTGAGAAGACGTTCCAGATTAAAGGAGCTCGTGGAGATATGACAACTAAATGTAATACCGGACCCTGGCCCAGACGGAAAAAGGTTACAAAGGACAGCCCTAAGGCAACTGACGAAACGGCAGAGGAATGCAGATTATTAGTATTTTCTTGTAAAATTTACTTAGGTTGAGAACTATACTGATGATACAAGACTATGTCCTTATTCTCAGGAAAACTGTACTGAACGTTTAGAAGCGAAGCCCCCTGATGACTGCAACATACTCTCAAATGGTTCCCCCCACAAGTTTATGTGTTTGTACGAACACACATGGGCACACACGTGGGGAGAGAGGGTGAGCGCACACAGGGCAAATGTTAACGACAGGTGATTCTGGATAACAAGTATATAGGTGGTCCTGCATTATTCTTATCCCGGTCATTTTCTCTACGAGGAACATTACATCCCAATACAATTGACAAAAATTAGAATCAATACAAAAAAAAGAGAACACTCACACTCAGATTTTCTCAGTCTAAGCGTCAAGCAAGGCACAACCCACCACGGGTGAGCTTCCTTCCGAAGGAGGCAGGGCCTCGGACTGACGCGTGCCAGACGACAAGGCCAGTGGCGAGGGCTGCAAACAGGGCAAGGCGGATGGGTGAAAGGCAGAAAGGCAACAGTCTACATAACTTCTGCCCCAGGCCTGCTCAGGGAGCACTCTGCCGTGCCTCTTGGGAGCGGGTGGCAGGAAGGAACTGCACGGAGGCAGAGAAGCCCAAGGCAGCCCAAGGGGCCCGCTCGGCACCTACGTCACAGAGGCTCACCAAGACCGGCAGTGACAAGTAACCGAGTGTCAGACCCTGCCTGGGGGGATCAGGGTGGCTGGCGGGGAAGGTCACAGAGAAGACGCGACTGCCAGTTGACCCATGAGCTGGACGCAAGTGGTGGGAGGCTCCTCACCCCATCCCGTCCTTGGGATGAGCCCTCCACTTGCCTTTCTCGCTCCCAGAGGCCGCTCCAAGGACGCAGCCCTGAGACACTGATGTGGTGTCCACAACACCTGCACAATATACCCGCCTGAACCCAGTTAAGGCGTCTCTCTCTCTCTCTCTCTCTCTCTCTCGCAACTCTTAAGATCTGGCAGGTGGGAGCAGGGACCCTTTCATGTTGCCGGTCCAGGGCAGGCCCTGCACAGAAGTTCCCTCTGCCGATTACAACTGCCCACCTACCAGCCTCGGATGAGCGCCTGCCTCTTTTTGGGTCTCCCTCTGCCCTCCCAACGAAGGGGGCCGGTTTCACACCTCCCCTGGGGGCCCCTGACAGGGATGCGGCCCCACAGAGATCACCAGGAAGGGCTGCCATGACAAATCCTACAAGGCAAACCGCAGAGCCGACCTCACACTGAACCTCCAGCTCCTTTTCTGATTTTGATTCACTGCAGCCATGTTTTCACTGACGATTTTAAAATTAATTTTTATGTTTGCGCCAGACAGCTTTTTATTTCTCTGGTGATCTTGCAGTGCATATGTATGATCATGAGGTACAGAAATAGAAAGTGAGGAGGAACAAAGAAAAAATGTCACATTTGCTAACAATGGAGGAAATTCAAAAGCAAGGCTTGGGCTCCTGTCAACCTTTCAGGAACGGATCCTGACTAGAAATTGATTCTTCTAAATTCTCTCTAAAGCCTCCTGGCCTGAAATACTAAGTGGCAATTCCAGGTCAAGTGGTACCAAAATAACCTTTCCCCAGACAGGAATCCTCTGACCTTCAAAGGTAGTTTCAAAGATCTGAAGCAGAATTTCATTTCAGAATCAAAAGCAGATCCTGCTTTTGAAAACAAATCTACACCAAAAGCCTCACTTTGATCAAAACAGGTTCGACTATGATTTTCATTGGGTGTTCTGGTTCTAGCTTCTTAGACCTTTCGTGGATCTTAATTACAAAGAACATGGTGCAGCCTAGAAAACCAGGCTTTGAGTAGATGTTGTCTGTTATTTAAAACCTTAGAATCTATTACCCTTTTGTGTGAGTAGGAGATATATTGGGAGCCAATAAAATGCTACATCCTACATTGCAACAAATTCTAATAAAGCATTCAGTGTGGCTGTCAAAGAGACCATTATGGAAAAGGCCAGCATTAGCCTGTTAGCTGTGATCAATAAAAAACTGGCAAAAAAATCCTAACTACAGAAGCATCGGAAAACAGAAGAAACCTCTAAATAACCTTACCAAAAAACAAAGTTTTTTTTTTAAACTAATGGAAATGGAAATCCAGAGATACCAGGTTTTCAGCTCTGGGGAGTAAACGTTGTCTGAAAACTTAAGATATTCTTTTCTATCCAAATGACTCATTTTATATAGTTCTAATCACTCCATATAAGACTTAAAAAAATTTTTTTTTTAATATTTATTTTTGAGAGAGAGAAAGAGACAGAGTGCGAGTGGGGGAGGGGCAGAGACAGCAGGAAACAAAGAATCCGAAACAGGCTCCAGGCTCGGAGCTGTCAGCACAGAGCCCGACGCGGGGCTCGAACTCATGGACCGCGAGACTGTGACCTGAGCCGAAGTCGGACGCTCAACCGATGGAGCCACCCAGGTGCCCCCATATGAGACTTTTTGCGACGGGTAATAGTCTTATTTCCACCATTCATGCTAGCTCTACCACTAATAAGCTGTGTGCCTTGGGGGAATTTAAATTTCTGTCCTCTGTCTTAGTTTCCTCGTCTGTAAAACAGGAACAGAGTATTACTCTGGGGAGTAAATGAGTTAGTGGCTGGTGCAGAGCTTGTGCTCGGTAACTGTTAACTACTTCCTCCACCACCACCACCATGACCATCAACACTACTAGGATTCAGAAAAATGGACAGACAAGAATGGATAAGACAACTTTTTAAACGATAAGACAGCATGGCAACTAAAACAGTGTGGTACTGATGTAAGGCTCAAACAGGCAAAAGAACAGATAACTGTAAAACATTACACACACACACACATTTCTTAATATAATTAACAAGGCATAATAAATGAATGACAACTGGGTTATTTAACAAATGGCTTCGGTAAACCGGCTAAGCATTCGGAAGAAAAGCAATTGAGAGTCTCATTGTATTTTACACTCAAAGTAAATCCAGATGGATTAAAAACATAAATGTTTAAAAAAAAAAAAAAGGTACTACAGAAGAAACAAATTCCAAATTAACTCGGAAAACGGACAGACTTTCTCAATATGAAAAGAATGAAGGAAAGATAGATCACCAAAGTGAAAAACTGAGAAAAACGCAATCGATAAATATAAAAAGGTCATCTGCCTTATGAAAGATATTTTTAAGGCAAAAGGAAAAAAATGGTTACAGGAATAAACAAAAACAATTAGATTAAAAAAGTACACAATAAACTAACAAACATTTGACCTCATTAGCAACTTAACAACATGAATCTAAGCAAAGAAGTGTTGGAAAGAAGGATGGAAAACTGAAGACCAGAAGAGTGCCAGGTGTTGGCGAAGGAGCAAGGAGACCAACACTCCCACGTGCTGGGGTGTGTGTGTGTGTGTGTGTGTGTGTACGCACATGCACAAAGGGCCACAAGTGTCACGGGAACACCCCAGCAGCACGCAGAGAGCCCCAGAAGTTCACAACCCCCCAATCCAGGGCCTCCACCCTCAGATCCTCCCCCAGGGAAACCACCAGGGCTGGAGAGAAGGCTGGTGTACAAAGGGTTAACATCTGACACTTGAGGGGATAATGCTGAAGTCAAAGGTGAAAATCCACACTATGAAATACTGCACAATCATTAAATGATCACAGTTGTGAAGGTGATCCTGTTGGAAGGCCATTCCCATGTCACTCAGTCATAATAAGGGGAAAAACCCAATCGTACAAAACGATACGAAGTATTTTCCCCCATTATGGAATGATGGAACAAATCAAGTAGAAAGAAGGAAGAAACGAAATACACTAACAGTGGTTAACCCAGTGAGAAGATTAGGAGTTATTCCTATTTTCTTCTTTATTTTTTTTAGGTTTTTTTTTTTTTTTTTAATTTTTTTTTTAATGTTTATTTATTTTTTACTTTTGAGAGAGACAGAGCATGAGCAGGAGAGGGACAAAGAGTAAGAGAGGGAGCCATAGATTCTGAAGCAGGCTCCGGGCTCTGAGCTGTCAGCACAGAGCCCGACGCGGGGCTCGAACCCACAAGCTGTGAGATCATGACCTGAAATGAAGTCGAACGCTCAACCGACTGAGCCACCCAGGCGCCCCTTTTTAGGTTTATTTTTACTTATTTTTTGAGAGAGAGCGAGAGAGCGTGGCCGTGCAAGCAGGGGAGGGGCAGAGAGACAGGGAGAGAAAGAATCCCAAGCAGGCACTGTGCTGTAAGCCCCGAGCCCAATGCGGGGCTCGAACTAACCAACCATGAGATCATGACCCCAGCTGAACTAAAGAGACGCTTAACTGACCGAGCCAACCAGGTGCCCCTTCTTCATTTCTGTTTCATATTTTTTACAAATCTGCTAGCTTGAGTAGGGAGAACGTTAAAACTCAGGAAAACAATAAACATGGTCAAATAAGGGAAAGAAGTCACCGGTGGAATGACAAAAAGAATCAACGATATTCAACCCTACATAGGACTTTCTAAAACCCTTACTGAGTCTACAGTGTTTCCCGGTCCTACTGTATTCTCCTTTATTAACCACGTGTGCCCATGAGAGTCCATCAGTCTCCACTCCGGCCTAAGGAAATGAAGCAAGCCGGGGCCGGGGTCACATCTGTGCCTCCCCCTCCAGCCCTGCCCCGGCCTCCAGCAGCTCCTAGGCTCCAGCTCGGTTCTTACCTCCCTGCTCAGAGCAGGCACACCCCTACCAGCCCCGAGGATTATTTCCCTTATGTTTTTCATTAGACACAACTCAAAAATATTTGTCATCCACAGTGAAATTTCTTACATGTAGGAGGCACTTCATAGATAATTCTTAATGTACAGTGAGAGTTAGTGTTTTCTGACATCCCGGGCACTATAAACTAACGGGCTATCTATATCAAGGTTTCCACCTGCCTAAATGTGCTTTCTAAAGCTTTCAGGTTATGTTAGTTGCCCATACTATCTCTTTATATTCTTATTTCTGTCGTGTAATTACCTTTGTACTTTTTTTCTTTTGTTCTTTTTTTTTTTTTTGAGACAGAGAGAGACAGAGCATGAATGGGGGAGGGTCAGAGAGAGAGGGAGACACAGAATCTGAAACAGGCTCCAGGCTCCGAGCTGTCAGCACAGAGCCCGACGCGGGGCTCGAACTTACAGACCGTGAGATCATGACCTGAGCCGAAGTTGGAAGCTCAACCGACTAAGCCACCCAGGTGCCCCATCTTTCATTCTTTTTTTTAAGTCTGAAGGCAAAACACTAATTCCTTTTTCTTTCTTCATCCCAACAAAACATATATATGAGATGGGAGAAAAATCTGTACTTCAGAAAAAAAAAATCTGTGACCTCGACTAGGTAAGAACCTGCAGCCTGGGAAGTCTTCCCAAAACAAAGATGTCTGGGTTTGGTAATCAAAGTATCAAAAATTGGGAGATGTCTGCTTTCCTTTGTTTTTTAATTAAAAAAGAGAGACTCAAGCTCTTACTCCAGTCAGCGTATGACTTCTTATATAATCTTGCAGACAGACGCCAAGCACGTATGTGCGCACCGCTCTCCCAGGATTCAGTCTGTTCTAAGCAAGGTTAAGTAAAAATCAATTCTCTGTATTGATCCAGTGCCCAAAGCCAGAGTCTTCAACAGGAATTTCATTTGAAGTGCGTCACTTGCCCTTTGATCATTTAAGTAGAGGGTATGCATCTGGTGGGAAAAGAACTAGAGAGAAAAATATCCTGTTCTCTGACTGCTCCCACCAACACAGTGGCCACAACAGACCCAGGACGGGACGGAGGGAAGGTTCCAAAAGGCAGGAGGTGAGGGGAGCCAGCGAGGGGGAGGAAGCCCAGGAGAAGGCGGGTCTTGAGGAGCAGCAGCCCCCTAGCAAACCAGAGCGCAGGACCCCACCAGCCCTCTGAAATCAGAACTACCCTCCGCAGGCTAGAGTTAAAATTTTCAGCAGCCTCGGCCAACTACCAAAGCCCCCAACTGCACATTTTAGCCAAGCCCCAAATGTCAAAACAGAGCAGACAGGCAAAGAGAAGAGTGCACCAACCAAAGAAAACCGCCAGGGCTGAGAGCCAAAGGCTGGCATGGCACCGGCCCCAGCACGTGTGGGGGACACGTGGCTGGGGAACGGTGACAGGAGGTCGGAGGTTAGTGGGCCAGATGGCAAAAAGCCCACCAGGCCAAGCGAAAGACCCTGGATTCTCCTGCTGGCATAACAGATGCCTCTGGAAGGTTCAGACCTGCCTCGGGAGCCCAAGTCTGCACCATCCAATTTCCTTAAAAGTACATCAAAGCAGTAAGTCTATCACAAATTAAATGAAACTCACAGTCTACTAGGCCCTGATCCTGTGGTCCCACCCCTCCCTCCCCCCTTACCAACCACACCTTCTTCTTTACCTACCTACTCCCACCCCAGGGCAGTGGGGCCTCAGTTTATCTCTTTCCATCATCTGTAGTATTCTCCATAGAACCTCCCACCCCGCCCCCCCAACGGGCCTGTAGTCTCCCTCTGAAGTGACGGTGCCTCCCCATCTTCCATTTCAGTCACACGTCACCTCCCCAGAGCTCCATCCTGGTCACCTGATCTAGTCAGCTCCTGGCACCTCTCACAGCACCCCACTTGTCTCCTTCACGGTGTTTATGACAACTGTCCACTTGCTTGTTCAATGTCTACACTTCCCACTCGACTGAGTCTGGAGAAAGGAGAAAACATGTCTGTTTTGTTCACAAGTGTATACCTAGGATTTGATAAATATTTGATGAATGAATTTAAAAAAGTAATATATACTCCAAAGGCAAAAATTGGTTTGACTAAATTGACCAATCTTTTCCTGGCCAAAAAAAAAAGGAGGGGGGGGGGTGCGCGAGGGAACTTAAATAACTAACATAAGGCGTGAAGAGAAGGGAAAACACACTGATCTCACAAAATAAATAAGATTATAAGGGAATATACGAACAACTGTATACCCACAAATTAGGTAAGTAAAACAAGTTACTAAATGACACAGATTACCACAACTGACTCAACAAGAAATAAAAACTCAGCACCTCTATACACGTAGAGACTGAATTCGTAATTAAAGAGCTTCCCCTGAAGAAAAGCCCAGGCCACAGGGCTTCACTGGTAAAGTATATCAAACATCCAAAGAAAAAATTAATACCACTATTTCACAAACTCTTCTAAAACTCAGAAGAGGAAGGAACACATCCCAACTTATTCTGAGGTCAGTTTTATTCTGATACCAAACTCAGACAAAGATATCACAAGAAAGCTACAGACCACACCCCTAATGAATACAGACGTGGAAACCGGCAACAAATTATTTGCAAACATATAAAAATCCATCAACATATAAAAGGATTTGCATATAATCCTTTTGAATCCATCAACATATAAAAACAATCACACATCGTGACCAAGAGGGATTTATTTCAAGAACCAAGGCTGGTTTAGCATTCAAAAATCAATTAACATAATACACTCTATTAATACGATAAAGGATAAAAACCACATCATCACCTCTGTAGATGCAGAAAAAGGATCTGACAAAACCCAATACTTCTTCGTTGTAAAACACTCAACAAACTAGGAATAAAAAGGGACTTCCTCGACCCGGTAATGGCCATCTGCAAGTAACCCACAGCCAACATCATACTTTATGGTAAAAGATCAAATGCTTTCTCCCTACAGTCAGGAACAAGATGAATATGTCCCATTCAACGGTGAACTGAAGGTTCTAACCAGGGCAATTAGGCAAGAAAATGAAATAAAAGGCATCCAAAGTAGAAATGAAAAAGTAAAACCATCTCTATTTGTAGATGACATAATTTTCCACAAAGAAAATTCTAAGGAATTCACTGGAAAACTCAGAACCAATAAACAAATTCAGCAAGGTGACAGGATACAAAACCGATGAATAAACGAAAATCACTTGTACTTCTGTACATTAGTAATAATTCCAAAAATGAAATTAAGAAAACGGTTCCATTTACAATAGCACCCCAAAGTGTAGAATACTAAGATATAAAATTTTTTAAAAAGAAGTATAAGACATGTAGGCTAGAAACTACAAAACAATATAGGTAAATGGAAAGAGATCTCATGTGGATGGATCAAAAGACTTAATATTATTAAGGTGGCAATACTCCCCAAATTCATCTACAGATTCAATACAACCCGATCAAAATCCAAACTTCAGTAAGACAGAGTACTCCTGACCTAAGAATAGACAGAACTGGCATAAGGATAAACGGAATCGAATTTGGAGTCCAAGGTTAATCCCTACATTCATGGTTAACTGACTTCAACAAGAGTGTCAAGACAATTAAATGGAAAGAGAACAGTCTTCAACAAATGGTACTGAAACGACTGGATATTTATATGCAAAAGGAGGAATTTGGATAACACCATATACAAAAATTACTTTGGACTACACGCCTGTATGTAACAGTAAAACTACAGAACTCCTAGAAGAACACATAGGAGTTAAACTTAAACTTGACGAAATTATGTCAGGCAAAGTCTTCTTTGCTACAATACCAAAAGCACATACAACGTAAGAAAAACAGATAAACTGGACTTCTCAAAAACATTCATATTTCAAATGACACCATAAAGAAAGGGAAGATATCTACAGAATGAAAGAATACACTTGCAAATCATATAACTGATAACAGACTGGTATCCAGAACTTATAAAAAAGTCTTAGGGGCGCCTGGGTGGCTCAGCTGGTTGAATGGACGTCTGACTTCAGCTCAGGTCATGGTCTCACTGCTCGTGAGTTCAAGCACCACATCGAGCTCTGTGCTGGCAGCTCAGAGCCCGGAGCCTGCTTCAGATTCTGTGTCTCCCCTTCTCTCTGCCCCTCCCCAACTTGTGCTCTGTCTCTCTCTCTCTCTCTCTCAAAAATAAACACTTAAAAATTTTTTTTAAAAAATCTTAGGGGCACCTGGGTGGCTCCGTCGGCTCAGGTCATGATCTAATGGTTTGTGAGTTTGAGCCCTGAGTCAGGCTCTCTGCTGATAGTGTGGAGCCTGCTTGGGATTCTCTCTCTGCCTCTCCCTAACATGTGTGCATGCTCTCTCTCTCAAAATAAACTTAAAAAAAAAAAAAAATCGCCCAACTCAGTAGTAAAAAGAGAACTAAGCCAATTTACAAATGGGCAAAGCAAATGAATAAACATATCTCAAAAAAAAAAAAGATACACAGATGGCCAATAAGGACATGAAAAGATGCTCATCATCACTAGTCATCAGGGAAATACAAATCAAAATCACAATATGACAACGCTTCACACCTACTAGAATGGATGAAATTAAAAAAGACCATAAGTGGTGTTGACAAAGATGTGAAGAAACTGGAATCCTCACCCACTGCTGGTGGAAATGTGAAGCTGGCCAGGAAAAGTCTGCTAATTCCTCAAAAAGATTTATACAGAATTACCACCTGACCTGGCATCTCCAGTCCTAAGTGTGTGCCCAAGAGAAGTGAAAACAGACATCTACCCAAACACTTGTACATGAATGTTCAGAGCAGCATTATTCACAATAACCAAAAAGTGGAAGCATCAACAGATGGGCAGATCAACCGAATGTGGTATATCCACATAATGGACTATTATTTGACCATGAAAAGGAACGAGATGTGCTACAGTGTGGATAAACCTTGAAAACATTATGCTAAGTTAAATAAGCTAGTTACAAAACACCACATATTATAGGATTCCCTTCTCACGAAATGCCCAGAACAGGCAAACTGACAGGCAAAGAAAGGTAGGGCAGGGGTTGCCAGGGGCTGGGAGAGACACAGGAATGAAGAATGACTGCTTAATGGGTGTGGGGTTTCCTTCTGAAACGATGGAAATGTTCTAAAATTAGATTGTGATGACTGGCTGCACGATCGTATGAATATACTAGAAAAAGATGAATTGTGTATTTTATTTCCTTTCTTTTTTTTTATTTTAATGTTTATTTTTGAGAGAGAGAGAGAGAGAGAGACAGCACAAGCAGAGGAGAGGCACAGAAAGAGGGAGACACAGAATCCGAAGCAGGCTCCAGGCTCTGAGCTGTCAGCACAGAGCCCAACACGGGGCACGAACCCATGGACCACATGATCATGACCTGAGCCGAAGTCGGATGTTTAACTGACTGAGCCACCCAGGCGCCCCGTGAATTGTATATTTTAAATGAGTGAAGTGTATGGTATATGAATTATATCTCAATACACTGTTTAAAAAACAAAAACAAAAAAACAAAACAAAACAAAACAAAATAAAAAACAAATAATACAGTGATATACGGTATATCACAGATGGTCCCGGACTTACGATGGTTCAACTTATGATTTTCCAACTTTATGGTGGTGTGAAAGCAATATGGATGCACCAGAAACCATGGGTCAAAAAAATGGGTTTTTTTGAGAGATAGCGAGCACCTGTGCGCCAAGCTGGGGAGGACCAGAGGGAGAAGGAGAGAGAGAATCCCGAGCAGGGTCCATGCCTGGCAGAGCCCAATGCAGGGCCTGATGTCACAACTGTGAAATAATGACCTGAGCTGAAATCCAAAGTAAGATGCTTTAACTGGCTGAGCCACCCAGGCACCCCCAGAGGTCAACTTTTAAATTCTGACTTTTTCCTGGGCCAGCGGTGGCATGCAGGATCCTCTCTCCCGATGCTGGGCAGGAGAAGCCAGTCCCACCCCCCAGGCAACCACAGGCTCATGAAGGTAAACAACCAATACACTGACAACCATTCTGCACCCACGCAGCCATTATGTATTTCCCTTTCTGTACAATATTCAACATATTACATGAGATATTCAACATTTTATTACAAAATAGGCTTTGTGTTACCTGATCTTGCCAACCGTAGGCTGAGGTGAAGAGTTCTGAACATGTTTAAGGTCAGCTGGTTAGTAGGTTAGATGTATTACATGTGTTTTCCACTTACCATACTTTCAACTTATGATGGGTTTATCAGGAGGTAACCCCCTCGTAAGCTGAGGAAGACGTGTAATATGGTAATATTTCTATAATGACATCTTCCCTTCCTAAGTGTTTGTTGTGCTGTGAAAACAGGGTTAAGATATAAATAGGAGGAAGGCAAAGGAAAAACTTAACCTTGGGAGCCTTGGGAGCTGGGCACCAGAGTTCTCCCAGTATAAAATATTTCCATGGGCTAAATTTGGGTGAGGAGGAATTTATTTGTAGTTCATAGTGACATCAAATTACGGTGCATATCTTCTTTACAGCTCAGTCACTTGAAAACTTTTAAACTGTAAAATGCAAAACTGGCCGCTCCTTAGGAGCAAAACCACTCTGTTCCCAGGAGCACGAAGAAGAGATGGGCTCAAGAAGCAGAAATCACACACTTACGTTCCTCAAGACCGGAAGTGCCAACTGCTCGAAGGAAGTCAGATCCACCACATACTGCCCAACTCGGCACTCACGTTTTCCAGGTGGAGGCTCTGAGCTGAATAAAGAAAGAGTGCATTTGTTGAAAAGACCCCTGTATTGATTTCTGGTTTGCAGCTACGCCACTGAGCCTCTGGCCCTTCGACATATGCTAAATCACCCTGAGACATCACCTACACAAAACGCGGTAGTATGCAAAACTAACCTGATGCCGTGCCGTCTCCTGAGAACAGGGTTTCCAACGTATGCCCACCACGCCACCGCCACCAGCCCTGGAAGTTACCTGGGGGTGCCGATCCCCAAGCTACAGGGAGGCAGCGCCCCAACTATCTTGGAAAAGTAGCACAAGAAACAGGATGACGAATTACAAAATGATAAAAATTTAGTACTCAGTGGAGTAAGTTTTAAGTGAAATATGCTATCTTTGTACTTTGTTTTTCATATCGTGGTTTCAAAGTCTGTTTTCTTTCTTTGAGAAATCCGCAAAGGCCCAAGATTCTTCAAGATAGGGATCAGAGATTATTTGGCTCGATCCTGTGCCCAGGGAGAATAAAACATCATAGAAATGAAATGTCAGTACCCAATTCTAGACAAAACTCCCCGCGTGCCGGATAAGGTGACAACGTCGAATCCTATTCTTCTCCCTGCCTGTCTGACTTCTTCTGTGTAAAATCCATCAATAGGCACACCAGAGGATTTTAAAACCTCACTGGCTTTCTGGATCAATGTTGTTTTCCCAACTCCTGAAAGAAAAACAAAAAAACAACAAAAAATCCATTAGGAACCACCCCCTTGCTGGAGGGAACAGCACACAGGGCCTGAGAGCAATCACAGTGGGGCAGAGAAATGGGCTGCAAAGGAATTTTATGAATATTAATTCACTTTCATTTTGATTGTTCCAGGTGTTAAAACTTTTCAATTTCAAGCATACTAAAAATATGAATGGCATCTTAAAGTTTTATTTTGAAATTCTGAAACATTATTAATTTTGTCACACACACCATCCCAGAACCAACTGAGCAGCTTACCGGTGACAGCCGAGTGCCATCCGCACCCTCTGAGACAAGCTTCTGGAACTAAGTTTACTCTCTTCCTTGGGTGGCCACGTTCTCACCAGGACGCAAAACTGGTCATGCTTGGGTCGAAGGCTGGGCACTTTAAACTAGGATTCCAACCTTCCCAACACTCTGGACCTACGCTTACCCGCGAAAATCCCGTCACTCCTCCATGGACTTAACATTGCTGTGTCTCCCAGAAAAGTGTCCCTTCAATACCACTAACACCACCGGAAATGGCAATCTTTAAACTTTCTCACAAGAGCGATCCGATCGGGTCGGCAGCCCCTTCTATGACCTCCTCCGCTGTTCTCACGGTTCCTCTGGCTTGCCCCCCAACGCCTTCCCCACTTACAACCTATCACCTCCACCCCCATCCACCTGGCCTGTTAACTACTCGGGTGTGTTTACAGGTACCAACAGGGAATCACCGACACCGTGGAGCCAGGCACTATTAGTAAGGACCATATAATTTAACAGGGGCCTTTGTGTGTATCCATGACTTGCTCCATAGACATCTAAGTCAATGGCATCACAGTTATCAAAAATGGGAAAAATGGGAATCCTCCGGCAAGCCTGCAATAGACTATTTTGAGATACCACAGGGTTGTAAAGTCATATTATTTCTATGGCTGCCTCCTCAGAATCATCAGGGTTCCCCAAGAAACCTTTTAAGCTTGTATGAGATAAACCATGAACTGTTAGTTAATAAACCTCTCCTCCTAATTCACACTAACAAACGATGGCGGCTGGCCTTCTGGCCCGTGAACACCAACCCAAGGGGATCCCAGCCACGTGCTCACTGGGGCTGGAAGAGAACCGTGTAGGGTTTTCATCCCAGCTCTGTGTCCCAGTACCTGCTGTTTAGCAAAGTCCCGGCAGAGCCTGTGTAATACGGGCCAGTGGCATTGGTGGATATGTAAGTTGGTACTTTTCTGAAGGGCGACTTCAACGTGCCTTCTGCAGCACACAGCAATTCTGTGTCTAGGAATTCACCTTCAGCAAGAGTCTGACGACAGTACAAAGATACGTGGAATAGGGGTTTTACGTCAGTTTTCATGATAATAGCAAAATATAGAGAGCAACCTATATGGTGACCAGTAAGGGAGTGGTGAATTACGGTATCATGTATATAACGACATAAAAATATGCAGGAATGCCATACGGGCCTTACAGAGAATACTGTTTACCTATCTTTATTAGCACAGAAAACAGACCGCAATATGGCAGTGATAAACAGAGAAAAAGCAGGTTAAGGCACAGCAGGCATATATATATAGCATTATCCTATTATGTTTTTTGTTTTAAAAAGTGAAGTGTGTGTATCTACAGGAAATGTTGAGACAGAAATGGAAAAGTTTACAGCACTTATTCTGTGTGTTGTAATTCCATGTGATTGTCACTTTCTTCTCTAAAACTTTGATTTTTTTTTTTTTCTGGTCTAATAGTAAGTGGGTATTACTCTTAACGTAAGAAAAAAAAAATACTGCATTTTGAAGAAGATAACGTGGGGCAGCTGTGATAAAAGGGGACGCTTTGTGTCCTGCATGTTGGGCAGAACACCGGTGCTGGCTCAAGCCCTTTCCTGATCAGCTCTAAAAAATCATCTTTCAGTTAATTTTTCATCTCCATCAATTAAGCTACTACCCTAGAGCTGTCTACACGAAGAGGTAACCTATGCTGAAGGAGACCCCAAAATGACGGCTCCATATCACACACAGGCAAGAAGGGCAGGTCAGAAAGCTCCAGAAACCTTTTGGTTCTACTTATCTCATAAAGCTGACCCTGAGATAAAAGATTCAAGGGCAGGAAGTTTAATTTGGAAAGTGACCCCCAAGACTCCAAGGGAAGTAACTGCATTATCACGCAAGTTACCTCCGTGGATAGCTAAGCCCACTGGGGAACTCTGGGAGACAGTTTTGGGCACGTGACTCAGTTTTCCTGCCTGAGGGCTGAGGAAGTAGAGAGTTTATCCACGGACTCCCGTCTCTCATGGGTTGGAGGCTGCTCCTGGGGGACAGGAATTCCCTGGCCCATCAGGCCTGCTCTGCACACAGGTACAGAATCTAGAGAAATCAGAGAATCAGAGAAAGCCCTCTAAGATGGGTCACAGGTTGGACAGCTGGGAAAAACATTAAGTGTCAAGGAGACGCAAGCAGAGCACTGAGCATATACAACAAAAAGTGACCTCTTTGAAAAGACACATTACCTGATGATCTGAATATGTAGACTAGATTTAGATAGCAGGCAGAGTTTGAGACTAAGTTGATGAGAGAAAGAAACTATGAAAAAAAAAACAGACAATAACTCCAAAGGGTGGGGGGGAGGACTTGTATGTAAAAGGAAAAGAAAATTATAGATTACTAACTACATGGCTCTTCTGTGATTAGTTTTTTTTGTTTTTTTTTAATTTTTTTTTTCAACGTTTATTTATTTTTGGGACAGAGAGAGACAGAGCATGAACAGGGGAGGGACAGAGAGAGAGGGAGACACAGAATCGGAAACAGGATCCAGGCTCTGAGCCATCAGCCCAGAGCCTGATGCGGGGCTCGAACTCACAGACCGTGAGATCGTGACCTGGCTAAAGTCGGACGCTTAACCGACTGCGCCACCCAGGCGCCCCTTCTGTGATTAGTTTTTACCTGTACTGGGCTAATCAAAATTACACTATAACTGCATTAGGAAGATGGAGAGAAAGAGAAGGTGAGCGGTTTTTAGAACAGGCTTAGGCAAGCTATCTTGTAGAATCATTTGTCTTTCAACTGTGTGTACATGGAACTTTTATAAAAGAAAAAAAAAAAGGGGGACAGGAAGAAGAACCAGCATTGATCTGGCCCACCTCTCTGTCCCCAGCTACCTCCAGGAGCCAGGCAGATCCTATCACAACAACAACAGATCACTTCTGTTATGAAACACATAGATGTCTTGAGGCCAGCCTGCTGAGAGAACAGCATTCCCAGGTTCAAATAAAGGACTGACGACTCAATTTTCAGAAGGCAGTCTTTTGCAGTATTAAGGAGTACTCTGGATGTTAGAAATCTCTCAAACCGGTCTCCTCACAGCGCCTCCACTGCCTGGTAAAAAGAACATTCCGGAGTCCACAATACTAAGTATGCCCTTTGCTACTTGGGCAACACATAACCACTAAAATAAAGCGAAAGAGGGTTCTAGGCCCAGAATGACAATCTTTGATACCTGAGCTCTCAGTTCACTTAAACACTAGGCACACCTTGCAAAGGAGCTGACGAAATAAATCACTTTCTCTGCTCCAATCAACCCATCTTTCTGCCTTGGCCCATCTGATGCTGCCACCACCTTCCTGAGTCACGCCGGATGCACGCGTGGGGCCTTGGGTTTAAAAAGCGTCTCCTCTAGCTTCACGTGAACGCACACTCTCCCATCGGGATCCCGTAGGGTTGAGGGATGTGCCCAAAGCCACAGACACAGGATCTGGGAGGGGCTTCCAGGAGGCACCGAGGCTTCTCGTCCCCCGGCCTCACCCTTGCAGGCAACTGGGAGGTGGGAAGTCTCATCTTCCGTTTCACTACCGTTCAGGAGAAAACCCCGCGCTTCCTCTCATTACGAATGGTAGGCCAGAGCCACCGTAGCGGCGGCACGTGTGACCATCCACAGAAACCGGGCACCTCCCCGTCAATCACGGCCGCGGCGGGCATCCTGCAATACCGTGTGCGCGCATCACTGAGCTCAAAACTGCGCCCTGACGCTTGCTGCCGTGGGACCCCCCCCGCCCCCCTTTAATGCCTTCATAAAGAAGCCCACATACTACCAAACCACAGCTCTTTTTCTTACCAGCCTTGGCCTCATTTCTAGCCCTGTCTTTTGTACTTAAAATCACGTTCTCTGGGAAGGGGTCACGGAGCCCGTAACACTCACTGGGGACTTTAGGGACCAGCTGCCAGAACCCTGGAGCCTGCCGCCCCTTCCCAAGTACACGGGGACGCCCCCTACCTCCCGCCTACCCCGGCTGCCCCCGCCCAAAAGCGGAGACCCGGGCGGGGTTACCTGGGGGCCCCGTGAGGAACACGTGCCGGGCCATTCCGGTGGGCCCGGGTGGGGGTCGCGGCCCGGGTCGGGGTCGGGGTCGCGGTCCAAGTTCCGCCCCCGGCGTGCGCCGGGCCCCGCCTCCGCCGACCGGAAGCACCACCCCCGCGGCCGCGCAGGCGCCTCAGCGCCGCCCCCCATGCCTCAGCCCTCGGCCTTGCTCGCGCATGCGCCTTGGGCGCTTGATCTCCGTACGCAGTGGAGACGTCCGCGGTCGGGAGTGGGGTGGTCAAGAGTTTTTCGGCCCCTTGTCCTTGATCGTAGATTTCCGGCTCACGGGGCGGGGGGTGGGTCTCCAAGGGAGACGTGCGTGAGAATGCCTGTTAATAAACTGCTGCTGTGCTAGGTGAGCGCCGTGGTCCAAGTCCTGCCGCTGATGTCCGGACCTGCAAGCTGAAATTACCCCAACCCTCCTGGAAGTTTGGTCTCGGAAACCTTCCGCAGAGGGAGGAGGCTTTGCTACCCATTCGAACTCTTTGCCCAGCGTCGTCTATCATAGCTGCGAGTAGAATTACCTGATCAAACGTGCTTGATGCCTGGGCTCCACTTCCAGAAAATTCGGAGTGTTTGGTCTTGGGTGTGTCCTGAGGATCTGGATCTTTTTTTTGTTTTTTTTGAACTCCAGCAATTTCCAACGTTCCCTGGGGTTGAGAACCACTTGTTTATAGACAGACCTCCCAGCCCCCATTATTGCATATGAAGACCAGAAATTGGTCTTTCTTACCTCCATACCGTAAGTGGAAACCAACGCAAGACCCCGCCGGAGGATCTCATTGCGCAAAGAATTAAGTGGCTTTCCCCCCTCTCACTTGACCACTTGAAGTGTTTCAGCCAGCGAAATGAAGTGGCAATGGCCTTGGGCCAAATTTACCTGTAAACTCTTTCAGCCTGACATGTGTACGGTCTGACTTGTGATCAATCATTCTCCATCCTGGCTGAGAAAGCAATTTCACTGAGTGCTCAACTTAATTGGTCTGTGCCCACACAGGACCTCCAGGACTCCCCTTAGCCTGCTATATACATCAGTCAGATGGCCTCAGTTTTTTAGCTATTTAAAAAGTAATCATCTAAAAAATAAGATTTGCACAGTGTAGCTGCTACCATCATTTTGGCAACATTTACAAAGCCGCATCGCTGGTAATGTAGGGCTTTCCACCTACATTTATCTTTAACCTCACGCAAATTGGAATCAAGACCAGCTGATGCAGCCAAGGAAACCCACAGTAGTAGTTTCCAAAAGAAAGGAAACATGTACACAGTCATAAATACACTCTTGTTTTTTTACCAAAAGTATTTCATGCTACCAAAACACTTGTAAACATGAATTGCTAATTAATATAAAAATTCCCATCACTGAGAAACAGTTTATAATTTGCAAGGATCCCCAGGAGTTGGATTATTTTCTTTTGACGGTATATGTGGCATTCTGGTAGCTATTCGCGGGCATCAGTTTAGGTAGCTCAAGGAACATACAGACTCCAGATGTACGGAACTGTTGTCTCAGAGAACAAAAAGAAAATTCTTCTGTAGTTGGATGTGGGCTTTTTCTACATTAAAAGCCATTTATTTGGGTGGCAATTACATGGTGTCTTAACCTCATGAGAATTCATTGATCTGAGTCTTTGGTAAAGTTTCCTCTATGTGTTATATATCAATAACAGATGAAATACCTTATATTAGAATAATTAGGAACACATTTTAGAATAAATATGTTATTCAACTATTGTGCTGAGATTAACTTTTGCTTACGATTGAACCATGGTATAATTGTATATGTTTAAATTTTCTATGATTTCAAAATCCTAAAAGTCCTTAACACAGGTTTTTTGGTTGGTTTTTATACCTCTGCTTTGCCAGGACTGTCTTAGTTTCAAAACTGTCCTTGGAACCCCTTCTGTTCTGGAAAACCAGGATGGCTGGTCATTCTACAGTTAAAGGACAGAGGAGCATTTTAAAGCAAAACAAAGAGCTTTGTCAGAGTAAGTGCTGTAGGTTGAATCCTTGTGTCCTCCCCACATCCAAATGTTGAAAACTAACGCCCAAAGTGATGGCCTCAGTGGAGCACCTAGGTGGTTGTTAGATGAGCATCCAACTCTTGATTTCAGCTCAGGTCATGATGCCCAGGGTTGTGGGATTGAGCCCCGCGTAGGGCTCTATGCCTTAAAAGTCTCTCTCTTTCTCCCTCGGCCTCTCTCTCCAGCTCATGCTTTCTCTCTCTCCAATTAAAAAACAACAACAAAGTGATGGTGTTAGGAGGTGGGGCCTTTGGGAAGTGGTGAGGCCACGAAGGTGGGGCCCTCATGGATGGGATCAGTGCCCTCATCAGAGGCCCCAGAGAGATCCTTAGCCCCTGCCACCGTGTGAGGATAGGAGAGTCTACAACCCAGAAAAGGCCGCATCCCCCCCACCCCATCCGTGGCACTCAGATCTCAGACTTCCAACCTCCAGAACTGTGAGAAATAAATTTGTTATTTAGAAGTCATCCAGTCTGTGTTTTGTGATAGCAGCCGGCACAGACTAAAGCACTACATGAGTTGCTTTCTCCTTTAATAGTTCGGTTGTTCTGAATATAGGATCTTCTTCCTGAAGAAAGGGTCTTGTCAGTAAATAACTAGAAAGCCTATGTAACGGTTTGTATGTGAAGCCTGATCTGTTGGTACTGGGGGCCTAGTCACTATGTGGAAGCCGGGACGACTCTACACCCTCAGCACGTCTAGATGCTCCCCCTACATCACATACACACACACACACACACACACACACACGCACACACGCACACACACAATCTCTCTTCATCTCTCTTGCGTGCACAGCACCCCCCACCCCCATTGTCGAGTGGTATGGCCCTGGCCTGGACATAGAACAAAGTCCCAAGTACAGGAAAACTGAGACCAGAACAGAGATTATGGCCATGGGGGATGTGAAAAGAGGGAAGTAGGAAAAACAAAAGTGATAACAGTGTTTTGCCTCCCAGCATTTGTTTCCCCACGTGGAAACAGCCCCCAAACTATCCTCTTCCGTCCTCCTGTGATTAAAAAGAGTGGATGTCCTCCCCAACCCGGGTTCCTGAGGAGCACGTGACCCAGGCCTGGCCAATGACAGCGGGCCATCTTCCTGGCTCAGTGATTGGTTCCAGGAAGCGCATGGGCCGCAGCGCCTGAACCGGAGACCTTAGGTGACTTCTTCCTCTTCCTTTTAAGCGCCTCTTTCCTTGCTCCTCGGGATTGAGGACAGCCATCAGCCAGTGTGACTGAGGCAGAGGGACAAGGGGAGGGGTGAGAACCCCTCCTTCTCTCCCCAGTCGCTTCCTATGCAACGACACAGGCTCAAATGTCACTGCTCTAGGAATGCTTTTCTGATTGTCCTGGCCCCTCCCCACGGCGCCCTCAGCACCCCACAATGTGACACCACAAAGATCTGCTCATATCCACCTTTTCTCCTGCCACCCAGCTATGAATTCCTCCAAAGGCAAGACCCTAATGGATCTTTTCTCATTCACCTCTTTGTTCACCGAATGTACCCACAGCACATTCATCCACCCGCTGTGTGCCAGGGACCGTTCTAGGGGCTGGGGGACACGGCGGTGAAGAAAACAGAGTCTGCCCTGGTATAGGTCATGGTGTAGTGGGGAGAGACACACAAATACACAAGAAAACGTAGAGATACAATGCCACATGTTGGTAAGCCCATGGAAGAAAAACAAAAAGACGGGGAATGCAAAGGGTGTGCAATTTTATGGAGGGTGATCGAGGGAGATGTCCCTGAGAAGATACCACCTGAGCAGAGCTCTCTGAAGGAAGTGAATCTTGTGGAAGTCTGGGAGATGGCAGTGTAGAAAGACAGATCAGTGTGTACAAAAGTCCTGAAGCAGGAGTGCTTGGCTGAAGGAGGAACATCAGCAAGCCTGTGTGGCTGGAGAAGATGGCTACTGTAACAATCCAGATGAGTGATGATCCTGTGCTGGTAAACGCCACACAGCACAGCACCAGCCTGTCGGGGGGAAGTGGAGCGATGGCAGACGGGCAGGAGAGTCGCACAGGCTTTCCCAGTCTTCAACAGTCATGCTCGGGTCTTTGCAGCTACAGGACTTTGCTCCACCAACAGATTGGGCAGGGTACTCACCCACGAGGATTCCCCTTCCAATGCAGACAATGGAGGTTGGTTCGTGTGACGTACTAAGTACTGGGACAGCAAATCCCCACTAGACATTCCCGGTCACAGCCCTGCGGTTCCCCATCAGGGTCACACACACTGTCCCTTCCACCTCTCTTTGCCAAGGTCACCTGAAGTTACAGAGGGTGGCTGGGAAAATTGGCTCTGAGGAGCCTCTAGGTGAAGCAGCTGTCCTACCCGTTGTGGACAGAATTGTCAAATGACTCCCCAGATTCCCTGCCCCCCAAACCGCATGCACTGTGCAGACGCGTTACGTTAAATCGCCTTCAAATGACCCTATGCCAGCAAGGAAATGGGGCCTCACTCCTACAACCTCAAAAACCTGGACTCTGCTGACAGCAAGGATGAGCTCTGGAATTTCCCCCGGAGTCCCCAGATGAGAACTCAGCCCGGCTGAGCAGAAAACCCAGTTATGTTTGTGGCTGGCCTTTTGACCTCCAGAACTGTCAGCTTATAAAGGGGTGGGATTGTAAGTTGTTAAGTTTGTGGTAATTTGTGACAACAGCGATGGAAACCGATAGACCGGTCACACATTTGCACGTGCGCACGTAACCCGCATCCCCATCCCAGAACTTTCCAGGTCAGCTTCAGTCCCGGGCTCTGGTACTCTGCTACTTATATTTGGAGCGATACTGAGGACATAGACTGTACCTTTTGACTGGATAATTGTTAAAGGATCTGTGAACATATTTTAAAACTACCTTAAAATAGACCTCTCGCGAGCTAAGCACTTGACATATATTAACCCCCTGAATTTTTATACTCCCTGTGATGCAGAGAGTCTCACACCCACCCCCACCCTCACTTTATAGATACATCAAGCCTCAGAGGAACTGAGTAACCTGCCCAACCAAAGTCAGAAAACTGTTCGGTACGAAGAGTGAGACCAGAACCAGATTTGGTACGTTGATTCCTTTCCCATCATCCCCTCTCAACACCATGCTAGGTCTGAAAGCTAGTGAATGGGACTGGATATATGAAGTGTTAACTTGTGACAAACAAGTAATGGGGGGCATTTTCAGGCAGATTCTGTTCTTACTCCCCCCCCAGAAACAACCCCCACTGGCTAGTGAAACAAAGATCCTGGATTCTTGATTTTGGTCACCCCAGTGTGAGATGGGGCATATTTTCATAGAGATGAGGATAGACAGAACTTCTTTTTTTTTTAATTAAAAAATTTTTTTTAATGTTAATTAGTTTTGAGAAAGACAGAGAGCAATCAGGGGGAGGGGCAGAGAGAAAGAGAAAGGGATACGCAGAATTAGAAGCAGGCTCCAGGCTCTGAGCTGTCAGCACAGAGCCCGTCGTGGGGCTCGAACTCATGAACCATGAGATCATGACCTGAACCGAAGTCGAATGCTTAATGGACTGAGCCACCCAGGCACCCCAGACAGAACTTGTTCTACCTGAAGACCCCTACCTCTTAGTCCTTATTTCATGATGATGCAGCAAACTGAGTCAATCAAGAGCAGAGTAGGGAGTTATCAGAAGAAACTCAATACCTGACCCTGTTCACTGCTCCACAGACCCTCACATTTGAAGAGCTGAGAATAGTTAGCTTCTAGGCTTCCCAGCAAGATACTAAGAATGCCTTCATACCACTTTGGTGCAGGAGACTAGAAATGATGGCATTGCTGCATGGGAGGACTAGCCCAACCTTGAGTTTCCTGGGGTTCCTTCTTGGTACGGAAGAAATGCAAAATGTTTGCACACACCCAGAAGAATCATATGCTCTCTGTCACAGGGCCTTTGCATATGCTACTTCTTCTGTTTCAAAGGCTCTCTCTCTTACCATCTTCCCCTAACTACCATTTATTTATCATTCCTGATCCCTCAGAACATGCCACGTGTCCCTGATACAACTCCTTTAGCCTCCTGAACTTCTAGTTCATTTTTCTTACCCTAGTCATTACTGAATAATTAGTGATTTAAATTTATTGAATGACTTTAGAATGAAAGCTTATGAGAGAGGGAACTGAACCAGGCTTACTCACCACTCTATTCCCACTATCTAGGTGTTCAGTTAATCTTCCTCAATAAATGAATCTCTAACTCAATCGTTTATTTTCCAGCGGAACACTTTTGAAAGTCCTCCTTTATGTTACAGATACTTGGGAAGGAAATACAAATGAATAGCAGCAGCCCTCTGCTCACAAATGAAGACATACAATGTCAATGTCGTCAATTGTATTTATCACTTCTGCTTAGAGAGTGCTCAGCAGGTGTTCTAGGGTAACAAATATGTAGATGATAGGGTCTTTGCCCTAAAAATACAAATAATCTACTCTGGAAACCACACCAACACGTACAACACAATTAGATAGTGACAAGTACGAAACCAGCACAAAACTCAACACTCTGGACACTCAACACTCTGGACACTATTCGTGTGGCTACAGACAAACAAACGAACTAACAAGCAAAACTAGAAAAGCACAAGTGTTGGCGAGGATGTGGAGAAATGGGAACCACTCTACACTGTTGGTGGGAATGTAAAATGGTTCGGCCACTGTGGAAAACAGTACGGTAGTTCCTCCAAAACTAGGATTATCACATAATCCAGTGATTCCATTTCTGGGTATATATCTAAGAGAATTGAAAGCAGAGACTTAAAGAGGTATTTACACAGCTATGTTCACAGCAGCATCGTTCAAAATAGCCAAAACGTGGGAGCAAGTCAAGTGTCCACTAATGAACGAATGGATAAACAAAGTGGTCTACCATACAATGGAATGTCACTCAGCCGTAAAAAGGAAGGAAGTCCTGACATGTGCTATAACGTGGAGGAACCTTGAGGACATCGTGCTACATGAAGGAAGGCAGGCATGAAAAGACAAACATAATCGTCCCTGGACAACACAGTGGTTAGTGGTGCCAACCCCATGAGCTGGTGAGTATCCATGTATGACTTTTGACTCCCCCAAAACTTAACTACTAATAGCTTCCTAGGGACCAGCAGCCTTATCGATAGCATAAAGTCTATTAACACCTACCTCATATGTTGTCTGTATTACCTACTGTATTCTTACAATAAAGTAAGCTGGAGGAAAGAAAACGTTATTAAGAAAATCATAAGGAAGGGAAATCCATTTGTAATACTGTACCATAAAAAATCCGCGTGTAAGTGAGCCCACACAATTCAAACCTGGGTTGTTCAACCATCGGCTGTATTGTATGATTCTACTTATATGAGGTCCCCAGAAGAGTCAAATTCATCAAGACAGAAAGTAGAATTGTGTCTTCCAGGGGTTGGAGGAAGGGGAAATGGAAGATACTGTTCGATGGAGACAGATTTTGAGTTTTGCAAGATGGAAAGGGTTCTGCACATGGATGGTGGTGATGGCTGAAAAGACACGGTGAATGTAATTAGTGTCATGGAACCGTAACACTTAAAAATGGTTAAGGGGATGCCTGGGTGGCTCAGTCAGTTGAGTGTCTGACTCTTGGCTTCGGCTCAGGTTATGATCTCATGGTTGGTGTGTTCGAACCCCACATCCGGCCCTTCACTGACACCAAAGAGCCTGTTTGGGATTCCCTCTCCCTCTCTCTCTCTGCCCCTCTCCTCTCTCTCTTTCTCTCTCTCTCTCTCTCTCTCTCTCTCTCTCTCTCTCTCTCTCTCTCACACACACACACACACACACACACACACACAAATAAACAAACCTTAAAGAAAGAACAGAAAAAAGAAAACAAGGGTTAAGATTTTACTGATCAGAGAGGGGCCTCTGAGCTGGGCTGCAGAGGACGCATCCCTGATGGGGTAAGGACAGGAAGGCGAGGCAAGCCAGGAGGGAGATCTTCACTGTTGCCAATAACTCCGAGGTCCAAAGTCCGATCTTATACCCGGGAAGGGCTTTCACTGTAGCTGGAATCCTGGCAAACTGGTACCTGAACTGAAAGGCTGGTGCGGATCCTTGAGAGGGATCGCTCTGGGCCTCCTAATATGGCCCCACAGGCCTGGGAAGGATAAAGACACGCGGGTCGCCTCTTTGTCGCTAGCAAAGGGTCCCAGCTGGAGACTTCCGGCACGCAGAGCTGATAGACCCGGGCTTCTGCTCCTTTCTTAAGGCGCCCTCAAGTCAGAGTGGCTGACCGAGGGCTTTGGAGGACCACCCTCCCAATCAGGCCGACTGTAATGTGGGAGGGGGAGGGGGCAAAGAACAGGACTACATGGGGTGGCGGTCCTTGAGCCCGTAGGTAGCAGGAGAGCTGGGCGGCTTGGTGCCGTGTCACTCTCAGGCAGTCGCGCCCCACCCCGCTCACATGCGGCCCCCACCCCACCCCAGATGAGCAGCCTCCCCGCCCTCCCGCAGACCTGAAGCTTGGTGGTGGGGACCCTTACCCGCAGGGCGGGACACCCCAGACCCGCACGAGCAAAAAACGCGGCCTCCCAGCCCGGCTTGCCGCTCTGCTCCAGGCGCACCAGTGACCCCCCCCCCCCCCCCGGGTGTGACCGCTTTTCGTAGAAATAAACACTCGGAACCGTGAAAGGAACCCCAAACTGGGAATGCAAGTCGCTGAGCTGAGAACAGATTGTTAATCTTACCCTCGGCAAGCCGTTCAGCTTCCCTGGGCCTCCGTGTCCATCACTGAAAAATAAAAATAAAATTCCTGCCCGGCAGGACGCTCACGTGTGCTCTTAAGAATGAAGTGAAATTATTTATGGAGAAGCTCTGAGAAAGCGTCAAGTCGATCAGAGTCCCCTCCGTGCCTTGAAGGAGAACGGGCCACATGTGTAACTGGCACCTTCTCTTAGGATTTGTATTTCCTCCCCCCCCCACCCCCCCAGAAGCAGTTCTTAGATTTGTTTTTATACCCCAGGGTGGCCTGGTTGTTTTTTTTTTTTTCTTAAATTCTCATTATGTACAATTTCAAACATGTAAAAGTATAGACAGAATAGAATCAAAGGCCCTGTGGACCCAAAGCCAGCTTTAGCAATTATCAACACATGGCTGATATTATTTCCTCTGCCATCTACCCACCCTCTTCCTGTCTCCTCTTCAACCCACTCCAGATTTTTCCAAGCCAACTATCAGACATCATATGATTTCATTAATAAATGTGTGCATATGCCTTTCTAAAATATTAGGATACTTGGGAAGACATAACCACAATACCATTACCACATCTAAAATATTATTTCTGGGTATCATCAAATACCAGGTTGGTGTTCACATTGCCCTCATGAGCTCATTAACTTATTTTTGGTTTGTCTCGGATCTCCGGATATCTGTTAAGGTTCATACGTTGTAATTAGTGGAAACATCTTGTATGCCTTTCACAGAAAGGACCCCTTCCATCCATCACTCCTTCTGTTTTTGTTGAAGACACTGCTGGTTCGTCCTATACCTTTTTCCAGTCTGGGTTTTGCAGACGTGTGATGGCACTGTTGAGCCCGCTCTTCTGTGCCCTGTGTTCCTTCTAGATTAGTGTTCCGTCAAGAGAACCCAGCCTACCCCTGGGATGCCACTGACTCTCCTTGTGTCCAGATGGAAGTCAAGTTTGCGGAGTTTAATCTTCCTCATATAGCAACTCCTCTTCCTCCTCCTCATCAGATGTGAGGTTTATTAAGCTCACCTCCTATGTGCCAGGCACTGTGCTGAGCTCTTATGGGCACTATCGCATTCCATTTTCCCAGGTTCGACATTCATTTTAGCCATTTTATGCCTCCAGATATGCTGCAGCCTCTGGGACCAGACCAGGCCAGCACTCCTGAGCTGTCCCTGGGCCCTCCTTGAGTTCCCCCCGCCCCGCCCCATAAATCCATGGAGCCAAGGAAGAAGCTGGCCTTGCAGACCGCAGCAAAGATACCAGAAACCTGCTCCTCATAATGAGCCTCCAAATCACAGGCACCCAGAGCCAACCCTGCCTCGGGGCATATGAGATTATAAAGTCTTCTTGTCATTTAAATCATTTGGAATCAGAAAAATTTTAACTGATGGGATAGAAAGATACTATCAACTAATGTGAAGCGAAACAACAGCATAGGATATTACAAGGATAATGCAATCACAACCGAATAGAAATAAAGTTAAATTCAAGATGGCTAGGTGAACAAATGGTGGGGAAGAAGAAATCCAAAATGTTAACCGCGATGCAGGTGAGCGGTGGGAAAACAAGTTCTTTTTCATCATTATCTTTCTCCATATTTAGTGCTTTCCAAAATTGTGAATAATGTTCTTGAAAATGTACACATATACACCCCACCCCCATACCAGCACATACAATGTTGTGGGATTTGGGCACAGCCAGGAATTAAGACCCCAATTCCCCACAAGCGCCCTGAGGTTCAGAAAGGACATCATCTGGCTTGTTCTAAGGCGTAACTTGAGAATTCGATTTTATTTCACTGTTTGTAGGTGCTTTGCTGAAATCCAAATGTATCGTGCCGTGTTTAGATCCGTTACGCGCTGCGGTTCGCTCGCTGCTCCGAAAATGGCTCCTACAGAACTGTTTGGCACAGCTATAACCCTCTGCAGGGACTCGGTGAAGTGACCCGGGAAAGCAGCTGTAAGTTTACAGGTGACACGCGACAGGCAGGAGGAGCAAGCCGCGGGCAGCTGCCGCTTGGAAGAATCGCTCCACTCTGGGCTAGACTCTGGGGGTGCTGTGCGCCCATGGCCTGCGCCGCCCCTGCACGGCCAGGAGCTCCTTAGAAAGGACTTGGTCATAGACTCCGCAAATACTGAGGACCTGAAGCCACTAGTATCTCTGCCCTGTAAGTTCTGGGGGAGCACCAAAATTAGGTGACTTATCTCAGCAACACTGCAATGGAACCCAGAATTTCAAATTAGGAAGTCATGTTTTCTGTAGTCCCTATGGAAATTCAGGGGACAAGGGCCCCCTCAATTTTGGCCCACCCAGGGGGCTCAGAGTCGGGGGAAGGGGCTAGAGAAAAGAGGTCGCCCGCGTCTGGGGATGCAGTGTTGGGTGATGAGAAATGCATGGCCCCTGGGTTTGCAGTGTGCCTGGGTTGCTAGAAAATACAGGTAGACAGTGTGTATGTTTTTTAGCCATTTAATATTCAAGAAGTTCTTCAGCCAAAAACATTCTTGTTCCTCTGAAATTCAGATGAAGGAAGCATCCTATATTTTTCTTGGCTAAATCTGGAAATTCTAAGGGTGTTGTGTCACTAATTGTGCCCTGGCAAGTGTCCCCTCCCTACCCTTCTCCTTGGTAACATGACCAACTTGGACCAGAAAGCCCCTATGGGGTCCCTGTCTCTCAAATTCTGTTTCCAAGATACAAAAGGGAGAAGGAAAAGTGAAACCTGAGGCTTAGAATATCTATGAAGGCAAAAAAAGAAAAAAGAAAAAGAAAAAAAATGACAGATGGTAAGTGGCAGGAAATTTACCCAATATCTCCACAGTACCAAACTGATCCAGTTTACTGGATTTTTCTCTTTTCATTTAGCAATTTGAGTGTTTGTAGACTTAACAAGGCCAAAAGGCAAGGTTAGTATCAAAATATTAAAGGGGGCTCGCATCAAATATTTATGAATGAATCATTCACTTTATTGTTATCAATTGTGATGAAAAAGTGGAAATAATTGAAATGTCCTAAAATAAAGGGATGTTTACATAAATTATGACAGAGTCATACTATAGAATATTATATTTTATGTAGCCAGGAAAAATTTCTGCTTATGAAGAATTTTAATTAGCATAGGAAAATATGTTAAATGTTTAAAATAAAGGAATCAATACTATATAAAGTCTAAAGTATAGATGTATATTTTATGTATGCACAGAAATAAGCCTAAAGGTGAATGATTTAGACCTTGGTATTGGTTATCTCTGAATAGTTGGATTTCCAATGATTTGTATTCTTCTCACTTATAGTTTTCTGTATCTTCTGTTTTCTACAAAATCATGTATCACTTTTTCTTGGTGTCCCTGGGTGGGCTCAAATGTATCACTTTTTTTTTAAAGTTTATTTATTTTAAGAGAGGAGGGGAAGAGGCAGATTGAGAAGAGGGAGGGAGAGAGAGAGAGAGAGAGAGAGAGAGAGAGAGAGAGAATGAATCCCAAGCAGGCTCTGCACTGTCAGCACAAAGCCAGAAGCCGGGCTCAAACCCATGAACTGTGAGATCATGAACTGAGCCAAAACCAAGAGTCGGACGCTTAACCAATGAGCCCACCCCAGACGCCCCTCACTTTTATAATCAGAGAATATTGACGTTCTGTAAGTGGAGAACTCTTTGACAAGAAATGGACATTGGTCCATCTACATAGGTGTCAGTGTATAAACCGCTTGTTGATATATATATACATAGATGTGTGTGTGTGTGTGTATATATATATATGTATATATATATATATATATATATATATATACATATATATATATGTGTGTGTGTATGTGTCCCTAAGTTTACATCTAAGTTAGTTAGCATATAGTGCAACAATAATTTCAGGAGTAGATTCCTTAATGCCCCTTACCCATTTAGCCCATCCCCCCTCCCACAACCCCCTCCAGTAACCCTCTGTTTGTTATCCATGTTTAAGCGTTTCTTATGTTTTGTCCCCCTCCCTGTTTTTATATTATTTTTGTTTCCCTTCCCTTATGTTCGTCTGTTTTGTATCTTAAAGTTCTCATATGAGTGAAGTCATATGATTTTTGTCTTTCTCTGACTGACTAATTTCTGTTAGCATAATACCCTCTAGTTCCATCCATGTAGTGGCAAATGGCAAGATTTCATTCTTTTTGATTGATTGCTGAGTAATACTCCATATATATATATATCACATCTTCTTTATCCCTTCATCCATCGATGGACATTTGGGCTCTTTCCATACTTTGGCTATTGTCGATAGTGCTGCTATAAACATTGGGGTGCATGTGCCCCTTCGAAACAGCATACTTGTATCGCTTGGATAAATACCTAGTAGTTCAATTGCTGGGTTGTAGGGTAGTTCTATTTTCAATTTTTTGAGGAACCTCCATACTGTTTTCCAGAGTGGCTGCACCAGCTTGCATTCCCGTCAGCAGTGCGAGAGAGCTTCCTCTGAATTCACGCCAACATCTGTTGCTGCCTGAGTTGTTAATGTTAGCCGTTCTGACAGGTGTGAGGGGGTATCTCATTGTGGTCTTGATTTGTATTTCCCTGATGATGAGTGATGTTGAGCATTTTTTCATGTGTCAATTGGCCATCTGGATGTCTTCTTTGGAGAAGTGTCTATTCATGTCTTTTGCCCATTTCCTCACTGGATTGTTCTTTTTTGGGGGGGGTGTTGAGTTTGATAAGTTCTTTATAGATTTTGGATACTCATGCTTTATCTGATATGTCATTTGCAGATATCTTCTCTCATTGCATCAGTTGCCTTTTATTTTTGCTGATTGTTTCCTTTGCTGTGCAGAAGCTTTTTATTTTGATAAGGTCCCAACAGTTCATTTTTGCTTTTGTTTCTCTTGCCTCTGGAGACCTGTTGAGTAAGAAGTTGCTGTGGCCAAGGTCAAAGAGGTTTTTGCCAGCTTTCTCCTTGAGGATTTTGATGGCTTCCTATCTTACATTGAGGTCTTTCTTCCATTTTGAGTTTATTTTTGGGTATGGTGTAAGAAAGTGGTCCAGGTTCATTCTTCTGCATGTCGCTGTCCAGTTTTCCCAGCACCACTTGCTGAAGAGACTGTCTTTATTCCATTGGAGATTCTTTCCTGCTTTGTCAAAGATTAGTTGGCCATACGTTTGTGGGTCCATTTCTGGGCTCTCTATTCTGTTCCATTGATGTGAGTGTCTGTTTTTATATATTTTTAATTCTAAATTAAATCCTTTTATATATATGATGTGAGTGTCTGTTAATATATTTTTAATTCTAAATTAAATCCTTTAAATTTGAAATCCTTTAAATCTTTAATTCTAAAATTCTTTAAATCCTAAATAATCCTTTAAATTCTAAAATAACCACTAAGAAACAGATTGAGAACTGGAAATGCAGTTATTGAGACATAAATCTATATTTGGGGGCCAAATCGTTCTCTTTGGTTATTACAAAATTTCATGATCATTCACACTTCCTGTCATTTTCCACCCCCAGAAATAAATGAGGTCTACGGTAAGCGATTGGCCTTCTGTGTATCTGGCCGAGTCTTTACAACCACGGAGAATCCGGGGTGGGGGAGGAGGTGTCATTTCAGATGCGTGGAGGGTTAGGGAAAGCCTCTGTAGACACATGTGAGCAAAGCTCTGAAGAAAGCAAGGGAGCCAGCTACGCAGGTGTCTGAGGGAAAAGCATCTCCAGTAGAAGGAATAGCAATGCAAAGTCTTTGAGAGTAAGCTGGCGGGAGAGTAGTGGAAGCGGATTATAAAACACTATGTAATTTAAAACAGCGCGGACACTTAACAAATTAAAATTCAAAACAGAAATGCAGGGTAATATAACCGTGCTTATTTGCACAAAATGATTACAATAATTTTTCAAAACTTAACTCATACCTCACCATGGGTTTATTATCCAGGGTTCTCCAGAGAAACAGAACAGAATTACGTGGTTATGGAGGCTGGTAAGTTAAAAAAAATCTTCTGGGTAGGCCAACAGGCTGGAGAACCAGGGAAGAGGTAATATGACAGTTCAAGTCTGAAGGTCATCAGGCAGGAGAATTCCATCTTACTTAAGGTACCTCAGTTTTTGTTCTATTCAGGGCGTCAACTGATTGGGTGGGGCCCACCCACCTTATGAAGGAGAATCTGCTTTACTCAATATCCACTGGTTTAAATGTTAATCTCAGCCCTAAACCACCCTCACGAAAATATCCAGATAATTTTTGGCCAAACAGCTGGGCCCTATGGTTCAGCCATGTTGACACATATAACCTTAACCATCACAGTGGGTGATGTGGTCTGGTCATGATTTAAAGTTCGCTGTTCTGATTTAGTTGTATGATGTCTGTCTTCATCAAGTCCTACCAGTGCCTTGCTGTGACTGTGCCTCAGGAGATCATTGGAGGCCAGAGCCAAATGGTCTTCTGGCGCCCTTTTGTGAAGGGCCCTTCACTCTCTCTCAGATACACACACACACACACACACACGCATGCACACACGCACGCTCACCTGCTCTCACTGAGGGCCCAGCCCAAGCAGAGGAGTGAACTCAATGCTTTCTCTGTGGCCTTGAGGGACCTTCTCACTGCCACACAATTACTGCCCTTGTTCCCTCGTGGATATTTCCTCTTTTAGCAAATTCTATCCTCTCTATTTAAAGATGACCCCATTAATCATGTTACCTTCTGCATCCGATACAGTGTGGTCATAGAAACCACACTTCTGAGGGGGACACAGAATAAGGGAATCAGGGTTAGAGCTATTCAGCCTAACACCCCCAGAGTTCAGTTAGACTGCTGTCAGGAAGGGAGAAAGGACAAGGACAAGGGCATGGGTACTCTGCAGTCTGTTTCTTGCCATCTCCAACCTCAGTGATATGGGGGACCTGGGGGGAGAGGCCGGCACCCTTACCTCGGAATCCGGGCCTCGAGAAGCTGAAGGAGGAGCTGTGACAGGAGCGAGGGGAGCTCACAGTCCAGGCGCACCCCCAGCAACAGAGGAACTGGTAGATCAGCGACGATGCCCAGCACTGACCCCGTGCCCGGTGCGGCGAACTGATCCTCTGAAGGCAAAACACACACACACAGCTGCTGCTTTACTACTGCCTTCAAATCCTGCCGGAGATGTTTCCCGAGGCCGAAGCTAACCCAGAAGAACGGAGGCGGGGTGGAAATTCTGGAAGATGTAATGCCAGCGTGGTTAAGGTGACACAGCCCAAAGTCGTCACAGCCTCCCCCATGTGAACACGCCATCCACGGACACTGCGCTTTGCCAGATGTCACCTCCCAGTCAAGACGAGTGCCAGCTCAGGTCTCCGCCTAGCATAATGCAGCAATCTGTATAGTAAGATTGAGACAAAAGACGGTGGGCTAACCCTGTATCCACCTTTGCGTGAGCATCCTTTTCTAGCTGGGCCACGCTCGCCCTCCGGTGCCCTGTAACTAACTGGTCTTGAGATCAGGGTCGACCACAATTAGCGCTTATTATGTTCGCTGGTTGGGGAATGAAAGAGAGAAAGGAGCCATGGTTAATGCACACACATTCAAATAAAGAAAGAACGCTCAAACGGTTACACTCTTTATTTCTACGATTGGTCACATGGCCATAGCTAGCTGTATTTATAACTGCCTGCTGTTACTACCCATTCCAAATTCCTTTTGTCCTCAGCAAGCACCTCTGCTGGCTGCGATTCCTTGCCTGGTGAAGTGACCCAAACCTTCATGTGCTTCATTTCAGAAGGTTCTGGTTGTTAGGAATTCTGCTACGGTGGGTTGCTGGTTTTCCACTGATACTGCCCAAGGTCATACATTCCTGACATATGTCTCCTCCTCCCCCATCCCCAGGGGGTAATAACAATCTAATTTTTCCTTGATAGTCAGGATCCATCAATCTAATCAGTACAGCAATCCCCTTCTTTGCTGATGGATTCACTGGCAGGGGGAGCCCAAAGTGACCAGTGGGCTTTCCATGGTAAGATTAAAAAAAAAAAAGTTTATTTATTTATTTTGAGAGAGACACAGAGTGTGCAAGCAGGGGAGGGGCAGGGAGAGAGAGGAGGAGAGAGAGAATCCCAAGCAGGCTCTGCACCGTTCTCACAGAGCCCGACTCGGGGCTCGATCTCACAAACCACGAGATCCTGACCTTAGCCAAAATCAGGAGTCAGATGCTTAATTGGCTGAGCCACCCAGGCACCCCCTACCTTCCATTTTAATGGAACCATTGATGTGACTCCTTCTGGAAGCATTTACCCTTTGAGAATAGTTCTCTTGACCAGCAGAGCCCAAAGTCATGGTGATGGAAGAAAACATGTCATTAGGGATGATGATGAGAGGAGCCACTTCTGTTTCCACCCCCTGATTTCCAGCCCCCTGAATTCTGGCTGTAGACAACAGCATCATATTTTGTTGGTTGATTTAGAAAGTATATTACACACTCCATGCACCCAGCTGACAGCGTAACTGCGTTTCCAAATGGCTCTTTATCGTTCCGTGAAGCCAGGCACTTGGAGTTATGGGAAACGGACTAAAAGCAACAAATTCCATGAGAGTGACCCTGTTGCTACAGTTCATTGATTGAAAATTGAGTCCCTTGATCAGAAGCAATGCTGGGTAGAACAGTATGATAGAGAATGAGCCTCTCCATAATTCCATTTGATTTGTTTGCTTGCATGGCTCACAGAACTCAGAAGGATACATACTAGGTTATCAGCTCACATAAAAGGATATGACTCTGGAACAACCAGATAGAAGAGACGCACAGCACAAGGTCTGGGGAAATGTGTGTGGAGCTTCCACACTCTGAGTGCCACCGTCCCCAAATCTCCACATCTTTACCAACCCAGAAGTTCTCTGAACGCTGTCCTTTTGGGTTTTTATGGCAGCTTCCCTATAGGCGTGGTTGATTAGATCCTTGGTTTTTGCACTTGATCTCCAGCCCCTCTTGCCTGCCCAGAGGTCAATAAGGTGGGACTGACAGTTTCAACCTTTTACTCACCTGATTGGCTCCCCTGGCAACCAGCCTCCATGTTTACGTGCTTTCTAAAAGTCTCAACGTTAACATAACAAAAGACACCTGTGTCGCTCTTGTAAATTAGGAAATTCCAAGGGTTTGGGGAGCTCTTTTCCAAGAAATGGGAACAAAGACCTAATACATAGTTTTTATTATAAATCACACTATCACGGGGGACAAATGTGGCAGCTTATTCTTCATCTTGGAAGGGATATCTCAACAAAATCCAAATCATTGATCTCCTAGAAATTTAACTAAGGGGATGATACCCGTCTGATTTTTGTGGGATTCATTTCCTATCTTTTGTTTTTTATTAAGGTATCTAGAGTAATTGCTGTTAATAACTGAAGGCTCGGAGATTTTACACTACTCGTAAGCTAATGAGTCACCTGCCACAGTTTCTTTCTTTCTTTTTTTTTTTATTTTTTAAAGTTTATTTGTTATTCTTGAGAGATAGAGACGGAGCATGAGCAGGGGAGGGGCAGAGAGAGGAGGAGACACAGAATCTGAAGCAAGCTCCAGGCTCTGAGCTGTCATCACAGAGCCGGACTCGGGGCTCGAACTCACGAGCCGTGAGATCATGACCTGAGCTGAAGCTGGACGCTTAACTGACTGAGCCACCCAGGCGCCCCTCACCTGCCACAGTTTCATGGGTGCTGGTAGAAGTCACAAGATACCTAGATCAGAGACAAAGGACTTTGTTATTCAGAGCAATAACAGTGAGGAGAATATCAGCATTTCTTGTACTAGTTCCCCAAGCTCAAGTTCCTACAAAGCAACACAAAGAGGACATGTGACACCTGTTCACAGAGCAGTTGCCATGACAGAAGAACTGTGAATTTAGGGAAGCTGGATCTTTTATAATGGACAGTAAGTGTGTCTGCCCTTTGCTCCAGAGGGAAGACATTGTCATTATGCTGTCCTGTAAACATGCCTAACCTCTGGTCCAAGCCTAGTCATTACACGAATTTCCTTGAAAGACAGTTCAGAATAAAAACCATCAGTGCCTCTGCTTGCAAGACATGTAGAAAGGTGAAATACATTATCTCCGATGTTTGCTTCTTTTGTTCACCAGGGAGAAATCAGCATGATATCTCTAATATAATGAACTGGCAGGATGTCCCGTGTGACGGAAAGGTGTTTACAATATGACTTGGGACAAGAGAGTGGATATCGCTCTGAGATAGGACAGCTGAGATGTGTTTCTAAACCCTGCCAGTTGAAAGTAAATGGCTTCTTGTGGTTTTTCCTAACAGGTGTAGAGAAAAAGCATTCGCCGGATCAGCAGCCAAATACATTTGTAGGCGATGTATTGATTCAATACAGCAAAAGAACCACATCTGCAATAATAGCTGTGATTGGAGTCACAGCAGGACCAGGTTTGTGAAAATCCGTCTTCATTTTCCCGGACTCATCCGTCTTCTATACAAGCCAAATAGGTAAGCAGGATGGGGACATGTCAGAATCACTTCCCTTGCATCTTTTAAGACCTCGATTAGGTGGCAGTGATCTCTGAAATCTCTCCATGAATGTACTTTTGCTTTTAGTTGACTGTTTTGTTCAGTCAAGGCTGCTTTAGTGGCTTCTTTTTGGCCCTTTTTTACTCGAACATCTTTACTCCAGAGATCAGGGAACCGACACGGGGAGTTTGCCTGTCACCCAATGTGTTCCGATTATGCATTCCAAACTGAGGAAATCACCAAAGGGTGGGTTCGGGGCCCACTGGGTCCACTATAAGATGGACTTACATCAAAACTGAGCTGGTCACCTGATCTTCATAAGCACTAGTTCTGACTAGTGGAGTAGAGGGGTGTTTTTGGCTCCAGAAATGAGTTTCGGTTCAGAACCAAGGTCTTGAATATCCCCGAGAGGCCGGATTATTTACCTTCCCCCGATACACAATCACTCTGGTAAATGGCCACAGTCCTTCTGGAGGAAGGTTTACAGTTTGCTATGTAGCATGGTCCTTCCTCTAGAGGGCTTAGCCTCCCTTTCATTTGATGGGATCTGTGGACAAGGGCTAGGGTGAGGCAAGAGAGAGACTTGTGCACAGAATTTAAGGAGGTGATTATTCCCCCCAGGTCCTGCGGGAACCTGTTCTGCATTTGCATAATCCCCGGAGTGAGCGCCTCCTTAAATCTAAGACCTTAAACTTGGTCTTTCTTGCCTCGCTCCAGTCTCAGCCCTGGCTGGACTTGAGCTGAGTCAAGTCTGAGAAACGGTTGAGAGACTGTAAGACTGTCTTGTGGTGACTCAGTTCAGACTTCCGTTCACCAGACACAGAGCTTTTCTGCGACCTGACGGACGTCCCGGAAGGTACAAATGAACGGTCTGCAAACCCACAGCATTTTGTGCAAGTGGAAAGATGACTCCTGGCTTTGTCGCACAGTCCCCACTCGTAAAGCATGTCAAATTTGCAGCTGAATGGTATTGCCACACTGACATTTGACACAGAGAGCACTGTCTCCTTGTCTGGCTGTTCTGGTTTCCAGGAGCACAGGCTTTCAGTACAGGCCAAGCCTGGCTGGGTGGGGGACAGCAAGTGCCCATGGTGGCACCCAGGGGGCATCCCAGCACCCTTGATCCCAAGACCAGTTGACAAGATGGCAAAACACCGAGTCCTGTTTGGTTCAGACTCTTGGGGAGTCTTGGGCATATCTTGGGGGGGCCCATTTGTATCAACCCAGCTACAAATGCTAGAGAAAACAAAAGGAAGAAGAAGGAGCACAGGATGACATTACAAAGGGCTCAGAAATAATTAGCTCTATGATTTCGATTTCAAAGACATTCTCAGAACCACTTTTATACCAAGGAAGATGGCAGAAATCTGCACTTTGGCTCCAAATCTCTTTTTGGACAAAATAACCACTTTCAAACTCCCCTTTGTACATTTTCAGGGCTAACCTAGTTCTCTTCTGTGCCAGGTTTGATTTGTTCCAGTGCTCTCTCTGGATTTCAGAGTAACTGAGCATCTGTGTGGGTTTATATGGATATAAATTACTCTTAAGCCACTCATGGACTTAAAGCCTGGAGCCCTTTTTTTAGAAAACTTGAAGGATTTCACTGAACTCCCTCATCGCCTCTTACTGTAATTTAAAATACAAACAAACTTATAATTAATGCTTTTCTTGCTCGATTTAAAACATGTTTGGTTCAATTGCAAATTTTGAATGTGTACATTTCACCTACTAGGTCTTACAAATAAGTGCTCGTTTAATTACACAAACAAAGAGACTATTTTAAGTTGCAAAGAAAATTACTCTTTTCCTTTCTTCTTATCTCAAATAGAGAAGCTATTTGCCTGTTTCTTCCTTCCAGTAATTCATTCTCCTGGAAGCTCTTTGACCTGCTTTTGTAAGTCCCAAAGACTTGGGGAGAAGTTTAAAAGTGATAAATAACTTTCATGATACATGGTTTGCTCAAATTCTTTATGGTTTCCATTTTGAAACCAGAGGCTTCTGGTATCACTGCAGAAACTGGACCTACTTTGTGTTGGGTTTTAATATTTATTTGTTCTTGAAAGGAAGAGCGAGTGGGGGAGAGGCAGAGAGAGAGAGGGAGACACAGAATCTGAAGCAGGCTCCAGGCTCCCAAGCCTTCAGCACAGAGCCCGACGCGGGGCTCGAGCCCACGGACTGCGAGACCACGACCCGAGCTGATGTCAGATGCTCAACTGACTGAGCCGCCCAGGCGCCCCTTCTTTATCCTTATTTAAATTTAAATTGTAGTTAGTTAATATACAGTGTAATATTGGTTTCAGAAGTAGAATTCAGTGATTCATCACTTACATACAACACCCAGGGCTCATCACAAGTCCTTCACCCATCTAACTGGGATCGTTTATTTTTAAAAACAAAGGATGCACAGCCTTTGATCAGTTTTGACAAATGCATGGCAGAGAGCATTTTTATCACTCAAGAAGCTCTCTTGTGCCCTGTCTCAGAAAGCCAATGCCTCACACACACCAAACAACCTCTGATCTGATTTCTGCCAAAGCAGTTTAGTCTTTTCTCTTTAGAATACCATGTGGTATATATTTGTGTGTGCATTTGACTCTATTCACTTATCATATCCATGCTGTTGGTTCCTTGAGTTATGACCAGGGAGGCCCATCTCTAGAAACTCAGCTACAAAGCTAGAGAAAACAAAACGAGGAAGAAGGGGCACAGGCTGACACGGTACAAGGTATGGAAATAAAGAGCTCTATGAATTTATTTCAAGGAGTTTTTTATTAGTTCCTTTTTTTCTGAATAGTGTTATATAGTCTACTATATACCAGGGTTTGTTTGTGCGTTGATAGACATTTGAGTTATTTCCAACTTCAGGGAATTACAAAAAAAAAAAAAAAAAACCACCCTATAAACATTCATGTATCTGTCTTTGTGTGTATATGTGTTTTAATTGCCCTTGAGTATATACTGAGGAGTGAAATGACTGGGCCATATGGTAGGTATATGCTAAATTCACGAGAAATTGCCAAATAACCAATGTGGTTGTAAAATTTTACATTGCTATTGGAAACGAATGATAGTTTTAATTGCTGCACATCTTTGCCAACACTTGGTATTGTTAGGCTTTTTTAAAAAATGTTGTCCAGGGGCGCCTGGGTGACTCAGTCGTTTTAAGGGTCCAACTTCTGCTCAGGTCATGATCCCACAGCTCATAGGTTCGAGCCCCGCGTTGGACTCCACACTGTTGGTGTGGAACTTGCTTGGGATTCTTTCTCTCTCCCTCTCTCTCTGCCCCTCCCTGACTCACACTTTCTCTCTCTCTCTCTCAGAATAAATAAATAAGCTTAAAAAAATAAAGGAAAGAATCTGCCAGTGCAGCGTTGCTGAATGTAGACAGCTCCTAGCTGCCTGTAGCTCTCTATCTGCATAAAAAGCTGAAGAGACTTTGAAGGAGGATTTTGATCATGCAGATTTATCTCCTCAAATGAGGACTTTAAGGGTCAAGGGCTCTTACCTAAGGGTGAGGCTTCTTCATTCCTGGCTGAACGTGTGATCCAGAGATTAGTAGAAAGCATCAGACAGAAAACGGAGGACAGGGGCACCTGGGTGGCTCAGTTGGTTAAGCGTCCAACTTCAGCTCAAGTCATGGTCTCACGGTTCGTGAGTTCAAGCCTCGCTTCGGACTCTCTGCTGACAGCTCAGAGCCTGGAGCCCGCTTCGGATTCTAGGTCTCCCTCTCTCTTTGCCTCTCCCCTGTTCACGCTCTGTCTCTCTCTCTCTCAAATAAATAAACATGTAAAAAAAAGAAAAAAAAGAAAATGGAGGACAGAGAGCGTGGGTTTGTTGACCCGATAGAAGACCTTGGAAAGGGTAGAAAATGGTATTTTTGAGTAGAAAATGGCATTACCTTCCTTTCCTTTTTATGTATTACTCTAATTTGGCTTCCCAGGGACTTTTAGCAGATATTATATATTAAAGTAATATAATGAATTTGCAAATAAAAACTTAAAATTACAATCATTTTCAAACACCACGCTTCTAGCTAAATCACTCTTTACACGGGAGGTACTCTGTCCACTTATATTTGGTTGTCTATTCTGGGTGATCCACACCAGAATCCAACCTGGTTTTCCAGTGAATGTGCCGAGGTATTCCCTCCTCTCCTCTGCTATATGGCGGACGTGGCTCCGATGACCGGGTGACGTCCTGTACTCGCATCCCCTGGGTGCTGCTGGGAGATGGGTCCCACGCCCAGCTCGACTCCATTCTCCTAGAGCTACAGCTAGGGCCCGGCTAGATTCCGGGGAAGGCTTGTACATGCAGAAGACCTTTCTACCACCGTGTTTCTCCAAATGGGTGCACATATTTTTAAGGGGGCTTAGGGAAAGGACAGCTAACAAACTGAGCACCTACCATAGGCCTGGCATGGGCCTAAATGTCTGACACTTAGGACAGTGCCTTAACTCATGCCGTCCTCACACCAAAGTCCTAGGAGATGGGTGCCATTATTGTCTCCTCTCACACTGGAGGAAACAGGCCACTGTCTACCTCCCCGTGGTTTTGAATAATGAGCCCTGGGCTCTTCCTTCTGCATTCTCACATAGCAAAAGTCACTTGCGTTTTTGTTTCTCCCCCCCTACAACAGAAACCACTTAGACGGCCGTGAACCAAGCGTCTGGTTAGTGAAGCACAATCTTTTCTCAAGGCGGGGGATCTTGCTTTCACTCACTGCATGGCGACGTCATTCTTGGTCTGGCTGTATTTTAGGAGGCAGGATCAGAGATATTTGCAGCGTGATTCCAAAGCCTTGACCTTCGGTGTCCCAACTTGCACGATACATTCCCGACGAAGTTTCAGTCAGGGAATTCGGTTCTTTAAACAACAAAAAAAAAATCATTTAAAGAATTTATACCATACATCAGCTCCATCCTCCTTGGGTAGTATATTCATTGCGCCGTTATCCTATTTCCCTCTGTTGTCACGAACTTTGCTGACGGCTCAACTTCTACTTTTGGCTCCTGTATGACCTTGGCAAGGCCTCACACCTCCATGCATCTCAAGTTTCCTCACCTGTAAAGTGAGAAAACCCTCTGCTCCTCTGCACGCCCGCTAAGGCTGCATTAGGACGCTGCCGGTTCTTTAAGCTGCTGAGAGAGATAAAAATGCCCGGTGAGTGTTAACTGGCAAGCAGCTCTGAGCTTGTCATCCTGAAGAGCAAGACTCTCATTAGCTCCCCTCTGCCCTTTTGACAGAGTCAAAACTCTTGGCATTCTTACAAGGCCCTCGGCCACTGACCTTGCTCAGCCCCTGGCCTCATCTTTCGCTCAGCTCTCTGAAACAACCTTTGAGCTTCTGCAACATCACCTGGGTCCCCTCCCCCAGGCTCTGGAACCTTCCACACACTCTGCTATCTGGTCAGAATCCCCTCTCCTCTGTCCACGTTTTTAAACACTATGTTTTTTTTTTTTTTTTTCCAAAAATGTCTAATGTTTATTTACTTTTGAGAGAGAGAGAGCGTGAGCCGGGGAGCGGCAGACAGAGAGAGGGAGACACAGAATTCGAAGCAGGCTCCAGGCTCTGAGCATAGAGCCTGACACAGGGCTCGAACCCACGGACTGGGAGATCATGACCTGAGTTGAAGTCGGACGCTTAACTGACTGAGCCATCCAGGCACCCCTCCTCTGTCCACGTTTGAGGGACCACCTCCTATTCACTGGGCTCAGCTTTGATGTCACTTCTCCGGGATTTGTTCACCCCAGGTCCGGCACAGTGCCTATAAACAGTGTTTTCACACCCACTTTGCTCTCCTATATGCCTTCACTTGGCCATGGATTCCAATGATCTTTATTGAATCCCCTGCACCTATACATGGCTGGGGCTCCATAAATGTTATTGAATTATAGAATGAATACAGGAATGAGTGTAATTTTGGGAAAGGGCAGGCCGTTGCAATTTCTCCCAAGAAAGAAAAAGACAGGAGCTCCATAAATGGACTCCTTAAGTGTCCATTTTTGTGAACCTGGCAAATTATCTGGAAGGAAAGGAGGAGGCTCAGGGCAGAAATGAAGGGAACCTGAATCATAACATGCATGGCAGCGAAACTAGGAATCCAGTGGATGTTTGTCTGAATGCCAAGGACAGACTGAGCTGAGGTCCACTGTGTAGGCCGTGCCGTGTGGCAGGAGATCGTTCGGTGGGAAAGCCATGCGGTCACACGCGTGAACCTGAAAGATGGCGGACACCTGAGAACAAGGCCATCCCATCATCCATCATGTGGTTTCTTTGGTTTGGACTGGATCTTATTATAAAAGAATCATTGTCGGTGACAGGTGGCCCTTCGCTCCTTAACAAGACTGATAAAACCTTACTTGTTCACAAGACAGGAGGCTACACAGAAATGAATACCATCTCGCGAAGTCTAAGCCAAATTCTTTCCACCAGGAGAGCCTCTCCTGCAAAGCTGTGTCCAGTCCGACCAGTCCCTCCCTCCCTTATTCGCTTAAGGAATCGCTGTGCTTGACTCTCTCTTCTCGAAATACTATTTCAGCCTTCACTCTTAAGTCACTAATCCGTTCATATTTTAGTTGGCCACTCGGTGATAAGGGAGTTGATTTAAAATTATAATCACCTCTGGGGCGCCTGGGTGGCTCAGCTGGTTGAGCGTCTGACTCCAGCTCAGGTCATGATCTCATGACTTGTGGGTTCAAGCCCTGCAACAAGCTCCGTGCTGACAGCTCAGAGCCTGGATCCTGCTTCGGATTCTGTGTCTCCCATTCTCTCTCTCTGCCCCTCCCCCACTGCATTCTCTCTCTCTCTCTCTCTCTCTCTCTCTCTCTCTCTCTTTCTCTCTCTCTCTTTCTCTCTCTCTCACTCTCAAAAATAAATAAACATTTAAAAAAATAAAATAAAATAAAATAAAATAAAATAAAATAAAATAAAATAAAATAATAACAATCACCTCTTGAGAGTAAGCATTGCCCAGACTTTTGCTTCTTGCCCACAGGAGAGTCTCGGTAAATATTTCTTGATCTGATTCAGTTGATTCCTCTCTCTGGCTCAGCACATATGGGTCACAATGGACAGCCATTTTTCATCTCACTGTTTGGCTTTTTAACAGCCCTTTCTTAAACGGGTCCATTTGCCTGTGAAAAGTGAGGAAAGCTGGGTGGGCGTGAAGAATTTGGCCGTTCCCACCCCCTCTCCATGGTCTGGCCATGGGCCCTGCCCGAGTGGCCTCATGTGGTTGAGTTTTGCCAGCTCACTTCAAAGGTCTAGACTTGGGAACAAAAGGCACAAGAGGCCTAGCAGGACGATCCTGCAACGTAGCTGAACGTAAATGCATCTGAGAAGGAGGCACAGATTCCCCGCCTCGGCACAGCATGGTGCTTCGAGGGCCCTTGGCGCACTTGAAGAAACCCCAGACCCCTTCCTTAGAGCTTTGATGTGCCAGTGTAACTAACACACAGCAGGGCACCGCACCCTGGTTTGCATTTAAGCCGTCCTGTTGAATTTGAGCAAAACTCTCTTTCCAGGAAAATTAAACAGTAACCACATCACAGGGAAGTCCTCAAGTAGCAGCAAACATCTGTTGCGAGCGGAGTGACAAGCACATGGCCCTAATGGCCCACAGCCCCCACCGAAGAAGTGCAGATGTCTATTATAAAGGCAGAATTTTGTTTGCAAGATGCTTTTGGTCTGGACTGGTTCTTTGGCTCATGTTAAATAGGGAACTTAGCAACCCATTGAAAGAAGCCACTTTGTCTCTACCCTGTAGGGCCAAATTGTTCCCTTGCTCTTTCTGGCTTCCTGACTGATGAAGTAAGTCTTGGTCTATCTCAGTTGGTTAAATGGAGCATCGGAAGCATGACCAGCAGCGCACATGCCAGGCCTCCTGTTGCCAGTGGGGCGGTGCAGTCTTTAAATAAAGCCCAGAGTTGGGAGTTCAGACCGGGGTTCTAGTCCCTGCATGGCCGCCGTGAGCTGTGTGGTCCTGGGTAAGTCATGACTCTGGCTGCATGTGGATTCACATCCATAAAAACCAGCAGTGGGACCCAGTGGTGTCTGTGATTTCTTCCAGCCCTACCATGTGGCATTTCCCTCCTCGGCATGTGTCTGGGCTGGAGAATTATTAAATATAAGAAAACCTCATTTAAGATGGCGCCAGGAAACCAGAAGGGGGAG
Organism: Neofelis nebulosa; assembly: GCF_028018385.1. Classification (NCBI taxonomy): domain Eukaryota; kingdom Metazoa; phylum Chordata; class Mammalia; order Carnivora; family Felidae; genus Neofelis; species Neofelis nebulosa. The sequence continues at coordinate 4,023,812 of NC_080794.1, read as the reverse complement.
CTCTCACGCCTCAAGTCTTGTCCTTGTCAATTGCAGACCCACCAGAAAGTAACATACCTTGCATACCCAGCAGGAAAAAGCTTATACTTGACTACCCCAGCAGGGGAGAGAGATTTTCTCCACCACCCAGCAACAGCTCAGCCAATGACAGACTGTCACAACTCAGCCAGTGAGAAGCTACGACTATGCTTCTAGCTCCCAGTTTATTCCAATGGACTTTGTGTTTATAACAGCCCTTCCCTAGCCCCCCTCTTTCCTCTTGTTTGTTTTGCAGGCTTGCCTGTGGCTTTGGCGCGCTTTGCACGTCCCAAATGGCGATTCTCTGCTCTTCTCAAATAAGCCCTTTTTGGCTGGTGAAATAATGGACAGTTTTATTTTTCACATCAACGTCAGCAAATTTCAACCTCATTCACCCTACTGCGGTATGGCGTCTGTCCATCCAGAGGTAACACAGAGCTGCAGCAATTATCTGGGACCTTTAGTTAACTTGTTAAATTTTAGTCAGCCAAGAGGGTTAATCAGGCTCCAGAAGCTCCTCTGAATGGTCTGGTTTTACTGCCTGTCTTGGAGATATTCACAAGGTATTTTTCAGATACATTTCCCTTGTGTGGTGTAGCCTCTGGGAGCAACTCCAGAGCAACAAAAGTAGATGTAACAGAAATGTTAAGTTATTCCAACACATTGCAGTTTTTCTGCAACCATGCATGAGGCACATCCCAGAAATACAGAAAGGAACGAAACAGAAGAATTTTCCCATCCACTCGATCCTTGCTCATGCAGACATAGCCAGGTAAATGACTCTGTGACCTCCCACCCCAGATACTCTCGATATCCATGTCGCTGGGGTAAATGCACGTCCACATCCGCTGGTCCTAAACCAAGGGTGAAAATGTTTGAAATTTCAGCCTCTTGAAGATTCTGCTGGGGTCCTTTAATGACCCAAGCAATATTTAGCGGGTAGTTTCCATTAAAATGGAAGGTGGTGGTTTGTAGTCATTTTTCATCGGCTGCCACAAATTCCAAGGCTCCCCCGATGTTCTTGCCTTTGGAGATTCTAATTACAGTGTCTGCCTTTGGGAGATTCTGATTTCAGTGTCTGCCTTTCCCAACACCCTTGAAGAGTCTTTGGGGCCTAAAGGTGACATCGAGGTCAAATCTTTTTGCTGCCATGAGCCCAGTCAGGGAGTCAAGGAGGAATTGCTCACATGGCACCGGTTCTTCCCTCCTTTCTGATCCGTATTTTGATTTAGTGAATGGCTTGGAAGTTAAGGATGGTCTTGATTATTACTACCAGCTTCCAGAGACTGAAATGGTGGCTGTAACCCAGTCCACATTGGCCAAGAAAAGAGAGGGCGAGATGGCACACCCTTAGGTTGATCTCTGGTGAATTCTTTTTTTTATTTTGAGAGAGAGAGAAAGCATGAGTGGGGGAGGGGCAGAGAAAGAATGAGAAAGAGAGAATCCCAAGCAGGCTCCGCGCTGTCAGCACAGAGCCCAACACGGGGCTCGAACCCACAAACTGTGAGATCGTGACCTGAGCCAAAATCAAGAGTTGGATACTTAACTGACAGAGCCTCCCAAGTGCCTCCGGTCTCTGTTGAATTGTAACCTCATCGATACCCGACGCCGTGTCTGTGCCTGGCTTAACAAGTGACAACGGTGACTTAATCAGTGTCGCAGAGTCTGATCCCATCACCAAGAGGCGCTCTTCTTTTGGAAGAGCATTCCTCCAGCTCTCCCTCGACCTGACGGCCAGTGCCACCTTCTGCACCTTCATAGCCACAATAGGGAGAGAGGTGTCAACTTGCGTAGCCTAGCGAGCCTTGGATGGGGGACGAGGGCCGGAAAGTTCCCTTTGCTATGGGAGTGGTGGCATGTCCTTACGTGCTCTTGCTCCAGGCCAACCGCCCACTCTCAGCAGACAATCAAAGCTGCGTGAGTCAGGTTCCCCCCTAAGCCTGAGGGACTGAAGTAGCAATTTACTACATGGAAGTAAATTAGCTCTGGAAGAGCTAATGAACGCCTACCTTTGCTTGACTATACTTCCTGATGCAGCCTTCCACCCTGTCGTATGTGACTCACGACCTGTCAAGTGCTCTCACATAGCACATTTTAAATAAGTGGTTCCTTATTACCGAGGCAGACGCAAGTTTTCCGAGCAAGGAAAGCAAATACTCTGGTGAGTGCTAGTCACCTTGCTTCAAACGCAAATGGAATACACAGCGGATCATTGGATTGGCAGATTTTGCCATCGTTAGGTCAAAAACGCGGATTGATTTGGCCAATTAAATCTAATACCACTCAAGTCAGGAAATTTGAAAAATCAGCTTTTTACTTAAGTCATCAGGCAAGTTGATTCAAAACAAGCGAATTACCACTCCTCGGTCGTCACATACAGGATTCCTTTGAGAATTAGATACCCTCGTCCCTCAACATCTCTAGTAAAATTCTAAACTCTTGAAGTCAGACGGCTAGTTTTGTTTGTGCAGAAGTCTTGGAACTTCTCGCCGATCGCGCCGTACCTCAGAGGTGCTCAAAATTAGTTACAGAATGAACGAAAGTGGCACCAGTTTCGCCAACTGGAGTCAATGAAGGCAATGAGTGATTAGAGGTCCGGCCTCCTTCACGGATACCCTAGACAGTAACCGACATGATGTATGTATCAGTCAGGCTTCTCCAGAGAAACAGACCCGCCAGGAGGTGTGTAGACAGGTTTATTTTAAGGAATTGGCTCATGTGACTGGGAGGGCTGGCAAGTCTGGGATCTGTGGAGCAGACCAGCAGGCTGGAGACCCAGGGAACGTTTTGAAGCTGCCTGGATCCGAAGACTCTCCGGAGGCAGGATTTCTTCTTCCTCGGAGAACCTCAGTCTTTCCTCTCAAAGCCTTCAGCGGATCGGACGAGGTCCACCAGGATCCATCTGCTTTACTCGAAGCCAACTGATTTAAATATTGATGTCATCTAAAAGAAAAAAAATGCCTCCGCAGCAACATCTGGAGTTTCGCCAGAGCTGTCCGATGCCACAGCCTGGCTAAGCTGACAGCTGGAATCAACCATCATCACGTGCTCCGGGTTGCAGGGTGGAATGCTTAGATGAGAAGGGTCTCTCCGCCAAGACAAAGCGTCCGCCTTCAGAGCAGCGGTTCTCAAACCTTAATGTACATCAGAAGGACCAGGAAACATAATAAAGATGCAGATTTCTGGACCCCCCTCCAAGACAGTCTTCCTCAGAAGCTCGCAGCTGGGGTCCACACACTGAAGCATTCCGGGATACTCTGATAAAGAAAGACACTTCTGCAAGGTATGCCCGGTGGAATGCCACGCCATAGAGTCATTTTGTTATCTCAGTGACCTCTCAGTGCTCCTAAATTCCCTTTTAAATTACCACCAGGAAAACAAAACCACAGAATATTCTCCGTTGCTGGTTAATAAAGTGAAAAACACTTTAAAACATTGGTGCATCGGTTTGCTAGCCCTGCCCTAACAAGGTACCGCCCACTGGGTGGCTTAAAAAGCAGAAAGTTATTGTCTCACAGTTCTGGAGGTCAAACGTTCAAGGCCAAGATGCCAGCAAGGTCAGTATCCTTTGAGGGCTGTGAGGGAAGGAGCTCTCTTGGGTGAGAGAAGCATCGCTCTGATTTGTCTTCATTGTCACAGGACATTCTCGTGTGTGTGTGTGTGTGTGTGTGTGTGTGTGCGCGCGTGTGTGTGTCCAAGTTTTCTCTTTTTATAAGGACATACATCATATCCCAGTAGTGCCTGCTGTAATAACCTCTTCTTAACTAACTACATCTGCAATGACCCTGTTTTCAAATACGGTCACATTCTGAGGGGGTTAGGTCTTTAACATAGGAGGTTTTTGGAGAGAGAGGGACACACTTCAATCCGTAACAATAATAATCGTGTTGGACCGATTACCCTAAGCTGTGTCCAATAAATATTGGAAACCACATCTGTAGGAGATGACACAAAGAAAGGATTAAAGGTCCCTCCGTGGTGTAGGCTGTGGGGTGTGGAGTTCTCTATCATCTCTTTAGATTCTTTGTTTGGATTGTTTCTTTGAGGTCTTAGTCATCCCAGAGCTAGGTACTACGAGAAAACCCTAGAGTCCTTCTCTAGAGATATTTCCCATGCAAGACGTGTACAGATTAGGCCAGTCCTGCTCTAAATCTTAGAGACAAACTCTTCCCTCTTTTTCCTGGAAACGCCCTTCCTACATTCGCCCTTGGCACATCAACAAGCTTGCAAACAGAGGTGGAGAAAGGTGCCAACGTGGTCTGAATGTCCTAGGCGGCGCGAAAAGAGAAAAATCAAATACAGGTTTAGAGACTGAGAGGAAACAAAATCAATATGTCATTGCTCACAGGGAACACGATTGTGCATGTAGGAAACCCAAAGGCAACTACAGCTAAAATACCAGAATTGAGAGAGAATTTAGCAAGGTCAGTGAATGTAACATCAATTGTCTTTCTGTATAACTGCAATAAGCCATTTGAAAATAAACCTGTAAAAATGATATCATTTCTAGCAGGATCAAAGCATCACAGACCTAGGAATAAATGTAATGAAAGATGACACGACCCCACATTATTAGGGGGAATTAATGAGGATCTAAATAAATGGAGAAACAAACCAAGTTCAAGAAGCAGAAGATGCACTATTGTAAATAGGTGAACTTTTTCCAAAAAAAAATTTTTTTTCCTTGCAGAACGAAAGTAATCTGGAACAACATTACAGTAGGATTTTGTGAAATTTTGCCAACTGGTTCTAAAATTTGTCTGAAAGTACATTTGGCCAATAATAGTTAAGGCAATCTCGGGGAAGAACAAAGTAGAACTCTCCCCGCTGGGTTTTGAGAATCACTGGGGACCACAGGAAGTTAGGAGGGTGGTATTCAGGCAAGGAGAGACAAATACACTGACAGACCAGGGAAGAGAATGCAGAAACCGACCCACTTATACGTGGACACTTGGTTTACGGCCAGATGCCATTGCAGAGCACTGGGGAAAGGGTGGTCTTTTCAATAAATGGTGAAGGATCAAATACATATCTCTGTGGGAAAAGGGGAACTTGATTCCGACCTCACATCCCACACAGAAATCAGCTCCAGGTGGATTTTAGAACTCAATGTGAAAGTTAAAACAATAAAATTTCCACGAGCTAACATAGGAAAATATCATCAGCCCATTGAGATATGGAAAGATTTGTCAGGCAGGGTACAAAAAAAAACAAAAACAAAACCCCAGACCAGAACAAAATCCCACCAACCATAAAGAAGAGATGGAGAAATTATAATGACTACACTAAAATCCAAAACTTCTATTTATCAAAGACACAATTAAAAAAAAAAAGCATGACAAGGGCAGCCATCTAGCAAGAGAATATAACTGCAACAAAGTGTTCTCCTCCAGAGGTTATTAAATAATTAAGGAAAAAGATAGTCTGCTGAGTACAAAAATAGGGAAGCGCCTTGAACAGGTAACTCATAAAAGAAGATCTCCGAATGGCTAATAAAGATTTGAGAAATTGTTCAACCTTATTAGTAATCAGGAAAGTGCAGATTAAGACTATAGCAAGATGCCTTTACACACTGCCATTTATTATTTTTTTTTAATTTTTAAATGTTTATTTTTGAGAAAGACAGCCTGAACGGGGGAGGGGCAGAGAGAGGGTGACAGATCAGAACCGTGCTCTGCACTGACAGCAGACAGCCTGATGCGGGGCTTGAACTCGTGAACCTTGAGATCATGAACCTGAGCTGAAGTCGGACTCTCAACCGACTGAGCCACCCAGGTGCCCCACACCACCATTTAGACATTCAAAATGGTAAAGACAGGTGGTACCAAGTATTTGCCAAGATATGGTGCAACAAAAACTCTCACATGCTATCAGTTGGGAGGGTAAGTTGGTACAACCCTCGGACATGATTTAGCATTATTTACTGAAGTTTGATAAGCTCATGACCAATGCCAGCAATTCCGTGCATGTGTGCATGTGTGTGTGTGTAAAGACTTGTCAAAGAATCATCATGGTAATGCGACTAGCACTGGCCAAGAGCTAAAACAACCTAAAGGTTTGTCAACGCAATAGCCAGATAGATAACCTCTGGTACATATTTGTACAATGAAATACCATAAAGCAGTGCGAATAAACAAACATTTGTTGCTACATTTAACAACATGGAAGAATTTCAGTTTTTATGTTGAGTGAAACGAACGAAGTGAAAGTCTTCATAGAGTAGAATGCCATTTATGTGAAGTTCAAAAGCAGGCAAAATTAAACTTTGGCGTTTGAGTCAGAATTGCTGCTACCTTTGGAGAGGAGAGGAAGGCAGGGCTGGTGAGGGACTCTTGGTTTTATTTCTTGATATGGGTGGTGGCGGCAAGGTGTATTAAATTGGATCTTACTCATCCAGCCCATATTATGGTAGCATGTTACACTTTCACAAAAAGAACTTCTAAATTCCTTAGATTATTTGGTAGAAAAAAGTTGAGGAAACCTGAAATAGCAAATAAAATAACAAAGAAACTGTAAAAATAGAAAAAGCTTTGAAAGCTGAAAGACTAATCTTGAGACCCACATCCAAGCACTAAGAGTTTCAGAAAAAGGTTTCAGAGGAAAAATGGAGGAGGGAATTATCCAAGAAATGATCCAATATGACTCCCAAGAACTGAAATTCAAAGTAGCCTCCTGATGCCCACTTAAATGGATGAAAAAAGTAACTACACCAAGGCACATCATTTCGGAATACTGCGGACAGAGAGTAGACACTAAAATCTTTCAAAGAGAAAGTTGGGGAGTGGTTGCCACAAGTCCATGAACCTTAAATTTTGTTTTAAATTTTTAACATTTATTTGTTTTTCAGGAAGAGAGAGAGAGCATGTGAGCAGGGGAGGGGCAGAGAGAGAGGGAGACACAGAATCTGAAACAGGCTCCAGGCTCTGAGCTGTCAACACAGAGCCCGACGCGGGGCTCGAGCTCACTGACCGCCAGATCATGACCTGAGTCGGAGAAGTCAGACACTTAACCGACTGAGCCACCCAGGGGCCCCAATGTTTATTTATTTATTTTGAGAGAGAGAGAGAGAGTGCACGAGTGGGGCGGGGGGGGGGCAGAGAGAGAGGGAGAGAGAGAATCCCAAGCAGACTCTGCACTGCCAGCCCAGAGCCTGACACGGGGCTCGAACCCACGAACCGAGAGATCATGACCTGAGCCAAAACCGAGAGTCAGACACCTAACTGACTCATCCACCCAGGTACCCCAAGCCCCTGTACCTAATAAGTGCTGAGCCAAACCATTGCAGTAGACTTTGATGGAAATCCTGTTAAAGCAATCTATTTTTAATCTTAGCATCTCGTGGAGGTCTGCTTTAGGCATGCGACTCAGCATACGGCTGGAAGCCCGCCCCCACGGTCTTCCTTGCTGCGGAAGTACGGATGTTTTCTGCAAGTTTGCAAAGACCACCATCTGTATTCTTGGGTGTGGCTTGCTGCTTTCATTTTCCACAATCCCTTTCCTCTTCCCCAGCGCTGTCTCAACGCTTTTCTTCTTGTGTGCAGCCTCCTGCCTTTGTTTGGTTTCTGCACCAAGTGCCAACCTCAGGTGGGTGGTCTTTTCTTCCTCTTCAGTGGTCTTTTCTGGGCCCCAGTCTCACAATTTCGTCATGTCCCCCATGAGGACGTGTCATGGTGCCTCTTCCCTAACTCTTGTGTCTCTCGGGGTTCCTCCAGTTTGGCCGAGCTTCCTCTGGATCTGGCTCATCTTCCTACAACCCCAAGTCGGTCCAGTGGCGGGGGGGGGGGGGGAAAGTCTTCCAGTAGTGCTGGCCCCGCAGTCCAGCTGCGGCGATAAAGACCTTTTTAGACATACGAGATCCCAGAAAACAAAGACGAGAAAAACCCAACACAGCAGAAAACCCTCCCTTGTGCATTGCCTTGAGAAGCATCACATGTACTCGTTGAAAACAGAGAAATAAATCCAGGAGAAAGATGTTGACTTCATAGAGCGGGAATCCAGCAAGAGAGAAATGAAGCACTCAGCAGGAAACGCCAAAGAGCGATCACGAGCCTCTGGTTTTAAGAGCAGACTCTGAGAGCAACCTCGGCACGTGGGCAGGGTGGCCAAGGGGTCCAGGAGGAAGGTCTCCGAGAAAAAGAATGAAACTGATAGATTGCCTCTTTTACGGTATTCAGGCCGATGTATACATCCAGCAGTGATATTTACTATCCCCGGGGAAAGCATAATTTGTGCAAGGAAGGAAGCATAATCAGAGTTCGATAAACAGCTAAGCTGCAAATATTTACAGGTTCATCATATAAACACGAAGTCTGAAGATTATTATGCAACAGAATTGGGTGGAAGGGTGCATGAATGTGGAAGGTGGTGGCATTCTCCTGGGGAAAGTGGCCCATCTCCTTACCAAAGCCACAGCTGAACCAGCAAGAGTCCTTCACACTCAGCATCCAGCCATGCAGCGTTTTTAAGCGGCTAGAGGACAGATGTTATTGAGCCACCTACCCTTGGTAAATGGAATCTGGGCAGCCTTGAAACCCAGCTCTAAACTTCCCTCTGAATCCCCTTCCCACCCTGTGAGTCTCCTCTTCTGACATCAGGCTGTGAGCTATGAGACGGTAAGAATTCATCTTTTCTCTTTGCTTTTGCCTTCCCAAATCTACACTTCTGCTTTACCTGCACGAATTGTACACTCAGTGCCGACACCTTTTACAAATGTCCTTTACTAGGTAAATGTGCATACATCCTGGGTGTTCTTTGTTCTTCGTTTGAGAGATGCTATTTCGTGACCTCTTCCCAAGCTCTTTGGTACGACAAGGTAAATGAATGAAGCCGTTCTTCTTACTGTCACCCAACAGCCGTGAGAGCAAGAGAGGAGCCCAATTTTGCTGGAATCTGAAGGTGACTGGGGTGTGGTTTCTGCTCCTTCTTCCTGAAAGTAGTTGTTAACTGTTTTCTGACTCAGTTTACCATTCCTTTTCCCTGATAGGTTTGGAGTTCCTCAAGGGCATAAACATTATTTTATTCATCTTTAGTCTTCCCTTTAATGCCTACCAAATTGCCCATAATGCAGCAACTGCTCAAAAATATTTCTTTATGACTTGGCAAGTTAATTGAGTAAAGTCAGTCCCCTGGGGAGTAACATGACTATAACCCTCCACCCCCACACCATGTTCTGAAGGGCAGAATCTGAGGGTTCCCTTGTCTTTTGCTGATTAAGTTCTCTATTGATTTTTGCCCTTCCTTAACTCTATGCCACGTACGTTCTCTGTTGATTTATTTGTTCCCTCCATGCTCTGGGTCCCATTCATTCCTTTGAAAATTGCCTCAAAGCTATGGTCCCCGGGCCTGTGGTAACAGCTCCCATTATATAAAAGGATATCGTAAAAGTACCTAAAAATGTTTAGAACAATAACAGTTTAAATTCCCACCCATTAAATATTAAATAAATAAAGCATGTTTAATTTGGGTGGAGGGAACTGGAGAGGAAGTTACAGAATCAAATAAACAGCAGGATGTTGCAACTTCCAGAAAGTTGGGAAATGCTTGCCCCAGAGGACCAGAAATAAACCCGTGTCCTTTTATTAGGACTGGGCCCAACAGTCTGTAGCAGATCCTGATAGAAATAAATCTTGTTAAGGCAATATTTATTTTGCAATTGTTTTTAGCAATCCTAAATTGGCTTTAATGTGGTTGCAGTTGTCCATCCACGGTCTGCTAGGATTTTGTCACAGCGGTTTAAAAGCAAAGCAAATGGGGCGCCTGGGTGGCTCATTTGGTGAAGCATCTGACTTGGGCTCAGGTCATGATCTCATAGTTCATGGGTTCGAGTCCCGTGTCGGGCTCTGTGCTGACAGCTCAGAGCCCGGAGTCTGCTTTGGATTCTGTCTCCCTCTCTGTCTGTCCCCCCCCTGTGCACACTCTGTCTCTCTCACTCTCTCTCAAAAATAAATAAACATTGAAAAAAATTTTCAAGAAGCGGCCTCACGGTTCAAGCGGTCATTGTAACAATACCCAGAAGAGTTCCAAAATTCAGTCAGTCTGACGCCAACAAAAGGTTCCTGGAAAATGACTGAACTTTTTTCTACCATATCTGAAAATTTGGAGACCATCCGTCCTATTGTTCTTCATCTGTGGTGACACTCAAGAGTAGATGAGGATCCACTTTTTCTCTGTTGTCAACATCTGCAATAAAACAACATCGTTTATCTCCTCTGCAGTTTTTATTGATCGATTGATTATTTTCTATTATTATTATTATTATTTTAAGTAGGCTTCTTGCCCAGCATGGAGCCCAATGAGGGGCTTGAAGTCACCACCCTGAATCAAGACCTGAGCTGAGATCGAGTCGGACATGTAATCGACGGAGCCACCTAGGCACCCCCAATTATTTTTATTTTTTGAAGTGTCTCCCACTCTCCCAAACTCCATTGTCTGAGAACTTTAGAGCTGCTGCCGCTGCCCCCACTCACACAGCAGTGGGACCAGTGCCGCCATTGGCTACCTGCTACGTGCATCACAGAAGACCCACTGAGGCACGGACAGTCTCTTCCCGGGCTCGACCACCGTCCCTGCCTCCGGATGTCATTCTAGGTCTTCTGGATATAATCCGAGGAATAGAATACAATCAATCTAAATTACTTAAAAATTTAACCCACTTTTGTAGCGCCTCTTTCAATGACTCTGTTGACCTTCGTATCATATTATAACATAATCAACAAATTGGTTGGGCTCAGGTAACCCAGTTTCACTAGTATTATGCTGAACGCAGTTTTCTCTTTTTAAAAGTTGAGTTTAATCCATCAATCAGTCGGCTGGTATGTAGAAAGAGATGATTGTTTTAGATGATTGCGTCTTCTGGATCCTTCCATGGTTTAAGATGTCTTCCGGTTAACCTCACACAGTTTGGCTGTACATAGCGTTCCCTAGTAGCTCTGTTGTTCTGGAAGGGAATGATGAAGTTCTTTGCAGACAGCTTTTTTATTCTGTTTCCTCAGGTATTCTGGGCTGGATATATAAATATTTTTTACTTTATGCCTGAAATTCAAATTCTTCCCCTTTCCTTTATTTTTCTCTAGTACTCAGTAAGCCTTTCGATACTGGTAAGCCTTTCCTTTGTTCTGAAAGCTTTCTTCGAATCATTAATTGCCTCTTTTCTTAGGTGTACTCTCTTTTCTTCTTCTGGGATTCCTCTGCATAGCTTGCATTTTGCTCTTCAGCTCTGTATTAGTTTTTTCCTTTCTGCGGGTATGTGTACTGGTGGTGTTTCTCCTTCTGGGTTTCTAGTCACTTAGTTGATGTTCTAGAACACCATACCAGCATTGCGCCACCTTCCCTGGGGTTCTCTGTGTCGCCATCATACTTACCGTCTCCATTCAGCGTTTTATGATTTTAAAAAGTTGTCTTCTCTAGGTTTACAGATGGAAAGTTCTGTTAAGTCTTTTGAAAATTCGCATTTGAAAATTTCCAACTTTTTTCTTGTGTCTCTTACAAGTGCCATCTTCAGAAAACTTTCTTTCTAACTCCCAGGAACGTGCCTCTACACTTTAACTGCATTATCTCTCAGGGTGTCGGGTGGGTTTTCTACTCGGTCACCCTGAGAGAAAGGTCTACATTAGTTCAAGTCCCTGTCTACACGTGTGAAGCGCCACGTTCAAAATAATTAGGCCCAGATACGGGGAGGAAGGAAGAGATACATTTTTCTAGAATTTTCCTTTGTCAGGTCAGAGACTTGAAAATGGAAAAGAAGAAGGAAGGACCTGGAAATTGAACCATTTGGTACAGGAGTCAGAAATGAACTGAGACGCCATCCTTCAATTTCCCAACTTCATCCTTATGAAATTCAGAGATAAGGTGTCTCAACTCGGGCCACTGTTGACTGAGAACAAGGCCACTCTCAGAGGGAATGAGGTAGGTGTACAGAGAAAGCAGGAAAAGCGGTCAGGAGGCCACTGCAGCAACCCATCCTGAAGAGGCACAGGTAAAGGGAGTGATCCGATTCTAGATATACTTTGCCATGATTTTTTTTAATGTTCATTAATTTATTTTTGAGAGAGTGAGAACATGCACACGAATGGGGGAAGGGCAGAGAGCTAGAGAGAACCCCACGCAAGCTCCACACTGTCAGCACAGAGCTCAACGCGGGGCTTGATCTTACAAACTGTGATATCATGACCTGAGGTGAGACCGAGAGTCGGACGCTTAAGCGACTGGGCCACCCAGGTGCCCCCGATTCTGGATATAATTTGAAACAGAATAGACAGGATTTGCTCATGGCTGGGGAGTGGAGAATGGGAAAGTGCAGAGTCTAGAATCATTTATCTGAGCAACCTGAAGAATGAATTTGCCATTTGCCGAGATGGGGACGGACTATGGGAGAGAACACGTTTATGGAGAAAAATCAAAAGAGTCTGGCTTTCAACATGGCAAATTTGACAGGTTTATAGACCCTCCGGGGAAATGTCAAGTATGTGGGTGTGAAATTCAGAAGGCAGGTCCAAGATGGAACCATAAATAGGGATGTCTTCCTTCCGTATATACCTTTATAATTTTTTCATTATTAAAAAAACTTTTAATGTTTACTTACTGAGAGCAAGAGAGAATCCCAAGCAGGCTCTTTCCTGTCAGTGCAGAGCAACCTGACAAGGGGCTCAATCTCATGAATCGTGAGGTTGTGACCTGAGCTGAAATCAAGAGTGGGACACTTAACTGACTGAGCCACCCAGGTGCCCCCTATATATGCCTTTAAAGCCAAGGCACAGGAAGTGAGCGTAGAAAGGACAAAGGAATCTTTCTTTAAATGACTTTAACAGGGGACTCTCCTAGACAGCCAGTGTTTAGAAGTTGGGGAAAGGAGGGGAAACCAGCAACTGTGAGAGGCCAAGAAGCAACGGGGGACCACGAGACACAGTGTCCTGGAGGCCCAGGAAAGAAAGCTTTTCCAGAAGGCAGAAGCCATCAGAGACAGACCGGTTACCCTGTGGAGAGCGGTCAGGGTACGTGGTGAGACACCGAGGGGGGAGGTGGGGGAAGCGGCAGGTGCTGTCCCCGCTCCGAGGCATGGAGCTGGAAAGGGAGGCCAAGAAAAGACTGGCAGTGGGGAGAGGCCGAGGCCCCAGCGTGCTTCCTGCAGTCCCTGCCGTCAACGTAAGAGCTGTGGAGGACGTTACAGATGGCAGCCAGGTGCGTATTGAGAGCAGGGATGACTGAAAAAGCATGTCCTTGGAACAGAGGGCTTGGGGCTCTACACCCGGGACACACAGAAGGGGGCAAAGGCAGGCCAAGTGGTGCTTTCACAGAGACACGCGTGGACGTTCTCTTCTGTTCCTCCATTTTCTCAGGGAAATGGAAATGAGGACAAGGAGAGGGGAGGGGCCGAGGGAGGTGGAAGAGGGAGGGTGTGGGCCCCGCGAGTTCTGATGCTCCCTCGGTCCCTCCTTCGAGAGCCTGTCTTTGCTTCTTTATTAAAAACAGTCTTTAGGAGCTGAGTCTTCACCGGCTGATGATTTCCAGAAAGTTCCCGCTCGCTCATGTACTTTGCAAAATGCTGCCACTTAATGAGTTAACGGACTTACTCCCGACGTGGCGGATGTGTGCTGTGCTTTTGTGATGAGAGTGGTATTTGGAGCCCTAGTTGGAGGAAGAATCCATTCAATTCGGTAAGTCAGCTCAGCAACTGTTCACGGAGTGCCACGTGCTGGGCACCCCGGCCCCGCGTCCCGCTACGGGCCACCCCGCACACAGTGCTTTCCTTTGCTTTTCTGTGGTGCCGTTAAACCCCCTGGGAGCAGTAGCTGTCACCATGCTCTTCATTATACTTTCTGCTCAACCAACATCTACCCAGGTCACCTGGGCTCCAGGGACAGAGGCAAGAATACCCTGTTGTCATGTGTGCTTTGGAGGACCATTGGCCTCTGGGGTGGCGGGGGGCGGGGGGGAAGGAGAGAAAGAAAGGAAATCGGCTTAGGTGACTTCTCCCCATTTTGTTCCTGGCTGGTTTTCTAGTGGGTGGGAGGCTTCACGTCATGGCTCCAAGAGAAATAGAGCTTCAGGGACACCTGGGTGGCTCAGTCAGTTAAGCTTTGAACTCTTGGTTTCAGCTCAGGTCATGATCTCACGGTTCATGGGTTCAGGCCCTGCGTGGGGCTCTATGCGGACAGGGAGAAGCCTGCTTGGGATTCTCTCTCTCCCTCTCTCTCTCTGCCCCTACCCAACTCGTGCTCCCTCTTGCTCTGTCTCTCTCAAAATAAATGTAAAAAAAGAGAGAAATAGAGCTTCCACTGCTCTCTATATTAAAGCCTCGATGACAAATTTAGTCAGAGACTTAAAAAGCACCATTTAAAAAACTAGACTGTAGAGACACGATTCGTGTCATTTTGTACTTACTTACGACTGCCTGCTGCCATGCAGAAAGCACGAAACAGTCTAAAAATGACAGTTTTAGAAAAAGCTACCCTTTTTTTTTTTCAATGTTTTATTTATTTTTGAGAGGGACAGAGTGTGAGTTTGGGAGGGGCAGAGAGAGAGGGAGACACAGAATCCGAAGCAGGCTCCGGGCTCCGAGCTGTCGGTACAGAGCCTGATGCAGGGCTCGAACTCACGAGGCGTGAGATCATGACCTGAGCTGAAGTCGGATGCCTAACCGACTGAGCCACCCAGGCGCCCCTAGAAAAAGCTATCCGTGATAATATATCCTGTTCTTCATCGCTGAGGTCTGAAGGTTGGGGCATTTGAAATTTTTTTTTTCTTTTTTTTTTTGAGTAATGGTGAGATCGGGCCCAGGGGGAGAGGAGAGGAAGGTAGGGGGAGGGGGGAGGGACAGAAAGAGGAGAAAAACAAGTCGGTCTGTTCGATTAGGGACAAAAACTTTTTGGAAGAGCTGCAAAGAGAAAAAAAAAATGGAAATAATAAAAGAGCTGTCGGAAAATGGACTCATCTTGAATTATTAGCAATCATTTAATTTCCTAGTGAAATAACCGTAGTGCAGCCACCATCATGATTGATACTATTAAGAGGAAAGGAAATATTTAACTTGTAGGCTCCATGCACACTATTTAAAGTTGCCTTTTTAAGTCAAATAACAAAAGGCTGGCAGGAGCAAATTAAAGTACCGGGGCGGGGCAGGGGGGAGAAAAAGAAAATCCAATTTGTGGCTAGATTTTCCACAGAATGATTCTTCTTCCCTATCACCACTCCCCCATCCCCCACCCTGATTTTTTTTTTTTTTAAAGAGCATGCTGGGGCGCCTGGGCGGCGCCGTCGGTTGAGCGGCAGACTTCAGCCGGGTCAAGATCTCGCGGTCTGTGAGTTCGAGCCCCGCGTCGGGCTCTGGGCTGACGGCTCGGAGCCCGGAGCCTGCTTCCGGTTCTGTGTCTCCCTCTCTCTCTGCCCCTCCCCCGTTCATGCTCTGTCTCTCTCTGTCTCAAAAATAAATAAACATTAAAGAGCATGCTGCTCCCACCCAGGTTTATTCCAAATTAAGCAAACTGTGGTTTTCATCCATTTCAATGTATATTCCTGAAATGCAAGTTACTCAGCATTAACGAAGAACAAGAAATCCCGGCCCCCAAATTATCTATGAAATCGCCTTCCCCAAGAGTGCATGGCGTTTGAGGTGTAATAACACAAAATGGAGCAAGTCCATCTTACCTGGGCATCGTCGCCTTGGTTAAGAATCGTCGCATGTGAACTTGGGGATTTACCAGCGCGGAGGAAAACCCTGTCACAAAGGCCGTGGGCATCCGCGTCCCTCCTGTCGCTCAGCACTGGGTTTTCAGCAACTCGGCATGCACCTGCTGGGGCCAGCGTTGCTCCAGGCCTGAGGGTGGTGGGAGGAGATTCGGAACTGATTGACACGTCCCTCTTTCCCAGAGGCTCATGGGGTAGAAGGGGAGAATGACACAGGTGGCAACGATCACAAAGAAACAGTGATACAGACTTCAGGGGACCGAAGGCACAGTGGGGAGACAGTTCCGACAGGTCTCTCGGAGGAAGCACATCTGAGTAGGGCTTTGAGATGTTAGCGGGTCTTTGTCAAGGAGGAGCTCAGGGAAGAAGTTTTGTGGCTCTGGAATAGCCATATTTCCTAGTTTCTGTAACTTGATGCTTTGATGTCTGGGGCCTTGCTGCCCCTGGAGGGACCGTCCCCCAGGTAACAAATGACTCAGCCGGGAGCAGGCCTTTCAAAGGCCAACCAGCCAAGCCAGAGCCCCCACCACAGCCACGTCCTCCGTGGGGCTCTCGCTGTCCCCCTGCCCTAATTATCCAGGGCCAGGTACCAGACGACTGGGGACAGCCCTATGCCCGGAGCCCCGAAATTTTTCGAAGCAGCCAGTCCTCAGGCGCTTGCCCTGCTTCGTTTGCTCCTTCTCACAGAAACCACAATACAGCCTCTTGTCCACATTTTCTCCTTGTTTTGTCCACTCCTGTCCACCCCGGAGCTTCCCCATGTGGCTTCCTGTGGTGTGTTGTGTCTCCTTGTGGGAGCCGTAAGAAACCCTCTCTTCTTTTTTCTTTCTTTTCTTTTCTTTTTTCTTTTCTTTTCTTTTCTTTTTTTTCTTTTCTTTTCTTTCTTTTTCTCTTTTCTTTTCTCTTTTCTTTTCTTTCCTTTTCTCTTTTCTTTCCTTTTCTCTTTCCTTTTCTCTTTTTTCTTTTCTTTTCTTTTCTTTCCTTTTCTCTTTTCTTTTCTCTCTTTTCTTTTCTTTTCTTTTCTTTTCTTTTCTTTTCTTTTCTCTTTTCTTTTCTTTTCTTCTCTCTTCTCCCTTCCCTTCCCTTCCCTTCCCTTCCCTTCCCTTCCCTTCCCTTCCCTTCTCTTCCCTTTCCTTTCCTTATGTTTATTTACCTGTTTTGAGATAGACACACGCAGTGCAGAGCCTGATGTGGGGCTCGATCCCACGACCGTGAGATCATGGCCTGAGATGAAACCAAGAGTCAGACGCCCAACCGACTGAACCACCCAGGTGCCCCCAAACTCTCTTTTCAATGGCAGGCATCTCCTGATATGTTAGACTTGCCAGACCTGAGTAATAATAGAAACTACACTTTAAGGGGCGCCTGGGTGGCTCAGTGGGTTGAAAGTCCGACTTCGGCTCAGGTCATGATCTCGTGGTCCGTGAGTTCGAGCCCTGCGTCGGGCTCTGTGCTAACAGGTCAGAGCCTGGAGCCTGCTTCGGATTCTGTGTCTCCCTCTCTCTCTGCCCCTCCCCCACTCATGCTTTGTCTCTCTCTGTCTCTGTCTCTGTCAAAAATAAATAAACATTAAGAAACTACACTTTAAAATACTTTCCTAACGGGCACCTGGGTGGCTCAGTTGGTTAAGCGTCCGACTTCAGCTCAGGTCATGATCTCTCAGTTCATGAGTTTGAGCCCCACGTCGGGCTCTCTGCTGTCAGCTCAGAGCTTGGAGCCTGCTTCAGATCGTGTGTTTCCCTCTCTTTCTGTCCCTCCCCCGCTCGCGCTTGCTCCTTAAAAAATAAATAAACATTAAAAAATAAATAAAGTAAAATAAAATAAAATACCTTCCGTAGAATGCACAGGACCGCAGACACACATACAGTGGAGAAGATTTCTCTTCCCTCTCTCTGAGGGAAGACGCAGCTCTGAGCACCGTCTGCTATAGTGGTCCTGAGAACTAACTGCCCAGAGGCCCCCCTACCTGCTCTCAGGCTGCTGCCCCTTCTTTCCAGCACCTTGTGTTTGTCATCTGTGCTGCAGGGGCTTTATTAAATCATCGAAGAAAAGGTGAATGCACTTAAAGAGAAAAACATTTTCACTTTATCAGGCAGTCAAACAAATGTGCTATAGGTTAGGATGCTTCTGGCAGAAACCCTTACTTAACCCATTTAACTATTTTATTTTATTTTGTTTTGTTTTATTTTATTTTGTCTTATCTTATTTTAACGTCTATTTTAACCTACAATTATGTGCTCACTTATCAGAAAGTCCAGAGAACTGAGTATTGGGGGCAGGGAGGCCAGGAGGGGGCTTCAGGATTGTTTGATGTGGCAGCCCAACTGTGTCCCTCCCTCCTCCTGGTGGCCCTTGGCTGGTAGCCGCATGGCTGCAGCCGTCCCTGATATGATAGCCAGACCCAACAGCACCAGGTGGGGAAAAAGCTATCCCCTCACTCTTTGTTTTAAGAGAGGTCTGTAATGTTTATTTATTTATTGAGAAAGAGAGAGAAGGAGAGAGGGAAAGTATGAGCGGCAGGCGGGCAGGGAGAGAGGGAGACACAGAATCCAAAGCAGCACAGAGCCTGACGCGGGGCTCGAACCCAGTAACGGGGAGATCATGACGTGAACTGAAGTCAGATGTTAAACGCACTGAGTCACCCAGGCGCCCCCTAAAAGCTCTCTCCCTTTTGTTTTAATGAATTCTCATGTATCAATCTTTTTTTTTTTTTAATTTTTTTTTTTCAACGTTTTTAATTTATTTTTGGGACAGAGAGAGACAGAGCATGAACGGGGGAGGGGCAGAGAGAGAGGGAGACACAGAATCGGAAACAGGCTCCAGGCTCCGAGCCATCAGCCCAGAGCCTGACGCGGGGCTCGAACTCACGGACCGCGAGATCGTGACCTGGCTGAAGTCGGACGCCCAACCGACTGCGCCACCCAGGCGCCCCTCATGTATCAATCTTTATGAACGTTTTATCTTTCACATTTCTTAAATTTATTTTTATTTTCTATTTTTTTTATTTGAGGACAGTTGACACACAGTGCTACATTAATTTCCGGTGTATTACATAATGACTCCACAAGTTCATATAGAACTATATACCCTCTCTTTTCCAAATTCTGTCCCAGGAGAGGGAACCCCCCCGAGAATTTTCCCTCTCCTCTCATTGGCCAGACTAGGTCACATGCCCACTCTTGACTCAACCCCAGGCCACGGGAAATGACATCACTGCCCTCACACCCGGCTGGTCTTTCTTTGGAGGTGGGGGTGGGACCTGCCATCTCAGGAGGAGGCTGAGTGGGGAACCGTAGATAACAGAGCAAAACTGAAGTTCTGACTGGAAAGAAGAAAAGACGAAATTGATGCTGCGAATGAACTAACAGTCTGTACAAACAGGCCAATTACGACGGTATGACTCGTAATGAAAACAATCCGTTCTGTTATTTTGAGAACAGTGGTTCCCAAACTCGGCTTCTCCAATTCAGTTGAGCATCCACCCCAGAACCTGCTGACTCAGCAGGTCGGAGGCGGGCTCGGGAGTCCACTTCCTGCGTGGTCCCGGGGTACAGCCAGATGTCCAGCCGCGGATGGGCTTTGCACCAGAACAGCCTGGGTCTCCTGACTGCCACCACCCACCTGTGCAAACACGGACAGGTCTGTCAGCTCTGCCAGTCCTTCACCAGGCACACACCTCTCGAAAGGTCCTCTGTGCGGTCCAAGATGCTGGGGTTGGGGCAGGCAGCCAGGCAGACGTGGGCCTTCAGGGAGCCTCTGCCCGGTGAGAGGACATTGGCCACTCAAGTGCCATACTACCAGGGGACCCTGAGTCCGGATGCATTCGAGAGCAGGTACTAGAAGATCCTACCACACTATCTTGAACGCGGAGGGATAGTCTCTATTTCCCCTGCCCATTAAGCTTGGAAGAAAGCTATTTGAAGCTAGTGCAGCTGTTAGACCACGGCCAACACGCACGCAGATTCTCTTTATCTTTCTGGTCACCCCCCCGGACAACCCAGTAGGAACACTGATGTGCGGGTGAACCCAGCCTTGCCTCCTTGACATACATACGCATACAGCAAATAATATTCAGTGTGATTTTGGTGCACAGGGTACTCCCTTCATCCCAGTTGTGGGTAGATTCAACCACAAGCACAGCTACACCCCCAATTGAGAACTTAAATAAGACAAAAGTTTATCTCTCTCACACATTAAGCCTCAAAGTAGGTGGTCCAAATCCGATTTTTCCTCTACTTCCTAAAATCCCCAGTGATCCACGTTCCTCCTATATTTGTTGCTTTATCAAATGTGGCCTTTAATCCCAGAGGCACTTCATGGCCCAACATGGCTGCTCCAGCACCAGTCATCACATCACAAGCTCATTCCAGATAGCAGGAGCATGGAAGGGAAGAAGACCACACCTTGGCATCTTAAGGACCTTTTCCAGAAGTCACATCACTCTTGTGTAAACTCCATTGGCCAGAATCCAGTCACATGGCCACACCGAGCAGCAAAGGACACCAGAGAATGTAGTTTTTTACTCTGCGTAGCCACATGGATTACGATGAAGTTCAGTGGCTCTGTTGCTAAAAGAAGGGGACAGCTAGCAGGCCCTGCCTCCCCTTCTCACCAGTCACTGAGATGTCTAGTGAGATGTGACGCAGTCCAGTGCAGTCCTTCCAACCTCCTGTGTCTCCTCATCCCAGCTCTGGGGCTCAGCAATTCTCCTGTGTTCTCTGGGGAACCCTGTCCATGCAGGTGGGCACTGAAATGACATTTTCCTGTATTTTCAAGAGAGAAGAGAGTGGGAACTTGGGGTTTTTCACCTGTTACTTTCCAGCCCCCAGCTCCCTGTTAGCAGCAGACACGTAATGCCCGGAAGTGTTGAGCTGGCCTGGAGGACTCCAGAAAGGGCGGGTTCTGGTGATTTCTATTTCTAAAGTAGCAGCATGGAGTAGATTCTTTCTTTGCTTTTCTGTGCTTCCTCTCTCCAAAGTGAAAGCTGTACTTGTTGCTTGTTACCAGGAAATGGTTTCCTGTCTTCTGCTTTCCTCTGTCTCTGTAGTTTTAACAGCAGGAATGGTGACATGGGCTGCTCTGACTTTTGACAGGAAGAGAGTAGCTTCTAGGTGGCCAGGCACCTGAAACAGGCCGTCTTGCTTTGCTGGAGTGTTGGGCTCTGTGGCCCTTCGCCGGCTCAGGTAGTCAGATGTCCCTCGATAGCTTGTAAATTTGCTAATTAGTAGGTGTGTGTTATATATGCTCTATGGCCCCGACACCCCCCGCTTGGATTTCAAGAATCAGCAGGGCAGACTTGAAATTCCATACGGAACTGAAAAGGACACCGTTGCACCAACAAGGAAGTAGACTGAGTTTCCAAGTTCAGCAGTGACGCCGCCTTTGTACAGAGATTGCCGGAGTGCCACACCACAGGGCCACGCTGGGCCACGGCAGGCTGGCCACTCACGCTACTTGTCGGTGGGTGATAGAAACTTTCTCTATCCCTGATTTCTTTCTTTCTTTTTTCCTCTTTCTTTCTTTTCTTTCTCTTTCCTTTCTCTTTCTTTCTTTCTTTCCTTTCTTTCTTTCCTGCTTTCTTTTTTCTTTCTTCCTTCCTTTCTTTCTTTTTCTTCCTTCCTTTCTTTCTTTTCTTTCTTTCTTTCCTTCTTTCTTTTTTCTTCCTTCCTTCCTTCCTTCCTTCCTTCCTTTCTTTCTTTCTTTTCTTTCTTTCTTTCCTTCTTTCTTTTTTCTTTCTTCCTTCCTTTCTCTTTCTTTCTTTCTTTCTTTCTTTCTTTCTTTCTCTTTCCTTTCTCTTTCTTTCTTTCTTTCTTTCCTTTCTCTTTCTTTCTTTCTTTGTTTCTTCCTTTCTTTCTTCCTTTTCTTTCTTTCTTTTTTCTTTCTTCCTTCCTTTCTTTCTTTTTCTTTCTTTCTTTTCTTTCTTCTTTCTTTCTTTCTTTCTTTCTTCCTTTTCTTTCTTTCTTTCCTTCTTTCTTTTTTCTTTCTTCCTTCCTTTCTTTTTCTTTCTTTCTTTCTCTTTCCTTTCTTTCTTTCTTCCTTCCTTCCTTTCTTTTCTTTCTTTCTTTCCTTCTTTCTTTTTTCTTTCTTCCTTCCTTTCTTTCTATTTCTTTCTTCCTTTCTTTCTTCCTTCTTTCCTTTCTTTTCTTTCTTTCTTTCCTTCTTTCTTTTTTCTTTCTTCCTTCCTTTCTTTCTTTCTTCCTTCCTTTCTTTTCTTTCTTTCTTTCCTTCTTTCTTTTTTCTTTCTTTCTTCCTTTCTCTTTCTTTCTTTCTTTCTTTCCTTCTTTCTTTTTTCTTTCTTCCTTCCTTTATTTTTCTTTCTTTCTTCCTTTTCTTTCTTCTTTCCTCCTTCCTTTCTTTCTCTTTCTTTCTTCCTTCCTTCCTTTCTTTTCTTTCTTTCTTTCCTTCTTTCTTTTTTCTTTCTTCCTTCCTTTCTTTTTCTTTCTTTCCTTCTTTTTTCTTCCTTCCTTTATTTTTCTTTCCTTCTTTCTTTCTTTCTTCCTTTCTTTCTTTTCTTTCTTTCTTTCCTTCTTTCTTTTTTCTTTCTTCCTTCCTTTCTTTTTCTTTCTTTCTTTCTTTCTTTCTTTCTTTCTTTCTTTCTTTCTATTTTTAAATTTAAATTCCAGTGAGTTAGCATATAGTGCAATAATGATTTCAGGAGTAGAATCCAGTGATTCACCCCCTACATATAACACCCAGGGCTCACCCAAACAAGTGTCCTCCTTAATGCCCCTTGTCCATTTAGCCCGTCCCCCCACCCAACACCCCATCGGCAACCCTCAGTTTGTTCTGTGTTTTTAAGAGTCTCTTATGGTTTATCTCCCTCTCTGGTTTTATCTTATTTTCGCGTCTCTTCCCTTATGTTCATCTGTTTTGTATCTTAAATTCCACATATGAGTGAAGTCATATGATATTTGTCTTTCTCTGACTGACTTGTTTCACTTAGCATAATACAGTCTGGTTCCATCCACGTTGTTATAAATGGCATGATTTCATACTTTTTGATCACCGAGTAATATTCCATTAAATATATAATATATTCTATACATTCTTGTGTATATATATATATATATATATATGTGCCACATCTTTATCCATTCATCAGTCGATGGACATTTGGGTTCTCTCTATACTTTGATACGTTCTCTCTATACGTTTTGGGTTCTCTCTATACGTTGATGGCGCTGCTATAAACATGGGGGTGCACGTGTCCCTTTGAATCAGCACTCCTGTATCCTTTGCATAAATACCTACTAGTGCAATTGCTGGGTCATAGGGTAGATCTCTTTTTAACTTTTTGAGGATCCTCCATTCTATTGCCCAGAGCGGCTGCGCCAGTTTGCATTCCCACCGGCAGTCAAAAGGGTTCCTCTTTCTCCCACATCCTCGCCGACATCTGTCGTTGCCGGAGTTGTTAATGTTAGCCGACCACCGAGCGGGGCGGTGGGGTGGGTCTAACCCCCTCCAGGAAAGGCAGCCCTTGGAAGGACCCAAGGGAGGAGGGGCTGGAAGACCCCCCAATCCCGGGACTAATTGTGGTCCCCAACCCTGTGCCCCCAGGGGTGCCTTTTAAGCGGCTCCAATAGCTGCAAGCCTAGAGGCCTTACATTCTCTCTCCTCGAGTGAGGAAGGGGACTGAAGGTCAAAGCTCTGAATGCTAGCTCTGGTAAATTCATAACAGGTTCTGTAAGAAAATCCTTTTTCCTCTCCAAAATTGTCACCGGGTGAAGAGAAAACATCCTGCTCTTTTCTTACAGCCTAGATTTTCCCAAGAGATTTGAAGCCTTTGTTTTCAGGTTTTGTGTTGCTGCATCTCGGTGGAGAAAGACCTCGCGGACGACATTTCTGCCATTTCCGAAGGCTTTTATGTCGATTCCCTGAAAACCATGTCATTTAACTTCCTATCAGCCTTTGTTGCCAGAACTGCCTCTTAGCGTGGTGATCACATGTTCTGAACGCCAAATCAGGATTTGGTATCTATTACATGTTTGGACGATGAATCGTTGATAAGTAGAGACTCATCTGGAAAGCCTGGGACGTTTGGTTGACAGATCTCTTGGGCCCAGCTAGCCACCACCATGTTGTTTTGGGCTCTGCCCTGGGGCGTGAGTAAGTGTAACAGGGTCTGTGTACTTGCCATGTTCCAGATGAGTGAGCTACATGTTTTAAAGACAGCTCTTTGACAGAAATGTTGTTACTGACTTCGTACCTGCGACGTGGAAGCGTGACCTGCGTGCCACATTGACCCTCCCTTCATCTTTCTCTAATTTAAAGGCAGGCAGCAAACAGAGCAAGCTTCCCATACCCCCTTGCAGCTAGGAATGACTATGTGACATCCTGACTGATGCGATACAAGCATTGCTGAAATTTCTTGTCCCCTGGAGAAAATCATGAAGCTTTGTCTTTCTTTTCCTTTCTTTTTTTTAAAAAAATGTTTTATTTATTTTTGAGAAAGAGAGCAGAGAGAGGGGCAGAGAGAGAGGGAGACACAGAATCCAAAGCAGGCTCCAGGCTCTGAGCTGTCAGCACAGAGCCTGACGTGGGGCTCGAACCCACAAACTGTGAGATCGTGACCTGAGCAGAAGTCAGACGCTTAATCCACTGAGCCACCCTGGAGCCCCGAAGACTTTACCTTTTCTGTCTTCTCCTACCTGGACTGCAGACAATAAGCCTGGAGGGGTGTCATGAGAATGAAGGTTACAAATCAAAAATGGTGGAAAAGGAAGTTAGAGCCTGAGTCCGTGATGCTGCTGAACCACGTCACCAGCCCTGTGCTGCACTCCCTGGGACTTCTGGTCGTGTGATGTGAATAACACCCTTTCTGTGTAAGCCTGGGGGAACTGAATGTTCTGTTTTAGCTGCAGCTAAATCGTAGCAAATACATAACGCATTTTCATGGAAGGAGACCAGGGTTCAAAAGGTTGTCTCTTGCTCCGTCCACCTAGCCCCCCAGTGATAATGCTGGGGGTCCGACTCCGGTGCCTGCATTGAACCAGCACATGCTTTTCCCCCTTAAGAACTCAAAATCTGGACTTATCCAGGGGCTCAGGAGCCTCCCGAGGTAACCTTAGCAATTCCCACCTTATTTTCCCACAGTCCTGTGACATCAACCTCCCGGAGGATGCACAGTCCAGAACCTTCCGGGATTGGATGGGAAAATCTCTCCCTCTTGGCGAGCCTCAGAGAAAGCACATGTCCCCAGTCCCATGGAGAATCTCCCTTTTCCCTTTGCTAATCCCGTGTGCACACTTGTGTGTGGCCTTCAGGTGAATGTCTCTCTCTTAAGGGGAAGAACCCAGTTTTGGGTTACCTGGAAAGAACCCTTGCTATCTTTTCAGTGAGCCTGAACCCTTGCTGATGATCTTTCTACGCCCCTTGAAATAGGGCAGCATATTCACATCCTCTGGGGCCTGTCTTTTTGGGTCCTATCAGTGGTTGAGCTGAGGAGGCCCATCTACGTCACAACAGACCTCCAGAGTTCCTGACCTCCCGTCCTATGTCCCCAGCCATCCCAGTACTTACATCAGGAGGTTGGTGAGGAACCTGTCCACACACAATATCTTCTCTGTAAAGGCCCTTGGGAAAAACACATTTTGAAGTCTGATGGTAGGAAGAAACGTTTTTCTCCCGAGGAACTGGCTGAATTTTATCTCACGGACATTGAGACTCGTATAATGGGTTATATTTTCCTGACTGATTTGTCTAAAAGGAAACTCCGTGCCCACATTAGTGTTTCAGTGATTCTTTTTGTTTCTATTTTCCTTCACTTTGATTTCTTCTAATGTTTATTCATTTTTTTTTTTTTTTGAGATAGAGAGGGAGCACAAGCAGGGGAGGGGCAGAGAGAGAGGGAGACACACAATCTGAAGCAGGCTCCAGGCTCTGAGCTGTCAACACAGAGCCTCATGCAGGGCTCGAACTCACGAACATCAAGAACATGACCTGAGCCAGAGATGGATGCTTGACGGTTGACTGAGCCACCCAGGCGTCCCTTGATTTATTTTTAAAATTCTTTCATATACGTATATTTTCTGAGGCCACCTGAAATCCCCTTTTCGTGAGAGTGGTATGTAAATACATAAATTTCTACTCACCTCAGGAAATCAGATGCTCCTTTTTCCAATGCCAACTTTCTCCCAACGTAGAAGAGTCTCCTGGCATCATCCAAAATGTAATGGGCAGTGACAGCTTGTCCATTGCTCACACGGACTGAAGCCTGTATCAGCTGAGAGTTCTGGATCTAAGAAAAGAAATCTGAGGACCCCTGTCAACAAGAAAGATGGACACAAGGTTTCTCAAATGCAATTAAGTGTTTTGACAGGCAATTATTTTTTCCATTCAACCTAACCTAAACATTCACGGCTTGGCCGTCGGTTCGCAGGTTAGCACTCTTATCAGTGGAGTGCCGGCCCCTCTGACACCTTGCATCTCTGGTCACTCTGGCCAGGAGATTAGAGACAGAATCAGGAGGGTTGCCAAAGGGGACTGCTACAGCCTGAGCCCAGGAGAGGCTGACAGGGTCCCCATCTTTGCCAAGTGGCCCTGCCATTGAAGTGGGTTTTCAAATGTGTGATGGAGACCCCGGGATTTTAAGAGTGGGTCTAAATGCTAACTGAGGGAAGAGATGATAAGAACAGAGATCTTGATCCAGTTCCCATCACCCATTGTCTTATTTCAAGAGCATCTCAGCTTTCCATCGTAAATGGGACCGTGTTCTACATAGTGAAATGATGTTGTAGGAGTTCCCTGGGTTTTTTTTTTTCTAATGTGGTGGGTTATTTATTTAGGTATGAATGCTTGGGGCAATATTTTAAGATGCTCTTTGTGTCTTAGGCTCATGAAACTCACCTTGAGTGGAAAATATTGCCAAGGAGCACTCCCTTGTCCTTAGGGAGGACTTGTAATATTGTGGTAAATTGCATATGGCTTGGTAGCTCCTTCCATCAGGAGATGGAGCCTTCCTCCACCCCTTCCGTCTGGGCTAGCCATGTGGCCCTCTTTGGCCAACAGGACAATAGCAAATGTGACGGAAGCAAAGACTTGAAAAATATCCTTTCTGAAAAGAGCCTTTCTGTACCATGGTTATAAGCCCAAGCTAGTGGATGATAAAGGATGTCAATCACAGCCCCTTCATTTCTGTTGCCTCGTGACCAGGAGCCCACCCCCAGCAACTGAATCCTGAATAGCAGTGGACAGATCACTAACATCGGAGTGGGTCCACCCAAGTCCAACAGAGAGGAACCAACGGCCAAACCCAACCCAGGTTGGCAAGCCACACCACGTGCTGATAGATGGTGACTGTTTGAACAGCTGAGCGTTGGAGTAGTTCGTTACGTAGAAAAGGTTGACCGGTTAAAATATTCAGGCTGCCATGTGGAAAAGAAAATTGCGGCATAAATTTTTTTAAGCCCGTGTGATAGGCTACCTTGGCTGTCCTCATTGAAACACATAAAGTGTCCAGGCTGGTGTCCAGCACAAAGACGTAATATTTAAACATTATTTAAATTATTGGGTCTCCTCTCTGTCATTCATGGGCTCGTCCAACAGCATAATGCTTCGGTAGGGTTTTTCCTAAATTTTTTGGTGATAAAACACACATCGCAAAATTTGCCATCTTAACCATTTCTAAATGTATATATAGTTCGATGTGCTAAAATACATCCATAATGTTGTACAATCGTCGCCACTCTCCACCTACAGCATTATTTTCATCTTGTAAAACTGAAACTCTGTACACATGAAACAACAACTCCTCATCCCCTTTCCCCCAGATCTCTGGCACCCACCATTCTGTTTTCCGTCTCTACAGTTGGCTCTAAGTGCCTCATGTAAGTGGAATCATACTGTATTTGCTTTTGGGTGTGTGTGACTGGCTTGTTTCACTTAGCGTAGTGTCCTCAAGGTTCACCCGTGCTGCAGCATGTCAGAATTTCCCTCCGTTTAGAGGCCGAGTAATATTTCATTGTGTATATTGTACGTTTTGCTTCTCTACTTAGTGACAGCGGACGCTTAGGTTGCTTTCACATTTTCGTTACTGTGAATAACGCGGTGTGAACGTGCGTGCAAATCTCTCTTCAAGACCTGTTTTCCGTGCTTTTGAGTAGTTATCCAGAAGAGGAATTGCCAGATCATATGGGAGTTCTATTTTTAATTGTTTGAGGAAATGTCATACTATTTTCCACAGCAGCTGTACCATTTTACATTTGCATCCACAGTCCACAAAGCTTCTACTCTCTCCATATCCTCACCAATACCATGGCTGACCTGAGGTGTTCTTTTTTCTTTTTTGATCGTAGGCATCCCAGTGGGTGTAAGGTGGTATCTCATTGTAGTTTTGATTGGCGTTTCCCTGATAATTAGTGATGTTGAGCATCTTTTCATGGGCTTATTGGCCAAATGGAGAAATATTCTTTGGAGAATGTCTATTCGCGTCCTTTGTACATTTTCTCATTGAGTTTTAGAGGAGTTTAAAAAAATATTCTAGATATTAATTCCTTACCATATGATGTGCAAATATTTTGTCCAATTTGATGGGTTGACAGAGGTCTGTTGACATTATCTATTGGTACACAAAATTTCTACATTTTGATGAACTCTAATTTGTCTATTTTTTTTGGTTGCTTGTGCCTTTGGTATGATATCCAATAAATCATAACAAAGATAAAGTCATGAAACTTTTGTCCTACATTTTATTCTAAGATTTTTATGGTTTTAGGTCTCACCTTTAGGTTTTTAGTCTGTTTTGAATTAATTTTTATATGTGGCGTTAAGTAAGGGTCCAACTTCATTCTTTTGCATGTGAATATCCAGTTTTCCCAGAACCATTTGCTGATAAGATTGTTCTTTCTCCATTTAATGGTCTTGTCACACATATCACATATCACTTGACCATATATACAAGGGTTCGTTTTTGGACTTTCAGTCCTATACCATTGGTCTACACATCTGGCTTTATGCCAGTATCACACTGCTTTGATTACTATAGCTTTGTAGTAAGTTTTGAAGTCAAGAAGCATGAGTCCCCCAGCTTTGTTCTCTTTATAAAGATTGTTTGGGCTACCGGGTTCCCTTGAGATTCCATGTGAATTTTAGAATGTGTTCTTCTATTTCTTCATAAAACACCTTTGAGATTTTGATAGGGTTTGACCTAAATCTGTAGATCACTTTCAGTAGTGTCAACATTTTAACATTATTAAGTCTTCCAGTCCATGAACCTGGGATATGTTCCCATTTATTTACGTCTTCTTTAATATTTTTCAGCAATGTTTTATAGATTGTATTGTACAAGTTTTCACCTCCTTGGTTCATTTTTAAGCGTGTTATTCTTTTTGATGCTATTACAAATGGAGTTTTTATAATTTTCTTTTCAGATGCTGCTGAATTTGTGTGGCTTATTGAGGATTTTCTTCATCAGCGCTCCTAAGATATATTTGTAGGTTTCTTTCTTTCTTTCTTTTTTTTTTTGTGCAGTGACTTTGGCGTTGGTATCAGAGTAATTCTGGCCTCATAGAATCAGTCAGGAAGCGTTCTCTTCAATTTCTTGGAAAAGCTTGAGAAGGATTGGTGTTAATTCTTCTTTAATGATTTGGTAGAATTCACCAGAGAAGCCCTCTGGTCCAGGGTTTTTCTTTTTGAGGAGATTTTTGATTACTGACTCAATTTCCTTACTAGTTATAGGCTCATTCAGATTTTATATTTCTTCATAATTCAGACTTGGTAGGTTTTTTGTCTCCAGGAATTTGTCCATTTCATCTAAGGTATCCAATTTGATGGTGTATAGTTGTTTATAGTACCCTCTTATGATCCTTTTTATTTCTGTAGAATTGGTAGTAATGTCCTCACTTTCATTTCTTTTTTTTTTTTTTTAATTTTTTTTTTAACGTTTATTTATTTTTGAGACAGAGAGAGACAGAGCATGAACGGGGGAGGGTCAGAGAGAGGGAGACACAGAATCTGAAACAGGCTCCAGGCTCCGAGCTGTCAGCACAGAGCCCGACTTGGGGCTCGAACTCACGGACCGCGAGATCATGACCCGAGCCGAAGTCGGCCGCTCAACCGACTGAGCCACCCAGGCACCCCCTCACTTTCATTTCTGATTTTAGTGATTTGAGTCTTCCCTCTTTTTCCTTAGCTCTTTAATCTAAAGGTTTGTAAATTTTGTTGATCTTCTCAAAGAAGCAGTGTTTGGTTTTGTTGATTCTTTCTGTTGTTTTCTATTCTCTATATCATTTTTCTCTGTTCTAATCTTTCTTGTTTCTTTCCTTCTGCTAGCTTCAGGTTTACTTTGTTCTTTTTCTATTCCTTAAGTTGTATAGTTAGGTTGTTGATTTGAGATGTTCCCTTTTTTACTGTAAGCTTTTATAGTTATAATAAAAGCTGTGTCCCATAAGTTCTGGCATGTTGTATTTCTGTTTCCATTTGTTTCTTAGTGTTTTCCAATTTCCTTTGTGATTTCTTTCTTGTACTATTGGTTGTTAAAGGATGTGTTATTGAAATTTGCGCAAGTTTGTGAATTTTCCAGTTTTCCTTTTGGTTTTATTTCTGACTTCATCCCATTTTAGTCCGAGGAAACTCTTTATGTGATATCTATCTTTTAAGATCGATTGAGACTGAGTTTGTGGTCGAACATATGATCTATCCTGGAAATGGTCCCATGGGCTCCTGAGAAAAATATGCAAACTTTTGTTGGGTAGAGTGTTCGGGATACATCTGTTAGATATAGCTGGTTTCTTGTTAAGTCCTCTGTTTTCCTACTTACCCGTTTGCTTGTTCTGTCTATTATTGAGAATGGTTGGGGTATGGGAGGCTCCAGTCATTGGAGAACTGTCTGTTTCTCCCCTCGACACTATCAGCTTTGGCTTCCTATATTTTGATGGCATCGTTATTAGGCGCATAAATGTTTACGTAGTCATATATTTTCTTGCTATGTTGAACCTTTTATTGATATAAAATACCCTTCTTTTGTCTCATAAAATTTTTCAGCGTAAAGTCTGTCTGTTATTAATAGTTCCACTGTGTTCACACATCATTTACTTGGCTCTCCACTTTTTCCTTTAGTTTTTTGTTATACAGTTATTTTAAAGTCTTTGTGTAGTATGTCTGCCATCAGGTCATTTTCCGGGACATTTTCTAGTGATTTATCGTTTCTCCTTTGAATAGGTCATACCTGTTTTTTGTTTTGCTTTTGTTTGTATGCTTCGTGATATTTTATTGTTTTAAACAGTACACTTGGATCTAATAACTTGTTAACCTTAGAAATCAGATTCTTTCCCTTCTCTGGGATTTGCAGTTTTTTGTTTGTCGTATTTAATTGTCATAGGGTGTATCTGTGCCAAGGGTCAGCCTGAGATATAAACTTAAGGTCTTCTTAGGTCCTTTCTGAGCCTGCTTTTTGTCCTGCATTGCCATTTTCTAATTTTCCCCACATATGGAGTTGCTTTTGAATGCCCTAGTCTTTAATGACTGGCTCCTAAAAGGTGAAAAAGAGGAAAATGAAGAGAGGGAAAAATGCACTCTTTCAATTCCCTGGAGGTCACTTCAGGGGGAGGAGGAAGGCCTTGCAACAGGAAAGGGAGGAACAAGGACTGTCTGCCTCCTTGTCTGCACCTCTGTGATTGGGAGCAACAACCAGCAATCAGCACACAGACCCCCGGTTTGGGAGGATGGGGTTCTTTTTTCCTCACTGCTGGCTCCTCCAAGCTGAGAGCGGATCCTGGAACACAACGTACTATTCCAGCCTCGGGGCTGGGATGGAGGGGTGGGGGGATGGGGGAGCGGAGGGGTAGGGAGGCTGGGAGTATGGGGGTGGGGGTTGGAGATAGGTAGTGGCTACTGTGTGAAGAGCCGGAATTGACCGAAATTAACTGCAATTTACCCCCCAAGCCTTCCCCTGGAAGTTGCAAGCCTTCCATAGACTCCAGGTTTCCAAAATAGTCACAGCAGACAGATTCAGCCAGTGTAATTGTCTAGGCGGGGGGACAGATTTCCTGGTGTTTCTTAATCTGCCATCTTCCCATAATCCTCTCCCAGCAGAGTTTTAATATTGGCTGTAAACTCTGAACAAGTGGTTACAACCTTTTGAGCTGTGTTTATGTTTCCATTTGTTACAAAATTACATGGTGCCACAGTCTCCCTTGGTTCCCATCAATCCAAGAAGTTTGGGAAGAGGCGGCTAATTTTCCGCCCAGAAAATTCTTACCTTTTCAAGGATCGGAGCCAGATTGCCTGATAATTCAAACGTCACTCCACGATTTATTAGCTGTGTAGACTTGGGAGCAAATTACTATCTCTGTGCCTGTGTTTGCTTGTTTGCAAAATGGGAATAACACAAGTAACTCCCTTACACAGTTGTCTTGAGGATTAAAAGAGATAAAGCAGTCAAAGCTTGCCATCTAAAAAAAAAAAAAAAAATTCAGTCACGTGAAATACAGGCCAAAGTGTTTGCAAGGTTAATAAAATGACAGGGAAGTCTGTGCACAGAGTTGGCTGGAATTTTGAGGGATGGGCTGTGTAGTATGAATTCTCCCGGGTCCTGGCCACAATTGGTGTCATGGGATAGCATCCAGCAGCTCATAAACATCAAGAGGGACAATTGAGAGTTTTGAGTAAAGCTACCTTTTATGGGATAGTGGTAGCAATTCCAGGAATCTCCCAGTTACTTGGTGCCTGTTTCATCAGCTTGGTCCGGAGAGATTGGGCAGGGATCACTCTAAGAATGCTGGGAGCTGACCTCTGATCCTTCCACTTCAAGAGATGGGGCTGCCTGCTGTTTCCCTGCTTAGTCTCTCTCTCCCGCTTTCCTTTCTCCCGCAGTTTTTAAAGTTCAGAGTATAGTAATGAGCGATTTTCATCCATGCCAGTGAGGACAATTCCCTCGAGGCATGGCAGATCGACAAGACAGAAGGAGCCTGGGTCTCTGGAGGACCTTGTGGAGCAAAGCGGAGTTACCTCCAGGACCACCTGTCACTTTGTACTTTTCCATGAGAGAGATACATATCTCTCTTATTTAAGCTAATGTTATTTTGATCTCTGTCAGCCAAACCAATATCCTAACTAACACAGCACTGGTCCCATAATGAATGTCAGTTTTGTAAGCCAGTAGCAAGACTGGATGTATCGGTTTCCTACCGCTGCTATAACACAATGCCACAATTTAGTGGTGCAGAAGAACACAGATTTATTATCTTATAGTCTGGGGTCACAAGTCTTAAATCCAAGCTGTCAGCAGGGCTGTGTTCACCCTGGGGGCTCTAACGTAGAATGTGTTTCCTTGCCTCTTCCAGCTTCTAGAAGCTACATGCCTTCCTTGGTTCTTGGCTCCTCCGCCTTCAGAGCCAGAAGTGACCCCATGTCACATCACTCCAGCTTTCCTTCCACTGTGACAACTGCCCGAGTCTCCTCTTCTGCCTCTTCCTTCTATTCATAAGGACCCTTGTGACTACATGGGTTTCATCCTAATGATCCAGAATAATCTCTTTCACCTCAAGTCATCTGATTAGCAAACTTAGCTCCATCTGTAACCTTGATCCCCCTTTGCCACGTGACCACACGTTATTTCCAGATTCCAGGACACGGACAGCCATGGCAGCCATTTTTCTGCCTGCCACACTGGACAAGCCATGCCCTTGTTTTAAGAACCTATTCTTCCTCACCTGCACAGAAGCCTGGAATTTTAGTGTCGGAGAACATCCCCTGTTGGTGAAGGTGCCCCTGTAGAAGATACCAGTGAGCCTCTGAGACCCTTTAATTATTTAGCTTCTATAATTCTGACTTCCATATTCTGAGTAACTTTAGTAATAAAGTCACAACCCACCCAGGAAAGTATACATGAAATCATCCTTTCCTCCAAGACTCATAATTGTTCAGCCCCCAGGCTTGTACTATATATATATATAAGTGTGTACTTGTGAGGCTGAAAAAACTGAGTGGAAACCCATCTGTATCTGTACGAGTGGGGAAAGAACAAACAGAGAGGGAGACACAGAATCCAAAGCAGGCTCCAGGTTTTGAGCTGTCAGCACAGAGCCCGACGCGGGGCTCGAACCCACGAACCACGCGAGATCGTGACCTGAGCCGAAGCTGGACGCTCAACTGACTGAGCCACCCGGGTACCCCTATGCTTTCTTTTAGTGTACGATTTACTGTTTACCAGATCACAGCCAGAACAAATGATGGGTCAGCCGATGATTTCATAACAGAACTAATTTCCATTTGAAGAAAGGGATGAATGTATGCCTCCTCAAGAGCATCCTCTCACGTGGAGTGATGGGCTCAAGTACAAAGCTTAGGCAGATCAAGCCTAGAAACAGCCCAAACAGACAGGTTGTGAATTAGAGGCTGCCCACGGTGACAGCTCCCTGATGGAATAAGAAGGGCTGGAAAGATGAGCCTGGGGAGGGCGACTGACATCTGTTTGTGTAAGCACTGACGGGAGAGGCAGCAAACTCAGACTCCATGGAAAATAAGAGTCCATGTTGGGTGCCCGCAAGTACGGAGGAGAGATGCACAAAAAATACTAGCTGACAAATATTCACAACCTATTTATTAAATCAGCCCTGTTGGGTTGTCTCTCCGCGTCCCCCAGGGAGGCCCGGCCCAGGTCATGATCTCATGGTTCGTGAGTTCGAGCCCTGCGTCCGACTCTGGGCCGCCAGCTCAGAGCCTGGAGCCTGCTTTGGATTCTGTGTCTCCCTCTCTTTCTTCCTCTCCCCCGCTTACACTCTCTCTGTCTCGCTCTCTCAAAAATAAATAAAAATTTCAAAATTTCAAAAAAGAAAAGAAATGACCTGCCCAATATCTGGACAAAGACTGTAAAAATAGAGAAACAAAACAGATTTTATGTTCTTTGTTCTACATCCTGCTCTAATTCTCTTTCTGCTAGCAACGATAGGGAGTTGCTCAGAAACTGTTTCTGAAGGGATTAATTCTAGAACCAATCCATTATTTCCCTGTCGTTGGGGTTCCACGTCTTCTGTGACTCAAATTGTCACCTTTTATTTTCTTATTTTTATTTTTTTTTCCAAAAAGAGATTTAGAAAAAGCTCAGCACTTGTTAGAGTTTTACTTTTATATCGCACCAGCTCTTTTCTCGTTTGGCAGTGTGATTAGATTGTGACAGGAGGAGGAAGCTTACAACTCTCTCCGGGTGGGCATGAATCCACAAAATTGGCCTCTTTGTTTTTTATTAAAAAATTTTTTTTAATGTTTATTTGTTTTTTAGAGAGATCGAGACAGAGTGTGAGCAGGGGAGGGGCAGAGAGAGAGGGAGACACAGAATCCAAAGCAGGTTCCAGGCTCTGCAGAGCCTGACGTGGGGCTCGAACCCATGAACCGAGAGATCATGATCTGAGCCGAAGTCAGACGCTTAACCGACTGAGCCACACAGGTGCCCCTGGCCTCTTTATTTCTAGCCCTTCTTCCCAAGGCTCAAAGGGATGCATAGAAGTTTATTTATGTGATTCTTAGTTATTTTTTTTTAACAGTCTTAAAGGTGCAACTGGAGAAGAGTGAAAATACGAACGTTTTGAAGGTTTGCTTTGCACAGAGCTGATCATCAGTAAATATTTATTCAGCAACAGAAAGTGAGACAAGGGAAGAAAGAAAACAGAGAAGGAAGGAAGAGAGCGAATGAGGGTGAGTGGGAGGGAGAGGCTCAGGAGCTTCCTGCCTCTGTGTAACTGCTTCTGATCACCATTTAATGTAATTCTGGTATTATTTCAAGGAAATCACCTTCAATCTAATCAGAACCACATTTTATCATTTTATGCTGGGAAGTCCACTCGACTCAGGCTTGACTCAGTTCTGAGTATTCTTGTTTTAAGTATCTTTAACATCAAAGCCTTTTTACTCGTCACCTTAAGGCATCCACAAAAGAAAGACATCATTTTCCCTGTATAACTTCCTATTCACCTCTTTCTCATCCTGTGTCCCTCGATCTCTTAATTAGTATCGGCGGGGACTCGGGGGGTGGAGGGGGAGGCTTCTCAGTAGGGACGTCAGATAAAAGATGGCCCCCAGTTAAATTCGAATTTCTGATAAGCAGCAAATTTGTTTTTAGTATGATGACATCTCAAAGATTACACGGGACATACTTATACTAAGAAAGTATTTGTTGTTCATCAGAAGTTTGAATTTAACTTGGTGCCCTGTATTTTAATTTACTAAGTCGGAGGGTTTCTGCCTCACGCGGTCTGGTCAGGGCTGCCCTTGAACTCCTCACCTGGAATCATGAGCCCAGCATCCCCTGACCCCAGACTCAGGAGGGGATCCCCCACACCTCTGGGATGCTGTAGACCCGGCAAAACTCCTCCCAACGTTAGGAACAAACATTTCCTTTCTACCGCCCTGCTTTTCCTGCAGGATTTCCTGCCCTTTAAAATTAGAATGCGTTTGGGGCGCCTGGGTGGCTCAGTCGGTTGAGGGCCTGACTTTAGCTCAGGTCATGATCTCGAGGTTCGTGAGTTGGAGCCCCATGTGGGGCTCTGTGCTGACAGCTCAGGTCCCACGAGGGGACCACCAAGAACTGTTTCTACGCAGCCTGCTTCAGATTCTGTGTCTTCCCCTCTCTCTGCCCCTCTCGCGCTCTGTCTGTGTCTCTCTCTGTCTCTCTGTCTCTCTCTCAAAAATAAACAAATATTTAAAAATAAATAAATAATAAAATTAGTATGTGTTGGGACGCCAGGCTGGCTCAGTCGGTTAAGCACCTGACTTTGGATCAGGTCATGATCTCACAGTTTGTGAGTTCGAGCCCCAGAACCCTGCGTTGGGCTCTGTGCTGACAGCACAGAGTCTGCTTGGGATTCTCTCTCTCTCCCTCTCTCTCTGCTCCTCCCCCACTCTCTCTCTCTCTCTCTCAAAAATAAATAAACATTAAAAACAATTCTTTCAAATTAACATGTTGAAAAGTTGCCTTCTCATTACTTGACATGTTACACATAAATCATTCCAACCGGACTTTTTTTAACCCCGTACTTGTTGTTTCTTCCCCCCCCCCGCCCCCACCGTGATCGGACCCCGAAAGCACAGATATGCAGACGTGTCTAAGCTTTTATGAAAGCTTAGAGGAGGAGGAAAGCAGAGGCCTCCTTCCCAGCGTCCTTCCATATGGTGGCCACGGTCATGCCTCACGGACCCACCAGGCAGCTCTCTGTTCTACCTCGAGGGGGCCACCAAGAACTGTTTCTGTGGAGCCCAGGAACACATGGGACTACACGGCCTCCAGGTGGGAAGAGAGAACACCTGGTTCTGAACTTCCGAGAGCGGGACAAGAGCCTGAAAGACAAGTGTGTTCATCACTTTGGTCTCTTAGGCGTTATTGAGACATAGCCTTATCGTTACCAACTTCCTGTTTGTATAACCTGTGCGCTGCAAGTGGCATATGAATCGTCAGTGATTTGATGGTATCTGTGGGTAAAAGGCTAACACACATATGCCTATAAACAGACACCCGCGCGTACGTCTTCCCTGCTTCTGAGACGGTCTGTCCGTAGACAGAGGCACGCAGGACCTTGAGGAACCACACGCAGCTCCCCCCGAGGGGAGTCCCTCCCCAACCCTGCAGGGGGATCTTTGCAAGGAAAGTTAGGGGCCGTGAAACCAAATGGTTTAGGGACTATTCCTCTGTTGGAAAGGACACAGGAGAAGCAGCTGTCCTTGGGATCTGTCGCAGCAGGCATCTGCTCGGATTGGAGAGAAACAGCAAAGTGGAGGGGTCTGTCTGTCCCTGGAGCCAAGATGCGCCACATATGGCTCCTGTGGGCCATCTCCGGGAAGGCGGAGCAGGGTGGAAGGAAGCAGAGGCAGCCGCCAGGGCTAGGCCTGAGCGTGAGCCGTGGAGGAGAGCGTGGCTCCCCTCTGTCCTTGCGCTCTGCCCCGTCCGGCCACACCAGGCGTGAGCAAGAGCAAGCCAACGAGGTGCCACAGGGGGGACGGCGAGGCCTGCAGAAGGAGCCCG
Organism: Neofelis nebulosa; assembly: GCF_028018385.1. Taxonomy (NCBI): domain Eukaryota; kingdom Metazoa; phylum Chordata; class Mammalia; order Carnivora; family Felidae; genus Neofelis; species Neofelis nebulosa. The sequence goes on along the minus strand of NC_080794.1, from coordinate 3,986,164 downwards.
GGCTTGGCAGAAAGACCTTCTGGATCTACCCCTGCCTGGCGGTCTGACCTCATCTGAATCTGCAGCCGGCTGGCCGAGAACTGGCCAAATAGAACAAAAAGAACGGAAAACAAGCAACCGCCTCCGGACATCAGTTCAGTCAGAGAGCATCCATCAGTTTGTGGCGGAGAGCTAGGAGAGGCTGGTGGGCAGGGGCTCCGCTGGCGACTCGTAGTCTGTCCTGGGACAAGGTGCTTCCTTCGAGAAGCCTCCAGAACCCTCATTTGCAAAGAAGCAAGGGGTGGGAGCCATCTGCTCATTGGGAGGATTGAATTAGGTGGTGAAAAGAAAGCGCAAACCTAGCGCCCGGAAGAGGGGTCCTTATGATTGTTATAACCTAGCTATGGCAGCCCCTCATTTTCTGTCTCCAAGCGCTTGCTTGGTCGTTGAGGGGGAGACATCAGGAAGTGGGGGAGCGGTTATGCTAACTGCAAGTTGCTCTATGAAGGGGAAAGTAGGGGTGGGATCCACTCCTACCACTGTGATACCTAGGATCTCCCCACGTGGGGCATCTCTTTCTAAATTTGCACCTTGGCACAACATGGGTTGGCAGAGGTCCTAGAATGAAGGGGTCCCCACCACCCTGAAATGTGATCTAGGAGGGGACTACAGTTCTTCCCCTTAAGCCTAGCCAAGTTTCAGGCAAGTAAGGATGATTCTCGGTCATACCCTCTTTTCCTGGGTGCCCCCAGCTTTCCTGATCTCCCCGGCACAGCCGTGACCTCGTTGTTTCACTCCCACCCCTGTGCCCGGCTGACTACAGCGGAGGTGAGTCAAGGTTCCTGGCCACAGAGATAGTCTAATCTCTAAGCAGACTCTGAAACTTGGTCCACCATGGTTCCCTTGTGCCACATGAACCCAGGGACCCATACACTCCAGGTGTAAACAGGAGGATACCTCTCAGGTCTCTCTCTCCCTCTCTTTCTCTCAATCCAGCACGACTTCCTTTCTCTACAGCCCTTTCTTCCAGGTCCCTCAGCCTGGGGCCTCCAGCCCCTCCCTCAGGAGATCCCATGCTTCCCAAGGAGAAGAGATTCTAGAGCCCCTTCCTCGAGGCTGAAGCTTCAGGTTCGATTGATGGACACGGGTCCCTCTTTCAGGTGTTCTGCACTAGGAAAGGGGGATGAAGATGAGGGCTCAAGTCCCAGGAGTTGGGAGCGGGGGGAGGTACCATTTCTACAGCTGTGTCCTGACCAACCAGGCTGGAGGCCGATTACCTCAGGCGTCTGAGAAGCAGCACAGGGAGCTGGGGCTGGTGTTTCACTCTCTGGGACCAGCGCCATCTCAGTTTGCTCTGGGGAAAGAACATTCCTTCTGTTCCCATGCATGGGACCTTGCCCCTCGTGAAACAAAAACCCTAGTGTTATCGGGCTGAGAAGTGCTTGAGTCTCTCCTAGACCTGGCTTTGATTCTAAATGAGAACACATTAGCTGAAATGACGGTCCATTGACTGCCATCCTGGCCGGGCAGCCCAGCTCATATCAGATTATATGTTTTTAATTCCAAAATAGTCTTCCTGGTTGATGGATTTGCAGGTGTTCCCCTGCAAGTTTACCTTTATTCTGCCACTATTATTGATGACAATGTCACCAACCCACAGTCCATACTCTGAGAGAGTCTAGGAACGATGGAGACTCTTCTTTCTCTGAGAGTTCTAGAAAGATCGTTTCAGGCAGAGGTCTAGGACTCTGTGAAACAGGGCGGAAGAGCTGCCTCCTTCCTCTCCCATGGGGGTAAGAACTAATGAGGGTGAGTAGCTGGAGATGCGGGGGCTCCTCGGAAGACCGGGTAAATGCAAAGGATTTGGGCTGTGAAGCGAAAATGGGCACAGAGGCTGTGTACTCTCCTCACACGATGCTATTATGACATGTTAGCAGGGCAGTGTCTTGGCCAAGGTGTGTGCTGACTGATGCATCATGTCTGTTAAGCTTGTAAGCACTTTGCAGAATGATCTGGAACGAGGGACGCGTTGAGTGAGAAGAGAGCGTCTCCTCAGGGATTAGAGGCACAGCCTTCTTGGTTGACTTCTACTGCAGGGTCCCCAGTGTACATGCCTTCCAGGTACCTCGTGTGATCCCCTCAACACAGACTCTGGGCTTAGCCCTGTGACTATCTTTGGCGCATGAGACATCAGCTAGCATGGGTGCTCAGGGGAACAGGATGTGAGGCACTAGGAGAGTAGTCCAGATGGTTTCCTAGGGACACATGAGAAAGGTTCTCTGTAGCTTGCCACTTCCCAGCCCAAAGCACTTAGGAAGATGTTCTGCAAATCCACCTAAGCAGCCTGGAGATCAAATGTGTGAGTTTTGGCTGCGGTTGCCAGGTGACTCGGCCAGGGGAAGCATCAACAAACAGAGCCAAAGAGAATTATTTTATATCAGAGAATCCGGAGCGAAACGTGGATGGGCAGAAGCTGAAGTCAATTGCCCCAGGGGCAAATGATGTGATATCTTGTTATTCGATGTTCATTTTTAGTACGTTCATTTTGGGTCACCAGACCCTGGGCACAAAAGTACTGGCTGGAGCCCAGTGGAAGTTCAGGAGCCAGAGGCATCCCCCAATGAAAAGAGTTCTATCTTTTCTTTTTTAAGTTTTTGCTTATTTATTTTGAGAGAGAGAAAGCGTATGAGAAAGGGAGGGACAGAGAGAGAGACGCAGAGAGAGAATCCCAGGCAAGCTCCACACCATTAGCATGGAGCCAGACACGGGGCTCAAACTCCTACATCGTGAGATCGTGACCTGAGCCGAAACCAAGAGCTGGACACCTAACCAACTGAGCCACCCAGGCACCCTGAAGAAGGTTCCATCTTGACTGTGGTTGAGGCCCTCATATTCCTTCATTCATTAGACAAACATTGACACAATGAGCTATCTTGGTTAAGGTATTCTGTGGAATTAAGATAGCATAATGGTCTTGTAATGGGCAGATCTTTAGAATTTATGGCAATTGCTTCCCAGGACCAGTAGGGTGAGTGGCTCAGCAGTGGGTTTTGTCAGAGCACAAAGGAAAGTGACTAGCAGAAACTAGGTGTTGGGGCCAAATCCGACAACCCCCCTGTCATCAGTTTCTGATAGCATGATGCACGTCCCTGTAAGGGCTAGAGAGGCGGACCTAGCTACCTTGAATCTGCACCAAAAAGCCAGTTTGGAGACTGGATACCCCAGATTATGTAGACTCAGCAAACTGCAGTCTGATCCCCATTGGGACCCCAACGTGCCATATCTTTCCCTAGGGCTCACCAGACCCTGGGCAGAGACGATGATGACTGTTTCCAGGTGCCCCAACACTGCTGATTAGGAGGGGCTTTTCGTGAAAGCATGAGGTTTGGCTCTCATGGTTGGGGACCTGAGCGGAGTTGACTTTCCGGCGGCAAACATCACCTAAGGTCTTTGGTGCAGCCAGTGGCAGGTGGATGCTGAGAGAAAACCCTTTCCAGATGGAGAAAAGGGGTTTAGCAAATGAACAAAAGTAGGAAAGCTTAGGGTGTGTTTGGAAGAATAGGAAGGAGTCTGGTGGCGAAGCCCACAGGTCTACGAAGGGAGACATAAATCTGAGTGTGATCCAGAGAGCCTGGAATTCAGGGAGTGGCGTTTCTATTTAAAATTATTACGACCTCTGGTTTTCTTCCTGGCATGAGAGGGATCCAGGTAGGGATTGGGAGGGAAAGTATTAAGTTCATTTTCAGCATGTGAAAGTCAGTTTTCAAGTTCACTGAACAGATCTCGTAGCAACAGATCCCAGAATAATTTCTTTTTTTTTTTTAAGTTTATATATTTATTTTGAGAGAGAGAGACAGGGAGCGTGAGCTGGGGAGGGGCAGAGAGAAAGGGAGAGAGAGAACCCCAAGCAGGCTCTGCACAGCGGCACGGAGCCCGATGCAGGGCTCGAACCACGAATCACAAGTTCATGATGGGAGCCGAAACCGAGAGTCAGATGCTTAACCGACTGGGCCACCTAGGCTCCCCCAGAATGATTTCTTTCGTGGAATGTGTGCTCAGAGCTGCGTATGCATCCTTCCCTGTGCCAGTGAACACCCGCCCATCTGAACCGGGAGAGACTTGGGATCATTCTTGGCATCCTTGGTGAGGTTTGAATGAGAAGAGATCCTCGACCTCTTCTTAAAGAGCCAGGGTGAGGTGGAAGCCTTGACCTTTACTCAGTAAAGATTAGCTGGGGAGAGAAATGTAGAACGGAAAAGGCTAAGAGGGAGGGGACCCTAGGGATTTTCAAGCTATTTTGGGCAACAGAACCCTTTTTGCCGCCAGTGAAATCGTACACAGAAGCCCAGTGCTGGGTGAGGGAGGCAGAGCCATTCTGGGTGGGGGAATGGAGGTCCTGCAGCCCCGTCCTCCCCCAGGGAGCCTTGTCATCACCCAGGCGGTGGCTCCGAGGGGTCTCGGTCAGCCCTCGGCAGAGATGAAAACCCACTGGCTTTCAGCTGCTTGTCCTCTTAGCAAACGGAGGAACATTCTAAGAGTTGTATGCTTTAAAGTTCTATTAAATATTCAGCCTTAAAGAAGGACAGGAATCCTCATACTTGCCACAATATGGACGACGCTGGAAGACATGAGGCTAAGTGAAATAAGCCAGTCACCGAAGGACAGATGCTGAATGATTCCACTCATCTGAGGTACTTGGAGGGGTCAAATTCAGAGAGCCAGAGAGCAGAATGGTGGTGGCCGGCAGCTGGGGGAGGGAGGAAAGGAGAGTTCATGTTTCGTGGGTAGATGGCTTAAGTTTGGGAAGATGAGAAGGTTCTAGAAATGGATGATGGTGAGGGTTGCATAGCAACGTGAACGTGCTTCGTACTGCTGAACTATACACTTAAAAATGGTTAAGATGGCCAATTTTATGCTCCATGTATCTTTTTATGAAAAAAATTTTTTTAATGTTGATTTTAGTTTGTTTTTTTTTAAATTTTTTTAACGTTTTTTAATTTTTGAGACAGAGAGAGACAGAGCATGAACGGGGGAGGGTCAGAGAGAGGGAGACACAGGATCTGAAACAGGCTCCAGGCTCCGAGCTGTCAGCACAGAGCCCGATGCGGGGCTCGAACTCACGGACCGCGAGATCGTGACCTGAGCCGAAGTCGGCTGCTCAACCGACTAAGCCACCCAGGCGCCCCTGATTTTAGTTTTGAGAGAGAGAGAGAGAAAGACAGAGCAGAAGTCGGGGAGGGGCAGGGAGAGAAGGAGACACAGAATCCAAAGCAGGCTCCAGGCTCTGAGCAGTCAGCACACAGCCTGATGTTGGGCCCAAACTCATGAACCGTGAGATCATGAGCCAAAGTCGGACGCTCAACCAATGGAGCCTCCCAGGCGCCCCTATGCTCTCTGTATTTTACCACAAAACAAATCCACGATTAAGAGTTGGTAGGGGCCCCTGGGTGGCTCCGTCGGTTAAGTGTCCGACTTCGGCTCGGGTCATGATCTCGCAGCTCATGATTTTGAGCCCCGTGCTGGGCTTTGTTCTCAGAACTGAAACTGTGACCCAAGTGTTTGTCGTTTTGCTGATGACACCCAGCCTCCTCTTAAGTGTCCCAGAGGCTGGGCAGCAGCGGTGTGGTGGGCCCGCAGGCCTCCTCTCCCTGGGCAGAGGGGTTGAGCACGTCCTCAGGAGACGCCTCCACACCCCAGCGCAGGCGGCACTGTGGGCGAGGCTCAGGACCACCCTCGACACAAACATGACCCCACCACCCCCGTGTGTTCTCTGGCTTCTCCAGAGAGAAGATCTTTTCTCAGATCCGCGGTTGGATTTGGAGGAGGTGCGTTGGGATTAACCCAAAAACTGTTTCTAGCTTTCATTTGACCGGTAAGCCCCTGACTCTCAGAGGTTGAGTGGAGTCTGTGTGTGGAAACCCTAAGTCTCCTCTAACTTGCTCTAACCTGGGTCCTTAGACATCAGGGCCATACCCTGGACTGTTCTAGAACCATGTTAGAGTCTCCCCATAATGAGTCAGCGCTGTTCCCTGAGTGCTCATGACATAGAGCCTGAGACCGCAGGCCTTGGGGACTTCCAAGGAGGAAGGGACAAGTCCTCCACTTCTAACAATTCACATCCTCTAAGTTACAAACGTATGCATGTGACAGGGACAGGGCGTGTGGCAAAAATCGTCATTTTATAAGGTAATTTAGTAAGTGCAAAATCACTTTCGACTAGCTGAGGTCTATCTTACTTGGATAATAGGAATTCATCAATATTGTAAAGGGAGCATGTTATCGCTTTCAAGTTTACTGAGGAGCGGTGAAACGTTGCCACGGATTCTGGGTGACAGTTAAGATTCTTTCGGTTGCAGGTGCTAGAAAACCTGCTTGGCTTGAGGAAAAGAAAAGATGGTGTGTGTCTCACATAACTCGAAAGCCTAAGGGTGAGGTGCTGGACTGGCGTCTCGGAGCAGGTGCTCGGCTGATGTTACCAGGACCCTACACTTCGTAAACATCCAGCTCTTATAGAAAAAAGAGAAAGGGCACGAACAATGGCAGCCTACATTGGGAAATAATAGTCATGTGCTGCCTTCACTCAGCAACAGTGAAGAAATGGTCATTTTGCATCAAGAAAGAAAGCGAAAGCAAAGCAAACGACGGATAACTTGTGGAAGAGACCGCCAACACCATACTCAATCCCTGAACTCGCTGCCCCGTGCCCATGGTTCCTCCTCCTGAACTAAAACCACAGCAAGACTCAACCTGTTGCCCCCTTACTGGAGCCTGGGACGCATATCCCAGTTTCCATCTTGGCTTATTCTGAGATGGTCCAAGGCAGGGTAGGTAGGATGTGAGGGATCAGGCAAGAAGACACATATATGGTGTCTTGGCCTGGTTCTTCAGAAAACAGTGCCTGAGGCCAAAGTTCATATGCAACTGTTTCATTAGGCGTTACATTCCCAGGGAAGCAGGAAAGATGGGAAAGGGGACTAGGGCAGGGAAGGATAGGGAGCCGTACCAGGATGTGTTACCAACCAACTACCACTGACCAGATGGCCCCGTGGGGCCAACAGAGGCTGTAAGAATAAACTGTCTCGGGACAGTCGCTCCAAAGGAGAGGAAGGGAGAATTTATGCGTTAGTGCTTGTGTCCTATGGGTCATAATTTGCCCACGGGTGTTAAGTGTCTCACGCTTCAGGGTCCTGGAGCATCTACGATATAGCATCAAGCGGGAGGGAGATGTGGGGCCTGGGCACGGATGAGGCGCCACGGATTGTGCGTTGGAGCTGGTCAGAGCACACACAGAGCTGATCGCCTCGTGGTGACCGGTCAGAAAGGTGGCCAACGGCCCTTTGAGAAAGGTGAGGCCAGGACATGTGAAGTGGCTGCCAGGGCTGTCTGGTTCACGCGCACAGGTAAAGAGAATTGACGAGAGAAACTCCAGGTGCGGGCTAAAAAAATGCCGCAGGCACCCAAGTGTCGTGAGGGTCAGAGGAGGCAGGTCAGGGGGGCGGCCCAGGGAGGTGGCGAGGGAGGAAAGAGGAGAAGAGGTCCACGTATATAGTACGCCAGCCACTACATCTGTTGAGGGACTTGAACTAGGCCCCAAAGCGCAGATAGCATTTTGGCAGATTGTCCTCTTTATTAAACTAAACATCCATGTAATTTTGTTGTCAGTATTCATTTGTTTTGTGAAAACCTTTTTTCATAAAACATAAGCCACGATCAAACTCATCTTGGCCCAGATGGGATTATCAGGAATTCCAAATGAGTGAAATCTGAATCACATGTGCATACAGAGCTGGTTCATCGGGATGCAGGGGGCCCAGGGGACCAAGGACGGATGGCGGTGACCGGAGTCAGGTGGAGACAGACAAGAAAAGAATCTCTTGCGGGGGTGGGGAGGGGGTGGGGGTCAGTGTTGTGCTGAGATGGGGAAGGGCAGGGATTGGCAGGAGGGAGTTGGGGGGGGGGGTGGACATCCAGCCTGCAGAGAGAAAAGGACCCTGGAAAGAGGATGCTACAGATCTTCTTCTGGCAAAGATAACTGATCATTTTCTCTTAAAGGTGACTTCAGGGCACATCCAGGCACAGTGACTGGTAAACTGGAAGCCAGATGAATAACAGGCCGAGCGACTTTGTTTTGTGTCATTGCTGTCCTTCCGGATCCCAGGTGCCCATCCAAGGGCTCTCGGTCCTTCTTTTTCTCCATCTCAGGCAGGGACCCGAGTGAGGTCTGAGCTAGAAGCAAATGGAACTGACCAGCAATGTGATAGTTTCTCAAGGGAACCCCACACCTATCCCCACAGCGAGGTCTGTTCCAGGCACACAGAGGGAAGGAGGTCCAGCTGTATCATTTGTGTATATCCTCAGGCATGAATTAGGTCCCGGGGTCCAGGGAAGCAGGCATTTTTCGGCTCAGGAGAGTCAAAGGGACAGCTACCCAGTGTTGTTCCTGGGTGATGGTGCCACGAAGGCAGGGTTCATTTGGTGCAACTGTGTGAGGCCCACTCCTGCGGTGACCAACCATACCAAGTCACTAGAAACCTCCCTGATTTTAGCACTGAAAATTCCTCATCTTGGGAAACCCCTCCAATCCAGGGCAGTGGGTCACCCAACCCCTTTCTCAATTCCAGAAGCCCTTTTACTATGAGCCCAGAAACTTTCCCTGCCCCCCAGACAGCTCAGAAAGTCCTCCAAACTCATGAAACGATTGGTTCACAAACTCAAATACCAGCAAGGCCAGAGAGGTAATAGAAGTGGGCAGAATTGTCAAATCTGTTTCATAAAAGCTCCTTAAGTTGTGCTGTTTCAACATTCTCTGTTTGCATATTAAACACGTCTGGTCAGGGCTTTCTGGGTGGCTCAGTCGGTTAAGCATCCGACTTCAGCTCAGGTCATGATCTCACGGTTCGTGGGTTCAAGCCCCACGTCAGGCCCTGTGCTGACAGCTCGGAGCCTGGAGCCTGTTTGGGATTCTGTGTCTCCCTCTCTTTCTGCCCCTCCTCCACTTGCACTCTGTCTGTCTGTCTCTCTCTCAGAAAATGAATAAACATTAAAAAAAATAAAAACAATAAAAACACAATGTGGTCTAACCTCGTGGGGGAAAACCAAAATATATATCCATGGGTCACCATGGGAAGCCCACAGCCTTCCCATTTCTATGCTATAGATTAAATTCCACAAGCTGCTAGTGTAATTTCTACCCTCCCCAACCCCTAAATTGTAATGTTGGCACCTTAACACTTTAAATCTTGTCCACAGACATCTGCAGGTTTTCAGAAAGGGTCACTGTGGTGGGCTTGGGAGACCAAGTTGCAGCTCCCTCCCATTGTGCTGTTTTCTCCCAGGGCGACTGGGAATACACCCCCAGCCCCAGAGTGCACCTGCCGTTCACCCTTCCATGCCTTCGATAGCATCAAAGGACAAAAAGAGCCAGCAAATGAAGAAACCCTGTTCACAGTCTGGGGATGCCATCACCAGCCATCTCCCCCTCCCCCTGTATCTGTAGACAGCCATGCCACAGAGCCACAGCCCGCCTCCTGAGCTTAGAAACCCCCTCCCTCAATGGAACAGGGTCCTGCTTCCAGAGTAATGGCCCAGGGAGGTGCCTCAGTAGGCAGGGGCTAACTCCCTCCAGTCTGCAGAGAAATCATTTGAGGAGTCAGCTATGAATGTCGAAGGGAGGAGGCGGTCTTATCTGCATATTTAATGATTTTTGCTTAAGGTAGGGGAGAAGGAAGAAAGCAAAAATAAAACTTTGCACTCAGACAGAGGCAAAAGAATTTTTTGTTGTTGAAATGATCTCTGGTTGGTCTTCTAGAAGAAGCCACTCTCTCCTCTAGCAAAACAGCAACAATGGCAGCAGCGTGATGATCCCGGTTTAGGAACTGCCCAGCGAAGGGGCCGATGTGATAAGCTGAACATCTGTAGACGGTTTGTAAAAATAATCATTAAAAAGTCATTTCAAAGATCACATCACGGCAGGAAACTAGCTTAGTAGGCTGTGTTAACTGGGATCTGTGGCTTACGACTGGAGGCCAGCAGTGACATCATGATATTTAACGTGTTAGGCAAATCAGATCTGAAAAACAGCAATCGGCTTGCTGTGGGTGTTAATCCAAGTCTGTTTCTGTACCTCACTTTTGTTCGTAAGAGGTTAAAACCTGCTGCCCACATCATCTCATTGGTGTAGAAACAGTGGCCCTGCGTGCGGTCAGCCGTCATTGAAGAGAGCCCTTTCTCTACATATCTGGGGAAATGACACACGGACTTTCCCTCCAGTGGCAAGCTTCAAAGTGTGGGTATTTTCTCAGAGGCTCAAAGGCCACCCAGTCCTGCAGAGTGCCATTCTAGGGATGATGGCCCGTTCTGCCGAGATAAGCCTGGATGACTGCCTGGACATTTTGTCAGCTTTCCCCTTAACCGTAGGCTTCCTTCTTCAAATCCGGTGGACGGAATTTCTGCCCGTAGAAGTTATTACTCAGAATCCATTGCTGACCGAAAAGATCCCCTCTTATTTTGAAATAAGTGACATAATTCCTTCACTTGCAAGTAGACTGGGGTATCTGTTGTACTAGTGATAGGTGATAGACCGAGTGGATCAAATATCCCAAGATCTATTGAATTCAACGAATATTTCTGCATGGATAGGTGTGCATTTTGTGCCACAATGACTGGAAGACCGAGTGACTGATAAATTGAACACCAGATGAATAACAGTGTACCAGGCCAAGCAACCTCAATTCTGTGTGACTGTCACCTTCCCTAAAACTGAGTTTGACGGGGCGTCTGGGTGGCTCAGTCGGTTAGGTGTCCGACTTTAGCTCAGGTCATGATCTCACAGTTTGTGAGTTCGAGCCCCGCATCAGGCTCTGTGCTGACAGGGCCTGAAGCCTGCTTTGTATTCTGTGTCTCCCTCTCTCTCTGCTTCTCCCCCACTCGTGCTCTCTCTCTCTCTCTCTCAAAAATAACTAAACATTAAAAAAAAAAATTTTTTTTTTTTTTCAACTTTTTTTTTTTTTTTTTTTTTTTTTTAATTTACTTTTGGGACAGAGAGAGACAGAGCATGAACGGGGGAGGGGCAGAGAGAGAGGGAGACACAGAATCGGAAACAGGCTCCAGGCTCCGAGCCATCAGCCCAGAGCCTGACGCGGGGCTCGAACTCACAGACCGCGAGATCGTGACCTGGCTGAAGTCGGACGCTTAACCGACTGCGCCACCCAGGCGCCCCAAAAATTTTTTTTAATAAATAAAACTGAGTTTGGGATTGAACTGGGAAGGCCTTGGGATCTGCTTTAATCTGGAAGAGGTCCTAAAACTGAATCCAGTTTTATCTCTGGTCTAGTGTGTAGATGTGTGCCCAATACACACACACACACACACACACACACACACACACACACACACACCTATTCCCTTTATCAGGTGCTCAATAAATACAGATAAATTGAAACAGTCTCAGAGAGTTATCAAGTAGATATGTATCTGGTGAATAGATCACAGGGTAACTACACCAAATAAAAAAAATCTCAGAGTAAATCTTTACCATGCCCTGTATTTACAGAGTACTGTGCTATGCTGGGTTTAAAAAGAGAGGCATCATTCTTGACCTTAAGGAAATGACATCTGTATTAGACACCATTTACCAGAGCCAGAACCAGTAGGAGAGATGGGCGATAGATAGATTATGGTTGGACCAACAGACAGATGGATCTCTGGCTCGCTTACAAGGAACTGGCTTCTGCAATTGTTGGGGCTGGTAAGCAAATCCAGTCTGTCAGGACAAGGCATCAGGAGGACATCAGAAGCAGCTGGAACCCCACAGCCATGGGCTGAAACTGTTATCCAAAGGGAGGAGGAATCTCTCTCTTTCTCTCTCTCTCTCTCTTTTTCTCCCCGGGGAAGACCCAAGTTCCCTTTTAAGAAACTTCACCTGATTAAGTAAGGCCCATCTAAGATAATCTCCCTAACCGAAGGTCAATTGATTAAAGACTTGCGTTACATCTGCAAAGTCCCTTCACGGCAGCACCTAGAAGCCTGTCTGGTTGAACACCTGTGAGAGGGTGTGGCTACGTGACACAGTGCTTGCTCCTCCCCTTCTCCACCTGTCACGAGAGAGCGTCTCCTACGACTCCGCCTTCCCACATCCTACAAAGGGGATTCGGGGAATGTAGTTTAGCCTAGCCAAGCTGACGTACCACAAGACTGGCACAACACCATGGGTTTTAAAAAAAAGTGCAAACTCTCAAGACAGAAAATGGCACGAGGCGATGGACCTCGCCAAATGAGTGGAGTCTAAAACGGATGAATGTGTGCCCGTACCTGTATTTGGATCTAATTTCCTCTGGTCCTCACAGGAACAGGGCTTCCCTCATCCTGGCTGAGGTGAAGGACAGAAGCGCTTTGTACCGGCCACTGTCTGAAACCGAGAGATGCTCACTGCGCTCCAGCTTAACCATCTGCGATTCTTGCCCATGGGTAGCAGAAGGCAGTCGTTTGGAACAACAATAACCAGAAACTATATAGTGAAACATATTGAAAATGTCCACAATAGCCCCCCTGGGCCTGGGCTGGCCGACCAATCGTGAGTGTTCCTCGGAAGACTGCGTTTCTGTTTGATTTGGCACACGTTTGTCGTAACTGTTCTGCCGGGCCAGGGTTGTACTCTTTTCTTCTGCTAACATGCCCCTGTCATTGGTACCAAGGGTTGTTGAAACGTGTCCCGTGCTGAGACTCTAATCCAAAGACCAACGCTAAATTCCGGGAGCTTCGTGGCACATCCACTCCTATTGCACGGTTGAAGGAAAATGGTGCCCCCCGCATCCCTTGTGATTAAATACCCTATCAGGTCATAGACTTGGAACACAACAACCCAAAGAGGGGGCGCGGGGGAGGAAAAAAAGCACAGCGCTCCCAGCCGTGGGATAATCATCTCTTAGCACACACAGAGCACTACTGAGGAACCATGGTGGCCGTTATTGCTCTGCCTGCTTGCAAGTTTTTGGAGCTCACCCTAACCCAATTAAGTGTCTGTTTACCCTCAGGCCTGGCACTTTGACTAGATGAGGCAACAGCTGCAACACCGCACGAAGCCACATGAAGGGCAAAATATTTGTGGGTTGCTGCTCTTCTCGTCCTTGCCAAAATAAACAATGGTGGGCTTAGCCATAGCGGCTCATTTTTAAAATGTAACGTGAGTGATGCTGGCACACTCTGGGTGAGTTGTGTGCATCATTGCTCACAGCCCAGGATAGTGGCAAGCGCTTGCTAACAACACGAGTGGGAGAAGGTGCCGGAGCCTGATCTGTTCCACCAGAGTAAGGTGGAGACCAGGAGGGACTGCATATGTGGTCCTGTGTGGCAAAGTGTACGAAGTAGTGTCTTCAGCCTCATAGCAGGTATAGACAATGCCTGCAGGAGTTCATCCCCAGAGATTCTGATTCAGATTTTGGGGGGGGACCCAGGAATGCGCAATTTTGTAAGTATTTTACCCTGTGATTCCAACGGAGATAGTTTGAGAAACACTGTTCTGAAGAGTAGAGTCTAGAATGTCAGAACTGAACAGAAACTTGGAAGACCATTTATTTTATTTTTTTAAATGTTTTCTTTATTTTTGAGAGAGAGAGACAGAGAGACAGAGAGACAGAGTGAGAACAGGAGAGGGGCAGAGAGAGAGGGAGATACAGAATCCAAAGCAGGTTCCAGGCTCTGAGCTGTCAGCACAGAGCTCAACACAGGGCTCAAACTCATGAACCGCAAGATCATGACCTGAGCCAAAGCAGACACTTAACCAACTGAGCCACCCAGGTGCCCCTTGGAAGATCATTTTTAATTTTAAATATAATTTTTTCATTCTATGAATACAGCATTACCCTGATACCAAAACTAGATAAAAACACTACAAAAAAAAAAAAAAAAAGAGTGATAGGCCAATACCTCTGATGAACATAAATGCAAAAATCCTCAAAAAAATATTAACAAACCAAATCAAAAAATACATTTAAAAAATCATCATTAATTCAAGTGAGATGTACTCCCAGAAGGCAAGGGTGACTCGATATTTGCAAATCAATCAACTTGCTACATCATATCAATAAGAGAAAAGATGAAAACCATATGGCCATTTAAACTGATGCAGAAAAAGCGTTTGACAAAGTACAACATCCATTCATGATAAAAACCCTCAACAAAGCAGGTTTAGAGGAAACATACCTCCACATCATTAAGACCATGTATGAAAAACTCACAGCTAACCGCGTACTCAGTGGTGAAAAACTGAGAGCTTTTCCCCTAGGGTTAGGAACAAGACAAAGTTGTCCACTCCTACCGCTTAAATTCAACATAGTACTGGAAATCCAACAAGCCACAGGAATGAGGACAAGAAAAAGGAATAAAAGTCATCCCTAAATTGGTAAGGAAGAAGTAAACATTTCAGTATTTGTAGATGACATGATACTATATATAGAAAACTCTAACGAGGCTACCAAAAAGCTGCTAGAGCTGATAAATGAATTCAGTAAGGTCAAAGGGCATAAAATCAATGTATAGAAATCTGTTGCATTTCTGTACATTAATGATGAAGCAGCAGAAAGAGAAATGAAGAAAACAATCTCATTTGCAATTGCACCAAAAATAACAACAAAAAAACCCCCCTGCAAATAAACTTAACCAAGGAGCTGAAAGACCTGTACTCTGAAAACTACAAAACACTAATGAAAGAAATTGAAGACAACGCAGACAAATGGAAAGACATTCCAAAGTCACAATTGGAAGAACACATATTGTGAAAATGTCCATACTACCCAAAATGGTCTACAGATTTGATGCAATCCCTATCAAAATACCAACAACAGTTTTCATAGAACGAGAACAAACAATCCTAAAATTTGTAAGGAAACACAAAAGACCCCAAATAGCCAAAGCAATCTTGAAGAAGAAAAACAAAGCTGGAGGAACGACAATTCAAGATTTCAAAGCTGTACAAAGATGTTACAAAGCTATAGTAATCAAAACAGTATGGTAAAAAAAACACACATAGATCAACAGAATAGAAAGTCCAGAAATAAACCCATGATGTTATGGTCAATTAATCGTTGACAAAGGAGGCAAGAATATGCAACAAGAAAAAGTCTCTTCAACAAATGGTGTTGAGAAAACTGGACAGCGACATACAGAAGAATGAAACTAGACCTCTTTCTTTCTCCATACACAAAAATAAACTCAAAGTGGATTAAGGCCTAAATATGAGACCTGAAACTGTAAAATTCCTAGAAGGGAGCACTGGCAATAATTTCTCTGACGTCAGCCATAATACCTGTCTAGATATGTCTCCCGGGAAGGCAAACAAAAACAAAAATTAATTATTGGGACTACATCAAAACAAAAAGCTTCTGTACAGTGAAGGAAACAACCGACAAAACCAAAAGACTACTGAATGGGAGAAGATATTTGCAAATGACACATCTGGAAAAGGGGTAGTATCCAAAATATATAAATGCACAATTTAACATCAAAAAACCCCCAATAATCCAATTAACAATGGGCAGAAGGCATGAACAGACATTTCTCTAAAGAAGACATCCAGAGGGCCAACAAGACACATGAAAAGACGCTCAACATCACTCATCATCAGGGAAATGCAAATAAGAGCACAGCGAGATATCACTGACACCTGTCAGAACGGCTAAAATAAAAAACACAGGAAACAGCAAGTGCTGGTGAGGATGTGGAGAAAAAGGAACACTCATGCACTGCTGGTGGGAATGCAAACTGGCGCAGCCACTGCGGAAAACGGTATGGAGATTCCTCAAAAAATTAAAAATAGAACTGTCCTATACCCAAAGAGTATGAAAGCACTAATTTGAAAGGATACATGCACCCCTATGTCTATTGCAGCATTATTTACAATAGCCAGATTATGGAAGCAGCTCAAGTGTCCATTGATAGATGAATGGATAAAGAAATATATATATATATATATATATATGGATATATATGGATAAAGAAATATATATATATACACACACACATATACATATATATACACATATACATATACATACACACATATACATATATATATATATATATATATATACACAGAGAGAGAGAGAGAGAGAGAGATACATGGCTTTTGTTGCCTATATCTAGATAACAAAAATATAAATAAAAGTGATATTTAGCCCCTACTTTTATTCTAGTAATGAGTAATATTTATTCATGAATTCATAAACTAACTGGACAAAAGGTCCTATTAGTTTCATTAAGAGATAGGTTTCCTCAAAAACTTTACCTTTTGTGTTTAAAAGTCACTCATCAAATTTTTTTTTAATTGTTTATCTTATTTTGACTAACTGTGCAGAAATAATCACTGTTGTGTTAACTCAATCCAGAAGAAAGTTTTTTTTTCCCCCAAAATATTTAGAAATAATATCACAGTAAGGTCAAAATTGGGAAAACAATTTAATTTCAATTTATATAAATATTTTTCTTACAGAGACATATGGTAGAGTGATCAATAAAAGAATTCCAAGCAGCAAATATGTTGCATTGGGATACAATTCTCTGCAGGAAGTGGAATGGAAACACAAGTCTGGAATAAATGGGGTGATGTAAAATTTCTGTCGAAGAGAACCTCTTATATATCTTGTAAATAGATGGTGGACAGAATGAAGTTTCTAAGGCTGGAAACATTTGGGAGCAGTGTAACAATTACAGTGTGCCAGGAATTACAAGTTGTTTTGAATACTTATATTGAAAAAAAAAGTTATCAACATAAAAACATCGGGGTGCAGTTACATAAATTTTCAAAATTCTTTTAGTGGATATGAGAGAAAAAACTGTTCGTAACTGTTGCTCTAGTGAATGTCTTTCTCCACTACTCTATTTAGGAGGAGGTAAATTCCTTTGCTTGTCAAACAAGTCTGTGTTGGATAATGTTTGTCTAATGGATTTTTTAAAAATTCTATTTCGAGGGGGGGGGGAGAGGGGCAGAGAGAGAGGGAGACACAGATTCTAAACAGATTCTAAAGCAGGTTCCAGGCTCTGAGCTGTCAGTACAGAGCCTGACACGGGGCTTGAACCCACAAACTGCGAGATCATGACTCCAACCGTGAGATCATGACCTGAGCCAAAGTCGTACCCTTAACCGACTGAGCCACCCAGGCGCCCCAGTCTAACGGATTTTAAAAGCCCAAGAGGAGGGGAATGGATTTCAACTTTTACATCACCACTCTGCCTCCTGATGTCCAGTAACGATCATAAAAAGTCATGAGCGTCCACGATCAGAAATCCCACACGGAGGCTCAGCTGCAGGCCAAGAGCATTGAAACTTTCCACATCAGACAGAGGCTGGAAGCAAGGAAGTAATACTTAAGTATTGTTCAGACACTGCGCTTACTTAGAAATAAATAAATTTCATTCTCAACGAGATTTTACAAACCGGAGCAGTCTGACATGGAGAAAGGGCTCCCCACAAAATTGTACGTATTTAGAAAGGCATTTTGGTTTGAAGGTAGGGAGCATTTTAAAGTCTCCTGCTAAACAAGAGAGCCTCTGTAAATGATGTGAAGAACACATTTAACTCTTTCAAATATCATAGCAATTTTGGAATTCTGGGGAATCTTGAGTTTCATGTACATATACGTAAAACCTGTGGATCAAAGAAGTTGAAGGTCTTGCCCAAGGATGGAATAAACTATAAAATCTTACTGAAAGACACAAAACAAGCTGGAATGAACTAGGTGGTTTATGCTGTGCCTGATGAGAGAACTTACAAACACTGAAGAGAAGACAGAGACTGAGATGAAGACAGAAATCGGGACAGACTTACATACATAAAGTCACCGAAGGCTACAGACCAAAGTGATTATCTACAGGTAAGACCGAAGGGGAGGCAGGTGAGATCAACCCCTTTTCCTTGGTTAACTCTAGATTAGGCAGCATGCATTAAAACGCTGATTAAATTCTTTTTTTTTTTTTTTCATGTTTATTTAATCTTGAGAGAGAGACAGAGTGTGAGCAGGGGAGGGGCAGAGAGGGAGACACAGAACCCGAGGCAGGCTCCAGGCTCTGAGCTGTCAGCACAGAGCCCAATGTGGGGCTCAAACCCACAAACCGTGAGATCATGACGTGAGCTGAAGTCGGACACTTAGCCGACTGAGCCACCCAGGCGCCCCGCTGATTAAATTCGAAGTAGCCAGGAGGTGAGACTGAGAAGGGCTAAGACGAGCGGAGCGCATTGTGGACTCTCAGTAACGTTAGGCATAGGTGGGTTTAAAGAAGCTCCCAGTTTAACCTGGACAAGAGACAATATTAGAGGAAGACCCAGTTCCAGTTTTCAAACATTTGAAGAGCTGTCTTCTGTCCTCTTGTAGTGGTGGTTGTAAGAATTAGGTTGCAGGTCGATAAAAGGAAGGGTTTCCACTCCTGTGGCCGGTTCCCACGATGTGCCACCACCTCCATCACTAGCGGGGCTCCATGGTGGCTGCACGGGAGGCTGGACCAGCCTTTGGTGGCGGAGGGGTGGGGGGTAGGAGGAACCTCCCAAGTCCCGCTTCACATCAGTGTGCATCGGATCAAAACAAGTTGGTCGATTGGAAAGTGGGTCAAAGCTTTGTCCCCTTCTTATCCATCGCACTTACGGTCCATCAGTATCAGGAAAGAATTAGAGAATCCGTCCATGGTTTCAGGCCAAGGTTTTTGACTTGCCTCAAATGGTTATTTTTACTTTGGTAGGGAGCTAGTTAACATACACTCTACAACGGCATACTTTTGACCTCAATATTACATGCACATCGATTTTATAAAAAGTCCAAAAGGATTTTATTAACTGGGGAGGTTTGCAATAAAAGGGTAATGAGGGGCGCCTGGGTGGCTCAGTCGGCTAAGCGTCCGACTTCGGCTCAGGTCATGATCTCGTGGTCTGTGGGTTCGAGCCCCGCGTCAGGCTCTGTGCTGACAGCTCAGAGCCTGGAGCCTGTTTCAGATTCTATGTCTCCCTCTTCCTCTGACCCTCCCCTGTTCATGCTCTCTCTCTCTCTGTCTCAAAATTAAATAAATGTTAAAAAAATTAAAAAAAATAAAAGGGTAATGAAGGCATGGCCTTATAAGGACTTTTGGGGGCCATTTACACCCCACTGTCAAGAGAAATCACAATAGGAGAGCCCTAGAAAATAGTAGTTACAAGTGACTGACAGGTTGTCTGTGTCACATCAGTCTGCCTTATTTTCTCCAGAAATTGGGAAATAATGCAGTGGGGTGGAGTGCAAGGAGCTGCAGTTTTTAAACTACGTTCAAGCCCCAGGTCTGCCGGAGTTAGTGTGCCATTACATGCAACTGTGTGTCCGCGTCCTTATCTGCAAAATAGGAGTGATACCAGATTCCAAAGACGAAATGAGACAACACACACATCCAACACCTAGGCCATGCATGGGTGGTTCAGTGGTAGAATTCTCGTCTGCCAATACCTAGGCCATAAACAGGCACTTACTAAACATTAGTGTCTTTCTACTCTCTTTTTTATTATATTCCTGCCCACCTATTTTCTCAGGAAATCAAAGCGGAAGATTGCAATTGTCCCATCTGACCCCAAGAGCATTCTGTAGCGCTTGACAGGCTCTTCAGGGCAGCAGCGACGTGGTACAAATGAGCACATCGGTGCATCGTGAGGCTGTATCTGCGGATGCCCACGGCTTTTAGCATTGGGATAGGCACATCAGTTATGCTCACGTGTAGATCCTGCTTACAGCGGGCAAACGGCTGCTTTCACATTTTAAAAATGATTATAGGAGTAAAGCACATTCTTGATTTAAAAATTTGAGGGGCGGGGTGCCTGGGTGGCTCAGTCAGTTGAGCATCCGACTTTGACTCAGGTCATGATCTCACGGTCTGTGGGTTGAGTCCCGTGTCGGGCTCTGTGCTGACAGCTCAGAGCTCGGAGCCGGCTTTGGATTCCATGTCTCCCTCTCTCTCTGCCCCTCCCCTGCTCATGCTCTGTCTCTGTCTGTCTCAAAAATAAATAATAAAAAAAAAAAAATTAACAAAAAATTTGAGGGGCATTTCGTGGCTCAGTTGGTTAAGTGTCTGACTTTGGCTCAGGTCACGATCTCTCGGTTCATGAGTTTGAGCCCCACATCAGGCCCTGTGCTGACAGCTCAGAGCCTGGAGCCTGCTTCAAATTCTGTGTCTCCCTCTCTCTCTGCCCCTCCCCTGCTCATGCTCTGTCTTTCCTTCTCTTTCTCTCTCTCAAGAGTAAATAAATGTTAAAAAATTAAAAATAAACAAATAAATAAATAAATAAAAATAATAAAAAACTGAATAATAAAAAACAATAAATAATAAAATAATACAAAATTGAAACTACCAAGAAAACCAACAGGAGGAAATAAAACTCAGCTATAATTATACCACTTAGAAATACCTTCAATATTTCAGTAGGTATCCTTTGATATATATATATGTATGTGTATATATACACACACACACACACACACACACACACACATATATGTATATGTATATATACATACCCATATATATGTATAAATAGAGATATAGACATGTATCCAAATGGGTATATAGTAATAAGTGAAGTAGAAATACACATGCACTATTTGATATGTATGCTAATTTATAAATACTGCCCACAGGAAGTACAAACAAGTCTGTTTCTGGGAAAATGTAATCTTAATGACACAACCACCTATTCTCTCTGCATGAAGTACCACATCTGACTGATGTCTTTTGATAGGAAAACATGAGAGAAAAATCACTCTATGGCCTTCTTTCCCCCACACGGAATGTGATTTCTTAATATTGACCAACCAATATTCTAGCAGGGCTAGAACATTTGAGTTTAGAAATAGTGGTAAGTGAAATTCCAATCAACAGTTTGGAAACAGGGTCTTTTTATTGCAGATATTTAAGCAACAACTTCCTCTCTGGCTCTTGTTGAAAAGAGAACAGAATTTCACTGTTCAGGAAGAGTGTTTAAGAACATGTGATAGCCTACAAGGAGATGGGTAAGACCACTGCGTAGAATGCTGGCGGGGGGGGGGGGTGCGGTTGCTCCAAATATGTTGAGATGGTTGACAAGAAGGAATGACCATTTACAAAGTGGAGAGGCAAATGGACTATCATGACGCGGAGAAAGCCCTGTGAGCTAGGGTTGGGGAAGGTCATGGGAAAGACATGACTACTGTTGACCCATGAGCTGGCTAGGACACTCAGAAGGCTCCTCGCCCCCTTCCATCCTTGGAATGTGGCTTCCACTTGCCTTTCTCGCTTCCAGAGGCCGCTCCAAGGACACAGTCTTGGGACAGTGAAGTGGTATTGACAACACTTGCACAGTATACCTCTCTGAACCCAGTTAAGGCCTCTCTCTCTCTATATATATATAAACTTTCAAGATACGGTGGGCGGGAGTGAGGACCCATTTGTCTTGCTGCTGCCCAAGACAAGCCTTGTAAGTTCCCTTTGCTTATTAAAACTGTCACCTACCAACCTGGAGTGCTCTGCCTGGTTCTTCAGTCTCTCCCTGTCCTCCAAATAAGGGGGGCTAATTTCAGATGATAGCCGGAAAGCTTCTGAGAAGACTGAGAACCAACAACTAGGTAAAAAAAAAAAAAAATGCTGTCATGGATGAATGAGGCAGCCTGATTCACAAAGTCCTGCACAGTCTCACCATAGAGATGGACTTTAGAGACCAGAGTAATTAAATGTCCATTTCTGTGACTAATGATATGATAGCATATGGGCATATATCCTGTGAGATGAATATTTTATATACTTAACCTTATTAAAACAGCTTGGATGAGTAGTTTCCTTCAGGCAGTTTTAAAGCATTATTCTGTATCCAGGAAAGCAAACATCTTCTGGCTATTGTGTGAACAGATGGGAAATGCTGAGAAAATCTGGAGATCAGACAATTTGGCAACTATGGTCCCCTATTAAATTGGTTTATACGATGATGGATACTCACAATAAAGTAACAAGGTGGTTTTTGAGGTTGCCAGGATTTGTTTTTTGATACTTCACATATCAAAGAAGTACAAATAATCTGCAGTTTTGTCTTTGGGTATAGCCCACAGAGGTGAGAGAAAGAACAAGAGAACTCAAGGGCTTTCTCTTAATTCTAAGGTCATTTTTTCCCCTGATTCCAAGAAACCCTGTTATCAGCTTCATGCTGCCCAGCCCTTCTGCTACCTCGTACTCAAGGAAGTGGTGTTGTACCCAACATGCAACTTCAAAAACCAATCATTTAATGCTTGTTAATTATAAAAAGAACAGAACCATGCCATTTATAAGGATAAGAACCGTGTTAGGACGAATTCTTCCATTTCTAGAGCATACCTCAAGTGGATCTCTTACTTGTAACTGCCTAATTAGAGGTCAAAGGTATCAAAAGTGGCCGATGAAGGCTAATATGATCACGCTATTCTATCCGTTACAAAGCTAAACCTAGATGGAATCCAGATACCCTCTAAGAGAACATTTTATTGAATAGAAACTATAGTCAGCACATTGATTGCTTTACCTTTACATCAAGTCATTAACTTAGCAGACACTTCAAAGTAGTCATTTGTATTCAAATGACCTGTTAGCATCACGGATATAGAGATGTGGGGAGACCCCATGGTTGATTCCTCAATGATCATGGCCCTGCTTTTTTTTTTCCTACAGAACTTAGCAAATCCCAGACCCTCCATTCTGTCCCCATTTCACAGAGCCAAAAAGGAAGTTGTTCCTTAACATCTGCAGTTGGAAGTTTAAAAGACCATATGCTGTTATTAGAACCCACTTTCCACTCTTTCTGAGATTCATACGTCTAGCACCTGCACAGGTTTGGCCAATGACAAGATTCTGTATCCAATGTGGGGAACACAGAATTCTCAGCTACTAGAAATCTTATGTATTAAACAATTACAAATTAAGGATTAGACTTTTTGGAAGAATGGCATTCCTAAATAGAACATTTCCTGATTGGACATTTGAGTTTACCCTCTGTCTTCTTTACATGAAATCAACCACGTACTATCCTACGTAGACACCAACTCTGCCTAGTGGTTCACCAAGCACCATTACAACAAAGCTTAGTGGCCAGGGATTTCAGACACTTTGCTGTCACCGGGCATTTTTGTACTTTCAGGGCATAGCCAGGAGACACAGGCACTGATTTGCCACTGTATAAACTGCCAAGTAAGAATCATGACATTTGACCCAGGCTGCTTTGTGAAGATGCCCACAAACTCTAGAGATACTTCCAGCTTAGGCTGTGGGTCTCAATCCCATGTCTCCGTAATTATTCTCTCCTCCGTGGTTGGAGCCAGGCCATCCTCACCAGCAGAGTCAGCAGTGTGCTTTGTTCTCAGAATCAATTTTGGTCTGAGGCAGACAGCATTAGGCCAGTCGCTAAGGTGATATTTTCAGGAGATGATAGATGCTAGATGATAGATAGATAGATGGATGGATGGATGGATGGATGGATAGATAGATAGATAGATAATAGATACATACATACACAATAGATTGATAGATGCTAGATCAATAGATAATAGATTGATAGACAGACAGGTAGACAGATAATACAGATCTGTATATATGTAGCTGTCCTTGCTGCCAGTTTGACCTGGTGTCATAGTCCCCCAGGACCACTAATTAAGCTTCTGTCCTAGTCTTACTTTTAGGTTCCAATCTAGGATCCCATGCCACTGCTAGTTTTGGGTCTCCAGTTGGATCTTGTCTTGTTAGGCCTTCTCCTGGGACCACAGCCTGCAGCCTATTGACAGATGTCCTACGTAATGACTATGAACCAGGAAACTTCTAGCACGACAACACTCCAAAGTACCTTCCTTTTATGGCGTCTTATTATGAGACACTAGCGTCTCTTTTGGAAACGATTTTGAACCTTGATGGCTGTACCTAAGGACACTCTGTCTTTCCCATCAGACCATCACGGCACAGTGCTTTCAGCTGGCTCTGTCCATCAATGTCCAGGTGGATCTGGTTTCATTTCTCAGCCATTTCTCACTTTCCAGGCCAGCATTTTATAAAATATTACTATAAAGTCACTGGGAATGAGAGTTAGCAGATTTAGCAAATGAAAGTAGAGGACGTCCAGTTAAATTTGAATTGCTGGTAACCCCAACACATTAATTTTTGGTATAAGCATGTCCAAGGCAATATAAGAAAGTTTTTCATTGTTTATGTGAACTTCAAATTTACCTGGACGTCCTATGATCTATCTGGCAACCTTAATTGCTATGTCATGCTGAATTCACAAGTGCCTTTCGAAGATTGTAGCCAGTGGAATCTATTCTATTCCAGAAAGTTTTGCTTGCTGAAGCAGGATGCACCGCCCACTGCATTGCTTCCTACAGCAAGGACATGGTCTGGGGGCACCTGGGTGGCTCAGTCGGTTAAGTGCCAGACTTTTGATTTCAGCTCAGGTCATGATCTCACAGTTTGTGAGTTAGAGCCCTGCATCAGGCTCCACGCTGACAGTGTGGAACCTGCTTAGGATTCTCTCTCTATCCTTCTCTCTCTCTCTCTCTCTCTCTCTCTCTCTGCCTCTTCCCTCCTTGTGCTCTCTCTCTCTCCCAAAATAAATAAGTAAACTTAAAGAAAGGAGGAAAGACAGAAAGACAGAAAGAAAAGGAAGGAAGGAAGGAAGGAAGGAAGGAAGGAAGGAAGGAAGGAAGGAAGGAAGGAAGAGAGGGAGGGAGGGAGGGAGGGAGGGAGGGAGGGAGATGGTCTGTCCTGCCTGGTAACATTGCTGCCCTGTGAAGAATTCCTGGGTCTTCAAAGCTCATCTTGCCTTTGGATTTGTTAGAGATTTTTGGATTTAAGGAATCTCTTGAGATCTTTGTCCAAAGGGCCCATTGTTCATTGAGGTTGGAAGTTTCTTAGGGACCCCCTGTGCTCAGAGAATTCCAACAGTATCCCAGATCTTTGGCTGTGTCTCTGGGGTTCAGGGTTTCAGAAGAAGTGACGATCTAGCTCTCTTTCCCATTTGGACAAAAGATGAGCATTCTCTGGCTACTCTGTCTAAAACATACCACATCCTGTTCTCTCGTATTGATTTTTTTTCTGGCCCCTTTCCCACTGGCCTCATCTCTGTTCTTTCTTCACAGACAGTTCCACAGGTAATTTCATTTGCTGGCCCCGCATCTCCCAAGGGTAGCGGTTCTCAGCTCTTTCTGTAAATCGCAATTACCTGGAGAGGTCTGAGAAAACAGCTATGCCTGGTCCCCATCCCCAAAGATACTATTTAATTGGTGTAGAGTGGACCCCAGGCATTGATAGCTGTAAAAGGTCCCCAGGTGACTCTAATGTGCAGTGCAGTTTTGGAAACCCTGTGTTAGGGTGTCCATCCAGAATGAGGACTTCTGGGTAGAGCCACAGACCAGGTGTTGGGGCAGCCCGCTGACCCAGCGCATCACAGCGCCACATTCACAAGAGAGCGTAACGACCCTCTCCCAATGCCGTTACAAGTGATTTCCGACAATACTGGCGAACTCCTCAAATCTGTGCCAATAGAACAAAAGCAGAAAAGTATGGAATTACAATCTTTCAGCATTTTTCAGTAAATTCCATTGCAGTTTGGGTACAACTGTTCAAATTTTTTGGTGTGAACTCTCACTCTCTTTCTGTCATTCACAAGTATTTCTCTTCAACATGGTTTACCAAAATTAATTCATGGTTTTCCAGGCTTACTGCTTTCTTCCTCTAATCCATGGAGTATTTCTCCTCACAGAGGCCTCTTTCATAACTCCTAACAGGCTCAAGTACAGAAAGAAACATTCTTTTGCCTGCACTAAAGAGAAGCAAAGAAAGTTCCTAGAGATAACCTGCTCTCAACCCAGATGTCCTCTCAAGTCTCCTTGCTAACTGCAATTAGAGATAACTGTCCTCCCTCCCATCTGTTGTTATTCAAGTCATAAGACCCCAGTCTCACTCACTGTGTACACCTCCTTCTCTGTCTCTGAGGCTCAAGGATTTCTGTGCAGTTGACTATCGCATAATTCTGTTTTTCTTTACCAAATATTGGGGAAATGTTTGAGGAAGAAAGGAAGGAAGGAAGGAAGGAAGGAAGGAAGGAAGGAAGGAAGGAAGGAAGGAAGGAAAAAAGGAAAGGAGGGAGGTAGGAGGAATGAAAGAAGGAAGGAAGGGGCAAGGATGGAAGGAAAGAAGGAAGAAAGGAAGGAAGGAAGGAGGGTTGTAGGTAAAGAAGGAAGGAGGGAAAGAAGGGAAGGAAAGAAAGAAAGGAGGGAGGGAGGGAAAAAAAGGAAGGAAGGGGGAAGGACGGAAGGAAGGAAGGAAAGAAGGGAGGGAGGAAGGTAAGAAAAAGGAAGAAAGAAAATTCACTTAGCAAAGACTGGAAATGAATACTATTAAGTAAAAAAAAAAATCCAGTTTTCAATAATTTCTTATATTCCACTGGTCTTGGAATTTTAGTGTTCTCCAGAAATGTGTTTGAGCCGAGCTCCTCAGAACTATTAATGTCCCATAGCCATAACATTAAAAACCTTCATTGGTTTCCCTAAGAAAATTAAAGGGTCTTCAAACAAATTAGCCAAGGTCCAACATACCACATACAGTCTTTGCCACACAACTGTGATTCAAATCAGAAACAGCTCTCATTACACACTTACATTTTCAGGCCAACATACAGCGTATAATAAAAAAAATGATCATATTTCTTCCAATTCACCTTCTCCATGCTCAAAGACATCCCTCCAAGGGTTGCTCCTTTCTTGACATCATCCCTTCAACTTAGACCCCTAGAGCATTTGATGGATTTCCTCATGCACTGTTGTTTTCATTTCTGATTTTGCTTTAGACAGCACCCTCCACACCACTGCACATGGTCCTGTTGACGAAGGATTTGTGCTCTAGCCTGGCTAAGGCATTGAACAGGCAGTCAGATTTTGTTGTTTGGGGAATTTAGGATTTGAAAGGGTGAAATCACGGTTATTCTGCCCACCCCGACCGACAACCCATCCCAAGGTCTTGAAGCAAAGTATATTTCATGCTAGCTCTGATAAGTTCGCTGGCTCATGGTTTATCTTAAAGGAACTGCTGTTTTTGACATTGAGATTTGAATTTCCCCCCTCCCCACCCCTCCCCCCGTCTCAGATCAAGTCAGTTCCTCTGGAGAACTTGGAATTCTCTTCTTATCGATTGCTTCTCCCTGCAGACAAAACATCTGAGTCACTACCCTGCATGCTGGCTGGGGATATCCCTGGTCTTCTTGGCTTTGCCTTGCTGATGGAGAATCTCTTTATTATCACTGTGGGGGTGAAATAATCAGGGCCTCGGTATTTTTAGCTTGCCCTGCCTGTGGTAGAGCGTCCATTCCCTGGGGATCGGCTGAGTGAAGGAAGGCAGCCAGGCAGCCACAACTTCTCGGGCACACTCACCAGGAATGTAGCCTCTTCAACTTGGAGTCTGATGATAGGAGAATGCTAAGAGCCTTCTCCTAGTGAAATACTATAACCCTTGTGAGGAGAGAGGGAGGCCTGCCTTTTTGGCCACAACCTACATGAAGCAGAAGTTCTATCTAACTGAGCTGAGTAGGGCATGGGGGAGAGGTAAAGGTGGGTCATTGTTCAAACATCACAGATCCTTGGAGCACCTGGGTGGCTCAGTTGTTTAAGCATCTGACTCTTGATTTTGGCTCAGGTCATAATCTCATGGTTCACGGGATCAAGCCCCACATTGGACTGTGTGTTGACAGTGTAGAGACTGCTTGGGATTCTCTCTCTCCTTCTCTCTCTTCCCCTTCCCTGCTCTTTCTCTCTCTCTGAAAATAAATTAACACACACACACACACACACACACACACACACACACATCACAGATTCTTGCTGTTCTTGCTGAGTTTTAGTAGACTTTCTTGAATAAATGTTTCTTCATTTGCTGTATTCCCTTGGGAAAACTTTCAAAGACTTTAAATGGCTGGATCTTTCTTTCTTTCTTTTCTTTCTTTCTTTCTCTTATTTTGAGAGAGAGACAGAAAGCACACACACAGGTCGGGGAGAGGTAGAGAGAGAGGGAGAGAGAATCCCAAGCAAGTTCTGCACTATCAGCACGGAGCCCGATGCAGGGCTCGAACTCACCAAACGAGAGATCATGGCCTGAGCCCAAGTGGGATGCTTGATCAACGGAGCCACCCAGGCACCCCTAAATGGCTGGATTTTTAAAATAGTTTTCACTAGTTTTGCTTGTTGCACTGGGGAGGGTGCCCACAGAGCCCCTCATGCTGCCATCCAGAAGCAGAACTCTATGCTAAGAAGTTTTACGTCGCTATATTGGCTAAGATCACAGGCTTCGGAGTCTCATGCATCTGGGTTTGATTCCCAGTACTGATTCGATGTGTGATTCTGGAAAGTTACCTACATTCTCTAAGGGGGCGAATGTGAATCCTAGATATTAATCCAAGAGAAATAAAATGTCCTCCAACATTTCATGCAAGAATGTTTATAGCAGCTTTATTTGTAATAGCTCCAAACTAGAAACAAAGCAAAAGCCCATTAATAGAAATAGATTTACTACATGCAATAGAAATAGCTTTTACTACATGCAATATGGATTAATCTCTCAAACCTCTTTTTAAAAAATGTTTAGTTTTGAGAGAGAGAGAGGGGGAAAGGAAGAGCTCAAGCGGGGGAGGGGCGGGGGGGGCAGAGGATCCTCAGTGGGTTCTGTACTGACAGCAGAGCCCAACATGGGGCTCGAACTCACAAACTGTGAGGCCATGACCTGAGCCGAAGTGGGACACTTAACCGACTGAGCCACCCAGGCGCCCCTGTAAAACCTCTTTCACAGAAGAAAAGGCTTCCTCGTGAAAAGAGCTATACACTAAAGAGTACATAATGTATGATTCCATTTATACAACGTTCTTCAATAGGAAAAAAAGAATCTGTAGTGATAAAAATCAGTTCAGTGGTTGGGAGCAGGGAGCATAGTGATTGATTGGGAAAGGACACAAGAAAATTTTATGGTATGATGGAAACATTCTACATACTGATAGGGATGTGAATTACATGAGTATATGTTTTTGCCAAAAATGGTGGAACTATAGACTTAAGATCTGTGTATTTCACTGTTTGTAAATTACATCCCCATAAAAAAAAAAATTCTTAAAATTTAAGTCAAAACTCATCGGCAGTCCTGATACCTGCTTGCTATTCTGGTGCCCCCCCCAACCCCAGGACTAGGTATACAGCAGATTCCTTTTTCTACCCCACCTCCAAAATACAGGTGGAATTAAACAGGCTGAATCCAAGTAAAAGCTCATTTATTTTGTTCCTGTCATCTGCCCATTCTTTTTCAAAAGTTAATACCAAAAAACCCCCCCAAAAAACCAACAAAAAACCAAAAAAAACAACACCCAACAGGAATCCATCCACTCTCCATTGAAAGCCAGAAGAGCTGAATTAACAGTAAAGGTCACCGAAGAATTCACTTTCTGGCATGTGATATCCATTCAGTAACCTTGAAATGCGGAAGTATCCGGGCCCAGAGGAGATAGGTCACCCAGCCTGCAAATGCCTCTGGCAAATCCTGTCCAGGGCTGGATTCTGGCTGCTGCCTCACCCAGACATTACTCAGCAAAAGTGCTGGAAGATGCTGAATAACTTTCCAAGGGTCCGCAGCTGTGGCTGATGCCTTCGATGATGAATCTGAGCTCTACTTAATTATATGTTTGTAGAAGCGCACTGGAGAGAAATAGCTTGAGGTTATTTTTAGCTGCTTTACGGGAACGAAAATTTGACTTCTTTTTGACAACTCTCCAAGTTACAACTTGAACATGTAGAATTTGGGTATGATTTATTTATTTATTTATTTATTTTCCTATCACAGCAATAATAGATATTATGTTGATGACAGGTAAGAAAACAAGGACCCTGGTTGATGAGTTATGAGACATATTTCACCGCTAAAAGCTATAAGCCAACTTGTTCTGCTGTCGATAACCCAGACCCTTGTCCCTACACTTGCTGACAGTGTTAGAATCTCTCCCTCCTGGGATGATGCGAAACCACACTGAACCACGGTGGGATCCTGACATCCGTTCCTTCGGGTTGTGAATGGTTTTCAGGCCATGGATGCGTGGCTTCCAGCAAATCACCATTTCTTAGACACGTTCGAGATAGGATTTTCGCTTCTCCCCTTTCTAATCGTCCTTTTTTTATCTCACGTGTGATTTAACTTCAGTCTCTCCAGCTCAAGTGGTGGATCAACATTAACCAGACGACTCCGGACCGTGTCGCACAACTGTTTCAATTTACCTCCCATATGGGCATCACTTAAAAAACAACCGCCACGCTCACCAGCAACACGCGTTTCCAAGAGCTGGTGAACGACAACACATTATTTACAAAGTATGTAATCAGGGAACCTGATGCAACTCATTAACTGTATGACATCTCACTCTTTATTTAGACAGTTTACTGGCTATGGCCTTTCGTATGGGATCTGTCATTTACACTTCCTGATAATAAAACTTAATTGAAATTTCATTCCTGTACAAGCAAGATGCCAGTTTAACAGATGGCCTGTAATTGTTATGTCCACGTATTTTATATCGGATGGCATCGCACACAATTTCACACAACTGCTATTCATTTAAACGCCGGGTTCACGTAAGGCATTTCTTTCATGTTAAAAGACTCATTGTTTAATATGATTATAAAATCTGTCATTAAAATCAATCAGTTAAAATTGAAAAAATGATCCAAACAGGCCTACTGAAGCCAGAGAATAATTAATATCACAACCTGGGCTGTGCTCTTGAGGACATATTCGTGGGATATTTGTGGGAATATTCGTACAGAACCCCCCCCTCCCCCCGGCCGTGCGTATAAGGCAGGCAGAGTGCACACTGGGGATGTCATATTTTAGCGAGTGACCTGTCTCTAAATTTCAC
The DNA here is from genome assembly GCF_028018385.1 of Neofelis nebulosa. Taxonomy (NCBI): domain Eukaryota; kingdom Metazoa; phylum Chordata; class Mammalia; order Carnivora; family Felidae; genus Neofelis; species Neofelis nebulosa. Next base: position 3,955,266 of record NC_080794.1, on the reverse strand, counting down.
TGCTACTTTGAGCATTCCAAAATCCTTTTTTATGTTTTTCTTTAATCTTGACGTTGAGTCCACTGACTTCGATGCTCTGTACTCCGAATGTCAGGAATTCTCAACCCCAAGACTGGAATGGGGAGGGGCTTGCAGGAAGGAACACATCAGAGATATTGAATATGGATGAGGGGTTCCAGATTTTTTCATGTAACCCGTGTCATTCTATCCCCAGGGTTATAGTCGGTGGAATTTGAGTACTTACCACAAAGCTAATTTGAACTGTTGATGTCATGTTTCAGAGAGCCTTTTAAGAGAACTTAGTGATATGGTTTTGAAATACAGTAAGTTGAGATCATCTTGAAGAGATGACTTCTTTCTCTTTTGTAACAGTGGCATCTTCAACCTCCCATCTCGCCCTCTCCTGCTAATAATTTTGGTTATCTACTGCTCATGTTTTTTCCATCTTTCCAACCAAAACCTGTTCTCAGAAAAGGTTTAAATAAACGCCATACAGAAATCACCTATAAGACTCAAAAAACAATTATCTCCCCAGGGATATTTATATTGTAGCCAGAATCTACACCTTTTGGAGACAAGAATCTCTAATTATGAAATTTCAGGCATCGACAAGTAAGGCAAGTCCTGGAGTCTCCGAATGGTATCATCCCGTTGGTGGTGCTTTTCGTATCTTCCTCCATCATACCCTGTCCTCTGCATTTAAGAGACAAACCACTTCAATGAAGACACAAGTCAGCACACTTTTCTTGCAGGGAGTGAGAAAGAACAAAAGAAGTGGAAAAGAGGGACAGAATGGAAAGAGTCTAGAGAAGGATGGAGAATCCACACCAGAATTCTTGGAGAAATGAGATGATACCAAGTGGCCAAGAAATAGAAGCAGAGCATAGGAGAATTATTTGGAAAGGTTTTCTGCCTCTCACAAGAACGTGCTGTATGCCAGAAGATATTCTAGTGATGGCCCAGCAGTATGTATCTGTTTCCAGAATGGTGGTGGATAAGGTCCTCTGGGGATTCCATTTTCATTTGCTGCTTGGATTTAAGCTGCTGTTTATTTCCTAAGAGGGGAGGAGACCATGCTTGTCTTTGTCACATTGTGTCCCCGGTACTTAGCATAATGCCTCGTATTCAATGATTAAGTATTCAATACATATCTGTTAAATAAATAAATGAATAAACAAGTGAATGGCTTAACAGTTATCAAAGAATTATCCCGAAAGAATTAGCTTCCCATTATGATTTTTTACCGTTTCATTTATTTTTTTTGAGAGAGAGAGAGAGCGAGCAGGGGAGGGGCAGAGAGAGGGAGAGAGAGAGAATCCCAGGCAGGCTCTGCACTGCATCGTCAACAGGGAGCCTGACGCAGGGCTCAATCGCATGTGAGACCGTGACCTGAGCCAACCCAACATCAAGAGTCTGGCGCTTAATCGACTGAACCACTCAGGCGCTTCCCGCTATTATTTCTAAAAATGTATTTCAGAATGTATTTCAGGCTTGTAAAAGTTCTCAATCTTATCATGTAAATGATTACTGTAATTTTTTTAGCGTTTATTCATTTTAGAGAGACAGAGAGACACAGCACGAGCAGGGGAGGGGCAGGGAGAGAGGAAGACGCAGAATCCGAAGCAGGTTCCAGGCTCTGAGCCATCAGCACAAAGCCTGACGCGGGGCTCCAGCCCACGAACTGTGAGATTGTGACCCGAGCCGAAGTCGGACGCTCAACCACCTGAGCCACCCAGGCGTCCCTGAAGTGATTATTATAAAGTGATTATTATAGATGGGCAGCTCAAAGATTGAGAAATTGAGCTAAATCTATACTAACCTAGGTACAAGCTGAGGCCTTCCAAAATTATAAAAACATTTCATATCTAAACTGAAAAGTCTGTAATATTTCCACACATAGCTGACAATTTTCTGGTATCCAACAGAATATAACCCCAGGCACAGCCCAGCGTTGGCCCTAGGGACCCTCTCTTCTCCCAACTGAATTACAAACTGCATAGCACAGGCTACCAGTGCACTAATCTATGGACAAATAGCCATGTCAACATTCTTTATTCTGCACATGTGACATGTGCCAGACCCAGTACTAGGATCTATGGGTAAACAGTGAGCGAGAAAAAAGCCCCCGCTGTTAAGGACTTCTAAGTTGAGAAAATGTTGAAAACTTTTAAATTCAGAAGAAAGAAGTTACATCTATTTCTCAGCCGTATTCCTATAAAGTTATAGAGGTAGACCGGATGAAATTCTGGAGTTACTTCCAGCTGTGACATACAGAAGTCAATTTGGGGGCATGATGTAGGTAGGAATGGATAAGCGGGACATCTGAAAATCTGCTCCTCTATGAAAGCAGTAGAATTTTTTTTTTTTGGGGGGGGAATGGCACATAAACTTGAAATAATATGACTTGTTTGCAGAAATTGACAAGATGAGTCTAAATTTCATATGGAAATAGGAGGCACCCAGAATAGTTTTAAAGGACTCTTGAAAAAGAAGAAAAAAATCAGAGGATCCTCATTTCCCAATTTCTTTCTTTCTTTCTTTTTTTTTTTTGATAAGGTGCTAGTCCTATCTTATTTTTTTAAGTTTATTTATTTATTTTGGGGGGGGAGGGGCAGAGAGAGAAGGAGAGAGAGAATCCCAGGCACGCTCCGCACTGTCAGCACAGAGCCCAACGCAGGGCTCATTCATGGGTCGTGAGATCATGACCTGAGCCGAAATTGGACGCTGAACTGACTGAACCACCCAGGTGCTCCCACGTTTTCCAATTTCAAAGTTACTACAAAGCTACAGCTAAGATATGTTAATGACAAAAGGACAGACATATAGATCAATGGAGTAGAACTTAGAATCCAGAAAGAAAAACTTATACTGATGGTCAATTGATTTTTAAAAATGGTGCCAAGATAAGTCAATGGGGAAAAAAACCAATCTTTTCAACAAACAGTGCTGAGACAACTGGATATTCACATGTAAAAGAAAGAAGCTGTGTGTCTTCTTTATACCATACACACATACAAAAAGCTCAAAATGGATCATAGTCACAAATGGAAGGAGCCACAACTATAAAACCCTTAGAAGAGGGGCGCCTGGGTGGCTCAGTCGGTTAAGCGTCCGACTTCAGCTCAGGTCACGATCTCGCGGTCCGTGAGTTCGAGCCCCGCGTCGGGCTCTGGGCTGATGGCTCAGAGCCTGGAGCCTGCTTCCGATTCTGTGTCTCCCTCTCTCTCTGCCCCTCCCCCGTTCATGCTTTGTCTCTCTCTGTCTCAAAAATAATAAAAATTTTTAAAAAAAGGTTAAAAAAAAAAAAAAACCCTTAGAAGAAACCATAAGGATTTTCATGATATTGGACTGGGTAACAGTTTCATAAATATGACACCAAAGTCATAAGTTACAAAAGAAAAACAATGGATAGGTTGTACTTATCAAAATTAAAACTTTCACACTTCGAAGGATATCATTAAGAAAGTGAACAGCCAACCAATAGAGAGAGTACAGAAATTTGCAAATCACACATTTCATAAGGGAACTTATATATCATATAAACAGTTACAATTCAACAACAAAAAGACAACCAACCCAATTTAAAAATAGGCAAAGGATTTGAATGGATATTTCGCCAAAGAAGATATACCAATGGTCAATAAGGACATGAAAATATTCCTAATGTTATTAGCGACTAAGAAAATGCAAATCAAAATGACAATGATACACCACTTCATACCCACTAGGATGACTATAATTAAAAGGATGGACAATAACAAATGTTAATGAGGATGTGAAGGCATTGGATCTATCATAAACTGCTGGTGGGATAATAAAATGTTGCAGCCACTTTAGAAACAGTTTGACAGTTCCAAAAAGTTAAATACAGGGGTGCCTGGGTGGCTCAACAAGAGTTGAGTGTCCAACTCTTGATTTAGGCTATTGTCATGATCCCAGGGTCCTGGGATTGAGGCCCATATTGAGGCCATGCCAAGCATGGAGGCTGTTTCCTGCCTAAGATTCTCTCTCTCTCTCTCTCTCTCTTTCTCTCTCCCCCCCTCCCCTGCTCATACTCTCTACCAAAAAAAAAAAAAAAGTTAACCACAGAAATATCATATGACCTAGCAATTCCATTCCTAGTTATATACCCTGGAGAAATGAAAACACATCCATACACATACCTGTACCTGTGCATTCATAGCAGCATTATTCGTCGCAGCTAACAAATGGAAACAACTCAAATGTCCATCAATTGATTAATGAGTAAAAACATGTGGTATATCCATACAATGAAATATTATTCAGCCATTATGAGGAATGAATTGCTGGGTGCCTCGATGGCTCAGTCGGCTAAGCGTCTGTCTGACTTCGGCTCAGGTCATGATTCCCTGCTGTGGGTTTGATCCCCATATTGGACTCTGCACTGACAGTGCAGAGCCTGCTTCAGATCCTCTGTCTCCCTCTCTCTCTGCCCCTACCCTACTTGTTCTCTCTCTCTCTCTCTCAAAAGTAAATAAACGTAAAAAATTTTTTAAAATATTCTGCAATTATTGGTTGCAGAGTTGTGCAAAGTTGGTTGCACAACTTTGCAGATATGCTAAAACTCACTTAGCTATACACTTTAAAGGGTGTATTCTGTGATCCAGGAATTATATCTCAGTTTTTAAAAGTACCTGGAATAAAAAAAAGATGCAGCCATCCAAGGCCGGTATGTAGAACCATCCATAAAATCAATGAGCAGTTTCTTTGACAAATGAACTGCAATTAAAACACGAGACAGAGGAGAAGCATTTACGTATTACCCCAACGCAATGGTGGGCTTGGATCTTCATCTGAACAAACCAAGTCTTGATTGAGAAAGATTTGAACTTTCACTCAATATTACATTATATTAAGAAAGTTTTGTTAATTTTTTAGGTGTGGCCATGGTGTTATGGTTATGTTTAAAAAGTGTTCTTATTTCTAGGGATATATTGTGATGTGTTTATGGATGGAATGATACAGTGTTTGGAACGTGCCTTAAAATTATCCAGTTAGGGGAAAGGGAAGGTGGTATTGACAAAACAAGGTTGACCACATGTCAATTACGTTGACCCTGGGCGATAGGTATGGAGGTTAACTGTACTGTTCTCCATTTTCATGTATGCTTGAAATTTTCATGATAAAAAGTAAGAAGAAAAATAATAACTCTTCCTCAGCATAATTTCCAACTTTATCATCCATGACAAGGCAGACATGGCCCATGTTCTCTGGAGCTTACATTTTAGTACAGGGAAACAGGATAAACAGGTAAACATGCAAAATAAAAGGATTATTGTCTTTTATTGGTCATCATTAAGGGAGAAATCAACATATATGATATAGAATTAATGGGGAAGGTACTTTGGATGACATGGCTGTGGTTGGCCTCTCTGAGGAGGTTCCATTTAAGTTGAACTATTAAGATGCTGTATCTATGTGAAGAGCTGGGGGATAGGTCTAGGCCAGGGTAAATAAATACACTCTGTTTACCCCATGTGTCTTACACAGAGTATGGATCTGTTTGTGCCACGACAGGAAACCCTTCACAAGAGACATGAACAAAGCAGAGGGAGTAAGATGATGCTGGAAAGGGGAGGGGAACAGATGATCTAAGAAAAGGATAGATTTTGCAAAAACTCACAGGCCCTAAGAAAAAGCGTAGATTTTATTTTAAGTGCAGCAAAGTCACTGAAAAGTTTTAGGAACCAAAATGATTCATTCATTCATTTGTGTATTCATTTAACAAATATTCTTTCGCCTCTGTTCTACCTCTATATTTACATTTTTAACAATTCAGTGAGGCCATTATTCAGAGAATAGATAATACAGAGGAAAAATAAAAGCGAACAAACCAAAAATCCTCATAAGTCATTTGAGCCTCCATGATTTTAAAACAAAGCCACTGAAAACAGTAAGTGTTTCTGAAGACAGTTTTCATTGGTCTGTGTCCAGTTGAAAGAATATACGAGAGAAACCGAATTAAACGACACGCTTTTCATGGCCAAAAAGGAAGTCACAATGGAAATTTAAAAATATTTGAAATGAAAGAGACTGAAAACACAATACATCCAATTTACGGGGTGTGGCGTTAGAAGAACTTCCGGGGAAATTTACAGCCGTGATGATGCTCATTTTAAAAAAGTAGAAAAAGGTCTATAATCAATGATTGAAGCCTCAAGCTTAGAAACTAGAAAAAGAAGAGAATTTAACTCAAAGAAAACAAAAGGAAGAAAAGAATAACAAGGTCAGAAATCCATAAGTGAAAACAGAAAAGCCAGAGTAAATGAAAAAGTTGTGTTTTGAAAATTGGTAATCTACTATCTTCATATCTTTTCTTTATCTGTTCTTTTGTTCCTCTTTTCATCTTTCTGTGTAACCATTTTGTTCCATTTTGCTTTGCTTTATATGCCTCTTTTAAATATTTTTCAGTGGTTGCCCTAGGGTTTCCAATATACATCATTAATTAATCACAGTCTACTTTAAATCCTATTATGCTTATCACTTACAACTATGCGGTTTCAGTTCCTCTCTTCTGTTACATCTGCGATGTATAAGGCTACATATTTCTAGAGGGTACTTTCCTATCAACATGTATGAGATAACAATTACCGTTCAGGCATTGAAACCTTAGCTGAATGATCTGGCCAAAACTCGGTTCTAGGGTTACAGATTGGAGATATAAAATAGATCTATCTTCATATAATACCTTTCCTCTCCAAATCTCTGGCCTTTGAAACGCAGGTTTAAGTCAAAATGAATTCCCTTTAAAATGCTTAAGATCACTTTTCAATGATTCTGAGGGTGAAATAGGGCAATAGAGATCGAAAGCCTGCAGTATGTTAGACCAGTGTTTCTCAAGCTCGGGTGTAGGAGAATCACACGAGAGTCTCGGTAAAAATACAAAGAATCTTATCCTACCTCAATGCATGTGGGCTTCTGCATTCTTCATTAATTTCTAGGCGATTAAGATACACATCGAAGTTTGAGAACCATTGTGCTAGGCACTTAGGATACCTTATCTCACTTAATCCGTTAGCCTCTTAAATAGCCAGCCCAATGCCACAAACAAATGAGTATTAAACCCAGTATTAAACGCAGACCCAGTATTAAAACGCAAGCGTATCCCCTCTAAACCCCCTACTCTTTCAGCTCTACCACACAAACATCCAACATGATCATTATCTGCTTCATAAAGATAGATGGTAAATGATAATCTGTCTCCACTGAGCCTGGAAAGCAAACCAATACCGTTTCCCAAGACTTGTACAATTATTTTGTTTTTCTCTTTTTAAAATACAAACACAGTGGATCATAAAGGTCTTTTCTCCTAGTGCATCCATTCATGGAAACCCTAGTGCACCATCCTCCACGTGTCTCTAGGAAAGCAGAACTTTCGGAAACACATAATTAAGACCCAGAGGGGGCGCCAAGATGGAAAAAGAGCTTCCAAAGGACAGAGCGACTGCCAGGAAAGCTTCACAAGGGAATGCCCAGAGACAAATGAGGTGTGAACATAGGTGGTTTCTTAAAAAAACACCAGGAAGGAAGAGGGATAAAGGATCTCTATGAGTCTAAACAACATCAATTAAGGACAAGAAAGAGAAAGAAGATATTATTGTCAGCCAGAGGGATAAAGGGAAGTAAGATACCCTTTTGCTGTTGTGTCAGGAGAGAAATGAATACCAGGGAGGAGCATTCTAAACCTATTAAGAAATGAAGGGAGAATTACATCAACAGGCCCATTAGGAAGCTAAGACAGCAAAATAGCTTTCTACGTGTCTGCCGGTGGGGAGAGCAACAGAAAGCTAGAACAATTTAGAAACATATTTAGCCAGGAGATTTGGACTACAAGGAATTGCAAAAGATTGTAAGAGGAGATGGTCACGGAGAAAAAAAACCTCCGGAATATGAAAACGTGGTGTGATTAATGTCTAATGCTCGAATTCAGTCCAACTCTGTCTCAGAATAGAAGGCTCACAATATATTTTCTGCCAAAAATAGAAAACACAATAAGCTTTTCTTTTGAGATTCCTGCAGTATGCTGGCCTTATTCTGAGCGATCAAAACAATCCACTGGGCATTTAACTGATTCCCACACCTAGAGTCCCTTAATAAATTTCCTAAAAATGTCCTGAGGTCAGTGTTCTGAAAGATACAGAAGTCCAACAAAGAGTGTCGCAGGTTCAAAAGGACAATTTTATTCTTTAAAAAAATTTTTTTTAATGTTTATTCATTTTTGGAGAGAGAGAGAAAGAGAGAAATGAGTGGGGGAGGGGCAGAGAGAGAGGGAGACACAGAATCTGAAGCAGGCTCCAGGCTCTGAGCTGTCAGCACAGAGCCCGGACGTGGGGCTCAAACCCACGAACCAGTCAAATGCTTAACTGCTTAACTGACTGAGCCACCCAGGTGCCCCTCAAATGGACAATTTTCACGGTTCGTGCGAGGCAACAGTACCTCACTCCACGTGACTGACTGTACCTCCGTGTCTGACCAGGTTGGCTTCTGGGAATTTCTCACTTGAAGAAAAACCGTACTTTGCTATGTTCTTCAAGACTGTATCCTGCTTCTTGGGCTTCATCTGATCGTAGTTAATTGGTTATTTATCTCCAGATCAGTGCTTTTCAAACTACAGGCTGTGACCCGTTATTAGCCGGTCATGAAATCAATCTCCCAGCCAACACTGCAGATCATGATACAATAAAATGCAAAAAGTAATTTCACACCACGGCATACTTACTATTATTTTGTATGTTGTTTTGTGACAGGCATGTGCATGCCGGTGTGGGTATGTGTAGACTGAGTCACCACAAAACACGTATTTTTCACTTGGACGAAATGTTTGAAAGCCGGTACTCTGCGTCATATGCTATCAGGGCTCTAGACCACTGCCCCAATTCTGGCTTCTCTCTCTTCTGATGTGTGCTGCTCCTACTGGAAAACGCATCTTCTTTGCAGCTGCGCTTTGATGATGTAACGCTTATCCATTCGTTCTGTCCTTCACTCAACAAATGTTCAGCAAATCCTCATTCTCAGCCGGAGGCGGGGCTTTTATAGAGACAAGTGGCTCCTGTCCCAGTCCCCACTGCCTTCTCCCACAGAAAGACTGTAGCGACCGCATCCATTCTATCGTGCAGAGCCAATTTCTGGTGTAGGAATTCTCTCTAGCTCCCTATTACCCATTATATCCAAGAGTAAACTCTTCTAATCCAGCAAACTCTTCCGTGATCTCAATCGACTCTTTCCATCCAAACTTCTCCATTGTCAGTGTTTGGTGCTAACTGCCCTTTCCTACTAATCTGAAAATCACCGTCCGTGTTAATGTTAATTCTGAGTCTTGTGTTTCTCCCGCCATTACTGACTGTGCCCTGCTTCTCCCCTAAGCACGCCTTTTTCAGGACTCTGAGTCTCAGCCCGTCCTCCTCTCCTCAGAGCACACAGGCTGTCTATGGGCCACATCTGGTCATCATCCCACTCCCCTGTCCCCTTTGTGCTCCAGCTATCAACGCAGAATTCTCTGCAAAGTACTTTCTAGTCCATTGTCCCTTTATTTAGAATGTCTCCGGGGATTGTGTTTCCATCACTTTACTTGAAAGCCTATTTCACAGTCTAGTAGGCCTCACTGTCTGGAGAATTTTTCTTATCTTCCTCTGAGAATGTTCTTCTCCTAATTTTAATCTATTATTCCTAGTTATACCACTGATAGGACCATAAATAATACTTTGAATTTTGCCCCCCTCTCCAAAACCTCTTTCTCACTTAAGACTGCCTCTTTAAATTAATCCTCAGTCATCACTTCATCTCACGGTTCATTATTGAATTCTAACAGTTAATCAGACATGTTGCTGAAAACAGAGCTACTCAAACCAAAAGCAGCTGCAGTCTAACACGGGAACTTGCGATCTTCCTCTTGCTGGAAAAATCCAGGAAGGAAAATGAGCCATCCAATCTTTGATGATCTGATCTCATTTGATTTCTTTCTGGCTCTATCATAAAAGGAAATGGGAACATTTAAGCGAAACATTTAACAATCTTATGACATAGTTTCTTTGTATGTCGTCATCGGCCTGCTCCATTTGTCCATTTGACAGCATTTGTCAAGTTTCTACCTGGTCCCAGTCCTTTTTTTAAGTGCTGAGGATCAAAGGTGGGTGAGACCACTTACTCAGGCTGCTCACGGTCACGCGGGGGAAACAGACTTGTCTTGCCAACAGATGATTACAGCACAGCATTGCACAACTCTAAACAGAGCCGGAAGAGCGGTTGCCATGGCGGAAGAAGTCGGCTCTGTTAATGAGAATCGGGACAATTTCCTCGGAGAAGTGGACCTCTATACTAGATCTTAAAGGAATGAGTAGAAACTTCTTAGAAAGAAGAAAGAGTGTTCTGGGTAAAGGAGCACAGTGTATGCAAATGTACAGAAGCCTGAAAGATGATCCCCGCCCAGGGAAAAAGACAAGGCTGGAAGCTATGGTACATAACTAGGAATGTTTGGGATGACCTTGAATATCTGTGAAAGATTTCATGCATGCTAAGGAGTTTAGTGCTCATCTGGAAGCCAACTGAGCCTCCATGGAGGTTTTTAAATAGGAGATGGAGTGGGGGCTGGTCTAGGTTTATTTTAGGTAAGCCCATTGTGAAAGCAATGTATAGAGCACACTGAGGAGAGCATTATACAAGTACCGTCAATGTGAAGATTGTTGCGAGACTGCAGGCCAGATAGTATTTTATAAAGAAAAAAAAAACCCACACTTAATCTGCCTTGGGGAAAAAAATAGTTTGTTTATCCAAAGAAAGTAACTGCTTCTTTTCAAAAGAAATTTGTTAAATGGAAAGAACATCTTGAAAATGGATGTTTTGAAATGTTTCCATCGCTGTGTAATTTTATAGCTGAAAATGTGTGTGTCATCTCCACTACAACAACTCTCGTCGGATATGGCATTTTAAAAAACGTACTTAAGGATCTTCCATTTGAGGAGTTTCAATAGATTTTAAACACATTTTTGCCTGTGTGTATATGTGTGCTTGTGCACGTGCATATGTACGTATGGTCATGTTAGATAAGAAATATACACATACAAAGACATGTGTAAGTCTCACGTATAGTTCAGATCAGTCTACATACAAGGTAACTGATTCATATCAGAGACATAGATTAAGTTATAAGACAAGTACTTTACATAAACTGGTAAATAAGATAAAAATCATTTTAAAAAACATTACAATGATATAAGTATAGCCAGCAATGCCTGACCTCCATTTTGATGAATTTGTATTTGTGCAATAATTTCTTCAGCTATGACAGGGATTAAAACCCATCATTAAATTCAAAACAAAAAGAAGTTGAAGACCTCTGTTCAAGTAGGACGCAGAAGATCATGTATCTTCGGCTCATGATAACCACAAGAGAACTCAGAAAAACCAAATATTTCTCTGTGGGGTGAACAAAGAGTGTTAGACACGGGTCATTCTGGATGAATGGAACTGAACAGAAAAACAAGCCCTTCACAGCTGATCAAAGGGCTGAAACAGCATCTTTACCGGAGGGTGGCAGATATAGAAATAAGCCTGCCTTAGATAAAAAGGTTGGGAGGAGACCAGGATAAATCACGTAAGCCTTAAATGACAGTATAGGCTAGAAGGGCATTTGGAGATCTGGAAGGGTCCAAGTATAAAAACAAATCACTCAGCCTAAAAATTCTCCTGTTACACCCCAAATTTTGTCAAGAATATGGCAGTGGAGGATTCTCGTGTTGTGACAGTATGACTTTCACTCAGTCATAGTGAAGAGATCAAGGAAAATTAAGTATTGAAGAGAGATCCACAGATACCACAGTAGTAGGACAAATGTACTCCTGGAACAAAGGCTACACTAGAATTATAAGAACAAGTGTTAAAAAAAAAAAAACAGGGGCGCCTGGGTGGCTCAGTTGGTTAAGCGTCCAACTTCAGCTCAGGTCATGATCTCACGGTTCGTGAGTTCGAGCCCCGCGTCGGGCTCTGGGCTGATGGCTCAGAACCTGGAGCCTGCTTCCGATTCTGTGTCTCCCTCTCTCTCTGTCCCTCCCCTGTTCGTGCTCTGTCTCTCTCTGTCCCCAAAATAAATAAACGTTAAAAAAAAAAAATTTAAAAAAAGAAAAAAAAAAAACAAGCCTTGGAAAGATCAAGCAATTAAACTTTCTGCCAAAACAAAGTTCAATACTTTTTTAAAGGAAGACAATAGCCCTCATCAAATTAACATTAATAATGTCCCGCATCCTATCAAAACTCCTATCAAAAATTGACAGGCATGCCAAGAAGCAGGAAAATGTAATTCAAAATTGGAATAATCATTAGTCAGTAGGAACAAACCAAGAAATGTCATAAATAATGGACCTAGTATTCAAATTCATATTATAAGTATATTCAACAATTTAGAAAAAAACGAATCTATGGGGAAAGAAATGAAACCTCTAACAGAGGACTAAGTGGATAATTTAGATGTGAAAAATACAATATCTGAAATTTTAAAAAATCATTTAGTACACTTAACAACAAACTAAATATTGCAGAAAGAAAGATTACTGATCTGGAAGACATCACTGTAGAAGCCATCCAAATTGCACTGCAAAGGAAAAAGATGAAATAGTAAAAAATAAAAGCAGATCTTCATATCTTGTGGGACAATATCAAATAGTGAAACATACATGTAATTAGAGTTCAAGAAGGAAGGGATAGCAGACAAAACAGTTAAGGAAACATGGCTAAAATGTCCTCAGATTTTATGGAAATTATATAATCATAGATCCCAAGAAACTCAAAAATTCCCTGGCAGAGGGGCACCTGGGTGGCTCAGTCTGTCAAGTGTCCAACTTCAGCTCAGGTTATGATCTCACGGTTTGTGCGTTTGAGCCCTGTGTCGGGCTTTGTGCTGTTAGCTTGGAGCCTGGAGCCTGCTTCAAATTCTGTGTCCCCCTCTCCTTCTGCCTCTTCCCCCATTGCCCTCAGTCTCTGTCTCTGTCTCTCTCTCAAAAATAAATAAATATTTTTTAAAAATTCCCTGGCAGAAAAATCACAAGTAAAACTACAATAATGACATCAAAACCAAACTGGTGAAAATCAGTGGTAAAGAGAAAATCATAAAACAGCAAGGGTAAATGGCACATTACCAACAGGTGAACAAAGGTAAGAATAACTTCTGCATTCTCATAAGAACTCAACAAGCCAGAAAACAATTGAATGGCAATTGCTGGAAGAAAAAAAAATGCTGACACAGAACCCTACATCAAGCAAAAATATCCTGTATGTCCAAGAGGAAAAATAGACATTTTATGGCAAAACAGAAGTTGAGAGCGTTTGTCTCCAGCAGACCTGCACGTCAAAGAATATTAAAGACAGTTCTTCAAGCAGAAGGAAAATGATATCAGGTGGAAATGAAAGTCCACACAAAGGAATGAAGATCATTGAAAATGATAAATAGGTAGATAAATATGAGACTTTTTTCTTGTTTTAAATATCTTTGAAGGATAGATGACTGGTTAACCCAGAATAAAACAATGTATTATGGAGATCGTGAAATACGTAGAAGTAAAATGTATGACAAGAAGAGCAGGCAGAAAGAAAGTAGTACACTGGCTGTGAAGTTCTTTCATCATACAGAAGTGGTAAGCTGCATTTAGAGATAGACTATGAGAACTTAAAGATACATATTATTAAAGCTACAGAAACTACGGAAAGGAAAAGTAAGGTAAGCCATGGAGGCAATAAATGGAACTCTGAAAAATACTCTATGAGTCCAAAAGGAAGCAGCAAAACAGGGAAATAAAGGAACATATAATAGATAGGAAAATAGAAAATACAAGCAAGTTTTAATGCAAGCATATTGATAATTATATTAAGTATACATGGCCTAACTTGTCAGTGAAAAAGGAGGATTATCAGACTGGATCCAGAGGCAAGACAAAACGATATGCTATATAAAAGAAAGTCATTTTAAATATAAATACGGATATACTTTAAATGTTAAAGGATGAAAAATAGACCCTATAAACTATAATCATAGGAAAGATAATGCGGCTCTATGAATATCAGGAAAAATAAATTTTGGAACAAAAAATATTTCTAAAAATAAAGAGGGATATTTTATAGAGATAAAGTGTCAATTAATCAAGAAGACATAACAATTCTAAGTGTGTAACGTGCATAGCAAGACAGTTTCAAAATACATGAGACAAAAACTGACAGAAAAAAGAAATCAAGAATTTCACAATAGTTACAAATTTAAAAACTCCATTCTCAGTAATTAGGAGAATAAGTGGACCGAAATCAGCAAGGATATAGGAAATATAAACAATTCTATCAATCATCTTGACCTAATTGAGATTTATGCAACACTAAACCCAACAGAAGCAGAATACATATTCTTCTCAAGTGCACACGAAACATACATCAATATAAATAATGTGTTGAGTCATAAAAATTTTCAACATATTTATAAGGATTGATATCCTATAGAATATGTTCTGGAATCATAAGAGAATTGAGTTAGAAGGCAGGACAAAACATATCAGGGCACCTGGGTGGCACAGTTGGTTAAGCGTCTGACTCTTGATTTCAGCTCAGGTCATGATCTCACAGTTTGTGAGTTCAAGCCCTGCCTCAGGTTCTGTGCTAACAGCACTGAGCCTGCATGGGATTCTCTGTCTCCCTCTTTCTCTGAAGCCCCCCGTCCCTAAAATATAAATAAACATTAAAAAAAAATATATCTGAAAAATCTAAATATTTAGAAATTAAACAAAAACTTCTTACCAGACATGGGCCAACGACGGAATTAGAAAAATTTTGGAATGGAATAAAAATGAGAACATAGCATATCAAAATTTATGAGATGCAGCTCAGTCATTGCCTAGGGGGGTAAATTTTGGAATGTGTACACAATGCTGATTACTGGGGGGGAGGGGGGGAAACCAGGTCAACGAAAACAAAAGCATTAGAAGCATAGTTTGTAAACACTTAAAAAGGTACATTATCTCCACTTTTAAACAAAACCTTGTGCAGAATTCCAATAATTAAAACGAATAGAAAATTGAGCCAATACAGATGCCCAGGTGTTCTAATCTCTTTGTCGTTTCTCATGACTTTCCCTCCTTCTGACCCCACCTGTCCCCTACTCTAATTCCTGAGTCACTTACTTGGCATGTTTGGGACTGCAAACACAGTGAGAAGTGGTCTACATTAAAACCAGTTTTCATTGGTCAAATGACTCAAAGCCCAAGCCCACTTGAGAATAGTTCAGAATGTCTCATCTGAATGCAAGGGGCAGGGAATTACTATTTATTCATTTAGCTGGGAGAAAAGCCATGTGTCCAAGAGGTACCTGCATCCTGAAAGCAATTATTAAAGTATATAAAACGAGGGGTGACTGGGTGGCTCAGTCGGTTAAGCGTCTAACTTCTGCTCGGGTCACGATCTCACAGTTCATGAGTTCAAGCCCTGCGACGGGCTCTGGGCCTGTTTCAGAGTCTACCTCTCCTTCTCTCTCTGCCCCTCCCCCACTCGCACTCTGTCTCTCTTTGCCTCTCAATAAATAAATAAATGTTTAAATTTTTTTTTTTTTTTACATTTATTTTTGAGAAACAGAGTGAGACAAAGCATGAACAGGGGAGGGGCAGAGTGAGTAGGAGACACAGAATCTGAAGCAGGCCCCAGGCTCTGAGCAAGCGGTCAGCACAGAGCCTGATGCGGGGCTCGAACCCACGAACTGTGATATCATGACCTGAGCCGAAGTCGGACACTCAACCTACTGAGCCACCCAGGCACCCCTAAATAAATAAATGTTTAAAAAAAGTAAAAAATATATACAAAACAAGACAAATGCAGAGATGGCAGAATGTTAAAACTGTCACCCTTTGATGTCATCCCACAAAATAAAGTCAGATGAAGAACCTGGATCTTATGACATATCCTGAAACTCATTTCCACATACCAGTTTGTTTTTTGTGAGATTTGCTCTTTCAATGCCTCACAAAAGAAAGACTCTTTATCATAATAAAGCAAAAAGAACATCGACTACATTAAAAAAAAAAATCAACATTTTGGGCAACACTACAATGTGCTCTAGTGGAAAGTATTAGAATTTTGTCACGATTGTGATAGACTGAGATTAGGACACAGTCAATGAGCACCGTCCTTGAGCTACAGCTGGATTTCTCTGGTTCTGAATCACATCCACTCTTCCAATCACTGACCCACAGCATAAAACACGGTGATAAGTTGTGTCACAGGAGGTCAAGTGAGGGGCTTTTCCTACCCTCAGGACTCAGGTCTCAAACTGAGACAGAGAAGACTCGACTCCCTACATTCTCGGGAGTTGCAAGTGGTAGGAGAGATATCCCAATCCGTTCTGCTGCTCTCACTGAAGCTCCCCCTGCCACACTCTTCTGCGGTCAATATAAGCAGAAATCTCAGGGTGAGCACCACAGGGGAGGATGAAGACAGGAGAGAAAAAAGAAGCATCTGGGTCCTGAGTCCACCATTTGGTACAGAGACCTGGACTTTTCCTCTCGTCTCCATAGGATGCTTGCTTGCCCCAGCTCCTGTGTCAAATGAAATGGGGGATTCTCTGAGACAGAAGTCGGCAGGCTATATAGCTTGTGGGTGCAATGCAGCCTGTGATCTATTGTCCTGAATAAAGTTCAGTTGGAACACAACCACGCTCACTGGTTTCCATATTTTCCATGGCTGCTGTCTCACTACAATGGCAGAACTGAATAGTCAAAACAGAGACTATATGCCTCGCAAAGCTGAAAATGTTTATTATCTGGCCCTTTACAGAAAACGTGTGCTGACCTCCACTCTAGAAAAATCATTTATAGAGATTGTGGGTGCTGGCCAAAGAGGGAGACAGGCCTCCGCTCTGGACTGGACATCTGCTAAAGCCACTGGTGCCTGTGCCTATCTAAACACAGGAGAAAGGAAGTCAAAGAAAATGGCAGAGTGAGGAGCCAGATACGGCCAAGGAACCATGTATTATCATTTCCTGGCAAAGAATGCCAGGATTTCCACGGGCCAGGTGAATGATGGGAGGTTGTGGGGCTTAAGGCCATCCCGAGAATGGCCGGAGCTAAGAGGTCTGTCATTTGGCAAAGGATACGGGCAGCAGCAGGGGATGGGGTGTTGGACAGTAGGGGATCATGGGAAGAGGGTGAACTAATGTTAGGGCCTGGGGCACTGGGAAGGTCCCTTTCTTCCAACAAGGCCCCTCAAAGAACTCACACACACACACAACTTGAGAGCAAATTTTTGTACGCCTGTTACTCACTGGGCCCTGATGACCACCTGGCATTATAGCCAAGGAGGCAGGGAAGCCGAAGGGGGACTACAATGGCACCAATTAGGTAAGAGACACTGCTTTTTCACACGTCCCTTCCTCGCCCCAGCCCAGAAGAGCTAGAACCCAAAGAAGGAACAAGGAGGAGGGAAAGAGCTGGCCCCTTCCTCATCTCACCTCTGATCCCTCCTGCAGTGGCCTGTCCTGTGCCGAGGATAACATGGACAGATTCCACTTTCCGTTGAGGGAAGGGGGCTGGAGATCCCTGGGAGGCACAAGGGGGGACTTGACAAAGCACGGATGAGCACAGGGACCCAAACTAGAAAATCACTTGGATGTTTCACCCCACCCATTCACCATTTATCCATCCCGTTTACCCCACCCACTTACCCTACCTATTCACTGACCCCACCATCTAACCCCCCCATTCACCATCTAACCCCCTTCACCATTTACCCCACCCATTCAACATTTACACACAGGAATTTAGCCCGAAAACCAGTCTGGTGACATTAGTTTGTGTCTTGTTGAATAATTTACTGTCAACTTTAATTTACTCCCCTTACTAGTTTTCTTGGCTTTCATATTGGGTTAAAAACAATTTGCTTTTCTTTATAAGCTAGAAATAGACTGTCTCAGCTGCCCTAACTTAATTGTGTTGCAGTTACTGAATACCTGGTAGTGTGACAGCATTCGGCACCTGACACCAAATGGCTGAATGAAATTCTTAGCTTCAATTTTAAAAGCTAAGATTTAAAAAAAAAAGAAGGAAGGAAGGAAGGAAGAGAAAGAAAGAAAGAAAGAAAGAAAGAAAGCAAGCCTAGGGTAAAAGATAAGAATTCTTGCAATACCTTAAAACGATACCTCAGAACAGTTGGTAACTAGGGGCGCCTGGGTGGCTCAGTCTGTTAAGCGGTTTCAGCTCAGGTTATGATCTCGCAGCCGGTGAGTTCGAGCCCCACGTCTCAGCTGGCAGCTCAGAGCCTGGAGCCTGCTTCAGATTCTGTGTCTCCGTCTCTCTCTGTGCCTCCCCCACCCATGCTCTGTCTCTTTATCTTCTCAAAAATAAATAATAAACATTAAAAAAGTTAAAAGAAACCCTTAAAAAAAAAGTTGGTAGCTAGAGCGTCATACCTACTGTAACATTTGTCGCCAAATGCAGTACAGAGCATTAAGTTATACCAGACTTCTGTCCAGGATTCACAGAACAAGCAGATAACGCGTTAGATTTCTTTCTCATTAATAGGAATCTAAGGGAGGTAGGCAACAGGACTTCAGGCATTTTTTGTCCCCAAACTATTAAAGAAAGCTATTTAAGCTTTTGGAATGGTGGAATTCAGAGACATTTACTATCTTCTCAGAAAATATGTATTTAAAAGCCCTAATGGAGAAAATCTTTTTGAGGAAGGCCAGTTTGTGTTTAGTGTCTCAAAATGGATTTTTCAAACTATTAAGCAAGCTAGAAGGTCACACTGACCCTTCGTTCCACATCAATCATTCTATTCTGGACCTGGTTTTGTAAGATTAGGGCCGAGAGCCTGAAAAATAAGGAGGAAGGCCACAGCATTTATAAAGTCAGTGGATCCTGAACACTGGAGAGCAGTTGGACCCCTAGGGAGAATTAAGGCAGCAACATGAACATGTGCGACCTATACCTGAGATTACAGTTCACTCTTGACTTTCCTCCAAAGCTAAGAAAAAAAAAAAAAATCAAGTAATTTCTTCTAACTGGAGATATTTTCCTAGAGTTACTTTCTAAGATTTCAAAAGTGGTCAGCCTTGGAAGCTGGAATTCTGTAAATGATATTCTGAGGATGCTATTATAATCGTCTGCTCCATTATCTGTATCGCACAGAATGTCAACGATATGACCAACGACAGTGTCCGACTTGCTGTTTGTGTCTTCCTTGAGCTTTTCATAACATCTGATGTGTGGTAAGTGCCCATATTTGCTGAACAAGCAAGCACGTATGGTGCCTAGAGATAGCCAGAAAATTGTAAAACTCACAATTTAACCCGCGTTGCTGAGAAGTCGGTACAGATAGAAAATACGGAGCCCAGCCGTTTGATGATATATCTCTTCTAATTGTCCTTTCAATAAGCAGGGCCTCATAGTAAAAGTAGGATATAGCATCTAGTTTTGGTTTCATTCTGAATGACTACGAAGTGGCATGCATCTCTGAAATAAAAGTACCCAAACCTCAGGATCTCAGTACTAGAAATATGCTCAGGGAAAATTTTCCAAGGAAATTCTCTGAACATGGCGCTGGGAAAACTCAATCCAAGGGGAAACTTTTTCCCACTGGGCAGTATATTTTTATCAGAATCTGGAAAATAAGCAAAGTGCGTTCGAATGGAAACAATTAATCCTTTCAGTAATTATAAATTCCTGCGTGTGTACAGAAAGAAATTCAGAGCTCATGGATTGATTTTAGTGAGCTTCAGCAAAAACCCATTTAGGAAACCTACTTTGTTTAATCTGGGATGAAAATTGTGGCAGGAAAAGCATACAGCTTATAAAAAACATTAAATTGATGCTTTTATTAATAACCCAAGAAACAGAGAAACAAATCTGTCATTGTCAAAAACTTTAAATACTTTCCAAAGTATGCATTTGTTTCAGAAGAGCTAAGTAGAGGTTTTGTTCTCCTCATTATGTATGGATGTAAAGACAGCATGTATGGTAGCTGTGTGAAAAACAAAAAACCAAAAATCAACAACTCCAATTAATCTCTTCCTGTGTCCAGGCCTCTGTCCAATGTGCTGTTTGTAGCTCCTTGCATAAATGGCAACATCTCATTGCCCACAGCTTGTATCTCACCAGACCTGTGATTTCCTTTGACCAACAGAAAGAAGATGTAACATTGTGCCAGTTTCAAGTATAGCATCAAGAGGCTTTGCATGATTCTGTTCCTTCTCTTGGAACCTTGCTTCTATGGTGTGAATCATCTTGGGCTATCCTGCTGAGTGTTGGGAGGTAATGTGCAAGAAAGCCAAGGCACACGAGCTGAGTGATAATGCATCCCATAAGCAATTTATGAGTGAGCTCAGCCAACCCAACCAAGTCAGAACCACCCCTCTGACAGCTGAAATCATGAGCAATAGTAAACTGTCCCAAAGTCATAAGGTGCTTTTTTATAGAGCAATGAAAAACTGATAGCTCACCCCCTGAAAATATTTCACCCCATAGTTATGAAAGAAATTCAAGCTAAAACAGCAAAGTGGGACGATTTATCACCCATGAGACGGATATAAGTAAACAAGAATGTTCACACACAGGGTTTTTGCTTACATAGAAGGCTGAATCGTATAACCCTCTTGAAAGGCAATTTGGAAATATGTATCAAATTTTCAAATGTCCCAGGCTATTACTCTTTTTGGATTTTATTCTTAAAAAATTATGTAAATATGATTTTGCAACCTCATTTATAATAAATAAATAAAGTTAGGGAATTAATTGTAATGTTCTTTAACAAAGGAGGACTATTAAAAAGATGTGGTATATCCACACAATGGAATGTATATGTTGCCATGGAAAGACTACCACATCATTTATTGTTACTATTTAAAAAAAAAATTTTAGTGTCTATTTTTGGGAGAGAGAGAGAGAGAGAGACAGAGACAGAGAAAGAGAGAGAGTGGAGGAGGGGCAGAAAGAGAGAGACATAGAATCTGAAGCAGACTCCAGTCTCTGAGCTGTCAGCATAGAGCCCAATGAGGGTCTCAAACCCATGAACCTCAAGATCATGACCCAAGCTGAAGTCTGACACTAAACTGACTGAGCCACCCATGCACCCCTATTGTTATTATTAAATTTTAAAAAAGCATACATACAGAGTGTAAAATAGGATGATTCTTTTTCCTTCATTTAACAAAAAATCTCTACATATAAAAATTATACAAAAAGACGTATCAAAATATCAGCAATTATCTCTAGGAATGGGATTACACCTGATTTTCATTTTCCATTGACACATCTGAATCACTTGATATTAAACAAAAGAATTTATAACTTCTAAATTCTGAGAAATCAATTCCAGTTTTTAAATAGTTTTATACCCCTTTATAAGTTACAGTATCTAACTAAATGGATCTATTTTGTTAAAAACATAGTTGTTGACAAAAAACAAAGAAATACATTTTTTTTTCAACTTTTTTTTTTTTTTTTTTTTTTATTTATTTTTGGGAGAGAGAGAGACAGAGCATGAACAGGGGAGGGGCAGAGAGAGAGGGAGACACAGAATCGGAAACAGGCTCCAGGCTCCGAGCCATCAGCCCAGAGCCTGACGCGGGGCTCGAACTCACGGACCGCGAGATCGTGACCTGGCTGAAGTCGGACGCTCAACCGACTGCGCCACCCAGGTGCCCCAAAGAAATACATTTTTAATTTTCAAAAGAAGAGCGCTCTGCAGAATAAAGAAACACATTCTAATTTTAAATGAGTATAAAGTTGGGGCGCCTGGGTGGCGCAGTCGGTTGAGCGTCCGACTTCAGCCAGGTCACGATCTCGCGGTCCGTGAGTTCGAGCCCCGCGTCAGGCTCTGGGCTGATGGCTCGGAGCCTGGAGCCTGTTTCCGATTCTGTGTCTCCCTCTCTCTCTGCCCCTCCCCTGTTCATGCTCTGTCTCTCTCTCTCCCAAAAATAAATTAAAAAAATAAATAAATAAAAATAAATGAGTATAAAGTTTACAGGTTTACTTTTTTGCTCCAGAAATATCAGAGGGAAAGTTTTTCAGATGTCTTGAATGGTTGGATATAGCAATATATTAGTAAATAATTTTTGTGTGTTTCAAATAGAGATGATTGTCCCAGAAGAGCTAAGGAACATTCATTGTGACAAAGATTTATCTTTCCATTTTAATCAAATCAAGAGAAATTTTTTAGATTCCTGTAAGAGGCCCGGAAATGAAGAGTGAACCAGTGAAAATTAATCAAAAACAATAGTGAAGTGCCTACTGTGCACAAGAATTATTTTGGTTCTTGAGGTGCCAGGCTGGTTCAGTTGGTAGAGCATGTGACTCTTGACCTCGGGGTCATGAGTTCAAGCCCCACACTAGGTGTGGAGCCTACTTAAAAGAATTATTTTGATTGCAGTAGAGAGAATAACCAATCCCAGAGTCTATTTTTTTTAAAGAGAATAGAATAAATAAATTCTATTTTTTTAAAGAGAACTTACTTGCTGTAACATAAGTGTTCAAAAATTAACTCTTTTCAGATGTACGACCCAGGAGTCAAACGTGACCAGGGCTGAGTTTCCCCACTTCCATTTCTGAGTGTTGGCTCCATATCCAGGCAGTCTCTCTCGAGCGATTGCTTCCAAGATGGCTTCCAATATGCTTCATCATTAAGACCCAGTGGGAAAAGGAGAGTGTTTCTCCCAGAACAGTTTTAAAATATTTCCTTATGTGGAATCATGTGCCCAACCAATTACTGTTGCCTGGGAGAGGAAATGTGCTTGTTGTTTTAAATGAGCAGTGGGATGAAATCACATTGCTCAAGGGCAGAGGTGGAAGGGTTTCCCCAGAGGAAAGTAAACATTGTATCCAAAGAAGAGGGAACGAATTCAGGGTAGCAAGATTAATAGATGTTCACTACAGCCCTCTAGAAGATTATTTAGACAATGAAAAGAAGTTTAAAACATATCCCTAGCCACAAAATCTATCACATAAAGTCAGGAATAAACCACAGATACATAAAAAAATAATTGCAATGAAAGACTATCTATCCTAAATGGTAAGTTAGTCATACAAATACCAAACGCATCTCAGAGGAGGAAACATTGGTGTTCTGTGTTTGGATAATTAGCCAGACGTCATCCCTTCATTTCAAGACTCTACCAATAGCATGATGGTTTAAAATATTCTTGCCCTATACAGGGTTCTTTGGATTCTGAAGTTCTTAACCACATTATTAAGTGATTAGTAATAAGGACTTAGACCAAAGATCTGAGGCTTGAAATAATTTTCCTGTGATTGCAATAAAGGTAATAATTTGATTAACATTGAAATGCTTTTCCATTGGGTTTCATGTGTTTCTTTCTTTTTTCTAGAGCGTATATAATGGAAAACATCTTTGTAATTATTCCCAAGGTCTGAAAATTTAATCTCCATTGTGTAATTGAATTTTTCTCTACAGCTAAGTGGTTTTTCAGGATCCTCAACAGGCTAAGAACATCTAACTGTTGATCATTCTCTGGTGTGGGGAGGAGAATGTATGCATATGATCTCTCTCTCTCTCTCTCTCTCCCTCTCTCTCTCTCTGTCTCTCAATAAGCAAATTATCTCTTCAGTTTCCATTGCCATTTGTTACGAACCTCTTCAGAAAACACTACTTTTTTTTTTTTTTCCATTTGAATATTTAAGTATCCATGCACTGGACAAATATTTATTGAATACAGTTGTGTGCCAGAATACAAGGAATTGTATTTAAAGCTGAGTATATAGTGGTGAACAAAAGCTTGTGTCATCAAAAAGTTCATACCCTAGTGAAGGAGACAGTAAATAAATAAACACAAAATAAGTACAAAGCCAAAAACAAAACAAAACAAAACAAAAAACAAAACCTGCCAACCTACATAATTATATCTTGTTGTAAACTCTAAAGGAATCAACAAGATGTAATGGTAGGAAATAATGAGGTGTGGTCAAGGTGGGGTAGGGAAACCTACTTTGATAAGAGTGTCATGGGGCCTCTTTGAGGAAGTAACATTTAAACTGAAACCTGATGGAGCAGAAGGCACATGTGAAAAACAGAGTAATAAGTGTTCTGTGTAGGGGATCAAGAGTTCCCAATAAAGCGAAAAGCATGAGCGGAGGTCCTGAGGTATGAATGAGTTCACCATGTTTAAGGAACAGGGAGGACAGTGTGCCTTGGGTATCAAAGGGCAAGTTGGAGGAAGGCATGAGATGACCTTGGGGAAGTCAGCCGAGATCCAATCATACAGTGTCTGATAGGCCTATAATAAAGAATTTGGATTTTACATAAACTGTAGAGTTTTAAGAGTTTTAATGAGTTTTAAGCAGTGAAGAAAAATGATCTGGCTTTCATTTTTATTTATTTATTTCATTTGTTTAATGTCTATTTTTGAGAGAGAGAGAAAGAGAGACAGAGCGACAGAGCGTGTGCGGAGGAGGGTCAGAGAGAGAGAGAGAGAGAGGGAGACACAGAATCTGAAGCAGGCTCCAGGCTCTGAGCTGTCAGCACAGAGCCTGATTCAGTGCTTCTTGTACACTTAACCGACTGAGCCACCCAAGTGCCTCTGGCTTTTAGTTTTAAAAGGCAATTTTAAAATGACGATTTACTGTCACACAGTAAATAAACGGATGCAAAAATGGGAATACGAGCAAAGAAGCTACCACTTAGCCACGGCAAGGAGAGACATGGTTAATTTCAAGACGGAAGTAGGAAGTAGCCACGACCGGATGGACAATGAGTTGGAGGTGGAAGGAGACGAGAAGGGGGGTTTTCTGCCTTGAGCCACCAGAGAGGTGGTGCTGATGCCCTGCGGCTGGGAAGTCATATCAGACAGAGTCTTGGCAGGAAATAAATGGTCCCCTCAAACAGGGCAACTGAGAAACATTTTATGGAGGAACGATTGATGAAGATGTAGCAGAGTTCAGGGAGCCTGACAAGGGATGGTGAAGGACCCCAGGTGATCCCTGGGCCTGGAAAGAGCAAGGGGGTAGTCAGCTCCTGGAATGCAGAGAAGATGGAGTCAGAGCTACAGCTATAGAAGAGGGTCCCATGGAAACCGTGACCTTCTTTTCCGTACTGGGATACAGTCTCTACCCAAACTGCCAAAGGCTGGCAGGAAGGGACTCAGGTTGCTGAGTACCCCAACTTCCCTGCACCCCTGCCCTCCAATCTCTGCCAGTGGCTCCACCAACAAACCTAAAACAAACCAGAATCCATAGCTTGTCCGTTGCTGTACCCAGAGAGGTGGCAGAGTAGGGTGGGGAAAGGTAGAGTCAATATCAAAGGTACCACATTGAAAACTAATGCGGGGACTGTTCTGGGAAGTGGGAATCAAAGTCACATTTTGTACGTGTTAAGTGTGGGACATTCTTCTGAGACTGGAACTCAGAAGAGACATTTGTGCTGGAGATTCACACTGCGACATCGTCACCAACGAGGTGGTTTCGGAAGCAGCTGGAGAGATGAGATACTGTAGACAGGAAGTTAAGGTGGGATTGAAAGAAAGGGCAGGGGTGAGACCTGGAGAATCCAGTGTGCATATCCAGAGGAAAAGAAAAGGAAAGGTTGTTTCTGAGAGTCCAGAAGGAAAACCAAAAGAACGTGACATTGAGGAACCGAGAGAGGAGGAGGAGTAAGAGGGCAGCCGTGTCCGGTGCAACTGAGAAGTCAGTAAGATGAACACAGAAATATGTCGTAGTGCAGTCAGTAAGAGTAACACAACCCTCAACGCCTTTGTTACTTTTCAAAACTGTATCATAAGCTTTAGTCGGGTGTACACATTTTATGGCAGTAGTAAACTAAATTTTTATTTTTTATTTTTATTTATTTATTTATTTATTTATTTTTATTTATTTTTGGGACAGAGAGAGACATAGCATGAACGGGGGAGGGGCAGAGAGAGAGGGAGACACAGAATCGGAAACAGGCTCCAGGCTCCGAGCCATCAGCCCAGAGCCTGACGCGGGGCTCGAACTCACGGACCGCGAGATCGTGACCTGGCTGAAGTCGGACGCTTAACTGACTGCGCCACCCAGGCGCCCCTAAACTAAATTTTTAAAACTGCAGGCAACAACAATCCATTTGGCATTTCTAATCATATAAAGCTAGCTCCCCAACACAATCTACGCAACAAATTCTACCACAAAGGAACAGCAGGCCCAAATCGTTTTGCAAGCAAGATTTCCCAAATCTTAAAGGTCAGACCACCCCTATCTTGTCCAAACCAATCCGAGGAACAGAAATGAAAAGTTCCGTGATTTGTTTTTCTAGGCTGTTACGATCTTGATATGAGAAATAAAGACAGGACGAGAAAGGGCAATTTATAAATAAAATATCAGCAAATGAAATGTAGCAATATATATTATAGAATGCCTCAAGACCAAGAAAGGAAAGCAAGCATGATTCAACATTGGAAAATCTTTAGTTCACCACCGGATTAGAAAAGAAAAAGCATATGGTTAGCTCAATAGATACAGAAAAGTGTTTGTTAAAATTCAGGATGTATTTATGATTAAGAAATTCAATAATGACAGGCTAGGTATTAAGGGGAACCTCTTTCCAAAGTGCATCTACCAAGCACCTAGACACTGGAACATTCTTTCTAAAGTCAGGAGCAGGAGAAGGAGGCTCATAATCACTGCTTCATTGAACACTGAGGAATCTGGCTCTAGACCCAGATCCTGTGTGTGACCTTTCAGGCCCCACCATTGGCAATTACGTGGGCCAGGGGCCAATGGGCCAGGGCTTCACGTGGAAGGACTCATGGGGGAAGGCTGCCCTCCCCACATCACACCTGCTGCACAATCAGCAAGGAGGAACCTGTCTTCAAGGGCTCAGCTCCACACTCCACCCCAGTACTTTTATTCAGATCTGTATTCCTCCCCTAAATGCCTGTGTTCCAAGGATGCTCTGTCCAGGTCTTTCTTGGCAGGTGCCTCTGCCAAGGCTATCTTTGTGTGGAGGTGGTAACTGAAGATAATTTTCTCCACCCTGACTCGGTATTCAGCATTATCCTAGCCCTTCCTTTTCTCCCTGCCCCTGACCATCCTGGGTCCACACACGGCAGGCGCCTTTTGGTGGGGGAGGAGCTTCCACTGAAACGAAATGGTTCTTTGGCTATGTTGATACATCTGACCCTCACCTGGTGCCATTCTGCCAAGAAAAATCAAACGTTGGTAGAGCCAGTGCCTTTCCTGTTTAGATTCTTGCTTAGAAGTGTGACTGGATTGTTACTCTGATTTTGTGCTATTTTAACTGCCCATCTCAACACCTGGAAGTTCAACTCACTTCTTGAAAAATATTGGACAAGAAGAGGTCCTTGCCAACACAATATACTCCCTATCTTCCCCTGAGCCCCCCAAGAGGTATAAGAGCTTCAAAATTGCTGTTATTACTAGACCAATGTCATTGTCTGCATAAAAGAACAAAGAAAACCTATAGAAGGGTCATAAAAAAAGAGAGAGGAGTTTAGGAAGGTTGCTGGAATCAACATCAATGTATACAAATCAACATGATTCCAATTACACACCAGCAACTAACCAATTTGATTGTTTTTAATGTTTGTTTATTTTTGAGAGAGAGAGAAAGAGAGAGAGAGTGCAAGCGGGGAAAGGGCAGAGAAAGAGGGAGACACACAATTGGAAGCAGGCTCCAGGCTCTGAGCTGTCAGCACAGAGTCGACGCAGGGCTTGAACCCATGAACTGTGAGATCATGACCTGAACTGAAGTTGGACACTCAGCCAACTGAGCCACCCAGGTGCACACCAATTTGAAAATATGTATTTAAAAGGGTCCATTCACCATAGTGAATTAAACACAATGTATAATTAATTAATTAAAACACAATGTATAAATATGAGAAGACAATATGTTAAAGCATTATTGAAGGACATGGAAAGGACTTATAGCTATAGAATGAGGTACAGTGTTTATGGATACCCAATATCACAAATATATCAATTCTAGAAAATTAATCTGTAAATTCCATGCAGTGTAAATAATATTTGCTGCTTATTTTGTGGAGCTCCATACACTGGTCCTACATTTCATAAGTAAAAGGACCAAGGATAGCCTAGAAGAGCATTTTTAGGGGTGCCTGGGTGGGTCAGATGGTTAAGCATCCGACTTTGGCTCAGGTCATGAACTCATGGTTTGTGAGTTCGAGCCCCGTGTCGGGCTCTCTGCTGACAGCTGAGTCTGGAGCCTGCTTTGGATTCTGTATCTCCCTCTCTCTCTGCCCCTCCTCTACTCATACTCCATCTCTCTCTCTCTCTCTCTCTCTCTCTCTCTCTCTCTCTCTCTCTCTCAATAAACAAAAAAACAAACAAACAAAAAGATCAAACACATACATACACACACACACACACACACACACACACACACAAAGAAAAAGAAAAAGAAAATTTTTAAAGGGTGAAACTTGGGTGTTGGGGGTGGCCCATGAAGTCAAAAGTATTTTCATAGAAATGCGGAAACATTATTTGCCTTTTTCATTCTCAATCTCTCACTGGTGTGCTGTGGAGTTTTCCAGAGGCTACATGGCAGGTAATAAACATCACAATAGATTGAATGCAAAAGCAGATAAGAGAATCCAGCTACTTTCTATGAAGACAGACATTAAAGAGATTGCAAAAGCATAAAGACAGTGCCATTCTTATAATCTTTTTGTTTGGGAGAATTATTTATTTTTTGTTAAAAAAATATTAGCTGTGTTCACATGCAGTAGCTTTACTAATAATGTTGCTTTTAAATGAATTCCTAACCAAACATTTTAAAAACGTCTCACTTTCCATTTCTAGTACAGTAAATATGGATGGAAAGAATCCACATAAACCAAAGTTCTTTGGAGCACGCAATAATTTCTCAGAGCGTGATGGATTCCTGGGACAAAGAAGTCTGAGAACTGCTGGCAGAGACCATATAAAAGACGAAGAAGGGAGTGGGCTTGCCCTTCCAGGTAACAGTACTTATTGTGAAGCCAGAGTAGCTAAATTTAGGAGCGAAAATTAAAATGTCTCATATTTACCAAGCTTTGTGGTAGAATATGAAGAAACAGGAATTCTCATGCTGCGGGTAGCACAGCAAATTGGTTCCACTACTCTGGAGAGAGATTTGGCAGTGTTGAAGATGTGTATTACTGTTGAACCTGGCAATTCCAATTCTAGGTATAAAATCCTAAGGAAATTTGAGCACATGTGCACAGAAGGACAAGAAGAGTATTAATTGTAGCACTGTCGGGAAGAAGAAAAATCCAGAAACAACCTACATGTCCACCAGTGGGAATCAGAAGGGAACATAATAACGCCAGAGTAATAGTCACCTGCTGGAAGGAGGGGGCAAAGAAATGGGGAGAGGACACAAGGGGGCTTTCTGTTGTATCTGCATGTTTTTCTCATGAGGAAGGGAATGAGACAGGGAGAAGAAAGGAGGGTCTGTCAGAGGGGGAAAGACCGCACACCCAGCACAAGGGCAGCACCAGCTTAAATCTGGTTGATGTATACCCAGGACTTCGTTGTATTATTTATTCTTCTGAATGTTTAAAATATTACATGATAAAAACAAGTGATGGGTCTGCAGATTTGAGATCAAACACGTTCATTTACACTCCTGTTCTTTAAAATGCACACAATGGAACCGGTTACCTATAAAGGGAGTGTTAAAAATTTAAATTCAGGTACAAAGTGGTCTAAATACACACCACAGTCTAGCTCTTCCTAACACCCGGAGAGTGTTAAAGGAAGTTTTATTTGTTGTGAGTTTTATAACCAAGCTATTTCAAGAAATGCAGTCGAAGCACGGAGATCAGAATATTTCAATCTTCTGGTGCTTCTTAGGAGGTGCCATATGCTGAAAGAGCTGTCAGCCAGAAAAACATCCGCTGCAAAAGTGCACCCAGGCTTCTGGGGAGTTGGCTTGCATAACGGATCTCTAGCGTGAACTCGGAGAAGGGGCTGACATCGAGAATGGGAAGAGGTATCTTCCTGGTCTGTGCGCGTCTCTATTCTTCACCCAGGTGCACCTCAAGATTATCAGCCTCAAGAATCGGTTGAAGGAATCAACCGAACAGTTTTAGTCTTGGGTGAGTGAGTTTGATGAGTCATCATTCCCAGTGCCCCAGCCCCCCCAAATCTCCGGATGGCAGAGTAGCTCATAGATAAGAAGTAAGGCAGGCAAAGTACAGACCACCCTAATTTTTAAGTTATGAATAGCTGCTAGATTTAATTATTGTTTCTATTCAATTCTGCAACATCCATTCAGCATATGCTGTATGAAGGGCACTATAGTAGGCTCTTTGCTAGGGACAAGGAAGAAAAACAAGACTGAATAAGACAGTCTCAACACATACATATGGAGAAGATGCCCGGGGCAGCTAAGGTTAGTTGTATTTATCCAGTGCTGCCAACTATTTTCCATAACGGGACACAGAGAACTCTTTAGGGAAGTTCTTAGACTCTTGTCACAACATCACAAAGATCCCTCTTAGTTTTGTAAATGTAGGTAGAATATACATCAATTGGTCTTAAAAGCAAACAAACAAAAAACAAAAAACAAAAAAACCTGACCTGAAGGATCAGATGCTTCTTGTGATTTGATGCAGACTGAGAAGGCAAGTAAATTTGTCCTGGGGTCAAGTAGGCTTCAGAGAAGAAGAGCCTCAAGCTCATGACTCCTTCTCTTTAGATGTTTGAAATTATTAGGAATGCTGATGCTTTAGGATAGGGTGGTGTCCTTCACTATCGTTCTAGTGAGAACATTGGGACTGTTCTCTAACAGGAAAGGACCCTGAAGACCCCAAAGTAAATGAGAAACTAAGACCCTGTCCTTGTGATCCTCGCTCTGTACAGAACGACTAGGGCATCAAAACAAACCATTTTGAGGAAATAGTCCTGTAAATGGCTGCAGTTGGTACTAAAGCAGCATTGTGGAGAGACTTCAGACTTTTAAAAAAATCTGTGGAAATCATTATAACTGATAAGAATAGAAGCCACTCACAAATGGCTATGTATTGTTCAGTAATTTTATGTTAGGCACTGAAAATACTGTATGCAGAATTACATTGATTCTACCTCTAAGGAGTTGCTAGGAGTAAATCCGTAGAAAAGTTCTAGAAGCCAAATTTGTCATTAGTGTGAAATGTAGGTATTTTAGTTCAGACTGTAAAATTAAAATTTAAAAGATAATGTTCAGATTCTACAGAGGAAATGTGTAGCCTTCAACACGGTATTCTCAAGTATGGTACACACGAATCATGTCCAAAAAGGTTGTGCCAAATACTACGTGCACTTGGATAATGCAGCGGAAAGCCTATCAGGAATTGGATCGCTTTCTACCAGCTTGGAGTAACAGCCAGGGCCAGCTATAGAATTCGGGGGGGCTCAGTGAAAAGTAAAAAATGCAGGACTCATTGTTCAAAATACAGGAATAAAGTGACTAAAGTATAAGCTTTTTCCTTTCTTCCAGGGTTTCTCTCCAATTTGTCATGTTTGTTTTTTTTTACAGGTGATTTGTATTAATTTTCTATTGCTGCATAACTAATTACCACAAACTTAACAATTTACAATATTATCCCATAGTATTTGTGGGTTAGGACTCCAGGAATGTTTAGCTGAGTCCTCTGTCCAGGGTCTCATAGGCTTTAATCTCAGTGCTGGGTGGGGCTGGGATCTCATCTGATGTTCTCTTTCAAGCACACACTGTTTTTGGAAGAACACAAGTCTCTTCAGGTGGAGAATTCATGGCACTTGTTTCTTCCAGGCCAGCAGGACACAGAGCTTCTCACCTCTAAACTCTCTTTTAAAGGGTTCACCTGATTAGGTGTGACTCACCTAGGATGGTCTCCCTTTTATTAACTTAAAACTAATTAGGGGCTTTACTTACATCTATCAAACCCTTTTGCCTCCACCATATTCTGTTAAAAGCAAAGTACAGGCCCTATGTACACACAAGGCGGCAGGGGGGGATTATACAACGGCATAGGTCACTGGGGGTCATCTTAGAATTCTGCCTATCACACCATTAAATGTTTTTCCAAGAAAAATTAATTTAAATGATTAACATAAATTTCACCGTTCGTCTTTACATTATGCAATGCCAGTTTTAAGTACTACTAGAAGAACATTTACTTGTATGTGGAATCATCAGAATTACACAATTGGTATTTTATAAGTTTCTGTGTACATGGACAATGGAAATGCTGCCCCAAACCATACTAACTCAACTGTTCTGCTCACTTCTTGATACATGCATATTCCACCAACACCCTCTGCCGCTGGCTTCCTGATGAATAAGGAATAACTAAAAGATAAGGAACTTGGGGGTGCTCTGTCTTTCTCTATGTCCTGATTTTCAATATAATTGGTTGGCTAGAACGGGCAAGTAACATGAGTAAGAAAGGATATGATGGGCTCCGTCGGTCACTCATACTTCTTAGAACACCACCACCTTCTTTCTGTGTTTGAAGCAAGTTCTTGTTTGAACAGAAGACCTGACCTCTTGGGACTATCAGCACCTCTACCTACGCAGTATAGATGCAACACACGGACCTGGTGCTGCTTTGAGTTTCATTGAACTCTCACCACTCTGAGTCCATTAGAATTCTGTGTTCATGGATATCATAACACTGTATGAAACAGGGCAGCAGAGAATGATACATATGTCTGTGTTGCACATATGTTCTACTCAAGCACATGCTCCAGTCTCCCATGACACTTGAATTTCTGTGTTTACAAAACACAAATTCAAAGATAAAATGATTTAGAGTTTAAAGACAGTGGGAACAGAACCTTGAAGCAAGTGCAGGGTCCTTCTGAGGTGTGGGGCCTTGAGTACAAGGTAATTGTGTTACACAAGTTGCTTAAGGCTGTACAGTTTCACAGGATGGCTCTTCTGACCTCGACTACTTCCATTGAGCCATACCTCGTGCTGCCATTACTGCTGTCATGGTTCACCCTTCTTTTCTATAACTTAATTGGGTTCCTCACCTCTCGTTTAAGAGCCCGATAATGGGGCATGAAGAGAGTGGGGTTTCAATGGCCAAGTACATCAAGGAGAGGGAAGTATAGCATTGAATTGACATGCAGGTTAGCAGTTACATTCAGGAGGCCAGTGGGTTCGTGATCTTCTGCTAGTTCGAAAGGCTCATGTGCCAGTCAGTCATCCAGTTTCTGGTAAAAGCAGTGGTGCCCATGAGTCAGGATTACTGATATTATTGTGTCTCACCCTCAGATATCCTCTGCTTGAATGTACCTCCGACCTAGACCTAGCCTGTACTAATACAAGCTAGTGAACATTCTTAAGAAAGTCATAACGGATGATGTCACTACTGCTGTACTTTCACCACGATGAGTGGTATCTGGATCCTTTCTATTTCCAAAAAGTAAACTGCGACAGTTTACAACAACGACAAAAATATGTAAGCTATTGGTACAACCGCTCTGTTACACTGTTTGGAAGAACCTACTAAAGTTCAACGTGGGGCTACCGTACATCCCACAATTCCATTATTACCAATAGAAATGTGTATGTGTAGTTGAAAATAAACACCTATGCTAACAGCATGATTCCTAATACCAAAATACTAGATATAACCCAAAGGTAAATCAATAGTGGCATGTATAAATAAATTGGGATGTTTTTGCACAATGAAAAACCATAAAACAATGAGACGTAAACTACAACTCTATGCCATGATGTGGGTGAATTACAAACAGAAGGTTGAGCGAAGGAAACCAGACACATGGTATATGGCCCTGTGGAACTAATCTAGGTGTTGGAGTTTAGGATAGCATTCCCCTTGGTGATGACTGGGTGAGGGGAGATAAGAGCTGGAAGGGGGGTCCAGTGAGGTTGACAGGGTTGTGGTAATGTTTTATTTCTTGACCTGGATGCTGTTACATGAAAATGTTACTTTGGGAAATTCACAGAGACATACTCTCCCATTTGTGCACTTACGTGTATGAATATTGTACTTCTGTAAAATTTTGTATAAAACAGACATAAACGTAAAGGCTCGAGAGATGGAGAGGGAGGAGGAGAGGGTGGGGAAAAGGGGGGAAAGGAAAGGAGGAAGAGAGAGAAAGAGACTAGAAATATGCCAAAATAAATAAGTAAATAAGAGATAACTATATCAGTAGCTGGTAACAAGTAGTTACTAAAAAAAAAAGATTAAACTCATATCTGGGCTTGCTGGGAGCTAATGTAAAAGGCAAAATTTGGGGCGATTAAAAAATGTTCTTCAAGGAGACGCACTTTTCCTGGTATCAAGCTGCAAATTGAAGCTGTATGTTCAAGAGCATGGAAAAGTAAGCAGGTGGAATGTGGGTGCTTCAGAGCATGGATGAGGCAATTTTGGTTTGAGGAGACATATAAAGCTTGGTGTTACCAATAAGCTGACCAGTCTGGAAAAAGCCCGCATATTGTCAGATTTTGAGAAATAATGATTGCCAATATATCTTCATAAGTATCAAGGAATATGCTAATCACTTACCTGAAATATTTCCTCATTTAATCCTTATAATCTTATAAGATAAAAACTATTGATTTCTCCACTTTATCAATGTGAAAACGGAGTCCTGGAGTGCCTAAAGTAATAGAAGGTGAGCCGAAGAGCCAGGACTCTAACAGGCCTGTCTGCCTCTAGTCCTAAACATACATGCCTTTCCTGTGGCACAGAAGATGAATCCCCACATCTCCGAATGAGTTAATTTTTTGGTTAGTATTTTCAATATAAATGTTATAGAATGTCTGCCAGACACACATTTTGACACATGAAGTGTCATTTTCTAACGGAAATAATCTTGTAGTAATGGGTGAGAGACCAGAAAACTCCATTTTGGGGGGTCATGTTCTTTATTTGTAATATGAAGGAGCTAAATTAAGTGATTTGTAAAATCTCTTCCAGTTCCAAATTCCTGTGAAGTTTTCTTTTCTGACAATGATTGTCTAACAATTTCAGCTGCTTTTTAATTTTTAATACCACACCTGGGTTCCTTGGGAGTGTAATCATATTCTCAGCATACGGATGGGTACCTACCTCCTTGTTGATGCAGGAAAGCATGCATCTGGTTTAGTAAGAACAACTGAGTTAGAAGATAAAATAATAGGGCTGAAGTACAGCACAGTTTTATAAAGTTCAAAATTAAAATTTTACCTATTTATAGACTATTGCTATCCACTCCGACTCTGGAAATGACATAAGTAATGAAAACATCAATTGCCTAATATTTATACCAAGAGCTTTCCAGTTTTTCTATGGAAATGAGAAAGGCTATGAATATGGAAAACAACCTGAGCTTCCTCATCTATATTAATGCTTAGCTCATAAGGTTCTTCTGAAGATGACGTGAGATCCTGGAAGCGCTTCATCAGCTTAAAGTGCTGTTCAGCGTCAGGAAGTATTACTCTTAAATTAATGACAATGGAGACCACATAACAAAAAAAATTTTTTTTAAACCAAACCTAAGTTCCAGTGAAAAGCTAGACCATCGTTTTAGTAAAATTCTACTTCTAACACTGGTTCTTAGAGATTTACAGTATGAACTCCTGCTGTGATCAGAGAAATAGGAAGAGAGTACCAAGAAATCATATATTTCAGAAAAGGAGCAGTAGAACGGAAGGACATTCCATCTGAAAATAGAAGTTCTGCCCTCTTACATACCTGAAATACAGAAAATACAGAGAATGTCGAGATACGGAGTACTTTGCTAACAGGAAGCCAATGTTCATACTTCAGACCTTCTTTTCAGAAGATTAGAAACCTCTTTTTCCTCACGTTAACAAATGCTGTCCCAAAGATCTTGGAAATATTCTCAAGAATTGTGGATACGCAAGCAATCATTTTCAGACCAAATCTTCTGACAATACGTTCCTCCATACCTAAAGCAATCCATTATTTTTTATGTCATCCTGAGTCCAGAATTCAGTCCCAATACACTCTGCAGGATTGACACCAAAATCACAAGTTATGAAACACACTACTCCTCCAGGCAGTTGCTGGGTGTAAGGTCTGAAATTGAACAGTTGCCCTTAATAAAACAAAAAGAAAAACTCTCCAAGGTTTCTGGGAGAAAATAGATAGCTAAAGGAGAAATCTGTGGGTAGAAAGGAGGAGCTGTCTAAGGGCCCCTATGTCTTCTGTCTTTCAATATGTAGACCCTGGGGGTATACTGCTTGTCCATTAGGATTTCAGCTCAATTATGAGCCACAACCCAATCCATTTCCTAGTGTTCTTACAGCTCAACTAAAAGCTCCTTCAAAAAGAACTATGTTAGAACTAAGAAGAAAACAAAAAATAAAAGAACAAAACGTATAATATTCTATGTGGTCAAGCTTACAAGTATAGGTTTCTGATCCTACAGTAACTAACTCATCTACTGACTCATAGGCCTGTGCCATTCCACGTTCTTTCTTTCCAATATACAACCTCAGGTGTTAACTTGTCCTACTATTACTCAGAAGCTTGTCTAATCTCCTGTCCTGGCCTATTTCTGAACAAAACAAATATTCTTTATTAAAACCTAAACCTTTGGATTCCTGTTGCCAAGGGTTCTCCTGTTCAGCTACAATATGTGGTCCTAAAGCTAAGTCTCATCGCTTCCCAACTCGTTCTCAAAGCTTCTGGCTCCTTTTTGACAAACAATTGACAGCTCCTTCCCCACTCACTCCATCCCCATTGCCAGGGCATTTAAAAGGGCAAATATTTTTGTGCACCTACTGTGGAAAGACTGGAGATATCCAGACAGAAAAATGTAAAAAAGAATTTTTTTAAGATTTTGTTTAAAGCAAACTCCTGTAGTCAGGGCCACCTAGGTTTGTTTTCTTACTATTTTCAAAAACTTTTTCCTCCTTATGCCCTGGCGCAGAGTTCCCTTTCTTAATGAATGGGAAGTTTCGCATCCCCTTCTCCTACCACCCACCCCCCAGTCCTCTGCACAAGGCCCCGCTGCTTAATATTCTGAGAAGTCTTCGTGCTGCTTTGTCTCCATGGGCTTCTTTGTCTTGCTATGCCATGGAAAATGCGTTTAAACCTTTTGGAGGGAAGTGTTGATTTCCTGAGATTTTAATTAAAAATCTAGGGGCGCCTGGGTGGCTCAGCTGGTTAAGCCTCTGACTCGTGGTTTCAGCTCAGGTCATGATCTCGCGGTTTGTGAGTTCGAGCTCTGTCTTGGGGCTCTGCACTGACAGCATGGAGCCTAAGTGGGATTCTGTCTCCCTCTCTCTGCCCCTCCCCCACTTGCTCGCTCGCTCTCTTTCTCAAAATAAACATTATAAAAAATAAAAATAAAAATCTATAGCCTCCTAAGGCAGAAATACAGATACCGTGGTACATTCTCTATAATTCTAAATTTACTCCCCTCCAACACTCATGAACATTCACTGTCGAATACGCTAGACAGATCTGATTCAATCTTCAAACCAACCCTATAACGAAGAAATAATCTCCAAACATTAATATGACTGAAAATGCAAATTACCATTCATCTGTCTCCAAAGGCCAGGATTATATCACTTTAATTTGCCACCAGGGTTTGTGATCTCCCCAGTAAAACTGAAAGACATTTTAAAAATATTTTGGCGTCAAAAGCAAAAATACTAGTTTTTCTCTTTACAGCTTTTCTAGTAGATAACCTTTAGCTCAGCTCCAGCTTCTCACATTATACTCAGAGTTCTGTTTCTGCCCCCAAGTTGCCCCATAACCTGTTTCTATTCCTAAGCCCCGCTGACTGAGCTTTCAGTATATTTGAGGCTCTTTAGAAAACACACTGCCTTCTCATTTCTCCAGAAGCTCCCTCATTGGACTATGCTGAACAGTAGGTTTCCAATCCATTTTCATCAGCCTAAGCCCACCTGCTCTGTATCTTCCAGAAAATCCTCAAACTGTCTTGTCCACTACCTTTTTCTTCTGGGCATAGTACTATGAGATCATTCTTATTTTTACATCTGTGATTTCACTGGGATTTTGGAAGAAAAGGCCCGTAACTTTCCCTGAATATACAATTTTGCAGCAAAGACCCTTACCTGAATTTTCTAATTTTTCTAGAATTTATATGTATTATTATTGTAACACAGAAGAAGTATTTGAAAAATAAGGAAATAATTATATTACTATGGCTTGGGATTCCAACCTAATGATGCTCATCCTGAAATGTTATTTCCTGGCATGACAGGTTAATCTCTGGAGAGAAACAGAAAAAATGCCTTGATCCTTGACCAAGTACATTTTCTTTGCATTGTTTTAGGTTAAAAATAAGAAGGATCCATTGGATCATAAATCATTATCCCATACAACTCCAGATATCTTAATCCAATTAAAACATAAGTAGCCCAAAGGATGGCTATAGCTCTAGGCCCAAGGACACTTTATTTTTTTTTTTATTTTTTTTTTCAACATTTTTTATTTATTTTTGGGACAGAGAGAGACAGAGCATGAACGGGGGAGGGGCAGAGAGAGAGGGAGACACAGAATCAGAAACAGGCTCCAGGCTCCGAGCCATCAGCCCAGAGCCTGACGCGGGGCTCGAACTCACAGACCGCGAGATCGTGACCTGGCTGAAGTCGGACGCTTAACCGACTGCGCCACCCAGGCGCCCCCCAAGGACACTTTATATCTAGACAGATGTTAAGTACTGCTTATCTTATTTCTTTTTTTTTTTTTTTAATGTTTATTTATTTTTGAGACAGAGAGAGACAGAGCATGAATGGGGGAGGGGCAGAGAGAGAGGGAGACACAGAATCGGAAGCAGGCTCCAGGCTCTGAGCCATCAGCCCAGAGCCTGACGCGGGGCTCGAACTCATGGACCGTGAGATCGTGACCTGAGCTGAAGTCGGACGCTCAACCGACTGAGCCACCCAGGCGCCCCTGCTTATCTTATTTCTATGTTGCTTTCTTTGTTATGAAATTTCTTTGCCTTGCCAACAACAGTGTGGTAATTAAACATTTGTTTAACTTATGATCTTTAACGATATGTTCACAGCGAATAAAAGTCTGGTTCCCAAATACAATTCCATAGCAAATGTCCTGCTTTTACAGACAGAAAAATAAAAAATAATTGGGATGTGATGGGGTGGCTCTCAACAGAAAGCCAGAAGTCCATGACAGAAAGTTCAGTGTCATCGTTCTTTGTATCTGAAGATATCAACAGTATGCATATGACTGGAGGAAAAACCAACATATTGTATGCATCTGCACAAGGCTCTTTGAATCTGCTTATGGTAACAGTTCAAAGGACTTGTCCCTGACAGCTGCCTGCTAAGCCACGAGTATTAATGTATTAATACTACACCGAGATAGGTCGTAACATTTCAATGGCTCACTGCTTCTTAGATCCTCTCCCATTTGGCTATGCTCCCAGCAGTTTATTCAGAAAAGCTGGATTGCAGTAGCTTAGTTTTACAAACAATTAAATGACACGTCTCCCTTATTTATGAGCCTGAAATACTATTTCATGTTTCAATGATTTAAGTAATTTAGGGATAAAGAATGCTTCAGGCGTAGTATCTATTATGATACCCTTAAAAATATAAGTTTATAGGTTGTAGAACTAAAACATGAAGTAGAACCTGAAAATAAGTTGCAAACAGGAAGTACTAAATGCATGAAAACAAGTATTTTTTTTTTTACTAGAAGTTATAAAAACTAACACCACAAGTTGAGAAATAAATATGGAGTAACTCAAAGAGAATCTTATCCAGCTACTCAGTTTTGTAATTTAAAGTACATTAATTCTTTAGCCTTTGTTGTACTTCAGACACATGTTGAACTAATCATTTTCCTCATCTATTCTCATCATAGGCAATGACTTACTAGTAATCAAATAAACCAGTCAGTTTTTAAGGAATCATTTCTCTAATGATTCTGGCATTGTTGCTTATATTTTTGTCTCTTCCATTGTCATGAAAAAATGCTAACAATTTACACATCAAATTGATATCTAGCTACAGTACCCTGCATTATTTTGATATACTGGATGCTTTATATTACCTGAAAAATTACGATCATAGCCATAAGCCATTTCATATTTGAAAACTTTTACTGTTAAAAATTCTGTACCTCCAAGGAATTATTTCCATAATTTATAATATTCAAAATGTCAGGACTACTTATTGATGCTCATTTATAAATTAAAATACTCTATTGTTTCTATTGCTTAGGACTGTATTATACCCATGGCATCTGAAGCTCCCTAGAATCTGGGACTTTTCTTACTCAACAAAGTTCCTTTCTACCACTCTGTAGCATGAATCTACCTTTTTTTTTTTTTTTAAAGTTCATCTATTTTGAGAGAGAATGTGCATGCGCGCACGCAGACACACACACGCATGGGGGAGGGGCAGAAAAGGGAGGGAGAGGGAATCCAAGCAGGCTCATGCAGTCAGCACAGAGCCTGATGCATGGCTCAATCTCACCAACTGTAAAAAATCATGACCTGGGCCACCATCCAGAGTTGGACGTTCAACTGACTGAGCCACCCAGGTGCCCCATGAATCTACCCTTCTAATCAAGATATTCTCACAGTCCCATGAATACATTATACTCATTCCCATATTTCTTTTATTCATATTGCTTCTCAAAATATAAAATCCTCAATCTCTGTCTTTTAAAATTCTATCTATTATGATCATTCAAAAGATAATGCTTACATAATTATTTAATTACTTATAAAGGAAGCAAAATTAGGACTTTGCTTCATACATCCAAAAATATCAGATATGTTAAAAAATGTGGAAGTTAAAATATAACACAGATAGAAAAATATATAAATAAATACTTGAACACAGAATAAGGTCTAAGTATAAAACCAACAGAAGAAACAATCACTAGACTTCATAAAAACAACCTTTTATAGTTTAAAAATAACTTTGGAACAACCTGAAATGACAACGATAAACTGAATTTCCAAATAAGAAACTGGAAGACACCTTTCTGAGCTCCCTTCTCCAAATACTTCAGAAAACACCTGCAGGTTGCTTATACACAGCAAACAAAAACATAGTCAATAACCGTGTTTCCAATAAGGATTTTCTGCAGCTTATTCTTAGGATTTCTGCTCGTTTTGACTGCTTAATTTGATCCTCTCCCAATATATTCTTTGAAATGCACGGCTTTCATTAATTTGTTCAACACATGCTTTTATCACACCCCAACCACAAGCCAGACTGTGCTGGATACTAAGACCATACATACTATACCGGTGGGCAAGACATATATGACCTCTTCCATCACTAAACTTAAGCCTAACAGAAGACAAACATCAATCAAGTAATCACACAAAATGTGTTAAAAATAAATAAATAAAAGAGGGGCACCTGGGTGGCTCAGTCAGTTAAGCATCCAACTTCGGCTCAGGTCATGATCTCGCGGTCTGTGATTTCGAGCCCCGCGTCGGGCTCTGTGCTGACAGCTAGAGCCTGGAGCCTGCTTCCGATTCTGTGTCTCCTTCTCTCTCTGCCCCTCCCCCACTTGTGCTCTGTCTCTATCAAAAATAAATAAATGTATAAATAAATAAATAAATAAATAAATAAGCAAGTACTATGACAGTATATAAAAAGGACTTCACCTACTGGGGATATGGGATGTGTATGTATCCCAGATTTCCCTAAAGAATTCATATCTACATAAAAACAGTACACTCTACCTGCAGGGGTATATCTTAAATATTTTTGTACTTTTCTTCATCTCACACAGTAAGTTCTTCTATATTTGTTAAATGACTTATTCTCATTAAAACTTATTCCTATGAAAATTATACCCTTTTTAACTAGTCTTTTTTTTAATGGTGTACCTGAAGTTGGCTTTAGGATGACTGATACCTTCAGATGAATACTTTGAGAGATAGTTTAGAAAGATACTTTTATTCTTACAAGATTAAACAACTTAAATCTTACCTAGGTTGTAAGGTGATTTCATGATTAATATGGTTAAATAGAAACCATCTAGACATCAAAATAACATTTATAATTCTTAAAAAGAATTATTCACATAAATTATGTACTAAAATAATGTACAGAATTATTAAAAATTGTTTCACTAACAGTACACATAGGTTCTAAAAAATGAAATGTCTTTTAAAAGCACATATTTTCACATTGTATATCCTGGAAGTTTATTTATCACTAATTCGCAAATATCTTTGCATTGCTTGGAAATATTTAGTGAACCAACGTCATCATCTTCTTCAAAGTGATCTGGTGTGCTGCTATCCAGGACATTAAGTTCTAGTTCTGATAAATTAGATGGCAGATAAGAACTCACTTGAGATGTCCGAGGTGACTGGCTTTTTTCTGAAGACTTGCAACCGATTTTTGTTTTAAGTTTAGTAACTTTAGAATTATGCACACTGTTTCGATCTACCTGGTTTCCTTTTTCCTCAGTCCAATGTGATACAGACAAATCACTGGTAGAGATACTAGAATCTTCCTCCAAACTTTTATCTGGAATCCTTGAACTATGAGATCCTTTATGTGAGCGTACTGGTGAGCCAGCTGAAAAAGGTGGGCTAAGAATAGAACTCTTTTCGCTGCTGTTTTTTCTTATGGACAGTCTTGTTTCACTAGACTTACCTGTGTATTGATTATGTTTTGGATTTTCTGCTGCTAAACGGCTATCACAAGCTTGTAAAATTCTGCTAGTATCCTCGGTGGTATAGAAATCTTCGGAAAAGCAAGGACTGGTGAAGTCATCTGAATACTTTAATTCTGAGATGCTTTCAGAGCAACTTCTCCCACTTGGTTTTTCACTCATATCATCAGTAAGAATGTCATCATCGCTGACTTTGACATGCTTATCGTCTATTTCTTTATCTACTACAATTCTGTCAGCAACTGCAACCTGTTGGGAAAGACACGGACTTTGGATTTTCCTTTCCATTTCTCCTTCCAAAATACTTGCATGAGGAAACCTTTCTGGGACAATGGAATCTGAAGGACATATAATTTCTTCCAATAAACCATGATTTGTTCTATGTTCACCACACTCTGTTTTTTCAGTTGCACATTTCAGCTTAGTTTCTTTACCTGTGCGAGGATCATCAAAACCACCACTGATTTGCTTTGAGGTATCACTGTTTTCAGCAAAAGATGCATCTGATTTCGAACACCTATCTTTAGGCAGTTGATGTGGCTTCTGAGGTTGTTCCGCAAAGCTGAATACTTTAACTTTGGATGATGGAAATCTGAGTTTTGCACCCAACATCTGTGCTTGCATTTTTCTATACTGTTCTCTTTTTTCATGCACTAACAACATATCAGGGTTTGTTTGCTTTAAACGTAGTTTAAGTGTATTTGTTAAACCATAAAGCAGCCTCCCCCTTGGAACTCTTTTGGGGGGGTTTCCACTGTTCTTTTCAAAATATTTCTCTTTTTTGAGATTTCCACCTTGGTTCTTTTTATACTGAAGATTCACTGACTTGTCATTTTCCCCCACAGAAAGCTTACCCTTCTTAGATTCAGATTTACATGTGCATTTGGCAGAAGACTCTGGTGACTTCTTACCCTCAGTTCTATATAACCAGGCTAAGTGAGGATGTATTTGAGGGGGGCTTGCCACAGGTTGGTTATATAACAAGGACAACTCAACCAACAAAGCGTTTAACAAAGGCAGCTGCCTTATTGTGTTAATTCTACTTTGTTCAGTTTGCCCGTGATACGCAGTTTGATCACTTGCTCCTTTCTCCTGAACATGCGGAGGATTTATGAGCTTTGGAGGACTCTCATGTGTCCCAGAATCAGCATGTTTCAGAGAATCAGTATGTGCTGGGACAGTTACGTGATTTCCCCCCAGAGAAATACCATCCAATTCCTCAGGGGCATTTATTTGAGGTTTAATGGTGATTGTACCCTGTACAGGAGGCATCTTTTCTTGGGTCAAATGAGTGTAATACAGAGGAGGAGGGCAAAATATGTTGGCTTCAATGTCCAACTCTGTGACTCCCTGCCATGGGGGGCTAACGCTTCTCACCCCACTAGAATTTGAACAAACAGAGCTGGTTTTGCCATGCTCCACAGAAACCGTGTTACTACAGTTGGTCTTACTATGGAAAGCTATTTCCTTCAAATCCTTCTGTGCCTTCGGGATTTTTAAACTCACAAGGGACTTATCAGCATCTCTTGGTCTTGGCTCTGAGTCTGGCTGCTGTGGTTCCTGTGGGGTCTGGGAACTGACCTCTACACGCTCCACCCCACCTCCTGCGGTAGCGACTGGCCGCTCAAGATGGCCCAACAAGCGGCTTCCCAAGTCAGTGAAGCGGTAGCCCAGGGCAATGTCCCCAATCCGCTCCCCGACTTGGTTATGCAGAGGGAAACTTCCTCGATGACCCTGGGAGCAGCCGGAGGCGGCCTGCCCCAGGACCTTGTGGGCGGCGGCGGCCAGCGAGATGCTACAGGCACCCAGGAGTCGCGGGGCAGGAGTCGGGCGCCCAGGGGGCAGCTGCAGCAGCAAGGTGTAAAGCGGTGTCCGAAGGAGCAGGCGGTGCAGGGTAACGGGGTGCAGGCGGAAGAGACAGGACTTGCCGCGACCGAAGCTGACCAGGCCAGGCCGGGG
Source organism: Neofelis nebulosa (assembly GCF_028018385.1). NCBI lineage: Eukaryota > Metazoa > Chordata > Mammalia > Carnivora > Felidae > Neofelis > Neofelis nebulosa. The sequence continues at coordinate 3,910,730 of NC_080794.1, read as the reverse complement.
TTCCGGGGCTGGGGCGCCGGGGCCGTCAGGAGGGTAAACCAGCAGGGTGGGGAAGTCCAGCAGGCGGAAGGCCACTGCGGGGCACAGGTCGCGCGACGGCCGTGGTGGCGACGCCTCCTCCTCGTCTTCCTCTTGCTCCTCCTCCACCTCGACCACGGACCGCGGCGGCGGCGGCAGCAGCCCGGCTTCAAGACGCACCCAATCTACGAGCAGCTCCAGCGAGAAAAGCCGCTCGGACGAGGGGACAGCCATTGCTGTTGCCCCTGGAGACGCTGAAGCTTGGGTCTCGCGAGAGACCGGGAGACCACAGCGCCTGTCTCTGCTCTCTCGCGAGACTTAAGGGGGCGCCCCGGCTGGCCTAAGGCTACAGCTGCTGTGGGAATTTTCGCCGCTCAATGTATTTTCCTTTCCAGGCTTGTGTTTACACAATTTCTTGTAATCCCGAGGCATGATCACATGATGGCAAAAACAACAACAACAACAACAACAACAAAAAACAGCAAAACACCAGACTTATTTTTTGTTGTTGTTTTGGTCACGTTTTTATCCCTGCAGATCTCATGCAATTTTGAAGCAGGGTCAAGTCTATATGAGGAAAATTGAAAGTAAGTCAGGACTCCCTTTCCAGACCCCAGGGCTAATGAAAGCCAGTGTACTTTCCAAGGTCTGCCTTCTCTGGCTGCTGATCCACCCCAAAGATGATGACACTGCTCTGAAGCGGCCTGGGAGCCTCTGTTTGGGTGAATTATGGTAGCACTGAAACACAAAGGGGCTGTGATCACATTTCCATTTGAGCAATCACCATGTGTGAAATTGATGTTAATGATTCCATTTAAAAACAAATACACACACACACACACACACACACACACACACACACAGTTGGGGGAAGGGGAAAGATCTTATAACTACCCCAGGTTTTCAAGGAGAGGTACTTCTAACCTCAGCAAATTAGCCAGCCAGATTGGAACCAAGGCTGATAACACAGGGAGCCTTGAATGACAGAGTAAGGAATTTGAACTGTAGTCTGTACAAGTTGTTTTGGATGAATAAGTGTGCTCATAGCAGTGTTTAGAAATACAGAAATACAAATACAAAGGATGGATTCTACTAATAAATTGAATTCACAGCAGTCTATTGGGAGGCTTTCTCACTGGTTCAGATGAGGGAGAATGATGGCCTGAAATTGGTCAGGGTCAGTTTAGAGGAGAAAGAGGTGACAGACGAGTCATTTGTGATAGCAGAATTTGGTGACTAAGGGAGAGAAGTTATGGGTGAATTTTTTTTTTTTTTTTTTTTTTTGCTACTGAAGGAGAAAAAAATGAGGCATAGATTTGATATATATATACATATATGTATATTTAATGTTTATTTATTTTTGAGAGAGCGAGAGAGAGGGTGTGCACAAGCAGGGGAGGGGGATGGAGGATCCAAAGCAAAGCTGGGCTCTGTGCTGACAGCAGAGAGCCCGACCCAGGTTCGAACTCATGAACCACATGAGATCACATCCTGAGCTGAAGTCGGACGCTCAACCGACTGAGCCACCCAGGCGCCCTGAATTGATATATATATTTTTAAAAATTACTTTGGGTTTGGAGGATTGTAGAGTTTGCGGTTCCTGCCAGACATCATGTTTAATTTTAGACAGCTTTATAATTTATAGTTACATTACATCAAAGCTCAGAAGAACATTGTGAAGCTCAAGGGAAATTCAGAATTGGAAGGACTTGATGCTTTAGTGGAAAGACTGAGGAAGGCTCCATTGCAGTATATAAGTAGAATACACTACTCTTGGCCTTGAGAATCTTACTATCTACTTACAGAGGAAACTTTTATCCAGTGACATGCTTAATGGATGGATGACACAAAGCCATAAAAAGCAACATATTCACAAGTGGAAAGCAAGGAGGTATTGAGTCCATATGTGCATCCTGCAACAAGTCTTCTAGATACGGTTAATAGTGTGGCATATCAGCACTTGCATATCTCCCGCATACAGACAGGGAAACCAATGTCCTTCTTCTATAAGGATGTCGCTTCAATAATATGTGAAGTTTCTACAGGGAGAATATGTTCTTTGCCCAGATACCTTATATTATTGGCATTGCAATACATGAATAATATTTTATAATTGTAAATAGGGGTAAACTTAACAAGTGAAACTTCTGGTATGAAAATTAAAAAGCTTCCGCATTCATAGACCATTCATGGAGAAATAGCACAGTGGAATGGCCGAGAGTCCGGATTCTGTAGGCAAACAACCTGCCTCAAATCCTGGCTCCGCGGCCATATATTAGCTTCTCAACAATTTATCATCTTCCTCACCCAAAAAATCAGGTAGATATAGTATCTACCTTAGAAAACTATTACAATATGAATATATGTGATATTAGTATTATAGTACTATAGTATACTATGCTAAGTAGTATAGTATATTTATATGGCCTGGCACATAGCAAATACTTGCTAAGATAAATATCTTTTTACTTATTATTTGCCATTTGCAGACTTTTTAGTTGAGTTTTTTAAAGCGCTAAGGTAGTAATAAGTAATTTATCGGACATGGGCCTATTGTTTGTGATCTGTAAAAGTTTATATGCTCTGTACTCTGCCTTTCATGTGGTAGCCAACTGTTCTTGTCATAGGAAAAGGCAGGACGAGGCAAGAAACTATGGATTCATGCACAATAATACCTTAAGATATAAATCTGCTGTGCAATGTTAAGGAGTTTGAAGTTTTTTTGTGGGGGGTGGCCTGGATTAGGATGTTGGCAATGGCGTGGAGAGAAAGAAACAGACTCGAGAAACACTTAGGAGAGAGATTTAATGGGACTGGTTGATTGATTGTATGTGAGGTGTGAGGGAATGGAAGGTGAAGTCCAGGTTTCTACTTTAGGCAATTAGGTAGGTGGGACAGATACAGAGAAGCAGGGCATTGTTGTAATTGCTGTTAACAAGGAGGTGAGAGAGGCCTGAAGAGAAAACTGTGAGCTTCAGCGTCTGATATGTTGAGTTTGACATATTTGTCACACGTCCAGGTTAAAGGTGTAAGTTAAAAGAGAGATCTGGACTGGAAATACAGGTTTATGAGACATGATGATGGAGATGGTAACCTAATTTCTTCGTATAAGGCATAAAGAAATATGGCAACGAGACTTTTCTCTTTTATGCGTGTTATCTCAGGACTGTGCATATTGTAATAATTTTGGCTTGATTGATAATGAATTAGAATCACATATGATCAGATATGATGCTGACAACCATTTCCGAGGGAATAACTTCAGGGTGAAAAGAGACAAAGTCAGAATCATTAACTAAGGTAAGGCATGATGGGACCTCAGTAATTTTGAGAGGAAAGGGCAACTGGATTAGTGAAACTGATTGAGCTGTGGGTCTGGCTTTTAAAAGGCAGACAGTACGTTACCATGGTAAGGGCTGTGGACCCAAAGGAATGGGTCCAGCAGGTGGGATGGTTTAGCAAGAGTTGTAACAAAATGGCAGTTGTGGGATTAAGTAGGAGAGCAGCATCATATCCTGGGTGGCTGGTCTACTTTGGAGCGGAAATGCGAACATGTGGAGCAGAAATGAGAACATGCCGGAGTGGAAATGCGAACATGTGGGAAAAGATCAGCTCCTGGAGGAGCATGGAGGCAGGTAAAAACCACATAGATGTCGTTGCTCCAACCTAGTTTACTTAGCTTCAGAAAATGGAGAGTAGCTAAGGTGCTACTGAGGGAAGTGAGGTAGACCTCAAGTTTTATGGACCAAATACCGATTAGGAGGAATCTGTAACTCAGGGACCATGAAAATGCCAAGAATTACTCTAGAAGCACCAAGTACTAATTCCAAGCCCCATTAGGAAAGGCATTCTGCTCCCTGTAGACTTCCTGGCTTAGTCAGGATTAGCTCTAAAATCAGATATAACTGCCTATAATTGACATGGGGGCTGAAGATGCCTGCCAGGAGGAGGAACTAAAGTTAAGTAAAGAAAGGGCCAGCATGGAGCTAAGTAGGGGGAAAGTAAATCTAATATCCTTTTTTTAAGAAGAACTTTACACAGTGTTTCCTTTCCCCCGTGTAAAAGAATGCAATCTACAAAAAGCTTACAGCTAGCAGGAAGCTTAATGGTGAGAAAATAGAAGCTTTTCCACTAAGTCAGGAACAAGGCAAGGATGTCCCCTTTTACCACTGCTTTTCAACCCTGAACTGGAAGTCCTAGCAATAAGACAATAAGAAAAGGAAAGGAAAGGAAATAAAAGATTGGGAAGGAAGAAATAAAATTGTCTTTGTTTGCAGGTGCTGTGATCATCAATGCAGAAAATCCAAAAGAACTGACAAACTCTTGGAAATAATAAGTGATAATAGCAATGTTGCAGGATATCAGGTTAATATACCAAAGTCAACAGCTTTCCTATATGCCAGCAATGAACAAGTAGAATTGGAAATTAAAAGCATAATGTCATTTACATTAGCACCTCCCCAAAATGAAATACGTAGGTATAAATCTAACAAAATATGTCCATGATCTGAAACCATGTGTGCCCCATAGGGTTAATGAGGTTGCAACTAATAGAAAATTTAAAGCTTGTTTTTCAAAGAACTGTTTCTCCCTAATCAGCTATTGTATCGTTTCAGGCCCCACTAACAAATCCACTACCTGTCTCTGCAGAAGCCTGGATTCAAGGTCAATTGATATGGTTCCAGCCTATGAACAAGCAATACCCTGCATTCCTTACCCAAGCTAATGAGCCCAAGACCCCATCCAGTTTATACCAGCTCTCAAAACATGTCCCTTCTCCTTGTCCTAACATATCCTCTTGACATCAGGGGATGAAGTTTGCCTCCTTCTGATGTGAAGCCTCCACCCCAAACTGAAGGTGGGGTGTATGTTACATATATGTTTGCTCAATTAACATGCTCCATCTTTCCTCATGAAGAATTGTATGTTTTCCCACCCTTTTCATCAATATGTATGTAGTCTCAACCTCTATGATTATAAGAAATTTGTTCTCTCTCCCTTCTTGGAGGTGAGTTTGACACCTGCCTTCCCATCTCCTTGTTTGGCTGCCTTTCGGATAAACTCTCCTTGCTGCAAACCCAGTGATTGTGTTTGCTGCATGTTGGGCAGATGGACTTGGGTTCTGTTACAGGCCTATAATGAGGAAAACTAGAAAACTGACAAATTCTAAGAAAAACCGAATAGAGAAATAGTCTGTTTTTATGGATAGAAAGACTGAATGTGGTCAAGATGTCAGTTTTTCCCAACTTAATTATGGAATCAGTGCAAAGCCAATCAAAATCCCAAGCATCAAGTTATTTTGCAGATATGAACTGATTCTAAACTGATTCTGAAGTTTATATGGAAAAAACAAAAACACAAACAAATAGAGGAAAAAACAATAAAGTTCATTCGGAGAGGCAAGAGACCCAGAATAGCCAACACAGTACTGATGAATGAAGTTGCAGAACTGACACTACTCATCTTCGGCTATGGTAATTAAGACAGTGTGGTATTGGTGAAAGAATAGACAAATAGATCAATGGGATGGAATAAAAAGCCCAGAAATAGACCCTTGTAACTATCATCAACTGATTTTTTTGACAAAGGATCAAAGGTAATGCAAAAATGCAAAGGCAGTGTTTTCAACAAATGGTGCTGGAACAGTTGGACATCCACATTGAAAAAAATCACAACTTTCACAAAAGTTAATTCAAAATGGGTCACAGCATTAAATGCAAACCACAGAACTATGAAAGTCCTCCAAGACAACATAGGAGAAAGTCTAGCTGACCTTGGGCATACAATCACTGTTTAGATACAACACCAAAGGCATGATCCATGAAAGAAAAAAATGATAAGCAAGATTGTGTTAAAATTAAAAATGTTTGCTCTGTGAAAGACACTGTTAAGAGAATGAAAAGAAAAGGCAAATCCTGGGAGAAAATATTTTCAAAAGATGCATTTGATAAATAAATGTTCATCAAAATATGTAAAGGACTCTGAAAATGCCACATAAGAAAAAAAAAAACCCGACTAAAAAATGGGCCAAAAACCTGAACAGACACATCACTAAAGAAGATACATGAATGGAAAATAAGCATGTGGGAGGGGAGCGGGTGACTTAGTCAGTTAAGCCTCTGACTCTTCGTTTTGGCTCAGGTCATGATCTCATGGTTTGTGGGTTGGAGCCCCATATCAGGCTCCGTGCTGACAGTTGTGAGCCTGCTTGGGATTCTCTCTCTCCCTCTCTCTCTCTGCCCCTCCCCTGCTCATTCTCTATCTCTCTCTCAAAATAAATAAATAAGTAAATAAACATTAAAAAACAAATAAGCATGTTGGGGCAGCTGGGTGGCTCAGTCAGTTAGGCTTCCACCTTTGGCTCAGGTCATGGTCTCTCGGTCTGTGAGTTCGTGCCCCACATTGGGCTCCGTGCTGACAGCTCGGATTCTGTGTCTCCCTCTCTCTCTGCTCCTCCCCCACTCATGCTCTGTCTTTCTCTGTCTCTCCAAAATGAATAAATGTTAACAAAATTAAAAAAAAAATGTAAAAGAATGCTCCTGATTGTATACCAACAGGGAAATGTAAATTAAAGCAAGAGAGTGATACCACACACATCTACCAGAATGACCAAAATCCAGAAAACTGACAGCACAAAATGCTGGTGAAGATGTGGAGCAACAGGAACTCTCATTCATTGCAGGTGGGGATGCAAAATGGCACTGTCACTTTGGAAGACAGGTTGTCAGTATCTTAAAAGTTTAAATGTACTCTTACTATATGATCCTTGCAGTCATGCTCCTTGGTATTTACCCAAAGGAACTGGAAACTTACATCTACACAAAAACCTGTACATACATGCTTATTGTAGACTTATCATAACTATCCAAATGACAATCAGGCAACGAAGATATCTTTCAATAGGTGAACGGAAAATTAACTATGGCACATCCAGACGATAGAACATTATTCAGTGCTAAAAAAAAAAATGAGCTTTTAAGCCATGAAAAGACACAGAGGAAGCTTAAATGCATAATAATAAGTGAAAGAAGCCAGTAAGAAAATCTGTACACTGTCTGATTCCAACACAATGACATTCGGCAAAAAGCCAAACTACGGAGACAGTAAAAAAAAAAAAAAAAAAAAAATCATTGGTTGCCAAGGTGGTTAGAGAAGAGAAAGGGATGAACAGACAGAGTACAGAGGATTTTTGGGACAATGAGAATGCTCTGGATAATACCCTAATGATGGATGCCTACCATTGTACATTTGTCCAAACCTATAGAATGTGCATACCAAGAGTGAACCTTAATGTCAGCTATGGACTTTGAGTGATGCTGATGTGTCAATGTCGGTTCACCAGTTATAATAAATGGACCAGTCTGGTGGGGGGATGTTGATAATGGAGGCGCTTATACACATATGGGGTCAGGAGGGATATAAGAAATCTCTATGCCTTCTGCTCAGTTGTGCTGTGAACCTAACACTGCTTTAAAAAATAGAGACTCTTAAAAAAAGGATATAACAAAAAGGTAGAAGATACAATACAAGTAAGGAGCTAAAACAAGAGAGAATTCTAAAAGGAAAATGGGAAAAATACAGGAAATAAAACCTGCACACTGAACAGAAATGTAAAAAGGTCAGATTAAAGTCCTTTCCCCTTTACTGTATTGAAAAACCCCTTGCAAATGTTTGTCTGGGAACCTCAGCTCCAAATATTGCTTAAGAGACAGATTGGAATTTCTGATGCCCCTGTCTGGGCCTCGGTTACCCCCCTTTGGCTTCCAAAGGCTCCGTATCTCAGGGTTCTGCATACATAATGTATTCCTGAGGCAAGAAGACCTCAATTAGAAGGTTACCATAAACTTCACACAACGTAAACTGTTAAAAAAAAAAAATGGAACTTTCAAAACATTCGCCTTGACATATTCTATTAGAGCTAAAGATGATTTGATTCTAATCCTCAGAATGTGTGCAGGGGTTGACTGTGGATCTCTTTTTCTTTGTTTCTAGTCTTTTCATTCCCTTCTGTTTCTAAGTCTCTGGTTATGGGGAATTGTAGTGTTTTCATGCTGCTGTCATTAAACCAGGGACTGAGTTGTGATCAGCACCATGATGACCACTTCCCATATCATAGACACAAAATAGCTGTTTGTAAATAGTGCAAACAGTAAAGAAATTCTGTAAATTTGTCCCAAGGCTCTGCAACGCATTTTCGATTTCTATTTTAAACCTGCCAGAACTTGGTGTTAGAAATTCCTTCACTTAAAGAAGGACAAAGAAAAAGACTGGGGTGGGGGGGGGGGGAGGGGAGGCAGGGAGTGGGGGGTGGTGGTTGGAGAGTAAGCAAAGGCACTACTAAAGGGGAAGAGAGTGGCTGAAAAGCCCACTCTGATAAATCTTTTCAAGAATCAAGGGAAATCATCCAGCGTCTTAAGGCATTGAACACAATGGGTTCATTAATAAGCTTAACGTTACATAAGACTGACAGATGAAGTTAATTCATGAATTCTCCTTTCTTTCTCATGCAGATAAACACTATCAGGCCTTTTGGCCTCGACCACCAGGTCAGGCTTTCAGAATGCGAATAGCTGGTCCATTTAATGGAGTTAGGTTTTAAACTGGATTTGTTTTAAACAACTACATGTAATTTAGGTCCTTCCAAACAGATAGCCAGCTGTTGTGCTCATAATTAGTCAGATACCTATCTTCTGAAATCTGGGAAGTAAACCAAATCTTAGAACTTCATCAAGCAGACCAGTCCTTCAGGAGACACTGACCATACCCTGGAGCTAGGTGTGTACTAAAATAACTCTCTAGATAGTTCCAATTCTGTAGTGTCTCTTATCTCTGCTTGCCACTGGATTAGGTCCTTTGTAAGTTCTCTTTCTGTGATCCTTAGAGCAACCCCATGAAATTATTGACATGCTCATAGTGAAACCAACTTGGAGAAGGTACAAAATGCATACAAATATGAATTTACACAGCCACTCAGTGACAAAGCTGGCATTAAAATGAAAATTCAGCTCTGCCTGCTTAAAAAAAAAAACACACAACTTATGCTTATCCCAGTAAATTCCCTTAGCTTTCTTTTCTATGCCAAGGAGAGTATTAATACGTAGAAAATGGACAATACCCAATCAAAAACTGTATTTTGGGGTACCGAGGAATAGTGAAATAATACCACAAGGAAGGTAAGAGGCAAACGCAGAATGTGGTTATGTTCCATGAGAAAACCTACCCAGTTGAAATAAGTCAAGGACACGGAGAAAGGGGGAGGGAGATAAGGGGCTGCGCCAATTAAGAGTCATGAGATTTAACCATCAAATGTCTGGTGTGGGCCTTCTTGGGATTCTTCCTCAAAGAAACTATCTAAAGCAACGGCATGCTGGAGACAATAAGTGCAGGGGGATGATAAGCTGGCATTAGATGATAGAAGAGAAGTATTTTTCATGTTAAGCGTGTTCATCTCATGAAGATTATTTAAGAAAATGTGTGTGTCTGTAAGAGAGTCCAGATGAGATCGTAGTGTTGCAAGGTGAACCTCCAGGACCCTGCGGCCTCTGCCCAGGGATGTCACTGTCCCTGGGATGTCACTGGAAGCTCTTGGTCTCGTCTGAAGAAAGAATTCGAGGAAAGACCAGGCACATGGTAGAGGGGTACAAGTAGGAAAGTTTATTCTACCCCAAGATGTGAGAGCCGGCGAGCTCAAGGGGGCACTGCGTGCCTCAGGCTTTGGGTCTCTATCTTCTATTGACAGTTGTTAACTAGAGGATAGAATATTTCTTACTCTGGGAGGGGATTTCTTTGGGAGCAGGGTTTCCCCCCTTTTCTCCCTTACTTGCTCAGGTCTCTGGCCTTCTTTGTCTTGGTCCCATCTGGTTTGATCAGTTTCTTGGGGCTTCGTTTTTTGGAGTGCGGCCGGGACAGGTCTCTGACTTTCTGTCAGAGATAGCTGGCTGTGACTCCCCCTTTGCTGGCCTCCAGCCATCCTGTTGAAACCTAACTAACTGCCTACTCTAACAGTAGGAACGCAGTGACATTGCATAGAAGGGTTTGTAATGCCTCTGGGTTTAAAAAAAAAAAAAATGAGTAGGTAAAGCAAATGTGCTGAAATCTTGATAATTATTGAATCTGTGTGACAGGTATATGCAAGTTCGTTATGCTATTTTCTATACCTGCTTTTCACACACACACACAAAAATATTAGAGCGTTTGGTTCCACAAGTTTCTTACCAGATCAGCTGCAAAAGACTATGAACTGTATATTCCTGGAATATCAGTACTGTAGAAACTAACCATGATGTAGAATAACGTTTCCAGGGAAAACTTCCTCTCCTTGCTGGAGTTGTGAGCTTCTGGACTACCCAAAATTAAGTTTTGATGGCTGTCCCAAGTAGCCACTTAAAGGGTATTTGTAAGTAGGTTATATATAAATAGCATGTCTCCTATTTACAGAGCTTAAAGGCCAAGCATATTTGGAATTCCTTGTGACCTTGCCTGTTTCATCAAGGTCAGCTGCTTAAAGAGGCGGAGAGCTGAGCCTGCATAATTACTACAAGAATCTCCCTTTCCACCTCTCCTTTTGTATGCATAAATTACCTTTCTTTCTTTCTTCTTTATTCCTTCCTTCCTTCCTTCCTTCCTCTTTCTCTCTCTTTCTTTCTTTCTTTCTTTCTTTCTTTCTTTCTTTCTTTCTTTCTTTCTTTCTTTCTTTCTTTCTTTCTTGTTTATTTATTTATTTTGAGAGAGAGAGAGAGAGAGATCCCAAGGAGGCTCCGCATGGTCAGTGCAGAGCCCCTTGAGGGACTCAAACTCACCAACCATGAGATCATGACCTGAGCCAAAACTAAGAGCCAGAGCCTTACCGGCTAAGCCGCCCAGGTGTTCCTTGCATATATTATCTTTCGATTTACTTCTGTAAGTTCCCACCAGCTATTCTACAGTTACAGGCACAATTTACATCTAAAATTTTATTTTTCCCTTAATATGCATGTGTTTATCACGTCTCAGACCGAAATTTCAAAAGGGGAAATTCGGCTTCTGTAGTTTCCATCTGTATCATAACACGTTAAGTACACAGTGACATTTCCCCATTTTAAATAACAATTAATAGCAGGAAACAATTTACTCCTTAGCAATACTGGAACCTCTAAGACCACGTCCCCAACCACCTTTCCCACCCTTTTTTCTGCTGTCCAAACTGAACCATTTGCGGATCTTTCATACACATAGATCCGTATTCTCAGCACTGGATTTATGGTTTGCTTTCCCTCTGCCTCGAATTATCTCCCTCTACTTCTCCACAGGGCTCAAACTTGATGTCTCTTTAAAGTCCAACTGAAACACCATGCCCTTTTTGAAATTCTTTCTGGAAGTCCTGGCTGCGAACTTTCTTCTCCCGCAGCACTGAATCTCTCTTGTAAATGGTTGTTCTGTCTTGTATTATTCTTTCCCACGTGAGTCATCGCCCCTAGCTCTCTATAAGCTCCTTGACAATGTTATTTCTTAACGCCAGTACCTTGTTTCTAAATACAGGATTTGTATTTATTTGATGTATTAATAAATGAATAGTATAATCCTTTATATGGTGATTGTGTACAGCACAAAGTTTGGGAAATATCCTGAGTTAAAAATCCACAAAGCAAATATTTCAAAGAAAGCTCTGATTCCTCCCAATTTCTTGCGTTCTTCTCTGTGTCAAACAGTGTTTTACAGAAACCAAGGAGCACCTCATAGAACATGCCGGTCTTTTCAAAGAGACCCTACTGCGTTCAATTTGCCTTGGGCTTTGAAGTTACGGTCGACTAAATCCAAGGCCTTAGGTAGTTAGATTCAAGGAAACAGGATTAAGTGCTCTTTTCTGCATGCCAATTTTCTGATAGTCAGGGCTTCTCTGCAGACATCCTCTCTGTTCAGGCACCCAGTGTGCACATCCTCCGAATACTGCTCGGTGCCCACCCCACAGCAGGAGGAACAGGAGCCCTACTGTGGCCACAGTTGAGGTTGTAAATGATACCATGTGATTGTGAGCCATGCCTTCTTTTTAAACGATTATTCTTAATGTATGCAACCTCGGAAGGCAACCGTAATCCAGCCCAGCTAAAAATAGACTCCATGTTCATTTAGCTTGGATTCTCTTGAATCGTTCCCTCTCTGCTCTTTGAAGTGTCGCTCTGCTCTTTTGTTTCTTAACTTCCCACCTGCAAATGCTGGCACATTGGGGCAGGGCTGCTTGCCATAAAGAGAATCCAATATGTAAGGGTGGCTACTCCGCTCACGTTTCCCAGGCCCCCCTAAAGGGGCGGGGTCACTCCTTACCCACATTAGGACAGCTGCTGTCAAGGAAAGAGAAAATAACCAGGGTTGACCAGGACATGGAGAAACCGGACCTTGTGCCAGTGGGTGGAAATGTAAAATGGGGCAGTCGCTATGGAAAAGTGTATTCAGTTACGGACTGAATTGTGTCCTCCCCCCAGAATTCACATGTTGTGGCCCTATCCCCCAGTGTGACTGCTTGGAGATAGGGCTTTTAAGGAGGTAATTAAGGAGTGGTAAGTGAGGTTATTAGAGTAGGGCCAAAATCCAACTGGACTGGTGCCCTTGTAAGAAGAAAACTAGACACGAGGCGTGCACATGCGTGCACAGAGAAAAGGCCGTAAGAGGACACTGTGAGAAGGCAGCTGTCTGCAAGCTAAAGAGGGAGCCGTCACCAGAAACCAGACCTGCCTTCCTGGACTTCTAGCCTCCAGAACTGTGAGAAAATAAATTTCTGTGGTTTAAGCTGCCCAGTCTATGGTGTATTGTTATTGCAAGCCTACCTGACTGATACAAGTGATTCCTCAAAAACTTAAAAACAGAACTACCGTTTGATTCTGCATTCCCACTCGTGGGCGTATATCCAAAAGAATTGGAAGCTGGGTCTGGAAAAGACATTTGCACACCCATGTTCATGGAAACACTAATCTCAATAGCCAAGAGGTGGAAACAACCCAAGTGTCCATCAGTGGATGAATGGATAAACCAAATGTGGCATATCTGATGGAGTACCATTCAGCCGTAAAAAGGAATGGAATTCAGGCTCGCCCACAACATGGATGGACCTTGAAGACGTTAGGCTGAGTGAAGGAAGCCAGTCACAAAGAATAAATACCATATGAGTCCACTTATATGGTGTACCTAAAGTGGTCAAGTTCCTGGGGAAAGAAACTAGTACGGTAGCTACGAAGGGCAAAGGGAGGGGAAAAAGAATCCTTGTTTAAAGGGCATAGAGTTTCCATTTTGAAAGACAAAAAACATTCTGGAGATTTGTTTCACACCTAGGTGAAAATAGCTAACACCAGTGAACTGTATATTATAAACAAATGATTACAATGGTAAAGTAATGTGTCTTTTCAATAAAATAACACAGTTTTAAAAATACACTAAAAATATTTTAAAAGGGGTGGGGCACGGTCAGAGGAAGGAAAAAAAAACGAGCAGTGGAAGACTCCAGAGATGTGGGCTATGGTGATGCTTCTGCATCCAAGAGCAAATCTGATTAGTCATCTGAGTAAGAGGTTTTTTTTTTTTTTTTTTTTTTTTTTTCAACGTTTTTTATTTTTATTTTTGGGACAGAGAGAGACATAGCATGAACGGGGGAGGGCCAGAGAGAGAGGGAGACACAGAATCGGAAACTGGCTCCAGGCTCTGAGCCATCAGCCCAGAGCCTGACGCGGGGCTCGAACTCACGGACCGCGAGATCGTGACCTGGCTGAAGTCGGACGCTTAACCGACTGCGCCACCCAGGCGCCCCGTAAGAGGTTTTTCAAACACACCCATGAGCTTCTCTTAGTAGCATCCTAGCTGGGAAAATGGTTGCAATTAATCGGCTGGTGATTCTTTGGTACTTGTTCCAGGAAACATGTCACAAAGGGAGACGCATGAGCCCTCCCTTCCCATCCTCTGTGTCCTCATAGCATGTAAAGTCCTCTTACAAGCCATGTCTGCCATCACCACAATCCACCTGCACCCATCTCAGTGCTGTCTCTATTTTTCTCCCTCCCCTCTTTCCCTACTCATGGTTCACTAGTTCTACCATTAGATTTCTTTTTTAAAGTTTATTTATTCTGAGGAAGAGAGAGAGAGAAAAAGAGAGAGCAGAAGAGGGGGAGGGAGAGAGAATCCCGAGCAGGCCCTGCGCTGTCAGCCCAGAGTCCGACGCAGGACTCGAACCCACGAACCTGAGCCACAACCGAGAGTTGGACACTCAACTGAGCCACCCAGGCGCCCTTTCTACCATTAGCTTTTTAAGTTAACTAACAATTAATTATTGGGTGTTTATGAAATGATGACTGTTCCATCTCTTACATAACAAAAAAATATATATATACTCATTTTTCAAAATGTCTTTCAGGGGCGCCTGGGTGATTCAGCCGGTGAAGCATCTGACTTTGATTTTGGCTCATGTCACGATCTCACGGTTTGTGAGATCAAGTCCTGAGTCGGGCTCTGTGCTGACGTCATGGAACCTGGGATTCTCTCTCTCCTTCTCCCTCTGCCCCTCCCCTACTCGTGCACATGTGCATGTACTCTCTCTCTCTTTCCCTCTCTCTCCAAATAAACATTAAAAAAAATAAAAAATAAAATGTCTTCCAAAAGGAGGAAACAATGTTGTATTATCTCTTTTACTAGAATGTATCTATAAGAACAAGAAGACCTTGTTCTTCTTAACTAATTTGCTACCCCCAATCCAAACTCATTGTCTTGCCAATTCTTCACAAATGTATTGTTTCTTTGTTTAAAAGATACAGAAGATACCTGCTTTGATCACTTCTTGGAGCCTCACGTCTTTGGGGGAATCCCATACATACAAAATTGAATTTGTTTTTCTCCTGTTAATCTGCCTTATATCAATTTAATTGTTAGGCCAGCCAAAGAACCTAGAAGGTAAAAAGAGAAAGTTTCCTCCCCTACACTTTGATTTCTAATTGCATAATTTTGCCTGAAGAAAATGTAATGCCTTCCTCAGTTTTGTGGGGGTTTGTTTCCAATTGTGTATGTGCTATTATGAAAGTATTTGCTATAAATTTGTATTATAATTTAGATTACTCATGATTTTAGATTTAATGTCACCATTGAATCCTAAAGCTTGATTACCTAAAACTCTCTAACTTAATGAATGTATACTCTGAGCAACCAGAGAAAGCGATTATTCGGGACCTTTATCTTCCTAAATTTTATCAACTCAACTTGATTTATCAATAAATTCAATGTGTTTTGAATAAAAACCTCAATGCTGGGTCCTTTACATTGTTGCTTCCCTAAAAAATTCAGTATATATTGATAGACTGAACTGTCCTAAAGGCTTTTCTCCAAATAGTAGCTTTCTTGTGTTTTCCTATATAAACGGCAATCAGTGAAAAAATCATTTAACTTGGTCCTCACTGCAAATGAAAAAAAAATCAAGTATTGGGAACATTGGAAAAATACCCTAGCAAAATCTGAATATGTAAAGTGAACACATTTGTAAAATTGGGGGGTTAGAAACACTTATAAAGAACTTCTTCACATTTTAGAATTGAAGTGCTCTCCTTTATTTGAAGTTTTCAGTTCTGTTTATATCAGCTTCTGTTGATCAGAATCTGCGGGTTCCTGGTCCGGCAACACCAAAGCCAGTGAAACTATTTAGACTGACCCCTTCCTAATATGGAACAAAGTGAGGCTCCATCATTTTGTCAGAGGTTAGCATCAGTAACAATTGCTCTTCTGAATGATAGAATACCTGGGTCAAAGGGTACTTACATGTTTAGTTTTGATTCATACTCCAAAATTATTATCCAAAAGGATCCTATCACTTTCTGCTGGTGTTGTGGATTAAAAAATGATAACGCAATTTTTAAAATTTGTGTTAGTCTCCGATTACTAGTGAAATTAACACCCTGTGGTATATTTGTTATCTATCTCTTTGTATCCTTTGACTATCTTTCTATAAATTGCTTTCTTTTTTCTATGAACTTGAAGGAGTTTTATAAATATATGTGTGTTTATGTGTATGTGTATGCGTGTATGAGTATATGGATATGTACATGCATGTGTGTTAGTCATATTTCTAGTTTGTGGATTATATTTTTTTCTAATTTTTTTTTTTTTAACATTTATTCATTTTTGAAAGGCAGAGAGAGAGAGGGAGCGAATGGGGGAAGGTGGGAGACAGAGACACACACACAGAATCTGAAACAGGCTTCAGGCTCTGAGCTGTCAGCACAGAGCCCGACGCGGAGCTCAAACTCATGGACCACGAGATCATGACCTGAGCCGAAGACGGCCACTAAACCAACTGAGCCACCCGGGTGCCCCTATATTTTTACTTTCTTTATAGTAAATGTTTATGAACAGCTGTTCTTAATTATAATATAGTGACTATCATTTTTAATGTTTTTATTACTGATTTTTGTACCTTGTAAAATAAATCTTCTCTACTCTGAGATCATAGACATCTTATCCTATATTTTATTTTAAAATGTTCTAAGTTTTGCCTTTTACACATTTCTAATATGTCTAGAAGTGATTTGTTTGTTTGATGTAAGATGGGGATCCAATTTTATTGTTTCCTTATAAGCAGTTTTTTTAGGGGAACCTGGGTGGTTCTGTTGGTTAAGCAATTGACTCTTGATTTCAGCTGAGATCATGATCTCACGGTTAGTGAGTTCGAGCTCCACAATGGGCTCTGTGCTGACGGTGAGGGATTCTCCCTCTCTCTCTCTGCCTCACCCCTACTCTCTCTCTCTCTCTCTCTCTCTCTCTCTCAAAATAAATAAATAAACTTAAAAAAATAAAAATAAACAGTTGTTCTAGTGCTTTTTATTTAAAAGTCCATCATTTCCCTTAATAACCTGCAGTGCTGTCTCCTTCATATATCATTTTAATGTACACAAAGTTGTGTTTTTTAATTGTTTACGGTTGCATTATTTTGTCTATTCTTGTATCTTAATTATGATAACTTCCTGAAAACCTTGCTATCATGTAGTAAAAATCCCTGTTTTGTTCTTATTTTTATAAGTGACTTCTCTAAACTTGGGCTTTTCCTTTTGAATACATATTTAAGTTCTTGAAAAAGCACTATTGAGATTTTTATTGAAATATCTGCATCAATTTGGGAAGGAGTCATGACATCTCAACATCATTGAATGTTTCTGTTTGTTAACGTGCTACATCTCTCCATTTATTTAGGCTTTCTTTAATATCTCAATAATTCTCCGCAAACAACTTACACAGATTTTTAGACTTATTTCTAGGTACCCTACCTGCGTTTCTATTATAAATGATATCTTTTAGTAAGCTATGTTTTTAGCTGTTGCTGTTGTGGAGAAGTATAATTGATTTTTGAATGTTGATTTTATATCCAGACACCTTGCTAAACTCTCTTATTAATTCTAATATTTACTTTTACTTGTTATGTATAAAATAATATCAACTATGAAAATGGTACTTTTTTTCCTTCCTTTCCAAAACTCATGCTTTTTACTTTTCTTTTTTTAAAATTTGTTTAATATTTATTTATTTTTGAGACAGAGAGAGACATAGCATGAACGGGGGAGAGTCAAAGAGAGGGAGACACAGAATCTGAAGCAGGATCCAGGCTCCAAGCTGTGAGCACAGAGCCCAACGGGGGGCTCGAACTCACCGACTGTGAGATCACGACCTGAGCCGAAGTTGGACGCTCAACCGACTGAGCCACCCAGGCGCCCACACTTTTTACTTTTCTTATCTTACTGCGCTCATTTAGGTCCTCCTGTACAATGTTGAATAAATGGGTAATTATAGGTATATAATAACACTTCTTAAGGGATCATGGTCTTTTTAAAAAGCCCAATATATGGAATGCAAATGGTGCAACCACTCTGGAAAACAGTATAGAAGTTCCTCAAAAAACTAAAAATAGAACTACCCTACGACCCAGCAATTGCATGACTAGGCATTTATCCATGGGATACAGGCGTATTGTTTCGAAGGGACACATGCACCCCCATGTTTATAGCAGCACTAGCAACAATAGGCAAAGTATGGAAAGAGCCGAAATGTCCATCGATGGATGAATGGATAAAGAAGGTGTGGTATATATATACAATGGAGTATTACTTGGCAATCAAAAAGAATGAAATCTTGCTATTTGCAACTATGTGGATGGAACTTAGAGGGTATTATGCTAAGCGAAATTAGTCAGAGAAAGACAAATATCATATGATTTCACTCATATGAGGACTTTAAGATACAAAATAGATGAACATAAGGGAAGGGAAGCAAAAATAATATAAAAAGAGGGAGGGGGACAAAACATAAGAGAGTCTTAAGTATGGAGAACAAACAGAGGGTTGTTGGAGGGGTTGTGGGAGGGGGGATGGGCTAAATGGGTAAGGGGCACTAAGGAATCTACTCCTGAAATCGCTGTTGCACTCTATGCTAACTTGGATGTAAATTTAAACATTTATAAATTAAATTAAATATTATTGTAAATTAAATAAAATTATTTATAAATTAAATTTAATTAAATAAAAATTATTATAAAGTAAATAAAAAATTTACAAATTAAATTAAAAAATTAAATTAAATTAAATTAAATGCCGAATATAATACCATCCGATTTCTCCACATGCCAAGTAAAGAGAATAATAATATAACAGTGCCACAAATGCATGTGGCTTCCCCTTTCTGTCCCCTCTTGGTTCTCTTAACCTGAAATATTATTTTCCCAAGGCTGTAAGTTACACAACCCTTAAGGGAAAAGTAGACTTGTCCTGCCTGGGGCTAGAGATACATGCAACAGATTTTCTAAAATCACAGAAGAGCCAAACTGATATTAATTTTTCTTAACTTCCCTGTAGAATTTTTTTTCCTGTTTTTGAAAAGTAAAATTAGAGATGAGTGTTTTTCCATAGGAAGCTAGGGCAAATAATTCTCCAGAGATGGAAAATTGTTTGGCAAAGTAATGCTGAAGCATTGAAGGCTGTAATTTCTACTTGTGGACCCGTTCCAGGTTCGCCTTGGAGGCCATCCTGACTCTTGGGTCCTTAGCTTTTTGGAGTAAACACTGGACGTAACACACAAGATCATCTTGCTTCTCAAAGATGGTGTGACAAACAAGGACCTAAAGTTCAGGAAGGATTTAAATTCCCTGAGAAGGTGGGTATGGTCAAAACATTAGTGACCATTATTATAACAATTATAATGTTATATAATTCTGGGAACGCAATGTCGTAGCCTCATGGGTTCTTACGATACATGAACTGAATGAATTAATGAATAAGTAAAAGATCCACAGTTAAAAATAATCTAATAGAGGGGCGCCTGGGTGGCTCAGTCGGCTAGGCGTCCGACTTCGGCTCAGGTCATGATCTCGCGGTCCGTGAGTTCGAGCCCCGTGTCAGGCTGTGTGCTGACAGCTCAGGGCCTGGAGCCCGTTTCGGACTCTGTGTCTCCCTCTCTCTCTGACCCTCCCCTGTTCAGGCTCTGTCTCTCTCTGTCTCAAAAATAAATAAACGTTAAAAAAATTAAAAAAAAATCTAATAGATCACCTTATTGTTTCTGAGACGCAAAAGTATTATCTTTTTATTGTTGTTTTAAAAATAGATGTTCTTTCACGCAACCTATTTAAGCAAAATTTCTAAAATGCCACATTTGTGATGACACTGTGCAACTGTGGGCCCTCATGACCATTCTTTCATTTTCGGAAGTCTAATGGTACCTAAGTAATGTGCCCGCATTAAAAGTCTGGTTTATGGTACCTGAATAATATGCACTCCTTAGCCTTTATCAAATCTACATTCCTATCAATATCCCAAGAAAGCGACACTGTGTTTGGTAATCAGAATGCTGTTGCCGGACATCTTTGTCCACACATGGGCAACAGAGAGAGGTCTAGCACCAGGAAGAGGAGAAATGTGTGATAGTGGAGAAGCCGTGACAAGATTAGCTAGCTAGTATTCCCCAAATGTATTATATTTGGAAACTATCATTTATGTGGGAAAATATAATGCATCCCCACATGATGGCTGTTGTTATTTGTACTTGAGAGGCATATCATGTAACCCAGTGAATACCAGAACGTGGCCCCTAAAACAGTAGCTTTAACATCACCTGGCAATCCATTGGAAAAGCAGGTGTTTGGAACCCATCTCAGATCTACTGCATCAGAAATCCTTGGAGGGGGTGGGTCCAGTATCTGTACTTGAACAAGTCCTCCCAGTGATTCTGGCGGACGCCAAAGTTTGAGAACCACTGGCATGGTGCTTAATATCATGGGCTCTGAAGTAAGATCGTCTAAATGTAAACCCTAGGTCTACCAACTCACCGGCTGCGTGACTTTCTATGCCTCAGTTTCCTCACCTAAAGAATTGGAGTGATAATAGCACCAGCAATAGGATTGTGGTGAGTTAATTCAGACAAAGTGCTTAAAACAGTGTCTGCACGTAATAAGCATTCAACAAACGTAGTGTCATACATGAATTTTTCAGGATAAAAACAGTGCTTATAAGCCTACTGATCTGAAAGTGCTTTTTGCATTCTCTGTAATCCTGGGATCTGCACTTGGGAATCCTCAAGCTGAATATGACCAAGTACATCTGGTTGCAAAAGAAGGAACAGGACCGTGTGGGGCATGATTAGCACACAGTGGGGCAGCCGGTAAAGCATAGTCAGCCTGGACCAGTTGGGCTCACAGCTGGGGTCTCCAGGAACAGGTGCTGAGGTGGAGTTTAGATGTGTATTATAGATCAAACCTGTAAGAGGAAAGGGGAATGTTTTTGTCTGTTCCAGCTGCTATAACAAAGCACCGTAGACTTGGGTGGCTTATAAACAGCAGACATCTACTTGGTCTGGAAGCTGGGCGTTCAAAACCAAGGCAGACTGCTTGTTTGGGAAGAGCCCTCTTCCTGGTTCACGGATGGCTGTCTTCTCGCTGTCCTCACGTGGTGGGCGAGATGAGGGAGCTCACTCTCTGGAGTCTCTTCTTTGAGAGTACTTATCCCATCCATGGGGGCTTCGCCTTCCCGACCTAGTAGTCACCTCCCAAAGACCCACCTCAAAATACCACCACTGCACTGGAGATTAGGTTTCAACATGAATTTTGGGGGGGCCATAGACACTTTGTCCATAACCCGGAGGGAACAGGAATGCACAGAGGAAGACAGTGAACTTTGATGCAGAACCAGTGAAACTTCGGTTGACTCGGCGGGAGCTCTGAAGCACAGAGTGCCCATCCAGGTGTCCCTGACTGCCCCGAAATGGACTCTACGTGCAGGCTGTTCCAAGAAGACAATGGGCCTCGGGCCAGACAGCCTCTGTGATGGGCCAGGCCCTGCGGAAGCTGGCAACTGGACAGCAAGTCCTTCCTTGGAGGAAGATCTGGGAAGCCTTCTCCCTGTCTACACAGTCAATATCAGGAGATTCGCTGTAAAGTGAGAGACGCCATTGAATACCAAACATACAACCCACTGAATTGTGGATTGAACTGAAGTGCTTCTTTCTGCATTTTCACGACTAGACCGCACACAGACCATTATATGTAGTCCTGGACGCTACATTTTAGGGGTTGGCATCCAAAAGCCGTGAGGAATTCTATTGCTAAAGTGGATTACTACGGCAGTGGTTCTCAACGATGGGGAATGCATAAAGGGCATTTCAGAATGTGAAGGACACATGTGTGTTTGCTGTAGCCCCTCTGATGATTCCCACATGCTTCCCAAAGACTCCCACCCTCCGTTTTGGAATTGTTAGTCTAAAGGAACTCAAAACTCTATCAGCTGAAACAAGATTGAAGGAATTTTAGTGTTCAGCCTGAAAAAGGAAAGAGCGTGGATCTCAGATGAAACGGATATGCTAACAAGCCTTCCCAGAATTAAGTAGCGTACAAATCTCTTATAAAAAAAAGAATGTTCAAGCCTAGTATTGCTTGACATTATTTTTACTGCAATAAAACCCAAATCACGTTAATTTAATGTTGCGGCTTGTAGACTTTTAGTGGGACTAAATCACCACTGGCAATATGAATATAGCACTGATGTTAAGGGCCCTTGGTTTTAAAGCTGGCATGCCAACCTATGCCGTGAGGTCACAATTTTGCCACCATTTCTTTCTGTTCAACCCACGGCAAAACCTTTAATTACATGTCATGCCGCAACGCCATCTGGCATTCACTCAACTCAAATGCTTCGCCTCTGAATTAAGTCTGCTCTGTGCTCTTCTCCTTTATGTAAAGAACATCAATTGATGTTTTTTTTTTTTACTTCCTAATAGCCCTTTTGTGTTTTAGGTAACTGTCTCATAACTGTTTTTTAGATAACTGCACGATGATGAACAGCAAAGAACAGTAACTCACCTTCCAAAAGTGCGCCCAGGTGATCTAGGCTTGCTAGTCATGCTACTCACTCTCTCCGGCCGAATGGATGGATGAGTGATCCCCAACAGGTTCAGTCAGAGCCCTCTCCCACTCCGTTATGTCTGGATACTGAAGGAACGAAGCTCTTTCTTTCGACTGAGCTTGCCATGGTAAGCCCGCTGCTCTTATGTGGCCAGTTTTCATCACACCCCACCGTCAACCTGCCCCCACCTCCGATGGAGAGAGCCTGTTCTCAGTGCAGCCTCCACAAGGCACAGCAACAGAACTGGAAGACGAGCAAGCTCTGTGACACAGATTAGGTCTCTGATGTGAGCTCCACCCTTGCCCGCCGCCCCCCCGCCCCCCCACCAAGGTAGGGGAGCCAATAAATTACCAGGTAGCCTAAGCTAGTGAGAACAGACAAATCCACATAGCCTAGAAACTTCATTTCTTATGCTTTTTGGTAGCTGAGCAGAGAGCTGGCTTGGGAGGTCTGAGTAAGCTTACCAGAAGAAGGGGCAGACGCTGGACCCTCGGCTCTCATAAGGCCAGTTAATTAAGCGGGAAGCTTCCATTGTTACGTAGCCACATAGACCCTGGGTTCTAATAATGCCACTCTATCAACCAGGGAGCTTCCATTTTTACCTAGCCAAACTTTCCCCCTACAAGTATGCAGAGCATTAGAGGAGTGGGGTCCCTTCCTGGTGGGACACTTCATGTTTTGGAAGTCCAGCATGGACTGACCCAGAAGCATCTCTTGGTGGGATGATGGCATGGGGAATTGTATGCATTCTGTCACTTCTGGCTTGAAAGGTTTTCCACAGTCAACCACACAGACATAGGACTTGGGGTGTAGGTGTCCATGGTGTTCGTGGCTCTTTGCAAGGCAGCTAGTTCGGGACAGGTTTTTATCATGGGCAATGGAGTCCTAATTCGGCTCATAATAATCACAGCAGCCCTACTTAGCCCTGCTGCAATCATAAACTCGAATACAAATCCAAGCACTGAAATTGCATGACTTCAGTGTAAGATGACCGTTGAGATCATCCAGAATAGCACACAAATATAGCTCAGATTATCATCCTACGAAAACGTGTGCATACGCCCACGTACATGCACACACACACACACACACACACACCACACGCACAAACTCCTTCATGAGAGCTCAGAACCCTAAGACTGTAACTATAAGCCTGGTTTTCATCCACCTTGACGTGGATGAAACAGAATATACTGTGCCTGGGGTTCTAATGAAGATACTGAGTCATACTGATCCAAATGTCAAGATAATAATTGTCCATGAACCTTGTAGCCTTTTTGTTTTCCTTAGCTCCTTCTAAAGTATAAAAGCTCCAGTCTTAGAACATTTAGTTTAGGAGAATCCCGGTCATATCAAGCTAGATATATTTCAGAAATTTGGTTTATGGGATTGTAAAGTAATTTGCAACTGCGGGGAGATCTGGATTAGGAAAACACATCCTCTTTTCTTTTTCCCCTGAAACCAAGAAGACCAAGTTGTGTTGCTAAAAAAAAAAAATGTCTTTGTGTTATAATTTTAGGATTTTTAAAGTTGTTTCCGTGACTTCTGCTTAGGGCAAGGGATGCTTTCTAAGAATATACCACGGATTTAAACTGAGGTTATGCAACACTGGCAGAAAGTTAATAATTTGGAGCTTTCCCTCTGATATGACCTTAAAGTCATATTTGGGGGATTCTGAAGTAGCAAAAGTGTGCCTTTAATACTAGCCTCAAATCTAAAGTTCAGTTATTTGTGGTAATGAGATATTTCAAAGTATAGAGTTTACAGGAGTGGAAACCATTAACTCATTTGACCTTGGCCCCATCCTAACTTGAGGATATTTCTGGAAGGAAACAGGTCAATATACTAGCAGTAAATGCAACTTGGAATTAAAAGACCACAATTCTAGCTCTATTCTGTCACTCGCATGACCATGGACAAGTCAGTCAAACACTGTGTGTTGGTTATTTCAAAGTCGGGGAGCCTATGTCCTTGGGATGACCCACTGGGGTGAGATAGGACAATAGCAGAATCTCTATTTATATCTATTTTCATCACATCACTTAAAAATTTTAGTATGTGTATTGTGTTTTACAAAGTACATTAAACTTTAATAAATAGTACATGAATATTATTAAGCTACATATATATATGACCATTTTTATTAAGATTGTGAAATGAAAAAAAGTATTTAGAGACCACAGACCTAGCCTCAGTTTCTTTCTTCCTCTGTATATTGAGGGTGTTGTTTTGGGGTTTAGGAAAAATACATACACACAAGTACATACACATTTATATATATATATATACATATATATATATGTATATATATATATTATATTTATAAGAAACATTTTTATATTCTATTCTATTAAATTGGCAAAAGAATTATCGTACCTTTCCAAGGATTCTGTGATCATAAGAAAATAATACCACATAGTTGAGATTACTCTGTGGTTCACTCCCAACATGGTTCTCTCCAGAAAAAACTGATTTAGTTCATAATTTTATAGCAGATAAGAAATGTGATGACTTTCATTTAAAAAAAATTTTTTTAATGCTTATTTATTATTGAGAGACAGAGAGACACAGAGCATGAGCAGGGGAGGGGCCAAGAGATGGAGAGATGCAGAATCTGAAGCAGGCTCCAGGCTCCGAGCTGTCAGCACAGAGCCCAACGCGGGGCTCGAACTCACAAACCACAAGATCATGACCTGAGCCGAAATCGGACGCTTAACCGACTGAGCCTCCCAGGTGCCCTGAAATGTGATGACTTTCAGATGAAGCTGTTGATATTAAAATTAAAACACAAGTGGAACATTGGTACATTTGATAAATGTTTTCTCACACGAGATGCTAAAACAGAGTACTTCTTTCCTCATTGGCCCAACCTTCCTGGGTTTCACATATTTTGAGAAAATGGTTTCTAAATGATAAAAAAACTGCCCATGTATGGCTTAAGGAAGCATATTCATGTCTTTTAGGTTTCTGAAGGATTCTGGCCACTGACTCAATTCTATGACTTCCTGCACTGGAACAGAAATCCCCAGTGGCCCAGATTTGCACATCCAGCCCTATCTGCATGGCAACAGGCCTTTGTACAACGGCCTCTTGGAAAAATAAAGTTGACTTACACCGAGCACCCAATAAACTCTAGATAGATTAACGATGTAAATGAGGCCATAAAAGCACTAGTATTTGACTATGTATGAATTTTGCAAACTTTTCCAAAATGTTTTGACAAGTCTAATAGAAAAATTGGCAAAGAACAAAACAAACCACTTCTCCAAGAAGCCATAATGAGCAATACTTTATGAAATATGAAAATGTTCAACCTCATTAGTATTATAGAAATAAAATTAAGACAAGATGCCGTGTTCGCCTATCGAAATGGCCAATTAGAAAAAAAAAAAAAAAAAAAAACCCTCTACATTAGCCAAAGCCGGTAAAGAAGGGGAGAGAAACCATCTCTTACACCCTAGGCGAAAGGGTCCTTGCTACATTGCTAATACCCCCTGGTGAAAGCTTAGTAAAACCTATCAAAAATTTTATGAATATACCTTTGATTCGGCTATTTCACCTCAAAGATTTCACCCGAACCAAAACATCATAAGCGCACACAAGAATTTATGTTCAGATAGGTCTGTGCCAACATTTTAAATCACATTAGCTACCATTAATTCAGTGCTTACCATGTGCCAAGCGTTATGCTGAAACTTTTATATGTGCCATCTCATTTCAGCCTTGTAAAAAAAACCTCATGAGGCCCTCTCTGTAATTTCCATTTAACGAGGGAGAACACTCCAGGCTTAGAGGTTGGGTGAGTTAGCCAAGAATGTACAAACAGCAAGTGTGCAAATGCTAGCCCTCGATCTCAACAGCCTCACATAACAACAAGAAAGGAAGATGAAAAATAGCAACCAAAGCAGGGAGTTTGATAAATAAATTATGGCATATCAAATAATGGATGATTATGAAGGCATTTACGGATGATGAGGTGAAAGAACAATTAAGAACCTGGGGAAAATGTTCACAATGTATGACGAAGTGAAAAAAGGTGATGCGAAAGAATATATACTTTGTAATCTTAGCGTTGATAAAATGCTAATAGGGCTTGCCTGCAGATGTGGATTTATTTGAGATTTTTACTTTTTTCTGTACACTTCTCTATATGTCACGTTTTCTACAAATATATGTTTGGCTTTTATACTTAGATGCAGTGTTACTAGAAATAAAATGAATGAATTAGTAATTAAAATGAAAGAAGCTTTTATGTCCATAGACACGCTCTTGGGATACATTCTAATACTAATGTAAAACTGTGGAATCCTGAATTTCAGTATCTTCATATCGAGCTTATTCTCCATATTTGACTCGTGTCTCTTTTGTTAATATTCAAACCCTTCTTCATTTTTTTTGCAAATGTAATATGGTTTTTTGTTCATTATTTAAGAAGAAATACATAGACATACTCAAAAAAATTTGACAAAATGGTACAAAATAAGGTATGAACCATATCTTCAACCTCACATTAGCACCCCTTATCCTCAGAGGCAAACACCCCTGATCCAGTCTGTTCTCAGTTCTCCTGGTGGTGACTAGCACAATTTAGATGGCTTGTCCGTGTGTCTTTTCACCAGTTTACCACCTTCAGATGGGTGATGATTCTTGTGATTCTCCAATGTGAGAGATGAGGAAAATAGCTCATCTAATATAACATATGCTTTTGGGGCGCCTGGGTGGCTCCAGCAGTTGAGCGTCCAACTCTTGGTTTCAGCTTAGGTCATGGTGTCAGGGTTGTGGGATCGAGCCCCACGTTGAGTCGAGTCCCGCGTTAGACTCTGTGTTGAGCATGGAGCCTGCTTAAGATTCTCTTTCTCCCTCTCCATCTGTCCCTCTCCCCCCTTCTCTCTCTAAAATAAAAATAATAAAATGTGGGGTGCGTGGGCGGCTCAGTCGGTTAAGCCTCTGACTTTGGCTCAGGTCACAATCTCCCTGTTTGTGAGTTTGAGCCCACGGTGGGCTCTGTGCTGATGCCTCAGAGCCTGGAGTCTGCTTCGGATTCTGTGTCTCCCCCTCTCTCTCTGTCCCTCCCCTGCTTGTGTTCTCTCTCTCTCCTCTCAAAAATAACTAAATAAACTTAAACTAAATATTTTATTTTAAAATAATAAGGTTTAAAAAAACATATGCTTTAAAATCTTAGTTTTCATAAAATACACGATAGAATGTTAATAAGAGCCATCTCTGGCTGTGGAATTACTTTTTGTTGATACACGTCTCTATATTTCCACTTTTTTCTATACTCATCAGGCCCAAACCGTTTTAAAGGTGGATCTCCAAAATCAAAAATATTGATGGTAATGAAGACATTATTGAAAATTATATGGCTGAGTTGAGTAAAAATACAATTCAACAAAAACTTTTCTATCTATGTCTGGAATCAAAACAAATCAAAACAAATTAAAATAGAAATAGAAAAACAATTGCTATGGAAGAATTCCTTGTATCAATTATATCAAGTAGATTTTTAAAAAAATAGGGCATTGAATGCTTGAACATGTTTTTCTTTCTTTCTTTCTTTCTTTCTTTCTTTCTTTCTTTCGAGAAAGAGAGAGAGCATGAGCACAGGAGAGGGGTGGAGGGAGACAGAGAATCTCAAGCACACTCCACATGGAGCCTGATGTGGGCCACCCAGGAGCCCCTGCTTTAACATATTAATATGACATTAATTACATATATTTGTGGTAAGAGCCAAAATACTAAATGACTGATGAACCCTGACTAATCAGGACAGAAACCAGTTCAATCAGAATGATGCCAGCCAGGTCATCTTCCCACACTGGATCAGTCAGAGTTCTGGTTATGAGTCTGGTCTTAGTTCTAGAAACAGTGAAAGGTGATGAGGCTACTCCTTAAGAAAAATTATTACTCCTCTCTTCAACCACTTGGAGGAAATCGTTATAGTTTCTTGAGTTAAGGAGAAGCTAACCTCCTTAGTGTTAAGCTTAACTTCCTTATTCATCAAGGAGTCTTGACAGAATTTAGGAGTTCAAAGAGGACAGGAGCTAGAGCAAATCACCTGCCTTGGGAGCAAAATTTAGGAGAGCATCCAAAAAATTTGGTCAAGATAACATTTTAGTGCAATATTTAAAAGCTCAAAGTTCATACAGAAAGTCCATGATCAATAAAACATCTAATTTTTTTTTTAAGTTTTTTTAACGTTTATTTATTTTTGAGACAGAGAGAGACAGAGCATGAACGGGGGAGGGGCAGAGAGAGAGGGAGACACAGAATCGGAAACAGGCTCCAGGCTCCGAGCCGTCAGCCCAGAGCTCGACGCGGGGCTCGAACTCACGGACCGCGAGATCGTGACCTGGCTGAAGTCGGATGCTTAACCGACTGAGCCACCCAGGCGCCCCTAAAACATCTAATTTTTAAATAAAAACAGGATTGCTGTTACTGATTTTTTTTTTTTTTCTTTGCTTCAGGCTCCAAGTTGGCTCAGCATGGCACTGGGTTCACAGCTCCCAGCTTCATTGAATTGCCCATAAAACCCCATCCCAATATTCAGGAAGCCACATCTTCCCAAACAGTATTCTACCTTGAAAATAAGTGATCCTGGGGCGCCCGGGTGGCTCAGTCGGTTAATGGTCTGACTTCGGCTCAGGTCATGATCTCGCAGTTTGTGGGTTCAAGCCCCGCGTCGGGCTCTGGGCTGACAGCTCGGAGCCTGGAGCTTGCTTCAGATTCTGCATCTCCCCCTCCCTTGCTCATGTTCTGTCTGTCTGTCTCTCGAAAATAATAAACATTTGGAAAAAAGAAAAGAAGGGATCCTGCTAGATTAAGAAATCTATTTACATTTCAATTCAGCCACCTGGTACGTCAGGCTTTGGGTTTGGTGTTCAGAAATCTTAGCCCAGTGGCTGCAGGATAAGGGTTTCCTTTAGGGCAGTCATCAAAGCTTGCAAGTTCCTCACAGAGACCGGGAGGTAGAAATTTAAAACCCTGACCTCATCATTTCCCATCCCCTAAGTTCTCCGGAACACTTTGGAGCACCCAAGCAACACTGTTACACTCCTGTTTTCACCCAAATGTTCTGTGGCAGCAGTCCCTTGGCCATTCAAAGACTTGTCTTCTCTAAGCGCTCAATTGCAGGTTACCAACAGCCAATAATTTCCATAACTGTTGTGCCACTACCTGCCACGGCCACCAGCCCTCCCTTATCGCTGGAAATAGCGTCATTCGTGACTTTAAACCAGGTCAAAAAAAAAAAATGAATCCCGCAGAACCCAGAATTAATTCAGAGAACACATCCTTAAGGTTCTACTCTTCTGGAACCAACTCTCGCTACTAAAATAGGGATCGGTCAGACTTCAGTTAGAGAAACAAAACAACTGATAATATCGACTATATAGAGAATAAAGGGTTTATTATAGGGCAGGGCAGGCAGTTGGGAAGGAAAGATAGATCTGAAACATGGGAAAGCAAAGAACGGAATCCAGGAGGAACAAGCTGAAACCTATTCACTATATAGGAAATACATACCAATAAACGTGGAGGAAAATAGAAAGCCTCCTTAGTAAACAAAGAAACAAATCAATACTTACAGGAGATAACACTTTTCACGCAGAAAAATCAGCAAAAAGTCTTAAACCTAGTAATGCTGTGTACTGAATGAAGTGAACACAAAAACCTGAACAATTGCCTGTGGAAATGGGGATGTGTAGGCTTCTTTAAAAGCCATTTAGCAACATAACCAAGACCTGTAAAATATGCATAGTGTGGAGAATAGACAAGCATCTCCCATCAGTGGATGATACAGACAAGTCAAAGCCAGAACCAAGTATATATGAGATATATTAATAAATGCTAACTTTTATCGAAGGTCTACTATGAGCCGGGGTCATTGGCAAGTATCTACATGCGTTGCTTCATTTAATCCTAAAAGCAAGTTTATGAGATACTATTACATTATCCCATTTTACAGAGTAGGTATAGGCTCAGAAAGGTTAAATAACTTGCCTAAAATCATGGAACTGGTGGATGGTCAAACCGTGATTCAAATCCAGGTCTGTCTTTTTTTTAAGTCTATTCATTTTTGAGAGACAGAGAGAGACAGAGTGTGAGTGGGGGAAGAGGGGAGAGGGAGACACTGAATCCAAAGCAGGCTCCAGGCTCTGAGCTGTCAGCACAAGCCAGATGTAGGACTTGAACCCACGAACCTTGAGATCATGACCTGAACTGAAGTCGGACACTCAACGGCCTGAGTCATCCAGGCGGCCCATCCAGGTCTTTCTGGTATCAGAAATATTTCAGATTACTAGGGAAAAGGGTGCTTTTTTTAATGCACGGTGTTAGGAAAGCTGGCATTTCATCTAGAATAAAATCATCTCTAACTTAGAGCAGTGATTTGTAATCCTTTTCAGTTCAGGGTCCACTTAAAAAAAATCGGGTAAGAGATATTGATCCTTTTCTCACACATAGACAACACCCACACCCACAACCCCCCCCATGGCAAATATATATATAGACTATATATATATAGATACATAGACTATATATAGATATATAGATATAGATATAGATATAGATATAGATATAGATATAGAGTCTTCTGTGAAGCTCTGTTGGAGTTTTGGAGCCTAGAAGCCGTTGAACTTTAAAGGAACCCCTACCAGATACCAATATATATTCCAGATGGATTGAAACTTTAAATCTAAAAATTAAACATAAGAAGAGTCTTTGTGCAAATATAAATCAGGCACCTAAATCTCCAGCCTTGGTTCCTTTATCTGGAAAAAGACGAGGGTAATAATATCTACCACAAAGCCTTTTATAAAGATTAAATGAGAAAATACAGGGGCGCCTGGGTGGCTAAGTCAGTTGAGTGTCTGACTCTTGATCTCTGTTCAGGTCTTGATCTGTGTCATGAGTTCAAGCCCTGCACTGAAAAAAAAAATGGGAAAATACACAAAATATTTAACACAGTGTCTGTCACATAGAACTTGGTCAAAATTAATCAGCTCTCTGCTCTCTATTTATGCATATATACTTACATATATACACACGTATAACATGTTATGTATATGTTATGTAACTGCTTATAAATAAATACATGCATTTATGAAAATATTTTCACAAATTTGGAAATATTAAAGAATTTCTGAACATAACACCCAAAACAGGCACCATATCAGTTGGTTAAGTGTCAACTTCAGCTCAGGTCATGATATCATGGTTCATGAGTTTGAGCCCCGCATCAGGTTCTGTGCTGACAGCTCAGAGCCTGGAGACTATTTCGGATTCTGGGTCTCCCTGTCTCTCTCTGCTCCTCCCCTGCTTGTGCTCTGTCTCTCTCTGTCTTTCAAAAAACTAAATAAATGTTAAAAAAGAAAAAAAGAAGAAATACTTATTGAACATTGGCTATCTTCCAGACCCTGTTCTAGAAACTGGGGACACAATGGTCGCCGAAACAAATCCGAACCCCTGCTGGTGTGAAGCTGACCCTTCAGTGGAAGGCTCAGACTGGAACCTACTTGGTGCACAGAGGGGCTGTGAGTGCAGCAGGGATGTGGATTAACCGTCCAGCCACTTTACAGAGGCAGAGACTGAACAGCACCCAGGGAGGGAGGCAGGAGGCAGGTTGTTGGGCTTTGTCCCGCAAAGGCTACCCAGGGAGCACTCTTCATCAGGGAGGATGGCAGAGAGAATTGGAACAGTGGGAAGGGTGCAGAACGGGATGGGCAGGAGCCAGGGAGGGGGTGAGAAGAATGAGTGCAGAGAAAGTTTGCAGTAAGCAGGGGCCAACTCCAGGTGACCTTGTAAGCACGCTTCCCAAACCCTGCTTTCTGGATGCAGGTTTGGGGATGTTACTTCTGGGAGACGCGAGGGCTTGGGTCAGGATAATGCCATACACTCTTGGGTAATGAACTTGGACTGCAGAGTTGAATGTGCTTGGGGAATGTGTCATTTACTCGTTACAGGAATGTTGCCTATAGAAGAAAATGGAAAAAGCTTTTTAAAGTCTTAATGAGTTTGGTTATATAGGAGTTTGATTTCCATCTCATAAATAATAAACAGTCCTCAATATGCTGCTTCCAACTTCCCTTTCAATTGCTCATGTTAATCTTGCAAAGAAAATAATCAAGAAAAATATGGAAAACGCCGTCTCCCTGCTGGAAGAAAACATCTCTTGAATAGCATAACATCTCGGCTACAAGGTTTAGAAGCTTATTAACTGTATCTGCCTCATTGGTTTTCCTATTTAGACAATCCTTCCCCCATAATCTAATCAATGTTAAAATGAAACACGGCTTTAATTGAACAATACGTCTGTTCTAATAAGGTTTGTTAAACTCGAAGTAGAATCCTCTGACCAAGATTGAAACTAAAAAAAGAAGCAGAAATTGTTTCTAGATAATTCCTATAGTTAGTCACATATCTTTATTGATACTTTTTTTATTGTGGTATCTTCTATTTATTTATTTTTTAATGTTGATGTTTGAAAGAGAGAGCATGAGTGGGAGAGGGGCAGAGAGATCCTAAGCGGGGTCTGAGCTAAAAACAGCGAGCTTGATGCAGGGCCCGAACTCACTGACCGGGAGATCATGACCTGAACCAAAGTCAGATGCTCAACTCACTAAGCCACCCAGATGCCCCTATTGTGGTATCTTTTAAAAGAAAGATACTCAGGGCGCCTGGGTGGCTCAGTCAGTTAAGCTTCCAACTTTGGCTCAGGTCATGGTCTCACGGCTTGTGAATTCGAGCCCCACGTCAGGCTCTGTGCTGACAGCTCAGAGCCTGGAGCCTGTTTCAGATTCTGTGTCTCCCTCTGTCTCTGCCCCTCCCCAACTTGTGCTCTGTCTCTCTGTCTTTCAAAAATAAATAAATGTAGGGGCGCCTGGGTGGCGCAGTCGGTTAAGCGTCCGACTTCAGCCAGGTCACGATCTCGCGGTCCGTGAGTTCGAGCCCCGCGTCAGGCTCTGGGCTGATGGCTCGGAGCCTGGAGCCTGTTTCCGATTCTGTGTCTCCCTCTCTCTCTGCCCCTCCCCCATTCATGCTCTGTCTCTCTCTGTCCCAAAAATAAATAAAAAACGTTGAAAAAAAAAAAATTAAAAAAAAAAAAAAATAAATAAATGTAAAAAAAAAAATTAAAAAAAAAAAAAGATACTCAAAGGATATCTGTATACATGGGACAGATTAACTTTACCGTGTCACTTGCGAAGGCAGTTTAGGCAGATGGACAGAAAATCACTATGTCTTATTTATTTCTATTTCCCAAGTATTTGACTGGGTCCTTTTCTCTTCACTCCATATGCTCCTGCCGGAGATCACATCTAACCCCCAAGTGTGCTGTCTGTTCAAGTCCTCGTGATTTCATTCCATCCTTCCTCCCTGTCTCCTGGCCCAGCACTTAACTCACCACGCACACCCCGAGCTATGGGCTCAGGCGAAAACGTACAGTTCCTCAAACAGGATTTGCTCTCATAGCCTTTATGTCTCTGCAAGCACTATTTCTTCTACCTGAAGTTTTCACCTGCCTTCTCCTGTCTGTCCGTCTCATAAGCCTAAGAATTTTAAAAGATGCTAGTTTGGAGGCTAGATGGTCTCTACCCAAATCTGTGTTGCCACTGCTGAGCTGGGTAAGCTTGGGCGAGTCTGTCTCTGTGAGTCTCATTTTCCTCATCTGAAGATGGAATAACAGAAGTATTCATTTCATGCGTTGTTATAAAAGTTAAGTGAGATAATGCGCGTGACTGGCCCATTCTAAATACGCAAAACTGGTTCTAGCCATCAGTAGGATTACAATGATTTCTCCCATGACAGTTCTACTTCTCTCCACATAACCATCTTGATTCAGGATGAAGAGAGATAGGAAATCTTTTGAAGGTGGGTTATTGGCAACAACAATCACTGATGTCACTGCTCAGTCCCTAGGGTAGCTCAGGAAGTCCTAGACAGGTAGAGGTCATTTTGGCAGTGGGACGGCAGCTGATGACATTATTGCCATGGATCTTTATAGCATTTCTTTCTAAGCCCAAGCCAGGACTTCGGTTCCAATGCTACTCTTGAATACCAAGCTAGCAGCATTCTGCACTGAGTGGAAAGTGTCCAGACTGAGGGTAAGAAGCTTTTCCCTCTGGCTTTAACTCAGCCAGTAATCAAATGTTATCCCTGGACAGATGACTTCACTTCCCTGGGCGCGTGTCCTGATTTATAAGACAAACAAGAGAGTTACCTTATGTAATCTCTAAATATCTTTCCAACTCTAGGGTTCTCTGATTCTAAATGGGGAAACTCATTCTGTATTTGCTGTTTGTGGACTCATGAGGCTTCCTTGGGTGTGCTGAGTCAGGCCCTGCTCCATCTGGGTATGTGGAGGGGGTCAGTCGGTGTCATTCCCGCTTGAAAGAGGACAAGGACTTTAGAGTCTGTGGGAAAAAAGTGGAGGGGCCTCAGGCTTTCTAATAGATTGCCTTCTCGATGTGTCTGTGTATACACATATGCAATATGCAGACTATAAATATAAATAAAGCATAATACCATATAACTTAAGTTCAATATTTACCTTCTTATAGAAGTTTCCAGAATCTAATGAAGAACAATGGAGTATACAGGACGATGTCAAATCTTTGTGATTTAATTCAGGTTTCCTTTTACTCTTTTTAAAAAAAAATTTTTTTTAACGTTATCTATTATTGAGAGACAGAGAAGGACAGAGCATGAGCAGGGAAGGGGCAGAGAGAGAGGAAAACACAGAATGCAAAGCAGGCTCCAGGCTCCGAGCTGTCAGCACAGAGCCTGACGTGGGGCTCAAACTCACAAACCACAAGATCATGACCTGAGCCGAAGTCAGACGCTTAACCGACTGGGCCACCCAGGCGCCCCATAGGTTTTCTTTTACTCTTAATCCACTTGGCAAGCGATTCTCCGAAGGGGAAATAGAAGTGTTTTATCAAGCTATTTAAGACACAGGAGTCAAGGGGCGCCTGGGTGGCTCAGTCGGTTAATCGTCTGACTTCAGCTCAGGTCATGATCTCGCGGTCCGTGAGTTCGAGCCCCGCGTCGGGCTCTGTGCTGACAGCTCAGAGCCTGGAGCCTGTTTCAGATTCTGTGTCTCCCTCTCTCTCTGCCCCTCCCCTGTTCATGCTCTGTCTCTCCCTGTCTCAAAAATAAATAAAATGTTAAAAAAAAAGAAAAGAAAAAAAAAAGACACAGGAGTCAAAACTTACGAACCAAAAGCAAACAACAACCTCTTCACAAACGCTTCTAACAAGCTATTGAACTATCTTCCTTGGAGGATGCAGAAGCTTTAGGAAATGTGGGTCTTCCGTTAGAGATCCTTGATGTGTCTTCTTGGTTCTAACAAAGAAGAGTGAAAAATCAAAAATAGAAACCACTTTGAGGATGCTCAGGGGCCCTTAGTGCAAGTCCCCTTGTAAGACATCTTTATTAACACTAAAAATCCTCCAAGATCCCTCCCCTACGGTCATGACAGATGCCTTTGAAAGTCTCCCCACAGTGGGAAGACTTCTGAAAATTTTAGTCCTGCACTTCACGGAGTTTACAGAAACTACAAGAGTAGTGTCTGCTGCATTTATCAAGCAAGAAGTAATTGAAAACAGCAGGTAGTTGTGCCTTAGTCACTGAAAGAGGTCTGTTTGCCAATTGATACATGGGGCTCTGAGGTCGGGAACTCCCATTATAGCTCCTGGGTGGTATTCAGGTTCAGTAAATCCCCTGTGTGTCTGGGCAACTGGATTCCTAAATCTTAAGACTATTTTCATCCACCAGGGAAAGAATTAGAGAAAAGTGGAATCTCCTTAGGAAACCCATTTTGCTTCAAAATATTTGTTGACGTGAACATTATCGGCACGATTTTGAAAAGTCTTATTTAATTGTGCATTGAAAAAATCCTCTTTCTTGGGGGGCGGGGTAAGATCCCAAAGAAAACAAAACAGAACAAAATGTAGCAGTAAGCTTCAGAAACAGGGTAGGTGATCCCTATGTCTCATAATTCCCGATTACAATTATTGGATATTGTGGCCTCACAAATTCCTGTTCAAGAAATTCTAGTGTTAATAATGTCTATATTGTATACTTTAAGCTGCCTGTTACATACACATACATATAAAAACAAAAATCCTCGTTCAACCTTTTTCCCCATGAGATTCAAAAAAAAATATGGTCACCATAATGCAACACCAAGAAAGCATCTTGACACTGTATTCAGCACTGGACAGTCTTCTAAAAGTCAGAGGAATTGAACCTTAGCCCTTATGGGTCTTAGTAAACTTCTCAATGGTAGGCCAGGTGGAAGGTAGACCTGGCTAAAGAAATTAAAAGCTGATTTTGAGCAGAAAGACTTTGGGATATTTAAGCCAAAGAAGAAAATATTAAAAAAAGTATATAATGATTTCCACAAACGTTATCGACACCGAAATCCACAACGTTGATCGCTAACTTGATGTTTGATCACAGGTGGCTTACCCCACATGGTAAGGGATTGGCGCAAATTCATCCACGTGCTCTCAAGCTGGGCCCTTTGTGACTATCCGCGTACCATCGGGTGGTAGCCAAGGAATCCCTGATTCCACAACAGGGATAGATGTGGTGGCTCCTCCAGAGGCTGGACTCCAGCTTTACAGAGATGATGTTAATTACATGGGTAGTGGGTCTACATTCTCTAAGCACAAGAAAAGGATCGCAGGATTCACCACAGCAGAGAAACTCAGTGTCATGGGTTAGGAAGAAATTCTTGCTGTAAGAACAGCGAAACGTGAGCCCAAAGGAGATGGTGGGATGTGGGGCGGAGAGAGAGGGAGAGAGAATCCAAAGCAGGCTCCGAGTTGACAGAGCAGAACGCTCACGTACCGTGAGATCACGACCTGGGCCAAGATCAAGAGTAGGACGCTTAACCGACTGAGCCACCCAGGTGCCCCCCTCAAAAAACCACAGGCATTTAAAGACTTGGCTGCGATTACTAATATTTCCCCTCAAAACCAGCTTTCTTACTTCAGGTTTTGGAACGTGCTAGCCAACCTCTCGCCTGTCCCCAAGGCTGTTGCATACTGCTTATGACTTACGATTTTCATACGTCTTCTGAGACTTAGGACTTCAGGGTGTGCCTGGGGTATGGATGCAGAGTCCTTCCTTCCCACTAGTGGCCGGTACTCCCTGAAGATCTACCCTTACAAAGGAGCAGATACTGAAGACCTTGCATTTCTTGCCCTGAGGCTGAGCCAATGGCTCTGTGTCATCTGACCATGGCCGCTGAGAGAATGCATTGGAAACTGCTATCACAGTCTGGTTATATACTGGCACTC
Source organism: Neofelis nebulosa (assembly GCF_028018385.1). Lineage (NCBI taxonomy): Eukaryota > Metazoa > Chordata > Mammalia > Carnivora > Felidae > Neofelis > Neofelis nebulosa. The sequence goes on along the minus strand of NC_080794.1, from coordinate 3,873,031 downwards.
ACAACACTAGCTAACTTGAGCCAAGAACAAGTGGTCCAGAAGAAAAACTTCTTCAGTCTCACTAAAACTCTTTACAGATACGGAGATGGGAACTTTTCAGGGGCTTTTGGAAAGAAGACTCGAGTCTATCTTCATTAAGTGAGTCAGGGGAGGGGAGAAAAGGAGATGCCTGCGTACTGCAGACAATGGACTATGACTACTGTTTTGCCTTTTAATATCCGTGTTACTGATGAGGAAATGAAAACTCTCTGGACCAATGCGAAGCTGGATTTCTTTTCTGTTCCCCTCTTGCTCCCCTGTCTGGATCCTCTGACATCTTGTCCACCTTGACACACACAAATCTGGCTGGCCTTCCAGACCCTCTGCCAAGCGGCCGCCTTTCTCCACCTCTCCCCATACTCTCCAAGTTAGAAGTCATGACTTGTTCTTTTGAGCTCCGGTTGCTCCCTTTCTGGATCTTTCTTCTTGCTTTAGAATTAGCGTTTGTAACTCCTCCTTGTAGACAATTTGCTCTTTGAGGCTCTGGTCTGGACTACACGTGACTCATGTTATAGCTTCTCAGTTTTCAGTGCTCAGTGAAGTACTTGTTATAAAAATTAACATGACTGGGATATCCTATTTGCTGGTGTCCTTAAAATAAACTACTGGGGAAAAGCAAAATGAAAGACAAAGCATCTCAGACTTACCAGGTCCCCATTGCCAAGAGGATGTTTTCTTTTGTTTAGAAAGATTGATCTTAGCTTAAGAGCAAGGGTACGTTTTCTTGCTTGGGCAAATCACTTGCAAGGCTACTGGCGGCGGGAGCTCAAATAGATTCTGGCTTACTGCTGAGAGCTGGCTAGGAGGACGGGGAGAAGGAGAGCAACCTGGGAAGAATTACACAGCTGGATGCAAGACACCTGCCACCTGTCTGATATAAGGGTGATGTGCCCCCCAAAGCTTATGATCGCCAGTCAAGCCACACTGGGGAGGGCTGATTTGGGTCAAATTACATTACAGAACCCAAAATGGAGACACTAACCAGAAGGCATAGCGTTGTAAAATATCAGCACCCCATCAGGAAAATAATGAACCCCCCCCAGAACACTCAGTGCCCTTCTCCATGGTTACTCCAACATGCCCTTTACATTCAAATAATTTCACGCCAAACAGTAAATATAAAAGAGCTCAGCACAGGCGAGAAAATAGAACAGATCTCTATAGAAGGGAGAGGGAGAAAGATAAAAAACAGAAAAGAAAAGGCTGATACCCACTTACACCTTAGACTCACTGCTCTGGCCCCATCCCCCAACTTCGGGATGTTTCTGGAGACCAGGGTTCTTTTTTATTATATGTGATTCATGGTGTGGATTTGAGCACTTCCTACACTCAGAGGTTAGTTTCCCCATCTAAGAAGTGGGATAGTAAAATCTGCCATTTATCAATGACACAGGGGTGAGAGACGGGCTTCCAGCTCAGTGTGAAATGTACATGAACTCTTTCAGGCCTCAGGGTGCCTGCTAGTGAATTACTTAAGAGTACTTAATGGCATCCTGGCAACCTGATGGTTTGCCAAAATAGGAAATGCACTCAAGAAAATCCTTCTCATTCAGTTTCAGTTGGGAGAAGAATTCCTCTAGAAAGTTCAATTTCAGCGTGAGCCTGGCTGAGTGCTTACCCTGACGGCTGAAGGTTGCTGTAGTTATTCACAAGGGGGCATTAAGTTAATGTGTCACTTGAATAGCAAACGATGCACAATGGCTGAGGTCAAATTGTACGCGTGCATTCGTTAATTCACTAGGGGGTAGTGGTAAAATCATTAGTTAATCGATGCCCATGAACTGACCTGAAGGAGTAGGTGCTGCTTCCAAAAAGGTCAACTCATTCCCGGCGGGTTGGCGGGGGGGGGGGGGGGGGGGGGGTGGTTGGAGGGAGAGAAATGGCGCACTGGATAAACCCTGAGCCAGGCAGATTTCCCAATCTTAGAAACCTTAACTGTAGCAACATTTTCCCAGTTACATAACTGCACTAACAGGGCTAAGAAGAGTCCACCAGAGGAGAAAAAAAAATGCTCACCGTTCTTGCCTTATAGGTTCCTAAGAAAAGTTCTGAGGGGGAGCCATCCCACAATATGCCATTCTGGCATATTGGTTATTTTGCATTAAAGTTGCCTAAGAAACAGTGCAAGGACACTCTGACCCTCTTTTGCCCTCCTGAAAGCAGGAGATAAATTTCCCATGTGGAGGGTACCCTCCCTGTAGCTGGAGGGTAGAAGGCACCCTTATCACCAGAGATAAGGAATGTAGAACCCAGAAGGTTGTATAAACAGAACTTGTAACTTCTTCGCTCACTTGCTCCCCCAAGCCCAAACTTCCTTGTCTTGCCAATTCTTCACAGATTTATTGTCTCTTTGTCTAAATGGATAAAAAGTTGCCTGCTTTGGCAGCTTCGGCTCATAACGTACGAGCTCCTGCGTGTATGAAATTACATTTGTTTTTCTCCTGTTAATCTGTCTTATGTCAATTGAATTCTTAGGTCAGCCAAAGAACCTAGAAGGGCAGAAGGAAAAGAATTCCTCCCCCACAGTTACCATCCTAGTAGCCCAGTCCCAGGGCTTACAACTGCCCACGGTGCTGTAAGGCAGGATGGAGAGAAGGCTGTGAAACCCACAATTATGTAAAACAGAAGTCGGACAAGGAACCGTGCACCCCAATCTTGCCAGACTAAGCCCCTGAGTCAAAGACCAATTACCTCGGTTCAAAGAATTTCAAAGCAGAAATAAACCTCCAAGGAAAACTGATGGAACTGCCAAAAAGGAGCCTGAACACACTTAGTCTCGGGATTGGGTTCCGATCCCACATTGGCAATTCTCCCCCAGAATTTCTATTTTCAAAACTTTAACTGAGCTTGGCGACTGTAAGCCAAGCTTTTAACAAGGCACTTTTCACCTGGTTTTTGGTTGGCACTGTTGCAAAAACACGGAAGGCTGGTATTTGGCAAATCGGCAATGCATGTTTAAGAATCAGTTTACCGAGGAAGAGCCTGGGTAATTGTGAAATACGTCATTACCTGAAATGAGAGGGAACAGTCTGGGGTTGGAACTCTGTCTTCACCTGGGTGGACAAGGTAACTCCACATTCATCGTAACCTTACGGGAAAAGGTAGACAGATTAAGTGACGATGTAATTTAATAATATTTCTCCTAAATTATGCAACAGTGTAAAGCTTTTTGGAGTCAGTGGTCCTTTCCTTGCTCCTGAACTTTCTGTTTTCCAACTTCCTAGAACAGGAAAATAGAGTTGTAGAAGGAGCCGTGTAGTGTCGAAGTCAGACCTGCAGTTCTGCCGACCCATCTTCCCCATTAACTGGCTCCGTGTCTATTCATAAGTCGTGTAGCCTCTCTGAACTTCAGCTTTTCTGTCTAAAAAACCCTGACGGGATGCGGTAAAGTAACCCCCAACCCTTCCTAGTTCTTACTTTGTAAATTTCTCCGAGCAACAGTGCCGTCGACACAAGCAGCCTAATTCTCAAAGACAGAAAAGAATTCCTCCCCCTAAATTCTCCTTTCTTAAATTGCAACTTACTCACCTACTTTGATGTTTGCTTCAGGAACGGAGGTTCTAACGTGGGATTTCTGGATCAGTTGAGGACTTCTCAAGGAGCAGGCAGGGGAAAAAGAGCCACGAGGCCGTGGGCACGAATGAAGCCCACCTCATCTCAGGGAGATAGGTGAAAGGCATTGCTTGCTTGAGCAGTTTAGCAAATGCCTTTGTAAGAAAATTTTAAAACAAACAAAATCCAAAATAGCCCCAAACTCATAGAAAAGGAGATCAGATGTGTGGTTACCAGTGGCAGGGGGAGGGGAGATTGGAGAAATGGTCAAAAAGCACAAGATACGTAAGTCCTAGGGCTGGAACGTGCAACATGGTACCGATATTTAACGCTGCTGTATGATATGGAGAAAGGCTCAGTGAGTAGATCTAGAAGTTCTTATCACAAAGAAAAAAATTTTTTTTTTCTTTGAGTGTGAGCAGGGGAGGGGCAGAGAAAGAGGGAGACACAGATTCCAAAGCAGGCTCCAGGCTCCAAGCTGTCAGCACAGAGCCCGACATGGGGCTCGAGCTCACAAACCGTGAGATCATGACCTGAGCCGAAGTCGGACGCTTAACCGACTGAGCCACCCAGGCACCCCAGATATCTTATTTCTTCATAAACTTCCTTCTTGTCCCATTTGTAATTATTGGTACTATGTATTTCTCTTTTCTCTCTTTTCATTTATAAATCTTAAAACTTGTGAAGATTATATTTTAAGAATGGTAATGGAAGGAGAATGGCTTTCATATTCAACACTAGAAACATTTTTTTTTTTTTTTTTTTTTGGTAATCACTGATTTTCTTTGTAGCCACCCTATACAATGACACTCCTTGACCATTATCTAAATTCAATTCATAGAGGGAGATGTAAAGGGGAGCTCTCGAATTTCTTCAAAATTCCTTCCGGAGCTTGCTGGAGTGTGTACATGGAATGGGGTAAAAGCTCATACACAGGCATTATAATGTGAGCTAATACAGCCAGGGGGTCCCCACATTCCATCTATAGACGGACCCACTTCTAATGGTGTTTGAATCAGAGCTGGCACAAAATAAGAATAAAGATATTTTGGGGCGCCTGGGTGGCTCAGTCGGTTGAGCGGCCGACTTCGGCTCAGGTCATGATCTCACGGTCCGTGAGTTCGAGCCCCGCGTCGGGCTCTGTGCTGACCGCTCAGAGCCTGGAGCCTGTTTCAGATTCTGTGTCTCCCTCTCTCTGACCCTCCCCCGTTCATGCTCTGTCTCTCTCTGTCTCAAAAATAAATAAAACATTAAAAAAAAAAAGAATAAAGATATTTTTGCACGTTTTTCATAAACTTAAATATGTTCAAACTAAAGCACTGTCCTTTATAAACACATAAATATCTTCATGTTAAAATGTCATTTTTAAAAAACGTTTATTTATTTATTTTGAGAAAGAGCGAGAAACAGAGGGCACAAGTAGGGGAGGGGCAGAGAGCGAGAGGGAGAGAGCCGTGCTGTCAGCACAGAGCCTGACCCGGGGCTTGATCTCATGAGCTATGAGATCATGACCTGAGCTGAAACCAAGAGTCAGATGCTTAACTGACTCAGCCACCCAGGTGTTCCAAAATGTCACTTTTTAATAAACTGGCAATGGTACTAAATGAGAGGGGTTTTAGTTTTTTGTTTTTGTTTTTTGCTTTCACGTTATTTTGGGTATAACCATTGTACAATCCAGTGCTGCTTGTCAGATCAAAGTTTTGAAATTTCACTTCCCTATAATCCAGAATGTGGGGACCACTGCCACAGCCACAGATCTGGGAAGTTCCATGGGTTAACAGAGTGTGTCTTTACCTGTGGTAGGGGCAAAGAGAGGTTCTATTAGTTTTCTTTGGAGATTTCTTAAGGCAGTACCACAACTGTTTTTCCTTTTTCTTTTTGGAAATCCAATTTAAGAATTTTCTGTTTTGATTTTGGTTATTTCTTAATGGAGAAATTATAGAGGGTTTTTCCCCCTCTTTAAAAATATTTTTCATTTTACCATTTTTGTAATTCATGAGCATGGTTTATAATAAGAAATCAATAATTTGTGAAATTATATTTAAAGCATGCTTCAACTAGTTACTATACTAACTTCAAATTATGGGTAAAAAACGGTAATTCACTAGAGATAAAGTGGAAAGGACTCTCCATCTGCCCAGATGATGGGCATCTCCTTCTTGTGCAGGATATGGCGGGTGGAGTGGGGGAGGGCAAAGAGACGCTGTTTATAAACTTCTCACAATGTATCTATGCCAATGTTCCTCAATAGTTAACTTTGGGGTATGAGCATGTAATTTTTTACCTAACATGAGAACAACTATAAAACACATGAATAGGTTCTCCATGTGTGAAAATTAAACAACACAAAACCCTATCAACTTTGAACTTTCATTCCTCTGCCCTCTGACCTAAGGTAATTACTATAAAATCACCCACTGTCTGCTTCAAATATTTTTTTTCTTTTTCTTTTTTTTTTCCTTTTTCCTTTTTTTTAAAAATTATTTTAAAGAGGAGGGGAGGGGCAGAGGGAGAGAGAAGGAGAGGGAGGGAATTTTAAGCAGGCTCCATGGCTCAGCCTGGAGCCCAATGCTGGGCTTGATCCCACGACCCTGGGATCATAACCTGAGCCTAAATCAAGAGTTGGTTGCTCAACTGACTGAGAAACACAGGCAGCCCTGCTTTTTCAGACATTTTCAATGCTTTTACACACATACTCAATTTGAAAATGTTTGACATTTAACCCATTTACATTTATTGCAATTTTTGATATGCTAATATGCCATCTTACTTTATATTAGTCTGTGTACTCTGATTTTCTGTTTATTTTATTTCCCTTTTCCTCCTTTTATTAGATGGATCAGTTCTTTTTTGCCCATTTGTTTTTTGTAACAGGTTTCACAGTTATTTCATCTATTTCTTATTGCTTAAGTAATTATGCTTACATTTTTAGCATGCTCATTTAAACATGTATACATCTCTAAACTTCAAAAAGTAATTTCCACATCCTTCCTCACCAAAAGGGTAGAATCTTAGCCTACTGTCATTCCCCCTTCTCTCTCATTACTTTTAGGCCATAATCATTTGAGAATTTAGTTTTAGATTTTCAAAATTATTAATTACTATATATTTCAATCCAGCTGTAAGTTATACTGGGTTCTTTGCTTACTACCACTTAATGTATGTTTTATGCAAATTCCTTCTTGAGTTCAATTTTTGTTTTGTTGTAAATCATCCTTGAACAAATCTTAACTGTAGAGAAGGTCTGTTTCTGAGTCTTCAACTGTCTACAAATATTTTCATACCATCGTCCTCACATTCGAATGTTCTCTGACTGGGTATAAAGTTCTTGGTTTGAAGTAATTTTTTCTTCAGAATATCTCAGGGTTTCTTTTAACATTCAGTTTTGCTGATGGTACTTTCAATGACAATATAATCCTAATTCTGTGGAGGTAATCATCTACTTTTTCTCTGGGAGTTTCTAGAAATCTCCATTTCCTCTGTAGCTCTGAGACTTCATAAAGATATGTCTTGTCAATTTATATTTCTCCCATGTGGTCCTAGAGGCTCTTTCTTTATAAAAATCTGTCTTTCTTCGGCTGTAGTAAGCTTTCATTTATTTCCCTTTATATTTTTCTCCATTTGATTTTCTCTGTTTCTGGAACTTTTGAAATGAGCTTTCATATCTTTTAATTCTTTTCTCAGTCTGACCTTTCAGAGGAAAAGTTTGCCACCCTCTGTCTTTAGGTCACTAATTTATCCATTACTGTATCCACTCGCCTTTCCTCCCATTAAACGTTCTATTTTCATAATTTAAGAATCCTATGGGCTCTTACTGGTTCTTTGCTTCTTTTTCCTAGCAGAGTATTGTTTTATGGTGCACTATCATCCCGAATCTCTCTGATGATGTTGATTAAAAAGCTCGGAAGTTTATTTCTCTTTCATGAAATTTCTCTAGGGTCAATGTTTTGTCTCTCCTTTTTAGTTTTAATGATTTCCCCCAAATGTCTGGTGTTCTCACTTCTCCATTTATACCTAAGGACAAACTAGATTAATCACCACCCTCCAGGTGGCTGCCGTGCATCTTCTCTTTCATCCTGGATGGAGTTGCTGGTGACTGACTGGCTGTTCGGCATGCGGTCCTTTAATTACCCTCACGGTTGCCAAAGGTCACTTCTGGTCTGTCACTGATGACACTGAGCTGGGAGTTCTCTACATCTGCTCTTATCTTCCTAGCAGGATTTTTCCATGCCTATGTTGGGCCGTGGTTTCCTCAAGTCTTGTCAATTTGATCCCAGCTGCTTTCTATCTTCCAGAAATTCCTCCCAATTTCAGGACCCCTCAGTGTCACCCCCGATTCCCCGAGGGCTGTCATGAACTTAGTCTTGAAGAGAGTTTTTTGTTCCTGTCACTTAAAAGGATTGGGGAGGGGGGAAGTGGGGAGGTGTGGGATGATAGACGCTGCAGATAAAAAGCATTTTGCGCAGTAATCGCTTTTATTCTTCAGTTTTAGAAGTGAGTTATTTCCCACCAGCAAGTTTCGCAACCAATCAGACCTTGTCTCTTCCAAAATAGAAGCTTTGAAATTTTAACTATTTTGAGGTAAATAGCGTTCCAACATGTATTCGCTTCTCTGGTTTCTTAAATGGGGAACACCCAACTCAACGTAATGAACCACATGTTCATTCAGACCAGGTCACGGCATGCTCTACTTTTGGGGTGGGAATAGAGAGTCCATGGCCCTTCAGTTCCTCTGTTCCTTTGGCCACATCAAGTGGTTTTCTGCTCTTAGTTTTATGACTTCTAACACCATCCTTTGTTCTCTTTCAACTTTCCACTTCTAATTTTCTGTGGCGGGGGAAACCACATAGCTAAGCATGTTATAAAAGCGATGCTGTATATAACTGACATAAAGGCTCAGGGAAGGAGAATGTGGCTTGTCAAAGTGGCTTTCTGTAAATGGTTTTGGGCATACAGTCACTTTTCGCTTATTTCTAGCCCAGGATTTTTCTCCAAGTAGATAGCCCCTTAACTGGAAGTCAGATTCTGACAAACAGGGGTGTTTCTGTGCTAACAGCCTTCTCATCAAAAAAAGGTTATCGCTGGGGCACCTGGGTGGCTCAGTCGGTTAAGCGTCCGACTTCGGCTGAGGTCACGATCTCGCGGTCCGTGAGTTCGAGCCCTGCGTCGGGCTCTGTGCTGACAGCTCAGAGCCTGGAGCCTGTTTCAGATTCTGTGTCTCCCTCTCTCTCTGGCCCTCCCCCGTTCATGCTCTGTCTCTGTCTCAAAAATAAAATGAAACGTTAAAAAAAAATTAAAAAAAAAGGTTATCACTATATTACATGTACAAATACACAAAGTATTATATAGCATATTAACATATAAAATATTGTATAAAATATTATATTCTTTTAGAAATTTTTTGAGTGTTTATTCATTTTTCAGAAAGAGAGAGACAGACAGAGAGACAGAGAGACAGAGTGTGAGTGGGGGAGGGGCAGAGAGAGAGGGAGACACAGAATCCCAAGCAGGCTCCAGACTTCAAGCTGTCAGCACAGAGCCGGAGGCGGGGCTCGAACCCACGAACCGTGAGATCATGACCTGAGCCAAAGTCAAACGCTTGACTGACTGAGCCACCCAGGCACCCCTAAATTATTATATTCTTATATATTTCATATTGATCTATTATATATATGTAAATAAATAAAATATATTATATGTTAATGTATTTTTATTACAAATAAATAAAATATATTATATATCACCTATATAAGGAAAATATAAATACATAACATTATTATATATACAAATATATAAATACTATACATAAATATATTATATATATAATATATATACATATAAACATGAATACATCCTTCACAAACAAGAAACAGCTTGGTTCTTGCTGAGGCAATCTCCCACAGAGGACAAAAAATTATTTTCTACATATTAGTCTGACTCTCTACTTAAATCTCTATTACTCATAAAATGCGAATGAGTGACTGGAACATTAAACATCTAGCATAAGAGCAAAATGCTAATAAAAATTTTGAAGGCGCTCCTAACAGTGTTTTTATTTCTTTCAACATATTAACTACCTTCCACAGAATCTATGCAAGAATAATTTGTAATGATTGTAGCAGTTTGCACGTGCATTCAGAGCCGCTTAATAAAGGCAGCCAGACAGGCGGAGGTTATGCCCAGCCAGGGGCCAGTTCAGTATGTTGCTGGCTTGCAATTTCTCTCTCTTCTGAACTTTCTGTCGTCTACAGCCAGATTCATGTAAGCAAAGCAGGATTTTCAGTGTCCATCCCATTCTAACCCACTGCAGGAGGCAGTATGGTAAAATGAGTGAAGCATGGCTTTGGGTCCAAAACAGACTTTGCTTTGGACTCCGACAACACCACACACGAATTTGGTAAACTTGGCAAGGGACTTAACCTCTCTTCACCTATTAACTCAACTTTAAATTAAAGAAAAGAATACTTACTGTGGAACTCTCCAGTCTGCAACCATTTGTCCAAAGAATAAGGACAGTATTCTTGGCCTGGTATTCAAGGTCTGTTCAGTCTGGCACCAAATGTATCTAGAACCTCTCACAATAAAACCTGGCTGCCAAGTCCCTCATGCATAACTCTTGTACCTACAGCCATATCCATCTGTCTTCTTTTGTGTGGTGGGGAGGAAAATGCCCTCCAAAGATATCAGATCTGATCACCGGGAGATATGACTTCATGAGGACAAAGGGTCTTTGCAGTTGTGATTGTGTTAAGGGTTTTTAAATGAGATTGCCCTGTATGATTAGCTTACGTGGCACCACAAGTGTCCTTAGAAGAGAGAGGACAAGGGGGATGACGCACTGACACGGAGGAGAGGGTATGCAAAGACGGAAGCAGGGGTGGGAGAGGTGTAGCTATGAGCCAGGGAATGCCAGCAGCCCCCACAAGCTGGAAGAGGCAAGGGACAGATCCTCTGGGGAGGCCACCTTCATGGCCCTGCTGATGTCTCTGTTTCAACCCACTGACACCGACCGCAAATGCTCCAGGACTGTGAGAGAGTAGATTCCTGTTGTTTTTGGCCACCAGGTTGTGGTTTTTGTTACAGCAGCCACTAGAAACGGATACAGTTTGGCTTTCCCCCAGAGCTGACGCCGAGACCCGGCTATGAGGGCAAGTATTTGGGAAGTGATACTAGGAGTCACTGCAGGGGAGTGGCAAATGGTGAGGAGAGGGGAAAGCCAGTAAGGGAGGTATTAGAAGGTGGCTGTGCTACGGACCATCTGGGCTGTCTTGCTGGGGACCCTTTGACTGGCTCTGTGGATCATGCTTCAAAATCTTCCCGCTGTGCAGAAAGATCCACTGTCCCCCATAATAATTCCACTCTGTTCTGTCCCTGACGCTTCAAACCAGTTGTAATCCTTAAAAAAAAAAAAAAAAAAAAAAAAGGTTAAAACCAAAAGTTTAGGGGGATGAACCAAGGTCCTGATGCAGCAGGCCTGAGGTTGTAATTACTATTCATCAATTCCCTCTTCTGTCACCCGTTGGATTTCATCCTTCCCATCCATCGATTGAATTCTTCCTGCTGGTCTAAGCTGGTTTGCCCACTGGGACCCAGACCCTGATCCCTGTGGGGTCTGAGCCATGCTTACATTACCCCTGTATTGGGCCCTGGGTGCCACTGTTATCAGCAGACATGGAAACACTTCAAGAAACACCTCGGTGTTACCTCTTGAATTGTGGACACATTCATTCCTGTCCCTTTATGTATCAGCATCTCGAGCTTTTCCTGATAACCAAGGTCAGAACTCACACCAGAAGAGCAAATGTTTTCCTTGCTGCTGGTCTATCAGCATCAAGGTCCAAACTAACCATCCTATAGTGGCAGCTTTGGGTTAAATGGAAGACTTACTATTCCCCCCCCCCCGCCCCCCGGGTGGAAGCATTCCATCCCCGGGGGCCATGACTTCTAATATAATAGACCTTAAAGCCTGAGGAACAGGTGCACAAATCCCTAAGTGAGTTCCTTAGTGATGATAGGGGTCCTTCCCACTTCTACTCCTCAATTTCCTCAGTGTAGTTTTGCTGCTGGGGACATGGTGCCATATAATTGCTATTGGTTCAAAGTATACCACATCTTGGAAGGGGGTGGCCCAACCCCACGGGACGTCATCCCCCACTGGTGCCTTGGTGAGGCTCCTGGAAGCCATCCTGGTGTTGTATCAGGCTGATAACTTCTGGGGTGATACAGTTTTCGATAGGACCAATGGATCCCATAGTGACGTGCTCACTGTCCAACCTCCTCCAGTGCAAAGTGGTTCTTTGGTCCAAGATGGGGTTATTTCCCATGTTGGGAGATGACTCTATAAACCCTCAATTAATGGTTCCGGAAGAAGTAGAGCAGGCCGGGAAAGCAAACGGGTACCTGGGATACATATGAGAGTAAAGACAAAATACTGTCCCTCTCAAGGTGGAAGGCACCTCGTGGAGTTAATCTGGCTCTACTGGTTAGACCCCTTGAGGGACAGTGCTATACTATAGCGTAAGTGCCTGGCAGTTAGCTCTTTTTGATTGTAATGTAAGTATCTGCCATTAAGCTTTTGATTACCGAGGCATTCATTTCAAAGACACCCATCTGGAATAAACACCTCTCCAGCTACACGAGTAGATAAATAGCCAGGTGGCTCGCCCAGAAAGTTTCCCTTTTACCAAGTCCCAGGGGACCTAGGTGACTGACCACTCGAGTGACGCTTCTTCTCCCTTCCTGTGCTTTAAACCCCTTGCTCTTAAGTTTTAAATTCACCACCGGTGAACTCGTGAAACCCTAAGCCCCACATCCTTGACCCCCATAAAGGCAGAACCCCAGGTTCTCTCCCTCCCTCACGCCCTCTCTCTTTTTCTTTCTTGATCTCTGCCCACAACCTCACTGTGTGGCCCCAGGCACGTTGCGAACTCTCCAGGACTTGTGAATAATATATGTGGTTTTTATCAGAGTTCCCTGGGTTGTTGCTGAGATGTGTCTTGCAATCATAATAAGAGGCACGAGGCCAAGTCCAGCCACAACGGTGGCGGTGGCTGGGGAAGTGTCTCTGGGGACTCACCACCAGTAGTTCAGCCCCGGTGGGCGAGGCATTCCTCATTGATGGCATCGCTATTGATAGGCTGAGCCAGACACAAAACCCACCTAGGGCTCACTGTAGGTCTCTCATTTTCGGCACCCACAGCGTCTTAATCAGACTTGGTAAATGGGAGTCCAGGCTACTGGGCCCATGTATGGCCTCCATTCCTGCCACCATGACTCCTATGCTCACGGACCCCCCCCTCCCCGCCTCACCTCTACTACTTGTGAATCTGTGTCTGCCCTAAGTCTCCAACACGTCCTCCATTCACGATCTCTCACCTGTTCTGTGCCATGGTCACCTCCCACGGGCTCCAGTCAGGGTCCTGGTCTACCAGCTGTCTGAGATGTGCTGTCTGAGAGAAGGGCCCCAGCACCTCTTTGCTAAGGTGCCCTTGGTGACAGGGCTCTCTGAGCCTCTGCCGGGGCTGGAGTTATCTGACAAGTTGCTCTGAGCCCTCTGGGTATGAACGCTCCACAGTGGCCTGTGTCGAAATGAAGACCAAACTCCGGTCATGCTTCCCACCTGTTCCCTAAAGTCGCTCTGTTGAACACGCTGTCCCAGCAGGTCTCTCCTGGGTGCTGCCTTACCAGCTTCTTCAGCTTCCGGTTAGAGTCCCTCTCTATCTGGGGAGTCTGATCTAGTCTTTCTGGAGGGACAGGGAATAGACTATCCATTTCTTACTCTTTCCCTGCCCTCCCCAGGTGCTATTGTGTACCCCATAATTCCCTTCTCATAAAATGAGCAAAAATTAAAAAGCCCTATGTTATAACACTGGATACCTGTCATTATAAAATTGTCCAAACCCACAGAATGGACAGCACAAAGACTGAACCCTAATATGAACTGTAGTCTCTGGGCGATGGTCATGTGGCAGCGTAGGCTCACTGGTCGCAGAAATACAGCACTCTGATGGGTAATGCTGATCACAGAGGAGGTTGTACATGTGTGGGGCAGGGAGTGTATGGAAACTCTCTGTGCCTTCTGCTCAATTTTTCTGTGAACCTAAAACTGCTCTAAGAAATAAAATCTACTAAAAAAAAAAAAAAAGCAAGAAAAGGCTGGTTTTCATATAGCAGGTGGGAGAGTTACACCGTTCCCATTCACCGAGCCTTCTCTAGACCACCGCACAAAAGTCACATGAATGAATGACTTATGGTTCCTGAAGCCCTCTTTTTTTAATTTAATTTTTTTAATTTTTAAAAAGGTTTTATTTATTTTTGAGAGAGAGAGACAGACAGACAGACAGACAGAGTGTGAGCAGGGGAGAGACAGGTAGAGAGGAAGGCACAGAATCTGAAACAGGCTCCAGGCTCTGAGCTGGCAGCACAGAACCCAAAGCGGGGCTTGAACCCACGAATCGTGAGAACATGACCTCAGTCGAAGTCGGACCCTTAAACGACTGAGCCACCCAGGTGTCCCTAATTAAAATTTTTTTAATGTTCACGTATTTTGAGAGAGAGAGAGAGAGAGAGAGAGCAAGCAGGGGAAGGGCAGAGAAAAGGAGATAGAAAGTCCCAAGCAGGCTGAGCACTATCAACACAGAGCCCAACACGGGGCTCGAACTCACGAATAGTGAGATTATGACCTATATCGAAATCAAGAGTCAGACATGTAACTGCCTGAGCCACCCAGGCACCCCTCTTAAGTCCCCTTAACAGCCTTTAAGATGAGCTGTTATGTATATGTATAGCACGAGTGTCTCCCACTGTTAAGCCATGGTAGATGCCGTCCCTGGATCCCGGGCATCCATCATATATGAATGATGTATGAATACCAGGAGTTTCCTTTTCCATAATTTTTTTTCATAAGCCTGCTGTGCTCTGCATTGTCAGCATCGCTCACTTCTGTATTAAATGTGCATTCACTGAATAACTAGTTAGGGAATACCTACTCTGACCAGGCTCCGAGCTAGATGCGGGCGATACCATTGTGAGTAAGACCTAGCATCTCTCTTCAAGGAACGGAAACACTGAGTGGGAGCAGCAGATAAGGGAGAAGGCAATAGCAGTGTGGATAACTGCCCCCACCAGGTATCAGGAGGGTGTACAGGAAGAGCCACAGAGGCTCAGCAGAGTCCCAGAGGAGAGACCATCTAAGCTTATTTTGGAAAGACCACAGAAATTGACAAGGACGATAGACAGGAGGTCAGGCAAGGAAATGACTTGTAGGGGGAAAAAAAAGCAAGAATCAGGAAAGAATATGAAATATTTGGAGGAACTGCAAAGAGTTGAGTGGGAAGTTTCCACCTAGAGTCTCAGAGGGAGTGTGGCCCTAATGCCTAACACCTTGATCTTGGGCTTTTAACCTTCATAACGGCGACTCTCTTTTTCTGAACCTAAGTTAGAAGCCAGTTGACATGGGAGCTGCCAAAATCTAGATTTCAGGGGCAGGGTGGAGAATAGTTCTGAGTACAAGAAGGCAAAGACAGGCATTATTAGGGGCTCTCCCTGTAGGCTGGTGGGAGCAGTTGCTGCTTCTCTGGACAAGTCTGGAAACATGGGATATCAAATACTGCACCACTTCTCCCTAAAAGTGGGACATGAAGCTCGTTTAAAGTGCAGGAGATCCGAAACACAAAGGCAGAATATTAAAATTCATTATAGTTTAATGATTAAAAGTATTGGTCAAATGACCCAGAGAAAAGAAAATGGGCATAGATTGGATTTGGGACAATTTGCACATCTGGATTTTATCATTATTTTTTAAGTTATTTTATTTATTTTGAGAGAGAGAGAGAGAGAGAGAGAGAAAGCACAAGGAACAGGGGCAGAGAGAAGGAGAGACAGAATCCCAAGCAGTCTCGGCACCATGAGTACAGAACCCGGCGTGGGACTCAAACCCACAAACCGTGAGATCATGATCTGAGCCGAGATCTAGAGTCAGATGTTTAACCGACTGAGCCACCCAGGCGCCCTGAACATCTGGATTTTAGACAAAAAAAGATGTCTTTTTTTTTTTTTTAAATCACCTATTCCACCTAGTTTTCATCATTATTTAAAAAAAAATTTTAATGTTTATTTTATTTTTGAGAGACAGAGAGAGACAGCATGGGCGAGAGAGGGCAGAGAGAGAGAGAGGGAAACCCAGAATATGAAGCAGGCTCCAGGCTCTGAGCTGTCAGCACAGAGCCCGACGAGGGGCTCAAACCCATGAGCCGTGAGATCATGACCTGAGCCAAAGTCAGACGCTCAACCGACTGAGCCACCCAGGCGCCCTGGGTTTTCATCATTATTTTGAGAAAGATTGAAACGATGACACTAGACACTGTTATGAAGAAATACAGAAGAAATTTAAGGCTGAAAAACCTACAAAAAATTTTTAAACAAGAGAGAAAGAAAGGTTGCACCCAGCTAAAATCTAATGGCCAATCAAGAAGTAAGAGAGTAGGGTGTTAGCGTGGTATTTATACCATGACCACTCTATGAGGGTCCCTGGATCTCATGTTCTGCAAAACAATTAAATCGGTATGTGTGATGTGGTTGTTTCGAAAAGGATTTGAAACAAGTATGGATTAAAAAAAATTAAGATACTTAAAATATCCCTATCATTCTTTACTTTTTACATTTTTTAAAGTTTATTTATTTATTGAGAGAAAGAGAAAAAGTGTGTGTGTACAAGTGGGAGAGGAGCAGAGAGAAGGAGGGACACAGTCCCAAGCAGCTTCCTCACCATCAGTGCAAAGCCCGATGCGGGGCTTGAACTCACGAATTGTGAGATCATGACCTGAGCCCAAGTCAAGAGTTGGACACTTAACCGACTACACTATCCAGGCGTGCCTGTCATTCTTTAAAGGAAACAGTATCGGGGCGCTTGAGTGGCTCAGTCGGTTGAGCGTCCGACTTCGGCTCAGGTCACGATCTCACGGTCCGTGAGTTCGAGCCCCACGTCGGGCTCTGGGCTGATGGCTCAGAGCCTGGAGCCTGCTTCGGATTCTGTGTCTCCCTCTCTCTGACCCTCCCCCATTCATGCTCTGTCTCTCTCTGTCTCAAAAATAAATAAATTAAAAAAAAAAATTAAAAATAAATAAATAAATAAATAAAGGAAACAGTATTTGGTAATGAACTGGAGATAAAGCTTTCTTTCATATAAAACAGGAAAAAAAATATATATGCATACATATATATGTAAAATGGAATTTGTAATAAAAGCATAAATTTTTATATTATGTAGTTATATTTTATATAATATTTTTACATTTATGATTTAAAATGTATTAAAAAATCCATTTGCAGGGACAAAAACCCTGCAACACAAAATTTATCAAACCAGTCCTGGCATAATGGGTGGTGGGCAATATCTTTAACCAATATCTTGTTTGCGCTGCTGATAAAAAAGAGAACAATATGGTAAGTCTTTAGTCAAAAATAACATTCTGCAGTTCTTTGCTTTCCAGTGTTTTCAATTAGTATAGAAATAGAAGGTAAGAAATCACACCGCTGAATAACCAGTGTGGCCTTAGCACACGTTAGAGATCCTGAGGGAGCTTTTGACATGCGTGAGATCTTAGTAAATCCATAATTGTCACACTTAACATGTATAACTATTCAGCCTCGCTGATTGAAGCGAGGGTTAGCGGTCATTGGAAACGCGATACACTGTGGAAAGACTGAGATCATCGAACAAATTCCTCGGTGCCCATTCAGTCCACAACGAACACGAAATGAACAACAGAAGCCCACGACGAGGTCTTGAGAGATCCTGCCTGCTCACGTGGAAGCGATGGCCATCAAGCACAGTAGGACGTGGAACACAGGACGCCTGAATGGCCTCCGCAGGGTGAGATAAATCACAGCACGTCTGTGCGGCTTCATTGTAAAGGGGAGGGAGAAAAATACACCTTCAACTGGTAGTGACACTCAGGGGCGGAGTGTCGGGAATTGATTCTTGAGCAGGACCTTCACACAGGTCAGAATCTAAGAGGAAGAGAAACAATAAGCGTGAGTTGCAAATACAAAACCAGTATAAACCCAGGGAACAAGCTTTATATGCATAACAAGGGAGATGAGTACGTCTCCTTGGGACTCCTTCCTGTTATCCCTGCAGGGTGCTGTGGACACATCCATATAACACCTTGTAGGCTACCCAGGGGGCGGTGCACTTCAACGGTCAGGTGGGCACAAAGAGGTGAAAGGTCTTGCCCAAGACAACCCAGTAAGTTAGCAGGAGACCTGGATTAGCCTTCGCGGCCCCAAAGCTTCCAGGGCTTTGATCATTTAATTGAGTCAGGCTGCAGCTCTCAGAGGAACCTACCAGATGACTGGGTTTTCTCCAGACCCGAAGCACATGACCAGGTTCATGAATGGTGCTACCAAGATGCAGAGACTATGTATGCACGGTACCGATCCCCCAGGGTCTCTGTGCGACTAGCAACTATTGTAAGTTTTTATTGCTGAGAGATGGAAAGCGGAAATTTGAGGCAAAATCAAGCTGGGCAGAGCAACGCCTCTGTACTTTATATATATACATATATATATATATATGTATATATATACACACACATATATATGTATATATACATGTATACATGTATACATATATATGTGTATATATGTGTGTGTGTATGTATATATATGTATATGTATATATATTCTTAGTGTTTAATATCCAAATGCCTTACCACATTTGTCTATTGAGAAACATTTTAGTAAAAAGCTACACAGAGGATATTTTGGCAATTCTTATATAAAGCCAATGCCGTCTCTTAGAAAACACAGGTCCAGAGACACCTCTATTGGGGTATCTACAAGGAAAGTATACTTCATTGGCGATTCCCAGAGGATTGTAAGCAGGAAAAAATGCTTCTCGGAGTGCGAAAAATAAACAGCTACCTAACCACATAAGGGTATAAATTATTTCAAGTGATTTTAAAATGCAGTAATTTGACTGATTGTCCC
This sequence comes from Neofelis nebulosa, assembly GCF_028018385.1. Lineage (NCBI taxonomy): Eukaryota > Metazoa > Chordata > Mammalia > Carnivora > Felidae > Neofelis > Neofelis nebulosa. The sequence goes on along the minus strand of NC_080794.1, from coordinate 3,854,449 downwards.
TGATCGTATAGATCCTAATGACGAAAAGAAACTCCAAAGAAATTGTTATCTACACTGAGTACTTATCTTGTTACTAATCATATTGGTATTGTTTTCCTGAAACTAATGCCCATCAGACAAAACAAATAGGTAATTTTGTTAACATCACTGCGGCCAAGATTTTCATAGTAAGTGATTACAGTTACAAATATAAAATCAAGAGGTAAAAACTCTCTAACTCTGATTTCAATTGGCTACATCATTATGCTTGGAGGCTATTCTTTTTCTTTTTTCTCTTTTTTATTTTTAGAGAAGCAGAGAGAGCGTGAGCAGGGGTGAGGGGCAGAGGGAGAGGGAGAGAGAAGCCCAAGCAGGCTCCATGCTCAATACAGAGCTCGACACGGAGCTTGATCTAACCACCCTGGGATCATGACCTGAGCCAAAATCGAGAGTTGGATGCTTAACTGACGGAGCCACCGAGGCACCCCATTTTCTTTTTCTTTTAAAAAATGCTTTGTTTCTAGGTCTGTTGACTAAAAGAGCCACAGAAACACACCCAAGAGCAATGAGCATCCCTTGTGTTCATATTGTGATCTCAAAGTATATTTTGTTACAAGACTCTTTGGAGAGATGAACGCTTCAGATCTGGGCCGGGAAATAGACAAGATGATCCTGGCACATCTTACCGTGCCGGAAAATAAGAACAGTTATTTAAGGGGCACTTGGGAGGCTCGGTCAGTGAAGCGTCCGACTTCAGCTCAGGTCATAATCTCACGGTTGGTGAGTTCGAGCCCCGCGTCAGGCTCTGTGCTAATGGTGTGGATCCTTCCTGGGATTCTCTCTCTCTCTCTCTCTCTCTCTCTCTCTCTCTCTCTCTCTCCCCTCTCTCTCTGTTCCTCCTCCACTAGCATTCTCTAAAGAAATAAAGAAATACAATAAACCTAAACAAAAAAAAAGAAAATGTATTTAAGACCATTGAGATTGTGTCAAAAGGCTTAGGATCCAACCTGAAGAGGCCTCCAAAGATGGGACACCAAAGATGGGACAGTTTGATTTTCAGACAGAATAAGAACTTTAATGAATGTAAGGGCTTCACCTATCTTTTTATTTTTGAGTTCAAAATGATGCTGAAAAGAAAACCCACCGTGGGTTGCTACTGACACGTACTAGGGAACTAACTCACTATTCTAAACACTGGAAAAAAACCTAACATTTATCCTGCACAGTACAAACTGTGCTTACGGGTAATCATGTAGCTCAGGAAGGAAAGTCTTTCCTTATAGAACTCTGGCTGATAAATGGAGAAGGGTTAATGTAATAACATTGTTTCTCAGTGCCTAGTAAAATAAAGGATGTAGGCAATGATCACCAATGACTGATAAACCTTTCGGTAGAACACTGACAGGGAAATTTTAAAAAATGGAAAGTCTGACAAGACCTGACCCAGTAATCAATTTTTTCATCATAGAAAGGGAGACAATTAGACATTCTGTGTCTCCTGATGGAAGGACACAACTATGAATTATTCTTCCTCCCAAATGGAAACTTAATCTGGTAAAGACTAGATCTAGTTGCCAGTTTTAAAGAAATATGGAAGACAAGGGGCGCCTGGGTGGCGCAGTCGGTTAAGCGTCCGACTTCAGCCAGGTCACGATCTCGCGGTCCGTGAGTTCCAGCCCCGCGTCAGGCTCTGGGCTGATGGCTCGGAGCCTGGAGCCTGTTTCCGATTCTGTGTCTCCCTCTCTCTCTGCCCCTCCCCCGTTCATGCTCTGTCTCTCTCTGTCCCAAAAATAAATTAAAAAAAAAAAAAACGTTGAAAAAAAAATTAAAAAAAAAAAAAAAAAGAAATATGGAAGACAGAAAAGCATGGTAAATGGCACCATGAGGAATGCAATTAACAAAATTTAGAGGGGAAGGACTTGGTTTCTTCAACCTCTTCAATGAATAAATTACAAAATAAAATGGAGACATAGGAAACCCATAGGTTAAAAGAGACTTAAGTTATACCAACCAAATGCAGTGTGCACCTACTAATCAACCATAAATATGAAATAACTAACCATAAAGGCATGTTGAGATACTCTTGGAAGTGGAATAATGACTGTTTTATGATGTTAAGGAATTATTACTAATTTTTCAGAGGTGATTATGTTTTCAAGGAGTCCTTAACTTTTACAAATGACTGGTAAAATATTTACAGATGGCATGATATGTTGTCAAGGATTTTCTTGAAAATAATCTAGTTTGAGAGAGAGGAGTTGGAGAAGTATTTATGCAAGAAGGTCAGCTACCATAAGTTAATAGTTTTTAAAGCTAAGTGATAGATACGTAGAGGTTTATTGTACGATTCTCTCCTTTGTGTGAGTTTAATAATTTCATAACAGAGGTAAAAATTTAAAAATCTGTAAAACCCAGGGCTCCTGGGTGGCTCAGTTGGTTAAGCATCTGACTTCTGCTGACGTCATGATCACACGGTTTGTGGGTTCGAGCCCACGTCGGGCTCTGTGCTGACAGCTCAGAACTTGGAGCCTGCTTCGGATGCTGTGTCTCCCTCTCTCTGCCCCTCGCCCACTCACGTTCTGTCTCGCTCTCAAAAATAAATAAAAAAAAAATCTCTAAAGCCTACCATTGTTTAAATAATTAATTTTTGTTTTTTAAATTTCATTTCTCTATTAGCGGAAGTTAAAAGAACATGCCCATTATGTTGCTCATGTTTCTGCCCCATTGTCTAAGATCATTTTATCAATTGCAAATATTATCATGGAGAATTTGATCACACCTCCCTGGCCTTTTTAATGATTAAAACAATGGAACTGATGTCTCAGCGACTCCTGTGAAGCCATGGATGAGATACTAAAGGAAAAGACAGGTTGGTGCTGACTTGGATTTGCAAAGACAGCCTTTTAAACAAGTGGCACCTTAAAGCCCCTTGCTCTGAGGCTCACGCCTGGGGGATACAAAATGGCAAAAGCGCCATACTTAGGCCACTATGGCTCCAATGAGAAGAAGTATTCTAGCATTATGTAGCAAGTGCCATAACATCAATGACTTCCACTGTGTGGTAGAGGAGAGAGGATCTCTAGATGTCTTCTCACTACTTCAATGTGGGCAGAGAGAGAGAGAGAGAGAGAGAGAATGAAGGTCTACCGCTGTAAAGGAATAAGCTGACTGTTTTGAAGGTCCTGCCAGATCAGAGTAGCTGGAGGGCAGGAGAAGAGACTGTGGTAGGAGACAGGAGTCCAATCTCATGCAAACCATGACCTGTAGGTGAGACGTTTGGACTTTATCCCACGAGACGCCGTTGGGGTTTGAAGCTAGCAAGTGCAGGGACCAGACTTGCATTGTTAAAAATTCACCGTGACTGCATTAAGTAGCAGGAACAAAACTGGGGCAAGCATGGGAACCGTGGTAGGAGTGTAATTTTCTCACTAGACAGAATGGTAACTGACAGAGGTTATGGCAATGGAGAGAAGGAGGCAGGTACAAGATATATTTCAGAGGTGGAATTTACAGGGTTCGTTGATGTATTTATTGGTTATGGAGGAGCAGGGAGGAGGATTTCAAGGGTAACTCCCAGGCTGCGTGGCACAATCAACCAGAAAGAGGGGGTGTGCCCATAACTAGATGAAGAACACAAGGAAAGAGGCAGCAGACCAACAGTCAAGTTGCATACATACGAAGTTTGAGAGGCTGATTAGATATTCAAGTGACATCCACATGGTGCTAGCAAATAGAAGTTAAAATACGGGTTGGGAGTAAAGGAGTGTCATCTTCAGGCATTTGCACAGAGCAGAAGGTGCTGTCTTCTAATGCTGATCAGAGTAGGAAGTATTGAAAAGCTGGGTGGATTATAGGGAGAGAGCCAACTGGAGTTAGAAGCCCGCTGAATTGACAAGATGCACCATACTGAGGGTCTTAGGTTGTGACCAACTAAGACCAACTTCGATTCACACTAGAGTGCAGACTGCCCATCTGTTGGGTTTTGCCACCCTCAACTTTCTGAGGAAGCTTTCCTAGGATGGAGTCATCCCTCTGCCGTCCTGGATGTCCTGATCTTTTAAGACAAGGGTGGGCCAGGAGAAGACCAGGATTGGGACAGGTTACTGAGGTCTTTGGATGGTCTCCAGGAACCAAGCGAATCTTCTGCCTTTCTTAGGGGGGACTCTTATCAAGGCACTTATTGTGAGAAGTAGAAAATGACCTATGGTGCCATCCAGTAAGCCTCAACTTACAGCAAGGCGAGGGAGCGTTGTGCCCTCTTCAGAATGGCTAGTGCGTTTCTTTAGCATGCAGAGATGCGGCCCATTAATCCTGCTGTGACACTGTCACACCCTCAGAGAACTATTTTTTACTTTTGGGTTTGGTGATAAAGCTGCAAACATGGTCAGGGTCTTACAGGCTGTCAGAACAAGCAACGTAGTCCAAGCAAACATCTGTTTTTCGTCTTTTTAGTATTGCAGCACTCTTTGACGACATGACGGGACACTGGATTCTCGCCTTTGGAAAATAAAAATTTACATATGGGACAATTCACATGCAATTTCAAGGAGTTTAAAGAGTCTCTGCTATTCATGGATCCAGTCTGTGGGTCGGTGGATTCTTGACCAGGATTCTCGGGTCTGGGAGGTGACGTAAGATGTGCTTTAATGAACACGAGCAGACAAATGAGGCAGTCTGAGGACAAACGGCATCTTCCACGCATCATCTTCGAGCATATTCTGGACGTGGACTAAATCACAAGGTCGGTTCACATGGAGCTGTTCCAGGAGCTCAAAGATCATCAGGAGAGGTCATCATCGTGGACACCCCAATTGAAGATAACTTGGAAAGAAGCAAACTCAATCCTCCTTTTTCTTTACTAAAAACCTCAAGGTCCTTAGGAGCACGAAGGAAGTGGGAACAGAGCAGGTGAGCTCCGTGGTACTTACAGAGGACCTGGGCATCAGTCATGTATAAGGAAGACAACCATTTGGCAGAGATTCAGGTTTGGCTTTGAGTGAATTCTCTTGCTCCCATTAGGATCTCTTTCAATCTGACAACAATTTGTCCTAAGTGATGTACTTGCCAGGACTCCGTTGCACAGAGGCAGCAAAAGCCTAGGAAATGTTGCTGGCAATGTCCAGAGTGAGGCTGAAAGGGCTTCAGTGGTTTCCTGCCAACAATCATGTGCTGGGCTCGGCAATCGGAAGGGCAGTCCTGAGCATCAAGGGATGAACCAAGATACAAAATACAAGCCAAGGTGAAGGAGGCTGCAATGCAGAACAAAGAGGGTTTTTATTGAGATGCTGTAAGATGGGGCATGAAACTCCCCAAGCCTTCTTTATCTGACCAATGGCCAGAATTTTATTTCCTTCTCACCACGAGATGCCAGGAAACCTGTGATCTTATGCCAAAACAGGAAAGTGAATTCTTTTTAAGGATTAGTTCTGAAAGCCTTTTACAGACAGTACCAATGAGGTAAGAGTGGCCTTTGGTGGTTGAGTCATTCCAAACTCTCTGATTGGAGACATACCAGTTAAACCTGCTCACGACTCTTCCCGTACATTCCCAAGGAAAGGGCATTCTAGAAAGGCTCAAGTTACTTAGAAATATTGTGCATATTCCTAGTAGTTTCTCAGTCCTTCAAGGACCACACAGAACTACAACACACATTACCTGGATTTCTGCAAAGTTGCATGGATGTGCTCACCTTCCCTTAGGAGAGACTACTATGTAGGCGTAAAATGCAGAACGGGATCATTTCTACTCTTCAAGAGAGCTCGTTAACTTTCTTGCATAGTTCATGTTGCCTTTAATAAATGAGAAAAGGGAACCTCAGGCCCAGGTGGAAATGGGATTCTGCATTTCACTTCCTCAGACAACGTGAAGTTGGATTTTCTGTGGTATCTACGGTAAGGGTGCGTAACAATCACCCAGCCTGACCTCCGTGAATAACACTGATGCAGGGAGATCTTTGTTAACTCTGTTTCATTAGTGAAATGAACCTGGAGGGTCTTTCTTATGCCAAGTCCTTTAGGTTAAATACGTACTGAAAACAGCCCTTCCCTCTTTGGTTCAGGGAATTTAGGAAGACCTTGCTTGAGGGATCCACCTAGGGTTTTGGAGACAGGAAAGATAGCAAGACGAAGAAAGCAGCGTGAAAAGAGAGGCTACAATAGGCAATGCCCGGGGCTGTTAAAACGGATGGGGAGAAAGAGGTTTCCAATGGAAAAACCAAGCAATGTTTTATTTTACTGCTCTATCGAGACCCCTTGCTCAGGACACAGGCCAGGTCTGTGACTCTTGAAGGGGGTAGTTCCTGTGAGCACAGCAGTGGGATGTGTTCGCGGGGGGCCCGGAGGAGCTGGGAAGAAGTGGAGGGTGCGGCCAACACATGTGCTTTGTCATTTAGAACTGCCCAGGGAGCAATTATGAAACACACACCTGCAAACTGCAAGGCGATGGCTTCCCCAGGTGATGTGTAATAAGACACGCGAGATGTCCATTCTCAAGTGTCTCTGTAATGGGAATGCCTCCGGGTAGACCATCGCTTCCCTGTGAGGAAGGTGGCCCCAGCCTAGGAATTTGGCCACAGAGGATTTATGAGTCACCTTAAGGACTGAAGAGGTTTAAAGGCGAGACCAACTGAGTATGGAAGTGTGAGAAAAAACCACTCTGGTCATCTGCCGATCTGGGGTCACGATCTCCCCTACGCATCTTAGAACTAGTGACAGCCCTCCTTTCGGCTGCCTGGGAAGTCAGGCACAGTAAGAGACTGTACAACCCTTCCTAGAATCTAGAATCACTGTGCTGTCAGTGAGGGAGAGAAAATAGAGAATTTTTTAAGTCTCCCCAGACAATACCTGTTGACGTTAGCTCTTCCTCAAGGCTTGTGTAAAGCTCCCCGTTTCGTGCACACATTCAAGAGACCAACTTGGAGAGTCCATCAGGGACTAGACATTGCGCCAGGTGCCAGGCAGCACGTGGCCAAATGAGGCAACGTGAGTGACCACGGAGTCCTGCGGAAGTAGTTAACCCGCGCTTGGACGGCGCTCCCTTCTTCCGCACAACACCCAGATTCTGTAGCCCTGCCATTTTGAAATTCGATAAACCCACCCTGGAGGTTGGAGGGAGGCAGGGACCAGGTTGTACTCCGTGGGCCTTCCAAACACTAGTTCCACTGAGTCCCATCCTAAGCCATTCAGGATGGGAAAACTACTCAGGACAGCAAAGCACACTTGTCACAAGCATTCTGATAATTTGCCTCAAAGGACGGATGACTTTAGGAGGAGTCACACACTGGGAATCTTGCAGGCGCCAGTGTGTGCTCGGTTATCCGGGCTGCCCTCCCGTTTTGCTGCCTAAATGGTCATATAACTAGCTTCCTCCCCAGACCCCAGATGCTGTCACCCAGATGCTGTCACCCTGGCCCTGTGACCGTTGCCTAAGACCTGATTTCTCTGACCCCTTCTCAGGCCCAGTCAGCTGAGAACCGGGCAGGCTGGGTGGGAGAAAGGGGATAGATAAAAGCTATGGAACTGCTAATTTCTTCAGGAATCTTCCAAAGTTCTCTTTGATTTCTTAAGAGGATTTCAGCGAATACATACATTTATTGTACGCATTTTTTAAAAGTTTATCTTGCAGATCAGACTGTCATCTTATCATCTTATTTTTGCCCAGTGACACAAGGTAAGGAATTGGAAAATGACCGTAAAATGAGAGAAAAGGGATAATCCCGGAATTGACCCCCTGTACCTTACTGATGCTTGACTAGTTCATGCAATACTTCAAAGCCATTATAGGTAGGGTCTATACAAATTCCAAGAAATGTATACCATACGGTCTCTGATCTCTAGTCGTTATTTTTACTTACTTTGTTAAATGTTTAAAAAATAGGGGCACCTGGGTGGCTCAGTAGGTTGAACATCTGACTCTTAATTTTGGCTCAGGTCACGATCTCGAAGTTCGTGAGATCAAGCCCCGTGTTGGGTTTCCCACTGACAGTGTGGAGCCTGCTTGGGATTCTCTCTCTCTCCCTCTCTCTCTCTCTCTGCCCCTCCCCTGCTCATGCTCACAGTGTCCTTCTCAAAATAAAAAAACATTAAAAAAAAAAATCACCTAGTAATATCAAATAAATTTAGAAAATAAAACGGGAAGTAACCCCAAATCCCACCTAATACACTCTACAATTTTCACATTAACACATACCCACCTTTGTCTATGTCTCTGCACGTTATATTCAGAGATGACCATGGGTTGTGTTTGACTTTGTAACCATTTATTGTTTATTTGATGTCACAATAGATTATGATATAAAATCTTCCGATATAGCTTTATAGTCATTTTTTAAAATTTTTAATTGCTGTTATACTCACATATAATTTTACATTAAAGGGCCCAAATCCCACATGTTGGGGGTCTTTTACAGCTTGCTTTTCTTTTCTCCTTTCTCTTCTACTTCCTTTGCTTGCCAAACTGCTGACTCAGCCACTAAGCCCCAAATTTAGCTTTTCTTACGAATGTGATATGAATTCTTCCTTACTTTCCTCCAGGTTCATAAAATATAAACACACACACACACACACACACACACACGCACACACACACGCACAGTCTTTCGCATTGTTTCACGAAAATGGGATCATATTACGACAATTCCTTTGCATCTCTTTTTCTTGCTCAGTAAAAGCACTAATTCATTCTCTGTGATGGCTTTCTAAAATTCCATGGAGTGGCCGTGTCATAAATAATTCAACAATTTCGCTATTCATAGTCATATACCGTGCTTACAATTTTTAACTCTACAGACAAAAGCAGCGTCTTAGACAAACATTTTCTACATCTGGCCTTATAATGTTGATACTTTTATTTCTATGGCAAATATTCCCATGAGTAGGGTCGCAATTTATTTTACTTTTTAGTCGATTTTGCCAAATTGCTTTCCCCCAAAGGCTATAAATATGCTCCCATTTCCACCAGCAAATGGGGCAGTAAGCTCTTTTCTTGCCTGCCGGCAGAAGGCCCTGAACCTGGCATTATGGATGTAAGTCATATATCACTGTTAATTTAACTTCTAGTTTCCCCACTACTGGTGAACTTGAACGTCCTTTCATGTATATATACCAAGCGTTTGGAGTTGCTTCCCTGCGAATTACTTGTTATACCCTGGTCCACTTTTCTATTGGGTTGTGGGTCTTTCCCTCATCAATTTATAGGTTTTCTGTATGGTATAATTTTTACTTTGCCAGATTTCAAGTATAATTTCTGTTTACCTGTATTCTACCTTTTCCTACATAAAAGTTTTAAGCTTTTATGTAAACAAACCTATTTTTCCTTCACAGATTCTGGATTTCCTGCCTTGATTAAGATGGTCTCTCAGTTTTGCATGTGATCTTTTAGACTTTTTCCCCAAGGTTTTTTTTTTTAATTATTATTAAATTTTGTTAATGTTTATTTATTTTTGAGAGAGAGCACAAGTTGGGGAGGGGCAGAGAGGGAGGGGGACAGAGGATCTGAAGTTGGCTCCACACTGATAACAGTGAGCCTGGTGCAGGGCTCAAACTCACGAGCCATGAGATCACGACTTGAGCCAAAAGTCGGACGCTCAACCGACTGAGCCACCCAGGCGCCCCTGGTTTTTTCCTAAGATTTTTATGGTTATATGTTTACAATTCAATTCTTTGGTCTGTGTGGCATTTAGACTTTCATATGATTTGAAACAAGGCACAGTTTTGCTTTCTTTCACAGATAGGCATTTGTGACCCCACATTAATTAGCCAAACCATTTTCCCACAGAATTAAAAAAAAAATCACACTTCTTGTATCTTACATTCTTAGATATCCTTGGCTGTCTTTCTAGCTTAACCGTATTGTTTCACTGATCTACGTTTCTACCCCAGAAGCATTGCCATATTTATTTGATCAGTTAATATAGTTCTGCAATTCCTTCCCCTCCCTAAAAAACAAAAACAACAAAACTTTTCTACATGTCTGTTGGTATTTCTTTTCCCATTTAAACGTTTATGTATTTTGGGTCATAATTTTAAAAACCACTGTTGGGATTTGCATAGCTTAGGATATAGTTTTGGATGCTATAATAAAGAGCCAAAGTGATAGTGACTTAAACAGATAAGAGTTTTGATTTTGTTTGTGTTTTACTTACCAAAAAAAGGCAAATATAATCAGTCCAGGACTGATGTGTCAGTTTCATGGTAACAGAGCCAGGATCTTTCCATCTTTTGTTCTGCCATCTGCCTCGATGGTGTGCTGCTCATCTGCATTCTGGGGTGTGTGTGTGGGGGGAGCGAGGAAGGGAAAATGAACAAGGAAAGGTCAAACTTGCCTCTGCCCCCTTAAGAGTGGAAGTTGCACATGCGACTTCTGTCTGCACCTCGTTGGCCTGAGCTTGATCATGCGACACAGCACCCAGTTGTAAGGGACAAAAAGGAAGGTGGTTGTGATGTCCTGATTTATAAAAACTACGTATTTTGCCTTTGTCCCCAGTCCTTGACGCAGGCTCCTAAAGTCCTTATAAATTCCTAAGTGACAGGAGCATCTTTTGTTCTATTGAGGCCATTCTGGGTTGGATCCTGGATGGCTCCTGGTTGGGGACTGGGCACCAAAAAGACCAAGCCATAATGAGAAGCTTGGAATTTTCATCCCCAACCCCCGCTTCTCTAGAGAGAAAAGAGGGACTGGAAATGGAGTTAATCATCGTTTGTGCCTACGTGAGGAAGCCTCTGTAAATCCCAACAGTATGGGGTTTGGAGTGCTTCCGGGTTGGTGAACACACCCGCGTACTGGGCGGGTGATACACCCCCATGGATGTACCCCCAACTCCACAGGGACCAAACTCTCACACTTAGGACCCCCGGCCCAGACCTCTCCCCATGTATCTCTTCATCTATACCCTTTAATACGTTGGCGACTGTAAGTAAGTCCTCCCCTGGGTTCTGTGAGCTGCTCTAGCAAATAATTGAATTCAAGAGGGAGGAGATCAAGGGAGCCTCCAATTCGTAGCCAAGCTGGGCAGAAGTTGTGGGTAATTCAGGTAACTACTACTTGCTTGCAATTGGCATCTGAAGGTGGATAATGTCAGAATCGAGTTACGCTGTAAAACAGCCAGCTGGTGGCGCAGAATTACTTGGCGTGGGGAAAACCCCACCCATTTGAAGACCACAGGTGACAGAAGTGAAGTGTTCTGTGTGAAAGAGAAAAGAGAATGACGCAGGAGGACACCTGTAGGTTTTTCTAAGAAACTGGCAAATACGGTTTGATTACAAATAGCGACATTCTCATGAAGAAAAGGAGAATGGACATTGGAGGATAAAACATTCTCTACCATAGGATTCTAGTTGGAATTGCATTGACCATATAGTATAAAGTTGGAAAGACGCACATCTCATGAAAGTAGACTTTCTAATCCAAAAAGTTTGTCTTCTCGTTGGTCAGCATTTATTTTATCTCCTTCAATATGATTTTTATACTCTATTTAGCACCTCTGCATTTCACATTTTTCCTCTTGATTTATTGATGTTATCAATTACATTGGTAGATTTTGTGCTATTGAAGCATCTTTGAAATACACAAGTAAATCCAAATTGGCCATAGCATATTTATCTTGGGAAATCTCAAAAGTATTGAGTTGTATTTTTTTATATTTTAGCTTATAATTTTTAGCCATACGTAATATTGGTTGAGATGTTTTAAAACATCATCATTTTTACCGGAATTTGGTATTAAAAGTATGCTAGCTTCATAACCTTAGTCATGGGGGCCTTTCCATGTTTTTATATGGTTTAGAGTTGACAGTTTAAGATGTTTTTAAAATATTGTTTCATGTTTATTTATTTATTTATTAACGTTTTATTTATTTTTGAGAAAGGGAGAGACAGAGCATGAACAGGGGAGGGTCAGAGAGAGGGAGATACAGAATCTGAAACAGGCTCCAGGCTCTGAGCTGTCAGCACAGAGCCCCACGCGGGGCTCGAACTCACGGACCGCGAGATCATGACCTGAGCCGAAGTCGGCCGCTTAACCGACTGAGCCACCCAGGCGCCCCAATTTATTATTTTTGAGAGACAGAGCGTGAGCATGAGCAAGGGAGGGGAAGAGAGAGAGGAAGACACAGAATCCGAAGCAGGCTTCAGGCTCCGAGCTGTCAGCACAGAGCCTGACGCCAGGTTCGACACGCGGCTGGAACCCAGGAACCCTGAGAGCATGAGTGGAGTCGAAGCCAGACGCTTAACCAACTGAGCCACCCCGGTGCCCCCTAGAGTTGACAGTTTAAAGAACAATGAAATCTGGACCCTAAAGATGAGATTAGGCTCAGGTGTGAAACCATCTAGACATGGAAACTCTTATATGAAAAGCGCTTTACGTACCTTTCTGAGCCTTCTGTGGTAATGACTCTGCGTATGTTCTCAACTTCCGCTTGGGTCAATTTTGCCAATATCTGTTTTGTTAGAATGTTATGCGTTTCCTCTTGATCTTCATGTTTATTACCAAGAAGTTGTTGGAGGGATTATATTCTAGTTCTTTTACATTTCTTCTGTGTCTATGTGATCTTCCATATCTATGGTTATGTCTCCTGCCCTATTCCCAATCAGACGTGTTTTTCACTCTTTTTGTGTTTCAACTTGCATTTTAATGGGTTTTTTCAATCATCGTCGAACTCATAAAAGATTTGTTTAGTATAAGGGTATTCTCACAAAACTAGCCCTTAGATGTATTTATCTTTTCTCCTATTTTTTGTCGCTGTTTCTTTCTTATTACTGTTTTCGTCTTTATCTTTGCTAATTGCCTATTCATATTTTCTTTTGGCTTATTTGATTGTTGTTTCTCTAATTTTTCTACAATACAGACTGAATTTCATTAGTTTTAATCTTTCTCTTTAGATAAAAACATGTAAGTTTCCAGGTTTTCCTCTGAGTACAATCTACACTTTCAGTTTTGATCGCCTCTTTGCTCCCAAGTTTGTCTGAGGTTGTATTTCTTAATTTCTAAGTCCTAATTTTGTCACTTTCTATATTTCGTCTAATTCTATTCGATGATGGATAGAAACACAGACTTTAGAATCTCCCCTTTCTTTGTTTCATCAACTTAGGAAATAATTTTTATTATCTATATGAGGGGTGATGGATTCATAAATGCCTTTATGTTTTCAATTTTTGTCTGTTGCATATGACTGATTCTGAAAGGTTTGTATTACAATCTCCCACTAATATTACCTTTTGATATAATTCCTCTCCTTCTAATAGGTTTTGCTTCACGTATTTTGCTATTTTTTTTCTTTTTCGTTTTTTTTTTTTTGTTTTTTTTTTTTTGCATGCACAGGGGTTTATGAGTCCTTCTGTTTGTCTGGGTTGTCTGAGCATCAGGCACCCAGCTAGGATTAAATAAGGCTGCATTATATCAGAAGAGAGGCCCGTGGGGGAGAATGCAGAGGGAGCTGGGGAGGGCTGGAAAAGGCACCAGACCCCAAGTAAAGGAGAGAGGGAAACAAAGTTGAGTTGAAGTGGCCTCATCTTCCCTGCAGTCTAGTGAAAAGTTCAGCAAGTTCAACAAGCCTCCAGGAAACCCTTGAGCCAAAGTTGTCTGTCAGAGGACAGACTGTGTCTTCCAATAACGGGCCTACCTGGGTACCCTGTTCTCTCGGCCTTTGCCTGGGAACAGCCTCTGAGAAACCTGGCCTCACTGCAGAGGTGATGATGGGTCTTGGAGGCAAGTGGCCGGTGCTCGGGGTCAACGATGCTCCCCCTAGTTGGGGGCCAACTAAGTGTATTCTGATGACAATCGCTTCCATGCGCCTCCTTCAAAAAGCACTGAGTGTTTTTAGCATTTTCTGAACCTATCAGAGCACAGAAACCTTTTTTTTTTTTTCCCTACAGAACCCCTGGCTCACACTCTGGGAAATGCTCTTCGAGTTGCATGTCCTTAGGCACTGTCATTGGTCATGTCTAAAATAGTGTAACAATGGTATCTGCGAAGACAGAGAAAGCATTTCGATCAAGTTTGCAGCTGATATAGACCAAAATGGAAAACAAATTCAATAGATTTATAGAAGTTCCTCTTCCTATGTACCAATTCAGTTCTAAAAGGCCATTTGCTCATAAATCCAAAGTAGGGAGGCTGTTTTAAGTTTAAAATCCCTGGATACATTCCCACCAAAATGGGCACGGGTCATGACTTTGAAGCATTAAAATGAGGCGCGTATTTTTCCTGGCTGATACTTGTTCTGCTGGCATCTGAAGTTTGAGAGGCAATTAATCCCCTTCCCAACCCCTCGGGGTCTTGGAAAGCGTTTCTGTTAACTCCTTAGATGCCATGCAACCCCTCACACGCTCTGCCCCTTCGCACTTTGATCTTGGGCAGATTCAAAGGATTGTCAAGCCATTCAGCCGTTCATGGATTGTGACAGAAGTTTCCTTGGCAGGAACGTTACCTTGCTTCCTCTGCACATTCTCTAACGCCTAGATTTAGATCACTTAGTCTAATTGACTGACGCCTAAAGAGTTTACAGAGCAGACTAATACCACCCGATACTAAGGTAGAGCTTACAACCTCATAAATCTCGCTCCTCACCTTGCCTGTTATGGAGGACGGTGTAGGCTTGGACCTTCTCATTCATTGGTGGTTCACATTTTATCCAGAAGGATGATTCCTCTTGGGGGCACGTGCCACTTATCCCGTTTTCCTACCACTTTCAATTTGTAAAAGTCACTTCCTCTCTGCTCCTTGAAATTGTGAGTCTTTGGTAGGAACACTTTCGATATTTTCTCCGTGGTCCTTTTCAAACATTATGGGTCTAATGATGCTGTTAAGCAGCTCGAGCATAAACACAGACCGGTGAAGAGCGTAATGGCTGAGTTCGCAGAATCATAATAATGGATCCCCGAAATGAAAAGGATATTGTATGTCAATTATGGTTCAATAAAAGAAAATTTTTAAGCAAACTAAAAACATAAGATAACATGCGTATGCCGGCCCCTAATGTCATCTGTTGGTGGCAGGTGGGATCTGAAATAATTCGTTCTGGAAGAAAGCTTTCCTATGTCTGTAGAAATGTGTTGGTTGAAGACTCGTAAAGAGAGATGATTCTATATTAATCTATATTGCTAAAGGGAATGTCCAGGCAATGCTACCTATGGCTGTCTGGTCCCTCTGGGAGACAGATTCTTTTCAATATAACCAGGTGGAAAAATGGCAACTACGGACTTCAGGTAACAAACCAATCCTCCCCTAAAGTCTCCTTTAAACCAACTTTCCTCTGCCAGAGCTGGCTCATTAGTAACCTGGGTTTTATTTCTAACCTGGTTCAGGTGGCTTTAACCTGTATCTGAAAGCTACCAGTCCTCTACTGATAATCTGATATGGATATGCACACTTCCTGCCTTCTTCCTCGTGTGCAAAAAATAAGTCCAAACCTCAATCACGTGGGCAATACCTCGCCTGAGGTCCAAGATTCCTTTTATTAAGAGGCTAGACTTTTGGGGCACCAAAATTGAGAGTTAAGCATCCGACTCTCGATCTGGGCTGAAGTCGTGACCTCACGGTTAGTGAGACTCAAAGAGAAATGTGTACACCCAAGTTCATAGCATCATCATTCACACTGGCCAAAAGGCGGAAGCCACCCAAGGGTCCACTGGCAGATGAATGGATAAACGACTTGCGGCACATACGTACGATTGAATAGTATTCAGCCTTAAAAGGGGATAACATTCCAACACATGCTACAACGTGCTACTTGGGAGACATTATGCTGAGTGAAATTACCCAATCACATGAAGGAATGTACTTTATGAGTCCACTCACATGAGGCACCCGGAGTAATTGAAGTCACAGAGATAGAAAGCAGAGTGATGGTGGTCAGGGGCGGGAGGAAGAAGGCAGTGAGAAGTAGCGTAATTGGTAGAGTTTCAGTCGTGCAAGGTGAACAGAGTTCTGGGGGTCGGTTGCACAACAATGGGCACGCACTTAACACAACTGAACTGTGCGCTTCAAAATGGTTACGATGAAAAATTGGATCAAAAGACCTAAGTAAATATCCTGACTCCGGTCTTATTGTGCATATCACTAACTTTTTAGAAACGGAATTGTCTTGCTGTATAGTGGGAAGCCCAATTTAGCCCTTGCATCCCAGGAACACTGAGAGAGTTAAATGAGTTCATGGAAAATTACTTTGTAAACAATATAGGATTATGTTTATGTAAGATGCCAGTAATAAAGTCTAACCAGTGGGGGATGCTCAGGTTGTCTCTAAGAAGCCAATGAATGAGGAATTTGAAAGAGATTTATAGAATTAAAAGAATCCCAAGAACCTGATGGATGACACCGACATACATTTCAAGTCAAGACATTTCACTGAGGACTTACCATGTATTGGGCATGTCCTCGACACAGGATACAAGGATTGCCCCCTGTCTTTGCTGAACATGTTGAAATCAAAGACAAAAAACCAAACATCCATAAGGCACTGGATTGAGGGGCGGATACAGGGAGCTGTGAGAGGGCTTGAGCATCCTGAACAACGTAGGCTTCTTAGAGAAAATGACATTGATCCGAGGTCTCAATGTTGAGTCAAATCTCTCCAGGCCAAGAGGAAGGAAAATGTGTTCTAGGGTAAATAAACAACTTGTGAAAAGCTACGAAGGCCAGAGAAAGTCTGGTGTGTTTGAGGAGCTAGAAGAAACTCCTCCAAAGTGTTTGGGAGGAGAGCAGCTAAGAGTGGACAGAAACTAGATTACACATGGACTCATAAGCCATCTTAAGGCATTAACACTTGATCCAAAGTGTGATAAGATGCTATCAAAGAGTTTTAAGTAGACAGAGATGGCATCAGATTTCCACTTTGTGAAGAATTCTTGGGTTGTAGGGTAGTAGAGTGTTGGGGTGCGAGCAGGGGAGGAGGAGCCCAGATATAGAAACGTCATACAACGGTGCAATGATGGAGAGAAAACAGCATTGACGCTCGTGTCACATTTAGGAATAAGAATTGACAAGACACATGGAAGTCGTCGAGGAAGGAGACAGGGGCATCAGAGCAATGGCTTGGGCAACTGCGAAGGGGGGGAAACCGTTCCCGGAGGAAAGGAACACAAAGGAATATGTTCAATTTTGGAAATGCTGAGTTTGAAAGGCCTGAAGGGCGTGCAAACGACATGTCTGGGTCAGTTGAATGCACACGTTTGCTAGCGGGGCAGAGATTAGAGCCAGAGGCGTAGATGTGGAAGTTGTCAGCCTACAGAGGAAGGTGGTAGCAATGGGTGCATAAAAACACCAGGTAAAAGTGTAGGTGATAGAGACGACAAAAAAAGAGGTGTGTGATGGGGGCTCTGGGTGGCTCAGTTGGCTAAGCGTCTGGGCTCTTGATTTCGGCTCAGGTCATGATCTCAAGGTTTGTGGGTTCTAGCCCCACATGGGGCTCTGTGCTGACAGTGCAGAGCCTGCTTGAGTTCCTCTCTGCCTCTCCTCTGCACTCTCTCTCTCTCTCTCAAAATAAATAAATAACCTTAAAAAAAAAGATGTGTCATGTGACAACTGCATGATGGAAGTTAAAATGTACATAACCACTTATACATGATAACAGAATATGTATAAAAGAGAATAAATGAAAAACAGTAGAAATATTGAGGAAGGGGAGGGAATGTTTTCTTCAAAAGGCAGGTGCAGTCACCTGCTGATGTAGTAACTGGGGAGAAAACGCCATACATCCAATGTAAAGTAGAAAACGAAGGGGGAAATTTAAACAGTGTAGTAAATGGAAAAATATTAAATAAGATGGCAGAAACATGTTCTAATGTGATTAAAGCACTTAGGGTTAACGTAAATGAATTTAAAACACCCAAAAAGGGGGCGCCTGGGTGGCTCAGTCAGTTAAGTGTCCGACTTCGGCTCAGGTCATGATCTCGAGGTTCGTGATTTCAAGCCCCGCGTCGGGCACTGTGCTGACAGCTCAGAGCCTGGAGCCTGTTTCCGATTCTGTGTCTCCCTCTTTCTCTCTGCCCCTCCCCTGTTCATGCTCTGTCTCTCTCTGTCTCAAAAATAAATAAACGTTTAAAAAATTAAAAAAAAAAAACACCCAAAAAGACTGACTGGGTTTTTTAAAATATGAACATATAGATGTCATTGTGTTGTTAGCAAGAGAAAAACTCTTGAATGAAAAGCAAAAGAAATATTTGAAGCAAAGATTTTTTTTTCTGTAGCTTCTTATTTCTATGTGACTTACCATGTGCCAGACGCTGTTCTAAGCACTTCACCATCATTTACTCATTTAATCCTTATAGCAACGTTATGAAGCAATGACTATAGGTATCCGCATTTAATGGATGAGGAGATTGAAGGAACGAGGTCAAGTAATCAATCTAAGCTCAAACAACTAGTAACTGTCACAGCTGGGATTTGAACCCAGGTGGTAGAACCCACATTGAGAAAGATATACAAATATGAATCGAAAGCAAGCAGGTGTCCAAATGTTAACATCTGACAAAACAGAATTCAAGACAAAAAAAATATATACTGGTCAAAAACGTGCATCAGATGCTGGTGAAAGAAAAACAATTATATTTGGTGGTTTTCAACATGCCCACTTCAAACTAATAGATCAAACGAAGAAAAGTACATCATATTAAGATATGTTTATATATCACTTCCTCAGAGAGGTCTTCCTGACCCATCTTTTATGAATTAACTCTTGTCACATGTGCCCTAAATTCTCTACCACCATTATTCTGCTTTATTATTCTCCCAAGCATTTATCACTACTATATCTCTGTTTGTGCAACATGCCGTATGTTATGGTTTACTTATTTATTTTCAACCCCACCAGAATATAAGATCCATGAAAGGCAGGAATTTTGTTTTGCTTATTACTGTATCTTCTGTCTAGAACAGTGTCTAGCAAATAATAGGTACTGAATAGTCATTGACAACAATAACACATAGGAGCCCCTGGGTGGCTCAGTCGGTTAAGCATCTGACTTCAGCTCAGGTCATGATCTCATGGTTCCTGAGTTCGAGCCCCCCATCAGGCTCTCCCATCCCCCACCACTGCTCTGTCCCTCGTGGGATTCTCTCTTTCTCCCTTTCTCTCTGCCCCTCACTCGTGCTCTCTCTCTCTCTATCTATCTAAGAAAAAATAAAGGAATGCTATAATACCTAGAAATTGAAAGAGGAGTTATTTACTTGTCAAATCTAAGGGGGTGTGATAAAAGCATACCTAGGTAAAACTTCATAATTTTAATATGTTTATCAGAAAAAAAAGAAATAGTAAAAGCAAGTGAACCCAACTTTCAACTCAGGAGTTTAAAAAAAGAATGCCAGAACAAGGAAATGAAAATAATAATAATGGTAATAATATTAAAGATAAAGGACAGAACAGAATTCAATTCTGTTTATGCTTAGGAAGAAGTTTAATATTATTTGAAGGTAAACCATAATAAAGATGATATTGAAAAACCTTAAGCAACTTAAAGAAAGTAAAATAAAATTATATTTAATGAACCAATAGTGGAGTAATCATTATGGATAATGATAAAATGTACTCCGTTGATCCAAAGAAGGCAAGAAGGAATTAAAGAACAAGACAGATTGGTCAACTAGGAAACAAGCAACATACATGGGCATTTTGGTGTTTTCCGGTGAAAACTTTGGCTTTCTGCTTTATCCTCTGAGAGTAAAACTCATTTGTCAACAGACCCTCCCTATGCACATAGGGCTTGCATTAGCTTTTTGATTCCTCTCTCTGAAATATAAAAATAAGAAGAGAAGTAAAATAGAGGCTTCATCCAGGCGATCTAATATCTGAGTAGCAGACATTCCAAAAGGAGAAAACTGGAAAGTGGAGAAGGAAATATTGTAGAAATAATGCAAGTTCTCATAGAAGCATGTGAGTTTCTAGATCAAAAGGTAATTATACGGGATAACGAATAGAATTTAAAAGGGTCACTCCATGACATACCAGTGTAGAATTTAGGGATGAAAGGCATCTTAAAATCTTCCCAAGACAAAAGAAAACACCAAACTCTGGTCACATATAAATTATTAAGAATCAGAATGGCATGGATTTCTTCAAAAGAATACAGGAGACTTAAAGACAAATAATGTCTCCAGAATTCCAAGAGAAAGTACCTTCTAATTGATAATCCTATAGCCAACCAAACCATCAATCAAGAAAACAGAATAAAAATATTTTCCAACATTCAAGCTTTCAAAAAAGTATCTCCTTTTGCTTCCATGTTGCTCAAGAAGCTAAAAATTAGTTCCAACAAACTGAGAGTATAAACCAAACAAAGAGGAAGGTTTATCATTTAGGAATCAAGGATCCAACACAGGAGAGGGGCAAAGGGAATCCACAGGACGGTTGTTAAGGAAAGTCCCATGGCGTCATATAATATAGAAAAATAAGAAAAACAAAAGAAAAGAAAAAAGAAAAAGAAAAACAATAATTAATTTAGTTCATTGCATTAAGGAAAGTAAGTGAAATAATAGTGCTTTACATAATTAAGCTATAAATAATAATGACATAATCAGATGAAAACCTCCAATATGGATCTGAACAAAATAACGATGTAATTGGGTGCAGGGATAGTAGGGTGTGTGTGTGTGTGTGTGTGTGTGCACACGCATGAGTTGGGGGCATGAGGGATAATGAAATTCCGTCTCTTATAATAGAAAGGTAACAATGTCTGAATTTGAAAAATGAAAAGCTTTTTTACAGGGTGTTATTTTATTTATTATTTTTAAATAAATGTTTATTTATTTATTTTGGGAAGGAGAGAGGGAGAGAGAGAATGCTAAGCAGGCTCTGTGCTGTCAGCACAGAGCCCTACCGGGGGCTTGATCTCATGCGTGACGAGATCAGGTCCTGAGTCAAAGTCAAGAGTTGGGTGCTCAAGTGACTGACCCACCCAGGCACCCCAGTGAGATGTTATTTTAAAATAGCAAGTTATAAACCAGAAGAAACAGCTGAGAGAGTTAAAGTCATTCCACTTGGCGAGTGAAAATTAGGAAAGACAAGAATGATGTGGGGACCATTCTTTTATGATAGACCTTAGAACACTGTTTGACTGCTTCTGGATTACTCTGATAAAAACATTAAAATTTAATTACAATGAGATGAAATCGTGAGATTGCTATAATGAATCATAGTTACAACCCTAAATCTATCCAAGATGATTCCAACATCTAGAGTGAAGAAAATAAAAGGAGCCTTAGCAGTGAAGTAATATAGGATATATTCCAGGAGAGTGGTAAAGTGCGTTTGAAATAAGGACAGCCAGGCAATTCTATAGAGTTCCACACCCACACAGGGTGCTAACCAGTCATTGTGAACATCCTGTTTTCCAATGAAACCCTGGCAGAACAAACATTGACTTATCACTATTTTATAAGGAGATAATTGGCAAAGTCTATGGACTAAAGAGTACATAAAATAAAGGTCTGAAACTGGAAAGTTTCCACTTGGATTTGGAGGAAACCGTTGTAGCTCACTGGGATATTTTTTGCAGTCAACGAAGACATAATGAGTCTTTAACGATAAAGCACGTGCCAGGCTCTGTGCGGGGAGGTGCTTATGAAGAGGAATGGGCTGCAGACTCAAGAAACGAACCATCTACTAGGGAAGATAGGAGCGCAATTAAATAAGATGTCACGGTCTATACATCACGAGCAAGCTGGTTTGACGGATACTCTCATACGTTTAGAACCAGGAGGGTAGTCACACAGCGATGCGTTCTTAGCTCCCTAACCGTGTTGTAGATTTCAAGGGAAAGAGCATCAGAAAGAATGCACGCACGTTCTGTGAAATCAAACTGGTCTTTTCCAGAACCGGGTTTGCACTGAACAAAGGAGGGAGAAAGCCAACGCCTAAAACCCAAAGAGGAAGCAGAGTTGAGAAAGCGAGAGAGAACTCGAATGAGCATAAGAGCCCTGGGACCTAAGGCCGCTGAACCAACTTACGGAACCAGTTTCAGGAAAGAGCCGAAGGGAGGGTTCGGTTTCCTTGTTTGTGCAGGTTGATATGCACTCCCACGAAGTGTCAACAGGCGATGTGACTCCACCAAGTCCCTTCACAATGGATCGCTGCCATCCATGCCTTAAAATTTGCACGTGCTGATTTTTGCTTGAAAGAAACAAGCTGTAAGTGGCTGCTTGTCATTTTGATGTTACTTCGGGATTTTTGTTACAATAGGGAGTTTTAATTCATATTTGAGTTGTATCTGGAAAAAATCTTTTCTTTTTATTAATGTTTACTTATTTTGAGAGAGAGAGAGAGTGAAAGAGCATGTGCACACAAGAGCGGGGGGCGGGGGGCAGTAACAGAGAGAGAGAGGGAGAGAGAGAATCCCAAGCAGGCTCCACACTGTCAGCACAGAGCCCTACCTGGGGCTTGATCCCAGGAACTGTGAGATCATGACCTCAGCCTAAATCAAGAGTTGACTGCTTAACCCACTGAGCCACCGAGGCGCCCCCGGAAAACATATTTTCACCGCTTTTTACTTAAATAAAAAGTGAGATGTGGCTTTCAGAGAAGACCATTAAAATGGTTAAAACTGAAGATAAGAAAAGGGAAAAGATTAACCACCGGGAAGTCTAGATGACAAACTTCAAAACGGTAGAAAATGTAACCCCGTAACAGGGCGGAAGGGAAGTCCCTGGAAACCTGGGAAAATATTTGTTTGCCCAAGAGCTGTTCGGGTTTGGGGTGACAGAGGTGGTCTTGCAAACAGAAGGACTCAAAGGACGGTGGCAGAACATGGCTCCAAGGTTGTCAGATTTGCTGAAAATACCTGGGACATTTCCCAGGTGGGTGCCAGATTAGAAAAAGGTATCTGACAATTCCTTAGCGAAGGCCTCTTTGGAACAAAAAACAATAAAAGCAGTGGATGTGAAAACTTCAAGGAAGGAATGCAGATAGGTTCACAAACCCAAGCACCACTGTCCCGTGGCGCTAGAGGATAATTAAAGTTACAGAGCGATTACTGAAGGTCATGGCCACTGTAGCCATCAGTTTAGAGAACGGTGACAATTCAGAAATGGATTGGAAATGGCTAGCGTCAAAAAGCCAGTGTCGGTGAGGAGGCGGAGGCAAAGGAGCCCTCATGCAGTCTTGGCAGGAATGTGAATTGGTGCAGCCACCGAGGAACACAGTATGGAGGTTCCTCAAAATATTAAAATAGAAGCACCGTGAGAGCCCGTAAATCCACGACTGAATATTTACCCAAAGAAAATAAAATCACGTATTCAGAAAGACCCACGCACCCTCGTCTTTCTTGCAACATCACTTACGATGGCCACGATGTGGAAGCAGCCCAACTGTCCCCTGACAGGTGAATGGTAAAGAAGACGGGGTGTATATACACAATGGAATATGACGCAGCCACAAAAAAGGACGAGATCTTGCCATTTGTGACAACACGGATGGACCTCGAGGGTACTGCGCTCAGGGCAGTAAGTCGGAGAGAGAAAGACAAACGGCGTATGATTTCACTTATGTGTGGAAGCTAAAAAAGAAAAAAATAATAATAAACGAACAAACGAAGAGTAGAATCAGATCTATAGACACAGAGAACAGACTGATGGCTGCCAGAGGGGAGGGGGTGGAGGGATGGACGAAACGGGTGAAGGGGAGAGAGGGGTACAGGGTTCCACGTACAGAATGTTTACGTCTCAGGAATAAGAGGTACAGTGTAGGGAACGTAGTTGCTGGTATTGTGATAACGTTGTGTGGTGACAGGTGGCAGCTATGTTTGTGAGTCTAGCATGATCCGTCGACTTACCCAGTCACCATGGCGTGTGCCTGAAACTCAGGTACCACTGTGTGTCTGCTACACTTCAATTTAAGAAATGTAATATAGGGGCGCCCGGTTGGCTCCGTCGGTTGGGCGTCGACTTCGGCTCAGGTCATGATCTTGCGGTTGGTGAGTTCGAGCCCCGCGTCGGGCTCTGTGCCGACAGCTCAGAGCCTGGAGCCCGCTTTAGATTCTGTGTCTCCCTCTCTCTGACCCTCCCCCGTTCATGCTCTGTCTCTCTCTGTGTCAAAAATAAATAAACGTTAAAAAATTAAAAAAAAAAAAAAGAAATGTAATATAAAGAGGGAATCTATATCTACATCATCTCCATCTGTGTACATAGAGAGAGAGAGATTAGTTCGATAAACAGTGAGAATTCCAATAAGGAAAAAGAAAGCGTCAGTGGTCTAAGGGAGACAAAGCATGTAGGGAAAGTGGTTTGTGTTACTGCGTTTTGTTCTTCTGTTGGAGTGCTTTGGCTTTTCTCTGTGGTATACAGAATCTAGGAACAGAAGTATGTGGTCATTTGAGGCAATAAAAAATTCATATTGTACTAATAGGGACTTAGTCCCTGCTACGAATTACATAAGGCCGCTATTAATCTGGTCTAAACCACTGTTTTATTACGACATTTAAAGCCCTGATGGGTTCACGAGCATCTGTTCAGTTCTCTGGGCTCCCCTGTCGAACCAGCTGAGTGAGCACTGGATGGGACATTAGGAATCTGCACCAGCAGATTCCGTTTCAGCCCCAGAGCCCCAGAAATCAGGCACACAGTTAGGCTGGGGGTGCAGAAACTTCCATGAAGAGCCTGGAGTAGCCATCTCTGATGAGCCGAGAGTAATCATTTCTCAGTTTTGCGACGTGCCCCTTGCGCTCCTTCCAGGGAGGGTTGCAGACTCCCTCAACTGCTCCCCACCCCCCACCCCAGCCCCCCAGCCGTACTTCTCTGGAAGCCCCTGTTCCCTCCCACCCTCCCACAGCATCACGGATGGCTGTTCCCCTGGGGGCCGCTGTCGCCTGGCACGCCCCTGATCACGGTTACTCAACAGTCTTCTCAGAAGAGGTCTCTGATGTTTCTCTCACCCCTCCAGCTGTGAATTTGGCAGTAGGGAAATGGCCTGTGGAACATTTCACTGAACAATCAGCTGAAGTAGATCACACGGGTCAAGTGATGACTCCCACTCTGGAACTCTCTTCATCCCGCCAGGAAAAATCCATCCTCCTTCCCTGAATCCTCCGACATAAACTGTAAAGGTTTAGCATGTCTAAAAATAAATGCTTCCCCAGCACGGAGTCGTCACTAGCAGCAAATTCCCATATGGTTAATTTCCTGCCCAGTAACATTTTCTAAATTTATGCTGCCCTCTGCCATCTCTTCGGAAGCTGCCGTGAAACCTCGATTTGTATTTAATGAAGAAACTGTCATAAGCGGTCAAGCAATGTTTCCAAGGTCACACAGACAGCAGGGAACGGGGTGGGGGGCTGGAGTTCTGGCACCTGCCCGTTGACCTCCGCCCTACTTCTTCCAGCCGCCTTTCCTAGCGATGTCCCTCTGCATGAGCTCTCGGTTCTCTGATTCCCTGGAGCACGCGTGTCCCATGCCACCCAATGCAGCTTCTGTTGCTCTGCGGTCTTTGGCTTTTTTTCTCTTGTTTTACTTCGGTTAATGCATTCTTCCCACCAGAGGTCCACGAGGGCAGAGTCTGAGGACCTAACCAGGACCTAAGTTAGATGCCCTTGTCCAGACGGCACATTAGCTGGCCCAAACCCAAAGAAGGAGCAGGCGGGGAATAGGTGACTATCTAGCAAAGCTCTAATCCCCGCAAAGGCACGGAACCCAGTTACTGTAGGACCTAGCCCAACACTGAGCAAAAATGTGTACAAGTAATGTTTCCATACTTGGTTTGTTATTATTCTTCTAATTGCCCTACTACTTTAAGTTTAAATGAATTTCATGCTCACTCAAATTTCAAGTAAACTGACTACTTTTTCAAATGTTTATCCTATTTCTCAAGATGCTTGTGGGCTTCCCGAGGAGCCGTGTATTAGAATGATCGCTGTGGTCTCATGGAAAGCACCCAGGGTCCATTTCTCTCCGGGAAGACAAGACTTGAGAATGTTGGAGAACTCAGCACTGGTCTGGGGTACTAGGTACATGATCACCAGCTGCACAACTGGTTCCCAGGGTACAGGTGCCAGAAGCCCTGGATAGTAGATGCCGCCTTTCAGCTGATAGGACTTCGGCGGGGAGGGAATGGCTAGAAAAAGATAAAGTTTTTTTTTTTTTTTTTTTTTTTAATTTTTTTTTTTCAACGTTTTTTATTATTTATTTTTGGGACAGAGAGAGACAGAGCATGAACAGGGGAGGTGCAGAGAGAGGGAGACACAGAATCGGAAACAGGCTCCAGGCTCCGAGCCATCAGCCCAGAGCCTGACGCGGGGCTCGAACTCACGGACCGCGAGATCGTGACCTGGCTGAAGTCGGACGCTTAACCGACTGCGCCACCCAGGCGCCCCGAAAAAGATAAAGTTTTAATCAAACCATGAAAACTCTTGTCCCCAGTATTGGCAGTTACATCTCCTTTTAGACACTGAAGGAAACTTCTTTATCTCTTTTATGGTACTACCAAGAGCTCTTTCAACAGGATGTCACGTTGATGGAGCATGGATTCAGTTTACTTATTCTGCTTCCCACCTTCATCATTCAGAGCAGATGGGTAAGGAATTGGGTCAACAGTCTTTCCTTGGCTTTCTTCTACTCTAGAACGTTCAGATCACATTCTGATTGAAGGTAAACACCAATAGTGACAACTGGTAACAGACTTGTGATAATAAATGTCCTGAATCTGTGAATCCAGAGCTCCCCAGAGGGCACCAAGCAGCTCCCTCAATCTCACTCTGAGTCGGTTTCTCTGTGATTCTGTTCCATAAACCCATCCCCTCTAAGGGTCATTACATTCCTATGTAAACACTTGATTCTGGAAGATTATAAGGTATCTCCATTTGTTCCTTGCCTACAACTGATTCCTCTCTCCCTCTCTCTCTGCTTCCTTCCCTCTCTCCTTCCCTCCCTTCTTCCTTCCTTCCTTCTTTCCTTCCTTCCTGGCTTGTCGGTATCCCCTCAGTTTCCAGTAATGCTCTCATTCTCCACATCTCATCCTCTATATAAGGTTTGCTCTTCCGGCCGATGAGGCACTGAATTTTGAATCAGGAAAATTTGGTTTCAAATGCCAGCTTGCCACTTGCCAGCTAGTGAACCTGGCCAAGTCACTTCACATCTCTGAGTCTTGATTTCCTTGTCCGTAGAGCAAAGTTCAAAAATGTATTCCTGAGAATGCATTAACCCCAATGACATAATAAATGGGAGCACCTTTAAAACTTATAAAATGATATGCAAATGGGACAGACCAATAGTTTTATGATGCCTTGTCTTTCACGGATCCTTAGTAGCAACAGAGTATTTGTGAGGGTCCAGGGTTCGATACTGTGTGGGGTGGGTGGGATGTGAAATGTCCCCCTTCTTGTGTTTTTTCTCCCTCACTTGAACTACTTAATCTGTAAATTTTACCTTCCTTGATTATATTAATTTCTGTGAGCTATCCCAAATCTTTTGTAGATTGGGAGCAATAAATTACTTAAGAAATAAATAATTAATAAAACAAATGCAATTCATTAATCCACCATTTAAGGCACAATCCCTGCTTGTAAGCGGTGTATGTCACAATGGGAAGACACAAAAATCCTTTGGAATTCATCTAACAGCACCAGGGACATTTTTAAAGCCCTGGATAAGTGGGGGAGATGGCGGGTGGCCAGGGTGGAGGTGAGCGAGGTCCTCTGGGGCCGGGGAAGCGGGGAAAGGCTTTGGAGAGCTGCAGGCGCTCAACGTAAGCCTTGAAGTCAATGAAGAAGGGTGAAGAGAGCCTTCGGGGCTAGGGGAGATGATGAGCAAAGTTGCGAACACAGGAGGAGGGAGAGGGTGTTCGGGAGGAAGTCAGCAAGGTGAAAAGCAAGACAGGGAGATGGCTTTCCAGAGTCCGTGATCCTCATACAATGGAACGCACACCCTGCTGGCTCTCATCTAGCGACACACGCCCATTTGCATGACATACGATCCATGGAGCTCCGAGACAAGCCACTGGAGTCAGAGTTAGTGGGTTTCCGTGCCAGCTCTGCAAGCCCACAAAACATCTCTGAGCTTCTTCGGAGTAACAGCACATCAGAATGTAACACGAGGAACTTGTTACCCCTGAGCAAGTCTGAAGGTTTGAAATACTCTTATTTCATTAGAAATCACTTGTTCCAATATTTCTTGCGTGGTAAGATTAGGGATGGGGTGATGGTTAGTACTGGGATAACTGGGAGGGCATCCGTACCCTCATTGAGAGGGGGGCACCCAAATAACAGCACCCACAGCGTCGTCCCAAACGGAGGAGGGGAAATGGTGAGATTTTCTTCCCAGAACCTAAAGCTATGGTTCAATATTTCAAGGCTCCCCTTAACGAAAAGCATTAATACGTCCAGGTCTGGACTGTATCTATGAAGGTAAAAAAATCTAAAGACACACCCTTGCCCTTGGAAAACAAATACGCGGCCTGTATTCGGAATATTGGGCCACATAAAAATAAGGGTTATGGAGAAGGAGGAAGAAACAGGAGGCCCTTGCTGGTTCCAAAGCAGCCTGTCCCAGGACCTCTGACTTGGCTGGCGGGCTTGGCTGGCACCTGTGATGCCACATTTGGTTTGTGCAGCTCCGGGTCTGTGATTCTGAAGCTTGTGCACCTGAGATTGGTTGGGTTTTCAGCTTCCCTTCCTGCATCCCATCCTCCGGTTCTGCAGGCCGACCTTGATCCCTGCCTCACGCCCTCTGTTCCAGCCAGATCCTGAGAAACATAGGAGGCGAATCACCCCTTCAAATGATGTGACGTTGTTTCAAGGGACCTTTTATTAGGTGAAGCATCTCATGAGTGATAGGAAAGCCCATGTGAGTAACCTTTTGCCAGTCTATAGTCGTACATGCAAAGCTGAGTTCTTCTCTTTGAGAGGAACACATGTGCCTTGCCAAGTGGCCGTCACATCGTGAAGGTTCCACAGGGCCAGCTGATTGTTTAGTTGTTCCTGATTTTCTAATCACTGCCGGCCTACTGTGCCTCCGTGGTAAACCCTCAACCCTGACTCACCCATGCCTGGCCAGCTTCTCTGTCTCTTACCTGTAGTCTCCGCTAAACGATAGCACGTTTTACACGGAAGAAAGAGGAGACTTTCAAGTTCACCAGCCCAAATCCAAGTGTGAACATTCTAAAGTGAGGAAAAATTTAAAAAAAATCTTTTACTCTTACTCTTGATCTCAAATAGTTGACAAAGTGGAGTGCAGTTTATATACACATAGAAACATATCTAAGTTTAAAGCGGACATGATGATTTTGATACACGTATAGATATTGCAAGATGATCACCACAATAATGTTAATTACCATCTCTATCTTCTCATGTAATTATCGTTTTGCGTGTGTGGTGAGACCATTTAAGACTTTGACAACTTTCAAGTACATAATACAGTATCCTTTAAAAAAATTTTTTTTTAATGTTTATTTATGAAACAGAGAGACAGAGTGTGAGCAGGGAGGGGCAGAGAGAGAGAGGGAGACACAGAATCCGAAGCAGGGTCCAGGCTCCGAGCTGTCAGCACAGAGCCCGACACTGGGCTCGGACCAAGAGATCATGACCTGAGCCTAAGTCCGCCGCTTAATGGACTGAGCCACCCACGTGACCCCCGTATTGTTAATTACAATCACTATGTTAAAATTTTAGATTCCCAGAATTTGTTTATCTTCTAGGTAAAAGTTTGTACCTTCGGACCAACATCTCCCCACTCCCCCCCACACCCCAAACCCCTGGCAGCCACCATTCTACTCTATATCTCTATGAGCTCGACTTTTCTAGATTCCACTATATCTAGAGCGAGATCTAAATATAAGCGAGATCGTACACTATTTGCCTTTCTCTTCCCGACTTATTTTACTTAGCATAATGCCCTCAAGGTCCAACTGGATTGTTTCAAAAGGCAGGAGTGGGTCCTTTGAAGATGGGATGCTACATCCAAGGCATTCTTTTGTGAGTTCTCAGCAGGGGCCCAAAGGAGCAAACTGACAAAGAAAGTTACCCATTTTCCTGCCGCAGATTCAGGGAGGAAGGAATCTGCTCTGTTAAAGCCTTGCTGAGTCACTGGGCAGCTGATCTATTAGCAGCCATTAGCCAGCCCACGGTCATCAGAAAACAAGTACAATTGTGCAATCTTTACAGAAGAGACCTTACAAATTGGGGTTGGCAGCCGAACTGACAGATCCAGGACTGTTATTAAACAGACGAGAACCTTTTGCCTGCTGACTATTTTGGAGACTTGAACCCAGCAACAGGATTGTTTACACCCCCCCAAAAAAAAACGTTTGGTCACCATGGACAGGTCACACAAGACTCCTTTAAATTAATCTCTGTTTGCTCCTCATATGAGATTATGTAGTCACACTCATTCACTAAGCGGCTAGATGGTACTATTTAGTCCCGATTTCACCGGGCCTCTTTAAGGAGCAAACTGTCTACTCATAAGGCTATGTTAGTACATGGTGACTCTTCTGTGTGTCATGCCAAGACATGGGTGGCAATGGAAGACATGGGACTGGGAACTTAGCTGAGCACAAATGGCCTGGGAGGATGAGAACAGGACATCTTTCAATTCAGGAGAAGAAAATGAGAAACCATAAAGCCAGCCGGGGAGATACAAGGTGTTCGTCAGTCGTTCGGGAATGTAAAGAACTTTTACATCTCCGTTCTTCGGACACTGGTGGCCGCTTTATTGATGCTTACTTGTCATCGCATCTGCAGCCACTGGGCCTAGGTCAGGTTGTAGGTAAGGATTCCTGGAAGGGGGATGGGCTTTGCTGGCCTTTAGTCAGTTAGATGTCTGGCTCATCCTACCTCTACTTTGGTTCCCCACTCCCTCAAGGTCGGGTTTTCCTGTCCGGTCACTATGTCCCTGAAACTCTAGCCTGGTACCTGTCTGGGCACCTGTCTAAACCCCAGCTCCTTCATGATGGAGTCTCCTGATGTCTACTTCAGTCTTCCCAAGTGAAGGTATTCTGCCAGCCCCTGGGTTTCTCTCCCATGAACTCCAGATCTCTCTGTCACTCTTGGCTGTATATTCACATTCTTGACCATCTGCTCGGAGCCTGGCATTGTTCTAGGCACTAGGAATACAGTGGCGAACTATAAACTATACGGCCAAGGTTCATGCTGGCATGGAGGTGAATTTACACACTATCTAGGGCAGGATGGTAGGGTATGGGAGACAGAAAATAAACAAGCAAACAAATTTACGTGGGGTGATTTCAGATAGCGACAAGTGTTAGGAAACAAAGAAATGTAGGATAGGATGATTCGAGAGAGAGTAACCGGGGTGGGGATATTGTGGTTCAGATCGGCGACAGGGGAGGTCAGATCGGGTACCACCAAGGAGGCCGTGGTCACAGTGAGACACCGTGGGAAGGAAGCCAGCTTCGGGAACACCTGAAGGGAGAGAGAGGAGCAAGGGTCCACAGGCAAGAATGAGCTTAAGTTGCTCTAGGAAGACGTGGGTGGAACGTAGGGACAGGAAGGTATTCAATAGGAACGTGATAGCAGGCGAGGTGAGAGGCAGAGCCTCTGGTGTGGGACCCGGGTGGCCATGGTAAGGAGCCTGAATCCTGGTCTGAATGCTGTGGTAGATCATGCCATGGAGGGATTTTCTGCAGGGAAGTGACACGATTTGCTCTGCATTTTTAAAAGATCATTTGGTCTGCCTTAGAAGGTAGGGATCATAGAAGGACATGAGTGTAGAGAGAACAGTTAGAAGCCTGTGTCTAATCTAAGCGAGAAATTCTGGTAGTGTGGCTTGGGTTAGAAAGTACAGGGACATGGAGAGAAGCTAACACAGCAGAGATTTGTCTTGGAGGTAAAGCTAGCAGGTTGTGCCAATGGATTGGATGTGAGTGTAAGGGAGGGAATGTAATTAAGGATGATGCCCAGATTTTTCTTGAGTGTCTGGGTGCCTGATGGTACCTTTTACTGAGTTACATCTGTGGGGGAGAGAAACGCCAAGGGTAGGTTCTGGGGCCATGCTCTTTGGTCATCCTTCTTAGACAGCCAAGTGAGGTGATGTATCAGGTCGGCAGTTCAGTGGAGAAGATAGGAATGGAAATGTCTAAGTACATGGATTGTTCGGGATGGGTAATTCCTATAACCATTCATTCATTCATTCACCATTCATTCATTCATTCATTCATTCAACAGTCCTTATTCTAGGCACTGGGGTTATAGCAGTGAACAAAACCGAAGTCTGTGCCCTCAAGGTGCTAATGTTCTAGCAGGAAAAGAAGGATAACAAACAAATACATGATTACAGTATGTGTCAGGAAAAAGAGCAGGAACGACAGAGATAGGGATGGGGGTTGGGGGTAGGGGAGCAAATGTGGCCTCAGTGGTTGAGGAAGTCAGCCTTGAAAGGCAAAGTTCTGAAAGCAAGAGTGACCCGGGGAACGGCTCACAGAGTAGCGTGCCTGGGTAAGTCAAGGAACAGGGACGAAAATCAAAGATAAAAGCCACTGCTTCAGTCCTCACGGAGCTGACAGTCAGCTAGGCTGACAGACAAGAGGACAGACAATTTCCGAAGGAAAATAAAACCAGCCTAGCTCTTCCTTATAGTCTGTGGCCTTCAGAAGCTCCCTGAACACTTTTAAATTAGAAGCAATAACAGAAAGAAGCATGTCTGTGCTGTGAAAAGGAATAGTATTTGTACATAAATGCCTTCTATCTCTTCCATTATTGCTGCAACTTAGTTTAAAGGTTTGTGACCTCATCTTCGCACCTGCAGAGGTGTGTCGCAGTTCCCGTGCCTCCAAGCTTCTGTGAGATGAAGTGAAGGTATTTGCTGGGGGTGGGGGGGAAGGGGTCTGCACATGGGCTGGTAGGGGAGAGGCAGCAGCAGAGGTGGCTGTCCAAGAAAGGGTGAGTATTCATCAGATGGCATCCAACCGTCGACCTGAGCTGGCTCAGAACTCTAAACTCAGGGACTTGAGGATTGTAGGTTGGCAATGGGGAGAGGGTGGGCAAGGAAGGGGGCGTGGGTAGGCACAGGGAGGGAGGGGTTTGCTGGGGGAGGGTGGGCGTAGGAAGGAAGGGTCTGGATGAGGGAAGGGGTGTGGGTGGGCACAGGGAGGGAGGGGCTGGGTGAGGGAGGGGACAGGTGAGGGTGGATGAGAGTTCTCTCAGCCCCAACCCTCCCGATGGGACTTGGGCTAACCAAAGCCTTCCCTTCCATCACTGCTGTCAGCCTAGGGTCAAGGTGTAGCTCGTGACCATCAACAAACTGAGCAACCCAATGGCTCTTGTACCCTGGCTAGACTCACTCCCTAGCCCGTGATGGGACTCTTGCCCCACAGGCTGCTTGCCAACTCCACCTCTGGGTGTGAGGAGTGGGTCCTAAAGCCCCCACCTTTGGGTGTACCAGGAACTCCCCTGCAGAAGGGCAGTCTGCGTTCGCTGACGTGTAGCTGTGGACGGACCAACTCCTCCAGCGAAGAAGCAAACAATGAAACAGAGTCTTTACATCTTTTGGGCCTGGGCTTGAGCACTGTCTGTCCCCCATTCCTGAGGATGTGGCTGGGATGCCTGCCCTGGTCACCAAGCAGGGCTCAGGGAGACGCAGGGCTTAGGGCACCAGCCCCCCTGTGCTAGCCCGGGCCTATGGACTCATGGTTGCCTCAACTTGCTGCTTCCGCGGGCAGTCCCCGCTGGGGACTGGGTGACAACAAAGACCTGGGGCCAGCCAGCCAGCCTGGGTTTGATCCTGGCCCTGTCCCTGTCAGCCACACAACCTTGGACCAGTCATCTTCTTTAAGGGTTTGTTTCTTCATCTGTAAAACTGGAGAGAAGAATAACTCCACCCGTGTCCTCGTAAGGCATAAGCTACTACGTCTGCAATTATTAGATCTGTACTTGTCATGCATTAGATGCTCGAAATGAAGTGTTGTAATTAATGGCCAGTTATTAATGGCCTTTTGTCGTGCAGATGTCTGCCCCAGCTGTGTTTAATGAGCCCCCTAATTTTTTTCAAATGCTAATAATACATTTTATTTAACCTACTATGTCCAAAATATTATAGTGTAACATGATATTTTTAGTGGGCTAATATATACATAAAATTTACCCCGTTAACTATTACAGCAATGGCATCGAGTACATCCCCGGTGTTGTGCAACCAACACAACTCTCCAGCCCGTAGACTGTTCTTCGTCTTCCCCCACCGGAAAAAAGCTTCTGGAGTCGTCCTGTCATCCTTACGCAGGGGCCATGCTAACTTTCTCTGTACCGTTTTCAAAGGACGTGCTGCCCGAGGAAGCGCCACAGCGTGACGTTTTCAAGGGATTCGCTGGTGGTCTGAGAGTGACCAACATGTGTGCAATCTTACGAACTAAGGTTAACAAAGTAAACCTAACACGAGTTTTTCACACCAAAAAAAATCTTCTTCAGAAACTCCGCATCCGGCAGCATGAACCTTGCACGCACAGCTTCCCGAGACAACTCAAGCTGGAACATTTTCATTTTTACCGGCCCCGTAAGCTGGCCTATCACCCATGTGCCTTCTCACAGAGTATATTCCTGACTGATTGGAGGCACCGCGTCAATAGATTCTTCCCAAACATATTCTTTCCGCAGATCCGAGACCTGAGTCCTCTGTAGAGACATTTTTAACTGTCTATTATAGACATGGTCATTCAATTCCAGATCAGAGTTAAAAAGGCTACACTTGGGGCGCCTGGATGGCGCAGTCGGTTAAGCGTCCGACTTCAGCCAGGTCACGATCTCACGGTCCGTGAGTTCGAGCCCCGCGTCAGGCTCTGGGGCTCTGATGGCTCGGAGCCTGGAGCCTGTTTCCGATTCTGTGTCTCCCTCTCTCTCTGCCCCTCCCCCGTTCATGCTCTGTCTCTCTCTGTCCCCAAAAAATAAATAAAAAACGTTGAAAAAAAAAAAAAAAAGGCTACACTTGTTTTCAATTCTTTCTGTGCCACATGACTATTTTAAATTTGGCTCAGGATAGAAAAGGATGCCTGAGACAGGATTTGGGGATCAAGTCCCACCCAGGGCTCGCCTCTGGGTGTATAACCCCACCTCCCTCGAAGCTGGCTGTGGCCGTGTGACTTGCTGTGGCTGAAGGCATATGAGCAGAAGTGACCTTGCCCCAGTCAACTCTGAAACTCTGCGTGAAGCTGGTGGTCATGAAATGATGGAGCCCCCATCAGCCTGGGTCCCTTAGCAATTACGAAGAACAGAAGCCCCTGCTATTCGGTGCTGGACATGTAGTAGAAGTAGAAATCGACTTCTGTGGCTTTGAACCCCTGAGATCTGGGGATTAGTCATTACAGCAGCCTGCACAATCCTAGCCTGACTAATATAGGTTCTAAGTAAGAAACATGAAAAATTTGCTGAATCACCAAAGGCTTTCTTCCCTTCCTCCCGTAGTTCCAAACTTCCCCCCTAATTGTACCACCACTAACTAAAAAAACGTCTGGAAAAAAACGTGTTGGGCACAGTTCTAATGTGACTAGTTCTTTTGTTTCCCCACTCAGATATAGTGATGGAATGAGCCTGTAAAGCTGACTATTTTGAACTTATGATCCTTCAAGGTACCATAGTTCTTAGCGGGTGGCAGTGTCCGAAAACCTGTCTCTGGATCTTGTTCAAGCCATTCCCATGTCATTCTCACTTGACAGAGGTATTTTGAGGCTGAAGAATGATGTGCTTCATTTTCGGGGGAGGGGGGGCTGGGGGTGAGGGTGGGGGTTAGAGGAAGTCCAGTCTCCTTTCTCATTTGAAACGGCAAGCTAGATCCTTTCCAAAGGTGAAGCCGTGAGCAGAGGGAGGGCTTTGGGGGATTCCATCCACTCAGAAAAGAGGGAAGGAGAACCTTTGGGATACCGGAAACGGACACACAAAATAGTCTGCGTTCAGCTCTCGGAGGTCCACGGCACTCACGCATGCAAGGCTTGTCCTTTGCACGCCTGGCTTTCTGCTCTCCAAAGTGCTCTTGCGCCATAAGGAACAGGAGCTCTGTCTCTTCGTGTGTCAGCTTGGAGAGCCAGGACCTAACTGCAAATAACATAGCACACGTGCAGGACTCTTAGAAGCTTCATGTGAGCCCCAGTCTTCCTTAGCTGAGTTTCCAGAAGAAGGAGCTTGGGACGGCACTGGACTTAGCCCAAAGTTGATGGCGCAAGGCTGGGGGGCAGGGGCAGGGGAGGGGGGAAAGGGGGCGGGGGGGAGGGGGAAAAGGGGGCGAGGGGGAGGGGGGAAAGGGGGCGGGGGGAGGGGAGGAAGCAGTTTGCTTTTCTCCTCTCATTCTGCAAGACAGGACCACAGCTTCCCTTATCCTTTATGAGGAGATAAGAAGAGAAGAGAAGAAGGAGATGAGAAGACTGGAATTTACATCAGTTCACAAATTCATCGTCCAGCGTACAAAGAGAAGCCATGCATGGGAAGCACTTCTGTTCTCGGGAACCTCCATGGCTCCATGATCGTGAGCACAACACAGGAGGGCAAGAGCTCCCTCGCGTGAAAAACAGTTGCAGCCAAAAGCCATCCTGGCTTGGCTGAGAATCCTATTACAAGCCCAAGACCCTACCCTATCGTGTAAGTAGACTAAACATTTACTCGTGCATTCGACCAACACTTCAGCACCCACTTGTGTGTGCCAAGCTGAGAACAAGGTACTGAACAAGAGACATTTTCTGCCTTCAAGAAATTCAATCTCATGGAAGATAAATGCAGGCGAATAGAAAATTGCAAGATAGAGAGGTTAAAAGCAAATGATGGGCCGTCAAAGAAAGGACAGCAATTCTGAGTCACAGGAAATGACACAACT
Organism: Neofelis nebulosa; assembly: GCF_028018385.1. Classification (NCBI taxonomy): domain Eukaryota; kingdom Metazoa; phylum Chordata; class Mammalia; order Carnivora; family Felidae; genus Neofelis; species Neofelis nebulosa. Next base: position 3,817,747 of record NC_080794.1, on the reverse strand, counting down.
CTTCTGTTGTATAATTTAAAGAATTCTGAGCATGTTCATAGAATCCACGAGGTTAAATGATACCCTTTCACAAATATGACGTACAGGCCTCTACTTTTCATGGATTATTACTTATGCATTCATTAAGATATTCATGAAAACAATGAAACGGTGTTTTAAGAGCAGATGCCGGAATGAGTTTTCGGGGTTCAGAGCTGTGGTCTGCTTTATGCCAGTGACATCAGCTCTCTGTTAGTCGACACTATTCAACAATCCGCCCAAGGCAGGCGGCTTCAATCAGGGTTCTGGAACAACGTGCTGTGGGCTTGTGTGGGGATTAGCGGAAGTGGAACCTTAATTTGGGGAGGGTGACTGCCAAGCGGGACTGGCCACGCACCCCAAACCACCTTGGATGTTCATATCTTTGAGTCTCCATTTGCCTTTTGGGAGCCAGGTGAGTGCTGGCTGGACAAAACAACTCCCCTCCCCACCTAAGGGTGCTGTAAGCAAAGCTCTGTCCAGGCGTCCTGACCCCTCGATTCATTCTCCAAAATGCCTGCAGTGAAAGCCAGTGTTTCCCCAACCTTCTCCAGCCAGGGGGCAGGGCGTCCTTCCGGGGTCCTGGTTTCTCCAGGATTCGCTTCGTGACTCCTTGGTCCCTGGGTGCTGTGGGCAGTGCCTGATGGTGGGTTTTCCTACTTTCTCAAACCCAAGAGTGTCGCTGTGATCTGAAAGCTGTTCTAGAAACCTTGCCCTTTTCTCCTTCAGTAGTGTGTGGCAAAGTATTTCTGCAGCCGTCTTAAACTTTTACTGACAAAACACTTTGGCCTCATTTCTACTAGCTTGTCCTTAAAGCACCTTTGGGAGGCGACTCAATATTGTTCCTTATGCAACACGGAAGTAGCCTGCCTTAGGACTTAGCGCTTGGCTCTAGGTAGGTGACCGTGTGAATGCTAACGCAGGGAGCAGGAGAACACAGAATGCTGAATTTCTTTTCTCTTCCAGGGTTTCAAATCTAGTTTGGGAAACCAAATGTTTGCAAATTATAAAAAGACAAAAAAACAAAAACAAAAACAAAAACAATTTCACCTCATGAGTAAATGAATAGTCCTCTCTGTGCCCACTGCCCTCACTGGGACCCTCAGACATGGGACCGATATTCTGATTACGTGGCAATGTTGTGCTCGTCTGTCTTCTTATGGAGGTCAGCTCGCTGAGGCTAGGAACCACGTCTTTTCAACTTTGCATCCCCAGTACCTGTCCTGGTGACTGTTATGTGCTCGGTGTTCTAGAAGTATCTATTGGATCCTGAATTTGTTGAGTGCTACTGTGGTGGGATCTACTTCTTCACAGTGACTGTAGTCACCAAAAGTTTTGTAAAAGTTTTCATCCAGTTACTTAACCATTCAGAAGTCTGTTGCACATTGCTGGGGTGCCTGGGTGGCTCAGTCGGTTGAGCGTCCGACTTCGGCTCAGGTCATGATCTCGCGGTCTGTGAGTTCGAGCCCCGAGTCGGGCTCTGTGCTGACAGCTTAGAGCCTGGAGCCTGCCTCGGATTCTGTGTCTCCCTCTCTTTTTGCCCCTCCCCTGCTCACACTCTGTCTCTTTGTCTCTGTCTCTGTCTCTCTCTTTCTCTCTCAAAAGTAAATAAATATTTACCAAAATTTAAGAAGTCTGTTGCACATTGTTGACGACAAAGAATAATGTGACTATCACAGTGTTAATATTAGCCGACAACTCCCCAGGCTCCAGGAAGTATCACTTGAACACTGCTCAGGGTAATAGAATGGCCAGGACAGTTTTGTTCATCAACCATTGGGTGGTCTATATATTTTGTGTGTGTGTGTATGTGAATGTGCACACATGCATGGACACTCACATAGAGATTTATATGTGTGAATATAAATTTATGTACGTATATACACTCACACGTATACCCCTGTATAATGTGATTTGAGGAAATACGGAGACAGCCTCTATGAAAACTAGATTTTCCTGTTACCTCCCCCTAGCCAAGGGTGAACATGAGGAAAAGAAGGGCTCAGGAGGAAGAGAAGGGCTAACAGTGTCAGGAAACAGGTGCTTGAGAGCCAGGGTAGCATCCCGGGAGAGGAGACCAGGAAGAAGATTCCAGAGTGGAGTGCCAAGCTATGATCCCTCGCCCCAGATTCCAGAGACCCGATGGCAGGGGTTGACAGTGATCCCGTATGCTTAGAGGACCCTGGACGAAGAGGGTCCGAGAGGCTGACCTATGTGGGTGGCTGAGCGGGTTCGGTAAGCCCCAAGGTGCACCCACCACCTGCTCCAGCTGCTAGGTCAGAAGTACTGACAGCCTTGCGGGGCTGGGCTCCTTGCGAGTGTCTACAGAGCCGTCGAAAGCACGTTTGGAGTTTGACGGAACCTCCCTCAGTGCAGACGCCAGCTGTGCCCTCCGACAGTTGGGAATTAACTCTGACTGTCCCCCATTTTAAAATGGACCTACTGCTCGACCTCATAGGTTATTGGCAGAATTCAGAAACAGGACACTCAATACGGTGCCTGCCACATAGGAAAAATGTAGGACAGGATAAATCATATGAAAAGCTATCACTGAAGGGGAGGCGGGTCATCGGAAGATATCTGGACGCTCACTGTAAACAGCTGAGATGGGGCTACGCTGGGCCAGCCAGGAAGTCTTGGGAGATGCTATTTCACGCCGATTCACAAAGACTCCTGGGAAGGATAAAGTCCTCCGTTTCAGCAGGTATGTGAACCGTAGTTTGAAAGCACTTTTCCTGAGAGCTGGTCTTGATTAAAAAGGGGAAGAGAAATGAGAGAGGATGAGGGTAATTGGATGGGGGTGATATCATGGGAAGAACTGCAAGTTACCAGATGTAAAGGGCTGTCAGAAGAAAAGGCGGGCTGCGAATAAGCTCCTCCCATTCCCCCATGGTGCTTCGAGGCACAGACCCGGCCGGGCTTGGGCTGTTCTCCTGTCCTGTCCCATTTGACCATGAGTAGACATGACCAACAGTCATGATTCACTTTTGCTAGGTCATCAATTCCTCGACGGCACAGTTAAATCCAATCCTTTCTTTCTTTCTCTGCTCCCCAGATGTTATTCAGAATACCTCCATTCTCCCTAATTTTCTTTTTCCGGGTTGGAATTAGGACTGACTAGATGGAATGAAACCAACTTGAATCTCCGTCAACTCGGGAGTCAAATCTTAGGATGTTTTCTTAGAGACCGTAATGAAAAAGCCAAACTTCTCGAAAGACAGTTATTCTTGGGGTATTTCTGATTTATCCGGAGCCAGAGAATTGAAGACATTTATAAAAGGCAGATTTCTATGGAAAAAAAAGATTTTTATTTTTTTTTTAATCGTCCCTTTACCTGAGAGCCAGATTGTGTTTAGAATGTGCAAATTGGAAGCAGATTGAGTAAGTGCTGCTTATGGCTTGGGCCTTTTGAAGTTGAGAAAAAGCCCAAATACGAACCAATGGATTTGTCTGCTCTTAGGAGGCTTATCTGTCATGAGCTATTATCTTATACTGTAGTAACAAACACGCCTTGCCTACTGAAGAGAGAGGTATGGAGTTCTGTAAACTACCAAGAGGATATTCACTCGGGCAACATACCCAACATATGTACTAAGAGGAACCAGTTCCCTGAGATCATAATGCATTATCTGTGCTAACCAAGCTTGGAAAAATACCAGATTAAATGAAATAAACTCAGTTTCTTTTCCTTGGGAATTTTCAGTCTTTTATCTAAACTTAACACACATAGTTAAGCTTCCTTCACTGTGATTTTTCAAGGGCGAGGAATGGCTATGTAGCATTTCCTGAACTTACTTGACCACAGAGTCTTTTCGCAAGTTGGGAAATTTTGCACAAAAGTTACTCATCAGTCTAGTGATGACGGTTAATGCATGGGAGCTACTTAAAATAATAATACATTTACTAGCATTCTAGAACCTTTTGCCTTCAACTCCGTGGGAGACAAAAACTCATCGCTACTTCTAGCAAAATTAACTGCCACTTCTGGGAGCCGATGGAACATAAAACCTGCATGATTTCTGGTAGAAGATATAGAAATAACACATAAAAACAACTCTTTTTGGGTCTGGTCTGTGGATGGGATGCGTAGGACCCCACCCCAGAGCAATAGTTTTTCTCCGTTGATCTCAGCCTGTAGACACATGATAGCCTGCAATCCAAAAGGTAATAATTTCCATTACATTGATTAACGTTCATTTCCATCCAAAAGGAGAAATGCAGGATGATACAGATTCCTGACTCAAGACTAGAAGCCTCCAGCAGGACGCCTGCGCGGCTCAGTCGGCTAAGCATCTGACTTCGGCTCAGGTCATGATCTTGCAGTGCGTGAGGTCGAGCCCCGTGTCGGGCTCTGTGCTGACAGCCCAGAGCCTGAAGCTTGCTTTGGATTCTATGTCTCCCTCTCTCTCTGCCTCTCCCCGACTTGTGCTCCGTCTCTCTCTCTCTCTCAAATAAATAAAATATTAAAAACATTTTAACAAAAGACTGTAAGCCTCCAAGATGATGTGCATTTGGGTGCTCTTGCCCAAAGATTTAGAGACACTTCGATCACCAGCATATATTGCAAAACAGTGAACACAGGTAACCTGTGCATGCTCACACACTGTTCCAGGCTCTGATGAAGATGAGAAAAGCAAAACCCAGATATGCTTCCCATTGGAACAGGAAGAGTTGGGGTATGAAGCTTAGTACTTCTGATTCTCGCTTCACTGAAAGTAGAGCTTTTTCACTTACAGTCAGCTCAACACAAGTTAGAGACTTCCGTAAAGTAAGACAATTAGAGTATGTCTCTTAATTTCCTGCTCATTGGACCACTTTGCTGCAACTCGATGGGCATTTTCCTAGGCAGCCTCTCAATCTCATGCATAGTAAAGGCTGCTGGAGGGAAAAACAAAGAGATAAAAGTTTGCTCTTGAAGAGAACCAAATCGAGAAATAAATTATATGGAGGCACTTATGCTGTTCTTTGGGAGGGGGGGTGTGAGTAAATAACACAAGAGAAATACAAATAAATTACTGGTATGGAGAACAGAGAGATTATTTCACCTGTGGAAGCTGAGTTCGTCTTTGAACATTGGGTGGAATTTTAAGATAGGAAGGAAGAAGGTGTTGCTTTACCGGCCTCTAGCGTAGGACTGGGGTTAGAAGAAGGACATCACTCGTGACTGACCAAACCAGCCCGACAGACAAAGGGGGCTCCGGTGACAATCCTCAGGCACCGAAATGGAAAAAAGAGAGCTGGGGAGGGAGGTAACAAACTTGAAATCGCGGAACTGGATCCCAAACTACAAGCTGCTCGGGACCGATGAGGCGCAGGGGACGAGCACATAGCAGGCTGAGTGGACAAAGAGAGAAGACAGCCTGGCATAATTCTGATGGCTTGCTTGGAGTTCCTGGTTTGGTCTTAACTTTAAGGACCTGGCTGCATTCCTCCCTGCCTCTACGGCACCTTGAAGGTGCCACGGGGAAGCGACAGGGCGAAGGCAGAGTGAGGAGAGGAAAGGCCGAAGGCCTGGAGACCGCCTGTGTATTCAGGGATCGGTGAGTAACACACTGGGCTCAGTCCCCCTCTGCTCTAGGGACAATCTGGATATGCCTCTGAGTGAAAACGGTGAAATGACAGAGCAGAACCCAGTCTCTGCGGAGGGGACGACGCTCTCAGAGGTCAGGCCTCTCCTCTTATGAGCCAAGCAACCCGAAATGCCTCCTCCCAAGTGAGTCTTCTCCGGAAGAAGCTGTCCCTGTCGTGCAGTGAATGACCTTGACACGTGGATTCTGAATCATTTCAAAAATGGAATGCTATTTTTAAGGACACGAAGGGCTGGTCCTGAGGGAAATTAAGGATGGGAGGCCTGGTACAACCATCCAGATAGCCATGTAGGAAAGTTATGAACGATGGACCCCACCAAAAATACTAGTCACTCCACAGGATAACCTTCTATTGATATTTAGTCTGACAAGAGGGCAGAGAAGAATCGAAAGAGGGAGTTGTAATAAAGGGCTTTCGGGCTTACGACATCCGACAGGGAGGAAAGACGTTCCTAGTGCCCCTCAAAATACGGCACGCCGCCAGCTTTGGGACAGACGCTGGCCCTCCGCAGCACTCAGCATATTAGTGCCGAGTGCATGGGGCTCTGGACATGGGCAGGGGAAGTTGGCGATAATCAGAGTTCGGCTAATGTTGTCTTTGAGTCATTGCTGCTGCTACCGAGCTGAGTCACAGCCCTGAACGAAGCGTGGGGCTGACGAGGACCAGCGTCACAGCAGACCTTCTAGCCAGCGCTGACTCAGGAACGGTGCCCCTCCACCCACCCAGGGGAGCCTGGGACCTCCGAGCTGCAGTTTTCTCTTTGTTCTGCCTTAGTTGAGGTGACTTTGACTGAGTGTGTGTGTTCAGGGAGAACAGAACATCGTCAGTAAGCCCAGGTTCTAATGACGCTCCCCGGGACAGGTTATCAAATGGCAACATCAGGCTTCCTAAGGAAGGAAGTCGGGATCAGAACAGGACACGGGCCCCCAGAGCCCGCACTGGGCTTGTCAGCCAAGAGCAATGTTCTGTGTCTCTGGGGTCAGCTTTTCCTGATGGCTTGTATCCCATTTAGAAATGCATTTCGGTCCTGTCCCAGCTAAGAAACATTATCATCAAGCAGCCTAAGCAACGAGGCCACCCAGATACTTCGTGTCTCTGAGGTTCGTTAATAAAGGAAAGCCAGGAAAATCAGCATATGGCTGGGACATCTGGCTGCCACCGTGGGGTCCTGGAAGAGGCAGCTGACAGTGACTAGCTGTGCCCTGCGATTAGAGGCGGGTCTCTGCCAAGAAGAAGCTTTCTCTCTTGTCGAACATCTCCTGTCAGAAGCCCTTTTCCAAGTAAGCTGCCCATCAGGCATCACGAGAAGAGTGTCCGATTTGGGGGCTACCCGGCGGGTGCTCCCAGTGGCGGGTTTCAGTGGAGCTCGGAAGACCTCGCGTGGAGGTCTGGTGACATGCTGTGGCAGCCTGTTCATCCCAGTTCATGGAACTGATAGAAGCCTACCGAGCACTCTGTTACCGGCACAACAGGAAATTCCTCAGAAGGGGCCCTTAGGAAGCCCTGGAGGGCCTAGTCCACTGGGACGGGCGTCCCATTCCTTCATGCCTTCTTTCACCACACATTTATCTAGCACCTACTGTATGCTCGGCCACTGCTCTGGGTGGCAGGGACTCAAACATCCACAGGTCATAGTCTTTCTTGAAGCAGCTTACGTGAGCAAACCCTTTATCAGGAGAAAGGCAGCTGGCGATACAGATGAGGGCTGGATTTGGCACGCGAGAAGTACGGCCCTTGTTCGCTGCATGACCAGGATAAACGACGTGCTTTTTCCTTTTTCAAAATGAGGGGACCGGACCCCAACTTCATCGGGCCATCAAGTTCAGACCCTTTGAGCTCGTCACACCTACCCGTGCTCCTTGGGGAGGCAGTTGCCAACTCGGGGCTCTGTCACCCCCGCAGGAGAAAGGCCAGCCCCCTGGGGCAACACTAGGACCAGAGTGTCATGTCACCTCAGCTGTCTGGATGTGACGCTGCCCTCTCCTTCATGCAGGATGGAGGGGGAAGGCTCGCGGGTTCCCAGCAGGTGTGGGACGGGACATGTGACAGGCAAGCTACTTAGGAAGGGAAAGACTTGTTTAGTAAGCTCTTTCTGTGTGCCAGATCCCTTCACTTAGCTTATTTATATTCACGTCAAAATACTCGTAGGGCATTACTTCCCTCATCTTTAAAGATAAGAAAACTGATGCTTGAGGGCCTGAGTAACCTGCACGGGGTCACGGAGCTAGAAAAGAGCAGAGCCTGTGGGGCTCCAGAGCTCAGGGTGGCTTCACATACCATGAATGAATGAATGAATGAATGAGTTATGGGTGAACAATAGACTGCTGTAGCTGTTGCCAGCAGAGCCTGGTCTGGGTGAGCGTAGAAATCATGGGCATTCGACTATCAGTTTGCAAAAGCAGATAAAGGTAGGCCTAGAGCACCAGGGTGGCTCTGACTTTCTACAGTGGTGAGTGGGAGCTACTGAAGGTCACGAGCGCCAGTGGAGAGGAGGGGTCGTCACTGTGCTCTAGGAAGAGCATCTGGCAGCGCTGGGTCTGGGGGAGGTGGAGGGACCAAGATATGTTTTCTGAAGTTGGAAAAGAGGGTCTGAGTAAGCGGTAGATGAGTGGAAAGGGAGAAAGAGACACAGAAAGATACATTATGGGGAAATTAACAAGACCCACTGAGTAGGAAATAGACAGGAGAAAGGGATCCACTCTAGCCCCGCAGTGATTTCTGTTCGCTTATGCTTAGTACTTCCAATGAACCAAGCACCGTGACAAACACTTTACTTACATTGTCTTATCTGGCCTTCTCAATAACCCCATGAGAGAGGTCCTATTAGGATCCTGTTTTACGGATGAGAACGCTGAGGCACACAGAGCTCATAGGCAATTTCTACACGCTGGTAGACATCTCACCCTGGACGGCCTGCCCCTCAAGCTCAACACTTCCTAAATTCTCCATTGTCCTTCAACCTGCTCTTTCCCTGAGCTTCTCTATTGTAATTAACACCATCGCCTTTCTGTCCGTGACCCGGGGCCAAAGCTCAGAAGAAATGTTTCGTGTCTGTTCATTTATCGTATGTTCCTGCAGAGCCACAAATTTGGTAAACAGGGAGCCAGCTCTAACGCCGTCCTCGCTGTTATGCTTCTGGAAGAAGTCATTTATTTTCCGGTTATGCCCTGCCCATTTCCAAAACTGTTAAAAGCGCAAGTACAATAAAACTATTTAAGTGACGTGTGTGGGTTCAGCTCTGAGTAACGGGGTGGGGAGAATGGGAATCCCAGAAATCTAGAGCTAAGAGGAGGCAACCAGTGTAGGCATTGACTCTGAACTTCCTGGCAGCCAAGAGAAGAATAGGGAAGAAGAGTTTGATTTTTTTTTAATTTTTAAAAATGTTTATTTATTTATTTGGGTGGGGGGAGAATGAGCGGGGAAGGGGCAGAGAGAGAGAGAGAGACAGAGAGAATCCCAAGCAAGAGTTCAACCCCAGGAGCCTACGAACCATGAAATCATGACTTGAGCCAAAATCAAGAGTCAGATGCTCAACCAACTGGGCCACCCAGGTGCCCCCCCTTTTTTTAACAATTATTTTAATAGGTATAGAACAAACAAAGAGTTACTGGAGGGGGTGTGGGAGGGGGAATGGGCTAAATGGGTAAGGGGCATTAAGGAATCTACTCCTGAAATCGTTGTTGCACTATATGCTAATTAACTTGGATGTAAATTTAAAAATAAATAAATAAATAAATAAATAAATAATATTTTAAGAGGAGCTTTAAAAGCATTAGCTAATTTTTAAAACTGTTTATTTTTTTACCCTCCTAACAAATTTTAAATGAATATTACTAGTATCGGCTCTAGAGTTCAAAACTTTGTGCCCTCAATTGTCTTTCCTTCCAGAAAAGGAAGGATTGCCTCTTGGCAATCACCATTCCATTCTTTGATTCTGTGAAGTCAACTATTGAAATACATCATATAAGTGGAATCATACAATATTTGTCTTTCTGAGACTGGCTTATTTCACTTAGCATCGTGTCCTCAAGCCCCATCCCCATTGTCACTTGTGGCAGAATTACCTTCTCTCTCATGGCTATATTCCAGCACATGCATTTACCCATTTTGCCTATCCACTCATCTTTCGATGAACATTCTGGTTGTTTCCACCTGTTGGCTACTGTGAATAATACTGCAATGAACATGGGAGTGCTAATACCTCTTTGAGACCCCGATTTCAATTCTTTTGGGTGAGCATCCAGAGGTGACATTGCTAGATCATATGGCAGTTCTGTTTCCACCATTTTGAGGAACTTCAGTATTGTTTTCCATAGTGGCCGCACCATTTTGCTTTCCCACCAACAGTGCATGAGGGTTCTAATTTCTTCACATCCTCACCAGTACTTATGGTCTTGTCTTTTGCTGATAGTAGCCGCCCTAATAGGTGTGTGGTGATATCTCATTGTGGTTTCGACTTGATTTGCATTTCCCTAAGGATGAGTGACGTTGAGCTTTGTTTTTTGTTTTTGTTTTTGTTCATATACCTGTTGGCCACTTGTGTGTCTTCTTTGGAGAAATGTCTATTCAAGTCCTTAGCTCATATTTTTTTTTTATTGGTTTGTTAGATTTTTTTACTATTCAGTTGTACGACTTTTTGTATATTTTGGATATTAACTCCTTATCAGATACACAGTTTGCAAATATTTTCTCCCACTCCTTGGTTGCCTTTTCACTCTGCGACTGTTTCCTTGGCTGTGCGGAAGCTTTTCAGTATGATGTAGTCCCACTTGCTTGTTTTTGTTTTTGTTGCCTGTGGTTTTGGCATGATACCCAGGAAATCATTGCCAAGGCCAATGCCATAAAGATTTTTCCCTGTTTTCCTCTAGAAACTTTATAGTTGCGGGTCTTACACTTAAGTTTTGAATCCATATTGAGTTAATATTTGTGTGTGGTATAAGGTAAGGGTCCAGTTTCATTCTTTTGCATGTGGTTATCCACTTTTGCCCACTGGAAGCCAGTCTTACATAATTAGTGGGAGCAACTCGTGTTCCAGCTCTGATTCTGAGAGCATTCTATGCCCCTCACTAGTTTTCAGACTGTCTGAGGTCTATCTCTTAATGGCAGATAGGATAGAGCTTTAGGTAAAAATTTTGAAAATTCTGGATGTTGTTAATTTGACTGTATCTGATGTCGGGGCTCACTGGACATCTGGGGTATGACATTAACCCCTGGGTCTTCGGTTCCTTTCACTGAAGCCACTGAATTTAGTATGCAGTCTAAAGAGATATGTGCGTCCCAGAAGCTACTTTTCCCAATTATTTTAAAGGTATTTGCGTGGCCGTTTCTGCACCGAAAACAGGGCTTATCCTGATTTTTTTCTCAAATGGAGAGGCATAAAATTGCGTGCCATTTCTGTAGCCAGTGCTGAATACGTTGAATGAACGAATGAGTGGATGAATGAATACTGCCTTCTGACTTCTCTGGGTCTTTAAAAAGAAATGATTGAGGCTTCCAAAGTAAAGTTGTATTACCTTTGAGGTCAGCCAACCAGACATATGCACGTAGGACTGGATACTTTGTATATTTCCATACAGCCTCCAGTTGCTACAACCATTCAGTAATCCCTTTTACACAACCAGCCCTGCCCATATTTCATTCTACGATAAATATTTATTAAACATCTCCTAAGTGCCCGGTCCTGTTTTAGACACATGGAATGTGTCAATGAGAAAAACATGGAAGTTATCTTCTGTTCTTTCTGAATTAAAAAAAAATCATTTGTTTATTTATTTTGGGGGGGGAGGGGCAGAGAGAGAGAGAGAGAGAGAGGGAGAGAGAGAATCCTAAGCAGGCTCCGCGCTGTCAGCGCAGAGCCCAATGAGGGGCTCAAACTCATGAACCGTGAGATCATGACCTGAGCTGAAATCGAGAGTTGGACACTTAACTGACTGAGCCACCCAGGCGCCCCTCTTTCTGAATATATTTATATGCATACCATAAACACCCAGAAATCACATCCTTTTTTGTAAAGTAGTTGTGGGTTCAGAATGTTAAGTCTGAAAATTTTTAGCAATTTCACAGAATGTATAATAGAGGGAAGGGGCAGAAATGGCCGGTCATCTAGGTTGGGACAAGTGTTCAAGGGGGTTAAAAACCATAAGCGTCCTTTAGTGGACTAAAAGATTTCTCGGTGAGCAGTGACATGATCCAACTTTTACAAAGATTATTCTGGTGGCTGTGTGTACAATGTGTGGGGAAACTGGGAAGCAACAGACATGTTAGGGGGGCATTCCAATAGTCCACGGAGAGGCAATGGGGGTCTAAAATGTGGGAACTGAAGAGAAGGAGCAGGTGCTGGAGACTCCTGGACGATGTTATTGAGACTTTTGAGGACTTTTCCTCTGCAAGTACTTTCAGGTCACGGTAAATTGGACTCTACCAGAGAAAAGTTCATTGTAGTTATTCTATGGATAGTACTCAGCACTCAGCACTCACGGTGTTCGCCGAAGTACAATATATATAATTCTTTAGATTACACACACAATTGTGCATGGCCCTACCACCCTGAGAGTTTCCAACCCGATCTGCCTCTGAAAGCCAAGCACACCTAGGTCTGGTCCATGGTTGCATGGAGAACTCCAAGGCACCCAGGCCACCCGGGGCTGCTGCAGAGCAGTGTGACATGGAAGAGGGTGCCAGACTGACCGTCCAAACCCCTAACTCCGGACCAGTTTTTGACCAACTTATCATAAATTTGGGAAATTTACGAACCTCTATGCCCCTTGGTCGGATTAGATCAGACCTTCTTAATTTGGGTTCATGGTCTTGCTAAAATTATATAGGACACTTTTTCTGTACATGTTTATCATACACTTGGGTCACTAAGGGAGGGGAGAATGGAAAGGAACCCAGACAGGCTTGACTTGACTCGCACTGAAAATGGCAGTGCTATGGTGGAAGAAAATGGAATAGAGTCTCATGGAGTGTGGCGGGTATAAGAAGAAAAGTCCGTGCTAACTGGATGGATGGAAAGAGAATTGGGGGCAGCACTTTGAGAGAGGAAAGACAGCTTTTCAGTTGGCCTTCCAATCTGTGTGAGATAGAATTAGTAAAATGAATGAAATCTCCTTTGATACTTGGTGAGAAACTTCAGTAATGAATTAACTTGATTCGCTGATAACACTGATACTACTCCCGCCCAAGCGTCATGACCTCACAAGCAACCCCACCCTCAAGAGGGGACGACTCTGCCTCTGTATGCAGTAACAAGATGGATCTAGAATGCATCCCTTCTCTACCGTCCAAATAAAGCCTTGGGCAAGTGGGTCTGGTCGGCGAAGCCTGAGTCTCGCACTCATACCTTAGTTTCAAAGAAGTAGAAAAAAGATGAGTTTTCTATGTTCTTCCTTGCAAAAGTAGGGTGTATAGGTTGTATATTCCCCAAACACCGCTTCCAGGCAGCCCACAGATGTTAAGACTCACCGGGCTAGCTGGTCACTGAAGTCTTCTACAGAAAATGGTACGCTAGACAGAAGTCACTGGTGCCTGCCTCCCTGGGGACCCTTATGTGTGTGACTTGTGTGACTTGTCACAGCAGGAGAAAGGGCAACTCTTCTCAGCCCAGCCATTGACCCCCCCAAGTGTAGAACTGAGGTAAGCTCTCCAAGAGCAGAGCTGGAAAATAGGAAAAAAAAAAAAAAATAGAAGGAAAGAAGGCTCTGAAAGAGGAGGGCTGGACTCCATGGGGCTGCAGATTGTTAGGTATTTTCTTGAGTAAAACACATGGAATTTCCTCTAACATTGGTAAGAAACTTCAGCAGTGAATTACATTGATTTATAAAATTTTGATTGAACTTATCTCCGCTATGACAGGAACCTCTTGCCCACACTGAGGCCCAATTCTCTAGGTGCCTTTGGCATTGAGACGTGTCCCTAGAACTGCAGAAATGATTTCATCACGGTGCTGAGGCAGCCACCTGCTATTCTTTGGTAAATTGATTCCCCCTGAAAGTAAAGGGAAAAACCATTTACCCTCCTTGATTTTCTCCTTAACTATTTTCTTCCCATCCCCATGTGCCCAAGAATCCCATTTGTGCTTTGCAAAACCCACTCCCTCAAAGAAAAAGAAAAAGAAAATCACTGCTAACATTCAAAGCATTTTTGCATGTTTCGAAAACTCCTAAAATCTCAGATAACTCCAGGCAGGATGGATTGCCAACTTCCCGCTATGCCATTTTAGTATTTTTTTAACCTTTGATTACTATCCATTCCAGCACTGACCACAGTGTCTTAGCTCCTCCTGCTGTAACTCGGGTGCCCTGTGCTGGATAAGCAGCACCAGGGCCCATGTTTACCACCTACATTACTTTGCACATCTTTAACCCAAGGTCGGCGTCTACCTTTATTACCAATGGTCAAAAGCATATAACATGGGTTTTAATGTCCATTCTACATGAGGAGTTTCCAGTTAAGTTTTTGAAAAGGCCAGCACCTTGAAGTTAACTGGAGAACCACTTAAGGTGTCTCCTTGGCAAGGCCCAGAATTTATCTGGATATGGAAGTTGTTGGTACGTTTGTCTGAATAAAAGGAAGTCCTCATACCTAAGGTCCTTATTATCTTTGGGAAGGAGGCCAAAACTCTATCTTTCCTGCCCAACCTGTGCCATCCTGTTCCTTCTGTACTACCTGTGGGACCCCAGGGTGCTTAGGCTTTCTCCAACTTTCCCTGTCAAACATGCTCCATAGGGAGGATGTGAACTAGACACACGGGTTGAAGATTTAGGGGCACCTGCATGGCTCAGTCAGTTAAGTGTCTGACTTCGGCTCAGGTCGTGATCTCCTGGTTCATGAATTTGAGCCCTGCATCAGGCTCTGGGATGACAGTGCAGAGCCTGCTTGGGACTCCCTCTCTTCCTTTCTCTCTGTGCCCCTCCTCCCATCCCTCTCTCCCCAAATAAATATATAAACCTTAAAAGAAAATGCACAGGATGAAGGGACAACTCTCACACATCTGTTTCTGCTTTCTTCAGAGATGGGAATGGTTCTTAGGCAGGGACAGCTGGACCACTCCCCAGAGGCAAATTTGAGAATAGCAATGAGATGAATTTAGATGACGGTGCTTATTAACTCAGGTTATCTTACCCAGCTTCTTATCTAGATGCTGAAACGTCGGTTGGTCCTGAGTACTGCTGTTGGGAATCATGTGTATATGTTCAATTATTCAATGAATCTACTAAGAAGGACTGAGATCAAAATAAATCTGAGGATGGATTTTCAGGAAAGTGGGGAAAGTCTCGCCAACTGTTCTGAGATTGTTGATTCTGTTCTAGTCACTCAGAGTGTATCAGTTGGCAGATTAACATGTTTCTGTAACGAAATTTTTACTGAGGGAAAATAAGTTTCTTCCCGCCGCTCATTAATGAATGCCGAACATAAATTTTAAGAATATCAGTCTCCAAAACCACATGTCCTCACTGGAGTCTCAGCACACCCACCTCCTCCCATAATCCACAGACATGGGCCAAGACTGCTCACACATGCACGCTGGAAACACCACCTCTGACAGGGCTGCAGAGCTCAGCTCTGTCCCACCGTGCCATTCTGTCACCTACTTAAAGCCTGTGGATCTGCCTGTCCACGAACCTCTCCCCTTCCACCCGTGTGTCCCTGCTGTGACCTAGTCATTCCTACCTCGTCTGCTGTCATGCTCTTGTATACGTTTGCCCGTTTCTGTCTATCTATAGGGTCCTTGAGGACAGAGACCATTTATTACTTTTCTATATACCCTCCAAGAGCTAGCATAATGCTAAAAGTAGACCCTAAATACGTGGGCGTTGAGTGAAAATATAGCGGATGAATTAGTTCTAGACCCTTGACCCTTTGCCTGCCTGCACTTGTAGCTTCTGCCAACCCACCTACGTATTAGTACTTCCAGTCCCGGCTCCAATGATTCGCCTTGCCTTGTAGATTGCAGATTGCCTATAGATTGCTGTCCACACCCTGGATAAACCGACACTCTTCATCCAAAGGAGATGGTGGCATTTCAGTCATCACCGCAAGATGGGTAAGATTTAGATGAGGTGGGAAGTGGGGGGGAAGGAAAAGCAGGGGAAACTTTCTGGGGGTCCCTGATGGGCCTTCTTGGTATCTACTGTTTCCTCTGCTTTGAGCGTGTTTTGTATGCTCACCCCCACCCCACCCCATGCCTCCTCCCCAAACAACGTTCCCAGCTTCCAGAGCTTTTTACCAAAGGACAAGTCTTGCAGTACACCTTCCCTGATGTCCCAGCCAAACTTGTTACTAACCTTCTTGCTTGGCAATTTTGGTATCTGTTCTGAACCTTTGACTCTAGCTCTCCCTCGCACTTGTCTCAGGGTCTTAGCTGTTTGTATTCACGTCTCAGAGCCACAGCTAGGTTACGGCTTCCCTGCAAACGGGTCTGTTTTTCATCTTTTTGTTCCCAGAAGTGCCTAGCACTTGGTGTTCAATAAATATTTATTGCAGTGAACAGAACAACCACAATGCCTTCCGGAGCGACTACTTTAAAGGACAACCCTTGACCGAACATTAATTCACGTGAAGTTTCTTTAACACCATCCTCCTCACCTGGGGGCGCCTGGCTGGCACGGTTGGTTGATCGTCTGACTTCAGCGCGGGTGATGATCTCACCGTTCACGAGTTCAAGCGCCACGTCGGGCTGTCTGCTGTCAGTGCTGAGCCCACTTCAGATCCTTTGTCTCTCTCTCTCTGCCCCTCCCCCACCCATGCATGCTCATGCTCGCGCTCTCTCTCTCTCTCTCAAAAATAAACATTAAAAAGAAAATCCTCATCTCCTCATCTGTAGACCATGAGTGCTAATTAATGCACTTCTAATTACCCCTGCTTATTTCAAAGAATCTGAAGTATTTTAATGATTTTGCTTGTCGAATTCAATCCACAAATGAAGTGACTTCCTTTAAAATATCAACACAAGTGCCTGGCAGAGCCAGGAACCCAGGAAGCCGGGAGCCCGGACAGAGCTTCCTGAGCACCCCCCCACCCCCACCCCGCCGTCTACCCTCCCCAACAATGACAGTCAGAGTCACGGCTGTAATCACACCGCCCTCCACTTAGGCTGTACCTTTCCCCATAGGCTTTTCCTGGAGCTCTATAAACAGTAATTAATGCAGTTTAGACGTTAGACTCAACTGTTTACCCTGGATCTCAATTAATTAGTTAATTGCCAAGCTAGGAAGACATGGTTTGCATATATTTTTCTCCCCCGCGTACTGGTGACTCAGATTTGCGGATCTGCTCTTTTGAGAAGCAAAAGACACACACAGGCTGTGGCAGCAAAACCAACCTGGCAGCCGGCAAAGCCTCGCGGGGGCCTCTGGACGCAGGTGCTGTTTATCGTAACCGCCCTCTTCACAGTGGGCGAAATGACTCACCCAAAGGCCAAACAGCTTTTCCAAGGTGCGAGGAGACCTTGCTGTAACTTTGTTGAAAAACCGTTCTGTTTGTCCAAATGTGTTTGACGGTGTTGGGGAGGAAAGGGCTTGTCCTCTTAAAACAGCCTGTGTTAACAGAAAAGCGAACGGTCCAGTCCCCGCAGGGCTTTTCCAGGGTTCGTGAAGGGCGGATAAAGGAGGGAGAGAGTTGGGGGGGGTGCTTCCGGGCTTACCCCGTGTCCCTGCATCCCCCACTGGCCCACCGTGTCAGTCTCAGGGGAGCTGGCGAGTGACCCCACCTTCTGAGGATGTTGGGGAGGAAGGAGGGAGCTCTGCTCTGGACAGAAGGCGAACCCAGAGTCCCGGGCGTGGAGGCTGGATTCACATCTTGGCCGGGCCTCTGGGCACTTTCGGGCATTTGTAACTTCTCTCACGGCACTAGGTACTATATAAACTGATTTTGCATATGTATCATGTTAAGAATTTTCACACTAACCATTCTGCGAAACAAACCATATATGTATTATGTGTGTATGTATGTGTGTGTGATATATATGTGAGATATACATAATGAGAGATTATGAGTGACCTAACATTTTACTAAGTTCTTAATTGTCGTGTCTAGCTCTTTACAGCATTCTGCCTACGTTCTCATTCAGTTTCATTCTTTTTTTTTTTTAATGTGTTTTAATGATTATTCTTGAGAGAGAGACAGAGCGCAAGCGGGGGAGGGGCAGAGAGAGAGGGAGACACAGAATCCGAAGCAGGCTCCAGACTTCAAGCTGTCAGCACAGAGCCCGACGTAGGGCGCGAACCCACGAAACATGAGATCGTGACCTGAACCAAAGTCTGACGCTCAACCGACTGAGCCACCCAGGAGCCCCTCATTCAATTTCATTCTACTTCACTTTCTAACCAGGCAGAGAGAGACCTTCCCACCTCCTTACTCTTTTGGATCTTATTTCTGAACCAGCGGGAGGACAGTGCTATGATAAGAACACACGATTTTATAAATGTTGACAAACCATCTGCCTAATAACCCATTATGTCATTTCTAAGGTATTTTCATAGCTTGGGCAATCTCAGCTCTGCTTCAGGATAATATCTCTAAGGCCTCCGAAGTCGAGACACTAAGGGAGAAAGGACCAGGTTACTACCTTGATTGCAGGGTCATTTCGGCCATGGGACTGGCCTCTGAGGTGGCCAGTCTGCTCGTGCACCTAGAAGGGCATGGAGAGTCAGGGCTTGCTTTGCGCTGGTGCCTGAATTTCAGGAAGTTCAAGTTAGTGGATGGATCAAAGCATCACAGACTGGAGAAGGGTGGTGTTCCATCTCAGGCAGGGAACATTCTCAGGGTTCTGAGCGAGGACTTCGGCCAGCGGCCGTGGGTTCAGGGGACAGGGTTAAGCCTCCTGAGTACCTTGCTCCAGACTAATTCTAAAATGTGTATTTCTTTATGGGTTGTTACACAAAGGTGGCAATTAGCGTTTAGTTAAAATTGTGTTGTGATCTTAATGAAGGGTTATATTTTTAGTAGAGGAAACACAGCAGCCGAAGGGTGTGTGTGTGTGTGGGGGGGGGGACAGTTCTCTCGATGAAGCGTGCACGTAGAACACAGATTTGCTGGACGTGCCCATCCATTCCCAACCCCCTCTGGCTGTTCACCGGGCTGAAACTCTGGGCCTCGTTAGTACAGGACTTCAAAATGAAACCTGTCCAGAGACCATGAGTCTGTGCCCCGCAAGCCCTTCTTTCCTTTTATTTACATTTTCTCTCCTGACTTCCTTTCTCCCTCCTTTCTTTCCTCCCTTCCTCCTTGTTCTTTCTCCTTCCACTCTTTCCGTGCCTCCTGTGTGCCAGACTGTGAGGGCCCAGGGACAGTGACCGGCAGGTAAGGGCTGATGGAGGCCGCCGCTCGCTAAGCACGATGGAGAATTTACCAGAACGTCTATTTCAGTCTCGGGTGTCAGAGAAGGCTTGCCGGCCGGCCCCGGTGGGAGCTGACTCCTTCCAGGGCGTAGGATTTGACCAGGTGGAGGAGGGCATTCTAAGTAGAGGGCATCACAGACGTAAAGAGTCAAGCGTGGGCAAGCCCTGAGACAAAACCACAGTGACAGGGAGCTTCACGGGGCCATGTCGCTTGGGGTATAGATGGTTTTAAAACCAGCCTCGGCTGGGGCCTCCTCTCCCCCTTACAGTCTCTGAGTGTAAGCCTTGATGATAAGTAAACCCTTTTCTATGTCACGTTTATTCATAAAAGATGTAAGAAAAAGCTTTCTTGATGGAAGATCACGTCTCTCACATCCTGAGTTTTCCTCATCTCAACGGAGAGCTGTCGGGTGAACTTGGCGTTGACTTTGCATATGATTAGGGCACAGAGAGAGACAGCACCTCCTTTTCCACACCTGCTGTATAGGATTTAGGTGACCTGATATACTCTTTGCATTTTGTCGTATGGATACCACACATCAGGGAAGGACGGACGTGAACTTGATGTCTGAACCTAGGTGTCAGAGTGCTGGCAATATCAGCGCCTTTAATCCCGACAGGTGGTTGTTCTGGATCTCTAGACGCCAGTGGCCCAAGAGAAGAGAGAAGACAGTGAAAACACCAGAGGGGAGCCCCTAAGATGAATATCCAAGTCGCCATCTTTTGCCTCTTGATAGTGGCCGCAACTCTGTAACTGGGTATGAGACGTGTCATTGAGGAAGAATCAGGATTAAGGAAGAATTGCAGATACTATTCTAATGTGGGCGAGGATGCCACCTGTAAAATCTGTGTCAAAGTTTCCATTCTTCACGTGGGCGGAGCTGGTGCGACGTCTGCTCTTTCATTATTACCTGGCCCTACTTGAAGATAAAACTTAAGATTCTTTTAGTGTCCCTGAAGTTGTCCCCGAGACCACAGAGGTCAGGACCACTGAACAGAAGGGGGATTGGTACCAGTACAGAAAGGTCTTTGGAGCAAAGTTGGGTGTGGGACAGTGACAGGCTTTGGAGACAGGCTTTGGAGCCTGTGGGAGACACAGGCTTTGAGGAAGCGATCTGGAAGTGATTGTTTTTTTTCTTTCTTTAATATTATCACAATTTCAGACTGCTTACAACGAAAAAGCGCATTTGGGATCGAGACCAAGAGGCTGCTTTCTGGGGTGACATTCCAGGGACAAAGAGAAAAAGAACGGTTACTGGGATTCGTTAATGTACAATTCCTTCAACACTAACAGTCCATTACTTTTCTTCAAATGATTATGCTAACTTGCCTCTCAAAAAAAAACAAAACAAAACAACAACAAAACCTCCATAGGTTTAGACTTCTCACGTTGTATTGGAGGGACAAGAAGGTTTCAAGAATAACTATCTTACCATCGGCCATTATTACATTTTCTATCAATATTTAGAGAAATATAAAGAGTGATACAAGGTAATGCAGTCTGTAATGGCTTTTCCTCACCCTTTGGCTCTGATACCAGGAAAGGGGTGGGTATCATTTTTTTTTTCATGCTAATACAGATCCTGAATTTTAATGCCATTGCAAAAGCCAGAATTGGCGAGAACAGACTTCTGATTTCCGGCAACAATCATCATTGGCATAAAACAAGGCTATGCTCCACGCCCTTCTATTTGACTTCTTTTTGAATTATGTGAAATTACCCTCAGACGAGCTAGACACGTACTCACTGCCGTAGAGACCTGGAAGCAGTATCTTCCTCTACGCTCAAGGTTAACCAAAAGCAATTTCAGAAGACATCCGATTCTGGTAAGTAACTGTGTCATCAAGATGGCTTGGAACCAACCATCCTTTTGGAAGATCGTGATTCAGGAGAGATTTTGAGAATTCTGCTGGTTTTATTCAGGGACATAATCAAGCTCTTTTTCATTTGCTGCAACAGACCCAAGACTGCCTCCTGAGGAAAACCGTGGCTTTACCCGCAGGAAGAAAAGAGTAAAGGCCACTTGGGGCGGAAAACCAGAAGGCCAGAAGAGATCGTGCGCATACCACGGTTGATAAGACATTTAGAGAAATCGGAACTTGATGATGCATTTCTCAGAGCAAGAGGTCAGTATTCCGTCCTAGGTAGGGCACCTAAGACGTTCATCGGTCGCGGGTGGTAGTGGCATTCTTGGTTGTGGGTGACATCACCTGGAGCCGGACAGGCTACGTAATTTGGGGGATCCAGTGCCAAATGAGAAGGCAGGGACCCCTTTCCAAAACTGAGGAATTTCAAGCCGCCTTGATCTGAGCGCAGGGCCCTTCGAAACACCTGGCTTTTGCAACTGCCCAGGTCACGTGCCCATGAAGCGACTGCAGGAGGGAGAGAGGGTGAACATAAGCGTTGATTACAGAATTCCCCCGGGGAAACCAACCCTGGTTTTATTTATTTATTTTTTTTTTAATTTTTTTTTCAACGTTTTTTATTTATTTTTGGGACAGAGAGAGACAGAGCATGAACGGGGGAGGGGCAGAGAGAGAGAGGGAGACACAGAATCGGAAACAGGCTCCAGGCTCCGAGCCGTCGGCCCAGAGCCCGACGCGGGGCTCGAACTCACGGACCGCGAGATCGTGACCTGAGCCGAAGTCGGACGCTTAACCGACTGAGCCACCCAGGCGCCCCTGACTTTATTTAGATACTAGTGCAAACAAAACTGGTTAAAAGGTTTAGGAGATAAATGGAGATTTGAGCTTTATTTGAGGGTATTTGATGATCTTAAGAAATTATTAATTTTTTTTTCAACGTTTTTTATTTATTTTTGGGACAGAGAGAGACAGAGCATGAATGGGGGAGGGGCAGAGAGAGAGGGAGACACAGAATCGGAAACAGGCTCCAGGCTCCGAGCCGTCAGCCCAGAGCCCGACGCGGGGCTCGAACTCACGGACCGCGAGATCGTGACCTGGCTGAAGTCAGACGCTTAACCGACGGCGCCACCCAGGCGCCCCTAACCCTGGTTTTAAAGGGAAGGTAAAAGAGAAGTCAGCGGACATTGATATGGGGAGAGCCGCGAGGTAGAAAAAGAACGAGGGGAAAATCGTATCTCAGAAGCCAAGAGAAGACATACTTGAAAACACAAACCACGTGAACCTTCTTGTACATCCTGGTCCTTCCAGTAGGCTGGCAGGGAATAAGCACCCAGCAACTGCATGATGTAGTCCCTTGTCTAACGTTATCAAAGACCAGGGGATGGAAGGACTCAAAAGCACCCTTGGCATTTTATAGCCAAGAGGTCATCACTGACCTGATTTTAAAAGAAAGAAAGAAAGAAAGAAAGAAAGAAAGAAAGCAAGCTTCATTAACAAAAGAGACACAGCCAGATGCCAGATCGTGCTGAGAATGGACAAGGAGGTAAAGTAGTGGAGACACTTCCAAAGACCTGGGTGACCAGTGTGGGAAGAAGGGTTGAAAAGAGGGCAGCGCCTGGAGGGAGATCTTGAACTGTGAGAGGTGGCGGTGGGGTTTTTGTTTGTTTATGAGGTGGGAGAGACTTAAGTGTGTGTGCCGGAAAAGGAGTCAGTAGTACAGAGTAAAAAGTTGGAGGAAGAGAAAAGAGAGGAAAAAGAAGAGGAGATAGAGAAAGACGAAAGATTAGCTGAGAACATTCCTGAAGATTTGAAAGGCACGGTGTTCAGAGCCCCGGGGAAGCTACTCATTTTGGAAAGAAAGGGAAAGTGTATATTGAGGGGAGGGAAGTAAGAATGGGGGTGAATGGTGAATGTGGATACATTCTCAGGGACATGCTTCCATTTTGGAGAAGGGACTTGGGAGGTGGGAACTTAAGTATTTCATGCCCCTCGTCTTCTTTTATCTTCTGTACGAAGTGAGAGTATTTATCTCAGGATAAATACTGAAATTCTTGCCTAGTCATAAAAAACTTCCTTTGATTTATATAGTTCCTTCCCTGCAGACACTTCAAAGTCCTTTACCAACTGCTCCTCTCAAGCAACCTATTCTGGTATTTTGATAGACCCTTTCGTTGTGGTATTAATTTCTTTTCCAACTAATTATTTCTTTATATCAAAGAAAGACTTGGAAACTGGCAGTATTTCCACAAAGATTTAACCATCATCAGAAGTAGACTTTCTTTCTATAGCATTTTATGGGGCAATCATTCCAGAACACGTAAAATTCAGAATCAGAACATGATGTCTGGAAATGCAAGACTGTTGGGGCAAGCCCCTTGCAATGCCAGTTACCCCGGGAAAGAATATTGTGTTTGACATACAGCTCTGGGTGGGGATCCCTCTGTAAATTTTACTCCCACATTACAGTGTTTCAGTTTCTTTTTTGCAGGAGGATAACATCTAAGCCCAAATGGAAGCTCATCTACCATGGTTTAATAATACAGAGCTAAGTGAAAATCCCAACCTACCCTGGGCTACCTTGGCAAGAATACACATTGAGACTTTATTATTCTTATTACCAATACCCAATGGAGGCAACATCTTTCATAAAGCTCAGAAATATTTGCCAGTTACCGACATATTTAACCCTCATTCATTCATTCATTCATTCAGCCCTCCCCATCCCTTAACTGTGCTGTTTTATAGGCTTATCATCACTTAGCTTTTGTAGAGTTTACCTATTTTCTATGCTTTTACCAATCTCTCCACTGGAATGTAAGTTCTAAGAGAACAAGGATTAAGGTCTGTGTTCTCAACACCTAGAACCATTTCTGGCTATAATAGGTTCTCAGTGAATATTTGTTCAATGAGTAAATAAAAATCCATGGGGAATATTTTCTATTTCAGTGTATCATATTACCTTGCCCAGAGATATTCAAGATAATTTTCCACCCTGATCCCACTGCTCTTGGCTGAAATTTGTGACAGCTAGCCTTTTGAAAAAACGTTGTGCTTAGGTGTGGGCTGAGAGAGTTACCCCCAACTGGCCTGTCCACCTCCAAATCACAAACAGTGGAAGAGAGGCTCCACTTGGGAAAGTGGGAGGGGTTTTGCATTGAAGTCATTTCTTTTCCCTCAAAATAACTTTACAAGGTTATTATTTCCATCTTAGAAAGGTAGAAACTAAAGCCTCAAAAGGTTAAGTGGCCCAAAGTTACAAAGCGAAAAAGCCAAAGGCGCGAAGTTCAGCACAAACTTATTCTCAAACCAGAGTTCTTCCCGAAACTGTTTGAAAATGATTCAGTGACGCATATTGTGTTGAGAAAGAAATAAATAGAACAAAACAAGATGTGTTTCACCTTTAAAAGAGAAAGGGAGGGGGAAAAACTTATGCCTGCAGTTTTCATCAGTAATTCCGACATGGAAAACAAATCTATTTTCAATTTGGCAAAGCATCTAACTCTCTTAGAGGATTGATATCTTGGCTTGGATCTGAGAAACCATATAAATGTAATTCAAAAATTATGAGCAATTGAGAAATAATTTCTAGGTACAAAAAAGGCTAAGGCATCTTCCCATTTCTTCTCAGTACAGCAAAGTTCACTCCTGTTTGTTCATGGCTAAATTTCAGCATTTATTATCCCTTTAGTTCCACCTTGTCAGTATGATTCATACTGTTTCATCATTGCTTATTCTGAGGGGATGAGTGGGTAGCTAGATTTAAGTCCTTGCCCACTTTTTTCCGTCTTTTTTCTTTTTGGCTTTTATATATACACCACCGAAACATCTGGCCAATTTACTAAATATCCAGATGTTTTGATCTAATTTGCATCACTTTTTCTTTTTAAACGCTGAATGCACTGGCTTTATGGGTAAATATAGACTAAGTGAAAATGCGTGAAGGTTGCCAGCTGATGGAAAATGGACCCAACTGGTAATCACAATAAACTTCTGCTCCTCCTTTCTCGATTGCTTCCGGGCTCACTCAAAAATAATGTTTCTAACATTTGAAGAAATTCCTAGAGGAGTAAAAAGTCACTTGACCGTCTTTACCTTATCCGTATCACAACCGGAAAGCAGCTTGACAATATGGTAGCCGAATTGATGATATGGAGGTCTAGACTAAATCTAGACTAAATCATACTTCGTGCCCCTTCCATACAATCTAAAGGCACAAACTAGACTGAAATACGTATGCCATTCCTATCAAGCTCAAGGTAACTATTTTCTGGCTGGGGGGGGGGGGGGTCACAAGCCAAATCTCCTTTCCTCTATGTGCAATGTTATCATCGTAGCTCTGTTCTTAGAAACACATTTCGTAACGCAAACACACCAAACTTGATTACAAAGAGTCAAGAAGAGGAAATACAAATATGTGATTTTACAACTTCGTATTAATAACATAGGACAAAGAACTGTTCCTCATCTATTTACTTCTTGTAAATTTTATAAGTACAACGTACAAGCAGAAAAGTGCAGAAAATCGTACATTTAGAGCTTGAATTATAATTTCATATACCTGGGTATCTATCACCTGCATCAAGAAACAGAACATTACCAACACCTCGGAAGACCCCGAACCCCTTATGCACATGGTATATTTCTGCCTCTGGTCAGGTCTTATTTAATTCCTCTCAATCAAGTTTTATGGTTTCTGTGTAGAAGTCTTGCCCTTCCTTCATATATATTACTAGGTGTTTGGTAGTTTTTAATGCTAATATAAATAGTATCATTTTGTAAGTTTCATTTTCTACTTCTTGTTGATACATGAAAAACAATTTTTAAGAGTGAAATTAACTAAGATCTTTGATAGATCCATTTATTGATTCCAACACTTTATCTGTAGATCCTTTTGGATTTTCCATGTAACAGTCTTTTTACCTCTGAATAATGAGTTTTGCTTTTTATTTTTCAGTTTTTGTGTCTTTTCTCTTCCTTGTTTTATTTCTCTGGCTAGAACCTTCAGGAACAGATTGAACAGAAAATGCTGATAGTGGGCGTCTTTGTCTCCTTCTTGATCTCTGGGGGAAAGCTTTTAACACTTCACTATCACATAAGATATTTGCACTGGGACTTTTTTTTTTTTTAATTTTTTTTTCAACGTTTTTTATTTATTTCTGGGACAGAGAGAGAGACAGAGCATGAATGGGGGAGGGGCAGAGAGAGAGGGAGACACAGAATCGGAAACAGGCTCCAGGCTCCGAGCCATCAGCCCAGAGCCTGACGCGGGGGTCGAACTCACGGACCGCGAGATCGTGACCTGGCTGAAGTCGGACGCTCAACCGACTGTGCCACCCAGGCGCCCCGCACTGGGACTTTTTTATATATTCTTGGTATCATGGTTATATATCTTTTAAAGTTTTTTTTTAACGTTTATTTATTTTTGAGAGACAGAGCATAAATTGAGGGATGAGCAGAGAAAGAGACACAGAATCCGAAGCAGGCTCCAGGCCCTGAGCTGTCAGCACAGACCCTGGCACGGGGCTCAAACTCATGAATCATAAAATCATGACCCAAGCCGAATTCGGACGCTTAACTGACTGAGCCACCCAGGCAACCCTCATGGTTATATATCTTGCTGTAGACTGATCTCATTAAAAGATGTGGACACATTCCCTCTCTTTCTATTCTTGATAGGGATTTGTATAGAGTAGGTGTTACTTTTCTGTTGACATTTGAAGATTTCACTAGTGAGGCCACCTGGGTGGGCTGTTTTTGTTTTGAGAAGGTTTTTTGACAATTTTTTTCTTTTTGTGTCAATTTTGGTAGCTTGTATTTTTCTAGGAATGCGTACAATTCAACTAAATTGTCAAACACATTAGCATATGCTTGTTCATTTTATTCTCCTGTGATCATTTCATTACCTGTGATATAAGTAGTTTTGCCCTGATAACGGTTATTTGTGTCCTCCTTTAGTCTTTTATCTGTATTTTGACTCAGATTTTTTATATTTTGTTATTTTTTCCAAAGAACCAAACTTTGACTTGCTGATTCTATTTTGTGTTCTTCTCTTTTCTTTTTTAAAATCTCCCTTTACCTTTTTATTTTCTTTTTTACATGTTCTTTGAGTTTCTCTAACTTCTTGAGATCGATGACTAAATCGTTTGCTGTTAGCCTTTCTTCTTTTCTATTAAGCCATAAATTACCCTGCCCACATGGGTTAGTTGCATGCTACAAGTTCTGACATGTAATAGTCTTTTTATCATTTTGTGTAAAATATTTTCTAATTTCCAGTGTGATTCCTTAGTTGACCAATGCACTACTTAGAAGTTATTGCTTAATTTTCAAGTATGTTGAGATTTTCTACTCTGTTATTGACATTTTATAGTGGTCAGAGGGCATCATCTGTATGTCAGTGCGTTATAATTTGCTGAGATTGCCACAACAAATAGTCAATTTTGGTAAATGCTGGTAAATTACCTCCCTCTATCCTTTCACTTTCAACCTCTCAGGTCCTTATATTTGAGATGTGTCTCCTATAAGAAGAATATAATTTTTTAAATCTCTCTTGAATAGTTCTGTCTTTTTTTAAGGTTTACTTATTTTTGAGAGAGAGAGGGAGAGAGAGAGGGGGTGGGAGGGGCAGAGAGAGAGGGAGACACAGAAATCTGAAGCAGGCTCCAGGCTCTGAGCTGTCAGCACAGAAAACAGTAGTATATAAGGTGAAATGGGGTAAAAGATGTTGAAGAATGCTATGACCCTTACATTGTCCAGAAAGTGGGAAATGTATCGACTTTGATTTAACAAGTCAAGGAAGGGAGTTCCCATGTCTAGGTAACCACCACATGAGGAGTAGAATAATGAGATGGAGTAGAATAATGAGATAGAATAAAAATAATCAATCCAAAAGTAGATAAGAAAGAAGAAATTGAGAACAGAAAAAAAAAAAAGGTGGGACAGATAAAAAAACAAATAGTAATTGCCTTAAATTTAAATGGACTGCCTGCTTCAATTAAAAGACAGAAGTATACAAGGGACGTCTGGGTGGCTCAGTCAGTTGAGCATCCAACTTCGGCTCAGGTCATGATCTCACGGTTTGTGGGTTTGAGCCCCACATCGGGGTCTGTGCTGACAGCTGAGAGTCCCCTTTGGATCCTGTGTCACCCTCTCTCTCTGCCCCTCCCTTACTCGCATTCAAGATTACTCTCTCTCTCAAGATTAAATACACATTAAAAATTTTTAAATAATTCATATTTCTGACTGGAATCTTACTATATTAGATTCTGTCAATACAAAATGTGCAAAATGTTCCTTTAATTGTCCTTAGGGAGCTTATAGTCTAGTAGAGAAATATATATTTGCTTATTTAAAAGGTAACTTCATGCTACTCGGAAACTTTCTTAAGGACAAACTACATTTTAATGACTTTTGAAGAAAATTCATTATATATATTCATATAGGCCCACACGGCAAATCTTCAGACTCAAGCAAAATAAATATTCACTTAACTGTGGAAGGGAAAAGGGAAGAAATTCAGTACTTAGCTTACATGAGACAGTCTGATACTTGGAAAACAATAATAAATTGTAAAAGCACGAAGTAGGTAAAACCAGAGATTGAAATGAAATACTTTTTAGAAACAAACAAACAAACAAAAAACCAATGTGCTTTTATTTAATTTTCATTTTACTATGCTTTTACCAAGAGTAAATTTTTTGCAAATGTTTATCTTTGGCTAAAGGTACGACAATATGGATAAAGCTAGAGTATTTGTACTAAGAATATCAGTAGCTAACTCGTGTTTGCTCAGATAAACTTGGTATTGACCTAAATAGAAGTGAGCTGGTGAGAAAAACACTCCTGGAGAGAATGTCTTTCTTGGAGAGAAGCATGCTCCAGGATCAGTAAAAGAAGCAAAACATTCCTTTTTTTCTTTTTTAATTTTTTTTTAATGTTTATTTTTGAGATACAGCATGAGCAGGGGAGGGGCAGAGAGAGAGGAAGACACAGAATCTGAAGCAGGCTCCAGGCTCTGAGCCATCAGCACAGAGCCCGACGCGGGGTTCAAACCCACAAACTACAAGATCATGACCTAAGCCGAAGTCAGATGCTTAACCGACTGAGCCGCCCAGGCGCCTCTATTCATTTATTTTTGAGAGAGAGGGAGAGCACAAGCAGAGGAGGGGCGGGGGCGAAGGGGGGGGGAGACATAGAATCTGAAGCAGGCTCCAGGCTCTGAGCCATCAGCACAGAGCCTGACGCGGGGCTCGAACCCACGAGCCGTGAGATCATGACCTGAGCTGAAGTCTGACTCCTAACCGACTGAGCCACCCAGGCACCCCGAAAGGCATTCCAAATACAGTGTTTCTTCCGTCTTATTGTCTTTCCACAACTTCACCCCGTGGATGACTTGTGCTAAGAGCCATATGAGCCCTCTCAAGCATTGTTCAACTGTCTCCTCCATTCTCCTGTGTTTAATCCACTGGTCTTTGTCTGGTCCTCCATGTATCGCCAACCACATGACCCTGCACTCTAGTCTCCCCAAACCAATCCAGGCTCTTATTCTCTGAGTCTCATTTGTGGGCACTGCTCCAGCCCTGGCTGTGGGTATCCTCCCTTGGACGTGATTTAGTGTTTCTTTCCTGTCTCCATGCACTGTGGCTGCCGCTCACAGTACATGTCTGCTTTCCCTCCTATCCACGTATGCTTCATGGGAAGATGGATTGGAAGGGGGGATATGTGTAGACAAAAGACGTTTAATAACCCCCCAGCTTCGATGTAGGAAAATTGACACTAGTTCATCTTTTGCTTATCTTTTTCAGGTCTGCGAAATTAACATCCTATTCCGGGCCCGGCGATCAAAAAGTACATATGTTAGGCTGTTATAATTTAATCATCAACACCATAAGAACATTGAGAACAAAAAGTTCAATTACAAAGAGGCTTGGGCGATGGAGGTGTATTTTTTATAAGTAAAAAATCATATGAAGGAGATAGAAAATCTTTAAAATTCACCATCCTTGTTTCCTTGGACCCTGTGTTTGGGTTTTAGTGAGCTCTTTCAAAAATGAAGGATAAAGATCTGTAAGCCCTACCTCATGTTGTTAATAGCCTAGATTCATCTGTTTCCTCTTCTCCATGGTTTTATGGCTCTCTCCAGGCCTATAAATTACATGGTAGTAATAGGCCCTTCCAGAAGAAAGGAACTAAATGAGATAATTGACGTCTCCGCCAATCTTAAAGCACTTGGGTTCCATTATTCTTTTCTTTAATGGACCTTTCCCCCAACCCTTCTCCCGCTAACATAAATCATATGCTATATGCATTTCCAATTAGCTATAGAAGGTCAACTTCTGGATCTAGATGTGGGCAAGCAGCAAGAGAGCAGAGTCCTAGACTGCCACTCACAGCCGACCTCTGGCAGTCAGCTCACCGCTTGCTCATGTCAGACACGCTTTTATATAGCACATGTGTTGGGAAGGTGGCTCCCCAGGACAGATAGCTCAGCACCTTTGGTATCAGTCCTTGATCATCTCTCCAAGCGCTCATGCAACAGACCATGCAGACATGTGTATGTGAGGGCAAGGGACTATTCCTCACCAAAGACTTCAGTCAGTTACTTTTGGTGTTGCAACCCAGTGATAACTATTCTCCAAGTGGCTTGCTTCATTCCGCATAGACTATTTCCAAGCTCAGATTTCTTTTTTTTTTAATTTTTTTTTTTAACGTTTATTTATTTTTGAGACCGAGAGAGACAGAGCATGAACGGGGGAGGGGCAGAGAGAGAGGGAGACACAGAACTGGAAGCAGGCTCCAGGCTCTGAGCCGTCAGCCCAGAGCCCGACGCGAAAGCTCAGATTTCTCGCCTGAGTATCTTCTACTCTTCGGGGAATAGAAATCACTCTTCCATTATTATTAACGCAATGTGATTCGGCTTGTGCTCGAGTTTAAGAAGGTAAATGTCTCTAAAGTTGAGGTCATTCACATATTAGATGGTTCTGTCCATTATAATGAATTATAGTTGTTGGCCAAGCAGCAGTTTGGTTATTTAGAATATTCTTAAACTCCACGGTTTCTGCACCGCAGAAACCCCTCAGGATACTTGAGGGCAGGCTGAGTCAGGTAGACAACCCCTTTACAATCACTTACTCACAAGTTCATATCAATATAATGGTCCGGGGGATAACAGTTTACAGCCTGGTACATCCTTCATCGCTAAACCACAGATGTTCACTGCCTGAGAGCTCGGTCGAACATATGTCCCCATAAAATACTGGAGCTATTCAAAGCACAAGGCACAAAGTCACAAAACGGTAGTTAATACTCCAAACCATAAGATCTCACGCAAAGTTTTTGCTTGTCGCTTCTCTTGAAAAATGGAGAATTCTGGTAGCATTAGGCAGCCTGGTCTCCCTCAACTGAAGGAAAGAAGACACTACCTCCTTCAGACAGGCATGGACTCGTGGGTCACGTGTCTGGCTTCCCTGACCCTTGAGGCTGTGATTCCCACAATTCCTTCCTTAAGGTCCAGTTACTAAGTATGGACTTGGCTGCACAGAATCGGAGGTCCTGCAAGTTTTTAGGAAGGGACAGAGAGGCATTAAATCTAGGACCAGGAATACCTGAGCGTTGTCTTAGGCTCTACGCATAGGATCTGGCCTCTTGTGACTTGTTCCTTTTCTGGAATTACAGAATCAGAGAGATCATTTAAATCCCCCTCTCCCTTCGTCGGATGCGTAACAACCAACTTTTCCTTGTGTTTAACATCACTTTCGTTCTCTGCCCTAGAATTCGGTACTGGGACTCTACTTTTTTTTCTTGTTATTCATGCACCGTAGTCGTGCCACCTTCAGCATAAATGCAAGCCCAGGAGAGAAGAGGATGTGTCACATGGCTTCTTTGTAATCCCCCTATGACTTCGTACATATTAAACGTTCACTAGTTATTGAATAGGTTGAATTTAAGCCAAGTCACTTTTCCCTTTTCCATGTCCCAACGTATTCGCTCGCAAAAGAGAATGCTCCTTTTCAGCCTCCCGAATAACATTTATCTCATTGAACCTCTGAGGGACGCCATGAGAGATCACTTTATAGAAATTGCTTCTTTACTGAGAGCTGCTTCATACATTGGCACTCATAATGCACTGTGTGAAAAATACAATTCTGGTGCATTTCAGTAAGAAGCTCTGGTCTCAATGCTGTGGACTGCACTGGTGCTTCAAATGAATGTTGAATATGAAGGAAAAGTGTGATTTTGTGTGTTCCTTTTGAAAAAGAGTCGGTCAGCCCGGAGGAAATAAATTGTAGTAATGGGGGAAAGTGTGCTTCTCTGGATATATTGAGGACTTTAGTGCCGGTTGCAAGAAGCTTTACTGAAGGAGAAAAATAAACGGATGACATAAGAGTCACCAAAATTTGGGAAAGTGGGGCTTTTATTACACCTCTTTTTCCAAGCCTCCAATTTTTCTGCATCTTGACTTGGATGGTGACTACAGACTTCAGTGCGGGGATTCTAACGCTTTTTGTGTGCTTCAAAGTGTGGGGTCAAGAACTGAGGCCTGAGTGGGAAATCTCATGTCAGGTAGTAGTTCTTTCCAAATAAGCTATACTGTTACCTCCGCTATTCTTGTCAAGCCCATTTGGACGTCTGTAAAAAGCATCAGTTACCCCAGTGGAAAGCTGACTTACTGAGCCAGCAGCTGATTCAAAATGTTTCCCCTGCGCTAACCAAAACCATTTTTCTTCATTTCATTCAGACCATGTGGCTTTCGCTACATTAATAAGTCCAAGTTTATTTCATCTGTTAACAAGACTGTAGGAGGTAGAGCTTGGGGAGGAAGTGGAGAAAGGATGCGTTTCTCCTGCTCTCATCACAGGGGACTGCAGTTACCAGCCCACTGCTGGAAGGTACCAGTTCTCAGAAGATGCCTATTTCTGCCTGAGTCATTCTCCTTTCTTTCTGAAAGGGAGCAAAGGATCAACACAAAGCAAAGCGTTCCGAGTCCTGAAGAGTCAGTGTTGAATCTGCTCTGTTTGGTAAATAGTAACTATTTGACTTTTGTCCCAGAAAGACTCATTTCTAAATTGCCTTCAAGAGGACCAAAGTCCTGGTCGGACCCCCACACAGCTTTATGAAGCACAAAGTTGGTCAGGCCAATCAAGTCCTCTTCCCTGACAAAAATCAGCCAGGGAGACCAGGGGAGGCCACAGTTATCTTAGCTTCATTCAAACCCGTTATTCTGGACTATGTGCTATACTAAAGTACTAGGACTACATGAGCTAAGTTACATAGCCATTCTGTGACTATACACACCATGAGAAATTCATTTACAGAAGGGTTATTTTCTAAATAGCAATACCAACTTCAAATAGCACAATGACTGCTGTTCCAGGGCACCGTTTCTGGCCCCTACACTGCATAACCCCTAGATGATGGAATGACAATAACCTTCATTAGTTTGGCAGTCAACACTAAGGCAGGACAGAGACCCTGGACTACTGGAATATAGGAATGTAATGTGTGTTTGGTGAACTGACAGCTTAAACTAAGAAAGTTACACCAAACAGAGAGAAAAAGGCACAAATACAAGACAAAACAGTTACATAGATCAAAGGCAGGAAAAGATCAACATGTTGCAGCAGATAAAGACCTATGCTCTGTCAGTTAGTATATGAAGGCCAAGGGGATTGCAAGTGGGAACCAAGAAGTACTGTGTTAGGATGAGACCACAATTCATAGTTGCAGAGCTCAGGGTCCGGGAGAAAATCAGCTGTGGAGATCGGAGGCAGCATAGTACATATCTACAGGCATGATTTTATTTTATTTTTTTATTGTATTTATTTATTTATTTATTTTAACGTTTTATTCATTTTTGAGACAGAGAGACAGAGCATGAACGGGGGAGGGTCAGAGAGAGAGGGAGACACAGAATCTGAAACAGGCTCCAGGCTCTGAGCTGTCAGCACAGAGTCCGATGCAGGGCTCAAACTCAAGGACCGTGAGATCATGACCTGAGCCGAAGTCAGATGCTCAACCGACTGAGCCACCCAGGCACCCCTACAGGCATGATTTTGAAAAATGGTTAAAGTTGGGGTGCCTGGATGGCTCAGTCGGTTAAGTGTCCGACTCTTGACTTTGGTTTAGGTCGTGATTTCGCGGTTTGTGAGATTGAGCCCCATGTTGGGCTCTGTGCTGACAGCACAGAGTCTGCTTGGTATTCTCTTTCCCTCTCTTTACCCCTCCCCTGCTTGCAGGTGCGTGCTCTCTCTTTCTCTCAAAATAAATATATAAATATCTTTTTTTAAAAAAAAAATGGTTACAATCTTGGCAGGATTCTGTCTTTTAAAGCAATAGTTAAGGAATGACACTACAGACTTCATGAAAACAAAGGCCATTAATTGTATGGTAACTTTTCCATCTCTACTGAGATAAGGAGAAAGGAAAAGAGACTTAGGCTGTGTGAGGGATTTGGATATCACCTACTTGGAATGTTACCAAGGACTTTGCACTGTCGATCCTTCTCTGAACTTGCTTAACTCAGTGCATGCGAACTGAAGGGTGATTCAGCTGAGCGCTATAGAGGTGACTAAGGTGGTTTTCTATGGTCCTTTCCAGGTCAATATTTGCATAGACTTTAGGATTTTCCACTCTCAAGGTGTCTTTATCATGTGGCGATCATTAGTCCCTGGTTACAGACGTAGATACCAAACCTCAGAGCGATTACGTTTGTTATCTGGTCTCGAACCCAAGTTTACTGATTACGGTTCTCATGCATGTTCAGCTGTCTCCCGTTGCCCACAGTACGTGAAAATGTATATGTCTTTCCCCCTTTTTATAAGTGCCTATACAGAATAAATAAACTGTGATGTATTCCAGGAGAGACACTGCTCCCATGGGCTTCTGTCTGTAAGGCAAGGACTGAGACAGCAGAAGAAAGTAGAGAGCCCTCTGGTTTCGTGGAAAGGGCTGATAGAACGTGGGCTTTGGGGAATACTCCAGTTTGTTTCTGTTTGTTTGTTCTTCCGCACAATCTTTTCCTGGACCAATCATAGTCTCTACATGGAGAAGATCCAGAAGCAAGATTCATCATGCCTGTATCTTCCCGGGGGCTGTCTTCACTGTCTCATGTTGTGCGGCTGTTTTTCTTTATTTTTCTTCATGTCAGCCAGATTTTGCCTGACCGTGTGGCGTAGAGAGGCGAAGCGTGGCCTGCATGTCCTATGGTTAAGCAGATGTCACCGTGTCCTAGTTATTCACTTTGAGTTGACTTGAAGATACTCTGGCAGTTTTTAAATGGTCTCTACGGTTATTTTATGTAGAAATTCGAAGTTTCCATTATCTACTTTGGTGAAAAGTCAGTTAAAAAGGAGGGTTTCGTTTTTGGCAGAGAGCACGGAATAACTGAAAATACGGTCTCATCACACCTTTGGAGACATGATGCAGTGGTCGTTTCCCAATCTGCAACCCATAAAGGAGTTAATTTCCGTTCACAGCTTTCCTTTCTAATACACGTATTGCAAATATTCTAAATTTAAAAAATGCCAGAGTTCATCTGCTGGGAGGAAGCTGGTTCAATAACACCATCATATATTCGTGTGGTTTCGTGGGGAAGTCAAGATCGATACAGGTCTTTCCAGCCATGTGACGAGAATGATGGTTTTCTTTTCCTGCCCTGTTTATTGTTTATGAAATACCTCTTGGTGAACAACACTGTCCTCAGTCTTGACTGTGTTTGAATCAGAGGATTGTGTTTGGGCTTCAGTGTAGTGATATCACCACGAAACTTTGGGTTTTGTTGAAATGTGTTTCAAAGTGTAGAAGATATGCCAGTGAAAGACATTTTATCAGTTACTGTCATGTTTCAAGATGACACTGAAGCACGAATGCAATGTAATATGTATATTTCTATCCTTTGGAAAGGTACCACATGTAATTAGAAACATTCAAGCTTTTCTAAAGTCATCGTGAAAAGGCACCCAGGCAGAGAGATGGAGAACGAACAAGACTGAGCCGAAGTACTTTTCACTTCACTGGGTCAATCATCTCACAGACTTTGTACATTGGATTCATCTCTCCAGCAAGCATAAGGCCTTCTCACCAAATGTTGGAGAAGGCGTGGCGTGGGGGTGGGTCTACAGTGTGAAGGTTAGACCCTCTAGGGTCTTGTCCCAGACATACAAACTGTGACCTTGCCTAAATCTCGCCTGGGTCTGTCAGTGTTCGAGAACTAGACAGAGAAATTCCAGAACAGGAGCGTTTCCTGCATTGGCTCTGGGTTCTTTCCCACGAGTTTGGCATGGAAAATAGACTTGTGTGAAGTTAGTTTGAGTGCTAGTTCTCATCAGGTGCTGCCGATTCTCCCACCGATGTGACTTCTCCTGGGCCGCATGTCCTCACGTGTCCTTTCACCTGTTCTTGGGAGTAAGGAAGCCACTTCCGATGTTGTCTTTGCTGAGACGGCAGAGACGGATGACTGTCTCTGCCGCCAGTCACCCCATGGTAGCCTGAGGTCTTGAAGGGTCCACTTCCTCTCCCGCAGCTCTGCAGTTTAGAAGTTTCACGAAGGACTGGAGTCCTTAACAAAACATGACACATGATCAGACCTCAAAGTCGGAGGCTACTTGTTCAGCTTTATTTACACCCTATTGGTGCTGGGGGAGGAAGGGAGGGAAGGGAAGTGATGACAGTTTTACACAGATGATCTCATTAGTCATTTAGAGCCTGCGTGGAGGAGAGTCCTGCTGATTCTGAGTCCATTCTTCTCTGATGATGGCTTTCCTAGTGACAAGGACATGTCCAGCTTGTCCTCAACCCCCCGTAGAGATGGAGCTGCCTCCCTCTGGGACTATTTATTCGCTTGTCCATGTGAGTGTCTCCAGCAGGTTCTCCGAGATGCCTTTGTTGCCATGGTTCCTCCAGAGCACACACAAGATGCTAAAAATAAGTTCCAAGTGAAACTTTCCAGCTGCCTGGGAAAAGAGAGTTTTCTGTTCTCTTTGTACTTACATCCAATTGGCTCACATCGATATGCTCTGAGAAGCTGGATCTAATACAGATGCCATGCCCAGAATCAGCAGATGGGCTGGGGGGTGGAGAGAAATTCTATAGGTTAAAGACGACCGGCGGGGGGGAGGGTCAAGAACTTAAGGTCCACGACCTTGCCTGACCATGTGCCGCTGAGCAAATTTGTAATTTCCCAGGGTCTCAGTTATTTCAAACGGAAAATGCAAAGAGCGTCAAAAGGGCATTCTAATTTTAAGAGTGTGCTTATGCTTTCCGATTTTGAGCTTAAATCATTTCTGTGGACTGGACCTAACTCCTATATCAGCTGTGTAAGCTTTGCCCCCTGAGCATCACAGCCTCCCATTATTATCGAATGGAACTTAAAAATTATCCTTCATGGGACGTGATGTTAGAATTCATATCACAAAAATTATACACGGAGGTTTTGGGTTTTGCTTTTGTTCATTCTTTCCTTCCTCTATTCAACTAATCAGAACTCAGTTTTTACTGGGCATTAGGCCTTTAGGAGCAGGGATTGAGCTCAATGCTGTTAAGAGAAGTAAGTGCTGGAGAACTTTACGCATCAAAGGCAAAGACTTAGGAATGAAAGATATTAACATAACAGGGATAAAACAGAAACATAAAATATTTAAGTGTCTTCTAATTATAAAAGGTGTCGATGTTCACT
Organism: Neofelis nebulosa; assembly: GCF_028018385.1. NCBI lineage: Eukaryota > Metazoa > Chordata > Mammalia > Carnivora > Felidae > Neofelis > Neofelis nebulosa. Next base: position 3,780,265 of record NC_080794.1, on the reverse strand, counting down.
CTAAATTGGGAAATCTCTAACATGATGTGCCCTAAAAGCAGGGCAGAAGGGGTGGTCATTTGTTATTAGCTGTACCTAAGTCATTTTAACATGGCAAGCCCGCAGCCTTGTGTTCCAAAATTAACTCCCCTGGACCCAGGGGAGCCAAGAGAGGATCGTACAGGGGTGAAGAAGGAAAACCTGAGGAAGGATGGAGCGTGGGGACCTTACGGGGTTTTCAAGCAAATTTAGAAATAGAGGATTCTTTAAGGATTTTGAAAGATATCCAAACGGAAGGTCACACTTTGAAACAAGGAGAGACTGGAGTCTTCTGCTAGCTGCTGATATAAGGCAGAGGAACTGCAGAAAAGAATGAATGTTGGCATTTACTATCCCTCATGACCACAAATCAGCCTAAGCTTCCACTCGGCCTAGCTGAAAACCAGACAGAAATAAGCTGAATTAATTCTGTGGGTCCATCCACCCTAGGAACGGGCTGGTGTGCCTGCTTCAGTCATCGAACATATCAGGGCCACGATGGGAACTCAGAAGGGCCCGATGATGAGGTCCCGCATGCCATAGACAGAACTGAACTGTGGTCACTATACACCTGCCTTTTAAACTCCCCCTCACCCTCAACTTCGGTTGTGGTGTTCAGACAAGCACGGGAGGAGGTGCTGGAGATGTAATCCGTGTATGTAGATGCATGTGTGGCTGGGAAATTAACACACGGGAATGGCCCATGGGCAGTCAGTAGATCGTTTATGTCAGCGCGACCATTAGAAACTGCACCGCAGGGCAAACACAGGTACACAGTGAAGCAGGTGGCAGGGTCACAAACTACAGGGGACAATCAATTAACCAGCTGACCACTGAAAACGTCTTCTCAATCAGAACCTGTCTATTTGGCAGATAGCTGATAGACGAAGGACCTTCGATCTATTGTTTTCAGCAAATATTCACCGAGTACCAAATTTGTCCAAGACATTAGGATAAAACCCATACTTTATTCCCTTATGGATTACTTAAATACATGCCTCTACCTTCCATGATATTGCGCATGTTTTTGAACTAGGTGTTGTTACAAGGAAGAACATGGTTCAGAGGAAGCAGCCAGAGCGAAAGGCAGGAAAGTGTGGGCACACGAGCCGGAGACAGGAAGAAGGTCAGATAACAAGGAGAGATGGGTGTGGAAGGTCAGACATTCGCTCATCATGCACAGGGAGCGTAGAAGGAGGTGCCATTAAAGATCTGTGAGCAGAGGGGCGCCCCGGTGGCTCAGTCGGTTACGCGTCCAACTGCAGCTCAGGTCATGATCTCACAGCTCATGAGAAGTACAAGACCAGAGCTGCACTCACACTTAATCTGGTGGAGTTGTAGGTCAAGCTGAGTTGTTCCAGTTTGTTCAAATTGGTAAGTCTAGACGGAAAAGGGGGCACAAAAGATTCCACGTGCTCACAGACAGGTGGAGACATAAGGGTTGCCGGGCACTTCCGTTGGGAAATGCAGATCTGAACGAGACTCCCCCACTAGCTTGATATAAGAGGATTTATTTTTTATTGTTATTTTTTTATTTGGGGGGGGAAATGGAGAGAGAGAGAGAGAGAGAGAGAGAGAGAGAGAGAGAATCTTAAGCAATCTCCACACGTAGCACGGAGCCCGACATGGGGCTCGATCTCACAACCTTGGGCTCACAACCTGAGCTGAAATCAAGAGTCAGACACTCAACCGACTGAGCCACCCAGGTGCCCCATTGATAGAAGAGGAGGTAGAGGAAAGTCACATACAGGCATTCAGTCTTTTATGTGAATGATCACGTTATCCGCGCATATTAGCTGCGGCAGAATTTCCTTTCCTAAGCTCTCAGAAGTTGGGGAGGTTATTTCATTGGTAAGATTTGCTCAGCCTCTCTGCATTCTATGTTTCTCGAGGTATCAGAGCTGAGCCCACTGTTACACCTTTAAACCCTGGTCCAAGAGCCACTGATGAGTGAATCATGTGCTTATTTACAAAAGAGCGGGCAATATTGGAGGAGAAACCACTGTGTAGCTCACAGAATCTTCCTAGGAAGTTACAAAGCTATGCTGACTGAACTTTAGCGGGAATCGGGGCGGGAGGGTGACAGGGGTGGGCTAATGGGGTGGGGACAGGACTGGTTGGGACACAGCAGAGGTCATCCAGCTTGAGACGGTGGCAAATGTGGAACTAGAATTCAGGGGGAGGCTGGGCAGCTGAGAGAAACTTGGGAACTATCTCCCAGAAGATGTTCAAGGAACTGGAGGAAATACCTGAGTTAGTCATATGGGGGTGGAGTTTTGCCAATTTCTGAAATCATTAAATAGGTGACAACAAAATCTCAAATATGTATATATTTTTTCTCTTGACTGGTAAAACAGGTCTGACTTGTACTCATTTCTTTTCGTTTTTGTTTCTGGAAACTTCTTGCCGCTCACTCGGAAGGCGCTTCATCTCACGCAGGGACCCCTTGCGAAGTCCTGTGGCAGACATTTTGTTTGGCTGCTCCAAACCTCACCGCAGTGCGTGTAAAGGCATGGTTCCTGCCTCTCTTCCAGCAGGTGAGGCTGGGAGAGCGTGAGGAGAGCTTACAGAGGCAAATAGATCCGACTCAGCCTCTTTGCCTTTCGTCCTCATCCCGCTTTGCACACAGACTCTGTTCCTGGAACCGGGACAGCTACCTGCTTCTGCTCAGGCAACAAGCATGCGGGAAAGAAGGAAAGGATTTCAGAGGCCACAGCGCTCATAGAGCTGAGCCTCCGAACCTAATGCAGCAGCCTGCTCCCTCTGGTTTTCCTGCTTCGTGAACAAACCTCCAAGCCAGGTTTTCTGTTACTTCTAGCCAAACACATTCCTGATCGATATGCTCTGCCTCGACTTTTTAGGGATCCCCCAAAGAATGTATTCCAACTTCCTACTGCCGTGTAACAAAACACCTCAACGCCTTGTGGCTGAAACAGCTGCGACTACCATTTATTTTGCTCGCAGACCTATCATTCGGACAAGGCCGGGTGGGGATGGTTTGTCTCTGTTCCAAGCTGTGTTAGCTGAGAACAGCTAACAAGATGGTTCACTCACATAACTTGTCGGTCCAGGTGGTTGACAGGGCAGGATCGGGGTTTGGGGCCAGAGACCTCGATTTCCCTCCATGTGGGCCTCGGCAGGTGCCTGGGCTTCCTCCCGGTACGGAGGCTAGATACCCAGACCGAGTTTAGCGAAACAACACGTGCGTGGCACTTTTACGATCTAGCCTTAAATGTCACAAAGTATCCCGTCCACCATCCTTTATTGTGGAGACAGTTATAAACATGGGCCCAGGTTCCAGGAGAGTGTTTATAAACACTATCTCTTCAGAGGGGTGCAGAGGGTCTTAGAGCCTGTGAGATAAAGAATAGTTCTGCAGCCGTCTGCGGAAAATACAATCGGTGAGAAGGGATCCTCTAATAACAGCTGGCCACTGATGACTGTTACTTTTATCGTCGCGTTCTAGATAGAGATTGCACGTGGTCACTTACAGAAAAGAGGGATGAATCAAAATCAGAGTGTTGATGCATTGCAAAAATCTTGCCAAAGTCTTCAAGTAAGAGAACTCGTGATAGAATAGACCCGCAGCTACTCACCTTCCCTGGGGGGTTTAACCAGGTCTCCCAAAACTTGTCTTGATGATCAGAACAAGTTTGCGGAGTCAGAATTAGGCCTTATTCCATTAAAGGTATCCTCTCTGAGCCACAGCTGTAGAGGGGACTAGAATGTGTGTTGGGGGGGTCTTTGGAGAGTAGGAACGTTGGGACGTAGTATGAGGCCACCTCACAAGAGAGCAAAAACACTGTCCCAGAAAGAGCCACAATTACCATTAAATGGTTCTCTTTAGATACAATCCCTTTGTGTCATTTGTCCAGTTACAGCAGGAAATGTAGAAGGATACCATGCTGGGGGGTTGCCAGTCTGCTCTAAGACCCACCCCTGCCCTTGCTCTGCTCTGCTGTAGCCCATGGAGCTGCATATCCAAGACTGTCCCGCCAGCGGGGGGGGGGGGGGGGCCCTAGGAGAAGATTAGAGGGTGAGGGACAAGGAGAAGCCAGGGCACTTCTGCCCCCACCTCTTGTTACCTCTACAATGTCTGTGTCTCCTTGTGCACCAGACAGCCTCTCGGTGGCCACCAAGGACCCCATCTTCCTAGCATTCAGACTCTTGTGCTGTCCCCTCCCCTTGACATATGAGTTGGATATATTCTAATGAATAGAACATGTCAAAGATGACAGGAGGTCACCTCCAAGATGAGGTAGAAAAAGGAGGAGGAGGAGGAGGAGAAGAAGGACTATGACTTCTGTCTTACTCATCTTCTTGCCTTCTTACCTGTTTGCTATGATGAAGCCAGCTGCCATGTTATAAGCTGCCCTGTGTGGCAAGAACTTGAGGGAGACGTCCGGCCACCAGTGCGTGAGGGTCGAGTCTCGCCAACAATCACTGAACTGCAGCCTTCCGATGATTGTACCCCTGGCCAACACCTGAGAGAACCCAAGCCAGGGGACCTGTCTAGGCTGTGCCTGGATTCCTTGCCCACAGAAACTACCAAGATAATACACGGTGTCTTCAGCCACAACGTTTGAGGTGGTTGATTACACAGCCAGCGGTAGCACCCCCACGTGGCTCGGTCACCCGCTCCGTTATCTGCAGGTGGGACTGGGCCTGGGCTGCGGTGGCTTTAACCCGTTGTCACTCCAGCCTGAGGGTTGGCCTCACTGTCCTCTGTTCAAGTTTCCAGATCCCTTATCATCTGGGTAACATCTCACCTTGAAGAGTTTTTGTTTTTCAGGATGAACCCTGACTGAAAAGGCTTGAGCTCACCAATCTGGCAAAATGCCTCTTTTTTGGGCCCAGGAGGCTTTTTTTTTTTTTTTCTTTCCATGAAAGTCAGAGGCTTGAAGGTACTGGGCCAGGGTTGTATCCCAGTAGGACTGAGTCCTATCGGCGTCCAGCACCACAAGCCCGTAGGTGGTGGTAGAGAAGCAAGGTATGCTTTCATACGTAATTTCTCATTTGTGACGTTGCGATCTTTTTCTCAGAGGGAACGTTCATATTTATTTCAGCGTCACTTCCCATAAACCTGAGTCTGCCCCCTAATTCAAACACCCTGGATACCAAACCCATCGAAGGCCTATCAACATCCCTTTGATCCAATTAAAACAGAACCTCAATTAGGAAAAAATGATCTAGAATGAATATTTGACTGGCCTTTGCCAAAAAGATTTTCATCTTCTTTTATTTCCCCGTTATCACCAAGGTTTTCAATTTATGTTTTCGTTAGAGGTGGTCTGACAAAGAAACATGTCATGACACGAAGATCAAATGGATTAACCTTCGTTGTAGTGAATGGACTCATATATAGTTGTTTTCCTTGGATGACCGAACTCACAGGCATTTGCTCACAGAAACAGGCCCATAGATCTTTCTTTACTTATCATATACCAAGTCTGATTGTTAGTTAGTGTCTTTCCTTTAGGGAGAGGCTGGCAACTAATAAAAGAAGAAGGAGTGAGAAGAACCGCTCCCTGGAGAAAAGTAGCAGTCGCTATAAAAGAGATTTCCGTGTGACAATCATTTTATTTGTGATGGACAAGGCAGGGAGGAGCCATGGCTGTTAAGAGTGCAGTCCCCTTGGAAAAGTCCCTTTGGAGAAGTCCCTTTGTTCGGGCACAGGTCAGTGGGAGATGGACAGAGATCAATACTAATGCAAAAAGAATGAGAAGACACACAGCCATGGTGCTGAAATCCTTTAAGGAAAACAATAGTTTAAAGAACTAAAAGACAAAGCAAAACAAAAACACCCCGACGCCAAAATAACGGCAACAGCAAAAGTTCTTGCCGGTGTTGGATTGCAGCAGGAAACCTAGGTAGTTTTCTTGTCTACTTTCAGATTCTGTGGCATCATATGATCCCACTGCTCAGAAAGTGCCTACTTCACTCAACCAACATTTACAGTGAAATAAGAATGATCACCTGTTCTAGCGGTCACTGCCTTTCATTCAGAGAAAAGAGCCAGTCTCAAAGAGGCAAGGCCAACTCGTCTGAGTCATTGGTTTTTAGAAGAAAACTCCCGTCTTCCATATGCTTTCATCAGAACAAATGCAGAGGCTCAACCAGTTGTGTGTAGAAAGTGGCATTAAGTTGAGAAATCAGAAATATTCCTCTTCTATAATTGAGAAGGAATGCCTCCAAGCAGGTGGTTTCTGCTAACCTTGAGGGGTTGCATCTACCCGTCCCTTCGTTACAGACTCCTGTAAGGTAAGGGCCGGGAGAGTCTTAGAGATTATTAAAAAAAAAATTTTTTTTTTTTGGTAAAGTTTTATTCATTTTTCAGAGACAGAGAGGGACAAAGTGTGAGTGGGGGAAAGGGCTGAGAGAGAGGGAGACACAGAATCCGAAGCAGGCTCCAGGCTCTGAGCTGTCAGCACAGAGACCGACAGGAGGCTTGAACTCACAGACCGCGAGATCATGACCTGAGTGGAGGTCAGACTCTTAATTGAGCCACCCAGAAGCCCCGAGTCTTGGAAATTAATTCCCTCTCCATAGCTGGCAGCCGAGCAAATTGAGGTGCTTAGTGATCGAGTGAAGTCCCTAAATCTACAGCCGGTCCGTGGCGCAGCCGGGCTAGACGTCAGACCGCCTGGCCAACGGGAGAAGCAATTGCATTGCCTGGTAAATACGGTGGTTACCTGTGAGATTGACTTCCAGGTAAATTCAGGACTCCACATAGGAGAGGCTCAATTGTCAGCTTTTTGGTAGTAGGACCTGTCTTATCTGAACGATAAACATTCTGTCATGAAGAGCAATAATCATGGAAGTGAAAACGGTCACAGGTCATTCTTTGGATTGCAACAAAGGTGAATAATATTGCCATTTTCTCTTTGTCCAAACTATTCCCAAGCCAGAAGCCTGTGTTCATCTCCTTCCTTCGTGCTTTAATGTCTATGTAATTAGCTATCTATTTTCCTACTTATAAACAGGATTAGCTTTTTTTCACAGCAGCTACAAAAAGTAAGAGAACATCATGTTTTAAACCAAATGTCTTGTGTCCTTTGGAAAGAGCCGGAAAGGTTTGGTTGGCCAAGTTTTATGTTCTAAAGGAGGGTGGAAAAGCAGGTTGAAGTTCCGTAGGCATAGAGTAGTGGAACTTGTACACAACCGTCGAAATAAAATCTCTGTTCTCTCAAGCTAAAATGGAATTTCCCCGTAAAGTTCAATAACTATGTTAGTACAAATGCTAACTGAAAATTTCAAGAACAAGAGGTTACGCTAAGGTTGTTCTTTTAAATAAATATGTTAAAAATACTTATTCAGGTAGAGATCACTGAATGGCTCAGAGAGCGTTTAAGAATTTAAAGGCTGAAAATTCTGCTCATGCCACATACATGGGCTTATGTAGTATTCAAAGGCTTTAACTTTCACATTTCACATAGCTGTCAGTTAAGCTTGATTTTTCGTGCTTACCTTTGCAGTCACAATGTAAAGATGGATGCGGTGATAAAACAAAGAAAACGATGTCACGTTAGCAAAATGACAATTTCTGATTAAAAAAAAAAGAGCAGCTTAAAATCTTCAGGTAGTAAATGTCCATTTAGGCTCTGAAGACTTCATCTTAAACAGTAAAAGAATCCTTTTTACATTATCTCTGAACTAATTGACTGTAAACTGTTTCATTATCTCTAAAATATTTCACTGGAATTGGCTCAAAAATCACCCTGACATGCTATAACCTTGAGCTGAGGCCAGTGGACAAGTTAAGGTACAGGTAGATGGTGCCTTTATCAGAGGTCAGGAGAGAATAGGTGACCAAAAAGGTGAAAATCAGAGAAAAATGACAGCTTACACGAGAATTGGGAAAGGCATCCTAATCCAAAACAGGTTAATATCTGGTTAATATCTGGCAATCTTTGGGGTTGACTTGAGCTTTATATCCCTCCTGACTGCTGGAGTGGATTCAAGTCCTAGTGACTATCCTGTTAATTACGTTTCTTAAGAATTCTTCATCTGTTTATTGCCTCTTTAGTTCATGACTAAGCACCAATTTATTTTAGCAACCACAATGCCAATAGCACAGTGAGTGGCTCACCATAGCATCCAAAGTATGTTTGATGGACAGGAGGATGGATGGGTGGATGAATGGAAAAAAAATGAATAAATTGGCATTTATCCTAGGATTGTTTTCCATCCTTGTCACATGCCCTAGGCTCTTTTGGGGGTGTTATAGCCCCAAACTAGATATGAGCCAGTTTCATCTATAAGACGGACCTATGGCATTGCTCCCTGGCCCCCTACCCGGAAGGATACCCCGCATACAGTAAGAGTTCAGTGTGTTCGTGTTTGTTAAAGTGACAATGCTAGAGAGATTCTCTGATCTCCAAACAGCCTGCAGAAAACAAAGATTACTGTTATTACTTTACAGAATGTTTGGAATGAATGAGCTCAGTGCTTAAACTATGAGTATACGGTCGATACAGATGCACTTTCCTCTTCGGTTTCCTCTTCTCCCCGTACACAGTAACACCCCCCTGCCCCCAGCCCGAGCCCCTACCAGATCTTCTCTTTATATCCATGACTTGGGAGTAAAGTGCCCACAAATTTGATTTTATTGTTACACATGAATACCAGTCAATTTTCCAAGTGGAAACACTAAAGATGATAATTGTATGTTGTCTAATCTTGTCTGGATGGGTCGCCTCTAGGGCTTTCCTGCTGGTAAACCACTGAAACCATGAATGGACCAGAACAAGAGCAAATGAAATGTAGGGGCGCCTGGGTGGCTCAGTCGGTTGAGCGTCCGACTTTGGCTCAGGTCATGATCTCGCGGTCTGTGAGTTCGAGCCCCGCGTTGGGCTCTGTGCTAACAGCTTGGAGCCTGGAGCCTGCTTCAGATTGTGTCTCCCTCTCTCTCTGCCCCTAACCCACTCGCATTCTGTCTCTGTCTCTCCCTAAAGTAAATAAGCATTAAACAAAATTTAAATGAAATGTAATGTGGTGTATTCTGTGAACTAATGGGAACCTCCCACCCTTGATTTGTATATGGATACATAGACAGGCATGGACATAGTGATAATTTTTCTTCCCTTCGGGTAGGCTTTACTCAGAGAGTATAGTCAATGGAAAGCATGGCGATACACAATCAGTCTGCATGTTTTGGGCACTTGACTACTTATCCTGGCCCTCGGATGTTGCATGATGCCTGGTGCTGCAAAGCTTCTGGTGACACTTGTGATCCTTTTCTGCAAAACACGGGCTACCACAGCTGGTCCTGGGTGGGTAATTGCTAGGTGCTCAGAAAACTAGGCTCTCTTGAACCGCACGCTAATGTAAACGCATCTTGTCTGAGACTGTGTTGCCTTGTGTTTTATTTCCTATACCTTGTCTTTGGGGAGGAAACGATCCTGCCGTCCTATTGCTGACTTGTGCTGTCGCATGGAGAAGAGGTGTGGATGATGACCATAAAATAGGTGACCCTAAAGCGATTGCTTTTTGTTTAGACTGTAGTTGGGGAGATCACTTTATCGCCGTTACTTGCCGACATACACCCTCAGTACTCACTTTTCACACCCTTCTTCTTTAATTTCCTACGGGAGAATAGCTGGGTGGGACCCTCCTACGGGGAGGATGTACATAATGGAGAGATAACCATGTTTAAAATATAGCAAGATCATGAGGGAACTGGAGTTCAAAAAAGCCCACTTGCATTTTCCAAGTTTTACACCCTCAGGGGGGCAAATCTTATGAGTACTGCCCCCCCAGCCCCCCCCCTTCCGTGCTTTACTCTCTAAATAATACCATACGCTCAGAGCATTCATCAAACCTCCTTGAACAGTGGCCAAGTTGCTCAGACGGATTTATCTCCATCCCTTATCAAGTGTGGTTAGAGCGACAAGACGTAGATTGTACCTGTTACGATAATAATGAAGAGGTTGAGATGCTATCTCTAAAACCCAGGGACACACACACGCAATTTAGACGTGACCACAAACTCCTTGGACTGGCTTCTGGTCCAGAAGGGACCGTGCTCAGAGTAATCATTGGTCTTTTTGTTTTTTGACTCTCCCACCCGGCTGCTAATATATCCTGCGGGGCCCCGCTACCAATGTGCTGATGCCCTTTGATCTGGGGACTGTCTCATTGTATTGTAATAGAGGAAAAGAAGCACAACTTGCTTGTGTCCTGGTGCCACTCTGGATTTCAAGTGATCATTAAAAGATTTTTTTCGTGTTAATTTATTTTTGAGAGAGACAGAGCGCGAGCAGGGGAGGGGCAGAGAGAGAGGGAGACACAGAATCCGAAGCAGGCTCCAGGCTCCGAGCTTTCGGCACAGAGCCCGATGCGGGGCTCGAACTCATGGACAGCGAGATCAAGACCTGAGCTGAAGTCGGATGCTCAACTGATTGAGCCACCCAGGCGCCGCTCAAGTGATCATTTTAAAGGACAGCTCTCAGGGTGCCTGGGTGGCTCAGTTGATTAAGCAGCCGACTTCGGCTCAGGTCATGATCTCACGGTCCGTGAGTTCAAGCCCTGTGTCAGGCTCTGTGCTGGCAGCTCAGAGCCTGGAGCCTGTTTCCGATTCTGTGTCTCCCTCTCTCTGACCCTCCCCTGTTCATGCTCTGTCTCTCCCTGTCTCAAAAATAAATAAAACGTTAAACAAAAATTAAAAAAAAAAATAAATGAAGGACAGCTCTCTGTCTTCCTATAATACAGCCATGGGTACATGGAGGGAGGGCTCAAGATAAATTGATATGTGTAATAGACGTCATTTTGTCCTGAGAATCAGGCCTTCCCTCCAACTTCAAGCTTCTGTAGGAGGCCACGTGTGTCCTTTTCCTGGAGATGCATTGGTTCCCTGTAGGTGCATTCGACCACCTGCAGAGACAATAAACCACCACTGGCTCTATCTTCCCCTTCAGCAGAGACACCAGCAGAGGCCCATCTGGGACTGAGGTTGAGATCTTAGGCAAAAGCTATTGGGAATTCAGATGCACATTAGGCATTGTGGAGATGGTCAAGGCCGCCACGCACTTTCTGCCTTCAGAGTGTCTGCTCTGGTGGGAAAGACGGAGGCACACACACAAGAAAGCAGAAGAAGGTGTATGATGGGCCGGCTCTGGGGCCACGAGAAGGTGTATGGGTGCCCTATGGGATCGAGGGTGATCTTCTGAGGGAGGGCTCTTGGAGACTGAAGGACGAAGAGGAGTTAGTTGGACCAAAGCAGGGAGAGAGGGGAGTTGTTCGCAGAGAAATGTCTCTGCAGAGGCTCAGAGGCGAAGTAGGAAGGCAGAACCAAATGAAAGGTGTTTGGATTGCCAGGGGCTAGAGAGGGCAACAGAGGCCAGATCAAGGTGTTACAGTTTTATCTTGGGGATTCTAGAAGCCTCTGAAGGTTTTGAAGCACGAGAGGGAGGTTAGTCTGATTGTGTGGACGGAAGGCTGCAGGAGGCCAATACGGATTAAAGAAGAGCTTGGGGCGCCTGGGTGGCTCAGTCGGTTAGACATCCGACTTCGGCCCAGGTCACGATCTCACGGTCCGTGAGTTCGAGTCCCACGTCGGGCTCTGGGCTGATGGCTCAGAGCCTGGAGCCTGCTTCTGATTCTGTGTCTCCCTCTCTCTCTGCCCCTCCCCCATTCATGCTCTGTCTCACTCTGTCTCAAAAATAAATAAACGTTAAAAAAAAAAATTTAAAAAAAGAAGAGCTGGACAGGAAACAATGGAAGACAGGCTGTATAGGAGGCTATTGCTTTTGTCTTGGCCAAACGGGATGGCAAGAGGCAGCTACAGGCAAGAGACACTTAGGAGGTACAGGCCAAGTCCTGGTCGATGCTTGGATGAGTGCATGAGGGAGAAGGAGGAGTTGAGGGGGAGCCCCAGCTTTCCGACGTGACAAATAAGTGGTGATGCCATTACCGAAATAGGGGTCACAGAGAAAGGAGTTTGGGAGGTCATATGATGGTCGAATTTGGGGATATGTTGTGATTGGGGTATATTTGAGCTACGTTTGGGGCATCCAAGTAGAGATGTTGACTGAATATATAGAGCTGAATATGTATATGTCAAGGCCGCCTATATAGGGTCAGGAGGGAGGAAGGTGAAAATAATAATTGTAAACCCTGGAAAGGATGAGATTTCCCAGGGAGAGAAGAGTCGGAGGGAATCAAATGTGAAAATGGTAGAGAAGGAAAGGAGCTTCAGATAAAGGGAGGAGGAGTGGGCAGGGAGGTAAGAGGGACTCAGGGAGAAGGTCACGTGTGGGGCAAAGGGAAGGGAGCGTCCCAAGGAAAGGCGTTCGTGGTGGCAAATATTACCAAGAGATCCAGGAAGCTCGTGTTGGAGCCAGACTGTGGAAGGTCCACATGCTAGTCAGGTGAGGAGCATTTGGACATTATCCACGAGGCACCAAGAAGCTCAAGAGGGATTTTGAGCTGGAAGTCAATATACTTGAAGTCGTGAGAGACCACTGGGGAAAACCTGAGGAGTTTTATGTTGCCTCCAGGAAGGCAGACAAAAGAGGAATCCAAGGAGGCCCTATCTAGTATTTAGCAGATGACAGCAGCATTATCACACATGTCAGGGTTAGCGAGAAGAGCCAGCCCTCGGGGAAAATTTGGTTTCTGACATGTTGAGATGTAGGCGATATTGTGAACTATTGATGGAGGCATTTTTTGTAGGTGGTTGAAGATGGCCTCTGTGACAGGCTCTCTGCTCAGTCACTCCTCTGCTTTTCTAGAAACGAAGACCTAACATTTCGCAGGACTCAGAGTTCATCTTTGCAAGCTCCATGCCTTACTTTATAGATTGCAGAAACAAGGGATCAGGAGTCCAAAGGTGTTTTGATTTTTGTTTGATGGTCCGTTTCTCCTTACCTACTCTTTTCATCTTAAGACATGGGCTTCCTCCGTCCACATCAAAGACCGCGGTCACCAGGTGCTGTGCAAAGTCTTGCAGGTTGAGGCTGCCTAGAGTTTAATTAAACAACTCAAAGTGTTGTTACAGGAGATGGTTAAAGTTAGGAAAGCAAAGGTTTGCCAAACTGTAGACAGCTTTGTATTCATAAGCAATATTAAAGAGAAACCATATGTAAAAGGTAAACATACATATGTGAATATGTATACACACAGATACATATGCCTTTTCCTATTAATTTCTTTAGAATTATTACCTAGCCCCCTATGTGTGGTGCTTTTTAGTGTTATTATTGATAGACGCCATCTAGCGGTAGAGAGTAGCAGCTGCTCACGGATGAACGCAACTTACGTGGCTGTTATTACTTGGTTATTTCTTAGCAGGAGAACCCAAACATGACTTAGTGAATACTGTAAGTCTCAAGTGGGAATAAAATTTGAAAGATGAAGATATAAGCCTTATATCTCCCGTGGCAGAAAATAGGAAAACAAATACAGGACTTTATCACTCGGGGCGATCCGCCTACCCGGTCCTTTATTCATTCCTTAGCTATTTATCAACCCCTCCCCTGTGCTGGGTTCTGTGTGCGGGGCTTCACTCCCATGAAGGGTAAGAGGGGATGGTAAACACTGGCGGCGCAGTGCGTTTCAGCACCCACTGTGTGCCAGCCACCGTGCTAAGCACGTTGTACCCCAAATCACGTGGACTTCTCACCACCGCCCTCTGATGTAGGGGTATCATCATTTTCATACGAGGAAAGTGGAACTTTGAGATGTAACTTGTCTATAGTCTTGTATCTAAGAAGCTTCCAAATCAGGTTCTGAGTCCAGGTTGTCTGATGCCAAGGTGTGTGGGCTCCTAAAAATTCCACTACCTGGGTTTCCACCAAAGCAAGAGCAGAGGTGGAAGATGTTTTTGAATTATATGCAGTTTAGGCCTCTTTTTCATTGCCTTTTTTATTTTTTTGGAAGTATGGTGAGGTGAGGGGGCAGGAGACAGCTGTCAGAAGATAAAATTTGTACAAGTTGCTTAGCTGTGAGTCTGGACAGGGGAAGGTAAAGGGAAACAAACGGGAATAGTTGTGGGCAAAGGTGTGGAGGATGAGAAAAGAAATAATCCACATGTCTTGAAAGATTCTTGAAAAAACACTGGATTGGGAACATTGCAGCAAAGATCAACATACAGTGTTCCTATATATATTTTTAAGTTTATTTAGTTATTTGGAGAGGGGGGGGTGGGAAATGCGAGCAGGAGAGGGTCAGAGAGAGAGAATCCTGCACCGTCAGCACAGAGCCTGACATGGGACTCAAACTCATGAACTGCAAGATCACGACCCAAGCTGAAATCAAGAGTCAGACGCTTAACCGACTGAGCCACCCAGGTGCCCCAACGTGCAGGATTTCTTATTTGTGCAACAAATGTTACAAATGCAAGGAACCCTTCCCTCCTAAAAGATATTCATCGTTAATTTTTGATCCTCTGTGCCTACTGCCTTTCCAATTCTTCACGCACGTATCCATACAACATGCAATTTTTAACATATTGATTTTGCACCGTTCTTAGAATTTTCCTATGTAAAAATCCCAGCTTAGCTGTATTATATTTTTTTGAGGACGACCTGGTTACTTGTATGTAGTGATCTTGTACATCCCCCGCAGCAGAGGTGAGCACACAGTAAGCCTCCAGATACACCTGCAGAATTGAGTTTTATTTTTTATTAGATAGCTTTCTTCTCTGGCTCCTATGAGTAATATGTGGTATTTAGTACATTATTTAATAACTCTTACTTATTCTATTGAGTTTCACTTGAAAAGGAACAGGTACTTTCCTTTTATCAGGACTGCTGGAATACTCACAACCAGGGCCAGTAACCCACACTTTCTAAATATAGTTTTGTTTTGTTTTTTAATGTTTTTATTTTATTTTTGACAGAGAGAGACAGAGAGAGAGAGACAGACAGAGAATGAGTGGGGGAGGGGCAGAGAGAGAGGGAGACACAGAATCTGAAGCAGGTTCCAGGCTCTGAGCCATCAGCACAGAGCCCGATGCAGGGCTCGAACCCACAAGCTGTGAGATCATGACCTGAGCCGAAGTTGGATGCTCAACCAACTGTGCCACCCAGGAGCCCCCCTTTTTTAAAAAATGTTTTAATGTTTATTTAATTTTGAGAGAGACAGACAGAGCATGAATGGGGGAGGGGCAGAGAGAGAGGGACACACAGAATCCGAAGCAGGCTCCAGGCTCTGAGCTGTCAGCACAGAGCCTGACTCGGGGCTCGAACTCACAGGCTGCGAGATCATGACCTGAGCCGAAGTCTGACGCTCAACTGACTGAGCCACCCAGGTGCCCCTGTAATCCATGCTTTCTAAGCTGCAGTGTAACCATGTGTTTTTTTTAATTTTTTTTACTTTTTATTGATTTTATTTTATTTTTATTATTTTTTTTAATTAAAAAAGTTTAGCATTTATTTATTTATGAGAGACAGAGAGAGTAAGAGTGTGAGCAGGGGAGGGGCGGGGAGAGAGGGAGACACAGAATCGGAAGCAGGCTCCAGGCTCTGAGCTGTCAGCACAGAGCCCGACACGGGGCTTGAACTCAAGAACGGTGAGATCATGACTTGAGCCGAAGTCAGATGCTTAACTGACCGAGCCACCGAGATGTCCCTTAACCATGTTTAAATTGCACCAGAAATTGGCACTTCTTATTTTACTTTATTACAGGATAGCCTAACACGATTCTGTTGTGAGAGATGGCCATTTGGAAAGGAAAGTGAAGCAATGCCCATATGGGACGATTTCCCTCTGAAGAAGAAAACGCACCTCGCATGGACGACACACTAGATAAGTGTATGTTATGTAAGTGAATAAGCCTGCGTACGGCCAAAGGGCACAGCTGTTTCCCAAACATGCCTCACACTGTTGGTTCCTGCGTCTTTGCCCATCGTGTTTCCTCTTGCTGGCGGTGTTCTCTTCTTTCCTCCTTGCTCGGCAGGTTTGATATCTTTGGTGATGCTTTCCTCCACTGGCTCAAGCTTTGCCTGCAGGCGGTTGACTCTCCCGCTCTCCCTGTGGGAACCCCTCCTCAGGGGTCCTGAACACCTGCTCCTTATCATGAAATACACATACACTGCTGTGTAGCCCTTTGGGTCCTTTGAGACTAACATAATGCCCTGAATGTAGTATGAAATCAATACACATTTGTTGCCATTTATGAATATTCATTTGGCTTAAAAGAAATACTTTTAAAAAGAGGGCTGACGGTAGAAAAGGGAAGGAGGAAATGAGGGTGGAAATCTAAAACCTTATTAGCTTAGACAGCCATTCAGGTTTATGACAGTGTATACATATAGTTTGTAGGTAGAAACTTGCCGTAGTGTGTTAAGAAATTAAAAAGTCCCGTTTTGCTAAATTCAAAGGTAAATAGATACAAGTACTAGCCAAGGTCAGCCAATAAGCTCAAAATCTTGGAACGGCGTAGACAGCTGGTATGTCTTTGAACTCTGCCTTTTTACACCGTTTAGAAAAAAATAGGTAAGGCCGATGTTGGAATTATTTCAGAAGGAGTGGATGTGCTGATTCAGACTTGTAAAGAGGATTAATCCCTTGAGTTTGTTTCTTTAGGAACCCCTCAGAGCATGATGAAATTCACAGGAGAAAACAGACTTGAAAGGCAGAAATTGAACACAGGGCAGGGGGTGGGGAGGAAGCCTTAACCCGAGGGAGGGTGACAGTGACAAGATAAACACACGATCTTTCACTCTAGCTTTTGGGCAAATACAGTGTCACACTTCATAGTTGATATTTTTCTTTAGAACGTCAGCAAAATTTATAGCTTTAATAGAAAAAGATTTTTTTTTTTTCTGGTAAGATATCCTAAGGCCGAAATGATGAACTGATATCTTAACAGGTAAGGCAATTTCAATCTCTGCCCTTGCCTAGAAGGTCAAGAAATGAGGGTTGATGGAAAAACCAGTGAGGAAGAACACAGCAGTAAACCTAATGGTATCTCTGTAGTATATTTCTGGGGAATACGATGTGCGATCATTCCTGAGGTTTGTCTCTTGAAGATCTCAGTGTCCTATAAGGTGGACACCTTGTGGACCTGGTCCTGGGCCCCGTCACCACCATCCAACATCAACCAGATGCGGGAAAGGGGCTCAGTAGAAGTCTCCTGAAGCAGGGGACACTGGGACGAGGGAGGACTCCATGTGACCTGGGGTTCTGGGAAAGTCAGAAACCCTCACAGGCTTTCATAACTGATTGCACGGTCAATTACAAGCGCTTAAACAAATGCTGCCAACTTTGGTAGTGGCCAAAAGGGCCCCGGGTGTTTCGGTTTCAGCTTGCAAAACACGAGAGGGATGGTAAAGTGGGAGAGGAAGAGAATTGTGGCTCACACCATCACTGAGCGTCTGGGCCGACTTCCTTGGAAAATCGTTCCGCACTGGACCTTAAGGAACGCCTCAAGGTTCCTCCTCATCTGCCAGACAGTAGACAAGTGCAGCTGCCAGAGCAAGGGGCCACCTCCGTGCCAACCCACTGACTCAGGCAGTGACCGCCATCTTGAGCCAAAAGGCAGGGGGTGATGTGGTTCTGTTCCTCGAGGCCCTCGCGGCATAGTGGGAAAGACAATGACATGTGCGATTATGTCAAGTGTGAGAACTACTGTAATAACGTGTTATGAAGGGAAATATGTCCTCCCTAGGCTCCCCCAGGAAATGTCTGTCCATGACTGTCCCTGTGGGATTTTGTTCCCATCTGTAGCAGAGCATCTCTGATATATGAGGATGACTCCTGGAGACAGGGCCCATGTGCTATGTGGTTTTATATCCCCTGCTCCTGCATCTTCTGGAACATCCCAGGATCTCCACATTGTGTTTGTTGAATGACTATTTGACCACCTTGTAAGTGCGGGAAGGGGGTGGCAGGTGGGAAACCCATCAAACCTGGAGAACTCAGAAATTTTATCATGTCATTGTAACAGACATGTTTTATTACACCTCTTCCCATATATTATGCACCTACTTTACAAAGAGGTCTAAAAGATTGTACGATGTACACGTGCCTTAAAACACGGCATGGGAGGAACCACCTCTAACTTTTCACAGGGTTATATTCTAGGGAGTGTTGGCGATGGGGAAGTACAGACAACTTTATCTCTCCAGGAAGAATTCTGCCTCCAGAAACAGGAACTGAAAGCCCTGGATCCAGTCTCAGGAAACAGCCTGGCCGGCCCTATGCCATAAAACCAGCTCAGGAAATGCTATGTAAGGTGGGGCTGGAAGGTAAGTTAGATTACCTAAACCAATCCAGTCCTGCTTACAGGTTGTGACTCCCACCTTACCATTTAAAAGGCAGAGGCAATTCCACCATAGCTTAAACAAAGTCTTCTCTCTCTCTATCTCTCTTTTTATTTTGAGAGAGAGAGAGAGAGAGCACGTGCATAAGCAGGGCAGGGGCAGAGAGAAAGGGAGGGAAAGTCCCACGGTAGGACTGTGGGCCTGTGAGCGCTGAGCCCCACGCGTGGCTGGAACCCACGAGCGCTAGGAACACGTGAGATCATGACCTGATCCGAGGCTTAACTGACTGAGCCACCCGGGCGCCCCTAAAAATGTCTTCTCTTCAAAGAGTTCCTTGAGGGGCCCCTGGGTGGCTCAGTCGCGACGACCTCGACTCAGGTCATGATCTAGCAATTTGTGAGTTCTAGCCCCGCCTCGGGCTCTGTGCTGGGCTGGCAGCATGGATCCTCTTTCGGATTCTGTGTCTCCTCTCTCTCTCTCTGCCCCTCCTATGCTCGCAATCCCTCAATCTCAAAAAAAAAAAAAAAAAAAAAGAGTCCTTTGAATCTTTCAGCAACCAGTTCAAGTGTCAAGCAATTTATATTAATAGTTTCAGGTAGCGCTTCCTCCTGGGTGATCAACATCTCCTAGCAAAGTAGAAAAAGATGGGTATAAAAAGTTCATTTCCTTCTCCTCCTCTAGATAAAGATCCAAAAGCATTCCGACCCTAGGTTGAGGATTGCCTGCGGCGCGGGGTGGGCGGGCTCCGGGCCGGGCCCGCAGCGCCTGGACTTCTCGCCTTGCACCCCTCCCCCTAGCTTGGAAAGGTTGCATCTGTGCAGCATTCCAGGGCGCTGACACCTACCTGACCTCATCTTACCGTGCAACCTAGTACCCCAGCCCCAGAGCGCAGGGGCTCAGTCAGGGTTGTCCCGGGGCGCGTTCCCGGGCCAGAACGCAGTAGGGACATCCCCAGGGCGGTCCCGGGACGCCCCCTTCCCCCCAGGCCGGCACACGGTAGGAACACCGCCTGGGCGGCCCTGGGGCGCCCTCCCAGGCCGGCACCCAGTCGGAGCTCGCCCCTCCTGCCGTCGTCTTCTGAACGCAGTGAGACCGTGGTCTGGGCCGTCGCCGGCCGCCGCGATTCCGCTGCGTCTTGAGGCAGGTGCCCGCGCAGCGCCCGCGGCTGGCTGGGTCTCCTCGGGCCGCGACACTCAGGCACTGGCGGCGCGGGGACCGGAGCCCGGGGCGGGCGCGTCTCTCCCAGTCGCGGAGAGTGGAGGGCCAGGCGGGGTCGCGACGGCGCTAGGGGGCCGCTCGCGGCCGGACTCGGGGTTTTTAACTTATTCCGGCCGGAGGGGGGAAACGAGCCCGCGAAGGGCGGCGCCGGTTCCCCCGGGGCGCGGGTCCAGGTAGGCTGTACCTCCCCCGAGGTCACCAGGCGCCGCGCCCCCGCGCCCCGCAGCCCCCTCGCGGGGAAGGGCGCCCGAACCCCTCCGGGACGCGCCGCTCTCGCGCGCCGCGGGGCCTGGGAACCGCGCACCGGCTGAGCCCCGAGCCCCGCGGGGCGGCGGGACGGACGGCGCCCGCGCCCAATCGCGGGGCGGGGCCGAGGGGGCCTGCAGGCGGCGGCCAATGGGAGGCCGCAGAGCGGGCGGGGGGCGGTGCCGCCGGGCGGGCGGGCGGCGGCGTCGGGAGCCGGCTCGGCAGACCGGGAGCCCGGGAGGAGCCGGCGGAGCGGGAGGAGGACGACGGAGGAGGAGGAGCAGCGCCGCGCCCCCGCCCCGGCCGCCCGCCCGCCCGAGCGCAGGCCGACAGCTCCAGCCGCAGCCGGCGGGTCCGGGCCGCCTCCCGCCGGAGCCCGGCGCCGGCAGAGTCCGGGCCGATGGGCAGCCCCGGGCAGCGGCGGGCGGCGAGGCGGCGGCCCCGGTACGCGCCGCCGCGCGCTCGTGGGCTGTAGCAGGTCCCGGCGGACTGCGTCTCCGAGGTGCGTGTCGGGCGAGCGGACGGGGAGCGAGGCGGGATCCGCTCGGGAGCCTTCGGGTGGTGTTTGGGCACGGCCTCCGCGAGGACTGTCCCGGGGTGCAGGGGCTGCCCCGGGAGCGCTTCGGGGGCTGATGGCCGGGCCGGGCCGGGCCGGGGGCAGGGCAGGGGCGCGGGGCGGGGGGTCCGGCTGGCAGACGCGCCCGCGCTTCCGAGCCCCGGGTGGAAGAGGAGCCGCCGCCGCTCGTTCTCTCAAAGTTATCGATCGGCAGAAAGGTTATTCCCGTCTTGGTGACACGAGCACTAATGAGGACCTCCTCTGGGTGCGCAGCAACTCCTCTGTGACTAACCCAAGAGCGAAGATGAAAGGCTGCGGGACGCCGTGCACCGGCGCGCCGGGCGGGGTTACTTGCTGAACTTGCTGCGGGGTGTCTTCCCCCGGGAAGGTGTGCGCCCCCGGCGCGCGCTCTCGCCGGCAGGGGCCCCGCTCCCTCTTTTGTAAGATCCCGAGGCGCGGGGAGCGCCCTTCTAACTCGGCGCGACCACCCTTTGGGGTCCCGACCGCTCTGCCACCTCTCCGGCCTCCGTGCCTCGCTCCATCCTCCGCTCCCGGGCCTTGTCGGGTCCCCCCATATTATTAAAGCTAGTTTGACCACGTCCTGGGAGTATCCCCACGAGCGCCTATAGATTAATTTTCAACCGTGCCACAAACCCAAAGAATCAATTTCAGTTCATCATCTGCAAGCGAGAGCCGATGCTTCTGGGGAAGAGAAAACAACTTGGCATTACCCCTCTGGGAGATATTTGTCATCATTAACCTGCTTCAGTTAAATTAATTCAGCCCAAGATGACTCCAGCGTGAGTATTGGAAAAATCAAGTGCATTGGTCACGGAATTGTGGTCACCAAAACATGATTTTGGTCAAAATGAAATTGTACATGTTTTGGATTTTGTTTAGCTTAGGAGTTGGTTTTCATGATGATGGCCCTTTTTTTTTTTTTTTAAACAAAGAATCTTGACGATTCTCATAGGTTTGCTCTCAGTAAGTTCAAAATAGTCACTAAGATTTGTCTTTTCTTTGCCTCTTTTGTCTGCAGCTTTCATTTCTAAATGTTAACACTAGATGGCTTTCTTATGACGGGCATTTGTAAACTGCGCTTTTGAGTTGCCTATCTGCAATCCAGGTTGCAATTTTTCCAGTTTTGCAATTAGTGATGGGAGGGGGAAAAAAATCTCCAGAACTGTTGCTTTCTTTGAAATATACTACTTCTGTATAAAACAAACGTTTATCTCCACTTCAAAAAGTGTCATTATTTCTGGCATTCTTAAAGATGAATTTCAAGAGACAACTTGGTCACCATTTTTAGTCACAAATTTAAGGATGTCTGTTTTCATGTTTTTGTTTGAGGAATATATTCGAGGACTGGATTTAGACCATATTTTCACATTTTTAACTTAGGAGTTCACTGCTTGATTCAGAGAGGTATAAAACAACATTATTCGTGAGAAAGTGCAGTCTTCAATCTTGAGTTTTGTGTACAAAATCATTGATTCTTCCTAAGGTTTCGGTGATGCGTGTAGCTGGAAGTATATATATGCATGATTCATACCAAGAATTTGGTAGAGACGTCTTTCTGTCTTTCTCCCGGTTGACACTTGGTTTTTCATTTCCAAGCACAACCCCTTTTATGAGAATTTCTGTAGCCAGTAGGTAATCAGCAACAGCAGGTTCTCAGTTATTCATTTTAAGTACTTTTTTTTCCTAGACCAAGACTGTGGCAGCCTGTCCAAATCTTGCCTCGGTAGGCATACTTGTTCATAAGCTGGAGAAATATCTTGGACTTATTTTATAGCTGCCATTTATTGTGTGTCTTGCCCAGCTTAAAATATGACATGTTGAATTTGTTTGTTCTAAATTGGAGTGCATTCATAAATAGCTGAAGAAAAAAAAAGAAAACTCTAGCAAACATCTGGGAAGTAGGAAATGGAATCAGAAACAGCTTTTATCAGTACCCACATGCTACCTATAGATGGGGTGAAATGAACTTGGGTAAGAAGCAGTATAAGCATTTGGTCTGGAAAATAAGAGAAAATAACATACGTTGCAGGTAGGGAGGTAGAGCTTCTGGCTTTGGGGTAGGGGCTGCAGATTTTCCCCAGCCGATTTAAGTGAATATTTTTCATCAGATGCTTGTGTTTTTGAATGTTTGCCTTTTCCAAAGAGGTTTCATTTTATGGAATGTGATGGGAATTATCAGAGCATCGTGATTTGGCTTTTATGAGGTTTATTGTAGTTAAAGCTGTGTACTGTGGGCTTGTAAGTTGCCCCCCCCCCCCCCCTTGAGACTGGAATGGCATTTTAAAGGGTTCCTCGATACCTGAGCTTAGTAAACACCTGTCCACCTTGGGGATCTTTTTACCTGAGGCAGAGGAGGGAATAGTGGGTTATTCATTTTGAAAATCTGTCTGTTCTTGAATGTGAGGAAATATTCACTAACCTTGAAAGGGCAACTGTCTGGTAATTGAAACTGGTTTAAAAGTATTGGGTTTGGTCATGAAAACTAGTTTAAAAGGGACTGTGTTTACTGCACACTTTGCAAAGGACTATATGTTTGAGTGGATACCGCCCCCTATCTGAATCCCAGCCATAACTGATAAATGCAAGGTGTTTTTTTTTTTTTTTCTTTTGTTTTTTTCTTTTCGAGATTGAGGAAGGCATCGAGTCTTTGCATTTATGATCTGCTTGTCCTGGTGGTTTAGGATTACTTATCTTTTCAAAGATGCGCTGAACTTGAAGAAACTTTAGACTGTTACTATTAACTGAAAAGCAAAGCAGTTTTTTTTTCCTGTTTTGAACTTGAGTGAGATACAATGTACAGTTCTGAAGAATGCAGGGAACCGTGTTCCAGATTTTTCTGCATCTATTATTGTACCTAATTCCCTTGCAGGGTGAAAGACTAGGGAGAGCTTTAGGCGGGAGGAACAGGAACCTCTACTTTCCTCCTTCTATTGCCTGTCACAAATGAGTTTGGATAAAGTATTTCCATGATCCCTTTCAGCAGCAATATTTTAGATTTCTTGAACATTTAAAACGAAGGTATTAGCGTAATGCAAAGGACTCACTGTGACAGTTCATTGTTTTTCATGATTGTGTCTTGCGTTCATTGCCTTACGGTGTGTTTGTATGTGAACATTCCTGAGAGTTCTAGCTACTTGGTTTACCTTGGAATCAGTGAGGCAGAAATCGCTTTTCGGTTCCAATCACATGTCACCGTGACCCCTTTGAAGGAGAGATAACAGTATAATAGGACTTTAAATGCTTCTTAACTTCAGAGATAAATGATTTCAATCCATTCTGGACTTGATTCATAAACTTTGGGTCCCAAGAGTGGTTGGAGAGAGCCAGATCTGACCTACAGGAGAGGTTCTGTTTCTTGAGAGGTTTCATATTTAGCATAACCCAGTTCCATGATTTCCACCCCCCCCCCCCCCCCCCGCCTAGCCCCCCAGGATGCAGTGTTGCTACACGAACATACTGAAAATTAACAACATCAGTTCCTATCTACTTTCGATGCATTTCATCAAAGTGTATTAGTTTATACCCCACTCCCCACCCCACCCCACCCCGCAAAAGGAAGGAAGAGTACGCATGCCTTCAGACAGGAAGGTTCTTCCCCTCCAGAGAAGACATTTGTTAAAATTATCCCACATGAGGGGAGCCTGGGTGGCTCAGTCGGTTGAGCGTCCCCACTTCGGCTCAGGTCATGATCTCACGGTTCAACGGGTTCGAGCCCTGAGTCGGGCCCGACAGCGCAGAGCCTGGAGCCCGCTTCCGATTCTGTGTCTCCCTCTCTCCGCCCCTCTCCCACTCACGCTCTGTCTCCCCCTTCTCAAAAATAAACATTAAAAAAATTTTTTTTTCTTTAATTATCCCACTTGTGCATATATACCCTCCCAGACATGGACACTTTTTCCTTTTGCACAGGCCAGTGAAAAGTTCACTGAGGACCAGTGTTTGGAAATCGCAGTCCAGCCCTTCTGTGATGTGGGGATCTCTTAATAATGCCCTACGAGTGGTCTTCCAGCAATACCTGAACATTGCCTGGAAGGGGTGGAGAGCTCCACCCTTCCGAGGTTTTTGACTACTAGACAAGTGTTTTTTTTGTTATTTTATTTTATTTTTTTCAACGTTTATTTATTTTTGAGACAGAGAGAGACAGCACATGAACAGGGGAGGGTCAGAGAGAGGGAGACACAGAATCTGAAACAGGCTCCAGGCTCTGAGCGGTCAGCACAGAGCCCGACGCGGGGCTCGAACTCACGGGCCGTGAGATCATGACCTGAGCCGAAGTCAGACGCTTAACCGACCGAGCCACCCAGGCGCCCCTAGACGAGTGTTTTTTACCCACAGCACTGAAATCGAACTCTTCCTGTTTATTTGCATTCTACTCCCTTGGTGGCCCGTGGAACAGATCTTTCTAGAGAGGTATTTCAGTTATTCACTGAACACCACCTGTCACACTCGGACCCCGAACTGAAGGCTTCCCACTCAGCTTGACCTGGGCAGAGTAGGAGTACCCTTCCCTCAGCCTGTGTGTCCCACTTGCACTGATAGAGTCCAGGCCTGCATTCAGGTTTTTTTTTTTTTTTTTTTTTGGTGGCCACGTTACCCAGACTCAGTGAGTTTCCTGTTCACTAAAACCCCTGAGTCGTTAATCACATACTGCCACTAGCCATGGTTGGCCTTCCTGCACTAACGTCGCTGCAAGACCCAACATCTATGGTGCTTCATTTTCCTTTATTTTAGCTGGTTCTACCCCGGGTGCTTCTTGGGAGTTTGATTCTGTTGGTTAGCACCTTTTTCTGCCCTCCCAGAGGAAGGCTGCTTGCTTAGAACATCAGACTGTTGTGTTTTTTTTTTGTTGTTGTTTTTATCTCTACCTAAGTCAGGGATGAAATTGTCAAACTGGCTCAGCCATGAATAGTGGCTCTGGAAGCTTCTAGCTTTACAAGGAATCACTCTCGGTTATCATTAAGTCCTAACGCACCTAATTTCTTACCAGCTGGCTCCGATCTCTCTGCCTTTTCCAGACATCCTGAAAGAGGCTGTCAAGCCTCCTTGGCTTCTTCTGCTGACCAGGTTATTCTAAGACAGAAATGAGTTCAATTTTAGTGTGTCCCTGGTAATTAGAACTGTGCTCTGCATGGTTGGTGATTAAGAAATATTTTAATGACTGACTGACTGAATGACTTAGAAAATAGGGCCCCACTGTGACCTGTGACCTCTGGAGGTCTTAGGCACTGAAAAGCCTGTGGGAAAAATTGGAATGTTGTTGGACTTTCTGAACTTATTTTGGAGCTGGGTATTATTTTATTTTGTGTTACTTTCGGGTAGTGGGTAAGAGAACCGTGAGCTTTCCCCATTTTCTCGGCGTTTTAATACTCTTCCCTTCCTGTTTCCCGAACATACGTTTAGTCCGAAGGGGCTTGTTCAGCTCTGCCTGTGGGATTACTCCATATTTTTCACTTTCGCATATTTGCTAAATCTGGAAGAAGCTCCTCGTTGGTCGAGCTGTTCGAGCAATCCGAGTTGCCCGAGCAGGCTGTTGGGTTGTGCATTCAGTTACTCATCAGTAGAAAAAATCTAGGTAGAGAGCCAATGTTAAAAATTGTTCCTGTGGAAAGCAAGAACTCTTGGATAAATAAAAAAATTATGTATGCTGGGATGAACTATTTCTGGAGACTCAAAAAAGCATTTCTGATGGCAGTGCTTGGGGCGTAGTGGCCTGTAGAGTCAGCACGATGCTGGCTTTCCGTCTTCCAGGGGGCTTGATAATGCATTTGGTTCCTTGTTGGACAGTGGGTGTTCATGTGGCTCAGGAATAGCTCTGGGATACAGTCTTCTTTGTACTGAAGTTTCTAATAAGTAATTTTAGGAATTAACAGTTTTAATTATTCATAAAGGACAAAAGCTTTCGTTTGAGTGTTTAATACCTTAATCCAAGGAACAGTGATTTCTTTGTAGTGGGGTTTCTAAATTTTTTTCAGCGTGCATACCCTTTCCGTACAAAATCACCGTCTAAATAAATGTGTGTGTATGCCTGTGCAAATATACGTGTCTGTGTCTGTGTGTTTGTGCCTATGTGTATATACACATGCATGCATGTAAATTTATCATGCTAAGATACAGACGTTATAAAACACAGAAATGCACATTTGAAGAAGGGTGGCATTAAAAAGAAATAGAAATGGAGTATTTCCTTTGCACCTTAAGGGCTGTCTTGTTACCCTTCGAAATGCGTGGCCCCCAGTCTGGAGACCCGTGTCTGTCTACCACTCTCTTCAGCTTAGAGTTCATGACTGTTTGGAAGCAGTTTCTCAGGGGCCTGTCAGCATCCTGTGAGGGAACTTTAAGACAGACTCTATCCTTACCGGGCCCTCTGTTTACTATATTTGTTCCTTTTCTGAGAACTTTTTTTTTTTTTTTTTTTTTTTTTTTTTTTTAACTTTGGCCTGTTCTCTTCCAGAATTGCTGTGGGTTCTTTAGGGGTTTAATTTGGGTAGGGAGTAGATAACGTCCTGGGGGATACTGTTCTTTCTGGAACGTTTCTGGTGGAACTCAGCTGTTGAGGAAGGCACCATACTGTCACACACAGCCCCCACCAGGCCCACAGTCAGGATAGAAGGACGTAAGTAATCATTTTCTCATCCAGAAACTTCTGAAGCGTAAAAACAAATTTGGAAGTACAGTATAGTTCGGCTCGTGTATCATTGGCTACCGTGGTAGCACATGTCAGCTCCTGCTGCGAGGGAGTTAAGGGAGCCCAGCCACCTGGCCTCTCCAGAGCCTTGGTGCTGCAGCTACCCAGCTAAACTAGCACCTCCCCCCTCCCTCTCCCTCCTGTGCACTCTCTGCTCCCCTGTTGTCTGCTGGATCTTAATCCACAGCACTCAGCATTGCCTGACACGAAGAGTGTGTGTATGTGTATATTGTTTTTATTTTTATTTATTTATTTATTTTTTTTTTTTTAAGTTTTTTTTTTTTTTTTCAACGTTTTTTATTTATTTTTGGGACAGAGAGAGACAGAGCACGAACGGGGAAGGGGCAGAGAGAGAGGGAGACACAGAATCGGAAACAGGCTCCAGGCTCTGAGCCATCAGCCCAGAGCCTGACGCGGGGCTCGAACTCACGGACCGCGAGATCGTGACCTGGCTGAAGTCGGACGCTTAACCGACTGCGCCACCCAGGCGCCCCATTTTTTTTAATGTTTATTTATTTTTGGGGACAGAGAGAGAGAGAGCATGAACGGGGGAGGGGCAGAGAGAGAGGGAGACACAGAATCTGAAACAGGCTCCAGGCTCTGAGCCATCAGCCCAGAGCCCAACGCGGGGCTCGAACTCACAGACTGCGAGATCGTGACCTGAGCTGAAGTCGGATGCCCAACCGACTGAGCCACCCAGGCGCCCCGTGTTTTTAAATAGGCTCCACAGCCAACGCGGGACCTGATCTCACGACCCTAAGATCAAGAGTCACCCGATCTACTGACTGAGCCAGCCCCCCAGCCTCAGCATTGTATTTTAATTTTTTTTAACGTTTATTTATTTTTGCAAGACAAGAGAGAGACCGAGCACGAGCGGGGGAGGGGCAGAGAGAGAGGGAGACACAGAATCTGAAGCAGGTTCCAGGCTCTGAGCTGTCGGCACAGAGCTCGACGCAGGGCCGGCACCCATGGACCGTGAGATCATGGTCTGAGCCGAAGTCGGACACTTAACAGACTGAGCCACCCAGGCACCCCTCAACAGCCTTTTATACTTCCATTTTAAATCATTTCCATCTGAAAGGACCTGTGATTGAACTTGGACACCAAGCTAGTGAAAGGGGAGTAGTAAGTAGTTTCTGAAGAGAGTGAGAGCAGAGACCCAGCTGTTCCTTTAGGATGTTTATAGCCCTGCTCCAGGGCTGTGATTCTGGGGATGCAGGGCACCCTGGGGGTTGTCCTCCTGTTCCTGAGAGCATGTGGTCTGCACCCATCCCAGGTTTCAGAGTCTCCAGACTGACAAGGGCACAGCCCTGATGGAATCCAGTGAGGCTACAGGTCACTTAAAAACCCTGGTGTGGGCTCCTTCGTAAACATACCTGAAAAGAAATGATTTCTGAATTGTGCCGTTTCATCTGTAAAGTCTTTTGCCTGTCGGCCCGTCAGCCATGGTAATTTCTAGAGGAAACAGTGATTTTTGAAAGCTCATCACTAGAACATTGGACACCTCTTGTTGACTTAGCACTTTGAGGATTGCAAAGTACATCAGAGAGATATTTATGCCTTAAAGGTAGTCGGTGCTCAGGAAGTGTAGTTTTCATTTTACAGGTGAAAGTCTTTTACGTTCAATATCCTGATACAGTATTAGTTCCTATATTCCATGAACTCAGGAGGGTGTCATCCTAAGTCCTGTGTGTGTAAATTTCTGTGTTAAGAGATACTATGATGAGATTTGAGGCAGGACTGAGAGATTCATCTAAATAATAATAGAATCACCTCATTTACCAACCAAGTCTGCTTACTGGAGGGTCATGGGAAGCCTTTTGCTTGGAAAAATCCATCAATGTTCCTATTTAAAAACTTTTATGTGTTGGTAAAAGTGAGGGAGACTAATGTTTTTGACTTAACAAAATAGAGAATCAGGGGGAGGTATTCTTGAAAATAAATGTAAAAGACAGCCATTGTGCTGGAACTTTCATTGGTGTTCTCTCACATACTGAACCAGACCCTTGTAAGCTGATGGGATGATCCCCTTTCACTAACACAAAAACTAAGGTTTACGGGGAGAACACATGCTTTTCTGAGTCTTCTTAGTCTTAAAAAAATTTTTTTTAAAGGTTTATTTGCCTTTGAGAGAGAGAGACAAAGCACAAGCAACAGAGGAACAGAGAGAGAGGGAGACACAGAATCTGAAGCAGGCTCTGAGCTGTCGGTGCCCAACCCGACGCGGGGCTCGAACCCACGAACCGCGAGATCATGACCTGAGCAGAAGTCGGACGCTTAACCGACTGAGCCACCCAGGTGTCCTTGAGTCTTCGTAGTCTTAGACCTGAAACCCCGTCTCTCTGCTCCAGCTACAGGCCGCTTTCCTCTGTTCCCATCTGCTTTGTGAGGTGTGGTTGGTCTCCAGAGATCACGGAAGGAGTGAATGGAAGGAGGGAGTGAGTAGAGAAGGTGTGTGCACAGGAGAATGGCGGACTCCAGCCAGCTCTCCCTGAAAGGGGGAAAACGGTGGCCCAGCGTTGGGCTGAGGAGCCTGAGTTTTATTAGCCGGTGGATGGTCTCTTCTTCAGGAGAAATGTCGTAATTCGCGGAGAGGTAGCCCTTCTGATCCAATCTGGCTACCTGTCCTTTGTTGGGAAGTGAGTGGGACAATTTCTCCGGCTCCCCGCCTCTTTGCCAGGGTTCAAAGAAGTATAAGGGGAAAACAGTTTTTGTTTTGCATTCATACTTTGCCAGATTTGCATAATCTGTGTTGAAGCCAGTTCAGTGTGAATCCCTAAATAAATTTCAGGCATTTAAATATTTAAAAGGATCCGTCCACAGTACTTTACTCACCCAAAGAATAAGTGCTTCCAACAAAGAAAATAACCCCCTTGCAGATGCAGCCCATACAGACTTTGTTCACCTTGTCACTGAATTATAAAACATTAATAGCAAAGCTAGAATTGGAACATTCGCCGACATGCCTGGCTGGCTCGCTTCCAAAATATTGTTTCCCTGGTTGGAGCATGCGGGACGGTTTGTTTAAAACTGGCAGCTGGCCAGGGAGCGGAGCTCTGACGCAATCACGGCGGTAACTACTTTGCTCCGACTGCTAATTTTAGGGCAGTTAAATCTGGGTGATGTCTGATGACTGCTGTCGCTGTGCGTCTGGTGGCGGGGAGCCTTCCAGATCCATCCTCCGGGCCCGGCACCGCCGTCCTCGGCTCCCTGCGCGATGGGCTGGCAGAGGCGATGCCGGGCTGGCACCGAATGTGAGCGGTGAGATGAGTTGGGGCAGGGCCCGCGCGGGGCTCCAGGGGACACCGCCTCTGATCTCACTGGTTTTCTGTGCCAGTCCCTCAACAGATCCGTATCCGAGGGCACCAGGCGGTGGGAGGTGTGGAGGACGGAGGCAAGTGTAAACAGAGGCTCTCGCCTTCTGCGGGCCCCCCTCCCACCCCGATGACAACACGCTCTGCTTCTCCCTGCCCTCCCCGCCGGCGCTGGCTGGCTCAGCACCCAGCCGCTTCTGCCTTCTCCTTTTCTGGAAGAGGCAAAACTGAGGAGAAAGATGGGAATTTTTGGAGACCTGTTTGGAGCATCGTATAGAAGAGCAGAGTAGAGTTTTCTGGCTCTTGCAGGAGAGGGAGGTGGCAGGGAGGGGTTGTTTTGTGGCCATCCCGACCTCACTTCACTTCCTGGACAGCGAGCGTAACCCAGTTTCAAAACAAGGATCCCCGAGGCCTCTATAAACGCTGGCATTCTGAGGTTGCCCGGTTAGCGGGAGGCGTCCTGGGGTGTGACACCCATGGGGGCAGGGGCCACTTACCTCGTTCCCTCCTGGGCTCCGGGTGAGCGTCCGGCACCATCAGAGAATTAACGGACTCGTAGCATTTCCGGCCTCAGAGGGCCCTTCTGGTCGTCTTCGAATCAAACTTCCTCATGTTCCTGATTCGGACATTTAAGAGAAGGGTTTAACAGCCGGGCCCCCATCGTGGAAGAGAATGGGCTGGCTTACTGGGTGAGACCCTGGGATAGCCGGGCTCTGTGGCTTGAAGGCCCCGTGGGCTGCTGAGCATATAGCGGGTTGCCTAGTCGAGAGAACATTCCAGAAGAAGGCAGGAGCCAAGTTAGCTTTGGCAAATGGTTAGGATTTGAATTTTCCGCGAGGGGCCCTTAGACACAAGGACACTCCAGGCTCTGTAGAGACCGGCCAATGCAAGTAAACCCATCTCACTTAGTTGTTCATTTGAACCCAGTGTTGTCTACAACAACTCCCTCTGCCTGAAACAAAACTCACCTCCTTGCCTGGTTTAGGTTTTGCAACCCCGAAAACGGATTTCATGATAAAAGCGACCTCAAGGAGAAGTGAAGGACCGTGTTTTTGACATGGTGGTTAACTCACTTGTCTGTCATGTGAGGTAGTCAATCTGATCTTCACCCCCCCACTGTAATTTGTTAAAGTTTATGTCATACACCTGAAGGAAAAAATATCGAAAGTAAATGATGAGCTTTATTTGTTTTTTTTAACATCGAGGTATATAGATGACATCATATTAGTTTCAGGTGTAACACATGACAGTTGGCATTTCTGTGTGCTGTGAAATGATCACGGTAAGTCTGGTCACAATTTTTTTTTCTGGGGATGACACCTTGTAAGATCTGTCTTCACAACTTTGAAGTCCTTTAACTGTCCCGTATTATTCACTATAACACCACGCTGTACATTACATCCTCGGAACTTATGTATTTTATGACTGGGAGTTTGTGCCTTTTGACCATGACGTTTTGGTATGAAATTATTGAATCTGTTTCAGCTGTTTGTGTAGAAAATATACACACCAGTATTACAGTTTTGATCCAAGGTCACATGTTTTAAGACTTTAGGAATTTATAACTTTTGGTGATTGGTTGACCAGAGTGACTTATTTGAAAAATTATTCTGGGTAATCAAACTTTTATTTTTTATTTTTTTAAGTTTTAGTTATTTACTTACTTGTATATTTGTTTTGAGAGAGAGAATGAGTGGTGGTTGGGGCAGAGAGAGAGAAGGAGAGAGAGAATCCCAAGCAGTCTCCATGCTCTCAGCGCAGAGCCTGATGTGAGTCTCGATCCCAGGAACCATGAGATCATGACCTGAGCTGAAATCAAGAGTCAGGATGCTGGGGCACCTGGGTGGCTCAGTCGGTTAAGCATCTGGCTTTGGCTCTGGTCACGATCTCACGGTTCGTGAGTTCGAGCCCTGCGTCGGGCTCTGTGCTGACAGCTCGGAGCCTGGAGCCCGCTTTGGATTTTGTGTCTCTCTCTGCCCCTCCCCCAGTCACGCTCTGTGTCTCTCTTTCAAAAATAAATAAACATTAAAAAAAGAAAAAAGGATGCTTAACCGACTGAACCACCCAAGCACCCCGTGAGTAATCAGACTTGTAAACCGAGGCAGCAGGGCTTGGGAAGCATGGCCGCGGGCTGAGCATTTACCCTGTGGAGCACTGGTCCCCCACCGGCCGGGGTCTCTCTGCTGTGTTGAGTTACTGTCCATGCCCTCTTGCCGTAGCTCTCTGTCACTTTTAAGTGCCACGAAGTAGTAGAAAGTGCTAGCTAAGATTTGCATTCCCCTGTAAACTCTAAAACAAGAGATCTCAACATCATCACCATAGACTTCCCCTCAGGTTTTTTATCACATGGATTTTTATTTATTTTTTTATTTTAAAAATTTTTTTTAACGTTTATTTATTTTTGAGACAGAGACACAGAGCATGAACAGGGGAGGGTCAGAGAGAGAGGGAGACACAGAATCTGAAACAGGCTCCGGGTTCTGAGCTGTCAGCACAGAGCCCGACGCGGGGCTCGAGCTCACGGACCGTGAGATCATGACCTGAGCCGAAGTCGGACGCTTAACCGACCGAGCCACCCAGGCGCCCCTATCACATGGATTTTTAGACACGCAGAGAAGTTGCAAGAATTCTGTAGTACAGTGGGCACCATATATCCACCACCTAGGTCGTGTAAGGTGTTGGCATTTTACTATATTTGCTGCACGCATATCCATGCAGAAGTCCAGTTTTGGGGGATGCATTTGAAAATAATGGTACCCATCAGTACACTTTGCTGCACTGTTGTACTTTTTTCTCTTCGCCATAGATAAGTTTTGCCCGTGTTTGAACTTCATAGAAATGGAATCCTGCAGGATGCACTCTTTTGGGTAAGGCTTCTTTCGCTCAGCATAACGTTTTCCTGATTGGCTATATGCTTTTAAATGCATCACCGCAGCAGGCGGCCTTTCCCCTTGGTTTCGGGCTGTTTTCGAAGGTGGGATCATCAAGGGATTTTAGGAGCAATTTCTTTCGGGTGTTTGTGTGTTTTTCTTAAGCCTCATCTTCCCCTTTCCGAACAGGGATGTGATTTTTACACTTAATTTGGTCGTTTTCTCACTGGGTCTCTTCTTAACCTCCCGCCCGTGCGTTCGGGGAGACCAGGCGCGCCTCTGGCCAGTTTGCAGACATTTGCCACCTGGTGGGCTCAGGCCGGTGCGAAGGTTTCAGCTGAGCCCTCTGCTTCTGAAGATTTAGATCGACACACGATCCCTTTACTTATTTATGTGTGCTACTTGGAAAATTTTAGGTAAAAGAAAATCCATCTATTTACTTTTGCAAAGTCTATTCTTGACCTTTGTGATTAACTTTTAAAAGATGAAGATTTTGTAAGGCATCTCTGAGGAATAATTTCTAGTTCCATTGCAATAAATTATTAAAGTTGAAATGTGCTGACTTCAGTTTTCAGACACTAGATAGAGGAGACTAACCTTGTTAACAAAACCTACAAAATGAGGAGATTTTTTAAATCAGCTGCCGTGAGTCGATACCAGTTAGCAAAATAAAGCCCTAGCTGCTTAAAAATAAAATGCTACATTGCTAAATTTACCTTTTTAAAATTTTGGACAGTGAGCAAGCATGATGGGGGGAGGGGCAGAGAGAGAGAGAGAGAGAGAGAGAGAGAAAGAGAGAGAGAGAATCCCAAGCAGGCTCCACACTGTCAGCACAGAGCCTGATGTGGGGCTTGAACCCATGAACTGTGAGATCACGACCTGAACCGAAAGGAAGCGTCAGAGGCTTAACCGACTGAGCCACCCAGGCGCCCCCCCAGCAAAATGCCGGAAATAAATTAACCGTGCCTTTTGCGGAAGGCCCACTATTACTGAAGCTCTGAGTGCTAAACCTCTCTAGCTGGTCACAAACTAGTTAAGTTTTCGTCAGCAGGACTGGTGTATGTTCCGGTACGGTGACATTGGCCCTGCCCGTGGAGCAGTGGGCACGCACATGTCTTGCCTCGTTTGTCCGATACTTACCACACTCCCTTTTGTGCCGGGCACGGTTCTAGGGAGGGCCTCCGGTTACGGTGGGGGGTGGGCAGACATGGGTGTTGTTCTAATGGCACTCGCATTCTGGAAGTATAGTCGGTCTTCTCTTAATATTTCTCTCAGATTTTTTTTTTTTTTTTAATGGGAGGCAGTGCTCTCTTCAAGTGCGGTTTAGCTCTGGATAGAGGCAGGGAGGGTAACGTCTACTCGTAATGAGATTGCAGACAGAGTCTGTAACTCTGAAAGAAATGTTACTGGGGACATGGATTAGGAGATGTAATAAAGGACCTCGTCCCCTGTTTAAAATTCAGACTCATAATAGAAGGCTTAAGAGACACTCAATGAATGGAATAATGGGAATCATTTATTCTGGAGCCAGAGGGTTTCTTGGGAGCAGAAACCTTTTGAATGACTGCAGGGCCCTCCGGCTTATGGGCCATTCAGGAGCAGGTTCCACGGGAGTCCAAGGGCCAGCTCCCAGTCTGAGAAGAGCCGTGACGGGGTCCTGGGGCAGATGGCAGGGGAACGGCTGTGCATGCGATTCCCGCCCCCCCTTCCCCCGAAGAGCTGACGTCACATTGCTTTTGCCCCCCAAAGAACGGCGCGCTACTTGCTGGCACCTTGACAAACTCTTGAAGGGCCAGCCTGATGGGTCGAAGTGGCTGCTTTGGAGACCATGAGGAGCAGATCATGAGTCTGTCTGAGCTCAAGGTGGGCAAGGTCAGTGCACCTTGGGTGCCAAGGATGTGGAGGTGGGATGCGGCCACCGTGCCTGGGCTCTGAGTTCTGTGTTCTCCAGGGTTATCCCGTGGCTTCCAAGCATGTGCAGAGTAATCCTTGGCATAGCAAACAAAATATTTCTTCCAGAGGGTCACCTCATAACACGCGGTCTGAACATGAACTTATTTCCCTCGGAATGTTTGAGAGAAAAGACTTCCTTCCGCTCACTTGCTCTACGTTGAGGGACTGCATCCAGCTTTGGATCTGAACTCTTTTCCTAGAGATTAGGAGTGTTCATGAGCCCAAAGGAAGGTCTGCAGAAGAGAGAGAACACAGAGATTCGGTTGTATTTGTCACTTCGCACTGATAAAATTAAGAAGTGGGGGAGGACTCCTGGTCGAAATAAATGACACTTGAAATTGTTTCAAGGATGGAAAGGCTGGATGGTTTTTATTTTTCACAGGAGCACCATGGTGTTTTGATCATTCATGGCCCCTCAATTGCTGCTGTCTGCTCAGGATACGTTACAGATGGGTTATGCTGATTTTGCTAATTTTTGCCAATAATTTAAGCATGGAAGGATTCAGGGAACCTCCCGAGCGATAAGCACACAGCTGCTGAGGATAACTTTGAGAGAAGAGGAGTATGTCTTGAGCCTCTCACATGATTTGGGGGCAGTAGCCACAGCTAAGCAGCTGCATATGGTGTGTTTTCAGCTCGCACTGTGGCAGTTTGGGAGTTTTCTCCATCTTTTTGTTTGTAGCGAACAAAAGAGCAGCGCGGAACTGAATCGGCTAGATCAAGTGTATGTAAATTCTACGGACGGTGTCTCTACTCCGTCTTGACTGAACTATTAAACTTCTGCCCCAGGAAGGGAAAACCGACCCGGTGATTTACTGGTGTCTGATTAAACCCCATCTCCACGTGCCTCTAGACTGTGTGTGCTTTGACTTTCCATCAATGGGTAAACATTTACATTGGCCTTTGCCCTTAGAAATTCACTATTCTAGCAAAAAACCAATGGAACAGTTTCTGCTTTCGCTGTTCCGTGAAGTGTTCTGCAGCATCTGGAAGGGAGGAGGGGCCTGGATTTCAGTATTCATTCCTTTAGTTTGCAGGAGAAAGGGAAGGCTTCTAGAGGAGGGCTTGTCAGGGGTCACGTCTTCATGGGGAGAAGGGGAGGAGATGCCAAAGAAATCACAAATATTCTAATAATCCTCCCGGAAGTGGCTTGTATACACCCCCTCCCACTGCTCTCTGTTATTGTTGGACTCCGAAGAAAGGCCTGCTGGACCTGCCTCTACTCCCCTGGGTGATTCTTTCTTGTGTTCAGAACCTTCTTGACTTCCTGTTGCTCAGATGCTGGGCATGTTCTGTGGGTTAAAAAAAGTATATGGCTCCTCAAAGATACTATTCTGTGCTCCCTAAGTCCAGATGAACCAGCCCGACCTACATCAAGGCTTTTTTTTTTTTTTTTTTTTTTTTTTTTTTGCCACTATATCTTTTTTGTTCTTGAGTTGCATAACTTAATTGGAAGTTTCCAGAAGGCTGATCCTTCTCATCTTGTCTTTATAGTTAGTGTCTCTGTTTTGTTCCAGGTTTTTTTTGTTGTTGTTGTTTTAATTGCCGAGTCATGGGAACACATTTTCACCCAGCACTAAGTGGAAATGTAGGCTTAACAGGCCCTGAAATGCAGTTTTTTGTAGGCTTGTCCCTGATTGCCTGTAGGCCCCTGCCTCAGACCCAAGGCCGCCGGGTCCTCCTAGAGCTCAGCCCTGGTCACAAGTTTTTCATCTTCGAATGTTTTGATTCCAAATAATTTTCAGAATCGGTGGAAGACAGCTCCATGTCTGACACCTGGAGATATTCCCCTTGACTCCATAGTGAAAGTGAGAGATTGCTAGAGAAGACCTATAACTTTGCTTTTTACTTCTTTTTTTTTAAATGTCTTATTTATTTTTTGAGACAGAGGGAGACAGAGTGCAAGCGGAGGAGGGGCAGAGAGAGAGGGAGACACAGAATCCAAAGCAGGCTCCAAGCTCTGGGCTGTCAGCACAGAGCCTGATGTGGGGCTAGAACCCACGAACCACGAGATCATGACCTGAGCCCAAGTCAGATGCTTAACTGGCTGAGCCACCCAGGCGCCCCTGCTTTTTACTTCTTGTATGGGACTTCTATAGCCATCAAGACTTTTTTTTTTTTTTCCTTTACATGTAATATTTTTTCTTTAAATGTAGTATTAAAGGTCTTATGCAAATATTAATATTTTCAGTAATACGTTTTGGAGTGGAGACATTGTGACTCCAGTGCTGCTGCTGACCATCCGACTCCTTCTGGTAGACAAGTCCAAGGTCACAGAGCATCCCCAGCCCTCTGTGCCTTGGGCCTATTGTTAGACCGTATAGAATTTTTCAAAAAATGCATTTTTGAAATGTGAGTGAAGGTCGCTATGTGGACAGAGCCGATTCCCCACCCCACCCTCTTGCCCCACTGTATTGCCTTTATTCTGTTTCATTTTATATATTCACTTTATTTTACTTTTATCAGGCACCTGCCCTGGCCTTCTGTTGAATTCAGAGTTAGGGAGAGAGATTGAAATGGTGCTTCCTCTCAGCCCCGAGAGGAATAAAACAATATTTTATTGTTTACCAAGATCTCTTAGTATAATCTCTCGGGTATTTCATGAAACAAAAACTGGAAAAATTAGCAAGGATGTTACCTCCCTTACGTCTTCGATTACAATTACACGCATAACTTTGTTCTACAATCATAACCAAGTAACAGTTATCAGTAAAAGAGCAGTTCCTCATACTAAATGCTCATAACACATTTGTAACAAATACCACGTATATCAGTGCAAGTGACCCTTGGACACCGTGGGGGTTGGGGGCGCTGACCCCCCCACACAGTCGAAAATCCTCATGTAACTTTTAACTCCCCAGAACTTAACTACTAACAGCTTACTGTGGACCAGAAGCCTTACCGATGACGATTAACACTTACTTTGTATGTTATGTGCATCACATACTGTATTCCTACAGTAAAGCTGGAGAAAGAAAATGAAATTAAGAAAGTCATAAGGAAGAGAAAGTAGGTTTTCAGTACTGTACCGTATTGGAAAAAATCTGCATAGAAGTGGACCCACGCAGTTTGAATCTGTGCTGTTCAATGGTCAACTATTTTTAGAGATCTTGATGTGATAAATGAGCTTGCCTGCTCCTTGCTTATTAATTTCTCTAATCAGGGACAGATTGATGGTGTCTGTTTGCGGGGGATTATATGTGTCTAGATAGTTTCTGTGTTTTGTTTTAACCACACTCATTGTAGAGAGACCCTTTGACATGAAGTACTTTGATG
The DNA here is from genome assembly GCF_028018385.1 of Neofelis nebulosa. Taxonomy (NCBI): domain Eukaryota; kingdom Metazoa; phylum Chordata; class Mammalia; order Carnivora; family Felidae; genus Neofelis; species Neofelis nebulosa. Next base: position 3,741,905 of record NC_080794.1, on the reverse strand, counting down.
GAAATGGAAGAAGAGATTTTAAAGTACATTTGGCAAGTTCAGTTTATATCATTTTACGCTTTTATCTGAAAATCAACAAATGATGTATTTCCAACTTGATCTTCGATTTGTCATTGGGGGCCAGGTCAGAAAACTTATTCTGTAAAGTAGTAGACCATTTGTCTTTTGATGAACAAAAAGGATTTTGTGTACTTTTGTGTTATATTTGACAACATCATAATACTGTCCTGATCAGGATTAGTCACGTGACTTAACGTGTTCAACAATTTTCGAACTGGTTTCCAGGAGGTTTGATGTGGGTGATTATCCTGACTTAGCTTTCAGAGAAACTAGATTAAAATTGTGGAATACAAACCATTAGAAAAGAAGTTCCTGTGTGTGTGTGTGTGTGTGTGTGTATGAAAACAGCTGCCTCTTCTTTAAAGTTGGGGTGTGGATTAGTGTTAAATAATGTGTTTGATGTCATGAAGACTGATCTGTAGCGAGGAGGTAGCTACTAGTGGATAGGGAAGTTCTTACAGAATTTATTTAAAAAAAAATTTTTTTTAATGTTTATTTTTGAGAGAGACAGCACATGAGCTGGGGAGGGGCATAGAGCGAGAGGGAGACACAGAATCTGAAGCAGGCTCCAGGCTCCAAGCTGTCAGCCCAGAGCCCGATGTGGGGCTCCAACTCACGACGTGTGACATTGTGACCTGAGCCGAAGTCAGACCCTTAACCAACTGAGCCACCCAGGCCCCCTGTGTTTATTTACCTTAAAAGAGAGTGTGCGCGCGCGCACACACACACACACACACACACACACAGACACACGTGTGAGTGGGGGAGGAGCAGAGAGAGAGGGAGAGAGAAAATCCCAAGCAGGCTCTACGCTCAATGCGGAGCCCGACATGGGGCTCGATCCTACTATCATGACATCATGACCTGAGCTGAAATCAAGGAGTTGTAAGCTTAACCAACTGAACCACCCAGGGGCTCCTATATATTTTTATTAAGAGGAGGACCTTGTACATGTAAATGGTTAAGGGCTGTGCTAAGGAGGAAGGGATCTACCCGAGGAAGGGATGATGCTGAAAATTGATCCCCTGATCCCCACGCCTGGGGATCCCCACGCCTGGGGATCTCAGCCTATGTTTTATTTTTGTTATTTCAAAATCACTTGTACCTATGGCAGGTGGTCTGTCTTCTGCAGCAGGGCCCCCGCTAGATGGACATTTGTTCCCTGGGGAGAAGCTGGACCTCCGGGTTCTCTGTCCGTTTCCCTCAAGAGGCGGAAGATGGATGGTGTACGGGTGGGAGGGAACATGACCCAGCAACCCTGCACCTGTGCCCGAACACTTTCAGTGAAGCAGCTCTTCCGAGGCCCCGGGTCAAAGATTAATGGAGTAGAAGCAAAGAAGGGACAGTGAAGTTTTCCTTAACCTGAAGTTTTCCTTAACCTTCTGTACTGCGAGCCCTGCTTCCCACGATTTCTAGGGTAAGCTCTGTGCAACCTTTAATAAAGAAGAGGCTAATAATTGGGTGGGGATATAGGGTGGGGAATTCAGCCCAACAAAAAAACCCACAATTGGTGCAAAAGATTTATGTATAAGGATCCTCAAAGCAGTATTAGTTATGATGTGAAAAACTGGAAAAATACTGGCTGTAAAGCATTAAATGATGATTCTCCATATGATCAAGTAATTTAAATCAATTAAATATCTTGTTTTATAGGGCCATTTAATGACGTGGGAAAATGTGCACAGAATATTAAGTGAAAACATTTTCTTGCTAAGCAGTATATATAATGGATCCCAGTTTTGCAGGAAAATTAAATATGCATATGCATTCTCAGAACAAGGATACATTAAAGAATTTACGGTGGTTATTACTTGTGGTTATGTGTAATTATCATTTTCTTTCCGCGTTTGTTTTCCAGTTTTTCTAAAATGAACATATTAATTTTGTGAGAGGAAAAAACATAGCATTAAAGTATTTGAATTCTATGACTCCGTTATATGTATCCTTAAAAAAAAGTGGTTTGTGTCAATAAAGTTTCCTGGTTCAGTGTAGTGTGGATTTATTTTATTACATAATCTTGATTTGTTCTTTTGAGTATAATTAAAAGAAGTATTTAAGGCCCAGAATTAGCAAATATTTATTAGGTACTTACTATGTATTCTAAACCTACTTATCAGAAAGCACTTACAATCTGAGGTTAGTATTATGTAGGCAGATCTCCTTTGAAAACTGTTACTTGGCTGATACTATATGTTGAGTTTAAGCACTATATATTTTTAACCTTTTGACTACCTTCTTTCGTTTAAACTTGTTACATAGGAGAAAATACATGTATGTATACCATAAAGGCATTAAATCAACCTACTTTCAGGAGATTTATTTTTTTACTATTAATAATACATTTTATTGGTAAGGCACTGAATGCTTTTATTTATTTATTTATAATTGTTTTTAATGTTTATTTATTTTTGAGGGAGAGAGAGACAGAGTGAGAGCGGGGGAGGGACAGAGAGAGAGAGGGAGACACAGAATCCGAAGCAGGCTCCAGGCTCCGAGCTGTCGGCACAGAGCCCGACGCGGGCCTCGAACTCAAGAACCGTGAGATCATGACCTGAGCCGAAGTCGGATGCTTAACCGATGGAGCCACCCAGGTGCCCCGGCACTGAATGCTTTTATATACATTATTTTGTTGAATCCTCATAGCTAGTATTCCTGGACAATGAGGACATCTTTCTTAGTGGGGCTAAGAATTAAGTTAGAGACTTCGGCATTTACTCTCAAATTACTGTTGTCGCTCTTTGCTTATCTTTGAGAGCAGAGATACCTTGATTCGGATAACATCCATGTGTTTTTGGCAGTGTCATTGCCAGCCCTTTGATACTGTGCTTTTTGACATTTACATTAAAAATAAAAATTAGCTAATTTGTAAGTTATAAGGTCTCAAAAAGTAGTTCATTCTTCTTTCACGCTTGTTAATGCTTCTATTAAAATTCCGGAATGGCTTATTAAATTAAGTGCAGTGTCAAAGGCTAATTGTCTCTCCGTGAATTATCTACATGACTTATGAAAGCACGGTTTAAGAATTATGTTTGAATAGCAAGTCTGAAGTCAGTTTTTAGTATCTATCAAACTGTAACGATCGTGGATGAAAAGTATTAATAGATGATGAAGTCCATGCCTGTGCTACAAAAGACGCCTCTAAAATATATCCAGCGTTAATGTCCTTGAAATCGCTTGCCCTTCTTAGCATCACATGTCTGAGGCACAAACGGGTGGTCTGAATGTCTCACGCAGCACGGCCTGATGGACCAGAAAGCCGTGACAGCGTCTGTGGTGACAGCTAGCGTTCCGGTGGGGGTTCGGGCACTGTGGTGACCTAGGCTTTGACTGTGACTGAGCGAGCACTGCACTTCCTTGGGCAAGTGGTACCTCGGTTTGCACAACTCAGAATGGGGATGTGAGGCCTGCTGTGGAAGGTGGTTGTGAGCTCACGGAGGGCGCTCGTACGAGTGCTTTGCCTGCTACTGGCACGTGTAAGCGCTCAGCGGCTCCCAGTTACTGTTCCTCGTGTGCGTTATTTGAGCATCGAGCACGTGCTACAGGAACCCATGCCTGTGCTTACGCTCAGGGAGAGAAGACAGCTGGAAAAGAAAGGAATACGACTGCCTAGAGAAGCTGAGGGAGTTTTGAATGAATACGGCGATTTTTTTAAAAGTCAGAACGCGAAGGAAATCAAGTTTTAAGCCGAGGGTTAACATTCCTCTCGTTAGTGATAATGAGAGTCGGAAACAAAGTTGATTTGAAAACAGTTGGTTTGGATTCTTGCAAAGGAGGTGCCCTCCATGCTGGACAACCTGCTGGGATCCTTTGAAGATAAGAGTCCGGGTGTGCTGGGTCTTTCTGCCTGCTGGACTCGGCCCCTGGGGTGGGATCAGCTCCATTTGTTTGAAAAAGTGCCACCAACTGGTATTAAAGGAGATAGTTGCGGTGACAGGTAGGTGTAGGATGACAAAAGAGAGACTTTAAAAAAAAATTTTTTTTTAAACATTTATTTATTATTGAGAGACAGAGACAGACAGAGCATGAGGAGGGGAGGGGCAGAGAGAGGAGGAGACACAGAATCCGAAACAGGCTCCTGACTGAGCTGTCAGCACAGAGCCCGACGCGGGGCTTGAACCCACGAACTGTGAGATCATGACCTGAGCCGAAGTCAGATGCTTAACTGACTGAGCCACCCAGGCGCCCCCAAAAGAGAGACTTTGTAAAGCAGACTGGGCACGTATCATGTCTGTTCCCATTAAACTTCCTGATCTTGACTTCGGAAGTTGAAAGGTGTTTATTTTTATTATTATTATTTTTTTGCTAGATACCCTTTTACTTCGAACCTTCCTGATAGTTTCTGTTGGGGCCCAGAGAAAGAAATGACCTTGGTAAAGACTTGCAGCGGGTGTGGTCTTGTAGCTGGTGTCGGAGCAGGGCCTGAGTGCCTCATCACTGAGCGAGAGGAGACTGCCCGATTCTTGCTGTGCCCCCAGCACCCAGCAGTGCGCTCATCCCTCAGCACTCTGCGGTTCCTGGTCTTGTGAATCCTCCCGCTGGCCCCAGTCCCCGTCCTTTGTGACTTGCCCTCCTTGTGACCATGTCGAGTACTAACCCCCCTTGCCCCCCTTCTCTCTCCCTTCCGCTTCTGTGCACCACTCTCTCGCATGCTGTGACTGCCTTTGGACATTTCTTCTCTGCCATGGCTGGCCTCTCCTTCCTGAATACCTTCGAGGTGTTGGGGTCCCTTCTGTTTGCTCTCGCTCTGGGCGATCCTACCCTCCTAAGTGGCTTGTTTCACTACCTCTGTGATGGTGACCTCCAAATCTTTACCTGTCTGACCTTTTTTCCACCCGCCTTCTAGCCATCTTCTGGGTATTCTTTATTTAATTTAATTTATTTTATTTTATTGTATTTTTTGAGAGAGAAACACATAGCACGAGCAGGGGAGGGGCAGAGAGAGAGGGAGCCACAGAACCTGAAACAGGCTCCAGACTCTGTGTTGTCAGCACAGAGCCTGACGCGGGGCTCCCACTCGTGAACCGTGAAACCGTCGACCTGAGCCGAAGTTGGACGCTTCGCCGACTGAGCCACCCAAGCGCCCCTGGGTATTCTTGATACATTTCAAAGAAGTGAGTCCATTTTGGATCGATGATCTTCCCCCACAAATGTCTCTTACCCTCTTTTCCCCTTTGTACCAAGCTATCACATGGACCTAGTCTGCGGGTTAGACAAAGCTTGGTGTCCTCCTTAACTCAGTCCTAATGCCACATCTGTCCACTTGTATGCCAGCATCTACTAGTTGGTGCTTCAGAAATCTTTTTAAAAATAAATAAATAATTAATTAATTTTGAGCGCGAGGGAGGGAGTGACGGGGGTGGGGGGGGAGAATCCCAAGCAGGCTCCACACTGTCAACACAGGGTCCAACGTGGGGCTTGAGCTCACCCATGATCCTGGAATCTGACCTGACCTGAAATCAAGAGTAAGACACTTAACCGACTGAGCCACCGAGGCGCCCCCAGAAATCCCTCTTGAATCTTTTCCCCCCTGTTCCTGCCGCACATCAGGACATACCATCCTGTGAACTTAAAACCGCTCCCTAGCCTGTGGGTCCAGTAGGGTAGCCACCGGCCTGCATGTGGCAATGTAAGTTTAAATGAGGGAAAATTAAATACAAAGAAAAGTTCACCTCCTCAGTCTCATGAGCTGCATTTCAGGTGTTCGGCAGCCGCCTGGAACGTTGTCCTCGCTGACGGGACAGATGGAACATTCCCATCACTACAGAAGGTTCTGTGGGACATCACTGCCTAGCTGACCTGCCTGCTCCCAGCTTCTCATTCTCTCCGGCTCATCCTTCCTATTGCTGTCAGCATTTTCTCCATAGAAGCAGCGATTTAGTTAAAACCTTCTCTTGGGTGTGTGGATAAAATCTGAGCCCCTCTGCAGGGCACGCAAGCTCTCCACTGCCTCAGTCCTCTCTCCGGGCTGGAAACTCCTGCCCCTGGCCCCCTTATGTGCATCCCTGGCTTTGCTGTTCTCTCCTTTCCCAGGGCTCCTCTCTGCTTGGAATGCCCTCCCCCTCCTCCTTGTCCTTTTCATAGACTTTCCCTGCACCACTTCTGTCTCCGGTAGTGACATTCCTCATGGCCTTGAGGAATGTTTATTGCTCTGGCCGCCATGTGAGGGGGTGTCTGGGGCGTGCTCAAATTTTTTGTCCTTATGTCCTCTGAGAGAACTTAAAAGTTTTTTTTAATGTTTATTTTTGAGAAAGAGAGAGAGACAGAGGCAGACAGACCATGAGTGGGGGAGGGGCAGAGAGCGAGGGAGACAGAATCTAAAGCAGACTCCAGGCTCTGAGCTGTCAGCACAGAGCCTGATGCGGGGCTTGAACTCACAGACGGTAAGATCATGACCTGAGCCAAAGTCGGACGCCTAACCCACTGAGTCACCCAGGCACCCCTGGAAGAACTTTTAAAAAACTTTGTCGTCTCCACTGAGGGTTGATGGGGGGGTGGGAGGGAGAGGAGGGTGGGTGATGGGCACTGAGGAGGGCACCTGTTGGGATGAGCACTGGGTGTTATATGGAAACCAATTTGACAATAAATTTCATATTAAAAAAAAATAAAAAGAGATGTGAACCGAAAAACCAAAAAAACTACATAGTCTCTCCCATGTTTTTAAGTTCACACCCAACATTTTGGTCACAAGGTCAAATGACTTATTTTTGGTAATGGGAAGTGTGAGGTATTAAACATCTTAAACAGTGAAACTAATATGAGGGTTGTCTTAGTTGAAATAGAGTTTTTGACAGTATAGTTTGAGAGAATCAATTCTAACTTCCTGATTGAAAAATACAGAATTCAAGTAAATTCGTCATCTGAGGAGTTTCCCTAACATGGCTTGAACGTTTTGGCACTGGGGGGAAAAATTTCCAGTTCATGTTTAAGAGAATCCATACCACTAATCTATATTTCTTCATTTTTTTTTCCCCCCTGGGTCAGATGGGTCAGAGTTTCCCCTTAGCAGAAATATGTTTAAGGCGCTTAAAACCAGGAAGCATTATGAATTTAAAGGGTCATGATTAATTAGCAAAGACATCTTCCCCGATGATCACATTTTGAATTATCCCTTTGGCGCCCTAGGGGTTGGCGTTTGAACTTTGGGACCATGCACCACGTTAAGATTTTGGGAGACAGCAGCTGTTGGGAAAATAGAAATACCCATCCGTTTTCGGGAAGAGTGCATGGAAGGTGAGGGTCTAGAGACAGATTCCTTATCCACCCTCTGCCTATTAACTATTCCTGGACTCCTGGGAGAATCTTAGGGCCCTGGGGGCTGCATGCCTCATTGTCTGCCCCAGGGCCCAGCCTGGCCATACATTTGAGGCCTGGAGAGTAGATCTGTCTCCTGCTGTTAGCTCACTCCCCCCCACCCCCCGTGGTTCACCTCCTTTTCCGGAGATGCAGTGGGGGAGTGCTGCAGAAACCCCGCCTCATCCTATAGGCTTGTCCACCGCTGGCCGCAGGAAGCAGGTTACTTACAATATGCTAGACTAGAAGTAGCTTTGTCATGGGGAACAATAGCTGTGTTTATGGCTCCTTGGCTGGATTTTATCAAGCCTTATATAACCAGCTTTCTAGGCGAGTGGAGATGGTATATATGTCTCCCCTGGCATTGCCTGCACGACGGTAGTGTGCGTGTCCCGAGGCTTCCGTTTCTTCCTCAGGTGACCCCCGGCCTCTTGCACTGGAGCGGAGGTACTGTGTATGCAGAGTTCAGGATCAGCCTGCTTCCTCCCCGGCTCTCGCAGAGATAGGCCACTTGTGTCATCCACCAGGCACACTCTTTAATTCAGGCTGTCATCTCTTTTGGGAAATTATATAAACAGATACCTTCAGGCATAAAGAAGAAGCCACTCTCAGACAGCAGTACTTTGGTCCTCAGTCAGCCCAGCAGCCCATTCTCTCATCCCTTCACATACCTCACCCCTGCTTTGCAGGGCCTAAGGCGTTTGCCCCCGATCAGGCAGCGTGCCCTTACAAGCTCGAAGTAACCAGAAGATATTAGACATGCTTGATTGAAAATAAAGGGAGGGTTGACTTTGGCTGTAACTTTTAAGGGAGAAATAAATTGATTTTGTGTAGTTTTTATTCAAAATGCGCTTTCTGATTCTGCTTAATACAGCGCCGCGCCGATATGCAAAGAAATGATTTTTCTTGTTGTTGTTAACTGTCACCAGTACTGCCCCTTCCTTTGAAAAGTTGAAGTGGCTGTCATGTTTATAGCTCCTTCCAGAGCTGAGCTTAAACTTCTCAAGCATCCCTGGCAAGCACCCAGCAAAGCCCAAGGTCTTGCTTTCTGAGCCGGTTCAGGGCCAAGGGGGCCCCTCAGATGGCGGTAAACTCCAGCGTGGACTCTTGCCCGTGGTTCGCTGGGAGCCCAGCCTGTGTGCGAGCAAAGCCCACATGTTTGCTTTCTCATCGCAAGTACATTAGTTGCTAATTTTTCATCTGATAAGTCTGAGTAGCACACATTGAGGAAGGTGCTTCTTATCTTGGACCAGAGATGCCTAGGGTAGATAGGTGATTGATGAGTGGTTTGCGGAGGATGTGATATGTTTCTGCACAGCCTGCCGGGAGTGGGTTGTGGCCTTCTTCCCACCTGCCAGCGTGGGATTCTGGTCCTGACGGTGGGCGCTCACAGGCCTCAGGCAAATCTGCTTTTCCCGGCTCTGGTCAGAGCTGCCGGAGGGGACACGGGAGGGGGACTGTCCCAGATCTCAACGGAGGCAGTTCTCCTACCGTGGGCGGCCACCCTCGCTGAACCCCTGGGGGCCAACAAGGCTGTTCCAGGCGGCTGCGCCACGCGGGGTGGGCACACGTGGGCGCGCAGCACAGACGTGTGGGTTTCTCCAGAATTGGCAACGTGTTTGGATCTGACAGTTTACAGAAGCTGGTGCAACTTCCTTGCAACAGGTAAAAATGTGCCCTTGGCCAAAATTCTTACTCGGCAGGCAGCGCTTTGCTGAAAAGCTGTCGACATTCTATTACCCTGAATCCACCTACCAAGTGGTATAGTTAGTGGGGGATACGCGGGGTCAGGAAGCAGCCATTGGAGGAGGCCCACCGCGGGGCTCCTTGAGCCGGTTCTGGCTTCGGCAGGACGGGAGCTTGGCCGCAGCTGCCGTTTCCCCAGATGAGGAGCAGTGGCTTTGTTGTTTATTTTTAAAAAGCAGAATGTAACCCGAGTCCAGGACCCCCACGCCCACTCTGTCGGGGTCCAGGTTTTGAAGCGTGTGACAGGTTGCTGTTCACCCAGTGACTACTCACTGTTTGCTAAGGCAAGTGATGTCAACTGAATCGAACGCATTCCAGGCCATGAGGGAAATTGCTTGATCAGCAACTGTTGAAGTCCATTTAAATGAACAAGCCAAGGGGCGCCTGGGTGGCTCAGTCGGTGAAGCGTCCGACTTCAGCTCAGGTCACGATCTCACGGTCTGTGAGTTCGAGCCCCGCGTCGGGCTCTGGGCTGACGGCTCAGAGCCTGGAGCCTGCTTCTGATTCTGTGTCTCCCTCTCTCTCTGCCCCTCCCCTGTTCATGCTCTGTCTCTCTCTGTCTCAAAAATAAATAAACGTTAAAAAATTAAAAAAAAAAAAATAAACGAACAAGCCAAAAACCCCAAAGTTGGGAAGTCTGTGATTTTGTGTGTTAGATAATGCAGGGGCCAGCCTGCAGTCCGAGAGAATAAGCTTGTTTCATGGGGAGGGAGGCACGTCTCTAGGACTCGTGCCCCAAGGCTGGGGCGAGTTCCAGAGTTGAGGGGCGTCTGAGGCCTATTTGTCTGGGTTCATCTCTGTCTGGCTCGCCAGTCTCTGATGAACCAAAGGGAAACAGGTTTCTTTGGAGTTGGACACGAGCTGTCTTTTAAAGGAACATTGACCAAACAGAGCAGGCTTGACTTTGGGAGCCGGAATCATGGACGAGCTCACGGCCAGGTGAGGGGGGTGAAGGGGCAGATAGTTATCTGCAAGCTGTCAGCAGCCTGCGGCTCACGTGCAGGTATACCTCGCTTTAGGAAAACCAATACGTAAAGATCTTCATGCAGAAAACCTGTTTTTTAAAATGAGGCATTTAGGGGTGCCCGGGTAGCTCGGTCGGTTAAACATCTGACTTCGGCTCAGGTCATGATCTCACGGTTCGTGAGTTCGAGCCCCACATCGGGCTCTGTGCTGACAGCTCAGAGCCTGGAGCCTGTTTTTCTGTGTCTCCCTCTCTCTCTCTGCCCCTCCCCCACTTGCGCTCTGTCTTTCAAAAAGAAATAAACATTAAAAAAATAAATAAAATGGGGTATTTATTTGCATTGCAAAAGTTGTTCCTGATGCATCGGACTCAGCCTTGCCAAAAGGAATTCACGTTTGGGCTTCCGATTCCACCTCTGAAATGTCTGGTCTCCACAGTAGTCTGAGCGATTGGACTCCCAGATCAGATCTTGTCATTTCTTTAGGCTGGAGTCCAGGCACCCGTTGCCACCAGAGATGGGACTGTTGCCTGGCTTCTGCCGAATCCACTGCCCCCACCTTGTGCCTTCCCTTCCCCCGTCCAGACCGTGTCTGCAGTGCGTCTTCCCCGGGAGCAGCTGTGCCACCTGCCATCTGTCCTCCAGGCCCGGCCACTCCACGCTCGCTTGGCCAGCGCTGCTCCTCCTTCAGCTCTCAACTCGGACACCAGTGCTGAGAACACTCTCCTGACCTTCTCTCCCCAGTTCTGGACTCCGCTCCGCCCTCCCCGATCATCCGGGTCTTTTTCTCCAGGCACTTAGTACAGCCGCCAGTACCCCCGCTGTGGAATCCCTTCCGTCCCCGTTAGGCCACGTGCTCTGGGGGAGGGGGGTGGTGGTGGTGGAGACCAAGTGACTGTCTTACCTTTGGTGCCTCAGTTTCCAGCATGTTCTTAGACGTGATGGGCGGTCAGCACATTTTTGTAGGTTGAATGAGGGTAAGAGTATTTCTTTTAAATCGCGACTGTTTCTAATGTACTTTAATAGCCAACTTTCAGATAAACCATCTGCCGGAAGCCGAGCCATCCCAGCCAGAGTGGCAGGACCCGGGCTGTGGGCGGATTGGTGACCGCCCGACAGGGAAGCGTCTTGTACTCCCGCTTTTAGGTAATTAGGCCTTAAAGCTACCTGGGGTATTGTCTGCTGGGGAATGGCCCTCGGCAGGCCCCCTGGGAAAAGAACCATTCGGGAAGAAAATAAGGTTCCGCAAGAAATTGTGCGGCCTTACGTTTAGCCCTTGCCATCCCCTATGGCGACTCCTCTGCTTGCAGGAAGGATAGCCTCATGCGTTTGCCAGCAAAGGAGGCCAATAAAGGAGAGACATATGGATTTGAAAGCCCTACTCCGGCAACTAAGGAGTGTATCTCTGGGCACAGGTGACGTCAACCCCTAGGCCCCCCCCGGCCCCCCCGGAGGCATTCTAGATGATGACTGAACCTAGTCGGTTAAGGTACAGAATGGTTCATTGGTTCCTAGGTGCATTGTCTCTCTGAGAATGCATGGGGCATGGGTTTCTAAGGCTTTTTCGGCCCCTTCCTGGCACCTCGGACCGAGGCAAACGCATTGTTCTTCTGGCCTCATGTGGTTAGGAGGTCATGTCCCTGTAACTGTTCCACTTGAGGTGTTGAGAAATGGAGGGCCTTTCATGCGAACAGCAAAGCAAACGCTTTATAGACTATAGATAATTACAGACAAACGCGGGTGCATAATGGAATAATGTAAGAAATTAATCAATAGTCAAAGGGTATGCGGGAACATTACGAGAAAATCGCCACGGCATTTCTTAAAGGTTGATTACACGTAGGAACATTTTCGAAGTTAGGTGATAGAAAAACGTCGATGACGTATGCCGCAAGGAGATCACTAGCAAATATAATGCCACGTTTGCTGCAACAGATCGGCCGGTTCAACACACTGCTGTTGTCCGGGTCCATTTGTATTTTAGTTTCAGTTTCTTATTTTAGTTTTTTATTTTTAGTTTTTTTTATTTTCGTTTTGTTTTATTTTCACCGACGCCGTGGGTCCTTCGGGAACCCCTGGACCTGTTGGAGCTGGACTCTGGCAACCATCCGTGCAGCAAACGCGGGTATCCTAGTTAGCAGGGTGGGGAACGCGGACGGTGGTGGTATAGACACTACGTTTCAATGGTAGCTGCACTCACAGACCCTGGAATAGGAGACGGCGCTGTCCTTTTGGGAAGTGAAATTCTCATGAACCGTAGCCTTCCTACTACTACTCTTCTCTTTAGTGCTTGTTTTAATATGAAATTTAATCCTATTTAGAGTGTTAAATACATGATTAAATACTATAAATATGAAATTCAATAATAATAAACTGTTGCCCGACTTCGGCTCAGGTCACGATCTCGCGGTCCATGAGTTCGAGCCCCGTGTCGGGCTCTGGGCTGATGGCTCAGAGCCTGGAGCCTGTTTCCGATTCTGTGTCTCCCTCTCTCTTTGCCCCTCCCCCGTTCATGCTCTGTCTCTCTCTGTCTCAAACATAAATAAATGTTAAAAAAAAAAAATTAAAAAAAAAAAAATAATAAGCTGTTGCCTCTCCAGATAGACCATGCCTTTATAGCTATTTTGTTGGATTCAAATGGAGCCCCCTACCCTTTCTCCATACGAATACGGGTATTTTAGAATATATTAGTTGACCAAAAGAAAAAAAAAAAAAAGAAAACAGGCAATATTTTAGTAGTTTTTTTTTTTCTGGAACGAATTCTATTTCATGTTAGCGCATTGGAATTCAGATTCTTTTCATATTAGCACAGGTACGTTTCAGTGACCAGAAAATCATGTTAGGATCCTTCCTCGTGTGTGATTGGGGGCCCAGCTGTGCTATGCTTTGGGCCCTCGCTTTGAGGTTTTTCAGCAAGTTGCAAACCAGTGGCACTGTCCCATTTGGAATTTGTCGCGCGTGTGGGAAACCCACAGGGCAGTTTTCCTGTGACCACGTGAACCCTGGAAGACTCTTACCGAATGTTCCGGGGCTGCCCGAATTGAGTATTCGTAGAACCGCTTCACGGTGAGCCCACCCACTTGCTGGAATCTGAGTTGCCTTGAAGGAAGTCTTTTCTCTCCTGCCCTTCCTCTGCGTCTCGCCAGCATACCCTGCCGCCCCGCCACCCCCAGCTTCAGACCTGCTGTTAACTTTCGTTAGAAGGGTCTGAAGGCATCCTTAGTGAATGAGAGCAGTTCTGCAGGCAGCAAGGGAAGCCACTCACCTCTTCCCCGGGAGTGGAACTTTCCAGGTAATTGTCAGCCATCGTGGAAGACCGGATTCATACGTGTTCTGACCTAGTTACCATTTGGTTTGCAAGTGTTTATGGACCCAGTCGATCGTCTAAGCAAGCACTGAATGATGATTTCATAACGAAAGTAGGAACGTTTTTCCCTTTTGAAATTTTTAATGGAATCAAGCTCACATTTCGTATGTCTCCAAAAGTCAGTTTTTTTTTCTTTTCTGAAAGAGAATATTGATGGGACAAAAATGGTCATTTGCTGCAAAGACTCTAAGGATACGTGGAAGTCTACACATAGTCTCCCCCCCCACCCCGACTTCCTGAAAGTTAATTTAGACAGTTTCTATGAAAGTCAGGATTTTGAAAACCCCTATTGTTGGAGGAAGTACAAAAGATGACTTTGCAGACCTCGTCTCAAGCCCAGTCTGAGACTCAAGCCCAGTCTGAGCTGGATGGAATGAGATTAGTGCGCTGGGATAGAGTGTCCAGTCTCCAGGCCTTCTGTCCTTTGTGATGAAGGTGACAGCTGAAAAGAATCAGGGTCCGCCCAGTGACAGCAGTGGCCTTGCAGCACAAAGACTGGGGTGCCTCTGACCTTTGCCTGTCCTTGCTCCTTGCTCTCCTTCACAGGGGGACTGGGAGGTGCAGGGAGGTTTTGTCGGGTTGAAACTTTTTGCTAGACCTTTCATTGTAATCAGCCACTCAGACTTTCACATTTTTCTTCTTTACGTTTTTGTGTTGTTTTGTGTAGCCACTTTATTAAAGTAAGACCTTCATCGCCCCAAAGCTTGGTGCTCTTTGGACTGGAAATTACATGAGGTGGGGGATAAGTCTTCTTTATATGAATGAAAAGAGAGTAGTTGACAGGAAAGACACTGCGACCCAGCGCCCCCCTGCCTAGCCAGGTGTAAATGACCTGATTCCTGCCAACAGTGTTGTAAGTGCTTAGTAGGAACCGGCTCCGATCACACGTTGGCTGTTCCTGATCTTCAGAATGAGTGCCTTCCCTGGAGTTCGAGAAGAGCCTTCTCAGACTTGTCTGCACACTGGGATCATGGTGGGGGAGGGGGGTTCTTGAAAGACTACATGTGCCCGGCCCCACCCCAGAGGTTCTGATCCAATAGGAGTGGGGCAGCCTGGGGGCGGGGACTTCCTGAAACTCTTCAGGTGATTCTGACACGTGGCCGTGGCCAGGACCTCCCCCCACCCCCCCCCCACCTGTTCTGGGTCAGAGCCCTAGCCTCAAATCTGGAATCGGGGGCCCTGCTCTTCCCCCGCCGCTGAGCTTTTGGGGGGTTATTGGTACTCTTTCTGACTTCCGGGACTTGGAATTTTTAGTGAACTTAAATGGTGTTAGAAACAGCAGAGATTCTGACCAGATGTAAGAAAGAGCCTATTAAAGTTGGGAGACTCGGGCCATTTCATGTGGTTGACCTGGGAGAAGATTTCGTGAAGCACACTGATGTTGCTAAACCCTTAAAGGGAAGAGTTAACAGCGAGGCTGGGAAAAGAGTCCCAACGGTTGCCTTTAGTGCCGGTTCAAGGTGTTTCTCCCAGGAGAGAATGAAGAGGGAACTCTCCAGAACAGAATTACATGGGCACAGTCGCTCCAGAAAGAGCTACTGGAATGGATGATTGGGAGCTTACAGTGAGGTTCGGGTGCGATCCCTACCCAGGCCCCTGTGGGTGTTAGTCATGTGTCCCTTGGTGCTGCATCCTTGGTCCTAGCCCCTCTGACTCAACTTCTCCTTGTGTTTTTACGCTCTTCCCAGGACCATCTGCTCACTTTTTTTATTCATTCACACCCATGCCCTGCCCCCCCCCCCCCCCCCCCCCCCGCCATCACGGGCCTTAACCACCTACTAGCTCTGGCTACCTTTTCCTTTTCCCTCTCCATTGGTTCATGTTTTCTGTTTGCTTTTTCTGTTACGAGTTAGGTGGAACTGGAGTCATACCCTGCAAGTCTGTTTTAGCCCAGGGGTGGGGGGGGTGGGGGTGGGGGTGATGGAGCGAGGTCACCGAAAGATTGTGGGGGAGAGGGGCTTTGAGAAACCTCGGGGACTGGGACCAGTCTGCTGGTCGACAGGAGGCTAGAGGGTCAGAAGCCCGATCCACCGGCCAGAGGTCAAGGGGGCAGCTGAGTACCGCTGTCGGAGGGACCTGAGCTTGCCTGTGTGGGTTAGCATTGACCATGCAGAAAAAGAGCTAGTCCGTGCCTACCCAGGCAAGGTCTCTCTCCTCGTATCCACGGAGGAAAAAAAACATCCCTGGGGCCACGTGGTCCAACTACTTGCCTGTTAGAAATCCACTTTTCTAAAGATCCTCATTATAGTTCTGTGACTATTGCTCATTTCACACAAGGACTTTTTTTTTGTTTTTGTTTCTAATGGGATATCGTTATTTTATTCTCTGTGTTGCCGAGAATTTTTGTCTTTTCATTTTACTTTGACAACTTGTTGGAACATTCTTGCCACTTGGCTAACTTTTGAGATGCCTAGCAACGTTTTATAGATATTTTGGAATGTTTCTCTCTAATCATTTTGGTGAAACCACAATAAATCATTTTATGAAAAGCACCCTAGAGACAATAAATCTTTACGGAGAGTTATTTCAGAATTCCTTATTCTGTAGAACTATATATGCATTTAAACTTTTTATGTAATGTAGTCTTTGTGTCAGGCCCTAGAAAGGAACACCTCTAGTTAATATCTTGCTTACATTCAAGAATATCTGGGAAAGTGGGTTGGTGTTGATCCACAGGCTGAATGCTAGCATCCTGTGGGCTGGTGGGGGCTGGCTTCTGGCTTCAGCCCCTGTCCCCGGCCACCACTAGCACTCTGTAAACATGGGCTATTAAACAAATGAGTATTTCTTGACTTTTGGGAGTATGACCAGCTAATGTAACATTTTAGAGGCATCTTTGTGGGGGAGTATTTAACTTTCAGAGAAAATCTCTTCTTGTTTTTCTTGGAAGTGTTGTTTTTTGTTAGGAATGTGAGATAGGAGATGTCGTAATTTATGCAGCCCCCGGAAAGACGCATGTTTGGATTCATTTTGCAGCTGGTGTCTGAGTTTCCTAAGAAATTTGGATTTACCTGCATATGTCCGGCTCAGCAGTTGGGCTGCTGTTAAAACTAAGAATCTTGGGGCACCTGGGCGGCTCAGTCGGTTAAGCATCCGACTTCAGCTCGGGTCTTTCTCTCTTGGTTCTTGAGTTCGAGCCCCGGTCAGGGTCTGTGCTGATGGCTCAGAGCCTGGAGCCCACTTCAGATTCTATGTCTCCCTCTCCCTCTGAGCCCCCTCCGCCAGCCACCAAATAATAAAGCATTAAAAAAAACAAACCTGAGAATCTTTTGCAGTGAAGGAGCAGATCTTCTTAGTTACTTATAACGATTTTGCCCCCTCTTCTGTTTTTCTAGCTGTGCAGAGGAAAGAAGGAGATGTGGGATTTAAGGAGAGAAAGGCATGTGTGCTCCAGGGTTCTTTCTCATGTGGCGAACATATGGAAAGGGTACACCGACGTTTGACATATCGGTGCTCCTTTCTACTCGGTAGTAAGAAATTAGGCTCGTTGCTGGTTTTCTGAGGCCCTTAAGGAAAGGTTTTGGAAATTTTTTTTTTTTTTTTTTAATTCTAGAAAACTTACCAGTTTACCAAGTTTCTGGGTAACAATAAACCTTCCTTTCTTTGATGATTCAGGAAGTTTTGCTTAGCCCTTCTAATGCCTTTCAGGCCAGCAACGTGTAGACAGCTTGATACATCAGCTCTTGTTTGATTTTCCCAGATAAACCAGAAGTTATTTTGATTCAGTACCAGAAGTCACAATTTATAATAGGCTATGACTGGTTTTTTTTTTTTTTTTTTTTGCACGTAAACATTTTAGGTATCCATTGTTGTATCCCGAAATGAAGAACCTTTAAAACAAAACAAAACAAAGACAAGTGGCAGGTGGTCCCATTCAGATCTACCAGTTCGGATGTGTTTACCTCCGGAGATGGAGTGAACGTAATTGTATCTGGCAGATAGCAGAGTAAAATTGTCGTCATTGCTAATTATTCAGTGACTCCTATCTCTGCCGCTTCCCATTTTAATTCAGACAGTAAGTGTCTGCAAATGTCTGTGCTAAATATTCCTCTCGCTATCAGACAGCCTCTAACAGCCTGTGTGTGTGTGTGTGTGTGTGTGTGTGTGTGTCTAAGAATTGATAATTTTACATTCTTTCCCTTCCCTTTCTCTGGTGGTTTATTTTCAGTAGTAGATTAGTAGAAATAGGTAATTCAGCCATCTTTCCCCCTGGTCCTGGTCGCCCCTTTGGGCATTGATTAGTGGGAAAGAAGGGACTAGGCTCAGCAGCGCTGAGCCTGCTGTCCTGTCTGGTCTGCCCGGAGCCCTGAGCGCCACCCCCACCCGGCCCACTGCCCCTCGCACCCTGGGCGGACCTGGGGCTGGAGGAAGAGGATAGCCTTCCATGCAGTCCTAATTAGTCCACACGTTACAGGACTGATTCCAGTGCCCCTGCTGACCCACGTGGAACATTTCAGTACTCCTTTTTTTTTTTAACCCCCCCCTCCCTGAAATGTAAACAGTCGAGTTATTTTCCAGTTTGGTCAGGGAAGTAGAGAATCACGTGTGAAATATTTGTGTAACAGGCAGAGTTACTCATTTCTGTGTTACTAAGTCTTCCCGTTCAGATACACTTGCCCATTTTCTCATGATTCCCATTCAGGCCGATACCTTCACACCGGGGTGCTGGGGGCATGAAATAGGTCGGTGAGCCCTCTGCCCTGCTCCCCGGAAAACAAACCCACACTCTGAATGCACCACGTTCCGATTTACCAGCTTTTCTTCTCAGCAGCCCTGAACTTGCTCGAGGTTTGAAACCTTTTGTTTGTTCTAAACTATATGGAGGAAAGTCTGAGGAAGCACAGGCTTTCCTGTTGGTACTATGTGTGTTTGAAGTCGGTGGATTTCAGTTCTCTCTTTAGAGGATTGCTTCTCTAGCCAGTTGCCCCTTGTCTGTTGCATGTTAATGAATTTGCTGTTTGTACAGTGACTCTGGTTGGCTGGGTGTTGGAAGATCTCACTCTCCTTCACTGCAGGACCATTTTTTTTCTTTTTTTGTGTGTATGCTGGTGCAGGTGTAGGAGGAAGGCAGGGCTGACATGCTGTGTGGCAGGTCCTGTGGGCTGGCCCCAGGCCCTATCTTTCAGGATGTAGGTGAGGCTGGGGTCCCAAGGTGCATCTGATACCAAGTCCTCGGTGTTTTTCCTCTGTGCCTTCCCTCTTTCCAGAAAAGAATGTGTATAACTCAAAATGTCTTTCTTCCTCCAGCAACCTTGTTAAATGTGGATGCTGTCGTAAAGTTTCTTTCTTTCCTTCTCTTTCTCCTTCCTCAGCATTTACACTGTGGCTTAATTTGTTTGCTTTTTCCAGACTGAGGTTGTGCTGAACATAGAGCCTTATTGAGTCTCACTGCTCAAGCCGGTGACACCCACATTTTAGAGAACTTAAGAAGGGCCATAATGGGTATTCTTGAGATGAAATCCGGAGGCTTTGAATAGCATCCTCTTTTGCTGTGGAGTCTAAATCCTAGAGTTGCTGCAGGGATGTCCGCTTAGCTGTGCAAGTATTATTTCGGGAATTAGACCCTGTTTTCCCTTCTCTTAGATTTCCATGCTTGCCCATCGGTAAGGCGAATTTGTTTTCTATTGTTCTTGTAAGGTCAAGCATGCGGCTTTTATGAATGAGCGTTTGTACATGAATGTACTTAGCAGTCTTCGGCTGGGTTCAGCACAACTGATTTATTCTAAGATGCGAGTGGTAAAGTTGTTGAAGTGACAGAGAATTGAGGGAAGATCTAAGGGAAAAGCATCAAAGCCTGTTATGCAGTGAAAAATAGGTCTTTGTCCACTTAAGCGTCTGACAACTGGCTTGTTTGTAAGTTATGCCAGGGATATTTTTAGAATTCAGGATCGCGTCTTTAGGCTTCCAATTATTTTGATTCCCCAAGAGACTCTAAAGGGTCCAAGAAAAGGAAGACTGGAGAAGGGACAATTTCTACAGAGATAAGCCCTACTGAATCTTACTATGGTAATTAATTGGCAGAAAATCAATAATTCAGTGAGAAGTCTCTCAGCCAATGGTGGCAAAAAACAATGTGGTGGATGTTAGTGAATTCGGGAGAGTGTACAAGTATCAGTGAGCTAATTGGGTGAATTTGCATACGGTGTTACCCTAACGTCACACGAGACCAGTCATTTGGGAAATCTGTAGAAGATTAATGGCGATCCACATGTTTAAATACCTTAACCATTTGTCTCTCCTTAAAGAGAGACCTCAGTAAATGTATATTTGTCTTAATGAATTAAGATGGGACTGTTTTTTGCATTGTCATCTGATGATTAAGAAATGTTAGCCCACCTGCTTTCTTTCTCAAATTTGTCTCCCTGTGGGAGTTACCATCTAAGTGTTACTTTTTAAGGTGGTGATTCTCAAATATTTTCGTCTCGGGACTTTTGTACACACTTCAAAATTATCGAGGACTCCAGGGAGCTTTTGTTTATATGGCTGTATCCACTGATGTTTATCACATTAGAAATAAAAACCAAGAGATTAAAAAAAAAATCGTTACTGAGCAGAATTCACGTTAACATAAACAGCATTTTTTTGTCAAAAGTCACCATTTTCCAAACCCAAACAAACCTAATTAAGAAGCGTTGTATGAATTTTTTATACCTTTCTATAAAAATGCCTTGAATATTGGGCATAACCGAAGACAGCTGGGTTCTCATTTTTGTGTCTGCATCCATTCTGCTGTGATATGTTCTTCCAGTTGCCACGTATGATGAAAATCCAGCCTCACATGGATGTGTGGTGTGGTTGGGGAGAGAGTGGGGATGGGAGTGTCTTAAGACTGAACATGAGCAGGGGAGGGGCCCAAGAGAGAGGGAGACGCAGAATCTGAAGCAGGCTCCAGGCTCTGAGCTGTCAGCACAGAGCCTGAAGTGGGGCTCGAACTCGTGAACCATGAGATCATGACCTGAGCCGAAGTTGGACGCTCAACCAACTGAGCCACCCAGGCGCCCCAAATGGTGGTGGTTTCTTTTTTAATGTTTATTTATTTTTGAGAGAGAGAGAGAGCGAGAGAGAGAGAGAGCATGCACCAGCAGAGGAGGGGCAGAGAGAGGGGGGTACAGAGGATCAGAAGCGAAGCGGGGCTCTGCACTGACAGCAGAGAGCCCAAGGCAGGTTCGAACTCGTGAACCGCGAGATCATGACCTGAGCCGAAGTCAGACGCTTAACCGACTGAGCCACCCAGGCTCCCCAACTAGTGGTGGTTCCTTAAAGGTTGGTTGAGATGTGGATTCTGAAACCACATATATTAACTTTCAAAACTCTGTCCCGGATGTGATTTTGAACATCACGCATTGGTCATTTGGAACATCTCCCAAGTGTTGATAGATTTTATTTTGTAAGTTAAAAATATCCTATCGCCAATTGGAAAAGCCTTTAAATACAGGGAAGTTGTCAGTGTCACGGTGCATATGGAAATACAAGTTTTCAAAGAGTCCTAGGGCTGCATAGAGGCTGAGATCTCAGTAGCTTATTGGCCGTTTCCCTTGAAAACACGCCCACGTTGTTCCTTTCCTGTGGAGTGTCACCACCAAGCCACGACTGAATAGTGGATTGCTCGCTGAAGTACGAGGTAATGTTTCGTCTCACGGAGGGTGAGATCGTGACCTGAGCTGACGTCGGATGCTTAACCGCCTGAGCCACCCAGGCATCCCGAGAACCGTTGCTTTAAAACAAATGGGGAGGGTGCTCGGTGAAGCAGAAGCTGGGCTTGATTTGTACTGATCGTACAGACACAGACCGCAGACGTGGTGGGGCCCGAGGTGAAGAGAACTCCTAGAGGCTGGAACTCTCACTGGGGGTGGTGGCTCACGAGTCCGAGACATCTAAATCTGTGCCTGCTGTGTGACTCCAGAAACGTGTTGTAGTTTGAGTCATTAGATCAAGAGTAACGGGTTCATAAAGTCAGTGGGTTTGAAGACAGTCTGGTTTATCGAGTGCTCCTTGAGGTAATTTAGGACATCGTGAAAGGGAGCTGCACAGCCTGTCCCGTCCATGCTGCACTGTGATGCTGCTCCCTTCCTTCACTGCCCTGGCCCTCGCAGGTCTCTTTCCTGACCCCTGGAAGTCCCTGTCACCGGCTGTGCAGAACCACTTCCCCCGTCAACACTGCAGCCTCTGTGGATGTTAGCTTAAGAAAACCAGTGTTTTCCAGCGCGAAGGGCAGGGGCGTGGAGTCGGTTGTGAAATTGATTCTGCTGCCCGTGATAAAGTCATTCACTCCCGTTTTCCAAGTGTGTTTGCACCATGACTAGGCGGTTCGGCCGTTTACGTTGTTTTGTGCTTCTGAAGCATCACAGGTGAGTTGCTCTTCGGAAGGCTCCAGAAGAGAAAGGTTTTGTGCCTAGAACACCTTGTCATTTCTGTCTGTGCTTTCCTTTCTTAGTCGTTAAAAGAAACTTACCTGGGTGATGGTGGGGGCTAATCACTATTTCATGGGTTAGAACTACTGCCTTCGTTTTTTGTTACCGTTACTACGAATTTGTCAGGTTCGTCGGTTACTCGGGAGTTGATATTCTGCCCCATTTTATTTTTCTCTTGGTTTTCTGATTTTGTGTGATGGTGCAAGGGACTCCTTCTGTGAACGTGGAATACCCAGGCTGGAGTTAGTCCCTTAGGGCCTCTCGAGACGAGGCCAGGTTTCCTTCAATGGCTCTTTCCATTAAGAATCCCCGGTTGTAGAGGCATTGTAGAGGTGATGTGCTAGTCTGAGCAAAATGAAAACATCTGATAAAATATTAATAAATACCTTAGCGGACATCTCCTCAAGCGTGTGGATCACATGAGCCTAGATATTCTGGTTTATGGCTTTTTCATTGACGTCACTGGGATCAGATCGACCCACGCGATCACTGAGAAGCTACCAAAGAGCAGTGTGGGCAGAAGCGTGGCAGAACCCCCTGTCCCAGCCCTGTCCCCCTGCACAGCAAACACGAGGTCTGGAGGAGGAGCCGCGTCTTGTGTTTTGCCTTTCTGTGGGAGTTTTCTGGAGTAGCTAATGAAGTCAAGCCAAGTCAATACTATCTTTTCACGTTGGCCTTTTGTTTTGAAATACCATCCCAACTCTATTCTCCAGTTTTCTTTTTATTACTGGTGTTGTCGTTACAGATTAGAGGTACCACCCTTTCCAGGTTTGTTCCTCATGCTTTTCTTGCTTGGGACCTGTGAAATCTTTCATTCAGGTCAGCGGGCATTTGTACAGTGTGTGCAAGTCAGTGTGGCATTATTACCAACCTCCAGCTTTGTTTTCATCAGTTCTAGAAACCCTGCGATTTGCATCTTCAGGATCCACACTCTAGCTTCCTCTTTGCTCTGCTTTCCCCCCTTGTTAGGTTACTAAGACCAAGAGAACCTTGTGATGGAGCATGACTCTTCCAGATGGGCTTTCTTCCTCCTTTGGTCGTTTTGTGTTGTTTCATTGCTGTACTTCTGTGTAGACAGGTATAGATATCAAATTGTGGGCTCCTTTGGAGGGGGAAGACTTTTTGGAGGCGAGAGAGATCGGAAGGAAAGGGGAGGAAGAGAGAGGACATTAAGAGGAGATTATTCTGCTTTGGTCACTTTCCATTTTTGCAAAGTTCCTAACCTTTGGCCCATATCATTCTTACTCCCCCACTTTACTTAGAGACCGCACCCCTTCATCTATGCTTGTACAATGAGGCCCACTGCTCTGCGGTGGTAGGATGTCTGCTTCTAGAGTTGAGGCTGTAAAATATCTTCCATTGCTGGGGAAGGAGGGGAAGTCAGTTAGAAAACAAGCGGTAGCCCCTAGACTAGGATACTGATTGTACGTGTAGAACATATCACCTAAAGGTCTGATATCTTGGTACTGAGAAAACGTAGAAGACATGTCTTCCTGATCATGGCTGATAACCTACATGGATGGGCAAGGGTTGTTCTCTTGTTACACTTCAGATGGTTCCACTGTATTTTCTCCCCCAATTGTGTATCAGTTACGGAGGTTAGCTTCCCATTTTCTACATTTAGGTGTATACAATAAAGATCTACGCCTCAGTTGACTAAGATACATAATTGTTTCAAGTTGAACAAAGTGAGGGACGCCTGGGTGGCTCAGTCAGTTAAGTGTCCGGCCCTTGATTTCGGCTCAAATCATGATCTTGTTTTCGTGGTTTGTAAGATGGATTCCTGAATCCATCTGGGATTCTCTCTCTATCCCTCTGTCTCTCTGCCCCTCCACTGCTTGTGCTCTCTCTCTCTCTCTCTGTCAAAATAAATAAATAAACTTAAAAAAAAATGCTGAACAAAGTGAAGTAATGGGGCTTAAAGGAAGTGCACCCTTACATACTAGCTGGGATCCTCTGCCCTGCCCAAGGTGGCAACACAATTATTATGTCACTTTGCACGGTCAGAGTTCTTTTCTTCTGTTCTGGATGTGGTCAAGCCCTCAGTAGATGAATCTATGCCAGTGTGTTTTCCCTTTCTCATGTTCCTTCTGTCTGGTTTGCCCAGCTCAGCATAGACTTTTCATCTTGAGTTTTGTGTAAGCGATATTTAAGGATGATTCAAAAAAATGCATCTGGTGATGGGTTCTGTCCCTCCCAGTGTCAGAAAACCGACAGCACTGCTAGCAAGGTTTTTAGTTGGGACATTTTACCTTTTATGGAGGCCAGTAGTCATCTGTGTGAATTTAGACTTTTTCAGTTTATTATGGTTGCTCTTGGCAACTATCCTTACAGTAGGGAATCTACTTGAATTTCTGAAGTATGTTTTATCCTTTCTTTTCTTGATCGATTTACTGAACACGATTTCAGGTGTACGACGGAGGGTCCCCAAGTCCTAAAATGGCATCATCATATTGTTACGTTAGAATTTTGTCCGACCTGTAGACCGTGCAGGGTACCACGGGTTTTGAGGGTGTCCCTAAGTTTGGATCCGTTGTCAGCCCTTCAGACCACGCACCGCCACGTTAAGGAAGGATATTTTCTTATTTGTGATGTTTTGCTTGTCTCCAAGCGGATGACAAAGCAAACTAGCAAATGAGGATGGAAAGACATATATCAACCGTGTGGGCCAAGTTCAACATCCTATTTTTTTTTTTTTTTTTTTTGCCCCCAGGTAGGCGTGCTTGTGGTGATGGATCTCAATCCACCACGCACATCCTTCTGCTAATAAAAACGTTCCCGGTTCCCAAACTAACATGATGTCATTATTCATCATGTGTCACACACTCGGTAGAGGAGAGAGCGTGTTCGCCAAACGGTATCAGGAGTTCTTACTGCTCCACCCTCCACCTAAGCAAGTGAAAACCACCGTTTGGGTGTGTGAGCAAGCGTGGCGGGGCAAGGGGCTGGAAGAGGCGGCTGGACAGACCGCCAGTGCTTGGTTGCCTTGGTTACAAGTTTGGACTTTGCGATCACCGAGGAGTGGTGAAAGCTGTCTAGCTTTTTTTTTTTTTTCAACGTTTTTTAATTATTTTTGGGACAGAGAGAGACAGAGCATGAACGGGGGAGGGGCAGAGAGAGAGGGAGACACGGAATCGGAAACAGGCTCCAGGCTCCGAGCCGTCAGCCCAGAGCCCGACGTGGGGCTCGAACTCACGGACCGCGAGATCGTGACCTGGCTGAAGTCGGACGCTTCACCGACTGCGCCACCCAGGCGCCCCAAAAAGCTGTCTAGCTTAATTTAGCAAGGGGGTACTGGCTCCCAAGAGTCCTTCCTACTCACCTTATTTGTGGGAAGTACTGAAAGAGCCCAGAGCATTTGCTACGCCACATCAAGGACGTCTCAGTAGTCGTGCTGATTTAGTTATTTATGCTTAGAAGTCCAAAGAAAAAGTAACGTAATAAATTTATGGAAAAGGGGTACAGACTTCGAATCGATTGTGACGTCATCGCCAGCCATTGTTTTTGAACACAGGAGGTTCGCCTGCTTAGGATTAGTCATTTCACCAGTGGTGTATCGATTACCTCTTGTGCCTAAGGCCTCTGCTCATTAAGAACTCCCCATTGAAGGTGGCAGACGTCTATAAATAAATCATCATCTACGATACTGACTGAAAAATGTCAGAATAAATGGTGTAAGGAATGGTCCCTGGGGGTAGCAGAGAGCAAGAGACACTGTCTGTCTAGAAGGGTTTTCTTGAAAACTTTTTTCCTCTGGAGATGTCTGAGAAAGTTGTTTTGGGGTGAAGGCCTCTCACTGAGGCCGTAAGGATGCTGGCGTTTGGGGTGATGGGAACTACAGGGCTTCTTTATTTGGGGAAGAGCCTACTGACGCCATGACTGTGAGAGTAAAGGCCATCTTAGGGGAATCATTTGAAGACTCCTTTGAGGTGATGTTCTGCGCGGTACAGTTTTGCCCAGGTAATTCATCTGGACCACTGGTTATGAATGACAGAAACCCAACTTTAAGCAGAAACAGAAAGGGTATCGCTCAAGTAACGGAGGCATCTAGGAGTAGCATGCTACAGAGCCAGGGGTTCTGACGTGGCCCCAGACCCTTTCTCTGTATCTTGACTCCGCTTTGCGGAGTCCTTCACGGCCGCGCTCTCTCTGTGTCATCGGCAAGACGGCAGCCAGTAGCCGGAGCTCACGTCCCCCTAGCTAGTGCTGTTAGCTGAAACCGAACTTCTCCCTCCCCAGACCCCTGCGCTGTCCAGGGACGACGTAGACGACTTGGCTTTGGTTCTGCATGCGGAACTGGGCACTGAGGGTGAGGGAATGCCGGGCCTCGAGTGGCCCAGTGGACGGCATTACATAGGGCCAGGGAAGGTTCCCCACAAGAGCCAGAAGAAGGGGGCGTGGCCCTGGTGTGCCGGGCAGACAGACACTGGAGCTGCCACGGTCCACGGTGGCGGACGAGGGCACGGGCAGGGAGAACAGAGACGTCAGCTGGGGTGTGGAGCGGGGGCCGAGGGCGAGGTTTGGCGGGAGGGATGTGCGCTCCGCCCTTCGCATGTCGAGGTAGGGGTGCGGGGGTGGGTTGGCACGGTGGGGTGACAGCTCGCTGTTTGGGCGCAAAGCTAGCAGGGTACCAAAGCAAGTGATGCATCGCAGTCATAGGCGTGGAATAGTTAAGCTCACTGGGGAGGAGCGTGTGGGAGGTTGAGTCACATGAAATTCCTGCTTTTGTAGGTCAAAAATGGCAGCGCAGGGGTGATTGCACATGGTTTAGCTCATTCCTTGGGAATTCCGTCCTGAAACGCCTCCGTTCTCTCTTCCGGCCGATGCGCACTGTGTGCTCCTTACTGTGCTGGCCTCCTGTGTTCTCATTCTCCGCGGCTTTCAAGTCTTCACAGAGAGCCAGTCTTTTTTCCTTCCTCTTTCCTCCCTCCTCCCCTTTCCCTCCATCCTTCTCTTTTTCCTTCAATCTTCGGGAAATACTGACCGGGTACTTTTGAAGAAAAGCACGGAGCACAGTACTTAGGACGGGACGCATAGTGTGAACCTTGCCCCCGCCCTCCTGGATCCTAGAGTCTAGATACGAGAGCAGAGTGTTATAGGGATGATGAATGCTCTGCGAGGTGTGGGGAGGCATTCAAGGCCTAGATTCTTCTTTATTCACCCTGGGCCAGTCATGGGGGAGAGGAAGACTGTATGTACCTTGCTGATAGACATGAGGGAATAGGACTGTCCCCACCACGCCCCACACCTTTGCCATGGTTCGGCTACTCCCGTGTTACCTGCTGTAGAAAACCTTCCCTCTCTCTCTCCTCCCAGGTAAAATTTGGCCTCCCCCTCCCTGGTGCCCCAACAGGGCCCTTCGAGAGATTTCATCCCACTTACCTGTATAAAGGTTGGCTCCCTCCATTAGGCAGTGAGCCTTAGGTGACAAGAATGGACAGCGTTTAGTACAGTGTTTGAATGCTCAAGGTGCTAAGTAAATATTGATTCAATGTTTAAATAACTTTGAAGGGGCTGCGTTTCCAGAGCCCTTCTTCTTTCCACCTGACTTGAAAAGAATGCCGGGGAATATATACAAAGGATACTATTCAGCCTTAAACAAGAAACCCTGCCGTATGTGACAAGGAGGAAGTTGCAGGACGTTATACGAAGTGAAATAAACCAGTTCCAGGAGAACAGATGCCATGTGATCCTACTTAGGAGAGGAATCCAAAAATAACCAGACCCACGGGAACAGAGAGGGGCACGGTGGTTGCCAGGGGCTGGGCAGGGGGCAGATAGGGAATTTCTGTTCAATACGTATAAGGTTGCAGTTATAACGTAAAGATGAGTACATTCTCGAGACCTGCTGTGCCCCATCGTGCCTATGGAGTTAATAATAGCGCATCGTGCGCTTAAACGTTTAAGAGGGTAAATCTCTTGTTAAGCGTTCTTGCGACAATTTAAAAATACGTTTGCGACAGCCGCCAAAACAAACACGGAAACGAAAACAGATATAAGCCCACCTGAGTGACGTCGTGCGTGGCGCCCCGCTGAGACTCCAAAGGAAATGTTCGTAGCCAAACTGCATCGCTGCCCGCGTTGAGAGTTTCACATCGCGCCGACCCGATTCGCAGCAAAAGTAGACTCCTGAGGGTGGTCAGAGAAGTCATTTGACCTCCGGCCCGTGATTGAGACGCCCAGATAAAACTAGACCTCTAAATGGACTGAAAACACTTAACACTGTGAGTCTAAATGCGACTGGCCGAGATAGTAAAAGCCTGATGGCTCGTGCCCCCGCGTGGCCAGTGCTGGTGAACGCTGGGCGTGGCAGGGGCAGCGGTTTCCAAAATGCGTTTCCTGGAGCACGTGGCCTAAGGTGACATTCATCTGCGCGGATCCCAAACCCTTTTCTGGGAACGACTGGCTGTTTGAATCCGGCGCCGACTCCACGTTCGGTTATCCGCTTCTTGAGGAACCATCTCCTGGCGTGTGCAGTTTCGTTTTGGAGCGGGTGAGGTCTGGGTTGAGACTGTAGCTCTGCACCCCTGGGCCTCATGACGGTGCACAGGACACGGCCGTGGTTCCGAGATTCAGGGCGGGAACCGTGGCTGGCCTGTTGGCCCAGAACTGGGGAGTGGGGGGCCGGTCCGCGCAAGGACTGCTTGCACACATTGCCAGCGTTCACAGGTACAAGGACAGAAAGCGGTGCTTAGGACTTTGCCTCTCGGACCCATGTCCTTCTTTCGAAAGGAATTTTTCTGTTTAAAATAAAAACAAAGAACAAAACACTGTAGCCTTTCTCTGGTGCTTTTCCTGAATACTAGCAAGCATGTCCTAACATCGGAGAAGTAATGACTTCGAGCTGGACCGAATATTTTTATTCTTCTCAGTGGAAAGTAAATATTTGCCCTCACTTTCTCAGAGCCCTGTTTCACTGGGAAAAACAGCTGAGGAACCTGCTGGTAAGAACAAAGGGCCAGGCCTCTCTTTGCCTGCAAATCTGGTTTTCTGGCAGAGAGAGTCCTGTTGGAGCATGAGTCGACGCCTCTCAGCAATGGGCCAGGGGACAGGAGAGCATCTCGCCTTTCTCTGACCCGCTCTCTGCAGGACAGCGCAGAGCCCCAAGTTCTGCTCTTTGAGAAAACTACGCTCTGCCGAAAGCCCACCGATTTTCTTCTCCAGAGCAAAAACAGGGCAAAAGACAATAGCCAGTTGCCTCATGTAAACCACCTGCTCTGTAGGAAATGGAGAACCGTGGAGCCCCCCAGTCCCACTTGGGAGGATTTGTGGTTTCCTTTCCTGTCGGTAAACAAAAGCAGTGAGTTAAAAGAGTGGAGCACGGATTGTTTACAGGATATTTGCTTGTATCAAAGGAAGGAAAAGTGCCTTTTACAGAGTTGCGTTCATTGTGTGGGGGATGTCACAACGTCATTTAAAGGGTCTCCGCCGAAGAGGAGAAATTAACCCCAAAATAGTGAGTCGTGAAACACAAACCGTTTCATCAATAGGACATCGAAAAAGCGGAGGGTTTTATAATGTACCAGCATTTAAAAAAAAAAAAAAAATTAGAAGACCAGAAAGCCTCTTGAGAGAGAAAAAAAAAAGGGTTCCTACAACTTTGAAAAATATGGATAGTTCAGAGGATATGATTTTTTTTTTTTTTTTTGTAGTTGCACGAGCTTGTGGCTTTGTGTGCCAGAAACATGTATCACTCACCGTGCAGTTGTGTCTCCTAAGCAGGCCTTTCCAGATTGCATCTCAGTACATCTAGTGCGATGCCTGGGTCGCTGCCCTTCCTGTGCTGCCCAGAGACGGTCTCCTTCAGCTGTTCGTGGCACAGGACTGGCAGCTGGGAGGTGGTTGGCGAACATGGGCCAAGTGGATGGATGTTTGGTTGGAGTTATTTATTTATTTATTTATAAATGTTTATTTTTGAGAGAAAGAGAGAGAGCATAAGCAGGGGAGGTGCAGAGAAGGGGGTGGGACAGAGGATCCTAAGTGGGCTCTGGGCTGTCAGTAGAGAGCCCCACTCGGGGCTCGAACTTGTGAACCGTGAGATCACGACCTGAGCTGTCATCGGATGCTCAACCGACTGACCCACCCAGGCGCCCCTGGTTGGAGTTAATAAGCTAGTAAAAGATTGAAGCAATGACCTAGGATGCCCAATAATATATTCTTTTCCCCGTTATTTAATGTTAAGAAGTCTTTTTGATAAATTGTTCGGGGTGTGTGTGTGTGTGTGTGTGTGTGTGTGTGTGTGATAAAGTTTACACAACAGAACATTTACTATTTTTAAGTGTGTGGTTCAGTGGCGTTAAGTATATTCACACAGTGGTGCAACCATCTGT
The DNA here is from genome assembly GCF_028018385.1 of Neofelis nebulosa. Lineage (NCBI taxonomy): Eukaryota > Metazoa > Chordata > Mammalia > Carnivora > Felidae > Neofelis > Neofelis nebulosa. The sequence goes on along the minus strand of NC_080794.1, from coordinate 3,711,739 downwards.
CTCGAGACACTTTCCCTCTTCCCGAGCAGAAATGTTGCACTCATTAAACTCTAACTCCCCCTCCCCCTCCCCCAGCCCCTGGCCACCACCCAACTCTGCTTCTTGTCTCAATGAAGCTGATTATTCTAGGTACCTCATGTAAGGGGAGTCCCGGAGTATCTGTCCTTTTGCGGCCGGTTTGCTTCACTTGGCATCACGTCTTCGGCGTTCGTCCGTGTTGTTAAGGTGTTCCGATCCCCTTCCTTTTGGAAGCTGAGTAATATTCCATCGTGTGGATTTGCCACAGCTGGTTCTTCCGTTCATCTGTTGATGGAAACTTGAGCTGCTTCTGCCTTCTAGCTATTATGGGTAAGGCTGCTGTGAGCACGGGTGTGTGTGCATCTTTTCAAAACCTGTGCTGTCCATTCTCTTGGGTATGTACCCAGAAGGGAAATTACTAGATCGTATGGTAATTCCAGGTTTAATTTTTTTTTTTTTAATTTTTTTTTTTCCAACGTTTTTAATTTATTTTTGGGACAGAGAGAGACAGACAGAGCATGAACGGGGGAGGGGCAGAGAGAGAGGGAGACACAGAATCGGAAACAGGCTCCAGGCTCCGAGCCATCAGCCCAGAGCCCGACGCGGGGCTCGAACTCACGGACCGCGAGATCGTGACCTGGCTGAAGTCGGACGCTTAACCGACTGCGCCACCCAGGCGCCCCCAGGTTTAATTTTTTTTGAGGGACTCGCCGTACGTGCTTTGGATTTTTAAGCTCCGAATTGGCTGCATCGGCTCCATTAAGTTAAGTCCGTGAGAATGTCTCCCCCCTCCCTTACAGGCGCACATAACCTTAAGTCCAGCTGCATTTGAGGGCCTAACGATAGTAACCTTTCGTCAGCTGTTTCAGGGCTTTGTAAGAATGGAGACAGATTGAAAAAGGTGGGCTTCCCAAAGCCAAGGCCAACGGTAGCCTTCTCGGGAGGTGGTCTTGTAATTGATCGCGGTCAATACCGTTCTGGGACTGTAGGCGTAAGCCGGCCGTTGCGGGACCGCTCACTTACTGGGGTCTGTCTTTTGTAGGGAGCAGAGTGCAGGACTCTACCAGGACTTAGGGAAGCCACGTCGGTACCATTTCATCCAAGCCGCGCACCTCACGCTGTGGCGTGTTGAGTCCGCACGATGTCAGGCAGAGGTGCGGGGCCTCAGCGCGCCTCGCCCTGGTTCAGTTTGCATAAATTCTTACAACGACTGTTTTTAGAAATGATGTAACGAAAAGATCACGATCTCAGGAGCCAGGCTGACTCAAGTTCACACCCTGTTCTGTGTGCTTCACTTTGGGCAGATAATCCATTTCTTAGAGTACCAGTCTTCTCATCCAGGAGGCAGGAGAGGCCGATTCTGTTCAAGTGATCATGAATGTGGAAATGACGTGTGTACAGAAAGTACGTAGCAGAGCGCCTGGTACTTTGTGCTGTACATCCAATATTGTCCGCTGCTGCTATATTAAAAGCAGATGCAGCCTAACAGAAGTTAGTACCAGAAATAGACCCTTAGACCAGCCGTTGTCAAAATTTTGGTTGACATCTGTAAATGACAAATTTTTGGCCCCCTGGACATCTGTAAAAGTGATTGAGGATCCCAGAGAGCCTTTTATTATGTGGCTCATCTCTACTGAGATTTGTGACACTAGGATTCAAATGGAGAGGTTTAAAAATAGTTGTTCGTATATTAAACATGGCAGCAGTAAGCCCTTCACCTTTTATTGTAAATGACATGTTTTACGAGAATCACTGTTTTCCAGAACAACAGAAACTTAATGGGCAGAACGACATTTTTGCAAATCTCTTTAATGCCTCGCTTACGAGAATACAGCTAGACTCTCAAGCCTTTTGTGCTGAGACTGGTTACTCAGCCTCTAGAAGATTCCGCCGTGCCTTGGCGGGAAGAGAGTGGAAAAGGGAAATCCTGCCTTTTGCTGCGAAAATGGTTTGAACCCGGGAGACCTCTGGAAGGGTCCTGGGAACCCCTGGGGACTCTCAGACCACACCTTAACAACTGCTGACCGGAAGTTTTTCTGTGATTCTGAACTAGAACTTTTCCTTCTCTTGCAGGTTCTTGCTCCCAGTGGCCCAAGCTGGAGGCTTCTATTCTCCCTGCTCAGGTGAGTCTACTCCCCTTCCGCACCCCCAAGCCACTGCTTAGAGGTTTAAATTTGGGCTTCTGGGTCCCATTAATAAGAAGCCATCTGAGGGGCGCCTGGTTGGCTCAGTCGGTTAAGCAGCTGACTTCTCTCAGGTCACGATCTTGTGGTCTGTGGGTTCGAGCCTCGTGTCGGGCTCCGTGCTGACAGCTCAGAGCCTGGAGCCTCCTTGGGATTCTGTGTCTCCCTCCCTCTGCCCCTCCCCTGCTCACACCCTGTCTCTGTCATTCTCAAAAATTAACAAACATTAAAAAAAAATAAAATAAATAAATAAATAAAGAAGAAGAAGCCGTTTGAACTTTGGAATTGCCTAAACTGGGGGCTTCAGAAGGAGGGACTAGCAAGTTCCTGTGAGCCTCTGTCCCTTAAAGTGTTTAAAAGGGCATGAATTTTAAAACTGGTTGGTGTACCTCTCCAAGGAGTGTCCCTACTTAGAGTAAAGGGACAAAGTGTGAGCATAGCGGAGGTTCAGGGCCTGCACAGAAGCAGCTGTCCTGGTGGCTAGTGTGCCCTGCCCTGAGGGGCCACTGTGAGTGAGGAAGGTGATGGAGGTGGGGTGGAGGAGGCCTGGGGACCCCTGGATGAGGCCCGGCCCCTGTGCCTGGGGCCCCGCGGTGTCACCTGGAATGCCTTCCTCCAACACGGGATAAAGGCAGAGCTGGCTGCTCCCTTGTGTGTGTCCACACGTGTTGCATTTTCTGTAACAGCAGGACACCAGGTGGTTTGGGAAGGAGCCCTCAGCGGTAGCCGTTGCCCCTGCACATTTGGTCGCTGGCCTTGGATTATCAGAAGTGGCTTACTTACCATCCTTCTGTCTGTCCGTCTGTCCACACACAGATGCACGCACACGCCCACGCACGCAGTTTTCTTCTGCACCCTTTATGGATAAGTTACATGCATCGTGGCCCTTGGCCCTCCCCAAACGTCAGTGTGTGTTTCCTAAAAATAGAGAGATTCACTTGGTCGAGAGTAGTTCAGTGATCAGTCCAGAACTTAATATGGATTCCTTACTAACACCTAATCTAGGATCTGTCTGCCGGTCCTGCCACCTGGCCCGGAGCATCCTATAGAGCCTCATCCCCTCCGTCTGAGGTCCACTGTAGGGTTGGGTCCTGCCCCCAGTTGTCCAGACGTCTCTGGATCCTCTTTGTTCCCACAGCCTCTGTCGCCTGTGTGTGTGTGTGTGTGTGTGTGTGTGTGCATTTTGAAGGCTGCGGCCTGAGAGCCTGTGTCTTAAAATGTTCTTCAGTAGAGGAGCATTTTTTTTTTTAATTTTTTTTTTTTTTTCAACGTTTTTTTTTTTTTTTTTTAATTTATTTTTTGGGACAGAGAGAGACAGAGCATGAATGGGGGAGGGGCAGAGAGAGAGAGGGAGACACAGAATCGGAAACAGGCTCCAGGCTCCGAGCCATCAGCCCAGAGCCTGACGCGGGGCTCGAACTCATGGACCGCGAGATCGTGACCTGGCTGAAGTCGGATGCTTAACCGACTGCGCCACCCAGGCGCCCCAGTAGAGGAGCATTTTGACAGCAGCCAGGGATCTATCGCTGGAGGAGGGCGCAATGCCCACGATGGGTTTCCTTGTTACCAGGTATAAGTACATCAGTGCTTTGATGGTGAAATTTCAGAACTACTCGCGGGAGCGAGAGAAGAGGGGGAATCAAGGAAAGTCAGCCTGAAAAGACTAAGTTCCTTCTTGTGTGGGACTCAGGAGACTTGGCGGAGGAGGTGCTAATGAAGTCCTGATGGCCGAGGACATTGTGATGTGAAAATAATAATGAAGGGGCATCATCTACATTCCAGCGCAGGAGAAAGGAGGGTGGTACCTGGGTTGGTCTTAAGGGAAGACCTTCCCTCGTTTGGCTGTTTTTGTCCCTCCTGGTACCTTGGCCCCCCCTGAAGCCAGGCGATGAGTCCCTTGTGTTAGTAGCCTCTGGCCCACCGAGGGGCAAAAGCTGCCTGGACCCCCACCTCGGATTAACCCGTGTCCCTTACTGTGCTTTTCAGCACCATGGGGAAATAGCTCCTGCCAGGAATGAACACTGTCCAAGATTTTTTGGATCAGGTGTATAGAGCTTCCAGCCTAGAGGGTGTGGACTCCAGAGTAATTGCCTTATGGCTCATTTCGATGAGTGAAGTTATGTGGATTTTATGGAATACGAGACTATACAGACGTTTGTGATACAGGCTCATGATTTTAAGCATACTTCATTTTGTCAAAAATGGCATTCTTTAGTTTCGAAATTGATAGATGTGTTCAGACAACACAGAAATATATAAAGTAGAGCATACATCTCCCCTATAATCTCGCTCCCCGAAGGCAGCCCGTGTCAATAGACTTTAGTCTGAATCTGCGTGTGCACTTTTTAAGAAAACAAAACAAAAATGGGATTATTCCCTTCATACTGTTTTCCCGGTCGCTTTTTTTTTTCTTACCAGTACATCGTAGGTGTCTTTCCCTTGTTAGTATTTCGGTAGTGTCTACTTTTTTAAACGATGAACCGGATTTCCTTTTGTACCTCCACGATTATTTAATCCCTACGAAAGGACACTTCGGGGCTTGTCAGCGTTTGGCTCTAAGTAACAAAATGCTTGTATGTAAACAAGTATATACATACTTATGTAACTATCTCTTGGGGATAAATTCCTAGGAATGGAATTGCTGGATAAAAGAGTACTCACACTCAAAATTTTGGAGATATTGCTAGATGGCCCCTCAGATAGGTTGTGCCCAGTTAGGATTCCTTCAGTGACTCAGGAGTGAGCCTGTAGCCGGCACCGACAGCAACTAATCTCAGTCTATTGTTTCTGATTTTAATGTGAAAACTTTTATTGTTTTCATATTTATTTATTTGGTTTAAAAAAATTTTTTTTAACGTTTATTTATTTTTGAGACAGGGAGAGACAGAGCATGAACGGGGGGAGGGTCAGAGAGAGAGGGAGACACAGAATCTGAAACAGGCTCCAGGCTCTGAGCTGTCAGCACAGAGCCCGACGCAGGGCTCGAACTCACGGACCGCGAGATCGTGACCTGAGCCGAAGTAGGACGTGTAACCGACTGAGCCACGCTGGCGCCCCTGAAAATCCATTTTAAATCTCTCTTAACATGGGTAACGATTACACCCCAGGTAAAGGGGCCGTCAGGAATCTGTACATGTCTGTTGTTAAAAAAAAGTATAAATGAAACTCATTTGCATTGGTTCTTCTGTTTTCTCTTGTGCAAGGACGGTTATTCTCACATAGATTTATCTGTAAAGAATACATTGCTTGAAATCTGTGAATGTTTTAATAGCATCAGAACTGAGGAAGTGACACACTGGTTTAACTACTGACTTGTTGCATAATTTTAGAGAGATGGTTTTACCATTTGGTCCCCTCATTTTCCCATTGATGAAATTAGGACTCCCTTAACTAAGTCTTTGTAAAGGCTTAGCAGCCAGTCTCCTGAACAAGTCAGGAGACTTGTTCTGGAGAAGAAATCAATTATCATTAGGGGCTGTGGGAGAAAAGTTCGGGCTGAGCTCCAAACTCGAGTCCTTACAAAGATGAAAGGGATTTTCCGGAATAGCTGGTATCATACTGGTCTAGAGATGGCCTTCAGAATCCTGGTAGGAAGTTTTAACTCCTTAGGTGTTTTCTTATCAGAAAGTTGTGAAGCTGGAACGTCTTGTTCCTCTTCTCTGCTCTCAGCTTTACCTTCAACTTCAAACCTTTCTTTTTTTTTAATATGTTAATTTCGAGGGCGAGAGAACATGAGCAAGCTTTCAGGGAAGGGGCAGAGAGAGAGAGAGAGGGAGAGAATCCCAAGCAGGCTCCTCTCTGTCAGTCCAGAGCCCGATGCAGCGCTCGATCTCACTGACGGTGAGATCATGACCTGAGCCAAAATCAAGAGTGCGACTCTTACCCCGCTGAGCCACCCAGGTGCCCCTTCCTTGCACCTTTTTGGAATCAACATAAGTATTGGCAGGGGTAGCTAGGCTTCCTTTCATTCCTATCCTTTGTTGCTTTCTGGCTTTTTTGGGCCAACTTTGTGAGGCCGATGAAGTTCAAGAGGTTCTAGTTGACCTCCAGAGAGGCCACAGTTTATCTCCGTTGACTTACAGCATTCTCAGACCAGTAAACTTCCTATCGTCCTGCCCGGATTTCTGCAGAGACCTCATACTCGCTTAGATGTCTCTACGTAGGGGAACAGCCCTGGGGTAGATGCCGTTTGCTTGCTTCCAACAGCAGTGTGCCACCTGTTGCCAGGATCAGGATGTCAAGATCTGTGATGGTGCCTTATCCTCAACTCAGGCACCTGGACATTGGGGAACGCACTGGCCTACAAGTGAAACGTTTGGGTGACTTCCCATCTCTTCCTTAACTTCACGTTTTGCTGCTTATACTCATGGCATAACACCGACATTTTCCAGATTATGTTGCAAAACAGTCTACTTCCTATCACACGATCAGCCAGATTTATAGAAAGTCTTAGCCGCCTCAGTCAAGTGGGCTTAAAATCTGAAGAGCTCGTGGGAGGGAGACCGTGGGCTCTCTTGTTCCATTCGTGCTGGAGATGATTTGCTTCTGTAAACACTTGTTGGGTAATTTCTGCTAATGGAACACTCTGTCAGGAACCAAGGGAAACAAGATGATTAAAATATGGTTCCTCCCAGGATGCCTGGGTGTCTCAGTCTGTTGAGTACCTAGCTCTTGATTTTGGCTCAGGTCACGATCTCACGATTGGTGAGTTTGAGCCCTGCACTGGGCTCTGCGCTGACCGTGTGGAGCCTGCTCGAGCTTCTCTCTGTCTGTCAAATGCATAAATAAACTTAAAAGAAAAGTTTAAAATATGGAATACGGTCCTTCCCTTCAAGAGCTTATAATCTAACCGGAAAGAACGAATTGTATACAAATAGCTGTAATATGGGGTTTGATTGCTGTAACCATCGAACACGAGGGGGGCGCTAGTGAGCTGGGCCGACCATGCATCACTGCACCCCCAGGTTGGCTGGCAGGTCGCAGGCACTTCATACACACGTGTGAATGGACGAATGAATACATTTAGACGCGTACATTTCGGTGTGGTTTTTTCATAGCAAAAAAGATGTGTGGAAAGAGATGATTTGATGGATTTGTGTTTGGTCGCATGAGTAAGAGAATTTGGCGAGGTCACCAAGGGTATAGGGCTGGCTGAGCGAGACCCGTCATGGAGGCACCCTTTCTTTCTCTTCTTCCTTCCTTCATTTTCTTTTTCTTTCTTTCTTTTCTTTCTTTCTTTCTTTCTTTCTTTCTTTCTTTCTTTCTTTCTTTCTTTCTTTCTTTCTTTCTTTCTCTTCTTCCTTCCTTCCTTTTTTCTTTCTTTCTTCCTTCCCTTTTTCTTTCTTTCTTTCTTTCTTTCTCTTCTTCCTTCATTTTTTTCTTTCTTTCCGTCTTTCTTTCTTTCTCTTCTTCCTTCATTTTTTCTTTCTTTCCGTCTTTCTTTCTTTCTTTCTCTTCTTCCTTCCTTCATTTTTTCTTTCTTTCCTTCTTTCTTTCTTTCCTTCTTTCTCTTCTTCTTTCTCTTCTTTCTTTCTTTCTTTCTTTCTTTCCTTCATTCTCTTCTTCCTTCCTTTTTTCTCTTTCTTTCTTTCTGTCTTTCTTTCTTTCTTTCTTTCCTTCTTTCTCTTCTTTCTCTTCTTCCTCCCTTCCTTTTTTTCTCTTTATTTATTTCTTTCTTTCCTACTCTTTCTTTCTTTCTTTCCTTCTCTTCTTTCTTTCTTTCTTTTCTTCTTTCTCTTCTTCTTTCTCTTCTTCTTTCTTTCTTTCCTTCCTTCCTTCCTTCCTTCCTTCCTTCCTTCCTTCCTTCCTTCCTTTTTTCTTTCTTTCTTTCTTTCTTTCTTTCTTTCTTTCTTTCTTTCTTTCTTTTCTTCCTTTGTTCTTTCTTTCCTTTTTCTTTCTTTCTTTCTTTCTTTCTTTCTTTCTTGCTTGCTTTCTCTTCTTCCTTCCTTCATTGTTTCTTTTTCTTTCTTTTCTTCTTTCTTTCTTTCTTTCTTTCTTTCTTTCTTTCTTTCTTTCCTTCTCTTCTTCCTTCCTTCATTGTTTCTTTTTCTTTCTTTCTTTCTTTCTTTCTTTCTTTCTTTCTTTCTTTCTCTTCTTCCTTCCTTCATTGTTTCTTTTTCTTTCTTTTCTTCTTTCTTTCTTTCTTTCTTTCTTTCTTTCTTTCTTTCCTTCTCTTCTTCCTTCCTTCATTGTTTCTTTTTCTTTCTTTCTTTTCTTCTTTCTTTCTTTCTTTCTTTCTTTCTTTCTTTCTCTTCTTCCCTCCTTTTTTCTTTCTTTCTTTCTCTCTTTGTCTTTTTTTTCTTCTTTCTTTCTTTCTTGACTCTCTAGTCATTTTGTTTTGTTTTTTTCAAACCTGTCATTTATTATTGTTGGGGTTGTTTTTCTCAATTCACAAGGTAAGATGCACTTTTCTTGATAACGAGGGGTGTCTTTTCCTTCTCTTTTTCCAATTTCTTCTCTTACCGTTGGGTTCTGTCTCGTTGAACAAAGGACAGTGTGCTTTATGTCTGTTATATTACAAATAATTTTTCCCAAAATGTGGCCCTGATCAGTGTAATCACACAGATGGGCTTGATGATGGAATGTGGCAGACACTTTGTCTCATCTGCAAATATTTGCGGGCCATTTTCTCTTCTTCTCAATAATTATTCTAGTCCATTATTGCAGCTTTATTTGCTTACTGTTGCTACTGTGTGATAGATAATACTTTAGTACTTCAGCTATCTCATTTATCTCCCAATAGTTCTTTGAAGTAGGTGTTACTATATTAGTTTTCAGAGAGAGAGAGAGAGAGAGAGAAAGCAGGGGAGGGGCAGAGAGAGAGAGAGAGAGAGGGAGAGAGAGAATCCCAAGCAGGCTCCACACTGTCAGCACACAGCCTGATGCAGGGTTCGAACTCATGAACAGCGAGATCATGACCTGAGCTGAAGTTGGACACTTAACCGACTGAGCCACCCAGGTGCCCCCAATATCCACATTTTAAGGATAAGGAAGCCGAGGCCCAGGGACGTAAATGATGTGTTCAGGGTCACCCAGCTAAGCAGTTACGTAGCCGGGAGGAGCTGGGCTCTCAGACCTCCTTCTTTGGCAGGGTCCCAAGGGCAGGTGACTTCTGGAGAAGGCTAACTCATCCATTTTGGCCCCACCACCCGCTTGAAGTAGCCAGCCTCACAAAACACACTTGCCCCTGAGTGTCGCGAAAGCTGGAACCTTGTTCCTGGTTGGTTGAACCTTCACCTGAAGTGGCTTCTTGGGTCTGTACAACCTCTGGAAGGTGAATGAGACTGATAATCAAAGTCAGTATATCGGGAATCACCATTACCAAATGTTCGCAGCGCAGTAAGTCTTCTTGAGAGCTGCTATTCGGAAAACATCTGCAGTCCCACAGTAGAAAGATACAATTCTGAGTATTCCCTTACTGAAAGGCTGCTAGCCTCCTTCAGGAACCTGAATGCCAGCAGGGCTCATTCACAAAACACGTTGTAGCTTTGTAAGTTACATCTCAGCAGGGTTTGTTTTCTTTCCTTTGTTTGTTTTCATGAAACATTTCTTGGGAGGAAATATCAGGGGAAGATTTCATAAAGGCAGCATTCAATGAGGAACAATGGATAGTGTTAAGACTTTGATTCTGAAGTGAAATAACTGTTTTTCCTGGAGAGAAGCAGTTCTGTGTTAATTAGCCGTGTGTCTGATAGCAGAGATGACGTCATCACATTGTGGGTGTCATTCCAAACTCAGTCCTTGTGCCTCACGTTTCTGCGATGGGGGGGGTGTAGGATCTTAGGTCATTTGGTCTCCTTCACACCTGGAGACACGATTGACATAAAGTAATGGCAGCCATCCCTTCTGTAAGGTTGTTTATTTAGAGAAGAGTCTACAGGTGCAGTGAAACGCACTAAGTTTTTCTATTGAATTGCCTAGCAAATGTGAACACATTTCTAAGATTGGATTCTTTGATTCTCTCTTTTATTTTAATTTTTTTAATGTTTATTTCATTTTTGAGAAAATGAAGAGAGAGAGAGAGAGAGAGAGAGAGAGACAGAGCATGAGCGGGGAGGGGCAGAGAGAGAGGGAGACACAGAATCTGAAGCAGGCTCTAGGCTCCGAGCTGTCAGCACAGAGCCTGACGTGGGCTTGAACCATGAACTGTGAGATCATCACCTGAGCCAGGGTGGGACGCTTAACCAACTGAGCCACCCAGGGCGCCACCCCACTCTCGCTTTTGTTGTTGTTGTTGTTGTTATTTAGTTTTGAGAGAGGGAGCACGGGCAAGAGAGAGAACAGGGGAGGGGCAGAGAGAGAGAGAGAGAGAGAGAGAGAGAGAGACAGACAGAACCCCAAGCAGGGATTCTGACTAGGGACTTGATCCCACAAACTGACATCATGACCTGAGCCGAAATCAAGAGTCAAGACGCTTAACTGACTGAGCCACCTAGGCACCTGCTTTGATTCTCTCTTCTCCTCAATATAGTGATAGTGCTAACCAGCAGTTGTGAGCACTTTTCTCTTCTAAGGCTTGTTGTGAGTCCTTGGGAGGTGTGTTTTTCTTAAATGCAAACAGCTTTGGTGACCGTCTTCCCTGCCCTGGGCGCTCCGAGGACAGAGACGTTCAGGGGACTTGTCCGTAGGTGCTGGGCCTGTAGCTCTGGCCTATAGTTCCCGGCTCTCAGGCTGAGCCCGTGCCAGCTTCCACGTATTTGCACAGAAACATCCGGCAAACGGGCTTCATGAAAATAGTCTAGGTTAGTGACAACAATGGGAAAGAACCTTTATTTGGAATTTGGGCAATGACAGGGTTTGCCCTTCAGGTGTCAGATTATTAGCTTAATGAAACCTGGGGCAATTTAGTTTGTGTGTCTCCGTTTTATCTTGGCAAAAAGGACATAATAATCTCTTGTAGGATATTCACCCGAATTCAGTGAGGCAACGCTTGTACAACTGACCCAGCCATTTTATTTCTCTCTGTCCCGATTTTATCTGAAAAATAAACTGAACTCTGTTTGTAAGACACTGTCATTTATTCTCCTGTCTCGGCTTTGTCCTGTCCCTGCTGTAAAAACCCGTGGTAGAATCTCTTTTTTTTTATAAATATACCGAGAGAAGAAGTGGATGCTAAGCTAAGACTGGGCTTTAAGGAGTATTAAAATCGAGGGGGTAATTTTTTGACTCTTTTATGATCTTTTCTAGTTCATTGTGATTGGATTTTTATTCTTTCCAGGAGCGGTGTCTAGAAAAGTAGGGCGGGTGGCCCATCTTTTGCAAGCGTTGCCCCTGATGCTTACCCCCTTCCAGCTGGCTTTGGTTGCCTGCCTTTCCCCCCGCCCCCGGGGGGTGGACCTGGCTTGGCCTAAAGGCCTTTGTTGTTTTCAGCAGTGGTTTTCACTTTTGCTACCCATCGAGTCACCTGGGTGATTTTAAAAATACCAGTACCCGATCCCTAAAACTGATATTTAGGAACTGAAATGCAACTAGATATCCAATGTGTGTGTGTGTGTGTATAAAAAGTTTATTTATTTTGATAGAGAGTGGACACAAGTGGAAGAGGGCGAGACAGAGAGAGAGAGAGAGAGAGAGAGAGAGAATCCCAAGCAGGCTCCCCACTGTCAGTACTGAGCCGAATGCGGGGCTCGAACCCACCGAGCCACCCAGGCGCCCCTGACATCTGTATTTTTTAAAACGGATTCTGATAGTCAGGGAAGGCTGGAAACTGTGCGTTAGTGTGAGGGAGACTGGGAAGGGCCATATATTCCGTCGTTACTAAAATGGCATCCTCACCGGCAGCCGTGTCTGTTTAGATGAGGAACAGAGTGGCAGTGAGTACTTTGGAATCCAGTGGCTCAGTCCCCTCTTGATTCCACCCGCCCTTTCCTGTTTAGGCTGGAAGGGTTCGGTTGGTTCCTGTGTGTTCAGACAAGGTCAGGAACCTGGAGGCATCCAGGGAGGGGTCCACTGCAGTGGGGGGGGGGGGGCGCTACCCGAGGTGCCACCTGCAAATACGTTTTGGCGGCCTTTGCCATTCCTTTGTCTGTTGCTTGGCAGTTTATTATGTCGGAATTATTCCTCGGTGTGATCTGCCTGCTGAACCATACTATTTTTAGGCGCTAACCCACACAATAGGTTTATAAAAAGGCTATTGAACCTTTTGAGGCTGCTGGATTTGGTCTGACAAGGGCTGAGTTGCAGGTAGGGCCTCCCGCCTCCCAGTTCAGGCATGCAGGGTTTTTTTTGTTTGTTTGTTTCTTCGTTATAAAGGGTGCGAAGCCTAAAAATACAGAGGTTTGGTGGTCTGTCAGGTGATGCGGGGTCTGCCCAGCCCTCCTCCGGTGTCCCCGCTCTCCAGACACGTCACTTCACAGGTGTTATTAGGTGGCTAATTTTTATTTCTTTCCCTTTTCCTTTTCCTTGTAAAACCTGCGACAACACGCGCACTTTGTAGCTTGGGGGAAGAACACTTTGTAGCGCTGGGGGAAGAAATGAACGCGTGAAGCATGTTCTTGAATCTCTGCTCTCTGTCTAAAAAGATGTGTTTTCCTCCCTTGAGGGGATCCCCTGGCCCGGGTCTGCTTGCTCGTCAAATGGATTAGACACACAAAACCAGGACAAAATGTTATTTTGTTTATTTATTTTACATTTATTTTTTAATTTGTTAATGTTTAGTTATTTTTGAGAGAGACAGAGACAGAGCCTGAGCAGGGGAGGGGCAGAGAGAGAGAGAGAGAGAGAGGGAGACACAGAATCCAAAGCAGGCTCCAGGCTCTGAGCTGTCAGCACAGAACCCAACATGGGGCTCAGACCCCGGACCTCAAGATCATGACCTGAGCCAAAGTTGGATGCTTCACCAACTGAGCCACCCAGGTGCCCCTAAGTGTTATTTTAAACTCATTTTTAAAATGGCCATTGGAGGGACACCTGGGTGGCTGGGTCGGTTAAGTGTCCGACTCGGTTTTGGCTCAGGTCATGATCTCATGGCTCTTGAGTTTGAGCCCCATGTCAGGCTCTGTGTTGACAGCATAAGCCTGCTTGGGATTCTCTCTCTCTTTCTCTCTCTCACTCTGCCCCTCCCCTGCTTGCTCTCTCTCTCTCTCTCTCTCTCTCAAAATAAATAAGCTTAAAAAAAACAAACAAACAGGCCATTGCAACTTGCTGGGTTCTGATCCGTTGTCAGAAATATGCAATCAGTCCATTAGGAGGCAGAAACATGAGGTTACTCGTAGTTGCAATGGAAAAATAATCTCTCACTGTAAAATAATATGATGCCCTTAAAGTGTCCACATAATAGATTGGATATTATTTATGATTCTTTTCCTTTATTGAATCTCCCACCATTAAAATGCCATAATAGGCAGGGTATCAGGATCACTGCCGTATAGCTTTGACTTTTTAAAGTACATGTCTTCACAAAGATCATACCCAAACTAAATCATAACTAGGCACTTAGCCAAGAAAAGATGTTCTTTGGCCGTGCTTAGTGAGGGGATAGCCTCTGAGCTATCTTTGATGACTTTTATGGTTAATACTGATGGTTTTTACCGCCGTCTTTCTGCTGGTGTTACAAATTTATGACTCTCCTTCCTGTTGGGATCTGTGTCACTCTATAGGACAGGCCTGGCCCGCCTTGTCAAGGGGAACATTTTGGTTTTCCCAAGTACATTTGGACCATTTTCCCCGTTTCTTCTCGTCAGTATCTCTCTAGGGTCCCATACCCTCCAAGCTTCCTTGGGGATTGATCTAGGGATCTCACCCGTGCCCATGCCATGGTTATCCTCTCTGCACCTCTGAGAGGGTCTGGAGCAGTGGGGACTCCCCAGGTGATTGGCTCTCTGGCCTTCCCTTCACCTCCGGCCCCGAAGGGGTGTAGTAATTTCCAAACCTGCTTATCAAGAGCCACCAGAGGCCTTTGCCAAACTATCCGTTCCCAGGCCCACCCTGCACGCTGCCCTGTGTCCCCTTCTCTCCTGCCCCTGGACTTTGAGTCACAGGTTAAGGTGGAGGCTAGTAAATGGAATTTTCATCAAGATCATTCTGATACAGTTGTCTGTATGGCTCCTTGGAGGTTTGGGGACCACCCGTGTAGCCCAAAACCTCATGGTACAGATAAGATATTCGAAGCCCAGCAATGATGATGAACTTGCCCAGGGTCGCACCAGAAGACATGCCAGTGAAAGACAGAAGACAGTATCCTCTTACTTTTGTGTTGTGAATGCAGAGGTGGCAGAAATGACCAGGAAGTTAAATGGCACCATTTATCCTGGACACGCGTTAGTTTTCCGTTTCTTACTATCCGAGTCTCTGTGTGTTGTGTCTCTGTAACAGAGGAGCATAGGATGAGTTGGCGATCTATGTACTCACCCAGCCCAGGACCAAACTCAGATATACAGGCACAGGAGATCCAGTTGGAATTCTTGTATAGCGAAAGAATTGCTAAGTGTTACTGTTTTTGCCATTGTTTCGGTCTCATGTTTGTGTTGAGTGGATGTTCCGATTCGCTTTGCCCGTTGATAATAATATAAGCAAGCTTCATTTGACGAAGCAGGTATGTAACAGGGGCTATTCAGAGTCTGGCCAGGAGATGCCTAAGACACACAGTCCTTATTCTGATCACATGGAGACAGACGCGTATTTGCAAATCCATTTAAAATTGGCAAAGCTGACTTCTTGAAATTTATCTGAAACCTTACTCTCTTTGACCGGATAGGTAATTATTTGGAGTTGGGAAGATAATCTGTGAGGGTAAGAGGTCATTCATGGCATTTGCCACGAAGGTCCAGGAATTCATTTTATCTCCCTGACTTTATCTTACCGACAGTGGAGGTTGTGGTCTATCTCCCAGGGAACTGGTACATAAGGGAATGACTTTTTATACATGTGAACCAATGTATGTAATGCCACAATGTGTTTATCCGATGTGTGGTGGGTACGTAATAAATACGTGACGAAGAAAGCTTAGTGCCTTAAAAAAAAAAAAAAAAAAAAAAAAAAAAAAGCTTCTTTTACATCACGGTTCTGGCTCAGGATCCTGCAGTGTTTCTGTTGAGGTTTTTCCGCTCTCATAAATATCTGCACTCTAAAATCCAGTACCCTCGGTGGGATGATTTACATTTCTTATATGTAAACTGTTCATTTGGGTAATTTTCCCAGTAATGGTTCCTTTCATGATTCTGTCCCCTTTGAGAAATGATGTCCACTTAGCAGCTTCCATTTCTCATTGATTTTAGAACTTATCACCAACACAGCCTGGGTCTGAAGCCTGCTGTGGGAGAGGCTTTGCACCAAGATGACTGGCCTCATCTGTGAGCCTCCTGAAGGCTGGAGGCCTCGCCCTGCCCCGGGCCCCCCTCCAGCTCAGTGCCGCCCCTCCTGCCCACATCTGCCAGATGCACAGGCAGTAGAAAGCTGGAGGTTCTTCCTGTGGACCACGTCGGCCAATAAGCAGTGACTTACTTTGCACGGGCGCTAAACCGTCCCTGGAAAACCTTCCTGTTTCTGAGGAATTACGCCCTTTTAAGGGGATCTGTGGGTACTCACTAGCCCGATAGGCAGACCGTCTGAAAACGAAGACTGAATTACATTGTGTATTTCCAGGGGTTTTATTAAAGACCGCTGGGCTACAAGATCAACGGGGAATAGCGGTGTCTTCCAAGTGTGATTGTTTAGTTATAAGTTACTGACGACCAGATTACTGATGTCTTATTAACGGCTTGGTTTGGGGATGTGATTTGGGGTCCAAGGTGGCCGAGTAACTGTATCCCAACAGTCTGGTGGGCAGGCACGCGGGATTGCTGGCCAAAGTGAAGTCAGCAGCATCACAAAGAGAACTCTTTTTTATGAGCTCAAATGGAGTTTCTTTGCTGGCAGCACGGGGGTAATTCTGTTCTGGGCTAATTCTTTTATTTATTTATTATTTTTTGATATGAAATTTATTGTCAAATTGGTTTCCATACAACACCCAGTGCTCATCCCAACAGGTGCCCTCAATGCCCATCACCCACCGTCCCCTCCCTCCCACCCCCCATCAACCCTCAGTTTGTTCTCAGTTTTTAAGAGTCTTTTATGTTTTGGCTCCCTCCCTCTCTAACCTTTTTTTTTTTTTTTTTCTTCCCCCTCCCCCATGGTCTTCTGTTAAGTTTCTCGGGATCCTAAGAGTGAAAACATATGGTATCTGTCTTTCTCTGTATGACTTATTTCACTTAGCGTAACACTCTCCAGTTCCATCCACGTTGCTACAAAAGGCCGTGTTTCATTCTTTCTCATTGCCACGTAGTATTTCACTGTGTATGTAAACGACAATTTCTTTATCCATTCATCAGTTGATGGACGTTTAGGCTCTTTCCATTATTTGGCTATTGTTGAAAGTGCTGCTATAAACATTGGGGTACAAGTGTCTGGGCTAATTCTTCTGTGGGCCCTGAAAGGCCAGCCGTATTCCGTGTGAAATAGAGACAAGGGAGTCGACGGGGATTAAAAGTGACGAACGAATTAGGGTGAACCAACGGGAAGGAAATGTGTTTCTAGGTGGATTTGCTGACAGGTAGGTTATCACCCTCCCTGTATCACGAAACTTTTATTCCCCTGATAAACAGATGCAGTCAACTTATATCTGCATCCAGATATCTTATATCTGCAAGCCAGCCTCCTCTCAGAAAACCATCACAGCTCACTCCCAACCAGAGAGCAACCTCCTGATTTCAAGTAATAGACACAGATCTTCACATCCCGATAAACTGAAGGGCATTCGTATGTGTATCCAACGGCTTCTTTACTTTGTGGGGGAATCCCTGTCAAAAGTAACGTGTATTCCATCTATAATATTTGGATAGAAAGAAGGAAGTAGAATCACCCCACATACCAAAAGCTGAAGATAAAAACCAAGAACATCATCTTTTTTCTATGAATAAGTGTGTCTGTATATCCATGTGTGGTTGTATTCTGTAGTTGTGAACATCCTGTATGTGTATCTGGGTGTGCTTTCATTAAAGCATTCTGTCACTGTCATCATTTCACTGTCTTTCTAAACAGTGTTTTTAAAGCCAGGACATTTAATGTCTTTATTTTACTGGAGCCAGCGTGGTTCTTTTCAAGAACACAGAGCTGGGCGAAGGGGGTTGCCCGTGTGGCCCCCAGCTTTGGTGCCCTTGGCTGGGGAGCCAAAGACGTCCCATGCCTCTTAGATCGAACCAGAGCTGATTGAGTTTATGTCATTATTTGCCCCTATTGAAAGTGTCCCCGTCTGTCTGAAGATGTGGAAGAAAGCGTTTATTAGATGAGACGCTGTTGCCTTGTGATAGAGCTCTGCGTAATGAAAATTGACTCAGCCTGGCTGAGTTCTGTCCCGATCCCTGCTTTTCCATTGGCAGGCAGGAGGGAGGGACGCTCAGCTCCAGCTCCGACAGGCGGGCGCAGAGGGCTGATGTCTGAGGTTGCTTGGGTAAATTCAGACACTCCCTTACTTTACATACTTGAGATCACCCACCCACCCACCAGTGGGATGAGGACTGTAAAGTGTGAAATTAACACATCAAGCGAATTTATATCATGGTAGCCTTGGGCTGGTTTTTGCAAATTAAATTTCGCAGAAATTAGCCTCAGCCCTGCCAAGGCAGCATTAATTTAGTACTGGTGAAGGCAAACTGTTTCTGTGACATTTCCAACCCTGAGAGATAAGAGTTTACTTTTACACCCAGACAGTGGGTCTTGCTCAGTAAATTATTGTCTGTTGGGTTAATAAAAAAGAAAAAAAAAAAACAACAACATCAAAAACCTACTGTTGATCATAAGTGATGACCCTCAAGAAAACATTATACACAGTGTAGAAGTTGGAAGAAAACATACAGGAATATGTAGGATATAGTGCATCAGCCCGCAGAAATGCCAGCCAACTCTTCCAAAAGACTTTTCTGGGTGATATTCATTATTTGACATTCAGAAAAAAAAAAACAGTTTTTTAAAATATTTTTTAACACTTTTATATTTATTTTTGAGAGGCAGAGAGACAGAGCATGAGCAGGGCGAGGGGCAGAGAGAGAGAGAGGGAGACACAGAATCTGAAGCAGGCTCCAGGCTCTGAGCCATCAGCACAGAGCCCGATGCGGGGCTCGGACCCACAGACCGTGAGATCATGACCTGAGCTGAAGTCGGACGCTTAACCGACTGAGCCACTCAGGCGCCCCCCCCAAAACAATTTTTTTTAATGTTTGTTTTTGAGAGAGAGAGAGAGAGAGAGAGACAGTACAAGCTGGGGAGGGACAGAGAGGGAGGGAGACACAGAATGAGAAGCAGGCTCCAGGCTCTGAGCTGTCAGCACAGAGCGCGACACGGGGCTCGAACCCATGAACCGCGAGGTCATAACCTGAGCCGAAGTCAGACGCTTATCCCACTGAGCCACCCAGGCGCCCGTGTTCTTTGGCATTCAGAAGAAGAAACAATCTTTTTTTTCACTGCACTGAGATCAGATCTGTGTCTCCAACCCATCACCACATTAACCAAGCTAACCTGAGTATGTGATGAGAGTGCCCACTTAGTAATTAAATACAATCATGGGGACCCCCTCTCAGTCTGCATGTTATCTGCCTCGAGGTAGGCAGAGATCAGGATGTCCTGAGAGAGTGTTCCCTGTCGCATGGCTGTCGTTTCTCCCCCTCTGGATGCCAGAATTTGCTTTGGGAGTCATCTTTTCCCCGTGCCCCAAATGCCTGACCAAAACCCCCTTTTCAAATTCTGTTTTGCCATTAGTTAGGAGACGGCTCTTACAGGCCTTGGCGCGTCTCGCTCTGTAAAGTTTCAATCTCGGAGGGTGATCTTTCCTTCTTCCTCAGCTCCCCGGGGAAGTTTTCATTGTACAAGATGAAGGCCCGTGGCAACTGACTTTCCAGGGAGGGTTCTGTTTGAACGATGTCGTTTGGACTTGTCGCTTTTTCCAGTAAGGCTGTTCCTTTGTTTTGGCTTGCTCTACGTAACCAGCCTTGCTTTGTGGATGTCGATGTAACCATTTATATAAAAGTATCCCACCTAAATGTGTTACATGTACGACTTACCCCTTGACCGTCACGTAACAGTGTCTTAACAGGGTGTTTGGCCCGCCGACGCGATTCAGCTCTGGGCCGGCGGGCAATATTGCTGGAGACGAAAACGTTCTCAGGGATGATCGGGGAGTCCATAGTGCCTTGCAATGTGGCTTAACAAGAAAGAGCTGAGCGGTAGGGAGTGGAAAGACTGGTTGAAGTCACCCTTTGGCGGGACCTCGTGTTCTGCGGGGCTGGGAGAGAAAACAGCACGCGTGTGAAGACACGAGGAGAATCTTGTAGCCCCTGGACCAGAATCAGACACCGGCTCCTGCTCCCTGTGTCTTCCAGTACCTTCCAGCTACCTCAGCTCTTCAAGCCCCCGTGTCCCATTCAATGGGGATCCTGGGAACTACATCCTAGGGTGCCTTATGTAAAATAGAAGGCTCCACCCGCGGAGCAGGCATTCAGTATGTTAGGTCCTCCCATTCATCCTGGCTGTGGAGATCTGAAGGTCCACAAACATTTCCACGATCTCCTACCGTGGATTTGACAGGCACCTGCTATGCCAGCCTCCTCCCGCCCTCTGTCCCATCATTTTATTGAACTGCCCACTTCAGTATTTTTTTTAATGTCCATTTATTTATTTTGAGAGAGCCGGGGAGAGAGAGAGAGAGAGAGAGAGAGAGAGAGAGAGAGAGAGAGAGCACAAAGAGGGGAGGGAGAGAGGAAGAGGGAGAGAGAGAGAATCCCAAGTGGGCTCCTTGCTGTCAGCTCAAGCCCGATGTGGGGCTGGATCGCACAAACCTCCAGATCACGGCCTGAGCTGAACTCCAGACCCAGATGCTTAACCGACTGAGGCCCCCAGGCGCCCCTTCAGTATTTGTTAATCATTTGCTGATGGAGCCTGGGGGGAAATTTACCTTGTTTGGGTGTAGGGTTTTCTCTCCTGGCTTGACTGCTGCCCCAGAGCTGTGAGAAGTGTTGGCTTGTGTCCCCGAAGGCCTTTCCAGTTCCCTCTATCCCATATTCAAGGAGATTTTGGTATCTGGGTCAAAACATTGAGTGAAATGAACTTTTTTTTTTTTCTTTAAGAGTAGTTTGACCACTTTTAAGCATCTTATCAGTTTTTTGCAGACTTAATGTGATCCGGGTATTCATTAACCTGGAACGCTTCAAGTTGTCTTTTAAGTGTTTGTGGAAGAGAGGATAACAGCCTAGTTTTACAAAGCAAAAGTTCAAAGTTCCTCAAGTGCCCTTGGAAACAGCTCCTGAGGTCTCCTGACTTTATCTTGTTTCGGTGTCTGTTGTTAGTTTTTCCTGGACTGCAGACTTAGGCGTCTGATGAATCCACACCTGAATGAAGTTCATGTGCCCCACTGACAGCTGCTCGGGGCCAGAGGTTCGATAGCCAGCGGTGTCTGCCGTGTGAGAGCACATTTGCAGAATGGATTCTCATTTGGTTTGTCCAACTTCACGGGGGCCTCCCTGCCTGGTCTGGTCCCTGAAGGGGAGAGAAGAAAAGTTTGGGAGTTCAGTCTTTCCTTTAAAAACATAAAGGAGCTTAATCATTTGGGTCACCTTGCTTAAGCAACAGCAATATCACCAGCACCACCACCAAAAGAGCCCGGGGCCCCAACAGATGGCCTAGATGTTGGGGTTTGTGGGGGGGCCCAGGGCTGCCAGCAAAACCCCGACGACAGAGGCTCGGTCGAGCTAGTTTTTAGAACAGGCGGGGATAGCAGCTTCAGTTAGATACATGTCTGCACATTGAACTCTTGAACAGCTCAGTGGATCCTGGATTCCTGAGGCCGATATTTCAGACTGGGGGCACTCTTGCTATCTTTGGCTGTAATGTCATCTCCGAGGAATCCCGTGTTAGCTGGTCAGGGGCTATCACCGAGCTTAGGTGATCCTTCAACTGTTGACCGTCTTCTGGGTTAACTCTGGCTTGTCTTTACCTCAGAATGCCATTCCAGGACCTCGTAGCAGTATCCAGTTGCTAGGGAAGCAACTTTTTTCGTGAACACCCTCGTGATGAATGGATTTCCCCCCCCCCCCCCCCCCCGCCCCGCCCCACGCTTTTCTATAAGCGCGAATTCCCAGTAGAAATGTGTTTTTGGGCTTTCTAGGACTCACAATGCAGAGTCCGGTCTCTCCTGCTGTTCTGTCCTTTTCATCCGTTCGTTTATTTGGGATTTCCAAAGACTGAGTGGGCTCCCCGGTTCTTTTTGGAATCTGCAGATTTTCTGTGAAGCTGATGTCACAGTCTAGACCTTTATCCTTACATATGCAAATTCTTAGATTACATTTAGCAGCTGGGGGCTCCGTCAGAGGGGGTTGACAAAGGTGGAGTACTTGTGACTGTCTGCCTTGCCCTGGCCTCGGTGAGAGCCTGCACCTGGCAGAACAGTCGGTGGCCTTTGGGTAGAGTGCGTCTTCAGGAGTCCTGATGTGTAGACCTGCCCTTGCTCGCCCGCCTGGAGGCGTTCCAGGTCACGGTGGGTTCGGCTGCCCCAGGGGAGCCCTGGCCACCGTGGACCCGAATTACCTGCTTTCCTCCACACATACCTGCTTCCTCAGTCCGGCCTGAGTGACCTGGGAGGCGAATCCTTGAGTCCCAAACACTCCTCTGTCTTGATTTTGGGTACGGGGCTTACAAAACAGCGGGATGAATATGTCTCACGGGGTGATTTCGTTTGTTTGATGTGAGCGTGGCTTGTTTTCCCAGCAGTGCTGAGATCAGCCACGTGACGGAGAGCCTAGAAGGTTTGCAGACGTTTGCCTCGTATCTGATTCTAAAGTAGAAGCCTCTGCCAGCGTGGGCTCATTAGTGTACGTGAATGTGTAACCTCAGTTCTAGCTTAACTTACTTGCTTTTATTTTATTGAGAGGTGTGTAGAACCTCTCAGACACGCATTGTTGGGAATTCTTTCCGTATTGCTGTTTTTATTTATTTGTTTTAAGTTTAAGTTAAGGTTAAGTTGTTTAAGTTATTTTGAGAGAGAGAGAGAGAGAAAAAAAACGCAAGTGGGGGAGGGGCAGAGAGAGAGAGAGAGGGAAAGAGAGAGGCTCCATGCTGTCAGAGCACGAAGGGCTCAAACTCAGGAACCAAGAGATCCTGAGCTGAGCCTAAATGAAGGCTTGGACCCTTAACCATCAGAGCCACCCAGGCGCCCCCTCATTGTTATTTTAATAAAAACGATTGAACCTTTTTTTAGCCCGTTTGATAAAATTAAGCTGACAAATACCCTGGAATGCCTGGGAACAATATCCAGCTCGCTTGAGGACAGCTGCAAGGCCAGGGGGCGCCCACAACAAACAGGGGCGGGATGCAGATTGCATTTCTAGAAAGAAAACATCCCCATGTGTGTCCTAGTCAAGCTGTGTGCACAAGACACCAGTAGTGTCCTCCAGTTAACGTGTGTGATTGTCGTCATCCTCCATGAGACCAGTGTCCTCGCAAAAACCAACTGAAGACAAACCAGCAGGGTATTTTGAGAAAGAAAAAGGAGACTATTTTTAGGGAAGCCTTGTGGAACGAGTTTTCCCTGTGGAAGGGTTGAGCATTTGGGAGGTTGGATTAAAGTAAGTTTCTTAAAAATAGAACCTTAAGTGTAAATATTTATTTCCTAATATAATATTATTATTTTAGTGCAGCCACGTCCCCGGCTCTTTTCCTGAGCCAGCCCCTGACGTCTGGGTTGGGGACATCTTTGTCCTGTTCCCGAAGTCCCAGACAGTTCTTGCCACTGATGTGCCCTGTCTCGTATCCAACTCACAGATCTTTCCTACTTTTTCCCTCTCGTCTCGTTTCCTCTCGTCGTGCCATTTAAATAATTTTAGCACTTGTTAACATAGATCTCTCAGAGGCACAGGCAAGGAGATCAAGATGGAAGAGAGAGAGTCAGAGTGTGAGCAGGGGAGGGGCAGAGAGAGAGGGAGACACAGAATGCGAAGCAGGCTCCGGGCCCTGGGCTGTCAGCACAGAGCCTGATGTGGGGCTCGAACCCATGAACCAGGAGATCATGACCTGAGCTGAAGTCGGGTGCTGAACCGAGCCACCCAGGTGCTCCAAAATGCGTTTTACAGTAGAAGAGGATTTAGTCTTCTATTTTATAGGTGGGGGGAAATGTTCATTAGATATCCAGAGGGGGGAGAGACTACAGCCGACCCTTGAACAACGCAGGTTTGAACTGCATAGGTCTACTCATATGTGGAATTATTACAATATATACAGCACTGTAAACAAAGTGTTTTCTCTCCCTTATGATTTTCTTTATAACGGTTTCTTTTGTCTAGCTTATTTTCTTGTGAGAATACAGAATAGAAGATACGTAGCATACAGAATATGTATTAATCGACTGTTGATGTTCTCGGCTAGACTCCTCATCAACAGTAGGCCATTAGCAGTTCGGTTTCTGGGGAGGGAAAAGTTACAATGTAGATTTTCGACCGTGCTGGGGTCAGTGCCGTAAACCCCGGTGTCGCCCAGGGGTCGGCTATACAAATAGAATAGGTGATGGAGTAGTTCCTCTGTCGAAATCCGGGTGGGCTGCTTCTCTCAGTGTCTGGCCGGGACAGGGGCCTGCGCGGTAGTGTCAGTCTGAGCGCTGTGGAATACAGGAACCTGCTCTCATCCCGTGGGTCCTGTCTCCTCCCTTCTTCATTCTCCCCTTTTCTGCCCTAACACTGTATCTGCCATGGTAATCCGTTCGTTTATGCATGCTCTTTTTCACCAAATCCTCATCGATTACCTGTTCTGAGTCACATGCCAATTCTGGAACCCGTCTCCTGGTTTCACCTTGGGTCCTAAAGAAGTCAAGAACAACGGGATGCTGCGTAAACGCCATCTTTGCCCTGAATTGTTCTCGATCCTAATTGTTCTCAATCGCTGTGCACTCTGTTACCCACTGAGCTAAGTATAACGTTTATATGACTACCGTAAATTTGTAATAACGTGTATATGACTACCGTAAATTTGTAAAAATGATTTGGATTGACTTCCTCCGAATCAGAACTTTCTCTGACTTAAAACCTGTCGTTTTCAAGACAAAGGTAACATTTCTCTGCCAGGCGTCTTAAGGCTCAGCACTGGAGCTAAGTAACGAGTCTTTCCGGCTTTCGCTCTTAAATGTTCACTTAACTATGAATCATTGGCTCCAGCCGCACCCACTTGTCCATCAGCCTTCGCCAGGCTCTGCCCGTCCTGGCCCGCGCTGTCCTTTCTCTCTTTGACAATGGCGGGGAACCCTCATTTGAGGCCCCGGTCCCATCTCACCCCCTCCCACTGGGACCTCTTCTCTCCGTCTGCATTCCTAAAGCTCTCGCTGGGAGTACCCCTTGTTTGTCCGTTTTGGCCTCCTGCCTTTCCTTTTCAGTGACTTTCCACATGCTCACACAGCTCATCTTCAGTGAGTTGGGTTCCCGCCCCCAGTGCAGCAGGGGAGCGCAGTAAACACGGTTGGCACCCACACCCTGTGCTCCTTCCAGGCTTTGGATGTTAAAGTTGTAAGGGGCCTTACGTTACGAGGTGCTCCAGACCTAGCCTTTTCATCTTCGAGCTGGAGAAAGGATTGGATCTGGGTCATAGAAGAAAAACAGAACTTCGGCAAGGGAAAAATGAGAGAAGGCAGTGGCTTTGTGTTTGTGCTTTTGGAACACCTACTAGATCCCAGATGCAGGCTCCGTATGATCTCATTGAACCTTCCTGCCAGTCCTACTGATTCCTTTATGATCCCTGTGCAGGGGCCTCTGCGTGGTTCAGTCAGTTAAACGTCCGACTCTTGATCTCGGCTCAGGTCGTGATCTCACGGTTCGCGAGTTCGAGCCCCGCGTTGGGCTCTGCGCTGACGGCATGGAGCCTGCTTGGGATTCTCCCTCCCTCCCTCTCTCTGTCTCTCCCCTGCTTGTGTTCTCTCTCCCGCTCTCTCTCTCTCTCTCAAAATAAATAAATAAACTTTAAAAAACATATACATATAACTCCCGTGTAGGTGAGGAGGCAGCTCACGGATGCCTGCGTGGTTTGTCCAAGGTCCCCCAGCCAGGAAGTAGAGGGAAGATTCTCACTCGCACTTGGTTTTCCCCAAAGCCCTTGCTGTCCTCACTCATCTTGGCCTCCCAGACCACCGTGTTTTGTCTCCTTCCTACTACACTGCACTCACTCCTTCCCTGGTACGTGGTGAGCCGATTCGGCAATAACAATGTTGCCTGCTTTCCCCCCTCTTTAAACCTGTGTCCGTGTATTCCTATTTGTATTTAATCCTATTAGAAACACTTTGAAAACAGTTTTCTTTTCTTTAGCGTTGGTCTGGTTTTTTAAAAAAAAATTTTAACATGTTTTTAGTTACATTTGAGAGGGAGAGAGACAGCATGAGCGGGGGAGGGGCAGAGAGAGAGGGAGACATGGAATCTGAAGCCGGCTCCAGGCTCCGAGCTGTCAGCACAGAGCCCCACGCGGGGCTCGAACTCACGAACCGCGAGATCAAGACCTGAGCCGCAGTCGGACGCTTAACCGACTGAGCCACCCAGGCACCCCAAAAGTATTGTATTCTTTTCTTTTAATGTTTATTTATTTTTGAGAGAGAGAGAGAGAGACAGACAGAGTGCAAGTGGGGGAGGGGCAGAGAGAGAGGGAGACACGGAATCCGAAGCAGGCTCCAGCCTCCGAGCTGTCAGCACAGAACCCGACGCAGGGCTCCAACTCTTGAACCACAAAATCATGACCTGAGCTGAAGTCGGACGCTTAACCCCCTGAGCCACCCAGGCGCCCCGCGTTAGTCTGTTTTAACCCCGTGCACCTCTCCGGGTCCCTGGCCCTGGCACCTCCCGTGGTGGAGAAGGTTCGGCCAGCCTCAGGCTCTGCCGTCGCATCACCAAGATGGTGGAGGGGTTGCCCGCCTCGGATTCTGATTGGAGAGGCGGCAACCACGGCCACGATTATTAATGCTCAGAAAGGCAGCATCAGCTGTTTTCCCCAAATGTTTTTCTGATGCGTGTAATACTGTTTAACTGCTTTTCTGTTTGAAAATGCTGCTGCTGTCAGGATTTTTTCTTGCCTAAATAAAGGTGCTGTACAGACGGTTGTGATTGGCAGTCCTGTTTGCATAAGTTAAAGCTCTCCTTGTAGGGCAATTTCTATATGCGTTTGCAAATATAGAAGTAAAAATAAAAGAACACGGCGTAGTCATTAAGTCTGACTTGCGGCGGATGGCTGGGTAAGAACGTCCATATTTAAAATCCGAGAGATGTAAATATTTGACGTGATATGATGTGACCATACATTCTTCACTACTGATTAGTTAAACCTTCTGGTGAGCTCTCAGACAGATGGTCTTTTGAGTAGTGAACTCCTGTGAATACAGCGAGATGCCATTTGGTAAACTGATGAAGTGGCATTATTAATAAATATTTTATGCAACAACAACAAAAAAAGCCCCCAAAGTGAGAGTGGGTAGTTGCAGCTTGGGAAAATCTCAACTCCATCTTACAGAGAGCTAGGAGTGTAATGCCTTTCTTTTCAGGCATTTTCAATGGGTCTTCTCCATTTCTGCACAGCAGTGGGAAAAAGGGAGATCGCTGTCGGTTTCCATCATCAAACCCTAAGACTCTCTGCCTGTGTTTGTCTGGGCTTCAGGGTGAGTGAGACTCCTCCTCCTTCCTTGCTAGTTAGTGTAATCTAAGGCAGAAGTGATGGAGTGAGCTAGGGATGCATAGAAACAGAATAAAAATGGTCCGGAAGAGGGGCACCTGGGTGGCTCAGTCAGTGAGTGTCTGACTTGATTTTGGCTCAGGTCATGATCTCACAGTTGGTGGGATTGAGCCCTGCGCTGAGCTCTGGGCTGACTGTGTGGAGTTTGCTTGGGATTCTCTCTCTCCCTGCCCCATCCCTCACTCATTCTCTTTCTCTTTCTCCCTCTCAAAATAAATAAATACACTTTAAAAAGGTTTTTTAACGTTTATTTATTTTTTGAGCCAGAGAGAGACAGAGCATGAATGGGGGAGGGTCAGAGACAGAGGGAGACACAGAATCGGAAGCAGGCTCCAGGCTCTGAGCTGTCAGCACAGAGCCCGATGGCGGGGCTCGAACTCACGGACCGTGAGATCATGACCTGAGCCGAGGTCGGACGCTCAACCAACTGAGCCACCCAGGCGCCCCTAAATAAATACACTTTTAAAAAAAATGGTCAAGAGGAGAGATAATATTGACCATGAATTTTGTACGTTTCACCTTGAAATAGAAGTTGGATCAGCAGATTTTCAGTTAAAAAAAAAAAAAAAAAAGGCTTCGTTTTCCTTGCTGTATTTGTGCCTCAGGCCCCTTCCTGTAACCTCCGAGAATTTGAGGCTCATTAGCAGTACCTCACTGATTTGTAATCAGTAGAAAAAAAGTGTCCCACTGAAGTGAACTTTCTAGATCGTGGACGTTCTCATCAAATAGTGCGCCCATCTTGATCATCTAAGCGAAGATGTTTAACTCCTTCTGAGACTTCTCACACCCACCTGGCTTCTTCCGTGGTTCTCTGTAATCTTCCCTGTGAACTGCTCACACTCCAGACAAGGTCTGCTTGAATTCTGCCCACTCCTCCTCAGCCGTGAGGGTTTTGTTTTCAAGTCTCTCCACTTAGGAGGAGTTAGAAAAGGCCCTGGCAGGGGCGCCTGGGTGGCGCAGTCGGTTAAGCGTCCGACTTCAGCCAGGTCACGATCTCGCGGTCCGTGAGTTCGAGCCCCGCGTCAGGCTCTGGGCTGATGGCTCAGAGCCTGGAGCCTGTTTCCGATTCTGTGTCTCCCTCTCTCTCTGCCCCTCCCCCGTTCATGCTCTGTCTCTCTCTGTCCCAAAAATAAATAAAAAATGTTGAAAAAAAATTTAAAAAAAAAAAAAAAAAAAGAAAAGGCCCTGGCCAGAGCGAAAAGCCAAGTTGAAGATGATGGCCCTATATGCCTGGGAGTATTTGCAGTGGAGCCTTCAGAGAAGGAGGGGGCCTCGAGGGGGCGCCCAGGTCGGGTGAAAGGGAGAGAGCCAGGGTATGTGTGAGGTAGGCTGGAAATGGGGGGGTGGGAGGGGAGCGGGGGGTGGGGGGGGGACATGTGTGCCTGGGTGATCTGGGGTGTGGTTACAGCTCTCTTGGGGCAGGGACCACGTGCTATGTGGAAGGCGGGGGGCGGGGTGGGGGGGTCGGTACAAGCCCAAGGACATCCAGCACCCGCGTTTCCATTTGGCATGCAAATCCTGGCTAGGCACAGAAAACTTCTTCCGTTTCCATTATCTTTCCTTGAAGAACCCCACCTTGGCTTTATTCATCTTCAAATTCTGTTGTTTGTCCCTCTGGCCACGTGTTGGCCCCTTGGTACCTCCAGAGGTTCTCCCTGATGGGGCCGATGTGCCCTTCCACTCATCTTGCACGCATTTTCTTCCCCAGCCCCTTCGTGGACCTAGATTTCTCTGCTTTCGCGCCTTTGGACACACTGCTTGCGGTCAGCGTTCTCACAGGCTTGGCTGACGTGGCCCGACAGCCCAGACTCAGCTGGAATGCCATCCCACTGTCACATGTTCCATCTAGACAGGGAGGCTTTGCCGTCCCTGTTCAGGGGAGCCGGGATCCCGTGGGACTGTGTGCATTTACGTGACGACCGCACCGTTGGGAAGGCCTGTCTGTGTCCCTCTCCTTGGGCTTCTCCTGAGGCTAAGGACGTGTTCCCTCCCTTCCAGCAGGTTCCTGGGAAATGGTTGTTGATATGATAAATGAATGAAGTGTATTTATGGAGCCGATCGTTGTTTGGGGTTATAAAACAAATGTTTTGTCTAGGAGTCTTAGTAACGTGGGAAGGTAAGTGGCAGACAATATGGGCATTCTGCGTTTCACGCTAAGGACTGGGTATGTGGGGGGAGGAAACAGACTGGGGTGATGAAGGAATGAAATTGGTTGTAGTCTCTGGGGGTTTTCCCTCAGGACCAGGGTGGCTCTTCATACTTGCTTATCATACCAAACCTTAATCTTGTGAGCCCGCTACTCAGGCAGCCAGGACACTGAAGAAGGAAACCATCCAATCCTCGACCGTGTGGACTGCAGAATCCACGAGAACCCTTGTGACCTGGGCTCTCCTGCGGCGTATGCTTGATTACTATAGTTTTGTTCATAGTCATATTTAGTTTCCTTTTGCCCAAGCGATTGCTCTGTAGAAAAGCTGGTCTGTAAAGGGAGTGGATTATGTCATTACTTCTCTAGAAAATTGGCTCTCTACTTACACTTAGGATTAGTGTCTGAGAAGAATGGGAAGCGTGTTTTGGGACCGCGGGCCCTGTGTCAGGCCCCAGCCGGGCCGTCCCGTGTGGCCTTTGTGCAGCACAGATGTTGAGCCAGTGCCCACGAGCAGAGTCGCTCGTGTCCCTCTCACGGCATCCACGGCTCGGCCGCGGCTCTGCAGGTGAGGGGCTTCTCCCACACCGCACATCTTAATATTTCAGAGAAGGTTGCATGAAGAACTCGGAAACAAAATACATATCTGGGCCAGATAACTTTGGCCGGGCGCTTATGCGCAGGAATTGCTTCAGTAAACATTGCAGAGGGCCTCAGAGAAACCCCTCTGTGAGTGACGTGGGGTCTGGACGACGACAATACCGGTACTCTTTGCCCAGACCGGTGGCTGTCAAAGTTTTTATGTTTGATTGCTCTGCTCTGCCCTCTCCCCACCTCAGAACACATTCTGGACACCATGAAAGTGATGGTTCTGGAAGTACCTGTGCCTGTTGCCCCGTCCCTAGGGATTACCTGAGCACCACACAGTGACCCCCTTGCCCAGACAGGGCCTTTCATCCTGTTCGGGCTGTGTCCCCGCATCCCGTGATCACCCGGACGTGACTTGCTCACTGTGGGTACAGCCGTGTGCCCTCATAAAAATCTGCCTTTGGCAGGGGCTGGGGGTCGGGCAAAAGTGCGCTTTTCTTATTACTTATTTACAGTTTTATTCACTGGGGGAAACGTACTCACATGGTCCAAAAGCATATCCGGTGAAAAGTTGTCCCCCACCCTCTGCCCGCCATCCACGTCCCTTCCTCACAGCATCTAGGGTATCCTGCCCAAGGCATGTTATGCATATCCAAGCAGATACTAATACTTCTGTTTCCGGTCCTAAAATGGTAGCATGCTTCGCATCTCGAACAGCCCCCCAAACAACCAGAAAACAAGCAGAACAACAAGAACCCCTCTAGTCCAGAAAGCCTTTCTTGACCAGTCAGAAGTCTTGCTCTCTTTGTTTCCGTTTCCTCAGAAAGTGTATGATTCTCTGGCAAACTGACAGAATTCTCCAGAGACCCCCCCCCCCCCAATCTCTCCTGCTTCTGAGGGCAGTGGGGAGTGCCTCCCGCCTCACCTGTCTTTATCTCTGTGCTGGCTGCTCTCTCCCGGACTATGCCAGTTTGTTGGCTAAACCTTAACCATTTAGTTTTCTGTGGCCTTGCACTGTGAGGCCTTGACTGTGAGCTTGAGACCCCCTTTTATACTTTTCTGTGCCTCATTTTTAAGGTAGGGTAATTACAGGGTGAGAAGTAGTTCATCACTAGACCTTTACTGAATGAGAGGTATGTGAATTCCGGTCTCTTTATCTCTAACTTCCTAGAGATGAGCTTCCTGGATATTCCTCAGGTGCCCCGTTTAACACCCCCAGCCCCTCCTTCATGAAACATCCCTTCCGGCCATCGGCCCATCATTCTTCTCAGCTGAGCTTAGACTTCCTGTTTCCTTGTCTCTGGTCTCACGTTCATTTGTGAGAATGAACCCCCGTAAGGGTTAGTTTTAAAGTTGTCAACTTGCCTCCGCTGTAAGCCCCGAGTTACCCAGTCAAGGGCGCTAACCTAGGCCTCGCTGAGTAGGTATTCTATAGATGGACTGACTTCCACTATCAGTTGACTTGAAGTAAAGGAGACAATGGGTGGGGCTCATCCAATCAGTTTGAAAGGCTTTAAGAGCAAACCTGAGGTTTCCCTAAAGAAGAAAAAACTGCCTGTGGATTTGCAGCTTCCGCCCTTGTCTGGGATTTTCTGGCCTGTTCTGTGGATTTCAGACTTCCCAGCTCCCACAGTTGAGTAAGCCGATTCCTTTGCGTCTCTCTCCTCTCCCTTCCCCGCCACCCCCCATACCCAACTAGATAAACACACGCTGTTCCGTATCTTTGGTAGAATCCTGACTGCTAACACCACCGGTGACAACTTTTTAGGAAATATCCAGTCTTGCTATTTTCCTGGTTGACAGTTGGGATTGACTCCCCATTGCCTGCAAAAGCTCACAGCATGAACACGAGACACAGAGTCCCGAACCTCTGGCTTTAAGCTCCCTTTCCATCCTCCCTCACCTCTCTCTCTTGAGAGCCCTGGTCCTCTGTGTTGTAGCCGTCCCGCACCCCGCCCCCTTCCCGTGCCTGTCATGCCTTAATTTTGTCTGCTGCTCTCTTACCTGGATGCCCACCCCTTTCTTGTCCACCTGCTCATCCTTTGAGGTCTGACTTCGGTGCCATTCCTTCTGAGAAACCATCCTGACCAGCCCCACCTCGGACCGTTGGCTGTTTCCTCGATGCTTCCATGGCACCTTGCAGTTCTCTCTTTGGTCGTGTCAACGTCCACATGTTTTGATCATTTGCGTGTGTCATTCCTTTGCTTAGGCGGCTTTCAGGAACTGAGTTTTTGTCACCCACGGCGCCCGGTGCCTCACACAGTCCCGGAAGCAGGGTAGACCCCAGTGCACGAGCAGAAGGAAGTGTGTCCACTGTCGTACTGCTTTGCGTCTGTCGGCGGGGCTGTGCTGCCCGCTTGTCCCACGCCGAGGAGGCCAAAGCGTGTCTGTGACCACACCTGCGACACTTCTCAGAGCCGGGTGCTGTGTGGTCTGGTGCCGCGGGCTCTCCGTCAGTGTCATTGGCTGCCGGCTGGGCAGAGGCTCCCGTGAAATCTTTTACTAGACCAAGCGGGAAGTTCATAAAGTGTATTGACTCTTACAAGGGAAGAGTGGGCCATAAGAGCCCTTTCGTAAAAGGAGACGAAAAACGCGAAGTCCACGAGGGTGGAAATTTCTGAAGAGTAGCAGCCTTTTAGAGTTTCCTTTCCCCTCTCAGCGCAGTAGAGAAGTCTTGTAGGAAGAGCGGAGGTGTTTTTTCAGGTGTTTTTTCAACATCTTCATACGCCCGAGTCAGGTTCTGTGGTGTAGCCAGCTGACTGCCAATAGCCTGGACGATGCAGAATGCACTTTCTGGCTAGGCTTTGGATCAGCCCGCCGCTTTGATTTGTATCTAAATCTCTCCGGTTTCCATTAGCGTCAAGATTTAGGCAGGGCCCTGGGTCTGCTGGAAGATAAAAATGGCTTTTGGAGTTTTGTCATCTGAATGTTCCTAACAGAGGTAATGGCAACACGGTTGCGGATCGGATCCTGCGCACATCAGTGGCGCCCGGAGAAGGAGGAAGGGAACTTCTGCTCTGTGCGGAAACAATTGACATTCTGAAATGCTGTCTAGCAATTTTGCCCTGTTACTCTAGCTCTTGAGAGGAAGCCGGCAACGACTTATGAAAGCAGCAATACAGATCTATACTGACCTAAAAGAAAAAAAGTCATTGATGCTATAATTGGAAAAAAAAAATAATAATATTCTATCTGTAGTACCATGTAAATTTCATCGTCAACATTTAGATAATCACAGTGAATGAGAAAACCAGAAGGCACCTGCACCCTCTCTCTTTGTATTGTATACACGAGTGTGGTGCATATAGTTAATTGTTAAGCTGTTTTATCATTAAATTCTTAACAGTAGTTAAGAAAAGTTTTTGCTTTTCCTCGACAAATTGAATTAAAAAACCCCACAATTATCATGCTTTTTATCAGACTAGAAAGCCTTTAGTGATTTCAGTTTTTTGGTAGAGAAAACAATCCAAGGACAAGAGGCTAGAAAGAAATGCATGTAAACCACAGCGTCTGTAAGGGCTCTAATGTTATGTATGAATTACTTATTTTTCTGTCTTTTCCCGTCTTTGTGAAGGTAAGTAGATTGCTTTTATTTTTTTTTATTTATTTAAAAAAATTTTTTTTTAACGTTTATTTATTTTTGAGACAGAGAGAGACAGAGCATGAACGAGGGGAGGGTCAGAGAGAGAGGGAGACACAGAATCGGAAACAGGCTCCAGGCTCTGAGTGGTCAGCACAGAGCCTGACGCGGGGCTTGAACTCACAGACCGCGAGATCATGACCTGAGCCGAAGTCGGAGGCTTAACCGACTGAGCCACCCAGGTGCCCCAGTAGATTGCTTTTATAATTAAGCACAAACAAAGCCAGCCCTGGTTCTTCCAGGGCACCGAGGCTCCCACACAGAGCCTGTTAGATATTTGAGTCAAGCACTTTAATTTAAAATTCCTAAATCACATATGAAAATAAGAAGTCTGTACCAGAAGTTAAAAATCCATCACCAAATGTGCACTGTTTGTGGAACCAATTTGTGCCCACATGCATGCTGCCTTTCACCTTTTCAGTGTTCATCTGCTACAGGGAACATTTTAACAATTTATGCTTAATGAAGTGCGGTCAAAATCATTAGGCTTGAAAGTGTCTGTCAGATTACTAGTCACGTTAGGGTGTTCTTGCAAATGGTAATAACTTGTCTTAATATGGGATTGGCTGCTTTTGTGGCTTCGGTAACCATCAGCTTGGCTGATTTTGTGTGTGTGTGTGTGTGTGTGTGTGTGTGTGTGTGTGTGTTCCTCGGGAAGGAAAGGTATGAAAAAGAGCAAACAGTCTTGGGTCTGTCCTGTTTACAAAAGCGTAAACCCTGGTAATTCCTTTAAAAGGAATTCAGGTGCTCAGGTCACAGTGTTGGGGGAGTTACCCCAGGGTGCAGGGAGTGCCTGCCTGAGAGAAGACGGGGATCTGTTTTGGGAGCTCTTCTGATTGAGAGAACATAATGAGAATAGGTAGGTACTTGGGTGCCTTTTTTTCCCACCCTTGGGAGAAACCTTGGTAGTGTTACTCTGGGTGTTAGGAGCCTTTTATTTGATTAGTGAAATAGGTGACCAAGGTGGCACCTTGTACCTAGATTGTACCTAGCAGGCTTACGTACTGTTTCTTTTTTTGCTGTTGTCACATTCCTATACTACTTGGACCGAGCTTGTCTTTTTTTATTATTATTTTATTTTTAGAGAGAGAGAGCTTACATGGGGGAGAGGGACAGAGGGAGGGAGGGACAAAAGGAGAGAGAGAGAGAGAGAGAGAGAGAGACAGAGAATCTTAAGCAGGCTTCTTGCTCAGTGCGGAACTTTACATGGGGCTCCATCCATGACCCTGGGATCGTGATCTGAGCCAAAATCAAAGGTCAGATGCTTAACCGACTGAGCCACCCAGGTGCCCCAAACTTGTCTTTATTAGAGCAGTTATTCCTTTTGAGAGATTAAGATTATTCTTGTCACGTAAGCACATACTTGTATTTGAAAATCTTTACAAACTTTCAATCATGTAAAACATTCCCTATGCCCCAAGATGTCCCAGAGCATGGAAATAGTTCAGTGCCTATTCCCTGTATAAGAGCAAAATTAAGAAGAAAAAAAAAAAAAAATTAAAGATCAAGACTCTTTTTTTTTAAGCATTTATTTATTATTTGTTTGTTTATTTTGAAAGAGCGAGAGAAAGCACAAGTCAGGGAGGGGTAGAGAGAGAGGGAGAGAGAGACAATCCCAAGCAGGCTCAGCCCCGATGTGGGGTTGAATCCACCAACTGTGAGACCATGACCTGAGCCAAAGTCAGATGCTTAACTGACTACCCAGATGCCCCCCAAATTTTAATTTTTATATCAGAAAAGAAAAAACGATTTGTGCTGGAGGGGATTTACATAAATACATGTGGATGCTGCTTTTCTGTATACTCGTGTAAGCCTATATTTAAAGTGCTTGTTATGAAAACATTAATGGCGATGTCATAAATCCCAATTTTCTAAAGTATTGGTGCTTTTGTATCATAAAAAAAAAAATCTTTCCATAGATCGCTCAAATTATGTTTGTGTATGCTGCATTTTTCTATCAGTGATTAGATGGGACACCTGGGTGGCTCAGTCAGTTAAGGATCTGACTTTGGCTCAGGTCACGATCTTACCACTTGTGGGTTCGAGCCCCACGTGAGGCTCTGTGCTGACCGCTCAGAGCCTGGAACCTGCTTCAGATTCCGTCTTCGTCTCTCTCTGCCCTTCCCTCACTCACACCCACTCTCTCTCTCTCTCTCTCTCTCTCTCTCTCTCAAAAATAAAATAAATAAACATTAAAAAAAATTAGACCTCAGGTGAAAACAGGTTATTTTTGCTTAGCTCCGAGTGGCTCTGCTTTTGCCCCACAGGCTTTCATTTGGAAGACACTGGTGGCTCCTGCTGGACAGATCCTGCGCGGGGAGAGATCTAGCTAGTACAGAGTAAGCCTTCTGGAGGAGCCCAGATTTACAAAACGTACTTAACATAACGTCTTGAGGGATTCTTGGAAAACTTAGCTGTTTTGCTGTGGCTGAGGGAATTAGTAGGTGGCAGCGCCTGATTTTTGTCATGTGCAAACACCAGTGTACAAACACAGCGTGCTCCGTTCATCGCCCCAGGCTGTTTGCATCCACTTAGGAGGCCGTATCTAATGAGCACAAGCCATGGGTAGTTCCTCTTGGGGCTCCGCTGGCTTCCTGGAGGGGACCTGGGCATACCCAGACTGCCCGGTGCTTGCCGGATCCTTTACTAGTCATGAGATCTTGGCTTCTGTTTTTGTCAACTGGTCCAAGCCTGTGTCTTCAACCAGCTGAACAAATGACCTTGGGTTCTCACCACATTGGACTTGTCGTAACAATTAAATGAGATAATGTCAATGCAGATGCCTCGTCCACAGATGACCTGAGGTCACTGTATTTTCTTTTTCATCCTTCTGGGGGGTTTGGCCTAAGTTCTTTTACCGCAGTCTCTGGCTTCTCGGACAGTGAGAAAGGAGGGTGGGGGGGTGGGGGGGCATCAGGTGGTGGAGGGGAAGAAGAAGCCCTGCCAGCTGGGGAAGAAATTCCCATTGTATTCCATGTCAGAGGGAGAGGACTGAAGGGGTTTGAGGATTCTGAGCGACTGGATGCGACCAGACGTTCTTCACCCGGGTCATCGTGGTGCCGTGTTTAAGACTAGAGTCGGGTGCGTTTCAGAACTTCATGGCCAAGTACCTTTGCACTGTGTGCCAGGAAGCTTCTTTAAAGGTGCACTGTGCACGGCGTGAGTCATCCTGCTGTCTCAGCTACCGGAAGTGAAGAAGTCCTTATAGATGCATGCCCGCATTTTCCAGGATGGTGCGGATACGGCCCCGCCAGGAGGTGGGAGGTTGAATTCGATTACCCCAGGAGCTCTGCTTGCGTTTGGGTGTCTCTGACAGGATTTCACTGCAGATTAACTATGAAATCAAATTCGCCTTTCTCGGGCAGTAGAGAAATCACCGAACAGCCCAGAGAGACTTTCCCAAGGTTACACGAGTAGGAGGTAGCAGTCCGGTGCTATTTATGTGGATCGTGATAATTGGAAGTTATTACCTCCTTAACTACAAGTGCTAAGTAGTCAGAGGGCATTTTGGGATATCGGAGGCATTGTAATAAAAAAAGGAATGACACTATCTTGTCTCTTCTGGTAAGGGTCTGGGTAGGTATTTTTAAATAAAGTACAGAGAAAAGAGAGAGAGAGATTTAAGGCTCAGCCGAAGACTTCACACTCCGTCCCTGCCTCGTTTGCTTTCTGTGTATCTGTAGGATCCAGGCTGGCCTCGCCTCCGGGTCCTGTGTCTGTGCTCAGCTTTCCCCCGGGGCCAGCTTGTTTGTGCAAGGGTATGTAGCGAAAACTAGCGTTTGGTTAGTGCTAATGTGATTTTCCTTCACGGTTTCTCTCTGTTCAAATATCAGGAAGAAGCATCGGACCAGCAGATAAAGTTAATAGAGGCTGAAGTCCAGGTTTCACCGAACACTTTTATTATGCAAATGTTATTATACTGCGTTGGCTTACTGTCTTACCTCCAAGGTGCAAATAGTGGCAAGAAAATTATTCAGGCTTTTTTCAGTGTCAATAAACCTGAGGTTTTAGGAGACGAAAAAAATCACCGTTCAGTCTCACGTGTTAAAGACCACCTGGTTGGCATTTGGACCGCAGGATGCAGGAAACCTGTAGACGTCAGTGTGAAGGTTTTTGTGTCTTCCTGTCTTCCGAGGTATTTCTGTTCAGTATGTGGACTGGACTCTAGAGCTGTTGGCTTGTTGAAAATTGTAAATCGTTAATAAGTGGCAAGCCCAGAGATGAACTGTCAAGGACTTGGTATGATGTCTGGTGCACGGGGGACATAATGTGGTGGGTGTTGAGGGCGAGGTGCCCGATGAAAGCAAATGACTGCTGCTGATAATGTTCTGGTCCAAGTTTGGTGTTTTTTTTTTTTTTTTTAATGTTTATTTATTTTTGAGAGAGAGAGAGAGAGAGCATGAGCGTGTGCAAGTGCATAAGGAAGGGAGGGGCAGAGAGAGAGAGAGAGAGAGAGAGAGAGAGAGAGAGAGAGAGAGAGAGAATCCCAAGCAGGCTCCAGCACAGAGCCCGTTTCGAGGCTCGAACCCATGAACCGTGAGATTGTGACCTGAGCCGAAATCAAGAGTTGGATGAGTCCAATGCTTAACCAACTGAGACACCCAGGCAGGCACCCCTGTGCTGTTCCAAGTTTTAAATTTTATCACCATACTCCACCCAATGGATTCCTATCCCTCCTCCCCTTCCCCTCCCCTTCTCCCTGTGAGAAGTAAGGGAGATGCTTCATTTTCAGAAATACCAAATAAAAGCTGTGCTGTCTAGTTAACAGTAGGTTTACACCCCAACAGTGGAGTCCCAAACCCTTAGACACTTCCCTTTCTGGTTCTTCTTCCCCGCCCCCTCCTTTCCGTTTAGCAGAGGCTCATTTTGTGGGGTTTGCAATGAGCATGTGCCAAAGAACAAAGGAAGGAGGGACTGAAAGTCTCTGCCTCAGTTCAGGGAACTTACGTTTGTCCAGACTACTTTTTGTCTCATGTGGGCATAGGGGACTTCCGGGTCAGGCTGTAACCTCTGTAGTACTCAGCCAGTGAGGAATCAGGGGAGGGGCTTGTGTGCTAGGAGCCAATGAGGAATCAGGGGAGGGTTTTGTGTGTTAGGAGCCAATGAGGAAGCAGGGGAGCGGCTTGTGTGTTAGGAGCCAGTGAGGAATCAGGGGAGGGGTTTGTGTGTTAGGAGCCAATGAGGAAGCAGGGGAGGGGCTTGCGTGCTAGGAGATAAATTGTCTGCCCCCGTGTTCCTGTCAGACACCCGCTCTTACAAGAATGTTGATTCAAGCCTGGCTTCACCTTGCTCCAAGTCTTCACGTCCCTCCTTTGGTTGGGTTGGTGGGCTTATTTCTCACATTCCCCTGCCCGCCTTGCCTAATTTCTTCTTCTCTATTTCTCTGTGTGTTTTCTCTTCTGCATCCCCCCCCCCCCCCCCATCGCTTGTCCTTCTTCCTTTCCTTCCTTCCTCCCCTTGCGCTGCCCTCTCTGCTCTAACATGTCTGTAAACTGCCAGAGCCCCCGGGTGCCCTTGGTCCTCCTCCTCCTTTCCTGACTGACCTCAGTGCGCTCCGCCTGTGGGTTTCTGTACCGGGGGCGTGCGCCGGCGGCGCAGGTGAAGGAGGCTCAATTGGAAGGTGCCGCCGCATTGTCGTCTGTTGATTTGACCTTGGCACTTAGAAAAGGGCCTGACCTTGTGGAACATGTAGTGCAGGCCTTGGACGCTTCAGCAGCTCCTCTCCCCACCCCACATGGACTTCCAATTTCTGTCTAGGGCCTTCTGATCCAAGAGCAGAGTCCTCATGCTCTTGGTGGACAGGGGCTAGCCCTGTGGTGCAGCTCCGAACTGCCAGGCTGTCTTCTAGAAGGGGAGGAGGGTGGGGCCGCTTGCTGGCTGGCCAGGTCCGAATCAGCACAGTATGGGTGCATAGCATTTCCAAGGTCATGGGTTAAGGGCACAGTCACGTGGGCCTAGACCTACTCTGTGGGGATACAGAATAGACTGAATAGCGCCTTCCTAAAAGATGCAGGAGGGGGGATCTCCTCTCAGGCTTTCCACCCGTCCTGGTAAAGTGGCCTTCAAAGCTCAGTTTGACTCCGAGTTAGCAAGTTAATCACTATTGGCCTTTTACCTCTTCCATGAAATGAACAAGTTACATGAAGCGCTTTTGAATATTCTAGACTGACCTTTGCCTGGATCCTAAACCCTGAGGCTTCTCCCACAAGACTCCTTCATTTGAACTCCTGGGGGCCCTGCCTGAGGAGCCAACTCTTCACCCTGTCAGAGAAGACTCAGGTGGCAGGACTCTACCCCAAGGGCTTTATTTGTCAGATTAGCCTGAGGAATTGAGCTGCTTTTCTGACAGTGACACTTAGAGTTAACTTGGTGGAGAGCTGGAGACCGCAGGGTTGACAGAGGACATCTGAAGGAGATGCATTCTCATTCGGGGGGGGGGGGTGCACAAAAAAGAACGATGTGGCCCCTTCGGTACCTGCATCAGTGATCAGAACAGTTTTAGGATGCGTTGGAAATAGATAAAACTCGTGTCTCTGGAAGATTCATCAGCTGGACCGACGAGGTGACAAAAATAGGGAAAAGAACATGGTATTATATACATTTGCAGATTTCGATGCCAGGGTCACATTTTGGTTTTTCTCCTGACTGGCCCACTGTGGCTTTCCTGGACGAGTACTATAATTCGGGAGAGGATCTGAGATCGCTGCTCAAAATTTACGCAGCGCCTGTATACCTTCTCATGGCCACGAAGATCTAGCCATTTTTCCCGTCCTCTCAGTTGTGTCTGTGGGAGTGTTTGTGTGTGTGTGTGTGTGTGTGTGTGTGTGTGTGTACATGCTTTTTTTTGGCGTGTGTAGTAACAAAACACTAAACATAAGTTTCAAGATTCTACAAAGTAGAAACTAGCAAAACAAAAACAAAAACAAAACCCTG
This sequence comes from Neofelis nebulosa, assembly GCF_028018385.1. Classification (NCBI taxonomy): domain Eukaryota; kingdom Metazoa; phylum Chordata; class Mammalia; order Carnivora; family Felidae; genus Neofelis; species Neofelis nebulosa. Next base: position 3,671,523 of record NC_080794.1, on the reverse strand, counting down.
AAAGATGGCACTGTTCTCTGAAGTGATTCTCTTTGGATAATTTGCAAACAGCAGGATTAGGTACTAAGGTTTAGGTTATGCTGTTTGATACCAGAGGTGAAAAGGTTTCCATGGAAGGGGCACCTGGGTGGCTCCGTCCGACTTCAGCTCAGGTCATGATCTCGAGGTTCTTGAGTTCAAGCCCCACGTCGGGCTCTGTGCTGACAGCTTAGAGCCTGGAGCCTGCTTCAGATTCTGTGTCTCCCTCTTGCTCTGCCCCTCCCCTGCTCGTGTGCTGTCTCTCTCTCTCTCAAAGATAAATAAACATTAAAAAATTTTTTTTTTAAAAAGAAAAGGTTTCCATGGAAAATGGTTGTGACCTTCTGGAAAGGGCCATCTTTCGTGTAGAAAGATGTTTTGAAAGAACGGCTGGGACACCGGTCATTCTTTTACGAAGGGTTACTCTTGAGGTATGACCCCTTATGGAGGGTCACTTAACTGCCCTCTGCCGTGTTGGAGAAGGGAAGTGGGTGCTTGTAGGATTAAAAGACCTGGTAGACTACTCCCGCCCGGGCTGTGTTAGAAACACCCCAGCGTGCTGGAGTCTTTCTTGTTCATACCCTAACAGCTGAATGCTGAGCCCACTGTCAACAGAAACCCCCGTCTGCTTGACCAGCGACTGGTCAGTAGTGGAATAGAAATACTTGAGCTTTGCCCTCATACCCTTGAAATTACCGAGACATTTTTGTGGTTTATACAGTTGACCTTTGAACAACGCGGGATTTAGGAGTGCCAACCCCCATGCAGTGAACAATCGAGGTATAACTTTTGACTCCCTTCAAAGCTTAATTACTAATAGCCTATTATTGACTAGAGAAGCCTTACTGATAACACAGTTGATAGACTCATATTTTGTGTATCGTATGCATTACATACTGTGTTCTTACAATAAAGTAAAGAAAATGTTAAGAAAAGCATGAGAGAAAATACATTTACAGTCCTGTATTTATTGAAATCTGCATGTACGTAGACCCATGCCGTTCACACCCATGTTGTTCAAGGTCGGTTGTATTTCACAAATGTTGTCAAGGCCTTAAACCCAGCCTTCGGACACTGGCCACAGGGTCCGTAAGCGTGGAGCCGGGATTCTCGGCTCTGTGTCCAGCTCCGCAGCCACACGGTGCTGTGAGCTGTCAGCCATCGTGACACCGCCTCTCCTGTCCCAAGGGTGGTGGGACCAAAATTACAGGGTTAGGAATTTCAGAGTTCCTAATGTTGGTGAAGCATCCCTTGTCGCTACAGGTTTTGGATCTGTGAATTTTAATCTGCATTTACTGTGGGAACTGTAAAAAAAAAAAAAAAGAGAGAGAGAGGGATTGCTTCTTCTGTTCGTTTTAAGCAGCTCTTGTGTTTTCCTGTTACACTTTTGGTTTAGTTACAGACTTGTGTGCGTGTGAATATTTGTTAATTCTATTGATTGCAACAGAATTTGTTCCAGGAGCTCTAGGACATAGTATAATTACAGATCGCTTGATACTAGAAATTTACACACAGTTTCTCAAATGAAAGCACCTTCTTTGAAACGTAAACATCTTAAGCCATTAGACTTTCCAGATATTTGGACACAAGAGAAATCGGATTTTCATATTTCAGTCTGTGTCACCTGAACTGTTCCTCCTGTTAACCAGGCATCTTAAGTTTTTTTTAGGCAGAAGATCTTTTTATTTCTTTTATTTCTTTATTTCTTCTTATTTTTTTTTTAATGTTCATTTTTGAGAAAGAGAGAGAGAGAGAGAGAGAGAGAGAGTGGGGAATGGGCAGAGAGAGAGGAAGACACAGAATCTGAAGCCGGCTCCAGGCTCTGAGCTGTCAGCACAGAGCCCAACACGGGGCTTGAACCCACGAACTACAAGATCATGACCTGAGCCAAAGTCGGATGCTTAACCAACTGAGCCACTCAGGCACCCCTCTTTTTATTTCTTTTTTTTTTTTTTATTTTTTTTATTTTTTTAAATTTTTTTTTTTCAACGTTTTTTATTTTATTTTTGGGACAGAGAGAGACAGAGCATGAACGGGGGAGGGGCAGAGAGAGAGGGAGACACAGAATCGGAAACAGGCTCCAGGCTCCGGGCCATCAGCCCAGAGCCTGACGCGGGGCTCGAACTCACGGACCGCGAGATCGTGACCTGGCTGAAGTCGGACGCTTAACCGACTGCGCCACCCAGGCGCCCCATCTTTTTATTTCTTTTAAAGTGATATCGTTCATAGAAACATTGCAGTTGTGAGAGAAGAAGGCACAGACTTAGAACTTTTTATTTTTTTAATTTGTTTTTTGAGAACTCCCTTCTCATTAATCTGCTTACAGATTTTTATTTTATTTTAGTTAAGCGACTCATTTATTTTGTAGCCCGATTCCTCTTAAGTTTGACTTTTTCTTTGCCTGGGTTCTCATGACTGTGGAGTCAAATACCATTCGAAGCAGAGCTAGAGGAGAGTGCTTCCTGCCAAGCAGTGACAGAAGAGGCAAAGAGATTTGTTTGGGTCACTTAGGAATGGAACGTGGCCTTGGATGTCTGTGAATTCCTGAGAATTAAAGGGGATTCCCTCCAGTTTTCCTTAAAGAGTCTATTGTGTGTGAAAGCCTCCCATGCACATAAGACATTGGTAAGAATATTCTACTCCAGGATCGTCGAGATGAAGCCGTGTTTTCAGTGGACGGAAAGATTGGGGCGATGGGTTGCTTCCAGGGTGTAACATGATTCGTAGGTAACCTTGTATTGCTTTTTCCCTTTTCCACCTACCATCTCTCAGATCTCAGACTTGTCCTCTGCATCTGACTGAGCAGGCAGAGCTCTGTTCAGCGGGCTCCTCTGAAGGCCCTCAGCAACTCTGCCCAGGCAGCATGTGCATGCACTTGGCCTTGGCTGCTGTCAGGCACTGGGGGTCAGAGAATTCTCTCCTACTTGAGCTGCAGAACGTGTCCCCAAGGAGAGAAAGTGACTTGAGACTCCAACCTTTATGACCTCGATTGAACATTTAAATCTCTTTTATGTGGAGTATGTGTCACTTACTTTTCTGTCTCCCATGGATAATTTTAGTAGCCCTGATCAAAATGATTAATCGAATTTTTGTTTCTGATTTTCAGAATTTAAGCGTACGTATCCCAAAGTAACTTGTTTAAAGAAATGTCATGATGATATGGCGCAGAGTTCCTTACTACTAGGTTTATGTTTGATGCACATGCGATGATTGGCATCCAACAGCATTTGGACGCTCTTTCATGGTGCATATCCACATTTAGGAGGCAAAGTTAAATGTGGTATCTTTGTATGGGCAAAAATTAATATTAATAATCAGAAAAAACCTAGCATAAGTTTGTTTGTTTCTTCTTTACAATCTGGAAGGAAATTTATAATTGAAGTTTTTTTTTTTTCTGTAAAATGTTATTCTTCGCTTTGCTTAAATGATTTCTAGACATTTGGCTTGCCGAAAACTGTGATTTTGGTTTTGTAGTAAAACCGTGTTGCCAATGAAAAGCATTAAAATTTAGGCTTCTGCTTGTGTCATATTTCAGACTAAAGACATTCTACAATCAAACCGGGAAAATGTGAAAATAGAGATTTATAATGGAAATGTTGATTCAATTTGAGCTGCAGCCAAACATTCATGAGAGAAAATTAGATTAAACAGTAGATGTTTAGAAAGACTTTAAATTATGACAGCTTTAAAAAAACATATGTTGTGGATGTTTCCCAGGCTTCGAGCGGACTCTCTCTGGCAGACTTGTAACCCAGCTCCTTGATGTTTCAGCCATTTATTAAATTCCCTTTTATCTTTCTCTGGACTAGTGGACTCGGAACTTACGGCCTAGAGTCTGGTGATTGGGAACTGTATCTTACACGTTACTCTAGGATCAAAACCTGATGTTGTCAGTGGAAGTAATTCTGTCCTGTCATACTGTATTATATTCATGAGCGTAAATTGCCATTTTAAATTGTGAATATAAAGCTACCAGTTACAACTGATTTATTCCATTTGTCAAAGCCTAACAGATACTCTGTGCAACCAAATTATTTTCATATACTACTCAAGTAGAGGGGGGAAGGGCTTCAAGTTGTACGAAACTGGAATCTATGAGTTGGGAGAAGATGGTAATGGGAGGATTCACTGAGGGGCTGAATGTTAACACCCAGAACGGCAGGTCTGCTGAAGAATCCCCCACAGGACTCGGACTCACTGGGTCCAGCAGCACTTATCCATAGTGGTGATGTATGAGCCTAAAACAGGCATCTAGGGTCAGCGGGAATGCCGTGGGCTGTGGACGCTCCCCGTTAACAGATACATGATTTGCAAATACTTCCTCCCATTTGGGTTGCCTTTTCACGTTACTGTTGACAGTGTCCTGTGAGACACAAAAGCTTCTTATTTTGATGAATTCCAACTTAGTCTCCTTTTGCTGCGTTGCCTGTCCTTTTGATGTCCTATCCAAGAAATCGTTGCCAAATCCAGTGCCGTGACGCATCCGCCCTATGTTTTCTTCAATGGATTTTATAGTTTCAGCTCTCCACATTTAGGTCTTGGATCCATTTCGAGTTTGTTTTTGCATCCGTTATAAGATAAGGGTCCAGCCTCATTCTTTTGCATGTAGGTGTCCAGTTGTCCCAGAACCATTTGTTGAGAAGACTGTCCTTTCCCTCTTGAAGAGTCTTGTCCTTTCCACCCTTGTCAAAGATCATTTGACCACATACACGGGGATTTAGGTCCAGGATCTCCGTTCTATTCTGTTGGTCCGTATATCTGTCTGTATACCTGTGCCACCGTATTTTGAGTACCGTAGCTTTGTAGTAAGTTTTGAAATTGGAATATATGGGAGACCTCCAGCTTTGTGCTTCTTTTTCAAGATTGTTTTGCCTATTCAAGGTCCCTTGAGATTCCATATAAATTTTAGGATGGATTTTTCTATTTTCACAAAACACGTCTTTGGGACTTTGGTAGAGATTGCATTGTGTCTTTAGATCACTTTGGGTAGAGAATTGACATGTTAACAATACAGTCCAATACGGTCCATACACTCGGAGTTTCTTTCCATTCGGTTGAGTCCAGTACTTTCTAGTATATATTTTTCGATGGCAAGAGGACAGATCTGGGTGTATCTAGGCAGTCTTGCTGTTGGATGTTAGTCTAACACTGAACGCGTTGTGCACCTTTTTAGATGAGTCTGGTAGGTGTCTCTGAGCTGTGATTTCTTGTTCTTCAAATGAAAGCCGTGTGAATATTAAGTTTTGTGTGTCTAGCAGGGCGTGTGACCTCTTTTCCTTCCCTTTGTGCCTTTGTGCCAACCGTGGGCGTCTGTATGTGCACCAGCTTCTTCCTCTGTGATCTCCCCAACACTTTGCCTGTGGCCTCTCAGATTTTTAGACTGAACGCTTACCTCGGGATGCCTGCTCTGACTTCAATCCCTTTCTCTGCTTTCTCATTCAGCGTCCCCACTGCAGACTCGCAAGTCCAGCTTTCTGTAGGGATCAGATTTGCCCGGCCAAGCTCTTTAGTCTGTGTGCCTGGGCCACCTGGGATCCAGTGCGTGGAGAAATACGGACTTCGATGAATGGAGTCCACAGGGCCAAAGGGGAGGGGGTGGGGTGGTGGCTTTGAAAGGCGGCCATTAGCGCTGCTTTTGAATTAATGGCCTAATTATACCATATGCTTGTGTAGTGTTTTGTATTTTCCAAAGTACTTTCCTACCCCGTGGATCTCAAAGATGAGTCAATACCAGGAACACCTGAGGAACGTGTTAAAAACAGTCTGGGGGGCCCACACCCAATCTCCTGAGTCAGAATTACTAGGAGGGTGGCTGAGGAACTAGTGTTTTTTTAACAGACTCTTCTCAGCCAGTTTCTGGCACCTGGCCTGGCCCTGGTCCACTCTCAGACCTCCGCAAACCCCGGACCCATCCCCTCCGCTGGTTCTGGAATCTCGTATTCACGGTGTGACAGGCCATTCCTGGACACAGTGGATCAGAGCACCACACCCCAGCAGGCAGGATTTCTTTCCTGTTTTCTCCCCCGGCGACCTGACTTCCAAGTGGTCCAGCATTTCCCCCAAAGTAAAAAGAGCAACCCGGTTGCCCTGTCCTGCCTCCGAGTTTTTGACGCAGACGTGAAGTCTGGGTGTTTGTCCGGATTGGGTCGTACAGCAGCTGAGCCTCGGAATATTTTTCTTCTCTGATACGAATTCCAGTTCCCCAGACCCTGCAGTTCATTTGAACAAGTGTGCTACAGCAGGCGCTTTATTGCCAACGGGAAGTGTGCAAACAGCTTTGGAGGCTAAGTTTACACCCCCCACCCCGAAAACTGTGCAAAAATGCAAGACAGCTGGGTATTTATCATGTGCCCGGTCGAACACGTAATTGAGTTTCCGGTGGGGAGTGCTCAGCAGGTGCTGTGGGGGAGTCCAGGTTTCACCTGGAATGAGGGCGACGACAAAAACAACTACTGGCATTTACCAGGTTTCAGGCACGTGCACGGTCATATTTGACCACATAGCCCACGCCCCTCCGTAGTCCTGCTCATCGCAGTGAGGGTCCCCTTCACCCTTCCTGCTCATTAGGCCGCAAGCCCTTCCTTCACTCTTGTTCTCTCATCCCGCTCAGCCCATCCGTCAGCTCACGTGACCTGTTCTGCCCTCCTCATCCAAATCCAGATTCTTCCGTCCGGAACGCGCCTGTGCTCGCCGCCTAGTTCAAGCCCCCGTCGCCCTCCCCTGCCCGGACTACTGAAGGGGTCTTGCCGTGTGGCCTCCACCTCCACCCTCTGTTCCTTTGCAGCAGACAAGGTGACTGAAAACCCGAGTCCGGTCTCCTCGCTGCTCTGCCCGGAACCCTCCAGGGTAAAAGCCCCCATGATCTGGCCCCCGCTACCTCTCCAGCCCCTGCCCCCAGTATCTTTGCTGTTTCCAGCGTGCGCCAGGCTCACTCTCCAATCCAGTCATTGGATTTCCCTGATAGGACCTCCTCACCCACCCCTCCTCCTGGCCACCTTGCGTGGCTCCTCCCCTCACCCTTCCCCGCAGGCCTTCCGCTTAGCTACCTTACCCTTCTGCCACATCCACATGCATCCCAAACGTGCTTAACCTTCTTCATCCTGTCGCTTTATGACACTCGTCTTTGATAGGTTACTTATTTATTTGTTCCTCTTTATTTTTTAAATTTTTTTCTTTTAACGTTTATTTTTGAGAGCGAGAGAGCGAGAGAGCGAGAGAGATAGAGTGCGAGCAGGGGAGGGGTAGAGAGAGAGGGAGCCGCAGAATCCGAAGCAGGCTCCAGGCTCCGAGCTGTCAGCACAGAGCCTGACGCGGGGCTCGAACTCATGAACCGCGGGATTGTGACCTGAGCCGAAGTCGGACGCTTAACCGACTGCGCCACCCAGATGCCCCTCTTTGTTCCTCTTTCTTACGTGACATCTGCCAGGATACAAGTTCTGTCAACACAAGGCTTTTCCTAGTTGTGCATCCCCGTGTCCTCAATCCTAGAGGCACCCACAAGCACCCTTAACGCACACCCGTGGCTTGTATAGATGATGAAACTGAGATCCCGAGGGGGTTCGAGAAGTTCGCCCAGGGGAAGTGCAGTGACTAAGTACCGAAGCCAGGATTTGCACTCAGGTCTGACATCCAAGTCTCTGTGCTTACAGTCACAGAAGGGTTGTAATTGTGCAATAGAAAGGGCAGGTCTGGGGAGGGAACTCCCAAGAAGAAAGTCGCAGAGGTGGGAACGGCTCTGGTGCGCTGTGGAGACAGTGAGGAGATTTTCGGGGTGGTCTTGTAGACTGGAACTAAATTTGGGAAGGGCCTTACGTGCTATACTGGGGTGCCCGAGAAATTTTGCTTTCATTTGAGGTAATGGTAACTCCTAGCACGTAGAGTTATCGGGGTTAATTCTTGGTACATAGACGGTGCTCATAAATGTTGCAGTTGAGGGCACGTCTCACCAGCGGAGCAAACCCAGGCTGCCGTCACCAGAGTAGAAACTTCTTGGCTTTGGGGCTCACGTCAGTGGTTTCCAGAGCATTCCCAATTTCGGGTTTCGTTTGTTTTCCTCAAAACTAACTAGCAAACGTGAGTGAATAAATTGCTTGGCATCCAGCTGTGAAATCTGGGAGGAAGCTATTTCAGTACGTGAGAAAGGGGGAAAATAGGATGATTTCAGAATCCTGCATTCAACGTTGGGCTTTCTCTTTCCGAGTTATGCTTAAACCAGTCGCTGCTGATGCCAGTGGTGTGTGAGAGCCACCTTTTAAGGCAGTAGGTTCCGGGGCTCATGCCAGACCCTGGGAGCCTGGACCCTAGGGCCCAGGAATCAAGGCATGCACATCTCAGGTAGTCTCGAAAACTGGGAACCACCTGTTAAACCCCCCCCCCCCCCCCCCCGCCCAACCTGTTAACTTCTTTCTTAGAGAGAAGGAATACTTAACCTTTCTTGCTCAGAGACTGGTTTCTATGTTTCGAGAAACCCTTCCAGCTTTACTGCTTGTTTGTGGAGGGACTCGGGCCTGTGCGTTAGGAGACTCTGTGGCTGACCTGTGACGGGGCCTATAAATGCAGGTAGCGCAGGTAGGACAGAGGGCAAGGCTTTCCTCCTCCAGACTGGAAGAAGGTTCTGGTTCAACAGGAGAGAATTCGGGAAAAACAGGTTGGTTCACCTGCGGTGACTGAAGGGTCAGGCAGAACTGAGCTTTCATCACTGGGCCGACTCACGCTCAGGTCTGGGAACTGGCACTTCTGTCCCCATTCACTGGGGTTGGTGGTGAAACCAGGCTTCGTGCGGTTCATGACGCACCGCCTTGATGGGCAGGGTGCCCTCGGGAGTCTGGTACAGACCTCTGTGGCTCGCTCTTGCCTGCTGTTGGCCAAAGTCAGCAGCACCTGTATTTTTCTTACCCCGTGAGAACAAAAGTCACATTTGCAGACCTGCTCCTCGTAGCTGAGGAAAGAGAAGAGGGGTTTGTGATGTCTTACTCACCATTGTGTAGTAAGGTCCCTTGCTACTCTCCAGTTGTATGCGTGTGTGGGTTTTTTTTTTTTTTTTTTAATATTTACTTATTTTTGAGTGAGTGAGAGAGAGAGAGGAGGAGGAGGAGAGAATGAGTCTGGGAGGGGCAGAGAGAGAGAGGGAGACACAGAATCCGAAGCAGGCTCCAGGCTCCGAGCTGTCGCACAGAGCCCGATGCGGGGCTCGAACTCACGAACCGCGCGATCATGACCCGAGCCGAAGTCGGACGCTTAACCGACTGAGCCACCCAGGCGCCGCTGGATGTGTGGGGTTTTCATCTCAGCAGCTAGAGATAGAGGGGAAGAGGGGATAGAGGGGTAGAGGGGAAGGTGTGCAACTCTGGACGCGATTTTAGTTAACAGGAGCGAAGGGTGGCAGCAGGGAATTCCCATGGGACATCCTCTTGGCTGAGCTGAATTCTGGGACCCTGAGCCCCATCAAGTTTGCTTTCCCTGGAAGCTTTTCCTGGTCTCCTCCAAGCCGAGAGCCAGGTCTTGTCCATTGTCCTGTGTCCAGCTGGGTGCTTAGCAGGTAGGGAGGTAGGTTAAGTGTTTGCCGCATGGATAAGTATGGTGTGGACTGTGATACAACAAAGGAACAGAAAATGGTTTCAAGGTACAGTTTCAGGGTAAATGAGTGAGTTGGGGAGGAAGGAGTGCTAGAAGATGGCTTTGAATGCATTAGATTTTGTAGCTTCTTTTTTTTTTTTCTTTCATGTATTTATTTTTGAGAGAGAGAGAGTGAGAGTGGGGTAGGGGCAGAGGGAGAGGGGAACAGAGGATCCAAAGCAGGCTCAGTGTTGACAGCACAGAGCCTGAAGCCGGGCTCAAACTCATGAACCACGAGATCATGACCTGAGCCGAAACCAAAGTTGGGCAACTTGACTGAGACACCCAGGCGCCCCTAGATTTTGTTACTTCCAGGGAAAGAAGAGAGACTTTATAAGCAAGGGGGGTTGTAGAAGCAAAAGATGGGAGGACGCAGACCAAGAGAGACAGAGCGAGTGGGGGAGGGACAGAGAGCGAGAGAGCGAGCGCGAGGGAGATACAGAATCCAAAGCAGGCTCCAGGCTCTGAGCTGTCAGCACAGAGCCCGATGCGGGGCTTGAACTCAAGAACCGTGAGATCATGACCTGGGTTGAAGTCGGCCGCTTAACCGACCGAGCCACCCAGGCTCCCCAGATGGTTTTCTTTTTGCTTGAAGTTAGCAAGTTTGGATAAGGTTGGCTCCTTTGGGGCGAACTCCGGAATTTTGTTTTGATTTTTATTCCTGAGGTTTAGAGGCCATATGCACCTTTGACAAGTTAGCAGTTAGAGTGGAAAGAATGAAGCAGCCTGGATCCTGGTTCTGAGTCTCTCGATTTGCTGTCATTTGACTATAGGCAAATCACTTATTTAATTGCCCAACGATTTTCTTCCTTATCTGTTACCTGGGGAGACACATCTCTCTCTGGTCTCTCAGAGGTTTTCCTGGGATCGAGTGGACATAAGAGAGTTTTGAAAATGGCAAATCGCTAAATAAACGGAATGCTCCTGTATTAACATTTTATGATAAAGAACACATTACTAGTCAAACAAATTCTTTGGGTCCAGCTAGGATTTTTATGAAGCTTATGGTAATATAGATGATTTACTTGCTTGTACTTTTTTTCCTTGTTTGATATTCTGTGTACATCTCAGGACTGGTCCTCATGATTGTGGTTTCTGTGTCTCTTATTCATTAACCTAGAAATTCAAAGAAAGTAGTGATTTCCCATGAACATAAGTTTATAAAAGGAAACAGGGTTTTTGGTGTTATTTTAATAAAATCTTGTATAGCATACTAGGTGGTCATTCTTTCAGTTTTTTGCTTTCAGTCAAGATCTTTGGAGACAGGCACTTTAAAAAAATATATAAATAACCAACCCAGATTAACTAGTATGCATGTGTAATTCAGAGTGGTTTAACTTTTCTTTCTTACGTAGCATTTGGTCCCTACTTATTTTTCTTATTTGAGAGAGAGACAGCGAGTGGGGTAGAGGGACAGAGGAAGAGACAGAAAGAATCCCACGAAGGCTCCCTGCTCAGTGCAGAGCCCGACGTGGAGCTCGATCCCACGACACTGGGTTCCTGACCTGAGCAAAAAGCAAGAGTCAGACGTTCAACCGACGGAGCCATGCAGGCGCCCCTCGCTTCATACTTTAAAAATTCCGGGGCGCCTGGGTGGCGCAGTCGGTTAAGCGTCCGACTTCAGCTCAGGTCACAATCTCGCGGTCCGTGAGTTGAAGCCCCGCGTCGGGCTCTGGGCTGATGGCTCAGAGCCTGGAGCCTGCTTCCAATTCTGTGTCTCCTTCTCTCTCTGCCCCTCCCCCCTTCATGCTCTGTCTCTCTCTATCTCAAAAATAAATAAAAACGTTAAAAAAAAAAAATTAAAAAAAAAAAAAATTCCAAGTCCGGTATGTTGAGGAAGGATTTCCACTTCAGGGCACTGGAATTCATTCCCTGTGTCTCCTGAGATGAAAATGTGTCCCCCTGGAAGGGAACGCCTTATTTAAAGGAGGACACCATGGGAAGAAAGTTCCTTAAGGATTCATTCCAAACATGACTCCTGAATTTGAGGTTTCAGGAAATTTTGTGTTCCCGAGTCCTGAATGAGCTTGCCTTCCTCCTAGCTGCCAGCGCGAGGACGACTCGGTGTAAAAATCAGATGGTGAAAAGCATGAATGAAGCCCTCCTGTGTCTCTCTTCTCTGTCCGGCTGACCTACTCAGTAACTGTGCCACATGTCTCCTGTTTCTCCTTAGGACAGTTTACCGGTGGACAGGAATGCAGAATTTGGACTGCACACAGCAGTAGCTATTACATCAAGCATTTAGGACATTGTCTTCTCCCGTTAGATCATTGCTTTATTGGCGGCCCAGCCTTCTGGGAAGCGAGGTTGCTTTGTGTCAGTGACGGTCCCCGCCTTCCTGAGCCTCCCTGAGCCTCCCTCTGTCTGCCAGCCCTGAGAAGCAGGCCCTGCAGCAGAATCGAGCAGGCAGCCAGCATGGGGGCTCCTGGGAGGGGACGTCACCGTGCTCCCAGCCAGGCACTGGTGTGCGGCATGCTCCCGCTGGCGGGTCGCAGCCACGGCCTCAGCTGCGGGGCGTAAAGCCCCCTCCCGGCTTCTCTCCCTCGAAGGCGCCGCGAGGAGATGGGACTGCGGTGTCCCGTGGGTGACCGGCTGGCCGTGTCCCCCTTTGAACCATCAGTCCACCGTTTGGGTCGTCAGCTCGGAGCAGGGCACGGTGCAGGTGCCTACACATAGACTCTGGAATTGGAAGAACTCCAAACACTGGGTCTTGGAATCCCGTACGAAATGCACACTTCTGTGCAGCACGCCAGCGAGGATTTTGCATGCAGGTGACGCCGGGGTCCCCGGTGAGGATGGCGAGTGCAGGGACAAGCCTGGGGGCGGGGCGGGGGGAGGGCAGGGCGGTTCCTCTGCAGCGAAGTCCACTTTAACTGGCTCTCCCTTATGGGCGCTCCAGGGAGCAGAGGCGCTGTGGACTCTTCTCGAGGGTTACAAGCGGGTGAACTGAGTCCGGAGCTCAGGGAAACGGGAAACCCCTTACAGAGATCATATCCGGTAATGCTCGTTCGCTCGGAGTTTTGCCAGCAGTTTTCTCCGCTTCGCTTCCTGCTTAACCTCGCTCGCTAGGCTTCCGATCTTCGGTCCTAAGTGGGAACAAGTGTCGTTCCTCGGCGAGATGGCAGGATCGCTAGCGAAGGACGCTAGAGACAGGAACAAACCACTTAACCCATTCGCGCTTCCTCCTGCTTATTTATCAGGTGGGAATAATACTCCTAGTTTGCATTTGTGTGCTGTTAAAAGTCCTCAGAACGCTGACGCATGCTTTCTCATTCCGTCCCGCGAGACCCGTCTGCCGTGCCCTGTGCAGACGTAGTCCCTGTCGCGCAGATGAAACTGAGTTTCCGTGGGTGCGTGGGTGGCTGAAAGGCCCACAGTTAATCACGACCGCAGAGGGAGACACAGCCTTCATTCCGAGCTCTCCGTGCACCACTGCCCGGCAGGGCACCCAGGCTCACACCGGGCGTGGGGGCATCTGAAAATACACGCCAGTGCAAGGGTATCACTGTTCTAACCAAAGTGGTGTTCCAGTGCGTGGGAATAAAGGGCGATATTTTTGCGAATACGTGCTATAAAAGAAAACCGTATAGCCAAGGCAATCAGCAATAGGTAATGCTTATCTAACACGAATACCTGCCTCCGTGTATCTTACCATCTTAGGTGTCTTGGGACTTAGATCAAGAGGAGGAAGATAATGGCCATCTCATTGTACAAAAACGAGTAATGTGCTCTGTGTAACGTAGCCCGCGTCGGTTTTATAGGCATTTTACTTATGAATTTTTTTAAGTTTATTTATTTATTGTAAGAGAGACAGAGACAGCGTAAGTGGGGGAGGAGCAGACAGAGAGGGAGGGAGAGAGAGAGTCCCAAGCGGGCTCCACGCCATCAGTGCGGAGCCCGGCGTGGGGCTCGAACCCACGAAGCCATGAGATCGTGACCTGAGCTGAAACCGGGAGTCAGACGCTTCACCGACTGAGCCACCCAGGTGCCCCTACAGGCGTTTTTAAAAAATATTTTCCTGTTTATTGAATTTAAAGTTTATAAGCATGTGGATTTACATGTTTCTCATACATAGTTATTTCATTTGGACACTTTAGAAAAATACCAAGAAGAAGGCTATAAAAGCTTGCATAAAGCCTGTCTGTAATAGGTAGCCACTGTCATAAGGCAGGGTTGTTTCTTCACAGTGCTTTTTTTTTTTAAGTTTATTTATTTTGAGAGGGAGAAGAGAGTGGGGGGAAGCAGAGAGAGAGAGAGGGAGAGAGAGAATCCCAAGCAGGCTCCACACTGTCAGCACAGAGCCCAACGTGGGGCTCAAGCCCACGAACCTCGAGGGAGATCATGACCAGAGCCAAAATCGAGTCGGATGCTTAACCGGCTGAGCCACCCTGCCGCCCCCTCTTTGCAGTACTTTTGCGTATATGGTTTAAACATCAGGTTTTATTTTTGGATCCTTTCACATAAACCTGTGTTGTAAATTCCAACATCACACATACACAAAGAACTTTTTCGGGCTGCGTACCGTATTCCAGTGTATGATATTTACCATATGAGGCATAGTTAACCCCTCGCCACCGGCTGTTAACGACTGTTCCACGTTTTTCACTCTTGTAGGTAGAAAGAGTGAATGTCTTGCTCTCTAAGTGTTGCCCCACAGCTCTCATTTCTTGGGTAGATTTTTCAGATGTGGAAATACGGAGTCAAACGACTGTGTTTATTGGCATTGGGGGGGGGAGGTGCCGTCCGCAGCACATGAGGACATCCGCTCCCCAGACCCTCACCGGCACGGAGGGCATTGTGGATGCCCATGCATGTGGATAACTTGGATAACACGCTAGTCAGAAGGGCTGCCCTATCCTTTTAACTCATTTCTTCTGTTACTTATTATGCATGTGCGTATCGTGCCCCGCTCAGCTTCTTGAGGATTAGGACGCTCTGTCATTCATTGTTACTGCTCCCCAGCAGTCCCCCAGCATCCAGTACGGTGCCGAGTAGAACTGAATGCGTTTATTTACTGGAGTAACAAAGGCTTTTTTGTATCAGATAATAAACCTCGCGAAGCTGTTCAGCGAAACTCAGTATCCTGTAATTCAAATAAACTTGAGAAGGATGGGAAGGTAGCTCTGAGCGTGTGAGGAGTGAATGGTGTTTGTTGTGTGTTCCTTAAACGTGGCTATTCCTGAAAAATAAAATACTAGACTGTTGTATGGGTTGGTGGGGTTTTCTTTTCCATACCCTTCATGCTCCGTCGAAAGGAAGGATCTTCAGGTTTGATGGCTTTGTGGTTTACTTGATGCCTTTTTACAGAGAACGCATTGAGGGTAGCCAGTTTGTGTGTTCAGTTCAGTTTTCAATAGTATTGATTGATTGGAGTTTTGGGGAGCAAGGTGAGGCAGACAGACCTTTGCTCTGCAAGAGTTTTCACTATGGATTCAGTGGAAAATAACAGAGGGAGTGGATTGGTTCTGTGTGAGAAACACAACAGGACAGCTCGCAAATAGTCTTTTCTGAAGGCTCTAGCCTACCAGGTTTTTCTTATCAAATGTTCCTGTTCCCTTCTTTGTGACCCCAGTGTCCCTAAACCTTTATTTAAAGAATAGAATAGATTATTTTCTGTGATTTTTTTTTTAAGTGAGAATAACAGAAGAACAGTCTAAATCAGTTGGCACTAGGTTGAAATTCTGTTTTTCTTTTGTTGTGTTTTCCTATGACAGAAATGCCTCAGCTTAAATTATTAATCGGAACGTCCGATTTCCTACTGTGTCATCTGTAATTCAGGGGCCACATCGCTGAAAAAATGTATTAACTAATAACCTCCTGAGGGAAGGAGGTACAGGGCTATCTCGTTTTATCTCTTTCTGATTTAAAAGATTTAATGGAAAACAGTCAATACCCACAGCTGTTCTCGTGTCTCCTTGGAACAAAATTCCATGATCAAAATGTTCCATTTAACAAAATGGCTCTTTGTTTTTTCTCCTTTGACATTAGCTGGCTGACTGGATAGGGGAAAAGCTTACTACCGAGAATTGATTCCTGGTTTTTATCGACACCCCGAAAGTTAAAAAGTGCCAAATAATCTCATTCTAATTTAATAGCGTTCCCTTAAATAATTTCAAATGGAAGTTCTAGCTGGAAAGAGGGCAGCACCTGACTGGAGATTGTTTTGGGCATTTTCTTCACCTTCTAGAAGCTTCTGTTTGCCTCTGGGAGAATCAGCTTAACTACCGCAGGTCAGTTACTGCTTTGTGTTCCTGTTGTGTTCCTGGGGGATAGTTATGTATCTTACTCATTTTAATTGCTCAATTTAAGTCCATCAGTTAATAAATATTTATTCATACGCACATCAGTTTTGTGGGCTAATAATTCTAGAACTTTCCATGTAGGGTACACGGGATAAGCGCTGTGCATCTACGTTTCATTGAATCTTTCGAGTAATCCTTTGAAATAGGTAAAAATCCTTCCCATTTTACAGGTGGGAAACTGAGGCTCGGAGAGAAGGTGTCACTTTGCCATGATCTCAGGTCGCACGCGGTAGATCCTGGGTATTTGCCGAGTGCCCAGTGCTGAGAGCCGAGGGGAGGTTAGTGACAAGTACGTAGGTCGTGTCCATGGAGTGGCGCAATGTGTTGTAAGTAGCAAGGTAGAGGGAAGGAGAGTCTCGACGGTCTGTGGGCGGGGGAGGAAGCCTGCGCAGAGCCCTTTGCGTGAGAAAATGCAGGGCAGACATGGCGTGTGGAGCTCCAGCCACTGAAGATGGGGCTGGGCAGCTCCTGGCGGACCCGATCCTGCGTGACCTGTCTTACTTTAAGGCAGTCAGGCCTTACCATGATGAAAATGGGAGACTGTTGAAGGATTTTATGCTAACCGAGGAAAAAGAAGAGAGCAGTTCGACCTGTGGCGGGGGCAGTTGAGACGGCAAGGTGTGCACAGATTGGGAAACATCCGGAAGGTTGCAGACAGGCCTCGGGTTGGGTGTGGACTGTATAAACTCTGAGGATTGTCAGCATTTAAGGAAGACCAGTGGAGGATCCAGAGAGGAAACCAAAAAGAGAGAGAAGCAAGAATCATGGTGTTCCATGAATGTGTCGGGATGATACGTCGACTCAGTACTTTGGGGGACTTTGGTTCACGGCCATTTCAATGTAGATGGATGGATGTGAGTTCATCGTGAGTGCCAACTCTAGAGGCCGGGGGTACAAGCATGAACAAGTGGATCAGACCCTACTCTGATGGAGTGCCCAGCCTCTTCACTTAGAAAGCCACACAAGGGGCACCCAGGTGGTGCAGTTGAGCGTCTGACTCTTTTTTTTTTTTTTAATTTTTTTGGAACATTTATTTATTTTTGAGCGACAGAGTGAGACAGAGCATGAGTGGAGGAGGGGCAGAGAGAGGAGGGGGACACAGAATCCGAAGCAGACTCCAAGCTCCGGGCTGTCAGCACAGAGCCCAAGGCGGGGCTTGAACTCACGGACCGTGAGATCACGCCCTGAGCCGAAGTCGGACGTGTAAGTAACTGGGCCACCCAGGTGCCATGAGTGTCTGACTCTTAATTTCAGCTCAGGTCATGATCTCACGGTTTTGTGAGTTCAAGCCCCAAGTTGGGCTGTGCAGTGACAGCGTGGAGCCTGCTTGGGACTCTCCCTTCCTTTCTCTCTCTCTCTCTCTCTCACTCATTTTCTCTCTGCCCCTCCCCTACTTGGGGCTCTCTCCCTGTCTCTCTCTCAGAAATAAACAAATAAAAGGAAGGGAAAAAAAGTTACGTGAGAGCATAAACCTTTCATTTGTCCCTTTTACTCACCATGGATTATAACTCAGGATAGACTCAGGACATAGGGTTCTAGTGGAAGCCGAGTCCTTTAGGCTTTTTACTGGGGTCTCTGTTTTACTCTGATGAAAAACTCCTTAACTACACCAAGGGGATCAGCTTTTCTGAGTGCATCATGTGAGAGTTTTTCTAAATAACAGCACAGAACACTTCAAAAAGTTGTCTAGCATCGATGTGAGCATTAGACCAGGAGAAGATTTTATGCTCCTCACAAATCTTAGGTTACCCCTTTGTCACAAAACCTCAAAGAGGAGAGAGACTTTTGCTCTTTTTAAAGTTTTCATGGCCCAGAATATTTATCTGTGGTTCCACCCCATTGTTTGGTTCAAGAAAAATACCTAAGAACTAATTTTCATGTCCCGATCTACCAAAATCTTGGCAGTCAAAAGTCTGATGACTGAACTTCGGATATCCATTTATGACCATTATTAATAACAGCCCATTTATCACATTGTCTCATTTCCTGGAGTTTAGGGGTCTGCTCTGATAGGCATTTGAGTTCATGGATTGTTTCATAGCTGTTTAGCCATAGCTTCACTCAATACTAGGCTGAAGGTACCTGAACTTGGGGATTTTATGGCGAATGCGTTTCAGACTTTAGTGCGAGCATGCCTCAGCTCCTGTGCTGCCATCCTGGTCACAGGGAGGGTACAAGTTGGGACAGTGTGTCCCTCCATTTAGTCCCTGCCCAATTATATATGTTCGTATTAGAGCTGATGGAATACGAGTATGAAAAATAGGCATTTTTTACAGTAGTTAGACTTTTATTATAAGTCTGCCATATAATTTTAACCGTTTTTTTCCTTGAATGAGGCTCATAATTTGTGTGTTTTGTGGTTTTCAATCCATTTGCTACAGCTGCAATCCTGATAAGTGGCTCAATTATAACTGTAATATTGGTCTTAAAGACTCACTGATGTCTCATGGAAAACTTTGAAAAACATCCTATCTAAAGACAATTATGCTTAAATATCACATTTTCTCCATTTCTCTGTTCTATCCTTTACAAATTATTGCCAAGACCATTAGCATGAGAACAGATTATGCCTTCAAGCTGTAAAATCCTTCAGTTTCTCCTTAAGTTGTGGGTTGCTGCCTTGCCCAGCTAGCCCCGTCCTCACCGGACGCCACCCTCCCGCCTGTGAGGTCACACCGGTTCGCATGTGGATTTTTTTTTAAGTTGCTCACAGAGTGCTGCTGACAACTTCCCATTTTTAGTGGGGAACAAGAGCCGTAGACTTTGATGAAATGTAGGAATCGTTGGAAACAGTGAAGGAGGGGCAGTGCCCTTGACATCAGAGCTCAGCTCAAAGAAAGGACGAAAAATGTAGAAATTTTAATTAGTGATCGTTCAGAGATGGGCTCTGTACCATCTCCGGTCTTGGCACGTGGTCAGTTGTCCAGGTTTAGGGGGTTACCTGGAGAGATGGGCATCCATGCAGCTCAGCAGACCTCAGTGCGGATTATTAGTCCATTCTCTCCGTTACGGCCTAAAGAGGGAACTAGATGACTTCCGTTTTTTTTTGATGTTCGGTTTTTTGTAGCCATACCAGGTTGGCAATGTGAGTTCATTTTGCCGTGGGGTAAGCAAAATAGCATGTTTGAAGATCCTCTTAAGTACTGTCTTCATTTACGAAGGCAAGAGGGGGACAAATGACAATGGCGATGCCCATAATATGCCCATAGAGGGGGGGGTCTGTTTTATTTTCCGCCTTCCTAATATCTGATGAAACAGCACTTCTGTCTTTCATGGAAAAAATACCATGGCCTTTTTTGTTTGAGAACTCTGCACTTGCCAGTTTAAAACTCTCATGCCAGGGGTGCCTGGGTGGCTCAGTCGGTTGAGCGTCTGACTTCAGCTCAGGTCATCATCTCACAGCTCGTGAGTTCAAGCCCCGCGTCGGGCTCTGTGCTGACAGTTCGGAGCCTGGAGCCTGCTTCGGATTCTGTGTCTCCCTCTCTCTGCCCCTTCCCCGCTCATGCTCTGTCTCTGTCTCTCAAAGATGAATAAACGTTAAAAAAAACTTTTTTTTTAACTCTCATATCAGTTTTTTTACCATCTGTTAGAATGACCCAGTCATTCTAGGACTGGACAGGAGCAGACGCACCGCTGTGTCGTAAAAGTGACGTGGGGGCTCTTAGGTTCATATGGCTTTATTATGGCATGATTTCCTTCCATACCGTTCGAAGACATTGTCTATACCCACCTTGTGTGGCCAGTACAGTGGCGGGTGGCGGGAAGCTCTTTCCAGAGCAGACTAGCTGTTGACTCTTATGTTCAAGGTAACCTGTTCTGGGAAGGATCTGGGCCTGCCTTGGCACAAACAGCGGCCTGCTCTCCATATTTATCTGAGTTTCTGTCATAAATGTTTCTGCAAAATTATTAAACTTTCATGATTGCGGTATATTCTGTAAGCGTAAGAACTCTCCATTTAAATGCTAAACGCTTTATCTCATAAAAGGTTACTGTCTAACACAGGGCTTTAGTAATTTATTCATTTATTTAATAATATTTATTGAATAACTGCCACACGCTAGAAACCGTTCCCCGGCGCGGCAGGTTAAGTGGTGAATGGAACAGACCCAGCCCTAGGGCCTTGAGGCGAGGAGGTTGAAGCAAGGGTGGGGGGGGGGGGTGTCTGGGAAAGAGAGGACACCAAGGGAGCGTGTCGCAGAGACACCCAGTCAGGGATGAGAGTGATGAGGATGTCAGCTCGGCCCAGGCAGCTGACGCTCCGTTTCCAGGGACAGCTCAGATGCAGGGGTGGACAGGTTGAAGGCTGGAAAGGCACTCAGCATGTCTGGGCCACAGCACAGAGGACAAGGAGGGAGGACCCCGAGACAATGAGGCTGCAGCCTGAGCAGGACAGATCAGGAAGAGACTTGTCAGGCACAGTTTGGATTTTTATCTTAAGAAAGCTGGTAAGTCTTAAATGATTGTCCGCCAGGGGCTCACACGGAGGGACAGGTTCAGGAGTCGGCAGGTCTGTTAAGTGATGACAAAAGTCCAGCGAACTATTTAGATTGGCTTTATTTTTCCCCTGAGAAGTAAGAAACTGCGGTATTTGCCGAGAGGTTGGGGCTGGAAGTGTGAAGAGATCAAGGTCTTTCCCACGGCAGCTGTGCAGATGGGGGAGGAAACGGGGCGGAGGGGTGGGGCGGGGAACAGGACTGAGCTGGATAATAGTCCCAGGCTTTTCATATCAGCCTCCCAGACTCACTGGAAACCCGAAAGGACTTCATTTAAACACAGTTCTGTGCTTGGGGGATTGTATTTTCTTCGGTAGCGATGCGCACCTGTAATTATTGTGAGCTCTGTGCCTTGTGTGGGGGCCGATCACAGTCCCCTGATTTCTGCAGGCTCTTCTCTAAGGTGCCATCCTTTTCCTGTCTCTTCTGCCATTGTGATGTCCAGCAACACCGGTCGGGCACGCCACCTTGCACTTGCGATTCACAGTGGGTGTGAGCACAGAGGCTATACAGATACTTGGTCAGTACAAAGAATAAATCTGGGGACAGATGTCTGCAGGACTTCCGTTACATTCACGTACGTGCCACTAAGAGTGCAAATTTCGGTCTTTCAAAAACTTAGCTCAGTGCTGCGGGCTAACAGGCAAAGGCGGAAAGTTAGAACTTGCAAACAACGTAAAGATAATGAAAGATGACAGAAGGGCCTTCTGTGCCAGACATGCTGCTCCAGACGCCCAGCTCGTCATCCACGGCCCTGCAGGGCGAACACGATTCACTGGTGTGGGGCTGTTGTGTGTGTGTGCGCGCGCGTGCGCACGTGTGCATGTCTGTGTCTCCCTCCCAGCCAGAGCCTCCCTGCTAGGTTCTGGATGATTCCAGAGGTCATTCCAGCTCACACTTTAGATTTTCATCCCCTCCATTGTTGTTGTTTTTTGCATTTCTCCCTGTGTGGAGCCTGTACCGTTCCTTGTTAATATCTGCTTTTCAAAGACCTTGATTTTAATTCTTCCCCATGTGCTGTAATACCGGTTTTAATTGCATGATGTTAATATTTCTAGCTTATCTCACTTGCAAACAAGTCCTGTGATTGTTCTGAGGGGTCTTGCTTTTACCGCGGTAGTAAAAATAATTCGCCTAGGAATACTTTTTAAAAGAAGGTGCTGTGTATCATACTTTGTTTAGTCCTATTTAGTAGTCCTTGTAAAAGGAAGGCGCTGTCTAGGATTCTGTCAGTAGGTTGACTTTGGGGAGCTACGGCAAGCTGGAAAATGTGGCTAGAAGGATGGGGGGCCAGGAAGGGAGCTGCTGTAGCCCTGCTTCAACTTTAGTAATCAGCTACCACGTCAGGAATTTTTTGGCTTTGAACACTTTGGGTTGTTAGCGGCACACGTGACATGCGTTGAAGGGCGTATATTTACATGAGAGCAGGATCTTGCCCAAGAGGCGCTGGTCTTGATTCTGGATCCAAGTGCCAGAACTACAATTCTGGGGGCGCCTGGGTGGCTCAGCCGGTTAAGCATCCGACTTCAGCTCAGGTCACGATCTCATGGTCCATGAGTTCGAGCCCCGCGTCGGGCTCTGGGCTGATGGCTCAGAGCCTGGAGCCTGCTTCCGATTCTGTGTCTCCCTCTCTCTCTGCCCCTCCCCTGTTCATGCTCTGTCTCCCTCTGTCCCAAAAATAAATAAATGTTAAAAAAAAAAAAAAATTAAAAAAAAAAAAGAACTACAATTCTGAATTGTACTTTCTGAATTGAACTTTCAATTCATTTCTTCATGGACCAGGTGATGTGCAACACAGTACAAAGTATTTTGGTTATTGAATTTGCTGTCTTCGGTCTTTCACTGAGTATTAATATGGTCTCTTAGAGCCTTTAAAGTTGATCTGGACTACACAAAGCCCTAACTCAAACAGAATAAACAAAAAACAAAACAAAACAAAACAAAACACCACTAGACCTGGTGCCAGGTCTAGTTGGGAGTCAAGACCTCTATCCTTAGGATTCCTTCTTTCCCTCCTGAGGCTCAGCCTCAGCGTGGTCACACCAGCTAGTGAGCCCCGCAGCTCCATGTGTATGTTACACCCCCTGAGCCCTGCTAAGACTCCTAGCCCCATGCTGGCGGGGGGTGGGGGTCACTCACTCTTCCGGGCAGGGCAGGGCTGTCATTAGCTCATCCCTGGACCAATCCCTGAAGGCAGGAGAATGCAGCACTTTCATTGGTCAGATCTGTGTCACATGTCAGGGGTGGAGTTAGGCCCCCAGGATAAACTGATTTTAGAGGTAAGGTTCCCCAATGGGATTCAGGAGAAGGAAAGGGAATAATAGGTCCTAGCCAGGACGAGCCACTAGCTGTCTGCTACGGCTGATGTTTTCACACATCAAAAATTTAAAAACCGTAACTGAAGCAATGGTCTCAGAAGATTTCTTTGGGGAAGAGTTTTGTGTGCTCTCAGTTTGCTGTTCTTTTTTGCTTTCTGACCAGCGTAATACTAAAATTCAACACAAAGTCATCTGTCTTTAATTGTTTCTATCTCTTATGTTTAAAAATAATCTTGGGGTACCTGGGTGGCTCAGTTTGTTGAGCATCTGGCTTTGGCTCAGGACACGATCTCACAGCTTGTGGGTTTGAAACCCGCATCAGGCTCTGTGCTGACAGCTCAGAGCCTGGAGCCTGCTTCGGATTCTGTGTCTCCCTCTCTCTCTGTGCCTTCCCCACCTGCACTCTGTCTCTCTCTCTCTCTCTCTGTAAAAAAAAATAAACATTAAAAAAAATTTTAAATAATACAAAGTAAAAATAATCTAATTTTTTACAGTGTATTGTCTTCCATTTCTATGGGAGATCTACGGGATGAAGATTTTGTATCTTTAAATTCTGTTATAAACAATGATACATTTAGAAATGTAAAAGGGTATAAATGCTCAGAATAGACCGCTGACTATTTTATGGTCTGTTTTTCTGGAAGTAATTATTCAGTGAATGTGTTGTCCTTGCTAGGTTTCTGTGTCTCACAAATCTCCCGGCAGATGACTTAACCCCAGGGCTGCCCCCAGAAGTGTAGGGAGTGGGTTCCCCGTATGGGGAGGTGCTGGTTTGCTCAGCTTGAGGCGTGGCGGGCTTGGGCCAGAGTCCTACCTGCGCCCAAATCTTGAGTGCTTCCTGCTTTGACTGCCATGTGCTGTGTGAACATTGGTATTTTCAGCACGTGCCATGACATGGAAAAGAAAGACTGGGATACTTCCTAAATTTTTTAAATAGCGTTTGGTCTCATAAATGGGAGGATAAAGGAGTTTTAAAATGGTTAAAATGGCTCCTTGCATCTCATGGGTACACTGGTCGTATTTTTATGTAGCGATTGGTTACGTTTCTGTTGTCTTCAGCAAGAATCAGCCTTTACATTTTCCATTCTCAGTTTGGGGAATTTGTGGTTTGCCAGGAAATCATTAGTTTCCTCTGTGTTCAAAGTTGTTGCTTTACAGTTGCTTGTGGTATAATTCTTCTTATGCTTAATATTTATTTTAATCTCCTGTATATGTGGTCATGTTTCCTTTCCCATGTCCAGACTTGTATAATATTGTTCTTTCTCTCTTTGCCTTTTTCAGGCTTTGGAAGGAGTAGATCTGTTTTCTTTCTCTTTAAAAAAAAACTACCGTTTGGATTTGTCCCTTTTCTACCTTGTTTTTCCCTCATTCCATTAGTTTCAGCTTTTATCTTTATTCATTCCTTCTTTCCTGGTTTCTTTGAGGGCATTTGGTTCTAATATTTTAAGGTGGTGGTGCTTAGCTGCTGATTATATTTTTTCAAAGTACAGTGTGGTGGTTTCGCTGGGCATGGTTCTTCCTTCTTTATACACAACTAATTAGTATGTAATTAATAGTATATACTTGCAAATGAGTGTCATATGAATGTCTGTTGAGAATTCACATATCTCTGTACCAGCCATTAGAAATCATTTGTAAGCCTTCAAATTCATTGGGTTCTATAAGCAGCAGAATTGTCGATAGAATTTAGAGATCATGTAGAAGCCGGTCTAGTAAATCAAATACCATTTCAGCAGCGAGACTGTAGGCAACAAGTTGTTTTCTTTCATATCTCAGTTGTCATTTTTTTCAGTTTCCAGGAAAGCATTCTGTAATAGCCTCAATTGTACAGGAAATAACTGTCATTCAGAATCGCCCGTGATCCTTTTAAACACAATAATTCCAAGTGAAATAGAGAAGATGCAGACCTGTCTCTTCTCTTTCGGAGAACCACGGACCGACACCAGTCTGTTTGGTTCACCGAAGCATCTGATTGTTCGCTCTCCCTTTGTTTACCACAGCCTAAAACATCATTCTGTTTCCTCAGTTATGAAGTTGCCCTGGGAATAGACAGCATCTTATCATTCCCAGTCCCATTTTTTTTCCCCCCCGATGAGGGGAAGGCAAGTTGCCATGATAAGAAAATATCAGATATTCCAAAAGACTACCACATGTTCATCTCAAAGCCATTAAGAACCCATCGGAGGGGCACCTGGCTGGTTCTGTCGGTGGAGCACGTGACCCTTGATCTCAGGGTGGTGAGTTCAAGCTCCACTTTGATGTAGAGATTACTTACAAAAAAAGAACCCATTGGAAAGAGTTCTAGTACTGCTCAGCTGTTTGGAATTTTAATACTTTCTAACAAATATTTGTGTTTCTTTTTCGTGCTTTGATGAGGACTGAGGGAAATCCGCGATATTATACCTTCATCACCATCATTATTTTCAGAAGAATTAGAGCCATTCGTATATTCTTATGTCAACAAGGAAGGCTTCCATCCGTTGGGGACATAATGATACCTGGAAGATATTTTTGTCTAAATAGAGATAGAATACATTGAAACGGTGATCTGTAATTAAAAGTAAAAGTTGATTAAAATTCAAGTGTCAGGGCACCTGGTTGGCTCAGTCGGTTGAGCATCTGACTTCGACTCAGGTCCTGATCTCACAGTTTGTGGGTCCGAGCCCCGTGTCAGTCTCTGCGCTAACAGCTCGGAGCCTGGAGCTTGCTTCGGATTCTGTGTCTCCTGTCTGTCTCTGCCCCTCCCTGCTTATGCTCACACTCTCTCTCAAAAATAAATGAATAAACTTAAAAAAAAAAAAAAGTCAAGTTTCTATTAACCACAAAGGTGCACAAAGGTGTGTTGTATCTCTGTGCTTTTATTTTACCCTGCACATTTATCGGATTGCTAGTGGCATAATAAACTAGAAAGTTAACACTCGTGGGATGCCTGGGTGGCTCAGTTGGCTAAGTGGCCGACTTCGGCTCGGGTCTTAATCGCACGGCTGTGTGTTTGAGCCCCGCTTCGGGCCCTGTGCTGACAGCTCAGAGCTGGGAGTCTGCTTTGGATCTGTGTCTCCCTCTCTCGCTGCCCCCACCCCCACCCCCCCCCCCACCCCCCGCTCATGTTTTGTCTCTCTCAAAAATAAATAAACATTAAAAAAAAAAAAAGAAACACTCGTTCAGATAGTCAGTTCTTTTTTTTTTTTTTTTTTAATGTTTTTTATTGATTTTTGAGAGAGAGAGAGACAGAGCATGAACAGGGGAGGGGCAGAGAGAGAGGGAGACACAGAACCCGAAGCAGGCTCCAGGCTCCGAGCTGTCAGCACAGAGCCTGACGCGGGGCTGGAACTCACAGACCGCGAGATCATGACCTGAGCGGAAGTCAGACGCTCAACCGACTGAGCCACCCAGGCACCCCTGGATAGCCAGTTCTTAAAGGCTCCCTCCCACTTCACCAGGAATCTCGGTGGGTTCTTACTTGATTGCAAGACCGCATTCTAAAAATACATTGAGAACGCCTGGTATTGATCCTTGTGCTGCTGGACATTTTGAGTTTACATGTTTTGAAAGGAAGTATAATGATACTCAAAAAATTACGTGGCCATTGTGTTACTCTTTATAACTAATGGAAATGTTTTGTCTACCTCATTTAAGCCAGGCCACATTAACAGATAATGTTGGTACAGAGATGAAGGGCGTGTTCCTGGCTGAGAGGAGCTTGAAGTTAGCTGGTGGAGGAGACTGGTCGATAAACCAGCCAGTAGGAGTATAAAGAGATCTGTTCCCATAAGTGTAGACACGGGTGCTGTGGGAACACAAAGGAAGCACCCTTTGGCAGATGTGGGCCGAGGCAAAGTTTCTCGGAAAGGGTACTGCTCGATTCTGCATATAAGTGCCAGCCAGCCAAGTAGTGCGAGAAGGCAGAATGTTCCAGAGAGAAGGAGCAGTATGAGCAACAGAGACTTGAAACTTCATGACCGTTTGGGAGATCTGGGGATGGGCAGAAATTGGAGAGAAGGACCGATACCCTATGTAGAACACATTGAACTTGAGCGACAAAAATTGCTAATGGCTGCTTTCTGTGTTTTAATTCAGGTGAAGGAAATACTCCAGGCCAGATGTCTTAAGGAATGCTCCTGAAAAGGACAGAGGCATACAAAATTAGTTCAACATCTGAGAAGCAAGCTGGTTTTGGAAAAACCATACTCTGAGGATGTTGTTTGCTTTCGGTTAAAAGGAGAAAGTGCAGCTGTAGAAGAAGCCTTTATATCTGCGTTTACGGTCGCATCGTAAATGACAATGTAATTAGTTTCACCTCAGTCTTGCTGGTGAGCCTTGGAGCTTCTTGCCTCGGCAGACATGAGCGACCCAAGGCAGTCCCAAGAAGAGAAGCACAAGCTTGGCAGGGCCTCTTCCAAATTCAAGGATCCTCCCAGAATCATGCAGTCGGATGATTATTTTGCTCGAAAATTTAAAGCCATTAATGGCAACATGGGCCCTGCCACCTCTTTAAATGCCTCGAATTCCACCGAGAGCGGTGCTCCGGCTAATGGCACCCCAGCCGTGCCCAAGATGGGTGTGAGAGCAAGAGTGTGTGAGTGGCCTCCCAAGAAAGACTGCTCCAAGGAGCTGACCTGCAAGGCGCTGTGGGAAAGCCGGTCTCAGACCAGTTACGAAAGTGTCACATCCATCACGCACAACGGGCAAAGCGACCAGAGCGACGGTCAGCAAGAAGAGAAGCTCGATCTAGACTTTGTGGAGGCGAAGTACACCATTGGGGACATCTTTGTTCACTCTCCTCAAAGAGGGCTGCACCCCATAAGACAGAGAAGCAACAGCGATGTCACCATCAGTGACATCGATGCTGAAGATGTCTTAGACCAAAATGCAGTGAACCCCAACACCGGGGCCGCCCTCCACCGAGAGTACGGGAGCACGTCTTCCATTGACCGGCAGGGCTTATCTGGCGAGAACTTCTTTGCTATGCTCAGAGGGTACCGAGTAGAGAATTACGACCACAAAGCGATGGCCCCTTTTGGGTTCCCTGAGTGTTTCCCCTGCGATCCTGCAATCTCTCCCAGCCTCCACGCGGCAGCACAGATATCCAGGGGAGAATTTGTCCGCATCTCAGGATTAGACTACATGGACAGTGCCCTCCTCATGGGGAGAGACAGGGACAAACCTTTCAAACGGAGGTTAAAGTCGGAGTCGGTGGAGACGTCCCTCTTCCGGAAGCTGCGAACTGTTAAAAGTGAACATGAAACGTTCAAGTTCACGTGTGACCCGGAAGATGGTCGCCTGGAGCGGGGCGTCCGCCCTTGGAATTGTCAGCGGTGTTTTGCACATTATGACGTCCAGAGCATTTTGTTTAATATCAACGAAGCCATGGCTACGAGGGCCAACGTGGGGAAGCGGAAAAACATCACCACCGGGGCCTCCGCGGCATCCCAGACTCAGATGCCGGCAGGCCAGACGGGCAACTGCGAGTCCCCTCTGGGGAGCAAGGAGGACCTCAACTCCAAGGAGAACCTGGATGCTGACGAGGGAGACGGGAAAAGCAACGAGCTCGTCCTGAGTTGTCCTTACTTTCGGAACGAGACTGGCGGGGAAGGCGACAGGAGGATCGCCCTTTCCAGGGCCAGCTCGTCTTCGTTCAGCTCCGGGGAAGGCTGCTCCTTCGAGTCCTCTCTGAGCTCCCACTGCACGAACGCCGGTGTGTCGGTCCTGGAAGTGCCGAGGGAGAACCAGCCCATCCACCGGGAGAAAGTGAAGCGCTACATCATAGAGCACATTGACCTTGGGGCCTATTATTACCGCAAGTTCTTCTACGGGAAAGGTAAGGGAGCGTCCTGGGTGTGTGTGCGTGTATCCCAGACTGGTTTTTGCATGTCGCTTTGGGCCGGAGCCCCTTCACCGGGGAGTCCGAGGCCGTGGTTCACTGGACCCTCCGTCGCTTCCAGACTAACCACTTCCTCAGGAACCCCTCTTCCTGCCTTTGCTGATCGGTGATCTCCAGTGTGGAATGACCACCTCTGTCTCTCTGCCTTCGCCAATTTGTGAGCATCACAGATGTCAGACCTGCTCTAGATTTACCCCTTTTTTAAATGTTATTTATTTATTTCTTTTGAGAGAGATAGAGCATGGGCAGGGGAGGGGCAGAGAGAGAGAGGGAGAAAGAGAGAATCCCAGGCAGGTTCTGACCCATCAGCGCAGAGCCCAATGCAAGGCTCAGACTCACGAACCGTGAGATCGTAACGTGAGCCAAAAACACGAGTTGGACACTTGACCAACTGAGCCACTCAGGCACCCCCATGTTTTAAAAAGTTTATTTATTTATTTGAGAGAGAGAAAGAGACAGAACATGTGAGTGGGGGAGGGGCACAGAGAGAGAGAGAGAGAGAGAGAGAGAGAGAGAGAGAATCCCAAGCAGGCTCTGTGCTGACAGCACAGAGCCCCACATGGGGCTTGAACTCACGAACCCTGAGATCATGACCTGAGCCAAAATCAAGAGTCAGATGCCAAACAGACTGAGCCACACAGGTGCCTCTAGATTTACCCCCCTTTTAAGACCTCTTCCATGGGTTAACCTTTATCCCTCCCTTCTTCCTCTGAATGAGCTCTCCTCCTGTTTACGGTGGATCATTCTGTCGGGTGTTTTCCCCCTCTAGTCTTTTCTGTGCTTTTTGGGTACCCCCTCTGTTTCGTCTTTCCACTTCTGTGTCTTCACAGCTCCTGCTGCACTGTTGTGTGCATTGGAAGTGTTAAGCAAATCTTTGCTGAAAGCATGTATAAATTAGCACGACAGATAGTTTTCCCGCAGCTCTGTAAGTGGCCTTCAAGGTTAAGATACAAACAATTCTTTGGTATTGTGATTTTAGAAATTCTTTCATCCTATGTGAAATAATTTACTTTTGTTTAGATTTTCGGGCTTGAAGGCCATATTCCTCAGAAGTCCTATAGTTGAGTCCTCAGCCTTTATATAAGTATCCTTAGTTATTCCAGGGACATGAAATCTGCTTGGTTTGAGACACCTACAGAGAAACAGGTCCCATATACATATGGCAGCCGCAGGCTCAATAAAAACACTCAGGGCATCTCACTGCTTTCCACTTTTGCCCCTTTCTTATATAGGATAGCATACTTTTTCTTTCTTTCTTTCTTTCTTTCTTTCTTTCTTTCTTTCTTTCTTTCTTTCTTTCTCTCTTTCTTTCTTTCTCTCTTTCTTTCTCTTTCTTTCTTTCTTTCTTTCTTTCTTTCTTTCTTTCTTTCTTTCTCTCTTTCTTTCTTTCTCTCTTTCTTTCTCTTTCTTTCTTTCTTTCTTTCTTTCTTTCTTTCTTTCTTTTCCCTCCTTTTTTTAAAAGTAGGCTTCACTCCTAGGGCGCAGCCCAAGTGAGGCTTGAACTCAAGACCCTGAGATCAAGAGTCAGATGCGTAACTGATTGAGCCACCCAGGCGCCCCTTGGACAGTGTGCTTTTCAGGGTTGTCTTTTTCTGTTTTCAGTGGACCCAGCAGCCAGTCTGGAGAAGCTTCTCCACTGTCTATCTTCTTGGTGAATAAACCATTCTGCCACGGATGTGGATAGTTGTCGGATCGGTTTATGTTGGATCGGTTTCTGTCTTCAGAAATGTTTGCGTGCGCTCTTTGACGCCAGTTGGTTCTTTTTGGTGGTGAGTTGGGGTGTGCCTCAGACCTCGGGAGGTCACTCCATCCACGTCAGTCCCTGGAGCGTCGTTTAATACTTTTCTCCGTGGGCTACAGGCTTTAAAGAATTTGCTTGCTGGATAGATGGCAGTTGTTACGTTCATAATGGTTTTCCCTCAGTTTTGCATGAATTCAGGTTTAACCAATGACCCAGAATCCTGATATGAAATCATGTCAGTGATAGAATGATCATGATGTTGGATAAGCGGTTTAGCTCAATAGGCCCTTGCCTTACCACTGGTCACATGTTTGAGTTATCTTTCTGTTTTCAAACTGATGACGTAATGAGGCTCGAATAGTTCTCTCAGCGGGCCTTGGCTCCCCACGTGTGTTTCCCTGCTCCCGTCTCAGTCCTGGCTTCTGGTAGAACCCAGAGAAACTTGGGCTTCCTTTTTAGTCTGCGCTGTATGAAAGAATGCCGGGCCCTCGTGACTGTGTTCATCCAGGCACAGCGCTTTACAAAATGCTGTTCAAAGATGGCCTCCAGGTGGGAACTAGTTATTTTTGGAAAGGGAGGCCGGGAAGAAACAGGCTCCCTAATTAAGATTCTTTTCATTGACGAAGCCATGGCTGTCGATGCCAGCAACAAAATAGCCTCTTAGAATTATGAGGCCCTGAAATCTTCAGGCAGTGAGTCATTTTGGCTTAGGTGAGTTTCGTTAATAGTTCATGGCTCACCCTCCAAAGCGTCAGAACGTGAAAGTCCTGTACGTGTCCGTGAATGCGTACCTGTGTATTTATGCAAATACTGAGGGCCAGCATCCCGTGTGTACTTGGGGCATATGTGTTCTTGTGTATTAAGTATACATAGACGTGTACATGGAATGAGGGGTGGATGCTTTCTGAGGCAAGGTCACCACCATTAATGACCTTAGGTCTGTTCCCAGAGCTGGTTTTCGGTGCTGGGTTCTGTTAGTTCTCTCGACTGCTTTTTGTAGGTTTTTTTTTTTTTTTTTTTTTCCCCTTGAACTCTCAATTGTCACTTCCTGGTAGTTTTAAAGAGTGTCTGTGAGTGGTTGTACTTCTTCCGCTTTTTTCTAAGCTGCTACTTAGGATTTTCCAGGGAGTTGGAAAGAACATCAGCAAATTTGTTAGCTTTGAAAGTGAAATTCAAAATAAGCTCCAGAGAACTTGAGGGCAGACCCCCCCCCCCCTGCCGTGGGTGAGTCGTACGTGGACGCAGACAGAAGCCTTGGGGGTCCCAGGCGTCGGGCTGGGTCTGGTTCCAGGCTGCCCTGGGGATCTGTGAATGAGCCAGGCAGGTGAAATCTAGCACCTCTGCAAATGAGGGCATGGGGCAGTGATCCCTGAGATGGCTTTGTCCTGTGTTCCTCGATTCTGGATTCTGGGTTGAGGAAGGTGCCGTTGACCAAGCCGGCCCCGGCTGCTCTTGCCCTGCAGCCGTGATCTCTGCTACTTTGTTCTATATTTAGCTCTTCCCCTGTGGGCCTGTGTGTCTCAGGATGAAATTGGCTACCACAGCATCTGCCGCTGGCACCCCAGCGGGTCCCTCTGCAGAGCCTTGAAGGACTGGAGACGGGCCACAGTCTGTGGGCTGTGGCCTCCGTGGTGCGGGACTGGAGGCAGGGAGCAGGCTGGCACCCTGGCTTCAGCCTCTAGACTCAGACCTGCAAACAAACCCCACGTGGCAGGAACCTACAGATAGAGGCCCCCCCTGGCAGCCTGGCCCAGAGAAGAGTGTGTTCACAGGGAAGGAGCTTCTTTTCTTTTTTCTCTTTCTCCTTCGCTCATTTTTCCTCTTTTTTTTTTTTTTTTTTTTTTTTTTTTTTAACGTTTATTTATTTTTGAGACAGAGAGAGACAGAGCGTGAATAGGGGAGGGGCAGAGAGAGAGGGAGACACAGAATCTGAAACAGGCTCCAGGCTCTGAGTTGTCAGCACAGAGCCCGACGCGGGGCTCAAACTCAAGGACTGCGAGATCATGACCTGAGCCATAGTCAGACGCTTAACCGACTGAGCCACCCTGGCGCCCCATCAGTTTTCCTCTTTGGAAGCAGGTGTTCAGGGATCGCCTTTCCGGGACCGCCTTTTCTTTTTCTCCACTCTCCATTGCTCTGTGTGAAATTGCATTTTCAAAAGAATTGAACGGCCCCTAATCACTGGGGAAGGCTTCAAGTACAGAGTCTTAAGGATGCAGCTTACCCTTTCCTTGGTGGGTGATGTGGGATGGCTGCCCTTTATGCCAAGGGGCGCTCCTGTGACACACAGTCCCTGGACGGGCTCGGTAACAGCCCTGCAGAAGGCTTTACGCAGGGGAGTGGCTAGCCTGCAGCAAGCTGTGGACCAACATCACTTGTTAGGGCAAATCTGTCTGTAGCCTCGAGGGAAACAGCTTTATTTATTTATTTTTTTTTATTTTTATCTTTTTAAAAGTGGGTTCTCTCCTACGGTGTTTCCTTCTAGATGAGGTGAAGAGGTCCTTAGGAATTGGTGATATGATACCTGCTCTTGAAAAGCCTGCCATTTAAAATTTTTAATGATTTATTTGTTTTTTGGGGGCGGGGTGGGAGACCGAGCGTGAATGGGGGAGGGGCAGAGAGAGAGAGAGAAACACAGAATCTGAAACAGGCTCCAGGCTCTGAGCTGTCAACACAGGGCCCGATGCAGGGCTCGAACTCGCAAACCATGAGATTCATGACCTGAGCTGAAGGCAGACACTTAACCGCTTAACCAACTGAGCCGCCCGGGCGCCCCCTTGAGTGAAACAGCTTTTTAAAGGAGAGCGGGGATTGAAGCAAGAGTAGGGAGTGCTGCCTAAGGATCCTCACTGTTGCTGGTGATGCCCATGAAGAAAAATGGGTGCAGCCTGCCACGCTCCTGTTATCCTCGTGGAAGCCCCCGTGACATCACGACTTCCGTCTTCTGTGAGTTTTCCATTTGGGAAGCAGGTGGCGAGGAAAGGCCCCTTGGACAGGGATTCTAGTTGTACGAGTCTGTTTGGATACTCGAGCTTCTGTTGCTGCACGGTGGCTGGCTTCGCGTCCTTCTGGACCTCCTGGGCACTTGGAGCCGCTGGTCAGCCATGGGCTGTCCCTAGCAGGGCTGGAGTGGAGCTGTGGGATGGTGCTGTGGGTCCCCGCATGCCAACTGAGTCTTGTCCTTTTAGGAAATTGCACACCAGCAGAGTTCCTCAAGAGTTCTGACTGTTCTCTTCCGTAGTTCAGACCACACTTGTCTTCTCTAGTCAAGAATAGCTCTAGAAGGCAGCCTGCATCATTTTTAGGTAAAGAAAGCTGAAACCAGAGAGATAAAGCTGGGTCTCTTTGGAGACTTTGGAGTGGAAAGCAGCCAAGTGTTGGAGCCATCGGGACATTGTTTTACGCGGGTACAGAAACATGTCCTCTTACTTTGGGGGAAAATACTAAGATTGCCAAGAATTTGGCCTAGAATTCTTCCACGGCACATCAGTGTTATACGATCATTACAGGAAAATATAGTCAAGAAGCCAAAGAAAAAGGAGTAAAATCAGCCCAGTCAGTCTCTAAGAGACAATCACCATGAACAGTTTCCTCTTTATCCTTGTAGGCTTTTTCTGATGCAAATACGTTTATGTAAATGGAACCTTCTATTGCTGTGTCTGTGGAACTTGCTCCGGATGATCTTCCTTCTGTGTTATTATGTGTAGAGCTGTATCAGCATTTTATGAGCCATTATCAATTATCACTATCTGCATGGGGGGGATGCCAGGTATTTGCCACCCATGATCCGGGCAGAAGAGTTAATGACTGGATTTGCTTTATTTCAGAGAAAAACCCACCAGCTTGATAGAGGCACAATGATAATGGGACATCTATTTCTGACTGTCTTAGATGCAGTGTATACCTACAAAACGACTCCTGTCAGATAGAGTAGTGTTCATTTTAGCAAGCAGATCTTTACTTACAAGAGTCAATTTTTATAAAGTACGTTTTAATATCATAAAGTTTGAAAAATTATAAAAATTTGAATCCTAGCCTCCCCCTCCCCCACTTGAATGTGGACTGACTCACTTCCAAGGGATAGGGCACGGAAGGGGGGGCAGCTGCGGTGGAGAAGTCTGGAAAGCACCACCCGAGCCAGGTCACCAAGGTCAGCATCGACATTGATAGGTCATGCGGTTAGCGTATACCCTTGACATGACGGGAATGGCATTTCTGGGGTCTTCCTACAAACCGGTAACCTCAGTCTGATGAGGAAACATATCAGATCCTAGCCAAGAGACTCCCTGCAAAATCCCTAACCGCTGCTCCTCAGAACTGCCAAGGGCATCCGAAACTAGGAGTCTTAGAAACTGTCACGGTCTACAGGAGCCTGTAAGAGACATGACAGATAACTATAATGGGGTGTCCCGGATGGGATCCTAGAAACAAAAAAGGACATTAGGTAAAAACTAAGGAAATCTGAATAAAAATGGGCCTGATCGATATGAGTATCAATATCCAAGCTTTAACGGAATGAACATACCAAAGAAATGTAAGATGTTACCACCTGAGAGACTGGGCAGGGGGTGTGAGAGAACTCTACTATCTATCTGCAGCTTTTCCACAAATCACAACCAGCTTCCAAATGGTTTGCTTTAAAATTTTTTGAAAAGGCAAGTCTTAAATTCTCATGATATATTTAACAGGAGAATCTTTAAAATAACAACAAAAAGAGCTTATAGGCAGTTCTTAAAAGTATCAGAAACCTGTAGGTTCCTGTTACTTTTATTGAGCTATTTAGGATTCCTGTGAGCAGCTGACTGACTCCACTGTGTGTTTCAAATAGAGTGAAATTGACAAAATGTCACTTTCCCACAGCCCTTTCTATATGCATCCTGCGGAATGCCAGGAGTGTGTTTCTCAAACTTACCTAGAAGAGCAGGGGAATTTACATTTTCTTCTGTCTTTACTGAAATGCACAGACATTCCCTTTGAATTTCCCCTGAAATGTGCACATTGAGGCGAGGTGGTTGTGAGGTGCCCTTTGGGAAACCCTAGCTTCTCAGGCTCCCAAATTTCTGCTGAATTAACTGTCTGAAGAAAAAGCTTTATGCCCAACTCTTTTTTCTTGCCCCTTGGGATTTTCTGCAACAAGTCCAAGGAAAGAAATATGTATCTTTTAGAAATCCTCTGGGGGCGCCTGGGTGGCTCAGTCGGTTAAGCGTCCGACTTCAGCCAGGTCACGATCTCGCGGCCCGTGAGTTCGAGCCCCGCGTCAGGTCCTGTGCTGACAGCTCAGAGCCTGGAGCCTGTTTCCGATTCTGTGTCTCCCTCTCTCTCTGCCCCTCCCCCGCTCTTGCTCTGTCTCTCTGTCTCTCTGTCTCAAAAATAAATAAACGTTAAAAAAAAAAAAAAAAAAAAAAAAAAAAAAAAAAGAAATCCTCTGTAAGGAGCTGAAATGGTTTTACAGGGCAGGTTTTGTTGCATAGATTGAAAAGCTAATCTTAGTTTGACCACTTGTCTCCCTTCTGTCTGGTGCTTTAAGGAGACCTGGCGTTTATGGTTCCGTCATTCGCCTGTGATTTCGTTTCTTCTCTGTTTCTTATAAAAGGAAGATGCCAGAGAGAACTTCTTTGATTTCTCCTTCCCATCTTAGCTTCACAAGACTTCTGGAGTGTGAGCAGATTGGACTTCTTTTTGAAAAGATTGGAACTTTCCAGAGAAGAGTTTTTAGCTGCCTCTGGGTGGATTGGGTCTCCAGCAAAAATCTCATCATCACGATGATATAAAGTGCAAGACTGGCCTTTCCAAGGTCCATTTCTGCCCCAAGATGCCAGCCTTTAAGTTTTGAAGGCCCCTTCCTGTGTCTTTGCGCTGCCCCGGGCTGTGCCATTGGCACCACCGGGGGATGAATTCCTCTGTTGGATCTGCAGCACCTCCGAGAATTCTTTCTAGGACCTCTCTTCTCTAAGAAAAGCTCACTGTTTTTATTAACGACTCCTGACCAGCTCTAGGTAAACTCACCTTTTTCTCCAGCGGTAATTTTTGTCATTAGT
This sequence comes from Neofelis nebulosa, assembly GCF_028018385.1. NCBI lineage: Eukaryota > Metazoa > Chordata > Mammalia > Carnivora > Felidae > Neofelis > Neofelis nebulosa. Next base: position 3,635,117 of record NC_080794.1, on the reverse strand, counting down.
ATTTTCACTGAAGAATAATATTTGTGCATACATGTGCTAAATGAACAAATAAAAAGAATAGATTCTTCTAGAATGTGTGGAGTAGCCCTCTCTTGCCTGTCTGGATACCCAACTTATCGTTTGGTGGCTGGAGAATTTGCCTTCCTGCCTGTAGGAAGAAGGGCCCATCCATTCTAACTATGAATGGTGAAGAGTCCAGAATTTTCTGAAGCCAGATTCCTGGGTTTACATCCCAACTCGGTTTTAGGCAAGTCCTTCAACTCCTTTGTGCCTCAGTTAGTCATCTATAAAATGGGATCACAATAAAAATATCTCCTGGGGCACCTGGGTGGCTCAGTCGGTTAAGCGTCTGACTCTTGATTTCATGTTCCCATGGTTTCGGGAGTTCAAGCCCCACATTGGGCTCTGTGCCGACTGTGGAGAGCCTGCTTGGGATTCTCTGTCTCTGTCTCTCTCTCTGCCCCTCCCCTGCTCTCCCTCCTCTCTCAAAATAAATAAGTAAACTTAAAAATGTATCTCCTGTAAAGGGCTTAAAATGGTACCTGTCACAAGGCATGCGTCCTCCTTGTCCAAGTCGCTCTTACATAAACTTGCAAAACTTTCTGTCTAGAAAGAAACCATTGTCCACACCACTGGGACAGCATTTAAAGGGCAGTACTTTATTGTAATGGTTAATAAAAGACGAGGAGGGAAAACATAGAACCATATGGCGGGGGGCGGGGGGGAGCTGGGGAAAGGTGTCTGGTGAAGTCTGCCACCCTCTTCCAAACGTATTCACTTAAGTTGCACTAATGTGACAGTGACAGTTGTGGGCGGGAGTATACCTTACATGTCAAATGAACCCCATGGCTGAGCCATGCATGGCTGCATTTGCTCTGAATTTCATGCCTGGTGGCTCCTTTTTTTTTCCCCTTCCTCTGGTTTTATACAGTGACTGAAGAAAATTAATAGGGAGTTGGACACTATTAAATTCATACGGGTGAACTGAGGACCACGTAACAATTGGACTATTCTGAGACCCGCATTCCTCCCTGAGCGGACATAATCGACTCCGCTCCTCACCTCTCCGCCTGGCCGGCGTGGCCTCCGCAGACAGAGCTCCCATTGAGGCCCGGCCGGCTCTCAGCGGGGAGGAGCTGCCCAGATACACGGGAGGCGAGGCCTCGTGGCTTCTCGTGGTACCAGTTCCGTGTGGCTGGCGGTGGGAACCTCCCGGGCTTTCTCACGTCTGCCGCAGCGGGGAGGTCACAGCTGCCACCTGTTGCCGCGTTGGAGGAACTTGGGGAGGACTATGTGCACATGTCAGCCTGTTGACCCTTTGGCCTCAGAGGCTTTGCAGTCAGCTATTGTGGAAGAGGAACTAATGTTCTGTTATTTCCCGAGAAGTGGAGGGTCGATGCTGTAGGATCCGTGAACGGCGTGACCGACGTGCAGTTAACTGGCTAGAGCTCCTTGCACTGTGCCCTTTGCTGGTACCGTATGCTGGCCGTCAGAGTCTTTGGAACGTAAGGTCTCAGAGCCCCCAGAAACTTAGCAAATCCTCCCCACCTTGTGTTTGTTCCCATCCAGGATTTACGCCACTCCTGGTCCCACTCAAGAAGGACCATGCAAAGCTGGACAGCTACCCCGCCTTGGAAACGGCCCCCACCTCTCAGCTTTTATGCAGCGAATTCTTGCTTGCTCTCCTTCCCATTCTTGTAGCAAATACCCCTGAAAACGGTGCGTCGTCAAAGGAAGCCTCTCTGCCAGTCGCCTTTTTTCTCCAGTCTTTCCCTTTTTATTCAAGGTTTTCTTAAAGCGGTGTCTCCCAAGATACTGTCCTTCTGTTCAGAACAGATGGGTTGGCTCATCTGTAAGTTGTGTTCATTTTACCAGGCATTAGCTGATTTTCAGAATTCAGACCTTCCGTGACTCTCAGCACCCCTGAGTTGCTGTACGCGAGAGAGTCCTAAAACCAGCCCCGCCTGGGTGCGCATCCCCTCTGTCACACCAGGCTGTGACCTCGAGCAAGTCACTTAACGCATCAGCTTCTGTAATATTATCTGTGAAACGGGGTTACCTCCTCGTAGGCAGGGAGGAGGAAGTGACTTCATTTATGTAAGGTATGTTAAGTGTTCTTTTCGCTGTAATGCCTCAGGTTTTCAAGCTTGGCTAATCCTTTGGTTAAATTTTGATCAAAGGAGCCTTCACAGGGCAAAAATGCATCCTTTTCGCCATCATGGTAAATTCAGTAATTGAATCCATGAAACATGAGCAGGGAGCTTGAGATTTCTTAAAGTTATCTGATGACTCTTAACGTTACCATCTGCAAAAGCAGGCCCCAGGGTTCTTAACTCCTTCATTGCTTCATTCATTGACTAATCCGTTGTCTCTTGCTGACTTTCTCTTTTGTAAGTCTTAAGAGGGCTCCGAACAGGGGGGCTGATCTAAAATGCAGACACGCAGTTGTTTGGAGGGAAAGGTGGGGAAGGAGAGACGTGGTAGGTGGGAACTCAGCGAGCAGCCACCTGCAGCCGTGGATGTGGCCCAGATGGGCCGTGAGCCAGCAATTAAGTGACCAGCTTGCCACCGAAAGAACAAACGTTAAACTGTGTTTTATGGAAAAATAGCAGGAAAGCTGCTGCTGTGCCCTTGAACCCAGTAAAGGGAGGGCCGCAGGGCCCGGATCCAGGGCCTCCTGTGGCTTTGGGGGACTTGTTAATGGTGCCGTGGGCCGTGAGGTGCTAACACCTGACAAATCACGTGAGGCCGAGCTGTGGGTGAAGCTTCTGCACACCTGGCCGCGGGAGGCCCCGCAGACTTGGGGATCCTCACCTGCTCAGCTCCTTAGCCGTGAACCCGATCAATCTCCTTTCCAAGACACTGCAGGACCTGGAAACCGCCTCTGGGCTAAGGTCACAGGTGACTCCCTCCCCTTTTGCTTCTTACTTCTCCTGAGTTAGATTTTTGTTTCCTGACAAGCCAAGGTGCACCACAGAGATGTGCCTGCCGAATCTCCTTTCCTGCGCTGCAATCTTGTTAACCGATTTTTTTTTTTTTTTTGATCTGCTCTGTTGTATTTGCATGATACGTGGATTTTCATTAGCTTCCTTTCTGCCAAGGGAGGGTTTTATCCCACGCACCCTGAAAGTGATTTTCTGGAAATTGTGTGCTTGGGATAAGGACGAGCTCTGGTTGGGGATGGGGGGCTTGCTCGCTGTCCTTTGCCCACAGATGGGAAGGCTCACGTGATGCAGGTGGACGAGCTGAGGTGTCCTGAAGGGGACCCAGGGTGTCCCCTTGGTCCTTAAGGACCAAGTTAAGTTAAGGAAGGCTTAACTGGGTCCTTCCTGGACACTTCAGAGGGGGCACCTTCCCAGTTCTTTATGGTTCACAGAAGCTGAAACAGTGAGTTAAGCCGTTCCAAGAATCGAGTTATGATTTCTTTGGAAACACACGCAGGTCACCTGCTCTGTTCCCTGGTGAAACTGAGAGTATGGAGCCTAGCCTTAGAAAATGGGTAGGAGGGGGCCAGGTGGCTGGCTCAGAAGGTTGAGCGTCCGACTCTTGATTTCGGCTCAGGTCACGATCCCACAGTTCGTGAGTTTGAGCCCCTACACCGGGCTCTGTACTGACAGTGCAGAGCCTGCTTGGGGTTCTCTGTCTCTCCCTCTCTCTCTGCATCCCCCCTCCCCCCCGACACGCTCTCTCTCTCTAAATAAAATAAATAAACTTAGGAAACGAAAAAGAAAAGAAAAGAACCAGGAGGTCTCAGAGCTGGCAGGTCCAAAGATGTGATGATTGTAAGTGGCAGGAACGTCCCCTGTCCGCTTGCATTCAGAAAGCGTGTCTTGTAAAACGGAGAGAGAAACATTGGAAACAAGTGTGGGGAGGCAGACGTGAAAGAAAAAAATGTTCTCTCTCAAATTTGCCTGTCGTCTTTGGTGAAAAAGATGATACACAAATTTCGGATTCCTCCAGTTAAAAGAAAAACAACTTCTAGTTCCTGATGGAACTCATTCAGCAAAATACATGCCGCTGCGTTCATAAAAAGACTGCAACGAATGGGATGTAGCTCTCTAGGTGATTACAGATCGGCATTTTGAGATTAAAAGTGTGAATCCCCTTCAAGGCTGACCCTCGTGCTTTGCAGGACTATTGGGGCTCAAAATCAAAATGCCCCACAATGCTGTTTATTGTATGTTCACTCCTTTTTTGTTTTTGATTGATTTATTTTTTTGCCAGTATCATGCATCTCTTCCATTATAATACCTCTCTCAGATTAAGGATAGGTGTGTTATGTATAATTGGATGGTGGAGGGGCAGGGAGCTGGCACTGAGGCTAAGAAGGGTTACGTAACTAACCCGAGGTTAAGCAGATGATAAGTTAGCATAGCCCGGGTTCAGAAACCATTAATCAGGCTTATTAGAATTACACATATTTAAGAATACACGCGTTTGGGACTGCGAGTTCATTGTGGCAAACTGGAGGCAGATGTTATCTCTCCCTCTCCCAAAACCCCACTAAAAATGATAGTGAAGGAATAACAAAAGGGCATAAAGCCACGAAGGAAAAGAGAACTAGGGAGAAGCTTCACGGGGCAAGATCTGCCAAAGCAGACGGAAGAGGCACACCAGCTTTGCAGATCGGAAGGGTGCGTGTAGCAGCGACAGGCCATCGGAAGCCAGCCCATCCACACTGCAGAGCCAGGTACCTCTGAAGAAGAGCTGGGGGCGGGGCAAGGGAAGGGGACCAGTTATAAATATGTGTAAAGGGCCGGATTTTCTCTCCTGTCCCTTATAGTCCGTTAACCACTCGTCCCCACCCAGGCAGAAAACTGTAGATTTAGTCTGGAGAAGTTGAACAACAGCTGAGCTAAAGGCAGGACTAGGGCACTTAACTGGAGATGGGGGATTGAGTGGAAGTCCACACAGTGAGATGCCCAGCCCTGTCCCCTTATTTGGGCTAAGTACCTGCAGACGGGGGGAGAAGAGGTTTCCCTGGAGCCGTGAATCGGCTTAAAATAAGACCTACCTCGACTGATGGCTGCGGTTCCCCCATTAGAACAGTTGAGTCCCCGCTCGATCAGTGTGAGGATATGAAGTGGACTTTAAAGCAAGATGGATCACCGTAGATGGGGGATTTCATAATGATAAAAGGGTTGGTTCCAAGTGCCTAAAAACATGGCTTCAGAATATGTAGAAAAAGCAAAAACTGGTCAAACTAAAAGGAAGAAATCATCAAGTCTCCAATCTAAATTCTCTACATACCAAAAACATACAAACAGAAATGGAAAATTTTTGAGGGGCGCCTGGGTGGCTCAGTCGGTTGAGCGTCCGACTTCAGCTCAGGTCACGATCTCCCGGTCCGTGGGTTCGAGCCCCGCGTCGGGCTGTGTGCTGACGGCTCAGAACCTGGATCCTGCTTCGGATTGTGTGTCTCCCTTTCTCTCTGCCCTTCCCCTCTGTCTCTCTCTCTCTCTCTCTCTCTCTTTCTCTCTCTCTCCCAAAAATAAACATGAAAAAAAAAAGAAAAATTTTGAAAGATACTATTTACATTATCCTAAAAAATTAACAACCTAGGACGAAATCTAAAGAAAGGTATGAATGAATGACGGAGAGCCACAAAACATAGCCAAAACGAAGGAAAACCCTAAGTAGGTGGAGGGGACACGTTGTGGTTGTGAGTTAGAATAGTCAGTATGTCAAAATTCAAAGAATTTTTTTTGTGGGAACAGAATTAAGAGTGAGGAAAGATTGAGCAGAGCCCTGCTATTTTTCAGGCCAAGGAGAGTGGCTTTTTAAATTTTTCTGCATATACTTATGTTAAAATAGAGTAGATAGGCCTTGTGACAGTTGCCTCGACTGCGTATGTGGCTTTTTCTTCTGGATTGTTGATTCTGTAGTGGATATTAGTGGTACCTCCATGCTATTAAATATGCTTGTTCATATTACAGAACCTGGAATGCATAATTCTCATTGGTTCCCGGTAGTGTTAGCCCCACAGGACTAGAACATTTTGAAGCAGGCACTATACTGTGTCCTGCTCCATGTTGTGTCCTTGTGTTTATCAGGTCTGGCGCATGGCTGAGGCATAGACCATGCTGGGTGTTTGAGTGAATGGATTGAAACGAATTGCGTACGGTGCACTGAATACTGGCCCCCGAAGATACCCAGGTCCTAATCCTCAGCCCCTGTGTGTGTTACCTTGTATGGCAAAAGCAGCTTTCCAGATGTGAGTAAGTTAAGGATCTGAGACCAGGAGCCCACGCCGGATTCTCTGGCTGGACCCTGAATGCCATCCTGAGTGTCCACGTAAGAGGCAGGCAGAGGGAGATCTGGGGAGAAGCATGCATTGTGGCCCCTGACACAACATCTAGGGCTGGAAGGAATTCAAGGAATACAGCTCTCAAAGCTGGAAGAGGCCGGGAAACAGATGCTTCCCTAGAACCTTCCTAGGGAACGGTGCCCTGTCACAGCCTTGACTGCGGCCCGTTGAAACTGACTTTGGGCCTCTGACCTCCAGGGCGGTGAGGCAATAATTGAGTGTTGTTTTGAGCCTCCAAGCTTGTGACAGTTTGAGCAGCGCTAGGAAGCGGACATTCTCAGGTGTATCCCTTCTCAGTCTTGTAAATACTTCGAGAAACCACATCGCCCCTCTCACGGGGGCAGTTCCTGCGGCATTTCTGGATGCCGAGACCTTTCACGCTGTCTTTTGCACTCGCCAGCATGAAATGAGCTGCCTCCTTGTTTCTGTTTTGATAGTCCTGGTTGAGGTTCAGTACGACCGTAACCTCTGAATGAGGGAGCCTATGCCAGTTCCTTCATTCAAGGCCAAGTCTTTAAATACTTAACATCGATCAGGCATAGTTCCTATCAGGCCTTGAGGATTTAAAAGTTGAAGGACTTAGCCTCATCTAGAGGTGAGGCAAATATTTCCAATGGAATCGATGTGTGGGGTTGAGTCTGAAATGATGACTGAGAATGTCAAGTGCAGAAAAGCGACAGGAGTGCCAGGCCGAGGGGGGAAATGGCCCGAGTTGGGGGAGTTATGGGAGAGGAATCTGTGGAGAGTTTGGGGTGATGTCACTGAGGAACTTACAGGAGAAAATGGGGGGTGTGTGGAAGGACAGACGGACGTTCAGACAGATACATGTAAAGACAGAGAGAGAGTCAGAACACACAGCCATGGGCCAAAGGTGGAGCCTTGGGACACATCCAGGTGACGAGGAGAAGCCAGAGGGGCAGCCACAAAGGAGACCCAGAAGGAGAGCCCCCGGGGGGCGGGGGGTGGCTCACTTTGGAAGGACACTCCCGGAAGCCCACCGTGCCCAGCGAGGCAGACAGGCCTGTGGAGACAAAGCCCCAGCAGTGGGACGGTAGAGGCAGGTGGAGCCTTGAGCAGCAGTTGGAACATGGCAGGAGAGAGCCAATACTGAGGGGAGGGGCAGGACTTCTCCTCCTTGAGGGGCCGTGGGGGGGGGGGGTGGTCCACGGGACTGGGGGCGTCCTCACGACTCCCATCTGTGCCAGAGGCCCGTCCACCTACCAGGCCCACTGGCTCTTCCTCTCACCCAGGTAGGGGCACCCGGGTGGCTCAGTCGGTTAAGCGTCTCACTTCAGCTCAGGTCATGATCTCACGGTCTGTGAGTTCAAGCCCCGTGTCAGGCTCTGTGCTGACAGCTCGGAGCCTGGAGCCCTCTTCGGATTCTGTGTCTCCCTCTCAGTCTGCCCCTCCCATGCTCGCACTGTCTCTCTCTGTCTCTCAAAAGATGAATAAATGTTAAAAAAAATTTTTTTTAAACAAACAAAAAAAACCAAAGGTATACTTGACCTATAGTACTTCACCCCTTTTTAAGTGTAGATTTCCAAGAGTTTTGACAGATGGATGCGGCCAGTAACCACTAGCACCATCAAGGTGCAGGGTAGCTCCCTCGCCCCAGAAAATCCCCGCGTGTCCCCCTCTGGCCAGCCCCTGCCCCCATGCCTGGCTGCACTAGCCCATTGGGCCGGGCAGCACCTGCTGCGTGTGAGAGCAGAACCCACGGCCGAGCTCGGGTTGTCAGGAATTAGAATTCATGATTCGGTTCCCCTAATCTGGGATCTCCGTTTCGCCACGAGAAGGGGTTTTGCTCACTTGGTCGGTCTTCTTCCCCCTAAAATAATTTGAAGCTCATTTGATTCTTGTCAGCAGGGTTCGTCAAATCCCTAAGAGGGAATCCACTTGAGCATTTTTGCAAGAAACTTACTGAATTGGGCCCTAAGAAGGAAGCTTTTGCCTGATGATGGCTGGTTGTGCTTTAGTGCACTTTCCAAATATTTTCCCTAATGCATCTGCCTTATGAGAAATGAGGTAAATGTGCAAGATCTTGTCAGGACAGTTAGTAACCGCAGCTAAGAAAATTCCACACTGATTTCATTCTAAGTTTGCAGGTGCATTTTCCACAGGATCTAGTATAATGCCATAGTCCTAATAGTCACTATCGCCAGCTTGAATACAATGAGGATATACCCAGGAGCCTGAAGTAGACAATGAACTGTTAGTCTCTGTTTTCAGTGAGTATTTTTAAATTGTTGATTAAAACCCAAATAAAATGGGGCACCTGGGTGCCTCCGTTGGTTGAGCGTCTACTCTGGATTTCAGCTCAGGTCATGATCTGAGGGTCATGGGATCCAGCCCCATGTCAGGCTCCACACTGAGTGTGGACAGTTAACCTGGCTGTAATTAGCATGTAATTTACTCACGAGAAACAAAGACTTGTTTCCTAGGGTGTAAGTCCAGGATTATAGTAAGTCAGTAATTCATCCTCCAGCCCCTAAAATTAGTTGACTTGCTGCTTGTAGCCCTGACTGTAAAGAGAAATAATGTCAGCGTTAATCTCATTTGGTTGGAAGAGGTAAAGAGGTAAATGATTGTGAAAGTAAAGAAGTAAATGCCCCTATTCCTCATTGGCTTTGGGCAGTGTTTGTCCTGCCTGATGCAGGTGCTGTTTTCCCCCTGATTTCTACTTTCTGAAGAGCATTTCTTGTTTCTTCAAAAATTTAACGTGGCAGAAAACGTTGGCATAACCAAAAGGCTTTAGAATACACAGTTTTCTTCAAGCTTCTAAATGTGCTACATTGTATTTATTTTTAACTAAAAATGAAGAGTCAGGAAAGAATGGGCCAAAACCCAGAAGGTGACAGTCAAAAGGGGTAAGTGTGGTTTTGCATATGGGGTGAAAAAAAATCTCTTTTATAAGCATACACCCTGGGCAGCTGACCTTGCCCCTGTTGATTAAGAAATACGTGAAGACCACCTGGGGGTGTGCGTTTACCACCTGTTCGGCGTGGATGGGTGGTGTCCTAGGGCTGCTAAAAAGGTAAGCTGCGTGAATATATGGTCACGTAATTACTCCCCTATTTTGTATGGGTTCAGACCACGTCTGAGTGCTGTGTTAAGTCCGGGTCCTCTCAGAAGACAACCCTTAAAAAGTTTGGTTGCAGTGAAGTTTTTGGACTGCCTTCAGACGAAGACCCCGCCACAGTCCAGAGACAGTGAGACATTCCAGAAGGGGGTGCTTACAGAGTAGACAGCTTGGCAGAGTTCAGGCTCGTATAGTAGCTTCATGAATGGGAATTTGTTCCGGATTGTGACCCCGCTGGGAAATGGTGCCCGGCACGTATTGTCGAATATATGTGGAGACTCATGACCATCTCTGAGGAGCAGTGTCCTTGGGGGTTCCCATGCCAGATGGACGATAGGACCCCAGAAATCTGTTCCTGCCATGAGACTCAATGGATTAGAACCCTGCAGGGCCAGTGATTTTATGGGAATGGCATGATTAGGTGATAACAGAGTTAGATTATAGAATTAGTAGAATTAGGTTATAGAATTAGTAGATTTGGGGGAGCATGGGTGGCTCAGTCGGTTAAGCATCTGACTTCGGCTTAGGTCATGATCGCGTGGTTCGTGGGTTCGAGCCCCGTGTCAGGCTCTGTGTGGATAGGTTGGAGCCTGCAGCCTGCTTTGGATTCTGTGTCTCCCTCTCTCTCTGCCCTCCCCTTCTTGTGCTCTCTCTCTCTCTGTCTCGAAAATAAATAAATCATTAAAAAAATAATAATTAATAGATATAGTTTGACCACAGCAACCCAATGACCTTTTATGTCTTTTCTGCCATAAAATTTCACTTTAGACGGTTAGGTGCTTTAGTGACATCCTAATGCAGGGGTAGTCTTTGCCACCACACTGGGCCCCAAGATTACCTGGCTAGTCCAGGTGCCGATGGTCATGCAAAAGAAGGTGACCTTCCCAGCAGGAGGGGGGAACCGTTCAGTAACGGTCTTCAAATAGCTCGATTCCTCTTTTGACGGTTTCTAAGAAGGGCAGCACCCTCCTTCCGGTGACACTCTTCATGTGACACCGTGAATTGTGGCAGGGGACAGGAGGGCTCCTGCTGCTCGCGAGCTGGGGACGAGCCGCAGGAGAGGAGGAAGTAGTGGAAAATGAGACGTACGGATACATCTGACTTGGAAACAAAACACTCCGATCAAACCCCCGGTGGGGAATCGTGTACCCAGACCCATGCGGTATTTCTTCAGAGATTTGACAGACGGACGAGCCGGGAGATACCCACGCGGTTCTTTTTTCCTTTCTGTTTATGCCACCACTGCCTCCTGTTACAGAGCACCAGAACTACTTTGGGATAGATGAAAACCTTGGCCCTGTGGCGGTCAGCATCCGGAGAGAGAAGGTGGAAGACGCCAAGGAGAAAGAAGGGTCCCAGTTCAACTACCGGGTGGCCTTCAGGACGAGCGAGGTAATAGCTGCCGTGCGTGTGTCGTTACTGTCCTGGGCTGAAGTTACTGTTTTAGATTATTTTGGACAAGGTATTGAGTTTCCTTTTGAATGTCACTGATGGTAGTCTTTAAGATCTTTGACAGAGCCTGCGGTATCTTATTCCAAATAAAAATTTGAGAGCCTGTCTCAGATGTTAAGCGGCCACGATGTTACTTCCCCCTTACGTGGTAGAAAAGGGAAAATGGTAAGAATGTGGGATTTAGGGGCTGAGAGGGGACACCTATGACCTGGACAGCGCATGTCAGAACTTGCAAAATGTAATGCAGGAAACCCAGGAGTCGGCAGTAGGGGTGAGCGTGGCCATGCCGCCCCCGCACACCTCCCGCATCGGGGCCCTGGCTTCGTGCCTCGCTTGCCTCGCTTTGCGTGAAACGCGAGGTTGTTGTACGAACGGCACACGGCGCACACCCGGATCAGTAGGGAGGCTGATTACGAGGAATGAGATCTGGCCCGCACGTGAGGTTTTATCCTCGTGACCCACTGCACTTAGAGGGGGAGCGTATGTGACAAGCATGCCACGTGTGGGTGTTGGCTGGCTCCTTCCGGATCAAAGAGAGAAGAGCAAGCCCTTTGCCAGTCTCCTGTGTGTGCACGAGGCCGTGTACCAGAGCGGCTCTGGCCAGGTGCCCCGGCGATGGCGGGCTCTACACAGCATAGACAGGAGGTGAGTCCCTCTCTCACGGTGCCGGGTTTGAAGTTATAGACCCGTGCTGTCCCGTTCAGTAGCCATGAGCCGCACGCGGCTGTTTAAAGTAACGGAATGGAATTGCGAAGACCCGCTGGTCACAAGTGCCCAGTAGCCACGTGGAGCCAACGTGGCTCCCGCATCAGCTAGCCCAGATGAGTGCAGTCTCGCCGTTGCCCCAAACTCTGCTGGGCGGTGGTGTTCTAGAGCGTGACGCACATAGCAGACGTCGTTGCTACAGCCCTCACCCCGCCTCTCTTGCATGCTAACAGTTCTCTTCCCAGAGTCAGGGTGGGTACAGCCAGAGCGAGTTGCTGCCGGGCTTTCCCCTCTGCGGCGTGTGTCAGAACGGCGAGCCCGTGTGTGCCTCAGAGACCTGAGGACCTCTCACGAGTCATGGGGTAACATTCGAGAGTGAGGAATCCTCAGAGCCCTGAATCACCCTGCCCGGGCCTGTCGCCGGATATCCCCATTCAGCTTCAGGACCGGTCAGCAGTGGAAAGTTAAATAGAAAAAGAGAAAGGAATGGAAGAAACGTTGGTGTGGAACAGTAGGGCAATAGGGAAAGAGAAGGGAGGGGCCGGAGGGGGTGCCGGTGACCAGGCCCAGCCCCGTGACCTCCAGCTGCTCCTCTGTGTCGACGTCCTGTTCCGTTTGAGAGCGGTGGGGACGTCCGTTTCCCCAGCAGCACTCTGCCTGCCCCCCCCCCCATTCTGCGGGCCCGCATCTGTTGCAACCCCCTCCCGTCTCAGCCCCCCAGCCCCGTGCACTTTTGTTGTTTAGAGGCTGTGCTGATTTTGCTTCTGCCAGTCGGGGGCTGTCGTCTCCCCTGCTCCTCTCGGAAAGGAGACCTCCTTTCCTTCCTCTGCAAGGCAGCTCAAAACTTGTGCCTCAGAGAAGTAACCAGGAGTAAGCACGAACTCTTCCGTGACGTTCTGAAGCCTTCTGTTTTGCCCCTGCAGCTTACAACCCTGCGCGGCGCGATTTTGGAAGACGCCATACCCTCCACCGCCAGGCACGGGACCGCGCGGGGACTACCTCTCAAAGAAGTTCTGGAGTACGTCATTCCAGAGCTGAGCATTCAGTGTCTGAGGCAGGCTTCGAATTCCCCCAAGGTCGCGGAGCAGCTGCTCAAGCTGGATGAACAAGGGGTGTGTACAGCGTGCGAGACTGTGTGTTCGGGGTATGACTTCGTGTCTGCGTTTCTAAATGTTTGGGACTTGCCCTGACCTGGCTAGCGAGACCACATCTGATTCATGATTATTAGACATCGGTGGTGTTTCTTCCGGGGTTTCAAAAAACTCACATCGCGCCTTTCCCCGAACTAGCATTTATTCGTGTCCGCTGTGTACGAGGCGTTCCACACTAACAGGTAGGAGTGGACAGCGTGCCTTGGGAAGACTGAAGTTAAGACGTAGCCCCTCGCCCGGTGGGGATGGTAAGACCGAGAGCATAAAACCTCTGCAGGGAAGAATAAATACGGTGGTGGATCTTGGAGAGGTTTAAGGGCAGTGAGTGTGCCTTGGGAAAAGAAGGAATGACAAACACACCGGATGGCAAATCTCCTGAAGGGAGGTAGCATCGCAGCTGGGACTTGGGTAGAATTCCAGGAGGGAGATGTGAGTAGTTGGCCGCTTTAGGAACTATGACTTGTTTCTTTATAAGACAGGGGCACATCTAGGGTGGTTGTAGTTTAAACAACAGCAAGAAAGTATGCTGAAACTTAGAGCTAGGCTAAGGAGTTTGCACTCGATTCAGGAGGCAGTAGGGAGCCATGGAAGCTTTTTGGTAGGACACGGCACTATCAGAGCTGGATTCTAGGAAGATTATTCTGCTGGAAGGGAATGAGATAGGCTGGAGACGATCAAGAATGACGATGGCCTGGAGTTCAATTATGGTCCGTTGACATCGTCCAGGAGAGAATTAATGACAGGCAGGCTTGAGACGGTGGTGTGGAAGATAGAAAGAGGTCTTTTAAGTGTCATATGCGAGATAACTTGGAGGGGAGACTGACAAGGAGGCACCCAAATATATGCAACGGATTTTAAACGAGCAGAAAAAGCAGAAAGACACTGGGGATGTGTATTTCTTGAATTTCCTAAGGAAAATTTTTCTGCTCGTTTTGGAGAAAATGCAAGGCATTTCTTGGTTGACCCAGTAACAGCAGTGTGGCTCATACTCGGATCGCTGGAATTCTGAGAGTGCTGAGATAGGAACTTTGTGTAAGGAATTAGCACTCTGTATGATCAGCTGGAGGAAGCAGCCACCATAACATTGAGAATGAATAAGCCTGGGACCTGTCTGTCTCAGGAAGGCTGACATATTAAAAACAACTAAACCAAACTGAAACTCCAGCCTAGAACAGTTGACTTGTAAAACCGCGTGGCCCACAAGTTAGTTCGACCGTGATCATGACCGGGAAAGTACGTGGAATGTACGAGATGTCCGTGAAGCCGATGAGGAAAACATGATCTTGGAAGGATCGTGGATGTATCGGTGCGGGTCCAGATGCTGTCACGTTCAAGCAGGCTTGTTGAGAAGAATCGCAATAACTTTCACGTCTTATTTTCATGTTTCTTTTTATGATGTTGCACGTCACGGGAGAATGCCGTAGTTCTGGGTCCCTTTATGTTGCCAGTGTATGCGTTTCTCCCCTTAAAGTATATCGCTGTACTTGCTGTATAGCAGGGTCTTGGCGAATGAGGTAGGTGGTTCCCTCAGGCTGCTCTAGAAAATTCCACAGATGGCCCATGAACCGCGGGCCTGAATCCCAAAGTCCTCAAGGCCCTGAGAGATGGTCGCAGCAGCTACCGTTGACCATTTCCTCACGAAATGAGGCACGAATTTGGGATGCCTGTTTAGCAGAATAGGTCCAGAAGCTATGCCAGGCAATTTTTTAATTTTAATCCAGAGTTTAGGTGCTTTTTATAGTGCGATGTCAAAATTAATGCTTTGAAAATTGGGTTCTGCTTTTAAGTAAACCAATGCGTTCTTTAGCTCTGGTTGTATTTCATGTGTTTTTTCTTTGGCAATTGTATTTGTGTGACTTTGATATACTTTCTTAATGGTGTACATTGTGGTGTTAAACTTTCCGTACCTCTTGATGGTGTCTGGTTCCCGTATTCTGTGAGGAAGAGATGCTGTTTATTTTCATCTCTAAGAGATTGGATGGCCCTTTTTAACTTTCTGGTTTCTAAAGGACCCTTAAAAGTTTCCACTAACCGTTAGAGTGTCTGAGAGTTTATTCCGAGGAGCGCCCTTCTTATTCTCCTTCTTAAATGTAAATCCGCACAGGAATGGTACGGGCCAGTTGTATGGTACTGTTCTTAAGGGTTTTTAATCGTGAAAAAATACTCAGAGGATATATTGTCGTCTTCTGCTCTCCTGGGGTTTGTAGCCCGCCCTGGCTCAACAAGGTCGGAAAGGGCACCTGCTGTGTCCAGGGCACAGGTTAGTCGTGGAGAGTGACGAGGGAAGTAAGTAACTATTAAGCGAGACTCTGAAACTTTTGTTCCTTTCTCTGCATAAATTCACCTGCCAAACTCTAAAATCCCATGTTTCCTGTTTTAAAAGACCATCCGAATTTATGTAACAGGTGGCTTTCTAAAATTATGTAGGTTGACCAAAAAAAAAAAAAAAAAATTCAGGTAAGTCGTGGCGGCTCCCTCTCTTAGAAGATCATGGCTTCTGGGGCAGAATGGCTAGTTTGTCCTTGGGCCAGCCGTCCCTTCCCCTTGTCCCCTCACCACCCTAGATATTGGGGTTGATTTGCATACCATGCTTGCTTCTAAGTCACGCAGGTCCAAATAAACAAGGCTGCAAGCTCGCTGGGAGTAAACAGACCCAATAGAATGCCCTGGAAGGAAAGGGCTTCCCTGCACACTCCAGTTTATTTGCAAGACAATTCAGAAGCTTTGTGTTTGTCCCCTTCATTTAAATTTAAATTTTCTTGTCAGTGATGACTGGGCTTCTGGCCTTGGGAACCCAGCAGTCAGTCATTATCCAGTCCCAGAAACCAAAGGAGACCTCCCGCGCTGGGTTGTCTGTCTGAGCAGCCCGTCTGTACGTCCAGCTCTCCGCACTGAGGCAGTATGCGGTTTCAACAAGCGGGGATTTCTGGTCTGCGACAGCACGGACACCTGAGAGCCGGCTGAGCTCTCCCCCAGGACTGTGGGACTGGCCGTTGCCCAAGTCGGAATGGCTAAAGCAAGGATGGCGGGATGGGTCGGAGCGGAGGGGGGCGGCCGGAGGTCTGGAAAGCTTGGCTACAAACCCTGTTCTGCGAGAATTGGGCATTTTAGTACTTGGGGGGTGGGATCCCCCCTTTAACTGTGCCCTGATTAACTGCAGGGTGCGTTACCAGCTGTGTGCAGGTCTGTTGCTAGCGTAAGGGGGGTGATGGTCGTGTGGCGTTTCGACTGTTTTCGTGAGGTTTGTTAAAATCTTTAAGTCAGAGCTGTGTCTTCACGGCGTTTCATTCTGTTCCTGTTTTAGTGGAATGGCAGCCACCGTAGCAAGCCGGCCCCAACTGTTTGCTCGAAGTCCCTAGGGGTAGTTCCATCTTGCGGCCTCCTCACGGTAAACGTGCTTGGTGCCCCTGCCAGGCTGCGTGTGTCCCACGGGACATTTTCCCTGCAGCAGAGCTCTGGTCGCCCTCGTGAGCACCTGTGGGCTTTGAAATCTCTTGGAGCACATCCCCTAATTTCCATGGGCCCAGGGGCTTCTTGGAGGGTGGGCAGATTCACAGGCAGGGTCTGTGACAGGCAATCTGCACAGGCAGATTCTAGACCCATTCACAGGCAGGGTCTAGACTCAGGCTGGCTTGTCCGACGGCTGGGGAGAAGGATGTGAAGTGGACGGCACCACAGCCAGCGGGGTAGGCCCAGGGGAGTTCGGTTCTCTGGGTGTTTGGCCTTTGCCCAAATGAGAGTCCACAAGGAATATCAAGTCCAGGAGACTCTGGAATCACAGAGAGAAATTGTGCCCGTTGGGTGAGGGCTCTGCTTAGCGGACGTGAGGCCGCACTAGCCCAAACCGTGGGGCCCCAAGCAGCTTTGCTCCTCTGGGCCTCCTCCCAAAGGAGTGGGAGCGTAAGATGGGAAAGTGGTCCCCCTCTGGAGCAGCCAGGGGGCGTCGGAGGCCGGGCCGCGCAAGACGAGGCGGCCAGGTGGTGTTGGCACATGGCCTGGCAGCACTTTGACGTGAGCGGCAGGTTGAAGAGCAGAGGACAGGCCAACGGGACCGAGCGTGCGGCCGTGCGGCCCTGTCTACTGGCTGCAGGGGAAGCCGCGGGTGCCTGGATGCAGGGACGTTGGGGCCCACGGGACGCCGGGTTACACACGCCAGGGCTCACCATCCCGCTCTATTTCTGACGGACTCTCCTACAGGCTAGGGCCAAATAACTGGAGAGAGGTGAAGTCGTCTTCTGATGGCAAAACAGAAGTCAAACCAACAAGATATCTAGGCCGGGAAGCAGGCATTCTGAGGCCTTGTTACAGGATTATGGTGGATCCTGATGGTCGCTGAGATCACCAACGTCCAGGGTGATGCTTGCTAGTCCCGTGTTTCCCTGGCGTGCTGTAAGATCCTGAAACGTCTTCTGAGTCACTCAGGAACAATTAGCGTTCAGAATGAAGTAAAATCAGGCGTTTTTATTCCACTTCGTACTACTTTTTAGACGGTGGTCCGTTTGCAGTAAATACGGTGTCTCGTTTATTTGGGGAGTTGGTCAGAAACAGACATTCCTCAGTCTCTGGATGAAGGGAAGTATTTTTGTACTTGACCCTCCTAAAGAACTGGTTCAATAAAATGCGCGATAGTGTGGCTAGAAAATAGCTTGTGCCCAGCATCTCATATCCCCACACTCAGGGCACGAATCACTGTGTTCACTGTGCAGTTGTGGTTGACTGTCTGTTCAACTCTAAATTTATCCTAATGCGCAGTGAGGTTACTTCCTACGGGCTGCTTAGATCACCCTGGCAGGTGGCTTCCTACCTTTCTTGGATTGTACGTTGTCATCAGGTAACGTGGATGAGACCGCTTTTGTCACTTTGCCGCTCAAGGGAAATGAGTATCGTTTTGCCTTACTTTACGGCGAGTCAGCTGTAAATTTTGATTAAAGGCTCTGTTTCATAGCTCGATAATGAAAGTGAACGGTGTTATGGATTGATGCCTTTAGGAAGCCGGTGATGTCTGATAATCTGTCCGTTTTTGAGGCTCAGATTGCCGGTAGTAAGATCAAGTGCGCTGATTGCGTGAGTGAGGAGTAGTTTCTCTTCGGATATAATAAGAAAACTGTAAAAAATGGTTCCAGTTTCTCCCCGGCCTTGGGAGAAAGCAAGCCTTTGGCTACCAGCTTGATAAGAGATTGACTGCAAGATAGAGTTACAGCAGGATCTCCTCGATCGCTATCAAAATTCTTTACGGCTTCTGTATATTTAGCAGATGTTTTCTTTTCAGGATAGCCAAAAGTATAGAAATAACTGTAATTGTATAGCCAGAGTTATTTTTATGGGAATAAAACATTATTCTATTTATATACATAGATCACAGTTTCCCCTGGGATTCCCTCCTTACCAGACCTTAATTTGGTTTGTGTTTTCATGACAGTCTTTCATATTTTCCTGAATGTTCAACTAACAACAAAAAAAGCATCAGGAACCAGAGAGGGGAAACTTTAAAGTCGTGGCCTTTTTTTTTTTTCCCCCCTAACTTAGGAGATGATGCTTCTTATTATATGAAGGGTATAAAATTAGGTATTTCCATGCTTGTATGTTTAAGTAGATGCCTGAACTTGTCTGTCCATTTTGGAAACCTGGTCGATCCCACATGGCCATTCTATACATTCTGTTTCGTAGGATTCCTGCCGTTTCTCCAGCTGCATTTTGGGGTTTCTGGGTTGTGTATTTGTAGCATTTTGTGCAGTGACCCTTGCTTCTTCCTCTTTTCGCTTATTTGCTTCTGGGAATCGTCCTGGCGTGCCCTCTGTAGTTTTAATCTTACTAGAAGTTAGCATGTCTGATACTCTTTGCCAAGTAATTACATTTCTCCCCCCATTTCAGCTGAGCTTTCAGCACAAGATTGGGATCCTTTACTGCAAAGCAGGCCAGAGCACAGAGGAGGAGATGTATAACAATGAGACGGCGGGACCAGCTTTTGAAGAATTCCTTGATCTTCTGGGCCAGAGAGTCCGGCTGAAAGGATTTAGCAAATACCGAGCTCAGCTAGACAATAAAAGTAAGCTTCATATTTGTGTGTGTGCACAAATCGAATCCTCTAGAGGTAGGCATACCGCATAAATCTAAGTGAGCGATCACATGCCCTCCCCTTCTTGACCCCAGCAGCAGCCTGGCCAAGCTTCTTCGGGATAGAGTTTAGATTTCCTCAGACGAGCAAAGGAGGCACATTTCTCAAGACGTGTGTGTTTCACACGAGCTCAAAAGGTCAATTCTTTTTTTGTAACACCAGCAGAGAGATTCCCCAGTGCTTCGCGAAGAATCTTTTAATATTTCCTTCTTTCTTTTAGCCTCCCCTCTTCTACCACACCCTTGTTCCAGTATATACCGAGGACGCGCACTGTGTTCGTTTCTAAAAGACAGAATATTACCGCGTCCACTCCTGCCATGGTCTCGGGCCCGTTCTGTTCATTTCTGGTTTCACGATGTTAACTGGGGAATTGAAGCAGTGGTTAAAAACTGATGCGTCCTGTTTCCCAGGGACCTTACCCACGTCCCCTTGAGTGGGGCACACGTTAGCTCTGAGGTGCCGATTTAAAACACAGACTCTCCTCCATCCTGTGATGTGCACATTTGTCTTGTGTCTTCATTTAGATAATCATATTCCTTCTGGTCCTCATACATTCTAAATATGTTATCTTCATATTTAGGCTGTTCAATTTTATTGCTATCAGCCTTTAAAATATCAGCCAGAGTAATTATGTGTATTTTGGACAATTTTCCTTATTATCAAGCAATTAACCGCTTGCTCTTTTAATAAAAGATGAGCAGTGGGGCGCCTGGGTGGCTCAGTCGGTTAAGGGTCTGACTTCGGCTCAGGTCATGGTCTCGTGGTTCGTGAGTTCAAGCCCCGTGTCAGGCTCTGTGCTGACAGCCCAGAGCCTGGTGCCTGCTTTGGATTCTGTGTCTCCCTCTCTCTCTCTCTCTCTCTCTCTCTGCCCCTCCCCTGCTTGCACTCTGTCTCTCACTTTCTCTCTTAAAAATAAACATTAAATAAATAAACAAACAGGGGCGCCTGGGTGGCGCAGTCGGTTAAGCGCCCGACTTCAGCCAGGTCACGATCTCGCGGTCCGTGAGTTCGAGCCCCGCGTCAGGCTCTGGGCTGATGGCTCAGAGCCTGGAGCCTGTTTCCGCTTCTGTGTCTCCCTCTGTCTCTGCCCCTCCCCCGTTCATGCTCTGTCTCTCTCTGTCCCAAAAATAAATTAAAAAAAAAAAAAAAAAAAAAAAAACGTTGAAAAAAATAAATAAATAAACAAACAAACAAACACGAGCAGGTAGTTTCTACAATTGGAGGATGTGGGAGAGCACACAACCCAGTCCTAGTAGGGGTAGTGAAGTGAGGCCTTTCCCCGTGGGAGCGTCCGTGTGAGGCCATCTGAGTTTCCACGACTCTGTGTCTCCAGTGTCCGTCATCTTGGGACCCTCACTGATTCTTGTCTACATCAGGGTGGTGCTGGGTCTTTGTGTACCTATCAGTCAGATCCGGCTTTTTATCTTGTTTTTTTTGGAAGTTACGTTTAGAACATGGATGATAAGACCTGGAGAGACAGTGCTAACTCGTATGCGGGCCTCTGTGTGTCCTTCACACATGCGAGGGCTGGAGTTTGATTGTTGTTTTGAATGCCTATTGCTCATGCCTCAGATCTGTAAAGACTGTAGAATAATTTGTGACGCCCACGGTGAATATCCACATATTTTAAGAAAAATCGGTGCGACCTTGCTGGACTTTTCTTTTTTTTTCTTGGCCAACTCCCTTGCATGCAAACCACCACCCACCCCCTAGAGGTGCGGGCATGCTGCCCTTAGGGATATCCTTCCAGGAAAGTCACTGCTGATGTGGATTCATTATCATGAATGCCTGTCATCTTTCTTCAGCAGGGTGGATTGAGGAAACGCCCTAAGACCTTCTGATCCATCCATTCTGTAAAAGCACAACACAGATAATGTGAATGTTTCCCTACGTGTAAGAATGGACATCAGCTTTAAATTTTTATGACCTAGGAGACATCCTTGTTATATCACAGATATAGCACTAAGCACCTTTGCTCAGGGAAATGATAATGTAAGAACGAGATTTTGATGCATTGATTCTCATAATCAACAAATCCAAGTTATTTTTATGAGTAAGGCGTTCCGGGAGATGTGAGGCCTAAGACATCCCTTTAGTAAAGAGGAAGTTTCTAAGAATTACATTTCATGAAATGCTCAGATAAAATTTTGTCTTTCGTGGAACACACACAAAAAATCTTCCTTCTTAAATTTATGGGAGTTGGAGCTTTCACTCTGTCCTCCCTCTTCGGATCCGGGCCACAAGCAAAATTGAGAGTGTTGGGCTGGAGTATCTGGGATGTCCTTTCTGGCTTTGAAACGGGTTCTTTCTGTCTCAGGTACAAAGTGAAACGCAGTAGGATCACATGATCATGAGCCACTAAGATGCTCTCTGCTCACCAGAGTACGGACCCCAGGCCGTGGGCAGCCCAGCCCCTTCTGGTCTGGATGCAGAGAATGACGAAACTGGGGTCCGCCATGATGGCCTGCCGCTCTTGCCCAATAGAAATATTTGCAGCAGATCCTCGAACAAGCTCATCTGTTTACCTTCTCCATTACCATATTGATATTTATGATGAAAACATGCAGAATATATAATTTCAGAAGGCCATCTTATAGTACTGTTTGGGATAGACTAATGATGATCTCTTTTTTTTATTTTAGAGAAAGTGGAGAGAGAGAGTGTGAGTAGGGCAAAGGGGCAAAGGGGAGGAGAGAGAGAGAGAGAGAGAGAGAGAGAGAGAGAGAATCCCAAGCAGGCTCCACGCTCAGCACAGAGCCCGATGCGGGGCTCGATCCCATGACCCTGGGATCATGACCTGAGCCGAAATCAAGAGTCAGATGCTCGACTGACTGAGCCACCAGGCGCCCCAGTGATCATATTTTTAAAAGTGTTTCCCCCCAAAATGCATTTTTCTTCCTTCACTGCAATTTCCTGAAGCTGAAACCTGTTGTCTAGACTACTAACTACCTATAAGGATGTCTCTAACTGAATTTTAACCATCTGAATAGCAGTGTGTTGTGATGGGAGTCATCGAATGTGCTGGGTTATCTCATCCCCTGGCCTTCATGTTGTTATTAGCCAGTCAGTTCCTCATAAAAGAAGACAATCATTGCTCCCTTATGACCATGCTTGCTCACTTCCAAAGCCACATTCTTTAGCCAAGACAGTTGGAATGGAACGTTACTTTCCGTGAAGTCCTACGAAAAGTAACAGATGTGTGTTTAATACGTAGTTAAAAGAGAAAATTGCTTTATTGGGGACCAGAAATATACAGCTTATTAGAGAAATATCCTCTCTTACCATCTGCAAGTTCATTTGTCAGTATCCGTATGTAAACATTTTAAATTCTTCCCTTTTTCCATTCAGTTGCCTTCTGTGAGTACCTCCTCAGACTCTGCAAAACTGTATGTGATGCTTTTTCTAGAAAACTTTCAGAACTGCTTCTGAGTCAGAATGAATATTCAAAAGAAAAACTGCAGGATTCAGGAAGAAAATCATAAAGGCCCATGAATGCTAGATGTATTCATGTCTTTAAAGTAAATTAAAATATTTAGATTAAGGAAAAAAAAACTTAACCCAAGGTGATTACCTAGATCTTCCCCAACAAACATAATGAAATAAACTTCGTTTTAAATGACCCCGAATAGCATTGTTTCTTGTTTATAAGGTAGAAACATAAACCTATGTGTTGCCCAAAGATTGAAAAAGGCAGCCCCGAATTCTGTTTACATCTTATTTTCCATGTATCTTTTTGTCTTTATTTATCCATATTCAAAGTGGTTCGAAACTACACCCTGAAATTATGACTTAAGTGTTTTACAGTCACTGTGTTGGTTCAGGTTCCTGACACTCTGCGTCTGTGATCATCTATTGGTAATACAGATGGATTTTGAGTTTGCAAAGAATCATTCTGCTTTTCAGAAGGTGAATAGCTGTATGATTAAGACGGGTTCGGATGTCATGGTTTCTAACATGTGTCAGTGCAAAATATACAGTAAGAGGCCACCTTCATTCTTTGCCGTCTTAATCATAGGACTTCATCATTACATTGCCTGTTGAAAAGAGAAGAAAATTAATTACCTCATTCAGGGAAAGAAATCCTGAACATTATTTTGTTCTCATTTCCATATTAACTCAGTCCCATTTCATTTTTTTGAGTTCTGGAAGATCAGGTGCCCCAGAATCACGCAAGAATTAACTGTACACACACACACGCACACACACACCCAAGTGGGGCAGGGTGGCCGCTAGACACGGGTTAGAAGTGGCAGGAACAGCATGCAGTGAGAGGGCAGAGTGGTCACCCAGGACACTTGTGGTTTATGGTTGGGTGGTTTGTTGCTTGCAATTGAATTGCCTTTGGCAAAACGACCTTGTAAGTGTCACATCGCTGACTTTTGCACTTGCCTGGCTTATTTTTGTCATCATCCTCTGTTTTTAGCTGATTCTACAGGAACTCACTCCCTCTACACGACGTACAAAGACTATGAAGTCATGTTCCACGTGTCCACCATGCTTCCCCACATGCCCAACAACAGACAGCAGGTAGGTCCGCCCTCCTCTTTCCAGATCTCAGGTCAGCCCACTGAGGGGCTTCCTGTCGTTAGAATTTGCAAAGAATCACTTGCGGGGGTGGGGGGGCGGATTCTTGAATGGCGTTAATAATCTTTGACTCTTTTGTCATTGGGAAGTATTTGGCCTTTAAACCGGAGTATTTCTGCATAAGTTATATTGCACTCTTTCCTCATAAAACTTGGAAACTCTTCTGCACACACCTTTATTGCTCGCTAGGCAAAATCTTAATGGAAACTCGTGTCGGCCGTGTTCGTTATAAGTGAGCGAGCTGGGTAAGTAACCTGAGCCCGGGTTTCTGCGTATGGGTGGATAACTTACTTACAGAAAATACTGAAAGGACGGATCTTAGAACTTACTGGTGACATGATTCCATTTTAGTGATTTGATTGCATTTGGTTAAATCGGGAGTTGAAACAAAGTTTGGTTTCATGCTTAGGCAGTTTATTTCTGACGTCACGTAACCACACTCCTTTGCTGTAAATACATTGATGTACCAGGGACCGCAAAGGAGTTGCTCAGTAAGTATATGTTCAATGAATGAAACTTCACTGCAGCAGAGACGTTTTCTTCTTCTTTTTTTTTTTTTTTTTGAATGCTTGTAAAACACATGAAGGTAGTCAAAACACACATCTTGCACAGAAACCATTTGCATTGTCCCTATCACTAATTGCAAGAACCACCTTAGACCCTACAGCCGGGCTGAGAAGGCAGGCCCCTGATTTCAGCCCAGCACTTTGCAGCAGGGACGGCTCCTCTTTGACTTTTCCTTCTCGTTGCTAGCTGGATTTTTCTGGCCACTTGCCTCATGCTTCACCTCAATCCCTTGTCCTTCCTGAATGATCTGAAGTGTTTCCCAATAATCCGATTCCTTCCCACCACCATCCAAAGATCTTTCTTTTGATCACATATCTGTATGTGTTTTTAAGAGACAAGAGTTACAATCCCCGGACCACACGTATGTATGTATGTATCAACGTTTTAACCTAAAGGATTTCTAGCTCTCAAAAAAACAGTTATCTGGAATAATGCCACACGGATTCACTCGATATTAAGAAGCTTAATTTAGAGCAGTGCAGTTGCCCGGCAGATACTTGTGAATCATTCAGGAATTAAACTCCGTGTGAGTTGTTGCTTGGAAAAGCGATAGGGCTTCTTCAGGCCAAGAAATCTGTCAGTACGTTAGCCAAAGTAGAGCCAGTGCCTTTTGACCCCGGTCATCGACTGTTCAAACCACAAAGCCCTTCCAGTTCCCTAATTACTTGAGCCATCGGACTCCAAACTGGATTGGCCTCATCATTTCCCATCTGGCAGCCTCTAGAATCTGAAGTCTGCTGGGCTTTGCTGTTTGTTAGCAGAACTCGAACCAGGCTTTCCCTGCCCCCTTTCTGTTGTGTGGTATTTGAGATCTGGGTTTATGAGTTCTCCGTACCTGACTTTTTCACTGAAACTATCCTTAAAGCCCTATACACACAGAAAAGTAGATGGAGGGATGGGGTTTGGGGAGTGGGGGATGGAGGAGGGGGCGTTTAAAGTTCCCAAACTGGAAATTTAAAAAAAAAAAAAAAAAAACCTGTAAATTAATACTGCACCTTACAGACTCTGTAGCTTAAAGACTTCTTTAAGCTTCCCTGTTACCTCTTTGAGTTTTTTTGTTGTTGCTGTTTTTATTTTTGTAACTTGAGTGAGAATCCATGACATCGGGTCTTTATGCTGATGCTAGAAAACTGTAAAATTGTTTTGCTTTTTTAACTGTTCTTATTGTGTCTGGAATCCGTATGATCCTCAGTGTGGTCCATTGGGAAATCTGTGCACTAACCGCTGTGTGGGCAAGTATTCATAATCTAAAGGGGGTGGTCAAGAGTGGAGATAAGGGTCAGTGGACGTATGCCGAATTCGCCACACCCAGCCACTTGCCTTGTGGCTTTGCGTGAGGTCTTAGCCTCTCAGGAAATTCGATAATTGTATAATGGGGACGTGGTTCAGATGGCCAGTGGTGGCTGCTTGGAGCACTGTGTCGAGAAGGATTCTGGGGGGCAGCACCTAGGCTCAGAGGGAAAGAACGTTGGATTTTAAATTTTGTTTAATGTTTTATTTGTTTGTGAGAGCACGAGCAGGGAGGGGCAGAGAGAGAGGGGGAGACACAGAATCCAAAGCAGGCTCCAGGCTCCGAGCTGTCAGCACAGAGCCCGATGCGGGGCTTGAACTCACAGACCGTGAAACCACGACCTGAGCCGAAGTTGGATGCTTAACCGACTGAGCCACCAGGTGCCCTAAGAACGTTGTGTTTTAGAGATATTTTCCACGGGTTTGGCAGTGGGGAGATGGGGCACACATGATATTTGGACTAGATGGTACACAGCATTTCCCTCTTACTGTCAGATTTCTGTGACTCTAGGGTCCTCTTTGAGGCTTCCTGCTTCTAGGTGGAAAAACAGCTTTAGCAGAAATAGGTGGTTGTTACGAGCAGGAATTCTGGGGCCACACTATCTGGATTTGAATCCCAGCTCCTCGCTTTGGGACCTTGGGCAAAATTTTCTATGCTGTAGTTTCCTTTATCCCTGAATACGGGGGCTTTGATCTCATTTCTTCACTGAGGTGTCCCTGTGCGCCCAGAACCATACCCAGAACATGGTAAGCGGCCAGTAAATATTTGTTCAGTGAATGAATGAACCTTTCGTGGATGGTGACTGGAATTAGACAAGCTACTACATACAAAGCACTTCATAGTGCCCGGCACAGCGTGTGTTCGATTAGGTTTTAGTTGACTGTTTTTCACCATTTATTAGATAATAAAGCACAATATTTTAAATGACTTAATTTGCATTTTATTTTCCTATTCCTAGGCGTGGGGATCTGTCATGAACACCTAAGGCCTGGAGTTGAGAAAGTAAGGGGCTAACTTACCAAGAGTTTCAGAAGATTATTTTTACTTTGGCATGTAATATTTTGCTCATCCTGGGTTGTTACCAGAATATTCTGTCTGTAGATAAAAATGATGGCACCGTGTAGTCTTGGCACATGTACTTCCCAGATTTGTTCTGGGTTGTACCGGCTCCCTCCGTGTCCCCCACCCACCCACCCATGCCTACCGATTATGTTAATACCTGTAGGGGTAGAAATGTCTGAAACGACCAGCTGGGCTCATGAGTGCAGTTTGAGGCCACAGAACATAGCACTTAGCTGGCCTGTACATGAATTGTGCCTGGAACTTTGGCCTCATTAGCACCATGGTATTTGTGACTATTTAACTGGCCCAGACTCGTCCACATCAGATATAATTTCTTGTGTTTGTTCTTGTAATAGATCAAGCTGAACGCTGATTCCAGGACGCATTAAAAGTCTTTAGAGAGTTTACCCCTGTTGCAAAAGAGTTTGGTGTTTGGAATGCAGGACTCTTACAAAGAAAACCTAGCCAGCCCCAGGGAATGATAAGAAAGCCTGCTCTTGGAGTGGTTTCCTCTCTTCCCTGAAGACCCCTCCTTCTCTCTGGGTCAGTCTGGCACCCGGGTCTCTTTTCCCAGGGCTGACACCCCTGCGTGCTTCCCCGTCTGCTTGTCCTATAGACAGATCATAGGTCGGCTGTCGTGGGATGTTATCAGTGGAAAGAACCCCACAAATGAGTTTCAGTCCTCACTTTGGCAGACAGACCTTTTCTTCAGTCTAAATACATAAAATGGAGGAAGGGAGCATGGTGCCTGGCACATCGTCAATTATTATTTTTTTAAATGCACGCGTAAACGGTAAACTGCTCTGCTTGGAAGAGGTGTCCGAGCCCCTTGGATACCTAAGGAATAAGGCCAAGCTCCTAGGTCTCTGAGATTCCGTTTGAAGAATACTGGTGTTAGACTAGGGATGGACTTGACCTCGACAGAGGTCATGGAGACACAGCTTGTTAGGTTTGAGCCAGGCTGCGACCCTTTCTCCATATAATTTGGATAAATGGCCGGCCTGTGCACGCAGGGGTTTGTGCACGCACTTCTGTAAGTCCTAATTGGAACTGCTAAGGAACCGTTCACATGCAGGAGGAATCTACCTCATTAAGTGCTATACGAACTGGTCCTGACTGCAGTTAGGTTCACGTATAAATCATAATATGGAATCTTTTGGAAGAATAAAATGCCTATGCAGCGTTCCACAATTAGATTTATCCCCAGGCCCTAAATAGCAATGTGTACTTACACCAGACAGTAAGAACGATTGCTTACAATAGGGTTGGTAGGACCCAGTATCAGAAATAGTTGTGTCTTCGGGGCGCCTGGGTGGCTCGGTTGGTTAGGCGACCGACTTTGGCTCAGGTC
Organism: Neofelis nebulosa; assembly: GCF_028018385.1. Classification (NCBI taxonomy): domain Eukaryota; kingdom Metazoa; phylum Chordata; class Mammalia; order Carnivora; family Felidae; genus Neofelis; species Neofelis nebulosa. The sequence continues at coordinate 3,607,453 of NC_080794.1, read as the reverse complement.
ATGATCTCGCGGTTTGTGGGTTCGAGCCCCGCGTCGGGCTCTGTGCTGACAGCTCAGAGCCTGGAGCCTGTTTCGGATTCTGTGTCTCTCCCTCTCTCTACCCCTCCCCTGCTCATGCTCTGTGTCTCTCTGTCTCTCAATAATAAATAAACGTTAAAAAAAATTAAAAAAAAGAAATAGTTGTATCTTCATATTCCTCCCCTTATCTTCACTTTATTTTTTTTTAATTAAAAAAAATTTTTTTTAAATGTTTATTTTTGAGACAAGAGAGACAGAGCATGAACGGGGGAGGGGCAGAGAAAGAGGGAGACACAGAATCTGAAGCAGGCTCCAAGCTCTGAGCTGTCAGCACAGAGCCTGACGCGGGGCTCGAACCCACGGACTGTGAGATCATGACCTGAGCTGAAGTCGGACGCTCAACCAACTGAGCCACCCAGGCGCCCCAACCTCTTATCTTCACTTTAAAAATCCACATTCTTGCTTAATTTTGTTTCTCTGTTTGCAGAATATTCCGCCTTGCTTGCTCAACTGGTTTGTCATTTACTTTTCCTATTGGTAAAATTGTTTTATATAATGTTTTGCAGTAAATAGTTTATGCAGTATTTTTGTATCGGTTGTATAACGTGTATCAGTGATGAATTTTCAAAACTGTAGTTGAATTCAATACGATCTTGCTGATCTGAGATAAGAGTGGTTAGTTGCCCTGGTGTTCACTTTTTTGTGTGTGGGGAGCGGTGGGCAAGGCCCTCCGTCCCTGGATACAGATCTTTTGTATTTATGTGGTCATGTGCATAGGTTTCCTCCTCTTTCTTATTATACTAATGTTCTACATTCCTGTTTCTACTTTCCACAGGAAACTCTAGATGTCTCCTAAAAATCAAAACAAAATTCTAACCGCTGGTGTTGAATCTTGAGTATAGAGTACGTGAGGGTGTGTGTGCATGCATGTGTGTGTGGGGGTGTTGTGTGAACACATGCAAAATTAGGAAGGTGTCTGAAGCGGGAGAAGCTAGCCCTTCGTGTGAGGGGGAGAAACTTCCCACACAAGAGGGTAGCAAACGTAAAGTCCCCGTGGCAGAAACAAGCTGGGTTGTTGGAGGGATGAAGTAGCTATCTGGGAGGGGAAAAGGGGTACATGATAAGGTCAGAGAGGTGGGAAGGATGGGGTCAAAGGACTCTTGGTCAACCCTGTTCCTAATGATGGGACGTGAGATTCCAATCCAAGGACTGAGACCCAGAACTTGTGATTGGTTTTCACAGGGATACATGTCATTTTTTGCTCCATTCTGGGCTCATCTCTTTGAATTTCAGAACGTAAACTGTAGTCATTTAATGGTGCAGTTTTCTCTTTGAAATCATGCTGATTTTCACATCTTTGCTTCTTAAGACCGGAGTCTCTCTCTGGAGATCGGCCTTTTCCAGTTTCAAATTAAATTTTTCTCTTCACTAATTCTGACTCTCAGAGACTTCTGAACCACATCCCAATTGCTTTTCTTTCATATTGTACAGACTGCTTCCCACTCCCCTCCAGAATTAGGTGCGAAATGCTTCTTCTTACTATGCTTAAAAAAAAAAAAAAAAAAAAAAAATCAACAAACGAACCTGTTTGCACAGAGGCCAGTAGATCTGACTTAACTTTCTGCCACCTTTGACCAAGGTGTGGCTACTGGACCATTGTTTGCACTTGCTTTTAATTGTTGCCCCAAGTTAAAACCGGTCCTGTGAGGCCGTGAAGGCTGGCGATGGGATTGAGCATAAACCCTAAGGTTCGTATTTCTGCAGCATCTGGATGCTTTTTGCTATGGAACTGGGTGAAGAGTCACATTTCACTCTAATTGTCCTGTTTCACTGCTTGAATGAAGCATTGGGCATTTCATAGGATTGTGTGAATCTGTCTAACACAATACGTTTTTACTAAAAGATCTTTTTTTAATAAGTTTATTTTGAGAGAGAGAGCGCGCACAAGTTGGGGAGGGGCAGAGAGCGGGAGAGAGAGGGGATCCCAAACAGACTCCTGCACTCAGTGCCGAGCCTGACGCGGGGCTCAAATCCACAAACCATGAGATCATGACCTGAGCCGAAACCGCGAGTCAGACGCTCAACTGACTGAGCCACCCAGGCGCCCCTATCTAACACAATATTCATTAACTCAGTCTTGCAGTCGAAGACACGAAGGCGGTCCTCTTGGCACTGAAAAGTGCTTCACATGTTCAAAGGAGCAGTTAGCACTAGAAGGCATCGGTCCTGCATTCCTGAGACAAATCGTGCCGTAGGGGTCTTGGTCACCCGTGGGTTTGCCTTCATATCTTGCTGGATTGCCACACTCTTTCCCCTTTCTGTTCCGGACTCTGATCGCACAGAATTTCACTGACCAATGAGAAGACAAACAGAAGTAACAACTGAAGAAAACTGTTTTCCTTTATATAAGAAGTTTGAAAAATTACTTAAGGTTATTTAATGTTTGGCAAGATCCTGGAAAACAGGGAATATTTCTGTTACCCTTCCAGATGTTCTATTTCTTTTAGCCTCTAAACAAATTCAAGCATCCTGTTAATGGGCAAGGTGTTAATTTATTTTATTTTATTTTATTTTATTCTCTTGCAAAGAGCTTCAGATTTTACTTTGCTGATGACTCTCCTTTTTCCCCCACCCGGCCAAACAGTTTACTGTCTCACCAAGTGCATTTTGCAACCGTGGTTAAATTAACCAGACTTTTACTTGATTTTTTTTTTTTTTTGGTTTTTTTTTTTTAATGTTTATTTATTTTTGAGAGCGAGAAACAGAGTGTGAGCGGAGGAGGGGCAGAGAGAGAGAGGGAGACACAGAATCCAGCAGGCTCCAGGCTGTGAGCTGTCAGCACAGAGCCCGACGCGGGGCTCGAACTCACAAACCGCGAGATCATGACCTCAGCCAAAGCCGGACGCTTAACCGACTGAGCTACCCAGGCGCCCCTTAACTAGACTTTTAAAAACATTTTTGGCCCTGTTACAGAGCCAAAGAATGTGCTTAGGAAGGGACGTGTGGTCAAGGGAACCAGCCCTGAAGTTGGGCTTTCTGTGTTCCTGTGGTGTGAAGTGTAGAATTGGACCCAGTCTTCCCTTTGCTCGAGGAGAAAATGGACGGGAGTAGCTGTCCAGTTTGCTGTTGCTCCCGTAGCAGAGCGAGGAGGCACCGACTAATGAGTTCGTGCCTGATTAATTTGAGAGGGCTGGCCAAGGTCAAGTTCAATGCAGCAGCCCCACAGGCAGGAAGGGCTACAGAATTCACTCTGTGGCCTTGGCCATCGTGACCGCCATCTTTCTGTCAATCTGAGAACTCTTGTGTTTCAAGGATATCGAGTAAAGTATGGTGTGAGCTGGGGCGCTGGGTGGCTCAGTCGGTTGAGCACCCGACTCTCAGTTTCAGCTCTGGTCATGACTTCCCAGTATGTGAGTTCGAGCCCCATATCAGGTTCTGTGGAGCTCAGAGCCTGCTTGGGATTCTCTCTCTCTCCTTTTCTCTCTCTCTGCCCCTGCCCCGCCCCCAGTTCTCTCTCTCTCTCTCTCTAGATAAATGAATAAACTTAGAAAAAAAATGTTTTAAAAGTATGGTGTCAGCTGTTGTGTGTCACATTCAGCCGATCTGGTGCACACGATGTTAGGTATTTAATATCGTTCTTTTAATCGTTTCATTTGTTCCTGATTTCCCTGTTTGTCCTATTACAGTACCTATGAATCCTGTATTTCAGTTATTGTGGAGATGAGGGAAGAACATCTTAAGCTAGTGCAATTTTCAGCTATTGATGTTTGGTTTAGAGAGTTCTCCTTCCTTCCATTTTCTTTTCCTTACATGAAATGCTTATTGTGGTTCTCGTCTGTGTCCATCTGTAGTATGGGTAAATAACCACACACCGTGTAGGACCTAGTTTGCTACAGATTTTTTTCACCTGCGCCCAAAATGGCACATTTTAATTTACTTTGCAAACATTTTTAAATTTTTTTTTTTTCAATGTTTTTTATTTATTTTTGGGACAGAGAGAGACAGAGCATGAACGGGGGAGGGGCAGAGAGAGAGGGAGACACAGAATCGGAAACAGGCTCCAGGCTCCGAGCCATCGGCCCAGAGCCTGACGCGGGGCTCGAACTCACGGACCGCGAGATCGTGACCTGGCTGAAGTCGGACGCTCAACCGACTGCGCCACCCAGGCGCCCCTGCAAACATTTTTAAAACTACAGATGGTCCATTGGGTCTGTGTTAAAATATATTTGTGTATGTTTCAATACTTGACCCAGACAGTAAGGTGGGCTTTTTTGTGCATATGACTTCAGCCAGGCTGATTTAACTGGGAGTTTTTCAGCATGTGACTCGGTAATTTAACTGGCACGTAGAAAACTCGGGAAGAAGGAACATTTGAACGTTTCGTCCCCATGCTTCCAGACCTTTTATCGTGCTAAATCACAAGTCAGGGGCCTGACAATGAAACCCTTTTTGTGTCTGGGCTTCAAAGGCTTTAAGAGTTGAACTTAATGCTCTTTACGGTGAGGTATGTTCTATAGGTGCCAAATAAATTTAAGAGCAAGCTCGTTGTCTTTATTATTGCTAGTAAAGAGAGATTTACTACCTGAGATTATCTCATTCCCGCAGTGACATCACCAACTCCTATAAAGATTATTGTATCTATTAAAACTGAAGATCACAAACTTTGTGAGCACAGATGCTATGGTTTTACTTGCATAAACTTAGAGAGGGCTTTTGTGTATGGATTTATCGACATACATTCAAAGGTGTGATCCCAGTTTTATTGCAGAGTGTTGTGTGGCTGTGATCGCTTATCTCTGTCACCCATTTATTCACTCAGCAAATGTGTACTGGGTGTCGGCTATGTCCTGGACAGGCCATTAGAAACTAGGAAATCAGAAGTCTACGAGACAGGTCTCCTGCCCTTCTGGACATTATGACCTGATGCACAAGTCAGTCAACAGCACAGACGATGGCAACTAATGTACTAGAAATCGGCCTGGGCATCAGTCAGGGTGGCGTGCCAAGGTAGGCTTGTCAAGAAAGTTCCTTTCAGGTGAGGTGATACCTAACGAGAGCCCTAACTAAGTGAGTTGTCTAGGAGAAACTGGGGGTGGAAGGGAACGTTCTAGGCAAAAGGAACATCGAAAATGAAATTGCTGTTAAAATGTTACTGCTCTGGGGGCTCCTGGGTGACTCATTTGGTTAAGTGTCAGACTCTTGGTTTCGGCTCAGATCATGATCTCACGGTTCATGGGTTCGAGCCCCACGTAGGGCTCTGTGCCTACTTGGGACTCACTCTCTCCTCCTCTCTCTCTCTTTTTCTCTCCGCCCCCTCTCCCCCCCCCCCCCCCCCCACCTCCACTTACGTATTTTGTCTCTCTGTCTCTCAAAATAAATAAAGAAACTTAAAAACAATAGACTGTTACTGCTCTGGGGTTCTTTCTCTCCTGCCACGTTTGTAATTTGTAAGATTATACCCCATTGCATTTTCCAGCCATTAATCTGGTAGAATTCTGTCGGATTCTGTGTCTCCCTCTCTGCCCCTCCCCCCTCGCACTCTGTCTTTCTCTCTCTCTCAAAAATAAACATTAAAAAAAAATTCGCTTTGATGGAAAGACGAGTGAGTTGTGTATTTCTACACATTGGGTTTTTACAGAAAACCGTGTTGGTAACTCTGTGTGTTCGCTTTCTTGACCGCAGCTTCTGAGGAAAAGGCATATCGGAAATGACATTGTGACCATTGTCTTCCAAGAACCTGGAGCACTTCCTTTTACTCCACGAAGCATCCGGTCTCACTTTCAGCACGTCTTTGTCATAGTCAAAGTGCACAATCCGTGTACCGAAAACGTGTGTTACAGGTGAGTCTGCCATCACTGATGCTTTATTCCGCGGGGTCTATTTCAACAGAACACCTTCTCCTGAAATATCTTTGTTTTGCAATTATTATCTCTCACCCCATAATTATCCTTTTTCCTTTCTCTAATTATATTTCCACGGTCTTCACTCAGGTAGTTTCTGTAAGAAATAATTGCCTCTTTTCCTGTTTTGAAAAATGAAATGCCTGAGCATTCAACATTGTAGGTTACACATTTCCTCAATTTCCCCTTAAAAACTGCATCCAGACCCTGCCGGAACCATAGCTTAATTAATCCCAGCCTCAGAGGTGGATGGTGTGGCCATTTCGGCTCTTTGCTAGCAGAAATAGTTACTGCAGGGCTAAAACATTTCTTCTCCTCCAAGATCTTGGAAACACTCCCTCCCCCAGGGTGCCTGAGACCAGGAATTGGCGCTTGCTTTGGTGATTTCAAAGGGCCATACGCGTGCGGCGCCCGGGTGACTCAGATGGTTAGGCATCTGACTCTTGATTTTGGCTCAGGTCATGATCTCATGGCGTGTGAGTTCGAGCCCCATGTCAGGCTCTGCGCTGACAGCACAGAGCCTGCTTTGGATTCTCTCTCTATCTGTCCCTCCCCTGCTTGTGCACTCGCTCGCTCGCTCACTCTCTCTCTCTCTCTCAAAAATAAGTAAATAAACCTAAAAAAAAAAAAAAAAAGGCCATACATGTGCCTCAGAATCCCGAGCCTGTTTCTGACTATCCCTCCCCCGAAGACTCGTGTACAAAGTAGTTACCGCTGGAAGATTTGGGGGTGTTGGTAAAAGAGTGGTTCTCTGACCTGAGTTTAGAACCCAGCCCCGCTGCTCGCAGTACTTTGTACGCACTGTTTTACCTTTAATTCCTTCCCTTAAAGTGGAGGATAAGAGTACCTACATCCGCTTGTAGAAGAAGCAGAAATTATGCAGAATGCCACCGAGAGTTCCTGGCACTCCCCAAAGGTTATTTCCCTTTTTCATCCTAAAACAGTTAAGTGCTGGGCCGCCGGGCCGAGGGCAGGGTGCCTGTGTGTGTGCTGGCCCGGGGTGGGGAGACCCTGAAGACTGTGAAGGGTGCTCTCCTAAAGGCAGAGAAGCTGGTCTGGGTGTTAGCTGTTGCCGGTACACGTCCCCACGCCCAGCCCAGAGGAGCACAAGAGTCCGTAAGCTGGTAGTTCTCAGCCCGCGTGGTGCCTCACGGTCAGCTTGTTAAGTGTGGAAATTCTCTGGCCCTACCGTGCAGTTTGCGAATCCCAGAGACCTGGGATTGACTTGAGCATTGGTGCGTCCCCCCACCCCCCCCACACACACCCTGGTGATTCTTACATCCGAGCAAAATGATGTTTTTAAAAAAGCATAACCTCCGTTCTGTCTAGAGGATATGTTTAAAACCAATAAAGTTGGTACAGACATGGTAAATTGGATTATTCTTCTGAGATCTCACCCAATGAATGGTCATTATGAAGAATAACCTCAAAGGAACCTTCCTAATGGGTTGGAAACTTTTTTTTTAATATTTATTTATTATTGAGAGACAGAGAAAGCATGAGCATGAGAGGGACAGAGAGAGGGGGAGACACAGAATCCGAAGCAGGCTCCAGGCTCCAAGCTGTCAGCACAGAGCCCGACGCAGGGCTCGAACCCACAAACCCACGACCTGAGCCGAAGTCAGACGCTTAACCGACTGAGCTACCCAGGCGCCCCACATGGGTTGGAAACTTAAGCCTACAGCTTTATGGGATTTGGTGTTATCATATTGGCTGCTCTTTTTAGGTCAAGTCAAGTATTTTGAATTACTTTCCATTTCGTTTATACTCACTTCATGAGATGGTGCACGAGCACCAAAAATCTTAAGGAACGGTAATGTCTATTTTCATTTGTTTCAGGTTTTCTGGTTTTAATAAAATAACAAATAAAGTAATAAAATGACCAGGGAGGGATATTGAAGCCAGTCTGGGACTGGATGTAAATCTTTCCCGTAAACAAAGTGGACTGCGTCCTGTTTTCTCTGACACAGGATAGCAGCGTGCAAATCATTCAAATCTGGAATCATTGATTTTTAAGAACCCACGTTGTTATCACTAAATTACCCTTTGCTCATGAGATTCAAATGTATAGTCAGTAGAGCACATCAAATTCTGGAAAGTGCCTCGTAAACATTCATACCCATCATGCTTAAAAACTTCACGAGTATTCCTCAACAAGTCGGTAATAATCTTCTTGAATACTATAGTCACATCCCTTCCATCACATTTTATGAAGCCACACTAACTCTTGTCACATGGAATAAGGTTACGGCGCTCGCATTTTCCAAAAACACCTTCCAGGGCCCTTTCGTTTATTCTCTGGTCCTCAAAGCAGACCAGTGACAAGATAAATTCATTAAGAGAATTTCCAAGGAAACGACAAAATATAGTCCAGGTCAACTGTTTTCCAAATTGCCGCGTCTTAATCCGTGGACGCGTCTCGAAGGAGACCGGATGGACCGCACACATCTCAGGGAACCCCGGCGAGTACCGTTTTCCCTGAGGAGCTCTGTGCAGGTGTGAATGACAGCGCGTCCTGGGTACCTGTGCTACACTTTAGTGCAGACCAATCGTCTAGAAGTGCGGTTGGGTTGACGTGCCCTGGATGACAAGCCCAGAAACCTAGAAGGGCACGCTTTCACCTTGGAGAGGCAGGTCTGGAGGCAACAGACTTGCCAGGAAGTACTATTTGATAGTAACAATTTGCATAATAATAGCTATGCATGCATTTTTTCGTTTAAACTTCACCATGGAGTTTTGAGAATGGCACAATTGAAACTCCACTTTGCAGATGAGGAAACTGGGGTGCCTGGGTGGCTCATTTGGTTGAGCGTCCGACTTCAGCTCAGGTCGTGATCTCGCAGTTCCTGAGTTCGAGCCCCGCCTCGGGCTCTGTGCTGACAGCTCAGAGCCTGGAGCCTGCTTCAGATTCTGTGTCTCCCTCTCTCTCTGCCCCTCTCCTACTCACTCGCTCAGTCTCTCAATAAATAAATACACACACGAACATTACAGATGAGGAAACTGAGGCACTGAAGGGATTACATCACTAGCTCAGAGCCTCTCAGAAAACAGTGGAGCTGGAATCCCACACAGGGCACAGAGCCTGCTCTCCACCACTTTGCTTTCCTAAAACCCTTTAACTTGCCTATTAGGGAATGTGCATCTTTATATTGTTCTTCCGGTGGAGGGGTCTTACATTTAGATTCGCTATCAAGGTATTTGGGGAAAAGAAGAAATTCTGAAACACGTTCTTGTTTCAACCCATTGGCAATTATCTAAATCTGGCAAAGGAATATTCCCCCGACGCCAACTGTGTATGAAAGAATCAAGGATTGTATAAACTTCTATAACCAGCAATCTCTCATAGATCTCCGTTCCATAATATCATAGTACTCCTAGAATCTCCAGACCTAAATTCTGGCTGCCTTTCTTATACAACTTGGTTCTTAGATTTCAGTTGATCAGGCACCATACATTGTAGGGGGAAGGTCCACCTAGATATTTGGGTCAATAATTTGTGACAGAAAGAATTGCCCTTTTACAAGATGCCTCCCTCTGTCTACTGCGGAGCCCCTAGCTTCTAGACTAGTGAAAGCTTTTTCGGAACATATTTAGATATAAAAAGTTTTCCCCGATGCTTGGCTCACGTGCACGTCAGCTGCGGTCAGAGTAGCCGGAGATCCATCGCGCCAAGTGCAGAAAGTAATTCTGCAAGGTGTCAAATGAGATTGGGCCTCCTCAGCCTTCTGTGGGTAAAATTCTTCCAGAAGTCTATGCTCATTACCAGAAGGAAAAAAACAGATCTATGAGAGGTGATCACGTGAGCTTATTGGGATGGCAGAACTCAGTGGCAGATAGGCCACTGTGGGCTCACTGACGTGTAGGGAAGAAGCAACGAGGTGTGGTTACTCTCACCGCAAGTCTAGACAGTTAGCTTTGTGACAGCTCTCTGGGAGTGAAAACGTGAGGACAAATGGATTTCCTGCTCAGTCTAGAGTGTCCACTCTAAGCATAGTAGCAGAGGGGAGACGAGCCAAGTATGAGGTTGGTCCCAAAGACACTTCAGCCTCTACAGCATTTTTAGGGCCTTCCTGTGGGGACACGAGTCAAGTCTGCCCCATCACCATCTGGTTTAGTGCATATGCTGCCATCTGTGAATGAATTTGGTGCCTCTGTCCCAAGGGAGTGAGTCCTCCCCTCCCCTCTCACACCAGCTCTGGCCCCAGGCACACTGTCTTCCATCGCACTGCCCAACCCCCCGGACGTGACTCTCCCTCCTGAAGAGTGAAAGCAAAGGTGAGCGATGTGGAGACTGATCTGTTTAGAATCTAGCCAACCACTTGCCAGAGGAGGAGCTCCCACCTGACAGTTTGGACAGAATTAGTTAATTCCTTAGTTCGCCACGTTCAGGATTTTCTGCAGTGATAAAGATGGAGTATGGATTGTTCCCTTTGTTTATCCCACCACAGAAAGTATCCGCCCGGGCAGATGTGGGATTAGTACCACTCCTCGGATGGCAATGGCTGCCCACTAACCCGGGCACAGATGTCATGGAATTCATTCATTCACCCACTCAGTGCTTCATTTGTTGAGTATCGTTAATTCACTCTGCATAGTTGATCTTATTCCAAAAAGGATTTGAGACAGCTATAGCTTCTGCCTGAGGTAGGCGAGCCTTGTTGGTTTTGACCTATTGTAGAGCATTGTCACCCTACATTTGATCTTTCCAGTCCCTGGAAACTCAAAATTTTACTCCCATAACACTTTTATTGAGATATTCAAAACGTGACCAAGTGAGCACTTCCTTAAAAAATGGGACACTTAAGGATTCTGACTGTGTAGGGGCACCTGGGTGGCTCAGTCGGTTAAGCATCCGACGTCGGCTCAGATCATGATCTCATGGCTTGTGAGTTCAAGCCCCGCGTTGGGCTCTGTGCTGACAGCTCGGGGCCTGGAGCCTGCTTTGGATTCTGTGTCTCCCTCTCTCTCTGCCTCTCCCCTGTTCACGTCCTGTCTCTCCCTCTCTCTCAAAAAATAAATAAACATTAAAAAAAAATTTTTTTAAAAGAATTCTGACTCTGTAAAGTGGGATCATTGTGTCCAGTACCAGTGAGATCCCGAGCAGCCACCTGGGGCTAATAACCTCACTTCCACTGAAAGCGTTGCTGTCTTTCTCCATGATGACCAGCTGCAGAGTTAGAGTACCAGCCTGGTGCCATCTGAAATTCTGGGTTTCCCTTCCCACTGATTGGTCCATTACCCCCTATCTAAGTCCACTGGGGGGGCAGCCATGACAAAGTACCCACACAGAGGATGGTTTAAACAACAGACGTTTGTTTCTCACGGTTCTGAGTTTGGAAGTCCAAGATCAAGGTGTTGGCAGGTGTAGCTTTTCCTGAGACCTCTCCTTGGCTTGCGGATGGCCACCTTCCTATTGGGTCCTCCTATGGTCTTTCTTCTATGAACATGTGTCCCTAGTGTCTATGTGTCCAAAACCTTTTTAAAAGGATACCGGTTAGATTGGATTGGGCCCTAATGACCTCATTTTGACTTAATCATGTCTTTATGACCCTATCCATAAATAAGATCACATTCCAAGTTACTTGGGTTCAAGACGTAAGCGTAAAATTTTGAGGAGACACAATTCAGCCCCTAACACTCCCCCCATCCCACCCCCATCAGGATACCTGACTGGCTCAGTCAGAAGAGCATGTAACTCTTGATCTCGGGCTTGTGAGTTTGAGCCCCACATTGGGTGTAGACATTACTAAAATAAATGAATAAACTGAAACCCATCTACCAAGTTTGAAAAACAAAAACTAGGTATCCAGAAATTATATAACAAAAAGCTACCCAAAAAATGTTGTAAGTTGAGAGTCTGGGTATATATCACATTTCTGAAGGTAAGTACGATGGTATTACAGCTCATCTTGTTTCTTTTTTTTCTTTCTCAGTGTTGGGGTGTCTAGATCAAAAGATGTACCACCATTTGGCCCACCAATTCCCAAAGGAGTAACTTTCCCAAAGTCAGCAGTATTCCGGGACTTCCTTTTAGCCAAAGTGATCAACGCAGAAAATGCAGCCCATAAGTCGGAAAAGTTTCGAGCTATGGCCACTCGAACAAGGCAAGAGTACTTGAAGGATCTGGCGGAGAACTTTGTCACGACTGCCACTGTGGACACCTCTGTGAAATTCAGCTTCATTACACTGGGTGCAAAGAAAAAGGAGAAAGTGAAGCCAAGGAAGGATGCCCACCTGTTCAGCGTCGGGGCAATCATGTGGCACGTAATAGCTCGGGACTTTGGCCAGTCTGCTGACATTGAATGCCTTCTTGGGATTTCCAACGAATTCATAATGTTGATTGAAAAGGATTCCAAGAACGTTGTATTTAACTGTTCCTGCAGGGATGTCATTGGGTGGACCTCTGGATTAATGAGTATCAAAGTGTTTTATGAAAGAGGGGAATGTATCCTTCTGTCCTCAGTGGATAATTGTGCTGAAGACGTAAGGGAAATCGTCCAGCGATTAGGAGTAAGTACAGATCGTGTATTTCCACCACCCTTAAGGCCTTCAGTCCCAGATTCATGATGGCGTCCACTGTGGAAATTCCACCGCAGTTGTGGCCCCTCGGGAATGAATTACCATCTTGTGTGGCTACAGAGCTTGATTTCTAATTCCATGTCTTTTGAGTGGTTGCTGAATTCATGGGTGCTGGAGAAGCGCCCATTACAAACGAATTGGAAAGGAAAAGTTAAACCGGCTTCCGAAAGGGAACACCAGGATGTATTTTTTAGTATCTGAAGGCAAACATATGGAGAATTGTCCAGATGTTAGGTGTGTTTGTGGAGACTGACGGGACAGTACCCTCCCAGAGGGGGATGCACGGGCACTCGGTTGCTGTTGACCCTATGAATGAGTAACTCCTTTTTGCAGCTTCAATTCTGTGCACGTTGATACAGCAGGTATTTTCATTTAGTCTGCCTGATTAAATACATTATTAATCTCCAGCCACAGTTTCTTGAGGAGGAGGTTTTATAGAATTACCCATTAAGTTAGACTTAAAAAAAAATTCGTCATAAAAGGGATTTTTTTATAAAATGTTGTTTTTAAGTACAGAACCCCTAAATGGTGTCCATGGTGTTTACCAGTTATATTCATGCTCCTGATTGTCACACAGAAAGATCCAGATTTTAGTTTGAGCCTATCCAGCCAGTTATAAGAGTCAAACATAGTACAAGAACACAAACGTGCCATGACCAAAGAATTTCTCATGTTTAAATCTTCTCCCACGGGGACGTAGATTGCATTTCTAGAAAAGATTTAGCCCATTACAGATCATGAAAAGAGGCCAACTTCTACCCATTTCCTGCCCTCTTTCTTCCCTCCAAATATAAATCTTCCCTTTGTCATTCAAGACCATGATTTAGAGACAGTACAGTCACGTCAGTGTCCGCAGGCTTCGGAGAGAAAAATTCATTATTTGTAGACACTATTTACAGGAACAGGCCTCCGTGTGTCCAGCAGTATCATTGGGTGCATGTGCACAAACACAGACATGATGTGGGGACGATCGAGTCTGTGATGGGTTTATGTGGCCTGGAGTCCCAGGACACATTGTGCTTTTGGTAATAGCATAAATACTTCTTTTTAGGAGATCCAGAGCTATCATCATCTGTGCTTCCGAAAACAACGACACAAACAGACACCACTTGACCCCCCCACCAAAAGTGCGCCGCAAATTATATTGCCCTCCTGGGTACATGGCTAGGAAGCCACCATTTTCCTATGATAATTGAGCCCCTGTAAGATTATAAAGAACTGCAGATAAACGATCCTTTATCCCTTGCAAATGTTAAGAGGCAAGGGACAGAAGGGATAAAAAGGTAGCAAAAAGCAAAAGTAGGGCAGGCAGCAGGTGGTTGGAGGGAAAAAAAGCAGAAGAGACACGTAGGACTCAGGAAGAGCTTGGCTGTTCAGTCTTCCGGCTGACATACGATGTTAAATTTCAACGGACGACTGCATTAGTATTTGAAAGAAGGCAGAGTATGTAGACTTTTGCTAGGAGAGCCTAGTTGAACCAAGGTTGAAAGAGAAGCGGAGGAAAATTTTACTCAGGTTGTGCGTGCGACAAGAGTACTTTCCCAACAGTTTTCAGTGAGTTCAGCTCGGAACTTTGGAAGCTCCCGTCTTTCAAAGCTTCACCAAGACTGGCAGTCCCTTGCCCCGTGTGCCCTGAGCCCCAAGCCGTCACGTGTGTCTGTGAGAAGTTGATTGGCAGCGCGCGCACTTGTGATGGTAACCATGGAAACCGCCAACACAGCGGCCAGACACAGAAGCAGCCCCGTCCCATGGCTGCACTTAACATTCTTATTAAGTAGGAATCTGTGCATTCAGAACGCGTCTCACGGAAATGGCGCATTTATTAAACGGCATCTTCATACGTTGGCCCAGTGCTTTGGGGGAGACAGGCCTGATGCCCCCTGACTTTACATGTGCCACGGATGAGGGATGCCGTGGTCCTCAAATGACATTTAACGAGCCTGTGTTTTCCTTTCGGTGCCGGTGAGTTATTCTCGGTTATCACTTTTGAGGGTGGCATTAGGTGATTGCCGGCGCTTTAGTGCACCGTGTGTGATGCAGACCACCCTGCTTCCAGGTTCCTTTTTGGGATCCTGCTGCAGACGCACGCTTTGGGGCGCGCAAGCTGCCACTGCTTGGCCCCTAGCCAACGGAAGTTGCCCTTGGCCCCCAAAAGAAGGAGAGGTGGCCTGGAGGCACGGAAGGTCTCTGCTGCCTGCAGGAGCGCCCATCCTCCACGCTGCCCTTGTCAGCAGACGCCCGGGAGCCTGGCGGGCCTGCCCCCGCGTGAGCTAAACGGTGCTCCCCACCCAGGCGAGCGGAGGCAATCTGTCCCTAGGAGAGGGCTTCCCGGAGGACAGGGCCGGTGCACAGGGAGAGCAAGCACAGAGAGACTTGCCCTCCAGGTGCTAGCTTGGTAGGGGGTTGGGCCGGTTTTTAAGTTGAATGAAATTGTCTAATAGCTCGTCATGTTTCACGGGTGATACTCGTCACAGTTGTGACAGAGTGCCTTTTTCCATTGCTACCGCCCGTCTGGAATCGCGGGGTTTATACGCTTAAGAGCCAAGTCAGTTGACCCAAGGAAGGGGAGGAGAGAGTTATCAGAGCCCGTCGGAAGCTCACGGGCTCCAGGTCAGTGGCTTCTAAGTCAATGCGGGACACCCGTTTCAGGAGTATATTTGCCTTGGAAGAATGAAGCCCTTGTTTTACTTTTGTTATTTCCCCTGCATCTGATGCCACGGGTAATTCTGGTGAACTCGGGAAGGTGACGTCCTTACCGGGACAGCTGGAGGGAAGGGCTGGGAGGGCTATGTGCACGCCTCTACCCTGGGCTCCTCAGCGGTGTCTCTCACGGTCTCCTTCCCCCGCAGATAGTGACAAGAGGCTGCGAGACTGTGGAAATGACCCTGAGGAGGAACGGGCTGGGCCAGCTTGGCTTCCACGTGAATTTCGAAGGAATCGTTGCCGATGTGGAACCTTTCGGCTTTGCCTGGAAGGCCGGCCTTCGCCAGGGGAGCCGCCTCGTGGAGATCTGCAAGGTGGCCGTGGCCACTCTGACCCACGAGCAGATGATCGACCTACTCCGGACTTCTGTGACCGTGAAGGTGGTCATCATCCAGCCCCACGATGACGGCTCACCCCGGAGGTAAGGCACGGGAGGCCCTAAGCAGCACTCGCCCCTCCTTGGCTGCTGTGGCAGGTGCTGTCCTAGCTGCTCCCGCGGGGTCCTCAGAAGATGTAGGCACGTGCGTCTTCAACCAGAGTTGTTTGGACATCAGCCATCAGAGCAATTTAAGAAGAGCTTTAAAAAAGTTATTAGCGTATAATAAATGATAACTTCTAATTTTCTAAGCAATTTACAGGGACATTGACCAGGTAACAGCTGAGATATTACAAACTAAGGAGCACAGCCCCCGCTTGATTCACCTGGACCACGAGACCCAACAGGAAATATTCTTTATCATGGCGCAACCTTTTAGCAAGTTAAATACACCGCACTGCTAGAATTCCTTTCTGGAACGCGAAGCTAGTGATTATTAATAGGGTATGTAAGAGATCAGTACCTGTATGTCTGAAGGGACAGTGGAATCTCAGACATACTGTGCGAAGTGACTTAGTCCATTCTAGTTGAGCTGGTATGGGACATTCCCATAAGCTATCACGAGAAACCTATGCGCAGGAGCTCGGGTGGATGGTGGGGAGGAGGAACAGAATGGAATTAGGAAGTGATTCTGTTCCTTGGTTAATAGAAAATAACCATGCTCAACGTCAGGAAAATATTAGGCCCAAAGGGAAAGAATGCTAATTAAGAACAAGCCATCCATCTGGCTGTGGCCCACCGTGTGCCTTCTCTCTCCAGCTTAGAAGGAGCTCCGCAGGCTGCCTTCCAAGCTCTAGCTTTTGAGAGATAAGGCATGCTCGGAATCCATGCCTTCGCTGTGTGTTCTTGGGTCATTCACCTGCTCTCTCTGAGCCTCGTCTAATATCTGTAAGATGGAGATTATAATATTGCCTACCTCCTACTACTCTCGCGAAGATTACGTAAGAATGACACACGTAAAGCACTTAACACTTTCCGGCATACTCAGAACCCCCACACGTTTTAGGTAAAATTAAAAAAAAAAAATTAAAAACTTTAGGATATTCACATGAGTGTTTTCATGCTCTAAAAGAAAGTGTTGTCATCCCAAGAGAGCAAGATGACTGTACCCACTTTGTGGACATATGTCCGTGGTAACCGAGGTCATTCCTGGTACCTTCTCCGTCCTCTAAACCAGCGCTGTCCTGTCTCGGTGTCCGCGATGCTAAGGTTCTATATCCGCACTGCCCAAAACAGCAGCCGCTAGCCACATGCAATTGTCACACACTGGAACTGCGGTCAGTGCCAACCGAGGAGGTGAATTCTGCATTTCAGTTCAGGTTTACTTAGCCACACGTGGCTACTCTTCATTGGCTACACCAGCTCGATACCGTGACCTTTTTTAGAAAACAGACCAGAGGTATATATACCACCTTCTTCCTCCCTGAGGAATTTTGCAAACGTCTGTTGCTGTTAGATTTCTTACCACTTGCTACCTGCCTGACTTTCTGTGGCCTTGTTTCTTATGTCTGCCCGGTAGGTTTACAAAATAAAGGTTTAACGAGTTGAAATTCTTCTTGAAAATAGCAGCCGCGTGTCACGGGAAATATCCGAGGCACTCCTTGTTGCCTTGCCAGACTCTGTCCCGTTCAGTCCGTTTGCTTTCTAAGAATCCCACGAAGCACACGTAGTGGTATGAATGCAAAGGAATCAAAGACAGACTATTTTTATTAACAACGAAACTTGGAGGGGTTACTGGGTGGCTCATTGGTTTGAGCATCTGACCCTTGATTTTGGCTCAGGTCGTGATCTCACAGTTCCTGAGATCAAGTCCCTCATCGGGCTCAGCACTGGCAGCACAGATCCTGCTTGGGATTCTCTGTCTCCCCCTCTCTGCCCTTTGCCGGCTCGCACTGTCTCTCTCAAAATGAGTAAACTATTAAAAAGATATTTAAAAAAAACGAGACTTGAAAATAACAGAAGGCGAAGCCTTTAGACCTTTGAAGTCACCGTATTGTATAAGCGACATGTATTAAAATAAATTTTAAGCCAGGTTACCAGAAATATTCCCATATGGTAAGATGTCTCTCTTCCTTTGGTGGAAATACAGATTTATAAATCTGGTGAGACTCTTAGAGGTTGAGTACTGCTATGGAATTAGACAAAAGGGTTACCATGTTTTCTCTCTTTGAATTAAAAAACCAAATTTCTCGTCTGTTTATAATTCTAGCCTACTGTTTTTCAGTAAGATACTCTTTAGGCTTACAAGAGATCTGGTTAATAAAGATGTTAAAATTATTACGTTTGGTATTCAGAACATACAATTTGGAAGAATAGAATTTCCTAGGAAATACTGAATTGTTTTTCAGCTAAAACAA
The DNA here is from genome assembly GCF_028018385.1 of Neofelis nebulosa. Classification (NCBI taxonomy): domain Eukaryota; kingdom Metazoa; phylum Chordata; class Mammalia; order Carnivora; family Felidae; genus Neofelis; species Neofelis nebulosa. Next base: position 3,589,520 of record NC_080794.1, on the reverse strand, counting down.
ACAAACAAAAACTTACCATTTAAAAGTTCTGGCTGTTAGTTTTCCATCCAAGGACGATGAGTTATCTCTGCCTTGGTCTGCACAGAAATGAATTCTTTCTTTGTTTTAAATGCAAATGTTCTTATTGAAGCTATTCAAGATGATTCGAGATTTTGCCTTAGTGTCCTCAGAGTCTCATTAATGTCATTCCCTGAAGATAACAGATTTCTCTCCTGATTAATCTGGGATAACTGTCTTCTGCATTTTTACCTTTGCCAGGAGCAGAATTAGCTGTGTGCCTGGTAGTGACACTCTCCCTGCCCCCACCTGCATTCCTTCAAGTCATGAAGGTTTAAAGCCTCACATGTATCATTTAAAATTCCTTCAGTTCAGTCTTCCAATTTTGTGGGCATTTGAATCTGTAAATTTTTAGATCCGTATTTTTGTCAGTTTGGGGTTCGTGTTCCGCCTGGGACTGTCTGGGGGTCCTGATAAAAACCACTTGCTGTCGTCAGGCAGCTTCACGTGACAGGAAGCAGCCCTTTCAGTAACAGTCCTTTGCTTCAGACCGCAGCGCAAGTGTGAAACGTCATTTGAAATTTCATCCGTGCTCTAGCAAGCTTAGCCTCTGTGTTACTAGATTTTTTTTTAAGGAACAGTAGGAGAGGGGCCCTTAAAAGCGGAAGTGGGTAGCACTTCGACTCATTTAAAAAATTAAACTACAAACCTTTTAATGTTTTTTTATTATTGAGAGACAGAGAGACAGAGCATGAGCAGGGGAGGGGCAGAGAGAGGAGACACAGAATCCGAAGGAGGCTCCAGGCTCTGAGCTGTCAGCACAGAGCCCGATGTGGGGCTCGGACTCACAAACCACGAGATCATGACCTGAGCCGAAGTGGGATGCTTAACCGACTGAGCCACCCAGGTGCCCCAAAACTACAAACCCTTTAAATGAAACATTGCTTAGTGCCATGTCTCCTTAACAAAATATACAAAGATCTGCCTCAGGCTAAAACTACACGTGTGATTTGTGGCATGGGCAGTTACCACGGTTTTCCCACACAGTGTTCTGAGTGCTTGTCAGGGAGGGGGCAAAAAAAGAGATGTTCATATGTGTGCGTGTGTGTGTGCGCGCGTGCGTGTGTGTGTGTATCTTTAACGTAAGAGCCATAGGACGACAAAATAACCAAACCAATGAATGGCAAGATATTTCGATCTTCGATCTTCGTAAGCCTCGTGAATGATAGACTAAAACTTCAGTTCAAATTTCAATTCATTGTTGCTGTTTATCAGCTGGATTTTTGTCCTGCGGGATGTGAATGGGGGGGAACGATTCGCCTCCAGCCTGTCTATTCCCATCAGCAGTGGGATAGGCCCGTCCCCTAATAGACTTCTGGTTGTTCACAGGTCAGAAGGTGTTTGCTCATGACTCAGAAGCAGCTGGATTAAATGAAGTCTTTAGTCGGGAAAGTATTTCTCAAAAACCACCCCACCACTTCGAAGCCCCGTTCCCCAGCCTAAGGGTGATGGTAATCCAGCTGTCCCTCCGCTTGGAAGGAAGACAGAGCCATTTTCCCTGTTCCTTGTGGAGTCCCAGAACACACTGAGCAGGGAGCATCCCTTCGGGAATGCTTATTAAGGGATGTCGTGCTGGGGTTGGACCGCGAGCGAATTCATACAGATGGGGGAATGAGTGGCAAGAAGCATTTTGGGAATAGCACTCTTCAGATGGAAATGAGGTTTTGAAGGGAGCGAGGGCATTTCCCACGCAGACCCCTCTGTGGAAAGATAAAGAAGACTCACTGAAGACACTTAATGGATCTCTTCCTTGGTTTGGCAAGGGATCACGTTGCCCCCGCCCGTAGCCTTCAAAGGTGCCTGACACTCCATCAATGTCATTTTAAGGCGAGCCCATCAATTTAAAAGGCGGATGTAGAGGAAATAACCACTCATCAGAATTAGGCGTGAGTTGTTACACAGTGTGAGCGATCCGGTAAATACGTCCAAGAAATGTGGAAATGAAACGCCTTGCTGTGTCGCATCCGTTTCGTGTGATTTCTCCTACTTTGCTGACCTACCGTCCCGGACAGATTATATGATGCAAAACAGTGGAAACTGTGTCATGTCACCCTGCATCTAAATTGCGATTCTCTCATCATCCTAGTGAAGCTTTATGCTCGTGTCTATAAATTTATTGTACTTTGATTTAAACTCACTCTGTAAATTGAAGCTTCACGTTGCCCTGCTTTGCTGCTTGGGGCCGGACCGTTTGACTCCCTGACGTACACACGGGACGACCGGGAACTAGAAATAGGGAGGGAAACTCGATTTTGTCAGGTTAGCATTTTGGAGAGAGATCTGTGTATGTGAAGTAGACGGTGAGTTCAAATCTGGACTAACGGGAGGTTTCCAACTGACTTGTCTGGATAAGAAAAATCCGTTACATTTGGAGTGAGTTTTAATGTGAGCTGGGAACAGGTTCTGTATCTTCTTGCACCGTCCCTCCAATGTGAAATTCAGATTCTTCTCTCCCTCCTTGAAGTAAGAACGTTGCATCTCCCGAAGGAACGGAAGCTGGGTGGCCTCGAGTGTTTACTCAGTCATTCTCTCGTTCGCTCTTAACTAGTTTGTGCCACAAACTTGGCCGGGCACCGAGGCTATTCACGTGGCTGGGACAGACGTCGTTTTTCCTTCCCTGGACTCTTTTTTGTCTACTTGGCATTCTGAAATACAGTACTTCCTGGGGCGCCTTGAGGTTAAGCCTCTGACTTTGGCTCTGGTCGTGACCTCACGGTTCACAAGTTCAAGCCCTGCATCGGGCTCTGTGCTGACAACTGGAGCCTGCTTCAGATTCTGTGTCTCTCTCCCTGTCTCTGCCCCTCCCCTGCTCACACTCTGTCTCTGTCTCTCTCTCGGTCAAAAATAAATAAAAACATTAAAAAATTTTTTTAAATAATAAAATTCAGTACTTCCCATTCATATTTCTGCTGCTTAAAAATGAATTTCTCAAATTCCAGTGTATTATTCAATACGACGTATCTCAGTGCGGAAAACGCTCTCACTCTCTCCAGCCAATGATCGACACTTTAGCGCTCCTGCTTTCTTAGCAGTTTGAGAGGTTGGAACGTCACTGACATTGTCACAGGACAGTGTCACAGAGGGTGACAGTGAGCATGAGCGTTGTGTTAGGCAAATAACAGGCACGTTCGTGACAACTAACACCACGCTATGGTCATGCCTGCCAGTGGGTATTCTCATGGAAATATATTCATCAGAAATCAGACATCACATAGCTATTGAGAATCTCCTGTGTTTCACTTTGAAGTATGTAATGCAGTAAAACGTTATCCCCGGTCTCAGGCTTTCCAGGAGAAAAAAAAAAAGAAGGAGGTTGGCTTTATGAAGAACTTTCCGAGCCTGTGTTTTCAGTTGAACAGTGTGCTGGGTATACAGTAGGTGACGACTCTGTTGCCCCTGTGTCTGCCGAGGAAGGAGAGGGGTGGAAGCTGATGAATTATTCAGGACCAGGTAGTCTCCCTTGGCATCTCCTATGACACACGCCTTTTCAATTCAAGACCTTTATGCAAAGGGCTTGGTCAAGTGGGTTTATGATCCAGATGAGTCTTTTTCTATGTATAGTCTAGATGTTTTTCTATCTATAAATTAAGGAAATATGTGGAAAAGTGAATTAATATTTCATGTAGTCTCTATTTCATATATGACACTGCCCTAACCTTTACAGTAAGGTATGCTTTGTGGTTATCTCCCTGTTGGAAGCTTCTGATTTTTTTATGCAACAGAAAGAAAGATTTTGTGATTCAAGTGAATGAGCATCAATTAGCCCTGTCACCTTGTTGGATGATTTGGAAAGAGTCTTTTAGCTATTACTAGGCTATTAGCATAACAGACATTAAAATGATTAAAATATCAGTGATTACCTCAATCCCTAGGGCTATAAAAAGGTTCTTTTACAAAGTGCATAATATAAAAGAAGCAGGTAGTTCATTTGAGGGGATCCATCTGCCTTTGTTCCCGAAGATTCTCTTCGCTCCTCCTGGAAACCGTAACGTGATGAGGGCCACATCACTATTCTTTGATAGTTTTCTAAAGGAGATGGCCAAACACTTCGGAAAGAGCACTGAGCTAGGAGTCCGGGTTCCTGTTATGAACCTGTCCCTGATCCATTGTAGCCGTCCCACCATGTGTGAGCCTTCTTCTAAAGATGGGAGATTTCCTTTGTACTACTCCCGACATTTTTGTGAAATTGAAAGGCTGTGGCGTGTGTAGGAAACTTGGGAAGTTTTCTGCAGGCGGTGGGTTGGAAGTTCAGGGTCGCGTTGCCGTATGTTGTAAGGCTTTCTGGTAGATTATTGGGTTCAGTTAAAGGTTCTCTGTGATGCAGCCAAGAAAAATAAAACCAAAAGGCAGTCTCAGAGTTCAGTAAATGCAAGTTACAATTATGTGATTAAGCCGTGGCTGGCGGTCCATGGTTTACCAGGTGCAGGTCCCGCTGACTTAGCCAACCGCCCCTCCCCCCCCCCCTTTTTTTTTAGGACTATAACTTGTTTCTTTAAGTGTTCTAGGTGTTTGGTTTCATTTCACTACTCTTCAGAAGTATTCTCCCTGTGAATCATCCCTAGAACCCCTCCCCCTTAGTTTTGAAGCGGCATAAACTCACGTGGCCGACTTTCATGAAGATGGAAAGAGTAAAGGAACGGGATCACGACATATTATTGTTCTCGAAGTGAATGTAGGTACCCCAAAGGAATTGTGCAGCCCTAAAACGTTCTGCAATTCTGATTGTTGTATACGCTTTGCGATTCCAAATTTCTGTAAATCTGTACATTATCCAGAACGAACCTTCATGAACATTTATGTGCCTTTCGCTGCTTAATATTAGCTTCTTCACTTTTATAGAAGGAAAAACTAATGGTGTGTGTTTGAAACTAACTTCTTTCTTGGGAGGCCAGCACTTCAGGAAGCTTCCGTACCTCCTAAAATTTAACGTGGGTCCACAGATACTGGGTTGTCTCCAAGCTACACATTGACAGCTTTGGGTTTTAAGCCAAGAGCCCAAGCTGTGTCTTTCATGGAGAACAGCGTGATTCGATGAGAGGCTTCCTGCTGGAGACAGGTGGAGAAGACCGTGCCGTGGCCTGGCTGGCCAGAGCCATCCGAGATGGCCCCGACAGTCAGGCTTGAAGGTGGAGGCGATCCTGGCCAGTGCCGGTTCTGCAGATGACCGGTGACACACGGAGTGTTATTCCAGGAAACGGGGGGTGGCATTTGAAAGGAGTCAGTTTGCGTGAATGGGTGCCAGCTTGGGGGCCTTGCGGGGTGTGTGGGAAGTTAGGGTGCACAAAGGCAGTGCCTGGCAGTGCAGGTGACCCCGAGTGGGTGCCACCCCTGTGCCGGCCATGCCCAGAAGCCGGGTAGTGGCTGTTGATCCCAAATCCTGCTGCTAGGAAACCGCTTCAGGGGGCAGGAAGCAGGGAGAGCGCTAATGGGGGTGGAGAGAAGGAAGTCAGCGGGCGTCCCTTGCCCCGGAATAAGCCATCCCCGGAAGTCACCGCCATGCCAGGTTCAGAAGGACAAGTAGCGTTTTTCAGAGGGAAGCAGTAAAATGTGAGATCCTCTGAGGGCTCCAGGAATGGAACCGCTTGTCACCTTTACGGTTTTGTAGTATCGCATTTTCAACGAGCACGGTTTTTATGGCCACTTTGGTATAAAGAACGTTTTGCCTTCCTCGGTATACTACAGAGCAATATTAGAAGTGGAGAAAAGTTACTGGCTAGACAAACAGTGTCAAAAATTATATTTATTTTTGACCCTGAAGCGGAGCGCGTGTTGATCTCTACCCGGCATGTTAATTAGAAGCAGAATCAGGTGACGTGTACATTTGTAAGTGACTGAACGAGGAAATCAGCCTTCTCTAACATCTTCGAGTGCCTTCTTTTTCACGAGCAGACTGTGAAAAGCGTGCCAGGAGCTAGAAATGCACTTCACATCCGTGGACTTGATTTGGTGCGTGTCAAAAGTGCGTCGAAGGCATTTATCGGAGGGCTCCAAATGTATGCCCTCATGCAGGAAAGCTCAAGATCTGTGTTTGGTTAAATTAAAAAAAAAAAAAAAAAACTTACGCACAAGACTAACGGCTCACTTTTTGGGGAATGTCTGTTTTGTGCGAGGTCTTTTCGCCTTTGGTCGGTTTGGGTCTCCGGCGGTCTTTTCTTAATGGCTAGAAATACTTGCTGTGTGCCCCTTCATGGCAGCACCAGGCTTGATGCTATAGAGGGGCGGGGATGTCTCGCGTGGTTTCCCACGCTGTCTCCCCACGGAGGCAAAAGGAACGCGTGCAGAGACAGGTGCAGGTGCGGATGACATTCCCGTGTTCCCCGCAGCAGCAGCTGTAGCCAACTGGCAATTCTTAATCGAGCCCTCTTGCACGTCCCTAAAAATTGGTTGAATTTTCTATACATGTCCTTCCAGACATTCCTTTTATTTTATTTTATTTTTTTAACGTTTATTATTTTTGAGAGAGAGAGACAGAGTGAGAGTGGGGGAGGGGCAGAGAGAGAGGGAGACACCGAATCCAAAGCAGGCTCCAGGCTCCCGGCTGTCAGCACAAAGCCCGATGTGGGGCCCAAACTCACAAACTGTGAGATCATGACCCGATCCGAAGTCGGACGCTCAACCAACCGAACCACCCAGGTGCCCCCAGACATTTCTTTTATATAGACAGCAGAACTGCATTGGACTAGGTCTGATAATATGGTAAAATTAGCGGTATTTACTTGCTGTCTTACTCTCAGAAGTGAACAAAGCAGACACCTAGGGTTTTATAAGAGCAGTTGCTGGAAAAATGTCACATACTAACAGAATCAGTTTCGATTTTCAAATAGAGCTATTTGTTTAAGTACGTGATTTGTATTCGGGCAAAAGTATGCCAGTTTTTAGCATCCAAAAGATCATTTACATACGACTTCATGCAAGAGGCTGGAAGTGAAATAACTCCTCCCCGAATCTCCCCTCCACCACATGGGCTTGCACACGCTTGTGTCAGCACTCTCTAAAATATTAGTCATGAGCATGCATTTGTGTAATGTTTTCGCTCAGAGATTCGAGCTAAGTTACAACGTCTTATTAAAGACTACAGTCTATGAGGGTGAATTAAATAGTCCACACTCCTCAGCCATCTGTCTTCTGTTTGCTGCTTCTTCCTTTTATGTCAGCCCAGGAAACTTGGAACCCAAACAAGGCGCTGGAAATACACGTTGCCCTTTGGTCCACAAGACTCAAACTTCCATGTTCCTTTCATTCAGATCTAACTCCAGGACCTTTAACTTGGGTAGGTCTCCCTCCTTTTAGGATTCACAACTGCGCCCTTTGAGATCCCTGAATATCAAGTCACTTGCTTAGAGCACCAGATAGGGCGGAAGACAAGAGTAGGTTTTCTTGATGTTTTGGTATGACCATAATATCCCACCCTTATGATTTCTACTTACGTTGTTGGTCGTATGGATGAATCACTAGTCAAGGGGATGTGTCCTCTGGTTAAGTAGAAAAACACTTGGAAAGTGCCATCCATGACAATCCAGTGTAAAGCTGGACTTATTGTCCTTGACCAGCAATTTAACTAATGCATTCAGTAAATCCAGAGTAATTTAAACTTGCCCAGGTAAGAGGTGAATCTTGCTTTGGGAGAAGGAGAGTTAGGATAACATATGAAGTGAAGTTTACTAAAACGGGCGTTAAGTGTCTCTTTCCAATGGCTTGTCCAGTCTGCTTCTCTCCTCAGAGGGTAGTGCCACCATCCACGTGGTTTCCCTAGCCAAAAAGCAGGCCACTGTTTTTGATCCCTACTTGTCTCTTCCTCCCAGGCTCCAAGTACTGTTGATTTGATGGGTGAGAAGTAACTTGCATCCAGTTGTGCTGTTGAGAAAAATAAAGCCGTTCTGTGCCCCTATGTGAGGCCGGCCCCCCTCTCCCACCTCCTGCCCCCCCCCACCCCCCCGCCACCCTAGGAATTCAGGATCTTCTCTGTAACCCAAGGGTTTGTAGTTCCAAGAGGATGTCTGGGGGAAAAAATAATTATTTTTATATATATATATTTTTTTATATATAATATATATATATTATATACATATATATATATATATATATTGAGGTATGATGGACATAACCAAGCTGTGTACATCTAACACATATAGCTCAGTGAGTTTGGAGATAAGTAGACACCCATCAAACCATCATCATAATCAATACCATGAACATACCCATCGCCTCCGAAAGTTTCTTCCCATCCCACCTATGTATGTATGCACGTATATGTCTCTTGACGTGGACCTTTCTTCACTCACTGCACTGAGCACTCTGTGGACCTTTTAATCTGATTTTATGTATCTTTTAGTTCTGGAGATTTTCTTATATTGTTTCTTAATAATTTCCTCTCCACCCTTCTCTCTCTCTTTTATCTTTCTGGTACCTCTGTTAGGTAGACATTATTAGACTTTTTGGAATGAACTTTAATTTTCATATGCTCACCCTCCAGTAACGTTTTGGGAGAGCTCCTCAGTTTCCCTTACAGCTGTCTTAGTGGACTTTTTTATTTTGAATTTTAGCTGTCATGTTTTTAAATTTCAAAAGTTCCTCCTTCTTGAAGGATATGGTTGGTCAGTGAGCCTCACACAGGGTGATTGGGTGGCTTATATCTAATATACATCTCATTGTCTTTTCTCTAGAGGGAGATCCTCATCCGCCTTTGTGGGGTGATCAGCATTATGAAGCTGGGTTTGGAGTAAGAAGAAATGACTGTAGGTCTCATTTTCCAGTGAGACTTTCACTTAACCTTTTGTTTTCGGCCGTGCTTTTCCTCTGTGTCTGGATCCCGTCAGGTGGCGGTCCCTCGAGCATTGTTCCTGCCCCCTAGAGGCAGGGGTGGTAATCGCCTGAATGGACCCGAGCCGCCCAGTGTCAAACTTTCCTTTTGTGTACTCTTCTAAATAACCCCCACCTCTTAAGCATTCTCCCTCACTCCTGCCTCCTGTGCTGCCTGATGCTCCCTGTCCCTGCACCTGCTCGGGGTTGTGCGAGGGGAATGGTCTCATCTCTCCTTGTTTCCCTCTGCACACCTTTGGGTTTTGCCTTCCTCTGCTCCACTAAACCTTTAGCACTGTTCCACTGGCCTTTCGTCTTTGATTGCTGAAGTTTACAGTTTCAGTTGTCTCAATTTTTGTAGATGGTCAAGTTTGTGTCTATTTCCTGTTCTCTTTGTTGTTGCATAATGATTTGGACAAGAGGCTGAAACGTTCTTCTACCATCCTGAGAATAGAAGTCTCCTGTTTAAAGAACCATGTTACCCTAGTAGGTTTCTCAAGGGGTGAATATTACCAAGTTTTTATGTTGACTCTGGAATGTCTGGGGAGAGGCACCAGCGCTCAGATTTGAAACCTACCCAGGCTTCCCGTGTCCTTGCCAAACGGCGCCAGTTGGTTTCACGGGCCAACTTTGTCAAGTTAATAGTACTGTGTGCACTGTGTAATTAGTGAGAAACTTGAGAGATGTCTCACTTAAATCATATTTTGAGGCTAACAGGTTCCTGACTGGTCATTTGAGCACACGAGAGAGCATTCCAGGAGACGACGTTCTGGAAGCTGTAGCGCTAGTTTAAGAGAGTGACTGTGGTAACTCAGACCCACACTGTGACGGGATGGGCACTCGGGTTTCCCCTGGACTGTGACAGCTTTTGCTAATTTTATTTTCCACTGTTCTCAGACTCCATAGAAGAAGTGACATGCGACTAATTCCCGGTTATATAACTGTACTTCTCTTGAACCTGTTCAGATGGTATAGGAGGCATTTTTTATCTGTTAAAGTTTGTTTATTGCCTGTGTTCACTGTGCACGATGTCACGTGTGCAAATTGGTTAAAGATACGTTCGAGACTAAGAAGTTTGTGAAAGACGTAGAGAGGGTATACGCGTGAAATGCCTACAGCCGTATCTGACAATAAACCAGAGCCGCCAGCGCGATGCCAGATCCTACTGGTACATCCTGGAGCATAAACAGAGGCACCAGAAGCCAGGGATACTCCTTAGGGTGCGTGGCTCTCCTCCGGTCTCTGCGAGCCGCGGGCAGCCGTGCTGATGGCTCGGCGCCCAGCCTCCCGCCCTACTCATCCGCTCTTCTCGGCCCCACAGAGGGTGTTCGGAGCTCTGCCGGATCCCCATGGTGGAGTACAAACTGGACAGTGAAGGCACCCCCTGCGAGTACAAAACGCCCTTCCGGAGGAACACCACGTGGCACCGCGTGCCCACGCCCGCCCTGCAGCCGCTGTCCAGGGCGTCCCCGGTGCCCGGCACGCCCGACCGCCTGCAGTGCCAGCAGCCGCTACAGCAGGCCCAGGCTGCCATTCCCCGGAGCACCTCCTTCGACCGGAAGCTGCCGGACGGCACGAGGTAATGCCGATGCCCTTTCCCCAGGGACGGGCTTATCAAACCCTGGGGCTGGAACTTGACCTTACAGGGAGGCACTTCGGCTTTGGCTTGACGGGTTCTGGGTCGGCCTGTTCTGAACAAGCAGGCCAGGCAGGCGGCAGGGCGGGCCCCGGATGGGGTGGTGCCTGGGATCTGTCCCCGCCCCTCGCCCAGCACTGGTGCCGGTGGCACGCAGGTTCTGTTCCGGATGCGCCCACCAGGGCGGCGACTTTCTCTCCGTCCTGGTCCTCCTGGTCTGGTCACCTTGCTCCCTAAAACCTTCCGAGGCACGATAACTGAGAAGGCATTCCCAGGAACCTCTAGATGAGCGCAGGCAGTTTTAAGTATAAATAAAACTGCAGACTCGGGGACCGAATCCCATCTTCCTAATGTAGTATTTTAAGTGTAGTATTTTAAGAGGTCCCAAGGTCCTTAGCGCATCTTCGCTTTGTTCCTCTTATTTTAAGCAAGTTGAGTTAAACTTCAAGTTAATTTTTCAATGACAGAATGCGCTTGTTTAAAAGTTGGCTTTAGAAGCTGGTGAGAATTCTTAGGTGCATAGTTCGCGTTAGGTAGTTTTAAGGGAACAAAATGGTAAATTTGGCTTTTTGTGGTTAAAGCAGTTGATTTCTCCTGCTTTAGTTTTCGTTTTCTCGTAACTTACGGGCCATGGAGAGGCCGTAGTTTGTGCAGAGTGGCTGGTGGGGCTCTGGTATCTATTAGAGCGCTGGGAACAAGGATGCTGAGCCGGGCTGCTCACCCTCTCCCCACTCCGATTTCCTCATCTGAAAAATAAACCTAGTAATAAGAGAGGACCTCTTCAGGGCATTATGAGGATTGAATCAGTCAATACGTGCAAACCGCTTAGAACCATTCCTGGCACGTAGTAAGCCTATACAGGTATTAATGACAATTAGATTAAAACATGAGGTCTTTCCCCAGTTTATTCTTTATAGGTTGAATGCAGGAACGATGTGCCTTTAATTTGGCATTAAATTATCTTGGCTCTGGGCCTCCTCGCTCGGATGTCTGCTGAGTTTATAAACTCGCCATATTCAAAGAAGTGCACGTGGGTAGCCCAGGTAAAAGGGCAGCATGTGGGAGGGACGGGGTCTCCAGAGCCTCCCTTTTTAATGCAGAATGTAGCAAATTATAGGGAAAAAACCTGGAGAGTTCAACAAAACGGAAACCTGGCAAGCACATCTTTATCAAGTGAGTTCTCAAGGGTCATACTTATTTTTGTGTATCTGAAATAAATAGGATTGCATTCAACAGATGTATGAAAATAAACGGTTTTGACCAATTTAGGGTTTTCCCTCCGCATAGATTGCAAATATAGGACCCAAACGTGCCTTGCATGAAGCTTTACAGAACAAGTGGTAGTAATGTTTTCATAATTCTGTATTCTTGGGGGTTCGTGTGCTGTCCTGCCATATTTCACCGGAATCATTCTCTGCACTTTAAGCCTTCAGATGGTGAAGGCTTATTCCTGCCACATCTCCTTCCTGTGATAAATGGCCACCTAATGTCTCTGCCCCCCCCCCCCCCCCACATTCCTGGTGTATTTGCCAGTGGTTTATTCTGTTTCACGCTGCGATGCAAATTTCTTCCTTTTCTCTGTCATCGTAAGATGAGTTTATTTGTAAAACAAACTGGGCCTGGTTGCCACGTTGGCCGCTGTGCAGGCTCCTTGGTGCCCCGTTAATAATTCTAGTTCCTGTTCTAGAAGTTCGCCCAGCAACCAGTCCTCCTCCAGCGACCCCGGGCCTGGTGGCAGCGGACCCTGGAGACCGCAGGCGACATATGACGGGTACTGCTCAGTCTTACCTCCTTGCTGGCCCCTGGGCGGGACCTGGTCAGTAACTCACTGAAGCGTGTACTGAGTGCCTGCTGTACGTGAGGCCACTTGGGGGGGTATAAAAAAGCCAGGCAGGGGCGCCTGGGTGGCGCAGTCGGTTAAACGTCCGACTTCAGCCAGGTCACGATCTCGCGGTCCGTGAGTTCGAGCCCCGCGTCAGGCTCTGGGCTGATGGCTCGGAGCCTGGAGCCTGTTTCCGATTCTGTGTCTCCCTCTCTCTCTGCCCCTCCCCCGTTCATGCTCTGTCTCTCTCTGTCCCAAAAATAAATAAAAAACGTTGAAAAAAAATTAAAAAAAAAAAAAAAAAGCCAGGCAGGCTTGTCATAAGTCACTCGTCCAGGCCAAGCAGCTCGTCATGTCTATGTACGCTGAGCTCATTCATCCATATTCTGAGCCTGTGTGTTTTTTCGTCTTAATAAGGAAAGTCTTTTTGAAAATGAAGGGTTAGGGGACTCTCTAGGCAGTGGCCCTCGGGAGTTTTCCCCTCACTTAAGTTGCTGACGAGGAGCAAATTCACAGCCTCTCTTGGAAGTGCTTTTTCTCTGAAGCACAGCCCGACATCAGAGAAGGCAGGTAGAGCGCTTGGCCGTCTTTTCCTGCCTCCTGTTTGAGAACAGCGGGGCGGGGGTGGGGTGGGGGGGGGCTGCTCACACACGCAGCTGAGGACCGTCCCCGGTCCGTGTGTGTGTGTGTGTGTGTGTGTGTGTGTGTGTGTGTGTGGTGTCCAAGAGCCGGCAGGTCAGGTCGAGCCCAAGGATGCCCGAGGTCTGCTGAACTGACAGATACAGAAACCCAGGAGAAACATCCAGCAAAGTCAGGGACGAAAAGGGTGAGGGTGGTGTTCCTGACAGCATCTTTTGCACGTACTGTTTGTTTGTTTTATTTATTTTATTTTTTAATGTTTATTTTTGAGAGAGAGAGAGAGAGAGAGAGACAGAATGCGAGTGGGTTAGGGGCAGAGAGAGAGGGAGGCACAGAATCCGAAGCAGGCTCCAGGCTCTGAGCTGTCAGCACAGAGCCTGACACGGGGCTCGAACCCACGAGCCGTGAGATCACGACCTGAGCCGACGTCGGGCGCTCGACCGACTGAGCCACCCAGGCGCCCCATGCCACGTACTGTTTTGCAGTTGAGTCTGGAGAGGAGAGAACCGCCAGGGCAGAGAAGGGTCGAGAAGGGTCTTGCTGGGGGAACAGCAACTTCGTTACTGCTCTCACAGAAGCAGAGGGAAATGTCTCTCCCTGGATCCCTTTGGTTTAGGCTTAGCAGTCGATGTTTGTAACCAGATTCTGTAAGTAAGAATCGTTTTGTAACAGGAAGAAGTTTCCCGTCCTTCATTTCTTTTGTAGAATTATGTTGCCCTCTTTGGGGTTTTCATACCACAGAGTCCAGAGATGTAGTCTAGAGTGAAACAGTCTTACTTTCTTGTCCTTAAAAACATTAATATAAAGAAGTATCGGTTCCATGTATTCTCAGCAGGAAGGAAAGCGGAACAAAACGAAACAGAAGCAGTGAGCTCCTCCTTGGCTTACTGGGGACAGGTTTTCTGACCCTGGACAGCCCTCCCACCTCCTGGCATGGGCAGCCCTTTCTTGTCGGTAAATGGCTGTCATCCAGGCGCCTCTGTTGAGCCGGCAGTGACACCACAGGGTCCCCGATTACAGCCGCTTGAAGCACTCCTGGCAGGGCTGGGCCGGCACACGACTTCTGCTGAGGGCTCCCCCCCGCGCCCCCATTCCGGAGCAGCACCCCCAGGGGATGTGTCCGCGGATGCCCGGCCGGCCGGCCACTCAGCTCTGTGGTCTTTGCAGGTGCCAGTCTCCCCTGCTGCTCGAGCACCAGGGCGCGGGCCCTTTGGAGTGTGAAGGAGCCAGGGAGCGGGAGGAGGTGCTGGAAGGAAGCAGGCATCTGGGTAATGAGAAAGCCGGCTGGTAAACTGGCCTTCCTCCGTGCTCTTCAACCCCCTTCCCTCCTTCCTCCTGTCACTTGTTTACTTGTTTGTTCGTCCGTTGGCTCCGCCCACTGGGTGAGCACTGTCGTGGGAGCAAGCCCGTGTGGTCGGCGGGGTCTTCCGACGCCACGGGGCACCTCGTCCTGGGTGGTTGTGCTTGTGGTGCCTGTGGCAACGGAACATTGACCTTCTGGTGGTGGTCCCGCCCACCCTGGGGGTGTATCCGTTGGGGAGACCAGAAGGGTCTAGAACCACAGTCCCGCTCGTTGTCTCCACACCATTTTGTTCGGCTTCTGTGTGGCTTTGCTGTCTCGTTAACACTAAAAACCAGATATTCTCCTCTTCTTCTCTCTTTATGCGATAGAAACCAAATGGCATGGCCCACCCTCCAAAGTCCTGAGTTCCTATAAGGAAAGAGCCCTGCAGAAAGATTCAAGTTGCAAAGATTCCCCCAACAAGCTTTCCCACGTAAGTCCTTCGTCCGTAAACGCCCCTCTCACGTGGCCGGCCTCATGCATCTCCGCACACGTCGCGTGAGAATCCGAGGACCCGGTCGCAGGTCGTCTACCTCCCAGGTCTCTTGGAGGCGAGGTGAAGACAAATCTATACATTAAGTTACATTTTCTTTTCCCTCGTTGATTTCTAAAGAACCTCAGAGAAAGGCCACACGGGAAATTACTGGCAAAGCCAAGACTATGTCCTCCAGCCTTCCGATCCATGACATCCGGCATCGCGGTTACTAAACCACAGTCCTGTTTTTATGGTCAACGGTTTACGCCCTTGTGGGCGGTGCCAGAAAGTGCAAAGCAGCATACCCTGCCCATAGCTGGCCGCGTAATGATTCATGGTACTACTCGTGGCCGCTGACTAGCGGTCAGCAGCAAGGACTGACAGGTAGTGCTCCAGAGCGCCCGGCATGGGCTCCCGGGCATTGGCACATGCCGTTCCATGCATTAGCACATGCCGTTCCATTCAGGCGGCCGTAGCTCAGTGAGGCAGAACTTCCTGTCACATGCGAAAACGTGACCTGTTGGCCATTGGCCAAAAAAAACCAACATTTGAAACTAGCTTAGTTTTGAGAGCTCGCAGGTGAAGAAATTTTATCATTTCCTGACCTGAGCTGCTTTTTCCCTCTTTGTTCAGGAGTCACTGGCGAGCTCTACAGCCGAGTGCCCCCGGGGAACCCATGGGACCGTCCTTCCCTTAGCGATGTCAGGGCCTTGTCTTGAGCCAGCCTCACAGTAGCCGTTGAATTCCACCTTGACAAATCTCTGACGGTGGTGTAAGACCCCTTTAGGAAGGCAGGGGTAGGAGTAGACGTGAGAACGGCAGTGTGTGCTAAAAAGGTCAGGGGGCTGTGCTTAAGGATCTGACGGACGGCAGGAAGGAGAAAAGGCCAAACCTCTTAAAGGTAGATCAGGGCATGACTTGGCCTCATGATCCCAGCCCTTGGCTCCTGCTTCAGGCCTTGTCCGTTTTCCCAGGCTCTGAAGAGAAGCCAGTCGGTATGATTCCCTGAGTCAGATGCTCTCTTTGCTTTGTGTCTTCCAGAGACTGCAAGGAGAGCCCCTTCTCATTAGCACCGGGGGCATACGGTGACTCCGGCTCCCTCAGAGAAGTCACTTGTATTAGATTGCGCTTCGCGGTGGCAGCGTGCGGCCGTGCATTATCTCACTGGGCCCGCGCATTAATCATCGGAGCTCAGTATTGTGAGCACAGGGAGGGGCTGAGTGACTGGACACCATCCCACCGCTGTGATTCAAACCCGGGTCTTGTGCCCGAACCCGGGGCTGGCACTGCAATTTGTCACAGGAGAGCTTTCTTGGTAAAAGACTGCTCCCCTCTTTGTGCTAATTTTCCATGCGCCTCCCCGGTTTGTGTAACGTTTGTTGATTATTTTCCGGTTGGTGACACCGCGGCAACACTTCATGCTTCACGCACGAAGAATCGAACAAAGGCTTGAGGAGATTCCCATTTAACTTAAGATGAGTTATGAGCCGGATTAGGAGTCTGGGACTTGTGCATAAAACCAGGAGAGTTTTTAAAAGTGAATTCTAGGGGTGCCTGGGTGGTTCAGTGGGTTAAGCACCCGACTTCGGCTCAGGTCACGATCTCACGGTTCGTGGGTTCAAGCTCCACATCGGGCTCGGTGCTACCAGCCTGGAGCCTGCTTCGGATTCTGTGTCTCCCTTTCTCTCTGCTCCTCCCCTGCTCAGACTCTATCTCTCTCTCTTCTCTCTCTCAAAAATAAATAATAAAGATTAAAAAACAAAATTAAAAAAAAATAAAAATAAAAAAATAAAAGTGAATTCTAAAAACACAGAAACCAAAACAAAAACCCATAAAAGTGAGTTCTGCCATTCATCATCTCACGTGGCGGGGCGCGTCAAAAGGGTCCCGGGGGGATCCTCTGGCCTGTAGCTCTGTGAGTCTGGGCGAGAAGAAGTTTCACAAGGAAGCAGAGTCTGGGGTCTGTCTGACGCCCCTCCGTTTCTCTCTCTTCTCCAGATTGGAGACAAAAGTTGCTCCAGTCACTCCAGCAGCAACACGCTGTCCAGCAACACGTCCAGCAACAGCGACGACAAGCACTTTGGGTCCGGGGACCTGATGGACCCGGAGCTGCTGGGGCTCACCTACATCAAAGGGGCCTCCACGGACAGTGGCATCGACACGGCCCCCTGCATGCCGGCCGCCGTCCTGGGCCCCGTGCACCTGGCGGGCGGCAGGGCCGTGATCCACAGCCGCGCCGAACAGTGGGGCGACCCGGCCGACCTCCCGGGGCCTGACGGCGAGGCGGCCAAGATGTACGCGGTGCACGGCTACGCGCCAGCCGGCAGCGCGGCCGACGGCAGCGTGGGCGACCTCAGCGAGATCTCGTCTCACTCCAGGTCAGTGCCCCTGCACCACTGGCCGGCACGGGCGGGGGCCCGCCCGGTCCTGCTGGGGGCGGGGAGGGGCCCCGGGATGGGAAGGGCATGGGCCGGCCCCCTGCGTGCCCGGCCGTGTGACTTCAGAGGAAGGGCTCACGTCTCAGGTCCGACCGTGAAATGCGCACCCCGGGAAGTCACTCGCGTGGGGTGTCGCTACCCTTCTCTTTGAATCGGAGAGAAGGCTGCACAGCGCGGTTGCTCGCTCCCGTAGGCACTGACCTCTCTCCCAGTTCGGCTTGTTCCTAAGCTTTTAGGAGAAGCGGCGGCAAGCGAGGCGGCCCTCAGGCTGCAGCGCACGGTAATTCGGGGGGCTGTGCGCAGCTCCCTTTAGATGGAGGCCGTGCCCGCTGAGCTGTGTCCCGGAGTCCCCTTTACCGCAAGGGGGGACCCGAGGTCCGAAAGTTCGTTCAGATGATTGGTTCGGTTTTTTTAAACGAAGACTAGCTGCATTTAACAGGATGCTATTCTGAGGTGTAGATGTTTAACACACGGTTACGAGTGGTTTTAAACTCCTGTGTGTGTGTGTGTGTGTGTGTGCGCGCGTGCGTGTGTGTGAGATGTATGTCTGTACATTTCAAAAACCCATCTAGTCTGTGATTTCTGCCTTCAGAGACTAGATGGAGAAATCCATTTGTTCAGAGGTGGCTGTGGACAGACTTTAACCACACCGGCTACCCTCATTTCCCTCTGGCCTGCGAGGCTTCCTAACCCGGCTCCCAGCTACTGTGGGACTTGCCCCCAGAGCCTTTCTCAAGGCCACTGCTGCCCTCCCCCTCCCCCCAGTCTCCCGCCAGACCTTCTCCCTTTGTCACACAGCCACCGCCAGGGGATGGGGACCTCACGGAGTCTCAGCTGGGAGCCACGTTGGACAGCCCCACACGCAGTCAGTGGGCACAAACAGGAGTAGCCGTGGTCATGTTCTCAGTGCCAGCGTGCAGAGCATCTCAGCTGTCTCCCCCGGAAGTCGTGGAAAATTCTTTACGTCAAACTTGCGCGTGTGCGCACATACTCACTGCTGCGGTCCCGCGTTTATTGTCCTGTGGCTAACACCTTCCTCGGTGTCTTACTTACCGCGTGTGTCACTCGAGGGCGTTTATGTTACAAGTCAAAGAAGACCCCCCCCCCCTACTAATCGGTTCACACAACAAAGGCAGTATTGTGGCTCATGTAACAGAAAAGTCCAGAACCGTCAAGGTGCTGCTGCAGCTCGCTTGATAACCACCCAAGACTGGACTGCCCCCATCATTAGGCTTGACGTGATAGGCCCCGAAATCATGGTGGGGGGATCCTCTTGGCTGAATTTGGCCGTGTCGCCTGTAGGCCCCCCGAGCTCACGCTCTTTTGTCCACAGGAAGAAAGTGTGGTTCTTGTCTAGTTTCAGCAGAAACTCTCCCCCCCCACCCCCACCCCCAAGTATCTCCTCACACTCCCTTGGCTTTCATCACCCTGGTAGGGGGCACCATTGTCTGAGGCAGGAGGCGGCTGAGGGGTGGTGAAGACAGCTGCTTCCCCGGAAGAAATCGGGGTATTGTTACACCAGTAGAAGGGGGAGCGGATGCCAGGCAGGGGAGTCCTAACTGTCCATCCACCCCATACTCCGTCTTCTTCTACGGAGGCAGATGGAGCGTAGGATGTGGAGATTGTTTTCAAGATAGACATTCTTACCGCTGTTTACCAGTTCTCTTTACTAATTTGACTTAAAATATGTTTAGGAATAAATAAATAATATAGGAGTATTAGCAGTGACTTCGGTTACCTGCATTATTCCTATCCTAATTTCAGGGACAGTTGAAAATCGGCCATACTTACAGAAATCATCTCGGGATTCCACCCGCTTCTAATGTCTCGTTCAGAGTTGACGAGACTTGTGACACGGCTGACTTCGCGATACCTTGTTAGACAAATGTAATTGGCATCGCAGATGGAACTGTGTCGTACTATTAAGGAAAATTTCTGTGGAACCTGCTTCTCAGAGCACCTTCATTTGTAAATAGAGGTAGGGATATTTATAGGATTTGAAGGAGATTTTGTTGAATACCTGAACCATCCGTCAATTTAGTGGGTTAGGCTATTAGAAAGTATATGAGAGTGCAAGATTGAATTTCTGATGGATTTGCCTTTTTTTCTACCTCTTTAAACTGAGTGTGTCCACAGCTGTTGTGGAAATGATATATGTTGAGGGACTAGGAGCCGTTCCCACCTGGCTGGGTTTTTCTCGAGGTCCTTCGCTGACGGTGACTCTGAGGCCACGTTTCAACTTATACTGTAGGCTTCTGCTTAGTAAGAAATTTAGTCAGCAAATTGAATCTTTTGAATACTTCCTCCTGTCTGTCCTCTGACCTGTGCAGAAGAACTAGAGAAAATCAGATTTAAAATATTTTGACGGTTTTAAAATATTCAAAATATTTAAAAATTTTAAATGTTATTTTATATATATGTGAAATATATATTTTGTTTTTGAATTTTGTATTAAATATATCAATATTTTACACTTCCTTATTTATTTTAATGTTTATTTTTGAGAGAGCGAGAGAGAGAGGGAGACACAGAATCCAAAGCAGGCTGTAGGCTCTGAGCCGTCAGCACAGAGCCCGACGCGGGGCTCGAACTCAGAACTGTGAGGTCCTGACCTGAGCCAGTGGGACGCTTAACTGACGGGAGTCACCCAGGCGCCCTGATATTTCACGTTTCAAATATTTAAAATGAGATTTAAAGTCTCCGAGGGTGGAAGGAAAAGGAATTTTGCTCAGTAAGATCTCTGTCCGATTCTGCAAACCCTAAAGGGCCTGTGTGTCTGTGGTGATGAAATCACCAGCCCCCTACTTTCTCCTCTGGTTCTCTTTGGGCTGGGAGCTGAGGCCCAGTGCCCGGCGGTCTGGGCTACGACTGGGAGCAGCCCACGTAGGAGAAAGAGCAGAATAAACCTGGGCAGGGGCTGACACCAGGGCTGAGCACCTGGCGAAGATCACAGCCCGGCCCCCATGCCCTCTGTACCCCATCCCGTGTTTTACTTTCTTTTTAGCCCTCACCCAGAGCTGAAATGGTTTGGGCCTATTAAGCATCCCCCCGCATAAGAACTTAGCTCTGCCTCCCCTCACTGGAACGTCCTGTTTGGAGGCCAGAAGGCACTTGGCCTGCCTCGTTCACTTGGTATCCACAGCACCCGCTACACTGCTTTGCACAGGGTAGGCCTTGGAATACGTGGGAGACGAACGAGGAGGGCTGGGTAACCCCTTACCGATTGAGTTCATAAACGCACTGGGGATTTCTGCTAGAGAAGTAGGGTGCACCTGGGATCAGCTGCTCCCAGTTCCCAGTTTCAGGAGGCCCGATCAGTGCGTGGCACACACTTAATACTCTAGTTCTGCTTTTTTGCACGGCCGCCACCCCCTCCCCCCCCCCCCCCCGCCAACGCTCACACACTTAACTTCCCAGCAGACGTCCGGGAGGAAAGAAGCACAGAGTTGTGTGTGTGGTAGGATTGCAGGACTGTGCGGAGGGAGACAGAGGACTTCAAACTCTTTAAGACAAGCTTCCGTGGCGCAGGGCAACAACAGGTGGGGGGAGGGGTGTGCAGAGGTCATCCAAGATGGGACCCCAGGGGTTGCAGCCTGCTTTCTCTGCTGCTCAGACCTTTGGTTCAGCAAACCCGTTTTTTTCTGCCAGGAGAAGGCGCTTAGGTAAGAGCTCAGGACACAAAGCAGGATTTGTATCAGCCTAACCAAGGTTCTGCAGAGTGAAATAAGTCAACTGCAAAAAAATAATAATAATTTCATGTTCTGGATTCTCCTGCAGAATGGCTCATAGCATCCCTTGTATATCATTATTCATACCCTTCTCTTAGTAGCAGTGATGGGAATCTGGCGGGTGAAACTCTAAAATAAGAACTTTAGTCTAGAAGGCAAGGATTCATGAAAAGCTTACTGCCAACATTCTAGAATATTTACCCATTTCAGAGAAAACTTTGATAATGTTGTCACTGCTGCTAAGCATAGATTTTTGCCATGTTGCTCATCAAATCGATTTGGTGAATTTGCTCTTAGAGTTTAGTGTTTAAATATTTTATATTGGTGGGGTGCCTGGGTGGCTCAGTCAGTTAAGCGTCTGACTTCGGCTCAGGTCATGATCTCACGGGTCGTGAGTTCGAGCCCTGCGTTGGTCTCTACGCTGACAGCTCAGAGCCTGGAGCCTGCTTCGGATTCTGTCTCTCTCTCTCTCTCTCTCTCTCTGCCCCTCCTCCACTTACACTCTGTCTCTCTTTCCTTCAAAAATAAACATTAACAAAATTTTCTAAAATATAGGAGTATGATAGAGAGTTTGCCACCAATTCTCAAATGGTTCAGAGAGGGATATATGTAGCAAGATAGTAACAGTGAATGTAGGTGAAGGATATAGGGATGTGTTTCTACTATTTGTATACCTTATCCGTCGATCTGAAGTTTCTCAAAATTCGCAGCTTAGGTGGAAATCTCCAGGCCTCCATCTACAGACCCCATATGTCGGGAGTGTATACCCGGGTGTATACCCGGTAAATGGAAAGAGTTCAAAGCTCCCTTTCTCAGTGCTCCTTGCTTCTTCCTTGGGTAGCTCGGGGCATGGGAAGGCAGTGATACATCTTCCCCCAGAGTCCACGATTTAGAGCCCAGATTGAAGGAGTTTTGAGCCACACTAAGGAACACTAGACCCACCCCCCGTAGCTACGTTACTTCATAGTAGTAAATGAGGCGTTTTATTTGTGTTTTTTTTAATGTTCATTTATTTTTGAGAGAGAGAGAGTGCAAGCACGGGTGGGGGGGAGCAGACAGAGAGAGGGGGACACAGAATCCGAAGCAGGCTCCAGGCTCTGAGCTGTCGGCACAGAGCCCGACGCGGGGCTCGAACTCGTGACCCACGAGATCATGACCTGAGCCGAAGTCAGACGCTTAACTGACTGAGCCACCCAGGCGCCCCTGTTTTGTTTGTTTTTTAATTTTTCATATACCACAGTGCCTCCAACACGTAAACCCTCCAAAGTGAGTTGGTTTATTTTGTTACCCTCTTTCCTTTTGAACGTTTATAAAAAGCCCATTTTAATAACCATTCCTCATTTTGATTTTTTTCTTTGACTTCCTACCTTGTAGGATACTTAACTCTATACACAGGGTTTTCCGAAAGGTAGCGCTCATCGGGTTTCGGAATAAGGTTAATACTTCATCCTACCAGAAAGCCTGCCACCCAGGCAGCCCTACGGTAAACTCTTTGAATAGCAAGTACTCCTACTTATGGACAACTCGTTTGCATGCATCACTAACAAAAACTGACCTTCCTGTAATGCCTACTCTGTGGCATGTATTGTTTTAAGTGCTTCGCTAATATTAACATGGTCTTTGGAGCAGTCCTTTGAGGGGAGGCCCTGTTACAGCCCCTTTCACAGATGAGAAAACTGAGGTTCAGAAAGCCTCCCCGGGTCTCACCGGGGAGTTAGCATGAAGACACAGCCAGTCCGGCCCCGGGGTCCTCAGAGGGCCCTGGCGTGTCAACTTTCCCGAAAGTGAAGCCCTCCTTGCTTTCTGAATTCTGGCACTATCACTGCAGTTTGTCATTTGTCACGAAACTTTCTGTTGTCAGTTCTTCCTGAATTAAAAAAGATCTGTAGGCTTTTCTATTTCTATGGACGGGTTATACTGTCAGCAGGGAGTCCCTCTGGCCTTAGTAGTTCAACTGCTGACTTCAAACAGTTTTTGTTGCGATTTAGGGATTCCTCATTTCAGTCCTAGTTTGTTGTTGGGTCACGTGATCACGCAGCAAACGCGCATACGACCCCCAGATGTGGAGTTGGCCTTGCGGTGTCAGAACCCACTCCCATGCCCTTCTCTTCTCCCTGGAGGGAGCCTCTAGCCCACTTTCCTTGTCCCCCTCCCCTTGCCTCTCCTCACTGTTTTCCGAACTGAATACCTGCGTTCCTGAGCAACTTTGTCCCGTTTTGCCTGTTTGTAAACTTTATTTAAACATGGAACTGGGGGCGCCTGGGTGGCTCAGTCGGTTAAGCGTCCGACTTCGGCTCAGGTCACAATCTCTCGGTCCGTGAGTTCGAGCCCCGTGTCGGGCTCTGGGCTGACAGCTCAGAGCCTGGAGCCTGCTTCTGATTTGTGTCTCCCTCTCTCTCTGCCCCTCCCCCGTTCATGCTCTGTCTCTCTCTGTCTCAAAAATAAATAAACATTAAAAAAAATTTTAAAAAACCCATGGAACCGTGCGACGTATTCTTTGTGGCTTGCTGCTTTTTCTACGTGACGTCTGTGAGGTTCACCCAAGGTGTTGGCAACCTCAGTTCATTTGTTCACAGAGTCTTCGCTTTATCCATTCTTGTTCATCGACTGGCCGTCCGTTTCGCTACTGATGATCCAGGTGGGGGGAATCGGGGACCTGTTACGATCAGTCCGCCTATCGCCATGGGTACCTGTTGCACATGTGCAGGGGTTTATCCAGGGCGCACGCTAAGGAGCGGAATTGCTGGGTCGTGCGCCACACAGGTGCACACCTTTACGGGTCGTGCCCAGACTGGTTTCCAAACCGTCTGCCTCACTTCTCACGCCTGCGCGCGGCGGGCGGGCACTCCTTACCAGCCGCTCCCGTTCCTGCCAGCGCAGGGCACGTGCCGCATACTTGTCGTGGTTTGCGTCGGCATTTTCCCTGGCAGCACTTGACGTTGAGCACGTTCTTTTGGGTTTCCTCTCTTTCGGCCCATCGGTTTTAAGTATGTTGCTTATGTTTATATCTGATTTTCCTCTGATTGTTTTTAACATCCTTCCAGCCACAGGCGTACCCTGTGCACGTGAGCATCGTCGGCGCTGGGAAAATCAGGCACTCCCAACCAGGCCCACGGTGGAAGGACTGCCCCGTCTGCCTGCTTGGCCCGATTTTGTTCCGGGGGGAGGGGGGGAGCACAGTAAGGCGGGGTGGAGGGGGGGGGGGGGCGGCTGAGTCCGGCAGCGTGCTGGCACTGATGAAATCTGGTTGTATCGCAGCGTTTGTCTGCTCTTCTCCTCAGCGGTTCACACCATTCAGGAAGCCCTTCCGCTCACTGTTCCAAAAATAGTGGGTCTCTGGATACGTCCAAAGTCTACATCGTGTCCCACAGCAGCGCCCAACAGGTCCCCGGGTCCGCGTCCAAGCCCTACTACAGGCAAGGGGCAGTGAGCAAGTATGTCATCGGCTGGAAGAAATCGGAGGGCAGCCCGCCACCCGAGGAACCCGAAGTGACCGAGTGTCAGGGGTAAGGTGGCCAGTGGCTCTTCTCTACCCAACCTTACACACCTTTTGGGGACGGACTAAGCGGATGCATTTTTCCCCTCGACAGAAATACATTTTCTAAGAAGGAATAACCTAGAAACATCCTTGTACATCTTCTTAAATGTTGGCATTTACGTTTCTCTTTCAAAGTCTTCTCTTTCCTTGAGTTTCATGTTTGAAAAGTGAGAGAAATCCCTGTTCTGTGTTCTTCTGTCCAGAAAACTGCCTGCAATAGAAAAGTCACAGTCATGGGCTGTTGACGGTGTGAGGATAGAGTCTGTAAATAAACAAGTTCAAGGGCGATTTGAATCCCCCCCAGTGTCCCTGAGTGTTTCTTAAACTTGTGTGACACCATCAAAGAGAAAGTATTCTACACAATTTTAACATGACTTTGATTTCCCTTCCAGTTGTTTGGTTTTGTGGGGTCAGGTAGGGAGGGACGTGAGGTGCCTCTTGAAAAAGAGAAAAAAGATGCCGATAATCCGTTTTATAACACCTGTGGAAGCTCTGCTGTCTCTCTGAAGAGACAAGTTAAAGAAATCACATGTCAAGAACGCAAAACAAGGATGGTCAGAGCTATTTTCGTTGTTTGCTTATTTTTTGTTTTATTTTTTTAAATTTTTTTAATTTATTTTTGAGAGAGAGAAAGAGAGACAGAGCATGAGCGGGAGAGGGGCAGGGAGAGAGGGAGACACAGAATCCGAAGCAGGCTCCTGGCTCCGAGCTGTCCGCTCAGAGCCCGACGCGGGGCTCGAACCCACACTTGCAAGATCATGACCTGAGCCGAAGTCGGACGCTGAACCAACTGAGCCGCTCAGGCACGCCTGTTTCCTTATTTTTAAAAGGACAGCCATGGGAGCCTGGGTGGCTTAGTCAGTTGAGCATCCGACTCTGGATTTCAGCTCGGGTCATGATCTTGCAGTTTGGGAGATCGAGCCCCACATCAGGCTCTAGGTTGACCGCACGAAGCCTGCTTGGGAATCTCTCTCTTTCCCTCGCTCTCTGCCCCTCCCCCACTCATCTCACTTGAATGCCCTCTCTCTCTCTCTCTCTCTCTCTCTCTCAAAATCAATAAGCATTTTTTAAAAATAAAAAAAGTAAAAGGACAGCCTTGAGAAAAAAGAAACTCCCATGCACTAAACTGTGAAGCCATTGTGTCTGCAGCATCGTCACGTGTGGAGGGCGCGCTGGGGGGGCTGCCCTGATTTCCACAGAGCTCTTTTACGTCTTCAGCTTGGTTGATGAACTGGCACCACTTTTTTCCCGGAGAAAATGATCCCACTTTTTAAATATGGAGAGCCTGCTACTGCTCTCTAAACTAAAAATCATTTTAGGGCTGAAATTGAACATGGAGTCTTTTTGTTAAAAAAAAAAAAAAAACACAAAAATCCATCATGTCAATAATTGCAAATGAGGTATTTAGAAAGGAATTCAATAGTGATAGCCACACTTTGTGCCCACAAATGCAGATTTCTCTTTCCTTTTTCTTTTTTTTTTTAAGTAGGCTCCGTACCCGGCATGAGGTTTGAACTCACAACCCTAAGATCAAGAGTCACCTGCTCTACGGACTGAGCCAGCCAGGCACGCCCATAAATGCAGATTTCTAACGATAACGTTGGTATTTCTGCCTATTGATACGTCTCCTGAGCGCCTCACACAAATTCATCCGGAGCCTTCTGAGTTCTGTGTGAAAGCACTGTTTGAGGGCTCTCTTTAAGAGTCAGGGAAGGATGACAGGTGCCCATTTGGACATTTTGCTCTCCCAAGCCCCCCCAGAGTTTGTGCATTTGAACACACAGGTTTGAAGGCACAGACTCTCAGTAAAAGAAGGGCAGAGTCAGGAGCATCGTGAGGAGGAGGTCCGGGCATGTGGGCGACAAAGCTTTACTTCCCCGCATCACACGAGGCTAGTGCTGGGATTTGAACCCGGGCCTCAGGCCGGATCTCTGCGTGCTGTGTTGTGCCCGTCCTGTGGCGGGGGGGGGGGGGGGGGGGGGGGCGGCGGCAGGCACCCCAGGACTTGTCCAGCTAAGTCGAGTGCTCCTAAAACAAGGGAACACACTGTAATGTGGAAGCGATGAATCTAGAATACCTGATGACGGCAGAAACAGCATCCCATCTTATCGCCGAAAGATGCTTTGAAATGGATGGGCCAAGTCCGGTGCGTTTGTGCCACAAAGGATTAGGGAACGTCAATGTCCCGTTGTACACAAAAGATAAAACTCTGAAGTTTCCAGTTACCTCTTTAACATCACATTGTGGAACCCTCCTTGACCCAACCTGACCTACCTCAGCAACAAAGCAAAAGCCAGAGAGACTTCCAGATAATCGCTGTTAATTTTGAGCACGTCCGCGTGAGTTCCTTACTCTGGTAATTTCCCAGTGAGCTGTCGGACTGTGACAAGATGGCCTCGCCTCTCAAATAGAGTCATCTCAGTGACACATGACAATAACAGACAGGTCTGTCGCCCTGTGGCCCTGGGCCATGGATTCCTAGAACGTTGCATTTCAGGTCATGTGGCAAGGACCGTTCACTGCTGACAGTACAGCCACTGATGATTCACTGTGTCCTCCGGAATGTTCGCTTCCTCGGATTGAATTTCCAGAGTAAACTTTTAAAAATCGAGTCCCTGGTTTTCTCCCTGGAAAAGAGCTGAAAACAGTAATTCCGCTAGACAGTCTTTTGTTGTTCGTAAATACATTTTTATATCCTGATAATTAAGGGAGACAGCTGCTTTATTTATCCAAACGGCTTTGCGGAATTGCCAATAATAAAACGTGCTTGGCACACGCCTGAATCGATTACTCTTAAATTTCAGGCTCCCTCGGGTGCCTCTCTCTGTGTCACCCGGGTGAGATGGGGCAGTGCGGTTGTCTACCTGCGAGAGGAGGGTTCTCTCGAGTTTTCTGAGAAACGCAAGGAGGTGTTCCTGCAAAGGACATATGATAATCTCTGATGAATTATTGAAAATGTGTTTTCTGACAGATTGGGAAAAGAAAAAGCACGGCCTTTAAAAAAAAAAAAAAAAGGCTATATTTTTTTTCCCCATCCGGGGCTTCAGGGACCTGACTTGATTCTGAATTATTCAGAAATCTACCTTTAGAGCTGAGCTCATTTCACACGTGTAAAATGACACGGGGGTCTGGAGCAAACGCGGCAGTGACCTGACTCCATAATTAAGAATCGCGCGTATGAGTAGGTGGTGGTGGAATTGGCGGATTTTAATCCTTCGGGCTACACGCGTTTTACAAATGGGCTGACCCCTCCCTCCTCTTAACTTCCCCTCTGCTTTGTTTCTGTGCAACAGGCTGTATGGTGAGATGGAGATCCTGTCCACGGCAACCCAGCACCAGACCGTGGTGGGGGATGCTGTTGCAGAAACTCAACATGTTCTGTCCAAAGAAGATTTTCTGAAACTGATGCTTCCTGACAGTCCGTTAGTGGAGGAGGGGAGAAGAAAGGTTAGCGACTTTCATGAGGCTTTGCAGTTACCAGAAATACCGAAGAAAAGTCGAAAGAGGCTCGGAAGTTTCCAGAGTCCCGCCTCGTGCGTTCTCTGTCATGACTCTACCTGGTACTCTGTGCATGGCTGACCGTTTTCAGGGGGTTTTTCTATCAGCAGGGCAAGCCCGGGGGAGGTGAGGAAGGGCAACTTTCTAGCGTGGATGGAGAGGACAAGGGGCAGGCAGGCCTGGCCGAAAATCCCAGCTCCGGTGACAAGCAGCCGCGTGACTCTGTGCAAGTGACTTGACCTCCCGGCCCAGGGTCGTCCTCCGAAAAAAGGAGACCATGAAACGTGTACCAAAGAGAAGAAATAACACAGGCGCAGCCTCTTAGCACCGGTACATTCTGGGTGATCAGAAGCAGTAGCTATGAAATCCATACTACCTGACTTGTTACAGAAATCTGTCCTCTGCTCCAAGCCGGGCACTGTAAATATGACGGAGCATGCAGCACGCCGTCAGTCCCAAGGGAAGGCCATGTGTCCGTGTTCTAAGCCAACCTCACATTCGGTGGCACACCTTCATTCGTCACGTAGTAGTCCCCCGCTAACGTTCGATCACTTCTTGTTAACAAGTTGTAGCTTCGCTGTTATTACGGTCTCTTAAACCACTTGGTTACGTAACAGAAAGGATTCGAAAGAACCTGCCAGTCATTTAGCTCAGTCTCCTCTTTTTGCAAGTGCCTGGGTCCCTACGTGGTGAAGTGAGAAGTTCATATAAATGTAGGGTGTCTTGGGGCGCCTGGGTGGCGCAGTCGGTTAAGCGTCCGACTTCAGCCAGGTCACGATCTCGCGGTCCGTGAGTTCGAGCCCCGCGTCAGGCTCTGGGCCGATGGCTCGGAGCCTGGAGCCTGTTTCCGATTCTGTGTCTCCCTCTCTCTCTGCCCCTCCCCCGTTCATGCTCTGTCTCTGTCTGTCCCCAAAAAATAAATAAAAAACATTAAAAAAAAATTAAAAACAAAAAATGTAGGGTGTCAGAGTCAGGAATGGAAGTCAGATCTTCTCCCTTCTCATCCAGTGCTCTCTCTCGTCCAAATGAAAAGAAAAACATATATATATATAAATATACATATGAGGCATCGCCATGTTGACTGGGCTCAGGATAAACACCAAGTCTGTGTGCTCCTGTCTTCTCTATAATAAAACAATACTGCAATTAACCTAATTGTGTTCTTAGAATAACACTCTAATTAGATACTACCTGAAAGCTGCTTTAATCTAATGCGCCTGTAATCATGTTCTGAAGAACCTGCTGGTGTGTGTGAAGAGGGAATCCCAGAAGAACTCGATCATAATGAGCCTCTTTTTTTTTTTTTTCTAAACTTGTATCAAATCATATATATGGTACTGTATAAGCTTGGGTGCAGACTTGTAAAAAGGGGCAGATAGCTGTTCTTTTCATAGAAATGAACTTCTCTCCTTGACGTGGGGTTCCCCCCACCCCCCGCTTCTAAGACGAATCACCTTCCTTTCATGGTGTAAATTTAACTTTGTAGTCGACACACATTCCAGTTGGACAGACCAGACAGAATGGAAGGAACGCATACAATAGAGATATGTTTAGCTTTCTCGCTGCACTCACAAATGTAAATAGCCATTTCTGTGTTTGTTTGATGCAAACATTCTGGCTTTTACTATTGTTTATATGAAAGGAATGTGGTTCGGTATGCAGAAGACGAAGTTGGAAAGTCAGATCTGATTTAATTTTTTTGAGTATTTTGACTACTGCTTCTTGAGTAAGGATTCTCCCGACCCTGTCTGCGAGTTAACACAATAATGTCAGTGGTTCCCTTAAATCCGGTAATAATCGATTACCATAACTCCATTTTCAACAATTATAGTAGACTGCTGTGGGTGATCACTTTTAAGTAGACAAGATTTTACTGGACTGATAACCACTGCTTCTTGAACCTGCTTGTGTGGCCTAGAGAGCCTCAGTGTTCAAAATTGGTTTTATTTTATTTTTTATTTTTTTGGATGAGATTGAACCTCACACTGCAGTGGATTGATACAGAAATTGCCTGATATTAAAACGTAGTCATTTCAAATTAAAATCAAGCCCACGCTATGTGTGCTTTTGCATAACTGTGCCCGAAATGGCAACCTTCTAGATTTCCAGGACCTGGCGGTGTTATAAGGTTATGGAGGTTCCATTTAACATTTCAGAATTAATAAAGCTGCCCTTGTCTAATTCATGATAGTAGTTCACAGAATGTCAAAGGAGGGAAACATTCAAATCCAGTAACAGCACCAGAGCCCCGGTGTGTTTGCCTAGATGACCCACGTGCCTGGTTTAGCATTCCTGAGCTAACGGTTGATGCCTGCCTGCCTGCCTGCCTGCCTGCCTGCCTAGGGAGAACTCAGATGCTATCACGGTGGTACTTGTATTGCTGGATTTAGTCAGAGAAATTCCATGCTTTCAACTCTTTTGTGTCTGTCTTCCCCCTTCTCCCCCCCACCCTAGTTTTCGTTCTATGGGAACCTGTCTCCAAGACGCTCGCTCTACCGCACCCTCTCGGATGAGAGCATCTGCAGCAATCGGAGGGGGTCTTCCTTTGGCAGTTCGCGAAGCTCAATACTTGACCAAGCCCTGCCCAACGACATTCTGTTCAGCACCACCCCACCCTACCACAGCACGCTGCCCCCCCGCACCCACCCCGCGCCCAGCTTGGGGAGCCTGAGAAGTAAGTGTGCGGGGGCTGAACTTCCGTACGCGGGGGCCCTTCGGGTTGTGCCCCGTAGAGATTTGGGAGGGGTTAGGTTTCTTTTTTAAGACACATATTATTTGGTGCGTCTGCTTTTCTTTGCTTTTTTTTAAATTTTTTTTTTTTTTTCAACATTTTTTATTTATTTTTGGGACAGAGAGAGACAGAGCATGAACGGGGGAGGGGCAGAGAGAGAGGGAGACACAGAATCGGAAACAGGCTCCAGGCTCCGAGCCGTCGGCCCAGAGCCCGACGCGGGGCTCGAACTCACGGACCGCGAGATCGTGACCTGGCTGAAGTCGGACGCTTAACCGACTGCGCCACCCAGGCGCCCCTCTTTCCTTTTTTTTAAAAAAAATTTTTCAATGTGATACAGGCATCAGAGTGGATACTTTTTAGAAGTTAAGCAGTGCCGCGAGTGTTGAAGAATATTGAAAAGCCCATATTCAACATTTTTTATCGAGTCATGACTATATCAATAAAAGATGTATGTGTGTGTATAAGAAAAAAATACCTAAGACCTGATTTTATAAAGGCAAAAGTGGCACGGGAGGTAGATTTTCCATTGGGCAGCAAGCAAGGAGGAAGGTTTGGTTTCCCTCCGTCTCTGACATTGAACACCAGGGGGTGGGCAAGGTGGGAGATGGGCACGGGAGCCGTGGGTCTTCAACCTGACTTTCCCCGTGGGTGGTGGAATGACCCTGTGTTCATCATTCATGCGCTCTGTGTCCGGTTTACTCCAGTTTACGGGTCACACACTGACTGGGTAATTTCTACACGATTTTCCTTCAGATCTTAAAATCTTTGACTTTTACGTGGTGTCAGCGTTTAAGGGTGCTAATTTTTTTTTACTCTGGCTTTGTTTCCTTTTTCAGAATTTAATTTCTAGTGTACAGGATGATTAAGGATTTAATCAGAACTACATTCATTATCCGTTTTTTTTTATTTCATAAAAAGCATTATCTTTAGAACCAATTTGAACTTCATAATATGTGTGGAAATCTCAGGCTAAATGAAATAAAAGTTCTAATAGTGCTTCTTCTAATGTTGAACATAATTGGAAATGAACCTTGTCTCATAAAATCCTTAATCTATTTCTTTAAGTAACATAATATCCTGCCTGCTATAACGAGTCAATTTGCCTAAATTGAAGAAACCTTTAAACTCCTTCTTGATAACCCTATGAAAGGTCAGACATATTCTAATAACCTAATATTTCTCTAAATGTTTTTCCTTTTTTGTAAATAGGTAAATTTAACGTCCTCTTGAAAGCGTGCATAGTAAGTCAGTGCAGAGAAATCAGTAAGACTGTTTTCTCGCAGATGTTACTTCTTTCATTTCTAATGCTTGATGTGTGGTCATGAAATCTGTGGCCTGTGCGTCGATGTAATTCTTATATTCACCCTTCACTGCTTCCATTGTGAAAGCTACTTTTTTTTTTACCTTTTTTTTTTTAATGAAAAAAAAAATTTTTTTTTTTTTAAGAGCAGTTCTAGGTTCACAGCAAAATTTAGCAGAAGGCACAGGGAGTTCCTGGATACCCCTGCCCCCACACATGCACAGCCTCCCTCGCGATCAACGTCTCTCACCCAGGGTACATTTGCTACAATCCGTGAACCTGCATTGATACATCGTCATGAACCAGAGTCCATCGTTTGCTTACATTAGGATTCAGTCTCCATGCCATACATGCTGTGGGTCTGGACAGTGTCAGATGACATGTACCCACCACTGCAGTATGCCAACCACTGATCTTTTCACCGTCTCCCTTGTTTTGTCCTTTCCAAAATGTCATATACTTAGAATCATACAGTATGTAGCTTTTTCAGGAGAACTCCGTGTCTTTTCACGGCTTGACAGTTTCTTTCTCTTCAGCACTAGATAATATTCCATTGTCTGGACATACCACAGCTTCTCTCTCTGTCCACCTACTGAAGAAATGCATCCTTTTCTAGTATTTGCAAAGTATAAAGGCGCAAGTAGGAAACAGGCAGGGTACATTAGTTGTTCACGATTCAAGTGCAAAACTGCCTTACCTGTCTTCACTGGTCGTTTCTCTGGGAAAAGCAGTGAGCGTGGTCCTTGCCGCTGGCTCTTCTCTGTTGAAACCTGATTTGGCAACGCGGCTTCAGTTTCCTGTAGAACTACTCAGAAAAGGTTCTGTCGGTTCCGTGAGTGAAATGACACGATGTGGATAAGGGAGCTGGAAGTAATTTGTGCTAACGTGTCTCACGCCCGCACTGAACCTGTGTGGTCGTTCCTTTTGAATCCACAGATTTTTGTCATTCTTCACTTTCTGTGGTTTCTGGTCGCTCGGCAGAACCTCTGTAAGAAGAGCCCACTCTCTGAGAGTAGTTCAGAACCGGAACAACGGATGTCTGAAGAGAGAAATGAGGACGAATTGAGGCTGTCCAGTTGTTTTCTCTTAGTCCCAGAGACTTAGCTTCATGTGAAAGCTTGGAGGGGAGGTTCATTCCGTCGAGCTTCTAGAAGCCACGTAGAAAGAGGTAGGCAGAAACTCAGAAGGCGTGCATGTGCTTTGGGTAAGCTTTAAAACTGGAGCGTTCCCACCACGGGATCCTCACAGAGAGAATCTGTCATTAATGGAGACTGGTCAGCAAGTTCGTCTCTTTACAGCAAATGTTGCTGGAGCTTTTCCACGGGTAATTATTATTATAGTCACAGGCTTCTCGTTCAGATATTTTTAGCTAGTACCTGTCCCACATTTGAACCTGTCTCCGACTGTTTCTTCTCTGGAGATCAAGATCTTGATTCAACCTTGTGAGACCAGTCCCTCACAAACACATTTTGGATGTGATTCATGTCACGATTCATGTAGATTTCCTGTGAAGTCCCTGAAATGTGCTAGATCATTAGGTCTTCAACTTGGAGGCGTAAAAATACGGCCTGATGAAGCAATTGAAACTGTTTCTGAAATGCTTCTGTGTTGCATTTAGGGTCTTTGTTTTCATTATTATTGGATTCCAGAACAAAATTTCTTTTGTGGCCCACATAGAAAAAAATGGGGAATGGCCATTTGGATGCATGATTCACAGGCCAGATAACCAATGATATTGATAAATGTGCCCAGTATCTGTTTCCTCCTTGACCAGTTGGGCACCTGGCTTTATTCAGTGTAGGGCTGCTTCCGTACTTTGGCTGTTGTAAATAATGCTGCTATAAACATCGGAGTGCATGTATCCCTTGGAATTAGTGTTTATGTATTCTTCAGGTAAATACTGGATCATATGGAGATTTTATTTTTAATTTTTTGAGGCACCTCCACACTGTTTCCCACCATGGCTTCACCAGTTTGCATTCCCACCGGCAGTGCAGGAGGGCTCCTTTTTCCCCACATCCTCGCCAGCATTTATTTCTTTTTGATATTAGCCATTCTGACAGGTGTGAGATGATACCTCATTGTGGTTTTGATTTGCATTTCCCTGATGATCAGTGATGTTGAGCATCTTTTCACGTATCCTTTGGCCATCTCTATGTCTTCTTTGGAGAAATGTCTGTTCATGTCTTGTGCCCAGTTTTTAATTGGATTATTTGGGTTTTCTTTTCTTTTCTTTTTTTCTTTCTTTCTTTTTTTTTTTTTTTCTTTTTTTTGGTGTTGTGTAAGTTCTTCGCAGGTTTTGGATACTGATCCTTTATCAGAAATATTATTTGCAAACATCTTCCATTCGGTAGGTTGTCTTTTTGTTTTATTGAGTTTCGTTTGCCGTGCAGAAGCTTTTTGTGCCAGTGTGGTCCCGATTCTTTATTTCTCCTTTTGTTTCCCTTGTCTCAGGAGACCTGTGTAGAAAAATGTTGTACAGCTGATGTCAGAGATATTACTGCCCGTGCTCTCTTCTAGGATTTTTATGGTTTCGAGTCTCACATTTAGGCCCTTAATTCATTTTGAGTTTATTTTTGTGCATGGTGTAAGAAGGTCATACGGTTTCCTCCTTTGGCATGTCACTGTCCAGTTTTCCCAACACCATTTGTCGAAGAGACTTTTTCCCATTACACATTTTTGCCTCCTTTGTCAAAGATTTATTGACCATGTAGTTGTACGTTTATTTCTGGGCTTTCTATTCTGTTCCATTGGTGTGTGTGTGTGTGTGTGTGTGTGTGTGTGTGTGTACCATACTGTTTTGATCAGTACAGCTTTGTACTATAACTTGAAGTCTGGAATTGCGATACCCCCATCTTTGTTTTTCTTTTTCAAGACTGCTTTGGCTATTCGGGGTCTTTTGTGAGAATCCCTCTTTTTTGTTTTTTGTTTTATGGAGATCAAAACTCTCCAAGGAATGGGAGAAATCTTCGTATGAGCATAGACTCACAAGAGTTCTTAAGTTTCAGAAGATAAGAAGAGAGTACTGACTTATGCATGTTTCCAAATCCTGGAGTTTTGACCTAGCACCTCCCAAAGGATGCCCCTTGAAGCTTCAAGAAGGGGGGGAGTTTAGAACAAATCAAATGAGTATTTTCTCGGTAATTCAGTACGCCCGCATGATGCTACAGACCCAGGCATAGGCCCGGTGTGTGGGGTGCAGGTGGTAAGAGCTGCTTACAGGCAGAAGATGACCCTGGCCACAGTTGGCATTGCAGAACGTGCCCGTGGGCCATCAGAGGCAGGGGGTCTGGCTGATCCACGAGGGCGCTGCTTTGTCTTTCTCGAAGGTTCCCAGTCTCCCCTGTAATAAACATTCAGTGGTGTTTCGAGAGGAACTGCCCAAACCTCAGCTGTCTGACCATCAGGAGGACTCCTCAGCATTTATAACAACAAACAAAGGCACCCCTGATACAGACGGTCATTGTGCCTTCCGGTTGTGGATAAACAAACAGGAAGTCATGACATCAGTGTCCAGGCCGGAGAGCAGGGGCCAGGCGTCCATGCCTAGACAGTAGCCATCTTTCAGACTCCCCGAGCCACTTTCTCCTTTGAATTGGCTGAAAGAGCAGGGTGCGCTCCTGACGTCACACGAGCTTTGGAAATAACAAAGACAAGGGGTGCCTTTTCGTCCGCATCTGTAAGACTCCGGAAACAACCCAGTCACAGCCGCCGTGGTGTGCACCTTCCCCAAACCCCCACCGGACCAGCACCAGCAGCATTCACCTGCTTGCTGACCGGGCTCCTCAAGGGCGGAAGCTGTGTCTTCCTGGTCCTATAGTACCTGCTGGTGCCTGGAACATAGGAGATGCTGGGTAAGCATCATCTAGGTGATGGCAGTAGTGATAACCTCACATCCAGCAAGAACGTTCTAAAGGATTTTTGGTGATTCGGAATCTCAGACCAAAAAAAAATAAATAAATAAAATTTATGTTTTGCCAATTATATGATCTTCCAAGCAATTGAAAAGAAATTGAGGTGCTTTTCATTTTGAGAACTCGGAGAATTTAGATGCTCTTACTCCGTTTAAGGTGAGTGTCGGTGACCCTGGGACCTTCCTGCGTGCTGAGAAATGATGACACGTCATAGATACATGGCTAACTAGGCTCCAATAAATCCTGGAGGAAAGAAGCCTTCCTAATCCACTGACCGTCTTTGCCAGCCCTATGGTGTCAAATAAACACAAAAGTTTCATTCACACCTGGGGAAGAGGGAATACTAGCTTGTAATAAAAAAGAAATCTCACAAATCACATTTCCCTCCTTTTGCCCCCTGCATCTCCATAAAAGTTGGAGGAAGTTAGCACGCCCGAGGCTTGCCTCTGGTTGTGAAACTTACGCCCCGGGACATTCCCAGATCCTGGAGTCCTCACGGGCTTGGCATGCGGCTTCTGCGTGACTTGTGTCCAGGGCAGCGAGCACACCTACAGAGCAGGTGGACCAGTCCTGCTGGGCCCCCTCACTCCCTCCGTCGTCCGTCCGTCCCTCCCTCCCTCCCTCCCTCCCTCCCTCCCTCACTCTCAGCTTTGGTTTCCTGGCCACCAGGATTCAGATTTGTGCCTTGGCTTAATTACAGATGGCCACGTATTGTGGAATCTTAGGGCACTCGGGAATAGTCAAAGCATTCATCTTTGACCCAAGACTGTCAGGTCCCCCCAATGGTCAGTGCTCCCTCCGTGGGTGTCTGGGGAAGGTAGCTTTTTGAGCTCAGAAATGCTAGAAGGACAAGTGGTGGGGGCGGGGTGGGGGGTACAGGGATGTTCGCCTAGTGCCCCAACCAGCCTGCCTTCTGCCTCTCTCTTCACGTGGCTCCTGTCAGAGCCAGAAAGGATGCTATTGCCTGGTGCCGGCAGGGAAGAAGGGCGACTGCACACGCAGCGTGTGTTGGGCCTGATTCTGGGCTTTCCAGGGCCAGAAGCTCAGGGGAAGGATTGTTTCTCTATAAAGGCAGAGAAAATCCTCAGGTTGGCATTTGTTAGTAAAACACGACTATCAGAGTGTACTTTCTGTCGAGATGTTCACTTACCTGAATCATTTTCCAGTCCCTGGTGTTTCCTCTCCCAAGAGGGAAGGAGAGGCGGGGGTGGGAGGGAGAGCGCCCCGGGGCACACAGGTTCCAGCCTGCCTGGTGCACCCTTCCCCGCGCTGCCACAGTCTTAACCTCATTCCTGAAGAACTCTGGTCCCGTGCGAATCAGCGACAAAAATGATTGCCACCAAGTCAAATAATTCCTCCACACTTGGCTTTGGAAAGCCTGCTTTAAGCAAAGGAGCCAATGTGTTTGAGAGACAAAGCGATTGGCAAGTGATGGAAAATCCAGGGGCTTCCTTACCTCTCTGCCTCGGGGGTTGAACCTTAACCCTAAAAGGCCTGAGGTCTGCGAGGGGGCTTCTGCCCACCTCTGTCTTCCTGGGTTCCCGAGAACCAGGTCAGGAGAGGAGGGAGCTGTGAGCGCTCCGCAACTGGGCTCCCTTCGCGGTGGAGGCTGGGACCGGGTCGTTGGAATATCCCCGCGGCTAAACGTGGTAGTGCTGAAAATAGAGGGGTTTGATTGGCCACCCCGCCCCGGGTGGGGGTGGGCTGAGAGGTCATGTGAAGGCGTCAAGAGGGCAGAAGGACCGTGAGTGCCCTTCAAGGTCAAACACCACTGTGCTGTCTCTCTGTCCAGATGCCAGCATTTCACAGCTACCCCAAAGGGTGTGGGAACAAAAATTACAGGTGCATTGGGTTAATTATGCCCCTTACTTAACTTAATTGCAGGCTCAGACAACCAGGTGGTCATTATTTTGATTGGTCTCATTAGGCAGATGTGTTCACAAGCAGCTGCATGCAATGTTTGGGGCAGGTTCAGAAACGACATGTCCAAGAAAGTCCGGTTGAAGCCTTTGAAAAATCTGTCCTCAGGGTTGCCGGGGTGGCTCAGTCAGTCAAGTGCCTGACTCTTGATGTCAGCTCAGGTCGTGATCTCAGGGTTTGTGAGTTCGAGCCCTGCATCAGGCTCCCACTCGAATAGCACAGGTAGCCTGCTTGGGATTCTCTCTGTCTCTGTCTCTCCCCATCTCTCCGCCCCTCCCCAACTCAGGCTGTCTCTCTCTCTCTCAAAAAAGAAAAAAAATTTGTCCTCAGATGCGTAGTGAGTTCTAACAACCAGTATTATCCATGACATAAACACTTCAAGTCCCATGATGACAGGTGGAAAAGAAAAAGAAACCTAAAAGGTCCATGTGTACAAAGGAAGGCAAACCTATGCTGGACAGCAAGGGGTTTCTGGTTTTGCCGGGGATCAAGCCACCTCATTAAGTCCGCAGAGCAGCCCCAGTCACATTTTTGTGCGTAGGCTGAGACTGTACTGTCCCTTCTCTTCCTTGCCTGTGAACAATGAAGACAGGGTTCGTCTTCCTGCCTTTTTATAACCAGCTGATATTTGGGGCATCTTGAACTTGCGGTGCTCAGCTTACATAACCGTGTTCTTCAGGAAGCTTCTTAAGCCATCAATCAGGCTCGAGAGAGAGTGTGCCGAACCTTGTTTACAGTAGAAGCTTGCAACACTTGAAAGGGGGAAGTAACCCCTGAAGAAAGCAGGAATCCGTACTGCAGACAGTCAGACTCGGATTGATGTCCTCGGGGAAAGCCCTGCCCTGGAAGAAAACCGTGAGATTCCGATACTGTACCATCAGAATTGATCCATTCTAAAACCCTCCCACCCCGGGGCGTTGCCGGCCGACCTCTAAGTGAGCCTGTAGGTCATGGCTTTCCTGCAGACCTCCGTTTCTCAGCTGTGTGTTTTGGGGGTGACGGCACCACACTGTCTCCTTTTGTCCTGGGGGCCGGAGGTCTGTTGGAAGAAGTTCCCTGGCCCCTTGGAGGGGCCGCCCGGGCCCTGCACTGCCATCCGACTGACGCTCTGGTTTTGTTCCCGTTTAGATGAGTTCTGGTTCTCCGATGGGTCCTTATCGGATAAGTCCAAGTGCGCAGATCCTGGCCTGATGCCCCTCCCGGACACGGCCACGGGTTTAGATTGGTCCCACCTCGTGGACGCTGCACGGGCATTTGAAGGTAAAAAGACTCAGGGCCTCCAGGGCCTGGGGCGGCAACATAGGGAACGCGTCTGCTTTTCGGATTGGTCTGGGTTAACGTTTTGGATGCTTTGCACATCTTTGTGGATGAAAACGCGCAGGGGAAGGCTTGAGCTGTGACTAAGGGTGTTTCGTCAGGGAGACCGTGCCATTTCGTGAAATGAGCACCGGACAAAGGATCCCAAACCCACCATCCAGATCAGGTGCCAGCCCTGATCTGGGACGAGTCACTTCCCCTCTCTGACCTCTCTTCCTACCTGAAATGTGGAGGTGAGTCTGTAGGACCCGGATTCTTCCCTGCGAGCGTCACGAGGGGAGATGGAGAGGAAGGGCCTCCAGAGGCCGCGGCTGCCTGGTTCGGTGGGATGGGCACAGCTTGAGGAGTCTGGCGGCTTGGTGTACACGCCGTGTGACGGGCCCCAGCCCCGCCCGTCTTCCTCCTCCAACAGGGTGTCCCTGACACATCGGACACGCCCATCTCTGAGGGCCTTTCCAGCCGCCACGCCCACGGGAATTTTCGAAGTTGAAACTGCTCCAATGACCCGGGATTGTGACCTGTGCCATTTGCTGGCGCTGCCCTTCTCTGATGACCTCTGCCCCTGGGGTGACTGGTAGAAGTGACCGGGGAGGCAGGGCCTGTCTGCGAATCCCGGCGGAGGGCCACGTGTGGCCACCCCCACGGTGGGGAGGGGGCCAGGGGAATCTGCAGCCGCCTGAGCAGCCCATCTCTTCTCTCCCTCTCCCCGTCCACTCACCTGCTTGGTCTCTACCCCCACCGCACGTCCAGGCTTCGGGACACAAAAGCACGTTCCTTTCCCAGAAGCGACTGGTATGCTGCCAGGTCAGGGTGCTGCCTGAGGTGGGAGTGGCTGCCTGCTCTGCCCCTCATTCTGCACACGCTGGCCCTGCCGAGGGATCTGTTCTAGATGATCGGGATCGGTGTCTTTGGTCCTAAGTTCCAGCGGCGACGGGGAAGGGGAAGGCTTCGTGGAGGCTAATTCAGACACCAGGAGCGTTTAGCTCCAGTAGATAAGCAGAGAGAAACTCTGTTAGGAAGTTTCTGCAAATTGAACAGGCTCTTACTGCTCCCTTAATAGGAGTGAGGGTCTTGGGTTCACTGCCTTGCAAAGTACTCAATTCCGTGTGGAAACCTCAGAGTGCCCGTCTGCTCCGCGATGCAGCCTTCGTTCCCTGACATTACCCGAAGTTGGTTATAGAACCCCAGGCCCTCGGCCCAGTTACTTCCTGTGCTTCCAACGCTGACCTAGATGCGACCTAGCCCCAAGGGGCAGGAGCGCTGTCCAGAGCAGCCCAGGCAGCAGGTAACAGCATTTTCTCTGGCCCGTTCTTTGCACGCTGTGCTGTCTTACTGCCCCCGGGAGAATATGAGAACATCTATTCTGTCCGCTGCGTTATTCTCGGCTGCGTAAATATTTGCACGGTACTTACCGCGCTGAATTCTGCTTTATTCACTTGTCTGTATCTTCTTACTAGGTGATGAGTTTCTCAAGGGAAGGCTGCTTGTTTTATGTATCTTATCTTTATTTATCAAGCACACGGTGAGATAACTGAATGAGAAAAGCTAGTACCAGAAGATAGGTACCCAACGCACAGGATACTTGAGCTGTATACCTACTCGTGGCATCGTTTTTGACCTCTGAAGACCCTTTTGCATTTTATGCTCATTTTTGAGATGTAAAATATTTATCAGCCTATCTATGTATCTACTCGCCACCCCCCGTTTGTATCTTTGCTTGGTTCCCTTCCACCTCCTCAAGAATGAAAGCACTGCTGTGAAACAGATCTTTGAAGGAGAGGGGCTAAGAGCGGGAAGTGCAGAAACCAAAATGGCATGTGCAGCAGTGACGAAGGTGTCCACCCAGGGACTCTGGTCACAGTCACAGCTCAGCTGCTGGGCTGTGGGCCTTTGGACAAGTCCCTTAACTACCACAATACCACACTACGGGCCGACACCGAATGTTCGGCAGTAATCCTCAGAAGTACCTGATTATTTGCATTGGGCTGCATTCAGTCTTCTTGACCAGAAAATGAACGCGTAAGGCTTCTGACAGTCTTAAACCCCCCACTTCGGCAGTTCAGGTCTGTTCATCAGAGAGTGGTTGTGAGCCGAAGTTAGGGTCTAGGTGGGAGTTGGTGCCCACAGACAAAAGAGAAAAAGCATGACGTGGAAACCCCAGAGAGCCAACACCTCACGTGCATTGGCATCAGAGCCAAACAGGAGGAGTGTGGGGTTCTGCCTGCCAGGGGAGCGGACTTCGGTCGTCTGACCTTTCCAAATTTCCCAAACGCTTACAAATCAAAATTAGAGGAATTCTCGGTGCTACTCTGTAGGGCGGCGGACCACAGCACGCCGCCTTGAGACCACGGGCAGCGTAGGAGAAGTCAGCTGGGAATTTGCAGCTCCAGACATTTGCTAATCAGATCGTCTCGTGTCAGTGCCACTCTGACAACGCTGGCATGGTGGCGAGTGGGTGTCATCCATCACCTCAGCACTTTAAAGAGAAATGTCTTCACCGAGATAACCCACTTGCCCTGCCTGTTACTTGATCTTTCTCGTACCAGTTCCCAGAGCCCTTTCTGAGTTAGACTACCCATGATAAAGATAGTCCAGAAAATCCCCTATGCATCTGTTTAATTGCTACAAACCAATAAAGGCAGTTCAACATTCCTTACTGAGCTCAGAATGCTCTGGAATAATGCTGTGCCCGTCCATGGACGTGAGCAGTCAACACATCTCAAAACGGGCTTTAAAAAAACAATGGAATGCGTCTGCCTACTTAATACCATGACCCCCATAGAATCCACCCATGTGATTCGCGCAAGCAGAGGCGCCTCTCTCCCAGCAATCCACCTGTTTTAGCTTCCAAACTTGCCGTGTGATGTGTTGGACTTTGCTGACCAGCTAAACTTGACACTGGACACAGGAGTGTAAGAACTTAGATCTTTTACTATGTCATGCAGCAGTAGAGCAGAGGCACCAAAATATCTGTCCCGATCATCGTTGCCGAAATATATTGACACTCTGTTCGTACAGAGAACATAACGTATACCCTGTGACTACGAGTGGGGCGTCTCCAACGATGAGGAGTGTTTCCATACCACCTTTCCGACCACAAGGTAACGAAAATAGAATTAAATAAGAAAACTGAGAAGCAAAACACAAACCAAAAATTCTAAGCATTTGTTAGACTCTTGATGTAATTCATAATAATTATTCTAGGAAGAATTCAGGAATATGAGGCCATTTTTTTTCCTTTTTTTGGTGAGCGATGATACAAAGATACTACCTATTAAAATCTTTGGACTGCAGCCAGAGAACAGTCCTTAAACAAAAATGCACTGTTTTCAGAAACATTTGTTCAAATGTGGGGGGAAAAACACATGAAAATTAACCAACTTAACTGTGCTTCAAAAAGATTCTACAGGGGCGCCTGGGTGGCTCAGTCGGTGAAGCGGCCGACTTCAGCTCAGGTCATGATCTCGCGGTCCGTGAGTTCGAGCCCCGAGTCGAGCTCTGTGCTGACAGCTCAGAGCCCGGAGCCTGTTTCAGATTCTGTGTCTACCTCTCTCTGCCCCTCCCCCGTTCATGCTCTGTCTCTCTCTGTCTCAAAAATAAATAAACGTTAAAAAAAATTAAAAATGAAAAACAAAAAGATTCTACAAAAGCTGTGAAAGCAAAGAAAGAAAGAAATCAAATAGATTTTTTGGTAAACTGGCAAATGAATTTTCAGTGCAATTTATAAGTAAAGTCAGTGATTAATTTTCTTCGAATATTGATAAAGCAACATAAATTTGATCAAAAAATGGAAAGTACAAATGAACTCTGTACTTTCTAGAACTGGGAAGAGAAATTAGTATTCACCAATACATAAGAGAAATAGAAAAATTAATGAATGTCAGGGTTATATAGGAAGAAATTTGATACATAAGATAATTGGGTATTTCTTGCAAGAAAACGAGGGAGGGAGCCTAAGAAACCATAAAAGGCCCAAATATAGAGGGCACTGAAAAGTTATCTAAGAATATCAAATCCCAAATGTCACCTGAAACTAATACGTTTAGAGTTAATTGTTTTCAAAGCTTCAAGGAATAATGATATCCCTGTATAAATTTTCCTTGAAATTCAGAAGCAGCCTAATAATTGCATAATAGGATTCTTTCCTGATAACACGCAAGAAAAGAAAATCAAAAGACAATCTCAGTCATTAATAGTGATGTCAAGCTTAGATGAAACTCAGTAGGAGATTGAAGAGATTATTCATTGTTATTGGCAAGAGTTGAGCTGGTTTAATAAAAGACAAACTTTTAATTATAAAAAGTTATAGTGGCTGAAATAATTACAAGTTATCATACCAATTTCCCCAAAAGAGCTTATCTAATAGAATTAAGACCTATTTCTAATAAAAATTAAGATTTGAGAGCTACCTTTAAAACCTAACAAAGAATATCTCCTTTATTCCAAAGAGTGACATGATACTTAATGGAGGACTGTTTATAAAAAGCAGGTACCTTCAGTCCAGAAACTAAACCAGATCATGCTTTGAGACTGTGTCCTTTAATTAGGGAGCAAAGTACTTGACATTTATATGAGCAATGCAAAGAAAAAGGAATAAATTTTGGAGGTGGAAACATATATTTACATATGCTTCTATATCTAAAAAAATATGAAAGTTAAATTATTCTGATTAAGAGCACAGTTATCGTGATGAGCTCTGAGAAATGGAAAGAATTGTTGAACCATTATATTGTATACCTGAAACGAATATAACACTGTATGTTAATTCTACTTGAGCTAAAAAATACATATAAGTCAAATTTTAAAAATGAAATTATCCAAGATTGTAAAACAAAGTGGCCAGGTAACATATTTTAAAATATATTTCATATTTTATAAACCTTGTTTCAAAGCGTTGTTAATTTTTTCAGTGATCTATTTCTGCATAAAAATCACCCCCAAATTTATGGCTGGACATAATGGTTTATTATGTCCAGTGACTTCTAGTTAGTTCAGCCAGTGGTTCTTCTCCCTGTGGTTTCAGCTCATCCAGCTGTCTTCAGCTGGA
The DNA here is from genome assembly GCF_028018385.1 of Neofelis nebulosa. Lineage (NCBI taxonomy): Eukaryota > Metazoa > Chordata > Mammalia > Carnivora > Felidae > Neofelis > Neofelis nebulosa. The sequence continues at coordinate 3,545,316 of NC_080794.1, read as the reverse complement.
GCTTGATCAGAACCGGAGCATTAAAGGTGACTTCACTCATGTGTCTGTAGCTGGACCAGACACTCTTGCACCGGAACAGTAACAAAGGGCACTTTCGATATATCTGTAAGATCAAATTCCACATTCTTTGGAAATTAAGCCATCATTAGAGTTATAATCCAAGAAAGCAAAGGACACTTCAATAACCGAAAAGTCCTACTGTATGTAAGGAGAAGAATGGATAGGAAGCTTACGGTAAGGATGATGAATCAATTAGTTTCCTCAGTTAATTTGTGGATTTAGTACAATTTCAATTCAGGTATTTCAAGGTTATCTTAAAGAGCTTAATTGCGCCCAGTTGGAAATAGATGAAAAATTTTCCACACACAAAAAAAGTCTGCTGTAAATCGATAATAATTAGCATAGTAGTGATTTAAAAAAAAAAAATAGAAATAAGGCCTTTTGGAGACAGAGGAAGAGCTCAGACCAAAACTCTGAATATAATTTAGAGTTAAATGGGAAGGGAATTTATATATACTACTTGGGTTCAGGATTTAGAAGAGCCAATTCTAGGAACAGTAAAGATTACCACTTTAGAAACAAGCATATGCTTTAATTACTGATAACGAGAGAATATACAAAATATAATATGGCCAGGTAAAAGAGTTGAAACATTAAGATTTTTATGAACTTGAAAGAGAACATTCAGATAAACAGGGGAATATGGGGGAGGGGGGATTTGTAGTAAACGTGATGGGTAAAACCAGACTATCCCAAGTGCATGGAGGGGCCTAGCCAGCAAAAAAACATCAAATCCCTGATAAACAAACGGTCAAGGCATATGGACGTACAGTCCACCAAAGTGGAATTACAAAATAAATAATCAGTATTTGAAAAATGTTCAGCCACACATGTAAATGTAAACTGATAATGAGCTACCAGCTCATACCTTTGGAAGATGAAAACAGGCCACCGATCCAGGAAGCGAGGAAGAATACTCAAAGCCACCATCATGACAAAGATTAGAAAACGATCCGCCTTCGTGTGCAGACAATAGGACAGAATGTAGCTTGAGCCAAAAAATGGACCCACCGTTTGACCAGAAATCTAATTGCTGAGAACTCGCTTACTAGAAATAGATCACCAAACTCTACCCATAAGACCACCTGTCAGAGAATTTGGCATCTCCTTCATAGGCCTGTGAGGTCAGGTGCAGTGAGCCCGTGCCCCCCATTCAGCCCTCCTGCCACGGTCAAGTTCCAAAAACGGGCGCATCACAGTGCAAGTTTGTTGGAGTGTGTGTGTTGCCCTTGTGTTTGTCGGGGATGGGGATGTGACCTATGTTTTGCACATCAGAATTCGCAAGTGAAATTTCTGCTCTAGGTGATACGGTAAGATCGTCACTTACTGCCGTTGTGGGCATCATTCCTTCATTAGCTGGAATAATGTGAGGCGTGGGTGCGCGAAGTAATAGAGACTAGATCTCACCCCCCCCTCACGTGTGGGCAAGTGAGCAAACCCAGAAGAGCTGGCGGTGGGTCCAGCAGGGACGCAGCAGAAGGGGAGTCTCTTCAAGAGTGCTAGAATTTAAAATAGATCTCATTTACCAAAATAGCAGGAGTCGTCAGTTTGTGTCTTCTTGAGCATTTGTTGAATGGATAACGTTTTAAATGAAAACAGGCTTTAAAAGGTGAAATTACCAACAAATGACAGGAGACTCTGGATTTCAGAGTCACACGCCATCAACAGGCCAGACTTTACTCCCCTCTGGATGCCAGCCTTTTGCTGTTCCTTTCCATGGGCCCGTCTTCCTTTCCATGGGCCCATGGTTGTGTGCGTGTGAGTGTCTGTATGCGGGACACAGCTCATTTATCAGGCCCCGCTATCAGAATGAAATATTCCACGTGAATGTATTTCCCAAAAAAATACAAGTTTATGTTTTTAGTATATTATGTTCCATGTGCCCTTGGTTTTTAAAGAGAATAAGAACACATTTTTATAATGAGAACTGTTTCAGTTCTGATGCTGCGGCTTAAAACTTGATAAAATAGCTTAAGTTACTGATAGTTGAACACTATGAGAAAGAGGGGGGGCACAGGCATAAACAAAATGTGGCATACCGCATAACTCCCGAGGTAACGTAATTGGTTTAAAAAAATGGAAAAGAAACAGGACTACTACTTGGATGAAAAACGTAATGTTAATGTAATATTAGTAAGTAGACTTAAGTGATCTAGAAAGTAAGGAACTGTTTCAGGCCAATAATAATAGTTGTATCTGAAACGGAGAAGAATTCCCACACTTTGCTTTGTTCATTACTCAAAGGTAGACTCCAGACCGTGATCTTTCAGCATTCATGAACAGGTTGCAAAAGGCCTAGACCAGAGTATTTATTAAAAGTGCAGTGTAACCTTTTTTTTTTTTTTTTTTTTCCTTTCCTGGTTGCTGGTTAAGTCAGCTTCTACGAGGACAGTACCTTTAATTTCCTGCATATAGCTACAGAGCCCCAGCTTTTCTGTAATTCATAGCTACCGCAGAGACGTGTTAGAAGAGCATTGTTTGTGGAAACAGGTTTAGGCGAACTGAGCCTCATACTTGCATGTCCTGTGTGCTCTGTGTCTCGTGCGTATACCCTTCTGCTAGTTCTTGCCCTCAGCAGACATGACTAATCGATCAGCGGATCAGATCACTCCCTCCCTCCCTGATGCGGGCTTGGCCTGGCCGTTCCCTCGGTGCTGCTGCAGGCAGCCTGTCTGGGTCACGGGAGTTATTCACGGGCAACTGTTTTGCCATCTCAGCTCTAGATGGATGTGGGATATCTTGCTGACTGTTTGTTCATCCTCTTTTTTCGTGCCAAGTGCACTAACAAGAAACTACACTTTAATAAGGCTTTTCAAAGATGATTTAAAGGGATGGACTGTTCCATGTGGAAGCCGTGCCCAGTGTCCCCCAACCCCCCTTAGCCAGATGTTCTTGCACAGCGAACAGGAAGGAAAAGGAGAAACAGGCTGTGTATGTAGGTTGAGCTGACTGTATCTGCTGTGCTAACCATTTACATGAAGTTCATGCTCCCGCGCCTGTCTTCTTACGGTCTGGTCTGTGCCATTTGGTTCAATGTCAGTAATTACTTGGTTACTGAATATTCATCATCACAGAAAGAAGCTGTGGGAGAATAAAGCTTCCACTGGAAACTGTCACTATGGTTAAGTATTTTACAGAGTTAGTTCAGTGTCTGGACTTAATCAAGCAGCATTCTGTTTGGATTTCAACGTACCAGCTTTTCAGATCCACAATGAAATCCTCTTTGTGAAACTACATTGCTGGCAAAACTCCCTTTTTGGCTTCTTGCCTCCTGACCAGTAGGACCTTATTTCTCCCCAAGGAATGTTTGAATGACTGCCAGCAGCAAGTCCTGTCTCTGTCAAATATGTGGGTATTTTATCAATTAAGGTAAAAATAGAGGAAGCAAGCTAAGACATTTTCATCCAGATACTTCGGAGTGACTCAAATATATTAAGAAAGATGGAAACTGACCGAATTATCACTGGATTGTATAAAATGTGGATGAGTCCGTGGAACTCTTCTAAAGAGTGATAGAAATAAATCCTTTATCTGTTTTGACATCCCTTTTTTCTCAGTAATTGTACTGGAGAATCAAAATATATCTGCCCTTGATTTTTTTTTTTTTTTTTTTAAAGTGTGAGGTATTCCCTTATTTGGTATCGTCACAGAACAGAGGGTTATCTTGGACATCGTGGCAGCCCGGACCCTCCCCACCCCGCCCCTGGAGCTGCTCACCCCCGGCCAGTACGCCCCATCATTCCTGCCCCCACCTCTGCTGCCTGCACCCTGCCACGTGCAGAAGTAGGCAATACCCAGATTGTGCTGTTAGTCTTAATTAAATTACACATTATTTCATCACGTGCATAAACGCTACCAGTCAGTACCAAACTGGGAACACGACGGTCTCCCAGGAACTCCTAGTTACAGAAGATTCGTCTTGTAGATCTGAAGCGTGGAGGACAATCTGAAAGCTTTACAGAAACGTTTGTCGAAGGACACCTGCGTGCCTACCGCAGGCGTTGGGAAATCCGACGTGGGAGAGCGGGATGCGTGGCCAGAGAACTCTGTGTCCTCGGCACCACTTCCAGGAGGCCCGGGCCCCTGGTGGGTGCTTCCAGCACAGTGCCCGTGGCGATCCAGCTCGCTTTCCTTCCTGCCCTGGCAGCCTCCACCATCCTTTCTAATTAACAGGAAGTGCAGGACCCTCCATAAACCAGACAGGCAGGTAGCCTCATTAGGAGACTCGTCCGGCAGCCGGAGGGAGACAGGGTGGGATAAATTAAGAACAGAGCACCCCTGACACGGACCCGAATGCAGTTTCTCAGCCATTAATCAAAGCATATGAAAAAGACACCACAGCACTAATACACCTGCTGTATCCCTCGGATTCCAACCGTAGATGCATATGTGGGCTCAGGCACCGAGAAAAGAGACACCGGGGAATGCAGGAAGTGAATAATTAGATAGATTCCTGCTTCTCACCTCCACCTTGTTCAAATGTGGGACTGTTTTCTGCGTGGCATTCAGCATTTCTGGACCGATGCTCTTGGGTCAGCGTTCAGCCCCCAGAGCCGGGCTAGTTCTGGTGCCCCTTCCAAAGAATAGGACGTCCCCTTTCCTGCCTAGCTCTGGAAACATCGCATGTGAGGTTAGGGGTGCCAAGAATAGAAATGGCTCCATGCCGAGAAAAGGCAGAGTGGTCACGCTGACCTTTGTTTCGGCCGCTGGAAACCCTGTGCCCCTCGTGTCTTCCCCTGATGGTTTCTAGAAAGATTAGGCAGCTAATCTCCCTCACCGCCACTATTTTACGTTTGCAGAGTGGGTCATTTAAGCAAACCCCAAATGGTCACAGCTTCTTACTGTTAGATTTGCACGTGTGAGGCACCCCGCTTCTCGTCACTGTACACGACAGCGTGCGTCCAGCCAGGACCTTCGCACGCGAAATGCTGAACCACGTTGTTTGGCATCGCATATTGTTGGCAGTCAAGGGCACAACTCCCCATTCGGCACAAGTACGCACGCATACACGCACGCACAGGCTGTATTTGAGTCATATGTGGGCTTCTAGTCAGGCGCCTAGAGATACCACTGTTCATAGGAAATTCTAAATCTTATTTCAGGTCTTGACTCAGACGAAGAACTTGGGCTGCTCTGTCACCACACGTCCTATCTAGGTGATTGTCCGGGGCTCGCCGCGGGCTCTTGATGTTTTGTAACCGTCTCTTTATTTTTCACGTGTCTGCACGTCTGCATGGTTATCTGAGCTCGGAGGGTTGGCACGCCCAGGGGACGTGGGTCCTGGCTGCTGCCGTGTCTCATGCTCCCCTGGTCGGGGCGACAGCTTGAGGAGAGGTCCGTCTCCTGGGTTCTGTTAATCAGCCAGGTCATCACGCGACGAGGACGCCGTTATTCCATGCGCACAGCCGGCAGCTTTGGCATTTCTTGGAATGTGGAAGGAGGAAAGCAAATTGGCTCTAGCAAATCGAGGATCTGCTAATTGTCCCCGTGGCTGTGATGTGCGCATGCCATACAGCCCCCAAGGACAGCCGATCCTGATGCTTTCTGATTGTCAGCAGCTTGCCTGAGTTTGTTTTTTGTTTTTCTTTGTTTTTTTGTTTTTTGAAACAAGGCAGTAACTGATTGGGGGGCAGGGGTGGTGGGGTAGGTAGGTTAGTGACTAAATTCATGTCCACGAAGAAACATCGCCTTGCAGCTATACTAAATTTCTGTGTGTGTGTGTGTGTGTGTGTGTGTGTGTGTGTACGTACGTGTGTCTCCTTCTCAGACCAGAGAGTGGCATCCTTCTGCACCCTGACAGATATGCAACACGGGCAGGACCTGGAAGGCGCACAGGAACCGGCTTTATGTGTAGACCCAGGCAGCAGCAAAGATTTCATGGATGCAACTGGGTATGTGAGCCCCTGTGGACCCTCCCCCTCTGCTCCCCAGGCCCACGAGTATCAGGGGTTCAGCAAAACCCCAGGAGACCATTTCTGCTCTGTGTTCCCCTGGTCCTTCAGGATCCAGATACGGGACTGAGTAGGGCTGACTGGGCTCCCTCTGCTGCTGGGTGGCTGGCTCTTGGTCGCATTAACTGCTCTGCCCTGTGGGCGGCTCCTACCTTTCTGACCAGTCTCCCTCTGCCGGGCTGTACATGGGGACCTGCCAAGGGCACGTTTCCCCCCCCAGAACCCTGGTCCTTGACCTGGCCTCGTGCCTTCTTCCACTGACGTGACTGAACCATCTCTTTCCCTATATTCCTGACAAGTTTATCACCCACAGAATATATATATTCTTTACCTAATTCCAACTTTCATACGAACTTGTGTTACCGTTAACTCGCCCATTCATCTTGGTTCATGATATTTTCTTGACAGAGAAAAACCAATTGGAGAAATCGAATCTGTATTTGGTTCCCAGGACTTCATTCTGGTCTACCTAGTCTCAGTTGGCTAACTGATTTAGATAATTTATCTTTTGACTTTATTTTTTTTTTAACTAACATCTATGCCCACAGAGATTCTGAATCCCTTTTTAAAATCAACAGAGACCCAGAAGGAATTTTCCACCAAAGCAGCAATATGTTCACTTTCCAAATGTGACATAATTTTATGTATTTCCTCGTTGGGCTCTAAGCACATGAAATGATTTTTTGAGTGAAAACTTTACCAACAAGAACACTGAATGCAACATCTTAACTTCAGTGCCCTTGAGTCTTTCTGGTTCTATCCTTCTTCCCTAGGGAGCGGTCTCCATCAACACTGACCGGTAAAGTCAATCAGCTGGAATTGATCCTTCGACAACTGCAGACTGACCTTCGGAAGGTAAAGGGATCCATCGGAATCCATAATCAAAACTCTTGTCTTGCATAATCAACCCCTTCTAGCCAGTAGAAATAAAAATGGAGACCCTCGGGAAAGATAACTGCCCCAGTCAAAGTAGAAAACAGTAGAAAACAGAGACTCCTGAGGTCTAATTCTGTTTTCTGGCCTCCAGCTCATGTATATCCCTGTAAGAGGAGGCAAGAATTGCAATAAAGGGGACCAAATGAGGGGGAGCCCTGTGGATGCCCAGTCTTCAGAGCCTAGTATTTTGTAGTTCAGTGAGTTATCATTTGTACCAACTATTTATGGGCTGACCTAAAAGGAGTCAGTTGCTCCTGGAAAACCTGTTCTCCCCCAAGCTGTTGTATTCCCCCCAAGTCAGCTACATGAACCTCACAACTTCTGCCCTACACGTCAACATGTGCATGGTCAGGCCTCAGAAGAAGTTAACTAATTCATTCCCGTCAAACGTCTGCTGAACTCTTGTGTCGTCAGCACCGGGCTAGGTAACCATCGTGCTGTCCACGGAAATGGAACAGGGTGCGGTAGCAGAGGGGTGAAGGTGGGGCTGGGAGGGGTGTCACGGGAAGGGTTTCGTTACCATTTTGTTCGTTGAAGAAGGGAGAGATTACAGCTGGTGTCCGTGTTGATGGAGGGATCTAGTTGGGAAGGAAGTCACAGTATGCAGAAACGCGGGGAGGGTCATGTGTGCACAAAGCTGAGGCTGGTCTTGATTCGGGGTCGGGACGGTTCACACAGAGCGACCAGAGTAGAGTGCGTGCGAGTGTGCACTCACACACGTGCAAACATACATTCACACACACGTAAGAGTTGCCCTCTAATGGTTTCTCTTTTTCCAGTCACGAGCTGAGAGTGAGTAGTGGTGGGAAGGAGTAGGAGAGGTGTAAGGGCAGAGGGTAGGGCCTGGAATAGTGAGTAAATTCACATATGATAGGATTGCCAAACAAGGCTGAAGATACATTTGAATTCGCAGCCTTAAGTAAAGCTTATGCAGTATTTGTTGGCCGAGTTGGGTGCTTCTTTCCAGCTTGGATGACCAGCGGTCCAGTTTGCCTGGGGTGGAGAGGTTTCGGGGCACAGAACTTTCAGAGTTAGAACCAGAAATGTCCCAAGCAAGCCGGGACGTCACCCTACCTCCAGCTGCAGGTGTAGGACAGTTGGAGAGTGGAACGTAACCAGTTTTGAGAGTTTAGACAGGAAGTCAGGACCAGGAGAGAGACAGAGCCCCTGGGGTGTGTATAGTATGGGATTAATCTGAGGGACCTAGAGTGTAAGCTGGGTAAAGAGACATACTGTCACTGCAGGGGACAGTGAGAATAAGGTAAGAGAGATTATAATAATCTAGAGAGATTATTCCAGACGGACAAGAGGTGGTGGTCAGGACGTGGGAGGACGAAACATCTTGGAAGCTGTGTGGTTTATGGGTAACAGCAAGGTACAGGGTGTGGCCATGGGAGCAGGGGTTGAGGAAGGGTGGGTTTCCAGATCACAGAGAGGAAGTAAGGGAGAGACTTGGATTTAGAATCATCGACATACATGACAAGTGGCAGGGGAGAGAAGAAACGCCAACCACATTCTAGAATCTTCTATCAGTGATGAGAGGAACTGGAGATAGAAGCCCAACGGCGACGTCAGCGCTGGGCTTGGAGGTTGGCATCGGGGGGCGGGGGGGGGGGGGGGAGGGCAGCGTTCATGCAGCGCAGCTCAGGAAGCAGGGTTCCTCGGGCACGTGCGTGACCCCGCCCCTGTGCCCTCTTCGCAGGAGAAGCAGGACAAGGCGGTCCTGCAAGCGGAAGTGCAGCATCTGCGCCGAGACAACCTGAGGCTGCAGGAGGAGTCCCAGACGGCCACCGCGCAGCTGCGGAAATTCACCGAGTGGTTCTTCAACACCATCGACAAGAAGTCTTAACCCGGCCCTAGCCCGCCGGGGGTGGGGGGGGGGGGGGTGGGGGGCGCCCTCGGGAAACGCCTCGAAGCCCCGGGAACTCGCCAACGCGTGGTCTTTCAGCGTGCTTGCAGCCGACCGTAGATGTGTTTTGGGTTTTTTTGGTGTTTTTTTTTTTTGTTTTTGCTGTTCCACCCCGCCCGGCACCATCCACCCCGCCGGGCAGGGAGGCGACTCGTCCCTGGAAGCCGAAGCCGCCTCGCGTGACAGCAGAGAGGAGAGCGAGGCCGCGTGAAGATGAATGTAACCCCCCCCCGGTGTCGAGATGAATGTAGCCGCTGGCGTCGGTCCCGGACCTCTTCGCCGTCGGGCTCCACGGCGCGGGTGCTGAGGCGCGGGCCGTACCTCAACAGGGAGGAGAAGGGGGGCTCGACCTGCTCTGGATCAGGTGACCTGGTGGAGATGTCCAAAGCAGATCGACCGCAGTTTGGGCTTTAGTATTGTAAAATAAACCCGGAGACAAATAATCAGACGTATACTTTAATGTTAAAGGTGCTCTATTTTTTTGGATGTACAGTAGTTTTATTTCTCAGCCACATTATCATAGCAATAAGAAAGAGGCATAGTAAATAGTAGGGAGAAGCCGCGTGGGGGAAATTTAAAAAGCACTGACGTCTTTAACACTAGTTTGTATGCAGTCGATTTAGAGACTTATTTATTTGCAGGAGCAAACGGTGCCTGAATATTAACAGTGTTCTGATTTAAGAAAAACCACACACACACACACACACACACAAAACACAAAAAGCTACACATGCCTTGTGTATGGCTCAGTGAGCGGTCCCTTCAACTCTTAGTTCACTGTGTTTAGTTACTGCTCTGCTGAAGAAGAGTACGCCTGCTTACGTTCTAGAACCTCCCGTCCGCGGGGAGCCCGCAGAATCACGTGTGTACAATGCCAAATTTGTTTCTCTTGTACAGAAGCTTTGATGAAGTGTCTTGTATTTAACGCCCTTATTTAAGCTTATTTAACCTTAAATTGTTAATTTTATAAACTTGGGTTTGACCTGCACTATGATGAGGGAGGCGTAGGCAGCCGCAGGCTCTGGAAAGAGGGGCTTGCCCGGCACGGACTGAAGAGCAGGGCGGGAAATTCTAACAACTGGAGGCTGCTAGTAACAAGGTGTTTGTATTGCTTTACCATTTTTAACTGTTCTATTTGAGATGAACATACATTTTGCTTTTTTAATAAATGTTCGAAAGAGCCCACCTAAGCAATGGCGTCAGGTGAATGCGGGTTTTTACCATCTGTGTGTCAAGAATTTGAGCGTGTGCGAATTTGTGCTGGCGTCACTTGCCGTTTTCATCTGTGTCGAATCCAGCTTCATCATCTTCTTGAATCCCATGCTCATTTAAAGAGTAACTAGTCTTAACAGCTGCGGCTGCGTTCCACACACTCTTCTCTGCACTTTTTGTCAGCGGGATTCCCATTTTCCAGCGCGGTTAAACTGAGGCTCAGGTTGGATGACTTACCCCAGCCAGGAGTTTGGTGTTGAACCATAGGCCACGGTAGAGTCTGGATTTTGTTCTGAGTCAAAAAGGAGGCTGTCGAAGCAGAGAGGGGGCAAAATAAGACCTGCATTCTATTTAAGTTTATTTATCGTGAGGGGCAGAGAGAGGGAGGGAGAATCCCAAGTAGGCCCCACGCTGTCAGTGCAGAGCCTGGCGCGGGACTTGATCCCGGAACCGTGAGATCATGACCGGAGCCAAAATAGAGTCGGACGGTCAACCAGCTGAGCCACCCAGGCGCCCCTGTATTTTAAAAGACTATTCACACTTCCAAAGGAGAATGGATCACCTAGGACAGGCATCCGCAGACTTTCGTGTAGGGCATGTAATAAACATTTTAGAGTTTGGGAGTCCTGTCTCTCTCGTATATTTTTAAATTCTGATTACCCTTGAAAGCTGGACAATCCATGCCACGAAGCTTTCAGGCCACCCACCACTGTAGCTGGCCAGCCAGTTCCAAGAGAAAGAGTAGAAAAGCAAGACCAGTCCAGGTGAGAGGTGGGGCAGTGTAGGCTACAGGGAGGCAGGAAAGGCAGAGACAAGTAGGGGGCCACACGTGAAAGAGCCCACAGAACTGCTGATGGGTTGGAGACAAGAGGGAAAGGTTTAATTTAGGGATAAGCCCTAAACTTCAGAAGACAGGAGGAACTCCATGTTCATCAGAGAGTTTTCCAAAAATATGCCCGGCCTTTCTGATAAAAGCTTAACAGCAGGTGGTCGTTGGCAAGGTCATGAGAGCATCATGACCAGTGGGGGACGCGGGCAAGAAGCAGACAGAAAAGTTGACCTTGCTTAGAGAAAATAAAGGAATCTGACCGAAACCTAGCTGAATGGAGAGCAACCCCACCTTCCTAAAGTGTCCCTGTGGAATCATCCCTCAAGTCTGCCTCCAAAGGGCCATGCCAAAGAACATGGCCAAAATGATGTGGGCCTGTTAAACGTTTTCAAAGGGGTGTTCCCAGTCAACAGGCAAGCCATAGAAAAATCTCGTGGTTTTATGCAACTTGACATCCTACTGAACACCGTTGGTTACAAAGTGTACCCTTTACCAATTAAACACGTTGACTTTCTGTAACGTTCACCAAGTACAAGCCAATTAAATATTGGAATGTATCCACTAAAATTATTTTTACTTTGGAATAATTAATATCCAGCAGGTTTTTTTTTTCTTTTTCTAACCATATGGAGTGATCTATTATGTATTAAGGCCAGTCTACTACGCGACAGAGTTAATCTGTATATTAGAAGCTTTTATCCTGCTATTCTCTGTATCAAGGTACAGGTTTATCATTAAAATACAAGTTAAGGGCGCCTGGGAAGCTCAGTCGGTTAAGCGTCCGACTTTGGCTCGGGTCATGATCTCACAGATCGTTGAGTTCGAGCCCCGCGTCGGGCTCTGTGCTGACAGCTTGGAACCTGGGGCCTGCTTCGGATTCTGTGTCTTCCTGTCTCTCTCTGCCCCTCTCCCAATTGCATTCTGTCTCTCTCTCAAAAATAAACATTACGAAAAAAAAATTTTTAATACAAGTTAAATTGGGGAGGGGCATAATACCAGTGCTGCCTTTGCTGATATCACAATTATCTTTTGTTTTTTGTGGGGTTTTTTTTAAGTTTATTTATTTTGAAAGACAGAGCGAAAAGAGGAGGGACAGAGGGAGAAGAAGAGAGAAAATGCCAAGCAGGCTACACACTGTTAGCATGGAGCCTAACCCAGGACTTGAACTCCCAAACCGTAAGATCACGTCCTGAGCCAAAATCGAGAGTCGGACACTTAACGGACTGAGCCACCCCGGCTCAAATTTATCTTTTGAAATGCCAGAAGTCTGTTGTTCTGCTAGCCTATTAAAATGCAGAAATTGATTATGTATCATTAACCAAAGCCTTCATCAAATTCATGAAGCCATAAACCATAGCTTCTTGTCTGCAGAGCCAGAGAGCAATCTGGAAAACACAGTAAGAATAATGCCCTTGGCACATTTTTTTTTTTTCACGAAGAACTACAACTGGTCCATAGTTTAATACCGCAATATTAAAATAACTTGCTCCTTTTGTACCATATTAGCGTGAGAAACCTGGAATTGAAGTTTAGAGTGAGAGCTGACATAAAATTGAGCCTAGCCGGTGAATTCCCTAGTTTGGAGAAACTGTGGACATAGCCCCTTCAAGAGTCAACCCTATTCTTGTTTCCAACCAGGTGGATGGCCCATGACTAGAAATGAGGTGCCATCTTTGTGGGTCACCCCCCCTCGGCACGGCAGTCACCGTGAAATACGTTTGGGCAAACCTTTGGAAGAGGGAAGGCCCACCGCTTGAGTCCCATCTTCTGGAGATGATGAAATTCCCGCGGATCCTCTGAGGTCAAGCCAATGTGTGCCCTTCAGAATTTCTTAAGTTGGGGGGGTGGGAGAGAGGAGGAAAGGAGAAAGATTTTTACAGCTGCTCTGCTCCTTGGAATTACTGGCAAGGGTAAGTTCCAGTTCACTCGAGGGTGTGTGGATCTGGGGCTTAAAATTTCAAAACCGTCCCCCTAGATCTGGTATACAGGGTTCACACATGCTACTTACTTACTAGCGGAAAAGAAAGTAAGTCGAGTTGACCGGGTTTCATTCAACACCTGCTTAGAGGCAGGTGGGAGGTAAATGTGCTTGTTTATGCTTCACAGGATGGAAAATTGGTAAGAAACCTGCCCAAATGCAAGGCATGGGTTAGGTTTCTGACCTGTGACCTCCAAATTAACCCAAAGACCAAGCTTCCTGACTTTCAACAATAGGAATCAGACAAAAGCTTAAGCACAAAGCAAAGTCTCCTCATGAATTTCATAAAAGGCTTAAATCATCAGCCCCAAAGGTGACATTCTTGCTTTTTAACATACAAGATTCGGGGACCTTTAAGTTACCTTAAAAAAATCCTTTAAGCCTCTTCCAGTTTATCTAAATATCAGAAAACGTGCTGCCCTCTTAAATCCTTGCAAACAAGGGTTGGGTAGAGACCTATTAGCATTTGCAGACTCTGAAAAAACACCAGCCTCTGTTTTTCATCCCTAATATCAGAGACCTGCCTAAAATGTGCAGACAGAGCAGCTTGGTTTTTCAGAAGAGCAAATAAAAAATAATCAATTCCCTTGACATGCAAATGTCCTTTGGCTGCTAAACTATAGCCGAGTTAGTAAAGAACAAAATTAAGGGTTAGACTACCAATATCCTGGGCATCAATGCCCATCGATCAGACTGTGAGGTACCGGTAATTTTGTCGTTTGAATATCAGCTGCTCTCCCGGCCTCCTCGAATGCGGTGAAATCAGGACGAAGGCTGTGTGCTCAAGGGGGATTCAGGGTCCTAGCATTTCAGTAAATTATCTGCCTCAACTGAATGGGCTCCAGCTCAGAGAGAATGCCTGTGAATACACATCCGCAGATGGAGATTTCGGACCCTGGCAGTCTCCTCTGTCACTGTGCATCACAGAAATAGGGCCTGGGCGTCTGGGTCCATGCCCCTCTTCTCCGCAACCATGATCAGTGACAGCAAACCAAGCGGGACCTAGCCGAATGCTCCATTAAACTGAAATAATTAAACATGGCAGTCCTGTGCTCTTCTAGGATCCGATTAAACACCTTGTAGGAGTCATTACTGAACCCCATCTGGGCTGAGAGCTTGCCAAACAGCAGGCCGACACTCACCGTCCCCACTTACGTGACTGTAGGATTCCAAGGCTGGGCATTCTATATCCCTTTAAGTCCTTGAGAACCCAAACAACGCTATCTATGCAGGAGAGAAAGCAGCAATTAGCCACAGCAGGGCACTGAAGCCAGTGCGTGTTGCCCCTCAACCCCTACTTGGTTCTATTTTGTTGTCACTCTTTTTTTTTTTTTTTAAGTTTATTTTTGAGAGAGAGAGAGAGAGAGAGAGCAGGGGAGGGGCAGAGAGAGACTGAGAGGGAGAAGAGAGAGAATCCTAAGCAGGCTGCAGACTCTTAGCGCAGAGCTGCACTCAGGGCTCGAAGCCACAAACAGTGAGCTCATAACCTGAGCCAAAACCACAAGTCGGGCGCTTCACTGACTGAGCCACCCAGGCGCCCCTTAAACCATCTGAAGGCCATTGTTCATCCAACATTGTCCTAAAACCATTTCACTTCTGAATGGGTGCTCAAAGTGGAGGGAAATAAATGGAGGCCTGGTAGTGACCCAAGTGAATAGACTGGCTCCATGGGGCCACACTGTTTATACTAACTCCGTTAGGATGAGCTCCGAAATCAAGTGTTTCGCCCTAAGTTAACAGATCTTGTTCTGTTCTTTCAAAGCAAGAGCCTCTTACGTGATCTGCCCTGACCTGTAAAACTGAACGAAACTTGGCTGTCCTAATTGTCTATTGTCTCGTTGTTTGCATAAGGATTATTCCTTCCAGTGACTGGTTTCCATATGCAAAAATTACATTGCTTAAGTATTATCCAATAACGTAGCCCGATGTGGAAAGACGTCTACAGGAATTCTACCTTCTTTTGTCCAAAGAATCAATTTGGGTGCATGAACTTAGGGCTACTGTATAAATACATTATATTAATGGATGTGAGCCTCGAACTTACAGATGCACATTTTATTTATATGGGTATTTATTTGCCAATATAAACGGCCATTTTCAATACGCTTACTTGGAAAATTTGGCAAAGCCAGCTCTCCTGCAATAACCCTGGGCTCTTATAGAAACCTGTTGCCTGTATTCTGTTCCGAGGCTTTGTCACGCACAGCCTTGTTCCCTCCTGAGTTATGCCTTGTGATGAATCGTATTATAAAGGAAAGGACATGTAGAAAAAGCATTGGTGGCGATGACAATGAATGGAACTCTCATGTGTTGTTGATGAGAATGTAAAATGGCGCAGCCACTGTGGAAAACAATATGGCGGCTCCTAAAAAATTAAACATAGAATGACCCTATGACCCAGCAATTCCACGTCTGGTCATTACCCCCCAAAAAAACTGAAAGCTGGAACTTGAACAGATATTTGCACACCCGGGTTTACCACAGCATTATTGACCATAGCCAAAAGAAAGAAACGACCCAAGCGTCCACTGATAGATGAATGGAGAAACAAAATGCGATCTACCCATACAGTGGAATTTTATTCAGCCTTAAAAGGGAAGGAAATTCCGACACTTGCAACCACTCGGATGAAGCTTGAGGACGTCTTGCTGAGTAAAATAAGCCAGACACAAAGGGAGAAATACTCTGTGATGCCCTGTACAGGAGATTCCTAGAGTAGTCAAATTCAGAGAGACAGAAAATAGAATGGAGGTTGCCGGGGGTGGGGGAGGGGAAGTGGGGAGCTGTTAGTTAATGGGGACAGAGTTTCAATTTGGGAAGATCGAGTTCTGTGGGTAGATGGTGGTGATGGTTCCACGCAGTGTGAACGTTCTTAGGGCCACTACATTGTAGACTTAAAAGTGGTTAATCCGGGGCGCCTGGGTGGCTCTGTCGGTTGGGCGGCCGACTTCGGCTCAGGTCATGGTCTCGAGGTCCGTGAGTTCGAGCCCCGCGTCGGGCTCTTTGCTGACAGCTCGGAGCCTGGAGCCTGTTTCGGATTCTGTGTCTCCCTCTCTCTGACCGTCCCCCGTTCATGCTCTGTCTCTCTCTGTCTCAAAAATAAATAAACATTAAAAAAAAAATGAAAAATCCTTAAGAGGGCACGTTTAATGTCACATGCATTTCACCACGATTTAAAATAAAGGATGGGGGTGCCTGGGTGGCTCAGTCAGTTAAGCATCTGACTCTTGGTTTTGGTTCAGGTCGTAATCTCATGTTTTCGTGGGTTCGGGTCTTGTGTCGGCCTCTGTGCTGGCAGCACTGAGCCTGCGTGAGATTCTCTCCCTTTCCCTCGCTCTCTGCCCCTCCCCACTCACACTTTCTCTGCCTCTCTCAAGATAAATAAAATAAAACTTCAAAATAAAATAAAGGATAGGAAAGGGGACCTGAACGAGTTACTTTGGTGGAACTTGAGAAGGATAAGCACCGAGAAACCAAAAACCTGAATCTCACAAAAAATAAAGAGTTGTTGAAACATGGCAGGGAAATATAAAAACACCAGTGACATGGTCTTTGGATGTTAAAGAGCAGCCAGACTTTGATCAGTTGCCATATATTCAGAGAGAAGACACGTCATCCCAGGAACTTTGCTCTGGAGCCCGCAGGAGAAGCATCGGAGGAAAAGGAGACCTTCTCCCTGAAGAGTGATTAATTTGGTAATTAATGCACAGAAGAGGAAGGCTGATTCAGAAATGTTTGCTCCAGGCCCTAAATTTTAACAGTTAGCTCTGCAGTTGGAGCATCTGGCAGGACGGCGAAGTGGGGTGAGCTAAAGAGTGAGATCAGACACCAGAGCAGCAGGGGAAGGGATTAAAGATGAATAGCTTCAGGGGTGCCGGAAGATTCAGAAGCCCGGAAACCAGGGGCAAGAAAATGATTTGAAAGAAACAAAAACAAAGGCCATTATGAGAAGGCCCTGGTACCCACTGAAAGAAAGAACCGCCGAGGTGGGAGGGACCAACCCCCTTCACTCTATAGACAAGATGGCTGCATCCGACATCGATGGGTTGAGGGCTGGGGAGGTGATAACATGGCCTGCCGTAGCTTGTTCATTGGCCATGTCAAAGGACGTGTCGTGTTTGTGAATTTAGGGCACTGGTTGCATTTGGGGTGAGGATAAGGCTAGCCGGGGTAAGGGTTAATCAAGATCTGATGAATCTGCTTCAACTTAGGACAATCAAGACTGAAGAGGAAGAATCAGAAAGCGTCATCGGCTACCCGTGAGGTGGGAGATTATTGGAGAAACCCTAATTTTTCAATGCGGCCTTAAATCATAAACTAAACCCTGTAGGACCTGCTCACGGCCCCCACGGGAGCTTTCACGCTGGCCATCGAACACTTGAGTGTAATCAAGGCACAGAGGGAGAACAGGTCCGATTCAAGATCTCCGTTGCCCCACATCACCACGGCAGAGGTGCGAGGAACATCGCTCCGTTCCCTGTTCTTCAAGAAGCTCCCTACCTGGCTCTGCTCTTGAACACAGCTGACGGAGCCCAGTGAAAATCGGGGATGGAATTTGTGCTTGTGAAGGACTGTGGGTCAAAGCCTCTGGGGCCTTCGTGTTGACTCACTCGTGAGTACCTTTCCCTGGGAGGTCACGTCTCCCCAGTGCCACTAGGAGTTCTGAAAAGGCTGAGTAGCCTTTCTGTATTTTCACAGGACTTCTGTGGGCCCATGCTAGGCCATCTTGCTATCAGGGGACTGAGAAATGTCCACTGCTGCCCTCGGGTACGAATGAACAGGGGGCAGAGCTCATCCCTGCCTAAAAAGTGGCTTCCTTGGAGCCACCAGCCTTAACAGGAAGAGAAAGGAGACTGGGTGTTCACAAGATGCTGGCTGGCCCCACCGCTCAGGGCATGAATCCGTTGTGAAGCTAAGAGGCAAATAATCTTACACAGTTGCCTGGACAGGTACCTGACCCCCCCTCCCCCCACAGCCCCCAGACGTTGTTCCCTGCTGTCTTCCACCAAAAGCACTTGTGCGCTGAGGTTAGAAGGGGCGGAGCCTGGTCCCGAGAAAGAAGGTTGAGAAAGGTGCCGGGTGGGTGCTTGTTAAATGCACTTCTCTGCCCATCGTCCACCTGGGTGGCAGCTGTGAGGAGCCAGGGGACCACAGCCCACACTCTTTAAGGGGGATAGTTGGGCCTGGAATTTATTGTCAAATATCAGAAAACCCTAGAAGCAAAAATCCCATATCCGGACTTTTTTCTCAGCAGGATCTGGGATCTCAATTCTGGATGGTCAATACTCGCAGGTACAGCTTTAGTTAGGAATCATGGGAGCTTTGTCCCGCGACTGGCATGCGTTGATGGTGTCCCTCCGGGACGTAACTCCTAAGCACCCCCAATGGCAATGCCCCCTTGCTCTCCTACCCACGCCCCCTGCCCAGCCCCCAGCTCCTTTTTACACAGAGACTATTCTGGATGCTTGTGCAGGGCAGACACGGTGCTGGGCATTGGGGATTCGGCTGAGCCAGCCTCTGGGAGGTGGTGGTCGAGGGCAGAGATTCATGAATCTATGGACGGGCGACTCTCGATGCACCACGGAGGGCGTGATGGCGCAGTAGCAACCAAGTGCAGCGGGAGGAGAGGGGAGGCTGTGAGCCAGGATGGGCTGAGGAACGCCTTCCTGCCTGACCTCATGCCTCGCTGTACCTGGGCTTCACGTCATCCCCTCGCCTTGTTGCAGAGACCTGCAGTGACTGGGCCCTCCTGCAGGCACCAAAGAAGAAGAGAGACCAACATCTCACAGCATGGGTGCCGGGAATCCAACAAAATGTGGGTGTTTAACTTTGTGAAGGCATACTGTTTTCCTGCCAGCGCGCACCAAGACGGAAGAAGAATGCTCTGGTGGCGTCCACAAGTGCCTGCATGGGCAACGCACAGCGCCGGTGCGAACCCGACCCTCGCACCCACGGTCACAGGTCAGTTCTTGTATGTGTCTCCCAGGACTCGGTGGGTGGCTGTAGAAGGTAGGCCGGATGCGTTCTCAAGCGGGGACGCCAAGGCAGCCGGAGGGTGAGGGGCGGGGAGCTGCCTCACTGGCCCCAGGGAAGGTGGGATCGATCTGAGCCCCCGCTGAGCCCCTGTGGCCCTGCCCTGCCTAGGGTGGGCCCGGGGGGAGCCACCGGGGAGACCCCAGGTGGCGGGTCCTTCCTCTCCCCCTAGGAAACCGGGGCCATCTGTGGAAACTGGGCTCCAGACTCCCTGCTCACCGCACCAGGGCAGAGATGGCTAGAGCATCCTCAGAGCCAAGAATGGAGAGGGCCCCATCCCTGGCCAGGGACCAGCTCACTCTGCCAGCCTGTGTCCCTCGCCAAACTAAACGCCTTGCAGTGAAAGCATTTCCCCCACCCCCACCCCCAAGTTTAACATTTTTACAAACTGGCAAGACAGAAGCAATCTAGGGGCCTGCGCCTGGCTCCTGCGAGTTTGCAGGGCCGGCTTCCCAGCCCCCGCGTCCCTCCAGAGGCCAGGGAACAACAAGCGGGCTGTTTCCTATGTGTGATGCTTCATGGAAGGCCCTCAGTCATGTCCACACCGTGGGAGGCTTGGGTCTGCCCGGTATTTCTGCCAGCTCTCCGGTGGGGACGTTGTCAGGCTTCCTCCGCGGAATCGCTTCCGTTAGAGCTGAAACCGCCAGCCCATAACCAGAGTCCACACTCAGGGGAGTGGCGGTAGGATGCTTGGATTTTGGCAGGACCAGAGACAGAGTTCCCTCCCTGGGGATGGCCTCCTGGGTTTTTTCCCTCCCCTCTGCAGGTGGGGTCTAACACATCAGTGCGGTCGGGTGCTAAACGCAATTGGCTTTGGGGTGGATTCTCCAGACTCTGGAAGGAGAGAACAGAGCAGGGTCTGGAGCGGGTCCAGCCTTCCTGGTGACCCCTTCCCAAGGAGGGGGCTGTGTGGCTGGGTGAAAACCGCCTGTGGCTGAGCAGCCGGCATGAGCTCAGTACTGCCGGTGTGGAAGCCTTCAGCCCTCTCCTCGCTCGGGCCGCGACTCCTGTGTGTGCGTGCGCTGGGCCTGAGTCTGCACTCAGAGACCCTACATCCAGGGTATTGTCGAACATCTGGGACCCCGAGCCTCGGCGGTGCACCTGTCCCTCAGGGGACGCTCTCTAACGCTCCAAACTAGGTACTCGAAGGAGTGTGCAATTTTCTCAGCGGCCCCTCTTTCCACCCACTCATTTTCAAACTAAAGGGATAATTGCATGTAGTTTTGCTATTTGTGTGAGAACGGGAAGGAGGGAAGAGGAGAGGCGGGGGAAGGACAGGAGCGGTCTGGGCGGGTGGAAGGAGGGTGTGCGTGCATTTGGCTATTGGGGTGGGTACGCGGAAGACAGGTCTTTGCCTCTGTCTCCCGGGACATTCACCACCTCCCCGCCCCCCACCCCCACCCCCACCCCCGGGCGCAAGGACCCACTGCCGAGGCCACACCCCAGATCCGGTCTTTCCTTCACATCCTCTGCCTTTGAAATCCTCTGCTCTGATGCCCTCTCTGACCCCACTCTCACCCTCCACCCCCACCTTTCCTACCTTTATCCGCTCCCCGCCATTCCCCCAATGCCACCTGGACATGTTGCCTTCTCGCATCTTGAGGAGCCCTTGCTAACTACGTTCTTCTTTCTTTCCTTTTTAACCTCTATGTCATGGTAAGGCTGCTCCCATAGTCTACACTGGCAGTCTGCATGCCCACCTGGGATAACAAGTACCGCTTCCATTGCCACCATTGTCCCTCGCCCCGATGGCCCCAGTGAAGCCCACCGGTGATCACCCAGATGCCTAAACAAATAGACAGTTGTTTACAGTTTTTATTTATTTAGAGAATGTCTGCACCCAACGTGGGGCTCAAACTCATAATCGCGAGATCAAGAGGCACATGCTCTTCTGACTGAGCCAGTCAGGTGCCCCAAGACATTTATGTTTAATAACGAGAGTCACCTTGTATTGCAGATATCCTACGTGCCGGTCACTGGCACAGCGCAGTTTGGAAACTTCTCGTATTTCCAGACCTTTCCCAGGCCCTTTGCTTCTCCGTGTTGCTTCTCCGAGCACTGCTCCCCACCCTTCCTTGCCCCTCTCCTGCGGCCGGTCTTTCTGGGCCCCCTCCTCGAGCCAGCTCTCCCAGCCCACCGTGGGTTTGGAGTCACTTATACAAACCGCCTTCGGCTTAGGAAGAGCTAGTTTGGCTTCTCTTACCTGTGGTGAAACCTTTGCTTATTGCCCCCCGTGTCTGTTCCAGTTCCCACCTGGAGCTTGAGATTCCCAAACCAGAAGTCTGTGCCTCTGTGTCAATTAGCAGGCCTTCAATCGTAATTAACAGAAACCCAATTCCAACAGACTTGAACCTTCGGGGAATTCTTGGCTCTCAGAACAGAGAATCAAGGTCAAACAGGTTTCATCTGGTGGCAGAGCGATGCTCCCAAGGCCTGACTCCTTCCCACGTCTCCGCTCTCATAGTGGCTGCGGCAGCCTCCCCCGGGGTGGGGGCTGCTTTCTTCTTTGTCTCCAGGGAGAGAGGAGCGGGGTGACTGGGGAGAGGGAGAGAGGGAATGTCTCGGCCCCAAGAGTCGAGCAAGACTCCCAGAGTCCACTCGGAGGGGACAACTTGGGCCACACCCTCATCTCTGAGCCAATCACGGCAGGCCCCCCGAAACTTGGGTCTCGGGTAGCTTTCCCCATGTGCACGCGAGCAGAGGAAAGGCGTGACTCCCCAAGCTAATGAAGGGGAGGAGTCATTGCGAGGTAGCCGACCTACCTGAACAAGAGATTCTTCGTTGATTCTTCATTGATCCTTCATTGATTCTACTCTTTTCCTGATTCACTCATTCAACAAACACGTAGTAAGTGCCTACTGTCTACCTGGCTGCACATTTTCTATCCCTTGCAACCAGCCCATTACCTGACAGAGGGGGTGCCTCGTTCACGTTTGTGATCGGGGTGTGCCCATCCACGTGTAACAAATCCTAACGTTTATCCTGAGTGTCCCCTTATTTTAAGAGAGCACTTGAATTCTAGAACAGTGTCTACGCTCCCGTCTGGGCTCCTTTCTGCACAGGGCTCGTCCAACGAGATCTCTCTGGAGGGCTTCTGACGCCAGACTGCCTGGGTTCCAATCCAGGATGTCGGTTGTTGTGAGCTGTGTGACCACAGACGAGCTACCTAGCCTCATGGTGTCTCAGTGTCCCATTGTATAAAAGAAGGACGATAAAGTATCCCTGTTGTAGTGCTTTCGTAAGGACTAAAAGAGCCCAAAAAAGTGAAACACTTAGAAAAGTGCCCACACAAAAGGACTGCTCCGTACATGCTGGTTATCGATACTGTTCTACACTCCTAGCTTGGGAGCCCCATCCATCCTGTTCGTGGCTGTGTCCCAGTGCCTAAGACACTGCCCTGTGTATCCCAGCGGCTCGACAAACGTACGACAACGTATTAACTCCGCATTTCTGACTCACACTTCTCAGATTGTATTTTCTCTCCAACTGGCATGTGCGCGTCTTTACCACATCTTTGTTCAAATATTTGCCTTTTCCTTAGCACGCTGTCACCAGGTGACAGGTGCTGTTTGGGGGAAGG
The DNA here is from genome assembly GCF_028018385.1 of Neofelis nebulosa. Taxonomy (NCBI): domain Eukaryota; kingdom Metazoa; phylum Chordata; class Mammalia; order Carnivora; family Felidae; genus Neofelis; species Neofelis nebulosa. The sequence goes on along the minus strand of NC_080794.1, from coordinate 3,522,828 downwards.
AGGGAGGGAATGAGGCCATCAGCGTCCAGTGCAGAAAGGCCATGGGAAGCACACGGCACCCGACCAGGACGTTCTGAGGCCGCCGTAGTTCAGTTGCCTTTGCTGACAGCTTTCACGATCGCCTACTCGAGGGTCCACATGCAACGCCAGGAGGAGGGGATCTCTGTTGTCACTGTCACCTTCAATAATGCAGCAGATCCTTGCTGGGCCTCCTTTCGTGGTGCTGTAATGAACACGACTGAAATGCACAACTGTGCCACTGCAGACGAGCAGATCCCAATGGCCGTGTCCTCAAAAGTCAGAGGGATGAAGAGTGGACCGTGACATTCCAGCCTGTGCCAGGGACGGAACAGCCCTCAAGGGATCACAGCTAGTGGGTGTCCGTGTGTGTGTGTGTGCGTGTGTGTGTGTGCAGAGGGGGTGGGCAGGCCCAGCGCTCTTCCTTAGACTCACATCAAGTGCTAAATACATCAAAGAATGACAGCACATAAGCCCCACGGACAAGGAACTTACAAATGCAGCAGAGGATAAGAAGTAATCTCCACCCAGGAATTCACCATGTGTAGAAATGGTGTGCAGAATCATCTAATTGCCAAATTCAGGGCTGTTACAGTTAATCAGCTCTTGGCCATTCAGGCTGGTGGATTATCCAGCTCCCAGACTCTCTCTCTCTCTCTCTCTCTCTCTCTCTCTCTCTCTCCTTGATGCTCATCCCCATTCTTTCTATTCATGTGATAGAAGATTATGTTTGTAACCTTGATTGGGAAAGGCTTTATCGAACAATACGGAAAGGACACACCAGGTGGGACAAATTTGATTGACTTCACTAACTCAAAAGTAAGGATTTCTGTTCCGTAGCTAGCATCTGAAACAAAGTTGGCAGAGGGGTGAAAACACTTTCTGGGATAAATTATAGCCAGTTTTCTCTTCTTTTTTTAAAAAATTTTTTTTTTTAACATTTATTTATTTTTGAGACAGAGAGAGACAGAGCATGAATGGAGGAGGGTCAGAGAGAGAGGGAGACACAGAATCCGAAACAGTCTCCAGGCTCCGAGCTGTCAGCACAGAGCCCGATGCGGGGCTCGAACCCACAGACAGTGAGATCGTGACCTGAGCCGAAGTCGGATGCTTAACCGACTGAGCCACCCAGGCGCCCCTATAGACAGTTTTCTAGAACTGGTGAATGTTTGTATTCAGGGTAATGTGAAGGGCTCCTGCAAATTATCCAAGCGAAGGAGAGCAATAAAAACTGAAAAGCAGGCCATGTATGTGAATGGGTAGGCAAGTCACAGAAGGGGCAATGCCAAGTCTAATATGAAGTATCCGAAGAGATTCTCAGCCTCACCAGCAATCAGAGCAATACAAATGAAAATCAGAGAAATTAAATTACCCACACCGATTGGCCAGAAAGCAAAAATTGCATGGCAGCGATTGGTGCTGAGGACGTGGGAGGGGGCCGAAGCTCTCAGGCATTGCTTGTTGGAAAAGCGGTAAGTGTGGCCATTTGGAAGGCGGCCAGGCAGCGTTTAGTGAAATCTGGGAAGGAAATGCCACACTACACATTTTCTCGCACGTGTATATCGTACATGTTTGTCAAGAAAAAGTTGCAAGTTTGTGCAAAAGGAAATGTGTGTGAAGATACGGATGTCATGGTGTCGCTTGTGAGTGTCACGTGCTGGGCCAAACGTAGGCGTCCATCCCTAGAAGGGAAAATAACGCGTGATGCTGTTTCCACGGAATGACTCCCTTCCTGAAGGCATAGACGAGGCCTGGGTCGCCAGCCAGGAGGTCTCAAAAGCATAATGGGGAGCACAAAAGGAAGGAAAAGGAAGGGAATGCTATCACAACACCATTGGGATGGAATTTGAAACAATTCTCCACAAAGCAACAAAGTATGTTTCTTGAAATTCTAAACATGCAGACACTAACATAGTCGACTGGATGGATCCATAGGAACCTCAGGAAAGCAGATGCTAAGGGCTGGTGGGAGGGATTGAGGATGGGGGCTAATGGGGGGGGAATAAATTGAAACGAAGAAGCAAAAAAGGAGACTTCTGTGGATCTAAGTTTGCCTTGAACTGAGAAGCGTGGTCAACTCAATTCTGTGCACCGAGAGACAGGAAAGAAGGAAGCTCGACCTAGCGACCCCCTGTTCTTTCCCTGTTGGTCAGGCCCTGAGGCAGGTGCTCACGGGGGACCAGCTGCATAATTTGCAGGCCCAGTGCAAGGTGGAAAACACAGTCTCCTTGTTAGACAGCAAGGAGACGGTGCTGTTGAAGATACTAAAATTTAAAACGTCTTTTCTTCCACCTTCTCTCTCTCTCTGTCACTACCCACCTGCCATGGCAGTTTTAATTTGCTATTTAACATCTCCCCCTTGGACACAGGATATCTGTTGGGTGAGGGCAGACCCTCTCAGGCTCCTGGGGACCTCGCCCTGGCGATCCTCGACAGGATCCCTCCCCGATTCTGCCAGCCATCACAGTGAGGGACCATGGCCCAGCCCATGGCAACCCCCCAAGCAATTGCAACCTCCCGGCCAACATGTGTGCTCGATGCCTGGATCCGGGGAGAGAGCAAGAGGCTGGCCCACACTGGGTCCCCTGCTCTTACCATATGGAAGGCCGACCTTGACTCCCCCAGTGCCTGTGCTCAGCTCTCCACTCGCTGGGCAGGAAGATGACCATGGTTGGAGGGGGCATCCAGCTGGGACCTGAGGTGCCAGAGGGTAGGAGAGCTGGCCTCGGAGGACCCGTGCCAGGCAGGCATCAGGAGGAGGAAGAACACGCAGAGTCAAGCGAGCCATGGCACGTGCCCCATCGTCCCACCAGCCTGCATTTGCAAAACACAGATTCAAAACTTAAATTGTTCAGAATTTAACGGGTGCCTGGGTGGCTCGCTTGGTTAAGCGTCCGACTTCAGCTCAGGCCGTGATCTCATGGTTCGTGAGTTCAAGCCCCACAATCGGGCTCACCGCTGGCAGCGTGGAGCCCACTTCGGATCCTCTGCCCCCCTCCCCCCCTTCCCCTGCTTGCGCGTGCTCTCTCTCTCAAACATAAAAACAATAAACATTTTAAAAATGATTAAGAATTTGAGATGACCACAGAGCCTTAACCCCTGTGACACTGCGCGAGTCCCACATCCGTGAAACGGCCCCCGATGCTCACTGTGACAGAGTGGATTCCTTCTCCGGGATCAAACTCTGAATCCCACCACATGCTCTGGGTGCCTGCCTTTCCTCCTACAAGCTCACTGCTAAATATTCAGGCATTTTGTAACTCGGTTGCTATGCCATCCGTAGCTCGAAATGAGTCGTAGTAGGAGAGCCAACATCGTGCTACCAGTCAGGGCTCTGTTTTCCCCGGGAAAGCTGGTCACAGCCCCACTGCAGCCAGACCCGCCCTCCCCTCCCCCACAGCACCTGCGGTGAGACTCCAGAACGTGGCTGGGAATAAATACCTTTAGCTTTGTCGTTTCCTTCAACTCATCTGGAGTATTCTCACCTGGAGGCTTATTTTTTATTTCTATTTGTTTAAATTTATTTATTTATTTTCAGAGGTGGGGGGAAGGGCAGAGAGAGAGGGAGAGAGAGAGAATCGCAAGCAGGTCCCGCGATTTCAGCTCAGAACCACTCCGGACTCAATCTCACAAACCATGAGATGGTGACCTGAGCCGAGATCGAGAGCCGGACACTTAGCCAAATGAGCCACCCAGGTGCCCCTCTTGGATGTTTTAAATCAAGTCCCTTTCTCTTGGGAGGATGAGGTCCCCCAACCCACCGCTTCTGTGGGACTCAGCAGCTCCCATCATCTCATGGATGCCTTTTCCAGCCAGCTCCTGCCTCACAGTCCTTCAGACATGCACACACACACACACACACACACACACACAATTAACAGGATTCCCCATCTGAGGTGCTCTTAGACTGGCAGGGAGACCAAGAGACGTGGGACGTGGGGATGGTCTAGTATGTTCATCCCATGGTTACTTGCCTAAGGTCACACAGCCACCGAGTGGCAGAGGACAGCCACGTTTCTGCCTCGCTCGCTGTTTTTTCTCCCACAGAGCCTGTGGGTTTTGTTTGTTTGTTTGTTTGTTTTTTAAGAAGGAGACAGAGAAAGAAAGAGAGGGAGGGACAGAGAGAGAGGGACAGAGAGAGAGACTCCCAAGCAGGCTTCCTGCTGGCAGCACAGATCCCAACTTGGGACTCGATCTCATGAACCATGAGATCATCAACTGAGCAGAAATCAAGAGTCAGATGTTGAACCAACTGAGCCGCTCAGGCACGATGATGATCTACAATGATCAACCTTATAGATCTAGGTTCTATCATGATGATCCCGTACGGATATTTGGTTGATAAAGTATACCATTAAGGTGAATTTCACCTGTCCCTTTTACCTTTGTAATGTATCTCCTAGAAAATTTAAAATCATATAGGTGGCTTGCACGCTATTGCTCTTGGGGAGTACTGGTCCGTAGTTTACAGACCCCAGATCCCAGGGTGACCCCTGTGCGCCTGTGTGCCTGCAGGGAGCACCAGGAGCGAAAGCTAGGCTGACGGTCCCCAAGCACCCTCCTGAAGAAGGCCAGTACTTTAGGTCCCCCCATGTCAAGGAAGAACTGATCATGGCCTGCACACCTCGAGAGTCTCCCTCCAACCCCAGGAAGTTGGTGGAACCACAGAGTTAAGGCTCCCAGGTTCTCCCCCCTTCCCCTCTGCAGCTCCCTACATCCACTCTCTCTTCCAAAGTTCTCCCACAGCCTCTGCCGCCATTTTCTTCTGCATCTCTGCTTGTGCAAGGACATTGAACGAGGTGCTCAGTTGCATTAGCCTAGACACCCGTCTGCTGGTCAGTGGAGAGCTCCACGGCTGCATCCAAGCACTTCTCCTTCTCATCAACGTAGCTCCCTTTCAAGTTCTGGTTCATTCCCCTGAAGACCAGAAAGCACATGGCTAGCCTCTGGGGAGGATCAATGAGGCCATGTCCGAATAAGGGAACAATCTTTCAAAAGCAGGGCTTACGGGCCAAGCTCGGCCAAGTGTCCAAACTCTCTGGCCCCATGGGAGCGCAGTGCGGCTGTCCCTATGAGCCTCCCTTGGTGCGGAGCCAGCCTGGACCTCCCCACTGGTTCACACCCCCTCCTGGACACACACTTTCTGCCACCGGCCCCCCTGCGGGAGCTCATTCCCAGGCTGGTGGGCTAAGTCCTCGTCGTCAAGGTCTCTGCAGAGCTCCCAGGGGTCATGAGAACGGCCCACGGGGAGCAGGAGGTGGGAGGAACGGGCCAAGCTGTGTGGGGCCGACCACTTAGCAACCAGAGTCTCGGGCTCCATAAAACACTTGACGACAGGCGGACAATTTAAAATCCTGGCTCAGATTTCCTCCTCTGTCGCCTGCCCCACCTCACCAGCGAGACCAGTTGCTATTTGTTCTGTAAGACCACTGCCTGGGTACAGTTCAGATCGATGGGAAACGTCTAAAGAACAACTCTACAAATACCGGCAGCCCCTGGGAACACAGCATCTCCTGGGGGTGGGGGTGCAATCCTTGGGGGAGATCCTTGGGGCCTCTGAAAGAAGTTCCCACCGAGCGCCCCCTGCCTTGCCCCGGAAGGAGCTGGTTCTAGCCCTCTGGTCTGGGGCCTAACAGAGGCGCCAAAGGCAGCCTGGCTGCTCCCTGGAGAAGCAAGAAGGAATCTTCTGGACGTGAGCTACTTTGCCATCACAGCTCCCAGGCCTCAGAGGCTGGGCGGCTGGGCTGAGCTTAAATTAAGTTCATGGGAGCAGCAGGCCCTTGGTGAGGCCCCTCCCTCCCTCCTCCTCGCAGCTGCCTGGGTGCTGAGGCATGCCAGGGGCAAGGGGTTGAGCGGGGAGGAGGATGGGGCTTGGGCACGGTCTTCTCTCCACCAGTCAGTCCTGCGCACGGCAGGCAGACCCCTCCCCCGACCAAGGCAGACCAAGGCAACTGTGCAAACAGCCGGGTGAGCCTTGTTCATTTCAGAATGAGCTTCGGTCTGCAAAATCCAGCCCGTGAGCACAGACTCCGCCCTTCGCCAGGTCTGGGGACCTCCCTGCCCGACATTGGCAGAACTGTCATGATTAAAAACTGTTTTTAAGCTGGAGGAGACAGAGCTCAACCAGACTGGGAACGTGCTAGGGAAGGGAAGGCTTAAACATAAGTAACTAGAGAGATTCAGCACAAGGAGGGCAGATAAGGGGTTGGGGTTTCAGCAGAGGGCCATGACTTAGGGTCTGAGTCCTGAGAGCCCCATTCACGAGGTGGCATTTAGGGCGGGGATCCTACCCACCACAGATACCATGAAGTCCCTACACACATCTGGGTTTCGGATTTGTGCCCTCCAGGAGACACTTTGTGTGTGTGTGTGTGTGTGTGTGTGTGTGTGTGTGTTAGGATGGGAACCCGGGGGCAGAGGTGAGGCCATAGGGAAAGCAACATCCTCTGGTTGACCCATATCTACTTCCAAAGCTGCTGCTGGCCTGGGAAGCCTCTTTGCATGACTTAGGAAAGGTCCCCCTCTGAGTTTAGAAAAGGCCTCCTTCTGGGGTGCCTGGCTGGCTCAGTCAGTCGAGCGTCCCACTCTTGAACACAGCTCAGGCCATGATCTCACGGTTCGTGGGATTGGGCCCTGTGTCGGGCTCTGTGCTGACAGTGAGAAGCCTGCTTGGGATTCTCTCTCTCCTTCTCTGCCCCTTCCCTGCTCAAGTGCACACACTCGTTCTCTCTCTCAAAATAAATAAATAAAAACAGGAAGAAGGAAGGAAGGAAGGAAGGAAGGAAGGAAGGAAAGAAGGAAGGAAGCTGACCATTCCTGACCCCTCCTCTGTCCTCCAGCTTTAGACTCTGACCTTGGCTTTTGGTTCCAACTTTACTGTTTGCTTCTCCGTGACCCCTAGCTTGGCCCTTATTCTCACTCCTGATCTTGCCTCCCCATCTTGGATGCTCCCTATCTGAGAAAGAATCCAGCTCTGGGCACCTCAGTGGCTCAGCCGGTTAAGCGTCCAACTTCTGCCCAAGTCATGATCTCACAGTGCGTGGGTTCTGTGCTGATGGCTCAGAGTCTGGAGCCTGCTTCAGATTCTGTGTCTCCCTCTCTCTTTGCCCCTCCCCCACTCTCTCTCTCTCTCTCTCTCTCCCTCTAATAGAAACATTAAAAAATATTTAAAAAAATAAAAAAAGGAACCCAGCTCCTCTGTGTTTCAACTTGAGTGACTTTGAGGAAACGCTGGCATCCCTGGGGTCTGGGACGCCTGTCTGCAAAGTGGGGATAATAATAGTGCCCACTGACCAGGCTGGTGTCGGATGAGATCAGCCACAGCACCGCCTTGAGGTCCCCGGGGTGTCTGGTGCCTATGTAGGTGCTTCCACCGGTGTGGACACAGCTTTCCCTGCCCACGCTCCCCCCTCCTGGCCTCCACTCCAGCCGCACTTCCTGTCCGCGTTCGCCTGGATCCCTGACACGGGCTGGCAAAGCGACACATTCCTAATTTGGCAGGTGCCGTTGCTGTAGCTAGTGGCCTTTTCTCTGCCCACGACCACAACAACATAATTGAAGCAACCAGTGGCTGATGCTAAAGGAAAGTGGGATTGACAAGGTGGCACCTGGTGAGCTAATGAGAGCAGCGAGGTGGCAAGGAGACCTGAAGAAAGTCGAGTTCTCGGCTCAGCCCCACCCGGCAGGAGGCAGGAGGGCGAGCTCCCATCAGTCGTGTTGACAAGGAGACTCCAGCTTCGGCCACGGGAAGCCCACGCGGCTGCCGCCACGGGCCGGGAGAGCCCCGAGTCCCACACGGATGGGCTCCGCTATGTTTTCAGACCTTCGCTGGTCTCTGGGCCGAAAGGTTAAAACATGCAGGATTCAAACCCCGGCTCCGCCATGCAGTGGCGTGTCCTCTGGGCCTCGGTTTCCGCATCTTTCAACTGGGATAGTGATCACCTCATTCGTAGCATTACTAGGAGAATGAAGACAGAATGCATTTTAGACCCTTAGCCTGGTACTCCGCACAAACACGGTAAATCCTACCAGGCAGTCGTTATTATTACCTCCTTAATGTCCAGCGACATTCACGTAAGAGCGCATAATTCCACATCCGCTGTGGCAGCGATCGCTAGGCGCCCACATCGACCGTGGTCCCTCTCCACCTCGGGAGTGGAGATCTGACTTCACTTGGTGGCAGTGCGTCCCACTGAATGACTGTCTCCCAATTTCTCCCGCACTTAGTTGTGGTCATGTGGCTAGATTTGGGCCAGAGAGATGTAAGTGGAAAGACTGGACAATGTGGTCAAAGGGTGGCCTTCTTCCCAGCCTCCCTTCCGAGCACAGCCCCGCCGGTGGCCGGAGCGACAGTGGCCACCTTGGGAAGGGACAGCAAGGGACTCACGCCCGGGATGGAAGAGGAAAGAGCCAGAAGGAATCTGGGTGCCAGTGACCTCGGTGGAACCCCATTGTCCTCTCTGCCGAACACTGCAATTGCTCTGTTACACGAGAGAGAAACCTGTTCACGTTTTTGTTTTTTTTTTTACTTTTTTTTTTACTGTTTATTTATTTTTGAGACAGAGAGAGCACGAATGGGGGAGGGTCAGAGAGAGAGGAAGACACAGAATCTGAAACAGGCTCCAGGCTCTGAGCGGTCAGCACAGAGCCTGACGCGGGGCTCGAGCTCACAAACCGCGAGATCGTGACCTGAGCCAAAGTCGGATGCTTAACCGACTGAGCCACCCAGGCGCCCCAAAACCCGTTCACATTTAGGTAGGTTTTCGTGGCCTGTGGGGCCAAAACTCATCCTGACTGATACTGTAGCTGGCATTTACGGAAGCAGAGGTGGGCGCAGGAATGGAGAGCACGGATGCCCACGTTAATGGCGAAGGCTACTTGCCTACTGGGGCTAGGTCTGGCCCCATAGGATGTCGCACCGTCTGTACACCCTCACGTCCCTACTTCGTCAACAGTGGCCAATTTCCACCTCTCCTGGCTTCAGGAATGGAGCCTTCCCGGACGTGGTCCTGGATGTTTCTGTGCCGATGGCCTCACTGTGCTGGCTGCTTCGCTCTGCACGGTTTTCATCTCTCAGTTAATTGCATAATCCCCCAGTAAACTGCTTATCTCTACAGCTGGATCTTCTTGGGAAAGGGAAGTCAACCTGGGGGAATCAGACACGGAGTGAGCAGTGACTTTTTACGACATTGTTTCTATTGAAAGTTGTGTTGCGAGCTGCACAATCCTTACCTGAACACCACTCTGCAGAGCAAGCCCTACCTGTGAGTTGGAAATTGCCACAATCACGCACGTGTTTCACTGTGTCCATGCCGATCCCCTCTTCAGGCTTTTGGGACTGTGTATAAACCACAAGACAAGTCTGCCAGAGCCCCTTGAAGGCTCGTGCGGAGACCCACGTGGGGAGTGTGATGAGGGTTGTTTCCAAGGACAGTGGGAGGTGATACGTTTCGGGGACACCTTCACCCAGGAAATCACGTAGAGGACATCCAAAAACATCCCTCCCCCAATTTTTCCATCTTGGAATGTATGAAATCAGCCTGGAGACGGTTCCTGGAAAAGTGCCTGTCAAATCGTGAAATCGGCACAGAACTGAGCAATGTAAAGTCCCTCGCAAGAACGTGAAAGGCTACCGAGCCAGACAGAGTGGTCTGTGACTTCACTAGAGTATCAGTGTGCCATGGTGTCCTTTAGAATGTGGGTGGGACGGGCGTAGAAAGTCAGGAAAGGGAAAGTCATGGATTCAAATGTTGGTAGTGCCTGTCTAGCCAACGGTAAGTCTAGGATCGACCAACCAGGTGTATCCTTATTTCCGAGACTGATGCTAAACCCTGAGCTCCAATGGGCCAGGTGCCATATGCGTACCTTGTTCGTGGGGCTTGATACATAGTAGACAGTTAACAAATGTATGGGGAATAAACTGGTTGGCTAATCCTTTAAACATTCGAATTATTTGCATACACACATACGTAAATCACATATTGTATTAATCACGTCTTGTCATTGTATATTCTTAGGCTTTGACATCCTGACGCCTTGGTAACCCTGGAGGAACTGTCCTCCCCAGAGATAGCCAATTCCTAAGGATGGCAAACAACTCATCTTGGAGTGTGCCTTTCACATAAACCGCTAATCCAGAGCCACTACTCCAACCACCTCCTGTGTGGGACGGTCACACTCAGGGCCACTGTCCCCCTGACCTGATCACCCCAGGGCCAGGTATCAGACAACTGGGGACAATCCCTACACCCCAGAGCCCTTGAAATTATTCAAACTAGCCAATCTCAAGCCTGCCTTCCCTGGTCGTACATTCCTTCCTGGAACTCAAAGTCCCTTGCCCACACTTTCTCATGCTCTCTCTCCCTCCTGGCCAACCCTGGTGCTTCCTTTTGTGCCCTGCGTGATGTTCTGTGCCTCCTGTTTCTGGGGACCAGAGTATAAAACACCTCTTCCTCCTTGGCAGTCATGCCCGTGCCTGTGTCTCCTATCATAGCTGATTAAAACAAACCCTAAGTACCTCAAGTTCTGTATTACATATAGTCCATTCTTCTCTAGCTCTGTTCTTACCAAACAACGTTTTCATATTCAGCTTCCCGGATAACTTGTCCACGGGGAGAGAAAGTGTTAGTAGTCAGGCTGATGTGAACATCTGGTCCACCTGACAGCTACATTTCTCATTCTAAAATTAAAAACTGGCACGCCAGTTGTATGCCCAATGACATTTTGTTAGGGCGAGGCAACATCCCCAGACGAAATGGTTCCTGGACTCTGAGACAGCAAGATGGGGCCAGACTGAGAACGGCGGTCAATTCACCAATCCCGATGCCACTTGGAGCCAACAGGTCTTCTTGGCCACCTGCCTTCCCCCGACGACGTCCCCTCTGCCTGGACGTGACCTTTCCTCTATACCCAGAGTGGTGTAGAGGAGCTGATAGGTGTGGAGAAGCCAGCACGGTACCACATTTCCAGAAATGTGCGTCTGAATACAAGCCAGGCTGTGAATCAGCCCGTGGCCCTGTAAGTTGGGTGACGTTTCCCAATGAAAAGGAAACCTCAGTGGGCAGAACCTCCGCTTTGCAGACGTGATCTGAACGATGCTTCCAGAGAAGAAGGAAGACTTGGAAATCCCGAGCCAGAACGGGAGCTGACCGCTCTCATTCTCTGTCCCCTGTCCCACCAGGAGGCTCTTTTGTCTTCTGCGATACGGTCAAGGCCAATCCCAGAGCTAGAAGTAATCCCAGTGCTTCCCCGGCCCCTCGAGGGAAGTCTTGGAAGAGGAAGCCACCAGCCCTGTACACACTGGCCCTCCCACCCCACCTCCACTTGTAGCTACGCGTCCAACCCCCTCCTTCCTTCGTTGGCCAATGACCTTGGAAGCACCTGGGTCATGCTGGTGCTGGTGAAGTCCGGCTGCAGCAAGGCCCTCAGGGCTCCAGGTCTGCAGCCTGTGTGCGCATGGATAAAGACCCAGCCATGAGAGAAGCTGCTTGTTCAACAGTGAGGCCTGCCAGGGCTTGGCTAAAGGTGAGTCAGAGGCTTCTCTGGGCCCGGGACCTTCACACCAAATTGATTAAAGGGGCGAGTTGGTGGTGGGGAGCAGGGGAACAGGACAGAGTCTGACAGCTCATCTAAAACTTGGCAGAGGTCAAGACTAGCGCCCCAAGGGAAAACAGTGATGACCACAAGACTGAGAGCTCCTTGCATTGAATCACCGTAAGTCATTATCAATGCAGATTCCTGGGCCTGCCCCAGATGGGAATCTGCAGGTTAGGCCAGCTCCTGGGGGTTCTAGGAGCCTCCCCTCCTGTGGGCGAGGAGGAAATGGCAGGAGGTGCGGTGTGGCATGGGGTAAAGGGTCTGGAATTCAGAAAGCCTGAACTCTTCCCCACTCTGCCCTTCCCTGTGTGTGTACTCTTTGCCCTGCCTCTGATGGCTCCAGGCTGACCCCCAGGCATACAGCTCTGGGGACCACCCCTCGTCCTACTCTGCAGCTCTGAGCAGCTAGGTTTGGACCAACTCTTTTAGAAGGTGTCACTACTAATCATCAGAACAATGCTTGCATGCATCGTGGCCCTAATGATGAGCCTGTCCTTCTATAAGGTGCCACCGAACAACACATCTTCCCCCAGGAAGTCCAAGAGCCCACCATGAATTCCTTCGGGAGGACACATGACAATAAGCACAGGGGTGAGCGAGGAGGGAAAGTCGAGTACAATCGTAGCGTCAGGGTAAGATGCAGACCGAGCCTAGTAAGACGGTCTCAATTCCAAAACAATGCCAAAGATGAACATATTTATTCAAGATGCTTTATTCACCGCACAAGTGCTTGCATTTTGACTGTCATGGTTCCATAGTTACAAAAGAGAGAAGAATTCTTCGATCTATGAGAGTCACCACCAAATATAGTTGGCTCATGAGCAGTCAGATGTCGGCTGGCCACTGCACTCTGGTTACAATTACTGCGGGCTTTGGCTGAGGCATTTTCTGCACTTAGAGTCCTGGCATCTCCACCTGATGTCACCTGAGCGTCTCTTACGTAGGGGGTCCCGCACAGAGTTTATGACACTTGTACACTGTTGACGTTTTTTCTCTCGATAAATATGACTTACAGAGAGTCACCTCTTTCCCTTCCCTCCCAAACCATCACAAAACCTCATGATTCTGCCTTCAAAATAGATTTTAAATTCTATTGATTTCTTTGACTTCTTTCCAGCCCTGCTCCCCATCCTCCCCCACCCCCAGTCTGGAGATTCACAGTACTTCTGATCTGCTCTCTTCCAGCTACTCCTGGTCCCCCTGACTTACTGTACACAGAGCAGAGTGATCTCTTAAAAATAACACTATGGGGGCACCTGGGTGGCTCAGTCCATTAAGCGTCCAATTTCGGCTCAGGTCATGATCTCGTGGTTCATTGGTTCGAGCCCCACATCAGGCTTGGTGCTGACAGCAAAGATTCTGGTTGGGATCCTCTCTCCCTCTCTCCCTGCCCCTTCCCTGTTCTCAAAATAAATAAATAAACATTAAAAAAATAACACTAAGTTCACGTCACTTGCCTGCCCCAAGTGTGTAATAGTCCCTTCCTTGTTCTTCTGGCCAAGTGGAGAGATGCCACTTTGACTTCCCCTCATACTACTACTGTCCTTCAGCTGCAGGGTCACTTCCTAGGGACAGATGTTCCCGATCACCTAGGCTGGGCCGGTCTCCCATCCTACTGTCTCCAAGCTCCCCGTGCTTCCTTCCTCAACACTTTCGTCATGGCGATAATGATGTTGCTTTTCTAACAACCATCTCTCTACTGAACCACAAACTCCATGAGGGCAGAGATGTGTCCCTCAGTCACACTGTATGCCCAGTGCCTGGTGTAATACTTAGCACATAGTAGGCATGTAATAGATATTTGTTGAATAAATGAATGAATGAATGAATGAATGTGTGAGTTCATGGATTCCAGTTCAGCTATGAAACCAACAGCCAACCTAGTGGTGCAGAGAGTCAGAATGCAGAGGTAGGAGATCTGCGTGTATAGAAGGGGTGTTCTTCTTAGCCCACCTCATACTGATTTGTGGAAATGTAGCTTTCAGGAATATGCCCCTGCTTAGGCTTCCAGGAGTTGATGGTCATGGGTAACCCCAGAGGGGAGACTAGAGTGAAGGGCTGGAAGACCTAGAGAGGCAGGACTCAGAGTCAAGGCCACAAAGAACCACAGTCTGGCTAGAGTCACTCCAAACTGGAATGAGCTGCAGGGAGCCCCCCTTCCCGGTTCTTTGGAAGAGGCTGAATGACAAGCATGAGGAGGGTCACAAGGGGACCCCTATGGAAGAGGCTGTGTTGTTCCAAGTGCCCTTTCGACTTGACACTCTGCCATGCCCTCAATGGTCTTCCTCCCATTCTTGTCTCCTTCCTGGAGAATCTGTGCCCAACTGCTGAGATGAGGTGCAATCACAGAACCACGTGGGGAGGGAAGCTTCCTAGGTGGGTCTGTGACAGCCAGATTTGTCTCTTTGTGACTGAGAATTGGAACAGCAAAGGTAGGGTTGGCTAACTAATGGTGGAGTTGGTTAACTAAAGGCGGGGTTGGTTAACAATGGTGGAGTTGGTTAACTAAAGGTAGAGTTGGTGCATACCTGAAGTGAAAGGTCATTTTGAACTTTTGAAAGTGAAGAAAGCCAGTTGAGAGAGAGAGAGAGAGAGACGGACAAACAGACAGACAGACGGATGGGTGGGTGGACAGACAGAATCCAAGAAATATAAGGATGATAGAAAGAACATTTGGTCCCAGAGAAGCAGTAAGAGGTGTGTGTGTGTGTGTGTGTGTGTGTGTATGAGAGAGAAAGAGAGAGAGAGAAGGAGCAGGGAGGAAGATGGGGAGGTCCCAGTTCCAAACTTTCAGGTCCTAGTTTTGTTCTCTGTGGCCCAGCGGGAGCTTTATATTTTATACTGGTAAGTGTGAATGATAGCTTGAGAAGTTTTCCGATCTTTGCAACCAAAGTTTCCTGGCAGAGATAGGCTACATTGTAGGGGGCCGTGTTTCTGCATCTCATGCAGACTTCTGGCCACATGGCCCAAGATCCTCCCTAGACATCTTGCTCACCCATCTGTCCTCCCAGGCAGCACAGGGCCAAAGGACAGGTGGGGGGAGCCACAAAAAAGCCTGCATTCCCCTGTCTGTGTTTTCCTCTTTGGCGGACCACACGAGTGTCCAGTTTTGCACAGACAATCTAACTGGGGAAAACCAACAGCAGCACTGTCTTCAGCGCCCAGGCACCCCACTGTGGGCCAGCTCCTAATTTATGCACCCAGATACACAGCTTAATTTTAATGCCAATATGAGCTTACTGTTTTATAATCTGACCTACAACTGGTTTACTTCAGGGGCCATTGGTTAAAGCAAGACAGCTAAATACCGGTGTATTTTATCAGATGAACTGTGACTTCAGCTGGAAAGCCTAATGCAGGCGAAGTCCAGTTGTCTGCCTCTGCCCAGATGAAAGCAGATGAAGGTGCTTATAGGTCCTTGTAGAGGCTCATAGAGATAGGGAGCTGGAAAGAAGCTTGAATTGATCTAACCTGAGTCCTTTACCATCTTAAGCATCAATAAACTTGATGAACTGAGTATAGTATAAAAGTCGAAGCACCATATTGTAAACCTGAAACTGCACCGCATTATAACCACCTTGACTTTAAAGAAAAGATTTAAAAAATTGATGGAATAATACAGAAATACCTATTTAGTGGAAACAAACAAGCATAGTGTAAGAGGAACATTCCCCCGTATATCACATGCCCTATGGTAATCATGTTAGCTACTATGCTTTTTTATGTTTACATATCCGTTTTACACAAATGGTCTCTTTCCAACCTTATTGTTTTGAAACTTGATTTTCATCTCTTTAAGAATATATCTTGGGGGTGCCTGGGTGGCTCAGTCGGTTAAGCATCCGACTCTTGATTTCAGCTTAGGTCATGATCTCCCGGTTAGTGAGTTTGAGCCCTGCATTGGGCTCTGTGCTGACAGGGCAGAGCCTGCTTGTAATTCTCTCTCTTCCTGCCCCTTCCCTGCATGTGCTCTCTCTCTCTCTCTCTCTCTCTCTCACTCTCTCTCTCTCTCTCCATATGTGTGTGTGTGTGTGTATCTCAAAGTAAAATGAATAAACTTAAAAAAAAATACATCTTAGAAGTCTTTCCATGTATATTTCCATATTTCCATTATATATTTCCATGTATAATACACATCGTAAGAACATACCTGAGTTTAGGTAATGAGCCCCCAGCCCTTTGTTTAATTTTTTATTATTACCAACAGTGTTGCAATAGTCTTTACTTATATTTTTTTTGCATCTGAAAGAAATTTTTAAGGCTAGGTCCCTAAATTAGAACTACAAAGATAGTATGAATATAAAATTATATGGACATGGACAAATTTTGATCCCCTAGAGAGACCCATTTATCTCCAACCACCATTGTGTGGGAGTGAATATCTTTATCCAAACATTAGATAGTTTCAGTCTTTTTAATTTTTGCCAGTCATGTAGGTAAAAAAATAAAAAATAAAAAATAAGAGCACTTTATTTTTTACATTAAATTTCCATGAGTTTATTTTCAAGGGTTTATAATGGCCATATCAGTTCACTACCTGCTCCTATCTTTTCTAAAATTGTTGATATTTTTTTAACTTATCAACTCGTAAGACCGCCCTCCATATTCTGTTCATTAAACATATGTCTGTAGCAGTATTTTATAGTGTTGCTTAATTTTAAACTTTGTCATTTTGTCAGTGTTTTGATTTTCAGGTAATGAAAATTACCTGCCTGTTTCTTTAGAACACTTAGGTTCTATTTCTTATTTTAGAAAAGCCTTCCATATGATAAGATTGTTTGCCCGTTTTTTAAACACTTGTCGACTATTGTGTCCATTTACATCTTAGCTCATTTAGAATGTGTTTTTTATATATACCGTGAGCATAGTATCTAACATCGCTTTTCTTCCACAGATAAATTACCAGCTTTTTTGTCACAATTTATTGAACTAATAAATGAAACAGTTCCATTATCTCACTACCGATTTGGAATGCAAATTTTATCACATACTGATTTAATGGTATGTTTCCTGCCTCTTTTTTGATCCATTAATTCCTTATTCTATTTATCTAGTCTAGACTATTAATATTCTGGGGTTTTTTTTCTCCCAGGCTATTTCTTTTTCTTATATACTAGTTTTATCGAGATATAATTCATATACCATATAATTCACCCCTTCAAAGTGTATAAGCCAGTGGTTTTTAGTATATTCATAGACTTGTGCAATCATCAGCACAATCACTTCTAGAACATTTTCATTACCTCAGAAAGAATCCTATACCCTGGGGCAGTCACTCTCCATTTCCCCCGGATTCCCCAGTCCTAAGCAATAACTATTCTGTTTTCTGTCTCTGTGGATTTGCCTATCCTGGGCCTCTCATATAAATGGAATCCTATAATATGTGGTCTTTGACATCTGGCTTCTTTCGCTTAGTGTAACATTTCCAAAGTTCATTCACGTTATAGCATGTATCAGTACTTCCTTTCTTTTCCTTTTTTCTTTCCTTTTCTTTTTTCTTTCCTTTTCTTCTCTTCTCTTCTTTTTCATTTTTTTTTCATGGCCAGATTGCATGAATATACCACATTTTATTTATCTGCTCATCCGTTGGACCTTTGGGGTTATTTCCAGGTCTGGCTATTAGGAATCATGCTGCTATGAACATTCGTATTTAAATGGACATGTATTTTCATTTTTCTTCAGTATGTTATTAGGACAGAGATGTCTGGGTCATATAATGACGCTGTGCTTAACCTGTTTGAGGAACTGCCAGGCTGTTTTTCACTGTGTGTTGCCATTTTACAATTCTCGCGGTAGCCTATGAGGGTTCCAATTTCTCTAGATCCTCCCCAACACTAGCTGTTCCCTTTTTTATTATAGTCGTTCTAGCAGGTGTGAAGTGGTATTTCACTGTGATTTTCACCTCAACATGGCTAATGATGTTAAGCGTCTCTCCACGTGCTGATTGGGCAAATGAGAGTGCATCCACTGGATCAAAAAGTACGAACATGTCAGATACGGAGAAGCACAATTTAGAAGTGTGGTTTCCTTGGGGCACCCGGGGGCCTCAGTGGGTTAGGCCCCTGACTTGGGCTCAGGTCCTGATCTCACCGTTCGTGGGTTCGAGTCCTGCGTCGGGCTCTGTGCGGACACCTCAGAGCCTGGAGCCTGCCTCAGATTCTGTGGCTCCCTCTCTGCCTCTCCCTCGCTTGCACTCTCTGTCTCTCAAAAATAAATAAAAATATTTAAAAGAGTGAGAGAGAGAGAGAGAGAGAGGAGAAGATTCATGGTTTCCCTGATGGCTTTTACACCTGCCCAGTACATCGGCATTTACACACACTTGAAAACCAATAGCCCAGTAGCATCTACTGACAAGGCGGGGCCAACTTTTAGTTTTCAAGGTCACAGCATATTTGTGGGCGTTCTGTAAATAATCTGTGACCGAAATACTTGAAAACATGGGCTTAAATCATTTGGTTCATTTTTACTTCAAACTGCTTCCCTCTCAATTTGTAGACTAGAATTAGAATCCCAGTTTTGCTGGAGTGACTTAGCCAAGATGTTGGATTATTAAAAAAAAAAA
The DNA here is from genome assembly GCF_028018385.1 of Neofelis nebulosa. Lineage (NCBI taxonomy): Eukaryota > Metazoa > Chordata > Mammalia > Carnivora > Felidae > Neofelis > Neofelis nebulosa. The sequence continues at coordinate 3,504,653 of NC_080794.1, read as the reverse complement.
AAAAAAAAAAAGGATATCAACAATGCTAGATTTTTTTTTTTTTTTTTTTTACTCTTTAATGTCCTATGGTCCCACTTACTCTCATAAGATGGTCAAATTCACCCAGTCCAACAAACTTCCGATGACTAGTTTAATAGGCTTGGAGCCCACCTTTTAAAAATAAACACTGAAAATGATTTAATAATGGAGGAGGCATTCTCTAAACATAAGTTTTGAGTATACTTAAAAACTATGCCTTTACATTGTTAACTGTCCTTCATCTGAAAACATTTGTTTCTCTTCTTTTCTGATAAAATCCAATTTGCAGCTGAGGATAGCTGCTGAGTGTTATTCCCCACCCCCCTTCATCTTTTGTAAGTTCTCTTCAACAAATATTTTATATCCAGGGCGAGGAGCTTGTACCTGGTCCTGAGGGTGCCAGTTGCTGGAGGTTTGGTGAGCATTTGGGCAGGTCTCTCCCCAGGACTTTAATGAAGGGTATTTCTTTTCCTGCCCAAGGAAAGGCTCCATCCTGGTTGGTACCAAGGCACCTCGTGAACACAATGATGGATCTCCACTGCCTCAAATTGCTGAGTTTGGCAAATCTCTTCAACACAGTAAAAGTTGCTACGCATCTCGCCCAGCTGTGGCTTTTTTTTTTCTCCTCGAGCAATTTAGCGGGACATTATTCATCCCTTAGCAAAAGGCTATTGAAACATCCCACAAGACAGTAAATTACATGGAGCAGGTGCCTGTAAGAGAAGGTTAAACATTCCACAGCCAAATATGATGATCTGGTACTAACCCCTGTGTCCTGAAAGCCTAATTTACTTCTTGTCTCTCAATTAAAGTGAGCCTGTCGGCAAAAATGATATCATAGTGGCTGGGCTTCATGTTCCAGCGCAAAGGATATGTTAGTCTCACTTTATCTGCTGAGTTTGGTTAGGACACTTTTAGTAATTAACCATCAAATTCTTCTCAAAGTCTTAACTATTGTCCAGCTGTTTGGTATTTTCCCTCTGAGATTTAGAATCATAGAGACTAAGGGATGCTGGAAAAAATTCTAAAATCATTTAACAGAATGGTTGCTAACGAGAGTAAACTGAGTCAAGCATCTCTCTGCCTGGTTGAGCCTGAAATATTCCCTTTTATCCATTTATCCTATTTCTCTTTCAGACAGGATGATATTTACTGGGAGGCCTATCTGCCTTTTGCAGCCCTGGCAGACATTGCTGATTCATCACAGATTTCTGTCTTGCTATGGAATCCTTCTCTCCATTGGGCTCTAGACAACCACTATGACTTGGTCAAAGTTGTCACGCTTTATGAAACTAATATGGTTTGGGGGTTTTGGTTTTCTTGATGAAAGTTTCTGTGCCTAAAATAATTTAAGAGAATGGATCTGCTAAAAGTTCTTCCATCGTAGAGATAAAAACGGAGGCTCAGACTGATCCAAGAACAAACCACAAGTTCATGGCAAGTCGAAATTAGAATCATTGGCTCCCGTCTCCCAGAAGAATAGGATATTTTACCATTCCTCTTGTCTTTAGCTTCACTACATTATATAACTGTCTACAAACCACTGTCTCTTCTGGATGATCTGACCCCTGCCCTGAACACTCTCACTTCCTGTGAATGGTCCATTGTTCTACTGAGAGCAGTAACTAGTGAAACTAATGACTATGCTCCTTTGCAATCCTACCAGCCGGAGGTGCACCTCTGTTAGCACAGACCTTGCACCCAGCTGACAAGGGAAAAACAAGGATACGGAGGAGTGGGGAGGCATAGGCAACGGCCTCGCTGAACATAGTATGCCAAGTGCTTTCTATGTGTTGTGTCATCAAACTCGGACATAATTCTGACATGAATTCAGAATAATCCCACAAGGAAGACCAATATCCCCTTAGAGTAGAGAAGGGAATGGGCTAGAGATATAACAAAACACCCCTAAGATCACACAACTAGTCAGAACCATGTCTAGATTTGAACCCCAAGTGGTATGAGTCCAAAGCCTGTACTTTTGCAAGTTTAAGAAATGTGCATATTTATTTGGAAAAAAAATAACTTTACCTAATTCTTGAATATACACCCACTGATCCCCTGGTCTCTGTGGGGACCAGTTTGAGAAACATCACTTTAGAAGTGAAGTGCTACCAGCTCGAAGGGCAAAAGAGCAAAGCTGTTAAGAACTTCCAGATCTGAGGCCAGATTGCCACTGGGTCCCAGCCCCAGGGCTTTCCAGCTGCATAAAATAAGGTGGATCATTTAACATCTTTGTGCCTGTTGCCTCATCTGTAAAATGCAGATGATAGCGGAATACATCTTGTAGGGTTGTCGTGAGGGTAAAAACGAGCGCATACATTTAAAAATATGAAGAATGGTGCCTAGTGTACCGTTAGGGAAACAAATACATGTGGTGTTAATGGAACCAAACGAAACACAGAAACGAGACTGAATTCATGAGCTGATGATCTCAGAATACATATGCGTTGATTTTTTTCATAGTATTAGCAAAATGGTAAAACAAAACTAAATACACACACAGACATTCTCGAACGTGCTGGGAGTGGGTCATCCTAGCCTAAGTTGAGAAAAGAGTGCAAAGAACTGTTATTTATTAAGATATTGAGTGAATCTTGGCTCCTGCCACTAAAAGCAAGGGCTGTACAATTGACGCCCTCTCGTTTATGACTAAAACAGTTCTGAAGGGACATCATTCGGCCAGGGAAAGGACTCCAGGCCACCACAAACAAAAGTGCAGAACTCTAATTAGTGAGTTGATTGGGAGCTGGTGTTTATTTGCAGACATGAGCTCAGGCCAAGCATTGACTTAATCCACTGCCTGAGGGGAAGGTCTGGATTCTGGGACACTTACACCATCATGGAGTTGGACACAGAGCCCAGGTTCCTCAGCTCTCCTTGCAGTCCTGAATCCTGGATTCTTCCCTATGCCAGTTTCCAAGTTCTCTGTCACCGAAGAGATACAGGAACTTAGCGTTATGCCAGCTATGCCGCTCAGATCAGACGCAGAGAGTGTTTTGCCCTCTTGAACAACTGATGCTTATAAATAAAAGAAAAAGATGCAAGAGGAAGGAAAGTAAGGCACTCAATTATCCAGCAACCGGCATCATTTTCCTTCTCTCCCGTGCTCAGCCATCCGGGTTCAGACTTCTTGCGTCAAAACGCACTTGCATCCAGAAAGCAGCTGGAGAGCAGCGGGAATTTTCTCAGGAACAAGCAGCTTGTTGATGAACGAGTGCGAGGTCGGAGAAAACGCAGGCAGACAATAGAGAGCCGAAATCAATGAGGTGGAAATGAATGCTTCCTCATCGTTTCAATCTGATCGGCTCAATCACTGAGCTAGAAGGTCATGAGGTAGGAAGGTCCCCAGGAAACCTAATACAATCACTGTATGATAAGATGTGATCTAGAAAGCTAATATCTTCCCCGAAGGCTGAGGCCAAATGACTCGTTTTTAACAGCCAGGAAGGAAGGACACTGCTTTTCACATCTCCCTTTACAGGTCTGTGGTTGTTTGCCTTCTCTCTCTGCCCTATAAGGACTCTTGTTAAAAATTCAGGAAGGATGCCAGCTACCCAGGTAGACAGATCTGGAATATATGACAAATATAGTAATCTAGCACTATTATTAACAGCACGCATGCTGCTCCTAGGCTATTGTATGGCTCATTTCCAACGCACCATCCTTGTCCAAAAAAAAAAAAAAATAATAATAATAAGGGAAATGTATTTCTTATGTGTAGGGCAATTATAATGGTCTGCAACGAATGGGGTTCCAGTGATAAAGCAATCAACTTTTCCATGGTTGGCAGGTGAGTAAATTGGGTTTTACTAGGAGTTATTAAATATGGTTTTTGGCTGATTTACTACCTGCTGGGTTTCCATGGAAGTTGAGTATATAAATACACCAGGCCAACAGCATTACTCTTTTGTTCTTAATTCATTACTGTTTCCAAAGTGCAGACAGACGGGGAGCGGCTGGACTGATGAGACAGGGAAGCAGGATGCCAGTGTGGTTACTTTAACATGAATAAGGGCATCTGTGCGTGGCAGGCGACGCTCTCCCTCCTGGAGTCTCCTTCGGACCAGGACGTACGGTGGTCTGGGCATTCCCCAGACAGAGGCATCCTGGGATCTTCCAGCATGGCTTCTCCCCGCCCCTGGGCCTTTGCACTTGCTGCCTCTTAGCGAGTCTCTGCTAACCCTGGAGATCCACTTGTCCCGATATGATGGTTCCATCCCTGCATTGTGGTTTGGCTCTGTTCTTCTTACTCCTGATAAGACCACCGTGCACCCCTCCTCCCTGTCACTCTCTCATGTCCTTTTCCCTTCCTCGTCTCTGCAGGAAGACCAGTGCCAAGGAGGATGGTCAGGGCAGAGCAGATTTCCCAACCAATCCTGAGGACCGGGGTGGTAACCTTACCTGGCCTTCTGGCTCTCTTTGTCACGGTTGCTATTAAGATACTGAGCTTCTCTGGCCACCCCTCATCAGGGCCACTGTCCCGCTGTGGCTCCATCCATCCTCGATCTGACTCCAGTTCCCAGGGCTTCTGACGCCTGAACCCTGCACTCTGGAAATCAGGGTCTAGCACCAGCAGCCGTTTCCTCCAACCTCAACTTCCTGCTGGGATCACCTCCATCTTCCGGTTTCAAAGCAGGAGACCAAAGGTTTGGGTGAGCCTTCCCATCTTTCCCCACCAACACTCTGTCATCAGTGAGGCTATTTCAACGCCATACCCTTCCGGTGGTGTCCTTGTCCCTGCCCGTGACTCGGTCGACATGTCAACCCGCCTCAGCCACGCACACCACTGCCATTAACCCCAGCAACTCCAACATGCCACTTCAACCTTCCAGCTTCTGACCACCACTCCCTGTCTTTCTAGCTCACCTGCCTCATTCCCTGAATCCCACAATTCTACATCCTCGGGGACGGTCACTCTGCTGCCTCAACCACCTTGAACACCCTTCATTTTCTCACTTGCCTTTTTACGCAGTTCAAAGCCCGTCGCTTTGGTCACTCCCTCCACAATATCATCTTCTGTGATAGAATTATTAACACAACTTCATGTAATTCAGGTGTAGTCTGTGTCCACACCCGAGCAGTCAACGATGGCCAGCGTGAGAGCCACTTGGTTTAACTGGCACCAAGGTAAGATTATGGCCAGAAATCGAAATGCTTCCTCGGGACTGCCCAGCAATCTGGAGATAGTGCCCAGCCGATTCAGTTCGCTCTGTCACTCCCCGGAGCAACTACTCCATGCTTCTCTTTCCTCCTCAAAGCTCCAACACCTCATTCTCCATCTGTATTCCCAGCCACTGACCTCAGTTCCTACATCACGGAGGGAAGAGAATCAATTGGAAGGCAGCGTCTACACTGTACAGCCACAGCTGCTGATCTATCTGCTGCTGGCCAGGCTCTCTGCCTTGGGTACTGCTGTTCCAGGCTATGAACTGGGTCTGCTGCCCTTGAAAGCCACACTCTGGACATGGGCCCTGGCCCCTATCCCCTCTCACCTGTTCCTTGCTTATGCAGTTAACTCTGCTCCCTCCCCCCACACACCCAACGAGCGCCCCGTCTACTGTTTCATTCCCATCTGTGTACCCAGTGCTCTCATTTCTCCCATTTTTAGAACACACTCCCTTCCAGCTACACCCCCTGCCCATTGAAACTGTTTGGAAAAGTCATCTGCATTCACGGCCCCCATTTTCTCTCTTTTGAGCCCACTCCTAAAGGGTTTTTGTCCCCGCCGGTGCCACGAAATCGTGGTCAGTGTCACCAAAATCTTCACATCCTGTGGCCCCTTCACAGTCCTCACATCTGACAAATTTAATCATCCCCTCCTTTCTGAAATGTTTTCCTTAACTTGGTTTCTGGAGCATTCCACCCGCTTGGTCTTTCCCCTACATCACTGCCTATTCCTTCACAGTTTCATTTTCCTTGATTCCTCTCCCCTTGTCCTGGCCTGAGTGTTAGAGGGTCCAGGGTCCTATCTGGCGACTCTTCTCTTCTCCATGCACACGTAAACTTTCATCAGAACCGTGATTCCCGAATGAAGGATGCCACCTCATCATGAATTCCTAACACATATTTAAGCCATGTCTAGTAGGCGTCTGAAACGTCACATACCCTAGGACAAGGGAGCATAAGGCAAGCTGACAGGCTGCAAACACCGCACCCCCACCCTCAAGGTGGGATGTGTGTGAGGTTCCTCGGGCACTCCTGGCTGCCCAAGAACAAAGGAAAGGGGAAAAACAAATGGTTAACTGATAGAGCTCGTAGTCCCGCAGGACCTGAGTCTCCATCTATTTATAAATATCTTAGTAAATCACAAGAAAAAGGCAATCTTATCAATGGCCTAATCTCCAGAAACCTATAGACTCTGTTTCCTGGAGCCCCAACATCACCCCTCCATAGTGATGTGGGAAACAAAGGCAGAAGGAAATGGCAGATAGAACTAAATTTCCTCATAACCTGCAGCCCATTGACAAATACTTGAGGCTCAGAGTAAAATGTTTCTCCAGGAACTCCCCACTGTCTTAACGCTAACGCTTTGCCGAGGGAAGAACAACCTTAGCTTGACAATAGCTAGGCCTCCAATATCCTGTGGGTCTTTAGCATATGAAAATCTCCTTGGAAACTTGCCCTGGACTTTACCTCCCCAGACTCCCAAGTGTATAACCAGTCTCTCCTCACGGTCCCGGGCAGCTCTTCCTGCCCACGGGTCCTGTCCCCGTGCTTTAAAAAAAATCACCTTTCTCACCAAAGACGTCTTCAAGAACTCTTCCTTGGTCATCAGCTCCAGACCCCACGAACTCCACTGCCACCCCCCAAAAATCTCATCACTTACACAGAACGCTTTGATTCCCAACTCCTGGGGCCCCAACAAACCAACTCTTCCTCACCATAAACTCCCGTAGCGTCTTTCCAGTTGGCCAACAATCTCTGATTAAAGTCACTGTATATCCCAATCGACCAGACAGTCCTCAGGCATCCCCTCTGATGCTCAAAATTCCTGGTTTGCACAATAAATTGGATCCATGCTTCCCTTGAGTCGTCTTTTTCGCTTCTATCAACCTATCTTCTATCTATGTCCTGTTGACCCTGCGCGCTAAATATATTCCGAATCTGACTGCTTCTCACCACCTTCCCAGGGACTCCCTCATCGGGAATTATCTTAAGTTTGGTGGCTGCCATGCTCGACCCTCTGGTCTCCCTGTTTTCTCCTGCTCCCAGTTCTCTGCGTCCCACACGGCAGCCAAAGTGATCTTGGATAGTACGCTCATGGCGATCCCCGTTCAAAACCTTCTCGTGGCTCCCCACTGCCTTGAGAACGTAAATGGCTGTGACCGGGCGGCTGCTTCCCTGACCTCGTTTCTATGGTCTCTCGCGCCACCCCAGCCTCCACAAAGCCTCTTTGCTGTTCCTCAGCCACGCCCCCACCTCAGGGTCTGCGCTTTTGCTGTTCCCTCAGCCAGAAGGTTTTTCCTTCGCATCTCAGAGGCGGCTCACAGGTTCTGTTCATTTGGATCTCTGCTTACGTTTTACTTAGTGGAGGCTGTCACTGTTTCTCCCTCTAACGCCTTACCTGGCTTTACTTTTGCTCACACAGCCTATGATCATCACCTGTCACATGGCATTTTTTCTCTCCCACTGGCATGCATGTGGCACACAAGATCCGTTTGTTTTGTTCACCACTAGCTGATGGGACCCTAGAACAGTGACAAGCAGATCGTAGGGCTACTATAATAAACATTTCCCAATAAATATTCCCCGAAGAGGGGTGCTTGGGGAGCTCAGTTGGTTAAGTGTCCGACTTTGGCTCAGGTCATGATCTCGTGGTTCATGCGTTCGAGCCTCTCATGGGGCTCTGTACTGACAGGGTGGAGCCTGCTTGGGATTCTCTCTCTCTCTCTCTCTCTCTCTCTCTCTTTCTCTCACTCTGCCCTTCTCCCACTTGCACTCTCTTTCTCTCAAAATAATAAGTAAACTTAAAAAATTCACTGAAGAAATGCACGATTGGTTGAAAGGGTGAAGCAGCTCTCTGGTGGCTGGAATGTGTGAATTAGTTTTAATAGTGATAATAATTAATAATAATGATGATGTTGTGTGCCTAATACTTGGCCTTCATATTTAATCCTCCTAAAAACAAAAGGATTGATGTTGTCATCCCCGTTTTACAAACAGGGAATGACAGCACAGAGAGGCTGGGGCTCTTGCCCAGGGTCACATGACTGGCAAGTGGCAGAACTGCTTTTGGTCCCCGACTGGCTGACTCCAGGGGCCCAGTTCACGGCTGGAATGCTACAAGTCCTCCCCAGTGTAATTGTCACTTAACATGCCACGGATTGTCACAAAGGAGAGAACCCGGTACGGATTCTTGTCAACGGTGACCTGATTTGTGTCACTTCTATCTCTCCCGTGGAGTGAACTTCCCAAGTGTAGAGACTTTGCTGGATGTTTCGTTGACTATGCAACCAAATGCCTCAACTCTTCCCTCCCCGGCCACCACCACGCTGTTTGACACCTGCAGATATAGCTTTTCCCTGACCGTGTGCCAATGAGAGCCTGGCCCAGGGCACTGAGGGACACCAGCCATTACCTACAGCACCCGCGTGTTTCTTTCCAGGGCCTCAGAACACTCAGCAGCTTGTGATTTCTCCGTGCTCCGGGCCACCTCCTGCAGCTTGTGGACTCACCGGGCCCTTCTGCCTGGACCATCGGTTTGACCCACGTCCTCGGGGCCTGGCCCCCTTCTCACAACCATTCCGAAAACAGAACACCTGTACCTACGCGCCAATTGGCCAGCCAAACAAGGAAACCAAACTTCCTCGCTCAGACCCGTTCACCTCCTTTTCTCCCTGGGGAGACGCCTGCTCCACGGACTCAAACCCTGAGGTCTGGGCTCATTGGAAGCCCAAAGCACTGCCTCTCCTGGAAAGTCTCATCCTTGACCACGGGCCTCATCCCGCACTCAGGTTGTTCTCACTGTTGTTATAACAGCGCTCTGTTTTATTATTATTATCATTGCAGCGGATTTTGTAAAGCGCTCCATAGAGCATTTCAAATAATTTTCGCAACTGCCCTGTGAGATGGGCTCTATTTTACCAAGGGGAAATTTGAGGTTTAGAGAGGTTTAGTAAATTGCCCCAGGTCACCCATGTCGCAGGTGGCAGTAGGACTCAAGCCTAGGCAGCCTGCTCTAAAAGCCACCACCCTGCTTTTCAAGTGTCCCTTACTAGGTGCTGGACTAAACGTCCCCTATTAGGAAGGGATGGCTCACCCCAGCTCTCCTGAGGGCTCTCCAGAAGCCTTACCCAACACCTACCCAGTCTTGGGCTCTGCTTGTACCAGAACGGTTGGGGTTGGGAGACTCTAACCTGCCATGGATCCAAGGCAGATCTATGGCGGACCGTGCCCAGCATCACTAGGTGGGCTCTTTGGCCTTGGCCCCAGGGGTGTCTCACCTTTGGTTTCCTCAATAATACCTGACACGTGGCAGGTGCAGCAGGATTTTGTTGAATGGGTCATCATCAGCTCATTGGAGGGAGTCATTTGTCATAAAACATACTTTAGAAAGGTAAAGGTAACACTAAGTGCTAGGACTGAGAAGAATTATTTGAGAGAAGTGAGAAAAAGTTGGAAGAGGCCCCATAAATCACAGCAGCATTCTTTTTACCCACGTTGTCCTTCTTTATTTTATGTCCCCGGCACCAAACAATTCATCATTCCTGTTTCATGCTACGTGCTACAAAAATAGCATTTGGCCCACCATTTGAATGGGAGATTGTTCAGAAAGGATAGCAAAATGTCGAACCACCTGAGTTCCTGAATTTTCTATACTGCCCGCCCCCCTCAGGTGTCCTTGACCTGCACTGACATAAAAAGAACAAGAGGAAGGGAACTTGGGGGGAGGGGGGCACTTTTTTCTGAAATTTAGTAGGAAAGTTGAACGTGGGTTAATGTCTGTCTCATCTTCCTCTATGGCCCGGCACAAGGCACCGGTAGGCAGAAAACCCTAGATCAGCTTTCCCCTCGTGTGTGTGTGTGTGTGTGTGTGTGTGTGTTGATGAGGGAGTGGGCAGGTGGAGGGCACATAGTGTCTGCGAGGAAGGCCAGAGCTGAGCTATGACACATCCCAAACAAATATCTGCAGTGGAGTGTTGGGTTGGGGGTAATGGTGCAGACAAGGCATTGAAAAGCAAAACGCTTTGAGAAGAAAGCATTTGCAAGCAACTGGATTGCACCCCCTCCCTCCCTCAAATCTTTTCAGGAACCCATTGAGTGATTAGAGTGTTTGCTTTTTATTTGGAAATGAATACATGGAAACCATTTTTCAAAGTAGATACTTCAAAATCTACCCCCTGCCCCCAGAACCCTCTTTATACTCTGAAAAACCCTCTTTATGCTAAATTAAAGATTGGTTTTTCCTTTGAAAAGCAGCCTTCTCTTTCAGTAAATAATTATGGCCTGCATATCCACGGTGGACGACACTTGGGAAGCCCATTGTCACTCCCCGCTTTGCCCGTGACCGTCAGCAAGGGCTCAGCCAACGACCGCCACCCTGTCCGTGCCCCCACCAACGTGGTCATACTCATCATCAATTCTCCAGTATTTCCTACGCCCCAGAGATCAGGCTAAGGGCTTTACCTACAGAAATCCCACTTAAAGCTCACGGCAACCCTATTTAGCTGTTATTTTTCCCATTTTTAAGGATGGGGAAATGGAAGCAAAGTGGCTGGGTGGGAATTCAAACTCCGGTTGGTTGGAGGCTAAAATTCATCTCTTCTGTATCATGAACCTCAGGACAGGACCACACCCATAGGATGGAGGGCATGTGGGGCACCAGACAGAAGGAGGAGTAGTCAATACAACCCACTGGTCTGGAACTTCCCAAGCTGTTCCTTTGGGCTCTGGAGCTGATAAGGACAATCCCGTGGTAGCCCTCCCTGTGGCCAGTATGGCAGCTGCACAATGAACAGCACCACAGTGACAGCACGGGGTTGTCCTCTCCGGTCCGGGGCTCTGTCTCTCCCAGGCACGGCAAACACACTTCCTATGACTTCGGAGGTAAATTCACATTTGCCGTGGCACCGCTTCCCTGACCCTCGCTCTACCCAAGTGGGGAGAAAATGAGACTCGGGACAGGATACTGCTCTTACTTATCTCATCCCTCCCTAAGTGTTCTGCTCAAAATAAAAGGTCTGTGATTGCTTTCCAAGGTGACTGTGATTGTCCCTGCTCCAAACTCACAGGTGGTGTCAATACGAGATGTCTAGCCTCTAACCCCAATGTCATTCTTTCTGGCCGCTCCTCTCTCACCCGGGGAAATTGACTGCCGATCTGGGCTCTTCATCAGGTGGGAGGTTGGATCTCAATGAAAGCAAGGGGAAGACATCACAGAGGAGCAAGAAGAACTGTCCCCCGGGAAGCCAGTACGAGCCACAGGCAAATGCCACGGGTTTTTAATCTGGACGCTCGGGTTGGCATCCCTCTGTCCTTCTGCAAAGGTCTAACTCATGCTTTGGCGCCCTAAGCCTTCCATCTCGCCGCCTCCTTGCCGTCACCTCGGACCTGCCCGCTTCGTCCCTTTGCTTCTCCCTTTATTTATTTTTTTATGTAATTATTTATTTATATATATATTTTATTATTATTATTATTATTTTTCCACATTTTTTATTTATTTTTGGGACAGAGAGAGACAGAGCATGAACGGGGGAGGGGCAGAGAGAGAGGGAGACACAGAATCGGAAACAGGCTCCGGGCTCCGAGCCGTCGGCCCAGAGCCTGACGCGGGCCTCGAACTCACGGACTGCGAGACCGTGACCTGGCTGAAGTTAACCTGACGCTTAACCGACTGCGCCACCCAGGCGCCCCTATTTATTTATATTTTTATCTGTAGAGGATCTCACAGGTTCTCTTGCAGTTCCTCAGGAATGCGCGTGTCCCGGGCATCAGAAGAGTAGACGCTTTTGGAGAACGGCCACCCTCCTGGCTCCATACTTGCTGAGAACTCTCCCCATCACTCATTTCTCTTGCTGTCCATTTATTAACACAGGTTCCAGTGCCATCTTTCATCCCCCATACCACTGGTTAGACAAGGGTGATCACCCCACATTCTCTAGAAGGACTCTCAAGGACCCACCTCTAGCCGGGCCCTTTGCGCAGGGAAAGTGTCTGCAGTCCAAGAGGAATATCTACCTGGACCCCATGATCACCCATCACACTCCAGGCACCTGGATACCAAAAGTTCCCGCTCAAATGTCCCTGAGCCCTTCTTGGACCTTGTGCCCGGGGCCATCTTCCTGAGGCACCTCTGCTCCCCGCGTGCTCACCTCCGGTCTGAGGTGTGGCTACTTCTGGAGGTGTGGACAGAACCAGGACAGGTGGGCAGGGAACATTCTCATAGCTGCGTGTGAGGATGTTTGTGATGCAGGAAGAGCCAAGCATGGGGAGAGAAGCAGGAATATCGGAGGGGAAGGTGTTGGTGGCACAAATTCGAAATTACTGCCCAATCTTCCACGTCATTGTTATAACAGGGACTTAATTCACCTACTGTAAAATTCACCTTCTCAAAGTGTACAATTCAATAATTTTTCGTATATTCATGAGGTCGTACAACCATAGTCACTGCCTAACTTCAGAGTATGTCATCACATCAAAAAGAAACCTGATACCCAGGAGCAGCAACCCTCCTGGCAGCCACCAGTCTCCGTGTGCCTATGGGTTTGCCTGCCCAGGGTGTTTCACACACACGTAATTGAACAACGTGTGGTCTTTTGTGATTGGCTTCTTTCACTTAGCGTCATGTGTTCCGGGTTCATCCATGTTGTAACAAGTGTCAGTTGTTGGATCCATCAGTCGATGGATATTGGGGTTATTTCTACTTTTTGGCTAGTATGAATAATGGATAAGCCATTCGTTTTTGTGTAGACATACGTTTTCAATTCTCTTGGGTATATACCTAGGAGTGGAATTGCTGAGTCATAGAATTCTCAGTTTAACTTGTGAAGAATTTCCAGACTGTTTTCTCAAAGTAGCCGAACCATGTCATATGCAGACCAGCAAAGTGTAGGGGTTCCAATTTCTCCACATCCTCACCAACATTTGTTATTGTCTGTCATTTTTATTAGAACCATCTTAGCGGAGCTGAAATGGTATCTCATTGTGGTTTTGTTTGTACTTCCTTAATGCCTAATCACATTGACCATCTTTTAATATGTTTTGTGGCTATTTGTGTATGTTCTTTGTAGAAAGATCTATTCTGATCCTTTGCCCATTTTAAAAATTGGGTTATTGGGTTTTTTTTATTGTTGAGCTATGAGAGTTTTTTCTTAAATAATAAATTCTGGATACTAGAATATGTCAAATATGCGATTTGCAAATATTGTCTTCCATTCTGTGAATTCTCTTTTCGTTTTTTGATGGCATCCTTCAGAGAATGAAAGGTTTTAATTTGGATGATGTCTAATTTTATCTATTTTTTTTCTTTTGTTGCTTGTGTTTTCACTGCCACCTTGAAGAAACCATTGCCCAATCTAAGGTCACATCTAGGTTTTCTTCTTATTCCAAGTCATGTTGAAAGAACAAAGGTCAGGAAAGAAGGGAAGGATTTATTTTACTTATCAGTTTATTCCTTTAATTGAGGTCCTGTAAATTTTTGGCATATGGTATATGGCCCTCCATTTGTTCCAAGACCTGAAAAGCTGACAGTGGATCCTTGTGTTCGGACAAAGAATTGTCCACAATGTTCCAAAGTAATGGACCCACTGACTTTGATTTCTCACTGGAGACTTCTCATTTGGTCTCCCTTTGTGTTCCCTGAACTCACTGAGCCCAGGCCCCTTTCCTCTCCTGGCCATCATTATATCTGGTAAATTTCACAATATCTATTTGAATTTTAAAAGCAAAGTATATTTAAACCCCAGTTATAATTTATATTATCATGCAGATGGCCCTGATTTTGAGGTCAACTCAGTGACTCTTTTTTAGATATACGTGTATTTTCTACACGTTCTTATGATCTGAATGTTTGTGTCCCCCTACAATTCGTGTGTCGAAACCTTAGTCCCTCACCACGTCCACCAGGTGAGGACAGAGCGAGAAGCCAGCCATCTCTGAACCAGGAAGCAGGACCTTCCCAGACACTGAGTCTGCCAGAGCCTTGATCTTGGATTTCCCTGCCTCCAAGACTGAGAAATAAATTTCTGTCGTGTATAATCTTCCTGGTTTGTGTATCCTGTCATAGCAGCCCAAACAAACTTAGGGCAGGCATCCACCATGCAAAAAATGCAGGTAAGTCACCAACAGAGTGGCCCACGATGCTGCCCAACCTGGAGAGCTTTGGAACCTGCGACCGAGGTCTGGAGCAAGCTTCCCAGAGATCAATGAAGTCATGGAGAAGAAAAGTGAATATTTTGGAAGGGTATGGGTAGAAAGAGACTTTGACTGTAGAAGAGTCAGAATTAAAGCCACCAGCCCAGTCCACGGACAAGCCAGGGTTGTTGCTTCCTCCAAGGTGTTGCTGGCTGCCCCACTCTGGCCTCCTCCTTTGCTCACATGCCCATGTCATTCATAATCTCCAGGGATCGCATAAAGTTCGAGACACTCCAAACAGTCTCCTATGGATGACTTTTTGCCGAGGCAGGTGCGCACAGGGGCCTGAAATTCTCAGTTCCTGCTTCCGCCCACCTCTGGTGAATAGGTGGCAGTGTGACAGGTGGCAATGTGACAGGTGGCAATGTGGCTGCCCCTTGCTCCTCCCTGGCATCAATCCTATTTCCTGTTGTCTATTGAGGCTGGAAAGCAGGAATTAGATGGGCACGGTGACAGAGCTGTTCATTCCACAGAGCAAAGCAGTGACCAATGTTTTACGAAGCCAAGTTCTAGCAGATTCCTCCATAGGCTGAATCATCAAATCGAGGTATTAAAATCTAATCGTTCATCCTCAGCCAGGGTCTTCAAAATGCACGTTATCCGTGCACGGTGTTTTTCTACATAAACAGAGGTACGGGATCCGTGCAAGCAAGGATTTTAATTCAGCTGCATTTGGCCTTTGGAAGCGTTTACTCAGTTTTAATGCCCGAGACTATCAGGTGCCAGTGAAGACAGGATTAACATCTTACAGATTGCTTGCTCCCCTCCGGGCGTGATTCAGTTACGAAGGACATATTGCTAGGGAGCGCCGAGCACCAACTAGAGGAAACAAAGGTAAAAGTGTACATGGCCAGGTCAGTGTCACCGATGCTGGCCTCCAGGGGTTGCTGACCTCGAAACCCGTTTATCAGCTGAAACTCGGAGAAACTCTGTCCCCACCAGGTGAAGAGCCAGGTGGGACAAAACACAAAAACGCCTCCTGTACTGCGGAACGTGGCTCCAGCTCCCTGGAGCCTTAATTAAAGTTAGAAGATCCCCGGGGCGCCTGGGTGGCGCAGTCGGTTAAGCGTCCGACTTCAGCCAGGTCACGATCTCGCGGTCCGTGAGTTCGAGCCCCGCGTCAGGCTCTGGGCTGATGGCTCGGAGCCTGGAGCCTGTTTCCGATTCTGTCTCCCTCTCTCTCTGCCCCTCCCCCGCTCATGCTCTGTCTCTCTCTGTCCCAAAAAAAAAAAAAAAAAAAAAAATGTTGAAAGTTAGAAGATCCCCTTCTCCACCAATCCCACCCCAGCAGGGGGTGGCTCCAACCCTCCTGGGTTTCCGCTTGCAAAGCAGACCATTTATTTTGTGGCAGACAAAAATGTTGCAAGGGCAACAGCGGGACCAGACTGAAAAACCACAGTAATAGAGTTTCCAGTGCTAGATAGCTCAGACTCAGGACTCTCATCATCTGTCCCCAAACAGAGTGGTATATCCTATTAAGTGAATTTGTTTTTCCTGTAAGCACAAACCTCGTATCTCTTCCGGTTATTGTTCAATTCAGCGCGTCAGTCCAAAGCTAATTGACCTTCAGAGTACAGATTTCTTCCTAGTTCTTTCCTAAGGGTATTAACATTAAACTAGTGCCGAACTATAGCTCAGGCAGCACAAAACTATTGCTTCAAAGCAGGTGTCTGAATAGTATCTTTTCTCAGGATCAGGCAATGGAGACACACAGACTCTAAAGGACTTCTCAGGACTGAGCTCATTTGCTCAGGAGCTACTGCCTAGATTTTGCATTTGAAGCCCTTTATACTTTACAAGACCCCTGGGGGGGACGGTTCCTGTCTGCCCACCCACCACCCGCTGGTGCCCCCCTGTGCTGCCTTCTGGGATATTGGCTCCTGCGAGGGCGCCTGTTTCACAGACCCTGTTTATTGGCTGGGGGCAGGTCACCTGACCAAAGATGAGCCAATCAGAGGCCTTCCCTGCAATTTTTGGGAGCCGAGTCAGTGCTCTGTGACGGTGGAACAGAGATGTGAAAGTTGGAAGTTGTCGCGGGCTTTGGTTTCAGACACATGGAAGGATTGGGCTCCAGAGGAAGAGATGAAACCTCTAAGAAACGAGGAGAAAGTTCTGGGAGCATTTAAACCCCTGAGTCTAGGAGGGCCCCCAGGCACAGCTGTATTCCCTTCCTTCAGTTAGCTTATGTGAGGCCCTCCGGCATCCTTATGCAAACTTCCCCATTTTGCCTAAAACTGGGAATCCTGCTTCTTGAACCCAAAGTAGCTCTGATCATTTTACACGCCTGATCTCATCCTGTCAGGAAGGTATCATTACCTTCCCTGATTTTGGAAAGAATGAAAATGAGGCTCAGAGAGGTTAAGCGGGTATGTAAGAGTCACAGAGCTTTTGTAAAGCAAAGTCAGGAGTCGACACTGGTGGGGACCCTCAGGCCCAGGGTTTCTTACCGTACTTGCCCCATGTCCCGAGAAGACCCATGGACCCCAGCTGGCATCTAACCATCCTTGGTTCTCTAACTGTGACAGCCGTGCAAGCTTGGGCCGGGATGCCTTTGGGAGTGTCACAGTCATAACAAGGAAGGTCTATTCCCTTAGCATGCTGCCCCATCAGCCTCATGTACAAAGGGTTGTCTCTAGCTCCTGCCACTGTCGCTTAGACTTTAATTCATCAGCCTGGCTGCAGACTGTGTCATCCACCGGGATTTCACTGGTTATTAACTATCTCCAGCGTTCTCACCCGGGAGCTTGCGCCAGCTGACTTAAACTTCGGATGAATTATGCGCTATCCGCCTGGCACCCCCTCCCTGGGCCAGATCTTTCCGATACCCCAAAGACGCAGGCCCTTCCTCTGCCCACATACTTGACCCGGTGTTTCAAACTCAGCCGCGAGTTCTCAGTGTTATCTTCCGTTCCAAAGACGCGGCAGGGGTTTGTCAAAGGAGAGCCAAAGCTGCAGCTGCCTGGGCACCGGCCATGCTTGCCCTGACGTCCCCTGCTCCTCCTCCCCCTCCAGGGAACACTGGTGACGTCCGTAGCCACAGAGCAACACAGCCCTGCAGGAACTGACGAAAACCACCTTGGGACAGGTGGCTTTGAGGGACAAGATGGAAACCTGCCGGCAACAAAGCCATCAGCAAAAGCCCGACTTGTCCTTGGTTCCTGTCTCTCTTTCCGATTGGGAATCTAGCTTGAGACCCAGGCAGGGGCTGGCCAGCCTCGCTATTTTGGGTCCTCCAGAGCCACCAATTAAGACTGGTAGGGCTCAGCCCAGGAAAATAAAACACGTTTTTTTTTTGTTTTTTTTTTTGTTTTTTCGGATCCTTTTTCTTTTCCCTAAATTCTATATCAAGGAAAATAAGGATTAGCCACACACATTCAAGCAAAGAAGATGATTTTGTAAATAAAAAAAATTTTGAGAACAATAATAAAAAATATTTCCGTCTTAGCTCTGCTTCCTCCACGGAACTCTGGGTACTCCTGTGACCCTCCACACATTAACACTGGGGAAAGGTGACGCCTGACCAGTCTGACTTCATTTCTATAGGTGTGTCCTCCAGGACTGAGATCCAGAGCAGGCTAACAGTGGACGTAATGGGAGAGACCACGTCCCTCAGTCAAAGACTCTTGTCCATTCAGAGACACGTCTGTGTATGTCTGGGAGCCTTTACATACGAAACGCTCCAGCGAAGGACTCAGTCCTGAGACTCCCACTGGGTTGACTCTGTCTAGGCCACGTGTCCAGGCCAAGAGCAAGACACTTGTCCTTGTTCGGACCACGATCTCGATATTTTCCTTATAGTCGTAGAGTTGAACGTGCTTGGACAAATTATAATCGTCCGTCAGAAAGCTAGAGCCTTACTCTCTCAGCTGTACTCAAAGGGAAGGAAACACAGCAAGTTGGTGCCAAGATAGAGCTTGGAATGACAAAGCCGTGCGGCCTTAAGCGAGGACATCCAGAAGACAGGACACTACATTTCTTGGTGATATTTCGAGAAGTGTTTAGATCACTCACAACCTAAATGATATACGGGAAGTTCAAGAACCAAAAGCCCCTCCTTTTTCTTTTTAAGTTTATGTATTTAGTGTGTGTGTGTGTGTGTGTGAGAGAGAGAGAGAGAGAGAGAGATAAAGAGTGCAAGTGGGGGAGAGGCAAAGACCAAGGAGGAGAGAGAATCCCAAGCAGACTCCGTGATGTCAGCGTGGAGTCCAACTCATGGCCCCACAGACCTTGAGATCATGACCTGACCCGAAATGAAGAGTCAGATGCTTAACCGACTGAGCCACCCAGGTGCCTCCAAAGGTCCATCTTCTTAAGCCAAACAATCAAAGAACAGGGATTTTCTGAGTTCTCACTGACCAAATCTTTTATAGCTCTTACAGCTCCCAGCCTTCAGAGGTATAGTGTCCTCTCTAACCTTCCATCTTTAGACATGACTGAAAGAATGATTTGAACCAAAATTTCTGACATATGCATGCCCTTGACTTTGATGATGCAGTCCAACCTCATTTGCACAGAAATAGAAAATAGGGAGATCAGGCAAGAGGCTTGTTACAGGAAGGCTGTGGGGAGTCGGAAGCGGTAATGATAAACTGGTTACATTTATTGAGACTTCTGTCACGCCATGCCTTGGGTTGTCTGAAGAATTTCACATGCAGAAGTCATGTAATGCCCTCTGTAACTGTGTGAGGGAACCATGTGAGACACATCCACGTGTTTCAGATGAGGTACTGGGCGAGGCATCTGAAATGGGACTTGTTCTATAGAAAAGGAAATTTCCAAAGTTGAATTTCAGTTACGTATAGGAATCAATAATGGTGGGCATCAGAAGACACACAGAGTCAAGGGAAAGACTGAGTCAAGTCCAGATACTCTGGGAGTTTCAAGGAAGGAGCTGACGGGAGATCTGCCCTCAGGGGTGAACAACTGTCAAGACTAACTGTGTGCAGACAATTCTTTGGGATGAGTCCTACAGATGGTCTTCATCATCTTGAATTCACGTAGATTTTTATCCAGGCCCGAGAGAGGGGAAGACACAGAATCCAAAGCAGCCTCCAGGCTCTGAGTTGTCAGCACAGAGCCTGATGCCGGGCTTGAACTCATGAACCTCGAGATCGTGACCTGAGCCAAAGCCGGATGCTCAACCAACTGAGCCACCCGGGCGCCCCCTATGCTGTATCAGTTTTAACACCTGTAACTGAGAAGGGGTCCTGAGCAGTTAGTGGACTTGCTTTGGACCCTGAAAAATGGTCAGGAGGCGAAGAACAGATATGCTAGGAGAAGGGGAGCGTGAGTAGCAAGAAAAAGATGTGGGGCTGGGAGGTGGGAATGATAATACCAGGGCATGGAAAGGGTAGAGGATAAGCAGGGGAGAGGGGGAGTCAGGGAGCTGGGGCTGAGGACAGACTGACTTGGTCATTTCCCAACAACCCAACTTATAAATTCATCTAGAAGTGGATCTGCAGAGAAAGGCAGCTGGCCGATAGCTAGCAGTTGATCAGGCAGGCGCTGCCTCCTGACGTTGTTACCTCGGAACTTCCTCAGGGCTGTGACTGGGGTGTCTGCGAGGTGAGTCCAATACCCTCCATCTTTGCAAGAAAGGGTTGACGCCCTAGACCCTGGCGGGAAACTCTTGGTTCTTGGAAAGAGACTGGGCTGAGAGGTGTGACTGAAAGACAGTAGAGATGCTGGAAAAACAAACCAACAAACCAACCCAAACTATCAACACGCACACACGGCTTCACACATTAGCCTACTGTTCCATACAACTGTAAGGTCCCTAGTTATTTTGGCTTTCGATTATTCCTGCTCCTGCCCACACCAGCCACCTCATCAATGGCCTGGTATCTAGTAACCCTTCCTGCTTTGGTCTCCGTAGGCTTTCTGATGTCAAGCAAGCCTTGATCTCACACTCAGGAAGGAGGGGGTAGCACAGGGTTTAAATAACACCAGTCATCTCTCTGACACTTCATGGCTATGCCTACCACCCTCAAGTGCTGGTGGAATCCCCTGAGTTTTCAAGACACCTCTCAGACCAGAGCAACATTTTTTTTTTTTTACGGTATATCGCACCTGAGGAGAAGAAGGGCTTTTGGAGACCTCTGTGTGTCCTGGGTAGGCAGGTGACTGTGGAGCTGTGGAACCAGGCAGAAGGCCAAGTGGGGTGGCTGTGTACCATTCTCCTGGGGAAAAAAAAGGGCTTCCCTTGGCTCCGGGGTCAAAGTACACTGACTGCATTTGCAAATGGCCAAGCTGATATCTTGTCTGTTCCCTTCCAATTCTGGAACTCATAAGGCATGGTCACCTGGGGGGGGCAGTTGGTGAGTTTGGAGACAGCTCCTTATGAGAATCCCCGTGAAGATCCTCGGGAGGCTAGAGAGAGGGAAGCTGGGTGCACTGGACGCCGATCGCTTCTGGAATTGTGGAGAGCTCAGTTTCCCGAGAATATCATTGATAAATTTGTGTGTTTGTTTCTGGGGGAATTTGCAGAACATCACAGACATTGTCTCAGCGGATGACTCACAACCTGCGTCAGAGAAATCTGCCACCGAGCTGGTAGTCTGAGTCAAATTTTACAGTTAGAGATGATGGGGCATGAGGAATTTAAGAAAAAAGACGGTGACAAATCGAATGAAAAAGCTCATACTTTACGTCTCTCTGTAGAGCGCAATTATCTGGATGAATTTTTTATAATTCATTTAAATCCCATATGCATATTCTCTTTCGTGTATAAATATGTGCATAGATATACATAAACACATGTGTTTCTTGGGGTTTCCTAAGGTCGTTTCTTTTGTGAGCATGTCACTCCATGCTTGATTATCATTCACAGTGTAGACTGGTAGGTAAGAACAAATATTGCCCTTGTTGGAAGCATCACTGTCTTCTTTCTCTATTTTTTTTTAATTTTGGGGAGACCGCAAGCAAGGGAGGGGCAGAGAGAGGGGGACAGAGGATCAAAGCAGGCTCTGCACTGACAGGCTGACAGCAGTGAGACTGAGGTGGGGCTCGAACTCACAAACTGCGAGCTCATGACCTGAGCCGAAGTTGGGCGCTCGACCAGCTGACCCACCCAGGTACCCCGAAGCATCGCTGTCTTAAAGGCTTTTGTGAATCTCATCATATTCTCAACTGACTGGTAGACGGATCTAGTTAAAGGTAGTTTTCCTAAAATATCTATCACCTTAATTGCCAGTCTGCTAAGCTCTTATTTCTGTATGTTGGAATAATCTAGAAGTGAAGTCATACCATCCACTGAGCTGCAACCTCCTGATGGTTCTCCCTGCCCCTCCCCCAATTCTTCACAGCTTCTCATTCTCCTCTCCCCGGGGCACCCCTCAGCACAAGGATAAAGGGAATAAACAAGCTTGGGCAGCAGAAAGCTGAGGCTCCCCGTGAACTTCTGTTGCTGAGCTGGTTCTCAAAGGGGCATCTGTGAAGTGCCCATAGACTTGGGTCCGTGGGGCCTGTTTTGCCAATTGCCACTTCCCCCCACGAAAAAAAGCAAGGAAAGGGCAGAGGCTCTGATCTCGCGGAGTGATACCCCCTCACACCCACCGCCAAGCCAACACTCCTAACTCCTTCAGTTGCGCAGAAAGTGTGAACTTCTGGGGCCCGCAGCGTGGCCCGGCTCAAAGATCAGGACACACACACACACACACACACACACACACGAACGCAGGGCTTGTAGACTAAGACCTCTCTATGGTGACACTGGCTGTAAAAGTTTGCTCCCTTACAAAGAAAAAACCCCGGGGATAAATTTCTGCTTTAAATCCCTAAATTGACCACATGGGCAGCCCTCCATAACTGTCCCTGGGTCTTTTTTCTTCCTGATGAAATGTATTCGTGTCCTGCCCCTTTCTGAACAGTGCCTGAGACAAGCCTTTCTAGACTGAGTATCTTGAAATACACCATCATAAAACATAAATCTCACTTCCACAGCCTGACACATTATCTAGGTGACAAATGCCTTCTCCCCTGGAGAATCTCACACACAGAGACACGCTCAGTGACTTAGTCTAAAGGCTGCATGCCCTGGGGTATGAGGCTCCCTGTCCACACACTCCTCCCTGGGTCGTTAAAAGCTACCTACTAACCTCGCTTCACCAAGTATCTGGACTGTAGGGGGCACAGGTGCTGCTCTGGGCACCGGGACCCTGTGATGATTGGGCAGGATCCCTGGCAATGGTTGGAGAGAAGGACAGAGTGTGGGATTCTACAGCACAGCTTGGCCACGTCATGGGACGAGAGGGCCTTTAGGAAGAGGTGGGGGGGGTGCAGTGCAGGGGATGAGCAAACACTGTTGACTCGCCTCACCCAGGCTGAGGCAGGCTTCTTCAGTGACCAGTCAGCCCATGGCAGGTCCCCAACCTCCCTACGTCTGTGAAACGGGGTTAAGAAGGGTACACACCGTGGGGGGTTCCCATGAAGATTCAACGAGAGGAGTCACATAAACTGGTCTCCGAGGGCATGATCAGCCCTCCACGAGTGTTCGGGCCAGCTGACGTGCTACGTGCGAGGTACGGTCTCTTTGTAGTAAGACGCGATGCGGGGTAGACAGGTTGAGTGCTGGGGCTGTGTCATCCATGCTCGAGACTCTCTAGTACTGTTTCTGGCCTCTGCAACCCTTGCTGGGCACCCCAAGTTTCACATCTCAAAACCCTCCCAATGATTTTTTCCTACGTGCTGAGATCAGGGTAGGGTGGAATCCAATGCGGATCTAATGGGCTCTTCTGCCTTCTGGAACCCGCCCCCCCTGCCCCCGCTTGCTTTTGCCATCTCTATGACACACCGGATGAGCACCCTTCGCTTTCAATCACGCCACTGTCGTCGCCCCCGCCACACCCCTGTGACAACAACAAAAATCCACCATACAATACATGAGATCGGAAGGCTTGAGGATACATGGCGGGGGAGTGGCGACAAACGGACCTGGTAGCGTTCAGCTCTCTGCCACCTTGTTGGCACACACCCTCTCCATCCCCCTCTCTCCCCCCTGCGCCCCTTAGCCCCCTTCCATGGTATCCCTGGAGAATAACCTTCTTCTTGCTCTATCGTGCAGAGTTTTCCTGCAAGAAATTCTCCTGATGTCTCCCAATGAGTCAGAAGACACTGAAGGACACGGGGGTGTATTCTGTTTGTGCTTCACGGTACCGAGGCCCTGCTAAGTTTGCTGTGCTCACAGTGGGTGCTTAGCATGCATCGTGGTTGAACAGAAGGTTCCCCTCCTTGAAGCCCTGTGTGCAGAAAGAACTCCAGCCCCACGTTTATAATCTAATGTAGCACTTCTAATTCGTTCTGGAATGGTCTGGAGTTGTTCTCATTGATGCAGTGTCTTGTTAAATATTATTGCCAAATCGGAGAGCACGTCTGAGGACAGCAGAGGGCTAATGCGGTCCCCACCAGTTCAGGCGCAGGGAGACTCTGAGAAGTTCTGTGTCCTGATGGGACTTAGGGGTGTAACGGATGTGCTCACTAAGCAAGGCTCTTCCCTTCCCTGTGGTTCTGGGCCCAGCCTCTGTAAGAGCAAGGACTCCTTGTAGGTAGAGATGTCACACACACACACACCGACCGCCCCCAGGCCTGCCGGCGAGAAGCATCCTCCTGTAGCTTCTGCTGAAGAGTCAGCCTAAGCAGCCATGTTTCCTGACCCTCCCTTCTTCCACTGCGGGCTTGGCCGGGGCTCTGCCCCTGACTGGTGGCCACAATGTGGCTTGGTGACACGCAGAGATGATCTTTTGGAAAATGAATCTCCTGTCAGCTGGGGGAGCAAAAGCTGAGCATTTTGAAGTGGAGAGAGGACTGGAGAGCCCAGGAGGAGCTGTGTGCAAGCATTTACAGGGCTCCACAACAGTGCAGGGCAGAAAGAGCCTGGCAGGGGACGGAGGGGGAAGGGGGCAGTGAAGAGCAGTGAGACACCTGACTCGTTTCCCCGAGGTGGGCCCAAGGCCCACGTGAGAGGTGGAAAACGAGGAGAGGGATGGTCCCCAGAGATGGTGAGGCGGACATCTGTTTCCCTTCCAGTTCTCAGCCCTCACCTGTCCTTAGAGGCACCCCCTTTGTCAATAGGTCAGCAGAAATCCTTTCTCTGAGAAGTCCCCAGAAGGAAGCTGCTAGAGAGCCCATCGTGGTCAAGGACCAGCAGTGCCTCTCCATGCTTCACAACACTCTGGTTTTCTCACCCCAACAACCCCCTGACAAGGGGAGCTTTGTAACCCTGCCCAACAAGGCAAAGCTGGTCCTCAGAAAAGAAGCATCTTGTCCACAGCCATGCCACACAGTGCCCATCCCAGAATTGGAGTGGGGCCTGGGTGTTTTTACTGAGCCACACTGGCCCTCTGGCATGACCAGGGACCTCAGGCTGTTCCTCTCTCTACTCAGGGGCGGATGAGGACTGGGATAGGCTCTCAGCTATTCAGCAATGCCATCAGGCTGGACGCTGCCAGACAAGAGCAGACCTGTCTTTCTTTTTCCACCCAGAGCAGGTGGGCAGGGCAGGGCAGGGTTTCAGCTGCCCTTTCATCAGACAAGTCCAGCACGTTGGAGGTGAAGTGCTTCTCCCCAGTTAAGCTTGGCTCAAAGTCAAATGGAAACACTCATCTTTCTTTATAGCCTATCCTCAAAGGCCCAAGGCCCAAGAGCACATTGCTCATCCTTCCCAGCATGGGAAGATTTCAGAGAAGCCAGCAATGAGCCCAGGGGGAAAATGTGTGTGTGTGGTTGTAGCAGGAAGGGTCAGACTGGGAGGACAGAACTTCAGAGCAGACGGGTCAGACATTATGGATGGATAGGTGGATAGGTGGATGGTGGATGGATGGATGGATGGATGGGTGGGTGGATGGGTGGATGGATGGATGGGTTGATGGTGGATGGATGGATGGATGGATGGGTGGATGGTGGATGGGTGGATGGGTGGATGGATGGGTGGATGGTGGATGGATGGGTGGATGGGTGGATGGGTAAATGGTGGATGGGTGGATGGATGGATGGATGGATGGATAGGTGGATGGTGGATGGATGGATGGATGGATGGGTGGATGGTGGATGGGTGGATGGGTGGATGGATGGGTGGATGGTGGATGGATGGGTGGATGGGTGGATGGGTAAATGGTGGATGGGTGGATGGATGGATGGATGGATGGATAGGTGGATGGTGGATGGATGGATGGATGGATGGGTGGATGGTGGATGGATGGATGCATGGATGGATGGGTGGATGGTGGATGGATGGATCAATGCATGGATGGATGGGTGGATGGTGGATGGGTGGATGGATGGGTGGATGGTGGATGGATGGGTGGATGGATGGGTGGATGGTGGAGGGATGGGTGGATGGGTGGATGGATGGACAGATGGGGAGCCAGGAGGAGGAAGGGTGGAAGGAGAGGAATGATGAGGGGGAAGGGAAGGAGGGAGGGAGAGGAAGAAAGAAAGAAGAGGAGAGGTAGGACAGGGAGGGGGAGGAGGACGAACAGAATCTAGAGAAGACAGCTGAGGAAAGGCAAGGAAGGATGAAGCAGGTTTGTGAGAAAGTGCCTGGCACTGGGTGGGGGCGGGGTGGGCATGGGACTGTGGTGACACCTTCCTTCCAGGAGAACTAATTGGAGCAGTCTGGCCTCTGTCCTGATCTCACCACCCTTTACCTTCTGTGTCACTCTTAATGCTGTTCAGGGGAAACACACAAACTCTGTTAGGAGAAAACCAGCTCCCACAACCTCTCCAAGGGGGAGAGAAAGACGAGCCACTCAAACTCCAGATTGGCTTCTGGGTGGAAAATAGCCCTTCCACTGCCCTTTCCGTCCGGCCCTGCTAAGTCAGGGTCTTGGCAAAGAGTACCTGCCAATCAGCGATTAGGTTTTAAAAAGCCTATGAAGGTTTCCTTTCGTCCTGGCCGGTATAGCATGGGTCAGAGTAACTGGAACGTCTCTGTCCCTCTCTCTGCCCTCCCCCTCTCCGTCTTCGCAAACCCAAGGAAGATGATGGTTCTTTTCCAGAACTGCGAGCGCCGGCCCAGCCCTGCGCATCGAAATGTGCACCGCTTCCTCTGTCATTTGCATCTTAATGTTCCAAACCAACAATCATGAAGCCTTGTGTGAAAAAATAAAGAAGGATTTAGAGAAATTTGGGCTAATTCTAAACCTTGATGAATTATACCTAACTATAGAAACTTCATGATGAGGTTTTAAAAAAAAAAAGTCACTGAAATCAATTTACCACCGAGAAAGGTGCCAGATGGGAATTGAACCAAATAGTGGCATTTTCTCTAGCCGCAGTTTAGAAATTACGGGGCAGGGGGGGCGGGGTGGGGGGGAACCCTGCCTCGTATGGGAGCCTGTGTTTCAGCTCAGGCTTAGGTTGGATTTGTAAGCTTGCTGTGTGCACTTCCCTGAGGTCTGTCATTCGTTGATGACTCCTAAGCACCCACTGTGTGTGAGGCCCTTGTGCACCAAGTGCTGTCCCGATAGGTGTCACCTCTGCTTTCAAGGGCACCTGCTGGTCAGTCCGGGTCTTCGGGGTGTGTTGGCACGACTGTATCTGAAGGGCATCGTCACCGCACTCTGGGAGCCATGTCTTGTCTGCTGCCAGAAGCTGCGAGGTTTGTGGGGCTTCCCTACCTCCTTCCAGCCCCTGCTGAGCCCCTGCATGCAGCCCTAAATGCCCTGAAGCCCTCACCATGTCAACACTGGGTGGCCATCAGGGGTCCATGGTGACATTAGGGAGAAGGCTTTTCTCCCCTCTCAGTTGCTTTCTCTAAGAAGGGCTCTGAGGGCATCGTTTGTGCCCCAGTGGGGTTCTTCTTTGTCGGCGGGAGACTAGAACTTTGCATTTATTCACACCTATGACTATCAGCAACTTTCCAGCTCTCAGACGTTGGTCCGGTGACGACAACCACGTGGTGGTGACAGCATGTTTTCAAAACTTCCCCTCTTTCTCTCCCCTAGCAGTAAGGGCTCGCTGCTGGACCAAGCGCCTCCTATGTGGCCTCTCTCCTTAAAATGAATTTTCCCCTGCATGTAGACAACTGACCGGCTGGGTCTGTCTCACTGTTCACTAGTTCAGTAATTTCAAGGTTTGCCTGACGACAGAACCTTCTTTGAAAGCCCCCGTCTCCTTCCCTCAGCCGTAGGGGAGGGAGGTCTGCTGGTTTTAGGGCCAAGAGTCCCGCGGGAATCATGGTGGACTCGTTTCGACGCCCCGTCCTCCTCCCTCCAAAAATGGGTCTCTCTGACCTTATGCCTTGTGTTGAGTGGCTGGTTTGTTTTGAACTGCTTTGAAAACAAATGCTGGACACACCTGTGTCCACGGCCACCCGCAGTACTCTTTGTTCTATTGCTTAGACGAATGAATGGAAGCACAGCTGGGTCGAGTAACGCGGGCAAGGGTCAATGACGGCAGACCGGGTGGCAGACACCCAGAGCAGGGCAAGTCTCCCAGGCACTCACGATGCACTGTCTTCCCAGCAGAAGAGGCAGATTTAGCAGAAAAGAAAACCAACACAGGCTGCCCGGTTCTGTCTGAATTTCAGATAAACGATGAGGAATTTTAGTATAAGTATGTCTCAAATACTGTGGGGGACACCCTTCAACTACCACTCAAAAAAGATTATTTGTGGTTTATCTGAAATTCGAATTTAACTGGGCATCCTGTGTTGCATCTGGCAACCCACCTGCCCAGGGCAAGTTTTATTCTGTCTCTCTCTCTCACTTTTTTTTTTTTTTTAATATTTATTCATTTTTTGATAGAGACAGAGCATGAGCGGGGGAGGGTCAGAGAGAGAGGGAGACACAGAATCTGAAACAGGCTCCAGGCTCTGAGCTGTCAGCACAGAGCCCGACGCGGGGCTCGAACTCACAGACCGTGAGATCGTGACCTGAGCTCAAGTTGGACGCTCAATGGACGGAGACACCCAGGCACCCCCACCCCCCGCCCTCTCTTAATAAAATCACTGCCTTCCGCTGAGTTTTATTTCTGTATGTCATGCGACGAGTAAAATTTAGGGAGACAATATTTAGCTTTAAAATTGAAAAAAAGGAAAGCTACATCGTTCTTATACTGATGTGCTAAATCTTTCCGCTGACGATTTTTACCACTGGTTTGGCCTATCCTGTCTCCCCTTGGTTTAGCGGTAGAACCAGCCCACGTCCTGTGGGTCAATTCTGTGACCCATTGGGTGATTGCCCTCTGGGTGGAAACAAGGTTCCAGTCTCCCAGAACCAGCGAGGAACTTGATTCTTCCCCACCCAGAAGTACTCAAGCAGAGGGAAACTTCACTTCCGCGAGAACTGATCTTTAATGTCAGAAAGACACGAGATGGGTGTATCCAGCTCCGCTTAAGTCCACTGGTGAGACCCGTCATGTCACAGTTTTATCCAGGGCATGAAGCTTTGGCTCGGGCACAGACTGGATTGTGATTTTTCTGGTCAAGCTTCCCCAGGGTCGGATCTGCCAGTAAAAGCCTGCCACATTCTGGGACGCTGCCTCCGGGGACTAGATGCCGGCTGATGTGGCTGAATCAGGACACGCCACACCTGACGTGAGCTGTCGATAACTGGGCGACGCCCAGAAATGAGAATGTGTCCGCACAAAGCCGGGCCAAGTGCAGGACCAGCCCTCAGCGTGCCTTTGACCGGCCCGAAGGGAGCCGGCTGCTTGTCTGTAAACAAGCGTTCCACAGCAAGACACATCCTGCTTCCCCTCCCCAACTGTGGTGTTTGTTTTCCCGACCAGTGCACAGAAGACAGAAGGCTGTCTCTGCCATTTCTTGCTGTCACAAGAGTCCCTCTGCCTGCTCTCCTCACCCGGGTTCCCTGAGAGAATGTGGCCCCGATGCCCTAAAGGGTCCAACATAACTTCTCTCCTACGTATCTAGACTGGGACTAGTTTGTGTGCTATTCCTGGAACGCAGAGGAAATAACTGCTAAAGAAATTTTCTGTAGGAGCTTAGTTCCCTGCCAGAACCCCCAGAGAAAGGCTGAGAGAAGCTGCTAGGCACCCCCGCCCTGATGCAGGGGTCCTGCCCGCTCCCATGCAGCACCTGAGCTCTCAGGAAAATGGCAGATGGAGGGCATCTGATGGATTCGTCAACACCAGACAGAAGCAGTTAACACAGCATAGAGACTTTGCTCGGACTGTTCTTTACCCACACTTGGGCTTAGACCGGCAATCCCTTCCTCTTTTAGTATCTAGGAAGCATTTTTGTGTCCTTTTTTGGGCTATTTGGTATGACCTTTGCCACAAGTGGCTACAGACAGATCCTTTGAAAAACGCCATCCTGGGATTTGCAGGCCAGCTGATGCTGCAAAAACCTCAGAGCGGTGGCATTGCTCAGTGCCTGTATCCTGAGCTAGGCACTGGCCCAGACCTAATAAGGTTAAGAGCCTTATGTCTATTTGTGACCACAGGGATAAAGAGGTCACGTCCCCCACGACATGAGCGGAGAGCGCTCCCAGGCCTGTGCATGGAATGTGCGAGAGCCCCGCTGATCGGGGCCCCAGCCTGGTGTCGCATCGTCTGGAGATATCGTCTGCATTTGATTGACTGGGCTAACATTTACAAGCCAAAATGTGAGCCTTTAACCCTTTTCTCATTTGGTATCAAGTTTAAAAAAAACAAGCAAAAAATATCACTGGAAGCCCCGGTGGTGTATTTGCAGAAGTGAGCGTAAGAAATAGAGAAAAGGTAAGAAAACACCCTCACATTGGCCCCACTTACTGAGATTCAGGTAGTCCCCCCCTCATGAGGTCTAGAGGAGGTCTTCCTCGTGGTGATGTTTACGCAGGGTGGGTTTGGAAATTTCTAACTGAACGGTTTTCTGCAGGCGGCACCCAGGAGACACCACTTACCAGTGAGATGCACACACATCATAGGAGATCAGGACTGATCTCTCAGATCAGAGAACCCATTAGACCCCGACCCTGACCTTGCCTGATGAAACTGTGGGCAGCTCCTGTCACTTAACGGCCCAGAAGAAGGTCTCTCCGACGTGATCTGTAACTGTATTTGCAACACGCGTCTAGGCTGTGGGACGGTCAGCTCTGTGGCAGGGCAAAGACCCGGGGAAGGTCAAGGCCGGGAGCAGAGCTGTGTGCTGAGCAGACGTTTGGGGAACAATGTGGAGGGAGGAGGTGGGTGGGGAACGCACTCATTCCTTGTGTCTTATTTTCCATCTTTCTTGATGATAAGTTTGTACTTTTTAGATGGTCGGAAAACCAAGCCCAAATAGAACTATGATTTATGGTTCACGATTTATAGAGTTGAGATCATGTACTTTGAGGAGTTCTGTCTGTCATCTTTCTGACCGTTCATATTGTTCTCCCTTTGGAAATTGGGGGGTGCTCCCCCCAGGCGATGTTTGCTTGACGGTAAATGGTAACACGATTGGGTAGGAGAGCATATCTTTCCGATAGCAAGGCCTGTTTGGAATGAATGATGGATGAGATAGGGGCCTTCTGTGCCCTGGCAGACTACGTTATTCCAGAGAGCTGGGAAGACCGCTCCCCAAATATTTCCTGTACTATTTAACGGAGCCTGAGATTCCATCATCGATAATGCATCCCTGTGTGCTCGCCATCATCCTCTGTGTGTCGGGGGCGGGGGGATCCTTTCTAACAGCCAAATACTTCCGGGGGGCATAACACGTGTGTGCATTTAGTCCTGCCAGAATTGTCATCTTCAGATTCTTCTTTCAGGGAGGGCACCCTGAAGAATAAAACTAGAAAAATGCGGATCGTCACTCGTATTCTTTATCCTCACCACCCACATGTGAGTTTGGCGGGTCATTCTATCATGTCGTCCCAGTTAACTGTCCCTTCTTTCTGCGAGGGACATGCATGTACCCACACACATACTCACAAATGCGTGCTCCAGAGAAACCGTGAAAGCACATGTTTTGTGAGCAAATGTATTCGGTTAAAAATAAAAGGTAGTGGCACCAACCCAGACTCATCGATATCCATTTCATAGCGATTTCTGGGATACCTTCTGCTAAGGGTTGAATTGTGTCTCCCAAAAAAAGATATGTTAAAATCCTAATCCCCTGTACCTCAGAATGTCACATAATTCAGAAATAGGGTTGTTGCAGATGTAATTAGTGGAGATGAAGTCATGCTGAATGGGAGGGGCCCCCCCATCCAACATGTCTGGTGTCCTCAACAAAAGGAGAAATTTGGACACAGAGACACACACACAGTGAAAACTCCATGTGAACATGAAGACGGCCATCGACAAACCAAGGAGAGAGGCCTTGACAGATCCTTCCTTCCTAGCCCTCAGAAGGAATTAGCCTTGCCAACACCTTGATTTTGGACTTGTGGCCTCCAGAATCGTGAGACAATGGATTTCTGTTGTTCAAGCCACCCTGTCTGTGATACTTTGTTATAGCAGCCCTAGCAAACGAGTACAACTCCTTTTTAATTTTAATTTTTTTTAATGTGTATTTATTCTTGAGAGAGAGAGAAACAGAGTGTGAGTGGGGGAGGGGCAGAGAGAGAGGGAGACACAGAATGCAAACCAGGCTCTAGGCTCTGAGCTGTCAGCACAGAGCCCAGCGTGGGGGCTGAAACCCCAAACTAGGAGACCGTGACCTGAGCCAAAGTCAGATGCTTAACCAAATGAGCCACCCAGGTGCCCAAATGCATATAACTTCTAACCCTTATTTGTTCCATGGCTTTGTAGGACACGGTTCTTCAATGAAAACTGAGTACTGTTGAAATCTAGTTGAGAATTTTCTGGAGGAAACCTACTAAAAAAGTAAATAAAGCAAAGAAATAAAGAATACACAAGCATATGGAAATAAATGATCGTTACAAAGCACGGGTTCACTGGAATGGAAGAATGACCAGCTTCAGACCAGGAACACTTAGGTTCGAGTCTCAGCTTTGCCATTTCCTATTGAGTTGACTTTGCGAAAGCCGTTTGGAGTTTCTGAACTTTTATTTTATCAATTTTTATTATTTATGCTTGGTTTCTCAGGAGTCTCCTTGCTGGGTGGTTATTAAACCCTGGGTTGTAATTCAGACTCTTAACTCATTGACTTTGGTTAACCTCCAGGCCAGCCTTAGGCACGAACATGGACGCTGTTATCTGACGGGACAGCAAAATCCAATGTCCCGTTTCAAATACCCGTCTTCCTAGGGGAGCTGGTTTTGAATTCTGGCTCCCAGAATGGCTCGGGTTATTTTCAAGAAAGAGGGAATTAGCTTAATGTCAGGCTCAGTAGAGTTCCACTTATTATCCAAATGTTATCTACTACACTGATTCCAGAGGCATTGCTTTGTGAAAGTTTGATCATTCCAAGGTTACACCTTCAAGTCCTGTAAACTGAAACATAAATCTCATACAAAGTGAGGAGGCTTTTTCTCTTGAGCTTATGTGTGAGGAGGGCTGTGGCCTGAGTAGGACATTGTCAATTTGTTGGTGCCTTCATCCCTTCCAGGATGGCTGTGGATCCTCACCCCCTAGGGACAGACTTTCACGGACAACTAGGAAGAGGGGAGATGAATTCAAGTTGTCTATCTAGTCACAGGCAAGAAGAGTCGCACAAGGAATGTACTCTCTGAGAGTCTGCTTCTCTTTCTGAATTTTGTTCTGTCCTGCACAAAGTTCAGTTGAATGTGTCCCTCTGATGTCTAGTTAGCTCTATTTCCCTTTCCCAACTGAAAGACACCACCTGGCAAAGCAACTGGGTGCCCAGGACACAGGAAAGGAATATGGCACCCACAGGCTCGGAAATGGTCTATCTCCTACCTTCTGTGTGCAGGTGTTGAATTTTGGAGCTGTGAGGGACCTTAAAGATCCTTTCTTCCACTCTTAGTGGAGGAATGCACACCATCGACACCTTCCCTTGTACATAATTTCCTACTGTCTCCTCAAAGACTCCTGCATATGGGGGATTTACTGCTTCACAAGTTTTATTCAATATCTAGGCTTTTGTTATCGTGGTTGGAAACTCTGTATTTGTACGGAAAAAACAAATTCTGCATCTAGTTTTGCCCTTAAAGCCATAAGAATAAGACAAATCCCAGCGCACTCCAATGGCTCTTCATATGTTGGAACACAGCTTTTGTGTCCCTTCAGACTTCTCTTCTTCAGGCAAAACATCTCTGGTGCTTTCAGTCATTCTTCCATCGTCAGGATTAAGAGCGATTTTCACCATCCTGAGTGCTCTTTCGCATACCCGGCTGTTTAGGAAGGACATTTGCCAATGTCCTTGTTATAACACTATACCCAGAGTTGAACAGCATGCTCCCGATGTGGACAAACCAGCTGAGAGCAGGATCTACATGGGCATCAGTGTAGACTGAAATCTCACCGGGCTTGCCCTTGGGTAGAAACTTATGCCACTCACTCATACCAAGGCGCCTGCTGACTCTCACTGTTTTCTATTTTCATGAGATGTTCATTCAGGGGTGGCTACAAGAGGAGACACAGAAAAAATGCAGGAAAACAAAATTTCTTATACTCACAGGCCCTAGAGAGATAGTCGCTGCATGACAAGAAGGGCCACTCGTAGTGGGGGACATGCTAAGGGAGTGGGTTCAAACACTGACATGAGGAGCCAAATGAAGGGGTGAGGCCCCCCGTGAACAAGTGCCTAATCTGGGGGTCACAGTGGAGTACACAAGAAAAGGCATGAGGGGATTTCATTTTAATGTTAGTAGGTCACTGTCAGGGAGGGCAAGAAGGGAAACTTTTAGAAGGGACTGGCCTTATACTGACACACCTGACCACGCGGGCAGGATGCTTACAGCCCATTTGTGGCAATGCTGAGGTGGCAGAAAAATATGAAGCTTTCAAATTTATGGTACACTAACCCAATGGTCCATACTTTGAGCCCCTGGGTCATCTTCTCCAACTCGAGGTGACATAGAGACTTTAAGGTGGGGCGTGAGGCATGAACATCAGCTCTTTCTAGTCTTTTTGCCCATTGAATTGAGGATGCTCTAGCCTGGGCTGATTTTCCAGTCCCCAACATGGGGATGTTTGATCTACCCCGGGCCAGAACCTTTACAGAGAATTTGTCACCAAATTCTTTTGCAGATCAAGGTTATAGGGTTAGCATGTGTAGCCAAAAGCCATGTGACAGTAATAAGGAGAGCTCCTACTGATTCCGGTCAAAGAGAGGACCATTCCAATGGGCATCCAGAGACAGGAACAGAAGAAAAGAAGCATCAGGTTGCCAAGGGTAATTGAGGTTATGAAGATTCAGTGTCTGGAATTAATTTCCTTTTAAATATCACACTGCCAAATGCTCACCACCGTCAGGAAGGCTGAATTAACTCCCCCCTCCCGAGGGTCTCTTTATCTCTGTTCCTCACCCTTTCCCTATCTCTATTCAACAAAGATCTGAGGAAGTATTTTAGTATTTATGAAAGATAAGCTTGCTTATCTGGCTCCTTTTGGCGAAGATGTAATTCACCAGCTAATCTCAGCCAGTTGTACCACTGATGACATAGTTCACTCTGTACAAGTCCCTTCATTTCTGTGGGAATGTAAAATAATTTGAGTTCTTTCTTAGCTTCTTTATATTATGTCTCTTCTAGTCTAGGCCCCATGGTTTGAGTTTCTGAGGGCCAAACTCATAAAGGATTCAAAAGCTTCCCTGTCATAGTAACTGCTATGGTTTGGGGAAGGACCCCATTCTCCTTGTCACCAGCCCAAACAATTATAATTGGAAGAGTTAATGGCACAGCATCGAGTTACATCTGCTGGTCATGGCAGCCCATGAATGGCCATTAGTCACTCTTGGGAGTTGCTCTGGGGGCAAGCTGTGAAAATCTGCCTTACATATTTATTGCTCTTACTTCTCCCATGGATATAGAGCCTAAAACAGGCCTATCATGTCAGACAATCCATGCAGAAAGTGAAACTCGTACATGCTTTCTCTTTTGACTGGCCGCGGCGATATTTTTCACAGAGGTGATTGAAAGGTACAACACAACTCCGCGTTAGTTCTCAAGTGAACACAGACCCTTAACACAGTGTTTGCAGAAGAGGGACACTGCCGAATGGTGATTTAATACAAACTCCCACATATTTACAGAATATCAAGCCAGCGGTGACCCAACTAGACCAAACAAACACTGACTTTCTCTGCTCTTAGCACGGCCGGCCTGGTTCTGCTCATTCTATCTCCTGCCCTCCGCTTGCTCTAAGTCAACAAAGCTTCTGCAAACAATCATTCTGTGATTTACTTGCCTGATTTCTCTAGTGGATTCTTTGAGAGCCAAGGACTAAGGCAAAGGCAGGTGAAGGAAGAAAAGGACACGTGTGGCTGAGTGGCCTCACAGACTGCGGTGTGAGGCCCGCTGCTGGCACAGGGGCCAGGGTCATGTCAGGCACGTCCCTGGGGCCTTACACCTGCCTCCCATGGAGCTTTCCATGTGAACACCACCTATTCGGAGAGCCGCGGCACAAGTGGTTCTATAGGAAACCATCACTCCCCATTGTGTGCTGTGGAAACTGGAAAGCTGTTGGCTTTTTATTTTTTTCCAACGTTTTTTTTTTTTTTTTTTTTTTTTTTATTTATTTTTGGGACAGAGAGAGACAGAGCATGAATGGGGGAGGGTCAGAGAGAGGGAGACACAGAATCGGAAACAGGCTCCAGGCTCCGAGCTATCAGCCCAGAGCCTGACGCGGGGCTCGAACTCACGGACCGCGAGATCGTGACCTGGCTGAAGTCGGACGCTTAACCGACTGCGCCACCCAGGCGCCCCTGTTGGCTTTTTATTTTTAATCATTTTTCAGAAGAACCACAATAAACTAGAATGCTCAGATGTTTGATCTCAAAGCCATTTTAAATTCTATTTCTATTAGGTTTCCTGCCATGGGTCCACTTTTAAAACACGAGAACTCTGGGTGCGCCTGGGTGTCTGGGCAGTTAAGCATCTGACTTTGGCTCAGATCAGGATCTCATGGCTTGTGGGTTTGAGCCCCGCATTGGGATCTGTGCTGTCAGCTCAGAGCCTAGAGCCTGCTTCAGATCCTGTGTCTCCCTCTCTCTCTGCCCCTCTCCCACCCCAGCAAAATAAACGTTAAATAAACATTAAAAATTTTAAGTAAATAAATGAAATAAAACATTAGAACTCTATAAAAACGGATTATCTGCAAATGGTGAACTATTAACTAAAGCAGCGTTTCTTAGACCATCTACACAGGAGTCTTCTGAGGTGTTCATAAAAAAGCAGATTTCAGCTTTGAATCTTAGATCTTCCAAATCAGAATTTTTAAGGCTGACACACAGCTATCTGCATTAGGGAAGGTCCCCAGTGATGCTTTACCCACATCAGAGTTTGAGAATCATTACAGTAGCTGTGTGACCCGATAGCCTGACCTTTCTGAATAATAAAAGGATTTAGTGAGTCTAGAATCCGATGAGCTTATCAAAAAAAAAAAAAAAAAAAGCTTTCAAAACAGATGAATAACAAAACCTGTTCTGGAAAAATCCCCAAATGGAGGATAAAGTGGCCTCGTGAAAAATGTAGTATACGGATCTCTGCGAAAGTAACCATTCACTAGTCCTTCTCCGTGGGGCCCTCAAACAGCTTGACTGGGCCAGCCCCACTCACCTCCTAGAGCTGAACCCACCAGCAGTTTGGGGTGTGGGGTGAAGGTGGGGTGAGGGGGGTTAGGGTTGAGACAGGGCTGTGTGCATGTGTGTGAGGAGCACAGCCAGCAGTTGGGGTGCGAATTGCAGATCTAGAAGCCCCCACGCATAGGTGGAGACAAGCCCAAGGTGGGGGAGGAGGACCTATCAGCCCGGGGCATGGCCGTCAGTCCTGGGCCACAGGTTATTGCACAGTCTTTTGTGCTGCTAAACCCACTGGTCAACCAGGTTAGGATGATGATAGGAACTTGAGCTCTCTGAGGTCAAGGATGATTTCTATCAGCTGGCTCTCTCAGGGGGAATAAAAACCCCAGAACAACTGCTTCTTCTTCTGTGTCATTCATTTGACCGGTCAATCACAATGGAATCTGAAGTTTGTCGAGAGCCAAGGGGTCAGCATTTTATCTTTTTACGGCTGATAGAGACTCTTGCCAAAGCCCCAGGCGCATGAAGGTAGTTCAACAACGCATTAAATTTATTACTGGGTTGGGAGGTGACAAAATTGCCCCCAGGGCCAAAGTCTACGGAAAAAAGAACAGAGCTCTTTGCAGGCCTGAAATCATACACGATGTCAGCAGGTTGACGGAGGTTGGAAGGTTAGGAGGTTGCTTTGAAATCCAGAACTGCTAAGGTAATCAACCTGTTTGTGCCTTTCTAGGCTCCTTCTCTCTTTCTGAGCCAGGTTCTGAACAATTCACGTTTCTAGGCCAGGGTGTGTGTGTGTGTGTGCGCGCGCGTGTGTGTGTGCGTGTGTACGCGTTTATGTGTGCATATGTGTGCTTATGCGTGCGTGTGTTTCTGTATGTGTTTTTCCAAGCTGACGTTTTCCATGCTCATGGTCTGTGGAAGAAAGAGGTTAGAAACGGTCCGTGGCTGTGCCAAGAGAGGTCTCTGACATAGCAGTGAGAAGTCAGAAAAGCTGGGAGGAGAAAGCTTGGTTTACTCATTAGGGACCAAGTTCAGTCCCGGGACCTCGAGGTTCCCAAGCTGGTTTGTCCCCAGGATCTGAGCCACAGCCCAGCCTCTCTCTGCATCATTTTTTGGGAACAGGCTGCTGAAGGGAGGGAGCACAGACGTTTCCCTTTGTAGGGCCCCCCGGCACCCCCCCCCCTCCTCCGCCGCGCTGCCTCAGCTGTAAGAAGGCCCTTCTCAGCCTTTCTCATCCTGGAAGCCTTGTACAGATCAGGCCGAGAAGCTCAGCAAACGGGGACCAGCATTAGGTGTGTTAGAGCCAGTACAGCCAGGGAAGGACTTCCTTCCGGACTGGGGATCCACCTCAACTCTTCATCCTGGGATGAAAAGCAAGAAGAAAGAAATGCATATACTGCACAAGCCAGCTTCTTCTTAAAGAGGAAAAGCTCCGTTTCCACCTTCCTGTGCTCTGTTCCTGGGGTGTCAGGAGAACACCCCTGCCAGCTGCTGGCACCCCATAACCGCTGGAAGGCCAGGGGTCACTGCCGCTGACTCTCCGGGAGCCGCTGGCCCCGGGCCTGGCAGCCCACCTGACCCCTCGGCGTCACCCGCTGTCACTTGTCACTGGGTGAGTCTGGCTGCAGTCAAGTCACACGGACTCCCCTGGGACCTGAGCTGTGACTTCTCTCGCTGCAGCCTCTGTCAAGAGTTGCTCACAGCAACATTGCCTTTTGCAGACTGCTATTCAGAGGGTGTGATGCTGTGTCCCAGCAGTGTGTGCCCAGAGAGGACGGCACCGTGAGACAGCTGTTTTCTGGAACGCCAGGAGCTGTCATAGGAAGTCTGATAAGAACTTTGATAAGAACTCAGGGCACCTGGTTTGAACAATCACAAGAGGAGGAATAGCCCAGGGTTTCACGTCTCGGGTTCAAGTTTGGGGGAGGGAGTTTCCACCTCTTTCTTTGCACGGGAACCCTGAATTCATTTCCGCAAGCTTTCCCCTTCCGTGAAACCAGAAAAGATTCCACGGCAGAGCCGCCGTTGGGCTAAAATGATAAGGGATTCTGGATTAGCACGCCGTTTCCCTAACAGATCCACAGGAGTTTTTTTGGTCCTCATTTTCTAGCAACTTGCCATGATGAATAATTTACCAAATACCAATGAGAAGTCTGTGTCTCCTGATTCATCTAAACTCCGTAGCCCCAAGTACCCGCAGGGACCTCTGTTCCTTTCCAATCAGATCAGTTAGCACGAAGCAACATGGGTGGCAGCGATTTAGGGGACTTTTTTTTTCTTTGCACTCAAACATCGAATGAATGCTTTGCCTGTGGGAAAGCAACAGCCCCACAAAGCCCTTGGAATTTGATTTATGAGTTGCTATTTTGCACTTCATCCATCTGCAGTGCCAAGCTGCACCAAAACCTACTTAGCAGTTAGTAACGGCGGCCTCACACTCACTCAGCTTCCAGCGGACAAGCAGCGGGTCCCCCACCCCCAGATCCCCGTCCTTAGCAGGATCCGGGGGACTCCTGGCTTCTCTTGGTTTCCACCCAGCCACAAGCTGCTCGGCTTCCAGTCTGTGTGCACACAGTCGCTACGAGGAGCCTGGCCCCCATCTGGAGTCCGCTCACGGCCAGCTTTGTTCTGGCCGTCTTGGGGGTTGAGATGCTGGAGAAAGATCGAGTGATGCACGTATTACCCTCGACAAGTGGCTGGTGAACTCCTGGCTGCCAGTGACACCTCTGATCCACCCTGTCGGCGCCCTCCAGGCCGTGCTGGTCAGAGCGGTTCCAAACCTGGCTCGCTCCCACCACCCAGCGTGGTCACCTTCTGCTGCTCGTCTTCCAGAAATGACTTCATCTCCTATTTCTCCCCCTCATCCTCTGCCCTCAGTTCATTTCTGTGTAAATCTCTCTTGCCGTTTTCCCTGTGGGTTTCCAAGGCTCAAAAGTGCAGTGGTTTTATGCAAAGGTTTTTCAGTCAACGGAATCCATTTGTTTGTAAGAACAGAAATGCTACGCAAAGTCCGATTCGTGAAACAGATTAGAGGAGAATTTCCTGGCTTGGCCTCTCCGCCTCGCTGAGCCGCAGGGAACCTCTATTTTGGGGTACCTCAAAGCACAGCTAATCACCAGGCTGATAGGTCCCTTTCTAGAACCTTCCAGCTTCTCATTCATCTTCTTTCCACACGGGCCTCTTCTTTTTCCAAAATCCTTGGGTCTCTGACATGCCATTAATTTTTTCCCATTATTTTTCAGGCTTTTTTTTTTTTTAAACCAAAGTAAGAAAACATAAACTCCTGGGGTGCCTGGGTGGTTCAGTCAGTTGAGCGTCTGACTCTTGATTTCAGATCAGGTTATGAGCTCATGGTCGTGAGATTGAACCCTGCATCAGGCCCACCTGCTTAAGATTCTCTCTCCCTCTCTCTCTCTCTCTCTCCTTCTCTCTCTCCCTCTCTCAAAACAAACAAACAACCAAAAAAGAACCCTTCTCTCTGGCCCTATTGATCATTGTACTTTCTGTTCTATTTCTATCATTTGTTTCCATTTCTCAAAGAGGTAATTTGCACAGCCTTTTCCTGGTGCATACATGACAATGGCCCCACTTGACGCCCTGTGAGTAGGTGGACACATGAGCAAAAGTTCCCTCCTACCCCCCATCCAAATGTCTCTCTGTGATGTGACTTTACTGCTTTGCCCATCAAGATGAGATCGTTACTTCGCCCTTAAATCTAGGCTCGGCAACCCGGCTTGCTTTGGCCAATGGGGTATAAGCAACTATGATGTGATACAAACAGAGGCTTGGAAAGTGCTTGTGCTCTGGGCCTTTTCCTCTCTTTCTTCCGGAAGCCCTCTCCCTCCATGGAAGAAGGCCAGGACAACCTGAAGAATGATAACAGACGTAGCCCGGTCCCCCCGATGGTCTCAACTGGCA
This sequence comes from Neofelis nebulosa, assembly GCF_028018385.1. Taxonomy (NCBI): domain Eukaryota; kingdom Metazoa; phylum Chordata; class Mammalia; order Carnivora; family Felidae; genus Neofelis; species Neofelis nebulosa. The sequence goes on along the minus strand of NC_080794.1, from coordinate 3,463,831 downwards.
GCAGTGAACGGCCAGCACCCACGGCTGGACATTTGAGCAAATAATCTGAGGCAAAGAGAGCCCGGCCAACCCCATGGCTGACAGCAGAACTATTCAGACAACCCACAGATTTGGGAGTAATAATAAAAAATTAAGCCCAGGGGCCCCCGGGTGGCTCAGTCAGTTAAGCGCCCGACTTCAACTCAAGTCCTGATCTCATGGCTCATGAGTGCGAGCCCCGCATCGGGCTCTCTGCTGTCAGGACAGAGCCTGCTTCGGATCCTCTGTCCCCCTGTCTCTCTACCTCTCCACCCCGACTTGGGCTCTCTCTCTCTCTCAAAACTAAATAAACACTTAAAAAAAATAAGTCCCTTAAATTGTGGAGTGATTCATCATATAGCAGCAACTCATTGATATATCCTCCATTGACTTAGTTTATAGGCAGGTAAGAGTTGCATTAAGTCTCTCCTTGGAGATCTTCATTTACCTATGCATCCCTGTTTACGTGGTAATAAAAGAGTGGTGTCTGCAGTTCAGGAAAATGGTCTTCAAATAGGATTTCTGTACCAGCTCTTCAGCTCTCTGGCCAAACCTTGACATCAACAGTGACCCAGTAGAATAGAATGAGCCCATCCAATTAACGGTTAATAGGTGTGGGTGTGTGTGTGTATGTGGTAACAGCATGCATGCATGCTCAAGTTATTTATTTATTTTTGAGGGAGAGAAAGAGAGAGTGTGAGCGGGGAGACGGACGAAGAGAGAGGGAGACACAGAATCCGAAGCAGGCTCCAGACTCTGAGCTGTCGGCACAGAGCCCGATGCGGCGCTCGAACTCACAAACCGTGAGATCATGACCCGGGCCGAAGTCGGACGCTCAACCGACTGAGCCACTCGGGTGCCCCTGTTTGTTTATTTTTAAATGGCTCACATGACTGTGTGGGCTGTCATGTCCAGAGTCTAAGGCAGGCCAGAGACCCAGGGCGCAGTCGATGTTGCCATCCATGTCTTAAGGGTCATCCTATGGCAGAATTCCTTCTTCTTTGGAAGACCTCAGTCTTTTTTTTTCCACTAAGGTTTCAACTGATTGGATAAGGTCCTCCCACACTGTGGAAGGTAATTTGCTTTGTTCTCATTTAAATACTAATCTCATCTAAAAATACACCTTCGCTGGGTGGCTCAGTGGCTCAGTCTATGAAGCGTCCAACTCTTGACCTCGGCTCAGGTCATGATCTCATGTTTCCCAAGTTCGAGCCCTGCGTGGGGCTCTGTGTCAACAATGCCACGCCTGCCTGAGGTTCTGTCTCCCTCTCTCTGCTCCTCCCTGGCTTGCTCTCTAGCTTTCTTTCAAAATAAATAAAACTAAACTTGAAAGAAATTGTTAAAAAAACACATACTTTCGCAAAAACACCTGAAATACTGTTTGACCACATACTGGGGTACTGTGGCCCAGCCAAGGTGACACATGAAATTAACCATCACACTACCTTTGTTGCTGATTGTATCCCCAGGCAAAGTCATTATTCCTAAGAAAATCACTGTTGCTCCTGACCACATAGTTATCATCTTGGACTAAGGTGGCTGGCCATAGCAGATTTCCAAATGGTCGTGATCTGGGTGGCTGTGTGTCATTCGTGACTGATGGATCATGCCAGATATTTCTTGTTTTTGCTTCCCTCTTTATGTCTGCTTGATTAATTTCAAAGGGGTGGGGAGTTGTGTCTATCAGAGAACTCACCTAAACCGATAGAAACTTAGGAAAACCCAAATAAATGCAATTCCATTTTGATGGAACAGTGTTAGGGCGTGCAGGATCGAGACCCCAGCTTCTTTTCTTAAACGTGGTTGGAATTAGAATGGCATTACCCAGGAGTAAACGTGTCAGAGGAAGCTAGTGTGATTTCACAATCCTTTTTGTACGGGCTTTGAAAGTCTTTGTCAGTTATGCAAAAATCTTCTAAAAGGAGAAGGATTAAAGACATGAGATATAAAGACGAGAGCAAAAGAAACGAATGTGGTTAATAACAGATATGTGGGCTCTCGAGGATATTAACATAAATAAAAATTCATCATGAGAAATAATTATGTTCCCCATTGTGGCCCACCCTCTAATTCTCTTGGGCACTGAAAAATAATGGGAAGGTTAACACATTTCTCACATTTCTAAGCATGTTATTATTTCTTGCTTACACAAAAATTACATAAAAGCAATCATTTGGAATCTGGGAGTAAATGACATATAGCAGACTCGGGTAAAAGCTTAACCAAAATAGAAAAGCAATCTGGCATTGCTGACAATATTGTCATAAAAATATTACATTTTTTAAGGGAATTTCTCAGAATTCAATAACAACATGTTTAGGAGCTAAATTGAGTCATTTGCATATTGTGGCAAAGTAAAAACACAATAATCTCATTTTTTTGCTGCCTAATAGGATTTCCTAGGGCTAGATTGCTGGAACCAGTCTGCCCATCATTCCCTCCCTTCATGATTTTTCTTTCACCAACCCCTGCTCTCCCTCTCTGCTTTACCTCTATTTCATTTCTTTTCTTTTTTTTCTTTAAGTTTATTTCTTTATTTGGAGAGACAGAAAGCATCGGCAGGGGAAGGTAGAGAGAAAGGGAGAGAGAGAGAATCCCAAGCAGGCTCTCTAGCTGCTAATGTAGAACCTGACATGAGACTCAAGCTCACGAACTGTGAGATCATGACCTGAGCTGAAATCAAGAGTCGGACGCTTAACCGACTGAGCCACCCAGGGCCCCTTTGCTTTACCTCTATTTCTGTTATTCTGTCCCATCCCATGCTCCCTTTGTTTCTCCCCTTTCTATCGGTTTCTTATTCATGGAAAGTGACTCCAACTACCTGCTAGTAACCCATTCCTGAGCAGAGAAAATGAATCATCCTCTCTCATCCATTTTCTTACTGAACCTTCTTTTCCCTCCAAGTCTGGCATTATTATCATTGCTGTTATTATTTTCCTGGCTACCTCTTTCTAGGTCAGGTCAAGAGAACTGCTGGATGGCCATTCACTGGGAGGTCAGGTAAAATCCCACCACATCTAGAAAAAGAGCATCGTCTGCTTACTGAAGTTTTGTGTACACATGCGTGGTTTTTTTCGGTTATTTCGTCTTGTTCCACCCAAATCATTCGGAGAATCACTACAAACCTTCAGGACCAGAATAGCAGGGTGGTTAAGAGGACAGGCACTCATATTCATTTGCCTGGTCTCAAATTCAAACTCTACCATTTATTGGTTTGGGGCCATAAAAAAACCTACTTGATTTTTCCTGTTCTGCAGTTTCCTTATCTATGAAATAGGAAGAAAGGTAGACCCTTAACTCGAGGAGCTGCTGGGAAGATTAGATCAGCTAATGAACTTGAAACACCTGACATATTACCTTGCACAGATGGGCATGGCAAGTGTAAATGGCGTCCACCAACCTAGGTGTTTGAGAAATGTCACATTTCTTTACTTGCTACTTAATTAGCTTCCTCTCACGAGCTAGTAATTCCATCTCACGTATTTGGGGTTTTCCCTCGGGGTCTTTTTAAGGTTCCGAGGTCCCAGAGGGTGGCCACTGGTCATTACCCTCTGCTCACCCATGCTCTGCTGGGGCGTCCAATGTTCTCCCCCTCCCCCCATCGCGGGCTTTTCAGGTCAAGTGCCTCTTTGGACGTGGAGTTCTGAGAGAGGCTGGGAGCCACTGTCCTTGTGATCTCACTCTTGTCACTTCCTCCTGCAGGCTTGTCACACCCTGAGGGTTGCTGGGAACCAGTGTGGGACCCATTGCTCTGTCATCCATACAGCTCACTACTCCTCCCTGAGGCTTGGGAAATGTCTCTCTCTCTCTCTCTCTTTTACATCAAGTGCCTCTTTGCTTCCTGCTGCTTCCAAGCTCATCTATTTATCCACCAAGCCCTGATTCTCTTCTCCTGCCTCTGCTCGTCCTCTTTCTCCTCTGGGTTTAACCTACTGGAAACAAATGCGTGACATCTTGCAGGCACGATGTGCCGTCCGACCTGCCACATAGCCCCCCTGAAGCTGAAACATGGGGCTTTCCCTCGTTCGGAAGGGTGGGAAGGGAAGCAGTCGTGTTGCAATGGGGAGGAAAAGAGGAAACAGCCAGGAAAACCCCATACGTTAATCTCAAAACGTTATCCAGCTACATAACGGTCAACCAGATACTAGTGGTTATTTTTCGCCTGGCTGAAACTCTCCTGCCCCAGGCTTGTCGCAGCCCCTTCCCTCAGAGTTACTTGGGTGCTTTCCTTCTGTCCCGCAGCTCAATCATCTCCTCCCTTCTGCCCATCGCTCTGCTGTGGTTTATATGTGTATTGTGGGCTCGTCCGCAATCTGTGTCATTGCATTCCTTGGGGTTCCAGGTCCTGCCCTGGGACCCCCTTCTCTTCTCACCATACCCAGGTCCCTGGGAAACCGCACCCACTGCATGGGTTACCATCCGTGTGTTGACGACTCCTGATTCTATGCTCCGGCTCTGTGGGAGATTGCCAAACCTGACCAGAAATATTTCTTGCTCATCTCTGCAAGGGGCGGAGTTCACTGCTCCCACCTTTGCATCTGGCTGCCCTTGGGACTTGCTTTGGAGAGCAGCGGGCAGAAGAGTGATGCCGAGCCAGTTATGAGGCTGGACCTCAAGAGATTTCGCATACCTGTGCTTCTTCCCTGGGGACCACCCCCACTGCTCTTCCGGGAATAAGCCAGGCTAGCCTGCTGATGAAAGCCACCCCTACCGGCCTTGCTGACCACAAGCCAACTGCCGAGCATTTGAGTGAGGCCCTCTGAAAGCAGCCAGTGCCCCACTGGCCCACCAGCTGACTGGTGAGTCCATGAAGGAGCTCAGCCCAGATTGGGCAGAACACCCAAATAGACGGCTGTGTTAAGCCACGAGGTTTGGGGTGGTTTGTCACGCAACAAATGTTCATTGACAGGCTCAGACATCTCTTCTGATCTCCCTCTCCCACGAGTCCAGGGGCCCACTGGACCCTCCACTTTGATGTCCTCAACGCAATGCGTCCCAAACTGACCTCAACGTACCTCCTCGTCCCCACCCACGCCCACCTCCAAGCACAACGGCTCCTTCTCCTGTCTTCTTCATCTTGGCAAACAACCTGTCATCTCCTCAAAAACCCGGGCAGCATCCTGGCTCCCCCGCTCCTTCCCCTCACATCCAATCTGTCACCGAGAGGCATCGGTTCCACCTGCCACAAGGCTCTCCTTCCTCCACGTCTCCCCTCCTCCACTAATTCCCCTCGTTCGACTACTATCTCCTCCCATCTGGCTGTCTCAAGCCTCTAAGCTCTGTCCTCACCTGCGCCTCCGCTTTACCTTCAATCTGCTTTCTGTTTTAACAGGAAGACGATTTCCAAAATATAATTCTGACCATGTGTCACCTGATTAAATTCCTATAATGGCTCAGAATACTTCATAAAGGCCATACTCTTCAGCTGGACTCAAGAACACAGACTTTCCCCAGCACGTCATGGGGAGCCATTGAAGGTTCTTGAGCTGGAACATGACAGCATCCGAGCTCTGCTTTAAGAGATGTGATCTGGGAGAGGCGCCTGGGTGTCTCGGTCGGTTAAGCGTCAGACTTTGGCTCAGGTCACGATCTCTCAGTTTGCGGGTCCAAGCCCCGCGTCGGGCTCTGTGTGTCGGGCTCTGTGCTAACACCTCGGAGCCTGGAGCCTGCTTTGGATTCTGTGTCTCCCCTTCTCTCTTCCCCTCCCCTGCTTGTGCTCTGTCTCTCTCTGTCTCTCAATAATAAATAAGCATTCAAGACAAATTAAAAAAAAAAAAGAGATGTGATCTGGGAGCCACAGTTAGGATAGCTTATGGGGGAAACCTCAGATGTAGGGAGACAAATTAAGAAGTTCCAGCATAGATCAAGTGAGAAGGGACAAGTCTTAGGCTAGACTGTGCAGTGGGAACTTCACGTGTTGTGTGAGGGACAAGTTCAGGAGGACGGGTGGGATACAAATGCAATTTCAGAGGCAGACCGTGCAAGCCTGGGTTCTGCTCAGGTGTCAAGGGAAGGAAAGGGGGCTGAACAAACTGCCTGTGACCTCAAACCTAGCTAACAGACATCTGTGAAACCCTTTTTTGAACCGCAAAATGGTGGGAGAAGAGATTTATGGAGCAAAGAAATGGTGAGAAAAGAACAACGGCCCACAGTGCTGGCAAGGCAGATCAAGGTCAATGTCCTGTGGCGTTTGCTTGCAGCCCTCACTCACCTCAGGCCCTCTAAGCCTCAGCACAGCGGCTCGCTTGGGCCTGTCCCTCAGTTTCCCACTTCTGCATCCTTGTGCTTTTTCTCCTCCCCCTGTTTCCTGACCTACCTACCCCCGAACCCTTCTCTTCTAAGACCTTCCTCACTTACTTTAGCCCATTTGCACTGCTCTAACAGAACGCCACAGTCTGGGTGGCTAATAAACAACAGAAATCTATTTCTCACAGTTTTGGGGGCTGGAAGGCCAAGATCAAGGTGGGAACCGATCCAGGGTCTGCAGGCCGCTTCCTGGTTCATAGATGACCGGCTTCTCGCTGTCTCTTCACGTGGTGGAAGCTTTTGTGTCTCTTGTTATAAGGGGACTGATTTCCAGGTGTGAGGGTTTGGCCCTCATGACCGAACCACCTGCCAAAGGCCCCACCTCCTAACACCATCGGCTTAGGGGTTAGGATTTAACACATGCATTTCGAGGGCCACAAACTCTCAGTCCACCCCACCACTCGCCGTCTTGTTTGGTTACTTTTTTAGGTAATGAATGTTGATTGAGGCATTACCATATGTCAGCACTGGGTCTATAAGTGGTAACACGGAGCTCCCCCGGTGGCACGCTGGATCGTTCTGCCTCTGAGCGCCTGTGATCAGTGATCTCTCCAGCCAACAATAGCAGATTAGCATCACGGGGTTGGCCTCTCCCAAGACAGCTCTTAGATCTTAAACTCGTCTTTGTGTTTCCCAGAGCTCACAGCGGCTGTAGAACAAATATTTGATGAATGAGTGAAGAACAATGCTCTAAGACCTTCAAATAGGTGGGTACTGATCAAGTTTTAAAATGATTACTAAAAACACCATTTTCTCTGTTAAGACTTAGGGATGAAATAGAACACAAGGTCTCTGAAGTTAATTAGTAAGCAAACTAGTCTGAATTTTGACAGAGGAGAGAGACAGGTATGAATGAGCCTTACACAGCGCACACGTTGCCCTAATTTTCTTTCTGAAAGCCCACTGCGCTCTCTCTCTCTCTTTCTCTCTGTCTCTCTCTCTCTCTCTCTATATATATATATATGTATATTTTTTTTTTTGGTAGTGATTTGTTTTGGTGGAAGATTTAACCTTCCTGCCCCAAGAGTTATCTGTGGTATAACTCCTTATCCACACTCTGGCTGATGTTTGAAAATGTCATGGTCAGAGAAAACTTCACCGTCTCGGCTAAAGCTTTTGATCCGTGTTTGATGGCTATCGCCATGGGTGGGGGGTGCTGCGAGGTGAGGATGAGGGTTTAAGGGTGGGTTTTGAGGGGGAAAGCCTTAGAAGAGGAGCCAGAAGTCATCCTAATGGAACTGAATGGGATTTTGAAATCCTCATTTTCCAATTTGTGCACGTGGATGTAGTTTTAAAAAACAACGCTGTGCCCCAGACTGGAGTGCTCGAAAAAGTTCCAGTAGCCGGTTTCTGTTTTTAGGATAGAATTTTGATTCAGGTTTCCCTTTGTAACCTGAGGTGTGTCGGCTTATTGAACTCAAGGTACTCTGCTTTTCCCGCAAAAGAGATTTCCCTGTTGCAGTCTTGCTGCCATCCTGTTTGATGATGAAACTTTCGGGGCTGCTGTTCTTTTGACCTTTATGGGTACGAATGCGATTAAAAGAAAATTGACTGGCTTACCGGCCACCTCCATCTTCCTTTGGCTTGTTTGCTCCCATTTACCATTCCATTTATTATTGATAGAGTGTTTATGTTCATAGCTTCTGTGCAGCTCTTGCTCCTGGAAGGGAGGAGGGTGACAGTCACCACTATGCCAGTGGCCACTCCCTTGCCCCCCAGTCATACAGCCTGCGTGACCCTGGAATCTCTGGGACTTGACCCAGGAAGAGACTGTCTGGTATGGGGGACAGGATTGGAGGAACAGAAGGGCAACACAGGGGAGGAAAAAGCTCCCAGCCAAGCTGGGTATGGGGTGGGGTGGGGGGTGGGGGTTGCTTCTCCAGTCATTCAAGGTGAGCCCACTGCCCTGAGAGCAGGGCTATTGTCAAGGTTAGAGCTCTCCTTGGTTAGCTTGGGAGAATTAAGTCACATCTCCCGGGAACCCTCAGTTTGCAAACTTTTTTTGTCTAGTAGAAGGGCAAGGGTATGGCAGCTTGACACAGGAGAGGTGGAAACAAGTGTATTTTTTCCCCTCTAAGTGGAACAAAAAGGAACAGAGTCATTAACTGCTTAGACATACCAAGACCATATATGTCTATGAATTTTCAGGAATGGCTGCTGCTCTCGCCCGTCACTACTGTCTGAAAAACAAATGGTGCGCTATGCCATAGCTTGAAAGACAAAAGTTACAAAGGTGCCAAGTTGACCCTGGTTCTTGTGCCTCCGTACGGTTGTCTGAAGTAGACATGTGGGCCAAGGAACACTTCTTCATGGGCTATAAATCTCCACAAGTGCTGTTGAATCTCTGCTGGAAGCCGCAGCTACCGGAACACTCCTCACCTCTCTCTGATCAGGAAAGATGGGAGTCACGCCCGCCCCACCTCCCCCAGCTGCCTCTTCCTTGTGGTCTCGACTTCAACACAAACTGTCCTCTCTCTGGGCAGCAACCCGCCTCCAACTTTCTCACGAGTACCTGGAGACTTCCTTCCTCGGGCTGATGGCCAAATGGCCTGCTGGAACCACCTGGCTGCCTGGTGGGAGCAAACGCAGGATGGTATTTTTGTTCTCGAAAGACCAGGTTCACACATCACAGCCAAGATTGCGGGAGGGGAGGGGAAAGGCTCCTCTCTGGGCATCGAATGTTTGCCCAGGTGGGCGTACCATTCCATAGTGGAGGTAAATGAATTGGCGGGGGGGGGGGGGGGCCCTGGGGTCTTCCTGAATCCTCTAAGGGAGAGAAGGGAGGTTTGTCAGACCCCAGCTAAGTATGTGTTTGATGCACAGCGAAGTGTGAAGGATCACTGCTCAGCTTGCCTCGGGCCTGTCCCCCTCAGAGTGAAGTAGGCAATACCCAGATGCCCCAAGGCAGCACATGCCCAGCAGTATAAGAATCCATACCCATGAAAGAAGTTCTCATTGGCAGCCCAGCTCAATAACAAGTAAGACTCACCTCAGAATGACTTTTCAAGACAAATGCTAGAACAGAAGGTCTAAAGTAATGACCAAGGGGGGAGAATCCGACAGGGCCTAGCCTGTTTGATGTCTTCCAGAAGCAGGAAGTGAGTTGGAAGGGTCCTGGGCTCGCGGGATAGGCCCCATCTGCCCTGTCCTAGCTGTGGGACTGTGGGAGAGTCAGTTTGATCCTTCATTCATCAAGGATGTACCGAGCACCTCTGTTTGCCAGGCTGACAGAAGGAAGAAAAAGGTGAAAGCTGGGTGGGATCCTTGCGGGCTGGGGCTTATGTGGTGGGGTGGCAGGGGAGAGAGAATAAATAGGTAAACAAATAAAAGAGACACTTTTAGAGAGCGAGGAGCGTCATGAAGAACTTCAAGAGATCAGGTCGTGGGACGGAGCCCATCTGAGGAGGTGTTTTTCCAGCACACACCAGGGTGACGAGAAGGAGCCGGGACAGAAAGATCTGAGGGCAGAACATTCAGGAAAAAGGAGTAACAAGTTCAAGTGTCTGCGTCAAGAAGCAGCGGTTCCACAGACCGAGCATCCATTTCCTCACCTGCCCAGTGGTGTCACCGAGAATCAAATAGAGTCATGCATACGGCGGGCTGTCACGCCCATGTCCACAAACGAGACTAATGGCCCAGCTCCCACACGGGGGTTAGATTCTGGGGAATCCAATGCCCTTGGGGAGCCTTCCCAGTCTCCCTATTCTTCCCCCCAGACAAGCCTTCCTATTCTCTCTTTTTGACACTTCATTAGCTTAAGAGGCCTCATAGATGCCTCCCTACAGCTTAGGTACCCAACATTACTCTCCGGATGCTACCTGGAACACGGAGTGAAGGGAAGGGGTATGTGTACGTGTGTGTACCCAGGTTTACTCTATGTTCTGAGCATATACTAACATACAGAGTATCTTTGGGACTCTGGCCTCTAAAGAGCCATCGAATCACTGACTAAAGCCGTCTTTGGGTCCTAGCCCTGGTTCTGTAACAGATCATCACCTTGTGATTCAGGATGAGTGTTTGCCATTCCTACATTTAAGGGTCCCTGTGGACTGTGGCCCCCGACCCCCCATCCCTCACCCCTGGGAAACTGTTTTTCCAGGGCGGATTCACCTTTCAGGCAGGAAGCTCTTCCTTACACTGATGACCCCACTTCCGGCAACTCCCTCCCACATCCCTATTTCTAGTCCCCTGGAGAGAGGGAGAACATACAGTCAGCCCTCCATATAACGGTCCTTGGTGAAGACCATGGTTAGGCTGCCCTTGAGATGCTTTTCTCCCAGTTGAACCACAACCTCCTTCATCTTCCCTGGGAGACTCCAGAGAGCCCCACAGCTATGTGGGGCGAAGCAGCAGGAAGAGGCGCCGGCAGCACCCCCTGCTGGAGAGCGGGAGAGGCAGCCCGGCACACAGGCTGAGCCTCTGCAAGCAACCACAGTCCTAACAGCGAGGTAATGTGTGTCCAGCCTTGACTCCCGGCCAAGCACCTCACAAGTGTTTCTGCATCTCCATTCTCCAGGGCAGCAACGTGCATGTCATAGCGGTGCCTACTTTGCAGATGACGGACCGGCAGTTGGGACAAGCTACCTGGCTTTCCCAAGGTGCACCCTGGGCCTGAAATCTGCACCCAACTCTGATTCCAAACTCAGTTCCCGTAACCTGACAATGTAAAGCAGTGATGAGCCATCTGCTACTTAGAAAGAGTTTGTTTCCCACCACACATCCTCCATCCTGTGTGTTGAGCAACGTTTGGTAACAAAGGAATTGTCAACACTAGAAATTAAAGCACACAGAGAAAGAAGTCCAGAGTATGAATAATGGCTGCCATTGATGGAGTCTCTTTGGGGATGATGACTGGACTCATTTAACATTTATAATGCCCCTGCAGGGTAGACCTTGCAATCCCCATTGTAAAGATAAGGGAATTGAGGCTCTAATTGGTTAAGTGACCATGTGGAAATGCTGCCTTGACGACTCTGGAGTGTCTGCCTCCAAAGCTCTTAACCTCCACACACACTGACTTGAAAGATCAATTCAGGTGGAAATGTGTGTCCCGAGTCTCATTTCCTTCGTCAGAGACCAAATGACCCATACCCAGTTGGTGAACATTTGTTAATGCCCTGGCCTTTTAAGCCACACACATTAAAAAAAAAAAAAAGGAACAAGGGTAACCATATTTGTCAATCTCTGCCTCCTCCTTGAAAGTTAAGATTACGAGTTAATAGTAAACCCAGGGAGCTTATCATTTTAACTCGGCATGCGTCACCTCACTGAGCTCTTTCTCTTCCCGAATAAAATCGATGTAATAATAACATTACACCACACTGATAAATATGTCATATTATTGCCTAATACTAGTAGAGAATGACACTTGCCTCGACTACTCCACAGATTATTATGAAGGTCAGGGAAGCCACCTATGTGAAAATGGGTTACAAGCTCGACACAAACAGAAGAGGGGTGACAAGGGGGATGGGTGATCACTGCCATTTGGAGACTTGTCACGACCATTGGTTCACCGCTGTCGCTCCCAGAAGATGGCCCTGGACATCTGTGACACTGGGGCTGCTTTCTCTGGAATCCCAGCAGGGGCAGGAAGGGAGAGCCCCCCCCCCAACCCCCCACTGGACAGCAGCCATGTTAACAAACAAACCTGCAGATCCACTGGCCTGGAGTATTTCTAAATCAGTAGCCCCTTGAAGGTAGTGCATCTTCCTGTCAGGTAAATACTGCCCAGGCATTTTGGATAGTTTCTAGTGCTTCCACCCTCAGTCCAAATCAGATAATGAAATAACTTTTCCACTTGTGACTTGGCCTTCTTTTTGTTTTTCCTATTTCCTTGCTTTTACCTCTCCCACACTTTTCCTTCCACATGTTGGTCCATCTGTTCTAGGTAGGATGTGCCTGGTAGCCAGGGAGCATGTTTGTTTCAGCTTTCTGGCACACATGCCTGGAACCACGAGAGAATGTAGAAACAGCCAGGCTCACAGTGTATTGCAAGGATCACAGATGACACTGTAGTCCATAAATGACCTACGGTGGGTGGTATCCAGCTTTGCAGGCTGGGCAGAGATGGGAACAGTTGGAAGCTGGACATACACATTCCTGCTAGAAGGAGCCTTCATAGCCCTTGAGGCCAGAGAGACAAGGTCACAATCCTGACCCACCACAGACTAGCACTGTGCTTTAGCTACTTGATTTCCTTCTCTCTGCATGATGAAACCAATCTCTTCTGATTCCCGATGAGCGGAAAATTGAGACATCAAATGCAGAGTGCCTGGTGACAATTGGCTTTCAATGGAAACTTCCCACCTCTGAACCCGTTAGATGATGCTACCCTTGGACAGATGGATCTTGGTAGACATGTCTACTGTTTTACTCTTCTGGGGGAAATAAATCATGAATTGTCTCCATTCAAGTTCTCAGGTTATCTGCCATTAGGGTATCTGCCACTATAAGAACACCAGGAAGGACTGAGTGTGCACGTTCACCGAGACTTGCATGGCAGGCGTTGACTTTGAGGGACATCCGAAGTGATTTATTCAACTTTCCCACAAGCCTCCTCTGTGACTAATGGGAAGTAACACACCTCATAGCCAGGGCTTGGCAGACATGGAAGGACGACTCTCAGAAGGTGTACAAGTCTTGCTGGGACCCAGCATGGTTAGAGCGTGACCGGCCAGATGTGTGTGGCAGGGATACAATAGTGTGCCTCCGGGGCATCAAGCACCGGAAAAAGGGTGGGTCGCCATTCCCCCAGCCTTCAAGGGCTTTGCAGAATGTGTGAATCGGTCCATCATCACCATCATCATTCGTTGTTTAATCCATGCTCGCTGATGTCCTAACACAAGGTTGTTCAGAGGGCAGTTTTTGTTTTCATTGTTTTGCTTGATATTTCTAAGAAGAGGAGTTTTGTTTCTGTTCCTCTTAAGTACTCTGTTCTTCCCCACACTCGGGATGCACCACCCCTGGGGAGTAACTTAATTCCGAGCACATGCACCTGTGGAATCTGAATCTGGGTGGGGGCGCCTGCCTTGCCTGACGCTCTGATCTGGGGATTGTAGCTCTGAACTGGGGCAGCTCCCTGACTCTTCTCCAGCACAAGGTTTTCTGCCCCCATCCTCACCAGGGTTTTTATCTTGTCATGTGGCGCCTCATGGGGACCTAGGACCTGCACTCGGGAACTCCTCCTCAGGGACGCACAAAGCTAGGAAGCAGATGGTACAGGGAGGACGAGTTTCTCCTCTCCTTCTTGATTGCCAGTGTCTTCTTTTTAAGCCTCAGTGCATGGGGTGCCTGGATGGCTTAGTGCGTTAAGTCTCCGACTCTTGATTTTGGCTCAGGTCACGATCTCTCATTTTGTTGGTTCCAGTCCCGCATCGGGCTCTGCACTGACAGTGTGAAGTCTGCTTGGGATTCTCTCTCTCTCTCTCTCTGCCCATCCCCCACTCTTGCTGTCTCTGTCTCTCAAAATAAATAAATAAAATTTAAAAAAAGAAGACTCAGCATAGCCAAGCTGTGTGAAATGCGGGCACTTGGACATGTACATGTTGTACTGCTCTCCTTGACCACTGAGGATGTTGTGGTCAGCTCCAAAGAAAGACCTAGTCTCTCCCAGGGGGACAGAAGAAAACTCTCATGAACGTACAAATGTCAGTTGATCTTTTTCTCTAACATGATCGTTTTTCCTCATTACTAAGACAGCCAAATTATCTGTTTGGCTAAATGCAACAAAGTGTCAACAGACTCCTTTGACTCTGATTTATGCCTACCTACGGACTAGTCTGAGGAAGAGGCAAACAGTATTTTGTGGTCTCTCTGGGAAGGACATGACCAAACTTAGAGTTCAGAATAGTCAACCTGGCAGCATAGCAGAGAGTGGAATGGGTAGGGACTAAGCTAAGGAGCTCAAGACCCATTAAAGACCTTTACGGTCATTCAGGCTACAAATCATGGTGGCCTGAACTGAAGAACCTACAGCAGGAAGGAGAAGTGGATGGATTAGAGATATGCTAGGGAGGTAGGATTGGCACAATTCTGTGTCTGAAAGGAAGTGGGAGGTGAAGGAACATGGAGGAGACAAGGCAGTGGAGTTAAGGAAGTGAAGGATAGTGGTGTGTTTGCTAAGATATGGAACATTACAGAGGGCACAGCTCCATGTGGGGATCTGTTTAGTCCGTGATGGCTCTGAGACACCCAAGGGAAGACAGGGAGTACGTGGTCGATAGTTTTGAAAACACTGAGGAAGTTCGGGCTGGAGATTTGGGAGAACTTCCCACATCAACAGTTGAGTGAGCACATGGTAATAGTTAAAGCCACCAAGAGAGAATGCGCAATCTATGAGCTAAGGGAAGGGAAGAGAGACGAGATAAAGAAAAGAGTGGACGTAAGCCAGAAATAGAAATAACAAGTGACAAAATAACTGTTTATAGATATTAAGCAAAACACAGAAAGGTGGAAATAAACTCAGAGTTCAGGTTAGTAATAATGAATGTCAAGGAAAATGTCTCCAAGTAAACACAGTTTCTCTAAAACCAGCTTTATGATTATCTCTTGGGATCAATCATCAGAGTTTTGTGTATTTTGTATGGCTATTTTAATAGGGTAACATTTGAGGCATGTCTTATGCCTGAGACATGCTCTCTGTCAGCCTCAACTAGCTTCACAGCTCTTGTACTCATTGGCAGCCACAGAAAGTCCAAGAAGAGCCTGGTTGGGCTTAAGGCACATGCCTTGAAAAGTCGACTTTATCTCAGTGACCCCTCCTCTTCCCTACCTCTCTACTCTCTCACCGGGACCACTCCTACCTCTTTGAGTCTTTCAGTGCTGGACCTCCACGGGCAACACCTGACCTGCAGGTGCACTGGGAGAGCTTGCAAGTGGTCAGGGTGCACATGGGAAAGTGACTACGAGAGGATGAAATGATACCTGGAGCCAGGATCTAAAGGGTTGCAGACAAAGTGCTGTCAGTATGAGAGAGAGGTTACTCATATCTGTGTTTGGAAAGATCCTCCACGTAGTCCAGTGGAGGATGAACGGGTGGGAGGAAGCGGAGAGAAGGACCCTTATCAGTAAGACGTGTACCATCCACTATGGGATAAGAAGAGCCTGTATTGGGACAGGGGAAGTGGCAGTGGATATGGGAATATGGATTCCAGACATATGTATGAGGAACAATGACGGAACTGGTGCCTGATGAGCTTGGGTGATGAGGATGAAAGACGTGTCCAGGATGACTCCCTCTTTTTTTACTCAGGCCATTCACTGAACATTAATGCCCTTTCTAGAACATGGAAAATTTTGTAATACTCTTGTTTGCTCTCAGACAGGATCTTCTCTGCTACGTGATTCTGTTTTATTCCTACCCTCTGTGAAAGTTGCCATTAGCATAGGTAGTTTCTTCAGCCCACACACAACTTCTCTTCGATTCCATGTAGCCACAACAATGGGTCCTAAAGCTTCTGACTGAAAACATTCACACATACTTTACTGGAGGTGATGGATCCAATACAACGGGAAGCCAACGGAATGCTTCCTACACTCTATAGTCTTAAAAAACAAATTCAGGTGTTCATCCTCAGCAGTGAAATATTACTTGACTGACAACCTCATCGGTTTGCCTGCCATAGACACTCTGGATGGCAATCTGGTCTGAGCAGCAAAAGATTATCACAAAATTCATGTTTTAGTGCCTCTTCTTGGTCTAAGGTACCATTCAAACAGATATAACGAAATTGTATCTCTGACTGTCTCTGTCTCTGTTTCCGGTTTTTCGTGTCAGTAGGAAGGTGTGGGCAGGCATGTCATCATCCCAGAGTTAGCTTGTAAGCCCATACTCAGTACACAGTCCTTCTATCTAACTTCTCTTGTCCTACACACATATCATTTTATCTGTTCTTCCAAACACCCCTAAAAGTTAGGTAGTGCAGGTTATTACTATTATTCCTATTTACATATTGAAAACGGAGGCCCAGTCAAGTCAAGGAAGCGCACCAGGGATAGATTGGGGGTTGGGTAGAAAAGTTTGGTTCCAGATATGTTGAATGGAGGTGACTTTCCAGATGAGGATGCCAGGTAAGCAACTAAAAATTGGATATAAAGCTCAGGATATAGACTGGGCTTGAAGAAACAGATTCAGGAACCATCAGTTTATCAGAGCAGTTAAGCAGAAGACAAGAGCAAGCAACTTTGAAATGAAGTGATGTCCCACATCTGTGTTTTCATCCAGAGAAGGGGTAGAAATCTGGTGGCCTATGGGCTGAACTCATCATACAGACAAGGTTGTAGGAGTGGAATTGGAGTAATGCTTCAGATATTGAAAAATATCATGTAAAACCCCGATTTCCAGCATTCTTTTAAAAGCAGAGACTATGGCATCCTAGAGCCCACGTTCTCACACCTCAGTAATATCAAGATGTTGAATGAGTTGCCTTCCTTCCCTTTAGAACATTCTCTTCTGGTTTGCCATAGTCCCCACTATTCCTTACTGTATTACTAGCTTGCATCATTAATTTACCTTTTCTCCCCTGCAAGTAATTGAGTTTGTGGTCATTGACATCAGAGTGGCCCCTTTCTGGCTAAATTCCTTCTTAAACTACATCTCAAAACTAGGTAGTTCCAGAAATCTCTCTCCAGATATCTGAACCCTCAGAAATGACTCCAACCATTTAATATCTCCACCTGGTTCTTAGAAATTCTACCTTAGTATGTTAATGATTATTTATTTATTTATTTATTTAGAGAGTGCATGAGTGGGGGAGAAAGGCAGAGGGAGAGAGAATCTTAAGCAGGCTCCATACTCAGTACAGAGCCCCACGCAGGGTTCAGTCCCATGACTCTGGGCTCATGACCTGAGCAGAAATCAAGAGTTGGACACTGAACCCACTAAACCACCCAGGTGCCCCATGTTAATGGTCTTATTTGTGTAGCCTTTCTCTCTAGACTCAAAGCAATTTGAGAGTAGCATTACCCTGATTGTATTTTGGTGTGTCCAATATTAGCATAGCACTCCACAGCGAATGGACGTTCAAAAAGCGCAGAAGTGGTGAATAATTGAACAACTGTCTGCACTTCACATTTCACAAAGCTTACTCACACTCATTTTGCCTCAAACAACCCAAGGTGATCCAGCTCCTACAGGAGAGCCAGCTCTCCAGCCAGGTCTGTGGAGTTCTTTGGGGTCCCTACAACCCCCAGATCTGCTCTGCGGGATCCCCAGAAGTATGACAGTCATCCATGGATCACAAAAGACTGGAAAATAGGATATTCTGCCTGTTAGGTACCAGGGTAGCAACAGGGATAAATTCATTGGAGGTGGCAGAGATCACTCCTGATTTCTCTGAGATAGGAAATAATTCAATTCAGCCAACATTTACTGGGGGCTGACCATGCACTGCGGACTGTGCCCTAGGGTTTCCAACAGTGAAGAAAAAACATAGAGTCCCTGAAAAACTAACTAGCATCAGGATTGTACAAAGAGCACAGGAAGGCCCATCAAAAGAATGCATATTTAATTTAAAAAGTAAGTAGAAATTAGCTTGTGGAGGATGTGGGATGTGGAGGGAAAGGTTTCTTGGCAGAGGGACAACATGTGCAAAGACCTCAAGTCAGAGACATATTACTGGAGGAACTGAAAGAAGTCTATTATGATGACAGTAACAAGTGTGAGGGAGGTAAGCAAGAATCAGAACATACAATCATATAAACCATGTTGAGAATCCTGGAATGCATTCTGAGAGCCATGGGTTCTGGAAGGGTATTGAGCAATGGGGGAGGGGACACAATCAGATATCAATGTTTAAAATATCACCCTGATTGCTGTCAGAATGGACTGGGAAACATGGCTGGCTCAGTTGTCCACATCCACCTTCCCACTGAAAGCACTCAAAAATGTTAGATAAATATAAACAGCCTCTTCTTATAAGGCGTGAAAGATTTGACAAGATAATGAGAAATTATACAGCCAAAATTTAGGAGAAACCAAGATAAGCAGAACACCAGAGCCTCTCTTGCCCTGGAGGTAATCTACCAACCCAAGTAAACTTGAGCCTTAATTCTGATGCCCTGAGAAGGCATAAGGACAGCATCGAGATGACTTGGGAGGTTCAGGTCCAGGGCAGCGAAAGTGAGGCAAGAAAAGACGTCCACCAGAGCCAGACAATACACTCCATGCACAACCAGCTCGAGATGGACCCAGCTGCTTACTTTGCAGATGCATGGAAGGCATCTCTGGAAGGGCTGCAAGAGTGACCCACACTGTGAAGTCATCCAAGTAAAAGAGGAAGGAGGACCTTACTTATGTGCTTCCTTCTCACCTTCCATTTCCTACTGGTCAAGTTTCATCCCCCCAGTAAGGAACACCCTGCCCTTCAGAGTTGCACCATCTGGCGGCTCAGAGGCCGACCAGGAACCAGATCCTACATTCAAGAAAGGGGACAGCCTGGCATGGCTAGAACGCCAACCAAGACAGAAGAAAAAGGAGGTGAGGTTGTGAGAAAGTGCATGAAGTCTGTGTCCAGTGCTGGGGCCTAATAGAAGATCCTTGTCCCCTAAACCGGAGGACACAAAGTGCTGCATAATTAGGGTAAGAAGAACCAACATTTCCCACACTACAGCATGCCCCCACTCCTAAAGACTGGAGGGAAAGTATCCTTGGCACAAAGCAAATCAGGGTTTCTAAAAAAAAAAAAAAAAAAAAAAAAAAAAAAAAAAAAAAAAAAATTTAATTTTTAATCTACTTTTAATGTTTATTTATTTTTGAGAAAGAGACAGAGCGCAAGTGTGGGAGAAGCAGAGAGAGAGTGACACAGAATCCAAAGCAGGCTCCAGGCTCTGAGCTGTCAGCACAGAGCCTAATGTGGGGCTGGAACTCACAAATCGCGAGGTCATGACCTGAGCTGAAGTTGGCCGCTTAACCAACTGAGCCACCCAGGCGCCCCCCACTCCCACAAAAAAAAAAAAAAAAAAATTTTTTTTTAAAGGCCCTGGGAAATTGTAGCTGTAATCAGTCTTTCTCATGTATTTGCAGCCAAAAATCATATCATATGTCTCATCTCCACACCCTCAAGCTATGAATTTAAAATGTTTTTAGACTAGTAAAGCCTTTTGGCATGTGACAAAGCAAATTCAAACCTTTTTTTTGAAGGAGATGCCTTCCTTTTAACTCTCCAGGGATTTCAAATATGATTTTCCATAGAACTGAGAAGTTTACAGTAATGAATAACCATGTACCATGAGTGAGAACCAGCAGAAACAGATGCAGAAAGACTTCATATATTAGAATTATTGTGGGAGCGCCTGGGTGGCTCTGTCAGTTGAGCATCTGGCTCTTGATCTCAACTCAGATCTTGATCTCAGGGTTGCGAGTTTAAGCCCCACATTGGGCTCCATGCTGGGGGTGGAGCCTACTTAAAAAAAAAGACAAACGATTATTGTATGTGAACTGTATACACTCTAAAACAATCACATTTAACACAGTGAAAGAGGAGCTTTAAAATATATGCAGGGAGTAGGAAAAAAAAACTTTAAAGAACTTAACAGGTCCAAAAAGATAACTTCTAGAAAAATTTTAATAATTAAAAGAAAAAATGTAATGAGTATGTATAAAAACACAGTAAACCCAGATAAAGAGACAACTGGTATACTGAAAGACAGATAGAATAAATTAACCAGAAAGCAACGCACAAAAAAAGAAAACCTTAAGACACTTAAAAAACGAGAAGCTATAAGATATGGAAGAGAGAGTGAGAAGGTCTAATATACATCAAATCAGAATTCCAGATGGAGAGGGGAGGGGCAATGAGGCAAAAAAAGCACAACTCACAAAAATAACATCTGAGAAATTTCAAGCAGTTCACAAGCTCAAGTGTCCCAATTAATTCTAGGCCTGACAAAGGAAAAGAAAGCTAATCTTGGACACATCTTCATCAAAGTGGAGAATCCCCAAAATACAGTGGATTTGAAAAGCAGCTGGAAACAAACACGAAAGCATTATCTTCAAAGGAGGGGTAGACTCACAATGAAAACTAGAAAACAGTGAAATTATAGCTTCCTTGTGCTGAAAGAAAACACCAACCGTCTCATAATGTTAACGCGACAAATATACTGTTAAAAAAATAAGGGCAAAGTAAAGAGAGATAAACAGAAACTCACAGTTGGCCACCCATCCACCCACACACTCACTAAAGAAAATTGGAAAAGATGCATCCAGGATAGAAGGTCTGAAATATAAGAGACAATGATAAGCAAATAAAATGGCAAATATGTGGGTAATGAAGAAAGGATAAGGCTGAGAGGAGAGAGGGAGGGACATATTTGTCAGGAAACCAGCAGCGGATCTTGGAACAGGAAATGGAGAATGGAGGAGGGCACAGGCCATGGAGGAGTTTATAGTTGGTCAACTGACCGGAGAAAACCCCAAGGAAGGTAATGAATCAACTGAAGAGAAGTTACTTTTCAAGTGAGGACTTTTTTCATTTCTTTTCTTTCTTTTCTTTTCTTTCTTTCTTCTTCTTCTTTTTTTTTTTTTTTAGATAGATTCCTGTCATTTTTTTTCCCTCTCTTTTTTGCAAACAATTCTGTCACGCTTCATAGAATTTCTCTAGCCATTCTGCTGCAGAGGAGAGGGGCCAAAGTACTTGGGTGTGGGATGTGGGAGGAGAAATTGGCTGAAATATCTGCAGAATTGGCTTAGTTTCCTCGGTCCTTGTGCGAGCAAAAAAATCATGTCTTTGTGGGACTGTGTTCGTTAGCTATGCCACAGCCCACAGCTGGAAGCCTGATGACAGAAGACTAAGGAAGCTCATGACTGGTCTTGTACCGCCAGTGAGGAGGGCGGGAGAAAACGCCAGGCCTTTGTCAGCCTTTGTGCAAAATGGTTGTTGTTGGCAACATCCCAGCCCCATACCCACATTTTATTTGTTTCAGCTCATACTTGGGAGGTCAGTGAAACAGAGGATTTGCATGTACTGAACAAACCTGTTGGCTTGTCCTCGGATCAGCTTCCAGCTACTTCTCTCCAGGTGGAGTTGAATTATCTGAAGGCATTCAGTTCTGATGGGGTGGGTGCTATAGGGAGAATGGCTCCACCCCAGACTTTTGTGGTGCCTTGATTTCAAATGACGCCACCTCCAGCCCATGGGTCTCTTAAATCTGTCAGAAAAAAAAGTGGCCTCGTGTGAATCATTGTTTTCAGTGACGGGAAGGATAAAGAGCCGAAGAAGCACAGGAGGGATGGAGTGGGGGAAGTCGACATGTGAATAATGACAGAACAGGGGTGAGTCACCTTCAGGAGAAGCTTAGATCGAATTAGTCTGGAAAACCAGTGGGGAACTGTTTGAGTAGGGGGAGCAACTCTGGAAAGGTAGAGTAAGAAAGGGCAACAAGTTTAGTCAGGCAAAGGAGTTAGTTCCTCCTGGATTGGCCGTTTGCCAAGAGCATCAACTCTAGGTCAGAAAGGTGGGGGTGGGGGGCAGCAAAATGGGCGAAGGGGGTCACAAAGTCCAAACTTCCAGTTGTAAAATAATTAAGTCCTAGGGATGTAAAAACCAGCGTGGTGATGATGTGGTGAATATTACTGTGTCGTATATTTGAAAGTTGCCAAGAGCACAGATCTTAGAAGTTCTCATCACAAGAAGAAAACAGTTTGTAACTATATGACGGGTGTCAACCAGACTTACCCTGGTGCTCGTTGACATTATATACAAATAGCAAATCATTATGTTGTGCACCGGAAGCTAATAGAATGCGGTATATCAACTGTATTTCAATTTTTTAAAAAGGGAGAAAAAAAAGAGTTCTTCTTGAAATCAATACGAAGGGACATTAATCAAAAGAATTTTGGTGATAAGCATTTTGCCCACAAAAGGTATTAGCTCTTAACACACACGTACACAGAGAGGTAAATATTTGTGTTATGTATTCTATATGCTAAGGTTACAATGTAAATATTTTACATAGACTGTGATAATGCTCACTTTGGGAGGGGCAGTATCCCCAAGGTGAATAAAGTACATCAGTGATTCATTACATTTATCAACTAAATGGTCAAAAATTAAGTGGCTCCATAAAGGTGCACATGAACACTAAAGTTCTTTGTGCCCATACACTGCATCTGTAGCCAGCTTGGTTTTTTTTTTTAAGTTTATTTATTTATTTTGAGAGAGAGAAAAAAAAAGGAAATGTGAGCAGGGGAGGGGCAGAGAGAGAGGGAGAGAATCTGTCAGTGCAGAGCGAGAGGCGGGGCTTGAACTCACACACTGAGATTAGGACCTGAGCCAATGTCAAGAATCAGACACTTAACAGACTAAGCCACCCAGGCGCCCCACCTTCCCCCGGAGGTTTTGAAATAAATAAAAGGAAATTGAAAAAAAAAAAAAAATCAACTACCCAATTTCCCCTGGGGAAGGGGGAGAGTTCTTTGCTTATGGTAGCTATACCATAAGTTCATTTAATTTCTGTCTCAGGGTACCTGGGTGGCTCAGCTGGCTAAGCAGCTAACTCTTGATTTCAACTCAGGTCATGATCTCATGGTTCATGAGTTTGAGCCCCGTGTTGGGCTCTGCACTGACAGTGTAGAGCCTACTTGGGATTCTCTCTCTCTCTCCCTCTCTCTCTCTCTCCCCCTCTGCCCCTCCCCCACTCTATAAATAAATAAATAAATAAATAAATAAATAAATAAATAAAACTTTAAAAAGAAGAGAAAAGGAACTTTCTCTCTCATCTTACCAACTGCCTGATCCCGGATACTGCATAAAGTCTTCCAGAAGCTCCTTAAGCACTTATGCTCCTGACCATGGAATACACTCAAACATGCAAATTTGTTTTAAGACACTTCCTTAAAGTCTCTTGAAAGAAAGTGCCCTATGCGTGAGAGAAGCAACGTGATGGATTGATATTTTTATTTTAATCTTTTTTTTTTTTTTTTCTGTACTGCTGAGGAGGATTTCTTTATGTTAGAAGCAAAACCATTTGGGTAGAAGAAACATGGCGGATGGCCTTTCTCTGAATCCTTGGTCGGTGGTATTTGAGCTAACAAATTATGACGCTGAACTTGTCTGAATTTTGAAGGTTGCCTACCTGTGAGGTTGGCTATCAAGACCATACTGTCAGTTAAAAGAAAACAAGCCTGTATTTCTTGGGCTGTCTTCCAATAAAACCGCAATCAATTTGAAGGGGAAGGTTGTAAAAGGAAAAAGAGAAGTCTGGGTTGTCAGTGCACCAGGGCACACAGCTAGGATGCCTTGAACACGGAGGTTAAGACCCGCAAAAAACAATAGGCTACCTTTTGAGCTGAGAGTAAATACTTCTCTTACTTGTTTTTCTCAGATCGCGGATGCTATTATGATCGAACACCTGGTGGTTAGGTCAAACGAGGCTCTAAACCCAATAAAAAGGGCAAAGCTCTAAGTTTGTTTCCTTGAGCTATTTCTTGGATAATTTTTTTTTCATTCTGTTTTATTGAGATAGAACTGACATACAACACTGTGTATGTTTAAGTTGTACAGCACAATACATATATTGCCAAGTGAGCGCTACAATAAATTTGGTTCACGTCCATCTTTTCATATAAATACAAAAGCAGAAAAGAGAGGAAAGAAAAGGAGAAGAGAAGGGAAGAGAAGGGAAGGGAAGGGAAGCGTTTTCCTTGTGATGAGAACTTTTAGATTTTAAAAAAATTATTTTTATTACATTTATTTATTTTTGAGAAACAGGGAGGGTGAGACAGGGCACGAGTGGGGGAGGGGCGGAGAGGGAAGGAGACACAGAATCGGAAGCAGTTTCCAGGTTCCGAGCAAGCATTCAGCCCAGAGCCCGATGCAGGGCTGGAATCCACAAACACGTGAGATCATGATCTGACACTTAACCGACTGAGCCACCCAGGCACCCCTAGAACTTTCAGGATTTTACTCTTAGCAGCTTTCAACTATACCATATGGCAGTGTTAACTACAGTCACCATGCTATACATGACATCCCCAGGACTTATTTATCCTATAGTGGGAAGTTTGCACCTTTAGACCCATTCTCTCAATCCCCCCCCCCCACCCCTGCTCTGGGGACCACAGATCTGAGCCTCCCCCTTCCTCCCTCAGCTCCCAAGCCTTGGCTCCAGCCACACCCACAGTCCTGGTCCTGATCAAACACAGGCAGCAAGATCGCACCTCCACAGACATTGCCTTCCTGTTGCTCTGCCTGGAATGTTCTTCCCATAAATATGTGTGTCACTGTCCCTCTACCTCCTTCAAGTGTCTGGGCAGCTACAATTACTCAAGTCCTTCCCTCTCAGAGATGCCTCTCCTAAGCTCCCGTGAATCTCTATCCTCTTATCCATATTTTCCTATCATTCATTCCTCCCTGACATAATATATACTCATTTGTTAATTGTTTGTCTCACCCTCTCAAATATAAGCTCCTTGAAGACAAGGACATTCTGTTGAGTTTTGTTTTTGTTTTTCTTTTTTTTCATCCTGTATCTTCAGCACCTAAAATCACATCTGGCCCAAAGTAGGTATTTAATAAATACTGATTGAACTAATAAATAAACTATCGTCTAGATAAGAATTCTAGTACCTAAGACTGCCCACACATAATAGGAAATAAAAACAAATATTTGTAAATTTAAAAAATAGGTATGACTTGAAATATTAATTCCATTTTCTATCTGATGTAATCAGTGGGATGTATGAGCTTGTCCAGCTGGATGTGGTTTTCAGTGGCCACTTACAAAGTGGAAACCAATAGCCAAAGCCAAGTTGGAGCAAAACAAAGTCTGGGAACACATCACCTGCCAACGAAGATAGTAAAGTTGCCACTGGCCAGCAGCAATCAGCAGGTGGTCAGAGGGGCTGTCATGTGCTCAGTGTTAGGAGGGCTGGTGCAGCCTCTCTCTCTCTCTCAAAAATAAACATTTTTTAGTGGAATCTCTACACCTAACATGGGACTCGAACTCATGACCCAGAGATCAAGAATCACAAGCTCCACCAGCTAAGCCAGCCAGGAGCCCCTGTCCATTTTTTTTTTTTTAAACATTTAATCTGAGCCACCCAGGTTCCCCTAAACATTTTTTTATTAAAAAAATAATATAATTTTTAAAAGGGGAATACAAGAATTCTCTCTGTAGGTGGTAGTTCCAATGCAGTTTTTAGTCTTTGTTCCACAGCATCTGCATACGTGTGTGCTGACTTTGACAACATGGGCCTTGAGGGGTGTGTGGGTTCATTCTGAAAGGGCGTTTTGGAGGCAACTTATACACATATTCTGGTGTCAGGTCCCAGGTGGCACAGTCCTATTCAACTAGACCACTGGCCAGGGGCCACTCCCAAGGGTGTGAAGGTTGATCTTCTAACAACCAGACCCAGCTGCCCTTGCCCAGAGCTTGGGTGAGGTGAGTGTCTGTGCTTACCCTGGCCCTCCTTTGGAAGGAGAGGGCTTATATGTGTGGCCCATGCACTTGCCTGTGTGCCCTTTCCCACCCTTGTTGGCCACCATTATGCCAACAGAATGCCAAAGACCCAGGCCTTTAAAAATCACATGTTACAGTTGAGAAGGCTGTGGCACTGAGGGCATTCTTTTGCTCAGTCATTCTCACACCATGGAGATGCCGAATAAGAAGATTATATAAATGTTTTCCAAGTTCAAATTGGATTTGAGGCTCCATGGGACTCTTTCACCAAGTGCAGTCTGCCCCCTTTTCACCATTTCACGGTCTCAGTCTTTCTCAGCAACTCAAGTAAACACCACCAGGTCATCCCCAGGAGAGTTGCTCAAAAATTTTATTAGTTTGGATGAATTCTTCCTTTTTTCTTTTTTTTCAGTTGTTCAAAATTTAATACACACTCTGTGTCCTAGTTTAGTCTTTGCATTTTTCCATGGGGCAATGACGGAAAACAGCCTGCAATGCATGCTTCATTTGGAAAGTCTGGTTTCCAATGATTCAAATACTAGGAAGGAACATTAGAAGTCTGAGGTCCAGGGACTCTGCAGTGTGCTTCCCAGGCCAGCTGGACAAGTCACCTTGAGCCTCTAAGACTCAATCTCCTGATCTGGAATCAGAATGATATTCTAGCATCACTCCTACAGAGCATGTGAACCACGGATTTAAAATTTTATCTAAAATTTTATTTAAAATTTTATCCTTCCTAAGAGGTTTGGATGCCATGGAGGTTGGGACTGCAGAAAGGCAGCTGATCGCCTTTATTTCTTCTGAGAAATCTGGCAGGTTTGGAGATAGCTCAGTCATCCTTGGCCAATGCCTGTAAGGTATATATATATAAACAAGAGTGTTGCACGGTGTGCAAGCACCAGCTTTATTCTTCTCATGAAATCCCAGAAGATGTTCTTGAGCCACGGAAGAGAGGTGGGGGCTGGGGTTGCCATGTCCTGTCATTCCTCCTGAAACTTAAGAAAAGCTGGGTGGAAGCTCCATTGACCTAAAGCAAGAATGACCTCATTTTCTATTTCTCTATGACCGTTTATATTTTGGGTTTCAGTTTTCCTGCCAGTTTCCTGTTGGTCATCTTCTTGCTTCACATAGCAGCTTTATCAGTCGCTTTCATGGGATCCCCTTCCACACAGGTATCGTCTTTTCAGTACAACCTTCACTTAACGGGTATCTCTTGAGTGTTAATGCAACCTTGTCTTGCACAGAGATAAAGGCAAATTGAATGTGGTGTTAAAACCCAGCCATTTGGGATAGAGTTATAAACCTTTAGGGTTGGAGGGCCAGCAGGCCAGCAATTTAAGACTCTAAGTGACACAAATAGTTAGGGGTAGATCTCAGACCACCCCTGTGGTCTTTGATGCCCCTCTTGCTGCTGCCCCAGGCTGCTATCTGCATTGATCAGAAGGGATATCCTAGTTTTTGTCTACGTTGTGCTATGATATTGTGATTCATTCATCTGAATGATCAAATCTGTATTTCTCATACTATCTTTGGTCTTTGTCCACAGTCCCTGGCTCACAGCTCCCCACATCACTGGAATTTCCTAAGTGCTGAGAGTGATAAAAAAGTGTCTTTTGTTATGCTAATGAGAAGGCTTTATGAAAGCACTTAAGGATGGGGGTTGGTTGCCAATGGAGCCAACTGTGTCATTAGAGGGTTAGAACTTTCAGTCCCAACTGGACTCCGGGGAAGAGAGACAGGCTTGAGGCTGAATTAACCAATGGCCAAGTCAATCAAGACTATGTAATGAAGCCTTCATACAAACCCAAGAGGACAGGTTTTTGGTCCTTTTTCTGGAGACTTTCCACTCTTGGGGAACCAGAATGCTTCCATGTGCCACAGAGCCAGGTCCCAAGCTCCCTGACTACAGGAACTCCTTTGCTGGGGATTAACTGGCTGTTGATCTGTGTCCTTTATCATATCCTTTAATGAATTGTTAAGTGTAGATAAGTGTTTTCCTGAGTTTTGTGAGCTGCTCTAGCAAACTAATTGAACCTAAGGAGGAGGTCCTTGGAGTCTCCAATCTGCAGCCATCAGAAGCAGCCAATAGCATAGGTGAAAACCTGGGGCTGGACACCATTGTTCAAAGTAAGCGGGGGTAGGGAGAAGGGGGCAGTTTCATAGGACTGAACCTGTAGTATCTGACCTGGGTAGATAGTCTCAGAATTGAGTTGAATTCTTGGACACCCTGCTGGTGTCTGAAAATTGCTTGGTGTTGTGTGTGTGGGGAACCCTCCCTCCACATTCGAGTTGGGTTGGGAAACTCCAAAAGGTGTGCCAGACCTGCCAATCTGAGGAGGAGCTGGGTTGGGAAATCACTGTGCGAACAAGAGAAGAGCAGGGAGCACTTCAGCATGAATGAAGTTCAGACCTGAGCCAGACGGGGTCCCGCCAATGCCAGACATGCCACCATGCTATACATGGCATCAGGGGTGGGCCATGTTGGCAACGGGAGTGCCACGTGAACAAAGGCGGTCACTTCAGGGTGCTGCCTGGTGCAACATCCACTGACCAACTGTTCTTCAGCTGTGCGAGCAAGAGAACATAATGCCAAGTTGCAACGCACTTACCTCCATCCTTCACACACACTAGGTCTTTCCTTCAGCTCGGCCTTCGTTGAATAAACCACACACATACTTGAAGACTCACTCAATTCCATCCCTTTGACACCCCTCTGCCCATTTACCTGGTCCAACTCCTTGCCTTACCCTGCTGTACCTTTCTAGTATTTCGAATGCTTCCATTGTAAGTACTCCCACTACAGACTTTGTCCTTTTGAACTTGCATCGTGGCTCTGTTATGCACGTGCCTCCCTTTTGCTCTGAAAGCAGACCCACGGAGGCAGAAAAACACAGGTTTGGGGTCATTTTGAATCAGGCCTTTGCCACTTTGTCCCTGGGCGAAATTAGACAAGTTGTCACTTCCTCTCCGATCTAGCTTCCTTATCCATCAAGCGTGGGTAATACCACTGGCAAAGGACGGTATGGGGATCAGGGTAGACGGCTCCCTGTGAGGAATCCAGCGTGTGCCCAGCACGTACTTGGCTCCTGCAGGTGGAAGCTCTGTCATGCCCCCTGGTCTCCCCACCAGCACCACTCCAGCCCCCCTCACATAGTAAGTGTACACGCAGTGCTGTCCAGAGCAAATGCATTGCTGGAATTCTGTCCTGGCCCCACGGGCAGCACAGGGATGGTGTGGCCATGGTGCCTTGAGGGTGTAAGACAACAGAGTTCCAGAATACCAAAGCAGAGCTCTCCCCTGACTATGAGTCTCTGGAGCCTACTTAGGTGATACCTGACATCCACAGCCGATCCAGGGGACCAAACCCCACTGGCTAGCCAAAGGAGCTAAACTTCCATCCTGACAGTCACATGATGGGAATTGGGCGGCTGAGCTGTGACAATGTCATGAGACCCGGTAACAACAGGACTGATCTCTGGGACCTCCCGATAGAGCTGAAGAGAACACACGTGGTGGCTTTCTTGGACCAAGACAGGGGCTGGTGGCTCTGTCAGGACATGTTGTGGGCAAAGGGCTGATGAAGCCAATACGAGGTTGAAATGTCCCAGCATGGAAACCAGCCTGAAGGGGCTGCCAGCTCATCAGCAGGGCCACTCCGAGGCCACCTGGAAATCTGGGTCCCTTCAGATCTTCAATCTAAATACACATGAAGTTAGGTACACAGAGCCTTTCTCTTTGCCACCGTGCTCTGCTTAGTCTACAGAGAATGTAACTTCAAGCCTTCACACAGGCTGAGCAGCGGTAGAGGAAACAGTCAGGTGCGTTTGGGTTAAGGGTCTAGGATTTAAAAATCCAAACCAGGAAACCTGAAAAAAAAGGGAGGATTTGTATAAAAATAACCGAAGTGAGTAGCTTTCATTCCCGATGGAAAATTCTTGGGGAAAGTGGTAGTCTAAGCCACATTTTAGCCACATATATATCTCATGAGGGCTATAAACTTTCTAGAGGTTTTCAAGTGGTCCCTTGATGTTTGGGCCGCTGTGTGGCTCCTAGTGTTTACACAAGCGTGACATTGATAAAGGCAGGGCGTCCCTTTCCCCGGCATTCCCATGAAACTGAGTGTGACGGAATGCGGGGAACAAGGCGGCCATCAGTGGCAGCTGTGTGAGGGGCCCCTCCGCCCTTGACCTAAGGAGGGCTGGACTTTCAGTGCCCTGAGATGACACTGGAGCAGTGCCAGGCTGCAAGGATGTGACAAACACATACAGCTGGAAGGGAATCCATGTGCCAATATGACTAGGTTTTTTTTTTTTTTTTTTTAATTTTTTTTTTTCAACGTTTTTTATTTATTTTTGGGACAGAGAGAGACAGAGCATGAACGGGGGAGGCGCAGAGAGAGGGAGACACAGAATCAGAAACAGGCTCCAGGCTCCGAGCCATCAGCCCAGAGCCTGACGCGGGGCTCAAACTCGCGGACCGCGAGATCGTGACCTGGCTGAAGTCGGACGCTTAACCGACTGCGCCACCCAGGCGCCCCATGACTAGGTTTTATAAACCCCCATGGGCCCCGAGGCCCTCAAGTCCGGTCCTAGGCACAAGTATGTAACTACCCACTCTTGTCTTAGAAATCCATTAAATGCCTTTCACAGAGCTTAGATGAATCTAATTAAGACACATCTGATGGAAAAGGAAAACAGGTTGAAACGTGGGAGACAAATACAATGACCGCGTGGAAATTTTACTTGAACCCTGCCCCTAACCTGTTGGGAACTCTTTCTTTTCCAGGGGCTCGCCTGTCCAGCAGCCCCGGCAATGCCCTCGAGCCCTCACAGTGCCAAGGAAGTGTGCTTGGGGCCAGAGTGAAAGCCTTTGGCCAAGTCAAGGTCAGGACCTAGAAGTGAAACTCCCCAGTTTCTAGCCTTCCTGGCCATTCCAAGTTAAAGTTCAAGTCAATGCCTGTCTTTTTACTAATCCTGGTATTCACACCCTTGGATCCAGTTTGGGTTTCTGCTCAGTCATTAGCGTTTTCCCTCCTCCCTGAGCACGCATCACTCCTTGGGCAGAGCAGGTCATTAGAGCATGGGTGTGCCCAGAGTGCCAGCACTATCTTCCCACCCAGAAAACCCCGCGAGTGTGTCAATAACAGGTTTATCTCTGGTATAATGTTGTCTATGTCTTTCAGTACCACATAGTGATGGTCACAAAGAGAATTGCTAAGCTCCGGTTTGGGAGAACTTTTCAGTCGGAAGAGCAAGATGTTCCTCTCGTTCGTCCTTAAGTAACCTGCCCTTCCGGGGTCTGGCTGGCCCTCTCCCTTCAACCCAGAGCACTAGGGAAACATATTCACAGAGACCTTTGTTGGTCTTCCTTCAGATGAGTGGTTTCTGTATTAAAAATCTTCCCTTTGGGGGCAACTGGGTGGCTCAGTTGGTTAAGCATCTGACTCTTGGTTTGGCTCAGGTCACGATCTCACAGTTGGTGGGATCATGCCCCGCATTGGGCTCCACACTGATAGCACGGAGCCTGCTTGGGATTCTCTCTCTCCCTCTCCTTCTGCCCCTCCCCCACTTTCCTGCACACACTCTCTCTCTCTTCCCTGTTGGTTCCACTTAACAAATATGCTCTGGAGATGGAGGTTGGAAAGAGAGGTAGGAGAGGGAAGATGTACCAGGGAAGATGAACACCCACAATAAACCTGCAGAGGTGGCTACATTCTCAGTGTTAAGTGAGACAGATCATTGGAGCTCCGTGAATCTCCTCTATTTCCGTTGCTGTTGGAGCTCCAGCATCTAGAATAGTGCCCGGTACAGAGAGTGCCCTCCGTAAAACGTCTACTGAATGAGGGAATGATCACTCAGTTATTACAGATTCCAACCAACCAACCCAGCAGGGAGCAAATCACGTTGCCTGAGGCCGTTCATCCAGTGGTAATTAAGCCTGGGGGACCATCCACATTCCCCAGGAGCAGAATCTGCATCAACTGCATCAGAATCTGCATTCTCCTAAAGCCCCACACAGGGTTCTTAGGCCAGCAGCGCAAAGACTAGTCTTTAGGAGTCACCAGTATGAGTTCCAACAACACTGGCCAAGAGCTTCTCTGTTTTTCCTTACCTCCGCTATAAAAAGCGTATGCACACATGTGCCCACCCTGAAGAATTTAAGACTAACAGACCCACAGATGGCTACACAGAGATAGTTCTGCACTGTAATAAGTGTATTACAGTGTGGGGTCTGGTGGAATGAGTCTGAAAGTGATAGCCACCAGCTTCCAGGGAGACTCAGACTTGCTGGTTTGGGGAGAGACAGTATCCCAAGCTAATCCTTTAAAAGAGCACATCCAATTAAACCCAAGGACTGAGGGGAGGGCCATCTGTGTGGAAGAGATCAAAGGATTCCACTGACCAACGCCTTCATTTGGAGCCAGAGAGCAAGGCCCAGGGTGTGTTGGCTGGGCAGTTAGCCACAGGGAGGAGGCACCGTCTCCCACGTGGGAGCGGGGACCACCCACTGAGACAAGGCCACGGCTGGTGAGCCCACTGAGGAGGTGACTGCAGCCAGGAGGCAGTGCCTGCCCTTCCAAAGCAGGCACATGGAAACGGCTCGGGGACAACAGGGACAATCAGGGAGAGACTCACTGGCGAGCAGGTGTGGCTGTTCGGCCTAGAGACAGCAAGGGGGCACGTGGCTCTGTGTTAACAGCTCCGATTACAATCACGACAGACAATTGGGGAAGTGTTAGACAGAACCTGTCCTTCGGATCTCGAGTTCTTGACCCGTCTCCGCGTCTCACTTCCTAAGCGCCTCTCAGAGTCGCCGCACCACCCGGGAGATGAAAAGCCAGATTCTTGGTACCATTTTTGCCTCCAAGCCAAAGTTCAAGCCTGGTTCTTAATCATTATTCCATTTCAGAGACATTGTTCGTTGCAAGAGGGTTTCTTCGCACTTATGGTTATTTTCCATCATCATCGTGGCCCAAAGGCGCAATCTGCAAGCCCACAGAAGCGAATTCGTCCTGCTTCTCCCCTCTCTCCCCTGGTCCTCCGCTCAGTCCTGATGCTTTTGGTCCTGACTATCCTCCTTGTCCTTCCCCCCCACCCCAGGCTCCTTTCATTTCTTCCCGGAGATGGGGATCGGGAGATCCTTGGAGGGTCGCTGGAACGCAGACGGAAGGAGATGGCCCCACTGCGCCTGGCATGTATGGTCTTCCTCTCTCACCTCCATCCTTTCCATGGGGGGCACTTGTGAAACCAAGTCATGACTAGCGAATGCAGAAGCTAAGCCTGCATTCGGGGGTTGTTAGTGCACACCTTGTCAGAGACTGCTTCCCGGTGCAGGAAAGCACTTCACCTGCTGCGCTCAGCTTCCTCGGGTGCTGAGGCCCCTTTGATGCTTGCTTTGTATTCTTCCTCCCAGTCTCTTGCTGTCCCCTTGTCACCTGCCATAGTTGCTGCTGGACCCTCCTTCTGGTGTCATTTCCTCTGGGGAGGCTTTCTTCTGTCGTCTCGTTTCTCTTTTCCTTTTCCCGTTTCTCGTTGTTGTCTTCCAAGGGTTTTCATCGGCCTTGGCGATGTAGACCTTTTTTAATGTTTCTTTAGAAAATATTTCATGATACAAACTCCCAAGACTTTTGTTCCCGTCTTGGTTTTTGTGTGGTTGTCACACTGGTTTCTAACTCTTTTTTCTGTCTTTTCGGAGTCTCCCTGCTGAGGTTTCCAGGATACATAGAGTTCTCTTCCTGTCCACGGTGGTCACGTGGCTTCTAATCAGGAGATTCTCTTCTGCCATTATCCATGGGTCTCTCCAGCTCCTGCAAGAACCGCCCTAATCTGAGCATAAGGCACAATCTTGCAACTTAATGTAACTATGATGTTTCACAGGCTGCCATCACTTACCGCCCGTGTTTAGAAGAACAGGGCTCTGACGCCAGCCACACTTATAATTAGCGATGTCACCACGTAAAAACACATCAGACTTTCCAGGCCTCAGTTTACTTCTCTGTGCAATGACTGGGGCTGGATACAATCATGGCTCAGCTCCCTGGCTATTTAAAACTGCAAAAATTCTAAGTTTCCGGCTGCAGAAACCGTCTCTTTTCCAGATAACCCTTCTGCTGGTGGTACGTGCATTTTCTCGTTTCCGTCTTTACACAAGCCAACAACCCACCCCGTGGCTATACCACTTGGTGAGATTTTTTGTTGTGTCACCAACTCTATCTTTCTTCCGGCACCTACGTAATACACCGTGCTTGTGTTGACTCTGACTTGGACGAGGAGGAAGAATGAGGACACGCAGAACCCGCTGGAAGGCCCCTTATGAGATGTGCTGTCTTCGAAGGGCAGCTGAGGTGGCTTCAGAAGGAAAAGGGAGGCCACGAAGTTCTGCTGATGCAGACGCTTGTTTCCTCCACTTTGTTCAAATGAGGGCGGGGGTGGGGGGACATATGTGCAGCGCTCTGAGTTCTTCCAAAGTATTAGTCAATAGGCCTAAAGAGTATCTTAAGCCAGGGGCGCCTGGGCAGCTCAGTGGGTTATATTGACTCTGGATTTCGACTCAGGTCATGATCTCACGGTTTGTGGGTTCACGCCTCAACTCTGGGCTCTGCGCTGAGAGTGCGGAACCTTCTTGGGATTCTCTCCCTCTCCCTCTCTCTCTGCCCCTCCTCTGCTCTCTCTCTCTCTCTCTCAAAATAAATAACCAAAGTTAAGAAAAAAGAGTATCTTAAGCCAGATGAACCAAATTAACCACTCAAGCAATCAATCTGATGGGTGATTCTTATATTAATTTCACAACTAGAGACCCTTGAAATTCATCTGTTGCTTTTGTATCCTCGAGTTTAATCATCATGATAATTGTGAAGGGGACTCTGGCAAGTTTGATCATTCCCCGCTTCACAGAGGAAGAAACTAAAGCCCACAGCGGTGACAGGATCTGCAGAGTAGCCCCTCCGTGAGTGGGCAGGAGAATCTTCTAGATCTGGCTGACATCAGCTGCAGCTGAACAAATCAACCTACTTTTTTTTTTTTTCCTAACAAGCACAGATGTAAGTAAGCCCAGGCCCAGACTCTTGGCAAAACAGAAACGCAAAGGTCACTACCTGGATGATGTGGCAGGAAAACCAACTCTTGTCTTCTCCTCTGAAAAGCCTGCCGAGACTTGTCACAGCTGTGTCCCTCCATCAGGCCTCTGAGGGAATGACACCAGGTCCCACCGATTCCCGCCTTGACTGCTCTCGGCCACAAAGGCCTGTCCCAGGGCAGCAGCCAGGCCCCAGGGTCATGCAGGAACCCCGAGCATGGGTGCCCTCTGTGCACTTGGCTCCCTAGACACCCCACTCCTCCTCCACCCTCACCCTGACCTCTTCCCTGCCCTCCCCAAGCTTCTTCCACTCAAGGAGAGTGACCTCATACAAGAGAGCACAGCTTTCCCATCACCCTGACATTCCTTTGGTGAGTGTGAACCGGCCAACCACCCAGTTTTTACCCGTGGAACGTGGAGCCTTTCATCTGACTGCTTCCCTGAACCCCCTTTCCCATCGTGGACACCTCGGGCCCTTGCGATAGACACTGACCTTGCTAACCTTTGTTTGACCAGAACAAATATGGGCCTCTACACAAATGTTGAGGGCTACTGGATGCAGAAGAATCCCAAACTGGGAAATTACCCAAATGTTCGTACAAAGGAGAAGGAGCAGATGAATTTTGGTGTATTTATGCAATGGGACACCTCAGGAATTGGAAAGCAAGACACTGTTGGCCCAATGACAGGTGGAGATCTCAAAACCCTCCCGTCGAGAGAAGGAAGCAGAACGAGCCACAGTGTGATTCCTTTTGTATGCATCCCATCGGGAGGAGGTTCATAACCCGCAGAAAGAGTCTGTGGTGACAGAAATCAGGGCTGTGGCAGGAGGGGGCCTTTCCCGGAGCGATGGAAACATTCTACGTCTCCACCGGAGTGGTGGTCACACGGCTACCCGCAACCGTCAAAATTCACCACGCGAGGCAATTTTGTTCTGTGTAGAAATCGTACTTACTGCATAGAAGTTGTCCTTCAATGTGAAATTTTGAGAGTCTTTAAAAAAAAAACAAACAAACAAAAACTGGTCAAACTATTGTACAAATGCCACACACACTCCTTCAGTTAGGCTCCCTGAGACCCGGAGCCAGCTCCAAGCCTCTTTTCTATCACCGCATTTGCATTTGACCCTGAAATTGAGTCTCCCTATAGATCTGAGTCCTCTGGGAGGGTAGGGTCTGGGCCTGGCCCAGTGTCTGGCCCAGGCAGGCATCTGTCAGATGCCAAGAGCCCCAGGGATTCTCGCATGACAGTAGGGGCACAGGGAGGGGAGGAAGCAGCCACCAAGAATTCTGCAGAGAAAACAGATTTCCATGCGGCTGGAAAGTCAGGTTAAGGCCTTTCCTGTGGCTTTGAGGCTTCTCCAGAGGCCGCAGGGCCTGGCCGGGTTTTGCACACTTGGCTGAACTTTAAAGTGACTGAGGATAATGTTTGGGGTTTGCTGACCCTGCAGAGCACGAAACCAGAACACGGAGAAGCGACAGTGGGGAGAACACCACCACTCAGTTTGAGGAAATGAGGAAGAAGAGCTTACACACTTTCCTGCTCCCAAGGAAAGGAAAAAGAGAAAGCAAGAAAAGTTTCAAAGAACTTTGGGGATGAAGGCGTAGGTGTCCGTGTACACACTAGTCTAAATGAATTTCTTTCCTTGCTGAATAAATCAGCCCGTGAACCTATTCACTGCGCAAGGGGAAGGCACAGGGCAAGGCTCCGGGTGGGGGACAAAATGTCAGGTGGGCTCCAGCACAGAGGGAGGTGGTACCAAAAATCCAAGTTTGATTTGCTCAAGCAGCATGAGATGCTGGTTTTGCAGATGCGAAGCACAGGTGGCCCCCGGAAGAGACCCAGACACAAAGGAAAAAGGCAGAGGCTTAGGCACCCTGTAGCTGGTGGATCTCCCCGTGGGCGTGGCTAGTTCTGACCCGGTTCCCTAGGCATCTTCCCTGGCCTCCCCTGGGCAGGGCAGCACCAGGCGGTGGGGGTGGGGGTGGGGGTGGGAATGGAGGTGGTGGGGGGAAGATGGGGGAGGGAGCGGGGGTGCAGGGGGAGGGGGATAGATTGCTAAAAAAAGTCTCTTCCTTCATAAAATGGAACAATCTCGTTGTAAAGACAAGATGGACACGACGAGATTTAAATCAATCCAAGAAAGAAACGGAAGAGGGGTCATCAAGAAATATGGGATTCATTGCAAAGTGATGGATATAGAATATGAGGGCGAGAATCAGGTCAGTCCTGTCCAGACCCACAGACTGGAATGTGTGCAGGGAACAGACCAGTAACAGAAATCAGGGACTTGAGCCAAGTTGCATAAAGCGGCCAGGAGGGCTCAGCACTTCCTCAAACAAATATGCCTTCTCCCGTTTTACTCAACACCCCAGTTTTTCAGTCAGTCTTCTGCTTTCCCTCTTTTGATGGAGATGCAGCTCCTAAGAAACATTTTCCATCACAAAAAAAAAAAAAACCCCAACAGTGCATGGTGGATGGTGAAGGGCAAATGGTGCTCATCCTTGGTGGCCAAGAGACAACAGGGAGGGACAGGGATGGTGGCAGCCTGCAGGGTCAGGCCCAGTGGAAGGGGAGCCCCCGGGGAACACCAGCTGATTTGGGCAGTTTTATCACATCTTCCTATCACGTCTTCCTTTTTAAGGGATGCCTGATAGCCTGATTCTGTGTGAAATCTCTGAATTTTTAAATGGGGGCCTCCCCTGGCCATTAGTTTGACCTCCTTTTGAGACAATCTAATTTGATTTCAGAGATGAAATCTCTATTCCAACTGCAGTTTTGCTGGAAGGGTGGAACATTACGAGGTCACTGAACACCAGCTAGGCTGTCCTGCTCCTTGGAGTCTAGGCGCAGAAATGCAAACTCCACATTCTACATCTGGTGGCATTCCAGCATCTCCCTAAGATGTCTGCATGTTCCTGGAGTAAGAAAGAGGGGATGTCTTCTCTGCATGCTCAACGAATAGTAGGCAAATGAGTGAACATATTCATTTCGATGGGAAACTCAGCCCCACAGCAGCAGCAGTACACAGCCCCACAGCACAGCAATAAGTCACTTACCCCAGGGATTCATAAATTCATGAGGATTTCCAGAATATTTTGAGGGAATATGAACATTGTTTATATTCATGCCACCTCCTCAACTGTTCGTGTTCTCCCTCATCTCCATTATCCTTAGTTTCTCTGCTGTCTGCATAGCCTGGGGCCTCTGAGATGTCCACCATCTTGGAAGTAGGACAACTCAACCCTCCTGTCAGTGGTACCCATCAACAAGCAGGCCCAGAGAGATCTGGGAAACCTTACTAAGGAGTTTTCTCAGGGAGAGGCAATTCCTTTCCCAAGAGGAATTCTTGGATCAGCTATTTAGACAGTAAAAAAAAAATGTTGTTTGTGCTTTTTAAAAATTAAAATAAAATGAACATACGGTGTTGCATTAGTTTCAGGTGTACAATACAATGATTCAACGATTTTATACATTACCCAGTGCTCATCACAAATAAGTACACTCTTAATCTCCTTCACCTGTTTCACACATTCCCCCCTCCCACCTCCCCTCTGGTAATCATCAGTTTGTTCTTTACAGTTAAGAGTTTGTTTTTTGGATTGTCTCTTTCTCTTTGTTTGCTTTGTTTCTTTCTTTTTAAATTTTTTTTTAAATTTTGCTTATATATTTTTTTAATGTTTATTTATTTTTGAGATATACAGAAACAGAATGTGAGTGGGTCAGGGGCAGAGAGAGAGGGAGGCACAGAATCTGAAGCAGGCTCCAGGCTCCGAGCTGTCAGCACAGAGCCCGACGCGGGGCTCGAACTCATGAGCTGTGAGATCATGACCTGAGCCGACGTTGGACGCTCAACTGACTGAGCCACCCAGGCACCCCTAAAAATGTTTTTTAATGTTTATTTATTTATTTTGAGTGAGAGAGAGAAAGAGAGACAGCATGAGTGGGGGAGAGGTGAAGAAAGAGGAGAGAGAGAATCCCAAGCAGGCTTCATGCCATAAGCACAAAGCCCAACATAGGGGCTCAAACTCACATAACTGTGAGATCATGACCTGAGCCGAGATTAAGAGTCAGATGCTTAATTGAGCTACTCAGGCACTCCTGTTTGTTTTGTTTCTTGAATTCCATACATGAGTGAAATCATATGATATTTGTCTTTCTTTGACTGACTTATTTCACTTAGCATTATACCCTTTAGATCCATTCATGTTGCAAATGGCAAAGTATTATTCTTTTTAATGGCTAATTCATATTCCATTATATATACATATATATTCCTATCTATCTATTTATCTATGCCACTTCTTTATCCATTCATCTATAAATAGATACTTGGGCTGCTTCCATATCTTGGCTATTATAAATAATGTTGCAGTAAACATAGGGATGTGTATATCTTTTTGAATTAGTGTTTTCATTTCCTTTGGGTAAATACCCCATAGTAGAATCACAGAATCATATAGCAATTCAATTTTCAATTTTGTGAGGGACTTCCATAATGTTTTCTACAGGGACCGCACCAATTTGCATTTCCCCCAACAGTACCTCGGGGTTCTTTCTGTTTGTCCCCACCCACACTTGTTATTCCTTATCTTTTTGATACTAGCCCTTCTGATGGGTCTGAGGTGATATCTCATTGTGGGTTTGATTGGCATTTCCCTGATGATGAGCAATGTAACAGTAACCGATAAACTTGTTTATGGGCTTATATCATTCTTTCCCATTTTTGGTCCTCTTCCCAGTGAAGTAGGTTGATAAAAACAAAAGAGAAGATAAGCTCCAGACATAAGACATAAGCAATCAGACAACTGATGTGAAATCATACAACTTGCACACTAGACAGCCAAACCTCGAAAGCAGGGCTTTGAGTACAGTTCCCATATATGTTGCATTTGGGGCAAGACAATCAAAACAATTGCTTCAAATTATGGTCCTCACCTCAAGCCAATGTTCTCTAAGTTAGAGCGTGAATGGCAAGAGGAAGAGCTTGGGCAGCATTCACAAGCAAGGAGTGGACTTCTGCTATTGCGTATGGATCTGGACCCCATGAATCAATGATGGGGAGACAATAAAGGCCCTGACCCTGGGCCATCAGGTAGATGTCTCCAAGGTGCAAGAAGATTGACAATGCTCCTTTGTTGAAGTGATTCATTCATTATCCTTTCTGGTGTTGGATGTTAATGGTGGATACTATACTGCTACCCGGGCTCCGTGTCTACTTATCTCCCAAGTGTGTTCATTTCCTAGAGCTGCCATAACAAAATACCACAAAGTACGGAGTTCAAAACACCAGAAATTTATTCTGTAAGAGTTCTAGAAGCTGGAAATCTGGAAATCTGAAATCAAGGTATCAGTAGAGGCATGCTCCTTCTAAAGCCTCAATGGAAGAATGCTTTCTTGCCTCTTCCTAGCTTCTAGTGGGGCCAGCCATTCTTGGTGATCCTTGGCACTGGTAATCACTGTCTCCATCCTTCTCCTTCTGTCTCCTCTGTGTCTCCAAATCACCCACTCTTTGTAAGGACACCAGTCATTTAGTTTAGGGCCCAACTGAGTCCAGTATGACCTCATCTTAACTAACTACATCTGCAAAAACCCTATTCCCAAACAAGGTCATCTGAGGTTCCATTTTAGGGTCACTGTTGATCTCAATAGAGTGGTGTTTATCTGCTTATATCTGTCTGCTAATAACAGGAAAGGCAAATTCAGAAGTATCTAGAATCTGCATTTTGGGGAGGAACTCTTGTCCAAAGATTGGTTATCTTAAATAGCATTCAAGATCCCAAGTCTACTGACTTTCTGGGCATTAAGCCAGACTTCTCTTCTTGGGGGTTAACTTTGGCTTGATTTATTAGCTCCAAACATTTATATTTAAGTTAGAAAGAAATATTTCTCACTCAACAACATTGAAATGAGGTAGTTAGCCTCAATGTTAGATTCCAAAGGAGTTCTGGAAGGCTAGAAGACATCTCTCCATCTTTCTCTTACCAAAAACCCACAATGGCCTTGGTTACATTTAATTTTTATTTTAAATGCAGAAACAAGGAAACAATATATGCTAATCACATGTTACCAACTCCATAGTCAATAAAGTGATTTTATTGTATGAGACTTAAGTTCTATGGACATATGTTATGACATGAAGACGTCACAAGAAAAATGTTTACAAATAAACACGTGCTAAAACTCCTCTTCTCAAGATACATAAACCAAAATCATTTTTTAAGTATGAACGATGGAGAGACTAGACTTTGGCACTTCTGATCCTCAGTGACTTCCATTCACTTCCTCTTCTTGCCCCTCTGTAGGGGACTCTGCTTTTCTTCATTCCTGTGTTACTTCTCTCATTATTTCCTCTTACCATTCCTACCTTTGTGGGAGTTTAAAGAAATGAAGGAAACAGCTTGCCTGCCACTGCACCTCAATCTCCTGCCATCTCTCCTGAGAAATTCCTAGCTGGATACCAAGTTCCAGATGTTGGATTGAGCACAGGCTGTAACTTCCCTTCTTCCTCACTACATATGAAAAATATTTTAAAATATATTTGTAAGCACACAGCAATGCACAAAAACAAGAAAAGGAAATCTCTGTAGACAGGAAGCAAGCACTGTCCCTCCACAACAAAGGCAGAAGGAAGCCCACCCTGTAAGTGTGAGCCTGCCCCACATTCTTACAATGGACATGGTCTAAAGCAAGGCCAAACACTTGGGGCGGGGATGGGAGCCTCCATCCCAAGTCAGCAGAAAGACTGGGGGTCCAAATTAAGCTGCCCATCCAGGACTAGCAGAAAACTGCCCACATGTGGCTGCGGCAGGATCGTGGCTTCCACATGTTGTGGGAGCCCAGAGTCCTGCTCCTGCCAGGTCTCCTGCCACAAGGGGATGATCTCACCATACAGCTTCACATCCCACAGAAGAAAGGGAGAGGCCACCCAAGAAAGACCAGCAACACGAAGGACAGGCAACAAGCACCAATGAAGGCCAACTTCCAACTGAAAGAAGGATTTCCATATCTTCAAGGAGGTAAAGGAAGAAATGGCTCCATCAAACAGGAATGGATGGTTATAGAAATAACAAATAAGTAAGTTTGGCAATGAGAAATAGTGCTGCTGAAGGAAAAATTCAATAAGTGAGTTGAATCCTAGTACAGTTCAAAAGTGAGTTCATGAAATAGGAGATCAAACTGAAGGAATCTT
Source organism: Neofelis nebulosa (assembly GCF_028018385.1). Lineage (NCBI taxonomy): Eukaryota > Metazoa > Chordata > Mammalia > Carnivora > Felidae > Neofelis > Neofelis nebulosa. Next base: position 3,421,842 of record NC_080794.1, on the reverse strand, counting down.
CTAGAATGGATCACAAGGAAACAAAGAAAAAGAAAATATGAAAGAAAAGTTAAGGGACATGGAGAATACATTTAGATCTTTACGCAGTGAGTTCTAGAGATAGAAGATAGAGAGGAGTCTTGAGGGATAGTGTTTGAAAAGTATGCCTAAGATTTTTCCAGAAGAAAGGAAAGATGCCTTAGTCCTTGGGGGGAAAAAAACACAAAAAAACATCTCACAAAGTGCCAAGTAGAATACATGCTGTTAAAAATCCACACTTGGATACATTTTTGTAAACATTTGGAACAAAGAATTGTAAAGAGAAAAATCCGAAAATCTATGAAACCAAGAGAGGGACAGCAATGGACACACACACACACACACACACATTCAGGCCACACAAAATTTCCTTCAGACATGCACATTTTAAAAGTAAACAATCCCTTTGTCTCCAATGTGGATCTTTAGGCAAACATTTTATAATTTTAACCATCATCTCTTGTAGTTTCTGGGTCTCAGTGGGAGCAGGGAACCAGCAGCCTGTTCGGGTACTTCTTAGCCTCTCTGTGAATCACCCACTTGTATATACAAATTCCTACCTCCTTTTCCCAACAACCTCAGGAGAAATCACATTTGCTTTCCTTGGGCTCTCAGGACTAAAGGACATCTTTTGAAACTGAGAAAATAAGTAAATATTCCTTGAATTGCTCTTTCACTAAAAACATTTTCCCTCAAACGTCCCAAAGACATTTCTCTTTTCTGTTCTGCCCTGAGATCCTTGAATATATTTCTAAAGAAAAATATCCTGCAAATAATATTTTTAGAAAGTTTCCTCTTATTTTCTCCTGCTGTTTGCTCTATAGCAGAGTATGGCATGGGTTCTGTAAACAACCTGAGAAATTTTACGTTGAAATAAAGGATAAAATTTAAATGTCATTCTTTTTCTTAGATTCTGTGACCTTTTGTCCTAATCATTATAGCTAAAATGATATATCCTCCATGAAATAGAGTAAGTGTTCAAGGAATAGAACAGACCTAATATTTTAACTCTAATACTGAAGGCTTTAGACACTTTCCAGGAAACATATTTTGTTATGGGGCTTGTATCTCATCTTTTAATGATGGACTAAGCAAAAGGGAGGTTAAGGAATGCAATACCAAAGGGAGTCATAAAAACAATAACCTCCCAAGTTAAGCTGTCTAGAGGGGTCCCTCCTTAGCTATCCCACCTTCTTGGGATCTACTAGAAGACATCATGGACATGATAGTGACCATGGGGAGGCCATTCCAGGAGGAATGAGGATTCAGCATCCACAGGCACCCTCCCAACCACCTCCCAACCTCCACGTGCTCCTCCTAACGAAACTCCAGGTGGTATTGGCTGTACCCACCTCAGCTCGCAGGCACATCTAGCAGCCTTGCTGGACAGCTCCACAGGGTATTTGTATGATGGCCGAGTGAAGCGCTTCCAGTGGGAAGACAGCATCGGGACACAAACTTGACAAGGTGACAACTCTCAGTTGTCAGAATAAACAGACATTTTAGGTGTAGCCCCATGCGCACCCTGCATTAGGTGCCCAACATGTATTTGTAGAATTGGTCATTTAATTAGTGAATGTGGGGCAAGTTCCAGGAGTGGGAAGCTCCTACTTGGACTGAAAAGCACACTTGTTCAGTCATTCCTGAGAGTCATTGGAAGTATGCAAGGGGTGTGGCAAAGCATGCTGGGGTGGAGAGGAGATTCACCGGAGATTACCACCACACTGTCCTCCTGCAGAGGAGTCCCAGCCAGCATACCCCTGGAAATGGACCTCTGGTGGCCTTCAGCTCAAACAACAGTGGAAATAGCAATGGGTCTTTATGGGCATCAGAAGTCTTAGCAGTAGGGGTCACTCTAAGGGACTGAAGCAAAAGAAAGTTTGAGAATTATGGCCCTCACCTGGGAGGTGAGACAGCTGTGAGTACAGGCAGACATGACATATGGATGGGGACTCCCAGACCTGGCAGCACTGGGGGTTGAGGGCATGTATCAATCAGTCAGAGTTCAGGTGCATGAAAATGAAAATGCCCCAGCTATTTTCAACAAAAAGAGGATTTGATACCAGGAATTGGGAGTTGGCGGACTCCTTGAGAGGTCTGGAAGAACAGGATGACTCCAGGAACAACAGCAGATGGGCCCACTGGAGAGCACTGGGTCCTCTGCTAAGGAAATGGGCATCAAGAGGTCAGCATTGGAGTGGTAGAGGTCAAGAACACATCGCCAGCCTGCTGTCTAGCATTTGGTGAACCACTGTAATGGTGGCCAGACCCACGTCACCAGAACTCCTGGGAGCTGCAGCTGAGGCCACAGGCAGGCAGCCCCCACCTCACTGCCACCTTCCAAATCATGGGAGTTCATCAGCATGAACCATCCAGAACCCTAGCTGCAAGAAAGTCCATCAAAGGTATTTTCTATGTTTCTAGACCCTGCCATTCAAGAAGACACACAAAAAGTAAAGTGGGATGGAACCTGAACACCAAATCCCCATACCCACCGTGCAATTGGGGTGTTGGGTTTGGAAGGGGGTTTTAAGTCAAGGAATAGAGGTCTTAAAATCATCGATGGAAGTGAAACCAGGACAATCTTCTGTGTTACCATTAATGGGACTACTTGACTTTTCTCTTAACCTCTAGATTTTGTGGGCTATGGAAAAGTGGAGATGGTCCCTACCTTCAAAAACTATTTTGATGATTTATTAAGATAAATTCATTAAGATAAAATAACTAAAAAGTACATCACAAGCAATAGCAATTACAACGATAGTAATTGTAGGTGGGGGAGGGGGGAAAGCCTCTTTTCTCTAATGAGTCGGAAATCTATCCTCTTGGACAAATTCTAAACAGGACCCTCTTAGAGAAAGTTGAAGTAAGTAGCAGTTAGTACTTGACATTTATGAAGATAAACATACCTGTGATTCACAGTAAAACGCCGATGCATTGCTCCAACCATCACCATCCCATGGAGATTTAATTAACCTTTCACAATATCTCTGACCTACAGCCCCAATCTGCTCTTTCTTCTGAGAGCTGGCATTGTCACCTGCCATAGGACCACCTGCCATTGTCACCAGCTGAAAGGAACAATGTGCCCATCGGTCGCACCTGCTGGAGTGTGTGCTAGGTCTCCCCATGAGGCCTGACGCCTGACCCTTCTCCAAATCCGTTCCTGGGCTAATGGCCCCCACCTCTCATGGTGGCATGCACTGTCTCCTCCCGCCTCTAACCTCAGCCAAAAGCAGCTTCCAGGTGTTGGCTTAGTCCCACAATTTCTGCAGAGAGACATGGTTAATTATATGCAGGTACTAATATAATGAAAGGCTATCTTGGTTTTAGGAAAGCTATGAGAACACATCTAAAAATTGACCTGAGAATTGTCTTTAATGGGATTTTTAGACAGGAGCCAGAGAGGTTATACATGAGAGGGAGTCAGGGAGGAGTCAGGGTTGGGGGTCGGGGGGTGGGTGGAGAAAGAGAGACAGAGAGAAGGAGGAAGGAAGGAAGGAAGACAAGGGAGGGAAAATTGCTCTATTCAAATCTTGTGCTTTTTATTGAGAGAAATGTCTGCCCAGAGGGGAGGAACAAGAGCAAGCCTGTTCGGAGAGATTTAGTCTGGATTTGCCACAGGGGCTCCACCTGATCCATCTTGACTCAGAGTCATTTTATCTGTGGCCAGTCACAACTCGATTTCCCCTCAGTTCTCTCCAAGAACAGCCAGGGTTGGGTTTGGAGGCGAATGCGCTGCTCTGACCGCCCAGTGCCAGTAAGAACAACAGACCCAGTGAAGACACAGTCAGGATCAAAGCCCCATTTCCGCCAGTGCTCGGGACTTGGGGACCTGCCAGGGTCTCTGCCTTAAGCTGTTTCTTTTATGGCAGCACCACCACACCTCAGTCCTATTCTATAAATAGCCTTGGGGTTTCATAAGACACATGCAGACTGGCAAGTTGGGAAGAATGTTCTAGAACTGGATCTGCTAGCACGCAGACAAGGTTCTTTGGGGACATGGTGACCACTCCCTGTAAGTGGCATTTCAACTGGGTTTAGCACTATTCCCCAGGAGGGGCTGGAGCTCAGTCCTGGGTAGTTGTGAAAGTGCTTTTCTGTGCTTTGAACAGAGTTTTGCTTACTTATGTCCTTGATGGTAGCACGAAGGATTTCTTTCCTTTTTTTTAAGTTTATTTATTTGTTTTGAGAGAGACAGAGACAGCATGAGTCAGGGAGGGGCAGAGAGAGAAGGAGAGAGAGAGAGAATCTCAAGCAGGCTCTGCACTGTAGGAGCGGAAACCGTAAGATCATGACCTGAGCCAAAACCAAGATTTGGACGCTTAACTAACTGAGCCACCCAGGCACCCCCGCACGAAGTATTTCCATAACATTTTATGGTGCAGTGTTCTTCTTTATTTCCATTTTACCCTTCGAGGACATCAGTTTGGAGATATATTAAGCGATTTGGCAAAAATCATGGTGGGTATGGTTCTACTGTACGTTGACTCACTTGTGCAACAAACTACAAACATCAGGGATGAGCCAGGCATGGGCTAGGGAATCCCAAGGCAGCCCCAATGCAGGAGCTGCACAGGGGGACAGAAAATGCTTTCTTGTCTGTTATGCCAGTTGTGGCAGATTTATCATTTTCCAATGTCTTTTGTTACCCTTCACTGGGAGCTTTCCATGTCTTTACCGTAGGAGACACAATATTGACCTTAATCCCACCATGTAATAGAGGCTGGCATTCATGGTATTGAGAATTAGTGTCATTCAGGATTCCAAAGCACAGAAGGAGGAACTGGGATTTGGGGTCAGCAGCAAGTGGCCAGCTTGGAAGTCTGTCTTCTTGCTGTAAGACCTTGGGGAGGTAGTTTCACCCCCTCAGCCCCAGTTTCCTGATCTGTAAAGTGGGGAAGTTAGAAATGCTATCATGCAAGGAGATAAAAAATTGGAATCATGCTCAGGAAATATCTTAAAGCATAAAGCTATATAAATAGTTATTATCAAACCAGTGCAGAGAAGACTGGAAGTCAACCAAATAGACATTTCAGTGACTGTGAAAACCCAACACCAACTCATTAAATTTTCTCTTTAATGTTATCACAGAACTTGAGAGAGTTGCAAAGATAACATCATGGCATTACATGAGTGTGTTATATATTCAAATGATAGGTACTTACCCCCACTTTGCTGTTTAACTGCGAGTAAATCTTATTAGCAGATTCCTGTCCTATGAGATGACCATAGTTGTTACGAAAGGTTTATAAAGGAAACTATAAGGCACTCAAGGAAAACTAACACTAAAGGCCAACCATGTCGTTTGAGGAGCTCTGCACACCCTTGCTTCTTGGCTTCTCTTTGTTTTGACACCTAAGCCCCTGCACTCAACTTCCTTGGTGTTTTGGCTTCCACAGCCAGTGTTCAGTTGCTTCCAGGTGAGGCCAAGATCACCCTGGTCACATGTCCCAGGATCAACATGATCCTGTGGGCCTTCTTCCAAGAGCTCTTCTTCCTCAGCCTGCAAATTCAGTGCCTGGTTTTTCAAATATGGCAGTGACCTTCCTGACCTATGCCCTTTGGAGATTCTTCTCCTAGTGCTTTACAACTTCTCCCCAAGCAGAGCAAAGGAGCGTCAGATAAGAAGCAGAGAAGACAGACATCTGATGGATGGATGGTGGACGATGGTGGAAAACTGAGGCTCACGTGCAAGCAGCTCTGCCCATCCACTGTGCCCACTGATCACAGCTTCCCACCTATGCCAGCTTCCCCAGAGGCAGTGAATATTATCCACAGAACGGAGGTCACGGTGGGGCAGGCAATCAAATAGGATTTTTAATATGAGCATTTCTCACCTCATCTCTGCTGGAGACTTTTCTCTTTTCTTTTCTTCTGGAGATAAACAAAACAGAAAATGAAATTTAAAGTGTGCAAGTTGTTCAGGCAAACGAAGGATTCACTTTAAACATCTCTCGTGATAAATTCATTCTCTAATTCAAACAGTCAGATCAAATGTTAGAGACCAATTCAATTTCTGTTGGAGGGAATATACCTCTCTGGCCTCCTAAGCCATGCTCGGTCTGGAACAGCAAGACATTTCATCAAGAGGTACTTGTTGGATATTCCCTACAGCCAGGAAGTAAGATTATTTACCCTAAAGGATGCTCAGCTTGACTGAGAGCTCTGGAGGCCGCTGAGAATTTGTATGAATTGTTCCAAATCTGGCTTTAAAAACCCTCTGGGTCTTTTATAGCTTTCAGAAGATTCTCGATGAGATTGTGTAGTCTTCTCTACTTCTGAAATGCCTGTTATAGTCTAAGTTCTGCAAGGTAGTCAAGAAGACAGAATAGAGTCCTTCAAGGACTTACCATCTTGTTAAAGAATCAGCAGGATCACTTACATCAAATTCTTTCCATATCCTCTTGTATTAATCAGGGTTGTAAGAATGGAGCCCATGCTAGGTAGGTTAAGCAGAAAAGGAACTCATGAACAGGTATTAGAAAACTCATAGACTCTCCAGAGATCCAAGCCTGAAGTGTTCATAGCTGGTAAGAACTCACATGGACTTTTCTCAGCAGATTACTCCAGCAGAGACCCTATGTAGCCTCCTCTGGACACAGACTATGGCCCACACTGTGGACCCACAAGGACCTCTGCCCTGTGGCCTCTGAAATCATGGTGTCACTTACCTAGAGTCTACTCTTGCCAGCAAATGATGTCTTTTCTTTTTTAAATGGGTGCCTGATTAGCCAAGTCAAAGTCAACATGGCTGGACCTCAGGTGCCAAGGACATTGGGAGAGATTTCACTTGTGTTAAAGTTCCAGCTTCTACCAAGGGAAGGCTGGATTCATTGCAATGCTCCTCAAATACAGGAAACTGCTTAATATTGTGGCACCCACAAAAAGACAAATGTTTATCACTCTACTACAATAATGCTAGCCGATGCCCTCATTATTTCACATCTAGTTTAATGTGATAGGCTTCTAACTACTCTTACCTCCCTTTCTGATACCTCTTTCCCCATTCCTTACTCTACATAATTTCTAGATCCATTTTTCTAGTCCACCAATGAGTCCCCACTAAAATGCAGGATTCTCAGCAGGGGTTAAGCATTAAACAATTAACACCAATTTGGTCTATGTGATTAATCTGGAGAACAGACCCCACCCCAAGAGAACGGAACACAGCACCAGCAAATTTTGCAAAGATCCAAAGAGATGCCAAAGAGGTTGAAACCCCTGAAGCAGGGTTCCCAGCACAATGGGGAGAGCAAAGCAGGAGGAGATGGCACTGAGCAAGCAAGTATTTGCCATTGCACACATCCTTGGCACTGAGATGGGCTGTGGGGACACAGAGGAACAACACATGGTCTAGCCTGGGATGGGAGCCTGGAAGGGTCAGTCTGAGTGCAGGGCACTGAATGCTTGCTGCTAGACCCCAGCTATGTATTAATACATAGTACATAGCCTCCCACACCGAAGCTAGGCTTGGATTAACCTGGTCCATAGCCCAGGAAAAAGGAATCTGATTTCTACCATCCAGAAGAAGGATGTGGGTGTAAAAGAAGGAGCTTCACTGGGAGGGAAGACCCCACATTGTTAACTATTTAGTCCAATTTCCAGCTATTTAGATCAAAACCTTTTTTTTCCCCTTCAGAGACAGAGGAGAAACTGGGCAGAAAAACACAGCACTGGCTATCACTGAGTGAGGAGTTTCTTTGCTTCCCTGTAATGACCATTTAGGGTGTCAGATCTAACCCGAATGACTCTCCAATCAATGTCATCCATGTTTTACTTCACCATTTTCCAGGACAGGAGCTGTAGGTTATAATCACTCAGGCTTTGTGGGGCTTCGTTCCTTGTGTCTGACACTGAGACAAGATATGTTTATCTTCCATTCTCCTTCCTGGCCCCTCAAATTCTGCTCTCTGAGGACTGATAGCCCAGGTTACCCCAAGCACATGAGATATTCACGCTGTGTTAGTCTTCCAAGGAAGGACCCCGAGGACCAAACCATGTGACTCCATGTGCACACGGAGAGGGACAACTGGATTGGTGGCTAGGCCTCGGGCCTTGGGGCACTTCTTGGCCGTGGCAGCCAACACCCCTGCTTCCTGTGGCTTCAAAGGACAATGAGAAGACCACCCTTTAGTGCCCACTCGGCTGCTCCTAAGTAGGGGCAAGACGGGATAAGACAGATTTTCCAGAAGCTCAGTCCATCATCTTCATTTGGGTATTCATTCATTCATTTCCTCATTTATTCAGCAAACCTGTCTTGACTGACCACCTCTATTTGACAGGCACTACAATAAATAAGGGAGTTGCAAAAATGCTTGAGTTCACAGAAGGGGGAGAGGAGGTGGACCTGCGGGCAAAGTGCTTGGTGGTGATCAAAGGGTGAAGTTACCCCAGACGTCCAGGTAAATAATAATAATAATAATAATAATAATAATAAATAATGATAATAATAATGCCAAAATGGAAACCTCTTTCCTTTCCCCAAATAATTATGACTATTCTCTTCCTTACAAACACCCACCTCTCGCTAATACACACATTTCCACATGCACCTGCTCATACCTCCTGTCTGCCATTGGGCTCAGAATTTGATGGGAGCAACAATGGGAGGAATAGAAGAGAAGAAGGGAGGAGAGGAAAGAAGTAAATGAGATGGGAATGGAAGGGAAGGGAGGGGATAAAGGCACTTCTCAGCATAGTGTAGGACTCAGAATGGAGGAGGAGAGGAAACACTAATGTGTTCTTTCCTTGTATCTCCCTTCTCATGCTCAGAAGTTGCTTCTGACCTGGAAAGAACCACAGATCACCCGCCTTCACCGTCTACTGCATGAATCTGTGTCACAAACCCCACCCAAGAATGCTGGAAGGTGTGGGTCTTCTGCTGTTTTGAAGCTGGCATGTCCTTGACTGTGTAAGTGACTGGGATCATGACTGGCACAAAAGAGACTCACGTATTTGATGTGCTTCCCTGACCTCTCAAGAAACCCCCCTTGGGGAACATGTTGGCACAGTGTGAGATGATGTTAGAAGAACAAGCCAGGAAAAGGCATGGACAGGGAATTCTTCAGTCACCCAGGAACACTTTCTAGTTTCCCCCAAATTGTCCACAGTTCAGAGCATGTGAATTCAGGGTTCTCAAAAGAGGTTTCTAAAGCAGATCTGTCCAAAACTCTTGAATCCAACCTGATCCTGAGGGAAACTGAGTGAGCCTCTCAGCAAATTTGGCCTGATTCTTAGGGGTGTTTGCCTGCCATGAGGGAGAAATGAAGATTGGGAATATCTCGTTTGGATAAAGTACCCATCCTCTCCATTCATGATTCTAGGTCTTGTCCACTCTTTGCCCCTTTGCCATCAAGAAATCAGCCTTTCCCATCTCCTCATGGCTGCTAGGAGAGCACTTTTTGGAATCATTTATCTGCTGGGTCCATCCTCCCATACCTCAGGCTTTGTGTAGGGGAAGCTGGTGTGTTCTCTGTCTCTGCCTAAGCCCCTCAGGAGTTGGGCAGCCTGAGGAATTTCAGAAGTAAGGGTTATCTGGGGTAGACCAGAAGGATGGGTTATTTGGGGAAGTAGGCAGGGAGGGGGGAGGAAGAGAAGGTGCTGCATCGGGCATCACTGCTCCCATCCAAGAAAGAAACCCCCTGCCTTCTGTTCCAGGGTGAAACTGCAACAAAATAACTGTGCCTCTAAATGTGCTCTGTTCTTTTCTCCTTCACACCTCCCCTGGACACAGCTTACCTGCGATTTCCAATTTGTGATTTTGTGGATCTCAAAGAGCCTTCTTTTCCACACAAGTCATGTTCTCAACAGTTCACAATGCGGATTACACATAGCTTTCATCTCATATTCTCCCTCCTGGTCTTGCAGTAAATGTTCATAGCATTAATTTCTTTATTATGTAGAAAAAAATGTGTCCCATAAAAGCAGTATCAGGCTATCACTTAAAAAATAAACATATATCTCTCATTCTCTCACTCCAAAATCAATACACAATATATATATTTTTAAGCACTTCAATGTTTGAGATATTTTCAGCTTTCCTTCATTGTCTTAAACATCTGTTTGGTTGTCTCCCTGCAGACACTTGCTAAATAATATGGTTTATTTTGGATCACTGATTATAGGAAACCTTCTCATATATCCACCAAATGACATTTTTAATCACATCGTCTTTTCAACTTTAAAGAACCAAATGATTTCCTTATCTTGACATGATTTATCATTTGAGCATGAGCCAACAGCCTAGGAAGGCATTATCTACGGAGCCTTCACATGAAGGGTTCTTATCAAGCAAACAAAGTTTACAATCACGGCAAGAGAACAGAGGGAAAACAAATGATATGGTCAATAGTTCTCCATGTAAGATTTTTTAAAAATATCTTATCTAGTGAACCTCTTTCCAAAAAGCTCATAGACGATGTGATCTTCCATTAACTGCAGAGATATGGTGGGTGATGTGGGTAATATTTTGAATGTTTTCTCTTTTCACTGGCTATCAGCTGAGGCTCTTTTTTTTTTTTTTTTTTTTTTTTTTTTTTTTTTTTTTCCTTTTTGGACATCAGTTGGATTTCTCTTCCAGGAGATCAAAGCCTTTGCAGATAAGGATTTTTCTCTCATTACTGATTGTTTTGATCAGAAGGAAAAAAACGATAATGAAAAGGTCACCTCTCTACGTTCTTTCCTGCTCCCCTAGAACTTAGTGCCTTGCGTGCTCCAGCCAGAGGTGCGTCCCAGGGCCTTGGCCAGGGAAACTATTTCACTGCCCAATCCCTAGTACCTTCTTCCCCAATATAACTGTCAGTTGACCTTATTTCCTACTTTACTTAGGGTGACAAACTGTCCTGGTTTGCTCAGGCCTGAGGGCTTCCTGGGACCCAGGACTTTCATTGCTGGGAAAGCTCCAGATGAACAAAGAGGGTGAGCCTCTCTGAAATTCCATCCTTTTTCAACCTTTCAAGGACACCATGATAGGAAAACTACCCCCCTGCCTAAAACATCAATCTTCCCCTTGTAGCATATCCTTATTTTTGGCACATGGTTCATATTTCTCACCTCTAATAATATAAGAAAATATGCAAAACTCAGTTCTCTGATCAGCGAGTCCCCATTCCTTTCCTCCCTCTTTGCAGAAGAACACTGGACAGAGTTGTCTGTCCTCATCATCTCAGACTTCTCTCCAGTTACTGTGTCTTCAGTGCACTCCTATCAGCCCCAAACCCCACTGGGGTAAGTTTTGGTGAAAAGAGCTCTGGTTGAAGCCACCAAAAACCACATGCAGCTAAATCCAATGTTATCCGTCTTCTTCCTACTTTGCCATGAGCAGTTTTGATCAGGTTGGCCAATCCCTCCTTCTTGATAAGCTTTCCTCAGTTGACTTTTAAGACACCACACTCCTGTTCTTTATCTTCCTTGGTCATGCCTTAGCCATCCGTGCCTTATTGGTGTGCTTCCTCATTTCTGCTCATCTCTTTGACACATAATATTGGAGGTCCTCACAGCTCTACCCTTGTTCTTCACCAACATTATTGACTCCTGACTCGAGCCACCATTCTTATCTGAATTATTGTGATATGATGCTGTCTGGTGTCCCTGTTTTTATCCTTCTCCCTGCCTACACAGTTGGCCCTGGGCTCTGGTCAGTTCGTGTTCTTGGCTCAGTCCAGGTAAGATAACTGAGAAGTGAAAAAGTCACAGCCCCTGATTTAAATGAGCTTGCAGTTTAGATGAGAGATGCAGAATGTGTTCATGAAAAGAATAAATAACAACCCAAGGCTATATACACTTAAATGTCAAGATGTGTGGTAAGGACAACATGTGCTATGTTAAGACAAATTCTCCACAGCTTATACCTGTGTCACACATGGACTTTCTATTTGTCCATTCACAAGTCAGTCTCAAATGATGAAGAATAACTCATGGGAAGGGCAAGGGTGAATTACTGATTTTTTTCAAAGGAATGCCACTATATTTCTTTTAATATATAAATTATGACACGGTGGGAAGCTAAGCAGTGGATGCCATGGATGATACATAACACTTCCTGCACTTGCTGCCATAGAGGTCATTATGATTCATTTCAAGTGGGCACATTGAACTCAGTCAAAGCAGAGGTGGTCTTGAAGTAGGTAATTGTGACATATTTGTGACTTCACAGGTTGCTAGGAAAAGAAACTTGAAGCCTCCTCTCTTGACATCTCCAGAGCTGTCTCTCATTGTATGTCTTACAACAAGAGAAATATTCAAGAACTAGTTATCACATTGCTGATATCTCCCTAGTTGGAGCCATTCCCTGCCCTCCACATTGATGTTGGAGCTCAGAACTACTCGTATAAATACTTCAGTTGACAGCTTCCTTTTGCTTTAATTCATTTACTCATTCAGCAAATGTTTGCTGAGCACTTTATTTGTTCTCGAAATTAGTCTAGGCACTAGACACACAGTGATGAACCAAGAAGACACAATCTTTCCCCCCATGGAGCTGACACAGCAGCATTATATAAAGGTTCTTTTAATGGAGCATGTTATAACCCAGGAGCAAGGCTAGCAGAACATAACCCACTGGAGGTAGCTTGATTTTCCTTTGCATTGGAAAGTAAATTTGACATAATTTAATGTCTTCCATTTATGGCTTCACTGTCAAGAAACTCAGGACAACCTCGTTTCAATTCCTTAATCTTAATCTAGGAAAATAATCCCCACCTAATCAATTCCATTAAACTTCTTTTAATCGGAAGTATTTTTGAAAGGTACCTAATTTCTTATAATATCCCTCTAACAATAGTTCCACAGATAACTATGCCTCATTATCTGAAATTAACTGCCCTTGCCGTGACTATTAGTTGCATTCTACATGTTAAGAACTTTTATAAACATGTTAATTGAGGTACAAATACATTTAGGAACGTGCAAAAATCATAAATCCACAGCTTGATGAATTATTACAAAGTAAAGACACTCCTGTAACCACCTTCCAATTCAATACATGTTATTGATCCCCAGAAAGTCCCTGGCTCCCCTTCCTCAACTTACCCTACAGCTTATCACTATCCTGACCTCCAATAGAGGTCATTGGAGGTCTGACCTCCAATGAACAGATTGTTCATTTTTGAAATTTATATAGATGGAATTGTATACTATGCATTTTCTTGTGTCTGACTTCTTTTGCTCAACATGTTTGCCATTTTCATTCAAATTGTTGCATGAAACAATCCAGTCATTTTGGTTGCTGGATAGTATGTCATTCTATTAATATACCTAAGTTCATCCATTCTACCGCTGATAAATGTTTGGGTCATTTTCAGTTTTTGGAGTAGTGCCGTTATGAATCTTCTTGTACTTTTATTTTGGTGTACATGTGCACATATTTCTCACAGGTGGATATTTAAGAGTGAAATTGCCAGAAAACAGGATACATGTTTAGTGAAATGTAGTGTATAATGTCAAAGTTTACTAACACAGCTGTACCTATATATACCAATATGGACTAATATGCTCCCAGATTTATATAAAAGGTCCCATTACTCCACATCCTTGCCATTTCTTAACATTTTAAGACTTTTAAAATTTGGCCCTTCTAATAAGCATGATGACTATTCATCACATTTTAAATTTCTCTTATTACTAATAAAGTTGAGCACATTTTTTTCATATGTTTAGTGGCTACTTGGATATCATTTTTTGAAGTGCCTGTTCAAATGTATTTCCCATTTTACTACTGGGTATCTGACTTTTTCTTACAGATTTATGTATTCTTTACATACTTTAGTACATGTTTTTTTTCAGATATGTGTGTTGTGTATATCTTCTCTCACTTATGACTTGATTTTGTAAATGGTCTTCATGGCATTATTTGATGAACTGTTTTTAAGTTTTATCTAGTCTAATTTTCCAGACAAATAGCTGTTAAAGCACAACTCATTGCTGAAAATAGGAGTATTCCATAATGAAAAAAATGTTCAACAGACAAATAAGACATACCATTTGTTGCACCTAATAATATAGTTTCAAAACACAGAAAGAAAAATATGCAGAATTGAAGGGAAATATAGAAAAATCCATAATCTTTTACAGTAACTAGATGAAAACCCCAAAACTTACTCTGCTGTGCCTGTAAGAGACACAATTTAAATGTAAAGATATTGAAATTTTAAAGATAAAAAGATGAAAACCATGTAGATGACTCAAACACTAATCCAAAGAAAGCTAGTTTTTGAATGTTGGACCAGCCTGGCAACCCAGAGATAAAATCCTGTTTGTCATGTTGCATTGTCTTTTTACAAATTGATTTGTTCAATATCCTAACATTTTGTTAAAGTAGCTCACTCTATGTTTATGAGGGATATTTGTTTTTTGTTAGGTTTAGGTATCAGGACTACATTGGTCTCATAAAATGAGATAGGAAGTATTTCTTTCTCTTTAATTTTCTAGAAGACTCTGTGCTAAATTGGTATTACTTCTTCCCTAAATGTTTGGTAGAATTCATCAGTGATGCCTGGAATTTTCTTTTAGAAGTTTTCAACCAATAATTTAACTTATTTGGCAGATAAAGAGATACTCGAGTATTTATATTTTTTCTCAAATTAGCTTTGGTAATTTGTTTTTTTTATAAAACTTATTAATTTTATTTAAATCATCAATTTTATTGACAAAAATTTTAATAACATTTTGTAATTATCATTTTAATATCTGTAAGGTCTGTAATGATGTTCTCTCTTTTCTTTATGAAATTGGCAATTTGTGTCTTCTATCTCTTTCTCTCCCTTCCTCATCAGTCTGTCTGGAAATTTATCAATCTTATTTATGATTTCAAAGAACCAGGTTTTATATTCATTGATTATTTTCTGTATCATTTTCTACTAAGTTTATTGACTTCTGCTTTGTTTAATATATAACTAGAAATTAAGAATTCTGCTACTCTGTTATTTGTCCAAAATAGAAAGCTTAACTCTTTGATATCTTACAGATAATGGGAAACATGAAGCTTGGTGCAAAGTCTCAACACCATCAATTGGAAAATTAAAGTTTCACTTAGTGAATAAAATAAATAATATTTTATTATAAGTTATAATATCTCACTCACTTGATCTGCCCTTATGACACTCTATAAGTCCAGTGATACTAAGTCTAGGTCATTTAAAATCTGTATACATTGGAGTACCTGGGTGACTCAGACGGTTGAGCGTCCAACTTTTATTTTGACTCCAGTCGTGATCCCAGGGTCTTGGAATCAAGCCATGTGTCGGGCTCTGCACTGAGTGTGGTGGTATCTGCTTGGAATTTTCTCTCTCTCCATCTTTCCCTCTTTCCTTCTCAACCTCTCTCTTTCTCTCTAATAAAAACAAACACCCATACATATCACTTTTTAAACTCCCCTGAACCTTACAAAGTAATATCATTTTTCCCATTTTATGGATGAGAAAGCAGAGAATGAGAGAGAGGTTTCTAATGTGGCCATGGTCGATGGTATATTTAAAAAGGAGCAGACTGACTTGTGAGACAGTGCTCTTAAAGTCTATTTTACCACTTCCTCTTCTTTTTTTTTAATGTCTGTTTACTTTTGAAAGAGAGAGACAGAGGTGCAAGGGGGGAGGGGCAGAGAGAGGGAGACACAGAATCTGAAGCGGGCTCCAGGCTCTGAGCTGTCAGCACAGAGCCCGACGCGGGGCTCGAACCCACGAACAGCGAGATCATCACCTGAGCTGAAGTCAGATGCTTAATGGGCTGAGCCACCAGGTGCCCCCTATTTTACCACTTCTAAACCCAAATCACTTGAGGTCTTGGGTAACCCAAACAAACCAATTTAGGGACTCTATTCTTCTTTACAAGTTGTGTCTAAGTGTCCGTGCAGATTGCTCTCTTTTCCTTCAATTACCAAACATTTCTAATTCCCATCTTGACTTACCTCATTACTATTTTGCCCTCACAGTCCATTTAAACTCTTTCTTCACATGACATTTAGAAATTATAGCCTATAATCTTTTTATCGCTTTTTCTTTTCAGTTTGTATCTGCTCCCTGTAGAAGTCTAAAGACATCTAGTTGAGAACCTATCAAATGCAATGGTGTTCTAGCTTTATCAGGACTGGGCTCAGAAGCCAGCCCTTTGCATAATCAGCATGTTCCCTTTAGACAAATCATTTCACTGCTCTAACCCCCCACTTTCCCCCTCTGTGAGAGGGCACAGGAAAGTCCCCCAGAACTCTTTGAGGTTGAAATTAAAAAAGGCTATAAATCCAGCTGGATTTATTTGTAAATATTTGTTCTTTTTTTCAAGAATACCTCTTGTTATTACAAGCCCATAGTAATCAAAAGACAATGGTACTGGCATAAAAACAGTTATAAAGATTAATGGGACAGAATAGAGAGCCCAGAAAGAATCCCACGCATACGTGGGTTTTGTTTTGTTTTGTTTTGTTAATGACAAAAGAGCCAAGAATATTCAATAGGGAAAGAACAGTCTCTTCAATAGATGGGACTGGGGAAAATGGACAACCACATGTGAAAGAATGAAACCAGACCGCTATCTCACATTAAAATCACAAAATCACTCAAAATGGATTAAAGATTTGAAAATAGGACCTGAAGCCAAAAATCTAGAAGAAAACAAACCATGGGTGGTAAGCTCCTTGATATGGATTTTGGCAATGATGTTTTGGATTTGACACCAAAAGGAAAAGCAACAGAAGAAACAAACAGGAATGTATCAAACCAGAAACTTCAGCACAGCAAAGGAAACCATCATTTTACAGAATGGAAGAAAATGGGATTTGCAAGTCATATATGCAGTAAAGGCTTAATATCCAAAACATATAAAGCACTAATATAATTTAAAAGCCAAAACAAACAAATAAATCAATGAAAAAAATGGGCAGAGGACCTGAATAGACATTCTTCCAAAGAAGACATATAGATAGCCAGCAGGTACGTGAAAAGGTGCTCAACATCACTCATCATCAGAAAAATACAAATCAAAACCACAATGAGAGGTCACCTCACATCTGTCACGATGGCTATTATCAAAAACACAAGAAATAACAAGTGTTAGGAAGGATGTAAAGAAAACAGAACCATTGGTGGGAAAGTAAATGGGGGCAGGCACTATGGAAAACAGTATGGAGGTTCCTCAAAAAATTACAAATAGAACTGTGATATAATCCAGCAATTTCATTTGTGGATCTTTAGCTGAAGGAAACAAAAACACTAATTCAAGAAAGTATATGCAACCCTGTGTTCACTGAAGCATTATTTACAATAACCAAGACATGGAAACAATCTAAATGTCCACTGATGGGTGAATGGATAGAGAAAATGTGGGATATATACAATGGAATACTATTCAGGTATAAAAAGAAGGAAATCTTGCCCTTTGTGACAATGCGGGTAAACCTTGAGGGCATTGTGCTAAGTGAAATAAGTCAGATATAGAAAGACAAATATCGTATAATCTCACTTACATGTGGAATCTAAATAAACAACAACAACAAAAAAAACCCAGAAAAACCAAGCTCATAGATATAGAGATCAAATTGGTAATTGCCAGAGGAAGGGGATGGGGCAAGAAAAATGAGGGAAGTGGTTCAAAAGTTACAAACTTCCAGGTAAAAAATAAGTCTTAAAGATATAATGCACAGCATGGTGACTCTAGTTAATAACACTGTATTGCATATTGAAAATTGCTAAGACAGATGATCTTAAAAGTTCTTATCACAAGAAAAAAATTATACCTATGTGTAGAGATGGATATTAACTAGATTTATTGTAGTGATCATTTCCCAGTATATACAACTATCGAATCATTAAGTTGTACACCTGAAAGTAATATAATGTCCTATGACAATTACATCTCAAAGAAAAAGATTGGCTGTTCTCTCTTCTATAAAAACACCTTTTCCCTTCTCTCAGATACATCACTACTTTTTCTTTTATATTCTTTGCCTGGTAGCTACCTGAAGCTGTTTCCAGATAAAATATCCTGGCACATCTTCTTTTTCAAACTCTATAAAGATAATCCTCAAATCAATTTAAAGAGATTTTTGAAAATCCTTTAGGCCAATTACAACATTACCTATCAATAAATTTCTCTATTTCTCAATTGGTTTACCTTTGAATTTTAAATTGAATTGAACTGGATTATGATGTAAATAAATTTACTAATAGAATATTACATTTTTCTTTTCTCCAACTTTCTCTATGGGCTGTAAATGTGAATATATATATATATATATATATATATATATACAATCAATTTTGGAATAAATGTTGTTAGTAACTAAGAAAATTGCTGCAGACTTTTATTTGTTTGTTTTTCAGTCTTCGTATATTAGCAGCTCCAGGGAAGAAGATGAAAAATATCTTAGTTATTTGTTATAATTTTATCTGTTTACTTTCTCATATTTTCTTCTATCTGATAAATTATGTGGCCTGAAAATCTTTACATTAAATTGATGATGACAATCTGATTTCTGTGCATTTGGGAGATTTACATTTTCTGTCCCCACATCACCATGTGATGTATTCCTCTTAATTATTTTTCTTTGCGGATAATATTTGTTAGATGATCTTTCCCTAAGTCATGGCTTGCCTGGGGAAATGGGACTCAAAGGCAGGGGAGGAAGGCATCCTAGGAATGCAGAAACAGCATGAAATCTAGGGATTTAACCTCTTGAGCTACCAAATCCATTCCCAATTCCTGAGAGAGAATTCCATAAGCCCTTTTGCTGCTTGGCCCCATGTTACCTTGTCCTGGGCTGCAGTCTGTATTAACCCCTGTCACCACCCTCTCTCACATAGGCGATTCTGCTAAGGGCCCTGGGCCATCAGTGCATCTTGGCTGCAAGGGGACACCACCCTAAGCCTCTGCGGCTGGCTGGTCAGACCACAGAGATTTGGTCACTCCTTCAGGGAAGAGATTTCTCATTATGTCAGGCGTATTTCCTCCCAGAAGCCCTTGTAAACAGCCAAGCCATTTGGGAATAACAGTTCTGATACTGAGCTCAAGATGTGCCATGGGTCCAATCACATCTGACATAATATAGCTGCTAGAATCCTTGGGCTGGCAGTTTTAAAAAGGGACTTTCCTGGTTAAAACAGTCCTTCTTAGGGGACATCTGAGATGCCACCTACATATTTCACCTGCGGGACTCCCCGAGGGTCCATATATCCTCTGTTTCACTTCCTTTGTTAACTCCATGAAGAAAGAGTGAAGACGAGTGAGTCAGATGTTGAGATAAATTATCACATATATCAGTGTGTGTTCACATCTGAGAATAAATGAAAGAAAAATTAACCTGTTGTTTTGCTATGCAAGTTATATTATTAATCAGTTCCCTACAATGTGTTTAGCTGAAAAGTAATAACTCATCATTAGGGTGCTGCCCGAGGGTATTGAGCTACCATGGAAACAGCCTGTAATAAGAGACAATCTTTCATTTCCCCTCTGAGGTACCATTTCATCAGATGACTTAACAGAACATTCAACATTTGGGTAGAAAAGAAATATGTAGACTCACATCCATACTCACGTGTGTGTGTGTGTGTGTGTGTGTGTGTGTAGCATCGTTAACAAACCATTTCTAATAGAGAGTCCATTCCTCAGATGGAATTCTCCAGGCAAATGCCTCTGGCTCTTGTCTTCCAACAGCAAAGAAGCCATCAGCAAACACCTCAGCAAACACTCCAGTAAAACGATTAAGACTGGCTCCACACCCAGGAAGCCAACAGATGGAGGTTCTCTCTGACTTAAAATGGAAGGGAATTCAGAAGATGCAGTCCCTCCCAGCCTCTGCTTCTCTGGTATCCAGCAGCAGCAGCCCCGGACAGGAGGGCAGCTGTCACCGGAGCCGAGGTCTGGGTGGTACAATGCAAGCAGGGCAGGGGCCTGCTCAGAGCCAGGGGCAGGAGAGCAGGACAGGGAGGGGGAGGTGACAGAAGCCCTATGATTCCACACAGGCATTCCTTACATAATTCAAGGTGTCACCTTCTTGTTCTTTAACGGGACAAGAGAGCAAAAATCAGATTTGCTAAATCAATGCACGAAAGCCAACACCAAGAAGTCCTAGGCATTGGAACAATAAAACCCAGACTGGCAGGTTTCCAGCAGCTAGCTGACAGAGTAAGGAAAAAAAAAAAACACCACCGTTTTCTCAAATAGTGCTTTCATCTACCTGAAACAAATTTTCTGAGCTTGAAACAAATTTAAAATCTTCTTGGGGTGTCTGGTGGCTCAGTCAGTTTAAGCGTCCGACTTCCGCTCAAGTCATGATCTCGCGTTTCTTGAGTTCGAGCTCTGCATCAGGCTCTGCGTTGACAGCCTGGAGCCTGGAGCCTGCTTTGGGTTCGGTGTCTCCCTCTCTTTCTGTTCCTCTGCCACTCGTGCTCTGTCTCCCGGTCAAAAATAAATAAATATTTAAATTTTTTTAATTAAATAAAATCTTCAATCAGTGTGACAGTACCAATGTGACCTCCATGATCAGGTTCTGTGTGTGTGATGACACCCGGAAGCAGATCTATCTGACCCACTTCTCTGTAGTCGCTTAGGTGATCCCAAGCATTGGGCAGGGGCCTCAGAATCAAAGTCTGGAAATGGTACTCCAGTCCAATCAATTGTCCCCAAAAGGGGGACAGACTGGTGTCCACGTCTCAAGGCTTTAGCTTGAATTTAGCTCATGAAGATCTTGCCTATGCACCCAGCCCAGAGCAATCTCTCCATTTCTTTGTGGTTCTATGATATTTCCGGTCACTAGTATTCATTTGGCATTCGTCAGATGAGTCACGATTGATTACTGTTTCCTCTGTGTGTCCCGTTTTTCCTTCCTGGGCAGCAAATTCCTGAAGGGCAGGCATAGGAGACAACACAGCACCTCCTTCCTATGTGCCAGGTACTGTTCTAAGTGCTGTACATATGTTCATTCACTTGCTCTACAACACCACTAAGAAGCTGGTGTGCCATTATTAGTCTACGTCTCATAGATGAGAAAACTAAAGCAGGGAGAAGCTAAGGAATATAGCCAAAGTCACACAGCTAGTAAATACAGGAGTCAGGCTTCAACCCAGGCCATCTGCCACCCGAGACTTTCCTTTTTCCTGCCGTACTATCCTGTCTCCCGTGGATCTCAGAACACCCACAGCTATCCCATGCCTGCTAGGGATCCTGTCTGCCATTGAGTCATTGACCACTGGTCAGAAGGAGAAATAGAATTGAAGGAACTGGTAAAGATGAACTCAAATGGGTCTCCACTGAAGGAAAACATATCAAAGCACATGTCCCATTCGTGGTGAGTACACAACATCATTTCAATGTCTGAACAACAGACATGATTTCTCTTCTTTACAGCCACTTTAAGTGCCATTCTTAGAATATTTTCTCAAGGGATTCCAAAGAGGAATTCCATTATTATCTAAAATGTCACATTCTGTTGGACTCTGTGCGATTCACATGATGCTGGGATATACATGGTGTTTGTTGGCCAGTCGGGTAGATGTGGTAAAGCCTCTCCGGAGGCTTGGACAAAATGTACTAAATAAGACCAGGGCACTCTTCATCTGCATCATAGAAACAAGGCTGGTTTAATCCCATGCTTGTACTGCTAATTTAGGATTGTGGAACCATAAGTTGCAATTTCTGGATCTTCAAAGCAAGCAAAATGAATGAAGTCTTTGCCTTCTTTCAGTCAGGAGAAACATGTATTAAGTAGATGGTGATTAGAGAAGATCCTTTCTGAAGCTCCTTGCTAGTGGTGAGGGAAAGGAGGTAAGCAGGGTGATACGATGCCATCAATGGGAGGGACAAAGGGAGGCAGACTGAGTTGTCGGAGAAAGTCTCTCTAAAGAGATGATTTTGAGCAGAGCCTGATGTAAGAGAAAGCCAGCAACACACACACACAAATATCTGAAGAAGATGCTCTTGGCAGAGGACACAGAAGCAAAGGCTGGGGTGTAGGGGTGGCTCAGTTGGTTGAGCGTGGGACTTTCCCTCAGGTCATGATCTCACAGTTCTTGGGTTCGAGCCCTGCGTCGGGCTCTGTACTGAGAGCTCAGAGCCTGGAGCATGCTTCAAATTTTGTGTCTTCCTCTCTCTCTCTCTGCCACTCCCCCATCGTGCTCTCTCTCTCCCTCTCTCTCTCTGTGTCTCTCAAAAATGAATAAACATTTTTTAAAAATTAAAAAAAAGGAGCAAAGACTTTGAGGTGGGAGAGAAGGAGACGATGAGGTCTGAATGCGTCAGGCCCTGTGGTCTGTTGTCAATGGCTTGGGTTTATTCTAAAGCCAATGGGGAGCTCTTGGAGGGTACTAAGAAAAAGACCAATCTGATTTACTTTTCTGCAAGACCTCATTGAACGCTGGAAGTGACCTGCGTTCAGAACTCATTTTGTACTATCTGCTTACATGTTTGCTCTGCTTCTGAAAGCCTGGCCATACCAAGTGGTCAGCATGTCCTAGAGATAGAAATCAAGGTCAACTTTGGCATTAAGAAGCACCCACGAGATCCATGGTTTGTCATGTTGACAAAATAATGAAGCAGTAATACATGAAGTTTATATCTCACAGGAGAATCCTACCTCAGCCTTTCTTTCCTTAATTTTTTTTTTTTTATTTTGTACTTTAAGGAACATTTATGTTACCATTACCCATGCTTTTTTTTTTTAATCATTGTGCACTTTTTAATTAAGAAAGTATATCAAACAGAAAAAGACATTGGGTCAACACATGCAAGCCATCTGAGCGCAACTTGGAATGGAAACGAATTTAATTGATGCAATTTGCAGCCATTTAAATATTTCATATTCGGTTATTCGCACCGCGGGGAGAGTGGGCACTTCGCGCTGGCAAACCAGAGGAAAGGGAACTGCCAGTCTTGTAATTCTCACTCACTCAGGTCTCATTTGGCTTGGCATTCACTGCAAGTTGTGTAGGTCAATGACCACCACGTCCTCAAAGGACAGAGGGCGCGGAAGTGGTATTTCATATGGACACCCAGCAGTTAAAACCAGGAGGGAGAGGCAGTTGTGTTGAGATAAAGGCTGTTTACTCTTTAAGACGGTGTGGAAAATCTTTCAACTAGAGTGCCATGGTTTAGGGCTTAGATTTCACGACGCCCACCGTAGGAGACATGGGCGGATACACTCAATCAGCTGGTTAATTAGACGACCTGGCTAACAGAGGGAGAACCCGTGGAGCTGAGCGTTTTCTGGTTTCATCTTCTTGTCTCCGGCTCACAGCGGAGTCTGTGTGCAGTGATTTCTGATTGTGCATTCGTCTGAATTCTTTGGGGAAGGGGAGAGAAAGGTAGCAGAGCAATAAAGGAGGAGGTATAAACATGAATGGCTTTCGCCTGTTGACATTCACTACAGGCAAAATATAAAAAAACAAAAACAAAAACAAAAACAAAAAACTCTGAAGACTCACAGAGAACAGACTGGTGGGAGAGAACACAGAGAACAGAGGGGAGGGGAGAGGGGTCGGACAAAATCAAATAAAGTGAGGGGGATTAAGAGGTACAAACACCCAATTTCAAAATTAAGTCATGAGGATGTAAAGTACAGTCTAGGGAATGTAGCCAATATCATAATCACTTTTCAAAGTGACAGAAGAGCCTCTGCTAGACCTGTGGAGGTGATCACATTGTAGTATATAAAAATCTCCAATCACAGGGGCGCCTGGCTGGCTCAGTTGGTAGAGCATGAGAGTCTTGATCTCAGGGTCATGAGTTCAAGCCCTATGTTGAAGATAGAGTTTACTTAAAAAAAAAGAAAAAGGAGTTTATCCTTTAAAAAATCCAATCAGGGGTGCCTGGATGGCTCAGTCAGTTCAGCATCTGACTTCGACTCAGTTCATGATCTCATGGTTTATGACTTCGAGCCCTACATCAGGCTCTGCACTGACAGTGCGGAGCCTCCCTGGGATTCTCTCTCTCTCCCTCTCTCCCTCAAAATAAATAAATAAATAAATAAACCGAAAAAAATCCAATCGCTATGCTGTACACCTAAACTAATATAATATTATCTGTCAATTATAATCAGATAAAAAAAACAATATAATATTTCAGACAAGAATAGGAGAGCTTCTGGTTCAATACTGGAAAGAAGTTGCCAACAGCTGAGGTTCACAAGAAGCTCCAGTTCCAGATGTGGGATCTCTCGGGGCAACTAGGGCATCGATTGCCTCTATCCCCCTCTATCTGCACAGAAATGTGAACACGAAAATGGACAAGAAGACCAAACAGGCTCTTCCTGAAGGAATTTTCAGAAGAACATTGTGTAGAAAAATTCTGTCGGGCTTGCAAGAGTGTAGCTTGAGCCTTGGTCCATTTATCGCTCTCTTCTAACAGCCACCCTCTCCCTAGGAGGAGACAACACAGGCAGCTGCTTGGAGACAAAGCAGACAGAAGCTTCCCTATAAACACGGATTCTCATCAATGCACAAAGGAAACAGGGGACAGGGCAGGATGTTGCATTTTTCATTAGACCCCAGGCATGCAAGTGCTCTGTTTTGGTGTTGTCCCAGTCACCAGATTCTCAAAGTTCTCACATGGAATTAGTTCTACTCTCTCTGGGCAGGACAGAGAGAAGTTCCCAGCACAGTGAGAGTAGGGCTCACGCTTCTGCTCAGAATTCTGGGAGACTTGGACTGGACCTGAGCCCAGTGCATTCTGCAGAAATGATATCCTCAACACCTTTCTTCCAAAGCCAATGGCTGAGGGCTTCAAGGGGGGAAATTGGGGAGAAAAGCTTTGGGTTTTTGCCACTTTCTAATTGAAAACAATAGCCCCATCTTGAACATATATGAAAAGTGTGCTCTTTGGAAGATAAACTGTTTAACCTGCCCAGTGAACTCCGTGAGGAGCAAGCAGACACTCCCTCCTCCTAGAAGAACGTTTTTCAGTTCTCTAATAATACGAGGCCCCTCTCCTGGTGTTCACTCCAGTTTACCCAGTTAAGTAGTGGTTAGACTTTGACAGACAAACCACTGGCATGACTCATCTTTAGTGCCATATTAGAGATGACATGGGGCCAGCTCTGAGCACAGGTTTGTCAGTACTGTGGCTGAGGGACGTTTGTCCAGAGGTACCACAGCATCTGGATTTCTTCTGATGAACACTTGAAGGTGGTCGCTTACCAGGGGCCTTTCCCTGATATCTGATTTAATTAAAGGTCAGAGAACTTTATTTTTGCTTTTTAATAGTAGACTTTTTCCCCACGTGTTTCAAACATGCTATTGCCTACATGAGATTTTTCTATCTCTATTTGGGGAGTATATGAGAAGTCTAATTTTTTCTTAAAGTTAAATTTGCTGAGCTAGGGTCATTTTTTGGAACTACCTAGAATCATTCCAAAAATTATGGAATACTCTGAGAGGGGAACTATCTCAATACATCAAGTGAGACTTTTAGGGAACATCTAGTCTCTTGAAACTAACACACACCTACTTTTTTCAGGAACTAACCCTTACCCTACATGTCTTAGACAAACTCCATGGCATCATGTGGGATAAAACTCTGAACTTCAGCCTTTTGGATTTTAGAGGATCACTTCTAAATGACAAATAAAATGAAAACCAGAATCATTGCATTATGTTGTGTTATTTAATCCCGAGAGTCAACATTGGGCTAGGAACCTTGGCTCAGGTAAAGGCACTCATCAAAAACTTCCTGATGTGCATCCAGACCAACACATTGCTCCAAAGTCATGGTGAGGAAGAAAGTAGATGTCGAATGTCCCTGCACCATTCACCTCAGTGGGCACTGCAGAACCAATGGGTGGGCATATTGACTCATGTCTAGGGTTTGTCGAGGCTGGCCATTGCCAGAGCTGATCTCAGATCTCCCTCATCTTCCAATTTAATTCAGTTCATTTTAGCTCAATCCAATGAGGTTGGAAGCAGATGCATAGCAATGTGCTGGTTAGAGAATCAGGAAGGTCTATTCATTCAATGTTCTAACTTATGAAAAGTTTAGGGAACTTAACAAAATCTCACACAAGCTGTGAGAGCAAGAACCAGAATATTAAACCCAGATCTGCCTCCAACTCTGCCTTCTCAGAAACTTTAACCCAAACAGAAGGGCTTATTAGGGGATCTTTGGGTTCATGAAGAACAAAGACCCACTCAGTTCCCCCAGGAAGGCAAATAGGAGGAGAGGGTAGGTTCTTAGATACATGTGGATGGTTAAGGAGATCACAGCATCATATGGAGATATGATCACAGATCACATGGAGATCACAGCAATGCCGATAATAGTGGTTTATTGCTTTGTGTGTGTCACGTCTTATCCCACTGGATCTTCACAACAAACCCATGAAGTCTCCACCCCATTTTACAGATGAGGAGACAGAGGCTTAGTTAGGTATTTGCAGGATGACATGGCTAGTGCCATTCCAAGCTTCAAGATGAACTTGGATCTGTCTACCCCCTAAAGCCTGTGCTCATAACTTGTATGACAGGCTCTTCCAAGAACTCGAACTGCAAGACAACTGGTCCAATGAGACCAAAGGCGGGAGGGCTTTGCTGAATTGCACAAGGATATACAGTCAGTCTCCTTTGTGGTGTGTGCTTCTCTTTCAGCTTCTGTGCTGACCTTTGTTCCCTGGCTCCTAATTTCAGCTTGCCTGCAGACCACAGTGGTGACTCCAGCTCCAGCTGGACATGTCCTTCTACAGGCTCTGTCCCTGAGTTTTCTACTTACAGACTTCCAAGAGTACATTCACATTGGCCTGGTTCCTCTTTTCCAGCCAGCCCATGTGCCATAACACTTACAACCTTTGGCTTGGGTCTCTACTCCTGGTCTAATCTGCTGTGAGCATGCAGCCTAGACTAACATGTGTAGAACACGCATCCATTTATTTATTTATTTATTTATTAAAAAGTTTATTTATTTATTTTGAGAGACACTGTAAGCATGTGGGGGAGGAGCAGAGAAAAAAGGAGAGATAGAGAGAGATTCCCAAGCAAGCTCTGCCCTGCCAGTGCAGAGCCCAACCTGGGGCTCAGTCTCACAAAATGTGAGATCAGGACCTGAGTCGAAACCAAGAGTCAGACACTTAACCAACTCAGCCACCCAGGAACCCCATAGAACACTCAGCCTTTTATTTTATTTTTTTATTTTTATTTTTAACACTCATCCTTTTATAATTTGACCTCCTAGAACCTCTTACCATCTTCCTTATTTAAAGCTATTTGTGTAGTCACTGTATCTTCTCTACTAGACAGCAGGGGCCGTGAGCACAGAATCTGTGTCAGAAATAGCTTTGTGTCTCGGCATTTAGCACACTAGCAGGTAGACCAGAGGAGTTGGCTGAAGAGATGAACTCTGGTAAGTGAAGAGACAGGATCTACACTGGTAAAGATAAGCATATAATTTAGGTACTAAAGCAGAGAATTGAAATGTTTACTACTTTACCTCACTTCTCTGTTTCAGGAGAAGTATAAAATCCTTGGTCTTTATTATTTATATTGTTAGGTCAACTTTCAATTTCACTTGGCTGGTATCCACTTGACATGGGACATGAAGAGCAAGGATAATTTTTTGGCAATAGTAATTGAGTATATCAATGATCCAAAAAAGGGAACCTCTAGTGTCCTGGCCCATCAGTCATTGTGGACCTAGCCTTGCTAGTGCTCATCACATCTGGTTCTTCCCTCTTTCCTGGGCACATAGGAAGTCTTCCCATCCCTCTTTACCGCTGTGTTGGGATCATGTGACTAGTCAGGCCAGTGTACTGGGCAGAGGTAAAGCAAGTCACTTTTCACTCGGAACAGCTGGGAGTGGCTGGGAATTTTCTATGCTCCTTCTCTTTCCACCACAGCAGTGGTAGAGGGCCGCATGTTGAGATGACAAAGCCATAGGACAGATCACCATGGGCAGATACCCTGAAGAGCCACCTGACTTGCATTTAATGTTGTATGAGTAAGAAACAAAGTGAGAAATATATACATAACATGCCTCCTATTATTTCATGGTCCCTCCATTTCTCTCCCATGTTTGCCATGTTTCAACCTCTCATGAAGTCATCCAATGCTTCATGGGTTTGTTGTGATGATCCATACTCACGTCTCTTCTACCGTACCTTGTTTTCTGTCCTACTCCTCCCCAGATCCAATGTGTGGTCTGTGGCTCTACAGGGCACTGGCATGGCAGGATGAAAGGGGCAGAACATATGTGCCTTGGGATGACAATATGCACAACTTTTTTTTAATTTTTTAAATGTTTATTTAGTTTTGAGACACACACACACACACACACACACACACACAGTGAACAGAAGAGGGGGAGAGAGAGAGGGAGACACAGAATCCAAAGCAGGCTCCAGGCCCTAAGCTGTCAACATAGAGACGGATGTGGGGCTCAAAATCACGAACCACAAGTTCATGACCTGAGTCGAAGCTGGACACTCAACCGACTGAGCCACCCAGGCACCCCGACAATATGCACACTATTAATGGGAATTTTATGCACTATGAAGGGTCACCTTTTTTTTTTTTTTTTTTTTTTGGCTTCCCTTGAGCTACACCAGGAAAGCATATTCCAACTGTTTGAAGAAAGATGAGCCAGAGAATGGCAGTGGAGGGGTGGGTAGGGAGAGAAGGTGCAAGCAGGGTGGTGACAAAACACCCCAGATTCCCGTTACATGTTTAACAATTACCCTTCCAAACAACGAAATAAACGCACAGCCACCCTGATATTTTAGCACTGGCCACTGTCTGTGGAGTCAGCACCCGCACCATGGACAGCTCCAAGCTCTCAACCGGACATGGCTGACTTTGGAGGACAGCCTAGGTATGCAGAAGGCACAGGTGCAGCCTCCCACCATCGGTAGAAGAGACAAAAACATAACCGCAGGACATAGGGAATGGTGAAATTAGGAAATGAAGAGTTCTGAGCATTTATTAACTTTGTTTTAAATACATTTTATTGCGCTGTAATTCCACTTGCAATAATGGCTGTGTTTAACAACAGGCTCATGAAATTCCTGAAAATTTAATGATACACTCGCTAGAGCTGGTGTCTCCAACACACCAGCAGAGGGATGGTGGCTGCTTTCATCCCTGCAGCAGCAGTCACACGCAGTAAACCCCATTCCCCTCTTCCTGTCCAGCCCGCGGGGGTGGGATTAATGAAGTGGCAATTTCACGGATGTGAAGAGGTCTTCACATGTGAAGGGTCTTCCTCTGCTCCCGCCCACCCTCCCTCTGCCCTCCCGAGGGATTATTGAAAGGGAAGAGCAGTTTTCAACCGAGCCCTTTCTTCACCTTGAGTGTGGGCTCCGAGACCCAGCATTGAGTTCAGCTTCTGCAAACATTGGTAGTGTGCTTATTGTGACACCTGGTGTACCCCTATTAGACACTGGATGCTGGAAATAAACTTCCCATCTTGCTGGCTTGGAACCATGCAGACCTCATGAATCTAGGCTTATAAATTTTACAACACCCATGAAATATTGCTCTTGGAGTAGGAACATTACAGAGATGGTTAAACCAGACCCCTAACTCCCTCGAGCACTATTTTTATAGCTATTAATCTCAGTATCAGGCACAATTTACAACCGTAATAGCTATCTCTTTGCCAGCATATACATACGGAAACAAAACTGGCATAAAAGAGAAGGTATTTAGACACAATTAAAGCAACAGATTCCTATGCGCAGTTATGATGGAGAACATAGCTGACTCACTTCTCTCGGAAATAATTAGCTCTTGTATAATTTTTACTTCGCTGAATTTTGCAAAGAGTATTTTGAAAGCAGCAATCACAAATTCCCCGGAGCCAAAAGTAACTACAATGGAGAGAGAAAGCTGTGCTCTGGGATGGCTAAGATGAATATCTGAGAATCCCTTTAAATGCCGGAAACCATTGCCCACCCGGGTTCCTCTGTGGGGCCTCGGGGAGTTTATGTACTACAGCTAAATAAAACATAAAATGTTATAGTGTGTGTCTTCTAGTATCTACATTGTTTCCTTCATATAAAAGTTTATTGATACCTTCCGGGACTCAGATAAATGTTTCAAACGCTCGCATGGCTGTGTTGGAAATGGGCTTTATTTGAAAGCTCTTAATTTTTGCAGTATTCCTTATGGGGGCACAGATCCTCCTATCACTGTTTGGGGACATCGGAATAATTTCATAAGCTTATACATGAGTCAGGTTATATTGAGACCATCCTTTTTTAAAATAGGCACTTGAGACCAGGTGCCTAGCGCCTGGCTTGCTAATGGTGACTCTCCAATAAGTGTTAGCAGGAGCTGAGAAGCAGGGAGGGAGGACAGATTCACAATAGCCCTAGAGGAGGCTGGTTAATTGAGGTCCTTGGTTTCCCCTCTACTTATCACTCACAGGCAGGGCTCTGAGATCCTTTTCTGTCTGTTTTGATTTCAAATGTGACAGTCAAGGCCATGGCCAACAGAGGCTGTGTCTGTGCATGAATTCATTCGGGAACAATATGTCACTCCCAGAAGAAAACCAGCCCTTTGCTTGTGAGCCATGCTTGAGCTATTGTGATTTTGACTTGGACCCAATGAGCTGAGCAGGAGAAACCTCCTATAGGTAGTCCATCTGTCTGCCTGGTGGCAGTACAAAGCAGAGGGGACACATCTAGATATTTCAACGTCCCAGCTTTAAGTGTTCAACCTTCTCTTCCCACCTGTGGTTCAAACTGTTCAGTTCTTACTCATCTCAGGGAATTCTACCCTGAAACCTACCGTGAAATCTCACACCACTCTCCCCCTAGGATATCTGATCCAGTGATTGATTTCATACAGCTGTGGATTGTTCTGGTATCTGTCTGTAATATATCAAGGCAGTAGACTATAACTTGGCCACCTACTAGCTGTGTGACTTAGAGCACATTTCTTAACCTCTCTGAGCCTTGTTTTCACTATTAAGTGAGGCTGAGATACCACCTTCGAGTTTTGGGAAGGTTAAATGAGACAAAGTATACAAAGTGCTGAACAGAGTGCCTGGCACATGGCTGCCTTTTAGTAAAGGTCGCTTGTTAGTATGGCTGCTGTAATTTAAAAGTAAAATTAAATATACTCATCCAACAGTGAATTTATCTGTGAAATCAGCACTGAGATTAAGAAATACAGTATTACCAACACCCCAGGAATCCCTCCTGCCCTGCCCCGTCACTAACCACTGCTCTCTCAAATGAAATCACTATTCTGCTGTTAGTATCATGGATTAGTTGTCGAACTTTATGAAAATGGAACCAAAGCATATGCTCTCTTTTGTCCCCTCAGCACCGTTTGTGAGCTCCATCCACGCATTGTGCGCTGTTGTGGTTTGCTCATTCTCATTGCCGTATAATATTGTATGGTAGGATATACAAAAACACATTTCTCCTTTCTATGCTGTAGATATTTGGATTGCTTTCAGTTTGGGGATATGACTGAGCTCTGCCATGAATAAATGTTCCCGCACAAGCATTCTAGTGAACACGTGTAGAGCATATACTAAGAACAGGGATGGCAGGGTCACTGGGCATGTTCTGCCTCACTAAATGCGATGTTAATATTGGCAGGCAGAAAACGTGTTCCCTTTCTCATGCATCTTGCCCTTCCAGAAACGATAACAAGCAATTATTTATAAATTGATCCAGATATTGGACAAAATATGTATTTCAGAAGCTAAGGAGAGAAGCATTTTTATTTTTTTTAATATATTTTTTAATGTTAATTTATTTTTGGGAGACAGAATGCGTGGGTGGGGGGGGGGGTGTGCAGAGAGACAGGGAGACACAGAATCTGAAGCAGGCTCCAAGCTGTCAGCACAGAGTCCGACTCAGGGCTTGAACTCACAAACCGTGAGATCATGACCTGAGCCAAAGTCGGACGCTCAACCAACTGGGCCACCCAGGCATCCCAAGGAGAGAACCATTTTTAAATGGTTTAACTAGAAAATAAAATTTTCATAATACTTAATAGTAACATTGTGTCTCAACTATACTTCAACTAAATTTTTAAAAAAATTTTTTCTTAATAATAAGTTAGCTTTATCTTAATAATAAAATTCATGCTTTACTCTGGAGTCATTTTAGATGAGGAGGAAGAAAACAGTTGGGCAAACTAAGGCCAATGGGCCCAATATGGCACGGGGTTTGTTTTTGTGAATAAAGTGTTATTAGAACACAGCCACACCCATCCATCTACATAGCGTTGATAGCCCTTTTAGCACTACAACAGCAAGATTGAGTAGTTGTGATAGAGACCATGTGACCCACAAAGCCTATTTACTTACTCTCTGACTATTTAAAGAAAAGGTTTGCTGAACACTGATGTGAAAAAAATACTTAAGAGCAGGAGGAAGAGAATCCTCTCTTAACATTGTGGGCAGTGTCCTCGATTCCATACGCACTCGTTATCCTCACTGCAAGGCAAGTATACTCTCTGCCCCCCTTGTTCAGAGATGCTACCTAAGTGGTAGGAAACTTTGCTTTGTCTGAAGGTCTTACAATGATCCTATATCTTTGAGGGAATAAAAAGTTGAACAGGACCAAAATATGGTTATAGAAAAAAAAAACCACACAAAATATGGTAGTCAGAAAGACAGGAGCTGGCCAAAGAAGTCCAGGAAAAGGAAAAGGAGAGGTCCCTGCTGGCAAAGTGCCTCCATTCTTGCTCAGAGAAAACAGCCAGGTCCAGGAACACAGGTGGTCCCTCTGCGGGTGTCTGGCCCCAGGGGGGAGAGGGCTGAGTCAGGCAGTCCCAGATCACTGACTTCAGCATTTCGAGTCATCCAAATTCCCCGCTGCTTCACAATCACAATGAAGAATTTTGATTTTAATTTGGCTTCCTTCTAAATTTGCCTAGAGGGGTAGAATAAAACTAAACAGCAAATAAGAATATCCTGGTTTTATTTCCATTATGAATGAAGGCTTTGTTTTCTACCAAGTCATTGTATATTCTAAATGAGAGCTTTTGTTGTTCTTGTTTACCATTCAGCAGGACTAGGGCCAATAAAGGACATGATGCAGAATACACGGTACTTTTCTTGTGACCTAATCTATCATCTCTTATTTGTATGTTCATATGCATGCTTAAGAAATGAGACATGGCTATCATCACCTTCTGTGTTGAAATCATCTTATCTTTTCACTTCCTTATGGTCTTTCTCTTTGTCTGCTCAATTGAAATCTGAAATAATCACCTTCTGAAAAATCTACCTTTCTAAATCGCATTGTAGCCATTGCCATTTGGACTGATGAACTTGGCAGAGGTGACAGCCTCTATTTTGTAGTTGAGTTTGCGTTCCAAATCTAGGCTGTGGCGATATGACATAACTCTTTTTGCCTTGGAATATCTTGGATAGAAGTTATGCACAGAAAAGGAAAAAAAAAAAGGTTTATTGTTTCTTAAAGCTCACTAGTGAAAATGCCTCCTTGACTTTTCTGAGGAGGGTCATGTTAGTCTAGATGTTGGCATATAACTTCCTGTTTTTCAAATAATTCAGGCCCTTGAGATGGTGTCTTAGGCAAAGTTCCTTAGTGGCAGGACCTGAGACAGGGATTCAGATGCCTGTGGTTTGTGGTGGCTGTGCTGTATCCCCAGCCTGATCCCATAGGGAGGTCTGGAGCAGGAACTGTACCGTGACATTGGTCCCACATTGAGCAAAGTGTTGGCCTTCTGTGCCCTGCTCCTCCGTCAATCTAACATCACCTACCAGATGGGGGTGAAGTCATTGGATGAGGGCATAATCAACCTCCTAGGCTGGGGGTTCCCATTGGTCCAAGGGCCATTCTTTGGAAAGGACAGCTATGAGACATTATTAGCAGGTATGAAAGGAGATTTCAAAATGGAGCACACAGGCCTAGCTAAGAGAATCTCTTTGAAATAAGGATGGGAGGCCATAAGGGAAGTGGAATTCATGCACATCCTTACTGGAGGAGCCATGATTTTTGCCAGCTGTGAGGCCTCAGCCTGGACTGAACTCCCTCCTCATGCAGACACCTGAATGACTGGCATTCTTCACTTCCAAAGGAGCCAAGGTGATTTGCAAGTTTTGACCCTTCATTTGCATAATAACCCAACCAATCCCAGTTAACCTAGTTTCAATCCCTGTTCTACATAGAAGACATAAATGAGAGCTGCACTCGTGGCCTTTTGCTTTTACATCTCTGTCCTCTCCTTGTCTTCCTCAGAACAGAACTCAGGCTTCTACCTCAATCTGGGTCTCCCCAACTGCAATTGGGGCAGAAATCACCTCCTCTATAGAAGGGAACCATAATCTGTCTGAGTGAATATGGGTCAGAGTTTCTCTGGTAATATTTTGGAGGTCAAACTTCTATATACTATTATATGATGCAGAATAAACAACACCACAGAAGTCATTATCTCTGAGAGGTTTTGTTTTAAGAAGAACTAAGGTATAATTGGCCACAATCTGGATTGTGCGTACAGAATGGAAGAATGTTCTTTCACAAGAGCAGCCCATATATATATGCATATATGCATACATATATGTGTGTGTAAAAAGCAAAATTGGAAACAAAAAAAACCTTTCCTTTGCCATATTTAAATTTGCCAAAATAAATGTTTCCCTATGTTTCCAGTAAGATGTGCCCTTGTAGACATGGGAATTGTAGAATGGAGAGATCAGTGTAGACAGGAGAATTAAAATGGTGTCCCACATCCATCTGGGTGGCAATGACATATAGGAACTCAAGAAGAAAAGCAACTCTCAGTCCACAGTATACATGACCACAGGCAAGCCACTCTTATTTTCCAGAAACTTCCTTAATGTTAATAAGGAAAAAATCAACATTGATATTATCTTCACATTAAAATTTTCTCCTTTACTACATGTCTGTAAGCACTGCAATTACAAATACGTAAGAAACGTGTGCTGCCTGGTATGGTAGCCTTGAAGGAGGATTTCAACCACTGCCATTTTGACCTAATTTTCTCATAGGCTCAATTCTAATTTCCATCTTCTCCTGAGTTAAGACTCAGGAGAAAGACCCAGCAGGCAAGCAAGCCCTGATGGGAATCGAAACTACCCCTTGAGCAGTAGGGGCTGACCTGAGCCAACAAGACCCCTTGTGCCTGACCCAAGACAATGATCACCTTGACCTTCAAGTCCAGTGGCATGTACCCACTGACCTTTGTCGAACATTCTGCTTACACAAACCCAGAACATTCTGCTAACATAAACTGCATCGGCCTCTGTGCTGGCAGCTCGGAGCCTGGAGCCTGCTTCAGATTCTGTGTCTCCCTCTCTCTCTGACCCTCCCCCGCTTACACTCTGTCTCTCTCTTTCTCAAAAATAAACATCAGAAAAAAATTAAGAGAAAAATAAATAAAGAAGAAAAATTCAACTGAGAAAATTTGAAGATCTATTTGGCTTTATTAAGTGATCCGTGAATGGACAGCATTCTATCTAGCTAGTAGAGGGGAGCTCAGAGGAGGAGTCTTACAAAATAGAAAGCTTACAAAATGGAGGTGGGCTAAGGAAGTTCCTAGGAAAAGAAAAGAAAAGGATTATTTCAGGCTAGGTCACATGCCCTTAAAGGAAAGAGCAGGGGATCTTGTCCTACAGATTACCTCATCTTCCCTTTGGGGGTGGGAGGGGTGGAAAAGGCCCAGGAGACCTATTACCTCATTGTAAAGACCAGAGCAGAAAATTCCTGACTAACCAATTAAGACATACTGTAATCACATGAGGTATTAATTTTGGTGACTTGGCCTAAACCATACCAGGTTGAGCTTGCGGGTTCTTTTTTAACAGATTGAAATTTAAATTAATTCAAATTAAATAAAATTAAGAATTGAGATTCTCAGTCACACAAGCTAATTTTCCAGGGCTCAGGAGTCACATGTGGCCCTTGACTGTATGACTGGGTAGCACCAAGGTACATCATCGCAGAAAACTTCCAGATAGTGCTGATGTATACGCTCAAAAACCTGTGGATAAAGAGTTAAAAAGTATATATGTAGACAGTTGCGCTTCCAAATACTTGATCTTGAGTTATTATTCTTGTTGCCACTGTTGTTAGATTTGGTTAAAAAGACAGCTGGGCTAACAGGAAGGGAATGCACTTTGGAGGTGGGTAGCCCCAGTTTCAAGTCTACTTACCGTCTATTGACGCAATGAGCTACCATGTCTGAGGCTCAGTTTCCACATCTGTAAAATGGATAGAACAACATCTACCTTGAAAGGGCTTTATGAAGACTAAGTCAGTGCCTCTAAAAAGTCCAGCCTAGTGTTTGGTGTACATTTGAGACCCTATAATAATTATTATTGTTTTTGTAGAAAGAAAGAAAGAAAGAAAGAAAGAAAGAAAGAAAGAAAGAAAGAAAATAAATGAAAAGGAAGGAAGGAAGGAAGGAAAAGGAAGAGGAAGTTTATCCCCTCTGAGAAAATTATAAAATTTCAAGCTGATAATGTGTTAGAATTTTCACATGGATTTTGAGAAATATTTTAATTATCCCATTTGCACGTGTCTGAAATTATTTTTAAGTTTGTTGTTTTGACATAGGCAAAGGAATTGATTTCCTCCTTTATTGTCTTTTTCTTGGTTGTTTCTAGGATGCTGCACTGAAAAGGAATTAGATGAAATTAAACTGAACTTAGATTTTAGTTTTCAATAGCGGGAGACACTGAAACGTTCTAAAAGACACAGAATGGTTATAAACCTGGACTGGAGCCCACCCCTATTATAGTTAAGAGACTAATTTCTCTCTGTGAGGGTTCTCGAGAATCATTTATAGAAGAGGCTTTTGAGATGCTTAAAAAAAAAAAAATCAGAAGCAAACTCATCCAAAACTGAGTTAGTTTAGGAGTGCCAATTAGTCCCGTATTTAATCTGTATCAGACGACAAGCGTTTCAGCCTGAAGAGCCACGCACCAGACCATGGAGAAACACTGGGGCCTTCACCCCCAGTTTTGAATTAAGAAATTTACCCACGGAGTCCTCCAACCCAGTTGACCACATCCCACCTTGAAAAAGAAGAGACATTCACAGCCATCAAGTTGGATCCTTTATGTTAAAAATTTATACCAGGGAGTAAGATGACAAATTTGAAAAAAATATATACGTATATATATTTTTTAATATAAAAATATTTATATATTCTGATGAGGTTTTGGGGTGAAAGGGGGTTTGTGGGTCTTTCTCCAAGAAAGGATTCTTGAAGACATCTTTGGTGCAAAAAGGTGATTTTATTAAAGCACGGGGACAGAACCCGTGGGCACAAAGAGCTTCCCGGAACCATAGACACTGGTTATATACTTGGGAGTTGGGGAAGGAAGGTCAAGGGGAAGTTTCCAATGAGACTTTCATATGCTAAAGAATACTCACAGGATCCTGGAGGCCCAGCTATTGCCAAGCTAGCAAATCCTTCGCATGAAGACAGTAGGGAGTTCCCGGACATTTTCCTCTGCCTGCCTCAAGTATTTGTTAAAGGGCTGCAGCTTCTAAGGAAATTTCATTCTATCCACCATTTCCTTCTGCCTTTGTTTCCCACATCATATTCAAATATGTGGAAGAGGGTGGGGCTGTGTTTAGCTCTCGTGGACAATGATTTCCTTTCTGACATTTGGATTTTCAGGCAGAGATGGCAGTGACCCTCGCTCCTGTGGCTGCTCAAGACACAAAACTGACTTCACTGTCTGTTAACTAACCTGAATTAAAAACAAAAAACAAAAACAACACAAAACCGGGGGCGTCTGCATGGCTCAGTCAGTTGAGCGTCAGATTCTTGGTTTCAGCTCACGTCATGATCTAGCGGTTTGTGGGTTCGAGGCCTGAGTGGGGCTCTGCGCTGACAGCTTGGAGCCTGCTTCAGATTCTCTTTCTCCCTTATTCCGCCTCCACTTCTGCTCTCGCTCTCTCTCAAAATAAATAAATAAAACTAAAAAGAAAAACAAAAAAACACAAAACCGTGCTTCTGCTCTCAGATGTGTGACGGCTCAGGAAAGAAGAGTGGCTTCTTCCCACCTGCTGTGCCTCATTTCAGAAAGGGGCTTTCATTTAAAAGACAAATTCTGATTAGCTTTTCATCTGTGAACCTTATCACATCAACCACCGCGCTCGTATTGCAAGTGTTTCCACTGGGCGGGGAGCAGAACCCGGAGGATGTTCCCGCCAGGAGTTCCCTTCCCTTCCCTGGGGAGGTCACAGACTGCGGCCACACAGGACTGAAGGGCACCCCCGGCCAGGGGGCATGTTCCTCAGTAGCTCCAGAATGCAGGCTGTGAAAGGAGCCTCTCTGCTCCTCGACCCCCCGGAGCCAGTACCGTGGGTATGGCCCTGAGGCAAAGGACTCAATAAGAAATTCAACCTATTAGAAAATCCGCCAGACTTAAATGGAAATTCAAATGAAAGAAATGGAGGGAGGGATGTCAGAAATGGCTTTTCATATGAAAAAGCCAACCCAGAACCAGGAGGCAGAAATGACGGGCATGAAGCTCACCGAGAAGCCACTTCCAGCTCTGGAGTATAGGAATTTGGGGTTGCAATACTTGAAATAAGGAAAGCAAGGTGTTTCCAGGGATCTGTTGGTTGATAGAATTGGCTGGAGAGGGCGAAAAGAAATGAACATTCTATTCAGAACAACTCCAGCCCTTTCTGACTTAACTGCCTCCACCTTAGTTCCCATTATTCTCTTATTAATTATTAAAATAGACTGCAAATGGATTTCTCTGCCTCTAATTTGTCTCCCTCCTTCCATCCCTCCCTCCCACCTTCCTTCTTTTCTCCCTCCTTCCTTCCTTCCTCCCTCCTTTCTTCCTTCTTTCCTTCCTTCCTTCCTTCCTTCCTTCCTTCCTTCCTTCCCTCCTTTCCCTTGGGAAATAGCATTGATTGAAATTCACAGAGCCAGTATTTTGGTGTGGGAGATAGATTATAAACAAGATGAATAAACTGTATAACATGAAAGATGATGACAAATAAAAAAGAGGTGGCTAGAGTGCAGGAAGAGGTCCCTTCGTGCAAATTAATAGAGGCACACTGTCTGGCTCCTAGACAGACAAAATAAAACACAGTGCCTCCTTTGTGTGAGGACAGAGCTTGCCCACTGTGCCTGGTTAAAGCATCCTTCTCTGCGGGATGCAGCCCACACCAAGCTCAGGCTTGGCCATGGAGCAAGGGCGGATTTCAGAACCTGCTTGCTTGCTCCAGCAGGTGCCATCAGGCAGCGCAGTTCGGTGGTGAGTGACCGTGTGTGTGAGCATGCGCGCACACGAGTGGGCAATTGCATAATTTCAAGTAGTGAGGCCAGGGCAGCCCTCCCTGGGGAGGTGTCATTTGCATGGGGACCGGAGGAAGTGAGGAGGCCTTGTGATACGTGAGAAGAGCGAGAAGGCACGAGTGCAAGACCTGAGGAGGGAGCCTGCCTGGAGCAAAGGGAGGAGAGGCCCATAGGGACTAGGCTATAGCAGGGCACCGGTGTGAGAAACTGTGGCACAAGACCTGACTTCCATTGACCAGGGTCTCTCTGGCTGCTAATTTGGGGATGGGCTGAAGCAGGGCGAGGGCGGACTCAGGAAGACCCACTAAGAGGTTATTCCAATCACCCAAGCCAGAGATGCCCCCCTGTGGATCTTCTTGTTTGTTAATTTTTTTAAACATTTATTCGTTTTTGAGAGACAGAGAGAGACAAAGTGCGAGTTGGGGAGGGGCACAGAGAGAGAGGGAGACAGAGAGAGAGGGAGACACGGAATCCGAAGCAGGCTCCAGGCTCTGAGTTGCCAGCACAGAGCCCGACGCGGGGCTCGAACCCACGGACTGGGAGATCATGACCTGAGCTGAAGTTGGACGCTTAACCGACTGAGCCACCCAGGCCGGCCCCCACTCCCCCCCATTGTGGGTCTTCTATACTTCGTCTTCCACTGCAGCCCACATAATCTTTCTAAAGTCTAATTTGATTAGCATCTTCTTGGTTAAATAGATAGATAGATAGATAGATAGATAGATAGACAGATAGATAGATAAATAATCCTACAGTGTCTCCATTGTGCCCAGGGAAGGAACTCCTCTGCAGGGACAATGGGCTGACCCCAACAAGGCCCTCTCTCCCCTTTTGGCCCCATGGCTCGTCACCTCCCCTCCCCAGCGGCTCCCTCCTAGCACCCCACTCTTCCCCAACTCTAGCTCAAAGGTCTTAAACGGGTGGCCTCAGGATCACCTCTGGTCTGCAGACTGGTATGCTTGATGTCTCAGCTGACAGGTCACCTTCAACAGGCGCAGTGCCCAGGGCCAGGTTTGGATGCTGTTCTGGAAACACTTCTGATACAGGAAGAAATACAGGCAGGGAAGGGGGGCACTGGCCAGCCCTGAGAGTAGCTGAGGGGTGAGGGACTCTGGGTGGGTAACGTAGCACCCTCTACAGTTGGCCTGAAAGAGCTCTTTTTTATTTTAATTGATTACTAACAATTAAACATCAGGAAGTTATTTTTACCCATTGCTAATAAAAGAAAATATTTCCTATTCTGCAAAAAAAAAAAAAAAAAATCAGAAAATTTGTTCAAAATCCGAATTGCCGGCATCTTTTGAAAGATCAGAGATGAGCTCAGGCCGGGCCTGATTCTTGCATGATGCCAATTCATTGGAGCCGAGGGTTGGCTCTCTCTTCCACACAGCCCTTAGCTTGGAGGTTTCCCGGGGCCTCTGTGACCTGTTCCACCTCAGGCCCGACCCACACGGCACCTACCATCACCCAGTTTTTTGTGTGCCTTCACGTGCTGTGTCTTGGCAAACCCTGTCCCATCCCTCTTGAAATGAATCTGCTTCTTCATTTGGTGAATGGTCTGCATGTCTGTGCGTGTCCCCCTCGCCCGACCCCGAATTCATGTCTTAAAATCTGGTGTGATGGTATTTGGAGGTGGGGCCTTTGGGAGGTGCGTAAGTCGTGGGGGTGGAGCCCTTATCAGTGGGACTGGTGTCTTATAAAACAGGCTCCACAGAACCACCCCCAAATCCCTTGTGTCATGTCAGGATGCAGAGAGAAGGTGCCAGCTATGACCTTGGAAGAGGACTCTCACCCGACCACTCTGGTGCCTTGATCTTGGACTTCCCAGCTCCAGAACCATGAGAAATAAATTTCTGTTGCTTATAAGCTACTCTGTCTGTGGTGGTTTGTTATAACATCCCGAAAGGGATAAGATTACTGGCAAAATATACATCCTCGTGGTGGATCCTTCTAGAACATTCCAGGGCATGGCCGTGCACCTAAACCCCTCCTGATGGGGTCTGTGAGCACCCTGGAGGCCACACTTTGTCACTCTTATTTGGTGCAGAGCTTCTGGCACAATCTGGCTCACAGTGGGAAAACCATAGCTATCTGTTGAGAGGAAACAGACTTGAGTTGGTTGAATAAAAATCTTCCAGAGTTACAAAAATCTAGAGGGTCTCGTTAGAAAAGAGACTCAAACTGCTAGACATTTACAAGGTTTAGGAATAACCAGAGGGGACCTCAGCGCTCATTCTGCATCCATCCTTGGTTCTCCCCAGAGCGGGGAGGCCGTGTGTCCCCATCACACAGCTGGTGTGGAAGCAAATGAGTTCCAACAACACGTGGCACACCCAGGTGTCTTGAAAACATTCCCCAGGCAAGATGCCCAGTTTTGATCGACACGTAAATTTATTTTTGCTACAACACAGTACACTCGCTGTTTCTATAGCGTCTGTCAGGGAGCACTTGAGAGATGCATGCAGGGGAGGGAAGTGGGATAGAGCTAAGCTTGTTGGGAGGGAGAAGTATGGAGCTCACTGACCCCAGCCAGGGACACAGGCAGATGGCACTTCTACTGGAACCGGCGATCACGTGGCCTTGGGCTGTGGGAGAGGGTTGCCAGGGCAGCCAATGGAGCATCGCAGAGAGGGACCAGAGAAGAGGCTGATCCCAAGAACAGCAAGGCCACACCTGCCTCTACAGAGACTGACACTGTTACTTGCGGTAGGGATGGACCTGTGATCGCTCCTGGTTTGGTTCGGGGTTGTTTTAGCCTTTTAGTGCAACCAAAATGTTCCTATTTAAAAGGGGACTACAAACATAGGTCCAAGATGAACATGTTATAGCCTTGTAGCAACACTCTAGATGTATATTTGCAGCCCGTTGTTCACAAACCCTTTCCATGCATGTAACTTAGTTTGTCCCCATGGCAGCCCTCTGCTTAGAGCAGGAAAGGTAAAGTAATTGCTCAAGGTCACATGACTAGGATGTGACTGATTTTGAACTCACGTCCTATGACCCCAGGATAAGCGCTTCTCGCATGGCACTCACCAGGCTCACCAGGGCAGACCCGAGGCAGTAAGCCCAGGGCCCCCCGGAGGAGCGGGGCAGCCACCATGCTTCCTGCCTGTCCCAGTAGTCCCCGGGCTCTGCTAACAGTTGGCACATGGCTGGGGCCGGCCGGCTGGTCCTTTGTCCAGCTCTGCCATCTGGCATTACGCCCCTCCTGCTCACCACCCTCTCTTCTGCCTGGGTGGCTGGGCCTGCTGCCCCTGTCTGGCAGGACCTGAGTGGCAGAGGGTTGGCACTGAGGTCCTGGGCGCTGACTTCCGGTGTGGCTGTGGGGGTCAGTCCTCCTGGAAGTCTGTCCTCCTCAGCCTTGGCCCAAGGTTCCCACAGCCTTTCTGTTGCCAACTCCAGCTGCCATTGATAAAATGAGTTCCTGATGTCCAGAGGAAAGGTCTGGAGCGGGCTCCACTCCGCTCTGTGATGATCAGCATTCTGTCCTGGAAACCCCATTTGGCCAATACTTTGCACTCTTCTGGAGTTCATTCTGGAGAGGGGGCTGTGTTAGCAGAAAGAGCCAGTCACACAAAGAAGCCCCTGTCCATACGCAATTTACCCTTCAAATGTCTGGGTCCCACCTACTTGTTCAAAGTGAGGGAAATAGGCTTTGATTCTTGCCCATGGAAGCCCTGTAGGTGAGTCTTTCCTCGGGCTATTGATGACTTCATGGCATATAGTTGGGGTAGTTGGGAAGGGAAGCTTAGGGCCCCTGGAAGCAAAAAGAAAAGTCTCTCTTCTAATGGAGCACAAAGTTTCTTGGGGTGATGAATGTGTGGTCAAATCAGCACTCAAGTAGATGCATAATCATCGGGTGATCCTGAGCAACCTTCTGGACCTTTCTGTGCTTCCATTTCTTCATCTGTAACATGGAGAAAATGTGCACTTGACAGGGTTGTCGTGAGGGTTGCATGAGTTACGTGAAATATTTGTGCTGAGTACATAGCAGTTCCTCAATGATAGCCTCTTTCTATGCTGCCGGCTTTCACTCCTAGCCTTTAGTTGATTAATCACTGTTGGCCTTTTATTATTTTTCCCCAAAGCTTCAACTGACCCAGGCAAAGCCAACCAACTCAATTGTTTCGATGATTACAATTTTTCTCCATGTTTTTCAAACACTTAAAACACTAGACTAGCTAAGGCATTTTCTTCTGCTGATATACCATTTAGTTAACCACCAAAAAGTCTTAATAATTCATTGCTCTGCTACATTGGACCAGTGGCTATCCATGCTTCACCTACCACCAGCGATGGGGTCCGTACTTCAAGCTGCCCAGAGAGCAGTCCAGCTCTAGAATCCCATCTTAACTTTCTCAGACTACTTGACCTAGATGCCAGTTGGGTTCTGCCTACCAGCAGACTCCGAGATAAAGATTGGCATGCAAAATATTTAGGGGGAAGGGCTCTTAGGATTAATACCTACAGGCAAAGTA
Organism: Neofelis nebulosa; assembly: GCF_028018385.1. Taxonomy (NCBI): domain Eukaryota; kingdom Metazoa; phylum Chordata; class Mammalia; order Carnivora; family Felidae; genus Neofelis; species Neofelis nebulosa. The sequence goes on along the minus strand of NC_080794.1, from coordinate 3,378,170 downwards.
AAGGCAGCAGCAAAGGGCAGAGGGAGAATTTGCTCTGTGATGCATCCTGGGGGTTCTGATATGCAAAACAAGGCTTTATCAAGCTCCATGCAATTTCTGAAGCTGGGCTGGCTCTTTAGCAATGTCCTGAGTTGGGAGGAATGGGCTGGATCATCATATCCTTGTACTGACCAGTTGAATGTAGGCCACTTCAAGAAGGGAACATAGCCTTAGCAAGGTGGTTCTCTTCAGCAGAGGGTCTAAGTACAGCTGATATGTCCAAGGGCTCTACCGTTCGAAGGACTCTGAAGAGTTTCAGCTGGTATCACTCTTAGCAGCTGAGATGGAAGTCCTTCACCACTGAATGTGGACCTCCGTCGTTTGGCAAGCATCCCAAAGAGAGGTATTTGCATGAGATTTCAAAGACAAGAAATACATTATTATTCTCCTGTAACAGCTGCCATGTAGGCATGTAAGCACTGATAAATGGTCGGTGTGAGTTTTTAACAGTGGCTTCCAGAAGTTTCCTGAGATTTGCCTAGTTGTTTCCATAGGTAGCTGAGATCATCAGGGATGGCCTCGTGTGGTTGCTCTACTTCCGGGTTCATTGAAAGCAAGCATGGACTTTCTTGATCTTCAGTCCTCCCACATTCCAACAGTTATGCAAGCCCCGAAGTCCATACGTTAGGTTCTTTTTAATATCACCTTTTTTTCCTGACCTAACATGTACTAGTACAGTTGCATCATCAGGAATGATACCTAAAGTATCATGGGAGCATTTCTTAATAACCTCTCCAGCAGTCAGTTCATACAGATCTTTGGAACACCTAGCATTTCCTAACACAGTGATAGGTACTGAATGCGAGGATCAGATAAGAATGCATTTGGGAGATGCCAAAAAGATAATTAAATAGAAATATTGACAGCAGGTAAGTGATGTTGGGGTGGTAGGGGAAGGATAGTAGTGGCAGAGAACTGTGGGCTTGAGCAGCTATGCCAGTGTTCCTATAATCGCTGAGATTTGAAATTGGCCCTGAGAGGAAAACAGCAAACAGGGAAAAACAAAAAGTGAACTTTTAATGTAGAACCCGGGCCATTCACTATTAGCCCCTTCTTCTGCCTCTCTCTTTTTCTTTCTGCTCCTTGTCTCAACTTAATCCTCCAGTAAAACCAAGCTGCTTGCAATTCTCCTGCGTAAGTCTACTGTGTGTTTCGTCTTCTTTCCTTTCCCAAGCTGTCACCTCTGCCATAATCAATTCCCCCTCTATTCTGCCTTTAACGTTTTTTTTTCATGTTTCTTCATTTTTGAGAGACAGAGCTCTCAGCACAGACCCCGACATGGGGCTTGAACTCACAAACTGTGAGATCATGACCTGAGCCTAAGTCAGACACTTAGCCAACTGAGCCACCCAGGTGTCCCTGCCTTTAAAACTTAGTTTGAAAATAAAATATAAAATAAAATAAAATAAAATAAAATAAAATAAAATAAAATAAAACTTAGTTTGGATAGCAGTGAAAATTTTCATTCCTCTGAAAATTCTCTCCTCCACAAAAGCAATGGAAACACGGGTGAAGATTGTGGGCAAGACCATTTTCGGGGCCTTGAACTTAATCAAAGACTGTAGCAATCCAGGAGGCATTTTTTTCAAGAAAAATAGCAGAATCACAGTGAGAAAAGAGACCTTTATGTTTCTGTAACTTGCGCTAATGCGACCACCCCTTCCCAGCTTCACAACAGTCTTGAAACCAGAAGCCATAGTCAGGCAAAAACCAGCAACCTGGTAGCCACTGGTGGTGGAAGTCTAGAAATCATTAGCCTCAGCAGATGAGGCTGATGATTTCGGCAGAGATGAGATTCTAAAGGATTTTACATGCTAAGTTATTGATTTGGCATTTTATCTTGAAAGTAATGGAGACTCATGCAAAAAAATTTTGGTCTTAACGCTCCATTTGCAGGTAATTATTATTATTTGACCTGCCTTGGGGTTCTACGGAAGGCTGTTTTTATTTTTTCGGACTCAGAGTTCACCTAATGCAAAGAGTTTTATTCCAGAGTGCAAGTGGGAGCAGGAGCATTTATTGAAAACTATCAGAAGCAATTTTTTAATATCTTGGCTGCCTGAAGCAGTGAATAACAATTTGGGGCAAATAATAAGTTAACCATAAAGCTTAAAAATAAATCCGGGGAATGAGATGCCATAGGGGCTTTGAAGAGCCCCAACATATTCCTGGGGTTGTAAGAAGGCTCTGCACATGTGTAGGGATGTGTGCATGCCCAGGAAAGTCTTGGCAAGACCCTATGCTTTCCCCTCTGGCTGCCCTTCAGTCTCTGTACAAACAGGAAGTGAAGGTTAGGTCAGAGTTTTGAGCTGCCAGGGTGAGTGTTGAAGGCACGTTCCAACAGACACACAGAGCTCCCCCACAAAAACTGGGAGAGTTACTGATTCCATGTTTTTAAGGAAATCTTTAATCATTACCTGACCATTAAGCTGAGTAGAGACCTCAGTGGCTGCACACAACAAAGAATAAAGGATTTTCTGAATTAGTTCAGAAAAATCACTAACAGACCAACAATCCTGAGGAGTAGGGAGTATCTTATTCCCAGAGCTGTCCTAGTTTTTAGTTAAAATGTCCAGCTTTCGACAACAACAACAAAAACGCACATCTAGAAAAACAAGAAAGTATGACCCATATACAGGAGTAAAAGCAATCAATAGAACAAAGGAATCCAAGACATTGAAATTATTAGGCAAAAACTCTAAGCAGATTTAAATAATATCTTATAAATATACTCAAAAAACTAAAGACTCTGTCTATAAAGCTAAAGGAAAGCATGAGAACAATATCTGACCAAGCAGAGAGCATTAATACAGATACAGGAATTATAAAAAAGAACCAAATAGAAATGCTGGAGACAAAAAAAAGTATACTTGCTGAAATGAAAACTTCACTCGACCTCTCTGGCTCAACACAAAATTTGAACAGGCATAAGAAAGATTCAGCAACCTTGAAGATAGGACAATTGAAATTACCCAGTCTGAGGCAAGGAAAGAAAAAAGGATGAAGAAATGTGAACGGTGGGACACTGTCCCTGTGGGACACCTTGAAGGGGACAAACATAGCATTACCATAATGATCCAGCAATTTCACTCCTAAGTATATGCCCAAATGGATTGGAAGTAGGTACTCGAACAGATACTTGCACGCCAATCTTCATCAAAGCATTATTCACAATAACCCAAAGGTAGAAATAATGGGAGTGGGGAGATGAGGGGAAATAGGAGTTAGTATTTAGTGGGCACATCGTTTTTGTTTGGAATGATAAAAAAAAGTTGTGGAAATGGATAAATGGATAGTAGCGATGATTTCACAACACTGTGAATATACGTAGTGTCATTGAGTCATACACTTAAAAATGGTTAAAATGGTAGCTCTCCTATTAGGTATATTTGACCACATAGTTTTCAAAGGGATGAGGTACTGATACATGATATAACACGGATGAACTTTGAAAACTTTATGGTAAGTGAAAGCCAAAGAGGACCACGTTTTGCATGATTCGATTTCCAGGAAACGTCCAAAATAGGCAAATTCATACAGGCAGAAAGATGGATTAGTGGTTGCCAGGGGCCGGTGGCAGAGGGAAATGGGGAGCCCCTGTTAATGGGTATAGGGTTTATTTGGGGGTGATAAAAATGCTTTGGAATTAGATGGTAGTGAAAGTTGTACAACACTAGAGTAAAGAATTAAATAAACAGCTCTTTTCAGAATCTACTGAGAACCACTGAATTGTTAAATTTTAAAGGGGTGAATATTACGCTGTGTGAATTCTATCTCAATAAAACATTGGAACTAAAAAAACATTACGCAATCTTACGTCTATCATCACTTTCTCCAGATATGTTCCCCACCTTTTTCCATTTCCCCAGTTTGGGTTTAAGGAACCCTTTTCTGTGATCCCATAATTTCTTATGAATGATTTGATAATTATGTATATATCTTTTTTATTTATTTTTTATTTTGTTATGTTTATTTATTTCTGAGACAGAGAGAGACAGAGCATGAGTGGGGGAGGGGCAGAGAGAGAGGGAGACACAGAATCAGAAGCAGACTCCAGGCTCTGAACTGTCAGCACAGAGCCCGACTCAGGGCTCAAACTCACAAACCGTGAGATCATGACCTGAGCCAAAGTCGGCCACTCAACCGACTGAGCCACTCAGGCGCCCCAATCTTTTTTAAATCTTATTCTCCATTAGTAGGCTCTGAATTCTTTGAAGGCAAGACATGGTGTTTATTTATCTCATAATTGCCGAAAGTTAATACAGTATCGAGTGTTATAGGAGTTCAGTAAATAGTGGATGAATGAATAAAGAAAATGAATTATTAAAGAGAAGACATTTCTGTTCTGAGGTATGCTTCTTGTTTTATTTGAATTGAGTTCCTTGGAAAAACAGACCTCTGAATGGAGATTTGTATAAAGGAAGTTTATTTAGGGAGTTTTCTTAATTAGGGTCGATGTGAAGGAGTGAAGGAAGGGGAATTATGGAGAGGTAGATTACCCTCAATGCGATCACAATAAAGGCTTCAGCCACTCTTTGGGGAATTGGATGATCTTCCGGAGTTATGGCCGATGGACTAACTCTTTATACCCTCCTGATCAAGCAGCCATTGGATGTATATTGTCCCTTGGGAGAAGGGATGACCTTGGACAAACAGCTCTCACTCCAACAGTCCAGCAACTCAAGGAATGAATGAGTGCCTACGCAGAAATCAGCACACCATAGCTTTATCAACAGCTTTAGTTGTGCTGTGGTTTGACCCATGCTATTGAGATCAGTGTGGGATCACTTGAGGGAGGTGTAATGAGTAACCACGCATGGGGGTCAGATCATTTGATTTCCACCTTGGGTCTTCTTGCTTGGATCAGAGTTTATCTTCCTTAGGCCTGTTCCTCCTTCTCCAAAGCAGTATTCCTACATAAACACTGAACAAGTTGCTGATGTCCTGGAATAACATGGAAGCGAGGTCAAAGTTGAGTGGACTATGGTCAGGAAAGAAATCCAGTACCTGGGATTGCCCTGAAGGCCAGCTACACTGTGCTCCCTCTACCTAACCCACCCAGAATCTCCCAGATTTCTGCTGAAAGGCAACAAAGGAAGTCTCGTTGCCTCTCCAGGGCACTGAGAAATTGATCAATTGTGTTTTGAGTTGGTTAGACCCATGATAAGGATTTTGTATCAGGTGGACATTTGTTTTGTTCTTTTTTTCTGACGGTGGTCAATGAGAAGTCATAGTGGAGGAAAATTATGTCATTCTTCATCCTGTTATAAAATTGTACATGAGTTAGTGACTTGTTAGGAAGGAAAAAATGAGCCAATAGTCTACAGTAAGTCATCATGAGAGCTATGGAGAAAACTTAGCATCAGAGACGTGAAGACTCTGGAGTGATGTACTTCCAACCTCTACGTTCAAGCAAATGGCTCTCAAGGGGGGCAGGCTGGAGCTAGAAAATGTATCAGAATCGCAGGGGGAAGGTGAGACTCATGTAGTTTGAAAAAGCATAGTGTGCTCTCTCCCCACAGGCAGGTTTTGTACAAAATTCTTGTCTGTTGCAGATGTGCAGAAAATAGTATAAGAGAGTGTTTTAGGGGACAAAGATTTCAAAAAATAAAATAAAACAGTTTGCGAAGTAGCTGTAGGAACAAATGGCTGTCTGAAGTGAAAGGTACTCATCAGAAGTTTTTATCTCTATCAGCTATATTTGGCATAAAATGACACACTGGTTCTTTACAAAGCATTACGCTAAAGAATGCGGTTACCTCCTGCGGTAGATGAGCGTTCCAAACCACTGGTAGACAGCCTCTCAAAACTAAGGATGGGGAAATGGTAACAGACTCTGAAGAATGTTGGAAGTTTCCTCTTAAGTTAAAATCACCTGGATCTTTTTGACAACTCTCGTGGGACTTGGACATATCACTGAAGGAGATGAATGCCTGCCGTCTCTGAGACGCCAACGATGTCCAAACCTCCCCCGAAAGTCTAGAGTAAAGAATTAAATAAACAGCTCTTTTCAGAAGGACAGATTGCTCTCAGGTAGGCAGAGAGAGGGCATTGCTCCCAAGACCATTATCTAAAGTCTCTGTGACTCGATCACAGTCTCAGCCCTGAATTGGCTGCTGTGACTGATGGACCGCGACAATTCCAAGCTGCACAGTAAAGAGATGTGCAGATGAAAGCAAATTCCCTCGCATTTCCAGCTACCGTATTTCTCAAGGTTTGTCAGCTGAGGATATCCATGTAGAATATTTCCTTGGTGTCAGCAGGGTGGAGGAGTCTGGATATCAGGAGAAATTACTAGCCTACAGGTTAACTCTTTACTTATGGACAAGGAACACGAAAATAATTTCCATTGTGGTCTATTTATTCAATGCGCATGTGTGGCTGCACAGATACATATACGTATATATGATGTATATCAAACATATATATGATGTGTATAAATCTCTTGATGAAATGTATCTTTTCCACACCTATGTTTCCTGTTCATTTTTTTAAATTTATTTATTTTGAGGGAGAGAGAGAGAGAGAGAACAAGTGGGGGGGGGTGGAGAGCAGAGAGAGGGAGAGATAGAGAATTCCAAGCAGGCTCCACATTGTCAGCACGAAGCCAGACACGGGCCTCGAACTCACAAACCGTGAGATCATGACCTGAGCCAAAGTCCTACGCTCAACCAACTGAACCATCGAGGCACCCCTTGCTGCTGATTGTTTTGAAAAACTACCTAAAGGGATCACCCGGGGCGCCTGGGTGGCGCAGTCGGTTAAGCGTCCGACTTCAGCCAGGTCACGATCTCGCAGTCTGTGAGTTCGAGCCCCGCGTCAGGCTCTGGGCTGATGGCTCGGAGCCTGGAGCCTGTTCCCAATTCTGTGTCTCCCTCTCTCTCTGTCCCTCCCCCGTTCATGCTCTGTCTCTCTCTGTCCCAAAAATAAATAAAAAACATTGGAAAAAAAAATTTAAAAAAAAAAAAGAAAAACTACCTAAAGGGATCACCTGCTACCAAATACACACTGAGATGTTTGCAACCAAGCTTAATTCCTTCCTTTTGCTTCCTCGTGGCCGGGAGCGGGGTTCAACCCACCACCTGGTCCTGCATGGTCTGTGTACATTTTGAAATGGTGGAAGAAAAATCAAAGAGGAGGACTAATGGTTCATGCCACGTGAAAATTGTATGAAATGCCAAATTCCGTTTCCACCTATGAAGTTTTATTGGACGCACCATTGGTTTACAGAAGGAGTGAGTGGTTGCAACAGAGATTGTGTCAGCCATAAAGCCGAAAATAGTTACTGTCCGGCTCTTTACAGAAAACATTGGCGGACCCTTGGGCGGGAGCATTTCTATATTTGTCACTGGTTGTTCTAGGACTTCCTTAGACCACTGCTCTGCTAAAAAGATCATTGCAATTGTACGGTTCTTGTAGAGCACGGGGGAGGACGCCTCTGTCAATACGATCAGACTTCCTCTACTTCACACAACACCCACTTACCTGGTAAATAGCACCTCCTTGATCACATCTGACCCCACTATTGACTTTACAGTGAGAACTACAGGGAGACTTTACATTCTCCTGGCAGATGAATGCTAAGTTATTTGGGGAGGTGGCGGGCAATCAGGTTTGTATACAACGCGGTGTTTAAAGTGGTATTATAACTACTGCCAGCAAAAAAGGATTTTCTTCTAACAGTTAAAAAAAGAAATCCCTTGATGACTAAGTTAGCTACAAAAACCAAAACAGGGAATGATACTAACTGATGCATTCTGTTTCGATGTAAGATAGCTTGGGCCCAGCAGACATTGACGACCCTTAGATATTGGGAGGAGTCATTAATTTATCACAGTAGCTCAGGAAAGGCATAGAACTTTAAGCAACAAAAGTATATTGGATATTATTCTTCATTTTAACTCTGAAATGGTTGGTGGGAGAGAGAGGGTTGTGGAAGGAGGAGAGAACAGAGGCGATGAATTGCCAAAGAGCAAATATAAAGCTCTTTCTTGTAATGTTGTTTTTTTTTTTTTAATTTTTTTTAATGTTTATTTATTTTTGAGACAGAGAGAGACAGAGCATGAACGGGGGAGGGTCAGAGAGAGAGGGAGACACAGAATCTGAAACAGGCTCCAGGCTCTGAGCCGTCAGCACAGAGCCCGAAGCGGGGCTCGAACTCACAGACCGTGAGATCATGACCTGAGCCGAAGTCGGACGCTTAACCGACTGAGCCACCCAGGCGCCCCTATGTTGTAGTTTTTTTAAGTAAAGATACTCATTTAAATATGGTCAACTGATCATTTCAATTATCCTTTTTAATTTGAAATAATTGTAGATTCACATGCAGTTGTGAGAAGTAATATGGACAGTTCACACACACCATTCACCCAGTTTCCGCAGTGGTAACATCTTATAAAACCATGGTATAATACCACAAGCAGGATATTGACTGCTATTAGCTGCTTTTATTCATATTTCCCCAGTTTTAGTTGTGTGTATCTGTGTTTACTTTGATGCAGTTTTATCATGTGTAGGTTTGTTATCCACAAGGCAAAATATAGACTAGCTCAGTTCCAACAAGGATCCCTCCTACAGCCCATTAATAATCATGCCCATCTGTCTTCCACCCCATCACCTACATCCTTAACCCATGACAACCACTAATCTATTCTCTACTTCTCAAATGTTGTCTTTTTGAGAGTGTTACATAGGGGCACCTGGGTGGCTCGCTCAGTTAAGCATCCGACTCGATTGTGGCTCAGGTCATGATCTCAGGGTCTTGAGATCAAGCTCCTAGTCAGGCTGGGTGAGCCTAAGATTATCTCTCTCCTGCTCTCTCTGCTTCTCCCCAGCTCTCTCTCTCTCTTTCTCTCAAAAAAAAAAAAAAAAAAAAAAAGAATATTACATAAATGGCATCCTGCAGTATGTAAACTTGTGGGATAGTCTTTGTTGCTTCACATAGTTCTCCAGAGATTCAGCCAGGTTGTTGAGTGTATTCACAGTTCTTTCTTTTTTCTTTTTTTTCTTTTTTTTTTTTTGGCTGAGTGGTATTCCATGGTATGGATTTTTGAATGTTGAACCAGCCCTACAGAAATGGAATAGATCCCACTTGGTCATGGTGAGGTTATCTTTGTATACATGATCGAATCCAATTCAATTAGTATTTTACTGTGGATTTTTGCATCTAAACTCATGAGAAGTATTAGTCTGTAGTTTTCATTTTTTGTACTTTCTTTGTCTGGTTTTGGTATCAGAGTAATATTAACCTCATAAAATAAGTTGGAAAGTTTCTCTCCTTTTCTCATTTTTGAAAGCTATTATATGAAATTGGCACTAATTATTCTTTATTCCTCTACCAGAATCTTTGGTAATATTCTGTAATGAAACGGTCTGGACCTGGAGAGTTCTTTTCCAGGAGCTTTGTAATTAAAAGTTGCATTTCTTTAATGGCTGTATAACTATTCAGGCTATTTTATCTCGATTGAGATTTGGCGGTACGTGGTTATTGGGGAAGTGGTTCAGTTCTAAAGTTGTCAGATCCATGAGCGTAGATTTGTTCATGGAATCCCTCATTGTATTTTTGATGGCCGCGGGATCTGTAGTACGACTCTGTTTCATTCCTGATATGGGTGATGTATGCTTTCTCTCTTTTAATTTTTGTTAAGTCTTAGTAAAGATTTGTTAATTTTATTACTTTTTATTTTTTATTTATTTTTAGCTTTGAGAGAGAGAGAGAGAGAGAGACCAAGTGGGGGAAAGGAGCGGGGGGGAGAAGAGAAAGAGAGAGAGAGAGAGAGAGAGAGAGAGAGAGAGAGAGAGAATCTTAAGCAGGCTTTGCTCATGGCAAAGCCCGACATGGGGCTCCATCCCATGACCCTGGGATCATGACCTGTGCCAAAATCAAGAGTCTGATGCTCAACGAACTGAGCCACCCAGATGCCCCTACTGCTTTTTTTAAAATAATGTCTCATTTCATTGAATTCCTCAAAAGAGGAAAGTGGCATTTTGTCGTTGTTTTGAATTACATTCATTGCTGCTTTTATCATTATTATTTCCTTCTTTCTGTTTGCTTGGGCTCATTTTGGTTTGCTTTTTCCAAGCTTCTTGAGGTAAGTATTTAGATTATTGATTTGAGACCTCTCTTCATTTCTAACATAAGTATTTAATGCTATAAATCTCCCTGTCTGCATTGTTTTAGTTGCATCCCACAAACTTAATGTATTGCATTTTCATTTTCATTTAATTCTCTGTATTTGTTATTTCCTTTGAGATTTCTTGTTTGGCCCATCAATTATGTATAAATGTGCTGTTTAATTTCCACATGTCGGAGATTTTTCTATTGTCTTTCTCATGCTGGTTTCTAGCTTGAATCCATTATGATCAGAGAACAAATTCTATGATTTCATGCTTTTAAATTTATTGGAGTTTGTTTTATGGCGATGGACTATGGATAGTCCAGGCGATGGACTGTCTCAGCGAATATTCTATAAGCACTTTCAAAAAATGTGTATTCTGTGTTGTTGGGTAGAGCGTCCCATATATGTCAGTGATACTCCACTGGTTGATTACGGTATCCTGGTCTTCTACATTCTGGTTGATTTTCTGACTTACAGATCTATCACTTTCTGAGAGGGCAGTGATGAAGTCCCCAAGTGTAACTATCATTTGTCTGTTTCTCCTTTCAGCTTTATCGGTATTTTGAGAACGTGTTATTTGACGCATACACAGTTTGAATCATTATGTCTTCCTAGTGGATTGATCCTTTTTATCACTCTGCTCCTCTCTGTCTCTGGTAACTTTTCTCTGAAATCTGATTTCTCTGATATTAATATAGTAACTCTTGCTTGTTTGTTTTTTAAGTCAATATTTGCATGAGGTATCTTTTTCCATCCTTTTGCTTTCAAACTACCTGTGCCATTGAAGTTGAAGAGAGTTGTCTTTAAAAAGCATATAGTGGGGGGCGCCTGGGTGGCGCAGTTGGTTAAGCGTCCGACTTCGGCCAGGTCACGATCTCGCGGTCCGTGAGTTCGAGCCCCGCGTCAGGCTCTGGGCTGATGGCTCGGAGCCTGGAGCCTGTTTCCGATTCTGTGTCTCCCTCTCTCTGCCCCTCCCCCGTTCATGCTCTGTCTCTCTCTGTCCCAAAAATAAATAAAAAATGTTGAAAAAAAAAAAATTAAAAAAAAAAAAAAAAGCATATAGTGGGCCATTTTCCCCCTACTCTCCCAATCTCTGTCTCTTGACTGATATAATAAGAATATTTGCTTTTAGCATAATTATTTCTAGAACTGCCATTTTTACAATTTTATCTTCCATTTATTTCTTCTGGAGCTCAGTTTTTGATTTCTCTTTTCTTGCCTTCATGTGGGTTAGTTGAATATTTTTAAGGATGCCATTTTGATCCATTTATGGTATTTTTAGTCCCATTCTTTTTGTAGTTTTATTAGTGGTTGCTGTGGGTATTATGGTATGCACATGTAACCTATCACAGTCTGTTAATGCTAACACTTTACCACTTTGAGCGATTGTGTGTGAGTTATTTCCACTTAGGTGCATTTGCCTTCAGCACTTTTAGATATGATTGCCTTGACTATCAGATGGTGGTGTCATGTTTGCTTCAATCATCACACATGATTTGGAAAACTCATGAGGAGAATAACAATGTTTTGATTGCCCCCCCCATTCGTGCTCTTTCCACTGTTGTTTCTTCCTTCCCAACCCTCCAAGATTCCTTCTTTTACCATTTCCTTGCATTTGAGGAGCTTCCCTTAGCCATTATTCAAGGGTAGGACAACCAGCAACAAATTGTTTCCATTTTCTTTCATCTGAGAAAATGTTTATTTCCCATTCAACTTCAAAGGATGGTTCTACCAGACCCAGAGTTTGCAATTGGTACTTCTTTCCTTTCAGCGCTTGAGGAAAGCACTTTTTTTTCTGTTCTCCATAGTTTCAAGGGGACATCCGTGGCCATTTAAATTGGAGTTCTTCTGTACGTAATGTGTCATTTCTCTCTGGCTTTCAAGATTTTTGTTTGTCACAGTTTTTTTTTTTTTAAGTTTATTTTTGAGAGAGACAGAGACAGTGTGAGTGGGGGAGGGGCAGAGAGAGAGAGAGAGGGAGAGAGAAAATCCTAAGCAGGCTTTGCACTGTCAGCACAGAGCCCATTGTGGGGCTCGAACTCATGAAACTGGGAGATCATGACTTGAGCCAAAACCAACATGGAAGGCTCAACCGACTGGGCCACTCAGGTGCTCCTCCTTGGTCGTAATTTTGATTAGAATGCATCTTCCCATGGACTTCTCTGGGCTTATCATATCTGGGTTTTTCTCAGTTCCATGATCCTTCAGGTTTATGCTTGTCACCAGATTGGGAAGTTTTCAGCCATTGTTTCTTTGGATACTTTTTCCATCACACACACTCTTGTCACAGGACACTGAGGATATAAATTTATCTAAATGATGATATAAATTTATATCAGTGAATCCGTTCACTTTTCTTTTGTTCAGCTTATTTTCTCTTTGTTCAGATCAGGTAAATTCTATTGGTCTGCCCTCAAGTACACCATCTACTGTCCCATCTACTGTCACCTCTACTCGACTACTGAGACCATCCACTGAGCTTTCCATTTCTGGCATGATACGTTTCATTTGTGCTTACACCTGGGTTTTTGTAGAACTTCTATTTCTTTGCTACGAGGTTCTGGTTTGTCCTTTGTTTCGAGAGAATTTGCAATGGCCTGTGAAAGCATTTTGATAATAGCTACTTTAAAATCCTTACCCAATAATTCCAACGTTTGATTCATCTCGGTGTTAGTGTCTGTTGATTGTCTTTTCCCACTCAGGTTGTGACTTCCTGGCTCTGATGATGGCTGATTTTTTTATTGTCCCCTGAACATTTTGGCGATTATGTGAGAAGACTCGGTCCTATCTAAATATTTCATTTTAGCGTGCGGTCACTCTAAGTGTAAGATGCAGTTTCTGGCCTACTTCGTGGGATGGGATGCCAACGAGCATTTAATTTTCAAAACCCCTATGATGCTATTTTGGTCATCTGTGGCTCTTCTTTTCCCGGCTGTTGGTCCACTCGGTGTATCTAGGTAGGAGGTGGTTTTCCTGGAAGATGAGGAATTCTGCTGGCGACCCCATGTGAGCCCGGCAACACCAGCAAGTAGGAGCCACCGGGACCCTTGCTAAAAATAAGCATCCAGGGGAAAATGTTCTTCCCTGCTGATCTCACAGCCCCCTTCCCTCACCTAGAGACCTCAGACAGCCCAGTGTCACCAGCCAGGGGATTTGGTTCCAACCCAACCAAAGCCTGGCTCAGGAGATACTTTTTGCCCCATGAGCTTCAGACTTCCCTCCCAAATGCACAGGCAAGGGGATCCAGTACACAATTCCCTGGTCCAGGAAGCACTCTCTTTCCCTAGGAACTTACACTCCTCTGGATGGATGTACATTTAAAAGTAAACTTTTTAAGAACGATAGACTCCTATCTCTCTGGGATATGTTCCTTCTGATTCTTACAGAAACTTAGCAAATATACAAGTTAGATTTGAATCACTTCCACTTTGCCCATTGAGTCATCCAGATTCTTCCCCTTTTCTTTCTTTCTTTGCCCCAAGTCCCTACTGTGATCATTCATGCATGTCCATAGTATCTTCCTCCACAAGTGCTCGCCTCTCCTTCCACTCACAATGTCCTCCCGCCCTCCAGGGCTTCTTGGGCTCTTAGAAAACCACTGCTTCCATTGGGCTCTGTCCTTGTTCACCCCTATGGTCTCGGCAGCCAGAACGCTCCAGCTGATTCTCTCCACTCATCCTGGTCTTGTGTGGCATCCGTGTTCAGTTCCACCATCGTTTCTACCATTTACGTCTCTGAGAGGCAGGATGACCAAGGATCTAGGAGCACACACTCCAGTGGGAGACTGTGTGGTTTTGAATCCCAGCATTGCCACTTACCACCTGTCTGACCTCGAGCAGGTCGCTCAAGACCTCCAGCCTCGGTTTCCCCGTCCAGAAAGGGGGATGTGATCCTGAATTTCAGCTTGGTTCCGGGAAGTGGCCATTCTTGCTCTGAGCCCCAATCGGATTTCGGATTTCTCCAAGCTGCGGTCAGACTTCTGTTTTCCGGGTGGTCGGAGTGGGAGGGGAAGGCAAAGTGTCCGGGTTTCTGCATGCTTCCCGGGTCGTGCCCCTGTGGTACTGGAACACTAGCTGTACACGCTCACAAGCACTACCGATTTTTGTGACACACTCCACGATCGTCTTTTGCAGACACCAGCAGAGATGGTCTGGCCCATAGCTAGCACCTAGCCCATGGGGGAATCTCAGGTCTGCGATTGCCATCCATGACTGCATGATGGAATTGTAAAAAAAAAAAAAAAAAGAAAGAAAAGAAAAAGAAAAAAGAAAAGAAAGAACAATGTCTACAATGAGGAATCCCATCCGAAGAATCTATCAATCCCAGTAAGTGAAACAAACGCATTCTAAGCTGCTTACCAGGGTCCAAAATTCCAGGCCCTTGGCCAGGACTCTTTATGGATCAAAGTTAAGCCGGGAAATTTAATAAAACCACAGCCTCAGGTGTGATTATTCGCAAAGTACAGCTTTCACGTCAGGTCACCAGAATTTCCCCTTTAGGCCACAGCGTTCCAGCAATTTGGGTCTTTAGCAGGGGAGATAATATTTTTTGGCAGACTATAGGTTCTTTTCTTTTTTAGGTCTATTTTTTCTGCAGCCAACGCCAAGCCAAGAATGTTAACAGGCCATCAATTTAACTTTGATTTCATAAAGTGTGAGTCAAGTGGTGGCAGGCTGGGGCACTTTTGCCAGGGGGTGGCAATTAAGCAGGTTGAGAAGAGACTTGAGTAAGGCAGGGACTCACTCTGAAATGAAATTATGGGAATTTGCTCTGTCGGAGCTGTGATTCACGCAGGGATCTGAGAGGCAAGCCTAAAGACGGAGGAAACTACCTTCCTTTAAACTCCAAGCAAAGTAGCTAATAAGCCCTCTTTGCCTTGTTGGCAATATCAGAATTTTTCCAGCTCTCATCCCAGAAGGGGTCCATGGTAACTGTGCCTGCAATATTCCATTGTTGATGAAGAGCCTTCATTTTCCACTTCTCTACATATTGATTGCATATGAGTATGTCCCTCAGGGACTTTTTTAAATGTTTATTTTTGAAAGAGAGAGAGGCAGAATGTGAATTGGGGGAGGAGCACAGAATCCGCAGCAGGCGCCAGGCTCCAAGCTGTCAGCACAGAGCCCGACGTGGGGCTCGAACCCACAGACCAGGAGATCATGACCTGAGCCGAGGTCAGATGCCCAACCAACTGAGCCACCCAGGCACCCCACTCAGGGACTTTTAATGGCAGTAAATTGAAAAGGTTTCCTTAGGTCCTTACCTGGGGGAATTGCCTCAAGGGAGTGCTGGACCTTGACTCTCGTGCCCTGGCTACAGGATGTTGGCGGCATCACCGTGTCTCAATTCAGAAGATAACAAAGCTCAGCAGTCGAGGGGGCCCAACTCCTCTTAACTCAAAAAAAAATTTCCATTGGGAGATCAGCCTAGGAACTGATACTGGCCACTTGACCTGAGACATCATGAGGTCCAGGAGACAGATAAAATTACGGACCGAAAGTAGGAGTGTGCGCAAAAGGGTACAAATACCTGGAAACTGCCAGGGGAGTATATGTTCCGAGACGCGCTGCGTCACAGTTATCCATCGATGCCTCTGTCTTCCTACTGTACTATTACATCTTAGGCTCAAAGCCTGGGTCTTGCTCAGTTTTGTGCCCCTCCTGCCTAAAACAGAATAAACATTCATTAAAGGCTTATTGAACAAATGCTGAATTAAAGAAAGAAGCACTTGTTTTTGTCCTTGAGAAATAAATTGGTTTCCAGGCAGTGAAATTTTTCTGTATGATACTATAGAGTGGATATATGTCATTATAGCCCGTAGAATATATACCACCAAGAGTGAAGCTTATATTAAGTTTATATTAAACTATAGCTTCTGGGCGCTAATGATGTGTCAGTGTAGCTTCATCCATTGCAACAAATTTCCTACTCTGGTGGGGGACACTGATAACGAGGGAGGCTGGTTGTGTGTTGGGGGGCGGAGGGGAGATGGGAAACCCCTACTCTTCACTCAAGTTTGCTTTGAACCTAAGACAACTGTAACAAAAGAAAAAGTCTGTTTGAGGAAAGTAAGTCGGGTCTCAACATGGAGTGATGGCAGGTGACAATATGTAAGGCAGAGAAAACAGCAGGAGGGAAAATGCTGAGTCCTGGGTGGGATGAGGGGTTGAGAACATGGACTCTGGAAATTAGCGACAATCCAGTGTGGCTTGAGGAAACGATATATGTAAGGCAACTCATTAGAGATAACAGTCTCAGGACAGAGGATGAGGGCCTGGGGTAACATATCAAAAAAGTTTCAACCTAATTGAGGGAGCCATTGAAAGTTTCCCAGGTTATGTCGCAGCAAGGATTAAAACTGAAATCAAATCCGGGTCAAATTGCCAAATTCCTTTATTCCATCTAAATTAGTCGTCTCCGAGAGGACAGCATCAATCATCTCCTTCTGGGGTAAACAAAAGAAGCATCTCAAATGTATGTGCCTGGGGTCACTCACAAGGACGTGACTCCAGATTATTTTTCTACGTTCAGATAATTTCAAAATGAGATCTTCCTGTGATTTACACTCACACTAGGGATTTATCACCTTCCTCCCACTTTTACCTTTATCTTTTAGCCTAAATATAATACCTATCCAAGCTTTCCCATCAGAGGTGCACAGTGTAGAAGGAAGAAAGAAGCATCGATCTGGTGTGGGCGGGGAAGGGGAGGGGTCGTTGCCTCAATGGCATGGTAGCAATGGGATGATGCCCAGAAGCTCCACAGCTCTTCGAAGAACAGCAAGAAGGGGCGTCTGGGTGGCTCAGTCAGTGAAGCGTCCAACTCTTGATTTCAGCTCAGGTGATGATCTCACAGTTTGTGAGTTCGAGCCCCGGGCTCTGCACTGACAGCACGGAGTCTGCTTGGGGTTGTCTCTCTCTCTCCCTCTCTCTCTCTCTCTGCCTTTCCCCCACATGCACATGCTCTCTTTCTCTCTCAAAAATAAATAAATGAACGTTATTTAGAAAAAAAAAAAAAAAAGAAGAAGAAGAAGACGGTCTGTTTCTCACCTACTCCTGCTCCTCATTCAAATTTCCACAGCCCCACATGTGTGCGTGTGTGAGGGTGCATTCCTTCCGGGCAGGGAGCTACATGCTGTAGCTCTGTGGGCAGATAGTCTGGGCCAACTAACCCCAGACAGCTTTCCTGCTTGGTGTTTGTCTTCATTTTGGAAAACGTTAAGGTATTTAAACGTGGCCTATAGTCACTGGGAAAAAGCTTACAAAGTATCTTCCCCTGAATGCAGCCAGCCTTTGGCCGGCCAATCTCCATTTACAGTATGTATAGACCCTTATGCGGCACAGAGGTAGAGAGATGTGGGCAGGGGTGAGGGTTAGCTGGGAATATGATCACGCAGTCATAAATGAGGCCTCCACATATGTGACCCGGGGCGTCACCATCCCTCCTCCCAATACTGCCCAGAGGGTCTGTTATAAATAAATGGTAGTCTTCTTGGAACCCATCCTGACGTTACCAATAAAGGAGTTTTAAAGAGCCATGGGGCCAGCTGACGAGGTAGCTAAGAGAAAACACTGCAGGTACATTTTAAGCATACTAGTGAATGGGACCCGGGATGAACGCTGGCCCCAGAGCCCCAGTGTTGTGGAAGGAGGCGGAAGTCTAAAGCAATACGTCCATCAGGAAGGCTTTAGCTCCATCCACTGTGTTGTCCGTTCTGCAAATACTCCAGCCACCCCTTCCAATTAGGAGCCAGAACTTACCAGTTTACTCTTCACCTTGGGTCGGAAGCTGAGTGGAGGAAGGGTCGGGAATGTGACGCAGCACCTGTTAAGGCCCCGCGAGGAGAGGCGGAGATACAGATCGCATGCCAACACGGACTGGCTCAGCTGGGAAGTCCTGGGATTGTCATCTTGTCATCGCCCACCCTCTGCCAGGACTGCGTGCCTGTGAAAGAGGCACAGAACCCAGAAGATGAGTTGCCTGACCATTCTCTCCCAAATGGTACCTAACTCAGACCACCTAGATGTAGAAAAGCTAATTTACTATATAATAACACTATGTCAGGCTGGGTGCTGGGACTTAATTCTTCCCGGGGGGAACCCTGGTTGAGAAACTGCCTTCTTTTCCAAATGTCAGGAATATACGGGATATTTATTTAAGGGGGAAAAAAAAAATCAACCTTTCAAAACTCCAAGGGCCTAGCAGGGATGTTGAAGGGGCCCGTTCTAACGAAGATATTACGGGCATTACAGGGGTGCAGCGTGACTGGGGCCAGGAAGCCTTATTGTAAGGTTTAGAGGGAACCAGCTCAAAGCCTTCTTCCAGGCCCCACAGAGAACCCGTCACTTTTCTAAGATTCCGCAGCTGGGATTTTGTGACCTCGCACGAGTCTGCTCCCAGGCAGCTAGTCTCAGCTGAATACTTGCCATCACCCACCACGTGGATGTCTAAGTCTTTATTTCTAGCCCGGTGTCAATAAAAATATAGTGTTTTCCTGGATTCTCCCCTTGAATCGTTCAAAGACCCTCACTCAAAGCCTTTGTGCAGAAAGGGAACCTACCTGGGAGGGGTTTTAGTAGCAACAATGTCAGCAACTTAAAATCAAACATTGGGCTTTAGGAGTCTTACACCAGTGCTCTCCTGTCCCTCCTCAGAGCTTTGCTTTCTCCTGGCCAGAGTGCCGGGGGGCCCCGTGATCTGCCCTCCCAACCTCCCCTGACTCTGGGCAGTTCATGCTCAGACGCAACTGCCGGTGAGGCAAGAACTCCCTTTTCATACCAGGCGCCTCCTTCCTCCTTGGGCCATGATCGAGGATCCGGAGAAGTAATTTCCTTTTCCAATAACATAAGACAGAGAACACCATTTCTGTCTTTAAGCGCCTTAAATCCAGGTGGAAAATCATTTAATAATTAACAGAGCAGCATGGAAAGGGGACAGGCGCAGACTTAGAATTGTCTATTCAATCTCCCTGCTCCACGCGGATAAGCCGGGTGACCATGGACACGTCTCTTCCCTCTTAGTTTTTCACCTGTAGAGTATGGGTCATACCACGCAGTGTGGAGAGCTGTTACAGGGGTGAAGTTATATATCTGGTGCTCGTGTCCTGGCAGGCAGAATAAGTGCTGGGGATTTTCTATTAATTCTTACAGTATCTAGCATAGAGTAGACGCATCGTAAGCGTTGGCCACCTTCCTGAGTACAATGTAAACACTAATAGAAGCATAAGCAGCAGGCTGAAATGGTGTAGAATAAAGAGTGTCTCTTCCCAATCCAAACTGGTGCAGTCGCTCTGGAAAACAGCATGGAAGGTCTTCAAAAAATTAAAAATAGAACTACTCTATGACCCAGCAATTGCACTGCTAAGTATTTATCCAAAGGATATAGGAGTGCTGTTTCGAAGGGGCACATGCACCCCGCTGTTTGTAACAGCACTATCGACAATAGCCAATATATGGAAAGAGCCTAAATGTCCATCAACTGATGAATGGATAAAGAAGATGTGGTTTCTATTTACAGTGGAATACTATTCGATGATCAAAAAGAATGAAATCTTGCCATTCGCAACTACGTGGATGGAACTGGCGGGTATTATGCTAAGCGAAATTAGTCAGGAAAAGACAAATTATCATAGGATTTCACTCATATGAGGAATTTAAGATCTGAAACAGATGAACATAAAGAAAGGGAAGCAAAAGTAAGATAAAAACAGAGAGGGAGACAAACCATAAGAGACCCTTAAAGACAGAGACCAAATGGAGGGGTGCTGGTGGGGGGGGTTGGGTGGGGGGGATGGGCTACATGGGTGATGGGCATTAAGGAGGGCACTTGTTGGGAGGGACACTGGGTGTTATATGTAAGTGATGTAGCACCAAATTCTATTCCTGAAATCATTATTACACTATATGTTAACTAACTTGGATTTAAATTAAAAAATAAATTAAAAAAAAAAAAAGAGTGTCCCTTCCCTCCATTAAAAAGGCCTCCGAAATAAAACAAGAATGCATTACACAGAAGGGCTTCAAGACAAAACAGTCCCTTTGTATCTCCTGGTTCAGTTGAGCAGGTTAACTTAGCATTTCTCTGACAGGTGGTGACTTTGTGGCCCCAGGATCATATCACACATAAACATTCATAAATGGTTTGTTCAAAGGAAAGGCATTCCAGAACGTGATGAAAGCCTGGGGGGAAACCCATTATTCCCGCCCCCCATTTCTATTCACCCCTCTCTCTTGTCAGCCTCATGTTTTCTGTCCTTTATAAGGTCAGTGGTGCCAGTTCCCTAACTGACGCTGACCCTGAAATTTCAACCCAGTGCAGAAACTAAAGAAGAAACGATAATTTACTCCAAGGAAGTGAGGTCTCCAATTGGCTTTGACTCTGACAGATCCAGACCACAGGCAAGCCTGGTGAGGAGGGGCCGGAACCTAGAAACTCAATATCCAGCTGGGTGAGACAGACCTGGGGTCCGGGAGCACAACAGTAAGTGAGGTCAGACAGGCAGTGCTCTAGAGACCTGTGATCCCACTAGGGGGCCGACCAGGCAGGTGGTTGGCACTGGGGGTCCCACAGGTGGTATCATTGCACATAGGCAGAGCCTGGTGACAGGGACACCCCACAGGCAACAGAGCTTAATACCAAGATCTGTCCACAAGATGCAGACCTTCCTTCAGTCTCCAGAGAGGAGTTCTAGAAAGACAAGAAGGTAAGATCCCAGCATTGAGGAAACCAAGGAATGAGCAGATTATCGGGGCTTGGGGGGGGGCGGGGGGGGGGGACAAGTATAGGAAACAAAGCGGGACCCATTTACCAAGAGCTCTGACCTAAGATGGGGCTTAGTCATGCAAACAAAAGCTGAGCCCCGTTAGTTAAACTAAGACTCCGAGCAGAATAAGCCCAGAAGTAACATGAAGGTCAGGTTGGCTCCCCCTCGCCCCCACCCAGTAGCTGAACCACTGCCCGGGGCTCAGCTGGAGGTGGAGACAGGGTCCAGGCAAGCGAATCCAGGGGCAGCTCAGGACACGCCCCTGCCCATGACAGCCCCTGCCCCAGAATTGAGCTGCAGCAGACCCAGAGCCAGAAATGTCTTCGGGCTGCCTGTCACCTCTAGACAACGAGGCGCAGGCTGCAAATCAAAGGCCCTGCCACGTAGGACAAGTCCCCAGGTTAGACTTGTGCAGTTACAGAGGGTGTGGGTCTTGTGGGCCGAGGGCGAGAGGGACTGTAACCCTGAACTCTGAGCAAGAAAACTGAGCATTTGAGCCGGTGCCTCTCTGTACTCTTGAGGACAGGGAAGACACGGAAGGACTCTGCTTGTCAAAGTGTGGCCACAGAGCATGCCATCTAAATCACCTGGACAAGAAAAGTTCTCAGACCTGGATTGAATGCGAAGCCGTGAGGTAGGGAACAGGGAGGGCATCCAAACCCACCCCCGGGATTGAGGCTCTGCTTAGGGGTCTGGCGGGTCTGACCCCACAGCCCTGTGATCTGTTCCTCGAGCCACAAGCCACGGCCGGGCCACGCCAGGGGGTAGGCCTTCTATGTTTGCCGGTCTGCTTCAGCTGCCGAGTGTGAGCCATCCCAGGGAACCTGCAAAGGTCCCTCCTCACGCCCTGCCTCCGAGGAAGCGAAAGGAAGCAAATGATCCCAGCCTGGCTCCGCATTAAGTGGAGCCCAGAGTATTTCCCCCAGATCCACCTGTTGAAGAGAGAAGCATAGAGAGAAGTGCTATTGTTGCCATTTCTGCCCACGTCCTGGCTCACATCCCTTTTTGGGGCTGTGCCATCCCAGATGTTGGAGTCTCAAACAGTGTCACCGAAGCGTGAACGCTGATGTCAACCGGTTAAAGGGAAATGATTCTATTTCCTCACTCTTTAGGAACGAGCATTGAGAGAAGGCATGTAGGTGCCTGTGTGGGCCTACTGTGTGTGTCGATCCTTGTGTCCCAGTGCTGGGCACGATGGGGACACGATAGGCATGTGCTGATGAAGGTAGGAGGGAAGCGGAGTCTGAAACCCCACGGCTACGTTGGCATGATGTTGATTACAAAAGTTAACCTTCTGTCTCAGACCAGGGCCATGTAGCCTAAGAAATACTCCTGCTAGCCAGGGTCAGAGGCATTTATTGGAGGCTACATGGGTGGTTCGCGGAACCCCAGGGCAGGGCACAAAGCGGCACCTGTGAGATTCAACCCACCCTTCCCCAGGGCTGCTCAGCTCATCCCTGCACACCTCCCCCCATTTTCTTCCCGTGCCTCTCTCCCCCTGCAAAGCGAAATGTCTTCATTTCTCTGCGTGCACATCGAACGTGGCCGCCCCAGCCTCCGTGTTGAATCACTTTGTATTTTAAGAACCCGGAGGGCATTATGAGAATCTCTTGGTCCCGATTCCAAATTCTAGGCAATACGATGCGATAAGGCATCTGAGTGAAGGTGTGGGGAGTGTGTATCATCCAATCCGGGTCAGAGCAACTGTGGCCTGGGGCAGAGTCTCTTTCTCCTCTCTCTCAACCCAGCCGGGGTGCAAAAGACTCACCGAAAAGGGATGTGGAAGATTCCGTGAGAAGGGGCTCAGCAATGGTGGGGGGGGGGGGGCGGGGGAGGGCATGACACCGGCTTGGGAAAGTGAACAATGTCTCTAGGACATTCACATAAAGATGTGACTCTCGGTAGAGCCTACAACGGTCCTGTCAACGACACCACCCTACGGAGAAAAGGCACCCGGGGTCTGCACAGTGCATGTTAGGACATGTGTTGCTTAGGAGAATCTCATGTCATATCATCCCCCTCTTTCCTGCACCTCTCCCCCTCCCCCACAGGACTCTTACTACCCTGAAGGCCTGGGCACGGTCGGAAATAAAGTCCTCACCCTTTTCTGTGCCAGTGATTTTCCAGAGCTCAGAGAAAACAGCTTGAGAACAAAGGTTTATCTGCCATTCTCTCCTTGGCTGGGACCCAATCATATCTGTAGATTTTTCTCTTTTTATAAAGACTCACGGAGAAACATACATACGTGTTTTTTTAACGCCCGAGGCACCCTCACAAAGTGACCGTTCACAAACGGTGAGCGCTTGCCTCTGCTGATTTCAGCATCATCGGGTCACCTCCCCTGGCTTGAGTCCAGTCACCCCCGAGACCAGGAGGTGTGTAAACTCCTCCTGAGTCTGGAATGAATGGAGAGTGGGTTCCATCACACGCTCCCATACACATAACCTGCTGGTGCCATTTGGTGTGTGTTTTCTGCACCCTCGGTGTTTCAATATTTTATGAATGACACCTTCCAAGATTTGCTGGCTCACGCTGGGACCGCCTGCCTCCCTGACATCCTGATGTGCTCTCGGGAAGGAGATCGGCCCACCGAGGAGGTCCAGATGGCCCTGGCCATCCTCCACCACCACCATCCTCTTGCCAGGCTAGACAAACACAGGTTTTTGACCTCAAGGAAGTAGGATTATCGGGGTATTTTACCTCCCTGTGGAACGCTTACCTGGCCTGCCACTCAGTCAATGTCACGCTCAGCGGACAGAGTGCTAACTGGAGCTCCTGGGCCCCCGTGTTTTCTGGGGTTCATAGGCCTTCATCAACCCCTCCACCTCTCCTCTCTGACCGGGTATTTCTGCAGAAGGAGCATGCCTTCTAGTGGCCGGCCGTCTGTACCTCGCAAGGCTGTCGAGACCACAGAGCGTTGTTGGAACCGTACGGTCTCTTGTGACGAAGGGGGCCCCGTGGACAAAATACAGGATCATGTGTCCATCTGCTTTCCCAAATGCCTGAGTCCTCTCCTGAGAATTCCACGTGGGAGCAAAGGACCCTCGTCATCGAAGTGTGCCTGGCACAGCATCTGGAGGCGATCTAGAACCTGATCCCCCGCATGTCCCCCCGGGGAGCACGCCCATCCTAGGGGTGCACGGAACAACCCACCAAGGGGAGGGAAGAAATACAGAAATGCACTCATTTTTTTTTTTATCTTAAAATATGTGAAACGAATTCTGCTTTACTGATATCGATGCACCTAGGGACCAGGGTACACATATAAACTGTATTTGAAAACCCTTTTTTTTTTAATGTTTATTTTTGAGAGAGAGAGGGGCGGGGGAGGGGTAGGCACAGAACCCGAAGCAGGCTCCTGGGCTCTGGGCTGACGCGGGGCTCAAACTCGGGAACCGCGAGAGCGTGACCTGAGCCGAAGTCAGACGCTTAACCGACTGAGCCACCCAGGCGCCCCTAAAATGTAGTTTAAAATTTGCTCATGGTTTATTTCTTTTTTCTGATGGAGCCCACAGCGCAAAGACCAGTGGACGCAGAGCAGGGGTCTGGGTCCGACAGCTTGCTTGAGCCCTGGCTCTGCTGTTTCACGCGCGGGACCCTGGGCCTCAGAGACGCCTCAACACCCTGCTTCCTCGTTTACAGAGTGAACTTGATGGAAGACTGTCCCCCGTAAGGATGGAAAGAAACCAGGCAGCCCAATCAAGGGGCCTGGAGCCCGGGGGACCCTGAGGAAGCTTCCGTTATAATTATCACCGTCCCTGTTCAGGTCCATCCTTGTCAAATGGCAAAAGCCGAAGGCCTCCAGATGGCTCAAGCTCAGTGGGAGTTTCTAACCCTGCACCTACGTTCTGACCCCAGGGGGCACCCCGCAGACTCCAGAGCTCTCCTGTGTCCCCTGCCGTGGTTCGGCCACGTGTCCCCTTCTCATGAGCAGCACCTGATGCAGAGACAGATGTGGAGCCTGTGCGGGCAGGGGGGATGGGAGCCATCGTGGGGCCTGCGTGGAAAGGGGACAGACCTGCATTCCAGGTGTTGGTGGAGACTTGGGCACATGCGAACGTGGCCCCAGTCTTCTCCTCCACGGGCTGTGTGGCCTTGGCTAAGTGCCTCCACCTCTCTGTTCCAGCTGGGATAACGCTAGCTGCCGTCTAACATTTACTTGGCATCACAGGAGTTTACTTTTCATTTAGATTTGCATCCCACGGCCCGTGTACCCGATTGGAGCACAGCTTCCCCCCCCCCCCCAGCCCCCGATCTGGGGCCCCCGGCTCCTTCTGTGTGGCCGCCCTGCCGTCCTCTCGGGCCTGAGATTGGTCAGGGTCCGGTGAGCAGATGGGGAGAGTGCGTGGAGAAAGCACATTTGAGAAATGTCTTCCCTGGCCGGGAAGCCGCTGCTCAGCAGTAGCCGAGAAGTCTACTCCAGAAGGGGAGGAGGGGGACACAGTTTGGTGGACAGTGAGTTACCCGTCTGCCACACTTTCTGGGCCACCGTTTCTTCGTCAGGAAACTGAAGAGGAGAACGATGCCTGGCTCCTGTGGCTGGCATGAGACTGAAAGGTCGTCAGGCAACAATTATTAGCTGCTATTGTTAATACTAGGGAGTAGACCTTTCCATCATTGACCAAAGTTGAAAGGCTTGAGGCCTTGAGGATGAATCCAGATACCGTGGGGCCTGGGCTCTGGGGTTTAAGAAACAATTCAGGCGCAAAATCCCGGCGGAGAGGTTATTTTGGAATGCAGGGCCTTCAACTGGCCACCCTAGGCCCCTGCTGATTTTTACCCACATGTGCTTGGGTTTGGCGTGTCTGCTGTCCCCTCCCCCCCCCCATCATTGTCCCCTGTGGTTCTCCCATCTGCCCATTGGTGTGTGGGTGTGTGTTTGCCACTATGGCACTCCAGCCCTCACGGCCTTACCTCTAAGCCCACCTAGACAGGGCACTGCCCTCCAGGGACAGACCCTATACCACATGGGTGGCCAGTCTGTCAAACTGCCTGAGTCCCCCCCCTTCCCCTCCTGCCCGCAGCCACACTTCTGCGGGGGGTCTGGATCGGGGGAGGACCGTCGGCTCTCCCTTCCTCCTCCCCACCGTCTGCTGGGTCTCTCACCTGTAGAGTTCGTTCAGGAAGGAAGCACTGGGAAAAGGACGAGGGTCCCTTACGGGGCTGGCAGGTGCCACCTCAGGCTGGGACGGCTTACCTGAGCGGCAGGGGTGGGAGATGAGTGCTGTCTGTCTTGTGGGCACTGGAGAGGGGACCCAGCCAGTGACGTTCGGCAGCAGCTGCAAGGCTCAAAGAGCCCTCACACTCTCTGTGGGGGGGCACGGATGGCCCATTCCTGCCTCCTCTCTCCACCCTTCCCTCTGGGCCCCATCTCCTCCCCACCTGCTGCCTTATACCACATACTCACCTGGCTAAGGAAAGGTCAAGCTCCTCTTGTGCTATCCCAGTCCCTTCTGTGTCCTGTCTCCCTCCTTTGCTGGGGAGGAGGCACAGCACCGTGGACTTGGCTTCACAAAGAACCTGATTAGATGAGCCCCGCTCTGCCTCCCCCCAGGACACGGCTACCTGTGAACACCCCATGCTATCCTGGAAAAGTGACAGGAAGGAAGCAGTGCAGCTCCAGTTTGGCATCCGGACCCTCCTGGAACAGGTTTGGCTGGTGCCCGGCCCCCAGCCTGGCCCTACGCTGACCTTTTCTGACCTTCCCTCTGTCTTCCCAGCCAGATTTGCGGGGCTGGCTCCAATCCCTGTCGAAACGAGGGCCAGACAGGCATGTGGACACCCCAGGCAGGCTCGTAAGTTGGCACACCCTCAAGATAAAGCACTTTACATATTTGTTCAATAAAAACTTAGCAGGCCCGAGGAGAAACTGATTTTTCTGCTGACGATCATAGAAAAATCTTTCCTCCATCACTCCTTTCCACTGGCCGAGGAATTGATGTTCCAAAGACAATAAAAAGCCAAATATCTGGTAAAACACGTCTCATTGTTTTCCGTGAATTCTTCCCTTTTCAATCTTCCCCATAGTTTCTGAAAGGCATAAACAAGATTTACAATGTAAGTAACACAAACACATCTTTAATATCACACCATGCTTTATTTCCAAGATTTCAACTGACTGTGTCTGTTAGCTTTTAGTTGATGGTGACTGCACCATAATATAAGAGAAAAGGCCGCCTAGATGAGAAATGTGTTTGCTTCTTTCTTTTTCTTTTATCTTGGCTTTTTTGTTTTGTTTTGTTTTGTTTTGTTTCTTTGTTCGCTTGTTTGTGTTTATTTTTTATATTTATTTATTTCTTTTTTGAGAGAGAGAGAGAACATGAGCAGGAGAGAGGCAGGGAGAGAGAGAGAAAAAGAGAGAGAGAGAGAGAGAGACAGACAGAGAATCTGAAGCAGGCTCCACACTGTCAGTGCAGAGTTCAATGCAGGGCTTGAACTCACAAACTGCGAGATCGTGACCTGAGCTGAAACCAAGAGTCAGACGCTTAATCGACTGAGCCCCCCAGGTGCTCCTGCTTGGTTATGTTTAAATGTCCAGCCCAGCTTAACCCACTGAGGTCAGAGTGAGAGCGACTTACACCCACACAGTTAAGTGAGGCAGGGCTCAGAAGACCTGAGTGTGCCAGGATTTTCCTGAAGACAGCTTTGTGCCCAGCGGGCAGGTCCCCTGCTTGAGCTTCTTGACTGGGCCACCAGCCCCGCCAAAGTGAGCACTCTCCACTCTCCTGGCCCCTCCCACAACCCGGGGCTTTTCTTCTCTCTCCGGTTCTTGGGTAGCTGTGCACGGTCCAGCCGCCTCTCTCATGATGAGTTTCTGAATCAAATCCCGCTACTTTAATAACAAATGCAGGAGGGGAAATGATCACCCAGATGCAAACTTGCCTAGCTTGAACCCAGGCCCCGGCCCTTATTAAC
This sequence comes from Neofelis nebulosa, assembly GCF_028018385.1. Taxonomy (NCBI): domain Eukaryota; kingdom Metazoa; phylum Chordata; class Mammalia; order Carnivora; family Felidae; genus Neofelis; species Neofelis nebulosa. The sequence continues at coordinate 3,350,336 of NC_080794.1, read as the reverse complement.
TACGAGAACTTGGAAAGAAATTCAGCCTCCCTGAGCCCAGGCTTAGTCAACTATAGGATCCCGACCTCACCGGATTATCCGCAGGACTCGGCTGGCCCCAAGAGGCCGGCAGTATGCAGATACTATCCCCCTTAGGCTCACTAACCCTGTGGCTGTCTTCCTGGAAAGCGGTGTCAAAGTCCCTTACACTTCACATAAAGATCTCCGGCTGGTAACTCGTGGCAAAGACCGGAAGGCACCCAGCTGTCGGTTCTGCCCGCCCCCCTTCTGTGTGTGATCCCTTTAGGCGGAAGGAAGCTAAGTGACCACGAGTCAGCGTGGAGTTGTTGATGGGGACCCTTCCCCACACACACCAGCCGGACCCCATCTCCTGCCCATAATGTAATGACGTCAAAGGAGAGAGCTAAGGGAATTGTCACGATCCCAAACTTCATCCCACTCCAGGGACAAAGGTAAGGACACCTGTCAGTCTCTGCAAAGGACATCTTCCTGTAGCACCGTCCACTTCCCTGATCTTTTTGTCTTTCCTTTTCCCCATTTTCTTTCATAATTACAGTTGAGCCTTAAGCACCATGGGGGTGAGGCAAAGTAATGGTGACCGAGCCCCCGTGCAGTCAAAAACCCACGAGTAATGTTTGACTCCCTTAAAACTTAGCTACTTTCTTTTTTTTTACTTGACAACCTTTTTATTTTAGCCTTTATATCCCCTTCCCAGGCTGCCTGGTATCTCTGACCCCACCCGACTCCAGAGGCAGCCTGACCCCATCTTGTGCTCTTTTGGGGTGGGGGGCGGGGGAGATAGGCATTGTACCTCTGCAGAGTTGTAAACCTGCACCGGGATTGGGGTCAACACATCACCCCACCGGCTGGGTCTGGCCAGGACGTGGTCTCTGGGCAGCTCCTAACATCCCTAGAGACCCAGAACCTATGGACAAGAGCCCCGTCCCCACCCCCACCACTCAGGACTCGGGAAGGAGGTGGATGGGAAGCATCCAAAGACCTAGAGGCACCTGTCAGGAGAGCAGGACTTGCTGGGGAGAAGGGAGAGAACTTGATGAGATTCTTGAGGTGACTCTGTCTCCAGCCCAGGCTCCCGGACATCTCCCTTCCCCTCCCCCCAGCCAAGCCCAGAGCTGGGGCACCCCATCCCTTCCCGCCAGCCAACAAGAATCGAAACCAGTGAAAACACGCAGCTCTGTTGCTGTTGACCAGAAGCCTTACTGATAACATAAACAGTCCACGAACACAAGTGTCGCATGCTCTATACGCTCTATATGCTCTATAATGGTGACAGAGTAGAGAGACGGTCCCTGGAGGCACACAAAAGTCGCAAGGCACTGGGGGACCAGAACTGGGCAGATACTTGAAGAAAGAGAGTGGAAAGGCAGAGGTATTTGTCTGTATTTCTCTCAGTGGTGCCTTAGAGACACTCAACGTGACGTTGGGTCCTTGTGACCAGTTGTGGGGCAGAGAACACAAGAGACCAGCGCCCGGTGTGCCCAGGCCTCGTTCATCTCAGAGTCGGGAGGGAGAGGCGCCGTAAGGTCAAGGCCGGCCATGCCACCACGGAGCAGGGCTGACCTCCCAGGGCTGTTGGCCGTCCCGAGCCCGGGCGGCATGAGGCAGTGCCACCAAGTTCAACTCCCTGGCGACACAAACCGATGAGAAGACTGCATACGTGTGCCACATTTCAAAAAAGAAAGCCACCAGCCCCGGTGAGCGAAGGCTATACTGCCGATTGGAATAATCAAGCGTCAGAAAAATCAATTCTACCAGGAACAGAAGACATAAAGAACCCTGAACTGCCCGCTGTGAGTTGGGGATTGATTCTGCACAGGTTTCCCCGCAAGAGAAATCCGTGCCGGGAATGAGAGGGGGCAGAACAACCATGAGCTGATATAACAGCTTGTGTGCCTCGTGAGGAAGTTGTAAAGACAGCGCTTCTGAAAAGGGTTAAGGAATACAGGCTTTTGGGGCGCTTGGGTGGCTCAGTCAGTTAGGCACCTGACTTCAGCTCAGGTCACGCTCCCATGGTTCGTGAGTTCGAGCCCCGTGTTGGGCTCTGCACTGACAGCTCAGAACCCGGAGCCTCCTTTGGATTCTGTGTCTCCCTCTCTCTCTGCCTCTCCCCCGCTCGTCTAATATCATTAAACATCCCCAAAAAAAGTTTTTAAAGAAATTGAAAAAAAAAAAAAAAAGAATACAGGCTTTTCACTAACGCATACTGTCAGCGAATAGAGAAAGTTCTGAAAGAAGTTGCCCAAGAGTCTCGGTAGAAACATTCACAGGAGAGGAAAGGAGGGAGGCGGAAGAAATTATGACCCCGGTGGTCACGTCTGATGTCGGCTACCGGGGAAAATCATCACACACGTCGAGGGTCGTCTAAATGCCCCAAAGGCTAAATCCCCATCCTATTTATTTGAATCCAGCTGCGTTAAAAACGTGGCTTCATGCCCCCTCTCTCCTACCCCAAATGCCCCGCTGGTAAAGAGAAATACTGCTAACTCGATCTGCTTGAACTTTCAGTATGTTTCTACCTGCACCGCCCACAGAATATACGAGTAGAAGAATGCCAGAACATCCCTCGCGTTCCCACACGAAATCCCTGAGACAGAAGGCCCATCTCGAGGGTCCTACCATTATGACGGCCACCCCCGGGTCCTGGAACTGCTCCCCAACCAGGGTTTGATAGAATTCTTTTTTACCTCCTTCCTTTGGCTCCCCTTCTTCTCCCCTACATGCTGGCACATTTATTGCTCTCGGGGTCCCCTGCCCGGATGCCCAGGCTGTTCACTTCACCGGGCCACCCTTCGTGTCTCTGCAAAGCTGGGCCTTGCTCCAATCTTACGCCCTTAGGACCAAGCTTGCTACAGGGTGACGAACTAAATTAAGAGGGGGTTAATGGGGATGGTTTAGGGATGGAGAGTCTGTTGGGAATCTCACATTGGAGACGCTGCCTGTGAGTAAGGTTGACTCAGATGGCAGGTGTTTCTTATGGTTCGACGCAGGGCGAAAGTTGTGGCTTCATTAGCGGCCCCGTGTACGTGTATTAGAGACACAAAGGAGGAAGTCTAACTCAATATCTCTATTAGGTTCTACTTAATATCTCATTTATCTCATTACTGATCTTTCAAAGGGAGGGATGGCAGAGAATTAAGCTCACTTGTGCGAATCCCTACATATTATCACCAAAAATTATTGTGTTGGGTAATACATTTATTTGGCTGTAAATTACGGAATTGATTTTGCTGAAACGTAATTAGGCGTGCCTGTGAAATCCATACACACACTGGAGCTTATGTACTGAGAAAAATTATATGTAATAGGTGTACTCTTGAAAAGTCATATATAAATATAAACAGGTACTGGGTTTTTTTTTCAGTTTTTTTTCTTATGTTTTATATTTGAGAAAGAGACAGAGAGCGAGTAGGGGAGGGGCAGAGGGACAGAGACAGAATCCGAAGCAGCCTCCAGGCTCTGAGCTGTCAGCACAGAGCCTGACGTGGGGCTCAAACTCACAAACCGTGAGATCGTGACCTGAGCTGAAGTCAGAGGCTTAACGGAGGGAGCCACCCAGGCTCCCCTAAATAGGTCCTGGTTTTAAATGCACTAAGGAATATCACTGTTTAAACAAAGCCTATAATTATGCGTATTAAAGAGTGAGGATCCTTTATAAAATGATTAATCACCTCTAAATTTAGAATCTTGAAGCTGTTATTTATGGTACATTTCACCTAAAGGTGCATAAACGCTGTAACTACATACGTACTATGTATGTATGCATACGTATACATACGTACTATGTAATATATAGTAGCCTTGGAGACTTAAGGAAGTGGTGAATTTCTCCCCTCTGGTCCTTGCTTTTTTTTTTTTTTTTTTTTTTTTAAATTCCTGCCCTGGGAACCATCCAGGTCCTACTGAAGGCCGGTTAATTTGGCTCCCCAACCTTCCATAAGAAGGATGCTCCCTGGGGACAGGTCATACAAACAAATCAGTCTTGCTCCCCATGTCCAGGAATTATAAAGAAGTAGGACCTCATGGAAACGGAGTCCTATTGTTATAACATTTCCTTCCCTGCAAATTGTTCTTCTCATTTTGCTTCTGATGTTGTCTGGGATCAGGGAGCCTTGAGCGGACCATTTCAGACCCAAATGCTGCTTGTTCAGCGTGGTTGGGAAAAGGGAGACCTGTAACCTCATAGATTTGACTGCAATTTCCTGCCCAGCTTCCAGAACAGAGGCTTTCAGATTCTTTTAGCCAACTTATTTATTCTTTGGGCTTACGGTATCTGTAGGTCACTGACTGTTACTTTATTGCTGTTTTTATGAGCGAGTCCAAAAACTTCCAGGCTTAAAAATGGGAGACAATTACATCTATAATTTCTGGGCTGGCTGTAACTGCCACATAAGAATATGTTTTAGAAACACTCTTCTAATTAAGACGTCTGATTTACAGAAAATACTGTGCGACAATCACAAAGTCAGTAGAAAAGGGGGGGGGCAGAATGGCTAGATTTTTCATTTTATACCTTTTTGACTAAATGATAACATTTTGGCAATGCTTTTTGGCTTTTCTTTGGAAAGAGAGTCTCTGGGCCTTGAAAGATGATCCCTTCCCACTGAATTAAATTCTGTCCCTTGGATGTTGTTTCTTGTCGATTACCAGGAAAGGCCTCTTGGATGTTGTCCTTTACCCCAAATATCTTCTTGCACTTTCTTGTCTACCTAAAGATCACCCTCCATATGGGTCATTACAACTTCTAACAGTCCTAGTCGTTACCAGTCATAGGAAACCCAGGGAGCTCTTATACACCCTGAGTGGAGATTTGGAAAATGCAATCACGATATTTGTAAACAAGGAAGCTCAAAGTAAAAACAGTAACAGAAGAGGTAGAGACTCACCCAGTGTAGAGATACGCAGCTACACGGAATAATGTTCAGTGATGTCGGCTTGCTCGGCACCCCCATCTGCGGCTACCCGGGGGGATGACCACCAGCGACTGGCCCCAACTGACTCTCTTAACCCACACTGGGAACAAGCCTGGGGTTACATATTCCTCGGAGCAGGAAAGCAAATGCTGCACCTTCTTGCTGGCACTCCCAGAAAAATGCCCTAAAGGCGTTTCACATAATATTCTGAATATGGGGGGAGAAGAGCTAATCAGATTTTTGTTCATAAATTGTTGAGCTGGTGCATTTATTTGTACGGCAGAGTTAAAGTGTTAACGATATTCAAAATGGATGGCATGTGACGAATTTATAAATCACCTCATTTATATTTCATAGGCATTGAATTTTGGTCCTTCCTTTCCAACCGTCTCTCCTTGAGCCAAAAGATCTGTAATGTAATGACACTGGAGGAGCCCAGCATTGCCTACCGTCCGTTCCTTTTTTAGACACATTTATTGATTATTACTCTAACGCGCATTGCCTCCTTTGTAGTATGGGCAATTCTGATGCGGTAGGAGCATTTGGTCATAACGGTGGCATCCAGATGTCTACAGAGCATCTCCTTCTAGATCAGCTGGGTTCTTGTGCTAAAAAGACAATTCTGGATACAGAAGATGACAGACGCAGAAAGAATGCTGAATTAAGAGGCAAGAGTTCCAGGTTTGAATCCTGGCCCCACCACTAACTAGCTGGGACTCTGGACACAGTCACCTGAGACCCCTCATTTGGCAAATGAAAGGACAAGACTTCCTAGTCCTCATAGAGCCCTTACAGCTCTGAAGTGTTATGTTCCTGTGACATGGAAGTTTTAATAATAGGGCACAGGGAGAACTCAGCAGTGGCAAAATGTCTCTGATTTCCTTCGGGGGGTCCGGGAGAGCTGAGTGGGAGAGCCATCTGGCCACGCTGGGAACCCCCTGCAGACGTGTTAAATCAGAAGAGTCACAGATGGGGGGAGGGGTCGGGAAACTAGAATTATCACCAAAGGGATCCAAGGTTTTGATGAGAAAATAGGCACAGAACAGGGCAGCACTGGTGATTTGGGGGGACCCTGGGTTATGGGTCTGAGCTTGTTGACCTCAGGTTGAAGACTGACTCCAGGAGAATGGATCAGAACCGAGACCACAGGTGCTGGGCGTATCCTGGGGCCCCCACTCCAGTGGATCCAGGTTGGTTAGCATGGAATGGACATCACTTCTTAATAGAATTGCAGGTGCTATACAACAATACCTTATATTTTGAAATCCAGAATGACAATGACCACCGGGGCTCCTGGGGACTGTTTTCAGAGCAGTATTTCAGCATCGGAGGCTGGCTGAATCAACCTATTTATGCCACCCAGTTCTCACTGATGAAGGGCACATCGTTAGCAATTAGTCTTTTGAGGGAAAGATGGATGATTCAATAAATGATGCTAGGATTTTGGAGAGAGGAAGCTAAGCATGTGGGGAAAAAATTAGATTCCTTACTTCATATCCTATGCCAAAATAAATTCCAAAAGAATTAAATATTTAAGTGAAAAAAAGGGCAAAGTGGAAAAAAAAATTGAATTATCTCTTAAGACAAAGTTTAATATCTTTATTATATAAAACCTGCTTATAAATAATAAAAGAATTCCCTAATGAAAAAAGAAACAAAAGAACAGAGACAGGCAACTCGTAAATGAAGACATAAAATTGACCAGTAAACAGATGAAAAATGTCCACCCTCATAAAGAAATCAAAGTAAATGCAAATGCAGACGTTTGCAACACCACTTTAGTCCACAAGATTTTACTTTAAATAGTACTTACTGCTGGTAATGATTTGCGGGAAGCATGAACCCCCTGTATGGGAGTCACGGTCCCTGCGTTGCATTCACATGGAATATACTGGTAGCTGGGGATGGAGACTGGCCAGCTGTTGACCAAACCCGTTTTCCTTTCTTCTGGGCTTAGAGCTACTGTCCATTTCTCAGCCTTCCTTGAAGAGAGGTGTGGCCATGCCACTAAATTTTGGTCAAAGGGATGTGGCCAGAAGTGAGGCTCACCAACTTCTAGGCCTACTTGTAGACATCAGACCTGTGACCCCATCCCCTCTCTCTCCCTTGTCTGCTTACCAGAAGCAGAGGACCCAACAGAAAACCCCCAGACCCTAGGAAGCCACAAGAGAGAAAATCCCTGAGGAGAACAAGCTCCATCTCATTACCCTTGCACCGTTTTGTTCTTCGTGGACAAGGAATAAAATGCTTCTGTGTTAAAACACTGAGGATGGAGGTTTATTATTACGTAAACTAATAAGCACTGCTGTCAGGGATTTTCTTTTAAATCCTCAAAGTCAGGTGCTATAATGAAAAACTTAAATACGTGACAATGACTTAGAGGTTGAGTGACAGGTTGAGAAGAAGATCGATGTGGTAGGCCGTGGTAAGACATGGCCAATATTTAGTGAGTCTGTGGCCTGGAATGTCTTGGAAGGGAGACCTCAGGCCTCCTGAGCTCTCAGTTCCAGAAAAAGTGATGGCAGGAGTTCAAGTAACCTGCTAAATCTGAAGTTGGATAATTTTAATCCAGTGAAGAAATGGGCAGAAGGCATGAATAAACACTTTTCCAAAGGAGACATCCGGATGGTCAACAGACACATGAAACGATGCTCAATGTCACTCCTCATCAGGGAAATACAAGTCAAAGCCACACTGACATATCACCTCACACCGGTCAGAGTGGCTAAAATGAACAAATCAAGAGACTATAGATGCTGGCGAGGATGTGGAGAAATGGGAGCCCTCTTGCACTGTTGGTGGAAATGCAGGTGCAGCCACTATGCAAAACAGTGTGGAGGTTCCTCAAAAAATTAAAAATAGATCTGTCCTATGACCCAGCAATAGGACTGCTAGGAATTGACCCAAGGGATACAGGATTGCTGATGCATAGGGGCACATATACCCCAATGTTTATAGCAGCACTTTCAACAATAGCCAAATTATGGAAAGAGCCCAAATGTCCATCAGCTGAGGAATGGATAAAGAAGATGTGGTTTATATGTACAATGGAATACTACTTGGCAATGAGAAAGAATGAAATCTGGCCATTTGCAGCAACGTGGATGGAACTGGAGGGTATTATGCTAAGTGAAATAAGTCAGTCAACGAAAGACAGATCCGTATGTTTTCACTCATGTGTGGATCTTGAGAAACTTAACAGAAGACCAAGGGGTAAGGGAAGGAGAAAAAATAAGTTACAGAGAGGCGGGGAGGCAAACCATAAGAGACTCTTAAATACAGAGAACAAACTTAGGGTGGATGGGGGGTGTGGGAGAGGGGAAAGTGGGTGATGGGCATTGAAGAAGGCACTTGTTGGGATGAGCACTGGGTGTTGTATGAAAGCCAATTTGACAATAAATTACATTAAAAATTAATTAATTAATTAATTAATTAAGTTGGATAATTTTTATAAAGTATTATAGGAAAGAGCTGACCTCCAGCAACAATCACTTGGTTTTCCAGCAGAGATAGAAGACATGAGAAACGTCTACAAGTAAAAACTGAAAGGTAGAAGGGCACCTGGGTGGCTCAGTCAGTTAAAAGTCTGACTTCGGCTCAGGTCATGATCTCGCGGTTCATGAGCTCAAGCCCCACATTGGGCTCTGTGTTGACAACTCAGAGCCTGAGCCTGCTTTGGATTCTGTGTATTCCTCTCTCTCTTCCCTTCTTCCACTCTCTCTCTGTCTCTCTCAAAAATAAACATTAAATTTTGTTTTCAAAAACCTGAAAGGTGGAAGAGTTGATATTTCTGGACCCCAAACAATAAGAGGTAAGACTGGAAAGTTCCAGTCAGTCTTCCCAGTGAAACAGAGATTTGGATGGTGGCAATGATCCAATCACCCCAAATCACATCCGGGTGGGGTGCCCGGGTGGCTCAGTCAGTTAAGCATCAGATCTCACAGTTCATGAGATCAAGCCCTGTGTCGGGCTCTGTGCTGACAGCATGGAGCCTGCTCCGAATTCTGTGTCTCCCTCTCTCTCTCTGCCCCTCCCCTGCGTGTGCTCTGTCTCTCTCAGAAGTAAATAGACATTAAAAAATAAAAATAAAAATTACATCTGGGTAGTCATGAGCTTGAGAGTAGAGGAGGCACAGAGAAAAGGTAGACTGGAGGGCTCTTCGAGGAAAGGCCCTCAGTGGGGCTGCTGGTCCATGGAACTGTCTGGAAAAAGAGAGCAAGCAGCCACTAAAGATTTGAGGAAAGTGTCCTACGATAGAAACCAGAAGACTAGACCATAAAGGTCTTTCATTTGAGACCAAAACAACTCTTGAATCTTGACATTTGCCCTGTCACAGTTGGGCGGTCTCCTATCCTAACCGCGTCTTCTAGTTTCTGTGCTGTGATGCCAACCCAGCAAGGATTGCCCCACCCAGGGTTAGCTGATTGCTGGACACAGTAAACAACTCAGAAGGCTGCCTTTCGAATGCGAGCTAACCAGTCCAGAGCCCATGCCTCCAGCCACCTCCTCTGTCAGGTTTTAACTCTTGGGGACACTATGCCCCCGCCCTAATCGCCCAGGGCCAGGTCCCAGACAACTGGAAATGGCCCACACACCCAGTCTCCTGAAACTATTCCAGCTGGCCAATCCTGAGCCTGCTTGCCCTGCCTCCCCCATTTCTTCTGGTGGAAACCACAGTAAAGGCTCTCGGCCATGTCTCCTCTCACTCCCCCTGCCTCCCGGCTGATCCTGGTGCTTTCCTATGTGTCCCCCCATGGCTTAGTGTGTCCCCTCCTCCTGAGATCTGTGAGCAACAAACTCTCTTTTCAATGGCCGTGGTCTCCTGATCCGTTGGCCTTACTACACCTCAAATTTTCTATCAATACACAGTATCTTACAACAACTCTGGTGAGGCCAACTCATGAATACCAATTTTAGATGTTGCCATGGAGAAAAATGCACCAATGGGTTCCTTCCAATGAACATAACCTGGTGTAATTGAGGAAACTCCCCTGACCTCAGGGTAGGGTGACTTTATAACGCCCACCTGCAGGGGTTTCAAAATTGCTACGAGCAGGTGGCTGTTCTGTGTGTCCGTGTTCTCCCCTCTGTTGAATGGGAGTTTTATTGTGTTATCCTGTCCCTGGTCCACAATTAGCTATTGGATGTGAGGAGGGGAAGACAACTTGTCTTTTGAATTCACAGGTTTCTGGGGTCATGAGCAGCCACACAGGGTTCTGCATAGGAGGAGGGCTCATCCTAATCTCCGGTGACTGGGTGGGTCTTTGAGTTGTTCCCCACAGAAAGATTAAGTTTGTTCCACGTGGAAAAGAAAAGAGAAGAGAAATAAATCATTGGCGATCAGAAGGGCAGACCATGGCCCAGATGACCAAGTTCTTTTTAAGATTCTTCCCATGTCCTGGCCTCACCACTAATCTATATTTCGGTTTCCATTGGCAACGGTCCGAGCTCAAGCATGCAAGGGGATTGAAAAGATACATGTGAGTCCCAGCCCTGGCCCGGCCTCCTAACTGTCTTTTCCTAAGCAGGAGGTACGTGCAAAGGATCCAGTACAGGAAGCAAAGGCCCTTGGAGACACAGAACCATGGGATCGAAGGAGCCTCGGTCCCCATACGACTGAGGCAGAGCCCTCTCAGCTGCCAGCTGACCCTTTATGTGAACGAAAACACTGTTTTCCCCCAAATTTATGTCACATGGTGAGTACAGTCTGGAAACATACCACAAAACTCACAGCCTGATAAATGTTCGATCCATTGCAGAGTAGTTAAGATCACAGGCTCTAAAGGCAGGTGTCCTTGGACATATTAGCTCTGCGACCTTGTGTGAGTTACTCAATCACTCTGTGCCTCTGTTTCCTTACTCATATGATAGGTATTCTGATAGGTATCTCTTTCAAAGGGCGGTGGGGAGGATTCAGTGAATTAATATCTGTAAAGCTTTTACAACAGTTAGGCTTCAAGATACTATGTAAGTTAACCACTTTTATATTATCCTAAGATCATAGTCATCGATTTTATTTACTCATTCAACAAATGTGTATGGAGCTCTGACCATCTGCCAGACATTCTGATAGGCACTAAGTAAACAGTAGTGAAAAACGGATGTGACCAAGGATTTATAAATAAGAATTTTTCTGCTATATTCTTTGTGCCAAGAAAAAAAAAAAAAAAAAGAACAACGTGGCTATCCCTAAAAAAGAGATTATTAAATAAATTATGTTACATCCACGAAGGGGAATAAAATGTTGACACTGAACGGACCCAACAGAAAAGCTTCAGAATCCGTGAACATATGGAAAACACTCACAATGCGAATGCCTGCCTCAGAGCCTTTTTGTCTACTCGGCTTGCTGGTTGGAAAACTTGAAACAGAGGAATTGCTCCATAAGTCATCATTGAATGGGGCGTCTGGATGGCTCGGTTGGTTAAGCATCCGACTTCAGCTCAGGTCACGACCTCATGGTTCGTGAGTTCAAGCCCCGCGTCAGGCTCTGTGCTGACAGCTCAGAGCCTGGAGCCTGCTTCGGATTCTGTGTCACCCTCTCTCTCTCTGCCCCTCCCCCACTTGTCAAAAATAAATAAACATTAAAAGTTCTTTATGTAATTTTTTAATATTTATTTATTTTTGAGAGAGTGAGCAGGGGAGGGCCACAGAGAGAAGGAGACAGAGGATCCAAAGCGGGCTCCGTACTGACAACAGGGAGCCTGATGCAGGGCTCGAAATCCTGAACTGTGAGATCATGACCTGGGCCAAAGTCAGCACCTAACTGACTGAGCCACCCAGGGGCTCCCACCATCTACCATTTTAATCATTTTTAAGTGCATAGCTCAGCGGCATGAGGCACACATACACTGCTCTGTGAACATCATCCTCACCCACCTCCAGAACTTTTCATCTTCCGCGACTTCGACTCTGTCCCCGTTAAACACTAACTCCCCATTCCTCCTTGACTTCAAGCCCCCGGCTGCCACCACCCTACTTCCTGTCTCCATGAATATGACTCCTCTAAGTACCTCTTGTAAGTGGAATCACAGTATTGGCCCTCTCGTGACTGGCTAATTTCACTTAGCACGTCTTCGGAGTTCATCCATGTTGTAGCCTGCGTCAGAATTTCCTTCCTTTTTATTTTTTTTAATGTCTATTTATTTCTGAGAGAGAGAAAGAGACCGAGTCTGAGCAGGGGAGGGGCAGCGAGAGACGGAGACACAGAATCCAAAGCAGCTCCAGGCTCTGAGATGTCAGCACAGAGCCCGACGAGGGGCTCGAACCCACAGACCAGGAGATCATGACCCGAGCCGAAGTCGGACGCCCAACCCACTGAGCCACCAAGGCGCCCCCTGGCTTCCACCTTTTTTTGTTGTAAATAATATTGCTGTGAACATGGATGTGGGCATATGCGTTCAGGTCCCTGCTTTCCATCCTTTGTGCATACAGCCAGAAGAGGCATTGCCGGGTCAGACAGTAACGCTGTCGTCACTTTTTGAGGAACTGCCATACTGTTTTCCATAGTGGCTGTTCCAAACCCTACTCCACCCTGTGGAGAGGGCCACACGGGAGAAGCAAAATGGTCTTACAGCTGCGGTGCCACATTGAAGGCAAGACACTTTTGGGATTACTCTCTTCCTGCAGGAGGGGGCTAAGACCCTGTGGTTCTTTCTGTGAGTTGTAGGAAAACGGCCGTGGCCTTGGCATCCTAGCCCTGACTCCACAGATTACTAAGAGCATCCCTGAGAAAGGTCAGTAGCTCAGTTTCCCTCTCGATAAAATGCCTTTTCTTTCTGGCTCTCCGAACTGGGCTCCTGTTGACGACTCTAGATCTAAGCATGCTTAGGCAAGAACAAAATGCTGTACAAACTCTTTCCGTTTTGTTAAAATGCTATCCTGAGCAAGGAGTTCCATCTCACCGTTGCGCTAACGCTCTTGACCACAGATTGCATCTGGTAGGGGACAGGCGGGTCATGATGCACCCAATGCTCCGTCCCCCTCCACCACCACCGGGGACCGGGGATCCAGGGTGCCACCAACACCCCTTCTCTCCCTTCTGCAGGAAGGTTGCCTCTGTCTGCGGTGCCTCATCAGATTTTTTATGCTTCGAGGATTAAACCTCCGAGGTGACACTTGCAATGTAGCTGAATCAGAAAAACAACAGCAACGCCACCGACAGCAGCCAACAAGGGAACTGGGAACTGAAAGGAAAATTGTCTTCTTTGTGTCCAATGCCAAGCAGGTTTCTTTCATACTCCATGTATCTCTTCTCCTTTCCTCCCTTCTCAGAGGAAGTGAGGTTACACGCCACCATGTGTAACTGGTCCCAGTTACGTGATCACGTGAGCCTCTCTCCCTGGTCCGGGGACTGATGGATTTGCATGAGGTTGGGGGCGGGGCATCTCAAATGACCTCCGATGTTGGACCGGGAGATTTCCCAGGGACCGTCCCAACCCCGGCCGGGGGCGGATATGGCTGGGTTTGTGTTTTCTCTTACAGGCGTTTTTCAGATTTACTCGGATCGATCTTCAGAATGCGCAGCCGCCTGAACCGTGAGCCACTCCAAGGCTGGGTGTAAACCCGACGACCTCCCCTAATTCATGACCTCGGATCCACACACTGCCAAAGACACACGGAGCAGTGTGGCGGCTGCCCCCGTCCCACGGCCTTCTGCGGTATTGTTACGACTTGATGCCTTGGCAATAAATGACGTGCCCGCTCAACCCCCTCCCCAGTCAGCCTTCTTTCTGCTCCAGGAACAGAGACGAGTCGGCTGTGGATGGAAACTAATGACCTACAAACCCGGCCCTTGTGGCCACCGGCCTTCACAACTTTATAGCTGAAAACGTTTGCCAACTCTAGATTTTTCTAGGCGACGATGGCCTGATGGCTGAACCTGGACCTGTGGCACTGTTGCATTTTTGTCCCAGTTTACGTTTTTAGCCCCCGCCCCACCCCCACACCAGTTTCCCATTTGACTCGCTAATGAGATTCTCCAGTGGAGTCTTGTCTTACTCATCTTGCTGGTATGTGATCAGTTGCCCAAGAACGATGGTTGGGAAAAGAAATGAGCGCCCCCGATCCCCACCATGATCACCGAGCACTGTGGCTCTGGGGAGGGTCTGGAAGCAGATGTCCTCATACTAGTGAGCAGGTGCATCAGGAGTCTGCGAAACGCCATGTGAGTCAGAACTCTCCAGCTGTAGAGTGTGGAAGAGTGGTCTCTCAGGCAGGGGTACTTTCACATTAGCCAAGGGGGACGGAGGGTCTGGCTTACACCTGTTAATGCTTTCTCCCCGCAAGTTCAGGAGCCTTTGCCAATCTTGTCAAACCCAGCCTTCAGCTTCTCAGTATCGAAGGCTCCCAGTCTTGCAGGTGGTCTGGCTTCCGGCACAGATGAGGCCGTGCATCGAAATCCCCTTTGGTTTTCTCTACCTCCTTTCCGAGCTCAAGAAAATGAACACTAACGTCATTGCTATTTATGTTTTACAATGCTAATGCCACAGTATGTCATACACAGTGTAAAACAAACGCATTTACCTGTGAGAATGCATTCGCTTAATTTCGATGCTAAATACGAAATGAATAATGTGATAAACACGATGTTGGATGATTACAATGAATCCGTAATTTCTTGCAAGCGTTCGAGAAGGAAATTACAGGAAAATATTAATGCTTTTTATAATGATTACTTCACTTGGGGTAAGCAGAAAGCCACTATTTCCTCCTGGGATATCATTTGTTCCAATTCAAAATAATAAATTTAATTGAAGGCCCTTGTGCCATTAAAAAAAAATAAACCATTCTTGGGGCGCCTGGGGGGTTCCGTCAGTTGAGCGTCTGACTCAGGGCATTTTCTGGCGGTTCGTGAGCTCGAGCCCCGCATCGGGCTCTCTGCTGTCTGCACAGAGCCTGCTTCAGATCCTCTGTCCCCCCGTCTCTCTGCCCCTCCCCTGCTTGCTCTCTCTCAAAAAATAACTACACATAAAACATAAAACCATTCTTCTCCCCGGTTTTAGCACATGGACAACGTTTTTAGCTTTCGTGCGGATCCGTGGAATTTTAGAACTAGAAATAACCGTTGACGTCATATGGTCCGATAGCTTGCAAAGAAGCAGAAGCCCCGTCCATTCAATAACTTGTCCGTGGCCCTACAGGTAATTAGTGGCAGAGTAGCGTTCTGGCACATTTTAGGGAGAAATAATGAGAGAATAGATTTCCTTCACTGGTGTGTATGTCACAAAAGGTCTCAGCAATCATAAAAGAAAATGTTTTCTCGGGGTTAATTAATCTCTGGCCAAATGAATGTCTTTAATGTGGTGATACAGAGCGCTTCTCTCTCACGTGGCTTTCCCAAGCTCACTCTCCGCACCAGATCTCTCTCTGACACCCTCAAAGCATGTGAGGTGTGAGACTGCATATACTCTATGGGAAGATTCATCAGGGAAGGACACCAGCAGGTGCCCATGACAGTGTCTCCCACCCTCCTCCACATTATGTGCCATAGAAACCACTTTCCACAGGGGCGCCTGGGTGGCTCAGTCAGTTAACCGCCTGCCTCTTGGTTTCCGCTCAGGTCACGATCTCACAGTTTGCGAGTTCGAGCCCTGCGTCAGGCTCGGCGCTGACCGCGTGGGTCCACTTGGCATTCTGTCTCCCTCTTTCTCTGCCTCGCCCCTGCTTGCTCTCTCTCTCTCTCTCTCTCTCTCTCAAAAATAAACATTTTAAAAAAAGCTGATGAGGCTTCTCCTGGCTGGGGGCAGCTAATTCTGGAGGTCAGGGTGCCCCAAAGTCCAAGGACTCAGCCCCAAGGACTCAGAAGATCGACACTTCACAACACCCTACCTGTTCCTGGCTATGCAATAGCTTGGTACAGGTAAGAAATGTGCCTGGACCACTGATGCCCAGTTCTGTGGGGTCATTCCCAAGACCCGCTCCTTGCAGTATATATGTGGTAGGAACGTATTTCCTGTTCCCTCTGTGTTCACATTTAGTGATCAGAAACTGAATTAAGGCTTAGGCATAATCTTTACTTAACCAGAGCCGAGCTGCTGAATACCCTGTGAGGTCACGTACAGAAAATTATTCTGGGGCTGAGTAGATTTAAATAT
Organism: Neofelis nebulosa; assembly: GCF_028018385.1. Lineage (NCBI taxonomy): Eukaryota > Metazoa > Chordata > Mammalia > Carnivora > Felidae > Neofelis > Neofelis nebulosa. The sequence goes on along the minus strand of NC_080794.1, from coordinate 3,334,309 downwards.
TTCATTATTCACAGTGACCTTGGGCATGTCTCAATGACAGCCAGGTGAGAGCGCCAAAAGAAAAAAAAAAATTAACCCTGTAGGGGAAGAGTTGGACAAGGAGCCGTCCCAGAAAGGCTTATTTTATTCCTTTTTTGGTTCCTTGGGTAAGATATGTCTTTAAGAATTTTCATAGCCACAAGAGACGGCATTTGTGAAAAACTGCAGTGTGAGACACAGCCCCTAACAAGCGCACTATAGAGGCAACTTCCTTCTTTTCTGTCTGCATCTTTATATAGTTTTTTTGTTTAGGGGCGCCTGTGTGATTCAGTCGGTTAAGCATCTGACTTGGGCTCAGGTCATGATCTCTCAGCTTGTGAGTTCGAGCCCCGCATTGGGCTCTGTGCTGACAGCTCGGAACCTGGAGCCTGCTTCTGATTCTGTGTCTCCCTCGCTCTCTGCTCCTCTCCTGCTCATGTTCTGTCTGATATATATATATATATATATATATATATATATATATAGTTTTTGTTTTTACAGACAAATGCATCTTTTGCCTTAAAGCCTTCAGTGATATGAGGAAGGATGTAGCATTAAAATGGGTCAGGTCAGTGAAGTAGGAAAAACGGTATACAAAAAATGTTAGCGGTCCCTGGGTGACTCAGTCCTTTGAGCATCCAACCCTTGGCTCAGGTCGTGATCTGATCTCGATTTTGGCTCAGGTCGTGATCTCAGGGTGGTGGGATCGAGCCCCTCATCAGGCCGTGCACTGGCCATGGAGCCTGCTTAAGATTCTCTCTCTGTCTCTCTCTGCCTCTTTCTCCCTCTGGTTCCCTTCTCTGCTTGTGGTCTCTCTGCTTCCCTAAAATAAAATAAAAACATAAAATGTAAGAATTTATTCAGGGCTTACTTATAGGCTAGCCACTAGTCTAGTTTCTCTGCCCATTGCTACAGATACGGCAAATCGCTGTACTCAATATCTATTCCAACTTTGCTCTGTACTACAGAGGCTGGAAGGCAAGCTGTATTTGCCAAACTTCCTGCCAGGTAAGTCTGGGAGATGGCCATGCACGATGCGAGCAGGGGAAGTTCATTGTCTGCTGGAGCAAACAGACGGTCCTTGGCCGGCATGGTAGTATGCGTCATCAAATTAGCTGAATGGTGGGAGCTCGTGGTAGTTGTTCTCTGCGAAATCAGTCCTGTGCCACATTGGGGCATTTTTCTTGGCCAGTTATGGTTCTCTGGCACTCCCAGAAATTCTCAAAGCTAATAAATAACTTTAATTTCCCATTTGTTTACAGTAGCTAACATTTATGCTGGGTTTTTTTGTTGTTGTTCTGTTAAAAAAAAAAAAACAAAACCCTAACTAGTGCTACAGTTAGTATCAGAAATGGCTGTAGGTGATAGAGTGCTGAGAAAATGGGCATCTAGGATTGGTGACGTAAGGGTCCAGTTGACATCAGAAGGTGAAGCAGTTCACGGGATGCCCTGGTGGAGCATTTTCTTCCATTCTTGTCGATGTTCATCTGAAATGAAAAGCCACTGAAGGCAAGCTTCCTGCTGTAGACCAATATGAAGGACAGAAAGGATATTAGAATGTTATGGGGTGCCTGGCTGGCTCAGTCAGTTAAGTGTCCGACTCTGGATTTCAGCTCAGTTCATGATCTCACGGTTCGTAGGACCGAACCCCACATTGGGCTCTGCGCTGGCAAGATGGAACCTGCTTGGGATTCTCTCTCTCCCTTGCTCTCCGCCTCTCTCTCAAAATAAATAAATAAAAATTAAAAAAAAAAAAAAAGAATACCAGAATGTGAGATAGACTGGTTATTTCTAATCACTTGAAAGCTTAATGAAAGAAATCAAAAAGCTCAAGGTTTTGAACTCAACCCAATGCATAGTGTGCGGTCGGCTGCCTCCAGGGTGGCCTCACTGATCCTCATCTTCTGATATTCATACCTTGTATGATCCCCTCCCCTTGAGTGTGGGCTGGATTTGTTGACTCATTTCTAATGAATGGAATATGGCAAAGGTGATGGAATGCCACTTCTTTTTTTGTTTGTTTGTTTGTTTTTTTTTATTTATTTTTGGGACAGAGAGAGACAGAGCATGAACGGGGGAGGGGCAGAGAGAGAGGGAGACACAGAATCGGAAACAGGCTCCAGGCTCCGAGCCATCAGCCCAGAGCCTGACGCGGGGCTCGAACTCATGGACCGCGAGATCGTGACCTGGCTGAAGTCGGACGCTCAACCGACTGCGCCACCCAGGCGCCCCTGGAATGCCACTTCTAAGATGAGGTTATAAAAACATCGTGGCTTCCATTTTGGGTGCAATCTCTTCCTCTCTTGGATGGCTCACCTGGAAGGAGCCGAGTGACATATCATGAGGCAACCCTGTGGAGAGTCCCATGTGTTCAGGGACCAGGCCCTGTCGACAACCACAGGAGTGAGCTTGGATACAGACTCCTCCCGCCAACCCAAGTGAGTCTTTCGATGAAAGCAGAGCTCGAGCCCACAGCCTGACTGAAATATCACGAAAAACCTTGAGCCAGACACTCTTAGCTGAGTCACTTGGATTCATGACCCACAAGAAAGCTACGAGGTAATAAATATTTGTTGCTTTAGGCCACTGAGTTTTGGGTAATTTGTTACACAGCAATAGATAACTAATACAGATGTCTTTGAAGACGAAGTCATTTCTTTGGTCGTCTTCAAAGAATCCCTTACCTGTGGTTAGCCACGGGGGAGACACAGCTAAAAACTGAATTCTGAATTTGATTTTTCAAGGTGATGGGTTATAAAAGTCCCCCCCCTGCAGAGGGTCCCTAAATACTCAGGTGGACAAGAGGGATGTCCGCACATCTCTTTGCTCAGCCAATCCAGCGCTTGTGCGGTGGGTTCCTGAATCAAGTGGCCATGAAAGCAGGAGGGACAGGGGTCCCATGGGCTCTAAAACTGAACTGAGCTTTTGGGTTTCCCCAGCTACTTCCCAGCGGAAAGAAAATTGAGGACAACACCTTACCCCACGGGCACCTAGCTGACCTAGAGGCAGGTTTTATTTTTTACCCCTTCTGCCTGTGAGGAAAAAGGGATTCGTTCTAGATGTATACGTATTCTCGACATCTATTCTAGATTTAAATTTGTCTTATTTTCCTGCCGTGCTTCCACGTGGAACACAATCCCGATTATTCACCATGGTAGTGTCTTCCACCATACGGCTCCTGTTCGAGGAACTCACTTTACAGCGAGCAAATGAAGGCAGGGAGCTGATACGGATGATGTTTTAAAATGTAGGTTTCGTTATTAGTCAGGGATGATGAGGCCAACAGATCGGGAGACAATTGCCACCGAAGAGACAGCTTGTTTCCTACAGCCCCCCAAACCATGGATGCGGATGGGGCGTCACACGGGGATGCACCAGGGTCAGCCAGGAGACAGAGAGCAAGAGCGAAATCATTGTTGACGGTCTTTCTTGTGGCCTCCTGTGAGGCGGGATAAGAGGGCTCACTCAGGATTAGCTGGTTTGAATGATTTCAGCAAGCTCTGAGGTATAGGGCTTGTCCCTAGTTGTCTGACGCCTGGCTCTGAGATGACCAGGGCAGGGGAAGCTTGGCCTGTAATGGAACAGCCAGATATAAGAGGGGGGGCTTGGGGAGTGGGGGGAGTGGAGTGTGGGCTCTGGGTTGGTTGGCTTGCATATGAAAAGTACCTCAGAGTACTAGTCTTTTACTATCTCTAAAAACTAGCTAATTTGGCAGGAACAGTCTCTTTGGGGTCAGTAAGACTTCAAACGTCAAAGCGTCAGAATACCCGAAATAAAAAAGGCATGACGGGGACAGATAGCAATCTCTGCCCCAGCATGCATCCTTTCCCCTAGACAGTCTTGGAGAACATACAAATTAATGTGTTAAAGACTCAGTTAATTACAGCGCCGGGGAGACATTGCACGAAGTTGAAGTTTCCTCGTATAGGATGTACTATACGCTTTTTATTGCTATTCTTTTTTTCACAGCCAGAATACAAGAATCCAGATACCAAGGGGTAGGAGTCGGGGTGGCTTCTTGTGCTATTACAATTAGTGACTTACTTGCAAAATGTTCAGGTCTTATCTCCAGGACTCTAGGCATTCCTGGATTAGAGTTGAAAAAAATAAAAAAGGGAGTTCATTCCCTGGGGTCACGGTGTTCATTCTGTTGACCTGGAAGTTAAGATTGCCACCAAGTTTGTGACCTTTCTCATGCCATGCAATGGAAGGCAATCAATGGCAGGATGTTGGATTCTGACCATCAAAGGAAAATGAACATGGGTCAGTAGGAAGCTTCCCTACACTGTCCTGTTGAGCTGTAAAAAACAGAAGGCGTTGGCAACTTATACCACCAGAAAAACAAAAACAAAAGCAAAAACAAACCAAGGGGCAAGAGCATTTAGGAAGCAAAGTCTGGGTCACTTAGTAATAGCCTCAGCCAATTGAGGCCATAGCTGAAGGCAGAGAGAAAATGGAATGAATAGTAGAAAAAGAAGTTGTAAATTCCAGCTCGAGGCTTATGACCAGTTGTAGACACGAGGACTATAAAAAAAAAACTAGCCACCTTGTCTTTCATGCTTTTCCTGCCCATTTCCTCTGCTGTCTCTCAGTAGGATGTCAGTGTTGCCCAGACGCACAAGATCTCAAGTAGGGATGGTGGCAACATTAGAGAACTAATGGACACCATCCAGGTACGGATGCGATGACTGTGGAGATATCGGGCCTCCTTTTGGAGGGAAAGGTTGGAAGATGGTTTCATCCATAGTAAGGATGGTTAAGTAGGAGCATATTAGCCTCTCATCTTAAGTATAAGGAAAAGAATATGAGAACTACCATTAAGATCCCAGAAGTATGGACTGGGGCACATAAGTATGAGCAGGGGAGGGGCAGAGAGAGAGGGAGACACAGAATCCGAAGCAGGCTCCAGGCTCCAAGCTGCCAGCACAGAGCCTGATGCGGGGCTCGAACTCGTGAACCGTGAGAGCAGGACCTGAGCCAAAGTCAGACACTTAACCAACTGAGCCACCCAGGCACCCCCTAGCGAGAATGGATATTTTTCTCCAACAAATGGCTCTATTCCATTCAAACAGATCCTTATAGTAATTCTTTGAGGGATGTTCTATTATCATGGCTGTCATTTTATTACGAAGAAATGGAGGCACAAAGTAGCTCAAGGTCCCCAAGCTTGGAAGCAGGAAGGTAGGATCGGAATTTAGGTGATTTAACTTTAAAGCCCATATTATGATCCTCTGTGTTATGTCACCTCTACAAATCTAGCGGACCAGGAGTAGAAGAGGAGAGGGAAGAAAAGTGGGGTTAGGAGAAACAGGTGAAAAAAACAGATGCTCCGAGAGTTTAAAAGATTTATCCACAGCGCAGACTGTAAGAGATAGATACCAGGTTCAAACGCAAATTTATCAATTCAAATCCTGTATTCTTTTCACTGCACCACATTCAAGTTATTAATCATGCTTATTTGAAGTTCGGAGCTTAATTTGAAGGTAAGGCTATAGATCAGTCTTAAGGGCAGGAGGAATCTTAGCATGGTGGGATCATCTGGTTATTTCTGATGGTGCTGGAAAGCTTAATGACAGAAAATAACAAAGTCAAGTTTTAAAGTCTTCACTCAAGGCATGGTTTGAGAACCAGAGAATCGAAAGAGTATTTGTTCTCCATCCGGGCACCAATTTGGCAATTAATTTATTAAAGTTATGATTCATCTGCATTTAAGAATATTAGATGCAATTGAACATGATCTGAATCAGCTCTCTCCACCACCTTTAAGCCCATTTCACACCTGCTTTCATATCGCCATGAATTCCACACAGTTTCTGGCCCGTTATTGGAACTTTTTGTGTTTTCTAGAATTGTTATGTTTAATTAAAAAGAAACTACATTCTGTCCTTCACCTTCATTCAAGGTGAACCTTGAAAAGATAAGGAAATGGATAAGCTCCATCTGCCATCTTATGCTAAAGCATCGTAAGTAGCTTCTTTCTAGTGTAGTCAAGAAAATAAACTTGCCCAGAATACAAATATTTTATTAAAATGCTGTGGTTTCTGAGAATGTGAATCAGTGAGATACATCAGCTAAAAGTATATCTAGTTACTTTTTAAAATATCAATTTGGGCCCTGGTTATGGGTCATAATCCATTGGCATTCGTTCTTTTTCTCAAATTGTCCCCGATTTGACCATGAAGAGAAACTTGAGATTGGGTCCTCGTCCTTTTGTTAGGTCCCCGTCATTTCTTCAGATCTTCCTTATTTTCTGCCACTTCAAGACGTGCCAGGCTTCTCTGGTACTTACCCTGCCCTAGGACTGGATCTGAGTGGGACAGAAGTTGGGCGCACTAGATCTCCTCATTGATATTGGGGTGCTTTTGTTTCCCCGCCCTCTTAGCTAATGGAACTAGGACTACATGCACAGTTCCGTACTGGATAAAGAAACCAGTGCAGAAGGGGAAGCTCTTCGTTGAGTGGATATTCTACTAACAAACGTAGAAGAAATGAAGAATGGAAAACCACTGCTTGACAAACCCCACAGAGATGATCGCTTCAAAGGAGAATCATCAGTGGAGGCTAAAATTAATGGGCAAGAGTATGATTAGAAACAGGAAGTTTACATTACCTCAAGGTGTCTCCCCACAAGCCACTGTTACTTACAAAGAGAAAAATAATCTCTTTGCAGTGAAGGGGCTGGCAGCTTAACCAAGTGGTCAAAGTCGCCTCACCAGGAGTGGGGCAGGCAAATTGATATTGAGCTCTCCCTAACGAGGCACACTAAATACACACGTGACGTCCGCGGTGTGTCTGCCCAGAGTTCAGAATCGGACTCTGCTTACAAAGAAAAAGCAGGCAAGCCCAAATTGAGGAATATCATCCAAAATAACTGGCCGGGACTCTTGGAAAGTGTCCCAGTCATACCAAAGGAAGACCAAAGGACTGTTCCAGGGTAAATGACAACCAAATGCAATGGGTGATCCCGAATTGGATCTCAGATTAGAAAAACCTCATGAGATGCTTGGTGAAATTTGAAAGAGCGCCTATAGATTAGACGCCAGTAGCCAATCAGTCTCACCTCCTGATTTCGAGAATTATCTTGTGGGTCAGAGAAAAATCTTAACGTTTGGGGAATTGGGATAAGGGCTTTCCCAAACATTCCCTTACTATTTGGCACCTTTTCCCTATATCTGAAATCATTTTAAACGAAGGGCTAAAGTATTAAAAACATTTTAAAATGACATCCAGAAAAAACCATACAAGAGGAACCAAATGCCTGTTACGAAACGCTGCTGGCTACGTGGTTGATGGCGGCTCACACCGAGACCAGGGGGGACCCGTGAGCTGTTATGTCCGACCCTCACCATTACTCTTACCAGCTACTCTTTTTTTTTTATCATTCTTTTTTTTTAATTAATTTTATTCTTTTAATTTACATCTAAATTAGTCAGCATAGAGGGCAACAGTGATTTCAGGAGTAGATTCCTTAATGCCCTTTACCCATTTAGCCCATCCCCCCTCCCACAACCCCCTCCAGTAACCCTCTGTTTGTTCTCCACATTTGTGAGTCTCTTCTAGTTGGTCCCCCTCCCTGCTTTTATATTATTTTTGTGTCCCTTCCCTTATGTCCATCTGTTCTGTGTCTTAAAGTCCTCATATGAGTGAAGTCATATGATTTTTGTCTTTCTCTAATTTCACTTAGCATAATACCCTCCAGTTCCATCCACGTAGTTGCAAATGGCAAGATTTCCTTCTTTTTGACTGCCAAGTAATACTCCATTCTATATATACACCACATCTTCTTTATCCATTCATCCATCGATGGACATTTGGGCTCTTTCCATACTTTGGCTATTGTCGATAGTGCTGCTATAAACATTTTACCCTCTACCCTTACTTGTGAGTTACACATATTAGCAGCGAAAAGTCACTCCCTGCATGATCACAGCAGAATCTGGGGGGCTAGACTCTCCAGAAGACCGGGGAGGGGAAGATTTTTATGTATCCCCGAGAGTACCCTAGGGCGTATTTATACTAGAAAAGACAGTCTGAAATGTCTTGTTGTGTCCTTTTTGTCCGACAGTGTTTCAAAATATCATTTTGTTTGAAATACCTTTTTTAAAGTTTTATACTAAAAACAAACGTTAATCCCACCTCCAGCTACCAGAAGACCGCTCGCGACATTATAGATTTTGAGGTCATATTGAAACGCACAATCACTGCCGCTATTTTGATGAGCTATCATGTGTTCATTTTTATTTTATGCAGCTTGGCTGCTATGGCCTGGATACGTGGTAATATCTGAAGTAAGGGATATCTGGCGTAGGTTAGATTTACAATATGAAGAATAAACACTTTTTTTCAGCGTGAGAAAATGTTTTCTGGGTTCAAGTGCTCGTAATAAAATGCAAAATCAGTGACATGGTGATATTATTATCGAATCCCTGAGGGAAGAGATTTTCAGGACTCGGGCTTTAACCATGATGTCTTGTACAGAACCAGACTCACGACAGGTCCTCAAGGAGATTCGAAAATGATTTAATATTTGCTTGCCCTCAAAGTTCATTTGTTTTGGAATATTTGCCTCTACGTTGGCTTTTTTTTTTTTAACATCTGCCCTGGTTGTTCCTATTGGAATAAATACCTAATGCAACACCAGTAGGAGTCAGTCTTCTTTGAACACTTATTTTTTTAATTTAAGTGTCCAAACTTTTTAATTTAACTACCAGACTTTTGGTAGTTTTCAGTGACTGCAACCTCCAGGGAGGGACTCTTGATGAGGTCCTGCTTCTCCGGCCTCTCCTCAAACCCTCCTGGATGGGGCCACGGTTGTCAGACGTTCCCTCTTTCTCCAGTAGGTCTATACACACTCAGACTATCATTTTTTAACCTTTTAAAATAGGGGCCATCTGCCACACTGAGTATACTTAATAAAGTCCGCAAGCCAACTGTTAATCTGTAGGACATACACAGGATGTTTAAGATATTTTTGTAAATTATAAACCGAATCGCCGATTTAGCATAGGTACATACTCATGCCCATGTACGTTATGCATACAATTCTGGGTGTATATATGCATACAACTGGAACCAAGTGGGGGGAGCTTGCACAGATGACATAGACAGTTTGCTGAAATCATAGTGTCTTAGCAGTAATAGGAGCGGTAAAATCCCTGATTGCTCACAAAAGCTCCATTAGAACAAATGTATTTAATACAGTGTATTAGAACAAGTGTATTTAAGTGTCTGACACATTTTAACTGTTGGCGACCGGCACTGTAGAATAATGAAAGGCATATTGGATGTGAATTTAAAATACACGAATTCAAATCTGAGTTCTACCACTTTTTTTTAACGTTATTTATTTTGGAGAGAGAGACAGACAGAGCGCGAGCAGGGGAGGGGCAGAGAGAGAGGGAGACACAGAATTCCAAGCAGGCTCCAGGCTCTGAGCTGTCAGCACAGAGCCTGATGCGGGGCTCGAACCCATGAATCACCAGATCATCACCTGAGCTGAAGTTGGACGCCTAACCAACTGAGCCACCCAGGCACCCCATAGCTCGACCACTTTTTAAGGAGTCATTTAACTTTTCTGAGTTCCAGTTTTCTGTATCTATAGGATGAAGTAAATAGGCCTGTCTTCCAAGTTCAAGTGCTTTAAAGAGGAAATGAATGTAGCAATTTTTTGTACATGTTTAATTGTTTTATTCAGGCATTCCTTAAAAAGGTATCGAGTGCCTCTACATTAATTGCTGGGGACACAGCCATGGGTAGGTGAGAGATTGTCCTGCCAGATGGATGGGAATCTTCTGGTAGAAGATAGATATCGAACAAGAAGCTTTTATGAGGAGGACCTAACCTGGCCCAGTCCGGGGAATCAGGAGAAGCTTTTTTGGGTTGGTGCCTATGCGGCCAAGTAAGAATTAGAGATGGGGGTGGGAGGACAGAGGAGAGCATTCCAGGCAAAGGGGGACAGCATGTGCAAGGGCCCAGTGCCTTGCCCTCACTGTAGTGACAATGATAATGCATTTATCCTAAACACAATGGGAAGCCAATTGCAATGTCACTGCTGTTGTTTCAACAGACTTTATTTTTTTAGAGCTGTTTTGGGTTCCCAGCAAATCTGAACAAACATTTCAGAGTTTCCAGTTTCCAGCTGTTGTGCATTCTATGGGCTTTGATAAATGTATGATGTGTAAATTCACCATTACAGTACCACACAGAATAGTTTCACTGTCCTGATGTTTTGATAAGGGGAGAAACAGGTTCACAATTGCATTTTAACAAGACCTTTCTAATAGCAGTGTGCAGAATGGTTTGAAAATGGCCAAGAGTCAATGCAGGAAGTTGATCCAAAAGAGAGAAAATGTAAAAATAGACATTCACCACCTTAGGGGTTGACGGTGATGAGAAGACAAACCATCGGGACAAGGGAAGACAACAAGATGAAGGAGAGTAAGACAGGAGCAGAGCCCAACGAGGGTGGCGATGGTGGGAGTTGGAGCCCAGCAGGAAGGCAGGCAGGAGGTCCCGTGGAGTTAGGTCTTCCTCTAACAGGAAGTTTCATGACTGCCTTCTGGAACGTTCAAATCATGCTGGCAGTTCACATACCTTGTCTGAGTGAGTACCCTGTGGGTCCACACACTGCGGATTCAAAAGCCCATCGTGCCTGTGGAGACTTGTGTGATAATTTCACCACTGCTCACATACATTTTCTCCTTGTTTGCTTTTAAGACATTTGGAAAGCTCCTCAGCCTTTCTTAGGTTTGACTCTTCCATCTACTCCCCAGGTCCAGAAAACTGGCCTCAAGAACGATTTTCTTCTTTCAGAAAGAAGAAAAGCCAGAGGAATGGTAGCTTCCTCAGAAAGCCAGGAGGAATGGTAAAGCCCTGCATGAAGGAGGAAGCTCACATTTAACCACGGAGGGAGGGAGAGCATACAACCCAAGACTAGAACTGTCTTCATCTCAAACTTCAGATATGGTAAGAAAAACCCTAAGGTGGGCAGATAAGTAGAAGGCAACAAATGCAAAGCTTTCGAATAATCCGAAGAACTCCCCGAATCACACACCTGCGATGGTGACCACTCATCTCCAGAAAAAACACATTTAATTATTAGATGTGAAAAACTTGGCTTTCAGAGGAGGTTGTTTGTTTGACAAGTACTTATTGAGCACCTGCAAATAGAAAGTAGGCAAATTCTTTCTTCAGTCTTCCCTTTATTAGATTTCCTAAACTGGGAATAAATACTGGAGGGGAGGGGGTCTTTCCTCTTCCTTCCTTCCTTCCTACCTTCCTTCCTTCCTTCCTTCCTCATTTCCTCTGTATTTTTTCCCTCTCTTCCTGTCATTTTATGTTATGTTCCCACTCCCCGCAAGGGCCTGGTGCTCTAATGTGTCTCCTACTTGAAAATATTCAACTGCTCTTTTCTCACCCAAAATATTCCAAAAATGGCCTACAAGGGATTATGCAGAGAGGCCCAGAGGTGAGGTAGAGAAATCTTGAGGGAGTGCTTTCTCAGTGTCCTTGACTTCGTCTCTCCACTCCGCTTTGCCCCAGGTCGCCACTGAAAGACCTTTCAGCCTCTCCTTTGTCTTGTGCAGGTGGAGCTATTTGGAAGGGAGGAGGGATCAAGGAGACACATGTGTCCACCACACTAAATAAATAAGACACGAAGGAAGGATAAAATGCTTGCTTTAGCTGTAAAAAGCATGAGACGCCAACTAGAAACAGGTTCTGGGGCCCCACCGCTCAATTCAATTCCTGCCTCCTCCAGTGATCCACTGTGTGATCTCAGGTACCCCATTTAACTTCTCTGTGCCTCGGATTACCCAAGATGCTTAGAATAAACATGTCGGCCCCATCCAGTTGCAGCAAGGGCAGTGTCGGTCACGTGATAAGTAGACCATCCTCACTGCCGCTGGAGAAGGAGAAGCGGTCTCACCCCTTGAGTGAACTGGCCAAGGCAGCAAAAGGCAGAATCAGATGGAGGTGCTATGTCCTCTCTCTAAAAATGTCACGCTCTCCACCGTTTCTGCACGAGTGGAAGCCTCCCTGGGAGAGGCTTGGATTCAGGACTCTGCATTCCCTGCAGAGCTTACGCACAGGTGCACATCTCTCTCTCTCTCTCTCTGTCTCTCTCTCTCTCTCCTTAGGACCACCCTTTCCTTATCATGTTTTACTTCTTTGCTTTCCAAAACTGGAATGTGTTTTCAACCAAAGTTCCCCTCAATTAAAAATACCACACAGCACATTTTCCTGGCTTGTGAGGAGTAATTTATGCCATTCACAGAGTAAGCGAAATATGTGGTTAAAATCTTTGAATGGCTCTGTAAGCAGAGTGTCTGCTCATTAGACAAGCAGATACATCGTGTGTCACTCCTCCTTAATAACTCATTCATTAACCACCGGTTCCAGCAATCTGAAATAATTATTTTTTTAGTTTGAATCTTACAAACAATATTAAGGGACAAGAGGAAGTCATGTTAATGGGCTGGTGACGATAAACATAATGCATTGCTAGGCCACCGTGACACAGTTGTGCAAGGCCCGTGTACCAAGGTGAAGTGTAACAAGGTGCCCCACTGGCTCTCGAAGACACAATCGGTACAATCAATTTCACCTCACATTTATCTTGTCTTGACAATTATTGAGTCATTAATCTTCGCAGTGTCGAGGCATTGCCATCAATGGACCCAACTAAATGAGTATCCATGGCGATAGAGTGGAGTACACAACCTTGGCAGTGAGAAGCACAACATCGCCTAAGAAATCCATGGGAAATGTAGAGTCAAACGAGTGAGCGGAAAGGAGAGATCAGAAGCTTTGGTGCCCCGATCTCATGAGTTCTTCCCACCAAATCAGCTTTGGTTCCTGCTTCCTTTCCAAAGCTCCAGCATGATAAGAACTTCTGCTAGATTAACCACAGGGAGGCTAAGCAAATTGACAGCAAATCAGGGACACCAAAACCCGAAAAACCACGAGTCAGTGTTTTGGGAATAAAACTTGATGTAGATTATTAAACAAACAAACAGACAAACAAACAAACAAACCCACCTCTAAGTCATCAAATAGAATCACATTCCATTTCTTCCACTATATTTTAATTACAGTTGGGAGGTCGGGGGGGGGGGGTTTGTCACCTTATTTTATGCGCATAGAACATATGGAAGCTAAACATGGCCCTAGGGAGAATGGAATGGATGTCAGAATGAGCAGAGGGGCAGAGCAATGATGGCCAAGGTTTGGGTGAATACTTAGGATTACTATTGTTCCAAAAGGATATTTATTAAGGCACCAAGCCTGCCATGTGTTACTATGGTGTCACATCTAATAGGAAGATCCCCATCAGACAGTATTCTAGATATTATTATGAGTTGGATCCTCTAAAGACTTGCCGTCTAGACAAGGTCATCCCATCCTTCACTTACAGGCCCCCCAAAGCTGCTCTTTACCCATAGGTGTATGGTAGGTGGGCCATTTTTCCTGTTCCCTGCCTCCACCCAAAAGGATGAGTTATTTCTAGGCACACAGTCTAAAGCAGCGAACTCCCAACTTTTCTGATTGTGTATCCCTATTAGTAAAAACTGCTTGAGTGTGGGGTCCCCATGTATTACTCTAAATGTAAACAAATATATTACATTATGGACATTTGTTCAAAAATAGAAAATGTAAACAGAACGGGGAAAAAGGAAATGAACCATTTCAACTCCTCCACCTTCTGGTTTAGTTCCTGCAGAGACCACAGAGGCCATAGGTTTGGGGGGGAGTCATCAGACTGGACATGGGCTCTGCTGGGGCTCCCACTGTTTGAAGTCTGGCATTCACCCCCTGGGGTAGGAAGGACAGCAGGGAGAGTTGGGGACGAGGGGAGGTGGCTGCCAGGGTCCTCCATGGAGCAAGGCCCTAGAAGGGGGGCTGAATGCCTCAAAGCAGATGCATTCAACTGGATCTGGTGTCATCACAGAATGGGATTTGGGGAGGAGAGACACATAACTTCTGGAAAAATGAATCACATAACCCATGGAAATATTTGCAGACTGATCTCTCTCCACCACAAGATGCTCCTGAAAAGCATTTCCTTTTGCACTGTTAAACTGTCACCTCCACACTGTGTGCACATGCATTCTCCTGTGTGCATGTTTTGTTTTGTTTTAAAAACATAACATCTTACTGACAATGATGTCATCACCAAATATTCCCCAGCTTTGGACCACTGGTCTTTTCTTGTAGGTGAAAAATGTCTAACTCACCATTGAACTTTACAACTCCAATCTATTTGCCCTGAGATTACTTATGAACTTTTAAGAGGTGTAAATTATTTTCATGGTCATTCCCCCACCCCATTACAAAATATTACAATGAGTCTCTTTTCTAAGCCAGTATCTGTGGGACTATTGACAAAGATCTTGCCTTTCCCAAACTCTAGCCAGGCTCCTCTGAGCTCTCTTCTCAAATAGGGCTCAATCTGGGCCTATACAAACATGAATAAAGACGGCTTCTAGTAGCTCAAGGCCACATCTATAGGATGACCTTAACCCCCCTTGCAGTGCCTGCCGGAGAAGACTCAAGGTTGCCATAAGATGTTACTATTTGTTGCCTCTAAAACCTGAAGATAGGGCTCCTGTCTTCCATTTTCTGTGGGAGGAGAGAGGTCTTGCTCGGTAACTGGCAGTTAGCAAACCCTGATGGGTTTTGTATGAACCAACCCCCTCCTTTCAGTTCTTTGTAATTTTTCCTCTCCCTGACTCTACCTCCTGGCCGCCTGTTCAGCCCCACCTCTCTTCTCTCATTTTCCTTTTAGAATACCCAGTTGCCTCTGTACACGTTCAAGTGGAGTTCAGCTCCCTATCACAATAGTATATTACTGATTAAAATCTGTCCTTACCACTTTAACTAGCGTCCGGCTTTGTCTATCTTTGACACTGTTTAAGCCAAAAATAAGTTAACTTCAGTGGATCACAACATAGAAAAAATAAATAAACCCAGGAGATTTCTACCATCCATCCCGCTGCCGTGTGGATTTCCAGGGAGGGATAATTGTCTGAAACAGACTGAGCCAAGATGCCAATATTGATCTACATATAAAATATCAGTAAGGCTTAATTTCCTCGTTACGTTCATTAGCCAAAAAATTCATGTAAATTGACCGTCTAGTATTTTCCTTCCGCACTCCAGTGGACCATCTTGCCCATCCACCAGTGCACACACCATACTCTCAGGCCCAGTGGTCTGAAGAGCAAACTTCTGTGCAGAGTAGCCAAGTTAAAATTCATGCCCCACGGACCACACCTCATAGGAGATGGATTCCATACGGGGTGATTCAGACTTTACCCCAGTTAGCCCTGGCCCAGAAATGCCAAGCTCTTTCACAGGCATGGCATCATCAGTACAGATGGTATTCCCATCTGACAAACAGAGCTTTCTTGGATCCACTGGCACTGTGCCCAGTAGATGAAAAACGCAAGCAGGACAGATTCAAGCCACTGTTGTCTTCTTAAAATAAGCAATTCATTTTTTAGGGAGTGAGAGCTATTTTTAATAGCATTAGTTACTTGGCAGCTGTTTCCAAAATGGCTCCCTCAATTCTAAGAAGCTGTGATTCATCCTTTGGCCTGGCAAGGTCCTGGGTACATGGAAATTCCAGCAGGAGTTATAAATGTCACTTTTCATGCTCGGAGCTCACAAAGTCCTCTGTGGAGCCAAGAGTGAGAGTCGGCAAATTCCCTAACAATGGGAAACAAGAGCCAGTATTCAGCTGGGGGCTGGTCAAACACTCTTGTGTTACCCAGTGTCCTGTGGGAATCACAGACGTTAGGGACAGGAAAGCCACTGAGGTCTTTGAGTCCGGTCTCTGTGGTCTGGATAGAACTATTTCCTCACGGCTTGTCTTCTGGCGGGCATTTGTCTTTGCATTGGCTTGCATTACGTTTTTTCTTTTATTTTTATGACATAAACATATTTTAGAAAGTGATACGGCCTGGGTAACTTCTTTTGGGGTTTTGAATATTCTGACGATTTTTATTTGCTTTTCATATTTAGCATAAAAATTCTTAAACAGCACAAAAGCATGGAGAGTGGGAAGCAAAAGTCCCCCCCCACCAACAAAACCTTCCTCCCTCACATTTCGCAGTTATCGCTGCTGTAATTTGTCTTGTTTCGCTTTTTGCGTGTGAGTTCATTATGCCATATGGAAGACAGATAAGGTGACCATTGTTACCAATTTGTTAGAGATTTTCCAAGCTTGTATATGCATGCACATATATTTGCATATTTAATAGACTTCTGTTTATGTTTTTAATGGGATTATACTCGTGCGTATCGATCTGCAGTTCCTATTTTTTTTTTCAACGTTTTTTTTTTTTTTATTTTTTTTTTATTTTTGGGACAGAGAGAGACAGAGCATGAACGGGGGAGGGGCAGAGAGAGAGGGAGACACAGAATCGGAAACAGGCTCCAGGCTCCGAGCCATCAGCCCAGAGCCTGACGCGGGGCTCGAACTCACGGACCGCGAGATCGTGACCTGGCTGAAGTCGGACGCTTAACCGACTGCGCCACCCAGGCGCCCCTGCAGTTCCTATTTTTAACTTGGCCTTTCTTTCCACGTTGGCACAATTGCCTTTATAAGGGTTGCATAGCATATCTTTTAGGGAAGCATCATAATCTATTTAACGGCCTCCTATTAATGGAAATTCGGGTCGCTCCCGGTTTTGACTATGACAATGTGGGACAATAAACACCTTAACGCTCAGCAATCTTAGCAGGTTGGTGAATGTCTAGCCAAGAGATCATTGGCGCGAGAACTGTAAGTGCACTAAATCTAAATATCCTCCAAAAGCATTTGGAGGAAATTTCACCTTTATGGCCCCACCACCCGTCATCCCTGGGAGCACTGAGAATTATGTTTAATTTGCTTTTAATTTTTAAAACACACATGCCAACAAACCCTACCATCGTAAACATTTGTAAGTGCACGATTCCGTGGCATTAAGTACCTTCGTCTTGTTGCACTCCGTCACCACCCTCCACCCACAGAGCTCTTTCGTCTTGCATAAATCAGACTCTAACTATCAAGCATGAACTTCTCATCCCCTCTCCCACAGCTCTTGGCAACTCCCATTCTGCTTTCTGCACCTACGGCTTATATTCTTCCAGGAACCTCATATGAGAGGAATCGTACAGTATTTGTCTTTTTGTCCCCGGCTTATTTCACTTGGCATCCCTGTCCTCAGAGTTTATCCGTGTTGTAGCCTATGCCAGAGTTTCCTTCCTTTTTAAGGCCAAGTAATATTCCATCGGATGGATGTACCACATGTGTTTTCCATTTATCCATCCATGGACACTTGTTTAACGCATTTGAATACTGACTTCACTGGAAAGCATCTGATTCTTGCTTTCAGCTCAGGTCGTGATCTCACGGTTCGTGGTTTCGAGTCCCATGTTGGGCTTCGTGCTGACAGCATGGAGCCTGCTTGGGATTCTCTCCCTTCCTCTCTCTCTGCCCCTTCCCACCCACAATGTCTCACTCTCTCTCAAAATAAATACAAAAACTTAAAAAATAATACTAAGATGGATAGATCTGAGAAAAACATACACCAGGCAATCACAGGTTTATCGTCCCACTGCCTTCCCTAAGCTCTGCCCTTTTCCCATAAAAGTACCTTAGGCAAACTCCTTCCCATTGGAGAGGCCATCACCACCCTCCTCACCGAACAACAGGATTCTGCCTTCACCTCAGGCCCACGTGGGGGGCATAGCCCCTGCCACTGAGTCAGAGGAATGCATCTGGGACATTGTCAATACGTAATAAGAGGTCACTGAATGGCGTGATTATTCTGGTATTGTATTCTTATGCATTTCTTTTTAAATTTCTATGAAACTTCGCAGCAAAATGTAAGAAATACAGTCAAAGGACCTGCAGTTAAATTTGGAGCCCACTGCCTGTCTTCAGAGGGATGCTGTGGGTTTCAGCTACCCATGGCTTTGTCAGGTTAGATTTGGGGAACTCATTTTGTCAAAATTCCTGTGGGATTTTTGTCTGAATAACTCATGTTGATTTTTTTTAAGTAAAACCTCCCCTCCCAAATAGTTATAGTTATATAACACAGAATCTTGGTTCCTTCTGACTTAGTGCCCCCAAACTCCCCACCCCACCTCATGGTCAGACTCAGAAATGGCAAAAGTGAGATGAACTATAAATTATAAATGTAACCCAGCTGCCGTGAGATGGAAAACAATAAATCTGACTTTCAAATAAAGCAAAGAACATTATTTTTTAGTTATAACTGAGTAGAAATAGAGTGCTACTTAATTATTTTTATTGTCCCAAAAGCGCAGGCTTTTCTATAGATACTGCCCCCAAGTCCTTTTGTTTATTTCTTAAAAGTTTATTTATTTATTTTGAGAGAGAGAGACAGAGACAGAGACAGAGAAGCAGAGAGAGAGGGAGAGAGAATTCCAAGCAGGCTCCGAGCTGTCAGCACAGAGCCCGACGCGGGGCTCGAACTCACAAACGGTGAGATCATGACCTGTGCTGAAGTCAGATGCTTAACTGACTGAGCCACCCAGGCACCCCATCCCCAAATTCCTTTTAACAGCACCCTGAAATTAACAAAATACATTAGGGCTGAGAGGACCATCGAGGCTTTGAGCAGACCCTGGCACACTGCATGCAGCCAGTAGGTAACTACGTGCTGAAGAAAAAGGTGAAATGTGGACCACGTCATGTTACAAACCACAAAAGCGATTTATTCTGCCACTCTGTAGGAACCTCCATATTTAAAGCCACAGGCTTTCCCACGTATCCATTTTGCCAGAACAGAAGACATTGAAGTAATTACATTAGTTGATCAGAAACAATTTAGAAAAGATATTCATAGGAAAGAGCACCCCCCAGCACACTAAAGACATTACTTCATATAGTTTACATACAACTGTTCAGAAATGTATCTAGCACCAAAAACGGTACACAATTACATCGCATTTTCTCACAGATGGTTTCCTGTTCTTTCATAATTTTTTTCCGGTTACCATTTTAATCTCTTATTATAAAGTTTTCTTAGAAAAGCTGACGGCCCTTCTTTCAGGGAAATTAACTTTTTTTTTTTTAAGGGTACAGGCTAAAGGAAATTAAGAACTTCCTGGTGAAATGACAAGTATTTATTTAGATCCGTGGATCCAAAAGAAATCTGGAAATAACACTGAAAATGGTTTTCAAGGTCCACCAGTGTTGGCCAGCCTGAGGTAGGCAGAAAGCAGACAAAACTGCTGGATAGGAGCCTGCCAAACGATGACTTTGCAAAGTAGTCCCAAAGACAGTGGCCCTTGCACACAGAGCAGAGGCAGGAGAGGGAAACGGGGGCAGAATACAGGCAACAGGACTCGGGCTTCTGTGGCAGCGCTCCTACAAGCCAAGTGCTGAAAAGAAAAGAACTCTGCCCAGCCAGCGGATTTTTGGTGGCAACGGACTCATCGACACAGCAGTGAAATGACCAAGAAATAGGCAGGCGCTGCCCACTTTTATACCCATCTCATTTTGTCTCCATTTCGGAGCAGCTAACATTTTCACCAGTAATCGGTTACAGGCGCTTATGAAAATGGACTCATAGGCTTATGTTTTTATATACATCATGGATGGATCAAGGCACTCTTTAAGACAGAAAGAAGAAATCAAATAAAATAAAACAGGCAGGTAGGTCCTCTTTATCTCCAGAGTAACAGTCTTTGGGGGAACCATAATCCGCAAAGAAAGCACATCACAGTGAAACCTTGGCTTGTGAGCATAATTCGTTCCGGAAACACGCTTCGAATGCAAAACACTTGTATGTCAAAGCGAATGTCGAGAACCGTTGGCTCAGTTGTGATCATGTGATGTTTGGTGTCACGTAGCACTCGTATTACAAGACATCACTCGTTTATCAAGCTAAAATGTATTAGAAATGTTTGCTCAGCTTGCAGAACACTGACAGAACAAGTTACTCCCAATCCAAGGTTTTACATACATCCCATGAGGACGGTTGGGCAGCGGGGCCCTGCGTGGTCAGCAAAGTCCACTGAGGAAGTCACACAGTGCATGGAATACCTTCTGTCCCTATGCGGGTCCTTCACGGATGTGGCTCACTCTCTCTGGTTCTCCCAAAGTGAAGGCTTCAGCTACATCTTTGCAAGAAGGAGAAGTGTTTGTTTTCTTACACCCTTCAGTGTCCTGTGCGTGCATGTGCTTGGGTGTGGGTCTTGCTTCCCTGCTTTCATCAGGAGACTTGGGCTCACCAGGAGACGGAGGAACAACAGCCCAAGTGGGACCTTGGAGGAACAACAGCCCGACTGGCCCACGGGGCCAGCCCAAGGAAATAAATATGGCGGCACTTCCGTGCAGTCAGTGATCACATCATGATGACGAGACATGGCTGTCAATGGCAATAGCTGAAAATGGCAGGTTGGGGAGGCAAGAGCCCACACGAGAGGGAGACGGGTGGGTCTGAAGGCCCAGCATGGCAACCCCGGTGACAGTAATTAGGGTTAAGTTCCTCGGAGGGAGAGTGTGACTAATCTAAGTTGCTGGCACAGCAAGTCAGACGCCTGCCTCCCACCCTCCTCTTTCTCCCAGGATAATGGGAAGGGATTTCAGTCAGCGCTGGTAGCACGGCTCGGCTCACGAGGCCTCCTGTGTGCCCCACAGATGCTTGCCAGCCACCGGGCGTGGGGTCTGGCTGAACAGGGGGAGGAAGGCTCCGTCATGCTGGGCCTTTCAGAAGCTGACCTCCAGAGAGCTCACCCCGCGGGGCAGTCAGCGGCGACTGATGCTGTGGGGCAGCGTGACCCCAACGCCTGGAAACTGGCTCTGTGTGGATGCTCAGGCCCCCGGCCAGCACGACGGAGGGGCCTTCTGAATGGTGATCTGTTTCTCTTAAGTTTTTAGTTCCAGATGGCATTTGCATCTCGGAAGCGTGTTGTATTAGGTGTTCCGGCATCCTCCGGGGCCGTGTAGACTCTGTTGAGACTGCCCCACCCGGGGTTAGCCGGTTCCTAGGAGGGTAAACAGCTGACCTGGGAGCAAGGGTTTCAAATACAAGCTACCAATTTGTGGTCCACACCCCACCTCCATTCGCTATGGGACTCTCACTCCGGGCCATAACTCCCCTACCCTAATCGCCCAGAGCCAGGCTCCAGGCAATCAAGCGGTGGCCTTACACCCAGAGTCTGCAGAAATTATCCAATGCAACCAGTTTTGAGCCTCTACACCTGTCTTCCTTGTTCCTTCCCATGGAAACCACAATGTGGGCCCTTGCCCACATTTTACTCCGGCTTCCGCTGCCTGCTGTCTGCCCCTGGCGCCTCCCTGTGTGCCCCGAGGGCCTGGTGTCACATGCCCCGTCCACCTAGGAACCGTAACAAACTATCTTTTCTTTTTTACTTTTTTAAAGTGTGTTTCTTGAGAGAGAGAGAGCCTGAGTGAGCGAGGGAGGGGCAGAGAGAAAGGGAGAGAGAGAGAAAGAATTTTAAGCAAGCTCCACCCTCAGCCCAGAGCCAGATGCGGGGCTCAATCTCACGAACCAGGAGCTCGTGACCTGAGCTGAAATCAAGAGTTGGACGCTTAACCGACTGAGCCACCCGGATGTCCCCAAACAATCTTTTCAATGGCAATTATTTCCTGATTCATTGGCCTTGCTGTACCTCATTTTTTAATTAATACACTATGTTTTAGAATAAATATCAGCCAAAATATGTCCCTGAGTGTTTCCACAAGAGTTGAGCGTAGTCTCGATGTACCTTAGGTTTAAAATCTGGGCTTCCACACAGCCAACAATGGCAAAAATCCAAAACCAAAACAAAACAAACAACAAAAACAAACAAACAAACAACAACAACAAAACCAGGGCCAGTAATCAAGGCCCAGCACCCAAAAGGGGCCCAGGGCACATCAACGTCCAACCTTGTGAGGGGGGTTCTGTCTCTGCTGCAGGAACCCTTTTACTGATGGCATGCAGCCTTCTCTTAATGGTCCTGGGCTCCTAAGCAAAATATTCCAACTTTTTTTTTTTTTTAGTTGACTTATTTATTTAGAGAGAGACAGTACGAGGGGCAGAGGGAGAGGGAGACAGAATCCCCAGCAGGCTCCACAATGTCAGCGCCGAGCCTGATGTGGGGCTGGAACTCACGAACCACGAGCTCATGACCTGAACTGAAACCAAGAGTCTGACGCTTAACCGACTAAACCACCCAGGTGCCCCAAAGGCTTTTATTTTTAATACTAAAAAGGTATATCATTATTTTCAAATATGTTTAGATGAATTCGTTGTTTGGTTCCCTATTGCTGCTTTGGACGTTTTTCAGTCCATTTGGACGCCCTTGTGATAGTCGCCATGGCTCTTAGTTGGATTTTCAAATGCACCAGACGCGCTACAGAGGTGCCTCCTTCCCTTCTTCCTCCCCCTGCTTTTGCTGTGCTTTCTTCCTCACATTTCTCACATTCTGAAAACTCTAAAAAGTGGGGGGAAGGGCAGAAAATCCTGAAACACACAGAGAAGTGGCCCCTTCCTAGAGTAGTTGTTATTAGGTCCCATGTTTGGCTTTCGTTAAAAAAACAAAAACAGAAGAAATAAAACATTGGCAAGTAAAACTACAGATTCTTCTGTCTCCTCTTCCAGGCCGGTCACCTCCCTTCTTCCTAAAGCTAACCACTGTTTGGTGTCTTTCTAGCCCAGTTTTTATTCCTTTGCATCGCATACACATGACTCCTTGAACAAGATGAGCGTTGTGCTTTAAGCTTTCACATAAATGGTCTCATGCTGCTGGCAGTATTCTGCAGCTTGTTTAGTTGTTAAAGATCTACCCGTCTATCTCATCTCTTTCCGCAGCTTTTGATGATGATACTGTGTTCCAGCAGGTGAATTGCCACATTTATTCAGACAGACCTCCGCTGATTCTGCAAGGAACATCTTTCCGTGTGTCTCACAGGCAGATATGCCGGGGTAACTCTGGCACATTCACAGACCTCGAGTGTGCTGGGTCAGAAACGATGCACGCTGTGAAATTGACGGAAAGCCTGTCGAATTTCTCTCCAAAGGCGTGGTCCGGGTCATGTCTCGGCAAGAGTCTGTCTACTGGGAGCAGGCTGTTAGGCCTCCGAAGTTTGTAGAAAAGCGAGAGAGAAAAACAAACGACTTTGTTAAACTCTGAAGTTTCATGAAAGAGTGGCACAAAACACGAACAAGTTACTAATAGTACTGTTTCTTACAGAAACTTAGGCCCGGGTGCAGTGCCCATAGGGTTTGAAGTTCTACAAACGTTTGGCGCCCACGGCATTGCCTCCGACTTATCCACAACCGTGTCGCTAATGTCTGTCTTTCCATCCTTTCTCCTTTCAGGAAAAATCCTTTCTTTTCCATTCTCTATGTCCCCTGTAACATTTGCATGACCTAGTTCTTGCAACTATATACAGCAGGGACTATTTTAACTCCTGGCCACTCAGTGAAGTGGGCATAATAATATCTGGAGTGAATTGATAACTTTTTTGGCATATATGTCTACATGAATTAGATCCAGCCAGAGAGCTTATATTAAAGAGCATCTTCATAACAAGGGCCAGAAGCTTTTGATCTATGGATCTCTATCTCTCTTTTTAATAGGTTTTTTTTAGGGGGGAGGGGGTACCTCGGTGGCTCAGTTTGTTAAGCCTCTGACTTCGGCTCAGGTCATGATCTCACAGTTCATGGGTTCGAGCCCCACATTGGGCTCCGTGCTGACAGCTCAGAGCCTGGAGCCTGCTTCAGATTCTGTGTCTCCTTCTCTCTCTCTGTCTCTCCCCAGCTTGCTCTTTGTCTCTCTCTCTCTCTCTCTCAAAAATAAATAAACATTTAAAAAAATTTTTAAAATAGTTTTCTTTTAATATCTTTACAAGTAGGGGGAGGTGACCAACTTCCCTGTTTTTCCTGGGACTGCAGAGGTTCCTAGGGCGCAGGATTTCCAGTTTTAAAACTGTGAAAGTTTCAGGCAAATCAGAATGAGTTGATTACTCTATTCATATGATTGTAAATGCAGTTAGAAAGTGTGCTCCCAAGGGGCGCCCGGGTGGCTCAGTCTGTTTAAACATCCGACTTCGGCCCAGGTCATAACCTCGCGGTTTGCGAGTTCGAGCCCCGTGTCGGGCTCCGTGCTGACAGCTCGGAGCCCGGAGCCTGCTTCGGATTCTGCGTACTCCCTCTCTCTCTCTGCCCCTCCCCCACTCACCCTCTGTCTCTGCCTGTCTCTCTCTCGACAATAATTGAACATTAAAAAAAAAAAAATTAAAAAAACAAAAACAAAGTGTGCTACCAAGCCCCAAGATAGCTCAACCAGGGGAGGATGGGAGAGAGTAGGTGGTTTTAAGGCTCTCGTGGGGATGCTTAGCTGATGATCAGCAGTGGTCAGCAGTCTGGCTGTAAGGTCTAAAGTAAGATCAGAAAGCTCAGGGAATGATTAGTCAAGATGGAAAGGGAATGAGAGTCAAGACCAGACATGACCCAGCTTCGCCCAAGATATCAGCAAGAGTCCCAGCATGAAAGATGGCATGATATACATCCACATCAAGGTTTCTATTTTGCTCTTTCTTCTTTCTTTCTTCCCTTGCCTATGGACATGCTCTCAAACAACCGAAATGGGTAAACCACGTGGGCCAACATGGTAAAGGAAGACTGCTGGGCAAGGGAGATGGGCAAGGAAATGGGTTAAATGGGTGATGGGCATTAAGGAGGACACTTGTGATGAGCACTGGGTGTTACATATAAGTAAATCGCTAAATTATACACGTGAAGCTAATCTCACACTCCTTGTTAAGTACCTAGCATTTAAAGAAAAACT
This sequence comes from Neofelis nebulosa, assembly GCF_028018385.1. Classification (NCBI taxonomy): domain Eukaryota; kingdom Metazoa; phylum Chordata; class Mammalia; order Carnivora; family Felidae; genus Neofelis; species Neofelis nebulosa. The sequence goes on along the minus strand of NC_080794.1, from coordinate 3,309,472 downwards.
TCAAAAGGGAAAAAAAAAAAAAGGAAGGTTGCTTTGCTGGGCAATGATACAGCAAAGCTAGGTTGATGTGCTGTATTGTACTGATTCATTCTTGGACTATGAGAACTTATTTCTTGTTTCCAGTTTTTCAAGATCTCGGACATATTGAGGTTAGGACAATCGAGGACTTTACCAACAATTGGTAATATCTTACATTTGCCTAACACTTTTAACTTCTCAAGGTGCTTTACATCTATTTTCTTCTAGTATTTGCTCTCTAGCTCCAGGAAGTAGCTCTTTTTTTGTAGATGGACAAAAAGAAGACACAGATGATGATAAACATTATCCAAAACTCAGGGATGCAAACTCAGCCTAGAATCTTCGTCTCCTAATTCCTCATGCTCTCCTAAATTGGGCTGTGCTCCTGGTAGAAGGTGCGGGAAATATTTTTTTATGTCTAATATCTAATTTGATGGTTTCAAACGTTTAAACTTGCAGCATCATATTGTCAAATAAAATCTTATATGGGACTCAAATATGTAAGACTTTTAAAGTAGAAGTATCTCAGATTGGCATAGAGTGCCTGAAACTTCCTCCAGTTCTCCCTTCTTCCCATAAACTTCTTCCAAACTCCTTGGAAGTCAATTTGGAAACCACCAATGAGTTCCATTCCATTCATTTGCCAAATGAGGAAATAGCCGGAGAGAAGTCACTGGGATATGCCTCAGATTGCCCAGCTGAGTACAGGAAGAATTGGCATGAAGTCCTGTGGCTCTGGATTCTAAGTTCATTAGCAAGTATTTATCATTGCTTGAGTTTTTCATAGTCTTCCATATCAAAACAGCTATCAGAAGCTGTGTTCTTGTTTAAATTCTTTTATTCTCTTGGTTTCATTCGTGTTTGGTTTTGTTTGTTTGTTTGTTTGTTTGCTTGTTTGTTTGTAGAGCAAAGTTGAACATATAAATAAAGCAAATTATTTCACAGTTCACTCTTTTAGTTTGTTGGTAGAATTCTTTTCAAGCATTAAGGCAATCGCATGGGTAAGTTACCGTAGATAATATAAAATATACTTGGCAATATGAGCCCATCAGTATCGACACATAGAACAGAGAAAAATTTTATCAAGGAAAACATCGCAGAGTGATGTCAGCAAAATGGGAGAGTAGGTGGTTCCAAGCGCGCATCCCCCCACAGAAACAGTGGAAAGCAAGCATAGCTGCCAGAACGAACTTGGACAGAACTCTGGAAAATAGTCAAAGTTTTTATTGAACCAAGTGAACGCTGAATAACAAAAAGGCGAGTTTAAATGGTAGGAAAGCTTTGTGGTATTTTTTTGGTCCTTGCTCTACCCTCTCCCCAGCTCAGTAAATGTTTCAAGCTTAAGATAGGATGTATGCTCGGAAAAGACATAAAGCAATCCTAAGCTTTCCACTTTAGTTGATATCTCTGCTCAGTGAACACAGAAAATGAAGACTGAGGCAGAGTTCTAAAAGCATATGGGTAAGTGTCAAAAGGGTGTATCAGCACACAGCCATCCATCTGCAAGACCAGGAGAGGTGGAATGGGAGTTTTGTCTTAATTTAATCTTTGTTTTGTTAAAGTTTTGATTTGGGGGGTTGGTTTTGCTTTAGCTCCTGGTATTCAGGAAAATCTCCATAAAAACCCTAGCTGAACTCTAGCTAAAGGAACAGAATTTTCTGGGACCGCACATAACAGAGAATATAGCCTTTGTAAAAACAGCTTGAAAGACTCACTAAAGAAACAAATGGCTATAGCCTCCAGTAATCAAAAAGAGCAAATCCCGAGGAAGGGAGAGGTTCTGGATTCAAGGGTTACAATATCATATACTCAAATGTTCAGGTTTCAGCAAAAAAATTATAAAGCATACAAAGAAACAGAAAAACCTAGCCCATTCACAAGAAAAAAAATTGGGGTGCCTGGGTGGCTTGGCCAGTTAAGTGTCTAACTCTTAGTTTCAGTTCAGGTCATGATCTCATGGTCTTGGGATCAAGCCCATGTCAGACTGCACACTGAGCAGGGTGCCTACTTGGGATTCTCTCTCTCTCTCTCTCCCTCTCTCTCTCTCTCTGCTCTTCCCACATTCATGCTCTCTTTCCCTCAAAATAAATAAGTAAACTTTAAAAAAAAATGAAAAACAAATTGACAGAAACAATCTTTGGGGAAGCACAATCATTGGACTTACTATACAAAGACTTTAAGTCAATTGTCTTAATTATTTTCAAGGAGCTATAGAAAATCATGGACTAAGAACTAAAGGAAATCAGAAAAACAATATACAAACAAAATGAGGATATCAATAAAGGCATAGAAATTTTAAAAGGGAACTGACAAGTAAAATAAACTAGAGGTTTTTTTTTTTTAATTAGTCGGCGTTCTCTAGAAAAGGAGAGAGGCTGAGAAGTCTCACAATCTCCAGTGTACAAGTTGGAGAACGAGAAAAGCTGGTGGTACAGTTCAAGGGCTGAGAGCTAGAGAACAGAGAGTATAGATTCCAGGATTGAGAATCAGGGGCACCAAAGGGAGAAGAAATATTGCTGTACCAGCTCAACAGTCAAGGAAAGAGCAATTCAAACTTTCCCGCCTTTTTGTTCTATTCAGACTTTTAATAGATTAGATGATGCCAACCCACACTGGGAAGAATCATCTGCTTTATTCAGCTCATCAATTCAAATGCTAATGTCTTCCAGAAACACTCTCACAGATAGACCCAGAAATAATGTCTGAGTGGATATGTGGGCATATCTTGGCCCAGTCAAGATGACACATAAAATTAATGACCACAGATTTCAAGAACAAATTAGAGCAGACAGAAGAAAGATTTCAGTGAACTTAAAGCCAAGACAATTGAAATTATCCAGGGTAGCAATAGAAAGAAAAAAAAATGGATAAGGAAAAGTGAGAAGAACATAAGGATCGATAGGACACCATCGACGCATTATAAGAGTCTCAAAAAGAAAAGAGAGAAAGGGGCAGAAAGAATATTTGAAGAAATAATGACTGAAACCTTGCCAAATTTGATAATAGACTGAATCTATGTACAAATACAAGAAGCTCAAGAAATTCTAAGATGAATAAACTCAAAGAGAACTCTATCAATATATGTTATGATCATACTGGAACCTATACACAAAGAGAGAATTTCGAGGCAAGAGAGAAGGGATCACCATTTACAAGGGACCCTCAATAAGGTGAGCTTATTGACAGCTGATTTCTCATCAGAAGCCCTGGAGGTCATAAGATATACTTAAAGTGCTGAAAGAAACAAATAACCCTGTCAATCAATAAGTTTATATACAGCAAAACTACCTTTCAGAAATGAAGGAGAAATTAGGGCATAGGCAGGAAACAACAAATTTTACACAACAAAATTGTGTATTTACCTGGCTAATGGGAACAGTTTGGTGGTTTCTCCAAAAGTGAAACATCCAGTTACCATCTGACCCCACTATTCCACTCCTGCGTATACACCCAAAAGAAATGAAACTAGATGCTCAAACAAGTACAGTATTTGTACTGGCATTATCTATTTAGCCGATGAGGACATTATCTGGTTATTTGGAGAATATATTTTTCCTGATGTTATTTGGGACACTAGTTAATAATTTTGATTCACTAGATAACCTTGATGGTAGCTAAATCTTGTCAGTAATCAAGCATTCCCATATGTACTGGGTTTTGCGGATATTTACAGTGATTTCATGGTGTTATTTAGACAGCAGCTGCCCCATCACGTCTCCCGTTTACCTCATATTGTGTCACGTCTGGGTCAGGCACAGAGTAAGCATAATCTACTTTTTAAAATAATTACCCAAAACCGGGCACTTGCACTAACCACGCACCTTTTCATTTCTGGTGAAGTCTTTCTGGAATTTAGCTATTTGTTTCCATCTTCTTGAATGTTCTCTCTAGACTTTATTGTATAAAAATATATGTTTGCTACATATTATCAGCAGAGAGATTCCCTAACTTTATTGTAACTGGCTTAACACCAGGCAGAATGACCTATGTGGGGAGACCTTGACAGGTAGAAGGATTCTTGTGTCTTTGGCATCTGGTCACCTCATTCTGAACCTGCTTTGCTGTGTGTATTGAGTGTTGCGTTAATGCCATGGCGAGGCAAGGCATAAGTTAAATCTTTTCAAATGATAACTCTTCAATCCCTTTATGAAACAACTGGTCTTCTCTAATTGTCTCCCTATTAAATGTCATCATCAAATTCAAGATGGTGAAGAAAATCCCTGGCCCGGGAAAGAAGATGCTAAGTCCAAATTGCATTATTTATGGAATGCAAGTATTACATTAGGAGTCAAAAGGATAAGAGTTTACTCAGGAGGTGGTGATGAATAAAAATGCTCAGCAAATTACCTGAGCTCATCAGCTTGGATTGGAATATCTCATAGTAGATAGTAGTCACAATAATGACCGAGTATTAAGGTCTTACAACATGCTGGGCCCTGGGCTAAACGATTTATTCCATGTACTTGCATCTTATGAAGAAAGAAACAGAAAGGTTAAATTCTTTACTTTTTTGTGGCAGGTCCAGGATTTGAACCCAGGTCAGCCTGGCTCCATTGTCTGAATGCTGAACTGTCCCCATGTTCCACAGCCTTTCAAACCATAACATTTGCAACAGCCCCCAGAGAGGTCAGGCATGAAATAGAATGAGATCTTCTCTTTAACCAATTTCAATTTCATTGAAGGAAAGATCATTAGGAAGGAAAAGGGTACTTTGTGCAACTAGCTAGAACTTTTAAAATACCTCTGAGATTCCTCACCAAGCTCCTTACGAGGTATGGATAAAGTTAAAAACAAAATCTTTAACATACTATTAATTGAATCTCACATTTATCAAGGGTTTGACCTTGAAATGTCCATGGGCCTTATTTCCAGTCACTTTTGAACCATCACCTGCCAGTTTGGGATATATGGTCATATGATGTCTCAGTTGGTTGCAAGGAGAGAGGTCACTTTAGTTTAAGGTTTTACACGTAGCCAGAAGACATCTCACTCCCTGACCCAACTCAGGTAAACGACTTCATCATCAACATCCCACTGTAGCATTTCTTTTATGGAAGCCACTGAAAAGGGGGATTAGTCCTCAATTCAACTCCATTCTAATCCAATCCAATCCAGTAAACACTCACTGTGTTTGACATCCTGTGGGACACACACACAATAAGGAAAAGGTCTCTGCACTCAAAGAACTCACAGGCGAGGGTGCAAGACAATGAGTCTACATGAATTCCACCCCAGGAGACAGAGGCTGACACAGAGGCGGGATGCACAAAGGAAAGAGTGGTTGTTGATTCAACCAGGAAAAAAGGAGGGAATCCCAGAGAAAGCCCTCACTGAGCTGAGTTTTGTAGGATAAGTCAGACCTCATGGATGGATAAGGAGACAATGGCCCTCGGCGGGAATGGAAAGACGGATCGCCAAAACACAGCAGGTTGTTCAAGTAAGTAGTTCTGGAAAGGATCCTATTCACATGGTTTTAACCCATCCCTGTGCCCTTGACTTTGATCTACCCTCTACTGCATCAGGGTGTCCACCTACCCAGAGTCCCCTCCTGGCATAATTTACTCACAACCATTCACACCCAATCATGGTTCAGGGATGGACTGGTAAAGACCCAGGGCCCCCACTGTGGGGCTGGAGAGACTGAGAAAAGCTTTACATTCTATTTTTTTCTGACCGAGGCAAGACAAAAAGTCTTTCCCAGCAAGAGATTGTTATTATTCTTGGACCGTTCTCTATTTTTAAAATTTGGGCCAGAGCATGCCTTTTGCTTTGGAGTTGGGTAACTAAGATCATTCTACTTCCCAGACCACTTTATTTTTAAAATCTCCATCTGTATTGACTTTGAGCTTGAGCAGGATCTGTTTCTGAGATTATCTTGTCATGGTTCACAATGCTCTGGTGCCCTCTTGCTTCATATTGGTTGGCTTATAGGGTGTAGTGGTAGGTTTAAAAGCTACTTTTGAGGACTTTTCATCGTTGTGGTTCTTGTCACTAAAACTCAGGACAAACAGGGGTAAAAAAAGAAGCGTCTTGGAGAGAAAGAAGAAAATGAATATTTTCCTCAATATGTTTAGTCTGATAGCGAATAAATATATTTGGCAGGGTGAGGGTTACGACGTACACAGAGACATCTCGGCCATCTGTCCAAAGCTCTTCGAACGTGGTTACATCACACTGCAATCGATGGCTGGTTTTTGCCCTAAATATTTGCCGGAGGAGGTGATATCCCCCTGGGATGTCACAGCCCATCCACAGCTTCCTGCCTCGTTGCTGCTTACTGGTTCTCTATCAACAATTAGGATTAGTAGAGAACCCCAGGCTTTTGCTGGGTTAGTTTCCAACTCTGTAAGTTAAATTAGCAATTGAGGATGTCTCAAACTAGGAGCCTTCTTAAGGTGGTGGGAAACAAATTCGACCTGAAAACAAAAATGCCCAAGGAAAAACTCAGAAGCGTCTTCCCATGACAGCGAATATCCATCATTAAATTCAAGGGTTTATACACCGCGGGCCTCCGTCAGTCTCCTCAGTTTGTTAACAATTAAAAGTCCTTTCCCTCCCACCTGCCTGGAAGAAGAAAGAGTTTGAGTTCTAATCGGATATAGGTTTACATCAAAGAGTTAAGACAGGAAGAGAGCCAGTCTCTCAGCTTTCCCCCCCTTGGAATTGAAGTCACTTTCTCTGTTCACCTCAGAGAGTCTCTGTGATGCTTGTCACTTTCTGTATAGTCTACTGGGCTAAACGCCTCCCCCCTCCCCCAACCCCCGAAACATGAAAGGAAAGCAAATGAGCCTGTAAGCACTCCCGGATAATCACCCATCCTGGCCTGACCTCCTAGCAGCACAGCTCATTTATCTGATCATCTTTATCTCTCCTTTTTTTTTTTATTGTTAATGTTTTTTTTATTTATTTTTGAGACAGAGATAGAACAAGCGGGGGAGGTACAAGACAGGGAGACACAAAATCCGAAGCAGGCTCCAGGCTCCGAGCTGTCAGCACAGAGCCCACCACAGGGCTCCAACCCACGGACTGTGAGATCGTGACCCGAACTGAAGCTGGACGCTCCACTGACTGAGCCACCAAGGCGCCCCCATCTCTTTATTGACAACTGACCTAATCTGCAACATTTCTCTTGGGTGAACTTTCTTGTACTGAGTCAGTGAAAGGCGTGGGGCAGAATGGCAGCCCCTTCTGAAGCCCCACTGCCCAAATCATTAGGTGACCCCGCATATTCCTCGTTGCGTAGACACAGACACAGCCTGCGTGGCGTTGTTAAAGTGTCTTTCCTTTCTCACCCCCCTGCTGGTCCCAGGCTCTTTATCCACAGCTTTCTGCAGCAGGCCAGGGTGATTCTCAGCTAGGACCTGGGGTTGAAAACTGCTCGGATGGCCGTGAGGTAACAGAGCAGGGTTCCCAGATGCCCCGCTTTCCACTCTGCTCCTCCTGTTCCACCCCTCTAGGATCTCTCGCCAGCACCAGATTCCTCTGGTGATTGTAGCAGACTGCAGTCAGCGTCGCTGCAAACGGGTGACCACGCTGGGCCACCGCCAGAGGTGCCGTTGTGAGAGGGGCACTTGGATGGCAATGCTGAAGAGTATTGGCGTTCTCCCCTTAGGAGGGGGAGGGTGTGGCACTGACCCCCACCCCCAAGGGGAACAATCACTGCTGTGGGCCCGGTCCCCTTACTCAAGCTAAGCTGGGGCAAGCTAAGGACTGAGTCCAGTTCAGTCCCGGGGCTACATTATTTCTTTAGTTGCATTTCACACCGGATAGGTCTGAACTATGGGCATCATTCCTTCGGCCCACGTGGGGTCCAGATGTACATGGTCAAAAGGAATTTTTTTCTTTCTAGAGGCTTTGGGGGGATCGAAAACTGCTGCAGATTCCGGTGTGTTATTTACATGCACTCTTTAGCACTCCATGACCATGTGACAGGTGCCCTGGGATTTGCAAGTGGAGTCTGGAAAGGAGCTGATTCAAGTCACAGAGACAGACTGACAAAAATTGCAAGGGCCTGACAGAGGGTAGACAAAGAGAAGTAGGAAAGAACCGAGGGCTGAATTTGGTTAGGCCCTTGGTTTGGTCACCTGTTTGTATAATCTGCTCAAAGGGAAGACGGGAAGAAAAATATCCTCTTGACTTGAGAGAGCTCCATCACTCCATCTGCACAGCCATCCATCGGCTTCTCCGTGGACAATGGCTGCAACAGAAACGTAAGAGAGAAAAGCCTTACATTTTCCTAGAACTCCTACTTTCAGGCGGTCCTGTCTTCTTGTTTCTATAGACTTTCATCTGCAATCTCACTTACCATCTTCTGTTCCCCATCTTCACCTCAGGGCTCGTGGAAAGGCACAGAAGGCAAGGGCTGAGAATCAGAGGGACCGTGGTACAGAGCTCCACTTTGTCACTTGCTACTCGCGTGCGTTGGGGGTTATCACTTAATCTTGACTGTTCTGAGTTTTCTCATCTGTAAAATGCGGGGATAACAACGTGGGGGGGGACAACGACGGAACACTACTGTAATATGCGGTTCATTGTACGTAAAGGTCTTGAGCCTAATGGTCAGAGCAAAGAGGTCACATTCTTTTGTAACCTGCTTTTCTTTCAGCTTCTATATTATGAGCATCCTTTTCGTGTCCCTCTATACAGATAAACCCCATTCTGACCCTTAATGACTGCACTATTTTCCATCCTCCGGTGTCCCTAATATATTCAACAGGTACCCCAAATCATACTAAGGTATGTTATGGTCGTTTTAAACATTTCTACCTGTATTTATTGTTTGGGCTATAACTATATTGGAGAGAGGTCTGAGGTAGCCTCAACTCATTTGGAAACTTGACAATAATTCCTTGAGGCAGGTACCACGATCTCACTTAATAGATGTGGAAACTAAGGTTCAGCGACTAATTCCCTTGCTCAAAGCCACGGAGCTGCAAATGACCAAGCCAGATTCTAAGTCAGCATATGTATGATGCTCAAGCCCAGCCCACTGGGTTAACATTTTGCATGAACACTCATGAAATTCTGAACCCGGAAAATTATTTCTCATCATATAATCCATTCTCATCCCAAAGTTCTTCCTAAGTATGTAAGGATTCAGACCTTTTGTATCTTGCCCTCCTTTGCGTCTTGCCCTCTGGTGACCGGCCTAGGGCATAGCTCTCCTAAACCTCCCTGAGAGGGGGTTTTGGTGTACCAAGGCTTTATTAAAATCACAGATTTCCTTCCGTTCTCCCCACATTTTCACGTGCTGCACAGAGATTTGTCTAAAAGTAGTGCAGTCTGGCCGTCTGCAGCAGAAACCAAGCATTCGACGCTCTATTTACAAGGAAAATACACTCTGACTTCGTTAGCAGCCTGGCCTCTGAGGCCTTGACCCTGCAGTCTGGGAAGATGCATGTAGAATCGGGTGGGGATGGGGGGGTCTTACCAAACACACCGGCTCAGCTGGACCGCTTCTTCCGTGGGTCCTCTCTAGGCACTGCACCTGCACGCTCCCCTGTCCAACCTCCCGGACCACCCACAAAGTGCCATCAGATGAATTATTCCATCTGATGTCAGCCAAAACCATAGATGTGAAAACCGTGGCTAGATGACATCATAACTCGAAATGTGAGCGGGACAAGGTCAATTTTCATCCACGAGATGTCAAGCAACCAGCCTGACTGATTGTTTTTACTGACTTGACGGGATCGATAGGTTGTTAAGTCATCGTGTTGACATTGATTGAATCAATATCCTTTGAGTTGGAGGGAAGAAAGCAGAGAATAGCAGCCAACATTTAAGCAGGAAGCATTCGAGGTCTCATGTGTGTGCCCCCCTGCCTTAGATTCCCTTCTGACCTCCACCCTGCGAGGCGGGCACTCTTATTGTCCCCATATTCCACATGAGGAAACCGAGTTTAAGAAAAGTTATGCATCTTGCCCAAGGTCATCCAGGTTAGTGACCTGCCCAACTTTGAGCCTTGTGTGTAACTGTCAGACTCAACGGCTATCACTAATTGCTTGGAAAGCACTGCAGATCCCAGCACTTGGGGTCCCATGCCCCACCAGCCCTCCAGGTAAAGGGCGGAGAAAGAGTCAAAACCTTCACTGGGTTCTCTAGTGACAAACTGTCAGCGATGACTTCGTTAGACCACATTTGCGGGGCTGGCATAGGGTTTTCTTGCGTGACCTAGTGACAGGAGTATTCTGGAAGTCGCACACAAGCTACAGTGGCTTTATTTATTTGGATTTTCATGGTTCAGTGCTTTGAGGTTGGAGGTGGGGGATAGAAGACCTTAAGCCTTGAAATACTCACTCTGCTGGACGCCTCATGTGCACGGCTCTGCCTGATGTGGGTGTTTGTAGATAGTTATTTCCTCGCCTGTGTCAGAATCATTTGAGCCCCTGTACTTTGTACTTGAAAGGATCTTCAAAGGGTGACGTCCTCTCAGAAGCCTGGACTTCAAGCTTCCTTTTGCTTGCTTTCTGCAGTTGCTTAACAACATTGAGCGTTTGGGTGGATCATCTTTTCTCTGCCCCCACAGACTGTGGCCCAGCCTGTCTTGCAGACCCGGAGGGTCCTAGCACCTGCCCCTGGTCAAACTCTCCCCATGTCTAGTTGGCTTTAGCAGGAGAGAAAAGTGGTGTTGAATTTTCAAAACATTTAGGGGTGCCTGAGTAGCTCGGTCAGTTAAGTGACTGGCTCTCGATTTCAGCTCATGTCATGATCTTGTGGTTTGTGAGTTCAAACCCCACATCAGGCTCTGCACTGTCACAGTGTGTAGCCTGACTGGAATTCTCTCTCTCTCTCTCTCTCTCTCTCTCTCTCTCTCTTCTGCTCCTGTGTGCTCTCTCTCAAAATAAATAAATAAACTTAAACATTTTTTTTAAAGGGACAGTCCCCTGAAATCTGGGAGGACTGCCTGGAGGAAGCCTGCTTTTCTGTACTGCAGTTTTGGAGGGAAAGGCAGCCCAGCCACCTTTGCCGGAAGTACAGTGGGATAACCCTTGCCGTCAGCACCAGCACCGTGACCAGGAATAGTGAAGGGTGTGCCAGCTGTGGAGGGCGAGAAGACAGTGGGTCGCAGTAGGAAAAGTCATAGACTAGGAGACAAAAGACTTGGATTTTAGTTGGTGCCCAGCAGTTCCTGTGTTAGCTAAATGCATTAGCAAAGCAAAATCAAAGAATGTTACAAGTTTGATAGTTGAAATCTCAAAACAATAACAACAACAACAACAACAAAAAAGAATCAGTTATCACAGGGAAAAAAATAAGAATTTTGTCTCACTTCTTCATGCTTGTTTTCTGGTTTTGCATTGCATTTTATTTGCATTCTGGGGACTTGAGTGCTGGTAGGTGGCACGCACACTTTTTGATGCCCAGGACACCTAGAGGTCATGTCGCCCAGGCTTTATCCGGGAACGTGCCATTATCCATGTAACTCTGGGCAAGTCTGTCCATCTCTCCGAGGTTTGGTTTTCTTCTTTGTTGTTGAACAAGGTTTGGTGGGGGTCAGGGGGACAGGTGGAAGTCAGATAAATTTTCAACTTACAAAGTAGGGGACCCCAATTCATTTTGACTCCTGTATGCTTCCTCCAAGAAAGAAAGACTGCTGATACTCGCCTGGCTAAATGAAGAGCCGTATTCTAGAGGACTACATGGAAAAAAATTTTCTTCTGGAATCAGTGAACCATCTTAACTTCAGACAGAGGCCGCTTCATTGGAATTTGGATTCCACCAAAACATCAAAAGGGAACAGGATGGACCTAACCTTAGGAACTACTCCCAGACATCTCTTAACACCTGCTGTTGGAGATATGGGAATGACACTGAAATATTTCCAGTGACAACTTCCTTATGGGTTCAGGTCTAGAAAACAGAAGAACGCTTGAAGACACAGACCCACAACTGAGTTTCTCAAGCACTTCTGTCCTTGTCAAGCAGTGACTCAGGGGACCTGGGTGTCCCAATCCCTCCTCCATCAAGACAGCTGATCTGAAACCATTCTCCAGAAGAGTGTTCTCCTTCTCATGGGCTTTTATTCATATAAAAGATTATGGTGAAGATTGGTAAATCTTCATTCCTTTAAAATATAGCCTCTGAGGTGCCTGGATGGCTCAACCGGTTAAGCGTCCGACTCTTGATTTCGGCTCAAGTCATGATGTCATAGTTCATGAGATTGAGCCCCGAGTCGGGCTCTGGGCTGACAGCACAGTGCCTGCTTGAGATTCTCTCTCTTCCTCTCTCTCTGCCCCTCCCCTTACTCATGCACATGCTTTCTCTCTCTCTCTCTCTCTCTCAATAAATAAATAAACATTTCTGGTGTCTTGTACCCAAAAGACAGAAATTTATGCCAACCCTCTTCTGCCTTGATATTTAACCTTGGGGAAAAGTTACCCCACCTACCTACATTTGTCAAACTAGCCAGGGAGTCCCCACAGAGGGGAAGAACTCACAGAAAGAGCGCTCAGTAAATGTTGGCTCGCCTTTTATGATTATTTAAGAAGTTAACTGAAATGAAGTGAAACTACAACAGTCGTGCTTGTCTTACGCACACTCGTCTTGCTTGCCACCGCTTGTCTCAAAATGCCTTTCACAAAACATGTAGGCTCTTTCAGTTGCAATAAAAGCACGGGCCTTCTGGGCCTGCTGTCTTTGCTTCCTCTCTCCAAACTGAATGCTCTGTCTTCAACCACTGCCTAGTTACCTATTTCATACGTATACATCTGCGGGTAGCAGGACACGATTACCTTCTTGATTCCAGAAGTACGTCATGTGCTGTTTCTGATTGTTTCAAAAACACACGCACCATGCGTGGCACACGGCCGACACGGGCGGGGACAAAGACGGTGTTGGGAGCTGGTAACAACAGAGTGCCCTTGCAGCGCTCGTGGTGACTAATCTGGTAAATTAGAACTTAGATACCACGCCACGTCGTTTAATAATGTTTCGTGTGTTTGATCTGCCCTTCCTCACTGGTTTCTAGGTTCCAGAAGGGACATAGAAGGGTAGGCATTTTTCATCCTGTCTTAGGTCCATCTTACGAAGCCTATCCTACACACACAGATGAACATAATAGCTAAGAAGGAAGCGCCTTCTCCCAACTTCCTAGACTTACTATGGAAAATGCTCTTGTTACATCCTGGTAATTTAGAAAAGAGCTCTTTGAATTTTCCAGCTCACTGAAAGAATTCAATTGGCCTCTGCTTTCCAAGACAGATCAAAAGCCTGCTACCACCCATCCCCCGCCTCCGCAGCTCCATACTCTGACAGCTGCCTTTCCTCCGGGTCCTGCTTGAGTCACAGCTCCGTTTGGAATAATTGTGGATGTGTCATGGCAAAATATCAAGTGAAGGAACTGGTGAAATGAGACAAATCACAAGTCATAGGACGTAAACACGTACGTGCCCACCATCTGTATGATGCACTTGGCATTTGTAGCAGCAGTCCGACCAAGGCGTGGACCCTCTCCTGGAGCGAAGCCTTCACTACAAGGTCCCGGGCAGGAAGACTATGTCCTCTTTAGAACTGTCCCCTGCCCAAACAGTACTGTGTTAACTAGAACAACTGATAACTGATGCCTCTTGATTATGGAAATACCTCCTCCTGGGCCAGTCCATTCTTTAGTTTGCGTGGAACTGGGGGAAGCTGCCAAACTTGTTCAAGGTCACAAGGTAGGGCATGTGGGGACAAGGATCCATGCTCTTTCCAAAATCTTTTCTGCCCACCTCTTAGTCATCTTCTCTCACCTGCCAGGCATCCCCTAACGAGCTTTATTGAGGGGACATAGAAGGAGGCGTGGTTCAGTGTATCGTCTAATGTCACACAGTAGGGGACCTAGTAACTGATCTAAATATACGTTGAAACATGATGTAGGATGAAGATAGCATTATAATTAATAGGTGAAGAATGAACTTTTCAGTAAAGGTTCTGTGACAATTGATTATCCATATGGACCAAAATAAATTTAGAATTCCTAACTCACACCATGCAATTCTAGACATAGCCAAGGCCAAATATGAAATATATAATTGCAACCTCTGAAGAAAAGAGACTGGGTTACAGAAGTGAGATATTCTGTCAATGGCTTTTTTGTTCTTTTCCAGGCGTGGTGGCGCAGATTCTGGAAAGGACAATACCCAGAGAACGCTGCCAGGCCGCCTAACCGGCCACCTCAAGGAAAGCTGTAGAAGTTTCTGCTAAGGGCTGAATTTACTGGGGCCCCTCTTGACCTTGTTTCCTTGAAGTTTGGAGGAATCAGTGAGGGTGGATTGCTTCCCTTGTAGTAGTCATCCTTTTGGGGTACAAGATCACTGCCACATCGCAAAGTTCCTCACGCTGATGGGGGTTTTTGCAAACCTGGTTTTCAATGTGTTCTTAGGTCTAAAAAATAGAAATCAATGGGGGACCTCAATGCCCCTTGAGATGCTGGTAACAGTGGCTTGAAACCCTCCAGCCCTCATCAGACATTCCTCACGTTCTCCAGAGGCTTTGCTCTCGTGGCTACGTTAGACTCTGTTGCCTAGCACACGGCCTCCGCGAGGCACCTTTTCAACTCAGATCCGGACCCAAAGCTCCTGCTCAGTTTCTACCAGCCAGCCTTCTCTCTGACACACCCAGGGAAGCCAGATGTTGACTAGAGTAGCTGAGGTTTGGGGAAGAGGGAAGTTGGCCTCAGCACCAACACTTCAGAGGGAAAAGTTCTCTGTGCCCTGGGCCACCCATCACTGCACAGATTCACCCCCGCTCACCCTGTCTCCAACCCCATCCATCTTGCAAGCTGCTCTTTCTATGTCTCCTTTTCTCCTCCATTCAGTTTCATTTATGTGTGTATGTGTGTGTAGGTATGTGTGTATGTGTATGTATGTATTGTGTGTATGTATGTATGTGTGTGTGCGTGTGTATGTGTGTGTTATGTATGTATTATTGTGTTTATGTGTGTGTATACGTGTGTATTGTGTGTATGTTACGTGTTTATTGTGTGTGTGTGTGTGTGTGTATGTATGTGTGTGTGTGTGTGTGTCTATATATGTGTATGTGTGTATAAAAGAAGGGTTTTTAGGGCAGTTTTAGGTTCATAGTAAAATTCAGCAGAAAGTATACAGTTACCCTATACCCCCTGCCCCCACACTTGCACAGCCTCCCCCACTATTAACACCCCCACCAGAGGGTACATTTCTTACAATGGATGAACTTACACTGGATGAACCTACACGTTCAATGGATGAACCTACACTGACACATCTTTCTCATCCAAAGTCCAGATTTTACATTAGGTTTCACTCTCAGTGGTGTCTTCTAAGGGTTTTGACAAATAAATAAGGGCGTGTATCCACCACTGTGGTCCCTCCTACAAAACGGTTCCACTGCCCTAAACATCCTCTGTGTCCTGTCTGTTCATCCCTCCCTCCCCCCAAACCCGTGGCAACCACTGATCTTCTTACTGTCTCCATAGTCTTTTTCCCAGTGTCATGGAGTTGGAATCCTGCAGTGTGGAGCGTTTTCAGACTGGTTTCTTTTACTTAGTCATAGGCATTTAAGTTTCCTCCTTGTCTTTTCACGGCTTGATAGCTCATTTCGTTTCAACCCTGAATAATATTCCATCGTGTGTCTGTACCGCAGTTTATTTATCCATGCACCTACTGAGGGGCATCTCTGTCCCTTTCAGAACCTCCAGGTTTTGTCAACTGCGAACCAAAGCTGCTTTAAACACCTTTGTTATTCAGTTCCTTATTAGTAGAAAAATACCAAGTAATTCCCCCCTTTCCTATGCACAGCCCCCATCCTTTGCCCTCTGGTGGTCTGGAGCCCACTGACATAGGTGTCCTCAGGGTCAAATCCACCCCCTGCCCACCTCATGTGGGATTTGCAATGAGTGCTCTTGAAAAAAACGCTCTCTACCCCACAGTGGATGCTCAAGTTGGGTCATTCAGGTCTCTTGTCTCACTGGTTCACAGATAAAGTAGACTAATCCTTATAGTAGGTTCCTTATGCCCTACTTATCCATTAGGAAACTCAGAGAGCTTGAGGAAAAGCCATCACAACTAGGGGGTAGATTACACATCGTGCAGGGTTGGCACACTCTGGGTGTTCTCTCTGCCCAGATGCCCTCGGATCCTTTTCACAGCTGTGTGCCTCCAACCCCCTGCTCCTGCCTGTGTTGCTGTCACCAGTAACACCCATCCCTTCGGAGGGTCCTGTTGGCACCGGGCAGCCTTGCCCTTCAGAGACCTGGAAGTGCCTGGGAATTTTATGCCTCCCCTCCCATCCCTCAGGGTGCCATTGACAGTGACTCTATGGGGAGTACCTTGAAGAGTCTGCAAACTAAAAGGAGAAGAGAGCTGACTTAGCCTGGTAAGTGATGCCTATCAAAAGCCCAGAAAAACTTCATGGGGAACATTTGGACTTCACCCCTTTCTCACCACTTCTAACTTATCTTTGGAGATCTGATTGCTACAATTAGAAAAGGAAGTGAGGGGCGCCTGGGTGGCTCAGTCGGTTAAGTGTCCGGCTTTGGCTCAGGTCGTGATCTTGCGGTCTGTGAGTTCAAGCCCAGCGTCGGGCTCTGTGCTGACAGCTCAGAGCCTGGAGCCTGTTTCAGATTCTGTGTCTCCCCCTCTCTCTCTGTCCCTCCCCTACTCATGCTCTGTCTCTCTTGCTCTCAAAAATAAATAAAATATTAAAAAAAATTAAAAAGAAAACGAAGTGAAATAGGAGGTAAGAATTAGAAATAAAGAGAAAAATACTGTCCTTATTTTCAGGTGCAATGTCTGCATATGTAACCTAAAGAAACAGGAGACAATTTATGGGAGTTAATATGACAGTCCAGTAACATGATTAGATACAAATAGTCCTAAGTCACACAGTGGGGAGCCCAGAAATTGATCTATACATACACTGAAACTGACGTAAGAGAAAGGTAACACTGCAACTTTTAGGCAAAGAATGAGTTTTTCAAAAAAGGTGCTGTGACCAATACGATGTGGACTAAAATGAATTTAGAGTTCTTATCTCAGATCTTAAAGACTAAACATAAAATATATAACTTTAACATGTTGAAGAAAACATAAAGGAACATTTTTGTCACTTCTGAGTAAGGAAGTGTGTCTTAAAACAAATTAAAAAAAATGAGATAAATATTTGATCACCTTAAAGAGTTTAAATTTATGAATATTAAACACTCTCATCATTAAAATAAAAATGTAAGCCAAGGAGCACCTCGGTGGCTCAGTCGGTTAGGCGTCCAACTCTTGATTTCAGCTCAAGCCATGATCTCAGGGTCGTCAGATGGAGCCCCTGCACTGGGCCCCATGCTGGGTGTGGAACCTGCTTGGGACTGTCTCTCTCCCTCTCCCTCTGCCCATCTCGCAGCTCTCTCTCTCTCTCAAAAATAAATAAATAAATAAATAAATAAATAAATAAATAAAAGTGTTAGAAGATATCGCAAAGAATTAGTAGTTAAGACATATACATGTAGGTATATATATACACACATATATAACTTAAGATATATACACACACACACACACACATAAAATTCAAGCTATATAAAGTACGTAAATATTTAAGACATATAAAATTAGTTTAAGATTCATGCATAAATTTCTATGCATAATAAGAAATGAACAAACTATTTTTTTTAAAAAAGTATAAAACAAATACTTCCCAGAGGAGGGAGCCTGAATGCCAATGAAGATGGAGAAAAATAAGAATTCTCATGCACATAGACCAATAAATTGGTACGATGCTCCTTTGGAGAGTAATTTGGCATTACTCTAGTGCATGTATCTAGTGTGTTATTCTGGGTTCTCCAGAGAAACAGAACCAATAGGATACATATATATATATATGGAGAGAGGGAGAGGGAGAGGGAGAGGGAGAGAAAGAGAGAGAGGGAGAGGGAGAGAGAGGGAGAGAGACAGAGACTTATCATAAAGAATTGGCTCATGTGATTATGGAGGCTGAGAGGCCCAGATCCGCAGTTGACAAGGTGGGGACCCAGGAGAGCAATGGTAACGTGCCAGTTCAAGTCTGAAGGCCTTCAAATCAGGAAAACTGATGGTGTAAGTGTCCATCAGAAGGTAGACGATCCATATCTCAGCTTGAGGATACAGAGAGATTTCTTCCTTAGCCAGCCTTTTGTTCTCGCAAGGCCTTCAGTGGATTGATTGGGTGAGATCCACCCACACTGAAGAGGACAAACTGCTTCACTCTGTCTAGTAATTTAAATGGTAATCTCATCCAGAAACATCCTCACAGACATACCCAGAATAACGTATCACCAAACATCTGAGCACCCTGTGGCACAATCAAGTTGACACTCACAAAACTAACCATCACAAGTCAACCCCTCGTCTATTTGGTACCATACTTAATCTCCAAATAAATACAGTGACAAAGTCATAATTCCACCCCACGTGATACCACTCTAGACACAACTGGAATACGCTAACCCTGTTCCCTGAAGGGGAAACAAAGTCCTTGCGTGGTGTTTGCTCTTTTCCGTAATACTTTTCCCGTAACTTAAATACTGTGATATATAAAGTTAATATATCTTATGTTACACGATAAAAGAATAGGGGAGGGAAGAAAACAAAGAAAATATATATTACATATATAATATTACGTGTTATGATATATAATACATACACACAAACATGCTCGTAATAGTAAATAAGCCAGCTGTCCCACTTCTTACATATATGGGTACGGTAAATGTCTGCACATCTGTGCAAGGAGACACGCACAAAACTGCTTATTGCTGCATTGCTTCTAATAGAAAAATGCTAGAAACAAACTAAGTGGCCATCTTCTGTAGATATCACTTCTTATAGGCAAACAACAAACTAAGTGGCCATCTTCTGTAGATATCACATCTTATAGGCAAACAACAGAATCCTATTTAACCATAAAAACGAATAAACAAGGGCTAAAGATGTAAGCATGGATAACCCCAGAAGACGGAGTGTAAAAAGCAAATTTCAGGGGTGCCTGGGTGGCTCCGTCAGTTAAGTGGCTGACTCTTGGAAACAACGTGCCCACAGCGTGCAACCAGAACATGGAAAAGACTCATCATCTAGCCTCAGAGATTTTTCCACACCACCTTCCATTCCTTCACTCAGGTCTACTGCTGTGTTGTCTCCTCCTACTGAGTCCGAGTGCCTTGATTAAATACATATCCGGTTCCCATACACACCTTGCTCTGAAGGTCTCTGGCTGTGACCCTGGACACTGCCTGATGGACATGATTTGGTAGTTTTCTGCTGTTCCTGACATGGCAGTTTGAGGCAAGAGATGCTCTTCTCTTTGACCCAGACTCCAGGACGCATGCTGGCCAGAAAACCCACTGGATCTCCCCAGGCAGAGACACAGGATTCTGGTGAGCCCTGACTCATTCATGCCATCCTCAACAGGCTGTGTAGACCAAAGGGTGGGATTTGATTGCTTGATGGGCCATTCAGAGCAAAAAAGGGATCGTCCAGATTAGAAAAGGTAGCAAAGTCTGCCAAATCTAAACTACCACTGACCTCATGGAGAAGCCAGAAATCACACAAGACCCTGCGTGTGCAACTGTTGCCAGCCTAGGTTACTGATTATACGTTTACTTCCAAATTTCTAGAAATAGAAATCTGTAATTGCACTTGACATCTACCTCCAATGTCTCAAAGCGCTCATGATCAGGAAAACCATGGAAAACTTCAACCCCGGAGCAAACTACTCATCATCACCCCGTATCATCTCTTAACCTCTGGTTCTAGATCCCACTTTCATGGGATTCCCGTGCCACCGTAACAGAATGCCACAGACCGGGTGGCTTAAGCAACGGAGATTTATTCTCTCACAGTTCTGGAGGCCAGAAGTCTGAGAGTAAGTCGGCACGGTTAATATCTCTGGAGGCTTCTCTCCTTGGCTTGTCAATGGCCATCTTCTCCCTATGTGTTCACATGGTCGTCCCTCTGTGTGTGTCTGTGTCCTAATCTCCTCTTCTTAGAAGGACATCGGGGTGCATTAGGGCCATTGTTTTCATTTAATCACCTCTTTTTTTTTATTTTTTAACGTTTTTTAATTTATTTTTGAGACAGAGAGAGACAGAGCATGAACAGGGGAGGGGCAGAGAGAGAGGGAGACACAGAATCGGAAGCAGGCTCCAAGCCATCAGCCCAGAGCCCGACACGGGGCTCGAACTCACAGACCGCGAGATCATGACCTGAGCTGAAGTCGGACGCTCAACCGACTGAGCCACCCAGGCGCCCCTCATTTAATCACCTCTTTAAAGACTCTCCAAATCTGGTCGCGTTCTGGAGTACTTACTGGCAGTTAAGAGGGAATGCAGTTCACCCATGTATTCTTGGGCCTCACGCACACTGGACCCACAGTAGATTCTCAATAAATATTTGCTGCATTGAAACCTGAGATTAAGATATCTCAGATGCTTTTTCCTTGGGCGGTAAGTGACGGTAAGTTTATCTGTAACCATTTGGTTTTTCTGGATCACGATCTCAGTATTTGTTACTTTAGGGATGAGATCGCAAAGCAGCAAACTAACACAGCAAAACCCCCAAAACGTGCACTATTTTAGGGGAAATATAATACAGCTAACATACTAGATTGTAAAGAATTTTGCACGGTTGAATTTACTGAAGGTTTTTCCGATCATAATGCTATAAAATGTTGTGAACTTCGAGAACTTTGCATGAATGAAACATGAGAATACAAAGTAATTGGCCCATTTCTGGTTTGTATAGGGTTTTTAAAAAGCTTGTTTTCCTGATGGGTAAGTCTTGTTTTTCTTAAATGTGTAAATATCATGTGCTTAATGAACTTTTGCTTTTGCTATCCTTAGGGTTTTAACTAGGATCTTGCCAGAATTGTTTCATATCCAGAAATAACAAGTGGGGGGGAACCACTACAATGCAAATCCCTCCAAGAGAAATAAAGATGATAAGGGGTACCTGGGTTGCTCAGTCAGTTGAGCATCTGACTCTTGATTTTGACTCTGGTCATGATCCCAGGGTCGTGGGATCAAGCCCTCTGTCAGATTGAGACTGGAGCCTACTTAAGATTCTGTCTCTCTTGGGGCGCCTGGGTGGCTCAGTCAGTTAAGCTTCCAACTTCAGCTCAGGTCATGATCTCGCGGTCCATGAGTTCGAGCCCAGCGTCGGGCTCTGTGCTGACAGCTCAGAGCCTGGAGCCTGTTTCAAATTCTGTGTCTCCCTCTTTCTCTCTCTTCCCCCGCTCATGCTCTGTCTCTCTCTTCTCAAAAATAAATAAACATTAGTATGGAAACCAATTTGACAATAAACTTCATATATTGAAAAAATAATAATAAATAAATAAATGAATAAATAAACGTTAAAAAAAAATTTTTTTTTAAATTCTTTCTCTCTCCCTCTGCCCCGCTCCCCTGCTTACACACGCACTCTCTCTCTCTAACACAAAAATTTTTTTAATTAAAAAAAGAAATAAAGATGATTATTAAAATGCACACAATCGTCCATTATTTCAAACCCAATGCAAGTTCTTGTCTTTGATGGAGGTTAGAAAAAAGAATGGAAAATATGAAAAGGATTGGAAATAGGTTTAAATGAAAAAATGGAGGGAAAGAATTGGAAAGGAACCGAATAAAAGAAAAGAATGGAGAAAATGAGAAGGGAAAAGGAGATAAGGAGGGAGGGAGAAGTAAGTCATTGAAAAATGATGATAAAGGTGTCAAAGTGTCTCTGGCAATAGACAGGAATTCACTTTTCAGGGGTGCCTAGGTGACTCAGTCAGATGAACGTCTGACTCTTGATTTTAGCTCAGGTCATGATCCCAAGGTCATGGGATCGAAGCCCACATTGGGCCCATGCTGGGTGTGGAGCCTGCTTAAGGGTCTCACTCTCTCTCCTGCTCATTCTCTCTGTGAAATTAAAAAAAAAAAATTCACTTTTCAGAATGGCCTCTGTGTGAAAATGAAAACATGACACACGTTCCTGTGATGTCCCTTCAGAAATACTTCTGAGATAACGGTTTATTGGACTAGAGAACCCCACTAATCCCCTCCCATCCACAAAGCATCTGGTGAAAAACAGCCTCAAAAGACGGCCAACAATCTGATATTTCTACATTAGCTCCATGGAAAGAGAGTCTTTCAATTAGTGACAAGAATTACGTTTGTGTGACCGTGGACAGTGTTCCCCGTATGGAAGTGATTACAATGCTGTATGTGTCCCTTAAAGCCAAACGATCAGCTCTTTTTAGTTGCTGGTATCAGAAGAAATAGCAAGACTGTCCAACAGATAATCCCCAAATCGTGACAAGTAATAAATCTGCCCGCTGAAAGATCTTTAAGAAAACTTCCTCTGGAGGAAAGGAAGGATGTGGGAGGTAAAACCACATGTGCAGAGTAGCTGATATCAAAATTGTAATATTGCTCCCAGCTCAAACTTCATATTTTATCCTTGTTAAAATATGAGACAGGACAATGCTGTGAAGCCATCTTTCTCGAACCTGAATTTTCAATGCAGTGTGCTGTGTGAACGAGGCTGAAAGCGAACAGTGGGAAACCAGCACATTTCTGGGCAATTGTTATTTTTGAAAAAGAGTGGAAGTAATAAGACATCAAAACGGTCTTTTAAATTTTGTCTTCGGCATGAAGCTTCTACCCTGCAGTGGGGAAATATAAACCTCCAACTGACTTTGTTGATTAGTGGGAATTTATAAGCATATAATGTCATCCCTAGGAAAAGTGGGCACCTTTCTGCAGACGGCAAAATGGAAACTCGGTCAGCCAGATGGAGGCAGCTTCCTGCAACTTACCTCCGGGAAGGTCATATGGTGGGGGCAGGGGGTGCTGGTTCACAGATACAAAACCACCCTTCGGTGAACCCCGACCCTTCTGTGATTCCATCTCGGCTGTTTGCTGACATGAATTTGGAGTTGGATAGGGAGAATGGAAAAGGGCACGGTACATTATTTGACCTTTCTGGATCTTCTTATGAATTGAATGATTACCATGAGGTCTTACTTTTGTTTCCACTTCTTAAATAATTCTTATTCTTTTAAAAAAATGTTTATTTATTTGAGAGAGAGCACACGCACAAGCAGAGGAGAGGCAGAGAGAGAGAGGGAGAGACAGAATCCCAAGCAGGCTCCAAACTGCCAGCACAGAGCCCGACGTGGGGCTCGATCTCACGGACCACGAGATCATGACCTGAGCAGAAGTAAGAGTCCGGTGCTTAACCGAATGAGCCACCCAGGCACCCCAACAATTCTTATTTTTTAAATGCATTCAGAGTAAGTCTATAATTCCATCCACACCCATGTTCAAAACTCAAACTTCAAAGAAAAGAAAACTCAAATAATAATGTCTATCCTTCAAACCCAGTCCTCTTTACCACCGTCCCACCCTTCCTCTCTCTGAAACACACCCCAAGCCTAAAGGTTCTCTTTAAGTCCTCTCCTCAAATTTTTATACCATTAACCTCCTCACGGGGGGTTGCCTGACAAGGCACCTGCCGTGACCTTGAAACGTTTCTGTTGGTCTGTGCAAAACTTAAATCACCCTCCATTCTTTGAGCACAGTGGAATCTCCGGGAGGAAGTAGTGTATCCAGGCTGCTAATCTGATTTTTCCAGATGCACCGGCAGATCTTCATCCGTGTGGTAGCTTGAAGAAAATGTGGATGTCAGTAGTCCTTTGTTCTCAGTACCGCTAACGGGGACCTAGAGAGGGTTCCCCGTGACAATAAAAATGCCCACAGTTTTCTGCAAAATTCGAGGAAACGGAAACTCTGTGAGTGAAACGAGAATCTCCCAAGTTTATAAATGTTACCAAGGGTGGCACCGGGCCCAGACTCGTGCCGGCAAACACCCATTCTGAACCCCACACATACGCGGCTGGAGTGTGACATACTCCTCGCTGCAAGAGAACAGGAAGAAGGAGTTGCTTTTACTTATTTCTTTTATTTTGTAATGTCCCTTGGCTCAGTAAGATCTACTGAGCCTCGATTTTCCCCAGGCACAAAAATTCTTGTATTTTCCCCCGGCACAAGTATTCTAAATATTACGAACACTCTCTTATTTATTGAGGAAAAAGTATCGCCAATTTATCTGAATTTGCCCATTATTTCTATGCACAAGGTGAAGGGCAGTATTCAAACGAAATCCATGCAGATGGAGTCATGTACCCACCTTTCCCTGAACCTACATACACCTGCACGCACACACATCTATTCTAATACTTCTGTTTTTCTCTTTTATGGGAAAAGATGAGTAGGGTAAATTCTTGGCGACTGCACGCAGATGTCAGAGATCATTCCTGCAAAACGGCCGTAGAGCCACTTGCCCTGGGGAGAGAGGGAAAGGCATGTCTGCACCAGACAGTCTTTGGGCTCTGTCTGGCCCCTGTCCCCTTCATTCTGTGTCTCTCAGGAGATGTCCCATGTGGGTCTGGAGGGTCCCTGAGTCGATGTGGGGCACCGCAAGCCTTGCTTTGGTGGGAGAGTTGGTGGTCCCGAGTCTTCTGTCCCAGCTGAGCAATGACCCCCTTGGAAACCCCGGCCTACCGAGAGCCTCCTGCCCGGAGGAAGAAACCAAGAAGCCTCTGACTTACCTGCCCCTAATGTGGTCCTCTTGCTTTGGTGTAGCACCTGCCCAGATACGGGATTCCTCCTGGGGATGAGCAGGTACCCCAGAACTAGCCTGAAGATGGGTCAGGGCCAGTGAGGTGGGGGTCAGAGAGAGACAAAGTCAGCAAGGCTTCATGTGACCTTAGCTTCTGCCGAGGCCGAACCTAGAGCTGAATGGACTCGAGTTAGAATTAGAAATAATTTCCTGGTTGAAAGGTCAGAAGACATTAAAAGTGGCTATGGAGTGGCCATCTCTAGAGATTTGGAGGGGGAAATGAGCTTAGTCAAATCTTAGGAATAGTACAAATTGTAATTCAGCCCCAAATCCTGCAGATACATTTAAAATCTCTTCCACCGTTTTATTTCTACTCACCCGGGAGCACATGACAACAAATCTGGGGCTGCCCAGGGCTCCGTTGCCAATTCTGGAGGCTAGGCACTTTGATTTTCCGGGAAGCACTTACGTTCCTCTGTTTGAACCATTTATCATAAATTGTGCTACAAGAAAGTTCTGAAAGAGAAGAAGAAAGGCAGGAGATGAGGTTGGGGAGGGGCTCAGGGGCTGTATTATGAGGGCCAAGGTCAGGGCTTTGAACCTGAAGCAAAGGGAGAAGGCAGGAGGGACAAGTCCAGGGGAGTTATTATTGGTTTGGACCAAGACGGCCGCCAGGAGATGCGAAGAGGCTGGATTTGAGATAGGGCAGTCATGCGCTGCTGGTGAATTGGGTGGGAAATGGTCCCGATGTCGGAAGCTGGTGCCTTGGATTTGAACAGTGAATGCACTAGAAGAGAAAGGGGGCCTCAACCTATTAGTGCCTAGTATTCACGTAGCCCAGTATGAGGTACCTTATCTCCCCGAGTGGGAAGGCCAAGTGAAGGGGACTTGGAAGTCAGGCAGCCTGGGGCAAAATCCCAGTTGCCTCTCTTTCCAGCCGTGTGACTTTCAGTAAGTCAGATGGCCTCTCTTGGCCCAGTCTTCTCTTTCATTCAAGGGCCTGGACAAAGTACCTGCTGCAGGTGGGATTGCAGTGAGTTCTAACGAGGTCATGCATGTGAAATACATGGCTGGAGCCAGGAACGCTGTGGCTCCCATCTATACTGGTTATTGCTAGTGTTGACGCCCTTCAACAGCTCTGCAGGGTGGGGATGGGACCCCCATTGCATAGGTCGGGATGCTGGACAAGAGCTGTAGTCACAGGATCTGGATTTAAGTGTTCCTCCACAGCCCCTTGAACAGATCTCAGGTTAATATGAAATTTAACCCGTGCTCACAAACTTGCTGATGTCAGGCCAGCATGTGCGTGAGCGTGGGTGGGCTGGTCCATCCCTTTCAAGAGAAAGGGACCCTGCTTCCGGGTCATGCCCCTCTCGGCCCTCCACCCTCTCTCTCTTTTCCTTCTGTCTCCCTGGAAAGCTGGAACCTAATTTCTGGAAAGCAAGTAGATCACTGCTTTGGTTCCTTCATTACTTTATACTTTACATTCAAGTCAGCTCAAAGCCTCAAGTCTTGTCAGTGACTCAGCAGGTAAGTTTTGTTACCCTTTTCTATGGAAAACCCAGAGTAAAGAAGGCAAGAGCCGACCTTTCAGTGCATTTCTTAGAGGTTCCTTCTAAGCAGTGCCCCTCCAAAAATTGGAAGACTCAGAGTTTTAAACCTATTTAGCAACAATTCAGGGAAGGCAATCATTGCTGTGCTTTAGAAAGAACAGCGTGGGGTGGGGGCATTGTGGAAGAAGGCAGAGTAATGCAGGAGGAGAACCAGGGCAAAGACCTGAGTGTGGACAAGCCTGCCAACAGGTCACTTGCCCTTTGTGGGCAGTGCGAGGCTCTGTTAGAACCACCCGCAGAAGAGATCCAGGCCGGTGGGGGATCTGGTTTTCAAAGGCAACTGGGAAGCGAGATTAAAGTGCTTGAAAAAACTCTCACAGAAATGGTGGTTTTCCCACGGACACTGTATCCAAAATCCCAGAATCATGGATTCACTTTTTGCATTAAAGTTTTGCCGTCACTTAGGAAGAAGGTTTGCTGTCACTTAGGAAGAAGGTTTGCTAAAGAGCCATGCATCAAGATCAAGTTGTTCATATAGAGGATAAAAGAGGGGCTACTTAATGACTCATAATGGCATGTTGGCCACATAGAGTGGATCCATTCGGTGACCTACCATGAAAGCACTGAAGACGATGACAATGGACATCTTTATTTGCTGACATGGAAAAACAGTCAGGATAGATTGTTTAAAAAAAAAAAAAAAAAGAATTATGGAAGCACGACCCCATTTTGGCTTAGAGAGAGTTCTCGAATTAAGCAGATTTCACTGCACGCTTCCTACAAATTCACTCTTGAATTCTAGATTTTCTTTTGCTTCTCAAACTTTCCAAGTTTTCAACCAAGAGATTGATTTCGCACTTTAAAATATTAAAGTGGACCTAAAATATTTAAAATGCAAGCCATCCATTTGTCATTACTTATAAGTCACTTAGAAGACGCTTCATAAGAATTGTTTTACTAATAGACACTTAAAAGGGAATTGGATCCTGGATTGGCATATTCTGGTGGAAATAAAAATCTCAAGCGTCAAGAATAAAGATCGCTGAGAGGAGACTGAGAGACCCAACAGTGGGCAAGACGTCTTCCATCACGCTACTTTGGCAGGAAAATCCTGGCCCGTGATTCTGAGTCGAGCTAATCGTAACAGGTAGACAAAAAGCCACTTCTCAAATCACTACAATGAGCTACTCCATGTAAGCACAGGGTACTTCAATCCACAATTAATACAACTTTATAAACTTGTCTCCACAGTCTGTATTGCTCTCTAAATGGCAAAGCTGTTTGCCTTATGCTCTAGAAAATCTGATTCAGTGTGTTAATGCTGGGCCGCACATTGATAATTCGACTTGTTTGCTCCAGGACCACTTTTCTTCCTGGAACTCTGTTAACATGACAACCTTTGTTAAAGGCAGTGCTCTCCTGAGCCATTATTGGAAATAGTAGTAGGAGACTGATTAAATAATTCCGACAGGATACTAAACTACCACACAAATGGATAAGAAAATACATAGATCCTGTGTGCTCGCGTGGGAAGTTAATCATAGAGCAATACGTGGGTGTGGAAACAGGAATTTTTTTGAGCACTGGTCCAAACAAATCTTGCTCATACTTTTTCTGTGATCTCACGGCTCTACAAATGGATTCCTTCTAGCCCGACTTCCGTTGAGGCGTCCGCAGGTACGTTTCTCATCTCAGTCTCTGGCTGCTTTGAACTCCTAATATATTCTTTAAAGCTCCGTAGCTTCCCTTGGATGTGCTTCCTTCTCCCCTACTTCCGCATTTTGAATTCGGAATAAAAAGAAAAACAAATGAATAAGCACAACCACAAAATAGCTCTGTAGGTAAGTTTGACTAGTCCCTGGTGAATTCACATTCAGGGATATGCCTGGCCTCTGGTATTTATCCCGCTCAACGACTCCTAAGTTGTTTGGTTGTTTTTTAATTTTTTTTAAATGTTTATTCATTTTTGAGAGAGAGCATGCAGGGTTGGGGAGGGGCAGAGAGAGAGGGAGACACAGAACCTGAAGTAGGCTCCAGGCTCCGAGCTGTCAGCACAGAGCCCGATGCAGGGCTCGAACTCATGTTTTTGAAGTTCGGACTCCTATTTTCCAATTTTGACAAAAGGTTCAAGAAGATCAAAAAAAAAAAAAAAATAGCCAAAGCAACATAAACATAAATAAAACCACACTAAAGCACATCAGAATCCAAGTGCTGAAAACCAATAATAAAAATAAAGTGTTATACTAAAATCGGAATGATACAGAAAAGACTAGCATAGACCCCGCACAAGATGGTGTGCAAATTCATGCCACATTTTTAAGTGTTGAATCACTAAATTCTACACCTGAAACGAATATTACACTGAATGTTAACTGACTGGAATTTAAATAAAAACTTGGGTGGCACCTGGGTGGCTCAGTCAGTTGAGTGTCCGACTTCAGCTCAGGTCATGATCTCACAGTTGGTGAGGTCGAGCCCCGCGTCCAGCTCTGTGCTGACAGTTCGGAGCCTGGGGCTGGCTTCGGATTCTGCGTCTCCCTCTCTCTCTGCTCCTCCCCTGCTTGCACTCTGTCTCTCACGGTCTCTCAAAAATAAATAAACATTAAAAAAATTAAAAAAATATTTAACAACTTGGGGGGAACCTACTATAAATAAACAAATAAATAATAAACAAACAAATGTTAAAAGCAACCATATGGAAAAAATGCATTGCCCACATTTGACATAAAATAAAAATTACTGCTGACTTATCATCAAGAAATAAGTCAGAAGACAATAGAATGAGATCTTTCCATTGTAAAAAAAAAAACTCAATCCAGAAATCTAGCAAGAATTTCCTTCCTATCCTTCAAATTTGGACTTCAATTTTGAAGGATATAAGTCACCAGGCCAAAACGTAACAGATGCATTTCTTTCTACTTCTCCTGCTAAATTATGATTAAAAAAATAACCCTCGGGGCGCCTGGGTGGCTCAGTCGGTTAAGCGGCCGACTTCGGCTCAGGTCATGATCTCGTGGTCCGTGAGTTCAAGCCCCGCGTCGGGCTCTGTGCTGACAGCTCAGAGCCTGGAGCCTGTTTCAGATTCTGTGTCTCCCTCTCTCTGACCCTCCCCCATTCATGCTCTGTCTCTCTCTGTCTCAAAAATAAATAAACGTTAAAAAAAAAATTTTTTTTTAAATAACCCTCAATATTATAAATAAAACAAATGTAAGCATATAAAAGGTAGAAGAAAACAGACCAGCTAGAGATCTGAGGACCTAAGGAATTGACATGTGGTGAGTTCTTGTGTTTTCTTTTTGCCTTTCACATCCCAGACTGGGTGTTGAGGAAATAGGCACCATGGCAATGATAAACAAGAAAAGACAAATGGAGTCCCAAGAAAAGCCTATTTTCTCAAAGGATCAGGAAAGGGAGAAATGATCAAGAAAGAGACAAAACCTTTTAGACAAAACCTCCTTACTCTAAGGGCTCCTGGGTGGCTCAGTAAGTGAAGCGTCCAATGCTTGATTTCAGTTCAGGTCATGATCTCACAGTTTCGTGAGTTCAAGTCCCATGGTGGGGTCTGCACTGACAGACGGCATGGAGCTTGCTTGGGATTTTCTCTCTCTCTCTCTCTCTCTCTCTCTCTCTCTCTCTCTCTCCCTGCCTCTCCCCCACTTTCACTCTGTTTCTCTCAAAATAAATAAATAAACTTAAAAAAAGCAAAACCCTCCTTACTCTATTCTCCTACCCACACTGGGGTAGACTGAAAGCAGACTGAATGGGGAGTTGGTCATTTCATTCCTGCCCAATCATGATAGTAATGATACAGTAATGAGACACCCTCATACCTGGTATCAGCAGAGCTCATATGGGGACCCTGGACTCTCATTAGTAGTAATAAAGTGCTCCTCTCTCACCATCCCTGCCTGGTGTAGTGTCAGAGAAGACCAAATGAGAAGCCACACCTTTTACCACCATCCAGAACAATCACTGAACAACCGAATTTACCTAATTGATATTTAAGAGAGATTATATCCAGTGACTGTAGAAAACACATTCTTTTTTTTTTTTTTAATTTTTTTTTAACGTTTATTTATTTTTAAGACAGAGAGAGACAGAGCATGAACAGGGGAGGGGCAGAGAGAGAGGGAGACACAGAACCTGAAACGGGCTCCAGGCTCTGAACTGTCAGCACAGAGCCCGACGCGGGGCTCGAACTCACGGACCGTGAGATCGTGACCTGAGCCGAAGTCGGCCGCTTAACCGACTGAGCCACCCAAGAGCCCCGAAAGCACAGTCTTTTTATTTTTTTTTTTTTTATTTTTTTTTTTTTTTTTTTTTTTTTTTTAACATTTATTTATTTTTGAGACAGAGAGAGAGAGAGCATGAACAGGGGAGGGTCAGAGAAAGAGGGAGACACAGAATCTGAAACAGGCTCCAGGCTCTGAGCTGTCAGCACAGAGCCCAACGCGGGGCTCGAACCCACGGACTGTGAGATCATGACCTGAGCTGAAGTCGGACGCTTAACCGACTGAGCCACCCAGGCGCCCCAAGCACAGTCTTTTTAAAGTACACACAGAACATACACCAAGATGGATCACATCTTGGGTCATAAAACCAGTCTGTACAAGCCTAAAGGGATTGAAATTAGGCAGAGTATATTTTTCAACCACAAGGAAATTAAATAAGAAATTGTTAAAAATAAATAAATAAACTCAGAACATCCTCAGATATTTGGAAATTATACACACACTTTTTTAAATGAAAAACAACACACTTTTTAAATGTTTATTTATTTTTGAACTAGAGAGAGTGTGAGTGGGGAAGGGACAGAGAGAGAGAGAGAGAGAGACAGAAGATCTGAAGCAGGCTCTTCACTGACAGCGGAGAGACCCACGTGGGCCTCAAACTCAAGAACTGCAAGATCATGACCTGAGCCGAAGTCAGACGCTTAACTGACTGAGCCACCCAGGCACCCGGAACAACACACTTCTAAATAACTACTGTCAAAGAAAAAATTATTAGGGAACTAGAAAATATTTTTGAACTTCATAAAATATCACATATCTAAATTTGCTAGAGGGAAATTTATAGCTCTAAGTGCTGGTATTAGAAAAGAAGGAAGGTTTAAAATTGAAGATCTAAATCCATCTTTAGAGGCAAGAGGAGCAAATTCAAAAAAAAAAGGAAATTTTAAAAAGAAGAAATCGAGATAAAAAACACAAAACCAACAGAGAGAAAATAACAAAGCCATAGTTTGTTCTCTGAAATTATTAATGACATTACTGATAACCTCCTAGCTAGAATGGACAAGAAAAAAAAGAGAAAGAAAACAAAATTACAAATATCAGGATGAAAGACAGGACATTACTACAGATATCACAGACATTATAATCACTCTGTAATGACAAATTTAATAACTTATACAAGATAGATTTCTCAGAAAATACAACACAACAAAACTGATTTAAGAAAAAACAGAAAATCTGATTAGCCCTATACTTCTTTAAACAACTAAATTGACAATTAAAAAAAATCTTCTATCAAGAAGATTTTAGGGCCCGATGGCCTCACTAATGAATTCTACTGATCATTTAAGGGAGAGAATAATACCAAGCAATTTTTCAAATCATTACCAAATCAATCTGTATATCAAACTATTTTTAGTCAAATCCCAGCAGGCTATCTCACAGAAATTGACAAGTTACTTGTAAAATTTACATGTACATGAAAAGGCCAAAGAAAGAACAAAGTTGAAGTACTTACATGACCTATTTTCAAGGCATATAAATATATGGTAATGAAGTAAATGTCTTATTGGCATAAAACTGAACAAACGAAATAACAGAAGAAAACTTGAAATAGACACGCATGTACAGTCAATTGATTTTAGGTCAACCTACCAAAATAATTCAATGGGGAAAGGATTTTTTTAACAAATAATTGAGAAACAACAGATCATCTCTCTGGGAGAAAAAAACAAAAATCAAAAAATCAACTCATGCCTCACTCCCTGTAAGAGTTAATTTAAAATGGATCATAGGCTTAAAGGTAAAAGGTAAAACTATAAAGCGTTAAAAAATTACAAATTAGAGGGTCACCTGGGTGGCTCAGTCGGTTGAATGTCTGACTCTTGATTTCCGCTCAGGTCGTGATCCCAGGGTCGTGGGATCGAGCCCCATGTCAGGCTCCACACTCAGCTCAGAGTGGATTCTCTCAGCTTAGGATTCTCTCTCTTCTCTCTCTGCCCCTCCCCCACTTGCCCACATGCTCTCTCTCTCAAAAAAATATACATTTTAGAATATCTTCACAACATGAAGGTAAGCAAAGATTTCTTAGAACTCAGAAAGAAGAAACTCGTAACAATGGAGTTTATCAAATAAAATATTTTTTTTAATTTTTTTTGAATGTTTATTTATTTTTGAGACAGAGAGAGACACAGCATGAACGGGGAGGGGCAGAGAGAGAGGGAGACACAGAATCGGAAGCAGGCTCCAGGCTCTGAGCCATCAGCCCAGAGCCCGACACAGGGCTCGAACTCACGGACGGCAAGATCGTGACCTGAGCTGAAGCCGGACGCTTAACCGACTGAGCCACCCAGGCGCCCCTCAAATAAAATATTTTTACTCATGAAAAAACAATACTGAGGTAGGCAAGCCGCAGAAAAGCAGATAATGTTCCCATTTATCTGACATAGGACTCATATCCAAAGTATATTTACAATTCCTATAACTCAATAATAAAAAGTCAAATACCCAATTTTCAAAAATTGTCAGAAGTCTTAAAAGGGCACTTCACAGATATATACAAAAGGCTCCTATGCACTGGAGAAAGATATACAAAAGGCTCCTATGCACTGGTGAAACATCATCTTTCACCAGGAAAATACAAATTAAAACTGTGATGAAATACCACTGCACACCCATTAGATTTGCTAACCAACCACTGCATGTTGCCCAAAACACGGGAAAGCTAGAATGTTTATAGTTTGCTGGTGGGACAAGTCCTTTGACCACTCTGGAAACTGTTCTCGTAGTTCCTCCTAAAATTAAGTTTGCCCTATGATGGGGCAATTCCACTTTTTAGTATCTACCCAAGATAAATGAAAACATATGTTCACAAAAAGACTTGTACAAGAACGTTCCTGGAAACTTTATTCAGAATTGCCCCAAACTGGAAACAGTGCAAAATTCTGCTAACAAAGGAATGAAAACATAATTTGTAATACATCTCTCTACAATCTAACGCTACTTAGCTCTAAACAAAAACACAGTACAGATACACAACTGGGATGAGCCTTACCAAAGTCAGTTCTTGTTATTTGCTGTAGTTATGTTCTATGAAATTGCCGTGCACACTGAATTAGCAAAATCAGAAACCAACTCTAGGGAAAATTTAAGGTTAGATCCCCAAGACTTTCGTCTCTCTTGCAACACATAACCTTGTTTTCTGTGTATTTCTGTTTAAAGACAGCTTATTTAATATATACTGCTGAGGGGCACCTGGGTGGCTCAGTCGGTTAAACGTCCGACTTCGGCTCAGGTCACGATCTCGCGGTCCGCGGGTTCCAGCCCTGCGTCGGGCTCTGGGCTGATGGCTCAGAGCCTGGAGCCTGCTTCTGATTCTGTGTTTCCCTCTCTCTCTGCCCCTCCCCTGTTCATGCTGTGTCTCTCTCTGTCTGAAAAATAAATAAACGTTAAAAGAAAATTAAAAAAAAAATAAAGACAGCTTATTTAATATATACTGCTGGTTCATTAACATTAAGTTCATGGTCAACAGCATTCCAACTCATGAAAGAAGCTTTTCTAATACATATATTTTCTCCATAAGGTACATGCCCACCTTCTTGTACTTAGGGACACTAGACAGTATAGCAGCGTGGCTCTTGGGGCTATTGCAAACAGCAAAATCACACATAAAAAAACGAGAATAGCCTATATATGATTCTAGATATATAATGTTCTGGGACAGGCAAAGCTAACTCTGATGAGATACACAGACAGTGGTTGTTCCTGTCAGGATGGGGACCAGAGATGGCCTAGGAAGCGTCAGGAAGGATCTTTTGGGGATGATGGGAATATACTATATCTTGATGGGGTGTGAAATACAGGCGAACGCATAGTTTGTCAGAAATCACTAAGACCTGTATGTGTCATTACATGTAATTAAACCCCAGGAAAATAATAAACCTACAAAAAAAGAAATGCAACACTCTCTACAAAAAAGCCAACAACAAAATAATGATATATCCAAGTTAAAAAAATTACAAATTAAGAAAATTATTGGCAAGCATGTAAGAGAGATAAAGAAGTCATATCCTTTCCATGTAAATAGATATTATAAACCCATAAAGCAAACTCTTTCAAAGAAGAAATGAGTAAATATGAAAAAATACGAAAAATCAATGTGCACACAGGGAAATACAATATCCCTATGGTACATGACTATGTCAAAGTCACACAAGTATTTAGTGGAAGACCAAGTAATAAAATTGAGATCTCCTGACTCCTTTTCTATTATACCCACAGAATGGTGATTGAGGTCGGCCAATGTTGAGAGGGGCAGGAGAGGACGAATATGATAATATTAACCATTCTGTCCAAATGAATCACATGGCTATGTGATTGATCTCAGTAGAATTTTCTTCTCTTCTTGCAGCACAAACAAGAAATTCTGAACTTGATCCAAACAATCAACATGAAAGAATATGGAGAAACTTCAAGGAGAAAATGATAAGAATCCACAGAGGACAATAAGTTACAAATACATCACAATGCAATTATAATGAAAGTGTCCTGGTACAAAAATTACCAGCAAGTTGTTGGGATAGAATATATACCTCCTTTGTATTCAAAATTAAAAGAAAAATTTTTTTTTGTATTTAAGAGAGAGAGAGAGCATGAGCAGGGGAGAGGCACAGAGGGGGAGAGAAAGAGAGAATCCTCAGTAGGCTCCCTGCTCAGCACAGAGCCCAACACGGGGCTCAGTCCCATGACCCTCCTATCATGACCTGAGCTGAAATCAAGAGTCAGATGCCCAACAGACTGACCCACCCAAGTTTTCCATGTATACAGAATTATAAAAAGGAAAGAGACTATTAGTGAATAAGTTGCATTTGGATAACAAGTACGTAATTTGGGGACGAAATCAATTTAGATTCTCACCACACTATATGCTGTGTAAAAGTTTGATATAAATATTTTAAAGTGTAGAAAACCAGAAGAAAATAGTATCAAATAAAAGTAAAATTGGGGGGTGGGGGGGGGGCAGGTAACATTCTAGGCACAGAAGCAATTGGAAAAAAAATTTCCACAGAAGAGGTAGACGTAGCATTCTTAATTTGTGAGACTATGATGAGCTTTTGCTGATGGCTCATAAATTCAAAGATGGGAAGAAGAGGCAGGTTTTACCATGGAAAAGCTTGTTTTTAAAAAAATTTTTAACTTTAATTGAGAAGTAACATTTATACAGAAAGGCGAGCAGATCAGAAATGTGTAGTCATTAACCTCTGCTGAAATGTAACTGCTATTCCAAGTTCTAATACCACAGATTGGGTTTGACTATTTTTTAACTTTATACACATGGAATTATATAGTATATGTTATTGTATGAATGACTTATTTAATCCAACATTATGTTTATGGAAATCTTCCATGTTGTCATGGATAGTAGTAATTCATTCATGTATGTGGCTGGGTAATATTCATTCTATTTGCAATTTTTATGTATTAAGAATAATGCTGCTGTAAACGGTGTTGAGCATGGATTTTGTGCATATATGCCTTCATTTCTGCTGGTATATATCAAGGCTACAGTTGCTGGTTTACAGGGAATATATGATATCTACTCAGGTATATGCACCAAACAGGGCATGAGAGTCTCCATTGTTCCATACTCTACACTTGGTACTCTTGCCATTCAAGAATTGGGATGGGGAGTCCGCGATGGTATAATATCTTGTGGTTTTATTTTTTATCTCTTCAGTCAATAATGACCTTGAGATGCTTGGTATCATCCTTTGTAAAGTGTCCATTGAAGTTTTGGGCCCATTTTTTTTTTGGGGGGGGGACATTTTTTAGTTGGTTGTCTGCCTTTTTCTTAATGATTTGTACACGTTTTAAAAAATATTCAGGGGGGCGCCTTGGTGGCTCAGTCGGTTGAGTGTCCGACTTCTGCTCGGGATATAATCTCGCAGTTGACGACTTCAAGCCCCTCATCAGGCTCTGTGCTGACAGCTCAGAGCCTGTAGCCTGCTTCTGATTCTGTGTCTCCCTCTCTCTCTGCCTCTCCCTCACTCATGCCATGTCTCTCTCTCTTTCTCAAAAATAAAAGATAAACATTAAAAAAATTTTTTTAAATATTCTGGATGTGAGTTCTTTGTCAGTTATATATATTGCAAATATCTTTCTCTTGCTCAGTGGATTTCCCTTTTCACTCTCATGTTAACTTCTGATCAACAGGGTGGGTTCTAAATGTCAATGAAGACCAACTTATCAGTCTCTTATGCTATTTTTGTATGTATGTCCTTTAAAATTTTTGCTTTCCTCGAGGTCATGAAGTGATTCTCCTTTGTTATTTTCTAGAAATGTGTTGTTTTTTGCACATTTAGATCCACAATCCACCTGGAATTCTGCTTTGTGTATAGTATCAAGTAGGGTTCAGGTTTGTGTGGGTGTGCGCGTGTGTGTGTGCAGATGTTTATTTAACACCTCCCCACCCACATGTCCACATTTGAAAAGACCATTCTTTCTCCTTCCACTGCAGAAACATCTTTGTCGTAAATCAAGGGTCCATGTACGCACAGCTGTGTTGAAATAGACCCAACTTATCTATTTAGACTTGAAGATGTAACCAGTGAGGCGGTTAGAAACCACCAAAACTGAGTTTACTAAATTATTATTGGATGTCATTTGCTCACATTAGTCCCTATTTCTGCTTGCATTCGAATAAAAATTCTGTCAAAGGTTGAGAGTTCTAAAGGCCTACATTGTTCATTGTTTCTATTTCCCTGAAATATATATTTAGCACCAAGTCTGAAAAAAGTCACTGAAAAAGAAATACTTTTTTTGGTGGGGGAAATGAAATGATGGGTGGGGAAGTGGAGAATAATCCAGAATGGGAGAGTCAGGAACCTCCAGGTACAGTCAGAACACGAAACAGAAGTGTAACTTTGAATTTTTAGGTATTTCAGAATTAGAAGTGACTTTTTATGCCCAGTATGTACAGCAGGTGCCAATAAATGTTTCATATCCAGACAGCTGAAAAAACATTTGCAAATCCCTCTTCAGACCACATGTTTGAGACCCAGTCATTGGTACTTTAGTATCTAACATGATCACTTTTGTTCCTTCCCTTCCCAAATGACCATGCTACTGACTAGTGAAAGTCCAATAAATATTTTGCTGAGACTAAAGGTTTGCTACTTTGGGCCCATCTGAATGCTCTATCTTTGTGTCAATTCAATTAGTCTTCTCCTCACTAGAACTTCTAGCTATCTTTCTGTTTCTACTTGATAGATTTTAAAATGGCAAAATGCAAAATGATAATAATAATAATAATAATAATAATAATTGCATGGGCCAAGACCAATAAGCAAAGACAGCAAAGTTGCCCAACTAGAACCACTGGCTGGCAGATATCACACACAAAACCATGCCTTGAGGGGCCCCATTTTCTGCTGATGTGACCTAAGACGGTCGAGGGCACTACTTTTGAGATTTCTTGGGAGATGACTCTGCAATTTTCAAGTTTCCTTGTAATTACAGGCTGCCTCTTAATATTACCATCTTCATTTGAAGTTAGACAAATAGGAGAGGCCTGGGAAGCTGATACGTCAGCGCAGGCTAAAAAAGAAGTAATTAGTAGAAAAGAATATCTTGAGGTGAAGAGGTAGGGCAAAGAATGTGCCAGTAAATGGAGTCTAAGATTCCCTAGAGGAAGGAGACCTTTAGCTATAATTTAAAAGGAGGGAAGATTTTGGTAAACTGTGTCTATATAGTTGTACATGGATATATGGAGACATGAATTTATTATGCGTGTGTATTTATGTGTATATATATATATATACATGTGTGTGTATATACAAATATAAACTGTCTTCATAGTTGTACATAATAGTTGTACATAGATACATGTACATATGAATATAATTATGGATATACAACATAATATAATTATGTATAAATATATATTATATATGTATAAAATATATATGTATACAGCACACACACACACACACACACACACACACATATAAAACAAAGAAAAAGAAACTATTTAGTTTCTCCATAGCTTCTTTCTAAGTCTATGTGCCAAAATGTTAAATAGTAGCCCTGGATAATAGAAATACATATGGGTTGGGGCACCTGGATGGCTCAGTTGGTTGGGTGTCTGCCTCTTGATTTTGGCTCAAATTGTGATCCCAGAGTCTTGGGATCAAGCCCTACATGAG
Organism: Neofelis nebulosa; assembly: GCF_028018385.1. Classification (NCBI taxonomy): domain Eukaryota; kingdom Metazoa; phylum Chordata; class Mammalia; order Carnivora; family Felidae; genus Neofelis; species Neofelis nebulosa. The sequence goes on along the minus strand of NC_080794.1, from coordinate 3,270,881 downwards.
GCTCTGAATCTTAAGATTCTCTCTCTCTCTCTCTCTCTCTCTTTCTCTCTCTCTCCCCTCCCCACCCCTCTCCCCAGCTCACACACATGCTCTTGCTCACTCCCTAAAAAAACAAAAAGTGGGGTTTTTTCTCCTTTTTTTCCACTCTGAATTTTCTAGATTATGTACAATGAGTATTACTTTAATATGCAGAAGGCAGAAAAATTGAATTATAAAATTATTGACTAGAGGAGGGGGGCGCCTGGGTGGCTTAGTCAGTTATGTGTCCAACTTTGGCTCAGGTCATGATCCCATGGCGCTTGAGTTCGAGCCCCATGTTGGGCTCGGTGCTGACAGCTCAGAGCCTGGATCCTGCTTCAGATTTTGTCTCCTCTCTCTCTGCCCCTCCCCTGCTTATACTCAGTCTCTGTCTCTCTCAAAAATAAACATTAAAAAATTAAAAAGTAAATAAAGAAAAGAAAAGAAAAGAATTGACTAGAAAAGTGTATCTTCAGGAACGATTGTATTTTTACAGAGGGAGGCTGTTTGTTTTGATAGAGACCCCAGAGGAGTCTCTGAAGGAAAAAGTTTCTACACCGAAAGGCTTGGCTATCACAAAATACCAATAGCTCCATGTTGGCACGTTATTTAATTTTTTTGGTCATTTTTGATCAAGTTCTAGCTGGCTGTAAGCTTCCCATTCGTAAACTTTAGTAAAAGATTCAATCTCCACCATTTTTCAAGGACCCCTGCCAGCTTCCGGGCTCCTTGGGGTTTTAGAAGAGCTTCATGGCTGACACAGCCCAGGACATGGAAAAAGGCTTCCTGGTTTTCAGGGCTCAGGCCGGCTGGGGGTGTGAAGAGGGACAGTTGACACCTGCTGGGGCCTCTCCCCTCCCCCCTGCCTTCCACCCTCCCACCACCAGACTCCGCCCCTGGATGGCTGCTGTCGCCTAGCGCCAAGGCAACCACCCACCCTGAAGTTCTGCCATCTCCAGAGCAAGAAAAGAGAAACTGGAAATCTCTAATATATGGGAAAATCTCCCCACTGTTTGAGGTTGGCAACAAATTCAACTTTTTACATGCACTGCAGTCATCGACTTGCGCCGGGGGCTGAGTTCAGAATCTAGCACTCAGATCACAACCGCCCAGCCATCCTTTCTATGAGGACAAAGTAATCAATTCCATGGTCTCTCTCTCTCTTTTTTTTTTTTTTTTTTTTGCCACTGAATCAACACAACATAAACAATTAATTACTATTAATTACTACATAATCACTATTAATTTTTCAGTAACTCATCCTGTCACAAAAGGCAGAGTAGACCTAGTTGTGTATGTTCGAGGAGCCCGAGGCCGCTGGCATCATTATCTCTAAAATGGGAATAATAAAGTCCTTGCCTTACAGATGTTACAAGGTTGCCTTGAGGGTCAAACGCGGTAAGAGGTGCTTAAGAGTTCTCAGTATGTAAACACACCGCACGAAATTTGGTCGGTACCCGGTGGAAGAAAAGAGGGCAGGAGAATGGCTGGTGGATGCTTTCCTGTCCTGGCTGCAGACCTCGTCACTGGCTAGAGCCACGCTTATTTTCTTCATGTTTAAAATCACCGCTTGTCACAGCGAGCGCCGCCAGCCCACGTAGCCGGGGAGGAAAAGGACAGTCCCCTTCCACGTCAGGTGGCTTTGAAGGAATTGTGCATGAATAGACACAGACCGCAGGCTGCATTACCCAGGAAGAAAAAAATAGTTACCCATAGCAGCATCAAACTTTGCAGATGAGAATGTAACCGTATGCAGTGTGCTTATCGCACTTAGGAAGATCCGCTACCCGGAGCGGGTCCCTTTAGGGTGGAACCCACAGGCACAGAGACGTGGCCTCGTAGCCACCGCTTAGCCCTCTGGGGCTCCCTCAGGCGAACAGAATAGAGCCAAAGAGGCGACGAAAAGAGATTCCAAGTATCAGATGCACAGACACTTTGTGCTTTCCTGTTCTTCTTTGTTGTTCTGCTAACATTATTTATTCATGCTAACAGGTAATTAGATTGTGCCCTTCAGGACCAGCTCAACAGATGTGAAGTGCGAAAATGTGACTGTGTGTATGTGCGTGTGTGTGTGTGTGTGTGTGTGTGTGTGAGAATGTGCCGAAAATATGTACGGGGGCCCCTAAAAGCTTCACAAGTCACACCAAGAATACTTCACATGCTTTACAAAGCTTTAAAAATTTCAAAGCACGTTCTTGTGTGTTCTTTCATACATTATGCGTTTGGATGAACATTGTGAGTCTGTGGGGTGGGACAAGGGGTCACGTGGGTGTTCTGAGGTCCCAGGTCACAAGCACGAGCTAATGGAGTTGAGCCTTTCCTGAAATGGCCATCAGCCCCAAGGACCCTTTCTTGTTCCGCTTCTCCCAGCAAACCTTTGTAGCCTGGCACCTTCCCCGTGAAGCCATGGGCACCGCGCTCCGAGAAGGGCCGCTGAGGACGGGGCAGCATCTCAGAGGCTGCAAGTCGGACCAGGGCAGTCTGGAGGAGGGGCGACATCAGAAGAGGCGCAAAGAATGTCACATCGAGCAACTGCCCACAGTGCAGGTGCAGGTGGCCGGGGCCAGCGTCACCTCTTGCAAGAACTGACGTGAACAGCTTGTTGGAAATGTGCCGACTGTATAAAAGGACGCTTCCTGCACACCAGGCCAGCCAGAACCACCTTGCACCCGCTTCCTCACTTCACCCCTTCCACAAACACGCCCCCACACACATGGACACACTCGCAGACACACACACATGCAAACACTGTCAGCCCCGGTGTCCTCCCAAAGACTCACCCAGTGTGGACAGCTGGCTGGCTCTCAGGAGGGAGAGTCAGAATAGAACAGAACAGATGCTAGCCACGGGGAAATGTGGAAGGAGAAACACAGAAGGACATGCCCAGCCAGAGAGGGGGGAGGAAAGTGCTTCCGAAACTGCAGGAGCAATCATGAAGTGGTACCTGGATTGGGGTTATGTGTCAGCTTTCTGCCAGAGATCTCAGAGGGCTTTACCAGCATCATTGGAGAGGGGCTGTCACTTCCATTTTGGCTGGGGGGGGGGGGCGGGGATGCATTAGGGAGAAGAACTGAATCCATTTGGCCAGGGGCAATGAGTAAGCATGATGGGGAAGGCACCCAGGGTCCTTGCTCTGAGCCTTCTCCATTGGATTAGTTCAAATGCCTGGGAATCCGGCCTGCACACTGCCATCCCAAGCATTCCTGCCCTGGACACCCCATGGGACCCCGGGCTGCAGAAACTTTCCCTTCCATTAAGAAGGAATCACATGCCACAGGAAGAGGCGGTCTCTAGTCCAAGGCTTTGTCTGCCGCCCCATCGCTTATCATTTGTAACAATTTTTGTAAACACAAACCAACTTGGTTATCAGATTTGCAGCTGCCAAAGATTTGGGGACGTGGTTCATTCCTTGGATGACAGAATTATATCACAAAACAAGCTTTTTAAAAGCTGGAACGATGGGTCCCAAAAATAACGATACAATTTTAAGGGAATTAATGCAAAATCCTAAGCTTGGGTTCAGAATGTCAACATCACTGCTACATGGCATAGGAAACCAATAATAACGATCTCTGTGGAAAGGATCTCAAGTGTTCAGTTGACTCAAATGTATATGGAAAAACTTCCACGAAAGCTAATGCAACTAAAGACATGTTCGTGGACATATACAGTCATGCAGTTAAAGAAAATTATTACTGAAGGTGACATTAAGGTCATCTGACCCACCTTCATTACCTTATGGGACTGAAGCCTTTACTGAAGAGTAAATAGAATGGATATAAGACGGGTTCCATCTTGGGTACCAGTGCTAACCAATGGCAATTCACTGTCTGGAAAATTGATTTTGAGAATTCTGAATCCTTCTCTAGGCTCAGCAGAAAGAAGGGCTGTGACGGTTGGGTGATTCTACCATGGTTTGGAGCAGGAGCCTAAGAGTCACTGATGCAGACAGTGCTGGGCCCCACCTCTTCAGCCCCATGGAGCCTATCCATTCCAGAGTGTTCTGCATTGGCTCCTATACAGCACCTGCTATCTCTGCCTGGAAATTTCTCCTCGTCTGCCCTGGGCCAGGCTGGAGTGCTGTGGAGTGAGTCCCCTCTGATAGACGAGAGCTTCAGGATAAGTATCTTCACTTCTGTGCCCAGTGCGGGGAATATTCCAGTGCGGGGAATATTCCGAGGGGTTCTCTATAGTGTGTCCCAGAGTTGGCCAGCAGGATCAAGTCTCAGTTGCACATGACGGTAACCTGGCTTTACCTTTGACCAGCTTCCTTTCTTATCTATCCCACCTCCCCATCCCCTGCAGGTGCTTCCTGAAAGCATGTCCCAGATGAACCATGTGCACTCAAATCCTTATCTCAGGATCTGCTTCTGGGGAGCTGACCTCCCAGACAGCTACATAGTTGCCATCCAGATGGAACAAAGGAAATAACATCCACCCCAACCCCAGTCCAGTGATCCTACGGAGTAGAGTGTGGAAGACCAGATCACTGAGAGACCAGGGCACAACCTAAGGCCTGAGACGGGGATTGTGGAGGTTCTTGTGTTTCCTCCAGTAAGGCAGGGCTCAGACAGAAAGGAGTGATGAGTTTGGAAAACGGGGAGGGCAGATCTTTAATGACATGGAGGCTGTTTAGCACTGAGGTTTCCAACACTGGCTTTGACTTCACAGTTCTTCGTGCACAGGTCAGCTCTGCTCCCTACCATCTGTGTGATCTTAGATAAGTTTTTAAAATTTGTGTAAACTCCTCTAAACCTTAATATCTTTATACTTTAAACTCTAATATCGCACTACCTTCCTCCAGCCCCTTCTGCCAGCTCTCACCCCGACTTCCCTTCCAAGGCCCTGGTTTGTTTAAAATCCCCAGGGACTCTTTGTTTTCCTTCCTTGTAAGCATATTTCTTGCAAACACTAATCTCAAGAGGCTAATTTGGTGCCATCTGGAGACAGCACTTCCGTCCTCCCCAGCACACCGCTTAGGAGATGTGTTTGCAAGGAGCCCCAGGCAGGAAGCTCGGCAGCCCAGTTCCAGGGGAACATATGGTAGAGGGAAGCCACCCACGGGGCTCTGGGAGAAGGGCTGAAAGACAACTTCCTTTCTTCACTGATCTAGTTGTGAACAAAAGGTTCATGAACAACTTGGGCGGTGGGCTTGACCAAAACCGGTGTTGGGCGGTCCCCCCCCCAGCGTGAGACCCAGCCCGTCCGGACTGGGCAGCTCAGACTGGCTGTACCATCAACAAGAAGTCACCTCCCTTCCTTATCCAACATGGGGTCTGCCTTCATTGCCCCAGCCCCGCCCCGGCACTGCAACAGGGCCATCGCATCCAGACTCTCTAGAGAGAGTACACACACACAACAAACTGCTGCTTTCTAAAAACATCTAAAATCTGAAAAATAAATGAATAGCTTCAGATCACACGCACAATACTCCCAACAACATCAAAATTAACCAAGGTTATTCACGTAATGTTATGTCGATTCCAATCTACTTGCATTTCTCATAAAAATATACCATATTTGAAAACCAATTTGCAGGTTAGAATTCCTAAGTTAACAAGTTCCTGAGTAAGCCCAATTCATTTGCTGGATAAAACACAGCTAACCCTAAACGGAAAGGCATTCTTACCAGCCAGTCATTCTTCAAGTCAACAAGCATTGATTGATGGTCTGCCCAGCAGGTGTCATTTTAGGTGCGAGAGATTCAACCTTGAACAAAAAAAAAAAAGACAAACTCCTTGCCTCCATGAAGAAATTCTTGCAAACATAAAACAGCATTCGGTGTGGGGTGTAATTGCTGAATGGTGTGGGTGAAGTCTATTTTGATTCAGAGTGCCTGAGCCTACAGAAGTCTGGACACACCAGCCCTGAACATTGCCTCAGCCATCTTGTACACCGTTAACTCATAACTAAGGAGATATGGTGAAGTATGAAGACGCAAACCTGCATGTTTTGTCCGACAGATGGCCGCTGGAGGGTCACAGGAAGAACAAGACATGGGCACACCTCAGAGCGGAGGAGAGACCTCATCGGGAGGCAGGGCTGAACTTGAACAAATTCCATGCCTTTTCTACTCACCTCCCATGGTAGTATCTTCACTGAAGATACTTGTTCACAGTTGGGGAGTAGTTCACATTATTGCCCTGGTGGTAGAATGCAGCAGAATCCTAATCCTATAAGAAGGGAGTGGGATTTGGGGCGCCTGAGTGGCTCAGTCGGTTAAGTGTCTGACTTCGGCTCAGCTCATGATCTCGCGGTCCGTGAGTTCGAGCCCCGCGTCGGGCTCTGGGCTGACAGCTCAGAGCCTGGAGCCTGCTTCCGATTCTGTGTCTCCCTCTCTCTCTGCCCCTCCCCCGTTCATGCTCTGTCTCTCTCTGTCTCAAAAATAAATAAGCGTTAAAAAAAAATTAAAAAAAAAAAAAAAAGAAGGGAGTGGGATTTTTCCAAAATAAGGGTATAATTTGTATTGCTTAGGGTAGAGCGGAGTGGCCCTATTTCTGAGGAAACAGAGCAGATTTCAAGACAGGAGGCACCCCCTCAAAACAATACTTCTTTATCTTCTCTCTTGGACCCCAGGAATAGTTGTATTTAGCATCCAGGATAACTTTTAGCTCTCACCGCCATTCGATTTCCGTAACTCCATGCTCACAAATGCACAGACTTGCGCAGGCGACATGACAGGGCTTGATGAAGGGCAGTAAAGGGAAATGTGTCCTCCCTCATCACCACCGAGCAGAGTCGATCTCTACTCTGAGTTCTGGTGATGTCTTTACGTCTGAGAACAGGGTAGGCTTTTCCAAATGTTCAGTTCTATCTCAGGTCTTTCAGGAATGCCTTCAGGTTTTCCTGACACAGGTATGAGACACTTCTCGTTAAAATACACCTAAGTATTTCATATGTCTAATTATTGTAGATGAAGTTTTTAATTTCTATCTTCTAATTAGTGTCCTACTCCTATTCTTATTCTATTTATTCTATTCTATTCTATTCTATTCTATTCTATTCTGTAATTTCTGTGTATCCTGTTTCCATGGATAAAGACTGTTAAATTGTTGGCTAATACCCCCAAACACTATGTGAAATAACAGTGACTTTAGTGCTCCTGGTTTTAGCAGCAATGCCAGTGTTTTCCTCATCAAATAAACACGCCAGTTTTGGGGGCTGAGATATTGAAGTACTCGTATACTTTTTATGTTTAAGGAGTATCTGACTTCTATTTATTTCAGGTTTTTTTTTTTTAAGTTTGTTTATTTTGAGAGACAGCACGAGTAGGGGAGGGGCAGAGAGAGAGGGAGAGAGGGAATTCCAAGCAGGCCCCAGGCTGCCAGCACAGGGCCTGATGTGGGGCCCAAACTCACGAAGACGCAAGATCACGACCTGAGCAGAAACCAAGAGTCGACACTTAACCGACTGAGCCACCCGGGCACCCCTATTTCAGGGTTTTTAATTATAAATTTTGTGTGTGAATTTTGTCAAACTCTTTTTCAGCGTCTATGGAAAAGGTCATTTGATTTTTTTCTCCCCTCAGTTCTAATAATATGTAGAATTTAATTAATGGATTTAAAGATATTTAACCATCCTTTCAATCCTGAAATAAGCCCTACCTGGTCATAATGTATTCTTGGAACTATTCATATATTTTTCTGGGACCAAACATAAAGAAGGGTTTTACTATGTGAACTTAACCATAACACTAAAATAAGTAAAAAGAAAAAAAATAATTAAATGATAATACACAATATTTTTCTCCTTTTATATAGTAGGCCTTTATAATTTTCCTGAAGATTACTTCTAGCGGCTCTTTAGCAGATAATTTCAGCCAGCCTCTTGAGCAACCTAGGATATGAATTATTGGGTCTTGCAGATTTGATCATAATAAATCTGAGCAATTTTAAACACTATCCTTTCCTGATCCTGATTCAGTCTATGGAAGGAATACAGTTGTTTGTGGTACTACTTAGGTTACTGATATCCAAGGGGTTCTTTGGAATACTTCTGTATTTTCAGCTCCCCAACTATTTTTTTTTCCTTTTTAGTTAAAAAAAAGTCTTTCCTTTTAATCTTTTCATGAGTCTAAAGCATAACCTTATGTATTTCTATTTTATTTTCTATCTCTTGGAAAATGCATTTTAGTTTTCAATTTTGTTGTTATTTATGTTGGGTCTTTGGCTAGTTTCTTTCTTTCCCCTTCTCTCCTTCCTTTCTTATAAGCTATTACAGGAGATTATGTTATTTTTTTCCAAATATTTATTTCCCCCTTTGCTGTATTGCCTACTGCTGTAAGACTAGTGTGCCTCCCATGAGAAGGGTGTCCATCTCACCCAACTTCGGTTGGACTTGGCCATGTGATGCTCTTGGATCAATGGCATGTAAGCAGAAGTGACATATTCCACGTTCGAACAGAAATTTTAAGAGTTGTTGCAAGTTTCATAACGTATACAGCTACCAAAGTGATACTGCCTCCATGGGAAAGCTTTTTATTTTTCCTAGTGATGCTTCTTTAATGCAAAGCATTTTTGAAACTTCTCTTTTGGAATTACCTCCAGAGTCCCTTTTGAAAATCTTTAAGAGAGGCAGAGCTTCATCTTTCTGATGGCACATTTACTCTTTGAGAACAACCTAAAGCCTATCACAGCCAAGGACATTGCAATGGGGAAGAGCATGAGTTTAGATCAAGGCACACCTGTATTCCAATCACAGTTCTGCCCTTTTGTTTCTGTGGCAGTTGACTCAGGGAGATCCTCTGTGAATGGGAACAATAATAGTGCTGAATATTTTTGGTAACTGGTATCCATTCCTACTCCCTTCTGCTCCCTTTACTAGATCACAGGAAAGAACGATATTTCCCAGGATATCTGATATTTCTCTGGTTGTGGGCACACAGATGTGTGTCAGGCTCTGTGTGCCTCTGCAGGGGCCCCCAGGCCCCCCTCTGCCCTCACCCACCTTTGTGCTGATGGTTGACCATGACATTAGTGGAAATCTCTTGTAGTATCTTAATATGGACTATAGCAGCCATTGCCTGATTCTCTGAACCGTAGTGGTGAAGCTGAGAGCTGGTGGTGACCTTCCTTAACTTTTCTTCTGCTAGCCCTTCTAAACCCCAAACTGCTTAGAAACCTTCGGAGGGTTCTGTTCTTCTGATTGAACAACTGATCTGTCATGGGATTGCTGAATATATTAAATGAAATGATGTATTTAATATGCTTAAGATGTTGCCCCCAAATATTCCATAGGTATTACCATTGTTAAGAAGGTGACCGAAGGGGGGCTCCTGGGTGGTTCAGCTGGTTAAGCGTCCAACTCTTGACTTCGGCTCAGGTCATGATCTCGCAGTTCATGGGATTGAGCCCTGCATCAGGCTCCACACTGTCAGCGTGGAGCCCATTCGGGACTCTCTCTCTCTCCCTCTCTCTCTGCTCCTCCCTTTGCTCTTGTGGGCTTTTTCTCTTTCAAATTAAGCATTAAAAAAAAAAAAAACATTAAAAAGAAAGAAGATGACCGAGGGGCGCCTGGCTGGCTCAGTGGGAAGAGCATGTGACTCTTGACCTCGGGGCTGTGAGCGCAAGCCCCACGTTGGGTGCAGAGATTACTTAAATAAATACAAAAAAAACTTTAAAAAATAATACAAATTAAAAAAAAAAAGCAGCTGATTAAATCTTTCTCTGTCACTGTCCACATTATTCTAGAAATGCCCTTTGCTCCAGACTCCTCTGTGATGTTCACACGCCAGCTCACAATCTCTTCTGTGTAACCGTATGGTCAATACGATTCTGTGTTGCCATCGACTATCCCACCTGCATTGATCTGCCCTGTCAAACAAACTGTAGGTGCCTGTCTTACTTCGTTCAGAAACTGTAGACTGGACAGCTTAAACAATAAATATTTGTTTCTCACAGTGCTGGAGGCTAAAAAAAAAAAAATAGAGAAAAGACAAGAAAAAGAAGGCGGTGATCAAAATGGGAAAAACACCGTAAGTCGAAAAAAAAGTGGCTATCTGGGTGAAATTGGTATTCACGCATGGTGTAGAAATGGGATCCAAAGACAATTGCTGAAGTGGAATTAAGCTCACTAAAGTAAGACTGTCATCTCCTAGAAATCCTTCTTTTAAAGAATAATAGCCACTTGTATGGATGAGTTTTTCAATATTGGTTGTTACATAAGCCATTAATTTTTAATCATGCTTTGAAGTATTATGCTCAGAGGTCCCTTCTATGCTGGGGAATATACAGGCTGTGAACTAAGGGAAGAAAAGTGTTTCCTGCCACCACCATTGTTACCACTTTTCTTTTTAAAAAAATTTTTTTTAACATTTATTTATTTCTGAGACAGAGAGAGAGAGACAGAGCATGAGCAGAGGAGGGGCAGAGAGAGAGGGAGACACAGAAACTGAAACAGGCTCCAGGCTCTGAGCCGTCTGCACAGAGCCTGACGCGGGGCTCGAACTCACGGACCGCAAGATCATGACCTGAGCCGAAGTCAGACGCTTAACCGACTGAGCCACCCAGGTGCCCCAGTTACCACTTTTCTTCCTCCTCCTCCGCAAAGCCCAGGCACCGGGATGGACTGAACCGACCAGCATCTTCTTATATTTTCTGTGATTATTGCCTTTAGACTCAACAACACCAGACAAAACTCCAACCATCATTCACACCTTGGGAAGGGGTTTACCTTATTCATATTTGATGTGGGTACTCAGCCTCCCTAGACAGCAAAGAAAGGGTTTCGGGAACAGAGTCGGCGTCATTAAGGGCAGATTAGGCTATCATATATGTATCTATAAATGTGGAGGAAGGCAGACCCAAAATAGAAGCTTTGAGAAAGCTGTGATCTTTTTGAAGATGGGCTCTGCTGTGAAGTACCCATTCAACTATTTATCAACAGTGGGGCGCTCATCGGCTCCTACTGTCTCAAGGATCGCCTGACGTAATTTGGTCATGAAAATGACAAGCTGTGGATGTATTAGCTCTGCGTCTACCTACAGTGTCATTAACAGTTAGAAGAGAACAGGATTTGCCTGTGCGTTGGCTTAAGGCTACATTATTTTAATCATAAGACATCATGAAAAGGGAAGAAGGGTGTTTTCCTTTTCTGCTAACATTATTCTTTTTGGATATCTGGATAGAGGGAATCCAATATATTTCTTTATATGGAGTGACCCATAAGGTCAAGTTTCCTCATCTGCAGAAGACGGATAATAGTAACCACCTTGCAGGGCTACCAGGATTAAGATGACTTATATGAATTGCTTGAAAGGTCCCCGACCTTAAGTTCCCTACCATCTACTACAAGGTATCTGCTGTTCATCACATCAAAACTCCTCCCCAAAGGATGGTGATTATTGCAGACTCCCATGACTTCTCCTTTTCTCCTCTTGGATTTCTCTTTCCTTTAAATATTTCTCTATTGCTACTTAGTTTTACCTATTTCCATGGCTTTAAATACCACCCATGTGACATGACTCTCCAGTCCAATTCAAACTCATACTCTCTGCCTGGAATCTCCATTGGCATGTCTAATAAAAATAATTTCAACTCAACGTGGACAAATTACTGGTAGCCTCTCCCTTTCCCAACACACACACACACACACACACACACACACACACCATTATCCTCTCTTTGCCAAAGCTTTCACTATATGAATAAATGACATTACCACTTGCTCAGGTCCAAAACCTGGGGCTCATATTTGATTGCTTTCCTTCTCTTGCACTCTTGACAAGTAAGCCTAAGTTAGATAAGTGAATACCAGCATTCAAGGTTAAGAGCACAGCCATGAGAAAAGCCATGTAAAAATAGATGGAAAGCTGAGAAATGGTGAATAACCTAGAGCAGGTGGAAGGAAGTATTTCAAGATGAGTCTGGAAGGATGGTTTGGTCACAGACAATGATCATCTTTGAATAAAAACTTTATTGTTGACCCACAGCTAATACCATCCTCAATGTGGAAAAACTGAGAGCCTTTTTTCCCTATGGTCAGGAACAAGACAGGGATGTCCCCTCTCACTATGGTTATTTAATATAGTACTTAAGTCTTAGCTTCAGCAGTCAGACAACAAAAAGAAATAAAAAGCATCCAAATCAGTAAGGTAGAAGTCAGACTTTCACTATTTGCAGACCAATGACACTCTATGTAGAAAACCTGCAAGACTCCGCCAAAAAATTGCTGGAACCAATACATGAACTCAGCAGTTTCAGGATATAAAATCAATGTACAGAAATCAGTTGCATTTCTATACACCAATGGCAAAGCAGCATAAAAACAAATCATGGAATAAATCCCATTTGCAATTGCACCAAAACCAATTAGGTACTTAGGCATAAACCTAACCAAAGAGGTAAAGATCTGTATTCTTAAAACTATAGGACATTTATAAAAGAAATGGAAGATGACACAGAGAAATGGAAAAGAATTCCACGCTCATGGATCAGAAGGACGACATTGTTAAAACGTCTATACTATCCGAAGAAATGTACACACTTAAGACAATCCCCATCAAAATACCACCAGCATTTTTCACAGAGCTAGAACAAACAATCCTAAAATTTCTATGGAACCATGAAAGATAACAAATAGCCAAAGAAATCCTGAAAAAGAAACACAAAACTGGAGGCATCACGATTCTGGATTTCAAGCTATATTATAAAGCTGTAGTCATCAAGACAGTATGGTACTCGCATAAAAATGGACACACGGGTCAATGGAATAGAATAGAAAACCCAGAAATGCACCCACAACTATATTGTAACTGATCTTTGACAAAGGAGGAAAAAGTATCCAATGGAAAAAAGACAGTCTCTTTAACAAACGATGTTGGGAAAACTGGATGGCAACATGTAGAAAAATGAAACTGGACCACTTTCTTACAGCATATAAATAAATAAATTCAAAATTAAAAAAATTCAAAATGGATGAAAAACCTAAATGTGAGACAAGAAACCATCAAAATCCTAGAGGAGAACGCAGGCAGCAACCTCTTCGACCTCAGCCCTAGCAACTTCTCACTATACACATCACCAGAGGCAAGGGAAACAAAGCAAAAATGAACTGTTGGGACCTCATCAAAATTAAAATCTTCTGTACAGCGGAGGAAGCAATCAGCAAAACGGAAAGGCAGTCTACAGACTGGGAGAAGATATTTGCAAACGACAGATCTGATAAAGGGTTAGTATCCAAAATCTGTAAAAACTTAGCCATCGCAACACCCCAAAACCAAACAATCCGGTTAAGAAATGGGCAGAAGACAAAGAAGACGTCCAGATGGCCAACAGACACATGAAAAGATTCTCAACATCACTCCTCATCAGAGAATACAAATCAAAACCGTGATGAGATACCACCTCACACCTGTCAGAATGACTAACATTAACAACACAAGAAGTAAGAGGTGTTGGCGAGGATGCCGAGAAAGGGGAACCCTCTTGCACTGTTGGTGGGAATGCAAACTGGTGCAGCCACTCTGGAGAACAGTGTGGAGGTTCCTCAAAAAGCTAAAAATAGAACTACCCTAGGACCCAGCAATTGCCCTACTAGGTATTTACCCAAAGGAAACAAAAATACAGATTTGAAGGGGTACATGCACCCCGATGTTTATAACAGCACTATCGACAGCAGCCAAGCTATTTAGAGAGCCCAAATGTCCATTCACTGACGAATGGATAAAGATGTGGTATGTGTAAACATATATAATGGAATATTACTCAGCCATCAAAAAGAATGACATTGTGCCATTTGCAACAATGTGGATGGGGCTAGAGTGTATTATGCTAAGCAAAATATGTCAGTCAGAAAAAGACAAATACCACCTGATTTCACTCATATGTGGAATTTAAGAAACAAAACAGATGAACATGTGAAGTGGGGAAAGAGAGGGAAGCAAATCATGAGCGACTGAAAGATAGAGAATAAAGTGAGGGTTGATGGAGAGAGGTAGATGGCAGACGGGTTAGATGGGTGATTGGTATTAAGGAAGGCGTCTGTTATGATGAGCACTGGATGTTGTAAGTAATTTGTGTAAGTAATTGGTGAGTCACTGAATTCTACTTCTGAAACCAACATTGCACTGAATGTTAACTAGTTAGAATTTAAATAAAAATTTGGAAGAAAAAAAAAAAAACTTCGGGCAACCGCACATCATCGAGGGATTTTGAGCCTGCTCTGCGTTGGTATAGGAAAATAGCTTTGACCGTGGATTTAAATTGTGAGAAATTGGAGAAAGAAAAAACAGAAACCTGTAGCAATAGTTCAAGTGTGGCAAGAATCCGAACTAGACCGAGAATGAGAGAGATATGAAAACTCTCAATGCTAAAAGCAGAAAGACTTTTCTGATGGGACATGGAATGAGGAAGGAGTAGGAACATAAAGCAATTGTGAACCTTCCAGTCGGTGTCTCTTAGAAGACGAAAGAGCTGGGGCGCCTGGGTGGCTCAGTCAGTTGAGCGTCCGGCTTCGGCTCAGGTCACGATCTCGAGGTCCGTGGGTTCGAGCCCCGCGTCGGGCTCTGTGCTGACAGCTCAGAGCCTGGAGCCCGTTTCGGATTCTGGGTCTCCCTCTCTCTGCCCCTCTCCTGTTCATGCTCTGTCTCTCTCTGTCTCAAAAATAAATAAACGTTAAAAAAAAAATTAAAAGAAGATCAAAGTGCCAGATTCCAGGGTAAAGAACAGCTGAATGGTAGGTAGATTTTTAGAAGGAAAAAAAAATGAAGTTGGTTTTTTTAGTTTGAGATGCCTAAAATGTAGTGATAGAAATGTCCAGCAGAATTCAAAGCTCAGAAAAGAGGGCAAAACCAGAGAATGATCTGAGCGTACTGTCCCATAAACAACTTTGAATTTGGGGCCTCACCTAGTACCTAAGGTGCTAGGTGCTCGATAAATATTGTAATCGAATCTTATGCCTTTGGGAACAATCACTATAAAGATGATGTTGAAATTGTTGGAGTGGATGAACATGCCCAGGAGGAAAGGAGATTGGAGGACAGGGTCTTGAGGTATCCCTCTTCTAAGCCCGAGAGAGAGAACAATCATGCAAGAAGACTGATGTTAGGATGAGACCACAGGGGAATGTAGTGTCATGGAACCCCAGAGAGAAGGGAGGTTCAACGAGAAGGAGATTTGCTTCAACACTGGACACTGTTGCCAAAATGCAGAGGAGAACAAGCCCAGAGAGAATGTCGTTGGATTTGGCAGGTCATGTTCAAGATCTTCAATGGAGTGATGGGACCAGGAGCCATAGCACAGGGGCTAAGAAGTGAGTGTATGACATGAGATCACAGTGATACAGAGATATCCTGTAGTGCTGAGTCCTGGAAAATATCTTAGATATCTCCCCAGTGCAGCTTTATAGTTCTCTGGTAGTTACATGGGCATTAATAAATCTTTCAGTCCTTCTGTCCATGCATATAATCATTTGTTATGAGCATGTGAAATATGCCATTTGTGACAGTTCTATTCAGCTTTCCATCAGGGTTCCAAACCAAAGCGTAAATTTTACCCCAACAACACTGTGTGGCTGTCCCAGGGGAATCATGTATCTGCCCCAAGAAACGTCTGGGGCAGGATGGAATAAAAGCTTCCACCCTGTGTGCCTTTATAAACGTTGCTCCTAATTTAGAAAGTCTTTTGGTAGCTCAAGAAAATTCTTTACGTCCTCTAGGGGAGAGAGGGATCTCTTTATGATTGAGGGAAAAAACATCACGGTAAAGTGAGTCGTCGTCTCTTGATAACAAAGCGAAAAATAAGAACTAAGCAGGTTGAGAGAGATTCTAGTAATCTTCTTAGAGGCTACGATTTCAGATTTGCCAGAACCATCGTAAATGAAAAGATGATTTAACAAGAAAGAGGTTTAACCACAGGGAAAGGGAGAGTGGGGATGGGGTGGGGGGGAGAGCCGGGAAAGGTTTCTTTGTTGGCTCCTATCCTGCCCAGCTGAGACATTTGTAATTCTCTATGAGGCGACCCCAATTTCACCCTAGGGACACCTGCTTTAGGTCAATCCTTCCACCGGCCTGTCCCTGTCTGCCTTTGGACTTCTTCCCTGGACTCCTGGCATAGCCTAGACCCTGAGCAGGGGGGACCAGCCAGGCCTGATGCCTCCACACTTGCTCTGGCTGCCCCCCGCCCCGCTCACTGCTTGCCAGGGGGGGCACAAACATAAAAGTGCACCGGAACACCAAACCAACGATTTCACTGCGATTTTGTGTGGACTGGCAGGAAACTCCTCCTCACAGCTGAGACAGGCCCGCGGTGCACCTGTCTCATTATGTGAGAGGACGCAGAATCCTCCCAGCAGAACACAACCAGATGCCCTTAGTTCAAACCTCTCAGAGTTAAGCAGCTCCCAGGTAATTGCCTGCTTCTGGGGCCAGGATGAGGCGCCCTTGTACAGTTGTCCTTAAAACTCAAAACCCGCGCTTAACGAGGCACCACTTAGCACATGCCCTCTGCGTTTCTGAATTCGTCTGGAAAGGAATCCTTCAGCGATCGTTTTCTGTGCATCGTGTGGTCCCCGCCCCCGCACAGCGGTCTGCTTCATTTTCCTTTTTCCTCCGAGGCTGCGACCTGTCATTTGCCTTCCGCTGGCCTCGTGCACACTTTCTGTCTCTTCCCGGATTCTGCAAGAGCGCCTTGTTTCACTGTCCCCTTTGCATCTTCCACATCTTCCTCACGCGACAAGCGCTTTTGCCCACAGGGTCGTGCATCATCAATTTCCCTCCGGTTCTCTGGTTCCTCTATAAAGCCGTTCTTACTCATGCTACTTGTAAAGGAGGGAACTCTCTGGGCCGACACAAAGCATCAGAAGCTACCATCCGGGTGAAGAGAAGCGTGGGGTTTTTATTGACTGAAGCCTCCCAGGAAAGCCAAGCGACGACGTCTCCGTTCCCAGCGTCCCCAGCTGTGTGGTTGTCACAGATGTTACGGTCCTGCTGAGAGCTGGTGCCCCCACCGAAGGCGAAGGCGGAGATGAATGCCAGCTTCAATGTTGGTAAATGAAGAGGGTGCTTTAGAATCACGGGGAGTTCACCCGGGAGCTCTCAAGTAATCAGAAACTGCCACTTTTCCTTTCTCCCCTAAAGAGGAAATGCAAATAAATGAGGTGAGGAAAAGAGATTGAAACAACAAAAGCACCCAGTGAGAAGGATTGGTAAAAGTGAGGACAAAGGGCCATCAAAGTTGGGTGCAGGTAAAAAGACACTGTGAATCAAGCCTGTGTGGCTCAGTCGGTTAAGTGTCTGACGTTTGATTTCATGATCAAGTCATGATCTCGTGGTTTGTAGGATCGAGCCCCGCACCAGGCTTGGGATGCTCTCTTCCCCTCTCTCTCTCTCTCTGCGCCTCCCCTGCTCATGTTTTCTCTCTCAAAATAAATAAGTAAACTTAAAAAAAAAAAAAAAAAGAATGCATCTTTGGGAAGGAGATCAGACTCTGCGGTAACCTACAGGGGTGTAGAATCTTCATTCTCACGTCACTCAGGGGCTGAGGACATGAGATGGGTGGGGGCCAGGCTGGGGAGGGAGAGCTCTGGCTAAGGTCATCCAAAGCCAAGCTCAGGTTGACGTGCAATTCTGCATATTGCAAGACGATGCTTTAGAAAAAGACCCTTGCTAGGCTGAGTAGATGAAGTCAAAGTAATCCAGAGCACTTTCTAGTTCAAACTTTCATATTCTTCTTAGTGAGAGCACCACGGGATCTGGTGGGGGAGGGTGGCCAGAGCCACAAATTGGAGACCCTCTTTTTTTTAAGTTTATTTATTTATTTTGAGAGACAGAGACAGAGAGAGAGAGAGAGAGAACAAGCACTTGGTTTGGGAGAGGGGCAGAGAGGGAGAGAGAGAATCCCAAACAGACTTTGTGCTGACCGCATGAAGCCCGCCGGGAGGCTGCAATGCTCAAACCCATGAGCCCTGAGATCATGACTTGATCTGAAATCAAGAGTCTGGTGGCCAAATGATAGGGTTTTGGAGTGGTGTTAGGAGTCTGAAGCCCACAACCAAGGAAGAATTCTTGAGATATCTTGGGGGCAAAAAGGTGACTTTATTAAAGTATGGGGACAGGACCCGTGGGTAGGAAGAGCTGCCCCTGGACTGGGATTGTGGGGACTGACTTGTTATATATACTTGGGAGTCAGGGGTGGGGGGGGGGGAGGTAAAGTCAAGGAGAAGTTTCCAAAGGATTTTCATATGCTAAAGAAGACTCCCAGGATACTGGAGGCCTAGCTATTGTCAGGCTAAGGTTGGTTTTCCCTCTAGCAAAGCATTAAGACAGTAATGAGTTCCTGGAGAAACGCTATACTGCACCTGCCTCAACTATTTGTCAACAGTTTATTTGCAGGTTATAAAAACCTTTCATTTTACCTGCATTTCCTTCTGCCTCTGTTTCCCACCTGGAGGCTTAACCCACTGAGCCCCCCGGGCGCCCTGGAAACCTTCTTTTTTATACTAACAACGCCCCCCCACTCCATACCCCACGCCAAGTACACCCCAGAATGTACTTCAGGACGGGCACAGTGGTCTGGCCTGGGTTGTGCTCCCTCTTTGGCTGATTCTGTTCACTCCCCATTGGAGAAAATGCTCCTCACTTTTAAATGCCTGTATATGTGGCTTTGCTTTTGAAAAATCTTTGGGTAGACCAGCTGGAGCGGCTTCGGAAAAGCTCAGTGCCATATAGCTGCAGACAGAGTCCACACTGCTCATTTTAAATGGCACGGATTGCCCAACAGTGGCTTGCCTGATGCAGTTACCGTGGACACATTCTGGCTGGCAGGGAATGCCACAAAATCCATTACGCCGATCAATGCCGGGCTGCACGTAGCGTTGCCTGTTACTTTCGGTTCACTCCCCAGCGCAAACGTCATTTCAACTGTGGCACACTTTCTTACCTTTTCTTGTCCCCTCACTCCTGGGAATTGTTCCTACGGGCATAATTCAAGGGCAAGAAAAAGCTACCCGCATGAAGATGTCATTGCAGCTGTCTCTAGAATGGCAAAATATTAGAAAGATTTAATACCGCGTTACACAGGAATATCTAAGTTACAGTAGATCGATTTGAGAGACTATTATATAGCAATAAATACAATGACGATAACGATTATGTAGCAAAATGGGAAATGCCATATTAAACATAAGAAGTGGAATAAAAATATGCTGGCTATAGTTTTTTTTTTTTTGTATATACATAGAGACTGGAAAAATAAAGATAGTGGGCTACGCATGAATTTTTTTAAATAATGTCTTTTAAATGTTGTTTTTACAGGGCTGCCTGGGTGGCTCAGTCCGGTAAGTAGCTGCTTTGGATTCTGTGTCTCCCTCTCTCTCTGCCTCTCCCCTGCTTGCACTGTGTCTCTTTCTCAAAATAATAAATAAGCACTAAAAAAAATTTAATGTTGTTTTCACCAATAAAAATCATACAGGAAACAGAAAATAATAAATACTTGTTTGCTCAATATTAGCTGAACTATTATTGTGTCTCCGTGCGTGTGTCTGCATGTGTGTGTGTGTGTGTGTGTGTGTGTCTGCACAGATGTGTATACGTGTACATGTGTGTCTGCATGTGTGTGTACGGTCTAATCATTTATTTAGTAGATTTAAAACCAGGGTCCTAGGAATCAACACTCAACCCATTTTCATTACTTGCTGGATGATTTTCACTAATCTTTTTAACACCTCTAGTTGTAAATTCATCTGTTTATAGGAAGAACAATTTTTATAGGAGAAGTTCAGTAAGTGTTTCATGGGCACTGGGAAGAGGTCAAACTCCCGTGACAGACATGAGCTTTGTTTCTAGTAGATGCTTTTCAAACTCTTGAGAAAGGGTGTTACAGTGTCAAGAACTTCTTTCGTGTTACTGGAATAGGAAGGGAAGAAAAGGTATTCTCCGAACTGTCCTTCATTCCGGTGTCTGTCAGAACTTCCTTTCTATGGTAGGAAAGTGTGTGTGATAGGTATACTCAAAAGCATACCTGTTGAAACAAAACACTAATGGAATGAGTAGGTCCCCCTAAGGGACAAGAGGGAACAGATGTGACTGTGTTTCCCCACTCCCCACTCTGCCCGCACAACCAGCCTACAGGGCTCTTTGGTCTACTATTCCGAGGAAGAGGCTTTACCGAATTCCCTCACCTAGGATGAGAACTGAGGTCCCAAACGGGACCGAAGTTTTGATACTAAATTACTGAACGTCGATAGGTACTCAAGAAAGTGCCAAAACACATCCATCTCTTTCAGGTGATAATATCACAGTGGCACCTGGGTGGCTCAGTCGGTTAAGCAGCGGACTTTGGCTCAGGTCATGATCTCACTGCTCGTGGGTGTGAGCCCCGCGCCCGGCTCTGTTCTGACAGCTGGGAGCCTGGAGCCTGCTTCGGATTCTGTGTCTCCCTCTCTCTCTGCCGCTCCCCCACTTGCTCGCACGAGCGTGCATGCGCACTCTCTCTCTGTCTCTCAAAAATAAACATTAAAAAAAATTTTTTAAGGATGATAATAATTACAATGATCACGGCAATTACTTTCCTTCAAGTCATTCAATCATAATATGTCATAGTTGTCTTTTTGTCACCAATATGTGGCACACTGTCCCTCCAGCGCCATGCTGGGCACACGGTGGGTGCTGAATAGGGAGTGAGTCTTGCATCAACATCAGGGAAACCTGGGCCTATGTGCCCTGCTCTACCTTAGGGCCTGTTCCTATATCTCCATGATTTATGGTTTTTTTTCTGCAAGAAATTATTCTATTTTTTCTTTTTTTAAAGGTTTATTTATTAATTTATGAGAGAGAGAGAGAGAGAGAGCACAAGCCCAGGAGGGGCAGAGAGAGAGGGGAAGACACAGAATCCAAAGCAGGCTCCAGGCTCGGAGCTGTCAGTGCAGAGCCCGACACGGGGCTCGAACCCATGAATTGAGAGATCATGACATGAGCCAAATTCGGACACTCAACCAGCTGACCCACCCAGGCACCCCTATTTGATTTTTCAAATAAGTAAATATAACCACGTGGCATAAAAATTTTGAAAGAATAGCAGTACACAGGAAAGTAAGTCTCCTTGCTACCCCTTTTCCCTAAGTCACCTGCATCCCTTTCCAGTGATATCTCTGCAGATACGTATATGCACATAGAAAGATTTTAAAAGCAACTTCAAAGCATTCCATAGTGTGGGTGTACTTAATTTGTTTAAACAGTTTCCTATTGATTACAATTGAGGTTGCTTCCCATGGTTGCTCTTGCACCCAGGGGTACTGGTAAAAAAGAAACTGAGGTGTATGAAGACATTTTAGGAGTTTGGGGAAACAACAATTCAAATCAGGCAGCCGCAGGCTGGACGAGGCAAGGAGCACTCCACTAGCAGAGACTTGTGTAGAGAAAAGGCAGAAACCAAGCATGGAAAACGCTGACTGGCTGTAGCTTGAAGGCTAGTTGGCTGTTTTGACTGGCTGCCCTTGGGTTTCCATCTCGTGACCTTGAGGCATTTTCAGGCCTAGAGTTTGGTCTGTTTACGTCTGCCACATCCGTCTAATGGCCCCTTGCTGAATCAGATTGGCAATCGAATCAATTGTGTGCACGTGTAAGCATGTCTGTAGCACACTGTGCCTCGATGAGGAATTGCTAGAAGGAATGGGACAAAGAATGGATACTGGGGATATCTAGACATCTATGACTCAGCTGAGACCAGATAAAACTTATAAATTAATTTACAGAGATTGGACAATTTCTGATGACTTCGTATCCAAAAGCTTGATGAGTGTTTCTATTTATTCAGTTCTCTTGTGTCCTTCATCTTAAAGCTTCCTTCATCTAAGACTTCCTCATTTCTGACTTAATTTTATTCCTAGCTGTTTTCCATTCTTGTTGCTATTAAATAATGTGGTCTTTTCTTTAGACTTTCTCTTCTGATTGTTGTTTGTATATGCAAAGCCCATCGACTTTGATGTGTTAATTGTGTAAAAAAAACAAATTTCTGTTAGTTCTCTTAGGTTTTCTTTTTTTTTTTTTAAGTTTATTTATTTTGAGGAGGGGGGGGGCGGGGTGCGGAGAGAGAGAATCCCAAGCAGGCTCTGTACTGTCAGAGCGAAACCCAGTGTGGAGCTTAAACTCACGAACCGTGAGATCATGACCTGAAGCAGAAACCAAGATTTGGATGCTTAACTGACTGAGCGACCCAGTCGCCCCTCTCTTAGGTTTTCTAGCTTACAATTACAACACCTGTAAAAACTAATGCTGTATCTCCTCCTTCCCAGATTGTAACCCTCAATTGTTTTTCTCTCCTAAATGAATTAGCCAGTATCTCGAGTAAAATATTTCAAGTGGATACCCTTGTCTTGTTCCCAACTATAGTAGTAATATCATTTTCATTATCCTCAATCAAGAAGCCTGGAATAGAAAATTCCATTGTTTTCTGATTCATTGAAATGGAAAGTAAACACACGCACACATTTTAAAGCATTGCTTTATTAGAAACGTTTTGTGCAATGTAACTGTACAATCAATCATCCTGCAACAAAAAGATGAAATGGATAAACCTGATACATTTTTCTATCATCCATACTCCAGAAGACCCAAAAAAAAAAAAAAAATCTTAAAGGTGCACCACGGTTTGGATATCAGCTTTAATTTCATGTAACGAGTAAAATTTATGAAGCAATAAATTATATGACAAAATTCACAGATTAGATAAGGTGAAGATATTAAAAATAACAGTACTGAATCACTTATACAAGGAGGCATTAACCAAAGGGTACAATGTTGTTTTCTCGAATGCTTTCAGGAAGGGTTTCTTTCTTTTTTCTGAATGATTTCTTTTCAGATTTCCAAGAAAATCTCTCCATTGCCAAGCAGTAAGTGGTTGTTCCTAGTATGGTTTTTGTGGTGGATTGGGACTGAATGGTTGATTAGGACAGCAGGGTGGGTAGGTCTGTTGAAGCCTGTCTGAGCTGAGCCGGACTTCCGGGGCTTACCAAGGTGTGGGAAGCTGAGGGTTCCCTAGCAGGATTCCCAAGGTGATCACGCGTTCTTAAGTGAACAAAAAAGCCCCATGGCTCGAAGCCTCGAAAAGACATTGAAGCATATTAGGAAGCGCATTCTACCCATCTCTGACCCCTACTGTCACTCCACAGGTCCCCAGCTCTGTGCCTTGAGGAAAGCTCACTGGTCTTCGAAGGCTGTTTCGTCATCTACAGACATCTATAAGGCTGATACGAGAATTTAATGAGATAATGATTATAGAGGTCTTAGGACAGTCCCAGTGCACACAGTTGAGCCTTTCCACATTCCTGGAGTGGGGAATCCAGCCTTACTACAGAGGAAGAAAGGTTTCCAATGTTAGATTTGGGGGAACATCATTTCGATCTTGAAATTTCAGGAAGTTGGAAGGAACAGAATTGTTACCAAATGAGATCATGCCCTAACTCAGGCTGGTCAAAGATAAATGGGCGGCCATTTGAATGCCAGCATCTCAGCCTGGTGGGCAGAGTAACCTGTGACTCATTCTCTCATACCACGTCACAGGGAAATCAGACTCCAGGTCACCATTTTTCAATCTGCACTTTGGCTTGTGGTCTTGACTATCTCCGTAAAAGCTTCAATTTGCATTGTGGTTTTGGTGATTTTAAATTCAGGCCCTGACAAAAACTGTCCTATATTATGGTTTGGAACACAAGGTCCCAGGTCCTCGAAGGTCACAGTGGCTGAAGAAGGGACTTGTCCTGAGGAGGTCATGTGGCCAGAGGAAATGTGCTGGCCTTTAGCAGGCTTCCTGGTTGACTCTGACAGCAGCATAAAGTACAGATGGGTGGCAGCACATGGTTAGAGCATCACTCACCTGCCCTGATACTTACTCAGGTGTCTTGACAAAGAAACAAACACACTGTTCACTTCACTTGGAGGTCCTAGAGAACTCTTATCTGGGGCACATTGACAGCTGTTATTAGCTTCCAGAATTTTCAAATATGTCATGACGTCACAGAAACACTCATGATCGTATCTGAGTAACACGAAACACTTGGCTTAGTGCCTGTTAAGATGTCTTGTGTCTGGGAGCCTTCCCAAAATGATGCATGTCAAAGTAGACATTTGTTACTGGTGATATGGTCAATCCTGACTCTTCCCACGTTTGGCTTCACTGGAATTAATTCAAGGATTCAAGGATTCCAAGCGGCATGTCACAAGGACATCACACCTTCCTGACATGATCATAAATAATTCACTAATTTGGTCCATCGTTAAAAAAAACAAGAATTCCTAGAGCAAATTAATTATACTTATTATTGAAATCTGTACAGTGTATTTTTTTAAACGCTCAAGATAAAATTGAGGAACCACAATCAGCAAATTCACATGTTGTGCTTTTGCTTTGTTCTCTGGACCCTGGCCAGGTGCTGGCTGAAGCAGGGTATCTCTTTGAGGACACAAGTGCTGCCCAGCACGGGAGGCTTCGCAAAGCACCAGCTGGCTTCCGGAAATGACAGTGAGACTTCAGGAAATGACAAGAACTGTCCAGCGCCCACGGATCCTAACGAAAGGAGGGCCATCACTATTCTTGTAAGTATAAATGAGAACAGAAGCAAAAAAAAAAAAAAAAAAAAAAAAAACCCCTCAACAAATCAATTAGACTTATCAAACTGTGGCAAGCAGTTCCTAAGCTCAACACTGTGCAAAAGCTTGAGTCTGGCTGCTGTCACAGCCGTGTACATGATGGAAATCAGTATTTGTTTGGACCATGACTTCCCCCAGAGAACGCGGTGCTGCACAACATAGATTGGCAGGGTCTTAATAGGACTTTAATAAAATCTATGATCCATTAAAGTGTAGGTTAGACCAAAAAAAAAAAAAAAATCAAGCGGGTTTCTTTACTGAGCTCTGTCCCAGTCTGATATGCTAATGTGCACTGTGGCTCTCCAACCGGAAATGATGGCATGGCGTATTTCCCAAACGGATCTGACCGAGGGAGACCTGTTCATTTGTGGAGCATCTCTTAGAGGCTGCTGTGCTCCCTGCACCTTGGGAAATGCTGGCTAATTGAACGTAGCCTGTTTTACAGCTGCCTCCGCAGGGAGGGGCCTGCAATGCCCCACATTACTGAGTATTTACTACCTTACAGAGGCCTGTGCCGCCTTCCTGAGTACTGTATTGCCTTCCTGAGTATGCACTGCCTTCCTGAGTATGCACTGCCCCACTGAGCAGGCACTGACTCAGTGCAGAATACTATACCGCACTGAAGGTTTCCACGTCCATGCCCTGCCTGGCACTGAGCCAAACAGGTTTGCGAGGAAAACAGGAGAGGCCCAGATGTTTAAACATGTCACCCGATCCCTTCATGCCCCCGCTCCCCTTCCTGCTGTCATTGCGGGTGAACTTCGGGATGTCCCGGTGAAACACCCTTGCCGCACAAACAGGTGTTGCCACGATAGGAAAACCGAATGACTGTACCTCACTGACAGGCTGTTACTTTAAAGGAATATCTTTTGGAATTCTTCATATTAATTCTTCTGAGATTTTAGTGACTCACAGGAGAAGGTGAAAAGCTGTTAATTCCAGATTCTGGGGTTAATTAGCCTTCTTATATCATGTGCCTGTAGGAAAGTATAACAGGTGTGGCGAGAGAGAGACTTACGTTTAGTTTCCTTTTAACGGGTTCTTAAATCAGGAGATATTTTAATTGCAGCAGAAAGCAAGACGGCACAGGGAAAGAGACATTTTTCTAGCAGGATTCACCCCCGACTTCTGTCTAATGGGGGCTGAGACGAGAAGACGTTCAAGTCTTGCGCAGAAGACTCGCGGTAGGGACACGAGGCAGGTGCCTCCGGCTGACATTCGGAAGGAAATTCAGATCGGTCCCCTCCTGTATTCCCATATGCGGTCTCCAGGATCTCGGCCCCAGGAGAGCCAACAGGGACCACCTCCCTGCACGGAGCCCTCCAGGCCCTATCTCCACAGTGGATTCAGGCACATGGGTCATGCAGGGGAGGTGAGCGAGGCCTCCCACGCATCTATATTGATGGCGTGGCCACTCCCCCTCCGCCCCCCATGCTGTCCTGCTTCAGGCCTGGGCTTCCCGGACACCAGCTGTCACACAGGAAGCTGAGGCCTCTCTTTCTCCCGCCTCCTTTGCTGGCTGGAGCTGCAGGATCATGGCCTGCAGAGTTTCCTTCACCATCTGGAGCTCCCTCTTGAGAGACTGTGCGAACGTTGTTAAGGAACACACGCGAAGGTGACGGGCGGCCCTCCGCAGCCTCCCAGGGATCTCATAACAGCACGTGTGCCTGCCGGAAGCAGATGGGCACTGCCATCTAATTGCGGTGTCGAGTTCTCCCAAATTGTAGAAATTAAATATTAATACAAATTTTACACTTCGTGCAAGAGCGATTGCAATCTCTATGAGGCCTGAGGTTATTAACTCTCTCAAGGAAGGTTTCAAAACGGAAAAGGGAGACTCAGCTCTTAGACCGAAACAGATGGCCAACTGGGATGCTCCATGATGTTGGGTCAGCCTGACTCCTGCTAAGGCCCAGGCTGGGGCGGGGCAACTGTTCCCGGTGCTCAGGCAGCCGAAAAAGGCAGAAGGCTGGAAACGAGAGCTTCCTCAAGAAATCTAGGATTTGGGGGCCACCGTGGGTCTGGACTTATGTGGGCCGTAGGTCACCTTGTGCAAATCACTTGGAACCTCAGTTTTATCGTGAAACAATGATTTCTAAGCCCCTGTCGATTCCACTGTGCCGTCACGTGTCATTTATAACCCCCAGCTACTTGTGAAATAGCCCTTCAGCCCACTCAAGATTTGACAGAGTGCGGGGAGCTTGCCTTTTCTGGGTGGGCTGGTTGGGTTTTCCATCAACTGTTGGGTTGTTAGTTTCCTGACCTGAAAAGTTGCTTCTCCCATAGAGAAAACCATCGCAGAGAACTTAGCAAATAATAAACAAGGCTGTCATTCTCTTAAGAAATGAACCCTTTCCTGAGACTACATTTAACAAATGGTGGTTTTTCTCTCCATGGTCAGGTCCCTGTTTCCTCTTGTACCTGGAGTCAGAACAACTCAAAGATGAACAGGATGAGAGACAGATGACATCCTTTTCGATTCATAAGCAAATTAATTTAACTTCATCCAAGAGGAATGAAGGGGGATATGGAAATATGTCAGTTAAACATCACTTCAATACTGTTAAGTCATCACATGAGGTCAGACGACTTAAACATTACCAGACCAGGTATGAAGAAAACAGAAAGCTTTGGGAAAAGTAGATTGTAGAGATCTTACCATTCACAGCCTGTCAAGGCTACAATGTTGTTTTATTTAAGTACAATGTCAGTGCAATGTCAAGAGAAAAAGAGCCCCCCAGGTTATGACTGTAGAAAGCTTTCTCTTTCTTTTTTAAATAAAGAACTCCCGGAGGATCCTGGGAGTTATGCAAATGAACTTCTCCTAAGCAAAAATGCTGAACCACCCTGAAAAGCTTCTGGCAGCTTTTCTTCCTGAAGCTCCCCTCCAGACTTCATCTTTCGTGTAATTTACATTCATTGACTATGATGGTTCACTCCTTGCACTTGAGCTTGAGGGGAATGAGGGTGGGGATAAGCGGGTGCAAGGAAAGAAATAATCCAATATTTATATGTATTTTTTTTCTTTTTTAAAAAGCTTCATTTTCCTCCATTTCTCTGGACAGCTCTGCTAATCTTTAGTGAAAACATATATGACTTTGTACGAGTAAAAGCATAAGTGGTCCCAGACTAACTACCAAGCTGCAATTTAATCACAAAATTATGTCACATTTATAAAGAGTAAGCACAGAGCTTAAGCAGTGTATGAATCCTGACAAATTCCTGAGATGTAATTACCTTTGATACTCAGCCTGGGACTACACGCCCCTATTGGTAATAGGGTTTTTGAGAGACACAGGTTTTTGAGAGAAATGACACAGGTTTTTGAGAGAACCGACCCAAAATGAGATGCTTCTTAAAGAACTTGTACAATTTCTAAGCCCTCGCAGAACACACTGAAAGGTCTCTTAAAAGAGACCGAGGGAGAAGCCACAAAGGAAGAAGGCTAAGTTACAGAATTAAACTAGCACGTCAGCCCTTCACACGACAAACAGCACTGACACAGAGAAGCCAGAGGATAGAGGTTGGAGCAAATGATCACCAGCAACAGAAAGCTGGCAAATCACTTGATGTTTTCACTGTCTCACTCAGAAACTGCATATGCTCGGGAATCTCTCCTCTACCTTCTAGAAGGGATGCTGCTCGATTCATGAACTATTTAATAAGCACCTTATTAGATAGTTCATGATCTTCGTGAATGAAATAAATTCACCATTCGATCTTCAAAAAATAAAATAAAAATAAAACACATAGTCTCATACCTTCCTCACAAGGCTAGACTTAAAAGAAATACTCTTTTTTCTTGTGAGCGTATCGTGCCTTTTGTGAGGCACTATTAGACTTAAGGTTTATGCACTAATGTAGCAGATACAGCAAATACCTCAGGCTCTGTCAAAGCAGGACTGGATATCGAGATCCTGGATGCCTCATTTAGTGAGCCTATGGAGTAATGATCATCAGAATGATTAAAATCATGTTTTTATTACAGTAAGTGTTGGTGAGGACGTGGCGAAGAAAGGAACCTTTATGCACTGTTGGTGGGAATGCAAACTGGTGCAGCCACTGTGGAAAATGGTATGGAGGTTCCTCAAAAAAATTAAAAATAGAATTACCATGTGATCCAGTAATTCCACTATTAGGTATTTACTAAAGAATACAAAAACACTAATTTGAAAATATGTATGCATCCCTATGTTTATTGCAGCATTATGTACAAGAGCCAAATTATGGAAGCAGCCCAAGTGTCTACCGATAGATGAATGGATAAAGAAAAAGTGGTGTGTGTGTGCGTGTGTGTGTGTGTGTGTGTGTGTATAATGGTATAATGGAATATGACTCAGCCATAACAAAGAAGGGAATTCTGACATTTGCAACAACATGGATGGATCTAGAGTATTATGCTACGTGAAATAAGTCGGTCAGCGGAAGACAAATATCATATGATGTCATTCATGTGTGGAATTTAAGAAACAAAACAAACCCCCAAAACAGACTCTTAACTATAGAGAACAAACTGATGGCCACCAGAGGGGAGGTGGGTGGGGGGAAGGGGGAAATAGTTGATGGGGATGAAGGAGTGCACCTGTTGTGATGAGCACCGGGTGAGGTATGGAAGTGTTGAATCACTATGTTGTACTAATATAGCACTGTATGTTAACTATACTGGAACTAAAAAAAAAAAAAAAAAAAAAAACTAAAAATGAATCATGTTCTTATTTATAAAATGCCTCTTTCTAACCAACCTGCCTGTGTGATGCCTTATTAAATATAAGTTCCAAAACATTTTGAATGCGCTAAAATGGAAGAGAATCCAGGATAAAATGTGGAGCGGGGGGTAGGGTGGGGAGCAAGTTACAGAACAATTTATATGGAATTATCCTCATTTTACAAAAAAACCCAAAACAACCAAAAAACCAAAAAACTCTAGACAGAAGTGATTTCTACCTAGAAAAGTGCCTTAGAAGGACACAGTGGTAAGCTTCTAGGTATTGGTCCTGGGAGGAATATGTAGCCTTTCTCCCCCATACTTCTGTAATCTTCAAATGGACACACATCCTTTTATATTTAAATCAATGTGTTTATAAAAGAAATCACTTGAAAGGTTCCGCCATTAAGCAGTTGGGGAAATAAAACAGAAAAAGATCCTTGCTCTTTCCTTAACTCATTCGAATATTCAAACATCTCCTGAGCTCCTGCTGTGTACTAAGAAAGGTTCTGGTTATAAGAAGCAGATGAGTGTGATGCCAGTGAGTGGAGCAGAAAGTAAACCCGTATGGGCAGGTATGTAGACTGTGAGGTGGAGGTCACGGAGGGTTGGAGCAGGGCAGTGGCTGATCACTTTGGCCGCTTTCATCCCTAATAGGCTAAAGGGGGCAATGGCAGAAGCATGGAGATGAGAGGAGGTGGTTGCAATAAAAGGCAAGAAAAGGTCACATACTGAACCTGGGCAGTGGCCATGGAGGTGAGAGGGGACCAGATCCTGCATA
The DNA here is from genome assembly GCF_028018385.1 of Neofelis nebulosa. Lineage (NCBI taxonomy): Eukaryota > Metazoa > Chordata > Mammalia > Carnivora > Felidae > Neofelis > Neofelis nebulosa. The sequence continues at coordinate 3,240,797 of NC_080794.1, read as the reverse complement.
TGTTCGGAAGGTAGAGCCAACGGCATACGGTGATGGACCAGATGTGGAAGGCGAAAGAAGGAAAAGGCATTGAGGATGACTCCTGGATTTTTTTTTTTTTATCTAAGCAATGAACTTATAATTTATCAAGGAGGAGACTGAGTACGTGTTGGACTTTTTTGAGGGTGGGGAGGAATTTTTGGAAAATCCTACTTGTCAGTCAAGGGGAGAGGTCGAATAGGAAGGGGACATGAGTCTGAGATTTGGGGTGAGATCCAGCCTGCACACATGTACTTGGAGGTTATACTGAAAAGCAGATTTTAAAAAATATTTTCATACTTTCTCATTGTATTCCATTTGATACAGCTAACCAAGATCTTGAGGTTACTAAGTGATTGAATCTAGAGTCAGAGTGTCTGATTGCCAGTCCAATAAACTCAAAGTGGAAGCCCACTGACATATTTGGCCTTCCTTTTTATCCAAGTGCTGAGCAAATAAAGTACACCTCCCGTAAAAATTACAGGAATTTTAGGTATATAAGATAGAGGTGCTCACTACATGTAAGTATAAGAGAAAGTCTTGAAGAGCTGAATGATTCTTGTGACACCTGTGCCATTGAGACCTCTATATAGCTAAATAGAAATTTCCCCTGTAACAGATATGTCACTAGGTATCTGTGGCATCTAAGAAAAGTAGCACATTAATTACAATAATGGCACAAGGATTAATATGCCAACATCTTTAAAAACACCTTGGGAACCCAAAACTATTCTTTACCACTTTGGGATAGACTATACACATATTAAGCAAGGGTCTAAATTCTTATACCCTTGCTAATAAAATTAGGCAAAATATGTTTGCAATGAGCAAAGAAGTAAGCCAGTTAAGTCAACTTTCACAGATGTCATCCAGGAATACAGTGGTAAGACGATATTGCCAGTTGGGGCAGCCATTTGCAAAGACCTTCAAATTCTTTCAAAGAGGCCTTTTGTTTACGTTGAGGGTTTGACTGTCAATTGGGTTTCCAAGCAATCTTTTAGTAGCTTGGTCAAAAGTAGGTCAGTTCATCTGGTCTGGTTCAATTCAAAAAGAGACAACAGTATTCCTTTGAAACAGCCTCTCATTTGCTAAAGTGTTTCTCCGGGATCAGCAGTGATGCCTTCCCAGCCACTGTAGCTGACAGTGAGAGGATTTACCTTCAGGAAAAAGGAAGGCAAGGAACACTGTTGTTGAAGAGCTAAGAGGAAAGCCTCACCCATACACGTGTCCTGCCTCAGTGGGGTTGATGCTCTTACAGGAGAAACTCTTCATGGTGCCCACCAAGTGCCCAGTTTGCAGTGTGCCAAGCCAGCAGGAGGACAGCCCGGTGCCCACACCACCTCCTAGGCTTCCTCTCCCCACCTGGCTCCCTTTGGTGGAAGCCCCTGGAAGAAAAAAAAAATCCTGGCCACCATATCTGCATCTGCCCAGTGCACACGATGCTTTCAGGGACAACCTCTTAAGGTCTGTTTTCTTATCCGCAAGATTCCCAAGTAGAGTTAGTTCTGTGATCCTCATGGTGTCTCTTCCAGCCTTTTAGCTCTTCAGGGGAAAACATTTCCAAGAAGGCACAGCAAATCTCCCCAGACTCCTGTTGCTTTTGTTTAAGCTACACATTGGAAAGTTGAGCCAGACAAGGGATTGTAGGGGGATGTGATGTTTGTGCACGCGCCTGGCTGTACTAGAGCATTTGCATGCCATCAGGCACCACCAAAACGAATCGATTGGGCACCATGCATTCCAAACAAGCAGAGAACAGAATTCCATGATGGTCTCCCGGACATGGACGCAAACAGAACCAAAAGAGAAGCAGTCTGTCCCATCTCATCTGTGATTCAGAGGTGGGCAGAACTGCCCTGGGGGCTTTGAAATATGCCAAAAGTGTCCCAATCTGAGATGCACTCTTTCTTTCCCCTCTGGAAGTGTGTTGTAGAAGTTGAAGGAGAAAAAAAAAAAAAACAAGAAGATATCTGCTTAAAAAAATCCACCTCACTTGGATAATTTTCAGTTAAAGCATTCTGATCATGGAGGAACCGTTCAAAATGGTTTTCAAAACAGAACTGCTAATTAGGACCCCAAAGGACTGTGAAATTGCACTAGAGACTCAGACTAATGCTCTTGGAAATCCCGACTTGACTGGCAGGGGAGTCACACCTCCTGTCCTCTCCTCAGGCACCAGGCATGAGTCACCTCCGTGATGCCGGCTCTTCCAATTAATGGTGGAGACTTTTTTCAGACACTTGCCGGTACAGTAGCAGTCACGGGTCTGTGTCACCGTCTGGTCATGCTACGTGTAATTTAGTGAGTCCGTCAGGATGATGAAGACACAGGGTCTATTTTCTTTCCCTTCTTGGAGCTGTCAATCCAATGTCTTCTTCATAAAAGCAGGACACTCCCAGTAGGCTGCCCGCAGTCCTGATATCCAGTCAGGATGCCCAGGGGATCTGTTTGGAAACGCATCCCCAATGTCGATGAGTGGCCCAGCCCTCTGTTGACACCTTACTAACAATGCTTTCTCACACGCGTGGGCTTATGTGGAAGCCCAGTGGCCTCCACACGCCAAAAGAGCATTCGTGGCATCCAGGGCTGGAATCTTCTGGACGTGGACATTCACTGTGGACTCACGTTAATCACGTTCGCGCCATATCACCTGCGCACTAGGCTCTGGCAGAGTGCTTAATGGAATCAAACAAAAACATTACACTCACTGTGTAATTCTTCCGTGTTGTTGGTGGCAAGCTGTTTCTTTCAACTGTACTCAGCTTTTATCTTTGATCAAGAAAGGAAACACAAACCAGTCAGAGTTTGGCTGGCGGATTCAGCAGCCTCTTTGAACCTGTGGATAAGGTCTAATTTGAAACAAGGGCTTTGGTTTGTGCAGGGAGCCTATGCAGAGCCTTGTAAATATGTCTTTCTATTTTAAGGTGCCATACTCCACTCCAGTCTAAGGGCTGTGTTGTATGAGTTCAAAGATACCTTCTGTGTATTTGCTTTCAGTCAGTGACACAGAACAAAGTTTGGGCTTCAGAGGAAAGTTTGGATTGAAATCCATATGGTAGTACAGATTTGCTTTGAGGGGTGGGGAGGGGAGTGTCTTCAGTACCTAAAACAGTGTTTCCCAGCCCTGGATTGACATGCCCCCCACTACGTCTCCGCTTATCTCCGCAAGGATCGGCAAAATTCTCAAAAACCCTAACGTCAATGAAATACTTGTATTATACCTTAAAAACTTTAGACTATCTCTGTGTCCACAGACAGGCCTGACCACTTCCTTAGAGGTTGAGCTACCTCCCAAATGGACCGAGGACCATGGAGCTTGCCACTCATTAGAAATGACCCCGGATGAGTCACGGAATTGCTAAGCCTTGGTTTTCTCAACTTTCAAGTAGGAATAATGAACCCTAGGCGTCTACAGCTGTTTTTTTAAACTTAAATAACTTTTCATACAGGCCACTGTGTGGTGACCAGTGGAGTCATTCAAGCATCATGACGAAATAATGGAGTACGCCTACCTTGAAAGGTCTTACATATAAATGGGATGTGGCTGAGGCTTTTGACACAAACACTGAAAATGTTGAGGCAAATGGACTTGTAGAATGTCATTTTCTACCGAAAACCTAGCACTTGTCATGTCCAAACAAGTTCAAGATTTTTCCTGAATCTAGCCTCATGAACCTGCTGGGCACATGTCACACTGTTGCAGACGAGAAAGCTGACTCATAACAAGGCTTTATCAATTGTCCACGGTCTTACTGCCTCTGAATCTTGGATTGGCTGGAGGACAACTTATTTATACACAGCTCTTTACCCTCCCAGCCTCTGTCCCTGCCACTTGACCCTATTAGGGAGAAAACCTAATTCCCTACAAACAAACTCGACTATTAACTTTAGAAAATTTAAGTCTCTAGATCAACACAGACCCTGCCTGCTGCCCTCAGAATTGCTACCTGACATCACTGTAAGCCCCACTGGGGAAGCCCCCACCTGCCGGGTTGGGGCCAGGCACCCCTCTATACACATTGGCTCTCTGCAGTGCTTTGCTCCCAGGCACAGAGACTCATTTGTCCATTTGCTGGAGCCCATGTCCCCTTAAAGTACTCAAATTTAGGTGACCCATGAACATGGAATAAGCAAAAATGCAAAAAATTCTTCTGCTGTTTCTTTGGTCAACTTTCTAACAATGGCTTAAACACCAGTTTTGTAAGAGGCAGGAGGTTATGAAGAACAGAATGTCTGCGTTTAAAAATCTACCTTGAGCAACGTGAAAGTAACCACTGATTAAGTTGAAGAAATTTCCTGCTAAGTTTAATAACCTAGGTCTAAGATTTAAGGTTATAATGAAGAAGGAAACAGTGTTGACTCCGTCATTAAACTGTGGATCTGAATATTTGTGATTACGATTAGTCCTTGACCATTCAAAGCTACTTACACACACACACACACACACACACACACACACATACACACAGAGAGTCACTCAAGATAAAGTATAAAAAGAGCTGGAATTCTGAAAAGTAAATCAGCAGTGAGAAGAATACATTTCCCACATTATAGCTACATTTCCCGCAAACACACGTAATTAGAGTCGCACTACTGAATAGAAAGTATGAGTGAACGGAGAAGGGTTTTTGTCTAGAGACATGCCCACTTCTGATTGAATCATTGAAAACTGACAGGATGGGGCTTCATACCCCTTCATCCATCCACTCACCCTTCCATTTGCCCTCAGAATAACTAACCAGAACTGACGACGTCCACCCATCAGCCCGGGATGTAGGGCTCCATACGGACACATAACGATGCTTCAGAATGTTCTCATGCCACCTTGCTCAGTGGCAACTAGTGTCGGTGAAGGCATCCGCGGATGGGACACCAAGTGTGTGGAGTCTCGTGCAAGAAGAAACTGAAAGGGAATGATCCAAAGTCCTGTCAGTTATGACACTCTACTGCTCATTACAGAGCAGGATTGTACGGTAAAGAAAACCAAAGATGGATTTGGGTTTCTTGGTACAGAGAAGCCCCTAGAAAACTGAGCCAGTCCGTGTCACCACCATCTGAGCCCCACAAACCCAGCTTCCCACATGCTGAAAACTGCATTTTGTTTTGGCCTTGTGTGTAGGTCTGAACTTCATGGCTAATTTTTAACGGTCAGGCTTAATCATCGAAAATGCTGAATTACCAAAAGCTAGAGAGCAAACGTCGCACACAGGATTATCTCAGAGATCTAAGGTGTGCCGTGCTATAAATATCTGTTTCCATGTGCTAGGGCATGGAAACACTGAGTCTTTTTTTAAGACTTGCTTTTACAAAAGAACCTAGCAGGTGCTTAATCTGCAAGATGAAAAGGATATGAATGAGATCTTCATCATGACTGTGAATTGCCGCGTGCAGCTGATCTTCCAAGTACAATAGCTTCTTGTCAATGGCTTCACATTTTTCTCCAAGTTCGGCAGAAAGGACCCAAGATTCCTGGCCAGAGAAAAAGAGTAAGATCACTCGTAAGCTATAGACTTTTTCGGAACCATGAACCCATTTGTAGTACCCGGTGGTACCCAGAGGAAAGACCTCCCAACAGAGCTCTCCCGGATTTGCAACCCAGGAGAATCATGCCAGAACCTCTGTCTTCCCTGGAGGTCATTCTTGAGACGACATGGGCCGATTTCAGTTTGTTACCGAATGACAAGCTCCACAGGTGACCTCCCTTCTGTGGTCATTTCAAAGGTTATTTCCAGTATGTCAACTCCTCATGTCGAATTATCAAAGGGGAAGCATGAGTTTTCCAGCAGCATCCATAGGCAAACTCACATTGTAATAGGAATTCTAATCCAAGGGAGGCTGGGGTGAGCCACAGGAACAACCAGGTTGACCTGTGAAGCTACTCCTTTAAGAGCATAGGGATCTAACAGAGCACTGGGTATTTGTTTACACACCAGTCACAACCCCTGAAAGTTAGACAGTTAAAGAGACTCTATTTTATTTTTTATTTGTTTAAACGTTTATTTATTTATTGTGAGAGAGGCAGAGATAGAGAGCCAGCAGGGGAGGGGCAGAGAGAGAGGAAGACAGGGAGTCCCGAGCAGGCTGTGCACTGTCAGAGCAGAGCCCGATGGGGGGCTCGAACTCATGAACTGTGAGATCATGACCTGAGCTGAAACCAAGAGCCAGATGCTTTAACCGACTGAGCCACCCAGGTGCCCAATTAGGGTGACTTCAGGTGTTTGTTGTATATGCAGCTGCTGCTGCCACGACCACGGGTGCTAATTTGCTCTCTCTTTTACCCGAGCACAAGCCCCATAAGAGCAAGGTGGATGGTGTCTTGCTCACTGTGGGGTCCAGAGCTTCTGACGCATGGCGGGCACAAGGTATCCATTGGTTCCGTGAATGAATATCCAAGTCTTGGAGCTCCTTCCATCCCAGTGCTCCCCCTTCAAACTTCTGTCCCACACATGAACCCCAAAGTGCCCTCTTTATCCCACTTGCCACCACAAAACCACCAAAGAGCAGAGGCCACACTCTCCCCTCTCACAACCTGCCACTAGGCCCACCCCAGTTGTGTCCCCTCATACCCTTACACACAGCCGCATTTTGGCCGACTGGATGGCCCCGTTGCCTTCTGGCACACCATTCCGCCTGCCATTCTGATCCGCGTTAGGTTGTCACAGGCATGGGCTATCCACTCATCCCAGACCCTCAAGCACATGACCTGGCTTAGAGAAGCCCACAGAGTTTTAAAAGAAAAGAATGAACAAGGTCAAAAAAAAAAAAAAATGAGAGGAAATAGGGAATCTTAGAATAAGGGAAAAGGGAAAAAAGCAGCATTATGCTTAGTGAGAGAGGCCAGACAGAAAAAGACAAATATTGCATGATATCACTTCTTTGTGGAATCCGAAAAGGCAACTTAGTAGAAACAGAGCGTCGAATAGTGGTTAGCAGGGCCTGGAGGGTGGGGGTGGGAGATGTTGTTCAAAGGGGCAAACGTGTCTCTAGAAGATGAATAAGTCCTACAGATCTAATGCATGGTACAGTGATTATAGTCAACAATACTATCCTATAAACTTCAACAATGCTAACAGACTAGATGTTAAACATTCTCACCACAACCAAGAAATGATAATTATGTGACGTGATAGAAGCATTAGGTAAAGCTAGGGTGATAATCATATTGTGATACATAAACATCCCAAGGCAACATGTTGCATACCTTACACCCTGTTCTATGTCAATTATATTTCAGTAAAAAAAAAAAAAAAAAAAAAAACTAATAACAATACATAAATAAATAGATAAATAAGCAGCAAAAAGTAGACTCAGAATTAAAATCTAACCAAATGTAAGGGTAATATTTTCCCAACCCAGAGTGAAAGTCTTAAAAAGTATACTAAAAAAGAATTTTGCACAAGGAAAAGAATTAAGATATATATTTAGATTAAACTGCAGGGTTACGACCAAAGCTACAATTAATACCCAACAACAACAACAAAATGCCCAGGTGTGGTGATATTTACTGTTAAAAAGGCCTTAGAGATCCTGAGTTATGTAATATTATAATTGGAGTCCATGAATAATCATTAAGTCCAGATATGTAATTTAATATTCATTATATTAACTCCACAATGCTTTTGAGTTTATATCCCAATTGGTCAACTATCTTAGAATAGAACAGGGCTAAGGGGAACGACAAATAACTATTGCAAATATTGGAAAAGTCCTTTATACTGCAAGTAAATGTATACACAGAAGGGAAAAAAAATCTAGTGACAACCTCATACAATTTTCAAGGACAAATGGACACAATTAGACAAAAAGGCACGTGAAGCGTGCATGAAGGTCTGCCCATAATTGACCACAGCTGGGATGACGGGAAGACAGCAAATATGTAACAATCACATATACGTCCATATTTTACTGATCCCAAAAGTAATAACATTATCATTCAAAGATGCAGAGTTACAAGGCAGACAAATTGCATGGAAGCAGAGGCCGTGGGCACTGAGCGACGCCACAGTCATGCATGAAATAAAGGAGACATGATGAAAAAGAGCATCTGGAGGAAAACGATGGACAGAGGTGAAACCACAAGTCCTATGCGGAGAAAAGCATAGCGCTTTTGTTTTTAATCTTTATTTTTGAGACAGAGAGAGAGACACACACACACAGAGTGTGAACAGGGGAGGGGCAAGGAGAGGGAGACACGGAATGTGAAGCAGGCTCCATGTTGTCAGCACAGAGCAGACACGGGGCTCGAGCTCACCAACCATGAGATCATGGCCTGAGCTGAAGTCGGATGCTTAACCACCTGCGCCATCCAGGTGCCCCAGAAAAGCATAGTGTTTTGGGGGAAAATATATACGACTGAAAATACACTTGAAGAGAGGGAAAAGTATAGGCTCGGAACATGGACCCGAGGAACAGAAAGTACATAAGATGAGCCAAATGACTTAATCCTCATCTTCAGGCTCAGGGCCACCTGGTCGGTTGAGCGTCCGACTTTGGCTCAGGTCATGGTCTTGCGGTTCATGAGTTCGAGCCCCACGTCGGGCTCTGTGCTGACAGCTCAGAGCCTGGGGCCTGCTTCAGATTCTGTGTCTCCCTCTCTCTCTGCTTCTCCCCTGCTCACACTCCATCTCTCTCTCAAAAATAAATAAAGATTTAACAAAATTTAAAAAAAATCCTCATCTTCAGGCTGAAATAAATATAAGTCAAAGCTGAATTAACTTCCTTTAAAACCTGGCTTGACACCCCACATCCCCCACAAACAGGCAACTCCCACCTGTTTGCCTTTTAAAATTATGTACAGACTGATAGTGATTGTGTGCATTTGGGAAACCAAATTCAGACATATAACAAACACTTTAAATTGTTCATTGTCTCTAATCTAATAATTCTGTTTCCTAGAATCGATCACAATGGAAAAACTTTTATTTAGATTTAAATACTTTTTATTAAGCCTTTTAAATAAGTGTGGAAAATGTTATCATATATGTTAAAGAAAAATGCATTTCAATAATGCAAAAGTAATTGCATGAGAAGTATGGGAAAGAGGAAATAAATGCTGAACAATAAAAGATGGTTAAAATAAATTCTGGTATATTCGATTCATATTTAGCTATTAACAAAATATTTAATGATGAGGCAATACATAATAGATAAAGCATGAAAATGTTAACAATTATTATTTCAAGGGGTGGTGTTATAGAAAGTTTTTATTCTTCTCTGTACTTTGCTGTATTTTCCGTATCTCTAAAATAGAAGAAAGAAAAACGTGACCAAGAACACTAGTTCAAACCATAATGGAAAAGTATGGAAGGAATACATGTGAATATTTTATAGAACAATTTTACAGATTAATAAGACACAAAGAGGGCCGCCTGGGTGGCTCAGTCAGTTAAGCATATGACTCTGGATTTTGGCTCAGGTCTTGATCTCACAGTTCGTGAGATTGAGCCCCGCTGTCAGCCTGGAGCTGCTTGGGATTCTCTCTCTCCCTCTCTCTGTCCCTCCCCTGCTCAGGCAATGAATGAATGAATGAATGAATAAACAAATAAATGTGTAAATAAATAAATATCTCTACATATTAAAAAAAAAAAAAAAAGGACACAAAGAGGCAAAAATAATCAGATTCAAAGAGCTCAAGGTTCTATGACCACTAACAGAAGATCTGACTGGCATCCTGACACTGGCTGTTTCCCTAAGTTACAGAATCTCTACAAGGTTCCTGAACAAACCACTACTCGGTGCCCGGCCGACTCTGCTCCTGAACTCCTGGTCCTGCGTGTGGCCTCAGATGCGTGTTATTTGAGGAGTTTATGGCTCTACTCTCATGCTCTCACTTGGAACCTTGGGAATCTAGGTTAAGACCCCACCCGAGCAGTGACAGCCGATGATGGGCAGACTTACATATTTCTACCAAGCTGGTGAAAAATTCTGCTCTCTCCAGAGGAATCCTAGTTGTCTGTAGAGGCTAAAGTGGGACCAGAGCCATTAATACAAGCTGAGCACAGCTGCAGAGGTCCTGCCTGTTAACCTTAAACTCGAGGGACTGGTCAGAACTTCCTTGTATTTTCCATGCTATGCCCAGGTAGAGCAGAGTGCCTGTGTGGCCACAGCAATACAGCTTTCCAGAACCTTACCTCTCTATTGTCAAGAGACAGTTTACTATTCCCTCCCCAACTCCACCTTGAGCCTGGTTGGGCCACTGAGAATCTTTCAATGGACAGAACATGGCAAAGGTGACTTTCCTGACATCCAAAGCCAGCTCATAATCGATGATGTTTTCTCAGATCACGTGCCCTGGAACGCAGTCTCCATGCAGTGAGGAAGCCCAGGGTCCGTGGTCAAGCCATGTGTGGGTGTCTGGTTGAGACTCCCAGTGCTCTTCATGCACTAGGCTCCTCTTGGCTTGAACTTTGTAACGTTTGCTTCCATTTTTATTTTTAAATTAAATGTGGCAAGGGGCGCCTGGGTGGCTCGGTCGATTATGCGTCCAACTTCAGCTCGGGTCATGACCTCACAGTCCGTGAGTTCGAGCCCCGAGTCGTGCTCTGTGCTAACAGCTCAGAGCCTGGAGCCTGCCTCCGATTCTGTGTCTCCCTCTCTCTCTGCCCCTCCCCCGTTCATGCTCTGTCTCTCTCTGTCTCAAAAGTAAAATAAAACGTTAAGAAAAAAAATTTTTTTTAAATTAAATGTGGCAAAAAAAAAAAAAAGCCAAAAAATGAAAACCTCGCATGACCATATGACTTGATAATAAACACAGCACCTGCTACAAAGTCACTGGTGTTCCTAGCTGTAATGGAATTTTGTAGGATTTGCGATTCGGAATGGATGAATTACAGGTTGTTTGGCATTTCAAAGTGGCTTTGAAAACTCTCCACTAATTCGCCCCATCAGCCAGACGTGGGTGGGAGTAAGTCTTCAAATGATTCCAAGCTCCACGATCTAGTCATCCAGCTAACGCTCAAACAGTGTGGGGCAGAGACGGCCCTCCCCACGAGGCCCCATCCAAATTGCTGACCCACAGACCCATGCGTACAGCAAACGGTTGTTCTAAATCACTAAGTTGGGGTGATCTGTTATGCAGCTGTCCTGGCCAGCACAGCAGGCTATGCAGGTTTTACCGCACAGGATCCCGAGTGGGTGGGGGGGACTGTGGAAGAATGCCAGCCGGAAGTACACTCTCACCGGTCCCAGCTAAAGAGCCCCACCCAACACTGACTAGCTCTTGAAACTCAACCACGTGCTAATGCCCACGCCGGGCCCATGTGGGGAGGTCCCAGCCGTGCTCAGAACTGCAGCAATGAGCTGAGATGTTCAAGAAGGAGATCTTGATGAGCCACCACTACCACCAGTGCCTGGTCCCCAGATCCCTGGCTCCCAGTCAGATGTGCAGGCAGGGCTACGAACCAGCGCAGGCACACATCCTCAGCCACATATCTGCTTGCGATAACACCAACAGGGCCTCACTCCCTTCTGCCTTTGGGAGAATTGACTCTTCCTGTAGCAGACGTCTCCGCACAGGAAGGGGCTTCCAGCACAAGAGGTAGAAGGAACAGGCCAGTGGATTTCTGCCTTGGTGTCTCACATTCACCCCGGGGGGCACACTCTCTGCATGGAATGGCTATGTCCTCCTCAGAACGTGAGTGTGCGCATTCTACAGTCACACAAGACGGCAGCCTCTACGGGAAGCATCAAGCATGCTTTCTCTCTTGCCTTGAGAACGCCTTTCCTGAGTGTGTTCTTTTTTTTTTTTTTTTTTAATTTTTTTTTCAACGTTTTTTATTTATTTTTGGGACAGAGAGAGACAGAGCATGAACGGGGGAGGGGCAGAGAGAGAGGGAGACACAGAATCGGAAACAGGCTCCAGGCTCCGAGCCGTCGGCCCAGAGCCTGACGCGGGGCTCGAACTCACGGACCGCGAGATCGTGACCTGGCTGAAGTCGGACGCTTAACCGACTGCGCCACCCAGGCGCCCCCTGAGTGTGTTCTTTTAAGCCAGTGGGTTTTAAGGCTTTACGCCGCAGAGATGACGTGGCAGGAGAGCAGGGGGGGCTTTGCCGTCAACCATACCCCAGTTTCCGATTTTATCCGCTCTATTTGTCTACACCCCGATGGAGAGTTAAGACAAGCAAAGGAAACAGGAGCTATTAAAGGGGTTTTGTTTGCTTGTTTGTCTTTCAAAGAAGTTGTTCTTCCATGAAATCTTTAACAGAAATCTCTGGCATTTCTGTTAAAGGGAACTGTAAGTCAGCCATACTGTTCGGGAGTCGACAGCTTGGGATAGAACTGCGTGACAATGAAACCCCTCATCTGAACACCCACCTGGTTTTCCAGGACATCAAATGCAAGCATTTATTGGGGCGCCTGGGTGGCGCAGTCGGTTAAGCGTCCGACTTCAGCCAGGTCACGATCTCACGGTCCGTGAGTTCGAGCCCCGCGTCGGGCTCTGGGCTGATGGCTCGGAGCCTGGAGCCTGTTTCCGGTTCTGCGTCTCCCTCTCTCTCTGCCCCTCCCCCGTTCATGCTCTGTCTCTCTCTGTCCCAAAAATAAATAAAAAACGTTGAAAAAAAAAATTAAAAAAAAAAAAATGCAAGCATTTATAAAGGGCCACCTCAGTCAGGGCCACTAAGGATGTCATGAGCCCTTCCCGGAGGATCTTGATACCTAGGAGCAGAGAGAATTGGAGCTGGGTGGGGGGGGGGGGGGGGGACTTAGAAACCATCTAGTTCAATTCTTCCTTTTGGACACACGGAAAGCATCTCAAAGAGCCTGAAGGTCATACACTGAGAAAGGGGCAGGTTGGGGTCTAAGACACAGATCTCCCCTATCTAGCAGGTTCTTCCCTCAGAGTCTGACTTAGCCGCGCAGAGGGGAAACACAGAAAGGGATTCTTGTTGGGCTGGCCCAGGGTGGGAGTTGGGGGGGAGGGGAGGGCACAAAATGATGATGGATAGAAATCAGAGAAGTAAACGGTGCCTGAAGATGTGACCTCTCCTCTCTTCCACCCTCAGAACTCTGCGAAGTCTGCTCTGATTCCTGGAGGGCTCTGTGTCATTAAGGGGGTGCGTCCTCCAGGAATCAGATACGTATCAGCTGGAGGTGGTGATAATGGCCACAGGACAAGCTGGCTGCAGGGGTGAGCCAGGACCTTTTGTCCACATGCCCATAAACCATGAGGCTGGTTTGTAACATTCGTTTCCATTTGCATTATTAAATTAAATGTGGCAAAAAAAAAAAAAAAAAAAAAAAAAAAACCCAAAACCAAAAACCCCACATGACCGATCCTTGATAAATAAACACATCACCCACTACAAAGTCACTGGTGTTCCTAGCTGAAATGGAATTTTGTAGGATTTTCGATTTGGAATGGATGAATTACAGGTTATTTGGCATTTCAAACTGGCTTTGAAAACTCTCCAGTAATTTGCCCCATCAGGCCATCTTTTCAGCAATCCAAAGTATGGCTTTTTTTTTCCTTTCTGTACCTCTATCCCCTCACTTAGCCCTAGGAGGATTTTTCCTTATGGGTCAGAATGAAAGAAACATCACCAGGTAAATGGCCACACTGTTCAGCATTTCCCCTTCTCTGCCTGGCTAATACCATCTCTCTCTTCAACCCCCTGCAGATTCAGGGTGCCTGGGTGGCTCAGTCAGTTAAGCGTCTGACTCTGGATTTCAGCTCAGGTCACGATCCCAGGGTTGTGGGATCAAGCCTCATGTCACACTCTGCATTGAGAGTGGAGCCTGCTTGGGATTCTCTCTCTCTCTCTCTCTCTCTCTCTCTCTCTCCCCTTCTCTTTTTCTCTCTCTCTCTGGACCTCTACCCTTGTTCTCACGCTCTCTCTCTCTTAAATAAAAATAAAGACATTAAGAAAAAAAAAGGGGCGCCTGGGTGGCTCAGTCGATTAAGCGTCCAACTTCAGCTCAGGTCATGATCTCACAGTCTATGAGTTTGAGCCCCACATCAGGCTCTGTGCTGATGGCTCAGAGCCTGGGGCCTGCTTCAGATTCTGTGTCTCCCTCTCTCTGCCCCTCCCCTGCTCATGCTCTGTCTCTCTCTGTCTCAAAAATAAATAAAAACATTAAAAAAAACAAACAAACCCTGTAGGGGCACCTGAATGGTTCAGTCAGTTGAGTGTCCGACTTTGGCTCATGTCATGATCTTGCAGCTTGTGAAATCGAGCCCTGAAGTGGGCTCTGTGCTGTTAGTGTGCAGCCTACTTCAGATCCTCTGTCTCCCTCTCTCTGCCTCTCCCCCACTCATTCTCTCTCTCTAAAAAAAAAAAAAGTATATATATATATATATATATATATATATATATGTTAATATTTTATTTATTTTTGAGAGAGAGAGAGACAGAGTGCAAGCAGGGGAAGGGCAAAGAGAGAGGGAGACACAGAATCCGAAGCAGGCTCTAGGCTCCCAGCTGTCAGCACAGAGCCCAACGCGGGGCTCAAACTCATGAACCACGAGATCACGACCTGAGCTGAAACCAGACACTTAACAAACTAAGCCACCCAGATGCCCCTATATATAATATAATATGATATGATATGATATGATATGATATATATTATATATAATATAATATTTATATATATAATATATATTAACCCTAAAGGTTCCATTTCTTCCCCACTTCTTCTAGGAAGGCTTCTGGATCCCTCGATCTCCTATACCACCTCAACCCAGTTAGGACTCAAGCATGTTACTTTTTTTAATGGGTACATACCCTCCTGCTACTTCAGAAGGTAGCACAGGGTGTCTTGCCATCCCTGAACCCAGTGACTAATGCCCTGCCTAGCACTCCAGAGGTGCTCAGTAAATATTTGTGGAAGAAACAAATGGGGATCCTTCTTTACACCACGTCTAGAGGAAGCTAGGCTGTTTCTCAGATTGCAATGCCCGTGGCATCCTCTCGCCAGAGTGCGAAGAGCCAGGCGGGAGGCCCGTGAGGACACCTCTCTGAACGCAGTCCCTTTCCCTCAGTGGAGACAGGAACAGGCTTGCCTGGGATCCTTCCCTGCTTTCCAGGGTCACTGGCGAGTCCCTTGTATACAAATGCATCTTGCAGGTGCCTCAGAAAAAAATCTCCCTTCTGTCCCACATGGGTGCGATTCGGGAGCACCAACTCGGCCGGGCGGCATTTCAGATATAATTTGCCTAACTCACCTCATGACCAAAACCTATAGACTTGAATGTGTGGGCAGAAATGTTCAGCTGTGTTGAATCAGCGATGATGCCAAATAGCTATCCTACTCACCAAACCCGGGAAGCGTGATTTAAAACAGAAAAGAGGATTTCCTTTGCCGGGCAGGATTTTCCCATCAAAATGACTTTCTACAACATTGATTGACAAAAGTTTACCCTCAGATCCCAAACTGCATTCAGGTGCTAGTCTGATGCCGACATCTCACACTCTGGTGAAAACCAGTCACACACTCCGTGGCCCGGAGCTCCCAGAACTTTTTTACTTAGCCGTATTTCCCAATCCTTGCCTAAGACATTTCGAACATACCAACATTTAACGTTTTCGTTTTAAAACTAGAGCCCAGACGCAAAGGATAGGGAATATATTACGTAATAGTAATTGTTTCGAAATGAACAAGTATCTGGTAAGTATCTGGTAACAATATTTCCTCAGGCTGCACCTAGAGCGGTAAGGAAATCATATCGATTATTTTCATTCTGAGTAGAAAATGCGTGTGAACAGGAAGCCGTGTACTTTAGTTTGCTAGTTAGGCAGATAACGCCGTAGCTGCCAACTTTATTTATGAAAGGCTCCCGCCCCTAACAGAGCACACATTTCCAGAAATGTTGTCCATCACTGGTGATCCGCCACAAATCTCAGCAGATGGGCTACACCTTGCGTTGAGTCAGTGGACCAAGAAGTTTAAACTGTTGATTTTTTTTTTTTTTTAATGCTGTCAGAAGTACTTCCAAAGGGAGAGGCAGTGTGATGTCTGAAATGGGAAAACCTTATAACCAAAGTAAGAATTATTGCTATGATTTCAAAATTCACCTGATAAAATCAACAAGGACCTTTTAGGTCTACATGTCATGTGGGAAATGCACTGAGTTGGGTGCTACCCTTCAAAGTCATCAAATACCCTCCCCCCTCCTTGCTAGGGAATGGGGTCAGTGAAGGCAAGAAGTCCCTACCTTGGATACCCTACTCTTTGCTGTAACTCAACAGCTGACTTAGACCCCCGTTTTCCTTGGCCACGTGCTAAGGCATCAGCAGTAGCTGCATATCCATAAACGCATTTACTTCCTGCACTAAAACCCACAGGCTACATAATAAAGAAAGGACAGGTGACAGAGCAGTGTTCCCTTATGATTGGCAAGCCACTTGCATTAATGGATCACTTGAGCCACGGCAGTAGTTAAGTTTAAAAAAAAAAAAAAACTTAACCCCACACTGCACATATACATACCTGCAAAAAAAAAAAAAAAATGTGACTTGAGCCTCATGATGTTTGTTCTGCTGTTAAGATTCATTCCCTCTTCTATAGCTTGAGGTAAACCAGATGTGATTACCACCATCCGTGAGCTTAGCTGATGCATTAAAGCATTTCCTTAGCTCGGTATTAAAATCACAGCCTTAAATATGTTCCTTTGGGCTGTTTTCCAAAATATTTGCTTGGCAAATACATTCCAGGAATGCTATATGGTTTTCTTTTTCTTTTCTTTTTATTGTCCACATAAAGAATATTTACCTAAGAAAAACTCCTGTCCGTACTACAAATAATATCTTGTACATCTATTTGAAATAGACTCCATGAGTATTTGTCTTTACACATGAACCATTCTACAGTCATTAATGCCAGCAAGCAGAGAGGCACAAATTAAGAAATTGAAGGCATATCTTTACTACTCTATGTAATACAAGTATTCATCCAAATACCCAAGTTATATGGCTACACCCGGAGTAAGTGGGTATTTCTTTTAAAAGCATCCAGATGTTGTGAGTGGTAAGGAAAGCATTTGAAATATTTAGATGTCTTTCGGTCAAACTGAGCAATAAATTGTCTTCACGTATCTATCTGCACACTTATCACAGAGAAGGTGCCGAGAAACAGGTTCTAAATAGGACCATTTAACAGAACAACAACAACAAAAACTCAGTAAAAGAAAGAATGCGCTGTTAATTTGTATATGTTAACTAGCCTACGGTTTCCAGCTTACAGGAAGGACAACGTTTGAAAGGCTATATTTTATATCACATGATCACTCAAGAGAATTTACACTGTTTTCCTTTTAGCATACATCCGTTGAATATCAAAGTCCAATAAGGCCAGACTCTACCAGAAACTTCGAGGAAAAATCTATTTGTAAATAATAGTCATGCCATCAGCAAGTACTTAGATAATTTCTATGCAACATAAGCATTCAGACTTGGGGGGTAGTGATGTCAAATCCTAAAACCCTTTTGTATAAGAAAATGAAAACAGAACACAGTTGGAGGGATTCCACGTGAGGAGAATGTGCTCTGCAAACTGCCTCTTGCCAATACTGATAAAGAGGAATTATGAGAACAGAATCAAATGACAACTTTCACCTGCATTCATTTCAGATTAAAAATTTTTGCATTTCTAAATATTTTTTTCCTCGTTAGTATAGTGGTAAGTATCCCCACCTCTCTGAATATTTTTTGTAAACGATGCAAATATGAAACTACCAGAATTACTGTTTTTAAGTGCCAATGGGGGCTTCAGCGTGGCTCGGTCAATTAGGCCTCTCTTGATTTCATCTCAGGTCAGGATTTCACGGTTTGTGAGTTCAAGCCCCACGCTGGGCTTTACACTAACAGCGCAGAGCCTGCTTGGGATTCTCTGTCTCCCTCTTTCTCTGCCCCTTCCCTGCTCTATTTCTCTTTAAATTAATTAATAAAATAAAATAAAATAAATAAAATAAAATAAAATAAAATAAATAAAATAAAATAAACAAACTAAGTGGCCTGGGTGGCTCAGTCCGTTAAGCATCCGACTTCGGCTCAGATCATTATCTCACCGTTCCTGAGTTCAAGCCCTACATCGGGCTCTGGGCTGACAGCTCAGAGCCTGGAACCTGCTTTGGATTCTGTATCTCCCTCTCTCTCTCTCTGCCTCTCTCCAGCTTGCACTCTGTCTCTGTCTCTCTTTCTCTCTCCCCAAAATAAATAAACATTAAAAAAATTAATAAATAAACAAATGCCAATGTTTAATTCTGGTTCTGATGTCACCCAGTAGGAGGAGAGCTCGTCTTCCGCTCTATGCAGACCCAGGTCTCCCACCTGCTCAGGCTCAAAGGGGCGGGAAGTTGTGACAGCCAGCTTGTGGGGTACAGGAAGTTCCTGATTTTAGCAGCTCCGCCCCCGAGAGGTGAGAGAATCAGACAGAGCCTAGGCATGACAAGAGGGGCAGAGGGTGAATTCATTTTGCAGAAATGTGCAACCCTGCATTTTAAAAATCTCTCAGCAACTCCAAAGAAACCACCGCACAGTCCTCAGATAAGCCTCCAGCATTACAAATGCCGTTAGTCCTTGCCATCTAGGAGGTGAAAATTTTCTATCGATCCCTCAGCCTTCGTTAGTCAGGGAATGACAAGGAATTTCCAAGGTGAAAGAGTCTCCAAGAGCCCCCCAAGGCTGGTTTCCTCAGAAGCACTGACCTACTTTTAATTAGTGAAAGAAATGCCACAGTTAGGCCCTGGAGCACAGAAACGTGGTTCTGTGGTTTTAAAAAAAGGAGGCAAAGCAGGCTGATCAGAAGAGCCCACTTCCTTTCCTTGGGCAGGTGAAGGAGGCTGAGTTGCTGACAACATTAATTAACTGAGAGAAGCAGCAGGAGCCGCTAAATGATGACAGTGGAAGCCCCTGCTCCCCGCCCCCCCCCCCCACCTCCCAGCTTGCCCTGCGGCTCTGCCGCCTCTCAACAACTCGGGGGCCAAGGCCGGGGCCAGGGCGGGGGCCAGGGCGGTGCCCCGGGGAGCCTGCGCACTCCTGATCCTATCTGATGAGCTGTGTTTGTTTCTAATTCTAGGTATGCCAGCTGTACCTGAAATTCTAATTACACGATTTAAACAAACACTATGTAGAGCAATGAAACATTCACGTGAAGGAGACTTCTTGTCTCTACATACGCCAAGGTTCAAAACCTTGGGAAAATTCAGTCATGTTTGAGAGAGAAAAAAGAGGAGGCTGACGACTGTTTTGCAAGTGCTCTGTCCATCTCCAGGGAAACCCAAACTGGAAAGTGTCAGCAATGCATTATTGTTGCGGTTTCTGCAAGACGGGCCACGAGAAGAGGAACTAGGAGGTGGTTTGAGAGACCTGTGTCCTATAATAAAAGCTACACCGTCTGGCTGTGTCTTATTGCGAATTTCTTTCGTCACGGACAGCACGCTGGCTATTGCAATACTGCGGGAGAAAGCTCTGGTCCTTTGTTGGCCTTTTTAAGCCTCTTTGGTGGCAGCTTACTGGCTTGGAAAGGAAGCAGCTGGGGTTAGGGGAGAGTGATACTGTCCAGGGAACTCCGCGGGAGGGGAGCCCACTTTGTCGTAAAACCAGAAAGCACCCCAGCAGGACAGTCTGCAGACAGGAAAGAGAGAATTACGCAGGTATTATGGCCAGAACAGCGAGTACAAAAGAGCGACTTCACAGTGGAGGAAGCTGGCTCACTGATTTCCCCAGCTCCTGTCTGGCCCCGGTGCAATTTCTGCACCGTCTGTAAACCGGCGCCAACAGCAGCTGATTGTTTCCAGAGTCCGCGGAAAGGCTTGCGGGCCAGCAGTAATGAAACAGAAAAAGAAGTGTTCTTCCAATCGGAGGAAGTGCATGCTAAAATTGGCCCTTGGCCCTGTGGCCGAATTCCTCTGCAGCGAAGCCCCAAGCAAATGACTTTGCCTTAACGGGCCCAGCTGTAAAATGGGGGGACCCTTACGGAGATGCACACGGGGTGAAAGCGTTAATTAACGAGAAACACTCCCACTCGTTACAACAACGTACAGCAGAAATGCACGTACCCACGTGGGCCACTTGAAGCACACGGTGAAGGCTCTGAGAATCCGTGCCCCAGTGGGCCTCCCTAAGAAGTCAGCAATTTTTCATGGAGGATTTGGGTTATAAAGAAACTGACTGCCTTCAGGCGGTCATGCTTCAGTAGAGAAACCCTGTGTGGGATGGCCAGCCCCAGCAGGGAGTTCCAGAGCAAAACCAACTCCCAGCTGCAAAGCGAGTACACACTTTAGCCACTGGGTAAGTCCACAAGTACCCAGACTTCACTGGTTCCCTGGAAAACCCAGGCGGGAAAACGGGAACACCTTCCTAACGAGCCTGCTGCTATCTAAAATCCCATCTAAATACAAACAAGATTCTTCCTTTATTAAACTTTTCCTTTCTTGGATTATCTCCCACTAATTCGTTGCCTGCTTCTGCTTCTTGATAAAGAAAGCCAGGTATATTATTTTTAAAAGGTCTTAGGGAAACTTGTGGTTGCCAAAAAGGAGAGATAACACCCCCCCCCAAAACAACAAACCCATTTTTTTTAAGCCTCTCCTCACTGCTAGATGCATTATTTTATTGAAATCCTTACAACCTCACAAGATAGTTTTTATTGTCCTCTTTTGGGGGGGTGGGGGGAGGGGCAGGGTGTTTAGTGTAAATGCAGCCTGTGGATGGTCTAACTCAATCAGAGCAGAGACTCTGAGGCTCAGGCTGTCTGCCTCGCTCTACTGTCTTAACGAGAGCCCCGAGCCGGGTGCCCCGATCCCAACACCTATAGCCTCGCTCTTAAACAGGCGGATGTTATTTTTAAAACTTTGGTCACCCTTGTAAAGTTATAGACGATAAAATTCACTCTGTTGTCAAGTTACAGACATAGGTACACGGTCAGGTAACTAACACCACAATCAAGGGACAGAATGGTTCTGTTACACACACCCCCAAATTCCTCTCTGTTGCGCTTTGTGAATCATTCTCTTCCCCCAATTCTTGGCAACAGCTCATTAGTTTTGCCCTTTCTAGAAAATATCTACCCATCTTAACACATCTGCCACTCACGAATTCAAAGGGTGACCGACCACCCTTCGATGTGAATGTAAACCCAGAAAAGCGGTAAATTGGATGAAGCCTGGCGCAGGACACGAAGACATCGCTGAAAGTTTAGCAAAGCTTTAAAATACCCTCTGTCTCCCCCACCCCTACCATGATAGCAGCAAAAAAAAACCCAAAAAACCTGTGGGAAACCCTCAGAATTTCAGTGGGTGGTGGGGAGCTGGGGGGTGGGCCCCAGAGCTCAGAGAAGCAGCCACTGTAATTCTGCTCCCTGGGGTACAGTCCGGGCCTCCTCCTCACCAGAAACTTTAAGTATCATTCCATGGTAAGTCTTTACACTATTCTTCCTTGGCTCTGAAGCTCCTACTTCTAGGCAAACAGAGCTGTTTTCCCACAGTCAGACTGGGAGGTGCTTACAATCTTGTGCCCCCCGGTAGGTGCTTTATAATCTTATGGAGGAAGAATAATCCTATACCTGGGAAAGTCATCCCCCAGAGAGCCTGGAAGAACAGATGAGCACAGCAACAAAGGAAGGGAGGCAGGGAGACAGACTCCCGCAACAGGTGGAATTTGCTGAAGCAGCCCTGAGCTCCAGGGAAGGCCCATGTCCCAGCCTGACCCCCCTCACACACCTGGCTTGACCCCTGCCTGTCCTGGCACTGAGCTCCTGGGAGCCCACCGTGGGCAGCCAACCCTACCTTCAAAGCCTAGGACCCTGAGCCCACTGTTTCTTCAGCTCAGGGCTCCCATTCGCTTGCTTGCGCGCCACTTCCCTCCACACCAGAATTTTCTTTCCAGCCGGCCAACTGCAACAGGCAGCGAGTTTTCAGTCACTCTACCAACAGGGCTGGTGGCCAGGCTTTGGGGAGGATTCCACCTGCAGTGTTTCAGCTAACAAAGGAGTTGAGATCATCTATAGCCTAATTTAGAGCCTAATTTATGAGGCCAGCAGGATTCCAGAGACTGACAATAGCCTTCCTTCTCAGAAGGTTATTCAATTCAAATATAGGATCAAGTATCAATTTCCCAAGCAGAAGGCGGTGACTGTAGCATGTGTTGTCAGCAAGTGTCTGCTCTCTGGGAAGACCAAGGGCCTACAGATAGGACAGGCAGGCCTACCTGGGGGCGGGGGACGTGGTAGCAAAGGCCCAGGGAGGGGGGGACCTCTAATGTCAAATGTGAGCCGTGAACATGAAATGACATGTTCCTCCAGCCTCACCAGGCTTTTGCTTCCTTTTAATATTCAGAACACCTGGGTAACTGGCCAGAAAAAGCTCCAAAGACCCCTGTTGTGGTTCTAAAATTGGAAAACAAGTTTCCTAGAGTCCTTTTATCGTAAGGTGTCTTCCTAGGGTTGGAGAGGTTGGGGGGGAGAGATGGACTGGTGAGAGAAGGGAAGGGGAGGGGGGAAAGGGGAGAGAGGAGAGGGGAGGGGAGCTCTTCTCTGTTAATCTAGGTCAGCCTTGGAGTAAAATGTTATATAAATCCACATTTTCATTATATATATGATATATATCATATATATATATATGATATATATCATAAGCCAAGTATTAGGTTTTTTAAAAAAATGAAAAGAGCATGGGACGCCTGATGGCTCAGTCACTTAAGCATCTGACTTCGACTTAGGTCATGATCTCGTGGTTCAGTTCAAGCCCCGCATCAGGCTCTGCACTGACAGTGTGGAGCCTGCTTGGGATTCTCTCTGTCTCCCTCTGCCCCTCCCCCACTGGCGCTCGCTCTCTCTTTCAAAATAAATAAAGAAACTGGGAAAAAAATTTAAAGCAATGAAAAGAGCATATTACAAAGAGCATAAAGGCCCATTACCACCTTGTTTGAGCCAAAACAAAGGGATATGTGCGTATATTTGAAAATGTGATTCTAATAAATAATGATATATAGATTCTAAATATATAATCAAAATCACAGGTGACATATGTAATAGTATATGCAATAATTATATGTTATATGTGACATATATGGCATATGCTATATATGGTAATTATATACCAGGTTTATATTCTAACTCTAGCCATTAAATTAGAACATAGAACTAAATATGCCAAAAGTGATTTTTTTTTTGTTCTTCTATATTTTAAACTTCCGCAAAGATTCTACGTTATTTTGTAATCATATTCCAGGGTTATTAAAACCTTCAAAAGTTTGCATGGTTCAATGGGTCGGCCTCCCAATATTTACTGTTCCCATTTGCAGGGGGGATCCAGAGTACCCCTCAGGGTAGGCCCCCTGCTGGGGCTATGGGGATGGACAGACCTCCTTCTGTTCGCTGCCAGCGCAGTGCAGAGATGCGGTCAGGTGAACCTGCCACTCTTCGAAGGCCTGCCGAGGGATCCTCCTCTCGTCTTCAGAGTGGAGCCTGGAGGGGATGGCAGGAGTGGCTGTACAGGTAGCTCCCCCTGAGTCTTCTATAAGCCTCTCCTCTTCTGTGGACAGGGCGCTCCTGGCCTCCCGGAGCTGCAGGCTCTGGATGAGCAACCGACAAGCTTCCAAGTCAGCTTCCCACACTTTTCCAAGCAGTGGACACTTGCAGCTAAGACCCAGGGGAAACGAAGGCATGAAAATGTATTCAGTGACATTTCATCCTACCAACTCAATAGCCTGTCTACCTGGCTAAAAGTTAGCGAGTCTTCTTACTGTTAACAACTGAATTTTATATAGTGATGGACTGTTTCCACCAGAAGGTAGAGAGGGGCCAAATATGTGTACCGTCGAGTTAAGAGTGAAATAACCCTTGGTCCTTCGTAGTTACTTGTTTTGGATCTGGTGTAATACAACACGGCCTCTGTTCATGTCTGTGCTCTAGCCCTGCTGGCTTCCTTTGAGTCCCCAGGCTTGTCCAACTCACCCAGCTAAGTGCATTTTCATGTGCTATTTCATATGCCTAGACTGTCCCTCCCCTCCCGCACACTCCCCTACCAACACCCACTCAGCCAACGTAAATGAATGAAGCAGTGCATAGGTAGTATAAACCATGGCAACAGCTATGCAGCTTCAGTGGCAAAAAGAAATAAGGAAGAGTGGACTCCGGCTAATGGGAAGAGTATATCCAACTACAGACAGCCCTCCATCAGCCCAGGCCAACTAAAGTTTCAATTCCAACTGAAGGAATATATGGGCTCGATGTTCACAAAAACTTTGATTTTTCATGAAAAAGCAAAAACTGGGATTTTATAGGAAAACAAACATGTTTCACCTCTCCATTCAGCTTCAGGCTGGATATTTTCTAGACATCTGTCTTCCCTTTAACAACCCCTCCTTCTACTATGTCTACTAATCTGCTATGCAATGTATCTATTGTGCTCTCAATTTCAATTACTTTTCAGTTCTACAATTTTTATTTCACTTTCTTTTCTACATTTCGGTGCTCTGTTTAAATCATCTATCATGCCCTCCAGCTTCTTAGGCATATTAATCATCATTATTTTAAAGCCTACATTTATAAATGATGAATTCTGATGGAAAAAGAATGAGACAGAAGCAACATTATTAAAATATTAGCTAAGAATGTCAAAATACTGACAAGGGATATCAAATTACACGTTCAGGAAACACTACAATCCTAAAACAGGAAAAATCAAAGGAAAAAAAAAATGCTCCTGAGTTCATCCCAGTGAAACTGCTAGGCACCAAAGCCAGAATAAAATTCTTAAAAGCAGCCAGATTAAAAAAAAAGGCATTAACTTCAAAGTAATAATAATATGGGTGACAGAAATGGTAGAAGCCAAGAGATGATAAAACAGTATCTTTAAAATGCTGTAAGAAAATAACTGTCAATCTATAAATTATACAATCATTTTCAATTTCCTTCAAAAACAAAAGTAAAATGAGGATATTTCAGATACATAAGAACTGAAATAATTCTTTGGCAACACATACAGAAAAAAGGAAAGGATCCCGGTTGAAAACAAGGACATGAAAAAAGAAATGAAAAACAATGGGAAGAATAAATATGTAGGTAAGTCTAAGTAAATGTGGATGTAAAAAACAGCAATAGTTTTTTTGTGATCTAGAATATGTGTCGTATTAAAACACATGACAACCAGCACAAAGGGAAGGAGGGTCCTTGTGTTGTCCAGAAAGCAAAAGAATGCTCATTTATATCAGACTTTAAAAAGTCAAAAAATCATATGCAACCTTCTATGGTAATTGTAAAACAGGTTAAAAGAGTATATAACTGACAGGTTAATACGAGAGAACATTTTAAAAATTAAACCTCCTTTATTGTTGTTTTGCTATAATGAAAGCAGTAAGGGGAAAATCAAATATATTATATTTACATTAAATATAAACAATAAGGATTGTATTTAAAAGGCAAAGGTTTTAGACTAGAATAAAAAAAATCAAAATCTATATGTTGCTTACAAAAGATATGCTTTAAAAATAAGGATACAAACAGATGACAAGTAAAAGGGTAGGAATGATACATTATGAAAGCATTACTCTTCAGTGGGAAAAGGACAGTTTTTCAATGTATTATACGTATGTTGATTGAATATTACTATAGGAAAAAAATCAAATCATGATTACTGGCTCACTTCATACAAACAAGTAGATTGTATATCAAAATGTGAAAGCTAAAACATCAAAACTCCTAGAAGGTAATGTAGGATAACATCTTTATGACTTCATAGTAAGCAAAGATCTCTTAAATGAGATATAAAAAGGACAAGCCATAAAGAAAAAAATGATACGTTTGATTTCATTTATATCATGAACTTATATACTCAACAAAAAAACACCACTGAAAGAATGAAATTATAAGCCACAGAGTAGGAGAAATTATTTGTAACACATGTAACCAACAAAGGACTGATTTGAAAACATAGCAGGACTCCTACAAGTCAATAAGAAAGAGACAGACAACCCACTTTTTATTTATTATTTTTAATTATTTATTTTTAATGTTTATTTTTCAGAGAGAGAGAGAGGAAGCACAAGCAGGGGAGGGGTGGAGAGAGAGAGGGAGACACAGAATCCAAAGCAGACTCCAGGTTCTGAGCCATCAGCACAGAGCCCGATGCAGGGCTCAAACCCACAGACCGTGAGATCATGACCTGAGCTGAAGTTGGACGCTTGACTGACTGAGCCAGGTGCCCCGACAACCCACTTTTTAAAAAAGGCAAAGACCGAAACAGGTACTTCACAAAAGAGGACTTCTAAATGGCCAGTAAGTAACTGATGAAAGGATGCTCAACACTATTAATCATCAGGAAAATGCATGTTACACCACAACATGATGGACTACACATCAACAACGTGGCTAAAATTTGAAAGTCTGACAATACCAAGTGTCAGAAAAGGTACAGAGCTATTAGTATTCTCACATACTGATGGTGGGAGTGAACATGAATGCAGTGTCTTTAAAATCTCTTTGATGGATGTACTGATGTTGAAATCATGTCAAGCATTAAGACCTAGCAATGCAACTCCTAAGTATGTACTCAATGAAATGCATATATTGTCAATTCTCATATTCATGGTGATTACGTTCCATAAAGTCACCACGACCGCTGACCTAGCCACTACTGAACAGGTGCTCCCCAGGGAAATGCAGGGTGAAGCTCCTGCCAGCCTCTGGTCACAGCATTTTCATCAACCAATCAATATATAACACTTTGTTATATGTGTTTCTGTTTGAAGACACCTTATTTAGAATATACCGATGATTCACTAACACTGAACTCATGGACAACAGCACTATAACTCACGCCTGGACATACATTATTTTCTCCATACAGCACATCACAGCCTTCTTGCCCTTAGGAGAACTAGACAACACCTCAGCATTCAGATTGGGCATCATTTCATTTCATTTCATTTCGTTTTTTTTTTTTTTCTATTTTAAAGAGAGAGAGAGAGAGAGAGAGAGAGAGAATGCAAGCAGAGGAGAGGGGCTGAGGGAGAGACAGAGAATCTCAAGCAGGCTCCGTGCTCAGCACATAGCCTGATGCGCAGCTCAATCCCACAACCCTGGGATCATGACCTGAGCCAAAATCAACAGTCAGAGGCTCAACCAACTGAGCCACCCAGTTGTCCCAGGCACCATTTTAAATAGTGAAATCACCATGAAAAAGTGCAAAAATTTAAAAAACATGACACTAAGTAGACCCTGAGAATGACACTGGTATGTAATATGAGAACTGTAAGAAGACAGAGCATTGCCTTGTTTGACCTCAGCTGAGAACATGCACGTCAGGTGACTCGAATTTTTCACCACTCTGTGCATGTCTATGAATGACAGTGAAAGCGCTGCAGGTATTGAGTTCAGGGTTACAAATAAATTTTAGTGAGCAGGCAAATTCACAGAATCTATGAACAATGAAGATCAACGTATACATTGATCATACGACATTGACTGTAACAGCCAAAACCTGGGAGAGGAAACAAACATCGTCAATGGAAGAATGGACAAATGGTGTGGTATATCCATTTGTTGGAATATCACACTGCAAAGAAGATGAATAATTTACCACAGTCGGCAACAGTATAGTGATCTCATTAACACAAGGCTGGGAGAAAACAAAAAGGTAAAACAGGAGGCACAATGATTGCATTTATTTTGTACTTGAAACTATGCCAAACTAATCCATGGTGTTAGAAATGAGGACGGCGGCTACTTAGGGGAGGAGGGGGATGATGACAATGAGAGGCACAAAGAGCAAAGAGCAAGAGCCAGAATAGAGTCTCGCGTGAGAAGCGACGGTCCTCCGTTCGGCATGCTAGACTCACCCTCTAGCTTCCTAAGCGGAGCCAGGCTGACAGGTGCAAAGTGGCATCTTGTTTAAGGTTTCATCTCGCCACTAAGATTGGTTCATAGCCACTCAGGTTTTCTCCTATGAATTTTCCTTTCATATCCATTTCCTATTTATTCCTTTCTCAGGTTCCCCGTGCCTTTTCTACGGTTTTTATTCAAGGAGATATTTTATTGCCACTTCAATACCTTTATTTTTATAGCCTTGCTTAAATTTTTTATTTCTTCTTGGGTCCAATTTGACCCATTATCTCCTTTATAGAAATCAATCCATTTTCTAATGGATTTCGTATGTATTATAATGTTTGCTCCTAATTCCAAAAATTATTTTTAGAACAACTTGTGTTCCTGTATAAAGACAATTCTCCTTTTCATTATTTATTTACTCTTCTGATTTATCTTGTTTAGTCTTATCAGAGGTTTGCTATCTTATTAATCTTTTCAAAGAAACACCCTTGCTTTGTTAATCTTTGTTATTGATTTTTGTTCTCTATTTCCTTGATTTCTGATCTTATCTTTCTATTTCCTTTTTCTCATTTCTTTGGATTTATTATCTTTTTATTAGCTTCCTTTGTTAAAGCTTAACTTGTTGGTTTCCTTTTATTTTTTATTTTCCTCTCTTGCCATTTTAATTTTCTGAGAATTATATTTAAAGCTCTAAATTTTTGTCCGAGTTATAATTTAACCATGTCTAATACATGTTTAAGTTTGAAAATTATTGAATATTTTAAATATACAGAGCAATATGGGAAATAATTTCACAGACATCTTTATATCTACTGTCAAACTTACTGATTTTTAATATTTTCCTGTAAGTGCATCAGATCTAATTCCAGAATTGACAACATTATTTGACCACAAACTTTATATTTAGTGCTTTTGTTGTCTTTTCTCATGATTACCTTTTAACTCAATGTCCATTCAATAGTACGCTTTTCAATTTCTAGATAGAAGAGTTTTTTTCCGATCCCTTTTTGTTAGGTTAATATCTAATTGTATTGCATAATGGTCAAGAATAAACTTTAGAAAATTAATTGAGGCTCCCTCTACCACCTAGCACTTGATAGTTCTTTGTAACTGTCCCACGTGTCGCCAAAAGAAATCAGTTCTCTGTTTATTGCATCTAAAGCTGAGGCATATTACATTATTAAAATTTTTTATTCATTTGCTCTTTTTTACCTGCTTCATCTACCAGTTTCTAAGATGAGTGTTTTACATTTCCTACAATTACATTTTTCCTATAATTCTTGATTCATTTATTTCTTCCCATAGTTCTATTGACTGGTTTATGTATTTGGGGGGGGGGGGCGTTGTTTGTTTTTTTTATTTTTTTTTATTTAACTTTTTTTAATGTTTATTTATTTTTGAGAGAGACAGAGAGACAGAGCATGAGCAGAGGAGGGGCAGAGAGAGAGAGGGCGATATAGAATCTGAAGTAGGATCCAGAGCCGGACGCAGGGCTCGAACTCACAGACAGTGAGATCGTGACCTAAGCCGAAGTTGGATGCTTAACAGACTGAGCCACCCAGGTGCCTCTTGTTTGTTTTTAATTTTTTTTTAATGTTTATTCGTTTTTCAGAGACAAACAGCAAGTGGGGGTGGGGCAGAGAGAGAGAGGGAGACACGGAATCCAAAGCAGGCTCCAGGCCCTGAGCTGTCAGCACAGAGCCCGATGTGGGCCTCGAATTCATAAACTGTGAGCAGAAGTCAGACGCTTAACGGACTGAGCCACCCTGGAGCCTTGGTTTATGTATTTTTGGATTATGATGTTGGACATATTTTCCAATCATTAAATTTTCTACTGCTTCTTTTCAGTTCATGATGATCTTCTGTGTTCGTATGATATTTGTTCGTATGATACTTTGTTAGTGTTAGTATGTGTTAGTATGATATTCTGGCCTTAGAATCGATTTTGTCTGATATTATAATTGTTATTCAAGCATACTTTTAGTTCAATTTTTCCTGGATTAGATACATACCATCCTTTATTTTCAACTTTTATGTATTTTTTTTTTTTAAATGAATCCAGCACAAAACATTTTGTTGAATTTTCTAAAAATCCATTCTGGGATTTTATCTTTGGGATCAGCACCTTTAAACCACGCATTCACAAGTACTGTAATTATTGTGTAATTGTTGCTATTTTTCTTATTTATGAAGCCAAGATTATTACTTTTTTTTTTTTTTTCAACTTTTTATTTATTTTTGGGACAGAGAGAGACAGAGCATGAACGGGGGAGGGACAGAGAGAGAGGGAGACACAGAACGGAAACAGGCTCCAGGCTCTGAGCCATCAGCCCAGAGCCTGACGCGGGGCTCGAACTCACGGACCGCGAGATCGTGACCTGGCTGAAGTCGGACGCTTAACCGACTGCGCCACCCAGGCGCCCCAAGATTATTACTTTTTAACAAGTTTTATGTCTTTCTTTTTTCCTACCTTCTTTTTTCTTTCTATTTAATTCATATACAATTGTGAGAAAGAATACGGACGGATCCCAGGGACTCTTCACCAAGTTTCCTGCAAATGGTAACATCTTGCAAAATTGTAGTGCAATTATCACAACCAGGGAGCAGACATTGGTACAATCCACTGCTCTTGCTCAGACTTCCTCTCGTGTGTGTGTGTGTGTGTGTGTGTGTGTGTGTGTGTGGTGGGCAGTGAGTGTGTCTATAGTTCTATACAATTTTATCACTTGTGCAAGTTCATGTACCCACCACCACATCCAAGATATAGAACAATTCCACAGCCACAAGGATCCCTGGTCACATTTTATAACCATCCTCACCTGTTCCACGCTGTCCCCCACCTACAGACTCTGGAAACCACTATCTGTGCTCCATTCCTGAAATTTTTCTCACTACAAAAATGCTACATAAATGGAATCATAAAGTATGCAGCCTTGGGGACTGGATTTTCCATTCAGCTTATGTCCTTGCAGATTCAGGCACTGCTTTTTCTTGCTGAGTAGTGTTCCATGCTATGCTTATACCACAGTTTGTTTACCTTTTCACCTGCTGAAGGACATCTATGATGCTCCCAGCTTGGGGATATTATGAGTAAAGATTCTGTGAATATTTACGTACGGGTTTTTGCATGAAATTCATTTTTATTTCTCTGAAACATCCGAGAGTCCAATTGCTGGGTTGTATGGTAGTTATGTATTTAGATTTAAAGAGCTGCCAAATTATTTCCCAGAGGGACCATACCAGTTTACAATTCTACCTGCAATGTGTAAGTGATCTAGTTTCTTGGTACCCTCAGTAATATTTGGGGCTATTGCTGTTTTTTTCCCGATAGTTATATAGTGGTAGCTCACTGTGGTTTTAAGTGGCATCTTTCTCATGTATAGGGATGTTGAGTATCTTTTCAAGTACTTATCTGCCACCCATACACCCTCTTCAATGAGGTGTCTGTTCATGTCTTTTGCCTATTTCCTACCTGTATTGATTTTTTTTACCATTCAGTTTTAAGAATGTGTTCTTCCTTTATTCTAGACACTAGTCTTTTGTCACATACGTGGTTTGCAAATATTTCCTCCGTCTGTAGCTTGCTTTTTCATCCTCTTTACATGGGATTTGAAAGAAGTCCAATGTATCAATGTTTCCTTTTAATGAATCATGCTTTTAGTGTCAAGTCTTAGAAATTTAGCCCAACACTCACTCCTATATTTCCGTGAAAGTTTTATACCTTTATATTATACATTTAAGTCCATAATCCATTCTAAGTTAATTTTTATAGAAAGTATGAGATTTAGGTTGAAGTTCATTTTTTTTTTTTTTTTTTGGCCTGTGCATGTAGAATTGGGGGTCGTTTTCTTTCATCCCTTGAAAAATATGCCACTTCTTTCTGGCTTTTATGGTTTCAGGTGAGAAATCCACCATTATTCAAATTGATGTTCTCCTACAGGTAATATACAATTTCTGTCCGGCTGCTTTAAGGTTATTTCTTAGTCTTATAAGCTTTCAGAGATTTAACTCTGATTTGTTTTGGTATGGATATTTTTGGATTTATTCTATGGGAGGGGAGATTTTCTTAGCTCTTGAATCTGTAGATTTGTGTCTTTCACCAAATTTTGGAAGTATTTAGCCATTATTTCTTCAGATAATCTTTTAGCCTACTCTTCTCCTTCTTTGACCCAATGATAGGCGTTGGACTTTTTGTTATTTGTCCCCCAGGTCTCTTAGGCTCTGGTCATTATTTTTTCTGTCTATTCTCTTTTGTTTACATTGGGTTAATTCTCAAGTTCACTGATTCTGTCCTCTGTCATCTCCACTCAACTACTGAATCTTTCCAGTGAGATTTTTATTTCTGTTTTTGTATTTTCAGTTCTATAATTTCCACTCAATTCCTTTTATATAACTGCTCCCTCTTTGCCAACATTTTCTTCTTTAGAATTTGCAGCTCCTTATGGAAACATTTTTGATGGCTGCTTTAAAATCCTTGTCATGTGATCCCAACATCTGATTCATCTCCATGTTGACATCAAGTAATTGTTTTATTCACATTCAGGCTGTGATTTCCTCTGTTTTTATTATTACGAAGGATTCTCGATTGCATCCTGAAAAATTTGGCCACTATGTTATGAGATTCTGAGTCCTATTTAAATGTTT
Organism: Neofelis nebulosa; assembly: GCF_028018385.1. Classification (NCBI taxonomy): domain Eukaryota; kingdom Metazoa; phylum Chordata; class Mammalia; order Carnivora; family Felidae; genus Neofelis; species Neofelis nebulosa. The sequence continues at coordinate 3,208,367 of NC_080794.1, read as the reverse complement.
TATTTTAGAAGGCAATAATCGTGGTAGGTTTATCACACAGGTGCTGTTCTGCTTTTATGGGTGATGGTTCCAATTACGTTTTAATTTTAAGAGACTTTGCAGTGAATTTGTGATCTTCTTAGGGAGAGCTGTTTGGGTTTGGTTTTATCTGCTTAAAATATCTGTTCCCATTAGGGCTTCCACTGGTCCCAGCTGAACTGCCTGAGGCGCAAAGGAGATTCCCCAGGCCTGGCCACTGAATGTCTCTAGGAGGGAAGGGGAGTCTCCGGCCAGCAGGAAAGGAGAGCACCCCCCACCCCGCCCCGTGTGCTTATCATTAGCAGGTTACCCCCTGTGCTACTGATGCATTCTCACCTATGTTGTCTGAGGGAATCCCATTAGATGGAGTAGAATGAGCACGCCTGGGCCACACCTTCACCTACCATCAATTCCCTTCCATGCTGCCACCATCCCACCTCCAAGATGACATATTTGTATATATATTGAGGCTTTCTTAGTTCTCGGTTTTTACTAAGACACATTTCTGTTTTCTCATAAGTTTTCTATTTCATCAACAGTAAAATTTACTAAGTATTTTTCATGCCCTCTTTCACATAGCTCATACTGGACTTATTTTTCATCTTGTTAATATACTTCATCCAAGAATGTGTCAAAGAATACCAGGTATGGCAAACATTTTAAGGACTTCCAGGTCTGAGAACATCTTTATTTCATACTTAAACACTAAATAATAATATAGCTTAATATTTTGGATTCAACACTCTGAAAATATTATTCCACAGCCTTCTTGCAGACTGTGTTGCTATTGGAATGTCTGATGATCTTCTCTTAGAGTCTTCTCCTTGTCTGTTATATATAAATTTTAACTACAACCCATTGATGTTCCACCCCTCACCCTTTTCTGTCCTGTTCTGTACTTGATCAAGCCCATCTGCCTAAAATCTTGTATCTTTTCCTTCTTCTGGGGAACTTTCAGTCACTGGTCTCTCAAATATTTCCTCCCTCCCCTCTATTGTTTTCTTTCCTTCTGGGATTCTTTTTAGATGAACGCTGATCAAATAACTCTATTGCGTATTGCTTAATTTATCTTTTCTATTTTCCTTCTTCCTTTCTGTTCCTAATGCCCTCCAAATACCTTCTGATAGCTTCTGGCTCACTAATTGGTTCTTCAGCTGAATTCATTAGGCTGTTCATCCCACATACTGAGATTTTTTCTTTTAAACTTTTATATTTTACGTTCCCCAAATTTCCATTTGGGTTTCTTTATGACTTCGTCTTTTACTTCATGTCTCCTATATCCTCCCTTCTCTTTGGGAAATACTTAATACGTTTATTGATCATCTGTAGTGTCTAATTATGCTTTGTCAGGTATAAGTCCTTCCACTTGTTCTTTTAAAACAGTTACCCTCCTAATAAGTCTCATTTCTTTTCCATATGTGTTCAGATTTCCTTAGGCGTATTAAGTGTGTTGGTTGGTAATGAGTCCTTGTAGAGGAGATAATGTCAAAGCCCTAATTGGTGCCCATCCTAATAGGGGTATGTCGTGGGTGGGGCACCATCTCAGGGAGAAGTGTCTCGGGTGTCACAATCTGTGCTCCTGCACTTGCAGGAATACATGGGGTCCCTCGATTGTAATTACCCACCCCTCAGGAAACAGGGAGGGCTTGGGGAATGTTCAAGATCCAAGCTCTCTGTTTGATGCCCCCCCATAGCAGTGCTTCTCCGAGGCTAGTGTTCTAGTTCTTTCTCCCTGCCTCACCAGTTGGCAGGTGCTTATCTGCTTCCAGAAGCAATGGGGTAGGCACGGGCCTTCCCAGGCAATGTGAGAGAAAGGAAAGGGCATGCCTAAAAACCTCTCCTCCACTTTATCTGTTCCTTCCCTCTAAGGGGACCAAATCACCTCCATCTGCCTGAGGGATCCTCAGTTATTTCTATTATTAACTTGACAGATCCATCTGCCTGTCTGGCTTCTAATGGTGAGGGCAGGGCTGGATTCAAGGGAAAGATTCAGCAGCCCAGCTCTCATAGCTAAGGAAAAATGTTTGCTGCTTCCATCAGCAACTTTCTACATTACAGCAATCTGAATACTGTAAGTTCATGTCACTTCGTTATTTGAAAAATACATTTTGTGTAGTTTTGAGTGAAAGTGGGTTTGTCCTGAAATATCTCCCGGAAGACACACATCAAAGTCTCAAAGTCTACAAAGCCAATTTTAGAGACTCATGCTGAATGGTAAGTAAATCTTGTAGATATAAAATTGCAGTGTTTTATTATAGCCCATGTAATAATTTCATCAAGCTTTAGATTTTTAAAATACCCTTTTACTGAATTCATTTGTGCTAAAGAGAGTAATGGTTGATTTCAAAGTATTGAGATGTTTTGCTATTCCTGCAAAGGAGAGTAATTAAGTCATTAATAATAATCCCTTAAATGAATGACTCACAGCTACTTGAGCTATGTGAGATCTTTGGTGATGTTTTACAACCAGTAATGAGGCAATTTAAAGACACAATTTCAGTATTGGGGGGAAAGTTCTTGAATAGAGAATTGAAATTCATTATTTCTCTTACTCCTGCCAGTTGGAAGTAAAATGAAGCCTCACAGGTCATCTGATCATGGCTTGAATCCTTATGGAACTGAGACCTGTGTGTGTTATTTATGGGGAACAATGGTAAGGGAAGGAGCAAGAAGTTTGCAGGTAAGCTTCCACCCCTTTTCAGAATGGAAATACTGAACTCTAACACAGACATCAAGAGTTTCAGTTCTTGGTACCAGACTTTCTTTCTTGACTTATTCATGTTTTTACTTCAAAGGCATTAGCGTCTTACCAAATTCTTTGGACACTTTAAAGATAACCAGGTTTTCTTACAGAACCAAAATGGAATAAAATATCAAACCAATACATGAATGGCCAATGGTACTATACTTTCACTGCAAATTGTGTAAACACCGACAGTCCCCATACTTCTGAAACCTTTTCATTCCCTGGGAAACAATGACTTAATCTCTAATTTTAAACAAAACTGTCGTTACCAGAAATATTTACATTGTATTCCTTTGTCTTCTATTTTCCAAAAAAGAAAAATTAACACAATTCTTCACTGAACAAAGACCTTTAAACATTTTAGCCTACTTCCCACAATGCCATCTGAAAATATGACAAAAGGACATGTAGTATACGAAAGAGTGTTTGTCTAGGAAACTGTTGTAGACACAGTTGTTTGCTGAGCCAACATGTCTTCCTCTTTTGGTCTCTCTTAACAGAACTTAGGTAGTATTCAGGTAAGCAACTCCCCTCCCCCCTGCCTTTAGGACATTTTGGATGGTGGCTCCTCCCTAGCTCTTCAGGTAGACTGTGATTAGTTGAGAGCAACCAACCTATAATATTCTACCAGACAAGCCTTTATAGTCCAGAGGTTGGCCACACAGAGAGCTGAACCATGTCTTGTGGTCCATGCTGGGATGTTGGCAGGTGGGGAGTAGTTTTTACTCTCTCTCCCAGTAGCAATGAGCAAAAAACCACCCTTATCTGTCTATTGACCCTAATGGAATCAGCCTGTAGACAAAGCCTATGCATTATGAGAGGAAATGGCTAAGAAGAGAAACGGAAAAAATCTGGTTTTTGATGACAAGTCTGAGTTGCTGAATCAATCAACCCAGCTGCCCATCCTACTCTTGTTGAAGCCACTTAGACCTGGCGTTCCTACTAATTGTGACCAAACACAAAGCTGATTCAACCAAAGTCAAATGACTTTGGCTGGAGTTTAGCCTCCGCTACAAAGGTTTGGTGACCTTTGGGAAACACTTTATCTCAATTTGAACTTCAACATTTGTAATATAATAACATCTTTTATGTCTATCTCACAGGATAGATTATAAAAAGGAAGCTACAAATGATACATACAATATATAACAGTAAAAAGTACATAAGTTCTCAAATCTTGAACTGTAGGAGGCACTAACAAAATGAAAATCACTTGAAAACGTACACGGTACATGATGGCCAAGATGTGACCATTGAGGTCCGTATTAGTTTATGATTACAATGTTAAAAATAGAGACTGGTTGAGACCAATGATTAACTCCACCCAAGAGTCAACCGGCCAGCAATAAGAAAAGGTATTTTGCAGAAGGGTGATGCAGTTTACTCATCACCATCATCATCATCCCCATCACTATCACTACTGCCATCATCGCTGTTGTTAACAGTTATTGGTCAGGAGTTGTCCTGAGAATTGTTAATCTTCAAAACAACCTTAAGAAGTAGATATTGCTGCTACATTGTGTGAGTTCTAAAACATAATTCAAATTCTCTGACACTCCTATAGTCGAGAGGTAGAGTCTACATCCTCTCCTTTAGAATCTGGTCTGGCCTTACTTTCTCGTAATCAACGGGTCATAGCGGGAGTAATGCCACACAGCTTCTAAGGCTAGGTCAGAAAATGCCCTGCAGCCTTCACCAGATGTTTTGGGACCCTTGCTCTGAGGGCAGCCCAACGCCATGCCAGAAGTCTATCCATTCTGAAATCGTCACGTGGGAGAGACTAGGTCAATGGCATCAGGTGCAATCTCGGCTGATGCCCACTGTCAGCTGCCAGCCACGTGAGTGAGCCATCTTGCCTGTCCGGCCCAGCTGAACTGATGGAACCAGAATCTCCAGCTCATGTCACAATCCCAAGGGAGAACTGAGGGGGAGAACCCGAGCCCTAGCTGGGCTATGCCCCACAAAACAGTGAACAAAGTAAACATGTGCTGGGGCAGACCTCTGTTTCACCAGGTGAGAAAATTAAGGCATCTTCAGAAATCAAAGAGATGTTCTGATCACCACCATGATCAGCCTCCTTTTCCTATGGTGGATGAGCCAGACAGCCACGGATCCCAGAAGTCCTTCCACCTTTGCCGTCTATTTAAAACTCTAAGTAACGAGTTACTTTTTACTCCCCTGCATCACTCCGTGGTACACACCAGGTGAAGAAGGAAAGAGAATACCCCCAGAAATAATCAGGTAGATAATTATCTGGAACAAGCACTGAACACTCAGTTTTAAGACCTGAAGTCAGAGTCATCAGGAGCCCCATCAAACCACCTCTCCTCTTAGTTTCTCTGTTTCTATCCACAGTCTCTCTTCTTGCCTCATCCTGGATCCTTTGGTGTTCTCACCTCGTTGGAATTCTATCCCTTGAGAGTGGGAATCTTGTCTGTCACGGCAAATCCTCTGCTCCTCATGGCTCACAGAGTGTAACACATACTGGGCACTTACATGTTAGAAGAGTCAACTGAATAAAGGCCAGCAATCATGGTCACTTGTGATGTGCTTCTTTCCTTCAACTCCCAAATCCAACCATACACTGTACGTTGAGAATATTGTTCGGATCCATCTTTCCCCTTTATGACTGCTACCCCGAATTAAGCATTTCATTTCTTCACCCCCAGCAAAGCTACAATTAATGATGAGCTTTTCTGCCTTCCCATATTTCATTCTTTCGATCTGTCCTCTCCACCACTGCTCCACAAACGTCAGTGGCTCCCGTTGCCTGCTATAAATGGAAAGTAAAGTCCTTCGAGCTCTTTCCCAAGATGGCCTCAGGTTGCCCTGGACTCCTCTCCTGTTGTCCCTCTGTGCCTTCACAGATGGCAGCAAAGTGGTCCACTTGCTCTTCCCAGGACAAATGCCCAAGTTTCAAATTACAGACGACTATTTCTCATGCCTCTCTTCAAAATCTTCACCCATTAAAAGCCAACCAATTCATCAAGACCCATCTCCCATCTCAAATGTCACTTTAATAAAGAACTCTGCCCCGATCCCTGCACCACATGTCATATCTCCTTTCTCTGAACCCGCATGGCATCTTACAGTACCCTTCAGACTGTTACTACACTGTGCCTTGATGTCTGGGTTGTGTGTGCAGATACTTTTCCTACTGTATATACTTGATGAGGTTTGAGACTATTTCAGACTTATTTTTTTTAATCCTATGAAGCATATAGCCTAGCAAGGTATTAACCATAACAGGAACTCAGTAAGTACTTAATTGACTGAATGAACTTTCAGGAAAGTTGCATTTAAAGGACTCCTCCAATTTGAAGCAAAGAAAATAATTGAGTTTAAAAAAATCCATCCTAATAAAGGTTAATAGAAGAAAAGCTTTCCTGATAAGAGATCCCAGTGGATTGACCACATTAAAAATTAAAGTCTCAGGGTAGGGTCTCAATATGCCACTCAACTTTGCCACAGCAGTATTGGCTTCTGTGTGCAATGACTAAATGGAAAGTTTAGATTATTTGACTATAATTTTGAAGCGGAGAAAGACTTTCTAAGCAAGAAACAAAACCTGGAAGTCAGAAAGGAAAAAGAAAAAATAATGTGCTAAATCTGGAATCATATATTTCAGCTTCTACATGGCAAAAATGCCATAGGTGAAAGTTAAAATACAAATGGCCTATTAGGAAAAAATATTTCTAACCTGTGGCACATAGACCAAGAGTCAATTTCGTGGGGCACCTGGGTGGCTCAGTCTGTTAAAGCGTCTGACTCTTCATTTCGGCTCAGATCACGGCCTCACAGTTCGTGAGTTCGAACCCCACATTGGGCTCTGCACTAACAGCACAGAGCCTGCTTGGGATTCTCTCTCTCCCTCTCTCTCTCTGCCTCTCCCCAGCTCATGCATGCTATCTCTGTCTAAATAAATAAATAAACTTTAAAAAACAAGACAAGAGTCAAATTCTTTAACCTTCAAAGAGCTTTGAAAACCAGTATGAGAAAAAGCAAACATCCCAACAGAAAACAGGAAGAAGAAGCAGAAGAGAAATGCAAGCAGCCAATAAATATATGAACAGATGACTGGCCATGTTCAAGGCAGAGACGTGCCGTCTGGGAAATGAAAGTCTCAAGGTGGTATCGTTCACTCTTTCAGGGGGAGGGGGACGAATCAGCACCCTTTTGTAAGGAATATAATTTGGCAATATCTGACAAAATTAGAAGGGCACCTGGACTTCGAGATAGCTGATTCGCCTCTAAGCATTTACCTTACAAATGTATCTGGACAAACAAAAGAAAGATAACTGGAAACCAAATGGAGAAAACTGGAAGCAACCACACTGATTGTTCCATACCATGCAACCATTCACAACAGGAGGCTAGACTGCATCTTTTAAAATGGAAATATTTCCAAGGGAAATTAAGTGGAAAGAGATAAAGCACGGAACAAATACTACTCTGTTGTGATCGCGTTTGAATTCTTGCATTTTCAGGGTTTTTTTTACACGTTTATCTTTTTTTTAAATTTTTTTTTTTTCAACGTTTTTTATTTTATTTTTGGGACAGAGAGAGACAAAGCATGAACGGGGCAGGGGCAGAGAGAGAGGGAGACACAGAATCGGAAACAGGCTCCAGGCTCCGAGCCATCAGCCCAGAGCCTGACGCGGGGCTCGAACTCATGGACCGCGAGATCGTGACCTGGCTGAAGTCGGACGCTTAACCGACTGCGCCACCCAGGCGCCCCTACACGTTTATCTTTGAGAGCGAGAGAGACAAAGTGCGAGTGGGGGAGGAGGGGCAGAGAGGGAGACACAGAAGCCGAAGCAGGTTCCAGGCTCTGAGCTGTCAGCACAGAGCCCGACACGGGGCTTGAACCCACGAACCATGAGATCATACCTGAGCCAAAGTCAGACACTTAACCAACTGAGCCAGCCAGGTGCCCCTCATTTGAATTTTTTAAAAGAGCAAACAGGCAAGCATATATATCCACACAGGCCTACATGGGAGTGAGATACTTCCAGAGCGGTGTACTTGTTTCCTCGTGATCGGGGGGAGGGATGAGGGGTTTTGACTCTATATTTTACCCCGTTCAGTTGTATTTCTTTTTTTTTTTTTCCTTTCAAAGAAACCACAAGCATCCTTTACTTTTATAACAAGAAATAAATTTTAAATTTTTAAAAAAGTATCCACTTCTTTCCCTTTTGTCGTTTTGTCCAATTTTGCACAGTCCTTAACCTCGATGCTAAACGTCTCCCCACCCCCACCCCCGCTTTGCAGAATCCTTGTCATGGTTTGGGGGACCACGTTTTGATCAGTGCAAGCTGGAAGTCGGGGAAGTGGCTTCCTAATCAGAGCTCCTCAGAAATACAAGGCTGCATTCAGTCCCGAGAGCTACAGGATAAATGGAAGCACATGCCCACAGGGAGGGCGGCCAAGGAATTTTAAAGGGAAACACGAGCAAGACAAGAAAGCGCGCGGCTTGTAAATCACCCCTCGGCTTCTCTCCTGGGTCCATTCCAGTAGCTCAACTCGGAATGAAAAGGGACTGGTCAGACCAGAGCCGGCACTGTAGGTGAAATATATGATCCTGCCAACCTCCCAGAACACGCCACTTTCCAGAGATCTCGGTAATAAACGTCAGCAGAGCGGACGGAGGATGGACCCGGGGAAGAGCTCACGCCCCAAGAATTTTATCTGACAAATGTGCGGCCCAAAGTGTTAATCGGGGCAGGAGGATTCCACACAGCTGGGCAGACACGTGTATCTGGCTGTGGGGAAAAGCAGATACAGAAATGTCCCCAGACTATTTGGGGTCCTAGGCAGAACAGTAAAAGCTGCTTAGGCACACGCAATGCTGCTACATGGGTGCGATGGGACAGCACAGTGCGGACGGCAGGGTCTGGAGCCAGGCGGACGCCACCGGGGAGTCCAGTTATGTGGAGCATCTTAGATGGGCTTTCCCTGGCGTCTGGTATTCCCTATTGACGGGTGAGAAGGTGGCAACGTTCCTCTAAACAGACAATAGTCGTGGCTCAGGAGACCGTGAAGAGCCTGCCTACGAGGGGCAGAGCCTAGTTTCCGACTTTGAAAAAGGATCCACGCCAGTGATCTTCAGCTTCATGGGGTGTGTGTCTGCAGGCTTAGCTCGCACCCGAAACCAAAGATGGGACCGACCAACGTCTACCTCTGGCTCAGGGAGCTTAAGGGTGGCTTCTGCACAAGTGACACACAGGCCACAGGTGCGACAAGCAAAGGGCAGGAGGGAGAAACTAGGACTCCAGCTGGCAGCTCGGGCACACAGGTGGCAGGGCAGGAAGAGGAATGTGACAACGTTAAGGAGCGGTGCCCAGCGACCACGTCTGCCTTCCTCCCAAGCAGTCTTGCCCCCAATTCCCACCCCGCCCCCACCCCAGGATTCCTGCACGGGACGCAGTGGGTCTTGGCCGGGAAGGAGATGCTGTCAGGCTGCCTGTGAGTTTGCTCTCTGGTGTCATCTGTTGAGGTGACCAGGGCTCCCTCCCCTTGCAGTGGAATGGCAGGCTCCTCTGAGATAGAAGGGGAATGCCTCGTGTGCGGTGTGATCAGATTCCCACACAACAGAACCACTAGGCAACCCAGAGCAATACCCATTTCTCTCTCCCCCATAGCTCACATGGTGACTGGGAATGGCTGCTGCTCACTGATGCAGTGAGAACGGGTGGAAAGAATGAGACACCCAGGGAGGGGGGAAGCCAGCCCGTCCTGAGTCCCGGGGCAGGGGAGGGGGGTGCTGCAGGCCCTCTCCTCCAGGTAAAAGGGTGCTCTCTGCAGGGGGACCAGTGCAGGAGCCCCTGGGCAGGTTCGAAGCCCAGCTTTACCCCATGCAACTGTGCATCTTTAGGCAAGTTCCTTAACCTCGCTGTGCATGCTTCCTCATCCATCAAGGTAGGACTGTGGGATGGAGAGGATAACAGGCTGGGTCTGTCCCACAGGGCGCAGCAGCTATGAGCGAACTGTTATGGCCACCTGCTTTCTCACTTCCGATCATGTGACTTCCTCAACTTGCTCTTCCCAACTCTCTTCTGACCGTCATCAATCCCACAGCCCTGGTCTCAGGCACCGTCCTCTTCATCCCATGAACCCCAATTCATCTCCTTGGAGTTCTCCCTCACTCCTCTTGGACAAAGCTAGTTACTCCTCCCTTGGGATTAACCACGGCCTTCTGTCCACACCTCTATTTTGACACGTATCATATATTGTAACCATCCACATGTATTCACTCCCTCCCAAGGCAAAACTGTTCAAGGTCGGGGCACAGCCTTGACAAAGGAATCAGTGGGTGAACAGATTTACTCCCAGGGTCTGCTTCAGTCTGTCTTGCGTTTCCTTCGGCCACCATCGGGGGAAATCAAAGCACATGGTAGAACTGGGGATGAGCTTCCAGTACGAGCTGGATTTGCCGTGGGCAGAAAGAGCCGGAGAACCTGGTCCCTTCAGGAACTCTCCAGAGCCTGAGGTGAGTGGGGCAGAACCTTGGTAGTGACAGCATTCCACTGGCAGGTCTCACCACACAGTCATCCTAAAACACTCAGTCCCCGTCCCTAAGTTGAGGGAGGAGAAAGTGAAAGAGCAAAGTAACCAAGCAAGAACACGAAAGCAAGGACTGAAAAATGAGAGCCCAGGGAAGCTAGGGACCGGAGAGGCCAACAGGTGACTGTCCCTGAGGCTGCTGCTCCTTAGATGTACAAGATCCAGGCATCAAAGTGAAGGCTGACTCCATATCACAGCCAGATAGCAACAAGGTCGGCAGAGCAGGGGACCACGGCATTCAGGGTCTCCACCGGGCATGCCCTCAGAGTCTGCTGAGTGAAGAAATTAGATGCAAGATCTTATATTTGGGTGCACTTTTAGGAGAATCGGTTCTACGGATATCGTGTGATTCTAAAAAAGGTTTGTGATTTCAAAAAAAGAAAAGAAAACATCTTGTGACAATGCAGGTTCTGGGTCTTAAGCCAGGGCAGGACATGAGGCGCTGTGCTTTAACCACAGCCGGGTGATGTCAATGCTGCTGGTCCACAGCCCGCACCCTCAGTTGCCAGGACCAGTTGCATCAGCAAGTCGTGTGCACCCACAGAATTCAGTGTGCCACAAAATGATCTGAATTTTAGCACACGTGACAAGATACGCAAGACGCAAGACGAGCTCAGGCAGGTATTCCTGGCACTTTTTAAGATCCCTCTGGAGTTGTGGACGAGCTCATTACAATACAGAAGAGCTACGAGGCTGCCCGACATCAACGCTGCAAGAAAACATAACCTGGCTGAGCCCTTCATGTTTGTTCAGAAGGAAATCCAGCAAAGAGTCTTCCCTCATTCTGGCTTTCACCTACCACCTCTGAGAAACTGGCTGGCAAAGCAAGGGTGGGCAGGAGAACTCACTGTGTTTACAGAGAATCTGTGTGGCACTGAATATTTTCTGCATATGAAAGATCAGATGAAACCTTCACGGGCAAATTGAAGTCTTGGTGGCTGCTGGTTCCACTGGCAAACGCTGTGGATACGGAGCACATCGCAGTCCTCGGGGCCTGGCTGCACTTGCAGCCACCAAGGGGGATGACGTGACTGAGCGGTGCTGAGGTCAGGTCCGAGAAAGGAAGTCTATCGGGGCTGGTAGAAAGAGGAGTGTCTTGCCGCTGAATTGTGCATCCACAGCTCTATCCCTGGTACACAAAGTATCATAAAGGCTGAAGTCCAAATTGAAGTCTAAAAATAGCACAACAAAATTATTTGCTTCTTTCGCTCCACCAGAGAGCAAACCGGCTGACATCAATATCTGCGGGGCACAACAGACTGCTTGGCGTTTACGTGGAAGGAACGATTACACAACTGCCCTTTCTCACCAGCAGACCGACTGCCCCAGAAAATAAGGGAGGGAAAGCAATTATTACACTGTTGCCGAAAACCAATAATGGATATTTGATTATGATTATTAATGGTGAGAAAAGGAGACAGACCGCTGAGCAGAGACCAACCACTAAGTGAATCTGTGTGAGATGCCAAGAGGGGGAATTAATTTTTTGTTTCCTTTTCACCTCTCACCCAGTCATTTGAGTGTGACACCAAACTTTAAGCATGGCCTGTCACATCCTTATCCATATTCAATGCCACTGCACTATGGCCACATTATCTCCCCTGGATCCCCAAGTGACAGGCTCCTTGCTGTGGGGGATTGTTTTCTCTTAGCCTCTAAATGTGAGGCGGATATGTAGTGGGGGAACTGACTTGTCAGATACAGGAAATTAACTAATTTTCAAGACATCAGAAAGACATTTTGTAGCAAATATTTACTTCTCTGTTTCTTTCCTACTGATATTGAACGTACATTATCTAATCTGGAGGATGCTGGATTTACAATCGCTGTGAACAAAGGGATGTTATGGCTCATTCTAAAGGAAACAATGCCATCAATTCCTTCAGCCCCTGGTGGAAACGCTATTGCAGCGTGAAGTACATTTGTCAAGAAAGAATAAAAGAAACAAACAAAGAACAGCAACAACAAGGAGAGAAACAGACTCATAAATACAGAGAACAAACAGGTGGTTGCCAGAGAGGAGAGGGATGAAGGGATGGGTGAAATCGGTGAAGGGGATTGAGCGGTACAAACTTCCACTGATAAAATAAGTAAGTCGTGGGGATGAAAAGTAGCACAGGGAATATAGTCAATGGTACGGTAATACACTTCCTGTGGTGAGCATTTTGTAATGTACATAACTGTTGAATCGCCGTGTTCTACACCTGGAACGAATTCAGTATTATATATCAACTACCATTAAAAATAAAAATAAAATGTTTAAAGAACCAAAGGGACCTTGAGGGATGTAGGTAGAGAGGGGAGTGTGCAATTTCTCTGTCTTTATATCAGACCCTGAAAACTAGCTCCCCTATATTGCCTTACCTATTCATTGAATTTCCAATTACTGTCTGCCTCAAGGTCCACATAAACACAATAGTTTCATTAAAGTTGGCCCCTGGCAACTCAAGATCCCCAAAGGGGGAATGCGGGCAACATCGAGGGCTGAATTAGAAGATGCTGGGTGAGGTAAGTGATGTGAATCACCTTTTCTGTGCCTGGCAGGGTTCCAGGCACTTTTCATGCACTATTTCTTTCTAGTGTACAATTTCACTTTAAGGGGAATGGTGATCTCAACTTTAAAGATCAGGACACAGCTCGAGAGATTCTGACGTGTGCTCACTTGCCTAGCTAGCTAACTGGTGGAGCTCAGATTGAATCCCATCCCGATGACAAAACCTATGCTCTGATGGCACCAGATTTTCACTCACTTTATGAGAAATATATTTAATCTCTTTCTCCACCTGGAAATACAATTTCCTAATGTATACTGAAAACAAACAAAAACACTTAGGAGATTATGTGACTAATATCAGATGCACAGCCTGAGACCCACAAAACTGTCCTTACCTGATAGATTTTTTTGTGGCAGACCTCATCCATTATTGTGCAAATATAGGAACGTTTCTCTTGTGATTGCAAAAACAACAGTAGTTGTTGTAAATGGTAATGGACAAAATAAGCATTCATTACTATGTGCAATATTGAACATTTCCTTACACTGCCTGTTACAAAAACAAAGGTTTTGACTGAAAACGATGTCAAAATTCTACATACACATACACGCACAGGCACACACATATGCACATACATATGCACATACATATCATGACACATTTTATGTCTAATCCTGATTATTCTTCCCAAGACTCTATTCTTCAGCCTCTTCCAATAATACATAAATAGTAAATATTATTATTATATATTATAGTATTATATTAATAAAATGTTATATTATTATAAATAATAATGATGATGATGGCAGCAAACATTTATTGAGCCTGTGCCCTTCTTGGTGAGAACATGCTTTATGTATCTCATTTAATCTGCCTCATAGCCCTGTAACAAGGTACGATTTCATTTCCTTTTACAGACAGGAATACTGAGACTTAGGTTAAATAATTTGCCCAAGGTTGCAAAACTAGAAAGTATAGAGGAGGCCAAGGATTAGATAATCTGACCCCAGAACCCATTAATTTTGGTGTCGTGTTATCCTTTTTCCTCAGCATTTCCTATTGGAACGGATCCCTCAGGCACTGGCCTTTGCTAGTGCTGGCCCTGAACCTACAAGGTCCTCCTTTCTCCAGCCATCCTGACCAGCTCTTCATCTGCCCTCAATGCCTCCTTTCCTTGGCACTGTCCCTCGACCACCGCGGTGGGCAGAACTAGTTGCTACTTAGCATAAAGAGGCCACGTCTCAGCCACGAGGCAGAGGCTCCTTGAAGGAAGACCGTACTACCAAGCACAGCGTCTGGTGCCTGGTCAATGCTCCATATAGAATTGCCTACAAGCCCATCCACTGGGTCCATGTTTTTTGTTCCCCCTTCCCATCCACCAGCTGTGAGGAACATTTTATCAACATCTTCCAAATGGCATCCTCTCATACCCATAGCAATGAGTTTTGAACTTCCCCCTCCTCGGTTTTTGTTTAGCTGAAGGAGCCCCAAGTCCATCAAACTATACTCAAAATATTATTTTCTAGGATTCTCATCACACCATTTTTTTTCACCTTCCCCTACTCTAATTAATGTTTACTGGTACATTTGTACTTTGTTTTCAAAGTAATTAAAATTTCTGAATTTACAAATATGGACAATAAGGGAAGAGGCACCTGGGTGGCTCAGTTGGTTGGGCAGCCGACTTCGGCTCAGGTGATGATCTCACGGTCCATGAGTCCGTGAGTTCGAGCCCCGCACTGGGCTCTGTGCTGACAGCTCAGAGCCTGGAGCCTGCTTCGAGTTCTATGTCTCCCTCTCTCTCCGCACCTCCCCCCCTCCTCTCTCTCAAAAATAAATAAACCTTAAAAAAATTGAAACAAAAAGAAAATAGAGGAAGCTGGTTTAATCACAGAAGGGCTGCCTGCAAAGCCCTTTCAAGTACTTGTCTTTCCTGACGTAATTATCTGTCTGTTAAGGACGAGTAGTGATTTGAGAGTCTGAGTGGCAGATCTGGAGTCAGACTGCTCTTGTTTGAACCCTGGCTCCACTCCTTACTAGCATGTGACTGTGGGCAAGTGACTTAGCCTCTCTGTGTCTCAGGTACCTCATAATCACAGTGTCTACCTCATTGGGTTGTGGATAAAAGCGGAGTTAAGATACATAAAGTACCAAGAACAGTACCTGTCCCTGACAGACCCCACCGCCACCATTCCTACCACAGCGATCAGGGCCCTGATTACCTCCACATGCCAGTTATGAGTTTACTGCCTCTCGCCTCCAAATGTATCCCTCGTCGCCTGCCCTACAAAAATTTAGCTTGGTCCCTTTAAATATTCTTTCTTTGCCAGCTGGCACAATACTAAGTGTTGTCAGTAGAGGAAGCTGGAGAGACATGGCTGGAGGTGGGGGGGCGGGGTGCCTTCCCAGGTCCAGAGCGCTCTCAGCCGCCTCCTGAAAAGTGGATGGCTTCTCTGGGGCGCCTGGGTGGCGCAGTCGGTTAAGCGTCCGACTTCAGCCAGGTCACGATCTCGCGGTCCGTGAGTTCGAGCCCCGCGTCGGGCTCCGTGCTGACGGCTCAGAGCCTGGAGCCTGTTTCTGATTCTGTGTCTCCCTCTCTCTCTGCCCCTCCCCGTTCATGCTCTGTCTCTCTCTGTCCCAAAAATAAATAAAAAACGTTGAAAAAAAATTAAAAAAAAAAAAAGAAAAGTGGATGGCTTCTCTAGACCCTGCTTCCGCGGTATGCACGGCTTCACCCAGCTCCTGACACACACGTGGGTCCCCCAGGTCCCAACTCCTGCAGTGGAGACGGTTGCTCCAGGGCTCAGCCTCTGCAGCCTCTGCAGCACTGGGCTCTGTCAGACACACAGAGCCCCCCGTGTCTGCTCCTGCTATACAGGCAGCTTCTCCAGCACCAAGGTGCTGTGGCGGGCCTACCTGCTCCAGGGGCGTCAGCAGCTCCCAGAAGCCAACGCTTTCCCCGAAGACCCCCTCAAAAGTCTTTTAGCAGACTGCCTCTGGTGAGACAGCTCCTTATGAACCGTCTTGTTTGGCACCCTGGAAAGTAGATTCCAGAAGGTTCCAGAGAGAGGACTTCCAGCGAGGTACACGGTGTAGCACCGTAGCTACTTCTTGGCTGGCCAACGGTCATGCCTCCCTAACAAGGTCTGCACTCTAGCCTGCAGCTGGGGGCACCCTATCTCAGCCTTGTGGGTGGTGGCCACGGCTTATGTCTGCCACTCTTCCCTTCCTACTGGTGGACTCCTCCTCATTCCAATCCTCTGTTATCATGAATAATCCTTTGTATTACACTGTCTCTGGTCAACTTACTGTTTAGGTTCTGTCTCCTGATCAGACCTTGACCGAAGCACTCTCTGCCCTTGTTAGGAACCCTCCAGGACCCTCCGCCTTCTCTGTGCTCTTGAAACACTCCAAGTCAATTCTTGTCTTAGGGTATTTGCTTTTTCTACCCTGAATGTCCTGAAATACCAGCAGATCTCCTCATGGCTGGTTTCTTGGGCACTTCCTCTGAGTCGCTCTCCCAAATTTCCAATCTGAAGCAGTCCTATCCAGTGCCCGTGACCTCAATCACCATCGAGGCCTGTTTTGCTTTCTTCATAGCACTTACCACTGCATGAATTATCTTGGTCCTTCACCTGCTTCCCTCCCTAATTAAATGCAGCTTCTATGACCGCAAAGACTGTGCCTGTAACATCTGCTACTGTAGCTACGGAGAATCCTAGCCAAATGTGAAAGTACTTGATAGATAGTTGTATAAAGAAGATGAGAAGGTAAAAGAAGAAAGGTAATAAGGAGAGTCAGAGGAGGGAACCCATCATACCACCCCCTCTCATTCTCCTTTTTTTTAAGCTTATTTGTTTGAGAGGGAGAGAGAGAGATCATGCGCGTGCAGGTGCACGAGTTGGGGACAGACAGGCAGACAGAGGGAAAGACAGAATCCCAAGCAGCCTCGACACTGTCAGCACAAAGCCAGATGCAAGGCTCGAACTCACAAAACTGTGAGATCATGACCTGAGCCGAAATCAAGAGATAGACACTTAACCGACTGAGCCACCCAGGTGCCCCTCATTCTAATCTAGTCCCCAGTCCTAGTGCCCCTGATGTAACAGTTACTTTAATGAAAGTAATGTCCTAATCACTTTTCAGATCCCAAATCCCTAACTCCCCATTCTCTGTTACTCTCCACACTCATCACTAAGACCCACAGAGTTTTTCCTAAATTTGTCCTTATTTTTGCTCCCTCTTCTCCAATAGCTCCATCATTCTCCACAGACATCAGTCATGTCTCCGTGGAATCTTGACTTTATTACCTCAACTGCCTCCCTACTGGCCTCTCTAATTCCATGTTCTTTCGCCTTTTTTTTTTTTAATTTTTTTTTTTTTAACGTTTATTTATTTTTGAGACAGAGAGAGACAGAGCATGAATGGGGGAGGGTCAGAGAGAGGGAGACACAGAATTGAAACAGGCTCCGGGCTCTGAGCTGTCAGCACGGGGGCCCGATGCGGGGCTCGAACTCACGGAACGCGAGATCGTGACCTGAGCCGAAGTCGGCGCTCAACCGACTGAGCCACCCAGGCACCCCTCTTTCGCCTTTTTAATCTGCTTTGAATAGTGTTACCAACCAATTTTTCTAACACACTGCTTTTGCATCAAGCCCTTCTCCACTTCTTTACAGACTCTTGTCACCTGTTTCATCAGCCTAAATATACTTGTCTGCCTTCTAAGGCCTTCCTTCCTACACTGACTGCCTGCTCCATGCCCATTCACCATAATAACCCACGCATGAGCCAAGCCATCCCCATCCAAGGGCTTTTCCTCACAGGGGCTCTCTCCCTCCTGATATCCTGAAAGGGGGCAGCTCCCACAAAGTCTTCACTGGCAACCCCAGGGTCACTGATCGATCAGCTTCTTCTCTCAAATCCTCTACTCCAGAAAACAGCTGGATTTCTTTTATAAACGTATGTTGCCTTTTTCTCATCTTATCAAAAGAAGTGTGATGCTCCCTAGATTTCTGTGGCTTCAGGCTGGGTGTTGAACAAGCAGTGGGAGACGATGTGATAAAGAAGTCACAGCCTCCTAGTTGAGGATGATAGGCTAGGCGTTCTGGTTCCTGGAAGACCTGCCTTGCCGCATTCTAAGATCCTGTTCCATCAGAATGCTCTAAGACCATCATCTGACCCAAATCACAGTCTTTCTCATTATTCATATACTAAATCTGATACGACACATTTTGCATATAACTTGTATGGAAATTTTACTTTCGGAAAAAAATGAGAAATGAGAATTTTTCACAAAGGATTTTGTTTTTGTTTTTGTTAATATATTTTTGAAAGAGAGAGAGAGAGAGGGAGGGAGCACGAGTGGGGGAGGGGCAGAGAGAGAGGGAGACACAGAATCTGAAGCGGGCTCCAGGCTCGGAGCTGTCAGCACAAGCCTGACTCGGGGCTCAAACCCATGAAACATGAGATCATGACCTGAGCCAAAGTCAGTCACTCAACTGACTGAGCCACCCAGGTGCCCCGGGGTTTTTGTTTTCTTAAAAGGGCCTCTTCCTGTCTACCACCATCCCTTGCATTTTCCATATTTGCCTTCTCTTGAAATTGTTAAGGAAAAAAAAGACTTTCTTTACAATGAAGCAAATTGTAGTATGTGCACTCACTGGGACATGAACTACTACTAAAATTATGGTTATAGATATCACATAGTAACATAGGAAAAATACTTTTTGACAAACCACCTGGTAGAAAAAAAGCAGAATTTCCAAAATCAGTACTTACAACTAATTATAACTGTTGTCAGTCCTGAGAGATCTCAGGGTGGTATATTCCAAGTACGAGGAGTAAACTATAAATGTCAGCACAGAATGGGTCACAAACAGAGCTCTTCCAAATAGGAATCTCAAGTGGATTCTGGCTCCCAGCTCCTTAGGATGTGACACTGATGGGCTTACAATGAGAAGGTGACTAATGATATGATGGGTTCTATTTCCTATGCCTAGAAAGTTTTACATTCAAAGTCATGTTGCCGGGTGCGGTACACTGTCTGCAGGGCTGCACCTTTCATCTAAGTGGAGACTGTGAATATATATGGCTAAATTATTAAAAAGCAGGAGGAGAAGCCAAACTTGAATAAAAAATGGTTTCCTGCAGGGGGAAGTAAGGAACAGGTTGGAGAGAGGGAATGACAGCCGTACTTCTCCCAATGTACCTTGCTTTGCACATGTGATTTTGAACCAAAAATATTGTGTTACATATTCCTAGAAACAGCAACCACTAAAATAGAAGGCAAAAGGAAATAGATAAGCCCACTGTACATTGAGCTAATTGTGCGTTGAGTTGATAGTCGAACTGCACCTAGGGAAATTAAAGTGATTTTAAATCTCTGGAATTTCACTTTGCATCCCAATGAACAGAAAGAACTGCAAACAAGTTTTAAGTTGCTTTTAGTTATTGCATTATGAATACTATCAATATGATTATTCTGAAACTATATATATAAAATATGGATATACCAAATATGCTATTATATATAAACATACTATATACATACAGTATACATGTATATGTAGTCAAATATGCTATTTCATATATAAATATAGATAAATGGTAGATAAAATAATTACATTAGTAATATTAAAAATCAAAATGTTCAGTGTACAAGAAAAGATGTACAAACATAAAACTAAAAAAGTTAAGTGAAGCCGTGTAATCCTAATTTGGACTGGAAATAACAGTATGAATCCGTGATATAATTTGTCTAAAAATATCCTAGCTGTGTCTATTGAGAAAGTCAAGAAATAATAACCAACCCAGTAGTTATGAATGCTCCCAGGGCCCAGATTGTGGCCTCTAAATATCATTTCCTTCTAAAAGTAGCAAGGACTCCTTGCAGAAAATTCTGACTCCAGATCTGGAGCAGGAAATGTACAAGATGAACCTGAAACCTCTTGTTACATCAGAAAACAAGGAAGCTTCTAGGTTGATGTTGAAATATTCAGAAGCCAACTGGAAAGGGCTCTCAGCCAAAGATGGGTGAATTTGAAAAAGAATAATTTCTGCAAAGAACTGAAAACACATATGTTCAAAATCTCTGACCTCATAATGATACACACACCACACTTTTTATTCGCCTTTGGAGCATACTAGAAAACCAATTATTATTCTGAAAACTGGCGCACAAAGAGAAAGAATCAAACATTTATCTTGTCCTTCATAATTGTAGCTCAGGACAATCAAATAGACGTTGAAACAAAAAAAAAAATTTTTTTTTAACTTTAAGATACGTATTTACTTTCCCTCATCACCAGTCATGGGTCACTGTGAGCACACTGAATGATGGCACCACACATCTCCTTGGAAAAACAACACTGTTGAATTCTGTGCCATCCTGCGCAAAACTTTGGTCTTTGGTCACAAAGACCTGCTAGAGCCCCAGGTTGCACAGCCCACAAGCCCCCATTAAAATGACCTAAGGAATCTTCTTCTTTTTTTTTTTTTTTTTGGTAGAAGAATTCTAGCTAAAAAAATAATGAGGACAGTGATGGAATTCGAATATGACTGTTCTGAAACTCACTAGTGAAATAACAAAGCCAGTCAGTAATCACCAATGTAGGTAAAAAAAAAGCTGATAGGGAACTTGGTACAAAAGGGGAGGACTTTAGACACCTGAATCCAACAATCAAGCTCAACGCCACACGAGAGAGACAACAGCTATTCTTTGCTTCCTTACGTGATTCAGTAGAAAGTTACAACACTGAAGCCCTCTTGACCACAAAAATCAAACCTCAGTATAATCAAATCTCTAGATCTAACTAGCAGTTTGTGGGAAATATGTGGAAAAGAGAAACATGACAATGACCACAAGGACACGATCAGACCAAATCTGTCAGATAAAAAACTTGGTTTTCTTCAACAATAAAAACAGACAACTAAAGTAAAAGAAGAGAGAACCTGGTGGTTAAAAGAAACCTAAAACACATTTCTAAATTTGAATAGACCACCTGTTAAAATAAAATCATGAGGAAATTAGGGGAAATTGAACACTGACTGGGTACCTGTTAATAGCAAGAACGTCTTGTCAATGTTTTTAGGCGTGATAAGGGTATTACTTTTTAAAAGTCTTTTTTTCTTTTTGAAGATAGAGCTGACATATTTATGGATGAAATAGAATGTCAGATTTGCTTCCAAATCTTCCTGTTGGGGGTGGGGTGGGTGTGGTAGGCTGAATAATGGCTTCCCAAAGATATCCGTGCCCTAAGCTTCAGAACCTGTGAACGTTACCTTATATGGTAAAGGGGACTTTGCAGATGTGATTAAATTAAATGCTTTAGGATGGGGAGATGATCCTGGATTATCTGGCGGGCCCGATGATGTCACCACAAAAGGCCTCAAAAGAGAGAGGCAGAAGGATCAGAGTCAGAGGAGAAGGAGGTGTAATGACAGGAGCAGAGACTGGAGTGATGTGCTTTGAAGATGGACGAAGGGGCCACAAGCCACTAGCTTGTGGGGGGCCACTAGCAGCTGAAACAGATAATGAAACAGATTCTCCCCTTGGAGCCTCTAGAGGGGAGGAACCCAGCCAACACCTTGACTTTAGCCCAGGGAAAGTGATTACGGACTTCGGAACACCAGACCTGGAAGAGAATAAATGTGCATTGGGTCAAGGTACTAGGTTTGTGGTCATTCATTTCAGCAGCAATAAGAAACTACTACAGTGGCAGGGTGGATGGGGGTATAGCTGAAATCAGTATTGCCACGTGTTGAAAATTGTTGAATGTGTGTGATGTGTACATGGGGACTCATTATCCTCATTCATTATATAATTTCTCTGGTTTTGTACATGTGTGAAATTTTTCATAGTAATCAGGTTTTTTCTAAGTCTTACTGAGGGGATTTAAACCAAAAAGTCTATTTTTAAAAAATTTTTTTTAATGTTTTATTTATTTTTGAGACAGAGAGAGACAGAGCATGAGCAGGGGAGGGGCAGAGAGTGAGGGAGACACAGAATCCGAAGTAGGCTCCAGGCTCTGAGCTGTCAGCACAGAGCCGACGCGGGGCTCGAACTCACAAACCGGGAGATCGTGACCTGAGCCGAAGTCGGACGCTTAACCGACTGAGCCACCCAGGCGTCCCCCACAAAAAGTCTATTTTTAAGATGCAGTTTTCAAGTTTCACACATGTGGCTCATACCCAACTCCAGAATGTTGTACCAACATTGGTCTTGGAGAATAGAGGCTCTGAGGGAGGTTAAAATAGACCATGATACCCAAAGAGTACTCCCTGTGGGATCTGGGCAACATGCTGCTTCTCTCTGAGCCCCAGCTGCCTTATATATTTGGGTTAATAACGGAGCTTACATCTCATTGGGTTACTAGGAGGCTTAAGTAAAATAATCCATTTCAAGCATTTAGTGGATTATCTGACACATAGTATCTCTTAATAAAGGTTAGCTCGATATTATCATTGCATGTCCTTTCCAGCTTTCCAACAAACATTTGAAAAATGTCTCAATCTGTCTCTATCCTCATTACCGCAACCCTCTAAAATGCATTTGTGACACTAGTATTTAGAACCTATTTGAATCACCCATATTCCACTTTAAAAAGCTCTTGTCTTTGTTTGACTGTTTTGTTCTGATGGTCTCCCCCAGATAATGAGCAACTCAGAGCCAGAGGGATCTTGTGAAGCCCAACCGGGAGGCTATAAAGAAATCTCTGTCCTGGGAGAATAATGGCTGGCCTCTCAGATTCCAGATCTTCTCTAGTCCTTTCCCGCAGGATGAATGCCTCTGTTCCCGGCTTATTCTGCAACATGGAAGAATCAGAACTCTCATTATCCTATGTAAACTGAAGGGAGAACTTCCTTTTCCTGCCCCAAAGTTACCTCTTCCTCTGAAGCAGCCGCAAGGAAGGTCAGACCCGCTCTTTTACGAACAAATTTGTACGTGCTACTCTGTGCCAGGCTCCTTTTCAGAAGCACTGTGTTTTCTGCTAACTGGTGGCAACAGGCTCCTCGTGGGGCTTAAAGCTGGAGTCCGGGCTGATGCCCAGAGGCTACGAAATAATCGGCACTTTAAAAAAAAAAAAAAGAAAGAAAGAAAGAAAGAAAAAAAACGCTCCTTTTCTCTGTGCACTGAAATGTCTCCAGTCCATTTGAGGCCCTGGAGTCTCCCATGTAGTTGGAACTGGGACTCGCAAGCCTATTAAACCCTTTGCATCAAAACAGTTGGGACGCTGGCTTCCCAGGGAAGCAGTGGAAGGAGGGGACTGAGAAGTGCCTGCTGGCCTGGCCTCTCCTGTCACAGAAGTCACAGCACCTCAGGGGCACCTGGGTGGCTCAGTCGGTTAAGCATCTTGATCTCTGCTCAGGTCATGATATCACAGGTCATGAGTTCGAGCCCCACATCGGGCTCTGTGCTGATGGTGCAGAGCCTGCTTCGGATTCTGTCTCCTTCTCTCTCTGCCCCTCACCTGCTTGTCCTCTCTCTCTCTCTCTCTCTCTCTCTCTCTCTCTCAAAATAAATAAACTAAACTAAAAAGGTCACGGCACTTCAGAGGGACCCGCGGTGAGCCAAAGAGGGCTGTGTAGACACATAATAAGTACACTGATCAGCTAAGGCTGCAGTATTTTTCAAATAACTCAATGAATTTCTTAAAGAAAATGATAACATAGATTGACTGGCATTACCAGTTCATTTTATTATAATGCTAGACTGGACTTTTTTTATTATTATTATTTTTTTTACTTTTTTTTTTTCAACGTTTTTTATTTATTTTTGGGACAGAGAGAGACAGAGCATGAACGGGGGAGGGGCAGAGAGAGAGAGGGAGACACAGAATCGGAAACAGGCTCCAGGCTCCGAGACATCAGCCCAGAGCCTGACGCAGGGCTCAAAACTCACGGACCGCGAGATAGTGACCTGGCTGAAGTCAGACGCTTAACCGACTGTGCCACCCAGGCGCCCCGTAGACTGGACTTTTAAAAGCTGGCAAAAAAAAAAAAAAAAAAAAAAAAACCCGCATCGGTTGACAAGACAATGTGGCTACACGAGTTTAATCGTGCTGCCTCCCTTCTAATATGCCCAGGTTTTTCTTGGGCTTCTTATCACGGGAGTTAAGAAGAGAGAAGCATCCGCCTAACTGGGGACCCAAGTTTCTCCCTTAAAATCCACGTGGATATGAGGGGGTTGGTAAAGCAACGTCTGTCACCAGGTTTTCATTCGGCTCATTTTTCACATTTTCCGAGGACCTGAACATAAGGGATGATATTTATTTTCCCTGATAGGGAAACGTCTGTTATAAGATGGCCAACAAGACTGATAGGGAAATTCCAGTCCCTGACTGAAGGTTCCCCTTCCGGTTCTTCCTACCCCGTTTGCCAGGGCACCAAATTACTACCAATTTGGAATGCAGAAGCAACAGACGATAAATCGTTCCCTCCGCTTACGCTCAGGGCTCAGATCTCTGGAGACTGATCTCCTCTGAGCCCTGTAAAATGTAAAATACACCTCCTGTCTCCCAAGATCTCCGAGTGCCGCTTGGTTCTTCTACTGGGTGATCCAGACCAGGCTCTATAACATCCTGACTTAAGAAAAAAGAAAAAACCAATAGGGGCACCTGGGAGGCTCAGTCAGTTAAGTGTCCAACTTTGGCTCAGGTCATGATCTCACCGTTCATGAGTTCAAGCCCCACATGGGGCTCTCTGCTGTCAGCACAGAGCCTGCTTCAGATCCTCAGCGCCTTCCCCCCACCCCCTGCCCCTTCCCCTCTCGTGTTTCTCTCTCTCTTGCAAAAATAAAAAATAAAAAATAGAAAATTTTTAAAAAGGCCAATAAAATAGTCTAATAGGAAAAGGACCGATAATGTTGATTTTAAAGGTTGTCTGCTTCATTTTAGGTGGTGTGGTTTTAGGGTCCGTTTTGTTGTTGTTCAATCAAACTGAAACTCTGAGGAGATACAGAAACTGAACATGCAGGGAGAGAGGACAGCTTGGGCCACCCTGAGACCACAGGCAGGTCGGCCTCGCGCACACGAACGCGCGCCCTACAGACCCTGAATCACGCTTCTCTCCTGCTGTCATCCACTTGACTCTGCTTGGCTTGTGGGCCATGAAGATGTCAGCTGGAGGGCTGCAGCTGCAGGAAACACCATTCTGCAGACATTGACACCTACATCTGTAAGGGAATGAAAAAACCCACCACTAAATCAGAACGACCGAAACAGCCATTAAAAGGGCTAGTTTGGGGTGGGGGTGAGGAAGGTCCTCCATGTTGGAACCTGCCTGCCAATGATTAAGCAGCCGGCTTTTCTAGCTTTTGACCCGTTGAGCCCTGAAAATACTGAGTGCTGTCTAGAGTGTCTCCTTGTTATTGTTATTAACGCAACTATTTTGTCAAACAGATGCTTGGCTCCCAACCAGAATCTCGCAGTCTCTGTTGGTAAGGAGATGCTAACTCCCTTGCTTGGGGTGTGGAGGAGGGCAGCTGTAGGACGGGCAAGACGCACAGGACCTCAACGGGCAAGAGAAATCGACTGATGCTTTGGGTGGGGAGGGGGGTCTGGGGGGGGGAGGGGGCTGTTGACGGTGATTATAAATCACATCCCCAAAGCCGCCCATTCTCATATGTGGAAACCAGGCCAGCAGTGACCATGATCCGTGTGATGTTGATGAGGGAGCATGAGGCAAGCTGACAGGTGCAAACACCCTCTACCCGCACCAGGTGGGATGTGTGTGAGGTTCCTCGGGCACTCCTGGCTGCCCAAGAACAAAGGAAAGGGGGGAAACAAATGGTTAACTGATAGAGCTCATAGTCCCACAGGACTTAAGTCTCCATCACCCCTCCATGGTGATGTGGGAAACAGAGGCAGAAGGAAATGGCAGACAGAACTAAATTTCCTTATAACCTGCAGCCCACTGACAGATACTCGAGGCTGGCAGAGTTAAACTTTCCCCAGGAACTCCCCACTGTCTTAATGTTAATGCTTTGCTGGAGGGAAAAACAACCTTAGCTTGACAACAGCTAGGCCTCCAATATCCTGTGAGTCTTTAGCATAGGAAAATCTCACTGGAAACTTCCCCTGGACTTAACTTTCCCCAACTCCATAGCCTATAACCAGTATCTCCTCATGGTCCCAGGGGCGGCTCTTTCTGCCCACGGGTCCTGTCCCCATGCTTTGATAAAATCAACTTTTTGCACCAAGACATCTTCAAGAATTCTTTCTCGACCATTGGCTCTGGACCCCACGAACCCCACTGTCACCCCCCAAAAAGCCTCATCAATGTGGTGGATTTGAAGGCACTGGAAAACCCTACCCTGACTGAAATCACTCCCAGACCGCCAATCCCTGCCCCAGGAATTCCTGCTTTTAGACCTTTGAGTAAAGAAGTGGATGTCTCCCAAATATTTACTTAGTTTTCCCCGAAAGCGCGAGACACTGACTTGGTTTTCCTCACTGTCTCCAGTTACAATTGATCAGGATCCACCAAATGATTGTGAGGGACTTGAGGGTGGGTTGCTGAGGGGGGCCGACAGGGCTCACTTGGAACTAGGGCCCACGTGCCCTCCAAGGGGCGTATCGCCACAGCTCCCTGGGGCAGCCTGTCTGCTTTTCCCAAACCTTCTAGCCGCTTTCCTTCTTTCTTCTTCCTCTTGGGTTCACACGGTGCTGATACCTCAGCGTAGACTACGACAGCAACAGGTTGGCACAGCATTCACCATTTTCTTTGTCTACTTCCAAATTCCTCACGTCACGAGGTACTGGGGGTGTTATCAGGAGTCAGACTTGGACAGCGAGGCACAGAGACGGAAGGCAAACGCCTGGCCAGTTTGCTTTCACGAGACTATCTCTCAGCGTGTCTGTCCCCGAGAAGACTCTTTCCTCCTAGATTAAGACTAGAGTAGCTTGAGACTCAGCTAAGCTCCCATCGTCACAGCTGCTCTAGAAGGGTCTAAATGCCGACAACCCGGAAAACAAACATGGGACCAAATTCTCTCTGAAGCTGTACAGTTCCACTTGACTAAACCCTTGTAGCGCAAAGGATTCATAGACACTTACAGAAGCAGATGAAACATAACTCCAGGTGAGACCTTGCCCCTTTGGCAAGCAGGAGGGCAATGCGACTTACAGAAATACATTCCGCCTTCACGCTCCAATAAACCACAAGAACGAGCCCCTAACGAGGGCCCTGGCACCAAAGCGATACTCTAGAACAATTTCCATCCCGTAACTGCAAGAGTGGACAAACACCATTATCAAAACAAAAGGAAATGCCACTGAATGGCAATAGATCAAGAACATTCTAGAGACAGAGCATCAATTAAAAGAAGCGGGCTTGAGTTCACTTACAGAATAGGAAGGTGTATGGCGCCGTGACCAATCTGCACCAGTGAAACACATCTAACTAACCAGGGCATTCGCTTATTTTCCCATTTATAGAATAATAACTCATTTATAGAATAATAACTCAAATTGCTTTGTGTAATTGTCGTAAGTCATCATCTTGGTGACTCTCTTCTCCTCCTTAGGCCACTAAATAATTTCACAATTTCTTTAGGGTATTTTTTTTTTTTAAAGAAACACAACTAAAAGACCCTGTTTTTGTGATGAATGGGAGCTACAGAATTATCTTTTGAGACTTAGCATACAATGCGGTCACATAAAATTCTCCCAGCTCAAGAAATGTCATCTTTACATCAGCAACAACAGGGGGAAAAAAACTGCTTTCCGCCTGAGGCAGTTGTGATAAGGGATTTAGAGCCCATCCTGGTGTGAGCTCCCAGATATAATGAGATGCAACCCAGCACAGAAAGTGTCTGCAGCTCGCTGCTTGCTTCCTAGCTAATGTTCACACAGCTGTTCTATGACTCAGGCTGGCTGGGGGGTGGCCGGGTAGGGAGGAAAAAGGAGCAAAATGAGTCACAGAAAATGTTGTATGTGATATTTTGTCTAACGTACATTTTCCAAGGCTGCTGCAGAACTGGCGTCTCACGTAAAGTGAGATAAGGGCATTGAGCGAAGTCTTAAAAATGACAGCATGCTGGAAGTGAGCATCAGAAACGTTCCGTGAGGAGTTTCGCTTGTATTAATCATGTGTCTGAAGCTAACAGGTTCATACCATGTTAGCAAATTAAACTATCAGGCAATCTTGACAATGCTTCCCTGAATTCTTAAAAAGTGTTCTCATTTTAATTAATGACAAATTGGATATCTACCTACTGGGGTTTCCATTGATACAGCAATTAATTTTTCTTTAAGATTTCTCAACTCTCTGCCAAAAGGCACCAAAAACACTCAAGCTATCATGGTTTCTTTTGAGTTTGCAAAATTCCCCTTAGCTTGGACATTCCCTATTGATTAATTATAATTGCTTTTTAAAAAATGTGACAGGCACCTTGAAATGCACACACTCTGAAGCACACTGGCTCATCTGGCGGGCCAATGGCCACATAAGCTCACGGATAGTGGTGGACATCACCTCTGGCCAGTCTCACCTAGTGATCACAACTGAATGTCTGTCTCTCAGTCACCTAAATGAAACAGGATAAAGAAACAGGAATCACTGGGCACCTGGCCAAGTCTTGAGCCTCCTTGAAAATTGGTTGGTTTCTTAATTGATCTCAGTGGACAGAGTGATCATATCACAGGTTTAAAGCAGAGAAACTTTGGGCTGAGCTGCACAAACCACAGTAGAATCTGCCAGCAGAGCCTTCTGTTTTGAATTATAATCAATCTCTTGTCTATTTTCTATTCTCTTAGTCAAAATCACGGTCATCCTTTTTTTCCTGTTTGCTTTTCAGGCTACTTAAAAACAGCCCCACTTCCAATTAAGCCTTAACGTATCAATGACAAAGACAGGGATGACAGGTGACTATGACCTCCTCACAGGTATTCCCACCTTTCAGTTCTGACCTGGCAATCAAAACCTGTTTTCTCCCTGTACCCTGTCACTCTGCTCCCCAGATTCTCCCTCCTAAGACCTCCCTCTTTGAAGCCCGTCCCCAGACAAGCCCAGAGGGCTTCTGTTTTCCTTTCTCTTCTTCCCTTCTGTCACCCCCTTCTCCCACGCAACATTTTTGCTTCCTCAAAGGAAAATATCAGAGGAGAGAAGCAAGTGTATTGGAGCCACTTTCCTCAAAAAATGCTACCCCACGGGGCGCCTGGGTGGCTCAGTCGGTTAAGCGTCCGACTTCGGCTCAGGTCACGATCTCGCGGTCCGTGAGTTCGAGCCCCACGTCGGGCTCTGGGCTGACGGCTCGGAGCCTGGAGCCTGCTTCCGATTCTGTGTCTCCCTCTCTCTCTGCCCCTCCCCCATTCATGCTCTGTCTCTCTCTGTCTCAAAAATAAATAAAAAACGTTAAAAAAATTAAAAAAAAAATTAAAAAAAAAAAAAATGCTACCCTGAGAGTGAGACGACTGTGGCCTGAGCTCCACAGAGGGTCAAGATGAGGTGCCTTGGAGTTCTATGAATCAGAGAAGAAGTGGTACATTCTTTCCAGCCTGAGCTCTGGGTTTTCTCTGTCTCAAAAACTCCAGAACTGGCCAGACTGGTTCTAAAGACAGAAGTTTGCTCCAGGATTTTAACGTTTTGGTCCCGAAACCACAGGAGGCTCTAAACCTTTGTCATAGCCATTAACAGCTCAATTACCTCTTTTCTTTCCCTCTCCACCCGCTACAGGAGGTGCTAACAGCTGGCTAAAGGCAGGCAGCAGACAGAGTGGTGTTTGGGTAATCAACAAGGGTTGGCAGACTCTTAGTGGAGGCCATTAACTACAAGCAAACATCTCTCTTCTCCCCATAATTTCACCAGGAAGACAAGGGGCTCTCTTCTGGCTTAATAAAATTAGGGTTTTTTCTAAATGTAAAATTTGGGTTTCCGAATTTTTATGGTGTCATAGCTGCTACTAAGGTAATAATAACTAGCATTTATTACGCCCTTAATGTATGTGAGAAACATTCTTTATCTTACTCTATTATTGATCCGTTTTCATAACAGAAAATTGGATCTTGAAGGGATTTATTGACCTAATGGCAGCCCACGGCTCAAAAGTGGCCTCACTCAAACCGAGGCAATCTGGTTGCAGACTCTGCACAACCCTATGACCCAGCAATTGCACTGATAGGGAAAAATCTGTTACAAGATGGTCAACAGGACTGATAGGGAAATTCCAGTCCCTGACTGAAGACTCCCCTTCCGGGTTCTTCTTCCTGCCCCACTTGCCTCGTGGGCCAAATTACTACTAATGTGGAATGCGTAAGTAACAGACGATAAATTGTCCCCCATGCTTGTGCTGGGGACTCAGACCTTTGGAGAAGTTGTCTCCTCTGAGCCTGCTGGTATGAAATAAAACTCCGATCCACCAAGATCTCTGAGTGCCGCTTGGTTTCTCCACCAGCGATCCTGCCTGGTTCTGTAACAGCACTACTGGGTATTTACCCAAAGAATACAAAAACACGAATTCAAAAGGATACATGCACCTCTATGTTTATAGCAGCATTCTGTACAATAGCCAAGATATGGAAGCAGCCCAAGTGTCCACCGATTGATGAATGGATAAGAAGATGTGGTATACATGTACAATGGAATATTATTCAGCCATAAAAAAGAATGAAATCTTGCCATTTGCAACAACATGGATGGAGCTAGAGAGTGTTATGCTAAGTGAAATAAGTCAGCCAGGGGAAGACAAATACCATATAATTTCACTGACATGTGGAATTTAAGAAACAAAACAAGGGGCGCCTGGGTGGCTCAGTCAGTTGAAAGGCTGACTCTTGATATTGACCTAGGTCATGATCTCATGGTTAGTGGGATTGAGCCCTGCCTTGGGCTCTGCACTGAGAGTGCAGAACTGCTTGGGATTCTCTCTTTTTCTCTGTGTCCCTCCCTCACTCACACTCTCTATCTCTCTCTCTCAAAATAAATAAATAAATTAAAAAAAAAAAAAGCAACGAAATATGAGAGAGAGGAGACAGATCAAGAAACAGACCCTTAACTATAGAGAACAAACTGATGGTTACCAGAGGGGTGGGCGGGGGGGGGGGGGGGTGCGGGGAGGGGGAGGGGGAAGAGATGGGAGAAACAGGTGGTAGGGATTAAGGACGGCACTTGTGATGAGCACTAGGTGATGTATGGAAGTGTGGAATCACTATATTGCATGCCTGAAACTAATATAACACTGTATATTAACTAACTGGAATTGAAACAAAAACTTGAAAAAAATTGAAATGTCTCGGGTTCGTTATCATTGTCAAGACAGAGAGAGAGTTTAAGGATTGTTTTTATGGTAATAACTCTGGGGGAGGGAGACCCATTATATTAACTCCTGCTTCTGGGCGTTGCTGGCAGGTGCACCCAGAAGGAAAGAGTGGGTTCTGGCCCCACTTTGTGGACCAGGGGTAGAGGCCAGATGGAACTCAGGTGGAGGCAGCCCTGAAGGAAAGATGCCTCATTGGAGGAGTTGGGTTTCTAGAGGCAGGAACTCTTCCTCTTTCTGAAGAGCTGTGTGGAGGCCTTTTTCAACTGATCTGAGTACTCTGGAAACTGAATTCATCATAACTGAACCTTTCAGGGGAAAAAGTTATTTCTGAGCAAAAACTGATTACTAGAGTTCTTGGAAACTGGAAAGTATTATAGTGAATTGCAAGGCAAATGTAGATCCACAAGGCTTATTATAAATGACACCATTTACATACACATAAAAAAATGTAACTTAGTTTTATAGAATAATCAGTCATCCTCAATTCCATATAAATGTGACCAATACTTTCCCTATCTTTGTTTTTCCTTCTGTTTTCCCCCTACTTTTTAAAACTTCATGCTGTCTTGTTATATTTTATGTATTTTTTTTCTGCATGTTTGCCTTTATGTATTTAAGCATTATTATTTTAAGTATGCTTAAGGTTTTTCTGGTATAAGAGGAAATGAAGTTAAAAATTAAATGTAAACAATCAACGATGACATATTATATTGATCACTGATCATTGCTTCTCTTGGAAAATTAGACAACATGGCCATATTGCCCCCAAATTCAAAAGTGGGAAAATCCAATCATGAATATTTTCATAAAGGTTTTCTATGTACAGTTGGTCCTTGAACAATGGACAGCTGAAAATCCACATGGAACTTCTGACACCCCCAAAACTTAACTACTAATAGCCTACTGTTACCTGAAACCCTTTCTGATAACAAAAGCAGTCAATAAACACATATTTTGTATGTTTTATGTACTCTATACCAAATTCTTACACTATAGTAAGCTAGAGAAAAGAAAGTGTTATTAAGAAAATCGTAAGGAAGAGGGGTGCCTGGGTGGCTCAGTTGGTTAAGTGTCTGACTTCAGCTCAGGTCACGATCTCAAGGCTCATGGATTCAAGCCCTACATCCGGCTCTGTGCTGACAGCTCGGAGCCTGGAGCCTGCTTTGGATTCTGTGTCTCCCTCTCTCTCTCTGCCCCTCCCCCACTTGTGCGCGCGTGTGCTCTCTCTCTCTCTCTCAAATAAACATTAAAAAATTAAAAAAAAAAACCCGAAGGACGAGAAAATACACTTAACAGTACTGTACTGGATTTATAAAAAACAAAAAACAAAAAACAAAAACAAAACAAAACCCAGCACAGTGGACCAGCGCGGTTCAAACGGTGTTATTTAAAGGTCGGCGCCTGGGTGGCTCAGTCGGTTAAGCGGCTGACTTCGGCTCAGGTCATGATCTCACGGTCTGTGAGTTCGAGCCCCGCTTCGGGCTCTGTGCTGACAGCTCAGAGCCTGGAGCCTGTTTCAGATTCTGTGTCTCCCTCTCTCTGACCCTCCCCCATTCATGCTCTGTCTCTTTCTGTCTCAAAAATAAATAAACGTTAAAAAAGAAAATGTAAAGGTCGGCTGCATAGATACGTAGGATCAATTTGTCTGGTTTTAGAAGGGAAGTGTGGGCTTGCTAACAAAGGTATTAACCGACCGATGAAGTTACAAGTATTTCCTGTGTTGGAGAACTAACTCTGAGTGGGCAATTGAGGTGAGAAGGCGGGACACGGACAGTTAAAAGGCAGTGTGAACAAACAGCAAGCATGCGGTAGCCAGAAGACAAGAGAGGAGCCAGAAGACAGAGAAATCACTGGGGGCCACGTCTACTTAAATAAAATCTGAAAGGACAGACAGGGTTCAACTCAATAGACAGCCTGCTTCTCAGGCAGGGATGAAAAGTCGCCTGCTAATGAGAGACACAGCTGATAGAAACAGCCCCCAGCGAGGAATGGAGGTGGATGTAGGAGGATCACGCCAAATCAGGGAGGGGAAAGAAAGAAGCTGAGAATCTCCGTCTTTCCGAGAACAGCAGAGGCAAAGCAAAAAGGGGTCAAGGCCGCGCAGAAGCCGCGAGAAAGGCACCGAGCCCGCTGTGAAGGAGCGAGGTCTGGGGGTTGAGAAGTAACATGTTTGACGTGTGCCCGTTAAGAAAGCGAGGAGGAAGGCAGATGTCAGCAATGAAACAGAAAGTATGAAAAAACAAACGGAGGTGTCCACGTGTGTCTGCTTCCCTTTTCTTTGTGCCAGGAGGGGGGAGGGGGTTCCCATGGCAGCCAGTTGCTTATCCACCGGCTGCCATTTCTTTCATTCATTTCCCTCAACAGCTTTTGAAATAAGTTCAATATGGGTTGAAAATGGATTGTTCCAGGTGCACAGGAACTTCAAAATTACCTTGCATAATTTGGCATAAAGGGCATTATGTGCCGGATCTCAAAGAATTCCATTCATTGTTCGGGGTGAGCAAGCCTCCAAGCCTGCCATGAGAGCTAGCATTGCTTGGTCAAGTTTGGAATACACTCCTAGGATATGCAGGCTCTTAGGCTTTCAGCCATTATGCCGCCAAGGGCCATACACCTGAATAAGGCTCCTGAATTCTCCCCCCAACTCACCAATAGCTGCTACCACATTTTCAATCCCCTCTCCTCTGCATTTTCTCACCCTGCCCCCTCAGTCTCCATGCCCTGCCTCTTTCATCGTCTTTGTGCAGTCTCAGTGTTGCCCCCTCCCTCGTAGAATTAACTCCCTTTTTCCTTTGTGGATGCGGAGACAAAGACAGCTGCTGGATGGGGTGGGTGGATCCTAAATGTGATATCTGGTTCAGTTTTAGAAAATAAGTAAAGGAATACTGTCTTCGGCACTATCTCGGGTATTTTTTATTACGTCTGAACTCATCGGTAATGAAAATCATGAGCCTGCACCCTTGTATTTGTTTCACAACTTGTGTACCTGTAATACTAACTACATCTAAAACATTTCAAGAATGAGACCGTTTTCAAGGACAAAATGTAAATGGGTAAAATGACAAAGTAAAATATAATTCTAGAATGTTCTTCCCACACCCAAGTGTGGGTAGTAGCTGCTTCAGAAACAAGTGCCTTAGAGAGCACATCCTCAGCTGTGATTCATCGTTACATCGTGGGCAATCGGTCATCAACACTCGCTCTTGGTCATGACTGACAGGCTCTGAGAGCCTTGCGAGGGGGAACAGACCTTGGTCTCTGAGGCATGTCTGAGATTGTCCCCATACCAGACACAGTTCTGTGTACAATGCTGCTTCCCCTCCAGATGGCATGCCCTTTGAGTGCAGGGACACTGCCTTAGTCTTCTGCGTGTCCTTCTTGTCTTAACGCTGTGCTGTCTTACATAGAAGGTCAATACAATTTCGCCAGATAGGTACTCTCGAACTCCGGTAAGCTGTCTGACTCTCAGTTTCCGCTGACTTCTGGCGAGAAGGCAGAGCTATCCACACAGGCAAGCTGAGAGCTAGTAGGGGGTCCAGGTAGGAAGCCACTAGGACTCTCCCTCTCTGCTCACTCCCACTAGGTGTTCATTAGCAGAGTGAGTTCACCCCACTACCATTTCCCACCAAGTTGTCCATACGAAAACTTCAAGATAATTAGAAACTAATCATTAATGTTTTAAAAAGAAGGAAATCACTT
Organism: Neofelis nebulosa; assembly: GCF_028018385.1. NCBI lineage: Eukaryota > Metazoa > Chordata > Mammalia > Carnivora > Felidae > Neofelis > Neofelis nebulosa. The sequence continues at coordinate 3,173,590 of NC_080794.1, read as the reverse complement.
TTAAGGGTGTGTCTGGATGGCTCAGTTGTTTAAGCATCTGACTCTTGATTTCTGCTCAGGTCATGATCTCATGGTTTCATGAGTTTGTGAGTTCAAACCCTGTGTAGGGATTCTCTGCTTAGGATTCTCTGTCTCCTTCTCTCTCTGCCCCTCTCCTGCCCATACTCTCTCTGTATTTCTCTAAAAAAAAAAAAAAAAAAAAAAAAAAAAAAAAAGAACCAAATCCGCTTTAGAAAAATATATCAGTCTCCAAAATTGAAAGTAAATTCAGATGCAAATGATGAGTGTTTGATAGTTCTTTCTAAAGCTAAGAAGGGCCTCTAAGAAGGTATCTAACGACTTGTATATTCAAAACAAACTTTAATGATTTTTCTCTTTTCTGATTACAAAAATATGATACGTACTCAAAGGGGAAAAAACACTCGAGAAACACACAAGAGAACAAGGAAACAAAAATAACCTATAATCCAGTGAACTGTACTTACAAAGTTTCATATTCAACTGCGGAAAAAAAAGATAGCAATAGAACCAAGAGATGCTAAGAGACCGTTTCCCATTAGTCACGCATATAAGAGATTCCACAAGGTTAAACGGAACCACTACTCATAGCCATAGGGTGGAGGGCTTGGTTCACACTAGCCAGAGACACAAGTTTGCCATTGGACAACAATTAATTTCTCCTGCACCATGCTTAGAGATATAACACATGGTCAGTAAAAAAGGTAACCCATCCATACAACTTTTGACTATTTCTTTTGAGTCTTTGGGAAAGACCGCTAACAGAGAATATGTAATCATTGAGACAATGGAAATTAAAGCAAGGTTTAGCCACAAGGGAAAATCAGCCAGGCCAAAATATCACACTTAACTCTTAACCTCTGGAAACCATAAATCTGAGGGAGTAAGATTATTCTTACTCTTTAAGAGGGGAAAACTCTTTAAGAGTAGATTGTTGTTGTTGTTGTTGTTTTTGTTGTTGTTGTTCTATTCTATTACATGCCATTAAGATTTGATGGCAAGACGAATGGATTTCTGGGGCATTATATCTTCTTAGGCCGCCTTAACTTTTTAAATCTAATAGTTAAAAATAAAGTCTCCAGATCCAATTGCTATTTAGCCATTCATTCTTGCACTAAATATAATCTTATTGAACGTTTGTCACATGCCAAACAGCAAGCCGGCCACTTGGAATACAGAGCAAGTCAGGCATGGAACCCATTCTCAAGGATCTCACAGCCTAATAGACTCAGACACAAATCATTGCAACAAATTGTCGGTAGTGGCTGCCATTGTGGGTACCAAGAAGGAAGCAGGAGAAGGCCATAAAGGCTTTATGGAGAAGGAATATTGTGCTGATCATTAAGGATGAATGTGCAGCCAGGCACTAGGTTGGAGAGGGCTCCAGGTTGAGGGGCACTAGGTTGGAGGGATGTAACAGTGAGAATAGAGAGGAAAGCACCAGGGGACCGGGTCTGTCACATGGCCATGTCAGTCTGGTTGCCCTCACCCTCCTGCCTCTCCAGCTAAGACAAGGGAAGGAGGAACATCCGTGAAACACGTGAGCAAGGAAAAATCCTCAAATAGTATCTCTCCTTTGTACAAGGGGAAATAGGAATGTACCTGCATCTAACTTATAACTCAGATTATTTTTTTCATCAGTTCATTTTCTTGTGGAGAACGAGGTGTATTTGCCAGAGGAATGTTGGGGGTCTCTGCCTTTTGCCGACATACAGAAATGGTAAGCCGTATTCTCCCCAGTGCCTAAGTCACTCCCTGATAGTAAGGTTAGATATTAAAGGAGAGAATGTTACCTCTTTCTGATCCATAGACTTCCAGTCAATGCATTGTTACTAAAAGAGAATTTTCAAAATAAGTAGAATAATTATGAGATATGTTTATTTCTCAATTGCAAGTTTGTGTGTTTATATGTGTATGTGTACATATCCATGTATATTTATATATGTCTATATTTATTCTCACATACATTATATGAAATAGAGCCTATGGATGTAATTTACAAATATATAACTTCACTATCTATTTATAATTATACTTGACTAAATAGGTATCCTGAGGATGTAAAATAGCATAATTGATATACTTTAAAGTGCATCAAATATTTTGCAGCTTTTTTTGTTTGTTTGTTTGCTTGTTTGTTTATTTTTGAGAGAGAGAGAGAAACAGAGTATGAGCAGGGGAGGGGCAGAGAGAGAGAGAGACACAGAATACAAAGCAGGCTCCACGCTCTGAGCTGTCAGCCCAGAGCCCGACGCGGGGCTCGAACCCACAAACCGCGAGATCGTGACCTGAGCTGAAGTTGGATGCTTAACTGACTGAGGTATCCAGGTGCCCCTAAATATTTTGCAGCTTTAACATAGTTTGATAATGGGGTGCATGGGTAGCTCAGTTGGTTAGGTGTCTGACTCTCGGTTTCTGCTCAGGTCATGATCTCGCGGTTGGTGGGCTGGTGAGTTCCAGCCCCGTGTCAGGCTCTGTGCTGACAGCTCAGAGCCTGGAGCCTGCTTCAGATTCTGTCTGTCTGTCTGTCTCTCTCTCTCTACCCCTCCCCCACTTGCACTCTGTCTCTCTCTCTCAAAAATAAACATTAAAAATTTTTTTTAATTAAAAAATTTTAAAAAACTGTTTGATAGCACACAAAACCATGGTTAAAACCACATTTTGAAGAAAAACCTTCTGAATTTTTATAAGCACTCAAATTTAGAAGGGAATTTCTTTTCTTTTTTCTTTAACTCAGATCATTAAAAGGCAAATCTTTGTTTGAATATATACTAAAAGCCCCCATTTAACATTTGCCTGTTTTGTGTTTTGTCCTATGCAGGTATCCCTTTGAATTGCAGATAAGAATCGGATACTTCCTAACTTCCTTATTCACTTGACTTTCTTGATAGAGAATGGGACCTTGAGCCCAACCTCTTTCGTCTCAGCGTAAACTCAGATGGTAACAAAGATACTGTCATTTAGACTTGTCTCCCAGATCATGACTGGCCAGATCCAAATCTCGCTGTTGCACTGGTCACAAATTCTATACGTTCTACTGGGAAATGAGCGATCTATTCAGTTCTCGGCCACTTTCACTTTGAAATCCCGGTAAGACCAAGAGATGCTACAGATGGTTGGAGTAAGTAACAAAGACTTCTGTCAGCAACTATTGCCTTGCTTTGGTCAACATCCTGCAGTATTCACTGAGCGGCCACCAAGATGCAAACCGCTTCGGACCCCGACAACTGCTTTTGTGTTTCAAGACGTCGGTTCTCCGGGGAAAGAACCGGGACTGTACAGGATCACTCCTCAGGCCCGGTGGGGAGGACGGTTCCGTTGCAGGAGGGAGAGAGCTTGACGTGACCACACTTCCCCAGCACCCAGTCTGGCCTCCTGCTCTGAGGCACCTGCGCACACCTGGAGATGCACCCAGCCTCTCTGCCTGCTACTCTGCCTGCCGCTTGCCGCTTTCCCTCCTGGTCCAGTGTTGCTGTGACGCCAGTTCAAACAGATCTGCGCCAGGCCTCCTGACAGCTTAAAAGAGCAAAGGAAAAGGCCCTCGAGAAGCAGGCTGTTAGGATGGGGCAGCTACCACTCTGGTCATTTGAGGCTGCTGAAGGAGCCTAAGTGACGAATGTATGTGAGTCCCGTGTCCACATGGCGGGAGAGGCAGGGAGAGAGGCAGAAGATGACGGAAGATGGGACTGCGGTGCCTATAAATTCGTTGCGTTCACTCAACCGTTAACTCACCAAGTATTTGTTGGGTACCCTTAACACCGTTCAGCGCCGTCAGATCACGGTGGACACATTCTGAACAAGGCAGACATCTGCACTACCTGTAGTTAAGCACTTTGAAAGCAAAGAGTTCAGGGCAAAAGCACATTTTGGGAGTCTTCGGGAGTCATGGAAGTCTTCAAAGAGGAGACACCTAAAACGTGAAGGATGAAAGGATGTAGACAAATGAAGGGAGGGTGGGACAGAGTGGGGGCGGAGCAGAGGCAGAGAGGGGGCGGAGCAGGAGGCAGAGCGCAGGCAGAGAGGGGGCAGAGCAGGGGGGGTGGGGGGGTGGGTAGAGCAAGGGCAAAGCTGGAGTGGAGCTGGAGGCAGAGTTGGCGTGGAGGCTGGGGTGGGTGGGGGGGGGGCAGCCACTGGTGCACCTGTGGGGGGGGGGGGGTCGGTGAGAGCAAGTGTCCCCAATATGCCAGCGTGCCATGGCGAGGACACTGGCCAGTCTCAGGCCAGAGCTTCTGACCCTCCTGAAGATGACTTCAAATCCCTACATATTGGGTTGAGACTCCTTAGGTCAATGTGATCTAATACCAGTAATTTCACACGGCTGAACCTAATACTTCCCCGGATAACTTCCCTTGACCATTTCCCTGTCTAAATTAGTGTCTCCACCGGAAAAAACGCACAGTAGCATTGAGAAACACAAGAGAATCAGTACGAGTAGGACAGTGGCAGGGTGATGACAGATGCTGCTGCTGAAGGACACACAGAGGCCACTTGGAAGAGTGAGGAGCCACACTTTATCCTCAGGCTTCATCCTTAAGATGAGAGGGATGTGCAATGACCAAATTTGTATTTTAAGATGCTCACTCAAGACCACTTGGAGAATGGAGTGGGAAGGGCAACACAAAACAGAAAATCAAAAAGTGGCTACTATGGTCCTTCAGTGGGAGAAGACAGACCCATACTAGCAGGGGAAGGGGGAGGTGGGCTTGAGGACACAAAAGGGGCCCGCCTGGCAGGACTCAGGGGACTCTGTGACTCCGAGGGGCAGGTGAGGGCCCGGGGAGTGAGCTTGAGCTTGAGTTGGTGATGCCCCACAGGCAGCCAGGTTCAGGTCCCAGGACTGGTCCAGGTGGGTGATGGGCCGTTCTCTGGGCCGGATACAAAGCAGGGGAGCTGGCTTGGAGGGAAAAGGATGAGTTCTGGGCATGTCTGTTCACTCAGTTCCGGTGAAGAGGAGAGAGAAGGTCAGGAGCAGCAGAAGGAGGAGGAGAACTAAAATTTTCTGACTGCCACCTAGGTGAGGGCTTTTTCCCTGCTGTTCGGTAAAACCCACACCTTAACTCCAGAGGACAGGTACCTTCCTTTAGCTTTACAGCTACAGAGGCTGACGGTGAATGTTGACTGGAGGTGAGGGAATTGGATAAACTGCAGAGCTGCATTTTATTTTATTTTTATTTTTTTTAATGTTTATTTCTTTCTTTTTGAGAGAGAGAGAGAGAGAATGCACAATCAGGGCAAGGGCAGAGAGAGAAGGAGATACAGAATGTGAAGCAGGCTGCAGGCTCTGAGCTGTCAGCACAGAACCGGACTTGGGGCTCGATCTGACAAACCGTGAGATCGTGAGCTGAGCCAAAGTGGGACGCTTAACCAGCTGAGCCACCCAGGTGCCCCTGTAAAGCTGCATTTTTAATGGGCATCTCTCTACCAACGCCCAAGCTCCTACAATTCCAACCTGCTGCCCAGTAACCTAGCGGAACGAACGGTATGTGTGGTGGTTATGGCTAAACATGATAGCCGGATAAGATCAAGAAGGCATGTGCTGAAACGTGCCTTGGAACGTGCGGGGGCGGGGAGGCCGGACTCAGAGCAGTGCACCTGACCCAGATGAATATCCTCCTTTCCAAGGAGGGAAGACATTTCCTTCGAGGATGCCCATACCTGCATGCCCTCCTTAACCCCACACTACTTACTACCTTGGTCTAGCCTCTCCACGTCTGGAGGCAGGGAGCTATCAGTCAGTGGTTGGAAGAACTTGTTTTGCAAGCTTTAGAACAAATCCCATAGTACCTTCCTTGCCCTGCAGAACTGAACTCAGCAAGGCAGCCCCTCCCAGAATCCCTTAAGGGAGAAGTATTTTGCCAATGGCATTATCTCAGCTGACAAGGTTTTAAGGCATAGTGTGTTTAAAGAGTTATTTACCAATTTCCAAAATAGTAGCAAAACGGTCTCCATGAAGCTAAGTGACTCCCAGGGAAGAAAGTACACATTACATTCTCATACTTGTTTCCTTAATTAGGAACAGATCCTGGTGGCTGGGATTTATTTTCATGAGCACACATCCACAAAAATGAGAAACATCCTGACACGCTGCAACATCCATAATGTTTCTCAAATCTCCATTCCTAATTGGGTTTAAAAAAAAAAAAAAGCGGCCACAAATTTTCACGCTGGTTTTGATCCGGGATTCAAAACAGAACCTCAGATATGTATTTCTTACATTGTTCCAAAACGTGTATAAGCTGGGTCGAAATCCGTTAAGACCCGCTTCAGACATTAAAAAGAAAATAATTAAAAAAAAAAAACAAAAAAAAACAGACCAAGGCATGAATTTGGAATTTAACATGGCAAAGAAGATTCTTCTTATGGAACATGGAAACTAACTTGTGATCTCCCCCACTTTTAAAACATCTTAATCTATTTACTTTTTGTAAAGAGGAGAAAAGGGCTAGGAGATGTTTATATGGCACCTGCTTCAATCCTCTTAGAGGATTCCAAGGGCTCCTTTAGGTGTGTTTTTTCTTTGTCAACTCATTCCACAAATGGGCTAGCCTTTTTCTCTGATCTCACTAAATTCCCTTGCAATTAAGAAACCAGATGAACCATGGAGTCTGTAACGTAGAAATTCTTCTCCTTACCTACGCAGTTTATCCTCAAGGATTTCCATGTACTTCGTAGTATTCTCCTTCACACTCGTTTCTGCAAAACAAAAACCCGAAGTTGATGCAATTGTACGCAAAGATTGAACACAACCCAAAAATGCTCCACTAAAAGCCAAAAACCCAAAGGATCACCGTCAGGCCGATAGCGATGATCACATCCTAGGTTTGGAAAACACTCGAATGCACTGAGGAGGCTGCCTGGAGCGAGGTGCTGGAAATGCTCTGAGGCCTTCAGCATCTCTGCCGGAGATGAAGCCAGGGGGCAAGGTCACCAGGCCGCGCGTGGTATCTGGCAAGACAGCTCATTCGGTGTCTGGAATGGAAGCCGCTGTGTTCTGTGCGTTTTCCCCTTTCCCACCTGGTGGCCAAGAGCTTGGTTGCAGAGTATGAAAAAAAGACCAGAAAGAGGAACAAGTCCCGTCCTATGGACGAAGCAAAAAAACCTCACCAGTGGTAGCATGGGATTGCGGCCCCTTTAACTGAGGAACGCATGGAAACGTGATCCTGACAGTAGCTGACATCAGAGGCTTGGCTTCCAAAGCTGGGAGATCAGCGGGCTCCTCGAGAGAAACTCAGAGCCTCGTAATCACCAAATGTTGAAGGAACAGATGATTGTTATTCCTTCCGTGGATCAAAGAGGCACTTTACCAATAAAAAGAAACTTGGTACATTTTGGGGCAAGCCCTGATGGCCTGTTTCCTCCTCTGGGGAACGAACGTGCCTTCCTCTGAAGGTGACCGCTGACGGAGATGTGAATATGAAGTGCCCAAAAGAGCAGGTGGCAGCAGAGAAGCCCCCAACAGATGGCAGCTGTCATTGATGTTATTGCCATTTCTATCAGCACTGTTATTATTGCTAAGGTGGACTTTATTATTTTTTTAAATTTTTTTTAATGGTTTTATTTATTTTTGAGAGAGAGACAGAGACAGAGCATGAGCAGGGGAGGGGTAGAGAGAGAGGGAGACACAGAATCCGAAGCAGGTTCCAGGCTCTGAGCTGTCACAACAGAGCCCGACGTGGGGCTCAAACTCACAGACTGTGAGATCGTGACCTGAGCTGAAGTCGGATGCTCAACCGACTGAGCCACCCAGGCACTCCTATTATTATTTTCATTTCACCCTTTATTCTCAAAGGTAATTCATGCATGACACTCTAAAGTTGGGGGATGTGGAAAGCAGAAGTCCTATTGCCTGAGCCTCTGCCTAGAGGGCTCTCGGGATCTTATTTTTGCCAACATGTATGTGCAAGGGTGGGGGACAGAGGGTATATTTGGAACTGGAAAACGTACCTTGAAATTCCTCAAAAAGAAGCCAAATATTTATACAGAAATTAAGGGGCGCCTGGGTGGCTCAGTCGGTTGGGCGGCCGACTTCCGCTCAGGTCATGATCTCGCAGTCCGTGAGTTCGAGCCCCGCGTCGGGCTCTGTGCTGACAGCTCAGGGCCTGGAGCCTGTTTCAGATTCTGTGTCTCCCTCTCTCTGACCCTCCCCCGTTCATGCTCTGTCTCTCTCTGTCTCAAAAATAAATAAACGTTAAAAAAAAAAATTTATGCAGAAATTAAAACAAAAGTTCTGGTTCATCAGTTCATAATAGATAAAAACAGAAATGTACACAATGAAAGCAACTATTTAAGTTGGTGTCCTATCGTGTTGATTTATGTCAGTCTCATTCACAAGTTAAGCTGTGTTGAGTTTTTTTCTCCAAATAAATTAGCTAAATATTTATTTTCAGCACCTACTATGCGGCAGATACTATGCTAGCATGGGGAATAAGTTGTGGTAATATGGTTCCATGTAGCTGAGATCTGCTCACTGGTTCTTCTGGAGCACGTACTGCAAAAACTCAGAATGTCCCAACCAGAAATGCTCTGTTTCACATTCTATACTTATTTTGTGCCATGCGCTGTTCTAAGCCCAGGGGGTAAACTAGTGAACAGAAGCAATAAAGATTCCTGCTTATGTAATGCTTAATTCTGGTAGGGGCGGGTAATAATTAACATAAAAGTTCCATAGAATACTTAGAAGGTAGTAAGTACTACGAAGCAAGAGAAGGGGATCAGAATGGGGCAGCAGAGTGGTCAGGCACCACTGGGAAGGTGACATTTGAGTTAAAGCATGAAGAGGGCGGAGAGGAGCACATAAGCAGCCATACTGGGAGGAGCACAGTAAAGGGAAGGAACAGCCAGTCTAAAGATACTAGGGCAGGAACATACGTGAGTCCTCCAGCAAAATCTGGAGATGTTCTCTGGGAAAAAGAGGCAGAGAAATAGGCCAACTCCAATCACGTAGGCCACTGTGGCAGATCACATTTCCAGCACATGGCCACAGTCATATTCCTGGTCCCACACACTAGTCCAGAACTTGGCCACTCCCCATCAAGCAGTGAAATCTGTCTCCCTCCTCTTGAATCTGAACAGGTTATGACATTACAACCAATGGAGAATGGCAGGAAGGATGCTCTTTAACTTCTGAGGCTAGGGTCCAGCTTCTGCCTGGCTCTTCCTACTGGGAACCCAGCCAACCATGTTGTGAGGAAGCCCAAGCTACATGGAGAGGCCATTCACAGGTGTTCTGGCTGACAGCCCAGGTGAAGGTCTCAACTTACAGCCAGATATGTGAGTGAGCAAGCTTTCAGATGATTTCAGCCATAGAGTCTGAGGGACCCAGACATCAGGAAACAGAGTCCAGCCATTTCTGCTGCTCTAGGTCTAAATGCCTGACTCTCAGAATTTGTACACACAATAAATGGCTCTGAGTGATTAGGTCTGTGGATGATTTGTTACATAGCGGTAGTTACTGGAAAGCCATGTCAGGATTTTGCGTGCCCTGAACGAAATGGGAAAACACTGGAGAAGAAAGGCCACAAACTGGCTCATGGCTTCTCTGTTGAGAATAGACTCTTGGAAGACACGAGAGAAGCAGAGAGACACAGGGAGGTTAGAGCGATCATCCGGGACAAGGGGACGGGGCGGGACTGAGGCCATGGTGTCTCAGGAGTTGGTGATAAGAGGCAGGTTTTAGATATATTTTAAGGACAGAGGCAGCAGGAGTGCCTGATACATTGAATTCAGGAGTGTGAAAAAGAGACCCATCGCGAATGACTACAAGGTTTTTGCCCTTGAACCACTGGAAGACAGAGTTGCCATGAAGCGAGGGAGAAGGAATGCAGGTGAAACCAGTTTGGGGAGATGAGCAAGAGTTCAATCTCAGACTGAAATTTGCTGAGAGTAGAACTTAAATGTTCTCACCAAAAAAAAAAAAAAAAAAAAGTCAAATATGTGTGGATGTGTTAATTAACCAGATGGAGGTGGGGGAGGGCTTCTTTCACAACGCATACATGTATCAAATCATCACGTTGTATACTTTAAATATCTTACACAATTTTATTTGTCGATTATACCTCAATAAGCTGGAAGCGATAAAAGCAATTGAGAAGCTTAAAAAGAGTCCAATTTTGGATCTGATAAAGTTGAGTTTATGAGCCATCCGGCGGCGATGTCAAGTATGAAGTTGGCTATGTGAGTCGAGAAAAGGTCTGGCGTGCTGATGGACATTTGCAAGGCACTGGTGTGTGAAGCAACGAGACTAGATGATGTCACTGACAGAGTGAGAGTAATTTAAGAAGCCCGCGGTGATCATATGTAACTACAATTACACTGCGACGCCACCTTTCCTCCAAAGGACAAAAATTCACAGCACCTCCCTTGAGGACAAGAAAGCCATATTCTTATGTTTAAAAGTAATCTGGGTATCTACAATATTCATGCTTCTGTTCAGAAATAACTATGGTAGTTAGGACCCACACAGGAACACCCAGGCAGTTTGATGAGCCTTTCCACTTGCCTGGAGGCCACCACCCGAAAAGGATGTTGCATTGAAATACTGGATCCTGACCCATCTCCCAGTCAGCCAGCCTAAAATGCCTTGCACACATTTTCGCTAGGTTGACTAGTAACCTTCCAGAGAAGCCAGGACTGTAGACAGGGAGTTTAAGTTTTTAACTTCCTAAATAATATGCCCCAGATGCATTGAGAATAGAGCTCATCTTTTCTTCCCTTCTTTTTTCCCTTCCTTTTCTAACCAGGTCTTAGAGCCTGGTTGGTAGTGGTTTTGAGGCAAGCTTCCAGGAACCAAGGATGGCTGAAGGAGGCTGACCACTACAGGTCAGCAGGCCTCCTAATTGGGAAAATGTACAAATGCCTCCCCTCTGCTCCACTTGCTGAGGGGATCTGGTTTCCAGGTTCAGGCAATATTATCAGAATGGGATTCATATAATTAATTTCATGAATCCAATTAAACAAAAACTGATTGATAATTAAATGCGGTAAATCTGTGAAAACATTTAGCAGAGCGCACGGTACAAACACAAATCAACGTTTCAGGAATTTAACCCGGGTCCTACTTCATGCCAGGCACTATTTAAATCTAAAAGAGACATGCCATCAAGGGACACCGAGAGAGCTGGGGGCCAGACTCTAACGTTGATTTCCCCCTGGAGAGCACAGCAACATTTTCCATAAATCTTCATGATAACTGATGATCCAAAAATGTCCCGATGAGTCTGATGAAAAAATATTACCGCGTTTCCAGCAATATCCTTTACAGTGTAAACAAGGAAGGTAAGAGAATGTTAAGTGGAAAACAAATCTAACGAGGTTTTCTGTGCATTATATCTTCTTTGCATAATAAAGGGACAGCAATATTTGTTACAATAGTAGTACAGGAAATGACTTGCTATCAGATTGAGTGAAGCATTTGACTACAAAGAACTTCAGCCCCACCACCCTCAATCAATAAAGACAGCATCATGAGATCAGCACAGTATGACCTCAAATTTGAAAATGGAAGCCGAAGGGACCCCATCAGTTTAGCATTAATCACAAATTTTGTCTAACATTTGCCATTTTCTTGGAATTTTCAATTAACATAATAATTCTAGTAACACAAGGCTTGGCCTTGGTTTACAGAAAGAAGTCATCAGATTTCGAAGATCATTATTCAAGGATCAATGTAGACACAATCAGCTCCCATGAGTAAAATCCTCCAAAAGGAAGAAGTGAAAGACAAAAGAGAAATTGCTGAATTCTGAGAAATTGTGAAATATCTAAAGTATTATTCTACTTGAGTGAATGAAGAACGTGTTTATTTGAGTAATGAAACCATGCACGGAGATGAAGTGGTAACATCGAGCTAACAAAGACCCAGGGAAGTCAACGGCACAGAAAAATGGACTTGCAGCTTGATTGTCTTGATACGTGGGATGGAACAGTATTGTCTAGGACCTTGAAAGATGGCAGAATCCATGATATGAAGTGCAAGTCAAGTTCTACACTGGAGGGCAAGACGGAAACACCAGCCATGAGTCCCTGCTGATACCAGAGTGATCTTGTCACATTGGAAACTCACTGTGCAGAAAACATGATACCAAGGTAATGATATCAATGATATAATGATATCCTTGAGAACTTCTTGGGTGGCAGGTACTGTTCTAAACACCTTGTTCTAAATATTAAATGATGATGGTACCTACAAAGCAGCTCTATCGTTATCCTTATTTTATATAGGTAACAGAGGGGCAGTAGGACCAAAGTCACACAGCCAGTGAGGGAATGTCCCAGAGCCCATTGTTAGGGAACCCATGACTTGTATTTTAAATAACACAAGGGCTCAGAAAATGCACACTGAATAAATGCATGCGAAATTTTAGCCACCAACAAAATGGAGCAGGTGTTCACAGACAGAGTAAATTAAGGACAGTACAAAGATGCTGTAAGAAGTCAGAGTTACAAAGAGCACAGGCAATTGCAGAAAACAGCCATCAACAAACGGAAACCTGATTGTATATAAACTGTATGGAAGAAGGCTGATAACATATTTGCTTAAAATAAATTACCATTTTGTAATATAAATATATATTCATATATAGGTGATTTCATAGTAGGTTGAGATGAGAAAAATGATTAACAGTTCTCTGTTATTATATTCATGTTGCTTCACTCCTAATAATAAGATAACAACTTCATGTGGTTTCACAAACAGATTTTTATTTGCATGTATAAGTTTGTTTATTTACAGGATTTTTCTGTTACCACGATGTGTGGTAGTCATTTAAACTGAGTATCAAGAGAGGGTTCCTGAGTTAAACAGGATACAATCCCGCCTGGGTCTTAGAGTGGTTATGGTCAATTCCCTAGGTTTGGAACCAAATAAATACACCATCACTAAATTAGCAATGGATTCACTTCTCATTGGCAGGTCATTATTCAGTGCTGTTGTTAATTTCCCTCTCTTTCTTTTTTCCTCTGATGTCCATAAGAGATTTGCAGGGAGAAGAAAAATGACCAGATATGGATCTGACAGAATTAATAAATGGTACCAGAGAGCAGACTTCTCTTCGGGGGTGTGCCTGACTCTCATTCTTATATCCATCCAGAGTTTCTTAAATGTGCCCGGCTGTGCATTGGTCACTATGGCTGCAGAGTTGAATCTGACTCTGCCCTTTGCCTGAAGAACACCAGGTTCGGTGACATAAATGCATGATGAATAAAAGCAGGTTGTTCAGTTCAGTGGTGGAAACTTAAAGCAGCACTCATTCTGGGAGAATTACCGAAGAGATGCCGCCCCGCTTGAGGGGGTTAAAAAATGACTCCCTGCGGAAGTGAATGAAGTAGAGATCTTGAAGGATTTTCCATGCTGGCTGAAGCCAGGGGAGGCATGGATAATCCGAAACAGCAGTTGCACAGAAAATAAGATTTGTGTTTTGGAACATCGGGCATTTAAAGTCATATTATTTTACTTTCCCATTAATTTCCAAATCATTTTTTCCCTGAGCTTACATTAAGATTAGTCGATGGGGTACATGATCCCACGCCAAAGGAAGACAGGGTGTCTGCAGGACATGGGCAGGTCCAAGGGCATAGGATCCGACGACCTTCCACTGCCAATGTCACAGCCACACCTGGAAGTGGATGCAGAGATGAACTCCTTCATCCAGACGTTCCCCTTGGGGGAATCTGAGTGAGAATGTTGTGTTATAATAACCTCACTGGCAGAGGCACCAAAGGTCAGGGGGTGGAAAAGCTTTTTCAGAGCTAGAGCATCATCATGGGACTCAGGTGCCCACAAAGAAAGTAAAACTAATTATTCTGAAGTTATGTTTATGCTGCCGCTTGCACTGTTTAGCTCTGCCTGATGGCGTGTGGCTTTGGCTGCCCAGGTGCCCCATGGCTGCCTCAGGGAGCCCCGACCCACTGCCCTTGAACTCAGAGCGCATCTCAGGGACTCGTCCGTTTTGGCACTCAAGTCTGTAAAAACCACCCCTGCGTATATGGGAAGAGATGGCAGGCAGGTGGGAAGAAAGGAGAAATGAGTAGCTAAGCTCCATGAGGTTTAAAAAACGTTTTAATATACAGTGACTGATTCTGCTACATAAAAGATAAAGCCCGAGTTCCAGGTTCACCTGCTGTGCTTGTCACGAGTTAATTGGGTATCATCTGATACAGTAATTCTCACTTTCCCAGTTCAGACCTGCTCCTGCATGCAATCTGCCGGTGCCCTAGAAGCACACAGCCTAATAAATCAGCACAATGCAATGGCAGGAAGGAAAACCAAGTAGGCGTGGTATGGGAAGCAGGTCAGGAAAAAAAGGTAACAGTATCAGCTCCCATCACCTCGAGCCACAGCCCCCATGCACATGTCCTCGCCAGCCAAATGTTTCTACCAAATGAAAAGACAATTCCACTCTCCCCAGCTCTCCCTGCAGACCGACCTTTGTGGGCTGTGGTTTGCCTTTAGCTTTCTAGCACATGTAATTGAAAGAGTTCTGACCTGGACATCCATTTGCAATATTTAAAAAAAAAAAAATTAAGTTTTATTTGTTTATTTTGAGAGCAAGAGAGAGAATGAGCAGGGGAGGGGCAGAGAGAGGGAGACAGAATCCCAAGCAGGCTCCAGGCTGTCAGCACAGAGCCTGACGTGGGGCTCAAACTCAAACCACGAGATCATAACCTGAGCCAGAATCAAGAGTCGAACTCTTAAGCTACTGAGCCACCCGGGGGCCCCTGTGATATTTTAAAAACTGTTTAAAATGTCTATTTATTTGCATTGCCTAGTAGTGTACATTTGAGAACATACACTCTTCTTTTTCCTTCTCCTCACTTCCCTCAAACATGCACACACGCATGCACGTACCACATGCACACATGATTTACTTCTCCTCTTTTTGACAGACAGAACAAGGAGTAGAATGTGGGGCTTGGTTTTCAAAACGGAATACTATTTTCTTAACCTGTGTTTGAAGAAAAAGCCCAGGGGCGCGTGGGTGGTTCAGTCAGTGAAGCGTCCGACTTCAGCTCAGGTCATGATCTCACAGTCCGTGAGTTCGAGCCCCGCGTCGGGCTCTGTGCTGACAGCTCAGAGCCTGGGGCCTGCTTCGGATTCTGTGTCTCCCCCTCTCTCTGCCCCTCCCCTGCTCATGCTCTGTCTCTCTCTGTCTCAAAAATAAATAAAAACAGGGGCGCCTGGGTGGCTCAGTCGGTTAAGCGGCCGACTTTGGCTCAGGTCACGATCTCGCGGTCCGTGAGTTCGAGCCCTGCGTCGGGCTCTGGGCCGATGGCTCAGAGCCTGGAGCCTGCTTCTGATTCTGTGTCTCCCTCTCTCTGCTCCTCCCCCGTTCATGCTCTGTCTCTCTCTGTCTCAAAAATAAATAAAAAACGTTAAAAAAAAATTTAAAAAAATAAAAAATAAAAATAAATAAAAACATTAAAAAAAAAAAAAGCCCAAATCCACATTTGATCTTCTTGAGCTAAGGAAAGTGAGTTCACACAAGGTGCTGGCATGATGGCCATGTGTGTGCGTGATCTCATTTACAATAACTCTCTAAATAAATCCCTTTTGAGGATACGGAGACTGAGGCTGAGGGAAGTTAATTCAAGGAGTAAATAAAAAATTCAGATCCAGTTCATTTGTTGGTTTTTTTTTTTTAATGTTTATTTTTGAGAGAGAGAGAGAGCACGAGTTGGGGGGTGGGAAGGACAGAGAGAGAAGGAGACACAGAATCTGAAGCAGGCTCCAGTCTCTGAGCTGTCAGCACAGAGCCCGACGTGGGGCTCGAACCCACATACCATGCGATCATGACCTGAGCTGAAGACAGATGCTCAACTGAGTGAGCTACCCAGGCGCCCCAACCCACTTCAGTTTTATGACAAAGTCTATATGTTCTCAAATACATAATCTTACTTCCCAATTGTCATGAAACATAATTGACGAATTCCTCCCCCCCCCACCTCCCCGCCCAGGCATTCTACATTTCACAGAAGAATTTACTTTTCCCTCTAACACAGAGGCTACATAGTCGCATACATAACTGTTAAATATTTGAACCTGGCATCTCTCTGTTTGAAACCCTAGGTGCTCTACCCTAGGTCTGACCTGGGTTATCGCCCTTGGAAGAGAGATCCTGGAACGTGAGCAGCAGAACTCAGATTGTGCTCAAGGGCAAGGAATGGCAACCCTTGGAAGCCGATCTGACCCCCAGCTACATGGGTCTCCATGTTGGCTGTGCCCCCCTCAGCCGTCTTGAGAAGTAACTAAGCAGCCACCCCACTTATGGCCCGCCCCTTGCTCCTAGCAGATCTTGGCAGGGAGGCGTGGGGATACAGAGGGAACGCTTTTAACACCAACTGCTCTGCTCCCCAGTCCCATAGCATATCAACCAACGTTCGCCACCTCTAGCAGAGGGGTTGCCCGGCACCCTTCCCTTCCGGGGGGCTCACCATCCTCAACTCGGCCCCTTGCCGGCATACCCACCGTCTTAGCCGCGTCCGTCCCGGGTGGAAGACACGTTGGTATGAACCAAGTGGCTCCGCGCTCCCGAGTTTTCAAACGTGCACTGGCTGAAGAGGACCCGCCCTCTCCATGGCCAAAGCTGAAACACGAGGGCTGGATGCTGCCTGCAGCCACAGTTTAGGCACAGTGAGAGGACAAAGCCGACACGGGCTAACAGGGAAGGGGGAAAGACAGAGTCCCGCAGCTTCAGAGCCCCCGGGTCCGGCATCCGGGTGCCCTCCCACCCCGTCTCCACGGTGGTGTCTTGACCCAATGCGCTGCTTTGTCTGACTCCTAGACTTACATCTTGGCTCTGTTTCCTCTGCCTGGAACACTCTCCTCAAATGTTTTCTGCCTTTCCGCCCACCGAGATGCTCTCTGGGCTACAAGAGTTGGATTGCTGGCCCTGAACCCCCTCTTTCCCATGGTGCTCTTGCCTCTTGCAGGCTTCCAGACCTTTCAGACCTTCCTATAGCCATCAAGTTCATGTGGGACATGGCTGATCCTCATGGATTCTATGTTCTTTTTTTATTATATTTGAGAGAGTGAGCGAGACAGCAGGGGAGAGGGGCAGAGGGAGAGGGAGAGGGAGACACAGAATCCGAAGCAGGCTCCAGGCTCTGAGCTGTCGGCACAGAGCCTGACATGGGGCTTGAACTCACCAACTGTGAGATCATGACCTGAGCTGAAGTCGGACACTTAACCGACTGAGCCACCCAGGCGCCCCTAGTGAGAGAGAATCTTAAGCAGGTTCCATGCTCAGCGCAGAGCCTGATGCGGGGCTCAATCCCACAACCCTAGAATCATGACCTAAGCCGAAATCAAGAGTCAGATGCTCAACTGACTGAGCCACCCGGGCGCTTCAGGGTTTTCTTTTCTTTGAACCCTTAGCGCCTAGCGCAGTCCTGAGCTCAGAGAAGGTGCCCATTATGTCTTGCAACACCAGCACAGGCCGGGTACTGTGCCAGCCGCTGGGGAAGCACAATGAAGATGATGCCGTTTATGTTCTCAGCCTGATAAGGAGACAGAAATCAGAACAGATTATCAGGACGCCAAGCACCTGAGGTCATCAAAGAACAACTCAGGCGAGGGTGCAGGAGAGACAGATGCAATCCAGGCTGAGGAGGAGAGAGAGGGCCGCACAGGCTCCCTGGAAAAGAGGACCTACGAGCTGAGAAAGAAATGAATCTACGGACACACTTCAGTTTCTATTACAAACAAAACAGAGCACATGGGGATGAAAGGGGCAGGTGCCAGAGGAATGAAATAAACAGAGAAGATGGCAAAACTCCCGTGTTTAAATACCAAGTCATCAGGCAAGCCGTAAGAGGTTCTTAAAGACAGAGAACAAACTGAGGGTTGCTGGAGAGGTGTTGGCGGGGAGGGATGGGTTAGATGGGGGATGGACATTAAGGAGAGCCCTTTATTGGGACGAGCACTGGGTGTTATATGTAAGTGATGAATCACTGGGTTCTACTCGTGAAATGAAAAAAAAAAAAAGAAAAAGAAAAAGAAAATTTCTGGTGGAAAACCAGGAAGGTAATTTCAAGCATAGGATTTGATTGCACAGGTTGGCTGCACCGTGAGAGAAAATTAAGACATCCATATTTCCATGACTCCATGATATACAGTGGTTGATGGCATAGATTCTGGATTCAGACTGCCAAGGTGAACATTAGCTAAGCCACCTATTAGCTGTGTGTCCTTGGTCAAGACACTTAACCACTCTGTGCTTCAGATTTTCATCTTTCTTTTTTTAATTAAAAAAAGTTTTTAAAGTTTATTTATTTTTGAGAGAGAGAGAGAGAGAGAGAAAGAGAGGGCATGAGCAGGGAAGGGGCAGAGAAAGAGGGAGACACAGAATCCAAAGCAGACTCCAGGCTCCGAGCTGTCAGCCCAGAGCCCGATGCGGGGCTCAAACCCAGGAACCATGAGATCATGACTTGAGCTGAAGTCAGACACTTAACCGACTGAGCCACCCAGGCACCCCCAGGCTTTTGTCTTTTTGATGGGACCTTAACATACCTATCTCATTGTGTTATTATAGAGATTAAAGTGATTCATACCTATAAAAACAATAAAATACAATAAACACCAAGACATCAACAATGCCTCCTGCAACACAGAGGCACCAACTCCCTGCCCGTCCTAGCTGGCGGGCGCTGGAACAGCACAAATCCGGATGAACCTGGGTTACGTGGGGACAACCACCTCCTGCAGGCTGTGAGGGTGGCCAAAAGTGAACTGGCTTTTTTGTCTATGTAAGGGCCAGCTAGCAGCCACCACTGCCCGGTGATCCCTCCCCCTGGGTGTGGTTCCATTCAAGGCTCTGAATGGAGGCCATGCCTTTTACCAACCAGTAGACAGTACCCACCTCCAAGGCACGCTCAGCCCGGAGGATCCAGCTCGCAGCACCTCCAGCCTCTCCCCACCATGCCCAGTTGCCAAAAGGAGCAGGCAGACTCAGGCGTCTCAATAAGACATCCCCAAGGAGATAAAATATCTGTGAATTTGGGGCGCTGGGGTGGCTCAGTCCATCATGCATCTGACTTTTGATTTCTGCTCAGGGCATGAGGTGCGGTTTGTGAGCTGGAGCCCCCGACCCAGGCTCTGCAACAACAGCGTGGAGCCTGCTTTGGATCCTCTGTCTCCCTCTCTCTCTGCCCCTCCCTCGCTCGTGCGCTCGCCCTCTCTCTCTCTCTCTCAGAAGTAAATAAACGTTTAAAAATGTTTCCAATATATCTGCGAATTAAAAATCTAAGTTCCTACCTACAGTTTTGTTGTTGACATATTGTCTCAAACCTTTTCCGGAACAAGGTGGGGGGAAAGGCCATATGGGTCACACTGAGCCACCTGGTGAGATGGGAACATTTTCCATTTGGGGACAGTTTCACAAAGGTATGCGTTTAGCTGACTCTGAGGTTCCTTCCTCCTAGGGACAACCCTCCCCACACATACACGTACACGCGGTGCCCACATCCAGATACTTCCTGTCACCCCCACGTGGCCCCGCGACCAGCCATGCAGGACCACGCATCTGCTGCTCGTGGACCGAGTGTTCACAGAGGGCCAGGTGCAAGCCCATGTGCCTCTCCTTTCCTTCAACACCCAGCCCACGCATGGCGGTGAAGCCAAGCCATTGAGAAAATTAACAGAGAGAAAACATGACAAATGCGTGCCAGGTGGGAGAGATCACACAGTATAAAATCTCCCAGGAAAATACCTGAGTGAAGCCTCTTGCTTCTGCCCAAAGCCATTCATCTTCCGAAACTCTTCAGTCCAGGATTGCCCTACGACCTACGCAGGAGGGGCCTAGAGCCGAGAGACCCCATTCTGGGCCTCTCCACACAACCCCTCCCCACAGGGCCAGGGGGCCACAACCCTTGCAGTTCCTATCTGTGCTCTTGGGACCCAGGACGCTGGAATTTCCCCACCCAAATGTCCCTGGGCCCACTTCTTAAACTCAGGCAAGCCTCTTCCCCAACTTAGTGTCCTCAGAGTATCCAGCACCGATGGCCCAGGGATCCCTAAGCCCAAGGGGCCCTGGGAGGCTGGGAGGCTGGTGGTCAGCAGGGGAGGGTGTAAGGAGATTGGCTGCGAGAGGGGGTGCTAAGTGAGCTAGATGTTTATGGAGGAGTGCTCTTCAGCTCAGAGCCTGTGGGAGTTCAGAGAGTAGCAGGACTGCTGGGCTGCAGCACAGCCCTGACAAATGCCTCAGCCCAACCTATGGGGGCTCCGGAGCCAGGCAGTCCTCCAGAGTTGTTCCAGGCTGTAATAAGGGACCAGGCCTTTATGCCCCTTCATTGACTGGGTGCTGGGTCCAGGCATGAACCTTGGCATCCCCAGCAATCCCCAAAGAGACTGAGAGCTGAGGGCTGTCTCCCTCCAGCACATTCAGCATCCAGAGGAAGCCCATCCCTCCTTCCAGAAGGGGATCTGGTAGCACACTCAAGCCTCATCACAAAGGGGTGGACAGAGCTTGGACATGCAAGCTAGCGTGTCTATAGTCTTGTGTGTGCGGTGTTTATGGTTGACGGATGACAGAGATGACAAAGAAAGGAGCCAGCCCTCAAGCGGGGGGCTGGGGGCCATGGCCAACCGTCCTGCAGTCAGCTTTCTGGCACAGAATCCAAGGGATCCAAGAATTCTAAATCCATACCTGGTTTCCAACCATTAAGAAGTTATATTTGCCAAGGGCACTAATCATATTTTTATTTTCTTACAGTTCATGGCTACTTATTTATTTAATTTATTAATTAATCTTTAAATGAAAGTCTAATTGATATGCAATGTTATAGAAGTTTCAGATATACAACACCGTGAGTCAATAATTCCATACGTTATGAGCTTTGCTGACCCTGGAAGGACCACCCGAGATAGAGAACACATCGCCTAAGACGAAGACTTTCGTTTGAAAACCAACCAATCCAGAGCCACCTCCTTCATCCAGCTCTCACTCAGGGCCACAGTCCCCTGGCCCTTGTCACCCAGGGCCAGGTACCAGACAACTGAGGACAGCCTGATGCTCTGGAGTCCTGGAATTATTCGAACTAACTAGTCCTCAGCCTGTGTGCCCTGATGCACCTATTCCTTGCCCCTCAAAATAAAGTCTCTTGCCCACATTTCCCCTCCGTCCTTCTGCCTCCTAACTGAGCCCCATGCTTTCCCATGGGGCCCCCAGGGTGTGGCATGTCCCTCCCCTGGGAACCTATGAGTTACAAACTCTCTTTTCAAGGACAGTCATCTCCTGACCTGGTGGCCTTACCGTACCTGAATAATAATAAAACTTATACTTCAAAGCTGCAACTTAGGACAATAGAACCTGCAATACTCGGCCATTTACCAGGCAGATTTAGAGCTCTGAACATTCAGATACACGGTATGTGTGCCTCGTGCTGTATCTTTGCCCCAGCCCCACATGTATTAGTGATGAGCCTGCTCTCACCAACATGTGCCGTTAATTCCGTAATGGACAAGGGAAAAGAAAAAGACAAGCCTTATCAGCAATGAACACGACATTATGAAAGAGCTGAGTTTCAGCCTTATCAAAACAGCCGCCAGGGAACATAATCCTAGATCTTCCACAGCCCAGGCAGCACCTTGTGGTGGGAGGCTCCCGGGCGGCACCTTGCCGGGAGAGTCATCAGGGAGGCAGGCAATACTGGGTGCTTATCAGGGGGGTGGGGGGGGGGGGCGAGGGTGCCCACCCTGGCTGTGCTTCGAAGGGGCAGAGGTTTGGCACATCCGGCCATTGTGTTTTCTATTTCCACTCAGCAGAGGGGGCCAGCTTGCAGAATTCTGTAGAAACTATTAGTCCTGTCTTCTCCAGGGCCGCTCTGCCAGGCCCCCAACAGGGAAGGAGCCTGAGATTCCCAACCTTTCTACGATGGCCCTTCTCGTGAGAGAGAGAGGCCACAAAACCTTGCTGAACACCTCGCGCTGGCTTCCTTTTGCCCTGGGAACCAAATCTAAAGCTCTCCACAAAACACGCAGGGGGGCTGCATGGTCCCTGCCCCGGTCTCCCCATCCACCCCTCACATCCGGCACCCCCTGACCTGGCCTCGTCCTCTCCATACGGGCTCTCTCCCCACCCTGTGCCTGGCACTCCCCTGCCGCCTGTGTAGAGGTGATTTTGCTATCCTTAAGCTTCAGCTTACATGTGGGAGAGCTCCTTCCCCACAGGCATTGGCTGCTTCCCACCCTGATTATCTTCTCTCTGATTCTTGATTTTTGCCTTCGTAGGCCTCACAAAATCCTGTCGTTATTTTCTTTACGGGTTCATTTACCTGTTGTTGGTGTTGGTGGTGGGTCTTTTTCTGGTTTTATTTTTCTGTCCCTCCCGTTAGATTTCAACGCTCAGGAAGGAGAAGGGCACCCCACAGTGGGCTCCCCTCGGCATTTGTTACATTGTCTATTAGCTCTGTTACAACGTGTGTTTGATTTCGCTTTCCTGGCGATGCCGCTGAGTCTCACGACGGCTCCAGAAAGCAGAGAATGACTCATGGGGAAACAATGGGCACAGGCGGCGGGCATTTGGTCCTCCCTGGGGAAAGCGAGGGGCAGCTGTGGGCCACGCGTGAGGAGACAGGAGGGGTCACTGGTGCCTTACGGGCTCAACTTCGGCGTGAACATTCAGCACCACCAGTGGCATGGCGTCTCCACCACACGCCCAAGGGGTACAGAGAGCTTGGTAGAGGAATACGTGTGAGAGCGGAAGGTTCTGCGCCCACTCCTAATGTTAGGATGGGGATTCAGGACCGGGGATGAAGGGAGTGCCTGAGCCCACCTGTGCGCGTAGTGCCTAGGAGAGCAGGGTCTGGAAGTCAGGGGGTCTGTACCCACGGCCAATGCCGGCATCTTCATCGGCTCCTGCCCGCCGTCTGCAGTGGGCATGGCTGAGACAGGGGAACGTGTGGAAAGCAGGGGAAAGAATGTCGAGACTCCCCACTTGTGACCCACAGTGCAAGCTGGCACCTCATCACAATTGAGAACACAGTGCGGCCAAGGTTGAGGCTGAGTCTTACCTTCAGCGTTTGACTTTGGAAACTGTATTTGGGGCAATGCTAATGCGAAACCGTATTAAAACAAAGTGCAATAGAGAGGGAGGCAAACCATAAAAGACTCTTAAATACAGAGAACAAACTGAGGGTTGATGGGGAGCAGGGAAGAGGGGAAAATGGGCGATGGGCATTGAGGAAGGGCACTTGTTGGGATGACACTGGGTGTTGTACGTAAGCGATGAATCACGGAAATCTACCCCTAAAACCAAGAGCACATTGTACACACCGTATGTTAGCCAACTTGACAATAAATTATATTTAGAAAAAACCGTGCAATAATAATAACATGGTGCATCTCTAACTGCTTATGGCAAGTGTCTTCCTTCCCTCCTCCCTCCCTCCCCTCCTTCTTTCCTTCCCTCCTCCCTCCCTCCCTCCTTCCCTCTCCCCTTCCCTCCCTCCTTCTTACACACACCCTAAAGAGCACAAGATCCATGAGAATTTAAAAATAGCCTAACATGGATTTCAAGTAGAGTAAACTAAATGAGTCCAATTTTCTATGCCTTTCATTTTAAATTATGCGCTAAATGTCTAGAAGCATGGGATGTAAGTGAGGAGGATGGGACATTTAAAATCTAATTTTCAAAAATTGGGTCCTAAGGCAGAACAGTGAAAATGCATTTACACATATAATTGTGCCTGGAAATCAACACTGGCAGAACAGGTGCCCTTCTGGCCAGTGAGGTCGCCTGGCCTGGGCTCACCAAGCCCCAGGAAGCCAATTCATTGGGTTGGTGGGTATGTCCTGAGTCCCAGCTAGGTGCCAGCTGGTGGACTAGGTGCTGAAGTAGATCGTGAGCCCCAGCCCATGGCCTCCAGGACCTTGTGAACTAGCGAGGAACGGCAGGGGTAACGAGGTCTTTACACACGGGGCTGGAAGGGGGGCGAGGAATATGTGGGGAAGGGGGAGAGAAGGAGAGACGCCAAGACAGAATAGCTTGTGAGCACAGAGACAGGCACTTCCCGTGATGGAGATGGGTGGAGGTCAGGAAGGTGTCACAGAGGAGAACAACTAAGCTGAAATATGGCGAACGGGGCAGGTGGCAAGGAGGCACATCCCAGGGCGAGGAATCACTACACAGTCTTGGAAGTAAAGGGAGAAAGGGCATATTTGGGAAACTGAACGTTCAGGCTGGCTGAAGGTTAGCGAGTGAGGAAGGAGGGAGCAGGTGAGAGGCGTGTGGCAATTTCCCTGCAGCTCCACTGCAGAGTGGGTTCTAGGGGAAAGGAAGGCACGTAAGGGGAGCTCTTGAATATTGCTGCTATAATGCAGAAGGACTGGACTCAGGATACACTCGTGGGATGGACAAAGTGTGCTGATCTAAAAGACAGTAGGGAAATAAAATGAACAGGATTTAGCTTTCGGCTGAATTCATTCATTCGTTTGTTCGCTCAACAACTACTACATGCTGGGCACTAGTCTAGAACCTAGAAATACAGCAGTGGGGAAAAAATGTGTATTAAATAAGTGGATATTTGTACAACTGCGTAGAGAGATGCCTGATGTTTGGGAACTAGTGTGTTACTGCTTGTTACATAGAATGAATAAAATAAATCAGACATGGAGCCTACATTCCAAGTGAGGGGAGGGAAAAGCAAAGAAGTGAGTTTGGTACACCAGAGGCTGATGTGAAAAAAAGACAACGTGTGTAACAGGGGGAGGGCCACTACCTGAAACAGGGCGATCAAGGCGCCCCTCCTTGAGACGGTCACAGCTCCACAAAGACCTGATGGAGGTGAGACCACACAAGCAGTAAAGCAGGGAAGAAATCTAGCCTACAGCCCGCTCTCTGGCTTGGCGAACACCAGAGACAGAAAAAGATTTGGGAGGAAAGAAAATTAGTTCACTTTCTAACAGGTAGAGTGGACACGTCTTTAAGATACCCAAGTAGAGTTGCCCAGCAGAAGGTGGTTGTGAGGGTAAGGAATTCCGCGAGGTGCAAAACGGGGATTCGCTGTCCTTTACGTGGTTAGTTGAAGCTGTGACAGTGTAAAAGAGCTTTCAGGATGAATGTTTCCATTTGCTATGGCTGCTAAAGCAAGTTGCTACGACCTTAGCAGCTGAAGACAACACAAACGTATTACCTGACAGTTCTGTAGGTAGAGAGTCTCTAGCTGGTGGTGGCTCAGCTGGTTCTCCGCTCAGAGCCTCACAGGATGAAATCAAGGTTATCAGTAGAAACCAGGTCTGTGGGACTGATGTGCCCCCCTTCCCTGATAGCTGTCAGCCAGAAGCAATGCTCAGCTCCTAGTGGTTGTCCACATTCCCCGGCTGTTGGCCCTCTCCCTCCCTCCTCAAAGCCAGCCATCAGTGTGCTTTTAAAGGCTCTTATGATTAGATTTGGCCCTCCTTTATAATCCAGGAGATCTCCCTTTCTCTTAGTCACCGCTGCAAAGTCCCTCTGTCCAGTAGCATCACATATTCACAGGTTCTGGGGGTTAGGGGTGACCATCTTGAGGGCCATCACTCTACCTAACACACTAGCCGTGTAGCATGAAAAGGAAAGGTGGCTGGGGACAGAGTTCCAAGGGATAAAACCTAGATGGGCAGAGAAAGAGGAGCCCGCAAAGGTAAGAGTGGAGTCATTGGAGAAGTAGCAGGACCCCAGAAGGGTAGGGTCTACAGAAGCGAATTAAAAGTACAATGTTTCCAAAGGAGTCAGCAGGAGTAGACACTGCCAGAAGGGCTGGAAAAGATCAGTGGGTTTTGTAATGAAAGAATTATTATTAGTGATCTATAAGTGCCTACACACACACACACACACACACACACACACCCCAACCACAGCCTGGACATCTCAGGACCCGCCAGCAGAGCTGCAAGAAGGGGACAAGGTTTCAATGTTGTCACACAGGCCGAGGGCCAGCACCTCATCAGTCACACAGACATGAGCCTGGGTCTGAAATAATCAGCCCGGCTTTCATTCTCCCTCCCGTAGAACAAAAGGAGAGCTCCATGCGTGGAGAAGGTAGAGAATGGAGCCCCTTCCCAGCAAATCCGTGGAGACTGATCCCCCTGATATGTAGAAGCACTAAATGCTGACAGAAAATCTATTCTCTGATCCGCGTAGTTTCCTGGTATTTGTCTTAAGTATTTAAAATGCATTAGGCTTGACACTAAAATGGTTAATAAGTTAATGTCCTAGATATTTAGGTGGAGGTAGGTATAAAATTATTGGCTTAAAATGATCCCAGTGAAACCATTTCTTCTGACAAGATCATAAAATGCACTTTCCCAGTGAGTCATACATAACTGGCCCAAGTCTATAATAAAATGGGGATTCAGGTTTAATGGAAAGAAGGACCTGCTAGGCTGCAGATTAAAGGGTAATTTTCATCTCATGCTGCTGGGCAGTTGAGGGATCGCAGTATCTTTTTCCCGATACTTTTTCTGTCATCCGCCTCAGAGATAAGTGAGCAGTCTCTCCTTATCACAGGCCATGTCATAAATATGGGAGTTGAATGGTGACCCTTCTGACCACAATGAAAAAGAAAAAAATGGGAAGTCTAAGCCTTATTTTTGATTTTACAGATAACATTAGGAAGGCCCAGTTACCACCTCAGAATCCTATTAAGGTTTTAGCAGGGAGTTGGTTTTAAGGCATTGTTAAAATAGACTCATTTTGTTTATTTTATTTTATTTTTTAATGCTTATTTGAGAGAGAGGGAGGGAGCAGGGGAAGGGCAGAGAGAGAGGAGGAGAGAGAATCCCAAGAGAGAGAATCTGCACTGTCAGCTCAGAGCCTGACTCGGGGCTTGATCCCAAGAACCCTGAGATCACCACCTGAGCCAAAATCAAGAGTCGGACGGCTAACCAACTGAGCCATCCCAGGAGCCCCTAGATTTTTTTTGTTTAAATACCAGAAGATAACGTGGGTGCAACCCCTGTTGGCTTGTTCTCAGCAACAGGTGCGGAGATCCAGAGACACGAAGGTGAGCGGCCTCGGTCCCTGGTACAGACACAGTTGCCGAATCTCTGGAGACTGGTATTGTCCGCCTTTGTGTGAACCCAGACCTGTGGGTTTTCTGACCTCCACCACGTGCATTGTACAATTCTGTCTGCCATCTACCTTCTGCCAACAAAAAGAGGAGAAAACTCCTTGAAAATGAAGAATGGCAATGCTGTCACTCACTGTGGCCCATGCATGGTGGGAGGGGGTGAAGAGGGGCCATATCGAACCCACGTGGTCTCATTTGGACCCATGGTGCCCAGAAACATGTTGCTGGATTCCTGGACAGAGCGACCAGCTCTCCCTTTGGTGGTAACCCCACCTCTACTCACTCTCAGCTGGGGAGGGACGAGAGCACGTAAGTGTCCGCCCCGAGCACTCAGAATTGGGTTGGGGCAGGGCTGGACTCCGGGAGAACACCGTCAAGGGTGAACGCGGCTAGTCTGCATGGAGGCAGTAGAGCAGAGGGTGGCTGGGCTGGGAACCCAAGGTGACACTCATAAACTCCATACATGCGACTAGGGGTGTTCCATGTGACTGTTTACGCAATAAAAATACTGGAAAACCACACCTCATTATGTATTATATTATTATATTATTCCATTTAGTGTTGTGCATTGTACACTTACATACTCAAATTAGTGAAAAGACATATATGTATATATGTATATGTATATACGTATATGTATATATATATGTATATGTATATACGTATATGTGTGTGTATATATATATATATATATATATATATATACAACCTTGTATACTGTATTTTATGCTCAATTTAAGAGATTTTCAAGGACAATTTTAAATATGCTTAATTGCTCCCTTAAACTTTACCTTTATAACCCAACCCCTGCATAAGGTAAAAGCCCCTCGACTTCCTGAACTGGCTCTCTCCGGCTGCCCAGTGAACACCAGGATTATACAGAGATGCAAGTTGTTTGAAAGGTGTTTTCATAACTTTCCTCATAAAAGGCTTTATGCTAACTATGTTCTCTGAAATCGGATATTGTTGAGCAATCCTATATTGCGTGTGAAGAACAATATGCACATTTGTGAGACATGCTCAACCTTCATCTAAACTTTCCTGCTTTAGAAAATTCAGGATCTGAATTTTGAGAACCACTTTAATAAAATTTAGTGCTTCCCCCTTCCTTTTGTGGATTTCTTTCCTTTGTGTTCATGAGGTTGTTAAAAAAATCTGTGTTAGAAAAGAGGTGGGGGACCCACCCAGCATTGTTCCCAAGGGGCATGGCTTCCCCTGGTAGATGCCACTTGGATATTAAACACTCAGGATGAGCTAGTGTCCCCGGAGGGTTGGCTCATGGCTCTCCATAAAGTCCTGAGCACAGACTGGATCATCCTGCTGTATTAAGATGTCCTGAACTCTCTTGAACACAGTCCTTCCTTGTCCCATTTTGGCAAGAGCTCCCTCTGAATGCGAGCACACAAGGGCTGTGTCATTTATCTTTCTGGCTCAGACCCAACCACAAGTTAATCCCTGCAGGCTGTTCAAACAAGAACAGGAGCCTCTGAGATAAACCCCTTCCTCCGGTTTCACCAAACCTCTCTCTGAATCAACTCCAGTGAAAGCTGCGGATCTCGGAGCAAGCTTGCCCTTCAAATTGGGCTGGGGGGCTGTGTACCCCCTTCATTGCCAGAAAGGAGATCACTTCCTCGGAAGCGGAGGTCAAACTTCAATTATGAAATGAAACAATTTCCCATCTGATCAAAATAAGGAACTACACATTTTCTGTAATTTCATCATAATGATGGGTTTAGCTGCTATTCATCCAATTGGTCACAATGTAGGAAATGCACATCTTACAGCTACAGAGCAGCATACAGTAAAACCTTGGTTTGTGAGCATAAGTTGTTCCGGAAACATGCTTGTCATCCAAAGCACTGGTATATCAAAGCGAATTTCAAGAACCATTGGCTCACTTGTGATCACATGACATTTGGCGACCCGTGCTACTCATATTGCGAGACATCGCTGGTTTATCAAGTGAAAACGTATTAGAAATGTTTGCTCGTCTTGCAGAACGCTCGCAGAACAAGTTCTTCGCAATCGAAGCTTTTATTGTACATTTAAGAAAGAATTAACGCTAAAAAGATTTCAACTTGTAAGTTTAATATTTCTACTGGGATTTGTGTTACTTCAAAAAAAAATCATTCCCTCTTTCTTTCCTTTATCTGTGCTATGTGGGGCCCATTAAAACTCAGCACAGACATGCTAAGGGTACCTGTGCCTGACTGCAAAGATAGGAAGACCCTGTCTCCGAGGGCGTGGCCTGCAGGCCGGTGATGGATGTATATGCGTAATGCTGATTGGCTAGATTTCCACCACGTTTATAAAGTAGTTTGTTTTACTCTTTAAGCAAGCAAAGAAGACTTAGAGGCTGGGTCAAGGAGAGGCAGAGGACAGAGACAGAAATGATGTCCCTAGATCACTGAGCGTGCCTGATTGATGCTGGTGGCCCTCGTGGCTACTGCTACACATCACTGCTCCTCCCCTCTCTCTCCTTCTCCTGTTTGCTTTGCTGCCTCTTTCCTCCAACTTTCCTTCCAGAGATATCACGGGATAAACCTCAGGCTTGTTAAAGGTTGAAAGGGCAGGTTGACCTTGGCTTCCTGCTTCCTCATCCAGTGTCATTTCCAACCACGGAGTTTGTGGGGTCTGGGCAGCAGATCCTGTAGGGGGAATGAGGGGTGGCTCTTCCAAGAGGCGTATGTCCCACAGGCATATGTCTAGGTGACCCACGTATACTCAGATTTGGAGAGGATGGGAGGCTGGGCCAAGGAGGCTGACCATTGAGGGAACGACTTGATTTTGTCCCAAGGTTTTGGGTTGTAAGTATATCCCTACTTAATTTACGAAACGAAGTCTTCCCCACTGTCCTAGTCTGTTTGGGCTGCTGTAACAAAAATACAGTAGCTTGGGTGGTTCATAAACAACAGATATTTGTTTCTTATGGTTCTGGAGGCTGGGAAATCAAAGAATGAGGTACTTCCAAGTTCTGTGTCTGGTGAGAATTTGCTTCCTGTTCTTTTCACTGTGTCTTCACATGATGGAAGGGGCAAGAGAATAAAGTCACTAATACCAGTCATGAAGGCTCCACACTCATGACCTAATCCCCTCCCAATAAATACCATCACATTGAGCATTAGGATTTAACATGTGAGATTGGGAGGAACACAAACATTCAGTCTATAGCACCCACCAATAATTTGTTTGATAAAGAATATTCAGTTTTAAAGGAAGCTGGGTTAAAATGAGATTAGAGAATTTTTTCTGGACATTCATGAATTACCCTATGAAAATCAGAGATGCCACAAAATGTCACAAACCTAGGTATAGGAAAGAATGTTTTGAGGAGATGTAGCTGGTGTGTCATAATCAAAAAGACCCAGAATTGTGTGAGAGGAGGCAATAAATGGTTGGATGATGTTTTGTGCAGGATCATCTTTAGGATCATAACTATAGCTATTTATTTGCTTTTGCTTGCAAAGCATGAACCCAAGCTCTTCTTATAATTGAAAGACAGTAGAATATGAGTGGTTAAGAGCAAGCCCATGGATTCAGGCTAATCTGGGCTAGCTCTGCAACTTAGGAGCTCAGCCAACTTGCAAGCTAATTACTGTCTCTACACAGCATTTCCTTATCTGACAATTGGGATATTACTTGTACTTCCCTCCTAAGGTGGCTGTAAGGAATGAAGGAAATAATGGGCACTCAATAATCGTTAACTTTTACCTTTTCCTGCTTTTGCTATCATCATCAGTTTCACCATCAACAGCGCGATGCTGGTGTTGGGACGGCACAGGGACATGGCCTTCCATTTCACATATTATTACTTTTGATTTCTCTTCTTTTCTGGTTTTATTGAGATGTAACTGACATATATCACTTTATAAGTGAAAGGCGAACAGCATGATGGTTTGATTAACATATGTTGTGAAATAATGACCACAATAGGTTTACTTAACAACCATCATCTCCTATAGATACAATTTTCTTAAAAGGAAAAAAAAAATTCTCCAAGGGATGAGAACCCTTAAGATCTACTCTCTTCGCAAGTTTCCTGTGTATCACACAGCAGTGTGAACCGCTGTCATCACGATGTATATGACAGCCCTGGTGTTTATTTATCTGATAAATGGAAGTTTGACCCCCCTTCCTCCAGTTTCTCCAGCCCTAATCTGGTAACCACAAACATCATCTCTTTTTCTATGAGTTTAAGGTTGTTTTTTTATTAGAGTCCACATACAAATGAGATTATACAGTATTTACCTTTCACTTATTTCACTTAGCATAATGCCCTCAAGGTCCATCCATGTTGTCATAAATGGTAGAACTTCCTCATTTTTTATGGCTGAATAATATTCCCATGTGTGAAATGAAATAGCTTCTTTATTTATTCATCCATTGATAGACACTTAGGTTGTTTCCATTTCTTGGCTACTGTAAATAAGGCTGCAGTGAAACATGGGGGTAGGGAGGTGCAAATATCTTTTCAAGTTAGTGTTTTCAGTTCTATTGGATATATTCCCAGAAGTGGAATGAATGAATCATAAGGTACGTCTGTTTTTAATTTTTTGAGAAACCTCCATACTGTTTTCCACAGTGGCTGCACCAACTCACATTCCCACCAACAGTGCACGAGGGCTCCCTTTTCTCCACATCCACACTAACATTTGTGATCTCTTGTCTTTCTGATGTGGCCATTCTAACAAGGCATAAGGTGATATCTCATTGTAGTTTTAATGTGCATTTCCCTAATGACTAGTATTGTTGAGCATCTTTTCATGTAGCTGTTGGCCAGTCATACGTCTCTGGAAAAATGTCTACTTAGACCTTTGCCCACTTTCAAGTGGATTGTTTTTTTTTTTGCTATTGAATTTTATGACTTCTTCATATATTTTAGATATTAAAGCCTTATCAGATATATGGTTTACAAATACTTTTTCCCCATTCTGTAGAGTGTCTTTTCCCTTTGTTGATTTTTTTTCTGTGCAGAAGCCTTTTGGTTTGATGTAGTTCCATTTGCTTATTTTTAATTTTGTTGCTTGTGCTTTAAGCATGGTTTCCTAAAAATCATTACCAAGACCCATGTCAAGGAGATTTATTCCTAAATTTTCTTCTAGAAGTTTCATGTTTTAGGTCTTACATTTAAGTCTTTAATTCATTTTGAGTTAATTTGGAGGAGGAGTATAAGACAGAGGTCAAGTTTCATTCTTTCCCCACAGAGTATTCTTGGCTGCCTTGTCACAGATTAGTTGAAATATAAGCTTGGTTTTATTTCCAGGCCCTCTAATCTGCTCCATTGTCTATTTATCTGTTTTTGTGCCTGTACCATACTGTTTTAATTACTGGAATTTTACAGTATAACTTGAAATCAGGTATTGTGATGTCTCCTGCTTTGGTCTTTCTTAGGATTTCTTTGGCTATTCAGGGTCTTTTGAGGTTCCACATAAATTTTAGGAATCTTTTTTCTACTTATATAAAAAAATGCCATTGGATGGTGATAGGATTGCATTGAATTTATAGGTGGCTTTTAGTAGTATTGACATTTTAACAATATTAATTCTTCAATCCATGAACACAGGGTATCTCTCCATTTATTTACGTCTTCTCTATTTCTTTCATCAATGTTTCATAGTTCTCAAAGTAGAGATCTTTTACCCCTTGCTTACCTAAGTATTTTATTGTTTTGAAGCTATTGTAAATGAGATCAATTGTTTATTTCTTTTTCAGAAAATTCATTACCAGTGTATAGAAATGCTATTGTTTTTTATATGTTAATTTTGTATTCTACAACTTGCCTGAATTCACTGATTAGTTCCAAACGTTTTTTGGTTGAGCCTTTAAAATATTTTGTATATACAATCTTGTCATCTGCAAATAGAGACAATTTTACTTCTTCCTTCCCAATTTTGATGCTTTTAATTTTTTTCTTGCCTGAATGCTCTAGCTAAGACTTCAAGTACTATTTTCAACAGGAGTGGTGAGAATGGACACCCTTGTCTTATTCTTGATCTTACAGAAAAAGAGATTTCAATCTTTTTTTTTTAATGTTTATTTATTTTTGAGAGGGAGAGAGAGAGAGAGAGAGAGAGAGAGCGCACAAGCAGGGGAGGGGCAGAGAGGGAGGAAGACAGAGGACCCAAAGTGGGTTCTGCATTGACAGCAGTGAGCCTGATGTAGAGCTTGAATGCACGAACTTCAAGGTCATGACCTGAGCCAAAGTTGGATGCTCAACCGACTGAGCCACCCGGGTGCCCCAAAGCTTTCAGTCTTTCACCATTGAGTATGATGTTGGCTATGGGCTTGTCATCTGTGGCCTTTGTTATGTTGAAATACGTTTCTTCTGTGCCTAATTTATTAAGAGTTTTTATGGTGAATGGTTGTTAAATTTTGTTGATTGCTTTGTCTGTGCCTACTGAGATGATATGATTCTTTTATTGTATTAATATGATGGAACACATTAATTGATTTGCATATATTGAACTATCTTTGCATCCCGGAGATAAATCCCACTTGACTGTGGTGAATGAATCTTTTAATATGCTGCTGAATTTGGCTTGCTAGCATTTTGTCGAGAAGGCTTTTTCTAATATGAGTATAAATTGAGCTTAACTTATAAAGAAGCTTTACAACTTGATCGGTGCTCTCCAAGGTTGAGAATCAGAGGCATATTAGGATTTTTCACAAGTTGTGAGAATAACAGAAACTTTGAATTGTAGTGTATTAATACCAGATAAATGTTCAAAGTATCCAGTAGAGATAAATTATTATTCATTTTAGAATTATTTCATAGCCTCAGTCACCCACTGAGTTTAGAATACTGAACAGACATGAGACTGGCTCCTGGAGAGGCAGTGAGGCACAGTAGAAAGGAGAGAGCTGCTTGTTTCACAATTCCGAAAGCACTGTGCACATGAACTATAATGTGAATGGTGTCCCTGGACTTGGTGGTGCCACTGAAGCCAGAGAAAAAGCATAGTCTTTGAGGTTGGATAAACTGGGATTCAAGCCGAGCTCCAGATATGAACACAGGCATGCTACTGAGCCTCAGATGCACTTCCTAATATGCACAGTGAGAAAAACTATTCCTATATGTTAGGTTACTGTAAGAATTAGGAATAATAACTTATGTAGGGCATAGTTCAACAGGTGTTCAATGCAGAAGGAGCTATCGATATTACCATAAAATTACTTCTATCATCCTCTTAGTCCTAATATTCAATGTGGGACAAACATTAGTCTTCATCTAGATCAGTCATTTCCAAGTATTTTTAAATAATGGTATTTTCTGCAAGCATCTTTCCTCTTACCATTTAATCAGATGGTACTGCCTGAATGTGCAGCCCTAAGAGAAGACAAGAGGCTCAATGTCATTCGGCAGTTATTTTGCAAGGTTATACTCCCAGGTCAGGCTACCATTCTGCACCGCTCTGAGGGCACCATTCTCATGGAAAGCCAGGCCATGGCCTACCACTGATTTAATAGGTACTGTGCTTGCAATTTAAGACACTGCCACCAGGTGTCAGTGCTGAGCAATAACCACAGGGTACAAACAATCTAGATTCCCACAGCCAGGAGCAGTAATAGATATACAAGTCAATGCTGAAACTCAGCCATACAGCAGGTAGATTAATCGTGTGTCAGTATAGCACATACATCCTATTGCTCTGGAAACACTTCTTAGCAGATTTGGTTCCCTCAGTCACTCACTCTTTCACTTAGTGAATCAACAGATATTTACTAACCTTCCCGGGAACTGCTGAGTCAAGTTAAAGTTTTGTAAGCAAACTTTCTCCTGGTCGCTACATCATAAGCAAGTCCCTAAGGCATCTGCTATACATCTTCACACCAACACAAACGCATCAGAATAGGGAGGAGCTGTTTGGACTCACTCACTCCTCCAACCCGACACTACAAGAATCATAACAAGGGTTCTGAACATCGTGAGGAGTCCAGGCTGGTTCTGGCTTCTCTCGTGTGAGGGACCACCAGGAAATCAAGACCACCTCCAAGCATGCAGGAGATGTCTGGCTCTACTCTGGGCGATGGAGAACTACCTTAACCTAGGGATCCTCCCAGGACAAAACATGAGCCCAGCACTCAGCAAAAGTAAGTCTCTGATATTCAGAGGGGGAACCGATATTCAGAAGTGGACCCAGAGCAGATAACTAACGGGGAAGCAACTTGCCCAGCCTTGATCTATCAAGTGAGAGGCAGAAGGGTGATGGCTGGCTGCTCAAGCAACATGTAGTGAATCTACTAGTAAATCTGAGTGGCGGCCCAGGTTTCTGGACCTCTACCCAGACTTCTGCTCACCAGTGAGTGGACCCCTGGAACCAGACTTGTATCTGGCTAGCGATCTCCTACATTTAGTTCCCAAGTCATCAGCTATCTACTTATTTTGTACATATGACATCATTCTGTTCTCCTTCTGCCAAACAGCTACAAGTGAATCCTCATGTCCCCTTGGTGCCCGCCTGTGTTCATGGGTGTCTTCTCTTTCAGTACCTTTGAACACACCTTCCGTTAGGGATACAATGTTCTAAACAGTGGTTAGCATCTCAGACTAGCCACCAAAACCTGTTTAAGGCTGAGCAGGTTACAGGTGGCAGTGGCTCAGAGCATCGCTCCGGAAGCTTACTGTCTGGCGGGACCCCGGCTGTCACTTCCTGGCTCTGGGCAGCAGACTGAACCTCACCTTGCCTCGGGTTCATTGTGGATCAAAGTAACAACAGCAACCTCACACCATTACGGCAAAGATCAAATGTGTTTAACATGTATAAATCACTTAGAACCATGCCTGGCACACCCAGCACTCAATGTTAGAGAGAAAACACTGCAGGAACAGCCAGAAGTAAATGGTTGGCCGTGCACTTCCCGTAAACTTGAACCTTAAGC
Organism: Neofelis nebulosa; assembly: GCF_028018385.1. Lineage (NCBI taxonomy): Eukaryota > Metazoa > Chordata > Mammalia > Carnivora > Felidae > Neofelis > Neofelis nebulosa. The sequence goes on along the minus strand of NC_080794.1, from coordinate 3,137,653 downwards.
TGCCACTGAACTTCTCTGACCTCACATCTCTTATCTGTAAATCAGAATTTAAATTACATGATCTCGGAGGTCCTCCCAATTCAAAAACCAAGGAAAAATAATGTTGGGGAAATTTGGCAATGTGTTTTCTAAAATTCCCTATTTAAAAAAAAAAAACAAAAAAAAAAACTTTTTTTTTTTTTTTTCTTTTCCAGTGATGTTGATAGTGAGAGCCTGGTTGATCTCAAATTCCCTGGCTTGTAACGAGTCCCAGAGGCTTCCAGGCAACCTCTCCCCCCGGCTTGATGCCCAGAGCCCACAGCTGGCCCACGGGCCCCTTTGTTGCCCAGACTCTGGCACCATATTAGCAGTCAGGTGTGAGTAGCCGCTGCGTCCCACCCACTCCTCAAATGCCCCTTAAATTACAAGACCAGGGGGAAATCAGAAGTAGTTCCTCAAGGAAAAAAAAAGGTAGCGTTCGTTCATTCAGAACAACTTTCTCTTGGCTGTCTCCAGAGAAAACTAGCCTTACCCTTCATTGTTTTCTTTCTTCCCATCTGGGTTTTGAGCCACTGCAAGTCCCTTTTCTGCCCCCTGAACTCCTGGAGCCACACTGGGCTTCATGAACCAGATGGGCTCCAGAAGGGTCTGTTGGCTTGTCCCAAGCAGCCTCCCTGCGGCGCACTCTGAGGAAGGCTGACGACCTGCACATTTGGAGAGCCGGCTTGCCTTTGCTTGAAGCCGGTGGTGTGCCCCTGATAGCGCGGTGCCGCGGGGGTTCATTAAGCCTGGGAAAAATAACAACACAGCGGCAGACTGACAGACGACAGCATGAATGATTTAAGCCAGTTTCGAAGTCTCGGGGTTAAAAATACATTCTGTTGGCTGTGAGATCGTGTATTGTGATCAAGACTACTTGGGGACAGGATTTCCATACTTTGTCAGGAGTGGGGGAGGCGAGCAAGAGAGGAAGGATGAAGAGAACAATAAGGTTACTCGAGGCTGGCTCTGTGAAAGACTAGCCTGTCGCAAACAGGAGGGCACAGCCTTCCATGCAGAGGAAACAGAGTCATCTCCGAATGCCACCGTCCTTTATGCGTCCCCTGATACTGACTTCACCTGTATTCTGAGAAGCTTTGTGTACCCACATCATCCCTACCTTGCCTTGTGCCTGCTTCTCTAGTTTTAATATCCTAAGAGTGGGCATCTTCACTTAGCAGGCGCCTTCCCTGACTTAACTGAATAACCACGAGAATGCAATGTTAGACAGGTAGTAGAATAAATTTCCTCTTGTAAAAACAAGTTCCCTAAGCCAGAGCCCATGCTGCCGGGCAGGGTGGCTTAGATACAGACCCATGAGAGCACCACCCAGGTCCGAATCGGCCATGCAGGTCCCAGCATGGGGTTGTAAAGGATGGAGCAGCCTGGAAGGGGAAGGAATCTGGAACCACACTTTGGGGTTTCAGCGAGACCACGATGGGGGATCCCCCCAGCTGCAGGCATTGAAGGAACTTGAGTCTGCTCAACAGAGCCCATTACCAAAGGAGTCCGGCATTTGGAAACCAGCTCCTGGACCACTTGCCCATTTTCTCTGTTCCCACAAAAATCCACCTACAGAGCTGTCATCACATTTGATGAGAGCTATCCACTTATTTTGTATGTCCTCTCCATCACTTAACCTCCTTTGTGTCCTAAACATTTGGCACAGTTCTTGGCACAGAATGCTTCCCCATGAGTGGGGCACCAGGAAGGGCAAGCTGGGGGCAGGGAACGTTGGCAATGCATGTAAGTGGGTGGGGAGTTTCCAGGAAGCCTCGTTCCCACAAACAGCCAGAGCGGTAAGACAGGGGAGAGCGGTACAGCAAGAACGATCCAACTTTCCGAATTCTTGGGACACCGGACATGTTACCAAGACAGGATGTGTTAGCCAGCACATGACAGGCTCCCAACTACCTCAACTACCAGGGGTAGAAAGTAGGTCTTAGGAAGCTGAAGCACCAGATTATGCAGACATATGTCAATAGCAGAAAATGACCTGATTAGCATGACCTTTAATGTTCCTAACCTACAAGTGTACACATAGGCCTTATGCTTTGGAGCAAGTATTGGTCTTGGAATTATAGGCCAGTAAAGGGCTACCCATGGAGATCATGCGGCCTCAGCTACAGCGGCGGGGGGGAATTCAGGCAGGGAATAAGAATGCTGACCTTCTCCATCCTATCTGTCTCAAAGCAAAGGAGATTCTCCTTCGTAACGGGAGAACATCGAGTTGGAAAGACAATCACTATGCTATCACCATCCCCCAAAGGCTGTGTAATCAATCAGGTTACAGGAACACACTGCAACGAAAACATCTGCCATTCATTTTATTGGTAAAAACCATGGCCCTTGAAAACTTATTGTTGGACTATCTGGAATTCTAAGTAAAAATTCCAGGAAACCAATGGACTTCTGAGAAAAGTACATAAAGTGATGAAGACAATGTATCATCCCCTTGGGAAAGCCTCATTCCTCAAAGCTGGCCTTCCTTAAAGGAGGTCACGAAAGGAGCATGAGAATTGAATTCACATTTGAACCCTCCCTCCATCAGGCTTTCAGTCCTTAGATTTAGTGAAGGATAAATCTCTGCCCCTGCCTTTACATCCAAAGAGCTTCCTTTCTCTTTTGTTCCCCTTGGCTTTTCTCCTACTGTGCGTAAAAGTGCTGTTACTCCCTCAGTTCTCTGTTCGACCTGATCTCTCAACATGCAGACTCAAAGGTAGCCACTGAAATTGGGTCAGGTACAGATAGGTGAGCCTGAGACTCATCACCAAGTTTACAAAAATTGTGATTGCAACAGCTAAACCTCCAGATCCAGCTGTCCTGAGCCATGAGCACAGAAGAAATGTGTAGCGAGGACAGATTTCCGGTAAGAGCCCTTGCCCCTGCCATAACAGACATTGTGATACCTGGCCTGGCATTCTGAACGGAACTCTCCTGAATTTTATGTTCCACACTTCACGTAGATAACACACTAGTGCTTTTTACGTAAACCTACTTCTCACATAGGTCTGGACTGTCGAGACATGCCACTAATCCCAAAGGTCTTAATTTGCTACCCCTAAATAAGTGCGTCCTGTCCTCTTAAGTCTATCGACAAGCAGGGTTTGTGGAAGAGCTTTTACTTCCAGGAAGTTAACCGACAACAACAATCCAGGGTTGGGAATGTTCTTGGAAGTGGAATAACTGATCTCTGCAGGAACACACAGACCTACTGCTGTTAGTCACAGCAGTGGTACCTGGAAGAGCTTGTCATCATGGAGTGCTTCTTAGGGGTCAGGTATTGCATGAACTTCCTGAGGCTGCTATAACATCATACCACAGTGGTCACTCAAAACAACAGGAATGTATCGTCCCGCAGTTCCGGCAGCCGGAAGTTCAAAATCATGGTGCGGTAGGGTTGGTTCCCATTGGAGGCTCTGATGCAGAATCTGTTCCACACCTCTCACCTGCCTGCTGGTGGTCGCCAGCAACCGTTGGTGTTTCTGGGCCTGCAGACACATCTCTCCCATCTCTGCCTTCCCCTCTGGAGGTCTCAGTGCCTCAAGTCTCCCTCTCCTTTCTCGTAAAAGAACACCAGTCACTGGACTCAGGGTCTGCCCCAAATCCAGGATGCTCTCATCTTGAGATACTTAAATTCATTATCTCTTCAAAGACCCTATTTCCAAATAGGTTCACATTCACAGGTACCAGGGGTTAACACTTGGACATATCTTTGGGCGGGAGTGGGGGGGGGGGGAACGATGTACCCCATTACAGGTATAAGAGGAGGCACTCTTCGTGTGTTTTCTCACCGATGGAGGACACCTCTGAGGTCATCTTGTCCCTCCACCTGCGAACTTTCTCCGCAACATCCCCAACACCGACCATTCAGTAGCAGCTTGACCAGCTCCCGAGCAAGGGAGCTCTCAACTCCCTGATGGAAGCCATGCCAGCTTCAGACCGTTCTAGTGCTCGGAAGATCGTGCTAGGTGTGTAGCCTCACCGTAGAGTTGGTAATTCTATCATTATTGTCTGTTAGACAAGAAACTGAGGCCAGAGCAGTATGTGAACTAGTGAAGGTCCTGCAAATAGCGAGCTGGGATCTAGGCCCCACACATTCTTAACTGCACACCCTTCTGATTCTGCAGAAGGACTACAGAGGAAGAGGCAAAGCTTCCAGATGAGCTCACCGTAAAGATGAACCTCCAAGTCCAATGACCTGGCCATATATAATGCCATCCCAACCTCGCCTTACCCGTAAGACAAATGTTGAACTGACTGGTGCCAGCCCAACAATCGGAGCAAAAGAATCATTAAAAAAAAAAAAAAAAACCCTGTTGCAAATGTTGTATTGACAGAAACGTTGCCTTTTTTCCTTCTGCTTGGCTGTGAGCACCTTCACGCACGTCTCTCTAACGAAAATTAGGATTCCCAATATCACCCCTTCCCTTCTTCCCCCGGATTGTTCACATTATCCTCATTTTACCTACGCAGATATATTCACACCCACCCCACACACACTCTGCTGCACATCACACAAATGTTTCGATAGATGTTCCAGGAGAAATATTTTTGTCCCAAAACTCTGGTGCTCACACACGCCTTCTTCGACAAGAATGCTCCTTACCCTTCCAGCTCCACATGTGAATAAGCACGCAGCCTCGCTTGTATGTTCAGCTGTGTCTGCTCTGCCACACCACGTGTGGGCTGTCCTCCCCGGGACAGGTGGTCCCAGGAGGGAGGGAGGTGTCCCCTCCGTTCCTTCTTCTGGTGCTTTCCTTTGATTGATTGCTGCCCTTACTCACCCGGGGGAAAAGTTCATCTTTTTCACTTTACATGTATTTATATGACAAGCTCCCTAAATTCTGTGATTAAATTCCCATTGAGCTTCCAGAGAAAATACAAAGATGTTGAAATAAGCAACCCTTAGGCTCATAATACGGGAGAGAACAGGTAAAGGGGCACACGCAGGACTTGTCAAGTGAATACAAAAGAACGCTCCCATCTGTGACTTTGGAAGCCAGACACATATCCCCTAAGCTCCCATCGGGCCTCCTCTTGTGGGAACAGGGTGCTTGGTGAAAGACAAAGCTGCACAGAAGCAGAATTCTCGTTTCTCATTCCCAGGCTGCTCTGGTTTTCACCATCTGACACCCTATATAAAGTCGTAACAGGAAGATCTTGTAAGCCAGAGCTGACGGCTGACATCCTTTCAGCAATGATGCAACACTGGAAACTCATGCTGACCGAATCCATACCCACCCTGAGAGATGCTGTCTCGGGAAGAAGCCCCAAGAAACAGCCTGAACGTGCTGTTCACGTTCCACGGGGTGAGTCTGAAAGGGTGCAGGAATTGGTGCAAAGTTTTTTTCAGTGGGGAAAAACATACCAGGTGAGGTGATGTCTGTCTACAGCAGCCCAAGGACCAAAGGCTCCTTTCGAGGCCCCAAAGCAAAACATCGCCGAAGGAAAGAAAGATGAGGCAAAATTTTCAATCAAATGTTTAACTGCTGACACCTCCGAACACCTGGTGGCAGGGGTGAGATGGAGGAGGGAGCCCCCAGGAGAGCAGATGTGGGGGGAGGGCCCCAGGGCTCCCGCGGTGCAGGAGAGCCACGTGGGCACCAGCTGACTTTTCCTCTGAGCCAGTGTAGGTAGATGAAAACCATTTTGGCTTTTGGGAAAAATAAATATTGCATTTCCTCAAGTTGGGGGTTGGTGGCTGGAGTCCTTGGTGCTGCTCAGATGATGTTTTGTAAGTTGGATTTTTCTGAGTAGGTTGGAAGCACGGAAGGCGTTCTGGAAAAAAGCATCCTTCCTGAGGGCTGGGCTCAAGGGGCTCTAAAGCACCTCTCCAGAAATTCTGAAGGAAGGTTACCTCCAGGGTTGTCCTGGCTGACCTCACATCACTTCGTGCCTCAGGTTCCCCCGCATGTGTCACTTCTACATCCTTCCAGAAGCATCGTCCCCCCGGCTAACGTGTGGCTGAGTGTCAGGATGGCTATTCACTCTGGAATCAGGGTGCTTTGACACAAATTCCAGTTCTACCACTCAGTAGCCTCACCCTCAGGGAAGCTAAACTTCTCTGTGCTTCACATTCTTCACCTGGGAAAAGGAATCATGATGATGACACAAGCCTCCGGGGCTCAGTGTAAGGATTCAGTGCAACAATGCACCTGAGACCTTTAGGCTTGTGCACAGAACACAGCAAGCACTTAATAAATGCTAGTAATTATCGCTACCTTTGTGTCATCGAAACCTCACCCCAGCTCCACAGCTAAGCTTAGCTGAGCACCTGCCACCGGCCAGATAGTCCCACAGAGGGAGCATTATCTGTATTATTTCCGTCATCTCTTAGGGTGACCCCACTGGAGAAGGCATTTGTGTCATCTGTTTATTACAGATAGGAAACTGAAGCTGAATAAGCCCCTTGCCCAAAGTGGGTGGCACAGCCAGGGTCCAACCAAGTCCCTGTGCCTCAGAGGCAAAGTTCTAGGTGGCCACACTCAACCGTCCTCAATCGGGTAAGAGTAATCTATTAAGTGGCTTTCTCTGGGTGGTAGGCAATGCAAAACGGGAAGAAAGGGATCATTTTAATGGAGACCAGTGGACAGTGAGGACCCCAACTTGTTTCTTTAGCTTGACTCTTGGAAGAATTCGATCGCGATATTATTCTCTCGATAAACACCTTAATAAACATTCATTTACCAGATAAAGTGGGTGAGAAGCAAATCAAAGTGAAAGGTCAGCAGCTGCATCACCTTTCCCCAGTTGTTGACTCACAAAGTTGAAGAAAGCAAATGCTACCGTGCCCACCTTGCTCTGCATGTGCTGCACGGTGCTCAAAGTCTGGGAATACCCAGGATTTAACATGTAAGTTGTATATGGCAATCCTAAATTCAACTGCTGTCCATGCAGCCCCAAGCCAGGGCCTGAGGAAGGAAGGTAGTGCCTAGGGTCATGGTTCTTAACCAGGTAAGATTACCCGATAAAATACAGGATGCCCAGTTCATTTGAATAGCAGATGAACAATGAACAATTTTTAATATAAGTATATCCCAAAACTACATGGGATATACTTATCCTTAAAAAATCAGCAGCAGCAACCATGTTCATAGCAGCATTATACACAATAGGCAAAAGGTACAAACAACCCAAATGGCCATCAGTGGATAAATGGATAAACGAACGATGGTCTATCCACACAATGGAATATTATTCAGTGTTAAAAAAAAAAAAAAAAAAGTAAGTTCTGACACAGGCTACAGCCTGGATGAACCTTGAGGACGTGATGCTAAGTGAAATAAGCCCGTCACAGAAGGACAAATACTGTACAATTTCACCTACATGAGGTACCTAGCATAGTCAAATCTGTGGAGACAGAAAGTGGGCTGGTGGTTACCAAGGGCTATGGAGGGAGGGATGGGAAGGAATGGGAATTTGCTGTTCCATGGGGACAGACTTGCAGTCTAAAGAGATGAAAATGTCCGGAGACAGATGGAGGTGATGGTTGCCCGACAAGTGAATGTACTCAATGCCACCAAGCTGTACCCCTGAAAATGGATAAAATAGCAAATTTTATGTTACGTGTATTTAACCACAATAAAAAAAAAATTGCAGCTGACTTGAAATTCAAATTTAACTGGGTATCCCCTGATTTTGTTTGCTGACTCTGGCAGCCCCGTCCCCAGGGGACATTTGGCGAGGTCTGGAAACATCTTTGATCCATCATGACTGAGAAGGGGATGCTGCCATTTACTAGGTAGAGGCCAGCGACACTGCCCGACATCCTGCAGTGCACTAGACAGGCTCAAACACCAAGAACGATCTGGTCCGGAAGGTCAAAAGTGCCCAGGGGGAGAGCCTCTGCCCCTGAGGGAGCCAGCAGGGAAACCCTCACTGCTTTGGCCCTGGTGCCTGGCAATGTAAACTTCAGCCACAATCACAAACAACAGATTCCCACAGGGAAATAAATCAAAGCACACAAATCCTATCTGTAGTCAGGCACACCTAAAAATTATTTGTAATCACTGTGCACATTGTTTTTATACACAAACGTCTGTTTGTGAGAGAAACCACAATTGCCATTATACATTTTGCAAAATAGACGCCCTTACAGAATTCATCTTGACTCATTCTGATGAAGATTAAGAGTTTATCAGAAAAGGTAGGGGCGCCTGGGTGGCTCAGTCAGTTAAGCGTCCATCTTCAGTTCAGGTCATGATCTCACAGTTCATGAGTTCGAGTCCCATGTCAGGCTCTGTGCTGACAGATCACAGCCTGGAGCCTGCTTCAGATTCTGTCTCTCTCTCTCTCTCTCTGCCCCTCCCCTGCTCCACACTCTGTCTCTCTCTCTCATTCTCTCTCTCAAAAGTAAACATTTAAAAAAATTTAAAGAAGAAAGAGTTTACCAGAAAAGGTCTTTCTGTCCAGTCTCAGCATCAATATGTTTGGAGAACATGTTTGGAGAAAATAAAATTAGGAGATTTTATTAGGAATAAAATTAGCCAAGGATGAACTTAGAGCAAACCCCCATAGCAAAGTTCCATGCACTAGCCAGAAGGCCCATTGCGACAAAAACACCCAACCAGAAAGCCTTCGTGCCAGGGAGAAGCTTAGCTCTCCCCATTTGACCTTAAATTTACTTGCTAAACCTTTTAAGAGTAAGAAGAAAAGGAAATCTCCCAAGAACTTGAAAACAACTACGGCGAAGTCTTAAGCACATTTTTCACTATTATCGAGGATAACACGAATGCATGGTGTTTTATTAATGCTGAATTAAGAATCAAAGAGAAAGTAGCAGCTCATTGTCAAAGCTGTCTTGAGAACAACAACAAAACAAGATTAGTACCGCTGAGATGTGTATAAATTATATAAATTACACTCATGTTGCATCAAGAAAATCAATCAGTGAGGAGGGGGAAAAAAAGTATTTCCTGCTTCTTAAAAACCATCAGGATTCATCCATCAACAAAGACTTAGTGCAACACAAAGGGTAAAATCTAAAGGAAAATAAATGTCAAACAAAGTAGGCACTAGAGTGGAAGATGACAAATTCTTTAAAATTGAGGGGCTTTATGGAAAGTTAGACCAAGAAAAAAACAAAAAACAAAAAACAAAAACAACTCTGCCCAGGGAATGGAATGTAGAAAACATATAAATAATAATGGAAAGCTATAACCAAAATTAGGTCACAATGGGACAGCTGCTACTGAGGTTTCCGGAGTAGGGAGTTGGTGCAGGCTGCCTCCTGGGTAAGGAACTAGGCATTTGTCTCCTTCTTGCCGTTCCTCTTTCCTTCCCTCCCCAAACGTCTCTTCCTTCCTGCTGACCTAGGGTCTCACAGACCTTGTAAGCATTCGAAGTGCATTTAAGAATGTATACCAAGGAACCCTGAGAGCAAAACAGACAGATGTCTCCGAACGGAGGGTCCCACAGGATAATTGTAGGTGACATACAAACTGGAAAACTGTCCTTGGATTTTGCAAATATTGTATTCCAAGATAATACTGGCTCTGGACCAGTCACTTACGAATACACGTATAACACAGACAGGCGTGCACAGAGGCAGGTGACGGCTGTGATCTCACTTGATTGGAATGCAGCCATCAGCAAGCTCCCAGGACGTGGAACGCAACCCAGAACCAGGAACCGAATCTGAACAGTCACTTAGGAACCAACAAGGGAGGTCAGAGATCCCGTGAATGTTATTGGCAGGCCCCCACTCAGCCCAGTCCCTCCTCTCTTGCCTTGCATAAAGACGTAAACCATCTTGCTCCTCATTGCTAAGGTCCTAACAGATGAAAACAAACAGATTAAAATGGGAAAGAGCTGAAATAGGAACGTTGCTAGCACAAATATAGCTCGTAGCCTGTATGGGGGAGAGAGGGAAGAAAAAGGAAAATGAGGAGAACACAGGACTCAAAACACAGCAGTCCCCACGGCCATTTGACGAAGGGGCCTGCGGCCATGCACCACTCCACAGACCCTGAGGCTATCGCTATGCGCACAGTCATGAACTTGGGGTCACATGTTCCAGTTCTAATTCTAATTTTGCTACAAGTACGAGCACAAATACTTTAGCCTCTTTGAATCATAAAATGAAGATAATCACCTTGACCTTCCTGATCTTTGTGTTCAGCAGGAACATAGCCTCAGAATTAAAGTGTGATTATGTATACAATTGAAGAATATTATTTAATTAGTATAATTAGTATACATAATATTCATCCTAAGTCATCAAGAAGAGGTCAAATTGCTGTCTGTGTGTGGAACACGAACGCCGTAATTTTTTACAGCCAAAGTGAATTCATCTTCTCAAGGAGAATAAATTCAATGGCCACGGTATTTACATCATTAACAAGACCCATGGATGAAACAAAGCTCTGGGAACTTTTCTAAACATGGGTAAAGACTGTGGATATCTGAAGGAAAGAAAACTGTAGCATCATATGAGAGGTCTCAGTTTAGACACAATGACCTTCTGTAAGTCACAGGAGGCATGCTGAGCTGTGTAAATACTATACAGAAGAAATGGCAGAGATTTGAGGTCTAAGAACTCAGCATCCTTCTTTTTTTAATATTTACTTATTTTTGAAAGAAAGAGAGAGAGAGAGTAAGGGAGACAGAATGGGAAGCAGAGGGCAGAGAGAGAGAGAGAGAGAGAGGGAGAGAATCCTAAGCAGGCTCTGAGCTGTCGGCACAGAGATCATCACGGGGCTTGAACCCATGAACCATCAGATCATGACCTGAGCTGAGATCAAGCTTAACTGACTGAGCCACCCAGACACCCCAACTCAGCATCCTTCTAAGAAATTGCAACCTGTTGGTGCTTCAATGCCCCCTTGGAGAATCCAGTTAGGTAACTTCCATTCGAAAACTGTCTACTTCTCTTTTCTACCTCAGCTAAAAATTAGTGTAACTTCCTATCACTGCAGAGATTCAAAATTGTGCTGTGGACAAGGGCTATTCTTTATAGCCTCACAAAAGCTGCTGTTAAAGCTCCCTCAGGCCGCCTTCAGAGGCATAGTCCACCCTGTGAAGGAAGTGCCCATGGGCTGCTGAGAGGGGCAAGCACAGGTTCGTGGCTTGGCAATCCCTGAAGTGACCTTCAGATAGAGGGCTGTGCCCGGACAGAGACTGCTAAGTGCCCCCCAGCTTCCATTCTCCTCTCCATCCACAGAATAGGGCCTGGGGCTGGGCCTCCCTTGCAGCCAGATGTGGCCATGGGACTAAGACCTATGCTAAGGGCCATAACTGGAAGTGTCATTGGGCAGCTTCTGGGAACCCTCCCCAAGGGACAGAATGCCTGGGCATGGTCTCCGCATCCAACCTTCTTCCTCAACCACCACATTTCTATAGGCCACGAGGCTGAAGTCACATGTGAAGAAGCAACATGGCAGCAGCTTGGGTCCCTGAGACCGTGAAGGCACCGTGACAGCCCTGGACTGCCTGCCTGCACACTAGTGTGAGAACAACAACAAATCATGTCTATTGTAAGCAGCTATAATTAAGAATTATTTGGGATTTTCTGTCATAGCTGAGCCTAATGCTAACTAACATAAGGTCAAAAACATACAGGATAGAAGAGACAGCTTGAGGTGGGTATTTTGTCAAGGTAACAACGTTCCTTCTTCAGAGAGAAGATTCTACAGAATCTTACCAGACAGAACATAAATGTTTTTTTAACTACCAACCCTTGGTGCCCTACCTACTTCATTCTTCATTTCCCTTCTTTTGCAGCCAAGCTAGGTTCCCGACCACCACCAGAACCGCATACACAATTCTCACGCACCCGCCAAGAATGTTGTTTTCTCTCCCCTTGGACAGGCCTCTCTTTTTGTCTTTGCCCACATATACTGATCGCTTCTTTTAATATCTGGGATAGAAATGTAGCGTGCCTGTAGCAGCAACCTGCTTTTATCTGTTGTCCCATCCTCAGGAAGCCACCCCTGCCCCGGGTGGTAAGGTGGAGATGACAAGAATGGCTCCTGTCCCCTGTCATCACAGGGATGGACGTGCCACCCAAGACAACCAGAGTCTTCCCGAGACTGACGTTCAGGAATTGAAAGAAAAGAGGTTCCTTTCTGTGGTGGGGATGACAAGGGGGGGATGCAAGCTGGCAGCAGCCAAAGGCCACCTGGCAGCCATTTTCCTTGTCACCTGCTGTTTCCAGAGCCGTGTCAAGACCACCAGTTTCCTACCCAAGAGCTATTCTCCCAACATAACCAACCTCTTATTGGGGATGGCAACATCCTTAGCTAAAAGTAAATAAACTCAAAACAAACAAACAAAAAACCACAACACAACAACAACTGGATTTCGGGTTGTCTTGCAGACTGGGCGGCTGAAGGACACAGTAGTGACCAATGGGACATAAGCATGAGCCACTAGTTGGGCTTGTGAGAAAGCTATTTACTAGAGAAGTGGACTTATCAGTTATGCACCTCTTGCCCATGGTCTTGTCTCTGCCTAGAACATAAATGTGATGCTAGAAGAGGGGCAGCCATATTGTGAACACTGGGAGACAAGCAATGCTAAGGATGGCTGAGTGGAAACGTGGAAGGATCCAGGCTCTCGGGACATCTCCCTGCTGACTCTGGGCTACCTGTCTCCAGGCTTCTTGTTGCAAGAGAAAAGCAAGTCCTCCAATTGATTTAAGCCACCACGCGGAGGCTGTTGTCGCTTACGGCTGTTTGAACTTTCTGATACAGAATTTATTACCCGGGAATAAAATGGTACAAGAAACAGGACCCAAATGGGAAATTGGTGGAGAAGAAAAGATGACGCCCTGGTACATGGCTGGAAATCTTGTGTCTTGAGGAGTGGCAGCAACATGGTGAAACCATCATCTACCGTCCCTTGGAAATGCTACTTGCCAAAAGAAGTGATGCTGGGGAACATAGAGGAAAAATTCAGAGCACTGGCATCTGCTGGGTCCTTCGTGACACACAGAAGGGAGAAACACTCACATGACTGCAGGTGCCTACAACTCATTTAAGAAGGTGACGACCCTCAGGCGCTGACCCTGCACCTGCACAACCCTGAGAGTGATGCCCCCTTAAATTCTATGTGCTAGGGGCCTCCCTCACACTAGTCCCAGCCCTGCCCTGCTGCAAGCAGAGGAGAAAAGAAGGAAAGGCGGCTCTTCTATAAAAAGTCCTCTGCCAAGACAAGATGATCAGGAGTCCCATAATTCATGGCCGAAAAGGCTGATTTCTTCTCTATCCCAAAGCAAAGCATTACTAAACATTAGCCATAGAATGACAGCCTTAGCCAGGGATAAAACTGGTGCCCCACCAGCCATAAGGGGCAAGCTTGTTGGGAAAAAATGGGATTATAGGTATCACCTTGGGAGTGGGGGGTGGGAGGGGGTGACAAAGCACAGATGTAAGAGACAAGATTCTTCAGGCTTACAAAACCACATCCAGACGAAATGTTTAAATACAGTTGTTCACTCATGGGACTCTGGAAGGAAATAAAACAGAAGCCCACCCCTTTTTTTTTCTATTGGTGCTTCCTGTTCTCTTCCTTAATACATATGCAGCTCATGTTTTGCCTTCAGGGAGCCAAATAGAGTTAATAAACACGACCACAATATCTGCCAAATCATATCAGGGCGATGTCTAACCTGGCGAGCTTTAGAGAATCCGCTTCATCCGTCGGAAAGCTTGAGGAAGCACACCGCTGTCAGAGCCGCTCCGCTCTGGCTACCTGCAGCCCAGAGTCAGTGCTTATTTCGTTTTGCTTTGTCTTAGCCCTCATTTTCACATACCGCCGCACTGTCGCTAGGAAGGGCCTGCATCCATCCAGAGCTCACGCCGTATCCCATGTAGAGGAAGCACCGGGACCCTTGGGGACCCTGGAGATTTCCACACTCACACACACAGGAGAGAATTTAGTAGTGGTGAGGATGCTAACCTCAAGAACAGACCAAATAATTTGGGCATCTTATACCGGCATCTCCTTTATTGATGCATGGTCCAAAATTCATGCCCTCACGCAATTTATTTTAAACAAACACAAGTTTCTGGGGCGCCTGGGTGGCGCAGTCGGTTAAGCGTCCGACTTCAGCCAGGTCACGATCTCGCGGTCCGTGAGTTCGAGCCCCGCGTCGGGCTCTGGGCTGATGGCTCAGAGCCTGGAGCCTGTTTCCGATTCTGTGTCTCCCTCTCTCTCTGCCCCTCCCCCGTTCATGCTCTGTCTCTCTCTGTCCCAAAAATAAAAAAAAATAAAAAAAAAAACGTTGGGAAAAAAAATTTTAAAAAAAAAATAAACAAACACAAGTTTCAGGGAAGTTGCAAATATAGTACGATTTTTTTTTTTTTTTTTTTTTTTTTTACTGAACCATCTGAGATTTGTTAACCAGATGCCCCTAGATTCCTGGCTACTTTAGCGGTATTTTCCTCCAAACAAGGACATAACCTACATAACCACAAGACAACTACCAAAACTAGGAAATTAATACTGATAGATGAGGATCATCCATCCTCAGGCTCCAACAAAATTTTTCCAAGTGTCCCAGTAATGTTTTCTTGTGACAAAAGCTTTCCCCGACCCCCTCAAAACCTCAAAAACCACACACTGCACAGAGTTCTGATGTTTCTTCAGCCTCCTTCTGTATGAAATGGTTCTTCAGTCTCCCCTTGACTTTTCATGACCTTGGCACTTCTGAGGACTACAGGCCGGTTATTCTGCAGAATGTCACTCTGTTTGAGTTTGTCTGGTGTTTGCTCATGAGTAGAGTCAGGTTTGCATTTTTGGTAGGAATTACTGGTCATATTAACTGTGATCACTTGATCAAGATGGGACCTGCCAGACTTTTCCACTATAGAGCTACTCTTTTCATCTTTGTATTTTTTTAATGTTTATTTATTTTTCAAAGAGAGAGAGACAGAGCACAAGCAGGGGAGGGGCGGGGGGGGGGGGACACAGAATCCGAAGCCTCTCCAGGCTCTGAGCCCAATACGGGGCTCGAACCCATGAACCGTGAGATCATGACCTGAGCCAAAGTCAGACACTTAACCGATTGAGCCACCCAGGCACCCCTCATCTTCGTATTTAATAAGTATTCAGAGGGAATGTAATCGAAACTATCTAAATGTCCCATTCCGCAAGAATCTCTTCAGGGTATTTATTTGTATATACGTGGACTCGTTATTTTCCATTTTATTCTTGGGTTATAATCCCCTAGTATCATCTTCATTTATTTTGATGCTCAAATTATGCCCAGTTTGGCCAGAGGGCATGGGGGTGGAGAGCATTCAAGGTGAATTCTGGGTCCTTTTGTCCCACAATTCTGTGAACACATCCTTGCTTTCCAGGCCCAACTTGTTCTAGCCCCATCTTGTACTGTTTCTGCTTGCATTCGTCAGTGGTTCCCAACAGCCCTGGTTCCTCTCAGTATAAAGTAGTATTTAGAAGCCAAGAACTGGACTCTGGGTGTGTTTACCGCTGTTGGGGTGTCACTGTTCCCAGGGTCTCTCAGTAGCAGAGCTGGAAGATACACGTATGAATGCATATGTACACACACACTTGTACATTGGTATTTCTCTATTTCTACCTATTGAAAACTTTGAGTTCACGGTAGTACCTCTGGTTTTACTCTGATACCACAGGGTCCCTTCCAGTTTTCTCCCTTTCCTCAACGGTAACCCCCATCCTCGACAGTAAGAAACTGAGCTTGTTAGGAGGGACACCACAGAAGAGACACTGCAGCTCCCCCATCATGGATGCCTACCTACCTCACTCACCTAATGTCTAAGTTGTTCAAGAAGGGAAGGGATGGGAAAAGAAACAGGAGAAAGACTTCCAATGAATTTTTGAGGAAAATGTAATGTTAAAGAAAGCCTGGCCTGCAGCAGCTTGTGACTATTAATTCCTAAAATGATTTTTGGGCCCCCAAATTTGTACCCACAGGATGAGCAAAGCCTCCAATCCAATACCTACCTCAAAGATGCCATAGATGATAAAGGACCAGGGAAGAACTCAGGGTTGAGGAGAAGAGAGGGCTGGGCTTCTGGATTGGTTAGCCTGGGCCTGTGATTCCTGCAGGGTCAGAGTTCTCACTCCACACAGCCTGCACACCCAGTAGCTCTTGTCTACACCACTGCACTAAGTGTGAGTAGAGCCCTTCTGTGTCCAGCCTGACTCGCTATAGTCTATTCACTATGGCAACAGAGCTATCCTTTAAAATGTGAATCAGATTATGTCCTCTTCTGCTGAAAACCCTGAGATGGCTTCCCATCTTAATCGGAAAGGTCATAACATCCTATTATACACCGTCCTATATGATCTGTCCCCGCTTTCCTCCCTGTCCTCACCTCCTACTGCCCTCCCCCCGAGTCTCTCCCACACAGGCCTCCTGGCAGCTTCTCAGATGCTCAGCATGCTGGCTGTTTGCTCTGCCTGGAAAATCCCTCTCCAGAATCCAGACTGCTGGCCTACTCCTTTAATTGAGGTCTCTGCTCAACTGTCACCTTATCAGTAAAGCCTTCCCTAACCCAACAATCTAAAATAGAAATACACACACACACACACACACACACACACCACTCCTGTGCCCTGAGGCTGGGTTTTCTTCTTAGCACTTAATATCACTCACATATTATATAATTATTGTTCCTTTATTTGTCTGCCGCCCTCCATCTCAAGGTGTAATCATATAGGCTCCATGACTGTAACTGGCTGAATCCCTCAAAAAGATATGCTGAAGTCCTAACCCCGGGATCTGTGAGGATGACCTCACGTGGAAACAAGGTCTTTGCACATGTAATTAGTTAAGTTACTTACTAGATCAGGGTGGGCCCTAAATCCAATGATTGGCATCCTGATAAGAAGAGGAAAGGATACACAAAGACACGCAGATACACAGGGAAGAAGGCCATATGGAAACAGAGACAGAGATTAAAGTGGTGTCTACAAGGCAAAAAGAGAATGCCAAGGATTGTCTGCAACCACCAGGAACTAGGACAAGGCAGGGAGAGGTTCTACCTGGAGCCTTCAGAGAGAGCACGGCCATCCTGACACCTTGATTTCAGATTTCCAGCCTCCGCAACTGTGAGAGAGCACATTTCTGTTTGTGCTGATTTAAGGCAACTCTAGGAAACTAGCGTAACTGTATGTTATCACCATGGTATCTCTAACTGCTGCAAATAGTGCCTGGTACATATGAGGCACCAAAAAAATGATCACTGCATGAAGAGGTGAACTGCTTCCAAAACGCTCTGTCATTGGTTGATATCATTAACTTATCCAGGGCTGGGACACCTGGGTGGCTCAGTTGGTTAAGCATCTGACTTTGGCTCAGGTCATGATCTCACCGTTCGTGAGTTCGAACCTCGCGTGGGGCTCTGTGCTGACGTCTCAGAGCCTGGAGCCTGCTTCAGATTCTGTGTCTCCCTCTCTCTCTGCCCTTCCCCCACTCACACTGTCTGTCTGTCTGTCTCTCTCTCTCACAAGTAAATAAACATTAAAAAAATAATTTTTTTAACTCATCCAGGATCACTGCAAGCCTATGTGGTGCCTACATCTTCCATTTGTGCAAAACAGAAGGAGATGCCCTTCTTCAAGACATGCCACTTCTTTTTGTTGAAAAATTCCCATATCATCTTGACGTTATCAGGACAAGACCTACTACACATAAGTGTAATATGATTAATTATTAAAATATACATGATGAGGGTAATGAATACTCGGTGTGACTGGTATTCCATGAGATGTGGGGCTCTTGCTCAGTGTACAGCCTGGGCAGCCATTCACAGCGGCTCTGATCTAGTCAATCACACTTCTTTCAGTTACTTAGGGAGGAAGTAGGATTCAGAGAGAAGATATAGGGCAAAATAACAAGAAGCCACACCCTCTCTTCTCCAGTCACTAACCGGGAGACAACATAAACATGGGATAACCTGAGAACAATATTAAAGCAATAAACTGTGTGATTAAATACATGATACATATTGGAAAATAAATACACAGGCAGACCAGAATGAAAGGATCAGATGACGGCATCATTGCACCATGGTCAGAAGAAGGAAAAACTACTATTCATCAGTGTCTGCCATGTGCCAGACAAACCTGACCCCACTTAAGTTACACAGAGCTCAACGGGCTAAAGGCTTCTAACACCGGCACCAGTGTTCTCGCCAGCGAAAAGCGGTAAGGCTTAGCAACTTGCCCCAAATCACGTAGCTAAGTAAGTAGCAACACTGAGATATGAATCTGGATCCACCTGGCTACAATGCCTGCCCTTGTCATGCATCACGCTGCCATCTTTGAGCAAGTTTAAAGGAAATTATAGGCATGCAAATTCAGTGAAATGGGAGTTTCTCCAAATTAGGTATACACAAGTTTCAGTTCTAAATAAGAATCATAGCACATGCCTAGGCTTTTCTGTGTACTAATCGTCTTCATATACTATACGTAAATTCGGAAATTATTTTTCATCTGATAGCCAGTGTAAAGCCAGGCCAGTCATTTGCAAGGGGAATGGGTTCACAGCATGACTTCATACACGCCATGGTAAGTAATAAAATTCGAGAACAAGTTGTGGCATTTTCTGCCAGTTGGTTCGTTCAAAACCACTCTGGTCCCGCCAAACACATTTTCCTCCACAGTAGAGATTTAAAGTGAAAGACGATAACTCCCACATCCCCTTGTCATTAAGGTTCTGTCTGTGGTTGACCTGCCCTGCTGTCACACCCACGTGAGACCAGGAAGCCATGATGGGTATCCTGAAGCAGCAGCCAGGAGCTCTTCCAGAAGCATGGTCAGAGGCGTCTAGAGTTTCTGAAGCTGCTTGGGCATAATATCCTCTGTCCAGTGCCTAGTTCTGCAAGGTTCAAGCAATGGAGGGCAGTTGCACCTTCCACTGCCCCAGTTGCATGGTGAGGTTGGACATTTCTCCTGGCTATTTCACTTCTGGGTGTAAAGCATCCACGTTTGGTTCTCTGGACCTCATAGAAATGTTACAGCAAATTAACATCGTCCAAGCAATCTTTCTTAATGAGCCGGAGAACACTGTGTTGCCTGCATCTAAGAAAATGTACCTATATTTAAAATCCTTCCACTTACATTCTTGGATAAATGAAGAGAGAATAGCTCTGGATATAGTCAGGAATTACTGTAGGCATAGAAAACTACCGTGCCCAGGGTGCCTGGGTGGTTCGGTTGGTTGAGCATCCGACCCTTGATTTCCGCTCAGGTCCTGATCTCACAGTTTGGGTTCGAGCCTGGTGTTGGGCTCTGGGCTGACAGTGCAGAGCCTGCTTGAGATTCTCCCTCTCTCTCTCTCTGCCCCTCCCCTGCCTGCACGCTCTCTGTCTCTCTCAAAATAAATACATAAAATTCAAAAAAAAGAAGAAAATCAGCATCTCCTTGTCTGGAGTCACCACCTCCATGCCCTCCAACTCTTACTCCAAGAGACCAGCAATAAAATCCAAGAGCTTTTTTTTTTTTTTAAATTTTTAAAATTTAAATCCAAGTTAGTTAACATATAGCGTAATAATGGTTTCAGGAGTAGAATTTAGTGATTCATAGCTTACATATAATACCCGGTGCTCACCGCAACAAGTGCCCTCCTTAATGCCCTTCACTCATTTAGCCCACCCCTCGCCCACCTCCCCTCCAGCAACCCTGTTTGTTCTCTGTATTCAAGAGTCTCTTACGGTTTGCTTCCCTCTCTGTTTTTATCTTATTTTTCCTTCCAAGAACTCTTTTCAAATGAACAGAATAAACTCATCTGGCACGCACGATCTTCCATTTTTTCGGAAGTGCCTCTCTGCAAGTGTCTGTGTATAGGCCATGGACTCTGTTCTTCAGAAAAGAACAGAAGGATGTGGCTGCAGAGGAAAAGAACGGATCACAAAGTCATAATTCTTTACCCGGTCATTTTACCGGGTGACCTTGGGCAAGTTATTTAGCAAACTACTGCCTCCCAGGAACCCCCCTCGTCTTATTTCAGGAGGACATAAATGCAAGGCCTTCTAATACGGAAGCACGTAGGTCAATTACATGTATTATTTGTAGCTCTCTCTCACTTATCTGACTGCATCCCACCGGTGCTTGAGATAAGACTCGTCTCCAGTAGACCAGCAGCATTATTTTTCCCTGATTGGGGAATGTGTGCCGGCCTGCCTATGGATAAAATAAACGCGAGCTAGCATTTTTCGGAGCTTCGGTGTTAGCTGCTAATAACCATCTCCTGCTGCAGGGCAAGGAAGAAGATTAAGCCATAGTCCCTGATGAAAACAGACACGAAAGGCAGCAGGGGCAAGAGAAAGTTAAATCCCAGACACAGGCTGGACTTTTTGAAAGAATGTATCTTAAGTTAATGCCGTAATGAATAAAATCATTTTACTCTCAATACATGGCTTCAGAAGCTTTTACTCTGGGAACGAGATCTTTATTCTGGAGACAACTAAAATCACTTATACATTCCTTGTATAAATCATGAAGATCCAATAAATCTAGTCTTATATAGACTGTGTCTATTTGGGGAAGCAGGAGAGGAGTAGGAAGTATAAAATAACACAGAATGGGAAGTCTCTACATTTGGCCACTGTAGGCAAACCTATTTGGTACAAAAAGTACTTCTGTATTGGAAATTACTGGAACATATGACAAACTCAACAGAAAACAATAATCAAATGTTCATGCTTAGATGCTAAAAATACACTGGGGTGATTGTGATTTTTTATCTCTAATTTCAGCACTAATGATGATGATTATTAAAATACATGTGTAAAGAAATCAAACCTCAGGCTTTGATAGGGAAGGGAGCGAAGCTCTAAACAAATACATATTGCTGTTCAGGGTAATTTCATCCTCAAAATTAATCAGACCGTCCAAAACCAGATGCAGCATTTTAATTAGGTAAAGCTAACAGCCACGCCGAATAACAAAAGGAAAGGCATAGATCAAGTGGTAGACAAGATCCTCATATAGGGTTCGATTTTTCCAAAGTTATATCATTACTGATGAGAGTCAAGGAGGTCAATGCAAGAAACCCGGAAGTAGGTCATAAGCCATGTCTCCCCAAAGCAGTGGTTCTCCAAATGTGGCCCCCAGACCAGCAACGTCAACATCTCCTGGGAATTTCTTAGAGACACACATTCTCAGGCCCTACACTTATGGAATCCGAAGCACTAAGGGCCCAACAATCTGTGTCTAACAAGCCCACCAGGTGATTCTAACACACACTACAGTCAGAACCACTGCCAAAGGCATAAAGTAAAATTCTATCCTTTTCCTGACTCCTTGGAACTAGTCTGAAAATCCACAGGACGCAAGCAGTTTGTGGCTGAACGGTGGGGAAAATTCCCACTGCTTAGCCAGTGTTAGGAGAATTTTCTGGTAATATTCGTCACCTGGTTCTTCCATCTGCTCTAGTTATTTATTGATATGGAACAGTCAGCAACTATTTCCAACTTGTTGACTTTCAACATCAGTTCCAAATTACATTTTGTTTTGCCATGTTCCATTTACTCCAAAACATTCCATGGTGAAGGAGTAAAAGGCCAGGTTCTTCTCCCTTTTTCTTTCCTCACAATTGCGTTAAAGAAAATCTGTGTTCGGTCAAAATGTCCTTTACCCTGCCCAGCATAGACGCCGACCCTTCCTGGCCAACCATGCCTTGTCTTCTGGACAATCTGTCCAGCTGGGAGACTGAAATTCCCCCTTAACACGAAAACATCAGAAAAACAAGAAAATGCAAATCTTTCTTTCTTTCAAGTCAGTGTGTATGCGTGTTGTGTGTGTGTGTGTGTGTGTGTGTGTGTGTGTGTGTTTTTAGATCCTAAGAACATAGACAGATACATGGTTAGATTATGACATGTGATTGTAAGCAATTTTTATTATTACCATTATTTCATTTGCTGCAGGTCGAAGTCATGACTGACCTAAATTGAGTATATATAGCTTCAACCTTTTCTCTGCTCATGCTTCTGCGTATATTCCGTACTGCTTTAATTCACTTGATGGCATCTTGCTATTTTATCTAATGTGTCTGTGTATTTCTCCATGATTCCATTATAAGTTCCTGGAGGGCAACAACCACACCTCCTACTTCTCATGAAGTAGAAAACTGTTGTACAGAGATTCAAAAGATATCCGCTGTATGTATTTAATAGAGTGTCCCCTCTGCCCCGTGTCCCAGGAACAAGCTGCTAAAATTCTACTTTGGTGGTTTACCCCTTGAAACCAAATCATCTCTGATTTTAGGAAAAACGCAAAGCAATAAATAAAACACCCCTGGCTTAACGTAACCCTAAAGAAGTAACTTAAAGATAAAGCTCTACCCATTCCCAAGATCAGGTGTGAGGTACATGGGGTGTCACGATGCACCAGGGGCCTGGTTACACCGGGACATGGTGACCAGCTTCCAATCAGCCACATAGCTTTGCTTCCAAACACTGACAGCAGCCCAACAGGCAGCAGACTCTACAACAAATGACTGCAAACATGTCACCGCAAGGAAGTTTTTCAAATGTTACAAATAGGCTGAAGGCTGTCGCAGAAAGAGGAAAGGAAGGGACAATTTAATCGGCACTGTATAAATGAAAGAAATATACTGGCCTTGTTCCATAAATGGTAACTGAAATACTATTTGGACCAGTCACTTATCAGGGGACAATAAAACAACCTGCCACTGTACCCCAGAGAGGAGAAAAATAAGGACAAAAGACAAGAAAGCTCCATTCATTCCAAAGAAAAGGCAGAGTGACAAAGAAACCATAGCAGGGTTGACTATTGATCTGAGATCTCTCGCTAGTCCAGCGGAAGCATGCCCGAGTCAGTTCACCGAGGTCTGGCTGCAATAGCTCCTTGACTCCATCACAAGTGCTCTGCCCCACATCCTCTGTCTGAGGAAAGTCCACTCAGCCTTCAAGATTTACCTCCAGTGTCACTTCCTCTCTGAAGTCTCTCGCAAAATGCTGCCCAGTAAAATCAGTCACCTCCCTGCCTCCCTGCTCCCACTGCTCTCCCGGGGTAGCGCTGTGGTTCTGAGTCCCCCCCCACCCCCCAGCCGGTGATGCCAGAAGGGTGCAGAGCACTGCTCAATCCCCTCCGTTTCACCCACAGGACCTAACAGAAGGCCTGGCACCTCGCAAGGCAGTGCTCTAAAAATCTACTGAGTTGTGCAAAGGAATAATAAACAGTACTTCAGTTCCCTGCGGTGGGAACTTTATTTGATGTGTCTTGCAGGTATGATATGTACCAGACGACCCAGGACAGGATACTATGCTGGTGCTTCCCATACCACGGTCTTCAATCCCTCGCATCAATCCTATGAGGAAAGTAGTGCTCAGGGGCATAAGGAAACCAGGACACCGAGATCCCAACCAAGTCTTATTTTGCACCCCTGTTCTATTGCATGGTACATGTGTCCTGGACCAGTGCCATAACCTCTAAGTGAGCCTTGAAGTCCTCCTCTACGAAACTGGGATGATTATATTTTAGTGCTTTGGCCTACTTTCTACAAGGGCATTGGGAAAACAAATGAAATCCCACTACGTATTGAAGAAGGGAGAACAGTAAAGAAGATAACCTAAAATGGAAAAAATGTGCACTGAACATATTTTTTTACTAAATGTTTCAGAAACGGCACCTAATGTGCGTCTCCTGAAGGGACAGCTCCCAAAAGAAGCTACACCTTAGACGTAGAGCTGCCTCTAAGAAGACACAGCTTTCAAATGGGCAGATTTTGACGCCAATTTTTTAAACACTGTATCACTCTTGTAAAAGTCTGCCCTGGCCCCCACACCGAGGAAAATGCAGAGAATTCTTGGTCACTGCATCTACAATGTCATGCTCATGACCATTCCCTAAATGTTTCCCATCTAACTAGACCCCAGATCACACCACACAGGTAACCGCATGAAAAATGACAGCTGTTAACAGGCACTGTTGTCAAAATCGAAACACCATAGGAAGTGGGAATATGTTAGGTAGAAAAGCTGCCGTGAGCCTGTACCGGATGATACCAGTGGTCACATGACAACACTTCAGCATGCATGATGCCAGAGGAACTCCAGAAAACAAATAATTACTGAGGTGCTAAGATGAGCCACGAACCATTTCATGTTTTAGGCAAGGGACGTGTATTTTAGCAGAATCACCACATTGTGCCAAATGGACTTGGAGGCAGAGGTACATAAGACACGACTGAATGGGTAAAGAACGGCTCTCAGGCTACTGCAACCGTCTAGGCACAGGAGGATGGTGCTCAGAGAATATAAAAGACGGACATCTTCCCAGTCATGTTATGAGACTGGTATAATCTTGATACCAAGTTTGGAAAAACTTAGTATGAGGATATAAAATCACAGTTAATTTCACTTATTAACATAATGCAAAAATGCTTTAAAAATTAGCAAAACTCCAGGGGCGCCTGGGTGGCGCCGTCAGTGAAGCGTCCGACTTCAGCTCAGGTCACGATCTCGCGGTCCGTGAGTTCGAGCCCCGCGTCGGGCTCTGGGCCGATGGCTCGGAGCCTGGAGCCTGTTTCCGATTCTGTGTCTCCCTCTCTCTCTGCCCCTCCCCCGTTCATGCTCTGTCTCTCTCTGTCCCAAAAATAAATAAAAAACGTTGAAAAAAAAAAAATTAGCAAAACTCCAGGAATGCCTGGCTGGCTCAGTTGGTGGAACATAGGACTCTTGTTCTTGGGGCTGTGAGTTCGAGCCCCCATGCTAGGGGTGGAGATTACTGAAAACAATAATAATAATAATAATAATACAAAAAAATTAGTAAGACCCCAACACAGTATAAAAAGTAAGAGTTTATCCCAGGAAAGTTAACAAAAATTTAATTTTTTTTTCAACTTTTTTTTTTTTTATTTATTTTTGGGACAGAGAGAGACAGAGCATGAACGGGGGAGGGGCAGAGAGAGAGGGAGACACAGAATCGGAAACAGGCCCCAGGCTCCGAGCCATCAGCCCAGAGCCTGAGCGGGGCTCGAACTCACGGACCGCGAGATCGTGACCTGGCTGAAGTCGGACGCTTAACCGACTGCGCCACCCAGGCGCCCCAACAAAAATTTAATTTTAAAAACCTTATTAATTTGGGTTTATAACATATATAGAAGTAAAAGAATAGTAATAGCAATATGCGGTATAAATAATAAATAAATATATATATATATCATATTGTATAATATTGTTTGAGTTAAGACTGTTAAAGTTGCAGAGTGTAAACCCTAGAGCAACCCATGGAGGAAACAAAACAAAGTGTGATAGTAATAATCTAAGGGAAGAGATCAAATGGAATACTGAAAAATACTCAATTCTAATGGAAAACAGAAAAAGAATAAAAAAGAAAAAAATACACATGGGAAAAATAGGAAACAACAGCATGACAGTAGACTTATGCTCAAACATATTAATAACTCTACTAAATATAAATGAATTAAAGATTCCCGTGAAAGGAGGAAATTATCAGTCTGGATAAAGAAGCAAGATCAAACGCTAGTATGTTTCCAGGAGACCCACTTGAAACGTAAAGACATAGGTTAAAATTAATGAAAAAAGATACATCATGCTAACACTAGTAATAAAAAAACCGAAGTAACTATATTCCTGCCAGACAGACCTCAGGAAAAAAAAAGTATTATAAGTAAAGAGGAATAGTTCATAATAATAAAGTGGGTACGTAAACAATCCTAAATGTATATGCTTCTGATGGAGGATGAAAATACTTGAAGTATCAAAGTACTTAAACAATGAAGCACTGAAATATATAATTTGATAGAACTGAGAAGAGAAACAGACATAGCCAACATACTCGTTAGAGATTCCAACAAACTTCTCTCAATAACTGACAGGTCAAGTAGACATTAAATCAGTAAGGATAATGATTTGAACACTATCAACCAGAGTCACTTAATCAACATTTATAGAACACTATACCCAATAATTGCAAAATTTACATTCTTCTCATGTGCACATAGAACTATAGATAAACTATAGGTTGGTCCATAAAGTAAGTCTCAAAAATTTCAAAGAAGATTAAATCATACCAGGAATGTTTTTGAAACACAACAAAATTAAATTAGAAAGCAGTAACATAAAGATATCTGGGAAATACTCAAACACTTGGAAAGTAAGCAATCTATGTCCAAGTAACTCACAGAGCAAGAATAAATTACAAGGAAAATTAGAAATTTGAATGATAATGAAGACTTAATAAATTTGCGGGCCTGACTGAAGTCATGCTTAGAGGGAAATTTATAGTTTTAGAATAGAAGATTTAAAACCATTGATGTAAGTGTCAACCTTATGAAAGTAAAAAAGAAGGGCAAATAAAACCCAAAGTAACTAGAAATAAGGAATAATAAAGCTAGGAATGGAAATCAATGAGATATAAAATGGAGAAACAGTAGAGAAAATTAATAAAAGCAAAAAATTGGTTTTTTTTATTTT
Source organism: Neofelis nebulosa (assembly GCF_028018385.1). Lineage (NCBI taxonomy): Eukaryota > Metazoa > Chordata > Mammalia > Carnivora > Felidae > Neofelis > Neofelis nebulosa. The sequence goes on along the minus strand of NC_080794.1, from coordinate 3,111,239 downwards.
TTTAATGTTTATTTATTATTGAGACACAGAGAGAGACAGAGCATGAGCAGGGAGGGGCAGAGAGAGAGGGAGACACAAAATCTGAAGCAGGCTTCAGGCTCTGAGCTGTCAGCATAGAGCCCGACGCAGGGCTCGAACTCACAAACTGCGAGATCATGACCTGAGCCGAAGTCAGACGCTTAACCAACTGAGCCACCCGGGCGCCCCCCAAAAATTGTTTTTTTTATAAGATCAGTAAAACTATTAAAACTCTAGACTGATAGAGCATAAATTAAAGCAAACACAAGTTACCAGGTATGCCATCAAGAAAAAAAAAGAGTAGACACATTACTATAGATCCTAGAGATATTAAAAGAATAATAAGGATATATTATGAACATCTTTTTATGCCAACAAATTCAACAGTTTAGATGAAATAGAAAAGTTCCTCAAAGGTGCAAATTATCAAAATTATATATACACATATATCTATTAAAGAAAGTGAATTTATAATTTAAAGCATTCTTTCAAGAACTCCAAAGTCAAGTGACTTTACTCTTAAATATTATCAAACGGGGGCGCCTGGGTGGCTCAGTCGGTTAAGCGTCCAACTTCGGCTCAGGTCATGATCTCACAGTCTGTGAGTTTGAGCCCCACGTCGGGCTCTGTGCTGACAGCTCGGAGCCTGGAGCCTGCTTCGGATTCTGTGTCTCCCTCTCTCTCTGACCCTCCCCCATTCATGCTCTGTCTCTCTCTGTCTCAAAAATAAACATCAAAAAAAATTAAAAAAAAAATATTATCAAACATTTAAGGAAGAAAAAAATACCACTTTCACATATACTTTCAGAAAATTTCAGGAGAAAGGAATGCATCTCAAATAATTTTATGAGGGCAGCATAACACTGATCTAACACTCATTATTAATGTAGTCAAATAGTAAGCAAACCACATCCAGCAATTTGTAAAAAGTATAATATTTCATGATCAACTATGGTTTAGGCAGGAAAAAAGTGTTATTTAAACATTTGAAAATCATCAGTGTAATTAACCACATTAACATAATAAAGGAAGAAAACAGATGAAATGGACTTCATCAAAATTAGAAACTTTAACTCATCAAAAGACACATTATGAAAATGAGCCGGAGAAAATTCCTGATGCAGTCAGCGGGTGCCTCTGTGTGCAAGGGAAGATGGCTGAGCAGGTGTCCAAGTCAGTGCTGTTCCTGTGTCTCAGTAACATCTGTCAATCACTCATCACAAGAGCAGTTTTGAGAAAACTTGTAACTGATCAAAACATTTAAAATAATTGGAGGGTAGACAGCGCAACAACATCCACGCATGAAACAGAAAACCCTCCCGATTATCAAGGGCAGAATTGCATGAAGGAGCATGTACTCCCACGAATCACATTGTCCAGGTGGGTTACCAAGAAGACTTTGCCACATTAGATTATACACTATGTACGGATGAAAGCAATCTGAGAGATTTGACTAGAAAAAGTAAACAAACTAAAACCTGCAAAGCTAAAATTGAACCACTTGGGAGCTATTATCCAAGAAAGCAACTTATTATTGGAGATCCCTATTATGGGAGTGACTCCGGCTTCAGGATATCTCCCAGCAGCGTGGAAGGTGCTGCAGGGCCTGCTTAGAGGAGGTTCAATGACACTGCATCCATTCCTGGCTGCAGCCAGCGGGGCTAGTCCCCACAGCCTCGGCATCTCTCAGTCAATGTGTCAAAGTGCGGTAACATTCCATAGCTCGAGGCCACCACTGTTTCTTTGGTTGACCTGCTCCTTCTTAACTTAAAAAATAATTATAGACGAAAATCAATTGTTGTGTTTGGCAGAAGAATGAATGAAGAGTTTTGATTCACGTGGTTTATGGGGTAAAGTGTCCTTAGGTTAGTTGAACCTACCACTTTCCTCCAGTTACAAAAATTATGGAACAAACAAAATAGAACAGGATGAAATAAGCATTACTTTCAGACCCAGATCAAAATCCGAGCCCACTGAGGCTTGTAAGTCATCTGCCCTACCTCTTCCCTAAGTGTGGACGGCTTGATGAGGATGAAAACCCCCTGTTCTCCCACACTGCCTCCTTATACCAGAGCCCTTCACCATCCACAGGAGCGCACAACCTAGATGAAAAGTGTTAATTTACACACGCTCATCATACACACTTGCGTACTTAAAAGAAAAGAAGGGCGCCTGGGTGGCTCAGTCAGTTAAACGTCAGACTTCGGCTGAGGTCACAATCTCGTGTTTAGGGAGTTCGGGCCCCATGTCAGGCTCTGTGCTAACAGCTCAGAGCCTGGGGCCTGCTTCAGATTCTGTCTCCCTCTCCGTCTCTACCCCTCCCCCGCTCACACTCTGTTTCTCTCTCTCTCAGAAATAAACATTAAAAAAAATTTTAAAGAAAACAGAAAAATATTTGTGGAATTAATCTTAAGCACCTTTAATACTTCCTAGGTTTTGTTTATTTAGTTTATTTTATAAGGAAGTAGGCTTATTTGCTCCCATTTGAACCACTTTGTCCCTGGAAATTTAATCTGATCCAGAAAGAGACTTATACGCCGGTTTATCTCACGGTCAGTGTGCAAAACGTGTCATTTTCTTCTGTGCATGTGTAACCCAAATGTCAAAAATAAATTAGCTTAGGAGGGAAGAAAGTAATTACAAAGTTAGAAAAAGCTCTTTTATGTTGGAATACTTAAATATTGATATGTTAATGAGCATTCATCAGTGCTTAATTTACAGGCAAATATAGGTCATTTCTGTGCACTGTGAGATAATTAATCTAAAATTCACATAGATACATGTCAGAAAAGATTGTTTTCAAAATAAACCGGAGAAATTATGAAAATACAGATTTTTTTTTAAAAAAAGCAATGAACAAGAAAGCTCTCCAAATAGGAGAAAATATCCGTAGTAAATATACCTGGCAAAAGACTTGATTGCAAAATACTTAATAGGTCCTCTACAACTTAGTAGCTGCAAGAGAACCCAACAACAAACTGGCCAAAATATTTGAACAGGAACTTCACAAAGAAAAATATGTGAATGGATGGGGCACCTGGGTGGCTCAGTCGGTTACGCATCTGACTTCAGCCGATATCATGATCTTCACGGTCTGTGGGTTTGAGCCCCACGTCAGGCTCTGTGCTGTCGGCTCAGAGCCTGGATCCTGCTCAGGATTCTGTGTCTCCCTCTCTCTCTCTGCCCCTCACCTGCTCATGCTCTTTGTCTTTCTCTCAAAAATGAATAAACATTAAAAAAAGTTTTTTAAAAAAAAATATGTGAATGGTTAATACACACATGAAAAAAATCCTTAACCATTAGTTACCAGTACATAGCCACTAAAATGGCTAAAACAAACAGGACAGACAACATTTAATGTTGATAATGATATAGGACACTCTACAACAGTGTTCGAAGAGATATAAAATGGTACAATTTTGGAAGTTTCTCGTAAAGTTGAATGCATGCTTACACTACAACCCAGTAATTACACTTTCAGTAATAACCCAAAGTAAAATGAAAACACAGAAAGACTTATGACAAGAATATTCATAGAAGCTTAAGTCATATTAGTCAAAAACTAGAAATAACCCCAATGTCCATTAGCAGGAAAGGGAATAAACAAATTGTAGTGCATTTATATAATGAAATACTACCTAGTAATAAAAATGAAATAAACTACTGACACCACAACACCACGGATGAATGTCAACCACATGCTGAATAAAAGGTGACAGACAGAAAAGAATGTATACAGTATCATTCAATTTTTCTAGAGTTTCTAGAATAGGCAATATTCACCTACAGTGACAGAAATGAGACTGATATTTGTCTGACCAGAGACTGGGAGGCGTTAACTACAAAGGATACTTTGGGTGGGGGAGACTCTATAGCTTTACAGGGTGTAAATTATATGGATATATATATTTCTCAAAACTCATCAAACCGCACACTTCAGATTTGTGCATTTCACTGCGTGTAGATTATATATAAAGCAAAATTACACATAATATATATTTATAATTATATATACATATTATATAATATATATGTTAATAATTTGCTTATATAAAGCAAAATTTTAATTATGGCTTTAATTCACCATTTCAATATGTTAAATGAAATACATATATAAAGAAATTAAAGAAAATAGCCTTAATCATTTTTTTTTAATTTTTTTTAATGTTTATTTTTGAGACAGAGAGAGACAGAGCATGAACGGGGGAGGGTCAGAGAGAGGGAGACACAGAATCTGAAACAGGCTCCAGGCTCCGAGCTGTCAGCACAGAGCCTGATGCGGGGCTCGAACTCACGGACCGCGAGATCATGACCTGAGCCGAAGTCGGCTTCCCAACCGACTGAGCCACCCAGGCGCCCCCTTAATCATTTTTTTAATGTTTATTTATTTTTTGAGAGACAGAGAGACAGACAGACAGAGCATGAGTGGGGAAAAGACAGAGAGAAAGGGAGACACAGAATTCAAAGCAGGCTCCAGGCTCTGAGCTGTCAGCACAGAGTCTGACACAGGGCTTGAACTCACGAACTGGGAGATCATGACCTGAGTCAGACGCTCAACCGACTGAGCCACCCAGGCACCTCAACAGCCTTAATCTAATAGCGTCTCTATCATAATTACAAACATCATACGTAATAGTCTAACCTTAGAATTCTACCTTCTAATATCAGATAAAACACAAGGACATTAGGTATCACTGCATCTATACAAAATAAGACAAGTGAGGGAATCAGTGAAAAGAATAAAGAATGGAAAGAAAAGAACAAAATGCTATTACCTACAAAGGATATGATTCCTCCATAGAAAATCAAAGAGAATCTATAAAAAACCAAAACAATTCCAGCAAAGTTGCTGGAAACAAGATCATACGAAACACAGTGTAAAACAACAAAAACTGATGAGAGAGGGGTTTTTTTGTTTTTTAATTAAAAAAAAAATTTTTAAGTAGGCTCCACACCCAATGTAGGGCTTGAACTCATGACCTGAAAGAGTCGCACACTCTACTAACTGAGTCAGCCAAATACCCCTGGTTTTGTTTTGTTTCGTTTTAGTTAGCATTTGTGAGAGAAAAAAAAAATCTGAACTGTACATAGGATAAATTTAATAACAACAACCAAACTGTATAAATAAGGAACACTATAATTGTAGTCGTGAAATGTTCATGAATGGGAAGGTCAATAATATACATCTGGCCCTCCTCTCAAACACTTAATATACAAGTTCAATGCAATCCAATTAAAATCTGACAAGTTGATCCTAAAGGGCCATGAATAACAATGACAACTTTGAACACAAAGGACGATTAGTCCTATATGGGCAGAGATGGAGGGGGCCGAGAGGTGGAGGGAGTTATGTCCTACCACATACCAAACGTACAATAAATCATAAAGCCATAGCAATTAAACAGTGTGGTTAGTGAAGGGAAGGACAAACAGATCGAATAGTATAATGACCTATAAGTAGACGCAGGCACACACAAGCGGCACACACATCAATGGAGATCATGATGCCACTGAGTATTCAAACGTAAAAAGGCAAGATTAGGTCCCTACTTCATGCCAAACACAACAATAAATCCCACATGTAAATAAAAAACTATATTTAAAAAAAAGTAAAGGTATAGAGCAAAACTTTACAAATCGGAAGAAAATAGGGAAGATACTGACACAAACTGGCAAGAACTTCTTAAACAAGAAATGGGATGGGGCGCCTGGGTGGCTCAGTCGGTTAACAGTCTGATTTCGGCTCAGGTCCTGATCTCACGGTTCGTGAGTTTAAGCCCCTCGTCAGGCTCTGTGCTGACATCTCAGAGCCTAGAGCCTGCTTCAGACTGTGTGTCTCCCTCTCTCTCTGCCCCTTCCTTGTTCACACTCTGTCTCTCTGTCTCTCTCTCTCTCTCAAAAATAAGTATACATTTTTAAAAAATAAAAAAAAGAAATAGGAAGAATGAACAATAAAGGAAAAGTTAGAGTCATCTAATTTAAAATTTAAAACTCTGTATGACAAAGACACAGAGGGGGACAAAAACAAAACAAAACAGACCATCCACAATGTAGGATACGGGACATTAGTGTATTTGTCATTTTTCCTTCATTTAAAAAAACTGAAAAAATTAAAACAGAGGTTGATGTGAACCAAAGGCGGTAACATTTTGACACAAATGGGTGCCCGCTACACGTGTGAAATCTCTATGGACGAGACAGAGGTTCACAGTTTCCCATTCTCCCTCTGCATCCTGACTGACCCTGGAGCCTCCCTGGGGGACCCCAAGCCATGTCATGGCCTCCAGATCCGTGAGTCACAAACTACCTTTTCAATGGCAGTTGCCTCCCAAATCTGTTGCCCTGACCCCACCTCAACTTTTCTATTAATGCACTCTATTTTAAGACTGTGGAAGGACAGGTTTCCCCGAGCCAGTGGACAGGGAAAAGCAGCTGAGAGATGCCATGTGAGCGTCCCCACCCTTCAGCTTCCAGAAGGCTTCAGAGGAGCTGTCAAACAGATGGTGGGGGCTGAATGCACCACACTTAATCCCTCTCTTTGTCACAGGAGGAAATGTGACATAGCTTCAGCTATTAAAAAAAATTAAGAATGCTGAACACAACACCCAAAGGAAAAGAATAAAAAACACATTCAGTGTGGAGAGAGAACGTGCTCGCAGGTGGAATTATCAGTAAATAGGAGATTCGACTGAAATCACCAGGATATAGTGTCGTTTTTAAACTTTTTTTTTTATTATGGTAAAGTGTGTAGCATAAAATGGACCATTTTGCCCATTTCCAAGTGTACAGTTCAATGGCATTAAGTACATTTACGATGTTGTGCAACCATCACCCCCATCTGTCCCCAAACTTTTCATCTTCCCAAATCGAAATCCTGCCCCATTAAACACGAACTCCTTATTACCCCCTCTGCAGCCCCTGGGAACTGCCATTCTACCTCCTGTCTGTATGAATTTGACTATTCTAGTTATGTCATAAAAGTGGAATTGTACAGAGTGTCATTTTTAAGGAGTTCCACATACTCCATGTTATTGTTTAAAAAATTTAAAAAAAGCACAATTGATGTGGCTTCTTCTCTCCTTGGCTTTTGCTTTGTGAAGGTGGACTGATTTGTGCCTGATGAACGCTGTATAGACAATGCCCTATTCTGTGTACCCTTTGTATCGAATTTCATAGGGACTTTGTGGAAAAAGAACTTGCCCTTGCTATGTTGCAGCTCGCCCAAGATCAGAGCCATCAGAGGTACAGCTATCACCCTGTGTACAGAGTTAAAATATGCCTGGTTTGTATTAAAGCTCTGTACCGTTAAGAGCAGCCCATACAACGTAATGGTACTCCTTAAAAATTCTATGAGAGGAAATCAAATTTTTAGCAAAGCAGTCCCTAAGCAAATTCTGGAGTCTAGGAGAAACAATTTCTCATAACAACAGTTCCAAAAACCAAAAGCACTAGAATAATAAATATGGAACAAGCCACAGCTCCCTTTAGCATTAGCCAATTTCAGTCTTGTGAACACAACCTGAATTATGGACGATGTGTAATACACTCTTCTAAAGAGGTTTCAGGGAGGTAATTTTCAGAAGGCGCTCCCGGTAACATCTTCTAATATAACCCCTACTTGCTTTACAGACTTACTAAGGGCAGTAGACGGGAAGAAAGACGGACGAAAGAGGTAAAACGACCCAGAATGAAACAGGTTTGTGTGTGGTGAGAGAATCTCCAGGCAGAGCACTAGAAATCCAGTGTTGTAGCTCTGTCACCTCCCCCGTGTGCTCAGCCACGCCCTTCACCTTGAAGGGCCTCCATACCCTCACCTGTAAAGCAGGGAAGGGTGCCCCTAAGATTTCAGAGACAGGTGACCTTTCTACCTAAAAGGAAAACTCATCACTCCTGCACCAACACATTGCCTACCATTCTTTAACAAGCAGGGACTTGTGACGTTTTACCACACGAACAACGATTTGCAAATGGTACCCTACATACAAAATGGTTTTGCTCTCTGGCTTTGGGTTCACATCTGCCTCTTTCTTCCCCTCAATTTGGTATGTCTCTCTGTACTTACAAATATTCCCAAGCGTTGCCCAGGTTTCCGCCCCACTCTTGATGGCAGGTACCCCACACTCCAAACAAGGATGGCTTGTCCTGCCCAGGCACCCATGCCGTCCCACCTGGCACGTGAGGACACAGAGCCTGAGAAAGGCAAAACAGCCACCACGGGCAGATCCAGAACTCTGAACCCTTGCAGACAACTCAGGTGCTTTCTAGCTGGAGCCTGGAGGCCTCTACTTACTGAAGTCCACAAAATCTGCCAGCTGACAGTTCCTACTTCTGCAGGGAGAGTACTCAGGATACCAGGAACATGGCCCTGGGACTCTGAGAGCCAGGGTGAAGACGGCTCTCATGTCCAGAAATATGGGGCTGCCCGGCCTCCCCAGAGGATTCCATACCGGGATGCAAGGCTACAGGGTTGCAGCAAGCTGGTCCTGGCTGGAGTTCTGTTTTCCAAACCACAACTCATCACACAGGCAGACCAGGGAAGAAGAGAACAATCTCAAGGCCCTGGAGTGAGCCGCCCAGGGTCAGGGTGCACAGCAGCCCAGTAGAGTTGGGGGAGTCGGGAGGACACTCTTCTCCAGGCTCCCTGGGCCAAGGCAAGGCTGCCTCTGTGTGGACCGTCACGTCCCCATGAGAGAGACTTCTGGGTTTCTCTCATCTCCTTTTTCCGCTGGGGATCTGCTCTTGCTGCCACTTGCCTCACCTGTTCGAGCACCCACGCCTTCCCCATCCATGGCCACCTCCCACGTGCCTGGGAGTGGAGGGCCGGCACACCTAGCCTCTGCAGATGCTTTTCTCTAGGTGCTCCTAGACCCATCCCCGTCCACTCTCAGACCTCATCCGTTGCCACAGTTCCTCTCCTTTTGGCAATATACTCTCCTATCCTGACAATATACAAAGGATGAAGACTGTAAAATCACCACCACGGGCCAATCACCCAGTTTATAAAGGAAAATTTTACCGAAACTGTTAAAGACCCTCAAATTACATTGTACACACTGCCTGCTCCAGAGGTGATGATTTTTAAGTGTTTATCGTTCCCATGCATGGATTTATCCTTTCCCTTGCTATGTATGTATCCTTAAAACATAGAATGTTGTTTTCCAAGTTTTCAAATAAATAGTTGGTATTGTACTATATGCATTCTTCTGGAACTTGCTTGTCTCGCCGAGATTATGTATATGAGATCTGTCCACATTGATATGCATAGCTATAGCCCACTCACTTTCACCACTGTCTAGCATTTGGTCATATATGTAAGTCACTTATTCATGAAAGAAATACTCCAACTATAGAGGAAGAAGTAGTCCACCTTTACATATAACGGATCCCAAAATGAAAATGGAACAGATGACAGTTGTCAAGCCCTGATTTGTTTTCCCTACTCCTTCACGTTGATTTGATATCCATGATTAATTTAAATGCTGATGAAATTCCATTATGTTCATTTCTAGAGAGATTACTTCCACATAATCCCATGTTTTAAATAATAGCAATAGGTATTTCTATTACCACACAGAAACACCAGAGTAATGGCCAGGTCCCAACTAGCTGATCCTGTAGATTTAATGGCATAACTCCTAACAGACACATTTGAGAGAGAAGCTTGGTGAGAAGGATTACATATCCAGCTAAAGATGCACCAGGACTCAGATAGTCTACAGAACTCTTTACATGAATGGAGCAAATCCATCTGTCAATGAATGCAATAACTGAGTCTGGCACCTTATGTTCATCTTTCCATCATCAAATGGAAAAGAAACAGCGAACCCTAGATAATCTCCTCGGTGCCAGAGAGAACTTGGGTTGGCAAGTGACGAAAAGGAGGTACTAAGAAAAATGGGGAAAATGGCAGCCACAGGAGAAGCCAGCACTTTGAAGAAACGGTTGGTCCATCTGTCTTCAAGAGTTGCTTCAAGAAGGAACCAGCTGTCTGAGTCTGGGGAAAGTCGAATGAGAGCTTGCATTTAAAATAAAATCGTATTCGAAAGCAGACAGGTCTGTTCTGTTTTGCTTGTTTCCAAATCACGACCGAAGTCTTCATCCTGTTTTATTGGCTTCTCGGGCTGAGTGCTGGGTATTTTAGATCATTTTGCAAAATTTAGCTGAGAGGAATAAATTGCCAAAAAAAAAAAAAAAACTTGAGAAATCTATATTATTTGTATTCCATAAGACACATGTCTGGAAATAATACACGCAAACTTGGACGGACCCAACTGCCATATTTAGCGCCTGGAGAAGAAAGAGAAAGAAAAGGACATTTTGGTTGTCTTCGTGTTTGTATTCTTTTCTTGAAAACTCAGACACACCTTTCCTTTACGAAGGTTCTTTCCTTGACAACTAATGTCACCTGGAACCTTAGGCTCACAGAAACCACCCAAGGATTTTGAAGGCTAACCACAAGTCAACTATAAAGAGGGAGTCTTGCCAGTGTTGTTTGATGAGAAAAATCACCGTGAGGGGATTGCTCATTGCGCTGAGGGAGTAATAGTCTTTTGACATTACTGTCTTGCTTCCTCTGATTTCACACAAGATCCCTACAGTTCCTGCCCCTGCTCTTTCCTCCACCTTACACACCGCCGCCTCAGACTGGGTCAGAAAGAGAAGTCCTCAGAGACTCATTCATTTGTATATCAACTTACTCAAGAAAGATCCAGAAAATGGTGAAACAGCCCACATACCAGACCAGCCACATGCAGTAGCATGAGAAGACACTCGTTCAGGTTTTGAAAGAAGAGAGCCTAGAAAAATCCTGTCTTCAGCTGTTTCTCTTCCCCGCCAGCTTGCTCTGGACAGGCTGTATCAGGCTTGGGTATTTGGCCTCCATTTTCAGACAAACAAAAATTATACCAGGAGACTGCAGACATGTACTCTCCTTCCCTCGGTTTTGTCTCAAAAGTTCAAAGTGTTAAAAATATAAACTATGATTCAGCTTTTAAAACTTCTGTGCTCCTGTCATAATAACGGCGGCCCAGACGTGAGGGGGCAAGAGAGAAAATCCAATTAATCCTACCCCCGTGGGCAAACAACCTTATCAGACATTTTCCTTCAGCCCCAGCAGAAGTTTTGCATGAAAGATCCCACCTGTCAGTTTTTCGTTTGATTCAGCACAAAATCTCTGAGGCAGCGTTTTTACTTTAACTCGGAGATAAGTTTTATTAAAAATGCCTGTTACAGCCAGCTGGTGTCAAACCGTTGGTTTGCTAACTAGGCATCAATGGAAGAGCCTGCAATTCTGTCTGTTTGATGAAGACGAGAGCTTCAAACTATTAATGCCACCCCTAAAGCTGGTCTGCCATGGGCCAGGTGAGCCACAGGAGGCGGGCGATTCGGAGAGAGATGGGGGGGGGAGCCTCCCTTTCACTTCCCTCTCCAGTCACAAATTTGTGTCTTAAGTGCACTCTTTCCCCCATCCTGCACTGGTTGCTTTTGTGAAACTGGATCACGCAAAGACACATCCCAGAATCACATTGCAGTTTTCCTGATATCATATTTGTGACATTAGCATAACATATGCTATCAAACACCAACAACGTACGTGTCAGACAAAAATGCCCCAGAAGAGACTCAGGTTCTCCACACCGGGAGGGTATTTGCACACAGCCGGACCATAGGACCCAGAGAACCCGTCAACCCAGACATCAGCGTGCTCAGTGGGTGGTGGGGGGAACGGTGGGTGTGAGACGCAGCTCCCCAACCCCAGAGGGCAGTGTATTCCTCACCTGTCGAAGCTCAGATGCTGAGCCCAGGGCTGTCCTTCCCCTGCCACCCGCCCTAGACCAGGGACCCTCAGAATGTTACACGTTAGGTCGCCTAGTGTTGTCATTTATTGGTCCAACCCTCCGCCTTTGGCATTCCTGAAGCTGTTTCATGACAGGAGGGTCAGGAGCTGGTATCAGCAACAGTTTCAGTCCCTGGGCTCGGACAGCGTGGTAAAGACGTGGTAAAGATCCAGAGCCATTAACTTCAGATCCATGTTCTGGCTTTCCATACACTTTTTCTTTTAATCTATATTTATTTATTTTGAGAGAGAGAGACAGCAGGAGCCAGGCAGCAGCAGCGGCAAAGAGAGGGGGACACAGAATCCCAAGCAGGCTCCGTGCTGTCAGTGCAGAGCCCGATGTGGGGTTCATACCCATGAACTGTGAGATCATGATTTAAGCTGAAATCAAGAGTTGGATGCTTAGCCAACTGAGCCACACAGGTGCCCCACCACACACTCTTTTTTTTAACAAGTGTGAGCCTTGCTTTCCTCTCCTTACAGTGCAGGTGTTAATAGTGAGCATCTCGTCTGCTGAAGGCATCTGATGTTTTTGACTAGACACTTTGAGAGCAAGCTTCCCCAAACACCCAACGCCCTCTGGTTTGGGTTCATATTTCCTCTGTAGTAAGAACACCCTCCTATTTTCTGGTGCTCTCAGGTGAAGCCTGTAGAATTCTGCAATTCACAAGCAAAGTCACCAAACTTGAACTTGTCACATTTCCTGCGAACTGGCGATCTTCCTCTATCCTTCCCCTCAGTCAGTGGCACCATCACTGACTGGAAGGCTAGAAAGTGGGACTCATCCTGCAGTCCTTACCCTGTCCGCTCCCAGGAATCCATCATACAACCTGCTGATTGTCCTTCCCTGGTGTCCACACTCGCCTCTCTCCTGCCCTAAGACTTGCATCCAGAGGGCGCTCTCTGCCTGCACCCTTGGCCGCTCTACCCTGCACACGGCTGTCGAGTGCTCTAAGTCCGAGGACGTGACCCCCTTAAAATCAGTAGTGGCCCTGCATGGCCTCCAGCAGAAAGTTCCAGCTCTTTGGCTTGGCACTCCTCTTTCAGGACCTGGCCCCCGGCCCCCGGCCCCCGCATGCCTCCCCTCTGACCCACCCCATATCTACTCACACCATGCTCACCGTGGGCTCTGCGCGATGGCCCGTGCTACCACTGACCTACAACGATGTGAGCTCTCCAGGGGCAGGGGGTACAGCGGGGATGTGGGGGTTTTTTGTTGTTGTTCGTTGTTCTGTTCCTGAACCTAGCACGGTGTCTAGAGCAGAACCCTAATGAACACTTGAAAGAATGCATGAATGGTCACTCGAGACTCCGAGTAAGCAGCCTCTTGTCTTGGGAGCATCTCTTGGTTCCTCTTCTTAATCGCAACAACCAAATGTGTAATCCTTCATTTGAGTGTCTCTTTCTGCCCCGTTGTCCTGCAGACACCTGTCTTACAGCATCTGCCGCTCAGCTCTGAATGCCCAGTTCGCTGCATATGCTGAGCACTATGTTAGAGGCCTCGTGAGAGAAGAACTGTCTTATGTTTGCTCTTGTGTTCTCTCTCTGTCTCTCCCTCTCCCTCTCTCCCCCTCTCTTTCTCCCCCTTACCTGGTTCTCTCTTCAACTGCACATCTGATACAAGCAACCAGGTGGCGGGCCCTGTACCCCGTGTGTTATGAGCATCTCAGAAGGCAGGCCCATCGTTGGGCTCAGTGACAAATACATAATAAGCTAGCCATACATTTTAGGCCGTTTCACACCCACACCGAGATAAGGAATCATTTTTCCTGGCTAACCCACGGGCCCGGCGTTACCAAGGACATGCGCAGACGCACCCCATCCGTTCAGTTCCATGGTGGAAATCTGATGGGGGACGAGGACTCTGGCTTCCTCTCCCAGAAGCATAAAATCACCTCACTGTGTAGACGACAAATAAGTACAACTTACAGTATGCGGACACTATAATGAGATAGGACATGACAGACTACATTTCCCATTCAACGTGTTTGTTTGTTCGAGCGACGTCTGAACGGTTTGTGCCAGAAGAGAGACAGACTGACCGCTGAGGGCAAGGGGAAACAGCTGCTCCAGGAAAATCAAACACATTTTCTCTGTAAGATCCAAATCCGGTTCCAGTCTCGAGTCCACCTCTCTCCGTTTCGTGGACAAATGGGGGGATTCTGGGGATCGCTCAGTTTGAGAGGGTGGGACCACCACCATGTGCTTATTTATCTGGTCCTTTCTCATGGCCCCAGGAGTATTTAGAGACTGTCTCTTTCCCAGCTGTCGGGACCCTAACTTACGAGCTCTGCAAATAAGTCAGCGGGAATAGTATATTCACCCAAAAGGCAACAATTACAAATCCCTGTGCCAATATTTGCTCTGTCCTGCTGAATTGTATTTGTAGAACCTGAGAGAAGAGCAAAGTCTCCTGTGTCTGCTGTGGCCCAAGCTGGCAGTGGGAAGGAGAAGAAGGAGCCACGGGTGTGGGGGGCAGGCGCTGAGTCTCCACTGGCCTAGCATGTGACCTCCAGCTTCCTCATCATCTCAATGAGACCTCATTTGAAAAACCACCCTGAAACTAAGATATCATAGAATTGAATTGGCTCTTCTCACTATTCTCATCCCTGGCACCTTTCCTCCCCGATGCTGTTGTGAGGACACAGTATTACCTGTCCACTGGACTCCTGAGTCCGGGCCTCCATGTCTAATTGCCTCCTTGATTCCCACTCGGATGCCCCTAATGCACCTCAAATCAACATGTCCCAAACCAGAACTAAGACCCACTCCTGCCTATCCCTGGTCCTTTGTTCAGAAAACACTGGCCATCTAACCAGTTACACAAGGCAACAAGTTCAGGTCCTTCTTGGTGCCTCTCCTTACTCCTTCGCACAACGCAAGGGATGCCCCCTTATCCACGGGGGTTCCTAGACCCCCGCTGGATGCCTGAAACCACAGATGGTCCCGAACCCAATACATACATACGTGTATGATAAAGTTTACTTATAAATGAGGCACAGTAACAGGTGAACAATAACTAATAATAAAATAAGAACTATAACAATATACTATAATAAAAGTTTCATGAATGTGGTCTCACTATCAAAATACCTTATTGTTCTGCCCTCACCCTTCTTGTGATGATGTGAGGAGATAAAATGCCTACGTGATGGGATGAAGTGAGGTGAATGACGTAGCATTGTGACACAGCATTAAGCTACTACTGATCTTCTTTTTTAATGTTTATTTATTTTTGAGAGAGAGAGACAGAGTGTGAGCAGGCTCCAGGCTCTGACATGTCAGCACAGAGCCTGACGTAGGGCTCGAACTCCCGAACCAGGAGATCATGACCTGAGCTGAAGTCAGACGCTTAACCAATTGAGCCACTCAGGCGCCCCCTGACCTTCTGATGATAAGCCAGGAAGAGGATCTTCTGCTTCTGGTTGACCACAGGTAACTGGAAACCATGGAAAGCTAACCATGGATAAGGGGTAGACTACTGTACAACTCCTGGAACCATCAACGTTCCCCCCACTAGTCTCTCCAGAATCCACATTATTTCTCTCCATCCCAGCTGACTTCACCCTCTCCCCAACTGCCCCCTGACCCACCACTAACAGCCCCCCACCACAGGTCTTCCCAGGAACCCCTGCCTCTCCAGTCTCCTCACGGCAGCCCCTGTGGTCTTTGAAAAGCACAGATCTGGTCATGTCACCGTCTACAGAAAATCTGTGAGAACCTTCACGCACTCTTGGTGGGGGTGCGAATCAGAATGGCCACATTAGAGAACTGCTCAGCACAATCCATTAAAGCTAGACATTCGTATATGTATCTGAGGTCCCAGAAATCCCACTGTTAGGAAAACACCCAATGGAAAGGGTAAACAGAATCACCAAGTAGTTCACGGTAGGATATTCTAAACAGCAAAACACAGGAAACTATCCAAATGTCCGTCAACATCACAACTGATAAATAAATTATGTTATGTTCACACAGTACTCTATTGCTACAAGCAGCAAATGGAGGGGTCTCATGTTATTGAGTGAAGGAAGCCGAACAAAAAATACAATTGTAAACTTTACACTTATGTAAAGTTCAGAAGTGGTCAAAACTGATCAATGGTCTTACAAGTTATAAAAGGGGGTTCCTTTGGGAGCATACTGGTGGCTGGGAAGGGATCCAGAGAAGCTTCTGGAGTGTTAACGATGTTCTGTCTATTGAGCTGGGTGCTGGTCACATGATGAGTTTGCTGTGAAAAGTCATAAGCTGACCCACCCGGGCACTGTTCTGTATGCACCTGCTTGAACTAAGTGCTTGTTTCCCTTCCAAATACTTACACTGAAATTCTACCCCCCGATATGATGGCATTAGGAGGTCGGGACATTAAGATTAGATGAGAGCATGAGGCTGTAGCCTCGGGAATGGAACTAGTGTCCTCGTAAGAGTCGAGAGAGCATTTGCTGAAGATACGCGAGGACTTGACAGGAAGTCGGTCATCTACAAACAGGAAAAGGGCTCTCATCAGAACTCAACCGTGCTGTCACCCTGATCTCGTACTTCCAGCCTCAAGGACTGTGAGGAATACATTTCTGTTGCTTATAAGCCACCCAGTCTGCAGCTTTTCGTTACAGCAGCCTGAATGCACTAAGGCAGCATGTAAAACTAAACAACACTGACAACTTTTGACCCCTCCTTACATAAAGATCAGAGTCCTAACTTGCTTCAAGAACCTTCTTGCTTTGGTTCCTGCCTACATTTTGAACCCAGGACACCCACTCCTTTCTCCCTGTCTCTGGGCTGCAGCTGTACTGGCCTCATGGATCTCTCTGTCCCGTGAAGCCACCAGCTCCCTCCCGCTTTGGGGTCTTTGCATAGGCTGCTTGCTCAGCCCCTCCCCTCACCTGTAACTTTCTACATATCCTTCAAATCTCAACTCAAACCTCCCTTTCTTAAAGAGATCTCCCCTGGCCCCCAAACCATGGTGCACATGTTGCACTCTTGTACATTCCTTCATGGCATTTGTCCCGGTTTATAGCTACATATTTGTGCCTTTGATCACTGTCTGTCTCCCCGACTAGACTTAAGGTCCATGCAGTCAGGATGTGTATCTGTCTGTTCATTCTGTATCTGCAGCACCAAGCCCAGCACCCACCTGGCAGTATATGCTCAATAAATATTTATGGGCTGAAAGAGTGAGCCAGCCTAAGGCCCAAGATGGCAGTGTCATTTCTTGGCATCAGACATCTCAAAAGACTAGCCCTTCCAACTTCTGAAGTTTCCTTCCTCATGTCTAATTCCTTTCTGCTGCAGTTTGAGCTCATTTATGTTCATCTTGCCCTCAGCGAATATAAATTGAGATACTTACCACTGAATCTCCATTCTCCATACACGTGTTCTGACATCTTTGAAGTTAGCTGTGAAGTCACTTTGGATTTTCATCTGTTCAGTCAAAATAAGCTGATCCATGCAGATTACGGGTTCCTATTCTCTAACACAGCTTTTGCTTGACTGTAAACTCAGCCGGGCAAACTTACATGGAGGGAAAAACAGATCTGAACATATATGTTTCACCAAGGATAGAGGACATTTGCATCACACGAGCTCATACAGCATACCTAAAATAATATTAATACCTATCATCCATTGAACACCAACTGGATGAAGATGAGACTCAGAGCACTCAAGTAATGCATGGCAAGTGACCCAGCTACAGAGATCCAGAGGTAGGACTAGAAAACAATCAGCCTAGCTTGAGCGTCTTAACCTTTACTCAGTGAGAATACAGTAATGCTTACTATTTCCCCATCCACTAGTAAACGAGCTATATAAATACAACACTCTGGATCACTGTATCTTGACTTTTCTTTAAACAGTAATGGAGGTAAGTTGTAGTCCCAGAGGACATCAAATTTAGCCATTAAATTCATGATGACCCACGAAGTAGAACATGATCTTATCCCTTTAGTGCTCCGAGCCATAACATAGCTTGTCCATAAGCTGGATCAGGAATACTGTAAATGAAAGAAGACATCTGGCACCACCCAATGAATCCTCCTCTGCCATCAAACCTGTTTTAGTCATCCACCAGAATGGCAGACGTTAGAGATCTCTTTTGATTTTGATTTTATTTTAATTCCAGCACAGTGGTATATAAGTTTGAGATGTAGAATATAGTGATTCATCAATTCCATACATTACTCAGTACTCATCAAGGTGAGTGTCACAGATCTCTTGATGAGAAAGGACACTCTCATAGTAAACTAAATGCTCCCCTTCTCATTTTTAGTTCTTCACCCATAGGGGAGATTTCCTTGTGACTGTTGACTTTCCCTTTGATCATGTAGCCCCTAGTCTGCTCTCCCTCCAGAGTGGCCCTTTAGCTGGGTATAAAATTAGTACCTGTTCCATGGCCCCCACTGGCACTATTCTCCATCCAGATAGGACTCCCTAAGCTGTGGGTACAAGTACACTGGCCCCAATCCTCCAAGGCTTCACACTTCACCATTAACAATGGTGGGGGAGGGGGTGGGAAACAAAGGCAGGTGAGAGAGATAAAAGAAGTCCACACCCTAGCTCCTGAGGTAACATCAGTCAGAAAAGAATCCCGGAGTCATGACTCACCAACAAGCTACCTATGTATTTCTGTCTGGCTTCAGAAACAACCTGTTAGGCCCCCTGAAAACCATAAGCCCTCTAAACGCTCATTTGCTGCACATAATTCTGGATTCTAGAATGCTGAAACCAGTACAGATGTTCAGACACAAAGCTTTCAAACCCAGACAACAGCTGCTCTGGGTCAATGACACTCATACCATTTCTGCAAAAAGCATGGCTGCTTTTCATGACTGCTAGGACAGTTAAGTGTCACATCTATTGCTACATATAGTTAGGAACCTAAGATGCTAATAGATTTACGAAGTGAAAAGAGGTCTTTCAGGGCATCCTGCAACACACCGGGCGGGGGGGGGGGGGGGGGGGGCGGTGCTCTCAGGGCAGCTGGAAACCAGTGACCCAGCCATTTACATATCTTCCAGTGTTCTTTGCTCTATTCTTTCTCCCCTTTGGTTCTCTTTATTTGTGGTCCCACCTCCAAAGCCAGACTTTATTGGATACTCATGAACTGTCTAAGCCCTCCATCACAGACCTTAAGAGGAAGGCAAAGCCAAGCAGCACTTACTATTTGCAAAGAAGTGAGAAAAAATGAGCATGAAGTCCTCACCTTTGTGACTGGAGTGAAAACAGTTTAGTTACATCCAAAGAATATGCTTAGATGACAGACCCAGAGGAGCTAGAGAAGAATTAATGGGTTATCTCAGCTATTCTGCTTATTACCAACGAGAAAACAGTAAGGTCAAGACCATGAAATTGCCTAAGACCCCTCAAGTGGTCAGTTCCGTTGCAGTCTTGGTAGGAAGCTGTCACCTTGGTAGGCAGGCACTGGCTGTCACCAAACACACAGACATTCAGCCAGCGCCCCCAGGCTCCAGTACGGGAGTCTCAGGGTGGCCAACAATCGATGGCAGGTGGCCTTCAGTCACCAAGACCCACATCTGCCTGGTGGCTTGCTTCCGCACAGACTCAGCTGCAGCGACTTCTCTCATTACCACTAACAGCATCCTACACCACCTCCTCCAAACATTATTGCCATATGGCTGTGTCACAGCCTTAATGAAAATTCAGCTTGCCACCAGACAGGGCAGATTGATTTCTCTATCGGTGTTTATACCCAGGTATTAGACAAGTTTGAGGTCAAAGCGAGGCCAGAGAGAGCCAGTCTCCTGTGGTCACAGCAGAGGTTGCTTTGAATGGGCCCTGGGAGTGCTGGCACCTTAGATTCTGATAGAAACCATTTTAGGGCCTTCATTAGTATATAATTTAAAACAATAGCCTTAGGGGCACCTGGCTGGCTCAGTCGGTGGAACACGTGACTCTTGAGCTCAGGGTCATGAGTTCAAGCCTTGCGTTGGGTGTAGAGTTTACTTAAAAATTAAAAGTAAGAAAATAAAAAAATACCTAAAACTGTGTTCTTAACAATTCAGATGGTTACTAAAGGGATGAACTGTGGTTTTTCTGAATTGGAGGGCTATGGGAAAAAAAGGTTTGGAGTGGGAGAGAGAAAACCAAGTGAGTTATTTACTAAGTGAGTTATTCACTAAGTCTTTGGTGGGGCCCTAGAAAATGATACTCAAAGCATCATTTAAGATGCCCTCTTCCAGTTGTAGAAATTGGAATTTGGGCATTTCAATTACAGTTTCCCCACAGAGCCCTCCTGTGACATTCTTTTCCAGGAGTCCATATCCCATTTAGAGAGGACGTATGCCTTTTCCAGTCTGGCTCTGCAAGAAAGATCTGATTGTGAGGTTGAACCAATTTTCCCTGACAGCTTGAATTTTATTATTTGAATTTTCCTTAATGGGTTTCCTAACATACTTTGGTAAAACTTGTCCTTATAATTCCAAACACTTTCAGTTCTGTTCCTTACATGGGCGCTCCACTGAATTCCATGAGTCTCTACCCCCTTTAGTTTTCAAACCGCTAATGGACTGTTGCATAAGACCTGACCTAAGGGGCTGCAGAGAGACCAGGGTGGGACACTGGGCAAGGACACCACAGGAAGGTGCTGAGACACCAGCCCTTGGACGGGCTCATCAGGCAAAGTTCAGCTTTGCTTCCAATCTGTAGCCCTATTGTAAGCTACTAACCTGTTCTTGGATTTAAAATCATAATCAGGGGTGTCCAGATGGCTCAGTTGGTTAAGTGTCCAAAGCTTGATTTTGGCTCAGGTCATGATCTCACAGTTTATGAGATTGAGCCCCGTGTCAGGCTCTATGCTGACAGTGTGGAGCCTGCTTGAGATTCTCTCTCTCCCTCTCTCTCTGCCCCTCCTCTGCTCTCTTTCTCTCTCTCTCAAGAACAAATATTTTTTAAAAATCCTAATCAGTAGCCATAGCGGATCATTCTTCCTGCTCTCTCTCTTCAGGCCCTGATGAGAAAGGACACCCAAATCCCAAATCTTTCCTGGTGACTTGATATTAGATAATGAGCTTTTGCTCCTAGGGGCTTCTTAAAATGGCAATTTATGGCAAAAGATCTGTTCAGGATCTGGAGTAGAGAGGGTACCTGTGGGATTGGCCTCTGGGTATGAAGTCCCTTCCACAGCCACACGTGAAGGATGTCAGGGCCCCTCTACCAATCTTCTTCCTTAACCATCTCTATACGAAATAAACGGGAGCTCTTGAGGGACAGCCTGGAATGCATCTGTATATGTGGTAGTGGGAAATTACACGTAACAAGAGATTATTTTAGAATGTAAAAGGAAATATTAAAACCGAAAGCACATGTCAAAACCAATTTCTCCAGTAATTGCTTATCTGGGGTACAAGGACCCTGCCTCAGAAATGTGCACTTATCTTGAAATATGCAGCAACCCCAACAATAGATTGTATATGGAAAACGAGTTGAGTAGATGAGTAATTTAACAAGAATTTTCTTCTACTGGTTTCCAAAGCATCGTCAAGATTGTGCTCCTGTCATCTGGATTGGTTTAAAATAAAACTCTGTTGGGTTTTTTTTTCAAGAACAGATGGAAAGAGGGACACAAAGGCGAACAGTATGCAAACAACAGCAGAATTTCAAACAGTAGTGGGTAAAGAAATGGGAAATAAACACAAGTCTAGGAAACAGCTATAACTTCAGTCCTAGGAAGGTGTTTTCTGACCTATTACGTAGACGCTTTCAAGATGAACAATCTCCATCATTCCGTCTCCAGTCGACGCATCAGACCATGGGCCTGTCAGGAGCCAGGGTCCTCAGGGCCCGACACATGGAACCACGAGACCAGAGCCAGACTTTCAGGAGCTTTTCATATAGTTAAATCAATAAAGGGAGCTGAGAGTAATAAGGAAGTGTTTTCAAGCAAATGGAGAGAAATAACCTTACAACAAGAACCCGTATGACACATACATTTTTTTTCATTACGGGGATGAGAAATTGTTTTTAAAGAACGAAAGCAAGCCGATGTTAAAGGGAGTGAAATGCCTACATAACTCAATAGAGTAGATGATCAACTACCAAAGCGAAATTCTCATTTTTGAGACATCAGGATTGATCTGCCCAGACAATAACATCTGCATGTATGGCATCAATCAGGCTGTCTTCACAGTGCTGATCTGGGGTCCGGAGAAGGCTTCCCACATGCCACCCGCAGAGCTGCCCCACTATCTGGGGGCGGGGGGTGTGGAGGAGGGGGGCGGTGCTCACGTGGCACAATCCCACAGGAAAACCAGAGGAAGCCTGGGTTTCCCCAGTCGCAGTGCATCTATTTCAAACAATCAGTGGCTCTCCTTTCGTGTGGCAGGAGAAGAGGAAGGCAGCAAAGAGCATCCAGCAGGCACTGTGTGGGCCGAGGTGCCCCCGAGGGCCCCCGAGGAGATTCAGGATCGCTCATGCACCAGACACGTGCACCAGGCACACGCACATCACACACGCCCACACCACCCACATACACACGTGTGCCACACGTGCCACATACTGCACGCGCACACCATACACACGGCACACACATACCCGCACACACACGCATGCGTGCACACACCACACCACACACACACACGTGCCCACGGCACACACGCAAATGCACACGCACACGCATACACTTCACGAGTGTGCAGACGCCACACACACGTTGCACACGTGCACACACACCACGCGCATGCACCCGTGTTTACACACACACTACACACGCACCATCCACATACACGTATATACATACACATCACGTGTACATGCCACATACGCACCACACGTCCCACACGCATGCACACGCATCGCATGCACGTACCCCACACCTGCGTGTGTGCATGCCGCACGCATGCATGTATACAGATCACATGCACATGCCACACACAGACACATGTGCACACACACGTACACACACCACACACGTGCACACCGCACATGCGACCACCACCCCACATGCGCACCACACACGTATACGACACACGTGTGTACGACACACGTGCACACCACACGCATGTGTACCACACGCATGCACACACCGCATGCACACCACACATGTGCCCACCACACACGTATGCATGCATACACCACACACTTCACCTCCTCTTCCAGCCCTGTCTTCTCACTGCCTCTACTGTCTCTGTCTTGTTGCCACCTCTTGTCCGCACCCAGCCCGCGTGGACCTGCACCCGTGGGCTACCTCACAGGCACCAGGCGGGCCTGCGGCCGTCACTCAGGTTCGAAGATGAACGGAGTCCTACTCTCAGTACACTGGAGTGGGTCTGGAGAAAGCCGGTGTGGGCAGAGGAGACAGAGCCCGGGGAACATCAAGGTTGGGCCCCTCGAGACACCACTGCCGCCATGACAAATGACATGCCAGGGTCCCCTCCCCTGTGCAGTGTCCAGACGCCCTGCTCTGTGGGAAGACAAAACTCCCCAGGGTCAACCCGGCTACATTAATAAGATGAAATTTAAATTAGCTATGAAGTAAAGATTCATTAAGACCAGGCTGGTTGTTAGGATACATGGAAGGTGGTCATGAATGATACAGAAATCTTGTAAAGAATTTTTCAAATGTTCTTTGTTCATAGAGTTGATATTTTTAAAAGCTGCCTTTTAGGGAGAAGATGGCGTAGGAGGGACATCTTGTCCAACCCCACTAGCTATTAATACCAAAAGTCTTCGTGACTATGTCATAATTGGTACTTCTCGACTGAACGCTGTACTTGAGGCCGGGGGTGGGGGGGTGCGAAGGCTGACGGCAGGTGCAGATTCAGATTTCAAGTCCAGGAAGCCACGCTGACTTGATTATTCAGAGCCAGCAAAGCCGGTTATCAACCTGGATGGTATTTGACCACACAAGAGCAGGGCTGGCCACGGTGGCACAGATGAGTTCCAGACATGTTGCTTAGGGTAAAGAGGTCACAGGTCAAATAGGTCCAGGCAACTGATACAGAAGAGGCTGGGAACTGGGGGGAGTGAGTCCCTGGAGAAAGGGTCTGGCATGAACCGTGTGAGGAACTGCGTTCAGGGCAGGACAAATTAGGACTCAGGCTCCCCATCTTGAGCCTGGATGCCGCCCTGAGGGTGGAGACTTACAGAGCCCATGGCAAAGTTGAGCAGAGGCAGCCCTGAGGCAGAACGCAGGCTGCCTTTAGTCCTCACTCAACGGGACCCAGCCAGCACCACGGTAGGTGACATTCCTTGTTCAGGAGACGCAGCCATAGTTGGAAGTCTTGCCCGCTCCCTGTAGACACACAGTTGGACCCCCAAAGCAAGAGAAGTTGATAGAAAAACCATTCTATCAGACACAGCAAAAGATGGCTGGTGTAGGCACGGGGGGTTAGTGCAAGCACATGACCCCAGAAATAAGCCCATCTCAAATGTTACCCAAAAACGGGGAAGAAAAAGTGCCAGGCCACTTCTCATTGCCTCAGAGGTTGGGCCAGCACAAAAGTGCAAGAGGTAGGCAGATGTGGGCAGGTGGGGACCAACTCATCACCAAGGGAACACCAGCTTCATCAGTTGCCAAGTGAGTCTTCAACTCCAAGAACAAAGCATTCAGAAATGAAACAAGAAAGCCGGAGCATCAGTAAGGAGACCACCAGGAGGAGGAAGGGGCGGCCCTGGTGAGCCAACCACATGTGCTATCATTCAACTGCTGTACAAATGTTGGCTACAGACATTCAGTCTGGACGCAGGATGCTGTGCCCATGTTACCTAAAAACAAACCTTATCATTAAAAAGAAGAAAGATAGGGGCGCCTGGGTGGCGCAGTCGGTTAAGCGTCCGACTTCAGCCAGGTCACGATCTCGCGGTCCGTGAGTTCGAGCCCCGCGTCAGGCTCTGGGCTGATGGCTCGGAGCCTGGAGCCTGTTTCCGATTCTGTGTCTCCCTCTCTCTCTGCCCCTCCCCCGTTCATGCTCTGTCTCTCTCTGTCCCAAAAATAAATAAAAAATGTTGAAAAAAAAAAATTTAAAAAAAAAAAAAAAAGAAGAAAGATGGGGCACCTGGCGGCTTAGGCGGTTTAGCATCCGACTCTTCATTTCGGCTCAGGTCGTGACCTCACGGTTCATGACTTCAAGCCTTGAGTCAGACTGTATGCTGACTGTGTGGAGCCAGCTTGGGATTCTCTCTCCCTCCTTCTCTGCTCTCCCACACGCTCTCTCACTCTCTCTCTCAAAATAAATAGATAAACTTCAAAAAAAAAAAACCTGATTCATAAAAAAAAAATAAAAGGAAGAAAGAAAAAAATGTAAGAGATGAACTGCAATCACGTAGGTCTTGAAATACAGTCAGCCCCACCACCCAGGAGCAGGAGCCTGTTAAGCACAACCTGGCAAGAGAAAGAGACCATCAACCACCAGAAATCAAAACGAAGCCTGAAGGTGAGGCTTACGCTGGACATGAAAAAGATGTGAAGGACACACTGAAACCAAACTCAAACCTTATGACAGACCCCGAGACTATGGAATTGACCCCCGCGGCAGGCAGGTAAACCTACAAAGGCTTCAGTTTGGGGTGGACCATCAGGCAGTTCATCAGGCAAAGAGGGGAGATTAAAGCACCGTTGGCTAACCACGGTAGACAACCCCCCAACAGGAAGGGACCACCAGCCACAAATCATCTAGATTCAACAACAGTTGACCCTTGAACAACACAAGGTGGAGGGGCATCAAGCCCCCGTGCAGTTGAAAATCCACGTGTAACTTTTGACTTTCCAAAAACTTCCTACTGTTGACCAGAAGCCTTACCAATAACACAGTCAACTAACACATGTTTTGTGTGTGATATATATTCCATACTGTATTCTTATAATAAAGCTATATAAAATATTAAGAAAATCATAAGCCACCTGGGTGGCTCAGTCAGTTAAGTGTCCAACTTCAACTCAGGTCATGATCTCAAGGTTCGTGAGTTCAAGCCCCACATGGGGATCTGTGCTAACAGCTCAGAGTCGGAGCCTACTTCTGTATCTCCCTCTTTCTCTGCCCCTCCACCACTCAAGTGTGCTCTCTCTCTCTCTCTCTCTCTCTCTCAAAAATAAACATTAAAAATAAAAGAACTCTGAGGAGAAAATGACAACTGATCAGCAACACTCTACAAAGCAATTACAGCCCAATCCAAAGGGAGCCCATGACTCTAGACTCTGAAGGAAGACAGCAAGGCTCTGGGCTCACTGCATCAATGGGAAAAGTCAGTTCTGAAGCTCCCCCTGAGGAGGCAGACCCAGCCCTCACCTCACCCCCAACAGCCTGCCTCCCTAATAGCAATAAGGAGAAAAATTCTGGATACACATCACAAAACGTGAGATTCAGGTTTATTCTCAGAAACTGGATTACTGGAGCAAAATTAAATCCACAGTATGCTAAAAATAACATAACTGAGAAAAACATTTATTCTTTGAAATATAATCCAAATCAATTTTTACTGATCATAAAGACCCACCAGGCATATCTTGGTTTATGGAGGAAAGACAATGGCATATTAAGCTGAGCGGGGGGGGGGGGGGGGGGGGGGGAGGGGCGGCCTTAATTGCCAATCTTTAAAATCAGAGTTTGTCCTAAACGAGTACGATAGCAAAAGTGAAAACATGTCCACCATTCTTGTTTTTCCTCTTTTTTGGTAGCCCTTTTGGTTGATGCCAATTTCCCCAGCTTCTAACATGCAATGAGTCCATGCTCCCACTGAGCAAGCTGGAGCTTTGTGGGGACTGAGGGAGCCACAGCTGGCCAACACCCCCCTGGTCCAGCAGTGTTCGAACCATGGGTTCAGGGTAACATCAACAGATGGCTCGGGCCCTCAGAGTGGCAGGTCGCAGAAGACCAGCACAGGTTGGCCAACTGCTGAGCACAAGCCAGTTAGGTCAGTTAGATACAGGGCAGCACCATTGCCTGGGAGATCATCAGGTGCATTATGGAGAAAAGAAGGAAAGATGGGTGTCTATAATTAGAATTTTCTGCCTAGCTGGTCTAAGAAAGGACTTTCTCCTCTTTTTTTTAATTTTTTTAATGTTTATTTATTTTTGAGAGAGGGAAACAGAGTTCGTGCAGAGGAGGGGTAGAGAGAAAGGGAGATACAGAATCCGAAGCAGGCTCCAGGATCCAAGCTGTCAGCACAGAGCCCGATGTGGGGTCGAACTCATAAACTGTGAGATCACGACCTGAGCTGAAGTCGGATACTCAACGGACTGACTCAACGGACTGAGCCACCCAGGCACCCCAGAAAGGACTTTCAAATTGCAATAGTGTATCAATGTTTTATTCCGACCATGACATTGGATGTCTATGGAGCCCCATGTATATTTCAGACTGGCTCTTGCCACTGGGAGGAGGAAGGATGGTCCTGCCCCTTTAGGGAAAACACCTTGGAGTCCCACCCTGGGAACGACGTTTCCACAGCAAAATGGTGGCCAGATGCTCAAAGCTCATCTTCTGTGCCTTCCCCACATTCCTTCTCTTCTTCCCACCCCCTCGCAGAAACACACCCGACCCAGACTCCCAGAATCTTTGGGCCTCCTACACCCACTGTTTACAGCTTATGTAGTGCCCCCTAGAGGTGGTTCCTTTTCTAACTTTTTCCTATGTCAAAGTCAGCCTTGTGTTCAGCTTGGGAGAGGTCAGCTCTCCTCCAGAAACCAAGGACGAGAGAGCTTTTACCCAGGAAAAAATGGTGATGGCTGAGCAAGGCAAGACCGTCCTCAGGAACGAAGGCCACACCATTTCATCTCGAGATATTTATGAAGAGACCCTTAACACTGAAAATGTCCAGGCCTGTGGTTTACATCATTCTTGTCAGGGGCACCTGGACCTTTTTCACTCCACGCTGGAAACACTAGAAATTCTGCTTCTGGGTTAAAAAGTGTCCATGAAGACGAGATATTCGCTCGTGCCCACATACCCTGCAGACAGATGCTCCTCTCAGGTCCAACCATCTGCTTCCTTGTCAATCACTCCCTCCCTCCTCCATTCATTCATTCCACCAAACTGATACCTGTGAGTAGTCTGTGAACATCCCAGACTATGTCTTCAAGGACTTCCCGTCAGGAATCCAACACTATCCCTTCCTCCTTCCGTTCAGGGAAGGGGTTGGGGGGAGGCAGTACATACCTCAGCCCTTGCCCTAATTATTACCGGCCCCATTCTAGTATCTCCCATGACTGGTTTCGAAAATATACAACTGCTGGCCCTTTCTAAAGGCCCCGGATTTGATTTCTCATTATTATCTTCTTCCCCACTCTTGCAAAGGGAACAACAACAACAAAATGAAAATCTGATTAGGCTAATAGCTGCTGTGAGGATGCTTGGCGAGAGGCTGACCTAAGCCCAGCTGAGGGGCCGGGGACATCGAGGAGCGCGGGCCTTGGAGCTCGGTGCTGCCCCATGTGACCAAGGCACCCCAGAGAAGGAAGAGAGGGATGGAAAGGAAAATAAAAGGAGGAGAAAAGAGATGAGGAGGAGAAAATAAAAGGAGGAGAAAAGAGAAAAGAGGGAAAGAGGAATAAAAGGAGAGGAAAAGGAGAAGGAGAAAAGAGGGAAAATGAAGGAAACAGGGCAGGGAAGCGGAGTAGCAGAGAGGAGAGGGAGGGAGGAGAGGAGCAGAGAGGAGAGTGACGTTCGTTCGGGTGCCAGATGTTAATCAGGGCTCCTCTATGCTCGCCCGAGTCCCAGGCTATGTATACATGGCTTTTTTCAAAAGCAAAAGTAACTGTTTTTTATTCCTCTGGAGACGAGCATCCTCTGAGGGTTTTTTCCCCTGTCTGCCAGCCAGTAAGCAGGAGCTTTAAAGTTCACTCAGTAGCAAGACATGCTCACTGCAGAACAAATGGAATATTAACATTATGAGCACCAGCACGCTAAGGAGCAGGTGGGGGCTTTCCTCCCTCCCTTCCCCGTAGTGGGGTTCCCAGTGTTCATCTCACTTTCTAGAAATGGCCCTCACCCCAGAAATGACTCCAGGCTCAGTGGATTAAAAAGAGTGTGTCCTTGTATTAAGCCAAACACAGTGTTCTGAGTGTTTCCCGACCAGGGTCGCCAGTTCATCAGTTTATAATCATTTACAAGGACGTCACATTTTTTTTTTTTCCTAAACAAATAGAAGTGTATGGAAAGATCCGTCCTCTGTATTGGCCCAGCAGGAGCCAAAAGCTGCTGGCCGACGGGTAACACAACAATCCCATATGGGCCATGGGGCTCTGTGATGGATTCTCTTCTTGTCTTAAGGCTTGAAAATGATTCCTCCTGTCTTGCACACTCCAGAGGGTTTGCTAGCAGCCTAACTAATCGAAAGCATCTCTCTATCTGACGGGGACTCTCCCACGGCTAGAACAGGCGCTCGCTGCTTCTCCTGCCTACCTTGCTATTCCCTCTATTATTATTTTTTTAAACACAGTTCCAGCATTGAGCTGCGGGAGCCTTATACAAAGCAGCCCCAGCTATTCTGTGCTGCCTAATCTTATCTGAAGCAAAATAGGTATATCAGTCGAACATTAGACAATTACTTTCTTTAAACCTGTCTCACTCCCCATCACACGGAATGGCAGTGTGATAGCTGACCGTACATATGAATAAGTAATGAAAGATGAAAAAGCGGATTTAAATAAAATATCCTTCATTACCATGCTGAATTCTATCCACTGCTAAGAAGACAGCCATCTGGAGCATTATAGCAAGGTGGGTTTGGAGAAGGCACATGTACTCCATAATTTAATGCAGGGCCCAAGATTTGAAGGCAGGCCGGGAGACTGGTGATATTATCAAAGAGGAGCGTGATTGTGTTGATTTATCTGTTATTTTCATTCTGAGTTTTACAGGAATAATGACCGGTTAACTCAAGTTGATAAATGATGTCTTAGAAATGCCATATTTCTTCTCAAGTTTGTCGCAGGAAGCTGTGCCCTCCTCAGGCACAGAGGATGCGCAGACAGTAAGCTTTGCCACAGCGCCCTCTTGTGTCCACAGAAGCACAATGACACTCTTCCCTAACCCCCTCCCTAAGAAACCCTATTATTACTTTAATTACAAATTAATTACACCCTTTCATCGAGGTTAGGAGAAGATTCCATACAAAGCATGACGGCTAGAGAGTAGAAGACATGCTTTGTGCTCTTTTCTTCTTATTGTGACATCATTTCTTTTCAATGCTCTTTCAATTTAGTGGTTGAGAACCGGGCTCTGGAATCAGACACTCAACGTTGAAGTCACCTTTCTCTGGCTTGCAGTCTGTCCTGGAGTGAGTTACCAATGCCTCTGTGTCCAGTACCTACCTCCTAAGGTGCTGTAACAAGTAAAAGCAAAGCACTTTGAGGGGTGCCTGGGTGCCTCAGTTGGTTGAGCGTTTGACTCCTGATTTCGACTCAGGTCTTGGTCCCGGGGTCGTGGGATTGAGCTCCACCCCGAGTTCTGTGCCGAGTGTGGAGCCTGCGTGAGATTTTCCCCCTCCCTCCCTCTGCCCCCTCTCCCAGTCACGCTCAATCTCTAAAAAATAAAATAAAATAATTAATTACTTTTAAAAAGGACTCTGAAAGTGCCTGGAACCTTAGAAAAACTGTTAGCTATTGGTTATTGTTGTCATTATTTATAAATAAATCCGCAAATTGTCACATTTGTGCTTGAAGTAACTTTGGAGATAATGAAGTCCGATGTCAGTTTACAGGCGAGAAACCTCCAGTTCACAGGAGCAAAGTGACCTGCCCCAGTTGCCTACCCATTTTATGGGAGAACTGCAATAAGAACTCAGTCTTCTGATTCTAGAAGGTCTGAGCCCTTGGCCTCCCTGCAGAATGGCTCCTTAAAAAGTGCTCCTTTGGCTCTGAGTATGCAGGGTGTGTATTGCTGGAGCAGGGCCCTGGGGGCACAGGGGACGCTGGAGGATCAGTACCGAGCCTCACTCAAATACCAGTTAGAAGTCTGGGCACCAGAGTAATGGGTAATTTCTGTCCACCTTTTATGAGGATAGTGTCCGGGTGACGAGACCTATAATCCAAGATGGAGAGAGAACAGGGCGATGTGCACTACGGTCTACCTCGAAGTACTGTCTTCACGTATTTTCAGGAAGCCTAACATGACCACACACACAAAAATTAAAGTCTGATGCTGGTAAATCTGTTTCCAGAGTACTAGATTCCCAACCCCCCACGTCTGCTAAGATCATATCTGACTCCAATGGCCAGGGTTCCAGAGAGCCTGGCACAAATGAGGAACGAAGAGGTATGTTGGCTCTGGAACTAACTTCTGCTCATTTTGTTCATAAAGATACTATACCACGAAAGGACAAATGTATGATTTCATTTATATGGGGTGCCCAGAGTAGGTAACTTCACAGAGACAGAGAACGGGACAGAGGTTGCCAGAGGTTGGGGACAGGGGAATGGGGAGCTGATGTTTAACATGTATGACGAATATTGCCGAGGAGATCATGCCAATCGTGCCGACTGCTTAGTTCTTACACTTTTAATGTTTATCTTATTGGAGTAAAGATTACCGTGTCTTGGATTAAGACTCATAATACAACAAAGACCTAATGAAGTAACACAACCTCCCCTCGAGTGAACCTCTGGGATTTCTTAACCCCCTTTGGATTTCCTAAGAGCACCTAATGCCAATGTGGAAACAAACAGGTGTAAACACAGTTATGGGTCAATGTCTTTTGCAGTTTATGGCAAACACGAAGGGTGACCATTAATGAAAGGTACTAGAAAACTTTCTTCCAAAGCAAAGTTGTGTGAAACTTCAGATTTCAAATATCAGCATATGGCAATCACCAGATGCACCCAGCCGGCATGTGTGTATGAAAAGACCAGAATCCAGGTGAGAAGACCGGGTTGTTGACACAGCTCACCCCCTCACTAGCTGTAGGGACTTGGCAAAGAGCATGACTTCCGGGGCCTCGGCTTGCTCCTCGGCTTGCTCACCAAGCTCCTTGCTAGGTGAGGTCTAAAGGCTTTCAGGCCAAAAACTGGTCTTGAGTCTACCATGGCCATGGCGCAGGGTACTATCCACAGCTACATAACTGGAAAACTGCTGAAAAAGATCCCACTGTCCTAAGTTACAGTATCGTGCACCAAAAAAACAAAACAAAACAAAAACAAAAAACAAAAAATCTTTCTTCTCTTTATGGAATAATCTGCAGAGTGGAAGACTGAATATAAGATTGCACATATCAAAACAAAAAGAAAGCAGGGCGCCTGGGTCGCTCGGTCAGTTGAAGGTCTGACTTAGGCTCAGGTCATGATCTCACAGCTCATGGGTTCCAGCCCCACGTCGGGCTCTGTGCTGACAGCTCAGAGCCTGGAGCCTGCTTCGGATTCTGTGTCTCCCTCTCTCTCTGCCCCTCCTCCACTTGTGTTATCTCTCTCTCTCTCTCTCTCTCTCTCAATCTGTCTCGCTCAAAAATAAACATTAAAAAAATTTTTTTAATATCTACAGTACAAGACATTGCAGCCCTTTGGCACGAACAGGCACAAAAGCAGATTTCCCCTATGCAAGAGCAAGGGGTGTGGCTTTCTCTTTGGGGGTGCAGTGATTTCCTCAAGGAAAGGAAGAACTGAATCCCCTCTTTGATTCTGAGTTTCCTCCCATGGACTTCTGCTCCAGAGCACGTCCTTCCCTCCCCACCGAGCCTCCGGGGATTGGAAGTACGCTAGTCATTGGCGGCAGCCTCCTTCCATTCTCACAGAGAGTAGAAACAAGGGACTCATTACCCTACTTTCTTAAAAAGTTCAGGACAAAGAAACAAACGAACGAGTCTAAGGATTCCGGTGTTAGAAAGAAGTTGTGATCCGCGTCTTGACAGCTTTATGAGTTTAATCTACACAAAGTGTCTGAAAGAAACCATATTGTCTTATTAAACGTAATGGTTCAAATTTATCTGAATTCGACAGGAAGCTATACTTTTGCAAAAAGAACGTTTTATAAACTATGTCAATCATAACTGAATTTTATTCTAACTGAATTTTTATTAGTCCAATATTTTTGTGTCAATGAAGCAGCAGGCACCGAGGAGACATCGTTATCAACTCTGTATGTGCCATTACTTGACGCTTATCTACAAGCTGATGAAGATGTGTTTGTCATTTATTATCCCTTATCAAGATGGGGTGACCAACTCTGTCGTATGGAAACCATAAGTGTCCTTTGGAGTCGAGCAATACTGGTTCAAATGCTGGCTTTGTCACTCATTTGCTGTGGGAACGTGGGCACATTTTACCTACACGGTTTCAGCAAACTGAATACATTAGTGTCTATCTTCAAGGAGGAGCAAAGAAAGTAATGTGTATAAAGTACTCCCAACTGGGCTTGGCACACAAGAAGTCTCCAGTAAGTAAGTGGCTTTTGCTGCCATCACTGTTCCACATTCCGAGTCATTTTGAGATGATCACATTCGTGTTATGACAATATTGCCAAACTAGATGCTTTTCCAAATGCAACAAAAACGTCCAAATGTTTCCTGGGTCACTTGAAGTGGTTCAGACACATTTATTAGATCCTCTGTAAGAAAACAGGAATGAAAGAGTCCCTCTGGCTCTGCTACTATAACATTAACTAAGGGTTGCCTGAATACTGCCCTTGAGTAATAAAATGTTACCAAGCAATCACACCCAAAATACTTGAAGACAAAAATGATGTCCAAAGATCAGAGAGGAAAAAAATTCACCAAGCTTTTTTATAAGCAGGCTAATTTTTTTTTTAAGATTTTATCTTTTAAAGTAATCTGTACTCCCAATGTGGGGCACAAACCCACAACCCCAGGATCAAGGGTCACATGTTCCACCGACTGAGCCAGCCAGGCGTCCCGGCAGGCTATTATCCTTGAAAGATATTCTCAAATAACAAAAATGAATAATCTGCTAAAACAATGGAACACTAATAGTCCTTTCTTGAGAAGGCCTCTCTAGTGTTCAAGTATGAGACCATGAAGGAGTCTTCACAGTGGGAAGCAGTTGCCATGAGTGACAAAAGCACCAAGGATGCTTGGTTCAGAGGCAGAACTCCATCCCTGCTCTGTCTACTAACCACTGGTAGAGCTCTCCTTCCAGTTCTCTGGCTGTCAGAATCGTCCCACATACTATATTTACACTACAGGCTCATCTTGTAAGGTATCAGATGTGAATCAGAATGAAATCACGGTTGGGGCGCCTGGGTGGCTCCGTCGGTTAAGTGTCTGACTTCGGCTCAGGTCATGATCTCACGGTTCATGGGTTCAAGCCCTACGTCGGGCTCTGTGTTGACAGCTGGAGAGTGGAGCCTGCTTTGGATTCTGTGTCTCCCTCTCTCTCTGCCCCTCCCCTGCTTGTGCTTGCTCTCTCTCTCTCTCAAAAATAAAGAAACATTTGAAAAAATTTAAAGCTAGTTGTTAAACCACAGGTAGCCTGTAATCAACTATGATGAGAGTATTTACACCATGGAAATTGGCAGATATTGCAAACCGGTGGTCTTTTCATTTTCGGGGGGAGAGCTGGTTATTAAACATTTACCAACACGCCACTGGTTTGGGTTAATGTTATAAACATATGAAGTTTCCTAAGCCTACAGATGAGTGAACAAAAGTTCAGGGAAAAGGAATCTATTGTGAGGTGGTAAATGTCAATCAGATTCTTAAAGAAGCATTGTCTTCAGAGAGAATGACATAGGGTAGCACACAATCAGACACGCTAAATCAAAAAGTGAGAGAACATCCACTTTATGACCAGTGCAAGTGATATGAGAACGTGCTACAAGACAAAAAATGGGAAAATAACACAAGCTACTGTGATCTTTTGTACCTTCTGTGCTCTGAATTTGATTTCTTTTAAGATTTTATTTTTTTAAGTAATCTCTACAACCAACATGGGGCTTGAATCTATGACTCCAAGGTCAAGAGTCACATGCTTTACACACTGAGCCCACCAGGAGCCCTGGTTTGAAGCTGATTTTGAGTGGCGTCATTAGGCTACATAATCATTAAAGATCTACCAAAATGTAAGAAAAGTTAAAAAAAAAAATAAGTAAATGCTACACAAGATATAAAAGCTGTTGTTGTGAAACCAGAGGGGAGAAATACAAAGAATAGTAGGCTCTGATAACAACTCAGTAGGGATGCCTTCTCTGGGAAAGAAGCTTCCAAAGCAACAACAAAAAACTTGCGAAAAATAATGTCAGGAAGGGCTCTTAAAGAACCCAAAAATGTAAGAAGCATTCTACCTGAAGGACAATCTCATCGTGGATAACCAGTCTGCACCCTGAAGGATCTCGATTCAAACGGGGGCCTCCCCAGAGAGCCCGAATAAAATCCCTGTTGCCGACGTTGGGGTTTAGCATTTACATGCGCTGACATGAATAGGAACAGAAGAAATGCAGGGAAACGATTGTTTTCACTAATATCATTCAAAGGTAAAAATGCCCTTCGGAAAATGTTGATGAGGTACAGACCATTTTCAGATGCTCAGTCCAAGAATGCCATCTGGATTTCTGCCAGACTTATCCTGAATCCTGCCGTCTGCCCTGTCACAAGAGCCGGACTTTGGTCCCACCAACCCTGCACCAAGCACAGGAGACTCCAGCATCTATGTCATATGGAAGGAAACTGTCTGTGACTGGAAAGATTTGCCCAAATCAAGGAATGAATGCATGGAAGATAAGGGGTAGAGAAATGACTCTCATTCAAGTCAAAATTTCAGTTTCCATAAGAACACACGAAGACAACAACAATGATCAATGAGAGGGATAGAAAATTCCTGGTAGTGTTAAATCTGAGTTTACTGTCCTTGGTGGGCAATAATGTAATGACTTTGGAGCAAAGACAGAAAGACTGTTGGCCCTTTTCTCTTAATTTTTGTCCTGAGAATGTGAACTTTTCATATCTGCTTGACTCTGAGGAGGTTCGAAAGATGCCCCTACCTCTCTCTCTCTCTCTCTCTCTCTCTCTCTCTCTCACACACACACACACACACACACACACACACACACCATAGAGACATTACTCCCTCCAAAAAAATCTTTGATATATTATTATGTTGAGTGTGTCTTTGGCTTTGAGTACTATCCATTTTTCATTATAGAAAAATCAATCAGATGCAGAGTCCTTAAAGCTTTAGTAGCCTTATGGATTAATTTGTAATAAAATCTTAAACTATTTAAAACCAGTTTAGTTTGTAAACATGAATTATTCTGGAAGGCGGGGGGGAATCCACTACCTTTCTTAATGTAAGCACTTATATTTGGGTTCTCTAAGAATCTTTTCTGTCATCGTTTTTGATAATTTCTTAAAGACACCAGTGCATTTCACCCTTGATTTCCAAATTTCTGTGGCACAGATATAAGATGTCTACTAAATCCAGGTGAAGGCACTTAACAGAATTTCCTTCATCACCAAGGCTTTTACAGGTGATAAAAGTAGGAGGTCAGCTTGCCGTTATGATCCCACATGCGCTCTGACAGAAATACCACTTACTGTTGGGGCACTAGATGGACAGAAGGATGGGGGAGTCCCCACGGGGATCTCAGCTCATGGTCTCTCTGGATCCCCAGGCTTGACTAGCTCATAATGGGCAGGAGAGCCCCTACTTCCTGACTTCTGGGTACTCAGAGGGCCCCACCATCTGATGGTGCTTTTGTTTTCTTAAAACAAAACAAAACAAAAACTCCAACAAAATGCAAAAGGAAAGAGAAATCAGAGGCACACAGAGATCTGCTTTTAGAACAAGATTTTGAAGTCGGCATAAAATGGAGAAAAACTGAAAAGAAATAACAGACAGACTTAGGTAACTGAAGAAGAAACAAGTGAAAATACGTGAGAGACACAGGGAACTGTGCAAAAGCCTTAGACGAAAGAACTGTAAACAGAAGGTTGTTTTCAAGTTGAAATCTCTGAAGAATGCTGGTTTCCAAAATGTGTCTGGTAAAGAGATAATGGCTTCCATAGATGAGACAGTGAGTTCAGACACCATTCCCTGGGGCCACTCAGTGGTGGGTGAGCGTTCACGATTATAGGATGGGTTTTAAAATAGAATGTGACTTCTGGACTTTGAAGGCTTTTCCTGAAAACCACTGACCGATCAATGCCATTTGTCAAGGTCACCCTGCAGCCCATCGATGTCTTATGTCCAGGACTCCCTTACTGACATTTCTACTTTCCCCAGATGTCCAGCACAAGAACATCCGAGGAACCACGCAGGAGACATTGAAATACCAACAAGGACAGGAGCCTGAGTAAGGTAGCACCTGCATTATTCCCCAGAGAAATTGAGCATGAGGAGGAAACTTGGCCTTTGAAGCACTTTTTTGAAAATAAATAGAAAAAAGGAAGCGACAGGAATCGGCCCTGAATTATAACCTCCAGTTGAACAACAACAAAAAAGCCACCTGAAATGGCGAGTGAGTGGGAGAGTAAGTAGCCAGGCTGGGAAGGACAGGACAGGATGCTGGCCATCACCAGAGGCCACCACCCATGCTGAAATCCGTCCTCTGCCCTCTTACCAAGGCTTAATATTCAAGAAGAGCCCTAAGGAAATTAACCAGCCATAAATTAATTACAAACCAGCTAGACATCAGAGTCTCCTGGAGAGCTCTGAAAAAATGTGCTGAGTCTCACCACCACCCCGGACCTACAGCCCAGAAGGCAGTTCTGACGTGCAGCCAGGCGAGAGCCACCGTTACAGAGCATACTGCCCTGATGTCCCCCAGAACAAGACGGGAATGTCAGTTAGGCTTGCTGTTCCCGGGCAACTGAATAATTGATTGTGAGTAAAACGTCTTATTTTACTTTCCTGTTGAAACAACTGAATGGCACAAACGGTTGTTTGTTTTGATGTTCGGCAGGCTCGATCTAAAATTGCCATGCGCCACAGGAGGCCACCACAGGAGTGAGTTTCTCCCCCGGGAACTGACCTGGGCACGCAGCTGAGCGAGCGGCTGACATTCTCTCTCTGCTCGACTGTGGTAGGAGGAATCTGACATCAAGGTGGGTGGTGGCAAGGGCAGGGCACTGAGGCTCCTCTCTGTCCACCCTCTAAAGAGTGCTTGGCGAGCCTAGAAACTAAGCAGCGTTCTTGGACGTGAGGCCCGCCTGCCGAGCAGCCCTGTGTCTGCCTCGGTGTGGCGTGCTAGCTCTCTGACAACGGGAGATCACTGCTGTGTTTTGGGCTGTGCCCATTCCAGAAGAAAGCAAACAGACTGCAGCTCGCTTCAAGCTTCTAGCTAACAATTCTAGGTTACTGTTCGCCCACAGTAGCCATAAATCCACAGCATCACCGAAGACCACCGCCAAGGTCCGTGCGGAAGATCCAGTACAAATCATTACTTTTGCTGTGAGAAGACCCAAGCTCAGAGGTTTAACCTACAGGCCCAAAGCTACTCAGCTGGTTAGAGTCCTGGCACAAGACCCACATGTCATGATTGCCCCAAGAGTGGCCACTCCCCACCTCGGGGGAATTGACAGCATGCGTTCAGTTGGAACACTGAACATTCCCCAGTAGTGAATTCGATGACAATAATCCGGGTCATCAAATATAAAATTTTAAAATCAATTAAATAAATCATAGTTTTTCCCGAGCGAGACCGGCCATGAGTCTAGCATGACTCATTTATTCAGCAAAGGACTGTTTGAAAACTATAACACAGTAAGTGCAGCATTTTCATTTCTGAGGTGGGCTGCACTTGAAAAGCTGGGGGC
The DNA here is from genome assembly GCF_028018385.1 of Neofelis nebulosa. NCBI lineage: Eukaryota > Metazoa > Chordata > Mammalia > Carnivora > Felidae > Neofelis > Neofelis nebulosa. Next base: position 3,072,736 of record NC_080794.1, on the reverse strand, counting down.
TGACAGTGGACTGAGTCCCTGGGTCACGGCACACAGCTCAGAGCGGACACATGAAGGGGAACACCCTGTCTTCAGCTCCCCACCGAGCAGAACTGGGAATCTTCCCCATAATGTGCTCAGCAGGGTTGGGAGACCACTGGGGGTCACATCTACTTAAAGACCCTGCCGCCTTTGTGGGCAGGTTTCCAACCAGAAGGTCATGCCTCTGAGCACGAGAGAATGAGCCCGCAGCAGGAACACAGGAGAAAATCGATGTGGGAGGAACTAACTGGGCTTGCACTAGCTCAAAGAACATGTAAGTAAATTCATTGTTAAAATAATGAAGACAGATTCCCACAAAGTTGTTTGAAAAACTGATTTGGAAACAGGATCTGCTTTATCATCCATGCTTGAATCGGTAACCTGGAGCAGCAGAGGGGAAGGCACAGAAGGAAAGGGATGTTGAATTGTTCCCATGCTCTCAGTCTTGCCACCGTCTTCCTCCCTCTTCATTGCCCTGAGTGTCCCTCCTGCCTTCTACCCTCCCACATGACAGGACTCGCCGCATTTCAATACACCACGACACAAAAATATGCGATCCAGCTAAGAGCGCAGAAAGGTCACCATCCAAATTGAGCGACCCATCTCCCATCCAATAATTCTAGCAGCCAGTGAACCGTTTAGGCCTACACAGCTCCACAAACATTTGCATGGATTTATGTTCTGCGGAGCCTTCAACGTGCACATCAAGCCAAAAAAAATGAAGCTTTAAGTACATTAGTTGGATAATCACAAGGAGAGTAACAGCCTTGGTTCATGACACCCACGTGCTAAAGGCAATTTTAGGATTTGAATTTAAACAGTAGGGTGGCTGTTTAATTTGGATATTACATCAAACTAATGGCTGACCTTGCAAGGAGAATCTTTTCTAAGAATGTGCATATGGGGGTGCCTGGGTGGCTCAGTCAGTTGGGCGTCAGGCTCTTGGTTTCAGCTCAGGTCATGTCTCACGGTTTATGGGATCGAGCCCTATGGAGGGCTCTGCACTGACAGCACGGAGCCTGCTTGGAATTCTCTCTCTCTCTCTCTCTCTCTCTCTCTCTCTCCCCCTCTCTCTCTCCCTCCCTGCCCCTCCCCCACTTGCTCATACACACTCTCTCTCTCAATAAATAAATATTTAAAAAATAAAAAAATAAGAGGCACCTGGGTGGCTCAGTCAGTTGAGCGTCCGACTTCAGATCAGGTCATGATCTCATAGTTCATGGGTTCAAGCCCCACATCAGGCTAGCTGCTTTCAGTATGGAGCCTGCTTTGGACTCTCTGCTCCCCCCTCTCTCTGCACCCTCCCCCCCCAGATAAAATAAAATTTTAAATAATAAATAATTAAAAAAAAAAGAATGTACATGTGAACATAATCAGATGTATCCAAGGCTTTTCAGACTTTGAATCACGTTCCAAATTAGTAGTCTCACTTTTGTGGGCTGTGAAATGGATCAATAAAAGAAAAAGAAGGAAACGGGCACTTTTCCCTTTGGATACAATCATCCATAAAATAATTTCACAGTTAGCAAAATAAATCCTAGTTAGGAAATAGGGCGCATACAAGAGTTTTGGTTTAAGGGTAGGAGTAACACCTCGATTTTACTCATATCCCTAACCCCTGCCCTCTAGTCCTGTGGCTTAAGTTTTACACTGTGAATACAAGAGGGGCTGCTTAATGAAAGAGAGCAAAAACTCAGGTGGAACTAAAAGTTTGGGAGGGAAGAGTGTTTTGATGGAAATTAAGTTTAATTGCTTGTATCAAATTAGGAACATTTATCACTATGTGAAACAAATCCTTTATAGAAAGGTACTATTTAAATATGAGACATTTCTTCTATGATTCTTTACCCTATAGTACCAAATTAATGAAGAAGCTTAGAATAAGGTGTAAGTTTTCAGAAGTGTCATTCACCAATTTAAGAATTTGTGAAGGAAACTGCCTTGACACTGAACACCATAATTATCCCCAACATTTTAAGAAAAAAAAAAAACCCACTCAGGAAACGCCTTTTCCTTATCTAGAAAATTTCCTTAGAGTCTTATATCTCATACACCAAGTATATGGTGATATATACCTCACGGCACATGGAATTATGGAAACAACTTTGGAAGTCTAGGATGCAAAGCTGAACACAGGAAAATATAAGACACTCCTGCAGTTTCTCAGAAGGATAAAAAGTTGAGAGCAGGACAGGTTCATGAAAATTCATAATTACAGCCAGATATGTTACTAGTCTGCATATAACATGAGATTTATATGTAGTAGGATATGTAATATTTACAACACGTGTATGTAGTAGTATATGCAATAGGAGTTATTAGCGGGTATATATACTAGGTATATAGGATATATATAGGGTCATATATAAATATAAATATATATTTATGTATTATAAATAAATATATAGGTATATAGGATATATATAGGGTCATATATATATAAATATATATTTATATATTATAAATAAATATATATTATATATAATAAATATAAATAATATAAATAAATAAATATATAGGGTCATATATAATAAATATATTTATTTATTTATATTATTTATATATATAATAAATATATTTATATATATATATATGGCAGGTATATATACTAGGTAGGGTATATATACACGTATTTCACAATCTGACAGGCAATTTCCCAAAACTGTTACATAGTTTATGTTATCACATCTATTATATTCTATATTATCACATACATTAGCTCAAGTGTCCCTCTCAATGATTATAACAAGACTCGTTCTCATTTTACAGGTGAGGAATCTGACGCTCAGAGAGAAGTTAGCTGATTGACATACCATCGACCAACCAATGGGAGGCCAGCCAGGATCAAAACTTGCTGGGGCCCACCAAGCAACAAAGCTCACGCGGAGGCTGGCCTCATTTAGTGCCTTTCTTTTTTTTCTTTTTTAAGTTCATTTATTTGTTTTGAGAGCTAGAGCGTGCACAAGTGGGGAGAGAAAGAGAGAGAGGGGAGAGCGAGAATCCCAAGCAGGCCCCACACTGGCAGCATGCAGCCCAACACAGGGATCAAACCCACGAACCATGAGATCGTGACCTGAGCTGAAGTCAGACACTTTACTGACTGTGCCCCTCATTTAGTGTCTTTCTTTCTTGATTCACGGGCTGGTTGTCAGCCTGGGGAAACTATCTCCTGGAGGCTTTTGGGACTTGACGTCGAGCATCACCACCATGAGGCTTGACACCCCGGACACGTGGCTGGGTGGCTTGGCTCCTTCTCTGGGGTGTGGCCACACTCCTCCCAACCCTTTGCAATAGACAGCATGTTATTATTGTCAACTTCGCTGTAAAGGAGGTTGTGAAGGGAGGGCCTCTCTAATTTCATCAGGGTACTAGGTTCCCCAAACCTCAAGTTCTACAATGAAATCAGGGACCCAGGCAAGGGAGACAACAGCCATCACCAAGCCAGGACAGGACAGCTGCTGCACCCGCCCTGCATGCAGCCCCTTTAGCCCAACGGCTCTTTACGACCCGGGCCTCATCATTCAACCACCTTTTTTTTTTAAGCAATTTTATTTAAGTTTATTTATTTATTTTGAGAGAGACAGAGACAGCACAAGCGGGGGAGGAGCAGAGAGAGAGGGAGAGAGAGAGAATCCCAGGCAGGCCCTGCACCTTCAGCACAGAGCCCGATGTGGGGCTCCAACCCACAAACTGTGAGATCACGGCCTGAGCCAAAAGCAAGAGTCTGCTGCTTAACCAACCGAGCCACCCAGGTGCCCCTCAACCATTTTTAAAATAAGAAGTTTGTGTCTGTTATCTCTCCACCCTCTCAGTTCAGAAGCCTTTCAATAACACTGTTTGACTACTTTGTCTCTGACAAATATTTTTCGCACCCGTCCTTTTTCCAAGGACGGTAGCATCTTATTAGAGAAGTCTAAATGCCTCCAGAAAGAATGCTGAAGGCAAATATCAGCAAAGATGTCTAACACAGCCTCCATGCATCCCCAAACAGCATTACTCTTAAAAGCAGAAAAGAGTGGAATTAATTTGGCTCTGTTTAAAGATCAAATCTAGAGGGTATTCTCCAGCGAACTACAGTCTGATCTCTCAGAGTTGCTATAAGGTCAAATATTGGGCCCAAATCCAAAACTATCTGGTATAATCCCTTGTCATTTAAGATGGGATTTGCACAGTGGAGAAACTTAAATTTAGTTACAATTCAATTTCCCTTTCACATTAAAAAAAAAAAAAAAAGTCTCTGACTTCTTTTCACTCATGGTCATCTGTAGTCTGACAAATGCAGGCTCCTTGCTCCTCCTGACCATCCCAGATGGGAGATGCCAGAAGCAGAAGGTGTCTTCATTACTACTGAGCTAACAGGTGAAATGCTAATGCCAAATTGGGCCCAAAGCAACCTATGTTGAAAAACACATATGACTGGTTCAAGTCTGAAGCCTGAGGACTTAGAATTAGCCCCTCTTGGCACCTGGTGACTCAGTCGGTTAAGCGTCTGACGTCTGCTCAGATCATGATCTCGTGGTTCGTGCGTTTGAGCCCCACATTGGGTTCTGTGCTGACAGCTCAGAGCCTGGAGCCTGCTTCGGATTCTGTGTCTCCTTCTCTTTCTGCCCCTCCCTCCACTCACACTCTGTCTCTCTCAAAAATAAAGATTTAAAAAATTAAAAAAAAAAAAAAAAGAAAAACACTATTCAGAAATATACTCAGAGGCTCTTGTAATCCGAAATACCTAAGAGACATAGAATGTTTAAGTAACAACTACAAAATGTATATTCTAAACTACACAGAGAGTGAAAAATCAGAAAAAGCAGGGCTCCTTGGAGAGTCGGGGGACACGCAGACCTCACCAGACACGTTCCCTTGGGAAGCATTTTTTTTTTGCCCTTGCTGTGACCTTCGCACACCACGCATGCTGGTTCCCCTGAAAGGGTGTCTGAGATGATGTGGCGACAGCAAGAGCCTGAGGAAATCTAAAATTAAAACAATAAGCAATTTGTGGTTCTCCCTTCTACTAATGACTGACTGAAATGGAGCAAAAGGCCAGGGCCTCAGGTTTTCACAAAAGGAAAAGGACATCAGAACAGTTCAAAATAAAAAATAAACCAAACATGCTCCCTTTACACAGAGGCTTCCCAACTTTTACCGTGTTTAGAACAATTCTGGTATATTCCTCTTTTACAACTTCATTAAAACAAAAAACAAAAACAGAGAAAGCTCCCTTTTTTACTTTATTTTTTTTCTTTTTTAAATGAGTGCCAATGTACTTTGTATAGTACTGATATCTCTACCACTTAATTTTTTTCCACCTATCGCGACCCACACAGTTATGTCAGCATATTCCCTGCTAGGGCCAAAGCAGGGATTTCTATTTTGTTTTTGCACAACTCTGGAAGATTTTCATCACCCCAAAGACACAGGAGAGAAACGTATGGTTTACTGGCATTTTCAACGACTCAAGTCCAAACTTGTTTGGGACATGCATTTATTTCACAGACAGGCAAGTTTTTCAAAAGGCAACAGATTTATTTGATGGCAAAGTCTGGCATCATGCCTGACTCCCTAAGGTCTGTCTGCCACAGGATCATACCGAATGCCTCCGTCTGTCCCTTGATTTAGCCATCAGTGATGCCAGTGGGGACAGAATAAACACAGCGGCAGGGAAGGCCCTCCACTGCCTTGAGCACCTGACGGTTACCCCTGGATTCTTCCACTTCCTTCTGTGCCTTGCCTGGAGCACACAGCAAGCACCAATCTGGCTCTAGCTGACTCTTGCTCTTAGCAAACTGCCAGAGTCCTCTCTGTGTGGGGCCTGGCCCTCCCGCGGACTTTTGTTCTATCATAGAAAATACCATAAATCAAAATTAATCAAGATAGAGAAACCTCCAGCGTCCGGAGTTTCAGTGACCTAGAGCACTGGGGAAGGCCTTTTGGCATAGAGACTGCTCCCATGCTTCCCAAATTCTATATCATTCAAACCGCACCAAAGCAATAATGAGTGAGCACCGCAGGGAATAAAATGGAAAATAAAACCCAGGTCCTGCTCTTAAATAGCCTACAGGCTATTAGGAGAAAACTGCATAGGAGCCTATGAGAATGTGAACTTAGTACCTGGAGAGAAGATGGATGGGCTGCAGTGGTTAAAAGGTAACATTATATTAAGGATCAAAGAAGGATCTGGAGCCTTGTGCAGGCTAGTAGTTGGCTACATACCTGGTCTTTAAAAGGGTGCTCCTGGAGGGGCGCCTAGGTGGCTCAGTCAGTTAAGCATCTGACTCCGGCTCAAGTCATGATCTCACAGTTTGTGGGTTCGAGCCCCGCGTCGGGCTCTGTGCTGATGGCTCAGAGCCTGGAGGCTGCTCCGGATTCTGTCTCCCTTTCCCTCTGCCCCTCCCCTGCTCACACTCTGTTTCTGTCTCTCTCAAAAATAAAGAAACATCAAAAAAAAATTTTTAAAGATAAATAAAAATAAAAGGGTACTCCTGGAAAGGACTTCAGTGATTGTTTGACAAGCAAAGTGCCATGAGGGACGTGCACACACACAGCATCACTACGACCACCACCATCATCGTCATCATCGTCATCATCATCATCATCAGGGCCCTGCAGGATGCTGACAGAGCCAGGGCCTGGCTAACTTCTCTGAGCATGTTTCCTCTCCTGCAAAAGGGGGACATGACTCCATCTTGCAGGTTGTTGTGAGAAGGAGGTATAACACGTATCAAGAGCCCGGCAAGCTGTATGCACTCAGTAAGTTGCATCTATTGATATCTAGACTAGATTCCTCAGAAGTGGTCACGAAAGATCAAGAGAGGTTAAGTAAGCTGTTGGAAGTGGCATACGTCATTTGGGGACAAACTAGGATATAAACCCGGGTCTCTTGACAACAGGGCAGTTCACAAGATTATCTCTCAACCTGCAGGCAGACCACCTCGCACACCTACCAGAGCCCTGCTAGAGAAGGAAAGGTACAAGGACCACAACAGCAGGATCACTGAAAGCTTCTCAAAATGCAGCCGGTCAAGCCTCCTACACCCTCCTGAATCAGAATCATCATTTTAACAAGCTCCCTAGGTGAGTGACACACATTAAAGTTTGAGAAGCACTGCCCTAGGGGACCTTCAAAAGACCGTCTGCTCTTAACATTTAAATATTCACTCATTTATTCATCATTTCACTCTGCAAACATTTGCAGTGAGCCCTCTGTGTGCAAGACACTGCGGGGTATGAAAACACCATATTCCCTGCATCACAGATTATAGTCTGGGGCCTGTAGTATCTTCTGGGGACAGCGTGGGTGCTGGGAACACATCGGTGACAAGGTAAAGGTCCTATAAGCCAACGGTAAGTGCGGTGGCAAGAATGGAAACAGGTAACGAGATCCTGTGCTGCTGCTGGGTGGCTGGTCCCAGGTGGTCAGGGAGGTCTCTTGGAGGCGCAGGATTTAACCAGAGACCCAAAGTGGCAAAAACACAGACCTGTGTACAACTGAGGGGGAAACCGTTCCAGGACAACGGAACAAATCCTGAAGCTGTGCACAGGCTGGGTGCATCCGGGCCTGTAAGATTAACAAGGTTCTGGGAGCGGAGGGCAGAGGAGGGCGAAATCTGGGGTGCGGCCCATCAGCCAGGGAGGGCCCCCCGGCTGCACGAGGCTGGGCAGCCAAGGTAAGGAGCAGAATTATTTCCTGCGAGTGTGGGCTGTGGTCTGATTTTAAATTCTCTTACTCTGAAATGTAATACGGAGTAACCCACTATCGCCTGAATCGTGCAGCTCCTTTCCTCAAGTTCATATGTTGAAGTCCGAACCTCCCATACCTCAGAATGAGACTGGATCTGGAGACAGGGTCTTTAGAGCGGTCATAATGATTAAATAAGGTCATTGGGTGGGCCCTGGCCCAATAGGACTACCGTCCGTATGACAAGAGGAAGACACACTCGCAGAAGGATGAGTATATGGAGACACAACACACAGAGAAGACGGCCATCTGCACAGCATCTGCTCAGGAGCGAACTCTGCCCACACCTTGATCTCAGACCTCCAGCCTCCAGAACTGTGAGAAAATAAACTTCTGTGGTTGAAGCCTCCGGGTCCATGGTACTCTGCTCCAGCAGCCCCAGCAGACCAACACGTACCCAGTGTAAACAGAAGAACAGCCATCTTTACAATGACACGAGTCATTGTAAAGTGCTCCCTCCGTGAGTGCTCCTGCCAAACTCCGTGACTCTCAAGTTGGCCTCAAAGTCCTCAGACCATTGATCTAAACACCTGGTGCTAATTCCCAGGGTCCTTTTCCAGCAGCTCCTGAACTAATCACGGGGAGGGCGTGAATTTTCTTCTCAGGTTTTCCTACCTCAGTTTCTCCGAGCCAAACAAAAACAAACACAAAACAACAAAAACAAAAAAACCCGACAGACTCCGTTAAAATTGTCTCTTCATTTTAGTTACCATTGCCTAAATCCTAACTTCTGTTATACACTTTTTTTTTTCCCAAAAACCCAAGAGGCAATCTAGTATGAAAGTGGACTTCAGCCTCTATGTCTGTCCGCCTGAAAGCCACCATCAAATCCGCGCGAGGCATCTTACAACTGCCGGCATTGTAGACAGGAGGGAATGCGCTGACGTTCTATTGCTCTCGCAAAGGTCAGTGAAAAGACAGGACGGGGGCCCTTTTCCTTTCTGAACTCCAGGAGCAACGGAGCAGCAGGGATCATGGCAAAGGGGCAGATTTCAATTCAGAAGGCCGGGGCAGACACTACAGGGGGGCTGGGTGGTGTTCCCGCGGCCTTCCTGTCACATGGACCCCTGTCTCCTGTACTCTGCGATGCTGTCTGGAACCTTCAGTCCTTCGTTGCCGAATTTTGCATCCTCAGCGTCTTCCTGAGGCTGCCTCTCCCTCTTTGCCCAAACAGTGACCTTCTGCTCTCCTTCTCCTTGCTGTCATCCTCGATGGTCCCCTTCTGCCCTACCAAAGCCCTGATGTCATCCACCAATAAACAGGTCAGCACCCTGGCTTCTCAGTTCCCTGGCCTCACCTGCAGTGACCTTGGCCTTCACCCAAAATGAGCTACCCAGCCCCCAGCCACTCTGGGGACTCTGCCACTCACGAGCCTAATCCTTCCTGCCCCTCCCTCTCCACCTGTTATTCTGTCCCCATTCTGTGGCCACATTAGGCCATCTGTCCCTTGACCCCTTCACTTTCCCTTTTTCATCAGCCTCCAACCTAGGCTCCACCATCCGTCACTTTCCCCACCTTCCTGCTACCATCTTCTCTCCCAAATCCAGCTGCCCTTCTCCTCTGCTTATCTGGGAAAACCCAAGCCTGGCATGTCTACTGGGGACATACTCACTCCCTAAAGCCAGGCTGCTGAGCATGGACAGGATGACACAATCCCAGAGGCAGGTGCCACTAGAAGTCATTGGGTCAAATCCCAAATGGGTGCCCTGACCACACCTGGCAATTCTTCCGTTTTCCTGCTGTGGGTCTCCCCCATCTCCAAAGCAACTGCTACAAACCTTCTCCACTCATCTCGACCCTCCACCCCATGGCCCTCCTCCTCATTCATTCACGGGTTCGCGTATTTATTCCAAAATGTCCATGGAGAATGGATGCTGAGCCCAGCCAGCTATCTCCTTTCTCTGCCTTCTCCCCGTCCTCTCCACTGGCTCTCCATCATGAGCATTTGAAAGTTCCCCATCTACAATGACTGACAGAAAGAGAGAAAGAGAAAGAGAGGCAGAGAGATAGACAGAGAAGGAAGGGATGAAGGGAGCGAGGGAAACAGAAGAAATTCCTTAACTCATTTCCTCTTCCCCATTCCCTTTTGCTTTCCCTTCACAATTAACTCATCAAATGAGCTCTCCACTCACTGCCTCTTCTGCCTTTTGTCCCCACGCACAAAAGGATTCTATCCTGTGGGTCTCCCTGGACCTGTGTGCTCCTGCAGCCAGTGGACACACCCAGGCCCCCTGCACCTCCTTTCTCTGTGGCATCTGCCACCACCACCCTCTCCTTTTCTGAGATAATATCATCCCTTCTCTACTAGTCAGAATGCTCTCGTTGCCATGTGGAAGGCTGAAAAGGAAATATCACAGCCCAGCTCAAACCTGCTGAAGCAAAAATGGATCTACTGGCATTTTGTACTGGGAAGGATAATCGGGTCAGTCCAGGACCAGAGGCAGGAAAAGGTTAGGGGCCCAGATTCTTGGATAAAAGGAGCCAGAGCTTTGCAGCTGCAAGGCCTCTCCACCTCCCCTCTCCATCCATCTCTCGTCCCTGCTTCTCCCTTCATGGCTTCATTTTGCAGGTGACCTTTCCATGTGGCAGGAAAATGACCCCCTATCAGCCCCGGTTTCTCATCCTCCGAGTTTTCCTTTCCCTGGCTGGGGGAGGGAGGCTAGGTTCTCATGGACCCTGCTCAGGTCACATTTCCACCACTAGAACAATCCTTGCTGCTTGTAAGTGTTCTATGATTGCCCATGCTGGGCGACCGCCACATCAATGGCCACAGGGTTGATCACAAAGGTCACGTTCACAGTGACTGCAGGAAATGGGAGGAGTGAATCCTTAATGGAAGGGAGCCAGACAAATAAAAGCAACCTGTGCTCCTCACAGCTTCCGGGACTTCCCACTCTTGCCTCTCCTGTCTCTTCTCTGGCCACAGTCCTTCATGCTTCCTCGTGCTCCCCTTCCTCTGCCTGTCCCTTAAATGTTAGTGCTCTTTAGCGTCCTCCCGTGTGCTTCTTCTTCTCTGCACTTGCTTCTCCTGTGCCCTCTCCTCATCCCCGCGGCTGTATCAGCCACAGGCCGATAACAGCCCAAACCCACATGGTCAGCCCAGCTCTTCACAACCAGCTGTCTGCTGCCCATTTCCACCTGGATGTCACATAAGAACTGCAAAGTCAACTGGCTAAAAGGAAATGTATGAGCTCTTCCCAATCTATTGTTCTTATAGTCTTGATTCCAATGAATACAGCCCACCCAGGAGACAGGCCAGGAACCTGACCTTCAAGGCCAAACCCCCTTGTCGTCACCCTGCAACTCTCATCTCTAAATACCCAATAGCAAGCCCTGTTCGTTCTAACTGCTAAACATCTCTACCCTCTATCTACTCCTCACGGCCCTCACGGCCATTGTCTTGTTTCTAGCCACCTCCCCTCAACCCCTCTCCATGTTAAAGCCCCCCACTTGTCTCCCTGAAGAGGAGGGCCCTCATGCCCAGTGAGGGGTGCCAGTCTGCAGCCAGACCCACTGTAGGCTTTGTTTTTTGTTGCTTTTGTTTCAATGCAGCTCTGATGAAATCACCCCCTGCTTAAATCTGTTCAATGCTCTATCTTGCTCTTCTGGTCATTTCCAAGCTCCTTAAACGGCACAGGAGCCCACCTGGCCCTCCCTCATTCTGAAACTTAAGCCCTCCCCACGCTTCCATCTTATTAAATAACCAGCCACACTGAACTTCCTACAGTCCCCAAAGGAAGTACATTTTTTCTTACCGCCAAGCCTTGCTCTTTCTTCTGCCTCAAATGTGCTTTCCATATTTTTCTCTGTTGTAACCTTTCTGTGCCCTAAGTCAACAGCTCAGATAACATTTATTCCAGCCACCTTGCCCTGGCAATGCAAGCACCCCTGCCACAGCACTTGTCACACTGCAGTGCAGCTGTCTGTTTTCTGCTGGTGCCTCCCAGCAGCTCTTACATCTCTGGGGCTGGACACAGAGTAGCCCACAGTAAAAACCAGTTGAAAGCAAGGACAGAGTGCCTGAGTGGCTCAGTCAGTTGAGCATCCGACTTTGGCTCAGGTCATGATTTTGTGGTTCATGGGTACAAGCCCGCATCAGGCTCTGTGCTGACAGCACACAGCCTGGAGCCTGCTTCAGATTCTGTGTCTCCCTCTCTCCTTCTGCCATTCCCCTGCTCTCTCTCTCTCTCTCTCTCAAAAATAAATATAAATAAACATGAAGGAAAGAAAGAAAGAAAGAAAGAAAGAAAGAAAGAAAGAAAGAAAGAACAGATTTACCATAAATTTAATGAGACATACATGTCAAGGCAACTTAACTTTATGGGTCCCTTCCAAGCCATATAACCAAATCTGATTCATAATTTTATGTGCTTTATCTTAAATAAGACCTACCTCCAAATTATAAAAGCTTCAGGGCCTACAAACCACAGATCCACTGCTGGTTACGTGAGTAAATCAGTCAGAAAATGAGGCTCACAGAAGTTAAACAACTACCCCATCCCATGTCCCACTTCATGACATGACTATCTGGCTCTGAATTTGCATGCATCTGACCACACAGTTCACACTCTTGTCTGGTGTGTGTACTGAGAAGGTCAGCTCATTCCTCCTGGCTTCAGTTTCCTCCTTCCTGAAGGAGGATATATGCTTCATAGGATTTCATGAGGAATAATTCACATTATATCTCTAAAAGCACCTACATAGTATTTGACACACAGATGATTCTGAATAGAGGACAGTTGGAAGAATAATACTTTGAAATACTGCACATCACAAATTCCATTCAGCTCTCCAATTCAGGATCCATCTAATTCAGCCAGACTTTAACTAAGCCCCTACTCTATATGCAAAGCACAGACAGGGGTTGGGGGGAGTGGGGGTACAAAAGATTAATGATCTCAAAAAGCTGTCACAGATGTTGGGGAAATAGATATTTAAACAAATAAGTATAAAACATGTAAAAAGACTTAATTTCTTCATCTTTTTTACTGTTTCTCTTTGTTTAATATCTTGCTCTTTTCTTCTCTAAGGAGATATCTCCTACCCTCTGGTCTAAGGTTGAGTATATTAGTTAATTAACAGCTCTACTCAGCCACAGAGCTGCCTTGGGTTACAACCTGACCCATACTTAAGGAGACTAAGTTGAAGCTGTGAAGTGAACAAAAATTGAACATGATTTTCAGTAATATTTTCACCATTAAAAAGCCCTCTGGGGAGATAGTAGTTTCTTGAAAAGAAGCCAAATTTAACTTAGCCAACAGTACAAGTTAAGAAGTTAGAGATAAAATATTCAATAGCCAACTCCCTTTCTGAGACTAAGCATTTAGGAAAGTCATTCAAAACCTTCGCCCATTTGTAAAATTTGAACCACATGATAGGCAGAGCCACGGACACTGACCATTCAGCTGGGTAACTGGGTCACTGGGGAGAAGCCTAGACCAGAGCCCAAGAGAAGTGACTCCCACCCCCTCTCTCCAACTCCTGGAGGCATGGCGTGCAATCCTGGGGGCTTAAAGACAGACACAAACTTGGCTTTGCCTTCTGGAAGGTACGTGACCTTGGGCTGAACCCTGAAAACCATCAATGTAGTCAATAATAACAACAGTGGATAATATAATAGATAAAATAGTAACATCAACCTTTAGGGCTGTTGGAGGCTTAAATGAGATCAAACAGCTAATGCATGCAAGAAATGAGCTATAAATTTAAGAGTTTTTTAAACTTTTTTTTCATGTAATGCAGTAAAATTTACTTTTTTAAAAAAGTTTATTTATTTTGAGAGAGATAGTGAACATGAACAGGGGAGGGGCAGAGGGGCAAAGAGAGAATCCCAAGCAGGCTCTGCACTGTCAGAGCAGAGCCTGATGCAGGGTCGGGTCTCAGGAAGCATGAATCATGACCTGAGCCAAAACCAAGAGTTGGGTGCTTAACCAACTGAGCCACTCACATGCCCCTACTTTTTTTTTCCCCCTGGTATATAGCTGTATGGGTTTTAATACCATGGATGGATTTTGTAACCAGCACCACAAACAGGATACAGAAATCCCAATACTCCTGAGGAATTCCTTCAAGCTGCCTTTTGTAGTCAGACTCTCCCCCAACTCTGCAACCCCATCCCTAGGGCTCTGCCTTTTGTACAGTGTTAAATAAATTGAGTCATGCAGGACAAAGTTTTGTATCTGTCTTCTTTGACTCAGCATAATGCATTTGAGGTGCATCCAAGTTGTGCATAGTATTAAATAATTGATCCTTTTTATTGCTGAGTAGTATTCCACCATGTGGGTGCACAACAGCTTGCTACTTCATTCAGCCACTGAAGGACACTGGGCGTTTCCAGTTATGGGTGATTATTAATCATGGTGCCATAAACACGACACATTTTTGTGCAGACATAACTATTTCTATAGGATAAGTAAATATCCAGACATGGAATTGCTGGGTCACCATGGCAAGTGCAAGGTTTAAGTTTGTAAGAAACTGCCAAACTGTTCTGCCAGAATGACTCTACATTTATATCCCACCAGCAAGCTATGAGAAACCTAGTGGTTTCACCTTCACATCAACACTAGACATTATCAGTATTTTTTTTTTTTTGAGAAAGAGAGAGAACGTGAGCAGGGGAGAGGGGCACAGGGAGAGAGGGGGAGAGAGAGAGAGAGACAGAGAAAGAGAGAGAATACCAAGCAGGCTCCACACCAGCATGAAGTCCGATGCGGGGCTCTATTCTACCTCCCTTGTGATGCGGTTTTGGGGTAATGGTGGGGGGGGTCCAGAACCGACGACCAAGAAAGAATTCTTGAAGATGTCTTTGGTGCAAAAAGGTGAATTTATTGGGGCGCCTGGGTGGCTCAGTCGGTTAAGCATCCGACTTCAGCTCGGGTCACGATCTCGCGGTCCGTGAGTTCGAGCCCCGCGTCAGGCTCTGGGCTGATGGCTCGGAGCCTGGAGCCTGCTTCCGATTCTGTGTCTCCCTCTCTCTCTGCCCCTCCCCCGTTCATGCTCTGTCTCTCTCTGTCCCAAAAATAAATAAACATTAAAAAAATTTTTAAAAATAAAAAAAAAATAAAAATTAAAAAAAAAAAGGTGACTTTATTAAAGCACTGGGACAGGACCCTTGGGCAGAAAGAGCTGCACAGGGCTTGTGAAGAATGGTTGGATTTATACTATGGAGTTGGGGACATAACGTCAAAAGAGAGGCCTCCAGAGGGACTTTGATATGCTAAAGAGGACTGCTAAATTATCTGAGGCCTGCTATCTTCTAGCTGAGGTTGTTTTTCCCTCTAGCAAAACATTAAGACAGTAGGGAGTTCCCAGAGAAAGTTTTACTCTGTCTGCCTCAAATATCTGTTAACAGGCTACAGGTTATAAGGAAATTGAATTTTACCTACCATTTCCTTCTTGCCTTTGTTCCCCATATCACTATGGAGGGGTGATGTTGGGGTTACAGGAAACGGAGTCCACAGGTTTCTGGAGATTAGGCTATTGATAAAACTGCCTTTTTCTTGTAATTTACTAAGATATTTACAAACTGATGAAGACACTCATCCTGCAGGACTGTGATCTCTCTCAGTTAGCCATTTGTTTTCTTTTCTTTCCTTTCCTTTGTCCTCTTGTCCTGGGGCAGCCAGGAGTGCCTGAGGATTATCACACACATCCCACCCAGGATGGGGAGGGTGTGCTAGCTTGTATTTTGCCCTCTGCCTCCCTTATGCTCCCTCATCACTTGGATCATGACCTGAGCTGAAATCAAGTCAGATGCTCAACCAACTGAGCCACCCAGGCATCCCACATTATCAGTATTGTTTTAATCTAGCCATAATAGGCGTGTAATGTTACATTTTTAAGAGAGACACATTTGGATAAGATGTACGTAGTCATCTATTTTATAAGATAAGAATGTTCAGGGGAAGTTAAGGTCACAAGCACCAAGTTTCTTCAATGACTAACCACCACCTTCAGAAAACCTTGACAACTCCAGCATGGCAAAAAGACATCTCAGGGTCTGGCTCTTCCCCACTTCTTCAGCCTCACCCTCTATCCTTCCCACTCTGGGACCCTTATCATTGGACCCATTATCAGACCGGATCGATAATAGTGCTAAGTGAGTTTAACTGAGTCCTTATTATAAGCCAGGGGTCCAAGCTAAGTCTGTCCCGTGTGTTACCTCATTTCATCCTCTGACAGCTCTGTGTAATCACAGAAAGGTGGTCACATTTCTGTTACAGAGGAGGAAACTGGTGCTCAGAGAGATCAGGAAACTTACCCAAAGTCACACAGCAGCTATGTGGCAGGGCTGGGGCCAGGTCCTTGGTCCCATCATGCCCCAAACGTGCCATGCGCCCCTGACCTCTAAGCCGGGCCGTCCTCCAGCCTAGAGGCCTCTGGCACCTCCACCCTCGTCCACCTACAAGCCACAGCCCCACTCTGCCTTCTCAGTGAGGCTGCCCAGGGCCTTTTCAGGGCACACTCAGCTGTCCTCCTCCCTGCTGTCTTCACCTTTGTTTATTTCACCCTCCCCACACAGCATCCTGTTTGCTGTGTATGCCTCCCTCGCCAGTCAATGACTACAAGCGAGGATCCAGACCTTTCCAGCCTTCTTTCCCTGTGCCTGGTACCTAGAAGGTGC
This sequence comes from Neofelis nebulosa, assembly GCF_028018385.1. Classification (NCBI taxonomy): domain Eukaryota; kingdom Metazoa; phylum Chordata; class Mammalia; order Carnivora; family Felidae; genus Neofelis; species Neofelis nebulosa. The sequence continues at coordinate 3,056,357 of NC_080794.1, read as the reverse complement.
TCAAACCCCTTGTGGTGTCGAGTGCCAGCTAAGGCTTCGGAGTGAGAGACACCGGCCAGGTCCTGCAAGAATCAGTACTGCCAGGACCTTTAAGCAAGAGCTGACTGGGACACCTGGGTGGCTCAGTGGGTTAAGCGTCCACTTCAGCTGAGGTCATGATCCCGCGGTTCCTGAGTTCGAGCTCCGCGTCGGGCTCTGTGCTGACAGCTCAGAGCCTGGAGCCTGCTTCGGATTCTGTGTCTCCCCCCTCTCTGCCCTCCCCCACTCATGCTGGCCCTCTCTCTCTCTCTGTCTCTCAAAAATAAAAAAAAATTAAAAAACCAGGAGGTGATAGTCCTGCAAAATCCAGCCACATAAGGGCATTATATAGGAGTCAAATGTACAATTAAAAAAAAGGCCATTACACAATCTTACACGTCCTGAGACAGACTCAGACATCCACCCCTATCAGCATATACAGCATTTAAGATATAATACAAGATGACAACGGGGACACTCACCCAAGGTTAACAGCTTTAGGTCAAACAGGAAAAAAAGATGGAAGGAGACAGAAGCCCTTTTCATATTCATGTTACCACCTTCTTCCTTATTTACATAAGCATTGTGATTTTTTTTTTCATTTATGTGGAAGAGGACAATTAAAACTGTTTATTCCTTTCTAGCACTCTCAATTAAGAATGATCATTTTTAGGGATGCTTGGGTGGCTCAGTCAGTCAAGCATCTGACATCTGCCTAGGTCATGATCTCACAGTTCGCAGTTCATGAGTTCGAGCCCCACGTCAGGCTCTGTGCTGACAGCTCAGAGCCTGGAGCCTGTTTCAGATTCTGTGTCTCCCTTTCTCTCCACCCCTCCTCTGCTCGAACTCTGTCTCCCTCTCTCTCTCTCGAAAAAGAGAAAAAAAAGAATAAAACTTTTTTTTAACAATCATTTTTAACAGTAAAAATAATTAAAATCAATTCATTAGCCTGGAAAGCACCTCGGGGGATGTGGACTAATTCTGTGTCTCTGGCAAATCTGACCACAAAAAACATTCCAGAAAGATGGTGTACAGACACCAGAGTGCAGCTCAACCCCAAAGGCTTGGAGGGGGCAGCTCTCCGCACTGTGCGTTCTTGAATATATGTGCAATAAGCAGGTTCATTTTTCACACTGAGGCATTTAATAGTATCAAATGGCAACAATCAGATGTTTCATGGGCTGTGGAATCTTCTCCAGTATTCTCCCAAGTAAGGAATTTTAAAACAATGGAGACCATGTGCTTGTGTTAATGAATCCAACGTGTCCTTACCTGTCTTTCCTATCTATCGATAAATGTTTGTAATTCTAAAGACTTGAATACAGAAGTTTGGCCTGTCATATTCAGGCAAAGAAACTTGGAGACAAAGGGAGGGAAGGAAAGTGAAGGGAGGGAGGGGCAAGGAGAGGGAGAGGGAGATGGGAGGGGGAGGGGGAGGGGAGGGAGGAAGGAAGGAGGGGAGGAAGGAAAAAGAAAAGAGAGAGGGAGTTAGGAGGAAAGAACAGGAAGAAGGGAGGGAAGGAAGGGAGGTAGGGGGAGGGAAGGAAGGGAAGAAGGGAAGAAGGAGGGAGGGAAGAAAGGAAGAAAGAGCGAGGGAAGGAAGAAAGGAAGTGAAGGGGAATTTATAGATAGAGATATATTAATATTTCAACTATGGCAACCTAATTTGCTATTCTCAAACCAGAATAAGAACCATTTTGCTCTGGCATCAACTCCTGAGACCCTCCCCTCCATGAATCACCTGTTTCAATGCTAACATAGATTTATCCCTCTATAAGCTCCATAGGAAACCTATTACCCTGATTCATGGCCACCTCCTCACCTTCTCCCTATTCTGTCATCAAAGTTCAGATGTGGAGAATTAAATACAATACTGCTCCCATACTTTAATGCAGATAAATAATTTTTTTTTAATAAGGCAGAAAAAAGATCAGAAACAAGCCAGTATCTTAATGTCAAATTTCTTTAATGTTTTAGAGGCCCCATCACATCGTGCTTAATGGAAGTGGCAGGGAGGGCGGAGGGGGGAAGACTCATATAATTTAGTCATCGAGAACACAGAGAATTTGCTTTGGAAGTCTCAATTTCTATGTCCAGCCAAAGACTAGCATGTTCCACGTTTGGTACTTAGATGCAAACAGCTACACTTTGGGATAAGAAGAATCATGTCTTCCCCTTGTATTTGCACACAAGTGTCCTCATACGTCTCACGCTGACAGCCATGAGCTGCTTTATATATCTAACAGAACCTGGCAAGACAAGATGACCTTTCTAATTGTCATTATGAGAAGCACAATTGCAAGTAACTTTGAAACATATGGTAAACTTCATTATGCTAAAATAGAATAGCTTCTACTTTGGGGCTCATGATGAATATTAATGTCAGGGCTCCTGAGAAAAAATGTGCTCTAAATTTTATATTGTATAAAACCCTTTCAAGACCAAAGACGGTATTTATTTATAGTCTTTAGGTTTCTGCATAGATGCTATTAAATATTCCATTAAACATGGCAAAACCAAATGAATAATCACAGAACATTAAGAGAGGGATAATGATCACCTTCACAGTTTTAGGCCAAGATCCAAGCAGGGTGAGAACAAGAGGGCTTTGACTTTAAACATGGGCTCAAGGAGGACACGGAATGTACATATGGGAGAGTCAGTGCATTCGGCAGTGAGAGGGCATCCCAACACAGATGTCATAGGGATCCACTCCTGGGGAGATGGTGGGGAGGCTGTATATACTTCACTCAGAGCACACAGAGATCGTGGGCAGTTCGGAGGGTCCGAGGGAGCTGGCAGGGTGTAGCTTAGAAGGAATGTAGGGAGTGGGTGCATGGTGGATACGGGCATTCTGGAGGTGTTGGAAGGAAACCAGAGAAGCATGTGGAAGCCGAGGCGGGGCAGCAGAAAGCCGCGGGAAGACGCGGCAGTCTGAGTCGTGGGAGAAGTCTGATGCCCAACAGCTGCAACAGGCAAGAAGGTGCCTTCATGAAGCCCGAATCATAGTAATTTATGATGATTCCACATCATGCACGGAAAGGGATCTTCGACTTAGCGCCCAGCGCTGCTCCTTATGGAGAGAAGGAGAGGGAGCCGTGGCAAACCCAACAGCCCTCTACGAAAAGCTGGTGACAATTTAAAAGGTCACCCCTTCTGGCATTCTTCCAAGACAGGGATGTCCTTTTCCTACCATATTCTTTAGCACTCTCCCTCAAACTGCTGCTTCAGAGGCCACACACACACATTATGAATAGACACCCTCCTTCCGTCTATGAAATAACAGCATGCTTTCGAAGAAAAAATTCTGACAAGCAGGAGCTATTTTTCTAATGGATCTATTCAAGAAAATGAGAAAATTAAAAAAAAAAAAAAAAGCCAAAGACAGCAAGGCACTAAACACGGGCTGCGTCATGCAGAAGGAGGTAGGCAGCGGGTAGAAAGCCGCACACCTCTCTCGGCTGGTGCATTTTCATGGATGTGCACACGGAAAACAATTCCTTCCCTAGATTTATTGTAAACAGTGAAGCCAGTTCATTATGGCCCCCAAATGCGGGACTTCCCAAGATGTCACATTTGTTTGAAAGGCCAGGCCCAATGAATATTAATGCACAGAGTGGAGACAGCACGCTTTTCCTGGGGAAGACCTGTCTATGCCACTGTTTGTTACGTTATTTGCACCCTGATGCCTTAAGAAGTTTCAGAATTTATTCTAAGCTGCCATCTCAGCTTGTTATCATTGTTTACAAAAATGTCTTTTCTTGGTCTGTTACTAATTATGGTAAGGGGTTAATTTCACACACATGCACACACACAAAGGAAAAAAAATTAGAATAACCATATTCTATAAAGATGAGGAAATCATCAAGTTCTCTTCCCCTCCCCATCCCCCAAAACAGGCAAACACATGGACAATAAACTATAAAGAAAAATTACAAAGGCACAGAAAGAAGTGAGTTCAGCCTTGCAGCTGGTCAAATAAATGCAAAAAGAAGGCATGAACTAAATACTATCTAATTATTGTTACACTAATAACCTTTAAGAAATAACACCCAGGATGGGAACGGATAGGATGGGAACATCAATTACACTGGTGTAATTCTTCTGAAAGTCAATTTGCAGCATGTAACACATACCATGAGGATGATTATGCTCGTTGGTCCAGTAACGCCGATCTGGCACTTTATCTTTAGAAAAGAACTCATAAAAATGATCATGAAACACATCAAAATAAGGGATGGTTAAGCAAATCATGGTATACTGAGTCTTGGAATACTATAGAGATCACAAATAATAAACTGGAATGCTATGTAACAACAGGGAAATGTAAGTGTGTGATGAGGAGGACGGCTCTGGGGCCAGAAGGTCTGAGTCCCATTCTAGCTCTTTGCTTCCCATCTACAACTCCCTGAGCTCACTGAGCCTCAGTGTCCACGTCTGCAGAATGGGAATGACAAATTTATCGCAACATACAGGTGCGAGGCTTGAGTGATGTAACGCTTTCATTATTGCCATGTAAGGCTAAGGGCAGGGAGAGGACACACAGTGCAAAAAGTCTGCATGTGCCCTAGGCACTGGGGGGGGTGGCAGTTGGGAGGTGGGGGGGGGGGGGGGGTGGAGACACTAAAAATGACACCAGGAGCTCTGTTACAGAAGTTGTATGTATAATGGACATTTTTTGTTCAGCTTTGAAAATGTGCTTTATTTATGCTATTTTGTGGCATAAATTTTTTTAAAAAATTTAAGCCACTAGAGTAACCCCAGGACTCTGATAAGCTTGAACTTCAGAGGATTCTTGTATAATGCATAGAGGAAATGACTTTGCCTCCAAAGGTTGAGGTGTTCCTAGGAAACTGCAGACCACTAGGGAATTTCAGTATTTGGTGACCTTCTCAGGGCAGACATGGAGTTTGGTATTCAGCCCCTGCTGTTCCTCAGTCTCTGGGGGGAAAAAATGGGGTTGGGCGAAAGGCAGACTTTTGCCAAATTGTAGTGCTCTGTCTTGCTAATACAACTGGGACGTGTGGACCAAAGTCAAATTTGCTGGGCCACACAGAGTTAAAAAGAAGCCTCAACACTACAGTCACTTTGTCTGAGCAAGACCAGGCTTCCTTTCATTAAGCACACCCTGAAATCACAGCATATTTGCATTCGGTTCTTTCTTAGGGAAAGGTAGTAGAATATTTGGGGATCTATGAAGTATAAAGCAGCCACAGTAACACACACAAAAAAAGAGAGACATTCAAAATAGGCTAAAATAACCCAAAGTTTAACATCATTTTGGTAAATAAAAGGAGAATTACAAAGCTCGGTTGTAATTAAATCTAAAAGCAAAGTATGCAACCAGTTGCTAATGAGTTATCAAGACTTTGGAAAGTATAACATCAAGACAAAAATACCATCACATTATAACTATGTGAGCGTGCAAAATACAAGCATATCTGGTTTATAAATTTTTGATGATGCCAAGTCAGTATGTCTTTAAGCAACTCTTGATGGTTTCTGTCACTCTATAAATATTAAATTGCAGTGCATCAGTTTAGGATTGCCCACCCCTATGGTGATCCAACTCTCCCCAGTTGTGTAAAAATCTGGAGGGAAAGTGGATGGGACAGGATGGCTACCCCCCAAATGCAAAAGTGTGGTGGGCCCAGGGCCGCAAAAATTGGTGCAGCAAAACAGGGAAGGAAAACATTTATCGGCACATCTTTTCTCCTTTACGAGAGCTAAGAAAACCTGAAAAATCAAAGTGACAACAAAGAATGGCCTCTCAAGTATTGTCTCTCTTGGGTTGCTAAATATGTGGCAGTTTCAAAGAAAAGGAAGCACCCAAGGGAAATGGCAGGAGGTCCTAACTCAGGGCAACGTCCACGAGGAAAACAAGATATTTCGTACAAAATTAATAACTGAAAAAAACTGTGACAGCACAAAAGATGTCACAGCACCAACAGCACTGAATTCTGGGAAACCTCACAAAATTGGACTCAGTGAAAACAACCAGTCTTAGTTCCTCAAAGCCCTGAATTGTAGAATATTTTAAATGTTTTATTTAAAGTTTAGAAACTCACTCCAAGAAGCTTAAAAAGAGGACTATCACATTCTGCAAGTTGAATTCCGTGTAGTCAGTAGGATGACCCATTCGTCAATTCGTAGACAAGCTGGGCTTGTGGTACCAGAAACTCTGGAGAGTATGCCGACCTACTTGTTAATGCCCGTACTTATAAGAACACAAAGGAAAACACTGACATCTAAGGAGTTTAGAACAGGAAACATAACTATCCACAGGTCTTTGAAAAAATATCAAACAGCGGTTTGAAGTTAACAAATATGCATCCAATTAAATTGTTACAGTTCAACTTATTTTCCAATCAGCTGTGGTATGCCAGGTTCCTCTTAGCCACCCTTCGACAACAAAGGCTTTGGTTGTAATACAAAATATGTTGTTTTCATGACGATGATAAGCTACAGAACCTCCTATCAAGTGAAATGATCCATCTGGTGTCGGGGAAGTTGCAGATAAGATATCATCATTTCAGGAATGAAATACAGAGAACATACATAGAAATTTCAAAAGTGGGGAAAAAAATCTTTTCAGGGCACTCAACATTATCAAGAGATGACTTTTAGACTTTGTTCTTAATAGTTATGACTGTGAGTGTAGCATTTAGGTAGAACAGTGAGGTTGAGGGATGCATAGAGAAGCTCGTGTTAGAAATCAAGTTCATGAAGAATATAAACCAACGTAAAAAACAAGTACACACACACACACAAACACAAACAAACATAAAACTGCAGACAAAAAATTCAAATCCTGGCCCCTACCCTTCATGTTCCTGTGCCTCTGGACAAGGCTCTGACCCACCCTAAGCCTCAGCATCTTCAACTATAAAATGGAGACTAGACTGAGGCCGGCCACACACTGTCCAGAGAATTAGGCAGCTAAATATGTGTCAAGACTTGGCTCAGTGCCTGGCACAGAGTAAGGGCTTAAAAAACAAAATGAAAAGTAATCCACATTTATTACTGAAGAGAAACTGACAACATCCAGGGGACCACTCCTTCCTTTGAAAGAACACAGTAAATCCATAATAGCTATAGTTAATCTGTGCACACAGCAAGGGGTCCAATAAATACATGCTGAAGATAGACAACAAAGAGCCAAGGAAGAAGAAATCTTAAGAGAACTCAATTTTACACCTGTAAGCATCTATATAAAAGGTAATATGAATCCCTTTATGAATCCCTTAGAACGGAGTCCTACTAATTCTGACTAAGTTCTAGTATCATAATAACAATCTGTTTTCAAATCGTAACCTAATGCTGAAGTTGTGCAGTTAACTGAGGGTGGTACCACTCCCACCTGCGGACATTTAAAAGCAAGAGTGGGGGGAAGAGTTTGCACAGAAGACACCAGACAGGAAGCAGGAAGCACTCTGCCGGACATGACAGGTCTCATGCAACAGATCACCCCTCAACCACACCACACCACACCCAAACCGCAGCCAACGGACTCTCCTCTAGGAATCGTGGCGCTCCACCTACTCCCCATTCTGAGCTTCATCTTCAGGAGGGAGTGTAGGAGCAGGAGTGTAGGAGCATGTGCACACACACCAATGTCATCAAAAGCCCAGAGTCCACATGAAATCGAGAAAGACTAGGAAAGACACTATTGCCAAGAGCGATCCACCAGATGCTTCAGCGTCATGCACACCCACCCTATTACAGAGAATCCCGTTCCCACTCCAAACAAAGTTGAAAATCAAAAAACTGCCTCTTGCAATTGGGTGTGAAATAGAATTAAAATCATCACTGCATTCCCACCCAGGGGATATGTGACCGAAGTGTAGGGAGTGTAGATAACAAACAGGGATGCAAGTGGAAAAGAAAGTAACAAGTGAGGACTTCTAAAAAATTACATAGAAATAGGAGAAGATCAGAAAGAGTGGAGAGCAAGGGAAAAAATGAACAAAGTATGGATGCGATCATGGGAATGCTAGATCAGAAGGGACTAGAGTACATGGGGACTTTAGTGGCCTCAGGGACTGTAGGATTCACTCCGGACCACAACGGCCTACCACAGTGCCTGGCATACGTAAGTGCTCAATAAATGCTTACCGAAATGACGCATGGATAGATGAAAACACTGGCACACGTGAAGGAACTGAGAGGCAGAGATCAGCCAAAAATCAGTCATTCATCAAACCTCATGTTGTGATGCCTCTCTATGCCAAGTGTTGCACAGATGATTAGCCAACAACAGAAGCGAGATTAAACTGAGGCCTCCTACATCCTAACACAGGCTTTTTACACTGTGGTGGAGAGGCCTCCCAAAAGAATTATCACAATTTTTTGATAGAAGAGGAAAGAAGTTCATTGCAAATTTCAACCAGAGAAATTCACAGGCAAAAGTGGAATACCAACAGAGATGCAATGATAGAAGTAGATAAGGAAAAAAAAAAAAATGGAGAGAAATTTAAAATGCAAATACGTATTTAACAGCGATCCTGATAAAATAATAATTTTATTAATAAGATTAATCAACAATAAACAATTAAAAATGTAAAATTTCATCCCGTGGAAAAAAAAACAGAAAAAAAAAGATGATGAAATTTTTTAAAAGAAGCTTTTCTCCCTAAGTTCATATTCTCTATGTTTTAAAACCTAAACAAACAAAGATTTCTGATTTACAAATGCAAACAAATAGAATATTCCCCATATAACAATCTCAGTTCCTCCACATACAGACCCTGCAGCCCACATCTGATTCCAAGACAAACAGCTTGGTCCTCAGTTATTAAGAGCTTGATCGCTGTCCCGCCCTCAAGAGAGTAAAGTTGTCTACCGTGCAGACCTTCGTCAAAGCTCAGAGGGAAGAAGTGACATTTGGTGAGTTTACAGAATATGATCTCTGGCCACTCTTCTAGGTTCGAAGTCTCATGTTTGAATCATGTCAGATCACTGAAAGTTTCCATACTTAAACATAATTAGCCTGAGCCCTTCCTAATTCACCCCCATGGAATTATTATAATTTAACATGTTTCTTAAAATTTCGGAGATCTTAGAATGGTTCCTTTAAGGATTTGCTGAAACACTGGATCAAAATGTTTGTGGAGAAACATGTACACACCCACAGATCTAAGATATGTGTATATTTCAATCTATCTGTGAGGTCTTCCTTTGAAGGCATCCCCTGTGGTTTTTTTCCAGGAGTGGCTGATAACAGCTACATAAAGAATGCTTTTGCATTTGTTATGAATCTGTTCGTGAGGACTATTCAGTTTGCTCTCCAAAAAATAGCCTTTAAGATTTTAACACCATTCCGCATTCCTGAAAACCTTGTGATTTAAGCTGCTTTTGAGGAAGATAGACGGATGACTCTTCAATTGTCTTTTTTGCTCTGGTTCCTAGGAAGCTCCTTATCACATCATATTCTCAACCAGAATAATTAACACTTGTCATTGGATTTTCTTCCATCTCAACTTTCAAATTCTATTTTTTTGTTGTTGTGTTGTTTATACTTCCATTATTTGTACGTTTTCCAATTCTCCATTTCCTCCCCATACAGACACACACCCCAAAGGCATGCAAATTCGATTCTTCCGTTCTATTTTCTCTTGAAAGTTTCTTCTAAATACATGGGATAAACGTGGAGAGAGAATTACTGCCTATTTATGCAGAACTTGTAAAGCACAGGATCTCTAAACTGAAAGTCTTTTCTTACTATGTGTGAGGTGACTTCCAAAAGAAGCTTCACTTGTGGACTTCAAAGTTTAAGGAACAAGTTATCTCACTAGGGAATGTCACACTTCCTTTCATCAGCTATTTCAAGGTCAAAAATCATGAGGCAGTCCAAAAATCAGGGCAGGATCATGTCAGCATGGACACAGGACCTTTCTAATCTAACGCAAAAGGTAGGTACAGTGGTCTTCCCTTATCCACAGAAGATGCATTTCAAGACCCCCAGGGGATGTCTGACACCATGTAGAGTACTGAACCCTATGTACACTATGTTTTTAGTATACATACATGCCTATGATAAACTTTAATTTACGAATTAGGTACATTAAGGGGCGCCTGGGTGGCTCAGTCAGTTGAGCGTCCAATTCTTGGCCTTGGCTCAGGTCATGATCTCACAGTTTGTGGGATCAAGCCCCGTGTCAGGCTCCTTGCTTTCAGCTTGGGATTCTCTCTTCTCCTCTCTTTGCCCCTCCCTAGTTCGCATGCACACTCTCTCTCTCTCTCTCTCTCAAAACAAATAAATAAACATTAAAAAAAAACAAATTAGGCATGTAAGTAAAGAACAACAATAACTAATAATAAAATAGACCAATTATAATGATATACTGTAATAAAAGTTTTGTGAATGTGGTCTCACTCTTTCTTTCAAAACATCTTGTTATCCTGCACTCACCCTTCTTGTGATGATGTGAAATGATAAAATGCCGACGTGATAAGATAAAGTCGGGGAGTGATGTAGGCGTGGTGATGTAGGGTTAGGCTACTACTGATCTTTTGATGATTCGTCAGAAGAAGGATCACCTTTGTCCTGACTGGGGTCGACTGTGGGTAACTGAAACACTGGAAAACGAAAACTGCAGATAAGGGGGATCTCCGGTGGCAGCCCCAAACCATAACGGAAAAATTGACTCCACTCCAACTTTATTACACTTAAAAAACTGCTCCTTCTCCGCCCTCCATTTGTGCTTACTCATTGAAAGGCAAATGAGTTAAAGCTGAACAGAGCCAGCCATCACTGCCAGTAGAAACGAAATCCTGCCATTTGATACTCGCACAAAAAACTCCTTTACGTACTTTACGGACCCTCTACACGAATTCCTGACAGCTCAGTGGGCCACAGGTCCTGCCAGATTTTTGAGCTACATCTTTTCCATTCAGGCAGCTGGCATAAAATGGGAAAATTCATTAACATGCTAATGATGTCCTATTTAAAATTCTAGCCCTCACCTGGGTGGCGCAGTCGGTTAAGCGGCCGACTTCCGCTCAGGTCCTGATCTCACGGTCCGTGAGTTCGAGCCCCGCGTCGGGCTCTGTGCTGACGGCTCGGAGCCTGGAGCCTGTTTCCGATTCTATGTCTCCCTCTCTCTGACCCTCCCCCGTTCATGCTCTGTCTCTCTCTGTCTCAAAAATAAATAAAGGTTAAAAAAAAAATTAAAAAAAAAAATAAAATAAAATTCTAGCCCTGATTATTCTGTGATTAAATCTCTCCCCTTGACGTCTGCTTCCTTTATATCTGAGTTATAGTGTGAAATCAACAATATTAATAAAGTACAATACAGATCACCAAGTTATACACAAGGGATGGAAAAAGTTATATAAATCTCATGGTCGTCTTTTTTCTGAAAAGCAGGTGTAGCAAACTAAAGAAGTTACTGATTTTTTTGTCCTACCCTCCTTAAAAAAAACAAAACATTAAAATCCATAAAAATTAAAGGTTTATAGCTAATCTCCATAAGTATTCAGGGGTTGAAAGATAGATTTAGCTTTCCATTCTATTTCACTGTAAAGTTGCTCAGAATTCAAACGTGTTCTCCCGAAGTCTTAAGAACGGCTGCTAGAGGTTAAAACACACAGCCTTTGCATCTCTTCACAGAGACTATGTGTCACTGAGAAGAAGTCAATGGATTCAGTGATGATTTCTGTCTCTCTTTGCCTTTGAGGACTCTGGCACATTTCAGTACTTTTTCATCATCTTGTTCTGTCTGCTGACACCCCCATCTGAAAATCCCACTCAGACAACTCAAGCATCTTCCATGAAAGACAAACTTACCTCTGTGCTCACTAAATTAGAATGAATTTTAAGAACTAAAAAAAAAAAAAAAAAAAAAAAAGACCCAAGGTCTGGGTCTGTAATTCAAAGTAAAGGAGTAAAGGAATAAAAGAAATAAAGGTATGTTTCATTTTAACATCTGGCCCATGTAAATGACCAAAATTTATGGCACATTTACTATTTTCAAAGACACCACCCTGGATACTGAGACAATACAAATGAAACTAATCACAGTGCTTTTCTTTGATCTCAGTCTAGTCAGAGACATAGATGTAATAATATCGTAAGTGATCAGCAAAGCACTTTCCATCAAGAGTTCTCTGTATGAGACAGACTGCTAATTGTTCCCTAAAACTGCAAATCTCAGGGTGCCTGGTGGCTCAGTCGGTTAAGCATCCAACTCTTGATTTGGGCTCAGGTCATGATCTCACGGTCATGAAATCCAGTCCCATGTCGGGCGGGCTCTGCTCTGGGCATGGAGACTGCTTGAGATTTTCTCTCTCCCTCTCCCCCTCTCCCCCTCCCCTGCTTCACTCTCCCTCTCTCTTTCCCTTAAAACAAAACAAAACGAAACGAAACACGAAACCAAACAAAACTCTCCATTTGCTATAGAAACAGAACCCCTGGCTGGCCTAGGACATGTGTGTGTGTCAGCCATCTTGGACCACACATCCCGGGTGTGGATGAACAGAAGAGAAGAGCCTGGGTCCCTGACCATCATGGAGTTGCTCATCGGTATCCGAATTGACTTTTTCCTGGGTGCAACTATAGCTAGAAATCAAAATCTGCTTTAAGAATTCTACATATTGCTCATTTCTTAAATAGTCTTATTTTAAAATATTTTATCTAAGGATAAAAAAGTCAGCTCATGGTACATACACACATGTGCATACTGGCCCTCTGTATTTGCTCTATATTTAAAGCTCTACTTTTAGGGGCGCCTGGGTGGCGCAGTCGGTTAAGCGTCCGACTTCAGCCAGGTCACGATCTCGCGGTCCGTGAGTTCGAGCCCCGCGTCAGGCTCTGGGCTGATGGCTCAGAGCCTGGAGCCTGTTTCCGATTCTGTGTCTCCCTCTCTCTCTGTCCCTCCCCCGTTCATGCTCTGTCTCTCTGTCCCAAAAATAAATAAACATTGAAAAAAAAAAAAAATTAAAAAAAAAAAAAATAATAAAGCTCTACTTTTAGAGCTCCCTCTAGATTTTAACTCTCAAAAGCCAACAAAAGACAGAATATGGACTTTGGCCTAGTTTTATTGCATTTCAATGGATAAAAGCTTCAATCTACTATGGAATTTATGATTTATTTATTTATCTGTCTCCCATTACTCTCACTGACCCAAGATTATTAATCTGGTTGACCCAACGCCAGGTCACCTCAGATTGGTTAAAACTTAGCTTCAGTCTAAAGCACAGGGAAAAGGATAGCTGATCCAGCAAAATCCAACCCTAAAACATAAAGAACACCTTCACAACAGTAACAGTAACAAGTAACAGTAATAGTAACGGTAACTGAGCCCAATGAGGGGCTTAAAGGCATGAACCAGGAGATCATGACCTGAGCCAAAGTTGGAAGCTTAACTACTGACTGAGCCACTCAGGAGGCCCCTTTATTCAGTCTTAAGCACAAGTCTTCATTTACTTCAATCTGTGGAGTATTTTCAAATAGCCATATTTCAAATGTGGCTACCTAACATCCCCATTCTTTTCTTATTTCTTTTTAAATAAGCATACTCTGTAAATATAGCTATTTATTAGTAGATAGGTCTTTCATTTTTCTAGTGAACAACATTTATTTAGGGACCATGATATACTATGTATGACCTCTGGCTTCCAGCAACCTTTACTCCCTAGAAGAAATGCAAGGGCAGTCTCACACATACACACATACACACACACACACACACACACACACCCTCAAAATCTTTAGAGGTTGCCCCATTTAATCTGCATGACTTCATCAGCCTATGAACTAGATATTATTCTCCTCATTTTACCAGTGAAAAAACAGGTTCTAGCGTCTAACATATTGTAAATCTGAATTTATTTTTCGTGATTTCATTCTTCCGATTAGAAACTGAACCACTGTAAATTCTTTACATGTTTTTAAAGAAATAAGTTTTCACTTCATCAATTTGGACTGAACCAGCATCTTCTGAGACCATCCCTCAGGGAACCAACCTCAAGGTGACCTCAGTTGCTCTTAACAACCAGAACAGGAAAAGAACACAAGCAAAGAACACAGTAACTCCCCTGACAGGCAGACACTTCAGCTAGGGCAGCACTGGCCTCTTCTACATCATTCTTCCTGAGGAAAGAAGCTCTCAGAAAACCTCACACATAGAAGAGCCACTTCATGGTCTTTATTCGGTTTTCTGAGTCAGCCTGCTTTCGTCTCTGATTGTGCAAGCCAGAAGACTGAGCCAAGGAACAAAAGGAACATAATTGTCAAACAGAGAAAATTCTCAAGACCTGTGCCAAGGGAGGGATTGCTCTAAATAATCACAAGGCCATTAGCAAATTCAGGGTGGGGGGGAGGGGGGGAGACAGAAAAAGAAAAGACATCGCCTGCTAATAGCAAAACAAAAGCTGAGAAGTAATTCTATCCCATTCGCCAAGGCTCCTGCCAAATAGATGGTCCAGGAAAAGTGTCGTGTGCTCCAGGACCCCCTTCACAGTGACGGTCACACTACCACCACACAATACAATTGGTACCGTAGATATTTCACCAGGCGGCAGTGACTACTTACCGTGGGCAGTTTCCCCCTGGTCCAGCTCCTTTCTCAGTCTGCTGTAGTCTTCCTTCACACTTCCCAGCTTCTGGACATTCCTGGAGCTCAGCAGCAGCAGTTTGTCGAGGAGTCCCTCCAGCCCTTCCCTCTCGGATGTTAGTGATCTCATCTCCTCCGTGAGCTCCTTGGCTGTACAGAAATGGTTTCCTGCAGCAAATTGCAAGAGAGAAGGAGGGAAAACAAGTTTTACAGCATCCCCACATGTGGAAGATTTAGCAACAGCTAATGCGCACCAACGGTACCGAGAAAGAGGGCTGAGCTTTGCAACTACATCCAACTGCATGAATGGTCTTCCGTGGAGGAGTCCGGGAAAACACTGACTATCCTCCTTCTGCTAAGAAAACCCCCAGTCTCTTTATCGCCTTATTCTCATTTCGTCTGCTGTAAACGTTCCATTGACCAATTCGTGTCCCTGTGAAACACAGTGACACAAAAGTGTCTGAGTGAAATCCAGGGAAGCCACATGCTATCACGCCATTCAAATATCCAAATGTCAAAGAGAAATGGAAAGGGACAAGCCATTGGAGTCAGACTAGACCTCAGTTCAAATCCTATTCCTCCTGTCACCCAACCTGCATGACCTTGAGCAAAGAAAGAGGCATGTGCAATTTCAGGGCAAACTTCTTATAAAATCTGATTGTACTAACACCTGCATCACAGGTGGCTTCAAGAATAAACATGAAATTCTGTAAAGCACTAAGTAAAACATATCACACACTGAATTTAGCAAGATTGCGGGATACAAGGGCAATATACAAAAGCAATTGCATTTCTAAACATCAACAACAAGTGGTATATGAATTCTTTTAGAATGCCATTTACAAGATTTTTTTTTTTTTTTTGCCATTTACAAGATTTTAACACTCAAAATACTTAGGGATAAATTTAAAGAAACATGTGGAAGACCTCCACACAGAAAACCATTTTTAAAACTCCTGAAAGAATAATTAAAGAAGACTTAAAGGAATCAGAAAAATAGAAACTATATATACATATATTGGAAAATTGAGTATTTTTAACATTTCTACTTTCCTCAAATTCATCTATTCATTTGATACAATTCCAGTCAAAATCTCATAATGGTCTTTTGTAGAAGGTGACAAGCTTATTCTAAAACATAAAGGAAAATGCAAAGGCCCGGATCAGCCAAAAAAAATCCTTGAAGTAGAACGAAGAGGAGATATATTACTTGATTTCAAAATAATGCTGAAGCTACAGCTCACGACCGTATGACATTGGCATATAGATAAATAGATAGACAAACGGATCAATGGAATAGAATGGTCCAGAAGTAGACCTCACACAGTCAGCTGACTTTCAACAAAGCGCCAGAGTAAGTCAATGAGGAAAAGATAGTACAATGGACCCCTGAACAACACAGGTTTAAAACATGTAGATTCATGTACACATGGATTTTTTTTATAAATACAGTAGAGTACTGCAAATATATTTTCTCTTTCCTGTGATTTTCTTAATAACATTTAACATTTTCTTTTCTCGGGGCGCCTGGGTGGCTCAAGTCATCATCTTGCAGCTCGTGGGTTTGAGCCCCGCATCAGGCTCTGTGCTGACAGCTCAGAGCCTAGAAACTGTTTCAGATTCTGTGTCTCCCTCTCTCTCTCTGCCCCTCCCCTGCTCATGTTCTGTCCCTCTCTCAAAAATAAATGAACATTAAAAAAATTTTTTTTTAATTTTTTTTTTTTAACGTTTATTTATTTTTGAGACAGAGAGAGACAGAGCATGAAAAGGGGAGGGACAGAGAGAGGGAGACACAGAATCTGAAATAGGCTCCAGGCTCTGAGCTGTCAGCACAGAGCCCGACGCGGGGCTCGAACTCACGGACCACGAGATCATGACCTGAGCCGAAGTCGGACGCTTAACCGACCGAGCCACCCAGGCGCCCCCCAAAAAATTTTTTTACATAACATTTTCTTTAGTTTACTTGATTATAAGAATACAGTATGTAATACCTATTGCATAAAAAATATGTGTTAATCAACTGTTTATGTTTATTGGTAAGGCTTCCGGTCAACAGTAGGCTACCAGCAGTTACATTTTGGGAGGGTCAAAAGTTATACTCTGACTGCGTGGGGGGGCCGGCACCCCTAACCTCCACGTCGTTCAAGGGTCAACTGTATTGTCAACAAATAGCAATAGAACAACTAGCTAGCGAGATGGAGAAATATGAACCTTGATCCATAGTTCAAATCATACACAAAATTTCGTTAGAGACAGATCACAGAGCTACCTGTAGCAGCAAAAACTATAAAGCTTCTAGAAGAAAATACAGAATACCTTTCTGATCTTGGAATAAGCAAAACTTTGGTTAGGACCCAGAAAACACTACCTATAAAAAAAATAGATAAGTGGACTTCATCACAATGATAAAACCTTTACTCATAAAAAATACCATTAAGAAAATGAATAGGCAAGCCACAGACGGGGAGAATATATTTGCAATATGTCTATCTGATGAAGGAGTGGAATCCTACAACTCAGTAATTAAAACACAAATGGCCCCATGGAAAAACAGGCAACTGACTTTACAGGGTGAGATATGCAAAGGGCTGGTGATCCTATGACAACATGTCGGTGTCTCTTAGTCACCAGAAAAATACAAATTCATGCCACTGCAAAACCATTGCAATGGCTCAAGTGAATGACACCAAAGCCCAAGGTTATGGACTCCTGTGCATAATGGGAGGGTCAATGGCACAACCACCTTGTGGAGACTTCTGTCCATGTCTCATAAAGTTAAAAACACACCTACCCCTGGACCCAAACATTCTACTTCCAGGTATTTACCCAGGAGAAACGAAAACGTGTAATCAAAAATAGTTGTACTCAAAAGCTCATCGTGGCTTCTCCTGTGGTAGCCCAAATGAAACAAACTAAATGCCCATCGAGGGGAGAAAAGCAGACGCAGAGGCACATCTACACAACGGAAGACAACTCCACCACAAAACGGCACAAGGGCCTCATACACACGGTGATGTAGGAATCTCTCAAAAAAGAAGAAAGAGAAAGAAAGAAAAAGAAAGAAAGAAAGAAAGAAAGAAAGAAAGAAAGAAAGAAGGAAGGAAGGAAGGAAAGAAAGAAAGAAAAAAGGCGCAAAAGACTGCATATCACATGATTCCATTAAGTTCTAACACAGGCAAAGCTGATCCATGGTGAAAAGTATCAGAACAGAGGCTGTCTGGGGAAGGAACACAAAGGTGGCTTTTCTGGAGTGATAAAAATATTTGCATAGGGCTGCAGATAACAGGTGTCAAAATTCCTATAATGGGGCACTGAAGATCTGTGCATTTCACTGAATATAAATCATACCTCAACAAAAAAGGAAAAATATATTAGGGAAAATTTTAACATGAAACTTACACTATCAATTAAGAAACATATCCCATTAACGAGCCCTCTGTAAATAATAGTTATTGCTACCAGAGGGCTCCGTGATGCTTCCACAATAAAAGCTACAAGCCTTTTCTCCTCAATCTCTTACCACATCCCTATGAAGGAAGTTAGGTCCTATGTTATCTATTCTGAAATGCACGCTTTGGTTTTCACATGTTAACATCTCTGAAGTGGTGATGCCTCTTACAGTTGCTATCAGGCAGGAGGTAGTCTGGATGAAGCTGTTACTGGGTGACTGTCTTTCTTGGTGGCCTAGAGGACCATCTGCAATCCCCTGGTGTCTCAAAGTACAAACCATTTAAGGATCATTTGGGACCTGGCTGTTGCCATTTATTGTAATGGATCTGTAAGATCAGGAAAGCACCGACACTTAAAACTTCAAGAATGGTGTTGCAGCTTGGCAGAAACCTATAGAACCCCATAGAAACGGTAGTTTATTCTTAGAGGATAAAGACTTCCATCACCAATAGTTTCACTGCTGCAGAGGATGAGAACGTGTGAAATAACCTGAACTCCGACCACTTGGAATTGAAATGTGGTTCAGAACACTCAGACTCTGAACACGAAGACATTTTAGGAACACCTTAAGTGATTAATTTTCCTCTTGGAAGAGTGATGCGTGACTTTTCAAAAGCCTAAATACATCGAGAAGAACTATTTTAATATGTATAAAATAAAAATTCGAAGTTATAGAAAGCATATCATTGTTTAGTTGACAGCGATTTTTCTTTCTTAGTAGTGTATAAAATAACAGTGCATTTTATGTTCACTGAAATACAAGTTGTTATCTCTGCTTAACAATCAGGAAAGCTGAAGTCGAACGAAAAAAAATATCTTGCTGAGGTTACCTAGCAATCAAATGGAGGGCAGGTTTCCAACTCAAACATAGCTCCAGAACCCTTCTTCGGTACTATAAACTATGCTGTTTACTTCTTTATTATTAATAGGCAGATTTCAACCCGATATAAATGGGAGAAATGTGACAAAATATTGTCCCACTTTAAAGGCATTCTGAGGGACACCTGGGTGACTCAGGTGGTTGAGCGTCCGACTTTGGCTCAGGTCATGATCTCCGGTCCATGGGTTCGAGCCCCACGTCAGGCTCTGTGCTGACAGCTCAGAGCCTGGAGCCTGCTTCTGATTCTGTGTGTGTCTCTCTCTGCCCCTCACCCACTCATGCTCTGTCTCTGTCTCTGTCTCTCTCAAAAATAAATAAACATAAACAAATAAATAAAGCCATTCTGGACACCTAGCACATACATTTCTGTCACTGTAATCCATAGTGCCCAATTCCATGACTGGATAAATATCTTTTGAGATGCTATTTATTGGCTGCCCCTATAGCGGGCAAATGCAGGAGACAACAAGACACCACCTGCTCTCCGGGAAGTACCAGTAAATAAAGAAGAGAAGCCGTATTCTAGGAAGTGGACAAATATGCACTAGGAGAGCTCAGAGAAAAAAGGCTGTTCCAGAAGGTGAAACAGAGGCAGGTTTCATGAGGAAAGAATGTTAAGGTTTCCAAAAGAAAAAACGGAAACGTGGTTAGAGAGGAAAGGGCTTGCCTTCAGAGGGTGGTATGAGGCATGTGGCCAAGATGGAGACCAGACCCACAAAAAAGCTGGATTCAAATGGTAGAGGGTCCAAGATGCCAAGCTGATGGGCTTGACCCGTTCAGGAAAAACAAAGTCCGGATAAGGAGCGCAGACTGGACTTCCATGAGCTTTGAGCTGGAAATAGCAACACAACTAAACCATTTCCTGGACCCGTGATTTCTTTCCCAAACAGTGACCAAGTCAGGGCCGCTGTGGGATGGAGCCCCTGTGGACTTCCACAAAGAACCCCGAGTTTGGTAAGTACGGAGTATCCATTCGGGAAGATGAAAAAAGTTCTGGCCCTGGATGGTGGTGATGTTTGCACAATGATGTCAATGCACCTAATGCCACTAAACTGTAACTTAAAAATGGTTAAAAGGGCAAATTTTATGTGTATATTTATCTTACCATAATAAAAAGGTATCCTTTAAAAAAAAACAAAAAAACAAAAAGAACCTCAAGGGACATGCCATGTTCCATGGGTGGTTTTGGGAAGACCAGCCCAGAGGTGTGACTGCCTCTAGGCAGGGCAGCCACGAGCACAGGGTGATGCTTTCAAATGTCCCTTCCATGGCTGGGCTCAGGGAGCCCCAACCTTTCTGCTGGGGCATATTTTCAAGCAAGAGAGGTGATGAAAAGTGAAGTGGGCACCACCTGTGTCCCCAGAGACACCAGGCAAAATATACCCCAGTGTGTAATCTCCTCTTACAAACAGTTCAGGGAGAAAAGACGCCTAAAAACAAACCAGAAAAGACTACACAGGGCAAGTGCCTGCATAGAAGCTTTGCTGGATTTATAGGAAATACATCCTCAGATACCCCTGCAACTCACAGAAAGCTCTAGAGACCGAGCGCCTTAATAAAACATGAAAGAGATCATTAATTAAAACCTGGGTCCCTTCCTTGATCCTGAGGGAAAATGCATAGTGACAGACATGTAAATTTTATATATGCAGAAAGAGTGTGAATTCCCAGAGAGACAGTTAATATCGCAACCGAAGCCATGAGAAAATGCTACACTGCCCCCGGTGAATATTTTATAAGCATTTTGGTCTCAGATCCAAGCCCATGAGGTAAATCCTGCTTGATTTAGCCCTCCTTCATTACTGAAACTGGCGAAGAGCTCTGTGATGAAAATACAGAAAAGTAAACGCTGATCCCTGAAGGGAGTCCCATCAGTGACCCCATGACCCCAATCTCTGTGACTCTAATGGGCCCTTTCCTAAATGCCACAGGAGGATTTGTGCATGTCCTGCCTTTGCCATCATCCCACACATACACCAGGCTGCTCTTCAGCAAGAGAACAGTACTTGGGCCTTCACAGAGATTTTTTAGAGAACCTGTCAAAGTCGTTTCTTCTACAAATGCCATAATTAAAAACCTCCAGGTGAGGGGCACCTGGGTGACTCAGTCAGTTAAGAGTCTGACTCTTGATTTTGGCTCAGGTCATAATTTCAGTTTCGTGAGATCAAGCCTCTCATCGGGCTCTGCACTGACAGAGCAGAGCCTGCTTGGGATTCTCTGTCTCCCTCTCTCTCTGCCCCTCTTCTCTCTCTCTCTCTCTCTCTCTCTCTCTCTCTCTCTCTCTCTCAACATAAATAAATAAATATTTAAAATTAAAAAAAAAAACCCGGGTTAATGCCAAAGCCAAAACTGATTTTACCCACTCTGTTCCTTCTAATTTTATGCTGTATCCTAAACTTAAATATCTCCCTCTTCTACTTCACAGTATCTCTGGGTTTTTTTTTTTTAGGTCATTTTTTGAGAGTCTGATTTTATAGATTACAGGAATCTTGTTATAGGAATAGTCTCATTTAGCCTTCTCAACAAGCCAGGATGGGGACCTTATAATGACTGTCCCTGATTTCCAGTTGAAGAAACTAAGACCCAGAGAGTGACCTTCCCAAGGTCGCAAAGTTTTGGAGTTCTAAGATTCCACAGGAGGTTACTGAATTTGAACTGGGTTCTTCCAAGGTCACACTGGTTGCTAATACAGCTCAGTAAGTCACTTGGTCAAAACGTGAAAATGTGGCCACAAATCATCCATAAAGGGAGGGAGTACAAAGGCAGCTGGAGAATGAATCCTGTAGGCTGTGTCACCCAGTCTCTAGGCCTCACGTGACTTTAGGGGGAAGCCACACACACACACACACACAGCACTTGCATAGGCCCACAGACATTTCCATCTGTAACGATCCTCCTAAAATTATTCATGTTTATGTACTCAAATTTCACCTATCCTTCTTTACTGGAAAAAAAGAAAGAAAGAAAGCCAGTGCTGAAAATCATCAAACTCCAAAAGTAATAGAGTCCTGCATCTTTTTTCTGGCACAACGAATATCTTTTGGGGAATGCCAAGCTCAAGTACACATGGTTGTAACAGCTTGAGAAAGCGTAGTACCTGGTGAGAGGCTGAATATACAAACAGATAATGGCCAGATCATTTCTAGAAAGAGCACTCTGACCCACAGCCTGCAGAACCTGTCCAGGAAACGAACCCCCATATCTACAACAACCAGTCCAGGACCCAGGCTGCTATAAGGCAGGCTTGTAGGAAGCCAGGTTGCTGTTTCTAGTAACAATCCAGGAAACAAAAAAGTCACTTCTGTAACAATTGGTCCAAGATGGCAGGATTGTATTAATAACTGAGAGCTTCCCTAATTTTTGTCCCTGCTTCCAGCCAGAGAGAGCCAAACATGCCCCCTAACCAATCACACAGGCTGCTGTAAGTAGCCTGCCTCTAGTATCCCCAGCCTCCAGTCAGAGCACACCTGAAGCCTTCCCTTTTCCCCACTACAAAGCTTTCCCACTCCTCCGCCCGTCTTTGAGTCTCTACCAAAACGCAGGTGATGGTGGCCGACTCCCTTGTTGTAGTAACCGCTGAAAGAGCTTTCACTTCTCATTCGGTGAGTCTTGTTTATTTCCACACTGGATAGATACCATCTTTGAAAAATCTCTGCTGGGCCTATCATCCCCTCCAGTCACTGATCTAATTTTTTTAGAGACAGCGAAATATTTTACGCTTATCTGGAAAATCTAGTTGATATCTAGATAGCCTTCCATTTAGACACCATTAGTGCAGCTAATTTTTATTCTCTGTAAAGGAAAAGTTGAATTGGATAGAACCATCGTCTAAAAAAATTGGCTTGGAGTACCATAGACATCTTGACATGCTACTTAAGAATAAATGATTATCTGAACTATTTGTTCCTTGGAAACAAATAACGGGAGGCAGGTGGGAAAGAAAACATACCACAAACTGAGGGAAGACCCAAGGGAGGTGTGAAAATAACAGATTCTGAGGATCAGCAATCAACAAATGAGGTCCATTTTTTCTTAACATAATTAGTCTCACCGACTGTCTCCCAAGGGCCAGGCATCAGGCAAAGCCCAAGAAAAACAGAGGAGAGTGACTCAACAGATGGACACCATCAATAACAGTGGATGATGCAAGGAGAGAAAGGCTGGAGCCAGAAACGCGCACAAAATGTCAACATCAGAGCAGTATCAGAAGGGGGGCATCAGAGAGCCAGGCTTTGATCCTAGCGGAGGGGAAATGGTCACAGCATGGCAGGCCCTGTGCCAGAGGAAGACTGGGATGCTAATCAGGTTACAGAGCACAGATAGAGACAGAGCCCAGTTACAGGACCTGGGGACCCATCCAAGGACTGGGCCCCAGCAGTGGTGCAGACCCAGAGGCCAACATGCAGGAAGGATGCTTGCTGCTGAGACTTACACATGAGTACCACACTACTTAAATACCTTCTATGTCTGGGCCTGAAAAGTCCTGGGAATTGAAGGAGCATTGAGGAGGCCACAGCTACAAGAAGGGAGGCATGCGTGCAGAGGGTGGGACTGGACTGAGTTAAGGCACAGGGCTCATCCCTAGAAGCCAGCAGCCGGGCAGGGGTCCAGAGTGGTGTTAAAGGAGATAGGCCCGAACTTCTGATGTTGACATCTTAACCACAGAGCCCAGATCAGCCGTACCCACCACACAAGGTGAGGGCCATCCCCTCACCTTGCCTCCCAAGCAGCAGCAGCCTAGCAAGGGGCCAAAGCAATCAATCTGTGGGGCAGAGGACAGAGTTTTCAGTGAGGGTCACAAAGAGGTTAAGAAGCCCTTGTCCAGGCTGGGCTACTCCCCCCCCCCTTTTTTTAGTTCAAATTTTTATTTAAATTCTAGTTCGTTAAGGGGCACCTGGGTGGCTCAGTCAGTTAAGCATCTGACTTTGGCTCAGGTCATGATCTCACAGCTCATGGGTTCAAACCCCACATCGGGCTCTGTGCTGACAGCTCAAAGCCTGGAGCCTGCTTCATATTCATTCTCTCTCTCTCTCTCTCTCTTTCTCTGTCTCTCCCAACTTACATTCTGTCTCTCTTTCAAAAATAAATAAACATTTAAAAAAAATTTCAAATTCCAGTTAGTTTACAGTTCAACACTGGTTTCAAGTGGTTCATCACTACATATAACACCCAGTGCTCATCACAAGTGCCCTCCTTAGTACCCGTCCCCCACCCACCTCCCTTTGCCAATCCTCAGTTTGTTCTCTATCACTAACAGTCTCTTGTGGTTTGTTTCCCTCTCTTTTTTTTCCTTCCCATATGTTCATCTGTTTTGGCTCCCTTGTCTGAAAGTGGATTCTCCAGCCCCAGTTGAGTCACTCTAGCTGTCCTTGCCAAGGCCTACCCAAATTGCAGATTCCTGGGCAAAATGAAAGGTCAGTGATGCTTTAAGTCACTAAATCCTGAGGTTGATTTATTACACAACAATTGATAATTGAGAACAGAGAACAGAGTTTGGTATCTGAACGCTGCTGGAACAGACCCTAAAATCTGAGGCCCTGATGCTTGCACCAGGTGGCAGGCAGAAGCCTCGACAGGCCTTGGTGCAGGCTAAAATGGAAGCAAGAAAAATATAATTGGAAGCTGGAAGAAAGGGGATCCTTGCCACGTAGTGACAGAAAGTTTGGTAACATTACCAACTGAAGGAGTATAGAAAAACTTCCTGGGGTGCCTGGGAGCCTCAGTGGGTTAGGCGTCTGACTCTTGATTTCGACTCAGGTCATGATCTCATGGTTTGTGAGATCAAGCCTCAAGGCAGGCTTGCATTGGCAGCACAGAGCCTGCTTGGGATTCTCTCTCTCCTTTTCTCCCTGCCCCTCGCCCCCCTCTTGCACACACACACTCTGTCTAAATAAAAATAAATAAATAATGGGGCGCCTGGGTGGCTCAGTCGGTTAAGCATCCGACTTCGGCTCAGGTCATGATTTCACAGTTCGTGGGATTGAGCCCTGCGTCAGGCTCTGTGCTGACAGCTCAGGGTCTGGAGCCTGCTTTGGATTCTGTGTCTCCCTCTCTCTGCCCCTTCCCCGCTCATGCTCTGTCTTTCTCTGTCTCTCAAAAATGAATGAAAGTTAAAAAAAATTTTTAAATAAATAAATATAAATAAAAACTTCCTATTAAATTTAGTCATATGGCCAAGGAGACTCCAGGCAGAATGCAGACATGCCCACTGGCTTCCTGTCACTGCCTAGGATACAGTGCAAGAAAAGAGAAGTGAGTTAAAGAATACATCATTCAATATGAAGGTGCTAGGATTTGCTGAATCTGAAAATAAAACTACTTTCTTATTCCTAGTCTCTGGAGATAGCAAATGATTCTTGAAGGAAGAGAAGGTCTCAGTCTATAGATCAAATCAAGGGTGGGAGATCTAACATGGTGAATCATAGAAACTTTCAGACAGACACAAGGCCCCCTGGTAATCTTAAACACACTCCCAAGACCCTCTTCATTCAAGAGTGCGTCCAAGAATCCCAAGGGCTCTGCCCCTCAGCGTTCTCACAGATGGCCCAAAATGGAGGAAGGCTTCTCTTGGAGAGGTACGTCATGGCTTTTGCCTAAAGGAGTGAGGATTTGCCATTCTGAATGGACTGGAAGTGTCCTGTCAGGATCCTGAGGGAAGTGCCTTTTCCCTGCTCAGGTTCCCCCACCCCCACCCCCGCTGTGGAGTATAGATCAAAAGGAAACAGAAACCACATTGTGTGCAAAAGACGCAAAAGAATGATGACCACCCTGGCCCTGGCACGGCCGGTGAGGAGACCCCATTGGCTGGAAAGTCTGTTAGCCAAGGGCCTGCACTGTCATCCGGAAACAGAGAGGTAAGAAGGTAAGCTCCCATCCCAGCTAAGTCTCCGATCAGACCTCACCGATTTTCTCAGCTGATCAAAGAACTAAGCACAAAACCCAGGCCCCATATACAATATACCATCTCAAGAATTTTCCTCGGGATTCTAAAAAGAGATTACTCACATTTGAAAGAGGGATATCTCTGCCTCCTGAATGATACATCTCCTCCCTTGGGCTTAATAGAGACACATCCACCTGTATTCCTCAGGAAGATATATGGATTAAGAATGGCAAAAACACTAACTCAGAAGCAAGATTGTGTTCAATCTTCTTTTTTTTCTCTTAGCAAATGGGGCCATAATTCCAAGTAAATGGCATGTGAAGCTGTTAAGACCCAAGCCCCACATTCACATTTCGATGTTGCACTGGTTGTAAATAATAC
This sequence comes from Neofelis nebulosa, assembly GCF_028018385.1. Taxonomy (NCBI): domain Eukaryota; kingdom Metazoa; phylum Chordata; class Mammalia; order Carnivora; family Felidae; genus Neofelis; species Neofelis nebulosa. The sequence continues at coordinate 3,030,190 of NC_080794.1, read as the reverse complement.
GCCTGACTGCATCAGGAACCAAATTGCTCGTTAACTGCCAACATTAGTTGTTTAATGATCTGAATACCAGAAGATGCCAATTATTGTATTCCTTCTTAAAATGCCATTTAAAACCCATACATGTAATTATTATACCTTTTCGTTAAATTTTTATGATTCTTCTGAATCTGCTGAGCTGGAGGCTCACTCAACCTATAAAACTCAGAGAATACTTGAAGGATGCCATTATATAACTAGATTAAAACTCCATTTGTCGGGGCACCTGGGTGGCTCTGTCAGTTAAGCATCTGACTTCGGCTCAGGTCATGATCTTGCGTTTCATGAGTTCAAGCCCCGCGTCAGGCTCTGCGCTGACAGCTCAGAGCCTGGAGCCTGCTTCAGATTCTGTCTCCCTCTCTCTCTACCCCTCCCCTGCTCATGCTCTGTCTCTGTCTCTCTCTCTCTCAAAAGTAAGTAAACATAAAAAAATTAATAAAAAAAAAAAAAAACCTCCATTTGTCACACCTGGACTTGAGTCCCTGCTCTGCCACCACTGAGCTGACTGAGTGAACTTAACCAACAGATATACCCTCAACCTCCTGATCTGTTCACTGGGACCTCAGTATCTCTCCCACCTACCTCATACAGCTGTTGTGAACATAGAATAAAATAACAGCACACAGGAGGGGTACCTGGGTGGCTCAGTCAGTTACGGGTCTGACTCTTGGTTTCAGCTCAGGTCATGATCTCCCGGTTTCATGAGTGTGAGCCCCAAGTCAGGCTCTGAGCTGACAGCATGGAGCCTGAGTGGGATTCCCTGTCTCCCTCTCTCTCTGTCCCTCCCCCACTCATGCTATCTCTGTCTCTGCCAAAATAAATAAATAAACTTAAAAAATATATAGAGGAACATTTAAAAGCATTCTTCAAATGACAGGGTAAGATACTATTTTCAGAGACTTGTGTTTTCGACCTACTAATTGATGGGAAAATATATTCCTAATAACCACCAGATTAAGGAGGGATTATGATCCACTGAGAATCCTCCAGAAATCTAATATCTCTGACTAGTATGTTGAATGATTACATCACCTTGTCTCATGTCATCGTTTTCTCTTCCTATAGGAAGGGGCTGACCACATCCAACAAGCTTCATGGAGCCTCTGCAGCTACATAATGCTATACAAGCATCTGCTAGAATTATATGGCATGAGGATTAACTCTAGTCTCTCAACTCATAAAGAAACAGAAACTGGGGAGTCCAAAACATGGTACACTGTTTACACTGTGTAAACACTGATAAATGTGTTTACTGATAACTTATCTTTTATTACATGTGCCTATGTAGTTTTGTTTTTTTAAGTTTATTTATTTTGAGAGAAAAAGAGACAGCATGAGTGGGGGAGGGGCAGAGAGAGGGGGGAGAGAGAGAATCCCAAGCAGGTTCTGTCCACACTGTCAGCCCAGAGCCCCGTGTGGGGCTCGAACTCATGAACCCGTGAGATCATGACCTGAGCCGAAATCAAGGTCGGATGCTTAACCGACTGAGCCACCCCGGTGCCCCTGTGTATATGCAGTTTTAAGAGTCTTATCCATCCCTTTACAAGATGGGCGTGGTGCCCATTTACTCCATGAGTTTTAGTGAAACTTCCCACAAAAGCTCTGAAATGTCCAAGTCTGATATGGGTTATGGGGAGGAGGTTACTCGAGGACGGAGCCCGGGTGTGGTGGCAGCCGTCACTACGCCGTTCAGCTGCTTCAGTGTCTGCACCGAGTTCAGTTACCTGATACGGCTAGCATTTTGGCTTCAAGCAGCGCCGGCAGTTGGATTTCAATATCATTTACTCTCTTCCTGAGAGTGCTGCAGATTCTCTCGCTCATACACACCTAGAAGGAGAAAAATGGCCATGAACCATCGTTTACTCAGGTAAAACTCAGAAAGCAATGGAGCAGCCGGCCAGAGGCTTCTGCGTCTGCAAGTAATTAAGAGGGGTGGTAAAGAGTGACTGAAGGAGAGTTCTTTAAAAGCAAGCAACGTAAACAGAAAGAAGTAAAAGAGGAAAGAAGGGAGGAGGGAAGACGGAAGGAAGGGAAGGGGGAGGACTAAATAAAGTGGGCATCGGGGGCACACTTCAAGCATTAGGTCCTATACCTTCACCACATCTAAACACAAAAATGACAAGAGTTAACACACCAAAGTGCAACCACAAACCACAATAACCTCACCACTCTGCCCACTCCCTCCTCAGGGTTACTCCCGCCTGAAATACTCTTGACCCAAGTGACTTAGCCCACTCACACCTTTCCGGCCTCTGCTCACACACTGGCTGGAAGAAAGGCCCGGCTGATGAGCCATGTACGATGGCAACCCCCTCAACCCTCCCGTCTTCACCCTGCATGATGATTTTCCATAGTGACTTCTCCAGCTGACACTATTTGTTTCTGTGCCTCAGTTTTTCTAGAATCTCTGTCCCCTAGGATGCAAGCTGTCTGTGAGCAGGGACTTTGCTCTGTGTCTGGTACACAGTAAACAGTAAGTAAAGGTGCACAGCAATTGAGATCAAGGGCAGAGCGGCAGGCTAATTACTAGTAGATGTTGTCTAATGAAACTTTAAGGGCAGATAGTTGCTGGCAAGTCATATTTGAAAAATAGACAAGGAGACCTCAATGAGCTCTATAAGTTTTATTATGTCTTTTTCCAGGATGCTCCAAACACTTCCTATGTTCTTTCTTTGCTCTTTCAAAAACAGCAAAAATGTTAAATCTCACATTCCTTTTCCAAATGTCTTAGGTTATCTTTTACTTTCTTTGAAACTGAAACATCACATTTCTTTTCTTTTATTTAAAGCGAAACCCCAGGACGCCGGGGTGGCTGAGTCAGTTAAGCATCTGACTTCGGCTCAGGTCGTGATCTCATGGTTCATGAGTTCGAGCCCCATGTCAGGCTCTGTGCCGATAGCTCAGAGCCTGGAGACTTCTTCAGATTCTGTGTCTCCCTCTTTCTCTGCCCCTCCCCTGCTCACACTCTGTCTCTCTCTCTCTCTCTCTCAAAATAAATAAACATTAAAAAAATAAAAAGCAAAAACTCCATATTCAATTGATATCTACACTCAGATAAGTGAGCTACCTAGAAAAACATCCAGTTCAACAAAAGCACACAGCTCAGTTGAATAACAATGAACATGTGTACAGAGACATTTTGGGTGTTCCACAAAGGATGTTACCTAGAAACGTCCCCCTCTTCTTGCTAAAAATCTGGTTCCATTCAAAGACTAAAATTAACCCACTTGGGTTCACAGAGCCCAGAGAAAATACAAAATTTAATTTCCCCAGAAGAATCTAGATCTTGCTAGATACCATCGACTTTAATTGTTGTGCTTATCTTAGACTTAAATTGAAATTATTTTTGGAATCAAAGCAGACCTCACCCATCCTGCCTAAAACATTATACTATTTCTTTCATGGCCTTAAATATGTTCTTTTCCATAAGCAGCTGTAATTTCCCAGATCTCTTTATAAAACTCATTCTCTGATGAAGGCAACAGCGTGGTGGCCTCTACACCAAAGCTGGAATCAGCGGGGATGAGCGTCCCCATGTCCCAAGTGATTAATTCCTAGACCCTCACGGTGGTCCTGACATTTGTCAGGAAGTCAGAACTGGTTCTTCAAAAGAAGATGCTCTGGATTCCTCCTCCCAGCACCCGGTCTCAGGTTGGCCCAGTGCCCGACGATGGCTCATCCCTTTCCATCCATCTAAGAATGTCATCGGAGGTCCGAGAACACTGCTGCTAAGTCCGTAACACGTGCTGTGATTCTTATGTCTCATCCAAAGTCCGTCCAGTCTTTCTGATTTTGGTAACAGTTTCTGCTAATCATAATTGGGCCAGTTTCTCCTTTGTTGAGCAAACCTATCCTTCAAGCTGTCACTATTAATATGAAACAGCTTCTCTAAATCTTATTAAATTGCAATGTACCTTCTTTCAGGCACTGCTGGATGTAATCGAATATCTACCAATCTCCAGCTATTCCATTTATTTCCAACTATTTCTTCCATCTCATTTATCCTTTAATTACCTGGTGTGGGTAACCATTAGAGTCAAAGGAATGTAATGAATGAAGGAAGGCCCCATCTCTCTTTGGGGGAGGAATCAAAACAATATCAGGTCTATGTGTCTAACATACTGAAGGAAGAAAACTGGGCCAAGCTGCAATTTTTACCTCAAGGTGTTGAGTCAGTCGAGTCCAGAGTGCAAAGTTGTTTTTTTGTGACTGAGCAGTTTTGTTTCAATTCTGTGTGGACTCATCTATGCCCCCCCCACACGTACACAATCATGGCTGTGTGCACGTACACACCCACCTATACACACATACACGCCCCGGAAAATCTGCATCTCCTTTTAATTTCCAGATAAAATTGGACCCTGAGGAACTCATTACCAAATAGAGCTTTCAGATTTACACTTTAAAATCTTAGATATGAATTCCTTAATCTTATGGAAAAGCAAGGGGATTATAAGTTTTTTTGTCAGTGCGTGAGAGCAAGTATGCAAACAAAGCCAATCACTTTCAGCATTTGGGCAAATCCAAGAGCTTTCACAGTAGCTGGAGATTATCAACAAATCCTACTATCATGTGCGTATGTCAATATGTGTGTGCACAGTATAAAATGTCCCGTAAAACACACTCATACATAAACACCATGCGTATTTTGTCATTGGCACACCTGCATGCTCACTGCTGGGGCAGGGACTCGTTCAGATTACACACAGCATGCTCCAATACTCAATAAGCCCAAACACTGGAGTGATTCCACCTTTTAATTCTGGGCAAAAATTAGGATGCACCTGGGGCGCCTAGGTGGCTCAGTTGGTTGAGCGTCTAACTCTTGATTTCGGCTCAGGTCAAGATCCCAGCATCACGGGATCGAGTCCTGAACTGAGCTCCGCACTGAGTGTGGAGCCTGCTGGAGATCCTCTCTCTCTCTTTCTTTCTCTCTCTCTGCCCCTCTGCCCCTTCCCCCCACTAGTGCTTGCTCTCTCGCTCTCTCTCAATTAATTAATTAATTAATTAAAAGAAATTAGGATGCACCTGATAAATGGCACATATTTACATCAGAAAATCCAGGAGAAGGAATCCTCCTACCCCCTGCCCCGTGCAGGAAGCTGGGGCCTCTCCTCACCTCCCCAGTGGCTCCCCCTGGAGGTCACCTGGCAAACATCCATAGAACATGAACACTGGTCGGCAACATCACCGAAACATACAAGGTACGCCCTCTAGCACCTTCCCTGCTGCTTCGCGTGACAACGTGGGTAAACTGAGCCAGTCTCCCTTGAGCAGGAAAGAAGGTCTCTCAGCACATACAGTATGAGAACACATGACAAAAGCCCTTTACCAGAGTCCTACCAGGGGGATTCAGCTCCTGGCGTGGCTCCCGATAAAGCAGTGCCTCAAATTTCATCTTGCTCTTCTCCAGGCAAACCTTCTGGCAGGACATAACCACCCATCAAACCACTGGGGTGTGATTTTGTAGCAAAACCATTTCACGGTTTTTGGTTTGGCTTTAGTTTTGGATTTTTTTTTTTGTTGTTGTTATATTTTTGTTTGTTTGTTTGTTTGGTTGGTTTGTTTCTGGAAACAGACACAAAAACTGAAAAAAAGAGAGCCAGAATAATTGTGGACACTTCTGCCGACAACACAGCCCCAGTCTCAGCTCAGCTGTGGTGATCTGTGAGTCCCTTGGCAGGTCTTCCTGACCTCCCCTGGGCACTGAAAATGAAAAAAAAACCATTTCTTCCAGGACAGTGGATTCTTATCTGCTTTGCTCTTTGCTCTGAAACCCATTCTTTTTACATCCTGGTCATCTCATAACTACCCCTGGCTCCCAGACTTAACACAAATAATTAACAATTCCTACCCAGTTCTGTGCCACACGTGTAGTAGTTCACAGAGTAATTGATCCTTCTCGGTCACATATAACTATCTCTGCAGGGAAGGATTCTGTTTTGTAAACTGTGGTTACCCTAACTAACCACGACATTGACTATTTAATTGACTGTGTGCTCCCAGGGAATAATGCAGGAGTATGCTCTCTCCACACCAACTGAAGGCCTGATACGAAGTATACGTGGCAGTGAAAATGGACAAAATGACTCTGAACTCAACTTAAAAATTTAGAACATAAACACCTGCTACGCCTTTTCCAAACTTGTTTGTGCAGATCCCTGAACCCTGTCCTCCTGGAAGAAAAGCAATTGATTTCTTGGATTACTCCCATCCCCAAAGCCTCTTCATGCAAAAGCATTTGAGGGTACCCAGAAGCACTCATTTCTGTCCCCTAACACTGACAGTTCCTGGTGAAGCAAAGGCCAAACCAATCAATCACTGGGGGACCACAAGCCAGGACCCCCACCACGGAGCAGCCCTCGCTCCCGGCTGTTTGGCCTCATCACCTGGCCTGTAGGATGGCTTTGTAAAGTCTACACTTCTTGTGGAGCCATCAGCTAGACACAGAATTTCATGTGAGCTAGATATCACATAAGTTGAAAGATAACTTCAGAGACTTCTTTAGAAAGTGGGCACAGAAAGGTACTTACCTTAGCGGTGAGTTCCTTCAGTGACAAGTTGAGGGTTTTTATCCGTTCCCGGAGGCTGGAAGAATTAGAAAGAAGACATTGGTCTTCTTGGGATCATAGTTCAATACCACCAAATATAGGAACACGGTGAAACAGTGAGCCTTCCATCAGCCCAAAGGCTCAACAACAGTGGGAAACATGATGCCAGATTGGTTCCATTTGACTGTGGAATTAACATGTTGCTAGGAAGCAGATTTCTCCTCCTTAATTACGCTCTACTTTGGCTAGTACTAAAATCTGTTATTTCCATAGTGCACATCTCCATACTGCATAGATAGGGTGAAGGAACAACCCAGATGTGCTCCTCCTAGCAGGAAAGAATGAAAATGTACACAGGATGGTCTACACAGGGTAGCATTTCACAGGCAGTAATCAAATATGATCTATTCAGCTACACTGTGCAATCCAACAACTATGCACAGAGCACTGTGTTTAGCAGTGAGGTGGAACATATAGGAGATACGTGTATTTAAAGGACATCCGACATAGATTATCCTCACTCTCTTTAGGCTTATCCCTTCTTCTTTTTTCTCCTAAGCACTATCCACCTTGACACTTCTGTTATTCAGGTAATTTCTCTCTACCCCCACGGGAATATAAATTCCACCACTGCAGCAACTGTCAGTTGGGTTCACACCCGTATCCTCAGTGCTTAAAACAATTCCTGCAGCGTATAAGCAGGCATTCATTTGAGACCTGCAGAATGAATAAATGAACGAAGGAATGAATGAAACTAAGTATCAGACCTTATTTCCAATGTCGTTACCAAAAGAGAGGAAGTACACCCAGACAATCAACTCCAATATAAAACAAGATGAAAAATTACTATTGAAAATAGAAATCCAGTGTTAGGGGGTGCCTGGGTGGCTCAGTGGGTTAAGCATCTGACTTCAGGTCAGATCATGATCTTGCCATTCTGAATTCAAATCCTACATCCGGCTCTGTGCTGACAGCTCAGAGTCTGAAGCCTGTTTCAGATTCTGTGTCTCCCTCTCTCTTTGCCCCTCCCCTGCTCACACTCTGTCTCTCTCTCTCTCTCAAAAATAAACTAAGAAAAAAAGAAAGAAATAGAAAGAAAGAAAGAAAGAAAGAAAGAAAGAAAGAAAGAAAGAAAGAAAGAAAGAAATCCAGGAGGATCAAACTGTTACGTAAAGACTGTCACAGGCAGATACCGTCTCCAAGGGCACAGTGGAGACAGTAAGTTAGGTAGCGATTTAGGAAAACAAGTGATTAGGTGGAAAGCTTCCTGGAAGAGGCAGAAAGTGAACTGGGCCTCAAGGGGAAAAGGGAAGGATGAAACTCCAGGGAAAAGATGAGGCCAGCTGGACCATACGGTTCACAGAGGTGAACTGTGATGGATGAGAAGGGGAAAGACTGTTTCTAAAGGGAGGGAGGAGGGGCAAGGACAGAAGGGGAGAAGTCTGCCTGCATCTGAAATGTGTGCTTACTCGTTTAGGAAAATAAGTGGGGGAAACGCTAATGTTTGTTTAATCTCAGTGGTGGGTAAATGAGTGTATGTTACATTTTCCAATGTATTTAGAATATTTACAGTCAACACAATCCTTAAAGGAATATCAGGGACTGGCTCTAGTCAATACTGAAGGCCGGGCGAAGAAGTTCTGAGCTTTATTCCACAGGCAGTGGGAAATTACTCCAGTTTTGAGCAGGAGAGCAATAAGAAAGAAACGGGGCTTTTCAGGAAAATTAATTGGGCAGCACTGTGAGAGGGGGTTTGGAGGGAACACTGAACGGGACAAACCAGGCAGGCACCTTCAGCAGAAACCCAGCTGTGAAGCCGAAGGGCGGGCACAGAGCATGGAAGTCAGGAAGGAAAGGAAGGCCTGGAACCCTTCATTACGTTGATGCTGAAAAGCATAAGCTCTGGAGCTTTTTGTTCATCATTCATTCATTCATGCATTCACATACTCATTAATTCTTTCAATATCTACTGGGCTCCTAGTAAGTTAGGAACTTGGAGCATAAAGACATGGTTCCTGCCCTCAACAGCTCACTGCTTCTCAACAGTAGCCAAAAAAGAAAAAGAAAAAAATTAAAGAAAAAAAAGTTACAGGTACTAGAAGAGCAAAATGGTGAGCTGCAAAAGTGAGAAGGCCAGGTTTCCTGGGGTGTGTAGGGGGCGGGGGGGTGGCGTTCGAAAACAGCTGCTGCAGCAGGGGTCGCAAACGATGACAGGCAGGTTGCCAGTCTGCCTGCCTGCTGCTGTTCTTCGGCTGTAAGAACTGGCTTTGAAAGTTGTCGCCTCCACCATCTGTGACTTCTGAGTACAAGCAAGTTAGTGCCCACTGCAAATGCCCTAGAACTGGGGCAGGCCCATTCTAAACAAGTCGTCCCCACTTTAGACCTCCGTCCAGCAGAGGAGGGGTGCCCAGGCCAGCCGGGGTCGGAGGAGAGCTGACAAACAGCAGGGCACCAGGCAGCAGAGTTTTCTGAATCCAGGAGTCACGATGTGACAAAAATCGGTGTGGGAACAGTGGGAAGGCGCATGTGGAATCCTCCCTGGAGAATTCTAGCCGGCTGGATGCAGACTGGCTCTTCTGAAGGGAGGTAAGTTTGGGTGGCATGCTAACACAGAGGGCAGGGAGAAGATGCCCCTTGAGATGCTGGGGAGAGAAGGGCAGAGGGTGCCAAAGATGCGCCTGGACCGATTCTGCCTGATTCCAGAGGCAGCACCAGCTTCCTGCTGCTAATGTCTGCTGTCCGAACTTCAAACTTGCCGAGGGCGGAGATGCACTTTCCCTCTCCAGGCTCATGGGAGCCCATTCAACTAATAACTTTTCAGCAAACGGTCCACCACGAAATTGATGCTGCGTGAGCATTTAATAGTATTTTATAAGGAGGTGTTCCCAGCCACACACACAGACCAGTTCATGCATTAACAATGAAGACAGATAGGTATCGGGTCCACCTGCTGACCCTGAAAATGTAGCTGACCAAGAGGCAGTGCCTTTAGCTACTGCTCAATAGGTCAAGCACTAGCCTTCCAGGGGTTGACACAGTTCGTTGGCCTTGGCTCAGCTCTGGTCCTATCCCAGAAAGAAGATGAGTCTCCTCTCAAATATCCATGTTAGAGCAGGGAGGCAGTGATGCGGATAATTGAATGCATTGTTTCATATTTGATTTGATTTATATTTAATTTATTTAATTTATGCTGTATTGCTTTTTGCAGTAGATTTACCTCCCTAATTATGTTTTGCTCAGGCTAATATTAACATTGGTTGCATCCCTGGGGATGAACGCAATGAAATGAAAGCAATGGGGGGGACAGAAGAATATGAATAATCTACACACCAGGCTAGTGGTTTTCAAGCTATTTTTAGTAGCAGAACTCTTTCCAACAAATGTTACATAGAACCATAATATATAAAACACGCAACAGGAGATCCGTTCTGATTGAGGGTGGGTGTCTGGCCTGGGGTACAAACGATGTCACAATGACCCCACACACTTAGTGTTCTACCATCACACTGTGGCCCCTGAGCCAGGATTCCAGGAGCAGGAATTCAAATTGAAAACCACCAAATTAGAGAAGTTAAATGTTTGCAAACAAGAGTTACATGTACCTCAATGATTAAAACTCATCCCCATGTTTGTTTCAAGCTTGTATACTGTTAATGACATTAAGAACTGTCTTCTCAGATCCAATTACACTGTATCCTAGAAGCACATATACCGTCTCCACAAACAACGTTTTAACAAACACACGAGACCTCACTTACTCAAATGTATCTTTTGTTCAAAGCAGCTATGCTAGGAATAGGAGCGTCAGACATTTATTGAGCGCTTACTACGTACCAGGCACTTCTCCATATTCCTCACACACATTAGCATTTTAAATTCTCACAACTCCGTGAAGTAGGTACTATAACATCTACATTTTCAGACAAGAAAACTCAAAGAGAGATGTAAGTACCTTTCCCAGGGTTAACCAGCTGGTAAATGGGTCAATGATGACCCAAGCAGTTCCGCTGTCTATTCTCCTGACCGCTAGCTAACTTAACCTGTACCACCTCTCCTGGAAGCCGTTGTACTTATTCAAACATGCTCTCATTGTCCAGACTGGCGTTTAGAATCCTACTTTATTATTTTTTTTATTTTTTTAATGTTTATTATTTATTTTTGAGAGAGAGACAGAGCACGAGTGGGGAAGGTGCAGAGAGAGAGAGAGACACAGAATCTGAAGCAGGCTCCAGGCTCTGAGCTGTCAGCACAGAGCCTGACGCTGGGCTCGAACCCACAAACTATGAGATCATGACCTGAACCGAAGTCGGGTGCTTAACGCACTGAGCCCCTAGAATCCTATTTCAGAATTACGTTAAATTGACAATACAATCAATATCATGATTTGTGAATGCACATTATTCTTCACTCACAAACTGGTGTTTAAATCAAATGACCAAAATTCACCTTCAACACATGAAGCCTCAGAAAAATCAAGACTGCTGGCAAGAATGTGCTGCAGAGAAAGCAGATCAGGGGCAGATGGGTCCGGAGCTAGTGGTGGCAAAGGGAAATCGAGGGCAAGGAGGTCAGTTTTGAGTGGACTGTGTTCCCCGCACCCCAATTCATTAGTTGGTGTCCTCATCACGGACTTTATTTAGAGACATGGTCTTTACAGAGGCGATCAAGTTAAAGCAAGGTCATTAGGGTGGGCCCTAATCCAGCATGCCTGGTGTCCTTATGAAAAGGGAGAGTTCAGATACAGACAGACACACACACAGAGGTGACCATGTGAAGACACAGGGAGAAGACAGCCATCAAAAAGTCAAGGAGAGAGGCCTCACAAGAAACTGAAACTGCCAACACCTTGATCTTAGACTTCTAGCTTCCAGAATAGTGAGACAGTGGATTTCGGTTATTTAAGCTGCCCAGTGTGTGTCATACCTTGTTAAAGTCGCCCAAGAAACCTAACACAGGCGGGATTTTCAATTTTCAACTGAAATTAACACACAATGAATCATATGTATTATTAAGATCATACATACTGGGTCCAACATGAAAAAAGTCACTTCCTTATGTAGCAGCAGGCAGACAGCAGACAACATGATATCTCTTTTGTTTGCTTCAGATTAACAAATGGTTTCATGCTCTTTTTTTAATAAGTTTAAAAAAAATTTAATGTTTATTTTTTAAATTTTTTAATGTTTATTTATTTATTTTAATATTATTTATTTTTGAAAGACAGAATGTGAGTGGGGGAGGAAGAGAGAGAGAGAGAGAGAGGGAGACACAGAATGTGAAGCAGGCTCCAGGCTCTGAGCTGTCAGCACAGAGCCCGATGTGGGGCTCGAACCCAGGAACCGCGAGATCATGACTGGAGCCAAAGTCAGATGCTTAACCGACTGAACCACCCAGGCTCCCCAAGACGGTTTCATTTGCAACCCACCCAAGTGGCAGACCGAGAGAGGTTACAGCAACAGACATATGCAGGATGTGAATGTTCTCATTGGTAGCGTGGTAACTACAGGTTTGAGGGGCAGCCATAAGAAAATTTCACATAAGAATGCCTTTGATTTAAAAAAAAAAAAATGATTAGGAGACCACTGGGTTAGTACAGGAGCTCACAAATAAATGCCTGAGCTTCAGGTTAGGGATGAAAAGGGGCTCCCTGAAACACTCCTGCAATATCACGGGAATGCTACTGCAAAAATATCAGTAATAAAATATCAGTGTCAAAAATATCAGTAATAAAACATTCAGTTTGGGGAGAGACAGATTGCTTTTCAGCAATAACTAGAAGGGGAAAGGGAATGGGAGTCAATCGTGGTAACTAATCTAAACAGTACAAGCCAAGACTGGTCAAGGGCCAGGAGGAGGTATGTGCTGGAGACCCTCAGCCCAGTAATCTGGGTTCGATGACTCAGGGTGAGGAACAGTTCTAAGGAAGAACCACCTGTGCCGCTGCCACTCTGGCCCGTGGACACCGCCTCTGAAATGCCGCAAAGGCCTGTGAACTGGTCCCCGCTCCACCCTCACAACTGATCAGCTCAGATCCTGCTCCCGTACACCCAGGGAAAGCCGAGGACCAACGCAGCCGCCTGCCACCAAATCTCTGACCGCCTCTCCCACAAGGTCCACTTCGCTGGCTCTGCCCCACCACAGAGGCCTGACAGCTCCTCCAGTCCGCCCTGGCGGGGGTAGGGTGCAGGCCCCTCTGTCTGGACGCTCCCGCTGCCCCCTTCCATCTTACCCCCTCAGTGAGCCCAGCCTGACTACTCCATGTCAGATTGCAAATTCACATCCTCTCCTGTTTCCTCAACAACAGCATTCACTACCTCCTAACCCACTGTGCGGTCTACTTAGTCATTATGTTCATTGTTTCTGCCTTCTCCCACTAGAAAGAAAGCTGCACAGGCGCAATGATCTTCTGTGGATGGCACATAGTGGGTGCTCGATATTTGCTCCCTGGGTGCTAATCACCTTCTTGTCTTCTTCCTAAGGAATACAGTAGTCCCTGCCTTTTTTGTGGTCCACCTTCCACGGTTCTAGTCACCGGTGGTCAACCAGTCTGGAAGCAGGCGACGCTCCTTCTGAGGTCTCGTCAGAAGGTCAATAGTACACTAACCGCTATGTCACAACACCTCCATCACCCGCCTCACTTCATCCCATCACGGAGGCATGTTTTCATGTCACGTCATCACAAGAGAGAGACCACGTACACATAACTTTTATCACAATACATGGTATAATTGTTCCATTTTATTATTAGTTACTGTTGTTCATTATTAGTTATTGTTGTTAATTTATAACTTAAACTTTATCATAGGTATGTATGTAGAGGAAAAAACACAATATATGTGGGGCTCAGTGATACCCACGGTCTCAGGCATCCACTGGGTGTCTTGGGACGCATCCCCATGGATAAGGGGGGCTGTGGTAGGTGAGGCCTCGTGGGAACCCTCACCTCTCTCAGAGGCACCGTCAAAGCAGGATGGTGGGAGGTTCCACCTCTGTCCTCACTTCCACTACAGCCCCAGCATCAGTGAAGATTAAAGGCCATGACTGATCTTGACTGCCCTGCTGTAGGTGGAGCTTTATATGAGGAAGAAGAGGTTTAAAACCCAGTGTCTAGGGGCACCTGGGTGGCTCAGTCGGTTGGGTGTCTGACTTCAGCTCAGGTCATGATCTCGAGGTTTGTGAGTTCGAGCCCCGCGTTGGGCTCTGTGCTGACAGCTCGGAGCCTGGAGCCTGCTTCGGATTCTGTGTCTCCCTCTCTCTCTGTCCCTCCCCCACTCATGCTCATGCTCTCTCTCTCTCTCTCTCTCTCTCAAAAATAAATAAACATCAAAAAAAAAAATGGGGCGCCTGGGTGGCTCAGTCGGTTGAACATTCAACTTCAGCTCAGGTCATGATTTCACAGTTCATGGGTTCGGGCCCCATGTCGGGCTCTGAGCTGTCAGCACAGAGCCTGGAGCCTGCTTCGGATTCTGTGTCTCCCTCTCTCTCTGTCCCTCCCCCGCTCATGCTCATTCTCTCTCTCTCTCTCTCTCTCTCAAAAATAAATAAACATTAAAAAAAATGGGGCGCCTGGGTAGCTCAGTCGGTTGAACGTCCGACTTTGGCTCAGGTCATGATCTCCCGGCTCGTGGGTTCAAGCCCCATGTTGGGCTCTGTGCTGACAGCTCAGAGCCTGGAACCTGCTTTGGATTCTGTGTCTCCCACTCTCTCTCTCTGCCCCTCCCCCACTTGTGCTCTGTCTCTCTCTATCAAAAATAAATGTAAAAAAAAAAAATTTTAAACCCAGTGTCTTTTCGTTAAGATCTCCATCTCTTAGAACTTTTCCTAAATTCCATCTCTTAGAACTCTTGCTCTGTTTGACTTGTATCTTTTGGATAGTTTCTTTTCATCGACTATGTATGGGCTGTACAGTTTTCCACAAAAATTCGTATCTTGAAGTCCTAACCCCCACCCCCCCCACACACACACATCTCAGAATGTGACCTTATTTGCAAATAGGATCATTGCAAATGTACTTAGTTAAGAGGAGCCTGTTAAGGGGGGCCCTGCTCCACTATAACTGGTATCCTTATAAAAAGGGGAAATTTGGACTCAAAAACACATACAGGAGGACAGTAGGGAGAGACACAGAAGAACATCACCTACAAGCCAAGGAGAGAGACTTGGAACAGATCCTCCCCTCAAGGCCCTCAATAGGGCCAGCCCTGCCCATACCTTGATCTTGGACACCTAAGCACATAAACGTCTCTGTTTAAGCCACCCACCTGCAGTCCTTTGTTACGGCAGCCCTAACACACTCATCCACACTGGCATGGGGAGGGGGACGTGTGGAGAGCCAGAAGGCCGGAAGGACAGACCAGGGCTGTGCAAAGGGCACCCAGAGGTCTCAGCCTGGAGCCTGTCTCCAGCCAATGCAAATGAGTCCTCTCTGCGGCCGAGCTGCCAAGGCCAGAGGTTCACTCTGTAAAGCTCGGAGTGACAGTGCAGACAGCATCTTGCTCATCTTATTCAGAAGACCTATCGCCACATTAGGTATCTATTTGCTTAAAGAATCCCACCCCATAGTCAAAGAGCAGCAAATAGCAGTTCACTCGCTATTTCTCCAGACTTAGGGAGGCATATCTCAAAAGCCTTTTAAAGAAACTTGAAGCTGCACCCTCTCTTAGTAATACTTTCAATGTTTCCCATAGATCCAGACATCAGAGGGCCCTGCCCTGATCCTCTCTACTCCTGGAGTGAAGCATCCACAAGGCCAAAGGTACTTGCCCATCCAGAACTGGGCCAGGCAGCCAAGACCAGAAGTGCCTTCCAGAAGAGCCTTGAGCCTGCTTCCTGCCACGGTGTCTTCTCAAGGTGGAGCACGGCACAGGGGACACACCTATAGGCCCAAGCAGTGGTCATACGGTGGCTACTTCGAAGGTATGGATATTTCTTGGACATGCAGGCCGAGTATCCACATGTAAAACCCATCAGAATCCCAGGGTGGAAAGATAGAGTCAGGGGGGCGTTCCCTTGGTCCCTCTTCCTCTGGTCCACAAACGTCAGGCAGGCCTGGATGAACTCCTGTGTGTTCGTGTCTTAGAGAAACTACCTCTCACTTTATGTGATATTCCTTTATTCTTTCTGCTTCCTCCTGTCGTCACCACCCCTGGCACCAGCCGTGGCCCTACATGTTAGACTCACACTCAGGATGCCAAGCACATACCGGCCCCAAACATGAGCCTTTCAACCACAAACCCCATCCCTACTCTTATCTGACCCTTGCTGACTACAAGAATACTAATGATGCTCCGAGAATTCCACCACCCCACTAACTCTCTGCGAGACTTTGCACGAGTCACTTTTTCCTGGAGCTCTATTTCCTTACCTGCAAAGCGAGAAAGTTGAGCCAAGTTATTTCTGAGAAACTTTCAATCCTACGATCTGAGATTCTTTTACTGTTCTGCCGTTCAAGATTCTCTTACCAACATTATTTTGTCTGCAGAGAGCCAGAGAGTCTAAAAGACACAGAGGTTATATAAAGTGCCAGAGGATGTTAGTGACAGAGGCAGAAATAGAGGCCAGACATCTGTCATTTTTCAAAGCAAGGCACGGTTTTTCAGCCCTCAGAACAGAGTTGTGCGGAAAATCTGCCGCCTATTGGCAGTCACCTGTCCATCTCTTTGCCTGGGTATATGTGGCCTGATGCTGAAGTTCCATTTTAGCAAAAAGCTCTGGGAAAGGAGGATTATCAATTTCATCTCCGAACAGCCTTCTCCCTGACCTCCTTTCTCTCTCCCCATTCGCAATTCTATCCCTTGTGTCTTGTTTAATAAAAATAAGTTAAAGAATGAGAGATTGTTACTAAGGCAAGTTAGAAATGACATAAAGGGCAAAATGACAGCCACCCTCGCAAAGGCATTACTTGGGTCTTGAATTTAAAAAAAAAAAAAAAAAAAGTGCAGGAATCCGTTGACATTAACAACCTTGCCAATTACTGCTCTGTCCTCTAACCTTCTGTCGGGGGCAAGTGGTTAAGGAAATGACAGCAAAAACAGCTTTAGGAAATGCAAGATTTTATCTCCTTGGCCTTTTCCTTCTTTGGACCCTTCTTGCCTCACGGTTGATAATGTCACATGTCATCAGTGGGACATACCCAGGGCACAGACCAAAAAAAAAAAAAAAAATGCTAAGAATTCCTCCAGACTTCAGATGATCTCGGGAAGGCACGATAGGGCACATGTACTCATCAGGAACAAGCCATTCTTTAAGTCTGTAAAAGCTATGGAGCTGGTTACCTGGAACATTTACCCTTGGGGAAGCCCTCATGGTGCAGTGGAGAGGGTTTGTGCCCAGGGGCCGAAGCTCTGACAACCTGTGGCCACCCTTACCACCTCTGGCACAGCACATAATTTCGGGCATGCTCAGTGGCAAGGACAGGAGCATGACAGCAGTGCCTGCTCACGTGACAGACACCCATATTCGTCCTGGGGACCTTGGGAAGAATGAAATCCAGAAAGATTTTTTAATAAATGTTCATACAAACAACTGTATCAGCATAAGAAAACAGCTTGAGTAATCTGACAGAAATCAAACAAATGGTTTTTAAACCAGGGTAAAGTAAATATGTGTGATATTTCCCTCTCTGCCCCAAGCAAAAGAGATTAAGTGAAAGAAATGAAGAAAAACAAGCCACAGAAACACTCCAATATTCAGTCCTTTGATTCGTTCTCTGGATATGGATGGATCTCATTAGTGACTCGTCCTCTTACTGAGTCTTTCTCTGAATTCCGGGGATCCTGTGTCTCAGCTCTAACTGAAACACTACACTCTCGAGAGTTATTGTGGTAAAGTCCGACTTCCCCAACTAACTCAGCAAACTGAGACGGAGATGTCGTATTTTGTAAGACTCTAAATTCTTAATAAAATGTATCTATGTAGCTTATGTAAGTACTCCTAAAGGGGACAGCAGAGAGAGAACGAGCAAGGATTTCCATCTTCTCGAAAAGACCTCCCGTGGTCAGTGGGGAGCTGATGCAAAGACAGCCAGCAGAGAGAACCAGGGCTAGCGCTGAATTCACTGAAATTGCAGAGCCTCACGAATTTACTGATAGGAATAAGACGGAGTGGATGTGCGCACGCGCGTGCGCATGCGCTCCTCGCCCCCACCCTTGCCAGTTCCCGCCCCCACTGGGAGAGTGCATGACACCACAAGAGTCACAGCTTGCCTCTGAGGCCAGGTCCGTTAACAATCACATGTTTATTTCCAACTGATTAACCTGGTATTTGGCTTACCCAGATACTCCTAGTGTTAATTCAAGCAGATCGTTCCGTGCTTCTCAAACCATCTTACTCCAAATCAAAAGTGTAATTCATAGGCCAGAAGCATTTAGATTTGCAGCTATTTGTCTATCTGTAAGGGATTTTAAGCTGTCTAATGAAGAAGAAATGAGAGCGGGAGTCAAAAATATGAAAAGCCTTACATTCAGATCTTAAATACTCTGCTCTTTACCCCTTCCTCTTACACACAAGGAGAAAATAAATTACCAGCCTTTTGAAGACTGGTAACCAAGTGGGCTCCACATTTTCAACTTTTATCATAACCCAAAGGTATTTAAACATTCAAAAAAATTTCAATTCTGGGCTATAGAGCTTTTCTCCACCAAATTCCTGTCAGTCTAATCCTTAAAAACACTACAATGTGGTTCAAGGGGGAAATGAGGTTGCTTCTGGGTTTACTCTGTTAAGGGATTCAAAGGCAACTTCAGATTTCCATTTCAATCACCGTCCCCCTAATTCCAACTACTTAATAAGTGACATCTCATTGCTTTTTTAAAGAACTACCCTGAACTGCTTGCATTTCCATTTAATATTAACATTGCAAAATGTGTGCTGTTTTCCTAAATTTATAGACATGTATACTTTCCATAACGATGAAGCTTGCCCAAAAGGTTGTACTTTCTGCTTTGGCTTTATGACGCTTTTCTGAGTCATCTTTAATTACCCGCTGTCTGTCGAAGAACAAGCATTCGCACAGTAAAGCCTGCAAAACAGTGTAAACCTTACATTTCTCTCAGGCTCTTTCAAAACCTGCTGACCAAGCAACAGATCTGTCAGATGCCTGAAACTAGAAAATATTATATATTTTATTTCCTAAAATGTTTCAATGGGTAGCCTAAAGATACACACATTTTACTAAAGACTTCAAAAATAGATTGTTGATGAACGAAATGAATGAACATCAGGAAAAAAATCCAGCTGCCTAAACAAGCGACTGAATAAAAAAATCAAACACCAATATCAATACAACTCAGAGAAAACTGAAGAAATTTGCCCAAAAGGATGTACAAAGTAGTCACGATAATGGCAGCCAAGACAAAGAGCTTAAGAAAAATGACCTTAATATATTAAGTGCAGGGTTTCTACAGAAACCTAGAGGTACTGTTTCGGGTTGTCCCAGCAGCCTAGGAATCAGCACAGAATGGGTTAATTAAATTAGTAATTAAATTAGTAGTTAAGAAGTGCTCTTAACTAACTAAACTGCCACCGACCAATGAGCTGGCATTTCCAACCTGGGACTATTCCCTACAGTCACTTGAAAAGGTTGTATCTGAGCAGAACTGAATTACCTCTCACTGGAAGTGCTTTCAACCTTCAGCTCAAGGTCTGAAGAACGGTCTAGGGGTGTGTTAAATTAACATCAAAGGGTCAGAATGGGGAACAGTAACGTGTAACCTACAAACAGGGAAACACTCTTGGGATATGTCAGGAATAAGAAAATCAGTGGAAAGGAATAGAAGATTGTAGGAGACACTCAAGTTACAAAGAAGTTAAGTACACAACAGTTCTCAAGGTGATCATCACGGAAAATAAAGCATTGAAACTGACCAGAAGAGAAACTTTTAAAATAGGCCACATGCATTCAGGTATGCGAGAGATGGCTCACAATCGCAATAATAGGAGAACTGGCTGCAATCACTTTAAAATGATTATCTCCCATCGTTAAGAATCCCTGGGGTTCTATCTGAAAATAGTTACTCTGATCGCTAAATTACAGAAGAGGAATGGATAAGTCTACAAATTACAAGCCTCCCAAGAAGAGCCACCTAAGTGACGACCGACATTGTAAATTCCTTGAAGGAAACAAAGCACAGAGACAGAAAATCATACTAAACTTAATCTAGCACAAAATGAAGTTTTTTTAAAAATATCTGTACGTAAGGGGAGATTCCTCCCCTGAACTTCTCAAATACACTCAACAAACACAGAGTTTTTTGTCTTCTTGGAGTGAGTGGCCACTGCACCCACCCAGAGAGGTGGTAGTTTCCTTCAAACCCTTTCCTTCTTTTCCAACCCTTTCCTTCTCTTCCAAGTTGTGATGGGTATACTTTTCTCATTGCATGTAATGATGACCTTCCAAAGGACACAGGGGTTGACGGCGGTGAGTTGCATTCCAAACTCTGAGCAGTAGCTACAATGTGGGTTTGGGTTCTAGCCCGCGTCTAGTGACATGCTGGTCATTAGCACTGACTTGCTGAGAAAAGACAGAACTTGAACACCGTGCCCCACAGATGGTCACAGTCTGCAGGGAACCTGGCAGGGGAACTCATCTGGGGGCCATTAGGAACAGAATGACTGTGTTTTCAAACTTGATCAGTCTTAGCTGTCTTAGCTGATTTCACAAAATCTTAAAGTGCAAACGTGTTCTAGATCCACAAGGAACCTTCAACATTGGCTGGTTCAAATCTTCATTTTATAAACAAGACTTCCAGTGCCTGGAGGGCCAGGACTGGCTCCTTGCCCTCTCTGACCTGAAGCAGTTGGTTGCCTATGTGCAGAGAGCTGTTTGCTCTGATCCCTCTCAGGTGACACCAGGTGATCTGTGGGGCAGAGAGACAACCATCACCAGTCTGGAATGACATCCATTCTTTTTTTACTTGGACCCACGGACCCATGCCCTGGCTAGCCAGACTTCTCTCCATTGCCTGCCTGGGCACTGGGCTCAAAGCCCCAGTCTCTCCTGGGCTGTCAGTGTTAACCATCTCTCTCCCAGTCCCGCTATATCAAAGGTTGGCCAAAGATGTCAGAACACTGCTGCTGTGTGAATTGGGACCCTCAGCAGCCTCATATGCAAAATGCGCATAAAACGAATATATTGTCCAATATGTCTTATAGAGTCACAGTGAACAAAATTAGCATTCTGTAAACACTAGCAATGTTAAAATTAATGTGTGATGATGATTACAGGTCTAAGTAAGAAATAAAGACATGATAAATATGAGATTTGAAAGGCACACCTACAGAGCAGTCCCAAACAGTGATGACACTGCTTTAGACACACTGCTACAAGGACACATCAATCTTGATTTGCTACTGTGCCACCAACTCAATGCACCAACTGTCTGGAAAAATATTCCATGTCTCAGCAATTCCTGGGGAAAGCAAGGCGTATGCCTTACAATAAAGAAAGAAAAGTCAGAATCTCCTGAACAGCAGTTCTAGCAACAACAGAGCCACCATTGCCAGAGGACTTCTTTTTTCTTTCTTTCTTTCTCTTTCTTTCTTTCTTTCTTTCTTTCTTTCTTTCTCTTTCTTTCTTGCTTTCTTTTTTTAGAGAGAGAACGGAAGAGAAGGGCAGAGGGGGGCAGAGAGACCGATTCTTAAGCAGGCTCCGTGCTCAGTGCAGAGCCCTACATGGGGCTCGATCCCATGACCCTGGGATCATGACCTGAGCTGAAATCAAGAGTCGGAAGCTCAACTGACTGAGTCACCCAGGCACCCCTGCCGAATGATTTCTAATGGATTAGTTCCATACAGCCACTGCTTTTGACAGACCTATCAGGTGACAACAGACAGAGGCAGAGAAGGAAGAAAAACAAAGACCAGACAGAGAGACTGAAGAACGCAGCCACTCAAATGGAGAGAGGCTGGGAGACCTGAGGGGCTCTCCTGAAGCGTCCGCGCTGCCCCACCTTGGGGCCACCTCACGCAACCGCCCCAGCACACAGGGACGCACAGCCGCCTCCCTGTACACATTCTAGGGATCCATCATGCTCCTCCTGGAAGGGTGTGGGAGGCTGTTTTCCAATCCAGGCCTTGCTGTTCACTGTGTCTCCTCACTCTGGTAAGAAATGTATCTGAGGGGAAAGTGGGACTATTGATTTTTTTTTTTTTTCCCAGTCGATTGTGAACCGCTGAATTTCACAATGTCAAGTCTGTCTTGAAAGGAACCATGATATCGGCCTGGGCTGCTCACCGTGGACTGGGCAACAGGGATGTAACCCGGATGCCCGAGCTCCTGAACCGTCTGCCACCCTCACTGGAAAGCCCAGAGTGCTACACGACAGGGAGGAAGGAGCAGCCCCGGCTTGCCGCCCACAGCCCGTGCTGCCCAGTCACGCTGACTGAGGTCCCCGGTGCACCAAGGTCCAGCCAGCCGCCCTGCAACCAGGGGTTGAGTTCGTTTCACAGTTTGTGCCAATGGTTTGTAAAACGATGTGACACATTTCTTCCAAATGCGCGAGAAACAATTCATCCATGAGCTTCCAGGACACATTTCACGTGAAGCATGAAAAATTCCAGGAGCTGAGGAATGAAGAACTCGACCACAGGCTAATAGGAGCCAGCCACGAGGATCTAAAGAATGTTAGGAAGTACCGTACGCAGCCCTGATCTCTATTGTTATCACTTGTGATTATTCCTACGTTGCTTTATAGTTGGCCACATGCTGCTGGCCAGGGTCACAGCCCGACTCTTCCCTGGTGTGCAAGGCACACAGAACTACAAAGGCCGGGGGGCTGAGCTAATGGCACTGGAGAGAGATGAGCTGTAAGTCGTGACCTTCCTCACTTTATGCCAAACAAACAGATGGAAACTCACACCCCACATGGAGGGATGTGGCTCAAGGAAAACCCCAGAACCTGTCACATCCTTCCTCTCTGTGTCCCCATCCTTCTCCCCACCCACACCCCTCACATCCAATCCCATTAGCGATAATGGGAGTGGAGTCTGTATGGGATGGAATGAGAAGGGATGGTTAATGTGGACAGAGAATCAAGCTCACTGGATAAAAGACATCCATAAAGACCTCTCCCAGTAAAGGAAATTTACAAGGGAAGACAAGGAGTATGTTTTAAGGGTTGGAATCCCAGGAATAAAGGAATTTCAGATGAACATATCTTCCCGGTGGCCCCTGTCCTGTATACATCCCTGCTCTGTCAGCTTCCACACTGTGGAGTCTCTGATTCCCAGGGCCTTAAAAATGTTCCTTGACCACTGAAGGAAAACCGTTTTTGTTGGCTCTATCGAAAGGCAGCTAGGATACCTCTGAGAAAGCAGCTCTTCATTCCATCCTAAGATATTTGATCCAAAACGCAGACAGAAAATTCAGAGGTCCGCTTTGATTTCTATTAGAATGTCCAAATAAAAGCCACTGGGTCTCTGGTCCCCAGCATACAACCTTCTACTTCCAGTCCTTCCCTGCCATCCTCCAGATGATTCCCAACAAGCAACGCTCAGAAACAATGGCGCCATGCAAGCACGCAGTCTCCACCAGTGATTTTCTCAGAAATGCCGATTGCTATCCTAGTTCCTTTTCAAGCTGAATGTGTAGTTTATCCAGGAAAGAAGCATATCCTTTGAACTTGCACATTACTGAGTTGAGTAAAGCAGAAACAGCTTCTTCCCAGACAGCACCCTGCGTTCTGAGCTGGTCTCTATGAAAAATCGTCACCGGTGATGATAACGGCTGTGATGTTGAGTGGTCTGTTTCTCCAGATATTTGTAACAATACCAGTCGCTACTCCTTGTCTTCGTAAGACTTCAAGATTGGCCTATTTCACAATTTGTCGGCATCTCCCCATCTGGCCTAAGAAGAAACTCTTCTCATAAAAAACAAAAATGTTTGTCAACAAAGCTACTGATGCACGGAAGATCCATTCTTCTGGCTGGGGTTCCTATGAGATATGCCCGCCCCCCCAACCCCACCCAAGTCAACATCTTCTAAAAGAAAACCAGTATCTCATAGGAAAAACTAAGTTAACAGGATCATGCACAATTAGTTAAAAATACTAGACCAAGCACTCTCTGATCTATGAAGCCATATGACTGCACACTGGCTCCTTTCAACTTCTCCATTTCTGGGAGTCCATGCTGCAGCCCATCAGCTTGGAAAAGGTGTGTCTTCCTTCTTAAATGGAAAGCCCACATAATAACAATGATTTTTCCAGTTAATATTTTTGGCCAGGAACAGCGTGAAGCCTCACCTCCCTAGTGTGGAAGAAAGGAAGCTGATGGGTCAAAACCTGTACCTACACACCCCAAACTGCCCTAAGGCAGGGAGGAGCCTGCCTGTACCTCTGAGTAAATAAAGGAGATGCCAAGGGTCATCCAGATAATGTGATGCCCCAGGGTGGTCACCCTCCAGCAACACAAAATTCCACTCAGTGCCGGCAGTGCTCTGAGCTCCTGATGAACATCCCAGGCTGAGAACTTGGGCAGAATTACAGACTAGAAGTGAGAAGATCCAAGCTAGGGGCCCCGCTCTATCAGCCTACTGTACCAGGGGGATCCTCGTTTCACACGAAGAGAAGTAACTTCCTTGGAGCTCTGGAAAGAGACTGTCTTTTATTGGTTCGGACGCCACGGCCGCTGTGGATGTATACAACAAGGTCTCTTAGCAGCTGCATCACCAGGAAAACTTCTGGAGTTTTTGCATCTTCATCTGTAAAATGCCAACAAGGAGGGTGGCCCGCCTGCCAAACCGGGCTACTCTGATCGCCACGAGTTAGTGTGTGAGAAAGCACGCCCTCTGCATCTCTGTACAGGCCCAGGACACACCCGCAAGGGTGCTGCCCATGAATTCAGCTCAAAACACAGAGGCTTTGTGCCACGCTGCAGCGGATTCTAAGTTAAGCACGCCCCAGCTCCGTCCCGCAAAGAGTCATCAGCTTGTGGGAGAGAGGAGAGGCATATAAGAAACCTCTGTGCTGTTAAAAGAGAAAGGAGACATAAGTAGGACACATCTGGATGGCAGGACCAAAAAGGGATCATTTTAAGTCTCACATGTAAATATATGCATGTGTAAAGGGAATAATAAATTCACATGGATATTTCATCTTATGCATTACACATGATACATGCATATAATGTATAATACAATGCACGTGTTACTATGGGCCTACGGATGATATGTGACATACAAAGTATATACTATACATATTATATAGACTTGCACCTATGTATGTGTATGTACGTGTGTGTGTGTGTGTGTGTGTGTGTGTGTGTGGACACATAAAGGTGTAGAATGACTTCCACAGGAAGCAGGAGTGGGAAAGATCCTTACAGGCTGAGGCAATAGTATAAGGATACATATGAAGGTGCAGAGGGAGAGCACGTGGCATAGTCAGTGGTCAGTTTCCTTTAGTTGAAATTTGGCAACAATCCAAATCTCTTCTCCTTCTCCGTAGGCACGAGTTAGATTTCTGAAGGGAAGTATTAGGGCTGGAAGGGGTCCTGAGCACCTCCCTAGAACAGCATCTGGAGCTGGCTTTTCTTGGCTGGATAGGATGTGATATGTGTATAAGAGGGGACCATTATTCACTGAATAGTCTAAGACACATTGGGACAGGCAGTTTGAAGGCCTTCAGGAGCCTGAAATCCCATAATAAAAATGACAAGTGGAGGGGCACCTGGGTGGCCCAGTCAGTTGAGCTTCCGACTTTGGCTCAGGTCACGATCTCACAGTTCATGAGTTCAAGCCCCACATCGGGCTCGCTGCTGTCAGCACAGAGTGTGCTCCTTGGAATCCTCTGTTTCCCCTCTCTCTCTGCCCCTCCCCCGCTCATGCTCTCTCTCCTTCTCTCTCAAAATTAAATAAATATTTAAAAAATAAGTTTTAAAAAATGACAAATGCCTGGGTGGCTCAGCCAGTTGAGTGTCTGACTCTTGATTTCAGCTCAGGTCATGATCCCAAGGTCATGGGATCAAGCCCCGTGCCAGGCTCTGTGCTGAGCCTGAAGCCTGCTTAAGATTCTCTCTCTCTCTCTCTCTCTCTCTCTCTCTCTCTCTCCCCCCCCCCGCCCCCCTCCCCAGTTGCACTTTCTCTCTATATGTAAAAAAATAAAAAATGTTTAAAATATTTAGGAAAAAAAACCAACAAGTGGTAACCATAGTAAACTGCTATAAAAGCTTTATATGTGTTAGCAGCTGGTCCACATAACAGCCCTGTAACGTAGGTGTTATTATTATCATCCCCTCCCCCAAATAATAAAGGATTCTAGCTGCCACGTGGCTGAGTGAGGATAATCAGATGGCGGAGTCCATGTTCTCAGCCACGACAGGCGGTTAGTTTTATGAAGCACTGTCTTTGGCAAACCAACGAAGCAGAACACGAATCGCCCCCCTTGCTCGACACCCACAGCACTTGCAGACCTCACTACCCAGCTGCATACTCATCCGGGCACTCCTCGGCTTTTTATCTAAAGCACATGGATGTGCGAGTTCTGTCTTTCACCAAAATAGGAACATGACATTGAAGTATAAGACAGTGAAGTGCCTCTTGTGGGCACTGCACAATACAGACTACAGGCAAGATTCTCACTCCACAGGAAACAGATAGGAAACTCGGCTGAGAAGGAACAGACAGCAGCTTCAAAGTATCAATTCTGCCTCTTATTGCGACTTCCGGCAAATTGCTAACCTTGAACTTTGTTTTCCTCATCTATAAAGTAAATATGATAATCGAAGCAACTCATAAAGCTTAGCACGATGCCTGGTAAAGACTAAGCGCTCAATAAATGCTAGCTATTATTAACAACCGTGCATCCTTCCTGACGGAAACACTGTCATTGACTGAGCTTCCCCCTCTTAACGGCTCACCCCCCGCCCTCAGGGAGAGTATAGTTCACCTCTCTTCAGATGATTGTCCTCAGCCAAGACTGGCATCAGAATCTCCAACAGACCTCAAAGGGAGAGAAGATGCCCCCGGGGATAACTTAGTACACAGTAGAATGGGAAGGAATATGGGCATTTAGTAGGTTGGGTTGTTGGCCAGGTTGTAAAATACCTCGAAATACTCAGGTCTGCCCCACACAATGAAGAATTCTCCTGTTCAAAATCATGATAGTGCTTCTGCTGAAAAACTACAGCCCTGCTCAGAAAATTCTTGTGTATGAGGGACAGCAGGCAACATCAATCCCATAAACAGGTCAAGGAGGCGAGTGATCCAAAGTCAGTTAGGAAATCAATACCTCCTTACGGCGTCAGGTGGTTCTGCATGGAGGGGAATCTGGTTGGCTAAGGCCAGGGTGTCGTGCAAGGCCTTGCTGACCTCCTGCAGCTCGCCCAGGGACAGCCTGCCCACCAGGGCGGCCAGGTCGCAGCCCTGCCACGGGAGCAGCCGCTCTTGTTCTTCTATTTCCCTTCTCAGTTGCTCATCTTTTGCTTCCAGCACAGACATTCTTGCTTGGAGAGCTTCGATTTCTTTCTGTAGAAAGCGGAGAAACCAGATTTTATAAGTTAACCCTGCTCGTGGCAAACCACTCTGCTGGTAATGAGTCCATCAAATGAAAGTCAGCCATATGCATGAGAGCCATGAAGCTCCCCTTCTGAGCCGGGCAGATTTTTGGAGGTTTGCTGAAGCGGAAAAATCACGCCAGCTTTGTATTTCTGATTAGTTGGCATAAGGAAAAACATTCTCTCCCAAGTATTAAATAACTATGGGGGGTGAGCCAGGAATTTGACTTGGAAGAACCAAGCAGATACATAAATGACTTACTTCCTTTCGGGCAGAAGAGCTACAACACAGAGCAGCAAATGTCATGTGCTTGAGGTACGAGCTAACAGGTAACACAGGTCACAGACCGAAAAAAAAAAGCAGACAGTCCTTGGTCGGTCTGTCCCCAACCATGAAAAGTTAGTGTGTAGAGAAAGATTAAAAATCACAATTTCCTGGGGCGCCAGGGTGGCCCAGTCGGTTGAGCTTCCGACTTCAGCTCAGGTCGTGATCTCGCGGTCCGTGAGTTCAAGCCCTGCGTTGGGCTCTGTGCTGACAGCTCAGAGCCTGAAGCCTGCTTCGGATTCTGTGCCTCCCTCTCTCTCTGCCCCTCCCCCACTCACGCTCTGTCTCTCTCTGTTTCTCAAAAATGAATAAATGTTAAAAAAAAAATTTTTTTTAAATCACAATTTCCTAAGTCTACAAGATTGAAAGAGCAAAGGGATGCTGCAGATAGTCTGATGCAGTCTAAGGTTCATAAAAAATATTAAGTAAATTTAATTTCCACTAATATAGCAAACCAAAATCCAAAGAATCTATAGAGTATCATCCACTCTTGAGGTCAAAGAAGAAAACAAGCAGCAGGCAGCTGAACACACATTGTGTGCACAGTGTTAGAGCACATAATCATCTCACAGCGCACGGTGTTCTGAATTTAAAGTGAGGCTCTTTCCGTCACCACCCTCCCATGATGTGTGCATGGGTTTCTGGCTGATAAGAGCAGAGCGCTAATCCTGGGCGCCTCCCCAGCTCTTATCCACATTGTCTTAAACCCAAGGTACAGATCACCTACAACTGCAACCTCCTGACCCCACTTCCAGTAGGGGGTGGGGGATAGACTCTGAGGCGGAGCTGAAGATCCACCCCTAAGACACGCTAAGAAGAAGACAATGTGTGTCTCCATTAGTCCAACACTACAGTATTATTGCCATTGTTTCCCAGTTAAACTCCCCAACTCCGCCTCTGCCCAAACCCTGTTCCTTTCTTTCTTTCTTCTTTTTAAACTGTGGTAAATACATGTAACATAAAATTCACCACCTTAATCATCTCGTTAAGATTTTTTTTGAAGTTTATTTATTTATTTTGAGGGAGAGAGTGGGGGAGAGACAGGGTGAGGAGGGGAGGAACAGAGAGAGAGGGAGAAAGAGAATCCCAAGCAGGCTCTGCACTGTCCACATGGAGCCCAATGCAGGGCTCGAACCCACAAAACCGTGAGATCATGACCTGAGCCAAAATTCCAGGCACCCCATCTTAACCACTTTTAATGCCAGTTCCGTGGTACTGAGTACATTCACACTGCTCTGCGACGACTGCCGCTGTCCGTCCAAGAACTCGTTTCATCTTATAAACCAGAACTCTGTCCCCATTAAACTCCAGCTCCCCATTACCCTGCCTTCCCCCAACCCTTGGCAACCACCCTTCTACTTTCTGTGTCTATGAATCTCTAGAAACCTCATAGAAGTAGAATCAGAGTATTTGTCCTTTTGCTTATTTCACTTAGCATCATGTCCTCAAGGTTCATCCAAGTTGCACCATGTGTCAGAATTGCCTTCCTTTTTAAGTCTGTACAATAGTCCATTGTGTGAATGTACCACATTTGATTTATCCACTCACCTACAGAGGGACACCTTTTGGCTATCATGAATAACGCTGCTATGGACATCTCTTTGAGGCCCTGATTTCAATTCCTTTGGGCATCTACCCAGAAGTAGAATTGCTTCATTGTGTGGTAATTCTATTTTTTTTTTGATGTTTATTTATTTATTTTGAGAAAGAGCACCAGCAGGGAAGAGGCACACAAAGGGGGGGGGGGGGGAGAGGATCCCAAGCAGGCTCCAGGCTCAGTGTGGAGTCCTATGTGGGGCTCGATCCCCTGACCACAGCATCATGAGCTGAGCAGATATCAAGAGTCAAACACTCAGGGGCGCCTGGGTGGCGCAGTCGGTTAAGCGTCCGACTTCAGCCAGGTCACGATCTCGCGGTCCGTGAGTTCGAGCCCCGCGTCAGGCTCTGGGCTGATGGCTCGGA
The DNA here is from genome assembly GCF_028018385.1 of Neofelis nebulosa. Classification (NCBI taxonomy): domain Eukaryota; kingdom Metazoa; phylum Chordata; class Mammalia; order Carnivora; family Felidae; genus Neofelis; species Neofelis nebulosa. The sequence goes on along the minus strand of NC_080794.1, from coordinate 3,000,826 downwards.
GCCTGGAGCCTGTTTCCGATTCTGTGTCTCCCTCTCTCTCTGCCCCTCCCCCGTTCATGCTCTGTCTCTCTCTGTCCCAAAAATAAATAAAAAATGTTGAAAAAAAAAAAAATTAAAAAAAAAAAGAGTCAAACACTCAAAAGACTGAGCCACCCAGGTGCCACAGTAATTCTATTTTTAATGCTCTGAAGACTCACTGTGCTTTTTCACAGTGGCCCTATGCCCCATTCTTTGTTTTTTAATTTATTTTTTAAAATTTGCATCCAAGTTAGTTAGCATATAGTGCAATAATGATTTCAGGAGTAGAATCCGGTGATTCATCCCCTACATATAACACCCAGTGCTCACCCCAGCAAGTGTCCTCCTTAATGCCCATCACCCATTTAGCCCATCTCCGTATCCAAAACCCCTCCAGCAACCCTCAGTTCTCTGCATTTAGGAGTCTCTTATGTTTCGCCCCCTCCCTGTTTTTGTATTATTTTTCCCTCCCTTCCCCTATCTTCATCTGGTTTGTATCTTAAATTCCATGAGTGAAGTCATATGATATTTGTCTTTGACTAATTTCACTTAGCATAATACACTCCAGTTCCATCCATGCTGTTGAAAATGGCAAGATTTCATTTCTTTTGACTGCCGAGTAATACTCCATTGTGTGTGTGTACACATACACACACACACCCCACATCTTCTTTATCCATTCATCCATCGATTGACACATAGGCTCTTTCCATACTTGGGTTACTGTTGATAGTGCTGCTATAGCCATTGGGATGCGTGTGCCCCTTAGAAACAGCACACCTGTATCCCTTGGGTAAGTACCTAGTAGAGCAGTTGCTGGGTTGTAGGGTAGTTCTATCTTTAATTTTTTGAGGGACCCCCATACTGTTTTCCAGAATGGCTTCACCAGTTTGCATTCCCACCAGCAGTGCAAACGGCCCACACCCTATTCTTAACACAGAAGTCAAAGTGATTTTTTAAAATGGGATCAGATTATGTCACTTCACTGCTTAGAACCCTCCAATGGCTCCACATTCCAGTCAGAGAGAAGCTCAAGTGATTACAAAGGTGTGCAAGGCCCTGCAAGATCCCTTTTCTCCCTGACCTTCTCCTCCACCATTCTATCCTAGCCTGGCCTCCTGGCTGCCCTTTGCATACAGGAGGCACATCCACACTGCAGGCTTCACATGGCTGTTCCCTCTGCTTTAATCTCACTGTTCAATGAGTTGATCTTAGCCTACGCATGATAGCGCTTACCACCCTACAACAGGGTAAGTAGATAATTTAGGTTTATTTATTATGTTTGCCATTTCTTATGTATCTCCCCACGCCCCCCCCCCCCCCACTAGAACATCAACTTCATCCTAAGCATTCAATCCTAAGCATTTCAAACAGTATCTGGCACAGAGGAGGCATTCAAATACCTGCTGAATGAATATTCACCTCTCCCCCAGAGTTCTGCCAAGAACATTCCCTTCAAACACTAAGTATCCTGAGCTAAAATTATTTTCTGTACACTCTGACATCAGCAGGAATTATGTAGACCGTTAACTGATACATATTCTTCAAAACAAAAACAAGATTTCACATTTTCACCTGAAATTTTGTGGTAATGCTCATTGAATATATAAGCATTCAGTTTATTGGAGAATATTTTCAAATTGTGATGACTTTTGCTTCCCTTTGCCACCTTGCTATTTTGGGGATCTGGGTGGGCAAACTCAGATAACAAGAATACCCTGCATGAGGGAGTGGGGATGGGAGGAGGGCGGTCCAGTAACTTGCCCAAGCCCCATAAACTGATCTAAATTCATTCTGTTATTTAGAGCCTAAACCAAGATTAATTCTCGGGTATTAAAGACCCATGCTCTTTCTGGAAGTCCAGATACCTTCAATGGATGCTTCCTTCTTGTTCCCCATTCCTGCCTCAAAGCCTCCAGGTTCCAGCAGGTGTGGACCCAGCTTTAAGGTGGGGGTAGAGGAGCTTTCAACCTCCTGATTGCCTCTTGCCTTTAAGTCAGTGCTGCTCCAAGACTTCTAGCCCCTGGCCAACTGCTCTGGGCCATCCTGGACATGCAATGCCCGCCAGCTTTTCCCAGACATGCCAGCCTGCCCAGTCCCTACTTACAACTCTGCCCTCTAACAGTTGCTCCTTACAGTCCTAACTGGATACGATTTTCCATAAAGGATTTTCATAGCACGGATTTCTTCCTGCTTTTCAAAAGAACCTCGTAAAGGTCAAAATGATAAGAAGTGACAAATTGGCCTGGCAGACAAGGAAAGCGTATTCAAAAGGTAATGAGGAATATCGAAAACAGGCACAAACACCACTGAGCTTTCAAACCCCTAGTAGGTAATGAGATTCCTACAAGCCCTCCAGCCATCTCCACCCATCTCTCCCTTTTGTACTTCACGGGTGGACGGCCAAAGCTCTAATTGCTACATTCAAGCAAAGCAAAGATCCGCCCTGCCCCATGTGGCTTAAATGGGTAAGAAAAATGCTGGCCTATTTCCTGAAGATTCTTCTTCACCTGCTTACCTGCAGCTGCTGCTTTTCTTGAAGAAGCCAGTCTCGTCTGGTGATGGACACATGCAGGGCATCCTGGGCAGTGGGTTCGAACCGCTTTGGCTCCATTCTGAGCAGGGCTTGGGCGCCGTCACTGCTGGCCCTTAAAGTAAAACATGCCTATTGGTACAGAGGTAGAGAAGCTGAAATCCCCAGATCTACAAAATGTTGAGAGAAAGAAATTTCAGGGGCACCCGGGTGGTTCAGTCAGTTGAGCGTCCAACTCTTGATTTCGGCTCAGGTCATGATCCCAGGGTCGTGGGATCGAGCCCTGCGTCGGGCTCTGTGCTCAGGGTGTAGCCTGCTTGGGATTCTCTCTCTCTCTCTCTCTCTCTCTCTCGCTTTCTCTCTCCCCACCCCACCTCCCCTGCTCATGCTCTCTCTTTCTCTCACTCTAAAACTTAAAAAAAAGAGAGAGAGAGAGAGAAATTTCACCAAGTGGCCACCAGCTGTTCTCACACTTAGGAAGGTCATAGGGATGAGGTCCCTAATGTAAGTTTCTGTTTTAATTACAATCTGTTGGGGCTTTTGCTTTTTCACCCATAGCCAGACTGTTTTACACCTGCATCGTCCAGTACCATGGCCCCTAGTCCCGTGTGCTATGTGCTGAAATTATAAAATACGCCCCAGATATTTTTGTTTTTTAATTAGGCTCCATGTCCAACATGGGGCTCAAACTCAAGACCTTGACAAAATCAAGAGATGCAGGCTCTACCGACTGAACCAGACAGGCACCCCCACGCCAGATTTCAAAGACTTAAAGAGGGCAAAAATATCTCAATATTTTTTGTGCGTTACAGGTTGGAATGCTAATATTTTCAATGTACTGGGTTGCATTAAATATTTTGTAAAATTAATTTCACCTGTTTCTTCTTCTATTTAGTGTGGCTACTGGATAATCTGAAATCGTGCCTGTGGTTTGCATTATGTTTTATTGGACAGCACTGACTTGATCGTCCAGAGCCAAATTCCAGGCTATGGAGATTAAGAAGAGGTATGACTGGCTTGCAGATGCCTGGGTCAGAGCTTCTCAGAAAAGGTTTGCTAAAAGACTGTCAAAACCCACTTAAAATCTGGCTCTGTGTCTTTTTCCTGCAGGAGTTGACACATTTGGTCAAAGCTGGGGGAAATGCAGCATAGGCTTGAGCTCATGCTGGTGAGTTGCCTTTGTAAGGGTCTTGCAGGCATTTGTCCTTAAAGGATGACAAATTCGTCCTTAAAGTATTCAATTTCTGGCTCAATGCAGTTGGACAGAAAAAAATATATATACCCTAAGTGAAAACCCATGTCAACCATTCAAGGAGGCTACAGTCTAGGAAAACACCACCAACTACAATTAAAAGGCAAACAACAAGCTGGGGAAAATATTGCCAGTCAGGAATCAGAAAAGGGAAAAATATTGCTAATTTCAAGAGTTCTATCAAACCAAGAAGAATAAAGACGAACACGTTGATCAGAAATTCAAACAAAGGAATTACAGAGTCAAGGAAAATGTTTACCATCAAAAATACTTTTCAGTGCAAATTCACACAACATAAAATATCATTTTTCACCTAACTGGCAAAGGTTTCCAGGAACCATGATTGTTTGCTGAGGGAAGGGAATAAGAATTTAGCATAAAATATAATATAACTTGGATCCTATATTCCCACTCCTAAGAATTCATCATATGTAAATGATCACAGATGTGCACAAAGATTGACTGCAAAAATACATTTTTTAATAGCCCAAAACTGAACACACACAATTGTACCCCAAACGAGGACCAGAGCAGTCAACAACGGCAGTCACTCCATGCAGCCACTAAAATTAGGTCACCAAAGAAGATGTAACCCCTTGGAAAATGATCACTTTTTTCAAAGCAGCTATTATGGTAATATGTATACTATGAAACAACTATTGTAAGAAAAAAAAACACATGTATATAAAAGATAAGGAAAATACCCACCAAAATGTTATCAGCTCTCACCTCTGAGTGGTGGAATTTCTTCTTTTGGCCAATCTTTGATTTTCTAAGTTTTCTCTAGTAAGCGTATGTTATTTTTAACACCATAACGGAAATGTTTTCTACCACATACACTAAGTAGCTACACTGTTTACTTAAATATTTTAACATAGCCAACCTGTCTGTTGTAGCCCTTGGACAAAACAGACATGTCTGTGTTTGAAATCAATCACATTTCATACATTAATGATCAAGGGTGTCATCCCCTGTGGGAAAGCAGGTATCGACACCTTCAGACAGTCAAAGGCATAAAGTACACCCGTCCCCTCCCTCGGGATCTCCTTCCAGAGAGCTGTACCTAGCCTGCACATGCATACCGACTTCAGGATTCAGCAAGTAGGAGCACAAAGCTGTATGTTCTCATCTGTGCATGCACACAGGGTCTCAGTCCCCCCACGTTTCTCGGAAAGAAAACAACTCATTATTTTTAGATTCCATTTATGAGTGGAATTACATGGTATTTGTCTTTCTTAGTCTAGTTTATTTCCCTTATTTCACTTAGCATAATACCCTCTAGGTCCATCCATTGTCCCAAATGGCACAGTGTCGTTCTTTTTTATGGCTGTATAATATTCCACCATGTATATGCACATGTACATGTGCCACGTTTTCCTTATCCATTTGTCTCCTGATGGACTCTGAGGTTGCTTCCATGTCTTAGCCACTGTAAATAATGCTGCAATAAACAGAGGGATGCATGTATCTTTTTAAATTAGTATTTTCATCTTCTCTGGGTAAATATTCAATGAATAGACAAAAACCAGAATACGACCTATGAATACAGAGAACAAACCGATGGTTGCCAGAATGTTGGGAGTGGGGGGTTGGGTGAAATGGGTGATAAGGAGATACAGGCTTCCAGTTCCGGAATGAGTAAGTCACAGGAATAAAAGGCACAGCCTAAGGAACAGAGTCAATGATATTGTCACAGCCATGGAACAAGACACATGGTAGCTACACTTGTGGTGAACACAGCATACAGTATAAACTTGCCAAATCACTAAGTTGTATACCTGAACTAATGTAACAGTGTGTGTCAGCTATATTCAAAAAGGAAGGAAGGAAGGAAGGAAGGAAGAGGAAGGGGGGGAAGGAGGAAGGAAGGAAGGAAGGAAGGAAGAGGAAGGGGGGGAGGGAGGAAGGAAGGAAGGAAGAGGAAGGGGGGGAGGGAGGAATGAAGGAAGAGGAAGGAAGGGGGAGGGAGGAAGGAAGGAAAGAAGAGGGAGGGGGAGGGAGGAAGGAAGGAAAGAAAGAAGGAAGGAAGAGAAAGGGGGGGGAGGAAGGAAGGAAGAAAGGAAGGAAGGAAGGAAGGAAGGAAGGAAGGAAGGAAGGAAGGAAGAGGAAGGGGGAGGGAGGGAGGAAGAAAGGAAGGAAGAAAGGAAGGAAGGAAGGAAGGAAGGAAGGAAGGAAGGAAGGAGGGAGGGAGGGAGGGAGGAAGGACGAAAGGAAGGCAGGGAGGTAGGAGAAAATGAGTAATTGATCCTAACATGTGTCTGTTCTTTGTTCATCTCCTTTCACTCTTACCCCATTTCGTTCAAACATTCTGAAAAAGCAAACGCCATCAAGCTCACCCACTATGTGCTGGGTGCTAGGGACCCAGCAGTAAAGAAGACTTGGTTCCTGCCCAGAGCAGGGGAGACACACACCGAAATGAAAATATAAGACAACGGACAAATGCTCAACCCAGGTCTCAAACCTATTACTCTAGGAGTTGAAAGGTGGAAGTGAGTCTCCCACTTCCTCAATCTTAACGTGGCATTTACAAATGAGGGAGCCAACCAAGCACTGCAGCCCTGATATTTCTGGAAACAATGGTAGAAAATAAGTCACCTCAGCTTTTCTAAGTTGTGAAACAGAAGCTACAGAAAAGGGAACCCTCCTCGTATTCCTGGGCCTGACACAGATTCACATTCTCTGAATAATCTCGAAAACTGCTTATTGTAACAGACCACGCAATTTAGAAATTTATTTTAAGACCTGTTACTCTCTGATTCATGTGCTTGAAGGCAAATTACAGGAGTCGTCGTAATAAAAATGCTTAGGCTGATCATAATAAAACAAACTAGTATGAGTTGAGAATTTTCTGTGCACCCGACACTATCATTTTTGTCACACTCACTTCTCCTTACAGACCTAAGAGGAAGTATTATTATTAGAGTTTTGCCACTGAGGAAGCAGGTGTCAGGGGCATTCAGTGACTTGCTCTCAGTCACAATGAGAACAAACAGCAGAGTCCAGGGGTCAGGGGTGCATCCGGCTGATCCCCCCCTTCCCAGTCCTTTCCTGGACAACCTGATGCCGTTTAGGCTCTCGGCAAGATTATAAACTTCTGTTTCCTCCTGGCTTCTAATCACACGCCACCCACACCCACAGATTAAGTCCCCTTGCTTGCTCCCCAGCAGGCCCAGCTGAGAATGAAAGGGAGGGTTCAGCACGGGGAGGGAGGTGAGCTTTGAGCCCTAGTTCTGCCTTTTTCTAGCCGCGAGTCCTTGGATTCATTAAAGCTCTCTGAACCTCATCTTCCTCGTTTTTAAAATGAGGAAGGTGGTGAGGATGATGATGCCTTCCTTATATGGCTGATTACAAGGGTCCTAATCAGTTTATTCAACAAATGAACGCCGTGCACCTACTGGGCGCAGGCCCCACCCTCGCGCCAGGTAGGAAGAAGGAGGCAGAACCTCTCTGCCCTCAGAGAGCTTTGCTGTTTGCCGTCCCTCGTGTGTCGTGTTTGCATCGGGAAATGACCTCTGGATGCATGTCCAGTGGGCACACGGTCCTACACAGTGAAGGTTACAGATGAAATGTCCCCGAGGATCTTTACACGTATCAGAAGAGGAAGTCTCTGGAACAAAACCATCACCAACTACTGACGTCCGTGGGAATGGGACGTGCTTCCCCCTCTGGGCTCCAGAGTCTTGGCCTGTCTCGCAGCCACGTGCTCCAGACTGACAGCCTCAGGAGGGGAAAGAACTCACTTCATCTTGTGCTCTGCACTGAGTAGGGGCTTAGCAAATATTTGTTCAATGATCTCATGAGTCCGTGGCCTTAGGAAATCCAGAAGTCGTTTATATTCAGCTCTCTATTTCATTGGATCATTTCTTCGCACTAATTTATTTCCCAATTTGCTCTGCTTATGCAAATATTAAGAGTTTCCTGAATTTCCTAAATAGATACCATCTGGGTCGGGCTGGGAGTTATTGAAGGAAATCAACATAGAATTGAAAATTAGCTACAGAGGCGCTACAGGTGGGTAACTGGGAATTCTCCATATTATTGTTAATCACATTCATTACTAAAGCCGTAAGAAAAGCCCCTGTGATTAACCAAAACTCATCTCCCTGTCTCGCACTCTTTGACTCTGAGTATAGAAAGCCATCCATAGATGGCTGAGAGGCGGCCCCAGGACACGCTGTGGCTCAGTAATGAAGCCAGGGACAGGTGTCTGTTGTTCAGATGTTCAGTCCTCTGAGCCAGGCTCCCTCTTCCTTCTACCATGTTGTTCCCTTTATATTTAATAATTCTCAATGTGTAATCCCTAATGTCAGTGCAAATTAGCATTGCTGCCATAAACTAATCAGTATGTAACATGAGCAAGTCCCTGAGGGGCAAGAATTAAAAACACGAGGGTTGGAATGTTAGAACAGCCCTGGGTGCCAACAGGGACTCGGGGTCTCTAAGACCCTACCCTCCGCCGCCGGGTTTCAAACAGGCCCCCATCTGGGGCTGCCCAGTGCTGGAAAAATCCTGGCCTTTCTCCTTGTGTCTTTTCCACTAGCCAGTTAAAGGATAAACCCATTTGGAAAATAAGGTCCTACGCCACTGAAAGCAGTAAGAACATTTCTCTTCCCAGCGACCCCACACACCATGTGGCTTTTGTGAGTGTGTAGTTCAACAATACTGAGGAAGGAATGAACCCTCTGGGGGTTGACGCCTCTGGAATCACGTGGTTAAGTGTGTGCCTGAGATGAACACACATCACTTACCTCCTCCCTAGCCAGCACCCGAGGCCCCAGAGCTCTCCCGCACCCTCCTTTTGCTCTGATGGTTGCCTTCAGAAGTATGTAGAGTGAGAATGTTACGGGGCAGGAGAGAGGCCAGACGATGCACCTGCTAGGACATCCCATGCCAGAAGGGCTCACGGCAATGGCTATGGTTTACAGAGTTGTGTATATAACACAGAAGGTCCCTTTCCCAGACAGAAATGTGCCTTCATGGTGCTAAAAATATTGCTGTTTTGTGCCACTTCTGTAATCAAAGAATTTTAGTCAAGGAAAAAAACAACATTTACCAAGGCCAGTGCTCTCATTATTACAGTTGGGAAAACCTCAGTTCAGATGACTATTTCTTACAGCCCCTCGGAATACCTTTGCTCATTGCTGTCCCCCATGGATGACCATTCTAACAAATTCATATCATGTGACTTCCGTGTTTCCATCCCTCCCTCTTTGGGAAGATGGTGAGAAAGAAGTGGTTTGCGCCAGCCATATAATCACTGAAGTGTGGTTTAAATCTAGACATCGCTGGGGCGCCTGGGTGGCTCAGTCAGTTAAGCATCCGACTTTAGCTGGGGTCATGATTTCACAGTTTGTGGGTTTGAGCCCCGTATCAGGCTCTGTGCTGACAGCTCAGAGCCTGGAGCCTGCTTCGGATTCTGTGTCCCCCCCCCCCCCCTCTCTCTCTCTGCCCCCCCACCTCCACTTGTACTCTCTCTCTCAAAAATAAACATTAAAAATTAAAAATAAAAATAAAAAATCTAGACATCGCTTCCTCATCCAATGAAATATTGTAAATTATCAAGGCCACTGTGAAAGCACAAATACCATAGAAATGCAGATAACTTTACAGTTCTGCCTTTATATATATGTAGTTCTATCTATCTATGGTAGATAGATCTACATATAGATATGAATCTGATTTGTATCTAAAAAGTAAGCAGAATAGGGGTACCTGGGTGGCTCAGTCAGTTAAGCGTCTGACTTCAGCTCAGGTCATGATCTCACGGCTCGTGGGTTCAAGCCCCGCCGTCGGGCTCTGTGCTGACAGCTCGGAGCCTGGAGCCTGCTTCAGATTCTGTGTGTGTGTGTGTGTGTGTGTGTGTGTCTCTCTCTCTCTGCCCCTCCCCCACTTGTGCGCGCGCGTGCTCTCTCTCTCTCTCTCTGTCTTTCTCTCTCTCTCAAAACTAAATATTTTTTTAAAGTTTTTAAATAAATGAAGAGTAAGAATAGGAAACGAAACATCATTGTCTTCTATAGTCCTATCCCACTCAGAGAAATGACTACACTACAAGGGGGCACAAGGATATTTATGTGGGTTGTGACAGCTACGCCCGATACAAATGGCTCCAGGACAGACTTCAGTTGAATGCGAGCAAAGAGGATGGCATGGGAGACGTTTATTTGGAAGATTTTATTTAAATCCACTAATTCGAAAACAAACTCTGAGGAGTCCTCTGCGGCACACCGCACGTACTCTTCTCCACTTTTCCTTCCCTCCCATCTCCAGGCGATGACAAGGGGTCGGCGGTGGGTCTCCATTAGCCATACTGATGCCAGTCTGGTGCCTCACCTTGAGCCCCGATTCAGGCTTCAGAAACATGCCCTGGTGTGTCTGGATAATGATGGCCATTGTTACGTGGTACCGTAATGTAGCCATCCCATTTTGTACCTCTGGTAAAACGTGTCTGTAACAGTCATTTTCTCATCTTACGGAGCCCACTGTCATGGATTTCCATGGTGGGATGGTCCCAACATGACAATTAAATGAAAATAAAGAATCACACGTTTCAAAGGGACTAGAGGAAGAACTGGTCGGCGGAAAAATGACTCAGCCCAGAATCATCACGGACTACACGATACTCATCTCTCCTGTTCCCCACCTGAAAGGAAGTATGTGAGCAGGAAATATTTGGACAGGCTAACCGGAGGAGCTCCGCCTTGATAAGCCCCATCGGAAAACCATTGTATATCTCTGTTTTTAAACTTGGTTGTATTTTATCCACTTGTGTTTTAAGTTATCCGTCGGGAAACAGTCTTTGATAAAGGACATTTTGCACACCAGCACACAATTTAGACTGTAAATATGACCAATTTTAAAGTACATATTGCTGAAGGTCCAAGGGGAAAATACACAGGAGGCATACAGTCCAAGAAATACAGGACGTTAATGAGAAAATTATCAGTTGCAGGTGTGATAGTCAACCAAAGCCCTTTTTAACAGAAAGTAAACAATAACTCTTTTGACTAGAGGACAGATACAGTAGGAATAGATTCCCCTCTGTCCCCTTCTGATCGCTGCTGTCACAGGATATTGAAATGTAATTTTCTGATTGCTCCAGAATCAGAAGCTAGAGCTAAAACGCAGGCCCAAACGCTCTCCATTCTAAACTGCTCTAACAGCGGGGTACAGTGCCCCATGCCAGGCACTGCACAAGCAATACTACCACAGCCAACCACCACTCAACACACACACCCGCTGGCCATGTAGGAAATGGAGTTTTCATGAGACATGCTTCTCCTTCTCCTTTCCACAGCCCCACGGGGGGGGGGGGGGGGGTGGTGGTGAGGAGGGAAGAAACGCTCCCACTCAATCCAAACAAAGACAAGAACATCCACCAGACCCACTCACAAAGACCGGGGGTGCCCTGTAAGCAGGAACACATGATTCTCCGACATGGACATCTGTCTAAGTTGGGGTTCTCTTAACAAAAAGTCTGAGACAAGGATCTGAGTTTGGGCTATTTTCTGGAGAAGTGATTCCCAAGAAACTAAGAGTGAGGAAGCGAGAAGCAGGATAAGTCAACCAACGGTATGTTACTGAGCTGATCACCACAGGGACAACTGGGGCCCAATCCTACCAGGAACCACCTGGAAAAACGTGTGGAATGTGCTTCAGAACTGTCGCCCCAGAGGCTGGGGAGGGTGGCACACCTATCCACCAACTCCCACCCCAGTGCTTGACAGCTGCCCTCAGGGGCATTCATTACCCACTCCCCGTCCTCACAAGCTTCAGAGCACGTCGTGTGGCACGCAAACCTGTTGGAAGCTGCAGGTGGAGAGAACTGTCCAGAGCTGGAACAGAAATCGGTGGGAGGCCAAGAGATTGAGATACAGGACATCAAATGTCTGCAGCAATGTGTGCTCTCACACAACTGACTTTCTGATGTATCACTACCCCCTCAAGCAGGGATAAAGAAGTTGGAGGGGCGCCTGCATGGCTTAGTCAGTTAAGCGTCCGACTCTCGGTTTTGGCTCAGGTCACGAGCTCATGGCTGGTGAGTTCGAGCCCCACGCTGGGCTCTGAGCGGACAGTGTGGAGCCTGATTGGGATCCTCTCTCTCCCTCTCTCTCTGCCCCTCCCCCTCTCACTCTCTCTGTCTCTCTCAAAATAAACAAATAAACTTAAAAAGAAGAAGAAATTGGAGAGCCATGGCAAGGCAGAGAGGTCTGCAATGGGACAGCCTGAATGCCTACCGTTCAGTGTAGCAAAGATAGGTGAACTTCCCGTGAATCGAGTAGATCACAAACATTATCTTCCCCAAAAGTGTGCCCGTTGGGCAAGGGGACCCACAGAAAGAGGCTGACTAATATGTGAAAAGGGGTGGTTCCCCAGGTGGGCTGGGAAAGGTTGAATTCACATCAGGGTCTGGGCATGGGGGGGGGGGGGGCGCCTGTGGTGTCGTCTGGAGAACCCACGTGTGGGTGCCCCTGGACAGTGAGCGTGCCAACGCCTGCACACGGGGTGTTCCAGTCTGTTAGCCAGGGAGGCAGCGATGACCAACAAGGAGAGGGTTACAGACAATGGACAGGGAGAGATTCGAAATGGATATGGGAGATTAAAGTTTCAAACTGGACCTGGGGGGCTGAACATCAGTAACTGAAAATGAGCCAGACGTCCATTGTACCTGCCCAGGCTATCGTGGGCAATAGGAAGATGTATCCAGCAGAACACGACAGAGACCGGAGAACAGGAAGACCATGGTGTGTTTGTACCTCCCCTGAACAGAGACGCCACAGTGAACCGGTCATCTTACTGAGCAAAGCGGGACCAAAAACAGGGCAGGCTCCCAACCACGTGAGTGCCGGTACCTGCCACTGGTGGAGTCAGGTTAATCCGCGAAGGGACGGTGAAGCTGCCTGGGCTGTGGAAGGAACCTGAACGAATGGAGTGTGATTCGGCACGGTATTCTACTCGAGACCCAGAGAATTCAACAGTGGTTTTTAAAAAGCTGAATGGACCAGTGGCGCCCGTTGTATGGCTCAATATGGATTGTGTGGCTCAGTCCGTTGAGAGTCCGGCTTCAGCTCAGGTCATGACCTCATGGTTCATGAGTTCGAGCCCCGCGTCGGTCTCTGTGCTGGCAGCTCAGAGCCTGGAGCCCGCTTCAGATTCTGTGTCTCCCTCTCTCTCTCTGCCTCTCCCCCACTCACGTTTTGTCTCTGTCTCTCAAAAATGAATAAACCTTAAACAAAAATTTTTTTAAATAAATAAACACTGAAAGAAAAATTTTAAAGTGGAATGGACCAGATTATTAACAACAAAGTGACAGTAAAAATAAAAAATGAAATACAGTGACTGATGTACTTGGGTGTTTACATTTCCTTCAATTTTTTTTTTTTGTATTTTACAGAGTTTATTCAGAGTTCTTTTCTTTTATTATACTTAAGGACGAGAAAAATGTTCCAGATATTTCAGGCAGAATAGTAATTTACAGGAATAAATTTACATACACATTGGGTCAAGTGTCCAAATCTTAGTGAAAAATGACAAAGGATTTGCCATTTGCTCATATCACAAAAGCATTGCAGTACTCAGTGGCTGCTTTGGAAACCTAACTGAAGAGTTGAATAAAAATTTTGCAATGCCTGTTCCTGGTACATTCTGTTCATAAATCATTGTCTAAAAGCTCAAGGGCCACATGATAGAAAAGGGGGTAACCCCCTATTAAAAGCCTCATTGTGAAGATGAAATGTTAATGTCAATTTTCGTCTTCAGAAGATGAACACAGGGGAAGGGGAAAAAAGAGAGGGAAAAAAAACTGTTAGAGACCCTTAACTATAGAGAACAAACTGAGGGTTGATGGAGGGGAGGTGGGCAGGGGAATGGGCTAAATGGGTGATGAGTATTAAGGAAGGCACCTGTGTTGAGCACTGGGTGTTATATACATTTCCTTCAATCTTATTCTAAAGCAAATTTGCTTAACCTGAGATGCAAAGACCCCTCCTCCCCTGCAGAGTGAATGGCTAAGCCTCAGAAGATCTGTGAGCCTGTGGAAACTGCAGGCAATCAATCGTTTGCGTGGTTGTACATATGTGGTTTGGTGATGATGGAAGGAGCCTCTAGCTCTCATCAGATTCTCAAAGAAATACTCGATCCCCAAAAGGGTAGGCGTCACTTATTTGTGCCGTTCATCAGTACTGAAAATTTCCCATGTCAATGCAACTATTTCGTTTCTACAGGAAAAGTACAGTTCATCAAAAAGTATTCCGTTTCCTTCTTGACTCAGAGAAAGCCCCCCCGCCTGTAAGAAATATTTCTGTCCCGGCTCCATCCTGACTCCAAGGCTGTGTGAGCTCCAGCCCTGCACCGTGGCCTCCTGGTGGCCGCCGTGAGAACTGCAGCCACAGTCCCTGGTTTAGGGGAAACCCGTTGAGTCCAGACACCCCTGTGGGTGATATATATTACAGGGCTAGATGGGCAGCTGGTCCACTAAAAGACAATTTCCTAAAAATTATTAATAACTATGTAATTCTAGTAATATGCATTAGAAAAATTTAAGAAGTTGATTTTGAGTCATTATGTTCTAATTGTGTTAATAATAGGACAGGTGGATTTGGCAAAAGAAAAACCACAATAGTACGTACGTAACTGAAGTTTGGAAAATAGTGATCTAATTCAATCCTCTCGTTTTCTGGTGAGGAAGTGAAGTGTGAAGAAGTTAGGAAACGATGCCAGGTTAGCAGAAGACACGGGATCAGAACTCAAGTTTCCTGACCTATAATCCAGGGTTCTCTAAGATTCTATAAAAGTTCTTCCGACTGGAGGTGTCAGAACAAAGGCTGAAGGAGCATTTTCTCTAGGGCAACTGAACCACATTAGAGTGAAAGTTCTCTCTCTTTCTCTTTCAATAAATATTCACATATATCTTTGTGAACCCCTACATAGATACATCCACATATGATCACATTCACTCATTCAGTGAACATTTACGGAATACCTATTTGGGGTCAGCCACTGTTCTAGCCTCCAGGGGTAGAAAGATAAATATAACACAGTCTTGTCTGCAAGGAGCTCACAGCCTGAAGAGTAGACAGATACTCAAGGAAACAGATTTATTTACTTAAGACCCATGACAGGGGTGAAGTAATTCAAGGTAATTCAAGGGGAGACGGTGTGATTTCTGGACAAGGCTTCACAAGGATGGTAGCTGAGCTGAGTCTCGAACAATGAGCTCTTGAGAGGTGATAATGGTGGGGCAGGTGCAAGATCATAGAATTCAGAAACATTCACAGCATTTAGGTAACTTCTAATACTTCAGTAGGTGTGGACTGTAGGTGTTGGTGATGGCTAGTTATATTCTGGGCTCCTGATGGTGAAGAGCTAGATTGGAAAAGCATTGAATGCCATGCTAAGGAAGCAGCCCAGATTTTATCCTGAAAACACTGAGGGCGACTGGGCGTCACATGATATTCCCATCTGTGGCACTGTGGACAGTGAGTGAGAGGGAATAATGTTGGAGTCAGAAACACCAGCAAGGAAACCATGGCAATAATCCAGACTAGAAACTCTA
Source organism: Neofelis nebulosa (assembly GCF_028018385.1). NCBI lineage: Eukaryota > Metazoa > Chordata > Mammalia > Carnivora > Felidae > Neofelis > Neofelis nebulosa. Next base: position 2,985,472 of record NC_080794.1, on the reverse strand, counting down.
AAGCACAACCAAGGCAGTTTGACATGAATGAGCAAAGTGGGTGGTGAGCTGAGGTTAGACAGTGGAGTCAACCGTGAAATTGGAAGTGAGGAAAAAGGAGGAGCCAAGTATGTCTCAGAGTTCTTCCTTGGGTAACTGGGTAGATGACTGAGTCAGTAACTGAGAGTGGGGATGTCAGAGAAGGGGCTGATGGGGGAGAAGAATAGCGAATCTAATAAACAGATAGTTTTAAGATGAATTTCCTAAAGGCAAGGATAAAAAGATACTAAACTTTTTAGGATAAAATAAACAGACAGCAAACTTAGTAAAGGTCAGTGAGATGTTCAATGAAGGCCAAATGGTAGGTTGCAACTCTGGAGAGGGATCAGGGCTAAGGATATAAATTAGAGGAAAATTAGTATGTTAAGGGCACCCGAAACACAGGGGTATTTGAGGTCACCCAGAAGGAGAATATATAAAGTGAGACGACAGGATAGGCTAGAGCAGAAGACAGAGGAACATCAGTATGAAGGAAATGGGGAGAGAAACTGGAGTTCTCAAGAGGTTGAGAAGAATGGCCAGCTGGGTAGCAAGAGGACCAGGAAAAGGGTGAATCGTGATAGTCTAGGGGAGAGAGAGTTTAAGAATGAATTTGATTGATGAAATGTTACAGACCTCACGGTGATACAGAGCAGAATAAGAGTGGAAAATGCTGGGGCGCCTGGGTGGCGCAGTCGGTTAAGCGTCCGACTTCAGCCAGGTCACGATCTCGCGGTCCGTGAGTTCGAGCCCCGCGTCGGGCTCTGGGCTGACGGCTCGGAGCCTGGAGCCTGTTTCCGATTCTGTGTCTCCCTCTCTCTCTGCCCCTCCCCCGTTCATGCTCTGTCTCTCTCTGTCCCAAAAATAAATTAAAAAAAAAAAAAAAAAAAAAACGTTGAAAAAAAAAAAGAGTGGAAAATGCCTTTTGGGTTTAACAGAAAATCATTGCTGACTGCTGCAGTGATAGAGACAGAAATCAGATCAGAGATAAAAATCAGGTCAGATATCAGACCATGGAGGTCAGGTCCCATTCACTCCAAAAGTGAACATGAACTAAAAGCACAGCGTGCAGGTAACCCCTGGGCGGGGAAGGACAGAGGATAACAACAAAGCAAGCCAACAGTTTCTACTGGCTCAATAAGTGGTTAATAAAGGCCTCCACTTTTATGAGGAGAATATTAAGTTGGACCCTATGAAACTGCCATATTTATAAGTCACAGTCGGATGTAAGGAATGTCAGATGTTGCCACCCAACTGAGTGAGAATGGGTGATACCGACTGTATCGTCGTTCCTCATGTTCTGCGAGAAACTCCGCCAAGATCAGCGCATCGCTCTCCACTCAAATCACATGGAGGCTAAAGAGACAATAATGGACAAGACTTGGCCAGACTTAGGCAGCTCAGCGAGCTAGTTCCAAGCCAAGACTCACAGCAGGCAGCCAGCACCGTGCCCGGGCTCAGCACCCACCTGCTGGGGGGTCTGCACAAGCTCCTTAACCTCTCCTGGACTTTGTATAAATATAAAGACAGATGATGACGATGATGATGACATCAATCTCCATAGCGATGCAGTTAATAAAATAGTTCTACCTCCTAGAATTGTCTAGAGGACTAAATATGAACTACTTCCCATCCACTGAAGGAAGAATAGACAAGCAAAATGTGGCACATCTGCGCCACGAACTACTACTCAGCCTTACAGAGGAAGGAAATCCTGATACATGACACAACATGGATGAACCCTGAGGACATTCTGCTGAGTGAAATGAGGTTCCGAGGGGAGTCAAATTCAGAGCCAGAAGCTGGGGGCAGAATGGGGAGGGGGGAGTCCGTGCTTAACAAGGACACAGTCTCAGTTTAGGAAGATGGAAAGAGTTCTAAAGATGGCTGGCGGTGATGGTAACACAACAATGTGGATGCACTTTACGTCTCTGAGCGGTACACTTAAAAATGGTTGAAACGGCAAATTTCGTGTCACATACAGTTTATCGCAATAAAAATGGAAAAAAAGTAGTGAATTCCTAAATCACTCAGTCACTGTTACGCAAATGTTGTTAAATAAATAGAAACACAATACATTGACAGGTGTCGCATGACCCAAGACCAGAAATGACCCCAAAGCACAGAAGAAAGAAAGAATTCAGTAGAAAGTCAAGTTGGGAAGGACCCCACATGAGTGAGAAAGGGAGGGGAAATGAGGCGATACCTCAGTGTCGATGAAAAACTGCATTGATAAAGGAGGTGGAATCCACCTGCTCTTTAAGAAGCCCAGTGAAAGTTCACTCAACAAATATTTACAAGGAAGCACCTCCCAGGTGCCAGGCACTCTGGCACATGCTACCAGCAAAATTGTAGGGCAAGAACATGAGAAAATGATTGGCATAGCTGTCAAGACAGGCTGTAGGGAGACACCAAGACAGATGAAACGTACAATGGCACGTACACTTCATAGGAATGAGCCAGACCATCTTGTGATTGCCGGGGCCACCCGGCAGTCGGAAATACAGTGTGGTTGCTGAGGCCATGTTTACCACTAAGGAGAAGCCGGCCTGAGCTGTGATTAGGCTAACAGCACCCATCGCAAACCTGTTCCCTCGCAAGCCCTTCCCCAGAAGAGAGGCAACAAGCAGGTAGAGGAGAGCAGTGGTTCTCAGACTTTTCAGACATGCCAGCACCTGGGACCCACCCCCAGAGAGCCTGACGCAGTCCGTCTGGGTGGAAGCTGGGCATTTCAAGTCTCCAGGTGATTCAAACACCCAGCCGGGATTGAGAGCCCCTGCATCACAAAGAGCGATTGCTCCCTGTATAGCAGGGATCCCAGGGGCCCTCGGGTAGCAGAAACAGCAGAGGTTGATTGGCAGCTGGAAGTCACCATCAGGAGGATGTGTTTTCCCCTTCAGTCAGAGACTACCACCTGTGGATCTCACAGGCTTGACCAAGGGGCTCCTGACAAGAGGAAACCCATCCCTCCTTCTGAGAAGGCTGGCTTCCCAGGGGAAGCTTGGGAGACCCTACCAAGGGTCTCTCCCCGTCACTTAGCAGAAGTGGCTTCTTAGGGGAGTGTGATCCACACCGGTCACTCCCTCTGGAAGGAACCACCCCCACCTGTCCAGCCAACAAAAGTGTGCTTCCCAGGAAAAAGCAGCTGAGGGTCTCCCTAGGTATTCATCACATGGGAGCAGGAGAGGAAAGTGGGGGCGATCCAAGTACTCACAGCTGGGAGGCCCTGTGGCGCAAGGCTGCCTGGGCCTGTGCATCCAGGTGGCCCAGGAGGCTGCAGAGGGCCGGCTGCCTTGAAGGAAGCTGGAAGTGTGGGCTGCCTTTCTCCTTTTCCAGCTCTTCCAATCTGTGTCTGAACGCCTCGGCTGACAACCCAAAACAGGAGAGAGAGGAATTAAGAACCATGAAACTCAAAATAGGTAATGCAGCGTCCCAGAGCCCCACTCCCAGCCAACGTTCAGCTTAATGATGCAACACTACCGTGTCTGGTGCCCACAACTCCACCTCTCAGTTGGTGCTTCTGAGAATCTTCTTTTCACTGACTGCACAGCCCCCCTACTTTTTGTGCTTCCAAATATCAGAATGTACACTGTAGGTATTTATATCATGGTCATAATTATGATCATCCTATAGGAGGACACTTGATATTAACTTTTTTAAATTTTTTAATGTTTATTTATTTTTGAGACAAAGACAGAGCATGAGCAGGGGAGGGGCAGAGAGAGAGGGAGACACAGGATCCAAAGCAGGTTCCAGGCTCTGAGCTGTCTGTCAGCACAGAGCCCAACGCGGGGCTTGAACCCACAAACTGTGAGATCATGACCTGAGCTGAAGTCGGACGCTTAACCACCTGAGCCACCCAGGCACCCCAATATTATTTTTAAAACCATGGTTTTCACTCGGGAGAAAACCTGCTCATTTTGATGAGTTTGGGGTCTTCAATTGAAAAATGTCAGTGCCCAAGCTTGGACTTTAAGAATGTTTCCTTACAAACTGCCCATCAAGACAGAACCAATTACAATCACTAAGGTCATTGAAGCGATGTTTCAGTTCTATGTTACAGATGACCATATGTCCACCTCCATTATCAGGTAGGGGGTCCTATTACTTTTTAGTGACCTTAAGTTTCCCTAGGACAAGGTGCAGATGCAGAATCACTGTAAAACAGTTTTTCTCTAGAAAAGTAAGCTTGAGAAATTGGAATCCCCTCCAATGAGAACTTTTATAACCAAACACCTGAAGAATTGGAAAGTCTCCCCTAAAGCCATTTTTGCAGAAATATTAAGACTGGGTTCAAAAATACCATCCATCAGGGGTGCCTGGGTGGCTTAGTCAGTTAAGCGTCCGACTCTTGGTTGCGGCTCAGGTCATGATCTGAGATCATGAGATTGAGCCCCGAGGCAGGTTTTGCACTGACAGCGTGGAGCCAGCTTCGGGTCCTCTCTCTCTCTCTCTCTCTCTCTCTTTCTCTCTCTCTGCCACTCCCCCACCTGCCCACCTCCCCCAAAATAAATAAATAAGCTTTTAAAAAAATTAATCTTTAAAAATATCATCCATCAGATCTTCCCTCCTGCTGCTCCTTGCCAGGTGCGTTGGCAGAAATTTGATGGCCTCCACCTTTGGGTAGTAGGTGGGCTCTGGGGCCACCCAGGACCCCAGGAAGCCACTTCTGGCCATGAGCGCCTACTGCTTACCCTGACGTGCAGTGGAAACATTAGCGTCTTCTGTGTGTGCCATGATGGGAAGATGTTTGGGAGGCCCAACCCTAGATCATGCTTCTTTACATATCCATGGCCCTCAGGGCATTTTCCAACTAGGCCGTTTCTAGAACACCCAGTTTTATTTATAAAACTCTTTGGACAAAACTTTTTGCCGTATACCAGCAGAGGTCAACGCTAAGCACGGTGCACCCTCAACATGACGCCTCTCTCTTCCTGCCCTACTCCCAAGGTACACACTTGGGCAGAGGAAGGGCAGGCCTCAGGTGTTGTGGGCAGCAGACAACCTCCCCCAGCCATATACATTGGGACCAAGGGCCAGGAACTTGCTAAGAGAATTTATTTGCCAAGGATTCATTCTAACAATACCAGAAAGGGTCATTTACTTACTTCAAGACCAAGTCACAGGGAACTGACAAGGGTTCTCAGTTGGTGCCACCTTGTTCAAGGTGACAAGACACCACACCAACAACACAGAGTGGACTCTGGCCTGGCAGTTGTCTCAGGATAACAGCAAGATACACCTATTCCCTATCACCAAAAGCTTCAACCTTTTTAAAAACTGAATTTTATTTTTTTTTTAATTTTTTTATGTTTATTTTTGATAGAGACACAGAGCACAAGCTGGAGAGGAGCAAAACGAGAGAGGGAGACACAGGATCCAAAGCAGGCTCCAGGGTCCGAGCTGTCAGCACAGAGCCCGACGCGGGGCTCAAACTCGTCAACTGCGAGATCATGACTTGAGCCGAAGTCAGACGCTCAACTGACTGAGCCACGCAGGCGCCCCGAAATGAATTTTATTTTAGTTAATTTTAAAATTTTTAATTAATTTTATTACTTAGTTGTTTACTTCATTCATGCTATATACAATCAAAACTGCCATGAAAAGCAATAAATGCCTTACACGTGGTTTCAAATCCCGTCTTCCTGCTGTCGATGTGTACACAGGTGTGTTACACAGGGATTAGGACAAAGCCTGTGTTTGCACCTTGGCTCTGCCGTTCCTAGCTGTCCCACCTCCATTTTAAGAATGTTCCCTTACAAACTTCCCATCAAGACAGAACCAGTTACAATCACTAAAGTCACTGAAGCGATGCTCCAATTCCCTGTTACAGATGACCATATATCCACCTCTGTTATTTTACTTAACCTGTCTACACGTCAGCTTCCTAATCTGTGGAATTGGGGCTAATAACATGTACATCCTGAAGTTTCCTGAGAATTAACTGAGATCATCTACGCAAAGCATTTAGCATATGCCCAGCAGCCCAGCACCTAGCACGTGTCCAAAGGCTATCTTTAGTAGTGCCGTTAGGTAGTGGCCTTGGAGTGTTTGCACGGATGTTAGACCCCCAGCCTGGCCTCCCTCTGCCACCAGCTGTGTTCTAAACTGTCCCCTCCCACTGCCTGGTGAAAAGTGCTCAGAGACTGCAAACTGGCCCAGCCAAATAAAACAGTAAATTGGCTGCCAAAAATCACATTCGCCATGAATTTCAAAGACAAATATGAATTATTCCAGGAAATACCTGTGATTAGCTGTGCTCTGCGTTGCCCCTCACCTTCAAAACTGTGACATCTAAAGTTATATCCCCGTTATGATTAGAAAGGTGTCCCAGGACAGTCACCACTGATTCTATAGCTTATTGTCCCCAGTCTCTAAATGACCTACTCCCCGAGCTTCTCAAGTGGCTGTCGGCTACGGCGGGTTCCACCTCACAGGCTGGCATCAGCTCTGCTTGGCATTAGGGTGCATTCTGCTGGCTCCCCCAAAGTACACCCCTATTCACTAATTTGCTATTGCAGACAGAGGGAGCTCCCAGCCAGGGCAAAGGCCCTGAGGCAGTGAACAAAGGGGAGAGAGTGTTGGGGTGGACTTGGTCATCAGGGCTGCAGAGGCCACTATAAGGACTGTCTGTTTATCTGGAGGGACGGGGAACCCCTGGAGAATTTTGAGCAGTGATATGACGTGACTGACTCTTGTTGAACAGGATAAGCCGGCTGCTCCCCTGGGAAGAGACCATACGGGGCAGAATCTCGGAAACTAGTCACATGGGTATCGAGGTTCCCTGGACAAGGCACAATGGTGCCCAGGACCTGCAAGTGAAACAGGGGTGGTGGAAAGTGCCGGGATTTGGGATATTCTCTGACAGATGGGATGTTGGGAATGGAGGAAGACAGTGACCCCAGTATTTGTGGCCCAAACTACCAGGACAAGGTTACTGTGAGCTGAGCCGGGGTCATCTGCCGTTCCCTCTGTCAGAAACACCCTTCCCCACAGCGGCCCAGGCAAGCCATCCTCCCCCTCTAGACCTCCGGCCCCTCAAGTGGGTTCCCCAGGCTCTATGCCCCCTCAGCACACCCAGGTTTCTGCCCACACAAGGGCCTCACACTTGTTTCCACTTATTCAAGACCTCCTCTGTCCGTGAGAGAGGGACCGTGTCACCATGCTTGTCACTGTTTAAAGACCCACACGGGGAGGCTGCCTGGCTCAGAGTGAGCACAGAAGTGTCCTGCTACACTCAAGTTAGGTTCCCTCATGGGGTTTCTTGCTTGGTAAGTTTTCTTAAGCCACTTTATATCATTTTCATTAGCAAGTAAATGAACATAAAAACATGAAACTCTTCAAGTCTAAAAGGAAATCCACCAACTACCTTGCAAGGTTTTACTCTTTCTGCCACAGGCCCTCACGGGGCCGCTGCCAGCCGGGCCCAGGCTTTGGGCTCCTGGACTTGTCACCATCCCAGGCTTCCACACCTCGGGGCTGTCCACGTCACTCAGGCCCGCTTCCCCATTTCCAGGCAGGCCACATCTCCCTCACTTCCGCGGGATGAGTCACCTCTCTGCCTAAAAACCCATGTTCCTCCAGTGTTCCTGCACATGCTCAGCAGACCGCCCTTCCCAGCGCTCAGATGTGCACAAGCCAACGAATGAGTGACCAGACCAAGGAATGCAGAGACATCAGCTACGTCCCCGCACCGTGCCAAGCACATTCATACGCACATCACAGAATGTTCTTGGAATCCTGGAGGACTCCGCCCGGCCTCCAGAACAAAGGCGCGACGTCTGTGGCACCAGCAAGGGCATCAGCAGGTTTGATCAGCCTCGCTCTCTTCTCCCACACCGACACTCTGCTCCTTGAGTGACGCGGTAAGGACACGGGCTCACAGCACTAAGAATCAGGGCACCTGAATTCTATCACCGGCTTCAGCAGCGAGCATTCTTTTTTGACAAATCACTTCCTCCGTTCACATCTCAGAGCCTCATCCACCAGGTGGGAATAACATCTCCACAAGGTGTTTAATGAAATCATGGGTGTCATCCAACAGCAAAGAGGTATATTGGACACCACCCTGTCTTCGTCAGCTCAGCACCACAGGCGGGGCGGCTGAACCAACAAACATTTATTTCTCACATTCCGGGGATTAGAAGTCTGAAATCACAGCACCAGTACGGCCCGGTTCTGGGGAGAGCCCGCCGTGAGGTGGCAGATGGCCAGCTTCCTGCTATGTCCTCACGTGACCAATAGAGAGTACGCTGGTCTCTTCTCATAAGGGCACTAATCCCACTCTTGGGAACTCCACCCTCATGACCTAATTCACGTGCCAAAGGCCCCACCTCCTAACACCATCCCAGTGGGATTCAGTCTCAACACGTGGATTTGGAGGGACACAAACATTCAGCCCGTGAATGGAGAACTCCCGTGAAGGGAAAACCTTCAGCCAGAAGAAAAATGGTTCCTCTGGAAGAAAGGAGGGTTCAGAAATGTTTGGAAATAGCATCTTTCACCTCGTAAATGCCATGCTTATTATTTCATGTATTCGCTCAGTTAACAAATACTTCTGATAACTCAGTGTTGCTAGGCTGTAGGGGCTAAAAAGATGAACAAGACAATTCCTTGGTTCTTAAGGAACTCAGTGACTGGGGACAGGGGTCAAAATTACAAATAGTTTCTTATCTTCCTGTGCAGAAAAGGTGGCCAGCAACCTGCCCCACTGGTATAGGGGGGCCATAAAGGAACACAAGGGTGGTGTTCCCACCAGCACCAAGGGTACCGGGGGCCTCCGGAAGCCACACAGAGGCAGGCAGTGGCATGGAGGTGGTGTGCCCAGTAGCACCTGTGAATGAGGGACGTGAGGGGAGAGGGAGAGCAGGTGGAAGAGACAGCCAGAAGGCTAGGAGATTGGATACACTGAGAAATAAATAAATGGCACAAGTAAGTAAATATATGGAGGACAGAGAGAGCCAGGTTCCTTAGTATTTGGAGCATATACTTACAATTATGGAAAGGGGTAAGGGTAGAAAGCACTTAGGCGTGTTGCATTGAAATTTGGAAGTACTAGTGTGATCTGATGGTTTTTAATATCGATACACACAGAGATGGAAAGAGTTACAGACGTGTGTATTTGCAGTTACGTATATTTTCTGTCTTTACCCACCAAGAAAGCCTAGAAGCAACGATAACCCCAGGAGCAACGAGTAAACCAAGCACACAGATCCTGATTTCCAAACACCATCCTCTGTGAAAGGAATCAGAGCCCTTTGGAGAAATGGTTGATTATAGGCCTGAGGCAGGGCCGGAATCTGAATACCTTGTTGCAGCAAAAAATTAGGACGTGCTCAAGGACTGATGGAGACATGTCCATAGAATACAAGAGTCGATAAATTACAAGGAGCTCCCATAGGCCAAATCGGGTGTCATTTGAGAATCAAATAAATAATACTATCAATGAAGTACAATCCATTGAATAGAATAGGAACCCATACATCCATGCTAACAGAATGCCAACTAATAAAAAGGAACAGAGGGAGGTGAGGGGGGGGTGGGCTAGATGGGTGGTGGGCATTAAGGAGGGCACATGTGTTGAACACTGGATGTTATATATGAGTGATGAATAACTAAATTCTACTCCTGAAACCAATATTACACTGTATGTTAACTAACTAGATTTTTTTTTAATTTTTAAACATTTTCATTTATTTTTCAGAGACAGAGAGAGAGTGTGAGCAAGTGAGGGACACAGAGAGAGGAAGACACAGAATCTGAAGCAGGCTCCAGGCTCTGCACTGTCAGCCCAGAGCCCGATGTGGGGCTCGAACCCACGAACCATGAGGTCATGACTTGAGCCAAAGTTGGATCGTTAACCAACTGAGCCATCGAGGTGCCCCATCACTAACTAAATAAATAAATTTTTGAAAAAAAAAAAAAAAGGAATGGAGGTTTGGTAAGGTGCAGGGTACCAGTGTATTCTTAAAATATCTCCCCACAATATACTAATAAGTGTCCAAAGGACAAATGGTAACTTTGTGGTGGAAAGACTTAGAAACCACCAGCACATCCAGACGGTCACAGCTACCCTCGGCAGTGGTGGGATGACGGGTCCACCTTGTGTGACACCTGATGAGAGACACCAAGAAGTACACAGTTTCATTTCCACAGTATTCCTGTCAAGGTCCTCACGACCTGAATCTAGTCATGTGGAAACATCAGTGGAGGGGCGCCTGGGTGGCTCAGTCGGTTAAGCATCCGACTACGGCTCAGGTCATGATCTCGCGGTCCGTGAGTTTGAGCCCTGCATCGGGCTCTGTGCTGACAGCTCACAGCCTGGAGCCTGTTTCAGATTCTGTGTCTCCCTCTCTCTCTGACCCTCCCCTGTTTATGCTCTGTCTCTCTCTGTCTCAAAAATAAATAAACGATAAAAAAAAAATTAAAAAAAAAAAAAAAGAAACATCAGTAGACCCAGATTGAAGGTCATCTGACAAAATGTAAGGTCTGCACCCCTTAGAACTTCCAAGGATGTAAAAGACTGAGTATTGCAGAATTGTTCCAAATAAGAGACTGAAGAGACACAACTGCATGCAGTGTGTGAACCTTTCCTGAATCAGAATAGGAAGGAACAATGGTGGCCTTGTTGGTGAAATGCACATGGGGTCTGTAGACAGGATAGGAGGAATGTATCAGTGTTGATTTCTTGTCCTGGAGCGTTGCCACTTGCTGGCCTATAATTGTCCTTGTTTGGGGAAATAGCGAAGGGAGTACATAGGGCTGAAAGGGCATCATGTCTGCAGCTCACTCCCTGTGGTCAGAAAAAGGATAGTGATAATGCATATGTGCACCAGTTGGAGAATCAGAGTGAGGGAGATATGCGAGTTCTTTGTACTATACTTACAACTTTTCTGTGAGTGGAAAATTATTATTTTTGAAATTTGTATTTTATTTTATTTTTTAGGGGTGGGGGGCAAAGAGAGACAGAGAGAGAGAGAGAGAGAGAGAGAGAATTCCAAGCAGGCTCCACACCCAGCATGAAGCCTGACCCAGGGCTCGATCCCACAACACCAGGACCATGACCTGAGCAGAAATCAAGAGTTAGACACTCAACACACTGAGCCATCCAGGTGCCTCTCAAACTTGTATTTTCATAATTTTTTAAATATTCATTTTTAAATTATTATTTAAAAAAAATAGATAACCACAGCACTTTTAAATGCTGTATTCGTGACTATTATGTCCATTTATTCATATGAATCCTGCTATGTGTTTAAGAAAATCTCTCCTATCAGGGCACCTAGGTGCAGTTGGTTAAGTGTCCGACTTCGGCTCAGGTCACGATCTCACAGCTTGTGAGTTCGAGCCCTGCTTTGGGCTCTGTACTGACAGCTCAGAGCCTGGAGCCTGCTTCAGATTCTGTGTCTCCCTCTCTCCCTGCCCCTCCTCCACTCATGCTCTGTCTCTCTCCTTCAAAAATAAAAAAACGTTAAAAAGAAAAAAGAAAATCTTTCCTATCATTCTATTTGGCCCAGTGGTTGAGGAATAATAACTCACTTTCTCCATCTTTTCTTCCTTTAAAACTTCTGCAAGCTTTCTGTAGACATTGTTAATCTGATTTCAGTTTGAAGCTCAAGACTTAAAGCCAGAATTGTAAAGAGTGATGCACACAGCACGTGCTGAATAAATGTGGTCCACTGACCATCTGAGTGACAGGACAGCAATAATATTAGAAATTTTGGTTGCATTTTGTAAATATAGCTGAATGGTAAAAAAAAAAAAACTCAAAGTTAACTACAGAAGACATTATCAAGGGTTAAGCAAAATGATACATTGAAAAATACGTTTTAATTGATACAATATATTCAATTTATGGATCTAACATGTTTTACTTGTAGGACCTCCAGAATAAAAAATGGTAAGCATCATCTCATTCCATTTTGGGCCAAGTAAATGCATTTTTTGATGCCACTACAACATATTTATTAATGTTTAATTGAGGGTCAGGGCTCATCTGTATTCCTTAGCACATCAGTACTAAGTGCCTGCTACTTTGGGGCTATAATTTGGGAACAGAATGAAAGAAAAGTACTTTCTACATCTATGAATAAATAAGCAAATAAGCATTTACAGAGCAGCAAGAAATCTTCACACATAAAGACATTCTGCTAAACAGATTCAATTTCTGCTGCCTCGCTCTGTCTATGGGATGACAGAAAATACGGAATAAGCCGTATTCTTGGCTGTACAGCCATTCTACATTCTGAGGAGGCTCTTTAAAGCTAAGAAGCAATCAGTGTCTTCATAAGTCATTTTTCCTTGGTTTTTACATAATGGCCAAGACACGCTATTCATCGCGAGCTGAATATTCTAATATGTCCACATTACCATACACATCATGTGTAGATGGCCAGTTTACAAAGAACTGCACTGTAATAAAACGTATTTCAGAATAACCTGAGCACAACTGAGCCACTCTTTGACATTTCAAATGCTGGACTTTGTCAGATTCATTATCATAAAAACCGACCGCTATCGGTGCACCAAAGACGTCACGCATCATTTCGGAGCATCCAAGGCAGCTGCACTATGTATACACTGTTTCCAAGCTTTGCAACAACGTGTAGAGCAGGAATACACACGCAGATCCAAAGTTGCAGAGATAAAATAACGTGCCCAGGACCTCAGACTGAGTTAGCAGCAAAGCCAGAATGTGAACACTGATCTTTTCCATACTTTTTCCATAAAAACTCCGGGCTTTTCCTGTTATGCTTCCCGGGAGCCATCCCTGAAGCAGTACCTGCTCCCAGACTTTCCCTAGTCACACAGGGACCTTGTCTGTCTACTCGTTTGTCTGGGTCCCCGGAGACTGTGGGACCCACAGAGCAGGCCCTGAGCCTCATCCCTCTCTGCCATGCTAACATCTCGTTCAGTGCTAGGCACACAACAGGGGCTGGGTGAAAGCTGAGTAAATAAACGAATGACTGTACTTGGATGAGGAAGAGTGGAGACACTGAACAGCAGCCACCCCCTTACGACCCCTGCCATTACACCAAGCACCGAACATTTTACCCTCGCGATGATGTCATGAGGCAGACAGGGCTGTTCCCTCTTTGCAGATCAAAAGACTGAGGCTCATGGGAAGTTGACAAACTTCTCCTAGATCAGTCACATGGCTACGTAGATTCAGAAATAAAGTCAGTATCTGCTGCTCCGAAACCTGTGTTCTGAACTGCTGTGTTCTACCTGCCAGATCACATCCCCCAGCGACCACAACCCCCTGAAACACACACCTGAATGCATCACACAGGTACAAACTCTTCCAGCAACTCGCTTGCCATTTGTCCCCTCCTTCTGACAGAAAGCAGTCAGTAGCCGACACAAAGTAACAAACTGGCAAAAAGCGGAAACAGCCTCAGATCCAATGTAAGGGAAATGGTTAGATAAATAAGGGCATATCCACTCAGGCATATGTGGCGAATCAAAACCCGGTTAGAAAAACTAAGGGGAAATATTTGAACATTACAAGAGAAAAGCAAGATACAAAATTATATGTAGATGTTACCTGTACTTTTATGATTGCCAGTATGTTAAGAAAGAGAGAGAGAGAGAGAGAGAAAGGGGCAGAACTAAGAGTTTTGTCAGTGAGACTGTCAGTGACTTTCTTTCAATTTCTTGTCTTACAAAATCAGCCATAAAATCTTGGGTCATTTATTATTTAGAAAAGTAGTATATTTTTAAAAATAGCCTACTGATTCCTTGTGCTACCCTTTGATTTCTGCATAAAAATAGAGATTTGGTTCCTCAGATTCTTAAGGCTAAACTGCTTAGGGTAAGCTTCGTTTCCCTGGGCCACCAATCTTTTCAGGGTATGCCAAAGAGGATTTCTAGAAATGTTATATATTTTAAGCCGGCCGGCGTGAGGAAAGAAGACTGAGAAATCACTTTGGTTGTGGGATAAAAGGAAAAACAAACCTTTGGGGGAGACAGAAAAATGTTGCAAGACAAGCAATACTCTGCCACGATACTTACCTGCTCAGTACTTAGCCTATCGCCTTGTTCTTCATACACATTTGTTGACTGGCCCTGAAATATTTCACTAGACAGTTTGGTTTGAAACATCTGTTCTTTCTCAGCAAGAATTTACCAAGCAAAATAAATTGTGAGGGATCAAAATAACAAAAGTAATGAAAAGTCCAGGGACTTCCCCAGGTCTTGGGTGGGTCATATGACCAGCAAGCTGTGTGTGTGTGTGTGTGTGTGTGTGTGTGTGTGTGTGTAGAAGAGTGTGTTTAAGGTTGTAAACAAATAATGCTTAAAGTTGCAGTATTCAGACACATCAGAAAACATACAAAATTCCTTAGAATCATGAGTTTCTGAAAGGGTGGTTGGGTATGGATCACTCTGGAATACTCTCTGCCTCGACTCCTAAAACTAAAAATATAGGAAAATGTTTCTTTCATCAAATGTCAATCACCAAATGTCTTAGAGGAAAGTAACTGACCAACCAAAGTTGGCCAGTTACCTTTTATAGAGGCTTCATATTTTTAGAACTATTAAAAACCTTCCCTAAAGTATGTTTTCATAGGTACTGTGGAAAACCAGATCACGGTATACATGTGGCCCATTTTCATGGCTCAGAATCTGGGCTGGCTGACCCTCCCTACTGGCAATTGTCAGCTGTCTGCTTCTTGGTAAGTGCCAGGGAAGGCACCCACCACCCCCAGCATTACTCCCACCATCTCCTCCCCCCCAGCCCCCCACCGCCTCTACCAGCACCCCCACTTTCTCCACCAGCACCCCACCAACTCCTACCACCACTGCCATCACCTGCTGCTTATTAGGAGATAAGAACTGAAAGCACTTACCCAAGAAGGAGAAACATTCTTTAGATCATTTCCAAATAGTTACAATGCAGAGAACCCAAGAGAAAGGACAAGAGACGAAAAGCCACTCAACAGCACAATGAAGAAAAGCCAGAAAGGACGTAACATTAACAGTGGCCCTATCTGTGCCATGCAAATAAAGATGATTTTTTCTTTTATTTATATTTCTGAACTTTCTAAATGTTTTTACAATGATCATGTGTTGCTTTAATAACTAGCGAAAGAAAATCCACTTTTAGAAATAAAAGGCAATCATCAGCTAGTACATTCAGGCAATAGCAAGTAGGTTTCCTACATGGGGTCAACCAGCATGGACTATGAAGTCAAATACTTGAATGTGATTTTTTTTTTCAGCCACTTCAAACTGTGTAAACTCTGAAAGAGAAACTCTTGTTGAACATGTAATGGCAGATCCTCCCACAAGAAACTATTTTTTATGTCATGTTCATTATTTTAATTGAATTTGGATATATGATCAGTCATTACTGAAATGGGTTAATCACTTAGGCAATTACTAAGTCACTTAGCAATCTAGATGCATGGCTGATAAATGAACCAGCTCCGTACACTGAATATTGAAGCTTATTAGGTATAGTCTAGTTAAGACAGAAATTAAAAAGAATAATTCTTACAGCACACTGACTGGCCAAGGAAAATTTCTGGCAAGCTAGAAAACAAATTAAAGATCCGGCCAATGATTCTCGGACCTTTTCCACATCACTTGTAACCTTGTAAAACGACACCACTGAAAATCCAAATGGTCACTTTTGAGTTTCTCCTTCAAGGGCTGCTTTATCTTTCTCCATGTATGTTAAAGAGCTTTGGGCCATTTAATAGATTGATGTGCCTCTCAGACATGAGAACATACTATTGGCCCTGAGGCTATTTTTAGAAGTCATACAAATGGAAGAATTCAAATGCCTATTCATTATTTCTCTCTCCTGGTTTTGGTTGCACTCAGTTTTCATTATTAAACTGGACGTGGCATTCAATTAGTTCCCATGAATGGACTTTTCATGAGTAATTTGCTCTGCTGGTGTTTTCATAAAAAATCAGCCGGACACATCTGTTTGTCAGTGCTCAAAAACCACAGGCTCTCTTCTGTTGTAATGGCAACCACCACAGCCTGCAGTCTTTTAAGACTTAATTGTTTTTTGTAGATCTTTTAACACATTTGTCTCTAATGGAATTCAGGACATTAGGAGTTCACTGTCGAGCAACCGCTACCATCATTATTTTTAAAAAGATAATGCAAACCACATTGATGTGCATACCCTTTCTGCAACAGACAAATAGAACACACCAGTGTAATACTCAGTGCCCAGAGGATCGTACTAAATTGATCTCTAACAACACGGCAACACGAACAGCTTAAATTCTTTGAGTGGCATAAAGGGAAACGGCATATTCTAAAAAAAAAAAAAAAACTAAGAAGATTGAATAAATTATTTCCACTAGCCTGAGCCATTCCCATTAGGATGAAATCCAATCAGAAGGAATAAAGCATACTAGGATACTAGTTCCTTAGAACAAAGTAGAATTAAGCTGTTTTCTTTTGGCAGAAGCACCACGATGCAAATAAAACAGTGACCTTCAATTCAAAGGCGATGTTAATAGAGAGAAATCACAAAACAGCAGCCAATGATAAGAATGACTAATAAAGAGCAATGCTTTTAGCATGCTGGGAAGCTGCATATGTACCAGTTTCAAGCAACGCCTCTATAAAATAGTAAGAAGCTAAAGAAATTAGAAATCTCTGCAGGACTAGTTGTAAGAGTATCTTCCCAGAGTCCTAAGATACCGTGCAGGTATTAGAAACAAAACTGGAGTTAGTGGGAACACTTTCCCAGAGCAGGAATGTAATAGTAACAGAAAGCAGACACAAGAAACACCCCAGGTCCTTTACAAAACTAACTGAATTCCCCATGTGGTTTCAGACGGCATTTAGGACTCTCGATGATTAAGCATAACTCCAAAGACAGAGCTCCAAAACCCCTGAGCTACAAAAACTTTTTTTTTTTTTAATAATAACAGTAAAAGTAACAGACACTTGGTGGAAAAGTTTAACTTCTGGGCCCAGATGGGCACTCACAGCAGGAAGACTGTGCCAGAGGCTTCTGAAGGCGGAAGACAATGTTGCCTTGTCGATGACTGTCTCCCCAGTACCTAATGTAGCGTGTGCTATAAAAGGCACTTAACCAGGATTTATGGAACGAGTGAGGAGTGATGTATGCATGCAGCCAAAATAAATCCTGGCTTTGTAATTGTTAAAACTAGAATCTTAAAGATAAACATCATAGATTGTATAAAATGTTATCCTGAAAATAAATATCTAAGTATGTATTAAGAAAAATCACATAAACAATGGAGAGGGAAGTGATGTGATTCTTCTCTCTGCATGTATGAGCCTCTGGTACAGGAAGAAAATCAACATTTTAAATTGATTTCTTTGCTTAAAGGATCTAGAGATCCAGATTTTAGTCCTGGATGCACTGGGGACAACTTTGTAACCTTGAGACTATGTAGCCTCCTTACGACTCAGTTTCCTTATCTTAGGAATGAGAATACTAGTCCAATTTCTGCCACCAAATTGTGATGAAAGTGAAAAATGCCTGTGAACAGTTGTGAAAAATACAAGTGGCAGACTTGTTGCAAAAGTGAAAGCGACTCTGACAGCACTACCTTGTGGATTCAGATTAATTCAATTCAGACTAAATATCTTTAAAACTCAGCAGTCGGGGGTGCCTGGGAGCCTCAGTAGGTTGAGCGTCTGACTCTTGATTTCAACTCAGGTCATGATCCCAGGGTGGCAGCATCGAGCCCCGCACGGGGCTCCATGCTGAGCTGAACGTGGAGCCTACTTAGGATTCTCTCCCTCGCCCTCTGCCCCTCCCCATCTCGTGTGCTCTCGCTCTGTAAATATAAATAAATAAGTAAATAACTACTCAGCATGCATTCAGGGTGACCCAACCTGGAGGGCTGTCAGATTCAGAGGCGTCGATAGCCAGTCTTGCTCCGGGCTTCTTTTTTCATAATGTACAATGTACAGCAGATTCCTGTCCCTCCTCCTGGCTCACCCCGAGTCCTCCACCCACACATACAGACAGCGCAGGCTACCTTTAGCTTCCCCTTACCAGTGGCTCTGAACCACGCAGAAGTCACAGAACCTTTTGAGGAATGCCATGACACACGGATACGCTAAATTCCATCATAAGTGTTAGCAACAATATCAGCGACAGACATACCTATAATATAATATAAATTTATTTATATATTTATGTATAATTTTAATTATATAAAATTATCGTGGGGGGAGGGGGGCACCTGGGTGGCTCGGTTGGTTGAGCGTCTGAACCTTGGTCTCAGCTCAGGTCATGATCGTGGGTCCTGGGATCGAGCCCCGAGTCAGGCTCTCCTACTTAAGATTCTCTCTCTCTCTCTCTCTCTCTCTCTTCCCCTGCCCCTCTCCCTTCTTCATGCTCTATCTCTCTCTCTAAAATAAATAAATAAATACATACATACATACATACATCATACATACATACATACATATTACAGTGAGAACACTGGTGTCCATGAAGAAAAGAGACAAACAAACAAAAAAACCTTTCAGACTTGGGTGTAATGAAGAGTTTCTGAGTTTCCCATGATAATCTTGTGCTATGTGCTCACCCACTTTATTATTTTGCAGGCAGCAGCAAGCAAGTGGTAACAGGCACCAATGCACTGGTGTTTTCATGAAAAGAAATTATAAGATAACATTAACTACTAAGTAGTGACTGCATTATAATGCCAACTCTACTCCTTGGTTGATTCTATTAAGGGTGAAAGTCCTCCCTTAATTAGCAATCCTGAACAGGTGCACACAAAATTCTTGCAAGGAGGGTGAGATCTCACTGTTCACCCTTATCTATCAAAGGCGAGGGAAGGATAGGTCTGTGATATTTCCAGAAGGATTATGCAGTCCATCCGTTTCCGTTCTCCTGGTATTCTAAAGCCACCTCCTGAATGAGGACAAAGCAGCAGAGTGACACGACTTGTGACCACATCATGCTGGCTACTTACAGAATTATTTTGGCCTGAATGCATGTTGGAGGGATGCCATCAACCTACAGGACCTGGCCCCTGCTGGAGCCTGCTGTGGATTCCATCTCTCTCTCTCTCTCTCTCTCTCTCTCTCTCTCTCTCTCTCTCTCTCTCTCTCTCTCTCTCTTTCTCTCTCTCTCTCTCTTTCTCTCTCTCTCTCTCCTCTGCGCTTCCCTGGCTTGTCTCTCTCTCTCTGTCTCTCAAAAATAATTAAATATTAAAAAAAGAAAGAAAGAAATTTAACCTTTGATGGAGGTGGTGGACTGCACAAAAGCAATGCCTGTCACTTAAGCCAGGACAGAAAGAAGCTGCGTGACAAGAGAAAGTCCACAGCCAGTGCGTCCAACTTCTCAGCAACAATTCTGGAAGGGAGGGACGAGGACTGTCATCATGTTACGGACCTGGGTTTGCAGGGCAAGCAAATTCTTGCCCAGATGTTGTACCTGCAATTAGTACGTACTGTCACTGAGGCCAGGGCGGGGGGAGATGCGTGCTTAGTTATGGTCCTCAAGGCCCCAAAAGTTGAATTCTCACGACTGACACTAATCGTAGCATATTTTTGCAGTCACTTTTGGGTGGGGTTTTTTTCCTACCAAAATCTAACTGTTCGAACACAGATGTCAAACAATAGTGTTTTTTTCATGCCATGATAGAGGATGGGGACATTACTGGGACAGGCCTGATGGTGCCCAGCTGACTTTCCTCAAGCCCGCGGCCAGCATCCAAACAACTGGTATCCTGAAAGAGAGAGAGAGAGAGAGGAGATGCCACCCTATCTTAAATGGGCACATTCTTCCACCTGACTCCTCTTTTTCTTTTCATTATGTCTAAAGACGAATTAGCTGGCTCTGTGTCAGTATCTATTTGTTTTGTTTTATTTAAACCCAGGGAGTTTCATTAATAGGAGTTTTGTTCAGGATGTTGAGGTTTCCATGGTGGATCCAAAGCAATTGGTTCCAGCTGCCGAGAAGAAAATGAACACCACTAAGTGGAATGGACACAGAATAACACCCCTGACTGGGACTAACAGTGTTTGAAGCGCACTGCTCTTCCTGCTGGAAAACCACCCTCACGTGAGCTTATCAGAAGCACCCGCCCCCGTGGGGATGACTGGGAGGTTCTGTTTCATAGTTAAGCGCGTTGGGCAATCCTGTCCTCGCGGTTCAGGACCTGAGCAGAGGTCAATGCCGTCGTCCTCGTAGGCTATCCACGTCTAGCGTGCTGTGGTTGTGGCCACTCAAACGTCAAGCCTCCATTCAATATGAAAAAGAAACCTGGGTTTGGAAGGATTCTCTTCCTTCCTCTCAATACAGTTTCAGAGTTTCTCAGGTATCATTTTTAAGCCTTATGGCAAACTTTGCGAGTACTTTGTCGTTGCTGTTGCTGCTGTTTTCCTTAGCAACGGAACCCTCTGGAGACGCAGTCTCACCGGGTGCTAACAACCGATAAAAGCCAAGACCCTCTGAGACTGGGGATGGTGTTCCCTTCCAGCTCCCCTAAGGATCCCCGTGACCCCCCAGAACACAGTGTGACCATCAGTCCGCCGGCATTCGGAAAAAATACATAGATTCAAAGTGTTGAGGAGCTATAAACACTGCCAACCGCAAGCTGCCAACTTTGTGTTATTGTCCCGAGTCCACGTGATGAAAGGGAACAGCTCGTCCTATAAGGTCTTCAAGAAATAGAGAAGACGTGCATCTTCACCCTCTGTTTTGCTAGGGACAGACTCCGGTTTCATACATGCGAGTGAAATGCTGATTCCACAGAAATGCATAAAATATTAATCTCAGTGAGATTTACTTACTCGGAACATGAGGCCAAATCCTCAGCTATGGTACTGAGGGCTTTATTAGATTTCTCATTTTCGGAAAGCTTTTTTTTTTTTTTTTTTTTTTTTTTTGTATATTTCTTTCTGATTTTTCCTATGTTTTTTATCTTTTTCTTTTTCTTTTTTTAATGTGTAGTATGGAAAAGTCTAAAGGGCAGAAAGCATAATCCACTACTCTCCAGCCAGAGACAGGCTTAGCCAGAGTTCTTCCAACCAGGACACCTTCCATATTTAATATTTCCTTTGTTTCTCACATGAACCCAGCAAGGTGGATAGGGCAGACGTTACTGTACCCATTTAGCAGATGAAGCCAGGATCTGTCACATCACAGATCTGGCTCTGGGAAAAGTCCCAGAATGACATGCCCATTTTCTACTTGTAACGTTCATGATGGGGCTACCAGTTTTCCATCTCCTCCAAATAAAAATGTAATCCCTCCTCTGACATCCTAAAGAGAAGTACATTACCTGTGACTGTCCATGCACTTAGTGTCAGAAGTAAGGCTACAATCCAGATCAACTGACCCTCCGCAGCCATTTCCCCTACCTCGCCTGCAAGGCTGAACTGCAACACATTCCCTCCCTGCTTCTCAAGGCCACTTCTGCGCCACCAGTACCTAGGAAAAGTAGTAAACTTGCAAAGTTCACATGTTAGCCCTCATGGAGGAAAGCCTCAAGGGAAAATGCCCCGCCGCAAAAAACTAAAGGGAATAGTAAAGTTTATGGAAAGGCAATAATGAAGCAATAGAAGAAAGATGTGCAGAAAACATTCTGTGATGTTTTGGCAAAGAGGAGAGAAAGAGAGCTAACTAAGAAAAGTTGAAAGAATATAGTCTGGTCCGTGCAGAGTAATCAAGTCCATGGCAATAAACATTCATTATGAACAAATCTCATTTAAAAACAAACTCCCAGAGGAACTAATTACACTAAATGTTCTGGCACTGACTTAGGTAGTACTCATTTCTAAGCCACCCCTGGGGATATGAAAGTCACCACGTTCTATAGCAAACGGGGGCTGTGAGAGTGACTGTCTCCTTCCAAACAATAAGCTTCTGTCAGGTTACTGTTCTATCAAGCCTGTCAATTGTAACTTATTTTGTGTTGGGAGACAAGCTGGCACATTGTATAAAGGTCAAGTGGAAAACTGTCCCTTCTGCTCCATCACTGTCATCAACTGATAAAGGTCATTCCACCCAATACATTGCCATGACGGAAAATAACTTTGTTTGTCTACTGTGAAATATTAAAAAGTCCCTCTGCTGTGTATGGGCTTTCTGATTTCTCTCTGCTCTCAAAATGTATTAAACTAGGCAATCCAGGGTATTTCCAGCTGCTGCTCTGACAATAACTTGTTTACAAACAAATTAGGACAGAAAAACACAAAGATGGCAGGTCTAAAACACTATCTGTATAGACTCATAATACCTAAATATCTAAATAGTTTACTGCTGATTGTAATTGTAGTAACTGACATTCATTCAGCATTTTATATAACACTAATACTTAGCATACACCACCTTATTTAATTCTCAAAACAACTCTGATACCCATTGTACAGGTGGGAAAAATCAAAGCTTTGAAAGATTATGTAATTTTCCAAGCTTAAACAGCTAGTAAATGGAAGAACCTAACTTTGTTGTCAGGTTTTTAACTATGTTGACCTGAAAGGCACTAATACTTTATGACTAGGTTACTCTGTGACTTTATGTTAGTAGACTTACTGACTATTAATAACAAGATAAAGATTACAATTGTTATTTGTAGATGGGATGTAGTTTGATCTTTCCTTTGTTCATCCAACAACCATTTCTTAAGAGCCGACCTTGAGGGGCACCTGGGTGGCTCAGTCGGTTAAGTGGCCAACTTCGGCTCAGGTCATGATCTCATGGTTCATGAGTTTGAGTCCTATATCAGGCTCTGTGCTGATAGGTCAGAGCCTGGAGCCTGCTTCAGATTCTGTATCTCCCTCTCTCTCTGCCTCTCCCCCACTTGCACTCTGTCTCTCTCTCTCTCTCAAAAATAAACATTAGAAGAAAAAAAAAAAGTCAACTTTGACCAGGCACTATGCTAGATGCCGGAGACAAAATCAGACAAGGTTTCATTCTCTCCCTCAGACAGCTTACGGTTCAGCCAAGAGGACAGCCAACAACTATATTAGAACATAATATGGATGAGGCTAGGGAAACATGCAGAGAACCCAAAAGAAGGAGCACTGAAATCAAGTCTTGATGGTCTAATAAGATCTAAGAAGGAGAAGGAGGGAGGCAATGTGGGAAGAGGTGTAAACTGATGGGGAACAGACATTCTGCCTTCAGGAACTACTGAAGCATTAGAAAGAAAGGGAAAGGAGTGGCAAGAAAAGAAATTAATGAGCTACGCAAGGGCCAGGGTGAGACAGGGTTACGGTGGGCTAAGTTTACCAGTTATCCTGAAAATGTCCATCATGGAGAGACGTGAAATGGAAACGTGACCCTATATGCTTTTGACAAGAAAGACTGGTTACAAGGTGAAATATGGATCGGAGCAGGGCGAGAATGGAAGCAGGGACCCTTTAAGAGACTACAGTCCAGGCAACAACTGGTGAGATCTGGGGACAGAAGGAGGAGATATTTAGGGGATGAAATCTAAAAGATACAGTGGCTCAAAGTCCAGGGTGGAGTGTCCAGCATGACTCCCAGTTTTTCTTGCTTGGCCCCATTCACCGCAGCAGGAACCAGAACAAGAGGAGTTGGGCTGTGCCAGAGATCAAGAACTTATAGAGGAAGGGATGGATCTTACATTCTACACCTAAGTATTGAGGGGAAAGTGATGCCACATCTCCAAGTCCTTTCCCTTATTTTTTCTTTAAAGTTTACTTACTCTGAGACAAAGAGAGAGCGTGCGAGCTGGCGAGGGGGAGAGAGAGGGAGAGAGAGAGAGAAAGGGAGAGAGAGGGAGAGAGAGGGAGAGAGAGAGAATCCCAAGCAGGCTCCACACTGCCAGCATGGAGCCTGATGCAGGGCTCTAACTCACGGACCACGAGATCATGACCTGAGCCAAAATCTAGAGTTGGACGCTTAACCAACTGAGCCACTCAGATGCCCCCCCTTTCCCTTATTAATGGATGCAGGGCTCTAACTCACGGACCACGAGATCATGACCTGAGCCAAAATCTAGAGTTGGACGCTTAACCAACTGAGCCACTCAGATGCCCCCCCTTTCCCTTATTAATGGAGAGATTTGACTGTCAGGAAACAAAGGTATACTGAAAACCACTTTCAGGCTAGAATGAGCAGGCAAACAAAGTATGGGGGGGGTGGGGAGGCGGTGCACAGAACTGTCAGGTCAATGTGCTCACAGAACACGCAGAACTGAGAGGTGTTCAGGTTGTGGGGTTCAGAGACTTTGGCTGAGATCGTCTCAGGAGGTTGCTGAGATACTCTCTCCCTTCACCACTTTATTTTACAATGCCACTCAGTCCCCACACTGAATAAGGGCCTTGCCACTTTGTCCCACTTGGTCTGTCTTTCCTCACTGAAACAAGACCAAAAGGCCAATGCACGATCTCACACTAATGGCTCGAGGAGGCAGACGCACCAAGCAGAGCTGATTCAAAACTGTGTCAAGGCTCCTGGTCATGACCCCCAGCCACCAGCCCCAAAGTAAAGGTCAACATTGTCCCTAGGGCTTTCTACTCAGAACCCATGGGATACTCTTTGGTTCAGCACAGTGTCTGCCCCCTTCCAACTGAAGACCTTGGTAAACAAAGATTTTTGTTTCCACGTCTCATAGGAAACGTACTCAAATTTCCCTATGTAACTTTTGTTCAGAGTGGGTCACGATTCATCTCCAAAAGCAGGGCCTCCAGAGCAGCTGATATATTCACGCCATGCTTTCAGCCCTCGTTGATTTGGAAGCAGGAGCAGCAGAGGACAGGCTGCAGTGTTGTTAAATCTGGAGGGAACGGCCACTCAAGGTTCTCTTCTGGTGCAACCCTCTGTCATCCAGGATGTGCGGGTAGGAAATTTGCTGTCAGTTTCACATGAGACAGGATGCCAGATTTAATTAAGTGCCTGGGCAGTTTATAAAAACAGATTAGCTGTCCCATGATAAATCACCAGTGCAAGGAGCCCCAAGTAGGGGCAGGGGCAGCATATCATGGCCATTACGCAGAGGAAATGGACACCACATTTGTAAATGACCGTTTTAAATGGATGGATTAAATAGTTGTCTGGGAATTGAGCCTTAACCCTCTCTGCTCAAGAAGGTACAGGTCACAAAGCAGCAGAGACCCACAGAAAAAATGACCAGAACACAAAATCAATCTCTCTTCAATTCCTCTTGTCTTCACCCTCCATTTATGTCTCCATTTCCTCCTCTTCTATTTTTTTTCCATCCACCCTCAAAACCAGGATACCCAATTTTCCAAAGCCCAAGCAGAGTTTCAACCTCATTTCCTCAATGTCATCCAATGTCATGCAACAGAGAATGAGGCAGAGAATGAGATTCAAGGTCATGAGATTTACCACCGAGAAGCAAAATACTTTGTCACAGGAAGATGTGAAGAGTAGTCAAGCCTTAAATGCCTCATTATAATTTGCATGTTTTAATATATATTGCTTTACCTCATTTCCGAATTTTTTGCAGCTGGAAAGAAATCAGGCTATGTGCCAATAAGCTTCTTATTGACAAACAGAAAATAAGAAGCCAAATCGTTCTATCTTCTTTGCATGGTACAGATGCTAACTGCCGGTAGACATTGTTCAGAAGAAGCCACACCTCAGCATTTTCACACCTGTGCACGAAGCAGCTCACATACACCATGACCACATTTAACCTTCCACCCACACAGAAGGATAGGTATTCTCACTCCTCACTTATCCAGGAGCAAACTGGTGTTCAAGGACACGTTACAGGACAAAGAGGCCCTGCCACACTGGCACTGAGTCTCCTTATCTAGTCCCGGGACTCTCCGCTCTGCCTGCTGAGCTGACCTCACCCAGAGGTACACAGGGGGTTATTAAACATCTCACAGTTCACTGTATGTAAATTGTACCTCAACTAAAAACATACGGAAAATCAGAACTGAATATGTAAATAAACACCTGTTAAATCTTTCACAGCTTGCTTAAAGGTATTTTTAAGCACTGACTATCCCAGTTTGAACAGGAGTTAATTATTTCTAATTGTCACTTCATGTTGAAATAGAAGGGTTAATCCCGCCAATTGAATTCATCAATCGGTCAATTCACTGACAGGACATTGGGCCAATCAGCCCCATAATAACCAAGTGATGGATTGAACTTTTTCTTAATCTAACACACAAAGCCCCCCTAAATGTCACCACAGTCAGAGACACATCAAAGGTTACTTTGCTCCCTAGGGAGGATTAGGACAAAAGTCTCTGGAAAGTCTAAATAAAAGGCAACTTCAAACTAATATGTGAGAGCAGGTTTTGGGAGGGGAAGGACTGTATTAATTCACCACGGCTTCCCATCATCCAGCAGAGTGCTTAGAAACAGCAGGCATTCAATAAGTGTTTCCTGACTAAATGAATAAACTCTGTACAGAGTGTTTCCATGTTAGTCTTCTCGTATATTTTTAGCATCCCTCATTTTGAAATTCATACGTTGTTCTCAACCATTCTTAATTACTTCATGCGTGTGTGTGCTTCACTAGGCTACTATTTTTATCTGCTTGGCCCCAGCTCCCTCACCTTCTCATAACAGATGTACCCACCTCATCACAGAGACAGACAGGTAAACACAACTTGGCTAATTGCACCACCTCACCCCTTTAGCTACAGCAACTGGTCCAAGGAGTTGGCACCTGTCCCAAGCCCGCCCTGAAAGTTTTCAAACTGGAGCCGCGGAGGGAAGTCTCCTTCTTCTCAAGTCATGGTGCTGTTAGTACACAAGTCTTGAACTGCCAGGTGGAGTAAACTGGTATGACCGTCTTAAAACATTCCTCTGTCCAGGGGCGCCTGGGTGGCTCAGGCAGGTGAGTGTCCGACTCTGGCTCAGGTCATGACCTCACTGTTTGTGAGTTCGAGCCCCACGTTGGGCTCTGTGCTGACCGCTCAGAGCCTGGAGCCTGTTTCAGATTCTGTGTCTCCTTCTCTCTTCCCCTCCATCACTAGGACTCTGTCTCTTTCTCTCTCTCAAAAATAAATGTTAAATATACATATATTTAAAAAAAAAAAAAAAAAAAAACATTGGCCTAACTCTTCTCTGCTTGAAGATGGGCTAACTTTGGTGACTTGCTTCAAGTGAACAGGATGTGGTGGAATTAACACCACACAATTTTCTACATGAAGTCATAAAAGACAACAGACTTTCCTCCGCCTCCCTCCCCTGTTCCCCACCCCCAGGACACTCACCATCACGCTGTAAGGAAGACAAGCAGCCCCACGGGAAGGCCACAAATGGGCAGTCCAGCCACAACCCAGCTGACAGGCATCAACTGCCCGACATGAGAGCGGGCCTTCAGATGACCCCAGGCCTCACTCATCCTGTGAGCTGCCCGGCTAAGGCCGAATGGAGCAAAAAAAGAGCTATCTCTGCTGAGATTTCCCCAAATTATAGATTCTTCTGAGCACAATAAATGTTGTCATTTTGATAAGCCCCTAAGCCTGATAGGGGTCATTTGCTACAAAGCAACAGATAACAGGAACAGATTTTGGTGCCTTAGTGGGGTTCTGCCATGACAAAACCCAAAACACGTGGCCATGGATTTGGGACTGGGCCATAGGTTTGGGAAGCTGGAAGGGCCCTAACGACACAGGAGAAGAGTTAGATTGATCTTGAGGAGGCTGGGGGTGAGGACATCAAGGAGACAGAGGAAAATGTTATCAGAAGCTGGAACAAAGAACATAAGTTTGAAAACACTGTCGCCCGAAAGTGACACTGACACAGAAAATAGAAAGTGTATCCATTGAGCTGGGTAGTCTGGCTAGGGAGATTTCCAGGCAGGGGGCTGAAGCGACCACCTGGCTTCTCCTCACTACCCACAGTACGTGTGAGAACAGAGAAACAAGCAAAGGAAACGACTTCCTATAAAGAAGTCAGGACTTGCTGGGCTTGAAATTAACACTGGTCCTGATCCCCAGCTTCATCAGATGACAAACAAGGCTAAAAACAGCTCCCAGGCAAAGATCAACCCCCGAGTGCTGCCGGAAAATATGGTTAAGACATGAGGCCAAGGACGTAAACTGTAAAACCCTTTCTAAGATCTCAGAAAGATCACAGACCCTTTCAAACAGTCAAACAGCCCTGTAAGAATCGTAGGAGCATTGTTCCCGCTGCCTCACCTCCTGCAAACCTTACAGGGAGCCTGAAAAAGAGGCTATTCTTGAAGAGATCTGTGGGCATAACTTTTGTCTGATAGAGTGGATTATAAATTGATTCATATGAAATCCAAAACGTTTTTCAAAGAATCATGGCAAGTTGGAGAGAACAAGGAAAGTACGAGATGAAAAAAGGCATTTAGGCCCCCAAACTTGTACGGGTGGAAAGCAGGCTAAGAAAATTACTTGGCTCCAAATTCAGGCTGTTGCTTATGGACAAGGAAGGGTGACTCAGGATGGAGAACCAGGAACCCACGGATCAGAGCCGAGGGAAACCACGGAAAATCACTCCCAGGCAGTAGGGATAAACCCTAAACAAGAAACTGGCAACAGGAGCCCAGCTGGATTTCAGAATCGCCGTGGACCCGTGGCTGCCGTGTGGCCCCCACATGCCCCCTTTCTGAACACGTATCTATAGCAGTGATCCCACACCTGTCCCACCATCCTATGTTGGGACTGTGGGGGTTGACAAGCTGTAGCTTCAGAACATAGGTGTTCCGAGCGATCATCGAGAGAAACTGTACCCAAGAAGCTGTGCTCAGAGAATCCCACCCTGGGAACCTCACCTGCAGCTCCATGTGAATTATACATGGAGCTCCTGGACATCCACCCTGAACCTGATGCCATCATATGTGGCTGTTGAGGGGCTTTGAGAGTGTATGAGGATATTTTGGATGTGGAAAGAATGTAAAAACACACAAGAATAAAGGGCAGTCTGTGGTGGTTTCAAAAAGATGCCGACAAGTTCTTTTGCCACTCCTCCCATCAAAAGATGGGGAATTACTCTGCCCTCAAGCATGGGTCACATCACCCTTAGTGACTTATTTCTAATGAGTAAAATGCAGCAGTAGTAACACTGCCTGACTTCCAAGGTCAGTCCACAAGAAGTAATAGTTTTTGCCCAACTGTCCCTCAGGATGTCATCACCATACAATGAGGAAGCCAAACAGCCACATGGAAAGGCTACAGGTGTCCCAGACCCAGCCAAGTACCCACAAGACAGTCAGCATCAACCACCAGACACTTGAGTGACCAACACTGCAGGTGACTCCAGGCCCCAGCCTTCAAGCCACCCCAGTTGACGCCTGGAGTAGAGATAAGCTACACTCACTCAGCCCTGCCCAAAATGCAGATTCATGAGCAAAATAAATATTGTCCTTGTTTTTCTTACACAGTTTTGTCGAGTATAATTCACATGCCATACAAATCACCCATTTAGAGTATACAACTCAATGGGTTTGGGCACATTGCATTAATTTTCTTAATTGTGGTAAAATATGTATAATACAAAATTTGCCATTTAACCATTTTTAAATATACAATTCAGTGGCATTAAGTACATTCACAATGTTGTGTGACCATCACCACTTAACATGTCTAAAACCTTTTATAATCCCAAACAGAAACTGTGCATCCATTAAGCAGTAACTACCCATTCCCCTCCCCCATCCCTGTTAACTTCCGTTCTACTTTGTTTCTGAACTTGCCTATTCCAGGTATTTCGTGTAAGTGGAATCACACAATATTTTGTCCTTTTGTGTCTGGGTTATTTCACTGAACATAATGGTTTTTTAATGTTTGTTTATTTTTGAGAGAAAGAGAGAGCATAAGTGGGGTAGAGACAGAGAGAGAGGGGGAGAGAGAGAATCCCAAGCAGACTCCACACTGTCAGTGCAGAGCCCAACACAGAGCTCGAACTCGCAAATGGTGACATCATGACTTGAGCTGAAATCAAGAGTCGGCTGCTGAACCAACTGGGTGATCCAGGCACCCTATGAATGTAATGCTTTTAAGATTCATCTATGCCAGAAAAAAAAAAAATTCATCTATGTTGTAGCATGTATCAGGACCTCATTCCTTTTTACGGTTGAATAATATTCCTTTGTAGTGGACATACCACAATTTGTTTATCCATTCATCTACTGATGGACATTGGGTTTGTTGCTACCTCTTGGCTAATGCGAGTAATGCTGCATGAACATTTGCATACAAATATCTGTTTGAGTCCCTGCTTTCAATTGCTTTGGGAAAATACTTAGGAGTAGAATTGCTTGCACATGTTTAGTTCCTTGAGGAACCACCAAATTGTTTTCAATACTACTGCATCATTTTACATTCCCACAGCAGTGTATGAGAGTTCCAATTTCTCCACATTCTCAACAAGACTTGTTACTGACCATTTTTTTATAGTAGCCACCCTAGTGGGTATGGTTTTGATTTGCATCTATACCTCAACATTGTGAAGGATGTTTGCATCCATATTTATAAGTGATATTGATCTGTAATTTTCTTTCTTATGATGACTTCATCTTTGGAATCAGGATAATGCTGGCCTCATAGAATGAGTTAGGAAGTGTTCTCTCCTCTACTATTCTTCACAACAGTTAAAGAAGGATTAGTGTTAAATTCCTCTTAAATGGTTGATGGTATTAACCAGTAAAGCCATCTGGTCCTGGACCTTTCTCTGTTGGGAGGTTTTTGATTACTAATTCCGTCTCTTGACTCATTCTTCAGTCAATGTAGGTAATTTGTGCTTTTCTAAGAATTGGACCATTTCATCCAGGTTATCCAATTTGCTGACATACAATTATTCATAGTATTCTCTAATTTTCATTTTTATTTCATACATTTGGGAGTCATGTTCTCATTTTCATTTATAATTTTAGTTGTTCCCATTTTCTCTCTTTTTTTCTCTGTTAATTTTGTTGATATTTTTAAAGCACTAAATTTTGGTTTTATTGATTCTATTGGTTTTCTATTTTCTATTTTACTTACCTCAGCTCTAATCTTTACTTCTTACTGCTAGCTTTGGGTTTGGTTTGCTTTTCTTTTCTAGCTCATCAGTGTGTAAAGTTGGGTTATTGATTTTGAGATCTTTCTCCTTTTTTAATATAGGTATTTACAACTATAAATTTTCCTCTGAGCACTGTCTTGGTTGTATCCCATGAGTTCTGAGATGTTGGGTTTTCCTTTTCATTCACCTCTAAATGTTTTCTAATTTCTTTTGAGATGTCTTTTTTACCCATTGGTTCTCTAAAAGTGTGTTGCTTAGTTTCTACATATTTTGTACGTTTCCCAATTGTCCTTCAGTTTTCAGTTCTAGCTTCATTGCATTGTGGTTGGAAATGATACTTTGTATGATTACAATTTTTTAAATTTATTGAGATTTCTTTGTGGCCCAACATGTGGTCTATCTTGGAGAATGTTCCATGTGCACTTGAGAAAAATGCATTCTGCTGTTGGCTGGAGTGTTCTATACATGTCTGTTAAGTCTAGAAGGTTTACAGTGTTAGTCAAGTCTCTATACCCTTATCAATTGTCCAGATGTTCTCAGCATTATAAAAGTAGTGTACTGAAGTCTCCAACTATAATGGAGAATCATATTCTGTTAATATTTGTTTCATATATTTGGGGGCTGTGTTGTTTGGTGCATATATGTTTAAAATTATTGTATCTTCTTGATGAATTGATGCTTTTATCAAAATATAGTGCCTCTTTGGTCTCATAACAGTTTTTTACTTGAAGTCTATTTTGTCTAATAGTATAGATACCCCAGCTCTCTTCTGGTTACCATTTGCATGGACTATCAATCTATTTGTGTCATTGGGTCTAAAGTGACTCTTTTGTAAATGGTATATAGTTGGATCATTTTTTTTTTATTCGTCAGTCTCTACCTTTTGATTACAATTTTTTAAATATTTATTTAATTTTTGGGCAGAAGAGGTGTCAAAGAGAGGGAGACAGAGGATCCAAAGTGAGCTCTGAGCTGACAGCAGAGCCCAATGTAGGGCTCAAACTCACAAACTGTAAGATCATGACCTAAGCTGAAATCAGATGCTTAACCGACTGAGCCATCCAGGCACCCCTTGATTACAAAGTTTAATCCATTTACATTTAAAGTAATTACTGATAAAGAAGGAGATAGTTCTAGGGCACCTGGGTGGCTCAGTCAGTGAAGCATCCGACTTCAGTTCAGGTCATGATCTCACAGTTCATGAGTTCGAGCCCCACATCAGGCTCTGCACTGATGGTGCAGAGCTTGCTTGGGATTCTCTCTCTCTCTCTCTCCCTCTCTCTCTTTCTCTTTGTCTCTCTCCCTCTCTCTCTGCCCCTACCATGCTGGAGCATGCACCCTCTCTCTCACAAAATAAATAAATAAACTTTAAAAAAAAAGAGAGAGGGACATAGTTCTGCCATTTTCTTATTCATTTTCTGTAAGTCTTTTTTTTTTTTTTTTTTTTTTTTTTTTTTTGGTCCTTCGTTGCCTCCATTACCGTCTTCTTTGGGGTTTAATTGATTTTTTTGTACCAAACTGTTTTGATTCCTCTTGTGTATATTTTTTTGATATTTTCTTTGTGGTTGCCATGGGGATTATATTTACCACTCTAAAGTTATAACAACCTGATTTGAATTGATATCAACTTACCTTCAATAGAATATAAAAACTCTGCTCCTATACAGCTCCTTTGTTATTGCTGTCACAAATTACATCTTTTTACCCTGTGCACTCAGTATCATAGGTTTATAATTTATAAATTATAAATTTTATGCATTTGTTTTTTTAAATCATGTAGAAAATGAAAAGTGGCATTGCAAACAAAAAATACAGTAATACTGGCTTTTATATTTGCTCATCTATTTACCATTACTGATTTATTTATTTCCTCATATGGCTTCAACTTACTCTCTAATGTCCTTTTATTTCAACCTGAAGGACACCCATTAGCATTTCTTACAGAGCAGGTCTAGTGGTAATGAGCCCCTCTAGCTTTTGTTTTCTGGAAATTTCTTACTATTTCTCTCATTTTTTAAATGTTTATTTATTTTTGAGAGAAAGAGAGATGGAGTGAGAGTGGGGGAGGGGCAGAAAGAGAGGGAGACACAGAATCTGAAGCAGGCTCCAGGCTCTGAGCTGTCAGCACAGAGCCTGATGCGGGGCTTAAACTCACAAACCTCAAGATATGATCTGAGCCAAAGTTGGATGCTTACCCAACTGAACCACCCAGGCTCCCCTCTCCCTCATTTTTTTGAATGACACTTTTTCTGGGTATAGAATTCTTGATTGCCAATTTTTTTCTTTCCACACTTTAAATATATCTTCCCTCCACCTTCTGGTCTCTATGGTAATGAGAAAATAGCTGTCAGTCTTATTGAGGATCCCTTGTATGTGATGAGTTGCTTCTCTCTTGCTACTTTCAAGATTATCTTTTACTTTTGACAATTTGATTATGTGTTTCCCTGTCTCTTTCAGTTTACCTCACTTGTTGTTCATTGAGCTCTTGAATTTGTAGTTTCATGTCTCTCACCAAATTCAGCCAATATTTCTTCAAATATTCTCCTGCTCCTCTCTCTCTTCTCCTGGAACTCCCATAGGTATATGTTGGTCTGCTTGATAATCTCCCAGTGGCCTCTGAGACCATCTTTAATTTTCTTCATTCTTTTCTCTTTCTTCTCTTCAGACTAAATTATTTCAATTGTTGTGTCTTGAGTTTGCTGATTGTTTTTCTGCCTGCTCAGATCTATTGTTGAACCCTTCTAGTGAGTATTTTATTTTAGTTATACTTTTCAGCTCCAGATTTGATTCCTTGTTACAATTTCTATTTCCTTATTGGTATTCTCATTTTGTTCATACATTGTTTTTCTGATCTCCTTTAGTTCTTCATGCATGTTTCTTTAACTCTTTGGACATCTCTAAGACAGTTTTTTTAAGGTTTTCAATAAGTCTGAGGTCTGGGCTTCTTCAGGGATGGTTTCTGTCCATTTATTTTGCCTCTTTCAGTGGGCCATGTGTTTCTGTTTCTTTGTATGCCTTGTGATGCTTTGTTAAAAACTGGACACTTGAATATTATAATGTGGTGACTCTGGAAATCAGATTCTCCAAACTCCCCAGTTTGTGGGGCTTTCTGTTGTTTTTGTTTTGTTGTCATCAACATTTTTGAAGGCTGAAGTAGTCCATCTGTTTAGATACTTTTCCAAACTATTTTTGCAAAGACTATTCCTTGAGGAGTGTGGTCACCGCAGTCTCTGTTCTTATAGCTAGTGTTCAGCCAGTGTTTAGACAACGATTTCTTCAAATGCCAGGAGAAAAAGAAAAAACAGAAAAGAAAGCCAAGGGGGAAAAAGCAAAAAAGAAGAAACACACACAGAGACACCAAAACAAACAAATTCCTCTTCCAGTCTTTACAGATTGGTTCTGTGCTGGAGTACTCTTTCAGCACCTGAGCAGGCTTGCCCTGAGCCCCAGGATCATCCTTAGATGAAAGCTTAGTGTCTTCTATGCTCTTCTCCGAGCATGTATCTTGCCCTGAGCAAGCAAGTGGTTTTCTAAATTTCCCTATATACACAGGTACTTCTGAATTTCCCAAAGATCTGCCCCAGCTATTGCTCCTGGCCTTTAGACAACCAGGTGTTTGAAGTTTGTTAGTTAACCTGCCAATGTTTTCAAGCAATGTCTGCCATTTTTCCAGCCTCTGCCCTGAGTTAGTCAAAACAGAGACAAGCACTGGATGTCAGTCCTTTAGGGAACCCTAGACAGGTTAGAACAGACTCATGCAATAATTTTCAAGTAAAGTCTGCTTTGCTCCCTGGGGAATCAAGGACCAGAGTCCCACACCAGGAATGTGAGCTGTTATCTCCAAGGTCACTGCTGTCCTGAGAAGGGGTGGGACAAGAGCAAAAGCCACAAAGCTCTCCCATCATTTTCAAGTTGCCTTTTCCTTGGTTCAGTGTTTGCTTGGTTGCTCTAAACCTTGGCGTATTTTCCAGAGTTCTGAAAATGTTGGTTCTCACACTTTCTACTTCTCTTTTGATGTTTCTATGAGGGAAATGAGTGCTTGGAGTTGCTTATTCTGCCATTTTCTTGATGTCACTCCCTGACATTGTTTTAAGTACTAAATTTTATGGTGGTTTGTTATGCACTATATTGGTTTCCTATGTAAAAAATAACCGCAAACTTAGAGGCTTAAAACGACAAATTTATTCTTTCACATTCTTTCATAGTTTCATAGAGGCCATAAGTCTGCAATCAGTTTTATTGGGCTGAAACCAAGTTGTCTGCCAGGCCATACTCCCTCTACAGACTCTCACGGAGAATCTTTTCCTTGCCTCTTCCAATTTCAGTTGGCTGCCAGCATTCTATGTCTCGTGGGCACATCACTCCAATGTCTGCTTCTGTGATCAAATCACCTCCTCTTCTTCTACTAGTCTAGTCCCCCCTCTGCCTCTCTCTTCAGGACACATGTGATAGCATTTAGGGCCTACCTCAATAATCCAGGATAATCTCATCCCAAGATCATTGATTTAATCATGCATGCAAAGAGCCTTTTCCAAATAAGGTAACATCTACAAATTCCAGGAATTACGGTGTGGATATCTTTTGGAGGCCATTTTTCAGCCTACTATATGCAACAACAGGTAAGTGAAACAAGTGTTTTGAGAGATTAAATCAAACTGCAGAGAGAAAAGTGAGGGTCCTGGCACTCTGGATCTCCTGACCCCACTCACCTCCCCAGCACCGTCACACCAAACTTTAAGTCCTCTCTTCCTCTGCTTCTTGGGTCTCTTCCTCTTGAAAGTAGAGAGCCCTCACACACACACACACACACACACTCAATCAATTCTAATGTTAACTGAAATTTCACACATTCATATTATTTATATTTTATCCCAAATAAGCTAACATTCTAGAAAAAAGTTAACATCCTGTACACATTTCTTTTGGTCCACCATGGGACGGTGAACCTGGAAAAAACTCAGTAAAAAAATTGTTCATGTGAAAAGGTACTGTGATATACTGGCCTAAAAACCAGGCTCTGCTCTTAACTATCTGCAGGGTTTTAGACCAAAAAAAAGATACCAATAATAGCCAGGTTCCTTTGCAGACAGGGAAAGAGATAATCAGCCCACTTAAGTCACTAAAGTCTGCCTTTTTTTTTTAACTTTTCTATCAAATGTCTGTATAGGAAGGGACACCCCTTCCAGTCCTGTTACCCATTTCTCAATCTGTAGAAAGAGGTGAAGCACTCCTTGAACATGCAATAAATCAAGTGAAGTTGTTGACATTTCTGAAGCCCTAAGTGCCCTCACAGACAAGATGATCACTCTATCCCAGTGAGCTGGCCCCAGACAATCTAAGTCACTGCTTGGTCCTGTCTGGCACCTGCAGAGCAGCTGAGTTCCTCGGGCCCAGATGGAACATTCCCTCAGGGGAGCTTGCTCTCCTGGGATCCCAGCCAGCCTCTCAGCAACTCTGGGAGGATAGCAGCAACGTGGAAAACCTGTGGGAGGAGCTTCAAAGTCAGTCGTCTAAAAACAAGAGGGCCTTCTGCCCCCCTTCCTGCTCCATCAACCAGACTCTACAGCTTAGGAACTGTGGGTCACTTGCAGAATCTCCTAGAAAGGCAGTAAGATGGTGTGTCCACTATTTGTACATTCACCTGCTAACCCTCATTAAAAACGTGCTATGGTTCAGCCAGCAGGAAAGCGTGTCCAAGTACCTAATTAGGGGAAGGAGGTGGAGAAAAAAAGATTTTTTTGTTTGTCTTGGTGTTTGTGTTTGGCATCATGCCTAACCTTGGTTATCAGGTGTCGTCGTGAATAATGTATGAATGTGACAACACCCCAGGTGATCCTTGAAGGACAGACCGACTTCCTCACAGCCAGGGAAGGAAGGCAGAGGCCCACCAATATAGGGAATGTACTGTGATGTGGCCATCAAGACAGGACAGCCACTCCTCTGTGTTTCCACCTCCAAAGTCCCAGGAGGTCTAATAAACCCCGTACATAGCACCGCAGGGGTGGAGGCAGCTGAGTGTACTTCCAGCTGGAACACCGCGGAGAAAAGGCGCCACACTGAAATCACATCCTGTGCTACATATGAGAGGGAAGCTTATCATACACAGGTAGACCATCCGGGTCTGTGCACAAAGCTCACCACATCTGAAGTAGGTGTTACACGCTGTACTACGCTCCTAGCACTCATGAAAAATGCCAACACACAAACGGCAAATACCAACGGTGACCTGAAAGCCAGTACCGGCAGAGATTGTGGCCCTTAATTTACAGAGTCATAAACTCTTCTGTCAACAGAAAAAGAGGCTAAGACAATGCAGCTAGGTGAAGTAAATGGCGTTTGTCTGCATTCTCGTTTACAACGTGTTTTAATGTCTAGCTCATCTCTCAATTTTTAAGTTTTCTTGAATTAAAATTCTTAAAATTCATTTATTTTCAAGAGAGAGTGCAGGGGAGGGGCCGAGAGAGAGGGAGAGAGAGAGAATCCCAAGCAAACTCCTCACCATCATCACAGAGCCCGACATGGGGCTCGAACTCACAAACCGTGAGATCATGACCTGAGCTGAAATCAAGAGTGGGACGCTTAACCAACTGAGCCACCCAGGCATCCTTCAATTTTTAAGTTTCTACTTAAAATAAGAGGAAGCAGACACACACAAGTTCTGCTTTGGTGAGGATAATGTTGAAGACTAAAATTGAAATAATTCAAGTGCAAATTTCCTAACAGCTTAATGTTTTAAGATAAAATCATGGAAAGTCTCCCCCCCCCCCCAATATCCCAGCGTGGAACCTTCCTCTGTTCCTTCCCTAGTTGTCATGTAAATAAGAGATTCCAGAACCCAGAAACCTCCTGGCTAGGATCAGTCCCCACAACTCCTCAAGAGCTTGGTTTTCCATGCTGGATTACACAATGCTCGGAGAGCCAGCGAGGACAGGAGGCAAAGGGGATGGGTGTCTGGAGCACATGGCTAGTCCCTTCCGAGCAGCTTCCATGGCCTGGCCGGAGACTCAGAGGCAGTGCCGATTCCTCCCACAGTGATGCTGGGATGTGATCAGTGGCATGTGGGAAAGTGTCCAGCTGGGAGAGGATGTGGGACAGCTGCACATTAATATTACACACCACATACAAACACACCCCAGAAAAGGAATGTGTACCAAATGTCATTTATTTCACTTGGTTGCATTGTCTTAGCTTCTTTTCCTGATACTTCCTGCAAGCACCCCCCAGAGCAATGGAGACAGACTCCGGTAGATAGCAGGCCAAGTGAGGGTGTTTCCAAACCCTGGGGTGCAGGGAGAAAAAGAAGTGCATGTGCAGGGGGACTGCTGACAGAAACTGCACTCTCATTCCCATGTGTGCTCAGTGTGGCTCTTTTCTCTGGAAACATCTTCAAGTGCCAGTCGTGTCTCTGAGCAGACCCCAAATGCAGGCTACCTTTTCAGCAGGGACACAGAACAACACGGTGCCAAGAGTAGCCCTTCCCGTTCTGGGGACCCCCGAGTGGCATCCAGCTGCCATTTTGAAAGGGCTCTGGCACCTCTACAGCTAAGAGAAGACGAAGCAGGGCTTCTGGTTCTAAGCACAAACCTCCAGGAAGCCACTCAGATGCCAAACCCTAAAGGAGATAGAGAGTGGGATCCCCCCAACAGACAGGGCTGTCAGCTTGGATGATTTGCACACCGTCACCAAAGAACAATTGTGGACAAACCAATCTTGCTAAAGAAAGCAAAGCCAAGTTTATGACAATTGAGGCAAGAGCTGGGCACTGTCTAGACTGGTTTTATGCTTGGCCTCTGCAGTCATCATTCCTCTTTCCATGCCTCACATCATACTCTCGTTTTGTCCTAATGACATTGGTGGAGACAAAGGACAGAGGAACCAATTCAGTGCTGGCTGCTTTTCGCACCAAGAAAGAAATCCTAAACAAGCAGGGTAAAGCCAGCTGTGCTACAGATCACAGTTATGTGAGTCACTGAAATGGCGAATTCCCAAAATTTTTCTCCTTCTTCCCCACGACCTCACCCCATTTGCTTCAGAAATGAGCAGTGAACATGGTCACAGGCAGGGGGGACGTTCTAGACCACACGTCACGTCGGTGCAGGGACAGTTAGAACATCAACCACAGTGGACGTCATTGCTCATGCTCTCCTTTTTCCCCTCCCAGCACATCACAGACCCTGAACCCCATCTCCCATTTCCAGGCTGCAGTCACTCCTTCTGAAGGACTCTGAGGTCCCACACTCGCCCCTCAGCTGACCACAGACAAGCACTGACGGGATGAAACCAGTAAAGCATTTCAAACCTCTGGAGAAAAACTCTAAGCAAGTACCAAATAGTATTATTCTTTTCCTGCCAAGCCCTCCCGGCCCCATTCAAGAAGAGAAGGAATTATTGACTTTACTTCCCAGGCGAAGTAGAGATGTAATTGGAGCCCTGGAGGTTTCCCCACAAGGCGTCAGCGGGTCAATTTGCTGGCACTTTGAGGAGATAAAGCATGAAACTTTCTATTCTGTGCCAAGTGCTCCTTTCTCTGGAATTCAAAGTCATTTTTATGAGTGAAACTAGAAAGAAAGAGAGAAAGGCAACAAAACCAGAGGAGAGCCCTCCAGGTTCTCCCGGCAAACCTCTCAGACTCCAGCAGCCCCCTTCCCCTGAGACAGAGCACAGCCCCACAGCTGCCACGAACACTGAGGCAGAAGTGAGTCCGCTCACAGACTGCAAAGGCTGAGTATAAAGAAAAGTCACAATTCTTAAACCCCTGGATAAGCCATGTGAGAAAGGAAATCTCATTCAAATCCTACTTCAACAAATCTCATTACAACAAATTCTCCACCTCAATATCAATCCAACTTCCCTAATGACTTGGCCATTGGTTTATGAGAATTTAGTGATCACCTACTATGCACCAGTTCATGCACTGTTCCAACTGGGCCCTGCAGTGATCCATTTCCAACAACAGCTGACTTCACCTGTCACGTCCAGACAAACTGCTGGACGGTGGCTTTTACACCCCTCTGCGTTCTCTAAAATGCTCTTTCAGATGGCATCCCCCACACCCTCTGAGGCGCGTCTACACTATCACCATCTCCACAGGGCTGGATCCACACCCACCCCACCACCAGCAGTAATTTTTCCCCTTTTGGAACTCCCTCTGTTTATATTTTAAGGGACATGTCATGTGTAACTTCACTACTCTTATTGTGTACTGTGCTATTTCCCCTCCCGGGCCATAGAACACCTGAGATGAAAATCCTAAGGACAGTGCTCGGTGGGTCTTTAAAAATGGCCTCATGTCGTCCTTGTAGCCCATCCCTACTCCAGGTGCGGTTCTCTGGACCGCTGCGCAGCATCCTTTGGAAACTTACTAGAAACAGTGTCTCCACCGCAGCCCAGCCCTCCTTGGTCAGAATGTGCATTTTACACATTACGCAGGCGATTCACATGCACGTTAAAGTTTGAGAAGCCCTGTTATATACGATAGATGCTCAGTAGGAATTTTTTTAAGTAATAAGCCACGCTCCACACAAACATCTTCCCTACATGTATCCCGCCCCAGCAGACTGCGGATGAGCTGCGTAAGCCATCTTGAGGTGGTGAGAGTTCTCGGCCCTTGGGCTCACTCTAGCCTGACATCTGGGGGTGGGGGGGTGGGGGGGGGGGTTGCGTATGCA
The DNA here is from genome assembly GCF_028018385.1 of Neofelis nebulosa. Taxonomy (NCBI): domain Eukaryota; kingdom Metazoa; phylum Chordata; class Mammalia; order Carnivora; family Felidae; genus Neofelis; species Neofelis nebulosa. Next base: position 2,944,888 of record NC_080794.1, on the reverse strand, counting down.
TTCAGCAGCAAGCAACTCACTTGTTCATCACAAAACACTGACTGACTCCCGACCCACTACGTGCCAGGCCCTCTGCACATTTCATCAGAACATTCACCTCTCAACACCCTGAACCAGGCTTGCAAGGTTTGGGAGTTTAAACAGGAGGGGGGAGGTATGTGACTCGCTGTGTTAAGTGCCTCCCAGGGTGTTTGCTCACAGACTCCAGGTGGATCAGGAGGGACAGAGCCCCTGACCAGCCCCCGCCTCCAGAACTCAGCTGGCGGCTTGCTGCACCACGGCCTGGTCCTCCAGCAAGCAGAGCCCTGCACCGGGGTTTTCTCACACACCAGTACACCTCCCAACCACCCAGAAGGCTTGTGGAACACGGACGGCCTGGCCTGCCCTCCCAGTTCTCATTGAGGAGACATTCTCATTCTTGACATAGAAACAAGAAAAAAAAATCAGACGGAAACAGCAAATAAAGGTGTCTTTGTTCCTTTGGCTTCCCTGATGAGGCGTATCTTATCCAACCTTGTTCCCTCGGGTGTTTCAGAGCTATCTGGAGAAAAGACTAAAGAAGCGAGGCCTTTGTTTAATGAAGCCCGCTGAGAAAACCAAGTCCGGAAAAGTTCACCAGGCCTTGATCAGAAAAAGAGGGCTTGGTTTTCCACTTGTGTCTTCAGTTTTGTGTGTTAGAGCAGAGCTGTGTGCTAAAGGCCCACGCCAGAGAAAGTTAATTTGGGCAGCAGTTGGGAGCTGCAAACCTAGGCTCCCTTCACAGACAAAACTCAGCAGGGGGCACCGTGGTGCAGGCACCGCTCATGTGCTCTCTGCCCACAGCTGTGCGGGGTTCATGGGGGCCCTTGTCTCAGACTCGCTCCTCTCTCCCACCTAGCACCCTCACAAAATCAAGGCCTCCTGTAGAAAGAGCGGGAGAGTTTAGACCTCCACCTGCATTCCCCAATTCCTCCCCCTCCTCCCACCCCAGCGCATTCTAACCCCCACCTCCGTGGTAAATGTACTGACAACACGACACAGCACCAGCTCCGGGTGTTTCCAGAATAGGATCTGCTGCCTCCTGTTGATCACTCATCCCACTCCTGTAGTGCCCCGGTGCCAGTGGTCTGTGACGTATTCACTGGGAACACGAGAAAACGGGTCAAGAAGGTTGAAGGTTCAAGCCTCTAGGCTAAGAATCCTTAAGTCTGTATTCTATTTCCAGACCAATCCTGAGTGTGCTGAACCTGGTTATCACCAGGACCATCTACCAAGTTCCTAAGTGTCTGGGGGAACCTGCATGTTAAGTCCTCTCTCTTCCCCAGATGCAGCAGAAATGGCTGTGGCATCTCGCAATCGGCATCCGAAATCTTGAAGATTCTTCCCAGGCCAACCATTCCTGAAATCCTTCCTTTGACCCAGTCTGCTCTGTGTCCATTCAGCTGCCACGTCAGCTGTTTCTGCTGCAGATCCTACTTTGGGACGGTCATGTTAACTGTTTTTTTGTGGCATCTGACCAACTCCTACATCGTCTGGTCTCATGTTACTTTTCCTTTCTAGTATGGATATTTGGGGGCATCTACATGGGAATTTGATACATTTGACCCCTTTGGCACAGCCTGGCATTTCTCAGACTCATCCCATTTTCTCTCTCTGGTCCCGGAGAGTATGAAGTCAAAAAGCTTCTTGGGGACTTATATTTACAGGCATCCCAAGATCAGATAATGCGTCTACCTTACTTTTCTATTCCTGCCACATTGCGCAGCACACAATAGGTGTACAACAAATATTTTTTCGATGGATGAATAAATTATAGATATATCACACTCTAAGCAGGCAGATGATGAGTTAATATAACTTCCATTGTGCAAGTACTCTGAGTATTTCTGGATTATCAACAAATTTATAGCCCAATGATTAATGCTCATAAAGTGCTTTGAAATCCACAAAATAACAGTGCGGTAAAAGTCAATTGCTATTGAGTGGAGGTGATCAGAGGAACAGACCACACAATTCACTGAGGTGTAGAAGGCAGGTATGAATGAGGATAAAAGAGAAATGGTACATTCCAGAGAAAATGAGAAATAATTAATAAAAAATAAAATAAAACTCACCCTTATCATAATCATCTTCCTCAACTGCTTTTTCTTGAAGTTTCTGAAGCTTTAATCTTAAGGACTTTACCTATGTTGGTTTGAAGGAGGGGGTAAAAATGAAAGCCAAATTACAATAGCACTCAAGCAAACTTATTTTTTTTAAGCCAAGAACATTTAGAAACTATTTCAAAACTGAAATTCTTTATTCTCCTTTAAAAAAAGAATCGCAAATGTACATTTTTCCCATGCCAGATGCATTAGCTTCTCAAAAAAAAAGTTATATAAAGAGAAAGTGTAATTTGAGTATAAAGTCCACAGAAAGAGTTAGAAAGTTATTTTAAACAAAAACATCACATTGTACCCTTATCTGCATGAAAAAATGCATAATAAAAAGGAACGCAAATTTCCTGACCTGACTGAATGCTCACTGTTCTCAAAATCACATTAAAATTATGAAGATAAACACTCTGAGACTGAAAGAGAAGCCAAGAGAAGAACATGAGCTTCCACTCAGCAGGTTGTCCCACCGGCTGGGTGACAATGACAGGAAGGACTTCACAAAACCCTTCCAGAAAACAGTATCGTCTTATTTAACCCACATGTAGACACAGTGATCCCGTCGGTGTGTCTCCGATGTGTCGGAGAGTTAACAATACATTCATTTTTAAGTATTTTTCTTCTCGACAGGAAGCCCAGGTATTTTCTGAAGATGGATTCTTGGCCTATCAGTGAATGGATTTGGCCTTGCTCCTTAAAACACACCTTCCTCCCACCCTTGCTTGCCTCACACCTATATGTCCTTCAACACCTAACTCAGGTGTCACCCTCTCCAGCCTGTGTTAAATGTCCTTCCTCTATATTGCCATAGTGACCTGTCCTTGGACCTAGTCATATGACCCACTTAACAAATATTCACTGAGTGTCTCCTCGGGGTGTCAGCCACCAGTTTGAGGTGTTGAGGGTACAGCACAAAATTCTAAACCATCTCTCGACATGCATTCTTGTGCAGGAAGACAAAAATTAACATAATAAGTACGGTTTATGGAGCCTTAGAAAGTGATGAGTGTCGGGAAAGAAGAAAAACCGTAGAACCCAATAAGGGGCATCAAGAATGCTGGCAGGCGGTGGGGCTGCAGTTTTAAATAAGATCTCACTGACATTTGGGCAAAGACTTAAAAGTGGTAAGAGAGGAAACCCTGGGGCTCCTGGAGAAAACATTTCAACAAAGAGAAGAGTCAGAGCAGAGGCTCTTGGCAAAGTGTTGCTGGCCTTGCAAAGTAGATCGCTGAGTCTGGGATGGCCTGATTAAGGGCGGCTGTAGATGATGAGGTCAGAGAGGCGATGGGGAATGCATCATGAAGAGACACGAAGACCACTGAAAAGTTCTGATGCTGAGGGTGACGGGAGGGCACTTGGGGGGTTCTGAGCACAAAGTCCATGACCTGTATGAGGTTTGAATAGCCTCACTCTGACTGCAGTGGGCAAAGGAAGAAGTCGGATGGCCAGGGGAGGCCATGGAAACAGCCCAGGAAGGAGGTGACGATAGCCTGAATGATAGTGGGAACAGTGAAGACCATGAAAAGGGATCTGATCCTGGACACATTCAGAAAATGGCTGTTGGAAGACAGAAAAAATGGGATTTGTTAACAGATCGCAGGTAGGAGACGAGAAAGTCAAAATAAGGCTGGGTGTTTGGTCTGAGCTTGCGGGACAAATGGAGTTGCAAGAAATTACCATTGTACTCAGGACACCACAGTACAGCCATTGTTTTGTTTTGTCTGTGCGCTCCATTCACCCTTGGGCGTCTTGAGGGCAAGAACTACTTTCTAATCATGTAGAAAATGGCAGTGCTCACCCTTGTTTGGTTCTCCACTGCTCTGAGCACATGGAAGGATTACACTTCCTTCCCCACCTTGCTGTGGGTAATGGGGTATAGCTGCAAGTGTTAGACGTTACTTCGGCGTTGGGCATTTAATTGCTCTTGTAGGATCCTTACTGCTTTCCTCCTTGTCCCAGTGACTGACTCGTACGTTCAGGTAGTACAGGCGGGCTTCCTGAGTGACTCTGCGGAGCGGATCCCCCAATCACCTCTGTGAAACGCGACTTTTAAGCAAGAAACACAACTTTGTCCCGTGAAGACACTGATACTGTGTTGCTGTCTGTTTCTAACCAACTCTAATACAATCCAAAGCCAGACACAAGTAAGTCAGTAAATACTTTCTGAATGAGTGAATGATTACATTAACCCCTTTATCCTTGATTTGCTCCATATTACAAGTGCAAATTGTACCAATAACTCAGTCGTACATATTAGAGATAGAAGAAAGTCTGTATGGGTGGTTCAGCTGCCATATAAAGCGTACCATTGCCATCACCACACCCATGGGGTGGTACTGTTGAACGCTTACTGGAGCTGAAGCAGAAGACCTACAGGAAAGAAAGTCAAAGAAAACTTCATTTATAGCCAACATCCACTTCACTTTGTCCCCTTCAATCAATGATCCCTGTAGGACACCGAACTGATGCCCCGGGAGATGTCTGAATGTCCATCTTTGCTGGAAGCAGAGGCACTGATGGTCATGTCTCATCCAGTGACACAACCATGTAAGACAGGCGATTTCTCTCCATTTCCTCCAGCTTCCACAAGCTGAGGCGGGGCTCACTTGCAAGGTTCTCTCTTCCCTCCTCTGCACACCCAGTTAGCATTTCCTTTGATCACAATTTTCTGAGCCCCGTGCAATCCCTGGCAGTGTCCCTGGGTGACTATTTCTAAACAGCATAAAACACACATTCTGTCAATCCTCATTCGTGGTCGTCGTGTTCTATAAAGTCACGGGAAATGCTCAGTTAGCAAATACTAAACCATTGCTTCCAGGGGAAACAAGTGTTGGGCTTCTGAGAGCCTCTGATCACAACATCTTTGTCAACTGATCAAGATGTAACCTTGTTTTATGTGCGCTTCCGTTTAAAGACGCCTTCTTTAATATATATGGCTGGTTCATTAACACAGAACTCATGGCCACCAGCGCTACAGCTCATGCTGGAACAAAGCTCATTCAACACATGTTTCCTCGGTAAGGCACATTGCAGCCTCCTTGCACCTGGGAACGCTGGTCAGCATGGCAGCCCAAAGCTGGTGGACCATTTTAAACAGGGAAATCGTTAGGGTGCCTGGGTGGCTCAGTTGGTTAAGCGTCCGACTTCAGCTCAGGTCATAATCTTGCTGTTTGTGGGTTCGAGCCCCACACTGGGCTCTGTGTTGACAGCTCAGAGCCTGGAGCCTGCTTCAGATTCTGTGTCTCCTTCTCTCTCTGCCCTTCCCCCACTCACAGTCTGTCTTTCTCTCTCTCAAAAATAAATAATAAAACATTAAAAAATTAAAAAAAAAGATTTTCAGGAGGATTTACTGCAGGTAAGAGGAGTTTAAAAGAAAGGGAAAAACTATCAGTTTCACCAAAACGCAGAGAGCTGAATCGTGTGGACTGCAGAGGAGTCCCTACCAAGGGGAGGTTCTGTTTGTTTGGCTATTTGGGAGGGGGAGAAGCTGGTCATTATAACGGCATTCTACTTTTGCTTCACTTGAGTCAAAGCTTGACTTTTTGAGATGGAGAAATACAGATATGTTGTCAAGATTTGTTAAAAGAGATCTTGGCAATGAAATACTGAAAACTGACCTTTAGAGTTGGAATGATGATACAAACCTCTTCTTAGTGCCTGTGACCTTGTGATTCGTAAAAGGAAATACATATTTGGTCTTTGTTCACTTCTGACACAGAACGCCTAAAACCCTAGAAATTTCCTGTGAGGAGGGCAATAAAGTTGTCTTTTGTTATGTTAATCAGGTGACTCCAGGAAGACACCGAAGGCTGAGGGCTGGTTGCCAGGGGAACCAACCACATGACTGGAGAGGAGGGGAACTTACAGCCCCCATCCCCCAACCTCCTGGGTGGAGAGAGGGGCTGGAGGTTGAATCAATCCCAAATGGCCAATGATTTAATCAGTGCTGCCTGTGTAGTGAAGCCTCCCTAAAAATCCAAAGGACCGAGTTGGGAGAAATTCCAGGTTGGTAAACAGGTGGACATTCAGGGAGAGTGGTGTGCCTGGAGAGGACATGAAACCCCGTGTCCTTTCCTCACACCTTGCCTTCCTTCTGGTTGTTACTGAGTTATATCCTCCTATAATAAATGTATGATCTATTAAGTAAACTGCTTCTCTGAGTTCTGCAAGCCACTCTACAAATTAATCGAACCCAAGGAGAGCGTAGTTGTTGGAGCCTCCTATCCATGGCCAGTGGGTCAGAAGCACGGGTGACGCTCTGAACTTAAATGGGCATCTGAAGAAGAGGCAGGTGGTCTTGTGAGACTGAGCCCTTAAGCTGTGGGATCTGATACTATCTCTGGATAGGTGCGGTCAGAATTGCGTTGAGTTACAGGACACCCAGCTGGTGTTGGAAAATTGTTGGTAGGGGCAAACACCCCTCCAAGGCTGGAATTGGTCTTCTTATGCCTTAGCCAGTCAATCCAAAAAAGGTGTCAATTAAGTATCTGTGGCCCTCTTAACAAGATTAATTATTTCACTGAAAACAAAAATGACCCAAGCAACCTCTAAGGGCCGGAAAGTATGCCAGGCTTCAGGCACCCAAAACTGTCTAAGAGACATGACCTGTGGTTATAGAGCTCATGGCCGAGTGCAGAATTTGGACCCTCAAGCAAATGATTATCAAATGTGATGAGTGCTATAAGGGGCACGTCCAGATTGCTACGGGAGCAAAATGGAAGGAGGGATTCATTTGGTCCAAAGGGGGTAGGAAATGTCTCACAAGGAAGTGGCTTTAAACCCACACGAAGAGGATTACAGGAGCTTGGCAGATGGAAAAGTGCAGGAAGGTCATTCCAGGCAGAGAGCAAACTGTAAGCAAAGGCCTGAGGCACAGCTTTCCCTGGTGTCTTCAGGAACAGGAAGCAGCACCAGATGGCTGAGCCGGCAGGGGTGAGGCATGGGGGCAGGCTGGAGCAGGTCGGGAAAGGTCTCAATTATCAGGATATGGGACTTGGCTACCATCCCCAGAAGAGCAATGAGCCACCAAAGGTTTCAAGCCAAGGAATAACACTTTCCCACCAGTGTTCCAGAAGATAACTCTGCTGGCCATCCGGAGGATGACCTGGAGAAGAGAGACACAGGAGGAAGGCAAATCTCTTACAAAACCCAGGTTAAAACTAACAAGGATTTGAACCAGGGCAGAGGCCACGGCCGTGAGAGGCAGGTTAGCTGTAGGACTATGAGGGCTGACCAGATGTGCAGAGCGAGGAGGAGGGGGGTGGTGAAAATGCTTGCAGTTTCTCTCAGGAACTGGATGGAGTCTATTAATTAAAATCAGCAAGGGGCGCCTGGGTGGCTCAGTCGGTTAAGCGTCCAACTTCGGCTCAGGTCACGATCTCGCGGTTCGTGAGTTCGAGCCCCGCGTCGATGTCGTTGTGCTGATGGCTCAGAGCCTGGAGCCTGTTTCGGATTCTGTGTCTCCCTCTCTCTCTGACCCTCCCCCATTCATGCTCTGTCTTTGTCTCAAAAATAAAATAAATTTTTTTAATCAGCAAGTAGGTATCAAGACTGGGGCCCTTTAGAACGGGTTTGGTGGGGAAGACGATGGCATCAGTATTGAACACATCTAACTTGGGATTCTGTGCGTCAGCTGGAAAAGGAGACCCACGTGCATATCTGGCCTGGCTTCGCGGTCCACCGGAGTTATAAATCAGATGGCTAGGCTGAGGTCCTTGAGGGCTACAACAGGGCAAACAGGGACAGGGCCAGGAACATCAGGTCATAGGTAAAGAACTGAAAGTAAATGAGGTGCAGGGCACCTGGGTGGCTTAGTCGGTTAACGGTCCAATTTCTGCTCAGGTCACGATCTCACAGTTCTTGAGTTCAAGCTCCACGTCAGACTCTCTGCTGCCAGCACGGAGCCTGCTTTGGCTCCTCTCTCTCCCTCTCTCTCTCTGCCCCTCCCCTGCTCTCTCTCTCTCTCTCTCAAAAATAAATACATAAACATTTAAAAAAAAAAAAAGAAAAAGTAAAGTAAATGAGGTGCGATTGCCAGAAATGAGCACGACCTTCACACTTTCAGGTATTTCTACAAAATGCCTGAGGAGTGGGCCCTCACTTCCTTACATACATGTACAAATGAATGCACATGTACATATGCACACATGTGCACACATCACACGCACACACACCCCAGGAGGAAAACACAGCCTTTCAGCAGGAGGAGCCGCACAGCCCAGTGAGTCAGCCTGGGTCTCTCCAGGAACTTTTGGGAGTAGAACAACCCTCTGTACACACTTGTAGGACAACTGGGTGAACAGAACCGTCCTACCACCAGGGCTCACGGGCATACAGCCCGTCCTAGTTTCCAAAGCCCTGACATTCTCACCGCAGCCACAGAACACTCCTGTGCAGCGTCACCCTCTCTAAATAAGGAAACTGAGAGCCCAAGAGATGTAATGACCAGGAGCGAAGTCTCCTGACTGTGGCAGGCGGTTCCCACCGGGGCAGGATGGAATACAGTGAGTACAGTAAATGCAAACGAAGCCCGGCATCTTCCCCAACATGGGGCATCGCTGTCTTTATGCCACTCCCCCCCACACACACACCAGCCAGTTCCAGCTCCCCAGCCCCCTGGGGCCCCTGTTTCAAAGCAGAGCTGGGCAGAGCTAACCACACATCCGTCAGGCCAGGAATTGCAGAGGAACGTACAGCCCAAGAGAGAGCGAATCTGAGCATCCACCTGACAGAGAAGATGAGAACGAGAACAGATTTGTGTCAAACTGAAAGAGAAGAAACAGGAGTGCAGCAACATCTTTTTGCAGCCAGCTACCAAAGGGGTCCAGGCTTGTGACAATCACAGGCCCCAGCGGCCAGAAGACACCAACCTCCAGCTGCCTCTGGTCACTCAGCAGGCAGTCCAGCAGCACAGGCTCGCACCTCCTGAGTAGTGTTTCCCAACGGGGAGCATCCCCCACGCCGCTGCCCTCTGACCACGAGGGGACCAGGGGGCAGGAGGAGGCAGTGTCCACGTCCGGTAAAGAACGCATCTCACACTCCAGCCGGGGGCTGCCTGCTGCCATCTGGGCAGGGTCGGCCAGGCTCTGAGCAGCCTTGACGTTGAAGTGGGGAGAGAGAAGTCGAGGGTGTGCGTGGGGCCTGTCCAAGCTGGCGTCCTTGGCTTCCGTCTCCACGGGGCTCTGACAAGGGGCCTCAGCATCTCTGGACGGCAAGCAGCCTTCCGCTTCCCCACGTTCCCCAGCAGAGCTGAGCGAGAGCCGTATGAAGCTAAAGCTGGAGGTGAAGCCATCCTGAGAGCCGGCTGGGGCAGAGGGGACCCTGGGGCCACTTTCAAGGTTGCACCTGCTGCCATTCCCCTCCTCTGAGGACAGACAGCCTTTTGTCCAGGTGCCCTTTGCTCTTTCACCGCCGGCAGCTTCCCGGCCAGGGCCTGGGGCCTCAGAACTGTCCATGGATGGGAGCGCCCCCTGCCACCCAGTGTCCCCAGGGCCACATGACCTGGTGAGCCTGGCAGGTAGTTTGGTGTCAGCTCTGAGCTGAATCCCAAAGAGCCCCGAGGGTCCCCTCACAGCGGTCAGAGCCAGGCCTGGGTGGCCCACAATGGTCAGAGACGAGGCTGCTGGGCTCCCAACAGAGGGGCCTCGCCACTGGCCTCCAAGTTCAAGGCCACAGTGTCTGGCCCTGGACTCAGACTGGAGGGACTCCTCCCCGCACGCCGCTCCCTGGGCCCGTAACGGAGTGGCCACTGCTGGGTAGAGGAACCCGATCCGGGGCCCAGCTGTGCCTCTCATGTAGCCCGGCCTCCGTGCCAGCCGCCTCCTCCGAAAAGACGCTGCAGGTGGTAAGCAATCCCGGCTGCCTGGGAGGAAGAGAGAAAACAGCACCATAAACATGCAAATCTCACTGGCTCAGCTGGAACTGCATTTGGAGAGCATCCTAGGTTTAGAGGTCACCGCTCTGTGCATCTGTCAAAGAAGATGCTGGCTCAGTGGTCACGGGGCCAACCCGGGACGAAAATTCTGATGATTCCCTCCAAGTGCTTGCCTCGAACGTGCAGAAGCAACACAGCATCTCAGCTCTTCTGTTTAGCAGAGCAGCTGGTGTTGCTTTGAGTTATGCCAGCACATCAGCAGGCCCAGTGGAGACACAACCTCGGCGGCTCCTTCAGAACCCCTCCGGCATCTCGCCTGTTGGGCTTTTAGGCACATCAGCACTTTTATCCCAGAGTGGGCCTGGAAAGCAAGCGATTGGAAAGCAAATGCCAGCACGCTCCTCAAAGTGAGATGCGATCACTTATTCTAGCTACTTATTGAACAGTATGTGAGTTTTCACTATCTGAGCTGTCCATGTCCCCCGTGTCTCTGGAGCATGGAGAGCCAGCTGGGACACAGCTTATCCCCATCAGTTCCTCTCACACAGTGGATCACAGGAGGCCCTGCTTGACATGCTCTACAAACCAGCTCTGCAAAAGGAACAGAAACGGTAAAAAATGCTAACACCTCACAGGCGGGATCATAGAGCAGATGAGAACATAGACTCAGGCACCTCACTGCCTGGCTCAAAACCCGGCTGTGCCTTTGCTGGCTGTGACCTTCCACAAGTTACTTAACCTCTCTGTGCCTCAGTTGGCTTATCAGGAAAATGGAGATATTAATAGTACCTGTCTCATCACAGGGTGGTTTGTGAGCATTTAACTAAATGAGTTACTATGTCAAGACAGCCTAGAACAGTGCTTGCCACTGGTAGTAAGTATAAAGGGCTGCTTATTATTTTTACATTGCATAGGATGTTGTTACTCATAATAAGTACATCATCCACATTCATTTCACTTGCTCCCTACCAAAATCCTGTGAATCAACCAAACCAGGAATTATAACTTTCTTTTTACAGTTAAGCACACTGACACACGGAGAAATGGATATTCCAGAAACTCCTGCAAGTGACTGAGTGGCCAATGTCAAAGTCTCCCGATTCTCCAGGCCCACACGGTGCTGTCATCGGGCTCTCTGCCACAGCATGAATCAGATGAGATGCAAAGCATACAGGTAACACCAGGCAGTACTTGAGCGCAGTTGTAGGTATACTACAGTCTGTGGTGAGGAGTGAAACACAGCTTCACACCAGGCCCACGCATCCTGCTCTGCCCCCAGAGCATGGACAGGTCCAGGATCTTTGTCATGGTAAACGGAAAGTGCTAGGCATTTAGGCTCTCCCTGTGTTATGATCGTGGCACACACCAGTCTTTGGAATGGGTGTCAGTGATAATCCCTGGGGACATGAGCGCAATGACCCATGGGCCACCTGTTCCCTGAATTTGAGCATCAAAGGACAAGAGAGCCCAAGACGTGTTCAGCCAGTGTCTTCTCTTGCCAACCGGGCGTGCCAACTGCCTGGTCCGGGGGAAGGGCTAATACCACCCGTGTCCATAGGATTCTGGAAGCTGGCAGTGAAGGGAGGAATGTAAGGGCTATGAGGGTGGGAGAGGAAGTCAGGGTAAAGGAAGGAAGTATGTAACATACAACCCTGGGAGCGTGATACCATTTTCATTTTATAAATAATAAAATTAAAGCTCAGAATTTTAATTCGCCCCAGAACTCCCAGATCATAGCTTACCAAAGCCTGTTTTGCTCATTACAAGACAATAAACCGGCACAATACCCTGCATTTAAGTTGCTTGATAAAAGGCGAATGAATTAATGGATGCATGGATGAAGGGAGGGAGGGATGCATGAACGAAGGCCTATCTGGTTCTAAAACACATGCTCTTCCTATACCCTTTGCCTCCAAGTATATCACTTAGGATGAGAACTTGAAATGACAGGAAGTCAGAAGAAAGATTGACTTTCTTTTTTCTTGACAGAGGGCATGCAAAGTTGGAATCAGTAGAAATGGACATGATGAAAATATACAGAAAATGTATAGAAGGAATCATTAATAGGCCAAATTGGACCACCCATTCTGATGGTTACTATCAAAAAAAAAAAAAAGAAAAAAGAAAAAAGAAAAAGAAAGAACACCAACAGGGATTAAGGAGGGCACTTGTGATGAGCACTGGGTCATGTATGGAAGTATTAAGTCACTATATTGCATACCTGAGACTAATATTACACTGTAGGTTAACTAACTGGAATTTAAATTAAAACTTAAAAAAAATTACGACTTTGAAAATAATTTTTAAAAATCAGAAAATAACAAATGTTGATTAGAAGGTAGAAAAACTGCACCTAGCATGCGCTGTTGGTGGGAATGTAAAATGTTTTCAGTGCAGCTGAAAATAGCATGGCAGTTCCTCAAAAAGTTAAAAATAGAATCACTACATGGTCCAGAAATTCCACTTCTCGTTATCTGTCCACAAGAATTGAAAGCAGAGTCGCAAAGAGATATCTGTACAGCCATGTTCATAGCAGCAGGATTCACAACAGCCAAAGGTAGAAGCAACCTAAGTATTGAGGAATGCATAAACAAAATGTGGTCAATTCATACAATGGAATAGTATTCAGCCTTAAAAAGGGAAGAAGTTCTGACACAGGCTATACAGCTTGGATGAACCTTGAGGCCATCATGCTAAATGAAATAAGCCAGTCACAAAAGGACAAATACTAAATACTGTATTTACATACATATATACATTTATATACGGTGTCTAGAGCAGTCAAATTCACAGAGATAGAGAGTAGAATGGTGGTGGCCAGGGGCTGGGGAAGAGGGAGTTGGTGTTTCCTGGGGACAGAGTTTCAGTCTGGAAGACAAAAAAGTTCTAGAGGCAGATGGGGCTATAGCTGCCCAACAATGTGAATGCCATTGAATTATACACTTAATAAAAATGGCTAAGAGGGTAGGGGCGCTTGGGTGGCTCAGTTGGTTAAGCCTCTGACTTCAGCTCAAGTCATGATCTCATGGTTTGTGAGTTCAAGCCCCATGTCAGGCTCTCCGCTGTCAAGGTGGAGCCTACTTCAGATCCTCTGTCCCCTTCTCTCTCTGCTCATGCTCCCCAGCTCATGCTCTTTCTCTCTCTCTCTCTCTCTCTCTCTCTCTCTCTCTCTCAAAAATAAACATTTTTAAAAAATGGCTAAGAGGGTAAATTTTATGTTCTATGTATTTATCCCAATTAAAATTTTTTTAAATGTTTAAAGAGGTCAAATTGGATCACTATGCTATGTGGCCCAAAGGGCCTCCCATTCTCTCCCTCAGGGGTGTCACCATCTGAGGATGTCCCCTGCATGTTAGGGCCCCAATCACAAGAAGAAGAGGATTCATGGGGCCGTGGGAGCTCAGGAGGGAGCAGGGGTTGGCTAAAAAGATGGGCTAACTCTCATATGCCCATACAGTGAATCCCAAAGGCAGTAGGGAGAACACTGAATTCTGGCTCCAATTACCAACAGAAAACAACTCAGCAATTTCCTACCTTGAGAAAGGAGTCCTGTGATACCTATATTGTCTTCTGGTTTAAAAAGACTTTTAACTATTTTTTTAATGCAAGGTAATTGTCTCCCAGATAACCCTTCTAAAGTCGAAACAGCGATGCCAAGGGGAAAATAATTTCTTTGAAATGTCATTTCTTTTACAGCTAGATGAGCCTTTTCTAAAGCTACTCAACCGAGGGTTCTGAAATCCCCCTAAGCCAGGTTACAGATGCTGCACAAAGCAGCTACCGGATGGGAACCCACGTTCCTACTGGGTTCTGGTGAGATGTCAGGGGGCCACCGTGCCGCATGAACAACAAGCCAAGAAGACCAGACATGAGAAAAATGCTCACCAAATGTGGGGATGAGAGAGGAGGGCCTGGTGTGTGGATGGCCCAGCTCCTGCACCCACCGGACCACTCATACATCCCATCTCCCAGCATGGGCCTTCTCAGAGGGCAGCCCAAGAGGCAGGGACCACCACATTCTATGAACGCTAACCCTCAGGAGAGCCGGATCTGGAGGGCACTTCTGGAATGAGCTAGAAGGATTAGAAGAAACCCACCTTGGGCAGATGGCAGCTCTGAAACTTCTAGAAAAGACCCCCAGTTCCCTGTATGCGAAGTCCCCTTTTTTCACTTTTTTTTTTCAATTTTTATTTTTTGAAGAAATGTATGATGTCCCCTCTGGCGAGAAATCAATGATTACCATATATCCAGGCTGAGATACTACATCTTAGATTTGTTCAAACCCAAGCCCTCCATCATGCCCTGCCTGCAGTTAAGGAAGGGTTGTGACACATTCAGACCTTGGAGGACAACATTCGTTCCCAACACCTAACTTCAGGGTGGAGCGGGCAGGAAGTAAAACATGGTAAGGTGCAGGGAGGCCTGAAGTGCACATAGGCTTTGAGAGCTGGCCAGGGAAACCAGCTGTGCCTTCTGTTCTTTCACCCAGAGATGGCTGCATTCTGCCCATCTGGCCCTGGACAGGCTGAGGAGGGAGAGGTGCCTCACGTGGCCTTCTCTGTCCCTCACAGCCTCCCACTCCATAGTAGACGCTGCGGGGAGGAACGCAGACCTGCCGGTCCCTGGTTGTGCAGAACCCCCAACTCCAACCCCTCTCCAGCCCCGTGAGCTCTGGCATTGGAAGCAAGTGAAAGAGAAGAGCTTAGAATAGACCCAGGTGTCAGAAGGCCTCTACACACAGTCCAAATAAGGTGTCTGGAAACATGAGCTTATCTAACTTACAGGGAAAACTGGGGGAAACCTAGGTTAGTCAACCAGTCAGATCAGAGAGAATCCTATCTACCTGTCTCTAGTGCTTTCCTTCTTCCGGACAAATCCTTCCCACCCTTCAGCTTCCAACGCCCTTCCCCATCAGCTCCCTTGTTCTGATCACCCAGTTCACAGGGCTTCAACAACGGTCCACATCACTCCTGCCCCTCTACTAACTAACACCCAGCACTGCTTGCTATTTTCTTCGGTGTATATAAACCGTTCCCCTCTTATGCTCTATATAAGCTTCCTGATACCCTTACAATTCCCTAAAAATCCTAGTATACAGAGAAGGCATTCCAATACACATTGGCCAGATAATATTTATTTTTAAATAGGAAATCTAAAATATGTAATTTAAGAAAACACGATACATGTGAATTTACTTGGAAGAACTTAAAACCAAGACCCAAAGTTCAAATCTACATGAAGTGCCCGTGTGGGCTTGGGTGAGTCACCAATGATTTGATGATCCCAGGGCCTTGTGGGGAAAGCATGTCTGTCTCCTGAAGAAGAAATACGGGCACTCAGGGCCACTGCTGAGAACACAGAGAATAGTCAGAGAAGAATAGACACATAAGACTTTACAAAACACGACTTGGATAGAAATGTACGGTGTGGAAGCATAAATGAATGTATTCTTCTTGTGGAAAGAATTTTAATCCTATTTGTCATGGTTGAGGCCGAAGTCTTTTCTAAAACATTCAGGTTAACCAAAGATTCTGAATCGTAAAGAAACCACACATCCCTGTGGATTAGCTTGTTTTCAAAGAATCAGAATCCAATCATATACACACTAAAACACAAACACTCTGCTGAGCACGAGTTCATCTTTCTTCGATAGTTCAGAGAGCACTTGAGGATTCAGAAGTGGCTTCGGGTTGTTGTGAGAAGCTTCTAGCAAGCAGGGAGAGTCCTAGTGTGGAATAAATCAACATTTATGGCGCTTCCATTTTAACTGCGCAATCCGTTTTAGTACAACAATTCCTTATTGAACACTGGATTCTGTGTGGGATGCGGACGTGAGCAAGACGGCACCCCCACCCCCAGCTGTTCGTGACCTAACAGCTTGCAAGGGATGTAAGCCATGTCCCAGGATGGGATGTTATGCTTCCATCACGGAAGAGGGAGAACTCAATCTGACATTAGATGAATGGGGTAATCTAGTTGGCTTTGTTGGTTTACCTCACAGTTCTTTGCCCTTCAGCAAAGCAGAGACTCTATGAACTCCAGAACACTCCTGAATTCGTGTCACCCCAAACATCTCTTGGGACTGGCGAGAAGAAGGGTGATTTAGAGGCCTCTGGGACACAGGGCAACTCTAAGGAGCAGGTCTGTGCTGTGGTGTGAGACCTTCTTCCTCCCATCTCCCTTGCAGCTCCCCTGCCTGCTCCTGCTCCCCTCCTTTAAAAAAAAAAAAAAAGTTTGTTTATTTTGAGAGAGCGCATGAGCAGAGGAGGGGCAGAGAGAGAGGAGGAGAGAATCCCAAGCAGGCTCGCACTGTCAGTGCAGAGCCCAACGTGGGGCTCGAACCTACAAACTGTGAGATCATGACCTGAGTGGAAATCAAGAGTCAGACACTTGGGGCACCTGGGTGGCTCAGTGGGTCAAGCATCAGACTTCAGCTCAGGTCACGATCTTGGGGTCTGTGAGTTCAAGTCCCATGTACAGCTCTGTGCTGACAGCTCAGAGCCTGGAGCCTGCTTTGGATTCTGTGTCTCCTTCTCTCTCCGCCCCTCCCCACTCATGCTCTGTTTCTCTCTGTCTCTCAAAAATAAGTAAACATTTAAAACAAAAATTTTTTTTTAAAGAGTCAGATGCTTAGCCAACTGGGCTACCCAGGCGCTCCTCCCCTCCTTTACCCTGCACAGACGGGCAGCTCCCTCACCCAACCTCCTGCATGTCTCACTCTGTCTTGATGTCTGCCTCTCAGAGAAC
Organism: Neofelis nebulosa; assembly: GCF_028018385.1. Lineage (NCBI taxonomy): Eukaryota > Metazoa > Chordata > Mammalia > Carnivora > Felidae > Neofelis > Neofelis nebulosa. The sequence continues at coordinate 2,928,136 of NC_080794.1, read as the reverse complement.
CCAAACCCCACCCTAGAGAAAGCACAGCACGCGGGCGCACATGGCCCTGTCTGCTTGTGGTTTGCCATCTTTGGGGGAGCAGAGAGAGGAATCAAACATGCACACAGGTAGGTCTGGCGGCGGGGGGATGGACAGGTCCATGGTGCTGAGCCATGGTGCTGAATGGGGCACCTGGCTTCGTCTGGCGGGGTCTCCGAGTGACATCTGGCTGAGCTTGACAGATGAGCAAGAGGTGTAGAGGTCACAGGGGACGCTGTGGGGAAGAGCCAGAGAGGAAGGAACAAGGCCAGCTGGTGGCGTGGTGTGGAGGACGCTGCTGATGGGCAGGGGCGGGACGGAGCTGGACGCCGCCGTGTGTCCTGGCCGCATCCAGCCTGGGCCTTTGCCTGGAGAGGGATGGACGGTCTTTGAACGACCTGAAGCAGGGGAGGGGCATGATCAGATCTGCAAGTTTTGACAGATCACTCTGTGGAGAAGGGACCACACGGAAGCGAGAGAGGCCACCAGGAGAACACTTAGAGGACACCACACAGGAATGCCTGGGTGGCTGAGTCAGTTAAGCAACCAAATCTTGGTTTGGGCTCAGGTCATGACCTTGAGGTTTGTGAGTTCGAGCCCCAAGTCAGGCTCTGTGCTGTCAGCACAGTCTCCCACCCTCCACCACCCTTCCCCAAGCAGTGTGTAGACACACAAACGATCGGGGGCTGAGCGAGTGCTCTTGTCAATGAATTCTCCCAGCAAAGTTATCACCACAGGCTTGCTGACATGTTGTTCTTCACAAGCTGACACTCTCCATCCCTTTGAAAGACAGATTGTTTTCCTAGATGGGATTGTTCACCAGCTGCTCATGGTAAGCACAGCCACTTCACCGTGATCCAGCATTTCCATAATCTTCAAAGCCACGCGCACTGCGGGTACAGACAGGTCTGCAGGGCACGGCCCTCGCAGCCAGCCGCTGGGAGTTTGTGACAGCAAAGCTCTGTCTGGTTTCCTATCAGCCTCGTGGTCACCCAGATGCCAGCGTTTGGACTCCCAAGCTGCAGACATCACTTCCTATAATAGCCTCACAGTCTAAAGGGACAGGTTCCACCCAGAATTGTGGGGTAACTGGCAAGAATGTCAGCCCTGACTGAGTCAAGGAAACTGACAAGATGGCACTGCCTGGAACACAGGAGACAGGTATGTGCTAAAAGTACGAAAATGAGCAAAAGAATGATAGACACGGGGCGCCTGGGTGGCTCAGTCGGTTAAGCGCCGACTTCGGCTCAGGTCGCGATCTCGCGGTATGTGAGTTCGAGCCCCGCATCGGGCTCTGTGCTGACTGCTCAGAGCCTGGAGCCCGTTTCAGATTCTGTGTCTCCCTCTCTCTCTGACCCTCCCCCGTTCATGCTCTGTCTCTCTCTGTCTCAAAAATAAATAAATGTTAAAAAAATAAATAAATAAATAAAAATAAAAAAAATAAAAAAAAAAAAAAGAATGATAGACACAGCACAAGCTGGCTGGGGGAGGGGACATGATTCGCGAGGGACTTCAAGGGTAACGTTCCATCTCTCAAGCGGGTGGTAGTTACGTGGGCGCTGACAATATATGCAACCTATGAATAACAGAATTTTTATAACTGTGAGGTAGTCTGTAATGCGTTTTCAGTGCCACAGTCCCTGCCCTCAAGGGGCTCACAGCTCGGTGGACATGGCAGAAACGTCAACAAGCAGATGCAGAATGGGCCAGAAGCAATCCTACCACAGGAGGGAGGGAAGGGCCTCGTGGAGGAGCTGACCCTGCAGCTGAACTGAAAGACTGAGGCTACGGAGGCCATAACGGAGGTGAGGTCACTGTCAGTGGAGGGAAGGAATGGAGGTAACAGCTCAAAGAAGTTCAAAATGTCTGGGGCCCAGGCAGGCATGGCCCCTGTGGAGAAGGAGGCAGACAGCAGGCTGTGAGGAGCCCAGGTGGCAGACAGGTGGGGCTGGGGCCCAAGGCAGGGCCCTGTGCTGGAGAGAAGAGATGGGGAAGCACAGTTGGCTGGTGGAAATCCATAAGAGCCCGTGATGCCACCTAAGGAAGAATTCTGGAAAAAGAGGAAGCTGGGGGAAAGAAGTGACTGGAAATGACTGAGGGTAACCATGTGGGCTCCAGGACGCGTGGGCTGTGGGATATCGGTCTTGCCACGTGCAGCCCGATGCGTCTGGCACCATTCTTGGTATGTGGACACTAGTCACCTCTTGTCCTCAGTTTTAGCTCTCCAGTGGAAACACTGAATGGTCCCCAAACTTGGCTGCCCAGCAGAGTCACTGGGGTATCCTTCCAAAATTCCAAAGTCCCAAGCTGATGAAATCACAATGTTGAGATATGAGACTCAGTGCCCCCAGTGGGATTCCAGTGGGAAACCAGGCCTGGGAACCTCTGCTCTAGGAGAAAGTCCTATTTAACATCCTGTTGTGCTCAGAATCCAAGTGCGTCATAAACAACGTTCGCCACACCACAGAGAATGTTGCTTTGCAGAATCTTCTCTTTCCCTTCAACTTTTTTGTTTCTTGAAATGTGGCTGTTAGCTGTGAGCCTCTACACGTGGACAAAGTGTGGCTTGAAGTTAAAATATGTCCCCATACATCTGTTCTAAATCTTCTAGCCTGGATAAGGCTCCCACTTTCAGTCAAACAGTGGGAGTCCTGGGCCCCACAACATGCCCTCCCACGAGGAAGGGGCCAGGAGGCAGGCAGCTGCTGTGAGCGGTCTCACTTCCCTAAGGCGCAGGGAGGGGAACGGGGGGCCAAACAGCAGGTCAACATTCAGCCCACTCTGGAGTGTAAGGGCCAAAACCCACGCATGCAACATGCAGTGTGGATTCTGGACTAGATCCTGCAACAAAGAAAGGATATTGGTGGAAAATCTGATTTAGATCTGTAGTTTAGTTCGCTGTACCAGTGTCCATTTCTGAGATGTAATAACTGTGCCATGATTATACAAGCTGTTAGCATTAGGGGAAACTGAGGACAAAGAACTCTGTCGTGTCTTTGCAACTCTTCTATAAATCTGTAAGTATTCCAAAATAAAAAAAAAACTTATTTAAAAAACAGGTACACATGTGTGCACACACGGTTTATGGACCTGTACCTTGCACTAGGAAAGGTTATGGACTCTGGAGACAGACTGCTGGAGTTTAGAATGTAGCTCTCCCAGTTCTCGGTGAAAGCTGTTCACCAGCCTTTCTGCTTGCATTGTCTTGTTCGCTAAAGGGGGCTCTAGTTCATGGAATTGCTGGAGAGATAGATAAGATTATGAACTTCACTGCCCTATACCACGCCTGGCACAGAGTAACCATTCAAAAGCTGTTTTTATTTTCAATTCAGGAATAAAGGCAAGAATATCATCCTGAAGCAAAGACACCTGGACATGGGCACCTGGAGGCAGAGTTCAAGGCAAATCTAAAGCAAAGCAGCCTCAGGCCTGACTCTAAGCCTTTTTCTGTACTGTTAGTAGACTCCTAGAGGCCAATAGCGATCTGTTCTTTCTCTCTTTCTGTGTGTGTGTCTCTCTCTCTGTCCTTCCCTGTCTCTCTTTCTCTTTCTCTTCTCTCTCTGTCTCTCTGTCTCTCTCCCTCTCTCATGCACACGCACACACACACACACACACACACACACACACCATCCAGCACAAAGTCACAACCTATACTCTCTTGCCGACCAATACCTTCCTACCTCTCTGATCCACTTTTCTGTGTTCTGTTTTCTTTTCTTTCTATGCCTGGATTTACTTCCTCCAGCTGAAGCAAGTAGTTGAGGAATTTAGCAGCAAGAGATTCACAGACCACGTGAAAGCGTTTGCTCTGAAGTCACTGAACAACCTCTCTCCACAGTGCTATTAATTCTTATAAACGATTGTCTTTTTCTTTTCATGTAAAGTGCTACTCAAAACTCTGATCGCCATCTGAACCCCCCTCAAGAGTGCTGCTAGCTACAGATGGGTGTCTCTAATGAATTTTTTAACTGCTGCCCTAATAAAATATGGATGAACCAGAAGGAGCCCTCTTTGTAGCTGTTATTTCAAAACAACCAAACAACTTAAGTTCCTGCTCTTAGTCGTGCAGCAAAGAGTTGCAAGCTCTCACATGCACCCTAGCAAAAGATCACTTTTTTTCATGCTAGTCCATCTGCAAAGTTCACAGTTACCTTTTTAATGCCGTATTTTATGCATGGGGCTTATTTTCATGGCTTTCTAAATGCCCCACTTTGTGTGCCAAATTTGCGATATGTTTATTAAAAAATGATCCCAAATTGTCAGCACTTTGCACATAAGTAGTGCCCTGGAGACTGGAGCGTCTTTCAAGGAAGTCCCTACTTGGCACTAAATTTTTATAATACTCAGAATTTAAGCCCACATCAAAGGTTTGTGCCACTCTAAATGCCTGACCTTAAAAATGATACAATTATAGCATTGCAAATGTACTGCTCAATGACCCTATTAGAAAACAGGAGGAAATTCGGTATTTTTTTCCCCACACTTCACTATGGAAATTTGGTGCACTGGTCCGAGGGAATAAAAGAGAGATCAGCATTATACAACTCCTGTGGCATAAAGATCTGGACTCCATATGCACGCGGCTAGGTGCTGAGGGGGACCTGTATCTCAACCTGGGTCTGAGATGTAAGGAAATATATTTTAATAGAATATGATTGCCTTTTGTCTACACTTGAGGATTCCTCTTTTATAAAACTTTTCTAGTCTCACTTCATATTGAGATGCTATATATAGCATCCAGGTTTTAAGAGGCCATGACTACATCCAGAAAGCTCAAATCTCTCTGACTCATTCAAATCCAAATGACATTTGGAGTTGATGATAACGAGGCAGGGGTGGACTGGAGGTAACCTTCATGCTACCCACCAATGAAGGGTTTGTCTAAACAATAATACTTTAACACTAATTCGGAAGATAACACTGGGGAATACTTAGGATATTTAAGAGAACAAACTTTTTTCAAGTATCCATTTACATTCATGCAGTGCAAATTAATTATAAAGAATTCCTGTCTCTTCTTGCCTTTAGAGTGTCTCGTTACTGTGGAATGATCTCGAACAAAGCAATACATTTTACCACTAAGAATAAGCCCCCGCAGATGCTTTGATGCTCAAGTGTCTGAAGCACGCTTTGGTTACAGCAATATGTTTCCACACTGTGGAAAGCGACTAATCACCCTCACTAAACTCCTTTTGAAAGCTTTTGTTCCCAAAGTGGCATATTTTATGATTTTTAAATTATTAAAATGAGATGCTCCCGTCTCCACCAGTCACTCCTCTCAGATAGATACCACATGTGCACTCAGATCAGGGCCATCTGCCAGAGGAGGCAAAGAGCCCGAGGCGCTGGCCGCTCCCCTGAGGGCTAGGATTCGCCTGTGGTGAGGACACAGCCGCGGGTAGCACAGCCGGGCACGCCGCCAGACAGCAAGCAGGGGAAGTCACGCCCGCAATCCGAGGCTGTGCTCCCCGGCAGGTGGGTGTGCGTCGGTGAGGGATGGTTGCCCCACTGGGCACACACTCACCAGTAAGCTGCGACAGTGCCCAGCTCTGTGAGCTCAAGTCACCCATGCGACCTGGTGTCCACCATCAACTATCCACCAGAAGACAAGCTACTGCCAAACATCCCCGAGGTGACATGAATGATGTTCTCAAGAGCGTTCTGAAGTTAGACTGCCCCTCTTTGGCTCGTCCAAGGTCACCTTCCCCGAGTCTCAGCTTTCTCATCTGACCCTTCCTTGCAAGGTGCAGGCCCTTGAGAGCCTGTGCTCTGAGCCACGTGTCCACACCACCTTCTCTCAGCATAGCCGCAATCTCACACCTGCTGGCATCGACCAGGACAGTGGAGCAAACATCTTCACGTCACGAAGCTGCCTGCCTGCCACACAGGACAGTGAGGCACCCTTCCTCACTGGTTCTCGCCACCCTTCCCAGGCAAAGCAGGGCAGAAACAACAAGTTCTTCCTCTCTGCCCTCCTGTTTCTGGCTCCATCCCGATCAGCCCTCTCTGGTAGTGCTCTTTCTTCAGATAAGACCGGTACCATGGTTCAGATGTCAGTTTTCCTATTTACAATCTCACTGCAGCCCTGCCTGGAGATCACAGCAAAGTCACCTGGGAGCGTAGGACATTTACAGACAAGCTCTGAGTTACCTCTGTAAATGACTAATTTCATCCGTTATGCATGAGGTTTACCGGTTTAATATTCAGAGAGAGGGTCTGATAGCACAAGGAAGGACTGGATCTTGCCTCTGTCAGTTCCCATCTGAGTGATGCTGAGCAAGTCACTTAGCATGTGGAGCCTCAGTGCACTCGGGTGTAAAACGGGCATAACCTGCACACCTTGAAGGACCGCTCTGAGGACACAATAAAATCACTAATGTGAATTGGCAAAAGCCATCATAGCTTGTGGCAAGTGGCAACACGTGCTCAATAAATTTTAGTCTCTTTCCCCAAGTTCTTCCCAGCATCTAAAGTCACTGCTGAATGCTTATAACATCTCAGAATTTTCGTGGACAGTCTTTAAAAGAACTGTTCATTTTCTCCCTTGTCTTCCTTCATGTACATGAGGTTTTGGGGGGTGGAGGTGGGGAGTGGAATCTGTTATTCAACAGTCTGCTTCAGAGTTAGTTTTGTTTGGGGTATTTTTTTGTCTCACCTTCTTAAGAGGGTAGAAAGAGAAAATAAGTGGGTGAGCGTTAAGGCATAAAAGTCCACGGAAAAAAGGTCCAAACTATCAGAAAAATATCAGACAACCTTTAAGCAATCTCTGACAAATAAAAGAAACTTAGTAAAATTTTAGTAGATCTATATTTTCCCCTAGAGCTACAGAAATCCTCTGCATGTACATTCTTTGACCAAGAAATGCTTTAAAAACCTCCTCATTTTCCTTAGGGGAGCAGTTAAGGCAAAGAGTGACATTTCACACACTCTAAACACTCAAAATCAGGGTTTTTTCCCTTCTCTCTCTTCATTTACCTTTTCAGTCTTTGGGCTATTTTTGTCACCCTGAAGCAACATCCAAAGGCTTATTTCTTTTTTTTAAAAAAAGGTTTTTAATAGCTAACACAAACTAGATACGTCTGTTTTTCTCTAGAATGGGCTTTAAAACTTGAGTTAGCTCCCGCTAAGGGAATAGAGCTTCCTTTGCACACAGCCTATTTTGAAATAAATGAGGCAATTCTGGGTAATAAATTGGCTTTAATTCACTGATACCGAAGGAAGGTGAAAACGAGATTGGGAAATTGCTGTGGTCGTCTTGGACGAACCCGGGAGGACAGGGGACATGTCAACAAACTGGAGACACACAAACACCCTCCCGTGTTCCAAAAGGGGAAACAGGTCATTCTTGCAAACTGAAGTCCAGTGATGGCAAACCAATGAGCATGACACAGACACCTGGTAAGTTTCCGAAGATTCATAATAAGGTATTTTGTGAGTGCTTACAAATGAAAAGGGCCTACATGGGCTTACTGAAAATAAATCACGCCAAACTGACTGTATTTTATCTCAACGGGAAATAAGAAGGGGAAAAGACCCTAGCATTTAGTGAGAACTCTACTATACGTCAGGAATCATAAGTCAGAAGAAAAAGCATAGACATAAATATCTGGACTTGACCCGAAGGATCTGAGAAGGCCTCTCCCAGCTGCCCTGTGTACATGTAGAGGCTGAAGGCAGGACAAGCAGGTGGATTCGTAGCTAGTGAAGGAGAGTTCCAGGACAAAGGGTCCTGGACTTTGAATGGATGACTGACCACAGGGAGAGTCCCAGATCTCTGATGCAGGGCTCTTTCCTGTCCCCTTGGCACTATCCTCTCCAATATAATGGATGATAGTAGCATCTAGACCTAAAAATGTCCCTAAAAGCGTGACTCACATACAACTGTTACCAATGATGACAAAGGAGAAGTAATTCAACTAAACAATCAGAGAAAAGGGGAGAAGAGAACTATGGCACACCTGCAGAACACCCACAGTTACCAGGACCAGGAATTCCAGCTCAGGGGGGAAGGATGTCACAAGGGGGGTAAGGGACCAAAGAAGAGTCCTTAAGGATGGAAAACAAGACAAAGAGTAAATCCTCAACCAGCGAGCCTCTGACGGATGCAGCCAATGGCGTGCATGGACCTCTCTGCAGTTCTCCTTCATGGCAGAGCCATTAAGGATATGCAGTCACCTGGGGGGACATCCTGGCTGAGGAAATTCTGAGAGCAAATGTGCGTGTGAAGGGAATATCTATAAAGAGCATATACATCTGATTATAAAGTGAACTCTTTTTCTGAGGTCAAAAAATCAACCTACCACTGTTTTCACATAAAATCCTCTTCTCACCTAGTTCCCTGACTCTGAGAATGAGCATTAACAACCAGAGACGCACTAGAGCAAGGCCACACTAGAAGTGTGTTAGGTCAGGGCAGGGGTAAGGGGCAGGGAGAGGAACCTCAGAGCCCAGCCATCATCCAAGGGAAAACAGGCACGTCATTTTGGCAAGATACACCACTTTAGGGTCAGGAGTAGCCCAACAGCAAAATGCACACATGATTCCATATAAATCTCCACAAGCTGTGTGCAGAGCATCACGGTTCTCAGCTTTTCGTTATCAAGAACATCTCTTAGAGAGATTCTTTTCACATGCTTACAATTGGAACTCTCTGATCAGCTTTGTTTTAAATCTGCTCATCCAGAGATTATGTCTGTGGGCATATTTTCAATTATACAATAATCTTGGGGGAGAGCCAGACAGAATTACAATGAGGGGTAATTCTGGATGGAGGTCGGGGCAGGGTAGAAACAAAGGGGCATCGGGGACACCACACAAATCCTCACCCTCTAGAGGTTGAGTTTCAAGGTTATTTGTGGAATGTTTGAGGCCATCAGGCTTTATAATTACATTGACTACAAATTCATTTAACTATGTTCTTTTTTTTTTCATTTTTTTTAATGCTTTATTTATTTTTGAGACAGAGAGAGACAGAGCACGAACGGGGCAGGGGCAGAGAGAGAGGGAGACACAGAATCGGAAGCAGGCTCCAGGCTCTGAGCCATCAGCCCAGAGCCCGACGCGGGGCTCAAACTCACGGACCATGAGATCGTGACCTGAGCTGAAGTCGGACGCTTAACCAACTGAGCCACCCAGGCCCCCCCTAACTATGTTCTTAAGCAAAAATAAATACACATGGCCACAGAAGTTCAAAGTTCTTTTTCTTGGGGCTCCTGGGTGACTCAGTTGGTCAAGCATCTGACTCTTGATATCCGCTCAGGTCATGATCTCACAGACATGAGATCAGTCTCTGTGCTGGGCGTGGAGCCTTGGGATTCTCTCTCTCTTCCTCTCTCTCTCTCTCTCTCTCTCTGTGCCTGTTTCTCTCTCTCTCTCAAAATAAATAAACATTTTTTTTAAAAAAGCTCTTTTTCTTATAACCACCTTTAGAGCTTAGCATAGTGCTGGATACTCTATGTACCCAACAAATGCTCCAATATGCCACAAAGAGCTGTCTGATGGCATCCCAGACCACCAATCTGATTCTGCATACCAGGGTCAGACCCAGCCTGATGCTGAAACATAAAGAAAGGCAGTTATGGAGTGCCTGGGTGGCTCAGTCAGTTAAGCATCCAACTCTTGATTTTGGCTCAGGTCATGATTTCACAGTTCATGGGATCAAGCCCCACAGTGGGCTCCACACTGACAGCACAGAGCCTTCTTGGGATTCTCTCTCTCTCTCTCTCTCTCTCCCCCTCCACCCTCATGCGTGTACATGCATGCACTCTCTCTCTCAAAATAAATAAATGAACCTTATGAAAAAAGAAAGTTGTTTCTTTACACTGCATTTTTTCTACATGTTTAAATGAGATAGGACATGAGAAAACACATTGTAAACCAGAAAGTGCTTCAGAAATGAAGAGCCTTACTAGCAAATCGAATTCAACAGCATATAAAAAGAATTATTCACCATGATCAAGTGGGATTCATTCCTGGGATGCAGGGCTGGTTCAACATTCGCAAATCGATCAACGTGATACATCACATTAACAAAAAAAAAGAGAAGAACCATATGATCCTGTCAATCGATGCAGAAAAGGCCTTTGACAAAATCCAGCACCCTTTCTTAATAAAAACCCTTGAGAAAGTCGGGATAGAAGGAACATACTTAAAGATCATAAAAGCCATTTATGAAAAGCCCACAGCTAACATCATCCTCAATGGGGAAAAACTGAGAGCTTTTTCCCTGAGATCAGGAACACGACAGGGATGCCCACTCTCACCGCTGCTGTTTAATATAGTGCTGGAAGTTCTAGCATCAGCAATCAGACAACAAAAGGAAATCAAAGGCATCCAAATTGGCAAAGATGAAGTAAAGCTTTCGCTTTTTGCAGATGACATGATATTATACATGGAAAATCCGATAGACTCCACCAAAAGTCTGCTAGAACTGATACATGAATTCAGCAAAGTTGCCGGATACAAAATCAATGTACAGAAATCAGTTGCATTCTTATACACTAACAATGAAGCAACAGAAAGACAAATAAAGAAACTGATCCCATTCACAATTGCACCAAGAAGCATAAAATACCTAGGAATAAATCTAACTAAAGATGTAAAAGATCTGTATGCTGAAAACTATAGAAAGCTTATGCAGGTAATTGAAGAAGATATAAAGAAATGGAAAGACATTCCCTGCTCATGGATTGGAAGAATAAATATTGTCAAAATGTCAATACTACCCAAAGCTATCTACACATTCAATGCAATCCCAATCAAAATTGCACCAGCATTCTTCTCGAAACTAGAACAAGCAATCCTAAAATTCACATGGAACCACAAAAGGCCCCGAATAGCCAAAGTAATTTTGAAGAAGAAGACCAAAGCAGGAGGCATCACAATCCCAGACTTTAGCCTCTACTACAAAGCTGTCATCATCAAGACAGCATGGTATTGGCATAAAAACAGACACATAGACCAATGGAATCGAATAGAAACCCCAGAACTAGACCCACAAACGTATGGCCAACTCATTTTTGACAAAGCAGGAAAGAACATCCAATGGAAAAAAGACAGTCTCTTTAACAAATGGTGCTGGGAGAACTGGACAGCAACATGCAGAAGGTTGAAACTAGACCACTTTCTCACACCATTCACAAAAACAAACTCAAAATGGATAAAGGACCTGAATGTGAAACAGGAAACCATCAAAACCTTAGAGGAGAAAGCAGGAAAAGACCTCTCTGACCTCAGCCGTAGCAATCTCTTACTCGGCACATCCCCAAAGGCAAGGGAATTAAAAGCAAAAGTGAATTACTGGGACCTTATGAAGATAAAAAGCTTCTGCACAGCAAAGGAAACAACCAACAAAACTAAAAGGCAACCAACGGAATGGGAAAAGATATTTGCAAATGACACATCGGACAAAGGGCTAGTATCCAAAATCTATAAAGAGCTCATCAAACTCCACACCCGAAAAACAAATAACCCAGTGAAGAAATGGGCAGAAAACATGAATAGACACTTCTCTAAAGAAGACATCCGGATGGCCAACAGGCACATGAAAAGATGTTCAACGTCGCTCCTCATCAGGGAAATACAAATCAAAACCACACTCAGATACCACCTCACGCCAGTCAGAGTGGCCAAAATGAAGAAATCAGGAGACTATAGATGCTGGAGAGGATGTGGAGAGACGGGAACCCTCTTGCACTGTTGGTGGGAATGCAAATTGGTGCAGCCGCTCTGGAAAGCAGTGTGGAGGTTCCTCAGAAAATTAAAAATAGACCTACCCTATGACCCAGCAATAGCACTGCTAGGAATTTATCCAAGGGATACAGGAGTACTGATGCATAGGGGCACTTGTACCCCAATGTTTATAGCAGCACTCTCAACAATCGCCAAATTATGGAAAGAGCCTAAATGTCCATCAACTGATGAATGGATAAAGAAATTGTGGTTTATATACACAATGGAATACTACGTGGCAATGAGAAAGAATGAAATATGGCCTTTTGTAGCAACGTGGATGGAACTGGAGAGTGTGATGCTAAGTGAAATAAGCCATACAGAGAAAGACAGATACCATATGGTTTCACTCTTATGTGGATCCTGAGAAACGTAACAGAAACCCATGGGGGAGGGGAAGGGAAAAAAAAAAAAAAGAGGTTAGAGTGGGAGAGAGCCAAAGCATAAGAGACTGTTAAAAACTGAGAACAAACTGAGGGTTGATGGGGGGTGGGAGGGAGGGCAGGGTGGGTGATGGGTATTGAGGAGGGCACCTTTTGGGATGAGCACTGGGTGTTGTATGGAAACCAATTTGACAGTAAATTTCATATATTAAAAAATAAATAAATAAATAAATAAATAAATAAATAAATAAAAAAGAAATGAAGAGCCTTACTAATGCTATTTCTAAGATTGATAGCCCAGTCTTATCCCAATAGTTTATGGATCCAATATAGTTATTGTAACAGCCTACTTACTGCCCACGATATTCAGTCCACACTACCACCTACCCCCAAATTATAAGGCTTTATGATACACATAACAAATGTGATCTAGAAGACAACTCAGAATGCAAGGATTTGAAAATAAACATCAAAACTAGCTTGATGCAATTGACATAACTGGTGTCCATGAACTCATCCAACATTCACTGAGTATCTACAAGGTGCCAGGCACATTCTAAGGATTTAACATATTTTTATGTCATTTAATCCTCACCAAAACCTAATAAGGTAAGGATTATCATCACTGTTTCCAGAATAAGATTGCTGAGGCTTACAGCAGAGAAAGAATTTGTCCAAAGTCAGACAGTTGGCCAGTGCTGGAGCCGAGACCAGAGCCCAGGAAGTCTGGCCTCCCTCTCAGCCTCAACCCTTCCCTATAGGCAACAAACACTGACTTTCTGTATGAGAATTTTGGATAAGTACAGGTCTCTAAGAGCTTGGGATTTAACTCCTAAGGAGTCTACAGGACCTAACTCTCAGATGTAATCCCCCAAAGGATAACTGTTCAATGGTATTTAGTGATTGACTATAAAATATTCCAGAAAAAGTAGATTACTAAAAACTCTAAGACGAAACCTGCACAGCAATAATGTCCAAACTTAACGACCTTGCATGGCTTACAATGCTCTTTATACAAAAGCTTTCCAAGCTGAAAATGTGCTGAAGCCGGTTTGGTCTCAAACAGAGGCTGCTTATTAAAGATTCTCTACAGCGGATGGCATCAAATTTAATCTGACAGCCACACAAAATGTATCCATCACATGCAAAGGAAGGAAACCTCTGGAAAAAGTGACCAGGTCAAGTTGGAGTTAAATTAATATCTATTCTTCTCAAACTATTCCAACAAATAGAAAAGGAAGGAAAACTTTCAAATTTATTCTATGAGGCCAGCATTATTCTGATACCAAAACCAGAAAAGACACTACAAAAAAAGAAGACTACAGGCCAATATCTCTGATGAACCACAGATGCAAAAATCCTCAACAAAATATTAGCAAACCAAATCCAACAATACATTAAAAATATCATTCACCACAATCAGGTGGGATTTATTCCTGGAATGCAAGTATTGCTCAATATTTGCAAATCAATAAATGTGATACATCACATCAATTGAAAAGACGGTAAAAACCATATAATCCTTTCAATAGATACAGAGAATACAGCCAACAAAGTACAACATCCATTCATGATAAAAACCCTCAACAAAGTAGGTTTAGAAGGAATATACCTGAACATAATTAAGGCCTTATATGAACAACCCACAGCTAGTACCATACTTACTGGTGAAAAACTGAAGCTTTTCCCCTAAGATCAGGAACAAGACAAGGATGTCCTGTCTCACCACTTTTATGCAACATAGTACTGGAAGTCCTAGTCACAGTAATCAGACAAGAAAAAGAAATAAAAGGCATCCAAATTGGTAAGGAAGAACTAAAACTTTCACTGTTTGCAGAGCACATGATACAATGTATAGAAAACCCTAAAGACTATGCGAAGAAGAAGAAGAAGAAGAAGAAGAAGAAGAAGAAGAAGAACTAGAACTCATAAATCAATTCAGTAAGGTCATAGGATTCAAAATCAATGTACAGAAATCTCTTGCATTTCTACACACCAATAATGAAGCAACAGAAAGAGAAATTAAAAAAACAATCCCATTTACAATTGCACCAAAAATAATAATAAAATACCTAGGAATAAACTTAACCAAAGATGTGAAAAACCTATACTCTAAAAACTGTAAAACACTGATGAAAGAAGTTGAAGATGACACAAAGTAATAGAAAGACATTCTATGTTCATGGATTGGAAAAACAAAAATTATTGAAATGTCTATACTCACCAAAGAAATCTGTAGATTTAATGCAATCCCTATCAAAATACCAACAGCATTTTTCACAGAGCTATAAAAAATAATTCAAAATTTGTATGGAACCACAAAAGATCCCAAATAGCCAAAGAAATCTTGAAAAAGAACAAAACTGGAGGTATCCCAATTCTGGACTTCAAGTTATATTACAAAGCTGTAGTAATCAAAACAGCATGGTACTAGCACAAAAATAGACACACAGATCAACAGAACAGAATAAAAAACCCAGAAATAAACCTATGATTATATGGCCATTTAGTCTTCGACAAAGGAGATAAGACTATCCAATGAGAAAAAGACAGTCTTGTCAACAAATGGTGTTGAGAAAAATGGACTACTACCTGCAAAAGAATGATAGTGGACCACTTTCTTACACCATACACAAAAATAAACTTAAAATGGATTAAGGGTCCCAATGGGAGACCTGAAACCATAAAAATCCTAGAAGAGAGCACAGGCAGTAATTTCCCTGACATGGGTCATAGCAACATTTTTCTAGATATTTTCTAGATATGTCTCCTGAGACAAGGGAAACAAAAGCAGAAATAGACAAGTAGGACCACATCAAAATAAAAAGCTTCTGCACAGCAAAGGAAACAACCAACAAAACTAAAAGGCAACCTATGGAATTGGAGAAGATATTTGCAAACGACATATCCGATAAAGGGTTAGTATCCTACATACATAAAGAACTAACACAACTCCACACCAAAAAAAAAAAAAAAATCCAATTAAAAATGAGCAGGGGGTGCCAGGGTGACTCAGTCGGTTAAGCGTCATCTCTTGGTTTCAGCCCAGGTCACGACTTCACAGTCTGTGAGTATGAGCCCCACGTCAGGCTCTGCACTGAACATGGAACCTACTTGGGGTTTCTCTTTCCCTCTCTCTCTGCCTCTCCCCATCTTGCTCTCTCTCTCTATTTCAAAAAAATAAACAGTTTTTAAATGAGCAGAAAAGTGAAATAAGTCAGTCAGAGAAAGACAAATATCATATGATTTCACTCATATGTGTAATTTAAGAAACAAAACAGATGAACGTAGGGGAAGGGAAGGAACAAGAAAATAAGAGAAAAACACAGAGGGAAGCAAACCATAAGAAACT
Organism: Neofelis nebulosa; assembly: GCF_028018385.1. Classification (NCBI taxonomy): domain Eukaryota; kingdom Metazoa; phylum Chordata; class Mammalia; order Carnivora; family Felidae; genus Neofelis; species Neofelis nebulosa. Next base: position 2,912,653 of record NC_080794.1, on the reverse strand, counting down.
CTTAAATACAGAGAACAAACTGAGCATTGCTGGAGGGGAGGTAGGTAGGGGGGATGGGCTAAATGGGTGATGGGCATTAAGGAGGGCACTTGTTGGGATGAATACTGAGTGTTATATAGACGTGATGAGTCACTAAATACTGCTCCTGAAACCAATACTACACTATATGTTAACTAACTTGAATTTAAATTAAATACGTAAATAAATAAATAAGTATGTAAAAAAAAAAAATGGGAAGACATGGACAGACATTTCTCCAAAGACACACAGATGGTCAACAGACACAACAAAAGATGTTCAACATCACTCATCATCAGGGAAATGCAAACCAAAACCAAAATGAGATTCACCTCACTCCTGTCAGAATGGCTAAAATCAAAAACACAAGAAACAATTATTCACAAGGAGAAAAAAGAGCCCTTGTGCACTTGGTGGGAATGCAAACTGGTGCAGCCACTGTGGAAAACAGAATGGAGTTGCCTCAAAAAGTTAAAAATAGAAGTACCCTAGGGGCACCTGGGTGGCTCAGTTAGTTAAGCAACCAACTTTTGACTTCAGCTCAGGTCATGATCTCACAGTTCATGAGATCAAGCCCCACATTGGGTTCTGTGCTGACATGCTGGAGCCTACTGGGATTTTCCCTCTCCCTCTCTCTGCCCCTCTCCCACTCACTCCCTCCGCCCCCAAAATAAATAAATAAACATTCTTACAAAATAGAACTACCCCACAATTCAGTAATCACACTACTGGGTATTTACCCCCAAAATACAAAAACACTAATTCAAAGGGATACATGCACCCCTATGTTCATCACAGCATTATTTACAATAGCCAAATTACAGAAGCAGCTCAAGTGTCCGTTGATAGATGGCTGGATAAAGAAGATAATGGAATATTATTCAGCCATAAAAGAGAATGAAATCTTGCCATTTGCTACATGGATGGAGCTAGAGAGTATAAAGCTAAGTGAAATAAGTGAAACAGAGAAAGACAAATACCATGATTTCACTCAAATGTGGAATTTAAGAAATAAAATGAGTGAGCAAAGAGAAAAAGAGAGAGAGACAGGCAAACCAAGAAATAGACCCTTAACTCTAGAGAACAAACTGATAATTACCAGAGGGAAGGCGGGTGGGGGAATGGGTGAAATAGGTGATGGGGACTAAAGAGTACTTTTATCATAATGAGCACTAAGTGAAGTATCGAATTGTTGAATCACTATATTGTACACCTGAAACCAAACAATACTGTATGTTAACTGTACTGGAATGAAAACCTAATTAAAAAAAAAAAGATCAACAGAAAGAAAATAACAAGGAATAAGGACAAATGGGTCACAAAGAAATGAGAAAAAGTCAAAAATACTAAAGGCCAGAATGAGTTACACCTTCTGTAGATATGCTAAGGACAGTGAAGAGGTTCAGAACAAATCTCCCCAAAATATGCTACTTTAACACATGGATTATTTTGAGCTGAAGGCAATCAAGACCCAACTGAATCAAGAAAAACTTTTACCTCTTCCTTAACTGCCTAAAAGAATTTAGGTAGAGGGTCTGATCCAGGAAGAGAACTATCACCAGAGGCAACCACCAGGAATCAGGGCTAGGTAAGGTAAGCAGGTGTGGTAAGCAGGTGGGAAAGTGAGCAGGGCCTAGCGATCAAATACCTCTCTGGGTCCCATTGTCTCTGCATGGCAACCTGTAGATTGCCTCCCTCCCCTTTGTGGTCCCAGACCCCCACCCCCTTCTCCTTAGCTCAGAATGGCATATAAGCCTAACTGCCTGGTTGCCCATGGGTCTCATATTCTGCTGGGGCCCCCATATGTACACAATTAAATTTGCTTTTCTCCTATTAATCTGCCCTATGTTAATTTGATTATTAGAACAGCCAAAGAACCAAGAAGCACAGAGTAAAAAATCCATGCCACAGAACAGCAAAATATGTGTGTTTCAAACAAACAAAACCTGGGCAAGAAAGTTAAGCAGGTGGAGACAGGCCCCCAAGTTAGGGCACAACGGTAATAGATAAAAGAGAAGACAGGGCAGAATTACATAGCTCAGATGTTCAGCCTTAACCTCTATTAAAGAAAATGATCTTCAGATTGGAAAGGATAGTGGTAGCATAATTTAGGAGGAACTGAAGCCCAAGAGAGGCAAAAAGATGGAAAGAGAACACCTAGCCACTTCAAATGAGTTCATGTCCCCAAATGAGGGCGGATAAATTACGATCCAGTACTAAAGGAACTCACGGACATGATCCCAGAAATATATTCAGTGGGTTTTAAGAAATCATGGCCCTACTAAGTACCAAAGATTGGCAAGTGATCTGGCTTCACGAAGGGAAAAAGTAGAATCTAAGAGCTATTGATTAGTCAGCCAGACACATATCCTGCATACAATTCCAAATGAATGTTCAAACAAACATGTTATGACCAAAACAAATCAGGCAACCTCTGGAGCAAGGAATGGAATGAAGGCAAGTTAACTGCACTTCTGTGAAGCCCACTAAAATGGACAAAGCATGAGAAGTTGGGGAAAAAACTTTATTGACAGTGCATGATCACATGCCACATTCATTTAATATGCCCTTATAAAATGCCCATTTATCACTTGTGCCAGGCACTGCTCTCAACATTTTACAAATATTAATTCATTTCATTCTCATACCAGCCCTATGAGTAGCCTTTTTTTACAGACGAGAAAAAGCGGGCAACCAAGAGGTTAAGTAACTTGCCCAAGCTCACATGGCTGGCGACTGACAGAGCAGAAATTAAAACCAACACAGTGCTCCACGGCCATGGTTTTTACACTAAGTTGCATCTCCATACTATGAGGGATATCTGCCAAATACTGTAAAATTTGGCTGAAATTAATAGCAGACACCAAGATTAATACATTCCTCTCCAGTTCTTGAGAAGCGAAGTATTTTTCCAAGATACTCCACTCAGAAAAAAAGAAGAGTGCAAGAATGAGTTTGGAAGAAAGCAGCTGCTGTCCAACTGTTAATTTGAGAAACATTAACATTTTTAGAAAACAATAATCTAAGAAGGTTTCCCACTGGCTAGCTGATGCCTGCCCAAGTGTTTTGTTCAGTTCATTCATAAAACAAGGCCATTTCAGAAGCAACAAGAAGTACCGTTCCAATTGAAAACTGAGTCAATAACTTGGAATATCAGTTTGAGAAAATGACAAAATGCAAGGGAAAGAAAAAAATTATTAAAGAGAAAATAATATACATACAGGACAACAAGCATGTGGATGACAGGTATCCCTCAAGAAGACAAAACAAATAGGGTACCAAAGATACAAAGAAAACATTAATGAAGTAAACAAAACCTAACAAAAAAAAAAAAAAAAAAAAACCTAACTGTACAAAAAAAGGTATACACAGCACTCAGGGAAAACAGTTGAAATATTATGACCAACACCAAGATATCTTGGTAAAATCACTGAATTCCGAAGAAAAAGAATAAATCCTATGTGAATCTCCGAAAACTCAAGTCACATACACAAAGGGCAAAATTCAAGCTGGCTTCCAAAACAACCCTCAAGGCTGAGTGACACCGCTGATACAGTTTGGGGATAGGGGTGGAGGCACTCAAGAATTTTATAGCCAGCCAAGTTGTCAAACACTATAAAGACAATAAAAAGTCATTGTTCAATATGCGTGGATTTGGATACAACCATGGGCCTTCTTGATAAAAACCTCCAGTTGGTGAAATCCAGACAATCAAGCAATAAATCAAGGTACAGGACACAGGAAGGGTAAGACCCTTCTATGAAAGACTACGGGGATGGTGGGGGGGGAGGGGGTCAGTGGGCCCCAGAGCCTTTTAAATAAAGCACTAGGCTAGACGACTATGAGAAGTATTAATATAGAATAGAATATAAACGTTAAAATGGTGACAGTATAAAGTAATAATAGATCTAATGAAAACTAAACCATTTCTGATATTTGCAAAGCACTTCTGGAATTATCAAAGCCTTTCCCATGTAACCCCTTATTTAATCAACCAGACGATCTTAGAGATAAGAAACTTTCGAGCTCAGAGAAGCAAGCTGCAAACACACCCCTGCAGACTTTCCAACACAAGTCTGTCCATGTTCACTACCTGATATGAATATTTCAATTTCATTTTGCTTACAAACCGTACTTAGTACACTGATATAAAGACATCTGAGGACAGAGACATCACTCCTGAATCTGTACCCAGTTGTTCCTCCTAACCATTCCCAGGCATCTCCCTCACTGTGATTCTTCTTTCTATGTCATCATTATTAGTCTCCTTTGAGCCCCAGTTTCCCTTTCTCATCTCATTTCAGGAACTGATCCCTACATTCAGAACAAAGACTGCTTTTATATACACGATGAACAGGAAGCTTCCCCAACAGAGAAACAGACTCACGCATACCTAGGGCCAAGGAGGCAACATACAAAGAACATGGAAAGAACTGGAAGAATGAGGGAATGCTTTCTTATGTGAAGGAAACATGAGTACTGTCTTCAAATCCTTAAGAGACTGCCATGTGACACAGAGTAAAGCACATGTTGTCTGTTATAAAGGTCAGCACTCTGATCAATGGCCTGACTCTCAAGAACACGGAGAGCCATGTGTCCCCAAAATCACCCAGTCTAACACCACTTCAAGTGCCTGTTATGGCAGATCATCACCTGTAACAATATTTTCTTTATACTTTTGCATAAACTGACTCATTTCTTTTGCTTAAATAAATCTATTTTGAAGAACAATTTTTTGGTACTACTACCGTAAATGGGATATGACGATCACTTGCCATAATTAGAAGATAACTGTACAAATAAAGACCATGAAAAACAGCATTTTTTGTTGTTGGCCAAAGATTCTAGGGACAGAAGCCCGCTTGGCTCCATCTTTATTACAAGGGAAATTAGTTTTAGAGAAAGTTAAAGACACACTAGCAGCAAACAGACTTTCTCCTTGGCAAAAGGAAAACGTTAGACTGTGAGTTAGTGCTATTCCTTGTCAAGTCCTGTGACTCTGAAAATTGTCTCTTGTACCACTGGGTGACACATTCCTCACCTGTACAGGAATGAGTGCATGCAGTAAAAAGTGTTCCTAAATAACTTACAAAGTTATTCTGACTTATATTCACATAAAGCAAACTAGGAGTCCAATATGGAAGCCTGTGTTATAATAAGTAAAGCGAGCAACGATGGAAAAATCACCTTTACAAATGCTAATAATAGTTAATGTTTGTTGAATGTTCTATGGTGTACAAAGCACTTTCTCTTACATTATTACACATAATCTATTTAAAGTAGCGACTATTCTGTCCCCAGAAGAGTTCAACAAAGCATCCCTCAGGACAGATGACAGCTAAGGCACATGCCGACACCAACAGACTCAGACTCTGGGCTGCCCTACCAACCTTGCAATTTGAATTGCTAATTTTTAAAAGAAACGGAATTTTAAATTAAAACTGGAACCTATGGTCAGTTAGAAATCTGAATTGGATTTACCGAAGTAGAAAGCAATTTGATCTTAATTCAACAAGGGTGAAGCACATCCAAAAGAAGTTTGAATGGCAATTATTCTGTGTGTGTTACTACCACAACAGATCATACAAGCAGAATAACGTTCCTGTAGCTTATCAGGGAGAGGAGGGCTGAGGAAAGGTCACTGAAGGTAAGGAAGCATCAAAGTTCTGATTCTGCCATTTAAAGACAGGTAAACTCCAAAAGGGTCAGCCAGACTGCAAAGCTCAAGTGTGCAAATTAAAATTCTCTCCCTACATCCCTTGGCAACCTTTGGGCTGCCCCAGATTTATCCAAATCAGAGAGAATGACACCTCTGTGGTCCTCTTGGGTACCTTAAAGTTAATGGAAATAATCTTGCCAATTGCTTTCCTCCTTCTTTTAGGAGGCACTAAATCCCACTTGTTCTGTAAGGACATCCTTCAGGATATGGGCTCCTGTCTTCACTCAACCAGGCTATGCAAGGTGACCATGCAGGGGAGCCAACTGGTTTACCTACTTTGAGGTACTGCATTTTAGCTACATTGTTTGAAAGATTTGCATAGGAATACATAAACATTTAAACACAAATTCTAGGAAACCCAGAGGGCTTGGGCACAGCTGTTCTGAATTTTAAAGGGAAGAACTGTTCCATTTCTGAAATTCTCAATAACCTCAGCACCCTCCTTTGCTAAAGCTAATCCTGAACTCCCCCTCTCTAGATTCTCAAATTCCCAGTCATCCTTGGAGCCCATGATGGCTGGGCAAGGATGAAAGCCTTCTCTTTTCCCTAAGAGCATTTCCCTTTACCCTTCAAGCTGTCAATGTCACAGATGTTTCACTGAGTGAAATGGTTGGGAGATCCTATGCCCTCTAAAGAGCATGTGGGGAGGGGATGGGCAGAGGATGGCCAGGTCCTGTCTGGCTGGGTCCATCCTGGCCTCTCTGCTTCTCTCAGCTTCTTTTATGTCATAACACCATTTGCTTAAAAATAACATTTCTATGTGGGGCGCTTGCGTGGCTCAGTTGATTAAACTTCTGCCCAGGTCATGATCTCAACGGTTCGTGGGTTCCAGCCTCACATTGGGCTCTGTGCTAACAGCTCAGAGCCTGAAGCGTGTTTCAGATTCTGTGTCTCCCTCTCTCTCTGCTCCTGCCCTCTTCACGCTCTCTCTCTCTCTCTCTCTCTCTCTCAAAAATGAATAAACATTAAAAAAAAATTTTTTAAATAACATTTCTATGTAATATTTTAAAAATGAGATTAGATTTTTGCTGAGGGCTTCTCAGATGACACTGATTGTCATATTTTATTTATGCACCAATGCAATGTTCCCATAGCCTTTTAATTAAATTAGCTCTAGAATTCACCATCTTTCTTTCAGAATTCCATCTGTCTCTCCTTATTAGCCCGGTCTTTAAATCTTTCCCTGGAGAGATTAATTCAGTACACTTTTTTTCCCTCTTTGAGCCAAAAGCTACATGAGTCAAGATGGCAGACATTCTAAAAGATACAAGAACAATTCATCAGGCATTCCGCTTTAATATGATGTGAAAAGCTTAGGAGTTGTAGTGAACAGTAAACTCAACCTGATTGGCCAATGTGATGTGACATGGGCATCAAAATTAAGCATTATCTTGGCTTGCACCGAAAAGGACCTAATGTTCAAGTTAAGGAGGCAGGAGACCTACTGTTCTTTGTTCTACTAGGAACACGTATGGCCTATTCTTTTCCTTTCTGGGCACCACCTTTTAAGAGAAAACAGCAAAGGGGCACCTTGGTGGCTCAGTCGGTTAAGGGGCCAACTCTTGATTTTGGCTCAGGTCATGATCTCATAGTTCATGAGTTCAAGCCCTGCTCTCCGTGTTGACAGCACAGAGCCTGCTTGGCATTCTTTCTCTCTCTCCCTCTTTCTCTCTTCCCCTACCACCACCACCTGCCCACACTTGAGTTCTCTCTCTCTCTCTCTCTCTCTCTCTCTCTCTCTCTCTCTCAAAATCAATAAACATTAAAACAAATTATAAAGAGAAAACAGCCAGGACGGCCACTAGTCTGGATGGCCTTAAGTAGAAGTGAGAACCTTTCCACACCCACAGAGAGTGATAATCCAGTGGAGACAGAGAGCTCTGTAATGTGACTTGGAATGGTGATGGGTGGGGGAGAGATGTGAAGGGAAAGAGGGAGTTTTAGAACTAGTTCAGTAATCTCCCAGAGAGCAAGAAAAGCAGAAAAACTATTGTATCAGTGTCCTATTGCTGCTGTAACAAGTTACTGCAAATTTACTTGCTTCAAGTAATGCAATTTATAAATGGAAGACTTATAAATGTGTTATCTTACCGTTCTGAAGGTTAGAAGTCCAACATAAGAGTCACTGGGCTAAAATCTAGGTGTCAGCATTGTTACTTTCCTTATGGAGGCTCTAGGGAAGAATCTGTTTTCTTAACTTTTCCAGCTTCTAGAAGCTGCCTGAATTTCTTGGTTTATGGCCTCTTCCTCCATCTTCAAAACCAGCAGCTTAGCATCTTCAGATCTCCTTCCTGTCTCTTTCACTTATATTGTGATTACATTGGGCTCCCTTGGAAAGTCTGAAACAGTATCCTGATCTCGAGATCCTTAACTTCATCGCATCAGCAAAGTCTCTTTTGCCATGTAAGGTAACATATTCACAGGTTCCAAGGATTAGTATACAGAGATCTTTGGGGGGCCATTATTCTGCCTGCCTCCCTAGCACCGGGGGAGGGGAAGAAGTAACAAAGCATTTGAACTTAGATCACAAGCACGATGAAGAACTTCAAGGACTGAACGGTAAGTATATGCAGATCTTTAAAATAATAAGCAGGGGCGCCTGGATAGCTCAGTCAGTTGAGCGCCTGACTCTTGATTTCAGCTCAGGTCATGATCTCATGGTTGTGGGATTGAGCCCCGCATCAGGCTGAGCATGGAGCCTGCTTGGGATTGTCTAAATAAATAAATAAATAAATAATTTTTAAAAATAATAATAATAAGCAAAGAGGGAGATGTGGGTTCAAATTCCAGTCTTCCATTTATAAATTGCATAACTTTTGCAAGTTACTTAATGTCTCTGGGCCTCTATTTTCTCATCTGAAAAATGGGGATAAGAATAGTACCCCCTCCATTTTAGGCTGTTGTGATGGTTAAGTGAGAGCATTAGCACTTGGCCTAACACATATAGTAGAGGCACAAAAAAGAGACCTCAGACCTAAAAATTAGGAAACCAAGGCTCACAAAATTCAGTAGCTTAGCTATGCTGCCCAATGTAGTATCTATGATGCTTCCAGTAGCTAATGCTTAAGGTTAAGATCGGTGTTTGGGCCCAATTTAAAGAGACATCTATTAATTCAACAAAAAAAATAAGATTGTGCGCCCAGGTTACAGTGCTAAGTGCCAGTGACTTAAAAAAGCAGTGGCCCCCAAGGAACTGAAGATCTGTTCAAGGATACCAACAAGTAGACAAAATATAAGTAAAAAATAAAAGCATCAATTGTCAGAGGTGCTAAGTGGGTGGTAGAGACAATGTGTGCAAGAGGCCAAGGGCAAGTGATCCACGTCATTAATCTGGACACATACAAAAAGCCTTGCTGGAGGGGACGGGGTTTGGAGGAAAGAGAAGCCCTCGGACAGGAGAGTGGGAAGGTGGGGAGGCTCATCACCAAGTTGCAGGGGCAGCACAGCTGAAGTCAGAATTCACAAGTACAGGGGCTGACAGATTACAGATGTCCGCATCAAGTGACTCACGACAGGGGCTGCGCCAGCCTGCTTGCTGCATTACACAGACATTCCATCCCAGGGCTCTCTCTCCCTTCACTTCCGTCAGTGTTTGCTTCCCATATTTCGGAGCTCTGATATCTGGTACATATATAACTGTCCATTCTTCTTGGTGAATTGAGCCTTTTATCAATATACAATGTCCTTCTCTGTTTCCTATAACAGTTTTTTACTTACAGTCCATTTCGCCTAACATCAGTACAGATACCTCAGCTCTCTTTTGATTACTCTCTTTTGATTTGCATGGAGCGTCTTTTTCCATCTTTCTACTTTCAACCTGTATGTGTCCTTAGAGCTAAAGTAAGTCTCTGTAGACAGCATGCACTTGGATCACGGTTTTTTTATCCATTCTGCCAATCTATGCCTTGCGGTGAGTTTAATCTGTTCACATTGAAAGCGATTACTCATAATGAAAGACTCACTTCTGCCATTTTGCCATTTGTTTTCTGCATGTTTTCTGCAGCTTTTTTGTCCCTCATTTCCTCCTTTATTGCCTTCCTTTGTGTCTAGTTGATTTTTTATAGTGGCACATTTTGATTTCTTTCTCGTTTCCTTTTGTGTGTATTCTGTAGATGCTTTCTTTGTGGCCACCGGGAGGATTATATATAATATCCGAAAGTTATAATAATCTAATTTGAGTCAACACCAGCTAAATGTCAATAGCATACAAAAACTCCACTTCTGCCCAGCTCCACCCACTCTTTTTGTTACTGATGTCACAAATGACATCTTTATACTATTAGCATAGATTTATAATTATTTTTTATTCACTTGCTGTTTAAACTCTGTAGAACCTACCATTCTGAAAGTGACTTTTTCTTAATTGGGCATTCACTTAGTTACTGTAGACCTTTGACTATTTTCCAGAGCTCCTGTGAAGTTATTTCAGCCAGTCTCTAATTGATCGTTTGTGTTTGTCTTTTTAAACATTTCCATGGGAGAACAAGGGCCTGGAGCTTCCTATTCTGTCATCCTGTGGACATCATTCCACTCAGGCATTTTAGGGCCTATAAAGGAGGAGGGGACCTAGTGGTGCTCCCCCATCCCCCATTTCTCTGCTCTGAAAATGCCTACCTGGAACCCCCTAATCACAGGCATAAATTCAGACTGGAGCACTGTGAGGGCAGAATTTATGTTGCCACTAATTTTTCCTGGTTTCCCGTTAATTTCTAAAATCCCATAGTCCTCTAAAGGATTTGTAATTTTATATTGTTTTGGTTTCACTTATTATTTTGTATTTTTAGTTCAATTTTGTTCTCATTTGGCATTGAGGAAGCTTGTACAAGCATACCACCACGATAAAGCAAGTATCACAATAAAGGGAGGCCAGTCAATTTTTGGATTTCCCAGTGCTTACAAAAGTTATATTCACACAGTACTGTAGTCTCTTAAGTGTGCCCTATGCCTAAAACAGCATGTACATACCTTAATTTAAAAGCACTTTATTGCTAAAAAATGCTAAGCATTATCTGAGTTTCCAGCAAGTCGTAATCACTGATCACAAACCTCCATAACGAAATAATGAGCAAGTTGGAAATATTGTAAGAATTACCAAAATGTGATAAAGAGACATGAAGACAGCAAACCCTGTTGGGAAAATGGCACCCACAGACTCACCTACTGCAACGTTGCCACAAACCTTCAATTTATTTCAAAAAAAAAAATGCAATATCTGCAAGCACAATAAAATGAGGTGTGACGAGGGGCACCTGGGTGGCTCAATCGGTTAACCGTCTGACTCTTGATTTTGCCTCAGGTCATGATGTCAGGGTCAGGAGATTGAGCCCCGCGTCAGGCTCTGCACTGAGTGTGGAGCCTGCTTAAGATTCTGTCTCTTTCCCTCTACCCTTCCCCCTGCTCACTTGGTCACGTGTGTTCTCTCAAAAAAAAAAAAAAAAGTATGACTATATTTCCTTTGTTTTGAGACATACTTTTCTGTTTTACTAAATATTGAGTCCTGAATTTGCTTTGCCTTTCTTAACATTTTTATTTTCACTTAATTAATTCTTACTTCACTTATTTAACATTTTTTCTTCCTTTGTTATATTTTACTACTTTTTCACATCATCTGGATGTTTTATTTCAATTTACATGTATTTTTATAAACACTTTTTTGGTTTTTTTCCTCCAAATTTTTATTTAAATTCCAGTTAGTCAACATACAGTGTAATATTAGTTTCAGATGTACAATACAGTGATTCAACACTTCCCTACATGACCTGGTGCTCATCATGACAAGTGCATTCTTTAATTCCCATCACCTATTTCATCCATCCCCCCCACCCTCTTCCCTTCCAGTAACCATCAGTTTGTTCTCTATAGTTAAGAATCTATTCCTTGATTTATCAATTTCCTCCCCCTATATTCACTTTTGTTTCTTAAATTCCACATATGAGTGAAATCACATGGTATCTGTCTTTCTCCGACTGACTTATTTCACTTAGCATAATACTTTCTAGCTCCATCCACATCATTGCAAATGGCAAGATTTCATTCTTTTTGATGGATAAGTTTTATCCCATTGTATATATATACACACCACATCTTCTCTATCCATTCATCAGTCAATGGACATTTGGGCTCTTTCCATAGTTTAGCTATTGCTGATAATGGTGTCATAGACATTGGGGTGCATGTATCCCTTTAAATCAGTATTTTTGTATCCTTTGGGTAAATACCTAGTAGTGCAACTGCTAGATCATGGGGTAGTTCTATTTTTAACTTTTTGAGGAACCTCCATACTGTTTTCCACAGTGGTTGCACCAGTTTGCACTCCCACCAACATATAAACACTTTTTTCTTAATTTCTACTTTCTTTAATTTTTCTCCATTATGGTTCATTTATCACATCTTATCCTTAAGCGACATTGAAGTTTGTGTATCATTCTCTCAAGTTTGTATCTCTGCTTCTAAATTATGATTATTTCTCTTTATTTTATGTAGTTTTAAAATTTATCACTTCTAAATCTCACTTTTTAATCTTTGAATCTGTGATCACCACTTTTATCGTTTCTATATTTCACTCTTATGTTTCAACTGTATTCTATTTTATCAGTATAGAGTGGTAAATAAGGCAGCAGGCCAGGAGGTGAGGGCCTCCTGTCTCCACCACTAGTAGCTATGTGAACTCTGGTGAGCTATTTAACCTCCCAGTATCTCAGTTTCCTATTTTTAAATGAGGAATCAACAGTTTCCATCACATAGAATTGAAGGAGTTCATATATGTAAGGTTCTTAGAAGAGTCTCTGCTACATGGCCACCTAGGCAGAAACAGATAGAGGCTCACTAGCCCATTTCCCTTTTCTCTTGGACACATGGTTGGACTACATTTCCCAGCCACCCCTGAAATTATGTATAGCCATGAGTCTGAGTGCTAGTCAATGAAATTGTGAACAAAAGTGATATCCTCCACTTCTAGGCCTGGCCCCCTTTGCAGTTGTCCCACGCTCTGTCTTCTTCTATCTACTGATTAGATGTTGACTCACTGGGTGACTCTGGAAGCCATTTGTTGCAAACAGAGGAGAACTGGTCTATCTGAATCCCTGAATGACTAGCTAGGATAGAACCCCTACCCCCTACCACCACCAACAACAACCCTGCTTCAAAATGTAATTTACAGGGGCGCCTGGGTGGGTCAGTTGATTAAGTGGCCAACTTAGGCTCAGGTCATGATCTCACAGTCTGTGGGTTCAAGCCCCACGCTCAGGCTCTGTGCCGGCAGCTCAGAGCCTGGAGCCTGCTTGGGATTCTGTGTCTTCCTCTCTCTCTCTCTGCTCCTGTCTCTCTCTCTCCCTCTCTCTCTCAAAAATGAATAAACATTAAAAAAAAATTTTCATTTAAAAAAATGTAATTTATATATATGAGCAAGATAACAAACTTTGAAAGTGACATGCCGCTGAGAATTTGGGTTTTTACATTACAACAGCAGGTGAACTGATACATGATTAGTGCCTTAAAGTAAGGCCCTACCTAAAACAAGGAGCACTGGTTTAGTAATGAGGCAGGAGACAACGAGGAAACTGATCTTAGAGGTTGGAAAGGTGGAGGCCCAAGTTATGCAGTGGCAAAATATTTAATAAAATCATCACCTGCAATAACTAAAGAGCATACAAGCTACGTGCTTGTAGCTCCAGGGAAAGAGTTGGAAAGTAGAACTTTAGTAGTAACAAAATGAAAGAAATAGTAAATATTGAAGTAATATTAAAAAAAGAGATATGCTCACTGAAGAATTGGTTGGTTTGTTGGGGCGCCTGGGTGGCTCAGTCAGTTGGGCGTCCGACTTCGGCTCAGGTCACGATCTCGCGGTCCGTGAGTTCGAGCCCCGCGTCGGGCTCTGGGCTGATGGCTCAGAGCCTGGAGCCTGCTTCGGATTCTGTGTCTCCCTCTCTCTCTGCCCCTCCCCCGTTCATGCTCTGTCTCTGTCTGTCTCAAAAATAAATAAAACGTTAAAAAAAATTCAAAAAAAAAGAATTTGTTGGTTTGCAAGCATAAATGAAAGGGGTTAGAATGAAGAAACGTGTGTACTGTAAGAGTTGGAAAGGGTTGAAAGCTGGCTGCTTCTAAATCTCAAACGGTCAGAAATAAGATTGAAAAACCTTGAGTGGCAAAGGCCCAAAGACTCAGCCCTGTAACAAGGAACTGATTAAGAGTTTGCGTTCCCATCTGAGCTTACGGGCCTCAAAATAATCACCATTTGGTTGAGCAAGAAGGGCATGGGATGATAAAGTAACGTAATAAGTCGAGCTTGATAATAATATCTGGGAAAAAACTTTGGGATTATCTGTTGGTATAAGGAACTTAGTGGAAAAAAAAAACAGAAGAGAACCCTACTACTTTTTTGACAGAAATGTATGGCCTAAGAAGCCATAAGCTTGAGTTTAAAAAAATTAAAAAGTCTGTAAGAGCCTTTAAAAACCTCAGGCCACCAAACAGAGAGCAGCAAAAGCTATGCACACCCTCATGAAGATGGCAGACTCCCCAGCAACCACTTCAAATGTTGCCGGGGAGAATAAAAGACAAAGAGGGACTTGGCAGGACAGACCATGGAGACCAATCAATTAGAGATTTCCTCTAAGAAAGCAGAACCGAGGTCTAATGGAGAAAGTTCTCCCACCGCCTGTTGGGGGGACTCCACCTTGCCACTGGGGACTACCCAATGGCTTTGGTGATTGCTTTGCACACAGGACTACTGTCACATCCTATCTTACCCTCTTCCAAGTGGGAGTTTTTTGTGCTTTATGACGTCTCTGCTCCACGACTGAAAATTGAGAGAGGCTGGGAGAAGGCAAATAATGGTTTTCCTTTTTAAGTCAGAAGTCACAGAAACATGAGGATCCTCATTTAGATGTGAAAGAGAAGACTGCACATCAGCCAGAGATCCCGAAAAGTGATCAAGACGCAATGACTGCATAGGACCTCCAGTGTCTCCTTCTGGGAAGTGTGAGTGGAAATGTGAGGCATGGGGGAGTGAAAGGAGTTTTGGTGACCAGTAGGGAAAGCTGTGGCAGAGAATGGCCACTGTTCCCCAAACCTATTGCTTTCTCCTCCTGCATGCACAGCTAAACTACATTTCCCAGCGTTCCTCATGGCTTTATATGGCCACGTGACTGACTGACCAATGGAATGTGGGCAGAAGCAGTATCCCCCACTTCTGGTTCTAATGCATAAAAACCTCCCATGCAGTCTTCTGCTCTTCCTTTCACTACCGGCTAGCTGGGTGGCAAAGTCCTGGGCAACTTTGGAAGCCACATGCTGAAAGTAGTGGGGCCTTTGTCAGCCTGAAACCCTGAATGGTCATGCAAGGCGGAGCAGCCCCTCCAGCCAAGTCTGGTCTCTCAATAGGGAGGGAGAGTCTGAACTTTACCTTCAAGAAAAATATACTTCTAATGTTTTAAGCCGTCGGTATCTCTGAATATCTGTTATGGCACTAGCATTACCTTAAATACAAGAACTTAATAAAAATTAAGGCAAATAATGGAATGACAACTGTAAACATTCCAATTTAATGTGACTGGATGAGTAAATTATGGTACAAACATGGAGTACTGTGTAGCCATTCACAATAATGATGTAAAGCAGTATTTGTTGACATGAAAACATTTCTGTGCTATACTAACAAGTGGGAATAAAATTAAGTTAAAAAAAAAAAAAACAAGATGCAGCATGATCCCATTTCTATAATATTGTAGTGCACATAACACAGGCTCTGAGAACCTTCTAGAAGGATGTTTGCTAAAAAATTAAGAGTGAGAAAGGTGGGACATGAGGGATCATTTCTTCTTCCATGATGTATTTTTCAGGCTTGTTTTTTTTTATAATGACTATGTTCTGTTTTTTATATAGAATCAATAAAGTTATATTTGTACATTAACTGTATTATTTTTCTTCCAGGCGACCCTACAATGTCCCATTCATTTCCCTTAAGTCTTCCCATCTTCTTCAATATGGAATTCCCTAAAAACACTACTTCAAGGAAGTCAGAAAACCTGTGGGTGAGAAACCCCCCTCCCAAGACAATAACAATCTTATCTAGGCTTACAACCGACTGCACTTCTCACAGTACATGTATTTCCATCAGTTTATAAGAACTGACACGATTTAAACTTCCCAGGATATTGGGCGGGGCTTATAAGCTGAACTTGCCCTCCAGGAGAGGAGGAGCAGCCAGCGCAGTGCAGTTTGACTTGAACAAGGAACCAGAGAGGGGAAGGAAGAAGGAGGAGGCAGCCACAGCCCAGTACAAAATCTTCCTCACATTCACGTGACTGCTGGTGTGTTTACCGCTGAGTTAACCACCTTCCTCCCAGCCAGGGTGAAGGAATGACTCTCTGACTGCACAGACCTCTCCGTTACTAGGATCGCAGAAGAGGTGTCCATAGTTATGATTCTCACCATCAGGGTGGCTGTCATAAGAATTGTAAGATTTTAAGCAGAGGTGTGAGCCAGGTGACGTAGAGTTTTGGGGAAATTAATCAGACCAGAATGTCCACTGTGATTAGGAAGAGGCTAAAGGCTGAAAGCCTACTTTAAAGGCTATGGCAGTAATCCTAACACATGTGATGAAGATGAAACACGGAGGAAGGGTCCATGTGCTATGAGATCCTAGGGAGTGTACCAGCCCCTAAGCACCCAACAGATTTAGAGTCCACACAAGCTGTACACAGAGTACAGGAAACCTGGGACCACTCCAGGTACACCAAACAGAGGACATTTAATCCAGGGAGTTGGTCACAGAGGTGTGGAAAGAACTGGAAGAGAACAAAGGAGAAGGAAAGGTGGAGCCAAGAGGAGGAAAGGATAGTAGCTAAAAATCAGGGGCTGGTGCTCCTGGGCTGTGTGTCCCAGAGCCTGCGCATGTGCTGCAGGGCAAGAGGTGGTGGGCATTGGCTCTCGGGCCTGGGAAACAAAGGCCACCTGCCAGGGCTGCTGGAGTCCCCAAATCACACAGCCTTGCCACTGCTACAGTGCACGTCTGCAGGTGCCCCACTGAAAAACCCAGAATTCACAAGCTTTTCTCTTCCTCCTGCCTCTGGTGCCCCACAAGTGCCTCTTACTGGCAGAATTTAACAGGAAGGGAGCTGGCAAGGGAGTTAGGGATGTGCCACTTTCAGACTCCCAGCCCCAGCAGTAAAGAGCAAAGCACAGAAGGGCGGGTGAGGGGCCAAGAGTCAACAACCAGCACCCGGCCTACACCCTTGCCCATTCTTTTCCGGCCTGTGTTAACAACTGTCCACGCTGGAGGACACGAGCAGGGCAGTGGTGGGGAAGGGGGCCTTGGAAGGAAAAGGACTATAGCCCTTGGCTTCAAGGAGAATCCTAGAGAAAATTCAGAATTGAGGAAATGGCAAAATTGTTCCTCCCACTATGGTAATCCCATCACTGAAATTACAGTGAAGTGAGCAAGACAGAGCCGGCTGAAGCACGCCACACCCTCCTCCAGACGACCCCGCTCGCTACCCTGACAAAAGCATCTTTCTCTTGTCGACAGAGCCACTGCTGGCACAAATGGTACCACCGGGCACATTTTTCAACGGGCACCTCCTGGGGGGTGATGGACTATGAAGAGACATGCCCTCTAGGAAACTATGTTAGAAAAAAGTAACGTCTCCAAGCTGATGAATTAGGAAAAGGCAGGCCTTCCTCAGCACAGCAGCCCAGCCTGAGTGTCAGCCCCACTCACCCCTCAACTGGGATGCTGGGCAGGACATCACCCACACGTGGAGGGCTGCAGCCTCCCCTGTTTTAGTTTGCTACTGTTTTCTAAGCCCTTCGTGTGTATTACCTCCTGTAATGCTCACAACAGTCCAACAAAATAAGCATAACTACTGCCCAGCTTACAAAGGGCAAGTGACAGAACTGCTATTAGAGATTTGAAATCTAATTATAACCCATCAATAATAATAATCATCATAATAATAATACAAGTGCCCACAATGAGAAAGACACTGTTACTCAGATCTTTACTCATATGACCACAGTCGATTCTCCTAACAGTAGGATGTGGCTATCATCCCCTTCAGTCCGCTCGCCAAGAGCTCACTGCTGAAAGAGCCTGGGCACTGGGGTCTAAGGCAAGTGCCCAACCTGCACGTTAGTGCACATGGCGTGTGCACTTGATCCCCGGCCACTGCGAACGGCATCCTTTCATTTATTTTTTTGTACGAGTTACTGCCTCTCTCAAAGGAGGCCTGAGCACAGTCGGATCTGACGGCACAATGAGACCGCACAGGAGTAGCTGAAGCTGGGATTTCCTGTGGGTTTTCTGTTGGCGAAACAAAAAGTCCCTTTGACTCTGACTCCTTTGGGGTTCCAGGGAACAAGCTGGCATTATCTTTGCACTGAAGGGCCTTTGACTCCCACAGTCACTGCAGACAATGCTGAAAGAACACCCAAAGGATCAGCCAACTGGCCTGCCAAGTCCCCAAGCTCACAGAAGTTCTCCCTCAGTGAAAACAGCTCCCCAAAGTTACAGGGAGCCGGTGAGGTTCGGTGGCAAAGCAAGCAGCCAGGTCCTGCTCCACCCCAGTGTGCGCTGGGGTTGGGTTCGTTTTCATAATGGTTTTATTAAATACACATGAACCATGACTGTTTCTTCCCCGGAGCCAAAACACCTGAGAAACCAAGGGAGTGAGCAAACTCCGAGTTTAGAGAGAAAGGCAATGGCAGGCATGCTGCTGAGCTGAACTTCTTTTAAGGTTAGAATGCCCTCTTTGGGTATGAAGTGATATCAGCAGGAGCGGTGAATTTTCTGCGACGGGAGAGGCAACCCATCAGAGAAGAAACCAAAACACAGACAGTGTCCTAATGGAGACTCTTACAAAGCTTACGTTTCATACAGATGAACGTTTTATAAAGAGAAAACCAAAATTAAATTGCACCTTGAAAAAAGCAAAGATTGTCTGGGTCTAGACCAGAATTCCCTTTGCAGAGCCAATGCAGTATACTCTGTCATGCAACCATCACTCTCCGTGATACATTTGGTATTAATCACCGACACGAAGCCTTATCACAAGGAACTCTAGAATGCTCAGAGCCCAAGACAGCATCACATATGCCAAAGGACTCGCTCACCTTGACTGCAGGTGGTGGGCATGTAAGGGGGCACCTTGACTGTTGCAACCCTGTCCCCTGCAGGCCTGTCAATGACAGCAGTTGTCCCATGCTCCCTTCAAGACGAGCAGTCTCAGGGGCCTGGGAAGCATACAGCATAAGGTATCATTTGCCCTCAGGTTGCAAAACGTGGCCATACAGGATTAATCCAAGAGGCAGCCTCAAGAGAAGACTCAAAACTCTTGCAAGGCAGTCCACACAATGTGGCCCTCCCTAGTGGCTTAGGCAAAGCACAAAGAATCCAAGTGTCAGGCCAAGAATCAAAAACCAGGGAGGCCTAGTGAGCACACAGTCTTGGAAGCTGAGTCCAGGAACCTCCCCACCACCCAAAGCAGACCACCCCTGCCGCCTTGCAGAGGGACCATGTGCACACCTGTTCCGGAAGTGTGCTGAAGCTAGACTGGACAACACACCCTCCATAAAGTCTCGTTCCCACCCTCCCTGCACCACTTCCCGTGGCCCTCTGCTCACCCCTTGTACAGTGCTGGGCTTGGTCATGGCTTATCAGCAGTCTGGCTCAGTAGAGACAACCCAACAGTAGCTGAGGCTAAGAATTGAAAATGGAGGAGGAAGAAAAGAGAGGCGGGGGGCCAGGAGAGAGGAAGCAAAACGACAACAACTATTAAGTACAAGTTCGTGATGCATCATCTAGAATTCCAGAACCCAGAAGTGTCCGTCTGAGAACCACAGGCTTCCTCTCCTTTGTCTTGCAGACATCTGACTTCACCGAGCTCAATCTCGTAGGGTGGCAAACCTCGTGCGCACAGATGCAAAGCGATCAAGGGCCTTTATTTATTACACTGAGTTCTGGGAACGAGCAGCTAGTTTGCCACAGAAACACTAATGTGATTTAGTTAAGGGATCAGGGACCCAGACTGGGATGTGAGGGACAAGCTATAAGGCAAACTGAGATTAAAGGAAGGACTGACCTTAGGGACAGTATCAGCAAGTTTATAATAAAAGCAATTCTTTACACAAAAATATTATAGATTGTGATGAGCTTTTATATATAGGAGTTTACCACGATTCTACACTGAGGGCTGATCTCATTCCCCTCGTTTCCACAAGGGAGGACACTGAGATCCAGAGAGATTAAGGGACTTGCCTAGGGTCCGACTCCCATCCGGCCTCCTGACCAAACATAGCTAACCATCACTTTTCCACTATACAACAAGTAACTTGAAGTATTTTCATCACAATTTAAATGAAATTTGTCTTGGCAATGCATCTCTGCCCTTTCCGTGAGGAGATGCATTTGTCCGATGCTTCAGGAATTCACAATATATCACAGTAAGTGATGAACGTCATGAGCAACAGAACGTAGGTGGTGCTGGGAGCAGTGGGAGCACCAAGAGTTGGCTTGGGGTTGCTGCAGCCCCCCACATGCTTCACAGTCTTTTACAGCCACTCCAAATTAAAGTCATGGCAATGTGCTTTGGTATGGGCAACTGACATTCTTCTCTTATGAAATGTGTGAATGAAAGCACCTTTAGAAATTGTCCCCACTTGTATTGATCTAGAACACGCAGTCTGTCTAAAGAGTGGGCTTGCACATAAAACAACTTTAAAACAAGTACACTACCCTCTCCTTTCTAATGCAGCCACTGCCTAAGCCTCTCCGTGTAGCATGGCAGGAGCCACCACTGGTTAAGAAACAATTCTCCTGCAACCCTGGGGGCTGTATTACACAGGTTACTTTAAACCAACGCCACTCAATAAACCTTTATTCCTACTTCAGGTCGAATAGAAATGGTAAGAAGATAAATAAGACTTGGCCTGGCCTGGCCTGCCCTCAACAAATTCAGCCCAGACTAATGCAAAGGCATGTCCAAAAGAGTGTGTTTCTCTATACTAAATTTGTGGCTGACTCACCCCTTCCCCAGCTCTGTAATGATTAATAATTATTCATTTTATTGGAAAAAGCAGTCTCCAAATTTGAGTTGAATATTGTTTAAAAATGAGGGAGGGGATCTTTTCCTCATTAAAAAGCAGAATAAAAATTTAAAGGCAGTGTCAATATGAATTCATCCCAAGATTAGCCTAAGGTAAAGCAACTCCCTTGGAATATCTCACTTTATTTCCACTGAGCCCTAGTCTACCTCAGCAAAATGGGAAAAACGAGACAATATCAATATTTTTTCATATACAATATCAATACTTTTCATATATATCCCTTATGCTTTTCAAAAAAAATTCTAAAACAATATTTGAATAAATGTGTTAGATAATCCCAAATCAAAGAGTTAGGAAAATATAACAGTTGGATTAAAATGATAGAATTTGTCCATTTTTCCAATCAAAGTACTATTTAAGTCAAGTAAAGAAAGACACACAAGGGGCGCCTGGGTGGCTCGGTCGGTTAAGCGTCTGACTTCGGCTCAGGTCATGATCTCACGATCCGTGAGTTCGAGCCCCGCGTCGGGCTCTGTGCTGACAGCTCAGAGCCTGGAGCCTGTTTCAGATTCTGTGTCTCCCTCTCTCTGACCCTCCCCTGTTCGTGCTCTGTCTCTCTCTGTCTCAAAAATAAATAAACGTTAAAAAAAATTTAAAAAAAAAAAAAAAAAAAGAAAGACACACAAAAGCTGCATGATTGGGAAATAGTTCAGAACTCATTCCACAACCCCAAGGCCAACTGGCTGTCTGGGTAGAGGATGAGATCATGAGTGTTGCATCAGTGTGAGACACTCCCCTTCATCACGGTCCCCAGACAGCTGGAGGCCTCCCCCAGCCTGGAAAACATGTGTCCTCATGACAGAGCTGCCTGAGAGGAGAAAGTCAATGAAATTAGGCAAACACAACACCACAGCCAGGGGATTAATGCAGTTTCTACAGATGGAGAACTAGGATACCTCTTCCTAGATGAAGAGTAGCACATTTTATATACAAGCATGAGAATCAATACTTGAGTAAATTATCTTCAAAATTATTATACCTAGGAGTGGGGCGCCTGGGTGGCTCAATCAGTTAAGCATCTGACTTCAGCTCAGCTCATGATCTCACAGTTCATGGGTTCGAGCCTCACATTGGGCTCTGCATTGATGGTTCAGACCCTGCTTTGGATTATCTGTCTCTCTCTTTCTCTCCCTGCCTCTCCCCTGCCCTCTCTCTCTCAAAAATAAATTAACATTTTTAAAAACATTAAAAAAATTAGTATATCTAGGAATAAAGACTGCAATTGATAAATTATAAATTAAAGGATTCCTCCTATATTCCTCCCTCCATCCATCCATCTATCCACCCTGGACAACATTCCCTGGGTATCTACTGGGTGCTCGTTACTTCTTAATGATTTTGGTGTATCCCAATGTGCCCAATCATTCTGATAAAACAACATCCAGAAATTTCCTAAGAACGAATTCTCTTTTCTCCACTGAACTGTAAGCTCCTCAAGGGCATGGGCAGACTCTACATTTTTTTCTTACCTTAAACTGCTATAATGGCTCCTGGCAATGTAGTTGTGTATCTCAATAAACATTTGAACTGAACTTTTAAAACTCTTGATTGCTTTTGAAAGATATAAAA
The DNA here is from genome assembly GCF_028018385.1 of Neofelis nebulosa. NCBI lineage: Eukaryota > Metazoa > Chordata > Mammalia > Carnivora > Felidae > Neofelis > Neofelis nebulosa. The sequence goes on along the minus strand of NC_080794.1, from coordinate 2,890,245 downwards.
ATAACAGGTGTGGTTAATCTACACACTGGATTAGTGCATGTAAACCATAATAAAGAGTTTAATTCAATTCAGTGAGAGTGGTACACAGATGAGGGGGTAAGGAAGTAAACCAATAAACCAGACTGCCCCCTTGAGCTAAAGGAGTTTACACTAAAGTCAGAAAAGCAGCTTAAATACATAACAAACTATAACAGAAAAAGAGGGAAGGAGTGGATGACTCTGGAGGACCAGGGAAGGCTGAGAAGTTTTACTGGCTAGATCTTAAATGAGTGATAACATTTTGATGTGTAGAGATTGGGGGGTGGGGAGGGTGGGGGAGCGGACAGATTCCATAATATTCTTGCTGGGCAGAATAACGTGTGCAATAAAAGAGCCAGAGTATCAGTTTTAGGGATTTAGGGGTCAGTTTATGGAAGGTCTCGCAAGGAATGTGAAGAACGGTAAGAATTTGCTTGTGGGACAATGAGTCTTTGCACAGAGTAACAGTAACCTAATCAGATCTGTGCTTTGGGAAGATTATCGTGGCAGCAGCGTGGGGCTGGAAGGACTTAACGGAGCAAAGAAATCCCAATACAATCAAGTGTCAAGACCAGGAAGACATAGGGAAGCCTGGAGACACCATCCAAAGAAGCATCCTAGGAGTGTTGTTAACCAATAACGGTCACCTTACAGCACTTGGAAAAAACAGCAGGCTTTGCTACATCTTTCCTCTAGACTGGGTGGTCGGTGAGGATAACCTAATACATCTTTAAACAGCCTGCTGTGCATGCCACAGTGCTATGTGTAGAGTACGTGCCAAACAAACATTCTTGAATGGACAAATAAATACAATGGAATGAATAAATGCATAAATTAATGTCTCTAGAATTCTATAAGCAGTCCAAGGGAAACAAAAGGATTGACAGTCAAGGTAGATCTTACACGATCTTCAAAGCAGATCTCAAAAGTTCTCATCACAAGAAAAAAATTTTTGTAGCTATGTGTGGTGAAGGATGTTAACTAGACTTATTGTGGCAATCATTTCACAATATACACAAATATCAAATCATTATGTTGTACATCTGAAACTAATATAATGTATGTCAATTATATCTCAGTTTAAAAAGTCCAGGTAATTTAAGGCTTCCAAGTCTACTGTTTGAATCGGATGCAGATTATCTACACCCAAGGACAGCTGTCTCATATTTCACTGTGCCTGGCCTGTGGCTATCAAGAAAAGCATTGGGGAAATATTAAGAACTGTGCTGAAATAAACTTTTTTTTAATCAGAGGATTTGCAATCCCAAAACAGCTTTTGCAGTTCTAACTGTCCAGTGTATTAGAAATAGGAGAACCCCAACTTATCTCTATGTTTACTTCTTTTCTCATTTGACCCCTGTAAAATAGCCCACCTTTTTCTATCAGTGCTTGAGCAAGATGAGGCATGCTTTCATTTGTAAATGCAAAACACATACATTCTCCTGTGTCAAAAATCAAGCCTAATAATTATGCCAAATCATCTTATCAATCCACTCACAAATTAGAAGACAACAGGTATGAAAAAGTTAAGTTGGTGTGCACGCTACAAAATTAAATTTAAACTCAGGTTCCATATTCAGGACACAATTCACTCATTAAACTTGAGATATATTACCTTTCAGTCCATGAAAGCAATTTGTCTCCATATAGGGCCATCTGGGAGGGAGTGGGGGCGGGGGGTGGGGGGGGGGCAGTGAGGGTTGGTGGTTCAAAATGTAAAACCCCAATGAGAAAGGAATAGGAAATTCACATAGTAGCTCAAATTCTCTAGGACGAAAACCACAGAATCCTAGAGCTATAAGGATTCCTACAAGTCTCACCCAATCCAACCTTCCTCCCTCCATGCAGACTCGCCCACTATAGTCAACCACAGAATCAGCCAACACCAACTTAAATGCTACTGGTGGCAAAAAAAAAAAAAAAAAAAAACCAACTCACTGCTTTCCAAGGCAGCCTATTCCTAAATAAATAAGCAACTATGGAGTGAAGCAAGGCTTAATGAAAACAGCTCTGAGTACGATGAGAGGACCTAGATTCTAATACTCACTCATCTCCCATTTCTCACCTTTTCTGCCTATAAACTAAGCAGGTCAGACTCTGACCTCTACTGTCACTCAGACTGTCAGTACTCTCAGACTGACTTATCCTCAGAGACTGCTATCCCGCACCTCAAGGAGTTTACTGTTTTCATTGCATTTCTCTGAGAGTTTAACCCGATCTGCAAGTAAAGGGAAAAAGTCCTACCATGACAGGTAAATGTTGGAGTTGAGCAAGTAGAATATTTCCATGTATTTTAAATGGATGAACACAAGGCGATGTGGCTGGGAAACGAACCTGAATTTGACAAGGAAAAGATGATCTAGGCCTATTTATTTCAATTACTTCATTTGTGAACAGGTCTCCTGCACTTACAACTACATTATATTGACCAAATACATTGTTCTCAGCACCCACAATTGGTAAATGCACTTCTCAATGCCTCACCTGCCAGAACTCAAGAGGCTTAACCAAATGATCTCTTGAAGTTCCATCCAGCAATAAGTTCTGTGATTCTGTTTATAACACTTGATGACCAATGCCCGTAATGATTACAGGAAGCCCCACAATCTCTACCATCCATTTCTGAGCCATGACAGTAGGCAAGTGGCCAAAAGGAAGAAGGATGGGGCCAAACCGGTGGTCAAGTCAGCCTCTGAGCACAGCATGGGGGCTCCTGACTGCCTTCCAAAGCCAAATAGAAATAATATCCATTGGTCAGCCACAATTCTTTCCCCCTTCCACTTGCTGTGAAAAATTAAACTGATTGCAAAGTCTGTGCTCAAATATGCAGCTGGTAAACTGATTTCAACAGAAAAAATGGATTCAGGATGGTCAAAGCATCTGACCTTTAAATTGCATGATTGTTGCACGGAAGGCATTCACTAAGGAATTTTTACCACAAAGTCATTAACGTCAAGAACAAACAGCATAAAGACTCCCAAAGGCTAAAAGTCTTACATTACTAAATGGTGCTGGTTGAAAAATGACTGGCCGCAAGTGGCCCAGGCTGTGCCAAGGGGACCATCCCTACCCCCAGAGTGGCTGCCAAAGACATCTCTGGAAGCAGTGCTCTTTGTTTGCTCTGCATAAGAACCCAGCATATAAACTGAATTATTATCATCGTTATCAAAGCAATGATACTAATTCCAATCACCCTAATCTAAAATGTTAGCTATTTTAATACTCAAAAACTTTGTTCTATGCTGGGCTTTAGATGTTATTATTTAAAGATCACCACTGTACCCTCTTTTTGCTCTGAAGGTCTTTCATCAAACTTTGACCAAAACCACAATAAAACTCAAACATCAACAACTCCATCTCTAATCCTTTTCCAATCAAAATGTTAAGATTTTTTTTAAAGAAAAAGTTACAATGCACATCACAAATGTTGGCTGGTTTCCCAAATTAATATCTTGATATTTAAGCAATGAGCAAGCATTATTTTTGTCATTCAACAAAACAATAATAGTTTGCATCCCATTTTTTAAAGATATAAACTGATGAACATAGCACAGAAATGGATTACAAGAACAGAGATGTCAAGCTATTTGCCTGCATTGATAGGATTATAGTGATTTTTTTTTAAGTTTATTTATTTTTAAGAGAGAGAGAAAGCATGAGTGGAGGAGGGGCAGAGAGAGAGGGAGAGAGAATCCCAAGCAGACTCCACACTATCAGCGTGAAGCCTGATGTGGGGCTCAAACCCACAAACTGTGAGATCATGACCTGAGGTGAAGCTGGATGCTTAACCAACTGAGCCACCCTGGTGCCCCGGGACTATAGTGATTTGTAATGTTCTTTCTCTTATTTGTAGTTTTCTGTGCTTCCTGTAATGAGCATGTGTTGCTTTGGGGGAGGGGGAGGGAAGAATAAGAGAAACTTCATTTAGGAAATAAATGAATTTGGAATTGTTTCTGCAGCATAGAGGCCTGGCATTCACTCTCCCTCAGGGATGCAGACTTTCTCTAAAGGTCCATTTTGGTGGGGGAGAGGGGGAAGTGGGTGATGGGCATGGAAGAGGGCACTTGTTGGGATGAGCACTGGGTGTTGTATAGAAACCAATCTGACAATAAATTATATTTAAAAAATAAATAATAACAATAATATTAATAATAAAGGTCCATTTCCCTCCAGGGGGAGCATCTAAGGTGAGTAGCGAAGTCCCTGCAGAAATATCCTAGGTCCCAGCCTTGCAAAGTAACCATGATACCACCTTACAAGTTCTGGCAAATTTAAATGTTAAAATAAAACATTAATTCAAAGGTCATTTAGTCTAATATTTGCAATAAATTCTTGAGATATGTCCTTTCAAGATTTTAATACCTTTCTTCTCTGCAGATTTTCATTATTTGTGCAAGAAGAATTAAGATTATTTCAAAGTCTCATCTACCAGAATTAACAATTCACACATATATGTATATATGTATGTACATATGTATATACATGTATGTATGTATGTATGTATGTAGTAATCTCTATGCCCAACCTGGGGCTCAAACTCACAACCCTGAGATCAAGAGTCATATGCTCTACTGACTGAGCCAGCCAAGCACCCTCACTCATATTTTAGAATCTATAAATATGTTAGGATATATTATCTCCTCTAATGTAACATAGCTCTACTCTGAACCACAGCTTATATCGACAACTTCAGTTTGGCCAGTGGTTCAGAACACATGTGTGAGAAGCACCCACACTAAGATTCTAATCCTGCCTTTACCCTTACCTGCTATGTGACCTTGCGAAAGAAGCAGGATAACCCTGACCTCAGCTTTATGCAGGGGAAATGAAGATTATAAATACCCACCTCACAAAGGTTTAGGGCAGATTTCATCAAAGGAATTCCTAAGAGAGTTGCCTGACACATTGGGGGCTCTAAAAAATTGCAGATGTTATTAATCCCTGCTGGTAGCAGTGACGTCTTGGATTTGCTTAGTGACTCATACTCTTCAAGGCACTTCCAGATCTTTTACCTCATTTGATCTTCAGGAAGCTCTATCAGTACAAAAAGCGGTAATTACTGTCCCCATGTTTCTTTTCTTTGGTCTTTTTTGTAAACAGATGAGGAAACTGAGGCCCAAGGTTACCGAGCTCAGACACCAGATCCAGGCTCTTCGTGATCAGTGACACAGATTCACAACTAAACTTCAAAAGACTTCAGGTGCCATGCCTGAATATAATAAAATTAAGTGTCTTTTAAAACACTCTGCTATTTATACCTGAATCAAATCCAACTGGTATTTCCACACCACGCCAAATTATTTTAGGCTTTAGGTAAAAATAGGAACTCAGGGTTATTTGGACCTTACTGTGTATCTCAGGCTCTGGACTAGGTGCTTCACACCCACCGCCACAATTAAACCCCATGACAACCCTATGAGGTAGGCACTGACACTGCCCCCACTTTATAAATGGGGAAACTGAGGTATGACTAAGTCCAGGATTCAGATGGAGGCAGATTGTCTCCAACCTCCTGCTCTTAGGACTCTGATATTACCCAAATCTCATCTGTCTAACTGAGCACACATTTTGAAGGTTTGTAGCGTTCCCTTTTACATAGGAGAAAACCAAGGCTCCAAGATGTTAAGGGATGTGTCTAAAGTTACTGGGCCCTCTTCTGGTGCAGCAAGGGCACAACCCAGCGCTCCCTGACTCCGAACCTATTCCCCTCCGAAAGTCTCAGATTCCTTTGCATACATTTTAAGAGTGGGGTTGTGGGAGAAGTCCTGTCATTCTTGGAAAGCAACAATCCACTAAAGGGCCTCAGTGTCAACAATGAGAATCGACAGCGTGACCCGTGCTCCGGCCGCTGAAAATGCATTGGTATCTCCAGAGCCGGGCTTTGGGCGTTCCTGTCACCAAGTCGGAAGTGGGAGGTGAAACTGTTTGCAGAGCAGACCCTTGGGGAAGTGCCAGCACTGTGTTCCATATCCCACCCCCAATCTCCTCCTCCCAGGTCTCCGATGGGGTGGAACCCGAGATTCAGCTGAGCCTCAGGACTAGGGCGAGTGTGAGGGTCTCCGCATTGATCCCAACCCCAAGCCCTTGACTCCTTCCCCTGCCACCGGGACCCGCCTAGCGGGGCGGGTCCTACAAGCGCAGTTTCAAAAACTGCCGCTGGCCGGGATCTCAACACAGTCCTTGGGGAGGGACCTGGAAGCCCCAGACCCACGTCTCTCTTACCCCGGCACGCCACGCGCCCTCGGTTTCCCTCACTTCGAAAGGGATGCACTTCACACAAGATGGTTACAGGCACACCCCCAGACCTACACGATTTCCAGGGGGCAGAACGCGCCCTCCGCGCCTGGATTTCTCCCATCCACCCCCCATCCCTCGGAACCCCCGGGCTGCGGTGACAGCGCCCCTACCTGCGCAGTGGCCCCCGCCGCCACCGGCCGGGGCGCCTTGGGGTCCCCCGCCCAGCATGAGCCCCACAGGCTCCTCCAGCTTCTCGGCCGTGGGAAGTCTCCGTGTGCCCCGAGGCCCGCGGAGGGGGAAGCGACAGCAAGCTGGACGGGAAGTGGGGAGGGGGGCGACGAGGAAGGGGGAGGCTCCTTCCTTCTACGCGAGGCGGCCGCTTTCCTTTCCAGCCTCGGCCCCTTACACACTCAGACGCGCGCTCGCGCGCGCAGGCACACACACACACACACACACACTCCCGCGCGCCTGGGGCGGGCGGCGCACAGCCTGTCTCCGGGACCTCTGAAAGTTTGCCGCTCGCTCTCTCGCCCATTTCTGGGAGAACCCGAGAGGGGAAGTGCGGGGAGGGGAACGGGTGTACTAGAAAGGAGACTGGCAGCCCTCTGGGTGGGGGAGGGGGGAGTCCGCCTCCCAGACGCGCGCGATTAGGGAAGTGACCAAAGGGTTGATGGAAGGCATAGAGGGGATGTGAGGGTGGGGAGAAAGTGGGAAGAGGTCAGGTCACACCGGCAAAGAGATGCGAGAGCAGTTGCTCAAAAATGAAATGTGAATCCAACTTTCTGAATCTTCTGGCAGCGGTGGACTGGTCCCAGAGCCCCTCCCCAGACTGGGCAGCCGGCGCAGGAGGAAGGCAGTGGTCCATGTGGAGCTTCTAGGCCCCCTGACGGACCTTCACCCCTTCTGTTTGGTTCATTAAAGGAGGCTGCTGGGGCACCTTCCCCACCCCTACCCCGTCTAGTACCTGCCAGAAATGGTTCTTATCCTTAAGGAGCTGACCTCCAGTTGGGAATATAAACACGTGCATATAAAACTAAATAACATACATATGCAAAGAGCCAGAGGCTTGACATAAAAAAAAAAAAAACTGTTGCAGAATTTGGGGGGTAAGAAAGTGTGAAGAAGTGTCAGGAAGAATTTCTAGTGGAAAGGGAAGATCTCAGCAGAATTTTAGGGCCAAGGTGTTTCAAAAGATAAGACCCTTGTGGGTGCAAACACATAGATGTGCTTTGAAAGTCGGTGTGTCTGGGGACAGAATGAATACAAGCATGGATATTAAGGATGTGGGGAAATGGTGAAAGGAACATAAAGTTGGATCAGGCTGAATTTAATGATACAGACCATTAAGCAGAGATCTAGATTCAATGATTTAGTTTGAGAGATTAGAAAAGAGCTCTCACAGTTTGTTTGGTTCGTTGGCTGAAACATGGACCAAGAGACGACCTACACTAAATGCTAAAGGCGGCAATGCCAGATTTGTCTAGGTACACGGTAAAGGAAGCATCCATCAGCTCAGGGAGACTGGAATATTAGAGTGAAATTATCATGTAAGACCTACTTGCTCACTCTGGGAGGGTCCTGAGATCACACCTTTCACTAGGGCTCTGATAAATAGCTTTGTGACCCAGCATCCTTCTCTGTAGGCCAGAAATTATGGTGGCAACTGCAGCCACTGTACTGGGATCCTTCAATGCAATGGGGATAACTGGATCCCGGGGCAGCAGGGGCCACTGGTGGCAATGGATCACCAAAGGTAAGGTGGATGTGGTCAGTCATGGTGTTCCTAGAGGTCAAATAGATGGCAGGTCTATTAAATTCTTCCTTGATCTGTATAAGCGGAAAAGTTCTAGGTCAAGTGAACGAATGCTTAACTTGGTTTCAAGTTAAAACACAGAGACTGAGGCCTTCCGTCAGTTCCCAGACTCGAGTCAGTGTACAGACCCAGAACTCCTCAAATGAAGGAGGAAGACCCGCCAAACTGCCCAAAATCTGTTCTGTTCATCTTTCCTCTGGCCTTCCCCCAAAGGGACACATGGCCTTTCACCAGAGTGATTCTGCACTGGGGGAAAGGAAATCATCAGACCTTTCACGAGTGACTGGACACTGGCTCTGCCCTGACACTGATTCGAGGAAGCCCAAAACATCACTGTGTTCCACCAGCTCCACAAGGTTTATGGAGGCCAGGTGACCAGTTTTAGCTCAGGTCCTCTCACAGTGGGTATCCAGTTCCAGAATGCGTAATTGGAATAGACATACTCAGCAGTGGACAGAGTCCCCGCGCTGGTTCCCTGGCCTGTGCAGTGAGGGCTCTAGCGGTAGGAAAGCTTCCAAGCGGAAGCTGCTACAACTGCCTCTGTCTAGGAAAAGTCAACCAAAGCAATACTGCATTGCAAGAGGGACTGCAGAAATTAGTGCCGCCATCAAGGACTGGAAGGAGGCATGGTGGTCATTCCCACCACACCCCATTCAACTTGCCCATGTGGCCTGGGCAGAAGACAGATGGATCTCAGAGAATGACCGTGGATTATCATAAATTAACCAGATGGTGATTCCAACTGCAGCTGCTGTGCCAGATGTAGTCTCATTGAGCAAATTAACACATCCCCTAGTACCTGGTATGCAGCTGTTGATCTGGCAGGTATTTTTTCTCCATATCTGTGATTAAAGACCACCAGAAGCAGCTTTCTCTCAGCTGGCAAGATCGGCCATACACCTCCTTGTCCCATCTCAGGGGTATGTCAACTCTCCAGCCCTACGTCATACTTTAGTCAAGCAGGGACCTATCGCCTTTCCCTTCCACAAGACTTCATGCTGGTCCATTACGTGGATGACATTATGCCGACTGGGCCTCGTGAATGGGAAATAATAACTTTAGACTTATTGGTGAGACATTTGCACGTCAGACAGTGGGGAAAAAACCTGACAAAAATTTAGGGGCCTTCCATCTCTTGTGGATTTTCTAGAGGTCCACTGGCATGGGGCATCCCTTCTAAGGATATGTGTATTTGGCCCTTCCTACAACAACAACATCAACAACAAAAAGGCACAACACCTAACAGCCCTCTTTGGGTTTTGGAAGCAACCTACTCATTTGAGTGTGCTCCTCAAGCCCATTTGCCAAGTGACCTGAAATGTTGCTACTTTTGAGTGGAGCTCAGAACAAAAGAAGGCTCCGCAACAGGTCCAGGCTGACATGCAAGCTGCTTTGCCTCTTGGGCCAAATGATCCAGCAGATTCAATGATGCCTGAAGTGTCAGTGGTGATAAGAGAAGCTTATGGAGGATTTGTCAGGCCCCCATCCATGAATAACATCACAGACCTTTAAGATTTTGGAGGAAAGCCCTGCCATCCACCTGGATAACTATTTTCATTTTGAGCAACAGCTTCTGACTCACTCCTGGGCCTTAATAGAGACTTAGCATTTAACCATGGGCCACCACATTACCATGCAACCTGAGCTACCCATCGTGAGCTAAGTGTGGTCTGACCTATAAGCCATAAGTTGGGCATGCACAGTAGCACTCCATCATCAAATGGAAGGGGTATCTACGACACTGGGCTCAAGCAGACACTGAAGGCACAAGTGAGTACATGAGGAAGTGGCCCAAATGCCCATGGGGCCCACTCCTGCTACATAACCTTCTCTCTCCCACCCTGTACCTGTGGCCTCATGGAGAGTTCCCCGTGATCAGTGGATTGAGAAAGAGAAAGCTCAGACCTGGTTTACAGATGGTCCTGCACATTATTCAGGCGCTACCCAAAAGTAGGCAGCTACAACACTACAGCTCCTTTCTGGAACATCCCTGAAAGACAGCAGTAAAGGAAAATCTTTCCAGTGGGCAGAATTTTGAGCAATGAACCTTGCTGTTCAGTTTGCTTGAAAGGAGAAATGGCCAGAGGTATAAGTGTATGCCAATTCATGGACTGTGGCCAATGGTTTCGATGGCCAGAGATTTGAAAGGGACATGACTGGAAAGTTGGTGACAAGAAGATCTAAGGAAGAGGTATGTGGACAGAACTCTCTCAGTGGGCAAAAAAACTTGAAGGTATTTGTGTCCCATGTGAATGTTCACCAAAGGATGATCTCAGCAGAGGAGGATTTCAATCATCAAGCAGATAGAATGACCCATTCTGTGGATACCAGTCAGCCTCTTTCCCCAGACACTCTTCACATTGCCCATTGTGCTCATGAATAAAATGCCCATGGTAGCAGGGATGGAAGTTATGCATGGGCTCAGCAATATAGACTTCCACTCATCAAGGCCAAGCTCACTGTGGCCACTGCTGAGTGCCCAATCAGCCAGAGACAAACGATATGGCACCATTCCCCAGGGTGATCAGCCAGTTTGCTACGTGGTGGCAATTGATTACATTGGACCTCTTCCATGTAAAGGGGCAGCATTTCATTCTTACTGGAACAGACACTTACACTGAATGCAGATTTCCCTTTCCTGCTTCTGCCAGAACTACTATCAGAATACCTTATCCACACAGCATTACTTCTGACCAAGGAGCTCACTTCACAGCAAATGAAGCATAGTAATGGACCCATGCTCACAAAATTCACTAGTCTTACCATTTTCCTTATCATCCTGAAGTAGCTGGCTTGATAGATAATGGAATAGCTTTTCGAAGACAGTTACAGTGCCAGCTCAGTGGCAATAACTTGCAGGACTGGGGCAAGGTTCTGCATGAGCCTCTCTGTATGTATGCTGATTCAATGTCCAATTTATGGTACTGTTTCTCCCACAGCCAGGATTCATGGGTCCAGGAATCAAGAGATGGATATGGGAATGGAACTTCTCATTTTTAGCTCTAACGATCCACTAGAAAAAGTTTTGTTTCCTGTTCCTACAACATTAAGCTCTGCTGGCCTCTCCAGCCCTACGTCATACTTTAGTCAAGCAGGGACCAAGCATTCCTTGGAAGGAATGCTTCCACCAAGAGACACAACAATTCCATTTAACTGGAAGTTAAGACTGCCACCTGGAAACTTTGGGCTCCTCATGTCTCTGAATCAATAGGCAAAGAAGGGAGGTACAGTGCTGGCTAGGCTAATTGATCCTGATTACCAAGGGGACACTGGACTGTTACTCCACAGTGGAGGTAAGGTAGGCTATGTCTGGAATACAGGAGATCCCTTAGGGCATCTTTTAATATTACCATGCCCTGTGATTAAGGTCAATGCAAAACTGTAACAACCCAATTCAGGCAAGGCTGCCAATGGCCAAGACTCTCCTAAGAATGAAAGTTTAAGTGACCCCACCAGGCAAAGAACCATGACCAGCTGAGATGTTTTCTAAAGGCAAAGAGACAGGGTAGTTTAAGAAGGTAGTTACAGGGGCGCCTGGGTGGCGCAGTCGGTTAAGCGTCCGACTTCAGCCAGGTCACGATCTCGCGGTCCATGAGTTCGAGCCCCGCGTCGGGCTCTGGGCTGATGGCTCGGAGCCTGGAGCCTGTTTCCGATTCTGTGTCTCCCTCTCTCTCTGCCCCTCCCCCGTTCATGCTCTGTCTCTCTCTGTCCCAAAAATAAATTAAAAACGTTGAAAAAAAAAATTTAAAAAAAAAAAAAAAAAAAAAGAAGGTAGTTACAAACACCAGCTATGACCAGTTGCAGAACCAAGGCCTGTAATTATCATGAGAATTTCTTCCTTATTTTGTAATGACTATTTTTTTTGTTATTTGTTGGGAAATAATCAATTTAATCTACATAAGCATAATTCATACACAAATTTCTTTTTTTTTTAACGTTTAATTATTTGGGGGGGAGGGCCAGAGAGAGAGAGACAGAGGATCTGAAGCAGGCTCCACGCTGACAGCAGCAAGCCCAATGTGGGGCTCGAACTCAGGAACTGAGAGATCGTGACCTGAGCTGAAGTCAGATGCTTAACCAACTGAGCCACCCAGGTGCCCCACATACCCCAATTTCTTAAGTTCTGCCAAAGCTTTGGCCTTCTTAACATTTCTTTTCGTTTGTTTATTTTTAGAGAGAGCAAGCATGAGCAGGAGAAGGGCGGAGAGAGAGAATCCCAAGTAGGCTGTGCACTGTCAGGGCAGAGCCCAAAGTGGGGCTTGATCTCACAACTGTGAGATCATGACCTGAGCCGAAATCAAGAGTCGGACACTTAAGTGACTGGGCCACCCAGGCACCCCTGGCCTTCATAACATTTCTTAATTTTAGTTTTTTTTGATGAGCTCTGCACTGCCTCAAAAAGTAAATTATCGTTTATGGGTTCAATTAACATAAATAATCTGTCTGTGATACCTATATCTAATGATGTACAATATATAATCAACATTGTATCACCTAGAACTGTCAAACAATTCATTAAAACCTAAAAAGAACTCCAAAGGAATTAAGCTATTTAAGCTACTTTATTTAACATGTAATAGATATTTCTCATAAGGCAAAGTTTAAATATTTAGTTTTTTGATACCCTAATGTATTTCCGTAAGCTTTTCAGTCTATGGTTTTAGAGATATAGTTTTCCATCAGGGAGGCCAGATGTGTGTGTGTGTGTGTGCGTGTGTGTGTGTGTGTGTTTGTGTGTGTGTGTATCTGTATCTATATCCATATCTATATCTAGAGAGAGAGAGACATATATATAATTTTTCTTTAGATGCAACCAATTAAAGATTTTAAGAGGGTGCTGCAATGACCATGTTTAACATGGATTAAGTAAGGAAAGAAAACAAAGATATTTGATATATTATTTTATACTTTACCTTTGTTTTCTCCCCTCCCTTATCCCCTTATCCTATAACATAAGATGCATTAATAATAATCGAATTTACAGTACAACACGTAAGTTATACGTAAGTTATATATGAAGAAGAGTGAGCATCACCCGAGGACTTTGCATCTTCTTTCAGTGAAAGGATAGTGTATTTTTGGTTGTACTCAGGACAGTTCTATCAGGTTAAGTGGAAGTGCTATATTAGTGTCTTTATTTGGAAATTAATAATGGTTTAAGGAGACATGTATGGGTGTTAGGTTGTTAAAATGTGGATTGTGATGTACCTCCTATGTGTTAACCATCTAATCAAACACTGATCTAGGTGTTTCTGTGAAGGTATTTTTGTTGATGTGGTTAACATCTATAGTCAGCTGACTTTAAGTAAAGAGGATTACCCTAGATAATATAAGTGTGTCTCATCCAATCAGTTGAAGTCCTTAAGAGTAAAAACTAAGAAGAAAAAATTCTGCCTCAAGATTAAAGCCTCAAATCCTGCCTGAGTTTCCAGCCTGCCAACCTGCCCTACAGATTTCAGACTTGTCATCCCTGACAATTGCTTGAGCCAATTCCTTAAACTTTTTTTTTCTATCTCTCTCTCTGTCTCTCTATCTATCTATCTATCATCCAATGACTGATCAGTTGATAATCTATCTATTCCTGTACTCCTCCTGCTTGCTAACTCCTTCCTTTGGGTCTCCTTCACTGGCTCCCCATCCCTTATGTTAATCTTCCCCAGAATTGTGTCCTGGGCCGCCTTCTCTTTTTAGGCATACCTCACACTTGACCTATCCCATCCACTTCCAAGGGTTCGACTATCCTGATCCCACATCAATCGGTGCATCTGACTACAGATTTTCTCTCCAACTCCAGATTCCTATTTCCAACCTATAAACTCCACTGGTCTCTCAAATTTAATACCTCCAAAAGGATTCTCACTGTCTTCTCCCATATTCCTGTGTTAACCATTTTTCTCAGATAGGTTTACTCGCCCCCCTTCTCCCTTCCCTCAAGCTGGAACCCTGAGAGACAATGCCATATACTCCTTCACTTCATCCTTTGGCATTCAATCACAAAATCCTGTCCATTCTACTTCAGAATTTTCTTTTGTGTCTATGCCCTCCTCTCTATATCCACTACTACCCCTGAATTTTACTGGGCCTCATTGTATACTCAGCTGCTACCTGAACATCACTACCTAGTTGTCTAAGAGGCCATTCAAACCAACCAAGTTCAAAGCCATTACCATCAATTCTCCCTCAATCCTGTACTTCCAACTGTGTGTCCTGTATCACCTGTTGGTGCTGCTATCCATCTAATCAACTCTGCAGCACAGTTTGGAAGGCATCCTACCATATGGTTAGGATCACAGGCTCTGCCCTCAGCTAACGGCATGCACATCTCTAAGCTCCACTACTTCTCAGCTGTGAACCTTGGGAAGTCATTTAACCTTGTTAACCTTCAATTTGTTCATCTTCATAAACGTATTAATAATAGTAGATACCACATGAGGTTGTTGTGGGAGGCTCTGAGGTGGAGCATACACACTGGAATTTTTATGTTATGTTATGTTATGTTATCTTATCTTATCTTATCTTATTTAGTGTATTTGCTTATTTTAAGAGAGAGAGCAGGAGAGGCAGAGAGAAGGAGAGAGAGAGGATCCCAAGCAGGCTCCATGGTGTCAACATGGAGTCCAATGCAGGGCTTGAACTCACAAACTGTGAGATCACGACTGGAGTCAAAACCAACAGTTGGACGCTTAACTGACTGAGTCACCCCGGCACCCAAAACTGGGTTTTTTAAAGGTCCCCTAGGTGATTCAAAAGTGTAGTCAGGGTTAAGGCCACTGGTTTACTGGTAGTATGGATGGGTTTGTGGTAGATGCAGAAAGACCATTTAGGAAAGAGGCAACAGTCCAGGTAAGAGGTTATAAGCATTTGTAATGAGGCTAGAGAAGAGGGGTCCAGGTTCAAGAGATACTTTGAGAAGCAAAATTATATAAAACTTGGCAACTGAATGTTGCTGTTCTATTGTCAACTTGATTATTCTAGGGATTATGTTTTGCAGAATCCTTTTCCCTGGACAGTTACCAGTTGCATGTAGCCAAAAGCATGCCATTTGGGAAGTGGCAGTGAAGCAGTAGCTATTTTGTTTGAAAGGTCATTGTTGGTCCGAGGCAATGGAGATAAACACAAAGGTGTTGGTGGGTTCCAGCTTATCCTTTCTCTTCCCTGTTCAATGCCCAGGCATCTTTCTCAACTACTACTCATGCTAACCAACAGCAATCCCAGGCTCAGCACCAGATGCTTCTCTACACTCTCACAGAGGAAGTATACGTAAAGATACATCAACCTTCCACAGATTTCCGTATCAGCCCCCTCCACCATGCCAACCCTACAGCTGGACATGCACAGCTTCTAGGTTCCCTGTGAGCTCCAACTCATTAACTCCTGCCAGGGCTGCTTAAAGACTCTTCTCAGGCTCCCAAGTTCCCCTTTTTAGACTTCTGCTTCACCAGCAACAACCACAGTTGTGTAAGGTCTAATTTCTATAGTATATTCCCTACTCCACAAGATGCACAGAGGTTCTGCTTCCCCAACTGAACCCTCACTTGTAACCTAGATCTGATTCAAAATCTCTGGCATGGACATTGCAGAAGTCTCCCTTTACTCACAATGACAGCTTTCCCATTCCAACACACCATTGTATTAATTAAGTAAGACTTTTAATCACAACTATCCAAAACCAATATACTCTAACTTTAGTAATAAGAATTGTCATGAGGGTACAGGGGCATTTCACACAGTCCAAAGGCATAATGAAGGTGGTCCCCTGAAAAGCTGACAGCCAATTTCTGGGAAGCCAGCAGGACCTTGGCCCTCTCATGCCTCCATGCTTCTCTCTGCACATCTGTTTCCCATCGCTCCCAAGTTCACATGTTTCTGAGTCAGCCCCATGCAAAGCCTGACCCTCATGGAACCGGTTCGAAACTTCTAGGAATGAGATCCTGATTGGTCCAGAGCAGGTCAGGAGCCCATTTCTCACACCATCAAGTATAGCCAAGGAAGTGGGACCATATAGGTATATAGGATAGGCCCCCTGAAACCACCCCTGGACATTCGGATGAGGGGCAGGCAGGGGACCACTGAGCTGGACAACCAAGCCAAACTGTGTGTACTTTAAGAGTCACGGTGAGGGTCAGGCACCAAGAATTCTGTAGCTTACGAACAAACAGATGAAACCTTTAGTTTCTCTCTGCTTTTAATATAATTTCCATCATGGCTTTGGAGGTCCACCTCTTGATTTCAGCTCAGGTCATGATCTCACAGATCATAGGATCGAGCCCCACATCAGGCTCTGCAGTGTCAGCACAGAGTCTGCTTGGGATTCTCTCTCTCTCTCAAAAATCAATAAACTTAAAAAAAATAAAATAAAATTTTGGAAAGCTTTCCTTCATGAACACTACCAAAATCTTCCTAAGAGCAGAAATGGAGCAACGTCATAGATGCCAGTACAATCTGAGGTTGCAGCCTGGACTCCCTCCATCCTTCCTGCTGAGGCAATCGTTCTGCTGTGTTAAAATTATGCATATCTACAGGTAACACTGACATAGCCAGTGGACATTAAATACTGTAGGTGAAAACTTGCAGCAAGAAGCCAGGAGCTCAGGTGGGGGAAAATTTGTAACTCTTTTTTCAGGGCAGTGAATTTCAAAAATTGTGTTTAAAGATACAGGAATCTCTTAGGAGTTTATTAGTAATAGCTAATGTTTGTTGGGCACTTATTGCCAGACACTGTTGTGCACAATTTAAACTTGTTCAACTCACTTCACCTCTGCAACAACCCAATTATTACACCCATTTTGAGACCGGAGAACGGAGGCACAAAGAAGTTAAAGCTTACCCAAGATCATAAACATAGTAAGTGGCAGAGGAGGGATTTGAATCTGCACTCCAGCTGGAGAGGCCACACTCCTAACCACATGATACACTGTCTGTCGCTAGACAATAATGGCATTCTGTAACGCCTGAGCACAAATTATCACTCTCCCTTCACACAACAAGACTTCTATTTAAGTAATCATTCATTCATTCCACAGCATTTTCACGCATAATTTCCTCCCCCCAACACGTACACACACACACACACACACACACACACACACACACACACACTTTCCCTCAGGTTCCTTCTCAGCAGTCAATGAGAGGAGAAAAGGTAAGACATAACAATCATGCCTTCTATATAAGTAACATATCTTTTTATCTCCCCTTCTAAACTGTAAGTTCTGTAAGGGCAATGTCATGCCTAATTCATCCTTGTGTCCTCTGGGCAAAGACTTACTAGAACAAATGTTCTAAATTGGGATTCTGCTACTTGACAGGCTAGTTGACTTATTTCCCAGGTCACCTACAAATTTTCTGAGTACCACAATGATAGATGAGCACGAGAATTCCCATCCAGTTACATAGCTAAAGAGGAACAATTCTCATTGAGAACAATAACAATGCTTAAACAATTCTGGGAAATTTAATTGTCTAAAGGAGATCTTTTCTTTAAAAAAAAAAATAAACTTGAATGAATTGGAGAAAAGAAATCTGTCTTAAACTCAGGAAATAACATTATGACAACATGAAGACTCATTTGTTAATGCCTGGAAATAGGAAGTTGGTTCAGTTTCAAATACCAGCAGATAATGGCCATGCCAAAGGATGTTATCATAGCTTTAGGCTAAATATATACTATAAAGAACCTTTCTTTGCAGTGCATTTTGTCTAACAGCTATAGTAGCGAGATAATACATGGGAAAGTGTGGGCTCTCTTTCTAGACATGTGATCCTGGGACACCCCTAACTGGTGGCATATCTTTATCTCCCAGTGATTAGTCTCTGCTAGAGATCTGGCATTGACAATGGGCTTGTATGGTCAAATGGCCAATGCCATAAAGGAAGGGTGCCTTCATTTTGTTCCATATTAAGATCTACCACTCAACGTTTTCTACCTGCTCTTGCCTTGGTTTACCACATGCAATGCAGGGACAGCTAATCCCACTGATAATAATCTCTCCAGATATTTATTCATTATTACATAATTCATTGTGTGAGAGCCAAAGGGTGCTCCTCCTCCTTGTCGCTCTCTGCTTTGAATAAATAGACTTTGTTCTCTATTAGAAATCCAGGATCTACACTTATTCCAACATCCCCCAAGAGACACTGTCTCCCTCACACTGACTCTCATTCATTCTTCGGTTTAACCCCTAGGCCATTTCCCTACCACCTCCTCCACCCTCTTTCCATCTGACAGATGACACGTGGTTGCTCTCACAGTGCTCATTCACAGGGGACAGCATGAATCACCACAATATTACACGGCATCCTTACTGTCATCAGACAGCTCAGTGACCTCAAGGCTTCTGTTCTGATTTTCAATCTTCCCTCTCTGTGATGAGAACTTTGGCCAACCCTCTTTACTGCATTCCTGCTCCAGTTCTCTCAGAGTTGATTTGTGATCTGCATACATTCCTGGCTCACCTTTTCCTAACGGGAGAAAGGCGACGCCCTCAAGTGACGGTGTCTGCAACCGTTGTGAGCTTGTGAATGCCCCAGTTAAACAAAGTCACATTCATACACAACACGG
This sequence comes from Neofelis nebulosa, assembly GCF_028018385.1. Taxonomy (NCBI): domain Eukaryota; kingdom Metazoa; phylum Chordata; class Mammalia; order Carnivora; family Felidae; genus Neofelis; species Neofelis nebulosa. Next base: position 2,871,616 of record NC_080794.1, on the reverse strand, counting down.
CTTGGCAAGCTTTAGGAGGCCATGCAGGTGGGTCCAACACGGACCACTCATGTGGCTTATGTGGACAACTGTCCACAAAGTCGTGAGACAGTCTTATTACAAAAGTGCCTGAAGTTAAGCCCGCAAAACGTTTCCCCAGTTAGCCCTTTCTTTCCATGTGTTTCACGGTGAGTAAAGCAAACGTGTTCTTTCATCTTCTCTGGCAAACACCCTTAACGGCCCGGTCTCTATAAGGATGCTTCTGGGCAAGAAAATTCACATCAGTTAGCCAACTGGAAACTCGCGTCCAAAAATCGATTGAGGATTCTTTTTCCAATTAGGTGCATATGTTTGGAGGGTGAACTGTTTTATTTCCTAGTTTTCTTCTTTGAAAACAAGAGGAAAACAAGATGAGTGGCTTTTAGACTATCAGATTTCTCAGATGATTGATTAAAAAAAGCTTTAAGTGACAGAGTCAGATATAGAGTATTACTAATATTTTATTTTGCCAAGGAAGTTTATTTAAAAATTTTTCTACCAACTTCCATTACCACTATTTCATAAAGAAAAGCCTTTGTAAACTCAAATAATAAAGACATGATATCAGAATAAAGGGCATTGGCTAAAATGGAATAAATTTTTGCTTTTTGGAAAATTCATTAGTTTATCCTAAGGGTTTCTTTTCCCCTTTCTCTCATTTTGCCTTGATCCAGTGAACCTTCCATGGTCAGTAAGACCCGTCTCCACCTAACAAGACAGCCTCTGAGCCCAGGAACCTAGAGAGCCTCTCTCTGATGTGTGATGCACAGTTTCACAACAAAGCCATGAATATAATCAGGCTTTATGTTATGAAACTGTTTGCCTGTTCATAAGGTTTAACTTTGGAAATGGGCTTTCCAAGGACAAAATTGGCACATGGTTGGGGATTAGAGCTAAATTACTACTAGTCGTAGTACCTTCACCAAATTCTTCTGAGTTGCTATCTTCCAGACCCACGGTGGGAATACCCTTCCCAACTCCTTCGAAGCTGGCTATGGCCCCATGACTTGCTCTGGTCACTGGGGTGTAAGCACAGGTGGTATGTGTCATATCTGGTGGAAGCTTTAGCAGCCAAAGCTTGACTCATGGCTCTTTTCTGTGATACCACGCTGAGATAGTGAAAGTGTGTCTTGAGATGGAGCCTCTGTCAGCCTTGGGCCCTAAGTGATTCTATTACTAGAGATCCCCCCACCCCCACCCCCGGAGTTCTATGTAAACCCTCATTGAACATGCAGCAGGAACAAGGAAAAAAACCTTACATTGAAGTAAGCTGTTGAAATTGGGATGTCACAGGACAGCTTAGCTCATTCTGACTAGTACACCAAAGCACTCTCCATTCTGAAAGCCTTACTACCTGGATGGCAACACGATGTCTCAGATCGTGTGTTTTGGAACCTGGAGCTACCTTCAAACTGTCACCAACAATACTCATATTCTTCAATTATGTGGATTTCCCCCAAGTTCTAACTAAACTTATTCTAGTATTTAGCAAGGCGTTCCTCCAGGAATGAAAGGTAAGTCTTGGCAATAGCAAGAGCACACAAGAATGGTCCCGTGACAGCACTGGCTAAAACTAAACTTATTCTAGTATTTAGCAAGGCGTTCCTCCAGGAATGAAAGGTAAGTCTTGGCAATAGCAAGAGCACACAAGAATGGTCCCAGTGACAGCACTGGGAGGAGGCAGGTGCACAGAGTAGAGCCTCCCACGGAGGACCTCCTTGCTCTGGTTGGAATGAAGAGGTTAGAAGAATCTGGTATTTCAGTGTTTCATGGGACTTGGGGCAAATGTTCTAAAAATGAAAGGGAAGACCCTTCTTTCTTTAATTCGTTCCACATCCTTAATTATGAATGTGACGGCTGGAGCCTGGGAATAGCAAAGCAGAGACATAAAAGTAGTCTGGCTCCCTGACAGCTTTGTGGGGTTGGCATATCACCCCTGGGTTGCCTTCCTTCAGATTTCTTTTACGTGATATGTTTATGCTGCTGTCGGCTTGATTTTTTTCTTATACAAAGCTAAATCTATTATATACCATATTTTTAAATTTTTTTTAACATTTCTTTTTGAGACAGAGAGAGACAGAGCATGAGCGGGTGAGGGGCAGAGAGAGAGGGAGACACAGAATCCGAAAACAGGCACCAGGCTCCGAGTTGTCAGCACAGAGGCCGACGCGGGGCTCGAACTTACGGACCGTGAGATCATGACCTGAGCCAAAGTCGGATGCTCAACCGACTGAGCCACCCAGACGCCCCTATTATATACCATACTTTTAAAAATTATTTGAGGTGCTCAGTCGGTTGAGGTTCCGACTTTGGCTCGGGTCATAAGCTCACAGTTTGTGGGTTTGAGCCTCACGTCAGGCTTTGCACTGACAGAGCCAAGCCTGCTTCGGATTCTCTGTCTCCCTCTCTCTCTCTGGCCCTCCCCCACTCACACTCACTCTCAAAAATAAACATTTTCAAAAAATTTAATAAAATAAAATAAAAGTTATTTGAAAAATAACGTGTATCTCATTTTTTACATTTGTTTTTAGGATTTTTATTATTTAAAAGTAATGTATATAACTTATTTTAAAAGAAATATAGATTTATTAAGGAGATGTCTTCTTTTCACTAGTGGATAAACAACTGGAGCTTGACGCCCGTGATGTGGGAAACGGAGCATGAGGAACCACCTGGGTTCCAGACTGTTCTCCTTCAGGCGTCTGAGGCTCAGCTCGCTCGTGAGCAGGGTTGGATGAGCGTGGCTAAGGAACTTTAGCTTTGATCACCCTGGTAGGGTTTTGAGGATTTTTGTCATCCAACCTTCTCTTCTCAGTGGGTTGGCATCTCCGAGTCTCTGGCCTGAAACCTCCGAGGAAATGAACCCCATTTCCCTTCCCCCAGGGCAACTGCCCCCAGGGACAATAGGGACAGATCCGGTGGAACACAGGAGAATTTTAGGGCGGTGAAAGTACTCTGTGTGACACTGTAATGATGGATACATGTCATTATGCACTCGGCAAACCTCAGAGAATATACAGCACAAAGAGAGAACCCTAATAGGGACTATGAAGTCTAAGCACTTCGGCTAATAATAGTGTATCAATATTGGCTCACCAATTACAACACACCAGTACAAGATGCTGATAACAGGGAAACTGCTCGGTGTGGGGGGTGGGGGGGTGGGGTATATGGAAATTCTGTACCTTCTATTCAATTTTTCTGCAAACCTAAAACTCTAAAAGGTGAAGTCCATTAAGTTAAAAAATGTTAACAGGCTGCTTGAAAAGACAAGCAAAACAAGGCTTAGGTAAGCAGGTGTGCAGTGACAAGGTCCAGGCACTGAGTGTAACATTTCTTCCACTTGCAATTCTTTGTAATTCTTTGCACTTTAAATTCTGGGACTATGAGCTTTCCAGCAGCAGCCAGGACCAACTAAGAATAAGCCTACAAAATTGGCTCAAGAACTGTCAAACACTGTATATATCTAAAGAAGGTTAAATCAGTATGTCATTTTTAATCCCAACTTGGAGGAAATGGAGAGGAGAAATGAGGCGAGGCAAGGAGGCAAAAAGCCCACCAGTTTGAGCAAAGCCCGCAACAATAGTGACCATTTGGCGGCAGTGGCAAATGGAGTGAGCAGAGACTGAATATCTGCATCCCACCGATGCTCCGATTGTGAGAGAAAACGTGTGCGGCGTAGACTGCTCCATGGGGCCACACAGCGAAGAGAACCATCCTGTATCACGCGTGTCCAAGAACCTGAGGTTCACGCTCTGGGTCCAGCGCATGTTGTTAGCTGAGAAACTGAGCTGCATCCTTGAGCATAAGCCAGACGCCTTGACAGATGGCAAGAAACTGCTCTTCCCGGGCACCCAGTCATCTGAGCAGCGTGGCAGAAGGAGCCGGGCTCCCTGTGCCCAGCTGGTAATCTTCTTATGTCCTGGGGCTTAAGGAGTGATAGCCCTTTGCAACTGTTCTTTCCAAATAAAGCTTAAAGCTGGGCAGTCTGGTTTAGACCTGTTTATAGCAAGAAAGAGACACAGATAGACTAACAAGTAAGAGACTGTGGAATGATCTGAAATGATAATCAACAACAGTTGACACTGTCTATATCCCTGGGGCTTTGACAGGGATATAGCATTTGTCAATTATTATACAAAAAGCATTTTGTCAATTATTATAATAATTATTATTATCATTATTATTATTATTATTTCTCAATTATTACAACAACCATATGAGAAAGCAGGAAGGAATCATTCCAATTTTATTTTTTAAAAGGGAAGAAGAAACAGAAACTGCCAAGCAGAGAGCTGCCCACAACTGTGGTTAGTAAACAGCAGTATATCCATGAGTCCTGGGTTGCCTAAAGCACTTTCTGCAGCCGGGTTAAGATCCAGGTTCTGCCTGCAGGGGTCTTAGCTCTTTGGGAATTATACAGGGACAACTAAAGAAAGATGAGTTAGAAGTTCAGGAGAGGTTGGGGCGCCTGGGTGGCTCAGTCGGTTAAGCGGCTGACTTCGGCTCAGGTCATGATCTCGCGGTCCGTGAGTTCGAGCCCCGCGTCGGGCTCTGTGCTGACAGCTCAGAGCCTGGAGCCTGTTTCAGATTCTGTGTCTCCCTCTCTCTGACCCTCCCCTGTTCATGCTCTGTCTCTCCCTGTCTCAAAAATAAAACGTTAAAAAACATAATAATAAAATAAAGAAGTTCAGGAGAGGCAGAAAAGCACTGTGGGCTCAGATGGCTGGGAAGTCTTCCTAAAAGAGGAGAGAGGGGAAGGAGGGCTTTCCAGGCACAGGGAAGAGTGGGAGCAAAGATGGGCAGCTTGCTTGCCAAAACGAACCACCAACCTAAAGCTAAGAGCTCATGTAGGTGAGGATTTGGAGAGAGTATCTTTAGAAATAGAGGTTAAAAAGCGCCTCCTTAGTGCAGTAAGCAGCGTGTTAGTCTCATAATCTGAAGGTCCTGAGAGAAATGGAGGTTAAGGCCACGTGATAAAGGGTCTTGAATGCCAGGCCAGGAACATTTATTTTTCCTGTCAGCAAGAAGGCATTAAAGACTTTAGAGCGGAGAGTGATATGCACAAAGCAGATTTTTGGAGAAAGATGGACATGAGATTCAAGAGAGGTAGCAGAGAGAGAAGCACAGGTAGGAGGTGGGGGGGCCGAAGTCACAGAGGTGGTGGGGATGGAAGACACTGAAAAGAAAGGATGCAAGTGCTCAGATGGATGAAGAAATAATGGTGGCATGACGTTAAGTTGCAGATGGAGGTGGACCTGGCTGGAAACCCCTAGCAAGTGATAAGAGATGGAGGGCAGATGCTCAGGAGAAAGGTAAGAGAGAGTTATCTGGGCAAATATGACAACTGAGCTCTTAGGAGAGAAGAGAAGGAAAGAATGAGAACGGAACACTGAAATGGGTTCTACCACTGTTAAGGAGTGCAACTGGGAATGAGAGCAAGAAAACAGGTGTCAGCAATGGGAAGAGGAACAGAACAGAGTGAAGGCGTCACTTCCAGGAAGCCCTCCCAATCAGGCCCCTGGCTCCAAAGGCACCAGGTCCTCTCCTCACACGGGCTTGCCTGCACACACCCCTAAGCTGGGCAGAGGCCCCCAGGCGCAGAGCCAGAACTGGGAGACCCTCTGACCAAACTGGGGATACTGACCACACCTGTGACAGTCCAGAGCAAGGTCGGGGAAAACCAGAAAATGAGGATTTCAGAAAGGAGGACACAAACAATGAGGAAACCCACAGAGACATTAACATTAACAAGCCTGAAAACAAAGAGAAGAACGGGCAGTTTCCTGGAGACCTTCAGGGGCAGGACCAAAATGTGGCGGGGCTCAGGAAGGTGTGGATGGCACAGAAACAAAATCCCAGCACACAGCCTCCTCTTCAAGAAGTCGTACAGAGAAGGAAGGGAAAGGTCAGGGGAGGAATCATCAATGGCATGGGGGGAAAAGAGAAGGTTCTTTCAGAATAGGGTGAACATGCTCATCACCACACAGAGAGGAAAGAGAGAAAACAGAGCGATTGAAGAGAGGAACCGGGAAGATGCTGGGAAAGACTGAGGTGATGCACAGGGAGTGGGGAAGCAAGAGAGACAGGCAGGCCCAGCAAAGCTCTGAAGGCAGGGAGATGCCCACCCCCTGCCAGGCTCCTCCCTCACTGGGCAGGGGTGAGGTAGGTGACAGTAGTCACTGGGCTATCCTTTCTCAGGAATACCGCAGGGGTAACCCAGTTAACTGCAGTGGTCTGGACAGGCACACTGAAAAGATACTCCTCTTATAATTAGATACCCAGAAAGCAACAGGTACTGGGGAGCATATAAAAAAGAGCAAGAAAAGCTGACAGAAGTGAAGAATTTACTGATAGTTTACCGCCATTATACTAAGGGCTTTACTTTGGCCAATTTATTCGGTCCTTACAATACTGCTGTGGGTTTTATGAATGGGGAAACAGGGTATAAATAAATACCGTGCCCATGCACAGGACATGGGCAATGGAGCTGGACACCATAGGACTCCAGAACCATGATCCTACCTGCTATGCTTGAGATGGCTTACTGCCTCCCAGGTGAGCTGCAGTGACTGGATAGATTGGAACCAGACAAGTCAGTCTGGAAGCATTCCTGAAAGTGGTGTGTTTAGTACATGCAGTGTTTCCGTTCAAAAGGAGAAGAAGGATGGATTTCAGTGAAGAGACAGGGTATCTCATTAAAGGGGAGTTATGTACAATGGTGTTGAGGCTGGAGGTGACACAATATGAGCATGCAAGCCCCTTACTGGCTGGATGGCACTTTGATCCAATACAGAAAACCCCTAGATTCTGTTGTAAATGCCTCACACTCTAAGAAAATCTGACATTCAAAATCCAAACAAGTAGAGATAATCACTTGCCCAGTGAGTGCCTAACTGTGTGCCTGGCATTGCACCAGGAGCTTTCAAAACATGACCTCAAAACCACACAATTTCTCAGGGCAGAGGTTATTAGCCATGCTCCCAAGTCAGGCATCACAGGTGAAATGTGTCCCCCCAACATTTGTATGTAGAAGTCCTCAGGACGTGTGACTGTAATTGGAGACAGGGCCTTTAAGGAGGTAATTAAGGTAAAATGAGCTCATTAGGGTGGGCCCTAATCCAATATGACTGGTGTCCTTGTAAGAAGAGGAGATCAGGACAGGGACACACACAGAAGGAAGATGGCCATCTACAAGATAAGGAGAGATGCCCTCAGAAGAAACCAAACCTGCCCACACCCTGATATTGCATCTCCAGACTCCACAACCATGAGGAAATAAACCTGTAGGTGGAAATACGCCACTCAGTGGTACTTATGACAGCACTGACAGACCTCCACCAGGGAGTCAAGGCTGGGGAGCCTAGCTCTTGTCCATGATCACAAATCTAGCGAGAGCTGAGATGAGAGCTCAGCCAATGAGACACAAGAACCTATGCAACAGAAAGGCCCTTGTACAGTAAGGTTTGCTCCAGGCCTCTGAGTGTCAGCTACGCTAATTACAATACAATTCATTTCACAAAAGCAAATTGCCCTTCTGGCAACTAGTATTTCAAGCAAAGAAAATTCTACTGATTTTGTTCGTGTTCCTTTGTAGATGGTGATGTTTCCATAATTAGTTGGGCAATTCTGAATATCCACATTCATGTGTGCATATGGATAAACTACTGAAAATGGATGGAAAATGTAAACTAATTTGATTTACCGAAGTGGGGGAAGTGAACTGAATTTTAAAGTAATGTCTATTTTCCATGCTATATAGGTCATTTGAAAAATAATCATTTTAAATATTTTCCTTCTTAACCTTTTTTCACATTCATATTTAATACTCCTTTTGCCCTAACTGCCAGAAATTATTCCCCCTCAGAAAACCCAAAAGATTCCACCAAAAAACTGCTAGAATTGATTCATGAATTCAGCAAAGTTGCAGGATATAAAATCAATGCACAGAAATCGGTTGCATTCCTATACACCAACAATGAAGCAATAGAAAGAATAATCAAGGAAGTGATCCCATTTACAGTTGCACAAAAAACCATAAAATACCTAGGAATAAATATAACCAAAGAGGTGAAATATCTATACACTGAAAACTATAGAAAGCTTACGAAAGAAATTGAAGAAGACACAAAAAAATGGAAAAAGATTCCATGCTCCTGGATAGGAAGAACAATATTGTTAAAATGTCGATATTACCTAAAGCAATCTACGCATTCAATGCAATTCCTATCAAAGTAACACCAGCATTCTTCACAGAGCTAGAACAAATAATCCTAAAATTTGTATGGAACCAGAAAAGACTCCAAATAGCCAAAGCGATCTTGAAAAAGAAAACCAAAGCAGGAGGCATCACAATCCCAGACTTCAAGCTATACTACAAAGCTGTAATCATCAACACAGTGTGGTAGTGGCACAAGAACAGACAGATCAATGGAACAGAATAGAGAACCCAGAAATGGACCCACAAACGTATGGCCAACTGACCTTTGACAAAGCAGGAAAGAATATCCAATGGAATAAAGACAGTCTCTTCAGCAAGTGGTGCTGGGAAAACTGGACAGCGACATGCAGAAGAATGAACCTGGACCACTTTCTTACACCCTACACAAAAATAAACTCAAAATGGATGGAAGACCTAAATGTAAGACAGGAAGCCATCAAAATCCTCGAGGGGAAAGCAGGCAAAAACCTCTTTGATCTTGGCTACAGCAACTTCTTACTCAACACGTCTCTGGAGGCAAGGGACATGCAAAAATGAACGACTGGGACCTCATCAAAATAAAAATCTTCTGCACAGCGAATGAAACAAGCAGCAAAACTAAAAGGCAACCGACAGAATGGGAGAAGATATTTGCAAATGACATATCAGATAAGGGTTAGTATCCAAAATCTATAAAGATCTTACCAAACCCAACACCCAAAAAACAAATAATCCAGTGAAGAAATGGGCAAAAGACATGAACAGACACTTCTCCAAGGAAGACATCCAGATGACCAACCGACACATGAAAAAATGCTCAACATCACTCATCATCTGGGAAATACAAATCAAAACCACAGTGAGATACCACCTTACACCTGTCAGAATGGCTAACATTCACAACTCAGGCAACAACAGATGTTGGCGAGGATGCGGAGAAAGAGGATCTCTTTTGCATGTTGGTGGCAATGCAAACTGGGGCAGCCACTCTGGAAAACAGTATGGAGGTTCCTCAAAAACTAAAAATAGAACTACCCTACGGCCCAGCAATTGCAAAACTAGGCATTTATCCACAGGATACAGGTGTACTGTTTTTAAGGGACACGTGCACCCCCATGTCTATAGCAGCACTACCAACAATAGCTAAAGTATGGAAAGAGCCTAAATGTCTATCGATGGATGAATGAATAAAGAAAATGTGCGGGGCGCCTGGGTGGCGCAGTCGGTTAAGCGTCCGACTTCAGCCAGGTCACGATCTCGCGGTCCGTGAGTTCGAGCCCCGCGTCAGGCTCTGGGCCGATGGCTCGGAGCCTGGAGCCTGTTTCCGATTCTGTGTCTCCCTCTCTCTCTGCCCCTCCCCCGTTCATGCTCTGTCTCTCTCTGTCCCAAAAAAAATAAATAAAAAACGTTTAAAAAAAAAAAAAAAAAAAAAAAAAGAAAATGTGGTATACATATACAGTGGAGTATTACTCGGCAATCAGAAAGAATGAAATCTTGCCATTTGCAACTATGTGGATGGAACTGGAGGGTATTATGCTAAGTGAAATTAGTCAGTCAGAGAAAGACAAAAATCATATGACTTCACTCATATGAGGACTTTAACAGACAAAACAGATGAACATAAGGAAAGGGAAACAAAAATAATATAAAAACAGGGAGGGTGACAAAACAGAAGAGACTCATAAATATGGAGAACAAACTGAGGGTTGGTGGAGGGGTTGTGGGAGAGGGAATGGGCTAAATGGGTAAGGGGCATTAAGGAATCTACTCCTGAAATCACTGTTTCACTATATGCTAACTAATTTGGATGTGAATTTTAAAAAATTAAAAATAAAATTAAAAAAAAAAAGATGCCGGAATTTGAGAAATACATTTAAAATAAAAGTAGCCATTCTAAAAAAAAAAGAAAGAAAGAAAAAGAAATTATTCCCCCTCAAAATGTCTCCTATATATTTTTTAATATTATATATTAATGTAAAGATCATTATATATTATATGTATATTATATTTTTTAACTTTTTTTATTAGAGTTTTATTTTTTTCAAGTTTTTATTTAAATTCCAGATAGTTAACATAGTGTAATATTAATTTCAGGTGTAGAATTTAGTGACTCATGAATTACATACAACACCCGGTGCTCATCACAAGAGCCCTCCTCAATACCCATCTCCCATCTAGACCATCCCCCACCCACCTTCCTCCATCAACCCTCAGTTTGTTCTCTTTCACCAAGAGTCTGTTTCTTGGTTGCCTCTCTTTTTTTTCCCTCCTATGTTCATCTGGTTTTTTTCTTAAATGCCACAGAGCAGTTTTAGGTTCACAAAAAATTAAGATAAAGGTACAGAGATTCCCATAGGCCCTCTGCCCCCACATATGCACAGCCTCCCCCATTATCAACATTTGTTACAATGGATGAACCGACAGTGGTGCACCATAATCATGCAGGGTCCACAGTTTACATCAGGGTTCACTCTTGGTGCTGTACCTGCTATCAGTTTGGACAAATATGTAATGATGTGTATCCATCATTACAACATCATACAGAATAGTTTGATTGCCTTCAAGATCCTCCGCCTATTCATCACACCTCCCCCTGCACCCAACCCCTGGCAACCACTGGTCTTTTTACTATCTCCAGAGTTTGCCTTTTCCAGAAGGTCATACGGTTGGAATCGTTCAGTATGTAGCATTTTCAGATTCATTTCTTTCATTTAGTAATATGCGTTGAAGTTTCTTCCATGTCTTTTCATGACTTGTAGCTCTTTTCTTGTTTTTTGGTCATTGAATGGTATTCCACTGTCTGGATGTCCCACAGTCTGTTAACCTATTCTTCTACTGAAAGATATCTTGGTTGCTTCTGAGTTTAGGCAATTATGAATAAAGCTGCTATAAACAGCCATGTGCAGTTTTTGTGTGAACACAGTTTTCACCTACTTTGGGTGAATACGAAGGAATACAACTGCTGCATCATGTGGTAAAAGTATACAGAAGTGGTTTTGCAAAAAACCACCAAACTATATTCCAGAATGGCTGTACCGTTTTGCATTCCCTCAAGCAATGAAGAGTTCTCATAGCTCCACATCTCTGCTAGAATTTGGGTTTGTTTGGTTTCTTTTTTTAATGTTTATTTATTTTGAGAGAGAGAGAACAAGTTGGGGAGGGGGAGAGAGAGAGAGAAAGGGAGACAGAGAATCACAAGTAGGCTCTGAGCCCTCAGGGCAAAGCCCCACGCAGGGCTCCCTTGTACGAACCATGAGATCAGGACCTGAGCGGAAAAAAAGAGTCAGGCGTTTAAATGACTGAGGCACCCAGGAGCCCCTCTGCCATGTGGTGGAAATTTTGAATTTTGACCATTCGGATAGATGTTGTAGTGGTCTCTTGTTGTTTTAATTTGCATTTGTCTGGTGACATATTACTTAAAGCATCTTTCAAATGCTTGTTTGCATATGAATATCTTCTTTGGTAGGTGTCTTTTAAGGTCTTTGGTCCATTTTTTAATCATTTTTTTTTTTATTGTTGAGTTTTCCCATTTGTATTTTTAATAAGACTTTTTTTCTATTTAAAGACTTAAAACGCATATTATAAAAGTATCTTACACATGACCATAAAAATCCGAACAGTATGGAAGAGAACAAACTGAAATAGAAAGGAGCATCTCTCATTTTTGGCACCTGCAGTGGTTACTTCCCTTTGTCATACTACAGTATCTTGCTCTTAGTAGCCTTTTTGTTTTTTCATATTAGAGATGGTGTGTAAACAGGGGAGGGGCAGAGAGAGAGACACACACACACAGAATCCGAAGCAGGTTCCAGGCTCCAAGCTGTCAGCACAGAGCCCACCGTGGGGCTCCAGACGAGGGGCCTGAACCCACTAACCACAAGTTCATGACCCGAGCTGCAGTCAGACGCTCAACCCACTGAGCCACCCAGGCGCCCCTGCTCTTAATATTTTTAAAGAAAACATGGATTGACAGATACAAATGTCTCCATGTATCAAAATACTCTTAAAAATAAAGGGGAAAAGAGCTTCTCAAAAATGGCCACTAGGTGGTAGAAGTCAACTAAAACATGCAAACATGAAGGACCGCCATCTCACTTGATCTGGGTAACTTTTCTCCCTTTAGAAAGAAGTTCATGTAAGAAAGACGGGATTCTTCCGAGGTCCCAGCCTCATATATCCAACATCAGCTCCCCCAGACCTCTTGCTTCCACTGCCTGGGGCCATTTCGGACTGTGCGTGAGTGGAGATGTGAGAACCAACATCTCACCTCCCCTGAGAGCAGGACAAGTCTCTAAAGGCAGTTCTTTCAAAGCGAAAGCACAAGACAGGCACACTCTGTCACATGCAGCATGTCCAGATGTCTCTGTGCCCCTGTACAAATGGCGGCCTTCCACTCTGCTTCCGATACCACATTCCACCCTCCGATCCTACCGAGGTAAAAGTGCCACCGGTGAAAGATTAGCTCTTGATGCAGGCCCACCTGTGGCCCAGGAAGGGGGAAACCTCTGAACAGCTTCTGGACTAGTAGAAAGAGTGAGTTGGCTCATGTCAAAATTTCCCCGAATCTTTTTTGTGCTTTGGTCTGGGTTCACTACACACAGTAAATGCTCAATAAAGACCTATTGTTTTGACTTGATCTCAAAACCACCCTCCTAAAGCACTGAAGGAGTAACTTCCCATTCATTAGCTGTTCCTTAAGTCAACACAAGTGCTTAAGCAGCAGCAGAACAGGTCTTACAGATTTGAGAACATTCTTTATACTTTTCTTCATGACCAAAATATTTCAGGATGCTAAGAAACTGAGAACAAAAGTAGTCGAGTAAGTAAAAGGGGAAAAAAAATGTTTAAAAAAGAAAAATAAATAAATATGAACAATGCTTTAATCCAAAAATTTTACTCCCAGAATTTTATTCTAAGAAAATATTTCAAAAGAGGCAAAAAAAAAAACCTACAAAAAGAAAAGGAAAAAGTGGAAATACAAACTTATATATCCAATGTTTGCATAATAATTAATTATAACATATTAATTTACTAGATCATTATCTATAATGAAAATCATTTTGAAGACAATGAAAAATGATAAAGTCATGCGTTATAGGTTTACAGGTTTTTTTAGATATGGAGATGAAATCGAGACTATTAAAGGCAAAGCAGACTAAGCAAGAAAATGTTTTTCCATAACAATATACCAATAGTAAGACCCAGAAGTTGACCAAAGCACTCTGTTTTCCTAACAATTACCAAGAATTCGATTCCTCAATCCCAATCTCATGTCAACTACAAATGTGATGTAATGTCACACTGCGGTTATCTATTTATTGCCTTTGTGTTTTAGAGTTGTCATAGCGGTAAAATTTATTTTAATAAAATTATTAAACTTTCCTTTACTAATTAAAGTATATTTTATTCATTTTGAAACCATAGTGATATAAATTTACTCTCAACTACGTTACCACCGTGTTCACATTTTGCTTCAAATTTTCAGTCTGTTAACAAAATGCCTATAAACATATAAATGTCCTTCCCATGCAAGATAAGGAGCTGCTCTACCCACGGAAGGTTCCAGGTTCTCTTGGCAGTCATAGGATAGAGCATGCTCCCCAAGGACAAAATAAGCTATTTATGCCAATGCTTATATGAGACAATGATTGACCCTCAAATTCATACTTTAAAAAAAGGGGAAAACGATACTCTTCTAGTTAGTTGCATGGATTTTGGCAAGGAAACTGAGCTTCCTTGGACTGGGTCCAGAACCTGCAATCCCAGGACCTCCACAAAGACCAAAGGGCAGCAGAGGTTGATTGACCCCAACAGAAAGAACTATTTCCTGGCTGGCGCACAGACACAGTTTCTGACGCTACAAACTTTCACAGTGTTCAGAGTGGGAGGAGTAGATAAGTTTTGCAGTTTACAAGAAATGAGCCAACAACCTTAAGGGGTCCTCTGTGCCTTTCCCATGGATCATCATTAGATCAGGAACTGAAAAGGGCAAATCTTTCACTAGGGTCTGTTCATTTCACCCTAAAAACGTTTTGCTCTAAAACATAGAGAAAGAGGGGTGCCTGGGTGGCTTGATGGGTTAAGCGTCCCATTCTTGGTTTTGACTCAGGTCATGATCTCACGCTGACAAGTTCAAGCCCTGCGTTGGGCTCTGTGCTGACAGCTCAGAGCGTGGAGCCTGCTTCAAATTCTGCATCTCCCTCTCTCTGCCCCTCCCCTGCTTGCGTGCTCTCTCTCTCTCTCAGTCTCTCTCTCTCTCTCGCTCGCTCTCAAAAATGAATACACATTAAAAAAAAATTTTAAACGCAGAGAAAGAGATATTAATGTGTGTGGATCAGTGGATTCCTTCATATATATATCATATGTTATATATATGTAAATATATACTTCTCAAATATGTGTGTATATATGTGTATATATATATTATTTTAATGAGATTGCCCATCAGAAGCTTTGTGATAATAGAATGAGATGGAATTGGTCAAGTTTTGGTCTTCCAAGATAATACACCATCACTGATCATCTTAAAAACGCATTTTAAAGTATTAATTTTTCATCTCCACCTGTCTCAAAAGAAGATATTTCAAAATACAATGAAAAAGACAAGAGTATAGAAAAGTATGCATAGGTATAGTAAAAATATGTAAACTGGGTAGAAAATCAGAGTTTTTAAAGAAAATGCATTAATTTGGAGAAAGTTAAGTTCAAAACAGAACACATAACACATTTCCTCTTGTAATACCTACAAATTTACTATAAAAGAGATACTTAGTACAGTACTTTAAAGCTTATTTGAGATGGCAAATACTTTGCAATGGGAACCAGAAGCCAGGTGCCTATTCCAGGAAAGAGATTTCTGTATTGAAAATAAGAATAAAAAAACAAAAAAAAACAAAGGAACTATGTGCAAATAAATAAATAATCACCCATGCTAAATCAAGGGGTCAAAGACCAGCTTGGCAGCTGGAACAGAGACAAATTTGTCATCAAAACTCTTTGGCCCTTCTTTCCTAAAGTAAATTTGGAGCTAATTAGCTTTCAAGACTTTTCCGGGATTTTTTTCCACAGAGACAAGACAAAGAAACACACTCAAGATAAAAAACAGATGTTGAAGTTTACTGGTCATTTGTCCATGTACATTATATATTTACACGTCACTGTGAAAGCTGTAGTTTGGCCAAGGTCCAAATGTATTAGGTGACATGGACAGTATGGATCTTACTCCGTGTGCAAGATGCCACAGCCTCGCATGGCTGGACTCTACCTGGGCTGAGATACGTTTCCCTTCTGTGTTCGATGTTCCTTACAGCAGTTGCCTTTGAGTGTCGTGTACAGATTTCCAAAAATCACAGGGACTGGACAACTTACCGTCTCTTACATTGGTATTGGGCCTACCCACATTCATCAACACCATCTCCTTCTTGTCAAGTCATAAATTTTGGTTCCTCAATACCCGGCTTCGAGAATACTGGAAGAAGACGATGCAGCGGTAATTTCCCGACACAGATGTCAGAGAAAACCGAGCCAAACTAGAAATAAAAAGATAAGCAGAATACACCTAAGTTTTTTAGGGACCTCTGTACAATTTCTTTCGGATCTTGAACCCGCATTTTTACCTTTGGTTGCTAAATCATAAAGTTTATACTCCGTGACAACAAACAAAATGTATGAAAATATAAGGTCTCTATGCAACTAAGAGCCCTGGTCAGTAGCTGGTTGTAAGATTTCAAAATACGAGAGGTCCTTGAGGAGTTGGGGACTGGAAGGAAAGGACAGAAATAGAGTATTTCTAGAGAAAACGTACCTGAATAAATGAATTTGCATTTGAATAAAGACATTCATTATAGGGTCTAGAACTGCCCTTACTCAAAATTTTAAATGAGGTGCAACTAAATTTGTACACCAAGTTTATATATAAACAGTTCTTCCCTTTAAAATCTGTTGGGGTGCGGGGCTTGGGTGGCTCAATCGGTTAACTGGATAAGCCTCTGCCTCTTGATTTAGGCTCAGGTCGTGAGATCAAGCCCCTCGTTGGGCTTAAGATTCTCTCTCTGTCCCTCTGCCCCTCCCTCTCTCGCTCAAAAATAAGTAAATAAATACACACATGCATACATACAAAAAACAAAAAAACAAAAACAAAAAACAATCAGGCTGGGGGTTTCTGAGGAAAACATGGGATCCCCACAGAATTTGACCTGCACGTCATGGAGTCGTTCTAGAACAGAGAAATGTCCGTAACTTTTATTTTCTTGTCCAGTTCTCTGTCTTCTCATAGGAATCTATCTAGAGTTCCAAAATTTACAAGGTCGGTAAATTTTTTTTTTCAACGTTTTTTTATTTATTTTTGGGACAGAGAGAGACAGAGCATGAACGGGAGAGGGGCAGAGAGAGAGGGAGACACAGAATTGGAAACAGGCTCCAGGC
This sequence comes from Neofelis nebulosa, assembly GCF_028018385.1. Lineage (NCBI taxonomy): Eukaryota > Metazoa > Chordata > Mammalia > Carnivora > Felidae > Neofelis > Neofelis nebulosa. The sequence goes on along the minus strand of NC_080794.1, from coordinate 2,854,974 downwards.
TCCGAGCTGTCAGCACAGAGCCCGACGCGGGGCTCGAACTCACGGACCGCAAGATCGTGACCTGGCTGAAGTCGGCCGCTTAACCGACTGCGCCACCCAGGCGCCCCACAAGGTCGGTAAAATTTAAATTTGGTCTGCTCGGCTGGCATCCATTCTCCTCTGGTCTTTAGGAGAGAAGCATCTCTGATTTCCTTCTGTAGTTTCTCTGCATGCTGCAGAGCACCGGCTGGAATGCATTCGTGAGCGTACATATAAGGCTTTGGACTATAACTCACCCCCCTACAGTCGTTCCCCTTATCCACGGAGGATGCGTTCCAAAACCCCCAGCGGATGCCTGAAGCCCGGGGTAGTACCCAACCCTGTGTATACTAAGTTCACTCCTATACAAATGTCTGATAAAGTCTAACTTAGAAATTTGGCGCAGTACAGGGGCCCCTGGGTGGCTCAGGTCATGATCTCACGGTTCCTGGGTTCGCGCCCAGCCTTGGGTTCTGGGCTGACAGCTCAGAGCCTGGAGCCTGCTTCGGATTCTGCGTCTCCCTCTCTCCCTGTCCCTCCCCTGCTTGTGCTCAATCTCTCTCTCTCTCAAAAATAAACATTTAAAAAAAATTTTTTTTTAACAAATTAGGCGCAGTAAGAGATTAAACAGCAATAACTCCGAACAAATCGAACAATTAAAACAATACACTGTAACATAAGTTCTGTGAACGTAGTGTCTCTCTCGCCCTCAAAACACCGTGTTGCTTCGTACTCACCCCTCTGGAGGTGACGTGCGATGACGAAATGCCTCCTGAGGAGCTGGAGTGAGGCCAGTGACGTGCATCCTGACGTAGCATGTGATGCAGATTTCTGCTGCTATTGGCTTCCGGCAGATTCGACAGGAGGAGGATGGGCTGCTTCAAGGGGCCCTTGACCGCGCCATACCGAAACCGCAGAAGCGAAACTGCAGGTAGAGGGAGGCCGCTATTCTAGCCTATTGTTCGAAACTCAGAGGCAAGAGGGAGAAATTGTAATACCTTTCTTTTGGACTGCTTTTGCTGTTACTGAAGTTTATTCACAAAGATCACGTGTAGGGGGTTGGTGGAATGCTTTTCCTGGAGCCTCAGTTCCAAGCAGCTAAGTAGCGGGCGTTCCTTTAGAGTCAATCCAGCGCACGATGACCTTGATGACCTTCTTTCTCCCACGCGCCCTCCTGAGGCACCCCACCCCCCACCCTCATCACCACCCAATCCACATAATCTTCTTGTTGCAGCCTCCTGCTTTCCCAGGTAGCTCTCTTGGGCAGGACTTATATAAGGCTCCAGACGGCGCCATGCCTGTGTTGGCCCCCTGTGATCAACAGGAAATACTCAGGAATCCTTGGCCTTGAGGTTCCCAAGGCAGCAGCAGGTGCCTGACTCCTGGTTAGTGAACCTACTTCTCACCCTCTCCATTTCCCAGGAAGGTTCAGACCCCACTCCAAATACTCTCCAACTTCAGCAGACACCTGAGCTCTCAGAATGACCACATTGAAGCTCCTTTCTCTAACTTTGGGCAGGCGAGGGGCAGATGTGGAGAAAGGGCAATGGTGTGAATTCCCCTCTTCTCGCTACACTCTGATACCCCTTTTCTGCGGATTTTTTTAAAATTACTGTAATGTATATAAAACATAAAATATGCCATTTTTAGGCATACAGTTAAATTACATTCATATTGTTGTACAATCATCACCACCGTCCATCTCCAGAACTGTTTTACCTTCCCAAACTGAAACTCTGTACCCATGAAACGATAACTCCCTACCCCCTTGCCCCTCAACCCCTAGCAACCACCATTCTATTTTCTATCAATTTGACAACTCTAGATACCTCTTATAAGTGGTGTCATACAATATCTGTCCTTTGTGACTGGCTTATTTCACTTAGCATAATGCCTTCCAGGTTCATCCATGTTGTAACATGTGTCAGAATTTCCTTCCTTTTTAAGGCTGAATAATACTTCATTGTACCGGCATACCACATTTTTTTATCCATTCGAATATTGATGGACACTTGGGTTGCTTCCCCCCTTTTGTCTGTTACGAATAATGTTGCGATGAACATAGGTATATAGATATTTCTTCTGATTCTCCTTTTATATCCTTGATCTTTTCTAAATTCTGCCCATGTCGACTCAGTCTCACATTTATTTTGGTATTTGATGTCCATTACATCAGTGCCTCAGTCAAAATTGAGACAGGAAGAAACCCATTTTAACATTCTGCTAGCATGAGACCCAACGGTAATCTTAGGCGCTATTGAAATTCCTGTAACTTTAATTTTACCAGACAGGTTTTGTCTCTCAGTGGTGGTTTTCCCTCAGATGCTCCTGATTTCATTTTCTAGTGAAGGTTTGGATACAGACTGGTCTCAGTAAGCACTTCAAAATGTAATCCAAATGTGAACATGTGACTCCACGATTCCACTCTTAAGTATATACCTGGGAGAAAAGAAAATGTGTCCACACAAAAACTTGTAGACAAATGTTCATAGCAGGATTATTCAGAATAGTCGAAAATTGGAAACAACCCAAATGTCCACCAACTAACTGATCGGTAGATGGACAAAATGTGGTATATCCAGTCAATGAAATATTACTCAGCAATAAAAACGATGAAGTAGTGATCTAAGCTATGACACAGACAGGCATCCAAAACATTATACTAAGTGAAAGAAGACAAATGAAAAAGCTGACATATTCTAGGATTCCATTTATACAAAATGTCTAGAAACGGCAAATCGATGGAGACAGAAAGTAAATTAGTGGTTGCCAGGAGCAACAGGGAGTGACCACAAATGAGACAGAAGGCTTCTTTCTGGCGTGATGAAAATGTTCTAAAATTAGATTGTGGTGATGATTGCACAACTCTGTAATGTCACTAAAAATCATTTACTTAAAATGGGTGAATTTTGTGATATATCAATTACACCTCAATGAAGCTCTTTCTTAAAAATAGAATGCAAATATTTAACAAGCATAGTTCCTGACATAATTAAAACACAATCTTAATTAATTATTGCACAGAATTAATGGCTGAAAATTTCTATGGCACGTTGCTCATAGTGGCTCTCTGACATTTAGACTATAGGATTCTTTGCTTTTGCTTATGTGTATTTTATAAACGTTCTCCATTGACCATATGACTTTCCTAACAACAAAAGCTGTGTGTCTGTTTTAAATTAAAAGCAGGGGTGGGGCACCTGGGTGGCTCAGTCAGTTAAGCGTCCAACTCTTGGTTTCGGCTCAGGTCATCATCTCTCGGTTTCTTTGTGGGGTCGAGCCCCACGTCAGGCTCTGTGCTGGCAGTGCAGAGCCTGCGTGGAATTCTCTCTCTCTGCCCCTTCTCCTTTTTCACTGTCTCTGTGTCTCTCTCTAAATAAATAAGTAAACTTTAAATTAATAATTTATTAACTCATTAAGAGCATGGGTGAATTTATTTACTTTTTTACTTACTTATTGCAGTGGGGGGGGGGGTGCTTTTCAAATTAGACAAAAACCCACAACACTAAAGGCACTCTACCAAATTTGCCATATAAAATGTTAACATTTTTCTGTGTCACAAAAACCAAACCCAAACATAACCAATAACTAAACACAAAGTTAAAACACAGAGGACAAATTGTGGAAAGCATTTGCAAATACAATGACTGACAAAAGATAATTTTCTTTATTTACAAAGCCTAGCCAAATTAGTAATAAAAAAGTTGAACCCAGTGGAAAAATAAGCAAAGAATATGAACAAGCAATTCACAGAAAAACAAATAACTGCCATTTCTTTATATAAAAAGATGTTCAGGGGCGCCTGGGTGGCTCAGTTGGTTAAGCATCGGACTTCAACTCAGGTCATGATCTTGCAGTTGGTGGGTTCAAGCCCTGCATTGGGCTCTATACTGACAGCTTGGAGCCTGGAGCCCACTTCAGAATCTGTGTCTCTCTCTCTCTCTCTCTCTCTCTCTCTCTCTCTCTCTCTGGTCCTCCCCCACTCACGCTCTGTCTCTCTCTGTCTCTCAAAAAATAAACATTAAAAAATAAATAAATAAAGTATGAGACCTAGATGTGCCAATAGGGAAATATCCCTAAGGAAGATGAGGTGAAAAAGAGAAGAGTAAAAATACATATTGTGTAAATGTTAAAACACACACACATACATATTTGGGGGAACATAAAAATGCTTATCTTTGGAAAAGAGGGACAAAGGTACTGCTGGGAAGGAAGGCTATGTACTTTTCATTTCTAACTTTCTATGTTGTTTTGCGTATTTCAAATCTGTGCCTGCATTTTTTTTTTTTTAATGCCCAGAGAGGTTAGCTAGACGATGGGGTTATGAACCATTTTTGCTTTCTTTTTTACTTTTCCATATTACAAATAACTTTAAGGGCTTTTGTTATTTGAACAGGTTATTATTTCCGGCTGCACCTCCCGTCGCAGACGTGCCAGATGCAATCAAAGAGGATACCAGATGCAGCCAGGGTGCAGCCGCAGCACGTACGTGGGAGCCGTCCTGAGCGTCCCTTCTCCCGCCCCCGGGTCCCCAGCCACTAACCTCTCCCCCGCCCCGCGCGCCGGCCTCGCTGCGCACCCCCGCCCGAGGTCGAACGTGGACAGGCTGTGCGCACGCGCGAGGGAGGGGCGCGCGGCGGCGGGGAGGTGGGGGGGACCCGCCTGGGACCCCCGATGGCAGGGGAGCACCGCGTTCGAGGGGCCCGCGAGGCCGCTAGCGATTCCCTCACCAGGCTCACTTAGAAGCTTCTTTAGGGGCGCCTGGGTGGCTCAGTCGGTTAAGCGTCCGACTTCGGCTGGGGTCATGATCTCACAGTCCGTGAGATCGAGCCTCGCATCGGGCTCTGTGGTGACAGCTCGGAGCCTGGAGCCTGCTTCACATTCTGTGTCTCCCTCTCTCTGCCCCCTCCCTGCTCATGCTGTGTCTTTCTCTGTCTCAAAAATAAATAAACATTAAGAAAAAAAAATAAAATAAAAATAGAAGCTTCTTTAGCCATTCTTCCAGGGATTTCCCTTCCCACGCCAGAATGCCTTACCTACCTACGCCCACTCCCCAACGGATACGCCCCTAATATAATAAACAGGTGCGGAGATGATGGGGCCCTTTTATTTTGTCTGTGTCTCCAAATGAGCACGTGTCACTTTTGTGATCATAAAAATCTGTTGAAAAGGATCGATAAACCACGGATATAGGCCTGTGTGAAGGCATGATGTCTACTGGATTCTAGAGAATTTCCCGTCAGGGTAACTGACCTTCTCTCCGTGCACGGAACGGAGAAGGGGGGAAACACAAAGAGGTGACAGGTGAGGGACTCTTGAAGGCCTGGCCCCACCTTTCTTGGGTGGCAGGGTTGGGGCAGAGGGACAGAAAGGAGGGGCAGCAGGCAGCTTCGGGGAAGGGAAGGCAACAAAGGAGAACAGCTGCTGTGTGCATGCTTTGAGGTCTAAACTATATTCTCCCAGTCTTGTCTTTAATCTTTATAGAATTTGCCATGTATCAGCTGTCCTCTCCATCCTGCTGATTTTAGAATTTTCTCACACTGTATCAATATGCGTACATTCACACAGGAAGCCAGAATAGGTGCGGTGACACTACCTCTCGTGCCAGGCACTAGATGGCAGAAGTTGGCAGGAAACCTTTGCAGTCACAGCCTCACTTCGCAAACTGCCAACTGAGGGAAACGTCCACATGAGTGTGGCCCCTGTGGCTTAAGTGTCTCAAACCCTATCACCCAGTTGCTCTTCTACTGAAGTGCTGACTCAGGATAGGAAGGAAACACACACACAGACACACACACACTCTTTGTTAATTTCCATTTGGGCCTCATTGGACGACTAATGCACGGGTTCTTTGAGATCCACTGGATTCCCCCAGGTGTTGTCCGGGGCGGGGGTCTCGCCTCGTGACTCTCTTGGTTTGGCTGTGTGCTTCTGAGCAGTATTTGCCTCTGTACAGGATGAATTCTCTCCATTTCAGCTCTGAGAACCAGAGTTTATTCAGGATGGAGGCTGTATGCAAAGGAGGAGGGGGGAAACTGGGGCACAAAGAGAGGAAGCTGGTCCCCATTCTTTAGCTTGCTCCCCGTTCCGGCCTCCTTTTAACACAAAGGCAGGCAGTGCTGGCAGACGTTGGAGGGTCTGTACTGAGGCCTTTCACTTCCTGGTTCCAGGATGAACTCTCCAAGCCTTTATCAGGATTTGTCCAACGACCTCTTGTGCTCGTCTTTTGACCCGATGCTTGCTCTTCTCTGATGTGGGTCCCTCACTGCAGTGTCCCCAGTCTTGGTCATGCCTCCTCCTCAGTCATCTTCCAGAGACTGTCCCGTGGGCTACTGGTGCCCACCATGACTGTTCCCACAGAATCTTTTGACAGTTCAACTGTCACCATTTCAGTTAACCCCCTTGAACATCACACCACCTTTGGGACATAATAATTCAAACAATCGGGCTTCTTTTGAGTGTCCCCACCAACTCTCGACATCATAATGGCTCCAGGAGATCCCACCATCTGCTGTTAGTCAGTAAACCCCTATGTTCCTGTTGGGGAATTCAGAACAAGACTAGCTTTCAAAAAGACAAGCATGGGGGCACCTGGGTGGTCCAGTTAAGCGTCTGATTTTGGCTCAGGTCATGGTCTCATGGTTAGTTGAGTTCAAGCCCCATGTCGGGCTCTCTGCTGTCAGCACAGAGCCCGCTTCAGATCCTCTGTCCCCCTTTCTCTGCCCCTCCCCCACTCATGCTCACTCTCACTCTCTCTCTCAAATTAAAAAAAAGAACATTAAAAAAGAACATTAAAAGAACATTTAAAAAAAGAACGATTCCTTCAAAGAAATGCTAAAATATACATGTATATTTTAAATATACATATATAAGATGTACATATATGATAATGTATATTTTAAAATATACATGTATAAAATATACATATATAAGATATATGTGATATATTTGCCCATATATATCATTTTCTAGATATGTGTCATATATATATGATAAGTTGTAATTAAACAACCATGTTTGAAAAGACTACTGTGGTATATGTTAGCTAAAAACTGCCCAGAGATATAGACCATTAACTGATTGGGTCTTCAGTTAACAGGGCTCCAAAGATGCCACGATCACTTGGATGAAGCGCTCGAATGTGACCATCAATATGAATGATGGCCGCCCTCCATGTTAATGAACAGGTATTTAAGTTTCTACGAGACCAAAGAACCAGCGGGGCAGTCGTTGACAGGTTGCCACAGTGGCTCTGAGCAGAGTAGTGTGCTGACCGTCCTGACCGAGATCTCCTGCGGTGGAAGAGAACGACTGGAAGTTTTCCCTGGGAGTAAGTACGAAGAAGAGTCAGGAAAAGATTCTTTCCTGGGGTTTCTGAGCGAAGGCTTTGTGTACTGAGGGAAACCAGGAGAAGTCTACTTTCATTATGGTGCTTTCTTGCTCAAAATCATTGGCTTCCCATTGCCTAAAGCAGCATTTCCGAAGCAAGTTCCACACAATTGCTTTTTAAAGAACTTTAATGCCTCTAATGTGTTCACATGCCCTGTAAATTCCCAAGAGGAGTACACAGAATCTAGTGTTTCCCAAACAAATTTGCTCTTGGAATCTTGTTTTCATGGAACATCTCAGAGGAACACATTTTTAGAAACGCTGGTCCACGCGATAAAGTCACGTTCTGGCATTCCAGGTGTGTGTGCTGCTTTCCTGCTTGTCCTGTTCTCCACTCCTCCAGGCTCCCAGCTCCTAACTAAAGGCTTGGAAAATTGTAAATTCTATAATCAGTCCCCATGGTCTTTCCTACATCACTCGTCCCCGCCTGCATTTCCCCCTTTCCCTTCCTGCCTCCCAGTATGACTCCCCATCCTCCCCTCCACCCCACAATGCAGTTAGTCTTAAACTCCAGTATGCGTGAGATCCCCCCTTGTTAAATGCAGATTCCTTGGCCCCACATCCAGACACTGATTTAGTAAGTTGCACTTCTAACAAGCTCCCAGGTGACACTGATACTGCCTGCCCAACGACCTCACTTTGAGGAGCATGGCCTTAGAGATAGAATCTCCCTCTGCAGAAAGGCCTCCTTTCCCACTCGCCTTGGAATTTTTAAATACTTACCAGGCCCCGGATGGTAGTCGACTTTTTCTCGAATGTGTTTTATTTCCCCACAAATCCGTAAGGATCTTGGGAGAAGGAACAATGACTTGTTCTTTTTTTTTTCTAGTTGTCTAGTTCAGTATTTTGGCTATTGTTCAGTATTGACTAGTCCAGTATTGTTGACCACGAACCACAAATGAAGGTTGGCCTCCTGTGAGACACGCACTTGGGCACTGAGGCTGTCTGTAGTGGTTGTCAGGGGCTGTGTGAGTCCATAACCCCCTGCTCCAGACAACTGCCCCCTTCTCTCTCCAACCGGGGCCTCGATTGGCTGGATTCATGCATCTATTCCTGGCCTTCACAGTGATGCGAGCTCCCTGGGAAAAGGCAACAGCCTGGTCCATCATCAAATTAGTTTCTTGCTTTGGACACCTGTATTTGTGTTGCCCAGACCCTTGCACAGGTATTTTGCGCCTTTGCCATATATCCTGGACCCTCGTGCTTGCTCTTCTACTTACTTCCTCCCTTGAGCTCCTGCAGGATCTCTGTCCTCTGAACACTGGCGTTAGCTTTTGGAATGTTCTTGTAATCCTAACCCTTGTATTCACATCTTTTGTGGCATCTTTCTCATGTTCTGACATCATGCCACATATTCGGTCATTAACTCAGAATTTTCCCTGGCTTTCTGATAGCTGTATTTGTTCATCCTCATTCATTCATTCATTCATTCATTCTCACTCTCTCTCTCTCTCTCTCTCTGTCTCTCGCTCTCTCTCACTCCCCACCCCACTCCCATCCATTCCTCACTCCTAGCTGACTCCAGGAGACGGACTAACACAGACGTGGTTCTCAGCCTGACTTTCAAATCCCAATCACTTTGTCCTGATTCCTACAATGTACACAAACTTAACCACATGCAATTACCTAGAAAAGTCTGGATTTCCCTCCATTTTAATAAAATTCTGCCTCTTGCCACTTGGAGGTACCTCTGGGTGCCAGAGGTAGCTAGAGTGAAAACTACGCAACACCGCATCCTCCGTGCTTGACGCTACAGGTTATATAAAGAATAAACCAGCCTTCAAAGACCTTATAATTTAGAAGGAGAGGCAAGACAGATAACCACAAAGAATGCGATACATTCCATGAACAAAATACAAACCAGGCAGTGAAAAAAATTCAAAAGAAGAAATTTTACGGATGGAATTGTGGTTCCTCCCCAACTCCATCCCCAACAAGATTGATATGTTGAAATTCTACACCCTAATACCGAAGAGTGTCACCTTATTTAGAAATAGGGTCTTTGCAGATGTAATTAGTTAAGGCGAGGTCCTACTGGAGTAAGCTGGACTCTATCCAATATGACTAGTATCCTTAGAAAGGGGGAAATTTGAAGACAGACATGCATGGAAGAAGAAGGCCATGAGAAGATAAAGACAGAGATTGGGGATGATGCTTCTACTTCCCAAGAAACACCAAAGCTTGCCAGGATGCCATCAGGGCCAGGAGAAAGGCATGGAACAGATTCTTCCTCACAGCCCTCAGAAAGAATCAACCCTGCTGACAGCTTGATCTTGGGTTTGTAGCCTCCAGATCTGGAAGACAATGAATTCCAGTTGAAGCTTCTTGTCTTCTGGTACTTGATGGCAAACCAAGGAAACAAGATTTCTTGTCACAGGCTATTAAGAAAGATTTCATTAGAAATGAAGATGATAAGGGGCACCTGGGTGGCTCAGTCAGTTAAGCATCAGACTCTTGACTTTGGCTCAGGTCATGATCTTAGGGTCGTGGGATCAAGCCCCAAATCAGATTCCTTCTCTCTCGCTTTCTGTCTCTCTCTCTTTCTGCCCTCTTCCCTGCTTGCACTCTCTCTCTCTAGAAAGTTTTTTTTTTTTTAATGAAGATGATAAAATTTAAGCTCAGCCTCAAAGAAAGGGCATTCAAAGAGAAGGAAAGAGCATTCAGAAAAATAGAAGGTAGAAAAACATTGAGCGTACTTGGGAACTTGAGATTAGCTTAGAACCTACAGAGGGTCAAGGAGAACAGGCAGAGAACATTAGAGAAAGAGGAGGAGAGCCATTTGTCGATATGAGTATACAAAGTTTGAAAAAATATATATCGAATTATGAAAATTTTTCCTGTAATTCTATATATAAGGTTCCCAGCTATGTATGCCCTGTAAATAAAATCTTATTTCTTATACAGAATAGAATATAGTTGCTGAACCCAGCTTTAAACATTTTACTACTGAATTTCAGACTTGAACATTCACAATTTACAGCCACTGAATGGAAGTTGTGGTATCAGAATTAAAATTTAGGCCTTATGTGTAAAAAGGAGATAATTTCAGAACAGTTTCCCTACTCACATATCAATGATATTTACAGCTTCTAATTCCATTTTAAGGGTTAACACTTGGAAACACAACACTAGGATCAGTTCTGGGATGGATGTCAAAGGGCCCGGATTCAAGGAAAGAGATCATTTCAATCTAGCTTTTTAAAAGTGGCAAAGCCACTTCCCCCAGTGCCTCCATTTCATTTCTAAAAATAGAGCAACATTTCCATTTTTTTTTTTTACCTCTCAAAAATGAGATGAGATAAAGAGATGTTCAAACAGGGATATATATACGTTTTGCTCAATTTCCTTGCAGTAGAATGAAAAGGATAGACTATATAATCTCTAATATCCCTTCCAGTATTAACATCCTAACCAGCAAAAGTGAAGAATTGAAACCCAGACACAAGCTTACAGCAGTAGAAATGGTGTGTGTGTGTGTGTGTGTGTTGGGGGGAGTGAGGGGTATGTATATACACATACACATCCATATCTATATTTGTGCCATTAGATGGCAGCCAGAAGCTAAGTCATAGCAAAGTTGTCTTCAGCTGTTTCTGCTGTCAGAAAAATTTCCCTTGGCTTTTTCTTTTTCTTTTTTTAATGTTTATTTATTTATTTGGAGAGAGAGAGAGAGTGGGAGGGGCAGAGAGAGAGAGAGAGAGAGAGAATCCCAAGCAGGCTCCACACCATCAGCACAGAGCCCAATGTGGGCCTTGAACCCACAAACCGTAAGATTGTGACCTGAGCCGAAATCAAGGGTCAGATGCTCAGCTGACTGAGCCACCCTGGTGCCCCTGACTTTTTCTTTTTTTTTTTTTTTTTTTTTTTTTTTTAATTTTTTTTTTCAACATTTTTTATTTATTTTTGGGACAGAGAGAGACAGAGCATGAACGGGGGAGGGGCAGAGAGAGAGGGAGACACAGAATCGGAAACAGGCTCCAGGCTCCGAGCCATCGGCCCAGAGCCTGACGCGGGGCTCGAACTCACGGACCGCGAGATCGTGACCTGGCTGAAGTCGGACGCTTAACCGACTGCGCCACCCAGGCGCCCCTGACTTTTTCTTTTTAACGTAGTCTCCACAGGGTTCTCAATCTCCCTCTCTCCCTCTCCCCTAACTTAAAGACCACCTTTTCATTAAATTATGGAATATGTCAAATGTTCACAAACCCATCACACACAAGTTCAGCAAGATTTTTCATACTTCCTTCAACTATCCCCCCATCTTTCTCTCTTCCTGTCTCCCTTTCCAATGAATTTTAAAGCAAACCCCAGACATCGTGTAGTTTCACTCCTTACACTTAGATGTACCCATCTAAAAAATATATGCTTATTCTTACATAATCAGAATGCCATTATGAAACTTAAAATTAATTTCTTGGGAGTCAGATCATGTCTCTTTTCAATGTTTTGAAGTAAGAATAATGGCAATATTTTACATAACTTACAATTTAACAAGAAATGATACTTGAATAATAAACCAGAGGTTTCTGATATAGCTTGCTATAAAAATGGCTTTAGAAAAGTATACATTGCAATTAGAAGTTGGAAGGCCTGAGGACTGTCTTCCCATGGATTTTATTCCATCTCAACACTGTTCTATGCTTCAGTTCCAATAACCCCAGAACGATGCTGTTACCTGAAAGGGCTCTGCTGAAGATTAAAGAAATAGCATCTGTTAATCTCATTATGTCCATTGAGGCAGGATGAGGCTGGGTGCTGGTAAATGGAGCAGATAAATAAATGTGAGGCATATACACTTTTTTTTTTCAATGTTGAAAAGTAATCACAGAGAACCTTGTCTCCTTCGGCGCACGTACTGATACTTCAGAGCACGTGTGACACATGGAAATCCTATTAAGCAGGATAGGGTGGACTTAGGTAGGAAAGTCATGCCAGAAACTACCTCTAAGTAACCCTGGGAAGATGCCTACGGCTCTGGGAAGAGACATATAAATACATGTCCATGTCATTTAGATCTTAGATTTCTGGGGAACAAGGATTTAGAAGAGGGAGTCGGGTTGATTGATAATTATTCCAGAAAAAAAAAACAACAATTCAAGTTGTCAGTAAATAGCAAAAACATTCATATTACCCACCTATTCTGCTTTCAGCAATTTATCCTAAAGGAAGAAACATAGATATAGGCAAAGATGCATTTATAAGGTCATTTGTATTGGTATTGTTTGTAATGACAAGCATTTTAAAATAACCTTTAAATATTCAACAATAAACTGGTTGAGTGACTTCCATTATAGCACCATCATGATATACTTCGTAGCCATTTACAAGTCCCTGGTAGGAATACATGGACTGACATGTTAATGTTTTGGCATTATCTTTAGTGCAAAATGTTATAAAACAGTACCAGGGCACCTGGCTGGCTCAGTCCATGGAGCATGTGACTCTTGATCTCAGGGTTGTGAGTTCGAGCCCTGCTTTGGGTGTAAAGATTACTTAAAATTAAAAAATCTTTTAGGGGTGCCTGGGTGGCTCAGTCAGTTAAGTGCCTGACTTGGTCTAAGGTCATAATCTCATGGTTCATGAGTTCAGGCCCTGCATCGGGCTCTGTGCTTACCATGTGGAGCCTGCTTGCAGTTCTCTCTCTCCCTCTCTCTCTCTGCCCCTCCCCTGCTCATGCATTCTGTCTCTCAAAATAAGTCAACTTTTAAAAAATGTTTTAAAAAAATAGAAAAAAGAGTGGAATTTCCCTTTAATTATAATTGGATATGTGTATATGTACTCACATACATACACACACACTCAGAGAAACAAGATTACACAGAGGGTTAACATAATGCTAATAGTAATTATTTCTTTAAGTAGAACGCAAAAATGTTTTGTCTCTAGATTTTTCTAGAGACATAAAATTATGTAAAAAAATTTTTTTTCTTTTAAAAATTTGACTATTGATCTGGCAACATGGAAAAATGACCTACAGTAAAATGCCATGCCATCCAGAGAAATAACACATGAAAGGAAAATAGGCGAAGGGAAAGCAAATCCTTCAGAAACACAGAGGGATCCAAAATCCTGACTGGGTCGTACATGAATTGATGATGCTCAAGGTTGTGAGCACAGTAGAAATAGGACCTAGCAACAGGTACTAAACACCAGAAGCTTGGATTTTTAATACCACACAAGGACAGGAGATGAAAGTTCAGGTTAGGTGGTAAATTCAAAATAAAGAAAATATAATATACTTGAGCAAATGAACCCCATTCACGCAACAGGATTGGCCCCTCAAGAACTTGTTCTTTTGGAAGAGTCTGAAAGAGATTTTGAAACAAGTATGTTTAAAATTATTAAAGAGATTTCTAAAAGGAAAGAATAGAACATTATGAAAAAAGAACAGGAGGATTTGAAAAATAAAATATACAGAAATTTAAAGTTACTGAAACAAAAACCTCCATAGATAGATTCTTTCCTCAAAAAAAGTTAAGTCAATGAATTAAATAAATTAACTTGCAATGAAGAGATTGTTAGAAATCTGCAAAATAGCACTGGAAAATTAGCCAGATAGAGTCCAAAAAGATAAAGAAGTGTATGAAAAAATGTGAAAAAGAGGCTAAGAGATATGTTGGATAAAAGGAAAATGTCTAGGAGACATACAAAAAGGGGAAGAAAAGAATATAGATGATGAGGTAAAAGCAGTATTTAAAGAGAATATGCTCAAGGGTTTCCTGAATTGATGACAGACATGAATCCACATATCCAATGAATCTCAATGAGTTCCAGACAGTACTGTACACATACACATACACACATCCCACACACGTATTTCTAAACCCATTGTAATGACACTGTGGACACTAAGGAAAAAAAAAATCTTAAAAACAGCTTGGGAGGGGGCGGGGGGGGGAGAATTTCTACAAAGGAAAAACAAAAATAGCACAGTTGACACCAGGAGATAATGGAATATTATTCTCAAAGTGCTTCAGGAAAATTACTGTCAGGTTAAAGTTCTCTACCCAGGGAACCTGTCATTCAAGAGTAAGAACAAAATCAAAGCATTTCAAGACAAACAGACTGAAACAGCTTAGCATCTCCAGAACTTGGTAAGAAACAAACTGATCCTAGAAGAAAGAAACAGGAGCAAGGACAATGGTACTCAGAGAATCTGGTTGCCTGTGTGTAGATCTAAATAAGCTCTAACTAAAACTAAGACAACAACACAGAGGAGATGGCAAGGGTAGGAAGGAACAAAGTGCACCTAAAAGACTGGACAACAATAACAACATATCAGATGAGGGATTATTAGAGTCAAAGCAATTCTAGGTTCTTACATAATTCAGGAGGAGGACAGAAACACAGATTAACCTTAGATTTTAAGTCAAGGATGCATGGTAAATACAAGAGTTACCAAAAAAGTAATATAGAACTTCTAACCCAGTAGAAGGAAAAGGAAGATAAAGAAAACTTCATTACCCCAATAGAAGACAGGAAAGAAGCAATGAGAAAAACAACTACAGGAGAAGACTTGGTTAATAGAAAACCTAAAGTAAGAAGAGGGAAAAATCCAAAATCTAACAGCAAACACAATACAGTATCATAGATAAATTAATTCCAGACAAAGAAGACTCATAGGCACAACCCCGCCCCCAAAATTATTATAAATAATAATGGAAAAGCTTCCCATCCCACTGAGTAGCTCTCACTTAATGCTAATAATAAAACCAGAGAATAACGACACAAAAATGAAAAAGTATAGGCCAATCTCAATTGTAAACAGGATGCAAAAATACTAAATAAAATATTGGCAAAACCAAACCTGACTGAAGATTTTTAAATAAGAAAAAAAAATCCTGCATTATTACAAGAATACAAGAATCTATTAGTTAACAAGAAAAATCTATTCATGTAATTCACCATATAAACAGATTAAGGTACAGAAACTATCTGATATTCTTAATAGATGCAAGAAAAAATATTTGATAGAATTAGCATAATCATAAATTTAAAAAGAAAAAGCCTTAGCAAACTAGGACAAAAGCTTCTTTATTTTATTTTTACATTTTTTCAAAGTAGTCTCTATGCCCAATGTGGGGCTTGAACTCACGACCCTGAGATCAAGAGTCGCATGCTCTACCAACTGAGCCAGCCAGGCAACCTGAGAACTTCTTCAAAGTGTGTATCAAAAACCTACAGCAGGGGTGCCTTACTGGCTCAGTTGGTGGGACATGTGACTCTTGATCTCAGGGTTGTGAGTTCGAGCCCATGTTTGGTGTAGAGATTACTTAAAAGTAAAATCCTAAAAAAATTCAAAAACCCTACAGCAAACATCACAGTAAATGTACAATTATAGAAGTGTTCCACTCAATCATAAATAAGATCCTTATGCATTATGCCTCTGTCAGGGAGGTCCTATCCAGAACAAGAAAAATAAAAGATATGAAGAAAAAAAAATGTTTGTGTCCTAAATTCATTGTTCTACCCTTGGATAGCAAAGGGTACTTGAATCAAAGTCAAGTCAGCCCTGCAATTGTTTGCAATTGTTAATGATGATCTTGGGCAGAGTGGGCATAAAGGAGTCGGGAAGTCTGTTGACAAAGGTGTTTTGAGAAAACAGGCTCTTAATTAGCTCTGACTTCTTGTTAAGTAGATAAAGAAAAGGTTAATAAAAACTTACAGGCCTGTGATTGTAAAATTTAAGTTAAATCTATCATAAAGTCATCCTGAGTTTTCCTGTAATATTAATATTTATTTTAATTGTTTCAGAAACTGTTGATTTATAAGTCTGTTACTGGAACATGCTAGTTGTAGGAAAGTCACAATGTCTGCTATACAAAGTGGATCACTTAAAGTTGCAATCTTTACTTGCATGGACGGTTGGTGTTTCCCTGCCAACTTCAGCGATTATTAATTCACTATGATTCCACATAGCTCACCCTGACAACTCAACCATGCATAAGAGGAACAAAGCTACAGATATTTTTCTCCTTATGAAAAGACATATTTCAAGTGAAAACAGTCACTAGCAGATTAAAACACAATGTGGAATTCTATCACATATTGAAAGAAGAAATAATACAAGAATATCAAGACAATTTGGAAGAAAAACAAGGTGGGCGTCATTGTAATTTCTCAAAACTCATTATAAATTTACAGCAACTAACAAATGTCTTCGCAGTATAGGGATAAGCAATAGACCAATGATACAGAAAAAAGGGAGCCTAGAAAAGAAACCCATGTTTCTTATGAGAACTTGAGATAATAGATGGCATGGTAAATCATGGGGAAAGACAGGGTTTTCAATCCATATGAAAAACTACGATAACTTCTCTTCTCCATACTACACATCACACACCATATGCTGGAATACCAAATAAGACTCCATTCATGGTATAGTTTATGAAACGCCACCCTCTGAAAATGTATAAAGCAGCAGGATTGAGTTGGGAGTTAAGTGGCACATGGCAAGTGAAATTATTAGGTCAAGGTAAGCGTCGTTGGGAAGGTGGCATCTTAGCACAAACTTAAAAGTGAGGAGGGAATTAACAAGCAGATGCCTGGGGAAAATGAGCAACCAGGCAGAAGAAACAGACCTTGTAAACATCCATAAACTGGAAGCCGGTGAGTCAAAGGGAGAATATTAGATTAAAATGAAGGGATGGCGGGGGCGGGGAGGGGGCGGTGCGGGCAGATTTCGTGTAGAGTCTTGTCGGCCATTGCAAGGGTTTGCCTGTTTTAGTCTGGATGAATCCGTAGCCCCTGCTGGGACTTAGAGAAGCGAAGTGATCTGACTGCCTGCTAAAAAAATCACTTTGGCTTCTCAGCAGCAAAGGGCAGAAGCCAAAAGCTATTGCACACTCCCAAGTAAGAGATGGTGATGGCTTGGACCAGGACAATAAAAAATGTTGGGATTCTGGCTGTATTTTAAACATAGAGCCTACAGAATTTCTGACAGATTGGATGTGGAATGTGAGTCAGAGCGAGGAGTCAAGGATGACTATTAATTATCATGTATGCCTCAACAACCAGACGGATAAAATCATCACCAACTGAGAAGCAGCAGGTAACATGTAGAGCAGGTGTGAACGGAGAAGACCAGCTGAGCTCTGGACATGTTAACTTGCACCTGTGTATCAGACATTCATAGGGAAATGCTGAATTAGGAATTGGACATATGCATCGGGAGTTTGGAAGAGAGGTCTGGGCTGCCATTGTCAGCATATACATGGTATTTATTTAAATCCAGGAGATTGCATAAGACACCTAAGGGGATGGATGTAGTTAGAGAAGAGGTTCAAGACAAAGCTTTAGGCAGTGAGTCCAATGTTAGAAGGTGAAGGAGATGGGAAGGACCCAGCGAAGGAGACTGAGGAGCAGCTAGGGAAACAGGAAGACAAGAGTGTGATGGCTGGAAGCGAGTGGAGAAAAGTGTATCAAGGAGGAGAGAATGATCACTTCTGTCAAATAGTGCTGACAGGTGGAGTCAGATAAGGACAGAAGGTTAGATACTGAACTAAATAACATAATGGACACCTGGAGAAGAGCAGTTCTGGAAAAAAATGTTAGGGATAAAAGTCTAAGTAGGTTCAAGAGAGGATGGGAAGAGAGGATTTGGATTCAGAAAGTATACACGTCTCTTTCAGAAAGTGGCAATAAAGAGTTGGGGGGTTTTTTGTTTTTTTTTTTTAAGATATGCACAATAAGGGGCACCTGGGTGGCTCAATTGGTTAAGCACCTGACTCTTGATTTTGGCTCACGTCTTGATCTCATGGTCATGAGACGGAGCCCCACACTCAGCGTGGAGCCTGCCTCTCTCCTTCTTCCTCTGTCCCTCTCCGGATCTCGTGCACTCTCTCTCTCTCTCAAAAAAAAAGCAAAGATATGCACAATAAAAGTACATTTGTATGCTGATGGGACGTTCCAGTAGGAAGACAAAAATCAGTCTTTCAGGATAGAGATGAGAACTGCTGGACTAGTCCTTGAATAGACGAGAGAGGAGCCAGTGCACGAGTGGAGAGGTGCACCCTAGAGAAAAGCACAAGTAGCAGGAGGCAGGAAGGTATCGAGTGCGTGACTGCGTGTGCCGGCTGTGAAATGTGATGAGCTTGTGAAAATTCTCCTGTTTACTTCAAAACTTTTTTTTAACACTATCAACACTTTTTTTTTTTTTTTTTTTTAAGCAGGCCCCGCGCACAACGTCGGGCTTGAACTCATGACCCTGAGATCAAGAGTCGCATGCACGCTCTACCAATTGAGCCAGCCAGGCGCCTTTGTTTACTTCAATTTTCATAGCCATTGGCCAAGTGGAAGGATAGGGAGGTGATATGGGAGGTAACTAAAAGAGGGGGCAAGGCGAAATAGTCATCTATGAGAGAGGAAGAAGAAACGGAATAAGGAAACACAGTAGGATTGCCAGGCAATAATCAGACAGACCCACATGAAATTCATGGTCTTAAGCTTGAGATGAGCCCCGTTGGTGTGGCTATTTTTCCTGTCCTAGCTCCGTGTCATAAAGGCAGGTGTGAAGTAGTTAGAGATGGATTCGATCTGGATTTTAGTCTTGCCAACAAGTATGATGAAGTAAGAGAGGAGCCAGAGAGTCGACATCGTATGCAAGGGAGCAGTAATAAAAAACAATGAAATTGAAGGTGGGAGATAAAGGAAAAGAGGCTACAAAGGGGTTAGTGAGCAGTGGAAAGTTAACTGGATTGACAGGTTGAAGGTCCCAGGGCAGGGTTCTAAGAATTGTTGAAGTTGGGATACTAGAAACCGATAAACCGATTTAAAAAAAAAAAAAAAAAAAAAGACAGGCGTGAAGCAGAGAATGGGATGCAGACAATTGAGAACACGAGTTAGTAAGTATAGAGTGATGGTAAGGTCCTGGGCATAACCATGGGAGTGGACAGCAGAGGTACAGTGGAGGAAATAAAACTGGAAGAAAGAGGCTTAAATATGTGAGAAGCCAGTATATTAAAAGAGTTCTCTTCATGCATCTTTTTTTTTTTCATTTATTTTTAACATTCATTCATTTTTGAGAGACAGTGTGAGTGGGGGAGGGGCAGAGAGAGAGAGAGGGAGACACAGAATCCAAAGCAGGCTCCAGGCTCCGAGCTGTCAGGACAGAGCCTGACGTGGGGCTTGAACTCAAGAACCGTGAGATCGTGACCTGAGCCGACCTCGGAAGCTCAACCAACTGAGCCACCCAGGTGCACCTATCTTCATGAATCTTGAACCTGCCATTGGATTAAAATGGGCCTAACTGTTGGAGAGAGTGAGAGTAAATCAGGAGCTAAGCTCATTAAGAAATGAGAAGGAGTGGTCTGGGGTACAGCAGCTTAACAGCAGAAGGGAAATGGAGAACTGGTTTATCCTGAAAAGTAGAACACCAGGTAGCAGCTACAATGAATTAACTAGAATTACTCATATTGCTGAAGGTGACTTTCAAAACCCTAATATTAAATGAAAAAAAACTAGTTGCAAAATGATACGTACACTGGGACACTGTTGACATAAATTTTTAAAGTAAACCCCCCAAAAAAAATTTTTTAAAGAAATGAAAACATAAATAAATAAATGTAAACCAAACAAATTATTTATGGATCAATATATTATATATAGTAAAAACATTAAAATATGTATCAGAAGAAAATATATTCCAACCTTGTGGTTGGTAGTTTTTCTGGGGATGGAGAGGTGGAATGAAACTCTGTAACACTGTAAGTCTTTAAAAATAGCCTGGAACAGGGGAGCCTGGGTGGCGCAGTCGGTTAAGCGTCCGACTTCAGCCAGGTCACGATCTCGCGGTCCGTGAGTTTGAGCCCCGCGTCAGGCTCTGGGCTGATGGCTCGGAGCCTGGAGCCTGTTTCCGATTCTGTGTCTCCCTCTCTCTCTGCCCCTCCCCCGTTCATGCTCTGTCTCTCTCTGTCCCAAAAATAAATAAAAAACGTTGAAAAAAAAAATTTAAAAATAGCCTGGAACATAGTTTTAAAAAGTGTACCCCAACTTAGCTGCAGACACTAAGGAAACAAGGCTTCGCGTGTATTCTATCAAACTCGGGATCAAAATGTGATTTTAGCAGCTGTTCTCACTGTTTACTAAAAACAAAAGCTTCTGTCTTCTCTGGTCTACCTTCCACAAACGCACATCGTTTTACATCTCAAATCTTCCTTGGACAAGACTGAACCAAAACTGATAAAAATAATACCACCAATATTGTCCTTGGTTTTGAGCTCTTTACATGATAGAAAGCCTATAAATGTGTCACCTGGCTTTTTCCGCCCTGTGTACGGATTCATGCCTGAATAAGAGGTATCCTGTGCATTAACAAAAACATATACACATATTCTTTTAACTTTTTCCCACAATACTAGCATATTTACATTTTGCTATTATCAGCTAAAATAACTTGGAAGTCTTCCCATAACAGTACATGCGAAAACTGTCTCATTCTTATTTTTAAATTTTTTTAAGGTTATTTATTTATTCTGAGAGAGACAGAGACAGCATGAATCGGGGAGGCACGGAGAGGCAGGCAGAGAATCCCAAGCAGGCTCTGCACTGTTGGCACGGAGCCTGACACGGAGCTCGAACCCACGAAACTGTGAGATCACGACCTGAACCGAAATCAAGAGTCAGACACTTCACCGACTGAGCCACCCAGGCGCCCCAAAACTGTCTCATTCTTAATGGCTTTATAGCATTTAATCGTATGGTTGTACCATAATTTTTTTTAATGACTTATTTTTTGAGAGAGAGAGACAGAGGGAGAGAGGGAGACAGTGAGAGAGGATCTGAAGCAGGCTTTGCACTGGCAGGCTGACAGCAGCAAGCCCGATGTTGGGCTCGAACTTCCAACCCGAGAGATCACGACCTGAACCGAAGTCAGACGTTCAACCGACTGAGCCACCTAGGCGCCCTTGGTTGTACCATAATTTATTTAATTTGTCCTCTATAAGACAACACTCATATTTCAAACATTTTTGTATTCTAAACAATGCTGTATGAGTATTTTTTGAACGTGTAATTTCATAAATGTATGAATGAACTTGATAGACACTGCCTCAACATCCCCATGGAGAACAGTATCAATTTCATAGGCCAATATCAATTTCCATTTTTCACAGCAGCATGAGTGCCTATCTTCCCCATACCAACGGTGTTCTCAATCTCAAATCTTAGCCCATCTGAGAAATGAAATGTGATAAACTGTCATTTTAATTTGCATTTCTCTTATGAGAGAGATTAGGCATCTCTTCCTATGATTAAGAACCATCTGTATTTCGTATCCGAAAACTGTCTCTATTAGTCAGCGTTCTTGCCAGGAGAACAGAAAGCACTCTAGGTATTACACTCAGGAAAGGATTTAATACAGGTGCTTCCAAAACCTTGGAAGAGCTGGGTGAAAGGGAGGTCAGGGAAAGCTGCCAGCAAATTCAGGAAATCCACAAGTCACAGGAATTACAGGAAACCACGGCGGATGATCTCAGCTGCCTGTCGCACAGAAGCAGATGATTAACAGAATGCAAAAGCCCCTGCGAAACCTCACGTATGCCTTCGGAACGAGCCGCGAGGCCTGCCCTCTGATGCTGAGGGAACGATAACGGCTTCTATTTCTCTTTTGTTTTTCAAGTGGTACGTGTGCCTCTCATTGGTAGACTGAAAGTAAAATCCTCTTAGCAAGAGGATCAAGGAAATGTGGTTTCCAGGCCTCCAGCCCCTAGACACGGAGGGAGAGTTTAGAAGGCAGGTTTATTTATTTTTGGGACAGAGAGAGACAGAGCATGAACGGGGGAGGGGCAGAGAGAGAGGGAGACACAGAATCGGAAACAGGCTCCAGGCTCCGAGCCATCAGCCCAGAGCCTGACGCGGGGCTCGAACTCACGGACCGCGAGATCGTGACCTGGCTGAAGTCGGACGCCCAACCGACTGTGCCACCCAGGCGCCCCTAGAAGGCAGGTTTAGTACCAACAGGTAATGCCCGGCAGACTCCACCGCATTGTACCCGGAGCTCACACACATCCCGCCAGCAGGGTTGAAACTTCCAAACATCATGCCTCCACCTAAAGTGCAGCAACCATCCTCCATGCCATCAAGGCGTCTCCCCCACATTCCTTCAGCTCCCCAGTGAAGTTCTATCAGTCACTCTCCATCTCTGAGGCTTATGCCTCTTCTAGTTTAATACCACCTGCCTTGGCCATCCTGTAGCTTGAACACTAAACTAAAAAGGGTGGCCACTGATGACACGCTGTATATAAAATAACAAAGTAAAAGGAGAGGAAGAAAAAGGGACACAACTGATTAATATATAAAACCCACATTTTGAAAAGCAAGGAGAAAATAGGCATCGTCACTCAAGTCCTTGTTTCTGCAACTGCTCTTGACGGGATCATTGATACTTACAACTTTCTTGTACTACTCATCCTCTGTTCTCTTTGTCTTTAGTCAAAACCTCAGTTAATTGAGATTCTCTACCTGGTGGATGACCCAAATCTTCACTCCTAAAGAATCAGTGGCATTAGGGTTCTGCCCACTTGATGTTGCTGTAGCCTTCTATCCATTTTACCTCCACACACAAGTAGTAAGAAGTGTTCTAGGAACGACTATGGGAACATGTTTGCGTGTGTGCATTCTATCAGACAGGAAGTTTGGGAGGCTTTTATTTGCATTATGAATGGGGAAAAAAGTTCTGGACTTTGAGTCCTGTGTTCTTCTGTTGCCTGGATTCTGTTCGGTCATGGTTCTTAAAGCAACACTTGTGATTTGGCATATCCAACTGCATATACTATTCAAAAGATCATTGAGAGGGGTTACAAATAGGATTTTTCCAGGAAAAGCAGACCAGTAAGAAATAAACACTTTGGCAGCAAAAGCACAAGCAACAAAAGCAAAAATAAATAAGTGGGATGACATCAAACTAAAGTGCTTCTGTACAGGAAAAGGAACAATCAACAAAATGAAAAGGCAACCTACCAAATGGGAGAAAATATTTGCAAATCACACATCCGATAAGGGACTAATATCCAAAATATATAAAGGACTCATACAACTCAAAAGCAAAAACACTAACAACTTTTAAAATGGGCAGAGGAACTGTTTTCTAAAGAAGACATATGAATGGCCAACAGGTACGTGGAAAGGTGCTCAGCATCACTTATCATCAGGGGTGTACAAATCAAAACCACAATGAGAGATCACCTCACACCTGTTAGAGTGGCTACCACCAAAAAGACATGAGATAATCAGTGTTAACAGGGGTGTGGAGAAATGGGACTCCCAGTGCATTACTGGTGGGAATATAAATTGGTGCAGCCACTATCAAAAACAATGTGGAGGGTCCTTAACAGTATTAAACAAAGAGCTGCCGTATGATCTAGCAATCCCACTTCAAGGTATATATCCAAAGGAAGTGAAAACTGGATACTGAAGATATATGCACTCTCATGTTGACTGCAGCACTCACAATAGCCAAAATATGGAAACAACCTAAGTGTCCGTCCATGGGTATATGGATATAGATGCAATACACACACACACACACACACACACACACACACACACACACACACACACAATGTAGTATTATTCAGCCATGAGAAAAAAGGAAATCCTGCCATTTGCGACAAGTTGGAAAGACCTTGAGGGACATTATGCTAAGTAAAGTAAGTCAGACAGAGAAAGACAAATACTATATGATATCACCTTTACACAGAGTCTATAAAAAAAACAAAAAGTGGTGATTGCCAGGGTTTGGGAAGTGGGGAAACAGGGAGGTATTGCTCAAAGAGTACACAAAGACTAACAAGTTTGGGGATCTAATGTACATAGGTAATAGTATTGTTTCATATACTTAGATGTCTCTAAAAGAGATCTTAAATGTTTGTTGCCACAAAAAAGAAATGGTGGGTAACTATGTATGGTAATGGGTGTAAAAAAAAAAAAAGTAACTGTGATGGGATGGAGGCGGTGTGTTAATACTATTGTGGTAATAATTTTGCAATTTATAAATGTATCGAATCAACTTTGCATACCTTAAAGGTACAGTGTTGCCTGTCAAGTATATCTCAAGGGGGGGGGGGATCAAATGATCATAAAGGTTAAAAAAAGGAACCCTAAATTTGAAAATGGCATGACTGAAAATTATGTATACTTTATTCCACAAAAGCAAAAACCTTTCTCTTGAGACAAATTATATAAACATAAGAACAGTCATGATAGGTGAATGTCTGAATTAAACTATCAGTGTGATTCTACAAATTAAAACTTTTATTAGGGCACAACTTTGGGACATTCATTCAACAAAAATTCATTTATTATTAAAAAACAAATGACCAAAAGAAAATCCTACTACTTCATAAACCCTGAGAATTGCTTCATCCAGTTAGGATCCATTGATTTACAAGCCTTTGAGGATGCATGGGACCTTGAAACACCATCTAGACAAGTGATTCTTAGCTTTTTAAGGTTGAAGACCCATTTGAGAAGGACATGAAAGTCAGGGACATTTCTCACTAGAGAAACATTCTAACGTAACATCAGAATTTCACTTACAGAACAAAATCGAGTTTTGCCCTTGTCAACAGATCACAATGGAGGAAACATGTTTATACAAGGGTGTGGGGTAAAAGACATTTTCAGACTGTTCTTATGAAAAATGTTTTAAATCTGGGATTCAGGGAATTAGTTTGAGAGCATTCATAGAGATTTCTGAGGGTTGATGAATCTCCTTAAAATTACATGCAAAATTTTGCAGGTATAGTCTAGTCAGTAAGTTATATTCCTGGGTTCTTCATACTCTGTAATGCATTTTCACCCAGATTATATTGTCCACTCATAAAAAACATCTGAGAAAAGTAAGGTAGGTATTATTCAACACATGAGAAAATGAAGTTTCAGAAAGATTAAGGCAGAAGGTAAACCCACTCAAGGTCACATGTAATATTAGAACCACAAAAAGTAGTGTGCTATGCAGAAAAGCTGTAATCTAAACTTCATTAGATGTGGCTTCTAACCCAAATTTTTGTCTAACATGTGGTAGATAACGTTGAGCAAGTTACTTAACCAACCTCTCTAGGTCTTAGTTACATTATTTACAAAAGGATCTGAAGGAAAGCATACGCATGGGGAGGGGATATGATCATTCCCTGCCTACCTCAGAGCTGTAAGAATCAACTGAATTTGTATAAATGCACTTTTAGACAAACAGCAATGCTGCTATTAACCTGTGGGTTAGAATTTGATGTACAAATCACCTAAAAACTTTTCAAGTCTTGCCTAAAATAAATAAATAAGTAAGTAAGTAAATAAATAAATAAATAAAAAGCTATGAGTTGCAAATGTGACACTTATCATACTGAACAAATTGTTGACCATGAGATACTTCCTAGACTTCTGGGTGGCTCTAAGTACAATGGGTCCAAGGACACTGATCCTGTCCATAATCCCTCTGGGATCCCCAGAGCACAGAATAAGAGGGTGCTGAACAGTGATACTGAAAACCTCACGAATGCCAATGAAGTTAGGACCCTGTTCATTGTTTGGAGAGCCATCCCAAATTGGGAACTGACAGAGGCTTACTGAACGATCTGGAAGACCAACTGATCTCTGGCTTAGCAGCAATGAATACTGCCCTGGGCAGCAACAGTTGCCAAAAACACCTTTGTAATTCTGGATGCAACAAACTGCACTTGAAGAGAGAACCAAAGCACTTCTTCAAAAACAAACTAACAATTGTAACTTCTGTAACAATCCAAAGGTACTTTTTCTGAACAGACAAGATAGAGGATACTAAGAGAAGCCACAGAGTTAAGGGCTGAATGGGGAGGAAAACAATAAAAGTTAGCCAATAGAAGCTAATCAGGCACGCACTAATTCCCCAACTGGGGAGAGGGGGGGGAACCCTTAGACCTCTAAAAACAGGAAGTCAAGGTGGGTCAATCCAGGGCTATACAGAAAAGAGACTAGTCAGCACCATACCTTACTACTCCAGGTTCAAGACCTGGAGAAAAAAAAAAAAAAATCTCAAAAAAATTAGAAATGTAAAAAATATTGGGGCACCTGGGTGGCTCAGTCAGTTGAGCTTCCAAATTTGGCTGAGGTCATGATTTCACGGTTCATGGGTTTGAGCCCCACGTTGGGCTCTGCGCTGACAGTGCGGAGCGTGCTTGGGATTGTCTCTCCCACACTCTCTGCCCTCGCTTGCTCTCGTGTTCTCTCTCTCTCTCTCTCTCAAAAATAAACACTTTTTTAAAATGTAAAAAATATAATCATTAAAGATACTAGAACACAACCCAAAGAAAAGTAGAAGAAAGTAAAGAATAAAAGTATAAATCAATGAAACAGAAAACAGACTACCAAAAACAAAGCCGGTCTTCAACAAACAGTGCTGAGACAACTGGACAGCCACATGCAGAAGAATGAAACTGGAGCACTTTCTTACACCATACACATAAATAAACTCAAAATTGATTAAGGGCCAAAATATGAAGCCTGAAACTGTAACAACCCTAGAAGAGAGCAAAGGCAATGATTTCTCTAAGGCAAGGGAAACAAGACAAAAATACATTATTGGGACTATAGCAAAATAAAAAGCTAATGCACAGCAAAGGAAACAATCAACAAAACTAAAAGACAACCTACTGAATGGGAGAAGATATTTGCTAATGATGGATCTGCTAAAGGGTTAGTATCCAAAAATATATAAAGAATTCATACAACTCAATCCCAAAAAACATCCCAGTTAAAAAATGGGCAGAAGGCATGAACAAACACTTCTCCTAAGACATCCAGACGGCCAACAGACACATGAAAAGATGCTTAACATCACTCATCATCAGGGAAATGCAAATCAAAACCACAATGAGATACCACCTCACACCTGTCAGAATGGCTAAAATCAAAACCACAAGAAACAACACGTTGTTGACAAGGATGTGCAAAAGAAAGAATCCTCATGCACTGTTGGTGGAAATGCAAACTGTTAACAGCCACTGTAGAAAACAGCATGGAGGTTCCTCAAAAAATTAAAAATAGAATTACCAGACGATCCAGTAATTCCACTACTGGGTATTGCCGAAAGCATACGAAAACACTAATTTGAGAAGTTTTATGCACCCCTATGCTCATTGCAGCATTATTTACAACAGCCAAAGTATGGAAGCAGCCCAAATGTCTAGCAATATAGGTGAATGAATAAAGAAGTGGTGTATATATGTATACACACACACACACACACACACATACACACTCACGACGGAATATCATTCAGCCACTAAAAAGAATGAAATCTTACCATTTGCAGTAACATGGATGGACCTAGAGTATAATGTGAAGTCAAATAAGTCAAAGAAGAATACCGTATGATTTTACTCATATAAGGAATTTAAGAAACGAATGAACAAAGAAAAAAGAGACAAACCAAAAAAACACAGACTCTCACCTATAGACAACAAATTGATGGCTACCAGAGGGGAGATGGGTGGAGGGGATGGGTGAAATAGGTGAAGGGGATTAAGAGTACACTTAACTGGGGCACGTGGAGGCTCTGTCAATTAAGCATCTGGCTTCAGCTCAGGTCATGATCTCCTGGTTCGTCAGCTGGAGCCCCACAGCAGGCTCTGCGCTGACAGTGCAGAGCCTGCTTGGGATTCTCTCTCTCCCGCTCTCTCTCTGCCCCTCCCCCACTGTCTCTCTCTCTCAAACAAAAAAAAAAAGAGTACGCTTATCATGATGAGCAGTGAGTAATGTATAGAACTGTTGAATTCAGTATACCTGAAACTAATATAACACTGTATGTTAACCATACTGGAATTTATAAAAAGAAGAAGAAAGAAAAAGAAAAATTAAAAGAAAAAAGCCAAATAAAGCAAAAGGTAACTCTTTGAAGACTAACATAATGGAAATACATCTGGCAAAACTGAGAAGGAAAAAAAGTATATACAGAGAGATAACACAAATATATATTATGGCTACAGATATAGCCAAGATATAAAAATGCAGTAATACTAATAACACTTTGTATCAAAAAACCTGAGAAAAATATAACTCATTGAAACTTACCATTAAGAAATGATGAAAAGCTTGAATGGTCCTAAACAATAAAAGAAACTGAACAAATAGTTTTTTTCTTAAAATCTTCCCACAAGCAAAATATCATACCCAGTTTCACAGGCAATACTAGCAAAATTTCAACGAAGCAATCAATCCACTTTTTAAAAAGCATTTAAAAATGATTACAAAGATACAATTCACAAAACATTAATTTCACCATCTCAAAGTGTACAATTCAGTGGGTATTAGTATATTCACAGTTGTGCAACCATTCCCACTAATTCTAGAACATTTCTATCATCTCAGCAATAAACCCCGTGCTTGTTAGCAGTCACCTGCAATCCCCACGCCCATTCTGTTAATTTGGTTGATTGTTTCTAAACCATCTTTTGGTCTGATGCTATTTTCTGTTTCATTTATTTCCACTCTAATATTTACCATTTCCTTTCTTTTAATTGTTTTGTAGTTTGCTATTCTTTCTCCAGTTTCTTAAAGGCAGATAGATGTTTAGGTTAGTGACTTGAGCCCATTCTTTTTAAATGTAGGGATTTAAAGATATAAAGAAATTCCCTCTGAATCCTGCTTTCATTGCATCCCATACATTGTGTTTTGTGGTTTTCATCCCTCTTGAAAGATTTTCTAATTTCCCTGTGATTTCATCTTTGACCCACTGGTTATTCAGGAATATGTTGCTTGATTTCCACAGATTCGTGAATTTTCCCAATTTAATTGTTATTAATTTTTTTTAATTTTTTTTTTAATGTTTATTTAGTTTTGACAGAGAGAAAGACAGAGCATGAGCAGGGGAGTGGCACAGAGAGAGGGAGACACAGAATCCGAAGAAGGCTCCAGGCTCTGAGCTGTTAGCACAGAGCCTGACGCGGGGCTCGAACTCACAGACCGCGAGATCATGACCTGAGCCCAAGTCGGACGCTCAACCAACTGAGCCACCCAGGCGCCCCTGTTATTAATTTCTAATTCCATTCCATTTGTGGTCATAGAACATGCTTTGTATTTCTAGCTTTTTAAAAGTATTGAGACTTGTTTTGTAACCTGACATTTTATGGATTCTGTTCCACACGCACTTGAGAAAAACCGTATCTGCTGTTGTTGCTGGGTGGAGTGCTCTGTGTAGGTCTCTCAGGCCTATCACGTCGTCCAAGTCCTCGAGTCCCTTACTCATGTCTTGTTTTTCTATCCATTATTCACAGTGAGGAATGGAAGTTGCCAACTGTTATTGTTGAATTGTCTATTTCTCCTTTCAATTCTGTCAGATCGGGCTTCGTGTATTTTGAGGATCTGTGATTAACGTGTGTGTGTGTGTGTGTGTGTGTGTGTGTTTATAATCGCCATATATTCTCAATGGAATGAGCCATTTACCATTACATATTGTTCTTGTCTCCAACAAAAACAAAAATATTAGCCTTAAAGTCTATGTTGTGTGTGGTTCTCTCTTGGTTACTCTTTGCATGGAATATCTCTTTCTATTCTTTTAATCTATTTGTGTCTGAATCTAAGGTGAATCCTTATAGAGAGCAAAGACTTTGAATCAAGTTTTTAAATCCATTCTGCCAATCACCCATTTACGTAGCACCTTTCTTTGAGGCACCCTCAAAAAGCCCTATGGCTATGCAACGTGGATTCTGAAAACCACTGATTTAATACATGCAGGAATTACTTATGAAGGAAATAACCCAATTTTATTCCAGAATTGTCAGTAACTTGCCATGTAACCTAGAACCACTTTCTTTTTATAATAAAGATGAGGGGCGCCTGGGTGGCGCAGTCGGTGAAGCGTCCGACTTCAGCCAGGTCACGATCTCGCGGTCCGTGAGTTCGAGCCCCGCGTCAGGCTCTGGGCTGATGGCTCGGAGCCTGGAGCCTGTTTCCGATTCTGTGTCTCCCTCTCTCTCTCTGCCCCTCCCCCGTTCATGCTCTGTCTCTCTCTGTCCCAAAAATAAATAAAAAACGTTGAAAAAATATATATATAATAAAGATGAAAAATGAAAAACATGACAACATTTGATGCTATCAGAGCAACTATTTTAAAACTGAAAAACATTCAGGATATATTTAGAGATCCTCTACTATCCTGTCCTAACACCTACTCTATTAATATGCAATATGTAATTATAATATGCAATTAATATTGCATATTAATATGCAATATGCACCGCCAACAGCGATGGCACCAATCCATGGGTAGTAAATACTGTTGACTGCCTACCCCAAGGCTATTTTCCCCTTCTCGTATGATAATGCCCTAATTCAGTTTCTTTTATTTGCCCTTCTCCTCTCAGAAAAACGGTATTTTGGTCTATTAGGTGATATCATTCTCCTCTCCGCTAAATAATTTAGAAAGATAAGAATGTCACCCAGTTTGGGTCAATGGGATGTACAGAGATGTCCTTCCTGAAGCCCTCCCTACCTCTGGACTTATTTTGAGAAATAATAAATCTTGGGGCACCTGGGTGGCTCAGTCGGTTAAGTGTCCAACTTCAGCTCAGGTCATGATCTCACGGCTTGTGAGTTCGAGCCCCATGTTCAGCTCTGTGCTGACAGCTCAGAACCTGGAGCCTGCTCCAGATTCTGTCTCTGTCTCTCTCTCTCTCTCTCTCTGACACCCCCCTCCCCCCAACTTATACTCTATTTCTCTCAAAAATAAACATTTAAAAAAAAATTTTTTTTTAAGTAATAAATCTCCATATTAAGTTAGTCTATACTAGGCTTCCTATTTAGGCCCAAAATTCTACAACCTTTTGATTAAATATTTCTCAATATGATCAAAAAATAAGCTTTAACTTTTCTTTTAATATTTTATTTAAAGACTTCAGTTTTAAACATCTTTAAGACATTCATCAATCCATTTATTTATGTTACCTTTAACATTATAAATTTAACTTCAAGTGGCAGAAGAAACAGAAATACGTAATGAGACTATATTTTAGCAGTGTGTCTTCAAATAGGGAAACCAAAAGAAATGCTACCACCAAAACAAACCAACCAACCTAATTTATTAGGCATGTCTATGTTTTATTTTCCTTTACATGATTATTTTTTTTTGGAAAATTTCACTTTCAAAGAATCAGGCCTTGCAAACAGAGCAGCTAATCTTTCCAAAAATAAAATCCAGTATCTAGATTCTCAGAACTCACAAAACCAAATGGAAATGTCTGGTTGTCAGCCAATAGTGTCATGCTCACATCAGTTTCATATCACAGGGAATAATCTAGAACTAATTTCAGTAGGCAAGTTCCAATTCTAAATATTACTAAAGACTACCACTGTTATTCCCAACTGTGTTGACAATTGTCTTATTGCTGAATTGTACATGATAAATTTTCTTTGGCAACTTTTTATACTATTAAGTAACACAACTGGACAACTATAAAGGCTTGAATTAACTCAGTATTTCAAAAATTTCAAACTTCACTGTAATTATTTAAATGTAATTTCTTATAGATGCATCTATAAGAAACATGCCTAATGTAATAGAATGACAACAAAAGAATTGCTAAATAATCACTACTAAAAGCTTTTCAGATGTATGTACAAGTATATAATTGAACTCAAACACCAGGGAAAATATTACGATGTTAGCTCCAATTCACTACCAGACTTTATGTGCTAAAGGATAAAAAAATTAAATGTAGAAACTAAAATCTAGGTTACCTGTTAATTTTTCTGGAAGGCTCTTTCAAATGGGTTCAAAATGGCCTAAAAACTGGCCAGAATATAATATGAATTCTCACTATAATACTTCATAAAATTAAGTATATTGATAACTTAATAATTTTTAATTCTTATTCTACGGAATAAGCCTATTTTGGAGGCTTCACAAAATATTACCAAGAAATTTTAACAGGAAGCTCAAGTCCAGATGTGTAGCTAGGAAATCTTTTCTATATATAACAAAATCACCAACTTAAATTATAAATGGCTTCCGCTAAATACTACCACTCCACACTTCACACAACGTAAATTAAAATAGGTATGGCAAAAAGTGCGCTCCGAAGCATGTTCACGTTACAAAGATAAACGATCAACTACAGCCAGCAAAAATACAGATAGGCATATATGCAAACCTTTGTATGCAAACTTTCATGAGTAAGATGTAAGAAATGATTCGTTTTGATAATTTTATGTACAGCTTGTTTACAATTTAAAACAAGTACGACCGAAAACATTTCTATTTAAAAGCCACAATAAAGCCCCACGAGATACTAAATAACAGTCTTACAAACTGGTCTCTCAAGAGAATAACAACTGAGGACGGTATTCTAAGAAATGCCCTCTTCTTGATCGATCATTTCTGTTTTAACCGAAAAGACATCTGCCAGCATATGTTTTGGAATTTCTGAGCCTCTGACTCTCAACGCGTAACAAGCATTCTCCACTTTGGCCAGACTTTGTTTCAAAGTATACAACTTCTTAGAAACCTCGTAAGGTCCAGTATTGCCAATGAATGAAAACCCATCATAAACCTGACGTAAAAACTGGCTCACTTCAAAGGGGGTGTCAATGTCCCCATTCCCCACACTGTTAATACACATCCGCATCAACTCTCCAGTTAAATCAGCCACTCCCAGAAGGTAATCAACAGGTGTGATTTTCAGTCTCCAAGTACCAAACTGCTTATCCTGTGCATCAGAGGAGGGCTGGCAAAGAAAACACACACACACACAAAGAAAATACAACGTGAAAAAGAGTGAATATGCATGTATCACATTTATTATAAAGTATAAAATCAAGAGCAGATCAGTCATGCTAATCTCTAAATAAAATGATCTTTTTTGCTTAATGACCATTTGGGACGCTACAAGAAGAACTCATGCCCTGGGTAGAAAGCTGAACTAAATGACTTCAAGATAATTTCATAATCTAATACTGTAGCACTTTAAAATCAACTATTCCCAACGTCACTTGACATACAAAATAAAATTAAAACATTCTGAAAACAAAGTCTGATGACTTTACTGCATGACGGTCACTTAGTTATCTAAATGACAAGTCATAAAGCCCTCTAGGTTGGTGATACACTCACGTTTTCCTAAGTCCCTTACAGTCCCTTTCTGGCCTCTCTTCCATCCCCACTCAGCACTGACCATCATGATTTATTACTCTCTTGTTACATCCTCCTCAGTGCCCTTAGATTCCTTTGTGGGTTTGTTTGTTTTTTTACTGCACCTGCCCAACAAAAACACAACCCTGCATCAATATTAAAATCTACTCGCACTAGTGCTTTATTCAAGTGGCTGAGTACCACAGAGCTAAAAAAAAAAAAACCCAAAAAACAGTAATGATAGTCACAGCTATACAGAATTTATACAAATTACTCACCAATCCTTTTTACTTATTCCTCTAGTTCTCTCTCCTGACTCTTCAGACACTGTTCCAAACCTTTACCAGAACTCTCCTTAGCCCCCTACTCAATCCCAAACCTCTCCACTCTGAGTAGACAATCTTGTCTACTGTCACTGAGCTGGCCATGTGCCAGATCACCTGGCACAAGCTCTCTCAATTACCTTATTCCTACAAAACAAAACAAAACCAAAAAAAACTTATTTACGTCCATATCCATCTTTACCTTCTATCCTCCAGTCTCAGATGATGAGTTGTCCCTCCTCTTGTTTGAGGTTAACTCTTCCAAATGACCTTGACCCATCTCCTCCCACCTCTTCCAGGACCTTGCTTCATAAGGTGTATGCCCTTGGGCAAGTTATTTCATCTCTCTAAACCTCAGTTTCCTCATCTGTAAAATGGGATAACAGTACCTACCTCAGAGGTTTATTTTAAGGATGAGATAACATTTACCAAGTTCTTGGCATAATGCCCAACACAAAGTAAATACTCAATAAATGTTAGCTGCTATCACCATTACCATCATGTCAATCTCCTCTTTCCACAGCAATTTTTTCCTTGCTCTACTGGAGCCTTTCTGGAAGAGGAGATGCCTAAATTGTTATTCGAAGTCCATATGAGACTCAGCTAGGTGAAGTTGCAATTATACTAGAGGCCATTTTAGGCAGAGAGAACCGCAAAGGCATGCAGGTGAGAACTGTGTCGTATGTTTGAGGAACCAGTGAGGTATCTCCTTGAGTCAAGTTTAAAGTAAGAAATGGTACAGGATGACTCCAAAAGGACAGTCAGGGGTAGAAAGTCACATTAAGGAACGTGAACTTTAATCACTGAGAAATTTAAATGGTTTTGACAATATTCTCAACAGGCAAGTCAGAACAAAATACCTTCCCCTATCAAATCCCAGAAGTTTTAGCGCCAAGAATCTTTAGCACTAAAAGGAAAAACTATTTATGAATGTGGTCTGGTTTTGAAAAGCATATGTGAATATTATGACACCATAATCTTCAAATAACTTACTACCTAAATCCTGAAAACAGCGCATTTACTCTCAGTTTCTCTTGACACTCTTGCCCTGATATTTTCATTCTCGATTAGAAAGAACTTGAAAGAAGGGTGTGGTAACTTCGGAAAGAGGATCAAATAGGCTCTTTACTTCTTTCTGCAATGCAGTCTTCACTAAACACATAAAAGACATACAGGAATTTTACTTCTCAAAAATGAATATCCTCCTTCATAAACTTCCTATAATTTTAAAAACTGAGAAAATATATACGTGGCTTCCTTAAAGTAAGTTGTATCTGTCATGCCAAATTAACTCTGACCTTTTGATGCTAACATTTTAGTTAATATTCAAGAAAACAGTATTTCTACAGCTTCCTCCATCTTCTGCCTGCCCATTCCGGCTCTGAGTAATGTTAAAAAAAAATAAATAAATAAAATAAAGAAAAAATTATGAAAAATAAAGACAGGAAAAAACTAATTTTATCCTTAAGTGTATTGGTATCTCAGGAAGTACCAAATATTCAAAATCTCCTCTTTCATTGCCTGAACACTATATATTGAAACCCAGCGTAAAAATAGTATTCACTTGAAAGTCAAACTGCAAAAGTTTCTCTTTTCTTAATTCGGAATAGCTATAGAATTTTCAGATACAAGTTTTAGGGACTTAGTAAGCGATTAAGAGCTCTCAATATAATAACAATTTTATATTAACTGACTATTGAGCACACATGGGTCATATGCTGTATACACTGCCTAATTGAAAACCTTTCAATCAAATCCTGTAAAACACTCCTTTGAGGTAGATACTTGGTGCAAGGGTTCCTGCAGCACACTCTGAGAAACAGTGGCAGGGTGGACAAGGGCACCTGGCTTACATTTCAAAACACCTGGTTTCAAAGTTTAGCTCTGTCACACTTAATTAGTTGTGTGGCTTTTGAGAAGTTATTTAAATTCTCTAACGCCCACTTCTTTGCAAAATGAGAGTAAAAATTCTTACCTCATACAGTTAATGAAAGAATTAAATGAGATAGTGCTTACGAAAGGCCCACTGTAAATGCACAATAAAATCAAAAGTGGACTTAACAGGAATCACTTAACAGCGCTTTAGGTGAACAGCATTGTTTTCCCCCCAACATACCCATAGCTGTTCTTGTTCCTTCCACTAACAAAACTATTTTAAAAGACCGTTTCCTTAGTTGGGAATCTTGGAAACCACACTCTAGAAAAGAACACTACTGTCTCAATATTCTTAGCATTATAAGCCAGCAAACCTCCTATAACCATTATACGGTTACATAAATTATATAAAAATGTGAAGTGATTTTAAATTCTTACGGTCTTATTTTCTTTTCCATATTCTTCTGTTGTAAATATCAATTGTTTATTAATTTCATCCATACTGATAAGTGATCGTGTTTTGATGAAGTGTTGAAAAGAGACTGCCTCCACATACTCCTGCAGTCCTGAAATACCAACCAAGAAAATTGCTAAGGAACAACCATTACATTAGTCAGACTGTCATTAATAAAAAAAACTTCAAATTGCACAACACCTAGCTCATCAAAAGCTTAATGGATGCCTAACTATAATGGTGGCACTGGATTCAATACTTAGACTACTAAGAATTACCTGGGGATAGATGGTGGGGATCAGTACTGAACACAGCAAACATTTCTGTCACTGAACTTTACGAACAGCTCAAATACAAATGGATTCAAGTTCTTCTTTCTACTTCATGCGGCATTAGTCTTAGAAATCTACTCTCTCTGCTATGGGGAAATGTCAAAGATTTTTAGAAAAAAAATTGATTTAAGGAAAGGCTATTATAAAAATTATTAAGGCTTTAACAGAAACGATACAATTAATTTTTGCTCTCTGAAGCAACAAAACAGATAATGACTTAATCAAATGAAGCATAAAATTAAACACCATTTGGATCTTTCTTGAAATTTTAATAGGTAGAAAACACTTTAAATAATGCAGAATAAAGTGTCAAAATACAAAATACTATTTTTCTCCTCCTACTCCAAAATGGATCTAAGAACAGATAACTCCTTTCCACTTTGATAATTTAAATTAAAAAAAAGAAACAGGGGCACCTAGGTGGCTCAGTCAGTTAAGCGTCCGACCTTGATGTGGGCTCAGGTTATGATCTCATGGTTCACGAGATTAAGCCCGTGTAGTGCTCTGCACGGACTCACTGACAGCACAGAGCCTGCCTGGAAATCTCTCTCTCTGCCCCTCCCCCGTGTGCGTTCTCTCTCTCACTCTCTCTCTCTCTCAAAATAAAAACATTAAAAAAAAAAAAAAAAAAAAAACAAATGAGCAATACAATCTTGTATCAGATGTAAGTTCTACAAAATTAACACTGAATTAAAACAAATTTTGGTAAAGGTCGAAAGTAGTACTATACTTTTTCAAGTGTTTTAAAACAACTAAGTTCTAGGACACCTGGGTGGCTCAGTCAGGTAAGCATCCGACTTCAGCTCAGGTCATGATCTCATGGTTCATGAGTTCGAGCCCCACATCTGGCACTCTGCTGGCAGTCAGCATGGAGCCTGCTTCGGATCCTTAGTCTCCCTCTCTCTCTGCCCCTCCCCTGCCTGCACGCACTTTCTCTCTCTCTCTCAACAATAAAAATAAAAAAACAAACATTAAAAATATATACATGTATAAAAACCAAAGTTCTATGGCCACAATTTTCAATATTAGTTTATTATGGCATAATCTATAAGATGATTCAGGGAAAAAGTATTTCTTAAAATGATTATCATTACTGCTGGGTTAAGAAACAGTATTCTTTGTAAAGGCTTTATTGTAGAAACAAGAGAAGAAGGAATTCTGACTCCAGAAAGAAAACTCAGGACTGAGTAGAATCTCCAGAGTCCAAGCTGTCTCCCTGGCACCTGGGAAGAACACTCCCAGCCCTGACACCAACAGTCAGGCGTGGCGGCCGCAGCGCTGAGGCTCACCCCACTGTGGTATCGTCGCATCAAATGCCGCAGCAGGGTCAAAGACACAAAAGGAAGTGGATGACTTGGTTCTGATAGCAGTAAGAGGAAACAACTGAATGAAAATATCCTGACTCATTTGGGGCCACGAGTGATGTTGAAGCAAGGTCAGAAATCGGTGCCTTTAGCTGACAGAACAGGACATGATAGAATAGGTCACTGTTTAATAAACTATAACATGCTGAGAAATGAAACAATAAACTTCAGGTTGACAGGATAGATAACATCTTCTACGTTTACAATAAAAAATATTTTTGTAAAATTTTAGTTTTAAGAATAGGTGACCACCCACTTCTCTTTCCCAAAGACAATCTGTACTTCACATTTCCTTCCAGAAAGAACTTCGTGCACACAAAAAGAAAAAGCAAAACCTAAGGACCACTCGCTGTATCTGTCAATAGGCTCTCCTTCGGTCAGCTCTTATGAATGAGCCACACAGAAGACACGTGCGCAAGGATATTCATCATTATAATCATTATAGCAAAACAGTGGAAAAACTTGTAAAGATCAATAATAGACATCACTTGCCAATTTACCGTCTCTCAGCTCCACTATTTCGGATAATGGAGGCGGACTCTAAAACGTTTCTCCTTTGCCAGCTGGCACGGTATTGAACTTTGTTGGTAGACAGCACTGGAAGGAAAGCAGAGGAGGAGAAGGTGCTCTTCCTCGTTCTAGTGTGTCCCCCCCCCCCCAGCAGCCTTCTACATGTGGGGCAACCTGGTGCTTGAGGTGGCCAGTAGCACGTGGCATTTCCTCGGGAGCAAGCTTCCCCAGGGAGCCACCACCGTGCGCAAGGAGACTGATGGCACAGCACCTCCCCATAGACAGCTTCCCAGAGAATGTTATCTGCTCCACACCTCAGCAAACTCCCCTGCCACCCAATGGGCCACGCCCTCAAAGGGCTGAGGGGTGCACTCTTCCAGATTTGTTCCTCTCTTGGATGCCCTGGCCTTAGCCCTGGGGTAGTGGCCGTCCCTCTGATATTCCTATACTCTTTAGAGTACAATTTTCCTCTCATCAGATCATCTCCAACACAGTTAATTCTTTTTTTCCCCTCGTACACAGTTAATTCTTTGTGTTAAACTTGCCCCGTTCAAATTACTGTGCGGCTCGTTTCCTGTTCAGACCCTGATGAATATAATAGGGAATTAGGAAAATAAAAAATGGTATTATTTCCCCTTTACCCCTATCATTATAGAGGAGGTACTTTATCTTTTGAGGCTGTACTGTCCCCAGGATCAGGATAAAGATGTGGTCCCAGTGGGAAGCTGAAGGCAGATTGTCCCTTCGATGCTCCACATTATTTATGTTCTCTGTCGGATGCTAATGGTCAGTAAAACATGCTCAGATCTCTCCATCTATTGGTCCTATCTCTCTTCTCCTCTTCAGGGCTACTTTCTGCCACATTCCTCGATAACCGCACCTCATACTTCTCAACCTACTTCATCCTAGTTTGAGCCCATCTCTAGACCACGACAGCTCTCACTAAGATTATACTATTTCGTAAGCTGAATGGACACGGTTTCAGTTTCAATCTTAGCAGCAGTCAGTAGTCTGACCACTTGAAAGGAGGAATTCTTTCAACAAGTTTTCATTTGGTCCCTTTGATGCATCATCTTCCGATTTCCCTTTTTTTCTACTTCTCTGGCCAGGTCTTCTTAGTCTCTGCCTCTATCAGCCCCAGGCTCTCTCAAATTCACTTACACTTGGCTTCAGTGAACCCTGCCATCCCCCAACTTCACATCTCTGGCTCAGAGTCACATATATCTAAACACATACTTGACAATTCCATCAGAAGGACCTCAAAATCAATACGCCCAACAATGAATTCACAATCTTCCTTCCACATGCAGTCCCCCTCTTTGTTTTGCCAATTCTAAGAGTCTCCTGATCTCCCCACCCCATCCACTTCTGACCTCTTCTCATCCATTCTCACACTACTGAATATTTGCCTTTTTAATAAAGAATTATCACATCACTCTCCTGCTTAAAGCCCAAATAGCTCTCCATGGTTCTCAGAATAGGGAGCAAAATCATTGACATGGCTTGTAAGACCCTGCTTAATTTCACCCTCCACCTACATCAGCCTCAACTTCTACTACAGTCAAGTTATAACGCACAAAAGGCTAAATTTCAAAGATGGGTACATAAGCCCATATTTGTATAATGTCAGAATTGTTCTTAAAATCCTTAAAATCAGCAAGACTTGTATATATTCCACAATACAAATTTTCCCTACAGTTAATAGAATTCACTACTTCAGTATTTCTAGGCATAACCCTGTCCCCAAATTCCTGCAGCTGGCTTACATTTCAGGGCCAGGTTACACAAAAATAGCAGTGCTTTAAATGTTAGAATCAAACACAAGTAGCAAGGCTCTTGTTCTACACATGTTGATCGACAGGAATGGGAGAGCACAGGAACCAGGACTATGTCATGTACCAGCTGAAGGTGGTAACATAAATTTCTCTGAACCTTCAAGCTATGGCTCAGTGACACCACTAAGCAGTCATTGTCTCAGCCTAATAGTGTAAGCCTGAAGGAGGATAATCACATCTATACACCTATAATCTCAAGCTGATCTGATGGTCAAGGTACGAGTTCCAATGTGCAAGTCAAGGTAGAAGATACCAGAAGTGAGGTTATCGCTTAAACTAAACCAGCCTATTTTCTATTCTCTTACAGCAATACTGTGTGCAATGGCCACTTTTAGATGTGATTAATATTTAAATCAGTAGAACTCCCGAGTAGAGCAGACTACCCTCCATAATGGGGGTGGGCGGAGGTTGTTCATCTAGTCAGCTGAAGGCCTTATGAACAAAGAACACGGTTTCCCAAAACTGCAACAGAGAAAACTTGCCTGCATTTCCAGTCTGTAGATTTCAGACTCCAGACTGCAGCATCAACTCTGTATTAAAATTCCAGCCTTCCAGTCTAGTCTGCAAATTTCATACCTGCTAGCCCCCACAATCACCAGTCAATTTTTTTAAACACATGTATCAATCCCTCGCTTGCTCTCTCTCCAGCTTCT
The DNA here is from genome assembly GCF_028018385.1 of Neofelis nebulosa. Taxonomy (NCBI): domain Eukaryota; kingdom Metazoa; phylum Chordata; class Mammalia; order Carnivora; family Felidae; genus Neofelis; species Neofelis nebulosa. Next base: position 2,814,126 of record NC_080794.1, on the reverse strand, counting down.
CTGGAGAATCCTGACTGTGAAATGCTAGTAGGCAAAATGCTTAAGCTGAATTCAGAGAACATGAATGTGTCTATAATGCAAAACTTTTGTAACCTCCTTCACTTTCTGTGCCTACGGTTTTCAGTTCCTCACCTATACTGTGCCCTCCCTTGCCTCAAGGGATTTTATATGCTCTTCCCTCAGCATCATAACACGGTCTTCTCACTCTTTCACCTAATAAACTGTTACTAATTCTGTAGGGTTCCAGGAAGTATCAACTTCTGAAGAAACTGCCTCAAACAACCCCCATTCTAAGCCAAACCCCTATTAGATGTTCTCGTAGTACCGTGTGCCTTTCCCTTCTAGCACTAATCAAAGTTGTATTTCAATAATGTAAAATTCCTTATCTAATACCTAGCAGTATCCCCTGCTAGGAGGGCAATACCACAACTACCTTGAGCACAGTTCTATCCCTAGTGCTTAGCCCGTCTTGCACAAACAGACACCAAAAAACATGATTAAATGAGGTAGATCCATTTCTGAAAAACTATTTAATAATTTTTGATTGTGTTTTATAAGAACATTCAATTAACAAGGAAGTGCCCATTCTGGGGGAAAAACCCCATAAAATCATAGAGAAATAAATAAAAAATTAAAATGTAATACACATACAGTGATTACAAACAGTGGGAAACAGGAAACCTGCTACTTGAAACAACATCTGGAGGGGTGGCACCTGGGTGGCTTAGTCGGTTAAGCGTCTAACTTTGGCTCAAGTCATGGTCTCACTTGAGACCAAGTTCATGAGTTCGAGCCCCGCATCAGGCTCTGTGCTGACAGCTCAGAGCTTGGAGCCTGCTTCAGATTCTGTGTCTCCCTCCCTCTCTGCCCCCTCCCCCAGCTCATGCTCTGTCTCTCTCTCCCTCAAAAATAAATATTAAAAAAATTAAAATAAATAAAATAAGTGAATAAAACAACATCTGGGGGCACTTAGGTGGCTCAGTTGGTTGAGCATCCAATTCCTGATTTGGGCTCAGGTCATGATCCCAGCTGTGTGGGATTAAGCCCCATTCAACATGGAGCTACTTAAGATATTCTCTCTCTCTCTCTCTCTCTCTCTCTCTCTCTTCCCCCACACCCCCCCCACCTCCGGCTCACACTCTCCCTCTCTCTCAAAAACAAAAATATTTAAAGTTAAAACAACATCAGAAGGATTCTGACCTCAGCTCTCTAAACAAGGTGGCTTAAATCATTCTAGTGATTCTAGAACAAATACCACTATATTGCACTAATTTGCTTACAAAGATCAGCAAGGGCAAATCATGTCAAATCATGTGGAAGAACTTGATCCTGTTCAAAACTGAAATTCTAGGACCTTCTTCATGATGCTTAAGGATAGCATCCCAGAGTAGATGTCCCTTTGTTTAGAAGTCCTTTAAGGAGTGGTGGGAAATGAAATGGAAAGGGTAGAAATGGAGCTAAATTTAGTACAGGGACCATACAGATGAAATGCCTTGAATAGTCAAAGAGAAATAATTTTAAGTTTTATCGCTCAACAATGGGAGCGGGGGACAAGCAGTGAAATAGCAAACCAGTATTTTAAAAACTATTCCTGGGGCACCTGGGTGGCTCAGTCAGTTAAGCATCCAACTTCGGCTTGGGTCATGATCTCACAGTTCGTGAGTTCGAGCCCCGCATCGGGCTCTATGCTGACAGCTCAGAGCCTGGAATCTGCTTCATATTCTCCGTCTCCCTCTCTCTCTAACCCTCCCCTGCTTGTGCTCTGTCTCTCTCTCTCTCTCAATAATAAATAAGAAACAGAAAAAAATTTAGCAGAAAAAACTATTCCTGATTCTTAATGGACTTTCTTTAACCAAGATGCTATCTATAGTGGTAAAACCACACTCCTCTGTGACTGGAAAAATATATTTGGCAAAATTCGTCAGTTGTACAGTTGTTTTATCCACATGAGCCCACTCAAAGCATGGAAAACGGTTCCAACGAATACATTCTTAAAATGATTTGTAGTTAATAAAATCAACTAAGTCCAACCAACTCCCAGGCCTGTCCCTCATTTGTAAAACAAAAGTACTAGATACAATGATCTCTATGGTACTTTTCAAATTCAGAATGGTAGGAACTAATCTTCCTAATGACATGTCAAAAAAAAAATCCATTTAGTGAAACTAGATTATATGGCAACAACACAGAAACGTCATTTGCTTCTGCAACAAAGCACTGCCGAATGACGTAAAAATCAGTAGTAAGTTGTTGCTAAAATGTTTGCATTCTTACAAATGAATGCATATGCAGTAGTATTAAACTCACCAAATAGAGCAGACGACATAAAACTAACCATTTTAACTATTTTTAAGTGTGTAGTTTCGTGGCATTCATTCACACTGTGGTGCGACCGTCACCACCATCTATTTGATCTTACAAAACTAAAACTCTGTACCTGTTAGATAACTCCTCCTTCTCCTTTCCCTCAAGCCCTTAACAACCAGCATTCTTTTCTCCGTCTCTGAATCTGACTATTCTACTTACCTCGTGGAAGTGAATGGTATGGAACTTATCCTTTTGTGGCCGGCTTATCTCACTTAGCACAAGGTCCTCATGGTTCATCCACGCTCTAGCCTGTGTCAGAATTCTCTTCCTTTTTAGGGCTGAATAATACTGCATTGTATGGACATGTGAAATTTTGTTTATCCATTCATCCATCAATGGGTACTTAGGGTGCCTCCACCTTTTGGGTATTGTGAATAATGCTGCTATGAACAGAAGTATACAAACATCTCCCAGTCCCTGAAGCCTCCAACAAAACTTTTTAAAAATATAAATAAAATATTAGTAGCAGCTTACTAAGTCTTGAGTGTCAGTTATACAGAAGATAATGTATCTGGTACTTTACATCCATCTTTTTAATGTTCATTATAACCTTACATGACTGTATCACTATCCTTCCTTTATAGATGAACCGAGGCTCAGAAGAAATTCAGAAATTCACCCAGGTCACATAGTAAAAAAACATTCCTACAACCCAGAAGCTCGTGCCCTTCCCGCTTTACCTGCCTCCTTACATTCAAGTCCATAGAAAACATTTTCACTTTTTCGCAAACTTTTCCCCCACTAAATCCCCAGTTCAGCTCTTCTCCAGGCCTTAACTTTATTCTCTAGGCTCTCACACCATATACTTTCATGATTCTGTGCTATTCTGTGCCTATGTTGCCTTCTCTCAAATCTTCTTCTACCTGTAAAAAAAAGTTGACATGTTCTGATACACCCAGTCAAGGCATTTCTTCATGCCCACTACATAAAACTTAGCCAGCCAGCTCCAAGTTATGAATGCCTGTTTTTTTGCACCCCAGAGTTTTGAGGGAATGAATGATGTCTTCACAACTTTCTCCTCTCCCCACCCCAAAGCACCTTGAGAAAGAGACTCAAATGTTTAGTAAATTCTTCAAAATAATCTCTCCCTACTCTTACTGGTTTTAGGAAACTTTAAGTGCTCTGGCAAAACTATTTTAAAATCTGCTATTCAAATGTTCAGAATTCTCCAATTTTACTTAATATATAGTACTTTGGATTTAAGTCCACTAAGAAAGAAATATTCTTATAAGATAAAGTTCAAACTGATAAAGTTCAGAATTCGAGGTCTTCAAGGTATCGGATTTATTTTTCATGGGGGCAGAGATACAGAACAACAGCACTCAAAATCCATCTGTGGTGTCAGTCTATATTAATGTGCATGGCTGTCAAACATTACATTTTCAAGTGTATCTAAAGTCACCATCTAAGTTGTCCCTGGGATGTGTTTGTTTAAAGTTACTTCATGGATGAGGTGGCCATTTTTGCTCCATGGTTATTAGGTTTCATGATATACCACACAGAGAGTTCAAGGACATCTGGCCCCAAACACTGAAAAGCATTTTTGGTCACATCTAGGTAAAAGGATGTTTAAACAAGTTATGTTTCAACTTGATAAAAAGGACATCCGCTATTTTCAGTGAATAATCCCCAAGGTGAAAAATCTCAACCTACTGCCATATTCCATCAAACAATGCCTTCCCCTTCTGCTTTTGCCTTGGATGAAATCCAATTAGAATTATTTACAGAATCAGCTGCCAGTAAGAGAGAAGTCTGTAGGTTGTTTTTATGTAATTTGTTATTTTTCTCCATGTTCTCCTATTAGAACATATACAAGGAAACCCAATTAAACGCTTCTGATTATTTTCACTTATTCTTATAATATTTAAGCAGTATATACCCCGTCCAAATCTCCATTAAAAACCATATATAAAGGGGGCGCCTGGGTGGCTCAGTCAGTTAAGCGCCCGACTTCGGCTCAGGTCATGATCTTGTGGTCCATGGGTTCGAGCCCCGTGTCGGGCTCCGTGCTGACAGCTCAGAGCCTGGAACCTGCTTCGGATTCTTTGTCTCTCTCTCTCTCTCTGCCCCCTCCCCCGCTCACACTGTCTCTCTCTCTCTCTCAAAAATAAAGATTAAAAAAAATTAAAAAAAAAAAAAAAAAAACATATATAAAGAAAGGCAAACAGACCAGGCAGAGGTTTCATTCTAAACTAGCCTTTTTTTTCCAGGCTTTCGGTGTTTTAAAATTTTTTTTTTTAATGTTTATTTATTTTTGAGAGAGAGAGAGGTAGAGAGAGAGGGAGAGAAAGAGAGAAAGTGTAAGTGGAGGAGGGGCAGATAGAGAGGGAGACACAGAATCCGAAGCAGGCTCCAGGCTCTGAGCTGGCAGATCAGAGCCCAACACGGGGCTCGAACTCACAGACCGCTAGATCATGACCCGAGCTGATATCGGACGCTTAACCGACTGAGCCACTCAGGCACCCCTAGGCTTTCAGTGTTTTAAAAAAATTGCCTGCCATATGACCCAGCAATTCCACTCCTAGGTATATATATACCCAAGAACCTGAAAGCACAGGTTCACAAAGGCTTGCGGACACATGTTTATAGCAGTATCGTTCACAATAACCAAGGAGCAGAAACAACCCAAATGTCCATCGACTGATGGATAAACAGAATGTGGTATATATGCACAAGAGAATATTATTCAGCCTTAAAAAGGAATAAAGTTCTGACATGTGCTAGGACATATACGAGAGCCTTGAAAACATTATCGTAAGTGACAAAAGCCAGACACAAAAGGCCAGATTCTGTATTATTCTATTTATATGAAATATCCAGAATAGGCAAATCCATGGAGATGTAAAGTCAAATAGTGACTGCCTAGGCTTGGCATGGGGGAAGGAAGATGGGGAGTGGCTGCTAATGGGTAGGGGGTGTCCTTACAGGGTGATGAAAACATTCTGGAATCAGTGGTGAAAGCTACACAACCTTATAATCACAGTAAAAAGCAACGAATTACAGGGGCGCCTGGGTGGCTCAGTTGGTTAAGTGTCCAACATCAGCTCAGGTCATGATCTCACGGTTTGTGGGTTCGAGCCCCGCGTTGGGCTCTGTGCTGACAGCTTGGAGCCTGGAGCCTGCTTCCGATTCTGTGTCTCCCTCTCTCTCTGCCCCTCCCTGCTCACACTCTGTATCTCTCTTCTTCAAAAATAAATAAACACTAAAAAAAAAAAAACACCAAAAAAAAAAAAAAAAACCCAATCAATTACATAATTTAAAGGGGTTAATTTTATGGTGTATAAATTGTATCTCAATTTTTAAAAACTACATTTATAACTATTTTTTTACTGTTTATTCATTTTTTGAGAGCGAGAAAGAGCGTGAGCGGGGGAGGGGCAGAGAGAGGGAGACACAGAATCCAAAGCAGGCTCCAGGCTCTGTCAGCACAGAACCCATGAACCACAACATCATGACCCAAGCCAAAGTCAGATGCTTAACTGACTGAGCCACCCAGCTATTTTTAAGAATACCATCAGATTTTTTTTTTCAAAAGTTATCTTTTTCAGATCCCTGAAATGTTTAAGTAAAATCAGATGTAGGTTTGATTCACATGCCACTCTGCTAAAAAAAAAATCTACTCTCAAATATATAAATTATACACCGAAAATATATCCATAAGCCTTAGCTTTGTAGAGTATATCCAATTATACTATCAACAGTAAAACTTAAACACAAGTTCACTAATTTGGATTTTGCCTAATTGGATACTGTCTATTTGAACAGGGCTTTTTCTTCAGCACTGAAGAGTATGTGTTCAGAAAATAAGTATTACTGAGTTTTTAATCCAAAATGAAAATAAATTTAATTTAGCACACTATTACAGATTAATTCTGCTAAATTCCAGAAGGGAACACAAACACATTAACAGTGATGTGCCAAACAAAGTAAGAAATGCCTCCCATACACATATTTCATTTAGTTTTCAAAACAACCCGTGAGGCAGCTACTATTGTTCTCCCATAACAGGTGAGAAAGCTGAAATTTAAACAAGTTGCATACTGTCCTCCAAGGTTACGAATCTAAGGAACATCAGAGAAAACACATAAGCCCAAGCCTGTCTGACAGCAAAAGCTCTCTTTCTACTTCACCTCCATCAGTTGATTTTATCTGTTCAAAAAGCAAACATGAATGAGTAGAAAAGTTAATAGTAATCTGGGGATCTTCTAAATCCTTCCAAGATGACTCTGCTAATACCAGAGGATCACATTCTCTTCCTATCTCACTTACTCGTGATAGCAATCCCTTAAACGTCTGCGGTCAGCATCGTCAACTCCCTTGTCCCTTGCAGTAATATTCCAACTCTTTTAACAGGAACATAATTGTTACGTAAGGCAATATAAACCGCAAATTTCAAATACATTCTTGTACTATCGTACTATGCTAAACTCTGTTTATTATAAAACTGCTTATCAAGTGCTGTAAGATACAGCATAAGTTATTTATCAAATCATTCTGCTAACTCTCAAATTATATCTTGATTTTTAGATGCTGATGGAAAGATCTTTTGCTGCATTTGTCTTTCTTTATCTAAATGAAGCCACTGTCAGAGGCATGATTTGATATCGGGAACATCATCAAACTCTTCCCGTGACTGTCTCCATTAAAATGACAGTCATTTGGTGACCGGGGACCCTGACTGTGTGGGGAGCCTGCCTCCATCTCAGCTTCCAACTCTCTCCACACTCATCAAATCTCTGTTCCTCTCTCATCATCCTCTCTCTAACCCCTGGGATATATATAAAGGGAGTGGAAGAGAAGAAAAGTTTGGACGTCCCTTTTTGGGGAGGCTGGGGGGAAGGGTGTGCCCAGGACAGATTGCCTTCCCCCAGACCTATCCCCTATGTGCAGAGACAGTTGCTACCCTCACCATCATGGGGTATGTCTCAAACAAAGAAAAGCTCTGCTGAACCAACCTCAAAGACTATTATGCAATCTGAGCACATATGCTTTGCATGAAACACCTGTTTATATCACTGGTTCCTGACAAACCTCCCAAATGCTATCTGCTTGTCCCCTTAGCACATTTCTTTGGAGGTTCACAGATGAGGGCCACAACTCAGCTGCACAACACAAATCCTCACAGCTGCATCTCTGGACTTAAAGCAACTCCCCAGTCTCCCCACCCCTCAAATAACATAATTTTGCAGCTTGCCCCCTAGCTGCACTGCACAAAATCAGAAAGTATGTTGAAGCGTGAAGAGATGTGCTTCCTGAAATTCTCCCCACCTCTGGACTTATTTTAAGAAATAACAGTGGCACCTGGGTGGCTCAGTTGGTTAAGCATCCGACTGTGGCTCAGGTCATGATCTCACGGTTCATGAGTTCGAGCCCCACATCGGGCTCTGTGCTGACAGCTCCGAGCCTGGAGCCTGCTTTGGATTCTGTGTCTCCCTCTCTCTCTGTCCCTCCCCTGTTCATTCTCTCTCTCTCTCTCTCTCTCTCTCAAAACTAAATAAACATTAAAAAAAAATTTTTTTTAAGACATAATAAATCTCAGGGCACCTGGGTGGCTCAGTCAATTAAACATCAGACTTTGGCTCAGGTCACGACCTTGCAGCTCGTGAGTTCAAGCCCCACGTCGGGCTCTGTGCTGACAGCTCAGAGCCTGGATCCTGCTTCGGATTCTGTGCCTCCCTCTCTGCCCCTCCCCCGCTCTCACTCTGTCTCTCTCTCTCTTTCTCTCTCTCTCTCTTTCAAAAATAAACATAAAAAAATTAAAGTCAACAGGTAAATTAAATCCATATGCTAAGAAACCAACCATATCTTATAGTAACTTATCTTGGGCAAGTTGCTTAAACACTGTGAGACTCCCCACTTACTTAGCAGTAAATATAATATCTGTAATTTAGGAATATTGCAAAGGTCACAACATAATATCTCTAACTTAAGAATACTGCAAAGGTCACAAAGAACAATGGCTTAAAAAAAATCTCTGACACAAAACATCCACTTAACACATCATTCACATTCCTGAATAAGAGAATTAAAATATTAGTTAGGGTCTGAACTTAGTTATGTGCACCAAAATGTCTCAAAATTAAATAATTTCATTATTATCAGAGTGGTATAAACAATTTTTTTCTTTGAGATGGAGAACATTTTCCCCCAACTGTTAATTCCTCCACAGGAGAAAAACACAAAACAAAAACATGACAGAGCCCAACATTTTTTTAAGTGACTTATTTCAAGCAACTAATTATTTGTTCATTTGTTTAACCATCCCTTGGGACAATCTGTAATCTACTCTGATAAGAAATGTGTAGAAAACAGACCTAACTTTTTGTTGTTGTTCAATTATTAGGAGGATACTCGACATTTGAGCTCACACAAGTATCCCTTAGGGAAATGCTCTGCGTGCCATTAGCACTATTCTTAATGAGGAAAAGCACAGAACTCCTTTAGTTCAATGCCAGAATTGTTTTATCTTCGAGTCAAAAGAACAACTATTTGGAGTAACACCAAAACAAGCATTTAACAATTACAAGCAGCAAGCTATTCAGAAGCATCATATTGTTAATGCTTCTCTAGTTGTAAATAACCTTATGGTATCAAATAAAATATCTGTCAGCACAAATTTAAGTCCCAGATACCTCTTTATTGAACTGCTTTATTCCTTAACTTTAAGAGAAAAGAAAAAAAAAAAAAAAACACCTTTGTTTCCACTTAAAGAACCTCATTTTAAGGACTTACTACAGAAAAGTGAGATGCAGGGAACCCTTAAAATTTTAATCCATACGTAGCTAATCTTCCAAAAAAATGACAAAGGGGCCCCTGGGTCGGTTGGGTGTCTGACTTCAGCTCAGGTCATGATCTCACAGTTTTTGAGTTCAAGCCCCGCATAGGGTTTTCTGCCATCGGCCCCAAGCCGGTTTCAGATCCTCTGTTCCCCCCTCACTCTGCACTTGCACCGCTCGCCCTCTCTCAAAAAAAAAAAAAAAAAAAAAAAAAGAACATTAAAAAATTTTTTTAAATAAACTGACAAAGAAGAGACAGGGACCTAAAATGAAATATGGTGCTTAAAATAATCCTTGATGATACACTGAAGTGGGAAAATCTAAAGATCGCTCCCATTTTATTAATGCCCTACCTAAGCTCTTTCCAAGAGTGCAGTGTTTCCTTCCTAAGAAACACGACTAATACTCCTCTGGCCTTTTTTTCTGCATTTCTGTTTTGTTCTATGAGCCAAGTGCGACTTTCTAGTTTCTTTTCATATCACTATCCATATGGTCCTCGCTCTGGTTTAAAGTCCTTCCTTACACTTTACTCAGTGATGAATGAAGAACATACCAAACACATTACTGGGCCAAATCAAGCAGATCTACAATGTCCCGCCAGAACTTTAAGTTGCCTGGGTTCGTAGGGCTTAACCTTGAACTAACTTGAAATTCAGATCTAAATACATCATCACATGACAATGCACCAACACTGTGAGGAAAATATGCAAGTTTTCACCGAAGCGTAAAAGTTTTAAGCACGGATTGAAGTCAAAGTGAAGACCACCGTAGTTAGCTTTTAGTGTATGTATTATGTTGCCATGAATTTTTATGAGATAGGCTTACTGCACGATGTGACAGAAAAATGATCAAGCTTATGGAAGTTATTCCAACTCTTGCCTCTAGTTACCCAAGTTAATCGAATGTTTAGAAGGTGTAGAATGGGATTTGGTTACTCTGATGCAGTAAGACATTAGACCATACTGCTTCTTCAGATCAAGGACTTTCTAGAAACTGAGAGAGATCCAACTTGCTCCCCAGTACCAACTCCACCACCTAGTACAGTCCTTGAGATTATACACGCATACCTACTTACACATAGCAGGACCACCGTGACTGAAATCTGCCTGCCATGGATCTTTCTAGTGTGGTCAAAGCTACTACTCCAGCTCTAGGGGAGGGAACAAGAGCACTAAGTCACTGGCACTCCTCACGGCAGCATACTACTCACGTATCAACAAATGATAAATACCACTCCTCCTGATCTCTAGCCACGAAAAGACCTACAACATGTCTGTGGCCTGGAAATGCCACTTTTGGATTCCAGTCAACCCTGAGAACTGACAAAGGTCAACGTGCTGGATGTTTAAGCTTACCTCCTCCCCAATCCACTTCCACTGGAAGAGGCAGATAAAAATTTCAGGAGATCAAAGAGAACAAGGCAAACGTTGCCGCAAACATTATCTGCCCAGCCTAACAACTAGAAATGTCAGGGTGCCCAAGAGAAACCTCACCAAAGGGATTCTGACAAAGGACATCATTAATATGAATGGTATGGCTGTTTTCACTAAACACGGCACATATTTTCACCACAAGACTGCCATGAAGGGTTTTTTTTAAAGTTTTATTTATTTAAGTAATCTCTACCCCCAAAGTGGGGCTCGAAGTCACAACCCTGACATCAAGAGTCACACACTCTTGACTAAGCCAGCCAGGTGCCCCTGCCGTGAAGAGATTATTGATGTGATTTCCCAATACAAAGATAGGCTCTGGAAAAAGAACTAAGAAAATGTCAACAGTGACTTTGTAAAAAAAAAAAAAAAAAAGAAAGAAAGAAAGAAAGAGAGTTATAATTTATATATAAGCTGCATAAATCTTAAATATAAATCTCAAATGTTTAACTTAATGAATTTTTACATACGTGTACAACTATGTAACACCACCCAGCTAGAAACAGAAAACATTTCTATCACTCCAGAAGGTTCCCTCATGCCTCCAGTCAGAAACGCCTGCCCCTAACCTCTACCCCTAGATAACCACTATCCTGCCTTCTAACTCCCTAGATTAATGTTGCCGTTTTGAACTTTATTTAAGTGGAATTATACAGTATAGATACTCCTTTGTGTTTATTTTGCCCAACAGAATGTATGTGAGATTCATACTTGCTGGGATGCATGTTTATCATTTTTTATTGCTATGTAGTATTACACTGTACAAATATACCATCATGTACTTATCGACACTCCTGTCTGGGTCATTTTCCAGTTTTAGAATATTATGACTACAGCTGTTACAAGCTTTCTTGCCTTTGTCTTTTGGTGACACAAGCCTCACTTTTATTAAGGGTACATATCCAAAAGGAATCATACAGTAGGAGCATGTTTTTAGCTAGATACTGCCAAAGTTTTTTAAAGTATATTGTCAGTCTTAGTGCATCTGGGTGGTTCAGTCGGTTGAACACCTGATTCTTGATTTCAGCCTAGGTCATGATCCCAGGGTGATGGGATCAAGCCTGCTTGGGATATATTCTCTCTCTCTCTCTCTCTCTCTCCCCCCCCCCCCCGCCCTTTGCCTCTCTCCCCCACTCATGCTCTCTCTCTCTAATAATAATAATAAAGTGGTATCATCAGGGGCGCCCAAGGGGCTCAGTCAGTTAAGCATCTGACTCTTGACTTTGGCTCAGGTCATGATCTCACAATTCTTAAGTTCGAGCCCTACATCTGGCTTTGCACTGACACTGCAGAGTCTGCTTGGGATTCTATCTCCTGTTCTCTCTGCCCCTCCCCGCCTGCTATTTCTTTCAAACTAAATAAAAATAAACTTAAAAAAAAAGTGGCATCATCAGTCTTTATAATTAATCATGCCGGTGAGTGAATAGTATCTCATTTGACTTTACTTTGCATCACTCTAGGCAATAATGCTCAGCACCTTTTCATAGCCTTCTTAGCCATATGAATATTCACTTTTATAAGGCCCCTGTTCAAGTTTTTTGTCCATTTTTTTAAAATGGAATCTCTACACCTAACATGGGACTCAAACTCATGACCCAGAGATTAAGAATCACAAGCTCCACCAACTAGCCAGCCAGGAGCCCCTGTCCATTTTTAAAATTGCTTGTCTTTTCGTTGATTTGTAGGAATTCTGTATATGTGTCTTTTACCCAACACATAAATGTAAATGTCTTCTCTCAGACTTCAGCTTGCCTTTTCAACTTAAGAAAAGGAGGTCTGATAAACGATGTCTTAATTTTGATGAAATTCAATTGATCCATTTTTCCTTCAGCAGTTAATGCTTGTGTCATTCTTTAAAATTTATTTTGAGAGAGAGAGAGAGCATGAGCCTGGGAGGGGCAGAGACAGAGAAGGAGGGAGAGAATCCCAAGGAGGCTCTGCACGGTCAGTGTAGAGCCCGACACAGGGCTTGACACGGGCTCGACGCGGCTCAATCCGCAAACTGTGAGACCATGACCTGAGCCAAGACCAAGACCAGATACTCAATGGGCTAAGCCACCATGGTGCCCCAATTTTTTTTTAAGTTTATTTATTTATTTTGAGAAAGAGATGGGGCGCCTGGGTGGCTCAGTCGGTTAAGCGACCGACTTCAGCTCAGGTCATGATCTCCATGAGTTCAAGCCCCGTGTCGGGCTCTGTGCTGATAGCTCAGAGCCTGGAGCCTGCTTCAGATTCTGTGTCTCCCTCTCTCTCTCTGACCCTCCCTCATTCATGCTCTGTCTCTCTCTGTCTCAAAAATAAATAAACATTAAAAAAAAAAATTTTATTTTGAGAAAGAGAGAGAGCGTACGCGTGCACCCATGGGCAAGTGAGAGAGGGGCAGAAAGAGAGAGAGAGAACCCCAAGCAGGCTCTGCACTGTCAGCACAGAGCCCGGTACAGGGCTCAAACTCACGAACTGTGAGATCATAACCTGAGCCAAAACCAAGAGTAGGATGCTTAACCAGTGACTGAGCCACCCAGGCACTGCAATGATTGTGTCATTTTTAAAACATCTTTTCTGCTACAAGATCATGAAGACATTATCACGTTTTCTTCACGAGGACTGTCTCAGCTTTTGCTTCACCCATCTCACCGATACTCAGATCTTCTCTTCCAGCCCTGCCGAATCTGTCATGGTCAAGGTCGTGCCACATGACAGTACAGACTGAGTTCATTAAACCTTTTCCATTATATGCACTATTACTTAAAAAAACAAATCCCTGGTAGTAAATAACAATGACAGAAATGTACTATAATGACTCTTCATTAACTGTTTGAGTTATCACTTCAGTTTCTAGTAATACACCCCAGCTTTAACTGAGGTGAGCAGGTACTTTCTTTCACTAATATCAAAAGACATTTCAAGTGGTTGCCAGAGGCGGGAGATGGGCAAAATGGGTGAAGGGACTCGAGAGGCACAAACGTCTAAAGTCCTAGGGATGCAATGCACAGCATGGCAACTGTAGCTAATAATATTGTATTGCCTACTTAAAATGTGCTAATAGATCCTGAAAGTTCATAAGGAAAAATAATTCTGTATGTACTGTGATGGATGTTACCTTATTTTGGTGGTCATTTCATAATATATACAATGTACACCTAAAACTAATATGTTATATGTCAGTTATACCTCAATAGAAAATACACACACACACACACACACACACACACACACAACAGGTGACCCTTGAACAACATGGGTTTCAACTGCAATAGTCCATACATATGTGGATTTCTCAATAAATTAGTATAGAACTATAAATGTATTTTCCTTGTGTTTTTCTTAATAACATTTTCTTTTCTCCTACTTTATTGTAAGAACACAATAAATACACATAATATACAAAATGCATGTTAATAAACCGTTTACATTATTGGTACAGCTTCCAGTCAATGGTTGGCTATTGGTAGTTAAGTTTGGGGAGTGTCAAAAGTTTTATGTAGATTTCTGGCAGTGCAAGGGGTCAGCGCCCCTAATCCCAGCATTGTTCAAGGGTCAACTGTACATGTAATCATTGAGCAACAACAACAAAAGACATCTGAACATAATACAGATTGACATTTCTGAAAACAAGTGAAATTATAAATGTTCACCCTAAAATTGGACATACACTGAGCAGATACCACATAAACTCATTTCTCATGATGAAATGCCTGGAGTTCAGTGGAATCTGCTATTTGATAGAAAGAACATATAATTTCACATACTTCTATAAATCAACCTTTGAATTTGTCTTTCTTAATTATACAGTACCTTTCCTGTCAGTGAACTCACATTAAAAAAAAGGTTGAAAAGAACCAAGCACTTCACTATTTTTGCGATTCATCTGTATATATTTGAAGTGATTTGTGTTTATATAAAACCCAGTACTATCTTAAAATTCCACTATGGAGTCGCCCTGCGAGATGTTTGGGTCCATCTGGCTAGGTGATACATTCCCTGAAACTGAAACTTAGAGCCACCAGTAAGATATCCCCATAGTGGGAAATGCGACGTGCCTTGTCTGAATACACCCTATGTCCTCAAGGCTAAAGTTCACTCTGTTGGGTCTTTTTTCAATTACTTTATTAAGAGCTATCGATGACTATTCTACTCAGAAAAATAAAGCCAATTTAATGTTTTTGGATTACCTTTACATTATTATGCATCAGTCCCAATTTTTAAAAGCTAATAATATTTCACCAAGTGTCAATTAAAATTAATGCAACCCACACAGAAATCATGTAACACACTGGTTTAAAAAAAAAAAAAAAGTTACCATTGACGTGAACCTGGACTTACCTGTGGTAATGGCTCTATGAAATTGATGCATGTCTTCTCCTGAGAGCTCCTGGGCTACTTGCAAGATCTTTTGTCTAACACCATCCAATTTCACTTCTGATTCTGTCAAAATCTCTTCCATATCAGGAGCACTATAATCAATATACCAGCCAGATGCTTTGTTAGTGAAAAACTGAAATCATCTAAATATCAATAAACAGGGGCACCTGGATGGCGCAGTCAGTTAAGCATCTGACTTTGGCTCAGGTCATGATCTTACAGCTTGCGAGTTCCAGGCCTGCGTCGGGCTCTGTGCCGACAGCTCGGAGCCCAGAGCCTGCTTCGGATTCTGTGTCTCCCTCTCTCTACTCCTCCCTCCCTCTCTCTCTCAAAAATAAATAAACATTTAAAAAATCTATAAAAATAATAAGCATCAACAAACATAGGACTGAATTAATATTGCATCTGGATGCTTCTAACTCAAAACCATAATTTTATTTTATTTATTATATTTATTAAAAATACGTAAAATCAGGGGCGCCTCGGTGCCTCAGTTAGTTAAGTGTCTGACTTCAGCTCAGGTCATGATCTCATGGTTCCTGGATTCGAGCCCCATGTTGGGCTCTGTGCTGACAGCTCAGAGCCTAGAGCCTGCTTTGGATTCTGTGTCTCCCCCTCTCTCTGCCCCTCCCCTGCTCATGCTCCGTCTCTCTCTCAAAATTAAATAAACATTAAAAAAAAATATGTAAAATCAATTTAAGAAACAAAACAGATGAACATGTGGGAAGTGGAGGGAGGGGGAGAGAAGAGAGGGAAATAAACAAGAGACTTAATGATAGAGAACAAACTATGGGTTGATGGAAGGAGGTGGGTGGGAGATGGGACTAAATGGGTGGTGGGTACTAAGGAGGGCACTTGTGATGAGCACTGGCTGCTTATGTAAGTGATAAATCATTGAATTCTATTCCTAAAACCAATATTCCATTGTTTGTTAACTAAAATTTAAATTTAAAAAAAGAAAAAAAATTAAAAAATCAAATCAAATCAAAATATGTAAAATAAAAAAAAAAGTAAAATCAGGGGTGTCTGGCTGGCTCAGTCAGTAGAGCATACGACTCTTGATCTCAGGGTCATGAGTTCAAGCCCCACATTAGGCACAGAACTTTAAAAAAAAGTGCATAAAATATGAAATCTGCTCACTGACAGTAGCTATCTTTGGTATTATGACTGCTTTCATTCGGTATCTTTATTTTTCTACAATTTATTCTGAAGATTACTATTTTCTAAGTTTACTATAATAAGAATTTATTATTTTTGGTAGAAAAATCCTTACAAGATGACTTTACAAAATAACATGGCTTTTTCTAAAATATTAAGATGCTCTGCCACAGTTCTATTATTTCTTTTTTTTTTTTTTTTTTTCAACGTTTTTTTTTTATTTTTGGGACAGAGAGAGACAGAGCATGAACGGGGGAGGGGCAGAGAGAGAGGGAGACACAGAATCGGAAACCGGCTCCAGGCTCCGAGCCATCAGCCCAGAGCCCGACGCGGGGCTCGAACTCACGGACCGCGAGATCGTGACCTGGCTGAAGTCGGACGCTTAACCGACTGCGCCACCCAGGCGCCCCTCTATTATTTCTTTAAACCGATGAATATTGATGTCAATTGTTTTTAAATTGCAATATGTATTGAAAAACTGTTCATAATTAATCAAAACAGTGTTGCTTCTTTCCATAAGCTCAAGTTCAAAAACAGTTTAATTTCCTTTCATAATATAAACTGAGAACTCATTTAAAAAAACAAGCAAAAATTTTAGTCAGGTTAAGATGAAGAAAAGGTTAACAGTGCCTAATTCCAAGAAATCTATGTATGGCAAATTCACTTCCACTTAATAGAATAAAAACTAAACTATTAGAGAGTTATCTTAAAAGTTGCAAATGAGGGGCGCCTGGGTGGCGCAGTCGGTTAAGCGTCCGACTTCAGCCAGGTCACGATCTCGCCGTCTGTGGGTTCGAGCCCCGCGTCAGGCTCTGGGCTGATGGCTCAGAGCCTGGAGCCTGTTTCCGATTCTGTGTCTCCCTCTCTCTCTGTCCCTCCCCCGTTCATGCTCTGTCTCTCTCTGTCCCAGAAATAAATAAATAAACGTTGAAAAAAAAAATTTAAAAAAAAAAAAAAAGTTGCAAATGAGTGAATAGAACACTTCAGTAATATTTTTAATAATAAAAAATGGTACATTATATTTGGATTTCCCTAAATGCTTTATAAGATACATAGTGCAAATCCTTTTAGGGGCATTTGTAATTTGTAACAATCTCTCCCTGGGCGTTGGTGGGAAAGGCACTTTCTTTTTTTTTTATTTTTTTTATTTTTTTTAATGTCTTATTTTATTTTTGAGAGAAAGAGCACAAGCTGGGAGAGGGAGAGAGACAGGGAGACACAGAATCCAAAGCAGGCTCTGAAAGCATGGATGCTACACTGACTGAGCCACCCAGGTGCCCCAGGGTGGGCACTTTCTAACCTCACGTAAAACAGAGAAGCAAAGAAAGCGGATTAAATGAAAAAGGATGCAAACAAAGAAGCAAAGATGAAAGACGATGATACTCAGCTGCATTCATAAGCAATTCCTGAATCTTTAAAATTTATTTTCCTCCTCTGCTTGGGCTAGTTTAAGCTGTTTTCTTTTACATACATACAACCAAGGAATCTAGGATATATACAGAGCCTACGTAGAAAAATAAAATAACAAAATCCTACAGAAAGGAATTTCAAAGAAAAGATGTCTCAGAGCTGTAGGAAAAGGAACTTTCAAAAAATTAGTCAGTAGTATCATATGCTGCAAAAATGTAAACTAAGAATATGTACTAGATTTAGCAATATGAGGGTAACAAGGGCAATCTCAATAGTTGTGAGGCAGAAAAGCGGATTGCAAAGAGTTGGAAAACGAATGGGAACATAAATAAAGCAGATTTCCACATTTATCTAATATTGAAATTTTGCATATATCACCTAAGTAATAAGCTCTGGTAAATCACTAGAAATTTAATATTTTCACAAACAATACCTGTATCACTGAGTGCTCTTAACAACACAAAATTCCTAGTTGCTCTGAAAATAAGAACTTTCCCTTTTGGGGAGCCTGGGTGGCTTAGTCAGTTAAGTGTCCAACTTTGGGTCAGGTCATGATCTCATGGGTTGTGGGTTTGAGCCCCACATTGGGCTCTGTACTGACAGTGTAGAGCCTACTTAGGATTCTCTCTCAAGCAAAAATAATATAAAAACAGGGAGGGGGACAAAACATAAGAGAATCTTAAATATGGAGAACAAACAAAGGGTTACTGGAGAGGTTGTGGGGGGCGGGGGGGTTGGGCTAAACAGGTAAGGGGCATTAAGGAATCTACCCCTGAAATTCTTTTAGCATATTGTTGCACTATATGCTAACTAACTTGGATGTAAATTTAACAAAAAGAAAAAAGAAATACCTATTTCCTTAAAAATCAGAAAATCCCAAAAAAAAAAAAAAAAGATTCTCTCTCTCTGCTCCTCCCCCACTCACACTCACTGACTCTCAAAACTAATACTTAAAAAAAAACTTTCCTCCCTATTCTGATTAAAATATTTATTCTTAAAATCTTCTTGCTGCTAACATCCTCCAATCCCAGTATTCATAGAATAAATCACAGAATCTTCTAACAGCTAGGTACTGTCCACTGAAGTATAAAGCATTACAAAGTACGTATGTAACACATATCAAAGGGTATGCCACTGGAACAAATTTTAGAGATATTTACTCACCTTGTAATTCTATGGAGGAGAAAAATTGTCCTTTTACTTTCCACAGTTATATCCCGACTAAGTTTCACAAGTCTCTCGTATTTGTCATGTCTTGCATCAAGTTCCTGCTGAAATGCTAAGAACACATTATTGCAACCATAAGCATGCATATTCTATACTTTGAGCCTATCAAACATTGTTAAAAAAAACAAAAAACAAAAAAAAACAAAAAAAAAAAAACATTGTTGATAGGCACAATAGAGCAACTATTATTGTTGATAGGCACAACAGAGCAACTATTATTTACTCTCTTATCTATTTACTCTTAAACTATTTATTTACTCTTATTTAGCTATTATTTACTCTATATATAAGATATAAAATATAAAAATAAAGAGCAAATCATCTCATTTACTTTTAAAGTATTTGGAAATTACAGACTGTGTTCTTTGAACACAGGTATGCTTTAACTGGGTTTTGCCACTCACAGCCTCACAATAAGATGTATATACTGTAAAAAAAATACCCCATCTAGTAAACATGAGATTGTTATCACAGAACTATCACACAGGACTTTAAAAAATTCCTTCCAACTACCTAAGTTACATAACATTTTTAATCACCTTGTTTTAATCATATGCAATATTATCTCCCCCTCAAAAAAATTGATTTCATTAAAAAATTAAAGTTTATAACTTTTAATGACATCAATTTTCTGAATTTCCAAGCCCTAGTCACTAAAATACCCATAAACCACTTAACTCTTAATTAATAACCGCTTTATTTCAGAAGCATTGTTACCCCAAAGACCCAGCAAACTGCCTACCCTATAGGGAGCACCCAGATGTATTTTGCATGAATTAAAAAAACCCAAAACTTGAATAAACTATTAACCAAATAACAGGCTGACAAGAACCAAAGACATCTGCCCTTTTATTATTGAGATAATAATTAAGTTCAGATTTTGTCTACTATTTCAAGACAATCAAAAGTTTTTACTTATTATGAACATTAATGACTACTGTGAATTAAATACTATGAACACATAGCTCCTATCCTCGAGCTTAGTCCAGTATAAGACAGAATTGTAAATAAGTAAATAAAATACACAATAAATCTATGTAAAGGTTTGGGAAAGCAGGGTCCACATTCTTCTTGTTCACTCCTAACACATACTAGAACATGATAGATGATCAGTATTTCATGACTGAATGGATGAATGGATCATTAATAAATGCAGTATCTGTCAATAAATTTGCTTGAGAGAAAAATCACAAAGGCTTCAAAGGAAGAAGCTACTTGAGCAGGGTCTTGAGGAAAACCACAGTTCACCAGATGGACAATGGGGGTACCAAATGAGAAGCAACCCCGAGCTTAAAGAATTACATGTGAAAAGGCACAGAAACATACAACAGCAACATGTGCTTGGAAACAAGCAGCTCTGTGTCAGATGTGCCACAGAGTATCAGGCTGGGGAATAGGTGGCCCATTGCAGTTTTTCCACTGTGTATACAGTCATATCAATACACTCTCTAATCAATCACAGCGGTCTTATACCTCTGAAGATCACTGTAAGGGCTGTGGTGGTTTTAAAACATGCCTGCACATTAAGGAGGGCACTTGTTGGGATGAGCACTGGGTGTTATATATAAGTGATCAATCACTGGGTTCTAGTCCTGAAGCCAAGACAGTGTATTTTTTGAGAATAAAAAAAAAAAATAATAATAATAATAATAAAGATGTGGTGTATGTATTCTCTCTCTCTCTCTCTCTCTCTCTCTCTCTCTCTCTCTCAATGGAATACTACTCAGCGATGAAAAGTAATGAAATCGTGCCGTGTGCAACAATGTGGATGGAATTGGAGGGCATTATGATAAGTGAAATTAGTCACAGAAAGACATATCATATGATTTCACTCATATGCAGAATTTGAGAAACTTAACAGATGAACATAGGGGAAGGAAAGGAAAAATAAGATAAAAAGAGAAAGGAAGGCAAACCGTAAGAGACTCTTAAATACAGAGAACAAACTGAGGGTTGATGGGGGGACAGTGGGTTAAATGGGTGATGGGCATTAATAACGAAGGGCACTTTTTGGGATGAGCACTGGGTGTCATACATAAGAGGTGAATTATTGGGTTCTACTCCTAAACCTAAGACTGTACTGTACATTAACTAACTTGAGAACGAATGAATGAATAAAATAAAATATGCCCACAAATTATTCCACCTTCAGTAGGGGGAAACTAATTCCCTTCCCCTTAAATATGAAGTTTTTAAGCTGCTTCATTTCTAAGAGAGGGTAGCAAAAGTGACTATGTATCATGTCTGAGATCAGGGCATAAGGACACTATGGCTTCCTGCTTGCTCTGACTGGGGGAAGCTAGATGCCGTAACATCAGGACACTCAAGGAGTCCCATGGAGGAGACCATGTGAGAAAGTGAGAGCTGGCTGTTGGCAGAAGGCCTAACTTGCCAATTGCTGTGGATCCTGCAGCCCCAATCTAGCCTTCAGATGACTGCAAGTTGGAATGGACAGCTCAAGCCCCCTCAGGTTCCTGAGCCACAAAAACTGTAAGGTATAGGAGGGTGGCTGGAGGATACAGGGAAGGAGAATTTTGTTTTAGGGCTTGTTTTGAAATAAAGAGCAACTTGACCCAGTTAAAAGGACAACTGTGAAGAAGTACATACATACACATAAACATTATATATACGAATAGTATATACATAACACGTATATATATGATTTACTAACAGAGTTCCCACTCTGTGCAAAATGTTAAGAGTCAAAACAAAAGTGTGGTCCCTGTCTTCAAAAGTCTGGCTGAGAAAACAAAATCATCACATGCTTAAAAGTTATTAACTACATATTATATATATATATATATATATATATGTGTGTGTGTATGTGTATATATATATGTATATATATACATACGTATATATATACATATATATATACACATATACACATACACACACATATATACATATATATACACATCTGACGTTTATTTATATATCAGGTACACAATAATTTTTAGTTCTATGGCATGTCTGATGTTAACTGTTTACCTGTAATGAAAAAAAAAAAAAAGTCAAGACTTCAGTAATCTCGACTTTAATGGCAGACCTAGCACCATAGCCAACCTCCAGGAAAAGTAAAAGATTCACACACCCACATCTTAAATTCCGATGGGCTGGTTTTTTGTTTTTTGTTTTTTTTGCGTGCACAACATGTCTAAATTATCCTTGTTACAACCTCTTTAGTTCTCTTCCCTTCGTCAACTTACATTACAGAGAACTTACATTTGAAGGCCAACATCACAGGTGAAGATGAATTAACATCCTTCCCTTCTCTTCTCTGGTTATGTGGGAAATTGTCATGCTTCCTTTTCCTGAACCCTCCTGATCCTTATGTAGAGAAGGAGAAAAAAGTTGGACAGGGCTCTTCCACCAACAAGACTTACAACGTAACGTCAGCTAACCCCTTCCTTCCTCTTAAACCAGCGTCCACGGGGCTCTCGCCTTACAGGCTTTCCCAGCGGACTCGCAGAAAAGCAGCCTTGCCTTTTCTCCCCAAACCTTCAGCTCACCTCACTCAGGCTTCCACCAATGGCTTCCCTGATCTGGCACAAGGTGGAGCAATTACCGAACTAAGATTAAAAATAACAGGTCTTTAAGAAAACGAGAGGTGTCAACAGGACCAATGTGGCCGGGAAATCACCGGGGCCGCCGCCTCCCCGAGCCTGCAAGGGGAGAGGGCATCCCTCAAGGGTGAAGAGAGGTGGAAAATCCGACAAAAAGGATGGAGATCCTCCCCCTTTGAATAAATAACGCCCAGTGCCGCCGAGGACGCCACCTTCTTTGCTGCTCATGTCGTCACGGCCTACGGCGAGATGAGCGGAGACTGAGGGCCTTGGAGCGAGACGAGTGCGCAAGGTGCCGGCCGGAGACCTGCCGAGGAGCCCTTTGCAGCCGGCCGACGTCTACGCACTGGCCGGAAGCGCGCGGCTGCAACCACTCACGCCTCTCCCTCCGCCCTCGCACACTTCCGGCCTGCACGCCGGCCCCCTCCCCCCGCCCCTGGCTCCGCCCCGCGCACGGCCCGGGGACCTCGCGCCCGCGCTCTGTTGTTGTGCCTGCCCTCTGCTGTGCCTGGAGACAGAACGCCTTCACACACTTCACTGCATGGTCTGTTAATAAAAGAGACGACGGAAGCGAGGCGTGTGTGAAAGTGGAAAGAGGCGGAATATGTACGTGATTTTTTTTTTTTCCCTCCAGGCTGCCTTGGAACACCCCCGCGTTTCCTCCGTGTGGACCCAGCCTTCCGCGCGATGAGTAGTGGGGATTGTAGTTCGCCCGCAGCTGCTGGCCCTGCGGCTCTCCCGACCAGGCTATGCGGAAGAGCGAGCCCTCGATCACCAATGGGAAGGTCTTTTCAGCCTCGAGGCCGAACCTTGGGGAGTTGGGAGTTTACGCTTTCCATTCCTGGGCGTGACACCTGGAGGTCAAATGATGGAGATATGAAAATCAGTAAGCGTTCTGACGAGGGCAAAACCCGCCTTCTGCGCTCCTCCCCCTTGCTCCCCGCCTGTCTCCCCGTTTCTGCCCCCTTCTCCGCCTGGTCTCGCTTTACTCCTTTTTCCTTGTGTCTCTATAGCTAGACGGCCTGCTGGCTCCGCCACTGAGTGGCTGTGCGACCCTGAGGGTAGTTAACTTCTGTTCCTCAGCTTCTTTATCTGTAAAATAGGGATAGAATGGTACCTGCGTCCTAGGGTTATTTGAGGACAAAGGGAGTTCATGCTAAGGCTCTTAGAAGAGTATCTTTTCGCATAGTAAGTGCTCAATTAAATGTTAGCTTTGATACCCTTCTCCCAACGTCGCCCTCCAAAAAGGGGGAGAGAGAGAGGTTGGTAATAATAATAATAATAGGTGTGCACCACTAAGTTGTGAGCTTTTTATTTGGGACAGGTACTGCCATATCTTACTAGACTTACTACTATGAGGTACCACCACCCAGAACCTTGTTCTGGGCTCTGTTCAGCGCTTGTAAGTGTCTGTAAGTGTTTTTTGAATTTTTTTTTTTTCAACGTTTTTTATTTATTTTTGGGACAGAGAGAGACAGAGCATGAACGGGGGAGGGGCAGAGAGAGAGGGAGACACAGAACCGGAAGCAGGCTCCAGGCTCCGAGCCATCAGCCCAGAGCCTGACGCGGGCTCGAACTCACGGACCGCGAGATCGTGACCTGGCTGAAGTCGGACGCTTAACCGACTGCGCCACCCAGGCGCCCCTCTGTAAGTGTTTTTTGAAGAATGAGGTTCGTGTCATCAAGATGGGTAACTGAGTGGCAATCCAGCATCTTCTAGGTAAAACTCAGGGTAAGACTTGGTAAATTGGATGGCCTAGGCCTAGTGGGGAAAACACAAGTATATTTGGTGATTCTTGTGGGCACGTGTTGTACACACGGTCTTTCCTCGTTAATTTAGGAGCAGAGAAACAGTAAATGAAACAATTTGGCTAGAACGTGGCGGTATTTTCGAGCCGCAGGCCGGAGTGTGTCATAGGAAGGTTTTCTGCCCTGGGTAAGCTTTAGGGCCTCTCCCAACTCCGAAGCTAGAAAGTAACGACCATCCATCCATACCTTTCTGCATACCTACTGCTCTCTGAATACGTGAATTGATTAACCAAATTCCTTGTGGATTAAATAGGCTCTGAATACTCTTGCTTTGTAGATTTGGGACGAATAATTCTGAGTTTGTGGGAGGTCTGACCCTGCTAACATCCACCAGTATCCTCCTTCCCTGATTAGAGATGACATGACCATGGGCGGGGGGGGGGGGGGGGGGGGGGGGAACCCGTCTGATAGAAATATAATCATTTTAATATGTCTCCCTCTAGATCCAGAGAAGCCCATAACTTACAAACACTTTTAAAGTCAGTATTTATTATACCACAGTCTGAGAAAGGGGTTTTTTTCCCTAATTCTGCTGGACTGGCCCCTCTGAAGACCTCAACTGTCCAAAAAACATAGATCAGCCATATTCATTCTCTTTCTCCAGCCACCACTCCTGTTCAGCTGTTGACAGCTGTGCTACTCAAACTGCTTTTCACTGCTTCCCATAACGATTAGAACACAAAGTTTCATAACCCGGGATGACTTCTCAAAGTACTTCAGGGACTCTTTGCCAGCACTTATTTGCATAGGCATTGCTCCAGGTGTCCCATCTGTAGCTGCCCTTTGGGGAGGAAATACTTCTCAACCTTGGGTAACCTGCAGAAGGTAACTCCACCTTGTCTCCTTGCTCTGTTGCTTCAGATGCATGCACACAGTTTGGGTATTTGGCAAAACATATTTTTGTTTGCTTTTAAAGGAGAACTACCACCCCAAGTTGGGAAGCAGAAGGTAAAACATTTTCAGCAAGAAATGTTGGTGTGGTTTTCGGAACGGATTTCCGTCCCCCTCTTACTGTTGCATTCCATTTGCCCACATTTGACTCCGAATAAAGCTCTAGGCCTTTGGAGCACACCTGCGTTTATAAATCCTCACATTTGTCACCTCTGTAAGGAAAAACATCTGATATCAAAATTGGTTTGAGGTATTAAAAAAAAATCACATAATCAACTAAGAGGAGAAATACAGGCTCTCAGGATATTTTCTATTTTAGCTTTTGCCTGGTTATGTAGTTATTAAGTAAATTCCAGTGGAGGCAGGGGGGATCATGGGAAATTGCCAGAACCTTCAGGGACCAGTTTTAAAGCAATAACCATAATATCTAAAAGATACCTATAGGGTCTGAAGGGGTATTGTGAAGTGTATACATACCAATTCACAGATTTATTTTTCAAGCAATGGTAGGACATGGTAGGAGAAAAGGATTTTCCTTCTAGTTCTTTACTGGAGAGGGAAGTTGGTATTGGAGGGAATAAAAAGGGATGGGCAAAACCACAATGAGATACCACTTCACAACCACAATATGGCTATAATAAAAATAAATAAACACAAGTGTTAGTGGAGATACAAAGAAATTGGAACTCTCATCATTGCTGGTAGGAATGTAAAATGGTGCAACAGTTGTAAGAAGACTGATAGTCTCAAAAAGTTAAGCACAGAATTATCACATGACCTAATAATTCCACTGCCAAATGTATGCCTTGGACACGGATGTTCATAGCAGCACTATTCACAGCAATGAAAAGGTGGAAACCAGCCAATGGCCAGCAACAAACGGATAGATGAACAAAATATGGAACATCTTTGTAATAGAGTAATACTTAGCAACGAAAAAGAATGAACAACTATCCATGCTATAATATGAGTGAACCTTAAAAACATGCTAAGTGAAATAATCCCATTCCAAAAAGCACGTAGTATAGGATTCCATTTCTTTGAAATGTTTAGAATATGCAAATCTATACAAAGCAGATTGGGGTTGAGAGGCTTGGGAGACGGGGATAGGAGAAGGATCGCTAAAGTGTATGGGGTTTCTTTTTGAGGTGATAAAGATGTTCTAAAATTGTGACGATGGTTGCACGTATCTATGGATATATTGAAAACTTGTATTTGTCACTTTAAATCAATGGAATTGTAGATAAATGAATTATATCAATAAAGCTATGAAAATTTTTTTTTTGAAAGAATGATAGGAAACATTCATTTCAAATCCTGTAACTATATCCTGGTAGATATATAGACATACTTCAGTGTTACTGAGGAAGAGCCTTAAACAGTACAGCTTCAATTTATTTTTAAAAATCTATAATTGGGGCGCCTGGGTGGCTCAGTCCGTTGAGCATCCGACTTCAGCTCAGGTCATGATCTCACAGCTCGTGAGTTCAAGCCCCGCGTCGGGCTCTGTGCTGACAGCTCAGAGCCTGGAGCCTGCTTCCAATTCTGTATCTCCCTCTCTCTCTGCCCCAACCCACTCGCATTCTGTCTCTGTCTCTCTCAAAAATAAATAAACATTTAAAAAAAATTTTTTTTTAAATCTATAATGAAGAAGATGCAAAGTACTTTAACCTTACAGATTTGATAATGTTCAACCGACATTTCCATGCCTAATTTGTGCCTGGCAACGTGATTTGTGTCATAGAGGTCACAACCATTTTCAGCTCCTTCAACAAATCTTTGCATGAACAGAACCATGCACAGGTACTGTTCTAAGGATTGCTGATTCCGAGGCACATGAAGTTTATTTTCTAATGAGATGAGACAGATGAGGACACATTAAGCATATAGTATTAGAAAGTGATTGTTGCTATAAAGAAAAATAAAGTGAAGGCAAGAAAAAGAGATGAAGGATAGTGTTGCCAGCGGTGAGGGTGAGAGTTGCAATTGACAGAGGGTAGTTGGGAAGTACCTCACTGAGAAGGGGCCATGCCTTGCAAAGAGCTGGAGTATTTTTCCTTCCTTGTGTGCTAGTAATTCTTCCCTTTCTCTCCTATATTATTCTTCTTTCTCCTGTCCTCTACTGCGTCATTCCCATCACCATACAAACTTGCTGCCCTATCATCCATCTTAAAAGAGTCTGCTGACTCCACTTCTATCTCCAACTTACCCGCCATTTCTCTCCTCTTTGCAGTAAAACCTCTACAATACCTCTATTCCCATTCTTCCTGGGTCTGTCCGTAATCAGGCTGTCACTGCTCAGAAATTGCTGTTGCCAATATCACTAAGGACTTCCACATTGATAAATCTGGTTAGCCGGTTTAATTAGCCAGTTCTCAGTCCTTTGTCGTTCCTTCTCATCTCCCCAAACTGAACAATCAATTGTTCAAAAGACTTCCTTTCTGATACACTTGTTTTCGTATTGCTCTCACTCATTCTGATGGTTTTAAATGCCACCTATAACCTAATAACCCCACTTTATGTCCCTACGGCAGAGAATTCATATCCAGCTCAAACCCATATCCCAGTACCTTATTCACATATCTGAACATATCAATCCCCCAAAACCCAGCTCTTCAGCATTATTCCCTATTTCAGTTAATGTGAATCTCTTTTTCCAATCGACCAGACTAAAAAACTATAGTCATCCTTGACTCCTCTTTCTTTCACATTCTACATCATGTTTGCTATGGACTGAATTGCATTCCCCAAAATTGCTATGTGGAAGCCCTAACCCTCAATGTGACTATCTTTGGAGATAGGGCTTTTAAAAGGAGGTAATTAAGGTTAAATAAGGTCATGGGGTGGGGTCCTAATCTGATAGGACTGCTGGCCTTACACCAAGACGGGGTGGGGGAGATCTCTCTCCGTGAGCATACACCAAGGAAAGGCCATTTGAGGACACAGCAAGAAGGTGGCCGTCCGCAAGCCAGGAAGAGAGATCTCACCAGAACCTGACCATCCTGGAACCCTGATCTCAGACTTCCAGCCTCCGAGTGTGAGAAAATAAACACTCGTTCATCCATTGTTTAAGCAGCCCAGTTGATGGTATTTCGTTACAGCAGCCCAAGCAGACTAAGCCACTATTCATTACTAAATCCTATTGGCTCTACCTTCAACATATATTCAACTTACAACCAGTCTCCTATTCTATTATACAATAGTAGAACCAATTCTATTATCCCCTTCCCCAAGCTACCATTATCTCTTACCTCAAATACTGTAGTACCCTCCTAACTGAATGTACATGTCAATCCTCCTCATCAAGAGGTGGAGTCAGTTTTCTCACCCCCTAAAACTGAGTTGGCCTTTTGATTTGTTTTGACTAATACAATGTGGGGGAAGTGGTACTGGGTCAGTACCTAAGCCTAGACCTTAAGAGACCCAACAGCTTCCCTTTTAGCTCTCTTGGAACCTTAAGCCACGTAAGATGTCTGACTATTCTATGAGAGAGGCCTGAGCAGCCCCCCCTTCCTTAAAACCAAACCAGCTGAGGTGCCAGACATGTGAGTGAAGCCATCTTGGACATTCTAGTCCCAGCTGAACTCCCTTCTCAATGCAACAGAATGAGAACACCAGCAATCACCACCATGGAGCAAAAGAACCATCCAACTAACCCACAAGAATCATGAAAAATAATAAGTCATGTTAAAGTCTTTAAGTTTTAGGGTAATTTGTTATGCAGCAATAGATAACTGATACACACTGGTGTCCCGTTTTCAATTTTGCCAACTTTCAGTCATTTTTCCACACAGCACTTAGTGATTCTGTTAAAATATACATAAATGGTGTTACTCCTCTACTTAAAACTGCAAGGATACTCACGTCCCTCAGAGAAAGTTATTACAAGACCCTACATAATTGGCACCAACCACCACCTCATTACCTTGTTCTCATCCACTGTTCGCTAACTCCACTCCATCCTCTTTGGCCTTCTGTTTCAAACAGGGTAGGCATAGTCCTGCCTCAAAGCTTAGCACCTACTGTTCTTTTGGCATGGATTGCTCTTTCCACGGATTTCTCCAAGATTTGTTCTTTTCCTCCTACATATCCTCACTGAAAATAGAGGATGCCTTCTGTGGTAGACCAAATAATGGCCTTCCAAAGATGTCCAGATCCTAATCACCAGAACTTGTAAATACGTTACCTTAATGGCAAAAGTGATTTTGCAAATGTAATTAAATGAAGGATCTTGAGATAGGAAAGTTATCCTGGATTATCTGAGTGGGCCCAGTGTAATCACAAGCATACTTATAAGTGAATGGGGGAAGCAGGAGAGTCAGAAAAGGAGATAAGACCATGAAAGAAGTACAATGATGAGGTTACTGGCTGGAGGCCATGAGCCAAGGAATGCAAAAAGCTTCAAGAAGCTGGAAATCACAAGGAAGCAGCTTCTTCCCTAGAGCTGTAGGAAAGAATACAGCATTACCAACTCTAGATTTTAACCCAATAAAATTTTGACCCATTTCTGACTTCTGACCTCTAGAACTATGAGATAATAAATTTGTGTTGCTTGAAGCCACGAGTGTGTGATCATTTGTTATGGCAGCAATAGAATCTATCTACAGACATAGATTCCTAGTAATCCATGTGAATTGTCCCCTTTATGTCCCTATATCCCTTCCTCTATCCCTTCTATATACATTTATATGTATGTATGCATGCATACATTTATATGTATATATATACAAATATATAATACATTTTATTATTTATTGTCTGATCTCCTTCACTAAAAATGTAACATCCATGTGGGTAGGGATTTATATCTGTTTTGTGCTTTGCAACATCCGCATTGTTTAGTATAGCATCGGACACATAATGCACATTAAATGCATACTTGTTGAATGAATGAATGAATGATTTATATACCGGATTTGTGCAAATGTATGTATATGCACACACTATATGCCTGTGATCATTGTTATAAAACTTAAAAATTGGGGTGCCTGGGTGGCTCAGTCGGTTAAGCATCCGGCTTCGGCTCAGGTCACAATCTCGCGGTCCGTGAGTTTGAGCCCCGCGTCGGGCTCTGTGCTGACTGCTCAGAGCCTGGAGCCTATTTCAGATTCTGTGTCTCTCTCTCTGACCCTCCCCCGTTCATGCTCTGTCTCTGTCTCAAAAATAAATAAACGTTAAAAAAAATTTTTTTTAAACTTAAAAATTGGAAATTACTGGGGCGCCTGGGTGGGTCAGTTGGTTAAGCGTCCAACTTCAGCTCAGGTCATGATCTCACGGTTCATGAGTTCAAGCCCCGCATCGGGCTCTGTGCTGACAGCTCAGAGCCTGGAGCCTTTTTCAGATTCTGTGTCTCCCTCTCTATGCCCCTCCCCCACTCATGCTCTGTCTCTCTCTCTCAAAAATAAATAAACATTAAAAAAAAATTTTAATTGGAAATTACTTAAATTATTATAATGTCTGCCATATTTAGTTAAATTTGGATGTACTCATAGAATGAAATACTATGTTGACTTTTAAAAGAATAAGATTAATGCATTTATGTTAAAAGGTACATCATCAGAAGAAAAAGGCAAGTTGCAAACCAGTATTTAGAGTGAGATTTTATTTCATAAATTTTTAAAAATGTAATTTAGGACACATGTATATGTGATTCCCGGTATCGTAATCTGAGCTGAAATCAAGAGTCGGAAGCTCAACCGACTGAGCCACCCAGGCACCCCCACGTATTCCTTTTATAAAAGAAAATACAGGTTTTAAATTTTGTTGTAAAGATGAAAGTAAATATGTCTCAGTGTTAAAAGTGTTTTTTTCTAAATGATGCAGTTATGGGAAGTTTTATTTTCATTTCCCAAATTGTTTTTAAGTGTGCATTATATTTATAACAAGGGAGAAAATGTCATTTGGAAAAATATTAACAGTGTTTGTCTTTGAATGTCTGGATATGGGGATTTTTTTTCCTCTTCTCTCTGTATAATTCAAAGTTGCTATCACAGGTTTATTGCTTACTCCAAAATGGATGGAATGAACTTTTATTCCTTTGTTCTGCCCCGCATTCCCTCCTTGCATAAATTACCCCTTCACACTCTAGTTTTAAATTGCCTTTCAACATTTCTGATGTGGCTGCTATTTGGAGGATGTTCAATATTCCAAGCATAGGTTTTACTAGTCAAGAATTGATAGTAATGATCGGGCACCTGGGTGGCTGAGTCGATTATGACTTGAGCCAAAACCGACTCCCAGTTTGTGAGTTCAAGCCCCAAGTCAGGCTCTGTGCTGCTGGTGCAGAGCCTGCTGGAGGTTTTCCTCTCTCTTTTCCTCTCTCTCGGCCCCTCCCCTGCTGGTTCATGCTCTCTCTCTCTCTCAAAATAAGTAAACTTAATAAAAAAGTGATAGTAACAAGAAAAGAGCATTCACTGGGGAAAACTGGAGACTCTCACCTGTCCCTTTGGGGCTCTTCGAAGAATTATCCAAAATGTCAATAGCACAGAGATTGAGCAATCTAGCACTAAACCGGTAGAGGGTAGGAGGTACTGGGTAGGAGCAAATCTACTAATCACCCTTGACCATCAGAAGGAAATAGGATTGCTGCTTCACAGTAGATGCTGGGAGAAGTCCAGCTAGAACAGTGATCCCCAGCGGTCCTTTGTTGTATACTGTGTGCAGTGATCAAAATTATCAGCAGATTATTGTAGTCCTTTACAAGTAGCACTGCTAAGGATTTAAGGATTTACGCCCCACAGAAAGAAAGATGTAGGTTGCCCCATTAAACAAAAAACTTCAACCAGCCACAGTGTTAGCCAAAGATATGCAAAATGTGGAATACATCGTAGGGGAGGATAATGCAAGTTATAGCCTCAAGACCAGCTATAGAAACAAGAACGTAGGCTCTACCTCCGTTTCCTTGCTGGTGTATCTTACATAAAATTTCTTTCTTTCCTTTTCTTTACCCATGCTATTGTATCAACCTATGGTGTAATAATAATTGTTACATTTATTGTTTGTATCCATAAACTAGGATAGAAATGAACTAAGAGGATCTTGAACTCAGGGAACAGTGGCGCAAAATATCCCTTGGAATATTTGTCTTCCAATTCCATCAGGCAGCACAAAGATTAAATTCAAAATAAGAATTTCCTGAAAAACTGAACCTCTCTGAATGCCTAAGAATAGAAATCACAAACTTTGGATAGCACAGAAGTCTCCAAAAAAATGTATCTACATGTAGATAACTAATAGACACAGAAAATTAAGAATCTCACTGATGGCTATCATAGGCAAAATTTTTTTTTTTTATTTTAGAGAGAGAGAGAGGAGGGGAGGGGGAGAGAGAGAGAGAGAGACTATCCCAAGCAGGCTCTATTCTTAGCATAGAGTCCTGATCTCGATCCCACAACCTTGGGATTATGACTTGAGCTGAGATCATGACCTGAGCCAAAATCAACAGTTGGATGCTTAACCACCCAAGCGCCCTGAAAAAAATGTTTTAATGTTAAGGTAACCAAAATGGGTGAAGGGGAGTGGGTGATACAGACTTCCACTTGTGGAATGAATAAATCATGGGAATAAAAGGCACAGCATAAGGAATATAGTCAGTGATATTGTAATAGTCTTGTATGGTGATAGATGGTAGCTACACCTATGGTGAGCACAACATAATGTATAAACTTGTTGAATCACTATGTTGTACACTTGAAACTTACGTAACATTGTAAGTCAACTGTACTCAAATAAGTGTGTATATACACATATATGCATACGTGTGTGTGTGTGTGTGTGTGTGTACATATATATACAAATGTGAATGTAATCTAAGTCAGGTGGGAGTACGCTACCCTTTCAGGAAATTATCAGTGAATATCAGAGTTTATTTACTTATTTAATTTTTTTTTAGTGTGTATTTACTTTTTGAGAGAGAGAGAGAGAGAGAGAGAGAGAGCACCAGTAGGAAAGGGGCAGAGAGAAGAGACACAGAATCTGAAGCAGGCTCCAGGCTCTGAGCTGTCAGCACAGAGCCCAATGTGGGGCCTGAACTCACTAACTGTGAGAACATGACCTGAGCCAAAGTCGGACACTTAACCGACTGAGCCACCCAGGCGCCCCAGATCAGAGTTTATTTCTTAGACATGTTTTCCAGTGTTTGAGGAAGTGGGGAGGAACTAACGGTTGCATTTTCAGGATAATCTCTAAGTACGAAATCATATGAATAGACTTCAAGGGTTGTGCTTGAGTTAAAAGTATATTCCTCTTGGGAATGCAAACTGGTACAGCCACTCTTGAAAACAGTATGCAGGTTCCTCAAAAAATTAAAAATAGAACTACCCTATGGCCCAGCAATTGCACTACTAAGTATTTATCCAAAGGATACAAAAATGCTGATTTTAAGGGGACGTGCACCCCAATGTTTATAGCAGCACCATTGACAATAGCCAAAGTATGGAAAGAACCCAAATGTCCATCAACTGATGAATGGATAAAGAAGATGTGGTGTGTGTGTGTATTATATATTATATGCTAATAATATATAATAATAATAATAATATATTATATATTATATATAATGGAATATTACTTGGCAATGAAAAAGAATGAAGTCTTGCTATTTGCAAAACATGGATGGAACTAGAGTGTATTATGCTAAGCAAAACAAGTCAGAGAACAACAAATATATGATTTCACACATGTGGAATTTAAGATACAAAACAGATGAACATAAGGGAAGGGGAACAAAAATAATATAAAAACAGAGGGAGACAAGCCATAAGAGTCTCTTAAATACAGAGAACAAACTGAGGGTTGCTGGTGGGGTGTTGGGTGGGGGGAATGGCTACAGGGGTGACGGGCATTAAGGCATTAAGGAGGACACTGGTTGGGATGAGCACTGGGTGTTATATGTAAGTGATGAATCACTAAATTCTATTCCTGAAAAGAATATATATTTTGATTTAAAAAGGTATCTTCCTCATATTTAAACTACTCCTTCAATTTGGAGATCAGTCCAAAATCCCTTACCAAATTCCTTTTCTGATAACTAGTTGGAATGGATTATGTAGTTACAAAGAACTCTGATTGATACAGGAATTGTTGTGGGGAACAGTTACAGGGCACAGATCCTCAAGGAAATGGTTATTGAGCGTAGTTGGTTCTGAGGGCCTGGGGATTAGTGAGAGTGTCTCTTGGATGGACTACGGCACGCAGAGTCAAGAGTTGCTTCCATTATTACCTAGGCCAACTGTAATGAAGTGCCTGCTGAAGGAAGGCTGGGCGACAAGTGTCTTCGTGTGCTGAAGAACTTTAAAGAAAGCTAATAACAGACTTAAGATCAAAGTTCTTGGCTCAGCATAGAGAATTAAGAGCTGCCTTGAACTGTGCTAAGGACCTTTTAGCTTACTCGCCTCAATACTGATGTCACAGAAAATCAAACTCAAATTTCCATCCTGTGGGTTGCAAAATTGCAAGGTTAAGTTGCTTTTGACAGCATCACCAGACCTCATGCAAAATTAGGACACCAACTGGAATAGAGTGGAAGATCCCAAGAATTGAAATAGAGGAGAATTTGAATGATGTAGACCACTTCACATTCCACTGAGCATTCCTCGCAGGCAGAAGTAGAATGTCTCACTCCACGCACCTGATGAAGATGTTCCCGCTCTGCCTAGAGATCTTATAATGAATGACCTCGCCTCGAATGGTTGCCAGGTAAGAGGTAGCCAAATTGCCTCATGCCTCATTTCCATCACTTCTCATTTGCTTCTGTGTCTACAGTGAGGCCACATCCCAGCAGGCACCCGGAGTCAGTTACAAAGTGAAACCCTAAATGGGAGAAGGCTCCCTACAGGAGAAAGCTCACACAACAAAAGACTTCTGTTCATGCCAGAACCCAAAAGAAAGCCATGGAAAGCATTGTGAGAGTGTCAGGCTAGGGAATGAGGAAGAATTTCAGATAGAACCAAATTTGCTGATAGTTGCTCAGGCAGATGAGAGTGATTTTAATAGTTTGCTTACTCAGTTATCTGAAACCTGGCCTCGGTGGTGACCAACACTAAATGGAATGAAGTTGCAATAATTCCTTTTTATCAAATAGAGAAAGGGAGATAGGAATGCTAGATTGGATTTATCAAATCCATCTACTCACTCATCCTTTAATAGGAGAACTCTAAATACATTTTCCCCATTACGACGTTGAAAAGTACAATGGTTAGAGAGGGATCCAAATTTTCAAAGTGCTGTAGTGACTGTTTTCAGTAGGCAGGGGATGAAGGTAGGTACCAATGAAATGGGCTCCATGTTTCAATGAGGTTAACAGCGTCCTAGGCAATAGCCAGAAGATACACCTAAAAAACAAAATATTATAGTCATTATTATAATAGTACGATAGGAGTAATAATCAGAATGGTTCAAGATCCTGTAGACCCCAGCACCAAACTGCCCACTAAATTACTAGCAAATAGAAGCTTCCCTTGAATATCCATACTCAGATGCTAGT
The DNA here is from genome assembly GCF_028018385.1 of Neofelis nebulosa. Taxonomy (NCBI): domain Eukaryota; kingdom Metazoa; phylum Chordata; class Mammalia; order Carnivora; family Felidae; genus Neofelis; species Neofelis nebulosa. The sequence continues at coordinate 2,778,647 of NC_080794.1, read as the reverse complement.
CAGAATTATAGGAAACACTTTGCTTTATGTTGCATATATTTCTGCAGTGTAACCCGCATGTCTATGTTTGTTATGAGGGAAAACTTTCAACTTTAAAAGTTTTAATGAAAGCACGAATACCACCAAAATGTAAAGTTGTTTGTGTCTGCTGGCATGTTTATTGGCAATTTTTATGAGTGATACGCATTTGAATCGTTCCAAATATCTATGGTATTTTTCCTAATCTATCAAGGAAAATATTACTTAGAAAACTAATAACAGTGAATATGTTTGTTTAGTGGATCCTGGTATGTTCCCATTCCTCCATTTCCTAATTTTTTCATTTCCAAAAATGGGCTCATATTTGAGTGTATGGTATTATTGTGTTATGTAATATATTGTTTTGCCCTGCCTACTATCACTTCCTTTAATCTCTTGTTCTTCTTGTGCTATATTAATCCTAAATCAATCTATTCTGTCTCCTAGAATTTAACTCTGAAACAGACACGCCCTGGGAGGAAAGGTGGTTTTCGATGAGTCATTTGCAGGTCCATGACTTCCCTGAAACCACACTGGTTCCTATCCTCCCCAAGGATTCATTGTTCATCCTTTATTTATTTTATTTAAACTCTATGCCCAACATGGGGCTCGAACTCTCGACGGCCAGATCAAGGATCACATGCTCTACTGACTGAGCCAGCCAGGCACCCCATTGTTCATCTTTTATTTCGATGCTGGCTGCTCTCCAGAATCTCATGCAAATTCTTTTTTTTTTTTAATGTTTTTATTTATTTTTGAGAGAGACAGAGACAGAATGTGAGTGGGTTAAGGGCAGAGAGAGAGAGGGAGATACAGAAGCAGAAGCAGGCTCCAGGCTCTGAGCTGTCAACACAGAGCCCGACACGGGGCTCGAACTCACGAGCTGTGAGATCATGACCTGAGCTGACGTCGGACACTCAACCGACTGAGCCACCCAGGCACCCCACAAATTCTTTAATATTGCTTAAATTCGTTTCTATTGCTTGCCACATGACATCTTTGACTCAGAAATCATAACCAGAGTGGATTGAAGGATTTGTCGAGAACGTAGTGTTGGTTATAAGAATAAGAAGCAAAAGAGAATCATTTTATACTCCAGAATGGGAAGGTAGCAGCTCATAGTACATAATGGCAAAATGTTCTTACTTGTGGCCACCTGGAACCATGAGCGCTCAGAGTTGTTCTAGGGGAACAAGGAGGTAGTGCAACAAGCCACTTTATTTTTTATTTTCTAAATAATTTCTACACCCAACGTGGGGCTCAGACTCATGACCCCAAGATCAAGAGTGGCATACTCTACCAACTGAGCCAGCCAGGCACCCTACACAAACCATTTTAAAGGAAACATAGAAAATGTGAATTGTGAAGGGTAATGTGGTTGTTTTTAATAGATTTAAATAATTTAAGAAATAGTAGAAGCATTTGCCTGCATTTGATAGGGACAGCAGTACACATTTACTCTCCTGGCTCAGGATAGTTAACTCTTGTTCTTTGCCACCACACATGATGGACTGGCTTGTTATACTTTAGGGCAACACCCTAATTTGCTCCATTGATGATAGCATGCCAGTAGGATCCAGAGAGCTGGAAATAGGCCCCAGATGCTATGTATGCCATATATTTACAGCATCTCTTGGTGGGGGGGAATCTGTGAAAATATAAGATCCTGCCACATTCCAGAAGTTATGCCTTTAGTGGGTTAGACACTGTCGAGATATTTTCACCCATATCACAGAAAAGATCTTTCATCTTTTGTCCACAACCCCAGAAAAGGTGATACAATATTTGCTGGGTGTTTGAATTCTGGAGGCAGCATTTTTAATTTCCTATTTTCCTGCTCCAATACATTTGCCAAGTGACTGAGAAAGCTGCCAGATTTGACTTGTGTCTAGCCAGTTCAGACTACAGTACAAACAGCTCTGGTCCTTGTGCCTCAGCAGATCCAATGCTTCTCAAAGAACCTGCACTAATTTGGATGCTCTAAGAAGTGTGTTGCAAGTCACAACAGGAAAATCCCAGTATAGAGCCTGAAGATTTTGAAACAAGATCAAACCTCTTTTAGCAAGTGACTTTTTTTCTTTAAAGAACCCACCTGCTTAGCTCCCAAAAATTCAACCTCACTTCTCTTGTAATGTTTGAAGTCAGTGACACAAATATCTTACTTAGCACCATTTTAGTTGTGTTCCACCAGATTTTCAGGTACTGTATTTTTTTCATTTCTTTCTGTTCAAGCATTTTCAACTTTCCAATATAATTTCTTCTTTGACCTGTTAGTTATTTTAAATGTGGCTTTAAATTTCCAAACATGTGCTATTTTTTGTTTTGCCTATCTTTTATTATTATTTTATATATTTAATCACATTCTGATTAGAAAAGGTGGTCTTCATGAGACCAATTCTAAAATTTATTGAGATTCATTTTAAATTTCATACATATTCCACCTCCTTGTGATTTTAATCTACATTTTTCTGAGGACTACTGATGAAATATGTGTTCCTATGTTCAGTGGTCATTTGGATATTTTCTCATGTGAAGGGCCTCTTGAAGTCTCTTGCCCATTTTTAAATCATATTTTTGATGTTTTTAAAAATTGCTCTGTAGATTTTTGGGGGTATATTCTGCACACAAGTTCTTTGCCATTTATATGTATTGAAAGTATCTTCTTCAGTCTTTGAATTACAGTTTTACTCTTTCAATGGTGTCTTTTGAAGGATAGAAGTCTTTATTTTTATTCCAGTTAAATTTAACAATATATTACCTTTATGGCTAGGGTTTTTTGCTTCTCTTTCAAAAAGTGTTTCCCTATGCCAAAGTAATGAAGATACTTTCCTATATCAATTCCTAGAAGCTTTGTTATTTTGCGTTTCACACCCAAAGCTCCAATCCACTTGGAATTGATTATTGTATGCAGTTTAAGAGCCAAACTTCATTTTCTTCCAACTTAGATGTCCAATTATGCATAATTTATTACAAATCCATTCTTTACCCACTGCTCTGTAGTGTCACCTTTGTCCTAAATTATGTGTCCATATACTACACTGTCAAACTTACGATAATTTTGTAGTAAATCTTGGTATTCAGTGCAGCAAATGTTGAACCAAGCTTTCACTACAGGAATAAGCACAATAAATAAACACAAATTTGTTGAGATCCATTATCCTTTTAGAGAAGCTGAATTAGCATTGCTATTGTTTTGTTTAGGATTTTTGCATCTATCTTTCTGAGACAGATTGTCCTTACTGTCCCTTAATCTTCCTGATCAGATTTTGGTATCAAAATGATGTTGTCCTCCTAAAACAAAATGGGGAAGTGGTTCTTTTATTCCATTTCTCTGGAAGAAGTTTTGTAATATTGGCATTATTTATTCCTTTAATGTTGTTGGAATTTATCACTGAAATAATTAGTCCATGAGTTGTGTGTTTGTATGTGTGTATGTGAGAGTTTTTATATTATGAATTTCTTTAATAATTATAAGACTGTTTATATCTGTGCTTCATCTTGTGTCTGTTTTTGTAACTTGTATTTTGCCAGGAGCTTGCCCATTTATCCAAATTTCCAACCACATAGCACAAAATTCTTCATGATTATCTTTTTTAAGGATATTTAGTGATGTCTCCTCTTGCATTCCTTGGATTGGTTATTGAGGCACAGCCTGGTTACCCAGTGAGCAGTAAGCATATGTATATATGTGTATGTATATCTATATATGTATATCTGTATGTGTATACACATATATATTCAAGTTAGCTCCATACAAAGTATATATATTTATATGCAGATTATATTCCTGTTAAATTGAACTATTTTTCATTAAGAAGTGAACTTCTTTAATTCAGTAGCAGTATTTGCTTTAAGATCAACTTTTTATATATTAATATGGCAGTGACCAGCTTTCTTCAGATCAGGTTTGCACAATTGTTTTTCATCTTTTAGCTCTTCTGTACCCTAATATGTTAGATATGTTACTTCTAAACAGCATATAGCTGGGTTTTCTTCTTTTATTTAATGCACCTATCCTTGTATTTTGTTTTATTTTTAAAATTTTATTTATTTAAAGTAATCTCTACAGCCAAAAGTGGGGCTTGAACTCATGACCCAGAAATCAAGAGTCACATGCTCTTCCAGCTGAGCCAGCCAGGTGCCCTGTCCTTGTATTTTAATTAGACCAATTAATAGAATTACATTTACTGTAATTACAGACATATTCACTTTGAATTTCATTTTTTTAAGAATAATCTTTGTGCCCAACGTGGGGTTCAAGTTCATGACCCCAAGATCAAGAGTTGCATGCTCTACCCACTGAGCCAGCTGTGCATCTCTGACATATTCACTTTTAATCTACCCCCATTTGCTTTTGATTTGTTTCACCTGCTCTGTGTCACTTTACTCCTTACTTGCTTTCTTTTGGATTTACTTCATTTTTTAAAATTCCTTTCCCCCCCTTCCATTTCTTAGTCTTGTACTTATATGTTTTACTATTTGTTAGTGGTTCCTTAAAGATTGCAGCATATACCCAAGACTTATTTTAAAAAACCTATTGTTATTTATTTCTTTTACCCTCCTCTTGAACAGCGCAAGTACCACTTCCCTTGTTTTAATTTATATGCTATTGTTGTCATGTTTTAAAATGTTTTAGGTGTGCCTGGGTGGCTTAGTTGGTTGGGTGACTGACTCTTGATTTTGGCTCAGGTCATGGTCTCACGGTTCCAGCCCCATGCCAGGCCCGGGGCTGGCAATCCAGAGCACTTTCTCTCTCAAAATAAATAAATAAAAATTAAATAAAGTATTTTATATATTTTAAATTCTACAAGCCATCATCATTATTATTATTAGTTTAGGTAATGTGTTGACTGGATTAGCTCACATTTTTACCATTTTCATTGCTCTTGTTTCTTCTTGCATTTCCAGTCTTACATCTGGGATTCTATTTTCTCTTGCCTGAATGAAACCATTTAGAATTTCCTTTAGTGTGGGTCTACATCTTTGCCAACACTTGCTGTATTTTGTCTTTTTGATTCTAGCCATTTTGACATTTGTAAAATGATATTGTGGTTTTCATTTACATTTCCCTGGTGATGGATGCTGTTGAGCATCTTTTCATGTGTTTCTTGGCCACCTATATGTCTTCTTTGGAGAAGTGTCTATTCAGGTCCTCTGCCCATCTTTTAATCAGATTATTTATTTTTTGGTGTTGAGTGCAGATCTGTTCAATGGCCAAGTCTATGAATTTTTGTTGGTCTAAAAACATATATATATGTTTATATATGTGTGTGTGTGTGTATACATATATACATATATATACATATATATACATATATACATATATATACATATATATATATACATATACATACATATACATATATATATTTGCTCTTTACTTGCTCTTTCCCTGGGCATAGAATTATAGGCCAGTAGTTATTTTCTTTCAGCTATTTAAAATGGCATCACACTGTATTCTGACTTGCATTGGTTTCAGGCTAGGTGTCAATCAAATTGTGGCTCTTTATTATTTTTATTAATAAATATTTCTATTTTTGTTTTGTTCTTTTGGAACAGATGGTAGAAAAATAGAAGAAAAATGATTATTTATTTACCAGTCCCTATGTAAGCCACTGGTCAGTGCAAATAATAGGCTTTTAGAAAAGGAGGCAAGCAAAACACATTTTTTTTTTAATGTTAAGAGCTGGTTTTTGAATCTACTGCTTATTTCTTGTTACTGGAAATCATCTTCAAATTACATACAATCAATAAAACTAGTCAAGCAGAAATGTCTCTCCTGGTCATATTTGAAGAGATCTAAGAGGTTTTCTTTATTTGTGCATCTTCATTATTTTTTAACCACAACATACACTGTAGGATTCTTTATCTGTTGGAAAACTGGATTACATATGCGACTGAGTTTTCTATGGTCTGTATTTTGCCGATGGCACCTCCATGGTGTGGCTTAACATGTTCCTCTTTCTTCATATGCAGTGTTGGTAGTTTCTAGATTCAGGTTAAAGTTTTTGGCAAAGCTGCTTCAAACGTGCTGCTATGTTCTTCCGTGAGGGAGCACATCATGTTTGTTTCTTTTTGTGTAATGTCAGCAGGTATGGTGAGCATTGGTAAGTTCCATTAATTTATGGCAAATGGATAATATTCAAATCGATTATTTCCTCTTTATTATACTTCTCAGAAAAACAGCTTCCTCTAATCCATTAAGTTTACTGAGTAGTGAGTAGAGAAAAGGCAGAATAAATGCCTGATTCTTTCCCTTTATTTACTAGTTTTCTAAATGATGAATTGCTTTACTGGCGTCCTCTAACAGTGACCTATGAGGAACTTATTTGGGGGAGAGGAGAGTGAAACTATGAACTTGTGGATTTAAATATATTCAGTGTGTTTCAATCTCTTCCAGTCATCTGAGTTCTCAAATTGTCCCAACTTTGCCTTGTATAGCTCTCTCTTCACGTTCTGTTCTTTTCTTAGTCCTAAAACAGTTTTCCACTAGCCTTGGATTAACTTCAGCCTAACTTTAATTTTATTTCTCCTCGTCTCACATGTCTCCTAGAACTTTCATGTGGGATCTCAGCAGTGGCTAGTGGAGTGCACTCCTCCCTAGAAGAGTGTCTGCGCAGAGGAAAACAGCACAGATGGGAGGCACCACACGGCACAGCGGCCTTTCTATCATTCGAGCCACGCATCCCTCTCATTCTCCACTCTTTTCTTTTTAATGCTTGTTTTTGAGAGAGAGAGCATGTGCAGAGTTGGGGAGGGGCTCAGTGAGAGGGAGAAAGAGAATCCCAAGCGAGCTCCACGCTGAGCACAGAGCCCAATGCGGAGCTCAATCCCACAGGCTGAAATCAGGAGTCGGATGCTCAACCCGCTGAGACACCCACACACCCCTCATTCTCCATTCTTTAAAAAACATTTTTGCATGTCTTCATTTTATTGAGAGAGAGAGACAGAGTGCGAATGGGGGGAGGGGCAGAGAGAAGGAGACACAGCACCTGAAGCAGGCTCCAGGCTCCGCACTGTCAGCACAGAGCCTGACATGGGGCTCAAACTCACGAACCGTGAGATCATGACCTGAGCCAAAGTCGGATGCTTAACCGACAGAGCCACCCATTCTCCACTTTTAAATTTTGTCGGAGCAAGAAGGAAACTTTACCACATCCAGAAAATGTAACTCCCAGAAGTGAAAGACTTTGATCTGCACCTGATCAGGGTCTCTTACTTGGTCAAACAACTTTAATTCTGTGGTCTGTAACATGGATTCTAAGTCTTGCCTCTTTGAGAAGGATTGGCTCTTTGTGTCAGCTTTCTAATATTACTGTCTTTGCTAGTCTTAAATGCCATTATAGTGGGTTTAAGTGTGGGTTTTTCCTTATCCGTCCTCTTTGGCACTCTCTGAGCGCTTTAAATCTAGACGTCTTACCACCATTCACTCCAAATATTTCCTCCCTTCCCTTTGTTTTTTTTCCTCAGACTCTTTTAGCCAGATATTGGTACTTCCGTCCTTCATTTCACTTACGTTTATCCTGTTCTCCTCCCTTCACTTTGATCTTGTTCACTAATTCTTGCTTTGGCCGTATCCATTTGCTGTTTGTTTTCTGGAGCCAGAAGATCTGTGTTTGAATCCTAGTCCCAACCTGAACAATTCTTTTAACCTCTTTGTGCCTCAGTTTCTCCACCTGTAAAGTAGAAATAATAGTAGTACCCACCTCATAGAGTTGTTGTTGAATCTGTAACTGTAAGAAATGCACGCAGAGCGCTGCCTGGTACAAAGTAAATAATATATACTTTCTAGCCGTTACTATCATTATTATCATTATTGTGTGCTGTATTATATTTTTCACAACTTATTTCCACTCGTTCTTTTTTTTTATCTCCTGTACCAGCTTCATATTACTAATAACTTCTGTGAGAATATTTGTTGCTTATTTGAAATTCATGATCCATCTGTACGAATAATTCTGCTCTCTGAATTCATGTGATGTACGCTATTCAGTTTTGTCATGTTTCTGGCTAGCTCTACGTGTTAGCGAAGAGCCAATGCCCAGGCCCAGTCTGTCTTCCCCTCGGTGACTTTAAGATAATAGAGGAGATGAGCCTCAGGGCAGAGAACCCCCAGGTACCACAAAGCGACAGTCTACAGCCCTGTTTCCTGCCACCACACTTGGAAACTCATGGTTGGGTCAGGGATTTGCTCTTCAGTCACGGCAACATGCTGCTGTGCTGGTAAGGAACAACTTTCTTGGAATGTGTCGTACCAGTCCCGGTGTCTAGGGTAGGAGTGGGTGCAGGTGTGGGTGCTTAGGAGAGCCTGGTGGTTGGCACCCGTCTTCATCAGTGCCTCACCTAACCCCAGCAGGCTTCTGGGCCGCCCTGTTGGTAACCTGAGACACCAGCTGGCCCGGCTATCACTTCCATGTGATTCTCCCTAGGCAGTGTAGGGGAGAAGCTAGCGGAGAATAGAAAAGTTCTGGCCTGGCTCTCTGGGGCCAGGCCATCCTCCTCCCCCAGGCTGAGGCTCCCGCTCGCCATGCCCTCACTCTCGCCAGTTTAGGAATCCTCCCATCTCTACCAGCGTTTGTCCGCAATTTTTAGGTTGGGTCCTCAGAGTCTTGCTTTACTCTCAGGTCTGCTTTGGGGAGACGGAGCCAGAAGCCTATCCTGATGGCCTTCTTATCAGAAGCCAGGAGCCTCCTCTTCCCAGAAAATGTCTAGGCCTTTTCCTCTTCAAAGCTAAAACCTGATGGTCAACATTGTGAGTTTCTTGGATGAACGGTACTTTGAAAGATGCAGTCATTCGGAAGCTCGGTCTGACTTTACTCACTCTTAGAAGGACACCACTGACTTGGGCTCTTTGAAATGGAGCTTCAAGGAAAGATCAAACACTCCTCACTCCCAACACCAAAAGAGATACTTTTTTGCCCTCCTTTTTTGCTTTTTTTCTTTTTCTCCTCCTTCACCTTCCTTCACCCCTCCTCCTCCTCTTCTTCTTCTTCAAGCACAAGACCTTGCATACCATGGCCACTTAATAAACATATGTTGACTTGATTTAGATCGATATCCAACTCTTGCCATGAGATGTTTTCAAATGAATTAAGCCATCTACAATGGAATGCATCTGCCTTTCTTTCTTGAGTCTGAGTAGCTGAAAATTCTGGTGAAGGGTGTGTACAAGTGTAAAACAAGTTCCTTATGTGATTAGTCAAGCTACCTGACTTCAAACAAGTTTTATTTTTGTCCGTATTACTGGTAAACTGCTTGGCCTACTTCTGCCTGGCTCAGATCAAGTTTGATCAACATGTTTAGCAAGAGTAAATTAGTAAATCCCTAAATAAATCAACTTGTTTGGGCAAAAGAAGCAAATCTATTATGACATGAGCCAAGCAGAAACTTCCCCTGCAATTTTCCTATGAATATGACACATGTTTGGTGCCTAAGGTTTCACCCACCACTACAGGAAGCCGAGCTGTACCTGCCTCAGAGCACGTCGAGGTTTACACAAGTTTACGAGTGCGGGTCATGCTGTTGCTTTGACTCAGAACTCAGTGATGGACAGATTAATGTCACCTGGAGAGTATCCAATCTTAATCTCAAATCTGCCTCTGGTTTTGGTGAGGCTGTTCAGAACTCTGAGAAAGAAACCAGAAATGCTCTCTTATCTGGCATGTGAGAGAGAAATGAACCGTGTACATTCCATTTTTTTACAGCACCCTTTCAAGTGCATGAACGAGCCCATGCAAGTAGAACTTTCTGCCATATGCATGTTGCTTTCAAGTCTACTAAAAATATAGTTTCTCACACTTGGTATTTCCTAATGGATTATCTCAGTTCTCAGTGATGAGTAGGTACCTGTAGAACAAGAAAATTTGTGGCCCTTGACAGTTCACACATAGAAATTCCCTACTCGTTTATAGATATTCGAGATAAGAACTGGCGGGCTAAGTATGTTCTTGGATTGCAGTAGGTCTCCTATGGAGAAGCAGCACAGTGGAGAAAAAGAACATAATTTGAAGTACTAGGTGAATGTTGGTTTGAGTATCGGCTCTCTCACCAGGCTAAAGCTTCACACTTCCAGGCTTGTAACTTCATCTCTCTGAGCCTCAGTTTCCTCATCTGTATATGACGGTAATTAAATGAGATGATGTATAGAAAGTGATACATAAGAGATACTCAAGCATTAAGGAGCCACTACAGTTACAACCTTCACTTATTTATTAATATCGTGAGCTGATTGCCAGGAAAAGATAAAACACAGATGTTCTTTGTTTTTCAAACGTGGATTTCACAATATATAGAACATTTGTTACATATATGCATATTAGCTTCATACATATAAATAAATGTTGCATATCTTCCATATAACTCTGAAAATTAGAAATTGGAGAATTTCCACTTCTTTTTATCAGAGTTTAAATTGTCCCAGATCTTTGAAATAACCATAATACCAACTGAATATAAAATGAAGTATTATATATAAGGGCACCTGGGTGGCTCAGTAGGTTAAGCATCTGACCTTGGCTCAGGTCATGGTCTCATGGTTTGTGAGTTTAAGCCCCGCATCAGGCACTGTGCTAGGCAGCTCAGAGCCTGGAGCCAGCTTCGGATTCTGTATCTCCCTCTCTCTCTGCCCCTCCACCCCCTCAAAAATAAAATAAACATAAAATAAATAATAAAGGAGCGCCTGGGTGGCTCAGTCAGTTAAGCATCTGACTTCAGCTCAGGTTGTAATCTCATGGCTTGTGAGTTCAAGCCCTGCGTCAGTCTCTGTGCTGACAGCTCAGAGCCTGGAGCCCGCTTCAGATTCACTGTCTCCCCCTCTCTCTGCTCCTCCCCCACTCACGTTCTGTCTCTCCCTCTCAAAAATAAACATTAAAAAAAATTTTTAATAAAAATTAAAAAAAGAATAAAATAATCACTTTATTTTAAAAAATTTAATGGAAGTATTATATAGCTCCTGATTTATCACACTCACTTGTTTGGAAATGCAGTAAATGCTGTAACATTCCATCACTTTTATTCATGATCTGAGTTTCAGCACTTTTTATTTCAAATTTTAGAGATATATGAAATAAATTATTTTAGACCAGGTTTTTAAATCTTTGCATAAGAAGGAATACTTCCAGTATTTCATAAAATTAGCACAATATTATTACATCAGAACTTTATAAAGATAACACCAAAAAGAAAAAAAATCTTATAGCCCAAGCTCGCTAATACATATCACTGCAAAAATTGTAAAGAAAATTATGTTCAACGGGACGCAGTCAAATAATACATAAAAATCAGGTAGCACTTATTCTAGGAACATAAAAATGGCACAATATTAATTCTATACATGTAGCTCACTGTATTAATGTGTGAAAAACAATGTACAATCTTGTGGTGGCTTTGTTAATGTGTCGACTTGGCTAGGCTGACCAGAGCACCACTGAATTCTCTTTCCTTAATTATAGAATAAGTCAGATGAGGGGCGCCTGGCTGGCTCAGTCGGTTAAGCGCCCAACTCTTGATTTCAGCTCAGGTCATGATCTCACAGCATGGGAGATCAAGCCCCTTGTCGGGCTCTGCACTGATAGAGTGGAGCTTATTTGGGATTCCCTGTCTCCCTCTCTCTCTGCCCCTCCCTCGCTCATGCCCTGTCTCTCTCTCAAAATAAATCAATAAACTTAAAAAAATTGAAGAGTAAGTCAGTTGATGTGATGGAAATATTAACAACCATGAACAATTCGTGCATACACAATGACGACTCCTTTGCCTGAGCGGCAGCAGGAATGAAAGGTTACCGATTCTAAAACATATTCTGATTTAAAAGGTTTTAAAATGTCAAAAAGATGTGCATCTAATAAATAATGAAATATCACATATGACATTTCAAATTGTTGAGGGAAAGATGGGATTATTCATTACAATTAATATATTTTATAGTGCTAAAACATTTCTCTTTGACAAAAATATACAATGTAAGACAAATGACAATTTAGAACAGTTTTTTTTTTAGAACATTTGTTTTTAAAACATGACAAAAGGGAAAACATTAAAAAGGGTCCATTACTTTACTATAAAAATAATTCATGTAGAGGCCCCTAGGTGGTTCAATCAGTTAAGTGTCTGACTCTTGGTTTCAGCTCAGGTCATCATCTCAGGGTTCATGAGTTCAAGCCCTGCATCAAGCCCTGTATTGGGTTCTGTGCTGACTGGATTCTCTCTCTCTTCCTGTCCCTCCCCTGCTTGCTCATGTTCTCTCTCTCTCTCTCTCTCTCTCTCTCTCAAAGTAAATAAATAAACTTTAGAAAAAAGAGTTCATATAATTAACAAGAAAATGTTCAATACTTAGGAAAATGAGCAAAAGACAACAGACAGATCTCTGCAAAACAGATATAAATGGACAATAAATCAGTGACAATGTGCTCAACTTCACCCTTAATTATAGAAATGCAAATTAGGGGCACCTGGGTGGCTCAGTCGGTTAAGTGTCCGACTTCGGCTCAGGTCATGATCTCCTGGTTTGTGGGTTTGTGGGTTCGAGCCCCGCATTGGGCTCTGTGCTGAATGCTTGCTCAGAGTCTGGAGCCTGCTTCAGATTCTGTGTCTCCTCTCTCTGCCCCTCCTCCACTCATGCTCTGTCTCATTCTGTCTCTTAAAAATAAATAAATGTAAATAGAAATGCAAATTAAAAGAAAATACTATTTACACTTACCAGATTGACAAAAATTTTAAAGTGTAATAACATCCAGGATAGCTAAAAGTAAGGGGAAAACAAACATATTCATACATTATTATTGGTGGAATTATAAATGGCACATCCTTTTTGAGACGAATTGTAATGGTATATTAAATTTTATTTTATTTATTTATTTTTTTTATGTTTGTGTTTGAGAGGGAGAGCACAAGCGAGGGAAGGGCAGAGAGAGGGAGAGAGAGAATCCCAAGCAGGCTGCACACTGTCCACACAGAGCCCAATGCAGGGCTTAAACTCACAACTGTGAGGCCATGACCTGAGCTGAAGTTGGACACTCAACCGACTGAGCCAACTGGGTGCTCCATGTTATGGCAAATCAAATTTTAAAATGTGTTCCCAACCTTACAGAAATTAATTGATGGCAATGATTTATAAAGTCCTCTATAATAGAGCATTTGAATTCAAATTTGTCAATTGTGTTTCTGTAATGAAATTAATCTAGACAAAGTCTAGGCCTTGGGATTTGTTGTAGAGAAGTTAAAAAGCTGGGGCTGCAGGTAACCATAAATCTATATATGTCATAGTTTTTTAATGTCCTTTCATAACTCCATGTAAATACTTACATAGATGGTTCTGTACAGTTATGAGAAAACAAAATGCCTGTAAATGCTGCTTGGAAATGTGGAGATACCACAGAGCTTGGAGCCAGGCAGACCTGTCAGTGCCTCTCATTTCTTTTTTTTTTTTTTTAATTTTTTTTTTAACGTTTATTTATTTTTGAGACAGAGAGAGACAGAGCATGAACGGGGGAGGGTCAGAGAGAGGGAGACACAGAATCTGAAACAGGCTCCAGGCTCTGAGCTGTCAGCACAGAGCCCGATGTGGGGCTTGAACTCACGGACCGCGAGATCATGACCTGAGCCGAAGTCGGCCGCTTAACCAACTGAGCCACCCAAGCACCCCAGTGCCTCTCATTTCTAGCACTTGCTTTGGGACTTGGGTAAGACATTTTCATTAAGATTTGGAAAATAGGGGGCTTAGTTGGTTAAGCATTCAACTTTGGCTCAGGTCATGATTTTGCAGTATGTCGGTTCGAGCCCCACGTCGGGCTCTCTGCTGTCAGTACGGAGCCTGCTTTGGATCCTCTGTCTCCCTCTCTCTGTCTCTGTCTCTGTCTCTCTCTCAGGAATAAATAAATATTTAAGGGCTCCTGGGTGGCTCAGTCGGTTAAGCATCCAACTCTTGATTTCTGCTCAGATCATGATTGAGATCAAGCCCTGCATCGGGCTCTGTGCTGACAGTGCAGAGCCTACTTGGGATTCTCTCTCTCTGCCACTCCCCTGCTTGCACTCTCTCTCTCTCTCTCTCAAAATAAACAAAGTTATAAAGAAGTAAAAAAAAAAAAAAAAACACCATTTTTTTAAAAAGATTGGAAAATAGGTAGAACAATACTTCACAGAGTTGTGGTGAGGTCAGAATGAGATAACCTATCTAAGCCTTCTGTGATGTCACCTGATACATAGTATGTTCTCAATAAATAGTATTATTAGCTCACAATAATTTTGTGTTATTATTGTGCTTAATTTTGTAGGATCCTGGATAAAATGAAGCTATTTGAATTCAGTAATTCATCTGTAATGCCTTTCTTATTGTCACCATGTGACAATTTGTTGTTCGTTGCTTTTGTGTTAGGTCTTGCCATAAAGTTCTCACCTCATATCTTTAGTCAACACGCAAGTACTGTTCCTGGCCTCTCTTGCTCTACGATGATGTTAGGTCAGTACAGCCATATACAAAACTGTCCTGCATTTCATGATGGTTCAACATCTTTGTAGAAGCCAAGTGAACACAAGGGACAGCTAATCCCAAAGAATGTTGCAATGTGCTGGTGTTGAAATCTGTAGTTGGAACTCTAGTAGCATCTATTCATAGCAGTCCCATGGGTGACATTACATTTGTGTTTGGGAGATTATCTGAGGAAAAGCCACTTACTATTTTTTGGAACTGAAAAAACTCCAGGTCAAAATCAGTGAAGTTTTTTATTGATTCACAATATAGTTGTATCTTGCTTTGAAATAAGAGAATCTGACATACTAAAGCCTGGTATAAAGAGTAGAGATTTTTTTTAATGTTTGTTTATTTAAAAAAAAAATTTTTTTTAACGTTTATTTATTTTTGAGACAGAGAGAGACAGAGCATGAACGGGGGAGGGTCAGAGAGAGGGAGACACAGAATCTGAAACAGGCTCCAGGCTCTGAGCTGTCAGCACAGAGCCCAACGCGGGGCTCGAACTCACGGACTGCGAGATCATGACCTGAGCCGAAGTCGGCTGCTTAACCGACTGAGCCACCCAGGTGCCCCTGTTTGTTTATTTTTGAGAGAGAGACTGCACAAGCAGGGGCGGGGCAGAGAAGGGGAGACCGAGAATCAGAAGCTGGCTCTGCACTAAAAGCAGTAAGCCTGATGGGGGGCTCGAACTCACAAATTGTAAGATCGTGAGCTGAGCTGCAGTCAGCCGCTCAACCGACTGACCCACCCAGGCACCCAAGAGTAGAGATTTGAATGGACTGTATAAAGACCTTAATTTGAACCAAGTGGTTGAACACGAAGTGACGTTTACTCTGGAATGTGCTCATGTCAACTGATATGTGATTTGTCCTATTACAGGGGTCAGTGAGAGCTAAGTTATAGACACGTGTATTGTGCTAATTGTATGAAGTCATCTTAACTATAGAACATCTTCTAGGCCTCAGGCCTAAAGAGAAAGTTAATTATTGCTGAGTTAATACAACAAAATCTGCTCTGGAAAAATTGGTATTAATAATATCTAAATGGAGAAGGCATGAGTCAGAAGGAGATGGTGAGCATCAGAGAATGAGGCGTGAGGCAGGGGCACATCCAGCACAGTCTAGAGTAAATTGAAGAACTACAAACATCTTCTGTACTGACTGTATGCTCTCTCTGGAAGATGCTCTTGGCTGCAAGTAACAGAACTCTCAAACTGTCCTAAATGTGTGAAGGAAAGGTATTATTTCACCAAACAGGAAGTCTAAGTGTAGGACAGACTCCACCTGCCTCATAAGAAAGGCTCTGGCTCTGTTTATTTTTACTGTTCCGCTTCTTGTGAATTTGCTTTGTCCTCAGTCTATCTTCCACTGTTACTATAAGAGGAGGGGGACGGAGGGGGGAGAAGGAGAGAGAAGAGAAGAGGGGGAGTGGAGAGAGAAGTTTCTCATCAGTCTGATTAGGCTGGTAGAGGTCAGGTGCCCACTATTGCATCACTTATTAATAAGGAAATGTCAGGGTTACCTGGGTGGCTCAGTTGGTTAAGCATCTGATTCTTGGTCTTGACTCAGGTCATGATCTCATGGTTCATGGGTTCAAGCTCTGCATCAGGCTCCATGCTGGCAGTGTGGAGCCTGCTTGGGATTCTCTCTCTCTCTCTCTCTCTCTCTCTCTCTCTCTCTCCCTCTCTCTGCCCCTCCCCTGCTTTCTCTCTCTCTCCCCGCCTCTCTCCCTCTCCCTCTTAATGAATACATTTTTAAAAATATGGAAATGTCATGCACTGACTAGCTTACTTCATCCCTCAGTCAATTATTTGACCAGAGGATAAAATTAATGTTACAGGCTTAGACCAGATAGAACCTTTCTCCCAGTTTGAGGATGGAGTCAGATTCCCTGTGATCACACAAGCTGCAAATGAACAAAATTGGCACTCTGTTAGGAAGGAAATGATAGGGTCTAGTGGAGAATAGATGCCAGGTACATGGCTAGTAGATTATGCTTCTTATACTTCTTAAGCAACCTTCTAACCAGAAGTCAAAATTTAAAAATTCACTGCCTATAGGGCACAAGGTCTGATCACTTTGCCAATCATACTTTCCACAAGTTAATATATTGGTATCTGGGTTTATACTTTTATCTCTCAAGATCTCTGTAAAACTGAACCATTCTTTTTTTTTAAGTTTTATAATTTTTTTTTTGAATTCCAGTATAATGAAAACAGTGTTATTCTGGTTTCAGGTGCACAATATAGTCATTCAGCAATTCTATACATTCCTCAGTGCTTATCAAGAGAAGTGTGTCCTTAATCCCCTTCACCTGTTTCATCCCTTCCCCCACCCACCTCCGCTCCAGTGACCACCAATTTGTTCTCTGTCTGGGAGTCTGTTTTTCTGGGTTCCCTCTTTTTTTCTTTGTTTTGTTTCTTAAATTCCACGTATGAGTGAAATCATGTGGCATTTATCTTTCTCTAACTTGTTTTGCTTAGCATTATACTCTCTAGATCCATCTATGTTGCTGCAAATGGCAAGATTTCATTCTTTTTTAAGGCTAAGTAATATTCCAGTGTGTGTGTGTGTGTGTGTGTGTGTGTGTGTGTGTGTGTTCACATACCATTTCTTCTTTATCCATTTATCTATCAGTGGACACTTGGGTTGCTTCCATAATTTGGCTATTATAATAGTACTGCAATAAACATAGAGGTGTACATATCTTTTTGAACTAGTGTTTTTGTATTCTTTGGGTAAATACCAGTAGTGGAATTATTGGATCATATGGCAATTCCATTTTTTATTTTTTGAGAAGCCTCCATACTGTTTTCCATAGTGGCTGTACCAGTTTGCATTCCCACCAACAGTGCACAAAGATTCCACTTTCTCCACATTCTTGCCAACATTTGTTGTTTCTTGTGTTTTTAATTTTAGCCATTCTGACAGGTGTGGGTAATATCTCATTGTGGTTTTGATTTGCATTTCCCTGATGACTAATAATGTGGAGCTGCTTTTCACATGTCTGTTGGCCATCTGTTTGTCTTCTTTGAAGTAATATCTGGTCCTGTCTTCAGCCCATTTTTTAATTGGATTTTTTGTCTTTTGGGAGTTGAGTTTTATAAATTATATATATATATTTTGGATACTAACCCCTTATCAGATATACCAGTTGCAAATATCTTCTCCCATTCAGCAGGTAGTCTTTCAGTTTTGTTGATTGTTTCCTTTGCTGTGCAGAAGCTTTTTGTTTTGATGTAGTCCCAATAGTTTATATTTGCCTTTGTTTCCCTTGCCTAGAAGACTCATCTAGAAAAATGTTGTTACAGTTGATGTCAAAGAAATTACTGCCTCTTCTAGGATTTTTATGTTTTCAGGCCTCACATTTAGGTCTTTAATCCATTTTGAATTTATTTTTGTGTATGGTGCCAGAAAGTGAGGACTGAGCCATTCTTGATGTATTAACAAAATCAAGTGCCTGTGCCTGCATTTCTGAGGACAAACTACAGCACATAATATAATGATTTCACCAGTCACATCACCATTATGGGACTTCAGTTGGCCTTTTTTTGATGGCTCCCTTCTTGTCATATTCTGTGCTTTCATCATTCATATTTTATATATGCATTCAATACATAATTCAATACATAATTGCTATAAAGTCATCATGGGAGTATTCTAAGTCTGTGTGCTGTGTTACCCCCTTGGTTCAGTACCTACAAATGAGTCCAAATGATTTCCTTATCTCCCCATTAATTATGTTCTTTGAATCCTTACATATTTGTATATATGGTGCACATTTTTTTATTATGTTACACCCACTAGAATAAGGTAAATGAGAGCAGAGGCTTTGTTTGTTTTTTTCACCACTGGAACCCAGGGCCTAGAATAGTACCAAGCATATATATTAATGCCAGGCAATACATTATAGGCAGTCCTTGCTTTGCACAGTAGTGTGGGGCCATAAAATGTGATGAAACTAAGCAAAGCATTCTTTTTTTTTTTTTTTTTCAACGTTTTTTATTTTTATTTTTGGGACAGAGAGACAGAGCATGAACGGGGGAGGGGCAGAGAGAGGGAGACACAGAATCGGAAACAGGCTCCAGGCTCCGAGCCATCAGCCCAGAGCCTGACGCGGGGCTCGAACTCACGGACCGGACCGCGAGATCGTGACCTGGCTGAAGTCGGACGCTTAACCGACTGCGCCACCCAGGCGCCCCAAGCATTCTTTTTTTAATATCTTTTTGAAAAAATTGTAATTGAAGTATAACTGACACATAATGTTATATTAGTTTCAGTTGTATAAGATCATGATTCAGCAACTCTATATATTACTCAGTGCTCACCATGAGAAGCATAGTCACCATCTGTCACCATACCATGTTATTACAGTATTATGACTATATTTTTTAGGCTGTACTTTTCATCTTCATGACCTATTTTATAGCTGGAAGTTTGTTCCTCCTAATCCTTTTTATCAGTTTTGCTCACCCCCTTCAACTCACCCCTTTTATCAATTTTTCTCACCCCCTCCAACCCACCTCCCCTCTGGCAACCACCAGTTCCCTTTACTTAAGAGTACTTGTTTTTGTTCATATGTTTTTGAGATTCCACATGAGTGAAATCATATGGTATTTGTGTTTCTCTGTCTGACTTATTTCACTTAGCATGACATTTTAGGTTCCTCTGTGTTGCAAATAGGAAGATTTCTTTCTTTGTCTATTTTTACTTCTTCCTTTCTTTCTTTCTTTTTCTTTCTTTTTTTCTTTCTTTCTTCCTTTTCTTTGGGAGAGAGCAGGAGCAGGGGAGGGGCAGAGAGAGAGGGAGAGAGAATCCCAAACTGGGTGTGGAGCCTGATGCAGGGCTCTATCCCATGACTATGAGATCATGACCCAAGCTGAAATCAAGAGCTGGATGCCCAACCGACTGAGCCACCCAGGTGCCCCAATATCTCATTCTTTTTTATAGTGAATAATATTCCATTATATATATGGAAAATCTATAATATATATGTATAATCACATTTAATGAAATACTACTCAGCCATAAAAAATACACATATATGTATGTGTATATATATGTGTGTTCATCTATCAATGGACACTTGGGTTGCTTCCATATCTTGGCTATAGTAAACAGGCAAAACATCTTTTTTTTTTTTAATTTTTTTAACGTTTATTTATTTTTGAGACAGAGAGAGACAGAGCATGAACGGGAGAGGGTCAGAGAGACAGGGAGACACAAAATCTGAAACAGGCTCCAGGCTCTGAGCTGTCAGCACAGAGCCCGACGCGGGGCTCGAACTCACGGACTGCGAGATCATGACCTGAGCCGAAGTCAGACGCTCAACCGACTGAGCCACCCAGGCGCCCCAGCATCTTTTTTTTTTCTAACAATCATTTATTTTCTTTGAAAATTAAAAAAAAAACAAAAAAAGAAATCATTCATGATTTTGTACAAAGGCCCAACAGTCTCATTTTCAAATTATAGCAGAATTCAACGGATCTTGCTTCTACAAATCAGGACAACACACATGTGAAAATTAATCTCCAGGAGGATGTGATATTCATGACCACTCCAATATCAATTCTAGTTTATGGAGAATTTACTATGTTCCAAGTGTCCTGCTATCTCATTTAATATGTATAAGTTATAACAATCCATGAGGTTGGTACTTTTATTTTCCCTAAGTTTTCTGATGAGGAGAGTGAGGCTGGGAGAAGTTAAGTAACTTGCCCAAGGTGGAGAACAGCAAGAAATTAAGTTGAGATTTGAATTCAGGCAATCTGATTCTTGAGTCTTTCCTGGTAAATAACAACTATTTTTCAGGAAGCATCGATGGGTCAATGTTGAAAACACAGAAATCTTATCTTAAATTCATCCAGGAATATTTACGAAGATGGTTTCTTAATGTGATTCATACCTTTTCTTCAATCAAATGCTATAAAACTCAAAATCCTAAGTTAGATTTATGATATGCAAGTAGATGGTTGAAAATATGAATACATTGCAGATAATTACCAAAAACAAGCAAAAACCTGGATGCTTCCATATTTAGTTACACATTAGCCCTGGCAAAGCATTCTTAATAAGCAATAGAAAAAGTTACAATTGTTCTGTGACCATCAAGTTTTTTGTCAAAACATTAAAAATGCTCTAAGGTCAGTTACAAGTGCATGATAAAGTGAAAAGGCAGTAAAACTAATATTTAATTTACCGTACTTTAAAAATTAGAAACATGGGGGTGCCTAGGTGGCTCAGTCAGTTAAGCAACTAACTCTTGATTTCGGCTCAGGTCATGATCTCATGGTTCGTGAGTTCGAGCCCCACATTGGGCTCCACACTATGACAGTGTGAAGCCTGCTTGGGATTCTCTCTCTCCCTCTCTCTCTGCCCCTCCTATGATCGCTGTCTCTCAAAACAAATAAGCTTACAACAAATATTTTTAAATAAAAAAATAAATAAAAATGAGAAACATGGAAAAATAAAATGTTTTATTTCTCAGGTTGCACAGTGCTTGCCTTCTCACTGCGCAACTTTTCACCTGGAATGGGTATCTTCTCTATGCCTTGGCACATTGTCAAAGTTTGGATCAACTTTCTACATTTTATTCTTTGAACATTCAATGTGGGGAAATGCCGCTGAGAGTTCCTTTAACATGAATTTTTTTGCCAGCCTCAATTCCTCTGGGCATCTTCATCTTTTTCAGTCACAATCCCTTTCTTCATTTATGTTGTTAAGATTGCCTTCACTGATTAGCTACAGCTGCATATTTAGAGTTCCTCAAATGGCAGTAGTGCTAACATTCCCGCGATGAGCTATTTCTTATTAATCCCGTTTACATGTGATCTGCATTACACTCCTGGTTATCACTTTGCTTCCTTTGTTCCACTTTTATCTTTGTTGGCCAATTCCTCTTTCAATTATCCATTTTTCTAATGGATCATGTGGGTTGAATCACTGGGAGACAGGAGGCAACACAACTACAAGCTTTAGAGTCTGTACCTGAAGAGTCTTTGTACAGAGTGAGGACTTCCTGTAGCATAATGAATAAACGAATGAATAATTGACCTCTTGATTGTAGGGAAATATTTGTTATATAGATCGTAAGGACCATTTTACAAAGTTTATATCAACAAAGCTATTAGAATAATGTGGTGAGCAAGTTGGACATGATTTGGATGGACTCTCTGGAACTTACATTGTACAGGAGGATTAAGACAAACAATAGTCAATCACAATACAGCATGAGAAGTACTATAATGGGAAGAATAGTAGAATTGGTAGAATTCATCTCTGGAACCATCTGGGCTTTGTGCATTTTTGTTGGATGGTTTCTTAATAATTGTCTCCATTTTCTTCTGTGGAATCTGATTAAGTCTTCTAACTCTAAAGGGGTCAGCTTAGGTAAGATATATTTCCCCAAGGAGTTGTGCATTTCATCTAGATTTTGCAATCTATTTACATAGAGGTCAGGAAAGTAGTATCTTAAGACTTCTAAAAATATTTGTTCGAAAGGCTTTTGCCTCATCATTTCTCATTCTATATATTTGTACATTCTTTTTTCTTGACCAACCTAGCTAGTGATTTGTCTGTTTTGTTAATTTTTCCACAAGAAAAGCGAACGGGAAGGCGCCTGGGTGGCTCATTCTGGTTAAGCATCGGACTCTTGATTTCAGCTCAGGTCATGATCTCACGGTTCGAAGGTTAGAGCCCTGCCTCAAGCTCTGAGCTGACAAGACAGAGCCTGTTTGGGATTCTCTCTCTCCCTCTCTCTCTGTCCCTCCCCCGCTCAAAATAAATAAATGTTAAAAAAAAAAAAAGCCAACAAGATTTTGATATATTAATTAGAGGTACTGTTTTTTTATTCTCTACTTCATTAATTTCTGCTTTTATCTTTTAATATTTTCTTCCTTGTGCTTTCTTTTGCTTTATACTGTTCTTTCTCTAGGTGTTTAAACTACAAATTAACTTGTTATTTTTGGTCTTTCATTTTTATTGAAAAAGTATTCAGTGCTATTAATTTTCTCTAATCATTGCTTTAAATGCATTTCATAGATTCTGATATGTAGTGTTTTCACTGTCTATTGTTTGTCTAAAATGATATGCTTACAGGGGCACCTGGGTGGCTCAGTCAGTTATACGTCTGACTCTTGATTTCTGCTCAGCTCATGATCTTGTGGTTCAGTGGGATGGAGCCCTGAGTCCGGCTCTGTGCTGACAGTGCAGAGCCTACTTGGAATTCTCTCTCTCCCTCTTTCTCTGCCCCTCCCCAGCTCACTCACATGTGCTCTCTCTCTCTCTCTCTCTCTCTTGAAATAAGTAAATAAAATCTTTAAAAAAATAAAAATAGAAAAAATGATATACTTTGAGCTTGAATTCCCCTTTTAGCCAAGAGTTAATATGAGGTTTTGTTTTTATATTTTCAGGTCTACTTTGTCTGATATCAGGATTGCTACCTCTGTTTTCTTTTTGTTTCCATTTGCCTGATACACTTTTGTTCATCCCTTTATATTTAACCTCTCTGAATCTCTTTGTTTTAGGTATTATCTCTGTATACAGCATATAGTTGAGTTTAGTTTTGTGAGCCAAATTGAAAATCTCTTTGTATTAATAAACAAATTAAGCCCATTCACATTTATTATTCTGGCTGAAATATTTGATATTAATTCTATCAAAACATTTTATTATGTTTTGTTTTATTTTCTGTTTCTTAATTTATGAGCTGTGCATTCTTTGCTCTTTTATTTATAATTTTTAGAAAGGTTTATATTTTTGTTTTAGTGGTTACTCTTGTACTTATACCTTTTTTAATGCTCTCGGTCCCCTGTTTTGTTAATTAACCTTTTATTATCTGGTTTACCACAGTTTTAAATTTTTTTACTATCTTTTATTTATTTATTTAAGAAACTTTTCTTAATGTTTATTTACTTTCCAGAGACAGAGAGAGACAGAGCATGAGAGGGGGAGGGGCAGAGAGAGAGGGAGACACAGAATCTGAAGCAGGCACCAGGCTCTGAGCTGTCAGCACAGAACCTGACGGGGGGCTCGAACTCAGGAACTAAGAGATCATGACCTGAGCCAAAGTCAGACGCTTAACCAACTGAGCCACCCAGGCGCCCTTTATTTATTTATTTTTTGATTTTATTTTTAAGGAATCTCTACACCCAGGGTGGGGCTCAAACTCACAACCCCAAGGTTAAGACTCACATGCTCCATCTACTAAGCCAGCCAAGCACCCCAAATTTCTCAGTATCTTTTAATACCCACCTAATACCTATCTAACAATGAACTTTTTCTATTTTCCTTTTTCCCTTCTCCTATCTTCCCCATTTTTAAAATGCATTATTTCTACTGTGTCATAATATATAATACTTGCATGTTAGTGGTCCACCCTCATACCCTACTTTGTTTTTGTCTTGCATGTATATTTATAGATTATTAAATGCTTACCCTCAGCCCTTTTGCCATGGTTATTCTGGTCATCACTTGGTTAGATGAAGTTCATTCTCTAGTAAATTTCTCACTAAGGGCTTACTGATGTAGAATTCCATACTTTTTTGTGTGTTGAAACTCATTTTCTATAGCTTTGATATTTGGGTAACTTGGCTGAATATAAAATCCTTGATTCACACTTTCTTTGACTAAATGCTTTGAAATTTCTCCTCAATTGTTATCATACTTTGTATTTGGTTTTGAAAAGTCTGATGCTAGTCTGATTCCTTTGCCTTTTCATATTACAGTTTTACCTAGAGACAGTGAGAATTTTACTTTATCTTTGAATCTAATGACTTTATTAGGATACATCTTAGAGTCGATGATTCTGGGTTCATTTTCTCAAGAGCCCAGTGAGCCCTTTCAGTGTATAGAGCCAGTCCTGCTTGCATTTCCAGAAAGTTTTCTTGAATTAATGGAATTAAGTACTAGCTCTTTTCCATTATTTTGTTTCTTCTTCAGGGACTGTGCTAACAGGATATTATTACTTTTCTGCCTGTCTTCCAGTTCTAGTTCTCTATTTTCCTTTGATTCTTTTTACAGAAAAATTTGCCTTTGGCAAAATTGCACACTAAAAATAATAGATTTACAGGAAAATTGGATTAAGTAAAATCACTTGAAACCAATCCAACTTTATCAACTAGAAGACTAACAACTGTAAAAAAATGTAATAAAAATATTAGCACAATTTAAAAAACATTTTAAGTTCCTAAAAATAAATAATACAATAAACATGGGCATTATCTTAAACAAAGAGAGTGAAGATAGGGAGATAGTGACATTTTATGAAATCACTGGCTTCTAGTCTTCAAAAATACCTGGGTAATAGAAGACAAAGGAAGGCTGAGGAACTGATTCAGATTAAGGGAGACAAAAAAGACATGATAAAAGAAATAACAAAAGAAGTGGGTGAACCTTTAACGCATATTGCTAGGTATAAACCAGTCTGCAAAGGCTATATGCTCTGTGGGAGAAAGTGATGAATAGTGGAGAACAGAGGATTTTTTGGGAGTGGAACTCTCCTATATGATACTGTAGTTGAAGATACCTATCATTGTACATTTGTCAAAACCCATAGAATCTACAACACAAAGAGTAAACCTTAATGGAAACTATGGATTTTAATTAATAATAACATGTCAACAACATTGGGTCATCAATTGTAGCAAAAGTACCACATCAACACAAGATGCTAATAATAGGGGAATCTGGACAAGAGGAGGAAAGACAAGATCTATGGGAACTGTGCACCTCCCACTAAACCTAAAACTGCTCTAAAAAAATAAAGCCTATTAAAAAAAAAAAGAAAGAAAAGACATGGCAGCAAACCGAAACACATGATCCTGAACCAGGAAAACCTGTTTTTTCCCCTTTGCTATAAAGGATATGACTGAGACAATTTGTTGAATTTGAATAAGAACTTTAGATTAAGTATCATAATCAAAATAGATATACATATTATGCCTGATGGAGACTTTATTTATTTTATTTTTATTTTTTTTAACATTTATTTATTTTTGAGACAGAGAGAGACAGAGCACGAACGGGGAAGGGTCAGAGAGAGGGAGACACAGAATCTGAAACAGGCTCCAGGCTCTGAGCTGTCAGCACAGAGCCCGATGCGGGGCTTGCCATGGAACGTGAGATCATGACCTAAGCCGAAGTCGGCTGCTCAACTGACTGAGCCACCCAGGCGCCCCTGATGGAGACTTTAAAGTAACAATCATAAGGATACTCATTGGGCTTGAGAAAAGAATGGAAGACTTCAGGGAGGCCCTGAATGGAAGACACAGGGATAAAAGTCAGAATCAGTCAGAAATACAAAATACAATAACTGAGATTGGAAACAGGCTTGATGCAATAACAGCAGGCTGGAAGAAGCAGAGGAACAAATCAGTGACCTAGAAGACAAAGTAATAGAAAATAATGAAACTGAACAAAAGAGAGAAAGAAGAAGTATACAAGACTTCTTGTATCTAAGAAGTGTGTCTTAAGTATATAGACTTAGGGAAATCAGTGACTCCATGAGACATAATACCATTCATATTATAGGAGTCCCAGACGAAGGGAGGGAAAAGTGGGCCAAAAAAAAAATTATTTAAGTAAATAATAGCTGAAAACTTCCCTAATCTGGTGAAGGAAACAGATATTCAGATTCAGGAGGCACAGAGAACTCCCATCAAAATCAACAAAAGCAGGCCAACACCAAGACATATCGTAATTAAATTTGAAAAATAGAGTGATAAAGAAAAAATCTTAAAAGCAGCAAGACAAAAGAAGTCCCTGACTTACAAGGGAAGACCCATAAAGCTAGCTGCAGTTCTCTCCACAGAAACTTGGCAGGCTAGAAGGGAATGGCATGATATATATTCAATGTGCTGAATGGGGAAAATCTGCAGCCAGTAATACTCTATCCAGCAAGGCTGTGTAATTCAGAATAGAAGGAGAGATAAAGAGTAGCCCAGACAAAAACTAAAGGAGTTTGTGACCACTATATACCAGCCCTGCAAGAAATATTAAAGGGGACTCTTTAAGTGGAAAGAAAAGACCAAAAGTGACAAAGACAAGAAAGGAAGAGAGAAAATCTCCAGAAACAATGACAAAACAGGTAATAAAATGGCACTAACTACATATCTATGAATAATTATTCTGAATGTAAATGAACTAAATGCTCCAATCAAAAGAAAAATTATGTCAGAATGGATTAAAAAAACAAGACCCATCTCTATAAGAGATAAGAGACTTCATTTATTTTATTTTTTTTAGAATATAATTTATTGTCAAGTTAGCTAACATCAGTGTATACAGTGTGTTCTTGGTCTCGGGGATAGATTCCCATGATTCATCGCTTACATACAACACCCAGTGCTCATCCCAACAAGTACCCTCCTCAATGCCCATCGCCCATTACAAGAGACTAATTTTAAACTAATTTTAAATGTAAAGACACTTGCAGACTAATTTTAAATGTAAAGACACCTGCAGATTGAATGTGAGAGAATGGAGAAATATTTATCATGCAAATGGACATCAACAGAAGCTAGAGTAGCAATACTTATATCAGACAAACTAGATTTTAAACCAAAGACTGTAATGAGAGATGAAGAAAGGCATTATATCATACTAAAGGAGACTATCCAACAAGAAGATATAACAATTATAAATATTTATGCCCCCAACATGGAAAACCCAAATATATAAAACAATAACAAACATAAAGGAACTAATAGGAAATAATAGAATATTGGTAGGGGACTTTAATACTGCACTTACAGCACTGGATGGATCATCTAAGCAGAAAATCGACAAGGAAACAATGGCTTTGAATTACACACTGGATCAGATGGATTTAATAAATATATTCAGAACAGTTCATCCTAAAGCAGCAGAATACACATTCTTTTCAAGTGCATATGGGACATTCTCCAGAATAGATCACATTTTGGGTCACAAATCAGCCGTCAAAAAGTACAAAAAGAATGAGATCTTGCCATGCATATTTTCAGACCACAATGCTATGAAATTTGAAAAAAAATTGGAAAGACCACAAATACCTGGAGGTTAAAGAACGTGCAACTAAACAATAAATGGGTTAACCAGGAAATCATAGAAGATATTTTAAAATACATGGAAACAAATGAAAATCAAAACACAACAGTTCAAAACCTTTGAGATTCAGCAAAAGCAGTCATAAAAGAGAGGTATATAGCAATGCAGGCCTACCTCAAGAAGCAAGAAAAATCTCAAATAAACAATCTAAATTTACACCTAAAGAAGCTAGAAAAAGAACAACAAACAAAACCCAAAGTCAGCAGAAGGAACATAATAAAGATTAGAGCAGAAATAAATGATATAAAAATTAAAACAAAAAAATAGAACAAATCAATGAAACCACAAGCTGGTTCTTTGAAAAAATTGATAAAATTGAAACCCCTAGCCAGATTTACCAAGAAGAAATGAGAAAGGACCCAAATAAATAAAATCAAGTGAGAGAGGAGGAATAACCAATACCACAGAAATACAAACAATTATAAGAGAATATTATGAAAAATTATATGTCAACAAATTGGAGAACCTAGAAGAAATGGATAAATTCCTAGAAACATATAAAAGACCAAATCTGAAACAGGAAGAAGTAGAACATTTGAACAGACTGATAACCAGCAAAGAAATTGAATTGGTAATCAACAATCTCCCAACAAACAAAAGTCCAAGGCCAGATGGCTTCACAGATGAATTCTACAATATATTTAAACAAGAGTTAATGCCTAGTTTTCTCAAACTATTCCAAAAAATATAAATGGAAGGAAAACTTCCAAATTCATTCTATGAGGTCAGCATTACCCTGATACCTAGACCAGACAAAGACTCCACTAAAAAAGAGACCTACAGGCCAATATTCCTGATGAACATCGATGCAAAAATTCTCAATAAAATACTAGCAAATCGAAACCTACAGTACATTAAAAGAGCATTCACCATGATCAAGTGGAATTTATTCCTGGTATGAAAGGGTGGTTCAATATTCATAAATCAATCAATGTTATACACCACATTAATAAAGGAAAGGATAAGAACCATATAATCCTTTCAATAGATGCAGAAAAAGCATTTGACAAAGTACATTCATTCATGATTAAAACCCTCAACAAAGTAGGGTTAAAGGAAACATACCTCGGCATAAATAAGGGCCATATGAAAAAACCACAGCTAATATCATCCTCAATAGGGAAAAACTGAGAGCTTTTCCTCTACAATAAGGAACATGACAGCGATGTCTACTTTCACCACTCTTATTTAACATAGTACTGGAAGTCCTAGCCTCAACAATCAGACAAAACAGAAAAAAAAAGGCATCCAAATTGGCGAAGAAGAAGTCCATCTTTGACTATTTGCAGATGACATTATACTCTATATAGAAAACCCAAAACGTTCCACAAAAACAATTGCTAGAACTGATACATGAATTCTGTAAAGTCGCAGGATACAAAATCAACGTGCAGAAATATGTTGCATTTTTTTATATACCAATAATGAACAGTAGAAAGAGAAATCAAGGAATCAATCCCATTTACAATCACACCAAAACCATAAGATACCTAGGAATAAACCTAACCAAAGGGGTAAAAGTTCTGTACTCTGAAAGCTATAAAACACTGATGAGAGAAATTGAAGATGACATAAAGAAATGGAAACACATTCCATGCTCATCAATTAGAAGAACAAATATTGTTAAAATGCCTGTATTACTCTAAGCAATCTACACATTTAATGTAATCCCCATCAAAATACCAACGCATTTTTCACAGAGCTAGAACAAGCAATCCTAAAATTTGTATGGAACCAGAAAAGACCCAAAATAGCCAAAGCAATATTTAAAAAAGAAAAGCAAAGCTGGATCACAGTTTTGGACTTTATATTATATTACAAAGCTGTAGTGATCAAGACAGTATGGTACTGGCACAAAAATCAACATATAGATCAATAGAACAGAATAGAAAACCCAGAAATGGGGGGGGGGGGGGGCTGGCTGGCTCAGTTGGTTAAGCATCCGACTTTTGATCTCAGCTTAGGTCTTGATTTCAGGGTTGTGAATTTAAGCCCTGCATTGGGCTCCATGCTGGGCATGAAGCTGATAAAGAGAGAGGAAGGAAGGAAGGAAGGAAGGAAGGAAGGAAGGAAGGAAGGAAGGAAGGAAGGAAGAAGGAAGGAAACCCAAAATCGGACCCACAACTATATGGTCAACTAATATTTGACAAAGCAAGAAAGAATATCCAATGGAAAAAATCTCTTCAACAAATGGTGTTGGGAAAACTGGACAGTAACATGCAGAAGAATGAAACTGGACCACTTTTTTACACCATTTATTTTTAGACCAAAATAAATTCAAAATAGATGAAAGATCTAAATGTGAGACAAGAAACCATCAAAACCCTAGAGGAGGAAACAGGAAGTAACCTCTTTAACCTCAGCCACAGCAACTTCTTACTAGACATGTCTCCGGAGACAAGGGAAACAAAAGCAAAAATGAACTATTGGGACTTCATCATTGGAAGCTTCATTAAAAACTTATGCATAGTGAAGGAAACAATCAACAAAACTAAAAGACAACAACAACAACAACAAAAAACCCTAAAAGACAACCTATGGAATGGGTGAAGATATTTGCAAATGACGTATCTGATAAAAGATCAGTATCCAAAATCTGTAAAAAACTTAACACCCAAAAAATAAATAATTCAATTAAGAAATGGGCAGAAAACATGAATAGGCATTTTACAAAGAAGACATACAGATGGCTAACAGACACATGAAAAGATGCTCAACATCACTCTTAATCAGGGAAATACAAGTCAAAACCACAATGTGATACCACTTCACACCTGTCTGAATGGCTAAAATTAACAACACTGGAAACAACAGGTGTTGGCGAGGATGTGGAGAAAAGGGAACCCTCTTGCACTATTGGTGGGAATGCAAACTGGTGCAGCCACTCTGGAAAACAGAATGGAGGTTCCTCAAAAATTAAAAACAGAACTACCCTATGACCCAGCAGTTGCCCTATTTACCCAAAGGATACAAAATTACTGATTTTGGAGGGGCACAGGCACCCCAATGTTTATAACAGCATTATCAACAATAGCCAAACTATGGAAGGAACACAAATATCCATCAACTGATGAATGGATAAAAAAGATGGGGGGAGGGGGGTTTGAATATTACTCAGCTATCAAAAAGCAAAACAATGAAATCTTGCCATTTGCAAGGACATGTATGAGCTAGAGTGTGTTATGCTAAGCAAAATAAGTCATTCAGAGAAAGACAAATACCATATGATTTCACTTTTATATGTGGAATTTAAGAAACAAAACAAATGAACATAGGGAAGGGAAAACTTTAAAATTAGAGAGAGAGGGAAGCAAACCATAAGAAACTCTTAACCATAGAGGACAGACTGAGGGTTGATCGAGGGAGGAGGGCAGAGGATGGGTCAAGTGGGTAATGGGTATTATGGAGGGCACTTGTGATGAGCACTGGGTGTTGTATGTAAGTGATGAATCACTAAATTCTATACCTGAAGCCACTTTTACCATATAGGTTAACTAACTAGAATTTTTTAAAATTTAAAAACTTGAAATAAAATGGAATATAATTAGAATACCCATCTCATAAAGTTATTAGGAGGTTAAATAAATTATTTTCATAAAATGATTAAAATTGGCACTCAGAGAGCACTGAATTCCTGGTAAGAATTATTACCATTATTTTTATTTTTATATCGAGCCCTATGAGATAGGTGTTATTATTATTCCACTGGAGACTAGGAACCATATGTATCTTGTGTACTAATATGTACCCAGGGCCTAGCAAAGATGCTGGTCCTTTTACTGTGTTGAACCATGGAAAATTGAGTTTGACCTCAAGTAAGGTAAAGGAAACTCACTTTACTTTAACACATAGTATTGGTACTTGAAGCTGTGTCAGATGGACTCAGAAGTCCATTCTCTAAATTAATATGCTATATACTCTCTCCAACATTAAAAACCCACAGTAAAAGGTTTTTATGTTTATCACTTAAACAAGATTGTACAGCAATGGGTTTCACATTTAATTTAAATATACTGTCCCAGGAAGACTTAAAGTGCAGGTTGACCAGGTATCCATCCTAGAAGTGGGACTCTAGACACTTTAGTTTGCCTGAGGAAAAGTGACTTCCCCCAAGATCTTCCCGTTCACAGTAAACCCTCGCCCATAGTAGTTAAGTAAACAATGAATCCTCATTTTACTTATGAGAAAACTAAGTTTAGAAAGGTTCAGTAACTTGCCTGAGTTCACATACCAAGTCATTGGTCAAGCCAGGATTTGAATTTGGATATCTCAGGGTTTAAAATCTTTCTACTCTACGATACAGCTTCCCAAACATAGGCTATATGCTTTTCCAGGCTGGGGACTTGCTGAGCAGTAGCAAAAGCGTAGTTTAGGGCATGGAGATACGTCCAGTTTGTAGCCTGTCTCTTTCCCACCTCCACCACATTTAGTTCCATCAGACTATCAGCAGACATGGAATGTAGGTACTAATTTTGGAACATGGTTAAAAAAATAAAGAACGCTTGGGGCACCTGGGTAGCTGAGTCGGTTAAGCGTCTGACTTGATTTCGGCTCACATCATGATCTCACGGTTCGTGAGATCGAGCCCCTGGTCAGGCTTGGTGTAGTAAGCACAGAGCCCGCTTGGGATTCTGTCTCCCTCTCTCTGCCCCTCCCCTCCTCGCACATGGGCTCTTTCTCTCTCTCTCGCTCTCGCTCTCTCGCTCTCTCTCTCTCAAAAAATAAACGTTTAAAAAATAAAGAAAGGACACTTATTACTTGTTCTTGTTTGAACAGCTCAATTGTTGGAGAAATTGAATCTATTTGATACAAATATTTAACCATTTTAAACTAGCCACCTTGATGAAGAATCAAATCAGTTTTGGCAAGGGGCAGCACAATGTGTGTAAGTCACGATCCCGATGGAATTTTCCATTGGAAAAGATCTGTTTCCACTTTATTTATAGAGTTCATGTTCTGGAAACTTCTCTGACCCTGTAACAGATATTGCAGCTCTCATAGCTTTGTCCATGAAATTACCAGTCTAGCATAATAATAGCTACATGATATTTATACAGTTTGAATTCTGCTGTGACACTTCTCACTAGTTTTGTTATTTATGTTTTAAATCTTTAGTGTTTCTTTAATATATTTTTTTTTTTTTGAGAGAGAGAGAGAGACAGAGACAGAACACGAGTGGGGGAGGGGCAGAAAGAGAGAGGGAGACGCAGAATCTGAAACAGGCTCCAGGCTCTGGGCTGTCAGCACAGAGCTGGGCTCAGGGCCTCGAACCAAAGGACCGGAATATCATGACCTGAGCAGAAAGAAGTCAGACGCTTAACCAACTAAGCCACCTAGGTACCCCTTAAATGTTTATTTATTTACTTTTGAGAGAGAGAAAGAGAGAGAGAGCAGGGGAGGAGCAAAGAGAGAGGGAGACACAGAATCCCAAGCAGGCTCCACGCTGTCAGTGCAGAGCCCAATGTGGGGCTTAGACTCACAAACCATTAGATCATGACCTGAGCTGAAATCAAGAGTCGGAGGCTTAACCATCTAAGCCACCCAGGCGCCTTTTAGTGGTTTTTTTTTTTTAATGTTTATTTATTTTTGACAGAGAGAGAGCATGAGCGAGGGAAGGGCAGAGAGAGAGGAAGACCAAGAAACCAGAGCAGGCTCCGTGCTGCCAGTGCAAAGCCCGTCGAGGGGCTCAAACCCACATACTGTGAGATTATGACCTGAACCGATCGAGAGTCACCCAGGTGCCCTTCACTAGTTTTATAATTAGAATATCAGTATGTCTCTATTCTTGGTTTTACCAGTCTGACAAAATTTGACAGGATTTTAAAATTAGTTCTAACTTTATTTTGTGTTGTACTGCTTTTCAAAAAAAAATTTTTTTTTCTTAATTCCAGTATAGTTAACATACAGTGTTATACTAGTTTTAGCTGTATGGTATAGTGATTCAGCAATTCTGTACATTATTCGGTGCTCATCGTGATAAGGGTACTGTTAATGCCTTTCACCTATTTCACCCATCCCCCCACCCACCTCCCCTCTGGTGACCACCAGTTTGTTCTCTATAGTTAAAGAAGTCTGGGTTTTTTGTTTTGTCTCTTTGTTGTCCCTGTTTGTTTCCTTTCTTAAATTCCACATGAGTGAAATCATACTGTATTGTCTTTCTCTGACTGACTTAACTTTGCTTAGCGGTATACTCTCTAGACCCATCCATGTTACTGCAAATGGCAAGATCTCATTCTTTTTTATGGCTGAGTAATAGTGCATTTTATGCATATACCACTTCCTTATCCATTCATCTATAGATGGACACTTGAGCTGTTTCCATAATTTGGCTATTGGAGATAATGCTGCAATAAACATAGGGGTGCACACAGCTTTTTGAATTAGTGTTTTCATATTCTTTGGGTAAATCCAGAATTACTGGATAATACAACATTTTATTTTTAATTTTTTGAGGAAGCTCCATCTGTTTTCCACAGTAGCTGCTTCAGTTTGCATTCGGACCAACAGTGCGCGAGGATTCCTTTTTTTGCACATCCGTGCCAACACTTGTTTCTTGTGTTTTTGATTTTAGCCGTTCTGACAGGTGTGAAGTGGTATCTCATTGTGGTTTTGATTTGCATTTTCCTGATGATTAACGATGTTGAGCATCTTTTCATCTGTCTGTTGGCCATCCTGATGTCTTCTCTGGAGAAATGTGTGTTTGTGACTTCTGTCCATTTTTTAATTAGATTATTTGTTGGTTTTGGTGTTGAGCTGTATAAGTTCCTTATATGTTTTGGATACTAACTCCTTATTAGATGTATCATTTGCAAATATTTTCTCACATTCAGTGATTGTCATTTTGTTTTGTTGATTGTCTCTTTTGTTGTGCAGAAGATTTTATTTTATTTTTATTTTTATTTAACATTTATTTATTTTTGAGACAGAGAGAGACAGAGGATGAACGGGGGGAGGGGCAGAGAGAGAGGGAAACACAGAATCGGAAGCAGGCTCCAGGCTCTGAGCCATCAGCCCAGAGCCTGATGCAGGGCTGGAACTCACGGACCGCGAGATCATGACCTGAGCTGAAGTCGGACGCTCAACCGACTGAGCCACCCAGGCACCCCAGAAGATTTTATTTTGATGTAGTCCCAATTGTTTATCTTTGCCTTTGTTTCCCTTTTCTCAGAAAAATGTTGCTGCAGCCAATGTCAGAAAAATTACCACCTTTGCTCTCAGGAGCTTTAGGGTTTTAGGCCTCACCCTTGGTCTTTAATGCATTTTGAATTTATTTTTATGTATGGTGTAAGAAAGTGGTCTGGTTTCATTCGTTTAAATGTAGCTGTCCATTTTTCCCAACATCATTTGTTGAAGAAACTTTTTCCCATTACATACTCTTTTTTTTTTATTTTTTTTAATGTTTATTTATTTTTGAGAGAGACAGAGACAGAATGTGAGTGGGTTAGGGGCAGAGAGAGAGGGAGACACAGAATCTGAAGCAGGCTCCAGGCTCCAAGCTGTCAGCACAGAGCCCGACGCAGGGCTCAAACTCACAGCTCGAGCTATGAGATCATGACTTGAGCCGAAGTCGGATGCTCAACCGACTGAGCCACCCAGGCGCCCCCCCCCCCCATTACATATTCTTGCCTCCTTTGTCAAAGATTAATTGACCATATAATCATAGGTTTATTTCTGGGCTTTCTATTCAATTCCATTGATGTATGTGTCTATTTTTGTGCCACTACCGTACTGTTTTGATTACTACAGCTTTGTAATATAACCTGAGGTCTAGAATTGTAACACTTCCAGTTCTGTTCTTTTTCAAGAAAAAGAACATGCTTTGTCGATTTGGGGTCTTTTGTGGTTGCATATAAATTTTAGGATCATTTGTCCTAGTTCTGTGAAAAATGCTGTTGGTATTTCCATTGGGATTGCATTAAATCTCTAGATTTCTTTGCATAATACAGACATTTTAACAATATTTGTTCTCCCAATTAATAAGCAGGGAATGTCTTCCCATTTGGTTGTTTGTCTTCAATTTCTTTCATCAATGCTTTAATAGTTTTCAAAGTACAGGTCTTTCACCTCCTTGGTTAAGTTTATTCCTGGGTATATTAGTATTTTTGGTGCAATTGTAAACGGGATTGTTTTCTTAATTTCTCTTTCTGCTGCTTCATTATTGATGTATAGAAATGCAAGAGATTTCTGTACATTGATTTTGAATCTTGTGTCCTTACTGAACTCATTTATGAGTTCCAGTAGCTTTTTGGTGGAGTCTTTAAGGTTATCCATATAGAGTATCAGGTGATCTGCAAATAGTGAACGTTTTACTTCTTCCTTATCAATTTGAGTGTCTTTAATTTCTTTTTCTTATCTGATTACTGTGGCCAATACTTCCAGTACTATGTTGAATAAAAGTAGTGTGAGTGGACATTCTTGTCTTGTGCCTGATCTTTGGGTATGATGTTAGCTGTGGGTTTTTCACATTAGGCCTTTATTATGTTGAGGTATGTTCCCTCTAAACCTACTTCATTGAGAGTTTTTATCATGAACAGATGTTGTACTTTGTCAGATGCTTTTTCTGCATCTATTGAAAGGAAAAGATCATGTGGTTTTTATCATTTCTCTCACTTATGTGATGTATTATGTATTGATTTGCAAATATTGAATCACCCTTGAATCCCAGGAATAAATCCCACTTGATCTTGCTGAATGATATTTTTAATGTATTGTTGGATCTGGTTTGATGATATTTTGTTGAGGTTTTTTGCATCTATTTCATTAGAGATATTGACCTGTAGTTTTCCTTTTTTGTACTGTCTTTATCTGTTTTCGGTATACAGGGTAATGCTGGCCTCATAAAATGAATTAGGAAATTTTCCTTCTTTTTCTATTTTTTGGAATATTGAGAAGAATAGGTATTAACCCTTCTTTAAATGTTTGGTAGAATTCACCTGTGAAAACATCTGGTCCTAGAGTTTTGTTTGTTGGGAGTTTTTTAAATTACTGATTCCATTTCTTTGCTGATAATAGGTCTGTTCAAATTATCTGTTACTTCCTTCTTCAGTTTTGGTAGTTTATATATTTCTAGGAATTTATCCATTTCTTCTAGGTTGTCCAATTTGTTGGCATATAATTTTTCATAATATTCTCTTAAAATTGTTTGTATTTCTGTGGTGTTTGTTGTTATTTCCCCTCTTTCATTTCTGACTTTAATGTATCTCCTCTCTCTCTCTCTCTCTCTCTCTCTCTCTCTCTCTCTCTCTCTTCTGTCTCTCCCTCTCTCTCCTTTTTATGAGTTTTGCCTAAGGTTTATCAATTTTGTTGATCTTTTCAAAGAAGCAGCTTATGGTTCCATTAATCTCTCTCTATATATATATTTTTTAGTTTCTATTTTGTTTTGTTTATTTCTACTCTTTAATTCCTCTTTTTACTGGTTTAGGGTTTTGACCTTAATTTTCTAGATCCTTTAGGTGTAAGGTTAGTTGTTTATTTGAGATTTTTCTTGTTTGGGGTAGGTCCGTATTGCTATAAACTTACCTCTTAGGACCACTTTTGCTGCATCCCAAAGATTTTAGACCATTGTTTTCATTTTCAATTGTGTCCATGTAGTTTTTATTTTCTCTTTGATTTCTTGGTTGACTCATTCATTGTTTAGTAGCATGTTATTTAACTTCCATGTATTTGTGGCCTTTTCAGATTTTTTCTTGTGGTCAATTTCTAGTTTCATAGCATTGTGATCAGAAAAGATGTGTGGTATGATTTCAGTCTTTTTTAATCTGTTGAGACTTATTATGTGACCTGATATGTGATCTATTTTGGAGACTGTTCCATGTTCACTTTAAAAGAATGTGTATTCTGCCGTTTTAGGATGGAAGTTTCTGATTTGAAACTGATCCATATGATCCATATGATCCAATGTGTCACTCAAAGCCACTGTTTCTTTGTTGATTTTCTGTTTGGATGATCTATCCTTTTTTGTAACTGGGGTGTTAAAATCCCCTACTATTATTGTATTAGTATTGATTACTTATGTTTGTTATTAATTGCTTATGTATTTGGGTGCTTTCATGTTGGATGCATAAATATTTAAAATTTTTGTATCTTCTTGTTGGATTTTTCCCTTTATGATTATGTAGTGTTCTTCTTTGTCTCTTGTTACAGTCTTTGTTTTCAAGTCTGTTTTCTCTAACATAAATATTGCTACCCCAGCTTCTTTTACATTTCCATTTGTTTTTCTATCCCTTCATTTTCAATCTGCATTTGTCTTTAGGTTTGAAATGAGTCTCTTGTAGGCAGCAAGATGGGTCTTGCTTTTTAATCCATTCTGTCACCCTATGTCCTTTGATTGCAGCTTTTATCAGTTTACATTCAAAGTACTGATAGGAATGTGCATATTGCCATTTTAATTACTTGTTTTATGGCTCTTTTTGTAGTTCTTCTCTGTTCGTTTCTTCTCTTACTGTCTTGTGGTTTTCTGGTTTTCTTTAGTGATGTCTTGGATTCCTTTTCTTTATGTTTTGCATATCTATTACCAGTGTTTTGATTTGCAGTTACCATTAGGTGTCTCTATAATATCTTATGCATATAACAGTCTATATTAAATTGATGTTTGCTTAAGTTTGAACCCATCCTAAAAAAACTAGATTTTTACTTTTCTCTGCAACCCCATCATGTTTTAGGTATATTGTCATACTTTACATCCTTTTATTTTGTGACTCCGTTGACTGATTTGTATAGACACACTTAATTTTACTGCTTTTGTGCTTCCTACTTTTTGTACTCCTGCTTATGTTCTTTCCTTTCCACTCAAAGAATCTCCTTTCACATTTCTTGTAAGTCTGGTTTAGCAGTGATGAATTCCTGTAACTTTTGTTTGTGTGGGAAACTCTTTATCTCTCCTTCTATTCTGAATGATAGCCTTCCTGGATAGAATATTCTTGCCTGCAGGGTTTTGTTCTTACAGCACTTTGAATATATCATGACATTCCCTTCTGGCCTGCAAAGATTCTGCTGAAAGATTAGCTGATAACCTTATGGGGTTTCCCTTATATGTAACTCCTTTATTTTCTCTTGCTGCTTTTAAAATTCCCTCTTTATCACTACTTTCTGCCATTTTAATTACGATGTGTCTTGGTGTGGACCTACTTGGTGTAGATCTCAATTTCTGTTTCTTTCCTCAGATTAGGGAAATTTTCAGCTATTATTTCTTTAAGTAAGTTTTCTGCCCCGTTTTCTCTCCCTTCTTCTGGGATCTCTATAATGGGAATGTTGTTATGCGTGATGGTGTCACTGAGTTCCCTTAATCTATTCTCATTTTTTATTAATCTTTTTTCTTTCTCCTGTTCCACGTCATTGCTTTCTATTAGCCACTGCTTTCTATCGTCACTGATCCATTCTTCTGCTTTATCTAGTTTACTATTTATTCCCTCTAGTGTATTGTTAATATCAGTTATTGAGTTCCTCATCTCTGATTGGTTCTTTGTTAGGTTTTCTCTCTTTGTTGAGGGACTTACTGAGATCTTCCACTCTTTCCTCAAGTCCAGTAAGTAACTTTATGATCATTATTTTTTTTAATTTAATTTAATTTATTTTTTTAATTTACATCCAACTTAGTTAGCATATAGTGCAACAATGATTTCAGGAGTAGATTCCTTCATGCCCCTTACCCATTTAGCCCATCCCCTCTCCCACAACTCCTCCAGTAACCCTCTATTTGTTCTCCATATTTAAGAGTCTCTTATGTTTTTGTCCCCCTCCCTGTTTTTATATTATTTTTGCTTCCCTTCCCTTATGTTCATCTGTTTTGTATATGATCATTACTTTAAATTCTCTATCAGACATTAGTTATCTCCATTTCATTTAGCTCTCTTGCTGTGATTTTATCCTGTTCTTTCATTTGTGACATATTCCTCTGTCTCCTCATTTTGTCTAACTCTCTGTCTGTTCCTATGTGTTAGGAAAGTCAGCTACATCTCCTGATCTTGAAAGTAGTGGCCCGAAAGAAAGAAAGAAAGAAAGAAAGAAAGAAAGAAAGAAAAGCTTTATGAATAGAGGTCCTGTGGTACCATGCAATGCAGTGTCCCCTGTTCAACAGAACCTGGCACTTCAAGGCTATCTCCTATGTGTGTTGTATGTCCCACCATAGTGCCTGAGCTGCATATGCCTTCAGTCCAGTTGTTTGCAGAGGCTCTCTTTGCCTGTTGTGGGCAGGGTTTTGTCCTTGTGTTGCTAGTAGGCCAGTCTGGGGCTGCCTTGGGCTTGAGTTGAGTCAGACTAGGTTTTGCTGGAGCTGTGGTAGTACCAAAATGCAGGGTGCTATCCCTGTGTTGTCCCCTGAGGAGCTTTGTTGGTGCACAAGGCCTGCAGTCAGACCAGATGTCTGCCCCCAGCCCACTGCTTGGGCCACAGTGGAACTTTCTTCCTCAGGGCAGGAGTGACTTTGGGATGGTGCTTGCCCCTGTCAGGGCTGCTTGCACAGTGCCAGCCTGGGGTGGATTCCTGCTAAGGGAAGGTTGGAGGGGGCTGGGTGCACGGTGTTAGCAAGCTAAGTGGAGAGTGTTGATGCTTGTCTGTATCTAGCCTCAGGGGAAGTGGAGGGAAATGGCGCTCCCCAGCTCTTTGTTCTTGAAGAAATCTCTTAAAAATCTCTAACCCTCCAGCACATGTTCTGAGATTAGTAGATAAATCTCCTTCCTGTATACCCCAGGCATTTTTCTAACTGCTGCTTCTATGCTGTATCTCAGCGGGGCTGTTTGTTGTGCTGTCTCTTTAAGGGCAGGGACCCCATTTCCATCACCCTCCACCTATCCTAAAGCCAAGCCACTGATTTTTAAATCTCCAGGTGTTAAACCCCATTGATCTGCAAAAACTCATGATGCTAAGCTCCTCTGCTTTTCAAAGCCAAGTGTTATGGGGATTTATCTTCCCAGTGCTGGTCTCCTGTGCCTCAGGTGCCTCAGGTGCCTTCAGGTGTGGGGTCCGCTCCTCTCCCTTCTCCCTGTTTGTAGTGTCCCTCCCTCCCACAGTCTTGTAGGTCAGTTTTGTTTCTATCCATATCTCCACGCCTCCTTCTATTTTCAGTGTGGCCTCTTATCAATGTTTAGCTATGGAGAGTCTGTTCTGCCAGTCGTTGGGTAATTTTCTTGGTTATTTACACTTATGTGGTTGTTAATCTAGGTGTCTCTGGGAGACGAGGTGAATTTACAATCCTCCGACTCTGCCATCTTTCCCAGAAGTCCTGTGTAGGACTAGTTTTCATGGAAAACCTGACATTGTAGTCATCCGCAAGCCAGTAAATTCTCATAGGGGGTTGCAGGTTTGGGGGAGAGATGTTGTTAATAGCTTTTCTTATCAAAACAGTGTGGACAGTATTGACACTTTGATATCTCTTTCAGCTATCAAAGTGAATCCATCTCTTATATGATAAGGTAGCATGTGATTCACAGTCCTCATTACCACCTTCAGAAAGTTTTGAAACTAGGGGTATCTGGGTGGCCCAGTCAGTTAAGTGTCCAACTCTTGGTTTCAGCTCAGGTTATGATCTCAAGGTTTGTGAGTTCGAGCCCTGTGTCAGGCTCTGCACTGTGCAGAGCCTGCTTAAGATCCTCTCTCTCTCTCTCTCCTCTCCCTCTCCTCTGCTTGCTCTCTCTCTCTCTCTCAAAATAAATAAACTTAGAAAAAAAAATTTTTTTTAAAGACAGTTTTGAAAATACATTCAGAACGTTAGATTTTTTGCTACCTGACCACTTTTCTAAGTGTGAAATCAACCTGCTTAGAAAACAGAGGAAAATAAGGTAAACTTTATTCTGAAGTTCTTTTCTCCTAAAATGTACTGAAAAGGTTGTATGATTTATTTTCCATAGAAACACCATAAGTTTTACTGGTAGGAAAAGAACCACGGGGTGGTCAACAATATGTTCAAAGTTATTGTCAAATTTGTTCTGAGTAAAACATGAAAAGAAACCAATATTCTTTTTTTGGTTGTTTGATTCATAATTCATAAGCCACACTGAACTGAGATGGAATTAATCAATTATAAGAATATATGACTCTCTGTATCAAAATTTAAAAACTTCTACATTATTTCTCAATAAAACTGGTTAGGGGGGAATGGAGAGTTCCACCTCATACAGGTTAAAAAAACCCAAAAAACTTCTGTGTATCAAATGACATAACCAACAGAGTGAAAAGGCAACCTGTGACATAGGAGGAAATATTTGCAAATCCTATATCTAATAAGGGGTTAATATCAAAAATATATACAAACTTCTATAACTCACCAATAAAAAAACAACCAGCCAATTAAAAAGTAGGCAAACGATTTGAATAGACATTTCTCCAAATAAGATATAAAAATGACCAATAAGTACATTAAAAGATGCTTAATATCACTAATCATTGGGGATATGCAAATCAAAACCACAATGAGATATCCTTCATAGACATTAGGATGGCTACTATCAAAAAAAATGAGCCACCAACCTGGGTGGCTCAGTTGGTTAAGCATCTGACTTTGGCTCAGGTCATGATGTCACAGTTCATGGGTTCGAGCTGCACATAGGGCTCTGTGCTGACAGCTCAGAGCCTGGAGCCTGCTTTGGATTCTGTCTCCCTCTCTCTCTGCCCCTCCCCCACTCATGCTCTGTCTCTTTCTCAAAAATAAATAAACATTAAAAATTTTTTCATAAAAAAATGGAAAACAATAAGTATTGGCAAGGATGTGGGGAAATTTAAAACTTTGTGTACTGTTGGTAGAAATGTAAAATTGGGTAGCCACTGTAGAAAACAGTATGTCAGTTGCTCAAAAAAAT
The DNA here is from genome assembly GCF_028018385.1 of Neofelis nebulosa. Taxonomy (NCBI): domain Eukaryota; kingdom Metazoa; phylum Chordata; class Mammalia; order Carnivora; family Felidae; genus Neofelis; species Neofelis nebulosa. The sequence continues at coordinate 2,736,288 of NC_080794.1, read as the reverse complement.
AAAAAAGTAGAATATATGATCCAGCAATCCACTCCTGGGCATATACCCAAAAGAAATAAAAGCAAAATCTCAAAGAAATATTTGTACGTTCATGTCCATGACACCATTACTCACAAAAGGTGGAAGGAACCCAAATTCTGTTGACTGATGAATGGATTCAAAAATACATGTTTTGGGGCGCCTGGGTGGCTCAGTCGGTTGGGCGTCCGACTTCGGCTCAGGTCACGATCTCGCAGTCCGTGAGTTCGAGCCCCGCGTCAGGCTCTGTGCTGACTGCTCAGAGCCTGGAGTCTGTTTCAGATTCTGTGTCTCCCTCTCTCTCTGACCCTCCCCCGTTCATGCTCTGTCTCTCTCTGTCTCAAAAATAAATAAACGTTTAAGAAAATTCAAAAATACATGTTTTACACATAAAATGGAAAATTATTCAGCCTTAAAAAAGAAAGTCAGATGTGCTGCAACATAGATGAACCTTGAGGGCATCATGCGAAGTGAAATATGCCAGTCACAAAATGACAAATATTGTATGGCTCCACTTGTAAAAAGGTACCTAGAGTGGAGCTGGAAGTAGGGGAGAGGGAATGAGAGAGTTATTGGTTAATGGGCCAGAGTTCCAATTTGGCCAAATATAAAGAGTTCTGGAGATGGATAGTGACAATGGTTGCACAACAATGGGAATGTACCTAATACCACTGAATTTTATACTTAAAAATGGTTAAGATGGTAATGTTATTTTACCACGATTTAAAAAATAAAGGAATATATGATATATATAGTATATAATATATAATGCATACCAGTTCATGAATGTTAACCGCAATGAACTCCGCATCTAATTAATCCAAACACTTTTGAAAATAAACCTATTTCTTCCTTCTGTGTATTGTGGCCTTGGGTTGAAACTCTCAGTTCTACTAAATACACTGCACAAGAGAATTAATTAAATCCCAGACATCTTAGCAACTTTAGTCACAGTTGATCACTCTTCCGGAAAAACTCTCCACTCTCAATTTCCAAGCTCTGACAGTGTTTTGCTTTTCCTTCTACTTTAGTGACAATTATTTTTTATCTTTGCTGGTCTTCCTCCTCTACTTAATCTCTAACATTTCTGGTAAATTTAGACTCCACCATGGGCTTCTGTTCCTCTCTGTATGTACTCCCTCCCTAGATGACTGCATCCATTCTGCGGCTTTGAGTTCCACTGAGAAGTCCTGAGAGGGAAATGGTATGGATGTGATGGGCAAATGGAAGGATATTTGTGGATGTTACTGGGACAGCAAGCCAGCTCTGCTCCATAGCAAAGCTCTCAGGGGATTCTAGAGAATCCATAAACAACTGAAATTGTTTTCTCTGATACTCCATAGGATGCTCTACAACAGAATGCTCAGACCAACTCTTTTCTAGCTGCCACATAATCATTTTACCAAAAAAAAAAAAAATTGTGCAAACAAGTTTCACTGTATTCAGACTGTGTACATTAAAAAAAAAATCATTTTCTTTTCCTCCCCTCTTATAAATCCCTCTTTTATCTTTGTTCCCTAACACCAACAGTCTAAAGACTGCGTCCCTCGCATGAATTTTCTTGGAAGTCATCTATCTCCTGCTGTTTCTCAAAATTGTCTGGATTGAACCTGTCCTCTGAGCACCATACATGTATGAAGGTCCAAAGGAAGACCTGGCAACTTAGCGTCTTGGGATGCTTGAATTATCTCTAAGGAATCTGAATTCCTAAACATCCTCAAGCTTCTCCCTCTCCTAGTCATCCTCTCTCAATACATGGTGCAAGAGTCCACCCAGTTGCTCACACAGAAGCCAAGAGAGTATTCTTAAGTTTTCTTTTCACTCCCTTATTCCATCTCCCACAACAGCAAACATTTGCTGATGAAGGAATGAAATGAACTAATGAATGATTTATTGCAAAGGAACACACTTCATAGGTGGGTTTAATGGTGAAATATGATGTGAACTTTTTGATAGTTTATTCATGTAAAAAATTTATTTAGGGGTGCCTGGGTGGCTCAGTCGATGAAGTAGCCAACTCGATCTCCGCTCAGGTCTTGATCTTGGGGTTGTGAGTTCAAGCCCCGTGTTGGGCTCCATGCTGGGCATGAAGCATACTTAAAAAATATATATATATTAACAATATACTGTGAACATAGAACTGTTAGGGGAGCCAACAGAAGAAATAAGCGTGGTCTACACTCTTAAAAACATGCTAGCTAAGTAAAATAAGACAATGCGCAAGGCATTCTTCAAAAATGAATGAGCTTAAACTTCACCCAAGGCTGTGGAATGCAGAAGAAACACCTGAAAGATGAGCAAAGAAAGAGAAGATGAGAGAAGGAGATAGTGGTTGGTACAGGCACACATAGAGAGAGTCACTTGACGGATGGCTTTACTGATTAGCTGAGGATTTTCCATCTGTCCCAGATACAACAGGGAGACATTGGCATTTATTGTGCATGCAAGTGAGTTGATATTTTAGAGTAAGTTCATTGACAATCTGATACAACTTCATTGAAAATATTCACAATGATGGTTTTAGTCTATTTTTAGATGGTCCTTACATTCTTTTCCAGCCCCAAATTCAATCATTCTGTGGCTCTCTTACATTGAAAATAATTTGTGGGCAGTGTTCAGCCACACTCCCCAGCCTCCATGCCTGATGTTTTTGAAAGGTGCTCCAGAGATGGGTTTTTCCTTTTGGAATGATGGAGGTAGCAAGTATTTTTTGTGCTTAGGCTCCTAGGTGGAAACACGAAGCCAAGACAGGGTACGGGAGAGTGTGGCTCGGGTACCTTGAGAGTAGAGTAGACTTGTGGCAGGGCTGAACAGTATTCTCAAGGGCATTGCTGAAATTAAACCTCCAAGAGGCAACTGGAGTGGAGAGGAACAATTAGGCTTGCCTCTGAACACACTAGGACATACCTGGGGACTCAGCCTCTAGAAGTAGGGAGCTAATGAATCAGCATATGTGGATATTAATATCATTATCATTATCATCTCAGACAAATCCACAGGCTGATGAGAGGGTGATGTTTGAGCAAAGACCTAAAGGAGATGAAGGAGGGAGCCATGGGGATATCTAGGGAAGACCATTCTGGAAAGATCCTAAAGTAAAAATGTCCTGGGACCAAGGGGGTGGGGTGCAGTTTGGAGTTGGGAGGATATGCTTAGTGCATTCAAGGGCCAGCAAGAAGTCTGTGTGGCCCAGTGATACTAAGGAGAGTAAAGCATTAGGAAATGCAGTCTACAAGGGAGTTGGGAGGTAAACCACAGTGAGCCTTAGAGACCACAATAAGTTGTTTAGATTTTTTTTTTTTTTTGTAATGACAAGGAGTTCATGGAAAGCTTTCAAGTAAAGGAGCAGCAAGATCTAACAACATTTTAGAATGGATCTTTCCAGCTGCTCTAGGGAGAATACACAACAGGGGGTGAGGGCAGAAGGATGCTATTGCAATGGTCTCAGCAAGAGGTAAAGATGCTTTGCACTAATCTCTCAGCAGTGGAGAGAAGTGTTAGCTTTGAGATATAATTCCAAAGTAAAATTGACAATATATTTGCAGGTTGAGGGTATGGTGTGACAGCCAGGTTATTAGCCTAAGTAACTAGAAGAATGGAATAACCTTTTATAAGATGGGAAAGAAGGGGAAAGGGGCAAGCCTGAGGGACATGGAATGAAGAGTTTCACTTTGAACACATTCAAGAAGAAATGCCTACTAAATGGGTCTCTAAGTAGAGATGTAGAGTGGAGCATTGGCTACAGGAGACTGAAGTTCAAGGGAGAGACCAAGGCTAAAGATACATTTCTGGAAGGCATCAGTGTATGTAGATGGCATTTAAAGCCATGAGAGGAGAAGAGGTCATCTAGGCAACGAGTGCAGGTACAGAAGAAATGGGTGGGCTGGCTACTTGCTGCTGGGCTAGCAGGCAACTTTGGTATAGCCACAAATTTCTCCTCCTGCCAGAGCAGAAATATTCTTGGAAATATTGTGAGTTTTGTAAATATACCAAGACTTGTAAATCACTTAGCTGAATTTATTCCCAAACTTATTATGTCAGTTCCATAATTCTAACATTTAAGTTAACATTAGAAAAACTGATTAATACTCATTTAAAGTAAGACCCGTTTCTTTGAAAGTTTTAGATATCTTCAACAATGACAAATGCCAAAAAAAAAATTAAGATTTAATTTTTTAAGTAATCTTTATGCCTAACATGGGGCTCAAACTCACAACCCCGAGATCAAGAGTTGCATGCTCTACAGGCTGAGCCAGCCAGGTGCCCCTAAAAATATTTTAATAAAAAATTTTAATTCTGTAGAACTAAGTATAAGTAGGATAACTATAAGAGATTTGGAAAAAATGAAAATCTGGATAAATTCTGTTCAAAATGCTTCACAGTGTTTGTTTGTCTCTTGCTGTAGTTTCAAGAACTAAAACTGGAAATAAAAAGTATGTAGTTTGTGCAAGAAAGGTGACAGGAACCACCCATCAGTGAGGTCTATATTCAAAGGAAGGGCCTTGACCTTACATCGCCTTAAATGGTTGTGTGACCACTGCTTTTCTGGGTGGAAAAGAAAGTTAATAGCAAACTGTTGGGAATTGTCACCCACATTTCCCACTTCCCCTTACCTATATGCCTCAGTTTGCAAGACAGTGAAGAATAAAATGCAGGACAATGTTACATTACTTAAAAATTCAGCATTTTGGGGCACCTGGATGGCTCAGTCTGAGTGTCCAACTTCGGCTCAGATCATGATCTCGCGGTTCGTGAGTTCGAGCCCGGCGCCGGCTCTGTGCTGACAGCTCAGAGCCTGGAGCCTGCTTGAGATTCTGGGTCTCCTCCTCTCTCTGCCCCTCCCATGCTCATGCTCTGTCTCTCTCTGTCTCTCAATAATAAATAAATGTCAAGAAAAATTTTTTTTTAAAAATTCAGCATTTTGTTACAGCAGAGGTGACTCAGGAATGCACCACTGGGGAAACAAAGCCAGATAAATGTTCAGAACTTCCTCTCCCACTGCCTCTCCTCCAGGAAGCCAGGCTGCCTGGCACAGTCCTATGCTTGGGCTGCCCTCTAGAAATTTGTGAGCTCCAGGGAGGGTTAAATGATCATTCAGAAAATGACAGATCGCAGCAGATGGGGGCAGCCACTGGTTCCATCATTTACAACTGGATTTCTTTCTTTTACTTTGGCTTGTCTTTGAGTACATTCTTTAGTGTAATCAGAGAAAATGGATATTTAAAATTTTAGTTAATCCTCACATCAGCATGTCTACAATGTTTAAAATTCAGAAAGTTAATGTTTAGTCATCACATATAAACAGTGTCTCCTAACAACTTCACTGGAAATCCCCAGGATGTTAATTTATACTCATGACTCCATCATCACCTTCCAAGAGCTATTTCAGGAACCAGATTTGGCAAAGCCCCAAGATCACTACAAAATTTTTGCAAAATGTCCTCATGATTTTTTGGGTTATATAATTTTTAAATTGTGGCAAAATATGCATAACAAAAGTCACCATTTTAACCATTTTTAAGTTTACAGTTCATTACTTTGCAACCAATCTCCAGAGTCTGTCATACCCATTAAACAACAGCTCCCTCTTTTCCCCTCCCTCTAGCCACTAGCAAGCACTAGTTTCCACTTTCTGTCTCTATGAGTTTGACTCCTCTAGGTGCCCCGTATAAGTGACATCATACAGTTTTTGTCCTTTTGTGACTGGTTTACTTCACTTAACGTGATGTTTTTAAGGTTCATCTATGTGTAGCATATAACAGAATTTCCTTCCTTTTTAAAAAAAAATGTTTATTTATTTAGCAAGAGAGAGCAGGAGGGGCAGAGAGAGAGGGAGACACACACACACACACACACACACACACACACACACAGGCGCGCCCGGCATGAGTGGGGGAGGGGCAGAGAAAGATGGAGAGAATCCCAAGCAGGCTCTGCGTTGCCAGCACAGAGCCCAACTCAGGGCTCAAACCCATGACCTGTGAGATCATGACCTGAGCTGAAACCAAGAGTCAGACCGCTTAACTGACGGAGCTACCCAGCTGCCCCCAGAACTTCCTTCCTTTTTAAAGCTGAGTAATCCTCCTTGTATGTGTATAACACATTTTATGTATCCATTCATCTGTCTGTGGACATCTGTGTTGCCTCCACCTTTTGGCTATTATGAATAATGCTGCTAGGAACACAGGTGCACAAATATCTCTTTGTGTGCCTGTTTTCAATTATCTTGTGTATATTATTATAATTTTCATACAATTTCTATGTGTATAATTTTTAACCTCACCTCATTATTATATTCTATATTATTTTGTGTAATGTGAATTACAGAGTTGTAAGGGACTTTATAGATCTAGCCCAACTCTCTCATTTTTCACGGGAAGAAACTAACATCCAGCAGGCTTTAGTACATAAGGTCCCACAGTTAGTTTGCAGCAGAACTGAGACTAGACCCCAAGCCTCTGAACCCCTAGTTCAGAGAGGTGGCTCTCATACAGGCCCCCCCTGTGTCCACCTGATGGGAACATCCGTCCCCTCTTTTGCTTGAATTTAAAAGTTGTTAAAGACAGTCTTATATTCTCCCACCTACTGTCTTACTAGTTATTTGAAAAACTGGGCAAAGTTGCACTGCCTGTACCTAAATTAATGCTGTTTATCTCTGGAAAAGAATTAACCAGCAACTAGCAATGCACGTGCCTCCCCAAGGTTGGCTTTTAGAATCAAAAACAAGATGCCCAAAGCAGATATGCTGCAAGAAATGTGTTGTGACCGGCTATTTGTGATGGCAAATGCTCAAGGAGGGAAAAGGAAATTCTAAATTCCCACTAGAGGCTGGCAGAGGTACGCAGGAGCTTGTAGGAGCTGACTGTGCACACCTCTCTCCAATTCCAAGTTCAGTGACATCGCTTTGGTAGCTTGAAGTCAGCCATGTTGGAAGTATTTATACCACAAAAACTGGGAAATGCTACAGATTGCACCCAGATTCTTGCCAAGAGCTGGTTGTTAAGCATTTATCAGCACACTACTGTTGCCAGGGACTATGCTCAGAATTATGGGGGATGGGGGAGACAGTGTTACATAGTCAAGCTTATAATTGATGAACTTTAATAATTTAACCATATAAAGCAAATAATTTATTCTTATTATACTTGTTATAGTTGTTCCTCAGATGTAAAACAACAAAACTATCATCTGTCTCCAGGAATATTGTATTAAAGTAGTTTATTAAGCATGAGTCCAAGAAGGGGGGAACCTCATGTATATACTTGCCTAGCACATCACATCCAATTTGCATCAAGTATAAGACTTCAAAATGCAAGAAGCCAACAATGTAGCATATGGAGAGATGACATTTTATTCTGAGAAGAATGGAATGTACATACCTAAGGCACAGATTGATTATGGAGGCAAGGGATATGGGGGGACTTGACTTTACCATGCCACTCAGACACCTTCCTAAAATGCTCCAGAGAAATGACGAGGAATTTAAGAATGTGTAATGCTTTCTCAGAGGCTAATACGGTCATTACAATCCAGGTGCAGAGAGAGAGCTCGGTGGAAGTTGTGGAAGCAGTCACAGGTGACCACAGTGGCCAGATTAAGGTAAGTCTGAAATGGAACATGGCAACAGATCTAGCATTTCTGGGAGTGAAACACCAAGAAAACCCAAATGGAGCCAATTAGAACTTACAAGTTCCTTGGGCCAAATTACAGTGTCTAGACTGGTCACCCTGATGACTATGGAGTCTGAATCAATCATAATTTTTGTTACCAATGAAGTTGTTACCTACTCCCTTATTCATTCTTGCAGGGTGGATGGTTTAGAAAACCAAGGATTATGACAATTCAAAGAAGTGATAAATGACAATCTTTCCACCAGATCTACCACATTTGATGTCCACATATATAAGAACATGAACGTCCTTTCTCCTCATCTTCAATATTCTTAAGTCCTGTTGACCATCTTCTATAATATCTCTTAAATATAGTGCCAAGAATATAGTTGCCCCTAACTGTTGGTTGTTTAATTTAAAAAAATTAAGGGATCCCTTTCTTTCCATTGCCCCCAACACTAACCAAGATCAGGCAGAAATGAACATATATTTAGTAACAATGGTGTTTAGGCATGTAGTGAGTTAAAAAGACAGAGGTGGAGTTTCTCTCCTCAAAGAGCGTAGGGTCCATAAAAAGCTGTGAACCTACTATAGCAAAAACTCTATCCTTGGTCTTCTTTTCTTCGGTCTCTTCCTACTTCAACCCATACTGCACGTGCTATTAGTTTCATCATCCTGAAATACCCCTTTGATCACATCACCCACCCAATTATCTCAGTGGTACTCCTGTATTGGTAACATAGAGTCCAAACTCCTCAGACCAGCCATAGAAGTCAGATTAGTCCAGGTCAATTCCGCTTTGAAGCTCTCTGCTGTTGCCTATAAAATCCCACTCCATCCAAACTGATTTTATCGCTGCTTATTAAACATATCCTGTGCTTCTTCTACTCCTTTGAAATATACCTCTTCCCCTACAAATGCCCTCCCCATTCATTTTTCAGATCCAAATCCTTTCTGCATTTCAAAATCCTGTTCAAATTACACCTTATCTGTAGGGTCTTGTGTTAACCTCATAGGTGAGGCCCATTCATTCATTCAACAATACATATTCAGTCTTCACTGAGTACAAAGAGCTATACTCAGTGCTAGAGACACATTCCCCTCTCTGAACTTTCATTATCTTTTTTCATATATCACCTTCTTTTAACAATAACTATCTGCTGCCTATAGCATCTATTTTATTGTTTTATTTTAAAATAGAAACTGAGTTCTTATTATTGGATCCTCTATAACACCTGGAAAGATGCCTTACGTGTAATAAATTCTTAGGTAATTATTGACTTGATGTGAAATAGAAATTCTGGTCCTATTTAATCTTGCCCCTACCCAATGAATGTCTATAAACCCATTAAAAATTGAATGAACTGATTTAAACCTCCCTAATTAAAACATATTATGATATATCTCTGTCTTGTTTTGTCATTTCAAGGAAGATTATTTATAGTGTCTATGGAAATAACTGATATCTGTTCTTTTCTCAAAGTGAACAATACATTCTGGAGGGTGAAAATCCATACTTGTTCTCACAATGGCCAGTTTGAAGTCCTTAAAGCTTAGGGTTTTAGCACCTACCACAACTTGTTCCAATATTATATGTTGCCTCTTGTCTGGTGAGCCCTGTACTCTATAAGTTAGGTTAAAAATGAGTTTTCAGAGTTTACTTAGTCGCTTAGAAGACAACATACTGTGAAACTTTGAAAATATTACTAACTAAGTTAAAGACAGGGAGGCAAACCATAAGAAACTCTCAGATACAGAGAACAATTTGAGAGTTGCTGGAGGGGAGGTGGGTGGGGGGCTGGGCTAGATGGGGGATGGGCATTATGAAGGGCACTTGTTGGGAAGGGCACTGGGTGTCACATGTAAGAGATGAATCACTGGCTTCTACTCCTGAAACCAATACCGCACTGCATGTTAACTAACTTGGATTTAAACAAATAATAAAAGCTAGGATTAAATTTGGGAAGTAAAGAAAGAGAACACGTTTGGAGAAAATAATGTTATTTCGATGTATAGCTCAATACACAGGTACAGTATTTTAAATCCCATAGTTAAATGGTTTCTATATTTGTAATACAAAGAGTTGATTTTAGCAAGAAATGTAATACAAGTACAATTCTACAATAACCATTTGTTACGGTGTTCTTGAAAAAAAAAAAGAAAATATTATTATATATGCTTCCGGCGGGGGGGGGGGGTTGTAAATTTCATTCACACTGTAACTTGCATGAGCAGGAAAAATGTTTATTTTTCTTTATAACTAACTGATTTGGTGTTGACAAGTTAGCGTTGTTTGAGTAGTATGAAATAAAATTTAAATGTTATTTAAATGGTAATCGTTGCCTGACGCAGTACTTTGAAGAGGGCTTTTTCATAAATTTTCGTGTGTTTAAGATAAAAATCACCAGTCTCAGATTTCCTCTCTGCCCTTCCCTTGATTCTCTCGAAGAAAGGAAAAGGTGTGGCTTGCTGTGGCCTTGCGGCCAGGAGGGAAAAGCTTCCTTGGAAATGTGCTCTTTTCTCTGGCCTCTGCAGTGATAACAGCATCCTTCTGGTTACATTTGGTCTTCCCAGAACCCTGGGGCGAGGCCTGCAGTCGGTGTAATTTATAGTTGGGGCTCTTAGCTTTGTGATGCAAGTGGAGCTCCCTGTGTAATTGGGCCTCACTGATAATGAAGATCCTTCTGCATTTTTACTTTGTCTTCCTTTATGTTTTGGCCCAGGTAATCCAGCGCTCAGCTATGACTGCTTTTCACGTATTAGGCTCCCATAACCCCCAGTGCAGCTACCTGCCATAAGCTCTACTGGGGGCTTGTAGGGACTCCGAAGTCCTTCTCAAATGATCCAGGAATGAAGGAGAGCTAAGGAAAGCTAAAGGGCTGCCTTCATCTGCCTCACCAAACTCCTCCACCAATGTTAATGTGATATGGCGTTGACCAGGTTTGTTGGCAAAAAGGGACAGAGATCAGGAGTCACCAGCACCCCCACTTCTGTCTCTCTCCTTTTCCCCACAAGGCTCCAAGACCAAAGGCAAGCTTTCCCCCACTTCCATTTTCCTCTTCCTAAAATTCTGTGGTGTCTTTCCCTCAGGACTGGATCTAGATATACTAAGGGGGGTGGGGGTGGGGCACCTGGCTGTCTTATTATCTTATCTTATTATCTTATCAAGTGCATGCAACTCTTGATCTTGGGGTTGTGGGTGCAAACCCCACGTTGGGTGTAAAAAAAAAAAACAGATATGCTAAGGGGGAAATGAAGGAATTTGAAAAACTCTCTATTTTAACAAACCTCTTTTGTAACGTTATTGCCTTTGTGTGAAATCTCATCTTAAATGTCACAAGCTAAATAGTAACTCTTTACTTTCTTTTTACATTCCTCTGACACTGTCCTAACTGACAGTCCCTGATTTCCTGGATATTGCCATTTTCAGCTAAGGAAAGGGGCATGAAGGCCAAAATATAAGAGAAGAAAATCTCAATAATGTATTACATGCTATTATCCGTATTAACGATTATATTAACTTTGAAGTTAAGCTAGTATAAATCTATAAACAATATTGTAAAATATAAAATTGTAAAATTAGATAGAGCTCTTAGTTAGGGGTGGGAGACTCGGACCGCAGAAAACATTCTACCTGCTAATCAGTGCATATTGCAGAGTCCCTGGGATAAATACCACTCTAGAGAGTTAAGAGATAAAACTGTGAATTCGGGGGGGGGGGGGGGGCACCTGGGTGGTTCAGTCGGTTAAGCGTCCGACTTCAGCTTAGGTCATGATCTCACACTTTGTGAGTTCGAGCCCCGCGTCGGGCTCTGTGCTGACTGCTCAGAGCCTACAGCCTGCTTCAGATTCTGTGTCTCTCTCTCTCTCTTTCTGCCCCTCCCCTGCTTGCACTCTATGTCTCTCTCAAAAATAAATAAACGTTAAAAAAAAAAACAACAACTATGAATTCTGACAGTCCCAATGGTATTAGTCTAGATCAGTTCTTTTTAGTAGTCCAAATAAGGGCTATCAGTTATTTTTTAAAAACTAAAGACAAACAAAGGCAAGATAAGGAACTATAGAATTCAGTAAAATTAATTCTTAGTGCAATTAATTCTCACTTTCTTGCAAGTAGATTTTCACTGGAATGGTCTGAGTAAACCCAGAGGCACTTTTCCTTATTTTGACTTTCTCCCCATCCCATCCATGCTGTTAGTTGGCCATGTCCTCCCATGTCTAGGCTATAGTTTCCAATTTTGGACTATTGAGAGTTAGGGAAAGCCAAGACTGTGTTTTAATCCTACACAAAGAGAATTTAGTTTGTGTGGTGGAGGAAAGGGGTTGGGTGGATGTCTGTGAACATTTCAAAATTAAATATCAACTATTAAATATTGGTTCATTAATTTGTCCATTCTTTATTCAAACATGTTTAAACATCTGTCTTACGGTCAGATCAGTGTTAGGTCCTAGGGAAACAGTGGGTGAATAAAAACCAACTCACAGTCTGGTGGGAAAGATTGATTTATAAACTGATACTTTTTTAGAAAGATTATTGTGATGATATGCATGATAGATGGGAAGTGACAGGGGCTAACGAGAGGAGTATTATCATAACCCAGATCAGAGTACTATGGACTTAAACGAGATCACTAGGACTAATAAAGAAGGAAAGAATTTAGGGGCACCTGGGTGGCTCAGTTGGTTGAGCATCCAACTCTTGGTTTCGTGATCTCATGGTTCGTGAGATGGAGCCCCACATAGGGCTCTGTGCTGATGGTGTGGTGACTGCTTGGGATTCTCTCTCTCTCTCCCTCTCTCTCTACCCCTTGCCCACTTGTTCTCTCTCCCTCTCTCTCAAAATAAATAAATGAACTTAAAAAAAAAAAAGAAGAAGAAGAAGGAAAGAATTTATTTGAGGGAACTTCCTGAAGTAAAACCAGAATTTGATTAAGATACAGACCAGCAGGGCAGCTGTCCAGGTCCCCCATCAATAAAGAGTTACTAACCATTTCAAAAATTAGAACGGTTATGTCACTTCCTCCAGATTTTTACAAACTGTTCTGTACATAATTGGCAAAATATAAACTAATAGTGCTCTTATCAAAGGAGATAGATTCTCAGAGAAAAAACTTTAAAAGATTCCTTGCCTCTGCCAGCATAAGCCTACCACTATTTACCATCTCTGTAACAGCCACATGCCAAACTTACAGTATGACTATGGGGCAGGCTGCTATTTCTAAGACCACTGACCTGATGGTCACATGAACATGCAGTCACGATAACAATCAGAAATTCTAGCTTAACATTAACAAAAGCAACAAGAGAACACATTCTTCTCAAGAGCACATGGACCGTTTTCCAGGACAGGTCAATATGTTAGATTATAAAACAAGTCTTCGTAAATTTAAGAAGATAGAAATAGCAAGCATTTTTTTCTGACTACAATGTTAAAAAACTAGAAATCAATCACAAGAAGAAAACTGGAAAATTACAAGTGTGTGGGGATGAAACAACATGCTACTGAAGAACCAATGAATCAAAGGTGAAATCAAAAAATACCTTAAGGGGGGGCGCCTGGGTGGCTCAGTCGGTTAAGCGTCCGACTTCAGCTCAGGTCACGATCTCGTGGTCCGTGAGTTCGAGCCCCGCGTCGGGCTCTGGGCTGATGGCTCAGAGCCTGGAGCCTGTTTCCGATTCTGTGTCCCTCTCTCTCTGCCCCTCCCCCGTTCATGCTCGGTCTCTCTCTGTCCCAAAAATAAATAAATGTTAAAAAAAAATTAAAAAAAAAAAATACCTTAAGGGGTGCCTGGCTGGCTCAGTCAATGGAGCATATGACTCTTTTTTTTTTTTTTAATGTTTATTTATTTTTGAGACAGAGAGAGACGGAGTGTGAGCAGGGGAGGGGCAGAGAGAGAAGAGGAGACACAGAATCCGAAACAGGCTCCAGACTCTGAGCTGTCAGCACAGAGCCCGATGGAGGGCTCCAGCCCACCAGCTGTGAGATCATGACCTGAGCCGAAGTTAGACACTTAACCAACTGAGCCACCCAGGTGCCCCTGGAGCATGCGACTCTTGATGTCAGGGTTGTAAGTCTGAGCCCCACATTGGGTGTAGAAATTACTTTTTTTTAAAAATCTTTAAAAAAAAATCTTAAGACAAATGAAATTGGAAACAACATACCAAAACTTATGGGATACAGATAAAGCAGTTCTAAAAGGGGAGTTCATAGCAATAAACACCTACATTAAGAAATAAGAAAGATTTCAAATAAACAACAATCTAAGCTGATACATCAAGGAACTATAAAAAAGAACAAACTAAGCCTAAAGTTAGTTGAAGGCAGCAAATAGCAAAGATTTGAATGGAAATAGATGAAATAGAGACTAAAAAAGAAAAAAGAAAATATCAGTGAAACTAAGAGCTGGTTTTCTGAAAAGATAACAAAACCAACAAGCCTTTAGTTAGATTCACCAAGAAAAAAAGAGGACTCAAACAAATAAAATAGAAATGAACCGGGAGATGTTACAACTGATACCACAGAAATACAAAGAACTAAGAAACAACTAGAACAATTACATGCCAACAAATTGGACAACCTAGAAGAAATGGAAAAATTCCTAGAAAGATAAAACCTACCCAAACTGAAATCATGAAAAAATAGAACATCTGAACAGAGAGATTACCAGTAAGGAGATTGATTCAGTAATCAAAAACCTCCCCACCAAAAAGTCCAGAACCACATGACCTCACTGGTGAATTCTACCAAAGATTTATTTATTTATTTATTTATTTATTTAAGTTTATTTATTGATTTTGAGAGAGAGAGAGAGAGAGAAAGCATGAGCAAGGGAGGGGCAGAGAGAGAGGCAGAGGATCCCAAGCAGGCTCCACACAGTCAACATAGAGCCTGACCTGGGGCTCAAACTCATGAACTGTGAGATTACGATCTGAGCCGAAACCAAGACTTGGATGCTTAACCAACTGAGCCATCCAGGTGCCTCTTAATTTTTTTTTTTTTTTTTTTTTTGAGAGAAAGAGAGACAGCACACATGAGGGGGGAGAGAGGCAAAGGGAGAGAGAGAGACTCTTAAGCAGGCTCCATGCTCAGCGCAGAGTCTGATGTGGGGCTCGATCCCACAACCCTGCATCATGACCTGAGCTGAAATCAAGAGTCGGACGCTCAACTGACTGAGCCACCCAGGTGTCCCTTCTACCAAAGATTTATGACTAAAAACTCTCAACAAAGTGGGTGTACAAGGAATGTACCTCAACAAAATAAAGGTCATATATGACAAGCCCACAGCTAACATCATGCTCAAGAGTGGAAAAGCTAAAAGCATTTTTTTCTAAAATTAAGAACAAGACAAAGATGCCCACTCTTGCCACTTTTATTCAACATAGTATTGGAAATCCCAGCCAGAGCAATTAGGCAAGACAAAGAAATAAAAGGCATCAAAATCAGAAAGGAAGAAGTAAAACTATCTGTATTTGCAGATGACATGATTTTATATATAGAAAACCCTAAAGGCTACCCCCCCCAACACACACAAATGGTTGGAACTAATAAATGAATTCAGTAGATTTGCAGGATGCAATATCAATGTACAAATATTGTATATACAAGATCAACATACAATATACAAAAATCTGTTGTTTCTATACTAATAATGAACTCTCTGAAAGACAAATTAAAGGGGGGGGGGTGCCTGCGTGGCTCAGTTGGTAGAGCATGCGACTCTTGATCTCAAAATTGTACATTCGAGTGAAGGTGTAGAGATTACCTTAAAAAATTTAAATTTTATTTTAAAAAAAAATTTTTTTAACGTTTATTTATTTTTAAGACAGAGACAGAGCATGAACAGGGGAGGGTCAGAGAGAGAGGGAGACACAGAATCTGAAACAGGCTCCAGGCTCTGAGCTGTCAGCACAGAGCCTGACACGGGGCTTGAACTCACGGACCGCGAGATCATGACCTGAGCCGAAGTCGGACGCTCAACCGACTGACCCACCCAGGCGCCCCCAAAAATTTAAATTTTAAAATACAAATGAAGGGGTGCCTGAGTGGCTCAGTCGGTTAAGTGTCCAAATCTTGATTTTGGCTCAGGTCAAGATCTTTGGGTTGTAGGATCGAGCCCTGAATTGGCTCCACACTGGGTGTGGATCTACTTGAGATTCTCTCGCTCTCCCTCTACCACTCATGCTCCTTCTTCCCCCTCCCCAAAATACCATTTACAATTACATCCAAAAGAATAAAATGCCTTGGATTAAATCTAAACAAGGAGGTGAAAGACCTATACACTGAGAACTACAAGACACTGATGAAAGAAATTGAGGAAGACACAAATAAATGGAAGGATGCTCATGGATTGGAAGGATTAATATTGTTAAAATGTCCATACTACCCAAAGCAGTCTACAGATTCAATGCAATTGCTCAAAAACAAACAAACAAACAAACAAACAAACAAAAGCCAATGGCATTTGTTTCACAGAAACAGAAAAAAATTCTAAATTTGTATGGGACCACAAAAGACCCTGAACAGCCAAGACATCTTGAGAAAAAAACAAAGTGGAGACATCATACTTCCTGGTTTCAAATTATATTACAAAGCCATAGTAATCAAAATAGTATGATATTGGCATAGTAATAGTCACATGGATCAATGGAACAGTATCAGGAGTCCAGAAATAAACCCACACATATATGATCAATTGAATCACAAAAAAAGGAGACTTGAATATACAATGGGAAAAGGATATTCTCTTCAACAGATGGTGTTGGGGACCTGGACAGCCACAGGAGAAAGAATGAAACTGGACCAATATCTTACACCAAACACAAAAATCAACTGAAAATGGAGTAAAGACTTGAATGTGAGACCTGAAACCATAGAATTCCTAGAAGAAAACATAGGCAGTAAACTCATTGACATTAGTCTTAGCAATGATGTTTTGGATTTGACACCAAAAACAAAGTCAACAAAAGTAAAAAATAACTGAGTGGGGCAACATCAAAGTAAAAAGGTTCTGCATGGCAAAGGAACCCATCAACCAAATGAGAAGGCAATCTATGGAATGGAAGAAAATATTTGCAAATCATGTATCTGATTAGGGGTTAATATCTAAAATATGTAAGGAATTCACACAACTCAATAGCAGAAAATTGGTGGTGGTAAAAAGGTAGACACATCCAGTTATAAAATAAATAAATCATGGGAAGGTAATTATAGCATGGTGACTACAGTTAACAACACCATATGGCATATTTGAAAGTTGCTAAGAGAGTGGATCTTGGAAGTTCCCATTACAAGAAAAAAAGATTGTAAATATGTGTGGTAATAGACACCTATGACTTTCAGTTACAAATGCTGAGGGGAGGAGAAAAGAACTGAGAGAAACTCTGCTTAAGAAATATAGGTTTCTACAGAGTGGAAAGCAACTGTCATCCAAAGGCTGGTATCATTACAGAAAGACAGACAGAGATTTCCCAAGGTATAGAAAGCTGGAGAACAAAGTACTAGGGAACAAAGAACTCTTCAATAACCCCAAAAGTTGGCAACCAAGCTGTAAAGCAGAAAGAGATCACCCATGGTTTAAAGAACTAATAGCCAAGCTATAAAGTACAAAGAGATCTCTGGAAACTTGCCATTGCTCAGATCTTATGCCCTGCAGAATGGAAAGTCCTGATTCTACCATCAAAACATTTAGAAACAATGGTGAACTAAATCCAACTAACGATGCAACAAAGCTCAGACCCAGGCTAACTACTGAACAAATTGACTCAACCGCCAAATCTAGTGGCCTGACACAAAAGGGGCATGCACTTTTCTAGAAGAAAATATTGTTTGCTTTGTTCTTTATGATTAAAAAAAATATTTTATTTTTAAAGTAACCTATACATCCAACATGGAGCTTGAATTCACAACCCCGAGATCAAGACTCACATGCTCTACTGACTGAGCCAGCCAGGTGCCCCTCTTTGTGATTTCTTTGTACATATCACCCAGTATGCAATCAGAAATTAAAGATGCATGAAGAAGCAAGAAAATGTGAACCATGGAATGCAAAGAAAGAAGTCAATAGAAACAGATACAGAGATGGACCTGAAGTTGGAATGAACAGACAAGAACTTTAAAATAACTGTTAAAATGCTTAAGGATCTAAGAGAAAAGGCAGACCTATGCATACAAAAGTAGAGAAATTTAGCAGAAACATACAAAGATAACCTTATGGAAAAGTGAGAAGTAGAAGGTATGGTATCAGAAAAGAAAATTTCATTAGATAGGATTAACAGTAAACCAGACATAGCAGAAAAAAGGATCAATGAACTGGAACACAGGACAATAGAAAGTGGCCAAGCTGAGGAAAACACAGTGACAAAACCCCTCAAAACCCCTGCTCAATATATGTGGAACAATATCAAATGCTTTCATCTTTTTATTTATTTATTTATTTATTTACTTACTTACTTACTTATTTAATAGGCTCCACACTGGGCATGGAGGAGCCAAGGTGGGGCTTGAACTCAACAGTGAGATCAAGACCTGAGCCGACATCAAGAGTTCGACGCTTAAACGACTGAGCCACCCAGGTGCCCATCAAATGCTTTAACATATGGGTAATTGAGGCCTCAGAAGGAGAGGAGAGAGAAAGCATGCAAAACCAATATATAACGAGATAAGACTGAAAATATTCTAAAACTTGGTGAAAGGCATAAACTAACAAACCTAAGAGTTGAATAAACCCCAAAGGAAAAAAAAAATCTAGGTACATCATAATCAAAGAGTTGAAAAACAAAGATAAAGAGCAAATATAAAAAGCAGAGAAAAAAATGGCACATTAAATATAGGAAACAATGGCTAACTTTTCATAGAAACAGTGGTGAATAGATGAAAATAGACAATAAAATACTAAAAGAAGAAACTTAATCTAGAATTCTATGTTCAGTGAAAATATCCTTCAAAAACCAGGGAGAAATAAAGGCATTTTCAAATAGACCACAGTGGAGACAATTTATCTCCAGCAGACCTGTATTATGAGATTTTCCAGGATGAAGGAAAATGATGCCAGATGAAACTCATCTGGCAGGAAAGAATAGTGAACAGAAAAGGTAGATGTGGTTTAAAAAATTTTTGTTTTGGGGGGTGCCTGGGTGGCTCAGTCAGTTAAGCGTCCAACTTTGGCTCAGGTCATGATCTCACGGTTTGTGGGTTCAAGCCCCACGTCGGGTTCTCTGCTGACAGCTCAGAGCTTGGAGCCTGCTTCAGATTCTGCATCTCCCTCTCTCTCTGCTCCTCCCCCATTCATGCTCTGTCTCTCTCTGTCTCTCAAAAATAAATAAACGTTAAAAAAATTATTTTTAAAATTTTGTTTCAGCACGCCTAGGTGTCTCAGTTGGTTAAGCATCTGACTCTTGATTTCGGCTCAGATCATGATCTCATGGTTTGTGGGTTTAAGCCCCGCATCAGGTTCTGCATTGGCAGTGCAAAGTCTGCTTGGGATTCTCTTTCTGCCCCTCCCCCACTCTCTCTCTCTCAAAATAAACAAATTCAAAATTTGTTTCAATCTCTTAAATATATTTTAATTTTCCTTTTAAAAATTATTGATGTTTTAAAACAAATTAATTATGATTGTAGGGTTTATGATATATGTAGAAGGAAAACATAAGTTAATGAGAACACAGGTGGAAGTGGGTAAATGAAAGTAAACAATCATAAGGCTCTTATACTATAAATACAGTTAATATCATTTGAAGATGGACTGTGGTAACTGGAAAATACTTATTACAATCTCTAGAGCAACCTCTAAAAATTACACAAAATGAGATATAACACTGAAAAGTGAATAGGTAAGGTAAAATAAAATGCTAAAAAATAATACTAGTGGGGGGCGCCTGGGTGGTTCAGTTGGTTGAGCGTCTGATTTCAGCTCAGGTCATAATCTCACAGTCTGTGAGTTCGAGCCCCACATCAGGCTCTGTGCTGACAGCTCAGAGCCTGGAGCCTGTTTCAGATTCTGTGTCTCCCTCTCTCTCTGACCCTCCCCCTTCATGCTCTGTCTCTCTCTGTCTCAAAAATAAACATTAAAAAAATAATAATAATAATACTAGTGGGGCACCTGGGTGGCTCAGTTGGTTAAGCATCCCACTTCAACTCAGGTCATGATCTCACCAATTTTGAGTTCGAGCCCGACATCAGGCTCTGTGTTGACAGCTTAGATCTTGCAGCCTGTTTCAGATTCTGTGTCTCCGTCTGTCTCTCCCCCTCCCCAACTCGCGCTCTGTCTCTCTCTCTCTCTCTCTCTTAAAAATAAATAAACCTTAAAAAAATAAAATAAAATAAAAATAAAATACAAAATAATACTATTTACACAAAAGAATACAATACAAGAAGAATGGAAAACCAAAGAACAAATGGGAAAATAAAACCCAAATAACAAGATAGGATACTTAAGCCCAACCATATCAATAATTAGATTAAATGTAAATGGAATAAATGCTTTATTCAAAGGCATTGATTAACCAATAGACAAAAAGCAAGACTTTACGTGTTTACAAGAAATATGTTTCAATGTAAAGTCATAGAAATATT
Organism: Neofelis nebulosa; assembly: GCF_028018385.1. Taxonomy (NCBI): domain Eukaryota; kingdom Metazoa; phylum Chordata; class Mammalia; order Carnivora; family Felidae; genus Neofelis; species Neofelis nebulosa. Next base: position 2,716,089 of record NC_080794.1, on the reverse strand, counting down.
GAAAAGATATGCCATACAAAATGTAAAAACTGGTGAAATCTAAATAAGATCTGTTGTTTAGTTAATAGTATTGTACCAATATCAATTTCCTGGTTTTCATAATTGTGCTTCTTTTTATGTAATATATTACTACTGGGGAGAGCTAGGTGAAGGATACATGGGAATTCTCTGTACTATTTCTGCAAGTTCTATGTGAGTCATCCTTTTTTGAGTCAGTCAGTAGAACATGGGACTCTTGATCTCAGGGTCATGAGTTCAAGCCTCACATTGGGCATTGAACTTACTTTAAAAAGGAAAGGAAGGAGGGAAGGAAGGAAGGAAGGAAGGAAGGAAGGAAGGAAGGAAGGAAGGAAAGAAGAACGAACTAGTGTTTTCAGCTGAGTGGGTTTTTTCCTGGTTTGGAGTTTTTGTTTTATACATTGCTTCCTGCTCATGGTAGTTCAGAGATCCAAAGGCCTTCTTTTATTTTGTAATGTCTCTGTCCCTCTTAAACCAAGCTGGTGATATTTCCACCAATGCAATTCTCTTAAAAACTTAGTGGAATTCTTAAGAATCTTATTGGAGTTTATTACATTCAACAAAAACCACACCCACAAATATCACAAAGATAAGTTCTTTTTACCTTGGTTCCTTGTAAGATTGCTGTGGAACTACAACTTTAAGATTCTTAGAAGCCTTATTGTTTAGTACAGAGAATCCCGAAAGCATGTGTTTAAGATTTCAGAGAGACTTTTGTCTGTTTGAAAGGGTCTTTGATGCACCACTTAAATCTTTCTGAGATGATGATGATGAAGATTATGATGATGATGATTTTTATTTTTAAAATTTTTTAAGTTTATTTATTTATTTTAAGAGAGAGAGAGAGCATGATGAGGGGAGGGGCGGAGAGAGAAAGAGAGAGAGAGAGAGAGAGAGAGAGAGAGAGAGAGAATCCCAAGCAGGCTCCCCACTGTTAGTATGGAGCCCAATGCAGGGCTTGAACTTACAGGTGAAATCATGATCCGAGCCAAAACCAAGAGTCAGATGTTGAACTGGCTGAGTCACCCAGGTGCTCCAATGATGATGATGATTTTTAAAGTAGGCTCAATGCCCTAAGAACCACATGATCCTTTCAATAGATACAGAAAAAGCATTTGAAAAAATACAGCATTATTTCTTGATAAAAACTCTCAAGAAAATAGGGATAGAAGGAACATACCTCAATATCATAAAGCCCATGTATGAAAGACCCACAGTTAATATCATCTTCAATGGGGAAAAACTGAGACCTTTGCCCCCTAAGGCCAGGAACATGACAGGGATGTCCACTGTTCAACATACTCCTGGAAGTCCTAGCCTCAGCAATCAGACAACAAAAAGTAATAAAAGGCATACAAATTGGCAAGGAAAAAGTCAAACTTTCACTCTTTGCAGACGACATCTCCACCAAAAAACTGCTAGAAATGATACATGGATTCAGCAAAGTCACAGGATATAAAATCAACATACAGAAATCAGTTTCATTTCTACATACCAATAATGAAGCATCAAAAAGAGAAATCAAGATATCAATCCCATTTACAATTGCACCAAAAAAATCATAAGATACCTAGGAATAAACCTAACCAAGAGTAAAAGATCTGTATGCTGAAAACTATAGAATATTTATGAAAGAAATTGGAGAAGACACAAAAAAATGGAAAAACAGGGGCACCTGGGTGGCTCAGTCGGTTAAGCGTCCGACTTCGGCTCAGGTCACGATCTCGCGGTCCGTGAGTTCGAGCCCCGCGTCGGGCTCTGGGCAGATGGCTCAGAGCCTGGAGCCTGTTTCCGATTCTGTGTCTCCCTCTCTCTCTGCCCCTCCCCCGTTCATGCTCTGTCTCTCTCTGTCTCAAAAATAAATAAACGTTAAAAAAAAATTTTTTTTTAAAAATGGAAAAACATTCCATGCTCATGGGTTAGAAGAACAAATATTGTTAAAATGTCTATATTACTCAAAGCAATCCACACATTAAATGCAATCCCTATCAAGGGGCGCCTGGGTGGCGCAGTCGGTTAAGCGTCCGACTTCAGCCAGGTCACGATCTCGCGGTCCGTGAGTTCGAGCCCCGCGTCAGGCTCTGGGCTGATGGCTCGGAGCCTGGAGCCTGTTTCCGATTCTGTGTCTCCCTCTCTCTCTGCCCCTCCCCCGTTCATGCTCTGTCTCTCTCTGTCCCAAAAATAAATAAAAAACGTTGAAAAAAAAAAATTTAAAAAAAAAAAATGCAATCCCTATCAAAATAATACATTCTTCATAGAACTAGAACAAACAGTTCTAAAATTTGTATGGAACCAGAAAAGACCCCAAATAGCCAAAGTAATACTGAAAATGAAAACCAAAGCTGGAGGCATCACAATTCAGGACTTTAAGCTGTATTACAAAGCTGTAATCATCAAGACAGTATGGTACCGGCAAAAAAACAGACATATAGATCAATGAAACAGAATAGAGAACCCAGAAATCGTCCCCAAAATGTATGGCCAACTAATCTTCAACAAAGCAGGAAAGAATAGGCAATGGAAAAAGGACGGTCTCTTCAGCAAATGGTGCTGGGAAAACTTGGACAGCGACATGCAGAAGAATGAACCTGGACCACTTTCTTACGCGAAACACAAAAATAAATTCAAAATGGATGAAAGACCTAAATATAAGTCAGGAAACCATCAAAATCCTAGAGAAGGAAACAAGAAACAACCTCTTTGACCTCGGCCACAGCAACTCCTTACTAGACATGTCTCCAGAGGCAATGGAAACAAAAGCAAAAATAAACTATTGGGACTTCATCAAGATAAAAAGCTTCTGTACAGCAAAGAAAACAATCAACAAAACTAAAAGTCACCCAATGTAATAGGAGAAGATATTTGTAAATGACATATTGGATACAGTGTTAATATCCAAAATCTATAAAGAATTTGTCAGACTCAACACCCAAAAAATAAATAATCCTGTGAAGAAATGGGCAGAACACATGAATAGACATTTTTCCAAAGAAGACATACAGATGGCCAGTAGACACATGAAAAGAAGCTTAACATCACTCATCATTAGGAAAATGCAAATCAAAACCACAATGAGATACCACTTCACGCCTGTCAGAATAGGTAAAATTACCAACTCAGGCAACAACAGATGTTGACGAGGATGCGGAGAAAGAGGGGCCCTTTTGCACTGCTAGTGGGAATGCAAACTGGTGCAGCCACTCTGGAAAACAGTATGGAGGTTCCTCAAAAATTAAAAATAGAACTACCCTATGACCCAGCAATTGCACTACTAGGTATTTATCCAAAGGACAAAAATGCTGATTCAAAGGGCACTTGCACTCACCCCAATGTTTATAGCAGCACTATCAACAACAGCCAAATTATGGAAAGAGCCTAAATGTCCATCAACAGATGAAGATGTGGTATATATATAATGGAATGTTACTTGGCGATCAAAAAGAATGAAATTTTGCCATTTGCAGCAATGTGGATGGAACCAGAGTGTATAACGCTAAGCAAAGTAAGTCAGAGAAAGACAAATATCATGACTTCACTCATACGTGGAATTTAAGAAACAAAACAAATGAACATAAGGGAAGGGAGGGAAAATAAAATACGATAAAAACAGAGAGGGAGGCAAACCATAAGAGACTCTTAAATACAGAGAATGGGGGCATTGCTGGAGGGGATGTGAGTGGGGAGATGGGCTAAATGGGTGATGGGCATTAAGGAGGGCACTTGTTGGGATGAGCACTGGGTGTTATATGGAAGTGATGAATCACTGAAATCTACTCCTGAAACCAACACTACACTATATGTTAACTAACTTCAATTTAAATGAAAAAAAAAAAAAAAAGAAATCACAAAGTTTCAACTGTTAGGATTGATTTCAAATTATAATGGAATGCTCTGAAAAGAAATATTACATAGTACCTAAATGTTGATGCAAATTTACAATTATTGAGATAAAAAGTTTGTTTTAAGTTTTTAACTATCAAAGTAATTTGAAAAACAACATGTAAAGAATGTTTCCTATTTGAAAATATAACAATATGGATATATTTACATAGGAAATTTCTGGAAGGCTCTAACCTGAGATATTAGGGTGGTTATTACATTTACATTTAATTTGTCTATTTTTTGTCTTAATTTTTGTTTGTAATAAGTAGTAATTATTTAAGGTAATAATATGTTACAGAAGGAGAAAAGGGCTAACTATTCTGTCAGCAGCTATAGATGTTATTGAATAAAAGAAATGGTTAAAAAAAAAAGTAGGTGCCACACCCAATGTGGGGTTCAAACTCATGACCCAGAGACCAAGAGTCACATGCTCTGCAACCAGGCACCCCAAATCTTTCTGAGACCTTTACAAAAAGTTTTACAGTCACACTCTTGGTTTCATGTCTACACCATGAAAACATGACAGTGCACTTGACTTGATCTCTGCCTTGAAACTCATTTCTTCAACATGTTTTTCACTTGGAGAGTCTGAAAATAAGAAACGTTGTAATGTTTTAACCCATAAAGTCCTGGATCCTTAATATTTTCTTACTGTGGTAAAGCATCATAAAATTCACTCTCCCCCAAATTTCTGAGTATACAGTACAATACTGTGAACCCCATGCACATTGTTGTGCAACACATCCCAAGAACCCCCAGCTCCTGTTGTGTGACTAAACCTCTGTACACTCATTAGAGAGCAACTCCCTACTTCCCTCTCCCCCCGGCTCCTGGCAACGACCATCCTATTTTCTGTTCCAATGAGTTTGACTACTTTAGCTCATATAAATGGAATCATGCAGTATCTGTCCTTTCATGACTGACCTTTTTCACTTAGTGTAATGTTCTCAAAGTTCCTCCATTTTGTAGCACATGACAAAATTTCCTTTCTTCTTAAGGCAATAATTGTCCGTTGTGTATAAATACCGTATTTTCTATATCCATTCATCCATCAGTGGGCATTTAGATTGCTTCCACCTTTTGGCTACCGTGAATCATGCTACAGTGGACATGGGGGGCACAAATATCTCTTCAAGATCCTATTTTCAGTTCTTTAGGATATATACCCAGAAGTGGGGTTGCTAAATCATATGGTAGTTTTATTTTTAATTTTGCTCAATCCTTAATATTTCACAATTCTTTTTTTTATAGACTTTTTTTTTTTTTAGAGAGAGAGAGAGAGAGCACGAGTTGGGGAGAGGGGCAGAGGGGGAGAGAGAGAGAGAGAGAGAGAGAGAGAGAGAGAATCTTAAGCAGACTCCACGCACAGAGCCCTATCCCACAACCCTGGGATCATAACCTGAGCCGAAATCAAGAGTCAGACACTCAACCAGCTGAGGCATCCAGGCACCCCTCACAATTCCTTCTTTTGCTTATCTCTGTCCATACCTTGTGATAAGCAGCTTAAAGAAACTAGGTAACGCTTTTGACTTCCGACCAGAAATCTGCTTAGCTGGATCTATCGGTTCATTAGGTACTCCACCTAATTTCCACGTTACTACAGGTAGCAACAACTGCTAAACTTTCCACCACTACATAACAAAAGTCTCTTTTCATCCAGCTTCCAACAATATTTTCTTCACTTTCCTTTAATCCTTCACCTGGAGGGCCATCAGGATTCAGCGACTGGTATCTTCGAGGCCCTACTATCTTCATCCCACTGCCTGCTCCCAAAACCACGACATGTTTTGTTATAGCAGCACCCCATTTTCAGTTAGCAAAATCTGCCCCAGTTACATATCCTGCATAATGAACACCCCATTCTGTTTTTTTTAATTTATTAATATTTTATTTTTTAATTTAAATCCAAGTTAGTTAACATATATTCTTAATGGCCTGAAAAAACAATTATTGTATTATCATTTCTAATGGTTGGGGACATGTTGAATGACCTCAGGGGTTCTTGCTTAAGATCTCTCGTATAGTCAGACAGGGGCTGATAGCATCTCAAAGACTTCCTCATTCACATTTCTGGTGGTTGATGTTGGCTGTCATCTGGCCAGCACCTGGGCTATTAGTTGGAACACTTACATGTGGCCTCTTTGTGTGGCTTGGGGTTCCTTACTTGTGGTACTGAGATTTAAGGGTACACTTCCTAAACAGAAAGAGCCAGATTGGAGTTGTTGGTCTTTTATGACTTAACTTTGGAGGCTTATTTCTGAGGTCATCACAAAGAATCACCACATTCAAGGATAAAAGACTTTCCACCAATTAATTGGGTGAGATGAAGTATCTGGAAGAGCATGTAAGTCTTTTGTTGTTGTTGTTGTTGTTGTTGTTGTTGTTGTTGTTGTTGTAAAAGACATAAATCTTCCTTAGGCCCCATTTTATGAGATGGTGACTTAGTTCTCAAGTTCTAAGCCATTACTAGCCACCTCTCTTCAATTACAAGTAGGCCATATGGTCACAGTTATCTCCAGGATCAGTAGAGGATAGGATTCTCTAACATTCCTGGAGGGTGGGCTAAAGGGGATATCGTGATCAGTCTTCCTAAATGAAGTTTATGAGGCAAAGTTTTTGTCAGAAAGATCAGAGCTTGGCAAACTATTACTTGAGGGCCAAATCCAGACCACCATACGTTTTTGTAAATAAAGTTTCATTGGAACACAGTCACACCCACTCACATTGTTGCCTACAATAGTAGAGTTGAGTAGTTGCAATAGAGACCACAGGGCTCTCGGAGCCTATAGTATATTCTCTATGGCTCTTTACAGAAAAAGTTTGCTGGCCTCTGAGGCAGATTACTCATCTGTCATCATAGGAGCAGGTGGTGGATGTCCTTTCCCTGCCTCAGGATCTCAGGATCACAAAGATTTTCCCAGTCTCTTTCAGTCTCATCCCTTTGATTAAGGTGCAGGTGGGAAGGGGCAGATGGGATTCCCTACCACTAAGAGGTGGGAGGACGGTGGACATCTTGGTCACCAACTTCATTGATGAAGCTAAACAGACCATGAATCAGAGGCAGATGTTTATATAGACCTTTCTTAAGAAGATCTCAGAGTAGGTGGAGTCCCATTCACAGTCTCCAAATCACTTCTTATACTCTGTTTAACTAAGAGTGGATGAGAGTCCGTGAAACAGGCTTTGATGAGGATGGTGTAGGCTGACACAGGAGTGAGTCAAAAGAATCGACTCAGAAGACTTCTCTATGAAGGGATTAGAGGATCAGGTCTTCCTGATCATTGCATTTAGAAGCTCAGTGATTTTTTTGGTTTTCTTCCTATCTTAGGCCAATTACTTTTTTCTTCTCTCCAGAAAGGGCTCCTTCCATAGCATCAACAGGGAGTCAGTTGTCATGGGCTCTCTCTTAATGATAGCAAATTGCTATTCATGGGCTCTTTGCTTTCGGAAATCACCCTCCATGTCTTGAATTCTTCTGCCCGTAAATTTTTGTCTCCTCTACATTGGCCGTTTCTATTTAGTCCTTATAGTCTTCCTGAGTCCATTTCTTTTAAAGAATGTACATCTGCTCAGGGAGTTCCTTAAGAGATTCTATTTTCAGCTAGAGGGCTTTGTACTTATTTTCCAGTTGTGCTTTGGTTAACTGCAGAGATCAAAAGTCAAGTCACAACTCTTTGTTGTTGTTCTCCCTGCTCACACCCTATTACTCCTTTTTTTTTTTTTTCCTATGACTCCTTTTGGGTTATGATTTCAATTGTGATTTGAATCTATCATTTTCAACTAATATTCGTATAGTTTCCGCACGCAGGACATACATCATCTTTTTTTTTTTTTCTGATCTTTTAGCACCGCATTCCAATGATTTACCAGTTGTCAATGAATTTCCATCTTTCATCTTCTCTTTCATTATATCGTGTTTGCTGCCTCATTCAGGATGAAGACCTGGCTGTTTCAAGTGCACGACGCAATGATTAAAATGTTCGGTTTCATTTTGCTTGTGAACAAGAGTTCTTCTGTGTCTGAGACTTCTGAATTCATTAAGTTTGTCCTCTCAGTAAGTTCTGCATTTCAGGCTGCTACTTCCTCCTATATGCTTCTTTTCAATCTTGCATTTTCTTCTTCCATAGGAAAGAGGACTTTAAACTTCACCTTCCCTTTAATGTCTTCATTAGGGATATTTTTATATTTTTGAAAAGTTTGTGTAATTCCTTGTAACATCTATATGGATTTCTGTCTTTTCAATATTTTATCCCATTTCTTTACACAATATTCTTTCTTGGTTTCAAGATGACAAGCATATATTTCAACATGTTTTGGCCATCTTCTTCAAGCTCATGGATTATGTCTTTAATCCCAGCCCCTCCATCATAGATATCTGTATTTTTGTTTATTGGTTTCTTTAAATATTTACTCATAATATTCCATCTTTTTAAACAAATTTGTTTGCCCTCCAGAATTTTAATCAAACCCCAGATCTTGACTTTTCAATATTCTGGAGTTTCAAATTTTCTTCACCACATCCAGTATGAATTTCTTTAAAGAACTGAAGTTCCTGTCCAAGTTATTTCCCACATTATTGGGTAGGCATTCCTCCTAGACCAAAGTTAACTTTGGCTTGATGGTATGTGCATGACTTTAATTAGGAGAAATGTTGAGAAAATATACTTCTTGAACTATCATATAGTCCATTTGTCAACATAGGATGTCTTTATTTTTTTTTTTATTTAAAAAAATTTTTTTAACGTTTATTTATTTTTGAGACAGAGAGAGACAGGGCATGAACGGGGGAGGGGCAGAGAGAGAGGGAGACAGAATCGGAAGCAGGCTCCAGGCTCTGAGCCAACAGCCCAGAGCCCGACGCGGGGCTCGAACTCACAGACCGTGAGATCGTGACCTGAGTTGAAGTCGGACGCATAACCGACTGAGCCACCCAGGCGCCCCAGGATGTCTTTATTATAAGCAATGATTTCATGGGATTACTTTTTCTTTATGCTATAGAGGCAGATAATCAGGTTATATTTAAGTTCCTTTCAGTTGATTGATTTTTCTCTCTCTATGAATTTCTCCAAGTCCTCATGACATACTTAGCAGAATTCTATGTTAGGCTTCTTAGTAAGGCTGAAAATTTTTATTTCCATGGAGTTATTTTTTACTCTAGCAAAATTCCTATATACTTAATAAATCCATTCTCTCTCTCTCTCTCTCTCTCTCTCTCTGTCTCCCTCCCTTATTCCCTCTCCCTCTCTGTCTCCTTCTCCTTCTCTTCCAGGCAGGGAAAAAAGTGAAGGGAATCCCAGGCAGAAGAAAGCATGTAACCAGACACAGGCATGAAGAAACTGCACTTATTTGTAGAAGAACTCCCATGAGGATAGTAGGAGAGGTGACAGGAGCTGAGGTTAGAGAATCAGCGTGCAGCAAATGTGGGGAGTGTCCAATATGGTCCAACTTTAAGGAGTCTGACTTATGTTGCTGAATGGACAACATCTAAGTTTGTTTCCTTGTTTTTACACAGGAGCAGTATGTAATTTCCATGTTGAGAAAGATAATTCTGAACCAGTTGTTTCGGAAGATGGATTGATGGTGTGGGAGATAGGTATTGGAAGGAGAGAGACAGTCAGGAGATAGTGACAATAATTTAGGGAGAACTGGGGAAGGTCAGTTGTGTTCCAGCCCAAGCAGCATCTTTGAAACACTGAAGGGGAATGCTCCAGTGATCCACATGTGAGAGGCCCAACCTAGAGTGGCAATGAGTGGGTGGAAAAAGTCCCTGGAAAGAACTGGATGTAGACCCAATTCTTGGTAGCCTGACTAGGGCCTGACTGTTCTTCAAGACACTCTCCTGACAGAATTAGATCTTTCTGACTGTCCTGACCCCTGTTACCAGCTGTTGCTCCTCTCGTACATTCTGGTTCATGAGCGATGGTTACACACATGCTCCCCTTGTGGATTAACCAGAGCTGACTACAAATGTCTTCCCAATTTCTGTCTGTGCAGCCCCTACACTGTACCAGGTAAAGAAGTGGTAATGGAGACACAGGAAGACTGACTTGAGAGCCCTTTCATTAATATGATTGGTAGGGCTTACTTGACATTGAAACAGATGTAGAGATAAACCAGAAGAAGCCAATGGTGGCTCTAACATGTCCTTCTCAGACAACTGCATGATTAGCAAAGACTTGAAAGAGGAGGCTGTTGGGGGCGGGGGGAAATGAGCCTTTCTAAAAAAGATTTTATTTTTTAAAGATTTTTTAAAGTAATCTCTATACCCAATGTGGGGCTCAAACTCACAACCCCAAGATCAAGAATGGCATGCTCTACCAACTGAGCCAGCCAGACACCTCAAGATTTTAAGTAATCTCTATACCCAGCACAGGGCTTGAACCCACAACCCTGAGATTAAGAGCTGTTACACTCTGTGACTGAGCTAGCCAGGCACCCCCAAAATGAGCCTTCTTAACCTTTTGGAGTTTGACATGCCTGCTGGAAGTACTGATATTGTCTTCTCCACTTGGAACCCTCTATCTGGAGCCAAATACCCAAATGTCATGTCAGACAGTATGTAAAAGCCTAGCCAGAAGCTTCCTGTCTAAAACACTGACAGAAGGTGCTGTGCCCTCTGTTTTTCTGTTATGGGTTCTTCAGCATTTCAACCTTTTAGCTTCATACTCTAGCTCTTGGTATCTCCTTTGGCCTTCTTTGGCCAACCAGTTTGTACCCCCACCCCTAAGTTACAGACTGCCTTATCATCATCTGTCCCTAAAAATGCTGATAAATAATGCCTACCCCACTTGCTTCAAAGGAGTTGTAAGAAGACCTGAGTAGTTGAAGATTGCTTTAATTGTATGCTTTGCATCACAAATAACTTTTTTTATTTTATTTTATTTTATTTTATTTTATTTTATTTTACTTTATTTTATTTTACTTTACTTTACTTTATTTTATTTTATTTTATTTTATTTTAGGGGGGGTGGGTGAAAGGGGCAGAGGGAGACAGAGAATCTTTTTTTTTAGATGACTTTATGATTTTATTTATTATTTTGTAAATATTTTTGAGAGAGAGAGCATGAGTCGGGGAGGGGCAGAGAGAGAGGGAGACACAGAATCAGAAGCAGGCTCTGAGCTGTCAGCACAGAACCTGATGCAGGGCTTGAACCCACAAACTGCCAGATCATGACCTGGCATCGAAATCCGATGCTTAACCGACTAAACTACCCAGGTGCCCCTAGATGACTTTATGATTTTATTATCCTTTTTTTCACATATGTAAAGCCATGTTAAATGTATAGCAGAAAAAAAAAAAAACTATAGCAGACTATATGCATCATTATTTTCATTATAGTGTTTCTGAGAAATACTAAGAATGAATTGAGAAAAGAATAAATGATAGTTGGAGTGTAAATAGGTTTTTGCTGTTTTAGAAATGTCCTTATTTATTTTAGAAAAAATCTGTAACTGTTCAGTCAAGTTACAAACTAAGGGAATAATTTCTCTCTAACCTCTGTGGATATAATGCAACTCCATTATTCTAGTAATAAAAAAATAGAAGTCTGACATTATTGCAATTTCAAAAACAGATTGGGTTAATAATGAAATAACATAAAACAATACTTTTTTGAAAAATATTATATTGATTGATATTTTGCTACTTAATGTAACTGTTTATCAATTATTTCCACTGACAATCTGGAAGACTCTGATGTTTCAGAATGTCATTGTTGATGTGATAAGCTTCACTGGGTTTTTTAGAGTCATTCAGTTGTAACAAAAATATACATTTGGAGTACATAATCTTAGTTTGACACTTCTATGAATCTACTGACTCACTGTGCACTGAAACAATGTTTGATTTTCTGTACCAGTATTTAAATAAGAGGACTTCTAGGCTATGAACATTCAGCTCCTGTGTGTGTGTGTGTGTGTGTGTGCACGTGTGTGCGTGCACGTGTGTGCATGCAATATTGGTTTTTAAATAAAGCCACGTCCTTCACATTTTAAATTTCTACTCTTGATATTTATTTTTTATAGGATAAATGAAATTTTTTATTTTTATTTTTTCAGGAATAGAATTTAGTGATTCATCACTTACATATAACACCCAGTGCTCATCCCAGCAAGAGTCCTCCTTAATGCCCCTCACCCCTTTAGCCCATCCTTCCACCCAAAATCCCACCAGCAACCCTTAGTTTTTCTCTGTATTTAAGAGACTCTTATGGTTCGTCTCCCTCTCTGTTTTTGTTATTTTTGCTTCCCTTCCCTTATGTTCATCTGTCTTGTATCTTAAATTCCACATATGGGTGAAATCATACTTCCTCTGACTGACTTATTTCTAGTTCCATCCACTTTGTTGCAAATGGCAAGATTTCATTCTTTTTGATCACTAAGTAATACTCCATTGTATATATATACACACCACATCTTCTTTATCCATTCATCAGTCGATGGACATTTGGGCTCTTTCCATACTTTGGCTATTGTCAATAGTGCTGCCATAAACATTGGGGTGCATGTGTCCTTTTGAATCAGTATTCCTGTATCTTTTGGATAAATACCTAGTAGTGCAATTGCTGGGTCGTAGGGTAGTTCTATTTTTGATTTTTGGAGGAGCCTCCATACTGTTTTCCAGAGTGACTGCACCAGTTTGCATTCCTACCAGCAGTGCAAAAGTGTCCCTCTTGAGAGAAGGAGAATCCTAAGCAGGCTCCACACTCAGCTCGGAGCCCAACATGGGGCTTGATCCCATGACCCCGGAATCATGATCTGAGCCAAAATCAAGAGTCAAACATTCAACTGACTGAGCCACCCAGGTGCCCCCATTTATCACTTTAATACAGGCTATTAAATAAGTAACCTACATGTTTTATGTGGTGTGATAAGCTCAAAAACTACTAGAACTGGAAAGGAAAAAAAAAAAGAACTGGAAAGAAATTTTGAATTCTCAACTATTTGTATCAGACATATAGCAATGTATATTATTTAGCACCCACCACAGCAATATAGGATCCATTGCATGTGTGTGTGTGTGTGTGTGTGTGTGTGTGTGTGTGTGTGTATGGTTATGGGAATCCCATTTTTAGATATTTCATACATTTGCATACACACATTATAATTAAAGATTATTATACATTGCTATACTGGGATATATATACATATATATACACACACACGTCTATATATATACACATATATAATGTGTGTCTATGTATATATAGACACACAGAGATGTATGTGTACAGATAGCTGTCTGCTTTGTACACTGCCATATGCACAATACATATAGGATATATACATGCACAGGCATGCAGTATAGCAATGTATAATGACCTCCAATGTAGATGAAATGCAAACGTCCTCACTTTGTCTTATATACCGCAATAAGCGTTACACAGTGTATAAGGCTCTTTAGCAAAGAGGCCATGATTAATTGTGAGGGAAATCTTAATCACCAGCCACAACCACAACCCCAGCTTCTTTGCGGTATACATGCAGCTACCCTCAGGAGCTGACTTGCACTTAAACGCTCTCCCCTGCCTCTACTGTCATCCTACAATTTCAAGGAAATTCACCGGTCACTGTTAGACATTCTTTTTATAAGGATTCCTTAGACTATTCCTATCAGAAAATACTTCCCCTCCCATCTTTAAAAAAAAAAAATCCCTTGCTCCATTCCACTACCCTTTTCAATTACTGTTCTATTTGTCCTTTCTAGAATAAAGGTCCTATCCTCATTATCAGCAATTCTCTCCTTCTGTTCTCTCCCAAACCTATTACAATCAAGTGTGCACCCAATCCACTCTTAAACTGCTCATCTCAAGTCACCCATAGTCTCCACTTTTTCAGAGCCACTGGTCACTTCCCAGGGCTCATCTTACTCACCCTATTAGCAGCATTTGTCATAGTCAGTTACTTTCTCCTCTTTGAATCACTTACATTTCTTAGCTTTCAGGACACTGCTCTCTCCTGGTCCTCTTCCCATTTTTCTGCCTGCTCTTCCTCAGTCTTTTTTTTTTTCTTTTCTCATATTCCTCCTCATTTCTCTGTAATCTATAAATGTTAGTTCCTCTACCACAGCCCTTGGTCCTCTTCTCTTTCCTATCTATACTCATTCACTTGGTGACCTTTGTTGAGTCTCATGATTTTATATATCATCTATATGCAGGTGACTCCCAACTTTATATGTCCAGCCTGGGCCTCTCCCTCAAATTCCATACCTGTCTATCCAACTGTCTGATTGAATCTCCATTTAGATCAGTAACATCCATTTCAAATTTTACAAGTCCAAAACTGAGTTCTTTCTTTCCTTTTTTCTTAAAGTAATCTCTTGTCCCAATGAGGGGCTCAAACTCATGACCCTGAGATCAAGAGTCACATGCTCTACTGACTGAGTCAGCCAGGCACCCCTAAAACACATTTCTTCATAGCTTCCCTTTCCAACAGCATCTCCATCAGTTCTCTCCATCTCAGTGAATGGCTACTCTATTCTACTGTTGCTTGGTAAAAAATAAAAAATAAAAAATAAAAATGCTGATGTCATTTGACTTGGACTCATCTCCGTCTCTCTCCTACTCTGCAGCTGATCTGTTAGTAAATCCTGTCAGTCCTACCTGCAAAATAATGAGACCACTTCTCACCAATCCTACTGCTGCCACCATTGTCCAGGCCACCACAATCTCTTGTCTGGATGACTGCAAAAGCCTTGGAGATACCACAATGAAAGGAAGAGAGAAAGTTAAATTAAGGATCTTGAAAAATAGGTTGTACAAACACTTCTGCCCTCCACACTACCACAAATTCATGAAAAAAAAAAACCCAAAACCCCAAAAACCTGTACTTCCATCTTGGCTGAACTCCATCTTCCAGGAATAGCAAAATATTAAACCAACTCTATACAAAGCAACTATAAAAACACAAATACAAACAAAAAAAAAATACTTTTAGCTGATGAAAATTCTCCCCTCCCCCCAAAACCAACCACAAAGTAGTATACTGTAACACAAAACTCTACACTGAATTATATAGTCTCAAACAAGCATGTAAAGACAATTTTTTAAAAGCACTTAGAATCATAAATTCCAACACTAAGAAGAGATATAAACAAACAAATGAACCCAGAATGAAAGGCAACAAGAATTGATTAAACTCAGGAAAGTAATGGGAAAAAAAGGCATACGTGTCTAAAAAATGAAGGATAAACTACAACATGCCCAAAAAGAAGGAATTCAAATAAAACTTTAAAAGAATCCATTGATGGAAGAATGGATTATCCACCATAAAAAAATCGAGAAAATTCTACCATTTGCAATACCATGGATGGACCTTGAAGGCATTATGCTAAATGAAATAAGTCAGATAGAGAAAGACAAATACTGTATAATCTTACTTACATGTGAGATCTAAAACACACACACACACACACACACACACACACAAAACAACCAAACTCATAAAAAAGAGATCAAACTTGTGGCTGACAGAGGTGGAGGGCAGAGGAAGGGGAACTAGGAAGGTGGTCAAAAGGTAAAAATTTCCAGTTATAAAACAAATCAGTCCTGGGGCTGATGTACAGCAGGATGACTATAGCTAACTCTGCTTGTATAGTATAAAGGAAATTTGTTAAGAGTAAACCTAAGGGTTCTCATCACAAAGACAAAAACAGAAACATTGAAGAAAGTGACTAAAATAACAAGAGAATGAAACTGAAGTAAAGATATTTAAAAAGAGATCAAGAGCATGTTGTGGGGATGGAAAACAGACACACACACAAATCAAAATACACATAATTGGAATTTCTGAAGAAGCGAAATGAAATAATAGAATAAAACTAGTGTTCAAAAAAATTTTAAAGTGTCCAGAAGTGAATTTAAATATATTCTAATGTTTGTTTGTTTGTTTGTTTGTTTGTTTTTAAGAAGGCTCCATGCCCAGCTTGGAGCCCTACACAGGGCTTGAACTCACAACGCTGAGATCAAGACCTGAGCTGAGATTAAGAGTCAGATGCTCAACCAACTGAGCCACCCAGGTGTCCCTAAATATATTCCAGTATTTAAATATAAATACTGATAGGGCTCACCACATGCGTGGGGAAAATGACCTGTTATGATGAACTCTGAGACATATCTTAGAAAAAATCACTAAATTTTAAAGACAAAGGTAACACCTCAAAGCCTCCAGGCACAAAGATAAAATTACTTATAAAGGTAAGAAAATTAGGCTGGCACCAGACTTCTCAAGAGCAACATACAGAACTTTAAAAGCTTCAAAAAGATATGCAAAGTCGGGGCACCTGGGTGACTCAGTCAGTTAAGCATCTGACTCCCACTCAGGTCATGATCTCACTGTTCATGAGTTTGAGCCCCGCTTCGGGCTCTGTGCTGACAGCTCAGAGCCTGGAGCCTGCTTCCGATTCTGTGTCTCCCTCTCTCTCTGCCCCTCCCCCATTCATGCTCTGTCTCTCTCTGTCTCAAAAATAAATAAATGTTAAAAAAATAAATAAACAAAACATCTGTATAAGCATGCTCAAGGACATAAAGAAAAATGCCATAATGAAGTGAGAAATGGAAGATACTGGAAAAAAAAGTCAAATGGAAATTCCAGAGCTGAAAAAGATGACATGTTTGAAATGAATAAATTCACTGGATGGGATTATCAGAAGATTAGACACTGCAATAGAAAAGATCATCTACTAAAGATATAGCAATAGAAATGTTTTCAAATGGAAGCAGAGAGGGGGAAAAAGGCTAGGGGGAGAAAAGAACTTCACTTCAGGGATCTGTGGGACAATATTAAGTTATCTAATATATGTATATTGTGAATCTCCAAACAATGGGGGCAGAAAAATATTTAAAGAATAGCCAAATATTCTCTAATTTGATGATAACCATAAACCAATATATTCAAGAAGCTCAATGAGACTTAATCAGACTTAAAATAAAGCAACACCATCATGTTTTCGTCAAATTGCCAAAAACTAGTGGAAAAAGAGAAACTTTAAAAAACATTTAAAACAAAACACATTTGTAGTAGACCAAAGGCAAGAAACATCAAAGACTATTTTCAGAGACAGTGGAGTCAGAACACAGTGAAATGACACCTTTATTTTGCCAGAAGAAAAACTCTCAACCTACAATTCTATATCCAGCAAAAATAGTTTTCAAGGGGAGCCTGGGTGGCTCAGCCGATTAAGTGTCCAAATATGGATTTCAACTCAGGTCATGATCTCACAGCTGTAAGATAGAAACCCACATAGGGCTCTGTGTTGAGCATGGAGCCTGCTTGTGATTCTCTCTCCCCCTCCCTCTGCCCCTTCCCCCCCCAAATCCAATAAAATAAACATTAAAATATATTTTTCAAAATAAAGACTTCTCAGACAAACACTGAGAGAATTTCTCTCTCACACACATTTTTTTTTTTTTTTTTTTTTGCTAGCCAGATTGTACTAAGGAAATATTTATGGAAGTTTATTGGGCTTAAGGAAAATTACACCAAGAAAACATCACTCTATCAAAGAAGAAGAACAAAGAGGAAGTGAGGCGGCAAAGGAAAAGGGAGAGGAATAGAAGAAAAGAGGAGGTAGAGGAGAAAGAGAAGGATGAGGAAGAGAAGCAGAATGAGCTTCGTAAGCAGAGAGAGCCTCCTGTTTTTGTAAATAAATGGAACATGTGAATATTTTTACATATTTCCTATAGACAGTTTGACACCACAACAGCAGAGCAGAGACCACTTTACTATCTGGCTCTCCAGAAAAATGTTTGCTAAACCCTAGATTATATATCTCAATTAAAGGATAGAGATTATCAGACTGGATATAAAAGCAAAATCCAACTATATATTATCTCCAAGAGACACACTTAAAACACAGGGACATAAGTAAAAGGATGAAAATGATATCAATTTTAGGCAAACATCAATTTTGTTTGTTTTAGGCAAACATCAATAAGTTGGTTAAAGTGACTATATTAATATCAAAGTAAACATTGGGATAGGTAAAATTAACATGAATAAAGAGAGGTATTTCCTAAAGAAAAAAGGATCAATGCACTAAGAAATAACAATTTCAATTGTGTATCTAATAATAGAGCATCAAAATACAAAAGCAAAAACTCTCAGAACAGACAGAACAAGAAAAACCCATAAGTATAGCTGGAGATTTCAACACTCCTTTCTCACCAACTGATAACATACAGAAAATAAGTAAGAATAGAGAAAACTTGAACCCTATTAATCAACTGACCCAACTGACTTCTACAGAACACTCAGCAACAGTAGAAGATACTTTCTTTTCAAGCACACAGGGACCATTCACCAGAGAAAGAAGGGGAGAAAGAATCCCAAGCAGGCTCTGCGCTGACAGCTGAAAGCCCGATGTGGGGCTCAAACTCACAGACCGTGAGATCATGACCTGAGCCGAAGTTGGATACTTAACCGACTAAGCTACTCAGGCACCCTGAGGAATTTATTATACCTTTAAGTGTTCATATTGGAAAAGAAGAAACTTTAAACACGTTCCCAACGTTTGTTTAAAGGTGGAAACGTTTTGTTTCCACCTTAACAAAACCAGAAAAGGACAGTTAAATCTAGAGTGAATTGTAAAAGGAAATTATTCAGAGAACAGCAAAAATCAGTGAATAGAAAATAAACAGTAAAGAAAATCAATGAGAGGCGCCTGGGTGGCTCAGTACGTTCGTTAAGCATCCAACTCTTCATTTCAGCTCAGGTCATGATCTCACAGTCATGAGATCCACCCCCGTGACAGGCTCCATGCTGGCTTTGGAGCCTGCTTGAGATTCTCTTCCTTCCTCTCTCTATGGCCCTCCCCCACTTGTGCATGCTCTCTCTTTCTCAAAAAATAAAAATAAATTTAACTTAATTTAAAAATCAATGAAACCAAAATTGTTTTCATAAGATCAACAAATGCTTAAAAACATCAGCTAGATCAATCAGGAAAAAAAGAGAGAAAATAAAATACCAATATAAGGGGACTACCTAAAGATTTGAACACAGAAGGGTGGTTGAATACACTACAGTATATTCACATGTTGGAAACCCGTACAGTTATAGTAAAAATTAAGGAAGATCCCTGGGGAAGAAATGTGTAGTGGTTTCTAGAATATGTTAAGTACAATAAGTAAAATGCAAATCAGTACATAAAGTATGCTACCTTTTATAAGACAAAATTTAAAAAACATATGTAAATCTGCTTACAAAGAAATTTATAAATTTACTATTATTATATTTATAGATTTTTTTATAAAAAGAAATACAGGAGAAATTACAACTGATACCACAAAAATACAAAGGATTATGAGAGACTACAACAAACAATTATATGCCAACAAACTGGGTAAATGAGAACAAAAATGGATAAATTCCTAGAAACACACAGTCTACCAAGGATGAATCATAAGAAATAGAAAATCTAAACTGACAAACAGGGGCCAGGATTGAATCTGCGATCAAAACACCTCCCAACACAAAAAAGCCTAGGACCAGATAGCTTTCCTGGCAAACTCTACCAAACTCATCCAAAAAAGCTGAAGAGGAACACTCCCAAACTCATTTTCTGAGGATAGCATTACCCTGATACCAAAGCCAAATAAAGACCCTGCAAGAAAAGAAAATTACAGACCTGACAAATGTAAACGTGAAAATTCTCAACCAAATATTAGCAAACCAAATTCAACAGCACATTGAAAGGATCATTCACCATGAGAATGTAGGATTTATTCCTGGGATGCAAGCATGTTTCCACATCTGCAAATCAATCAATGTGATTGAGACACCATTAACAAAACAAATGACAAAAATCACATGATCCTGTCAACAAACGCGGAAAAAGCGTTTGACAAAGTACAACATTTTTTCATGATAAAAACACTCAACATATTGGGTATAGAAGAAATGTCCCTCGGCATAATAAAGGCCATATATAGCAGGCCCACAGCTAACATCATACTCAATGGTGAAAGTTAAAATCTTTCTCTAAGATGAGGAACAAGACAGGGATGCCCACTTTTGGCACTTTTACTCAACATTGTATTGGAAGTACAAGCCAGAGCAATTAGGCAAGAAAAAGAAATAAAAGCCATCCATATCAGCAAGGAAGAATTAGTTATCTCTGTTCACAGCTGATATGCTCTTATATATAGAAAGCCTAAATACCTCACTATAAACTGTTAGAACTGGGGCTTCTGGCTGACTCAGTCGGTGGAGCATGCGACTCTTGATCTCTATGTCATGAGTTTGAGCCTGATGTTGGGCTTAGAGTTTACTTAAAAAAAAAAAAAAAGAAATACAAAAAAACTGTTAGAACTAATACATGAATTCAGTAAAGTTGCCGAATACAAAACCAACATACAGAAATCAGCTGCATTTCTTTTTTTAAATTATTTTTTATTAAAAAAATTTTTTTAATGTTTATTTATTTCAGAGAGAGAGACAGACAGACAGACAGAGTACCAGTGGGAGAGGGGCAGAGAGAGAGAGAGAGAGGGATACACAGAATTGAAAGCAGGCTCTAGGCTCTGAGCTGTCAGCACAGAGCCCGATGTGGGGCTCAAACCCACAGACAACAAGATTATGACCTGAGCTGAAGTTGGACGCTTTACCGACTGAGCCACCCAGGCACCCCTCAGCTGCATTTCTATACAGTAATAACAAAACTATATGAAGTAAAAAAATTAAGAAAACAATTCCATTTAAAATAGCATGAGAAACAATACTTGGGAATACATTTAACCAAAGAAGTGAAAGACCTGACACTGAAAATTGTAACACCTTGATGCGAGATATTGAAGAAAACACAAATAAATGGAAAGGTGTCCCATGTTCTTGAATTGGAAGAATTCATATGGTGAAAATGTCCACATTACCCAAAGCAATCTACAGATTCAATCAAAATTCCAGTGGCATTGTTTTTCCATAGAAATAGAACAAACAACCCTAAAATGTGTATGTAACCACAAAAGACTCCAAATAGCCGAAGCAATCCTAAGAAAGAAAAATAAAACTGGGGGCAGCACAATACCTGATTTCAAACTATATTACAGAGCTATAGCAATCAAAACAGCATGCTACTGGCACAACATAACACACACTGATCAGTGGAACAGAATAGAGAATCCAGAAATAAATCCTTACATATATGGCCAATTGATTTCTGACAGGGGGCCAACAACACACAATGGGGAAAGGACAGTCTCTTCAATAAATGATGTTGGGAAAACCAGACAGCCAAATGCTAAAGAATGAAACTGGACCCCTATCTTAATACCACTCACAAAAATTAACTCAAATGGATCAATGTAAGACCTGAAATCATAAAGCTCCTAGACGGGGTGCCTGGGTGGCTCAGTCGGTTGAGCATCCGACTTTGGCTCAGGTCATGATCTCACAGCTAGTGAGTTCGAGTCCCGTGTTGGGCTCTGTGCTGACAGCTCAGAGCCTGGAGCCTGCTTTGGATTCTGTGTCTCCCTCTCTCTCTGCCCCTAGCCCACTCACATTCTATCTCTGTCTCTCTCAAAAATGAATAAACATTAAAAAATTTTTTTTAAAAAGTTCCTAGAAAAAAATGTAAGGAAAAAGATCCTTGGCATTGATCTAGGTAGTGATTTCCTGGATATCACATGTTAAGCACAGGCATCAAATGCAAAAATAGACAGGGGTAGGGGGGACTGCATTAAACTAAAAAGCTCCTGCACAGCAAAAGAAACAATCAACAGAGTGAAAAGGCAACCTATGGGTGGAAGAAAATATTTGCAAACTAGGTATCTGATAAGGTGTTAATATCCATCCATAATATACAAAGAACTCCTACAACTCAATAGCAAAAAAACCCAAATAATCCAATTTAAAAATGGACAAAGGGCTTGAATAAAAATGTCTCCAAAGAGGATATATAAATGACCAACAGGTATGTGAAAAGATGCTCAACATCCTTAAACATCAGGGAACTGCAAACCAAAACCACAATGAGATATCACTTCACACCTGTTAGGATGGCTGTAATTAAAACAATGGGTGGCTCAGTGCGTTAAGTGTCCGACTTTGGCTCAGGTCATGTATGGTTTACTGTTCCAGTCCCTTATCGGGCTCCATGCTGGTAGTGCTGAGCTTGCTTGGGATTCTCGCTCTATCCCCTCTCTTTCTGCATCTCCTCCACTTGTACTTACTTTCTCTCAAAATAAATAAGTAAACTTTTTTTAAAAATGCAATTTTCTCTTCTCTGATTTCCCCATATTGATTTGCATTTTTCTCTCTCATGGAACTTACATTTTGCCAGGGGATTATAAATCAGATCCTTTAATTTTTTTTAAGTTTATTTATTTATTTTGAAAAAGAGAAAGAGGGAGGGGCAGAGAGAGCGGGAGAGAGAGAATCCTAAGCAGGCTCTCCGTTGTTAGTGCAGCACCAGACGTGAGGCTCGAACACACGAACAGTGAGATCATGACCTGAGCCAAAATCAAGACTTGGTTGCTTAACCCACTCAACCACCCAAGCACCCCCAGATCTTTCAGTTGAAATCCTTATCTTGCCCCTTGTGATCTTGGGAACTATGGAACTTTTTAGTACCTCACTCTCCCTAAATGTAAAGCAGAGTTGGTAATACCCACAGCACAGGTTTACCCTGAGGGATAAATTAGATGATGCAGGAAGAGAATTTAGAACAATGTCTAGCTATATGCCATACACTATATAATTAAAAGGCAATTCTTCTAAAAAGGAAACAAAACAAGGCCCTAAAAATTGAAAACAGAATTGGAACTAAATTAACTACATCTCAAGTTGATGGCACAGCCATATAGAGAAAATAATTAGACCAGGTGGCTTAAAAACATTTTTTAAGTTTATTTATATATTTTGAGAGAGAGAGAGAGAGAGAGAGAGTGAGCGAGCACGGGGTAGGGGAAGACAGAGAATCCCAAGCAGGCTTCAAACTGTCTGTGCAGAGCCCGACGTGGGGCTGGAACTCAGGAACCATGAGGTCATGACCTGAGCCGAAACCAAGAGTTGGACATCCAACCAACTGAGCCACTCAGGCACCCCAGATCAGATGACTTTAAAACACACTTATTACAACAGACAAAAGGAATGCAATAAACTGTTAAGTAGTTTAAAATAGATAAGTGGTTTCGTAAATGTCATTAGGAAAAAAAGGTTTCATATGAGAAAATGAAACACAAATGTAAAATCAAATACATTAAGATAAAACCCTATGTTACATTTGAACTGGAATATTGTTATGAATTCAACATTTTTTTCTCTTGAAATAATTAGATAATTCTTAGCTCTATTCATTGGAAAGATCTAGAACAATAACAACTCAGTGGCAATGAGTACTACTGCTGGTGGTTTCTAACTACCATTTCCTACCAAAAGGAACCAGTGCTTTTTGGAGAAATGACTGATTCGAGGTCAGGAGCAGGAAATGTACAGGATGAGTCTGGCCACCTTATGCCAGAAGGCAAGAAAATGTTCAAGGATTAATGTGATCACATCTAAAATACACAGGAACCAACTTGAATAATTTCTATTGGCCAAAATATTTAAGCATGAAAAAGAGTAACTAAAATAATTCGAATATATGAAAATCCACTCATCACAATTTTTGAAAAGGCCTTATTGTCACAAACGAAGATGCAAGGGCACCAATTCGTTATTTTAAAAATAGATAAATAAAAAGAACCAAGCATTGATCCTATCCCTCATCTACAAATTGTATTTCAAGGTAACAACAGCTGATGATACAAAGTTCTTTATGGTACCTGGTAAATTCACAAGGAATGACAGAATAACAAACTCATTATTGTACAACCTCTAATAAAATATTGAATCGCAATCATCAATTGATGCAAAAACAGTTAAGTGAAGGGTTGATGAAAAGCTTTTGAATACAGGAATCAAGCTGATACCACTTGAACCTATGATCAATATCTCACCATAAAAAAACGATACTATGACATTATATGCCTCAAGATGTGATGCGTTAGGAAGCATATAGCAAGTACTATGGAATATTCTCATCTAAAATATGGAACGGAATTTAACAAAAATTTTCGCTCTAACTACCTATCTACAAAAATAAGAGGACTATCTTAAGGAAGGAATATAGTAAGGAAAGAATCGGCTAAATCCAGAATATGGAATATATCACTTCTCCAGTAAATCAATGGTATGAAAAAAAGGGTAAGGTGCTAGTAAAACTGAGTAAAAGGACTTAACCAAGTGCAATGCATTAACCTTGTTTAGGTCTTGAATAGAATAAAGCAACTGTAAAGAGAATCTTTGAGACAATCAGAAAAATTTTAATACTTGCTGGGTGACGGATAATATCGAGTTTTTCTTAATTTTGTAAGTGTGATAATGGCATTGCGAATATGGTCTTATTTAAAGTCCTTATCAGACATGGGCTAGATGGGTGACGGGTATTAAGGAGGGCACTTGTGATGAGCACTGAGTGTTGTATATAAGTGACGAATCACTGAATCCTACTCCTGAAACCAAAATCACACTGTTAACTAACTAGAATTTAAATAAAGAAAAAAAAAACCTCCTTATTAGACCTGCATATTGAAGTTGGGATTCGCTTTATGATACTTCAGCCAAAAGAAAAAAAGGACAAATTTAGAGACTACTATGAATTATATGCCAACAAATTGGATAATCTAGAAGAAATGAATAAATTTCTAGTAACATACCACTTACCAAGACTGAATCATGAAGTAGAAATTTCTGCTCCCTGATTTCAAAGTAGTATAATCACAAAGCTATAGTAATCAAAATAGTATGGTATTAGCCTTAAAAAAAAAAAAAAAAGGATCAATAGAGGTGACTAGGTGGCTCTGTTGGTTAAAGCATCCGATTTTGGCTCAGATCATGATCTTATAGTTCATGAGATGGAGCCCCATGTTGGGCTCTGTGCTGACAGCTCAGAGCCTGGAGCCTGCTTCAGATTCTGTGTCTCCTTGTCTCTCTGCTCCTCCCCCGCTTGCACTCTGTCTCTCCCTCGCTCTCAAAGATAAATAAACATTACAAAAAATCAACAGAACAGAATCAAGAGCACAGAAATAAACCCGCACATACAGAGCCAATTAATTTACAATAAAGAAGCCAAGAATATCCAGTGGGTAAAGGACAGCCTCTTCAATAAATGGTGTTGGGAAAATTGGACCGCCACATGCAAAAGAAAAAACTGTTACACTACACACAAAAATTAACTTAAAATGGATTAAAGACTTAAATATAAGACCTGAAACCATAAAATACTTAGAAGAAAACATAGGCAGTCAGCAACTTGACATTGGTCTTCATGGATGACTTTTTATATTTGACACAAGAAGCAAAGGTGACAAAAACAAAACTAAGTGGAACTATGTCAAAATAAAAATCTTCTGCAGGGCAAAGGAAATCATCAACAAAATGAAAAGGCAACCTACTGGATGGCAGAAAATATTTTAAAATCACATATCTGATGAGGGATTAATATCCAAAATTATAAAGAACTTATACAACATAAGAGCAAAAAAGAATCTGATTTAAAAATTGGCAGAAGATCTGAATAGGCATTGCCCCAAAGGCGGCATACAGATGGCCAACAGGTACATCCAAAGGTGTTCAACATCACTAATTCAGGGAAATGCAAATCAAAACCACAATGAGATACCACCTCACTCTTGTTAGAATGGCTAATTTAGAAAAGACAAGAAGTAACAGGTGTTGGTAGGGATGTGGAGAAAAGGGAATCCTCATACACTGTTGGTAGAAATGTCAATTGGTATAACCACTATAGAAAACAGTATGGAGTTTCCTCAAATAATTAAAAATAGAATTACCGTATGATCCAGCAATTTGACTCCCGGATATTTATCCAAAGAAAATAAAAACACTAACTCAAAAAGATACATTCATTCCATGTTCGCTGCAGCATTATTTACAAAGGCCATGATATGGAAGCATAAGTGTCTGTCGCTGGATGAATGGATAGAGAAGTTGTGAGAAGGTATATAATATTCATATATATGAATATTATTCAGTCACAAAAAAGAAGGAAACCCTGCCATTTGTGACAACATGGATGGACCTTGAGGGTATTATGCTAAGTGAAATAAGTCAGACAGAAAGATAAATACTGTATTATATCACTTATATATGGGATCTAAATGAAAACAACAACAACAACAACACTAAGCTCATAGACACAGAGAACAGATTGGTGGTTTCCAGAGGTGGGGGTTGGTGGGGTGGGCAAAATGGGTGAAGGTGGTCAGAAGGTACAAACTTCCAGTTAAAAGATAAATAAGTCTTGGGGATCTAATGGACCATGTGGTGATTATAGTTAACAATACTGTGCTGTATATGTGAAAGTTACTAAGAGAGTAGAGCTTAAATGTTCACATCACAAGAAAAAAAATTAACTA
This sequence comes from Neofelis nebulosa, assembly GCF_028018385.1. Taxonomy (NCBI): domain Eukaryota; kingdom Metazoa; phylum Chordata; class Mammalia; order Carnivora; family Felidae; genus Neofelis; species Neofelis nebulosa. Next base: position 2,689,780 of record NC_080794.1, on the reverse strand, counting down.
TGTGAGGTGATTGATGTTAACCCAACACATTGTGGTAATCATTTCACAATATGTACATGTGTTAAATTATTATGTTGTATACCTAAAACTAATACAATATTCTATATCAATTATATCGCAATAAAAACAAATTTTTAAAAAGGCAAAATGGGGGTGGAACTAGGTTGTAAAAATGTGGATAATTGTTGAGCTAATCAGGGTCGAGTTTGATTATACGATGACCAATATTTTTGTGTATGTTTACATTTTTTGCACACAGAAAAATTCTACAGAAAAAATTATTTAGCTGTCTCCTGCCTAGCTTGGTATAAGCTACTTATTGGGAATACACTCAAAGTCAGTTCAACATTAAGTAATGTTTGTTGGGGGGGAACAAAAGCCCTCATTGTGTAATGATATTAACACACAACACAGTATCCCATGTTCGTTAGTAACACAAAAATTCACTGTAGTGAGAAATGGTTTAAAGTTTTATGTTTCTTGAGATGAGATGATCAATTTTTAACTGGATTGGTGAATAAGTTTACAGTCATAAACTGATAAAGTCAGGTGATAGATAAATTTTCCTGAGTATATAAAAAAAACCTTTTTAAATATCTTATTTTCAGAGGAAACCTTAGTAGACGGTAAAGCTGGCCCCACGTACGTGGGGAAGCACACAGCTTATGTGTGCATCTGGCAGAACCCCCAGTACAGAGAAGAGCAGGTGCTATTTCCCAACGACACCTACTTGTGCACATCCCAAAACTATAGTTAGAAAACAGCTCAGATTTTTAAGTTGCTTTCCCAGAACTCAAAGATCGTCTTCCTGTTTATCTTGGTGGGATGCCTATGTGATAACTTGTGATTTTTCTGTTCTCTGTAACATTTTAAAACAAGATTGTCACCGATGGGGAAACAAGAGGTTGTTAGTTAACAATCCGATATTTGATTTTTATTTCCTGAGCGGCGAAGATACTCTCTTGTGAATTTTAAACATGTTTTTAAAGGAGAAATGGGGGTAGTCCCTTGAAGGTTAAGTTGTTCCTTGGGCTTGCCTCGAGTCAACACAGCCATTTCTAAATTCATTTCCTCACTTAGCTCTGTCCTGTGTATTTACTCTCAGCTTCACCTTGATCTTTCAGTAAGTCTCTTGTCAGCTTGTAGTGGATACTGCTTTACAGTTTATGTAAACATTGCCAGAAGAGCAAAGGGAAGCCAGATAGGTGGTCAGTTACCTTTGACCCAATCCAGTGTGGTATGGAGATGACAGAACTTTTACTTAATTCATCCTCTGGTTTCAAGATCTTGATTAGGTTCGGGGCAGGAAAAAACTTGTAATAATTCCTGGCTTTGGGAGGCACAAGCCTTTGTTCTCCCCAGAGTATTCAGTAACACACCTAATGCTACTAATCATATAATCCTGAGAATTGGGAGGGACACTCATTGCCTTACTCTTGTTTCACCCTCTGTAAATGGGCATAACAATAGTACCCACCCGACAGTGTTTTTATAAGGATTAAATGAATATTTGCAAAATGATTAGAACAGAGACTGACATAGTATTAAGCACCGTACGTGTTTATAAGATAAATTCCCACATGACAATGTAATTCTTCTGTATAACATCTGAATACGCGGCGACTGCTACAATGCTGGTAGAGTTCCAGAATCTTGCCGGTGAACTTGTCATTGGCTGTTGTGTTGCCAGCAGATGGTTTGGTGAAACCCTCCCTAACTTGGAATTAGTTCACAGACTATTGAGCCTGAATGAATGAAAATTCAGAACTTGTGGATCTTTGGAAATATTTGAAACAATACTTCATATTTGACTTCTGCCTATGAAGATTTTGGAAGTGTCATATTTGACTGATTAGGTATTTTCAAGGTGTACATGTTCAGTTTGTGATTTAGTACACTTAATTGGAACAAAATGAAAGCTAATGAAGGTTTTGACATGGACGTCTATTCTTTTAACTAGATATCAACGAAAATATAATGAAAAGAGCATATGGAGATGTAAATACACTTGTTTGCACTGTTTAGGTAATTCTTATGTAAACATTGCCAGAAGAGCAAATAGTAATTCTTAGCAAATAGTAATTCTAACAAATTACAAATAGTAATTCTTAACAAAATTGTTGAACTACTTTTAGTACCTACAAATAACTAAGTTCAGAAGAATCAAGTGTTTGTGGAATGAGTGTTCTCCAGTAAAGTTCCTGCCCTTGAGAATTGTTAAGAATCATTTATAATTAGGGTACCTGGGTGGCTCAGTCAGTTGAGCATCTGACTTCGGTTCAGGCCATGATCTCATGGTTCGTGGGTTCAAGCCCCACGTCAGGCTCTGTGCTGACAGCTCAGAGCCTGGAGCACACTTCAGATTCTGTGTCTCCCTCTCTTTCTGCCCCTCCCCTGCTCACACTGTCTCTCTCAAAAATAAATAATAAGCATTAAAAAAATTGCAAGAAAAAAAGAATCATTTATAATTACCATAGCAAAAGGAGGCCTAAGAAGTATTTGGTTTTACTGTATTGAAATTACACTTTATATAATTTATGTATATCAAAAATGAAAAGTTTGCTTTCTTAAGCCATTAAATAGTTTCTTTAAGGGGCGCCTGGGTGGCGCAGTCGGTTAAGCGTCCGACTTCAGCCAGGTCACGATCTTGCGGTCCGTGAGTTCGAGCCCCGCATCAGGCTCTGGGCTGATGGCTCAGAGCCTGGAGCCTGTTTCCGATTCTGTGTCTCCCTCTCTCTGCCCCTCCCCCGTTCATGCTCTGTCTCTCTCTGTCCCAAAAATAAAAAATAAAAAAAAAAAAAAAAAAAAATGAAAAAAAAAAAAGTTTCTTTACATTTTAAAGAATTTCTAAACTCATTTGCTTGGAATCTGGATTAGTGCAAAGGGCGGACCCAGCAATTCCTTTTTCTTTGTTCCCTTTCCATCCTATCCATCCCACTCTTTGTGGACACTTGGTCCAAATTCTAGGTTGTCCTTTTTCGTTTACAAGTCTACTCCCTGCACTGGACTACATATTTACCTCCTGAGTATAACTAGTGTAACTAGTTCATTTGTATGCCAAGGACTTGTGGCATGTAGCACGCTCCTAATACATTTGTTGAAAAGCCTAATTAGTAGTATCTGAAACAATATTTTACTCTATTTAATAAAGCTCTGGGATACACAAGTGAGACTGATTCAGATCTTGATTCTTTACAGAAAGTTGGGTTTTTAGTTTGGTTTAGAATTTGAAGCTGTGAGTATAACATTTACCTCGGTCTCCCAAAGTCCAAACTAATTGGAAATTACTGTCCTCTTTCACCAGGCTGGATTCCCAGGAAACTGTTCATTTATATAGAGGAACTTAATTACACTTTTAAGTTCTGTATAGTTGGTGAAGAGCTTTGATGTTTTGGATTCAGGCTAATTTCTTAAAAAATATTCTACAAAGTGGTTTATAATTATTCTTTATATTCTTCTGCCTTTGACCTACACCTTTCAACTTTTATGTTGTCTGAAAGACCATCACCTCAAGGACTGACGACGTTACTTGCAATCTATTCAGACGATATGAAAGCCTAGCACAGAATTTCCACATTAGCAGGTGTTCAATAACAATTCTGACAATCAAAATCGCAGCTCTTTTTATTCTTAAATGGCGTGCGGAAAGAAATCTTTGGCTTATTTCTGATAAGGTTTTCACGTTATATAAAACAAAGAACTGTATTCATCTGGGTACCAGCGACTGTCCATACAAGATTTTTTTTTCTTTTAAGACGTTAACGTAGCAGTGTTCATTGACCACCAAAGTCCAATTCTCAGTAGTTTCATCCGTTTGAATTTAAGTGCCTGAATGTGGATACCGGAATGCGCATTAACTCATCGAACTTGGTAGCCAAAAATTTCTTCACAAGGTTTGACACTCGCCAAGATTTCACAGGGCTTAGAAATGGTTTTTTAAAAATTTAAACAAAACTTCAGCACCTTTAAATGTAGCTCGAACGGGGCATAGGGGCTTGGATGAACACAGCAGCAATAATTAGTACTTTTAACCATTTCAGGCCTCGAAATGGGGGCTGTGTTGGTGTGATGGGAAAAGCAGCCTTGGAATCTGACAGAGTCTAATTCCTGGATTCCGTCCAGTCCTGCGTGACCTTGGGCGAGTTACTTTACTTCTCTGAATTTCCGTTTCCTCCTAGGCAAAAAAACCAGGCGAGAGCCACCTTGCAGCGTAGGCTGGAGCGCGCCTAGCGCACACCGGGTGGGCCCTAAACAAATAGCAGCCATCTTCTGGTCCCCCGCTCGGCGCCGCAACCCCCAGCAGGTGTAGGCACCGTCCGCGGCGTAGGGCCCGGCGGCGGCCGAGCGGCCCCGCCCTTCCGCCCTCCCGGGCCTGCCCCTCGGCGTCCCCGCGCCGGCCTCCGCGTCCCGAGCCCGCCCCGGGCGGAGCCCGCAGAGGGGCGGGGGCAGGGCGCCGGGACCGACTCCGAGGCCCAGCCCCGCCGAGCCGCGTGCGGGGGAGCGGAGGCGGCCCCGGCGCCGCCCGCGCCCGAGCGTGTGTGCTCGGCCGCCGCCCCCTCGGCCCTCCCCTCGGCCCTCCCCTCGGCCCCCTCCGCCCTCGCGCGCCGCCCGCCCGGGTCGCGGCGGGGCCGTGGTGTACGTGCAGAGCGCGCAGAGCGAGTGGCGCCCGCACGCCCTGCGCTCTTCCACAGGCCGGGCCGGGCAGCCCCGGACGGTGAGGCGGCGGCGGCGGCGGGGGCCGGGGCGGCCGATCTCGCGCGTCCGGGCCCGCGTGCCCGAGCGGAGGTCGCCGTCCGCCGCGCAGGCCGCGGTCCCTCAGCTCGCGGCAGCGATGAGGCGCTGAGGCGGCCGCCGGCGCTGCGCGGCAGGACCCGAGGACGAGGCAGCGGCCGGGCCGAGAGCGCGGGGCGCCGGCCTCCCTCAGGCGAGGAGTGGCGGGTGCGTGGCGCAGTGACGGCCTCTGCCGCTCCGCCCGTTCCCCGGCCCCGGGCGAGGCCCTCCGGCCGCCACCCGTCCTGCTCGGCCGCCGTCGCCAACGCCGCCGCCATGGCTAATGACAGCGGCGGGCCCGGCGGGCCGAGCCCGAGCGAGCGAGACCGGCAGTACTGCGAGCTGTGCGGGAAGATGGAGAACCTGCTGCGCTGCAGCCGCTGCCGCAGCTCCTTCTACTGCAGCAAGGAGCACCAGCGCCAGGACTGGAAGAAGCACAAGCTAGTGTGCCAGGGCGGCGAGGGCGCCCCGGGCCCCGGAGCGGGCCAGCACCGGCACCCCGGCTCCGCGCCGCCCACCTCCGCGCCGCCGCCCAGGGCCGGCGGGGCCGGGGCCAGGGAGGCCAGGAAGGCAGTGCCGCGCCGGGACAGCGCCGCCGCCGTCGAGAATGCGGGCGCGCGGGCCGCCGGGGACGCGGCCAAGGCAAAGGCCAAGCCCGCGGCCGACCCCGCGGCGGCCGCTCCCCCGCTTCGCGCGGCTGCAGGCGGCCAGGGCCAGGCGGCGGCGGCGGCGGCCGAGGTGGAGCCCGCGAAGGAGGAGGCGCTGGCCCGCGCGTCGCAGTACCAGGAGAAGGCGAACCTGTACCCGCCGAGCAACACGCCGGGCGAGGGGCTGAGCCACGGCGGCGGCCTGCGGCCCAACGGGCAGACGAAGCCCCTGCCGGCGCTGAAGCTGGCGCTGGAGTACATCGTGCCGTGCATGAACAAGCATGGCATCTGTGTGGTGGACGACTTCCTGGGCAAGGAGACCGGGCAGCAGATCGGCGACGAGGTGCGCGCCCTGCACGACACCGGCAAGTTCACGGACGGGCAGCTGGTCAGCCAGAAGAGTGACTCGTCCAAGGACATCCGAGGCGATAAGATCACCTGGATCGAGGGCAAGGAGCCCGGCTGCGAAACCATCGGGCGGCTCATGAGCAGCATGGACGACCTGATCCGCCACTGTAACGGGAAGCTGGGCAACTACAAAATCAATGGCCGGACGAAAGTAAGTGAGTGCTAGAGGGTGGCGCTGGACATCTCTTACTGGGCGGGCAGCCCCCCTGCCCGGCGACGGGAGCCGCTCAGGGCAGAGGAGCATGGCTTCTCTGTATAAAAGTAATTTCCTTCTTGTGTAGCACCCCCATAAGAAAAAGGGATATAATCCGTGCAGTAGGTGCTTATCTAGGTAGCTGCTTTCTCTGTGTCCACTATTTTCCACTTAACTGCCCGTTGACAAGCCTCTCTAAGTGCATGGTTTTGTGGCTAAACTTAGGCCCTCCCTTTCACTTGGCTTTTTTTTTCCCCCCTCCTTTTCCCTTGCACTGTTAGTCCATTCAAACCTGACTGGAGTTTTAAGCCTCCCGGTTTGGGGATTTTAGGGTAGGACCCAAAGCAAGAGCTGGTTCTGGATATGCCTTGTGTCTGCATATGCCCCTCAATTCTCTGTGGTGTTGGAGCCAGGGGTCAGATTGTGGTTTACAGAGTGGAATGCTGGGTTTAGTTTAAGAATCTGCCAACTTGCCCACGAAAAGATAAACTTGAAATAGGCATGTAGTCCAAAGACTCCTCATATTCAGGAGCTTGGCTGCTCCCCTCTCACTATTGCTCTTTCCCCCCTTCCTGTCCCTTCTGTTTTGAAACCCACTAAAAAACGGGGAAAGAAGTATTTCCGTCTTTAGACCTTTCAGTGTAGGTAGGTTACATTTTTAGCAGAGGTTTCCTTTATTTGCTTTGTTAGTGTAATCCTCCTGTTGAAAAAGCTGTGTTGTAGCTTCCTGGAAGAAAAAAACAACAACACGGAATTGGAGCAGGAGAGAGGGCTGGTTCTGAAGTCTCAATTTGGTGGAATCTCTTTGTTTTCTCTTGTTTTTCCCCAACAGATTCTTTAGTTCGTACCTACTCTAATCCTTCTTCTCTCCTCTAGATGGTAAATGGGAGACTCTTTCCTCCTTAATACTCTCTCCCAGTTCTTTTTCATTTTACTTTCCAGGTCTTAATCTTTTCTTTGTATCCGGCTCCTCCCCAGGCCACCCTGCTCCACCCTCCTCCACCATCAATCTCTGTCTGATTTTTTGAGTTTTGAGAGCTTGTCTTAGGAGATCGTCACATGTGTGTGTTTGTGCACGCATGCTGACTCTTGCCTCTGGTTCTTTTGTGTGTTGTCAGGGCGTCTTTTTTAGCTGTCGTTGTGGGTGACTCTCAGGCTGCCTGAAAGGCTGAGCATAAGACAATGAGGAAAGTTCTAAACATGAAAATCTTGTGGGGGGAAAATACAACGCCAAGTCTGATTTATATATTGCCGCTTTGTTAGTGGATGAAGGCACAAGTCTGAAGGTCATGTAGTTTGAAAAAAAACTGAGCAGTTTCTTAATATTAAGCTGGAAGAGAAAAAGGGGTCTGATTAGACCTCAGTCTTGGTCTTCAATGAGAATTTCATTTATATTTAAAAAAAACAAAAAACTTTGTCATAGATCAGATCTGAATATAGTCACGGACTCTAGAGCAGGACAGGAACTAGCTTGAAGGGATATTAGTATAGCTCTGTGCGGACTGACCAGAGTAGTTAGTTGAGGCATAAGCTTAAGGTGAAGTCCTGAAGAAGTTAATGTCCTAAATCTTCCTTGATCTGCTTTCCTTAGTTAATTTAGCTTTCCAAGTTAAGCTAAGCCCTCTCCTATTCTCCCTGTTTTCACCTGTCCTCAGGGAAGGGACAGGTGTTAAGAGCTGTTAGTCAGCCCAGCTGTTAGAGAAGTTGCTTGTCATGGGGAGCTCCTTCCTCAGGTGTCCCAGTGGCTGAAGGGAGCCGTAGTTGAGGTTTCAAATCACTTGACTGCACATACTGTCATATGATAAAGGACTTGCTGCAGGACGGTCAGACTGTTAAACTCTTTGGATTGATCTTTCCTTACATTAATTTTCAGGGCACAGTTAGAAAATCTGTGAGTTATTGTTGGGAATCCCCTTCATTGTATTTGGTTGAGAGAGTTTTTGTTAAGCATGTTTAATCATGTAATTTTAGTATTGCTTAAAAAAACACCAAAAACAAATATCTTGCTGTGAGGGAATGGGAAGGCAATCAGATTATTAGCCACCGTGCATTGAGCTAGCACAGTGGACTAGGCACCAGATTAAGCCCAGGAGAGACATGATCACAATAATCTTCATCCTATGAAGTAGGTAGTAGTATTCCTAATTTCCATTTGAGGAGGTTTCAGGTCTGACTCGCCTAAGGCCTACCACTTAATGATAACCTCACTGGGATTCAAATTTAGGTCCTTCAGATATCAAGCCCCAGGCTTTTCTACTACTGTGCATGCAGGTAGGATATAGATAAGATGTAGATTACCTAGCATACTGGAACTAAAATTTGGTAGATTTTATTGACAGTGGTAGTCTTGTATGTGAATAACTGTACTTTATGGTTGGGCTCTATAAACTTTTTATTAGGTGACTACACAATGCTTATTTCAAATGTTTATTTCCGTGTCTGCAAAGCCATTTTAAAACTAGCTATTTCAGTGTTGGTCATTTCGGGATAACTTGTAAGAGGGGCAGAATATGGGTACACAATGGGATTAGAGAGAGGGTCTTCAATGAAGAATTCTGTTGTCCTTTACAACACTAGAGTGATTTAAAAAGTTACTTGCGTCAAACGTGTAGTGTTTTTCTCACTTAGCTCTTCACAGCAGCTCTGTGAAATAGATTGTTGATATGTTATTCCTGTGTGTAGGTTAGAAAAGTGAGTCTCAGGGAATCGTGCACTTGTTGGAAATCATGCAGCATACCAGGACTTAAACTGAAGTTTTCTGACCAAGAGTCTGATGTCCTTTTTTATTTTTATTATCTACTGTGTGGTTTTTGTGTGTCTGAGGGCCTGATAATCAGATGAGGTATAATTGGTTGTGGCTCATTGAGCGTTAGACTCTGATTTCCCCCAAGTTTCTACTTCAGGCATGCTTATCTGGCTCACTGTTTGTCCAACTGCTTTAAAAGAGGAATTGCAAGGGAAGGATGAAGTAATACACAAGGACACTGATGTAACCCGCGTCAAGTTTCCACTTTCTCTGGTCCTTTTATTGGGATTTTCCCCTCTTTTGCCCTTAGACTGACCTTTGATCCTTTTTCCTTTCTCATACCCTTTCTTTAGCTGGCAGTGGTGTTCAGGCGGGAGAAATCATGGTCTGCCGATTTGTGGACTTAAGAAATCATAAGGGCCTTGACTTGGGTGGAGATAGACAAGAAGCGCAGACCAGCGGGGATTGCGGGGATTGCGGGGATCACGGGGAAATGCCGAACCTTAAGGGAGTGATAAAATAGGTTGAGGCTACGAAGAAGGCCATATATATCTAAGATTTTTTGTTAGTGTCGTAGTTGGTCTGCTGTGGCTGATTATGGCTTTTAGAGCAAAGAATAGGATGAGGATTATCATCACTGCTGTAGACATGTGACAGTCCTAGATGTTACAAACCAAACTTCCTTCTCAATCCACTTCTGCCACTTTCCTCTGTACTCTTGACATCCACCATGTATAAAGGGGAGCAGCCTGTTCAATGTTTTAATAGCTAAATCAGTCTTAAAGATCAAAGTCCGTTATTCTGTATGCAAAAAGGTTGAAAACATGGCAGCTGCAGTAATAACAGTTTCACTGTAGTGCTTTACAGTTAAAAGAGATTCATTTGGACTGAAAGAGTGGTCTTCATAGGTTGTTACGGAATCAAGGTCAACTTTGTAGGAAAATGTATAATGAGTTAGTTTGCATGTAGTTTACATATAACGTAACTCCTTTAACTGTAAAGGAATTTCATTAAAAATCTTTTTTAATGTTTATTCATTTTTGAGAGAGAGAGAGAGAGAGAGAGAGAGAGGCAGAGAGAAAAGGAGACACAGAAACCAAAGCGGGCTCCAGGTTCTAAGCCATCAGCACAGAGCCCAATGCGGGGCTTGAACTCAGGAACCGTGAGATCATGACCTGAGCTGAAGTTGGACGCTTAACTGACTAAGCCACCCCTGTGCCCTAAGGAATTTTATTTTATTTTAAAAAAAAAAAATTTTTTTTCAACGTTTTTTATTTATTTTTGGGACAGAGAGAGACAGAGCATGAACGGGGGAGGGGCAGAGAGAGAGGGAGACACAGAATCGGAAACAGGCTCCAGGCTCCGAGCCATCAGCTCAGAGCCTGACGCGGGGCTCGAACTCACAGACCGCGAGATCGTGACCTGGCTGAAGTCGGACGCTTAACCGACTGCGCCACCCAGACGCCCCAGGAATTTAATTTTAATTTTTTTTTTTTCAACGTTTTTTATTTATTTTTGGGACAGAGAGAGACAGAGCATGAACAGGGGAGGGGCAGAGAGAGAGGGAGACACAGAATCGGAAACAGGCTCCAGGCTCCGAGCCATCAGCCCAGAGCCTGACGCGGGGCTCGAACTCACGGACCGCGAGATCGTGACCTGGCTGAAGTTGGACGCTTAACCGACTGCGCCACCCAGGCGCCCCCCCAGGAATTTTATTTTAAATCAAAAGGAGTTTGGGGGCACCTGGATGGCTCAATCAGTCAAGTGTCTGACTCTTGATTTCGGCTCAGGTCATGATCTCATGGTTCATGGGATCGAGCCCCGTGTTGGGCTCTGCACTGACAGCATGGAGCCTGCTTAGGATTCTCTGTCTCTGTCTCTGTCTCTGTCTCTGTCTCTGTCTCTCCCTCTCCCTCTCCCTCTCTCTCTCTCTCTCTCTCTCCCCCTCTCTCTCCTCCTCTCTCTCCTCCCTCTCCCTCTCTCCCCCACTCGCGCGCGCACTCTCTTTCTCAAAATTAGAAATTGAACAAAAAAACAACTTTAAATCAAAAGGGGCTTTTTGTTTGCACGTTGATAATTCTTCACTCATCTATTACCTAGTAAGCTGCAAAAATATCCCATGAGACCTTAGTCACACAAGAGGACAGCATCTGAACGTGGAAGGAGGCTGGACTTTGTGCTGCTGTTCAGTCTGGCTGGGCTCCTGGATCAGCCACTGTTTCTGTGTCCTTGAGCCCCTTGCTTAATATTTCTGAGCTTCGGTGAATGACTCCATTTGCACAGTGGCGTTAAATCCATACCTGCCTTTTCTGCCTTGCGGGCTTGCTGTGAGGAGTACACATAATTATACATATAAAGGCACTTTTTAAAATTTAAAGCAAGGTTGTGAAACCTGTGTTAACTATTACTCTTCTCATCATAAAAGTTTTCAGTTTTTCTGATTCTTTCTGGAAGAGTTCTATGCTTTTCCTGTGTTTTCCCCACTTATAACCCGGAGGGGAAGAGACCGAGAATGATCACCCATGTTTGACATGACCACTACCACTACCCCCCACCAACACATTCGTTTCTTTTTTAAACAGAGGAAATAAGTCCCAGAGAGGTTGACTTGTTCAAGGTCATAGAGCTCCTTACTGACAAATCAGACTGACGTTTGATTCACTTCTTTCTTACACCTGCAACTTTTTGCTGCATCTCTTGGAAAAATGGACATATCCCTACTTAACTAATTTTGGTGTATTTTATACCATTTTTGAGAATTGCTTGAACATTTATAACTTCCCTTTTCTTCTCCCTCTTATTCCTCTCATTGTACACTTTGGCTTATCTGACCTATTTAAAATTTTCCTCCTTTGGTTAATTCCTCCCTAATTTCCCCAGATGTTCTTTATTCACCTTCTTTTCTCTCCTCCAACATTCAAGCCATTTTCCTGAAGGAGGCCTACCTTCTCATGTTTCCTTAGTAGGAACTGTCTTTCCATACTCTGCATTTCTGATTTACACTTTCATTCTGTTTTCCTCCCCCTTCCTTTTTTCACTCTCAGACTGCAAATCTATGTTTGTTCATCTTCTCCAATGTTTTCTGAAGCCTGTGCCTTGCTGGTATGCCTTTGGATAGTGTTATCAGCTTAGTCTTTTTTTTTTTTTTTTTTTTTTTTTTTTGAGAGAAAACATAAGGGAGAGGGGCAGAGAGACAGAGAATCTTTTTTTTTTTTTTTTAATGTTTATTATTTTGTGTGTGTGAGAGAGAGAGAGAGCATGTGAGCAGGTGAAGGGCAGAGAGGGAGGGAGGGAGAGAGAATCCCAAGCAGGCTCCTTGTTTTCAGCACAGAGCCTGACGTAGGCTTGATCCCACAACCCTGGGATCATGACCTTAGCGGAAATCAAGAGTTGGATGCGCAACTGACTGAGCCACCCGGGTGCTCCTATTTAATGTTTTGCTTTGCTCCTGTTTCATTTTTTTTGCTTTAGACTTTAAAGTGAAACCAAATGTTTCAGTCCCTTTCATTTGAATCCGTGCTTAGAGGGTTTTCATAGATGCAGTTTACTGCTGTGCTTGCATTTTGCTACCATGCTTGTGTGCTGTCTCCTTTTCCACTGTGCCCTTGTTTCTGTACTTGAAACCCTGTAACTATGGGATGGCATTCCTGTCATTTATTGAACCATATTCCTAGCTTTTCTTGGACTCTTATTCCAGCTGAAAGCCTTCCGTTCTGAAAAACAAAACAAAACAAAAACAAACAAAAGAGTCTTCCCTTAAACTATTTTTTTTTTTTTGCACTTGTATTTCCTGGTCCAAACTCTGAACTGTTCTGCCACCTTTATGGGAATGTCTTCTACTTTGTTATCACATTTTCCCAGAACCAACTCACATTTCTGTTTCCAAAGAGCTTAAATAGTATCTGTAGTCTCTATTTGCTCATTAACACCGCTAGAACCTTTTCATGTGTTTGGAGTCCTCATTTTCCTTACTCAGTGTCCCAAATCCCATTTCTTTACAAAAGTGAAATGTATGTATTCTTGGTTCCCCCTTATTCCTGTCCTCTGAGTCCTGTTTTGATAATCTCTTCCGTCCTTCGTTCATTCACCAAATATGAAGTGAGTACTTTGCGGTTCTAGGAGTTAGGATTACCTTAACAACAACAAAAAAGCCCTCGTTCTCACGGGGCTTAAATTCTACTTGAGGTGGGTGAAAGGTGGGGAGAGACTGTCAATAAACAAGTGTGTAAGTAAATATACAACATGTTAGGTGGCAAATATTAAGGCAGAAGGTAAACAAGGCCAACATTAAGGCAAAAAGTAAACAGGGAGTACTCTCTTAGGATTCATAAAGTAGTAAGATGATATTTAAGGAGACGCTTGAACAAAACGAGGACCTGGCTTATGTGCATACATTCAAGAAGAACATTGCAAGTAAAGATACTACAGAGCAGATACAACAGTGCTCGGTGTGTTGGGAATACTGGGGTTAAAGCAGAGCGAGGGAGGGGGTGTGGCAAGGATGCAATCAGTGAAGCAGTGGGAAAAGAAGGAAGAGCAGTTCATGTAGGATTTTGCCTCGTAGGCAGGAACGGTGGGTTTTATCCTAGGTGATGGGGAGGCCATTGGGGAGTTTGTTTTAAAAGCTCTCTGTGGCTGCTGGGTTGGAGTAGACTGGAGGGGAGCAAGAACACCAGTGAGGAAATCCTTGTAGTCGTCTAGGCTCTAGAAGACGGTGGCTTAAATCGGAGTAGCAACTGCAGACATGGTGAAAACGGGTTGGGTTCTGGGTATATTTTCAAAGTAGAGTCAGTGAGATTCGCTGATGGATTTGACGTGAGGTGTGAAAGAAAGGAAGGCGTCAGAGTGACTCCAAGGGTTTTGGCTTGAGCATTGGGAGGAAATAATTATTATTTTGTTTTGCCCTAACTCTCTGCCTTTCTTCTTTTGCCCCACTTTTTCAGTTTCTATTTATAGCAGCTTGTTGACACTTATTTTGCAGCCAGAGCTACAGAAAAAAGTTCTGCGCTCTTCTTTTGCACATTCCTTCAAGTTGGCTGTGCTTGCTGCTACCGTTGTTGACCTTACAGCCCATCTTTTCTTCTCCAGAGGCTTTATGGCTTCCTTGCACAGTGTGCGCTCCCGTCAGCCCTACCTCGGGGGCTGCCTGCAGGGATTGCTGCGGGAAACCTTGCCGCATTTCTGGTGCTGTCCGCAAGCCTGGCTGTGCCTTCTTGCGTGAACTGCTCACTTAAGATGGCTTACAGATACAAATCATGTAAAAAGAATTACACGGATTGGGAAAGTCTAGGGAAACACTGGGGAAAATTGAATGGTTCAATGTGAGAGACAAGCAAAGATGTAGATTAAATGTCCAGATAAAGTCAGAAATAAAACACCTTCATGTAAATATGCTGTGGAAACTCAAACGACAATAGAAAATTGAGAAGAGCTAGAAGGGATATAAAATATCAAAAGTAATCCCATTGACATATAGAGATAACACAGGATGATGTGATAGCTTCCTGTAGTAAGGAAGGAGGGGATAAATATATGATCGCTTGGGGACCATATTCAGTGGTCTGAAAAGAGGCCAGAGAAATAGTTCTCATACCCTTATTGATAAGTTCCCATTAGAATATTGTATCCAGGACTTTGAAGGATAAGAAGCCTTGGTTTTGACTCCAGGGTGAGGGGAGGGCCCAGAAGTATGGTTGAACATTAGGTTATTGTGTATGAAATGGTTTTAAAATTTTTAAACCTGAAGAGTCGAACATGAGCTTATAGAATCCAGGAATCTGTACTCTCAATTTAATTCAAACAACTTCAGTTTAGGACTAAATAATAAAACCTAGGTAGGAAATAGCAGATCTAGCCAATTAATTGGAAAGGTCTAATAAGGATTTTGGAGTAATCAGAGATTGACCATGCATCTGAATTTTTTCTCAGTATAGGTACTCAGTTCTCATCTATAAATGGTAACTAGAAGTTCAGAGTCTATAGTTTTGTCTTATAATTATCCTTCATTCTAGCTCTAGAAAGTTTTTACCTTCTGTTGTGCCTTCCTCTGACTTCTTAGCACTATTCCTCTGAAATAGGTGTCTTAAAAGTTACTTTTTTTTTTTTTTTTTTAATTTTTTTTTTTTCAACGTTTATTTATTTTTGGGACAGAGAGAGACAGAGCATGAACGGGGGAGGGACAGAGAGAGAGGGAGACACAGAATCGGAAACAGGCTCCAGGCTCTGAGCCATCAGCCCAGAGCCTGACGCGGGGCTCGAACTCACGGACCGTGAGATCGTGACCTGGCTGAAGTCGGACGCTTAACCGACTGCGCCACCCAGGCGCCCCAAAAGTTACTTTTTTTTTTTTAATGTTTATTTATTTTTGAGAAAGAGAGACAGAGTGCGAGTGAAGGAGCAGAGAGAGAGGGAGACACAGAATCTGAAGCAGGCTCTAGGCTCCCAGCTGTCAGCACAGAACCTGACGCAGGGCTCGGACTCAGGAACCGTGAGATCATGACCTGAGCCGAAGTCCGACACTTAACCGACTGAGCCACCCAGGCAGCGCTAACTGTAGTTTTTTCTTGAAGTTCAGTTCTTAATTTTCTCCTCCTCGCTGTCAGAAGACACAGGTAGGAAGAACTTGAAACATCTCTGTTTCTATATTTTTCTTTTGCCTATTGCTACATAACAAACTACCCCAAAACGTAGTGACTTAAAACAGTACGGATTTATTATCTCACAATTCCTGTAAATCAGGAATCTGGGCACAGCCTAGCTTCATCCTTGCCTTCACTGTTCCTCAAGATGTCAGCAAGGGTCTGCACTCTCCTACCAAGGCTTGAATGGGGTGTGTCTGCTTTCAAGCTCGCTCTCTGGATGTTGGGGGCATTCATTTTCTCATGGGTTTTTGGACTGAGGGCCTCAGTTCCTTGCCATGTGGGTCTCTCCAACACAGGAACTCGCTTCATCAAAGCGTGCAAGCCAAGAATGCCCCAGCAAGACTGAAGTCGCAGGCTTTTGCAGCCTAACCACGGAGACATCCATCACCTGTACAGGATTCTTTTGTTAGCAGCAAGTCACGAGATTGATTCCACACTCAAGGGGAAGGAATTACACAGGGTGTGAATGCCATTTCTTAAGTTGTCTCTTCCTTTGCCACGTGTGCCCCTTAAATGTTACTGTTCTTCATGGTCTGTGGTTTGTCTTCTCTCTTTGCTCTAGTCAACACATTTTTCTCCCTGGCTGATTATCACTTTGTGCTTGGGAAGCTCACAGGTTCTTAGGGTAGTTTGCCTGTGTTCAAAGCCTGGTTTAGCTACTTAATTGTGCTCTGATTTTAGGCACATTTTCTAACAATAAAAGCATCAGCTTCCTCATTGGTATAATAGGAGTTAATAGCGCCTAATTCAATAATGTTTGTTTGAAGATAGATGAGATAATGCACGAGAAATGCTGAGCAGGTGATCAGTTAGTGCTCATTTAATATTAGTTGTAACTGTAATAATAATGGAAGGAGGAGGACGAGGAGAAGAACAACCATGACTTCAGCTAGTAGGATTTGTCAGAGTCCTTGATCTGGCCTTACCCTGGCATCTGCAGAGGACTAATGGATACCTTCACCTGAATGTTCTGGAAGTACTGCAAACTCAGCATGGTTAAGACTGAAGTGCCCTCCCAAGTTTCCTCTTGGAGGGGATGAGGGTTGGTGGGGCTATGTGGTGGGGAGAGTGGGGGAGCAGGTTTAAAATTGGTCCTGTCTTTGAACTGCATTTACGTTTTCAACAACTATTTACAGAGTGCCCAGTATATGCCAGGGTCAGTGCTAGGCAAGTCAAGGTCATTCTCTCTGCCATTCTGGAGTTTTATTGTCCGAGGGGAGACAACCTTGAGCCAGCAATGCCATGTGTGGTGGATGTTGATCAGATGTACAAGGTCCTATGGGAGCTTGTTTGAGGGGCCCTAATAGCTTGCACGCCAGAGAAGGTCTCCCGGAAGAAGCAGTTCTTTAGACTGATGCTTCCAGCAGTTCAGTCAATTTCAGTGGAGGAAGTCCATTGAAAGTCTCCAGGTCTGAAAAGAGCATGATGTTTCAGAAGAACATACCTTTTTTTTTTTTTTTTTTTTTTTTTTTTAATTTATTTTTGGGACAGAGAGAGACAGAGCATGAACAGGGGAGGGGCAGAGACAGAGGGAGACACAGAAGCGGAAACAGGCTCCAGGCTCTGAGCCATCAGCCCAGAGCCTGACGCGGGGCTCGAACTCACGGACCACGAGATCGTGACCTGGCTGAAGTCGGACGCTTAACCGACTGCGCCACCCAGGCGCCCCAGAACATACCTTTTTTTATGACTATGGGAATTTTACCTATTTAAAAATTATTTCCTACCTGTGTCTTGTCCCTGTTTCCATTTACACTGCCCTACTGAGACCCATCTTCTTTTCTGTCTAGATGATTACAAAAGTCTATTTTTTTTTTCTCTTTTCGTGTGTTTCCTTTCCTGTCCATTCTCTCTTGGTGTTACGTTCCGAAAACACAGATCATGTTGTTGTCCTGCTTGAAAATATTTGTTTCCTCCAGAGTCTTGATATGCCATACAAATTTTTATTAAAAAAACATCATTTCTCATCATATACTTTCTACTCCTCACCGGAGCCTTCTGGCAGGTTCCTTGAACCTGCATTTGCTTTCTGCCTCTGTCCATTTCCCTGGCTCTTTCTATGTGGAAAGGTGGTAGGGGGGTTTCTGTGAGTGGAGTCTTGCCCCAGTTCCGCTAAGCAGAGTTACAGTTCTATCCTGTGTGTTGCTGTGACAGTTCTTATCAAGGATAGCGTGCTTTCTACAGTGGTGGGACTCCTGTCCTAAACGTGAGCCACTTGAGGATGGGACCCCTGTCTTATCTGTGCTGCACAATGCTCATCAGGTGAGGCGTCCAGTAAGTATCATATTTAAATTTCCACTGCCCTATTTTGATTGAGGTTTTGATTACTTTGCACCTGGATTGTTACACAGTATTATTATTTGTTTCTTAATTCACTCTTTTCCATGTACTACTTGTATCCATCTTTTATAAATTCGATATTTGTCAAAAGCTTACTCAGAAATCTCCTGAGTTTCATTAAAAAAAATTTTTTTTTAAATATTTTTATTTATTTTTGAGAGAGAGAGAGAGACAGAGTACAAGCGAGGGCAGGGCAGAGAGAGAGGGAGACACAGAATCCGAAGCAGGCTCCAGGCTCCGAGCCGTCAGCGCGGAGCCCGACGCGGGGCTCGAACTCATGAACTGTGAGATCATGACCCGAGCTGAAGCTGAAGTTGGACGCTACGACTGAGCCACCCGGGCGCCCCATCTCCTGAGTTTTATTTAAAGGAGACAGTTTGATTCTTATGCACATAATGCTCACCGATGGCCTACAACCACACCATCTGTCCGTTGGTCTTTGCTTCTCCTCTTTGACAAACGCGCTACTTCTGCCAGCCTGTTTTCTTCCTGTTGCCCTTCTCACTCCGCCCAGCACATCTGTGAATTCTTTGACTGGTTTATGATTCGCACACCCTGCTCCAGCAATTTGAATCTTTTGCGTTCTTTAAGACCTCGCTTAAATCCCATTCCCAAATATCTCCTTGAACACGGTGCCTCCACCGGTCTCTCTTCTCAAAAACTTTGTACACCATTTATTCCTGACGGATCTTCTCCAGAAAGAAGGGCAGAGGGGCTGTCTATATAGCGTTCTGACTTATGCAAAGCACCTTTTGTTGTTGTTCATGGTTTTTATTATTCACATATGAACACTTAGTCGTACCCAACTGCCCTGCACCACAGCACACCTCACCCTGCTCCCCCTTATTTCCGTCTCATTTCTAAATCTACAGTAAGGGGTTTAGAAAGTCCATGAGGGTTTCTGTCCTATCGTGGTCAGCTTTCCTTTTTGTGCTTACTGTGCTGCTTCTAGTCCCTATTTTTCCAGATAAAAATAACCCAGGCCAATATGGCCTAAACTATTTTTAACTCCTAAGTCTGGGTGCTGTGAAGATAAAATGAAGTTTCATGCCATTGCCTAGGCCCAAAGTCAGTTGATCGGGTTACAGATGGCTGTAGAATCCTGCCCGTCCGTGAATCTCAAGGGGGACGGGCCTGCGTGCGTATCTTCCCTCCCTCTCCCCCACCAGTGGCATGAGAATCCCCAGGGAACATGCATCGCTTCAAAACAAAGCAACATAATAAACATGATGTTGAAAGTGACCCCTTGTGTATTCTTCTGCATGACCTGGAAGAGAGAAGCTTATGGCTAGCAAGCTGACACGAAGTTCAAGTTGACATTGATACCACATGATTAATATCCAAAGTAAAAATTTTCAAGAGCAAACTTTGAGACTTCTAAAATTATCCTACTTTTGATTTGGTTTTAGAACTATGTTCAGAATTTCAAATAACATTAAAGATGGTTTAAGAGTGATATTTAACACCAGAGGACATGGGTTAAACAAGGTGAGACATACTTCTTTATGATCAGAAAACCTGTGACTTTAGCCACATTCAAGCATTCAATCAGTTTGGGGGAAACTGTCGACTTAACTGTTCCAAGAGGGCACCAGTAGTGCCGATGATGGAAACCCATCAGTGTCATGGTCATTTGAATTTGGCCTTGAAACGTATTCGGACATTCGTATGCTTAAAAAGAGTTGCATTTCCTAATTTTGCTGAATTTTGGTACTTAAAATGTGTTTTCCTTCTCTGAGTACAGTCTTGGGGTTGGTAAGGAAGGGAACTTGAGATTTCATATTTACTGCAGATAATTCATGTGTGAAAGAATGGTTGTAGTTTTGGTGCATACAGCCTGGAGTATTGTGTATTTTTTGAATAAAGAAAACTTAGACTAAAAATCATGTATAATAATAAAATAGCATCCTTCCCCAATAGCTTAGGAGTTTTTTTTTTTTTCAAAGTAATTATGCATGTTAGTGGTTTATAACTTTGTATTGCTTCTGGACCCCTTGGGGAATCTAGTGGAAGCTGTGCAGTTTTTTACCCTAATGAAGAACATGCATGTAAAGTTTTGCTTATTATAACACGTATCATAGACCCAACATTAAGAACGCTTGTTACAAGAAGAGTTCTAAAAGAGTAAAACAAACATTTTTAAGCATTTAAAAATTAAATGTTTATGGTAGAGTGAATTTCTTTTTTCTTTTATTTAAAATTTTTTTTAATGTTTATTTTTGAGAGAGAAAGAGAGACAGTGCAAGCAGGGGAGAGGCAGAGAGAGAGGGAGACACAGACTCCAAAGCAGGCTTTAGGCTCCCACCTGTCAGCACAGAGTCCGACACGGGGCTTGAACTCAGGAACCATGAGGTCATGACCTGAGCTGAAGTCAGATGCTTAACCAGCTGAGCCACTCAGGTGCCCCCAGGTTTCTTTATTTATTCAGTTGCTGTTCCTCCCCTGTGTCTGTAGAACTATGCCTTGGATTTCCCCCCCATGGTAGTACTCAAGTTGTAGAGACCCAGATAATGGGATATACATTATAATTTAAAACTAGTGGTGTATATGTATGGACTTCTGAAAGATATTTGCCTCATACAATCTGAATATAATAAAACAAAACAAAGTTAACTGGCATGTACCAAGGTGGAAACCATAACCTTAGTACTTCTCTAAGCAGGTGCTGGGTTAAGCCTTGCTTTAGTATTCTAGATGTACAGTTCCATAAGACTGAGAACCTTTACCAGAAATGATTAACACTGCATTGTGTTTCTTTCTCTCTTTTCTCTTCCCTTTATACTGTCTTATTCCCTGCTCCCATTGCGTGCGTTCATGTGTCTTTTGCTTTTATTTTGGTTTCTTACTTGTAACTAGCATTTCAGTAAGATTAATTTGAATTTTAAAAAAATAAAAACCTCAGTAACAGTGCACCAGGGGCCCAGGAGTAGGGGTACTCTCTTACTAGTAAAAATGAAACTAGAATTTATTGGTTGGTTTTATTTATATTAAAAATAGTTCCTAGAATTGTTAAGATCTAAAGCATCTCTTGATAGTTTTGGTAGAAAGTATCTTTAAAATATGTAAGAACAATTTGTTCATATTGTTAGTTTCCAGGAACTGTGTTTTGATGTTGCATGACAACAGTGAGGTATTTCTCTAGTGTATACTTACTGTAAAGGTTCCTGCAGGTGTTTCTTTGTCTTAGAATTGTCTCGAGAAAGGGAGGACAGTAGGGAAAAGAGGTGATTGTTGACAGGAGCCAGGAATGGGAATAGACTGGCCACCCTGCTCTGGGTTCTTGTCCTCTGTCTCTCAGTGCTGAGCAAATCACTCAGCATCTCTCCCAGTTACTTTATCGATGCAGTGGGAATCATATTGACCTAGTTAAAGGAGATAACGTTGAATAATTGATTATTGTAAGAAGTTTTTTAAATTTTTTTTAATTATTATTTTTTTAAGATTTTATTAAGTAATCTCCACACCCAGTGTAGGGGCTTGAACCCACAAGACCGAGATCAAGAGTCGCACGCTCTCACCAACTGAGCCAGCCAGGAACCCCCGTAAGAAACTCTTAAAAAAGTGATTATATTTTTAGCTTTCTGCAGCACCTTTTCAAATTGTTAGGACTTGGCCTTGACTCTAGACCTTTGTTCTCCTGCCTCATGTTGATTAACATTAGCATCACAAGTTAAAGTTCAGTTGTAGATTCTGAATTCTTGACTTGTCTTTAATGGGATACCAGAACCATATTTTTATTTTGGGGTTCTTTTTTGTTTGTTTTATTTTATTCCCAGTTAGTTAACATACATTGTTACATCAGCTTAAGGTGTATGATATAGTGATTCAACAATCGTATACATTATTCAGAGCTCATCATGGTAAGTATATTCTTAACCCCTTCACCTAGTTCATCAGTCCCCGCCACCCACCTCCCCTCTGGTGGCCATGAGCTTGTTTTCTATAGTTACAGTTTTTTGGTTTGTCTCTTTTTTTCTTTGTTCATTTGTTTTGTTTCTTCAATTCCAAATAGGAGTGAAATCATATGGTATTTGTCTTTCTCTGACTAACATTGCTTAGTATTATATTATACTCTCTAGCTCCATCCATGTCGTTGCAAATGGCAAGATTTCATTCTTTTTATGGCTGAGTAATACTCCATTATATATATACGTATACACACACACACACACACACACACACACACACACACCCACCCACCCCACATCTTTGTCCATTCATGTATCAGCTGAATGGATACTTGGGCTGCTTCCATATTTTGGCTATTGTAAATAATGCTGCAATAAACATAGGGGCGCATATATCTTTCTGAATTAGTATTGTTGTATTCTTTGGGAAAATACCCAGTAGTGGAATTACAGGATCTTAGCGTAATTCTATTTTTAATTTTTTGAGGAACCTCCATACTGTTTTCCACAAGTGGCTGCACCAGTTTGCATTCCTTGCAGCAGTGCACAAGGATTCCATTTTCTCTACATTCTCACCAACACTTGTTTCTCGTGTTTTTGATTTTAGCCATTCTGACAGATATGAAGTGATGCCTCATTGTAGTTTTGATTTCTAATTCCCTGATGATTAGTGATGTTGAACATCTTTTCATGCATCTGTATGTCTTCTTTGGAGAAATGTCCGTTAATATCTTTGGCCAAGTTTTTAATTGGATTATTTGGTTTTTTTGTGTTGGATTATATTTTGGGGATACTAACCATGTATCATATACGTCATTTGCAGATACCTTCTCCTCTTCAGTAGGTTGTCTTTTAGTTTTGTTGATTGTTTCCTTTGCTGTGCAGAACCTTTTTATTTTGATGTAGTGCCAAGAGTTTATTTTGGTTGTTTTTTTCCCTCGCCTCCGGAGACTTATGTAAGAAAATGTTGCTACGGCCAATATCAGAGAAATTACTGCCTGTGTTCTCTTCTAGGATTTTTACGGTTTCAGGTCTCACATTTAATCCATTTTGGTTCTTAATCCATTTTGAATTTATTTTTATACATGGTTTGAGAAAGTGGTCCAGTTTCATTCTTCTGCATGTAGCTGACCAGTTTTCCCAACACCATTTGCAGAATCTTATTTTTAATTAAAATGTATTTAATGTTGATTAGGCAGTTGGCACATAGCTTTGACACTGTAAAAAAAAGAAATGGTCCGTTGATAAGGGCATCTTGCACTGAATTTCAGGTAGTTGTGTTACATCATGGATAATGAAATAACAGATAGGGACACTTTGATCAAAGCATTTCTCTCTCTCGGCCCTCTTTCCCCCCCACTGTCTTCACTCTGCCACTCTATGTCCTCTTAGAATGAAGTCAGATGGCAGTGAATATTTTATTTATTATTAATTTAATTACTTAAGGTGCATCTAAAAAATTGAATCTTTTAGGTGTTAATTTTAGAAGCTAGTCATGCATACAAATTAGCTAGTGCCTATAAAATGATTGGATCAGATCTCACACAAGTGAGTTTATACTTATTTTATAGTTTTTATTGGTGATGTACACATAGATCCGGTTGTTTTGTAATCTGTTGGTATTAGTATTTCTTTTATTTACCATAGTGTCTATGGCTTAATAAGCTTTTATTTCATTATTTTTTTATGTTCATTTACTCTTGAGAGAGGGAGAGAGTGCCCGCACATGAGCAGGGGAGGGGCAGAGAGACCGGGACACAGAATCCGAAGCAGGCTCCAGGTTATAAGCTGTCAGCACAGAACCTGACGTGGGGCTCAAACTCATGCAGGTTGAGAGATCATGACCTGAGCGGAAGTCTGCCTCTCAACCAACTGAGCCACCTAGGCACCCCAACAAAAAGCTTTTAAAACAAAATCCTAAAAGTTAATTCTTAATTCCCTAAAATGATGGAAAGTGTTTGGCGTTAACTAGTTATTTTTCAGCCATGCTTTATGGCTTCTTTTTACCCTTAATGTATCATATCATCTTGTGGCTGTTATCAATTCCTAGAGTTACTTTGGTGTCTGCTCTGTTCAATTTGACTCATGATATTTGTGCTCATAGTGAAAGATGCATTTTAAGAAGCCTGTGTTGCCCTTGATTTAAGAAATTGCTTGGGAATGCCTGGGTGGCTCAGTTAGCTGACTCTTGATCAGCACCTCAGGTTGTGATCCACCGTCGTGAGATTGGAGCCCCGTGTTGGGCTGTGTGCCGAGCGTGGAGCCTGTTTGGGATTCTCTCTCTCTCAATACCTCTCTCTCTCTCTGAATAAACAAATAAATAAACATTAAGAAATTGCTTGTAGATTCCACACCTTTTTTTTTTTCTAAAATTGATTGTTCTTGACAGTTGAAACATGAAACCATTGAAACCATTGAAACTTTGCATATTATAGGAAGCAGCTTTACTATGTTTTGACTCTGGTTAAGATTATTTTAGTTGTTTACAAAGGAAATAAAACTTATTTGAAAATAAGGAATGGAAGGGCAAGTGAAGTTAAACGGCACGTGTCCATAACTGAATTTTTCTTATAGCAATATATCTATCCAGATATTATAGAAGAGTAATTGCTTTGAATTTTACAAATACTTTGGATAATTTAATATAGCTTAAATACGTGGTAATTTTAAGACTTTTTTAATGTTCATTTATTTTTTTTGAGAGAGAGGGGGGAGACAGGATCTGAAGCAGGCTCTGTGCTGTCATGGCAGAGCCTGACATGGGGTTCAAATTCAGGAACCGTGAGATCAGGACCTGAGCCGAAGTTGGACGCTTAAATGACTGAGCCACCCAAGCGCCCCGGCTTTATGTGTTTCTGATGAAAAATAATACAGCGCTTCAAAATACATGAAGCAGAAACTGATGGAATAGAAAAAAGCAATAGACAAATTAAAAATTAAAGGTGAAGATTTCAGTGCTTAGTTCTAGTCATTGTTATAGCTATAACAGTTATGTATAAAATAGAGGAAAATCAATAAGGGTGAGACGACTTCATCACTATCAACCAACTTGACCTAATTGACATCTGTTGAAAACAGAAAATCTTTGTGGCCTTGAGATAGGCGGAGATTTTTCAGGACAAAACAAAAAGATGAACCATAAAAGAAAAAAACTGACAAATTGGACTCTAAACATGAAAGCCTTTTGCTTATAGAAAAATACCGCTTAAAAAAAAAAAGATGATATTTTCTCTCTTTTGAGAGAAAATGTTTATAAAACATAATATCTAATAAATCTGGAATATATGCTTTTTAAAAAATATAAGCATATATTGTAATCTACATATACAGACATAAAACAGGAAAGAAATAACCACTGTTAATGTCTTAATATTTACTTTTTCTCTCTCTGGGTTTTGCTATTATGGCTAACTTGTTCTTCATAATTTGCTCTTAAGCTTTTGTTACTTAGTTTTTGTGTTCTTTTATGAAAAATTTCTTTAAATGGGGGTTGCCTGGTTGGCTCAGTCAGTTGAGCCTCTGACTTTGGCTCAGGTTATGATCTCACGGTTCATGGGTTCAAGCCCTGTGTCGGGCTTTGCTGACAGCTCAGAACCTGGAACCTGCTTTGGATTCTGCGTCTCCCTCTCTCTCTGCCCCTCCCCCACTCATGCTCACTCGCTCTCTCAAAAAATGAGTAAACATTAAAAAAATTTTTTTAAGGCAAACAGCAGTCAAGGTGATTCATTAGATATTGGAGTCATGGAGATAGATGAGTCTGCTCGCTTAGGTAACAACAGAGAGCTGGTAGAGAAAAATCCTGTCGTGTTTTCCATTCTCCCGTAAATGTCTCTCTGTTTTTTCTCCTTGGCTGTAGGTAGGATCCAGTTCATTGTAGACTGTTCGACTGAAAGCCTTAGTTTCTCACTGGCTGTTGGCTGGAGGACTTTCTCCTTCCCTTGATCTTTTGTAGAGTAGGAAATAAGGACAGTTTCACAGTGTGGCAGCTGCTTCCCTCAGAGTGGGCAAGTGAGAGAGGGTGAGAGGTTTAAATATTTCTTATAACTCAGTAATAAGTGAAACAACTTAGGAGAAAATAGGCAAAGTATTTGAGCAGGTATTTCACAAGAGAAGATATATAAATGACCAAATATGTGAAAAGATTCTCAGTATATCATTGGTTGTTAGGGATATGAAAATTAAAAGTGCAACGAGATACCATTGTACATACACTAACATGGCTAGAACTTAAAATCCTGAGAGTACCAAATTTTGGTAAGGATGTAGCAAATACAACTGGAATCCTTCTACACTGATAGATTCGTTACTTGTGAGAATGCAAAAGGGAATGCCACTTTGGAAAACAGGTCGGCCATTTTTCTAAAGAGTCTAAATATAGACTCTTCTTATGGCCCTACATATCTAAGTATTTGCTCCTAAGTACCCACCTAGAGAAATAAAAACATGTCCACACAAAGACTTGAGTATTATTATTCATCATAGTCAAAAACAGGTAGCCACCCGAGGGGCCATCATCTGGTGACTGGATAAATAAGATGTAGTGCGTGATGCAGTGGGATCCTGTTCAGCCATAGAATGAAACGAACTGTACTCTTGGGCAACAACTTGGATAGATCTCAGAAACATCGTGCCAAGAGAGAGATCGTACTATCAGCTATTTCGCTACTTGTAATGGAAGTTTGTGTTCTGATTTTTTGCTATGGCCTTAGATACCCTTGAAGATACCCACAGTTTTTGTAAGAAAAATTTCCAGAAGTAGAATTGCTGGGTTAGAGAAGGTTTTTATATGTTTATATGACCAGCATTACTGAATGCTTATGTACCAAGCATGTTTGTAAGTACTCTTTCCACCCAGATTATCTTGTTCAGTTCTCATAACAACCATAGAAAGTAGAGGTACTATTATTTCCCTCATTTCTCACTAGAGGAAACTAAGGCACAGAAAGATTTTTTTTTTAAAACTTGTTTCAAATCACACAACTAGGAAGTTAGAGGGCCGGGGCACAAATCAGGATAGTGTGCTTACAGAGCTATTTATGCATGTTTTGAGGGTATTGTATTTGTTTTCAGGTCCCCTACTTGATCTTGCTCTGTGCATTACAGAAATTTCTTAATTTTAGGAAGTTGAGGATAAGCCAAGTGTTTATCAAATGAGTCTTTCTCTTTCCTTACTGAAGTAATTTCAGAAATGTACCATTGGAATGTTGTTTAATTTCAACATAGACAAGCTCATACTCAAGGAAAATACCAACCATTCACTTAAAGGAACATTCTTTTGAGAGTATACAAATATACTATGCAATTCTTTGAGCTGGTTTTTTCATGCAGATTGTATAAAGGTATCAGATAGTAAATCCATGTTAACCTCAAACACTTATCAAGATACTGTTTTTTTGGTTTTTTTTTTTTGTTTTATTTGAGAGAGCGTGCACGCACATGAGCAGGGGAGAGGGACAGAGGGAGAGAAAGAGAGAGAATGCCAAGCAGGCTCCACACTCAGTACGGAGCCTGATGTGGGGCTCGATCCCAAGACCCAGGGATAATGACCTGAGCCAAAATCAAGAGTGGGACACTCAACCCACTGAGCCACCCAGGCGCCCCAAGATAAGGTTTTCAAATAGGCAGTGTGTGCAGAGGGTGTTGTAGTCCTTTTGGCGGGTAAGTTTTGCACCAGAATCACGTTAATGTCAGGGGCCTGCTGTACATCTCCTGAATCAGAGATTTTGAATCCAGAGTGAAGGCCAGACAACTTTGTAGAACTTCACAGAAATTGATTCACATTTGGGTCTGAGGAAAATAGTATAGGACATACTGTTAATCAGTAAGGGATCTTAAAAATGTAATGTCCGATATATCAGATACCCAAAGGATGCTTATTAACTATTCTGAACACTTCTTAACCCAACGATTTGCAAAGAAAAAAGATCTTTTCATTAACTAAAATAATGGGTTTACATATTCTTGATTGCATTAATCCCATAAATTGCTATTTTATCACCTCCCCCCCGCCCATGTCTTCTACAAGTAGATGATACTATCTGCCTTTACTTGTTCATCACTTACTTATTCTTAACCTCTCTCATAATGTGACATGTGCCTTCAGGCACTGTACTGAAATTCATCTTCTGAAAGTTGTTATTCCCCTCTTACAAGAGGACCTGTCCTTTTCTGTCTCCCACCTTTTCTCTTTCCCACCTTTTCTCTCCTTAGCTACCCTGTAGCGCTTGACCCCAGTATTATGTGGTGTATTGGTTGGGGAGTGTAGGATTCAGAATCAGAATGGCTGGATTCACAGCCTCGCTCTACCACTGGCTAGTTGTGTGATGCTAACAAGTTATCTGCCTATTTTTCACATTTGTTTATGGGAAACAATGGTACTTATGCCATGATCGTGGAGAGCATTAAATGAGCTGATGTATGTAGCGCATTGTACCTGACGCGTCATAAGCTATCAGAATTCCCGGCTGTTAGGCACCCTCTTCCTTTTCCTTTTCTCCCCCTTTGGCTGACATGCTGCGCTGCCCTGGCTTTCTGTAATCTCTTGAAGCAGTCTTCTGCTGGCTTCCTTTCTTCTCACTGAATGTGGGTATTTCCTTCTGATTTGGTGTCAACATTTTTCTCTTCACCTGTAATAGGGAGACTGGCCACTGGCTTTGGTATCAAGTAGACCTGGGTTTCAATTCTTCCCCTGTCACATACTAGCTGTGTGACCTCAGAATTTAACCTGAATCCTTTCCAAGCTCAGGTTTCTGATCTGTAAAACCGGGGTGATCTCTGTATTGCAAGACGGCTGAGAGGATGAGAGAACCCGGTGCCCAGTATAGGGTCTGACACATGCAGCTGCTGAGTCCATAGGCTCTGCTCCTCCTGCTGTCATTTCTAGCATGTCTCATCCACTCAGTCTCACTCGGTTTTGTGTCTTCAGGTATCATCGCTGAACTGAGGCTCCTTAATGCTGTTTCTCTAGTTGGATTTCCTTTATACACTGCAAAGGTGTGCTTTCTGTATGTCTTTTGATATCCTGCAGTTTTCATATCTGAGATCAACTAATCCCTTAGAAACTTTCATCTTCCCTCTGAAACGTTGTCCTGTGTTCTGTTTTATTTTATTTTATTTTTTAATTTTTTTTTTTTTAATGTTTATTTATTTTTGAGACAGAGAGAGAGACAGAGCATGAACGGGGGAGGAGCAGAGAGAGAGGGAGACAGAATCGGAAGCAAGCTCCAGGCTCTGAGCCATCAGCCCAGAGCCCGACGCGGGGCTCGAACTCATGGACCGCGAGATCGCGAGATCGTGACCTGAGCTGAAGTCGGACGCCCAACCGACTGAGCCACCCAGGCGCCCCTATGTTCTGTTTTAAAATTCACGTTCTGGGGCGTCTGGCTGGCTCAGTTAGTTAAGCGTCTGATTCTTGGTTTCGGCTTAGGTCATGATCTTGTGGCTTCATGGGTTCGAGCCCCACATCGGGCTCTGCACTGACAGCATGGAGCCTGCTTGGGATTCTCTCTCCCTCCTTTTCTCTCTGCCCTTCTCCCTCTTGTGCTGTCTCTCTCAAAATAAATAAACTTAAAAAAATTTTTTTTAGATAAAACCCCATTAAAAAAAATAAAATTCATGTTCTTGACGTCCTCCTAGTCACGGTACTACTTAGCCTTGAATTGATTTGTGCTCCTGTTCAGTCTTTCTCTGGCTCCTCGCTGTGCAGGCTCCATTCTTACCCACACTGAGACTCAACCCGTATTTGGCTTCTAGTTCTCACTACTATAGTTTAAACACTCGTTACCTTGTTTGTGAGTTTTTTCTCAGTAGCCATGAATGTCATCATCCCACCTCCATTATTCCTTGTCCTTCCTAATCTGTTTTTTACATTCATTTTCCTTTATCAGAGTCATCGTCTCAAAGTGGGAAATCGGCAGATTTTCCCCACAGGGCTAAATAAATAGCAGATATTTTAGGCTTTGTGGTCCATACAGTCTTTGTTGCAACTACTCCACTCTGCTGTCGTGTTGGGAAAGCAGCCTTAGACAATATGTAAATGAATGAATGTGGCTATATTCCAGTAAAACTTTATTTTAGAAAACAGATGGTGGGCTAGAGTTGACCCACAGGCCAGAGTATAGCTCAGATTGTTATCTGTGCTTGTTTACATGACTTCAGGCATTCAGTAGCTTGAAAAATGGTGTCTGAATTCCTCAGCACAGTATGTAAGATCTGCTATTATGGGGCCTCCGTTTCACTTTATTTTCCTCTTCTCTTTATTTTCCTCTTCTCCGCATCACGCATTCCTCATCCACTGGAACTACCTCCTGTTCCTAGGACGTGCCGTGCTTCAGTCCGGTATCTCGTGGCTCTTTTGTTGGTTAAGGTCCTAGAGTAAGCACTCTACTTTTCTTCCCTACCTCCCTAATTACCACTCCATACAGTATTTCTTGAAATGATTCTCTTTTTTAATACCGGTTGCAATGTAGGACAGTCTTCCTGGTGCCCTGCTTTCTTACTCTTAACTAAAATATTTTGGCTTTAAGTATAGTTTTGCTGCTCATCATTTGGAGAAGAAAAATACGATGCGGTTGCCAAAGTTCCAGAAATACTGGCTCTTACAGCATTTGCCCTGAATGATAGTTTCTAGCTCTTTCTTAGATGCTACCAGACACAGGTTAGTGATACAGTGCTGTGTGGATGGAGGTTCTTTGGGAAGGCAGCTTTAGGTTTGATGGGCCTGTTTCTTCAGAACCTGTTTCAACCTGTGTAGTAGTCTTCTATTTTCCCTACCTCATCTCATCCTTTCAGATTACACTGGATGATGAAGGAACATCTCTTCCTTAGGGCTTGGGGGCATTCTGTATCAACTTTGTGGGCACATCCCTTATGAGCCCTTGGAAATCTTCCTGGCAGTATTCTAATTTCTTAAGTTAAATATTTTTTAGTACTTTCTCTAGACCTGTGCTGGGACACAAAGACATGTAAAATGGGCCTAGCCTTAACAGTCCTCGTGGTCGAATGCAGGGGTCAGTAAGCTTTCCCAAAGGGCCAGATGGTAAGTGTTTTAGGCTTTGTGGGCTACATGATCTCTTTTGCACCCTTCATCTCTGCTGTTGTAATTTGAAAAGAGCTATAAGCAATACATAAATGATAGAACTTGGCTGTTCCAGTAAAATTTTACTTGCAAAACATGCGATGGGCCAGATTTGGCTTGTAGACTGTAGTTTGCCAGCCTGTCAGGCATAGTGGCGTTGTGCCAAAGGATATTTGAAACTACAGGTAACCAGTGTATCTTCCTTGAGTGTCACTTTTACTTAGTTATCACGTGGAAAAATTTAAGTAGTTTAATTGGTAAGTAATTTAAAAGATTCTTTTTTTTTTAAGTAGGCCTCACACCCACCTAGCGTGGGGCTTTAATCATGACCCTGAGATCAAGACCTGAGCTGAGATCAAGACTCAGACATTAAATCGACTGAGCCAACCAGGCACCCCTAAAAGATTCTTTTAATAACAAGTAGCTATTCATGGACTAGAATGTAAAACTGAAATGACTGTTTAAGGTGAAACTGAGTCTTGCAAGGAGTGTCTTGTTTATAATGTGCTTCTTAGATCTGGATCTCAAACTTTTCTGCAATTTGTTGGAAAAGTTTGAAAAGTGCTGCTGAGCATTGGAGCCATCGAAGGATTTAGAGGAAAGCAGTGACACCCAGATTTTAATTTTGGAAAGCTAACTTGGGTGGGGCATGGAGAAGGGTTTGGAGCAGAATGTGGCCATCCTGGAGGCAGGGAGACGAGTTTAGGGGGATGTTACAGGAATCCAAGCAAAAGACAAGGACCCCTTTTAAGATAGAGCTAATGAAGATGGAGAGATTCAGACAGATTGGAGACAAAGCAAGGATGTTTGGTTGGATTGATTGTGTAGGAGAAGGAACAGGGAGAAGGATGAGTCAAGGATGATTTCTCAGATTTTCTAGGGAAATTGGTTGAACAAGGGTGCCATTTGGTAAAGGAAAGGGTATTGAAGAAGAGCCACTTGAAGGCCAGGGAAGATAGGCAAGTGAAGTGTTTAGGCTTTGTGGA
Organism: Neofelis nebulosa; assembly: GCF_028018385.1. Classification (NCBI taxonomy): domain Eukaryota; kingdom Metazoa; phylum Chordata; class Mammalia; order Carnivora; family Felidae; genus Neofelis; species Neofelis nebulosa. The sequence goes on along the minus strand of NC_080794.1, from coordinate 2,658,065 downwards.
GCCTCCTGTGCCTGTGGAAATGCTCCTATGCTCGGAGAAATTGGTTTTAGAGGCCTAAGACTCCAGAGAGCCTTCTGGACTGTGGTGCTTGGCATATAGACAGTAGCTAAAACCACAAAATTGAGTGCAGTCCCCTGAGGGAAGAGTTTTACATAGCAAGAGTAATGCTAATTACAGAAGCCTTAGGGAAAACAAAACTCTTCTTTGGGGTGGGGGGTGGGGGTGGTACTGTTGGAAGAAAAAGAAAACCAGAAGACTATTTTAGAAACAAGAAAGAATAGAGGTGCAAGACGATCAATAGTATCAAACACAGCAGAGAGGCTTCATTAGGATTGGAACTGAAAGATGTGTATTGCTTTTATTAAAAAAGGAGGAGGGCCGGGGCGCCTGGGTAGCTCAGTTAAGCATCTGACTTACAAGGCTCAGGTCGTGATCTCGCAGTTTTGTGGGTTTGAGCCCCGCCTCAGGTTCTGTGCACTAACCACACGGAGCCTGCTTGGGATTCTCCCTCGCTCTCAGCACCTCCCCTGCTCACATTCTCTCTGTCTCTCTCTCAAAATAAATAAATTAAAAAGGGGGTGGGTGTAATCTGGGTGGGACTTTGCCCACGGCACTTTCACTGGAGTTGAGACAAGTCAGAAAGCGGTGAGCTGAGCAGGAGTGATCAGAGGAGAGGAGGCAAGGGGCACCTGGGTGGCTCAGTTGGTTGGGCTTCTAACTCTTGACACTGGCTCAGTTGGGCTCAGGTCGTGATCCTCGGGGTGGTGAAATCAAGTTGCACTTCGGGTTCCCCACTGAGTATGGAACCTCCTTAAGATTTTCTCTCTCCCTCTCCCCCTCCCCTGCTTGCACCCCTGCTCAGATTCCCTCCCTGCCCCCCCCATAGGCATTCTCTCTCTCTCTTAAAAAACAAACAAAAAACCCCCCCAAAAAACAAAAAAGGAAGATGTAGCCAAGCACTCTAGATCAGCCTTCTCACACTTTAGTGGTGTCTCAGTCACTTGGAGATCTTGTTAAAGTAGTCTGAATCAGTGAGCCTGGGGTAAATCTCCAGGTTCCCTCCCAAGCAAGGAGAATGCTGCTATCCCAAGGACCACTAATTGCACACCAAGGCACCCCAGGGCAGACTGCGGCGTGCCATGGAATGTTTTTAAGTCTCAAGAGAAATACAGCAATGTCTCTTAGATGCTACAGTGTGAAATCACTATATTCCTTTTGTTGATGTCATACCTTTGGAAGGTGGATGTTCGGTGCTTGCTCTGATAAAAAAGTAAGTCCCACCTAAAAATAAATGTGAAACAGGAAATGAAGCTGTCTGTCCAATCTGATTCCAAGGTTGGGAAAGTTGTGCAGCGCCCCAAAGGTGCAAAATTGTTAGGACTTAAATGCTTGCCAGGTGGTTTGGCCCATACTACTTAACGAAGAGAATAGATATTTCTTTTGGCTTAGACGTGCCGTGAAAAAATTACTGAGACATTAATTACTCTGTGAACCAAGATAGTTTGAGAACCATTGAATGTTTCTATGTTCTTCATAGAAACTTAGCTGTGGAGCCAAGCAGTTAAAAACATTGGATGGTAGCTAGTGGAAGAGCAAAGGAAGGTTTGTTTTGAAGTCGAGGAGACAGATACGTTAAATGCTGGGGAAAAGAGTAGTTGATAGAGAAGCAGATGTGAAGATACAGGGAGTAAACAAGTACTTGGAGTAAAAGGTCTCTGAGGAGATGAAATACGATGGATCTAGACATTGCTTTTTCTTTCTTTCTTTCTTTTTTTAAAATTTTTTTAATGTTGTTTTTGAGAGAGAGATTGTAGAGAGGGGTTGGGGGGGAGGGGCAGAGAGAGAGGGAGACACAGAATCATCAGAAGCAGGCTCCAGGCTCTGAGCTGTCAGCACAGAGCCCGATGCAAGGCTCGAACTCACAGACTGCAAGATCATGACCTGAACCAATGTCAGACGCTTAACTGACTGAGCCACCCAGGCACCCCTAGACCTTGCTTTTTAACGTTTACTTATTTTTTGAGAGAGACAGACAGACCGTGACTGGGGGAGGGGTAGAGAGAGAGGGAGACCCAGAATCCGAAGCAGGCTCCAGGCTCTGAGCTGTCAGCATAGAGCCCAATGCGGGGCTCGAATTCATGAGCCATGAGATCATGTCCTGAGCTGAAGTCGGATGCTTAACTAACCGATGATGCCGTGCCGGCTGAGCCACCCAGGCACCCCACCGTGCTTTTCTAAATGTTGCTCCAAACCAGCAGCACTGTTTTGTTCAGAGAAATGCAGAATCTCAGGCCCCAGCTTCAGACCTCTTGGATCAGAATATGGATTTTAATAAGATCCCCAGGTGATGTGTATGCATGTGAAAATTTCAGAAGCAGCTTGGGAGGCAGGACGAGCCCTATTAGGAGAAGGAACACCTCTTTTACTTATCCCATCACCATATGTGTATCTTGTACATGCCAGCCATTCTGATTAAGGCAAATGAGGTGGTGGGCTTTTAGATTTCGATTCAGATGCCTTAAGAAATGTGCAAGTAAGAAGCTGAGGAAGTTTCTACCTGGTTGCCTTAATTACCTCAGGTAAAGAGGAAACATCTCCATCTAGTGAATTAAAAAGTTGGGGCTGAAATAATGGCAGAGACAGCCTGCGGTGGGCGTAAGAGCTGCAAAGATTGGAGTCATTTACATTTTCCCATTTGCAAGGTGAGGTTAAGGAAAAAATAAAGAGGGATAGCAAGAAATCTATCCTGGATATAGAAAGGCATGAGGCCACAAGGAAAAGATGAGGAACAGGAGGGGTAAGAGGATTAGAGGCTTCCTTGAAAAGTCAGTGAGAAGGTTGCACCTCCTGGAGTCAGAGGGGTCCTGCCCTGTCCTCATCCACCGGGAAGAAGAGCATTCTTTCCTGTCAGGGCTACAGAGACTTGGCGGGACTCCCTGATTGATTGGGTAACCGAGGAGAAGGATGAGTCTGGAATAACTCCTAGGATTCTAGAATCAGAGACCACTTAGAACACATTAATCGGTGAAGCATTGATCCCCAGTGAGGGTTGTTTGAGAGGGGCAGAGGGAGTGATGGGCAGTGTGGAGATAGGATAAGATGAGATTTGACAGTGTTAAATTTGAGGCCAGGGGGCTAACCCATTAGAAATAAAGACCTGGGACTCAGGTCAGATATGAAGATGGATTTGAGGATCAATGATATAATAATAGCTTCTACTAATTGAGTATTTACTGCCTGTAGGTGGAAGGCTGAGCAGTTTATAGGCATTGTCATATTTGTCCCCTCATCAGCCCTTTTTTTCTTTTGCCACTTTATTTACTTATTTTTAAGTAATCCCTGCACCCAACGTGTAGCTCCAATGCACGATCTTGAGATCAGGAGTCGCATGCTCTTCTGACTGAGCCAGCCAGGCGCCCTTCTTATCAGCCCTTTGAGGCAGGTATCAAACTGCTTCATAGATGAAGACGTAGGCTTAAACAAATTACCCATGGTTCACGCGTCTCTTGAGTGCTACAACCAGGATTCGAAACCAGATGTCGCTGATTTCAAATCTGTGCCCTTCGCCGGAAAGCTCGACTACACCCTGGGTCACCAGCTTCTGGAAAGTGATTGGGACCACATGTGTCAGATCTCAGATGCAGATATCAAAAACAAAATGAAATATCCCTTAAATGGGCTTGAGCAAACCAAAAAAGAAATTTATTGGTCCCCATAACTATAGATCCAGTGATCAACAGTCTGGCATAGTTGGAACCAAGGGCGCAAATTATACACATCAAAACTTGCTCTCTCAGCTCTTCTGTTACTCTCCTGTAAGCTTTCTTCACGTGACATCAAGTTGGCCCCAAAAGTTTTAGCTTTACAACCTAGAGATATACATAGGAAGAGAGCTTCTCTTTACCAGAAGTTTCCAAATAGAATCCTGGGGTTTAGTCCCACTGGCTCCAAATGGCTTGGGCCATGTGCCCATTTCTGAACCAATCTCTGACCAGGCTTAAGCCTCATGCTCACCCTGGAGGGTAGAGAGTGAACCTCACCCAAACATAGGATTGAGGACAGCAGATCGGGGTTGCCCAAGGAAGCCGGGGGTGGGGGTGGGGTGGGGAATGGGAACTGGGAGAACAAAAGCAGGTGTCAGCACATGAGCAAGGGTGAAATCCTCCTGTGTCCGTGTTTGAGGAGCATATCGGCAGTGCTGCTAATAGCTCACATTTATCAGATGTTTACTGAGTACCAGGTGCAATGCCAGTCCTTTATGTGCATTCTGTTTTCAGTCCTCATAGTACCCCTTTGGGGTGTATGGGGTTGTTAATCCCCCCATGGAGGTAGTAGTTGTGGAGCTGAGATTTGAATCCAGGCTGCTGGCTCCGAACCTTACTAGACCATTTTACTGCATGTTGCTTTACCCTCTGTCTGCCACCGTAACATTTTTTTGTAGGTTTCCCATTGCCACTTTTTGTGTATTACAGTTAAGGATTTATGGTGGGTGAAAGCATACTGAATCAGATGGGTCTAGGACATTTGTTCTATATAATATGCTTAAGAAATGACTTATAGTGTGACTTAACTAACATTTACCTTAAGTGTTAGAGTAGAAATTGCTTTTTTTTAAAGAATCTTATTTATTTCTCTTTGAAATATTTTGTGATATTTTATAGTTTCATCTCAAAGGTTTTTTTTTTTATATGTTTAGCCCCAGTACTCTTTTTTTAAAGACTGTATACCATCCTTGAATATATAAAATTCGAGTTGAAGTTTTGCATTTAACATGTCTCCAGAGACTGTGACAACTTTTTGTTGTTGTGTTTGTTTAGCCTTTATAACAGTAGTTTCAGAATCTTATCCAGGATTTCTATAAATGCTTTAAAAAATAAAAAAGCTAGTGCTACTGCAAGGCTGTTATTATAAAAAATTTATTCTGGGACACCTGGGTGGCTCAGTCGGTTGAGCATCCGACTTCGGCTCAGGTCATGATCTCGCGGTCTGTGAGTTCAAGCCCCGCGTCGGGCTCTGTGCTGACAGCTCAGAGCCTGGAGCCTGTTTCAGATTCTGTGTCTCCCTCTCTCTCTGACCCTCCCCTGTTCATGCTCTGTCTCTCTCTGTCTCAAAAATAAATAAACGTTAAAAAAAAAAATTAAAAAAAAATTTATTCTGAGGTTACCTTGTTCATTTATGAGAATTGGGTATTCACAAAATTAAAAGATAATATTACCTTATTTGAAATGCTTATTTTAAGCAGTAAAACCTGGTGTTTTGTAGTGACTAATAAAGTGAGTTTTTAGAAAATAGAAGTTATTAAGTATTGTTTACTTTTGGCACCCATGTTTTTTGGACTTTGTGATCCCAGTAATATTTCTTTTAATCCTGTTTGAAATGTCTGCTCTGTGTCATTATAAAAGAAGCAATGTAGGTTTGGAAATCGATTGGGAAACCCAGATTTTTGTCCTTTGGGACTCCCATGTTTAAAGAGTTTGGGCCAGTCCTGTATGGTCTCTTCCAGTTTTGAAATTCCAGAGTTTTTGTTTTAAACCTCTGCTATATCAGAAGTGTTGCCACATGGAACCATATAGTCTTCGGATGAGATTGGAAGATTGTGCAGTCCAGGTTCCATGCCTTAGAAATAAACCTGGCCCAGATTATGTGACCCACGATCTCTCCCCACTTAGTGGCACATGGAGCAGAGACAGAAGCTTTTCTACAGCTTTGCTTTCCTTACAGCTGTACTGAGTTGAAGACAGCTAGCATTCATTTATTTGATGAAGGAAACATTTACTGAACATCTTATCCATTTAAGGCATTTTACTAGGCATGTTATTAGTTGCCAAGATATACAAATGAAGGAACGTGTATGAAAAGCCATATATAATGGAGGCTCAAAACTGGGCGACAACAAACCTGGGTTCCCAATCTTCGTGATGACTTAGCTCTGCGGCCTCATGTAAACTAGCCATTCCAAGCCTGTTTCCTTGTCTGTAAGCGAGGGTACTAGAAGCAGGCCTTTTATAAAGTTGTGGCAAGGATTACATGAGATAATAAAGGTTATGCTTAGCATAGTGCCTGGCGCATAGTAGGCTCTCTCAGAGATTATGACAAAGGTGTTTATGAAAGAAGGAAGGAGTTAAGATTTACCGAACACCTGTTGTCTTGTTTCATTCCTAGCCCTGTGAGTAAATAGTGATAATCCTAATTTTTCAAGTGAGGACACAGCTCTGGGGGCTTGGGACTTCTCCAGTGCCCCATAGCTCATGGTCGTAGCTAATGTTAATGCTGCTTGCACACTGGGCAGTGTTTGTAAGCAATTTTCTATGTACTAATGTATCAGCCGTGCAGATACGCCACTGTTATTTTCATTTTACAGACAAGGGAAATCAGGCCCAGAAATGTTAAATAACTTGTGCAGAGTGACCCACCTGGGAAGGGGCAAAATTGGAGTGTGAGTAACGGGCAGTCTGGCTTCATAGCCCCGTCTTGTTAATCTCAGTGTGCTTCCTTTATTTCATGTGGCCTTTCGGGAAGGTAAAAGACATTTTGCAAAGTGGAAAGCACCATGTAAAATGTGGTGCTATTTTTATCTGACTCAGGCCCTGTATTCCAGAGATTGCAGCCCACTGGGAACATCTTCTCTAGGTTGAACCTCTTCACTTCCTGCCCGTTTTCCTTACTGGACGTTGCCCTCAGCATTTTGGCTGTTTTTTAAAAAATACTTAACACCAGAGGCACCTGGGTGGCTCAGTCGGTTAAGCATCTGACTCTCCATTTCGGCTCAGGTCATAATCTCACTTGTCACTCACATGTTTGAGCCCCGTGTCGGGCTCTGTGCTGACAGCGTGGAGCCTGCTTGGGATTCTCTCTCCCTCTCTCTGTCCATCCCACGCCCCCCCCACCCCCCACCTCAAAATAAATAAACTTAAAAAAAAATGCTCTAGCTTATAAGTATCCTTCCTGTAATGTATCCCCAGAAATGAGTAGGGCCTGAGTCGTACAGAATCTAGTTAACTATTTAATGTGGCTTAAGGTAGGCAGAGCTTTTTAGCAACACTTGAAATTTATGGTCAACCAGCCCTACTAGGTTTGTTTTGTTTTGTTTAAGGTGTCTATTCTGCCAACCGGTCTTATCCCCATTGTGTAGTTCACTCCGTATGAGGAGCATGATACCTGCCTCACGGGGACTCTGAGGATCCAGTAAAAAAGTGTAAAGTTCCTGGTGCAGTGACTGGCACGTGGTAATTCCGCAGTGTTGCTGGCGGTTTTCCTGTCGAGTGTGCTCACCTACACTTTTCCTGTTCACAGAAGTCACACTGATAAATCACACAGTGTCTTTGATTCAAAATCATTGATAAAAATGTAGATTAGTTAAAGGCTAATGGCAGCAGACTCCCCTTCCAGGCTGACAAAGGCCGAGATGTGGATTCATAGAGAAGTGAGCTATTAGTTTGTGCAGCACAGCATACTAGCCAGATATGTGAGGATTTTTTTCAAGACTCTTTTAGATGTATCTGGTTGGTTCTCCATAATTAATTTACTGAAAATTCTCTCAAATTACACACACAAGTGGAGCCTTTAATACTTCAGCTTCAGACTTCTTGCAACATGGAACATCCTTTTCAAATTCCTATCCTTATAGCAATGGTCCTCAGATTTTATCTTATGGCCCATAGGTCAGTTTGGTTAGAGCCACTGGGCCCCATCTGGAACCAAAATAAAACTTCCTCTTTTACCAACAGCACGTTTACACATAATATTGAATAAGAATTTGCCTACAGTCAATTGACATGTCATGTTGATCGGATGAGCAGGGTAGATCAGTTATTAATAGGATTCAGTAAACATTGTGACATAAAGACAGCCTGGGCCAGCAGAAAACTGTGGATCAGAGAAGCAGGTGGCTCTGAAGAACAGGGGAGAAGCAGCAGAGTGGCATAGATGCTTGTCTGGTGGGCAGTGGGAACAAGGGTTGGAGAGAAATCCTGAGGTTGCTAGTTACTGGCAATATGCCTGAAAGTCTCTAGGTATAAAGGCTTACAGAACTTAACTTCTTAATACTTGATGTAGAAATCTTGTGTTTTATTTAGATTCTTTTTCTAAACCATTCACTAGGTATACTTGAACATTCTTTTTTTTTTTTTTTAAAGTAGGCTCCAAGCCCAACGTGGGGCTTGAGCTCACAACCCTGAGATCAAGAGTCGCATGCTCTACTGACTGAGCCAGCCAGGTGCCCCTACTTGGATGTCCCCCCCACCTTTTTTTTCCTTAAAATAGTTTTAAATCTAAGTAATCTCTACACCTCATGTAGGGCTCGAACTCACAACCTTGAGATCAAGAGTTGCATGCTCCTCAGACTGAGCCAGCCAGGCATCCCCCCGTATTTGAACATTCTTAAAAATAAGCTGTGCATGGGCCCAAAATAAAGGCATATGGTACTGAATGAAAACCAGTCTGTAGTAGTAATTTAGTAACTTTGTGTATATGCATACATCTCTTTTGCCTGGCTAATTCGTATTCTTCTAACAAGACCCATTTTTCAAGAAGCTTTCTCTGACCCCAGCTTCCCCTTCAGTGGACTAATACTCAGTGCCTGGCCTGGTCGTTTCGTTGGTTGTGTTGAAATGATTAGTTTTCCTTTCTGTTCCACTGGAATATAAGTTCTTTAAGACCAGGGACTGTCTTCCTAAAACTGCGCGTTATGCATGCCCCAACTGAACATGTTCGGAATGAAACCCCTGATCTCCCACATCCCCCCATACCCAGAGTCATCCTCTCATACCACATGTCAGTCTTTCTGGAAATCCTTTTGACTCATCCAATCATTTCTTAACCACCGTGGCCCAGATAGTCATTATACCTCACCTGATTTAGCTCAGTGGCCTTCTTAACCAGTCTTCGGCCTTTCACTCTGCCAGCCTTCAATCCATTCTGTACATCAGGGGTCAGTAAGCATTTTCTGCAAAGGGCCGGCCAGATGGTGAACATATTAGGCTTTCTGGACCACACAGTCTCTGGCATAGCCTCCCAGATCTGCTGTTGTAACATGAAAACAGCCATTCAAAATGTAAACGAATGAGTGTTCCAATAAAACTTTACTTACAACAACAGGCAGTTAGCTGTAGTTTGCCAGTCCCTGCTCTACATGGCGGCCAGGCTACTCAGAACCCTCCAGTGGCTTAGTCTTTTACAGTGGTCTCTATAAAGCTCGACGTGATTTGTGCTCCCAACCCTGTTTCTCTGATGTCATCTTCCATATCCCCTGCTTTGCTCTCCTCTCCAGCCACACTGACCTTCCTTTTCCTCAGACATGCTGGACACAGTGTGCATGGGACGCTCACTTCCTCATCTCTTAAAATTTTGTCAGATGTCAGCTTCTCAGAGAGGTTGACCTGACAACCCTATTGATAATGCGACCCCAGCATTGTGTTCCCCAGTCCCCACAGTGCTTCCCCAGTGTTGATCTTCTGACATGTATTACCCAAAGGTGGTCATTTCTTTGTTCTGTTCATTATTGTATCCCCAGGATCTAGAGCAATGCCTGGCATGGAATAGGTGCTTCAAAAATATTTGCTGAAGTGTGGAGGTTCCTCAGAAAATTAAAAATAGACCTACCCTATGACCCAGCAATAGCACTGCTAGGAATTTATCCAAGGGATACAGGAGTACTGACGCATAGGGGCACTTGTACCCCAATGTTTATAGCAGCACTCTCAACAATAGCCAAATTATGGAAAGAGCCTAAATGTCCATCAACTGATGAATGGATAAAGAAATTGTGGTTTATATACACAATGGAATACTACGTGGCAATGAGAAAAAATGAACTATGGCCTCTTGTAGCAACGTGGATGGAACTGGAGAGTGTGATGCTAAGTGAAATAAGCCATACAGAGAAAGACAGATACCATATGTTTTCACTCTTATGTGGATCCTGAGAAACGTAACAGAAACCCATGGGGGAGGGGAAGGAAAAAAAAAAAAAAAGAGGTTAGAGTGGGAGAGAGCCAAAGCATAAGAGACTGTTAAAAACTGAGAACAAACTGAGGGTTGATGGGGGGTGGGAGGGAGGGCAGGGTGGGTGATGGGTATTGAGGAGGGCACCTTTTGGGATGAGCACTGGGTGTTGTATGGAAACCAATTTGACAGTAAATTTCATATATTAAAAAATAAAAAAAATAAATAAAACATAAAAAAAAAAGAAAATATTTGCTGAATGAACAAATAGTGGATATATTTTAAGTTGTGGATTTTTTTGTTTTTTGTTTTTTTTTTTGTTGTTTTTAAGTAAATTCTTCTCCCAACATGGGGCTCAAACATACAACCCTGAGATCAAGAGTCACATGCCCCTCTGACTGAGCCAGCCACATGCCTTGGTTGTTGTTTGTTTTTTTTTAATGAGTTCTTGTTTCTCTGTCACCACCACCAAATCCTGTTTCACATTTTTTATTTGATCTTTAGTTTTATTATTTATTTATGTATTTATTTAGAGAGTGCACACGAGCGGGGGAAGAGCAGAGAGAGAATCCCAAGCAGACTCTGTGCTGTCAGCACAGAGCCCAGCACGAGGCTCAAGCCCACAAACTGCAAGATCATGACCTGAACCAAAATCAAGAGTTTAGACGCTTAACTGACCGAAGCACCTAAGCGCCTCTATTTTATTTTTTTTTAAGCAGGCTTCACGCCTAGTGCAGGGCCTAACACGGGGCCCAAACTCACAACCCTGAGGTCAAGACCTTGATTTGGTTGTTTTGCTGCTGTTATTCAAAACTTGGCCACTTGCTAATCAGAATCCTATGGAGTGCGTGTTTAAAATTCCAGGTTCCCAGGTCTCAGTCTGTGCCTGCTAACTCATGATTTCTAGTGGAGGGTTGGGCAGCGTATGTTAAGAAGTACATCCAGTGATTCTTACTGAACATATCTGGCTACACTGGCTTACAAAACAAAGCTCCTGAGCAAGTCAGGAAGAACTTTCCTGACCCCTGCTCATCTTTTCTGCCCCATCATCTGCTCTGCACCACACAGTTCATCTCCCAAAGGGTTTACCCAGGTGCATTTCTCTTGGGATGCCCTGGTAGTTCTTTTTGTAGATACTGTTTCCTGTCCTCTGCTGGGAATTTCCCCTGACTCTAGAAACCATGTACTTTTATCCTTCAAATTCTGCTCATTTGTCACTTTCTCCACAAAGTCTTTTCTGAGTCCCCATTCCCACAAGAGCATTCATGATCTTTGCTGCGTGGGTACCTTGTATAAGACTGTTGTGTTTATCACACTGGCCTGGATGCTTTTGCATGATGTTTCCCTGTTGTGATTCATCTTGAATAGATTCAGTTGTTTGGGTATTCGGTTCTTTTTTTGTTAAATGTTGTTTAGTGTAAATATATATAAATATATAAGTATATTTATACCTCTCTTTTCTAGTACTGTAGTCATTTCTGATATCTGCGCTAATAATTGCCTACCTTATGGATTTGAGATGAGGAAACTGGACTTAATCTCACTGGAGTAAGATTTTTTTTTTTTTAAAGTTTATTTATTTTGAGAGAGAGGGAGCCCATGTGTCAGCGGGGGAAGGGCAGAGAGAAAATCCAAAGCAGACTCCAAGCTAGTCAGTGCAGAGCCCCATACGGGGCTCCATCTCAGGAAATGCAAGATCACAACCTGAGCCAAAATCAAGAGTCAGGTGATTAACCAACCAAGTCACCCAGGCGCCCCTAGAGGTTTTTTATTAGAAGCTTTCAGCATTAACCAATGATTGTGTATATCCAGTAGTGGTTAACCCCTTGCTCCAGGACAAATATCAGGAACCTTCAGTCCATGCCCTCCAGTCCACTAAAATAAACACGCATTACACTCTGTGCTGAAATCATTTAAATAATGTTTTAAAATCACAACTCTCTTGTAGACTCTGGAATTGAAGTTTTTCATTGGTGTCCCCATGTGGACTGCAGTGCCTGCTCAGGAGGCCTAGGGAAGTGAGCTGAGTGTTTTGTTCTGTTTTTATTTTTCTTTTAATGCTAAATTGCATACTCTGCCAGGGAGTTCTATTAATAGCATAACACGTTTACCATAGCTGTCTGAGTATGTATGTTACCACTGACCCCTCCTTGCATGGGCTCGAATGAAATCACATAACTCCCTGCCTGGGTGGGGATCAAGCTGAGGCTTGCCTGGGATCCCCAGCCTTCTTGCCGAGAGAGGTTGCTCTGTCCTCCTCCTCAAGTTTGCGGTTGGTTGGGGGACAGGGGCGTTGTGGTTGAGTGGCATAAATACAGAGCCCTGCTTAGGAGCCTGGGGGAAGAGTTGTGCAGAGTTGATGAGATTGTAGCCAAGGTTAGCAAATTATAGGTCTCTGTTCTGATGGCAGGGTTAGGCAGCTCAAATAGAAACTGCTTCACCAGATAGATTCCTAATTTATAAAGTATAACTTCACAATTCCTAAAAGGGAAATGGAGAGTTAGTAAGGCAGCATCATTGTACAGCTCCAGATTGCTGGAGTAATCCAGTAATGCTGCCTACTGGGAGCATTGCCCTTCAGCAAGTCGATTTTTAAATGTATATTGAAGTTTTTTCTCTTAGGATAGAATTAGGGCCCAGGAAGGAAAGTAGTGTGTGTGGTGTTAAACAGTCCGTCATTCCTGAGCCACGTGGGGAGTAATTTGGAACAATGCTATTTATTATCTTTGCTTTTGTTCCCTGCATTTTTCACATTCCTATGAATATAGTCAGAAAGTCTCTTGGACTTTTTAAAACTTCAGTTTATGTTAATAATTAATACGGCCATACTCTGCCTTCATGCACAAATAATAACTACTTTGTATTAAAATATTCTGTAGGAGCACAGTAAAAATGTTGAAATTGTCCTGTTATGTGGCAGAAGGCTAGTAGTAGCTAATGAACTCCTAAAGTTCAGTAGAGAAAGGATAACCGCCTGGTAGGAAAGCGAGTAAATGATGTGAGTGAGCAGTTAACAAAAGAAGAATTTAATGGCCAATAAAAATATGGAAAATGTTTGCTTTCACAAATTGAGATGTAATTAAAATATTAATATACATGTTTACCTATCAAATTGAGCAGTTTTTAAAAGAATAAAATTTAGTAGCCAGGATTGGCAAATGAGTAGGAGGATGTGTATACTCCCAGCAGAGCTGGTGGGGGTGGAAGCTAATATAACCATCCTGGAGAACATTCTGGCAATAACAAATTTTTAAAGGCTTATAATTTCACTCTTAGGAGTTTAATTTTAGGAAAGTATTGAGGATGTTTACAATGACAAGCTCCAGAACTGTTGTTGATCCCAATATTGTTTATAACAGCAAGAAACTTTAAAACAATTTTTTTTAATGTTTATTTATTTTTGAGAGAGAGAGAGAGAGACATGGAGCATCAGCGGAGGAGGGGCAGAGAGAGAGGGGAAACACAGAATCCGAAGCAGGCTCCAGGCTCTGAGCTGTCAGCACAGAGCCTGATGTGGGGCTTGAACTCGTGAATCACGAGATCATGATCTGAGCCGAAGTCGGGTGCTTCGCCGATTGAGCCACTCAGGCAACCCAATAATAGTAAAAACCTCTTAAAACATTTTAAGAAACAACCTAAATGCCCCTATTAATCCCATTTTGTAGTATGTGTTTATCATGTACAATTAGTCAATGAATAATCAGTCAAAAAAAATCAGCCATAAATCATTTACAGTTATCAGCCTTTGCCTGGTTATTTAACTGTTTTTGCTGTGATCAGGAAAGCAAAGTTTAATGAGCTTTTATTCCAGATGAGTTTATGCCATACGAATCTGTGCTTTGTTTTCTTCTCTCCCTACACTCTCTTCCTTGGCAATGTCTGGTAGCCACACGGCTTCAGCCCCTGTGAAGAGGCCGCCTAAGTCTGCATCTCCAGCCATGACTCTTTTTGGAGTTCCAGACTTGCATTTCCAACTGCCTTTTGAACATCTCCGCCTGGATGGCCCATCAGCATGGCAAACTCAGTATGTCCAAAAAAGGAACCGGCCTCTCCCAAGCCCATGCTCCCTGCTTCTGTTCATGGTCTGTTAATCTCAACCAGACACAGACCCTCGTAAGCCATCTTTGGTTCAGCCGTGTCTCCCCCGCCCACCGTCTGTGAAAACCTTACCAAGTCCTTTCCCTTTTTCCTGGCCAGGATTCCTCCCCATTGCGCCCAGCCCTGGCTCCCTCTTTTCCACCCTCCCCAGAGACCCTCCTCCACATCACACTGTTTTCCCTTTCTTGATGTGTTGCAGTTCTGCGTGTTTCAGTGTGTTCTGACTGGTCTTCTCAGTGTCCTGCTTATTCCTGCTCCCTTGAATGAATCCATCTTCCATTCAACTTGCCGTGTTCTGATTATGTTGCTCCCTTGCCCAGGATGCTGGCTCTCCTCTGGCTGTGGAGTAAGAAGGTGCTCAGGTTTGTCTGCAGTCTGGCCCCTCTTACCTGTTCTCAAGAACTCGGTGCGCTAGCAAATCTGAACGTTCCCTGTCACCAAACGTGTTCTGTTATTTTCCCGTGATTAAAACTGCCCTTGTGAAATTCATTCTGTTGGAAGTGCCCACTTTCCACCTTACAGATTTCCTTTTTAAGCTTAGTTCATATACGACTTCTCCCATAAACTCTGCCATGATCTGCCATAACACTTTCCCAGGACCTCCTTTTCCATTCCTCTCTTCCTCTTTAGAATGAGTTGAGTTTCAGTGAATGTTGATCTTCGGAAAGGTCTTTATTGCCCCATGTGGACTGGAGGCTTTTGTACCAAGAGAAAAACTGGCCTTGTTCTTACTGCCCAACCCTGTTTTTCAGTGCTAGTTTCATTTTTGCCATGACATGGATTTGCAAAATTTGCCTCCCAAAACGTAAAGTCTGGGTTTACTTATGGTGAGATATTTATTTATAACATTAAGCTTAGCAAATAAGAGATTAAAAACGTTAATGCATGTAGATTGCCCTCTTTCATTACCCCCTCCCTCCGAAGTAGTTAAAGCGGTGAACAAAATTCATCACTTTCTATAAAGTTTTTAGTGGTATTTTTTTGGAGATGAGATTTACCTAAACCGGTGTAATTGAAGTCTGCAGTCTTAAAATTAGGTTATTCTTACAGTACGTGCTCTTACTTCAGTTCTTTTGATGACTGATTATTTTTCCCCATATTTGAATTAGATGTATATAACCACAGAGGTAGCGATGATGGGGCCGGGGGTGTGCTTTCAGAACGGATGGGGAAGAGACTTAAAAGGTAAGGTGTCCTATAGAGCTGGAAAACATCTGTACGTCTGAGAGTTGAGCATTATGCGAGAGTCTGGCATATAGCAGGCGGGGGAATCATGTAGGAGCCTGTGTTACGGATCCCATCTGAACCTCTCAGACTGAACACAAGCCTCACTGGGGCCAAGAATTGAAGAACACAATAGGCAGAGTGATTTTTCCCTCCAGATTGCCTCAATGTATGTCCCACCTCCACCGCTGAGAGCCTTTGGCAAGATTTTTATTCTCCTTGTAGTTCAGTTTTCTAACCTCTAAAATGGAGAGATTAATTGTACCTTCCTCATAAATTTGCTGTGAAGTCTAAAGGAGATCGTCCACACCTGGCTTGCAGGCAGGGACCGCTAGTGTTAGCTGTCAGCATGGACAAAGGGCAGAGGGCTGTGTACCCTTAGGCGGTACATTGTAATAGGATAGATTTTCAGAGCATGAACAGTTTCCCTTCATCCAGGGAAAATAGTACTTTGACAGCCCGTAAAATTTTAGTTCTCTTAGCTTCGTTTTTTTTCTTTTGTTTTTTGAAGATTTTGTTTTTAAGTGCTCTCTACGCCCAACTCAGGACTCGAACTTACAACCCAGATATCAAGAGTTGCATGCTCTACCGACTGAGCCAGTCAGGCGCCCCTAGTTCTCTTAGCTTTGAATCCATGTTTTAAAATAATTCTGTTCAAAAAGGAAAAATTTTTTTAAAGTTTCCTGGTTCAACTTCATATTGAATACAAGTCTTCCAATGCCAGAAATAAATGTCTTCAGATTCCAAAGAGGTATCACAAACCTCTTCCTTCCTTTTATTCTCAGAGTGAAAAACAAATTTATGGTGTTTCTTATCTTAAGAACATCCTCAATCATGTATATTTTCATATCAAAAAGGAAAAAATAGTATTTAATTGTTTTGCTTATGTTTAAATAGGCTTTTCCCAGTGGGAAATTGAAATATTTAAAGCTGGCATCTCAAAGACATGGCAGATTAGGATCATACCTCAGAATTGTAAATGAGCATTTGCATTGTTTGTTTGTTTGTTTTTTTTTTCCGGGCAAATGCCTAGATTCTTCTGCTATCCTCAACCCCAAACCTTAGAGGAGTGCAGGGTCAAGTCTAGTCCTGCTTCTCCTGGGAAAGGACAGAGGACAACCAAGGAGTGTCATTTCAATCCCTGATAAACCTCATTTTGAGTTTTCTTGATAGACTTTAATGCATTTCTTTATCCTTAGAACTAGTACATCTAACATAAATCTGTTGGAACAGTTTTATCTTTTACAGATGTGACTTGGTCCATTCAGACTGCCATAACAACAGCAACAACAACAGCAAAACCAGATTGGGTAGTTTTTAAACCACAGAAATGTATTTCACAGTCCTGGAAGCTGAAAAGTCCCAGATCAAGGTGACCAGCAGGGCCTAGTGAGGGCCTTCTTCCTGGTTCATGGCCAGCTACTTTGCACTGTGTCTTCACATTGGTCAGAAGGGGCAGGGATCCCCCCAGAGTCACTGTTATAAGGCACTAACACTATTCCTGAGGGCTCCACCCTCATTACCTCTCAGCACCTCCCAAAGGCCCCTCCTGTTACCATCATCTTTGGGGGTTAGGATTTCAACATGAATCTGGGGTAAACACAGACATTCAGACCAAAGCAGTGTGCTTTATCTTAGAATAATCTTTCATATAAATCCTAGAATAAAAAAGCTGCCTTCTTAAAAGCTTTCACAGTGGTCATACCCACCCAAGGACCACAGTGGCTCACCGTTGCTTCCCTTTCATGTCCTACTTCCTCTGCGTAACTTTCAAGATTTCATCCTGTTTCCACCAAATGAACTTCACCATTTAAGTAGTTAAGTAGTGGAGCAGATCAATAAAATACCCCACAGTCACTTAACTGCTGTATTTGTTATGCTCTTACACTCTGCTTTTCTTCCTGTCACCTTTTCAAATCACATCTGTCCTTCAAAGATAAGCTTCAGTCTTATGTGTAGCTCAAAGCCTCATCCCCTCACTTTTTCTTTATCCTACACAAATACTTCCTTTTTTCAGGATTCTTTTTCTGTTTATTATTTATACGACTCAGTTTATTTGTTTTGTGTGTGCCTATTTTTTTTTTTCTTTGCAGTTAAGTCCTTTGAGACAGCTACCATAGCAGGCCTTTTTGTAGTTGCAGTATGGTAGGTGTGCCATAAATAACATTTTTTTAAATTCCTTTTTTAAAGTTTTTGTTTAAATTCCAATCAGTGCCATAAATATTTTTTAAGGCTGTTGATGACATCTAGATTAGAATGAGTGGCTATTAGTTGCTTTACCAACTGATTCATAGAAAAAAAGTGAGTTTACTAAAAGTATTATGAATAAGAGCATGTTAGGTGCATATTGAAAGCAAACAAAACAAGAACAGCAACATCAGAGTCTTTTTACACAAATATATATAAAATGCACTAGGAAAACAAAAGTACCAATTAAGAAATAGAGCATGAATATTATTTCAAAACTGGAAGAACTGGAAAAGCTATGTTACTTTTGAGGAATTTTATTCATTCATTTTTTTATTGAGAGAGAGTGAACAGGGAAGGGGCAGAGAGAGGAAGAGAGAGAGAATCCCAAGCAGGTTCCAGTGCAGAGCCCACCTTTGGGACTTGATGCCACAACCCTGGGATCATGCCTTTGCCGAAATCAAGAGTCAGACGCTCAACTGACCGAGCCACCCAGGTGCTCCATATTTAAGGAACTTTAAATTTTGATAATTCAGATATTTTAGGATAACTGTGTTTAAATATGAATACTGGCTGAAGACAGTTGTAGCTGCCAGATTTCATGAGATTAGAGAAATACCTTTTTTTACTGTTTTTAAGTTTTTATTTTAATTCCAGTTAACATACAGGGTTATGTTAGTTTCATGTGTACAATGTAGCAATTCACCAGTTCTACACGTCTCCCAGTGCTCATCAAGACAAGTGCCCTTCTTAATCCCGAGCCTTAGAGAAATACCTTTTTGTGTTTTCTACAGTCCAAATGAGAGGAGTCTTGGTATGTGCGTCAGTTACTAAATGCACTGTCCCCATATCAGTATTTGAATGAATTCATCCAGACCTTTGCAGGTTTCCTACAGGATTTCTCTTTCCCCAGAACCCCCCAGAACCTCTAGGAGTGCCGCCCCCCCCCCCCCCCCCCCCCCCCCCCCCCCCCCCCCGGCTCACAGGTTTCCTGTGACAATCTGGTTTTTCTGGGTATGCTTAGGCTCTGCCCTCCTAGTGTCTGCCTGCAGGGATGTGCTCTGGGGACTCACTCCTGGCCTTGCTTCCTCAGTTGCAAACCAGCATGCGGGGAAATGCTGCCCCTAGTTGAAGGTTGGGGAAGAACCTCCTACTTTGGTCTCTTCTCATTTCTTTTAAAAAAAAATTTTTTTTTTTAATGTTTATTTATTTTTGAGACAGAGAGAGACAGAGCATGAACGGGGGAGGGTCACAGAGAGAGGGAGACACAGAATCTGAAACAGGCTCCAGGCTCTGAGCTGTCAGCACAGAGCCCGACGCGGGGCTCGAACCCACGGACCGGGAGATCATGACCTGAGCTGAAGTCGGACGCTTAACCGACCGAGCCACCCAGGCGCCCCGGTCTCTTCTCATTTCAATGCCTCCCCCCATCCTCCCCCACTCACTTCCCCTCCTCCACCCCCCCTTCCCTTACCTCTACATAACCCCAGAATTCCAAGGAAAGCAGTTTAGAAGTGACCAGTACAGACAGATCCCACGTCGAGCCATAATCCCGCTGTGCAGTTTTGTTCTGCTCTGGGGTGTCTGGCTCATCCTGACCATTGCTGAGAAACTTCTTTCCCCTTTTTAATAAAAACCGCTCTTTCACCTAGTATTTCCATTTTGGGGAAGACTTAACTCCATTCATCAGATGATACAGGTAGAGAACCTTGAAGTCATCCTTGGCTCTTCCCGATTTCCACTTCCGCTTTGTTAGCAAATCACCTTGCTTTTCTGCCTTCAGAGTATGCCCCACTCTGCCAGCCTGGGCAGCCTCCTTTTCTGTTTCTCTGCTAGAAACTACAGCGGCCAGCTGGCCGCCTCTGTTTTCTCACTCTTTCTTCCCCGCAGCCTCATGTAGCGGTTTGGTATGCCTGCAGTATACCTGGCTCTACTGTCACATGACCCTGAGTGTGTTAATTAGCCTTTCTGGGACTCCGTTTCCCTCACAGTTAAATGAAGACCAGGATAATGATACTTTTTACCTCGTGTGGTTGTATCAGAGGAGTTCTTACACGCAAATCTCTTAGAACAGTGTGGGCAGATGGTCAGCATCTGGCAAACGTCAGCTAGTAGGTGATACTGAGGTTATTGCAGTTGCCATGTCTTATGCATCCAGAACTGAAACCGACCTTCTTGAAACATTGATCAGATATGTTTCCATTGGCTTTGTGTCCCTTTTAGAGCAGTATCCGAAGTCCTTACCATGGCTTGCTGAACCCTTCCTAATTTGCCCTTGCTCACTCTAGTCCAGCTGGCCTGCGATGGTTTTCCACTTGGCCCAGCCATTTCGGCCTTTGCTCTCATTTTCCCTCAGCCACAGTGCTCACCCACAGATATTTGCACAACCTACCACTCCCTTCATTTTAGTCTCTGCTCAGATGTGAGCTCCTCAGAGAGGTCTTCCTTGATTTCTGTTCTAGAAATCATCCTGTTTTCTGTGTCCTTTAACTTTATGAAAAGATAACTACCTAACATTATATCTGTTTGTTTATTGGTTATTTATTCACTACACTAAGTTCCATAATAAATGAAAACAAGGGACTCTGTTTTGTTCATCATTGTAGCCCCTCCCTACCAAGGCCTTTCAGGTACATAGTTGATGCTCAGGGGGTGTTTGCTATGGGATGGATGGGGTGGGGTGGTGGGTGGATGAACAAAGAAAGATTTTCCCCTTTGTTCTTTGCTCAAGATATGCTCAGGTTACCAGGTAGCTGGAGAGGCCTCAGTGAACTTTTTTTAAGATGAGATCACTTTAGAGAAGACTTCAGGTTGGGTGTTTTGGTTTTGTTTTGTTTTATTTATTTTGTGAGAGAGAGAGTGTGCATGCACTTGTAGTGGGGGCAGAGAGAGAGAATCACAAGCAGTCTTCCCGCTATCATCATGGAGCCCGCCTGACATGGGGCTTGATCTCACAAACCATGAGATCGTGGCCTGAACCGAAACCAAGAGTCGGACGCTTAACTGACCGAGTCCCGCAGGCACCCTGAATTTTGGTACCTTCTTATACTACTGTTCAAGGTCTGCTACCCATGCCTTTCCTAGCTGCTAGTGACAAGCAAATTATTTGGGTTTATTCAATCCACTGAGCTCATGCTGTTCTGCCTGTTACTACCAACCTCAAGTCCCAAGAGAAAGCATGTAAGTCTATCTGGAATCAGAAAAAATAGAGACGTATGGAATGTTTACCAAAAATTCTGCTTCTGAAAGAGCTGTAGGTCCAGGCTGTTTATGAAAATGTGATTTTTTTTTTTAAGCCTTCCGGTTTAAAATGCTTCCTAGTCTCTCAGAGATGGAACACTGAGTTACTTATTCACTAATCAGTTGAATATGAATTTTAAAAATTAGCATTTGCCATTTATCCTTTAAATAATGATGTAACTTAATTAGTGTGTAATAACTTTATACTAATTCATTGACATTAATACTGACCCTATTAAAAAAAAAATACTGACCCTATTGACTTCAATCCATGAAGAGATTGGAGAAGTGAAAGATTTCGGGAATAAGTGGTGACCATCTTTATTTTTGTTTTTTGCATAATTCCTGAGGTTTTTTGTTTTTAATCACTCTTTCTAATTTCAGTTGGTTACTGTGTACTACGGTCGTAGAACCTATGAGTTCTTTTAGTGCTTTTCTATTTTAGACCTCTCTTCACCTTCGTGTTTATTAACCCAACGGTCTTCTGAACTACATCTTGTTATAATCTGAGTGAAAAAACGACTTTCTTTCTGGTTTGAGGAGGAGTGAGTCACGTGCTAATTTTACACTTAGCCTTTTTTTTTTTTTTTTTTTTTTAAAGTCACTGACAAATGAGTTAATGTTTGGAGTTGAACTAAATTCAGAGACAGTGTCAGATTGGGTGTTTGGCCGTCAGACAGTAATAATGTAGGTGTTCTTTGGTTGAGCTCAGGGATGATAGAAGTCTCCCCTGGAGCAGAACAAAGACTCACTTGATCTTGATTATCAGTACGAATGAAGGCGCAAGTAGTTCCTGAATCCTTCTGACCTTTGGGGTTTTAAGCAGGGGCACATGGCTTGTAACAGCCAAGTGATACTCTCTGATTCTTCGATGTCAGTTCTTCCCTTCACCGTGAAGCAGATTTCCCCAGGCTTTGGATTACTCACCAACCTACCTTTGTAGTCTTTGTGTCAACGTAGAATATCTTCGCCTTTTCTTACCTACAAAATACGGTTTTTGTTTAGGAGAATGTAAGTGTAAAAGTAGTCCCAAATCAGAGATTTCTTTTATAAAATGTTTTCCTTTTTATTCATGTATGTATAGACTTTTAAAACCATCATCGTTATTATTACAGGCTATGGTTGCTTGTTATCCAGGCAACGGAACGGGTTATGTACGTCACGTTGATAATCCAAATGGAGATGGAAGATGTGTGACGTGTATATATTATCTTAATAAAGACTGGGATGCCAAGGTATGCAGCTTGCTTGACCGTTCTTTTTTTTTTTTTTTTTTTTTTCTCTTCTCATAGGTATTAAGACTCAGATTCCTCTTAGGTGAGACTGTCTTTCACACATGGAATAGTTTAAAATTTCTTAGATTTGTTTCAGTCTTGGGTATTAGGAGTGGATCTTTGTAAAGTGAAATCTAATAATATGTCTCAAAAAGTGGATTCCCTTGTTTTCAGATATTAGAGCATTCATCCAAATGTAACATTTTGTTGTTGTTGTTGTTGTTTTTTCTCTTTTAAGTAAGCTCTACTCCCAACGGGGGGCTCGAACTCACGACCCCGGGATCAAGAGTCGCATGCTCTACTGATGGAGCCAGCCAGGTGCCCCCCCAAATTTAACCGATACCAAAATGTATTTAATTAAAATATATACGTTTTAGTGGCTTTTATAAAAAACACTTCTGAGAACACTTGTTTCATAACGGCTTTTGAGGGAGATTATATATAAATATTGTGGGTTATTTCCTACTTCTTCTTGTTGCAGAGATACTGTCTGGCATTGAGTTATTGAATTGAATATTGGAGGCAGGATTCCTTCTCTCCTGATTATGGAAAAACTTGAAGTTTATCAGTGCTGACAAATCCTGTAAAACCTACTAGAGTTTACAGTACATTTAATTTTCTCTTGTTTTAAATATTTATTTCCTTATATTAGCCTGAGTTTCACTTGAGTTTAAATGATTGAAACCTCAGAAGTATGTCATGCTTTGTTACTGCTTTGTAGGTTGTTTAAACTAATTTTGGGTTGATTTTTTAAAATCTGTATTTACTTTTATTGAAGCAAAATATTCAAATAGAAAAATGAACACACTGTATATAATAGCCCTGTGGATTTTCAGAGGGAACACACCTGTATAGCCAGGGTAATTTTTTTTAATGTTTCTTCATTTTTGAGAGAGAGAGAGTGAGTGTGTTTGTGTGTGTGTGTGTGTGTGTGTGTGTGTGTGTGTGTGTGTGTGTGAGCGAGCGGGGGAAGGGCAGAGAGAGAGGGAGACAGAATCTGAAGCAAGCTCCAGGCTCTGAGCTGTCAGCACTGAGTCTGACATGGGCCTCGAACTCACGACCCATGAGATCATGACCTGAGTTGAAGTCGGATGCTTAACTGACTGAGCCACCCAAGTGCCCCAGTAATTTTTAAAAATCAAATAACCTTTAAACACTTCCCTCCCACAAACAAACATATACATAGAAATGGAAAGCACCAAGTCTTAATTATGTAAAAACCTAGTCCTATCCTAAATCATACCCTAAAACCTAAGGCATGCTCACAGTGTTGTTCCAGTAATCTTTCTGTGTTATACTGATTTAAAGATTTTCCTCTGGTTTTGCCCAAGTTCAAAATGAAGGTAAGTTTTACTGCTAAGTAGATGTTGAGGCATTACAATGTGCATGGTTTTTCTATTACAGCTTTCAAAGTTTAAAAGAAAGAAATTTGGTCATTCACCTTGAGCCCAACATACAAAACAGATTGATGTAACTTCGGTTAAAACTTAAAAAATATTTCTCCCCAATTCTGTGAATATCTTGACAGCTAGAAATATGTTTGAACAACTCCCAACTTCTGTATTTTGTTAGGTTCTTTCTAGGCTGATCTCCTTTTAATTTTGATATGACCTAGCCAAGGTCATTAATACGTAGTTTCTAAATTAGTACATAAGAAGAAAAAAGTCATTAGGATTTTTGTATATAGATCTAAAAGCTTCCATTGCAAGATTACACTGAGTACGTACAGCATGCCAGACATCATTCTGGATGCTGGAAATAGACCAGAAATAGAAATAGCCCTCATGGAGCTTGGAATCTAGTGGAAGGAACAGATGAGTACATTAACAATTGCTTATGCCCAGTGCAGGATAGACTGCTGTGGGACCACATAGGGGGCCACCTAATTCAGGGTTCGGGGAAGGTTTCCCACAGGGGGATTGGAAGCTTTAATTACCTGTTTTCAAATATTTTCAGCAGATCACCTGTGATATTCCCAGTGACTCCAGTCAAAGGGCAAGGGGAAGAAAGGATATGTTCTTGGTCACAGTCTAGAGATTCTTTAGATGTTTGCATGAGTGCCACAGGAATCCATCTGAAGAGAGCCTGAGGAAGGCAGGCCAGGGTACACAGTAGCTCAAATTTAACTTAAGGATGAGCCTGATAAACAGCTTGTCTACAGATTCTGGGCATAGGCTCAACCTCCTTGATGTCTTGATTAAGTATGAGTTGCTTTGAGTTTTAGAATCTACCTGCTTAGGAGTTCGGTTCTTCAAGGGTAAAGAGCTACTCAGTTGGGTGGGTTTTGCCTCACTTTAATTCCCCCCAGATTGTAAGTACCACAAGGACAGCATCTGTGTGCACTGTTCCCTCCTCTGTCCTGAGGGCCCGGCACAGGTCCCAGAACAGTAGACACTCGGTTGGTATGGGAATAAATAGGTGAGTCCATCTGATCCCAGATAGAGAAGGATGTGTATTTGGGTGAATAGTAATTATCCTTTCTGGATGGAATCCAGTGCTGTAAGCAGCTAGCCGTCAATGTGTGAGGCCCAGTCTTGCAAGGGAGAGCCCCCATTTCTAATAAAATGACCACAGTGATGATCATAAATGAGGACACTTTCTACTGATAGGTTGAATTCCTTAAGTAAGAGCCATTAAATTTGTGACTGTCCTGTTAATTACTGTTGAACGTTAAAATACAGTAAGCCCTTTATTTGACATACTTAACCATTTATAGTAATTGAAACGGACACATTTTTAAAGAATAGGCTAATTAAGCATATCATTAGCATACCTAAATCAGAAAGGTGTAATGACTAGTTTTTAAACCTTCCAAGTGTCATGTTTAAGCCTTTTGAATTCAGAATATTCATCTGTTTCACCAAATATTTACAAAAAAGTCCCTAAGAAAAATGAATTTTTCCTCTTATCATTGCATGTACTTGGAATCTCAGCTCCTTTTCATACCTTGTTAATTGGAATGTATTTGTGAATAATCCAGTTAAGAATTTTCATTCTGAAATGATCTCCCCCTGCCCCCCATCAATTTAATTTTATAGTATTCTTACTCTCATACTCAAATATTTGGCTCTTTTCCTTAGGTAAGTGGAGGTATACTTCGAATTTTTCCAGAAGGCAAAGCCCAGTTTGCTGACATTGAACCCAAATTTGATAGACTGCTGTTTTTCTGGTCTGACCGTCGCAACCCTCATGAAGTACAACCAGCATATGCTACAAGGTAGTATTGCTTTTAAGAAAAATTTGGAAAAGACTGTGGTAGAAGAGGAGGGGATAGATAGGATATACTTGAAAGTTTTCTGCTATCTTCCTGTTCTTGAGTAGTCTTTATCATAATGCTTCAGTCATAACTTTTAATTTGGATAATTTTATAGGATTTATTCCCAGTTCAGTGCCAAGCATTTGTGACTTTCTTTGCACAGCCACTTATGTTTAGGCTAAGAAATGGAAATACAGGCCATCTGTCTCCAGCCCTGTCTCCTTGTCTTATGCATCTCTAACTACTATCCATTCTGCAATTCTGTGATAGTCATTTGGGGGATAGAAGAATTCTACAGAGAAGGAAAAGGGCAGTTTTTTAAAAGAGAGTGAGGGAGGAAAAAGAGGGATAATGTAGAAAAATTTTACAAAACAGAAAAATCAGAAGCACTCAGAGTAGAAGTGAGGAGGAAAAAGTTGCCATGTGTGGGAGTTCACGTTAGCCAAGTAACTCTTCAGCTTTAATAGTAAGCATCTGTGAGCCTTATTATATATTCTTTCTGCCATTTTCCTACATTGAAATGTTAAGAGTATTAAAATGGAAGATGTTGCGGACCTCATTATAAATATTTATAGAAAAATAGCACTGTTTTTCAGATACTGACTTTTCATTACAGAAGGGACCTTGAGCATCATGGTAGTGAATTACCGGCATGCAGTGGGTAGGTGGGGGCAGAGGAGGCCTAGCCTCAGATGCAACAGGAGAAGAGCGGGCTTTACCTGGTGATGCTAGGCGTGGGCCAGCCCCAGTGCGGCTCCAATTCCAAAGACTTTGGTGTCATCTCTCTTTTTCCTTCTTTGCATTTTTTTTGTTTGAAGTGATCCCTATACCCAGCGACCTCCGAGGTCAACAGTTGCATGTTCTACCGACTAAGCCAGCCAGGTGCCCCTCTTTTCTTCCTTCTGAGCTGTGTTGACTTTAACCCTGATTCACACAGCTAGTAGCAAGCCTAGCAGTTTGTGGTATGAGATCCTAAGAAGCCACAGATGGAAACCAGGGGGGATCCTGTCCCATCAGATGATGTGCCCGTCCTGACTCTCCCATCTCTCCTGCTGGCACCCGGTGCCCGTCTCTGCTCCTGCTGCTTCTTTAAAACCCCTTTGACCTAGAAACGGCTTAATAGACCTTCCTTTTTATGGAATCTTGAGTATGG
Source organism: Neofelis nebulosa (assembly GCF_028018385.1). Classification (NCBI taxonomy): domain Eukaryota; kingdom Metazoa; phylum Chordata; class Mammalia; order Carnivora; family Felidae; genus Neofelis; species Neofelis nebulosa. Next base: position 2,631,691 of record NC_080794.1, on the reverse strand, counting down.
TCTGCTTGAATCGTTTCTAGATAAAGAGAGAGTGGGCATTGTTAGGTAGTAAATGCCAAACAGCTGTGGAGAGTAGATGCTACAGGACGTTGGAAGAGGGAGAGAGTGGCATTAATTGGAAAAGATGGACTAGATGAGCCAGGTGTCACAGTGAAGAGAGGAGCTCAGCTGGGCCCAGAATGACCAGAAGTGCAGAGTTAATGTGAGGAGAAGGACTCTTGAGTAGGTTGATGGGAGATCAGGGCAGAAGAATAGAATGGCGTGTGAGTTTCTAGCTGTGTTCTGGTGAGGACTATGGGCTAGAGAAGGGGTTGATCCAGATGGGAGGACTCCGATTACTAAGTAACTGAAAATTTGGGGCAATATCTGTGCACCTTTCCCATTGCCAAGGCCACTGGGAAAAATAGAAGAGGCTACCTGGTTAGAAGGGTGCTGGAGCTCTGGAAGGAGCAGAATCTGGAAGTCAGGAGGCCTCATTTTGACCTCCTTGTTGTCACTCAGCAGCTGAGTGATCTGTGAGCCTCACTTTGCCCAGTTGTCCAGACTCCCAGACTCTGACTCTCCTCTGCCTTTGACTCCTTCCTTGAGACGCCTACACGATTCAGTTCTCATTCAGTTCACATTCACGGGCTCTTCATTCGATCCGTGTTGCTCCCCCACCAGGGAGCCCTGGCCAGAATCTGCATGATGGTTTCACTGTTGTGTTCTAAGGAATTACCATGTATAGGGTGTTTTTACTTCCTGTGTGTGTGTGTGTGTGCACTTTCCCCATTATTGGTACCAGAAGCTGTAACTGTGCTCTGTAGTATTTGGTAAACCAGAGATTCTTCCTTTATTTGTGGAATGAGCTCTTCCAATTAAGTGAAGTTTTCAGAGGAATGGAGTTTAGCTAAATAAACTTGAAATGTTAAAACAGAGTGTAATTGTTTTGGTAAAAAATCCTGAAAACTCTTAGCATAATTTGAAGTCTTTCTTGATGGCTCCAGGTTATAAACTTGTAAACGTCCCTCAGTCTTTGCGGTAATTCAGCGACATCCTCAGAAGCGGTTCAAACTGTTAGCCCTCCTCCTCTCCACAGGACCCCAGGCCTGGGGTTCTGTTCTGCGGAACTTAATGCTATTGATAGTGTGCTTTTTCTGTAATAGCCAGTTCTTTTACCTTCTTATTATCTGTTTCCTATCTACTGTGGGCTTGCAAAACAGATAATCAAGCAGGTTAAGTAGGTGGTAAGAACATCATAAAAACTCATCAACTTGGCAACATCACTGTTAGGTGCTCTTGCCCTCTGCTATACTCTTGAGCATTGAGCTTCCTGGAGAGGTGGGTTGTTATCCTCTGAGATCATTCAACTTAGGCATTACTTTGGCATTACACGTTTTAATAGGCTGTTGGAAGAGCTTACCACTTTTTTTCTTCCCCCACCCCTCCCCCCCCACCCCCCGGTGTGATCATTCTTAACCCTATTCTAAATTTTCTTGTAGGTACGCAATAACTGTTTGGTATTTTGATGCAGATGAGAGAGCGCGAGCTAAAGTAAAATATCTAACAGGTAAACATTATTTGGGGCCAGGGTCTACCACAGGGAAAGCGCCCGCAGTCAGGCGGTGCTGTCCGTGAGTGTGAGCGCAGACACAGCCTTTATCAATACCACGAAGACTTGCTCATTTCTGTCAGATTCCTTAATTCCCTTAGGTAAAAGAGGACTTCTCTGAAGCTCTCTTCATTGTTATCATTAACCAACAAAATTAGTCAAAGATTAGGAAAGTTTGAGGCAAGAAACCTTCAGAAAATTACTCAAACACAAGCTGAGTTTTTCTGTGATTATATCCCTTTCAATCGCAGGCTGCCAAACACTTTTGATAACTGCCATCTGGCTTCCTCTCATGCTCCTTTTAGTAGGAAGTTCATAAGTATGCTTTCCTTTTTATTTTTTACTTTTTTTTTAAAGTTTATTTATTTATTTTCAGAGAGAGAGAGAGAGAGAGAGAGAGAGAGACAGACAGACAGAGAATCCCAAGTAGGCTCCGCACTGTTAGCACAGAGCCCGACACGGGGCTCCAACCCACAATGAGATCATGACCTGAGCCGAAACCAAGAGCTGGATGCTTAACCGACTGAGCCATCCAGGCGCCCAGTACCCTTTCCTTTTTAAAAGTACATGCTCTAACGAATACGTAAAGAATCCAGGTTTTCCACATTGAATGTGAATTTGTGAAGAACATTAATACAAAGGAGATGAATTGAAATGCTGAAACCATTAAGTGAGGCGTGCTGAGTCTGTACCTGCCAGTGGGGTCCATGGACCAAACACACTTGCACCAGATCTGAAGATCCTTCGGCGTGCTGGCCTCCCCCGCCGTCCCCTACCACGGACTCTCTCCCAGGAGAAGTGGGTCTTTTCTAACAGATGGACCACTTCCTTCTTTAACCCTACCCTATATCTCCAAAGGCTGCTCAGTGCTCACATTACTGATTAGCTGTATTTTCATGAGCCGTCGATAATCCCACATCAACCTTTTATAAAACTATAAAATTGGGGGCGCCTGGGTGGCCTCAGTTGGTTAAGTGTCTGAGTTTGGCTCAGCTCATGATCTCATAACTTCTGAGTTCAAGCCCCGTATCAGGCTCTGCGCTGACACCTCAGAGCCTGGAATCTGCTTCAGATTCTGTGTCTCCTCCTCTCTCTCTGCCCCTCCCCTGCTCACACTCTGTCTCTCTCTCAAAGATAAATAAAACATTAAAAAAAATTTTTTTTAACCCTATAATTGGATGTTTGTGCTTTTAAGTTCTTATTTGTGGCAGAACCCTAGTGGTGAGCTTTCAGTGACAACACACTGCTATTTTGTAGCAATTCACATTGCTTTTGAAGTGAAAAGGAGATAAAATCATGATCGCTGTAGAGAATGGCTTTTCCTTTTGAAGGTTTACTAGTTCAGAGTGATGCATCAGTTACAACAGTGCTGCCGGTAGATTTTAAGAGTGAGTGTGTGATCGTTTTCAGGGGATGTATGTTTGCAAAGCTGAGGCATGGTGCACACTGTTAGCTCAGTGGGAAGCAGTAACAGAAGCTATCTGGTGCTTAATGAATGAATAATAATTGTTGTGTGTTTTTTTTTTTTTTTTTTTTTTGCCTTGCAGGCGAAAAAGGTGTGAGGGTTGAACTCAATAAGCCTTCTGATTCAATCAGTAAAGACGTCTTATAGAGCCTTTGATCCAGCAATACCCCCCTTCACCTACAGTAATTGTTGACACGATTTGTTAACTTGTGAATACAAATAAGTGGGATAAAGACAAATAGACAACCAGTTGGCATTTTAATAAGGAAACAGAAACAACTTCTTTGTGTTGCATCAGAAGGAAGATCTGGACTGCGTGACTTTGTACTGCATGATCGACTCCAAACCTGTGATTGCTAATGGGAAGAGTATAAGCCACCAGCTGACAATGGTATTGACATCTGGACATGAAATAAGTGCCCTCGGTAGAATTTTTTCATTCTTAATATTTTGCCAGATCTGTCATCTAGATGAGTTCATTTCATCGCTCCCTTTTTTATATAGTCAAGTTTGAATTTGAAGTAATTTTTGTATGATCAGGTACAATATATCAAAACTGAATTGAGAAAAAATTACAGTATTATTCCCCAAAATAGCATCGATCTATTTTTGTAAACTTCTTCGTACTATTAAATTTTGCCCTAAAAGACCTCTCATAATGATTGTTGCCAGTGACTGATGATTCCTTTCATTTTCTTTTTACCTAACGTAAGAAAAGGAGCACTTTACTCACCAACTAAAAAATCAGATTGTTTTGTAGTCCCGTCTTGTACACTAATTTGAACTCTTAAAAATTGCTGCTGTCGTTTTTTTGACATTGTTAATGGAACATAACAGTACAAACCATCACCATTTACTACTACAAATAACTTTCAGTTCACATTTTATAAGAAAAAATACCCAGAAGGCTTTATTTTTTAAGTTAGAATTTTTACAAGACTAAAGTGACTGGCACTAAATGAACTTGATCTGCCCTCCGCATCAAGTTCCCGAGATAAAGGGCTTTCTCACGCTTTCAGGTATATTCTGTAGATGTAGAAGGTAACGTCCCCTTCCTAAGAGCTCTCCTTCCCAGCCAGTCAGTCGTACTTCCAATTTTGCTGTTATGTTTTCCTCCTCCTGCGACCCACATGATGTGCAGATCAGAACCTTGCTTCTGTCGGATGGCGTCGGGGCGGGGGCGGGCGGACAGAGCGCCAGGGCTGAGCCGAGGTAGCGCAGACCAGTGCTGAGGCAGGTATTCCCTAGGCATGATACCCGCCTCCTTGTCAGTACTGAAAGGTGTGTGTTTAGCTTAAAAAAAGAAGTGGAAAACCAGATGATTTTTTCTGTTTTATGATTTTTCTTTTACTTTTCAGAAGAGGGAATATTACAGTATCACACAAGGCCTCCCAGACTTCTGTTTTTTGATATATGAACTGGGATGGATACATAAGACTTCATTTTCCTGGGCTAGTCTTTAGCAGAGCCCAGAGGGTGGTATCCGTATTTAACGTGTATTAGGGTCTACACCTTGCCCACTTCAGTTTTTTATCTCTGTCCTTAATCTTTGCCAAAATGTGTGTACAGAAATATTTCTGTATATTTCAACTTATGACAGTTTTAGTATCTGCATAGTTTGTATTCAATTAGAGACCTTTTCTATGGAAAGCTCAGTAATTTTTATTAAAAGATTGCTATTCATGTAAAACATGAAAAAAAAAAATCTAGTGAGACCAACAGTGTGGACTTAGGGTGGGGTTAAATATTCAGTATCGTGATCTCACTTAGAACTTGCAGGAGAAAATTAGACTTATGGTTGTTTTTCCTTGCCCGTGTTCAGTTTTGTTCCACTTCCTCTCTCTGTTCCAGATAATGCAATGTAACATCTCTCTAGTAAGTGCCTCTGCCAGCCGGACCTGGGAGAGCAAGCTGTCTTTGCCATCTGGTCTGCGTGCGGCACGCTGCACTCGGCCTTGACTCAGAAACGCTGTCATGTTTAGGTCTAGTGGAGACTGTTCTGTTGATGGGGGGAGGGGGGGTTGTGTGATTGTCAGGGTGGGAGCCCCTGTGTCATTCACATGTGTGTCTCTGCAGTTGTGCAAAGTGTCAGATTCTACTCTATGTGGGTTGTGCTTTCCAGGCAGGTCTTGACATTTGTACTTTTCGGAAAATTTTATCTAATTCCTTGGAGATCATTGTGAAAGGATCAAGGAATCCAGGAGAGCCATTTCTTTAATATCCATTTAAAACCTGTTCGTTTCATGTTAGCGGGACCGTTAACTTGTCACCAAACAGGACTCTGTTTAAGACAAAATTTAAAACTACTTGTGGCCTATATATGTTTAATCCTAGTTAAAGACAAAGCTTCTAATGCTGTTTTTCATTGAATACATTAACCGGCTGTAAAACACAGACCTTTATCAACAGCAGGCAAAGAATTTCAGGATTCATATACAGATAGACGGGAAAGTCATGTCATTTGAAAAGCAGTGTTCCATTACGAAAGAGCTCTCAAGTTGCTTGTAAAGCTAATCTAATTAAAAAGATGTATAAATGTTCTTGAAAAATTATGGTTGTTATTTCCAGCTGTCTTTTTTTTTTTTCTTTTGGTTTTTAAATCTTTTATCCTACACGGACAGTCTTAATGGGCCCTTCTATCAGATAATGTGCTTTTCTATCACACATCTCTGGCTCAGTCCAGAATGTCTGGGATGACTTTTTATAAATGATAATGAGGGAAAGAGAGACAACAGTAAACACAGGAGTCTAACAATCCTAGAGACGTCCTGGGGGTGATTGGCCTGTCCATGGGATCCATGAGCTCTCCGTTTGGATTCTCAGCAATTGGATTCTTGCCCTTTCAGTAGAGTTTTTAAAACTACCCTAACACCAGGGCTGCTGAGCATTCTGTATCACCCACTCTGCAACAAACAAGAAGGGGCATCGGGCATAGATCTATAATTGTCACAGGTGTCCTATCTATGTGTGCACAAAAGTTTACTTTGTGTGGTCGTGGACTAAAATATAAGAGCTCTTGTCATGTGAGATCAATAGACACGTTCCTTTATCTCTTATCTAAGAAACTTTTAGTGTGGTGTTCTCGTTATTTTCCAGCCTCTCTCTTGGGGCATTTGGATAACTGTACTGAAAGCTGGGTGGATGAAAGGAGAGGGCAGATGAGTCCGAGACGAAGACTAATTAAATTAGGTAGTGTTGTGAAAAGAGCACAGGACTGACAAATCTCTCTTCAGTTCTGGCCCAGGAACTTAATTATGTGATCGCTGGGGACTTCTTCATCTGAAAATAAACACAGTAGCTCCGGACCTGCAGAGCTGTGTGAGACCTAATGAAGTACAGATGATTTCCCAAGGTGCACATGGCCCAAGGATGGAGAGCTCCGCTGTGGCTGTAGACTCCGATGGTCAGTGTTTGTACCGTACATTTAATAATGGACTTGTAGACTGGAGTTTCTCTGTTAGTTTATAACCACTCAGGAGTAAATGCCCAGTCTCCACTACCAACCACATCTGAAGTCAGGAATATGTTCCCCAAATTCTGCTGTTGGTTTTAATGCATATTCTTTTCCTGATCCACCAGCAAGTAAATTTCACTTGAAATAGGGCAAGTGCCCAAGGATAAACCATTGGACCAGTGATGTGGGTGAAGGGCCTGGCCTCAGGAGCTGGAAAAAGTTTTGTAAGGAGAAAACAAGAAGAAACCACTTTCCAAGACAGGTGGAGCCCTAACAGCTGCCAGCAGCCAAAGCGCCTTCTATCGAACGGGTGATCTTTTAACTCTGAACAAGGTGTAAAGTTTATTAGATAGGGCGTTACTGGATCAGGTCTTTTCATTGGGATTAGGACCTGTCCTGCCAAAGTTAATTACTGTTATTATCGAGTTCTATAAAATCCCTCTACATTTTTTTCCCTCAGAACCAGCAGAGTAGGCCGAGCAAACCTCATCTCCGTTTAGAATTGCAACAGGATAGCGCAGTGATTGGCTCACAGTCACGGAGCTAGTAAGCGGTAGTGAGCATCGGCTTTCCTTTCCTTGTGTAACTTTTTAAAAATTATTTTTTAAGTAATCTCTGCACCCAGCGTGGGGCTCAAACTCCCAACCCCAAGATCAAAAGTGACATGCTGTACTGACTGAGCTGTCCAGGCGCCCCTGTTTTCATAGTCAAAGCTATACATGTACATGTAGCCAAGTCAACTTGTTCTGTAAGGGTTTTTAAGGAAAACAGCCCCTCCTGTTCTTCATCTGAGAATTTAACTCTTACATGACTCTTTGGGTTTAATTAGTGGCCAGAAGAGGTCTAAGTAACATAATCCCATTGCTCCATGTTGGATCTTCAGTGTGTGAGACCTTACGTACTGACTGGTTCCCCACATGAAAGATAAAAATGTAGGTTCCTGTCCGGCCTCCCTCACCATCCCTGCCAAACATGTACAGCACACCTCCATATCCCCCCCATCTTCCTTTTGTAATTCTGTCGTAACCTAGATCAGGTTGATAGTCAAGACTACTGGTGACATTCAGAGCATGGTTTACATGGAGGAAATTGTGATGACTTTTCTTCCAGTTTTTGCTTTTATCCTGATGCCCTGATTTTTCATACTTTTCCTGTGGCTTCTAGCCTGCAGCAGTCCGGAGCGGCTGTCCTCTCTGCCTGGTAGACAGCCGTCTTCCTGAGGTCTCCTTTCCCCATTGTTCTGGAGACCCCCTCCACCACTCTCTGTTGGGTCTCCTGTTTCCTGGATCCCTTCCTCGGCTGATTTCCTCGGTCTGGTGGAGCATGTCCTTCACACGTCTTCCTGGGAAAGAGTATGTGGGTGGTATATTTCCCAAGACCAGTGTCTTTATTTTGCCCTCACGCTTCGTTGGTAACTAGAATGGAGCTTACCATTCGAGTTGGGAAATCATTTTCCTTCAGCGTTTTGAAGGCATTGCCTCACTGGTTTTAGGTTCCAGTGTGGTTGCAGAGAAATCCAAGGCTGTTCCTACTCCTCACTCTTTATATGTAGCCTGCGTGTCCTCTGTGGAAGCTCCTGGAATGATTCTTTGCCCCCGGGTCTCTGTAGTGTTACAGCATGCTTCAGCACGATCCTCTTAGCCAGTGTAGCAGGCACGCAGACTGTACCTTCACGCCCCACATTTGAGGATGTTTTCTTAAACTATGAGATTATTTCTCCTCTCCGTTGTCTTGCTTTCTGGAACTTCTGTTGTCCAGACAGTGCATCGACTGGTTTGTGCATATTGCTCTTAGTTACCGTGTGTCTTTGTCCTTTACTTGTTTTACATCTCTTTTCCAGTTACGCCAAGTGAGGATTTGGTGTTAATTTCCAAGAGCTCTCTTTTCTTCTCTTAATGTGTGTGTGTGTGTGTGTGTGTGTGTGTGTGTAGGATACAACAACCTGTTCTATTTAATAGATACAGTATTTAACCTTACTTTGTGTTTAATTTTTCTCTTTCACGTTGTAAGTTTTGCTCAGATGTCATAATTCTTGTGCGTTCATATTTAAGGGGAGGTAGCTGGGCTTCTGGTTTTCCAAGAAATATTGGCAGCTGCCTAAATCTGAATCTCTTTCATAATCTTCCCAAGACCATACAGACAAGGAGAACCAAGTAAGTTCCCTATAACGCATACCTGCAGTGTAAGTGTGAGACACAGACAGAAGTTCAGCTTTCAGGAAAGCAGAGAAATAAGCATCCGAGGCCAGCATCAGGACCCATGTGAAGGCAGAGTCAGGTGGAAACTGTATGATAAGGGGACGAGCGCAAGAGGGGCCGAGTGGTGGCAGTACACGGGGGGAAAAGGCAGGGACCCCACCACGAGTGATGGAAATACAGTCCCAGCTGATGATGGTTCAACTTAAATGATTTTTGACTTTACAGGGGTGCAAAAACAATGCACATTCAGTAGAAACTGTACTTCGAATTTTGAATTTGGATCTTTTCCCAGGCCGGCAATATGAGGTACATACTCTCATGATGCCGGATGACGGCAGCGGCTTCAGCTCCCGGGCAGCCATGCAATCACAAGGGTCGACAACACACTTCATACCATTCTGCACCCACACAGCCATCCGTTCAGCACAGCATTCAGCTGATTACATGAAACAGTCAACACTTTATTATAAAATAGGCTATGGGGTGCTTGGGTGGCTCAGTCAGCTAAGCATCTGACTTTGGCTCAGGCTGTGATCTCATGGTTTATGAGTTCGAGCCCCAAATTGGGCTCTGCGCTGATGGTACACAGCCTGCTTGGGATTCTCTCTGTCCCTCTCTCTCTGCCCCTTCTCTGCTCTCTCTCTGCCTCAAAAATAAATACATTTAAAAATTAAATTAAATAGGCTGTGTGTTAGAGGACTCTGCCCAACCACAGGCTAACATAATTGTCCTGAGCCCGTCTAAGGAAGGCTGGGCTGAGCTAGGATGTGGGGTAGGTTAGGTGTATTAAATGCATCTTCAGCTTATGATGGGTTTGTTCCACTATAACTTGGGGAGGATCTCTGTACTGCTAAATCTGACACCAGTTCACCAGAGCACTGGCCACTGGGTCATCAAGAAGTTTGAAAGTTCATGAGATTGCAGGTGGCTGTTTGGGGAAAGTATTGTTTGTTGGAGGAGGGGCTGGATGGTAAAGTGCAAGAAGGAAGCGGGGGGAGGGGTGGGGGGGTATGGGCAGGGGGAAATCACAGAATCAGAAGAGAACCACCCTCCCAGCTCAAATAGCAAAGTGTTCCCTCTGAGGAATACTGTACCAATAGAACACTCTGGAATCATACCCAGTAAGCCGCACAGACCCCTCATGTCTGCCTAGATAGAGCCAATTTTCTGCAAGTCAAGAGAAAGAATGCCTTTCAAAATGAGCAGAAAAAGGAAGACAACATTTGTAAACACTGCCACAGGAAGAAGACAAAATGAGAGTCAATTCCAGCTGATGAAAAGCCCCTCCTCAACCAGAAGGCAGAGAAAACCACAAGAGCCAGGCTGAGTCAAATATCCTTACCCAGGACTTTGCAGAAATTAAACTTCACGCCGGAACTTGAACATTCAAAATGTCAGCACAGAAATGAAACAAAAAAAGAAAACCTTCAACGACCTGTAAAAAAATGAAAAAGACAAAATCATCTCATGATTAAAAGGTGAACAAGGAAGAACAGATTCAGGGAAGGGCGGTGAAGAAAAGTAGGAGAGCAGGCAAGGGTACACAGCAGAAGTTACACAGAGGAAGCAGAACAGGTGCACACAAGTGTGCATCGTGGGGCGCTCACACAGTGACGAGAACGGACGGGCTACTGATACACAGCCTCCCCTTGTAGATCGAATGGAGGTAACTGGATATCTGGCATTAGGATGCAACTGAACAAGTGTGGGTGGGTCTATCTTCATAAATGAGTTCCCGGAAACCATTTATACCTGTGTAGGTACACACATTTATATACTGAATTTTTTTTTTTTTTTTGAACATTTTAAGTAATGTCTCCACCCAACATGGGACTCATCCCTGAGATCAAGAGCTCTACAGACTGAGCCAGCCAGGCGCTCCTCTATTGTTATTTTAAATGTATACCAATACATAAAAAGAATCCTGTGAGGAATCTTGTAAGAACAACAATAAAACAAATACCCTCCCCATTTCTTTCGTATAAATGCAGATTTTCATACGTTTCGTTTGTAAGGAATATTTAGTTTGTAAACAGTGCTGCTAACCTGGAATGATTTGCATCTCTTAAGAGTATTCTAGCTTGAAAATGCACAAACTTTGGTTCTTCGGAAAGAGTCCGTGTTCATGAAGGGATTATTGAAAAAGCACATAAAAACGAACTTGAGAAATGTCTAACTTAACACCACTTAACACCAAGAATCTGAGAGGCTCCTCTTTGTTCTTTTGGACCGCTGATGTAGGGTCAAGCGACATTATATGTGTCCCAGGAAGCTTCCAGACTAATCTATGATACGGAGCAAAGTGCTAGATGTCAGACAGACTCAAAGGAACAGCACTGTAATTTCAGAAATAGTAGGAAAATATAGGTCTTGCCTTGTCTGGAAGGTTTCCTGTTCTGAATTATTACCGTTAGGCCCTATATGTGGGTTCCGGGTGTCTTTCTGGCAGAAGACTGTTCTGTTAGTGTGTCCAGTGAAAGGCGAACTGAAAACAAGGTTGGGGAGGTGAGGGTGCCTTGTGCATCAGCCCTTGTTTGTTTGAACAAGCACACATTCTTGGCCTGCCGTTCCCTTCTCACAGGACTTGAGATCATAACCTGTCCTTTCCTTTCTATGAATCAGAACTGGCAGCTATCATGCCAGTTGCTGGCAAGTTTTCTCCATTTCCTTTGGCTTCACCTTCAGTTTTTCAGATACTGAACTTCCCAGGAGCGCCCCCTGGTGTTCAATAAACGAGAGGTAAATTTGGCAAGGGTAATTCCAGCACAGAAACAAGCCAATGGCAGCTGGTTTCTGTACTACAGTATACAACACAGTGAGCCTTAATGATGATGTGGTTCCAGAGTCATTTAAGAAGAGCAAGTCTTTTGCTCTTCATTTCAAAAGACAGGTGATGATGAAGTATGATACATAACAACATTCTGGGGGAATGTCAGAAAAGCGCTAATTACGTGACGTCCTTTTCTGTTAATTTTAACTCCCTGGGCAATTTAACCCGTAATGATAACTGTCACATTAGAGTTTCACTTCACTAGTCAACAACAACTACAACAAATTGCTAAAAAACCAAGACAAAGAATAACAGGAAACCCTTGCTCTTCAGTAGGAATTAAACTACAGAGAGCTCAGCTTTTTTCTCCAAACAACCCAATGAGAGGAGGTCCTGCATGTGCCCCGGGTGCAGGATCCCAGGGAGGTAGCAAGTCTGTAAGAAGATACAGCAGCTATTCCACTTTGACATTGAAATTGACTTAAAAATCCTACGAAGTCCGAAAACATACAAGCTCAGTGCTTTAGGACAATGGGACAGCATAAGACGCTCGCTCTTGTGTCTTCCACTTAGATACACATTTATAGTCTAAAAAGCTAGACAGGACTTTCCAGATTTGAAGTCAGGTTTGCTAGATAATGAATAGCCCTGGCTCTAAGAAAACACAGAGTTTTTATAAAGTCTACTCCCCTCCCCCCAACCCCCCCGCAACCCATGTCCCCAGAACGAAGGGTGATAGCATTTAAAGGTGGACCCAGAATTTCCAGCTGGTATTAGGGTAGGAAGTTTGCTTTTTTTAAGGGATAAAAAAACGAAACCAACAGAACAGAAAATTGTTACAAATGACTCAGAGTTGGGGGTAACAGAATTCTTAAGGTAACATTTTTTCTCAAAAGTTTTAATGCAAATTGAAGGCTATTTAATTTCCAAATTTAAAATTAACTTCCCTTTTCTTGCCAGCCAACAGTCTTCCATCATCCCTTAAACCTGACCACCTCTTGATTTTACCAGCTGGCTCTTTCTCGGCCCATCCCTCTCTCATCCCGGCCAGTGCCCTTCCTCTGCCCATTGATGTTGCCCCCGGAGAATCCATCTGAACGCTTCTCAAACGTCCTTGACTCTCTGGCTTACAAATCTTTCCAAGCCCCCCGCCCCTCCTGAATCAAAAGATGTGTACTCTCAGGGGCCACACGAAGTGGAGAAAGTGACAGACCGGGTCTCCACCCCCGAAACTCTATTCAGCTAGGTCTGTCTGCCGTCCTTCTGCCGTTTTACCCCTCACATCTTACTCTGTTCATTCGGAACAGCTTACTTCTGCCAGAACAGTGTGGTGGTCTGTCTCCACCGCCTTTCTGGTGCCCCTTCGCTCTGCTCGGCCCTTTCCACCCTTCCTTACCCGGCTAGCTTGACTCACCCTAGAAGACCCAGCTTGGATGTGGTCTCATCCAGGAAACATCCCCCCGAAGTCCTGACGTCCCCACAGCACCCAGCAGAGCACTTTCTGTGTTCAAATTAATCCGCTCTCGTCTCATTCCCCAACCAGGCTGTAAAACTTACAGACATGGGGCATTTTACCTCGTTGCCCCAGAACCTTGTACAGTTTTGAGTCAAAAAAAATGCTTACCTGCACATAATTTGCCAAATGAAGAGAAAATGATCCTCTACGCAAGCATATAACGGCATACACGCAACATAATACACATATTTGAAGTCCTTTATCTGTAAATATTAAGTACTATTTTTTAACTTCATACTTAAGAAATATCAAAACTTGTCAACACTTCACCAGACAAGCTAAAATGAAAAGGAATAATAGATAATAGTTAAGGTATTAGCTATTAATAGATAATAGATGGTAATAGATAATAGTTAAGACAGATGGATACCTGAAATGCTTCCATACTGCTGGCCCGAGGGTCCCGTGGCAGCATTTTGTTTAAAGCGAGACGTACATCTACCCTGCAGTTCCAATCCTGGGTATACGCCCAACAGAAATGAGGAAGCACGTTCTCAGCAGCAGCATTCCTGATAGGCAGCCCCAGATCGGAAAGAACTCCCACGCCCAGCAGCAGCGGAATGGATGAATGAACGCTGGCATATTCATACAAACGCCGCAGAGCAATGAAACAATGAACTTAGGCATCTACACCGGCGGCAGCAGCGAGGAGAGTACCTTTATGAAGTTCAAAAACAAGCTCACCCACCCATCTGCGGTGACGGAGATGAAAACCGCATTACCTTTGGAGGTTGTGGGTTCGGACTCAGGAGTGGGCACCCTTGAGGACACCTCCTGCGGGAACCGCAGCGTTCTCTAACTTGATCTGGGCAGCAGGCGCCCAGGGCCCCCCCCGGGGAAGCTCACCCAGCTGTACACTGGGGATCTGGCCCCTTAGGAACACACAGGTCGTGTTGCAACAAAGTCGAGAAAAGGGAGAACCCGTGAACTAAACTCTCGGGAATATGCCAACCAACGTGCTAGAGGCGTCGCCAGAGACAGAAAGTCGGCAGACGAAAGTATCTTCATCTCTTTGCCAGAGTGGAAAGGAGTATTTCCGAAAAGAATTCTACTTTTCAAAATGCACAAATGGTATTCCTTTTTATTAGAACGATTACAACTTTGGCTTACGGCTCATAATACTGTTTCCAGAGAACGCGCTACCGTGAACACCACCGAGGCAGCTCTGTGACGTTGTACGTTCCAGGTGGGTAGCGCCAGATCCACTCACTCGGCAACGCGTTGAGAAAACCGCTCAACCCTGGCCTACGAAACTGCAGTAGCTATTTGTTACTGGCAACATTCTAAAAGAGGTTTATTTTACTGTACTCCTTATGTACTTGAACCTAAAATCTGCTGCCACCTTTCAGTGATGACAGAACTAAAATTCTTTAAAACAGAGAAAATTTACTTCCTGTGAAGACTGCAAAAAAACAACAAACAAAACAAGCCTCTGAGTACCCTGAAACAACTAATACGCTGTGTACCCCAGATTGTGTTTTTTGGTCAGTATGTCTGACATCATGAAATTAACATCAGTTCTCGGACTGAGTTTTAGTGTAACTGAAGAAATGCTCAGTGTAACCAAACACCGGACAGGATTCCTCACGGAGTATGCTGAGGAAGGTGTACAAATAAAAAGATTAACCGCAAGAACACGAATATCTAAAAATTCTACGTGTATACATGCAGAGTAAACTCTGGGCTACGGTATACACAAGGCAGGAGTGAACGGTAGTGCCTTTAAACATAAAATATTTTTCATTATAATCTCATGTGTATATATAAAATAGAACTAGATTCTAACCGACAAATCGGAATATGTACCAGAACTTCCTGAGGACCTGACACTAGACTAGTGAGGTAATACAGGTGGCGTGAGACACCCGTCTGTTTTCCGAAGACCTTTTCAACTTTTGCCATCGACGCTAGCGCCTTCAAGGCACCGGTCCAAGTGCTCGTTAATTTGCGACTCTAGGACTTCGTTCCAACAAACAGGACAACTGACCGCTCTGCTCTGACTGGCTGAAGGGCTGGAGCTCTGAGCCGCGGCTGGAGGACGTGAACTCCGCTCGGGATCACTTCCACCACGTTGCACTTGCTCTTTCTTGATAAAAAGCTCGTCAGAAACAGACTGGTCTTCTAGCCTGGCTCGTTTACTTGGCAATCTCTCTTCGGGCCCGCTCCCGTCCGGGGCCGCGGTCACAGGTGTCGATTCCGGGGCTTTTAAAGAATTTCTCGGGGCTATCTTAGAGGAGGGGACCCTTCTGTGAGACGTGGAAGAGACAGAGTTTTTAGGGAGGTCGCCGCCTGCCCCGCTTTTTGGTGGAGATCCACTCACACTTCTGCAGGCCTTCTGGTTGGCAGCTGACACTCTAGGAAAGTAGCTGCTTACGACATTTTGGCGACTGGCAGCAAGAACAGGGGCGACGAGAGAGGTTTTTTTGCTTGGACCATTCTGTTCAGAGTTCACCTCCATTTTAGAATTAGGTCTCAGAGCTGTTGCTGAGCGGTCTTGACTTAAAAGATCTTGGGTTTTATTGACGGCATGTGAAGTGACAAATCTCCCGGACGAAGGCGAATTGCTCGCGTCTCCCAGGACGTATCCTTTCCCACTGAAAGGGATCAACAGCTGGGTCTCACCTCTGTTGGGCTGATCTGCAAAAGAAAGCAGAGGTTTTCCTGACTCGAGATCAACACGGTAACAAATGTCGAGCTAATGGACAGGTTTTTTTTTTTCAAAATGAAGAAATACGGTTTTATTCTGTAACTTCGGTCCCCACACCAACTACCTATTCGTCGGGAGGGGGACGATCTGCAGCGGTCAGGGGGCGCTGGTGGGGCAAAGGCCAGAAAACAACATCCTCTCCTATTTAGATCAGGGGTTCTACCATCCAAGGGCCACTAGCGAAGACACTTGGACCTTGAAAATCGCATAGCGGTCTTGCGGTTCCGCCCCAGGGGGAAAAGTCTGCTCCCACATGCTTCGCTTTCCTCCGGCTCGCACAAAACGAGGATGCGTCATCTCCCCACGGACGTTCTCCAGCGCCTCCGCTCACTTAACGTTTCGGATTCGAGAAGGGCAGCTTATTACGTTCCTGCATCCAATCAGCAACTTGCCAAGGGAAGAAGCATTAACTCAGCGACCTGGTTCCCTCTTCAAGAGGCAGTGACTCTGAACTTCATAGGAAACGGATAAATCTTGCAGATGAAGGACCAGCACATACATGTCATATCCTTTTCCCATTCTCCCAATGAAAACACGTCCATCCACAGAAGTCACTCGGACAGAATCCAACTGATAGGAAGGGGTGGAGTCAGGACTGATTCCGGGCATTGTTATTTGAATCCCTGTTTTTATTTTGACAATCTTTTTGCCTTCTGTTTCCCAGTGACTCAGTGAGCCCAGACCGGGAAAGGGACTTTAGTCTCTAATATGGCCAGTGCAAACCATTTCTCCCTTAGCTCCCCTCCATACAGAGCAGCCTGAGTCACACTGGCAAAGGGACTTTTTAGTCTCTGATATGGCCAGTGCAAACTATTTCTACCTTAACTCCCCTCCATACAGAGCAGCGTACGTTTTTCTACCACCATTTCAGAAAAAAACGTGATCTTTTGAGGTCCACACTTGCAAACATCTACACCAGCAACAATCCTTAAGCTCATCTAAACACCGCTCCTCCCCAGGCCGGGGCTGGCTTTCTGGGCCATCAGCCGCGGTCTCGGCAGAGGCGGAAGGACAGACAGAAGTACCTTTCTTTTCGGCCGCCGGCTGCCTTCCTAGTTTTGTCTTCCCCTTGCCTTTCCGGGCGTAGTTCTCTGGCTCCTTGATCTTCACGTAGGTGCCACCACACTTCTGCTGGTGCTCTGCCCACCAGTAGTCGTGAGCGGACGGCGCCCTGTTGGTGGCGCGTTTGACGTAGCCATAGTAGGGCTTCTTATGCCGACACGGCCCGTCACAGCGCCACCAGTGTCGCCGGTACTCATCCACCTCATCGTGGAACGTATGGTACACCTGCGCAGACAGAACGCGGTAGGCGTTAGGGGGGGCAGGTTAACGATTTCCAGAAAATACACGGGCAGCCTTTTCTCGGTTTCAACCTGGCAGCTTCCGAGAGCTCTCTGCAGGGATACCCGGGGGAAGGTGGCAACTAGATTTAGCTTCTGTTCGAAATTTCACGTTAATGGAAGGGCAGCAGTTCATACTCCAGGAACTGTGTAAAGATAGAAAACCGCGAGATTGGAAGACAAAAGAAAATATTTTCTGACTCGCCAAAAGCTCTATCACATGCTAGAAGTTTTAGAGACCAAATCGTAAAACGATCAAATATTTGGATAAAGACAAAACTGTGCATAGTGCCATGATAAGGAAGAACTGTTGCCACTGCTCAGTGGCAACTTTGTCCTCAGAGGTGACAGAACCATAGGGTCCTGGACCACCTGCTGCAAATTCTTGGCCCCTGCCACCCAGCACCCTGCGCTGTCCTGGCCTCTGCCACACCCGCTATCCACAGCCCTGCAGCTCTTTGCTCCAGTCTCTGTAACGAGCCTCATGGGGCAGCATTTTATCTGGTTAAGGCAAAGGCTCCCCAGGATCGTTTTCATCTTTGTTCCCCTAGTGGCTAACTTAGGCTCCGGCACAGTGAGTACCTGCTTGCTGCCTGGGTGAGTGGAAAGCTTCACTCCTTGACTCAAATAAAATTCTCTGCGAATGTGCTTTTTGATCCTTACATGAGATCCTTTCGTTTCACCTTCTACATGGAACCTTACTCAGAACCCAAGCAGAGGACAGATCAAAGAGGTCTGAAAGGAAAGTTAGCCCTACCACCTTGGGGGCCTGGAGGATAGCAGGGCACCATTTAAAAACCGATAATCTGGGGCGCCTGGGTGGCTCAGTCAGTTAAGTGTCTGACTTCGGCTCAGGTCGTGATCTCAGAGTTCGTGAGTTCGAGCCCTGCATCGGGCTCTGTGGTGACAGCTCAGAGCCTGGAGCCTGCTTCGGATTCTGTGTCTCCCTCTCTCTCTGCCCTCCCCCACTTGTACTCTGTCTCTCTCAAAAATAAATAAACATTAAAAAAATTTTTTTAAAAACAACAACAAAACCCCGGAAAGTGTCTTTTGAAAAAATAAATAAAAAATAAAAGCGGGTAATCCTAAATAACCCTGAGTACCTTTTTCTTCTCTCTTCTCAGTGGAATGTTATTATTGTACAAGATAAGGAGCATCTGTAGATGAGAGTTTTTTATTTTAATTTTTAAGTAATCTCCACACCCAACATGGGGCTTGAACTCACAACTTCAGGATCAAGAGTGGCACACTCTACCGACTGAGCCAGCCAGGCGCCCCAATGAGACTTTTCTTAACCAGAGACTGAACTTTCTAATAAATTCCCCTAAGGGAATGTGAAGCCTTCCATAACTCTACACCTAGTTTTATAGCACCTCTCCATCCTAAGCAAAAATCTCGTATCACTTGGCAAGCGTATCAGTAACGCACAGTATATGAGGCACAGAAGGAACTGGAGGGCAGAGATTTAGGGGCAAAGAGATCTGGAACGCCCGGCCACTTCTTCGCTTCATTTCTTGGCCAAAAAGATCAGGGAGTGGGATCTGTTTTGCTTCCAAGTCCTGTAACTCCTCCTCCAGCATGGGGATGTGACTTCTTTAACGACGTAGTCACTAAAATAAAATTGTGAAACTGGATGCCCTGTGGAGTTTGTTATAACAGGATGTAACCTGTAAAAGCAAGGGGTGTCCACTCAATAAAACCTCCTAAATGAAAACACACAGACGGCCGAGATAAAAGAATAGATGCTCTTTTTCCAAGTGAACAAGAGGAAGTATACCAGGACTTTGCTTAAAGTGAAAACACCAGTGAGGAAACTAAAAGCCTTTTGTACTGTACTAGCAGCTCCATACTTCTGCTAATTTGGATTTGAAGGGACTGATTTTTAATGCAAGCTACTTTCTTGATGTTGAAGGAACTCTATGCGATAATGGAAAGAGCTCTGGAGAAAATGAAAACCAATAGCTAGAAAAAAACACACACAGAAGGTGAACATTTCCATTTTCCACCACACTGGTCTTTACCGCCCTTTAAAGGCAGGAAATAACCAAACACACCAAAGAATTTAATCTTTGTAGGAACTAAGATTCTATTTGGTTCAGTCCAATTCGGTATTTGTTAAGGCCCCGTCGGGGCACTGCATTACACACCTTATACAGAGGTCTACAGAGAAACAAGAGCTACCCGGTGTTCAGAGGTTTGAGAGCAGAATAAAATATTATAAAAGGTACAAGAGCTGCTGAGGACATTCAAAGGAGGGAGAAGGTCTAGCCCACTGCAAAGATGAAGTGCATTTGACAGAAAACAGAGGAAATGGCCTATTTTAGGAAGAGGATGTAGGAGGAGAGGC
Organism: Neofelis nebulosa; assembly: GCF_028018385.1. Taxonomy (NCBI): domain Eukaryota; kingdom Metazoa; phylum Chordata; class Mammalia; order Carnivora; family Felidae; genus Neofelis; species Neofelis nebulosa. Next base: position 2,612,303 of record NC_080794.1, on the reverse strand, counting down.
ACAGGGGGTGGAAAGTTCACTTCGAAACAAGATAGTACAGGGGCATCTGGGTGGCTCAGTCGGCTAAGTGTCTGACTTCGGCTCAAGTCACGATCTCACGGTTTGTGGGTTCGAGCCCCATGTCGGGCTCTGTGCTGACAGCTCAGAGCCTGGAGCCTGCTTCGGATTCTGTGTCTCCCTCTCTCTCTCCCCCACCCCTGCTTGTGCTCTCTCTCTCTCTAAAATAAATAAACATTCAAAATAATTAAAAAAAAAAAAAACTAAAAAGACATTACAGTCACTTGATAAAATGCATCAGTAATAAAAACAACTGGTATTTAACTTGTGCTCAAACCAGGCTACGACGTTTTGTATTTTCTCCTCTGATCCCCCCCAAGGACCCGCAGATGAGTTCGTGCTGCCCGGGAGTACACGGGGGTGCAGAGAAGTTAGGGAGGAGGCCTCACAGTTTACCATCCACAGAGCCAGCATCTCAACCCAAACAGTCAGGACTCCTCACGCTTTTTTGACCCCAGGCTCTGCTTCCTACAATATTATGCAGAAAGAGGAATCAAGGAAGACTTTCAGTGAGTGTAACGACACATGAAACGACAGAGCACAGGAACGATCGGAGGAGGAGGCCGTAATCTGGAAAACGAAGTTAACAAAGAGACAAATGTCATAACCCAGAGGTACCACGGGCCTGCAGTAACCACGCACAACACGTCACACCAGATGTGCCGTGAGGCGACAGCAAGGGTGCTACTGTGAGGCCCAAACAAGCCAGTCAGCTTCTCTCGGCCTGTCTTACCACCCACCGTGGAAAATCCTCAAAGTCGGTACTCGTTTCCACCCTGTTGTCTATTTTTAGTGAAGCCCCAGGAAGTACAGAGTAACTAACGACTAAAAATCATAAACGCGCGCGGCTTTACACACCGTTATGTTGGCTCCGGTCAGGCGATTGATGCGATGCATATGTTTGCAGAACTCTGGGCCGTGCCCTTCCCGGTCTTTATCGTTATTAGTGACAAATAGATAGGCGTGGATCATTTCGTGCAAGAGGGTCTGAAACAGAAACATACAAATGCATTTGTTAGGGCGCTTTGGAAGAGAGAAATGCATTTTCCTTCTCTACCTGGGGACCTAACTTCCCTTGGATCACAGGCTCCTTTCAGAAACTGTTAAGTCATGAACCATTTTGCTAGAAAAATTATGTACACATACATTCACAAAACTCAGCGCATGATATCTGAAGTTCTGCAGATCCCAGGTCAAGGACTCTTGTCGCAGGAAAGCCCTTTTAATTCTTACTCAGAATCCAAAAGGAAAGATCAATGAGCTCAACTACATAAGAACTTTAAAATTCCGCATAGGGGAGAAAGCGGCATTGAGTGAAAAGACAAATTCAGAACAACGTGCAGTGCCTCTCACGGGCTACTAATTCTTCAAATATAAGACCGACTGAAGTCAACAGGAAAATGACCTAAAATCCAATTTTTAAGTGGGCAAAGGTTATAGATGGCTCACAGAAAAACGTAAATGACCCATAAACATGAAAAGAAATGTTGGACTTCATTTATAAAAATAATTACAAATTCATGCTACCTCTCGCTTATCTAGAGGAGTAAATTCCCGAAGTTTGACCTCATTAGTAAAGCTAAGGGAAGCAAATGTTCCCAGCTGTCTCTGGCAGGAGGTGCAAGATGGTATAAACCCCCACGGAAGAGAATTTGCTAAATCTCACAAAATGACAAAAGCATTTATCCCTTGACCCAGCAATACCGAGGCTAATAGGAAAGGTCATAGGTGCAAGGTATTTTCATTGTGGCATTGTTTATGGTAGCAAAACAATGCAAGTAAGTGTCTAGCAATAGAGAGCTGGTTGAATGAACTATGGAAAATCCTTACAAAATTCTATAGAGTTAAAAAAAAAATGAAAAAGATCTCTGAAATCATTTGGAGGAACCTACAGAGTACATGGTTTTAATGAAAAAGGCGAAAGGCAGAAGACAGTACACAGTATATCGTGTAAGAAGTCTGTTATGTGATCAGGAGAGGGAATAAGAATGGACATAAATATTTGCAAAACAACAATAAAAGAAAAAAGAAACTAATGGCAAGAGTATCATACAGTAATTGGGGAGTTCTGGATACAGGGATGGGGTGGGACATTTCTCTGTGTACAGCTTTCCAGAGTTTGGGGATTTCTGAATATGTAAAATTTTAAAACACACAAACAAACACTAAAACCTACTGCTCTGGTGAATAGCATCTGAAGGGAAATCCTGTGACTGGCCCAGATTTCGTCTGAGTTTGTACTTAGAGAAATTCCAAAAATCTCTGACTTAAAACAACACCATCACCACGCTCCTGCTCATTCCCACACCACGAATGCAGACGTATAGGTGCAGAATTAAAAGTATTTAAAGCTGCTGTTTCATAATTGGTCCTAAAAAATATGAAGACTTTTTTTTTTTTTTCCCAACATTTTTTATTTATTTTTGGGACAGAGAGAGACAGAGCATGAACGGGGGAGGGGCAGAGAGAGAGGGAGACACAGAATCGGAAACAGGCTCCAAGCTCCGAGCCATCAGCCCAGAGCCTGACGCGGGGCTCGAACTCACGGACCGCGAGATCGTGACCTGGCTGAAGTCGGACGCTTAACCGACTGCGCCACCCAGGCGCCCCTGAAGACGTTTTTTAAAAAGTGAAAGTCATACAGGTCTTCAAGAACAAACCTTGTTCATAATTTTTATAAAAAGAATTCCTGCCAGAAGAACCAGATTGCCATTAATGAATTGTAGGCTTATCAAATTATGCCGAACAGAGAAATGGGTGTGTCAAGCACTGTAACTTGGTCATTGTGAAAACACCCCTTTTACAACGATCGACTCTATCTCTGAAAATGAACTTAATCTTTTCAAGTAAATGCCACTCTACTAGGACTCAAATTCAAAGGGCATTCTACATTTCAATTTTGTCCAACATTCTAAAGTAATGATCAGTAACTATTCTTACAAAGGAGGAATAAATTTAGATCCCTAATTTGGGGTTCAACGGAAACATCCTGAAAGCGGCACGCGGCACCACACTGAACGTTTCTATTTTTATGTATTTTCTATTTTCCACATTTAGGCTAGATTCAAGGTTCTACTCAACACGGTCCCAAAACACCTCTATTTCCCACCACTGGGTTCTCTACCTGGCCAAAAGCAACTACTTCTAGTCCTCAATATGCCCTGAGATTCACGCCTCAATTTTGCTCACAGCATCCTATTCCTTCTGCCAAGAGTAGTTTTCCTGTACCATCTCTACTTGTCAGAATCCGATCTGTCCTATGAGGCTCAGCTCCACGTTTTCATTTGCAGCAGGAGCAATTACACAGCGGTAGTGATGAGGGGACAGGACAAGAGCTTTAGGGCCAGGGAAACTAGAGCCTACCACAAGGGTTTGTCACTTATGGTGCACAAGACCTTGGACAAGTTACAACTTGCTGCTCGTTGCTAAAATGGGGATATCCTAATCTTGTGGGGCTACGGGAAAGGCACACACTGGATTAGCTATTAACTAGATGAACACTAGTCCAAAATCTGGCATATAATATGTGCTCAATAAAGAGTGAGAGGCAGGAGTGGTGATGTGAGGTAGTAATAAAATACACGCGTATGAAGCTTTTCTTCTCTGTCCTCAACCAGACTCAGTCCTTTCCTTTCCTGAATCCTATTCATTATAATATGGGTCGCTACTTTATGTACAGGCCAGAGTCACACTGTTCTTCCGTGGGCCTTCTTACAGTGATCCGATATTGTAACTTTCTGCCAATAGCAAATGCTCACCTGACAGCACTACCACACATTTTCCATTCTCTTCTTGCCCGTTACTTTAAAAAAAATTTTTTTTGTAATGTTTATTTGCTTTTGAGAGAAAGAGAGAGAGAGAGAGAGAGACAGAGAGACAGAAGAGCGAGTGGGGGAGGGGCAGAAAGAGGGAGACACAGAATCCGAAGCAGGCTCTAGGCTTTAAGCTGTCAGCACAGAGCCCAAAGTGGGGCTTGAACTCACAGACTGAGATCATGACCTGAGCTGCAATCAGACGCTTAACCGACTGAGCCACCCAGGCGCCCCCATCGCCCATTACCTTTAAAAAGAACACTGTTCGTGTGTTTACTTAATCATTTACACAATAAATATTCATTATGCAACTACTACTCTAATTAGGGCTCCTCAGAAGGTTGATTTGGTTAATTATGTTCAACTTTTTTGTTTTATGTCTACAGTTTTTTTTCCGCTTATTCACTGAGTTACCAAGAGTGTTGTGTTTAACATCTGCAACTATGATTATGGGTCGATTATTTCTCTTTTTGCTTCTACTAATTTATGCTTCATGTAGTTTAAAGCTGCATTATTACTGTTAGAATCATTATGTGTTTTTATTTAATAGATTATTTTACCATTATAAAACGTGAACCTTTTTTTCTAGTAAAACTTCTTCCCTTAAAACCTTTAGTTTGTTACAATAGCTTTCTGTTAGGGTTTTGGATGATATACTTTTTCTGAACCTTTCACATTTAACGTGTGTGTGACTTTAAGCACACCTCTTTTAATCTAGTATGTCACTCCACGTCTTAAACCAGTGCTTAGTCCATTTACATTTAATATAATTACTGATATCGTCTTTACACCTACCCTTCTTTTTGGAGGGCTTTGTTCCTTTATTCCTCCTTTCTTTTTTATTAATCAAGTATTCCTGTTGTACCATTTTATGTTTAGTAGCTATTTACTTTTTTTTTAATTGTAAAAAAAAAAAACCACAACACAAAATTTAACATCTTAACTATTTTTAAGTGTACAGCTCGAGTGTTAAATATATTCACAGTGTTCTGCAACCCATTACCTTTTATTATCCTTAAAAACAGCATCTTTTGTATTTCCAAGCATATTTTAATGTACTTCCCATCCAGCCTCTACCACTCTATCTTCTTTGGTGCCTACGTTTCAAGTTATACAATTGGGGCAAGACAAGTCATACTGGGTATATCTTGAGGAATTTCAGACATCTTCTAAACTCAAACTAACCATAATCTGGGAGCTCCTATGGCTCCATTTTGCTAGTCAAGTGCCCTCACTCATGTGGGCTGGTTCTACCAGCTCAGCTAGATGTTCTGGGAGGACAGCGTCATTGTGGCTGAACAGAGGACAATCAAAATTTGTGTGCCTCAATAGGAAGATATGAGTCCTGATTTTGCTCTGCTTCTTAGTATGTAACTTAAACTAGCTTACTTATGCTCTCTGAACCTTAAATTTCTTCATTTATAAAAATGAGGACAACACACACATTGCACATAAACAAGGTGGCTGTAAAGCTCAAATCCGGTATTATACCTGAAAAACTTTAACTGTGAAGAGCCATAAAAATATAAGGTAACCATTATTATTGGCCCTGCAATTAAAGTTGTGAGGAAATAATTTTTTTTTTTTTACACGTATAGGTGAATTCACATCAGTCTAAATCAATAATAAGCATTTTTAAATAACTGAGGTAAGAACCAAGTTTATGCAAAGGATACCTCTACAAGATCCTTTCTCGGTCTCAACTTTAAAAGAGGTTCACTGAGCCGGATGGAACACATTCCGCCCCTCCCTTCATAGCTGCATATCCCAGCACACCTGGAAAACAACCACCACAAAAGCATTATTTACCAAATATACACAAAAGAGAAATAGAAATGAGAGAGTAAATCACTTCACACTGGTTCACACCAGGACACCCTCTTTGTCAGGAGATATTTGCACCTCACCCTAGGGAGAAAGATGTGTGAATGGAAGTGACATTCACTAGTGTCAGTAGTGACAGGCAGTGACTGTCCCTTGGCCTTGCCAGGCTGCAAGAGCCCAAAGAAGATCATCCTCTTCTGCTGCGCCCAGTCTCCTCCCTACAAACTGTAATCGGTTTGCGGTGATTACGGCCAGATCGCCATGAACACGTCTCCAAAGCGGTAACAGAAGCCTCTATGAAGGAGATTTGTTCTTTACACACAGTTTTGTATCATTATCTTAACCTGGCTTACTTAAGGCTGTCGTGTAGCACTTCAAAGACGAGCACATAGAACACAATCCCATCTTAAACTTGTTAGCTCAGTTCATGTGCAGGAATAGATGATTTCAAATTGGGACTTCTCTCCTTGGTGGGAAAGGGATCCTTTTAGACGCATCCCCTAAGATCCCTTGGGTCCAGCAATATGGAAACGGTCAACCCTGTCCCCCTTCTAACACCTGAGCTCACTACTAAGTGGTGGTGTCTTAACGAGCACGGAAAAGGACAACACCCACCCTTGGGAGGCTTCCCTGTGTCCTCAGCATTCTTTCTTTGGGGCAGACTCGCTTCTCCCTCCTGGGTCCCAAAGCACTACCATAGACAAATCTGGAATGTGTTAATGGATTTTCAAGCGAGGGGAGATTCAGAGAAATATCCTTTCGGGACCCCTGGGTGGCTCCCGCTTTCAGTTCCGGTCATGATCTCAGGTCCTTGAGTTCGAGCCCCACCTGGGGCTCCACACTCAGTGTGGAGATTCCCGGCTTGGGATTCTCTCTCCCTCTCCCCTGCCCACCCCCCCCCCCCCCACACACACTCGTGCTCACTCTCTCTCAAAAACAACAAAAAACCAAAGGAATATCCTTTTCTCTGTGTCCTTTATTTGCTTTTTAAGTTTATTAATTTCGGGAGAGAGAGCGCGTGCGCGCGAACACAGAGAGAGGGAAAGAGAATCCCAAGCAGGCTCCACACTGTCAGCCCAATGGGGGAGGGGGATGCAACTCACCAACCGTGGGATCATGACCTGAGCCAAAACCAAGAGTCAGACACTTAGCTGACTCAGCCACCCAGGCGCCCCTCACTGTGTCCTTTATAAATCAAACTCTTGGCGAGATGGGCCACACAGCTTTCCTCAAGTTGTTGGAGCACGAGAGAGAGAGAGAGAGAGAGAGAGAGAGAGAGAGAAAGAGAGAGAGAGAGGAGGGAAGGGAGAGATACACCAGGAGATGCTGGCCCAAAACAAGACCGACACCGACACTCCCCTCCACCCCCCGAATTTCACAGACCCTGGGACCACTGGGGACGGAGGAAGAGGAGAAGTTCACGGCCGGCGGCTGCAGAAGAGCTGCCAGCCGGTCTCTTTTCCCCAGAGGGGTTCGAGACTCACAGGGTCATTCGCATGCTCCACTTCACCTCGACAGCCTCCAGCTGGCCCCAGAAGAACCGATCGTTGAACTGCACAAACAGGGCCTGCAAATCCGGGGTTGGGTCCACCAACTCCCAGGACGCGTCCACCAGCGACAGGGGCGCCTGGGCCCGGTCGCGCTCCGACGCCTGCAAGTTCCACTCCTCCTGAAGCCGTAGTGCCAACACCAGATCCTCATCCATCTCTGCCGGGATCCCAGGCGGCGTTCGCCGCCGTTAAGCGGGCCCCCGGGGGAGGCCGCGACTCCAACTCTCTGAAGCGGCGGCGGCGGCCTGACCCGGCTCCTAGGAGATACCGGCTCTCGGGCTGCTCTCGGGGCAACCCGCCGATCTCGCGAGAATTCAAGAATAACCGGCTCGAGAACGAGAACTGAATTTGCCCCAAACGCCGAAGCCAAGATTCTGCGGCTTAAAGTAGAGAACTCAGCATGACACCTCTTAGTGGGCTCAAAACGTGGGTTCCCAGGCCTTGGTCTAGAGGAAGGTTTCAAGAAACCGGTTACCGCCTTTACGCTTCGCCACTAACTTCAAATACCAACGTCACGCTCAGAACATGCGCAGTACCCACGTCTCGCTGCCTCGCCCTCCACTCTCTTCCGCAACAGAGCCTCCGGCGCGTGAGCCCTAGCCGCTGGCGTTCCCGCGCAGGCGCGCTGTCTGCGCTCGGCCCCTGCGCAGGCGCAGTCTGAAACTCAGCCCCGGGCGCAGGCGTACTCGTCTCCCTTCCGTCCTGCTTCCTCAGCCCTGGAGCTCCGCGGGACTTGGGTGGGTCTCGACCGCGGCGGCACCTGCGGAGGCGGTAGTGACAGCGACTGCGTGAGACTCGGGGGGAAATGGCGATGGCGATGTCGGACAGTGGGGCGAGCCGTCTGCGGCGGCAGCTGGAATCGGGGGGTTTTGAGGCCCGGCTGTACGTGAAGCAGCTCTCGCAGCAGTCGGACGGGGACCGGGACCTGCAGGAGCACCGGCAGCGCATCCAGGCGCTGGCGGAGGAGACGGCGCAAAACCTGAAGCGCAACGTCTACCAGAACTACCGGCAGTTCATAGAGACTGCCCGCGAGATCTCCTACCTGGAGAGCGAGATGTATCAGCTCAGCCATCTGCTGACGGAGCAGAAGAGCAGCCTGGAGAGCATTCCGCTTACCCTGCTCCCGGCTGCCGCCGCCGCCGCCGGGGCCGCCGCGGCCTCTGGAGGAGAGGAAGGAGGAGGTGGCGCGGGGGGCCGAGACCACCTGCGGGGCCAGGCTGGCTTTTTTCCTACACCCGGGGGCGCCTCCCGCGACGGTGCGGGTCCGGGCGAGGAAGGGAAGCAGCGCACTCTTACCACCCTGCTTGAGAAGGTGGAAGGTTGCAGGCACCTGCTGGAGACGCCAGGGCAGTACCTGGTGTACAACGGGGATTTGGTGGAATACGAGGCGGACCACATGGCCCAACTGCAGCGGGTGCACGGCTTTCTCATGAACGACTGTTTGCTGGTGGCCACCTGGCTGCCTCAGAGGCGTGGGATGTATCGCTACAACGCCCTCTATCCCCTGGATGGTTTGGCCGTGGTCAATGTCAAGGACAACCCGCCCATGAAAGACATGTTCAAGCTGCTAATGTTTCCCGAGAGCCGTATTTTTCAGGCGGAAAATGCTAAAATCAAACGAGAGTGGCTGGAAGTGCTGGAGGAAACCAAGAGGGCCCTCAGTGAAAAAAGACGCAGGGAACAGGAGGAGGCAGCGGCCCCACGAGGACCACCGCAGGTGCCTTCCAAGGCCAGTAACCCATTTGAGGACGAAGACGACGACGAACCAGCTGTTCCTGAGGTAGAAGAAGAGAAGGTGGACCTCTCAATGGAGTGGATCCAGGAGTTGCCTGAAGACCTGGATGTCTGTATCGCCCAGAGGGACTTTGAAGGGGCCGTTGACCTGCTGGACAAATTGAACCATTACCTGGAAGATAAGCCCAGCCCACCGCCTGTTAAAGAACTAAGGGCCAAAGTGGATGAGCGCGTCCGACAGCTCACGGAGGTGCTAGTTTTTGAACTCTCCCCAGATCGTTCCCTGAGAGGTGGTCCCAAGGCTACCCGAAGGGCAGTTTCTCAACTAATCCGGCTTGGCCAGTGCACAAAGGCTTGTGAGCTGTTTTTGAGAAACAGGGCAGCAGCTGTGCATACCGCAATCCGCCAGCTTCGCATCGAGGGTGCCACTTTACTCTACATCCATAAGCTATGCCACGTCTTCTTTACGAGCCTTCTTGAGACTGCAAGGGAATTCGAGACGGATTTTGCAGGCACTGACAGTGGCTGCTACTCTGCCTTTGTGGTCTGGGCGAGATCAGCCATGGGCATGTTCGTGGATGCTTTTAGCAAGCAGGTGTTTGACAGTAAGGAGAGCCTCTCTACAGCGGCTGAGTGTGTCAAAGTGGCCAAGGAGCACTGTCAGCAACTGGGTGACATCGGACTGGACCTCACCTTCATCATCCATGCCCTTCTGGTGAAAGACATCCAAGGGGCCTTGCACAGTTACAAAGAAATTATCATAGAAGCCACTAAACATCGCAACTCTGAGGAGATGTGGAGGAGGATGAACTTGATGACTCCAGAGGCCCTGGGTAAGCTCAAAGAGGAGATGAAGAGTTGTGGGGTGAGGAACTTTGAGCAGTACACCGGGGACGACTGCTGGGTGAACCTGAGCTACACGGTGGTTGCTTTTACCAAACAGACCATGGGCTTCTTGGAAGAGGCACTGAAGCTGTATTTCCCCGAGCTGCACATGGTACTTTTGGAGAGCCTGGTGGAGATCATTTTGGTCGCTGTGCAGCATGTGGATTATAGCCTTCGGTGTGAGCAGGATCCAGAGAAAAAGGCCTTTATCAGACAGAATGCATCCTTTCTATATGAGACCGTCCTCCCCGTGGTGGAGAAAAGGTTTGAGGAAGGTGTGGGGAAACCTGCCAAGCAACTCCAGGACCTGAGGAACGCATCTAGACTTATTCGTGTGAACCCCGAAAGTACAACATCAGTGGTCTGATGCTCGCGTCGTGGGTATATGTATACGTATATGTTGCTCATATATTATTTATATTTATATATTAAGTTGCATTAGCATATTCTTTATAGTCTCAAACACAGCTTAAAAATAAAAGATGCCCTCTCAAACAGAAATGCAGAATCAAAAGGAAAAAGAAAAGAAAGTTCCAATTAAGCCCCAATGACAAAACATTGGAATTGTTAAAATACATGCTTTCCTTTTAAGTTATGCTAAGAATATGTTGTCATACTGCAGCATTTCAGTGTATCCTTTGAGTCAAAACACACTTCCTTACAGTATATTTTATGCAGCACAGAGAAATCATATCTAAAATACGTAGGGTTTAAGTATGTTGTGAAGTTTCCCCGTTGACTAAAATGTTAGGTTTCTTAAAGGGTACAGTTCCATACAAAACACCCTGGTTCATATACTTCCCCACCTTAAAATGTGATTGAACAACTTTGGGAAAAGAAAGGAATTGAGAAGATTGGTTTTAGGGTACATTTTGGTCAAAAGAATTCCTTCTTAAAAGTGGCTAGTTTGTGGACTCCAGTACTTGGAACCTTCTAGAATACAAGGGGGAGCTTTCATAAAAACAGTTCAGCAAACATTTCCAACGTCATTTGAATGGCTGATTATTTTGAGCTGCTAATTAGCAGCTTTATGATACTTGATTTGGGAGCATTTACTTGAATCTTAAGGACTATGGTAAAAAACATTTTCAACATGTTCCTGAACTGTGTGAATTTCCAGCTGGAGCTTTTGTCTTTATCATATTAAAAAAATAAAAATGATTAAAGAATTAGGACAGACTGAGGAACCTGGCAACCGCCAGTGATTTTTAGCTGCCTCCCCCGGTTTTTTCCGTGTAAATTATATAGTGGCTCAGACTTCATGCAAATGGGAGAAAAGTATACATGGAAATATTTATGTAGATTTCAGGTCTGGGTGGATGGGAAAAGAGAAAAAATCATATGCACACCCTATAGTGTTCTCAAGTATGACTGCTTTGAGCAGAGATCTGCTTTTGGTTTTTTTTGTAACAAAGTAGAGAACAAAAAAGACCCTGTGCCCAAAGCAAAGGGAGGAAACGAACTTTTGGTGACTCCTACTGCATGTTTCATGTTTTATATTTTCCTTTATTCTTAAAAGTGAATATAATGCTTCAGATTGTTTAGTGAAACAAAAATAGCTCAAGATATTTGAGCCTCCCAAGGTTTCTGAACTACTGTTTCTACTGTACCTTGAGCATATCTCTCATCCGTGGAGAGAAATTGTGCTCAGGTTCATTTTTCCACTAGCTTTCAGTTGTGATTCTTGTCCAAAAGTGCCATTTCTGATGCCACGGACTTCAAAAGGTCATATCTTTTTCCTGAATTAAAATAGTGATATTCAGACTGGAAATTAGGTAAAACTTAAAATTGCTTCCAAGAGTGGCTTAGGGTTGCGAAGCTCCTTGACGTCATTACTCATTGGCAGAGGAGCCCTTTTATTTATTTTTAGCGATGCCTTTTAAGGGTGGAAAATTATCAGAGTTACAGATTTTCTTTGATTAATTTTTCACATACAGTTAGGATTTTCTAGATAACAAAAAAAAAAACAACTATAAATTGTCTTTTTTAGGATCACTGGAAACATGAATTTGATAAAAACTTTTACGATTACTTTGTGCAACTTATGGTTTCTAAAATTATATTGTGTGAAATACATAGCGTGTAAATATTTGATGTTGGGTCCAGGAAATGATACTTTGGAAGTCAAAACTTAAGGCATGAAGTTGTAAAAACTTAAATGTATATACTCAGATAATTCAAATGGTTGCGTCTTCATAGAACCGTTTGCTTTTTAAAACTGGAAGTACAGAATTTTCTTCTGGTAAAATCTGTGTGTTCCTTGATCAGAGTTATAGTTGTTGGTGATTCAATTACCGTGGGAAGTTGATCAAAGACCACCACCAGTGTTACAGTGTACCTTTGTGCCAAGGCAGAGCCATTACATTGCATTCCCCAAAGTGGAGTCAGAGCTCTTCTCTAATTCTTGTTTCCTTAGATTCCCAAATGCTAACAATGGAATGAAATTGTCCAAAAATATATAGTACGTGCTGTAATATACCACCGAAGAGTTGATTGCCTTTGCTTGTTTGCCTCAAACAGAACACTGTCGCTCGAGCTTGGAATCACAGACTTGATTGAATTCATTACTGTTGCAAAAAAGACACCCTGTGGTATTAAGTCTCTCTTTGATTAAAGCCTCATTGAATTTAAAGTGCTGAACACTCACTTTTCTTTAAAATACTACCTATAGTTAAGTTATCGGCACTTGTATTTTGCAACTTGCTTACCTGGGATTGGGAATTTGGGGCTTGACATGTAGGATAAAATCAGTACATGTACATCTTGCTTATTGATATGCTGTGATACGAGGGAATCTGAAATGTTTTATCAAAATAAAGCTTAAAATTTTTCTTACGCTGGATAAAATTGGTATTACAATGTTATATCTCTCTTCTTTAATTAGGATTCAGTATTCTTACATTCTTGTTACTGAAATACTGTTTCATGAGCCCAGGTTTTGTTTTTTTTGGTTTATTTTTGTATATGGGGATGATAGGAAGCTGTTAGCTAATTGAAATAAGTGTTCTGCTTACTATCCGAATTGTGATCAAATCAGATCTGTTTTGGGGGGGCTCTCTTGAGTGGGAAATTTCAGACACACAAAGTGTGAATTGGCTCTAAAAAGTGGGTTTGAGGCCATCTGCACATCCTAAATGAAGGAAATATAATGTCGGCCATGTGACCCAGGACCTAGGAACATAAATGACAAGGGTCTGTTTTTTTAATACATATAGATCCTGAGGGAGCTTTCACATATGATTGATTTAAGAAGTAAAAGTATTTGTTGAATGCCGTGCCTCACATGGACCATAATGTGGGGTGGGGAGGACAAAATAAATTTGAGCATGCTTTCTCTGAAATGCTTGAGACTTGGAAAAAATAGAGAATAAAAAATTGGAAAAAAATAGGTTGGAAAGTAAATGAAATACACAACAGTGTGATGCAAATTACATCAATTAAATAATTGAGTGCAGACAGCGTTGCAAAAAAACCCCAAAGCCCTGTGTGTTGTCATTTTCGTGCTCAGTAATTTCGTGGGAATACTGAAAAGGAAGAGGGCAGCATTGTTTTGAGAAGTTTGGAGAGTCCTCATGGATTTGTTGGCCTTGGAGCTGGCCCTTGAAGGATGGACAAGATTTAAATGCACAAAGGAAAAGGAAGAGCAAAGGTGAGCAGGGACACAGAAACGGGAGTACCTGAGGCACAGGCTAGGATGGGCTGCAGGGACACACGGAAGATGTTTCAAATATTGGAGGCAAGAAAGGTGGGGTCATTAATTCGTGCTTATTAAGAAAGCTTGAGCCCACGCAGAAAGGCGTGAGGTAAAAAGGGTCATTGCACCCAAGCCCGGTGACCCACTCACCAGAGGTGGCCTCTCAGAAGAGTTTCTCGTACATTTTTTTCCCTCAGAAATTGGACTGGGGACACCTGGATGGCTCAGTCCGTTGAGCGTCTGACTTTGGCTCAGATCATGATCTCACGGTTCATTGAGTTCAAGTCCCACATAGGGCTCCTAGAAATAAATACTTTAAAAAAAGAAAGAAAGAAAGAAAAAAGAAATTAGACTGTAGTATACATTACTGTTCCGTATCTTGCTTTTACTCACCAATTCAGTATTTTTAAGACTTTTACGTGAATACCTGTAGCTACACCTACTGGGTTTTGGTTTGTTTTTTTTTTTCCTGTGATTTAAACAGTATTCAGTCACACTGAATGGATTTATCATGATTTTGCATTTTCCAATTACAATACTTTGTTGGCTTCAGGTTTTTATGATTACAAAAACTCCTGAAAAAAGTTCCCTGTACATCTATCTTTGCTTACATGCGTGAATATGTCTATAGGATGCATTTCTAGAAATTGCTCTACCAAACTCTACCTTAAATTTAGGCAAACATTGCTAAATTGCTCATTAGGCAAGTTGAACCATTTTACCTCGTCCCAACTATGTACAGTACCTGTCCACATTTATTCATCCAGTTTTAAATAATCAGATTATTCTTATTAGTAATACAATTTATTTATTTTTACTAATCCTATCGGTGAAAAACTAGTACCTAGTTTCGTTTGTAATTTTTATGAGTGAGGTGAGCAATTTCATATTTTTTTAAGCTACCCGTTTATGTTCTTTGCCATTCTTAGATTATCTTTGTGTTACCATTTTGCCGGATTCTATTGAATACTTGGGAAATTCATGAGTACGAAATGCTGTCAGTTTTTCCTACTGTCATTTATTTATCTACTTATGTAGTATAGTAAATTAAAAAATTTTTTTAATGTTTTTTTTATTTTTAAGAAGGAGCACAGGTGGAGAGGGGCAGAGCGAGAGAAACCGAAGCAGGCTCTGTGCTGTCAGCGCAAAGCCGGATGTGGGGCTCGAACCCTCCAACCATGAGATCACGACCCGAGCCAAAGCCAGATGCTCAACCAACTGAGCCGCCCAGGCACCTCTGTAGTATAGTAAATTTTAATTGAACCCAGGTATACCTGGGGTTTTTTTCTTCTCTGTTTTCCATCAGGCTTAGAAAGACCTTACTAGTCAGATTCTTACCCTACCCAGATTCTAAAAATGTCATGTTTTTGCTCACTTTAATATTTGATTTTTTCCCACTTATAGTTCATTTTAAAGAATGATGTAAGAATCCCATTTTCCCACAATAAGCATGTTGTTTTCACAGTTTTTAATTGTCCTTTTTCCTCACTGACTAGAAGTGCCATTTTAATAATACATTACATTTGGGGGTGCCTGGGTGGCTCAGTCTGTTGGGCATCTGATTTCGGCTCAGGTCATGATCTTGTGGCTCGTGGGTTCAAGCCCACATTGGGCTCCGTGCAGACAGCAATGAGCCTGCTTTGGATCCTCTGTCCTCCTCTCTCTCTGTTCTCCCCTGATCGCTCTGTCTCCCTCTCAAAAATAAATAAACATTAAAAAGGAAAAAAAAATATATTACATTTGTGCTAGGTGTGTATCTGAGTACATTTTTAGGCTCTGTATTCTGTCTCACTGATATTTCTATTTCTGTGCCATTATCAAGCTGTTTTAGTTACCTGTAGGTTTGTACTATAATTTAGTAACGTGGCACTGGCCTCATTCTTCCCCTGTTTCACATACTTATTAGTCAAGTTGCATTTTGAATAATTTTATGATGTTCTCTACCACCCCCCAAAAGAGTTGGCATTCTGATTGGAATCATATTGAGTCTGTAGGCTGATTTGTGGAGAATCGATATCTTTGTAATTTTGAACTGTATAATTCCTATTCAGGTATACAAGCAGTTATTCCATGTTTCAGTAGCATTTGCAAATTCTCTTCAGGTAGATCTTGGTGAGCACGTTTCTTGGTGAGCTTATTTCTTGGTACTTCCTCTGTTAATGCTTTGGGAACAGAACATTTACCCCCATTATGTTTTATGACTGTTTGTAGGTAGGAAACGTACTGTTTTTTAATTACAGATATTGCAACCAGTGCCTTAATTAAGTTATGAGTTTTAATAGTTTCCCAGTTGTTTCTTTGGAGTTTTCAAGTATATAATCACATCACCTGCAAATAAAGATCATTTTGCCTCATTTCAATTTTTACACATCTTACGTAGTTTTCTTAGTATCTGTATTAAGTTGAACATCCAGAACTAGGTTACATCACTCTTTTTGCTTGATATTCCTACCTAAGAATTAGGAATTATACTGGATGTGTATCTGGTAGGAGCGTTTTTCCTATTTGTCCATTGAAGCCTGACATTGGCTTTTGGTCATTATGTTAAGGAAGTGATTCCCTATTCTTGTTAACTAACAGTTGTTTTTATTTTTTTTAGGTCCGGGATGCATTCTGAAATACCAAATGAATCTTAGCGTCCGCTGAGCTCATTGTGATTTTTCTTCTACGTCATATTAATTGGATAAGTTTTTAAAATCGATTTCCTAACACTGAACCACACTTACACCCTGTGAATTAATTCTATTTGGTTGCAATATATAATTGTTTTAATATACTGCCTGATTCTAATGAAGACTTCATTCACATTTTTGTATCAGTATCCATTAGCAATATCGGTCTATGATGGTGTGTGTGTGCTTTGTCATGCTTATGTCATTCATGAGGTGCGCGGGGCCTGACAATAATGATAATGAAATGATAAGACACATTCTCATTTCTTTCAGTCCCCAAACAGAATGAAAAATCAGACAGTGTGACACAGCTGGCTTGTAGCCCCTCAAATCAGAATTAGTCACTCTAAGCTTATAGGACAGTTAGAGCTCTTACAAAAAGAGATAAGGAGGCGTTCCATTGACCCTCCTCTCCATTCCATTTTACTCTTTAACAGAGTTGTACGGGACATGCAAGATACATGTATGTTAAATATATTCCCATTATGTTGAGAAACACATGTATGTTTTAATCTCACACCACACATACAGAATATTTGCATTTCATTTTTTCTCATCGGCTTCCCTAGAGCAGTGTTGGGCATAACATAGACACTTGATAAATGCTGATTAATGAATATTATTGACTGGATGATTCGAATAACTAATGACAGTTCTCGGTTATGAAGGTCCTAGTTTGCACCGGGCCCTTTCCAGGCGTTATCTCATTTGACCCTCACAGTAACTCTGGAAGATAGCAATTGTTCTAGTCCTTGTCCAGCTAAGGAAAGAGACAGAGAGGTTGCTGTTTGGCCAAAGCATCTCCCCACTGAGCATGAGAGGCAGTGCTCAAGGCCAGGTCTGTTCAACACCAAAGCAACATTCTCTACACTCCACCTTTAACCCTACCACTACTAATACACAGAATTCTTTCAAATTGGTGTTTCTTTGTACATTTTCTGAAGATGAAATTTTCTTGACATGTGGCTCCATCAATAAGAATCAGAATATTTAGGGCACCTGGGTGGCTCAGTTTGTAGTTAAGCGTCTGATCCTTGATTTCGGCTCAAGTCATGATCTCACAGTTTGTTAGATCAAGTCCCACATCGGGCTCTGCACTGACAGCACAGAGCCTGCCTGGGATTCTCCCCCGCTCACACGTGCTCTCTCTCTGTCTCTCTATATATATCAAAATAAATAAACAAACATTTTAAAAAAGAGAATCAAAATATTTGACATGGAAAAAATTCAAGTATGATAAACAACATGCAAACCTTCCTTTGGAGAACCATTTATCCATGATTACAGCACCTTTAACAGGTTATTTTAGCTAATCTTCACATCAGTCTCTGAAGGCATTAAGGTTTTGTGAAGTTAAGTAATTTGCAAGTAATTCAGCCTGTAAAGAGTTCCCATAAGTAGCCTAGATGGGATTTGAACTCAGACAGACTTTCTTCTAGGGTTGGCTTCTGAGCCAGTAGGCTAGATTATTGGATTTTGTCTGATGGTTGACATCTCACTAGTATAGATCACTCTTTATTTCAAAGGTTTATCCATTTACAGTTGTAAGTATTCTGTTAAAGTTAATGGTGTTTTGACAGAGGATATCATAATTTATAATTTCCTTAAAGTGGCAGATTTGAGTTAATGAGATAGATAGAACCAGATTATTTGCATTAGCACCAATTTGGGTTTTTTTAAAGATATTTTATTTCTTTGTTTATTAAGTAATCTCTATGCCCAATGTGGGACTCAAACTCATGACCCCAAGATCGAGTCACATGCTGCACCAACTGAGCCAGCCAGGCGCCCCATTAACACTGACGTGTACATTAGTGAATTCTTTGCAATTGGCAAAATTAAACAGTCTCAAACTTGAAGAAATTTCACTGGGCATGAAGATACATATCACTTAGCTGTTTAGATGAACCTTCTAAACAGGTGAGTAGGTGTCATTTAAGTAGGAAAGTTGCAGGACAAGAGCTTATGTCTTAAATGTCACATTTGATTACTTTTACCTAATATGTTGACTTACCCTCTCTAGCTAAACATGTCCCTCAAAGTTACAGGATCCACGCCAATGTTGAAGTGTCTCTAAAATATTTGTGTGTGTAGCCTCAGCCATTGCTAAGGGGAATTACAGTAAACTGGGTCACTGGCACTTTGGCGATATTTACAGATTGGAAATAATTACAGAGCTATGGGGCACCTGGGTGGCTCAGTCGGATGAGCATCCAACTTCAGCTCAGGTCATGATCTCATGGTTCATGAGTTCGAGCCCCACGTCAGGCTCTCTGCTGTCAGCACAGAGCCTGCTTCAGATCCTCTGTCCCCCTCTCTCTGACCCATCCCCCGCCTCAAAAATAAATAAAACATTTTAAAAAATACAGAACTATACAAACCATTTGACCCTACGATCCATTTCTGGAGATTTACTCTACAAAAATATTAGCATACTTCCTAAATTAAATTTACTCCATAAACTTATGTGATTTACGAATCAGATTTTTTTAAGTTTATTTATTTTGAGAGGGAGCCAGCAGGGGAGGGGCAGAGAGAGAGGGAGAGAGAGAGAATCTCAAGCAGACTCCACACAGTTGGCACAGAGCCCAAGTCAGGGCTCAATGCCACGAACTGTGAGATCATGACCTGAGCCAAAACCACGAGTCAGAGGCTAAACCGACTGAGCCACCCAGGCCCCTGTAAATAAGTTTGTAAGAACACTTCTAGTTTCCAGTTTTGCATGTAAGCCCAGAAGTCTCCCTCTGTCCTGATAAGTAAAAGCTGAAGAGACTGAAAAAGCAGCCAGTCTTCTTGGATCCACAAGTGGGGGTGGGGGTGGGGCACGGCTGGGGTCCGCCCCCAGACTGAAGAGACCAGTTGGCAGATATAGGATGTCTTATCTCACTAGAGCAGAAAGAAGTTTAGGGTAGAAACCAGTGCTGGGGCAGAGAAATCTGAACTCTCACTGGAGGCTCAGTGCCCAAAACTCTGAGAGTTAACTCCAGGGGGACCCCCACTGATGAGGGAAACAAAGGCAAGAAAAATGTCATTTAAATTAAATGCCCTTACAGCCTGCAGCCCATTGACAGATGTCAGTGTAATACTCCCCAAGACGTTCATGGCTGCCTTAATGCTTAATGTTGACACTTCCTTAAAAACTAAAAGCAACCTTACCTTGACAATAGCTAAATCTTCAGGGTCCTGGGAGACCCTGCTTTCAGCATCCAAAAACTCCTTGGAGACCTCCGTTATCTATACGTCCCTTCCCTCCCTCCACAAACTTAAAAGTATATAATCAGTCATTCCTCATAACCCCAGTGCAACTCTTTCTGCCTACAGTCCTGTCCCTGTGCTTTAATAAAATCATCTTTTTGCACTAAAGTAGTCTCAAGAATTCTTTCTTAGCTCGCGAACCCCACTTCAAATTTCATCACCCACCATATTGTGAAATACACCTCCTTCTAGGTTCTCCTAGTATCAGAGGAAAATCCCCAGAGGCTTCCAGCAGGGGGCGGGGCAAGGTACTTCCTGAAAGAGGATTGAGCGCTCTTTTTCTTAACAAGGCCCGCCCTCAGGGGAGACTAGTTAACCAGAGCCTAACCTACTGGGGTATCATCAGAGCCTAGCTGACTGGGGAAGGGAATACCCAACCCCAGCCCACTCTAGCCAGCCTGTCCCACCCGAGGGGGGCGAAAACAGCTGAGAAACACTTCTGAAATTCACTAAAGACAGACCTCCTCATTGGATAGTACAGCCCTGCTCCCCCCGACTCACCATATCACTAAAGGCCTATTTACAGCAGTTCCTTTCTTCCCTGGGAACCCCATGTGCAGCCACCAAGAAAAAAATGACAAGGCGTCTCAAAAGGCAAAAACAGAATTTGAAGAGACAGAGCAAGCATCAGAACCAGACATGACAGGGTCCGTTGAATTGAAAACAGACTGGGAATTGAAAACAACCATGATTAAAATGCTAAGGCCTCTAACGGATAAAGAAAACAGCCTGCAAGAACAGATGGGCAGCAGTAATGCAGAGATGGAAATCTTAAGAAAGAACAACAACAACAAAAATGCTAGAGATAAAAGCAACTCACAAAAGCCCACATCGTAGTGGAAATGAAGAGCGCCTTTGATGGGCCTCTTAGTAGACTGGACCTGGTTGAGGAAAGCTGCAGGATGTATCAACAGAATCCTTGAAAACCGAAAAGCAAGGAAAACAAAGACTGAAAACCAACCAAACAAACACAGAACAGAATATCCAAGGACTGAGGAACAACTGTAAAAAGTGTAACAGGGGCCCCTGGGTGGCTCAGTCGATTAAGCATCTGACTCTTGATTTTGGCTCATGGGTCCTGGGATCGAGCTGACAGCACAGAGCCGGCCTGGGATTGTCTCTCTCCCCTCCCCTACTCATGCTTTCTCTCTCTCTCAAAACAAATAAACATTAAAAACAAAGTGTAACATATCATAATGAGAATACCAGAAGGAAAAGAAGAAGGAAGAAACACAGAATATTTGAACGGGTTTCACTGAAGCAGTGTTTGTATCAGCAAAGGAATGGAAACTACCCAGAACCGTATCAAACTTCAGTGCGCATGCACAGTGTAATACCATGCAGCTTAAAAAGGAATGCCCTCTCCAGGTACCGAGGTGGAAACATGTCTTAAGTAAGTTGTTAAGAGGGGTGGCTGGCTGGCTTAGTGGGCAGACCCCCCTCATCTTGGGGTCATGAGTTCAAGCCCCATGTTGGGTATAGAGATTACTTAAAAAAGATTTCTTAAAACAGGGGTGCCTGGGTGGCTCAGTCAGTTGAGCATCCTACTCTTGGTTTCGGCTCAGGTCACGATCCCAGGGTCGTGGAATCGAGCCCCACGTCAGGCTTTGCACTGAGTATGGAATCTACTTGGGATTCTGTCTCTCTCTCTCTGCCTCTGCCCCTCTCCCCCACTTATGCTCTCTCTCTCTCTCTCTGTCTCAAATAAATAATAATAATAAATTCATTACTTAATTAAATAAAAATATGTTGTTAAGTATAAGACAACATACAGAATAATCCTACAGTGTGCTGCTTTAGGAGTAAAAAAGGAGAAAATACAGTTGTATATTTGCAGAGAAATTCTGAAGGGGTCTGGGCAGCTAGAACTGAGTAGATGGAGACAGGGATAGAGATGCACTGTAGATTGGTTTTGTTTCGTTTTGTTTTAGTACTTGAATGTATCACTTTTTCAAACCATTAAATAAGAAAAAGAAAATTAAGTACGTGATGTTAAAAATTAGATCCACTCTGTGTTCTGTGCTACATCTTTCCAGCACTTTTGTTTTATACACTATGTGTGAGGTCTAAGGATACTTATTATTTTTTTTAATGTTTATTTATATTTAGAGAGAGAGAGAGAGAGAGAGAGAGAGAGAGCGCGCACAAGCGGGGGAGGGGCAGAGGGAGAAGGAGACACGGAATCTGAAGCAGGCTCCAGGCTGTCAGCACAGATCCCGACGCGGGGCTTGAACCCACAAACTGTGAGATCATGACCTGAGCCGAAGTCAGATGCTCAACCGACTGAGCCCCCACTAAGGATACTTATTTTTAAAGACTTTTTATTTTGAATTTTTCAACACATAGACAGTAACAGAGCAGTGTCCTCGTTACCAAGCTTCAAAAATTGTCAACATTCGGCCAGTGTTGTTTCACCTGTACCCAACAGCTCCCCCCACCCCACCCCATCTCCACTGGTTGTTGTTAATTATTATTATTACTTACAGTTTTGCTGGAGATAAGCTTTGAACGCACTGGAATGCATAAATCTTGGCTCGAAAATTTGGAAAAATGGTTCTGCGGATGTAACAACTCCCCAGTAAAGATGTAAAACGTTTGTGTTTTCCCACGTGGCGATGGCGTTACCTTTCTTGCGTGGAGCACTGTGCTTGTTCTTGCCCTTACCTCAGGTTCTTTTTCTGGAAAAGAAAACCAAGTATGTTTTCAAGCATACTTGAGAGTAGTAACACTTAGACCCCATTGTTTGGAGCTCGAAGGTCTCAGTCAGGTACGCTGGGGAGGATGTTAGGGGAATCTGGGGTGGGTGATTCTAGTCTTTCTCTAAGAGATGAAACATCTAAGGTTGGACTGTCCCATATGTAGTCACTTAGCCACATGTGGCTGTTTAAATATAAATTATCAAAGGACGCCTGGGTGGCTCAGTTGGTTGAGCGTCCGACTCTTGATTTCGGCTCAGGTCACGATCTCACAGTTTTGTGAGTTTGAGCCCCATGTTGGGTTCTACGCTGACAACAAGGAGCCTGCTTGGGATCCTGTCTCTCTCCCTCTCTCTCTGCCCCTCAGCCTCTCATTCTCTCCCTGTCTCTCTCAGAATAAATGAACTTTAAAAATATATACAAATTATCTAGGGGTGTCTGGGTGGCTCAGTCAGTTAAGCCTCCGACTTCAGCTCAGGTCATGATCTCATGGTTCGTGAGTTCGAGCCCCCTGTAGGGCTCTGTGCTGACAGCTCAGAGCCTGGAGCCTCCTTCGGATTCTGTGTCTCCCTCTCTCTCTGCCTCTCCCCCACTCTCACTGTGTGTCTCTCTCAAAAATAAACATTAAAAAATATAAATATATATATATATATATATATATATACTATTAATAATAATAATAACAATAAACTCAGTTCCTTGGATATACTAACCACATTACTAGAGCTAAGGAGTCACAGATGGCTAGTGTATACCCTATCGGACTATGCAGTTATAAAACATCTCCATCATTACAGAATATTCTACTGGACAGCACTGATCTAGGGCATGGATGAGGGGTGAGAGGGACAGAGAGGGATGGGGGGGAGAGAGGGACAGAGAGAGGGAAAGAGAGGGAGGTAGAGGGGGGGACAGAGAGGGATAGAGAGGGAGGGGGGGAGAGAGGGACAGAGAGAGGGAGGGAGACAGAGAGAGAGAGAGAGGGACAGAGGGGAGGGAGAAAGGGAGGGAGGGGGGACAGAGACGGGGCCTAGCGGGGTGGGAGGTGGGTCGGGCACTGACAGGAAAGCCATGGGCAGCCGGAAGCCCTAGCCGCCTCACCTGAGAACCTAAGGCTCCCAGTCCAGGGCTGTTCCATCCCCAGCAGGGTCCTAGGGCTTCTGGAGTCACGCCATCCCCCATGGCCCGGTGGTGTCGCTGCCCCAGCTCTGGGCCTTTGCCTGGGTTCCGGCTGCTCTGGCCATTAGCCCCCTGGCCCGAGATTTTTGTTTTGTCTTGTTTTTCACGGAAACAAGAATTGGACTTTATAGTCTTGTTAGTCCATGATTCTTTCACAAAATTCATGTGAATGGAACCGGGAGACGATTTACTCCCTCGTGTCGCTGACCTTCCACGGGGCCCACTTCCCTTGTTGATGAAAAGGGGGTAATCCTCACATGACCCTCTGCACACTCGTCCCGAGCACACAAAGAGTTAATGTTTTGGGGCACCTGGTGGATCGGTTGGTGGAGAATCCGACTCTTGGTTTGGGTTCAGGTCGTTTCCCCAGGGTTGTGGGATAGAGTCCTGTGCGGGGCTTTGCAATGAGAGGGTGGAGCCTGCTTGGGATTCTCTCTCTGTCTCTGTCTCTGTCTCTCTCCTTCTGACCCTTCCCCTGCTTGCACGCACTCTCTCTCTCTCTCTCTCTCTCAAAAAAAAAAAAAAAAAAAAAAGAGCTAATGTTTGGAAGGCACTTCTAGAAGTGCCTGGCACACAGTAAGTGCCCGGTGTTACTCAAATAGAACAAGTCGCAAGTCTTCCCTCTGCAGGGGACACAGCCAGCCCGTCAAGGCCTGACATGAGCCCAAGGTCCCCCGGCTCCCCACCTGCTTCCCCCAAATTAAGCTCCTCAGTTCAGACGCTGTTGCACAAGACAAGGAGTGTGCTGGGTGATAGTCACCTTCGGTTTTTTGAGCATAACATTACCTTCCGTTTTAATAAGCGATTTTTACACTTAAAAAAAAATGTTGATTTATTTTTGAAGGAGAGAGAGACAGCGTGTGAATGGGGAAGGGGCAGAGAGCGAGGGAGACACAGAATCCGAAACAGGCTCCAGGCTCCGAGCTGTCAGCACACAGCCTGATGCGGGGCTGGAACTCACAAACTATGAGATCATGACCTGAGCTGCAGTCGGAGGCTTAACTGACTGAGCCACCCAGGCACCCCTAAGCTTTTTTCTTTTTTTCTTTTTTTTTTTTTTCAAAGTAGGCGATTGAGAGAAATCTGGCAAAAACGTCGCAGGCGTGCGCTGAAAGTTACCTGACTTAGATCCGAACCTTAACCTGCAGGAGACGAAGCCAACCAGTGTGCGCCAGGGAACCCAGCCCCGGAACCCTAGCGAGGCTCAGGAGAGGCAGGAGCGCGAGGACGAGCCTGGGAACCTGTGAGAGAAGCAGTTAGAGTCCTAGAAAGCCCGCCCACCTCGCCCCTCCCAGCAGCGGTTCCTCATCCTCCGGGTTAGAGACTTACTTTCTGAAGAGGTTAAACCAACGAGACCCTAGTCCTAGATTCACCGAGCACACTGGGGCCAGGTGTTGTGAAAGCATATAGGCTGGAGGAGACCCCCAGGCTCCCGGATGCTAGGAGACCAAAGGATTCCTCTCTGGAGAAACGAGGGCTGCCGATCAGCTCAGTCCCGTCTCACTCCTAAATGTGGATAGATAGGCAGAGGTCGCTAGGCATCTGGGGAAACCTCAAGATGGTAGTGTGTCCCTCAAACAAAGACAGGGGGTTAGCAAATTAGAAGCCAGGGGGTCCTAAAATAAAATAATATGACTTTTAGCTGTAAAGAGTAGAGGAAACAGAAGGAAGATAGTTATAAAAGAAATAATACAAGGACATTCCCTAGGACTGAAGAACATGCATCTATTAAAAAGGTCCACTGAGGGACCAGGATAAAGAATTTAAAAACATTGACAACAAATCAACAAAATGAAAAGGCAACCTACTGAACAGGAGAAAAGATTTGCAAATCACACATCTGATAAGGAGTTAGTATCCAAAAGATGTAAAGAACTCATACAACTCTGTAGCCAAAAAAACAATCCAATTAAAAAATGGGCAGAGGCTCTGAACAGATATTTTTCCAAAGAGGACGTCCAGATGGCCAACAAGTACACGAAAAGGTGCTCAGTCTCACTCATCCTCAGGGAGACGCAAATTAAAATCACACTGAGATATCACCTCACATCTGTTAGAATGGCTAAGAAGGTTAGGTGTCTTCAAAAAGACAAGAAATAAATGTTGGTGAGGATGTGGAGAAAAGGGAATCTTCGTGCACCGTTGGTAGGGATGTAAATTGGTGCAGCCACTGTGGAAAACAGTATGGAGGTTCTTCAAAATATCAAAAATAGAATTACCATATTATCCAGTAATTCCACTTATGGGAATTTATCCAAAAGAAATGAAAAGATACCTGCACCCCCATTTCACTGCATTCTTTACAACAGCCAAGACATGGAAGCAACCGAAGTGTCTATTCATGAATGAATGGATAAAAAGGTTTGGTTCATGCACATGAAATATTATTCAGCCATGAAAAAGAAGAAAACTTTGCCATTTGCAACCACATGGATAGAAGTTGAGGGCATTATGCTAAATAAAATAAGGCAGACAGAAAAACATAAATACTGTATGATTTCACTTATAGGTAGAATCAAAGAAACACCCCTCCTAAAAACATCGACAACAAAAATCAGTTCGTTCATGGATACAGAGAAGAGATTGGTGGTTCTCTGAAAGGGGTTTGGAGATGCATGAAATAGGCGAAAGCAGTCTATAGGTATAGATTTCCAGTTATGAAATGAGTAAGTCAGGAAGATGTAATGCACAGCATAGTGACTTTAGTTAATGCTGTATTGCATATTTGAAAGTAGATAGATTTGATCTTGAAAGTTCTCATCACAAGAAAAAAAGCTTTTAGAACTATGTATGGTGACAGATATTAGCTGACCTTGTGATCATTTTGTAATATATACAGATATCAAATCATTACCTTGTACACCTGAAACTAATATACTGTAATGTCAGTTATATCTCAATTAAAAAAAAAAAGTGGAAGAGGAATATGGAAGAGAAAAAACAAGAGGATGTAGAATGAGGCCTCCACCTGACATTGCTGGATTTGAAGAAGCCCCAAGCCAAGGAATGAAGGGAGCCTCTAGGAGCTGGGAGAGGCAAGGATACTGATTCTCCTACTAGAGCCTCTGGATCAAGGGGACACCTTTATTTTATCCTAGCAAGATTCCTTTCAGACTTCGGACCTTGTCAACTGTAAGATCATAAATTTGTCTAAGCCACAAAAACAAAACAAAACATAAAACACAACAAAGCACATCACCCGAAATTTCAGAAAGTATAAAAAACAGATCCTAAAAACTTCCTGAGAAGGCAAATAGTTTGTATTCAGGAATCAGAATGTTCTTTTGACTTCAGAGAAAAATAACTTTAGAAACTAGAAGACAATGGAGAAATATGCTTTTCAAAATTTTCGTGGAAAATTATTTCTAAACTAGAATTTCTATACCCAGCTAAATTGTCAGACAACTGTGGGTGGAAAAAAGACAAGGTGATGTCTATAACATTAATCCCTCCTACAGCTGGAAGATAGGCTTCACTAGAATTGATAAACAAAAAGGAATAAATGGGACCCCAAAGAGGGGAATCCAACACAGAAAAGTGAAGGGAATTGTCAAGAGAACAGTGAAGGGAAATCCCAGGTTGACAGCTGTGCAGCAGGTCCAGAGACGGCTCTAGAAAAAAATGATGCTTGAATCTATTTTTTTAAGTCTATTTATTATTATGAGAGAGTCCACATGTGCGTGCATGGTGGGGAAAGGTGGAGAGAGAGAGAATCCCAAGCAGGTTCCATGCTGTCGGTGCAGAGCCTGAAGCAGAGCTAGATCCTATGGACCGTGAGATCACGACCTGAGCTGAAATCAAATCGATGCTCAACCGACTGAGCCACTCAGCTGCCTAGATGTTTGAATTTGTCGATGGGAGATTTGAGCTTCTGTCAGAGTTGGTAATTTAGAAAAAAAGAAAGAAAGAAAGGAAAGGAATGAACAAAGTCAAACAAGACATCAAAATCTACTTTCTACCCTACATCGAATGTTCCCATTCTATTAATGGAAGAAGAGATGTAGGGAAAAGTTGTGATTTCCAGCACCGCCCAGCTGAACTTGGAACATGACAGGTGTCTGTGGATGAGGTACTGGGGCAGCGCACAGCATGATGCTGTTGGGCTGAGCAGCTGGGCTGAGGCACAAGCATCTGCAGCCACAGAAACCACCTGAAAGCATCCAATCTCATCTTCTTTGAGAAGCCAACTAGGGTTTGTCCTTGTCAGTAGTAGTAGAAGATAATAAGTAGATAGATAAAGATAAGTAGAAGTGTAATAAGATTACACTTATTGCCAAAGACTGTTTCAAATGTGCTACTGGCATTTCTATTTCTTTTTTAAAAAAATTTTAAATTTACATCCAAGTTAGTTGGCATATAGTGCAATAATGATTTCAGGAGGAAGTTCCAGTGATTCTTCCCCTACTTATAACACCCAGTGCTCATCCCAACAAGTGTCTTCCTTAGTGCCCCTTACCCATTTAGCCCATTTCCCCACCCACAACCCCTCCAGCAACCCTGTTTGTTCTCTATATCTAAGAGTCTCTTATGTTTTGTCTCCCTCCCTGTTTTTATATTATTTTTGCCTCCCCCTTATGTTCATCCATTTTGTATCTAAATTCCACATAGGAGTGAAGTCATATGATATTTGTCTTTCTCTGACTTATTTCACTTAGCATAATACTCTCCAGTTCCATCCATGTAGTTGCAAATGGCAAGATTTCATTCTTTTTGGTTGCCGAGTAACACTCCATTGTGTATGTGTGTATATATATATATATGTGTGTGTGTGTGTGTATATATATATATATGTGTGTGTGTGTGTATATATATATATATATACCACATCTTCTTTATCTATTCACCAGTTAATGGACATTTGGGCTCTTTCCATACTTTGGCTATTGTCGATAGTGCTGCTATAAACATTGGGGTGCATGTGCCCCTTTGAAACAGCACTCCTGTATCCTTTGGGTCAATTCCTAGCACTGCAATTGCTGGGTCACAGGGTAGTTCTATTTTTTAATACTGTTTCCATACTGTTTTTCAGAGTGGCTGCACCAGTTTGCATTCCCACCAGCAGTGCAAAAGAGACCCTCTTTCTCTGCATCCTCGCCAACATCTGTTGTTGCCTGAGTTGTTAATGTTAGCATTCTGACGGGTGTGAGGTGGTATCTCATTGTGGTTTTGATTTTTATTTCCCGGATGATGAGTGATGTTGAGCATTTTTTTCATGTGTCTGTTAGCCATCTGGATGTCTTCTTTGGAAAAGTGTCTATTCATGTCTTTTGTCCATTTCTTCACTGGATTGTTTTTTGGGGGTTGAGTTTGGTAAGTTCCTTAGAAATTTTAGAAATTTCTTTTTGCTTTTTGAAGTAAGCTCTGCGCCCAACATGGGGCTTGAACTCATGACCCCGAGATCAAGAGTCCCATGCTCTACTGACTGAGCCCCCCAGCATTCCCGTTTCTCACAGCCCAAGAGGGATCATCATCCCTAGTTGATGGATAAGGAAGCTGAGGCTTTGAGTATAAGTAAATCCTACAAGAACACAGGGCTAGCAGATGGCAGCAGCGTTGGATTTCAAACTCGGTTGGGTTCCAGACCCTGCATTCTCAGCTGCAACATCGTGTTGGGAGAGCAGACTTGGAAAGCCACATGCTAGGGGCCTTTCTACCCACTTCAAAGCAGCGGCAGCTTCAGAATTTATAGATGGGATGGAGTGGAAGGGCGTAGGCACAGCAGTGCGGTCTGAAACCACGTGTGTGTAAAGGAGCACGCGTGGGGTAGGATAGCATGCTTTGAAAGTACGTTAGCATAGGGAGCACGCTATTCCCCAAAACTTTAGGTTTGCCTGGGTGACCCGAGGGGGTTTTAGGGGAGCAGAGCCTCTGCTGCAAAGCCTCATTTGGTTGTGGCCACCCCCACCCCTCTTCCTGCCCCTCTCTTTATCTGCTTACTTGCTGGCTCGGATGTCAGAGCTGGCCAGGAGACAAGTCCGTAGCCACCTGTGCCCAGAACCCCAGGCTTTGCCCCCAGACCTGAAACGTGTTCAATGTAAATAAGTCGTCTTACTCAGTCTTCAACATTTATATGCATAGCACGACTGTCATGGAGAAAACCAAACCACCAAAATCGGCTGTATGGGGACTCTTTCGAAGGCACATCTACTCGGGAGGAATTGGCCAGGGTCCCAGGTTGCCAGCTACTTTGAACTCACTTTCTCTCCCTGGATGGTCAGCTTTGTGTCCCCGTCTAGCTGGCATGCCATGAAATCCTTTGCCAGGAACACTGTTTAATTGACTTCTTGTTGTCAACACACATAAATCTCTGGCTTTCCATACAAGCAGAGCCACACAGAGGGCCCCTCTGCCACCAACGTGTGGACCAGCACAGCAGCTCTCCACAATCTGCACGTGCAGCAGAAACCGCCTGGCCTCTGCAAAACAAATGCACATTCCAGGAATCTGGATACAGCAAGTCCTGGCACCACATGCCGAAACCTTCCAACATTTTCCACGGCACTTACGTTCCAGTTCAAATGTCTTACGAGAGTCCCTGAGTCCCCATGTGTTAACCCTGCTGCTGTGGACTGAATCGTGAGCCCTGAATTCTGATGCTGAAGCCCAAACTCTCCCAAACGTGACTGTGGAGAGGGAGCCTTTGGGAAGTCATTGGGGCTACACAGAATAACGAGGGCAGGACCACCGCGTGCGCTCATAGCAACATGGTGGCCTCCGACAAGCCCGCCCAGAAGAGAGGCCTTGGAATGCAACCTACCTTGTTGGCACCTTGATCTTGGGACTTTCAGCCTCCAGAACTGTCAGAAAACGAATTTCTGCTGTTTAAACCACCCAATCTGGTATTTCGTTATGGCAGCCTAACCAGACTAATACACCTGCCTTTCTTTTTAATTCCGCTGCCCTCGACTGTGGTTTCAGCCATGTCAGCCTTTCAGGTTCTCCAGAACTAACCCCAGAACACCGTGATCACCCTTCTCTCAGCACACTCTGCTCCTCTGTCCCCGCTCTGTCCCCCAATTCCCACACTTGGAGGGCTGGCACTCATCTTAATTCTTAGCTTAAATGCCACTCCCAGTGGTGGCTGGCTGTCAGTTTTTGGTGTCACCCATCTTATTTCGAACTCTTCTTCTCCTGGATTCTTAAGCCTATTTATGATCAATCACATAACGTCTCTTTGTTGCACGTACTTTCTCCAATGCAGCTTTATTGCTTAAGGCCCCCGGGCGGCAAGCTTTCATGTAAGCTGGCTGACTTATCACACACCTCCATCAACCTGGTACTTGTTTGACGCCACGTGAGGTGAAGGAAGCCACAGGAAATACAGGTGTGCCACTTCCGACAGCCACCGCCTTTCGCGCTGATGTCACACTGTAATTCAACAAGTCGGTGTAAATGTTTAATACACGTAACAAGTTAGTGAAATAGGAGCTGGGCTTTGTTTTTCCAAACATGTTTCCAAAAGACTGTTTTATTTTAAAACACACACAGAGTCGGACACAGATGCCTTTTTAACCGTCACGGTGGAGAGAGTTACACTGATTGCTTACAGCGGCTACCTCTTCCTCTGCTGAGCCCATGGCTCTCACGTCTCGTGAAGCACGAGCAGATGACTCTCTTCCTTCACACCACTGCTTGCTGGAATAAGAGTCCTCAGATGACAGCAATTATGTGACCACATTTCGCATAACTGTTTGGCAATTATTAAAGTTTTGCAGTTGCCGGCTTTCCTAGGGGTATCTTACAACCTAAGGAAAAAAACCCAGCTCATGAAATGACCTTGAGTTTGCCCATCCCCATACAGCTGTTTAAGCCTGACACCTGTGTGGTTTCACAGGCTGACAAAGCCCCGATGGAGACACCTGACTGTCCGCAGGGGAGGCAGCAGCCCCTCCCCCGCTCTACTCCCACCCCCGCCCCACTGGCCAGGCCCAGAGCCAGGATTAGAACCCAGTCTGCTTTCTGAACTTCCAGCCTCCTATGTTCTAGTACATCCACACCCACGTTACATTTGCCATCCATGATTAAGAAACCCATTCTGTCATCCTCACTGAATGAGGGTTTTATTTAGGGTTTGTTTTGGTTATACGCACCTCTTACCAAACTCAAAGGTTGCATGTTCTGAGACTGCAGACAGAATATGACAGAAGACTGGGATTTCATCGTTCATATTTTCTTCAGCAAGAAACTAGCATTTCCACCTTCGCTATTTATGTCAACCATTCCTTTGTCCGTCTACCCTTTCTCTTCAACCCTTCTCTGTCAGCCACACGCCCCGTCCTGGTTTTCCCTTCATCCTGGCAGACATCTGCCTAAAGCTCTTTCATGTAGGTTTGACAAATGTACTGAATTTCATGTAGGGGTACAAAACTGCTACTTGTAAGAATATCCACTCAACGATGTAGTGCTTATTCAATATAATCAGCAGACAAGTATTTTTTTTCAGATGCTAACACTCTCCCCTTCTAAAACTATCCCATCATTCCTATGAGAAAATGTTTGCTATCTCCTCTGACCTTTAGATCTCTTTGATTATATCCATACTCTCAACTCTCTTTGCATACCATAAACAAATGACCCTGCCTTTCTGGACTGGATTATTTGTTGATAAGCCAATGGCATCTGGAGAAGAGTAAGGCTGGATTATTCTCCCAAGGAGGTGCTATCGGCCCCAATTCTGAGTTCAGAAAGTCTATATGCTGTGAACACTGACCCCAACCCTTTACCGGGGAAAGAAGGGATCCAAGAGTAGACAGGGAGAAAATGAATCCAAGGACTCAGATGAGAGGTATTTTCTCCATGTCTGATAAGATTGGATGTGAAGGGTCCAGATCTCAGACCCTGATTAATTATGCTAGAAGCTGATAATTTTTTTTTTAATGTGTATTTATTTTAGAGAGAGAGAGCATGAGCAGGGGAGGGACATAGAGAGGGAGACAGAAGATCCAAAGTAGGCTCTATGTTCACAGCAGCGAGCCCAATGTGGGGCTTGAACTCACGAACCAGGAGATAATGACCTGAGCTGAAGTTGGACGCTCGACCGAGTCACCCAGGTGTCCCTGAGGCCGATAATTTTTTAATTTAATGAAAAAAACTTTAAGTAGGCTCCATGTGGGGCTTGAACTCATGAGCCCTGAGATTAAGATCTGAGCTGAGATCAAGAGTCGGACAATTAACCGAGCCACTC
The DNA here is from genome assembly GCF_028018385.1 of Neofelis nebulosa. NCBI lineage: Eukaryota > Metazoa > Chordata > Mammalia > Carnivora > Felidae > Neofelis > Neofelis nebulosa. The sequence continues at coordinate 2,579,761 of NC_080794.1, read as the reverse complement.
AGCTGCCCCATATAATTTCTTTTTAAGGTTTTGTTTTCAAGTAATCTCTACACCTAGTGTGGGGCTCAAACTCAAACTCTGAGATCAAGAATTGCACGCTCCACCTACTGAGCCAGCCAGGCGTCCCTAGAAGCTGATAGTTGTTATGTTGTGAGGAGACTGCCCATTTTATGCTTGCTGTGTGTTCTCTGCACTTTGTCCTCACTTCCCTTTGGAAAAACCTAGATAATATAAATAGTTCTCTTTATATTAAAACTCTACTGTTGTTCATTTTGATGAAGTCTCTGGTGCCACAGTATACTTTCTTGTTTTACTGTATGGTGATAAATACAATGTGAAACCACATATGTCACTAAACTGTACTTACCAAGCATTTCTTCTAATTTTGTCGCGGCAGGTTCATTCACATGAAACACACTGTGACTATTTCTAGGGGAAGAAAATGCAAAAAACTCTTATCGCATAAACTTGGGTGGGGGGAGTCAATGTTCATTATTTATACAGTAAGACTACTTTTCTTTTGTTTTCAAGTTTATTTTATTTTTTAGTAGTAATCTGTACACCCAGTGTGGGGCTCGAACTCACGACCCTGAGATCAAAAGTTGAATGTTCCACCGACTGAGCCAGCCAGCCGTCCCTAAGCTTGACCGCTCTTACCTTCATTCACTCAGAAGAGGAAACATCTAACGATCTGCACATACACGTATGTATTTAGGTATTGCACGTGGGCATATACAAGTGTATGCATGCACACACACTCTACTGTGCTCCCCCAAAATCTTTCTTATAATTAATCTATAAATTTCAATATTGGGTCAAAGCCAAACTGCTGGCCTAAAACACTTTTTTTGCTTCAGTATCATTTTTCTTCATATCCACATAAAATTTGCACAGTAACTCATACTGACGTGACCCATCAGCAGATGGGTGAGGGAGGTACGGTATAATGTTTACAGATCATCTGTCTCTACGACTTTGTCTGGATTCGGGGCTCAATTGTCATTAGCCGTCGCCGCCCCTTCAGCACCCATGCGGTCCCACGCAGTACTTACACTTTCTTCTTCTCTACCACACCTAGCCTCACAAAAGCTGCTAAGGCGTTTTTCTGTACATCGGAAGACAATACGTCGTAACACTGCGAGGCACCTGGGACAGAGAGAGAAGTGAGTGGACTACTTCTTGTTTTCAACCACAGGAAATCACCACCCACAGGGGTGTGACTGACCTTGATCAAGAAGCTCACTGGTGAATTTTCTAACTGCACCCAAGTACTGTTTCTCAGTGAAGTCTTCTTCTTCTTCGTGCAAGAGGTATTTGCAAATTATCTGGTTTTAACAGAAAGAGAAAAAGGCAGCCAAATACAATAGGACAGCCAGTAACGTGATAGTGCCCCTCGTCACAGAAAGATACTTTATGTAAGAGCAGAATAAATGCCCTCCAAGGTTTGGGCACAGAAAAGCCGCAGAATTCTTGGGTCCCTCTTGAGCTCGTATCACTGCTTATAGTTAGAAAAAAGAGTTTGAAATAGTAGTGACATTTATTAAAATACAATTTCTCACTTTGATGGGTTGCAAATTAAGTGAATCACCATCAGCTTAACAGATCTTACACTGCTTAGGAAGAGAGGACCGAAAGTTTTGCAACCGTTTTTTCTCTAAAAACACCTAATAGGCCCCAAATGCTTGATGGCTTCTAGCACAGAAAGGTGCTTTGAGATAGAAGGAGCATTTATCATTTATCTACTAAGTGCCAGACTTTGTACAAGAACTATCTCATAGGCCGCAGCGCCACTCTGCCAGGAGGTCAGTCCCGGGCGCCTCTAACCGGTGCACAGAGCTCAGAAACAGAGCCCTCTTCTTGCAAATATGTACAGTCCCTTGAGAGCTTCCACTGCAAACTCCCCTTCTCCCTTTGAATCCTGGCACAGTTCTTGCTGGGCATATAGACCCTCCCCCCTCTCGAAGCACTCCTAGAGCTCTGACACACTCTTTCTGATACTTGCACCCCAACCTTTCCTTTCCCTTCCAGCATCAGCCTTTAGTGATAGAAATAATTTCTGTATAGAAATTCTGATAGAAATGACTTTCTGCATCATTCAAATCTTGCATTTACTGCGCGCCTACGATGTATCAAACACCTTGCTACGTGCTACGAAAATAGCTGTTAAGATACAGCATGACAGTGCTTGGGTGTAAGTGTAGTTATGTGGCGTCATAAAGCTGCTACCCTCTGGGGTCTGAGAGGGTGAATCACCTGAGAGATGAATCTTTCACCCTATTGATCAATCTCCCTACTGTTCCACCATTCACCTGGGGGAGACCCTTGCCCTTGGGACCAGAAGGAAGTACAGGCTGGGGGGATCTTAGTTGTACCGGATATGGGAGGATGAAGCAGAACTTCCCAAGAGTTACATACCTGATAAGATTCCACAAAAGGTTTAAAGAGGCCTATTAAAAATTCTAAGACAGGATTTCCTTTCGGGGTGACTAGGATGTCCCTTGTTGTCACTTGTATTGTCTCACTTTTACAGAGCAGGTAACAGCCTTCTTCAAAGTCCTGGTAAGGAAGAGGAGAAGACAGAGTGCGTCCACTAATTTAGGTCAACGGGGACACTGAGAGAACACCAGTTAATTCCACAACCCTTCCGGAAGGTTCCGGTTGTTAGCAGCCAGAGAAGCGTGTGTGCTAACACACAAAATGCGGAACCTCAAACAGCAAACACACAGAAGATTTATAAGCCTTAGAAATCACGACCCGGGGGATGGATTTTCTCACTCTGCATGGCCACACTCCTTACATTCCAACAGGAAGGACATCCAGCAGGTCCTCAAAATATGTGGGGTTATGCTTATGCTCAAAATCTGCTGCCCTCATTTTCAACTGAGGAAAACCTGTGCTCCCTGGCACAGCGTACAGAAACCTAACTACTTGCCATCCTGGTACACCGCCCGCCGCGGCAAACCAGCGGGCCAGCAAACTACCGGGAATCCGGAAGCCCGATTCCTCATGAGCTGTCTATACCACTGGGTAACACTACTGCTCGCCAATCCCAAAGCAAGAGGCCCGACACATTCCAACAAGTTGTTAACGGGAAAATGTGTGGCAGTCGGTAAATTTTAAGTTTATTTATTTATTTTGAGAGAGAGAGAGAGAGAGCCAGAGAGCCAGACAGAGCGAGTGGGGGAGGGGCAGAGAGAAAGGAGACCTAGAATTCCAAGCAGGCTCCATGCTTGCCAGCATGGAGCCCAACATGGGGTTCAAACTCACGAAACCGCAAGATCATCATCTGAGCCTAAACCAAGAGTTGGACGCTTAATGAACCAAACCACCCAGGTGCTGGTTGGTAAATTTTTAACAAAACGGTGTTGATTTATTTACAGTGGCTGCACTGAAGGTTGAAAGAAAGACTCTCTTCTCACCGAATAAGCCCTACATTACTGATTAAACTTGACCAAGAACCAAAACAGAGCTTGCTGAGCTGTGAGTGTCCAAGTGTCTCTTTAATTCTGCCAAATGAAGCCTTGGAGAAAGGGAGGTCACACTCGTGGATGCAAGCCTACCATTTCCAGAACTCACACTGCGAACACACTTGGGCTCTTCGGCTGTAAGGATTTACCTTGACTGTGTTTCCTGGAAGGAAGATGAACTCATCTGAAAAAACACTGACCAGGAAGCGAAAGCAACCGTAGACATCCTCTGGAAATAAATTAATTACATCAAATTACAACATTGCTTTTGAAGGGAGTACCAAGAGGTCCTTGACTTTCCAAAATGCACTGGTTCAAAGGCATGTTATTCAAAGCCAGGGACAAGAATTAGGGCCCCCAAAGGAAGCTATAACCAATCCAAATTTTACGTACAGAACAAACTATAGTTTAGCAGTTTCAATATTGAATCTTAATCACAACTAGGCCTCAAACCAGTCAGTTTGGTGACGAGCAAGATGCCACATTTCTTGGACGCAAGGGTCCTTCACTTTCTCCTGCCCATGGTTCCTTAGTAGAGACGGAAAGCAATGACTTACTTCAGTCCCTTCTCTATTCATATTTCCTGCTGTCTTTACTGTATCTTTAGCACTAGAAGACACCAGCACACAGTAGAAAATGCGGATTCTCCAGACACGTAGGTCTACCTCACCCATCAACCACAGAGCCTTCTTCATTTTTCTGACATACGCTATGAACTTCTCATTAGAAGAATATACAGACGCATGGACAGGAAATGTTGCCTCCAATTTCAGGGTGTCCCCAACACTCTAGAAGACCATGCATGTGATCCTTAGTTGTGAATGAATTTCAATGTAAGAAACCTCAGATCAAGATTTGAGTTTCCTGGGTCTTGAACTAAACTGTCTGACTTCTCTCCAGGGCCATTTCCCCATACACAAAATAAGGGTATGGACACAGGACCTGTGAGGTTCATTCCAATGCAGGTCTATGGTTGGCACTGATAATTCTTTCTTTGGAGCTTTGAAAAACAAAAACAAGCACAGCAATGTGTGGGCCACAGTCCAGACCCACTGAATCAGAATGGGGCTCGCCCTTAGTAATTCCAGCATAGCCTGGGTAGAAAACCCCTGACCTCGACTACAGGTTCCGGTGGACAAAAACGGTTTTATTCATTGTTTACACTCCTCATCGCCACTGGGACGCTACTGGGTATCTAGTAAGCACTCCTGCGCTGCTGGATTGTTGTGCCCATGCTGACCGGGACAAGGACAGCCGTGCTCTAGTCCCAGAACCTTCCTTAGGTGATTAGGTACCTTTCCAGGCCTCACTTCCCTTACTTATAAATGGAGAGGTTTAGGTTAGATGATTTCTTAGGTCCCTTTCAACTCCCAAATGTTAAGTGGATGGCCATGTATTTAGGGAACAAGCCTAGCTTCTTCTGAGTACACAGGGCCCCTTCTTTGATGGTGTCTGGGACGCACACGTGTGGCTGAGCGTGATAAGGCTTCAAATGCTGCTCCCTGTATATGGAGCTGAACGGCCAGGTCTCTTCTAAAGTTCAAGACCACATTCCTGAAAGTTACCTTTCCGCAACCCGGGGGTCATGTGCAGTGCCATGGCTACTAAGGAAGGGCGGACAAAAATGTTGAGCAACTGGTTCCTGTAAGCTGAGCACATGAGGAGAGTGATATGCTGGAAGAGAAGCCCATGGACCACTTCTGAGTCTCCGGAGTCCACATTCAGAACCACCTGGTCTTTGACAAGGCTGGCGATGTTGGAATGCAGAAGAAGGTTGGACTGGATAACTTCTTCAGCAGCTTCATTATCTACACACAAAGACAATGCGTTCAGGCAGCAAAGAAATGGGATGGGTTCCCTGATGGGAGTCTTAGGCCAGTGTATGCATCAACGTTAGGGACCTGACAGGTTTACTTTCAAGCGCCAGGTTCTGGTTTTAGGCTCTACCAACTGAAGTAGTGATACCCTACGTGAAAGATACCTATTTCTTTCTCTCTTTCTTTTTTAAGTAATGTCTATGCCCAACGTGGGGCTCAAACTCACAATCCTGAGATCAAGTGTCACATGCTGTTCCCACTGAGCCAGCCAGGTGCCCCTGTGAAGGGTATTTTCTAAAAGCAGTATAAACTCTGAGGACATTTAATGCACTTTCTTATCTACCCCTAAATTGTCAGCCACTCTGAAATGCATACCAATTCCCAGTCTAAAAACCAACACTTCCTCAGGAACCAAGGGTATCCAGAGTTTTGTAATAGCAAGTTACAGGATAAGAAAATCACATGCATGTGAATTCACAAAATACTAAGAAGGCTCATGATGAAAACATACTTCACACACACACACACACACACACACACACACACACACACACACACACACCCCTTGCTTAGACCAATTAATTCCAAGATGGCAAGAATATTGCTTTGCAACTTTGCTGGTGAACAAAGGGTAATCCCAGAGGCACTCCCCTAGCACCAGGCTTCCCTGGGCACAGGCAGACGCTGAGGAGGTTTTCTGGTTTTTTCACATCAGAGAAAACTAAAGAACTGAGCCCCTAACAGATGCTGGTAACTTACCACCTGACACTATGCTGGCCTAGAGAAGGCCAAGAAGTTAGTATTACAGAAGCATAAGGAAGAGATGGTGATATTTAACCAACATTCATGGCAAGGGAAATCATTTTACTGTTTCCCTGAGCCAAAGAGCTGGTTGCCGGGTATGTAGCCAGGCACACTGGTCAAGCTGGGCAAAGTCTGCTAATGCTTTGCGGAAGAGACAACTAAGGGGCGTGGGGTTTCCTTCTGGACTCGATCACGTCGCTCTAGATGCACATGTCTTGTCTCCGCTTGCTCAAGGTAATGACATATGGTAATGTTATATACATGATACGACATGGCATAATGATACATGTATCATGAAGACCTCTTGATAGGAGAATGCTTAGGAATACATGGTAAGTGGAGTAAGGAAGAAAAAAGGAACTGAACGGATATACCACATTCTGAATCGGAAATCGTATTTAATCACTCTGTTACTGTTACCTAGATACCAACAGACTCTCACTCTATAATAACAAGTTATTTTAGTTGCTGAATAGATACTCTTAGCTACAGACTGGCCTACTTCTTCCATCTTGAGAAAACAAAAACGCTTGGAAAGACAGGTGCCTAGGTTTTCACATGCTCCTGGGCCAAGTAGGAGTCAGCACTTTACCTACGCTTTTCTCATGATTTTCTACCTGAAGCACACTCAGCGTGTCCTTTGCCGCCCACGGGAACATGTGTCTGACTCATCTTTGTTTCCCTGCTGGTGACCACTTCTGCTGGCAGTTCTGCCTAAACACCTCATAGCCCCACCTCAGCTCTGCCATTGTCTCGTTCAGGCTCCTTCCCTTCCCATTCATGTGGCCCAGCTTGAAAACGGACACTGGTTGTTTTCTACAGTTGTTTGCAGTCATGTTTCCCTGCTTAAAATCCTCGACTGTGGGGTGCCTGGGTGGCTCAGTTGGTGAAGTGTCCAGCTCTTGATTTCAGCTCAGGTCGTGATCTCACTGTTCGTGGGTTCAAGCCCTACGTCGGGCTCTGTGCTGACAGCATGGAGTCTGCTTGGGATTCTCTCTCTCTCTCTCTCTCTCTCTCTCTCTCTCTTTCTCTCTCTCAAAAATAAATTAAGGGGCGACCAGGTAGCTTAGTCAGTTAAGTGTCCGATCTTGGCTCAGGTGATATCTCACGGTTCGTGAGCTTGAGCCCCGCATTCGGCTCTCTGTTGTCAGCACAGAGCTTGCTTCTGATCCTCTGTCTCCCTCTCTCTCTGCCCCTTTCCCACGCTCTCTCTCTCCAAAATAAATAAACATAAAAAAATAAATAAACTTAAAAAAAAAACAACTGCGATTGAGTCCCGTAAACTACAGCTTCCAGTCCAGATCCCCCAGGCAGCAGGCCCAGCTAATCCAGCCTGTGTCCACATCTTTACCTTCCATCATCCCTCTCCCAGAGCCAACACTGTAAGCTCACCCACCCACCTGCAGGCCAGCATTACCATGATGCGGTGCTGTTGCACCATTTCACATTTCCCAATCCCTACGTTAGCAATCCCTTGCCCGCTCGTCTTTCAGAATGGCTCCTGCTTTTCCATCAAGATCGGTTCAAAAGTCATTTCTATGAAACCTTCCCCGAGCGTGGCCCTTCCCTACACAGGGGTCTCAGCAACGCTCTGCGGTCCATTCAAAGTTCTTTGTGTGTGTTTCGCTGGCCCAGCTTCACTAGATGCCCCGCCCCTGCCTTCCACACGCCAGGAGGACGTCCCACACAGGGGTTGCGCCTTGTTCTCTCCGGCCTCTGGGTAGTTCCCAGCACCCACCAGGCACTCAAGAAGTTTAATGAGTGACCAGTGGGGAGCTATGAACGGATTACATTTCCAACTGTGGTCTCTGCAATTTTGACTCAAAGAGACTGGAAACAGCTAAAGCTAACACTTGGCACACACGTCCCAAACTCCCGGCGAAGTATTTATAACGCCAATGAGGGCTTTATAAAGTTGTCATTTTCCAAGAATCGTATAAAGGTCCACGAGACCGGCCCTTTGGTCCTTTTGATGGGGTGAAGCGAATGGGCTGCAAATCTAATGTGGTTTAAAACGAGGTGGGTGTATTACACTGACGACGGTGAGCAGTGAGTAATGCGTAGAACTGTCCAATCAAGGCTGCACACCTGAAACAAAACACGTGACGCTAACTGTACTTTAGTAAAAAAAAACCAAAAAACAAAAAACTTTGAAAAAATAAAAATAACAAGAAGTGGGTACGGAGGGAGGAATATGCGGAGGAAATAAGATTCATCCGCTCTCCACCCTGCTGGGTGCCAAGGAGGCAGCATTTTAATTGAGATACCCAGAGTCTCATAGGAAGAAGTGACACATAAGCAATTGTTCTCAAATAATCAACATACTGTATTCAGTGTCCCCCAGTGATAAAAACAAATGACGTTTTCTTTCTGTCTGGGGCGCGTGGGTGGCTCAGTCAGTTAAGCATTGACTCTTGATTCGGCTCAGGTCATGATCTCACAGTTTGTGAGTTCAAGTCCCTCATAGGGCTCTGTGCTGAGCCTGTGGAGCTGGCTTGAGATTCTCTCTCTCTCCCCCTCTCTGCCCCTCCCCTACTTGCTCTCTCTCGCTCTCAAAATAAATAAATAAACTTAAAAAAAAAGTTTTCTTTCTCTCTGAGCAAAGCTTTGCTCGGTGTCCTGTGTAGGTGTTTCATGTCTAGGTGACAGCTTTTCCAAATTAAGAAACAAAAAGCAAGCACGCTCCTCACATACATCTCACATACGTACCGGGCCAGGTGAGAAACCCCCCGAAGGTCTGCGTTAAGCTTTTCAGCCATAAAGTCTTCTCCACCAGAGCGTCAAAGTCCATGGAAGGCTGGTTCTGAAGCAGAACAGCAGCCATGAGGGCCCACGGGCTCAGAACCAGGTTTTGAATTTGCAGAAGCTGCATTTTATAGGCAACTTCAGTGACAAAGGCATGCATGTCCTCTGACTGTTTCTGAGGGATATACCTATAAGGAAACACAGGGAACAACAAATTACAGTTTTGCTACCCACACTGATGTGAATGGTGGGGGAGGGGAACGGGAGAAGGCAGACCCTTTGGAAGGCTTCTCATTCTTTCTGCCAACCGAATTCTCTCAGGTCACAGTGCAAGAATATACTTTCACTGTGGTGTAATCTGTCCCTCTGTCTCTACGGTATGCTCTTGAGGGGTGATAAAATACACTCAGGGGACACAGTCCTATTCTTCCTGGTTCCAGGCAAAACAAATTCTGTTGTTTTACAACTAGGATGTATCACTTCCTCTGAAACCTGATGCCTCCCCCAGTGGACTGAACCACTCTGCCCTCTCAGAATTCGCTCGCTGCCCTTTGAACACCTCTCTCACAGAACACACCAGCTTACGTGGTAACTGCTCATGCCTGCCCTGGATGGGCTACACAGCTTGCCTGACTGCTCCGCTGCTCTGCTGAGAAGCTCACGATCCTCGCCTGCCAGATTCTTCAGGCACGGATCACCAAACTTGGCATCAAATATCAGGAACCTATACAGGACAGGCTGAAGCAGGGACAAGCACAGGACCTGAGAGTGTCCACACCGTAAGGCGGCTTAATGGGAAAGCTAGAGCCAGTGAGGGCACCGCGTCCTACATATCCGAGATCTACGGCGTGAAGCCTGTGGCAGCACAAGGCTACCATCTGCTTGATCGCCAGCGAGGCCGCTAGTGAGGCACTCCAGCTGCCGTGGAACCACTGGCGCTACGGATGAATTACGAATGATGATGTGGTCATGTGAAGCCTGTCTGAACAGGTGGTTTCTGTCTCCCTTACTTCCCCATGTGTATTTCTCTAAATTAAGAAAATCCAAAGGTGTATCTGCACCTGCATCCTGAAAGAACCATAAAACAATAACCTGTTTTTAAAAAATTACTTGAGAGAGAGAGAGAGAGAGAGAGAGAGAGAGAGAGAGCATTCAAGAGTGGGGGAGAGGGGCAGAGGGGAAGGGGGAAGGACAGAGAGAGAATGCCAAGCAGGCTCCACGCTCAGCGCAGAGCCCGACGGTGGGGCCTGATCCCACGGCCCAGGGACCACGATCTGAGCCAAAATCCAGAGTAGCGTGCTCTACCAACTGAGCCACATGGGCGCCCCAAAACTATAACCTTCTTGAGGACTGGGACTCACCGCCATTCATTCTGGCCACATAATCCTTTCTAGGATTAACCACACTTTGGCCGACCTACCAATAGTGCTCAACGATTCCCACACACGCAGTACGGGCAGCGCACTGCACACTGTGGTGTAGCGTAGGCGGTAGGGCACTGGCTCCCCTGAGAATGAGCACTGACCTTGCCTATTTGACACACATATCCTGCAAACGTAATTCTTTAATGGAAGCTTTCTGCTCCTCTGATACGTCATCTCGGATAACTAAGTTGCAGTCCTAGAAGGGGTCAACTCAAGAATCACAACTACCCTTCCAGATTTTCATCCTAATCTCTATGTCGGTTATGAAAACACAGGTCTTGCACCTTGGAATCAAGTTATACGGGCTCCGACTCATCCTTCCAGCTGCCAGAGATCGAAGTGACACAGGGTCTCCGAAGTACACGTGGATATTTCCAAAATTTTCAGAGAGAATCTTCCTGGCTTTCAACAATCCCTAGTGGTGTCACGACAGGGGAAATGGGGATAAACAGGAGTAAGTTCAGAAAGGAGTTGCTGTATAAATGAGCATTTTCTCTGAATTCAAGTAAAATCAAATTCAAATAAAAGTTTGGTTGTCCTAAATTTACGCACAGTTGTGGACTCCTTTGGCTTAGGGACCCCCAGAAGCTCATACGCATAAAGAGTTTCTTCCAATATCTTGTCGTAACTGATGCTAACTGGAACAAGGTACGTATCAAAAACTTCTCTTTTAAAAAATGGTTCCATCACAATATTCAGAAGACCTGTAAACAGGGAGAAAGGGTTTTCCAGATGTATTGAAAAGTGGAGTAAACAAGGGGACACAAACAGGAAGACCCTGAAGTGCACAATAGATACTAAGCCCATAAATAGAAACAGTTACAACTTAAACAGTTAGACTTAAAAAAGAAAGAATATCTTGCCCAAAAAAAAAAAAAAAAAGTGCCAAGCTCTATCCAGTAGCTGTGACCACACCACATCTTCTGGATTTGTATTCTTCCTTCAATCTCTAAAGGACCTACCAAATTTTGGAGTCAGTGTCTTGGCAGAGCGACTTCTTGTCCCTTCGAGGAAAAATTCAACAGGAGCATAACCACTCTTTAAAGAGAAAACAGAAACAAAACAAAACACAAAACCCATTGCCTAGTCTCAGAGTGAGAAATGATTTTTCCCCATACCCAAACCACTTATTTATATATTCTATATATATGTAATATATATTAAATATAATTTTAAAATATAATTATTAAACATAATTATTAAATGTAATTTATCATCAGATTGCCTTCATACAACCACCCAATGCTCATCCCAACAGGTGCCCTTCTTTTGATTCCTTCCCCCAGGCTCCCGACCCCCCACGTCCAGCCTTTGGAACCAACACTGTGCACGTGCAGGGCGCAGGGGCAAAGCACGGGCGAGAGGGCCGCAGGTCACACAGGCTGCGGAGATCATGTGCGTTCCTGCAGCGGGACGAGTGGCTGAGCGTTCGGGAAGGAAGAATTTAAGCTCCTCCAGCAAGCTCGAAAGTACTTGGGAATTATCTGCATTTACCCGTAGCATGGTTTTCACGTATTCAGAGAACACGGCCCAGTAAAGTTTATTGCCACCAAAGGTGCGTCGCATGAAAAAGGCACCCGACATCCGCAGCAGCTCACTGACCATTTTCATTCCGAGGAAGTCTAGGAAATAAATACAGAAGGGGATCATCTTTTTTTGCAGGTCTTGGAACTTTCCATAAATACCTCAACTCACATTCTATGAAGAAAGATTTTGTGTGTGGAAAACACCCCTATGATATTAATAATTACACTTCCCAGGGCGCCTGGGTGGCTCAGTCGGTTAAGCAACTGACTTCGGCTCAGGTCATGATCTCGCGGTTCATGAGTTCGAGCCCCGCATCGGGCTCTGTGCTGACAGCTCAGAGCCTGGAGCCTGCTTCGGATTCTGTGTCTCCCTCTTTCTCTGGCCCTTCCCCTCTTGAGCTCTGTCTCTCTCTTTCTCTCTCTCTCTCAAAAAATAAACATTAAAAAAACAATTAAAAAAAAAATAATTACACTTCCCGACATGAACATCCATTAAGGACCTCTAACAGTCTGATGGGAGAGGAGGGGCCGTGTGGGCAGGCCAGCTGGGAGGCTACCTCGAGGGCCACCGGGCGCCTTGGCGTTTACGGCCAGACCCACCAGAGACCGTGGCCTCAGTGGGCAAGTGGCCAGCTCAATGATGTCATCATGCCGAGGTCTTCAGTTAGCACTGCTGCCGACCTGGACGACAGACCAGCACATGTGGTCCATGCTGGACAGCTGTCCAGAGCGACCTTCTTTTTCTTTTTGTTATCCACCTTTCTTTTTTTACCCGGCCTTCTCTGAGTGGCACAGAATAAATCCACCAAGTCCCGGATGAGAGGAAGAGTTCTATCATCAGTTTAAAAACCCTCCTTCTTTCCATTTTCCTTACTTTTCAAATAACTCCCTCACATGTCTGTACAGATGAAAATGCTTTTAAAGTACTTAAGTCCCTGGCTGTTTTTACCTTACTGTTTACTGCATTTATTAACCAAGGTGTATTCTTGAATCCCAACTTTCCTGGCTACCTCAAAAGGGAGGTGATAAACAATTATTTGCTTTAGCAATCCTGCTTTTGGGAATCAGTCCTACAGAAGTAAAAACACTCATATAAAAATACGTAAAATTGAAACGGAAGAAGGGACAGGGTATTTTCACCATCATCTTCAAATACCTCAGTAACTATTAAAATCGCTTTGGTGAGTATTTTTTATTTTTGTAATTAAAATAAAAACCGGGGGAAACAATACGTACCCATTCCTGCCGCTATGACTGGTACAGGTAAATCATAGTTGTATAAGAGAAAAGACAACATCAGAAAGTCAATGTAACTTCGATGACTTGGCAGCAGAACAACCGGGTGCTCCTGGATAGCTCGCTGTAGCTTTAAAACAAATGTTCCCTTTTGAATCATTTCAGTTTTCATATTATTAAAATCACATGCCACATCAGAACAGGAAGAATGTGTATATGTACAGAGGGAACACTAAGGATAACAAGGTCTTTCTGCCTCCCCTGCTACATACAGAATCCCCTACTACGTTTCAGAGTTTTACAGAAATAAGCACACATGATGCAAGAACATTAAAAATGTAAATTGCATAGAAAATAATAATAATAGTGATAAACACTAACATATCAGCGGGGCACCACATTAAGCATTTCACATATGAAGCATTTTACACGCATTGTTTAATTCCACATATTTGTAAAGAAGGCCTAAGCATTAGGTTCCTCATTTGCGACGTGGTGATGCATCTGATCGATGGCCGGGCTGGGGATACAACTGAAATCAGTCTGAATTAAAAAGTCAGCTAGCTGTCAGGACACCTGGGAGGCTCGGCTGGTTAAGGGTCTGACGCTTGATTTCAGCTCAGGTCATGAGCTCTCCTTTGGGGAGAATGAGCCCTGCCTTGGGCTCCGTGCTGACAGCGTAGAGCCTGCTTGGGATTCTCCCTCCGCCCCCCTCTCTGCTCCTACCCCACTCACACGGGTGCGCTCTCTCTCAAAAAATAAACTTAAAAAAAAAAAAAAAAGGTCAGCTGTTACCCACTGTGCTAGACTGATTGTGTGTATAAGAGGGAACAAAGCTTCTCTCGGGTAGATTAATGAAAACAAATCTGAATTAGCAGGATAAATGAGAGGTACGGTATTTCTCTATACACTGGACTGGCTGCAGGAAGAATGGGAGCCCTGCAGTTAGAAGGAATTTGAGCCTCCAGATATATTTTGTAGGCTGTCAAGATACCTCAAATACATTCACCGTATCAGTGTGTTATCTGTTTTTCTTTTCTTTTCTTTTTTAACCTAACTATAATTCGCCAAGGCAAGGTAATGTGTGATCAGTTAAGAAGACATGGCCAAGGGGCGCCTGGGTGGCTCAGTCGGTTAAGCATCTGACTTTGGCTTAGGTCATGATCTCACGGTTTGTGATTTCGAGCCCCACATTGGGCTCTGTGCTGACAGCTCAGCCTCGAGGCTGCTTCGGATTCTGTGTGTCTCCCTCTCTCTCTGCCCCTCTCCTGCTCACGTTCTGTCTCTCTCTGTCTCTCAAAAATAAATACATGTAGGGGCGCCTGGGTGGCGCAGTCGGTTAAGCGTCCGACTTCAGCCAGGTCACGATCTCGCGGTCCGTGAGTTCGAGCCCCGCGTCAGGCTCTGGGCTGATGGCTCGGAGCCTGGAGCCTGTTTCCGGTTCTGTGTCTCCCTCTCTCTCTGCCCCTCCCCCGTTCATGCTATGTCTCTCTCTGTCCCAAAAATAAATAAAAAAAAAAAAAAAAAAAAAAAAAAACGTTGAAAAAAATAAATACATGTAAAAAAATTAAAAAAAAAAAAAAAAAAAAAAAGAAGAAGACATGGCCAGTCAACACCAGTCAAGATTCTCTGGATGGCTTTTTTTTTTTTTTTTTTTTTTTTTTTTTTTTTTTTTAAGGTTTATTTATTTTTGAGAGACAGAGAGAGACAGACCACGAGCAGGGGAGGGGCAAAAACTGAGGGAGACACAGAATCCGAAGCAGGCTCCAGGCTCCGAGCTGTCAGCACAGAGACTGCCTGATGCAGGGCTCGAACCCACAAACTGTGAGATCATGACCTGAACCGAAGTGGGTACTCAACCAACTGAGCCACCCAGGTGCCCCTCTCTGGATGGCTTTATCAAGCATTCTTTGACAGAGATCCAGAGAGTAAGTCAGCAATCTAGAAAATAGTCAGAGGAGGAAAAAAAGAAGAAATACTTGAAAGTAAATGACTGAATAAAACAAAACCTTAAAAGACATGTACAGGCAGGTCAATGAAGGTTAGAGCTTCTTGGTAAGAGGAAAAACGATATTAAAAAACATAAATGAATAAAAATAGGAAAAGCTCTTCCTTTCAGAGGAAAGCAGGCTGTTAACAGTGATGGAATTAGAAAAATCACCATTTGGCAATCATTAGAGTAATAACTGGTTCAGGCAAAAATCATCAGTCAATGTAAAAACTAAGGGAGGAAGTAAGGCGGACCCCTCTTGAAGCATCTCTCCACAAGACACTTACTCATTATAAAGGGAAATACCACCTTAACCAAATGCTCAAAGTGCACATCACTGTGTTCCTGACCTGCTGCACTGAGAAGGACACAATGTTTTCCCACTGAGAAAACATCACTCTAATCCAAATCAAGGCAAGCTATAAAACAACTGGTCTGGTTTTGTTTTTTGGGTTTTGTTTCCAAAACTAATATGAAACACAAACAAAGGCCGAGTTATTGTTCTAACTTAAAAGGGTCTACAGAGATAAGGAAGCTGAATGTGACGCGTGATAGAGGATTTTCTTTTGCTGTACAAGACATAACCGGGACGATTGGTAGACTACGAATGAGGGAGGTCTGTATTCTAGCGTTAAATGTCAGTTTGCTTATTTTGATAATTGCGCCAGATGGGAGTATCCTAACCCCTTATGGGAAAAACACACCAGAGAACTGAGGAAAAGGATGAAGGAAATGTTGGAGGGGAATCCAGGTGAACCGCGTACAGAAATTCTCGGCATTACTTCTGTAACTTTGTGGACATCTGACATTAGGTTAGCCTGTAAGTATTACCTGACTAACTTAATCTCAAGTCTGAAGATCTGAAAGTGACAAACATCACCCTCCAGAGAGGCAGAGCCTCTTCCGGCCAGCCTGGATGCCTGATGCCAAGGGCCCGCTCATTTGGTGCAGAGTGAGATGTCTCTGCGTTGATTGTATCATGAGGGGTAGAAGAAGAGGTTGTTTTTTAACCAGCAATACTCACTTTCTGAATACCTTCTTCATTTACACACACTTTTGAGAAAATTTGTTTAAATATTTTGCTCAGCACAAAGGCAAAAAAACGGATGGCTCCCAGACGCAGTTTGTGGCTCATTTCATCCAAGATCTCACAAACTTCCTCTCGGAGGACATCGACGGATTGAAGGGATTCCTTGGAAAGCTAGAAGGAAAAGGAAAAGGAAAAGCAGGGAGACGTTTCTGAAGGAAAGAAGCCAGAACTGTATTCCCTCAAGCCAGTATGACTAGTTCCAAATGGACCAATACTATATAGCTCAAAAATGCTACGCTCTCTTCTTCATTTAAATTGACATAATTTATTTTCCAATATAACCACAGTAGATAAATGATCCTATTTAGATAACCTCACAGACTAGAAATTCAAAGAGAATCGTCTTTCAAGGATAGTATTTTAGACTAAAGAAAACCTCTCACCTTTCATTTGATTTGTTAATAAGCTTACAACCAAATTCTCTAAAATAAGTTGTTGCCCATGTATTAGTGTCCTAGAATACATATTTAGCAATTTCTTTCCCTAGAATGTTGCAGCACTCCATCTGCTTGCTCAATGCTATTACAGGGTAATATACAAGGTAAAAATACCAGATTATATCACAATAACCGTTTAAACTATTCAGATATAGAGGTCACTGGGACAAAACTCTCCCAAGTATCAAAGGGTAACTAGTGAAATCAATGACCTCACAATGGAACTCTCTTTATTCATATGGCACACCACATCTTCTTGTAAAGAGAACAAATATGGGCGTGTGCTAGGCCTGGAGATGAACAAGTCCGTTTCTGTCCTTAAGGAATCCTAATCTGACTCTTTTTACTTCCCCCTAAACAAGCATGTTGGAAACAAGTGTGGAGTCTATGTGATAAATAATAATTATCCTTTGCAGAGGAGAATGTTCTGCTTTAGGATGAGGTCCAGAAGATCAGAGGGTAGAATGCTGGAGTCCCAGCTTCCTAAATTACATGTTTTTTTAAAAAACAATGAGGTGAAATTAATATAGCATAAAATGAGCCATTTCAAAATAAACAGTTCAGTGGCATTTGGTACCTTCACAAATGGACAATTATCCTCTACCTAGCTCCATATTTTATCTTTTTCAGGGAAATGGAGGAATCAGTGGATTAGTGGTAAGGATGGATTTCAGGAAACAAGCCTAGGAAAGGGAGTACATTTGAAGAACTATCAAAATAGTTGAGGCCAGAGACAGAAAAGGCCCAAACAAAGGTAATAAAAGGTGCTGAAGAGAAGGCGAAGGGCAGAGAGACGCTCAGTTCTTTTGGGCAACAGAATGGATGGTGGGGCGGTCCTGAGATGGGGGAGACAGACCAAGGGTAGAAGGCTGTGTGGTGCAGGGGTTGAGAAGGCGGGGATACTGATTCTGAGGGGTTTGTGAGACATACAAATTAGATGACCTTCAGGGAACAGGACAGTCAGAGATAAAAGTGTGAACCCTGATAATCTAGCCAAGGCTAGAGATCCTGTCTGGACATCACCAGACTACAGGTGAAAATGGAAATGAAGACAATGGACAAAATGGATCAGGGAGGCTGCAGGGATAAAGGAGGCTGAGGGTCTGACCTTGAGAAACACTTGCCTGGTGGATGGAAGAAACTGTAAAGAGATTAACAAGGGAGATATTCAGAGAACTACACCGGGTTGCACCATAAACATCAAGAGAGGTCCTGCAGGAGACTGCCCAACAAAAACTGACACAGTTAAGATACAGCGAAGACTAAAACAGCCCCTGGGATCGGGTCCCTTGGAGATCCACAATGACCTTTACTGGATGAGGTGCATGGCCTGCTAAAAGTGGGGCGTGAATGGGGAAGGACAGACTATACCTTTGAGGAGCTGAGCCGAGAAGGGAAAGAGAGACCGCGCATCAGAAAGAATACGTGGCCGAGAGGGCCCTCCCCCAGCCAGGAAGCACTTATGCCAGCCGGACCGGTAGAGAAGGCTGAAGAGTAGGAAGGACATGACCCCCGGGGTTCTGAAAGAATTACACACCTGAGGCATTCAGGGGAGCAGACCGGTCGATTCAGAAGGAATGCCTTCTCCAAAACTGGACGAAAGCACGGAAGCAGAGAATGACCTGATCCCTTATTCTGTGAACCTGGGCTTCTCATTTGCTCAACAGGTATGTCTGTCCTTCCAGCACCCTCCTCCTGGAAACCTCAGATGAGGTTAAAAGATGAGCAATGGCTCTGTAAGTCCTTGTCCGGGTGCTGTCCCTCTTCAGTCTGCTCTCCGCACCACAAACCTGAGTGGTCCCTTAGATGCAGCAGTAATCTCATCTTTCCTCGGCTAAAAGCCCTTTGATGGCAGCTCTTGCATTCCTGTGAGCCAAAGACAGCCTGAGTTGGAGAAGCGGCAGCAGAGATGGAAAGAAACAGACAAGAGCTATCAAGGGGAGCATAGCAGCCGCTCCTAGTGACTGACTAGGATGAAGGCAAAGCAGGAAGCTGAAGACGGCATCCAGATTTGCGGTTTGAGCAGCAGGCACATGGCAGGGTTGTTCTTGGAGTACAGAAAACGGGGAGGCGGGTGTGCGTGGTACAGTGGTAGGGGTGGGAGGGTAAGAGAGTTTGATTCAGACATCCTGAATTTGAGAGGTGTTTGGATTTTCCAAGTAGGGATTCCAACAGACATCAAAATACGCGTCTCAAAAGAGATCTGGACTGAAGCAACAGAGAGTAATTATTATTTATCACATACTGTTGTTTATAACATATTACTAACATAACAACGTAAGTATAAGGAAGATACTTATGATTCTGGCAATAAATAAAACTGCTCAGAGAGTGAGTTACAAGAAGAAGTTGAGGAACAGCAGCATTTAAAGACACAAGCGAAGGAAAAGAAGCACATCAACGGAGGAAATCAAGAAGATTTGGTGGGAGGGGGGATGCCTGGCCGACTCAGTTAGTGGTGCATGTGTTTTGTTTTGTTTTGTTTTAGTTTATTTATTTTTGAGGGAGTGAGTGAGCCAGTGTGAGTGGAGCAGCGAGAGAGGGGGGAAAGAATCCCAAGCAGGTTCTGCACCGTCAGCACAGAGCCTGATGTGGGGCTCCATCTCACGAACCATGAGATCATGACCTGAGCCGAAATCAAGAGTTGAACGCCTAACTGACTGAGCCTCCCAGGCGCCCTGGATCACGGGATTCTTGATCTTGGGGCTGTGAGTTTGGGTCCCATGCTGGGTGTAGAGAGAACCTAAAAACTTCTAAAAAAAAAAAAAAAAAAAAGAGGGAGAGTGTGCCAAAGGCTGCGAAGGATTTCAACAAGGTTGATTTTAGCCATAAGGAAGGAAGTCATTATTTGCAATCCTGGAGAGATGAATTACAGCGGGTTGGAAACCAGATTCCAGTGAGCTGGAGCTGCGTATACACAAAGGGTGAGAAAGTACAGAAAACAGCCAGCTGCTTCTAAGAGTAGAACACAACAGGGAAAGGAAGTGCTGAGTCATAAGGGGGAACAAATGTGCTCAAAGGCTGATTTAAGCTGGAAGACAATTAAGCATGTTCAGTGAGGATGTAAAGCAGTAAAGAACAGTAAGAAGTTAAAGACATTTGGGAGGACGATCGAGCAAACAAAGTCCCGGAGGAGGAGGGAGCAAGTGAAGTTCAGAGCAAAGGAGTAGGGGAGGGACTGAACTTCCAACAGGAGAAAGGGTTCCCTGTCCCCTCTGAACAGGAAGGAAGAGGAGAGTTATGGGTATCAGATGCAGGTCAATTAGTAGCTTGATCAGAGAAAGTTGAGAGTGGTCATATAATGGTTTACATTTTTTTGTGAAGCAAGAAGAAAAATCTCATGTTGAGGGTAAGGGCGGGGGAGATGGGAGGCTCAGAAAGAATGGGACGGACACTGACGCTGTCATTTTGGAGAATGGAAGAGACTTCACTGGGGAAACAAAGAATTCCTGGGTAACGAGAATTACAGAGGGCCCAGTTGGGTTACATAATCTTGAGTTATAACAATTCCAATCTACTTACATTATGGGATTTTTTTCTCAGTAGCACAGCCAAGTTTGAGAAACACTGGCTTGGGTCAGTCACGCTTGATCTGGCTATGCACTAGAATTATTTGGGGAGCTTTTATTAACTTTTTTAATGTTTGTTTATTGACAAAGAGACCGACCATGAGCAGGGGAGGGGCAGAGAGATGTAGACACAGAATCTAAAGCAAGCTCCAGGCTCTGAGCTGTCAGCACAGAGCCTGACACGGGGCTGGAACTCATAAGCCGTGAGATTATGACCCGAGCTGAAGTTGGATGCTTAACCAATTGAGCCACCTAGGCACTCCTACTTGGGAAGCTTTTAAAAAGAAGATGAAAAAGAAGAAGAAGAAGAAGAAAGAGATGCCTGGGTCCTATTCCAGAGTCATTAAATCAGAATCTCTGTGGACAGTACCAAAGCATATTTTTTTTATTCATTCATTCAAGAAATATTTATTGAATGTGTACTATGTGCTAGGCACTAGGAATACAGCAAAAAAAAAAAAAGTCATTAAGGGAGATAAAATTTTTGCCTTCATGGAGTGTATATACTGGTGGATAATAGCAGTTAACTTTCTGTAAAAGTTCTATCAAAGAGCCAGTATTGAGAACCACTGTCTTTGGCTTCTAATTGACGAGGAAACTTCATGCCACTGATGGAATAGGACCAATCAGAGAAGACTAATTGTTTCTTCAAGACAGATCATGACAGAGAGATGAAAACAAAAGGATTAGGAGCACAGGTCATACATCCAAATCAGAAGAAAACAGCAGAGATAAAGAGCTTTTCTGAAGCCATACATCTGACTAAATTCCGCTTAAAAGTCAAAGAAGCAAAGATCTCTCCAGGTTCACCTCAAGGCACAAGAGCACTTGGGCAACAGAACAGGGAGGGCCGGCTGCCAGGAAGTTGTAGTCCTGCCCACTGAATGCCTCTATCCTGCTGCCTTCAAATCACACGTCCAAGACAGAACTTAGTGTTTCTCCCCAGTCCATTCCTTCTCCTGGGCTCCCTATCGCAATGAATGGTGCTCTCATTTCTAAGTCTTTCTTGCCCTTCCCTTCATTCAATAAGGTCTACTCCACCCCTTAAATTTCTTAAATCTGTCCAACTCGTTTCTACGACCACTTACTGGTCTAGGCAAGTGTGATCCCACAAAGGGAGTATTGCAAAAGCATCATAACCAGACTTCCCCTCTCCGTCTGGAGCAGAACGGTGCTTCTAAAACATAAACCGATCAGGCCACAGTCCAACCTGAAACCTTTCAATGACTTTGCACTGTATGTAGGGTAAAATTGAATTCCTTTGGATGGTTTATAAAACCCTTCACCATGTGGCCGCTGCTTCCCTCTCCAGTCCCAATTCTTACCACTACTCCTTCTGTGCCCTCTTCGGTCTGGTCGGACCTGCTTCTAGTACTGTGGGTACACATGCTCTCTAGTCTTTATTATTTTTTTTTTTTATTATTTTTTTTTTCAACGTTTTTTATTTATTTTTGGGACAGAGAGAGACAGAGCATGAACGGGGAAGGGGCAGAGAGAGAGGGAGACACACAGAATTGGAAACAGGCTCCAGGCTCCGAGCCATCAGCCCAGAGCCTGACGCGGGGCTCGAACTCACAGACCGCAAGATCGTGACCTGGCTGAAGTCGGACGCTTAACCGACTGCGCCACCCAGGCGCCCCTCTAGTCTTTAAAATAAGCCGGTGGTTCCCAAACTTTGCTATACTTTGGAGTTGACTGGGCTTCTCTAAAAACTACTACTAGAATGTCTGGTTCCCTCCCTCTACGTTCTGATTTAATTCATATGGGGGTGAGATCTATGCACAGGGATTCCTGAAAGCTTCTCCAGCAATTTTCATGTGCAGTGAAATTTGAAAACCACGGGGAAAATGTTATCTGCTCTGCTAGGAACATTTCTTCACCCACTTCACCTGGACAACCCCTAATCGTCTTTTAGGTAGGCATCATTAAAAAAAAAAAAAAATCGATTTTCTTTCTTTTTTTTTTTTTTTAATTTAAATTCAAGTGAGTTAACATACAGTGTAGTCTTGCCTTCAGGAGTAGAACCCAGTGATTCATCTCTTACATAGGACACCCAGTGCTCATCCTGAAAAGTACCCTCCTTAATGCCCATCACCCATTTAACCCATCCCCCCACCCACCTCCCCTCCAGCAACACTCAGTTTGTTCTCTGTATTTATGAGTCTCATACGGTTTGCCTCCCTGTTTTTATCTTACTTTTCCTTCCCTTCCCCTATGCTCATCTGTTGAGTTTCTCAAATTCCACAGATATGTGAAATCATGAGATATTTGTCTTTCTCTAAGTGACTTACTTCACTTAGCACAATACCCTCTAGTTCCATCCACGTTGTTGCAAATGGCAAGATTTCATTTTTTTCATCACCGAGTAGTATTCCATTGTGTGTGTATGTGTGTGTGTGTACACACACATACACACACACACACACACATATACACCACATCTTCTTTATCCATTCATCAGTCTATGGACAAAAAAAAAAAAAAATTGCTTTCCCAACTCCCTACACAAATTATTTGCCTTATAAGTAATTAGTGCCCCTGCATACTGGGCTCCCATCAGCATGTCTTATATCAGATTTCATTGTCAATTCAATGGATTATACAACTGTTGTCATTCCCTATCAGACTACAGTTGACCCTTGGACAACGTGGGGGCTGGGTGCCAACCCCCCATGCGGTTGAAAATCCATGCATAACTTTTGATTCCCCAAAATCTTAACTAATAGCCTACTATTGACTGGAAGCTTTACCGATAACATGAACAGTTGATTTACACGTATTTTCCATGTTATATGTATTATATACTATATTCTCACAATAAGCTACAGAATATATTTTTAAGAAAATCATAAGAAAAAAATCATAAGGAAAATACATTTACAGTACTGTACTGTATTTATTAAAAAAAAAAAAAATCCACTCTAAGTGGACCCGTACAGTTCAAACCTATGTTGTTCCTTGTTGGCTGTGGTTGAAGAGGGAATCACTTACCTGTTTAATGACATAATGAACCTCTTCAGAATTGAGAACACTGTATTTAATATCACTTGGCTTGCAAGGAGTAATCCCCTTATAGACAAGAGGTGTGTAGCATTTCATTGCAAACTTCAAGTCACTGACATGCCTCCTCTCCTCTAAAATATCTTCAAATTCATCCCATTTTTTGAGCTCCTTCTGTGGGTAAGGAAAATGAAAGAAAGTAACGTACATACTGTAAAATAAATTAGGGCAGATTAGGGACTACACTGGTAAGGTTTCATCTTTGCCAACATTTTTATTCAAGGACACATGAACAAGAGCAGAGTGCACTGATAAAAGGTTCTCCTATACTAAAAAAAAAAAAAGGAAATATAATGACAGTTAGGGGTCAATAAATTGATATTGAATTATCACAATATTTTATTATGTCTGTTTGCTATCTTTGTAAAGCCAGTACCCTTTTGGAAAAGTCAACAAAGATAGTAAAGATGAGAGACTAAGCTCTAGAATAATCTGACCAATTTTATAATCAATTTTATCTGGTCAATTTTATCAATCACATTGATAAATATGTCTTGCCTGCCTCTTCTCCTTAGGATTCACAATTAAATCAAAGCATACAATAGAAATTCAAAATTATGTCAAATCAAACTATATGGGTGCCAATCCACTTAAGGCACCCCATATGTCCTCCAACTTCTTCAAATACTTTTTTCCTCTGGTGACTGAAGGGCGGAAGTTTGAACTTTACCCTCTTGGAGAAGTGCTGTTGGGGCGGCAGGGATGCCCAGGTCATGGCTCCTGTCACTTCCATCTACAGGCTGTGATGAGACGCAAAGAGCCACCTGCCTTCTCCCTCGCTACCATGCGTGTTGCTGACACAAAGGGTGTCCTCTATCCGGGGTTGGGCAGATCCTAGGAACTTCTATTTATCTTTCCTGCATTAACCTGTGTGAGTAGCGGTCAACTTACTGGGGAGAAAAAAATGCTTAGAGATTCTGGGGCACTTAAATAGCAATTCAGATTCTAGTAAAATGTATTATTATTATTATTTTTTAAGAATTGTTTTGACCAGGGAATTAAAAAATTTTTAAATTAGTTTTGAGAGAGCATGTGTATGTGAGCACACGTGTACAAGCGGGGGAGGGGCAGAAGGGGGAGAGGGGGAAGGGGAGGGGGAGATGGAGAGAGAGAGAGAGTGAGCGAGCATGTATCCCAAGCAGGCTCCATGCTCAGCAAAGAGCCTGATGCAGTGCTTGATCCTGTGACTCTGGGATTATGACCTGAGCCAAAATCAAGAGACACTCAACTGAATGAGCCATGCAGGTGCCCTTAATAAAATGTTTTAAAGCCAAAAATAAATAAATAAATAAATAAATAAATCTGGAAGTTACAGTAAAGCTCAAAGAAGAAAATTTAAATCACCTGTTGTCCAATGACCCAGGGACCATTCTAGTGAATGGTTTTTTTCTGGGCATATACACACATTCCCACCTGACACACATACATTTTGATTTGTCACTTGAGTTTTTCATTTCCTGTATAAACTTCCTTGTCCTTTCAGTTTCTTCCACCATATTATTTTTACTAATGGAACTTTTAATTATTTTCCATTCGTTGCTATTAAAAAATACAACACACATTATTATTTCTTTCTAATTTAATCATTAAACCCTGACCTCCTTCTAGTCTTCATCTTCCCAGACCTCCCTATGGCCTGACACCATTCTTAAGGGCTCCCTCCTTTCCCCACTTCCAACCATCCTGAAATTTTCCTATTTTTTTTTTTTTTTAACATTTATTCATTTTCGAGAGGGAGAGAGAGAGAGACAGAGCATGAGTGGGGGAGGGGCAGACAGAGAGGGACACACAGGATCTGAGGCAGGCTCCAGGCTCCGAGCTGTCAGCACAGAGCCCGACGCGGGGCTTGAGCTCACAAACCTTGAGATCATGACCTGAGCCAAAGTCGGTCGCTCAACCAACTGAGCCACCCAGGCGCCCCTTTACTTTGGTTTTTAATTCATGACTCTTGTCACAGCAGAAGATCCACCTCATTTCTCTAATCCAGTGATTTCTCAACCTTGGGGGAAAATTTCAACCAAAATGAAAATGTTTCTTCTTTCCTCCCATTTCCCTTAATGTTAACAAATCCAACAGTCCTGTCTCAACCCACTGTACTGCTCATCTGGCTTTAGATACTAATTGTACATGTGGTCGAACCTCCTGCTTGGTTCTCTTCTCCCACGGGAGCTCCTGATACACACATCTAGTTGCAAACACTTCACATTTGGCCCTCCTAAGGTTTATTTATTTTTAAGAGACAGAGAGAGACAGATCATGAGCAGGGGAGGGGCAGAGAGAGAGGGAGACTTAGAATCCAAAGCAGGCTCCAGGCTCTGAGCCGTCAGCACAGAGTCTGACACGGGGTTCGAATCCCTGAACTGTCAGATCATGACCTGAGCCCCAGTCGGATGCTTAACTGATTGAGCCACCCAGGCGCCCCGACATTTGGCCTTTCTAAAACTGAACTCATTTCTCCTCTGCACAATCCTACAACCTGCTTATTTTCTGGAGTTTTACACCAGAAATCTCAACAACCACCATGCCATCTATGTCCCTTTGCATTATTCTAGACCCCTCCTCCCTCACCCTTGTGTGCAATCCATCTGATCCTGTTAAGGTGGCCTTTAAGAACATAGCACATCTACTCCTCAACCACAGGTCCAGCCTGTGCGCTTTATCACAGCAGCCTCCTCACTGGTCTCCTTGACCCTTTGACTCTACCCTCCATGCTGCCATGTGCTCTTTTCAAAACACAATTCTGACCCAGTTGTCCCCTGCCTAAAAGACTTAAGTGACTCGCCACCTCCTTTAGAGTAAGACCTAAGCCATTTCTGATGTCATACAAGCACCCCTATGAGCTGGTCTGTCCTTCCTTCTCCAGACTCATTGGCCACCATGCTAAGGTCTACTCAATAGCAAATGATTTGCATTTCCCCAACACAGTTCATTGTTGACATGCTTCTGGGTCTTTGCACATGCTCATCTCTGTGTCTGGAAGGCCTTTTTGTTCCTCTGTCATCCTTGCTCAGGCATCACTCTTGTGAGAAAACTCTCCTTGAGTTGCTCAGAGGGACTTACTCTGCCTTCCCCATCAGACGTCTTTACCCAGTACCTCCACCTATGATGGAATGTACCCATAATACTGCAATCGTTTGCATGTCGTCACCCCAAAATGCAAGTATCCTGAAGACAAAACACATGCCCTCTTTGTATTTCCCAACATCCAGCTGTGTTTGGAATAGAGCACAACTGAATGACTACATGTTGAAGTAGCAGAAAAAAATATAGAATATTAAACTGAGAACACGACTAGGCATAATGAGAATACAAACAAAAGGGCACTTAAGAGGAGTTTCAACATCAAAAGGGTAGCATGTAAAACATGTGAAATATGCAAACACGAACATTGTTATGCCCACATATATAAAGAATAGATGAGGGAAAAATCTTCTAATGCTGGGATTCTACCGTAAAACTCTGTCCTTGTAACATATCATACGCTTGCTTGTAAGGTTCAAGAACCTTCTCAAATCTCCCATTTCTCATCAGTAAAAGAATATACAGTTTATGTATAGACTCAGACTGGGTACAATGTAACAAATTGTCATTATAGATTATATAATTTTAGGGATGAAAGGGGATTTAGAGACTTCCTACTTAGTGGTCCTGGGAGTGGGAAGAGAAAAGGATTGGAATCAGCTAGGGAGACAAAGATCTTCTCTCTCTCTCTCTCTCTCTGTATACACACACACACACACACACACACACACACACACACGTAAGGCATTTATGTTTATAAACATTTTTATATTACATATGAATATACAAAATACTTATAAATAAGTATACATATATAGACAGGGAGAGAGATGGAGGAGGGAGGGAGACCCTTCTGCGCTGTTCACCTGAAAACACTTAGCCATCAACCTCAGCCTCTGTTTACCTCTGTGTACCATTTCCTGACTCTCCCCCCTCAACCTAGACTGAACTGACCATCTTCTCCTTTGACTCTTAACTGAGCCTTTCCTGACAGCATCTAAAATACTTCATTAAACCCAGATTGGTATCTCCCCTGCAAGACTGTAAACTTCTTGTCTGCGTAGGTAGTGTGTCTTATACGTTTTTGTATTCCCAGTTCCTAGTAGAAATTCATTGTAGAATGAAAAATTACTGAATGAAGACACTTCCTGAGCCCTGTTGCTGCTGGCTCCCCAATATTCACAGGCTAAAGCTCAAAGTGCTCCCAATCTGGTCCTGACCCAATGGCTAATCCAGTGATTTAACCCAGGCTGCACATGAAAATAACCTGGGCACTTAAAAAATATACTGATGCCCAGGACCCCCTAGAGATTCTTGATTAATTTAGTCTGTGAATGGTACCTGGGCATCAGAATTATTTTTAAAAGTACTCCAAGTGATTCCTACATGCAGCTAGGGTTGAGTGTTAACTACTCATTTGTTGGCCTTCCCTATACATGATGGAGAAGTATTTACTACCATAAGATAAATGTATTTGCACAGCTCCTCATCTAGAGGCACGATACAAAGAGGAGCCCAAGTAAGATTCCAGTTATTTCCCCCCATTGTTTTTCTATCTTAATTTTTACAGCAGCCCCTTCTTATTTGTAGCTAAACAAGCTTCTCCTTGTACCTCCCTTTCAACTGCTCTGGAGGATCCATTCATTCAACAGATAGTTAGGGAGAGCCCACGACATACCAGGCACTGTTCTACAGGCTGAGAATAAAATATGAACAAGGCAGACAAAGAACATGTAGGAAAGGAGCTTACGCTGCCTTACGAAAGACAGGCAACAAATAAGATCACTTAGGCATACTCCCAGTGGCACGCTGGTGAATGTTTAACCACGGGAGAGCCCTGGCAGATTTCGAGCTACCAACACGACTTCCGTGGGCGGAGAGCTGGGGAGGGATGTGCAGTAGCCACTATTACATAGCATCTCTACCTTACAGTCTGATGGACATAAATAACCTCAAAAGCGTGGGTAACAGTAAAATTTAGTAAAATAATTAGGAAGTGCTGAGCTTGGGGTATTTATTACTTTCGTTTTTAACAGAATTTATTTAACTGTAAATTTACAAAAGTCAATCTTTAATTTTTCATAACGGTTGTATGTCAACAACGGGCTCTACAAACGTCATGAGAAATTAACACACAGCTTTGAGAGTCAGTACAAGACTAATGTTAACACGGCATTGGAAAAGGGAATATAAAGAAAATAAAATACAGTAACTAACAAGGAAGGACTGGAGAGCTACTTTAGATTGAATGCTTGGGTTGAGGCCTCTCTGGGAGGTGATATTTGAACTGGGACCTCAAATGGGACAGGGGAAGCGATGAAAATTTCTGGGAAAACAGCATGCCACACAGAGGGAACTGTAAGCACGCTTGAGGGGAGAGCCTGCTTACTGTCAGAGAAACAAAGGCCAGTGTAGCTAAAGCCCAGTGAGCAACATTAGTAGAATCAGAGAGGTAGCAATGGTGTAGTCTTGCAGGACATTGTAAGGAGTCCAGATTTTTCCTTCAGACTTTAGCAGGAAGCCATAGTTTGGGTTCTGGGTACACCAGGAAGTATCTATCCCCAGTCTTCTTTTCATCCCGTGCTCTCACGAAAAGGTTTCGAGCAGACCTACGGCTTCAGCTACAATTTGCTTGCTGATGTCTGACAAATCCGTATCTTTAGGCTAGACCTGCCTCTTTTCCTCTGGTACCATGTTTCTAACTCTGTCTGGAGTCTCCCAAACACCTGTGAGGTATGGGGTCCATAACGTAGTAATCCACGACTTAAAAATCATTCATTCTACCACTCGCATCTGGAACTGAACACACCTGAAACTGACACAACCTGTTCCTCTCCCCAGATTTCCTATCGGCAGCGTCCGCCCAGTTGCCACATCACAGAAACCTCCTTTTCTTCAGCCACCGCATTCAACTATCCTAATCAACTCAAACTAACCAATTTACCCTTCTCCCTAAGCTCACTGCCATTGCCTCAGGCTTTTATGACTTCTCTGGATGACGGCGATCGTGTTTGGTTGCTCCCCAGGTTTAGGGCGTCAGATTCCTTCCCCTATCAGATTCTCCTTCTACGTCTCTACTTAAGTGAAGGTTATCCACACAAATAACCACTCTAGAAACCCAGTCTCCTTAGACTTCCAAAAATATAAATCCGATCATCCTTAAAGGTTCCCTTAGAAAGCTTTTATTCTTAAGGGTGCGTAAATATGATATATAAAATCCCTCTAGGAACTATCTTCTGCCCACTTCCTCAGTTTTATTTCCCACGTCTCCTTTATTCTACCCTTACCTAACTACTAGGTTCTCCCAAACATGCAAGAGAGTGGCTTTCTTACATGGGTGCCTACCATGGGTGTCTTCCTCTCCTTCATCTCCCATTCACACCTCAAAAACTCAGCTCACATGTCGCCTTCTCTTAAAAGTCTCCTCTGAGTCCCCAAACAGGTCAGGTGCTCCTTCTCATTCCTGCCACAACGTGCTGTGGATGACTTGACCTTTGCCCTTACCTCACTTAATTGTAACTGCAACTGTTTATTTTCATAACTTCAACTCCATGGAGGCAAAGGCTGGGTCTTTAACTTCCATATCCTGGGTGTTGAAAATAATGACTAGGACGCTGTAAGTAACCAGTGCTGTAATGTTTGTTGCAATCAGGAGTATCTTACATATCTCTAAGTACTACTCTCACATTAGAGTATTGCACAAGAACAGTGTGGCTGAGGAAATAAGGACAGCCTGAAACAGTAAGAAAAAGTTCAGGTTATCCTAAGAGTAAAGCCTATGCAGTTACAAGGATAGTGAGGGCTTCTGTCCAGCTTCAGAGGTAGAAAAAGCTCACGTACAATCGCCTTAATTTTTCATGTGAAAAAGCCAACCAAAGTGTTATCATTAAAGAACCAGCAGTAAATGGGGAAGTAAAAAAAAACCCAACTCTTTCCTTTATATGCATGTGCAAAATTGTAGTCAATTCACAAGCCAGTTTAGGGCTGAAAAAGCTACCTATGGTGAGTCAGGATCTACACAGCAACCCGGTTCCCTGTATGCCTGGTCTGGAACAGCAGAGTCAGAAAATGAGGTCAAAATAGTTCCCCCACAGAGCTGTGGGGTGAGGTCAACAACTAGAGAGGTTAAAGTAATAACTCTCACAGAAGTGGGCAGGTGACAGCAATTATAAGCCCAGAGCTCTCCACATGGAGGGAGAAGTTTCCCCATGTTCCAAAGAATGCTGGTGTCCCAATCTGAAGGTAGCCCTGTATCTACCTTCTCTTTTGAAACTGAGTTTTTGGTTTATCTCATTGTTTTGTCTTTTCCCTGTTACGACCTTCCTACACACATTAACATTAAATTTAAGACAGAAACTGGCACTAACCTCCATGACATAGTAACATGCTTTTTAAAATGCATTCTTTCATTGCCTTGTAAAGTACGTAAAAATTAATTTCGTGGTTAAAAACAAAAAAATTAGCTGCCCCAGAATTGTGCAATCCTGAGAACTACAAAGCGTTCACCTCATAATTTCTTCATATAAATGGTGAGCGACCGACATTCTGTTGGCAAAAAAGATCAGTTAAAATCGGGAGAGGGAGAGAGGGTTGGGGGTTAGAAGGCAAGTTGGGAGAGGCCGGGCGGCATTAGCTTCCTTCCGCAAAAGGTACGGATGGAAGACAAAAAACGCAGTAAAATTTTCCAGAAGTTCCCAATCTTTCTATTTGAAAAACTTTTATGTCTTATCACAAACTCTGTGTCCCCATACGAGCCAAATACTTTTCTCCCAGGAACATCACGGCAGCAAAAGGGCGGGGTGGGGAGCCACACGCTGACATATTAGGCCAGGTCAGAATCGCAGGTTTCTCCGGTTCCACCTACAGGCAGCCCCTCGCTGGAGGCAGAGAGATCCCTTTCTCACGCCTCATTCCTGCGTCAGGGGCTCTCTGAAGGCCCCCCGCCTGGTGGAGGCAAAGAGAGAGGAACCAGAGGAACCGTCGCCCATAGAAACTTCTAAAAGCTTACACACATTCACACACACAGCGATACACCGTTGCCTTGGAAACCAAGTCAACCACCTCACCCCTCCTCGGCGGCCCCGGCACCCACTCTTTTGGGCCAGGGGTCCTGGCCCGCAGGAGGCCGGGACCGGCAGGGTGGGGTCCTCTCTTGCGGCCCCGCCCCGGGCCTCGTTCCCCGGGGCGCCTACCGAGTAGAGGAGCACGACAGCGCCGGGACTGGCGGAGCCGACGGAGAAGCTAGAGTTAGATGAGCTGGAAGAATCCATGATGCGGCTGCCGTCCGGGCGGGGCCTGAAATTCTTTGCTAAGCGGTCGTAGTGATGCTGCTGGGGGCGGTTCTTCCGCGCTGAGCGGCCCGACCTCGCCTAGGGCGGCGGCACCCTCTGCGGCCGCTCTTCAGGACCCCGGGCGCCGCCATCTTAACCAGGACGGAAGCCGCGCCGGGACCCGCGACGCACGCGCGCGCGCGCAGCGCGTCAGAACTCGGAAGTGTGGGCGTCCGGGCGGGCTCTGGGCCGCACCGCGGTGGCAGACCCCGCGATGGCCCAGGATCGGGGATCGGAGGCCCCAGCGCCTCCGGGTTCTCAGACACTTCTGGACGCCCTGCTCCGGAACCTCTACGACTTCGGTGAGTGAGGGGCCTCGGAGCCCACGTGGAGAGTGGACTTGCAGCCGAGGTGTCTGCTGTGTCTTCCGAACTGGGTCGCCTTCGGCGTTCAAGGCCAAAGGTTCTTGCACGTGGAGCACCCCTCCCTTGGCCGACCTGGTTCCCAGGATGGGTTCAGCACACACCTGCGTCCGAGTTCCCCCTTTCTCCCCCCCTCCCGCCCCCACCTTCAGCGTCTGTTGTTACTCTTTACGAATACAGCCTCCCACGTCGCCCCTGAGTGTGGGCACCACTTAGTTACTCGTCATGAGTACCAAGGCTGTCAGGCTTAAAGGGTTCTCGGAATAGCCCACTCTTTCACATTTCTCGGCCCTCTGGGAAGCCCACTGCGCGCCCCACATTCTCCCCCAAACTCGGTGATCCTGGTGCCCTGGTACCACCTTGTGACGTTGGTGCCCCATCCTTCAGTGTGTTCCTCCCCCACGGACTTCAGAGACCGGGCACTTTAGTAGGAAGACAGTTCCACACACTGAAGAACTTTCTCCAGGGAAGGCGACATCCCTTGTTCATGCAACAGAGATGATTGTTAGGCGTTAACGCCCTTAAGGAGCAAGCATTTCTTAAATTTGTAAGGTGATGTTTCAAAAGCTATTTTAGTTTGGAGCCATTGCTCAAAATGATCAGTTTATTTAAACAGTAAACACAACAGCTAAAAGTATAGAGAATTTCCCAAGCACTCCATATTTTTCGTGTATTTACTCATTTAATTTTCACAACCCAGTGAACTTGATCCTGTCCTTAGTCCCATTATTACAAATGGAGAAACCAGCACTAGAGGTTAAAATGCTTCCCAAAGCTCACCTAGCTAGTAATTTGCGGAGCCTGGGTTCCAATCCTCAGACTCTCTCGTATGTACAGTCCCTGTATTTGTATGGACTTGTACTCTGGACGATAGGAAAACTGTGATACTTACCTATACCCCTAGAAAGTGTTAAAAAACCAAATAAAACAAAACACCAGCTGCAGTGGCAGACATTTTCAGCATAAAACGTGAGCCAATTGGGATTACCAGTTCCTGGGATTATTGCCTTGATGTCACTTTTATTACGGAACAAGGTGAGAACTTATGCTGCAAGGGTCAAAGGCATGGATACAGTCAGTTACCTAGTTGCATTTTGGATTCTTTTCTTTTCTTTTTTAATGTTTATTTATTATTTTTTTTTATTTTTTATTTTTTTAATTTATTTTTGGGACAGAGAGAGACAGAGCATGAACGGGGGAGGGGCAGAGAGAGAGGGAGACACAGAATCGGAAACAGGCTCCAGGCTCTGAGCCATCAGCCCAGAGCCTGACGCGGGGCTCGAACTCACGGACCGCGAGATCGTGACCTGGCTGAAGTCGGACGCTTAACCGACTGCGCCACCCAGGCGCCCCATGTTTATTTATTTTTGAGACAGAGAGAGAGAGAGAGAGAGGCAGGGGGTCTGAAGCTGGCTCTGGATGTGGGGCCCACACTCACCACGAACTGCGAGATCATGACCTGCGCCAAAGGCAGACGCCTAACCAACTGAACCACCCAGGCGCCCCATGCATTTTGGAATTCTATGAATTATGCAAATACATCCCTATCTGAAGGAAAAGAAATCGTTTGTTTTTTTTTTTTTCTTTGTATTTCTGGGTGTTGATAGCCGTGGCGGTATGTACAAGTGCCTTCATCTCATTCGATAGAACCAAAAATATTTATCTTTCCACTCTGTGTTTGAACAAACAGGGGAGACAGAAGATGAGGCAGAACAGAAAAGGATCAGAAAGAAGGGAGAAAACAAGAGGAGAGATGCAGGGACTCCAGTGACCTTGGCAGCAGACCCAGCTCCTGTACCTGGTTCTCCCGTGAGAGGCCAAAGGAAGAGAGCCTCCAGCTTCTTCAAGGAACTCAGGGAAGAGCTGCAGTGTGTTCCTGCTGTGACCCGCACCAGCTCTCCTTCAGGACCAGACGCCCCTAGTGCTACGGCATCTCCCTCAACACTGAGGAACAGCAGGGAGCGAGTACAAGTGATAGAATTTCACAGCAGAAATAAAAAAAGGAAAGGGAAGCCGGATCAAGATGAGAACACACAGGTAATGAGTTGGTTAGTTTCAGTGTATGTGTTGGAAACCCTGATATTGCAGTTGTAGAGAAGTATCTTTTTGTTTCTTTGTTAAAATTTTTTATTTATTTAAGTAATCTCTACCCTCCCCTCCCCTCCATGGAGCTCGAACTCCTGACCTCGAGATCAAGAGTCGCATGCTTTTCCGACTGAGCCAGCCAGGCGCACCTAGATGAGTACTTTTACAGACCGTGTCAGAGGTCCCCAGAACAACCCTCAGGCTTGCGGATTAGCTAAAAGCATTCACAGGACTCAGGACTTGGCTATAGTCATCGTCACGGTCACAAATTATTACAGCAAAAGGATACAGAGGAAAACTAGCGAAGGGAAAAGGTGCATGTGGCCAAGTCTGAAGGAAACCAGGTGCAGGTGTCCAGAGGTCCCTACCCAGTGGAGTTGCGTGGGATGCGTTTAATTTCCACCGCAGTGATTCGTGACAGCAGGTCGGAAGTGTTGCCGACCAGGGAAGTTCACTCCAGCCTTGGTGTCCAGGGTTTTTATTGGGGGTCGGTTGTGTAGACATCCAGACTGACCTTGGTTATTGAAGCTCTTAGACCCCCAGGAAAAAGGACGTGTTCACCATAAATCCCACGGCTAGTGTAAACTATCCGGGCAGCCTTGATGTGCCTTGACTCAGGGGTTCGGGGATGTAAAAACACTCTTATCAGACAATATTCCAACGCAAGCCTGCCGAGTTGACTCTTTCATGCGCCTGGGGCTTCTGCTTAACGGTGCTTTGAGAAAACGGAGTCATTCAGCCACTATTTCTGGCTGCTGTTGTAGGCACTGGGTTCCAGCATTGAACAAAATAGACGAAACTGCTCCCTCTCAAGGAACTCCCCTTCTCACGGAAAGCAGTTTGATTTCACTGAGCGGTAATCTCAGACTGAGTTTGGAAGTCTCACTCAAAATTCAGTCCAGGAGAGAGGTATGGTTGCTTATCTAGCTTTGCCCACAAGGATATCATT
The DNA here is from genome assembly GCF_028018385.1 of Neofelis nebulosa. Classification (NCBI taxonomy): domain Eukaryota; kingdom Metazoa; phylum Chordata; class Mammalia; order Carnivora; family Felidae; genus Neofelis; species Neofelis nebulosa. Next base: position 2,544,849 of record NC_080794.1, on the reverse strand, counting down.
ATGGTTTGGTCAAATTCATTGCAAAACTCCAGGGACTCTATTTCTGTTGCATTCTTCGTGTCCTATAAACTTCTGTCTGTCGTAAATGGAAAAGGGGATTGTATTAGTTTCTAGGGCTGCTGTGCAGAAATTCATTCTCTCACAGTTCTGGAGACCAGAAGGCCAGAATCAAGGTGTTGGCTGGCTAGGCACCTTCCACTCTGAAAGAGAATCCTTCCTTGCTTCTTTCAGCTTCTGGTGGCTCTAAGTGTTGGTTGGCCTGTGGCTGCGTTACCCTAACCTCTGCCTGTGTCTACACATGGCCTTCTTCTCTATATGTCTGAGTCTTAAATCTCCCTCTGCCTGTCTCTTCAAAGGACAGCTGCCATTGGATTTAGGGCCCACCCGAAATCTAGAATGGGTCTTGTCATGAGATCCTTAATTACACTACAAAGACCCTTTTCCCCCAATAAGATCCATTCATTGATTCTGGGGGTTTAGAACATGTCTCTTTGGAGACCACAACTCAACCCACTGCAGACAGTCAGGCTTGCATGGTTCTCAGTGAATATGTGTGTGCATGTGCTGGTCGGTGTCTAGTGCTTACCACATCTTTTTTACGATTTAAAAACCATCTGTATAATCTTTCCTAGAATTCAGGTAGCACTTCATGTCAAGTGAAGTGATCCTCATCAGGATCTCTTCCTCAAAGATTAATAGTGCTTCTTGTAATAATCTACCTTTATTTTAGGATTCCCGGTCAGTTCCCAACTCATACTCCAAATGCTGGGGCACTGGGCACTGTTAGAGGTGGACTAGGAAACGGATTCCCTTGGTCCTTCAGCCAGCAGGAACTCCCAAGCTGATCAGCCAGGGAAACTCACAAGAGATAATATTATCATAGTGTCCCCTAGTGTGCCATACAAATGTTAGTATTTTCTGTGTGTGCCGTGTAGTGAGAAAGGTTGGGAAACAGTGCTTTGCATTATATATAATTCTGCATTTGGGGAGTTTAGCAAAGCATCTGAGTACCCCCCCCCCTCATTTCCTCAGGTCCTCGGTCTTTTGTTTCCTCCTACACCTGCTTGTGTTCTCTCTAGAATGGAAAGTTTTCTAGTAGAAAGGACAAAAAGGTTAGCATTGAATGAATGCATTTCTCTGTCTCTTAATAATAGATCATCTGCAGCAGGCTGTTAGATTCTTTTTCTTCCAATTCTGATTGATCCCTTTTTCATTGTAGTTGGCTTTTCTCAGGAACCTCAGCTCATTGGACATTTTGGACTTCCTGACCCTAATGAAACTTCTCAGTTGCCCTTGGCCGTTCTGCCCTTTCCTCCTTTTTAAAATTGATCCTTAGAATTTTTTTTATGTTTAATTTTGAGAGAGAGAGAGAGAGAGCGTGTGAGTGTGCAAGTGGGGGAGGGGCAGAGAGAGAGAGGGAGACACAAAATCTGAACAAGCTCCTGGCTCTGAGCGATGCGGGGCTCAAACTCAAGAACCGCGAGATCATGACCTGAGCTGAAGTCGGACGCTTAACCAACCGAGCCACCCAAGAGCCCCTAAAATTGATTCTTTTGAAAATGTGAATGTGTCTGGCTAAGGAGACAGGATATGAACACAAGAAAAACACATATGCCTGTAAAAAGACTTCAGCCTGTTGGCATTGCAACATGTAAATAAATACAAACGAATACAACACTGCTTATTAGTGGCATATCCTGGATCTAGGGAATGCCAGGTAAGGAATAGTCAGTCAGCTGGGAGTAATTGGGATATGTGATGCGATGCTAAGAGTTTGTACAACATAGTAAAAGATAGTTGTGGCCCCTGCTCTCTGAAAGCTTACAGGTCATTGTAGGACAGTTCAAACAGACATGGAATCAGCAAAGAAGTATAATAATGATAGCCTGCATGGAGTCAGCTGGTCGTCTTTGGAGAATATTTGAGAGGTACTAACCAGTTAGATAACCCTGCTGGCCCTGCCTGAACCCAGGAAGTGACCGTCTTTCCCTAGAACTTAGGCTTGTGCCATAAATACTGTGCTTAAACTGCATTGTGTATTGAAACAGTTTTTCATGGTGTGGTATGGTGATTTATAATAAGAAAAAATATATATACATATACTTGGTGTGTGTGTGTGTGTGTATGTATATATCTATATCTGTATCTGTATCTGTATATATCTATTTATGTTTTCTTTGTCCCCTGTTTCAGGCACAAAACCCTTATAACCCTTGGACTTTCCTAGGTGATAAGAGCAGTAAAGGTATCTTTTGTAATGAGTGAGTTGGAAAGGCTGTAAAGATGGGACAGACTGCCAGGGGAACCCACCCCGTGACAAGAGGTTTGGAACTTTCAATCCTGTCTCTCTGACCTCTGAGGAGAGGTAAAGGGCTGGAGGTTGAAGTTATTGCCAATGGCCAGCGATTTAGTCCATCATACTTAGGTAGTGAAGCCTCCATAAACGCAAAAGGGTTTGGAAAGCTTGTGGGTTGGTGAACACTTGTAGGTGCTTAGCGAGTGACACGCTCAGAGAGGACATGGGAGTCCTTGTCCTGTCCCACCTGCTGTACCCTGTGCGTCTCCCCCATCTGGCTGTTCCTGACTTGTGTCCTTCTGTAATAAATCAGCAATCTAGTCAGTTAGACAGGTTTCCTGAGTTCTGTGAGCTGCTCTAGCAAATTCATCCAACCCAAGGAAGGAGTCGTGGGGACTTGTAACCTGTGGGTAGCCAGTCCTAAGTACAGGCAACAACCTGGGCTTGCAGCATATGAAGCGAGGGACAGTCTTGCAGGACTGAGCCCTTAGTCTGTGCAGTGTGGTGCTGTCTCCAGATGGAGTTGGATTATAGCTGGTGTGGGAGGATTGCTTGTTGGCTGTGGGGGGAAACCCTCCCCGCTGACATCACCCCTTTTAATGGGTTCATCTGGGAACTTGGCCACCATTTATGTAACATTTTACCCATCCCAGGTGTCTAACCTACAGATGAACTTCCTAATCATATCCTTTTTACAATGGAGTGACTATAGAAGTAGTCTATCAGGAAATAGTAGGTAAAAGATCACCTGTGTACTTACTTATTCCACAAATAATTTGGGTGCCAGCTATTTGTCAGACCCAGAAGATCCAATGGTGAATGAGAGAGAGTCCTCTGCCCTCATGGAGTATACTCTCTACTGGTGGGGTCAACCAAACTCCAGGTAAATTAATAATATAATTAAAAAGTTATAAACCTTCTGAAGGAAAAGAAATAGGGTCTTGGGAGTAGCAGGCAGAACCTCCTTTCGGTAGAGTCGGTGGAAGTCTCAGGAGACGGTGACAAAGCTCTGCTGAGGTTTGTCAGAGAAAGGAGCCGGGAGACTAACGCGGGTGGGGAGTACACAGCATTGCCAGCGTCCGGGTGCGTGAGAAGGCCTAATGTGTTCTGGAAGCTGGAAGCCTAGTGGAGGAGGACAGAGAGGAGAACGGTATGAGCTGCGGTGGAGGAACAGGCCAAGGCCAGCCCCTGCCGGGTCCCGTAAGCAATGGTAAGACCTTTGGAGTTCAGTTTAAAGTATGTGGAAAGCCAGCAGAGAGTTTTAAGGGCATGAGGTGACCTGACTTAACCTTTTAAACATCACTCAGGCCTCTGTGTGGTAACTAGATTACAGGGAAGCGGTAGCAGAGGCCTGCAGGAGCTGAATCAGGAGTTTACCGCAGTGGTGCTGGGTCAGGATGGGTGGCCTGACGGAATATGAGGAATGAGCACCGTGAACGGGTGCAAGGCTGCCTACGAGGAAGGGTCTTGAGAAATGAAAGCATCGGGTGTGGCTGGAAATGATGCAAGTGTTGTTTGGCTCACAGGGATGTCTCACCAGTGTTTTTTCCACCCTTAACATCGGCCCCTGCCCTGAACCTTAGCCTCCTTTGTGGCCTCCGTAGAAAAGAAGGGGTAAGAAAGACAATAGAAATAATAGGACGGTGGACTCTAGATCAGAAGGGGCTCTTGGCTCCTGGGGCCTGGACCCAGGTGCATGTGGACTGTTCCTGAGCAGGTAGCCAATCACTCCTAATAACCAAGATGTGCTGGTGCGTACTGCATTCCACGAGTGATGATTTCTGTTCCCTAATTCGTTATCTCGTGGAATCCTCACAATTCATGCGCCCTGTCTTCATGTTACAGAGGAAATCGATGCCTAGAGAGGTGAGGGTGCATGCCTGCGTTTAAACAGTCAGCCGCCCCATACCTGCAATCCCAGAACCCCGGAGCTTTGGAAGTCACAGTTAATGTTTTGTTTCGAAGTTTGATGCAGATAGATTTATTTGGCAGCAAAACCTGAACTGAACTCAGATGAGGCTTAGGAATTATTTCTGTTTGTTGCATTTGGCATGAATATTCATAGATACTGCTGCAGAAATGTGAACGTGCTTAATGGTTTATGGGTTGCTGTCTTGGCCCACACTGGAAATGACGTATGATATTCAGTATAGTCACGGTATTACCTTTCTAAAATGTGAAAACTCCTTAATTTTGTAAGAATTCCACACAAAGGATTATGGATGTGAAGTAAATACCAGAGCTCAGGTTCGGACCCCGGGGTTTCTGGCTGTGTGAGAGCTGTGTGCCTCACCACTACGCCAGAAAGAGAGAATACAGGTCAGGTCAGGCTCTTTGTCCTTTGCACAGTACAAGTGCACTGCTTCCCAGAATCTTCACTAGATAGAAAGAGCTGTCCCCAGGTTATTTCCCCAGGTTCTTACTTTGCTCCACACCCCGGTTCTTTGCGAGGTCCAGTGTCAGATAGGTGTTAAGAGTAATGTAGTTGAAGAAACTTCTCCTCAAGAAGATCAGAGTACCTTTCCTGATGCTCTTGGAACTGCTTGCATTTAAATTACATATATGTTATTATATTTTTATAAATACAGTTATGTAGATACATACTTTGTATTTATATTTTTTATTTATATTTTTAAGGAGGCTCCATGCCCAGCACGGAGCCCAGTGCAGGGCTTGAACTCACGACCACGAGATCAAGACCTGAGCCGAGACGGAGAGTTGGACGCTTAACTGACTAAGCCCTCCAGGTGCCCCAGAACTGCTTGCTTTTTAAAACGAGACTGTTTATTTCCCCAGCTACTCTCTAATTGGACAAAGGTTGGACAGTGTAGCTGATAGAATAAAAGAATCTAACCAGTGCAGGAGAAAGTACTCGTGGTCAGCAAGTCAACCCATGGATGAGTTCACTGAGCCTAGGGGGCTGCGGGCCTTTATCCATCGTCCCCGTGCGTTTCTCCCAAACGGTTGCTTCTTTCCACAGCTTTCTTTCTTCATTGCCTAACACGCAAGTTCTCAAAATCTGCAGACATTTCTCTTTCCCGTGTGTGGGACAGTAAGGCTTTGCCGGTCAAGTTAGATTAGGCTGTGGTTTAATAACATAGTCTGTCCATCTTAGTGGTTCGAAGGCAAAAATTAATTATTTTTATATCTCCTAAGGACAGACTGCTCTGCCCTACACCATCCTCAGCTAGGGGCCGGGGATAATAGGGGCTCCACCATCTGGAAGGTTCTTAGTTGCTTTGGGGAAGAAGGGGAGTCAACAGACGACTGGTAGAGAGAGGCTCCATGTGCAAGGGGCACACTTCCTTTCTGCTCACACTTCTTTGGCCACAGAAGGTCACGTGGCCCCGTCTAGCTTCAGGTAGGCAGCAAAGCCTAGAAGCAGGAGAGGACCCGGTATTGTCTGCAGGTGCTGTGCCTCCTACTGCAGTGGGTCCAAGGGGCAAGAAAACAGGGAAGACCACCGATTGTTTCTCTACCAGGCGATACGTTATGAATAATGTACTGAAGTGGCTTTAAAGCTGTGAATAAAAGTTAGGTAATGGTGGGGGGGGGGGGGTTATGCCTATGGATTCAGCATCACAAAATAATTAGCTAAGAATTATTTTCCAAATGTTTATTTTTATTGTAAACAAGCATCTAGAGGGGCGCCTGGATGACTCAGTCAATTAAGTGTCCGACTTCTGCTCGGGTCATGATCTCATGGTTCGTGGGTTCAAGCCCTGTATCAGGCTCTGTGCCGTCAACGCGGAGCCCGCTTTGGATTCTCGGTCTCCCTCTCTCTCTGTGCCCGTCCCCAGCTTGTACTCTTTCTCTCTCAAAAATAAACATTAAAAAAAAATTTTTTTAATAAAAATGAAAAGATAAATAAACAAGGATCTAGAATCCAGACCTTTTCTCAAATACATCGACGGCTACAAAGCTGAGGAGTTTCTAGTGACATGTTGATACAGGGCTTGGGAACAGCAAGATGATCTGTGTGAGGCCAGGCCTGCCACTCAGGTCTCCACAGCCCCTCGGCCCACGTGTCCCCACGGCCAAGATGAACAGACGCCTGCATGCAAGGACTGGGTAATCTGTGGGCTGGCGTTGGGGGAAGCAGGGACATCAGAAGCCATGCCCCTGTCCTTTGGGGACCAATTTCTCCCCCAGACCCAGGGGTTTCAGCCCTGCGGTGACTGTAGCACAGGTGGCTAGGAATTTTATTACAGTGCTTCCTTCCTCTTGCTGATCTTCTAGTAACAGTCAGTCAGGGTCGTCTGTGACCTCTCCAGTATTGCTGGAAATCTGATATTCCTGAAAGAAATTTTCAACTTGAAAGAGTTCAGCCATTACTTGATTGGATGGTTGGGACAGAAGAAGAAAGAGAAAAGAACTACTTCAATACTTAGAAATGGAGGTAAATGTTTCATGGGATTTTGGAGATCTGTGACCAGCATACAGGTTTCCTTTTTTCTTTCTAAATTTTTTTTTTTTCAACGTTTTTAATTTATTTTTGGGACAGAGAGAGACAGAGCATGAACGGGGGAGGGGCAGAGAGAGAGGGAGACACAGAATCGGAAACAGGCTCCAGGCTCCGAGCCATCAGCCCAGAGCCTGACGCGGGGCTCGAACTCACGGACCGCGAGATCGTGACCTGGCTGAAGTCGGACGCTCAACCGACTGCGCCACCCAGGCGCCCCATCCTTTTTTCTTTCTAAATTTTATCTTCGAGCACACGTGGGTTAGAGGGGCAGCGCGACGGAGGTGGGGTGCGGGGAGGGACAGAGGAAGGCAGAATCCCAAGCCGGCTCCATGATCAGCGCAGAGCCCGACGTGGGGCTTGATCCCACAACCCTGGGATCATGACCTGAGACAGGAGTCAGACACTCAACTGACCGAGCCACCAGGGCACCCCTACGGTGTTTCTTTTTAACATATAATTTGTATTTGAGGATCTGGATGGTCCTGAAGTCGTTAAGACTTAAGCCATTTGTTTTCCAAAAGTGGTATTAGTGTTCATCATATTGAGTAGATTAGACACGCGTACCAGTGGAGAAGAGTTTTTACCTTCAAGGTAGACGTAGACTTTTTCCAATCATGGAACAGGAAGTAAGACTTTCTGGGATAAATGAATGGAGGTGCCTGGCGTCCTCCACGTGCCCATGGCCTTAATTAAGGCATTTGAGTCTGTGCAATACACGATCGAAGAAAATCGTAAGCATAGTAAAAGTCAGGAATCTTGATACACTAATGCGGAAGGTGCATTTATTGGGACTGAGAGCACAGAACGAGGCCGCATGCTTAGAGCATCCTTGGTGGTGCCCTGTTCTGTCTGTCACCGTCAGCACGTGGGCCCGCAAGAGTCCGTGGGCTGCGTGACAGCGGGCGAGCAGTGTTGTGGTGCCCCCAGGAGGCTTGTGACTTCGCAGCGTTGGCCACGTCTTCCTGTTTACTGGACCTCGCTAACGTCTACCATTGCACGCTTCATCCACTTTCATCGTAAGAACCCTTCTGTGAGGTCAGTACATGGCCTCGTGGAGACAGAGGCTGTCCCCTGTGGAAACAGTCACTGACTGACCCACACAGCCCAAACACAGCAGGAGTGGGGGGGACAGGCTGAGCTGAAATACAGCTCCCCTTTGCAGGAGAGTCCAGGAGACCTGTAGATTGCAGTGTTTCTGGCACTTCCCAGCATGGTGTGGGGTAGAGCACTGAGCCAACCCAGCACTGACCCTCCCCCCCACCCCCACCCCCACCTGCTGAGCAGGAGCAGCGGGAGGTCCCATCCTGGGAGCAGAGCAGCCGGCCATCCATCCCTCTTCACCACTGTCCTGTGAGGGAGAAGGGTGCCTTTTCTTTTTTAGAGCCTGCTTCCCGTTGGTCCAGATCTGGTGGCTGGAGTTGAGTAGCGACCGCTCTTGTTAACCAGATGTGACAGTGTATTTCCTTCAGATCTCAAGCTTCTGGTCAATTCTGTGGGTCAGTAACCGTAGCTAGTAGATACATCGATGTAAAGAGTCACATGCTTTGCAGGCTTTTGCAGTATCATCATTTTCTCTTGGGAAGTATAAGCCATTCCAGAAATCTGATGTTCCTGAAAGAAATACTCAAGTCAAGAGAGTTTTGTTAGCCATCATTCTAATGGCTGGTTGGGAAGAAAAAAGAAGAGAAAGAATTATTCAAATATAATATTGCCCTCCAGAATCCCTCAAACACCCACCCTTTTTTAAACCCCGTACCAAACCGAATCTTGTACATGTGGTTTATGAGAGACAGACATTAGTCTCTCTCATCATTTTTTTAAATTTTTGTATTAAAAAAAATTTCTCATCCTGGGGTGCCTGGTTGGCTCAGTTGGTTAAGCATCTGACCTTGGCTCAGGTCATGGCCTCATGGTTTGTGAGTTCGAGCCCTACGTTGGGCTCTGTGTTGACAGCTCAGAGCCTTGAGCCTGCTTTGGATTCTGTGTCTCCCTATCTCTCTGCTTCTCCCTCTCTCGTGCTCTGTCTCGCTCACTCTCAAGAATAAATGTTAAAAAAAATTTAAAAGAAATTTCTCATCCTTTCTTAAGCTTTGAGACCTCAAAAGGTTTTTTTTCTTCCATTAACTGGTAATTAGGCTTTTGTGCAACATGCTTGTGTTATTGTTCGGTATGTAGACATCTGGGCCAGTTTCTGGGCTTTTTAAAACATGGCTACCCTGGGGGTGCCTGGGTGGCTCAGTAGGTTCAGCGTCTGGCTGTTGATCTCTGCTCACATCATGATCTACTGGTTCGAGGGTTCAGGCCCTGCATCGGAGCCTGCTTGGGATTCTCTCTCTCCCTCTCTCTCTGCCTTTCCCCCGCTCATGCACATGCATATGTGCACTCTCTCTCAAAATAAATAAGCTGAAAAACAAAAAAACATGACTACTCTGTTGGTGACAAATACTCTAATGATACAGTAACAGATGATCTTAATAAGAATTCTCTTTCTTTTCAGACCAAAACTAATATCCTTGGGAACGATGTGGATAGACAAGAATTTAACTTAGAGAAGGTATGTGTTTTGAAATTGTTAATCTGTTCAGCTTTATAACACACACACACACACAAAAGAATATGCTTACATGTCCAGTGGTTGAGTAAATGGCTAAGCAAATCACACTACCTTCTCTTGGTGATTATTAGGCTGTCAGTTAAAACCCGAGGGCTTGTGACCACAATGCCAATAATGCAGTGGTAAGTATGAAAAGCCAGGCGTGTGTATTTTGTAGTCAAAACTCGGTTTTTAAAAATGCATGAAAAAGAAGAGAGGAGGAAGGGATTGAGCTGCTAAGAGTGGGCACTGGTGACTTTTTCCTCTTCCTCTGCAGTGTCTTTAAACAAATGAGCAAACCCAGATCTGCATTTGAAACCTCCATGAGGAATGGTTTCTCCTTGTGAGTGTGTTTGGAGGGGTACCTTTAAGTGGAAACTCAGAGAGCATCTCTGTGTTTAATCCGAATTCTGTTGCTAATTTGTGTGGAGAGAAGTCTTTGCTTCACCTGTCCAAAATTAAACGTGGGAGAACGGAGACCTCCACAAGGCTGTGCAAACCACCCTCCACAGAGTTCTTGCGACAGCACGTTGTGTCTGACGTGTGTTACTGCCCGGGATGTATCTCCTGTCTGGAGGCTTTGGAACGCACCTGGGTCTGATTCTGCTTTGTGCCCACAGGCTCGCTTGGAAGTGCACCGGTTCGGGATCACGGGTTACGGAAAAGGAAAGGAAAGAGTCCTGGAACGGGAACGTGCCATAATGCTGGGTGCTCAGGTGGGGGGCTGCTTCCGTCTTCCAGCATCAGACAGGATACAAAAGCGGGGGAAGAGCCTGGGGCAAGTCAGGGCATGGGTCACTGGGAGGTCTTTGCAAAATAAAAAAATGATATCTTTTTTTTTTTTTTTTCCTTTCATTTCAGCCTCCCAAAAATAGTTATGTGAATTACAAGGTCTTGCAGGAGCAAATCAAAGAAAAAAAGGCAGCAAAAGAAGAAGAAAAGAGAATGGTAGGAGTAATAGCCTTTTCGTTCCTAAGCTAGAACAGAAAGGTGGCTGCATTTGGCCACAGTGGAATGCTGGACCGGCTGCTTGGAAAGCAGTGTAGACAACAGTAACATCTGGAGTTAGAGGATCATTTTCTCCACTTGTTCAGGTCTGCCTTACTCCGTAATACCAGCCAGGTAACCTGGCATATTTACATGAGAGGTTTGCTCTGAAATAGCAAACTCCCACTCGGATAACATAAGCTGCCTTGCTCTTTCTCCTGTATTGCATTTTACATTGTGTAGAACACGAGGACCCATGAAAAACCTCAGAGGAACAGAGGTTACACTCGCTCCCTTTCATCTAAAACGGAAGATTCGATGTTTCTACTGTCAGTCTTTTCTGGAATGACCTTTCACACTCTGAAAGAGTTTTAGGAAGAAACTAAGTTTGTGTTCATACACCTACTTGAAAAAAAATATTAAATGATAGCTTACTGGGTTTTGACCACAAACCTCATCCTTTTTTTGAATCTCCATTATCCGTTATTGACACATATATTATCTTAAATTCTGAAATCAGGCCCAGGACACAGATATTTTCAAGAAAAAGAAGAGGAAAGGGCAGGAAGACAGGTGAGTGACACATCATCAGCTACTGGGGTGGAATGATCTGGATAAGCATACTGAATCAGTTGTGAAAATAGCACCTGGAGTTTACGCGGTGTTTCTAGCCCGTTAGAGTGCTTCACAGTCCCTCGTGGATTCTCAGTAAGTCCCGTGAGGGGAAGACCGGGTGTAGGACATTGCCCAAGATCGAATAGCTACCTCAGAACCAAACTGGGAATTTTCTCCGGTCTCCCATTTTCAAAGACCAGACACCTCAAGTGACTGGTGGAGAAGCTGAGATTGACGTTTCCAGCAAAAGACTTGTGTCTCCCCCCCCCCACCCCCCCCCAAGAGCCTGCTGATAAGACAGCACGGCCTGGGTCTGTACTGCCAGTTCCTTGACCTACCACGTAGGTAGGGCGCCACGGTCTGAGTAACGGGACATTGATTTTGTTGCTCTATTTTCGTTTCTTAGCTTTTGTTCAAAAATGCCTTTTCTCCCTCCTTGAATTACTGGTTCAAAATCGACTTCTTTTGTCTTGGCCTTTTCCTTGGACTCCTAGTGAGCTTGCACATACCGTCAAGTGGTCATTGGTTCTGACCATACATGTCTGTCCGTTGAGGGTCCCCTGCGTGCCAGGCATATGGGTGTCTTGGGTGTCGGGAATATAGGCGTCGTCACACTGGCAGTTTCTCTGTCTTTGAGGAGCTTACACTGTAGTGAGGGAAACACACCAAAACATACGAACAGGTTAGCGAGGGGATGTCAGGCCCCGGCAGGTTCTATGAAGAGGTGGCACTAAAGCATCGGAGGAGAAAATCACCGGGGATGGGCCGGGATGTCATTCTAGGGGGGTGACATCCTGAGTTGAGAACTGAGTGAAGAGGAGGGGGCAGCCTGGAAAGATCTGTAGAGAACATTCCACATAGAAGAAACCAATGCAAAGGCCCTGAGGCAGGAAGGAGGCAGCATGTTTCTGGGGCCACGTGAAGGCCCGCAGTTGTTGGGGTGGGGCAGTGGGGGGGACGCACAGGGGGACACCCGGAGTTTGTAGGGGCGGGGCCCTGGCCACCTGGCTGGCGGTGTGATAGCCCGCCCTTGTAGGCTTAACTTTAGTACCCTTCTCTAATTTTTAACTGCAGGAGAGCCAAAAAGAAGAAATCAGCTCCCAGTATTTTGTCAAGTGGACGGATTGGACAGGTTGGAAAATTCAAAAATGGGACACTGATTCTGAGCCAGGTTGACATCAAGAAAATAAATTCCTCCCGAGTGGCTAAGTGAAGTACTTCGTGACATAGAGGAACTCTGTACTGGAACTGGACCCCTATGAGACTTCTAGATTATTCTTAATTTATTTCATATTTTAGAGACTGCTTTTCTATTTTAGGGGAGAACGTCAAGTAGAAATAATAAAATTTGTACCGGTGAGGTGTGTGTGTTTTATGGTGATAAGCGTACGGTGGGAAGGGCCAACCGCACTGTGAGTATAATTATAGCCAGCCTGTTGAAAAGGACGTTTAATCCTGGCCGGCGAGATTTATGCTAGATTGGCTCTGACTGGTGTTTTGTACCTCTGCATGTAATGATTTTTTATAAACTTCATGATTTACTGATTTGTAAGTGCTAGTAATTACCTTTAAGTTGCCTTTTTTAATTTTCTAAAAATGGTGTCCTGTTACTTTGTCATGAAAGAACCACGTGTGATAATTTGTCAGTTGTTTTTGTGGGAAAAGCAGTTTTGATTTCTAGCCTACCCCGTGCGTGAAATCTCTGTAAGAAGTTATGTAAATAGAACACAGCTTTTGTGGTATATGTGACTGTGACAGGTAACACAGCAGAGGATTTTAGCCACACCTACATGTAAGCCAATGTCCTCTCCAGAATAATCACCGTGGATGGCTAAACATATGTTTTAAATTATATTGCACTTACTGAAAGCGTCTGGAACTTCTCAAAGCTTGTGACCCATTAAAAACAAAAAGTCTTCAATGATAGTAATCACTTCTGGCATTGTTTCTCTTTATGACAAAAAATCTTACCACACGGTAACGTTTTGGTCAAAACAAAGGGGTAAAAAATGGCTGACGTTTTTATGTGGCTCCAAGGTGGACTCCAAAGCCATTGCCAAGTGAGGAGCTCCACAAAAGCCCTGAGTTGAAGCAAGAGTGGAATCAGCATTCTGTTTTCCAAGTTTATTTTGAAAGGCAGTATTTGGCAGAATACCTACTTTGGCAGTTTTTAAGAGTGAGGTTTTTAAAAAAAAATTTTTTTTAATGTTTGTTTTTGGGAGAGCTGTCAGCACAAAGCCTGATGTGGGGCTCGAATTCGTGAACCGTGAACCTGAGCCAAAGTCAGACGCCCAACCAGCTGGGCCACCCAGGCCCCCAGAGAGTGATTTTTTTTTTAAAGGTGTAGAGGATCCCAAGCCTGACAAAGCACCAGGAAATATCTGAAGACCTAGAGGTGACCTATCAGAGCAGCGACCGGGACAGTTTGGTTCCCCTTCTCTACAGGCAGCCCAGGGTCCGAGGCCGCCCCACCCCACCCCCGCCTCCACCGGCCTCGAAGCTCAGACAGCTGAACGCTTAGCCAGACTCTGGACCAGAACTGCAGACAAGTCCACTCGGGAGAAGCATGCAAGTTCTGAGTTTAAATTACTCACCTCGCTTTGCTTTCACCTTTTAATTTACTGAATAAATACTTAAAGAGTGGTCTTGTTACCACTGGGCGCTCCAGGAATCCTCAGATATTTAGGGACTAAGAAAAACCTGTACTTTAAGGGCTAGAGAGCAGGCTTAAGATCACACTTTTTATTTCCCCATCGATGGAAGTTTCCTCTAGCAAGATCGCAGCCGAGAGAAGCCACCATGAAAACCAGTCATCCAAAGAAAGACGGTTATGACTAAGATTCTGCCAACAGCCACAGAGGGAACAGACGGCTTCCGTGCGGTGGGTACGTGTTTCCTTACTGTCGTCACACCGCCATTTCCCCTTTGCAGGGGTGTCTTTCAGTCCCCGACACGTCTGGTGGCTCAGCCGTTGTTCCACACGACGCCCTGCCTACCGTTATTCCCAGTGACCCACTTAGGGACCTGGAGGCTCCCGTCCCTACAACTCTCGGCCCCGGACACCTGGAGACCCTGCTTCCCAAAGGAAGAAACAATACAGCACGTGTCCCGCTGAACCAAAGTTGTCCAGGCAAGAAGAGCCACCACCTCGCAGGGGTGACCTACCCTTGACCATCGAGAGGAGACGAGGCCGCCGTCACCCGGTGGGGCAGGGAAAATTCTGCACCCAGGTGGGACTCAGGCATCTCTTCATAGTCCTTTGGCCTGATTTTGATGGTAAGTAGACAAATGCAGCAACCCTGGGTGCGAAGGGCCTGGTGACCTGTGGCTCAGACCCCCAGGGATGAGGGTCCCAACCACGATTAGCAGAGGCACTAGGTGAGAGTGAGGGGAGTCTAGAATGAATAGGAGAGGAGGCTGACCACGAGTGTCCCTTGCAGCTCCAAGACCAGCTCCAGCGTCCCTGGCCTTCCTCGGCTAAGCTTCCCTCACTGGAATTCTGAAGGAGCGGTATAGACCTGTGGCGCGGGGGGGTCGATGCCCGGATATCTCCCTCAGATCCTCTTTCGGGTAGAAGAACTTACTGTTCTGAGCACTGAAGGCACAACCTTCAGCCGTTGGCCCTCTTCAGGGATCACCTCACCTCCTTCCCGGGGTGGCCCACGTCCGTGCTGGATCGAGACGGGAGTATTGAACCCAGTGCCCCTCTCCCAACCCAGAGCGGCAGAGGCCTTTGCTGGGTCTGTGTCCCAACCCAATGACTCCCTTGGCCGGCCCTGCTTCCTTCGCTCCCAAGGGGGTTGATCCGCAGAGCCCTTGCTCATAAATGCCCTGCTGCCTCATCTTGGAGTCTGCAACCGCCCCTCCCCAGGGAAGCCATTCAGGGATCCAGCAGCTAACCCGGCAGTGAGGCCGGGCCGAAGGGGCTGCTGGGGGAGGCGTGTTGAGATGGGTGTTTGTGAGGACCACAGTTTGAGGAAGGCTAAGAGGTTTCAGGTCGGACGCACCTGGGCTCAGACGGTGTGGTTGAAGGGGCCGGTCGGTCTCCCTGATGCTCCTAGGTTATTAGGAAGTCTCCCCCAAATCTCAGTTTCTTGTAACCCCTGACCAATGTTTTATTCACGAATGTACCTTAACCATGTGCTAACTGTTACCAATGTCTAGCCCTGTCCCCTCTTGCGAGAATGAATTCATAAAGCCCCCCTTGTCTGAGATGCATCTTACTCAGAGCCATGGAACCGCTTCAAGATCTCGTGGGCACACGCAGCACAGCCCTATGGGGTCTCACAGGCACAGGCCCTGCAGGGGAGAGACGGGGTGGCCTCCCTTCCGCCTCCCCTGTCCCAGCCGCCCGCCGCCACCCAGGGCCCGCGTGGCAAGAGGCGCGCCGTGCTTCTGGACAGTAATCCAGACCGGGCCCTGCCTTTCGGTTGTTGGCAGTGTCCAAAGAATTTATTTCAAATCTGCTCAAGACTGTGATAAAACTCAGGTTTTCCAGAAGGCAATACACAAAGTTAACCAACCCCCCAAAGACCAGAAAACACAGTGTTTGCAATTCAAAAAATACAAACGCTCGTGGATACCGATACAAAAATTAGAAAAAAGTTGCTTTCCCCCCCCTCCCCCCCTCCCCCCGTGTTTCCAGTGGAACACGAACACCAACGGGACCGAGAGCTGCCACCGTATACGGACAACTGTGACAGAAAGTGGATGCGATGGTGGGGGGGGGGGCGCGTGGGGGTAAAGGAAGGCAGGGAAATGTGAGAACTGTGGACAGCCAAAACAAGGACACAGAGCTTGTTACTTTTTAAATTCCTTTGCCAACGTGAAACAAATCACTCATGCTGAATACGACAAAGTTAGTGGGAAAGCAGCACGTCTACATCATGCATTTAACGTCTTCTGCTTGGCTCACTCCGCGCTTCCTCTTGGTGCCGAGGAAGTCAGGCTGGGGACGCCCAGCCACCCGGCGCGGGATGAGCTGGAAAGGTCTGCAGGCCCTCGCCGTGTTCCTGCTTCCACAGCCACTGGAGGCCGCTTTTCCGGATCTGAAGTCTGTGTTTGGAGTCTCCTCAGAGGCTGCCTGAGGGCCTGGTCTGGTGACTGGCGCCCACCTTGCGGGGGTCTTCCCCAGGACTAGGTTGGGCAGCCCGCGCCCTCCAGACAAGACTCCCCTGTGGGGTCTGGACTCCCAACTCCTGCCTGAAGCCAACGTCGTTCACAAGGAAAGCCGGGAACCACCCCCCACCCCCCTCCCCAACAGGTAGTGCGAGTGGAGTCCCAGGGCCGTGCAGACTCCCAGCCGCGGGGTCAGGTGCCTCCGGCCTTACTCTTAGACATTGGTTCTCAAAGCCACTCCCCTGCCGAGATCTTCGGAAACAATGGAGACACAGCATGGGTTGGGGGACACCTCAGATGTTAGAACTTAAGGTGACCGAGGAGACAGAGAGGCAGGTCAACCTCTTTCTACGTTTTATGGGGGCTTCTGCACACAGATGCCTTTGGGACTAACAATGACAATGCTGACGTGTGGCCCGCTTACAGCACGTTGCACCAAAGTACCGTTAAAACAGGCCTCGCTGGGACTGGGAACGTCTGGGGTGTTGCTTTGCATGGTCATGTGAAGCCTATTTCAAATGTCAATTTTCCCTCCTCAAGGCCAGGCAGCAGTGTTAATACATACATGCTCCTGGTCACAAGAGGCTGGGATGGAAGACACTGTCTTGTGGTCGGAGAACATTCTGGAAGGTCACCACACAGGCTTGATTCTTTGAAGGGGACCATTAGCCTAGACTCAATAGATGAGAGACTATATTCTTTTCTTTCAAAAGCATTCCCTCGGTGGGGATACCGAGGCACAGAAAGATTTAAGACGTGTGAACCAATATCAAAGCCAGGTTCAAAGACACGAGTGTCTGAGGGCTGAATGCGGTGCCTGAGCCACACATCCTACCCCACACCTACTCTTACCTATCGTACAGTCCATTTAAAGCAAAGGCCGCCAGGATCCCTTTCTCTTTAAGGAGGAACCTGCCAAGGAAAGTGATCCTTGAAAACAGCTTACTGGCTTACTTGCAAAACAAAAGTAGAGATTTCCCAGAATCAGCAGAGACCCTAAATATCTTCTAATGAGATCTGATTAGATTTTTAAAACCAGATAATAGGCCACAAATCCATTAAGTTCCTGTTGCCTCCAGGCAAAAGCGGCCAAGGAAACATTTGGTAACAAATTTTGCCTTCTAGGAATGGGGGGGGTGTCTTCTGGGGGGGGGCGGGGGGGGCATCTTCAGTAAATACAAAGTGAGACCTGACAGCTTGGCCTCTGTTGGTGGCTCACCTCCATTTCCCCCTACCTGCCCCGGCTGGCAGAGCACTGCAGGCCTATGGAAGGACAATCCTGGTCTTGGGTAGGAAGGTCCATACATTGTGATACAGGCTTTCTGGGTAACGCTGAAGTGGATACCCCAGCATCACCCTGCATATCGACGCATGGACACATGACAAACCGTTAGTGGTTCTCAACCCAGGGTGTCCCCTAGGGGACATCTGGCAATGCCTGTAGACGCTTTGGGTCGTCACCCCTCACTTGGGGGGGTGCTACCGGCATCTAGTGTGGGGAGGCCATGGCCAGCCCACAAAAATAAGAGAACCCCCGGGGTGTGCTGAGGTTGAGGAACCCTGGCATCAGCCATGGCCTGATGTGAGAGTGTTTTCCAGCACTCCCGTGCTGAGTGCCCCCCCACCCCCACCTCGGAGTGTTACCTACCCTCCCTATCCTCCCCATCTCACCGCATGTGGGTGGCCACAGGACAACTGTCTGCTCGTCTGTGCTGAAACATACCTTCACAGGGGACCGAGCCTTTCACTTGCAACCAGAATTAAGGCTAAAATGCAAATGTCCCCGGAAGAAGGACACGTAGACCCTGCGTTGTGATCCCTTCCTGAGAATCTGTAGGCAGAGGGCACGGGCACCGCACGGCTGGGCTTTCCCGGGCACCCAGAGCAGGAAGCACGAACCTGTTCCCAGCGTCCCTGGTGAACTCCGGTTCTGCCCAGGCTCACTCTGGAAAGCATGACCCTCCTCACTCTTGGTGGGCCACGAGGCGCCCGAGGGCGCTGTCACAACCACAGGGTTCACAGAGGACTGAAGATTCAGCCCAGAGCTATATATAAAACTGTATACATAGTTTTTATGCCAGTTACTTTGTGGGTCAGGATTACTGATGTCCACTTTGATTAGAATCATTATTTTCCCCGACGGGGCAGAGAGGGCTGTGTGCAATGTTTTAGCTTTTGCTTTGAATTAGGAGCTAGGGTGCTTTGCGGTGAGTCGCCAGTGGACGCTTAAAAGGATTCATTCTAAAAGGAAAGGCATATGCTTTGAGCAAACTTGCTCACGAGCAGAGCACGAACCGCGGAACGACGTCAAGGAGGCATTATTTACAATGCATTGGGACCTGACATTTAAGTTACTTTGAATTCTCTTCTCACTGAAACTGCTTGATAGACAAACACCAAGTGATTCCTCAGCCAGCCCAACAAAAGCATCATTCTGATACAATTCTAAGTACAAGAATGCCACCACATTGTAAGGGGACAGGGAATTCGATGGCCAATGAGACGTTCACGACCTGTAGCCTCTGCTCCGAATCCCAGGGGCTTCCTGGGAGGGTGACGTAAGTCAGGCCACAGCCGTTGATGATTCCTTCTTTGTTTGGCCGATCCCTCGAAAACAAGTGTGGCACAGACCTGCCTTCTCTCCTAGGTTCGTTCTTGTCCCTGAAAGGTGTTTTGTGCTGAGGACAGGAGAGGTGGCTTCAGGACAGCCTGACACGGTGCTGCTGGGTTCCTGGAGGAGGAGCAAAGCCGGAAAGGTGCCTGCTGGGGACACTCACGGGGCCTCCTGGAGCTGCTGACCCCTGCAGGGAGGCGGCAAGTTCTGGCGGCTTCCCTCTGAAAAATTACCTTTTTCTTCCTAAAGAGACCCTCCCCGCCCCCGCCATTGTGGGACTGCTGCTTCTCCCTGTTCCACATTTCCCTCTGACCCCGGTGCTGGCTGTCCTGAGGGTGTCACCAAGTCCAGCTGAACTCCAGCAGCTCCTTTCCGGAGAGGCAGAGCCAGGGCCGCCTGGGGAGCCCAGCTTCGGGGATTCTGGAAGCTCCCCAGCCTTTCATCCAGCCCCCACCACAGGAAGCCACTGCCACCTTCCCCAGGCACACTCACTCCTGGTGTCACTCCCGGCACGCTGGCCAGTCTTTTCCCAAAGCCGATGCATCTGGACCTGCCGGCCATGCTTCATCAGCCCCAGCAAGGCTGTGGCTCCTCTGTGTCCTCCAATCTTCAGGAAGCTTCCCCAGCTAGCAAGCTGAGTCCACCCGGAGCTATGGCTAAGGAGTGAAACGGAGAGGCAGGTGCAGGCAGGAGGACAGGCAGGAGCCTGCATCCCCCTCAGGGCTCTGGCGGGGGTCCGGGACAGGACGAGGAAGACCTCCGGGTGCCTGAGAAACCACGCCGCTGGCGGAGAACCAAGAGGCAAGACCTCAGCTCCACACACAGGTGGTTGCCAGGACCCGAGCTCGGAGGTCGAAACAGCACCAAGCAGCTCCTGAAGACGCCGGGCAGGTGGCCTAGCCGGCCACGTCTGCCCACACAGCGGGGACAAGGCAGCCTCGAGGTCCGAGGGTGCGTGGGCTCTGAGGTAGGATTGTAGGATCTGCTGCTAGGGGGGCAGGATCTACACAGCATTGGCCTTGGCCGCTCAGAAAACAAGGGCAGTGTCTACACAAGCAGGTAGAACCGAGTAAACACAGTTGCTGCCGGTTTATGGGCTAAGTTTTATAAAAATCCAATCCAGCAAATGGACAAGGTACTCCTCAACCTCAAAAATAAAATGCTTGATAAAATATATTCTTTTTAAAAAGGAGAAAGGTTTGCCACCAGATGGAAATGGAGGTGGCAGGTGACAAAGAGGAAGAGAAGGAGGGGACAGGAAGGTGCTCTGGGGACAGGACTGTGGCGGGCTCCGGGATCAGACCCCCGAAAGCGAGCTCTGTTTCTGAGGGATGCAAATGACTCTATGGGGACCTCCTGGGCCCATGAGGGCGCCCTGCTAGGGGGCTCGGCCTGGGCCTCTGGCACAGCCAGGCTCACCCCGGGAGGCTGGGGTGTAAGGGACATGCTGATATTGCTATTTCCTGCCTTCATTAGAGGACCTGCCCATCCCAAGGCAGAGGCACCACTGCCATGGGGGGCTGTCTCCTACTTTGATGATGACAGTAGGGTAGGTCTGGAAGAAAAGGTAGGCAGACTCTAAGAGGCTTCCCCAGGGTCCCCCTGGGAGGACCAAAGCCTGAAAGAGAGCAACTCAGACAAGCTTACAGTTCCAGAAGACAGCTGCCAGCCAGCAGACACGCTTCATGTGGTCACTCCAATTCCATTGTTTTCTTTTGTGTTTAAGGACTAAGAACTGAGTGAATGCATTTTTGCAGATGTGTGTGTGTGTGTGTGTGTGTGTGTGTGAGAGAGAGAGAGAGAGAGAGAGAGAGAGATGATTAATGAAGGACCAAAAGAAACCATTTTAAAGGTTCTCAATAGTTCAGTGGGAATGGTGAAGGTCAGTGGGAATGGTGAAGGTCAAGATTAATGCCCCTTTCTATTGACCTTGGATTAGGTCTGCAAGGGCATAATGTTGTGGAGACTCCAGGACCAAAAAAGCAAAAAGGAGAACCTTTCCTGGAGGAGATGAGAACCTGCAGCCTCGGGACAGAGAGGTGTCCCAGCAAAGGGTCAATCAACACTTGGGGAGTGGGATTCCGGAAGTGCCTTCCTGCCTCTGCTCTCAGGATGCCAGTCTCAAAGTCGGCCCTCCTCTTGCCCCCCCCCCCCCACCAGCAAAAAAGACAAGCTTTGAAAACAGATGGCAGGAAACATAATCATAAACCCCGGATGCCTTCTCCCTCCCTCGAGAAAGTTCCTTCTCTGTGAGCATTCGTAATGTCCAGGAGGAATGAGAGAAACACACACACAGCTTCACCACCGACCAGTGGCCACTTATTAACCAGCTGCCTCAACAAGCGTGGCCTGCAGACCTATTCTCACCCCCCAAAGAAAACACGTCTCTAAGATACTGAGCGGCTGCTGGGCTGCACCCCTCAAGGCGATCGTCCTGCCCTCGCGGGTCCTTCGACCTCAGCGAGGGATGGTGGGGCTTTTCCCAGACGCCGGTGAACAGCTGGGGCCGGGAGGCTAGTTGCCCGACAGCTTTGGCCGCCCCAGGTTTGTTGGTACTTCCAATCCTGTGTGCAGGGTGACCTGGAAAAGACGACCCAGTCAGTGAGGATGGGGGAGGCCACTACGAGAATCCTGAGTGCTCAGACAGCCCAGCGGCCACGTGCGAGGCCCCCTGTTCCCTGGGGTCGCCACAGGCAGCAGCCTGAGGGCCTCTCTGTACTGCGGGGTATGCTGTTTATTGTCGCCCAGTCTCACTAACGTAACGTCCCCGAGTTCATCCTGAGGAGCCGGTCTGGGCCTGGGTTTCCCACCTTGTCGCAGGAGCCCCGGCAAGGCTGATGCTCCATTGCAGCAGGTGAACGGTTCTCATGGTTGTATATTTGTTTCTGCATTCTTCCCATGGCCTTCGTTCCTTTCTTACACCTGTTATATTTCAAGCTGCCTCAAAGCCCTTTCATGAGTGAGTGCAGGTACAAATCAATCAATCAGTGATTGATGTAGGCCTGTCAGTATTCACAGCCAGGACTCCCAGAGGGAGGAGGGCTCTGCTAGAAGCTAAGAGTAGTGCCCCCACATTTCTCTTCCACCCTCGCCCCCTCACTGAGCTCCCATTTTGTCTCTGTCCACTTGGGGCCTCCCGAGCCCTCGCCAGCCCCCCAGGACTGGCTCCAGCCCTGAGATCTAAAAGCACAACATTCCTGCCTGCTTCAGGTGGGAGCCAGAGGGGGCAGGGAGGGGTGAGAGGGGGCAGAAGGAGACTCAAAGCCCCTGGGACTGGTCTCTCCCAGCCCCCCTGTGCTTCTCCTCTCTGGGGAAAGCCATACCTGAAAGGCCCCAGCGCATACATACCTGGCCATCGGCTCAAGCTGGGCACGGGGCACTGACTTCCTCCTGATGGCTTAACGAATGCCTCCATCGCACCCGTCCCAGAAAATGGAACCCCCACCTGCCTCCCCCTCCATTCCCTTTTCCCCCCTCCCTCCCACTGTGGCTCCACAAGCTGGCAGCTTAGCGCCTCCACTTATGTCAAGCGAACAAGTACGAACTGATCATGCCACAGAGGACCATCCCCGGGGAATGCCCAAGGGGAGCTGGTAGGTGGCTCTCTGCCCAGGCGGGCAGCAGTCAGCTTCTTTATAGCCCACATCGTCCAAGTGCACTTCGGAGGCCCCAGCACCCTGAGAGGACAGCCAGAGGGGCTCCCGCCCAGAAGGGTAAGTGGTACCTGCACGTTGCGGTTGAGGCTGAGGGCTGGCATGAACACCCCATCCACATGGCTGAAGGCTGTGGGGCCCTGCTGCTGCCCGTTGATGAAGAAGGTCAGAGTGTGCTTATTCAGGTCCAGGAGCACGCCGACAGTGGCCCCCTTGCACACACCGCCTTCCGTCCTGGGAAGAGAAGCCCCAGGAAGCCCCATCACCACCACATCTAGCCTGGGATGTAGGTGGTGGTTCAGAAGATGCTAGGAATATCCTCACCTAAAACACAGCCCTCATGGAGGTGCAGGGAGCTGTTCTTCTGGGCTGTGAGACTTGCCTTGAAACGCACTCTCCAGTTAAGGGCCACACAGGAAGACCTTACCCTTCGTGTAAGTTTCCTTACCCCGGAGGGATCGGCCTGTTCAGTCCCTGAGGTTTCCTGGCAGTCCCTGAGACCTGGGCACCCAGGGAGTTAGGGTGTGGATGAGCGGGTCCCACCTGAACACCCGGAGCTTGGAGCCTGGGTAGGGAAGGCTCCTTTGCCCTCCAAGGGAAAGAACTAGCTTGGCACCCTTTATAGTTTTAACCAGCGAGAACGTTGAGATCCACAAAGAGGCAGAGAGCCAGCCCTTCGGGAGATCTCGAGGCCCACTCGACGTCAGCTGCTCTCCGAAACATCCCAGGGACTCTTGAACAGCCATGCGTGGCAGGGGACAGATGCTGAATCTGGAATCAAGTCCCCTGTCCCGAGTTGCCATCCCATGAGTGCCAGCGGTGGAGCCTTGAGACTAAATTGTGGAGCTCTTGATAAATGTCTGTGATCCCACATTCGGCAGTGGTGGGAATTCATATCGGCCCGCGAGAAGCATCTCTTCAGATGCTCTCCCCAGGCTCCCTGGCTGATCCACCTCCTGTCCGTGGAAGAAGAGGGTCCGTCAGACTCCCTTCCCTTAGCTGAGGGCTGAGGGCTGAGGTCTCATCCTCCACCCCAGCTGCTCCGCTCTGATGAGAAAACCATTTTTAGCCTTTCCTGATGGGGCAGGTGCTGATTAGCTGGGGGCTGATGGCCTGGCAGAGAGCACAGGAAAGTCGTGAGGAAAACTCGGTGCGCTGACGGGAAAGGCACTTCCCAGGAGGTCAAATTTCCCCAGGGCGGGAGGCGTGGGGGTGGGGGTGGGGAGCGGCGTCAGGACCCCAGGACAGGATCCTGCAGGTGGGAAAAGGGAGCTACGACCGGGCTCCTGATGCTATTCAGACACTGACCGCCGGGTGGCGGTAGAGACCGGCGTGAGGCGCAAACACGTGATTCCCACCCAAGCGCTGGCTGCCCCAGGTTCATGGGCTCCCCACCGCAGCCCCCTACCCGGGCTCCCTTGGCCCCCCCCCCAGAACCGGAGGACTCTGAGCCGATTCCTGACAGCGCCGCTAAGTAGCCCTGTGACTTGGGACGCTTGTTTCACCTAAGCCCTCGGTCTAATCGGTAAAATGCCAATCATAATAGTACTTTTCGGAGGACTAAGGGAGATCATGGAAGTCAGGTGCTTCCTACAGCCTCAGGCACCAAGTAAGCTCAATAACGCTCCGTTATTACCCGCATCAGCCGTGTATCTGGGCACCATTTGGTTTAAGCAGGTAGAGATGGAGCTGGTAGGTCTGGACTCCACTCTTCTGTGGTTTGGGAACAGCGGCCGGGGGTAGATCCAGTGCGGGGTCAGCCGGCAGCCCCTGGCAGCCTGCAACACCCAGTCAGCCTGCAGGGCCCAGGCAGAGGGGACAGAGGGACGAGGTGCTACCCTCCCGCAGGCCTCCAGAGCTAGAGGTCACTGCCAGAGAAATGGCAGGTGGGAGAGGTGCAGTCTGCTTCCCTGGGGACCCTCAGGCAAGTCCCTGCCCCAGATCAGGACTCCTGGGGCCAGTACACTGAGAGCCTCCAGGCTCACTGACCTGGCCTAGAGCTGGGCCCCGTGAGGTTGGCTCCTGGGGAGATGGCCCTGAGCAGGCCAGGAAGGAGATCGCGCGGGGAGAGGGCAGCTCCAGGTGACTACCATTCTTTATTTCTGGGCTCCTTGGCCAGTGCTGGCCTTAAAAGATTTTCCATCCCCCACCCCCACCCTGGACACACAGGCCGGGTGTGAACACGGAATCCCTGGGTGAGGAGAAAGTAAGCACTGAGCTATGATGGGGGGGGGGGGGGGGCGGGCACTGCCTTCTCTGAGGAGAGAGATCAAGGTGCCCACAAGTCCCTGAAGGAGCCCAGATATCAGGGACATCTTCCCAGGGCGACCCCAAAGGGCCCATCTTCCTGTGTCCGCCCTGGTAACACCACTTCCAGGGCCGGCCTCAGAGTAAGGCAGCCCTGGCAGGGCCCTTGACAGAGTCCCCGGCAGTGAGCACCCCAATAGTGCCTGCCACTCCCAGGCCTGTCCTTTTGGGGGCACTGTCTTGGGTCAAAGCCCACACAAGGCTGGGCGGGGTGGGGAGGGGGGGGTCACTGCCAGGCCCATGGCACCTGCTCCCTCTGTAGAGACATGGTCACAGCCACGAGGACACCGGCTGTGCCCCTGGCTGACAGTGTCTAAAGGGAAACGGAGCAGAAGTGGGAAGGGAGTGGCCGCCGAGGAACCTGGCAGAGCCTGGTCGTGTGGCTGGCCGGGTGACGTAAAGCCACATGCCCTGGGGCCACTCTAGTCTCTGTTGCATGCTGTCCCTTGGGCACACACTCACTTCTCCCTGGAAATGGGACACCCAAGTGGCTGAAAGGCCTCCCCCACATTCCTGATGCCTAGCAGAAGGGATGCTGTCCCCCACAGGAGCCTCATTCCCCAACTGCCCCCCTCCCCCCCCCCCCCCCGCCACTGGCAACGCACCTGTTGGTGTGGGAGTTGCAGTGCATGAACCAGCTGCGGTTGTTGTCCACGTACATGGCCCAGGCCTTGTCGTCCTTGCCCAGCATCATGTCCTTGACCACGCTGGCCCTGGCCACCCCGAAGGCGGGGTCTGGGTGGTTGTCGTACCGGTCCACGTGCAGCTCCCAGTAGTGCACGCCCTTGGAGAACGCGGCTGTGCCCAGCACCACCCGGTCGTCATAGCTGCTGCAGGTGGCCGTCTGGTTGTCATTGGATAAGATGATGTCCCGGTGCCCAGAGTTGGGGTCAAAGGTGAACCAGGCCACTGGAAAGGAAGGAAGCAGAGTCAGGGATGGGACTCGCTAGCAGTCTCCGACCTGGGCTCGGAGACAGACTCACTCACCCACATCTACCAGCAAGTTGGCATCCAGCATCACACACGCTCTTCCCTGTGTGATTCCCAGGCACACACAGGGACACACGCACATACACGCGAACACACACACACGCTCCCCGATCTCTGTTCATCCAAGCTCTCCGTCCCACGAACCCAGCCTTGCCAAGGAACGCAGATATTCGAGCCCCGGAGCCCCAAAACTAAACGCATTCTATGGAGTCTTGGTTTCCGACACCCTTCCGTTACGCTTCCTACGCCGTTGTAAGTTAAAGAGGAAGGAGGTAATCCCTGCCCCACTTTGTGGGTGTGGGATCCGAGACCCGGAGCAGTGAAGTGATATAACCAAAGTCCCCACGCTCCATCCTCCTGTTTTGCAGTCCTCCTTCTGTTCTCCGATATCCTCAGGCTGCGGGAAGTGAGGTCCTGACTCTAGAATCGTGACCACAGTGCTCAGGGCAAGAACTACTGTTCTGCAGGGCGGAGGGCACCTAAGGGCAGAAAGCTGGTGATCTTCAGAAAAGCGTCCCCAGCCGTGCCCTTGACAACAGCATCTGCCCCTGCCCTCTCTCCCCTGCGTCCTGGGGAGACGAGCCAGGCGTGTCACATCTTCCTCAGGGCGACCGCAGGATGTGCTGGGATGCACGATGACAATAAACAGGATTGACACCATCCTGGGATGCCCGGGTTAGCAGGGCAGGCTCTTGTTGGGACATGTTCTTTATTTACATCATCTCTTCCTGCTAAGGACACAGATGACCAACATCCCACTGATGCTGATGTGCTCCTCTTGCCTGAAACCTGAAAGGACGCAGCTGGGTATGTGAGCCATCAGATCTGGGTTCTCGTGCCAGGTATCCGAGGGATAGTTTCCCACTGGGGGGAAGGTCAAACCCAGGGACTAAGTGGCCTTTTCTCCAGGTCTGTCCTGTGCAGTCTCAGTCCCTGGGTCTCCCTGAGCCTCTCACATCCTTGTCTCCTTTCCCACGCCAGCAAATGGGGTGAAGAAATGGCCTTTTTTTTTTTTTTTTTGTGGCTCATGAGTAGGGAGAAGTAGGCAAGGGGCCGTGGTGAGAAGGGCAGGGACAGGGCTGGGAGGAGACGCATACATTTCGCTGCTGCCGAATTTCCTCCATCCCTTCACTCCCCTGCCCTGCACAGCTGATAGTCTCCCCCCACCCCTCACCCCCTGCCATCCTCCTTTAGAAGCTCATCCACCCGTGGCTGAATCTGGTGCTCCCCCAGCACCCCAGTGCTCACCGTCAGATGTCTGCAGGACTACAGTTTTACTATAAGGCCCGACGCCGGAGGAGTTGAAAGCCTTGACCCTGGCATTGTAGGTACTGTTGAAGTGAAGACCATCGATGGTGCACAGGGTCTCCTTGCCCACATACACTTCCTAAAAGACGGCCAAGACTGCTCAGGAGGTGCCTCCGTTATTGGGAAAGTTTCTCTTAGCAACATGTTGACATTCAAAGTGCTAGCAGAGTTCTTGAACAAGGGACATTTGGAGGACTGGAGGCAGGGTCATAGACCGTGTCCAAGTTGGGCACAAACTCTACTCCTGGCTGGCCAGCCCCTCTGCCCGTGAGAATGTGAGGTGTGATGGGGTCTTAGGGAGGCGGGGAGGGATGGCCGGTGTGTAGCCAGCTAGGCAGCTGCCCGAGAATGTCCTACCTCTGCTGAGGCCAGCCGATCAGATAGGACCCTGGATCCCAGGGACACCCACTCCTCCAGGAGGGGTGGAGGTGCAGAAACCCCCACCTCCTTCTTGGTTGTCGGCGGGAATTTAAGCTAGCAAACATGAGCTAAAGCAGCTAAATAAACAAAATAAGCAATACTTTTAAAAGAAGGGTCATCACAGGGGCGCCTGCGTGGCTCCGTCAGTTAAGCGTCCGACTTCGGCTCAGGTCATGATTTCACAGTTCGTGGGTTCGAGCCCCACGTTGGAGCCTGCGCTGACAGTGAGGCGCCTGCTTGGATTCTCTCTCCTTCTCTCTCTCTCTGCCCCTCCCCGACCTGTGCTTTATCTCTCTCTCTCTCAAAATAAATTAAAAAAAAAAAAAAAAGAAGAAGAAGGGTCATCACCCATGATGGGAAAAAGTGGACAGAGGAAGGGCGTGACCAAGCACAGGTGGGTTCAGGTGGGTTTGGGCCGGGATCGCTTCTGGGTCGAGAGGGGTGTTCCGCCCCCCTCCCCAACTTCCGCCACCCCTGAGGTTGCCATCTTCCCCTCGTTGGCCCCCCCTGCCCCCTGAACGGCTTTTCTCATGGCCTCCTGAGAGGTGAGACATTTCTGCAGGGGACCCCAAAGATCCGTTAGTAGGGATTGACTTTGTTCCCCACTCACTTCAAACTTACCTTTGTCCTATTAACTCCCTCAAATGCGCAGCCCTGCACCCCATCCTGTGTCACCATTTCTACTTTGTCTCAAACATCTTTCCTCTCTCGTTGTCTAGGGGGTTCACGCTTCATTTGTTATGGCAAGTCATTAATAATAACAGCTGGGTGCGAGGCATTGTGTAGGGCATTTTAATCCTCACACAACCCTTGGATGTTGTTATTGGTTTGTTATTGTTGTTGTATTTCATACAGAAGGAGACTCGGAGAAGGTTGGAAACCTGCCCAAGATCCAGATGAACCCATTTGGAAGCCAGGGTTCAAATCCAGGCCTGCCTGCACTGAAAGCCGACACTCTTCCCACTTTAACAGGTGGTTCCTCATAAATTCTAGCCCTTGTATCCAGCTTTTGCTGGTGGCTATGTCTCGGAGGGAAGGGGCCATCAGTATGTGAGCCCTGTGGCTGCTTCTTTTAACATCCGGAAACAGTCTTCCCTTCCCGTTTCAGAAACAGGGGCTCTTTTCCTGGTTTCCAGTCCAGGAGTTCTTTCCAACCTTAGCTTCTCCGCACAGCCACAACGACTGAGGTTCTGGACCCAGTGAATGATCTGCCATTCCTCAACTCCTCTGTCCCCTAAATTGCCCATATATTCACACGGGACCCAATAATTCCCAAGGGAAGGCTGCTATTATTTCCCCAACGCTTACGTTCTTGTAGGGTAGGTCTCAAACAGAAAATGAAATGGCCTATGCATAAATCCCTTTGAGAGAAACGAAAGGAATATTGATCTTCAGCAAGATTTGTTCAATGGGGCAGCCCCCCAGGAGAAGGGATGTCGGAACTGTCGTGGTTGCAATGCTTTGTTCCGGAACATCTTTATGCAGTCTCCTTGGGAATGGAAAAGGAGGAGCTCTAAGAAGACCCTGGTCAACAAAGCAACTTGACAGTGACCTGAACTTTGCTGTGTGAAAACTCAGGGAAGAGTTCTTTAGGGGGCCTGGCTTTGGGGGGGTCTCTACCGGATGGGGGAGTAGAACACCCTTTTCTGGCTCACTAAGAGCCTCTCTTGTCCCCATGACATTTCATCCCTGGAAACACGAGGGTAGAGGTTCATCTCAACCCAACGGCCATTTACCAAGTGGCTGTCCTCACCCACAGAGCACCTCGCCAGGTAGAACAGTCAGTGTGACCCAGGCGGGGCAAGGAGGGATAGAGCATTGAGGGAGGGGCGGGGGCGGGGGGCGGGGCGGGGGGAGCCTGCGTGAGCGGGGATATCTGGGAAGGTGCTGAGGAATAGCCGGGACTGCACCGGTGGGGTGAAGCAGGAAGTAGATCAGGGCAGGGGATACCTTTTCCGAGCTCTTCCTCTGCCTCAGACCTGTGTCAGTCTCCGCAGAGAGGCCATCCTAAACTTTCTCTGCGTCTGTCACCTCTGCCTGCCCCAGCTGCCCAGACCTAGCCCCCGGCAGAGAAGCCCCATCTCCCAAGGTTCCAGACCCACCAGCCCTCTGCGTCTGGGCCAACGCCCTCTAGGGGCAGCAATGGAGCTGAGGGCAGGCCAGAGGCCTCCGCATTAGGACCCCCCAGTCCAACATCAGGGCCTCACCCGGAACTGGCCCCCATCGCCGTCATCCAGCTCCAGGATGTAGCCGTCCACGGGGCTGTGGGTGAAGGGCGGCATCCTCCAGGCCAGTGTGACGCTATTGTTGTGGGTGCAACACTTCTCCAGCTGCAGCAGGGGGCCGGGCGGCACTGTGACAGGAACAGGAACGGCGGGTTCAGCTCACGGACCCCGACAGCATGCCAGACACCTGTGTGGACTCTCCTCCCCCATCGCAGGGCCCCCGGCCCCCAGGAGGAACGGTGGCGCCACCCTGCGGTCCCTCCCAGCCTCTCGCAGGCACACCTCAGCCCCGGGATCTCAGTCTCAAGGCTGGCAGAGGGAGGGTGGGGGCAGCGCGATCTCAGGTGACCGTGCACTTCCAGCCTGTCCTGGAATCTGGGGTGGGAGGTGGGAGAGGCATGGCCTGTGCCTCCACGACTCTGCATCTGGAGCCCCAAGGAGGAGCCCCACCTACCCACTGAGAATCCCTAGTTTTGAGTCTCAGACCCACAAGGAACCCGTGAGGGTTGCCAACAGAGCCGGGTTCCAAGTGCCTCGGAGCCACTGCGGGGCCAGCGTGCAGCTGACACTAGGCTGGGAAGGTGCTGGTGGGGTGAATCCAAGGACGCATTTAAACCTTTGGCTGGAAGCACGTTAGAGGCCCAGGGAACCAGAGCCGGGAAGGAGAGGCAATCGGAGTATCCAGTGGTCAGCCCTCGGAATCAGGGATTTGAATCAAATGTTATCATGGTAAGTTCTGTCACAGGAAGATCCGGAGAAAGTTTTTATATTCTAGCCTTGTTCCGGCTCTGGAGATTTTAGAAATAAATACAGTCCACACTGACAGTTTTTAAAGGGAAAACTGCAACATCAGATTTGTAAAACTTCCAGATTTCCATTTGGCCCCCGTTATTAGGGGCGTCTCCCAGATTTCCCCCCATGGTTTAGCTGGGTGCAGCCCTGTCTTACTTACAGACTTGGTCTCAGGGCTGGCTGAGCATAGCTGACTCCCCCGGGGCCTCGGTTTACAAACAGGTAGGGGTCCCCCTCTATCCCTAGGCTCTCCCACGCCCTCTGTGAATCCCTCCCGGAGCAGTGTCCAGAGCGGCTCCAGGCCTCCACCTTTGGCACCTCAGCTTTCCCGAGCCCCCCTGTCTTCTGCCGCACCCCTGCACACTCTGCCAGGCTCCTCCTGCTCCTCAGCACCACGTCTCATTCACACCCAGGGCAGGCGGCATTTCCAACCCTGGCCCGAGGTGCAAACCGAGTGTGGGAGGGAGCACGCAGATGTGCAAGACTCCTGTTTCATCTTTGGCGTAAAAATGGCCACACGTTTGGCGGGTAAGGATTTCTTGCACTCAACAGATTCTGCAGGTGTAGCACTCCATCCTTTGATATTTTGGTTTTAAAAAACCAAACAGCTTCCTTGCCTCTCCTGAATGTGGCCTCGATGCCTCTGGAGAGGCGGCCTTTGGATCAGGACTGGTTCGGGCCATCGCTTGCTACTTTGTAACCTGGTGCAAGCCACGCAACTTTATCTGACCCTTAGCCTGTGTCCCTCGTGGCTCTCTGAGCTCACCTCCCAGCCTCCTCCACCTTGTTCATTCTGCTCTCACCTCTGACCTTCTTGCTCTTCTTCTTGGAACCCAGAAAATGGATTCCTGCCTCAGGGCCTTTGCATTTGCCACTCCTCCGCCACCTGGAATGTTCTTTCCCTATACTGCATCTCTCTCCCCTCAAAACATCCCGCTTTCCCCAAAAGCCTCTTTTGGCCATGAGACGATGTATCTGTGTACTGTCTGTTTCCTTTTCTGGAATATCAGCTGAGTCTTGTGAGCGAGTATGTTGACTTGTTCAAAGCGGTGTCCTGCTCCTAGAACAGTGCCTGGCACAGGGTAGACACTCACTAAGTGTCTGAATAAAAAAAGAACCCTCTTTTACAAAGGAGAGAACTTGGACTCAGACTGGGATGCCACCCGTCCTAGGTCCTCCAGCTACCCAGGGTGACCCAGGCTGAACTGGGACTTGGGCCCCGGCCTGTGACTCGGGCAGCCTTCCCCTCCCGCTCTGCCTCACTATGTGTGTCACCCGTCTTCTGGTGACACTAAGCTGCCCCCCTCAGAGTGGATGCCCCTTCCAAAAGAGGCACAGACAGAACTGGGCCAACCACGGCTCACCCCTACATTTCATCTGGATGAAGTCCAGCTGGTGGATGGCTTGCAGCAGCGGCTCGCTGTCCAAGGTCAGGTCAAACTCCGCAGACACTTTTGGCTCCAGGGCGCCTTTGACCCACTGCTCCTGAGACACCTGGACGCGCTTGATCAGAGCATCCGAGATCTTAAAGGGGAGCACAGAGTATAGGGTTTCGATGTGCAAAGGGAAAATCATGCAGCAAGTGATGGGTTAAGAGGAGGGGCTTGGTGTCTGTGGCTTGGGGACAGGAAGGGGCTGTGTCAGCCGTATGCTCTCAGGCCAGCCAGGGCAGGGAGTATATGATCCCTGCCGGCATGCCACCGTGCAAATAAAAGTGAACTGTATTGTTTAAATCGTATTTAAAAAAAATTTTTTTTAACGTTTATTTATCCTTGAGACAGAGACAGAGCACGAACGGGGGAGGGGCAGAGAGAGAGGGAGACAGAATCGGAAGCAGGCTCCAGGCTCTGAGCCATCAGCCCAGAGCCCGACGCGGGGCTCGAACTCACGGACCGCAAGATCATGACCCGGGCTAAAGTCGGACGCTTTACCGACTGAGCCACCCAGGCGCCCCTAAATCGTATTTTAAAAGGGCAATAATTTAAATGTAAAGAAGAACCTGCTATCTAAAGGTATCAGGTGGGGCGCTCGGGTGGCTCAGTCGGTTGAGCGTCTGACCCTTGATTTCAGCTTAGGTCATGATCTCACGGTTGGTAGGATCGAGGCTGGTGTGACAGTGCAGAGCCCGCTTGGGATTCTCTCTCTCTTCCTGTCTCCCTACCCCTCCCCTGGCCTCTCTCTCTTTCTCTCTCTCTCAAAATAAATACACATTAAAAAATATGAAGATACCAGGCCAAACCGTTTTGTGAAGCAAATGCGCAAAAGCATTCTTCCTTATACTGCTTTTGTGAGATCCAGTACTTTGCAAAGTGAAACATACTAGCAGTTCCTCCCAGGGTCTGAAGAGAGCGCTTCCTGTATCCCCGGAGTTTTGAAGCTTGCTCCCCACAGTGTGTCCTCGCCCTCCCCCCAAGTTGCTCCAAACTGTCCCTCCATTGCACTCCCAGCTCCGCTGTCTTCCGCTGGAAAGTCCTGCTCATTCAGACACTTACACGTGTCCCTGTCGAGCCATCCTGTGAACCCTTCGTGGGGACTAGTGAAGGGGGCCATCATTTCCCCATAGATGGAGGGCTGAGCCCCTGTCACTGCCCTGTCCTCTAGAGATGCTCGTGGCCCTGAGTCAGCCTGGCTGTTGGAGGGATGCCCTGGCAAGCCTGCATGGGCTCTGCAGGCAGCGGCCATCTGTCCAGGCCTGTGGCACTCTGCACATTGAGGTAATGGGCCGTGTGGATTCTGCTAACTCACTTCCTCCAAGCCTCCAGCTTGTTTGGCAAGGACTGTCCTTTCCCATTTGTGGAGAAAATGTTGAGTTGGGGTCTCTGGAAGTCAAAGCATAAATGCACGACACGTTGGCCCTAGGGATTAATACATTTGACCTCCTTTTTTAACGAGGGCACAGAATCAGGGTCACAGCTAGTGAGAGGCAGACGAGAGACGAGAACCTGGATCTTCTGGAATCTCTGAGCAAGGGAGAATCTACTCAATTCCAAGCCACTGGTAGGGACCGTCCTAAAACTCCGGATAGCTTGGGAAGCGGTGGTGGACTTGGAGGCAGGAAGCCAAGCCTGCCTGGGTCCTCCCAGTGCGCAGGCTCACCTGTAGGAAGCCAGAGGGGTCGTTCTCCTTGATCACCTCTAGGCAGTACTCCATCAGCCCGGTTGACTGACGCAGCTTCAGTGTGCAGTGATTGATCTGGTCCCAAACCATCTGTGATGCAAAGAACCCCTAGTAACCAACTCATCAGAGGAGGGGCAGCCAGGCTGCAGTGGAAGTTGGAGAATTAGCACAGAGAAAGCCCTAGACACTGCAGCGCTGGTCTG
This sequence comes from Neofelis nebulosa, assembly GCF_028018385.1. Taxonomy (NCBI): domain Eukaryota; kingdom Metazoa; phylum Chordata; class Mammalia; order Carnivora; family Felidae; genus Neofelis; species Neofelis nebulosa. The sequence goes on along the minus strand of NC_080794.1, from coordinate 2,511,146 downwards.
CGCCACCTTGCACCCTCTCCTCTGGCTGTTCTGCTCCTGAGCTCCACGTGCCCTCTTCCTTGGGGAATAAACGGACCCACCGCCCAACAGAACAAACTCTGCCTGAACCCTGGGCACTAGAGAAAGTGCATGGTCTGAAACTGTCCACGTGATCAGTGACCACCTCCTGTCTTACTTTTCATCGTTGGTGGTCGTGGATAACTCCATGGGCTCGGCCTCTTCACTTGGAAACCATGGGCTATCCCCAACACGCATTCCTCCTTTCCTTGAAAGTAATATTTCCTGCTTCAGTTGGGAAATGTCTATGAAATCGGTTGAGCCGTCAAGGCAATGAAGCAGTCCTCTGTCAACGCAGAGCGTTCATGGCACCTGCCCGGAGCAGGAGCCCAACGTCCCGTGAGGGGACACCCTCCCCTTCCCGTGGTGGATATTTAACAACACAATAAATATTTAATATTTAATAATGCCATAAAAATATTGCATTCTTATTGCTGATTATTGAATATGTGAGATGTTAGAGAGGGCCTGAAGAAGGTGACAGAGCTGGCGACCCGAACAGAGGGCGGCCTCACTACGGTCACTGGTCACTACTGCTTTGCAAGCTGAGAACAGGTGGAGTCCCTTAGATGGAAAACAGGACTTCAGAGAAGATAGGAGAAGGGTACCCCTGACCTGAGAACAGCAGGATTCAGTGCACCTGACTGTGGCTTTGCAGGGACAGTGTGGGTGATGGCTGGCTTTGGGGAAAGTCACGCGAGTGTGAGCACGTCCGGGGCAGCTGGCTTATCCCTTCCTTGCCTCATTCATTCATTCACTCATTCATGCATTCATTCATTCTCTCACCCACCTAATATCGACCCAGTACCTACTGTGTGCTCCAGTCCATTCGCGGTGTGGAGGCCACGATGGGAAACGAGGGTGTCGTCACCCGGGGACGTACCTTCAGCTTGTGCTCTCTCTCTTTGGTGACCTTGGTGAGCAGCTTGGCTTTCTGCCGAGTTAAAGCATCGACCAGCGCATCACACTGAGCAACCAGGCAGGCTTCGTAGTCCAGTCCATTTTCCTGGGGGGAGCAGAGAGCTTTAGACAGAAGACATGCTGAAACCTGGCCAGTGCTAGCCGCGAAGACGTGTTTCAGAGAAGCTTTCCCCAGAGTCATCTGTAACATTACTACATTGGAAACAACGTAAATACGAATCAGGAGGGGGTACCATGAATCCTGGCACACCAGTATGGTGAAATATCCGGTAGTCGTTCAAACCTCGTCCGTTGAGAGTTTTTAACGTCTTGGAAAATGCTCATGAGGGACTGGGAAGAAAACAAAAGGGGGGCTACAAGTTGCACACAGCATAATTCCGTCCTGTGTGTGCGTGCACACGTGTGTCTACATAGCAGAAGAACGTGTCAGAATGGTGAGGTGGTCACCCCAGGGGGGAGATATTGGTGAACCTTTCCATGGCTCTCTCACTCTCTACTTTCCAAAATTTCTATAATACATGCTTTTGCTTTTTATAATCGGAAAGCAGGAAAACAACGGAAGACTGCAGGATCTCGGTCAGTCTCACAAAAGAATCCTTCTAGGTCTCAGAGATCAGCAGGGATCCGGACCTCGTGCTACGGCCTCTGGTGAAGCTCTCACACCCAGGAACTCAGAATGTGACCGTGTTTGGAGACAAGGCCTCCGGAGAGGTGATGACATTACAATGGAGTCATTCGTGGGGGGGCTGCTCCAAGATTAAGAAGTCGGTGCCTTTGGTCCGGTCTGTACGAATGGGCCCTCCACGCATGCACATTCGTATAGAGCACACGCGTGTGTGTCCTCTCCCTTGCGGACAGCTCCTGAAGCCAGAGACTTCTTGATCTGTGTTGGGCTCAGTACGTGGCACAGTCAACACATTTATGCGGTAAATGATGTATCGATTCCCTGGGTACAGAAGCACCGTGCACAGATATTACATAGGCCTCCGTGGCCGCACGGAGTGCTGGCCCCTTTCCAGCTCTCGTTCTACGATTCTCCGTAACTGGGTGCATGGGGGATCCCTTTCCAGTATCAGGTGCCACACGGCTGTCGGCGGCTTGAGCGGGTGATGTCTGCAACGTCCGAGGCTGTGCAGCAGGACAGTTAAGCCTCCTGTGTTCGTCCCCCACAAGACGCTCGCCACAGGACCCTCCCTTGCTACACGCCCGCCCTCCCCGTGCTGCAGCTCTGCTCACCTGGACCTGCTGCAGGATGTTCTTCAGCTGAACCAGAAACTCCTTTGCTTCTTTTGCCTTATCGGAAACTCCATTTAAGGCCTGTGACAGTTGGGCCTAAAAAGATACCGAGCGGTGAAAAGACAAATCCGGCGTGAACGGCCCAGAGTTTGCGCCGCACCCGAAAGGCTTGTGGGTATGTGAGGGGCTAGAACGGATCCCGCGTGCCGGAGCCGTATGGACTGGGAGCCCTAAGGCATCCTCTGGAAGTGGGACGCAGCCTCCTGTGGCGGGCCCCTTAGCCCTCCAGAGTCCTCCCCTTGCAGAGGGCAGTGTGGACAGAGGGGGCTCGAAGGGCACACCAGTTGCTGGCACCCAGAGGTGGAACCGCCAGCCCGGATGGAATCTATGGCCTTTTTAACAAAATGCATACACGTGCAATCGAATTGGTCTTCGAACCTAGCTGCTGGAGACTGATGACCTTGATTGTGGCCATATTGACCATGAGTCACATTTTGCTAATTAAAAAACCAAAGACGGGGCCAGAAAGGCCAGGGTCATATCCGGCCCGCCCTTCCCCTCTAGCTTCAGGTCTTTGTTCCAATGTCACCTGGTCAGCGAGGCCTTTCCTGATGACCCTATGAAATAGCCCTCTCCCCTTGCCCTGCTCTGTTCTTCTTTATAACATTCATCACCACCTGACACAGGTTTGTTTACTGATGGTCTCCCCTCACCTGCACGTAAGCTCCCTAGAGCAGGGACCTTGCCTGGTTTGTTCACCTCTAGCACTGGGCATACGGTAGCACTACATGAATATTTGTGGAATGGGTGAATCCGTGAATGAGATTCTTTTTTTTTTTTTAAGTTTATTTCTTTTGAGAGAGAGCGCACATGCATGCAAGCAGGGGAGGGGCAGAGAGAGAGGGAGAGAGGGAATCCCCAGCAGGTTCCACACTGTCAGCACAGAGCCCAGTGCAGGGCTCGATCCCATGACCCATGAGATCATGACCTGCGCCCAGAGTTGGACACTTGACCGAGCCACCCATGTGCCCCAGTGAAGGTGATTCTTTAGGCCGTACCAATGATTCTCAAAGTGTGGTTCCTAGACTGGCAGCATCGGGGTCACCTGTCATCTGGGACTTTGAAATGCGACTTCTCTGGCCCCACCCTTGGCCCTACTGATCAGAAACTGGGAGTGAAAGCCCAGGAGCCTGGCTTTTATGAAGCCCTCTCAGGGGATCTGATGTAGTTTGAGATCCACTGAACTGTACCAACACAGCCTGGTTGAACATCTCTGGGGAACATGGTAAAGGAAGCCATGGAGTGGAAAAGACCACTCAGGGAAAAATGAGGAGAGAGAAGGAGGGAGCCTCAGACCCAGGAAGCATCCACACTCAAGTTGAGGTCAGGGTGAGGTCTGGGCTCTGTCCTGCTCCTTTCTCCACTGGCCTCCCCATCCCTACCCCCACCCCAGGTGGTTTAGGCTCCGCCCCCCACAGCTCACACAGGGGGTACCACTTTCTATTATAAGTATCTATGCATGAAGACTAGCCAATGGAACTTACGGGAATGACAGAAGGGTTCCGTGTCTGCTCTGATTCGGCAGCCACCAGCCACGTGTGGCTGCTGAGCACTGAAAAGTAGCCAATGTAACTGAGGAGGTGCATTTTAAATTGTATTTAGTTAATGCTTCACATGTGGCCAGTGGCTGCTGGTGTGGACAGCCTTGGAAGGTTACAGGTCCCAGGATAACTCAGCCCATCCCCAGAAAGCTGCACCCACAAAGAGACTGAGATGTCAGGATCGTTCATGGGCCCCAAGAGGATCTTCAACAATCGGGATTTTACTTATTTATTTTTTCAAGATATATTTATTTTTTTTTAATTTAATTTTTTAAAATTTACATCCAAATTAGTTAGCATAGAGGGCAACAATGATTTCAGGAGTAGATTCCTTAATGCCCCTTACCTGTTTAGCCCATCCCCCCTCCCACACCCCCTACAGTAACCCTCAGTTTGTTCTCCATATTTATGAGTCTCTTCTGTTTTGTCCCCCTCCCTGTTTTTATATTATTTTTGTGTCCCTTCCCTTGTGTTCATCTGTTCTGTGTCTTAAAGTCCTCATATGAGTGAAGTCGTATGATTTTTGTCTTTCTCTGACTGCCTAATTTCACTTAGCATAATACCCTCCAGTTCCATCCATGTAGTTGCAAATGGCAAGATTTCATTCTTTTTGATTGCCGAGTAATACTCCATTGTATATATATACAACATCTTCTTTATTCATCCGTCAGTGGACATTTGGGCTCTTTCCATACTTTGGCTATTGTTGATAGTGCTGCTAGAAACATGGAGGTGCATGTGTCCCTTCGAAACAGCACACCTGTATCCCGTGGATAAATGCCTAGTAGTGCAATTGCTGGGTCATAGGGTAGTTCTATTTTTAGTTTTTTGAGGAACCTCCATACTGTTTTCCAGAGTGGCTGCACCAGCTTGCATTCCCATACAATAGGGATTTTAAATGCAAGTTTATCAGTGTCCAGAAAAGTGTGGCACCTTCCTCCCTATTACAGTCTCCCAAAGCATGGGGCCCACAGTGACTGAAACAGTTCCTTCCCCAAGTGGGGGGGAGGCATCTCCCATGAACCTATATAGTCCTTGATGCTGGGGACTTTGTCTTTTGTCTTTGCATTTCTAGCCAGTGATGCCGGCACAAAGCAGGGGCTCAGAAAAGCCTCACTGGCTGGATAAAAAAAACCAAAACAGATTGATTGCTTCACTGGAGGTACATGCTAACATGGGACAGATTCCAGGAGACCTATCACTGTTGCGGGCACCCTTTGCCAGCAAGAAGTTCTGAGAGGTGGCATTAGTGAGGGTCCTTCACCCTCCTCCTGGTACTTGGCGCCAACATGGCTCTGTCCCCACTGCATCCGGCCAGCACTGGCCTCCCAGCAGCCCAGCCCACCGCAGGGCCTGTCCACCTGCTTCCTGCTTGGCAAGTAGACCAAGGAGCGTGGCAAGGAGCCCAAGAACAGAGTGATTTTGAAGGACACAAGTGACCTTAGGCAAATACCCAGCTCCAAGGGGAATAATCTCACAGCTTGGTAGACACTGCTTCCAGACCCACCAGCCTTGCTGCCTGATCTTTCCAGCTCCTTCTTCTCAATGCACCCCCAGAGAGGCTGTCCAAGCACAGACCATCCCAGGGCCCAGCAGCGTGCTCATCCACGTGGGGGCTCCTATACCCTGGTCTGCTGTTTCCCCATGGAAGAGCCCCTGATGGCAGTGTGAATGCCGGGGGGGCATTAATGGAAGTCCCACAAGCACAAACTTGTACTTTTCTTGACCCCCATTGCTCTGTGCATGAAATGGCCACAAGTCACCTCTACTTGCCGGGAGGACAGCATTGTAGAAGATGGACCTGGGCATTCTAGTGGAAAAGGAGCAAAGGTTCTGGGGGCAAATGTGGAAATCACTTCTCAAGGGACAAATGGTTTATATGTTGGCTATGTATTAGGGGTTTACAGCATATTGTGTTTTGCTTCAGTTTTTCTTTTTTTTAATTTTTTAAATGTTTGATTCTATTTTTGAGACAGAGAGAGGCAGAACATGAGCAGGGGAGGGGCAAAGAGAGAGAGGGAGACACAGAATCCAAAGCAGGCTCTAGGCTCTCAGCTGTCAGCACAGAGCCTGACGCGGGGCTCAAACCCATCAACTGTGAGATCATGACCCGAGCTGAAGCTGGACGCCCAACCAACTGAGCCATCCAGGCGCCCCGCTTCAGTTTTCCTTAAGACACGTGCTTTTTCTTTTCTACAGGGACTATTTGGAGTGCTAGCAGAGGACATGGACAATTGTCCTTTTCTTTTATTTATTTATTTTATAAAGAACATTTTTTAAAGTTTTACTTATTTATTTTGAGAGAGACAGAGACAGTGTGAGCAGGGGAGGGGCAGAGAGAAAGGGAGAGAGAGAATCCCAAGCAGGCTCCACACTGTCACTGTCACTGTCAGCCCGACTTGGGGGCTCGAACTCACATAACCATGAGATCATGATCTGAGCCAAAACAGAGAGTCGGATGCTTAACTGACTGAGCCATTTAGGTGCCTCAAGAATTGTCTCTTTCTGGTCTGAGAAATAAGAATGGATCGTGTTGTCTCTTTGGATGGTGACTATACCAAACTCTTGGAAAGAAAGGAAATATCCAGGCAGAAGGTGAAATATTTTTCATGACTGAATGGATTTTTAAAAAATCTTTGATTCCAGGATGGTTAACATACAGTGTTATATTAGTTTCAGGTGTACAATACAGTGATTCATGACTGAATGGATTTTAACCCGAATCAAAAAAGTTGCATTTTATGTCTCCCTATTCTTTTTTTTTAATGTTTATTTATTTTTGAGAGAGAGAGAGAGGATGAGAGACAGCAAGCGGGGGAGGGGCAGAGAGAGGGAGACAGAGGGTCCAAAGCAGGCTTGGCACCAAGAGCAGAGAGCCCAATGCGGGGCTGGAACTCACCAACCATGAGATCATGACCTGAGCCGAAGTCAGACGCTTAACCAACTGAGCCACCCAGGTACCCATTATGTCTCCTTATTCTTTTAAGGTTGGAATTACATTCCTGTAAAGTCTCTAAATGGAGACAGGCAGCTTGAAAATATAAGTATTTCCCAGCTGGGTCAAACCAGCTGCCTGCCTGGCCCAGCAAACTGTCTTCACCAAGAGCAGCTTCTAGGTACACAGGGCAGTCCTCTGCCTTCGTCTTCCATATTCTGGATGGCGGTGCAGAGCATTATAACGCATGGCGCACGAGAACTCTGGGCTAGCGTGGTTCAAATCCTGGCTCTGTCACCGGCTGTGTATCATTTTTATTTCTTCCTTCCTACGCCATCTCTTTGTTCTGTAGTGTCCTCTACAAGACGGGGATGATAGTAATAACCCCTCCCTCCAAAGACGTCTTACCATTATGCAAAGACCATGTGAGGATACAGTGATGGGGTGGCTGGCCATTGGTAAGGCAGGAAGAGAGGTCTTAACAGGAAGTGACTCAGTCAGCACCTTGATCTTGGACTTGCAGTCTCCAGGACAGTAAAAAATGAATCTGTTGTTGATTACCTCGGTCTGTGGTATTTTGTTAGAGGGGCTGAAAGAGACCAGGGCGTGAATTTATCTAAGTTACCCGACTGGAATCTATTATATTTTCATTGCAAATGGCCTCAGAGATCATTCTCATCCATTTGTCATGGGCTCTGTGCAGAAGGTCCTAAGCTGCCTCCGTTTAAACTCGGTCCTTGTTCTCGAACATCCTTGGCTAGACACCAGGGGTCTAGACATGGCTCAGTCAACCTCTCATTTCATACACGAAAAAACTGAGCCCCTAGTAAAAGGTGACTGTCAAGGAGTGCACAAATGCATTAGTGTATTACCTTGATGGTAGATGGCACAAATTATACGGGTGGTATGCCTTACACACAGTAAACACTCATGAAATGTTTCTTTCGTGAAGTTGCCCAAGGTCATACAGCTTGCTTAAAGCCATTCCTGTTTGAATGTAAAAGGTCTAGAACCCCTAGGCGCCCCTCTCAAGGAAAATATTGTCCATAGGCTTGAAGGGGGTGGAGGAATGAGACCCATGTTATTACAGTGTCTGTGTTCATTTAACACCAGCTACTAATGTTTGGAGAACATTTTTCCCATGAGCTGCTGAATCCTTCCTTTTAGCACTAGAGGCCCCACTGCCAAATGAGAAAAGGCAAGGCTCCCGGTAGAACTGTTAGCCCCCATCAACTGGGGAGTGAGGTAGGGCTTTGAGTTCAACGCTGCCCATATGCCCTGATGGGGGAAATGTGTGGTTACATGATGAAGATCACCACTTAAAGGTCATGCCAGGAAACTGAATCCTGCATATCCAAATTACCTTGTGACTGTTGTCTCTCAAACAGCTCTGACCATGTCATTTCCCCTCTCACCAATGGCCTCCACTCCCCACTGAATCATGGTCCAGTCCTTAGCTCAATGTCCAAGGCTCTGGACATTGTCACCCTCTCTGGCGTTACCTCCCAGGGCTGCCCACATGGTTTCCACCCTTCGGTCAGACTGGACTCAGCAACCCCTGGGCTCCCCTCCTCCTTGCTTGGGCTCCTGCAGTTCCCTCTGCCTCACAAGCTCTCTCACTTCTGCTTTGCCTTCTGTTGCCTGTTAACATCCCATCCATCTTTCCATCCATCCATCCATCCTTCCATCCATCCATCCGTCCATCCATCCATAAAGATCCTTCCCAAATGCTACCTCCTCCTGAAGTTTTGTGACCTTCAGCAAATGGAGTGTTCCCTTTGAATTCCTCAAACAGGGCTGGCTTCTAGGACATATCTCACTGTCTTTGAGACAGGTGGCCCAGGAGAAGTGCATTAACTTTCCTGTCCTGTTGGCCAGTCCCAGCCCCTGGTGCCTGGCAAGCTTGCCCTGTGCATGTTGTGTGGGCAGCACGATGCCTTAAACCTAGAATGTGCTGCATAAATATCTGTGTCAGTGAATTGATTTTGTTCTGGATTTTGTCTGACTAGCTCCCTTGAGCTATTCAAGACTCAATTCTCCCACCTGCTGGGCATAATTAAAATGGCCATGTGGCCACTCTGAACCCACCATTTCCAGGGCACAGAGCCCCATATGGTACTGGGCATTGGCAATCTGACCCTACCCTAGTGATTGAGATGATTTTCATGACTTCTGGGTGTTAACTCTTTCTAGTTAATTGCCACCACAGATCCACCCAAATGTAGCAGTACTAGGTGGGACTTCTGATGTCCTTCCACTCCTGGCTCCTGCTTGAAGACCTGAGCAAACTGCCAACAGCTGGAAAAGCCCTGTCTCATAGCAGCACCCTCCTTTCTAGCTGGCAGACAACAGCTTTGTTTTCCAGTCTTCTCCAACCTGCTAGCCACACGCTTCAAGAGCCCAGTAACTAAATGAATAAAACTGTCCTAGTTGTCAGCCTAAAGTGAGGCTCGGAAAGCCAGTGGTGGGATTTGATTGCCGTTACTATTGAGGCAGATGCAGTGACAGAGCTGGAGACTGGAAAGCCTAGCACTCCAGTCCCTGGGGACAGCTCACAGGGACAGGTGGGTACATGGAGTTCCCAGGAGGGAGGAGTGGATAGACCCACGCAGGGTGCTGAGATGGGAATGAGAATACCCTCCCCACAATGAGGCAGTGGCAGCCAGGCCTCCCAGAATCCTCTAACCCATAAGACCCTTCCTTCCCAGTCGGCTCCCAGGACTCAGCCCCCACCCCCAAGGGGCCAAGTCATAGAGACTTTGATCCACAGGGTGTGAAGGACTGATGCTAAGGGGGAACATGGACAGGGCCCTTAGGTAGAAGTCTGCTTTGAGACAGATCAGACCAGTATTTGCTCTGAGGGGAGCAATGCTGAATGGCAGACTTCTTCTGGGTTTACTTTGGGTCACAGGCTAAGGGGACCCACCCAGTAGCACAAAATATCTTTGCCGGAAGAACTAAGCAACCAGGGGTGACCCAGAGAGCTTCTTTCCAGTGGATGTGGGCCAGGTTTGTGGGGAGTCCCCTGAAGCAAAACAGTTTAGAGGATCACAGCTCTGTCCCCACTGGCTCCCTGTGTTTCTGGCCACTAAGCCAGTAAGGAAGAGACATGGTGTTTGAATGGGGCTCTAGATGCTAATCCAATGCTCTGCTCTATGAGCCTGCCAACCCCAGAACCTCTAGATGGAGGCTACTGCCATGGCCCTGTCAACACTGAAGAATTGTTATCTATGAAGACCCCACCCTTCCTTACTGCCCCCACACAGCATTGATGCAAAATAAGAGAATGTTCTGAGAGGATCTGCCTTGTCTTGACTTCTCAGACTCATTCAGTTCCCCTGGTTGTGAGTTCTTAGGCTGTATTAGTTGCCTGTTGCTGCTATGACACGTTACAATAAACTTAGTGACCTGGGGTGCCTGGGTGGCGCAGTCGGTTAAGCGTCCGACTTCAGCCAGGTCACGATCTCGCGGTCCGGTCCGTGAGTTCGAGCCCCGTGTCAGGCTCTGGGCTGATGGCTCGGAGCCTGGAGCCTGTTTCCGATTCTGTGTCGCCCTCTCTCTCTGCCCCTCCCCCGTTCATGCTCTGTCTCTCTCTGTCTCAAAAATAAAAATAAAAAACGTTGAAAAAAAAAATTTTTTTTTTAAATAAAAAAAAAAACAATAAACTTAGTGACCCACGCCAACACTGGTTTTATTCTCTTACAGTTCTGGAGGCCAGAAGTCCAAAGTGAGACTTATGGGGCTAAAATCAAGGTAAAATCATGGCTCATTCCTTCTGGAGGCTAAAGGAGAATCTGTTTCCTTGTCTCTACCACTGTCTAGAGGCACTACCCCCATCTGGCTCTTCCTTCATCATCCAGCCTCTTGCTGTTGTCCTCATGTCTTCAACTACCAACTCTGGCCTCCTGCCTCCTCTTACAGGGACGCTTACGATGACATTGGACCCAGTTGAGTAATCTAGGACCGTCTTCTTATCTCAAACTCCTTACAAAGTACTTTTTGCCATATCAGGTAACATATTCACAGGTCTGAGGATTGGGAAGGGGATGTTCTTGGGGCCATTATTTAGCCTGCTACACCTGGCAGCTGAATTTATCTTTTCCATGAACACTTTTTTTTTTAATGTTTATTTTTGAGAGAGAGAGAGAGAGAGAGAGAGAGAGAGTGTGAGTGGGGGTGGGGCAGAAAGAGAGGGAGACACAGAATCTGAACCAGGCTCCAGTCCCGGAGTTGTGAACACAGAGCCTGACGTGGGGCTTCTGACAGACTGGCTATAGATGGGAGGTTCCCATGACCTCCTCCTCGGGGTTTGATTAATTTGCTAGAGCAGCTCACAGAACTCAGAGAAACACTTTACTTCCTAGATTATTAGTTTATTAAAATGGGATATAACTCAAGATCAGTCAGATTGAAGAGATGCATAGGGTAAGGCCTGGGGAAAGAGTGCAGAGTGACCATGTCCTCTCTGAGCCATCACTCTCCCCAAATGTCCATGAATTCACCAGCCAGGAAGCTCTCTGAACCCTACCCTTTTGGATATTGATGGAGGCTTCATTACAGAGGCATGATGGATTAAGTCATTGGACACTGGCAATTGATTCAACCTCTAGCCCCCCTCCCCTCCCTGGAAGTTGGGTTGGTGGTGGAGGAGAGGGTGCCAGAGTGGGGAGGGGCTGAACAGCTTAACCCTCTGGTCCCATGGCCAACTGTAGGTTACCTAGGGGCTTCCCAAAAGTCACCTCATTAATGTAAAAGAAACCTTTATTGCTCTCATCACTTAGGAAATTTCTAGGGTTTTAGGAGCTCTGTGCCAGGAACTGGGATGAAGACCACATACATATTTTTTTTTTTTTTTAATTTTTTTTTTTTCAACGTTTTTTATTTATTTTTGGGACAGAGAGAGACAGAGCATGAACGGGGGAGGGGCAGAGAGAGAGGGAGACACAGAATGGGAAACAGGCTCCAGGCTCCGAGCCATCAGCCCAGAGCCTGACGCGGGGCTGGAACTCACGGACCGCGAGATCGTGACCTGGCTGAAGTCGGACGCTTAACCGACTGCGCCACCCAGGCGCCCCCATATTTTATTTTTAAATCACAATATCACACTATCATCGCACTAGGAGGGTGTGAGAGGCAGACTAGAGAGGTGGGGGAGGGGCACATGGGCAGCTAAACTCTAGAAGAGCAAACAGAAAAGAGGACTTGCTTTTCATTTGTAAAGGGCATTCCCAATGGCTCTCTCTGCTGTCACTAAAACTAGATGTCCTGTCCCTCAGCCTAATCAAGTGCCCACATCCAGCAAGTCTTCACAGGGAAGTACCACCAGGAGCCCTCTGCACACAGCCCGGCTCAGAGACGGTTTGCTGTCCCTCCCTCCTGTGCCTCTGGGGCACTTGGCTTCCTTTGGACCTGCCTTTCCTACACCTCCTCTGCAGCGTGACACCCCCTCGGGAGACACTAGAGAAGGGATACATTGAAAAAGGAGCTGGATATTCACAGAGCATCTGGCACGCTCACACAGAGGAGGAGGTGGTGAAATGGGGTTGCATGGGCCCCAGGGTATTTCTCCCACCTTTTCATCCTCTGCTAGCAGTAATGTGTTGGTTTTTAAAATTTGTGGCTGGAGACGCATGAGCAGTGTTAAGACATAACCACCCCCGCCCAAGCAGGTGGCCTCCTCAGTCTCCCAGGGTAGAATCCTACTCCCCACTTGGGGAGTCCAAGCCCACTGACGTCTTTTCCTTGCATCTTCTGAAATGTTCTCTTCTGCTGTGTAAGAGCTGGAGGACCCAGCAACTGGGACCCCAATGACTAACACAGTGGTGACCTTCCAGCTTCGTCATTCCCCTGGGAGGCCTCTGAGCTTTCCGTTCGTAGATTTATCTTCTGTTCGAGATTCATGTGCCTGGTAAGACACATGACCTTGCTGATCAGGCAGACGTAGATGCCATGGGAGTATGTTAGTAAGATGGGCAGGCCTCTGACAGGGGATAGAAGCAATCCAGATGGCCAGAGCAATACCTTTCCATTATCCCAGCTTCCATCTGGAAGGCAGCAGGGAGAGGCTGACTGCCGTTTTCCCGCAGTCAAGATACTTCTCAATTCAAGCCCTCACCCTTGATCAGCTTCAAGGGGATGTGTTATGGGTTTAATTGTATCTTCCCAAAGAGATATGTTGGAGTCCTAACCCTAGTACCTCAGAATGTGAGCTTATCTGGAGATAGGGTCTTTACAGAGGTGTTCAAGATCAAATGACGTCGTTAGGGTGGGCCCTAAACCAATACAACTGGGGTCCTTATATACAGGCACAGAGATAGACACTCGTGGAGGGAGGACACTATGTGAAGACTTGGGTTATGCAGCCACAGGCCAAGGAACTACCAGAAGCTGGGAGAGAGGCCTGGAACCAATCTTCCCCTAGAGCCTTTGAACCAAGTGGCCTTGTGTTGCCTTCATTTCAGACTTCTGGCCTCCAGAATTGTGAGAGAATAAATTTATGGCATTCCAAGTCACTCAGTTTGTGGTACTTTGGTGTTTTTTGTTGTTGTTGTTGTTGTTGTTGTTGTTATTTACTTAAAAAAATTTTTGTTTACATTTATTTATTTTTGAGAGATGGAGAAAGACAGTGTGAGCAGGGGAGGGGCAGAGAGAGAGGGAGACACAGAAGCCGAAGCAGGCTCCAGGTTCTGAACTGTCAGCACAGAGCCCGACGCGGGGCTCGAATCCACAAACTGTGAGATTATGACACGAGCTGAAGTCAGACGCTTAACCGACTAAGCCACCCAGGTGCCCTGTTTATTTACTTTTTGAGAGAGAGAGAGAAAGAGTGAGAGAGAGTGACAGAGAGCTCAAGCAGGGGAGGGGCAGAGGGAGAGAGGGAGACAGAGGATCTGAAGCAGGCTCTGTGCTGACAGGGGAGAACCCCATGTGGGGCTCAAACTCACAGACCATGAGATCATGACCTGAGCCAAAGTCGGATACTCAACTGACTGAGCCACCCAGGTGCCCCAGTTTGTGCTACTCTGTTATGGCAGCCTTGGCAAAATGCAAAAGGGTCTAAGCAGGACATTCACAGAAGCCAGGGGTTGATCCTGATCTGTTCTGTCCTACCTTGAAATGGATTCCTCCTTCTATAAAAAATCCTGTCTCCGCCACAATATCTCTCCCTCTGACCCTTGGGGTTCAAGGTTTTCTCTTCTGCAGCTCATGCAGAACAAAGTCAGAACTTCTCCACCAGGCCGTCAAGACTTTCATCCATTCATTGGTTTACTCAGTCAACAACCATCTGTTGGCCTCCCATAGATGAGGAAGACATGTTATATGGCTGGAAGGATTAGCACCTTCTCCCTCCCTGGGCTAGCTTGAAACCCAGGCACCTACGTTCCAGAAGATCCACAACCCTGGCGTCTCCCCCACAGCTGTGAGCCCTTATCCCAGCTGTCACTTCCACTAATAATGGACTCTGCTTGCCCAAGTCTCACTCACAGTTCTCCTCTTCCATGAAGCCTTCCAAGAGTCCATGAGTTTGTGGGACCCCTTCTGCACTGTTCTACCTTGGCCTTTTGCTTTCCCCAGTGATAGTCCTTATCACTGTGTGTCTTGAGATCTAGTTCCTTGCCTACCTGCCGGTGTCACTCACTGGCTTGGGACTTTCAGAGTGAGAGGTTCTGTGCCTGCACAGAACAGGCACTCAGTAGTGTCTGTGAATTGCTCGCTAGTGAATAGTGAATTGACTGAATCTTGTGCCAGGGACTCTGGGGGCAACAGAAAAGCAGGGATAAGTCTTAGTTCCCTTGGGTGAGGTCCAGGCGAGCAGCTGTGGACTGTACTTTGTTCTATTTCTAGGGACTCTGATGCCCCGTTCCTGAGGTAGCCTCACCTCCTGGCCTGCCCCGCCTGGCTCATCCCAGCTTCATGGCCCCTTCCAGTGGTCCTACCCTGGTGGGGGTGCCTGAGCTCCACTCCTTTGGGCAATTTTAGATTCTTCCCCATTTAAGATGAGAAACATAGAGCCAGACACTTTTCTGACTTCCTTCCTTTGCTTTCCTTACATCCCTCCAAAGCAGATGGATGGAATGGAGGGAGGTCTGCGGGGAGGGGAGGCTCCTTTCTTACAGAGAGGTTTCAGATAAAGGCTATGCCAATCCAGACAACAGTGGAGTGTGGCCAGGAATGGATGCCATGTAGCTACATGTTGGCTGGCTTGACTCAGAATTTCCTACAGATGGATATTTTCCCTAAGTCAACCACTCAGGCTTTGGTAGATGGGAGAAGGTGACTGAAGTGCTTCCAAGATCCCAGTTCAGCTTCACACTAACTCAGGCCCTGAGAGCACAATAAGCTGACCCTCTACCACCTGCCAGCCACGAGTTCAGATGCCCTGCCCCGTGTTCACCCAGTGACTCCTAGAAATGGACTTTGGAGTCCGGATCTGAATGCAAACCCTAATTTTATGTGACCAAGTTTCTTACCCTCTCTGAGCCTTTGTGTCCTTAACTGTGAAATGGGGTAATGATACATGCCCCCATAGGGCTGTGGCAGGGTATTAGTGAGAGCGTTCATGGAAAGCCCTGGGTTCAGGGACATTCCACTGGTGGTTCTGAGCATAATGAGACCCCAGAGAGGGCTTCTCCAGGCAATTGCAGGGCCATACTTTTCTTTTCTTTTCTTTTCCTTTCTTTTCTTTTCTTTTCTTTTCTTTTCTTTTCTTTTCTTTTCTTTTCTTTTCTTTTCTTTTCTTTTTAAACTTTATTTTGAGTGGGAGGGGGCAGAGAGAGAGAGAGAGAGAGAGAGAATCCCAAGCAGGCTTCACACTGTCAGGGCAGAGCTGGATGCGGGGCTCAAGCCCACGAACTGTGAGATCATGACCTGAGTGGAGATCAAGTCAGATGCTTAACCAACTGAGCCACCGAGGCGCCCAGGACCATTGTTTCCCTGCTGTTGGCCATCCAGTTCTTCATAACAGTACTTTATGCTGCTTTGAGAAACTGCCTTTTCCCCCATGGGGGACAGTCTGGTGGGACTGGAATCAGCCCTGATATCATCGCCTTCACCCCTACAAGGGGCAAACGCATGCCCTGATCTAGGCCCTTAGTATACCAGCTCCTTAGAATTCAAAACTCAGCAAAGGGACAAACAGACCTGGAAAAATAAGCTTTTTTTCCATTGCTCCCTGACCAGATTCCTGCTATTAGACCATTCCTGTTTGGGCTTGCTTCTCAGCATTTGGAAAAGCCTTTGGAACTGGAATGCTGGGTTCTAATCCCGGCTCACATACTCCTGTGTCCTCGGGTGAATCATTTCATCTCTCCCTGCCCCCATTTTTCTCAACCACAGAAAGGGGATAATGGCGGTAGGTACCTTCTAGCGTGATGAAGTGTGTTCAGACGTGCGAGGAGCTGAGAACAGAGCGCGTCTCCCATGCAATGCTGTGCATGTGCTCACCACTGCTATGCCTTCAATCCCGGCCCTCAAAGCTCCCCCCGACTCTGCGAGCGCTCAGCAAAAAAGGATGATATTTCCAATAAATCCTCTTCGATTTGAGTTGCCCAGAATTGAATTCTTTTGTTTGCAACACAGAACTCTAATTTAGTGGCAAGGAGGCCAAACAAACACAGATAGCTGTGTTATGATTCATGATTCGATGAATCTGATCCTTATGGAGATGGGGAGGCAGGGAGACCTCTTTTCCTTCCTACCCACGACTCAGCTTCAGACTCCCAACTCTCCAAATGCTTACAGCTCAGGAGTTCTCCATGAGCTCTTGCCCCCAGGCATGCAAGGGTTGGGGGGCAGTCTGGCCTGTCCGCTGGGATCTTGAAGTTGCCAATATTGATATATCAGAGCCCCCAACCAAACTTCCTGGCTGGGACTTCATGCTGAGGTCAAAAATAAGAAGAGGCAGGCCTCCTGGCTGATATCACCAGGAAGTAGTTTCTAATCATTAAATATACCCATGGGCACGCCGTTGCTTCTTATTCCAAGAAGGGGGTCCATTAGAGCCAAGTGACCCTCAAGGGTGCCCATGTGCAGGAACCAGACTCAGAATAATTGGAAATTGCCTGTCCCCCCTGGGACTCGGGCTTGTCAGTTCCTGTTGCGGTTAACAGGCAAGGGCAGCGGCTGCGGCCGCCTTCCAGACACAAACCACCTTAGCACAACCTGTTGGGCTGCGCTACACCTTTGCACCCTTGCCTTGCTGTTCACCTGCCTGATGTGTCCTCCGCTTTGCCGATGCACACAGTTGTCATTCGAAAATCGGCTCAAGTGTCCTTCCTCCAGGTTGTCCTGTCCCCTCCCTCCTTCACTCTCCTGGAGTCTATGGAGATGCCCCTTTTCTGGGCCCCCGTGTCACCCTACACCTTATTATATTATACTGTTGTCATGCGTTCATTTTCTCTTCGGCTAAGCTGAGTGGTCCTAGAGGATGGAAATTCTGTTTGCTCTACCTCTGTATGAACTACCAGGGTACAAAGTATCTGCTGAAAAAATGAATCACGTTTTTTATTAGACAACAAGACACGGAATTTCGTAACGTGAACCGTGGATTGGAAGCAAGGATTAGAGCTCTATTTTAGCTTTGAATTCTTTTTTTCTTAAGTTTATTTATTTATTTATTTATTTTGAGAGAGAGAGCATGAGTGGGGGAGGGACAGAGAGAGAGAGAGAGAAAGGAGAGAGAGAGAATCCCCAGTAGGCTCTGTGCTTGTCAGCACAGAGCCTGATGTTGGGATTAAACTCACAAACCGTGATATCATGACCTGAGCTGAAACCAAGAGGTGGACGCTTAACTGACTGAGCCCCTCAAACTGTCACTTTTAAACTTGCTCAGGAAGTATTAGATTTATGTTTCTACCATAGTAGAATACATGGATTTTAAGCAAAATGAAACCATCCAGAAAAAGGTTCAGGACAGAGAAAAGAAGCTCAAGGAAAACCAAAGTGATAAAAAAGTCACCTCTGGACAGGATGCCCTCTTCCAGGAGTCGTATGTGTGACAGGGAATATCTATCCCTTCATAGTTCAGGGGTTCATGAGAATAAGCCCAAATTAAAAAAAAAATCAGGTCTGAAAACAAATCTAAACATGGTTCTGGTAGAGGACAGTGCTAGATTTAAAAAGTGGTTCCTCATTATTATGAAATCAAATGAAAAGATAGAATTTTTTTCTTTATTTTAGAAAGAGAGAGAGAGCGAGTGTGTGTGTGACAGTGGGGGAGGGGCAGAGGGTGAGACAGAGAGAGAATCCACGCTCAGTTAGGAGCCCGATGCGGGGCTCAATCCCATGACCCTGGGATCATGACCTGAGCCAAAATCCAGAGTCGGATGCTCAACTGACTGAGCAACCAGACACCGCGAAAAGATAGAAACATTTTGACCAAGAAACAGAGCAAGGCTCAGAAGGGAGAGGCAAGATAGTGAAGTGGAAAGAGTGTGGTTGTATCAGACAGTGTGAAGCTAGTTAAGCCATCGTAACAAACACTCCCACACACAACTCAGACACTTCCAACAGCAAGCATTTACTCCTTGCTCTCATTCCTTGTACGGATGGGGCAGGAAGTAAAACCATCCCACAAGGAGGGCAGAAGGTGCTTTGAAGAAATAATAAAATGTAGTAACATGGGACGCCTGGATGACTTGGTTGGTTAAGCATCCCGACTTGGGCTCTGCTCATGATCTCCCAGTTTGGGAGTTCGAGTCGCACATCAGGCTCTCCACTGGCCCCATGGAGACTGCTTTGGATCCACTCTGCCCCTCCCCTGCTAATTCTCTCTCTTTCTCTCTCTCTTTCTCTCTCTCTCAAAATAAATAAACTTAAACAAAAGGGATGTTCTTAAAAAAAAAATATATATATATATAGATGGGGCACCTGGGTGGCTCAGTCTGTTAGTGTCTGACTTCAACTCAGGTCATGATCTTGTGGTTCATGAGTTCCAGCCCTGCATCAGGCTCTGTGCTGACAGCTCAGAGCCTGGAGCCTGCTTCAGATTCTGTGTCTCCCTCTCTCTCTGCACCGCCACCCCCCTCAAAAATAAATAACATTAAAAAATTTCTTTTTAATATAGCAACATGATGCCTGGAGTCAGTCCCTTTACTAGCCATGGGCTCTTGGGCAAGTCTTCGCTCTTCTATAGAATCTATATGTTGTGGATTACAGCACCTACTTCTGACTTGTGACAATTAAAATTGAAAAACATATCACACTCTGCTCCTTTTTTTTTTCTTCCTCCCCTTGGGTCATCCACCCCTCCTTCTACGATTGCCTTCTTCCTCCATCCTCTACTTTCCATGCTGTTGACTTCAATGCAATGGATCTGACAGGAGTCAGAACAGCTTAGGGCAAGGCAAGTATTCGAGTGAGGGGGACAGGAAAGGAAGACAGAGACAGTGGGAGGAATTGCTTCTTAAATACAAGTGCTGACAATTGCTTCTTAAAGACAAGATTGTGGCTTTATATATTCAGGGAGAAATAAGAAATACATCCCTAATGTGTTTTAGTATTTGTATAGGACTTTATTTTAAAGGAAATAACAGGCTAAAAAATAACATGCAAAGATATATATGAATGACCACTACATTTGTAAAATTTGTGGTACAAATTTATACACAATCTAAATTTTCAGGAATAAGGATTAGATAAATGGTGCTTTATCCAGGTAACTGAATACTCAGCATCCATTAAGATGCCAAATATATTTCTATTTTGACATAGAACAATCTCCGTGATAGATTGTTCAGTAGAAAGAAGAACATTACACCAAAAAACACATATAAAAAATCTCATTAAAAAATTATATATATAGGGGTGCCTGGGTGGCTCAGTCGGTTAAGTGTCCGACTTTGGCTCAGGTCATGATCTCACGGTTCGTGGGTTCAAGCCCCGCATGGGCTCTGTGCTGAAAGCTCAGAGCCCGGAGCCTGTTTCAGATTCTGTGTCTCCCTTTCTCTCTGCCCCTCCCCCACTCGTGCTCTGTCTCCGTCTCAAAAATAAATAAACATTTAAAAATATTTTAAAAAATTATACATATAAATAAGTAGTGTGTGTGTATACATGGTATATACCGTGTGTGTGTGTGTGTGTGTGTGTGTATACTGTATCTATCTATCTAGCCACTATTAAGGTAATTATATACGTGTGTGTGTGTGTCACACACATTGTAAGTTGTAAAGGTACAGGTGATTTTTCACATTTTTCTTTGCATCTTTGTATTTTCTGAATTTTTTAAACAATGAGTGTTATTCTTCTTTTTCAATCAGAAAAAACAATAAAGCTATTTCTGTTTTAAAAAAATAATGTTGGGGTGCCTGGGTGGCTCAGTCGGTTGAGCGTCCGACTTCGGCTCAGGTCACGATCTCGCCATCTCGCGGTCCGTGAGTTCGAGCCCCGCGTTGGGCTCTGGGCTGATGGCTCAGAGCCTGGAGCCTGCTTCCGATTCTGTGTCTCCCTCTCTCTGCTCCTCCCCCATTCATGCTCTGTCTCTCTCTCTATCTCAAAAATAAATAAATGTTAAAAAAAAATTAAAAAAAAATAATGTTACTAAGATCTCATTTGAAATCTCCACCACTAAGCAATTTTAGAAGGAAAACTAACAGCCCCACGTTCTTTCCCCCAAATACCTTCTAATGCAGGATTTAAATGTGAGAACAAAGTCTTGATGCAGCAATAATACATATGTATTGTTGCTGCTTTTATTTCTGTATTGTAATTCCAGAGTAGCTAACATACAGTGTTAAGCGATGATATTTCTTTGCTGTAATCCTGGATGGTTAATATTTTCAATATAGTTACTTGTGGTGATTATCGTGAGGACTCATGAGAAAATGGTAAGGCTGAAAAGGCTCCCATGAAGCCACCTTCCCCTCCATCCCTTCTCCTACTCTTTGCCCGGAGTCTTCAGACACCTGCAGATGTCCAGCACTGCCACCTAACACCCTTGGTCCCTCCCCTACCACAGGACCTTCATTGCCCCTGACCCACAATTGGAGTCTAAACCCCCACGGCCCTTAGTGAGCCTGGTCTCTGCAACGTCAGGAGCAAAGCCAGTCAATGTGGCTGAATATTGTCACAGGGTTTTAGGAAACAGTTGGTTTGACCTGCTTGGATTTGTAACTTCTGTCTCTCGATTGCCAGCTCTTTTTTTGTTTCATTTCTCCGTCCAGGTTGATTTATGAATGTTATTGTGTGCCATGGGTTGAACTGTGTCCCACAAAACTTCCTATATTGAAGTCCTAATCTCCAGTATCTCAGAATGTGACTTATTTGGGCTGAGGGTCATTGCAGATGTAATTAGTTAAAAAAAAAAAAAATGAAGTCACAGTGGAGTAGGGTGACCCCTTATCGGATGTGACTGATGTCTTTATAAAAAGGGGAAGTTTGGGGAGGTCTGGGTGGCTCAGTCGGTTAAGCGTCCAATTTGTGATTTTGGCTCAGGTCATGATCTTAAGGGTTCATGAGTTCGAGCACCATATAGGTCTCTTTGCTGACAGTGTGGAGCCTGTTTGGGATTCTCTCTCTCCTTCTCTCTCTCTGCAGCGCCGCCCCCCCCCACTTCAAAATAAGTAAATAAACTTAAAAAGCGAGGGAGCGGAGTTTGGATACTGAGACACACACACACACACACACACACACACACACACACGGAAAATGGCACGTGAAACTGGGAGTTCATGGCCACAAGCCGAGGAAACACACCGAAGTAGGAAAGAGGCCTGGGCTGCGTTCCTTCCCTAGAGCTTTCAGAGGGGGCGTGGCCCTGCTGGCACCTTGATCTCTAACTTCTGACCTCCAGTACTGGGAGAGAATAAATTGTGGTGGTTTTAAGTCACCCTTTGTGACAATTTGTTTCAGCGGCCCTAACAAGGGGCCATGATATATACTCCTTTTACCTATCCATCTAACCATGTATTCTTTCATATGTATTCACCACATGGGATCATATCACACGTCCTCAGTCTCCACATCATAAATACAAGTACTGAGTTAAAGGGAAGGCAGGACAAGTTCCTCGTACCTTCAGGAAAGAAGTCAAGGACTGCAAGGAATGAGTGCCTCAAAGGTATGATAGGGACCTTTACTTACTTCATCTCATTTCATCCCACACCAGCCTTTCAAGTGGAGGGAAACTGAGGCAGGAGAGCCATCAAACACTAACCCAAAGACACAGCTCTGAAGTGATCCTAGATCTTTTGATTTCAATTCAAATCCTTCCCATGACTTCAGCCAGCGAAGGACCAGAAGGTCGGTTCCGACGATCCTGGGATAGATCTCTCTAGACATCCATTTTATGCGATGGTGTGAAGTGGTCCCGCCAGAGGACCGACGCTGGAAGATGGGCCCAGTGCCCTTTCACACCACACTTGACCCTGACAATAATACCACGACAATGATGATAATAGTGGCTTTCCTTTATTGAACGCCTACCAGGGCGTGTGCACTGCCTTAGTTTCTTAAAGTGCATTATCTCATTTAGTACAAGGTCATTCCCTGGCAAGTGATGGAGCTAATATTACACTGTATATTAATTACACTGGAATTAAAATTTTAAAACTTAATGACAAAAGCGATGTAGCAATGCTAACATCTAGGAAAAATCCACCAACATTTCCAGCTAGCTTCTGTCATGCCATGAGATCAGCTCACTGTTTCCGATACCACTTCCATATATAACGAGAGAAGGGAGTGCCATGCCAGCAAGTGTGGATGGCTCTTTTCAATAGGGGGACCAGAAAAATGCAAAATCCCTCCTCCCCTCATTTTCCATACCATTGGCTGGAATGCCCCTCCTTCATGAATCACTCTGTTTCGTGATTCACCATGGATTCATAAGGATTCCACTGGAATAGTCATTTGTGGCATTGCTCTTAAAACACATTTTGGTATTGTCACTATTCCTTTATTAAATAAATGTTTCTCATAGCCTACTGGATGCCAGCGCTCTGCTGGGTACTGTGAATACAAAGATAAATAAGACAGTTCTTGCTGTCAAGATGTTCAAAGTACAGTGTTATTTATGCATGTGATGTATAAAGTTGGTTAAATAAGGACAGACACCTGGTAAGTCTCTGTTAGCTGCAAGACCCCATCGATACGTATAAATAAGGAAAGTCTAATCAAGATGGGATTTTATTTTTAAAGCTGTCTGGAGTATTACAATGAGTATTACTTGTTATAATAAAGACTCGTCTCTGTAATAAATTACTTCTCGGAGTAATAAAGACTCTGAGAGGACCCTATTGGCAGAAAAGTAAAATTGGGCACAGCCATGACCATGAAGACCGGCCAGAGAGCAGACAGTAATTCAGATCATGTGTGGGTGGTACCAAACAAGCCTGGGATAGGATGTCGGGCCCACAGACCCCACGGGACCAGAATCCTGACTTTGCCAATGCACAAAAAAACATTTACTGAGCAAAGGTGAGGGGACCTTTTTATGGCCCAGTAACCCAAACTGCTTCGTTAGGATCAGGCCAACTGTCATCACTGGTAACCATAATAGAATTGTTTTTGTGAGAATCATGTTTGATGAGAATTGAGAGTTTTCTTTCCATGGTCAAATTACGGAAAATACCATTTGCCTTTTTGTTGGGACACCTCCTTCCTTTTCACCCCTCCAAATTCTTCCAGTTCTCTGAAACTCAATTGTACCTCCCCCTTTTCTCACAGCCCTCCCTAACGTCTCTGCTGGTATGACTCCCTACTCTGAGCCCATTCATTTTTAGGTTGGTTCCATGCACTTTCAGCACAAGTTACTCGTGCTCTGGAGTTGTTCTTTATCTTTTGTGCCTCAGTGGAGAGATGAGCCCTCCCGTCTATCTAATGACCAATCCAAAATCACCCTATTAATCAGCCCTTGGGTCCAGTCCCTTTTATCACCTCCTTTCTCCTGTGAATCTCTTTTCTCATCCAGCTCTCTCACTTCTTCTTTTCCTCCTCCTCTTCCTTCTTTTCCTTCTCCTTCTTCTCCTTCTCCTCCTCCTTCTTTTCTTCTTCTTTCTTCTTCTTGTTCTTCTTCTGCTCTTTCTCCTTCTCCTCCTTCTTATTCTCCTTCTTCTTCTCTTTCTTCTCTTCCTTCTCCTCCTCCTTCTTCTCTTTCTCCTTCTTCTTCTCCTTTTGTTTCCTCTCTTCCCTCCCCTAACCCATTAACCGAGCAAAGCAAGTTGAAATGTTCACAGATTTTTGTTACCAGGTTTTACTGGCAAACAGGGTAAATATAACACCTGGGGAAATGATGAAAAATTACAAGAATCTTCTAAAGGATTATACCCAAGCTATTCCTGTTCTCCATTGAAATTGAAATAAAGCTAATGTTTAACCTTTCTTAGCCTCTCAAGCTAGATGTCTTAAATGCAGCTGCTGGAATCCAATTACCCTCATTATTCTTTTACCACTCCAGATCCAGTATGTTTTCAGTAAGTCTCAGGTGCTAAAAAAATGGGTAACTGAGGACCCCTTGTTTGTTTGTTTTTTTTTTAAATCAGGAATGGCATCATATTTCTCAATGTCCCTTTGCTTCAAGTGGATATATGTTAAGCCCTGGCTTACTCTACCATAAAACATTCTTCTTAACACCTCACACATTGCTGTACGTCTAAGTTCCTTCTTTCTTTCTTGACTGATAAAACTCACACTCATCATTCATAACATTAGCTCAAAGATCTTGGCTTCAGTCTCCCCTGTTTTATGCGTATCCCCAGTCCCCAGCACAGCCTGTGAATTACAGTAGGTGCCCAACAAATGCTTATCCAATGGAATGTTTTGATTAGATAATACAGAGCCATGAAATGATGTTTGTTGTCATTCATATGCTAGAGGAAACATCAATAGACTCAGGAACGAAAGCTACCTTAACTGTGCAATGTTAACTCATAACATTATTTGGGCTCCATTACACAGATTCCATCACCACCACCATCATGATACCTGGCAAACCCTAAAGGAGCAAGAAACGTGACAGATAACAGCATGAATCCTTCCTGCTTTACCCAGGTGGCCCTGAGACCTGTGTACCTAAACTGAAAAGAAGCTTTGGGCACCAGAGGGGCCTGTGTAACTTCCCATGAAGCATATGAGGTGGAAATCATTCGAGGAACTATTTAAATTTTTTTTAATCCTGTTGGAATACACTTTTCTGTGGGTCTCACACATTTCTGCAAATCTGACCATGAAGTACTGATTACTCTTTTTTTCTGGACAGTCTTTCCAAGAATGTTTGTAGAGACAACAATCTTGGAAACTAGACAGCTGTTTCTCTCTGGAGCAAAGTGCCCCATGATAACTGCCCTTTATAAAAGATTTGGGCTCTCTAAGTTCACGCTTCCTGTCTTGTGATGCAACCTACTATGTGTGCAGGTGGATCTGGCCCTCTGCATACAACCCAGGGTGAATGGAGGCTCAGGGAATTGGCACAGATATACTGATTGATACTCTGACTACTGCTATTGCTGGGAGTGATAAATTGTTCTTCATCTCTGCCTCGAGTCTCATGTCTTCTGCCTTCATGCATGAAATTGTAGTAACTGGATTTGAGAGCTTGTACATAGGCTAAAATTTCAAACGTCTCACAGTTCCTGACACTACTACTCCCAGCAGGATCTTCTTGACTTTAATGTGCCCTGGCTTGCCCCTTTGTGCATCTTCGTATTCCCTAAAAGCTACAGGTGTGGCCCCTGCTAGATTGGACTGTAAGGAGGACACACATTCATCAGTGATAAGCTGCAAATACTTGGAAAGGAAGCCAATTTGAGAGGTAGTAATCACACCCTCCAAACAAGCCAATGGTATATGGTGTTGTTCCCATGAAGAATGTGAAATAGGGTGAATGATCTATTGTCTAGAGCAGGCAGTCGTTTTGGAGTCTCTTTATTACATAGGACTGAAAGGGAGCAGCCACATGTCCCAGTGACTGGGAAGATCCCTGTACCCTGAACTGAATGTTTTCAAGCAGCATTTCTTTAGCAGTGGCTGAGCACTGCTCAGAACTAGGGTACTATCTTAATGAGGTTTCTTATTCTTTTTGGTTTGATTCAAGTGGGCCACTGTTTGCTTCTTTATTAATCTATTTCAAAAGGTATTTAAGGCAGTTTGCAAGGGGCTATAGAATTCAATAGTGCATCACTTAAACGAGAGAAAAAGAAGGGTGAGGACAAAAATGGAGCCAGAAATAAAGCTTGGAATCCATAACATAATTAAATCTATTATGTATGTATCAAATATTTGGCTCTAGACATTTTAACAGCTGAAGAGAAAAGGGAACCTGATTAGTTACATAATCTAAAGTGATCATTAGATTAAAAAAAGGGAAACTTCTGCACCCCAGAAGTTGCGTCGAAGGAGGCATGTGACAATCACTACAGGGAAGTGCAAAGCTCCACTGGGATCCTTCTCCCATCCAGAACAAAATCCTAAGCCACTGAGGACAGACAGAAACTCCTGTCCTTCTACCTCATTGCTTTGAATAAGGTGAAGACCTCTTATGGCTGGAGAAAGGGAAAGAGAAAAACCCTATGTTTCTGGGGGATATGCAGAAAACAGTCATGGGTCCAGACTACTTGAAGCTTCCTACTGCTGGAGAAGGGACAAGAAACTAAGAAAATGCAGAGGAAATCTGGAAATAAGCTTATCAGTTGACAGGACACGGTCTAGGAAAGAATCAGCGAGTTTGAAGAATAGTCAATAGAAATTATTGAAACCATAACACAAAGAGACAAGAAAAATGATTAAAGAAAAAAGAACAGAGCATCCAAGAACTGTAGGATGATATCAAACAATCTAACATATATGTTATTGGAACTCCAAAAGGACAAGAGAGGGGCTCCTGGGTGGCTCAGTCAGATGGGCATTCGACTTTGGCTCAGGTCATGATCTCACAGCTCATGAGTTCAAGCACCACATCAGGCTCTGTGCTGACAGCTCGGAGCTTGGAACCTGCTTTGGATTCTGTGTTCTCCTTCTCTCTCTGCCCCTCCCCTGCTTGTACTCTGTTTCTTTGTCTCTCAAAAATGAATAAGTGGTAAAAAAAAAAAAATTTAAAAAAGGACAAGAGAGAGAGAGCAGAGCAAAAGAATTATCTAAAGAGACAATATAAGAGAATTTTCCCCAAATAATAAAAGACATCAGACCACAACTCCAAGAAGCTCAGAGAATTCCAAGTGGGACACGAATATATAAACTTCTCTCCATCACTGCTGCCTCTCTCCCAATTAAAGTAGCCCAAACTACTGCAATCACCTCCAGTTTGTCTTCCTGCCTCTATTCTCGTCCCCCTACTATGCATTTTGCAAACAGCAGTCAAAAATGATATTAAAAAAAAAAAATCACTTCCAAGCTTGAAGGTCTCTGGCAGTCTCCCACTGCATTCATTTACCATAAAATCCAACCTGTTTCCTGTGGCCTCCAGACTCTGCCTATCTTTCTGCTTCTGCCACTTATTCATCTTTCTTATACTCCAAACACAGGGGCCCATTTCTGTCCTACAAACACACTGGGCACCTTGCACCTCTGGTTCTTGGTTCTTGGTTTCCTTATGAAACATGCTACTTTCAGAACTGGGCAGGGCTAGCCACATCTCATCCAGTTTTCAAGTCTTGCTTTTTCCATCTTCCCCCTAAAGAAGGCCACCAAGTTTGTTTTTTTTTTTTTTTTGTTATCACATTATTTTACTTCCATCTTAGTGGATATCAGATAATTTCTGATATCCACTAAGAAATCATCTAATATTAGAAATTGATTTATTTGTACACTTGTTGATCTTTCTTCTCTTGGGACTACATTTATGCTCTTTGTGAGAAGAGAGCACACCCTTCTGCAGCCTTGGTGTTTAGAATGGTGCCTGGTATGATTTAGACAGTCACAATCTACATGTTGATTGAAGAAGTAATTAGTTGAATTGAAGAATAAATACTTATTAGAGACATAAGCTCAGAAAAAGGACTTAATGGTCAAGAGGCACCCACCAGCTTTTAGTTATCCATAGTTAAGTACTAGAGATCACTTTTAGTTATGTGGGTATACCACTCAGCTGATAGGCAAAGTCAACCATATGGCAACACATAATTCATTGAATGATGATAAGCCACAGTTTTCATTTTAAGAGGCTTCTCATTTCTGATTATTCATATTTTATTGGTTTCCAGCCCTTATAACTACCACCCAGAATCCAACAATTAATAAGAATTAAGAGATTGGACAACATTTGCTTACATTTCTTAACACAGCCTTGACCTCATTTTTAAAAACTATGTACTGTCTGTGGGTGCCTGGGTGGCTCGGTAGGTTAAGCATCTGACTCTTGGTTTCAGGTCAGGTCATGATTTTACTGTTCATGGGATGGAGCCCCCTGTTGGGCTCTGTGCTGTCAGCACAGAGCCTTCTTGGGATTCTCTACCTCTCTCATTCTCTCTCTCTTTCTCTCTCTCCAAATAAATAAATAAATAAATAAACAAACAACAAACATAAAAAAACCAACAACTATGTATTGTCTGGGGTGCCTGGGTGGCTCAGTTGGTTGAACATCGGACTGTTGATTTCAGCTCAGGTCATGATCCCAGTGTTGTGGGATCAAGCCCCAAGTTGGGCTCTGCACTGAGCATGAAGCCTGCTTAAAATTCTCTCTTTCTCTCTCTCACTCTCTCTCTCTCTCTCTTTCTCTCCCTCTGACCCTCCCCCACTTGCACTCACTCTCTAAAAAATAAAATATATATATATATATATATATATATATATATATATATATATATATCTTAAAAAAAACAAACAAACAAAAACAATGTCCTGTCCAAACAGATTTTTCAAATGACATGTGACCAAGGCCCAGTCTTCTGGCAGGTGCCAGTATTCCATCCTGCTATCTCTGTCACTTAGACCTCTTCTACACTCTTGAGCTCACTAGCCCCACCTCACCATTCCTGTCCCTTCTGGGCCATTCCCTACTCTCTCCTCCAAACCACTTAACCCCTCTATAGCCACCTGGAAAATAAAGAGGCGGTGCTATGTAATCTGTTACATTCCCTCCAGCCCTCAAATTCTTTCATCCTATTTATTCTAAACAGGATGCTTTGTCTCCTCCACATCCTTTTATTTCCATTTTATTTAATGCTGCCCCATTGCAGGTGAATGGAAGAGAGGCCATGCCCAATCTCTGTCCCTACTTTTTAGAATATTTCTTCCATTCACAATTACTCTCTCAGTGATGCCATACACGTGTTTTTGTTCAGATACATACACAGCATTCTGTTACATTTTTGTAGTTAATCAAAAGGTACAATGAAGAGATTGAAAGGATCATCTTTTTACGAAATCATTTCACAACTTGCTGTGCAACAATAGCAAGCCCCTGGGCCTCAAGTTCCTCATCTGCAAAATGAGGAGGCTGGAATTCACCACGTCTGCCGGAAACAGTCTATTCTAGGAATGAAAAACTTAAAATCCTGCACAGCTCTTGCTTTGCAAGAGGAAATTGCAAGCAGGGAAGGGTGAATTCATACCCCCACCCCCCCATCTCTGCCTGGATTTTCCCTTGCCCCTTAGGTTCCATGGTTTTGATACTTCCAAACTCCACCATTCCCTGGGCAGGCCCTTCAAACCTGGCTAAAGAGTAGATAAAGACTCTCTTTGCTTCTTCACAGAACAACTAAGTCATCAACCCAAAGGAAATCCAGAGATACAAACAGTAAATCCATTTCTGTTCAATCCCAGGGAAGCAGCAAAGAGCATTTGTCCAGCGTTCTCTTCTCCTGTGATACCTATGCTTGAGCCCAGGAAGGCTCAGCTTTGCACACACCTCCACCCCTCAGAGATTCCTGCCCCTCCGGGTCAGGTGTTCTTCGAACACTGAAATGTCTCCCAGCACCCAGAATTTGCTGAACCTAAAGATTCTGTTTGGTGCCAGAGTAATTAAGTAAGGCTCTCTGGTTCAATCTGCTTAGACTCCCTAGAGTCCGCTTACTGAGTATCAGCTTCAGGCTTGAGGGGGCACCCCACTTCTCAAATGACTTGCACAGTTAGAGTGATGGGCCCAGTGCCCTGAAGCCCAGAAAGCATTCCCATCAGGGTTTTTCAAACTTTGAAGTACACACAAATCAAGGGTTAACATTCAAATCTGGAGTCATTAAGACTGTGGCATTTCCAACAAGCTCCTGGGTATTGCCATTGCTGCTTGCTGCTCAGCAGACCACACTGTGGTCGCAGGTCCTTGTCTAGAGGTCAGCACGCTTTTTTCCACAAAGGACCAGATGGTAAATAGTTTCGGCTCTGCAAGCCACAGGTCTCTGTTAGAGCCACTCAACTCTCCCCAACAGCAACTGTAGCCAAATGCAGCCATGGGCAATATGTAAACCAACAAGCGTGGCTCAGTTCCAGTAAAAGTTTATTCACAAAAACAGATGGTGGGCTACAGTTTGTCAACCCTCTCCCTAGTCTGCCTCAGAGAGGAAGAGATAAGCTCCCCTCTGGAATATTCCACGTTGTTGACATCCACAGCTAAAGTCCCATCACCATGAATATCCACCCACCATAAATATCCATCCATACCTCCCAGTGCAGGCTAAAAAGACAACACCTCAGCCATGGAATGACTACCATAGCACACAGTATGAAATGTATTTATCACTAGCAATGTCCGTTCACATTCTTTAAGGTCTTCCTAAATTCTAAGTACTCCTATCTCTATAAACAGCCTTCAAGGAAAGCAGTTCAAGCTTATGGATTTTTGCCGTCTTCTCTGAAACCCACTTCTGTTTTCCAAATGTGTGGAGTGATGAGGAAAGCATATATTTCAAAGGTTGTTAACATAAGGGTTCTTTCGAGTAATTGTTCTGAAATCACCAACCTGCTTGGGATTAAATCCAAGAAAAGAGCAGGACTATAGCCCAGGTGTCTTTGAAGACAGTGGTGATGTGAACATGGAGGGTGGTTTGAGAGTACGTGGTGGTCTCTAGTTATCATGTTTCCAGTGAACTCATGTTTCCAGAAATCTAAACAGATTAGCCATTGGTTCTTAGCTGGCCTGGGGCATATAGAACAGAAGCCAGCCTACAGTACATTTCTCAGAACTTTAGAGTTGGTGAAAGATTCAGCTTCTCGAAAATTCAGACTTTCTGGGGTGCCTGGGTGCCTCAGTTGGTTAAGTGTCTGACTTTGGCTCATGGTTCATGAGTTCGAGCCCCGGGAGGGGCTCTGTGCTGACAGCTGGGAACCTGGAGCTTGCTTCAGATTCTGTGTCTCCCCTCTCTCTCTGCCCCTCCCCTGCTTGCGCATGCTCCTTTTTTTTTTTTTTAATCCAGACTTTCCCTCAGATTGCACATGTTTCCATGCCACATGCTCTGATGACACTGATGCATTTTCACTCAGTAGCAGTTGGCTTAGAACAGGCAGCTCAGCTCTTGTGCAGCAATCAGCTATAGAGTAATAGAACTCAGACCTCCCCAAAGGATTTTGCCAAGCACTTCTCTCTACTGAACTCTTTCTCCCCACCCAACCCCACCCTAAAGTGCCGTAGGTGGGCCCTCAAGGCCTGGTCTTTTCATAGGCCTTCAAGATCAAGAGGTCTATTTGGACAACAGCCATGCAGATCAAACCAAGTTTTGAGAGAAGGCAGATCCCCAACTAGTAGTTAGGGATCTAAAATTCTACATATGGGGGCGCCTGGGTGGCTCAGTCAGTTGAGTGTCCAACTTCAGCTCAGGTCATGATCTCGCCGTCTGTGAGTTCGGCCCCACGTCGGGCTCTGTGCTGACAGCTCAGAGCCTGGAGCCTGTTTCCGATTCTGTGTCTCCCTCTCTCTCTGCCCCTCCCCCGCTCACGCTCTGTCTCTCTGTCTCTGAAAAATGAATAAACCTTAAAAAAATTTTTAAAATTCTACATATGGTAAAACCTTGGTTTGCAAGCATAATTTGTTCCAGAAATCTGCTTGTAATCCAAAGCACTCATATATCAATGTGAATTTCAAGAGCCATTGGCTCAGTTGTGATCATGTGACATTCAGCATCATGTATAACTCGTATTGCAAGATGTTGCTCTCTTATCAAGTTAAAATTTATTAAAAATGTTTGCTCATCTTGCGGAACACTCGCAGAACAAGTTACTCGCAATCCAAGATTTTACTGTATTTGTAATCTTCTTTTTAAAAATAATTCTATCAATAATGTGATGCAAATAGCAAGTAGTAATTACTAGACACAAAATAATCCACCTTTCTCCTGCCCACCATGGTCTCTCTCTACATGACTTTTTTATTATTTACATAATTTTTTCTCTTGGGATAAAATAAGTATAACCTTTATGAAAGGTAATTTGGTAACCTTAATCAAATATCTTTTTTTTATATATAGGATTTCTTTAAAAAAATTTTTTTATTTGGTAACATTAATCAAATATCTTTTTTTTATATATAGGATTTCTTTAAAAAAATTTTTTTAGTGTTTATTTTTGAGAGAGACAGAGCATGAGTGGGGGAGGGGCAGAGAGAGAGGGAGACGGAATGCGAAGCAGGCTTCAGGTTCTGAGCTGTCAGCACAGAGCCTAATGTGGGGCTTGAACTCACAAGCTGTGCAATCATGACCTGAGCTAAAGTCGGACACTCAATGGACTGAGCCACCCAGGCGTCCCATATTAATCAAATATCTTAAAGCCAGGTATGTTTTCACATAGTAACTCCATGTTTAGAAATGTAACATAAGGAAATAATTAAGAGTATAGGCATAGATTTAAATAATTAAGAGTATAGGCATAGACTGAAAACAACTTAAAGTCCAGCACTAAGGTGTGGCTCAAGTAAAATACTAAATCTTTATGCAGCAATGGCGTGCTGTATCAAAAACGATGTACATTAATTGACAGAAAAGATATTTATATTGTATGATTAATGAAAAAAGGACACAAAATAAATGCATGATAGAATTCTACAAGGAAAACCTAAACATTAGAAATTTTTTTTTCTCTCCAAATTGGGATTTAGGGCTATTTCTTTTCTTACAATTCTAGATTTGTAATTCTAAGTCTTAACAATGAGCATTGGTCACTTGTGTTATAAAATTCTGCCGATATTCAAATAAGTGTACTAATGATCACAGTTCAGCTACAATGACATGTTCTGCCTTTGTTATTTATGTGTTATTTCTTTTAATGGAGGAAGCCTTTACACTCGGGCTTTAAAGGCTAAAAGCCTTTCCTTATCCCTTTTATAAAAATAAAATCAGGTAGGAACAGGGTGCTGAGAAGTCAAGTGCCCTCTGGCAGAACCTCAAGACATGAAAGTAACCTGAAGTCTTGTTTTCCCTGAGATTTCTAGGCCTCGTCATCCCTTCCTTTGCTCTTGTGAAGTGCTGACTCATTAGGAACAGTAATCCTGGGGTCTCAACGAGATTTTGTTTTAATACTCTCTTATTTTCCCGGGATCTTCAAAGACTTCTAAAGAAGGGTTCATCTAGCATTTTATACCTCAGTTCAGGAATCAACTTCTACCGATAATAATTTAGCGTTGACCATTGGCACCCAGTAGGAGTTACAGATGGACTTGTTGATAATCCAGGACGTGTCTGTCTAGGGAAGAGACACAGCTTTCAACAATCCTGGCTTCAGGAAAATTAGAATTCCATATTCAATACGCAGAAAGACAAAAGCTCTCCTAGAAAGCTTCCCTTCCTTTGTCCTATCTTTCCCCACACATTGTTTCTTTACATCAACGTGTCTTTCAAAGGATGAACACTTTTCTGGAAGAATCATCTAAAAAGTGCTACAATAGCCAAGATATGGAAACAACCTAAACATTCATCAATAGATGAATGGATAAAGAAGAGGCTCTCTCTCTCTCTCTCTCTCTCTCTCTCTCTCATTACTGTGCCATAAAAAAGAACGATATCTTGCCACCTGTGACAACATGGATGGACCTTGAGGTTATTGTGCTAAGTGAAATAAGTCAGAGAAAGAGAAATACCACATGATTTCACTTATAAGTGGAATCTAAAAAAAAAAAAAAAGACAAACAAATAGACAAAACAACACCCACACTGATAGATACAGAGAACAGAGTGGTGGTGGCCAGAGGGAAAGGGGTTCAAAAGGGGGGTGGTGTGAATGGGTGAAGAAGATCAAGACACACAAACTTTCAGTTATACAAAAACCAAGTCATGGGGATGCAATGTACAGCATGGGGAATACAGTCAGTAACATTGTATTAAGTTTCTAAGGGGACAGGTGGAGATTAGACCTATTATGGTGGTCAGTTTTCGCAATGTATATAAATGTCCAATCACTAACTTGTACATGTGAAGCTAATAGAATATTGTATGTCAAGTATACTTCAATACATAAAAATGTGTTGAGCCAACACCTGAAGTTTTTACACTGTTTTCAAAAGGTGATAATCAATCTCGTTTTAAAATAGATTTCAGTGTCACTTACATTTCTCTTTGCTAAAGAGTCACTAATTAGATGGCAAGCTCTGGTCATGCTTGGGAGGAATTAGAGCAGGGCTTAAATGAAGGCTTCTGCAGTCACAGGAGTGTTAGGGAAATGTTTCTGTCCCAAGTCTAGTTCTGGTAGGGCAGCAAGCCTTTGTCATGGCGGCTGGGATTTTTGGATGATAACAACAACAGAGACTTTAAGTTTTACTGAAGAACTTAAACTGCCCCAGTGGGACTGTGAAATTGAGTGTTCCAGTTTCTCTTTCAAAGGTAGCTACCAGGGCACCTGGGGGGCTCAGTCGGTTGAGCGCCCAACTCTTGATATCAGCTCAGTTCGTGATCTTGAGGACGGATGTGGGATCCAGCCCTGCGATGGGCTCTGTGTTGACAGTGTGGAGCCTGCTGAGAGTCTCTCTCTCTCTCCCTCTCTCTCTGCACCACAACCCCCCCCCCCCGCCGCCAAATAAATAAATAAACTTAAAAAAAAAGCTACTCTCACAGTGGAGGTCTACATGCCTGACCACAAAGCAAGACCAAATGTTCCACCTGTGCTTCCTCATTTATCTTTTCCTTTGATTCCATGCCCTTCAGTGAGCTGCTCATCATAAGCACTCAATAATTTTCCTTTCTTTAGAAAACCAGTACCTGCTGAAAGAGAACAGGAGAACTTCTATTCATTCTTGGAAATGGGGTTTCACAAAAGTATCTCCCATCATTCCTTCTGGATTTGTGAAGCTGTGATTTCCCTGAAGTTGTGGCATTACATACAGCACTGACACACCAGATTCTGCATAGTTGTGTTTTCCATAGATAACTTTCCCAGTCTGTTGAGCAAATTTCACGTGTGCTTTCCGTATTTTCTCATAACTGTGCATTGTTGGTTGAGGTTAGAAATGTTATAAAAGTGCTGTGGACATCAAGGAAAGGATGACTAATGATTTTTTCTGCAAGAACCAAGAGGCTCTGGAAACCATAGCTCATTATCTAACTCACTTTTCCTGGCAAGAGTCTTAATGTCTTTTAAGACTGCACATTCATCTGGGGAAGCCTGGGTGGCTCGATCGGTTAAGCATCTGACTCTTGATTTCAATTCAGGTCATGATCTCACGGTCTGTGGGTTTGAGCCCATGTCA
Source organism: Neofelis nebulosa (assembly GCF_028018385.1). Classification (NCBI taxonomy): domain Eukaryota; kingdom Metazoa; phylum Chordata; class Mammalia; order Carnivora; family Felidae; genus Neofelis; species Neofelis nebulosa. The sequence continues at coordinate 2,475,865 of NC_080794.1, read as the reverse complement.
GGCTCTACATGGATAGTGCAGAGCCTGCTTGGGATTCTCTTTCTCTCTCCACCTCTCTCTCTCTCTCTGCCCCTCCACCACTCACAGCCTCTTTCTCCCTGTCAAAATAAATAAATTTTTAAAAAAGATTTTTAAAATAAATAAATTAAAAAAAATTTTTTAAAGATTAATTTAAAAAAAAAATCTCAATTCATGTTGGTTTCCACTCTTCACTAAGTCTAAAGATTTGGGTGGCAATACCTAGAATTATTTCTAGCCTTCAAGACTGTGAAAATTTAACAACTTGTGACATCTAAATGTGAACCTATACTTCTTGTCTTGGTAACTGATCACAACCTCTTTGCAAAAGTTTTATTTGTGACATGATGTCTCTTCTGCAAATTTCCATCTCCAAGGGGGATTTCTAAAGTTTTCCCCATTCCTTTTCTAATTTTCTGATTTGAAAATGTTAAATTACAATAATAGCACACTCATTGTAGCAGATGAAATTATATAGTTAATAGTTACTTATTGTGACTATAATAAATCTATAATAGGAATAGGTTAGTCCCTTCTCTCACGTATGCTACATTTTCTGTCCATTTCCAGTTGGATGATACAAGGTAACCATGGCAAATTGATTAATTTCCTGTGTCTTTCCTCCTCAAGCAGAATACATAATTCTGTTGGGAACTTAAGACCTCCTGCCTCTTTGTGGAGTGAGAATTTACTGGAAAGAGGATATTGAATGATAAGTGTCCAAATGTGCAGGTGTAGTTGGGGTCATCCAACAGGGACTCTAACTCTGCCAGACCAGAATCACTGACCTTCGGTGCCCCTGAGTCCAGCTGCTTGGCTTGGCCTTTGGATAGGAAATTAAGGTCAATGTTCATTAGAAGAGTTGGACCCACTCTTGCCTGGGGGCCTGAACAAGGGCATGACCTGATTTTGAGGATTCTCTTGCCCAGTGTCAGATAGGAAGACACATTGGCAACCGTGAACTGGCACTTAGAGGCTGTTCCATTTTCACTTGGGAGGTGGCACCCCCAGGCCAGTCGCAGGGGAAGAAGGTTTGCAGCAGCTTGCAGAGGGAAGGGTGGCTTGCTCTGCAGGGCCACCACACTCCCACCAGCATGAGTGACAGAGTCCCAGGAAGAGAAAGTCTCTGGGGGAAAATGATGCTCCTTTCTTAAGAGGGCGCACCGCCAAATTCTCAAAGCCCATGAGCAATTATATCTTCCCTCTTGGCTGAGATACATTCTGGGGGTAGAAAGTGCTAGAGACTCCTTGAAACAGTAGGCAAATTTCTGTTCTGGTAGCAGAGGGGAGTTCTGCTCTGTAGGAAATAGTGTGTCCCTTCACTGAGGGCTCGGAAAGAATCCTCCCTGCCTTGCAATTTCCTGCAAGCAGGTGGGAACATCTGTACTTAAAAAATCTTTTTCCATGGAGGAAGAGGGCCCTGGATGCCATAAAACCGAAGGGGCCGTCAGGGTAATTTATTAGTCAACTTTGGGAATGAAAAAAACCCTGTTTCTGCATTATGGGTGCCCTTTGTGTAGAATCATACAGTCTCAGGGGAAGGGCACCGAATAAGTCCTCTTTCCCTGCCTTTCCCATTCCGACACCCAATTCAGAGTACTTGGATTCATTTAAGTGTTTGTCAAATGATTGAGGAGGGAATGAGGGAGTGAACAAAGTAATCCCTGCCTCTGCCAACTCTCCAGGGAAGAGACCAGGAGCCTTTCTCCTCCCACCCTCTTTGCACCCGTGATCCCACGCTAGCGCACCCTGCACTCACCTTGTGCTGTTTCCACATGGCTCCCAGCGGCTTCACCTCGTGCTTGCCATGACGGCCCTCCTCCAGGCACAGATAGCACACCGGGGTTCTGCAGCTCACGCAGTACATGCTGTAGTTCTCCATTTCGTGTTCGGGGCACGTAGGGAACTTGCGGGCGGCGCTGCCCCCCGCCGCTCCAGCCCCCGCGCCCCCCGGACTCTTGCAGCCGCCACCTCCGCTGGGGGCGCCCTGGGCCGCGCCCGGGGATGCTGAGGCTGCCTCCGCCGGCGCGGGTGGTGGCGGCGGCTGCACCAGGCGATGCTTAGCGAAGGGTCCCCGGGATGGATGGCATTTGAGCTGGCAAGCAGCGCAGTAGAGGACGTCGCACTGCTCGCATAGCGTGGCAGCCGGCTCCGGCGGGGTGCGGTCGCACAACTGGCAGATGGCCACTGCAGAGGCTGCGGACGCCCCCTGCGCGGCCCCGCGGCCCTGCTGGTACCGCTGCACGATGGCCTCGAGCAGCCGGTTGCGCTGGAAGCCGCGCAGGCCTCGGTGGTCCAGGGAAGCGCTGCGGTGGCACTGCGGGCACGTGATGGAGCTTGAAGAGGACGAGGACAGCGAAGAGCAGGCGGCACCCCGGGCCGCGGCGGCCGAGGAGCCTGGCGGCGCGGGCACCATGGGCAGCACGCGAACCCCGTTGGGGGACTTGAGGCTCGGCGTGTAGGAACCATAACCGCTGTCTGTCTCGCTGTACAAGCTCAGCTTGTCCGCGTGGTCCCCGCCACCGCCCGCACCGCCGCCCAGGCCGCCAGCTGCGCTCCCGCCTCCGCCGCTGCAGGCCGGGCCAGCCGCCGCGTCGTGGTCCAGAGGGGGTGCCGCGGCGGCGCCGGCGGGTAGCCCCGAGCCCCGGGAGTGCAGGAGCGGCTGGGGCAGGTGCGGCTCACCGTCCGGGGTCTGCACGGCGATGGTACGAGCGCAAGGAAGGCAGACGTTGTGGGAACAGGGCAAGATGATGGGCTCCCGAAACAGGGAGCCGCACACAGGGCACTTCAGCTCCTCCTCCATCGCGGCGCGAACAGACCGAGGTGCTCAGGGTGGGAGATGGAACGGCCCAAGCTCCAGAGACAGGCGGAGGAGGGGACCAAGCGTGGTCAGCACCGGAGAGACTGCAGGCGAGGGCATTACACAGGCATGACCACTTCACAGCCTGGGGGCACGCCCCTCTCTGTGTCCTGGCGCCACCGCCCTAGGACGACTGGGGGCAAGAGCAGGGAAGGGGTCCTCACCTCCTACCCGCGGGGCTCCTGCGCCAGCGGCTTCAACCTGCGGCCAGAGTCCAGAGTCAGTCCGCTGCCCTCGCGATGGCCTGTGAGGAGCTCTAGGTGATGAATCAGCACTAGCGCCGCCGCCGGCTGCAGCGCGCGTCTCCTATGCACATCAGGAGCAGCGGCCAGGCTGCCGTTTCTTAGCTGTCCTGTTTCAACCCCTCGGCTCCAGTGGGCAGCTGCCCAGGGGCTCCCTTTTGCCCCTGTCCTGCCCCAATCGGAGCGATCAGTAGGCGAGAAGGCGGGTGAGCAGGCCCCTTGGCCGTGGGGCTGGGTTCAGCACCACGAGGCGACGGACAGCGCCCAGAGCTCAAAGTGCCGCCCCAGCTCCTGGAGCGCAGACTGAGAGGCGGCCACCTGCCGTGCCGGGTCGCTGCGCCCGCGACTGTCTCGGTGGGGCCCAGCAGGCTCGGAGACCTTCTCTCGCCTCCCTCCCTGGTGGCTGCTGGTGCGAACCAAATGCGCCCTGGGGCTTTTCCCCTCCGCGGCAAGGATTGACCCGCTGATCTGGTTTGCTGCTGCTGCTGCGGCGGCGGAGCCTCTGACCTTGGCCGCGCGACGCTGCAGCCGGCGGGCGGAGGGCGAGCGCCCGGCTGGCTCGGGAATCCCCTCCCCGCCTTCCTGCCGCCGCCGCCGCCACTTCCTCCTCCCTGCGCGGCGCGCTGAGGAGTTGTAATTTCCAGAGCAGGAGTAGTGGGGGGCGGGGGGAGCCGAGGAGGCGTCAGCTCAGCGAATAAGGGCTCGCCTTTTGCTGCTAGGGGAGTCATGGGGCAATTTTAAGGGTTTCGCGGAGAGGATCATTGTTAATAACAATCTATTATTTGGATGGAAATTGCATCTTAAATTAGTACAACGCCCTGCCCCGCCCCGCCCCTGCCATCATCTCTCTTGCCCACTACCGCGCTCCCACCCACCGCCGTAAAAGGGTAGAAAGGGACCTAAAAAGCCAGTTGTTTACAAATGAATAGGTAGCATAGTTTGACAGGCGCTTCCTAAATCTAGGATAGAGCAAAAAATGCAAGTCACAAAATGTCGGATAGCCTGAAGTCAAAGGGTGAGTGAGGTGTTATTTATGCATTGAACCCCAAGCCATTTTCTCTCTTGCTTTCAACCGAGAGCGCTCATCCGCGGTCGATGTCAGTCGTCCATACAGACTGAGCGAGGACACGAGATGGGATTTGTAAATTGGGACTTCATGGCGAAGCGCGAAAACGAGCCGCGTTAGGCCCCGTGGCCCTCGGAACCGAGCACCCGGGGCCCAGCCCTACCCTGCTGAGTGTGGGGCGGTGCGGGGCCGGCGGGAATTCAGCGAGCAGGGATGGTAGTTTTATGAATGGGGAGATCTCCACGCCAGCCACGAGCTACGCGAACAGCCTCCCACCCGCGGCCCTGGCTGTTTCGACTGCTCCGCTGTTCTCTCTCAGCTGCCGAGGGAAGCGCGGTGGGGGGAGGCCGAGGGCTTGGTGGGTGGGGATAGGCAGAAGGTAGGGCTCACCGCGCGGCAGGCTCTGCCTACGGAAGTGTCAGCAGCCTTGAAACAGACACACATTGGGAAATCGTTTGTTTAAAAGCGATATGAATAGTGAAGTCACGCCTCCCCCGGTCTCAGATTTTCCCGGACTCCAAACAAAGACAAGATAGGCGCCACAGAGCAAAGCGTGGAGGCTCAGCGCCTGCGGGTCACCGGGTGAGGGGGCTGAGCTGGCTGACGGGTCACAGCAGGAAAAGGCTGCAGCCCTGCGGCTTGGTGCCTTAGGGACAGGGATTACTCGCGGGTACACCGCTGGGGCAGCGGGGTGGCGATACACTCTCTGCAGTACTCCTTGTGGCCCCGCCTGGAACTTTGGGATTGTTGGCCCTTTAACTAACTGATCAGTCGTCCTATCTTGAGCAGCTTGCTTAAGCTTTCCTAGTCTCGGATCCCACCTCTGTCAGATGGGTCAAATTATGTATTCGAGCTAAATGAAGTAATCCTAAATGCAAATTGCATAGCCTCCTTCTGCTTTGAAATCCTAGGACTTTTCAGTTCTGTTTTGTCCACTATTGAGCAGCCTGCTTCCGGTTTGTCTTAAGGTTGAAGAGCAGTCCAACCTAGTGCCAGATAGAGCACCCCAGCAGTAAGAGACCTGACTTGACTTCCCTTCAGCGACAGGGAGGTTAGAACGATTATTTAACCAGGTATCAGTCTCCCCAGGCAGGAGATGGTGACAAGTCTGTCCTCATCTGCCTTTTGTAGATAAAGCCACAATGAGCTGGATCCTGCCTGCAACGCTTTGATAAGCCTTCAAGGAAGTTGCTACAGTATCAGGTCGTGGATGGTTGGCATGAGCATAGGTAGATCTGTGACTGAATGCACTTGAAGATGCATTTCTGGTGATTTTAGCATTGTCATTGCTCAGTCCAGCCCAGCCCAGCCCAGCCCAGCCCTGCTTCCTGGTGACTACAAAGAAAGTAATAACCTCTTATGGTTCTTTTGTGAGCAGCCCCTCCTCCCCCACCAAGCAGTCATAACCCTGAGACCTAATCTACTTTGTTATTTTCAGACCCAGGTAAACTGGTTGGGGGCGGTGTGAGGATGGCTGCTGGAGGGGCATGCAAATCTTACCCTACAGAGGACCCACCATTTCAATAACTCTGTCACTCAGGTTGAGCATGAATTTGTTTCTCTTGGGAAGGAAGCTCATGTAATACATCAGGAATATACGCCTGTGAGTGTATACCATAGGCCCCACCGACTCAATTCCATGACTTAAATCAGCCTAGCCTTCTACTGCGTGTTGCTAAGGCATTGCTCACTTGGGAGATTGGTATTCTCTAGCTGCTTCAGATGAGCTCATGTGATACAACCAGTTCCAATACTTCACTCTATAGAACCATAATTACTAATAATTGTCAACAATTATCTATCAAAAGGCCTCTTTCAGCCCCAACTGTGCCATGTGCATAGGTGTGTAGAAAAGTCTTTAGTATCTCTGATCCTCGGTCTACTTCGATTATAAAATTTAAGGATAGGATTCATTGAACTTTAAATTTCCTTTTGGTTCTAAAAGGCTCTGTATATTAGTTATTATTAATAATATGTCCCATTTCATAAAAATGACTCATGAAGAAATTTGATCCCAGGATTGAATGCCCTATCCAGTTTTTCAAGTCACTAGTATATTATCAAAGGCTGGGCCACTGGGGCACCTGGGTGGCTCTATTGGTTGGGCAACCTACTCTTGTTTTCAGCTCAAGTCATGATCTCATGGTTCATGAGTTCAAGCCCCACGTCGGGCTCCATAGCTGGCAGCTTGGAGCCTGCTTGGGATTCTGTCTCTCTCCCTCTCTCTCTCTGTCTCTTAGCTATTTGTGCTATCTCTGTCTCTCTCAAAATAAATTAATAAACTTAAAAAAAAAGTTCGGACCATGTAGAGGGTGAGGCAAGTAGGGCTGGGAGGTCCAAGATCAAGACACGGGCAGATTTGGTATCTGGTCATAGCTCCCATGCTCATGTGCAGACTGCAACCTTCTCTCTTTGCGTCCTTACATGTAAGTGGGGAGAGCAAGCTATCACTTCTTTTTTTTATGTTTTTATTTTTGAGAGAGACAGAGTGCGGGTGGGGGAGGGGCCGAGAGAGAGAGAGAGACACAGAATCCGAAGCAGGCTCCAGGCTCCGAGCTATCGGCACAGCGCCTGACGTGGGCTCGAACTCACAGATTGTGATATCATGACCAGAGCCGAAGTCAGATGCTTAACCGACTAAGCCACCCAGGCACCCCTCACATCTTTTCTTATAGGGGTACTAATCCCACTCATGAGGGCTCCACCCTCACCACCAAACTACCTCCCAAAGGTCCTGCCTTCTGATACCATCACATTGGGGGTTAGGATTTCAATATATGAATTTTGAGGGGATACACACTCAGTCCATAGCACAATGTGAAAGTATATTCTCACATATAATCTCATTTAATCTTCACAAACAACTTTGGGAAGTACAGGTCACCACATTTCCTAAACTTTATGATATACATATCTTTTTTTTAGTGTCAACTTAAAAAAATTTTTTTCAATGTTGATTTATTTTTGAGAGTGGGTGGGAGAGGCAGAGAGAGAGGGAGACAGAGGATCTGAAGCAGGCTCTGTACTGACAGCAGAGAGCCCAATGCAGGCTCGAAGTCATGAACCATGAGATCATAACCTGAGCCAAAGTTGGATGCTTAACTGACTGAGCCCCTCAGGTGTCCCTATGATGTACATATTTTTACATTTTGATGCTGCTAAAATCAGGAAGTATCCTACAATTGACAGATATTTCTCTCTCTCTCATTACCCTTACCTTGACAATTTCTTATTAAATTAATGTGCATCTTATAATCACTTAGAATCATGGAAATATTTTATTATTTCCAATTACAAGCAAGGAAACTGAAGTGAGGAAACTCAAGGTCCTGCAACTTGTGATGATGGACCTAGAACTGGTCTGACTTCAAGTTCAAGCATCTTCCTTTAAGCCACAGCTGTCAACTTCCCTCTGAGTTTTGAGTAACTGGTGGTTCGTAGAGGGGAGCTCAGGAACATGCAGACAAGCCAAGTTATCTGTTCTCACTCGGCACTGTTGAACATGCATTAGATATGCAATTCTCTCTTCCTGTCTAGGCTACCCCTACCCTCCAGGTTAGGTGTGCCTCTCATATGTTCCTGGAAGCACCCTATATTATTCCTCTGTAGCACTATCATCATCTGCCATTTTGTTTATGTATCTGTCTCCTCTAGACAAGAAGCTCCTCAAGGATGGGATCGTGTCTGTCTTGTTCCCTATGTTGTGTTTTTTCCACCATTGCCTGGATCCTACTAAGTATCCACCTTTGAGGACCAACCAACTGGTTGTGTGTTCAAGATTATCCATCCCTATCTTATGCTGAGTGAAAAAAGTCAGTCAGAGAAAGACAGATGTCATATGTTTTCACTCATACGTGGAATTGAGGAACTTAACAGAAGACCATGGGGGAAGGAAAGAGGAAAAAATAGTTTCAAATGGAGACGGAAGCAAACCATAAGAGACTCTTAAATACAGAGAACAAACTGAGGATTGATTGGGGGGTGGGGGAGAAGAGAAAATGGGTGATGGGCATTGAGGAGGGCACTTGTTGGGATGAGCACTGGGGGTTGTATGTAAGTGATGAATCATGGGAATGTACTCCTAGAACCAACAGCACACTGTATGTGCTGTAGGTTAGCTCACTTGATAACAAATTATATTAAAAAAATATTATCCATCCCTATAACCTTCCCTGAAAAGCATAGTTCTGGGGGAAACCATTTTTTTCTGTAGAAGGTATCAACAAATCCACATGGAAATGTTCTCCTTTTAAGTCTCAGGTTCAAATAGGTTATTTTCTTTTTGTTCTTTAGCATGAGAGAGAGAGAGAGAGAGAGAGAGAGAGTGTGTGTGTGTGTGTATACATGTGCTGTTAAAGACAACAGGCTCAAAATAGAGTCACTTACGCTAAGCCCCACATCAACAAACTGAGATTTAATTACAGTTTCAGCTTTCCTAGAAATGGAATCTGAAACCAGTGAATCTGGAATTGCCTGATCAACACTTGTTAGGTAGTCTGCCTAGTAAGACCCTTGTCATCCCTGAGGAAAGTCACTTTCAGGTAATAACCAACCCATTTTTTTGTCTAGTATGACTTCCTTGTTCCTGCTCTTTTCTGCCTATAAAAGGCTTTCATTTTTGTATAGCTCCAAAGAGCTCCTTTCTATCTGCTAGATGGGTGCTGCCCAATTCATGAATCACTGAATAAAACTAAGAAGACCTTTAAAATGTATTCTTGTTGTTTTTTGGCAGTGTGAATGTTCTCTTAACATCCTTTACTTACTTTGGTCTTCAGTGTTTAATTATTTCTACTTGCTTCTCTTTCCTTTGGTCATCTCCATCTCTATTTTAAACTGCTTATGAATCTCAGAAACATGGCCCCATATTTAATTCCTGGTTATGAACATAAATCCCTCTACTGTCATACTAAGCACTCCGTTTTCTATGGCCCTGTTCCTTTTAAAAGGGAAGCATTTGGACACATTGGAACAGCACATTAGTAATTTAAACTCCACAATGCACTGTCATCAAGGCAGAGAAAAACACTCTGCCATGAGTTTTTATTTGTGCTTCAGATACTTTTTATGCTAAAGTGTCCCAGAAACACTCAAGAGGCAGGATAATGTTGCCTCTCCTCCCAAAAAAGTACAAATAAGTTAAATAATTCACTCCAATGAACACAGCAAGTTACAAGTAAAACAATCAATCTGCCTTGTCCTTCAAATTACAAGTATGCATTGGAATGGTATTTAAGGCTTTACCAACTAAAAATAGATGTCGTATTCTCAGGCATAAAATCTCTGAAATTTTTAAATGAAAGCTTATGATATTTTTCTTTTACGTTTTCGTTGGCTTATTTTTTACGGTATAGGAGGATTCAGGAAATGTAATCAAAATCTACAGCCCAGGAACCATATGGTCTAAAGTAGTTTGCATTTAACTAGAAAAAAGCTGCCACGCCCCCCCCCCCCCCCCCCCACCATGCACAGTGCACCAAAGCCTTTTGTGGCAAAGTTGATGAGGAACAATTACCACTAGCAACATAAAACATCCTCTCCAGGGTACAAAATTGGTTTCTTTTCCAGAAGACAGATTCTATAGAGGAATCTTAAAACCCAGCCACGTTCTCCTTCAGACATCCTTGATCGATGCCTAACGACCTTCTATTTTAACTTTCTGAGTACCAAATAATGACTGCCTCACTCTTCCTCTAAGGCTGAGACTCTTCTCTGCAGATCAGGAAACACGGTCTTGGAAAGCCTGTTCCTCTCTCACTGCATCCTTTGCGAGCAGAAGGTCTAGAATAAAATATCGGATGAAACAAATTGACTCCAATTTACAGGGCTCTTTGTATACCCAGAGTATAGTGCATGGAAACTAATACCTGTTACCATAAAAGCAATTTGGCTTCCAATATTGCTCTATGGTTACAAATTTCAGCCACGAAAATTGTAATAGTACTTTACATTTTCATGGCACCCTTTCCTGTATGTTATCTAATCTGATCCTTACAGCAAAACAGACTGGCCCGGGAGATGGTGAAATTGAAGGATGGGCTCTGGCCTACATGGTAGTTTCTCACCAGCCATGCTAATATAACTGGATCCCAAACCTAGGCACAATTGTTCAGTCCAATGGTGGTCATCTGACCAGACTGAGTCAATTCGAATCTTCTCTTCCTAGAACGTAGAATTGGAATCCAGAGAAAGAATCTGGATGGGATGGGCTTCTAACACCAAAGTTAATGAGCTGTTGTGATCTTAGAAAAAGCAAAAGAAGCAACAGTAAAGAATTAAGGAGAAATGCAGAGACAGAGAAGAAAGAGGACCTTCTGAGGGTCCTATAACCTTGCATGTTCTGACACTGAGCTACACTCCTACCTTTAGGTTTCATGAAATATCCCTCTGCTTTTATGATCTTTTTATATCCTTCTTTTCCTTTCAGAAAAGATAGGGGTTCAGAAAGGAGTTCAGAAAGACAAGATTGGGTTGACCTTCTGCTTATTCAAATGATTAAGGTAACGCCCTTGATTAGTTGAATACTTCAGTCAACTGTGTCTGGATGTTGATATTTTTCTGCTCTCAACCTGTTTTTATTGAATAATAGCCTTAACTTTTCTTCGTTTTTACTCTTTTCCTTCTTAGGTGCTGTTTTCTACCCATAGCTTGTCCTTTTTCAGTCTCTTAAACTTCACCTCACCCTTTGCTCCTACCCTAATCTCCAACTCAAATGGGCCATTGACTTCCCTTTGTTGGGCTCCATGCTTCTCACTGACCACAGCAGAAGTCATGGCTCCATGATGTCCTTATCTTCTCCACTCAATATTCTCTTAGACGAGAAATCAATGGGATGTTAGAATGGGATGGTAGTGCCTCTAAGTCCAACAGTCTCCTATATTAAAACAAAGGGCCAACCCCCAAAGCTTATAAACCTGTTGGCTAATCGGTGGGAATAAGAGATCAGAGAAGAAGTGGAATATCGTGTAGAAGTGCTTTCAAACTCTGATAGCTTTGCACCCATCTCCCCTGTAAAGATATATCACCAAGGAGAGAAAACACATAGGGCACCAGACAGGGCATCTTCTTTATGGCAAAGTGCTGAAGACCACTCAAAACCACATCACTATCCAATTCACTATCCAAAAGCATTACTTTATGACAGGGAAGTCACTACAAACTTAGGTAGACTGTAGTTTTTTTTTTTTTTTAATTTTTAAAACTGTTTGCTTATTTTTGAGAGAGAGAGAGAGAGACAGAGACAGAGTGTGACCTCGGGAGATGCAGAGAGAGAGAGGGATGCATAGAATCTGAAGCAGGCTCCGGGCTTCAAGCTGCCAGCACAGAGCCAGATGTGAGACTCGAACCCACAAACTGTGAGGTTATGACCCAAGTCAAAGTCGGATGCTAAACCAACTGAGCCACACAGGCACCCCAGCACTGTAATTTCTTAACATCAGTCATATTTGACTTATTTCTACCTAAGGATTCTTCAGGTTTTAAGAGAAATATGACAAACCTTCTGGGTTCTGAGGCAGTATACAGATTAGAAGTGTGCACTTTAGAGCTAGACTACATGGGTTGGAATTCTGGATCTAGCTGGAAAAATTTTGGCAAGATGCTTAATCTCTCAGAGTTGGACTTTTCAGCTGTAAGTGGAGATAATAACAGTATATACCTTGGGCTGGGACAGCTTAGTGAAGTAACATGTATAAAACATTAAGAAAAGTGGACAGCGTGCAGCCTTCAACAAATATTAGGTATAAATACTTTTTTACTTTTCTGCCTCCCACCCCCAACATATGTTGTGTTATATTCTCAATAGATATTAGTAATAAATGAACTGAAAGTAGACTATTTGGGCTCAAATATAGGACCGCATTGGAGGATAGTAGGGAAAGTGAGCCACATGTCTTGTGTGAGTGAGAAAGATAGATGAGCTTTCAGAACCAATCTATCAGGAAATGGGTATAGTATTTAGGAAAAACAATCTCTGCTCCAGAGGAGCTTAATATCTAAGACAGATATCACAGTCAGAGCAAAGAAAACAGCAAGTAATGAACTTGCTAAAAATAGAGAACAGTGATTTTTTTTTAAAAAACAAAGGAAGCAAAGAGAGACTTTTAAGCGCTTACACTATGCATTGATTAAAGTTTAACAGCATTGATTTGAAAGCTTTTAGTGAAACAATGTTAAATTAAAAAATTGTGACCAACTCATACTTGCACGTCTTTTATGTGCATGTAACTGGACGATATTTTGATGTATTAGTCAAATAGTCTCAATATTTTTTAATAATTTATTTTCAAGGATTTCTCTTTATATCAAGATCCTTTCATTGAAACTCCATACCCATCTCAAAGGGATGGTGTTCACAGTAGAACCAGAGAGAGAAAAAGAGTCAAGTCTTGGCTTGTGACTTCCAAATAAGGTTTTGAACTCATGGCAAAGACAATATTTTAAGAAAAAAGAAAGTAATTTTCAAATTTGGAGTATAGAAAAAGTTCTGAGCTTGAAATAACGCAGCACACATAATTTGTGTCATAAATAACAGTTTTTAAAAGACCGCAAGATCAGTTAGAATCAGTTTCTCCTGCTTCAGGAAGAAACAATTACCAAACAAACAAAAGTGTCCTTCAGAGAAAATGATACAGAATCAGAAAGAGAGCTGGAGAGTTGAGTGTTGGCATGTCACTAGGTGGGTGTTGCTGACCCCTGATCCCATACTGACCCAGCAGGAAGGGATGGGGAGAGCAAACACTTCGTGTAGATCAGGGGATCTGAAAGCAGAGGGAATCAGTTTTAATTTCTGGGAGTAGCCTGAGAAGCCTCAAGCTTCATGGAGGGCCCAGATGGGTGAAAAGGCAGGAGAGCTGAAATAGCTACACATTGTGTCCAGACAGGCCAAGGCAGTCCAGCTGGGTCCCTGCACTCCCCACAAGTGTTCCAGAAGCACCAGAATGTTTTTTTGTGTGTGACTTATAATGGCTCAGATCTATCCCCAGAAATCTGGCAAACCTAAAGCAAACTTTTAGAATCTACTAGATTCCAGATTTAAATTCTAGTAGATTAAATCTACTAGATTTAGAATCTACTAGAATTACTAGTTAATCTACCATATAACTAGAAGCCAGACTGGAAACCAGATATGCCAGCTGATGCCAATGTGCGTGAAGATCATGGTTACATGAGACTAGATGCTTAGTGTCTCTTCAACGGCACATGCTCTCACAGTGGAAAGCCCTCCAGAACTCACGTTAACCCCAGGGAGGACAGAAGTGGGGAGTGTTTGCCTGGACATGACTAAGAAAACACTTAATTGGCAGATTATTATTATTATTGTTATTATATTTCCATCATCCAGCAGACTGGTGGCTGAAATAGAAACTGAATTCACTTACAAAGACAATAAAAAAGTTACATTTCTTGTTTTCCTAAGTGTTTGGCATGAGAATCATACCTGATGTGTATATTCCCCAATTTAATCATCACAAAGTCCCTGTAAAATAGGATTATGATGACTCTACTTTTTAGAAGAAAATGTAAAGGATGGAATACATTACTGCTCAGGTGTGCTTGCCCATTAAGTGGTGGGGCTGAAATTTAACCCACACTTTCTGATTTCACATCATCATCCATTTGAAGGCAATTGTGTCCCTATTATGTATCAGGGACCCTTAACAAAGAAGACAGATATGATTGCTATCTTCATAGAATTTCCAGGCCATGTAGAGGAGAGAACAATTTTAAATGTGAGATCAAGAGTTGAGTACTCTACCCACTGAGCCAGTCAGGTGCTCCAATCTTTGGAAAATTTTTAAACACTTGGAAACTAAATAACACACTTCTAGTCCCATGAATCAGAGAAAAATCAAAAGGGAAATTCATATTTTGAACAGAATGGAAATAAAAATACAACATATCAAAGGTATAGGATGCAGCTTAGAGAGAAAGCAATGACTAGAGAAAAACTTACAGCACCAAATGGCTGTATCAGAAAAGAAGAAACATCTTAATCAACAACCTAAACTTACACCTTCAGAAACTAGAAATGGTAGAGCAAATTATAACAAAAGTAAGCAGAAGATAGGAAACAATGATGATCAGAGCAGAAATCAGTGAAATAGGATACTGGAAAATAATAGAGGAAATTAAAAACCAAACATTGGTTCTTTAAGATCAGTAAAATTGATAAGCTCTTGGAAAGACTAATCTGCAAAAGAGAGAAGAAATAAATTACCAGTATCAGGAATGAGAGAGGCACCATCACTATAAATCCCTTGTCATGAAAGAGAAAAAGGGGTTATCATGAACAATTTTATGCCAATAAATTGTATAACTTAAATGAAATGGATAACTTCTTAAAAGACACAAACTACTCAAGAAGAGCTAGATAATGATCGGTCCTGTATCAAATAAGTAAATGACTTTATAGTTGAAAACCTTCTCACAAAGAACACTCCAGGTCCAGATGGCTTCACTGGTGAATTCTACCAAAAAAGTAAGGCATTTTACCAAAAAATTAAGAAATAAGGGGAAGCTGGGTGGCTTATTTGGTTAAGCGTCTGACTCTTGATTTCAGCTTAGGTCGTGATCTAACAATCCTGAGTTTGAGCCCTATGTCAGGCTCCACGCTGACCGTGGAGCTCTCTTAAGATTCTCTCCCCACTCCCTCTGCCCCTCCCCTGCTTGTACTCTCTTTCTCTCTTAATATACTTTAAAAAAATGAATAAATAATAGCAATTTTATGTAAGCTTTTTCAGAAAATATGAGAGAAGGCAACACTTTCCGACTCATACTGTAAGACCAGCATTACCCTGATGCCAAAAACAGGCAAAGATCTTTTAAGAAGAGAAAGCTACAGACCAATATCCTTCATGAACATGGTAGCAAAAATCCTTAACAAAATTTTAACAACTCAAATCCTTCCATATATAAAAGGAATATGTATAAAAAGTGCTTCATGACCAAGAAGGGCTTTTCCCCGCATGCAAGTCTGTTTCAGCATTAGAAAATTAATTAATATAAATCACCCATCAATAATACCAAAAAAGAAAAAAAACCTATGATCCTCTCAATAAATGAAGAAATAGCATGAAAACAGAAAGAAAGGTAAGGTTTACACACAATAAAAAATTCTAGGCAAATTAAGAATGGCAGGAACTTCCTTAACCTGACAGAGAACATCTATGGAAAATCTAGAATTAACAACATACTTAATGGTGAAAAACTGAATGCTTTCCCCTTAACCTCAAGAACAAGGCCAGGAATACTTTTTGCCACTTCTATTCAATATTTTACTTGTGGTCTCAGTCAATGCAATAAGCCAGGAAGATGAAATCAAAGGCCTACAGATTAGGAAGGGAAAAGTTAAACTTTTTTTTGGGGGGGTGGGGGGTAGAGGGGAAAAGGCAGAGGGGGAGAGAGAGAGGGAGGGGGGGAGAGAGAGAGAGAGAGAGAGAGAGAGAATCTCAATCAGGCTCCACGCTTAACAGGACTCAATCCCACAGCCCTGGGATCATGACCTGACCTGAAACCAAGAGTTGGGTGCTCAATCAACTGAGCCACGCAGGTGCCCCATAGTTAAAATTTTTTTATTTGCTTATGACATGATCATTGACAGAAAATTCCAAGGCATCTACTGAAAAGCTACTAGAACTAAGTGGGTTTAGCCATGTTGCAAAGGTCAAGATAAAAAAAAATTATATTTCTATATGTTAACAATGAATGATTGGATATTAAAAAGCTGAAATAACCACTATATGAGCATCAAAAAATTAAATATTTAGGAAAAATTTTAGCAAAATATGTGCAAGACCTGTACACTGAAAACTATAACACACTGTTGACAGAAATTAAAGAAGATCTAAATAAAGAGAGGGATATACTATGTTCATAGATTAGAAAACTCAATATTATTAAGATATAATTTCTTCCCAGATTAGTTTATAGTTACAACGCAATCTCAGTAAAAAACCCCTGAAGGTTTTTTTCATAAAAGTTGACAAGCTGATTCTAAAATGTATGCAGAAATGCAAAAGATCTCAAACAGCCGAAAGGATTTTGAAAAAAAGAACAAAGTTGAGAGATTCACACTACATAACTTAAAAGCTTACTATAAAAGTACAGTGAGAGAATGCGTATGGCTTAAAAATAGATATATAGATAAATGGAACAGAATAGACTCACATATGTGTGGTCAACTGATTTTTTTTCAAAGATACAAAGGCAATTCAATGGAGAAAGGATACTCTTTTGTAAGTGGTTCTGGAACAATCGGATATTCATATGCAGAAAACAAACCCTTATAATTACCTTGAATCATATATAATAAATTGATTTTAAATTGATCATAGAAAATATAAGAGCTACTGTAATAAACTATTAGAAGAAAAGCTTTGTGATCTTTAGTTAGGCATAGAAAAAGCACAAACCATTAGAAAAATTCATAAGTTGGGCTTTATCAAAACTAAAAATTCCTGTTCTTCAAATGAAACTGTCAAGAAAATGAAAAGACAAGTCACAGACTGGAAGAAAATGTTTGCAAAATATCTGGCTGATGATAGAGGACTTGTATCTAGAACATCCCAACAAAAAATGGACGAACAATGCACATAGACTCTTCACCAGGGGAGAGACGCAGATGGCAAGTAAGCGCAGGAAAAGATGATCAACAACATTAGCCGTTAGGGAAATCCAGATGAAAATCTCATGAGATACTACTGCATACTCACATGAGTGGCTAAAATTTAAGTCTGACAATACGAAGTGTCAATGAGCGTGTGGGACAACTGAAACCCTCATATATCTCTGGTGAAAATATTCCACTTTGGAAAACAGTGTGGCAGTTTCTCCTAAGTTACATACAAATATATCATACAATCCACACTTACATATTTACTGAAAGAAATAAGAATATTGCCAACAACTGAAAACAATCCAAACCGGCACCATCAGGTGAATAAATTATGATGCACACATCTGATGGAATATTACTCAACAATAAAGAAGGAGCCCCAGATGCATGCAACAGCAGAGGAATCCCAAAAGCATTGTGTTCAGTGAAATAAATCAGACACAAAGGGTTATATTCTGTGTTTCATTCACCTGACCTTCTAGAAAGGCAAAAACATGATAGGAAACAGGTA
This sequence comes from Neofelis nebulosa, assembly GCF_028018385.1. Lineage (NCBI taxonomy): Eukaryota > Metazoa > Chordata > Mammalia > Carnivora > Felidae > Neofelis > Neofelis nebulosa. The sequence goes on along the minus strand of NC_080794.1, from coordinate 2,458,555 downwards.
GTTCAGGGACTGGGGATGGAAGGAGAGAATTAAATGAGTAGGGAAATTCTGGAGGGATGGAAATGTTCTGTATGTTGATTATGATGGTGGTTTTAAGACTGAATAAATTTGTCAAAACCTGGGGTATCTGGGTGGCTCAGTCTGTCAAGCTTCTGATTCTTGATTTTGACTCAGGTCATGATCTCATAGTTCATGAGATCGATCCCCACGTGGGGCTCTGTGCTGGCAACGAGGAGCCTGCTTAAGATTCTCTCTCTCCGTCTCTCTGACCCTCCCCTCCTCATGCACATGCATGAATGCTCTCTCTCTCTCTCTCTCAAAATAAATACACTTAAAAAAAATACAACTCACTGAGGGGCACCTGGGTGGTTTGGTCGGTTAGGTAACCAGCTCTGGATTTCTGCTCAGGTCATGATCTCATGGTTTATGAGATACAGCCCAGCATGGGGCTCTGCATTTACAGTGTGGAACCTGCTTGGGATTCTCTCTCTCTCTTTCTCCCTGCCCGTCCCCAAATCACCCCCCCCCCCCACACACACACACTCTCTCTCTCTCTCTTTCTTTCTCCCTCTCTCTCTCTCAAATAAATAAACTTTTAGAAAAACTCATGGAGGGGCACCTGGGTGGCTCAGTCGGTTGAGCGTCCGACTTCGGCTCAGGTCACAATCTCGCGGTCCGTGAGTTCGAGCCCCGCGTCGGGCTCTGGGCTGATGGCTCAGAGCCTGGAGCCTGCTTCCGATTCTGTGTCTCCCTCTCTCTCTGCCCCTCCCCCGTTCATGCTCTGTCTCTCTCTGTCTCAAAAATAAATAAACGTTAAAAAAAAATTAAAAAAAAAAAAAAGAAAAAGAAAAACTCATGGACCTGACCACTTCAAAGTGATGAATTTATTTTATATAAGTTATATCCGTGTTGGTTTTCCACTGCAGTAGCAAATAACCACAATCCTAGCAGCTTAGAACACCCATTGGGCTCACAGTTCTGCAAGTCAGAAGTCTGGTAATCTGTGGCTGAGTTCTCGGTTCAGGGCATCCCAAGGCTGAAAACATGAGATCAGCCAGGCTGAGTTCTCGTCTGGACACTCTGCAGAAGAATCCACTTCCAAGCCTATTCTTCTTAGTGACAGAATTTCATTCCTTGTAACTATAAGCATGAGGTCCCTATTTCCTTGCTGGCTGTCAGCTGGGTCAGCTCTTGGTCCCTAGAGGCCATCCATACTCCTGGCCACACGACCCTCCACATGTTCAAGCCAGCAATGTTGAATCTCTGACTTCCTACTCTGTGACCAGCCCTGCTTTCAAGGGCTCATATAAAAAGGTCAGGCCGACGTGGATAATTTCACCATTTTAAGATCAACTGTGTCATATAACATATCTTGAGTATGAGAGTAAAATCCATATTATATCAGTCCTGGGGATTATGCAGGGCAAGAATTCCTGGAGGCCATCATAGAATTCTGCCCGCACCATACTTGAATAAATCTTTCTTCAAAAATTAAATTTCATGTAATTATACATTTAACATGTTGCCTTTTTGAAAAGGATAAAATTATTTAAATTTGGGACTGCCCCAGAAAATCTGGTATATATCGTTGCCATATGATCTAGTTATTTTCCTGGTACATATGTTAGGATAGGATAGAGGGGGACTGAGAGAACATATTTTGAGTGTCTACCATGTGCCAGACACATGCTAGACATTTTACATAAATAAAGCATCAAAGGGCCTCCGATTCAAAGGAAATGATAGGAGTGGAGATAGAGGGGAAGGGAAGGCAGGCACAACTTCCAATGCATGGACTTGAGAGCAGAAATGTCAGAAAACAAAGCTGGGTCATTCAGGGATTCTGTTTCTAACAAGAAAAAGAAGGAACATGAACAAAGGGGTGATAGAGACAAAGCTGTAAGTAGCCCCCATCCAGGTGTCTTGGGGGAGGGGTGGCAGAGTTTCTCAATGGAGTGTCTTCAATGGGCTGAGGGTATCAGGGGTCAGGGGAGGCCAGAGAAGCTTCCCCTGCCTACCCCCACAATCTACACCCATGTCCTCATTTTTGAAGTGCGCTCTCAGGGGAAAAGGTTGAGAAACGCTGGTCTGGATGTTAAGACAAGGCTCCTGCAGAAGCAAGAAACAATACCAAGGAGCTGGGCAGAACAGAATCATGCCTCGTAAAGAAGGGTTCTGGAGTGGGGTCTGTCCTTCAATCCTTCAGAAGTGTTTGGCGCATCTTTTCTAAGCTATAAAACTACAGAAATATCTGGGATTTAGCTGTTGGAGGACCAAGAGCCATTGACACATAGGCCAGAGAGGAAGGAACCTGACAGGGACTATGAAGGACTCCAGGGACTCCAGAATGGGAAGCAGGTTTAGTGGTTAGCTTCCTGCTGCTGCTGCTGCCTGTCCCAACTGTTCCTAAGGCCCCTACAGGTGTCACTACTAATGCATTAGCCTACACAATGAGCCCTGTCCATCCTGAGGTAAGCTAGCCAAGGTGAGGTGCCATGATGGAAAGGGTGAATGGATGGAATTCTGGAATGAGATGCACTGGAAAACCCTTCCTGACTCCACTACTTACCAGTTCTGAGCACTTAGGCAAACTATGAAAATTCTCTGTGTCTATGTCCACATCTGTATTTCAGGACTGCTGATAGGGCACTCCTAAGGTGGTTGTGAGCAGGACCTCACTGTTGCTGTCTGCCACAACCCCGGAAAGTGGTGGGCACTCAGTAAATGAGAGCTTGGGTACACCTGATGGAGAGTTCTGACAGTCATGTGGCCTGGGGGTGTGGCGCCCTTTGGAGACACGGGAGATGATATACCTGTCCCCTGCTGGGTTGGCTCATCTGTATGTCTGCACCTTATTCCCTATCCAGCCCTTGCCTGCCCTCTTTCCTCTTCCCTGGGGGTGGGACACCGTCCCCTGTCCTTGTGGCTGCTCACTAGTGTTCTCCTTTCAGTAAGACCATCACTCAGAACCATCAGGACACTTGCTGCACCTTGACCTCGCTCCATTGCTGGTTTATATCCCTCAGTTCCACAGCGGGAACGTTTCCATACCTGTTGGGACTTTTGGTACTCTGCTGGTGGATGTAATTTAGGAGGTCTTTTCTATACAGGATCAGCGCCCCTGGCCCTGGTTTCTCTCCCTCCTCCTCTATCTTGCCTTGCCAGATCTCAAATTGGTTTAGTCTGTCAACTACAACTACAAGAAGCAAATGAAGATGACACCAACATATCTAAGTACCAGCAGGTCCCCCATTCACCCTGGAAGGGGCATTGGGTGGTGAAGGAGAGAAGAGGCTGCCAGGGGTGGACAGGCGGGGGAAGCACATTCCAGGTGGAGCAAATCAGCCCAGGTGTGCTGGGGGGCAGGGAAGGATGGGGTGGGTGTGGGGGGATGGAAAGGCACCATCCAAGAGAGCCACCAATGACTTGGATCTCCTCCTCCCACCAACCCCTCAAAGCTGCCCTGTCCCTAGTTACTGATGGGGTTTTGGGGTGATGGGGGGGTTCGGAGCTGACGGCCAAGAAAGAATTCTTGGTGATGTCTTTGGTGCCAAAAGGTGTCACAGGAATGGGACCCGTGAACCGGAAGAGCTGCCCTGGGACCATGAAGAGAGACTGGTTATATTACTATGGAGTTGGGGGAGGTAAAGTCAAGGGGAAGTTTCCAAAGGGACTTTCATATGCTAGAGAAGACTCCCAGGTTACTGGAGGGCCAGTTGTGGTCAAGCCAAGGTTGTTCTTCCCTCTAGCAAAGCATTAGCATCGAAACAGTAGGGAGTTCCTGGAGAAATGCTACACTCTGCCGGCCTCAAGTATTTGTCAATGGTTTCCTGTCTCACATTCAGGTCCTTCATCCGTTTCGAGTTTATTTTTGTGTACGGTGTAAGAAAGTGGTCTAGTTTCATTCCTCTGCGTGTTGCTGTCCAGTTCTCCCAGCACCATTTGTTAAACAGACTGTCTTTTTTCCAAAACCAATTTGACAGTAAATTATATTCAATATAAAAAAAAAAGTATTTGTCAAAGGACTGTAGGTTAGACGGAAATTTAATTTTTTTCTGCCATTTCCTTCTGCTTTTGTTTCCCACATCAGTCACTGCTTTGCCTGTCCCCAAGCTTTTCTATTTTAGAAAGTCATACCATCAACCACCCAGGTGCTCAAGCAAAAAACCCAGCACTCACCCTGGGTTCCTCACCTTCCTCTACCTTCCAATTCACCACCAAGTCCTGTTGGCTCTACTTGTGAAGTTAGTCCCTCATCAGCTGCTCCCTCTCCCCTAATTCCATCCTCACTCCTCTGGTCCAGGCTACTATTGTTGTTCCCCTGGACTATCCCAGACTTTCCTAACTCCTCTTTCTCGCTTCGTTCTCACCTCCGTAATCCATTCTTTTATTCGGCAGCTGCAGCGACTAAAACACGCACATGTTCACACACTCACACCCTGCATCACTCTTATCACTGCTTAAAATCCTTCTATGGCTTCCCCTGCTCTTCCAATATATTTCAACTTCCCTTTAGGGCCACACGTATTAGGAGGACACAGCCAGCACCGTCAGACTTCGTCTCCTGTCCCCCCACCCTTTGCTTACCGGCCTCCTTCTTGCTGTCCCAGAGCACTGCAAGGAAGCCTTTTCTTATCTCCCACCCCAGCCCTGGAGGCTCCCCTACACCGCCTGGTTCCTGGAGAGCCTTCTCCAACTATCCATATAAGGAGCACAGACCCTCCTCCCAACTGCTATTTATCCCGTGTGGGTTCTTTTTTTTTTTTTTTTTCCCTTTTAAAGAATGTTTCACAATCTGCAATTATTTTGCTTTCTGTTTATTTACTTTTCTGTGGTTTGCTCCCTGACCAGATGCTATGGTTTGGAGGACAGATCATGCCGGTCTAATTCAGCTCTATTCACAGAGCCTGGCACATGGTGCGGCTCTTAGCAGGTCCTAAGCAATGTTTGTTAAGGAATGAATGCGTGAATTAGGAAAGGGAAGTGAGCTAGATGAAATTGTGGACCTGGGGGCTTGTTCAGGGCATGTGAGTAGCCTACGTTCTTGAATCCAAGGATGGGGTGGGGGCACAGTCTGGGAGGAAGGAGGGCCTCTCTCAGGCTTGGGAGGGTGCCAGGGCCAAGTGCTAGGGCTGTGAATGCCCACACCTCCCATGGGGCCAGAGAACGGCACCCTCCCATGTTGTCTCTGGAGCAGGAACCAGGCAAGGGGTACCGTAGAGACAAGTATAGAGTCCGGGTCAGCCAGGCAGCCTGCAGCCCCAGAGATTAGAACTCAGCCCCACAGTACCCACCAAGCAGTTTGGCCCCAGAATCCACCTCTGTCATTTGCTAGACATTCCAAAACATTCTGCTCACCCTTCTCTGTGGCCTCCAGCAGCAGCAAACTCATAAAGGCCTCTTTCACCACACACACATGCATTGTATGTACGGGCTTCGGGCTATTTAAGCAGGGCCTGGAACTGGCTGTATTTCAAAGATGAAGGGATTCTGGTATTTATAGCTTTAGTGAGGGCTTTGGGCCCTTTGGGTGGAAAACACTACGCAAACATCGGCTCTTGGAGCTCAGTTGTCTATATGTTCCTGCATATAAAGTGCAGTTTAATAGCATTTCTCACTGCAACCCTTGTAGTTCAAGTTGTAACTTCCTCCCTGTGGCCAGCGCACAGCTCCTTCCTCTGTGTACCCCTGTGGTCCTCACGCAGATCCCTCTCAAGCTGCACTGTGAAGGCGTTCTCAGGATTCACCCATTGTGCTTCTAATTTCCAAGGAAATGAACAAATTCTCGTTAAGTGGAAGAGTGTGTAGTCCCGAAAGTCAGAAGTCAAATTTCTGGATTTGCCATCTCTTGTTCCTTTTCCCCATTAGCATGTTTTGGAAAAATCGCATCACCACTATGAGCCCCAGGCACCCTGTCTGCATGCTGGGCTCAGAAATGATCTGCACGAAATTATTGTGACGAATGTGCGGGAAGCGCTCCTAAAAATGCTAGGTATCTTCACTACCAATGCTCTGTTCACCAAGCTTGCGAAAAAAGAAGAAAAGGAAGGGAAAGAATTTAAGACATGAGTTGAGGCTGCTGAAGAAGAGCCAAAAGAAAAGGATATTTGAAATGTCAATGGCCAAAGGTATTGGGGGGGGGGGGAGGCTGCCAAAAGGAGTAGTCATCGGGGGAAAGGAAACCTCCTTGTTGGCCAGAACATAAAGTCACAGGACAACTTGTTGAAGGTTTTAAGCCTTCTGAAATATTTGTAGTAAAGAGAAGAGATCAGTAATTTGGCCAAAAAACCACACACGAAGCCTCTGTCTCAAGCTGGGGAACAAGCTGCATTTTGAGATGGGAAGAGTCCACCTCGGTGGCTGAGGGCCATACATGCTTCCATTAACTAAAAGCTCAGGATGTTTTAGGGTGTTACAGTCTTTATCTTATCTAAACATTGCAAACAGTGCTGGAAAATAGGGATCATCATCCCTATTTTATAGATGCACAAACTAAGGCTCAGAAATGATTGAATTTTTCTTCTTCTTATAAAGTCACAGAGCTGGTATTTGCTAGTCCACAATTTCCCTTCCCTACCCTACTGTGGAGTATTAAGAGGCAGCCTCGCATAGTGAAAATGGCATGGATTCTGGAATCAGACAGGCTTAAATTATCTCACATCTTTGGGGTTTAATTTCTTCGTCTGTAAAAATTGGGATCATTTCTCAACAAAGCAGTAACAAATGAAATTCAACAACACACAGAAAGAATTAGACGCCATTACCAAATGGGATTTAGTCTTGGAATGCAGGGATCGTCCAACATATAAAAATCCATCAATGTCAAACACAACGTTCACAGAATAAAGGAGGAAAAAAAGCATATCATTGTCTCAATGGATGCCAAAAAAAGCAATTGACAAAATCTAACACGCTTTTCTGATAAAAGCAGTCAATACACTAGGAATAGAAGCAAACTACCTTACCTCAGTATAATAAAAGTCATATATGAAAAACCCACAGACAACATCATACTCAATAGTGAAGGACTGAAAGCTTTTCCTCCAAGGTAAAGAACAAGACAAAGATGTACGCTTATACCACTTCTATTTAACAGGACTGGGAGTCCTAGCCAGAGCAATTAGGCAAGAAAAATAAATAAAAAGCATACAAACTGGAAAAGAAGAAGTCAAATGATCTCTGTTTGCGGATGCCATGATCTTATATGTAGAAAGCCATAAAGATTACGCACACTCATGGACACATACAAAACTGTTAAACTAATAAATGAATACAGAAAAGTTGCAGGATACAAAATCAACACACAAAAATCAATTGCATTTCTATGCACTAACAATGAATAATCCAAAAAGGAGTTTAAAAGAACAATTCTACATACAATTGTAACAAAAGGAATAAAATACTTAGGAATTAACTTAACCAAAGAGGCGAAAGACTTGTGCACTGAAAACTACAGAATGGAGCTGAAAGAAATTAAAGAAGACACGAATAAGTGAAAAGACATCCCATATCCATAGATTGGAAGACTTAATACTATTGTTAAGATGTCTACTAGTCAAAGCCATTGAACAAAGATTCAATGCCATCCCTAGTAAAAGCTTAATGGCAGTTTTTGAAGAAATTGAAAAATTCACCTTAAAATCAATATGGAATCTTAAGGGACCATAAATAGATAAAATAATCTTGAAAGAGAACAAAGCTGGAGGAGTCACATTTCCTGATTTCAAGACTCACTACAAAGCTATAGTAATCGAAACAGTGTGGTAATGGCAGAAAGTCAGACATATGAGCGAGGCAATAGACTGAAGCATTCAGAAAGAAACTCCTGCAAATATGGTCAAAGGATTTTCAACAAGGGTGCCAAGACCATTCAATGCAGAAAAAGCAATCTTTTCATTAAATGATACTGGGAAAACTGGGTATCTACAGGCAAAAAGAATGAAGTTGGATCCTTACCTTATACCATATACAAGAATTAACTCAAAATGGATCAAAGACTTAAACTTAATGGCTAAAACTGTAAAACTCTTAGAAAAAACTGAAGAAAAGCTTCATGATATTGGATTTGACAATGATTTTTTTTTGATCTGACATTAAAAGCACAAGAAAGAAAATGAAAAAAATAGATAAGTTGAACTATACCAAAATTAAAAACATCATCAAATGACAAAATTAATGGAGTGAAAAGGCAGCCAGTGGAATGGGAGATGATCAGATATCATATATCTGATAAGAGATTAATATCCAGAATGTATAAAGAATTCTTTTTTTAAATGCTAATTTATTTTTGAGAGAGTCAGAAAGTGAGTGGTGGAGGGACAGAGAGAGGAGGAGACATAGAATCCAAAGCAGGCTCCAGGCTCCGAGCCATCAGCACAGAGCCCGACACGGGGTTCAAACTCACAAACCGTGAGATCATGACCTGAGCCAAAGTCAGACCTCAACCGACTGAGCCAGAATGTGTAAAGAATTCTTAAAACTCAACAACAAAAAACAATTTTCTTCCAGAACAGGCGAAGGCCTCAGACATTTCTCCAAAGAAAATATACAAGCGACCAATAAACACATGCAAAGATGCTCAATATTAGACATTAGGGAAATGCAAACCAAAACCATAATGAGATAGCACCATACTCCCATTTAAAAAAAGGTAATAAGGAAATAACAAGTTTTGGCAAGGATGTGAAGAAATTGGAACCTTTGTGTACTGTTGGTGGGAATATAAAATACTATATTATAGCCACAGTGGAAAACAGTGCAGTGGTACATCAAAAAATTAAACAGAAAGTTAAACCCTCTGGAGTCCATCCATGGATGAATGTATAAACAAAACGTGATATATACACACAATGGAATATTATTCAGCCTTTAAGACTAGGGAATTCTGACACAGGCTACCACATGGATGGACCTCAAGGACTTCATGCTAAGCAAAATAAGCCAGTCACTAAAAGACAAATACTGTGTGATTCAGGTATCCTGAGAAGTCAAATTCACAGAGGCCAAAAATAGAATAGCTGTCGCCAGGGTCTGGGGGAAGTGGGCAATGGAAGTTAGTGTTTAATGGCTGCAGAGTTTCAGTTTGGGAGGATGAGAAGAGTTCTAGCTGGATGGTTGCACAACAGCGTTAATGTACTAAATGCCACAGAGCTATAGGCTGAAAAGTGATTAAGATGGTTATGTTATTTTACCACAATTAAAGAATTGGGATAGTAACCTGTAATTTGCAGGGTTGTTTTGAAACCTGTGTGAAAGTCTTTCCTCATTCCCTGGCACATGATAGGTGTTCAGTATGTGCTAAATTTCTTTCCTTTCTTTTTTTTTTTTTTTAATTGTGTGTGTGTGTGTGTGTGTGTGTATACACACACACATATATATGTATGTGTTTAGGTTTTTTTAGTTTAGTTTAGAAAGAGAGAGATAGAGTGTATGTGAGCAGGGAAGGGGCAGAGGAAGAGACAGAGACAGAGAGAGAGAGAGAGAGAGAGAGAGAGAGAGAGAGAGAGAGAATCTAAGCAGGTTCCATGCTCAGTGTAGAGCCTGATGTGGGGCTTGATCCCACGACCTTGGGATCATGACCTGAGCTGAAATCAAGAGTTGGACGCTCAACTGTTGGAGCCACCCAGGCGCCCCTCATTCCTTTCTTTTAACAGTGAACATAGCCGTCATCTGGAGCTCTCCATGACATGATTTAAGAAAACTAACTGTTTTCTTTGTTATTTTTATCGGTAGTCTTCCCATGAGGTCCAGTCTGTGTCTCAAGGGAGTACCCCACATTCAAGGAGCACCAGAATGTGCAGATGACAGCCAAGCTGCTCAGACTCCGCTCATACTGCATGGGTGTTGAGTGGTACCCATTGGACTAGAAAATCTGCCACCGGAATGAGAGCCAAGCTGACAGCTGCTTAGTCCCAGGCTTCTCAGCCAAAGATGGGCTGGGATTCTAAAAATCCTCAGAGGGAACTGAGGTGAACACACCATGGGAGGCAAAGCTGCCTAGATCAAGGTCCAGGGATTTGATTGTCTGCCTTTCTCCTGGAGAGGCCGGTGATGTTGGAATACCTGAGACTGATGTCTCAACCAGCACGTACAGCCACTTTCTCTGAGGGGGAGGCTACCAAGAGGGAGGCCACTAGAAATCATTTTCCTACGAGGTTTTCTTGGGTATGTTTTCTAGGAATACTACACACACATTGCTGTACACAAACGTGCTACACACATTTGATCACATTGCTTTCTTGATTTGGTGTATTAGTTAGCCTGGGCAGCTATAACAAAACCCCACACAGACTGAGAGGCTTAATCAACAGAATTAATTTCTCACTGTTCTAGAGTCTGGGAAGTCCAAGATCAAGGTTGGTTCATCTGAGGCCTCCTCTCTAGGTTTGGAGGTGGCTGCTATCTCACTGTGTGATCACATGACCTCTTCTTTGTGCTCAAGTGGGGAGGGTGGGGGAACAAGGTCTCTGGTGTTATCTTCTTAGAAGGATACAAATTCCATTGGATCAGGGCCCTGCCCTTCTGACCTTATTTAACCTTGACAACTTCCTTAGAGGTTCCAATTCCAAATACAACCACACTGGGGGTTAAAGTTTCAACATACGAATTTGGCGGGGGGGGGGGGGGCGGGGGGGGGGCGGAGCACATTCAGTCCATGACACTGGCAACCCCAGGAACACGTAGCAAAGCCACTGCTCCAGGGAGGTGAACATAATGTCCTCATGACATTAGGAGGCCCATGCAGACCCACAGTAGCCCTTCTGGCAAATGATGTGTGTGAGGCTCTGGCTTAGGAACTCCCTTTGCACTAAGGAGAAGGTAATTAATGCTGAAAGAAGTAGCAGAAAAAAGCCTGGAATTCAAGAGTCCGGAGACCTAATCCAAAATGTAATAACTCTGGACACAACGTAAGTCTTCAGAACCTCAGTATCCTCATCTCTAGAAGGGGAAAATTATATCTGCCCTGTATTTGGTTGTTGGGAATGGGATGAGATGTCGGCACTACGAAAGGCTCCCTAAGTGTAACAACTGGTCCAAAATTTCAGGCAATTGCTTCGGATTCTATGTCTCCCTCTCTCTGTGCCCCTCCCCCACTCACACTGTCTTTCTCTCTCTAAAAATAAACAAACATTAAAAGAAAAGTGAAAAAAAACCCAACCTTGCAGGCAATCATTATCGTGGTATGCTACACATGACATGAAATTAACCATTTTAACCATTTGCAAGTGTGGAATTTAGCGGCATTAAATACATCCATATTCCGTTCCGCTGTCGTAACCTTCACCGCTAGCTGGGCACAGATCTTTTTCATCATCCCGGACTGAAACTCTGTCCGTCTTCAGCACAACACCCTCTTCCCCCTTCCTCCCAGACTCTTGAAGCAACCATACTACATTGTCTCCATGCTAAACACTACTGTAGACACTTCCTAAGTGGAATCGCTCAGCATTTGTCTTTTTATGACTGGCTTACACCACTTAGCATAATGTCTTCAAATTTCTTCCATGGTTGTAGCCCGTGTCAGAATTTCTTTCCTTCTTACAGCTGAATAATAGTCCATTGTAAGGCTACGCCATGTTTCATTTATCTATGTATCTGTCAGTGGACACATGGGCTGTTTCCACCTTTTGGCTATGTTGTGACTAATGCCCCTATGAACACGAGTGTACAAATATTTGTTTCAGTTCCTGCTTTTAATTCTTTGGGGCATATATCTAGGAGTGGAATTGCTGGATCGTATGATAACTCTATGTTTAAATTTTAAGCAACTGCCATACTCTTTTCCACAGAGGCTGCCCTATTTTTACATTACCACCAGCAATTTACAAGGGTTCAAATTTCCTCCACATCCTCACCAACGCTCACGATTTTCTGTTTTGCTTGTTTGTTTGTTTGCTTTGTCGATATTGGGTGTGAGATGGTATCTCATGGTTTTGTTTGCATTTCCCTAATTAATGTCTAATAGTGTTGGGCATTTTTCCCTGTGTTTACTGATTCCTCGTGCATCTTCTTTGGAGAAACGTCTACTCAAGTCCATTTTGGGGCTGGTTGTTTCGGTGGTTGTTGGTTTGGGGCATTTTTTAAATTCAATAACTGTTTAGTTAGTATTTACCATGCAAGCCCTCAGTTCAGGGATAAATACAAAGATAAATAAGACACTGGCTCCCTAGAACTTAACGCTTAACACTGTAGTGTTACAGTATTCACACTGTGGGGAGAATGTGTGTGAACAACTTACTCAGGACAGAGAGCGTGGAGTAAATACGGCCCTCCCACCGTAGGGGGGAAGGGAAGTCCAGGGGAACAGGGTAGGCTCCATTTGGAAGAAGGTGGCATTTGGCCTGGTGGGAAAGGGTAATTGGGATTTCAACAGGTAGAGGTGGGGCAGGGAAAGGGCACAAAGAACATGCGAGCAGAGGAAAAGTCTAGACCAGATTTAGTTATGTTTATTTACTAGTTAAGATGTTTGACAGAGACATTTAACTCAAATAGACTTAAATAAAATGAGAGATTTATTGACATGTGTAATGAAAATGCTAGAAGAACTGACCTCAGATGTTGGTTGCTGAATCTGGGGATATAAAGAGATGATCAAGTCTCTGTGCTCTGTACATCTCTTGTGAATCCTGGCCTCACATTTTGTAATAACGGATAATTTTGTAATCCTCCCCCAACTTGACTGGCTGGGCCTGGCTGCCCTCCCGATTCTGCCAAACGCTGGGCCCCCAGGCTGGAGCAGTGGGTTGACTAGATAGTCCTGACTCCCATGCCTGTGCGGCTAAGTCATTCTCACGGAGAATATGGCTGTGCACATTAAAGCGAGGGCCTAGGGCAAGCAGAAGGAGGAGGGAATGCAGAGGAGATGAGAACATCAAATGTTAGCTACAGACGAGTTCTTTGGATGTCTTGTGGTGAGCTTTCTTAAGCAAGCTGAGACGAACTGTTGTCAGATTATGTAGGAAAGGGCAAGAAAGGAAAGTCTGGGAAATCTGCTTTTTCTGATATTAAGTGATGGCTAGACCATGCCCCAGTTCCCAAGACCTGTCTGTTTTCTCACTGGATATGCGCACATACAGGCATGTACACATGCACACACACTCACATGTGCACGCCCCCACGCTCAGCTCACCACCACCCCCTTCCCCCATCTCCTCCATATCACACAGGAGAAGCTTAGAACAGCATTTTCCAGAATCCCCCTCCACATAGGGTTCTGGTCAGAGTTTTCTAGTAAGAGGTGCTCAAGAGACTTAGCAGACAGAAGAGAAGAAATAATTATTGTCTGGAAGCATCTGTAGGCAGACACAGGGTTCACAGCAGTGTCTGGGCAAGTTCCTGCCAACACCGTTTGGGGATACAGGCAGCTGAGAGAGTTTGCAGCCACTTCTGTGAATCACTCATCTGTGCTGCAGGCTAACATGGAGTGGGAGCTTCCAGAAGGTTCTTGATCGTGGAAGCATCTCCTTGGCAAACTTCTTGAGAATCTCCCTGTTGTGGATAGAGATAAATGGGAGGGTAACCCCAAAGATCTTGAGATTCTTAATGATTTTGGGGTGAGTTCTTGAAAACCACTGCTTGGCTGTGCAGGCTGAGATGACACACTTTTTTGCCTGATGGTCCATCTTCCATTCTTTCCAACGGCTGTTTGGTCCTCCTATTCCATGACATAAAACCCTGCATCCTGGCATACAGGGAAGGCTTCCATTACCCTGACAAAACGTTAACTGATGATATGGCCAGAGGGGAGCCAGTCCACTGATAGGCTGGGCCAGCAGAGTTTACTTTCCTGGGAATGTGCCCCCGGGACAAGGGCCTTCCTAGTGTTTGGTGGAGAACTTTTAGAGGACCCAATGAGTCATTTTCTTCTAGAAGTAAAGAAACTGAGTCTGTGGAGAGAATAGTCGAGTAGATGCCCAGAGGAAAGCAGAGAGGAGGCACCAAAAACTTCCAAAAAAGCACCAGAGAGGAACTTTCTGTGGCTTCCCAAGCCTGGGTTCCAGTCCCAAGTCTTGTACTTGCACTTGGTTCCGTGAATATTCCTGGGTCATTTCACTCATTTCTGTTCATTTTGTGTAATTTTGAGAGAGTCTGCATGGTTTTCAACCCAAAGAGCCTTGACTAGGACTTGAGAAGAACTGGGATTACTCTTTCTGATTACGAATTGACCCAGCCCTGGGTAAATATTAATTATTTACTTAAGGGCCACCTACAGTCTATTCCTGGACAAAGTACAACTACTGAAATAATTTATGTTTAGTGAGGTAATCACCTACTGTCAAATCTTAAAATAATTTTTTTGGAGAGGAGCCAAGATGGCGGAACAGCATGGAAGTTTCTTGTGTGTCTCGCATCCATGAAATACAGCCAGACCAACACTAAACCATCCTACACACCTAGAAAACTGATTGGAGGATTAACACAACAATCTGCACAACCTGAACCACGCAATTCAGCAGGTACGCAGTGCAGAGAGGTGAATTTAGGGAGCGAGAAGCCATGAGAGGTAGGGAACTGCTTTTTCAGGCAGAGAGAGGATGGAGACTGGGCAGAGGGGGAGAATATAGGAAAAGCACCCCTCCCCAAAAGGAGCTGGAGACAAAGTGGAAAATTGGAGAACAGCCGCAGGGATTAAACTAAAAAGGGAGAAGGGAGAAAGGAGAAAGGAGAGGGTTTAAATTCCATTAAGACTGGAAACAAGGGGAGCACAAAGCCTGCAACTCCACAGCTCCCTACCTGGCGGTGCTCTGGTGGGAAGGGCAAATCCCCAGGAACAGAGTGGGGTCCGGGAGGTTCTCAGGCCACACGGGGAAAAGCGGTTCCACTGCTGGAAGGACATTTGGTGGAGACCGTTGAAGCCACCTGGTCCCAGCAGACCCCAGAAAACGGCCACATTCGCTGGTGCTGGAACAAGGTCCTTAAGGCTGAAGCCTGGTGCCAGATGTGTGTTGTGATTTTCCATAATCTCTGAAACACTGCAGCTACACCGTCTCGCGAACTTTTTCTGGGGCGGATGGCACCTGGCCGCAGTCTCGGGGCACCGGCAGCAGCAGGGTCCGGCAAGCGATCCTGGGTGCAGCCGACACTCGGCCATTGCTCATTCGACCATTGCTCGGTGAGACCCTCCCGCAGAGGGGCGGAACGGGTCAAAGCCGCAGTCCTTCGGAAGTAAGGGGCTGGGGAAAACAGCCGCATCTGACACAAAACTCGGGAGAGAGGTACTGTCTGGGGCCTGGTCAGGGAGATTGAGAAAGAGGGGAGTGGACGCCAAAAATGGGTGGCGCCATTTTTACCACTCCCGCGCATGCGCATACACACCTATGAGCGCGGCAACAATCCACCCCAGTAGGCTAGCAGCGCCATCTGGTGGAGAGGGGAGCCATTACACTCAACCCCACCGAACTGGGCCAACTTCCCTCTTCAAGAACACAAGTCTCACCGCCGGCTTAGTTTATGGACTACAAAGCGCTACATACACTGACTTCTAGGGGAAAACGAAGCAATTTCAGTCCTACTTCAATCTGTTAGCGGGTTCATCTGTTCAATTTTCTTTCTTTCTTTTTTTTTTCTTTTTCTCTTTTGCAATTCTTTTCTTTTTCTTGAATACAGAAAGAAAAAAATTCATTTTTATTTTCAATTCTTATTAAAAATATTTTTCTTTAATTTTTATTACTATATTTTTTACTTTTGTGTAAATCTTTTCAAATTCTATTTTACTTCCATCATTTTATTTTATTCTACTTCAGTGTATGCACCTTTCCAAATTTTCAAACAATTTCCTTTTTTTCTTTCTTTTTCTTTTTTCTATTTTTCATTTCTTTTCTTTTTCTTGAATGCAGAAAGAGAAAAACTTCATTTTTACTTTCAATTTCGTTTAAAATATTTTATTTAATTTTTATTACTATATTTTTTGCTTTTATGTAAATTTTTTCAAATTCTATTTTGCTTCCATCATTTTATTTTAGTCTATTACAGTGTATTCTCTTTTTCAAATTTTCAAAGGATTTCTTTTCTTTCTTTTTAAATCTTTTTTCTCTTTTTCTTTCTTTTCTTTTTTCTTAAATACAGAAAAAGAAAATTCATATTTATTTTTAATTTTTATTAAAAATAGTTTTCTTTAATTTTATTCTACTATATTCTTTAATTTTTTTGTGTATTTTTTCAAATTCTATTTTACCCCCATCATCTCATTTTAGTCTACTTCAGTGATTCATTTTTTCAAATTCTCAAACGATTTCCTTTTTTTTTTCTCCCCCCATTTTTTTTTTCTCTAATCTGTCACACCACTTTCAACACCCAGACCAAAACACACCTAGGGCTTAGCATCATCTATTCAATTTGTGTGTGTGTGTGTGTGTGTGTGTGTGTGTAATTTTTAATTTTAATATTTTTTTAATTTTAATTTTTTTAATTTCAATTTTTCTACCTCATTAATTCCTTTTCTCCCTTCAAAATGAAAAAAACGAATGAATTCACCCCAAAAGAAAGAGCATGAAGAAATGACAGCCAGGGATTTAACCAACACAGATACAAGCAAGATGTCTGAACCAGAATTTAGAATCACGATAATAAGAATACTAGCTGGAGTCAAAAATAGATTAGAATCCCTTTCTGCAGAGATAAAAGAAGTAAAAAAAAAATAGCCAGAATGAAATAAAAAATGCTATAACTGAGCTGCAATCACGGATGGATGCAGTGGCAGCAAGGATGGATGAGGCAGAACAGAGAATCAGCGATACAGAGGACAAACTTAGAGAATAACAAAGCAGAAAAAAAGGGAGATTAAGGCAAAATAACACAATTTAAGAATTAGAGAAATCAGTGACTCATTAAAAAGGAACAACATCAGAATCATAGGGGTCCCAGAAGAGGAAGAGAGAGAAATAAGGGTAGAAGGATTATGTGAGCAAATCATAGCAGAAAACTTTCTTAACCTGGGGAAAGACACAGACATCAAAATCCAGGAAGCACAGAGGACCCCCATTAGATTAAACAAAAAACAACTATCACCAAAGCATATCATAGTCAAATTCACAAAATACTCAGGCAAGGAGAGAATCATGAAAGCAGCAAGGGAAAAAAAGTCCCTAACCTACAAGGGAAGACGGATGAAGTTTTCAGCAGACCTATCCACAGAAACGTGGCAGGCCAGAAAGGAGTGGTGGGATATATTCAGTGTGTTGAATCAGAAAAACATGCAGCTAAGAATTCTTTATCCAGCAAGGCTGTCATTCAAAACAGAAGGAGAGATAAAAAGTTTCCCAGACAAACAAAAATTAAAGGAGTTTGTGACCACTAAACCAGCCCTGCAAGAAATTTTAAGGGGGACTCTCTGAGGGGAGAAAAGATTAAAAAAAAACCAAAACTAATAAAGACCAAAAGCAACAAAGACAAAAAGGACCACAGAACACCACCAGAAACTCCAACTCTACAAACATCATCATGACAATAAATTCATATCTTTCAGTACTCACTCTAAATGTCACTGGACTCAATGCTCCAATCAAAAGACATAGGGTAAGAGAATGGATAAGAAAACAAGATCCATCTATATGCTGTTTACAAAAGACCCACTTTAGACCTAAAGACACCTTCAGATAGAAAGTAAGGGGATGGAGAACCATCTATCATGCTAATGGTCAACAAAAGAAAGCCAGAGTAGCCATACTTATATCAGACCATCTAGACTTTAAAATAAAGACTGTATCAGGATATGCAGAAGGACATTATATCATAATCAAGGGGACTTGATTATGGAACATTCTCCAGAATAGACCATTGGGACCAAATCAGCCCTCAGAAAGTACAAAAAGATCGAGATCATACCATGCATATTTTCAGACCACAACGTTATGAAACTCGAAATCAACCACCAGAAAAAATTTGGAAAGGTAACAAATACTTGGAGACTGAAGAACATCCTACTAAAGAATGAATGGGCTAACCAAGCAGTTAAAGGGGAAATTTAAAAGTATATGGAAGTCAATGAAAATGATAACACCACAACCCCAAACCTCTGGGACGCAGCAAAGGGGGTCATAAGAGGAAAGTATATAGCAATCCAGGCCTTCCTAAAGAAGGAAGAAAGATCTCAGATACACAACCTAACCTTACGCCTTAAGGAGCTGGAAACAGAACAGCAAATAAAACCCCAAACCAGCAGAAGACAGGAAATAACAAAGATTTGAGCAGAAATTAATGCTATCGAAACAAAAAAAAAACCCAGTAGAACAGATCAATGAAACCAGAAGCTGGTTCTTTGAAAGAATTAACAAAATTGATAAACCACTAGCCAGTTTGATCAAAAAGAAAAAGGAAAGGACCCAAATAAATAAAATCAAGAATGAAAGAGGAGAGATCACAACCAACACAACAGAAATAAAAACAATAATAAGAAAATATTATGAGCAATTATAAGCTGATAAAATGGGTAATCTGGAAGAAATGGACAAATTCCTAGAAATATGTACACTACCAAAACTGAAACAGGAAGAAATGGAAAATTTGAACGGACCCATAACCAGTAAGGAAATCAAATTAGTAATAAAAAACCTGCCAAAAAACAAGAGTCCATGGCCAGATGGCTTTCCAGGGGAATTCTACCAAACATTTAAGGAAGAGTTAACACCTAATTCTCTTGAAACTGTTCCAAAAAATGGAAATGGAAGGAAAACTTCCAAACTCTTTCTATGAAGCCAGCATTACCTTGATTCCAAAACCAGAGACCACACTAAAAAGGAGAACTATAGACCAATTTCCCTGATGAACATGGATGCAAAAATCCTCAACAAGATATTAGCCAACCGGATCCAACAATACATTAAAAAAATTATTCAACACGACCAAGCGGGATTTATACCTGGGATGCAGCGCTAGTTCAATATCCGCAAAACAATTAATGTGATTCATCTCATTAATAAAAGAAAGGACAAGAACAGTATGATCCTCTCAATAGATACAGAGAAAGCATTTGACAAAATACAGCATCCTTTCTTGATAAAAAACCCTCAAGAAAGTAGGGATACAAGGAGCATACCTCGAGATCATAAAAGCCATATATGAATGACCCAATGCTAATATCATTCTCAATGGGGAAAAACTGAGAGCTTTCCTCCTAAGGTTAGGAACAATACAGGGATGTCCACTCTCGCCACTGTTATTCAACATAGTATTAGAAGTCTTAGCCTCTGCAATCAGATAACACAAAGAAATAAAAGGCATCCAAATCTGCCACGAGGAGGTCAAACTTTCACTTTTCACAGATGACATGATACTCTATATGGAAAACCCAAAAGATTCCACCAAAAACTGCTAGAATTGATTCATGAATTCAGCAAAGTGGCAGGATATAAAATCAATGCACAGAAATCGTTTGCATTCCTATACACCAACAATGAAGCAACAGAAAGAGATATCAAGGAATCAATCCCATTTACAGTTGCACAAAAAACAGAAAATACCTAGGAATAAGTCTAACCAAAGAGGGAAAAAAATCTATACACTGAAAACTATAGAAATCTTATGAAAGAAATTGAAGAAGACACAAAACAAATGGAAAAAGATTCTGTGCTCCTGGATAGGAAGAACAAATATTGTTAAAATGTTGATACTACCCAAAGCAATCTACATATTCAATGCAATCCCTATCAAAGTAACACCAGCATTCTTCACAGAGCTAGAACAAATAATCCTAAAATTTGTTTGGAACCAGAAAAGACCCCGAATA
Organism: Neofelis nebulosa; assembly: GCF_028018385.1. NCBI lineage: Eukaryota > Metazoa > Chordata > Mammalia > Carnivora > Felidae > Neofelis > Neofelis nebulosa. The sequence continues at coordinate 2,438,832 of NC_080794.1, read as the reverse complement.
GCCAAAGCGATCTTGAAAAAGAAAACCAAAGCAGGAGGCATCACAATCCCAGACTTCAAGCTATACTACAAAGCTGTAATCATCAAGACAGTATGGTACTGGCACAGGAACAGACACTCAGATCAATGAAACAGAATAGAGAACCCAGAAATGAACCCACAAACGTATGGCCAACTAATCTTTGACAAAGCAGGTAAGAATATCCAATGGAATAAAGACAGTCTCTTCAGCAAGTGGTGCTGGGAAAACTGGACAGGGACATGCAGAAGAATGAACCTGGACCACTTTCTTACACCAGACACAAAAATAAACTCAAAATGGATAAAAGACCTCAATGTAAGACAAGAAGCCATCAAAATCCTCAAGGAGAAAGCAGGCAAAAACGTCTTTGATCTTGGCTACAGCAACTTCTTACTCAACACGTCTCGGAGGCAAGGGAAACAAAAGCAAAAATGAACTACTGGGACCTCATCAAAATAAAAAGCTTCTGCACAGCAAAGGAAACAATCAGCAAAACTAAAACGCAACCGACAGAATGGGAGAAGATATTTGCAAATGACATATCAGATAAAGGGTTAGTATCCAAAATCAATAAAGAACTTATCAAACTCAACACCCAAAAAACAAATAATCCAGTGAAGAAATGGGCAAAAGACATGAATAGACACTTCTCCAAGGAAGACATCCAGACGGCCAACGGACACATGAAAAAATGCTCAACATCACTCATCATCAGGGAAATATAAATCAAAATCACAGTGAGATATCACGTCACACCTGTCAGAATGGCTAACATTAACAACTCAGGCAACAACAGATGTTGGCGAGGATGTGGAGAAAGAGGATCTCTTTTGCATTGTTGGTGTGAATGCAAGCTGGTGCGGCCACTCTGGAAAAGAGTATGGAAGATCCTCAAAAAACTAAAAATAGAACTACCCTAGACCCAGCAATTGCACTACTAGGTATTTATCCACAGGATACAGGTGTGCTGTTTCGAAGGGACACATGCACCCCCATGTTTATAGCAGCACTATCAACAATAACCAAAGTATGGAAAGAGCCCAAATGTCCATCAATGGATGAATGGATAAAGAAGATGTGGTATATATATACAATGGAGTATTACTCGGCAATCAAACAGAATGGAATCTTGCCATTTGCAACTGCATGGATGGAACTGGAGGGTATTACGCTAAGTGAAATTAGTCAGAGAAAGACAAAAATCATATGACTTCACTCATATGAGGACTTTAAGAGACAAAACAGATGAACATAAGGGAAGGGAAACAAAAATAATATAAAAACAGACAGGGGGACAAAACAGAAGAGATTCATAAATATGGAGAACAAACTGAGGGTTACTGGAGGGGTTGTGGGAGGGGGGATGGGCTAAATGGGTAAGGGGCACTAAGGAATCTACTCCTGAAATCACTGTTGCATTATATGCTAACTAATTTGGATGTAAATTTAAAAAAATAAAATTAAAAAAATTGTTTTAAATTTTTTAAAAGTTTATTTACTTATTCTGAGAGAGAGAGAGAGAGAGTTGGAGGGAGGGCCAGAGAGAGAGAGAGGGAGAGAGAATCCTAAGCAGTCTCCAGGCTCTGAGTTGTCGGCACAGAGCCTGCCATGGTGCTCGAAATCATGAACCATGAGCTCTTGACCTGAGCCGCAGTCGGATGCTTAACCGACTGAGCCACCCACGTGCCCCCCACAAAAAATTTTGTAAATGAAGATTTATTCTCACAAACAGAAGTGTCTTCAACTGCATAATACAGCATACAGATGCACACTTTTGGGAAAAGAAGCAAGAGGCTTGGACCAGAAACAACTTGGATTAGAACTTCAACACTTGTAGTAAATAACGTCCGTGTCATGGCACAAACTGATAAAACTGTAACTAAGGTTAAGGCACCTTTCTATCTCTTTGTTCTCATGGCCTCAGAGTGGTTTGTGATTTGTTTGTTTGTTTGTTTTGTAAAGAGGAGACGGGCTATTTGAAGAGGTTTCTTGTTTTCTTCCATTTTGAGTTCCTGAAGAAGGAAAGCAGCTGTCATTTCTGATTTCTTACGGACATTTACCCTTTTGTCAGGCGTCTCTTTTCAAACTCTGAGCTGCCCCTCCCACGGGACAGGTGTTTATCAGGCCCAGGATTTACCAGCCAGCCTTGGAAAGGATGTTGTTAAATGTTATACATTATTTGAGTAGCCAGCTTTTTTTTTTTTTAAATAGGCACGTCTTCATTGTATGCCAATTTCATAATAATACGTATTGTTTATTCTTCCTTTACCACTGAAGCTGGGAAGGATAGTCTTTTTTCCCTCTGGAGGGAAAAAATAATTGATATCACCACCTCCATCCCCTGCCAACGCGTTAGTGACAAGAGGCACCCACTCTGGGGGCCACTTATATTTTAGTTGTAACACAATAACGCGTCCTGGCCTTGACCAGCTTTTTCTTGAAAACAAATCAAAACAAACTCTTTTATCTTACAGGGTGTTTCAAGTATCTAGAATATATTTAATACATTCTAAGGGACAGATTTGCTTTGCGGTATGGGCGAATCATTAATACAGAGCTAAATCTGTAGGCATGCATTCATTTTTAAAAATGTTTTCTTTAATTTTGAGAGAGCGTGAGCAGAGGAGGGGCTGAGAGAGAAGGGGACAGAGAATCTGAAGTGGGTTCTGCGCTGACAGCAGAGAGCCTGATGTAAGGCTCGAACTCAGAAAGGGGAGATCATTACCTGAGCCAGGGTCAGCGGCTCAGCCAACTGAGACACCCTGCATTCATCAGTGTTTATGGTACGAAATGTTGGGGCGCCTGCCTCACTCTCAGTAGTGCAGATATTGCAATACAAAAACAATAACTAAACAGTTTCTTTCCTTGTTTCCTTGGAGTTTTCAGTCTAAAATGAGTGGTAGATTTTAAACAAATAATCCTAGCAACAAATATTTTGGGAGAGTTGCAGGTTTACTCACACTGTACCCCCGTGTGGACAGATAAAAAAGGCCCCTCATTTTCCCAAACTGATCTAATTGTTTCCAAAGCCACCTGCTGGGTTCTGGAGAGCATTTAAAAATGTATTCCAGTCTGTTAAACTCAGTTCAATTCAGTTCTTCAATCAGTTCCCTTTGGAGAATCCATTTTTTTCAGATTTCCTCATCTTCAAGGACTTCTTTCCAAAATGGCCACTGGGCATGAGGAGGCTTATGTGACTGCAGCCTGGAGGGAAGGGGTGACAGACTGTCACTATCTGGGGTGTGATCAGCGAGGTCATCTTTGGCTGAGGGATCCTTCGAACGGGTGCTTGTTCTGTGTCTAAACTGTGGTGGTGCTTATGTGAGTCTGTACACGTGAAAAATTGTATAGGACTAAACACAGACACACACACACACACACACACACACACACACACACACACACTTGAGGGCATGTAAATTGGTGAGACCTTGCTGCTGATGAATTGCAGTCCTGTCCATTTGCAGATCGTGATACCGTGCTGTAGATCCGCAGGTTATTACCATTGATGAAACTGGGTAAAGGGCCCAGGGGAGCTCTCCACACTGTTACAACTGCGTGTGAATCTAGAATTAGCTCCAAATTAAAAGTTTGTTTCCTAAAAAAAAAAAAAAAAAGGAAGAAAGTTAAGAGTTAGCCATATGAGGAATATTCCAGGCAAAGGAAGACAAAGGAAACTGCTTATTATGGAAAGGCCTGGAGGGGGAAAGGGCTGCCAAGTTGAGGGAACTAAAAGAGAGTGGCCAGAGCTCTGGGACCAAGGGGAGGGCGGGTGATGAGTCTGCCCACTGGAGGCTCTACAGTTACCACAGCTATTTTAGATTCTATCTTTTTTAGGGGGGTGCAGGGGAGGGGGAGTAGTGAGGGGGAAGGGGGAGAGAGAGAGATTCTTAAGCAGGCTCCATGCTCAGCACGGAGCCCTATGCAGGGTTCGATCCCATGACCCTGGGATCATGACCCCAGCTGAAATCAAGAGTCCAACACTCAACCCACAGAGCCACCCAGGAGCCCCTGGATTTTATCTTAAGTGCCACTGCGGGATTTGAAGCGGGACAGTGACGTGAGCAGATCTATCTTTTGAAACATCCCTGGCCATGTGGAGAATGTCGGGGTGGGGCGGGGGGCGGGTAAGTCATAAGTGGGGAAGGAAGATTTCTGCAGAGATCCAGGTTCCAGAAGATTCTGACTTGGATTGGTTGGCTCAGTAACTTGGAGAGTTATGGCCGATTTTTAGAGGTATTTTGCAGGTAGAATTTGCATCATATAGTATGAAATGTACCCCGACGGGTAAAGAACAAGGAAGTGTCAAAGAAGACCTCTTTCTTTCTATCTTTAATTTTTAAAAATGTTTATTTACTTTTGAGAGAAGAGAGAGAGAGAGAGAGAGAGTGAGAGAGGCATGAGCTGGGGGAGGGGCAGAGAGAGGGAGACACAGAATCTGAGGCAGGCTCCAGGCTCCCAGCTGTCAGCACAGGGCTTGACCTCACCAACTGCAAGATCATGACCTGAGCCGAAGTCAGAGGCTCAACGGACGGAGCCACCCAGGCCCCCAGAAGACTTCTGTATTTCTGAAGTGGTGAACTGGGTGGAGAGAGGTGCTTTACTGAAATGGGAGAATGGGGGAGAAGCACGTTTGCAGGGACATCAGGATGAGTTTATTTGTATCCCAAAACCACACTGTTCTACATATAGAGCTTCTAAGTACATTTAATATCTCTGGGACAACTTCACTTTTCTTTCTCAGACTTTCCCTGGCTTTCCATACCTTTTTTACGTTATCCTATGATTAGACTTAGTTTAACTAGTTAAAAAAAATTCACGCTGGCAGGGGCACTTGGTTGGTCAGTCGGTTAAGCGTCTGACTCTTGATTTTGGCTCTTGATTTGGCTTGAACTGATTGAAGAAGTGAATTGAACTGAGTTTAACAGACTGGAATACATTTTGGGCTCTGCCCTGACAGCGTGGAGCCTGCCTGGGATTCTCTGTCTCTTCCTCTCTCTCTCTCTGCTCCTCCCCTGCTCGATCTCTGTCTCTTTCTTTCTCTCATAAATAAACATTAAAAAATTATTTTTAATAAATAAAAAATTACTGGGCGCCTGGGTGGCGCAGTCGGTTAAGCGTCCGACTTCAGCCAGGTCACGATCTCGCGGTCCGTGAGTTCGAGCCCCGCGTCGGGCTCTGGGCTGATGGCTCGGAGCCTGGAGCCTGTTTCCGATTCTGTGTCTCCCTCTCTCTCTGCCCCTCCCCCGTTCATGCTCTGTCTCTCTCTGTCTCAAAAATAAATAAAACATTAAAAAAAAAAAAAAAATTTAAAAAAAAAAAAAAAATTATTTAAATTCATGCTGGCATTTTTATTGGGATCACAATAAATATGTAAGTTAACTTAGAGATAATTGATACCTTTATAAGGTTAACTCCTTTCTATAGAAGATAATATATCTCTCCATAGTTCAAGTCTCCTTTGGGGGGGACCTCAATAGTATTTTTTTTCTCAATAGTATTTTTAAGTTTTCTCTAATTCTTGTACATTTCCTTTTAAGCTTATTTTTAGTTCATTCATCTCTTGTTGCTATTGTAAATGAGGTCCTTTTTCCCCAGGATATCTTAAAACTGCGTATTGTTTGTACATTTGAAGGGAATTGATTTATTTTGCAGTTTTCTGTCTACTTTACTGATTTCTCTAACTGAACTAGTTTTTTCGATTATTTTGAGGTATCCTAGATATACAACAATATCACTTGCAAATAATGATGATTTTACCTTTTCCTTTCTTAATTTTTATACCTCTTATTTTTTCTGCTAGTATCCTGGCCTTGGCTAGTATCTCAAGGCATTGTCAAATAATGGTGAGAGTAATGGACATTTTTGTCTTGTTCCTGACTTTAAGGGGACTGTTTTAGGGTTTTTTCCATAAGCATTATGGTAGTTTGGGCAAGATAAATACATTTTTTTATCATGCTAACAAATTACCTTCTAATGATTTATCTATTCAGAATCCTCAAGAGTGGATGTTTATCAAATGGATTATCTATGAAGATAATGATAATATTTTTTCTTTTAAGGGGAAATTGCTTTAATACTGAATATCTTTATTCAACTATGCCTGCATTCCCAAACTAAACTTCACTTGGTTTAAAGAGTGCCTTTTTGAGGCGCCTGGGTGGCTCAGTCAGTTAAGTGTCCGGCTCTTGGTTTTGGCTCAGGTCACGATCTCATGGTTTGTGAGTTTGAGGCCTGTGTCAGGTTCTGTGCGGAAGGTGCAGAGTCTGCTTGGGATTCTCTTTCTCTTCGCCTTTCTCTCTCACAAAATAAATAAGTAAAGTTAAAAAAAAAAAAGAAAGAAAGAACGCTCTTTTAATATCTGCTGGATTCTGTTTGTGAATATTTTATTTAGGATTTTTGCATCAGTGTTTATAAGTAAATTTGGTCTGTGGTTTCCTTTTTGTGCTATTGTTGTCAGGATTTGGTTTGCTAGCTTTATACAAAGAACTTAAAGATATCCTTCTCTTTCTCTGCATTGGAACAGTTTGAAATTGCACTGGAGCATCTGTTCCATAAAGGTTTGGTGGAAATTCTATGAAAGCTTTGAGCCCGGTTCTTTGCAGGGGCCGGGGGTGGGGGCGGCTAGGAGTGTTAAAAACAAGACAACGGGCTCAAAATGGAGTCATTTGTGCTAAGTCCCATGTCACTAACCAAGACTTTGCTTAATTATGATTTCAGCTCTCCCAGAAATGGAATCTAAAACCAGTCAATCAGTAATCATCTGATCCTCACTCATTAGGTTATCTGCCTGATAGACCTATGCCATCCCCTAGAGGAAAGTCACCTTGCCATACCCAATGTGATTTTTATAATTAGAATTCCCATGTTCCTGCTCCCTTTTGCCTATAACAGTCTTTCATTTTATACAGCATCTTGGAGCCCCTTTCTATCTGCTACAAGGGATGCTGCCTGATACATGGATCATTGAATAAAGTCAATAAGATCTTTAATATTTATTCAGTTCAGTTTTTTTTTTTTAATGGGGGAGTGTCCATGAGAGTTAATAAATAGCCCTTGCACAAATTTATGTTTCTTCTATGGTAAACGTTCTGCTCAGATTTCCTGGGGGCACCTGGGTGGCTCAGTGGGTTGAGTGTCCAACTTTGGCTTGGGTCACGATCTCGTGGTTTGTGGGTTTGAGCCCTGCATCCGGCTCTGTGCTGACAGCATGAAGCCTAGAGCTACTTCAGATTCTGTGTCTCCCTCTCTCTCTCTGCCCCTCCCTGCTTGTGCTCTGTCTCTCCCTGCCTCTCAAAAAATGAATAAATGTTAAAAAATTAATAAATAAAATAAAAAAAATAGATTTCCTGTCTCTCCTCAAATCAGTTTCATAAAATTACATTTTCCTGGAATTTCCCTTCATTTAGGAATTCAGATTTATATGCATATACTTAAGAAAAGTAGTCTCTCATGATTCTTTTCATTTCTTCTGTAACTGTGATTATTTCCCCCTTTGCATTTTTTTATTTTGTGAATTTGTGCTTTTGTCTCTTATGATTAGGTAGCTAATTATTTATTTTATTTATTTTTATTTTTATTTTTTTATTTTTTGATGTTTATTTATTTTTGAGAGAGAGAGAGAGACAGAGCATGAGAAGTGGAAGGGCAGAGAGTGGGAGACACAGAATCCAAAGCAGGCTCTAGGCTCTGAGCTGCAAGCACAGAGCCTGACACGGGGCTCGAACCCACAAACCGCCAGATCATGACCTGAGCCGAAGTCGGACACTTAACCGACTGAGTCACCCAGGAGCCCCAATTTTATTGATTTTTTTAAAAAAAGAACCTGCTTTTTATCTGTTTTACCATTTAAAACTTTCTACTCTTCGACCAGCAAAACTAAAAGGCAACCGACAGAATGGGAGAAGATATTTGCAAACGACATATCAGATAAAGGGTTAGTATCCAAAATCTACAGGGAACTTATCAAACCCAACACCGGAAAAACAAATAATCCAGTGAAGAAATAGGCAAAAGACATGAATAGACATTTCTCCAAAGAAGACGTCCAGATGGCAACCGACATATGAAAAAATGCTCAACATCACTCATCATCCAGGAAATACAAATCAAAACCACATTGAGCTACCACCTCACACCTGTCAGAATGGCTAACATTAGCAACTCAGGCAACAACAGATATTGGCAAGGATGCAGAGAAAGAGGATCTCTTTTGCACTGCTGGTGGGAATGCAAACTGGTACAGCCACTATGGAAAACAGTATGGAGGTTCCTCAAAAAACTAAAGATAGAACTACCCTATGGTCCAGCAATCGCACTATTAGGTATTTATCCAAGGGATACAGGTATGCTGTTTCAAAGGGGTACATGCACCCAATGTTTATAGCAGCACTATCAACAGTAGTCAAAGTGTGGAAAGAGCCCAAATGTCCATTGATGGATGAATGGATAAAGAAGATGTGGTGTGTGTATATATATATATATATATATATATATATATATATATATATACACAATGGACTATTAGTTGGCAATCAAAAAGAATGAATTCTTGCCATTTGCAACTACGTGGGTGGAACTAGAAGGTATTATGCCAAGCGAAATTATTCAGAGAAAGACAAATATCATATGACCTCACTCACATAAAGATGTTAAGGTCCAAAACAGATGAACATAAGGGAAGGGAAGCAAAAATAATATAAAAACATAAGAGACTCTTAAATATAGAGAATAAATAGAAGGTTGCTGGAGGGGTTGTGGGAGAGGGAATGGGCTACATGGGTCAGGGGCACTAAGGAATCTACTCCTGAAATCGTTGTTGCAGCATGTGCTAGCTAACTTGGGTATAAATTATAAAAAATAAACAAATTACAGAAAGTTAAAAAAATTCTACTCTTTATTCATTTCTTCTTTCTTTGGCTTTATTTTATGGTTCTTTTTCTAGCTTATTGAAACAGATACTGTATTCATTAGCTTTTATTTTTTAAGATTAAGATAAGTATTTCGGTCTATAAATTTTGGTTCTACAATAATATATTTTTACTATGACTATCTTTTCAATTTCTGTTTTAATTTTCTTTTTTACATAAGAACTGTTTGAAAAAAGTTTTAAAATTTCCAAGAGGAAGGATACTTTGTTTTGCTTATTTTTGTTATCTAGTTTTACAGTTAATTTCTAGTTTACTTTGTATTGTGATTAGAGATTGTACTAGTTCAGTTTTTTGGAATTTATTGAGATTTTCCTGGTAGTCAATTTATATGAATGCTCTGTGGGTATTTGAAAAAGAAAATGAATTGTCTCTTTCCAGGGTGGACTTATTTACATATTTTTAATTCACTTGATCTGTTTGAGTCAGGAGGGATGAGGGAAAGGTTCCTACTTCTAATGTGTTTCTATTAATTTTTGTAATTCCTGTAGTTCTTCCTTAATGAATATTGAGAAAATTATTTGCCATATAGATATTTTGAATTATTACATTTTTACTGTGGATTGGAGCACCTATCATTAAAAAGGAGCCTTCTTTTATTCTTTTGTTCTTCTTGCCCTAAATTCGAACTTGCATGATATTTGAGATAATTCCCTTATTTTTAAAAATATTTATTTATTTTGGGGAGACTGCAAGTGAGGGAGGGGCAGAGAGAGGGGGACAGAGGATCCAAAGCAGGCTCTGCGCTGACAGGCTGACAGCAGCGAGCCCAATGTGGGGCTGAAACTCACAACCTGCGAGATCACAACCTGAGCAGAAGTTTGGCTCTCAACCCACTGAGCCACCCAGATGCCCCTATAATTCCTTTCTTTTAATTTACCTGATATTCTTTCATCAATCTCTTATTTTAAAAGTCACCTTCAAGTAAATTCTGAGTCACTTTGTTTTGGGTATATCTTTTTGATCCAGAAAATATTAAATTTTGCCTTGTGATACAATATACTTGTCTTCTTTAATAGGTAAGTTTAACCCATTTACATTTATTGATATTACAGGTAATGTTAGATCTAATCTTGGCATCTCAATTTCATGCTGTGTTTTCTGTCATCATTATCTTTAAAGTATCTTCTACTACATGATCTGTCTTTGCTTGTTTTAGGGAGAAGTTTTATCTGACAATTTGGAAATTAAAATTTTTTTCTAGTGATTTCCTTTATAATTATAACTTTATAGAATATTTTTAATCCACTTGGTCATTAGACAGTATATTCTGTCTCCCAGTTGTGAGAAACATGAAAGTAATATATGTGCACATTTCTTCCTTCCACTTTACCAGCCAATTTTATTTGATTATATTTTTCCTATTCTTTTAACCTTTGTATTTTTATGTATATGATGTGTCACCTTTACATTGTTTCTTTTGATTGTCTGCTAAGAAATCATCTAACTGACACACTCTGTACTTTCTATGGGCTACATAGAAATGTCTCTCTTTGTTGATAATAGTACCTCTGATCTGGAAATGATTTTTGTGTGCTATTAATATAGCCATTTCAGATTTCTTTTTATTAGAATTTGTATGGAATGTCTTTTTCCATCATTTTACCTTCATTCTTTTCATGTTTTAAAGTTTTACAAGACCCATAGCATATAGTTGAGTCTTGTTTTGTTGTTGTCTATTTTTTAATCCAATCTCTACTTTTTGGTTGGAGTGCTTAGTCCATTTATATTTAACATAATTATTGATAAAGTTGGATTTGAACTGCCATTTTTCTCCTTGTTTCTATTTGTCTCAGCCTATTTTTGTTCCTTGGTTTCTCCTTTTGTGCCTTCTTTTGTTTTAATCAGATATTTCTTAGTCCAAAATTTAATCTCCCTATTGGCTATTTAACTATGCCACTTTGCATTATTATCTAGGTGTTTCTCTAGATATTATCCATATACTGATCACATAACAGTATATTTAACATTGAATTATTTCAAGTACAATACAGGAATTTTGAAACCATAGTGTTCTATTTACCCAGTCCTTTGTGTGGTTGTTTCACATACACACACACATTTTCATGCTCTATTATTAGATTCATACACATTTAGGATTGCTATGTCTGCTTGGAGAATTGACCTCTTTATCATTATGCAACACTTCTCTCTATCCTCGATAATTTTCCTTGTTCTGAGGTCTGCTTTTCATGAAGCTAATATGCTACTCAAGCTTTTTGTTAGTGTTAGCATGGTATATCTTTCTCCATCCCTTTACTTTAAACTACCTGAATCTTTATATTAATTTTTTTTATAGAACACGTATAGTTGTGTCTTGTTTTTTTTTACCCACTCTGACAATCTCTCTTAATTAGTGTATTTAGATCATCCACATAGCTGGATTAATATCTACCATATTTGTGACTGTTTTCTATTATTGCACTTGTTCTTTGTTTCTTTTCTCATCCCTCTCATTCTTATTTCTCTAATCTTAATTTTTTAAAGTTTATTTATTTATTTATTTTGAGAGGGCAGGGAAGGGGAAGGGGCAGAGAGACAGAGGGAGAGAGAGAGAGAATCCCAAGTAGGCTCCAGCACAGAGCCTGATGCAGGGTTCAAACCCATGAACCACGAGATCATAAACTGAGCTGAAAACAAGAGTTGGGTGCTTAACCAACTGAGACACTGAGTCAGGCACTGACACTGGGTCAGTGACACTGACACTGGGTCAGGCACTCTCTGACTTCTCTGATTTTAACTGAGTATTTTGTTTGATTCCATTATATCTCTTCTCTTAGCATATCAATAATACTTGTTTTTAAAAAATATTTTAGTTGTTGCCCTAGAGTTTGCAATATACATTTTTAATTGATCTAAATCAGTTAAAACTGATTTATACTGCTTTGCATGTGATGTAAGAACTTTATAATAGAGTATTTCCAAGCCTTCTCTCTGGCCCATGTGACATTCATTTCACTAATCTGTGTGCTATAATTACCCAAAACATTGTTACTGTTATTTAACAGTAACAGTTATCTTTTAGATCCGTTATGAAAAAGAAAAATAAAAGATTTTACCTTACCTTCATTTATTCCTTCTCCTACACTCTTCCTTTATTTATGTAGATTTGTATTTCTGAATTATACCATTTATCTTATCCCTCAAGAACTTCTTTTGTCAATAATTTCTTACAAAATAGGTCTTCTGGTGACTTCCCTCAGTTTTAGTTTGTCTCAGAAAACCTATATCTCTCTTTCACTTTTGAAGGATAGTTTTTTTGAATATAGACTTCCATGTTGGTGATTTTTTTCTTTTAATACCTTAAATATTATATTCAACTCTCTTCTTGATAGTATTTTTTAAAGCATATCTCTCTTTTTTTTTTTTTTAGTTTATTTATTTATTTTGAGAGAGAGAGAGAGAGAGGAACAGAGGGAGGGAGAGAGAGAAACCCAAGCAGGTTCCAAGCTCAGTGCAGAGCCTGACACAGGGCTTGATCTCATGAACCGTGAAATCATGACCTAAGCCTAAGAGTGGGATGCCACCTGAGCCACCCAGGAGTCCCTTTATGGCATGGTTTCTGATAAGAAGTTCACTATAATTCTTTCTCTTGTTGTATAGGCAAGTTGTTTTATTTCTCTAGCTTCTTTCAAAATTTTCTTATTGTCTTTCTTTTTTTGGGTTTTGAACATGATATGCATAGATAGGCTCTTTAGGTATTGGCATTTATTCTTGCTTAGTGTTTTCTGAGATTCCTGGATCTCTGTTTTGGTGTCTGCCATTAATTTTGGAAAGGCTTTGGCCATTATTTAAAATATTTTTCTTACTCTGTTCTCTTTTCTTCTGGTAGTCTAATTACATGTATGTTATAGCTTTTGAAATTGTCTTACAGTTCTTGAATATTCTGGGGGTTTTTTTTCATTATTTTTTCTCTTTGTATTTCAGTTTGGGAAATTTTCTATTGACCCATCTTCAGACTCACTGATTCTTTGCTTGGATGTGTGCAGTCTACTGAAGAACACAAGAAAGGCATTCTGCATTTCTATTACAGTGTTCCCAATTTCTAGTTTTCCTTTTGTTTTTGTTTTTTTCTTAGAGTTTCCCTCTCTCTGCTTATATTACCATCTGTTTTTTTGCATGATGTCTAATTTTTCTCAAACATCATCAACCCAGTAATCATAGGTATTTTAATTTCTCTGACAACTTCATAATCTTTGTCATATGGGTCTGATGGTGATGCTTATTTTGTCTTTCAGACTGTATGTGTTTGTTTGTAATTCTGCTATATTTCACAATGTTTGTTCCTTCCCTGCCTCTGCCAGAGCCATGAGGGGATATTTCTTGGCTTTCCACCATGAAAGCCTGATGAGTTTTCTGGAGATAAAAACCATGAGAAGGTAGAGTCTCCCTGCCCCCCAAGACTGTATCCTTCATGGGGCGCCTGGGTGACTCAGTTGGTTAAGTGTCCAACTTCGGCTCAGGTCGTGATCTCGCGGTCTGTGAGTTCGAGCCCCGCGTTGGGCTCTGTGCTGACAGCTCAGAGCCTGGAGCCTGCTTCGGATTCTGTGTCTCCCTCTCTCTGACCCTCCCCGTTCATGCTCTGTCTCTCTCTGTCTCAAAAATAAATAAACGTTAAAAAAAAAAAAAAGCATTTCTTAAAAAAAAAAAGACTGTATCCTTCAAGAGTTTCTCACTCTCATGCATCTCTACATTCAGCCTCTAGCAATTTGTCAAAACTCTTATTTAAGTGTCTCTACCAGTTTATGGCTTCACTGGCTTCACCTCAGGATAAACAGATTTCCTTGTGACTCTCTGGATTCCCCTGTCTCTCCAGATTTTGGGGTGGCAGTTTGCTCTACAATCTCAGTGCTCTGATGCATCCAACAGAAATCATTAATTTTTACTTTGTTTAGCTTTTCATTGTTGTAAAGTTGGAAGAGATAACTTCTAAGCTCTTCATATGTCTAAGCTGACACTGAAAGTCAATTACCCTCTATATAATGTCTTATTTTCTCTTGCTGATTTCAAGATTTTCTCTTTATCATTGGTTTTTTTGTAGTGCGGAAGTCTGTGCCAGAATGTGGTTTTCCTTGTATTTATCCAACTTGGGGTTTGTAGAGTTTTATCAGATACTTAACCAGATATTATTCATATTTTACCAGATGTGGGGACTTAGTAATTTTTATCTTCATATTCTCTCTCTCTCTCTTTCTCTCAACTCTCTCTTGCTCTCCTCTTTTTGGGATCCCAAGCAAACATTATGTTGGATGTTTGATATTGTTTTATAGGCCTCTGAGGTTCTGGCTTTTTCTTCACTTGCTTTTCTTTCTTCTCTTTGGGTTGGATAGTGTTTATTTGGGTTGGATAGTATTTATTTGTCTTCCTTCAGCTCAGGTCATGATCTCGCGGTCCGTGAGTTCGAGCCCCGCGTCGGGCTCTGTGCTGACAGCTCAGAGCCTGGAGCCTGCTTCAGATTCTGTGTCTCCCTCTCTCTCTGTCCCTCCCCCCATTCGTGCTCTGTCTCTCTCCCTCCCTCAAAAATAAATAAACATTTAAAATATTTTTTTTTAATTAAAAAAACCATTGTCTGCTGAATTTAACACCCAGGTCCAGTTTCAGAAAGGGTCCGTCCATAAACGGTCTTTTACCCTGAATATAAGCCATCCTTTCCTGTTTCTTTGTGTGTCTGTTAGTGTTACATTCTTCTAATGATTGTTGGATTTTGTTCTATTAAGGAGTCAACTTGCCTTAATTCTAAGTATAAGCTTTGTCTCCCTTATATAGTGCAGCAGCTGATATCTCTGCTCAGGATTTTTCAGTTTCCAGCTGCTGCTTTCACAGTCTTGCCTCTGAGAGTGTTCTCCACCTTTGTAGTATGAAGTCGGCCAAGTTCGGAAAGAGTTTATTCTCAGACTCTGGATCTTGTTCTCTCTGAGGTTTCCTTGCTTCCAGCTAATCTGCCAGCCCCAGCTCTGTCCTGTGAAACCACAGGCCTTATGGCTTCCAGCTTTATACCATATTGGGCTGTGCATGAGTTGGAAACACATATAGTCAAAAAAACAGCAAATACACATAATGCATCTGGGGCAGTTCTGGCTTTTGAGAACACATTCCTCTCTCTCATCTGCCTCTTATTTCTTTGAGCCCCTCAGAGCCTCTGTTACATATGCCTATCTTAGTTGTCAGCCAAAGATTTGGGTAGAATTTATACTCCTATATGGGCACCTACACTGTCTGTGGTTCTTCTGCTTCCAGCATTTCCTCCTAAATTTCCAGGTGTTCTGAAATCCTTAGCTCTATCTTTTAACTCCTTAGGCCAGTAAAACTTCAGCATTCTCCCGTCTAAGCCAAATTCAAGTTGGAAAATATACAGTCAAAATATACAGCAAATACAAATCTTATCCAGTGCAGTTCTTTTTCGAATGCAGATTCCTCTGTTGTTTCCACCTCCCATATTTTACTAGGACTGTCCCCACCTGCCCAGCAGAATCTCTCCCATTCATATAGTTTAGCAGTTAGCCAGGGATGTGAGCAATGTCCACATTCGTATTTTGGGGTTTATTCCTTCTGGAAGTTTCCTGACTTCAAGATATCACCCCTAAATAGTCTTCTCTTCTGCCAACATTGAACTCCATCTTCTACCACCTTTAGCCATGAAGGCTGTGATTTTTAGCAGTAGGATTTTCAGTTGGGGCAGAAATTTCAAAATAAGCCACAAACGTGCAATTCTTACTCTTACAGTCCTCTTTCAATAGTAAATTCCCCTGCAGTTACTACCTGCTTTAGTCACTTTCCAATATCTTCAGAAGGTTAAGAAAAAAAATTTGGGTGGGGGCGGCAGGTCGCCTGGGTGGCTCAGTCGGTGAAGTGTCCAACTTCAGTTCAGGTCATGATCTCAGGGTTCGTGAGTTTGAGCCCCTCCTCGGGTTCTGTGCTGATAACTCAGAGCCTGGAGTCTGCTTCAGATTCTGAGTCTCCCTCTGTCTCTGCCTCTCCCCTGCTCATAATCTGTCTCCCTTTGTCTCTCAAAAAATGAATAAATGTTAAAAAAAAAAAAAAAAAAGAGGGGCACCTAGGTGGCTCATTCGGTTAAGGGACTGACTTTGGCTCAGGTCATGATCTCACGGTTCTTGAGTTTGAGCCCCGCGTCGGGCTCTGTGATGACAGCTCAGAGCCTGGAGCCTCCTTCAGATTCTGTGACTCCCTCTCTCTCTGCCCCTTCCCTGCTCATGCTGTGTCTCTCTTCCTCTCTCAAAAATAAATAAACATTAAAAAAAAATTTTTTTTTAAAGAAAAAATTTTGACAGTTTTTTTTTAAGTTTATTTATTTATTTTGAGAGAAACAGAGACAGCACAGTGGGGGAGGGACAGAGAGAGGGAGACACAGAATCCCAAGCAGCCTCCACATTGTCGGCATGGAGCCCAATGTGGGGCTTGAACCCACAAAACCATGAGATCATGACCTGAGTCGAAACCAAGAATCAGTCTCCTAACTGACTGAGCCACCCAGGTGCCCCTTGACAGTTTTTATAAAACTTTGTGGGAGAAGCTTGATGGAAAACTTTATGCTCTAGGCATTATGGGAAATCCCAAAGAGGTGTTTTGTTTGCTATTTGCTTTTAACTTTTCTTTCCCTTTTTTTACATTGTGGTATCTTGATATCAATTCTGTAAGTTTTCTTTTTGAATACCTATCTTTGAATGACACAAGACCTTCCCGGACCAGTTCCTTAAAAGAGATTCATCTGGGAGGGGAGCCAGAGTAATTTTTCTTATCCTACAGGATTGAGCATGTGAGTGATTTCTTCGGTGATTTACTTTTTCCTCGACAACTGAGAGGGGAGGCTGAGGTCTGTTCACAATGCTATCTTTCTCCTCCATTCTGTCACACTGACAGAAAGCTCTCTAAAAATGTGGTTTGTCGATACGATCCCTTGTTCAGCCTCCATTTCCTCTGCTTTGCTTTGGAATCAAACTGATTGAAACTGTTGGCTCCCCATTGTTGCACTTCTTAAAAGTCTGCGTGTTTTTTTACTCAAGTATAGTAGACATACACTATCATATTGGTTCCAGGCGTACAACACGGTGAATCACCATTTATATACATTACAACGTGATCACCACGATGAATTTTGGGCATGCTCTGCATTTTTTTTTTTTTTTGCAATCCTAGTTGGCCTTCATTATTAGACAGCCCTTCCTGCTATTTTTTGATTTGGGCTTTCTAATGTTGCCCAGTTTTGTCAAGGATGATGTTGGCATGTCTGTTTCTTGTTCTTTTCGCTCCTTTCGGTTGGTTTCTCAGAGAAACTGGCAGAAACACTGAACTAACTTTACCACTTACAACTAGAAGCAATCTAGTTGTACGTTTTTCAAACTTTCCACTTTAAAATAATTGTAGACGCCCGTAAAGTTGTAAGAGATAGTGCAGAGAGATCCTGTGAACATTTTACTCAGCGTCTCCAGTGATAACATCTTGCAAAACTGTAACACAATACGTAACCAAGGCACTGACATTGAAACAGCCAAGATACAGAACATTTCCATCACCACAGAGGTCCCTCCTGTTTCCCTTTGATAGACACACCCACTTCCCTCCACTACATCCCCCTCCTTAACCCCAGGCAGCCACTAATCTGTTCCCCATTTCTATGATTTCAAGAATGTCATAGTCTCTGGCCATACCACACTGAATGCTCCAATCTTGATCTCATCTGATCTCACAAGCTTCGCAGGATCAGGCCTGGTTAGTATTTGGATGGGGACTGCCCAGAAATACCAGGTGCTGTAGGCTTAAAAAAAAAAAAAAAAAAAAGTTACATAAATTGCACAGTATATACCTTTTTGCATTGGCTTTTGTTACTCAGCAAACTTCTCTGGAGATTCACCTGGGTCGTTGTCTTTATCAATTGTTTATTCCTTTTTGTTGTTGAGTAGTATTATATTACAATATGTGCGGATGGGGGTGCCTGGGTGGCTCAGTCGGTTAAGCATCCGACATGGGCTCAGGTCATGATCTTGTGGTTCGTGAGTTCGAGCCCCGCATCGGGCTCTGTGCTGACAGCTCAGAGCCTGGAGCCTGCTTCGGATTCTGTGTCCTCCTCTCTCTCCGCCCCACCCCTGCTTGTGTTCTCTCTCTGCTCTTCAGAAATGAATAAACATTAAAAAAATTACAAAAAAATAATATGTGCGGATGTTAATCATATGTTAATAATACGTTAATAAGTATGGATATGCCAGTTTGTTTAACGATATACCTATTGAAGAATATCTGTCTTGTTTCCAGTTTGGGGCTTTAATGAATGACATTGCTATAAACATTCATATACAGGTTTTTGCATCAGCCTAAGTTTCCATATTTGTAGGATAAAGACCCAGGAGTAAAACTGCCGGATTGTATGGTAAAGGTATGTTTGATTTTTAAAGAAACTGCCAAAATGTTTTCCAAAGTGCTTACATCATTTTACATTACCATCAGTAATTTATGATCTCTCTCTCTCTTTTGTCTTATGATAGCATAAGACAAAAGGGTCCTGTGAGTTTTACTATTTTTATTTTAGCCATTCTGACAGGTATGTTGTGATAGCTCATTGTGGTTTTAATTTGCACTTCCCTAGTAGCTAATAACGCTGAACACATTTTCATATGCTCGTTTGCCATCTGTATTTCCTCTTTGGTGAAATGTCTCTTTGTGTCTTTTGCTCATTTCCTAACTGTTGGGATTTTATTGTTGAATTTTGAGATTCTTTATTCCTTTTTCAGATATGTGGTTTGCAAATATTTCTCCTGGTTTGCACGTTATCTTTTCCTCTTAGCACGGTCTTTTGCAGAGCAAGGTTTTTTTATTTTGGTGAAGTTCATTTTATTAATTTTTAATTTTGTGGAGCATGCTTTGGTGTCAAGTCTAAAGAACTTTTTGCCTAGCCCTGTATCCTGAAGGTTTTCTCCTTTTTTTTTTTTGCTGAAAGTTTTATAAGATTTACATTTTACATTTAAGTCTGTGATCCATTTTGAGTTAACTTTTGTATAAGATGTGAAACTTATGTTGAGGTTTTTCTGTTTTGTTTTGTTTTTGCCTATGAATGTCCAGGTGGAAAGGTGATCTTCACTTCATTGAATTGTTTTTGCATTTCTGTCAAAAATCAGGTGAGTATATGGGGCGGGTGGCTCAGTCTGTTAAGCATCCAACTTCAGCTCAGGTCATGATCTCACGGTTCATGGGTTTGAGCCCCGCATCCGGCTCTGTGCTGACAGCTTGGAGCCTGGAGCCTGCTTCAGATTCTGTGTCTTCCTCTCTCTCTGCCCCTCCTCCACTCATGGTCTGTCTCTGTCTCAGAAATAAACATTTAAAAAAGAATTTAAAAATATCAGTTGGGTATATTGTATGGGTCTGCTTGTGGGTTTTCCATCTTTCTTATTGATTTACATGCCTATCCCTTTGCTAACACCACAGGGCTGTGATTACTGTAGATGAATGACAAGGCTTAAAAATGGGTTGACTGATTCCTCCCATTTTATTCACCTTTTTCAAAATGATCTTACTCATTCTAGTTCCTTAGCCTCTAAGCTTTATAGTTTAGAATAATCTTGTCCACCCCTCCCCAGCTCATGCTTTGACTGTCTCTCTCAAAAATAAATAAACATTAAAAAAAATTTTTAAAACAGCAACAACAAAAAACCAAAATAGAATAATCTTGTCCACATTAAAACAAAGCTTGCTAAGATTTTGTTAGAAAATTGCATTAAACCTGTATATTAATTTGGGGAGAATTGATGTTTTTTACCATGTTGTGTCTTCCAATCTACAAACAGGATATGTCTTGCCACTTCTGTCTTTTATCAGTGTTTGGGTGGCTTTCAGCATCCAAGTGTTATCCCTATTTTGTTAGATTTATAACCTAAGTATTTCATTTTATTCTGAGTGATTGTAAATCGTATTACATTTTTAATCCTGGTGTCCACATGTTCATTGTGAGTATATAGAAATACGTTACATTTTTGTTTGTTTATCTTCCATTCTGTGACCTTGAATTCAGTTATTAATCGTAGGAAAGTTTTGGAGATTCGACAAGTTTTTGTTTTCATTTTTTTTTTTATGTAGGCAATTATGTCATCTGTAAACAGGGATAATTTTATTTCTTCCTTCCCAAACCACCTACCTTTTACACACTTTCCTGCCCGGCAGATAGCCTTGCTTTGCTCCTGAGATTATTGCAAAACCTTCTGTCTTTCACCATTAGGTATAATGTTAGGTGTAGGATTTTTATAGGTGCTCTTTAATAAGTTGAGGAAATATAGAAAATATAGAAAACTTACCCTGCTCGCACCGCTCTCTCAATCTTTCTCTCTAAAATGTATATATATTCTCTCTAATATATATTTAAATATATGATCTATATTTATATTTAAATATATCTATATATAGATCTATATCTAAAAATATATTTTGTATATTCATAAACTTATTATATTTATTAATCTTCAAATTTATTATATTTGTATTTTAGATACATATCTATATATTTTAAATTAAGTTTAAAAAACCATAAAACTCAAGGGAAGAAGGAAAGTATATTGTATTTACCCATATTTTTGTTTGCCAAGTTGTCTTCCTTCCTGATGTCCTAAGATTCCTTCCTTTATCATTTCCTTTCTGTTCAGAGAAATTCCTTTAGGGTAGATCTACTCGTGACAAGTTCTCTTTGTTCTCCTTCGTCTAAAAATGTCTGATTTTTTCTTCATGCTTGAAATATATTTTCCATGCATATAGGATTCTAGGTTGACAGTTCTTTTGTTGTAGCACTTAAAAATGTTGTACTACCTCCTTCCCTCCATGGTTTCTGATGAGAAATCCTCTGCATTTGAGTTGGTTTTCTCCTAAAGGTCATTTGTCTCATGCTGCTTTCCAGATTTTTCTTTGTCTTTAGTTTCTGGACAAAAACTATTATGTGTCTTGGTGTGGATTACTTTGGATTTTTCTATTTGGCGTTAGTTCAGCTCCTTGAATCTGCAGGTTTACGTCTTTTACAAAACTTGGGATCTTTTCAGCCATTATGTTTTCTAGAATTTTTTCGTTCCTGGCTTTTTTCTTTCCCTCTGAGATTCTGATGACACATAAGTTAGATCTTTTGTTATATACCCACAGATCCCTTAGGTTCTGCTTTGTTTTGTTTTGTTTTGTTTTGCAACTTTTTAGATTGGATAATTTCTCTTGTTCTATCTTACAATTTACTAATTCTTTCCTCTATGGCCCCTCCATTCTCCTGGTGAGCCCATCCATTGAGGCTTTTTATTTCAGTTATTGCCTTTTTGACTTTTAAAATTTCCATTTGGTTTTTCTTTGTATCTTGTGTTCTTTGCTAAGACTTGATATTTTTTTCATTTGTTTCAAGCTTGTTTGTAATTGCTTGTTGAAGCATTTTTATGAAGCATTTTATGACTGCTTTAAAAAAAATCTCCTGCCAGATAATTCTATTATCTCTGTCTCTTGGTGCTATCATTTATTAATGATCTTTTTTTCATTCAGTTTGAGATACTCTGTGGACTTGGTATGCTGAGTGATTTCCTATTAAAAATTGGACATTCTCATAATATATTAGGAGACTCCAAACCTTATTTAAATCTTCCAATTTAGCTTCTGACACCACTCCAGAAGGGAAAGGGGAGAATTCCAGGCAGGAGTAGTAATCCAGGTTTCCTGAGTTAGCTTCTGTTGAAACCTGAGGGCTTCTGTTTGGGGGTGGTGGGAGTTCCAGTTCCCAGTAGACCTCCACAGTTACTTCTCTGGGTAAAAAGGTTAGGAGTATATTGTTACAGTTCCCCATGTGGCCTCCAGTGGCACTAAGGGATGGGGAGGCTCACTGAGGCCCTCCAGGGATGAAAGTTTCTGCTCCCTACTCAGCCCTCTTTCACACAACTCCCCAGGGTGGGGATTGGGGTGTCTCATTACAGTCCAATGAGGATGGAAGTCTAGTCCCCCTGCCCTTGGACTTTGGCCATGGGTAGAGTATGGCCATGGCCATAGTTTTTTCTGAGGAGTTTGACTGGATTAGAGCTGTTATTATCCAAAAATTCTGTCTTGCTAAGCTGCCCCTTTCTTTGTCTTTTACCTAGAGAGAGCAGGCTTTTTTTTTTTTTTTTTTTTAATCTGTGCCCTTTGAGCTTAAGAAGCAACAACCTGGAAACACCAAAGTCTGCAATATATGAACTTACCAGTGTGTAATTCTTTAGTGTATTAGTTTGTTAAGGTTGACATAAGAAGTACCACAGACTGGGTGGCATACACAAGAGAAATTTATTTTCTCACAGTTCCGGAAGCTAGAAGTCCAAGATCAAGATGTCGGCAGGATTTGTTTTTTCTAAGGCTTGTAGATGATTGTCTTCTCCCTGTGTCCTCACACGCTGTGCTCATGTACCTCTGGTATCTTTTTATGTGTCCAACTTTCCTCTTCTTCTAAGGACACCAATCATATTGGATTACAGTCCTCCCTAATGACCTCATTTGACCTTAATTACCTCTTAACGATCCTGTCTCCAAATACAGTCACGTTTGGAGGAAGTGGGAGTTAGGACTTCAATATATTCATTTTATTTTATTTTTTATATTTTATTAGTTTTTCTTTTCTTAATGTTTAAATTTTCGTTAACGTACAGTGCACTATTGGTTTCAGGAATAAAATCCAGTGATTCATTACTTGTATACCATACCCAGTGTTCATCACAGCAAGTGCCCTTCTTAGTACCCATGACCCATCTAGCCCATCTCCCGCCCACCTTCTTCCATCAACCTATAGTTTGTTCTCTAGCATTAAGGGTTTGTTTCCCTCTCTTCTTTCCCCCCACTCTTCCCATATGTTCATCTGTTTTGTTTCTTAAGTTCCACATATGAGTGAAATCATATGGCATTTATCTTTCTCTGATTGACTTATTTCACTTAGCATAATACATTCTAGCTCCAGCCACGTCATTGCAAATGGCAAGATTTCATTCTTTTTGATGGCTGAGTAATATTCCATGGTGTATATAGACCACATCTTCTTTATCCATTCATCAGTTGCTAAAACTTGGGGTCTTTCCATAGTTAGGCTATTGTTCATATGCCTTTTAGAGAGGAACACAGTTTAGCTCATGACACTTTGGTCCCAAAGTCCCTGGTTTATCTGCCTCTTTTCCACCTTTCAGAGTCATTTATATTTGTTTTATGTATAATGTCCAGGGTTTTAGCTGTACTTAGTGGGAAGAATAGTGAAGGATATGTGTACTCTATCTTTCCAAAAGCAGAAGTCTCTCATTGAGTTGTCAGACTATTAAAACATATTTGATAGCCTAGGCAAGGTATGGACTGAGGCCAAAGAGCAGAGCTCTTTACAACGGAGCTCTTCAAATTCTCAGGCAATGGAGCTCTTACAAGGTGACTCAGCATAAGAGAAGAGTGACAAAAAAAATAAAAAGTTAAGTCCAAGTGTCGATGGAGCGTTGTAGTAATAAAGTTGCAAAGAACAAGGTACTAGGTGGGTTGGGTTGGGAGATCAAACAGAAGGCTCTCAACTAGCTAGAGTATCAGGAAAGGCTTGGTTCTGAGCACATTACCAGAACCTATCCAAGTTACCCATCCCAGGGCTGTGGGCTCACCTTGGGAATGGCTCTAGAGAGAATCTGAGGAATTATAATACTGTGGGGGTAAGACCACTCTTCTTAAGGATAAGGAACCCAGTACAGAGTATGACACAAAGAGAAAGCCACCTCTCATCCCATTGGATAGTTGTTGCATTGGCCAGCTGATAGGGGTTTGCCCCGAGACCAGCTGGGTCCATGCAGCAATACCTCTGGCAATGGCAGATGTCCTGCTACATTGACCAGAGTGACCTCCAACCCCTGGGCCCCTAGAGTGGCAGCCCTGGTGCTCATGAAGCTGAGATCAGCAGACACTGGAGGCCCAAATGGAGTGGTGGCTCTGATGACTATTGGGGCAGGTCCAAGCTTCCTCTGGCCCCAGCAGGCAGCAGCAGAGTCCCCTGAGCATGCCTAGGACTTCTCACATGTATCTGAGCAAGTTTATCCCTGGGAAAAAGCTGAATTTCCTGCTAGTCATGTAAGTGGCTACAGAAGCATCAAGATTTATGACATTGATGTAAAAATGACCTGACTTGTAGTTAGCGGGTACATTAAGGGAAGCACATTTGTCATTATTACAGCCCTTGTCGAGTCTCTGGGCTATGGCCAGGAGGGGAAATGTGGATTTGAAAAATGCAAACATCATTTCTTCTGCAGGAAGTACTCCAACACCTCCTGTTTCCCCACAGTCCTTCAGCCTGTCTGGATGCTACTTTGTTCCTAATCTTCGAGCCAGAATGGTGAGACATGCTATAGAAGTGCACGGAAGGGAAACTTATCTGGAGCTGAAAGGTAGCCGCTGGGGTCAGCACAACATATCCTGATTCCCACTTTCGTTTTCCGGGAGCAAAGGGAGGGCTGGACCTTCGCATGCGCTGCAGACACGCCCAGCACTGACCCTGGAATGTGCACGTATCTTCCTTTCATGAGCATCAGCTCTGTAGTCCCAGATTCGAACTTAGCACTTGATGGAGACGAAGGGTAGACTTTCTCCTTCCCTTGATGCTTCAGAAAGGCCCTCCTCAGGGACCCAAGGACTCTTAAGATGCAAGGAAGTGTCACTGTTACCTGTTATCTTGGGCAGATTCCCCAGGAAGAGGAAAGTGGCACCATTTTGGTGACAGTAGGCAAGAGCTATATGTAGTCCTACAATGACATCTTTGATTGTACTTAAAACTCAGGGGGCACCTGGGTGGCTCAGGTGGTTAAGCAACCAACTTGGGCTCAGGTCGTGATCTCACGGTTTATGGGTTTCAGCCTCACATCGGGCTGTGTGCTGATGGCTCAGAGCCTGGAGCCTGCTTTGGATTCTGTCTCCCTCTCTCTCTACCCGTCCTCCACTCACACTCTGTCTTTCAAAAATGAATAAACATTTATAAAAATGCAAAAGAATAAAAAACATTTAAAAATTAAAAAAAATAAAACTCCGACCATTTTTATCTCTGATTTTCTTTTCTAAAGGCAGTCCCTTTTAGTTACTACCAATAGCTTGAAGCAAGGACCCCATGGAGGAGACCCTACAATCCCGTACTACTCTATATTGCAGTAATTAGGCTTGCCCATTCCCTATTTTCAAACAGTAATGTCTTCAGTGTTTAGCGTGATCTTTCTAAAATGCAAATCTCATCTTGTCACACAGGGATAGATGCCTGACTTCTGTGCAGGGATAGATGTATACACCTTTATCAGTATGCTTATCATATCTTATTAAAATCCTGGTGTGCTTATCTGTCTTCTCTACTTGGCTATGAACTTAACAAGGAGAGGCACTGCCCATGTATAACTCATCTTACACTCCTGATACGTGGTCAAAAGCCTAAAACATAGTCTCCAAAAAATGCTTGTTAGTTAAACGAAAGATTGATGGAATGAAAGAATGAACTAACAGTCCACGATTTTTTATTCTTTTTTTAAACTTTATTTATTTATTTTGAGAGAGAGAGAGAGAGAGACAAAGAGAGAGCGAGTGGCAGAAAGAGAAGGAGAGAGAGAATCCAAACTAGGCTCCACACTGTCAGCACAGAGTCTGACTTGGACCTTATCCCAAGAATCATGAGATCATAACCTGAGCCAAAACCATGAGTTGGTCACTTAATGGACTGAGCCACCCGGGTGCCCCATGATTTCTTATTCTGAAGGACAATTTACCATGATATCACTTGCTTTATTTCTTAAGTGCTCAGACATAAAGTTTCAATTAAACTCAGTAAATATTTATAGGACACTTATATGCCAGTCCAGTACCCATGCTGGAGATATAAAGATTCAGAAGCATGGGGGCAGGGACCCTCAAGGGACCCTCCCAACCTGGAAAGTAATGGGGCCAACTGTCCTAGAGTAGATAAATATGGGCTAAAATAGTCTTACATCAGACAGTGTCAGTTTTTCCACCAGGAGGGTTCAGTCCAGGTCAGGTTCTCCTGCTAAACGAGTTATGAAGACAACATCTGGTCCTTTCTAGGCCATGATCCCAGACCAGGAAGCAGGTCTGGGCTTGATAATGCAGCTGTGGTGGCCCGCCCACACAGCCACAATAGGAGCCAAATGACCCTGGGACAAATGCAGAAGGTGGTCTGGTTGGAAAGGACTGGAAGGGAGGGCTGATGGAGAGGACACACGGGGGAAGCTGCCCTTTCCTGTAAGTTCTAGCCGAGATGTGTGGGTATTAGGAAGGACTTCGGGTTTGTCTTTTGGAGTGTTGACAGAATTATGGGGATGCCAAAGCCTCCAGGGTCACCAATGGTGCTGCCACTGGTAATGAAGACATTTATCCCCTACTAAAGTTTTACCACGGGCCTGTGACAGGGAGAGGACATAGGACTCTTCTCAGCATCTCAAAAATTATATGAAGTAGAAGAATATTGATTAGAAAGGGTCTTTTCATTTTCATCATTCCTTCAGAAGCTAGTAGGAGCTGTTACAGATTTCGGTTTAATAAGGAAGACGGGAAAGCTATCAATCAGTCCATTAAAAGCACTCAATTCCTTTTAATAATGACCCTTACTTCTGTCTCAATTCTTTAGTCATACTCACATACTCCATTATTGTCAGTCACGAAGTTCAGGAGAGAAGGTACGTGGCCATGGGAGAGCCAGACATAGCCAAGCACCAGTTGGGACATTTAGTCCCAGATGGCAGAGTGACCAGAGGTGAGCCTCAATCTGTGATGTAAACATATGATGGAAACTCCCATCGCCTCCCCTTTGTGAGAGGTTTTGACAGAGCAAGTGCACAGGAGACGTGAGAGAGAGACAGAGACAGAGACACTGAGAGAGATGAAGATAGAGACGGAGGGAGAGAGCGAGCGAAAGTGGGAGTAGGGAGGCGAGAGACAGAGAGACAAAGAGAGACTGACAAAGACAGAGAGAAATGGAGACAGGGAGAGCAGCGAGGGGACTCTCTGGAAGCCTGGTGTGATTCTGTCACGTTGCATTATCATCACAAAGAAATTAAATCTGAAGTAAAAAATGGCAAAGACTCCAAGAAAATAAGTCACGCAGAGTCACGAATGACCTAATTAAAACACCACTCTCTCCACTGCCATGTTCTATTTATAGCTGAAGTATGAGCGTTCTTGACAGGAAATATAAATTATAGCAGACCTAAGACTTTAAGGCAGTAGGTTCAGGTTTGCTTAATAAACCACCTCTGTGCTCCTGAAGTTGGATATTTTTATTCGTACGATTTTTCCATGTTAATGAAACCGTTAGTTCAGTTCTCCTTTCTGCATGAGGTGACATTCACGAGGTGTACTGGTTATTCAGGGACTGAGAGCAGAGGGGGAAAGGGTCTTTTCGTGTGAAACCTTTTGCTGAATACACACGCACTGTATATACACGACATTGTCCTCAATCTTCCTCAAGGCTTGTTCGCCACGCTGGTTTTTCAGGTTATTTGGTATCTGCTGTTTTCAGAGATCCTCGTAAGTAACTTTGTTATGTTTCACCGAAAACACAAAAAGCAAACCCATTAGAAAAACAAAATCCTGTAACAAGAAAGATCTAGAGCCTTATCCTAAATGTTAAGAGAAAAAAGCAGAATACGTACTGAGTAAGCAGACCCACATTTCTGTGTTTATTGATTTTCGAGAGGTGGGAGGAGACCCACATTTCTGAAACCCTATGCCAGCAAGCCCCTCATTGTCCCACGAGCCAGAACAGAAGGAAGCTTTCATGGAAGATTGCTTTATGGTTTTTTTGGGAAAAAGTATTTAAACAGGCCTTTTGGTTCTGTGAACTGTCCTTTCACCTGAGGATAGTTCAGATGTTTTTAAAGGAAAAAAGAGAAAACGTACAGACCCTTCTCCCCTATGCTACGTTAACCTGTTTTTACTATAATACGTCAAAAAAGTGCATTTAAGACAAGACTTGAAGTCTAAATGTCCCTGTGAAAGTACTTTCATTTTATTTTTATTCTATTTTACTTATTTTGAGAGAGTGAGAGAGCGTGACCTGGGGAGGGGCAGAGAGAGAGGGAGGGAATCCCAAGCAGGCTGCGTGCTGTCAGCCCAGAGCCCAACGCAGGGCTCAATCTCACAGCGGTAAGATCATGATCAAGAGTCAGACACTTAACCGAATGAGCCACACAGATGCTCCTGTGAAAGTGTTTTTAGATGAGATTAATACTTAGATCAGTAAACTGAGTAAAGCAGATGATCTTCCATAATGTGTGTGTGTGTGGGGGGGGGGGGGTTCATCCCATCAGTTGGAAGCCTTAAGAGAAAAAGAGGAGGTCCCCTAGGGAAAACGTCACAAAAACCAAACCTATGAGAAAAACAAAATCTTGGGGTGCCTGGGTGGCTCAGTCGGTTGAGCGTCCGACTTCGGCTCAGGTTATGATCTCGTGGTCTGTGAGTTTGAGCCCCACCTCGGGCTCTGTGCTGACAGCTCAGAGCCTGGAGCCTGCTTTGGATTCTGTGTCTCCCTCTCTCTCTGCCCTTCCCCCGCTCGCACTCTGTCTCTCTCTGTCAAAAATAAATAAACATTAAAAAAAAATAAAAAAAAAAAAAGAAAAAGAAAAACAAAATCTTGTAACAAGAAAGATCTAGAGCCTTATCCTAAATGTTAAGAGAAAAAAAGCAGAATCCATACTGAGTAAGCAGACCCACATTTCCCTAGGGAAGAGGGAATTCTGCCTCCCGATGGCCCTTGGAATTTAGGTGAAACTCTTCTCTGGGTCTCGGGCCTGTCAGTATAACCTGCAGACCTCAGACCTGCCAGCTCCCATAATCCCGTGAGCTGATCCCATAAAATCTCTCTCCCTTCCCCCCATCCCGAGTGCACGCATACACGTGCTTGCACACACGCACTCACACACACAAACATATCTTGTTGGCTCTGTTTCTCCGGAGAATTCTAATACACAAAAATTCTAATACACAAAATTTACAAGTGAGATACTCCAAACTACAAAACCAATAAAATTGAAATGAACAACTGTAACATAATGTGACAGATGTCGTCAGTTTGGCAGAGTCTCTGATGTTAAATTTCATGGTGGAGATACGGTTTCTTAGGACTGTTTCTTTTTAAAAATTAAAAAAAAATTAAAATAAATGTTTTATTTATTTTTGAGAGAGAGAGAGAGAAAGCAGGGGAGGGGCAGAGAGGGAGAGAGGGAGACACAGAATCCGAGGCAGGCTCCAGGCTCTGAGCTGTCAGCACAGGGCCTGACGCGGGGCTGGAACTCACGCACCCCAAGATCATGACCTCAGCTGAAGTCAGATGCTTAACCAACTGGGCCACCCAGGCGCCCCATCTCAAGACTGTTTCCATATTTCCTCTGTTTTTATATTTGGCTTTAAAAACACTGAAGTCCACAAAAGTTGTTTCTATGAATGCCGTGTACAAAACTATAAAAATAATGAAGCTTTTTTTTTTTTTTTTGCAAGTCCTGGAAAAGTAGAACTTACACTTAATTAAAATTTTACCAATAAGCAATCTTCAAATAATAATTGTGCAAAGCTGTTTTCTTCATTGGAGGATAAAATTATAGCAGTGTCGCATTACTTAAACTGACATGAAATCTTACCTTGCTCAGTTATTGCTGAAATTGGGAACAACAGCATTCTTCACTGTGAACAAACTGCATTGGTTGGTACTTACAAATACAGGGCGTTCAATACGACCGCTCTTTTTTTTTTTTTTTTTTTTTAAATTTTTTTAACGTTTATTTATTTTTGAGACAGAGAGACACAGAGCATGAGTGGGGATGGGGCAGAGAGAGAGGGAGACACGGAATCCGAAACAGGCTCCAGGCTCTGAGCGGTCAGCACAGAGCCCGACGCGGGGCTCAAACCCACGGGCTGTGAGATCTTGACCTGAGCCGACGTCGGAAGCTCAACCGACCGAGCCACCCAGGCGCCCCACGACCGCTCTTAAACATGGTTATGGTACTGATTGCCAGAAAGCAGGATCTTAATACCCAACATGCTTATATGATCATCTGCTGTATAGCTGATTCGATTTTTCAGTCACTTTGTTCAAGCTGTTGCAAATCCTTCATTCATTCAAACCCTTCGTACGGCGTGCCATGATAACATACGAACTCCAGTTCACCAGCTTCACAAATGCAAATGCAGGCGCTAAAAATTCTTGCCAGCCCTCATTTATTTATAAGCTGGTCCACCATATAATCCAGAACATGCCTTTAAAAAAAATTATCCTTGACACGAGAGCATCATATATTTAAAATGATCCTATTTCTTTCTGCGTAAAGAACTCTTAAATATTAGTAAAGAAAGATAATCTTGCTGGTAAGTAGGGAAAGAACATGAACAAGCACATCACAAAGATGAAATTACATTAAATATAGAGGTGTGCAAAGGCTTTTGTGGATGCACAGCAAAGTAAACGTAAATGTTTAGCTTTGTTCCCTCCAGTACCCTGCTAACATTGCAGAGGAATGAAAAAGCAGGACTCCGTAGTGGGAGAGGAATGAGCAGATGAGTGACAAGGACATCACTTGGGAAGCTGGAAGTCAGATAGATAAGTGGCACTTAGCTAAGTGGACTTAGCTCTCGGAGAAGACCACGGAGTGGGGAGTAAGGATGGGCACCAAAGCCAAGAAGAAGGAGTTCAGACTGCAGCCCCAAAGAGGTACAGGGATTGGAGGTTCTGGGCATCTCTGAAGACAGGGGCTGGGGGTGAAGCCACAAATAAAAAGGTTCATTGAAAGTGATTAAGGGGCACCTGGATGGCTCAACCGGTTAAGCGTCTGACTTCATCAAGGGCCATGATCTCGCTGTTGGTGGGTTCGAGCCCCATGTCGGGCTCTGTGCTGACAGCTCAGAGCCTGGAGCCTGCCTCTGATTCTGTGTCTCCCTCTCTCTCTCCCTCTACCCCTCCCTCGCTTGTGCTCTGTCTGTCTCTCTCTCAAAAAATAAATAATAAACATTTTTTAAAAAGTGATTAAAAGGGGGGGGCCTGTGGGGGGCTCAGTCAGTTAAGCGACTGACTTTGGCTCAGGTGATGATCTCACAGTTTGTGAGTTTGAGCCCTGCATCAGGCTCTGCACTGAGGGTACAGAGCTTGATTGGAATTCTCTCTCTCTCTCTCAAAATAAATAAATAAACTTAAAAAAATAAATGATTAAAAGGTGGGGCACCTGGGTGGCTCAGTAGCGTCTGACTGTGACTCAGGTTATCATGTCACGGTTCATGAGTCCGAGCCCACCATCAAGCCCTCTGCCGTCAGCTCAGAGCCCGCCTTCGATCCTCTGTCTCTATATCTCTCTGCCCCTTCCCTGCTCATTCTCTCCCTGTCTCTGTCTCTCTCTCTGTCTCTGTCTCAAAAATCAATAAAATATTTAAGAAAAAGTTGGGGCGCCTGGGTGGCGCAGTCGGTTAAGCGTCCGACTTCAGCCAGGTCACGATCTCACGGTCCGTGAGTTCGAGCCCCGCGTCAGGCTCTGGGCTGATGGCTCAGAGCCTGGAGCCTGTTTCCAATTCTGTGTCTCCCTCTCTCTCTGTCCCTCCCCCGTTCATGCTCTGTCTCTCTCTGTCCCAAAAAATAAAATAAACGTTGAAAAAAAAAAAAAATTTAAAAAAAAAATAAAAAAAAAAAAAAAGAAAAAGTGATTAAAAGGAGTGCTTATACCTCAGGATCTTCTCCCCAATGGGGAAAAAGGGACTAAGCAATGGCTCCCACCCACCCCAGCGGGAACCTGGACATTTGCCTGTTTCCTTGAACTGTTTTAGACTTTCCACATTTTCTGAAGTAAGAGTGTGTTGGGTTTTAAAAAATTATTTTTGAATTATGGTATAATACACAGAACATAAATTTTATCGTCTTTACCATTCGTAAGCGTAACTAGTTCAGCAGGATGGCATACACTCACGTTGTTGCACCACCAGTCTCCATAACAATTCCATCTTCCAAAACTGAAACTCTGTCC
Organism: Neofelis nebulosa; assembly: GCF_028018385.1. NCBI lineage: Eukaryota > Metazoa > Chordata > Mammalia > Carnivora > Felidae > Neofelis > Neofelis nebulosa. The sequence continues at coordinate 2,406,896 of NC_080794.1, read as the reverse complement.
CCATAAAACAACAACTCTCCTTCCCTCTCTCCCCACATCCCCCTGCCTGGGCCCTCCCAACCACCATTCTACTTTTGATCTCTATGAAATAGATTCTTCTAGATTCTACTCCCCTGTACGTGGAATCACATGGCATTTGTCATTTTATGACCAGCTTATTTTCGCTGAGCACGATGTCCTCAAGGTTCAGCCATGCCGTAGCCTGGGTCAGGATTTCCTTCCCTTTTAATGCTTGATGATATCCACTGAATGGATATACCACAGGTTGTTTATCCATTCATCTGCTGGCGGACACTTGGTTTGTGCGTTAGTCTGCTAAGGCTGCCGTAACGAAATACCGCAGGTTGTGCGGCTTAAACAACAGAAATTAATTTTCTCACAAGATCAAGGTTTTGGCTGATTGTATTTCTGGTGAAGTCTCTCTCCCTGGCTTGTACATGGCTGCCTCTTTGCTATATATATATCCTCACATGGCCTTTTTGGGTGTGTGCTTGCAGAGGGAGACAGAGAGAGAGAGAGAGAGAGAGAGAGAGAGAAAGGCTCTTACTCACTTTGCTAGGTCTTCTTATAAGGACACGAATCCTATCCAATCAGGGCCCCACCCTTATGACTGAATTAAACCTTAATTACTCCAAATACAGCCATTCTGGGGTTGGGACTTCAACCTATGAATTTGGGGAGGACACATACATTTAATCTATAGCAGGTTGTTTCCATTTCTTGGCCGTTTTGAATAGTGCTGCTATGAAAATGGGTGTAGAGCATGGGTCTGCTTTATGCTGAGAATGAATTCTCAACATCAAATTTAAATTTAGAAGCAACTCAAATTAAGGTTAAAAAAAATCTACCTGGAAATTTTATCTTTGAAAGTCAATCATCTAAACGCTTTGAGTGACGGCAGGGGATTCGTCACTGACACCTTCCCCGTGAATTGGATGGTTGTAGAATGAGCAGCTGCTTTACCAGGGGGACTGACTAACGCTAGCTCAATCCACAGGGGACTCATCGGGAGCACGCAGGCTGGTTCATCGGTCTGAAGGATGAACGACAAACAGAAGCCACAGAAGGGACAGAGACAAAGACCACTATGGGGTCTCAGAGACTGGAAGTGGGGCCTCCTCAATACCAGGGATCTCTTGGTCTCTCCCCTCTGCTTGGCTTCCTTTTCCTTTTTCATTCTCCATGGCAGGATCCAGAATATCCTTCTTCCCAATCCAAGATCTGACAGCACGGAATCTTACCCCATCAACTCCAGCAGGAACCAGACCAAAAAACAAAACAAAAAAACCACCTCCTTACTGACCTGTTCCTGGACCGATCACTGTGTCCAGTGGGGGGTGGGGAGGTGGGGGGGGGGTTGCGGGGAACCACCGTGATCAGCCACATGTCCACCCCTGTGGCCAAGGACAGGCTCTGTTGCCAGAACAAGCAGCGAAGACAAGACAGCATGGTGTCTTCAGGATAAAGTGCTATACAAGTGTGACTTACAATTAATATTCATTTTGCTTTTGAGACTCAGTTTCCTGATCTTCAAAATGGGAAAACGTATCACCCCATCAGTGGGATGATTGAGGGAAGGTGGCTACAGGAAAAAGGCCAGCCCCCTGCCCTGCCCAGCCCTGTGCCCCTTGCCCCCAAGCCTGTCCCCATCACCCTTCCCTTCTGTTTGTGCCCTTCCCCCAATTTCATTGAAGATTTCGTGAAACGTTAAAAAAATAAAATAAAAAGTAAAATGGGAAAAGATAAGCCCTACCTGCCTTAAAGATTATTGGGTAGTTTAAATGAGATAATGGAAATTAAAGTACTTTGTGATCACACAGTGTGTGCAGTGTGGGCCATTTATCGCTGCCCGCGCAGTGTATTTTCTTCACTTCACAGACAGAATCCAAGCAAAAAGGAAAGATCACGAGAACCCAAGTTTCTACATCGAAATGGCAGCCTGTTCCTTCAATGCCTGCTTTCTGGGCCTTTCAAGAACTAAACTACTTTATTTTTATTTATTTATTTATTTTTTTAATTAAAAAAAATTTTTTAACGTTTATTTATTATTGGGAGACAGAGAGACAGAGCTTGAGCAGGGGAGGGGCAGAGAGAGAGGGAGACACAGAATCTGAAGCAGGCTCCAGGCTCTGAGCCGTCAGCACAGAGCCCGACGCGGGGCTCGAACTCACAAACCGAGAGATCGTGACCTGAGTCAGACGCTTAACGGACCGAGCCACCCAGGTGCCCCCAGACTACTTCAATTGTCCCCCTGACTCTGTAGGAACATGGCAACCCAAATCTCTTCCAGTGTTATTGGGTTCTTTTGCTGCCCTCCTGGATGGACGCCCGCACAAATGTGCTCACCCCATGCAGCTGTCTGAGGCCGTAACATGAGACCATGGCACACGCTGGCTCTGTTCCTGTGACCTCACAGCCCATGGGGGCATAAGTCACCCCCCACCCCCGGCTCCCGCCAGGCAGCAGAGTGCCCTGCTTGCCCAGTGGGCACATCTGTGTCAGAAAACGGCCACGCAGAGGTTACTGAGGATAGAGGGAGCCACAGACACACTCTAGTTCGACTTCCTCATTTTACTGACAAAGACCCTTGACCTCTGTCATCATTGTCTACCTCTCTCCCGTGAGAGCTTGCTCAGCCTGTGTGCAGGGCATCTGGGACGACGCCAGGGAGTCAAACTTCCAGCGAAGCAGGATGGGTCGCTCCGTATCCCTCAGATGGACGACACCGGGGTGTGTCGACCCTGCCCCTCGGAGCACCGCAGGTGGAGTGAACCGCAGGTACCCCTGGGTGGCCAGCCATCGGCACGCCCTTTACTGACCTTTCCTGCTCCACTGTCCCATTATCCCCACTCCCTCACTTGTGCTTCTTGGGATCACCTCTCCAATAAGGGACTTGTCCTCAGGATCTTGCCTCAGACTCTGCCCTTGGGGACCTAAGCCACCCAGGGAGCGACACGAGCTAGGAGTGCAGCTGGTAGCAGAACCCGGGCCCCTTTGACCCCTCTGGCGGTTGCAACGATGAGAGCAAATGCGTGCAGTGAGCTTCTCACAATCCGTCTCTGCAATCAACCGAACAACCAGCAAGCCACCCAGCTAAACGAGAAAGCGGGGGGCACCTGGCTGGCTCAGTCCATACAGCGTGCAACTCTTGACCTTGGGGTCATGAGGTCAAGCCCCGTGCTGGACATTGAGTTCACTTAAAAAAAAAAAGAAAAACAAATCTAGGGCGCCTGGTTGGCTCAGTCGGTTGAGCATCTGACTTCGGCTCAGGTCATGATCTCACAGTTCGTGAGTTCGAGCCCTGCATCGGGCTCTGTGCTGACGGCTCGGAGCCTGGAGCCTGCTTCCGATTCTGTGTCTCCCTCTCTCTCTGCCCCTCCCTTGCTCATGCTCTGTCTCTCTCTCTGTCTCAAAAATAAATAAAACACTAAAAAAAATTAAAACAAAAAAACAAAAAAACAAATCAAAAACAAACAAGAACAGCAGTGCAATTTGAATCCATCAGAGTTTCCATGTGGAAAACTGTAGGGATTGAACTCATGACTTCCAAGTTCAGGAACATCAAATCCAACAAAGCAGAGCACACACACCTGTTACAGCTGAGCGTGTGCTCTCTCCTTGTAGGGAGACCTACTATGTGCTTTGGGCCATGCCCCTGGCCAGGCAGTCCTTTGCATACAGTCTCCAAGGTTCAAAGTCCAGAGTCTCGGTTTAAAAGTCCAGAAATGTCATTTTATCCTCCGCTTCGAGTTGGTGAACCTCTGGCGGACAGGCTCACTAGCCAAATTCACGTGCTCAGATTGGCAGGCCACTGCTGTCCTCAGAATGAGGGGTGTTCACAGATGGACAACGTGGGCAGCCACCTCCCTGGGACACTCCAAGGGGTGAATGGCTCAAGACGCCAGCTCCCAGCTCAGAAGCTGTGCTTTGAGCACAAAATTAAAGCAGGTGGAACAGACAGTTACCAAGGGACGTTTCTAGCCATTCCCAGCAGGCTGAAGACATGCCCTTCTCTCTCCCGGAGGCATTCTGGCTGAGGAACAAGAGTGTTCTGGAATTAGAACACCCTCCCCTTGCCTGGCAGAGGAGGACCCACATTCTGACACTCTGCCTCCCAATTTCTTTCACGTTCCACATGCGGATCACCCCTTTTCTTAGTATGTCTTGTATTCAGATCTGGAATCATCAAAATCAATTAGGACACATATTTGGCGTTATATTCCAGCCCTAAGGATATGAGCTGCTCATTGTACCGGATGGTCCCGTCTCTTCAGTGGCCTAGAAACCTCTCTGGGGTGTGTTGCCTTTTCACCTGTGTCTTTTCAAATGGTGGCCCTTTCTCCAAATCCTAAGAGCTTCTCCATGTGGGGTCACCACAAATGTCTTTTGAAATATAGCACTGAGTAGGAACTGTGTAAGAGAGAGGAACATCCTTGTTTGAGAACACTGTAATGAGAAAGACTGTAAGTTATTTATTTATTTATTTATTTATTTATTTTTAATGTTGATTTATTTTTGAGACAGAGAGAGAGAGAAAGAGAGAGAGGAACCAGGAAAGGGGCAGAGAGAGAGGGAGACACAGAATCCAAAGCAGGCTCCAAGCTGTCAGCACAGAGCCCGACGCGGGGCTCGAACCCATGAACTGTGAAATCATGACATGAGCTGAAGTTGGACGCTTAATTGGCTGAGCTACCCAGGCGCCCCGTGAGAAAGACTATAAACTAACGAGATGGGTTGCCGAGAACTGGGAGGACCTTACTCTGTGTCCTCACATCTTTCTGATTCAAAAAGAAATGTCAAAAGGCTCCTGTGAAAGGCAAGGAGGAGGTCACTCAGAACCATTTGCTTTTATAAAATAGTTTCTCGAGGCAAACACCCGGATGAACTGGTCTGGTTGGCAGTGGCTGTGAGTCTAATGGTGGATTATTCACTGGATTATACAGATGCAACTTTCCTCGGCCTTCTTTTCGGCTGTAGCTGGGGACAAATGCGGGGTTGGACTTTCTGTCTGATGCCCCGTAGGACGAAGCTGTACTTTTTGTGCTTCTTGGAGGGGCAGGCACAGCAGTGAGCCTCTGGAGCTGGAGACATTCTGGGGGCATCTTGGAAATTTGCTAAACCTGTTTATTTCGAATATTAAAAAATTTTTTAACGTTTATTCATTTTTGAGAGAGAGAGAGAGAGTGCAAGCAGAGAAGGTACAGAGAGAGAGGGAGACACAGAATCCAAAGCAGCCTCCAGACTCTGAGCTGTCAGGACAGCCCGACGCGGGGCTCGATCCCACAAACCGCGAGATCATGACCTGAGCCAAAGTCAGATGCTTCACCAACTGAGCCACCCTGGTGCCCCTAAATCTGTTTATTTTGAAGAAGCTTTGATCCAAGGTAAAATTACGAATATGTGTGCTTTTGGCATGGAAAGGTCTGGATCGCTCCTACGTCAAAAACTCAGGGATGTGAAATTTGCTTTGTTCCTTAATATTGGAGATCTCCCAAATTGAATTCAAATTAATTGAATTTCATTAAATTCAATATCTTTTGTATTTGAGAGGCATTTCGATTGTGTGGGGTACACACACATGAAAACACACACACACACACACACACACACACACACACACACACAGAGCGTGGAGCGATTTTCCAAGCTGCCTTTCCAAAGGAAATTGGGTTTTAAAAGGTCTCATCCGGACTCACATCAATCAAAATGCCACAGAGCAGCTGGGCCAATTCAGCCGGGCACAATACCTGCCAGCGAGGTCCCATCTTCCGAGTGGGCGTCTAATGGGAATTTCTGGCTGAATGGGAGCCCAGGACCGAGGGCAGCTCGAGGTCACCAGCCCCACAGAGCAGTGTGGGGACACATGGAGCAGGCTCCATGTGCAGGAAGCTGGTATAGCCTGGAAAAATAGGGAGGGAAGGAGAGAAGAGCAGGGATGTGTACATGACAGAGGCCCCAGTGAGTTGCTTGGATGGTTTTTCCCTTTAAGAATGTATGCATTCCCTCCTTCACCAACTGATGCCCTTTACGATGCCCTTACAGGACCAATGGTGATGTCTGCTACTCCAGTGCAAAATGCCCACCAATATTATTCTCCTGGAGGCCTTTTCCCCCTAGATCTGTGGGTCAGACCACCGAATTCGGAGGTTTTAAGGGTAGAAAGACAAAGGAAACCATGTGATGCTGGTAGCGATTTTTATTAATGCAGCACTTCCGTTCCAGGACCAGGGAGCAGACGAGTGAGAAACTGAGCCGCTAGGTTCTCGGGAGCCGAGCGCCGTCCTTAATTAGAAAGCGTCCAGAAATTCTTCTAGGAGGGAGGGTTTAACTGCCTTTATTTTGAAGGTGACCGGGTAACTGGGCTCTTCAATTTCCGTGCCTTTGTAACACTCAGCTATTAATCCATACGGTGTGACCTAAATTGGGCTTTGTGCATTTTTTTTTTTAAAGAAACACGTTCAAGAGATAAAGTTATTTCCCTTGGACGTTTATTTTCCTTCGTTTTGGCAGCTACACTTGGAATTGTGAAACAGATATCTGTGTTTACGTCTCTACATCATACCTCGATCTGACAAATGCTCTAATAACAATAACCATCAGTAACTGAACAACTGAACCGTGTTGGCTGTGTCTTCTCGTGGAGTTTCCACGATTGCAAATTAAGCATTCCTAACCTGATTTTATAGATGGGAAAAGCAAGGCAATCAATGAACTGGGGAAAAAAAACCAAACAACAACCAAGGAGCAATTGAATAACTTACCATTTAATAGAACTAGCAACTGAGGACGTCAGAATTTGACCCCGGTGTACTCTCCTCCACCCCTTGCCTGTCACCTCCACAAAATCTGCAAGGTGTCTTTTCTGTATCACTGGGCTCACTCGTACCTACACTCCATTCCGTTTTAAATAAGATCCCTTCGTGATCCCAAACAGGGCGGAAATGTGCTCTCCAGCGATCCCAAAGCGGAGTGGTTTTTGTTTTAGAGGAGGCAGAATCTGCCTGGAATCTCGTGGTGACCCCAGAGCCCGCGGGGGGGACGTGACACCCCCACCTCTCCATGCACCCGGACATCCAAGCAGAGACCACTGACAAGCCCGTGCTCGCTGCGCTTCCAGGAGAGCAGATTTCACAGACACTGAACACAAAGACCGGTCACCGCTACGGAAGAGCAGGCGACGATTTTTGTTTCCATCCGTGTCGGTGATAACCTGACATCCAGCAGGGCCCAGATGGGGCTCTGTGGGGACCGGGGGGCTGCACAGTGTTGGGACCAACCTCAGACCACTAAAGTTCAGGAAGGGCAGGTGCTCAGCTTGAGCATTTGTGAGTCCATTCTGGCTCCTCCCGTGGGGGTGGAATTCACACACGGGATTTATTTCTCAGCCCTGCTTCCTCCCCAGCAGCACCTACCTCACAACATTGATCCAAGGGTGGCGTGAAATAATAGTGTCCAGCGCAATGCCTGCATAACTACTCAACACAGTGAGTATTGCATCACTAGTGAATGTCATTTTCAAAACAGACATTAAAAAAAAATCCTCCAAGGAGAAAGAAACAGAGAAGAACCACAGCCCCACTATACACTCACGCAATACGGAGTAAAATTTGGCTTAGAAAACAGTGTTGCTCACCTACCCTGCTTCCGAAGCTCTATGTCACTGTCACGGCTACCAGCCGCGGTCCTCAGGGTAGCTCCGCTCACCCCAGCGGGGTCTGAGAAGAGGTCCTTCCAGCCTTCCAGGGTAGTCACTGATGTGCAAGATGTAAATAGTGTGTAGGTAAATTGTAGCTTCCCCCTGTTTTCACAGGCTCCTTTTGAAAACTCTTTCTCTAATGTGAGAAGTGTTTCAAACTAAGATGAGTGGGTGTCCATACCATAGCAGGGGCATCCTAAGAGCTGGGGTTCTGGAAACTGACTGCTTGGGTCTGAATCCTCCTCTAGCTATCCACCTGCCTGCCTGTGTGAACTTGGGCAAGCTCCTTAACTTCTCTGTTCCTCTGTAGTTTATTACATGGACAATAAAAATATCTATCTTATGGGGGTGTCTGGGTGGCTCAGTCGGTTGAGCATCCAACTTCGGCTCAGGTCACGATCTTACGGTTCGTGGGTTCAAGCCCCGCGTCGGGCTCTGTGCTGACAGATGGAGCCTGGAGCCTGCTTTGGATTCTCTGTCTCCCTCTCTCTCTGCCCCTCCCCTGCTCGAGCTCTCACTCCCTTCCTCTCAAAAATAAATACACATTAAAAAATTGTAAAAACAGGTATCTATCTTATAGTTCTAAAAGTTAGATGAGACGATGTGCAAGAAACCAAAGACAGTGCCTGGCACACGCCTGTTATTATGTATTCCACAAATACTCTACGCCAGGCACCGGAAGAGATCAGTATCTGAAAAAATCATCGTCACACAGTGTGGCAGGTGCTGCTTCGCATACAGCATTGGATTTAGGCGAGAAAAGTGGGTTATATACCTAGTACTACAGGATCACATAGGAAGAAGCAGGCAGACGTGTCTGGGGGAGTGGAGGAACGTGCCACAGAAGCTGACATTTGAGCTTTGTCTTAAAGACATGTAGGAATTCCCAGGCAGAGAAGGCGGTTACCTTAGGCAACCGTTACTGGAGCAGAAATGGATTGGAATAAACGCAGGTGAAATTGCAAAGTGAAACGGGAAGGATGGAAGGAGCGCAGGCAAACCTGGGGGTTGCATCGGGGCCTCGGAAGCTGGGAGACAGTATCTGCCTCTTGGCTCCACGGTCTTCGGTCTTCGCGTCTAGACAGCCTCGCAGTGGAAATGCCCTCACTGTCCTTTGTCTTCAGCCCCCTGCCGGCTCATTTCCGCCCTGCCTCCCCATGTGCCACTGACACTGTTCTCACTAATCTGTGTCCCCTCTGCGCCAACTCCAAGGAACACTTTTCAGTCGGGGTAGTGTAGCAAGTGGGGGTGAAAGCGTGTTTCCAATTTATCTGCAAGCAATGTCAGATGCTTATTATAGATGTAATGAATTGGCTTATCCATGTGGAAAATCACATTAATCAGATTTCTCATTTTAAAACAAGCTTGCATTCCTGGGAGAAGAATACATATATGTATTTAAGCTCATGGCTGGATTTTGTTTGCTAATATTTAATTTTGCCATTTTCATTTCATGAATGAGAACCATCTGTAATATTCTTTCTCTGGACTGTCTTTGTCTAATTTCAGGATCAAGGTTTTGCTGCTGTCACAACACGATGTGAGAAATGTTCTCTCCTTTTTTTGTGTAAGATTGACATACCCTGTCTGTCTTTAAATGAGAAAATTTGCCTATAAAGCATCTGGGTCTGTAATGGATTTTTTAACTACAGTTTTAGTCCTTTCCTGATAATGGCACAATAAAGATTTTCTATTCCTTTTTGAGTCATACTTGGTAATTTGCATTTTCCTTGGCATTTATCTATTTCATCTAAGTTTTAAAATTTATTGGCATGAAATTACTCATATTGTATTTTAAATCTATGCTGCATTTATTGTCATAACCCCTCTTTATCACTAATCTAACTTATTTGTACTTTCTTCTTTATTTCCTTGATTAATATTGCCAGTTTGATCTATTTTATTAGTGTTTTAAAGAACAAATTCTTAGCCTCATTAATTCTTTCTATTTGTGTAATTGTTATGTTTTATGTAAATCTCTGCTACCGTTATTATTTTATCTTTTTTTAAAAATGTTTATTTATTTATTTTGGGAGAGAGTGTGTGTGCGTGCGAGTGAGGGAGGGGCAGAGAGAGAGGGGGAGAGACATAATCCCAACGCGGAGCTCAATCCCACAACCTCGAGGTCATGACCTGAGCCGAAATCAAGAGTTAGACACTTAACCCACTGAGCCACCCAGGCACCCCTATTTTCTTTCTTATTCTTGGGTTTTTTTCTACTATTATTTTTTTACACTTCTTATTTGGACATTTAGCTCAGTCAATTTGGGCTTTTCTTCTTTTCTTTTGGAAACATTTAAGACTACATGTCCTTCAAAGTATGGTTTCTGTGACTCCACAAGTTCTTATGTGTGCTATTCAGCACTAATTTTTAAATTTTCAATTATGACTGCCTTTTTGACCTTTGAACTGTGTGTTCTTTGCTCTCCTTTATAGACTGGAGATTTTTTCTTGGGATCTTTTCTGTCATGGATTTAACTGAACTGTTGGTACACCTGATCTGTATGAGTCTAGTGTTTTGAAATTAGTTGAACTTTGCTCTATGACCTAGCCCGTGGCCAGTTTTTGAGAAATGTGTGCTTGAAAATAACTTATATCCTCTAATTATTGTGCGTAATGTTCGTTATATATTCATTAGGTTTATTAATGTGCCTGCTCAAATCTCCTATATCCTTATAGATTTTTTTTGTCTGCCTCATCTGCCAATCATTTAAAAAACATTTTTTTTAATGCTTATTTTTGAGAGCGAGAGAAACAGAACGTTAGCGGGGCTGGGGCAGAGAGAGAGGGAGACGCAGAATCCGAAGCAGGCTCCAGGCTCTGAGCTGTCAGCACAGAGCCCGACGTGGGGCTTGAACTCACAAGTCGTGTGAGATCATGACCTGAGCCTAAGTCAGACACCTACCGACTGAGCCACCCAGGCGCCCCTAATCTGTCAATTATTAAGAGAGATAGAGTTTCCCGTTTTTGATGACAGATTTGAAGTTTTCTCCCTACTGTTCTGTTAATTATTGCTTTACAAATTGTAATGTGATTTTATTATTCACACGTGTTTTAAGATTGTTATATCTTCCCGATGAGTTCAATCCTTTATTATTATGTTGTTTCCTTTTGTATGTCCACTAATGTCTATGTTGTCCTTATATTTTTAGGTCTATTTTGGTTAGAATTTGCCTAGTATATACTTCTATGTCTTTTTACTTTCAGGATTTCCTTCTGAATTTTAAATAAGTCTCTTGAAAACAGCATACAATATATAGCAGGATTTTCAAAATTTAATCAATGTTTGTCTTCTAATTTCATAGTCTAATCCATTTTCATTTATTGTGATTATTGATATATTTGAATTTATTCATGCTATTTTTCCTTATTTTTAAATTTCCTTTTTGTTTTTTTTTCTTGCCTTCTTTTGCTTCAAATGGCCTCCTCTATCTTTCCTTTTCTTTTTATTATTGTATTTATTTTTACTCTAACGGTTTAGAAATTTGCTGTAATAATATCATTAAAGTCGAATTGCCTAATTAAGCAGCCAGTAGCCACATGTAATCATTAAGCACTTGAAATATCCAGTCCAAACTGAGATGTTCTGTAAGTATAAAATACACATTAGGGTTTGAAGACAAAAGAATATAAAAGTTTTAATAATAGTTTTGATTTTAATTACATGTTGAAATGATAATATTTTAGATATATTGGGTTAAATAAAAGATATTATTAAAATTAGTTGTACCTGTTTTCTTGTTTCCTTTTTTAATGTGGCTACTGAAAATTTTTAAATTATGTGAATATTTGTATTTGTGGCTAACATATTTCTGTTGGACACCACTGGTTTAGAGACTACACTGAATTATTGGACATACGCATTTCACTTAACAAAGTCTAAAGTAAACAAAAATCCTTACTTCTTCCTCAACAACAGAAAGGCCAGACTGATTTAACTCAGCACGGACCTTCCCAAGCGTATGCTGAGGTAGGCCTGTATTTTAGTTCTAGTTTATTTATTAATATCATATATATTAGGTATTATTGTTGTGGTTTTATGGAGATCAAAGGAAAAAGTATATAATGATCTCAATAGATACAGCCAAATTATTTTATAATATTCATACTCATTCATGATTAAAAAAAAAAAAAACATGTCAGCAAGCAAGGAGTCAGAGCATCTTCCTTAGGTTGATTTTGTTTTTTTAAGAAAGTAGTTAAAGACACAGCAAACATTGTACTTAAAAGTGACATGTTAAAATGATCTTGTTAAGGCCAGGAACAAGGTAAGGATGCAGTTAACTTCTTTGCCCGTGCGGTGAAGCCAGCCTGGGCGTGCAGGGACACAGGGACTGGACAGGGAAAAACAAGCTGTCATTGTGTGAACCTGCTACGATCGCCTATATCGAAAACCCCAAAGAATCTACAGGTACTAATCTAAAATTAGTAAGAGGTTTAAAACGATGTGCTTCCTGCAAAATCTTAAAATGTAATTTCCCCTCAATTCGAGCTCTGTTTTAACACAATTCCAATAAAAACTGCGACATGGTTTTCTTTCTCGCTGCTTCTCTCTCTTCTTTATCTTCTTCACTCCTCCTCCCCCTCCTTCCAACTCCCTTCTCTACCTCCAGCCCCTCCTTTTCTTCTCTTCTTTCTTATTTAAGAAAAGCTGACAATCTTATTCTAAAATCTATATGGATGAACAAGGGTCAGGAATAGCCACAACTCTCCTTAAAAGGAACAAGGTAAGGAGACCTACCTACCAAATATCATAATTAAGCTATAATTTTCTAAGCTAGAATAATTAAGACTGTAGTACTGACTCTGAATATACCATGGAAAAAGATGTTTTGAAGAATATAATATTCCAAACAACAAATAATCCAATTAGACAATGGGCAGAAGACATGAATAGTGCAAAGTAGACCTCCAGATGGCCAACAGACACATGAAGAGATGCTCAACATCACTGACCATCAGGGAAATGCACATGAAAACCACAATGAGATATCACGTCACACCCGACATAAAGAGTAAAATAAAAAACACAAGAAACAGCAAGTATTGATGACGATGTGGAGAGAAAGGAATCTCGTACACTCTTGGTAGGAATGCAAATTGGATGCGTCCACTGTGGAAAACAACACGAAGGTTCCTCAAAAAGTTAGAACTACCGGGGCGCCTGGGTGGCTCAGTCGGTTGAACGTTCAACTTCAGCTCAGGTCATGATCTCGCGGTCTGTGAGTTCGAGCCCCGCGTCGGGCTCTGGGCTGACAGCTCAGAGCCTGGAGCTTGCTTCATATTCTGGGTCTCCCTCTCTCTCTCTCTCTGCCCTCTCCCTCTCATGCTGTCTCTCCTGTCTCTCAAAAATAAATAAACACTAAAAAAAAAAAAAATTAAAAAAAAAAAAAAAAAGAACTACCATATGATCCACTAATTCCATATTGGGTATTTACCCAAAAAATACAAAAGCACTGGGGATCCTGGGTGGCTCAGTCGGTTAAATCTGACTTCAGCTCAGGTCATGATCTCACAGTTTATGGGTTCGAGCCCCACATCGGGCTCTGTGCTGACAGCTCAGAGCCTGGAGCCTGCTTCGGATTCTGTGTCTCCCTCTCTCTCTCTGCCCCTCGCCCACTTGCAGTCTGTCTTTCTCTTTCTCAAAAATAAACATTAAATAAATTTAAAATAATAAGACTACAAAAGCACTAATTTGAAAAGACATATGCATTCCTAAGTTTATTGCAGCATTACTTATAATAGCCAAATTATAGAAGCAGACCAAGTGTCCACTGATCAATGAATGGACAAAGAAGAAATACACACACACACACACACACACACACACACACACACGTATGTGTGTGCATATATATGTATGTGTGGATATATATAATGTATATGTATGTGTATACATAATGTACATATTATACATATATGCACACATGTATAATATGTACATGTACATAATGTGCAGGTATATAATGTATATGTGTGTATATAATATATACACATATAGACACAATGGAATATTACTCAGCCATAAAAAAGAATGAAACCTTGCCATTTACAATGACATGGATGGAGCTAGGGGGTATAATGCTGAACAAAATAAGTTAGTCAGATAAACACAGACACCATACAATTTCACTCATAGGTAGAACTTAAGAAACAAATCAAACGAAGAAGAAAGAGACAAACAAACAAAAAAAGACTCTGAACTATAGAGAACAAACTGATGGTTACCGGGGGAAGGGTGGGGGGGAGATGGGTGAAATGGATGAAGGGGGTTAATCTTGATGAACACTGAGTTAGGTACGGAAGTGTTAATATAACAACATATGTTAACTATACTGGAATTAATTTTTTAATGTTTTTTTAAATTTATTTTGAGAGAGAGAGAGAGCACAAGCAGGGGAGGGGCAGAGAGAGAGGGATAGAGAGACAATGCCAAGCAGGCTCCACGCTCAGCATAGAGCATGACTCAGGGCTCGATTTCATGACTGCGAGATCAGGATCATGACCTGAGCCAGATCAAGGGTCAGACGCTTAACTGACTGAGCCACCCAGGCACCCCTAAAATGTTTTTAGAAGGAAAAAAGGTTTTAAAAAAGAATATAATGTCAAGTTAAAACGGCTAAATAAAAACTAAATAGCAGTGTAATCTTAATTTTATACGAAAATATATAAGTGCCTCCATATACAGACACAGTGTGCACATTTAAATGTCTGTGCATCCACGTATGCTCACAAACTTAGGGCACTAACATGACTTCTGAAAAAAGACTGGAAGGAAATACACCAAAATGTTAATAGCTATGTCTGAATGGTGAGATCATGATTGGTTTCATTCCCTTTCTTCAAACTTTTCTGCAACTAATATGTTTTTATTTTTACTGAATTATATTGTGTAAAATACACAGAGCATAAAATTTACCATCTTGACTCCTTTTATTTTTTTATCTCATTTATTTTTTATTTGAATTCCAGTTGGTTAACATACAGTGTTGTATTAGTTTCAGGTGTACAATATAGTGATTCAACACTTACATACATCCTGACTATTTTTCAATGCACAGTTCAGGAGCATTAAGCACATTCACACTGTTGTGCTCACAAACCTAAACTCTATCCCCACTAAACAACAGAGCCCCAAAACCCCTTCTCCCAGCCCTTGGCAACCACCATTCTGCCTTCTGTCTCTGTGAGTTTGACTCTTCTGGGTTCTTCGTAGAAATAGCATCATATGGTACTTGTCTTTCTGTGACTGGCTTATTTCACTCAGCATGATGTCCTTCAGGTCCATCCATGCTGTATCGTATGTCATAATTTCCTTCCTTCTTTAAAAAATTTTTTTAATGTGTATTTATTTTTGAGAGAGAGAGAGAGAGAGAGAGAGCAGGGGAGGGGCAGAAAGAGAGGGAGACACAGAATCCGAAGCAGGCTCCAGGCTCTGAGCTGTCAGCACAGAGCCCGACGCCGGGCTCGAACTCACAAATTGTGAAATCATGACCTGAGCCAAAGTCGGACACTTAACCCTCAGCACAGAGGCTCGAACTCGTGAACCACGAGATCATGAGCTGAGCTGAAGTTGGACACTTAACCGACTGAGCCACCCAGGCACCCCATAATTTCCTTCCTTCTTAGGGAACAACTTATCTTTGGACTTTCCGCTTTATGAAGAGACCTACTAAGGACCATGCTGTCTGCAGTTTTCATCATCTTTTCAAAAAAGTAATGAGTTTTTGGCACTAAAAAACAATACATGGAGCTTCCCTTGTGAAAAACAGTATGGCAGTTCCTAAAAAGATTAAACACAGCATTACCATGTGACCCAGCAATTTCACTGCTGGAAAATATCCACAAAAGAATAGAGACGCTGTTAGCCAGGATGCAACGGGGAGTTACTTAAGAGGGCTGAAAGCTATCGGCAAAAGTGTGCGGGGGAAGGGACAAAAGCAGGGGAGGGCTGTTCTGCTTTGTAGAATCAACAGTTCCAGCCGAGAAGCTCAACTAGGTATTTCACCTGATAGCCCTTACATGAGCCAGTTGGAGCCAGACGGGAGCAGAGGACCTGTGCAGAAGCCCCCTGAGTTGTCCTAAAGCTACCTTTAGCTCATTATAATACTAAGATCTCCTCCTATGGGCGGCGTTTTCCACTAATTTATGAACATACGTGTATGCATTAGCACAGGGACGTGTTAGGCATGAGCACCTAAACGAACCAAAAGTTCCTATACAAGCTCCTTGCCCCTGCTCCCTAATACACTGAATAAAAGTGGGGCGCCTGGAGGGCTCAGTCGGTTGAGCATCCGACTTGGACTCAGGTCATGATCTCTAGGTTTGTGGGTTCGAGCCCTGCATAGGAGCTCTCTGCTGTCAGCGCAGAGCTCGCTTTGGATCCTGTCTCCCTCTCTCTTTGCCCCTCCCCTGCTTGCTCTCTCTCTTTCTCTCTCTCTCAAAAATAAATAAACATTAAAAAAATTAAAAGCTTCTGTACTAACCCCATGGGGAGACAGTGCTTTGAGAGCTATCATCCTGTCTCCTTACTTGTGACAAGTAATAAAAAATGCTTTGCATCCAACCTTTCCTCGGGTTGTGCTCAGTTTGATGTGCCCCAAGCAGCGAACCCCTTGAGTTCAGTTACAACATGAGTTCTTAGCACATAAAGGGGAAAGTGGGCGTCAAATTTTGACAAACCACCCAGCAAACCAGTGACTCTGAATTATTCATGTCTTGAAAGCCTGGTGCTAAAGACTCAAAGAGAAGACTTTGTCTAAATGGAGCTCACATTCCCCTGGGACTTTGGTGGAGAGAGATTGTCTGCTTTGAAAATGGGATCAGATATGCCTGTGTCTGAGAGGGTTATATGGACGGAGGTAATTGAAGTGAATGAAGGGTTAAGGATTTGGGTCTACCAAGAAGAAAAGACTGAACAGTTTGACAACCAAAAGAAGAGTTCTTTTTTTTTTTTTTTTTTTTTTTTTTTTTTTGCCATCTTCTCTTTAGAAAATTGATCCACTGAATTATGGTGAGAGATATTATTGGATCCGAGCCAAAGAGACAGGCATGGGCTGTACATTCTGAGGGCGGTGCCCTGTGCTGTAAAGTTTGGGAAGTAAGTTTCCTAGACATCAATGAGAACGTCACGTTCCTACAGCCTCCCAATTCAGGCCTCTGTCATTCAAAGTCCACCTTCCTCTGTCCTTATCACCCTCCAGCCTTGTTGTGACATATACACGAAAGAATTAGCCCACCCTCGCCAGGGGAGAGTTCATGCAGATAGTGATGACATAGTATTTACTCTCATTAATCCTCATAGAGTTATACACTGTTTATTTGCTAAATTTGGAAGTGGCCGGATCCCAGATTGAATCCTCAGGGAAGACCCAGGGTCTGACAGCCTCATTTTTGACGTTGTTTCTGCCAGCTCACGGCTGCATTCATCTGTCTCAGCCTCTGGGTGCCTAGGTCCCGGCCGCAGAGGTTCTGACAGGAGGGGTCTGGGGAGGTCTGGGCTTGGGTGGGAGGGGGTTAGGGCCTTCCAGGAGGTTCTAGTGTGTAGCCAGGGTTGACAGCCACCGCTTTCGTCTTTCCAGGAAATCAGTCACCCACACGCTGCTGTCTTGATTCTGACAAAACTCATGTGTGGCCATCGCATACTTTCAAACTGTATTTACTCAGTATGAGTGGCCTACGCTGTGTAACATTGCTTTTCTCTTTTTCTTTCGTGATCAGAAAATGTGGTTTGCTTTTTATAACCCTAACTGACGTCTAAGGAGGAATCAGGAGACGACAAACACGAGTCCTTCGTTCTGCTAAGCCGCTCAATGGCTTCGTGAGCGCCAATTCGAGGGTGAAAGCCAGAGAACTGAATGTGCACGCGTTAGCAATAACTCTGAAGGGTTTTGAGCCAAGTTGGACTCTGGGCAGGAGAAAGAGAAATCTGGGGCCTGGTTTAGGGGAAGGACCACAAAGAATAACCTTCATTAATCAATTTATTCAGCTTGAATAAATTGAGCTCAATTGAGCTCTTGTCATATCCAGGAGCTGGGGCTATGGCAGTGTTGAGAAAGAGAACCCCAGGCCCAAAATGGCATCGCTTACGCCATCTTGCCGAACAAGGCCTGAACGCGTCACTTAAATTGCAGTTTCAACTTCCCCCAGAAACGTGAAGTCTTAACTGGTCAGTCAGGAATTTCCTGGTCAGCACCAGGGAGGCAATCCTTTGCTGGGGCCCTCTCCAGTCCCCCCAAGGAAGATGAGGTCATCCACTTAATAAGACCCCCTTGCCTGGAACAATCCTTTGTTTTTCATTTGTTCGTAACTTTCTCCCCTCCCCACCCCCCCCCACCCTGCCCTCCTTCTTATAAAAACCTTCCATTTTGTACAACTCTAGAGCAGCCTCCAAGGATGAGATGCTGCCCCATTCATGAATTGCTTAATAAGACCAATTAGACCTTCCTGTTTACTCAGTTGGATTTTTTGTTCTTTAACAAAAGGTAGTGAATCCCAATAGGACTTTAGGAGAACAGAAATATCCACTACCATATAGATTTTTTTTTTTAATTTTTTTTTTTCAACGTTTTTTATTTATTTTTGGGACAGAGAGAGACAGAGCATGAACGGGGGAGGGGCAGAGAGAGAGGGAGACACAGAATCGGAAACAGGCTCCAGGCTCCGAGCCATCAGCCCAGAGCCTGACGCGGGGCTCGAACTCACGGACCGTGAGATCGTGACCTGGCTGAAGTCGGACACTTAACCGACTGCGCCACCCAGGCGCCCCACTACCATATAGATTTTAAGCCCCCGTCATCTCCTCTTCTAAATCTTCTGTGAAATCTACGTTCTACTTTTTTTTAAATTTTTAATGTTTTTTTTTTTTTTTTTTTGAGAGAGAGAGACAGAGCACAAGTGGGGGAGGGGCAGAGAGGAGAGGGAGACACAAAATCGAGCCTGCTTCAGATTCTGGGTCTCCCTCTTCTCTCTGCCCCTCTCCCACTCTCTCTTTCTCAAAAATAAATAAGCATTCAAAAAAAAAAGAAGCTGAAGCAGGCTCCAGGCTCTGAGCTGTCAGCACAGAGGGTGACACGGGGCTGAAACCCATGGACCGTGAGGGACGCTGAGCCAAAGTGGGACGCTTAACCGACTGAGCCACCAAATCCATGCTCTCATTATTCCTCCTGGTCTAGAGCTGGGAACGGGAGGTGCTGAGTCTCCCAGTCCAGTGACAGTGATCACGGGGGCCACCTCCGGGACGAGCCAGGTGCAGCCAGGACAGAGGTAGTCCCTGGAAGCTTGTAGAAGCCGGACCGAGCACAAGAATCCGAAGGGTGGGGTTGAAAGCAATCCTGTCTAGATCTCTAAGGCCAGGGAGTACCCCAAATCCAGGTTATTTGTTATTTCCCACCACTCCCCTCTTTATTTGTATTCAACAGAGTTCTCACCTCACCCCTCTGTGCTCAGCCTACGTGTTTTTCCAAGGAAATATCCTCCAGACCTGCAGCTTCCGCAAGCACATCTCTAACGTGAGAGCCCATTGGTTCCTGCCTCGTTTCCAAGTTCAGTCCCTTATTTTTCAATTCAGTATGGAACATGGTATGATCAAAATACACGGAACCAGGTGTGGTCAAAATACACAAAACCTTCACCCTCGGCTGTGTTGGTCTGAGTTCCCCGCCTTGGCTGGTGTCTCCACACACTGCTGAGAACTCCTAATTCTTCCGCTAGTCAGGCTCCGAGTCCTGTTAATTCTATCTCTTACACATTTCCTGAATTGATCTCTGCACCCTCTTTGTGATCACCGTTTGTATTCAGCTTACCCTGTCAGTTACAAAGGGTCCCGCCCACCCCATATAGCCCCTGGGCCTCAAGGGACGGTGACCACCCCCCCCCCCCCACCCTGGTCCCAGGAATTGGGATCATACAAGGAGCATCCCTCTCCATTGTCAGTGACTCGGTAGGAATGGGCGTGTGGCTGATTCTGCCCAAGGAAACCATGAGAGAGACTTGCTGGAAGCCTCTAGGAAACTGCTTCTTTTTCTTCTTAAAGGGCCGTGGGAAACCACCCAGCGGATGTGAACAAGGGAGCATTGAGTCGCAACTGGTACTGGTAGGCATTCTTCAACCACGAAAAGAGCCAGCTTTAAAATGAAGCCAACTGTGGAGGGCAGAGGGGAGAGACAGAAAGGGCGTCTTCGGCGGGGTTAACAGACCTCTGTCACCTCTGGACGTCTTACCGCACGAGGCAGCAGATTTCCTACGAGTTTAAGCCAATTTTAGTTGGCTTTTGTGTTACTTGCAGCCAAATGGACTCTATCAGAGACACAGCGTGAGTTAAACTAAAAACCCGGTTGTATAAATCTCCCACTTACAGCCTTTCCACTCTTGGAGACAGAATCACTCCTCAGTGCAGACCGCACTGGAGCCCTGCTACGTGGCCCGTGAGAACGATGGCGCCCACCCTCCCCCGTTCTGTTCAGTGACACCAGGGTGGCAGCTTGAAAACCGTCGCGAGGGAGCATTTGCACACAGAAAACCGGCAAAGGCTACAAATCAGAGCCTTTTCTCCTCCCGACACCAGTTGTGAAGCATTAACCGGTACACTGCTGTGTAGCGTTCTAGACCTTTCCCAGCTGGCCCAGGTTGGCCTCTCCAGCTTCTCCTCCTTCCCTTAGCTCCCCTGTAGCCCTAGCCACAATGAAATTGCAATTCGACAAGTGTGCTGTACTGTCTCCTGGCCCTGAGTTCTTAACAGAAAAATGCCTTTTCCCTCACCTCGAAGGCTGACTTCCACGTCAGGGCGGAGTCACAATGCCTAGAATCCATAGCTTTAGGGTACTATTTCAATTTCTTTAAAAATTGTTTTAAATGCTTTTATTTATTTTTGAGAGAGAGAGAGAGAGAGACGGAGACAGAGCGTGAGTGGGGGAGGGGCAGAGAGAGAGGGAGACCCAGAATCAGAAAAAGGCTCCAGGCTCCGAGCAGTCAGCACAGAGCCCGACGCAGGTCTGGAACTCACGGACCGTGAGATCATGACCTGAGCCGAAGTCGGACGCCCAACCGACTGAGCCACCCAGGGGCCCCTGTTTTAACTTCTTTCAAAATCAAGAAAGAAAAAATGATCAAAGAAAATGTTTTAATATGTAATATGTGTCTTTACCAGTTCCATTAGTGAAACATACAAAACATTTTTTTGTGTGGAGAAGGGAGCCCGTAAAGGCACAAGTGCCTAGAGCCCGTTAAAGTTATAAGGTGGCCCTAGCTCATCTGCCTATGAAATTCATCTCTGTGAAGATTTCTAAACTCCTCTGGGTTCATCGTCCTAGTCTCCACAATACTGTTTATACTTTTGAAATAATTTTCAGAACGACGTGGGTTGTAAATAAATAAGGTATTGGCTCCTCCTGGGGCCTCTCTCCTTGGCGTGCCAGAGGGCCGTCCTCTCTCTGGGCCCTCACACGGTCTTCCTTCTGTGTGTCTGTCTAATCCTAATCCTTTCTTGGAAGGACACCTCATTTTGACCGGATTGCTTCCTTAAAAGCACTTTCTCTGGGGCGTCTGGGTGGCTCAGTCGGTTAAGCGGCCGACTTCGGCTCAGGTCATGATCTCGCGGTCCGTGAGTTCGAGCCCCGCGTCGGGCTCTGTGCTGACAGCTCGGAACCTGGAGCCTGTCTCAGATTCTGTGTCTCCCTCTCTCTCTGACCCTCCCCCGTTCATGCTCTGTCTCTCTCTGTCTCAAAAATAAATAAACATTAAAAAAAAAATTAAAAAAAAAAAAAAGCACTTTCTCATCCAGTCACATTCTGTCTGAGTGACTGGGGTTAGGACTTCGGCACATCAGTTTGAGAGGGACACAAAATTCAGCCCACAGCTATGCTGTCATGCGTCGTGGTATTTTTTTGTCATCTGGCTCCCACGCTGGGCTAGACTGTGAAGTCCTGAAGGGCAGAAACTCTGGTTCTTGGTGTCTCCATCGCCCAGGGGAGGAACACAGCCTTTGCTGAGCGGACGTGTTAGAAGTGCTGTGGAAGAATACACGTGTTCAAGAAGGAGGCCAGGTTCCTGTGGCAAACCCATTGGGCTCCAGAGACTTCTTTTTTTTCCTTTCTTTTTTTTCAACGTTTTTTTTTATTTTTGGGACAGAGAGAGACAGAGCATGAACGGGGGAGGGGCAGAGAGAGAGGGAGACACAGAATCGGAAACAGGCTCCAGGCTCCGAGCCATCAGCCCAGAGCCTGACGCGGGGTTTGAACTCACAGACCGCGAGAGGCGAGATCGTGACCTGGCTGAAGTCGGACGCTTAACCGACTGCGCCACCCAGGCGCCCCGGGGCTCCAGAGACTTCTAATGAGCAGTCAGCAGCGCAGGGGTTGGGGGGGGGGGGGGGGGAGTACTGGTGAGGGGTGGCTTAGCAGCTCTGCCTCTAGATGGAGTAGCTTGTGTTGAACTGCTTTCTTCTTGAGTTTGACAGCAGCTTCAGAGACGAGAGTTAGAAAAACAAATATTCAAAGGGGTTCTGGCTCTTTAAAAGTGTATTTATTAGCAGTGACTTGCATAAAATCACCTTTTTAAGTGGGGAGGCAGCTGTTTTTCTTTTTTCCAACGTGTTTATTGGGACATAATGAATCGCAGAAATGCTCTCTGCTTGCATCATCTCAAAAGGGCGATGTATATACATCTGGTGGGAATAAGAAGGTTTTTGGGTTTTTTTTTTTGATTGGAGGATGGGATAGAGTCCCAAGCCATGTATTTCTATACAGCTCCACTTCTGTCCCTTGGAAAAATTGGAAACCAGTCTAAGGTTCCAGGATGCCAAGATGCCCTGCAGTGGGGTACAGATTTCTCAGTTCATATCCCATTTTTTTAGACCCTTGTCATTTTGGCTTCGTATCTCAAAGCATTGAATATTAGAGCTGGAAATGCAAATTCCTCATTTTCTAGCTGAGCAGGTCACACAGTGGTGAGTGGTTAGACTACATGCTGAGTGTCTTTTCTTTTCTTTTTTTTTTTAACCTTTCAAAAATTTGAGTAATCTCTGCACCCAAGGTGGGGCTCGAACTCAGGACCCTGAGATTAAGAGTAGCATGCTCGGGTGGCGCCTGGGTGGCTCAGTCGGTTGGGCGTCCGACTTCGGCTCAGGTCACGATCTCGTGGTCCATGAGTTCGAGCCCCGCGTCGGGCTCTGGGCTGACAGCTCAGAGCCTGGAGCCTGTTTCAGATTCTGTGTCTCCCTCTCTCTCTGCCCTTCCCCCGTTCATGCTCTGTCTGTCTCTGTCTCAAAAATAAATAAAACGTTAAAAAAAATTAAAAAAAAAAAAAAAAAAGAGTAGCATGCTCGGGGCACCTGGGTGGCTCAGTCCGCTAAGCATCCGACTTGGGCTCAGGTCATGATCTTGCAGTTCACGAGTTCTAGCCCCGCATCGGACTCTGTGCTGACAGCTCAGAGCCTGGAGCCTGCTTCGGATCCTGTGTCTCCCTCTCTCTCTGGCCCTCCCCCACTTGTGCTCTGTCTCTCTCTCTCAAAAATAAAGAAAAACATTTTTTAAAAAATTAAAAAAAAAAAAAAAAAGAGTCACAAGCTTTTCCAACTGAACCAGCCAGGCAACCCTATACTCTGAGTTTCTAAATCTCGGTCTGGGATTAGTTCCACTACTTTCAACTTCCCCTATGACCCCATTCTCAGCCATCGCTTTAAATCCTTTCTGGAACAGAGTGGAATGTGAGCAAGTAAGTAGAAGTCAAATAGGCAATAGAGAGTGAAATGGTTAAAATACCCCAGTCTATTGACGATCAGGCCTCCGGGGAGACCAGTGTGAGTTGTATCAGTGAGAGAAGGCTAAAGGCAAAAGCAGGAATTGATGCGGTCTTGCCTCCATTCGAGAGAGCGGCCGCAGTTAAACTCTCCTCAGTGGGACGAAGGTGCACCTAAACGTTTGCCCCTTTTCTAAATTCAGAGAAGCTTTTAAGGAAGACCTCATCTGACCTCGCAAGGAAAGATACAATTAAACCCGGTTACTGGAGCTTTCTATTGCTTGCGTGCCCAGGGCAAATGAGCTAGGATGGCCCTGGGGAGCATGGTTTCTGATGTTTCAGGCCTGGCACTGGGGGGAGGGAGGTTAATACACACTCACATGAGACACTCACCACCACTGAGGCCTCTACACAAATCTGAATGGGCCAGCAAGAGGTTCTAGAGGAGTCCAGAAATCGGGGAGGCCCTGATCTGGATCCCGAAGCTCCATCCTTTCTACCCTCCAGGTGATAGAACACCTGTAGAGACGTCCAATGACTCTTGGTAAAGCTTAATTTAGGAGTCAGCAGCCAAGAGAAAGGAGGTTACAGTCACGACAAAGGGGCGACGGGTAATGCTGAGTTTTTGTTCTTATTTCATTAGAAGGAGGCAAATTCTGCGTGCAGCCTTCCCAGCTTGTCTCTGGAAGGATTTGACCTGAGAGCAGTCTATCTCATTGCAGGCTTACAGTGCGTGTTCCTAATGTTTTAAAAAAAATTTTTAATGTTTACTTGGGGGGGGGGGGTGAGGGGCCGAGAGAGAGGGGCCAGAGGATCCGAAGCAAGCTCTGTGCTGACAGCAAAGAGCCCAACGTGGGGCTCGGACCCACGAACCGCGAGATCGTGACCTGAGCTAAAATCGAGGGTCAGATGCTTAACTGAATGAGCCACCCAGGCACCCCCAGTGAATGTTTTTTTTTTTTTTTTTAATTTTTAAATGTTTATTTATTTTTGAGAGAGACAGAGCGTGAGCAGGGGAGGGGCAGAGAAAGAGGGAGACGCAGAATCGAAGCAGGCTCTGACATGGGGCTCGAACCCACCAACTGTGAGATCGTGACCTGAGATGAAGTCAGATGCTTAACCGACGGAGCTACCGTCCCAGTGAATGTTCTTGAACGCACCCCTGGCATTCCGCACAGCTGGCTCAGTCTTGACAGCCATCTGGCTCTTTATTGCCCTCTGTGGGGCATAGCCACAACTTCAGGGAAGCCAGGGTCACACTTTTGCCTTTTGTAAGTGAAAGACACTTTCTGCAGCGGGTGGTGACGATATGTTTCCTTCCTCTACCCTCTGTCTCTTGTCCCCACGCTGTGCTATCTGTGCCCCCAGCCCCCTCCCCTTTCCCCGTGCTGCATCAGGAAAGCTTTTCAAGCATTCTGGTGTGGGATTGGTGGGGTTGGGAACAGTAGAGGTGACCGGTGGTTCCCTAAGGCAAGGCCTAGAAAGGCCTGGAGAGAGTCAATTTCCCTGTCGGCTAGGACACTGGCTCTCGCACTGCATCAGGGAAGCGGCAAGTCTCACACACGCCTAGGGACAGCTGTCTTCTCCCATCTTGAGGGGGTCGGGGAGGTCAGAGGAGTGAGCAGGTGGCTGACTTTATGACCGTTCTCTTCTAATCATGGTGATCTCCAAGGTGTTTGGCATGGTGCTTGTTATCTTTGACCCCCAGCTTCAACCCCGTGTGGTTCATGCGGGCTTGCTGTAGCCTCACACACTTGTGAGGGTGAGGTGGTGACAGAGTTTTGGTCTGAGTGCGTCACCCCCAGCCGCAGAGACATGGACAAGCCCTCCTGCCGAGCCCTGCAGACGCTGCTTCTTGAGGTGAGACCCGCACACCCCCAATAAATCCTGGCTTTGCTTAGCAGCCTGAGTGGGTTTCTGTAGCTTTCAACCAAACAACCTCTACTAAGGCCTTTATTGAAATAAAGTCTTATCTAGAGCCCAATATACATAAAGAAGAGATGGGGCACTTGGGTGGCTCAGGTCATGATCTCGTCGTGCGTGAGTTCGAGCCCCGCGTCCGGCTCTGAGCTGACAGCTCAGAGCCTGGAGCATGCTTCGGATTCTGCCTCTCCCCTGTTTTGTGCTCTCTCTCTCTCTCTTTCTCTCAAAAATAAACATTTTTTAAAAATTAAAAAAACAGAAAAGAAGAAATGACACTGTGGCTGTTCGGTTGAAGCCAGGGACGTTCCGTCAGCCCCTGTGTCCTCTGCTTGGGTGCCTTTGAGGGGTTCCCTTGGAAGCAGTTTAAAAACCACTGCAGAAGGCAGTGACTCTACCATCAAGGGGACTTGGTGTCCCAGGTAATCACTGGGCTCCTTCTGGCCGCTGAGCCACAAAAAGCAGACACAAGGGTTACAAGCGAGGGTGACAACATCAGCATCACCAAGGGGGCACCGAGAGGTCTGGGGCCCTCCAATCCCACTAGCCTGAACTCAAAGGACCGGGACATCCTCTGCTTTGGTTCAGCGGTAAGTCAGCTGGGAGGTACCCAGTGATCCTGTTCTCTCTACCGGTGTGACCTTGACCATTAGCCTGTGCGAGATCGTATTTGGCTCGAGACTCTTCCTAACGTACCTGGGCTAATACCTACCCGACTCGGTGGCGTCGTCTCCTGGAAAGCACTCTCACTCCATCCTCCAGCCCCAGATATGTATGTACACGCTGGTTGTATACAGAGTCGTGTTTGCAGCTGGGCCCGGAAGACGGACTTCTGGGGGATGGCCGAGGTGGGGCAGGGGTGCGGTCTCCCTGGTGTTTGTGCACTCAGACCCTGCTCTTTGGTTAGGCGCTCACAGCACCCTTGGGTCCAGATGCACGATGGTGGTGCGAAGGCTGTCACATGATACTTACCTCTACAGCAGGCTTGTGGCTTCTGCTGTCAGATGAGATCCCCACGGTCTCACTGGTGGCAAGTCGCCGCACAAGGACTCAGACCCATGACCTTGAATTCCAAGGAACAGCTCTTGGAGCCCAGCTCCTCCAGAAAAAGCACCCCTGGTCCCCGAGGCGCACCTTTTGCCATAGAACTTTCTGAAGCTGGGGGTGACTCAGTGTATTTGCTTTCTCCATCGTTTCTTGCCCCTTCGCTGTCTTCTCTGTGCCCCCAGCCTCCTCCCCTTTCCTGTCCTGCATCCGGAAGGCTCGGGAGCTGTTTTCCCTCCCTCTGGAGCTGTTTTCTTTGTTCTTAGGCACAATAGGTGACCCACAGCCTTTCCTCCTAGGTCCCCTCCCCAGTCTTGTGGGATTTCCTCTAACAGCTGGGTCTACATTTCCAGTGCTTTGGGGAGGTTGGGGTGGGGCAGCCCCTGGGGCCACTTCCCCACCACTGGCCCTGTGCCTGGTTAAAGAACGTGATCAGAGCAGCAGACTTTCCAACGATCCCTGGGGGTGGCTCAGGCCCAAGCAGACAGGTCTGGGCCCAAACAGAAGAATCATTTTGGCCTTAGACAACAGCATTGACGTCTACGGGCTACGGGCATTAGCTCAGATTAGACCAGAGCACCACCCAGGACAGTGGCTGGTGAAGAATGTGGATAGAGGATGGTCAGAGCAAAAGCAAGGGGACTCTCGATAGGTATTCCTCAGTAGTCACTCCCTCCAACTCCCTCGCTCCTTACCATCCGTGGGTGAATGATTTCTGTGACTTTGGGGGGGCCCAGGAGACATCACATTTCAACCCTGCTGTGGGAGACCCCGCATCTGACAGTCTATGGGCAAGATTGGGGTTTACAGATAATGTGGCAAGATTCTGAGCTATGCAGTGACTCGTGTTTTTTGATAGGCATGTTAAAGATAGCCCCTGTTTAAATGTTTTTTTTTTTTTAAGTTTTACTTATTTATTTTGAGAGAGAGAGAGAGAGCATGAGCAGGGGAGGGGCAGAGACAGGGACAGAGAATCCCAAGCAGGCTTCGCACTGTCAGCACAGAGCTCGACGTGGGGCTTGAACCCACAAACTGTGAAATCATGACCTGAGCCGAAACCAGGAGTCACAGGCTCAACCCACTGAGCCACCCAAGATAGTCCCTGTTTAAAGAGAAGGGAAGGGATAGGGGGAAGGCGAAAAGAAGGAGAAAAAGAAGAAAAAGGAAACCAGTCCACAATTACAACCCATAGAGAGGAGAAAACATGTTATAACCCAGA
Organism: Neofelis nebulosa; assembly: GCF_028018385.1. Taxonomy (NCBI): domain Eukaryota; kingdom Metazoa; phylum Chordata; class Mammalia; order Carnivora; family Felidae; genus Neofelis; species Neofelis nebulosa. Next base: position 2,379,282 of record NC_080794.1, on the reverse strand, counting down.
GAACCAAAACTACATACATACCCATCTTTTTCAAAATCAGCTCACTAGATTTGCCTGTAGGAAACACATTCAAAGAGAGACGAGGCAGCAGATTAAAATTCCTTCCTGCCTACTCCTGAAAGGGCTTTAATCTTAGCACGGGCAGACGATAAACAGAGCTCTCTTTCAGCCAAGTCTGGTGAGAGAAATTGCATCTTTTTCAAGCAAAGGCCTATGGACGGGGCCAAGCGGTGAGCATCGCGGACCCGTCCCTCATCCACCGTCCTGCCCCCCCCCCACCCCCTCACCTGTCTGGGATGTCTGCCTCTCCCTGTTGCCAGCAATGGCCCGTAAATGGCACACAGAGATTGTACCAAGTTACCAAGCTTTGACCAAAGAAAATTCAGGCAGAAGGAAAACCGTATTGCGGACACATCTGCTTTTATTTGTGGCCTTTGCACAGCCGGGGTTTCAGGTTCCCGCTTCCTGCCCGCCTCTGAAAGCGGCTTTGTCTTTTTTTTTCCTGGACTGAAGCATTGCATTTGCGACAATCACACAAGCCTCAAAAGCTGCCATTTCTAAGGTGGCGTCCACTTCTATGGCTCGCGTCACAAAACCACTGCAGGCGGCCAGAATTCTTCCCTTATGTCCAGCCCTTTGCTGCTTTTGTAGTTGTGTAGGGAAAAAAATAACTTTCTTTTTTTTTTTTTTTTTTTTTTTTTTTTTTGTGTATTCGTGTGCCGGGGGCTGTCGGCTGCCATAACAGAGTGCCACAGACTGAGCCACTTACACAACAGGAGCCTATTTCCTGACGGATCTGGAAACTAGAAGTCTGAGATCAAGGTATATCGGCGGGTTTGGTTTCTCCTGAGGCCTCTCTCTTTGGCTCGTGGATGGCTGTCTTCTTCCTGAGTCTTCTCATGGTTCTCACAGGGAATGTGTGTCTGTGCCCAAAGTTCCTTTCCTTTTTTTTTTTTATGAGGCAGAGTAAGAAAAGAGAGAGAGTAAGAAAAGGGGGGAGGAGCAGAGAGAGAGGGAGAGAGAATCCCAAGCAGGCTCCGAGCTATCAGCAGAGCCCAACGTGGGGCTCGAACTCATGAATCGCGAGATCATGACCTGAGCTGAAATCAAGAGTCAATTGCTCAACTGACTGAGCCACCCAGGCGCCCCCCCCCAAATTTCATCTTCTTAGAAAGACCCCAGCCACATTGGATAAAGGCCCATCCCAATGACCTCATTTAAACTTAATGACTCCTTTAAAGACCTTTCTCCAAATACTGTTACGTTCTTAGACACTAAGGGTTAGGGCTTCAACATATGAATTTTGGAGGGATGTAATTCAGCCTACAACTTTTGATAAAAATTGTACTGGTCTTTTGACTTTCACATTCCAGAACATTCCAGAGTGCTGGGGAAAAAAAAAAACCCATCTGACCACCTCTACCTATGCCACTTGAGGACTCTTTGGCCTGTTGCACGGGAAGTTGTTATCTTGCACAGCATATTATGGGAAACGCTGTGGTAAACCCTGAAATGCATTTTCTCTTTTGATGCTTACGTAATGACCTCATAGGACTTCATAAATTAATGCATGGAAGTGATGAATAAAGGCTAAAGAGATCCCTTAAGCACTTAAGACTTCTGTTAATAGACTTGCATATGGGGAAGACCATGTGATGGGCTTCTGGGTCAGAGGTTGCCATTTATGGGTCTGAATCGAATGTGTATCTTGGAGCAGCACATTCTTCCATGTCAGGGACTGTTAATTTTGTTTCTTTCCTGACGAGACTCTTCCATTGGGTTTTACGAGATCTTACAAACAAAGGCATTAAGATCATATAAAGCAGGATTATTCATTATACCATAAGAATTTCTTGTGTGGGGGCACCTAGGTGGCTCAGCCGGTTAAGCATCCAACTTCGCGTCAGGTCATGATCTCACAGTTTGTGGGTTCAAGCCCCACATTGGGCTCTGTGCTGACAGCTCGGAGCCTGGAGCCCGCTTCGGATTCTGTGTCTCCCTCTCTCTCTCTGCCCCTCCCCTGCTCGGGCTCTGTCTCTCTCTCTCAAAAATAAATAAACATTAAAAAAAAAAAGAATTTCTGTGTGACCCACTCTAGGAAGTAAGAAATTTGTAATCTCATTGAAGAAAAGACGTGCGACTCACCTCTGCATATACTAATGGAAATTCAATTCCTTAGACCATTGTCTAGGAAATCAACAACGCTAAGTATTTCCGCCTTGATGACAAGGCCCACGTTTGTCGCCAGCTTTCTCTTCGCCCGCTACACCCCCCCATCGGGCTTCACCTCGCACACCCAAGCTCACATTTCCCTCATCTGCTTCTCTAGCTTGTGTCTCTCTTCTGAGCTTTGACCCCGAGCCTTCTGACTACAACACTTTCCACTTAATTTTCCCACAGGTAATTTGAACTCCACATGACCCAAGCAGAAACCATCACCTTGCTCTAAATCCTGCTCCTCCTCCTCTCTAGTCCCTGTTGGTCAAATGGCACCATCATCAATCTACCGCCCTCCCTTTCAATTTACCGATTCCTGCAGATTCTACTTCGTTAGGACATCTTGAGTACACTCCAGTCTCTCTTCCTTCATTGGTACTGTACTGGACTCCACCCTCCAGTGTTCCCCCATGGGGTCCTGAAACCCATGGGTGCAGGGAAATATCATGGCGAATATCACGGGTGAGAGATAAACAACATCGTGCTTTGGGCTCTGGAAGGTCTGGATTGAAATTCCAATTCTGCCGCTTCATAACTGTGTGACTTTGGTCAAGGTGCTTCATCTCCACAAGTCTTGGTTTTCTCATTGGTAGAATAGAGGAAAGGTCTCACTTTGGGAGGTGAAGTAACTTAAATAAGAGAACACATATAAAGTAATGAGTACGGTGCCTAGAATACGGTACTCAGACATCTGATCATTTAATTGCTCTGATTGCAATATTTCAGTTACCCTCAATTTCCTTGGCAAGGCACACATGGCCAGCGCCCTTGCTTCTCTGACCCCATCTCTTGACCCTGCTCACCCAACTTTCTTCGTCTCCACCATGCTGAACTCTCTGATGTTTCCAAACGAGCCAGGCTTTCTCTGCTCACTGCTCCTTTATGTAAGCAAGATGGCTCCCAGCACCTGACCTCATGCCTCCTCCTTCCCACCACCTCCCTCTGTACGATCCTAGGGCTCATCCTTCTGGGAAAACCCTCGTCCCTTCAGAGGTCTTCTTCTCCATCTAGCAGCTTCCTTCTATCATTGCACTGATCACACTCAATTGCATCCATTTGTCTACTTGTCCCCTTCCCTTTTCTTCCTAGAACTAACTTTATGCATTGTATCGCTAATTCCTAGGCACCGAGCCTTACGTATGATGGGCATTCGGCGCCTATTGAATGAATGATAACAGCCAGCATTTATGTAGCCCTTGTTATGTGTCAGGATAATATTGGCTCTGATTTCTTTTTGTGGAGCTGCTGAGTTTGTTTTGTTTCCTATGAGTAAAAACCCCTTTTTAGAAGTAATCTTTGGTTATCTGGTCAGATTTGGAAAAACTTTAACCTTGGAAGAAATCTGCCTTATCACTAATAATGTTGCTATTTGTCTCTGTCTTTGGTGTTTGTCGCATGACCGTAAGAAGAAAATTCAAAGGGAGGATAGATTCCAATACGTACATTTCTCAAGTCGGCCCTGAGACGGAGAAATTCAGAAGTCTTCAACTTATGCTGGCATCCTTTGGACAAACTGTGCTTGGTCACTCATCAAAACCTTATGAAATGAGACTCGAAAGCATTATGCAAAGTGAAAGACATCAGACACAAAGGGCCATATATTATATGATTCCATTTATAGGAAATGTCCAGAATAGAGAAGTACACAGAGACAAAGGTAAATTTTTTTCTTAATTTGAGAGAGAGAGAGAGAGAGAGAGAGAGAGCCAGGGAGAGGGGCAAAGGGAGAGAGAGAGAATCTTAAACAGCCTCCATGCTCAGCACAGAGCCTGACATGGGGCTCGATCCCATGACCCTAGGATCACAACCTGAGCCAAAGCCAAGAGTCAGACACTCAAACAACTGAATCACCCAGGTGCCCCAGACAGAAGGTAAATTAGTGGTCACCTAGGGCTGGGAGTGGGAACAGGAATTGACTGCAAATGGACAAGAAGTTACTTAAAAAATAATAATAATAAATACATTAATTAATTAATTATTTTGAGAGACTGAGAGACAGAGACAGAGCGTGAACAGGAGAGGGACAGAGAGAGAATCAGCCTCCACACAGAATCTGAATCAGGCTCCAGGCTCTGAGCTGTCGGCACAGAGCCCGATGCAGGGCTTGAACTCACAAGCCATGAGGTCACGACCTGAACCGAAGTCGGAGAATTAACCGACTGAGCCACCCAGGCACCCCAAGAAGTTACTTTTCAGAGTGATGGAATGTTCTAAAATTGGATTGCATGGATGGTTGCACAATTTCGCAAATTTACTAAAAATATCAAATTGTACACTTATGATAGATAGACTTTGTAATGTATCATCTGTACCTCAATAACACTGTTTATAAGAATCCTTATGAGAACTTTCCCCAGTCTTACCTTGTTTTCTCCATGACAGTCTGGTTCTGGGAGAGATTTCCTTTCCAAATCTTTCACCCTCTGGGAACTGCAGATATGCTGGGATTGTAATTTTACAGCTTGGCCCGTCGCCTGGAGAACCTGTGACAGATGTATAAGCGGTAATTTGGACCAGACTCCGCTGGGCTCAGCCTATGTGCCCATCCCCTCTAGGCCATATCTGTATTTGTGTTATAACTCAAATTCATGTACATATCATTCTAAATGGCATCATTTCACCAATAACTTAGCATTACGGGAGTCACTTTAGGGAACTTTTGATAGTCACAAAATCATTTGAGAGATGAATGAGAAGGAAATCTTTCTAACTACCCAATGTTATCTATCTATCTATCTATATATATATATATTTTGATTGGTATGAGAGAGCATCTGAAAGAAATTTAGGTTTTAAAGCTGCTTCCTTAAGAGATTCCTTGGCCACAGGGGTGCCTGGGTGGATCAGTTGGTTGAGCTTCTGACTTCAGCTCAGGTCATGACCTCACAGTTTGTGGGTTCAAGTCCCACATCGGGCTCACTGCTGTCAGCCTGTCAGCCTGTCAGTGCGGAGCCCCCTTCAGGTACTCTGTCCCCCTTGCTCTTTGCTCCTCCCCCAATCATGTTCGCTCGCTCTCAAAAATAAATAAATAAATAAATAAATAAATAAATAAATAAAACATTTAAAAAAAGAGAGAGTCCTTGGCCATGGCAAAGAAAAATGTGAAAAACATAAAAACGTGTCTCTTTTTAATCCCTTAATCACAACTCATATCGAAGAGCCTTGATTCTTCCTATTCCTTTCTCCATTCTCTGTTCCATCTCCTTCTGCCCCTCCTTCTCCCCTGATCTGCCTGCTTCCCTCCTGAACCACCAGAAACTTTCAAGTTCAATTATCTTTTCAAATTAAATCCTCCTTGGAACAGAGAAAATCCCTACAGTTGATGTTAAGCCCCGTTTTTTGCCCGCGCTGAGAGCCGTTGTCAAAATTTTCCCAAAGTCTTTGGAGAAATATGACTCAGTGGACGCAAATTTACAGAGGAGTTTAGAACAGTCTATGAATATGTCATCCAGAACTCACTGTTCTATCCCAATTAGTTCAGATATTAGTAGGAACCTCCTTTGCCAAAACAGTGGGTCACCAAGGCCAGAACGGGAAGAACCGAGTGTGGCTTAAGACGGTGGAGGAAACCAGAGGGATTGAGAAAAGTTGTAGATGTTGGACAAGATCTTTTGGAAGCTATCCCCAGATCTTTCCAGTGAAACCACATGGGGATCTGAGTCGGCCCTTAGGCAAAGAGAGGATGAGGCCCCTTGCAGACTGCAACGGCGTTTGGAAGTAGATTGGTCAGCAGATGTGACTCCAGCTCTCTCCTTGCTTTTGGAAATGGCCTTAGTCCAGAAATAGGGGACTTAATACACAAGCAAAAGCTAGAGCAGGGAAGAGCCCATTGCCAGACCTCCGGCTCCTTGCCGAATGCTTTAAAAGAAACAACAAGGCTCAGAATAGATACATGGATTTACAAAAGTCAGATGATGGGTATCTCTAAATAATCCTCAAACCCCGGGCACTTGTTGTGATGAGCACTGGGTATTATGGGTAAGTGATGAATCACTACATTCTACATCTGAAACCAATTTTGACCATCTATGTTAACCAACTAGAATTTAAATAAAAACTGGAAATAAAAAAAACAACACCCTCAAACATTCCCAATGCTAATAACAGCCGTCCTCAGACCTTTAACCTAAGAACACTCCTTCCTTCTTGTGACACAACAGCACTAACTTGATAAGGAGGGGTTCACACGGCCAATAAAAACACCAAGTTCCTTGTTCTCCTGAAGGTCTCTTCCTGGAAATCCCTGAAAATGCCCCTGTTCACAGTGAGACCATAACTAATTTCCCCGTTGATTTACTATTACTCCAGTATCTGAGTCAAATCTAAATCGGTCAAGGAGACGCAAAAACATTTTTCGACGCAGGCGGGATTTGGGAGTGAAAACAAGTAAGGTTCAGAGTGCTTTATCTAAGTCTCTATCCAAACTCTGCAGCATTCTGTTAAACCAGAAGCTAAAAAAGAACTAAAACTAAAGAACTTGGTGAAGGCCTCCCAGAGAAAATGCTTATCACTCATGGCTTGTACCAGTCCACATAACACTCCTACCGTCCCTCGTCGAAAAGTCCGAAAGCCAAGATACAGATGCGTTCAGGACTTCAGGGCCACGAATGGGATAGACATCCCTTGCTTCGCTATTGTACCAAACCCAAATCTAATTTCACATGGGTGCCTCCTGCAGCTATGTATTTAACAGCTGCCGATTTGCTTTCCTTAGTGTCCCTTTAGATCGAAGCGGTCAAAACTCATTTACGTTCCCCTGGGGAATTTGCAGTGTGCCTGGACAATTTACTCTTTCCGCCTCTCAATCATCTTCAACCAGGGCCCCAAGAACCTTCCATTTCCCTATATCCTATGCTTACCCAATATATAATGAGCTTTTGCTTGTTCTAGAGACGAGGTGAGATCCAAGACTGATTCCATCTTCCTCCTCAGAAAGGACATGGGTTTCCAAAGAGAAGTCACAATTTGGTCAAAGTGAGATTCATTTCCTGGGACGTGCTTTATCTTAAGGAGACAAATCCTGACTTCAGACATACTGCGGGACCTTCAAAACTTTCCCAGGCCAGCAAATAAGAGACAAGTAAGAAGATTCCCGGGTCTCACTGGCTGCTGCCGACAATGACTTCCAGCTCCTGTGAAATTGCCAGGGCACTAAATGACTTAACCAACTCCTCGATAGCCGAACCTCTCCCCTGGGAGTCTAAACATGAAAGGGCCTTTCATGAGTTAAGATTAGCCCTCCAACAATCCTCCACATTGGCCTTCGCAATTATCATAAGCCTGTCTACATATTTGTATATGAGACATTAACCTCACGGGGATCACGAGACGCCAAGAACTTACTACCCTCTCTCTCTCTCTCCGTCCAGTGGCTGTGCCATTTTACATTCTCGTCTGCAGTGTATGAGGGCTCCAATTTCTCTACGTCTTTGCCAACACTTGCTATTGTCTGTTTTTTTGGGTTTTGTTTTTAATTACAGGCACCCTCGCAGGTGTGAATTAGCAGCTCACTGCGGTTTTGATTTGCGTTTTCCTAATAGCAAATATGCCCAGCATTATTCCACATGCTTTTCCATTTGTGTATCTTCTTTGGAGAAATGTCTGCTCAAGGCCTTTGCCCGTTTTTAAGTTGGTTTGTTTGTCTTTCTGTTGTTGACGTGAAGGAGCTCTTTATATATTCTAAATATTAAGCCTTGTCAGATGGATAGTTTGCAAATATTTTCTCCTATTCTGTGGGTTGTCTTTTAATTCTCTTGATGGTGTTGCTTGAAAACAAAAGTTTTCAGTTTTAACGAATTCCAATTTATTTTGTCTTTGTCGCCTACGCTTTTTGGTGTCATACCGGAGAACGCATCGCCAGATCCAAGGTCATGAAGGTTTCCCCTCTGTTTTCTTCTAAGAGTTTTCTAGTTTTAGCTCTTCCATTTAAGTCTTTGACCCATTTATTTCTGTCCTTGATCCACTGCGAGTTAATTCTTGTATACGGTACAAAGGAGCACACGTGGATATTGCATGTGGATGTCCCATTGTCCCAGCACCCCTCGCTGAGGAGACCGTGCTTTCCTTCTTGAATGGTCTTGGCACCCTTGTGGAAAAGTCAATTGACCGTGGACATGAGGGTTTATTTCTGCCTTCTCCATTCTCTTTCATTGGTGCATATGTCTGTCTCTACACCAGTCCCACCGTATTTTGTTTTGTGGAGCTTTGTAATAGATTTTACAATTGGGAAGCCTAAGTCTTCCAGGTTTGTTCTGCCAACCTGGTTTTAGGGTCTTTAAATGTGCTGGCTTCCTCTGCTGGATGATCTTTGTTACACGTTGAAGATATACAACATTTCTCCTATGAAATCCTGTTACTTTCTCCCGTACATATCCCTACTCACCACTATAATACCTAGAACCTTGGTATTCTTCTTCTATTACCTGAAGAAGGGGAAATTCATAACGATCTGACCTCTGTTCATGAATGATGTGTCAGAAACTTTAGAAAAACGCAGACTCGGGGTGCCTGGGTAGCTCAGTCACTTAAGTGTGTGACTCTGAATTTTGGTTCAGGTCACGATCTCAAGGTTCGTGAGTTTGAGCCCCACATCAGGCTCTGCTCTGACAGTGCAGAGCCTGCTTGGGATTCTCTCTATCCCTTTCTCTCTCTGCCCCTCCCCCATTCTCTCTCTCTCTCAAAGATAAATACATAAACTTAAAAAAATCTTTTGAAATAAAAAGAAAAGCACAGACTTAATCCTACTGATTGGTGGACAATATCTTCAGACTGAGGCAGGAAAATAATCTTGTAACAAACTCACTTTGCCTCTAGAACATGCTCTCTTGGCAGAGGCAAAATCCGCCCAGATGGCAAAATTCGCTGTGCTCACCAGGGCTTTCCAGGTAGCTCCAGATAAGAAAGTTAAATATACACACGGAGAGTAAATATGCATTTTGGGGAGTTCATAATTTTGGAATGCTTTGGAAACAAAGAGTCCTCCTACCCTCAACAGAAGCCCCATTTAGGAATGGGAACCCAGTGGAAGAAGAGCAGAACGAGGCATGGGGACCCTGAACCAGGGTGGAGATGGCCCTCTCGTCCAAGTATTGGTGATCCACCCCGTGTCCCTCTTCAGGTGTAAACATCTGACCTAGTGCAAAGCTGATGGCCATTTGCCTGTTGGCTTGTTTTCTGGTTAAGCAGAAAATTTCTCTTAAAACAGGGATTGCAAAGAGGGTGAGGAGGAAGCCGAAGACAAAACTTTTTGTCTCCTGTGTGCATTTGATTGACTCCGCTACTAACTCCCTCTGGCTAGAAGGGTAACCTTGTAATTCCAGAAAGGGTTTTAGGCTCTGAGTACCTAAAAGGACAAGCCAACGTCTGGGAAGGAGCTAGGCTGCATAGAATTTCCCATGCTGCTTTAAAAGGCAAGGAAGACCAAAATACAACTGGAAGAATCATTCGAAGAAGGGCAGACTCGCTGAAGAATCCTGTTTTAAAAAAATAGCGGAAGGGGCGCCTGGGTGGCTCAGTCGGTTGGGCGACCGACTTCGGCTCGGGTCATGATCTCACAGTCCGTGAGTTCGAACCCCACGTCGGGCTCTGTGCTGACAGCTCAGAGCCTGGAGCCTGTTTCAGATTCTGTGTCTCCCTCTCTCTCTGACCCTCCCCCGTTCATGCTGTGTCTCTCCATGTCTCAAAAATAAATAAACGTCAAATAAAAAAAATTAAAAAAAAATAGCGGCTTTAGGAAATAGGAGAATGCTTTATTCTTCTTAGAGTCACAAAATGACAATTTAAATTTCAGATGTCCCCTTCCCCTACTTCCTTATGCATCCTGAAATTATCTCAGTATAAATCTTGATCTGGGCCACCTTGCTCTCTCACCCACTGGAAATCTACTTGGTCAGAGTGTGGCATAGAAACTAGGAAGCCCTCCTCTTTATCTTAAAATCTTCTACCCAAGGGGCACCTGGGTGCCTCAGTCGCTTAAGGATCCGACTTTGGCTCAGATCATGATCTCGCGGTTTGTGAGTTCGAGCCCCGCGTCGGGCTCTGTGCTGACCGCTCAGAGCCTGGAGCCTGCTTCGGATTCTGTGTCTCCCTCTCTCTCTGCCCCTCCCCTGCTCACGCTCTGTCTTTGAATAATAAATAAATGTTAAAAAAAAAAATCTTCTATCCAAAAGTAAAATGAAGCCCAGCTTCTTCCTTTGACTCAAGGAAAGATGACTTCTTTTGAATACGTTTCCCTTTGTTTTCCCAAAAGGTGCCTCTTAACTCTTTAAGCCTAAAATGTGTATTTGATAGTTACAGTTGAACTGTTTTCGTGGCCTCTTTTCTACTTTATTGGAAGAGCTAAGTGAAGGCTGGGGAACAGTTCCTTGGGAAGTACAGGTCCCAGAGCCTAGAAGCATCTACAGTTGGAATATCTGAGCCCAGATCTGGCTTCCTGGCCATTAAGCTGTGGGTCCTTAGGCAAGCCACTTAATGACATCTATAAACTGGGGATAATATACACTCTGTGTGCCTAATCGGTTGTTGTGATGACCAAACAAGATAATGTATGAGAAAGTGTTCTTTAAAAAGACACAGTACAAAGAATGGTTATCTGCGAGCGACAGGATTATAGGCCAACTTTCGTTTCTCCCACATGTTTTCCTCTCTCTGTTATATAATTTATACTTTAAAGAATAACTTTTAAGGGGCACCTGTGGGGCACAGTCAGTTGGGTGTCTGGCTTTTAATTTGGGCTCAGGTCAGGATCTCCCAGTTTGTGGGATCAAACCCTGCATCGGTCTCTAAGCTGATGGCGTGAGCCTCCTTGGGATTCTCTCTCTCTCTCTCTCTCTCTCTCTCTCTCTCTCTCTCCCCATCCCCCACCCGCACACGAGTGTGCGCACTCTCTCTCAAAATAAATAAATAAACACTTTTTTAAAAATAGCGTTTAATTTCCTTTAATTTTTATTAAATGTCATATATGTTTTCTGTTTTCCGTTTTCTTTTTCAAGTAGGCTCCACGCCCAACGTGGGGCTCAAACTCGCAGCCCTGAGATCAAGAGTCATATGCTCTGCTGACCGAGACAGCCAGGCGCCCCAAATGTCATTGATTTTAAAATGAAAGGATGCAGAGCTGCATGAGTACAAATAAAAATTAACCTTCTTTTGATGTTGCTCTAATTTTATACCGTTTCCTAATAAAATGCACAAATTTCTAACTTGTAAGTTTCAAACCGATGGTGTCAGGGTGTTGCTGGGGGATCTGAGCACGTAGAAAATAGTTAAGCTCTATATTTAAACACTAAGAAAAACAGAAATAGGGGGCACCTGGCTGGCTCACTGGACAGAGAAGGTGACTCTAGATCTCGGGGTTGTGAGTTCGAGCCCCATGTTGGGCGTAGAGTTTACTTTAAAAAATTTTTTTAAAAATAAAGAAAGGGGCGCCTGGGTGGCACAGTCGGTTGGGCGTCCGACTTCAGCCAGGTCACGATCTCGCGGTCCGTGAGTTCGAGCCCCGCGTCAGGCTCTGGGCTGATGGCTCAGAGCCTGGAGCCTGTTTCCAATTTCTGCCCCTCCCCCATTCATGCTCTGTCTCTCTCTGTCCCAAAAATAAATAAATGTTGAAAAAAAAAATAAACAGTGAAATGACTTATTTTAAAAAAAAATAAATAAATAAAATAAAAATAAAAATAAAGAAAAATAGAAACAGGAAAATAAGACTTTTCTTGGTCCTAAGGACAAAGCCAGTTCTTGGAAATTTGGTTAATTAAAATACAGCAAATGTCTTAATGTAAAGCTAGTAGTAGAGTCCTACAGCTAAGAAGCGAGCCTCCGGTTTCTGCACCGGATGTACAGGTTCAAGAGCGTCTGTCCCCCCTGGCCGGTGGGAACACAGCGTCTCCTAGCCCCGTGACGGTTCCGGCAACAGTTCAGCAGACAGCTCCTCGTAGTGGCTCTTTGGTGTCACACCCCATGCACACACAGCTGAGTGTTCAGCTGACTTCAAGGTCGCCCCTTGTTGATCTGGGGACCACTCTGCACAGCTCTCTCCTCTCCAGTGTCCTGCCCATACCAGCTGCCTCTGTCTCTCCAAATGTCCATCCTGACTTCTCCGGCGTCTCCACCTCCCATCCCACCTGGCTTCTGGAAAGTGCCTCCGGACAGAAAACCAGGGAAATTATAGGACTCTCCCTATCTGGGATTGCTCTCTCTCTCAGGGACCAGTCATCTGTCGCCTGTTGCCTAAGATCTGAAACCATCTGGTTCCTAGGGTTTGTTCAGTTTGCCAGCTGTTCGAGGCTGGAGAGCAACTCTGGAACCAGTGACCCCCATATGGCCACAGTCAGAAAGTCCTTAAATTTTGGAAGCTAGAGCCTCCATTCCCTAAAAGAGACTGTTCCCACTCTGGATTAGAAATTTGGTGACTGTGGAATGGACACTCTTTGTATCTCTTACGACACCAGTGGTTAAGTTACAGAGCAAAATGGAGGGAGAACTGATTTAGCCGAGAATTACCAAATGCCCGCTATGTGCCAGGTTTTCATTTGGCCCCGGGGCTACAGGAGGGAACAAGGTGTCAAAGTCCCTGCTTCCTGGTAAAAATCAGTAGTGACCTAGAACATACAATTTAAGCGCTATCTCTCACCGTACCGCCTGCCCTGACATCACCCTTCCTTCTTCTCGACTTTCGACTCCCCACTTTTCGGATTGATTCTACACATTTTGTTCCCACCAGCTGCTGAGTCCTTTGCACTGCGCCAGATGCTGAGGGTGATTCCAATCAGGACTCAAAGCACAACTTCTACCACCAAGCAGCTGAAAACTGGCGGAGGAGATGAGGTGTGTATACAAACAACTAATAAATTCAACTCCCCCGGCCACTCGTTTCCCCAAAAGCATTAGTTTAAGAGATAGACTTACACCTAGAGGTCCAGAGCCTCTGCAGTTCTTCCCCAGTGGGTTCCAAGAATCAGGAAAGCTCTGAGAGGTCTTTCTGTACTTCATAGTTTTGCTTGGAGTCCATCTTGGGAGGGGCAAGAGAAGAGACTGCTTTCTCCGCCTCCAGGCCCGTATATTCACCTGCCACCGGGCTTTGTTTTTTAAGTTTATTTATTTATTTTCAGAGAGAGAGAGAGAGAGAGAGAGCATCCGGGAGGCACAGAGGGGGGGGGGGGGGAGAGAGAATCCCAAGCGGGCTCTACGCTGTCAGCGCGAGCCTGACGCAAGGCTCGATCTCACGACTGTGAGATCATGACCTGAGCCGAAATCAAGAGTCAGATGCTCAACCAACTAAGTCACCTAGGCCCCCCGCCCCGGCCACTGGACTTCCGATTGGAACTTCCCCCATTACCTCAAAAAACTCGACATGTACCCAACTGACTTCTCCATTGTGCCCTCCTTACCTTCCTTCTCTTCAAGAGAATCATCACCATTCACCCTGCTGCCCGAAACAGAAATCCGGGCTCACCCTGGACCTCTTCTCTCTCTTCTCTCATACCTGATCCCTCACTGATAGCTGTCAGTCAGACCCCTTCTTTTCACCCTCCCAAGTGAGCTTCATGATTCAGTGGTTTTGCCTGCCTTGTGTTCAGCTATATCCCCCATAGAATAGGTGCTCAAGAGATAGTTACCGAATGAATGAATGAATCTTCATTCTTGCTACTCTCTTGCTCTAGGCCCTCATCTTATCAAATGAACTGTTATGATAGTCTAACTAGATTCAAGGATGGCAAGCAGAAAACGCTCAAATCCATTGATGACAACGCTGCCACAGGGATCTTTCCAAAACACATCCAATATCTGTTATTCATTATGTTCTACGAGGTTGCCGCAGACGATGAATTAGTGAATGCTGAACCGTTCCTTGTTTTTTTTAATTCTTCAAACATCTTTTTTTTAACGTTCATCTATTTTGGAGAGAGAGAGACAGACAGATAGAGTGCAAGCAGGGGAGGACAGAGAGAGAGGGAGACACGGAATCGGAAGTAGGTTCCAGGCTCGAAGCTGTCCACACAGAGAGAACTCATGAACCATGAGATCATGACCTGAGGCAAAGTCAGGTGCTTAACCGACTGAGCCACCTCGGTGCCCCTGAACCATTCCTTCTAAGGGGAGATACAGGATCGGGTTCCTGAGAGTCTTTTGGTCACAACATTTTCCTCAACCTGTTAATGCATAGCCTTGGTTTATGGGTGTTTCTGTTCAAAGATGCCTTATTTGATATATATATCACTGATTCATTAACATTGAACTCACCAGCACTGCTACTCATGCCCGAATGGACCTCATCTAACGCAAGTATTTTCTCCATACAGCACATCACAGCCTTCTTGCATTAGGAACACTAGACAACATTTCAGCACGGAGCTTGGGGGCTGTGTTAAACAATGCAATCACCAACAGAAACCAAAAGAAATGCAAACTACACGGCACTAAATAGACCACAAAAGGGACACTGGTTTACAGTGTGACCTAAAACAGGAAGACAGAGCATCCTGTTTGACCTCAGCTGAGAGCCTGTGCACTGAGAGACTCAAAATTTTCAGCTCTCTGTACATGCCCACAAATGACTATGGAGGTGCCACAAGTGTTGATTTTGAGGTCACAAATGAATTTTAGCAAGTAGGCAAATTCGCACATCCGGAATCCACAAATACAGAACCCGTGAATAGTGAGGATGAACCCCAACACTCAATCACGTCACCTCCCTCCCCCCACCAAGCCTTCAATGACTTACCATGGCCCCCCGGGAACTTGGTTTCCTCTTCAATCGCAGGACCCGGTATTTCTATTTAACTTCTGAGTTTATATGCCAGTCTCTGGTGATTCTTGGGCGAAGAAACCATTTGCTTATATTCTTACCACCTAACACAGTGGCTGGCACATGGTAGGTGTTTAATAAATAGCACATTTGAAAAAAAAAAATAAGTGAACAAACCCACAAAGTGAAAAAACAAATGAACAATGGTGGATCATGGCATCCGGGATAGATGACAGGTGGGCCATTATTTTAAAAGTGATTTTCAATTTACTCTTAATAAACTGGCCTGCAGTGAGTGCATAAATCTATTTAACTGGTGATTAAGCTCTGGTACTACCCACCAGAAGGATAAGAAAAGGACCATACCACTCGTTGTCATTCGGTTTGGTTAACTTGTAGAGTTGAATAAAGCCCAGTTGGCTTGCACTCTGCTGCGTCGCATACTGATGACTTTGTCTAAATTCTGTCTGATGCTCCCATTCTATTTACATTCCGATTCCCCTTTGCTCTTTGTGCGGATTCCCGGCCAGTGTGTACTGAGAGCTTTTGGTCCTTCCTCCACTCTCTTGTGCAGTGAGTTTTAACCCCGTTATCTGATATTCATTTAAAGACCGAGCAATGCCACGTGGGGAAACCCCACGCTTTTTGGTTTCAGTTAAGCTGTTATCTGCAAATAAGTGTTCCCACCAAAGGATTCTTGGAAATGCTGGCCATTATCAAGGGAGCTTTTGAATGGCTTGTTTCAACTTGAACCATGTCAGCTGAACAGCGTTTATTGTGTGTGACAGTCCCACTGACTGCGATAAGTTATTCTCTCAACTCTCATTTATTCAGGCTAAAAAAAGAAAGGGTGCATACATAGCCTCTGAGGCTAATTCTCAACTCCACACAGAAAGTCACCAAGCACTACAGGTCCCAGCTTGGTTGTTTTGGTTATTATTATTATTTTTTAATCATGTCCCATATACCTCCTCTCCACTCTATACTCACAGCCAGGCCCTTGGTCTAGGGGCCAGCTTTAACCTCTGCATGGACCAAAACATTAGCTTCTTAATTGTTCTTTCCTTCTTTCAGTGGGTCAGCTCCTCCCCTCTCCCCCACTAATCCATCCTGTACCTCTGCCTTGTCAGGGCTCAAAGCCAGATTTCCTTCTCTCCCTTTCTCCACCACTGTGGTGTGTGTGGTTGACTCTGTTCCCTGGGGCTTCTCACAAGACTTTTCAGGATCATGAGATTCCTGGCCAAGAAACAAAAGCAGAATTGTCCCAAAAAACTGGTAATAGAATCAGGTCCAACTACAAGAAGAGACAGTGGAGAAGAACCAAGCTGGGTCTATAAGGAATCCCACATGAGATGCACCTGTATTTGTTTTTTTCTTGTTTAAGTTTATTTATTTTGAGAGAGAGAGAGAGAGAGAGAGAGAGAAAGGGGCAGAAGAGAGAGAATCCCAAGCTGCCAGCACAGAGCCCAATGTGGGGTTTGAACCCACGAACTGTGAAGTCATGACCTGAGCTGAAGTTGGACACTTAACTAACTGAGCCATCCAGGCGTCCTGAGATGCACACATATTTGTGCCATGTCAAGGTCACTAGCGTCTTACCGTATGAAGTGGAAAGCATCACCATCTCTGGACAATTGGCCATGTTTTCTTAGGAAGATTTTTCTCTTTGTTTCTACGCTTCTCCATTGTAGTCGTTTGGTTCAGTGATGAATATGTGAGATCTTCTGGGGGAAAAACACGCCACAGATTTCATCATTCCTGCACGAATATCCATGCTTCCTCTCTGCTGAAAAACAAGTCCAAGGACCCTATCCCTTACTTCACGGTTAACGATCCCACCTGGTCTCTGCAGGGTCCCCGGCTTTATTACCTGCTCTGTTCAGATCATCATCTTCACTATTGCTCACAGGTCCACTGCCCATCTCCACGTTGTGCCTCATGGTGGCCCCTGTCCTGGAAAACCAGCCTCTGTTTCTCCTTAAAGGTCCAGAAAAGTTCAACTCCCTCCCCTCGGCCCTTTTCTAGTGAGGGTCCCCCCCTTTGCAAACTCCTGGAGCCTGTAGCACTCTGGCTTGGTACTTATATTCATAATATAATGCTTGTTATTGTTTTTAACCTTTTCATGTATGTATGTATGAATTGTAAGCCCTTGGGAGCCCAGGACCAGTTTTAGGCCAGTGTTGGCCAACAGAAAAATAATGTGAGCCACAAATGCCAGCCTCTATAATTGCAAATTTTCTAGTAGCCACATATTAAAATAAACAGGTGAGATTAATTTTTAATGATATATTTTCTTTAACCAAATATACCTCAGATATTACCTCTCTAACATGCAATCAACGTAACCAACTGTCACTGAGATGTCTTAAGTTCTTCATTTCATACTGTCTTTGGAGTCCGGTGTGCATTTTATACCTACGGCACACCTCACTTTGGACTAGCCACATTTCAGGTGATCGGTAGCCCTTTGGGGCGAGTGGCTTTCATGGTGGACTTTCATATTGGCTTTAAGTCCTCCTAGGGCCTGCTACCGCGCACAGTTGAGTGACAGTAAAATGTACACAAACACTGTGAGTCAACACACTGCTGTCTCACTGGAGGAGGAGGAGGGTCTCTAGAGGCACAAGTTTCTGTCCTTGACCCTGTTCTATTCATCGCTTTCATTGACGGTGTGGCTACTACAGCGATTAAGAACAGCCGCTGTGTAATGCGCACATAGCCAACAATACTGTATCGTGCCCTTAAACGCTTGTTACAAGGATGGACTTCAGAGGAGCACTGAGAAATGCATAGAATTGTCGAATCATTGTATCGTACGTGTGAAGCTAACAGAACCCTGTGGTTTAAAGACGCTTTAAAAAAAAAAAAAGAGGGTGGATTCACATTATGTATTTTTCATCACAATTAAAAAAAAAAAAAAAGAACACTTGGTCTGAGTCAGAGAGAGCTTAATTGCAAATCTTGGCTCCACCAAGATATACACGCGTGAATATGAGCAAGTTAATTTTCTTCTCTTAACTTTGGTTTCGTCATCCATAAATGGGGATAATTACACCAACCTCAAAGGACCTTTGTGGAGAGTAAATTAGATCCCGCCTGTAAAATGCTTACCCCAGTACACAGAACATATTAAGCCCTTCAAAATGTTAGGTTTTACTGCCATTATTATTACCATAAATGGTATTTTTATTAATTTGGCAGATGAGGTAACTCGGGGAAAGCTAGGTCTTTAAGTTAGATTGAAAAATCAAGATCCAAGGGGCGTCTGGGTGGCTCAGTCGGGTAAATGTTGGACTTTGGCTCAGGTCACGATTTTGCAGTTCCTGAGTCCGAGCCCTACATGGGGCTCTCTGCCGTCAGCACGGAGCCTGCTCTGTCTCCCTTTTTCTCTGTCCTTCTGCCACTCAATGCCCCCCCTCCCCTGCCACCTCCTCAAAAATAAAGACACATTAAAAAAAAATCAAGATTCAGAAGGGTTTTCCCAGATAGGATTCCATAGGCTGAATAAAATAAAATGAAATCTAATATAGATTAGTTGAAGTGTTGCATTTGGGTTAAAAAGTCCAGCTACACAGGGGCGGCCTGGCTGGCTCAGTCGGTGGAGAGTGCAACTCTTCATCTCAGGGTTGTGAGTTTGAGCCCCATGTTGGATGTAGAGATTACTTAAATAAATTTTTAAAAAATAAATAATTTTTAAAAAAATTTTAAAAAATCCAGCTACACAAAAATAAGCTTTCAGATTCACCGTAGCCCATACAAAAAGAGTCATGTGATTATTCATTGACAAAATATAGCTAAGAATAAAATTATGATTATACTTTTTATTTTATTAAATATTTCATGTATGATGCAAACAGTACAAAAGAGTGTAAAGCAAAAGGTTAAAAATCCCCCTCTCAGAATCCCCCTTTTCCCACTCCTGCTTTGGTATATGTCCTTCCAGAAACGTCCTCTGCCTAAATAAACATATACTCGTTTATCTTTTCTTAATGCTAACACTTACAGGGACAGACTCTCTTTGCAACTTATTTGAAAAGGAGTTAAAATGTAAGTTGAGATGCATGATGAGGTCACTATTTTTCAGAAATGTGATGTGTCAACTCCGACTTTGATTTTAAGCTTCAAACAAAGGAGGCTAACAGTAAAATGAAGGAAACACTCCAGAGCTATTTAGAACTCACCCAACACATCTGGAAGCTTTCACTCACAGAGGGACACTACCTTTTAAGAAAAACACAGACAAAGTGCTCCGTGTCTGGCAGAGAGTGATTAAGGGGGCAAAGTAATTCAAAACCATATCTTCACAGACGACCAGCTGTAGGGCCTAAGGATGTTATCCCCAAGGAAAGGGTATCTCAGAGGAGTGTGTTAGCCATTCAATGGGAGTGAAAATAGCCATCCAGACAACCTCAGCGAGCAGGGTGTAACCAGGGTTTGAACTGTTGGGAAGGCATATTTTGACTAAGTAGGGACTTTGGTGGAGATAAGTGAGCAGGAAAGGGGCTTTTTTAAATTAGAAGCCGCCAGGGAGGAATATTATTTCTAAAAATCAGAAGGGTCTGAAGCGTGAATGCGTGACCAAGTGTACTCCCCCCAATCATCTCAGATTTTAAGGAGAGGCTCGTACTCCATTCGCGAAAATAACCGCCATGGTCTTCAATGCATTTCATTCATTATGTCAGAGAAATTTATTTGTGTCTTTGAGCCTGGCTCCTTGCCAGGTGCAAAATAGATTAAAATAGAAGAAAGGAAGGAGAGAGGGCGAGAGGGAAGGAGAGAAGGAGGGGGAGGAAGGGAGGGAGAGAGGAGGGGGAGGGAGAGGGAGGAAGGGAGGGAGGGAGAGAGGGAGGGAGGGAGGGAGGAATGAGTGATATTAACTCCAGCATCCCACCAGCTTGCCCGTTCTAATTTCACAGTCTCCTTTTGCCTTGATTTTTCACGTCTACCACTCTATTCCTCTACCCCACTTTTCCGTTCTCCTCTTCCACTAGGTTCAGTTACTGCTGAAAACTCTTGCGATCCTTCTTCTTCTCTCCCAAGGGGCATTTTATCGTCTGGGGAAGCCTCCTGGGCGAGGCACTTCACCTTGCACTCCAGAAAAGCCAACTTGTGGCAGGTCCTTCCCAAATGGTGTAATTCACTTGCTGCACTTTCTAGGTTTCTGCACTCTCCTTGGCCATTCTCTGTAACTTCAAAGGGCTAGTATTGAATGAGAGGGTTTCTAAGTCCTGGTTGGGCTTGCTCTCCCTGTGATGTACCTCTTCTAGGTATTGTGACCATCACTCGTTAGTGCAGACCCTCCGGGCCCTTCCACAACCAAATAGCTCCCTGGATTCTGCCTCAGGCACCTCCCCAGTAAGAAGACAGTGGCCCCGCGGGGAGGTCCCACTGCTTATTAGCTAAGCAAATACCTTTGATGAACCCCTTTCTCCCTCATTCCTTAGAGGGAACTCTGGGAAGTACCTCCCAGGGATTTCTTGGCTCACATGAGAAAGTGCTTTACAACGAACCAAGCGCTGGTTATTTTTATTTCTTTTTCCTATCCCTTGCTTTCTGCCACCTAGTTGGGACCTTCCTTGCCTCTCGATTCAAAGATGCGTTAACCTCTCAACTACTCTCCCTGCCTCTAAGCTCTGTATCTCCCTCCAACCTATTGGACGTGGAAGTGCCTGAATGATCTTTGTTTTGTTAAGAACCTTTAAAAAGAAATGTGAGAGAGAGAGAGAGCAGTGGAGAGGGGCAGAGGGAGAGGGAGAAAGAATCTCAAGCAGGCTCCACCCTCAGCACAGACCCTGATGCAGGGCTTGATCCCAGGACGCTGGCTGGGAGCTCACCTGAGCGGAAATCAAGAGTGGGACGCTCAACTGACTGAGCCATCCAGGCGCCCCCTGACTGATCCCTCCAAAGCTCAGGTTTTAGTCCTTTGAAGCGCTCAATATAATTAAAATAAACACTTAAAATAAAAAAACATAAATAACTAAAGTGCTCAATAGCTTCCCATTACCTAAGAGACAGAATCCAAACGTTACAGCGTGCACTTTGAAACCCTCCCCAGCCTGGTACGAAAACCGGTGTTCCGGCCTCTCTACCTTTTGATCCCCAAAGCACCCCCCCTTCCAACTGACCAGCACTCTCCCTGCCCCTCGCCAACCTCACCTCCCTTGTTCAAAGTCAAGCCCAATTTAAGTGAACACACACCAAATAAGTTTTTTAAACTAGTTATATTCCAGTAGCTTTGCGAATGAAAAAGTGTTAAGAAAATTAAGACCAAATAATGGAGTCATTTTTTTCACCGATCCTCATGCAAATTTCAGGAAAATCATTTCCCCAAAGCAGCAATTCTGTCTGATAAATCTTTCTATGCCGAAAGAGAAACTGAAACAAAAAAAAGTGAAATTATGGGAAAACCTATGACAGTTTACTAGATATTGTGTGCTTCTAATAACCCAACACTGGTAATACTTGATAATCAAGAGTAAATTAACAGGCTAACATTTACAAATGCATACTTTATGGGGCACCCGGGTGGCTCAGTCGGTTGAATGACTGACTTCGGCTCGGGTCACGATCTCTCGGTTTGTGAGTTCGAGCCCCGCGTCGGGCTCTGTGCGGACAGCTCGGAGCCTGGAGCCCGCTTCGGATTCTGTGTCTCCCTTTCTCTCTGCCCCTCCCCCACTCATGCTCTGTCTCTCTCTGTCTCAGAAATAAAGATAAAAAAAACTAGAAAAAATAAAAATGTATACTTTAGAAAGTATATAAGCAATTAGGTGAGCATGTAGGGAAGCTGACCAAGATACATACATCAGGAGATGCAAATGTCCGTCCAGATTGTCTATGTTTCTTTTTTTTTACAGTGATGATATATTTATAGTAATGATTTTTTTTTTCAAAGAATTTTTAGATCACTAAGTGCCTAGCATTGTGCTGGGTGCTATAGCAGCTACAAGAAAAGCCTGGAGGCGCACCTGGCTGGCTGCATCAGTACAGCACGCAATCCTTAATTTTGGGGTTGTGTGTTCATACCCCACATTGGGCATAGAGCTTACTTAAAAAAAAAAACAAACCGAAAAACCAAATACCCTTAAAAATAGAACTACCCCATCATCCAGCAATTGTACCAGTATTTACCCAAAGAATACAAAAACACTAATTCAAAGGGATGCGTGTACCACTTTGTATCGACGAGCATTATCTACAATAGCCAAATTATGGAAACAGCCCAAATGCCCATGGACTGATGAGTGGATAAAGAAGATGTGATATGTACACACACACACACACACACACACACACACACACAGTGGAATGTTACTCAGCCATAAAAAAGAATGGAATCTTACCATTTGGAACAATCTGGATGGAGCCAGAGAGTATTATACAGAGCAAAACAAGTCAGTCAGAGAAAGACAAATACCATATGATTTCACTCATACGTGGAATTTAAGAAACAAATGATTATAGGGAAAACAAAAGAGAGGCAAACCAAGAAACAGACTCTTAGTTACAGAGAACATACTGAAGGTTGAAGGGGGAGAGAAGTGGGGGATGGGTTAAATAGGTGGCAGGGATTAGGGAGCGCACTTGTGACAAACGCCACGTGATGTACGGAAGGGTTGTTGAATCACTGTATTGTACACCTGAAACTAACGTTACACTGTATGCTCACTAAGTGGGATTTAAACAAAAGCTTCAAAGAAACACAACCAAATACCTTTTCCTCCCTCAATAAACTTCCTAAAAAAAAAAAAAAAAAAAAAAAGCCATGCCCTTATTCCAGACTACATGAACTTCAGGGTTTGTAAAAGGAGATCTCAACATGGAGCGAGTCTCGCTCAGAGTCTCTTCTCTCTCTCTTTTTTTCCCGTAAATTTCCTTTAATGTTCATTTATTTTTGAGAGAGAGAGAGAGAGACAGAGACAGAGACAGAGAGTGAGTGGGGGAGGGGCAGAGAGAGAGGGAGACGTAGAATTGGAAACAGGCTCCAGGCTCCGAGCTGGCAGCACAGAGCCCGACGCGGGGCTCAAACCCACGAACCGGGAGACCTGAGCCGAAATTGGACACTAAACCGAGTGAGCCACTCAGGTGCCATTCTGCCTCCCTCATTGTCTTCTTCAGAGCACAAGTCAGGTTGCTACCTGAATCTGTGTCTCCCAAATTGCTCAGACGAATGTCCGTGTGCTTTAATTTTCAGTGAATTCTTTCTTTGTCAACATTTTGAGGTGATAAAGCACCAACTTAAAAAAAGAAAAAACTACATCAAAGAGTCTAGAATTAAATACATGTGCTAAAGTTTTGGCCAAATACATTGCACAAGTGGTCTCAAAGTATTCTAGTTTTAGGTTCTGCCACAAAGGGAAAACAGCTACTGTGGACAAGAAGGTACACTTCTAAATGGCTGGCCGAATTTAAGGTCATTAAATTCTCAAAAAAGAAAGTTCAGGGATGCCTGGGTAGCTCAGTCGGTTAAGCGACCCACTCTTGATTTTGGCTCAGGTCATGATCTCATGGTTCATGGCTTCAAGCCCTGAGTCAGACTCCACACTGACAATATGGAGCCTGCTTGGGATTCTCTCTCTCTCTCTCTCTCTCTCTCTCTCTGTCTGCCCCTCCTGCGTGCTCTCTCTCTCTGTCTCTCTCAAAATAATTAAATAAACTTAAAAAAAAAAAAAGAAAGCTCAATCAGACTTAATGTGCTTTTCAGCTTCCTTCTATTCTATCCACAACCTAAGTTATTCAGGTTTTAGAATTATGAAGAAAAGCACAGAAAGATTCTGTGATGTTCCAGAAAGCACATGCCAAGTGGGTAGGAATTCAGGGTGGGAATGAAGAAGTGGTTGGATTAGAGGGAGGACAGAATGCAGGTAAGAGACTGCCTCTTGGTGAATGGTGTCAGATGTCAGTGACTTTGAGGTCTGTGTTGCAAGGCCCAGGTCCCAGACCTTGACCTACAAAATCTAAGAAGAGGTGTGGGTTACTGAATAAAGCACTAGATTAAACGTCTGCATTCCCCGACCTCCAGGAACTTGTGAATAACAAAACAAAAACAAAGACAAACAGATATGAAAAAAAAGTTGATTTAGCTGAATAGGAGATGGCCGGGCCTCATTCTGGCTTCAAGTCAGAATACCAGTGTTTCAGAATTGAATAAAAGCAAAACAACCAAAAAACAAACAAACCAAAAAACCAAAAAACCCCACACAGTCAGCCTTGAACAACACAGGTTTGAACTTCACCAGTCTACTCAGATGCAGATTTTTCTAGAACTACAGTACAGTGCTATAAATGTATTTTCTCTTCTTTGTGATTTTCATGACATTTTCTTTTCTCTAGCTTTATTATAAGACTACAGTATAGAACACATAAACATACAAAATATGTGTTCATTGACTGTTTATGTTATTGGCATGGCCTGCAGTCAATAGTAGGCGAGTAGTAATTAAGTTTTGGAGGAATCAAAAGTTATACACAGATTTTCACTGTGGTTGGCGCGCCTAACCCCCACGTTGTTCAAGGGTTAACTGTATTTTCAGAAGTTATTTATTACTTCATTCCTGTTATAAGCATGAACTTTAAAAGGTACCTTATATTGGCGGAATATGCAGGCACTGACTGACATTTTCCAGGGTGTTAAAACATTGGGTGGGCTCTTACATAATTATGTTTTGGGTTTATACAAATAAAGTCTTAGCATCATAGACATTCTATAGAAATTTCTGTTCACGCTGGGATGTTATTTCTGATGTAACGGGGGCCTATTTCAATATGTTCACCTCACTGAGTATATGCCAGAACACAGAGCCTGCCTTTAAAACTGGGGGGGTTGGCATCATCCGAGCTGCCCTTTATGACCTGGTGACGAACTATTGGGGGTGATGGTGGGGGGTCCGGAGCTGATGGCCAAGAAAGAATTCTTGAAGATGTCTTTGGTGCAAATAGGTGATTTTATTAAGGCATGGGGACAGGACCCGTGGGCAGAAAGAGCTTGTGAAGAGTGGCTCCTTACATACTATGGGGCTGGGGGAGGTAAAGTCAAAAAGGAAGTTTCCAAAGAGATTTTCATATGCTAAAGACTCACAGATTACCGGTGGCCTAGCTATTGTCAAGCTAAGGTTGTTTTCCCCTCTAGCAAAGCCTTATTAACATTAAGACAGTAGGGAGAAATGTTCCGCTCTGTATTTGCCTGAAGTATTTGCCAATGGGCTGCAGGTTGCAAGGAAATTGGATTTTACCTGTTTTTTTCTTCTTGCCTTTGTTCCCAATATCACTATGGAAGGGAAGGGGATGTTGGGGCTCCAGGAAACTGAGTCTGGAGACTTCTGGAGATTAGGCTATTGATAAGATTGCCTTTTTCTCGTAATTTACTAAGATATTTGTAAACTGACAGAGACTCACATCCTGTATGACTGTGATCTCTATCAGTTAACCATTTGTTTTCTTTCCTTTCCTTTGTCCTCGGGCAGCCAGGAGTGCCTGAGGAGTGCCTGAGGACTACAACTTACCCCTCTGCTAGGCCCTGTAGGACAGACAGCAATGCGACACATGAAATTAAAGGAATTCATGCCAGGGTGTGACCCAAGATCAAAACGTTTCCCACCCTCTCCTCTCCCTTAGTCCCCCACACCAGCAATTTGTAACTTTCCCAAAGAGGCCCTCTGTTTAAACAGGCTAATGAACAAATACCTGAAATCCGGAAATGTGACTAGGTAATTAGTGGAAGGTGAGGCACAGTGAGGAGATGGAAAATTCTGGGCAGTGGGTGGGGTGGGAAGCCTTCCTGATGCTCTCAAATCACACTGCCTGCCCTGAGGCTTCTTAGGGTCAATATCAACCTGTGGCAAGGGTCCAGCAGAGAACATCCGCCAATGTTAAACACACTGATCATGGGGCCGACTCTACAGGGTGGTAGGTTAAAGGGGAAAAGACCCCCCAAAATGCAGGCCTCTTTTACGTTGGGTGTCTGAAGCACTCAGAACACTTTATAATTATGATCCTATTGGGTATTTGGAACAATTAAATCTCTTTGATAATTAAAATCAATACTCAGCGGGCATTAAATTTATCCGCTCTATATGCACTGCATTGGCTTTTAGTCCGTGGAGGGACTGTTGTCTGCTAATCAGTCCTTACTTCCTTACCTTTCTATCTCTAATCTGGTTATAACTGTCATTTTTATTCTGCCTAGAAAGGATACAGCTTGTTTCTCTCTCCCTTTTCTCTCCCAGAGGTGTGAGTCGTGTTTCTTTTCGTCTCAGAGCTGACGGATAGTTTCTGAGATTTAAGTTTTCCCTACTTTTGTCAACATTTCCATCGAGAATTACTCTTGTGTTCACGGCCAGGCTGAAAGGCGTGTTTGTTTGCGGTTTGAAGTTCCAAAAGTGGACCTAGAGCTCTTCCTGGCTGCTGTCCGTAGGGCTGGACATTGTCACTGACTGAGGCCAGCGTGCCCTGGAGGGAACAAGCGACTCGCTCCGGTCTGGATGTCCCAACCCTCCAGGCAGCGAGCTGGACTTAAAAGGAGGTCCCGATTCAGGCCTGGGGGAGGGGCAGGGGTCCTGTGGCCAGAGCCCCGCCTCCCCCACCTCATTTGGCCGGGACTCTGCCTGTAGGGCCCTGGCCTCTGGGGACGAAGACCGCGGGCGGGGGAGGGGGGGGGTCCTCCAGCACTGCCTGACCTTCTCTCCGAGCGGGAGCCTTTGTCCCCCACCCCCTCACGAGCCGTCCGTCGGGTTGCATCGGACGTGGGGGCTCCCTCGGTAATTACAAGCAGGTTTGGCGGCCGGTGGGAAGGCCACCTCGCCAATGGAGCCGTCCCCCAGGACTGTGGGCAGGTGAGGGGGGAGTCCAGGGAGGGGCCTGAGGTGAGGCGGGGCGCGGGGCGGTGCTCGGGAGTGGGGGCGGGGCGAAAAGTAAGGGGGCAAAGTTGGAAGTGAGCAGGGATGCGGGGGCGGACACAGGCGTAGGGGGCCTGGGGGCGAATGGGCGGGGCTGGGGGGGTGAGCCGGGCCGGGGCGGGGGCCGCCAGGGGGGTCCGGGCGTGAGGCGGGGAGGCGGGGCGGGGGCGGAGGCGGAGGCCGGGAGGCGGGGAGGGGAAGTGGGTGGGGCGCCACCGGGAAGGGGGCGGATCCGAGGAGGCTTGGGGCCCGGGCGGCGGCGGCGGCGGGACAGGCGCGTGGCCGGGTCCGGCGCGATGAGCGGGGCCGGAGCCGCTCCGGGGGCGGCGGACGCGGTCCGGGGGCTGCGGGTGGACGGACTGCCCCCACTGCCCAAGAGCCTGAGCGGGTTGCTGCACTCGGCGTCGGGCGGCGGCGCGTCGGGGGGCTGGCGACACCTGGAGCGTCTGTACGCGCAGAAGTCGCGCATCCAGGACGAGCTGAGCCGCGGGGGCGCGGGCGGCGGCGGGGCCCGGGCCGCGGGGCTGCCCGCCAAGCCTCCCAACCTGGACGCCGCGTTGGCCCTGCTCCGCAAGGAGATGGTAAGGGGGGCTCCGCGGGTCGGGGCGGGGGGGGGGGGGTTCCCCGTCCGGGCTCGCCGTCCCGGGAAAGTTCGCCGGGACCCGCGCTCTGCTCCGGAAGTCTGCGCGCCCACCCGCCCCTTTCTGGCTCTTTTGCTCCTGGAGCCGGCGCCGAGTGAGGGATCCTGTCCTCTCTGCCCACGGTGCAACCCTCACCCGGGGAGGGTCCCCACCCAAAAGGCAGTTTTCGGAGCCCGGGCGCCCCAGGTCCGGCCCCAGCTGGCTCGGAAACGGGAGGCGCGTTGTGGGGTTCGCTCGTGGCCTCTGGGCGGACGCGGCGCGCCGCGGTCACTCCTCTCCCGAGTGAAACAGACCTCCGGGGTCAGGGAAGGGCTTTCACTTCGGCTGTGGGGTGAAGGGCTGTGTGCGACTGTGTTTTGCTGCCTGGGAGAGGACAGTTTTTTCCGCGCGAGTGTAGACAGCAGATTGGAACAGCCCTCGCCCCCCTCCCCCGCGCCCCAGGCGGCGCGTGCAGAATCCGATTACTTCGGGATGGCTCCAGCCTCAGATGGCTGTGAAGGCGAGCGCTCGGCCCAACCCCTCAGCGTGGTGGAACCGAATCCCCCAACCCGCTTCCCCGTCTGGGTGAAGCCCGTGTGGGTTCTTCGGGTCGTGTCTGGGCGCCAGACAGTGGGGCTTAGCTTTTTTCAGTCCTTTGGAAGTACATTTGGTGATGTGGACCGGGACACAGGATTTCAGGTGACGCCAAAACAGGGCAAGGGCTGGGATTTAGGTGACCTCGAGCCTTTCTCCAGCTTTCTTCAACAGGCTTAGGCTAGGCCAGCGGAGAACAAACTTCCCTCCTTTCTAACTTCCCGCTGGGCCCTGATCACCTACCCCTGGCCACCGGGCTTTCATCTTGGAATCGGCCCCTTTCTTTCACTTAGTGCAGGTTCTTATCCTCTTTTAAGTACAGGTAGAAACTTTATTAAGGAAATCTAATACACGAAAGCTGCTTTTTTCCTAAGACTCAATTTGCCAAAAAACTTATCACAGAAATCCTTTGTAGATGCATCTGGTACGTTAAGATACTGTTTAGAAACAACTTACGTCGGGGCGCCTGGGTGGCGCAGTCGGTTAAGCGTCCGACTTCAGCCAGGTCACGATCTCGCGGTCCGTGAGTTCGAGCCCCGCGTCAGGCTCTGGGCTGACGGCTCGGAGCCTGGAGCCTGTTTCCGATTCTGTGTCTCCCTCTCTCTCTGCCCCTCCCCCGTTCATGCTCTGTCTCTCTCTGTCCCAAAAATAAATAAAAAATGTTGAAAAAAAAAATTAAAAAGAAACAACTTATGTCTTTCTTTCTTTTTTTTTTTTCAGGAGCATATCCATTCTGAAAAGTGAGACTTAATTAAATCTGGAAAAGCAGTCTTGTTTTTTAATCAATTAGATATTGTCTTCCCACTCTGTGGCTGGCACTGAAATTGTGATTTCCAGTTCTCTCTGAATAGATTTTATAAGCTTCTTACAGAATGACTCAAATTCCAAGACAACCATTTTTGATTTATTAATAAACATTAATTGACACCAGCATTGCACAGCTAGTGAGCTGCATTTTAAGTAGATAAATCCACATCTAGGATGTTTACAGTTGGGATTTAGATGTGGCACAAATATGGGGGTGAAATGGGAGTACTCATCCCGGGTTAAGTTCGACACTGGAACAGACAGGAAAACCTCAGGGCCACTCCTTTTCTGAAGCTCTGGTTCATAAACACACTCTAGTGGCTTGGGAGTCGATGTGCTATTCCCAGAAGTATTTTTCCAGGTCCCTCCTGGTTCAGATGGAGAACAGCCACAACCTTATAATTATGCCTTGGACCAGAGCTCTAAGTATTTGAAATACAAGGAAAAATAAACTGCTATCTTTGGTCCGTCTGATATTTAGCTGAGATAAAGATAAGATATGGCTACAGGCCTTGACAAGTTCTTTCACAGAATGCCCCAAGGTCTTTAAAAGTACTCTAGGTGTTTGGGCTTTTTTTGTTTTTGTTTTTTTTGTTAATGTTTATTTATTTTTGAGAGAGAGAGAGAGAGACAGTGTGAGCGGGGGAAGGGGCAGAGTGAAAGGGAGACACAGAATCCGAAGCAGGCTTCAGGCTCCCAGCTGTCAGCACAGAGCCCAACGCGGGGCTCGAACCCACGAGCTGTGAGATCATGACCTGAGCTGAAGGCCGAAGCTTAACCAGCTGAGCCACCCAGGCACCCCTCTGGGTGTTTGGGCTTTAAGAGATTTACTAGCCTGGGGCAGTGGGGTCCAAGTAGTAACTTAAACGGAGTTCATTCCTGAATTATCTGGAATAATTTGTGTTGATCTATTTCATTGGAAGGCCCCGAGGTCAAATCTGTGTCGAGGGATGTACTAGAAGTCCTGGCAGAATGTGATTAATCCCTTTTTGAAAAAGTCCTGTGCAGTCACAGATTCATGTGATTAATCCTTTTTTTTTTTTTTTTTTTGAAAGTCCTGTGCAAGCCAGCAGTGGTGGTGTCTCAAGGCCTCTCTGATAATCAACAAGGGAATAGCGCAGATTGTACCTTAAAGAGGGAGCGGGCACTGGGAAGGTGGGTTCCAGAGAGCCTCAAGTAGCGTGGGAAGGGTTGAAGTGGAAGACTGGCACAGAATCAGACTTTGAGGAATTAACTTGATAGCAGGGTGCAGAGGAAGCAGAAGTGGGGGGTGCTAGAGGTGTGCTTGGAGAAGGTGAGAGCCTCCAGCAGGGTGGAGGCCAGTGACCGGGAAACAAGAAGCAAATGGGAGACACTTCTCTGAAGCAGAAAATGCAGGAGTTGCCAGTTAACTATTAGAGTCTGGGAGGAGACGTTAAGTTTTTTTATGGAAAGTGCAGCTAAGCAAAACAATGAAAAGTTCCTCATAGACCTAGCACCCTGAGATAATCACTGTTAATAGTTTGGGATATTTCCTGTGTAGGCACAATGTAAATGCTTTCTGTACATCAGAACTTCTCCATGAGATGGATACTCAAGTTCTTTCTTCCTTCCTTCTTACCTCCCTCTTTTTTCTCTCTTTCTTTCTCTCCTTTCTTTTCTTCTCTTTATTTTTCCTTCCTCCCTTCCTTCCTTCCTCCCCCTCTCTCCTCCCTTCCTTCCTCCATCCCTCCTTCCTTCCTTGCTACCTTCTTCCTTCCTTTCTTCCTCCCTCCCTCCCTCCCTCCCTCCCTCCCTCCCTCCCTCCTTCCTTCTTTCCTTCTTCCTTCCTTCCTCCCTCCTTCCTTCTTTCCTTCCTTCCTTCCTCCCTCTTTCCTTCCTCCCTCCCTCCTTCCTTCCTTCTTTCCTTCTTCCTTCCTTCCTTCCTTCCTTCCTTCCTTCCTTCCTTCCCCTTCTTCCTTCCTCCTTCCTTCCTTCCTTCCTCCCTTCCTCCCTTCCTTCCTTCCTTCCTTCCTTCCTCCCTCTTTCCTTCCTTCCTCCCTCCCTCTTTTCCTTCCTCCCTCCCTCCCTCCCTTCCTGTATGCTTGACACACAATGTTAACATTAGTTTCAGGTGTACCACACACTGACTCAAGTCTCTGTGTTCTGGGATGCTCACTACAAGCGTGGCTACTATCTGTCACGACACAACGCTATTACGATGCCACTGACTATATTCTCTATGCTGTGCCTTTCATCCCTGTGACTCAACTCATTCCAGAACTGGAAACCTGTACCTCCTGGACCTTCACCCATTTTGCCCATCCCCCCCACTCTGTCTCCTCTGGCAACCATTGGTCTGTTCTCTGTATTCTTGGGTCTGTTTCTGCTTTTGGTTAGTTTGTGCATGTTTTGCCTTTTAGATTCCACATGTAAGTGCAATCATATGGTATTTGTCGTTCTGTGTCTGACTTACTTCACTTCGCATAATCCTCTCTAAGGTCCACCCTATTTCCATATATTTTAAAAAATCACTCAGAATTTAATTCCCCTAAGATCACAGATTCAACCAGATGTGTCCCAAAGCTTTGTTTTAACCCTTGCATTGTACTGCTCGCATGCACAGGCACTCCCACCGACACAAATACACACGGATCGCATTATACATTCTTAGTTGCATTTTCAGGAGCACATCTTGCAAAGGTTTTCCTAGTCAACACATGTTACAATGTCTTCAGTAACTGCAGAGTCTGCCATTGTGCAGGAGAGCAATAACCTTGCTAATCCATCATTGGGAAGGTGGGGTTCATTGCAGCAACGGGGGAGTCAGGAGGGGTGGCTCCTTTAGAGGGAAAGGTGGTTTGTCATTACATCAGTGGAGGAGTATGTTACACATTTAAAAATGAGGAGCTGGAGGCTGGAAAAGAGGCTTGGACCTGGTGATAAGACAGTGAGGGGTGGGGGTGTTGGGTCCGGGGCAGTCTGGGCTCTGAGGGCAGGGGAGCTGTGTGGACTTGGTGGTTCCCTGCCCCGCATGGTGCCTGCTGTACCCCCTGAGTTAGCACTTCCTGTTCTAGGAACCCTCCTCGGTGAAGCTTTATCCTGCTGCTGTGGTCCCCGCCCTGCCCCGGGGCGGGTGGGGGGAGTGGGGCCATTTGGGATGCGGGGAGGGTCACACAGATAATACTGAGCTCTATAGCTTACCTGCTCTATAGACCGGAAAAAAGTCCTTTAAGACCAGAAGCTGAGTTTGTTGGTTTTTTGTTTTTGTTTTTTTTAAACATCAGAGGATCTTTTAGAATCACATTCAACAGATGTTCGTTGGGTGCGTGTTAGGTGTAAAATGCTATGGAGATCCAAGGAAACTCTCTAGCCATTTCAGGAGCGTTATACCATCTGGGAGATGTGGTCATCTTTAAGCCAATAGGAGTGCTGTAGCGTGGATCACCTCTCAGTTTTCATGCCTGGGCTCTCCGTGTGAGTGATAGTAACTCCGTCTGAACCAGCTCTTGCTGAAGAAAACTCTCGAAGGGCTGGATATATACAGAGACAGACTGGAACCAGGGCCGATGGGGCATCCGGGAAGCCCACCGTATTCTCCTCCCCCCCCTCCCCCCGCATCATTTTATTTTTTTCCCACGTTTTGGACCGTGGCTGTTAACAGGGTCCACACTCAGTTTCGGCCATGCTTCTTAGTTCCAGTTGGTAAATACTGTGTGGAAGGACGCCAGCGGGCCCAGCTTGGGTGGTCTGGCCAGCGTGGGCCAGCTAGTAGTGACTGAGGACAGGATCGCATTTTACTAAGATAGTGTGACCATGTGGATGGGGTAGGGGAGGGGTGGGGGTGCTGGAGATCCCCCCGCAAAGAAAGGCCAGTTAGCAGAAATAGAGCAGGGGGCTGCTGGACAAACTATGTATCCCAGACCTCTTTCTACGTAAAAATACTTTGCCCTGAAGGGCCCCCCCAGTTTAATAGACTCTTACCTGCTAAGCGGATAAAGCCATATTTGCTCACTGGATCTGGGTTGGCTTTTCAAATCCTTGCGTGTGGCTGCAGGACACCCTTGACTCTCAGTGTCAGCCGGGACCCCCGACACACACTTTCCTTGATGTTTGTACACAGACCACCCATCCAGCGGCTCCGTGACATTAGCTCATCAAGTTTGAACACCCCAGAGAGTCACACGAAAGCGTGGACAGCAGATTCTCAGATATGGGGGGCAGGACATCTTTGAGGGGCTGCTATCGTAGGGATTCTTGGGGTCCACCTCTTACACCATCAGGGGCAGGTTCTAACAGCTTTGATTTGGAACCTTTTTTTTTTTTCGTGTTCCCCCCCCCCCTCACCCGTTAAAACTGTCAAATAGCTATTTTGGTCACCAACCCGGGTGTGAGTGGGAAGTCATCCACACAGAACCTTTGAGTGCCTGGGCTGCGGTGGTTTAGGCGAAGAATTTAATCTGATTCAATAACGCTAGATTTCTGAGACCAGCAATGCTTCTCTTCCCTGCGTTTTAGTTGAGAGAACAAGTGCATGTCCAATGAGTTTGTTCAGTGAACTGTATTCCAGGAGACGTGCGTTAGCTTGAATAGCCCGCATTCCCGTGGAATTCAGCTCTTATCCTGCACGTGAAGCCGGTGTGTTAGGGGATTTTAGTCTTTAAAAGGGTTTATGGTAAAGGTCCAGTCCCAAAGTCAGGCCTGTGAAATGCCATCTGGAATAACAGCATTAGCCTCCGGTACAGCATTCTTGATTGATGTTGATCATAGGAGAGCGGAATGTCTGGTGTCCTTTAATACTGTCTTTGTGTATTGTGTTCCCTGAAAAATGGACCACCAGCCCCAGAATCCTCCGGGCTGCTTGCTAAAATGCTAATTCCCGGGCCTCTTCCTATACCAGCAGTATCAGACTAGGAGAAGACAGAATCTGCATTTTGAACAAGCTGTTTAAGAATTGGGTAGCTCATGGGGCGCCTGGGTGGCGCAATCGGTTAAGCGTCCGACTTCAGCCAGGTCACGATCTCGCGGTCCGTGAGTTCGAGCCCCGCGTCGGGCTCTGGGCTGATGGCTCGGAGCCTGGAGCCTGTTTCCGATTCTGTGTCTCCCTCTCTCTCTGCCCCTCCCCCGTTCATGCTCTGTCTCTCTCTGTCCCAAAAATAAATAAAAAACGTTGAAAAAAAAAATTTAAAAAAAAAAAAAATTGGGTAGCTCCTGGGGCACCTGGGTGGTGCAGTCAGTTACATCCTACCTGTGATTTCGGCTCAGGTCATGATCTCACGGTTGGTGGGATCGAGCCCTGAGTCAGGCTCCGTGCTGACAGCGTGGAGCCTGCTTGGGATTCTCTCTCTTTCTCTCCGCCTCTCTCTCTCTCTGCCCCTCCCCTGCTCCCGTGCTCTCTCACTCTCTCAAAATAAATAAACTTAAAAAAATATATTAAAAGAAAGATTTGGGAAGCTCCTGAACCAGGCATCAAGAGCCCCAATTCTGTTATTAGATTATGTGGTATAATTGAAGCAAGCACTTTGCTATTTTCAGCTAGAGGTCCCTTATGGGGAAAATGAGAATTAAATGCCATATAGGCTCCTTTTGGCTATAACAATATAATTCTTTCTCCCTCCTGCCTATATGGGTCTTGATGGTGCCTGCAGAAGTTTACTCTGTCATAAAATAGTGTAGGTGGGGCGCCTGGGTGGCTCAGTCCGTTAAGCGTCCGACTTCAGCTCAGGTCACGATCTCGCGGTCTGCGAGTTCGAGCCCCGCATCGGGCTCTGGGCTGACAGCTCAGAGCCTGGAGCCTGTTTCCGATTCTGTGTCTCCCTCTCTCTCTGACCCTCCCCCATTCATGCTGTCTCTCTCTCTGTCTCAAAAATAAATAAAAACGTTAAAAAAAAATTAAAAAAAAAATAGTGTAGGCACAAGTACAGGACCTACCTGTTGCCATGTGCTTGGTGTCCCTGAGGACACCACGTGGTGTCTGTAAATTCTACAAAGAAAAGGAAGAGCAGCACAAGGTTGTTGTTCTTGGACCGTGTTCGTCAAAAATTAAGCTGTCTAGGGGCGCCTGGGTAGCTCAGTCGGCTAAACGTTGGACTTCAGCTCAGGTCATGATCTCGCAGTTGGGAGGTCGAGCCCCGCGTCGGGCTCTGTGCTGACAGCTCGCGGAGCCTGGAGCCTGCTTCCGATTCTGTGTCTGCCTCTTGCTCTCTGCCTCTCCCCGCCCCAACCCGCCACGCACATGCTCTCTCTCTCAAAAAATGAATAAACATTAAAAAAAATTTTTTTTAAAAATTAGACTGTTTAGGCTGTAATTGCTCTGTATAGTACTTGTCCCCACCCCAGGATCCACCCAATAAAAGCACAACTAGAAAGGTGTATATGTATCATAGTTTGTGGGGTGGGGGCGGGTGCAGCAGGTGGCCTTTTTTTAGGCTTTGGATACAAACCCTTGAGGAATGGTCTCCTGTTTGCAGGCCCAGGACTGGGGAGGGATTGGAAGGAAAGCATCCTTTTCCTTTCTCAACCCCTTCTGCAATTTCATTTTTATAAATTTTTCTTACAGTAATAGTCACACAGTGGGTAATGATACTTGCACTCAGATGTGTCTTGCAGTGATATAGAATAGTGATCGAAACTCACTGAAAAGCGTGTGATAACTATATGAACCTAGATGTTCACAGTACGAAAAAGTAAGTTGCACAGACGTGTGTATATGTGGTATCTAGCTAAACAGCTTGCATAAACATGGTGTCTCGAGGGATACATACTAAACTGCTAAAAGTGGGTATCTTTAAAACTTCTTTTTTTTTTTAATTTTTTAACATTTTATTTATTTTTGAGACACATAGAGACAGAGCACGAGCAGAGGAGGAGCAGGGAGAGAGAGGGAGACACAGAATCAGAAGCAGGCTCCAGGCTCTGAGCTGTCAGCACAAAGCCCGATGCGGGGCTTGAACTCATGAACTGTGAGATCATGACCTGAGCTGAAGTCAGATGCTTAACTGAATGAGCCACCCAGGCGCCCCCTAAAACTGCTCTTAAAGTGTGGGCTGGGGGACATTTAGGGGTCCCTAGATCCTTTTCAGTGTCCATAGTTATGTGGTTGTCATATTGATAAATGAGTTGTTTTAAAATATTACCTAAGGAGGGGGCACTTGGGTGGCTTAGTCGGTTAAGTATTGACTCCATCCCAGCAGAGGTCTTGGTCTCAGGGTCATGAGTTTAAGGCCTGGGCTGGGTGTGGAGCCTACTTAAAAAAAAAAAAAAAAAAAAAAAATTACCGAGGGAAATGTATCAACATTTGGAAGGTCTGCATAATTCAGTGAGTCAATTTTTCACAGTTTTCATAGCACTAATGCTTGCTGTTACAAAATCACACCTGGTTAAAAGATCCATTCAAAGTGCAAGACTGATAGATTTTAAAAGATTTTTTTAATGTTTATTTATTTTTGAGACCGAGAGAGACAGAGCATGAGCAGGGGCGGGGCAGAGAGAGAGGGAGACACAGATTCCGAAGAAGGCTCCAGGTTCTGAGCGGTCAGCACAGAGCCCAACGCGGGGCTCGAACCCATGAACTCCGTGAGATCATGACCTGAGCCAAAGTCGGATGCTTAACCGACTGAGCCACCCAGGCGCCCCTGATGGATTTTAATGTAACAGTATAAAAAGTCCATTGGCATAGTTTCAAATTCCACACTGCAGCCAACTGAAGGGTAGTGTCCAAGAAGAAAACCCACTGTTTTCTAAAAGGCTATTTCATATCTGTGTGAGGCCAGATTTTCTTCATTTACTTCAACCAAAGCAACGGGTCACAAAGGATCAAATGCAGGAGATAAGCCAGGCATTAAAAAGATGTACAAAGTGGTGGCGTTCATAAAAACGTTATGTTGGGGCGCCTGGGGGGCTCAGTCGGTTGAGCGTCCGACTTTGGCTCAGGTCATGCCCTCGCGGTCCGTGGGTTCGAGCCCCGCATCTGGCTCTGTGCTGACAGCTCAAAGCCTGGAGCCTGCTTCGGATTCTGTGTCTCCCACTCTGTCCCTCCCCCACTCATGCTCTGTCTCTCTCTCTCTCTGTCAAAAATAAATAAACATTAAAAAAAAGTTATGTTAACATGTAATGGGTATATTATTTATGTTTAAATGGATCAATATGAAAACTCAGTCTCAATTCCTAATAAGGTAAATGTTGACAGGTATAATACACATAAATGACAGCTCTTAGGGGCCCTCAATAGTTAGAGGTCCCAAGACCAAAACATTTGGAGACAGCTGCTTTAGAACATGGGAGGAGGGAATTATGGTTCACATAATTATGAACCATTGACGTTTTAATATGACTAGAACGTTTTATTTTTATAATGGGGAAAAAGTAAAAGAATGTGCAAAGCCATCACTTCATTGGTACCAATATTAGTTCAGGTTCGAGGGAAGCCAGTGTGGCCTGGAAGAGGTTGCAGAATGGGCTCCGTCAGTGTGGAGTAGTAAACACACTAGCTGTGAGCAGTAAACACACTGAAACCACCTTACGTGGTAGAGAGGGCATATGGGCGAGTGTAAAGCTGCAGGAACTGTGGGTGTGGCTTAATCTGGGGGTGCAGCCACGCAGCCTGGTCTGTTTTCTGTCTCTGAATCACCCTGACTCTTCAGAGTGTAGTTCTCAGCCCGGTGAGCCTAGGGCCCGCACAGGAGACGAAGGAGACCAAGTAACCCAAATGCTTTTCCACCCAGGAGAGGACAGTGCCACGCAGGGGCCACATGATGGACTGGAAGCTTGCTTAGTGAGCACAGAATTACGGGCCACCAGGGAGTTTAGAAGTCCTTCAGGGGCCGGGCGCCTGGTTGGCTCAGTCGGTTCAGCGTCAGACTTTGGCTCAGGTCATGATCTCACAGTTCGTGGGTTCGAGCCCTGCGTCGGGCTTGTGTGCCGACAGCTCGGAGCCTGGAGCCTGCTTCCTATTCTGTCTCTGTGCCCCTCCCCTACTTGCTCTCTGTCTCTCAAATATAAAAAATTAAACAAAAAAAGTCCTTCAGGGGGATCTCAGTCCAGCCTGAGCTGCCAAGTTAATAGCCCCTTCTCCTACTGGATCGACACCAAAGAAATCTTTCTCTTCGGTTTTCCTTTGCAAAAGAGTATGCAGGTCAGCGTCCTTTGGTCACCGCGTCCTTTTTTCAAAAATCAGGTTATGATCCATCAGGTCACTGCTTTATTGCATTCCAGCCTCGCAGATACCCGCTGGACACCTGGATCAGACTTGGGGGCATTTCCCAGGTCTTCTGTAAAATAAATTCGTTCACAAGCCATCCGTGTGTGCTTAGTCATTCATTCCGTTTTTGAAAGGTAACTTTGAAAATGGTCTCATTGTAAGTTAATACATATTCATAGTAGAAAATCCAGAAAGTTCAGAAAAGCCAAATACAAGTCATCTGTGATGTTAGCAGCTAGCAAGCTGCTATCCCAGCTGACACGGCGACACCTCTTTGCCCGGGTCAGCTGTGCGGGCAGTACAGGCTGGTGGTCAAAGCGCTGACCTTGGAGTCCTAAACATGGGTGCTGCTCCCTGCCCTCCTACTGTATGCCGATGATCAAGAGCCTTCATCTTTCCGGGCCCCAATTTCCTCATCATAACAGAATCGGCACCTACCACACAGAACAAGGAGGAGATTATGTATTTGTGCACCACCGAGATTTTCTTCTCTCCGGTCAATCCCTAGAAGGGAACAGTTAGCTGGTTAAAAGTTGTGTGCTATTTTAAGGCTTTTGTTGCCGTTACCAGTCAGACCGCCGCGCAGGTTTCACAGGCATGCAGCCCTGTGTGGTGTTGCCTACATGATATGCTTTTTTATTGTTACTAGTTTTTTTTTTAACGTTTATAAATTGAGAGAGTGTGAGAGCACCTGCAAGCGGGGGAGGGACAGGGAGAAAGGGAGACAGAGAATCGTAGCAGGCTCCGGGCTCTGAGTTGTCAGCACCTACCCGACACTGGGCTCGAACCCACGAACCATGAGAGCATGAGCCAAAGCCGGACGCTTACCTGAGCCGCCCAGGCGCCCGTTATTCCTAGGTTTTAAAATTGAGAGCATTGTGCTCGTTGAGAAAAAAATTAAGCAGTGCAGAAGGCTATAAATTCCCAGTCCCACTTTCTAGAGGTAAGTTCTGCTAACAGACCTTTTCTCTTCCGGTCAGAAGCTTGCACATGTGTGCTTATGCATATAAAGTGAATTCCTACCGTGTACTGTTTGGTAACCTGAGCTTTTGTGCTCAGCACCACACCTGGGTCACTGTTGTGGGTCACTGTTGTACTCAGCTGCTCACCCTTTGAAATGACTGCCTAGTTTTTATTGTATGACTTTACCCTACTTTTCAAAGCCAAGTCCTTACCTCCTTATGTTTCGATGTGAATTTTCATCCAACAAACCTTTTTTTGCATCTGTCCCCGTATTTCACACCACCCCCCTCCCTGCCTATATTATAGCTCATGATTCTTTAGTTTCACTTGGAATCTGTGCAACCCTGCCCATCTTAGGTTGAGGAATGCGGTGGGGAGATAATGGTCTGGTGTGGCAGTGGGGGGGTCATCTCAGAGCCGGTCCCAGTATGATTTACTGAACTAACCCATCCCCCCACGTTGACCTGCTTCTCCCCAGCCCCACGCACAGAGCCGGCTGCGCCTATGGAGCAAACACAAACAAAACCGATTATTTTTGTCTCTGTTGTGTTTCCTACTTATTGCTGGATTTGGGAAGAAGTTGCTTTTGTTTATGTACTGGTGAGTCACCCCAGCTTGTAGTTTCTTAAAACTATTTTTCTTAACTACCACTTATTTCTAAAAAAAAAATACCCTGAAGTTTTTTGTGATGCTTTGTTTTCAGTCATCAAAAGCTTCCTTTTAAAAAGTTCCTTTCATCTTCCGAGCCTTGTATCCGAATGGTCACGTACCTGCTGGAATTGTGTGAAAGTTGGGAACAACACTGACCCATGGCACCTTCCAAAGGTAGAAACTTAGCACCCCGAAACCCGGCTGGGAACCAGTACCCTGTCCGATGTGACTTGTATTCATGTGGCCAGTCTGTTGGGCGTCTTTGAGACCATTTCGAGGGTGATTCAGGATTGTTGGGCCCCATTGTTGGAGATGTGGGTTGCTGAGCCACCTGTGCGTGGCAGCAGGGGTGGGGGGTGGTGGGGAGCTCTGTGCAGGGGAAAAGAGAAGAACATGACCAGGAAGTTAAGCAGGAAGCCCAGACAGAGAGAGGAAGGAATGGCATTAGCAGTTTAAAGCAATGGAAGCTAGCTGATTGTTCTTAATTGTCTTGAAGGTCTAGAATAAGGGCTACAAATTACACGGTCTTAGAATATTCTGTAGTTTTCTTCAATTATCTGAAGTTTTGCAATCTGCTTTCACAAAAGAGCTGTATTTTCTGAATCCAGCCATGAATTAGATCAGCTGGCCTTCAGGGACATGTGGGAACAGATCACTAAGGTGACAGGCTTCCCCTGCTTGTAGTATGGGGACAGTGGTGGGGGAGGGGGGTTAGTGGGCTTGCTGAGGGCTTGGCCCCACCCCAGTTCTTTTTTCTGGGAGGACAGGTTCCTGTTCGTGGGTGATTTAATCACGTTCTGAAACCACTCTGCAGTTGAGTTCTCTTGCATGGTCCCTCTCTCCCCTTCCATATTCTCAGACACCCATCCCTTCCCCCCGGCCTTCAAGGTTGAGAGTGAGTTTGATTTCTGGAGCTGTCCTGAGTCTCTCTCCCTGATGCAGACAGTAGCTGGGTCACTGCATGTGGGCTTGTCCTACATTAGAAGAAAGCAGACCCATGTGCTTACTGGCAGCACAAGGCAGGCAGAGAAGGTGGGGGGAACTGGGGAGCACCGGTGCCTCAGCCAAGGTCCAAAGAGCGGAGGAGAAGCTGGCGTTGGGCCGGGCAAGCAAAGAGGCTTTTTAACACAGTGGGGACAGGTCCGGGACAGTCTGGGGAAGAAGGGACCTCTGGCCAACCGTTGCATGAGGTGCAGGTAGGAGAGCGCAGATTCAGACCAGATTATAGAACGCTGCCTAGGGATTTTCAGTTTGCCTCTAGAAAATGTAAGTTAAAGTGTTGAATCAGCCACCGCCGAGGGAGAGGCGCCCGGCGGGGAAACTGACTTGCTCATGTAGCTACTTCCCTCCTGCCCGCCGAGTTCATTTGGAGGATGGCTGGTAACTCAGAGGAGTTTGGTCTAGTGCCTGCAGAAGGCACTGAGAAACTGGGGTGTGTGTAGGCATGTGCGTGCACGTGTGTGTGCTTAAATCCCTGTTAACTTAGTCTAAGCACTTGGCGTCTGTTCAGCAGGGTAATAGGTGTGTGCAGGACGGAGCTGTATTCCTAGGCGGGTCCGACCTCCGTTTCTAGGCCAGCGTTCCACCCGATGACAGGGCAACTTGGTGCGTCATTCCAGCTGCTGCCGCCCAGAAAGGTCCAGGACATGATCCTGACTCGGGGCCTGGAAGACCTTGGACAGGGCACCTGAAGAGAAAAGCTTGGGACCACAGGTCTTTGAGTTGTGTGGAGTCAGAGGAAGTTAGAGCCTCAGAAACCCGGTTAGCGGTTGTTAGGGCTGTAGAGCCCCGTGTTCCCCTGTGCCCCCCTGGGCCCACGCCCACCCTGCCCAGAAGATGAAGGCCAGGCCTGGTCCGGTACTGCTCCTTCTGGTTTTTCCTCATTCATTTCCAGGGTGGGAAACAGTTTTGGGATTGCCCAGCCCTACTGGTATTAGAGTGACTCGGTAGAAATCGCTTCAGGATTCCAGATGAATCTTCTCTATGACTTTTTTTTTTTTTTTTTTTTTAATAATTCCAGGCTAGTTAACATCCAGGGTTGTATTAGTTTATGACTTTTTTTAAAACGTTGGTTGAGGGGCACCTGGGTGGCTCAGTCGGTTAAGCGTCCGACTTCAGCTCAGGTCACGATCTCATGGTCCGTGAGTTTGAGCCCTGCGTTGGGCTCTGGGCTGATGGCTCAGAGCCTGGAGCCTGCTTCCGATTCTGTGTCTCCCTCTCTCTCTGCCCCTCCCCCATTCATGCTCTGTCTCTCTCTGTCTCAAAAATAAAAAATAAACGTTAAAAAAAATTTAAAAAAAAATGTTGGTTTATTTTTGAGAGAGACAGAGTGTGAGCAGGGGAAGGGCAGAGAGAAAGACAGAGACAGAATCCAAAGTAGGCTGCAGGCTCCAGGCTGCAAGCTGTCGGCACAGAGCCCGACGGGCTTGAACCCACAAACCATGAGATCGTGACCTGAGCTGAAGTCAGATGCCCAAATGACTGAGCCACCCAGGCGCCCCTAGTTTATGACTTTTTAAGCAAATACTACTAAGACTCTAAGAGGGTGTGGCTTTCTTTATTAGAGTTTCCATTCCTTGTATTAAATCCTAGCACGGACAGTAGGTATGTGTGAACTTGCCAAGTCAGAGTCTTGCAGTTTGGTTACTGTATTCAGACCCGGACACTATGGAGGAGCCCTGGGAAAAAAGGAGCAAGTCCCTGGGGAAGGGACTAGTTGGTTAACGGACCAGGACATCATTGCGAATAGTTGAAAGACCCGAAGCTACTGGCTGGAGAAAACAAATCGTTTTTTTCAGGGGTTAGAGGTGGCAGACCGAAAATTACCTTCAAGTATTTAAAAGGTGGTTAAGAGAAATGAGATTTGTGTGCGTTGCATAATGGTCACACCTAGCATCAGGGGACCTAGAACCTAAGGGCTGGGAGATTTTGACTTGGCATGCTGAAGAATTATGGCTGTTGGAAAATGAATGAATTGGCCTGGAAGGTCCTCCTTTGGAGGGTTTGAAGTAAGACATTTGAGGTCCTTTCCTGTTCGAGAGTCTGCA
The DNA here is from genome assembly GCF_028018385.1 of Neofelis nebulosa. NCBI lineage: Eukaryota > Metazoa > Chordata > Mammalia > Carnivora > Felidae > Neofelis > Neofelis nebulosa. Next base: position 2,336,596 of record NC_080794.1, on the reverse strand, counting down.
GTGAGCACCCTGGTCCTCAAGAAGCAGGTTTGCTGGTTAATTTTCAGCTGGCTTGTGACTTCCCTGGCAGGTGACCATCTTCTACCAAAGATGGTCAGGTGGTTGCTGCTCCGTCTGCGGGATTGAGTTGGGGCAGGAGGAATATGGCTCCACACGGGCTGCCTGGTACATCCTGTTCCTGCCGTTCCTTTCCAAGATGGCATTCTGTAGGCTGGCAGAGTGGAAAGAATCATGAACATAGTAACAACAGTAGCAGCTGTCACCCTTTCCAGAAGTTGAACAGGATGTCCCTGGTCTCACAGCTAGGGAGTGGCAGAGCCAGCATTTGAACCCAAGCAGGCAGGCTCCAGAACCCGCGCTGTGTTCCGTGCTCTTCTGCCTGGCTGGCCTGAAAGTCAGTGCTCACAGGAGAATAAATACAAGGGGCCCAGGGAAGACAGATACTTGTGTCAAGAACACTGGCTTCGGCACCAGAACTGGACGTCAAGATCGTCTGGGTAATTTTCCAAACACAAAGGTCGGGAGCCCGCTTTTCCTCATGACGACATGTGCACAAGCTGATCAGGAACAAGAGTGTTGGTGTCCGACTCTAGGATGTGGCCCTGTGGCCTGGGCGTCTTTTGGCTTACCCACGACTTACCTAGTCAGGGTGGACTTCTGACAGTGGATGCCATCCAGCCAACTCTGCCCTCTCAGACCCTCTCTCCTGAAGTCTTCCCTGAACGTCTTGGCAAAATATGCTAAGTCAAGGTGCCTTGGTCCCATTTCTGTGGTCTACTCAGCTAGAGCAGGGAGATAGCCAGTGTTTCCTCGGCAGTTTAGCGTGGTTGAAGGGCGTGAAGAAAAATCTGGGACTTAACACCCAGTCTTAGTCATGAGATGAATGCTGCTTTCTGGACCCCAGCTTCCCTTGTGTGAAAGTCGGACCGTCTTATATGGCGGGTCTCGTCGCTGGGTAATTAGGCTGTAGATCTTGTCTTTCTCGGTTTTCTGTGTGCACATTCCCATGCCTCTTCGGTGCTTTAGCCCTTGCTGCACAGGAGACATTTGATGACTGTTTATTAAAATGGATGGGTAGCTCATTGGAGCCCTCCCGGTAGCCCCGTAAGAGAAATGATTATTCCCTCTTGTCATCAGCCAAGGCTTAGAGCTGATGCATGGCTTGCAAAAGGGCCAAGAAGCAGGAGGCAGGTCTCCTAGCATCTATGTAGAGTGTCTCCCCTTACGACTCGCAGGGAGGTCTACAGCTCAGCAGCTCTGTCACCAGCGGCCCCACACCCGCTGGACGCGAGGCCGCACGGTTAACAATCACCGCAGGTGATTCTCATGCAGTGGCGTCGGATGCACTGGGCTGGGCTGCATTTCCAACTGGATTAACCCTTCTGTCTTTGGGACTGATGGAAACACTCCATTTCCCGGGCTGACTTGTGCTCTTTCCCTTGGGACAAGGCCGTGGGAAGAAGGGAACTTGAAGGTGAACAAATAGGTGACTTTCAACTGTTCCTTGATAAGCCACCAGTGGTGAAAGTGGTTCCCAGGAGAATCCGTGGAGGCCCCCAGGTCTCACTAGACTTACTCAGTCGCCTGCTCTGGGGAGTGATCCCACAACCATCTTTGGGTAAGACTGACCTTGTCCGAAGAGAGGGAGTCGGAACACTTCTCTTGGGGGCCCGGAGGCTGAGCCGGTCAGAGGGTGGGTGCTCCAGGGCGCAGTGTGTGACACTGACAGCTGAACCGCTGTCACTGGCAAGGGGACTCTTGTCCCAGAGAGTTGAGAATGATTTTGGTATCAGGGAGGGCACACGCGGGTCCCCTCTTGAGTCTGATCATGAGGAAAGGCCACACTTGTATCTTGGCATCCAAAGGGTAACCAGTTGGGGCCACCAGAATGCGTAGCACTGTTCCTTCCCAGGGCACGCCCGGGTGCCAGGGTGAATTCCACAGGCTGGGGCCCACCGCCCCGACGGTGCGATCCTGCCCTGACACACTGAGTAACGTCTGAGGTGTGGGCATCCCACAATTAAGGTTTTCTCCAAATTGGAAAATCCAAAGCATCCGAGTGATGCCCTGCGTCGTCCACGGTACGGAAAGAATGTGCTGGCACGAGCAGATTGCTGGCTGAGCGTTCGACTAAAATTAAACTCCAGTGCTGACTTCTTGTTTTTCCCTCCCCCCCTCCCCCCGCTCCCCTCAAGGTTGGCCTCCGCCAGCTGGACATGTCCTTGCTCTGCCAACTCTACAGCCTGTACGAGTCCATTCAGGAATATAAGGGAGCGTGCCAGGCAGCCTCCAGCCCGGACTGCACCTACGGCCTGGAGAACGGCTTCTTCGAGGAGGAGGAGGACTATTTCCAGGAGCAGAACACCCTCCACGATGGGAGGGAGCGGGGCCCTCCACGGGACCTGCCGCTGCCCGTCTCCCCGCTCTCCAGCAGCGACTGGATTCTCGAATCCATCTAGAAAGGGCTCTCCGCCGAGAGGCCACTGCTGCTACCGGACCACCAGCATTTGCCTCTCCTCTTGAAGAAAGCTCCTCTCCTCCATCGTGGGCGGTCATCGGGCGCCAGCGGCCGGTGCTGTCAGTTTAATCTGGAGGACACACGTGGCGGGGTGTTCTGGTGGCCGGAGTTTGTGCCTGGGCGATCCAGAGGTGCCCAGCCACATCCTCGGCTCCGTGGTACTCAGGCGCGCCTGCCGAGGAAGGTTCTTCCTCCATCCTTTCCCCCGGGGGACACCTTTCGGGGGGTTTTGCGCAAGGCGACTTTTACTGGTTCGTTACTTCCTTACGGGGTGGTGGACGATTTGCACCCTCTGTGTTGTAGGAACTGCGTCCAGTTTGCAACGCAGGGAAACTAGCATTTCGCGGCTCCCCTGCCTCTATGCATTCGGCAGCCTTTCTCGTTTCTGTCTTGTAAGCGTTTAAGGCCCTGGGTTGGGCTTTATTTCTCTGTAAGCCGCACTGCTAGCTGCCCAGGTGACTCAGTGGAAGCTTTTTACCAAAAAAGTAAACATTTCAGGTCCTACCCATCGACTGCGTTCTCTTCACCTGTCGAAACAACTCCTATCGTTCTTTGTCTATTCTATGGAGGAGGGAGGGAGCTAATACGGAGATGTGTGAACGTGGGAAGCTGGGGCAAGCTCATGTTTTGTGTCATTCACCGAAAGGTGGTGGCAAACGTTTTTGTTATGAAAGATTCTGAACGTGAGCTAGAATATTAGCGATCCTGCCTCTTCCACTCAAAAGCAACGATCACCTTAAGCCTTAATATATTTATTAAAATCCTTCACGAACACTTTACACTTTGTAGGTTAAAAATGAGGATAAAATGCTAGACTCTCTGACTGGGGTTGTGTGTTCTTTTGGTCTGAACGCCGAATCGTCCGTTTCCAGAACTTGAATGCATTGAATCCAGTCAACTACTGAAAGAGAATTACAGTTTGTTTTCTTGCCGTTGAGAATTTCAAAGACGCTTCATTCCTCTGTTGATTTATTCTTGGACCACGAAGTTGGGTCTCAGCGCTGCTCTGTCTCTGACCACTTCAGATCCCCTGCCCTCTTCTTTCTTTTGACGTGATAATTGCTTACTAACGTCTTTTTCGGGTTAGAGAGAGGAGGGAAAACTAATCCCCAGGAACCAACAGTTGACAGCCTGCTATGTACGGGATCGGACCGTGTGTTGGGAACTGGGGTGAGGCATACAGAGAAGGAAGAGCATTCCTGCTGATCTCCTGTGTTGAAAGTAGTAGTTAAATGAGAGACGGCAAACTGCCTCCAGTATGTGGCTCAATCGTTCAGGGGGGGACAAGAGAATTAAAAGTGGCAGGACTGGTGCAGTCTGGTCATCTCCCGGAATCTTTGAGGTGGGGCCCCTACTTAACAAGGAGTCGAACCTCAGGTCAGCTGTTCTCAACCCTGACCACGTTAAGATCACGTGGGGGGCTTTCAGAAGAATATTGAGTCTGGCTCAAGAACCCCCATCTCCATTCTGATTTAATTAGTCAGGAGTGAGGCCTGGGTCTCTGCACACTTCTAGAAGTCCCCCAGGTGATTCTAACGCAGATCCAGTTGCCATCTAGTGTTCACACTGGCCCGGGAAGCAGCATCTTCTTGGAGCCCCGGACAATGGCCAGGAGACTCTGTCCTCTCAGGATGGGCACCCACAGCCAGGGAGTGAAGCTTGCAGGGAGTGAAGCTCAGGCGAGGGGGAGCCCCCCAGTTTAGAATGCACAGCTTCTGGGTGCCTGGGTGGCTCAGTCGGTTAAGCATCCGACTTAAGCTCAGGTCATGGTCTCACGGTTCGTGGGTTTGAGTCCTGCATCAGGCTCTGTGCTGACAGCTTAGAGCCCGGAGCCTGCTTTGGATTCTGTGTCTCCCTCTTTCTCTGCCCCTCCCCTGCTCTCTCTCTCTCTCTCTTTCAAAAATAAATAAATGTTAAAAAAAAAAAATCGAGAATGCACAGCTTCCCTGGGTCTGCTGCCTCTGGACTCTTCTGGAACTGCAACCACAGATTCACAGTGCCTTTGAGTTTGGGGACCCTCATGTCAGTATTGGGGGGATAGGCTACCAAAGCTAGAAGTGGAGTGAATCCAGGTAAGCAAGGGGCCTCTCCCTTACTGTGGGGAAGGGCTGACACGTTCCTCACCCTGATGGTGACGTGGCAAATATACATAAACCACTGCAGGCCTTAGTAGTCCATTCGAAATCTATATAAATTGCCCCAAACTTTCTCTTACTCCAAATATAGTGTAAATATATCTTGGCAAGGAATATTAAAATTTCCCAAACAATAAAATGTTTTCTAATACCTCACCTTACAAAGGTCCTGCAAATGATTAGAAAATAAATTCTGCTGGGGTGGGGGGGAGGCTCCTGGGTGGCTCAGCAGGTTAAGTGTCAAACTCTTGATTTCGGCTCAGGTCATGATCTCTCGGTTCGTGGGATCGAGACCCGCATTGGGCTCTGTGCTGACAGCACGGAGCCTGCTTGGGATTCTCTCTCTCTCTCTCTCTCTCTCTCTCTCTCTCTCTCTCTCCTCTCTGCTCCTCCCCCACTTGCACACTCTTGCGTGCACTCTCTCTCTTACTCTCAAAATAAATAAGTAATTAAATTCAGCCACTGCCCTTTATTGCTCCCTGGCATAAGTCATCACCTCTATGTTTGGAGTGGGGCTATTTTGCTACTCCAACAGAATGGCCAATGGAGGGCCTGGTAGGCAGTAAAACAGTCCAATTTTTGCTGAAGAAGCTGTAATCTGTAAGGCAATGTACAGAGCAGATAGAGAAAGGCACCTTTTGCTTTCTAGGGCACATGTGCAGTGAACCCAGAGTTGTTGATAATTTAAGCCTTGCCATTCACAAATGATGCAGTTCCTCTCATGTCCCTAAGTGGCTCTCAGAGTCAATTAACCAGCCTGATTCCTTGCTTTCATTTTTCTGTAACCTAGGTTGATGTCATTCATTCGGCTGACATGTACTTAGTCCTATTTTGGGTCGCGCTGAGGCAGGCACTGAGAGCACAATGCAGAACCGGGAGGGTCTCTGGCAGATCCCCCTTCTACAAACACCTAACGTGTGCGGGTAAATACTACGATCAGGGAAGTACGAGGGGCCCCTGAGGCCCAGAAGGTCATGGCTAAGGGAACTGGAGTTCTCAAATGAGGTTTGGGCTCCATTTACGCTTAAGACCCAAGCAGGTGTTGGAATAACGTGCTGTAGCCCCTCGATCTTAAATCACAGCGCGTTATTTCACGATTTACCGTGCAGTGCTCTCTCCTGGATCTTGCTCTGACTTCTCCGTGCACACGCCTAATTTCTTTCAGAGCCCGTGATTATAGACATAGGTATGGCCAAGCGCACGGGTGACGGAAAGGCTCTTTAGCAACCAACGTCAGGCCAGGTATCCATTTGATTTCATCCTTCTGTCCAAAGAAAACTGACTGATTGTAAAAGCCCAAACATGTCTGGTCTACTTGTCTTCGGGGCAGATTGTACTTTGAGTTCGGAGAGATGCATCTGAGCCGATTCTACACGGAGGTGGTAGGGCTTCTGTCGCAAAGATGACACCTGCAGGCTCCACGTGAGAGACAGCTGACACCTGGGTCACAGTCCCATGGGTGAAAATGCGACGGGAGCCGGTGGGCCTCGCGACCACCCAGGGAGGACAGGCTCTGGAAGTGGACCTGGTGCCTTTGTTCTAACCAACTGTGAGAATGCATTACGTTTCCACCTCATTTCTCTGGCTTCCGGTCAACTGAGGACAGGTCCCTAGATACCCAGATCCCTGTCTGCTTCTGACTCCCTGAAGAACGTGCACAAACCGAGTACCTACAGAGGGTTGAGCAAAACCTTTGTTAGATACACTAACGGGGCAATGTTAGCAAAACGAAAAGCGTGAAGCAAGTCAGTAAGGAGGAGTTATGGCCCTAGGGAGCCTATGCCAGAGAGAGGAGAGAGCACAGGGGCACATGTCAGCCTCAGGGACAAGCCCGGAGACCCCGCCCCCACCTCCCTGCTTCTTGTTTGGTCTCCAAGATGGGGAAGCTCCAATGAAAGTCCCACAGGAACACAGAGACCGTTGTTATTGGGAAGGCGGGTTTTGGTGGGAGGAGCACTTGTGTTAGAAATAGACGTGGTCAAAGCCACAGTCACCTCGTGGCCGAGAGCACGCCCCAGTTTCCTTCAGAGGGAGCGGCCTAGGAGAAGGGAAGTGAGGACTGAGTCGGGCTCTGTCCCAGGACTTAGGGAAGAGAGCACCTTCCCCTTCATTCCCTTTCTTTCTCCTGTCCTCAGGATGATGCAACGCCAGGGTGGGGCTCTGGGAGAAAGGGTGAAAGGGGAGACCATTACGATGGCCTCTATGGGCACCTGGGTGGCTCAGTCAGTTAAGCATCTGACTCTTGATTTCAGCTCAGGTCACGATCTCACGGTTCGTGAGTTCGAGCCCCATGCTGGGCTCTGCACTGATGACGAGCGCAGAACCTGCTTGGGAAAAAAAAAAAAAAAAAAGATGGCCTCTAAAAAATATTGTGTTAGAAACAAGAAGAAAGCACCTTTGAAACCCCTAAGTCTAGCACAAGGGTGGGAAAACAGCCCGGATTTGAGGTTGAAGGGCAAGCTGGTGACCGTGCCCGCCCATTTCTCCCGTGTGTCCCTCTGCAGAGAACCCAGGGATCTAGATGGAGATGAATTTGGGGATTGAGGACGGCGCTCAGTCACCAGACTCCACTTGCAGTGTGTGCCCAGCATGTCAAGGCCGGCAACACGCCCTCCGGGGCACGGGTCCTCTCTGTGGCTGATCCCTACTTGCCCTGCCGGCAGAAATACCAGGGAAGACAGGTTCAGCTCCGTCCCCCTGTGGTCATACGCCACCGTCACCATGTGTGACTGATTCCTTTCAACAAGCTTCTATCGGACACACCCTGATGACTGCCTCCCTGAGGAATAAACCTCCAGAGGCCCAGCCACTCCTACCAATGCATTTTCACTGTGCCAGGACCTCAAGCTGGAAGGAGCCTGGCATAAGACCTGGAAGTTGAGTTTACCTCGCCCTACCGTAGAAGAAAGGATGGAAACACACCCCATAGGGCAGGAGACAAACTGGGACCCATATGTGCTAGGTCATACACTTCTTTGTCTTAAATGGATTGATACGATGTATATACCACCTTGGGTCTTTATAAAAATTCACACAATACAATAAAATGCCATTAAAAAATTTTTTTTTAACGTTTATTCATTTTGGAGAGACAGAGTGGGAGTGGGGGAGGGGCAGAGAGAGAGGGAGACCGAATCCGAAGCAGGCTCCAGGCTCTGAGCTGTCAGCACAGAGTCTGACACGGGGATTCGAACTCACGAATCGTGAGATCACGACCTGAGCCGAAGCCGGATGTTTAACCAACTGAGCCACCCAGGCGCTCCCAAAATGCCATTTTTTTTTTTAAAAAAAGTGGGTTTAGAAGTCGGCACAAAGCTGGGGCACCTCGGTGGCTCAGTCCGTTAAGTGTGCGACTCTTGGTTTTGGCTCAGGTCATGATCTCATGGTTTGTGAAATTGAGCCCTGCCTGACAGCTCAGAGCCTACTTGGGATTCATTGTCTCTCTCTCTTTCTCAAAATGAATAAGCATCTAAAAAAAAAAAAAAAAAGACGGGCGCCTGGGTGGCTCAGTGGGTTAAGCGTCCGACTTCGGCTCAGGGCACGATCTCAGTTCATGAGTTCTAGCCCCGCATCGGGCTCTGTGCTGACAGTTCAGAGCCTGGAGCCTGCTCCTGTTTCTGTGCGTCTCTCTCTCTGCCCCTCCCCTGTTCATGCTCTGTCTCTCTCTGTTTCTCAAAAATAAATAAACGTTAAAAAAAGAAAAAGAAATCAGCACAAGGGGAATACAAGGGCAGGACAGAGAAGAGGAAGCCAGCTGTAAAATCAGCACAAGACTCACCTGTGAGGAATGCAAGTTGTCCTATTTGCTAGCAGAACACAAACGGGGCAGATACGGGGTGAAAATGCTCAGCTCTCAGGCAAGTGTTTACTTTGGTGTTTCCCTGCCGAGTGTGTCTAAGTGAGAGTCGACTTCTGGAAAATGTGGGGACAAGTCAGAAGAGCATTCTTTAAATGTTTGCAAGGGAATCGCGAGAGTCACCGGGATCCACTCCCAACCGCTGTAGGGATCTCCCCCGTGACCCACATCTAGTCTCGGAGCTTCTGCTGCAACAGCTCCCAAAACAGGAAGCTGTGCAGTAAGGTGACTGTCAAGAGTGTTCCTTGTAGGGCCCTGACGTCTGCTTTCCCTTTGATGAAGTTACAGATAAAGGGTTAGGCTTCACGGGAGAATCCTATTCAAGCGTGGGAGGGCGAGGGTATTTGTATGTGTGTGGGGGCGACGTGGGGATGCTAGGGGGAGGGGGCTGCTATTAGCCAGGCAGTTTTGTGGCAGGCTGAAAATTGTCCCCCCGAAAACATCTGGCCTAAAGACAGAATCTCTGGAACTTGTGAATGTTACTGTGTTTGGAAAAGGCCTTTATAAAAGACGTGATTAAGGATCTTGAGGTCACCGGAGTACCCTGGATTATCCAGGTGGGTCCTAAATGCCATCACAAGTGGCCTTGTAAGAGAAAGGCAGAGGGAGACTTGACACAAGGGAGGAGCAGGTGACGTGGGGTTGGAAGGGACATGGGAGAGACTTGGCCACAGCCTTGGAACCGCAGCAGCCACCCAGAGCTGGGAGAGGCAAGGGTGCATTCCCCGCTGTAGCCTCTAGGGGGAGCAGGGCCCTACCAACACCTGTGAACCGGAGGCCGGACTTTGTTCTTTCTGCCTCTGGATTTGTGAGCGGATAAATATGTCGTCTTTAAAAATAAAAAAAAAAAAAAAAAAAAATTTAACGTTTACTTTTGAGAGAGACAGGGAGAATGCAATGGGGACGGGGGCGTGGGGCAGAGAGAGAGAAGGAGACACAGAATCCGGAGCAGGCTCCAGGCGCTGAACTGTCAGCACAGAGCCCGACGCAGGGTTCGAACTCACGAACTGTGAGATCATGATCTGAGCCGAAGTCGGGCTTTAACCGACTGAGCCACCCAGGCGCCCCTAAATATGTTGTCTTAAGCCCCCAAGCTTGTGGTAATTTGTTGCGCTAACCACAGAAAACTAACACACGTTTCGGGGTACTGTTCGGTTCTTCCCCGCCTTTTCTATTTATGTGTGTCACCCGGGGACATCATCACTCAATCTGCTGGCTGAACACGACGTGCTAACTCCTCCAATGCATTCAGATACGTTTCCTGATGGGCTCTTGGAGTCATTTTAGTCCACAGACGTCTTCTAGGGTTAATATAAGGATAAAATGACTTATTAATTATAAAGCCCTTAAAATAGTGCCTGGCTCCAGGTAAATATATTACAGTGCTCAGCTCAGAGCGTATATAAATATTTGTCAAGTCGGAATAAATAAATAGGATCCTGTTTGGGGTCCTGGAGTTCTTGCTTTTGTAGTGCTTTTCCTCTGTTGACTCTTCGGGAGCCAGAGAGCATTTTAAATTTAGTCTTGGGTTCATAACATTTCCCTTCAGAACGTGTGCCCAATGTTATAAGGAAAGGTTATGGCTAGATGTGTTACATACCAGAAAGAGACAATCCAAGTTTTAAGGCTCACAGCTGTCCCACGGAGAAAAGTCTACGGTAAAATGCTCCTCTCTGTCTACAGTGTCTTCCCTTGGAGACTAATATCTGAATCCAGTCCTAGGGGCTCCTTGGTGGCTTGGTCAGTTAAGCGTCTGACTCTTCATTTCGGCTCAGGTCATGATCTCACAGTTTGTGAGATGGAGCCCTGTGTTGGGCTCTGATGGATGCACCATCAGACGGGGGTGCAGACCAGCACAGCCCCAGGGCCCTAGTTATGCTAGCAGAGGCCAAGGGTTTAGTCCCAACTCTGTCAGTTATCTGCTTGTGACCTTGAGCAAATCCCTTTACCAATCTAAGCTTCAGTTTCTTCATAGAAGACTGTGATTCAAAAAAATACCTGTAGGGGCGCCTGGGTGGCTCAGGCGTCTGACTTGGGACAGGTCACCATCTCGCGGTTCGTGGGTTCGAGTCCTGTGTCAGGCTCTGTGCTGACAACTCAGTGCCTGGGGCCTGCTTCAGATTCTGCGTCTCCCTCTCTCTCTCTGCCTCTCCCCCCATCAAAAAATAAACATTAGAAAACATTTTTTAAAATGTCTAACTTTTCTGATTGATGCCTCTTTGTCTTACAAATATCTAAAAAAAATGCCTTCTGTGACTCTTGTATACAGTGCTTTTGTCCCAACTTAGTTCAAAGGGCTTCATTCACTTTGCTAAAAGTCTTTTTTTTTTTAATTTTTTTTAACGTTTATTTATTTTTGAGACAGAGAGAGACAGAGCATGAACGGGGGAGGGTCAGAGAGAGGGAGACACAGAATCCGAAACAGGCTCCAGGCTCTGAGCTGTCAGCACAGAGCCCGACGCGGGGCTCGAACTCCCGGACTGCGAGATCATGACCTGAGCCGAAGTCGGCCGCCCAACCGACTGAGCCACCCAGGCGCCCCGCTAGAAGTCTTTTGACAAGACCACTGTCTATTTTCCATGTGCCTGATTAGTCTATATTGTGCTCTCATAAATTGGGCGCTTTCCTCTGGTTCTGGGTGACGTGAAACACTCCAGGGCCAGCGCCGGGGTCTGTCAGAGTAGCCACCGTGTGACCATAACCCATCACACTGTGAGTAGGGGGCAGGTTTTCTTTGGTGGCTTGAATACATATACTTTTCAATGAAAGTGGGGCTATCTGAAAGGGATTTGATTTTTATAGCTTCCAGTGGATTTGCATATAAATACCTTTTGCTGTCGTTGTGAGACCACATCTCGATCTTGCAGGGAAGGGGTGTCTTGGAAATCACAGGTGCCTTTCTAAAGCTCCAAGTACCACCGCTACCTTGTAACTTCCCAGTGTAACTAACTGAGCGATTCTGCCGTCTCAGGACTCATCATATAAGCAAACCCGAAAAGAAGTCAGGGAAAAATGTCACAACTGTAAAATGTAGGTGGTGGATATATGGTTTTTCGCTGCAGAATCCTTGTAACTTTTTTGTATCGTTGAACTCTTTTTCATTAAAACATGTTGAAAAATACGTAGGGCTGCTGACAGGTGAGAAAGATGAACTCCGTGGGGTGGGGGAGAACTCATCACTAGTTCAAGTGCACCTGCCGGGCACCTGTGGGTGGCCTCTCTGCGGTGTTCCTGGAGTCTTACCCTTTCTCGGCTCGGCCCAAGGAGGATGTAATAACCAATATGCTGGGTGGACTCCGAGTGCAGATTTGGATCAAATGGGTCTCCTCTGTAGTCTTCTACCATACCTTGCACAGCCTTTAGCTGACTCCGGCTCACCAACACCAAGGAAAGGGTTTAAAAATGAGCAAGCGGGGTAGGGGTCCGCACTGTCAGCACAAAACCCAATGTGGGGCTCGAACCCAGGAACCGTGAGATTGCGACCTGAGCCGAAATGAAAAGTCAGATGCGCAATCGACTGAGTCACCCAGGCGCCCCTCAGGGAAAGGGTTTCTAATAGTTGTTTTCATAAAAATAAATACCTTTATGGTGCTCAAGAAAGATTGGGGATGTATCGAGTGTGGATTAAAAGATCAGTGATGTGTTCGTCTTCACTGACGAGCTGACAGGTCAAAGATTCGAAAAGCTGTGACCAGCATATTACATTGTCATTTTTTTTCTACAGGCTCCATCCTATGGCTACTATGCGAGGTCATTCCAGTTGGTTTTACTTTTTACCTTGGCGTCTTCTTTTTGGCGTTCTGTGTTGGTTTCATCATCCTCAGGATAAATTACAATTCCCGAGGCCCTCTGTTATCTGACCTTACGTAGCTTCCTAGGCTCATTTTTTAAAACCCCCAGCACCCACACTCCACCCAGTTGTGTGGGCTCTTCGGTTCCCTGCACACGTTACATTCTCTGCCCTCCAGGGCTTGGCATGCATGGTTATTTTCCCTCCAGGGACACTGGAAAGTTCCTTTCCTTTCCCCCTCCTCTCAGAGGACCTTCTCGACTTCTAAGGCCGGAACAGGTGTTCCTACTCTGCATTTCCCTAGATCCCCTTTACAGCACTTACCCATGCTCCACTGCAAATACCTTCTCAGGTTTCCAAACCTATCACTACTTCTGTAAACTTTAAGAGGCCTACTCAGCCCTGCATCTATACTGTCTGATGCACGTGGTAGGAGCTCCATAATATGTCACATGAATAAGCGAATGATGAACAAAAGGGTAAACGAAACAGGGAGAGAGAAAGGGGGGCAGTGCGATCTTATCTAAAGGCAAGATTATCTTGCTTTTATCTAATATCAGTTTTATGGAGATAGAATCCACCCCTGTAAAGTGTCGAGCTCAGTGGTGTTAGTTATTTAGTTTTGGATCAGCCATTAAAAAAAAATTTTTTTTTTAATGTTTATTCTTATTTTGAGAGAGAGAGAGAGATAAAGAAGGGGAGGGGGAGACAGAGAGAGAATCCCAAGTCGGCCCTGCACTGTCAGAGTGGATCCCGACCTGGGGCTCAAAATCACAAACTGTGAGATCATGACCTGAGCTGAAATCAAGAGTCGGATGCTTAACCTGCTGAGCCACCCAGACGCCCCTGGGTCAGCCATTTTTTTTTTTTTTTTTTTAACATTTTTTATTTATTTTTGGGACAGAGAGAGACAGAGCATGAATGGGGGAGGGGCAGAGAGAGAGGGAGACACAGAATCGGAAACAGGCTCCAGGCTCCGAGCCATCAGCCCAGAGCCTGACGCGGGGCTCGAACTCACGGGCCGCGAGATCGTGACCTGGCTGAAGTCGGACGCTTAACCGACTGCGCCACCCAGGCGCCCCTGGGTCAGCCATTTTTAAACAGTAGCTTAGTCACAGGGGAAAATACTGAATTCATGAAAAATTCACAAAAGCTGTTTATTTTGACTTTATTAAGAGAAAAATATTTCTGTTGTTGTAAGAACACAATACTAAATACATTATTTATAGCCAGTAACTTACCATTTAAATTAAAAAGATATAAACATGTCAAAGGAATGAAACATAGATCTTTTATTATGTGTGGATCATGGATTCACGTTCCTCCTCCATTTCCAGAGCTTCCCCGAAGTGGTCTAAAGTAGGACTCTCCCCTTGTCCTCTCCCTCATTCCCCAGGCAGCACCCCGGGCTCTGAGCTTGCCTGGGTCTGTGCCTATATGTGGTTCAGTTGTTTCTTATGGGGGCTATGTGGTAGTTTTGGGCGTTTCCGATGCCATAACCATAGCTTTCTTTTTCAGGAAGTGTATCCAAATCTTTGCATCATTTTGCTTGGTTTGTATTTTATGTCTTCTCTGTTGCAAGGGCAGTTGGTTGTGCCACAGATTAATAAAGAACACAACTGGGGGCAGTAAAAGAAGTATGTAGGGTGACACATTCTGCTCAAAATCAACTCCACAAATTCTTCTTGGGGCAGGCCCTGTACTTTGGGAAACATGCTGTTTCCTCATGTATAAACCACCCAGTCTCTCCCAGAACCAACCTTTTACCCAGGCTGGGGGAGTCAGGCATAAACGCTTGGAATCGGAATAGAAGATGTGGACAATATAAAACATGAGGTAACGTAATAGGAGGACAATGGTTTTCAAACGGTTGCGAGGCAGGTGACTTTGTTTTCCTGACTGGAAATTACAGTGGATCGCGTGACAAGTGGAAGCACCTGGGGAAGGAGGACCAGAACAGTCTCCGGAAATCCTGGCTACGACCGCTGTGGTGCTGGGCTGGGCCCTGGGGGGGGGGAGGGGGTCAACGGGAGTGAGCCCACAGACTCGAGTTTTTGGAAAGCCTTCCTTCCACAGAGAAGCCAAGATGACCGACTCTATCTGGTTGGGCAGAGATGAGGCCACTCCAGGCCCCGGGGAGAGCAGAAGACATATGGGGAAGTGCAGAGGCTGTAATTGAAGATGGGGGTAGGAACACGTCTGCGGAGAACGAACTGGGACCGGAACATTGAGGACCACGCTTATGCTAAGAGAACACACAAAGTCGTTCCTCAGGAAGAGACAAGAACCTCCAGGGTCAGCAGTAAGAGACGATGACAGACACGGAGGGACGCCACCACGGTGCGTGGCGCCGGTCTGGGTGGAGGGCCTGGGAGGAGGCTGTTGTAACCTTTGGGGCAGGAGACAAGAGCTGACCCGGAGTCTGAGTGAAAAGGGACATTTCCAGAGAAAAGCTTCGGGCAAGGATTCTGTTTGGGTGGGTACAGGGCGGTGAGATGGGAGTTCAGCTTCAGAGGGAAAGGCGGGGCTGTGCTGGCACTGCCTGGGAGGCAGTGGACGGGCAGAGAGAGCGGGCAGAGGGGCAAGCTGGAGGTGCTGGGTCTGGGAAGCCTATGTCCTGGGAGCTGAACGTGAACGGCAAGAGAGAGGAGAGAAGCTGAGGTCAGAGTCCCGGGGCTGGGAAGCCAGTGAACAAAAGACCGACGGAACGGGGAGGGTCTCAGAAGGAGGGGCTCTGGGTGAGCTTCCAGAGCAGAGCTAAGGGAGGAGTCTGACAAAGACCTGGCAACTGGCTTCCCCCTGATTTTTAGGAGGGCAGAGTCAGGAGACTATGGGAGAAAGTATGTCTTACAAAGAGGAAAGGTGGTGAAGAAGCAGGCTTGACCAGTTGTTCTAGAACAGAGAGCTATGCGTGTACGGTTTGCAGAGAAGCAGCCAGGGCACGGGAGAGGACAATGAAAAGAGCTGTGTCTGAAGACCTGGAAAGGAAGAGCATTGGCTGAGCATGAGGGGAGACTGAGGTCACAGGAGGGAGGATGGCCTTTCCGCAGTGGAGAAGGTTCGGACCTGGGGTGCTCTCCTGCCACTTTTGGGCTTCCCTCGCTGCCTGCACCCCCACCCCCAAACCGGCCTCTGGGTCTGCTCCAGGCCCCCCGCAGCCAGCACAGGCTGCAGGGAGGGCCAGGCTGTGGGCTGGAGCCTGACTGTGACCTGGCGTGGGGGGGGGGGGGGTGGGGAAGGACGCTTCCAGGGAGCAAACAGCCCAGAGAGGAAGACAAGCATGGGTCCAGGACCAGAGGGAGGGAAGGAGGGAAGAAGGCAGGCGACTAAACGAGTTTTGAGCTGAAGAAGGAACAAAGCTCTAGCAATAGCGTAACCAGCTTGACTCTCAGCAACGGGAGGGCAGACGCGGGAGGGAGGAGCGTGGGGGAGGTTCACTGGAGGTGACCACGAAGGCAGAGGGGCATCACGGAGGTCCAGCTGAGGCTCTGTGCACGCGCAGCGCTGGCCTCGTAGGGAAGACGGCCGCGGACTCACCCCAACGGCTCGAATGAGGCGCGGCCGGCAGAAAGGCAAGGAGCTGATGGGTTTCGGGGACTAATGGGGATGAATCGGCAGCTGCCTACATTTGCAGGTGGGTAAAAAGCGAAGCAAGGCCGGTCAGAAGTGGAGGTCGAGGGAAGGTGAAGAGGCAGCCCACAGCAGGGACCGTGGAAGGGAGGACGAGGGACTGGGGCGGGGTGGGGGGGGACAGCGGCCAATGGGGCAGATTTCGGAGTCAGGTCCCGCTACAAGCGACATGGCGTGCCGGTGTCAGAGAGGCGGGGAATAGGGCCCCAGGAAGCAGCAAAGCACGGATGTGGATGTCCTTGACCTAAAGTGAAGGACCCAGAGAGATGTGCACTGAAGTCCTCGAGGGGGGCGGCCGAGGTGACCCAGAGGCAGTCAGGGGCTGGGTCACGTAAGGGCATCTACGGATTCTGCGATGACGTTGGTCTCATTTGAGGAGGACGCCCGTCTGAGTGTGTGAATGCTAAGAGGCTTTTGTACCCTCTTCAAAAGTCTTGAGATTTATAGATGGTGCAATCACTTCCCACGTCCCATTCCATCCTCTGGAAGAAGTAGACCATGGTGCTTTCCACCAGTAAGCCACTCACGATGGCCAGAAAGGAGAGCTTTCGGCTGATATTCAGGGTCACTGGAAAAGAACAGACAACTAGTAAGTCCTTAAGAGTTTAAGTGATGTCAGCATGTAAAGTACGTGGCATTCTGAATGGAACTCTTTTGTAAAGCTGTTTTTGAGAAAAATCTCTATTTGTTCTTATTAATTGGTGCTGGTATCCTTTCCCACTTTTTTAAAATCTACGGACCTCTGGAGAGAAACAAAGCATGTGCCGATAACAAACCCACGAAGTTTCTCCTCCTGAAATCAAGACACAGATTTCCATGAATACTGAGGGAGAAAATTCAGAACAGATTTTAAGGTTATAAAGAGATCGACAAAACAAAACAAAAACAAACCAACCCGGAGACTCTCCGTTTAACAGTAAGCATTACGATAAAAGGTATCAGGTAGCAGGCTCATTTAAAATAACCCTTCGGGGGGATTGAGCTCGAGCTAGCTCGAATAAAGGCTCTTTTGCTTTTACATCGGAAAAAAAATAAAAATAAAAAAAATAAAATAACCCTTCGTTCTCACAATGGATGGGGAAAATGAAGACCCCCAAGGCGGCTCATCCCTTCTTTGGTGTGGTAGGAGCTGTGCTTCCTGGCTTGACGACTGCCCCGCCACGTACAAGTCATCCGCAAAGCGGAGGTTAACGACGGCTGCCCTACTAACCCCATGGCACTGAGATGTTGCACATGAAGGCATTTTGAGAACTAAAAAATACCACGTGGTTAACGTGAACAAATACCGACTATGCGCTCTGAATAAGGCATTAGAGGAGTGCCAGGCCCTGTTATTATTCTATGAAGAATTCCAGAGTTTAACAGGTTTGGCAAGAGCGTGTCGGAGGTGCAAGGCTTTAAGCTTGTGTGTGGGCTGAAAGCGGAGGAGACGGAATAGAACATAAACATACCTCTGATTGCCTGAAAATTGGATGTAAGGACAAATACTTTGATGAGTCTGAGGCACAGGGATGTGTAGTCGTGCTCCCAAATGACGGCTGGAATCAGCAAGAGTTTTCCGTAGCTCGACAACAATAATGCTTTCAGCAGCAAAATGAAGTCGGACTTTTTTTTCGCTGTCGTCGGTCGTTCTACCCACAGGAAAGTAAAGATGCCAGTAAAAAAGGCAGCTTGTTCTAAGGAGGGAACGGAGGACAAACACATGAATGTCCCTATCTGAACCATATCTCTCTAAAACCAAATAAGCCACAATTCCAAAATACAACTTACCGGCTGACTTCATTAGAATTGCTTTATCGAGATCAAATTTTCTTTTTCCTCCCTCCTTTTTTTTTTTTTTTTTTTTAAATAAGCCCCTGCCTTTTGTGTCAAATCCTGCTGGTATGATTTCAGAAACATAGTTCAACAGTTCTTTCGTGGAGTATTTCATCACCCACCGAAGCAAAAGTCAGTCCGTTAGGATTGTGATCATCAGCTCTCTGAAGTTCTTTCTAGGAAGTAAGACTCTGTTTAGGTATTTTCAGTGTTCGAGGCCTCCAAAGAAAGAATAATACAGGAATATGGAGGTTTTTTTTTTTTAAGTCCGAAAGACAGGACCCAGCCTAAGAATTGCATATGAAGATGTTTTTCTTCGCTCATTCTTCCACGATTTATTGAGTACCTAGTATCTACAAGATTTTGAATACTGTTATCTAAATTTAAAACTTCCTTAATTCATGTTAACAAGCTTTCTGAGTGCAATTCCTTATCCTTCCAGAAAGTATTCATAGACAGAGTCCAGTACAGAAGAAGCCACAGTTCCACTGGGTCCACAGAACAGAGCATGGGCTGTTCTAGTCCCATTAACTAGGATTTTAACATTTCTTTTAACTGTGGTATTATTTTTATTCAGACTCTTAGTCCTCTGATTACCCAGCTGCATACATTTTGAGTGATCTGTCCCTAATTCTATTTTTTCCCATAAGCTATGTTATGTAGGTTTCTGCAGAATCTGGTTTTTCTGGAACACGTGTCATCTTATAGGAGAGACAACTGTATCCTTCCTAAAATGTTTTATAACCAAACAGAGTCAAACTAAAGAGGTTCCAAACATAGGTGATTAGAATCAAAAATAATTTTGGCCGGTTGACCTACATGACAGGGACACCAAGGGCTTGTCAACTGCAAAGACCTGCTCAAATAGGCTGATCTTATAGCCTCAGATTTGGACCAAGAAAGTAATAAAAGCAACAAAGAATTCCTTAACAACAAGAACGATCTAATAGTGGGTTGTTTCCTGTGGCTGGAGATACTCAAACAAAGCTAGATCATTTTGCAGAGCTGAGGGAAGGATTTCTAGCACTAGAGAGAAGGGTGGACCAGATAACCTCCACATCTATCTAACTCAGAACTTCAGAGATTTATGTGTTTGCACCAGCCCTTGGGCTCTGCACAGTCTTTCACAAGGCAGATACTATGAGGCTTTCATGGATCAGCCGGGTTCAGGAGGACTTCCCCTGCCTACAGAGTGCTGCACGGAGAAAACACCAGATGGGGAGCCCGGGGAGCCACCTGTCTCAGTGCTGACCTAACCTGCGGTGGGATTTTGGGGAAATCATTGCCTTCCTCCTTCTATGTCTCCACGGGAGAACCTAACCTATCTACCAAAGAGGATGGTTGTGAACATTAAGTTGATAAAATCGTAAAAGCAGTGTTTAAATTATAAAATGCTATATTTATGTAGGGCATTTTTTAATAACCTATTTTAGGGGGTCAGAACCTAATAGTGGATTAAAAAAGTAACAGTAGAAAAAATTTCTGAGTGTCAAAATATCCACTATAGAGTAGGTGCTACAGCAATTCTGAACTATTTGAAAATAAGCCTGGTTTATTTTTTATATTAAAAATTACGGACACACAGGAGCTTATCCTCAGAAATTTTAAGAGGTTTTGCTTTAAAGCTTAAAATTACATTAGGTTCTAGTTCCTGGCGTAGGCAACGTTCTCAAGGATGTTTTTAATATTATTATATACGTTTGCGAATTCTTAAAATGTAAATTTTAAAACCTCAGAAACGGATGAGAGGACCAAGGAAGTGAGAACAAACAGAAGAAAATGGGACAAAAGAGGACACACAGTCCAGGGATATGACACTGCAGTGCACCGGAGACTCAATATTGCTAAAACAATATTTCATTATAATCAAAGAGTTTTAGAAGCAGAGCATGGAAGCCTGTAAGTAAGAAAACAGTGGCAGAAATTAATTCAACACAATTCTGACCTCAGTCACAAACTCGAACTCTGGAGAAAAGCAGTTCCTTGAACTTAAGGAACTTGGGACAGGAGTCACTTTTCCTGAATGCAGTCAGAGAAAGAACAAGTTTTCCCTATTAAACAGGTTGCATGAGTTCAATGCAATTAGCACAACACATTGGATAAGGTCTGGCAATTATCAGTCTGTTTTAATAAAGATGAGACCTGGGGAGTCTTTCTTTTTTTTTTTTTAAAGTTTTTTTTTTTTTTTTTTTAACATTTATTTATTTTTGAGACAGAGAGAGACAGAGCATGAACGGGGGAGGGTCAGAGAGAGAGGGAGACACAGGATCGGAAACAGGCTCCAGGCTCTGAGCTGTCAGCACAGAGCCCGACGCGGGGCTCGAACTCCCGGACTGCAAGATCATGACCTGAGCTGAAGTCGGCCGCTCAACCGACTGAGCCACCCAGGCGCCCCTGGGGAGTCTTTCAACTGGACAATCAGAAAGTAAATTTAAGAATTTTATCGGGGTGCCTGGGTGGCTCAGTCGGTTAAGCGTCTGACTTCAGCTCAGGTCACGATCTCGCGGTCCGTGAGTTCGAGCCCCGCGTCGGGCTCTTGGCTGATGGCTCGGAGCCTGGAGCCTGCTTCCGATTCTGTGTCTCCCTCTCTCTCTGCCCCTCCCCCATTCATGCTCTGTCTCTCTCTGTCTCAAAAATAAATAAAACGTTTAAAAAAAAAAAAAAAGAATTTTATCGACGATGGTATGCCTCGACATATTTTACGAAACTCTCTAATCTGATAAACCTAACCATTTCCATAGCAGATGTGTATAACAAATAAAAAAGCAAGCGAGCACATAATTTAGACAAACTCATCTAGCAGCTTAGCAGTAGAGCTGAACGTTTAAGTCTCAAGTCCTATGTTAACCCCCTCCTCTTACCAATGATTAAGCCCACCCACTTCACTTGTGATCAGAATAGTGGGGACTAGTTGGCTGAGAACAGAAAGCGTGGCTTCTTCGTACCTAGAGAAGCAATTGCGAACATTCTATAGAAATCCCACTCCTTGGCATATCTGATGAAGTCGTCGGGATCAGTGTTCTGGTTTGAATCTTGAAGCTGCCACCATCTCAGGTACGCTTCGCAAAGCAAACAAAATATGCAGAGTTTCCCGTGCATCTGGTAGTCAAAAAGACAATGCCATTTACTGGGTAGAGAAACACCTAATTACACGTAATACCGAGTAGGCACAGACGTAGCTAAGTACTTGCGGTTTTGAAGAACCTCCCATCCCACAGCTTTTCAAATTCAGGACTGCCCGGTTAAGCGTGTAATTGTGTTGCCTGTAAACCCGATGGCTCCTCATCAGCAATGACCATCAGAATCACAAGGGGAGACTTTTCAGATTGCAAATGTCGAGGCCCCAGTCCTGACTCAGAATCTTGGGAAGTAAATCCTACACATGCAATTTGGAAACAGTCCTGGGGGCAAGGCGGGATTCTGATGTATGCCCTTCGCTAAGAAATACCGCTCTAAAGAGTAGTTCACCCTTCACACTCTATTTTCAGCATCTGTCCTATACACAGAAGCAAGCACAGAATTCATGTGACTCGTGGATAGGCAGAAGCAGCAATGAGAACACATTTTAACCTGAAGATTCCATCATACCACATAGGAAACTACTAGTCTGAACATAAATTTTTATTTTTATTTTATTTATTTATTTTTAAGTTTTATGTATTTTAAAAATGTTTACTTTTATTTATTTTATTTTATTTTTTAATTTATTGTTTAATTTACATCCAAGTTAGTTACCATATAGTGCAACAACTGATTTCAGGAGTAGATTCCTTAATGCCCCTTACCCATTTAGACCATCCCCCCTCCCAGAACCCCTCCAGCAACCCTCTGTTTGTTCTCTGTATTTAAGAGTCTATATGTTTTATCCCCTTTCCTGTTTTTATATTACTTTTGCTTCCCTTTCCTTATGTTCACCTGTTTTGTCTCTTAAATTCCTCATGTGAGTGAAATCATGATATTTGTCTTTTTCTGACTAATTTTGCTTAGCATCATACCCTCCAGTTCCATCCACGTAGTTGCAAATGACAAGATTTCATTCTTTTTGAATGCCGAGTAATACTCCATTGTATATATGTACCACATCTTCTTTATCCATTCCTCCATCGATGGACATTTGGGCTCTTTCCATTCTTTGGCTACTGTTGATAGTGCTTCTATAAACACTGGGGTGCATGTGCCCTTTCGAAACAGCACACCTGTATCCCTTGGGTAAGTACCTAGTCGTGCAATTGCGGGGTCATAGGGTATTTCTATTTTTAATTTTTCAAGGAACCTCCATACTGCTTTCCAGAATGGCTGCACCAGTTTGCATTCCCATCAGCAGTACAAAAGAGATCCTCTTTCTCCCCGTCCTCGCCCACATCTGTTCTGAACACATATTTTTAAAAAATGGCCCTATGCTGGATGAGTGTCAATTAATATATGGAAAAAACAGTAATTAAAAGGTAGAAATTTTTAAAGCTGCAAGTTCTAAAGAGTCTGAAATTTTGGCAAAAATAAAAATTATCAGGTAACAAGAACTGGCTTTTTACAACACGTTTCTCCTGGGGTGCCTGGGTGGCTCAGTCGGTTAAGTGTCCAACTCTTGGTTTCAGCTCAGGTCATGATCTCACGGTTTGGGAGTTTGAGCCTTGCCTCAGGTTTCTGTGCTGACAGTGTGGAGCCGGCTTGGGATTCTCTGTCCCTCTCTCTCTCTCTGCCCCTCACTCTCTCAAAATAAATAAACTTTAAAAAATAAAATAAAACCCATTACCCATTGGACTTTCTATATCAATATAAAGTGGGGAAAAGAAAGTGTGTGAAAATGCAATGCAGTCCCAGGATAGGTATCAGTGTGGGCTTCTGAGGTTCTTCTAGTTGGCACAGTGGTTCTCCTGGCTGCACTTCAGAATTACCTGGGGGTTTTAAGAAATACTGATGCCTGAACTCATCCCCAAAGATTCTGATGTAACTGATTCTGGGTGAGGCCTCGGCTTGGAAGGATGAACTGCTATCCACCCTCTCTCTCCCAGGTGATTCCATTGTGTACCAAAGTTTGGGAATCAATGCTCTAGCAATTTAAAAACTGCCCTGGTTATTTATTTTTATTTATTTTATTTTTATTTTTTATTTTTTTTCAATATATGAAATTTATTGTCAAATTAGTTTCTGCCCTGGTTATTTAACGTGGGGGAGGGGAAGGAATTCCCTCAATAGGATATAAAATGTAATACATTGTATTAAAATATTTCTCTTTTAATGGTCGCTTACTTCCTCTAGCTATATTTCTCTCCTTACCTGGATATACTTAATTTTATTCTGGTAGAAATAACTGGTATCTGTTTCAAAAGGAAACCCACTAAAAGGCAATATAGATTATAGTTTTTCAACTTCCTCCCAGTGAGTGTATTCTTAAATATTCACTAAACATTGTGTGCCTTGTTTATCAATGCCTGCTATTTCTAGAAATTTCCAGACACTGTTGAGATAAAAGACCCATGCTTAATAGACTTTCTTTTTAAAATAATGTTCTTTAATTCCGTTCAAATTATTCTTTAAAAATGCAAGAGCATTATCAAGTAAAATTAGAAAATAAAAAAATTAGCACAACTTACGTTTATTTTCGTATTGAAAAGAATATGTCTGTAGGCCTGGGCTTTGCATAAAATAGCATTAATCAAGATGATAACAGGATCATACTCGATATATTTGTCTACAGGTTTCTGGCAGGATTTCTGAAATAATGCAAGATAATATTAGAACAAGCAAACTCATACATTCTGAAATCTTAAAGGATTCTGAACTAGTAGAGTCTATTTTGGACTTGTATAGCAATAAGGACATGTCAGCATTTATTTAAATTAACTTCTCTTCAGATACAAAATGTTCACATAAGCTCTGGTTTCAGAAATGACTAAATGCAATCTTCTAGGCTAGAAATAGTAATCTTTTTTAAAAAATATTTTCTTAATGTTTTTATTTATGAGACAGAGAGAGACAGAGCATGAGCAGGGGAGGGGCAGAGAGAGAGGGAGACACAGAATCCAAAGCAGGCTCCAGGCTCTGACCTGTCAGCACAGAGCCCGACGTGGGGCCTGACTTCATGAAATAGCGAGATCATGACCTGAGCTAAAATCGGACACTTAACCAACTGAGCCACCCAGGCGCCCCAAAAATATTTGATTTAAAGACTGGATTAGGCAGAAAAGTATCCCAGAAAATGCTTTCACTTTGTAGGACTTGTTATAAAATAAAGAAATACATTTATAACGTACTTCCATTGATAAACTGTTGCCTATTGGCTAGATGGCCACCAACTCTGCGGTTCTTGAAACATGACTTGGAGAAAGGGGTTCAGAGAAGTAAGCCTGCACGCGGAGATTCTGAGAGCTAAAAGCAAGTAAAGAATGTGGCAGATACTGAGAAGCTCTTTTCTTCCCCCCCCCCTCCAATTAACATTGAGAATATGGGAGGAAAATGCTCTTTCTCTGTGATGAACAATGGTGAAGACGCTGGAAAATGTTGAGCTATACATAAGCAAATGGGGTGCAGCTTGGTTCCAGGTTACCGGAAGCAAGACACCTGGGCTCTCAGTAATTCCTACTACATTAACTTTTTTGGACACAGGTGATTACAATGTTATCAAAGTTGAACACCGGCAGAACACATAAAACAGGTGTACAAGAACGAGCTCATCAGAGGGGTGCTTGGGTGGCTCAGTCTGTTAAGCGTCAGGTCATGATTTCACGGTCCGTGAGTTTGAGCCCTACATGGGGCTCTCTGCTGTCAGCAGAGCCCGCTTTGGATCTTCTGTCCCCCCTCTCTCTGCCCCTTCCGCATGTATGCTCTCTCTCTCAAAAATAAATAAACATCAAAAAAATTTTTTTTAATAAAAAATATTTTAAAAAAGAGAACAAGCTCATTAGAAATGTGACATTTCAAAGAGTTTTAGTTACAAAGTTGAGTTAAGGCAACTGTTCTAATAGCTACAATTCAAACATAAAACATTTTGAAATTCTGAAAAGATAAAATAAAAATGGAAGTGATGGATATGCAAACATACTGGGATGGCCTTTTAATTACATCAAAGTGCTAGGGGAAAAAAACGAAGGGCGTTGAAAGATATCAACCCCACATTCCAAAGGTAAAGAAAAACCACTTCCGACTGAAAGAGTTTCTCCACTTCATTCGTGTCATTTACAAGAAACGCGTATGTTTTTAAGTCATCAAGTGAACCAATGAAGAGAGACGTGCTATTACCTCATTTAAATACACCTAATCACACCGAGGCATAAGATGTTAACGATTTCACAGTTTTTCAGCTGGGCAAAGAGTAAGCCAGTGTCTAGACAGAAGCCGCGGAATCAGACATCCTATATTCATGACGAAGAGCTGTTTTCTAGACACCCTGCCTGTGCTGCCCCTGGGCAAAACACCTCCTCTCTACAAACAACACTGCAACACCGGGAGATACTATTCCATCGTAAAATGGAACCGCTGGCTGGTCAAGGGTCTTATCTCTGTCCAAGTTCCCTCAAGGGCACCTGGGTGGCTCAGTGGGTTAAGTGACTGCCTCTTGGGGCGCCTGGGTGGCGCAGTCGGTTAAGCGTCCGACTTCAGCTCAGGTCACGATCTCACGGATCTCGTGGTCCGTGAGTTCCAGCCCCGCGTCAGGCTCTGGGCTGATGGCTCAGAGCCTGGAGCCTGCTTCCGATTCTGTGTCTCCTTCTCTCTCTGCCCCTCCCCCCTTCATGCTCTGTCTCTCTCTGTCTCAAAAATAAATAAAAACGTTAAAAAAAAAATTAAAAAAAAAAAGTGACTGCCTCTTGGTTTCAGCTTAGGTCATGATCTCCCGATTCATGGGTTCGAGTCCCATGTCAGGTTTTGCACTGACAGCATGGAGCCTGCTTGGGATTCTCTCTCCCTCTGCCCCTCTCCCTCTCCTGCTTGTTCTCTCTCTCTCTTCCTGCTTGTTCTCTCTCTCTCTTCCTGCTTGTTCTCTCTCTCTCTCTCTCTCTCTCTCCCCCCCAAGAATAAACAAATAAAACTTTAAAAAAAAGTTTCCTAAAACCCGTACGTATGGAGGCGGCAGTGCAAGTCGAGCTGAGCCAGGATTTGGACAATTTTTGGGAGGAAGTGGCAGAAGACAGCAGCCCAGTTTTCCCTTTTACAATCACTTGGCCGACAGATGTGTCTGTCGGGGCCACAGTGTTCATTGCAACAGCTCTCCCAGCCATTTTTATGGACCAGGCACTTCCAGGATGCTAGAAACTCCCCTTGAGATGTCAGTCCCTATCCTCAAGGACCTTATAGTTTAGAAGAGGACGCATAAGCACGCTACTGCAAACACTACAATGGAAGGGACACAGGGTGACAAGAATCCCCATAGGAGGGGCGGCTCCTGGTGTCACGTGCCCTGTGATGTGCTACGCCCACCTTCCCTTCCTAGCATTCTGAGTATTTTACAAGCACTGAAAGTTCATTAGCGCCCACTGGTTCCCTCCCTATCAGGTTAAGCCTAATTTGTCCTTGTTCTGCCTCTGCTACCTTGCTTCTCCCACGAGGGCTCCCTCCACCTTGAATGCAAGGAGGAAACCCACACAGGCACAAAACAGACACACAGTAAAACATCCTAGTGGCAGGCGGCTACGTTTAGATTATGTTTTCTTACTCTGGCAAAATCGTTCCGCTCCCTTTACTACTGACTGGACGAGTATCTCGAAAGAGAAAGTTGTCCTCTGAGAAATCTGTAAGCACAAGGGACTATGCACATCCCAGAAACGCAGATATTTCCGCCACCTCTGTTACCATGGATACGAATTACTTTCTGCTGCTATGTTCTTCAGTGCCCTGGGAAATCACCTCTCCTTCAGCATATAAGCTGGCCAATATTTTATGAACGTTCTTGCTGCTTCTTCCTCCCCATCATCTCTAGGGCCGTCCCCTTCCCCACTCATTCTCAAACCTGTTCCATTTTAGCTCCACAATCAGCAAAACATGTATCTTAAAACTGGAGGCCCCTAGACTTGAAGCTCTTCAGGGTTAGGATACCCTCTCATCCATCTCTGCATCCAGCATGTAAGGGTGGAGGCTCCATACTGTTCGCACTGAACAGAACTCAAACTTGTGAGGATCTCAATGGAGTCTTGTCTTGTTACCATCATGAACCTATCAAGTATCTGAGCACACAAAACAATCCGGGCACTATAGGATGTCAAAAGCACTGTATCTTTAAGCCTACTTATAAGAAACCGTGAAAAGCTGAAGGAGAGGGAGTGGCTGAAAGCAAGTGACATGCTTCCATTAGATGGAGAAAAACTCGGGAGACAGGGGCAAGCTGCAGGGGGCAGCACTGGAGACATAAGAACAAAGGGAAGGGAGGTAACAATGAGAAATACAGGTAGGAGATCAGGCTGAGTATACTGCTGGTAGCTAAGGGACCGAAGCATGCGTGAGTCACCAGCTTATAGCAACTGTGGCTATTTTTCCAGAACAAATAGCCTGATGTGTAAGAACTGTTTACTTTTTACTCTCACGACTTGGAGGGCCTTTAAAAAATTATTTTGCAATTTAATTTCCAGAGTCCAGCATCAACGAAGTGATTTTCCCTAAATAACGCTACTATGCAGGGGCGCCTGGGTGGCTCAGTCGGTTAAGTGTGCGACTTCGGCTCAGGTCATGATCTCACGGTTTGTGGGTTCGAGCCCCGCGTCGGGCTCTGGGCTGATGGCTCGGAGCCTGGAGCCTGTTTCGGAGTCTGTGTCTCCCTCCCTCTGCCCCTCCCCTGTTCACACTCTGTCTCTCTTGAAAATAAATAAACATTAAAAAAAAAAAATTAAAAAAAATAATGCTACTATGCATATTACTATGCATCATCACGATAAAGGAGATTACCCACTCTTATCTCATCAGGAAATGGCTGTGTACAATAATGTACTGTACCACCATTCATTACCCCAAATATAATTCTATAATCTGTCTCCTAGGTGAGAGGGGGCAATGTTGGGGGAACGGGTGGGGAGCCAGACGAGGGTGTAGCGGCTGACCTAAACAGCTATCCAATAATTATTTTCCATAAAATTACTTTCCATAAATAAGGTATAGAGAAGCCAGCATCTGATGATTAGGAAAAGGATTTTGTTAGTTTAATGCCAAGAATTTTAAAAAATAGAGATTAATTTATATTATATATAATAATTTGTTATATATATTATATTATTAAAGATTACTAACTTCAGTTAGATGGTTATGTGGTTGTCATCTTTAAGACAGATGACTTAATTGTGCCAGTCCAAAAATTATTAAGTTTAGATCCCATATAACTTACTATTCTCTCCCTTTGTACTAGGATGGCCAAGGATATCACTATCTAAAAACATAGAAATGGCTCGTTCATTCAACAAATATTTATTGCATACTTACTATGTGTTAGGCACTGTTCTGGATGATCTAGCTACATTAATGAATAAATTATATGTAATCTCTTGTGTAGCTTGTATTTCAGCGGGAAGAGACAAGCAATAAATAACAAATAAGTCAGTTTTACAGAATATTCAAAGATGATAGGTGCTATGGGAAAGATAATGCAGGGAGAAGTGATAAGGCATACCAGACCTGGCAGGGGGAACCACAATTTGTAATAGGGTGGTCAGAATAGACCTCTCTGAGAGGCCAATAAAAATACTTGAAGGAGGTGAGGGAATCAGCCATGTCAGATCCTGACAGAAGAGTGTTCCAGGCACAGTACAAAGGCCCTGAGGAAGGAACTTGCCTGGTTTAAGAGCTATCTGGAGGCAGGGGTGCCTGCCTCCAGTTGGTTGAGCATCCAACTCTTGATTTTGGCCCAGGTCATGATCTCATGGTGGTGGGACTGAGCCATGTGTTGAGTTCCATGCTGACAGCATGGCACCTGCTTGGGATCCTCTCTTTCTCCCTCTCAAAAAAAAAAAAAAAACCCCAAAAAACCAAAACAACAACAATAACAAAACTATCAGGAGGCAATGAAACTGCAGTAGGATAATGGAAGAGTAGCAAGACTACATGAGCCTTATAAACCAGGGCAAGGATCCTGACCTTAATTCTGAGTGAGATGGAAAATCACTGGGAAGTTTGAGAAAACTTCAATTTTATTTTATTATTTATTTATTTATTTTTTAAGTAGGCGCCATGCCCAACATGCAGCTTGCACTCACAATCTGGAGATGAGGAGTCTCATGCTCTACTGCCTGAGCCGGCCAGTTGCTCCTCTACCTTACATTAAAAAAAAATTTTATATGTTTTAATTTATTTTCGTGAGAAAGACAGACACAGTGTGAGTGGGGGAGGGGCAGAGAGAGAGGCAGACCCAGAATCGGAAGTGGGCTCCAGGCTCCGAGCCGTTGGCACAGAGTCCGACGCGGGGTTCGAACTCGTGAACCACGAGATCATGACCTGAGCCCAACTCAGATGCTTAATCGACTGAGCCACCCAGGCGCCCTGTCTAACTTACATTTGAAGAAGAACACTTTGGCTCCTGTGTGAAGAGGCTCAAGACGTTCAAGGGTGCTACAGGTTAAGAATTATGACAATAATCCCGGTGAGACATGATGGCAGCATGGACCAGCACTGTAGCAGCAGAGGTGGTGAAAAATCAGTGGATTCTGAACACGATCTGAAGGCAGAATTAACAGGACCCGCCGAGCACCCGAATAAGGAAATAAATGCGGGAGAAAGGAATCAAGGATGACTCCAAACTTTTTTGGTCTTAGGAACTAACACGGCAGAGCCGCCATTAACTGTGAACGTTTGAGATAACTAGAAATATCCAACTGGAGAAATCAAGTCGTCAGTTGGACATTTGTGTTCTGGAATTCAAGGAAGAGGTTCAGGCTAGAGGTTCAAACTTGGGAACTGTCAAAGTGTAGATGGTCTTTAAAGCCATGAGCCAGAATGAGCTCTTCAAAGGAGAGTGTGTAGACAGAGAAGAGGCCCAAGAACTGAGCCTCACGGCTAAGAGGTGAGGCAGGTGACACAGAACCAGAAAGGAGATTGAGAGGAAACAGCCAACAAGGTAAGAAAACTGGAAGAGCCTGGTGTCCTGGCAAGTGCACGCAGCGTGTCCAGGGGAAAGTAATAAGGTCAAATGTTGCTGACAGTTCACTGAGAATAGACTATTGGGTTTAGCAAAGTAGAGGTCTGTGATCTTAAGAACAGTTTCTAGTGAAATGCTGGGTGGGAAGAAAGTGTGTCTGAAGAAGATTCAAGAGAAACTAGGAAAGGAAATCGAGATAGCAATTAAAAATATCTCTTAAAGGACTTTTGCTGTCAAAGGGAAGGGGAAAAAGAGTGGGAGCCCAAACAAAGGAGGAAGTGGAGTCAAGTTGTGTGTGTGTGTGTGTGTGTGTGTGTGTTTAAATTAAGGAAAGACTGTACATGTATCGGTGGGAATGATCCAGTGGAGAGCAGAAGATTATAGTCACAGAGATGTCCCTAATGGAAGACGACAGGGGCATCTAGTGCACATGAGCACATTGGTTTTGGACAGGTATACTGAACAGTTCATCCATCCTAACAGCAGGGAAGACAGAGCATATGAATAAAGGGTGCTAGGAATGGATTTATGTGGTTGCAAAGCTTGTGGAAGGTCTCCTCTTTTCTTTTTTTTTTTTTTTTAGCAAAGAGGGCAGCATATGTGGGGAAACTTGAGGAGCGAAAAGGTTTGTGGGAATGGTGCATGGATCAGTGAAATGCAATGTGATGGTCAGATGATATCATGGGCTACGTGAGGTTGGTGGTCATGAATTTAGGTGTCTTTTTCCTCAGTGAAATACAGCTGCAAGGGTGAGGAGACAGATCAGACAATATGCTGGACTCAACCAGGGTTGCAATTTTGCCAAGTGAGGGAAAGCACTTGAGACAGGAACAGTGATAATGTCGGCTGACAACAGATTAAATAGGTACACGTTCCTACTTTGTCTGCTCCCTGTGTATTAACACCAGGCCATGTGTTCCGAATGAGGATTATTACTAGCAAATCATCAGATCAGAAATGGGACAAAAACCTATTGACTGCCTACTATGCGGCTGGTTCTTTGCTAATACCGCAAAAAGAACCTCCAATTTTGTGACTTTTTAAACATAAAAAGTCCTGCTAACTCGTCATTTTTGGTTTTTGTGTCATCAACGTCCAGCTTAGTGCTTTGCACACAACACAAACTATACATTCGATCATCGCAAAGGATGAGCCCGACATAAAGTGTTCTAGGAAAATTTAATACAGGTTATGGAGTGTATGGATGATAACATTTACCTGTGCAAGGGTGAACAGCTAAAACTTAAAGAGTTTGGGCGTAAACTCAAATGTCAACATAATCCGATTTTTAAATTTCTCTGCACAACGCCTACATCCATCTCCATTCGAGAATCCGTCCGCCGCGTTAGGTCTCACCAGCAAACACGACGGGTATGAGAAAACCACTGCAGGGTAGTGAGTTCTTTAACACTATGGATAACCGCAAAGGCTCGACTGACTCCGGACAGGAATGTCAAGTATTAAACTGAAGACTGTATTACAGGACCCTGAAACTCGTTGACTTTTCTGCCCTAAAACGCTGACATACATATCCCACTGCCTCTCATGGTCCCCAAATCCCGCCACGCCATTTTCTTCCCCAGGACACCCCACGCCTGACAACTCACGCAGATGGTTATCTTCAGCACTCCGTGGTTATAGTCTCGGTACAACTCCTTGGCCTCTTGGTTGCATTCGATGCACCTGTACTGGCAAGAGGCCGAGGCAGCAGTGGGAGTGGGAGTAGCTGCAACCCCATCGGTGTGCCCCTTGCCCGCGACCACCCCTTCTGCGTTGCCCTTGCCTGGCCGTAGCCCATACCGCCCACCGGTGCCCATTTCCACGCAACTGCAGCCGAGAACTTCCGATTCAGTGGCGGGGAAAGACGTCAGACATCAGACCGGAAAGCCTGTACCGTGCGGTGCTTGCTGGGATTCGTAGTCTCAGCCTCGGAAAGGGGACTCGCGGCTGGCCGAGCTGGGACTACAACTCCCAGCAGGCAACGCCACACCCCTTCCCTCCCCCTTGCCACGGCCCACCTGCCCGCCGCGGGTTAAGGCTGGGAGGCCGCAGCGTGCGGCGAGGGCCGCCGCACATGCGCCTTGAGGAAAGATGGCACCTGCCGGCTGCTGCTGCTGCTACTGCTGCTGGGGCGGCGCTGTGGCCGCCGCGGACGCCGCCCGGCGCGTCCTGATGCTGCTGTTGCTGGGGGTCCTGTCCGTCGGGCCGCGCCCGGGTGCGCTGGCCACTGAGCACTACTCGCCGCTGTCCCTGCTCAAGCAGGAGCTGCAGCATCGGCAGCAGCAGGAGGCCCAGGCAGGCGGCGGCTGCAGCCCGCAGTCCGGGGACTGGGGAGACCAGTACTCGGTCGAGTGCGGCGGTGAGTGGGCGGCGGGCGGGCGTCCGGGTCGCCCGGGGCCGCGGGGACGGCGGGGCCGTGGGGACGGCGGGCTCCCGGGGACCGATGTGCGGGCGGCCCGGGCCTCGCCGCCGCCGGCCGCGGTGCGGCGTGTGCTCCTGGGGGAGCCGGCTCGGCGAGGTGTCATCCTGGGGCCGCTTCCCGCCGCTCGCACCCACGCCGCTGCGCGCCCTTCTCTGGTAGCTGCCGTGGGGAGGGTGGTGAATAGAGAAAAGAGCTGAAGCATGTTCCTGGGGACCAGGGCGGTCTCTTCGGAGTTGCAGCGATTGTCGAAAGGGTGGAGGAGGAGATGGCAAGTGGCCTGGGGCAGCCCCGGTTCCCTCTCTGTGCCCCACGGTTGCCGGTTGCCTCTCTGTGCTCCCTTGCCGGAGCAAGGGAGGGGAAAACGGAAGGACGGAGGAGCACCGGGCCCAGTGGGGGGCCCGCGCCCGGAGTGGGGGTCGTCTGGCCCTTCTTAGGCCTGGAAATCAGGTTCTCTGACCTGGGTTTGATGTCTTGTATTAAACATTATCTCTCCAAATTCGATCCCTGGAAGAAAGAAGGGAAGACAAGAGTAAGCCTATTTTATCTGCTCGATGACATCTTGCTGCCAGTTATTTAAGAGTGACCTGTGACCTGTCCGGTATCTCCCAGTGAGTAAGAGGGCCCCGCAGGCCTTCAGCCTGTGTAAGTCAGAGCCGGGGTATTGGAACTAGGCCATCTCATTGATTAAGTTGGGCGCTTTTGCCCCCAATTTAGTAAGTCGTGGCAGATGCCTTAGGGGCAAATACGTGCTTGTGGTTTTTTGTTTTGACATTTCCATCGGATCTTTTCACCCTTCAATCCCCTCCCCTTCCTTTCCTTTTCCTCTTCCCCCTAATTCCCTCAAGGCTTGCTTTTGAAAGCTCTGGGTCTACCTAATTCACTAGAAGCTGGCTGGTTGCTTTTGCAGCCTGGACAGCTGTGTTCTTGAATATTGTGTAACTGGGAAGACAATAAGCATTTTTTAGTTGAGAGATGTCAAGATTAGCACACTCTGATTTCCTTTTAGCACAATCTGACTCCCTTGAGGAAGTCTCACTCATTGACTTTGTTTTGTAGTGGGCCTTGGCTAGTAACAGCGTAAAAAACTCGGCGGGCATTGTATAGTGGGAAAAGAATGGCTTTTTACCTCTGTGGCTTCCTGTGACTCTGAACAAGTTAATTGCTTGTCTTGGCAAGCGAAATTGCCGCCTCTGTAAATTGAAGACACTGTTACCTAATTACCGGGTTTCATTTTCTTCACAAGAGTGCTGCGGGGAAAGTGAGAAATAGCCAACATAATATGGAGTGCTTGCCGTATGCCAGGTGCTGTCGTAAGAGTAGGTTGGTTAGCCTATTTTCTTAAGTCTTTTGGAACACCCGTCACTACCTCATTGAATGGTAGCTCCTTTTCCTCAGATGAGGAAACTGCGACACGGTGAAATCATCACTTTCCTGCAGGCCCACCGCTGTAAAGGGACGAGGCCAGGTGGTCAGGCTCCAGACAAAGCTTTGTCTTAGACACTAAGTCATTATAGGTAGAAGAACACATCTGTAGTGAGTGCTAGCATATAGGACGTTATGTAAATCTTCATTTCCCCTTCCCTTGTATGGTCATGTGATGCTCACTGGCTCAAGAAGACACAGATTCTAGGCAGTAGAAGTTACAAATTGATTTATATTATGAAATTGATTGATAGTATTGATCTAGGTGGCTCATTTCACTCCATGGCTTATGCCAGTCTTTGGAGTCCTTATTTGGGCCAACTCTGACCTGTATTATGCTTTTCCCCTAGGTAATATAAGTTTTCATGAACCGGGCGTTCGGAGGAGTTTTCCTGTCCATTCTACCATTCCCTCATATGTGGAAACCATTATCCAGAGTTCTTTGCGTCAAAGGATGAACGCAATCTTAATGAGGCTTTAAGCATAATTGGTCAAATGTTTCAGTTTTTCATTTATCTCCCCCCATGTAGTTTCTTAGTACTTGGTTTCTTAGTTTGGCATTCCACATGTGCTGTTGGAAATGTGTGGCATGAGTCTTTGAGCCAGCCTCCCCTGGGGTGACGTGAATGTCCCGCAGTTGCTGACAGGCGCCGAAGTCACTTGGCTGCTGCTGCTGTTCCCAGTTAATAATTCCCAAAGGCAACTGCTTATGCTACTTGGCACTCCAGCTGTGGGACGTGACAGGAGCCATCTCTGTCATGGTAGAGACTCCCCAAATGTCTCTCATTTCTCCCTCTTCATTTTGGACGAGTAGGTAGAAGCTGGACCCTGTGAAACTGCCCCATTCCCTCACTGTCCTAAGAAGAACAGATGTGGGAACAAATTCAGGATTTACAACTAATCATATCATAGCCCAGAGGTTCTGAATCCAGAACCCCCTTCTGATCAACAGAAGGGTCTAGATAAGTGCCAGGATCCAGAACGAATCAGTTCTTGAGAGCCTCACCATCCATTCATCACGTCGTCATCACTTGCTGGCCTTTCCAGCCACGAGCCTGTCCGTGTCAAGCCAGTCCGTATGCAGAGGACAGACACAGAAGCACCGCCACTTTTCAGAAGTCTTCCCACAGCTTTCGGATTCAAATGGCTGAATTGACACCTGCTTGGGTCTAAATCTGCACACCTTCCAATGAGCTGTATGGGTATTCTCGTAAGACCGAACCCCCAGTGATTACAGGGCCAAAGACAATATGTGTCTTCCTATGGTGGGAGCCCATAGGTCTGAACAGTGCACTGGCAATGGCTGATTGTGCTGTGTGGACCACCATCAAATGGAATCCAGTGCCCTGGGATCAGCCTCGAGCTCAGTGGGCTGAACCCCATCGAGGTCCAGCTGCACAGATAAGCATGGATGACTGGGGCACCAGCGGTCTCAGCCTGACTTTGCTGTTCCCAGGCCCCCTTCGACTTTCTCCCCTGGCACGTTTTTGTATTTTATTTGAAAAACATGTATAGCCACAAACGTCAGGCCATCTGTTTTCCTGTGGGAAAAATAATCTTTTTAAAAACGTGAACGCTGTAATGTACATATTTTTCAAATAAAAATCAATTTCCCGGGGCACCTGGGTGGCTCAGTCGGTTAAGCATCTGACTTTGGCTCATGTCATGATCTCATGGTTCATGAGTTTGAGCCCCGAGTCGAACTTAGCACTGACAGTGCAGAGCCTGCTTCAGATTCTGTCTCTGTCTCTGACCCTTACCCACCCCCCCCCCCCCGCAGTATCTCCCTCTCTTTCTCTCAAAAATAAATAAACATTAAAAAAAAATCATTTTCCCTTCCTTGCTACCTTTGCCCTGTTTGTAGTTTGGAATTGCAGGAAGAAATAAGGAACAGAAGGTTTTCCCCCAATTTTTCCCCCTGGTTTTATGTGTATACGCACCGTATGTTATTTAATCCTCGACACTGCAGCAGGTACTGTTTTTATCCCCATTTTACCTAAGGTGAAACTGAGGCAAAGAGAAGTTGGGGAAGGTCCCACAGAGGAGTGCAGAGCCAGGGTTTGAACCTGGCCTCCCGACCTTTTGTGCATTATTTCCTTAGTAATATCTGCTGCTCAGTATACCTTCTTATTACTGATCAAGTCCCACTGTCTTCACGTTTGTTGAAAGTTACATTCTTAAGTAACTTCTAGAATTTTTTTGTTTACGTACCTGGAAGGATGCTTCACTGCACCGAATATTTTGGACGGTAGAGCTAGGATGGCTCTGTTCTTTTGCGGGAAAGCTATCTGTGTGCCTCCCACTTGCTCAGTGTTTTGGATCCTTGGGGATACAGTAGTAGTGGCTGGCTTCCCCCAAGTGGAGCCTGTGCCGGTGCAGGAAGAGACCAGTGTTCAGTAGGCCCGCTGCTAAGTGCCCTGAAGAAGGAAGAGGGCTTTGCTGCCTTGAGGGGGGCCAGGGAAGGCCTCTGATAAGGTGGCATCAACAGGGACCAGAGCAGAGCGAGCTTGGGAGAGGTCTTACCCCTTAACTTGGCACTGTAATGTTACAGATCAGGCAAGTTAAGGGCTAGATAAGCTGTAACCTGTCCCTTAAGAATTCGTCTGTGTCCCCTCTGCTCTTCCTGGGAAAGCCACCTTGCGTCTTTCTTCAAAGGCAGCATTCGTCCCGTATGAAATACATCTTCGTCTGTCCTTTATGGACCAGGATGTATTGTAATAGTTCGAACCTGTGCACCTCTAGTCACTGTTTTTTTTAATTTTTTTTTTTTAACGTTTATTTATTTTTGAGACAGAGACAGAGCATGAACGGGGGAGGGTCAAAGAGGGAGACACAGAATCTGAAACAGGCTCCAGGCTCTGAGCCATCAGCACAGAGCCTGACGCGGGGCTCGAACTCACGAACCGCGAGATCATGACCTGAGCCGAAGTTGGACGCTTCACCGACTGAGCCACCCAGGCGCCCCTCTAGTCACTGTTTTGAAAACACTTTCATTTTCCTTCTTTGAAAATGTAGTATTTACAACAAAAGTGATTTCGGATTTTTTTTTTTTTCCTTTTTCCTGCCTTCTTGAGACTTTTGTCTGCTCCTAAGTTAGGCAGTCCTTGTACCTGGTGTCTTTCTGGAACCTTTGAAATGGCCACCTGCATCTAGCCAGCAGCATTAGTTCTCTCTACGCTTAATGTCTCAATGAAGTTTGACGGTTAATTTACAACCTGAAGTAATTTTCCTTAGTTTGTTGAGATTAATAATCCAAGATTTGAGTTTATTTCCCCACGGTTCTGTGTGAAGAAAAGGGAATTCGTGTCTGATTCGGGAGCTGTTAACTGTCACAAAAATAAGGAAGTAACTACGAACCTGGTTGTGTTTTTGACAGTAAGACCTAAAGATTGTCTATATCTTTCTAACTAAAGGAGGCAGTTATTTAAAATACATGAAATCGGTCTTGCTCACAGCACTTAAATCATTGCTGTGCCTTAACCGTGGCAGGGAATCAGTAGAAGGAAACTTTTATAATGAGCGCTATTTCCTTTTTTTGTTCTGGCTATGAGGAAGTTAAGAACCACATTTTAAGCCCAGTCATGGTAACTGTGGTAACCCTTACTGTTAGTAGATTTGCTTGATCCCTTTTTTACCCTCGGCCCTGATTCTCTGTGCATGTTATCACATCCAGTTTTGTGGCAAATCTCTTCTAGTCTTTTCCTTAAGGTCTACAGAAGTAAGTTTGCCAGTATAAGATAACTCGCTTATTTTGAGTAACAGAGACGGAGGCATAGAGTGAGAAAGAGATTTCTGTATCGTCTCCCCCGGCCCTGGCCACTGGGGCATCGCCTGGAGACTGCTTGCCTCTTTTGCATCTTTCAGAAAGTCTTCTGGTTTAAGAGTTGCTTTTTATAGCATGAGCCCTATGAGGATGACAGCTCTGCTATTTGCAGACTTGTGAAAATTTCTCAAATAGATCTATTGTTCTTAAGAATTACATTTACCTTTTGAACGGTCTGTACCCCAGTAGACCAGTGTTCTGCTTTGGGTCATGAGGGGTCGTCGCTCTCTGGATGAGGACAAAGGATAATGGGGCCTGGGTTTTAGAACCTACCCTGCATGAAACATGCCTACAGGAACGGCAGAGCACTTTGGGTGTACGGACTTTTCAAGAAGTTCTACGGCGCGTAGACACGGCCTGGCGTCACTGGACTCCCTAAACACTTGGCTGACTGACCGGCCTCTGAAGCTTCCCCTTTTCACAATATGGTGTTTCAAAGAGGCCATTTTATCTTTTTTGTTCGGGCCTGTTATCTTGCAGATAGAATAAAGACAAAATTCATTGAAGTAGCAGAATTTGAATACTTCTCACTTCGGGGTTAATGCTTTCTGACATTTTCATTCTCTTATCTTTTTTATTTTTGCCTTTTATCGAAACATGACGTCTATGTAGAAAAATGTATCACAGCTGTTTTCACAAACTGAACCATCTGCGTAACCGGAGGGGGTCCCCAGTACATAGCTGATATCTGTGTTTAAGCTTTGCTAATGAAGTCTCCTCCCCCGTTCCTCCAGTTTGGTTTGGAGGTAATTTGGTATGGCTTTATGTCTGATTCAGGAACCAGCACGGTGAGATTTGCTCTGACTCGGGTGCCGGCGCCCTTTACGTAGACACTCAGAAATCCTGGGTCAGACGGTCCGCCTCTTCGATGCGAAAGGCCAGTTGAGTTCGCTCGCAGTGGAGTGTTCAAAGTGACCCTGTTCCCTTTTCACTAATGGTTTCACAGCATTGCTTTCCCAATGGATTTGATGGTATTTGACATCACGTATAGGTTTATGGACAGAGTCTTCAGCTCTTAAAAGTATGTGCCACCTTGAGCATCTGATGCGTGTGTAATCCATGTTACGACCCTAGGCTAAGTGAATAGCCTTTGTGGCTACAGCGCCCCCCCACCCCCCACCTGGTTCTGCTCTTGGGTCAGTGCTACATGATTTACTTCCTTCCCTCTTTTTCCATTTTGTGCAGCTGACCAGCTCCTTTTTTTTTCTTTTTTAAGGTTTTATACATTCTTTACACCTGTTAATACTTTTGTTAACGTTAATACAGCTTTGATCAGATTATGGTCATGCTTTGTTATAAAACTGCGAAAGATGGCTTTTGCAGATCTTTGTTCTGGTGGATTAATTATACGTTGGCTTTATAATCTCGTTCCCAGTGGGCAGCCTCTATTTGCAAGTTGTTTTATGATAACTTACACATCTTAGGTACTGATGAATGTGATTTTGTTAGAATAAAAGAAGCATATGAATTCCGAGGAGAACTCTTCCTATTACTTTTCGTGTTATCACATTCTAAAAGAAATTTACCATTTGGGACCATCAACCAAGGTGATGTGCAACGTCCTCAACGGTGGTTGTCTTACAAATGCAGAAATTGATCAAAGCAACAGACAGTATAACTGATGCTGCGTATCAGCCCCTTGGCCTTCAGGTCGCGCCTCCAGCCACAGTAATTATTTCTGCTCTTCCCAGGTCACCCTACACCTAGGACTAGAATTGCCAGTAAGTATCTGGCGTCTGACTCCCACGTTCCAGCCCATCGGTGGGAAAGGCCCCGTCATCCTGGTTTCCAGGTGAACTTGGCCCACTGTTCTAACTAGGGCGCGGTGGTAAGTGCAGCCCAGCAGCTGTTGAATCCCTTATAAAACGTCTTCCTTCAGGGATCGGCTCTGAGCGTGCTGCTTGCAAACTTTCAGGCCCTTTCACCTGCCGACATGACTGTATGACAAATACGTGGTACTTCCAATGCCCCCCGCCCACCCCCCACCCCCCGCCACCCCCCAGTCTCCTCTCCTCCCTAGGAGGTAATTTGATTGAGGAAGATGAAATCAGCAGAGAACTTCCGTGCTTCCCACCATCACAGCTGCAGCGTGCCTGCAGCCCTAGGATAGCTTCTGCCTTTGGTCCTGGCGCTGTGCGGAGCTGTGGGAGCCTCTGCGGAGCGGGGCACGCTCCCTGTGCGGGAGCGCTCATTCCCTCTTGTCTTCCGTCAGCATACAGATGGCTCTGAGAGCTCCTGTCTGGAAAACACAAGAAACCAGGACAGGACTACCTGCCCCTCCATCCACCTCTTGTGTCTCTCTCTCTGCTTCCTTTACAGCAGAATTCCT
Organism: Neofelis nebulosa; assembly: GCF_028018385.1. Taxonomy (NCBI): domain Eukaryota; kingdom Metazoa; phylum Chordata; class Mammalia; order Carnivora; family Felidae; genus Neofelis; species Neofelis nebulosa. The sequence continues at coordinate 2,296,807 of NC_080794.1, read as the reverse complement.
CAGAGGAGATGCTTCTGTGCACTGTCTCCCCATCTCCCATCCTTTGCCGAAGCTACTGCAGTTGGCCCCTCGTGTCTTTACCGAAACCGCTCTTCTTAAAATCAGTGGTCTGTGGGGTTTGGGAGGACAGGAAGGAAGCCTGAGGGCATTGCTAGGACCCAGCAGGGGCAGAATGAGTGGTGACAAGCGGACCGTGCACCTCTGTTGATGTGGTGTCCTGGAGCACAGATGCGGGCGATTTCTTCGTCTTGTGACTTAAACACGCGCGTTAACACTGACCTCGTTTCCCCACGTGTGTGATCCGCCTAAGGCGTGTCCTCCCTGCCTCAGAGGAGGGAGAACCAGTGGACAGAGTGTTGCGAGGGCATTTCGAAAGCTGTCAAGTTCTGCGAAGACCAAAATAATCTTAAGAAGGAAGAAGAAATTAACAGAAAAAAATGGCAATTTCCGAGATATGTATATAGTGGACCCTTAGGGGGTTAGGGGCACCAACCAATTCCCCCCTGCCCCCCACACCATCAAAAGTCCATGTGCCACTTCCGACTCCCCCAAAACTTAACTGCTAATAGCCTACTGTTGACCGGAAGCCTTACTAATAACAAGCAGTCGAGGAACACATATTTTGTATATGTATTACATTCTGTATTCTTAGACTAAAATAAGCTAGAGAGAAGGAACCGTGGTTACGAAAATCATGAAGAGAAAATACGTTTACAGCAGTATCTATGTTTATTTTAAAAAATCTGCATGTAAGTGGACCCACGCAGTTCAATCCCGTGTGGTTCAAGGGCCCGCCCTACCAACCTGTGACAACCATTTCCTGTGAACTGTGGGTATCACGTCTATTCCTCGTAATAGGCCTGTGAGGGTATGTGGGGGTAGTCGTTCCTGTTCTATAAATGAGGAAACTGAGGCTACGAGATACAGAAGGACTTGTGCCAAGTCAACCAGTTAGGCGTCTGAGCCGGGTCAGTCCGGCTCCACAGCCCACACTCTGAACGACTCTCCGACTTTGCCTCCACACTAATTACTCTTTCTCTGACTTCAGATTGAATCAAATTTCACTATCAGAGCTGGTTCTTCGAAAGTACTGGTGAAGTTTAGACAGTTACCTCGCAAGGCTGGTCAAGGAAAATGAGAAGAAACAAATACTTGACTTCAGGAATAAGGGAGTATAATGAAGAATGAAAATCATTATAATAACTCTGTGTGTAGTTTTATGGCAAGGCTGCAGAACAATTCAAAAAAAGTAATTCTGTTTTTCTTTCCATGTTTTAGAGAGAGGGTACGTATGCGAGCAGGGGAGAGGGGCAGAGGGAGAAAGAGAGAAACTTAAGTCAGCTCCGTACTCAGCACAGAGTCCGATGTGGGGCTCGATCCCACGACCCTGGCTGGGATCATGACCTGAGTGAAAATCGAGTTAGGCGCTCAGCCGACTGAGCCACCCAGGCGGCCCTCAAAGAAATGACTCTAGATAGTTCTTTAGAAAAAGGTCATCGATTTGCCCTCCTTTTAAATATCTCGTCCCCACCAGGGTCAGCTCTTTTCTTATTACATTTAAGCTTCCTGAGCTGGCAGAGATCCTACCTACACCCCCTGTTTACTCATCCATCTTAAGTTAATGGTCATCACATTCATATCTGTAGCTCTTGCCTTTCTCTGGAATTGGCCCTTGACTGCCCGCTAGAACCACTTTTCCTCTCAAACTTGCCATTTCAGTTAATGGCACTTCCCCTCTTGTTGCTACACAAAATGGAAAGCCATGCCTTTGTCCTCTTCCCATGCCTACTTTTTCTCAAAGCCCTGGCTTTTTTTTTTTTTTTTTTTTTAACCTCATATATCTCTTTGGAGTCTGACCCTCCCTTTTCAACCCGGTGGCCTCTATGTTTGCACTTTTTCCCTGTTTTAGCTGGCCATGGCCTCCTTGCTAGTCCTTCCGGCTCTTCTCTCTCTCTCCTCACACAAACTTCCGTGATCTTTCTTCTGCTGGAACCTTCCGTTGCTTCTTGGTATTGAAGAAAGATGGGAATAAATGAACTGGATACTAAGCTTGAGCAACAAGCAAACGATTGGGAAATTGGAAGCTTGTCTAGAACAAAGCCAGAATAAATGAATTCGAAACAGAGCAACAACGGTATTGATAAATCGATCCAAGAGTTGTTTTTTTCTTTTTTTTCAAAAAAGAAGAAAATAGATAAACCTGATAAGGCTAACACATAAATAGGTGAGCAAATGCAAACGTACCTTAGGAATGAGGGGCTGTGTGGACAGTGGTAGAGGCCATTAGAATGAAGAGACAAATGTGAAGAAATTCCTGCTAATAAGGTCAAAAATATGAAGCAATAAATAAATGTCCAGGAAGATGATCTGGAAGAAAAAGATGAGATTCTGTAATGTGTTTTGAGAATATTTCTATAGTAATTAATTTTTTTAAATGTTTATTTATTTTTGAGAGAGAGAGAGAGAGAGAGAGAGAGCGTGGGGGAGGGGTAGAGAGAGAGGGAGACAGAATCCGAAGCAGGCTGCAAGCCCTGGGCTGTCAGCACAGAGCCTGATGCGGGGCTTGAACTCACCAACTATGAGATAATGACCTGAACTGAAGTCAGACACTTAATTGACTGAGCCACCCAGGCGCCCCACGTAGTAATTATCTTTAAATTTTACTTGCATTATCTGAGCAAGGAGGAAAACAGAGACTTTTCCTAATTGTATGAAAACCTATTCCATCTAAACATAGATTGTTGGGTTGTTATTGTTAGACAATTAAAGCCATATCGAACAAAACAGTTTTATTTATTTTTTTTTTTAATTTTTTTTTTTTAATGTTTTTTATTTATTTTTGGGACAGACAGAGACAGAGCATGAACGGGGGAGGGGCAGAGAGAGAGGGAGACACAGAATCGGAAACAGGCTCCAGGCTCCGAGCCATCAGCCCAGAGCCCGACGCGGGGCTCGAACTCACGGACCGCGAGATCGTGACCTGGCTGAAGTCGGACGCTTAACCGACTGCGCCACCCAGGCACCCCAGAACAAAACAGTTTTAGATCAAAGAAGAAATTTAACCTGTTCCCAGAGAAATCTAGGTACAACTGTAATAAGCTGTTTTTCTCTTACAGACCTTCTCAAATCAGCGAAAAACATTGATGACAGAACTTAATATAGTGGCAAGTATGGGTAGAAAACTATAGCACAGTTATAAAAATCCTAAGTAAAATATTAATAAGTTGAAACCAGAAATTAAAGTAATGATGTGCCTTGACCAATTAGAATTTATTTTAGAAGTGCAAAGGTGGTTCAACTTAAAAAAAAAAAAAATTGAATTAATCACCTTAGCAAGTCATGGAGAAAAATCATATGATTACCTTAAAGAAATTCCAAAAGCACTTGATAAAGTTCAGCCAGGTTTCCTGATTTAAAAATTTTTGGTAAAATAAAGAGTAGGAAGGGACACCTGGGTGGCTCATTTGGTTAAACTCATGATCTCACGGTTTGTGAGTTGGAGCCCTGTGTCAGGCTCTGTGCTGACAGCTCAGAGCCTGGAGCCTGTTTCAGATTCTGTGACTCCCTCTCTCTCTGCCCCTCCCCTGCTCATGCTCTCTCTCTCTCTCTCTCTCTCTCTCTCTCTCTCTCTGAAAGTAAATTTTTCTCTCTGAAAAATTAAAAAAAAATTTTTTTTTTTTAACGTTTATTTATTTTTGAGACAGAGCATGAACGGGGGAGGGTCAGAGAGAGGGAGACACAGAATCTGAAGCAGGCTCCGGGCTCTGAGCTGTCAGCACAGAGCCCGACGCGGGGCTCGAACTCACGGACCGCGAGATCGTGACCTGAGTCGAAGTCCGCCGCTTAACCGACATAGCCACCCAGGCGCCCCCCCAAAAAAAATTTTTTTTAAAGAATTGCTAAAACTGTACATTAACGAGCAGAGGAGTACTTTACAAAATTTAATCTATTCAAGTGTTTTATTGGCCTATGTGAAATTTTACAATTTTTCTATAGAATTTATACATTCAAATTTGTTGTGATCGAAAAGAAAATTGGTGGATGGCCATTGCTTACGTGTTTGTTGCACATCTGCCTTGTTCTATTCACTGCTCCGTGGTCCGCAAAACCAGAAATGACCCCCGTCCTTGTCTGCGAATACTATAGTTCAGGGAGGGAAACCAACAGTAAGCGAAATCACACGGACATGTGAAATCACGGCAGCTTAAAGACCCTACGAACTAGAGCAGACCATGAGATCATGACCTGAGCCGAAGTTGGACACCAAACTGACTGAGCCGCTCAGGTCCCCCTACGGTCTTCACAATTCTAATAAAAATCACAAGAGGGACTTTTTGGTTTTGGATCCTTAATGACAAGTTTATTTGAAGGAAGAATGTTGATCCAAATAGCCAAGAAACTTTTGGGAAAAAAAAATTGATGAGGCTTTCCTTTACGTTAAAATGTGTGCATCTATTTTAAGGATACATTATGAAACTATTGAAGTCAATAAGCAGATCATTAGAAGGAGTTAGTCTAGAAACAACAAAATACAGGTTTATCGTAGAGCATTGAAATCCTAAAGATATTAAATTAAAAAATGATATATAATCGGGGCGCCTGAGTGGCTCAGTCGGTTAAGCGTCCGACTTCAGCTCAGGTCACGATCTCGAGGTCCGTGAGTCCGAGCCCTGCGTTGGGCTCTGGGCTGATGGCTCAGAGCCTGGAGCCTGCTTCCAATTCTGCGTCTCCCTCTCTCTCTGCCCCTCCCCCGTTCATGCTCTGTCTCTCTCTCTCTCAAAAATAAATAAACGTTAAAAAAAAAATTTTTAAAAATGATATATAATCTCACTAAGTTTAAATTTAAATAGTTTGCAGAAGAAAGTTTAATCAAATGGGGAAGTGTTTATATTATATTGTTACGTTAAAAGGGCAGTTACAAAACAGTGTATCTCCTCACAACCTAATGGTAACAATAGCAAACATCCTCTGTCTCCTTCTTTGTGCCAGAAACTGTACCAAATACTTTACTTATATCTCCTTGTTTATTTTTTTAAAGTTTATTTACTGATTTTGAGAGAGAGAGAGAGAGAGAGAGAGAGAGAGAGAGAGAGAGAGGGAAAGAGAGAATCCAGGCAGGCTCTGTGCTGTCAGCAAAGAGCCTGACGTGGGGCTGGATCCCATGAACCGGGAGATCCTGACATGAGCCGAAATCAACAGATGGACACTTAACTCACTGAGCCACCCAGGTGCCCCTATAATCTTGTTTAAATCAACCACTCCTGTGAAGTAGATACCATCAGCGACCCTGTTTTACAAATGAAGAAACCGAAGATTGATGAGGCCGCTAGATCAGTGGCCAAGAGCTAGTAAGTAGTTGCAGAGAACGGGAATTCAAACCGAGTCTGTCTGATTTCAAGAATTGTCCCTCTTAATTACAGTAATTAACGCCAAGATTTTCACAGTGGATCTCAATGTATGGTAGTATTCTAAATGACTTTTTTTTGGTTTTGTGATTTTTTTTCTATTTTCTAGAATGAACATGGAAGTCCTACTGTAATATTTTAAACATCAGTGCCCGTATAGATTGAATAGTCATCTGTGAGAGCTATTTTAGTTGGATATAACTTATCTCAAAGCTTCCTTTAAGACCCCGGTGACTATAATGTATCGTAAAGGCGGTGTTCAAAATCGTTCTGAGAGAACTGGAAAATAGATAGACATTCGCTTCTGTACCTTAGGCCGGAATAGATAAAATGACTTAAAAATTAGCAGAGGAAACACATGATTTACAAAAGAAGAGATACAAATGGGCAGTAAACCAAAAGTTTGGTCTCCCTAGTGCTATTGTCAGATTAGGAAGAGATGAAAAGAACAGAATACTCTGAGCAGAGTGAAATAGACCATCTTCTACACTGTTGGGTGGGAATGAAATTATTATTACATCCTGGGAGGGAAACGGGGCAGCATATGTGAAAGGTCTTAAAGTTAGTTACACCCTTTGCCTCGGCAATTGTATTGGTTAGAATTTAATTGCCAGATTGGGTGAATTTAAAAAATACGGGTCAAGCATACTTGTAAAATACTATTTATCAGAAGGGGGAGAGGACAGCCTAATTACCCAAAGATGGTTAGGTTTCACAGAAGGGAATGAGTGCATCCACTTACAATTATACCAATGCATGTTTATTGAAACCTCAGTGAATCCCACCAAGTGGAGGGATTGTTAGAACAGAATGAGGCCACGTATATGCAATGCTTACTGCAGCACTTTGCATATGGCAAGGCCTCAAACGTTAGCTTTAAGAAGAAATAGGTTAGAAATTAATGTTATTTCCAACAACCATTACTGCCTCCTCACTCTGGTGAGACTAAAGCCTTTCTCTTGGCTCCAAGACTCCCCAGTCTGACCACTCACATTCCAACCTTCCATCTTTTATTTTCCAACACCGGCTCCCTCTAGCCAGGGTCGCCTGCTTACTGCTCCTTTGCATTTTCTTACCTTTATACTTCTGTGTACACCACTCATCCCACTCGGAATACCCATTCTCTCTGTTCCCCAGTCTGAACCCACCCATCCTCTTATTATTTACTTAATTTTTTACATTTATATCCAAGTCAGCACATAGTGCAATAATGATGCAGGAGTGGAATCCAGTGATCTACCGCCTGCGTATAACACCCAGTGCTCATCCCAGCACGTGTCCTCCTAATGCCCCTTGCCCATTTAGCCCATCCCTCCAACCTTCTCTCCTCCAGCAACCCTCAGTGCTCTGTATTTGAGTCTCTTCTGTTTTGTCCCCCTCCCTGTTTTTATATTATTTTTGCTTCCCTTCCCTTATGTTCATCTGTTTTGTATCTTAAATTCTACATATGAGTGAGGTCATATGATACTTGTCTTTCTCTGACTAATTTCACTTAGCATAACACACTCCATCCACAATGTTGCAAATGGCAAGATTTCATTCTTTTTGATTGCTGAGTAATATTCCATTGTATGTATATACCACTTCTTCTTTATCCATTCATCTTTCAACGGACATTTGGGCTCTTTCCTTCCTTTGAGTATTGTCAACAGCACTGCTATGAACATTGGGGTGCATGTGCCCCATCAAAACAGCATATCTGTATCCTTTGGATAAATACCTAGCACTGCAATTGCTGGGCCATAAGATAATTCTATTTTTAATTTTTTGAGGAACCTCCATACTGTTTTCCAGACTGGCTGCACCAGCTTGCATTCCCACCAGCAGTGCAAAAGGATTCCTTTTTCTCTGCATCCTCACCAACATCTGTTGTTGCCTGAGTTGTTAATTTTAGATATTCTGACAAGTGTGAGGTAGTATCTCACTGTGGCTTTGATTTATATTTGCCTGATGATGAGTGATGTTGAGCATTTTTTTATGCATCTGTTAGCCATCTGGATGTCTTTGGAGAAGTGTCGATTCATGTCTTTTGCCCATTTCTTCACTGGATTATTTGTTTTTTCGGTGTTGAGTTTGATAAGTTCTTTATAGATTTAGGATACTAACCCTTTATCAGGTATGTAATTTGCAAATATCTTTTCCCATTCCGTCAGTTGCCTTTTAGTTTTGCTGATTGTTTCCTTTGCTGTGCAGAAGCTATTTATCTTGATGAGGTCACGATAGTTCATTTTTGCTTTTGTTTCCCTTGCCTCCAGAGACATGTTGAGTAAGAAGTTGCTGTGGCCAAGGTCAAAGAGGTTGTTGCCTGCTTTCTCCTCTAGGATTTTGACGGCTTCCTGTCTTATGCTTAGGTTTTTCATCCATTTTGAGTTTATTTTTGTGTAGGGTGTAAGAAAGTGGTCCAGGTTCATTCTTCTGCATGTCTCTGTCCAGTTTTCCCAACAGCATTCGCTGAAGAGAATGTCTTTATTCCATTGGTTATTATTTCCTGCTTTGTCAAAGATTAGCTGGACTTACGTTTGTGGGTCCATTTCTGGGTTCTCTATTCTGTTCCATTGATCTAAGTGTCTGTTTTTGTGCCAGTACCATACTGTCTTGATGATTACAGCTTTGTAATACATCTTGAAGTCCGGAATAGTGATGCCTCCAGCTTTGGTTTTCTTTTTCAGGATTGCTTTTGTTATTTGATGTCTTTTCTGGTTCCATACAAATTTTGGGATTGTTTGTACTAGCTCTGTGAAGAATGCTGCTGTTATTTTGATAGGGATTGCATTGAATATGTAGATTGCTTTGAGTAGTATCGACATTTTAGCAATATTTTTTCCTCCAATCCATGAGCATGGAATATTTTTCCATTTTTTGGTGCCTTCTTCAGTTTCTTTTATAAGCTTTTTATAGTTTTCAGTGTATAGATTTTTCACGTCTTAGGTTTATTCCTAGGTATTTAATGGGTTTTGGTGCAATTGTAAATGTGATTGATACCTTGATTTCTCCTTTTGTTGCTTCATTATTGGTGTATAGAAATGCAACCAATTTCTGTGCATTGATTTTATATCCTGCGACTTTGCTGAATTCATGCATCTGTTCTAGTAGTTTTTTGGTGGAATCTTTTGGGTTTTCCATGGAGTATCATGTTGTCTGTGAAGAGTGAAAGTTTGATTTCCTCCTTGCTGATTTAGATGCCTTTTATTTCTTTGTGTTGTCTGATTGTTGAGGCTAGAACTTCCAATACTGTGTTGAATAACACAGTGAGAGTGGACATCCCTGTCGTGTTCTTGACCTTAGGGGAAAAGCGCTCAGTTTTTCCCCATTGAGGATGATATTAGCAGAACCCACCCATCCATTTAAACTCTGCTTGGGCCTTGTGAAATTTAACCTTCCAGCTTCAGAAATCACTCACCATCCAGAGCTTCTTTGGTATATTAGCTCTAGTCTCCAGCTGTTAAGACAGACACAAATGAGAATTTATCTCTGTCGGTTCACATGGTCGCTTGAACACAATTTGATGCTCTTTAGTGACTGCTGAATTACAGTATAGGTTTAAAAATAATTGTTGAGGCAAAATTCACATAACATAAAATTAAATGTTTTCCTATGAACAGCTCTGTGGCATTGAGTACAGTCACAATGTTGTGCAGCCACCCCAAAACCTTTCCATCACTCCAAAGTAAGCCCCTCACCCCTCAGCAGTTTCTTCCTCTTTCCTCCTTCAGCCATGGATGTGCATTCTGTCTCTATGGATTTACCTTTTCTGGTTATTTCGTATCAGTGAGCTCACACAATATGTGACTTTTTTGTCTGGCTTCTTTCACTTAGTTTTTGTTTTGGAGGTTCTTACTCATTACATGTTGGAGGTTCTTTCATGTTGTTATATGAACATGTAAAATATTTCATTCTTTTTTAAAAAATTTATCTTTAATATTTGAATGTTTCCAAATATAGGCTAGCATTTTAGATGTAGCTGAGAGTGAAAAGTCTCCAAATTTTGAAATGGTTAAAGTATAAATGTAGATTTATTATTTGAAGAGTAAAGTGTACTAATTAATGGTGATTGTAGTACTTTATTCTGTTTTAAGGCTGAATAGTGTTCCACTGTATGTATATACCACAGTTTGTCCATTGTTTGTTGATGGACATTTGGGCTATTTCTACCATTTGGTTATTGTTAAATATTGCTTCTGTGAAGATGCATGTTCACATACTTGTTTGAGTTCCTGTTTTTAGTTCTTTTGGGTATATTCCTAGGGATGGAATAGTAGGACCATATGGTAATTCTATGTTCAACTTTTGGATGAACCAGTAAACTATCTTCCACAGTGGCCACACCATTTTACACAGCAATCTACAAGGGCTCTAATTTTTCTACATCCTTGCCAACACTTGTTTGCCTCGACAATAAAAAAAAAAAAGCCGTTATTGTGGCAAACCTCATTGTGGTTTGATTTACATCCCTAATCAATAATGATGTAGAGCATCTTTCCATGTATTCAGTGGCCATTTGTGTATCTTCTTTGGAGAATTGCCTATTCCAGTCCTTTGCCCATTTTTTAATTGGGTTGTCTTTTTGTTGTTGAAATCAGGACTTATTTATATATTCTGGATTTATATATTCTGGATATATATCCTGGTACATATCTTTTAACATTAGATCTCCCTGGCTCGACTTTGTTCTCCCTTTTGTAATATTTTTTAACCTATGGTAAACGCTGCCAGGTAGGAGATGTCTGAAAAAGGGATCTTAACAAGTATCGTATTAATGACTGGTTGTGAGGACAGTCATGACAGCTATGCAAGGTATTTGGAAACTGTAGAATGTGACACAGCTGTAACGTGGAAGGCAAGATGCCCCTTTTGGTGCTTTTTTGCCTTGTCCTTATTTTGGTTTGGTAGATTGTGTGTGTGTGTGTGTGTGTGTGTGTGTGTGTACGCGTGCGCGCACATGTGTGTGTTCCTAACATTATAATTCATAGTTAAGAACCTAAGAACCATAAGTTTCAGGTTCGGAGAATAACCAGGGATGTTTGCTTTTCAGAGTCATCCTTTCTGAACTTCCACGACTCAGACTGTGAACCCAAAGGGCCGCCACCCTGTGACTCACTGCTTTCCCTCAACACTGAAAAGATCCTGGTACGCATCTTCCGTCCATGCTTCTGTCTTTATGACCTAAAGTACAATGATACATGTTTCAAAAGGCACAGGTCACCTCTGTTTACCAACTAGGAGTTGGTTCTAGGTGGTCCTATTTGCATAAGATAAAGATAGGTCATCTGGTATTTCGTCACGTTACATTATTATGACTTATGGATTGGATGGTTGATCATTCTAGACCTTGGCCTTTTTACTTCTCAGTTCCAAGGAATAAAGGGGAGATAATGGCTGAGCCTTGCTTCTAGGAACCTAATGTATTTTAAGGTATAATATATTATTCTTCCAGCTTTTGCCTGTGTGGATATCTTTTATATCTATGTTTTTAACTGTCAGTACCCGCTGAACTGTATAGGAGGCCTCTCCACTCCAGGGATGAGTTCCTGGCACTACATAACGTCTGTCTCTGCCTGTTCACGTTAGCACGGACACTCCTCCAGCCTAGCTGCCTCAGGTGCAAGGCTCTTTTTTGTTGTTGTTGTTGTTGTTCACACTTAATTCTCTGAGGCTGAGTTGTTCTTTCAGTGCCCAAGGTGAACATATTTTTTTCTCCAGGCCTTTTCCTTCAGCATCCACATAGATACTGTTTGCTTCTTGTGTTTAAAATTTCCCTTTAGGTTGCTCTCTCTTCTCCAGATAAAGCTTTGCCTTTGCATGTGAGAAACTACTGAAAATGGGTAGAGTTTGCAAGCCAAAGAATGATCAACAGATGTTACCTAACTCATTGCATAGCGATCAACTCGATATATGGAAGAACTTGAATTAGACTGGTCCCCAACCAGAATGGGCTAGCTTGTAGTGAGTTGGCCACCAATGAAAGCACTTAAGTAGAAATTGGGTAATCCCCACCTTGGGGAGGGGATTAGATTCTTAGAATTATTAGGGACCTACCGTCTTACTGACAGTAATTCAAATATTTTCTCCGTGTTGCATTTCTAGTTTAAGATGGCACTAGCTAGTGACCTATGGGAGAAAGCTCATCAATCTTGGCCTTTCATTTTCCCTAGGTTGAAAATATGGGAGTTCGACTATTCATTTCTTCATTAATTCTCCAGATATTTATTTTGCACCTATTATGTGCCAGGCGTTGTGCTAAGTAAGTACTGGGAATAATGCCACAGTGAGCCAGCTAGCCTCAGTCCCTGCACTCGTGACTCCTAGTCACTAACCAGATAATTATACAAATAAACATAGAGGTATAGCAAAAGATCAACATAATCTCCCTTTAAATTAGGGGGATCAGGTAGGACAGCTTTCAGAACTTGAAGCGTAAACAGTGACCTGAGGATGGGTTGGAGTTGGTGTCCCAGCAAAGTGGGGCTGTGTGCATTAACGTCTTTGATTGGAGCTTCTCCCCGCTGTCCAAAGATATCTACAGATGCAGTATTAGGTGGGAAAGACTCGGGGCTCTTGGGTGGCTCAGTCGGTTAAGCGTCTGACTTCGGCTCAGGTCCCGATCTCACAGTTCGTGGGTTCGAGCCCCACGTCGGGCTCTGTGCTGACAGCCCAGAGCCTGGAGCCCGCTTCAGATTCTTTGTCTCCTTCTCTCTCCTGTTCCTTCCCTGCTCACGCTCTCTCTCTCTCTCTCTCTCTCAAAAATAAAGATTATAAAAAAAATTTTTTAATAAAAAAAAGAAGTGGGAAAGACTCTTTTTGATCAAGAAGTTAATTTGTCCATATTATACTTTTCTGCCCACTTCTGTTAGATGTTATTTCTAGTAAAATAAAAACACTTTAACTCAGATATGCTCTTCAGTATACTCTTGATGTTGCTTGGTAATGATTTCTTTTTTTTTTTAAGTTTATTTATTTATTTTGAGAGAGAGAGAGACAGAGACAGAGGGAGAGTAGGGGAAGGGCAGAGAGAGGGAGAGAGGGAAACCCCAAGCAGGCTCAACACTGACAGTGCAGAGCCCAACACAGGACTGTGAGATCACGACCTGAGTTGAAACCAAAAGTTGGACGCTTAACTGACTGAGCCACCAGGCGCTCCAAGTAAATGATATCCTTTTATGGGATTTCATTTTTGTTTTCTTCCTGTGCCTTTCTGCCCAGAGCCTTGGCAAATGGGAAACTCTCACTGAGTACTGGATGAAACGATTAGACTTTTTAAGTACTAAAAGCAATACTCATAGACTCCTTTCCTTGGCTATATGTAACTTACTAAGCGGAAAAGTATTTTACATCTGCGTGCTTATCTGTGACCGCCTGACAAAGAGGAGAGCCTCGTGTCTGGTCACACGGGATGTATGTACTGTGATGCCTTCACATGTTGTTAAACCTGCCGCTTCTTAAGTCTCTCGAGGGTCTCACTGTAAGGCTCCCCATAGCTGTGTGGAAGCTTCCAGCTATAGAGCAAAATGCGAAAGAGCTGAGAGACTTCCTGTCTAGTCATCAGGTTTAACATTCAGTGTTAAACGTTCCCATAGTGGTAGAAGTTTCAGACGTTTCATTTTGTCTGGAGTCCTGCATGGAATGAAGTGCGCATTCATCCCAACATGGGATGCCCTTCTGGCCTCTAGCTTTCAACCAGTGTTTTAACCAGAGGTAGATTATTCTTGACCTGTTTCATAGGCAGACTAAATACCACGCCGTATCTGAGTATCATTCTAGATTTTGAGAGTAAAGGGAGTATAAGCGGAAGTGCCTTGTTACTCTGTTATTTGAGTCCATGAAGTCCAAGAGGCCACAGTTCGTCATCTGCTAATGACCACCAATCATGAGCTGGAAAGCACAAACAGCAATTAGGAGAGACTCTCCTGTAAAATTATTTGGCCATCATATATGCCTATAGGCATCCGTACTATGCATTTTTAAAACAGAAGAACTCAGTTAATTAGGACGCCACTGAGTTCTAATCCTGTGGTCTTGCCCAAAGCCGCAAATCTTTAGTCCCTCACTGTCTTAGCTTCTCCTGTCTCTGTGTATGTACAAGTTTTAATTGTGTCTTAGGTGAATCTCACATGAAGTAATCATTTTAACACGTACCCCGGAGGCTAAGCATATCCCAACTTAGCATCAGCAGTTAAATCTTCCGGGGAAGTGGCCGCTGTAGCGTCCGACGTGATTTGTCTCCTGCACCCTATAGAGCCGTCATTTCCCGTGCTGCTTGTAAAATCACTCCGGTTACTAAGCAAACTTACTCATTTTGTCTGCCCCTAGTTTCCACTTTTGGTTCCGTTTTCCTGCCAAATGGGCATATGTCTGCAGCAATTCTTTGTAGGCAATTTACTGCATTGAGCAGGATGGAGATGTTCACCATCTGCTGTGCACTTTCTACTAGAATGTCTTGTTTCCTGCTCAGATTTTGTGGGTCCCTTTCTGGTGTCATCTCTGGACAACTGGTAGCTCTTTTTTCTAAAGTATTTTTAGAGTTTAAAAAGCAGTATTCTATCATCCAGCCGCATCGGAGGACCGATCGCTAGAACGTGATCCTCGTAACCTAATCGAGGCCATTAAATAGTCTCTGAAAACATGGAGGGAGCATGGAGCAGCCAGCAGGATAAATCCCTCTGGGAGCGAAAAGAAACTTGTTCTTAGAAACAGAACCACTAATGGTAGGGAGGAGGCAAATCAGTTACACCATAAGCTATGTGCTTGAAGTACACAATTGGCATGACTTAAAGTGAACCTTTTCTCACTTCCGTATGAATCAAATGTAGCTTCACTTTGTAAAAATACAGGTTTTCATTGCAAGCCTCGTCTTCATTTGTGAGAAGCTAACATGTACGTTTGTTTGTTTTTATTTCAGAGCCAGGCCAAGTCTATTGCAGAACAAAAGAGATTCCCTTTTGCCACGGATAATGACAGCACAAACGAAGAGCTAGGTGAGATTTGAATCTGGGGGAGGGGGCGGTTCCTGGGGTATTTGCCTAGAATTTATGATTCGATGCCGAGCAGGTAGGCAAGGTGGTGGAGTGGAAAGAACACAGACACCGGCTCTGCCAACATGAGTGGTGTGGTGTCGGGTAGGACGTTCAGCCCTTGTGTGGGTCCGTGCACCCTATGTCAGGATAACATGAAATAGAGAAAATACAGTAAAACCTTGGATGGCGAGTAACTTGTTCTGCGAGTGTTTCGCAAGACGAGCAAACATTTCTAATAAATTTTAACTTGATAAACGAGCAGTTGTCTTGCAATACGAGTATTACGTGATGCCGAATGTCACATGATCACAACTGAACCAGTTGTTACTGAAATTCACTTTGATACACAAGTGCTTTGGATTACAAGCGTGTTTCTAGAATGGGTTATGCTCGCCAACCAAGGTTTTACCGTACAAGGTTTGGAGGAAATGATCGGTAAGGACGTGTCGACCTCTGTGTTTCTCTGGAAAGTAATAATGATGGTCATGAGCCCTTAGGAACGGTTATCATTCATTAAAAGGTCACTTGGGCTGTCATCAAATAGGAGCCGCACAGCAGTGAAAGCCGAGGGGACTCACACCTACTTAATCTTCTGTGTAATAAAATAGCTAGGTGTGGGTTAATTTTACCTTGAGGCCAGTCAGTTATTGTTGTGAGTGTAGAAAAGTTGAGTTCATTCATTGCAGGGGTCCTGCAAGTTGGCTGGGTCGTGGCATGTTTTAAAATAGTCTGGTTTCACCAGTGTCTGACGTGCTTTGGGTGTGTCTCATTCATTGCCTAGTCAGCTTACACTTGAAGGAGTGGAAACAAAATTGAAGACCAGACTGAACGGTGCAGCTGGATGGACTTCCCATAAGCACGTGTTCCTACCTGGTACCTGGTGACCCGAGGCACCTTTGGGAATTTTTTCTATCTTTATACGTAATTATTTTATCCTTTCTGTGGCCATACGCATTTTATATTAAGACTAAGCACTTCAGGACGTGTGGCTGGCTGAGTCGGGAGAGCACGTGACTCCTGATTTCGGGGTCGTGAGTTCAAGCCCCACATTGGGCCTAGAGCTCACTTAAAAAAATAAAGACTGAGTGCTTCTTGTATTGGCTTCTTTGCTCTGTTTGTGCAAGCAAAGAGTTGACTATTTTAAAAGTATTAATCACTTCTTGGTGTTATTCTTTGAGTGGGCTTTGAGAATTAATTACCTGTTAAATCAGATTTGGCCTTTTCTGAAATCCTTGGATCTGTTCAGCCCTGTATTCACATACTAAGTGATGTAATTAAAGGCCTGGTATGGGGTCTAAGACTAATCCTAGTGGATCTGGATAGTATAGGCCCTGACATGGCTTAGGATCTTTCATATCACAGCATTTTTTTTCTTGGAAGAACAGCTTCTGTCAACACACACATTGCCAGGAGATGTAGAATTCTGGTCAGTAATGATTTCTGTGAGAATTCCGGTGTTCTCTTTATGTCTTTGTACTGCCACAGCAACATTTGGCCCTAATACTTATTTATATCTTTGCAAGATTTGGATTAAAAAAAATTTTTTTTTTTTTAACGTTCATTCATTTTTGAGAGACAGAAACAGCACGAGCAGGGCAGGGGCAGAGAGAAAGAGAGGGAGACACAGAATCCAAAGCAGGGCCCGAACTCACGAACCATGAGATCATGACCTGAGCCGAAGTCGGACGCTTGGCCAACTAAGCCACCCAGGTGCCCCAAGATTTGGATTTTTTTTTTAATGGATTCTTTTGGGCTTTTCTCAAAACACATTTACTCTTAGAAAGATTTGAGAGCTGTGTTTGATTTTATTTGAGTGGGGTTCAACAGCCGAGCCACGGAGAACAATTGAAACATGTCCCCAAGTACAGTATTTATCCCCTCACACTGTATTTGTTTTTATGGGTCGCTTATTCTTTTGTTCACTCGACAGATATTTACTGATTATGGGGAGATGGGTAGGAAATTCGAAAAATTTAGATCTGAAAGGAACCTAAGAAAATGTTCTGCAGGCTTGTTAGGCAAGACCCAGAGAGTAATGAGAAGTGACTGAGGTTCCCGTGATCACCGGTGTTTGGCAGAACGAGAACCTGAGCGCCTATCTTGGCCTTCCAATACACACCATCCTCCTGCATTCCAAACAGGATACGTTTATATTTCAGTCTCTGTTCATGTAATCATCAGGAAAGTCAAACCGTTTTGCAGGCCAGCCCGGCACACGGCAGTTTCGGTACAGCCGTGGTCTATGGCAGGGTATGTGTCTGGAGGGTGGGTCCCAGAGCGGGCAGCCTGGGGCCTGTGTCACTGCGCATTCTCTTCAGACAGTTTGTTTAACTGCACTAAGTTTCATTTCCTTGTCTTTGAATGGGGATAGTCTTCGTACCTGCCTCACTGCACTCAAGGAGCAAATGAGTTAATACATGGAAATGTACAGAGTGCCATGCACGTCACCTATTACTCTTGTTGTTTTTCCCGCCTGCTGCTCCTGCCCGCACCCCAAGGGTGTCTCTGGTCATCTGGTCATCTGATACATCTGAACGATATCCATTCTTATTATTCTGAATATGAGTTTGACCGTAATTTCTCTTTTCAAAGAAATTATGACAAAGACAGCCCTCTTCGTTTTGAAGAATGCCCCCAAAGCTCTTGTCTTGTTATGACATTCAGTGCTTTTGAAATTTGCCTTTTTCAGGTTAACTATAAGGATACTTACTTAGTCTCTTTCTGCATTGAATGTTTTCACTACTTTTAACTGGCAGGAAATTTAAGCTCTTCGCGACAAGAAAAGATTTAGTTGCTTGTCTTCACGACAAGAAAAGATTTAGTTGCTTGTCTCCTTGAACACCTGTTAGGGCCTAGAATCAGAGTGTTGCAGTAAAGCTTTATTTGCAAAGAAATGTGACCAAAATAGTATTGTTTTGAGTGAGGAATACAGTTTTTTGAGGGATATTTGGGGATTTAGGGAGTTAGGGCAAGTTTTAGAGATGAAATGTAATATAGAATATCAATAATGTATTCTAGTTTGGACAGGTGAAAAAATGGAGTCCAAATATTGCTGTGTTTTAGGAGGTTGTCATGGCTCTAATTTCAAAATACCGCTTACCTACACAATTTGACTGGAAACTATTCATCTTTAGTGTATATTTAGAGTAGTGTTTTGGCCCTATTTTGAATACAAGAAGTAGGAAAAAGACTGTTGCACTGCACTGTTGTGAGTTGGCTACAATGAAGCATTCTGCTCATATGTATTAATTTGAGCCTCTGTTTTTGTTCTTACTGGGCAACTGGCAGTAAGTTCAGCACCACCACCGCCCCCCTGCCCCCCCCTC
The DNA here is from genome assembly GCF_028018385.1 of Neofelis nebulosa. Classification (NCBI taxonomy): domain Eukaryota; kingdom Metazoa; phylum Chordata; class Mammalia; order Carnivora; family Felidae; genus Neofelis; species Neofelis nebulosa. The sequence continues at coordinate 2,279,065 of NC_080794.1, read as the reverse complement.
CCCCAGCCCTGGAATTGAGACTTGTGCTGCTGTTTGCGTGTTTCTCTTAACTTTCACCATAAAACCACATTGTCATGTTATGTGGGTTTTGTTGAGGCTTATTACTAGCTCTTTTGATGTATAGGTGGGAAACATCATAAAGGTTTTTTGGTATTTGAAAGTGAACAATGGGCTTAGAAAAAGATAATTACTTCTGTAGGCAATGTTTTATAGATGGCTTTAATAATTTAAATCTAGAAAGCACCAGAAGACTGATAGCAAGTGGCGAGTGGTGGAAGGAATTCAATTACATCTTCTTAACTTCCAGGTTTTCTTTAACTGCTTCTAGCCCTTGGAGCTGCCTTTTAGGATTCAGCAAAGCATTTAGTCACCGATTCTGGTGTGAGATCCTTTGTTCTTTCTTTTAATATTTTTGTATTTTGTTTCATAGCTATTGCTTATGTGTTGATTGGCAGTGGTCTCTATGATGAAGCCATAAGACATTTTTCAACAATGCTTCAGGTAATTTCTCTTCTTAATTATGTAATTTCAAGCTTATAGTCACGACAGAAATACAGGCTTATGCGTAAAGCACTACAAGAATACATTGACTTTAAGGTTATGTGAGAAAGTGAAAGAAATCAGCCCTGACTGAGCACTTTCTTGGCGCGGGCCTTGAAACACTGCTCTCATGTCATCTTTGCAGTTTTACTTTATTTTAAAGGAGGAAAATGAGATCAAAGGAGGTCAAGCAATTTGCTGACAGTCTCCCCACCATCAGCGAGAAGAGATGGGACTCAAATGCAAGTTTAAAAGAAAAGAAAACCATTAGCTTCCGTTCACTTTGCTCTGTACCATGCCATCCCCCATAAGATACGGATGCTGGACATTCAGGTTCACTTTCCGTGCAGGAGTTGATCTGCATGGTTCCACTCGTGGGTTTGTTTCTCCCCTTGAAGTATAATTGTGAGACTCCTCAGTGGCCGCATTGAGCCTTCACTGATTGATGGCTGCATTAAAATCTGGTTAAGATAAAAGGCTTAAACAAACATGTGTAAGAGTTGCAGTGGAGACCCGTAAAATAGCCCAACGTTGTTAGCCTCACACCCTTATCTTTATTTAACGGTGTTCTTGTAGATGCTGACCATTGCCGATTGTCGATGTGCGTGTGTCCAGTAGAGTAGTGCAGTGAAGAAGCATGGTCTTTAGAGTTAAAGACTTATACCCATGTTCTAATCCCCTCTGCTGGTTGCTAGCAGGTTATTTAACCTCCTGGCACATGGGGATAATAACCATTACCTTCAAAAATATTCTTGTTAGGTTTAAATGACATATTCTGTAAAGTACTTAGGACTCAGTGCCTGGCACAGAGTAAGTGCTCAGTTCCTTTTAGCTACTCAAAGCAGCATTCTAGCATATTCATCTGTGCCAGCACAGTGAGAACCAACAGATAATTTGCAATCCAGCAGGTAAACTGAATTTTAGAATACTCATTTGGGAGTTTCTGCACCACTTTTGTTTTCTTTTTCGAATTGATTATATTGACAATCGTGCCTTCATCCTCGAAATCACAGAGATTCAAGCCGTCATGTGTTTGAGTGCTCATATGGAATAGCATTCTTCAGCAGAGTTTGAAGGATGAAGGGTAGATTACTAATGTTAAAAATCGCCTTTCTGTGAAGCCTTGCAATATTGGAAAATAGAAGCAAGCACTTCACACAGTTAGCACTTGGCCCTGGTTTGAGAGGGAGGTTTTGGTACTTTTATCGAAGCAAACGTCAGCTAATCTCTGGTGACTGATAGCAGAAAACAGTGAGAGCTTTCAGACATATTATCAATTCATTCAACTTTTTGAAAACTACTTTTACCATTGTAGTTGAAGGCAGTATAAGAATCATAAAGAAAAACTTTAACAAAAAATTTCCTAATTCTGCCACTGTACCGTTCATTGAAGTTGTTTTGCGTATGACCTTTCAAAGCGTGTATGCATTCGTGTTTTATAATCTGAATACACGTAATATTTCATATTACTTTTCACTGAATTTTATACTGTAAATGTTTTTCAGTAAGTCTCTGTAATCTTATGCCTCCATTGGCTCTATGCTACTCCTCGTCTTGTCTGTTTATTGTTTTAAAACGTGTTTCTCTTGCCATTGCATTCAGAAAGTTGATCAAAATTTCTGTGTGTCCAGGCAAGGTCTTAATATACGGATATTTGACATAGCATTTTTATCAGTCTGCGATTCAATGGGCTGCTTTCAAGTGGGAAAGTTTTCTTTGAGCATGTGTGGTTTATACAGTTGGACTCCTTTTCTGGTGATGCAGGCTATTGATGGGGCAGGAACAGAGAATGGGGAACAGCGGAAATTCAAATACTACGGGCTCACAGAGGACAGACCCGGGTGACCACTTAGAACACATTTTGATGTAGGAACAAGAGTGCCTCTGGCTTTCCTGCTCGTGCTGTTCTTGGTGACTTCTGTCTTCTGTGCCTTTGTCTCGGTGCTTCCCAGCCTTATCCACATCAGGACACGTGTGGAAAAGCCTATTCGCACAACACACTGGAGTAAACGAGAGCAAACGCAGAGGCATCTGGATAGAGCTCAGTGAAAATTTGTTATGTTGTCTTCGTGTTCCATAACTACGAGAAACACAGGATATAAAGATTGGTTAAAAAATGCTAAAATTCTTTTCAAAAATTTTAATGAGAGGGGCACCTAGGTGGCTCAGTCGGCTGAGCATCTGACTTCAGCTCAGGTCATGATCTCACGGTTCGTGACTTCGAGCCCCGCATCGGGCTCTGTGCTGACAGCCCAGAGCCTGGAGCCTGTTTCGGATTCTGTGTCTGGCCCTCCCCTGCTCACGCTGTGTGTGTCTCTCTCTCTCAAAAATACACAAACATTTAAAAATTTATTATTTTTTTAAATGAGAAACTCAGTCCTGCCTTTCAGGACAAAACTTTTCCGTGTCCAGGGTCCTGAAGAGCGGTTTGCTCACCACTGCTGCATGGATGCTGCCCTCTTGCCTTTCCCTGTCCATGTTAAGACTGCACTGAGTACCACCGCAGGACGATTTTTGTCAGTATGTGCCAGTGGGTGTTCACCTTTCCCTGCAGGACCCTTTGCACGGGCAGAAACTCTGTAAGCCAGCACACGTCCTCTAGCAAACCTGCAGTGGTAACTGCACACAAGCGTTTCAGGGGTTTTGAGCTCCTGAACGCTTGACAAGACTTTTCGTTTGGACAGCCCGTGAGCTCCTCCAGTATCCAGCAGCAGAGTGTGGATGGAACCTGATTCCTTTCACAGAAAGCTGAAAACAAATGGGACCATGAGGGCTTGGATTATATGAGATTTATCGTTTTTATAAGATCGTTTAATGTGCAATTTGGATCTGTGCATGTGGGCTACTTAAATTCCAGCGTGACCTTTTGATGTAAAGCTTTTAAACCTTTTTTTCTTAGCTGCACCATGAGGGGCAAACTTACAAGATGTGTCCACAGTTTCTGGTGCCGTGAGGTATTTGAGTAGTTCTCTAACTAGGGGGTACTTGGTACAGCTATAAAGGAAGGAAAAAAAAACTCCTCAAGCATCCAGGTTTCTAACTGAGCATAATTTCAAAGCTTGATAGAGCTATCAGACTGCATTGAAAATTCTTGGTTTAAAAGCTTGTGAATTAGTGCTCTCTCTGAGTGTCCTTCCGCATGTCCGTGCATTGAAGACCGTGTTTTTGAAAAGCAGAACCATTCCCTGTGCTTCTTTGGTCCCCAGGCGGGCCTCGGTAAGCTAAGTGCTACAGAAGTTTTATGAAGCCATTGGCCTTTGTTATTAATTGTGTGGGCTTGAGCTCATCTGCTTCAGGTGGTACTGAATCCATAAAGATGTTTCTTATTTCACACGAGCAGACAAAATAGGAAACATGCCTCTCTGTGTGATTTGTGGACATCCTTCATGTAATTATGTATGTGGGTCTGCAGCTCGGGCAAAACTCAGTCCTCATTACCTTGCTGTGCACTGACTTTTTTGACTTATTTGTCTTTGATCCAGTGACTTTTGAGTTTTAATCAGAAGGCCAGGCTTGGTAGTGGAAAAATAAATATTTGTAAAATTTAAAGCCACTCTATAAATGGTATAATGAGGATACTAAATTAGACCTTTCTGAATTTAAGGAGATCGATGTCTTGGGACTTGAGACATCTAAGTGTACATGATTCCAGTAATGTAACTATCTTATTATACAATGATTGTGCATCCGCATAAAGTAAGTAATATTGGAAGATTGAAATCTTAGTTTTCATTGAAGTCATTTCAAATTCAGAACACTTAGGGGCACCTGGGTGGCTCTGTCTGTTGAGCATCCAACTTCGGTTCAGATGATGGTCTTGTGGTTCGTGAGTTCGAGCCCCACATCAGGCTCTCTCCTGTCAGCCTGTCAGTGCAGAGCCCGCTTCAGATCCTCTGTGTCCCTCTCTCTGCCCCTCCCCTGCTTGTACTCTCCTCAAAATAAATAAATATTTAAAAAAATAAAGTAAAATGCTGAACATTTGACAAAACGTAGATATTATTAGACTTGTAGACTCAAAAATCTTTTGAAAAATGGGTGTTCTGAGCCCAATTTGTTTTTAGAAGTAAACATTGGTTTTTATCTGAAAATATAATGCATTATGACATTTCTTAAAGATCTTTGACTTCTTGTTAACATCCAAAGCCCATGATAGACAAAATAATAAACTTGTATCAATCAAGAAAGGTAAGATAATCTGCCCTTTAAATTTAGGACCTCTTAATACTAGATTGTAACTGAAATAACAACCACAATAATCCCTTACAGATTCACACACTATTTAGGTTTCTGTATTCAATTTACTTTTTTTTTTAGAATTACTTTTTTTTTTTTTTTTTTTTTTTTTTACATGTGGCAAGAATTACTATCAAACTCCACTCACTGGACCAGAGACTCTCATGGTGTTAGGGAAAGACTTGCCCTTTATGTAGAACACTGCTGACACTTGTGAGTTCGTTGGCCAGCCAGTGGCCTCTAGAATTTCTTTTTATTTTTTTTAAGTTTATTTATTTATTTTGAGAGAGAGTGAGCGCACAAGCGGTGGTGGGGGGTGGGAGGGAAGGGTGGTGCAGAGAGAAAGAGAGACAGAATCCCAAGCAGGCTCCACGCAGAGCCTGATGCGGGGCTCGAACTCATGAACTGTGAGATCATGACCTGAGCTGAGACCAAGGGTCAGATGTTTAACTGACTGTGCCACCCAGGTGCCCTAGAATTTCTTTTTAAACAGTATAGCAGGATGTATAATTACTGTTGTTGTTAAATAATAGATTTTGTTACTCGTCTTGATTGATACAACTTGTTATCTGTCACTGGCAGAACTGAAAGTCACCGCCACAAGCATCAGACCACGTGGGTGACCCAGAGGGAGGGCTGGGGAAGTGAGGCACGTGGGGCCACTGTAGGGTTCTCTGCCAGTGGCAGCCACATATAAAATCCTAAGGGCCAAAATAATGATGACCAAATTCAGGAAGTGGTCAGTGTTCAGATATTTGAACTGTTACAAACTGTTTAATGGCTATCTTTTAAAGGCTTGAAATCTTTTATTGTTATAAAATATTATAGCTGTGATTGCTGGTGGCCCACCTGGAGCCATTCCAGTGGCACATGTGTCACCCTGCTTTGCCTTATGGAACTATGAATTGCCTTTTTTTCCAATCACGGTACCCCATTGTTTCTGGCCAGGTCATCTGCTTGCTCCCCCTATGAGAAGAGGAGGCCAGGCCAAGCTGACTTTGATCTGATTGTCTTTAATACTCATTAAAATCTTCTTGTCTGCCTAAAAAATGGCCAGTGATTGTTGTTAACTAACAACTGCTACATATTAAGACTCACGTGTCAGGCTAAGACTAAGTGTCACAAATCCAAACATGAGGATACATTCCCTTGAGGAGATTGTCACCATGGGTGACAAATGTGCAGATGCAGTATAATGAGTAATAAGAGAATGACTTCAATGGAATTATATCCGTTAAGAGGCTCCAACTCGACTGCATGCTTTCGCCTGATCCCTCCACACACCCCTACCCATAACTGAGAAAGAATCCCTAGTTGTGTGCCAGTGCCGCCCGGATCAATGGGTGGCACCCTCTTCACTGGCATACGTGAGTCCACCTGCTCCACACATCTGTGTGCTGCTGATTTCAGCACCAACTCTCTCTGGATAGCTCCCAAAGGACCTCTCCTGTCCCTCTGCTTCTCCTGCCTCTGGTCAAACCACAGCCAAGCCACTATCACCTGCCAGATAACCGGTGCAGGCATGGTTGTCTGGCTTATCACCTCACACTCTCCACACACATGCACGCCATCCATACACGTACACTTTTGCACTTTAAAACACACACGTACTTTGCTGTTGTTTTTAGCTTAAAGATTAAAATCCTTAATAACGTCCCTGTCTACCTCTCCAAACTCATCTTGGAGCAGATGCTATACTTCCTGCTTGCCTTGGGGCCTTTGGCTCCCTCTGCCTGGACCAGCTACTCTGAGATGCCCTCACCTGTGGCACATTTCATCCAAGGCACCTCTTCCTGGGGAAACCTTCCTAACCGTGTCTAGTCTTTATGCATTTGCTAACAGCACTATTTACTACTCTCGTTCTTACTGAACCCATGTAACTTTACATTTATGTTTGCGATTCTTTGGCTAAACTCCAAGAAGGCAAGAATCTTACCTTCTGTCTTTGTTTTTGGTGACTATGGTATTCCTCACACATGAAACCAGACATGGCTGAAAGCTGGCCCTAAGTATTTGTTGACCAAATGACTAATGTCTGTACGGTATACAGTAGGGACCAAGGCAAAGGAGCTTATTTATTTTCCAGGGGAGTCTGGAAGGAGTCAGGGGAGAGGTGGTGTTTGAGCTGAGCCGGTGGGTGAGTGTTCCTGGCAGAGGGACTAGCATGTGTAGCACGCTGAGCTTGGGAGAGCGTCTTGTATCTGGGGAGCTATGAAGTAGTACTCGTCTACAGAGTACGAATTATGAGTGGAAAGTGGAAGGAGATGAGACTGAACAAGGCAAGAAAATGACCGATATTTTCTACCAAAGCATTTAGATGTTATCTCATTGTTTTTCAAATTGTGAGTCGCTGCCTTTTAGTAGGGCCTGAAATTGATTGGCAAGTGAGGACAAACACCTTTTAAAAAAATGAAACACACTAGAATAGAAACTAGAAGACTGCATGTCAATAGGAAGACTAGGTTTGACTTAGTGCAACTCTCATTTCTAATGCGTGTATGTGTGTGCGCGTGCATGTCACGGACATATGTATGTGTATCCTGGGTAACGACGTAAAAGGCATTTTACTATGAGTTAGAGCCACAGTATGTTTGAATGTGGCTGTTGTAGGTATATAGGGTGTATGGAGATGCCACTTCAGTAGAAGAACTATTTATTTACGTAAACTTTTTTTTTTCTGATTTGCCCCTTATAATTTTTTTTTTTTCAGTTTTAGGAGAAAAGCTTCTTAGATCATATATTTTGAGACATTACACATCTGAGAGCAGGTGTTGGAGAAAAGCTTCTTAGATCATATATTTTGAGACATTACACATCTGAGAGCAGGTGTTCCTCTCACTGGAGAATGTCCTCAGAGGGGAAGAGCCATGTGGGCTCACTGCCCCCTGCCCCAGCCTGTACTACTTTCTGTGGACTGTTCTGTCTCTTGGCAGGTGGTATTGCTATGGAAACACATGAAGTCAATCTTACCTTAATTCCTCATCAGGAAACTGTTTTCCCTGCTCTTCCTCTCCCTCCATGCCTGTATCCTTCTCCCTCCAAACTAGCCTCTCTGCCTTTTTTATTTTTATTTATTTTTTTATATTTGAGAGAGAGACAGAGAGTGCGTAGGGGAGAGGCAGAGAGAGAGGGGGAGACACAGAATCCAAAGCAGGCTCCAGGCTCCGAGCTGTCAGCACAGAGCCCAACGCGGGGCTCGAACCCACGAACCGTGAGATCATACCTGAGCCGAAGTCGGACGCTCAACCGACCGAGCCACCCAGGCGCCCCACTCTCTGCCTTTTTTATTTTCCAGCCAGGGAGGATATTTAAATGTTTCAAGTGTTATTATCTCTGGGTGGCAGGATTATGGGGTGCCCTTCTCCTTTGTGCTTTTCCTCATTTTCTAGATTTTGCTGTAGTTTATAACAAGTATTCCAACTATTTATCTGAATAAAATGTTTTGTTTATAATAAACATGTCGATATTCTATAATGCATATTACTTTAAACATCTTTTTCCGACTATAAATGTATACATGTTTGTCTTGAACAAGGAAAAGGAATAGTAGTAAGTAGAGTGGGAACATAGCTCGTAATCCCACTCCCAAGAGAAAATTGTTGTTAGCATTTTGGAGCATTCTTTTCTGTGCACGTACGGACCCACACAAATCATTTGTAAGTACTGTTTATAAAAGGAAGTGGCATTCCCCTGCAGTGCTATAACTTGGACTTTTTCCCCATGTAAAGCATAGCATGGAGCCCTTCATGCCAGTCACATATAAGTTATAAATCCCAACTCCAAACAGAACCGTCTGGAGCCAGGGAAGTCGTTTAAATGAGCAAAGTGGACTGCTGTGACGTAGAGGTGATGGGTGGGCTTCTGGGAAACTGATGAGTACACACCCCTCATCTAAGGAAGCCGCCAGTACTTAGCTCTAGTTTTTTTTTTTTTTTTCATGAGAGAATGCAAAAAATATGGGCTTATCTTTGCTGCATGTTTTGATTTTTCAAGTGAAGCTAGAGATCTTTCACTGTTTACTTGAATTTTTCCCATTTTTATACACCGTGAGCCAGTCTGCCGGCTGGGTTGAGGCCACTGATGCACCAGTTTGCTGCTTGATACGGGTGTACCTGATTCTGTTTCAAGTAGTCTTTTTTGTTTTCCAATATATGGAATCTTCTCGTTTATTTTTTCTCGTTATTGTTGGAGTTGCTGTGTCTTTTTCTGCAATGCGGGCAGACAACCTATCTCACATTTGAAACCGAATGATAGACTAGTCTACAAAGTGCCTCATCTGGTACAGTTCTGTTCAATTCTTTAGCAGCATCAAGAGTTTCACCCCGGACGATATAGCCAGAAGCTATATCTTCTTTCTTAAATGCAGAGGAAGGATTCCGAGAAGAGGTAGAAATTGCAGAGGCTAAATGTAGAAGAGAGACATTTCCCTCAGGAAGTGGGATGCTTCATACCACTGACCTGTTTGTGGGGACCTGGTGGCGAGGCAGAGGACCCTGTCCTTGGGCCTGAGGAGGGTTTCATCTAGTCCATCAGGGGGCAGCTTGCAGAAAGGGTCTGATTCCTATTCTGACATACAGCATAAAGGACTGCATTCACCCCAACCGATTGTGGAGTGGACTCGTTTCTTGTTGCTCGATGGAGTTGGCACTGGGAGGTTCTTCCCTTTTCAGATGATTTCACGACTGTGCGAGGGGACAAACTGGGAAGAAGCATTGCCCAGTGCTTCGCGCCTAACCGTTTATTTCCCCAGGCCTCCGTTTCCCCACCCAGAGCACACGATCGCGGACGCTGCGGGTCATAGGGTTGTTGAGAGGATGTTTTAAAGGAGATGACCGTGTGACAGAAACTAGCACAGGGCTCGTTAATGTTGGTTCTCTTTATTATTTTTTTTAACGCAAAGAACCTTAATCACGTGTCTCATTCAAATGAGCCCCAAGCACACTGACTCTTCTGGTTGGGGACCGCGTGTGGACGTATGTGTGGCAGTAGCATAAACTAGAGCTTGTTGCTTGTGGCGTTAACGCGCTTTACGCAGAAACTGATTTGTTTTGTTTTGTTTTGTTTATAGTTTTTGACGTGTTTCTGTTTTGGTCTGACTAGGAGGAGCCTGATCTGGTTAGTGCAATTTATGGCCGAGGGATAGCCTATGGAAAGAAGGGATTACATGTGAGTATGGAATAGCTACTCTTGCCATAGTGCCTAACATGACCTGACCTGGACCAGGGTTCCGACAGAACCGCTCCCTGTTGATTGAGTGCCGATGGACACACAGTGGGGGCACGCCAGTTCCCGCCTGAGAACGTGGCTTTAGAGAATGTACTCAACATCACGTGGCCAGGAAGGTGGGAGCGGGGGACTGGGGATCTCTACCCAGGGCTCCTGGGAGTCCGTCTTGCCATGTACTCTAAAAGGACAGCCTTGCCAGCCTAAATTGTACTTCATGATGAGCTGGACATAGAGCAAGGAAAGTATGAGACCTTAACTGAATTCCCAAGAAATATTCATTGGTAGAAGTGGAGTCTAGGGATGCATAGTGCAGTAGGACTTAGAATCTGAGTTTCTTTTACAATTTTTAAAGGTTGGATAAAAGACCAAAAGGGTTTGTTTGGTTTTTTTTTTTTTTGATAACGATTATTTTTATTTGTTATCATGTATTATACTCTCCCCCAGATAAGTATATCGTTTTCACCTTCTTCCCCCCTATTTCTCTGGGGAATGCAGAAGGAGGGTTGTAACAGACATCTCTTACGCAACAAAGGCACCATGGTATAAACGTGAAGATTTTCCTGAGACTATATGGCAAATAAGGAAATAGTTTAAGATTCAGATCTTTGTATTTTCAGTTAGAATATTGTACACAAACTATTCTGTTGTCCTATTGTATATTAGAAATACTCAAATTAATGATGATTGAAGGAGAAGCATCACTTTTGTCTTTGCCAATTTAAAAAATTGTACGAATCAGGTGCTGGCCTATTGGTGAAATTTTATATAATATTTGTATACTTCTGAGACATAGAGGACTGAGAACGAACTCAGATCTGGGAATGACAGAGGTGTTTAGGAAGGAAGCAGTGTTACATTCAGAGCATCAATAAATGACAGAAGTTGTCAGCGATGAGCTTCTTCCCAGTTCTCCTCTCTTTTAATTTTATGTCTCGACATGAAATTTCCTTGTATCTTTAATGCATTTTTAATGTAAAAGTGACATGCTCATATTTCTAATATAAAAATAACATGCAAATTTTAAAGACAACTTACCTGGACTTCCTAAGGTGTAGGTATGGAGGCTTAGGGGTTTTGACGGACACTGACTCGGTCCCTTTGTATCCCCATGTTGTCACTGGTCAGCATCATTTTGCATGCTGCTATCCATGCACATACTCATCCATTGAAATTCATTGATTCAGTGTTTAAATAGGTTCAATTTAGAAAATAACCTACCATCAGTGGAACTTGTGATATGTAGCCAGGTCTAATGGGCTACTGATGGGTAGGTAGACTTGAGTGAGTTAAATAATCATAACTGAATTTAAACCAGCAGCTCTTTTATCTAGAAGCTAAGTTCATATTTACTTCTAAGTAAGTAGTTATATCTTTACTAAATTTTTAGTTTTTTCAGAAAAACTATTGCACCTGATTTTGAGTAACAGTGTATCTCATACTAAGCTAATGCCTTTTCAAGGACATTAAGAATGCTGAACTTGCTCTGTTCGAATTGAGCCGAGTAATTACCTTGGAACCAGATCGTCCAGAGGTATTTGAACAGCGAGCAGAAGTGAGTGCGGTTTTCTTTTTCCCTCTGTCGTTATTGGATTAGTTGAATCTCAGATTTTTTTTCCTATTATTTTATGGCTTATACATTTTAAAGCTCCCTTATCTATTGCATTTTCCTCCATAGGTACTTTATGCCTTTAAACGTGGTTGAAATTACTAGAAAATTATGGACTGACTGAGAGATACTCCTGATTTAACATTTAATAGTAATATTTAGTATTAAAATATGTGGTTATAACATGTACTATTACTGTCAGTGTTCATGTTTACTCTATCTATGACATACTTTAGTCAAACAGTATGACAGTATGGTCAGAATGAAATTTATAACCATTACAAGTGCGTGCGTGCGTGCGTGTGTGTGTGTGTGTGTATACGCTTATGTACAACTCTTGGGAGATGTACTTATCTACATAGAGACATAGAGCAGGTAAGGGTGACCAAAACCAGACCTTGAAGGAACTTAGGACTTGAAGTGGAGACAGAAATAACTTGGTGAAAATACCAGGTAGTATTTGTGATGGGAGACGGGAAGAGGAAATGCTTCTTCGGGAGCAGGGAGACGTGGTGTGTCAGAGCTTGGGGGAGGCTGGCAGGGGCAGGGTGGGGGTGTGTCTGCCGAGGCCTCACTGAACAGATGATACTAGAGCCAATCAGAGCCCACATCTTGGGGGACAAGGTGGAGAAAGGGTATTCAGATCAGAAAAAGGAGCGTGTGGTGAGGCATTCCTTTTAATAAAACGTGTTCCTCTTACCATTTGCATAATATAATTATAAACTACCCAGATTTCATTTTACCGCTCATTTAACCATATCAAATGCTTTAGAATTTGTTAACGTGTTCACACTGGCTAAAACTTAACTTTTAGTCATCTGACATAATGGGATTTCATAGTTGAACTAAAGGAAAAATGACTTGTTTCCTCTTATGGGGGAGAAAACTTAGAAGTAAAGAAAACACTAAATGTGTTAGTAATTTAACAACTGTATTTGCGATGTTTGTATTCTCAAAATTACAGTGTCTAAAGTTATAGTTCAGTCTCACAAAGTGAATTTTATGTCTTATTGGGAATTTGGGTTTCTGAATAAAATTCTTTCTCAGTTAATGATATAATTCCTTATCTCTTGTCTATTTTGGATTGTAACCGTAAGGGTTAAGGGATTGTAATTTGTTCGTTACTGCACGAGAGCCTTGTTGGTATTTAGGGTGAGATTTGGTGATATCTGCTCTGGGGAGGGGTGCTGATGCTCTTTCCCTCCATTACTCTGATGTCATGTTAAAATGTTACGGTAAAGCATGAATTCATTAAGTGTGCATAGAAAGAAGACTTGTTCAGCAGCTTCAGAAGTTTCTCAAAAGCTACTCAAAAAGCTTCTCATATCTACTCAAAAGCTAGTCGTGTACCCAAAAGTGATATTGGTAATCCAAAAAGTAATTTTCAATGATCTTCAATATATATAGTGATATTCCTCTTTCCTGGCATCATTGGGCAACGATATCACTACAAAGTGGTTTTTCTAGCTAAATTACAGCTTACCGTTTACATACATCTGAAATTATTTGATGAAAAATCTTTCTCTTTCATCCTTGCTGCGATAGTCTGTGTTTAATGAACATCATTCAACCTTTTTTTAGTTACTCAGGTCATTATTATGAATGTTGATTATTGTGCTGAGGTGTGGTGATTCAGTTATGTACATAGGCGTTATGAACTAGGTAGGGATGTTCTTTCTCCCAAAATCTAACCCCAGACTGCTAGGCTTTTTGAATTCTCAGGTGTATATTCTGTAATTTCTTTCTTTCCTGTTTCTGAGCTTCCATTCTTGCCACTGGTGATGTGCCTGCCGGAATCCTCTCTCTTTTGCTGGTTTTCGGTTCCTGCAGAGTAGGAAACCACGTAGTAGAACCTGATGGAAGTGACCTATATTCTAAGAGCAAAATTAACCCGAATTTCAGGACATTTGCTCAGGATGAAATGCTTGAGCTTGATTGCATGAGTCCTGATAACCCATTTTGGATTTTCTCACGTCCTCTTGGTGTAGTTTTGCATTCTCAACTGTCTTCTGTGTTGTCATTGTCACCTGCACACAGCTGACTGCTGCATCACCAGGGTTTCCCAAACAAGCCTGCAGACCTTTGTTCTTCCGCTGTGCAGATCTTGACCGATGAGCTGAGAGTTAACACAAAGGGACTCCCAAAACACCTGGAGTCTTAGATTGTCAGTCAGCCCTTAGTGCCACAGAGGTCATAGCTAAAGACCATGAAGGACTCTAATCTGTGTCTGTCAGTTTCTCTGCTCTTAATGGCTCAAAGTCATCCTTCAGATTAACTTTGAAATGCTAAATTTTGTTTTGAAAGATAAGGATAGGTTGAGAAAAAAAGGGTCACATTTCAAGAAAAGCGACATCTGTTGTAACCCAGACCATGAAACCGTGACAAAGCCATTGCTGTAGTTCTAGTTCGTCAGCCTCCCCGTCTGCGGGACAAAGATCGGCAGCCCCTCGGCCTGTTGACTTTGAACCTCACTGCGTAGTATGTGGGGTCAAGGATTCTTGCCGCTGGGAAAGTAATCTTGTGAGTGGGGTGTGGTGAGGTGGAATTGAAAAGTCAAGAAACATTGGCAGTTTGGGGGTTTGTCACTGGAAGATTTCTCCGCTAATGACATGTTTGGGTTTATAGATTCTGTCCCCTCTGGGACGAATTAATGAAGCAGTGAATGATCTCACCAAAGCTATTCAGCTGCAGCCCTCAGCACGGCTGTACAGACACCGGGGGACCCTGTACTTCATATCAGAGGTGAGTTATTTTTGCCTTGAAATGTTCCTTTTGTGATAATAGAGACTTCGCTTTTCTGTTCACTTCAGAAAGCTGCTCTTTGATAGATGTGGGTTCGGGGCTGCATAATAATATGCTTGTGACACAAGACAGTCATAAAAGCACTTTCGTTAGCTGAAATTGAACCCAGCGGAGAAACGTTAAGTACCAAGAGTACATTGTCTTGTTTGAACTGTCAGCGGTGACTAATTCTAGACTCGGGGAAAAAGAAAGAGAAAATGAAGAGATTTGGTTCATTGACTGTACTTCAGCCTTTTTTGCACATGTCAGCACAGGGAAACAGGTGCACATGTTACCGATGTGATTGTGAAACTGAAAGGCACAGTTGGAATTTCCTCGGGGAGCAAGAGCCATAACTGGAACCAACGTGGCTTCTCAGACCGTAGCTTGTCGGTGGCAGTGACCCAGATCTGGCAAGATTATCTTTTATCATCATGGTGGTATCTGTGATTGCCGCCATTATTTGCGTGGGTTTACGTAACTTCAGGAACAATTTTCTATTGCAAGAGAAAATGGGTATGAAAACAATCTCAGCATAACACACGTTAAGGTTGACCTATGGCACGATCATTTTAGAAGTGTTCAGTGTAGTAAGATGCTAGTACCAGAAAATAATTTGTTAAGTTTCTCTGACAGATTATGACTTTAATACTGTTTTTATAAATAATCTTTTTTTTAATGTTTATTTCTTTTTGAGAGAGAGAGAGAGAGAGAGACAGAGCATGAGCAGGGGAGGGGCAGGGGGAGAGAGACCATAAATAATCTTTTTGTAGTTGAAACAGCGTATTTAAATTAAACCTTTGCAGGATTTCCCCCATCACTTTCTTAAGAAAACCCACTGTTTCAACGAATAGGATAAGCATTCAGCTGATATTTATGGTCATGAAATGTTCCCTTTAAAGCCGAAGAGGGCATAGAATGAAACGGGATTTTTTTTTTCCCTCTACCAATCAAAAGTAGGAAATGTCTAAATATCTAATGAATGCTACTCTCTTTTTTTCCCTTGCTCTCCTTTCTGTAGGACTATGCGACCGCCCACGAAGATTTTCAGCAGTCCCTAGAGCTGAACAAAAACCAGCCTATAGCTATGCTATACAAAGGTCTAACTTTCTTTCACAGAGGACTTTTGAAGGTGAAAGTATTACACAATATGTGCACCATATAATGATTCTGCTTTTCTCTCGAGGGTGGGAAGACTTTAATGGGATTCCACTTGGCCTGTTTGCAAATGGCATCTCATGTGTCCACCTAATTGGTTTATTTTAGGAAGGAGTTTGAGTCGGTGTATTTATTGAGCTCCTACTATCTGGTGCAGACGGGAAAAGGATAAATAGGGAGAAAGAATTCTTTGCACTTTATGCTTAGGAAGGATACAGTTCACCAAGTTCCCCTCTCCCCCCCACCCCCGACGTATAATTTATCATATGGTAAATACACGAAAAAAAGTAGTGTAAACTAAGCGCTTTGGAAACAGGGATAGGAAGGATTCACTTAAGCTGCGGGGTTAGAGAAGGTTCCAGAGAGCAAGTGGACATTGTCCTCGGCCTTGCAGGCGGAGTGGATTGGGGGCAGCCAGCTACTTCAGGCAGAGAGAAAGCATGAGTGCTGGCATAGAACATGGAGGTACGGCCAGTTTGCGGCATAGCAAGGAGGTTTGAGTGGAAGGGAGTTGAGCTGTCAGGTTGGCCGAGGGGAAGCCCCCAAAGTGTCTAGAGTGCTATGCTGAGCATCTTGATTTTAATTTGTAGGCCCAGAGAGCTGTAAAATCTAGCTTTGGGGGAAAGGATGTCATTGAGACCCAATCTGCTATTTAGGATGTGGATTCTGACAACCCAGTGGCTGGGGGGCTTAGGGGCAGAGGACCACGGGGAGACACGGGTAGCTGGAGACCTGATCGGACTCCTGGGGGCTCCAAGAGTGGGTCTGGAGACATTACTACAACGAGCACATTGCTGCTGCCGCCTGGAGATTGCTGTTGGGGGCAAGGAGTTGAAGGAAATAGAAAAGGTGTCGTCCAAGCCGATTGATGTGTGGAGAGGCAGTGTCACCTCTGGCCTGGCCCTGCCTCCTGTCCTTTGCCTGGCACTCTCTGGGCGTGTTGAGGACCTATGGTGCAAGAGCCTTATCTTGGGGCAGAGACCTGGCTGGGAGTCGGGAGGGGAGCTCTGGTCTCTCACCGTGGCCTCCTCGGCGCCCACAGCCGGCACAGGGTCAGAGCTCTGGTGCAGGACCCACCCGAGCCGTCCGTTTGAAGACAGGCCGGCCTAAGAGTCAGCCTGGGTAGGTGAAAAACGCTTAATGCTGTCTGGCAGGTCAAGAGAGCCTGCAAAAGAGAAGGTTGTTCTTTACCTTAACTTTGAAAGCTGTGACGAATCTCAGGAGCGCGTGGCAGGAAAGAGTGCTCTGGCAGAAAGAACGTGCATTTTATTACGGAAAGTGGTTCCGAGGATCACGCCCGCACTCTTGGGGGGTAGGCACAGTTGACCTTTAAAAAGGCCACATGTTGTAAACCCTCAGCATCATGGGCGGTGCCTGTCACATAGTAGGTGCTCAATAAGTACTAGTGGACTGAATGAATTTCAAGGACAGAGCGTTGGGTTTGGAGTTGGAAGGCCGTGGCTGGAGCTCCCGCTCTGAACCCTGTGAACTGTCCCACTGGACAAGCTGCTTAAGCCTTTTCAGCCGCTCCTTCCCTTATCTGTCATGTAGAGATGATTCTGCCGTCTGCCTCTTGAAGGGGTTCAATAAAACAACGTGTGTGAAAGGTACTTTAAGAGCTATGAGCACGAATCAGGTATTAGTTATTATAGATCGTGTTACATGTGAACATTTAATTTCATCTAAGTGTCATAGACCTTAAAAAAATAACTCCCATCCACAAACTACCAAACCAGAGGGAACCGGGGAGATTTTCTTTCGTCTGCCTCCCGTCCTTCCTGCCGGGGTGTGGTGGGTGGTCCTCACAGACCTCCCGTCTCCCCCCGCCCCCCAGGACTCAGGCCAGCAGCCCTGGGTGTCGAGAACAGTTATTTAAAATGTGCTTTGAGCAGCTGCCAGATGGGCGTTTCCAGTTTTATTTTGCATCTGCCTCTCACCTTCTCTCAGTTACCTTAAATTTAAAAAAAACCTCATGGTCACAACACCAGATGCAGAGTCTGTCCCTCGAGTAGCAACCTCGCCGAACTACGTGGTGCTTTCTCCTCTTCGGTGTCCTTGTAAACCCAGCATGAACGTGTGTAATGGATGGGAACCTTTCCTTTGCATTTTTATAGATCTGCTGTCCGAGGAGGTCAGAGTGTTGACGTATTGTCTCACTCGTCCCAACGGCATCCCCACGAAGTACATAGAAGGGGCAGAGGGTGTCCCAGTTACACAGAGTGGAAAACTAGCGGTGACACCTCTTCCTTAAACTAATGAACTTAGTGTAGATATCTTTAGGTCTCTTGTTAACTGTAGAGACAACGTGTTAAACGGACCCATGAATTGGCGCTGTCTTTATATCCTGAAGCTGGTCTGCCCAGGTCAGCGGCAATTCAGAAATGAATTACGGGGGGTGGTTTGCTTCTTTACTTAATGAGGTAATATGTGAGAAATTCTGCAGGCGATATGACCTGACAGATTTCGCAGCCGTCCAGCTTGGTAGATCTGTCAGCCATTTTGGATTTCTCTGGGGAAAACACAGCAAACGCTTGTCTCGTATTTGTGTCGCAAGGATATTTCAAACACGGTACACTCCGAGCGCATGTTTTTTTTATCAGCCTTCGCTTCGAGAGGTCCCTGCAACTGTTCTCTTCATTGTAACGAAGCAGGAAGGCCGGAGTGATGGCCACCCACCACTGGTGAGGGAGGAAGATGGCGGCCCGGGTGGGGTGATGCCCGCCCGCGCTGCGCAAACAAACTCCGAGCCGGTTCGTGTGCTTGGAGACTGATTCATTTCGAACGTAGTTTCTTTGTTCCGAGTGGCTTCAAATCTTGATTCTGCTATGTCCCCTCTTTGGCAGAATGAGGTAGAGAGCTGTGCAGTGATTAGACAGGAACCCCGAAACCAAAGACTCTTAAAAGCTGAAGAGAAATCAGACTTTGAAGAACTGTGGCGTCCCAGCGTGCTGTAAGTGCAGTGGGCAGCAGATGTCGCCCGGGCATCTCCCCCAGACGTCCACAAACACCCCAGACTTCCCACGCCCCAGCTGGACTCATCACCTCCTCCCACCCCTGCCCTGCAGCCGGCCCCCCTACTTCCTCACGTTGGCTAACGCTCTCGCCTTTCACCCGGGCTCTTCAGCTCCTAAGCTTCCTGCCCTCCCTTCTCCCTCACCACCCCCTACCCACGGCCACTGGATTCTTAGTTTGCCTTTCAGGATACCTCCTGAGTGTGACCCTTCTTTTCTGTCCTCAGAGACACCGTCTCAGTTTGAGCTTTCTTTATCTCCTGCCTGGGCTCCTGCAGTCACCTCCTCACTGGGCTTCATCCCCTCCCCTGTCCCGCCCGCCTGCTCTGTTGTGGCCAGTGGCAGTCATCTCTAGAGTCAGTTTTGTGAGGCCGCACACCTACTCAGCCCCCAGTCCTCATTGCTGGCAGGGTGACGCCCCCACTGCAGAGCACGCCAGAGGCCCTTCCCCTCTGGTCCCGGCTCGCCGCAGGGCCTGGCCCCCTGTCTCTTCCTTCCCTCCACTCCCACCCAGGCACCCGCACTCTTGCCGTCCTGCCTCCCCCACCGCTGCGCACCCCCACCCCCCCGTCCAAGATGCCCTCTTTCTCTGCCACCCTCCTTCTCATTCTCCCAGACCCAGCTCAGTTGTCACTTGCCCTCCTGGTGAAGCCTGTCCCGGTGTCCCAGGCTCAGTTAGGTGTTCCTTCCTCTTTATTCCCAGAGACTCTTACTTGTATCTCTCTTGTAGCTCTTAGTTTATATTCTAATAACCTGGTTAAGTAATTGGCTTTCTAACTAGACTGAGTTCTTCGAGGACAGAGAGAGTGATTTGCTCGGCTTTGTGTCCCCTGTGCCTCACCCTGCCCCCGGCACATAGTAGGCGCTCAATACATGTTTGTTGAATTGAAAACGTAGTTGTAAAAAAACTCAGAAGATCTAGACTGTGCCAGGGCCAGAAGCCTAATGAAGAGTAGTCTTTCACATTTAAGTGTTAACATTTATCTGTTCTCATCCTTCCGCTGAGCAGTACAGTCAGTGGGACTCCTTAATGAGTAGGTTGTTGTCCCCGTTGTCACCTGAGAAAGGTTTGAAAGCCCGCCCCTCCTACCCTGCTGCCTCCTACAGAGAAAATCAAGAAGCAGGGAATGAATGATTTTTTTTAGAAAAGAATTAGGATTATGTGCCTACCAAATCACTAAATATTTATTGAGTGCCTACCATGTGCAAGGCATTTGACATGTTAGTAGTTTTTGTGCTATGAATTATCTAATCGGGTGTGAAATACACAGAAGTTTTAAAGTCTTTCTCTTGAAAGCCTTCAGAGATCCTTTGTAGCCACTAACTTAAGTAAGACACATCTTTTCCTTGGGAAATGTGTGAAATGTCTTCATCATTTTTTATCACAGTAAATAATCAAGTCATAATGGAGAGCACACTGAATACAGTGTAAGCCCAGGATGTTTACTGGGAAGCAGACTGGTGCATTGTAGTAACAGTTTCCAGAGGATTCCACAGCGGCCAGGTGCACTGTGCGTTCCCGGCAGGCTGCTCCCTAGAGCGTAACACCCGTGCCGCCTTCTCACTCCGTCAGCCACAGACCCGGAGTTGTGCTGGCAGAAAACTAGGTCCCCCCAGATGCCCCCACCTCAAGGTCTCTGTTTTGTTTTACTGTATCTTTTTCCTATAGATCATGAGATTCATTCACAGAGTCCATCTAGGAGCCTTGGTGCTTTTTGTCTTTTTTTAATGAACAATCTCACTTTGGGCTTGCTTTTTTGTCTCTTTCACTGGTTCAGTTTAAATGCTGCTAGTTTGATCATTTAAAATTGTATACAGCTAGTAGGCTTACTTTTATTCCACAAGGCCTTTGTTGATTAAAGAAATGATATTGACACAAAGGTGATATCGTTACCTGATGAAGTAGATGGAGGGAAGCCGTTTCCCCGTTCTGAAAGGGGAGAAACTTGCAAGGCTCTGTTATTGCCCACAGCAGAGCATTTGTTTACTGTTGAAATCAAATCCTCCTGACTCAGTTTGTCAGACTCTCTACCTCTTTTTGTGAAGTCCTCATATTAAAAAAGGAAAATCGCTCCAAGACCGTGTACGTTATATATTTAAGTCCATTAGTGATTTAAGTGAAACTCAATTTTAATAGTCATGCACATGACATAATTTCCCATATACTTTTTTCAGGAAGCTATTGAGTCCTTCAAAGAAGCCTTGAAGCAGAAAGTTGATTTTATTGACGCGTACAAAAGTCTGGGACAGGCCTATAGGTAAGAAAAGGAACAGTAGTCAGGGTAGGAGGGAGGGTGTAGAGTGGGGAGACAAGAGAGCCTCACATTAATAGTGATATTTTATTAAAAAAAACTTTTTTAATCTTTATTCTTGAGAGAGAGAGGGTGTGAGCAGGGGAGAAGCATAAAGAGAGGGAGACACAGAATCTGAAGCAGGCAGGCTCCAGGCTCCGAGCTGTCAGTACAAAGCCCGACATGGGGCTCGAACTCACGAACCACAAGATCATGACCTGAGGTGAAGTTGGACGCTCAACTGACTGAGCCGCCCAGGCACCCTGTCATAATAGTGATATTTTAAAAGAAATTGTATTTCTTAACCAGAAGAGATTGTCCTTCTAAATCACATAGGCATTAATATGCTTGTTGAGAGCTTCTCTGGAATATAGAAAGACCCGTGGGTCAGAGGGTATCATGACGTATATATCATCTTTTAAAACGACTTTGCTTTGTATATATTGGTCTAGAAAATGTTCGTCCTTCAAAATTTATTGTTTTGAATAGCAGCATTATATGCTGGTTGAGTCATAGACACTGATGCTTTTCTAGACCGTAAATAAGGTTAATTCCCACATCACTGTGATTCGTTTGAAGATTCCTTGATTAAAAGGTTGGAAAATTATGCTGCATAGGATGATATCGATGACCATCAATATGATCAACTATGATATACAGTCACTGTGCATCTCTATCAGGAGTGAGAAGTTGTGTTTTGACCCTGGCATCCTGACTCCTGGTGTCACCCTGACCAGTAGAGCTACTTTGACTTTTGGCTTTCAAAAATCTTTACAGTCTGACCTGAAAAGGAGATTGCATGGCTTGACGGAAGGGCTCGGGATTCAGGAGTCAAGAGATTCGGTTCTGGTTCCAGATGGTCCATTCCACACTTGTGTCTCCTCACCTTCCCTGAGCGTCAGGGTTCTCCCTTACGAGGTTCTGTGAAAGTTAGGAAAGAGACAGTAACCGAGATCCTTGTCAGAGCTGTTAGTCACCTCCCCCAGGAAGGATTGAATTCAAGAGCTTATTTATCTGATGCAGTCATTGGAGAAGGTCTCTTACCACTAACTTGAAGAAAGTGTCTTTGCATTCGTTTTTAATTTAAATGATGATATTTATCCTTGCTGTCCCACAGAATGGTTGGGGACATATGTTGAAAACAGATTTGAAAGCACCTAGAGTAACCAGTAAAGTGATATGTAAATGTAAATGGGTAGTATATTTTTAAAAAATATTATTTACAAAAAATAGACACATGGCATGTTTTTAAGGTGTTTTTGTTATTTGTAAAAAATTTGATAGGTAAAAGAAGCCTAATAATATTTCTACTCTGAAATGATTACTATCCTAAAATATACTTTCTTTCTGATGTTTTAAATTACAAAATGATTTACTGGATTTTAAGGGAAGTAACTTCTGTGACAGGAAAAATACAATTTTCGGCCTATGAATTTGATTTAGAATGATATACCTATGTATGATTGTAACCTACAAACTCCCCCCCCCACCCCCCACCCCCCCACCCCCCGCAAAGGAGAACCATGATTTTATCTAAATACTAAAATCTACACATAGTTTTTTTAAGGGTCGGAGCTCGTCATGAATTGGGGAAAAGGATTTGAATAAGCACTTGCTTTTGGAAAGCAATAAATTCATTTTCCCCAAAGAATTTCAAGGGCTTTGTGGTTATCCTGCAGTCGAGTAAAATTTGGGAAAAGTAAGTGAGATGTGATGTGTCAAAGTGAAAAGTGGTAAAATAGAAAAGGGAATCCCTATCAAGGTGTCTGATTCTCATATGGGACTGCAATTCTGAGGCTAACTTGTTCTGTGTGTTTACTGAAACGTTCTGCACTGTGCTCATAACTGTTGTCAAATACCTAGAGAACTGGGCAATTTTGAAGCCGCCACCGAGAGCTTTCAGAAGGCGCTGTTGCTCAACCAAAATCACGTACAGACCCTGCAGCTGCGGGGAATGATGCTCTATCACCACGGCAGCCTGCAGGAGGCCCTCAAGAACTTCAAGGTGAGCATCCATAAGTGAGAAGCACTGTAGCAGCTCGTGGAGTCTTTTTCTTTTCTTTTTCTTTCTTTCTTTTTTTTTTTTTTTAACTGTTTATTGACTTTGAGAGAGGGAGAGGGAGAGAGAGAATCCCAAGCAGGCTCCACGCTGTCGGTGCAGAGCCTAATGCAGGGCTCGATGCCACGAACTGCATGGATCGTGATGTGTGCCCAAATCAAGAGTCAGACACTCGACTGACTGAGCCACCCAGGCACCCCTGGGATCATTCTGCAACAAAATTTAGTGAAATGACTAGAGAGAAGGGCAAGGTAATGTTTATACCCTCGCAAAAAGAAAGAGAAAAAAACCACTGCTGTGTCCTAGAGACTGATTTACAGAGCATGCGTTTGGTCGGATTTAGCCTGGAGGGAAAGCCCTTCTAATTCCAGATTGAAGAATAAAGCACTTAAGAGTTATCTGCAATTGTATTGAAACTAATGGGGCGTTTTCTCCCTCCATGCCTCAGCGATGTCTGCAGCTAGAACCCTATAATGAGGTGTGCCAGTATATGAAAGGACTCAGCCATGTTGCGATGGGACAGTTTTACGAAGGAATAAAAGCACAAACTAAAGTTATGCTAAATGATCCTCTTCCAGGCCAGAAGGCTAGCCCAGAGTATCTGAAAGTGAAATATCTCCGAGGTAAGTCACAAAATTGCTGAAGCATTGAATTTGGATGCTCAGAGCCACATAAATCATATTGCTTGTCGCTTGTGAGGTATGAGACAGCTGAGTCTCGAAGGCACTAGGAAACATGAACACGGCCATCCCTTGGTGGACTAGATAAGACCCCTGTCTTCTAGAGACCAGTCGCGTACTTTGTCTATCACTTCCTATGGAATTTTTTTTCTCTTTAATGTTAAAAAAGTTAAAAAAATTTTACTCAAGTCAAAAGAAACCTATTTTGAGCTAAACGTGACAACCATCTGGGTATGGGATGGGTCTCATTACACCTGGTCTGGAGACATAGGAGTAATAGGAAAGTAACATTTTCTGAGGTTTTTGTTGTTAAATGTAAACTTGGTAGCTTTGACGTATCTCCTTCATGTCAGAATTCTCACCTACTTTGGAGATATTCAGTTGGGATGAGGAAGAAAGCAAATCTTTGTGTCATCTTTTGATTAGGCAGAATCTCACCTTTTCTCTGCCATATAAAACTATATTTTTGTTTTGTTGTTTTTTTGTTTTGTTCCAAAATGGATTTGTTTTTTATTGAAGCATACTTAACATACAGTGTTATATTTGTTCTAGGCACACGGTGCAATGATTTGACGATTCTGTATACTTTCAGTGCTCATCACGATATAACATTTTTGTTGTTCGTGCAGAGCTCAGATCTTTACTCCCCTTTTTCCTCTTTCCTTTGTCATCAAAAACCCTCTCATACCACTACTGCCCAACTGTAAAAATTTATGAGCCCTGCAGTTTTAAGTTTTTAGTAGTCACGTTAAAAAAAGTAAAAATAAACAGGTGGAATTCATTTTATAATACATTTTATTTGATGTGGTGTATGCATAGTATCAGTTCAACATGTAATTATTATGAAAACATTATTTGTTAGTATCATTAGATATTTTACATTATTTTTTTTACTAAGTTTTTGAAATGTGTATATTTTATATTTACACATCTTATACTTACATCTTTATACTTACATTGGATGTTAAATTTTTATTGGAAGTTCTTTCGTCAAATACCTTTTTTTTTGTCAAAAACTTTTTTTTCTTAAGTTTTTTAGAGTGTGGGGAGGGGCAGCGAGAGAGGGAGAGAGAGAATCCCCAAGCATTCTCCTCAGTGCCAGCATGGAGCTTGACGTCGGGATGGGACTCACGAAACCGTGAGATCATGAGCTGAGCCAAAGTCAAGAGTCTGATGCTTAACTGGCTGAGCCACCCAGGCGCCCCGAATTTTTGTTGGAAATTCTTAATTTGAAGTCTAAATTTTAAATTTTAAATTTTAAATTTAAAAGTAAAATTTAAAGTTGAAAAGTAGGTTCATACATGGGAGTTGTTCCAAATAGACTAAAGTTTTCTAATAATTGACTCAAATATCAGGTTTTAGGTTTAGAGTAATTAAATTAACATTTAAAATACAGTTTCTTGGTTACACTGGCCACATTTTAAGTGTTCACTAGCTAGGTGGCTGGGGGCTGCCTACTGGACAGCATAGCTCCTCACTGTAAATTACAGTTTCCTCTTGTTTCTCGGGTTAGTAGAACATGGGAGCTGTAGATTGAAGGAGGGGCACTCCATGTCCTGGTCTTTTTCTGCACTGCTTCCGTAGAGATAAGCAGCAGTCAGTTGATGAAATCATGTACATGGTCAGTTGATTTATATCAGTTGACAGAAAACCAGGCTCCAACACTGAACTTGGATTCTCAGACTCTGCAGCTAAAAAGTGAGATTTTTGATGGTGTCCATGGAAGGATGATTAAAATTTAGCCAAAGTGGACCCTGATTGACTGGCTTATATTTGACCCTGGTAACTTGAGTTACCCTGTATCATGTGATGATAGCGACTTTCTAAAATTTGGAGCCACCCTTTAGGATTCTGGGAATTAACAGTTTGTCACAGAGCAGTTGTATGACAGCCAGCAAGAAGAAATACTTCTGGAGCGATATTTGGGGGCGTGTGTCCGATGTGGGTGTGTCAGATCTCGTCTCATACCTGCAGAGTATTCTCGGTATCTTCATGCACACCTCGATACTCCCCTTACGGAATATAACATTGATGTGGATCTGCCTGGAAGCTTTAAAGACCACTGGGCTAAAAATCTGCCTTTCCTCATAGAAGATTATGAAGAGCAGCCAGGGTTACAGCCCCACATAAAGTAAGTGCTTTAAATAAAATGACTTTTTTCAAGACTGAACTATAAGCTTATCATGATATCTCTTGCTCAGTAAACGGCTTTCTACCCACGTCTCTCAAGTATTTATTTTTGGATTTGATATGTCTGCAAATAGTTTAGTTTATATGGCACCTTGAAACTTACCTTTGGATATCATCTCTCCTGCTAGCCTGGCCTTCCCTGCTAATTTTATGCAATCTTCAAACTTCAAATGTACTTACTGGCAGTTTTTGATATGCATTATTATTACCATGTTAGTTTTTATTTATTTTATTTTATTTTTGAGAGAGACGGAGCATGAGCATGAGCAGGGGAGGGGCAGAGAGAGAGGGAGACACGATCTGAAACGGGCTCCAGGCTCCCAGCTGTCAGCAGAGAGCCCGACGTGGGGCTCAAACCCACGAACCGTGAGATTATGACCTGAGCTGAAGTCAGACGCTTAACCTGCTGAGCCACCCAGATGCCCCACCATGTTACTTTTAAAACAAATTACTTAAAGCCAGAAGTTTGAAATTACACTGCTGGTCAACTACTGCTTGCATTATGGCAAAACATTCAGGCTAAAGGGCTATCCCATTACAAAAACAATTAGATCAGAAATTAATTCCTGGGAGTCTAGCAGTGCCTTAAAAATTAAGAAAAATCTGCAAAGATCGATCCCCTCATGCTGTAAAAAGAAAGACAAGCTGGGGTGGGGTGGGGGTTGTTGGTGGCAGATTCAAACTAGAGTGGTGAATGATAAGCACATTTGAAAAGCAAAAAGTGTCCTGGAGGTAAAGGCATGTAACAGCCACTACAGTGGGAGGCCTTAAGGTCTAAGCAAGATAGGCTTGCTAAACTTTTTCAAGGAGCTAAAGCAGCCCCATATTGGGGGACGATATTCACAGGATCTCAACAAGAGCAAATGCAAACCTGCGTGGAAAGAAAGTAGTGCCAATTTGGGGTCCAAGTATTTCCGCAGATTAAGATCATTAGAATGAGAGTCAAAAACCAAGATCACCAAAACCATATGTCAAAATCAACAGGAATAACAAACAACAGACTTAGACTCTCAAGGGCTTCAAGTATTGGAATTGTTGAATACAGTCTCTGACACCAAATGAAATTGTTGAGAGAAATTATGAAGAAATCAGAAACATGAGCAAGAAATAAGAGATTATCAAAAATGACCAGGCAGATTAAAAATAAATTGGAAGCTTTAAGAATAGAAAATACTGAAATGAAGAATTCAGTATGTAAGCTTAACAGCAAATTAGACATAGGTGAGAAAAACTTGTTTAATTGGAAGGTGGAGCATTAGGAATTAATCTAAACTGTGGCACAGAGAGTCCAGGTGTTAGAAAACATGATATAGAAGATGTGGAAGATGTAAGAATGTCTAGCATATATCTGATTGAAATCTTGGGAGAAGAGAATGGAGGAGAGGCAGTTTTTGAAGAAATAATAGCTAACAATTTCCCAGAACTAAGGAAATATAAATCCATAGATTTTTTTTTAAGTTGCATAAATGACAAGAAATCCATATCCAGACATACCATAAGTAATAGGAGAACACATAAGGAGAAAATTTTTTAAACAGAAAAATCCTATCACCTTCTTATGGTCAATAATTGGACTGACTATAAACCCCTCAACATCAAAATGGCAGTGAGAAGATAATAGACTATCTTCAAAGTGCTGCAAGAAAAAAAATAACTTTCAACCTAAAGTTCTGTACCCAGCAAAACTATCTTTTATGAATATAGACCAAATAAATATATATTCCATAATCAAAAACTGAACTAACCATCACCTGCCATTCACTAAAAATCTCTTAAGGAATGTAATTAAAGAAAAAGGTAGTTGGCCACAGGCAAAATTTGAGATACAAGAAGGAATAACGAGAAAAGAAAAATGGTAAGCATGATAAATTGGTAAGTCTAAATAAGTATTGTCTATTTAAAATAATGCCTGGTTTGGGGGCTTTATAAAATGGATAGAAATAAAATACTGGGAACAATAGCAAGTAAGTTGAGAGACAGTAAGAATTAAGTATGCTGAGGGAATATGAGTTAAATATTATGTTGAAGCTTTAAATTATACATAAATATTTAAAATACTAGAATGAGTACTAAAAGTTAGAAACAAAGTGTATAGCTTCTATATTAGTGGACGAGTAAAAAAATAAAAAATAAAGTCTACAATCAACCAGAAAAGAGGGGAAAGAGAGGAAGCATAAAAAATAGGGCAAATAAAAAGAAAAAAGTAAGAATAGGTTGAAATAAACCAGGTATATTAATAATGACAATCAATATAAATGGATTTTTAAATGTCAAAAGACAGACATAGTTGGATTTGAATTTTTTTTTTTAATGTTGATTTATTTTTGAGAGAGAGGGACAGAGCACGAATCTGGGAGGGGCCGAGAGAGAGGGAGACACAGAATCTGAAGCAGGCTCCAGGCTCTGAGCTGTCAGCACAGAGCCCGATGAGGAGCTCAAACCCACGAACTGCGAGATCATGACCTGAGCCCAAGTTGGACGCTTAACCTCTGAGCCACCCAGGCACCCCTGACTGTTTTAAAAATCCAGTTAAATGCTTTCTACAAGAGACATGTAATGCCTAAGGACACAGAAAGATTGAAAGTAAAGGGATGGAAAGAATTCTACATGGGAAACACTAAAAGATTCCTGATGTAGGTATGTTTATATTAATGGATTTAAAATTTGTTTTAATTACTAAGAACAAAGATTGTTATTACATAAGGACAGAGGTTCAAATCACCAGGAAAGATGTAAATTTAAACTTATATACACCTACTAAAATAACTTTACAAACTGATAGAAATACACAGAGAAATCAATAGATTCAGTATCCTAATGAGAGATTCTAATTTTTGATCAGTCACACACACACACACAAAACTAGTAAAGATTTAGACTTTCTGGGGGCGCCTGGGTGGCTCAGTCGGTTGGGCGTCCAACTTCGGCTCAGGTCATGATCTCGCGGTCCGTGAGTTCGAGCCCCGCGACGGGCTCTGTGCTGACACCTCAGAGCCTGGAGCCTGTTTCAGATTCTGTGTCTCCCTGTCTCTCTGACCCTCCCCCGTTTATGCTCTGTCTCTCTCTGTCTCAAAAATAAATAAACGTTAAAAAAAAAAAAAAAAAGAAAGAAAATACAAAGCTAAGCTTTAGGCAGGCTTCTTTAAAAAAAAAAAAAAAAGAAAAAAAAAATAGACTTTCTGAACGTCATGATTAACAGACTTGGCCTATCATTCTGCTATAGAACTGTGTACCCAATAATCAAAGAATACATAGTCTTTTCAAGTACACTTTGGTCATTTATAAAGACTGACCACTTACTTATATTTAAATACATTTCAAATAACTGGTGCCATAGTAGATTATGGTAAAATTTTCATTATTTGGAAATTTAAAAGCACACATATTAAAATATAGATTAAAGATAAAATCCACTCTGGAAATTTGAATATACTTTAAAAACAAAAAAAGATGAAAACTCCACATACCAATACTTGTGGAAGCAGTGAGACCATTATTGTATGAAACGTTAATATCTTTAGATGTTATACTAAAGGGGAGCCGAGGTGGCTCGATCGTTGAGTGTCTGACTCTTGATTTTGGCGCAGGTCATGATCCCGGGGTTGTGGGGTTGAACCCCATGTTGGGCTCCGTGCTAAGCATGGAGCCTGCTTAAGATTCTCTCTGTCTCTCTCTCCCTCTACTCCTCTCCTGCTCACAGAATCTAGAATAGAATAGAATAGAATAGAATAGAATAGAATAGAATAGGATACCAGAAAAAACAAGCTAATAGATAAGTATAAAAATTAAGAAGTAGGAAAAACAGCAAAGAAAGCAGAAGGAAAAATAAAGCTGAGGAAAGAAATTAATGAAAACTAAATGTAAACCAGACTTTTATCAAAGGTAAAACTTTGTCTTTTTTTACTAATAGAAATTTCTGGTCAGATTTTTTTTTTTAAAGAAAATAACTAAAAATCTCAAACTTAGAAATTATAAAAAGAAAAATAACTACAGATGTGCCAATATTAAAATGCTGAGGATGCCATGAAAATTTACATGCACATAAATTTAAACACAAAAAATAAATGGACTAATTCCTAGAAAGTCACAATTTGTCAAACTGACTTGAGAAGAAATAAAAAACCTGAATAGTTCTATAATTATTAAAGATATCGAATTGGTATTTATTTTATTTAATTTTTTTAATGTTTACTTATTTTTGAGAGAGAGAGTATGTGCACACACAAGTTGAGGAGGGGCAGAGAGAGAGGAAGACCGAGGATCCAAAGTGGGCTCCAAGCTGACAGCAGAGAGCCTTCCCCATTGCGGGTCTTGAACTCATGAACCCTGAGGTCATGACCTGAGCTGAAGTCAGACGCTTGACTGACTGAGCCACCCAGGTGCCCCTTGAATTGGTATTTAAAAATATCCCCACTTAAACCAAAATCACCAAACCCAAATGGTATCACAGAAGTATTCTATCAAACTTTTAGGAGACTAGAAGGTTAGTATTCCCAAATCATTTTGTGAGGCTAATAGAACAATGATCCCAAATCTGACGAGTATTGTACATGAAAGGAAAATTAGGGGCCATTCTTACTCTTTTTAAATTTTTTTTAAAGTTTTTTTTTTTAACGTTTTTTATTTATTTTTGGGACAGAGAGAGACAGAGCATGAACGGGGGAGGGGCAGAGAGAGAGGGAGACACAGAATCGGAAACAGGCTCCAGGCTCCGAGCCATCAGCCCAGAGCCCGACGCGGGGCTCGAACTCACGGACCGCGAGATCGTGACCTGGCTGAAGTCAGACGCTTAACCGACTGCGCCACCCAGGCGCCCCGGGCCATTCTTACTCTTAAGTGTGGATGTAAGAATCCTAAACAAAATACTGGTAAACCAAACTCACCTGTGTATAGGAAAGATACTATCATGCCAAATTGGGTTTTTCCTAGGAATAAAAAGGGGATCTAATTCAGAAGATGTATAAATATAATTTCCAGTTAATCGATTAAAGGAGAAAAACCACACTAATTATGCCAAAAGAGAAAACCAAGTAGAAGAAAAAAAATAACCATCTACACTTAAAGAAAAAAAATTCATCTGGAAAACCACAGTACAATAGTCCTCCCCTCTTATGTGTAGGGGATATGTCCCAAGACCCCCAGTGGATGCCTGAAACTGTGGATAGTACTGAACCCTATGTATACAGTTTACTTTTGAACATCTTGTGGGTTTGGACAGTTATAATAGGGTACATAATAGAAGCTATATGCCATTTAAAACTTATTGTTTATTTCTAGAATTTTTTATTTAATATTTTTGTGCTGCACAGGATCCCAGGTGACTGAAACTTCAGAAAGCAAAACAACGGATGGGGTTGGGGGGCACTACTGTATTTTCTTAGCCTGATAAGTGATAACTATCATAAACCTACAGCAAACATCATTTTAATTAATAAAGTGTTAGATATAATCACATTAAAATCAGGAGCAAGACCAAAAAGTCTAAAATCATTGCTTCTCTTCAGCAGGGAAGTAGAGGCTTTAGATAATGCATAACAGAAGACAAATCAAATTTATATAGATTTGCAGATTGCATGATTTATTTACAAAAAAATATCCATAAACGAATTACAAGAAGTGGTAATTTCACAAGGTGGTTGATTGTAATTAATGTACTTATAAAAATAACTTGCATTTCTGTATACTAGCAACAAACAAACATACCATTTATAATAGCAGTAAGTACTTAGGAATGTATCTTACAGATGATATGCAAGACCTGTATGGAAATCATTATAAAACTTTATTGGAAGTTACTAAGAGAAAACAAAGAGAAATACTATGTTCAAGAATAAGAAATTCAGTAGTATCGATGGGTCAGTTCTCTGCAAATTAATTCTAGAATCAATAAAATGTGATTCCAAATCCCAACAGTTTTTTGAGGAACTTGATAAACTAATTATATAAATTGCATGGAAGAACAAAGAACCAAGAGTAATCAGGATACTCCTGAAGAAGATGATGCCAAGGCTTGGAGGGGAGGCCTCTTACTCTACCAGACAGCGAGGCTTAAGATAGCAATGAAGACAGAGTGATATTGGAGCAGGGGTGGCCAGGTAGACCAAAGGAGTACGATAGAGAGCTTAGAAGCATTTATCTAGAGAGCCTAGATTTTTTTTTTTTTTTTTTTTTTTGTAATTTTAGAGCACAAGTGGGAGAGAGGGGCAGAGGAAAAAAGAGAATCTTAAGCCAGCTCCACATCTAGCATGGAGCCTGACACGGAGTTCGATCCCATGGCCCTGGACGTTTAACCCACTGAGCCACCCAACCGCCCCTAGAGAGCCTGGATATATGGCAAAGGTGGACCACAGATCAGAGAGGAACTCATCAGCATGTGGGAGTGCTACAATTAGGTTGTCATATGGATAAAAATAAAATGGATATTTATGATAGTGTAGATGCGATCCAGTTCTGGACAGATGAAAATCTTAAATATGAATGGTAAAATTTTTTTAAAGTTTAAGAGAAAATAGAAGTGAATAGTTCCATGATTTTAAGGTAGAAAAGGATTTCTTAATGCACATAAAGCATAGACCTTAGAAAGACTGATAAATTAGACTATGTCGAACCTAAGAAGTGCTGTTCAACAAAAGATACCATAAACAATGAAAAGATAAGTTCAAACCATGAAAGGGTACTTGAAACCTATAAACTGATTATCCAAAATTAGTATCCAGAATTTATGAAAAATTTCCACCAATTAAAAAGTAAAAGTCAAACAACCAGTAAAAAATTGTGCAAAAGACATGAACAAGGGAAAGCACGAATGGCAAATAAATATGTGAAAAGATGCTGCGGTTCCTCAATACATATGATCACGTTCCTCACCCACTAGATAAGCAAATATTATGAAGTCTGATAGTAGTAATATTGACCCCAGGCGGGGGGGCAGGGGGCCAAGGAGAATATAAATGCCTGGTGAGAGTTTAAATTGCCATAACCACTTCGGCAAGCAGTTTGTCCTTATCTTATAAAACTGAACATTTGTATATCCTGCAGTCTTATGATTCTTCCACTATGTGTATTTAGAGAACCTTGTACTTGTGAACATCTCCAATGGGAGATCTGTACCAGACTGTTAACGGTAGTGTTTGTTCAGACTGAAAATCAGCCCAAATATCCATAAGCAGAAGAATGGATAAAAGTGATATGCCACACAGTGGGGTATTATAGAACATTACCAACATATAGCCTGTACAACAGTGTAGACTAATCTTAAAATATAGTGTTGAGTAAAAACAGCAAGCCAGTAAACTGCAGTGTTGTGTCATTTTCCCCATAAAGTTCGTAAGCAAAACTATAGAATATATTGTTTAGAGACATACATTTGTAATTGGTTTTTTTTTTTAAGTTTATTTATTTTGAGAGAAAGAACGGGCATGAGTTGGGGAGGGGCAGAGAGGGAGAGAGAGAATCCCAGGCAGGCTCCGCGCTGTCCGTGCAGAGCCTGACGTGGGTTTTCATCTCACAGCCGTGAGATCACGACCTGAGCCGAAGTCGGACGCGTAACCGACTGAGCCACCCAGGTGCCCTGATTGCTCTCTAGTTCTTAAAATGGGTGATAAGGTTGTATGCTTTTGTATATATCAATTATTATCTAACCAAAAGTAATAAAAAGAAGAGATTGCTCAAAGAAGTTATATATATTCTCTACCACCCCATTTTAGAGAAGTACCCATGTGCAGAAAAGCACAAACCTAGGCAGGCCTGCACTGCTGTCCCTGGAAAAGTCTGCTTGCAAGGCCGGCCCCTGGGTGGCATCTGGGAACGTGGATTTCAGGAGGGTTCCCATCATGCCCAGAACTCATAAGAGTGGCTCACTGTGTGCCAAAGCTGCTTGTACAAACAATATGATTTATGTTAAACACTTGCTTTGCCTCTGGGTATTTGGAATTTGAGTAATTCCAGGCAAAGGCTGTTTACACGATCAGCGTCTGATAAAAAACCCTGGGCACTGAGTATCTAATGAGCTTCCTGGTTAGCATTTCACACAGCAGGGAGGGGGGTTTAATCCTGAGTGTCTCCCCTGGGACAGGACCCTTGGAAGCTTGCGCCTGGTTTCCTCTGCGCTTCGCCCCCTGAGCTTTTCCCCTTTGAGGATTGTGCCTGTGTCCTGCTGTGCTAAATCACAGCCATGAGTACAACTGTGGAGTCCTGTGAGCCCTCCCAGCGGATTATGGGACCCAAGGGTGGTCTTGTGGGCCTCTACACAACCTGTAACCTAAGATTGCAAACTCTGTTACGCAGACTTCGGGCAGGTAGGCAGCCAAACAATTAATAGGCCCCAGGCCATCCCAGGTATACTTGGTCTAATGCAACCTGGGGCAGGGGTGGGGGAGAGACATAGGGCAGAGATTTGGTTGCTTGTTGATAAAGTCAGTCCATGCAGGTTATGTATCCTGGGGAGGTTTATGAAGCAAGTAATGGCCAGAAGTGCCTTCTGAATTGCACTCTAGTTACCAGTGTTACAAGCACGTGATAATAATTGCGCGCATACATGCGTAAAGATTCTTCTAATTTGTGTAAGATTGGGTGCCAAGCACTGGGGTCAAGATTCTGTGGTCATAGGTTTCTCGATCAGTTCTCCAGTGGAGGAAATGACTGCTCTTCAGGTAAAATTGGATTAGCAGACCTCTGTTGTAAAGTCCCTAATCGCGTATGTCGTGTTCCTTCCAGAGACGTGTTACATCAGAACTTTGAGAGTTATAAGCCAGAGGTACAAGAGCTGATCTGTGTAGCTGATCGTTTGGGATCCCTGATGCAGTATGAAACGCCTGGCTTCCTGCCAAACAAGAGAATACACAGAGGTATCCTGAAACCATCCGAAAACGGACAGGTTGCTGACATAAGAGCAAGAATCGTCAAACCATGTTGCGCTTAAAAAAAAAAAAAAAAAAAAAAATCATTTGTGCTAACTCATAAATCTCCATTTGATCCGGACAAAACTGTAGAGATTCATTCACACTGAATTCTGAAAGAGAGCTTCCCATGTGGCCTTGCTGCTGTCGCCACCCTGTTGATGTAGAATATGGGTCTTCAGTTGTGGCTGTGGATGCGACGGCTCGTCCACGGGAGCGGTTTGCTTAGTGTGGGAGCGAGGGAGAATTTGAATCTCCGGTTGTTTAGGAGGCAGAGCTGGGAGGAGACAGCTTCGGGGGGGTGCCTCTAATTTCCTCTGATAGATGTTAGTTTTATGAAGACTGACACGATTGTAGCGTATCTCTGGTCTTGTTAAATTACCAATACGTACAATTCTTTTTTTTTTTTAAGTTTATTTTTGAGACAGAGACAGACAGAGCATGAATGAGGGAGGGGCAGAGAGAGAGGGAGACACAGAATCAAGCAGGCTCCAGGCTCCAAGCCATCAGCCCAGAGCCCAATGCGGGGCTTGAACTCACGGACCGCGAGATCGTGACCTGAGCTGAAGTCGGACGCTTAACCAACTGAGCTACCCAGGCGCCCTACAATTCTTTTTTTATACGGTGACTCAAGTTATCACCGAGACTCTGATGTTCCGAGGGTGAACATCAGTCCCTTGGAAGTGAACTCACAAACCCTTGTTTTCTCAATATTTCCTTCTTTCAGCCATGGGCTTGGCAGCATTGGAAGTCATGCAAGCTGTACAGCGTACGTGGACCAACTCGAAAGTTCGAATGAATGGGAAAACACGGCTGATGCAGTGGAGAGACATGTTTGACATTGCAGTAAAGTGGAGACGGTAACTAATTAAACTCATGTTTAAATAAAAATAAACTAGAAGGGTTATCATTGTAAAATAATAGAAGGCTCCTCTGGGTAACAGGTGTCTTTGGCTAGTGGAGCTGACATGAGGTATCACGCAAGTCTAGGCACATCTGTACATTACGCTGTGTTCACTACAGATGTAGCTCCCATCTGTCCCACACAACACCTTTACAGTAGGACTGTGGTCCTTACGCTGTACCTTGCACCCCGTGACATATTCATTCCATTACTGGGAGCCTGCCCCTCCCACTCAGTTGACGGGTTTCGAATTCTGTTTTGATTACTAGCAATATGCCTTGTAAGTTACTTTTTCCTCTCTACAGTTTGTCGGAAATTGCTGGCATCATTATTCTTTGAAACGCCTTCAGCCGATGTTTACGAAATATAGGAACTGACTGCTCTCAAGTTTCCAAGCACGTTTTTAAGCGAAGTGTTTTAGAAAAAGCCGTCTCTTGGAAAGAACGCATTATCTGGGGTGTACCTTTGAATGAACTGTAGTGTACTGGTCCCTTGATAGTTGAAGTGTGTGCCTGGCTAACCAGCTATGGCTTAGTGGGGAGCTACTGATATTCATTGACATGAGAAAAATACTACTCTTCTAGTAAACCTATACTGACTTCCTACTGGCTCCAATTGGAACATTTATTTGGAGTTAGCAGGTTGGTGTGGCATACTTTTAGATAATGGGCCGAGTACTTGCTTTCTCCCCACTCTTTGCAAAGACTCATCCTGTTTCATTGGTAATGCTTTTGAACATTTCTAGGTTTTATAAGTCCTCCATCTTTAACAAGCTCTGGTTTACAGGATTGCTGACCCGGACCAGCCGGTGCTGTGGTTAGATCAGATGCCAGCACGAAGTCTTAGCAGAGGTTTTAACAACCACATCAATTTAATCAGGTAGGAACCCTTTGTGCATCTTTCCTGTTTGCACAGGAGTTTGTTCTAAATAGACAGGTCATGGAGACCGTGGACGAACGACCCTTGATCCTCTCCCGGGGACTTTTTGAAAAGGGCCCACACGGATTAGTTCTGTACCTGCAGGGTCCCGCCTGCACTCCTTAGAGTGAGTCCAGCTGCAGGAAGAATGAAGTGCGTGCCATGTTCCCTCTCCAGTCTCTCCTCTTAGGAAGAGACTGTGTGATAATTCAGGTGAACAAGTGTGCAAGGGAGGGGGAGCGGAAGAGATGGAGGAGAGAGTGCAGAATCAGGAGCACTGGCACCAGGTTGGAAATGGAGGAGAGCGTAGGGACCCACAGGGAGGCGGTCCCCTCTCTGGCTCAGGTGCGAGGTCCTTCCAATAGGCCAGGTGACAATAGGAGAGAAAGGAGATGGCCACATTTGGGGGCTGGCGCTTGGGGGGAAGTGCAGGGTACGGGAGTGACTTCCTGTGCACGGTTACGAACCTGAGGTCTGAGATGTCTGTAGGGAATCTGGGGAGCGATGCCCAGGGAGCGGTTGGGTGTGTAACACGTTGTACACACGCATGCCGGTTGGATGTGTCCATCAGTATGTCGGCTGTACATGAAGTTCTGGGAGAGAGTTTTAAAACTAGGAGGCGGGGACAGAAATGTGAGTAAAATTTATTTATTTATTTCACTTTTGAGAGAGAGACAGAGCGCTAGCAGGGGAGGGGCAGAGAAAGAGAGGGAGACACGGAATCCGAAGCAGGCTCCAGGCTCCGAGCTGTCAGCCCAGAGCCCGACGCCCGGCTCGAACCCATGAACCACGAGATCGTGACCTGAGCTGAAGTCGGACACTTAACCGACTGAGCCACCCGGGTGCCCTGAGTAAAATAATATTTAGAGTGGGCAGAGGAGATGAAGCCTGTGTGTGAGCTGGACCACAGGAGAACTATCAGGAGAACCAAAGGAGAGGAGAAAAAGTCCAGGGATTCATGAAGGAAATTGGCATAAAAAGGCTGAACGTCGTAGAAGTACTTGAGGATTTTTCTCCTCATTTTGGCATCTTCGGGCCTGAGTTTGGTGCCTCTCCTACCAGGAAAAGCTGCAAGAGCTGACGGGCAATCCTGCCAAGACAGTTCTCTGCTTCTTCCATGCACCGGGTGCAAATAAGCACAGTTTCCAGACTGTTTTGCTACACTATTCTCACAGCTCTCTTACCGTTCTCTTGAATTCACTTGGAAGTTAGATGTTGTTTCTGATACAGTCCTTTCTAAAACGATTCTTAATTTTTTTTTTTTCTTTCAGGGGCCAGGTGATCAACATGAGATACCTGGAATATTTTGAGAAAATTCTTCATTTTATTAAAGATAGGATTCTTGTTTATCACGGGTAATCCTTCAATTTTCTTTTTCACGGTAATCGCTAGCTTTGGTAGAGTTTACAGCAGTTGTATCTGTGAAACTTGAAAACTAAGCCTATTGACAGACTAAACAAAGTCTATCAAATGTTGACACAGTGTTTGGAGTCGTAAAGCCTTTCGATAATGACTTACCAGCCTTCTTTTAACAGCTTTACAGAATCCATGAAATGTTTTAATCTTACGATACTGTGACTTTTCTCATCTCCTTCTCTGAAAAGCAGGACGTTTCTTTGAATTTCTTTATTAGGGGTTTCAGCCGTAATATTCATTCTCTCTCACCTGAAAGGCCATATAGTGAACCCACAGTGAACAGAACACGGGGAAGAAAGAATTCTGAATGGATAGTTATCACCAAGTAAATATAAAAGTGGCACAAAAACCTAGCAGGATATTTCCGTTTGAGCAACTGTAGAAAGGAAAAAAAAAAAAATCACTTCTGATTTCAAAATTGGTCTATGAGAATGAAGGCTTCATCACCAGATTATGACCAGAGACCCGTGCATGTATATACGACCACCGGCCAGCAATCTGTTGTTTCTCCGTTTCACCTTCTAGATGGGCTTCTATCTGTTTTCTTAATTGTCATCTGCGGCCCCAAATTCATTAGGATTAAACCATCCCCATATTTAGAAACTTTTGTTTGGGCCCACCATTTTGACTATGGAGCTACTCATAATTGAGGTTGATTCATTAAAGCTTAAGGTAATAGCAAGTAATAGGATTGTATATTATGTTTCTGTATTAATTTTACTTGCCATCTGCCTCTGTCTCTGTCTCTTTTTCTCTCTTCAAGAGCTAATAATCCTAAAGGATTGTTGGAAGTCAGAGAGGCTCTGGAAAAGGTGCACAAAGTAGAAGATCTCCTGCCAATTATGAAGGTAAGTTTATCATCAGAATCCTGGTAGGTGTTTTTAGGGAAAAAACACAACTAGAGCACTTTTTAAAGAAGAGCTCATAACCGTTTAATGCATGTGTATTAATAGTGTGCTAGAAGCACTTTAAAATTATAAGCATTCTGAGGGGCACCTATGCGGCTCAGTCGGGGGTGCGTCCCACTACGGCTCAGGTCGTGGTCTCACCGCTCGTAAGTTCAAGCCCCGCATCGGGCTCTGTGCTGACAGCTCAGAGCCTGGAGCCTGCTTCGGATTCTGTGTCTCCCTCTCTCTCTGCCCCTCTCCTCACGCTCTATCTCTTTCTCTCAAAAATAAATAAATGTTGGGGCGCCTGGGTGGCTCAGTCGGTTAAGCCTCCGACTTCAGCTCAGGTCACGATCTCACGGTCCGTGAATTCGAGCCCCACGTTGGGCTCTGGGCTGACAGCTCAGAGCCTGGAGCCTGCTTCCGATTCTGTGTCTCCCTCTGTCTCTGCCCCTCCCCCGTTCATGCTCTGTCTCTCTCTGTCTCAAAAATAAATAAACGTTAAAAAAAAAAATTAAAAATAAATAAATAAATAAATGTTAAAAAATAATAATAATAAAATTATAAGCATTCTGAAAACCCTAACGTAAACACCCTCTGAATAATAACCCAAATCACATAAAACACAGGCATCAGTCTCAAACATAAAAGCAAGGCTGTGAGGAAGCAGTTGATACAGGAAACAGAAGGCAACTTAAAAGTATATACCGTTGAATTCTGCTTCTGGTCACAGTGGAGTACTTGATAGTTGACCTCCTTTCCATACTATAACAGTTATAAAACTCCACAAAATACAAGGCACCTGTTTTCAGGGGTTGGCAATTACAAGACTGATTTTTGAGGAAAGGGAAACACTTTCTGTGAGCCCCGTGTTCACCCCAGCCTTCTACCTGGGATTATTTACTAAACCGCTGTGTATGTGGAGCCTAAACAGAGTTTGGCGGTCTTGCTGAGCTAAGGAGGCAGAGATTGGAGTTGGGGTCTGCCGAAGTGGCTGGAGTTTACAGGGCAGAGTACAGAAGAGGAGAGAGCTGCTCAAGGTGAGAAGTCCCCAGAGGTCAGCATGGGCGTTCCTTGTCACGCTTGGCTGAGAGCTGGGCTCTGCTCGCTCGGTGAGACCCAGAGGCCCTGCAGACAGTGGCTGCTATGGGCGTGAGAGCTGAACGGAGGTATGAGCGGTTTTACACCAGGGTGTGAGAGCCGAAGGGAGGTAGCCTCAGTTTTACACCACTGAGAGACATTGGAGTTGTGACCTTGCCAGAATGGAGGGATCCTGGGAGCACCCTGGGCATTTACTCACAACCCCAGAAAGGACACACTGTAGGTATAAGACCACCTAGAATGAGGTCCACATTCTAGGACAAAGGACAATTTCTTTTTCTTTTTCTTTTTTTATGTTCATTTCCTGAGAGAGAGAGAGAGAGTGTGAGCAGGGGAGGGGCAGAGAGAGAGGGAGATACAGAATCTGAAGCAGGCTCCAGGATCTGAGCTGTCAGCACAAACCCCTATGCAGAGCTCGAACCCACCAACTGCGAAATTATGACCAGAGCCAAGTTGGACGCTTAACCGACTGAGCCACCCAGGCGCCCCGAAGCACAATTTCTGAATAGATCACCCTAACGGAAAACCAAGCCTAAGAGGATTAAATGGATCTGCTAGTGATTGGATTGCCTGCCAAAACAAAACTCAACACCCTTTAAAGGAAGGAAACATAGTCTAGACTTCTTAATTATTAGACAAAGGAAGAAGCAGGAGAACGTGATCCATAACCAAAAACCAAAACCAGTTAACAGGAACAGACCCCAGGAGATCCAGAAGTTGCAATGAACTCTTTTAAAGTCTTTGTTTCATTAACATGTTCGAGGACTTAAAGGAAAACATGAGCACAGTGATGAAGAACCTGAGCAGGAGAATGGAAACTATAAAAAGAACCAAAAGAAAATTGGAGGACGCGAAAGTCAGTGGTGTCAGAGAAAACACTACTTTAGTTTTGCAAATGGCCCCAGGTTTGTGTGCCAGTCCTCAGCTTTCCTTGTCCAGAGGCTGTCTTCCAGGTCAGGATGCCTTATGAGGGTCAGTCGTCGTTCCTCAGAGGAGGCCAGAGATGGAACACACTACTCAATAATAATACGGAGAAAGGGTACTGCTAACACACAGCAGCGGGGGGAACTTTAGAAACATTATGTGGGGCAAAGGAAGTCGCATACAGAAGAGTATGATTCCATTTGTAAGAAGTTTGACTGATCTAGAGAGACAGCAGAACAGTGATGGCTTCTGAGGAGTGAGGTTTACCTGAAAGGGGTAGGAGAAAACTTTCCAGAATGATGAAACTACACTATATCTTGACTAGAATAGTAGATACATGGGTGTATATATTTGTCAAAATGCATCAAATTATACACAATACACATGAGGTTCATTGTATATAAACTTTACCTCAATGAAACATACATAAATTAACTTTCTGAGAGATTTGAGCCAGTATCATATGATAGGTAGATAGGTAGACAGACAGTAGCAATAAAAAGGAAATAGAATACTCATGATTAAAAAAAAAAAATCTCCGCTAGTTAAGACTAGTAGATTAAAGACAGATGAATATCAAATACATGTGAGCTGGAAAATCCAATCAGTAAATTCTCCCAGAATATAGTATACAAGGACAAAGAAATATAAAATATGAGAGACGATGAATGCGGAAGATGAAGAACGGACCTGATAGAGATCAGAAAGGAGAGAAGAAAGATAAAGAAACAGAGCGGTTAGTCAACAAAATAATAGAAGGAAAGCTTGTGGAGAGATGAAAAGATCAATGCAGGGCCTCCTAGATGTTCAGCATGATGCTCAATATTGACACCTAGACACATTCTGATAAAATTTGGGGACTTCAAGATTAAAGAGAGTTCCTCAAAAAAATTAGATGTAGAAGGGAGCCTGGGTAGCTCAGTCAGTTGAGAGTCTGATTCTTGATTTCGGCTCCAGTCATGATCTTTGTGCTGAATGTGGGGCCTGCTTAGAATTCCCTCTCTCTCTCTCTCTCTCTTCCTTTCTCCCTGCCCCTCCCTCTGACTCCTTTCTCAAAAATAAATAAATAAATAAAGGTAAAAAATTAGACATAGAATTATGATAAGATCCAAATACTCCCCTTCTAGGTGTATATTCAAAAGAATTGAAAGCAGGGACTTGGATATTTGTACACCCACGTTCATGGCAGTATTATTCACAGTAGCCAAGAGACAGAAGCAACCCAAGGGGCCATTAATGGATGAATGGATAAATAATATGTGGCATGGCCATACGATGGGGTATTATTCAGCCTGAAGAAGGAAGGGAATTCTAACACAGGCTACAGCACAGATGAAGCTTGAGGACATTAGGCAGAGTGAAATAAACCAGTCACAAAAGGACAAATACCCTACGATTCCACTTATATGAGGTGTCCAGAGGAGTCAAATTCATAGAGACAGAAAGTAGAAAGATGGTTGCCAGGGGTTGGGGGAGGGAGACAGAGCTTCTATTTGGGATGATGAAAAAAGTTCTGTGGAAGGTTAGTGGTGATGGTTGCAAACAATGTGAACTTTTCCTTTTACTGCTATTATTTTATTTAAATCCAAGTTAACATATAGTGTAATAATGATTTCAGGAATAGAATTGAGTTGTTCATCACTTACTTACATATAACACCCAGCGCTTATCACAAGTGCCCTCCTTAATGCCCATCACCCAGTTAGCCCATCCCCCCCCACCCAGCACCCCTCCAGCAACCCTCAGTTTGTTCTCTATATTTATTTATTTATTTATTTATTTATTTATTTATTTATTATTTTTTTTTAATTTATTTTTGGGACAGAGAGAGACAGAGCATGAACGGGGGAGGGGCAGAGAGAGAGGGAGACACAGAATCGGAAACAGGCTCCAGGCTCCGAGCCATCAGCCCAGAGCCTGACGCGGGGCTCGAACTCACGGATCGCGAGATCGTGACCTGGCTGAAGTCGGACGCTTAACCGACTGCGCCACCCAGGCGCCCTGTTCTCTATATTTAGAAGTCTCTCATGGTTTGTCTCCTTCTCTGTTTTTATATTATTTTTGTTTCCCTTCCCTCATGTTCATCTTAAATTCCCCTTATGGGTGAAGTCATATGGTATTTGTCTTTCTCTGACTAACTTATTTCACTTAGCATAACACACTCTAGTTCCATTCACATTGTTGCAAATGGAAGGATTCCATTCTTTTTGATCACCAAGTAATATTCCATTAGTAGTGCAATTGCTGGGTCCCAGGGTAGTTCTATTTTTAATTTTTTGAGGAGCCTCCATGCTGTTTTCCAGAGAGGCTGCACCAGTTTGCATTACCACCAGCAGTGCAAAAGGGTTCCTCCTTCTCTGCATCCTGGCCAATATCTGATGTTGCCTGAGTTGTGAATGTGAGCCATTCTGACAGGTGTGAGGTGCTATCTCGTTGTGGTCTTGATTTGTATTTCCCTGATGATGAGTGATGTTGAGCAGTTTTTTCATGTGTCTGTTAGCCATCTGGGTGTCTTCTTTGGAAAAGTGTCTATTCATGTCCTTTGCCCATTTCTTCACTGGATGATTTGTTTTTTCGGTGTTGAGTTTGGTAAGATCTTTAAGATTTTGGATACTAGCCCTTTATCTGATAGGTCATTTCCAAATATCTTCTCCTATTCCGTTGGTTGCCTTCTCCTACTCCTGTGGGTTTTGCTGATTGTTTCCTTCACTGTGCAGACACTTTTTATCTTGATGAGGTCTGAACGTTCTTAATGCCATTGATCTATACATTCACAAATGGTTAAAGTGGCAAATTTTATGTTACATATTTATTTTAACACACAAAGAGTAAAAAGAACATCTTCAAGCTTCCAGAAAAGAAAGAGAAAGAAAGAAAGAAAGAAAGAAAGAAAGAAAGAAAGAAAGAAAGAAAGAAAGAAAGAAAGAAAGAAAGAAAAACTAAGGAAGGAGAATTTCACTGATGCCCAACTTCCTTCCAGCAGCAGTAGTGGATTCTAGAAGACACCGAAGGGAAATTTATTTGAACCTACTCTACCAGCGTTCAAGTGTGAGGGTAAAATAAAAACTGTTTCAAACATACAGTTATTTAGGAATTTCACCAAGTGTAGATTTTCTTTGTCAAAATGATTGAAGGGCATATATACTCTCATCAAATAAGCCCAAGAGAGAAGAAAACACGAGATATAAGAAATCGTGGTGAACAAATAAACCAATGAAATGAATTGTTAACACCTGATGTTTAAAAATATGTATGTCTGGAATTAAAATACTGGATAATGTCAACATTAGAGGTTAGAGAAAGTAGAGAAAGGAAGTAAAACTGTTACTAAGGTATTTGTTTTTTCAGTGAGACAGTATAATCACTGACCCATGATATCGACAGAAAAATGCGTGTTTAAAATATCTATACTAAAAATTTAAAGGCAAACACTGAAACAACAGAGATGCAACGTATCATCGTCTAGACCTGTAGAAGGCAGGAAAACGGCATAAAGAAAACAATGTCAATTCAACTCAAAGCTTAGAAAAAGAGGGGGATAAAAAAGTAGGGTGGGCTAGGAAATGTAGGGAATGACAGTGACAAGTCAACGTGGTGTTATAATTGATCCCCTCAGTGAAAGACTGAGGATTTCAGATTGGTTTTTTAAAGTCCAGCTACATGCTGTTTGCAGGGAGAAAGGCGTACCA
This sequence comes from Neofelis nebulosa, assembly GCF_028018385.1. NCBI lineage: Eukaryota > Metazoa > Chordata > Mammalia > Carnivora > Felidae > Neofelis > Neofelis nebulosa. The sequence goes on along the minus strand of NC_080794.1, from coordinate 2,234,554 downwards.
GGCAAATGCTAATGAAAAGAGAATGTGAGTGTAGCATGTCGCTATCAGAAATATTGCAATTCAAGATGAAGTACACTTATGGGGACAGAAATCATTGTTTAAAAGTATAATCTATTAAGAAGTTACAATTTTACAAACATTGCCTCTACCCCAGATTATAACTACTCAACAATTTGGCAACAGAAGGTGGATATTTTTTTTTCTTTTTTTTTTTTTTTTTTTTAAATTTTTTTTTCAACGTTTTTAATTTATTTTTGGGACAGAGAGAGACAGAGCATGAACGGGGGAGGGGCAGAGAGAGAGGGAGACACAGAATCGGAAACAGGCTCCAGGCTCCGAGCCATCAGCCCAGAGCCTGACGCGGGGCTCGAACTCACGGACCGCGAGATCGTGACCTGGCTCAAGTCGGACGCTTAACCGACTGCGCCACCCAGGCGCCCCTGGATATTTTTTTTTCAATTAATGGTTTGAACTTTAAAACGTGAATCAGTGTTCTCCTTGTAGCTATAGTAGAGAGGTTTGATGTACATCAGATGAAATTTAAGAAATTGACATGAAGAACCAGAACTTATCCATTTCTTTTGTTTTTTTTAAGTTTATTAGGTTATTTTGAGAGAGAGTGACAGCGTGCGTGGGGGAGGGGAAGAGAGAGAGGGAGAGAGAGAATCCCAAGCAGGCTCCGCACCGCCAGCGTGGAGCCCGATGCGGGGCTCGAACTCAGGAACCGTGAGATGGCCTGAGCCGGAACCAAGAGTCGGGTGCTCTACCAACTAAACCACCCAGGCGTCCCTCCATTTCTTTCTTAATTTTTAAAAAATGTTTATTTATTTTTGTGAGAGAGAGCATGATAGGGGAGGGGCAGTGAAGGAGGGGGACAGAGGATTCCAAGCAGGCTCCATCCTGACAGCACAGAGCCCGACACGGGGCTCAAACCCACCAACCATGATATCATGACCTGAGCTGAAGTTAGACGCTCAACCGACTGAGCCGCCCAGGTGCCCTCTGATCTTACCCATTTCTGAGGAATGAGAGCAGGAAGGATCAGGTCATGAACAAAGCAGCGAGCTAATACTCTGCACACCAGGGTCCACATTCACCTCTTCCACTGTCTAAGTCCCAGGCTCTTGTCTGCTAAGAGCACTGATTCTCTCCAGGCCTGTTTCAGGGGTTATTGCAAGGACCTGATGCACTGACGCAGTGGTTCCCAACCTTCTCAAAGCTACTGTAGTATTGGGGTGCCTGGGTGGCTCAATTGCTTAAGTGCCCGACTCTTCGATTTCATCTCAGGTCATGACCTCGCGGTTTGTGGGATCAAGCCCCACGTCAAGCTCTGTCCTCACTGAAGAGCTTGGAGCCTGCTTGGGATTCCCTCTCTCCCTCTCTCTCTCTCTCTCTCAGAATAAACTTAAAAAAAAAAAAATCTACTCTAGTATCAGACACCTTTTTCACTGCATTCAAATGAAATTCATAGAGAATATATCACACCTACGCAAAATAATTCTTTAAAAGGCCAACGTAGTGCCATAAAGGAGGTCTAAATGGTAAATCATTTGTAACAGAATAGCGTCTGTGTTAGGATGTTGGATTCAGACACGTCTTCACAGAAGCCAGAAAGAAGTAGCTGGTTGCTTACTACACCTGCGGAAAAAGGGGGGTGAACAGGGCAGCTACAAACGCAGCCCCACATCAGTGTGATTTGCTGACTCTGGTATCACGAGCTGCTGGTGACAGCGTTTTTTGAAATGGTAAACTTCCAAACAGTGCCTAATAATCCTGTTTCCCCAGTTGGATGTGCTATTCGCCTTCATGGAAAATTCAGCGTGGATTAAAACTATGTTAACAAATGTTTAGTGTCTAAGTGTGAAATGGAGTCTGGTTCTAGGCCCAAGTAACTATTAAAATATTATTTTAAATGTTTTTAATGTTTATTTTATTTTTGAGAGAGAGAGAGAGAGAGTGTGTGTGTATGTGTGTGTGTGTGCGCGTGCGAGTAGGGGAGGGGCAGAGGGAGACACAGAATCGGAAGCAGGCTCCAGGCCCTGAGCTGTCAGCACAGAGCCCAATGCAGGGCTTGAACTCACAGACCTGGAGATCATGACCTGAGCCGAAGACAGACGCTTAACGGACTGAGCCACCCAAGCGCCCCAGGAATTATTAAATTGTAAATAAGTTCGTCATCTACATGGCAGTCCAGTGGGGCATTGGCAGTCATGCATAACGCGTGACTGTTCCCTGACCCCCTCCCCCCGGGACATCTAGTGTTTTCAGCCCCACCTGCTAAGTGCCAGTGGTAGCCTCCCCGCCACCCCCACGCTGTAGCCACCAGACTCTCCCATAAATTCCCCAGATGCCCCCCAGAGGGCAGAACCGCTCCACTGAGGGCCTCTGGGACATCCTGTACAGAAAGAAAACTGGCGCATGTCTTCGTTTTTAATCTCCCTCTTGTTGGTACTTTAGGCTTTTAAACTTACTCTTTTGGGAAGAATACCAAAGCAGCCTAGGGGGATTTTAACTTTATATTCTCTTTGTTTAAAAAGAAAAGCATAGTGGACTCCAAGCCTGCAATTTACTCAGGGTGCCGCCAAGAGGCCGGGCGCCTGCCCGGTGTGAGGTCCCCGCCTGTCTGACCGTGGTCCGGAAGTGACCATTCCGTCGGGGCCCTGGACACCCAGCTTTCACCCGGGACTGTGGGCATATTGATATTTTTAAGGGCATGCATGGAAGCATATAAAACACCTTTGGTTCTCCAGTGCTTGGTGCGATGTGATGTCACGACAGCTTCCACTGAAATCTGCTTTCAGTGACAAACCAAGTTAAAGTACAATTGACCGTTGAACAACATGGGTTTGAACTGCGTGAGACCACTTATGTGGATTTTTTATCTCTAAAGGCGTCACAGTGCTGTAACTATCTTCCTTGGGATTTTCCTTTTTCTAGCTTACTTTATTGTAAGAATACAGGATCCATACAACGTACAAAATGTGTGTTAATCCAGCTTTTATGTTATCAGTCAGCTGCCCATCACGTTGTTCAGGGTCCACTGGCTACCTCAGCTTCCCTTGAGGCAGCTTATCAGCATATAATGTGGTCTGGAGGCCACTGCCACTCCCGGCTCAGTAACTCCTGCCGGGCCCTCCCCTCCCAGCTGGTTTCCTCCTCTGCAGGATTGAGACTATGCCAGAAAACATACCTGTCTTACCGGTATGTTGTAAGCATCAGATGAGAAAATAGCGTGTAGTAAGTGTTAACGCATTTCTTCCCCTAAAAGCCCTTTCTTGGGGCGCCTGGGTGGCTCAGTTGGTTAAGTGTCCGACTCTTGATTTTGGCTCAGGTCTTGATCTTGTGATCTGTGACATCGAGCCCCACGTCCGGCTCTGCACTGAGCGTGGAGTCTGCTTGGGATTCTCTCTCCCTCTCTCTCTCTGTCCTGCCCTGCTGAAGTACGCACACACACTGTCTCTCTTTCTCAAAATAAACTTTAGGGCACCTGGGTGTCTCAGTCGGTTAAGCGACTGACTTCGGCTCAGGTCATGATCTCACGGTTCGTGGGTTCGAGCCCAGGGTCGGGCTCTGTGCTGACCGCTCAGAGCCTGGGGCCTGTTTCGGATTCTGGGTCTCCCTCTCTCTCTCTGCCCCTCCCCCACTCACGCTCTGTCTCAAAAATAAATAAACATTAAAAAAAAATTTTTTTAAATAAATAAACTTTAAGAAAATAAAATAAAAGCCCTTTCTTCATGAAAGAGTTCCTGTTCCTGTTCCCAGTGCTGGCTCTGATCACCTGTGCCTCATGTCTGTTTGACCGAGGTCCTTCTCTGGACCATTAGTGACCACCTAATTAGTGACCACTAGGGGTCTGCCTAGTTTAGACAACCTTTCCCCTGGTAGTGGCTTATGTAAAGCACAGCGTCTTCTTATTTTATCCTTGGTTCCTTATCAGTTCGAACAAAAACAGCTGGCAAGACTAAATAATTGAACCTGGGGAGGATTTTTCCGGACTGGTGACAAAATCTATTAGCATTTTGGTTTTGCTAAAAATATTTTCCTCTGAAACTGCCTTCCTACTTGTCACCCCTGAAGGCCATTCTTGGCCCTGTGTCGTCCCTCTAACATACTTTTCTGTGGTCTGCAGAGCTGTGTGTGCACATGTGTGAAATTCTCGATTTGACAGATGGAATTCTGAGTACTTTTCGGGACAAATCAGACTGCCTCGAAGGAGCGCGAGCATGAGCACAAGGTGTTTTTCGAGTTTTGGGGGTATTAGGCACAACTGTCCTGCTAAGAATCCCAAGGTGCTGCCAGTTAAGATGATGAGAAACCCAAAGGCGCTCTCAGAAGTGAGCAGCACGCCCGCTGACTCGGGGAGCTATAAGCCTGGTGTGCTGAGCTTCTGTGCTGGCCTCTCGTGGGGGCCCCGGGGCAGTGCAACTTGACCCTGGGCTCTGTGTGGGGCCATAGGGACTGGCAGAGGGCCCTCGGTCACTGTAGAGGTAGGCGTGGTCATGGTCACTTGTGTCGGGAACTTCGGTGACCCTTCTGAAAAACATGGAAATCAGGGGTCGCCTGGGTGGCTGGTCGGTTAATCGTCCGATTCTCGGTTTCAGCTTAGGTCATGAGCCTTACAACCGGCTCCGCCCTGCTTGGGAATCTCCTTCTCTCTCTGCCCTTCCCCTGCTTGCGCTCTCTCTCTCTCTCTCTCTCTCTCTCTCTCTCAAATAAGTAAATAAATAAATAAACTTCAAAACATGGAAGTCAGAGTCAATGCTACAGAATAGCAGTTGGGGGTTTACAATGAGTTATACGCTAGTAATGTGAATTTGTTTTCCCCGAAAGCAGTTTAATACTAAAACGAAGGATGGGTTCACTGTGAACACGAAAGTTCCCAGCCTCAAAGATCAAGGCAAGGAATACGATGGATTCACAATCACGATTACGGGGGACAAGTACGTATGCTTCCTAAGCATGGGCGTGAAGGCGGGCTGGTGTGAGGAAGTGCGCATGCACCTGATTATTGCCACGGGAGGTTAGACCTACCAGACTTTTGCTTTATCCTGAAATGAAAATTGTCAAGGTCCAGCGTGCAGCTATAGCCAGTTATGTTTTTAACGTGACTTTTAGAGTATTACGCCAGCAGACATTCGACTGTGCTGCTATCTAACAACTTTCTAGATATTAAGTATAATGTCTAATGTGCTTTGTGGAAAGCATTCTTCTGGGTTCTTAAAGTTCCTTGTGGGCAACACTCTTAATGACAAAACGAAAAAAGATGACAGATCGGCAGATAGAAAGCCATTGTAAGATTTTTTTGGATATAGGTTTTAATATGTTATGAGATTAGTGCAGCCTTATTATGGAAAATTTAGAGGGGCGCCTGGGTGGCTCAGTCGGTTAAGCCTCCGACTTCAGCTCAGGTCATGATCTCGCCGTTCGTGAGTTCAAGCCCCGCGTCGGGCTCTGTGCTGACAGCTCAGAGCCTGGAGCCTGTTTCCGATTCTGTGTCTCCCTCTCTCTCTCTGACCCTCCCCCGTTCATGCTCTGTCTCTCTCTGTCTCAAAAATAAATAAACGTTAAAAAAAAATTTTAGAATGCACAGATAGGCAAAGATAAAAAAGAAAATCATTAGGTTGTTTTCCTTAAAAACTGAGGTTGTACTCCACATTGTTTTATAACCTGTTTCTTTTCTACCCTTACCATTACCTGATCATGAACATTTTCTCATACTCTTATAAGCATTTGTAATGATTACAGAGTATTTCATTTGATGGATATTTTTGAGTTTCTCTTACTACTTTTCTGTTACTGACCATTTAGAGTGTTTCTCATTTTCACTTTATAAAATATAGCACTGCAGTGACCGTTTTCATTAACCAGTCTTACTTATATCTGAACTCCAAGCTTCACCTAGGAGCCTCCATATCCCTTGAATTTTGGGTGTACCCCCCCCCCAACCCATGTGCCACCCTCCCCCACAGCACAAGTAGATTCAAAACTGGTGTCTCCGTCCCCGTCTCCTGGTGGCTCCCCACTGCAGACCCTCCACTGCCTGTGGATACTGAGACCACCTCCCCTGCCAGACACGAAAGACCTTTTGTGATGCAGCCTCGAGCAACATTTCCTGCTTGAACTTGGCCTGCTGATTCAGCTGGGCTGCTTGTTCCCTGCGGTCACCTCCCACCCCCTGCTTCTGAGCCTCTCTCACTCCCGTCCTGATTTTCAAATTCAGGCCCCTTCCTCCATGAAGCATTTCCTGTTTTCGTCCATGTCTTTCCAAATTAGACCTAATCTCCCTCTTTTGAACCCTGAGGAACTAGGTGATGCATATGGTCTTATAATAATTGATGGCCTCAGGGCTCTGTCCCTTTCCCAGTAAATGCAACAGCTGTGCTGTGTTCTTCTTTACAAGATCTAAGAACTGTTTAGTTATATGATAAACGCCTGTTGCCTCAACTTTCTATCCTCCGTAGTACCTGGCGTGTAGCCAGGTGTGCAGCAAAAGCTTGAAAAGACATCTTGGAGTCCTTGAACTTCTTCTGCGCACAGTGCTGGCTCCCGATCTTCAGTCATAATAGGGTGGCTGTCTGAGAAAATATTTACTATGCCCTCATTTTTACGATGTGTAGTTTCCTTCTATATTAGCTTAAGCTCCTATAGGTACACGTGGTTAGACTGAACAGAATATTGTATTTTGTGAAAAAATTGCATGCTTAGGGAACACGCCTTAATCTGGCTGTAGTTAGGTGGGATACACTCTCACACGTCTTGTGCCACATCGACCTACTGGTTCCTTCCTTTTTTTTTTTTTTTTTTTTTTTTTGCTTTCTGTGTTTGGCTCTTTGAATTGTATGATACGTGCCTCTGACACACATTGTTGTATTTTTAGGGTTGGCAACATACTGTTTTCTGTGGAAACACAAACCACAGAAGAAAGAACACAATTATATCATGCCGAAATAGATGCACTTTATAAAGATCTAACAGCAAAAGGAAAAGTACTGATCCTTTCATCAGAATTTGGGGTAGGTTTTTTGGTTTTTTGGTTTTTTCCATTTTATCCATGCTTCCTAGGATTCTTTTGTAACCTTTTTAAAGCCTCTACCCTTTCGCTGGTATTGTGCGTGCACCTTATGCTTGAGATCGGTTTTCATTGATGACCTATAAATACTTCTTTTTAATATTCTTATGGAAACAATTACTGTATTTAGTAATGATAGTGACTGAGGAAGGGCAATGATACATTTATATAGTTGCTATAAGTCTGGGCTTTCTCAAGATTGAAGTGAACAAGTCGGTCCAGAGTGACAGCAGCCCATGCTGCACTCAGTGGGCCTTTCCTGGTCTGTGACCTCTTCCCTCCGGGTCCCACCCCAACTCGAGGGGTCTCCTTGGAGGCAGGATCTGGCCTGCCCCCTTGTTGATAGCAGCTACCGCTGTGCTGAGAGTATCCGCATTCTGGAGTGGATATCCGTGGTCCTTGGGAAGTCCGTTCATTTCTCGTGCATTCAATCAGTTCATGCCTACAATTAAGCATTCAGGTTTTTACGTAATTAAGTGTATTTATCACGTAAATCTCGGCGCAGAGGGTGTGCCTATCAGAATCTTGGGAAACCATCCTCAGCATTAATAAGCGCTTTGTTTTGTTTAAATCTTAATATATATTTTGACGTGTCAAGTAACATTAAAGGAGGCTGAGATTTTTATGTTTATCAGAGAAGGTTTCAGTTTTAACAACAGCTCAGAAAATATTGCTCGAAACCAAACTGTATGCATACCCTTTCATTAGGAAGAAGTGGTAGCGGGTGCCTGGGTGGCTCAGTCGGTTAAGCGCCCGGCTCTTGGTCTGGCTCAGGTCACGATCTCGCGGTTCATGAATTCAAGCCCCACGTCGGGCTCTGCACTGACTGCGGGGAGCCTGCTTGGGATTCTCTCTCCCTTTCTTTCTGCCCTTCCCCTGCGCACACACACACACACACACGCTCTCTCTCAAAATAAATAAATAAACTTAAAAGCATTTTTTTTTAATAAAAGGAAAAAATGGCAGCAAAGAGTATGAAGTATTCAAGAATGGGAACGTAGGTTCCTGTAGGAGAGGCATGAAATAACCCTTTCCTTGATGTAAACGATTCTTATGTCTTGTCACCTCGTAAGAAACTAGTGTATAATCTAGTATTTAAATTCATGAGCATGTGTCTTTTTTTTTTTTTACCCCCTAGGAAGCTGATGCTGTTTGCAACTTAATCTTATCCTTGGTTTACTACTTTTATAATTTAATGCCACTCTCTCGAGGATCCAGGTGAGTGATACCCTATAATTTAAAACTGTTTTTAAATAAAAGTTTTTACATTGAAAAAACATACTCTTTTTTGCTTGTACTACATACCCCCAGGCAATGGCAAGAAACTCCCTTTTGTCTTTTCCAAAATCCACCCAGATATTATGTCCTCAATCTACCATATCATTTAAAGAATTATGAAAGATTGTTCGAAGATAGTGTGCTTAAGTTTTACAGGTTAGGGGGGCATCTGGGGGGTTCGGTCAGTTGACTGTCCAACTCTTAATTTTGGCTCAGGTCATGATCTCACAGTTCATGAGATTGAACCATGCCTTGGGCTCCGTGCTGACAGGGCGGAACCCTGCTTGGGATTGTCTCTCTCCCCCTCTCTTTCTGCCCCTCCCCTGCTCCTTCTCGCTCTCTGTCTCTCTCTCAAAATAAACACACCTGAAAGAAATCTTAAAAAAAAAAAAGTTTTACAGGTCAGGGATTCATTCATTCAACACAAGTATATTGAAGGCCTACTATGTGCATGCGTTGTACTCACTGTATTTTAACTTCTCGTATTGGCCCAGACTGTTACCCTTCCTTCTTCTCCCCTTCCTCCCAGTTTTTGCCCATCAGTTTTATACTTTTTGATTACCAACCATTCCATACTACTTTTATTATTGTGAACAAATTCTCACTACTTATGAATCCATCAGGAGCCTTTCAGGTGTCATTAAGACGGAGGGGTGAGTCTGCAGAGTTTTCTGTTTATTCTCTGAGCCGTAGATCAGGGAAGGGGCATGTGCTGTTGCTGGCACAGACTTGAATTCACGATATTTTGGCCAAAATAATATACTTGAATGTCCTTAGCTTCAATACTTTAAAAGTAAAGCTCTCCTAAACATGGAAGTAAGTTTTGCTGTGAGAAGGCATGGAGACAAACCAAGAGCGTAAATATTGTGACCTCAGCCTAACTGTTATTAGGGTGCGCACTGAACGTGTGATGTGAGCACGCCCCTGCCCACCCCCTTTTATCAACCACCTAAGCAGGCTCCGCGAGGATAGCCAGCATTTTCCGTTTTGTCCTCACAGCAGCTCTGCTGGCTCGTGGTGACACAGGAGGGGGGTGACCTACAACTATAATCACCTGCACTTCTCCCCCCCCCCCCCCCCCCCCCCCCCCCCGAGCCTACATGTATTCAGTCCCTAATCCGGTTGGGTCTGTCCTCTCTACTGCTCGCAGCTACTGCCACAGTTCAAACCCTCGTCACCCATACCTTTCTGGCTAGTCTCCCTTCTTCCAGGCTTTCCTCCTTCCCCTCTCTGCCCCAGTTCTTTTGTTTGTTTGTTTGGTTGGTTTTAATTCCAGTACAGGTAACCTACAATGTTACCCTGGTTTCAGGTGAACAACACAGTGATTCAGCCTCTCTGCCCCCGTTCTTTGTACCTAGCGGCTCAGGTGCAAACTCGGGGTCGTCACGCATAGTGCCCGTCCCATCTGATCCTAGCTTGCCTTGGCCTCCTCACCGCCCTCCTTCCTCTGCCCTTTTACTGCCCTGCGGAGCTTCTCAAGGGTCTTCCCGTTGCCCTGTCCTGCACGGCTGCCCGCCATGCCTCACCCCTTCGTGTCCACGTGTGCTCTCCCTCTGCGCCAGCTACTTCCCTTCCTTCTTCTCTGCCCCCTTTGCTCCACCCCAGCCCTGAAGGTGTAGCCTGCATGCATGCCCTTGGCCTCCGTGGGGTCGTCCCCTTGGGTGACCCCCAGGCTTCGCTCACTGCACACGGGAGGCTTTGTCTGCAGCTCTCTTGCTGTCTGCCTCCCGGGTCTGGCTGCTTGCTCTCAGAGGCCAGAGCCTCATGCTGGTTATCTTTGCCCAGGGTGCCCTGCACAGGGGCACACATAGTCGGTGTGTACTAAATGTCAGAAGCAAGAGAGAGTCTGTTACATGCCAGGAAGGAAATTTACATGACGCGTCAATTTTCCAAGCAGGCTGTTAGCGCAATCTGAGAAGGTGTTCTGCTTTTCTTCTTTGTGGGCCAAAGGTTTTAATGCTTAAACAATACGATTAATATGTTTATATTACAAAGTGTATTGTATATATGCATTTTAAAAGCCACACTGGGTGCAGTTGCTGGAAATAGAAGCAGACACATTTTCTAATTCATTACTTTATAAGAATAGAAAAGCCAGGTGGGAAGAAAACTGCTAAATAAAAGAAACACTTTTTCCTCAGAAAAAGAATATTCTGGGGGCGCCTGGGTGGCTCAGTTGGTTGAGCGTCCAACCCTTGATTTCAGCTCAGGTCATGATCTCACGGTTCCTGGGTTCAAGCCCAGCATCAGGTTCTGCGCTGACAGAACGGAGCCTGCTTGGGATTCTCTGTCTCCCTCTCTCTGCCCCTCTCCTTCTTGTTCTCTCTCTCTCTCTCCTTCAAAAATGAATAAACATTGAGAAAAAAAAAAAGAAGAATGTCCCGAGTCACATTTACCCTTAAAATAGCGAATCTGTAAATATTTTTATTGGAGTAAATTAGTAAATATTTTTAAGACAAACTATTTTGAAGTTTAATTTCTAGAGAATTCTTAAAAGAGATAAAATGCCGTCTTCCATGGTGGAAAATCCATAATGAGGTTTCACACAGTACCTGTCCGTGGACTGGGACTGACTGGTCGTTGTTCTTTGTTTAAACAGTGTGATAGCTTACTCCGTGATCGTGGGAGCATTGATGGCAAGTGGAAAGGAAGTAACAGGAAAAATTCCCAAAGGGAAGGTACATTGACCCTGGAAGGGCGGATGGCGGGCTGAGCGCTGAAATTCCAGTCCTTGGGTTTTTGCGGTGCGGTCCAGAAGTTAAACAGATCTCCGAGGGAGCCTTTCTTCTCCCCCACACTAATGCCATCCCTCAACTTCCTTCTTTTTCAGTTAGTCGACTTTGAAGCTATGACAGCCCCGGGTTCAGAAGCCTTTAGCAAAATAGCCAAAAGCTGGATGAACCTGAAAAGGTAACTGTTTGGTGGGGGGTCAACAAAAAGACGTTTCCTCCGAAGTAGGGAGGGGACTTCCTGCTCCTTTTGGGGCTGTGCGAGACTGGGGCTGTGCTCCCTTCGCGAGTTCTCACTCTGCCTGTGATGGAATCCACGTTGCCAGGGGGCGTGTAAGACCCCCTGAAAAGGGGGAGTCCACAGATGAAAAACAAATAACGAATAAAAGGCAAGGGCACTGGTGTGGGAGAGAAAAGTTACAAACGTCTTCCTTATATATAATCAGGGATTTGTCTCTCTTGGCTAATTTTTACCCTTTATCCCAAACTGCTAGGGTTCAGGAGGGAATTGGAGGAGGGTGAGCTGGACCCATTTCAGACTTACTCTGAGTGGGTGCACTTTGCCCATTCAGCCGCATTTTTACTGCACTGTAGACTTTGAGAAGGTGGCACTACATTGTAACGTAGGCAAGGAATACACGTGAGTGGTTAGTAAATACTAGTAAATGCTAACCGGACATCATCCCCAGCGGCTACCAGGAGAAGTCCAGCACCCTCCTGCCCTTTCCCGATTCTTGTTTCCAGGAAATTTGGGACGAAATTAACCTCGTAGGTGCTTTAATAGTTCATGAACAACAAGCAAATCTCACTGTTTGACCCCATTTATTCTTGCTCCTTCCCCGTGTGTTTTACGTCACCTCCAACTTTGCCTGTCCCATCTATTAGACATAACAGCTGCTCTAAAAATTGCTGGGTGATTTGCGCTCTGTTTCAGACAGAGAAATCCATGTCTGTAGTGCACTCTTGTTCGATTTGTAAGTATTCTATTAGCTTTGTAACGATCGCTGCTAACGGTCACCCTTCGTTCCAGTATATTCTCGTTTCAGGATTGCTCTTCTCACATGTTTTAGTAAGAGGACCAGAAGGTCAACGATATGGCTTCTGTTAACACGGTTTCATAGTGTTAACCCTTCAACAAGTCTTTAAGGAATGAATAAAAAACTACCTCCCACTGAGCAGGTGCCCTTTCACCCCACCCTTTGGCATCCATTGTCTCCTCCTTTGCTCAGGGTGACTCTGTGAGTTAAGGAGACTGTCCCCGTTGCTACTGATAAGAGTAGGGGCTGGAGAAAGTCCCCTTGCCAATAAGGAGCGAGGTGGGCCTGGGCCCCGTGTCTCTGATTCAAGTCTAGCATGCGCCCCGACGGGACGTGTGTGTGTCACAGTCACGTGTACATCAGAGTTTAATTTTCCTTCCCGAAGACTCTGGTTAACACTCTGCAAGCAGCTCGTTGTGGGAGCCGACAGGTATCCCAGCCCACCGCAGTAGAGGCATCCGTTCTGTTCACAGCGCCTCTGACGTTACACACACGGGGTTGTTGGAAAGAGAGTAATGTCATAGGAATAAATATAAGCTTTGCCACTTTTGGTAAATCTGTGTTAATTTTTCTCTTCCTTCTTTGTGTTTCTCTTTTGTAGTATTTCACCTTCTTATAAGAGTCTCCCGTCCGTGTCAGAGACGTTCCCAACGTTAAGATCAATGATCGAGGTGCTAAACACTGACTCCTCTCCACGTTGTCTTAAGAAACTCTAGTCACGCTGTGGTATTTATACAAGTAAAGGGCCGGACCTCTTGCTTCCTAAGTTATTTTTTAAAACATGGCATTCTAAAGAAACTAGGTCCTTTATTACTTTTGATACCAATTTTTGATAGGAATTGAATACTTGAAATCATTTTCTTTACTTTTGTGAACCATAACAAAAATCACGGAAGAGGGTTTTGGGGGGAAGAGAGCTGGCTCCGTGTCGGGGCAGGAAAGCGTGTCTAGAGGTCACCAGCCTCGTCGGCTTCCACCCACAATGTCATACGGCTCCTTCCTTACGGCCGAGAAGTTCGCTTGAAAAGCCAAACATCGGTCATTAAAAGGAACAAAACCAGCCACAGCACAGGAGTGTTTCCATTCCTTTAGAGATCTGGGTATTTTTCAAAGACCTCCTTTATGTGCACATCGTGGTAGGCCATCTTGTTTCCCCTCACGTGACCTTCACGCGTGCGACCCCCGTTTTATTCGAACGATAGGACACTCGCGGGCCACCACCGTGCCCCACAGCGCTCACAGCCAGGGACGTCTATTGTGACTGATGCAGACTGTATTTGCCAGTGACCCAAACACTGGATTATGGAACCATGTTTTGTTTCGGTTTTTTTTTTTTTTTTTTTCTCTGTGTTGGAAAAAATAAACGAGGGGTGGTTTCTATAACTCACCGGTTTTTGACACTGGATTACGTATGTTTTTATTCTGCGAACTAGTGTCACTTACAGGTGTAAAAACGTTCGGGAAGTGAATGATGCCCCCCCTCCCCCCCCCAACCGAGGCAGGGTGAATGACAGTAAAATGGGTTCATTAAATTGTTGCCATTTCCAGATCAGAAACTGTTCGCTGCTCCCTGCTATTTACTCCTTGTCTTGAAATCTCACGTAAGGGGTAGCACGCCAGGACATCGTGCTTGACTTTAGTGACGCTGGACGTGAGCCGTTATGTGCCCGGCTCGGTAGAACCCAGCTTTTGATCAAGGTGACCTGTCCTTCGGCCGCACGCTGTCCGCGCGTTGACACGGCTTCACAGCAGCCACTGAGTGTGGCTCCCGTTCGTGTCTCATCTGGTGGCCACCAGAAGGGGAGGGAATAAGGGTCTACGTTGTCAGGCACACCCCATCTTGTGAACAGATTTCGCCTCCACAGGTCAGTCTTCTCCTGACGCCGGCATTGCGCCCACAGAGGGCAAGCGTCTGTTCTCATTCCACAGGGGGAGGGAGTTGAGGCTCTGGGCCGGGAATGACTCTCCCAAGAGATCGAGCTGGTGAAGCCATGGTCCTCGCTAAACCCAGGGCCTGCCTTGCCCCACCACGGTCTCCGGAACCAAAGACTCAATCCTCGGGCTTTTCCCAAGACTCAGAGACGATGTCACACGGCACCGTGCAAAGTCCCGTGTATTCCGTTTCTTTGTACTCTCGGCTTCATGCTGTTCGAGCAGACGGGTCTACCTGCAAACTCTGAAACCACAAAAGAGCTCCTCCAGAGATGCTGTGCGTTGCACAGCAGGATGGCGCTGGCGGGGCTTAAACAAAGTAGAAAGGTACAGGCTTTTAACCTTTCTGCCCTTTTTGCTTATTTTCTCAAAGCCAGAATTCTTCACTTTTATCAAAGACCTCCCTTCACTTTATTGCTCGCTCTTTAAGATTTTGAATTACGAGATACTGATGTTTCAACTGGGGGAAATGGTCCAAATAAATTAGCTGACTTTTCTAAAATGCAACGATGCGTCGAACCCCCAGAATTGGAATATATCTTTCTTGAAACTTGGTTTACCAACTGCAAATGCCTACCTTTGCATTTTTATTTCAATAGCCCCGTTTCGCTTCATTCAAGTAAGGTGATTATCACATCATCAGAAATACTGACGTGCTAAATTCTGTGATTTCAAGATGTTTTGGGAAAACATTCCGTCTCCTGCCCCAAGTCCCACAACGCTTGGGCCAAGTTGACTGTGGTCCGAACTGTGTTACGTGCAGTTTTGTTTGGTGGCCAAGAAGGTACTAACCGCTGGGGCGCTGTCACGAGAAGCTTTGGAATGCATTTTTATATCATGATATTTCAAGTTTTCGCCTCTTCTATTAAATTGAAAAACTGTGCCTAAAAATCAACCAGAGTTGCATCATACAAGTTATTCTCTGTTTAAAGCTTTTTTACAGAACATAAATCTCTGTCTTAAAAGTCAGAATTTGGTTTGCTTTTATCCTTAAAATTTCACATCAAGACCTTTTGATCCTTCTGAGGAAACAAGACTGCTGTTTGTTTTATCTGTTTCATTTTTGTCTTGGTAGGTACACGTATCCTTTTGGTTTTATGGCATAATGTTAAGCCCTTCCTGATAGGTGTGTGATACCCTCAGCCTCGTCCCCCTCCACCTCCGTGATGAACTGGAAATCCCACGTTTGAGGTCATCTCTGCCCAGGTCAGATGCGAGTGAGAGGCTGTGTTCCCAATGCCCTGCAGGTCGGGCCACAGGTAGCTAGTGGCTATTATATGGGATGACACAGCCTGGAGAGACCCTAATTAGACTTTAGGATTAAAGTTTTTTCCACAGAAATATTCCCAAGTGATGTTCTCTGGTGGTAACTAATATTATTATGTCACAGAACTTGTAGGAGTAGCTGAGCTTTATTTGTAAAATTGCTCCTAAGAAACAAAAGATGCCAACTTTCCAAAGACTTAAAAAGATCTTCTAGATAAGACGTGTTGGTCAAGTAGGAATTTTATGTGGAATTTTCCTAATATACTTATCTTCCAGTAATTTGGAAATAAGGAAGTGAGATTTATGTGGATCAGACCAGAGATTAAAAGGCCAGTATGTCCCCAACCAGATTTGGCCGTATTCATGAACATAGCTTAAGTTGTCCGTAATGGAGCTGCTCATTCCTTGCCCTGAAGTCTGTCCCTTCCCCACTCTTCCTCTTTCAGAAATGGCATCCTTCCACCCAGTGGCTCCAGCCAGAAACCCAGGTGGCCTCCTTGGGTCTACACTGGCTCTTCCCTAGTTTCCAAATCACCACCCAGTTCCACATCCCATCCAATACAATTTACTTCTCTAAATACCCCAGAAAGGTTCATGTCTAGCCGTCACTGCAGTCCTGCCCCAGCCTAAGCTATTTAAATGTACTTTAAAATTAAATAAAAGTAGGGGCACCTGGCTGGATCCACGGGTAGAGCATGTGGCTCTTGATCTCAGGACCATGACTTCTAGCCCCACATTAGCGTCGAGGTTACTTTTAAAAAAAATTAAAAGTGAATGCTTTTCCCTCACCTGCATTTCAGGTGCATTCCCTCACTAGCCCCATTTCAAGTGCTCAGTATTGGGAAGGGCAGATACAGAACATTCCCATCATCACAGAAAGTTCTACTGGGTGGTGCTGTCACCCTAAAGAGAGGAACAGCCCCTCCACGTTTCTTTTTTTTTTTTTTTTTAATTTTTTTTTCAACGTTTTTTATTTATTTTTGGGACAGAGAGAGACAGAGCATGAACGGGGGAGGGGCAGAGAGAGAGGGAGACACAGAATCGGAAACAGGCTCCAGGCTCCGAGCCATCGGCCCAGAGCCTGACGCGGGGCTCGAACTCACGGACCGCGAGATCGTGACCTGGCTGAAGTCGGACGCTTAACCGACTGCGCCACCCAGGCGCCCCAGCCCCTCCACGTTTCTGTGGGACAGTAATTACAGTGGGAGTCCCTGTGGTTTGAAGCGAGTCCAGGCATACACCACCCATTCCCCTTCCCTCTTCCAGCTGCTGGCCTGTCAACACTCCACAGAGTCCTGGCATCTACCGGGCGCCATGATGACCTGCAGGACTGGGCCAAACTGTCCAACTGCTGTGGAGGTTCCCCTGTTGGCCATTGCTTCTCCATTCTCAGTGCCAAGGTTTGCCGCCATCTTTCCTGGGGGGACTCAAACCAGATGCTTCCCTCTACAGGGTGAGAGACCCTTTTGGAACTAACACATTTTAGCACTTAGGTACCCAGGTTGGCATTTTTCTTAGCGTTGTACATTATTAGCTTCTTTAATCCTCTCGAAAACCCCCATG
The DNA here is from genome assembly GCF_028018385.1 of Neofelis nebulosa. Classification (NCBI taxonomy): domain Eukaryota; kingdom Metazoa; phylum Chordata; class Mammalia; order Carnivora; family Felidae; genus Neofelis; species Neofelis nebulosa. Next base: position 2,217,680 of record NC_080794.1, on the reverse strand, counting down.
AGGTAATTAATGTGTGCCTGTCATAGTCTGTCGATAACCAATGTTAGGGTTGGACCAGCCCTTGTGGTTCTTACTGTGATTTCAGGGGCCCTTCAGCGATAACCATCGAGGAACTCTGAAAAAACCAAGGTTTATTATTTACAGGACCTAAAATTTACATAGGACACACAGAACCACGCAACAAGGTTGTGGCAAGGTCCAGCAAGCATGGACCTAGGGTTCTGTTCTTATTAGGGTTGAGGATGGGAGGACGTAGGGTTTCACGGGCTCACTCTTTTATTATTATTAAATGCAACTCTACAGATACCGTAAGAAGGAGCAAATTTGTCAAGGCCTATGATCTCAGCCAAGACTAGGAATTGTCACTTACGAGGGTCAGAATTTAAAATAATACATCTCTGTCCAGAAATGGATTCTGAATCGGTGAATCCTTTCATTAGCAGGCGTAAGTCTAGAGCGTTCTATACATGCACATTAAGTCCTAAATTACCGGTTTGGTGTAGAAGTAACTTCCGAAGTCAAGCAACCTTCTGCTTCAGGCAAATATGTGTGTTTACCCACCCCACTTCACAAAGGTTTAAAATAACGCGTACAAATACATATGACACCAAAGAATAATATCAGCGGCGGAACAATAACTCCATAAACTGTACGCTTAAACGTGTTTTGTATAGACACCTTGTCATGCTTCTAGCACTTGAATGGCTTCTCAAGGTCACGCGAGCGGGGCTGATAAGGCTGGTGGCAGCCTTCAGTAAGTTGGCACCATCGCCCATCCTGTCGCACAGAACGTCCCCAAAAATCCCGCCGCCGACCTCCGTTCTGCCCCAATCGCGGGCCTTATCGGTTTCAGGCTAAAGGGCCCCGCCCACCCACCCATAGTGCTCTTGGCCATTCACTTTCTCCTTCCACCTCGTCTCCGTACTTCTTAAGAGGAAACACTCGTGCGTAACAATAACAGTCCTGATGCTGCACGGCCAGTGCGGAGTGTAAAGGAGCCATTCTTTTCTCTCTCAAAATCTCGATGCAAGTACCGCACACGTTTGAAGAAGGCACACGTACGTTTACGCACGGAGGAAACGCCACAAACCCAACCCACCTTTATAGCCACCATCGAGATGAAGAAGCAGCATGTTACCAGCACCCCCAGAAATTTACATCCACCTACGTATACAGGCATCCATGAATATAGGTCATAAATTCTATAGAAATGTAACGAAGGCTACAAGCAGCTCTTTAATGCCATTTCATCACAGTATTGACCCAAGTCAGTTAAAACCTTCTGACCTAAGTCTTCCTTCCCTAGCTGTGAACTACGTTTGTTTTATAAAGCCTTTACAAAGGCTTTATGAAGCCATTTGCTCTTCTCCATAATGCATCATCTTATTAACATCGGTCCATTCTTCCTTACAGATGTTTTCATTTTTTTCAATACATGGCAGAATCTGGCTGACACCCAGTGCATTACCTACCTACCCTTTCAGTTTTGTGTCGGCAATAAATGATTTCTTAGTGGGATTAGTCCAATAAGAAAAAGCGTATGTTCGCTCAGGCTTATTCCAGACCTTATGCCTCTAAAACATTTCTTTTTTTAAAAAAAATTTTTTTTAACGTTTATTTATTTTTGAGGCAGAGAGAGACAGGGCATGAACGGGGAAGGGGCAGAGAGAGAGGGAGACACAGAATCCCAAGCAGGATCCAGGATCTGAGCTGTCAGCACAGGGCCCTACGCAGGGATCGAACTCACGAACCACGAGATCATGACCTGAGCCGGAGTTGGACGCTTAACCGACTGACCCACACAGGCACCCCTAAAACATTTTTCTAAAGTTCTCCTAACATGACACAATTGATATTCTATTTCTGTTTGTGATTTTAAAAATGCACTGCCTATGAACATTTGCATCTTCAGTGCCTTTAGGTAACCAGTAAAATCTTGGCTGCTGCAATTCATTTAGTATCAACATTTTCATTAAAAAGATCTTCATCTGGGGCACCTGGGTGGCTCAGTCAGTTAAGCGTCCAACTTCGGCTCAGGTCACGATCTCACGGTTTGTGAGTTCGAGCCCCGCGTCGGGCTCTGTGCTGACAGCTTAGAGCCTGGAGCCTGCTTGGGATTCTGTGTCTCCCTCTCTCTCTGCCCCTCCCCCGCTCATGCTCTGTCTCTCTCTGTCTCAAAAATAAACAAACATTAAAAAAAAAAGATCTTCATCTGTCCATCCCCATGCTGCTTGACCCCTCTAATGTCTATATCTTGGGTCAGAATATGGGTAACATACATGCCCAGTAGTACAGCTGCAGATCACCTAGTGAACTTGGCCTGGTACAGCCTGAGCCACCCCAAGCTTCCCAATACCCTGTGCATGTGATGAGGCCAGGCAGCATTGAGATTACGCCCTACAACATTTCTCTTAGAACTTTTTTAAGCAGTCAATATCTTAGATAAAAGAGAAAACCCGTCTTGTCAAATTCTTCCCTTCACATAGTGTGAATTCTTCCGCGGGGAGGTGTCTTTTCTTAGCAGTGCCTGACTCCAGAGGCTCTCATGATCTCACGGCCTTTGTGACAGTTGCTCGTGATAACTGGTAAGCTATGCTGGCAAGGCACAACTTACACAGAACATGATACCAATTCTTCACAGTGTGAGCAGGGGAGGGGCAGAGGGAGAGGGAGACACAGAATCCCAAGCAGGCTCTGGGCTCCGAGCTGTCTGCACAGAGTCCGACTCGGGGCTCGAACTCACAGACCAAGAGATCGTGACCTGAGCCCAAGTCGGATGCTTAACTGGCTGAGCTACCCAGGTGCCCCAGAACTACATGTTTCTTTTTTTTTTTTTTTAATTTTTTTTTAACATTTATTTTTGAGAGACAGAGTGTGAGTGGGGAAGGGGCAGAGAGAGAGGGAGACACAGAATCCCAGACAGTCTCCAGGTCCTGAGCTGTCAGCACAGAGCCCCACGCGGGGCTCAAACCCATGAACCGTGAGATCATGACCTGAGCCGAAGTTGGACGCTTAACCGACTGAGCCACCCAGGTGCCCCTAGAGCTGCACGTTTTTATATTTAAAATTGAAGCTATATTTCAAAACTAAATGAAAAATTCAGCTCTACAGAAGTTTGGTTTTAAATTTGATATTTACGAACTCTATTGCCTTTAATTGCATTAGATGATGCTGAGCATTGTAGAAGAAAACGTTGAGAACAAATATTTTGTTTACAACATTTTTACATTGACTTTGACACTTTATGAAAATATATGCAAATTTTGTATACGTTGACTTCAATTACATCTTCCAAACCTTTAATCCTTTAGATTATTACTAGAGCACAAATTAAGTGAAAATCTTGACCATGACACTACTGATTGTATTAAAAGAAGGCAAGAAAGGGGCACCTGGGTGGCTCAGTCAGTTGAGCATCTGACTTCGACTCAGGTCATGATCTCACGGTTCATGGGTTTGAGCCCCGCGTGGGGCTCTGTGCTGACAGCTCAGAGCCTGGAGCCTGCTTTGGATTCTGTGTCTCCCTCCCTCTCTGACCCTCCCCGGCTCATGCTCTGTCTCTCTCAGTCTCAAAAATAAATAAACATTAAAAAAAATTTTTTTAAAAGGCAAGAAGTATAATTTTATGGAATTAATACGATTTATGAATCATGCATGTCTGTATTACTCAGGTGGACTTCTCAGTCTGTGGGAGCACCCAGACATGTGTAATTATGACTACATTCAGCTGTTTTTGGTATTGTGCAAACTTCTGAATATATAAAACCTGTCGCCTTACATATTTATCTATCTTTGTTGTCATAAAAATGCATTCCGCTAGGAGGACAGAACATATTCTATTTGACAAGGGATGTATGATTTCCAAGTATTTAAACACGTGGGCTTCCACTCGTAGTCTTGCTTGGGGCCCTCACAACGTTAGAGGTGGGCCACAGGGGCCTGTCTCTGTCTGTCGCTTCTAGTCCTCTGGCAGCCCCCCACCCCGCCCCCGCCCCCCACGTGGTGGGTGCATGGCTACCACAAGCATTTGCATCAGGGGCCCAAAAGACATCCGGTCCCCCTCGGCTGCAGGCCCGGAATCTCAGGGGGAGGGCTCTGATTGGGCCATCTCAGGTCAGGTGACCACTCAGACCCATCAATCCCCGCCACAGGGTAGAGTCATGTGATAACCTTGTAGCAAGGACGGAAAGGCAGGATCCGGGCAGGGTCTGGGCTGGCACTCCGATTTGTCCAGTACGTGTTGATAGAATGTGGTTTTATGGATTCATTAGAATGTGGTTCAGCAGACCTCTTCTTAGTGGTTTTCAGGTCATGCATTTAGTAGTGGGTCTCCCATGGAATGTAATGTCCAGAAGTAAAACTTTTTAAACCTAGGTTAGAAGGATAGCTGTCCACCCCAGTTTTCTGGGAACAGTCTCGATTTATGCCAGTTGTCTCATTGTAATTATCGGTAGTGTCCCTCCTCATTCAAGGGTATACTGGTTTAGGTGATAATTCATACGATGCCCCTAATTTTAGTGACTTTATGTTTGGTAGTGTGAACGTTCATTTGAATTCCTGTTCGGCCCACGTGCCACCTTCCTCCAAGACCCTGCTGGCCATCATTTGGTCCCAAGAACCGCTAGAGGCCAAGCAGGGTTCTAGCTGCTGGAGATATAGCTGAGTAAGTCAGAAACCCTGTCTTGAAGGGGCTCTTGGTTCCACTAGAGACGACACAAATTAGGTCATTATAATACAGTTATACATATTATACATACATATTATAATACAGTATAATACATATAATACAGTATTACATATAATACATATAATACCTAAGAAATCTGGTGCAAACAGAGGAGGAGGGAGGAGCTCTGCTTGAAAAAAAATTGAGAAAGACCCAATAAGGGATAAAACATTGGACCAAGTGACATGAATCTCCACATTGGTGACTTTGGTATATTGGGAGATGCCTCTTATTTTTATTAGCTACCTAATCGAAAACCAAGAAGTTCATCATTACTCAGATGATTGCTGGTGGGCGAATCATATCCAGGATGGCTTTCTGACCATGAACGTGGGCCACGTCATCCCCAACATCAGTCCTGGAGCAGATGCCTCAAGTGCCTGTAGTCAAGAGAGCCGGGTGGGATGTGCTTGTGCCACAGGTAGGACCCCCAGAATGCCCTCGAGTCCCAGGAAGAGGCACCTGCCAGATTTCATAGTCGGCATCCCCCTGAGACTGATCTAGAACCAAGGAAGGGACACAAACCACGCAAAGTGTTTGGTGTGGTGACCTGGGCTCTGATGCCAGCCCGGCCGCCTACCATCAGGCAAATCGCTTAATCTCCCTGGCCTTAATTTATCTGGAAAATGCAACTGTGAAACTAAATCCACAACCTTTCTTCCAGCTTTAAATTTTCCATTTGTGGTATAGTGAGCTAACTACAAATCCTTAAATCAAATTATCGCTAATGAATTAGCTAATTTGAGAAGACTCTCTTGGAAAACTCAGAGCCAATTTAAAATAGTTTCTCCTGGGGCATCTGGGTGGCTCAGTCAGTTAAGTGTCAGACTCTTGATTTCGGCTCAGGTCATGATCTCACGTTCAGTTCACGAGATGGAGCTTGCTTGGGATTCATTCTCTCTCTCTCTCTCTCTCTCTCTCTCTCTCTCTGCCCCTCCCCTGCTCTCTCTCAAAAATAAATGAATTAAAAAAAATAAAAATAAAATAGTTTCTTTTGTATATGCATTTGGTATAGCCACAAAGGCTTTTTTTTACACTGATACAGACTTTATCAAACGGCCTCTGCATTTTGAATCCTGTATGGAAGATACAGGGGAGACCAACCACAGGAAAACTGTTGTAGAATAATAGTTATGGCTCTTGCCTTCCTTAAACCAGATTGTGTTGGGTGTAAGGGCCAGAAATAATGTCACAGTCTAAACTTTACTTCTCCCCCCGCTCCCTCCCCAGAGTAGACAAGCAAAACTCAAGCACCCTCAGGAGAGCCTTTCAAATCCCTCACTCTGTCCTCAGTTTCAGTTGGAGGCAAAGTGTGTGGGTCTGACTCATTGCCCTGTCCTCCTTGATCCTTCCAGAAGCACAACGAAGAGGAAAGCTAATGCTGCGGGCTACTTCCTGTGGTTGGTAGAGCAATTATCTGCTTTGTCTAGGGTTTTTCTCTGCTTAATCTCTCTCTCTCTCTCTCCCTCTTCTTCCCCCACCCAACTTGAACATCTCTTCATGTGTTTACTGGCAATTTGTACTTCTTTTCTGAACCGTCTTCATGATCTTTGGCCACTGCTTGCGATTTATTAAGAAATATTTGAAACACACAAGACGTATAAAAAATGATACATGAACCCCCAGAGGCTCACCACCTGGCTTCAGAAACCATCCCCCACCGTGCACTCTCCCTCATTCTCATGAGCAGCCCTTGCCATGCCCAAGAGGTAACCTTGACCCTAAGTTCTGAGGTCATGGGGCCCATGCATCTCTTTATATTTTTACTACACGTGTAGGTTTCTCTCCTATTTCTTTTTTGCCTATGGCTATCTGTGTAGCAATTTGCATCATTAGAAAACAGATCCTGGAGAACCATGCTTTCCATGAGATGGCTTAAACCCTATACGTAGCTCGCTACTTCTCCTACCTTCTTCATCATAGATGCAGACCATTAAGTTTTGTCTAGGGAAAACCATTGGTGATTGCGGCAAAAAGATGATTCTCAGGTCATCACATAACAGACAAGGGACATACTGTCTACCTAACAGAGGTGCGGAAGAGCCCTACATGCCATGAAAACCTTTCTCTGTACTCCATTCTCAGTGTTGCACATGTCTTTCCAATATAAGGAAAGCAACAAGATGGGGGACGTGGACCCTGCTTACACAAGTTTTTCTCTTCCTTCCTCCTTTCCTTCCTTCCTTCCTTCCTTCCTTCCTTCCTTCCTTCCTTCCTTCCTTCCTTCCTTCCTTCCTTCCCCCAACCAACAAATGTTTGTTGAGAACCCACCATAAGTGTCAGGCACTGAGCTAAATGCTGGGGAATAAAACCAAGAAAGACACAGTCCCTGCCCACCCATAGCAGAGTTAAGATAATAGACAAGTAAACAACAATAATAATAATAGCTCAGAATTGTTGAGCATTTACTCTCTGGCAGACCACTGGGCGAAGCACTTGCTTCTATTATTTCATTTGGTCCTCACGTGAGACATGCCACGTGGGACATTGAATAGCACCTATGAAAAAAAGGGAAGCAGAAGAAACACAAGATCACGGAGCTGGGATTTGAACCGTGGCAGACTGAGCCAGAGCCTAAGTATCTTTACAAACTTCAGCAATCGTCACTGAAGGAAATCGGTCATTAGGATCGAATGGGAGAGGGCGATGACAGAGGGTGAAAGGTACCATGGGACGCGGGCATCTTGAAATGCTTCTTCGAGGGTGGCTTGGTAATAGGGTTCAACAAGACACCTCTTATCTCAAGCGTAGACAGGTGATTCAGTCCATGCCCTAACAGAGACTTCTGGTATTAATTTCCTTTCATTAATTTGGTGTCGGGGCATTATAAACAAGCTAGTTTCAAGGCCTGGGGAAAAGATGATGCACCAACATTGCTAACTTTGGCAATAGAGAGATTCCCTGTTTGCGAAACGCAGGTGATTCCTGCTAGATGTCCCTGCACCGATACGTTGAGACCCCGGGGAGCTGCAGAGGAATCTCTCCTTTTAAAAGGGACATGAGGAGGGGTGCCTGGGTGGCTCGGTTGGGTGAGCATCTGACTCGTGGTTCTGGCTCAGATCTCCCAGTTCGTGGGTTTGAGCCCTGTGTCGGGCTCTGTGCTGACCGTGTGGAGCCTGCTTGGGATTCTCTCTCTCCTCCTCTCTCTGCCCTTCCATTTGCACGTGCTTTCTCTCTCTCTCTCATAAATAAATCCACTTGAATGAATGAATGAATGAATGAATGAATAATAAAGAAATAAATGGAACGTGAGGCAAGCAACCTGAGTGGTATGGTCCAGCCAGACCCTAATAATTACGTACGTGAGGTCCTTTCCCTCAGCGTTCTTTACTTTGCCTCCGTGTAAAGTCAGAGTGCCCAGCTACTAAACAAACGGGTGGAAATCACGAGAGCAAGACGGCAAGTTAACAAAAGAGCAAGTCATGGAAGGTCTGACTATGAGGCCTCATGAACAAGGGAGCATAACATCTATAGTCCATGTGGTGGGGGTGGCTATGAAAGGCTCTGCAGAAACCCGCCTCCGCTCTATGCTGTTTCGGTCCTTCTCCGGTGGGACCCCCTTACCAGGAACCAGGATGTAACATTTCATGACAGAAACAAGCCCCTAAGTCTTTGCCTCTTGGCACATGGGCTCGGATTACTACAATCTACAGGAACAGTTCTCTGTTTCAAATTCGTGGGGAGAATTACCCCTCACCTCAGCCCCTCAAAAGGAAAATTCCTCCTATACTCTGAGTCCTGTGCCTACGCATGTCAACTACGATTATAGCATGCATCCCTGTAAATGCAAGTTAAGTCTCTGTTGATACCTTGCAAATGGATATGTTCACCTCTTGCCCTCTGCTAGCACTTAATATTAAACAGTGGACTTGCTTCTGAGCAAGACCTGTCTCCAGTAAAGATCCTCTGCGCCAAAACTCAAGAAACTCACGAGGTAAACGTGACTTTTCTGGAGGAAAGCGTTACAATACGTGTGTTTAAAAATGTTTGCTCCTTTATCATTATATAGAACCCTTTGGATGGCAAGAAATAGAAACCTATCCAAGTTAGCTTAGGAAAAAGGGGAAGATTTCCTACAAGGACAAAATACGGTCCTTGTGTTGGCTATAGCTAGGCCCCAGGAAAGGACCAGAAGTGACGGGGTGGCTATAGAGAAGCTGGGATGTTTATGTCCTCTCCCTGAAACCACGTTTTCAAAGAATAGGACTGTGTGTGTGTGTGTGTGTGTGTGTGTGTGTGTGTGTGTGTGTGAATCTTTACTGCCCAGGGATTGTCTCACCTGTCTCTCAGCCCCAGTTTTGGGTTCCTACATACAGTGCTCTGATTGGCCCTGCTCCGTTGCCAAGGAGACAGGGTCACAGGTACAAAACCATGGCCTATCCATGGAGGGAGAGGGAGATACGGTTTCAAGAAAAGTGAATTGTGCTAATAAGAACCTTCCTTCTGGCATTTATACAAGTTCCAACATATGGGCTTGGTTGAATAAATTATGTATTCCCTCATTTTGGAATACTGACTATTAAGATCATGTTTCAGAATATTTAACAAAATTAGAAAAATGCTCAGAATATTCTTGAGTGTAAGGGGCAAGTCACAGAGTAATATTTAATTTTATATTACGTAATAAAAAGAACTTGATTATATAATGAAAATAATTTTACTCATATGTCTAGTTTGTATACATATGCATGGAGAGAAGACCAGTGTACAAAATAGAATGTTTACATAGTTATATTGTGTGTGTGTTTTCTTTATTTCTCAAATATTTTTATGTTGACGTTTATGACTTTTATGATCAAAGTTGATTTTTTTTTATTTTTTTAATGTTTATTTATTTTTGAGAGAGAGAGAGAGCAAGCAGGGGAGGGGCAGAAAGCAAGGGAGACACAGAATCCTAAGCAGGCTCCTGGCTCTGAGCTGTTAGCACAGAGCCTGATGCGGAGCTCAAAGTCACCAGTGGCGAGATCATGACCTGAGCTGAAGTTGGACGCTCAACCGACTAAGCCACCTAGGTGCCCCAAAATTAATTTTTAAACTAATTAATTGACAAATGATATAAGTAAAATTGCCTGAGATGCAAATGAAAAAAAAAAACACCTCAACTTATATCCTGAATCAGATATTTTGTAGTTTTTAAAATCACAGAAGTTTAAATTTTTTTAATGTTTTTATTTATTTTTGAGACAGAGAGAGACCGAGCATGAGCAGGGGAGGGGCAGAGAGAGGAAGAGACACAGAATTTGAAGCAGGCTCCGGGCTCTGAGCTGTCAGCACAGAGCCCGACGCGGGGCTCGAACTCACGGACTGTGAGATCATGACCTGAGCTGAAGTCGGACACTTAACTGACTGAGCCACCCAGGTGCCCCCAGAAGTAAGTTTAATAAAGTTTACCTAAAAAGAGTAGGTGGCTTGGGGAGCCTGGGTGGCTTACTCAGTTAAGGGTCCAACTCTTGATTTCGGCTCAGGTCATGATCTCATGGTCGTGGGATTAAGCCCCATGTTGGGCTCTGTACCGACAGCACAGAGCTTGCTTGAGGTTCTCTCTCTCCCTCTTTCTCTCAAAATAAATAAAAATAAACATTAAAAAAAAGTGTAAGTGGCTCTTTTTAGGAACCCTTTGGGGAAATAATTAACTGCTTTAAAGTTTTGTAATGTCCTATTTAAATGCTTCTTTTAAAGTCAAGATTTTGAAAAAGCTCCCAGCCTGTAATTACCTTGTTTGAGAAATCAGCTCAAAGAGCTGTGTCTTTAGTATTTACAACATAACTTAAACATCGCATGCAACTTAGGAATAATAATTCTAGTGATAGATACTATTGAAAAAATGTGGGTAAGTCAGAAAGGGAAACATATTTGAGGGTAAGATGACAATCACCTTGTTCCACCTAAATCACTGGTTTTTCTTTCTTTACAGTGAAGTGCGATGAACCATGCAGAGGGAGTTTCTCAGTTGATGAGCCTTAACAGAGGGGTTGAGTTAAATGGACCCTTCTCCCATTGCTTAACTGGCACTTGAAGCCTCCCAAAGAATAAAGCCATTGATGGGAGCCTCCTATAGGAGGTTTGGGTACAGAATTTACTAGGAGTCTTGGGGATGTGACCAAATCTGGAAAAAATCAGCAAAAGCATCAACATGAGTTAGAAAAGTATGTTATCAAATCTCAGAAGAGACTAGTATGTCAGGCCTCATTCTGTTCCCCAATCCCACGAGGGCAGAGCTTCTGGAAGATCAGAGAGGACTTCAAGAAGCCCTTCTCACCAGTTAATCAAAGTAATTCAAAGTCCAAATGCTGTCACTCCCAGATCTACCAGTTCTAAAGCATGTTCCAGGATCAGCTTTAGATGGTCTCTCATCTGAACCTCTGATTTGTTGTGTTTTTTTTTAATGTTTCTTCTTTTTTTTTTTTTTTTTTGAGAGAGAGAGAGAGAGAGCAGGAAACTGGTAGAAAGAGAGGCAGACACAGAATCTGAAGCAGGCTCCGGGCTCTGAGCTGTCAGCACAGAGCCTGATGCAGGGCTTGAACCCACAAGCCATGACAGAGGTTCACCCAACTGAGCTACCCAGGCACCCCTTAGCCTCTTCCTCTGTCCATGGTCCTAGTGTTGCCCTGGCTTCTGCTGGCTTCTTTGGGTACCTTTTCTTGCTTCCCTAGTCGGGACTGCTTGATCTTGGGCTTGATTCAGAAAGAAGACATAATAATAATAATAACAATAATAATACACAAAACAACAGTGAGTGTTAAAAACAACATAAAAAGTATTGTGGGAAAACCAAAAGGACCTAATTATTTCTACCTGCCGTGGATTGCTGGGAGCTAGTTAACCAGAGGAGGTGATGAGTGTTTGGTACCTTGGCGGGTAAGTAAAAGTTTGCCAGGTAGGATGGAAGGAACTTCCCAGAAGAAAAACTGGGAAAAAAAGAATCAGAGGTGAAAAAGTGCGTGGCATCCTTGAGATGGCTTGTAGATGGAAGCATGGAGCAGAAGAAGGTGGAGAATCTTGCAGTTGTGGTAAGAAATTTCGACTTCATTCTCTGAAGGTAGATTTTATTTGTTTTTATTTTTTATTTATTTATTTATTTATTTAAAAAAATTTTTAACGTTTTTTATTTATTTTTGAGACAGAGAGAGACAGAGCATGAACGGGGGAGGGGCAGAGAGAGAGGGAGACACAGAATCGGAAGCAGGCTCCAGGCTCTGAGCGATCAGCCCAGAGGCCGACACAGGTCTCGAACTCACGGACCGCGAGATCGTGACCTGAGCCGAAGTCGGACACTTAACCAACTGAGCCACCCAGGCGCCCCTGTTTTTATTTTTTTTTAACGTTTGTTTATTTTTGAGATAGAGAGAGACAGAGCATGAATGGGGGAGGGGCAGAGAGAGAGGGAGACACAGAATCCGAAACAGGCTCCAGGCTCTGAGCTGTCAGCACAGAGCCCGACGCGGGGCTCGAACTCACGGACCGTGAGATCATGACCTGAGCCGAAGTCAGACACTTAATCGACTGAGCCACCCAGGGGCTTCATCTGAAGGTAGATTTTAAAGTGTGGGAAGGATTTGATTAGATTTGCTTACAAAGATCATTAGGCTACATCACCAAGTCTGGCTGAAAGAGGGCAGGGGGGCCTTGGCCCCTATCCCTGACTCCTTTTTTGCAGCCTCAGCTTCTCGTTCCCCAGCCAGATCCTTAACGGGGACTACGTTCTGCTATTCTTCCATGGTTTTGACCTAGGCCTTTTCTTGTCCCACATCTGTTCTCATGGTTTAACCATCATCCTGATGCAATTTCTGGCACTGACCTCCCTGTCAACCCTAACCTTGCATTTCCAGGTGCTACTAACTCTATGTACCTGCATGCACCCCCAGCCCCTCAAACTCAACATGCGTATAGTAGCCACACTCTTTAAATCCTTCCCCCAACTCTCTGTTCTTCCCCCTGACTCTTCATTTCTGCCCTTTGTCCCACCATTCTCCAAGTTTCCTGAGCTTAGAGCTTGCTGGCTGTTACTGCCACCTTCTTTTGGTCCTCATGTTTAGCCCATTTTCAAGTCTGTCAAGATTTCTTTGTGATTTCTGACATCTGTGCCTTCCCAGTCTAACTGCAACCATCCTACCTGAGACCCTCTCCACATTTTGATTCTGTTATAGGAACAACAGCATCCAGCTGGGGTCCCAAGTCTCCAGTGGCTCTCCTGGATGGTCCTATTCTGGTATAGTTTCTATTCTGTCTTGATTATAGAGGACCACATGTAACGTAAATATTGAGCATAGTCCAAATTACTTTTGAAAGTCCCTTAGGAAGATCCCATATTGGAGTCTGACAAACCATCTCTCCAAAAGTCCAACAGCAACAACAATAATTAAACACAATTGTTTTCTTCCAACGTGGGAATAGATTGTGCTTTCTTCTGTCCAGGACTACATAATGTAGTTGACTTGTACTTAGGACTTATTTTGGGAGGGAAAATGTATTTTTAAATATTCCTTCTATTAAAGGTGAACAAGAAAGACTTGAAACGTAGGGGAGGAAAAATAATTTCCCCTCTACCATTCTCAGTTCTTGGCTGAGATTCCTGTAATAATAAAAAAAAAAAAAAAAAAACAAGAAAAAAAAACCAAACAGAGATTTATTGACAGTATAGCTCATGTATACATGGAAGATACTCAGGAAAAAATGAGTAACACTCTGAGGTGGCTTAGAACTCTGGCTTAAAGACCATCTTCAACTAATGACAAGGGAAAAAAAGGTATGGGGGAGGAGAGTATTGAGCAGTTACTAGGAAAAGCACAGAAAACAAGAGTAAGGTTTGTTAAGCAGATCTGCATCTGTATTTTCTCCAGGGATAAGGGTTTAATGTTATTTCAGGGGATTAGCCTTTGTCTTTCCTCAGGGCAGGGAGAAGGGATGCCTTTGTAAATTTATATCCTGCTTTCAGGCAAAGAGAGGGAGGCCAGGGAGCCTTTCTTGTATCAGCTTCTTTTCAATTGCCTTTAGCTAAAAATAATCCTTATGCCACTGGGTTTCTGGGGGCGGGCATATTCTGCCACCCTTCAGGATTAACCCAGAGCACAGCTGATTCATGCTCACTCTGGGCACATGCTAATGGAAAGGATGTCATGTCACATCTCCCATACTGGCCCCATCCTTTAAATTCTTAAAAAATATTTGCTATGCAGCTGTAATTCGATAGGAGGGAATCAAGCACAGGTTTTGCTGACACTGCTCAGGTAGGTGGGCCAGTGTGTCCCATGCCTGCATGTGAGGCCCCTCACAGTGCTGGTCAGACCTGGGTGGGCAGAGAAGGTACCTGGGGCCTGCCACCCTGCGCCACCAATTCAGGTGAACTCCAAGGATTTCAAAACTTCTAAATTCAAACTTGGTCTTCTAGGTCTTTATATAGGAATATTTTTCAAGTTAAGAGAATATAATATGTAATTTTTCATATGTAATTTTTTTGTTACCCTGATCGATAACTTTTAGCTATTTAGACATATGGTAGATGAGCCCCTCTCTGTATTCTTGCCCTGGCCCCCATGAACATCAGGATGGCTGGCCATATGCAACACATTTTCCTGAACCAGAGGGCAAAACAGCAGTGGGGGATTTACTGCACAACGACACAGCACATACATCTTCAAATTGTGGGTAGGAATTGTGGGAAGTCCTATGGCTATTCTCTCTCTCTCTCTCTCTCTCTCTCTCTCTCTCTCTTTCTCTCTCTCTCTCTCTCTCCATATCTTCTGGGTCCTTCTGGCTCTCTCTCCCAGACCCTTTTACGCTGCAAGGAAACCCCAAATGCTCCTGATTTTGCTAGGCAGAGAATTTAGATGTGTGCATGGCACCCTGAATTCTCAACCCTTGCTACTCACTAAGGTTCACAGGTCCTCAGCATCAGCATCGACTGGAAGCTTGGTGAAAATGCAGGCCCTCCGCTGCCTGAGTAACAACATTCACTTTTCCTCGGAACTCTCAGGGATGCATTTGGGAAATGCTGGAGGAGAGGCCGTCGATGCTATAGTAATCCTGAAGCAGGGAAGGTGATGAGAGATGAGAAGAGAAGGGAAGGAGAGCAGCACGATCCTGAGAGAAGAGTTACCTCCCAGGACCAGAGCCACCAAGGGGTCTCTGTCTCATCCAGCAGAGAGGGCTGAGGAGGGTGAGGGCTAGAGGAGCCCTGAAGCTGGGCACTCAGGGGGCAGAGAATGACAGCCAGTGATGTGGAAGGAGGCCTTGGCTTTAGGGACAGAGGGCAGGTGGAGAAGATGGGAGCCTGGAAGTTTTGAGAAAATGAGACGAAGTAGATAATGGAAACAGGAAAGGTTGCACACACATTTGAATGGGAAAGGGACTGGAATGCCACCCAAGCAGCTCTGTGCTTCTCAGGATGCAGAGAAGAGTCTTGGCAGAGGGAGAGCACACAGCTTATGTCCACGCAAACCAGAGCTGGGCAGTAGTTAAAGCGGTTAAAACAGATCCTATTCAGGACTGTTGCAACAGGGAAAAGAGACCTCAGCACAGACCCGGGCGCAGTTCTAAATACAATATGGGGGGCGCCTGGGTGGCGCAGTCGGTTAAGCGTCCGACTTCAGCCAGGTCACGATCTCGCGGTCCGTGAGTTCGAGCCCCGCGTCAGGCTCTGGGCTGATGGCTCGGAGCCTGGAGCCTGTTTCCGATTCTGTGTCTCCCTCTCTCTCTGCCCCTCCCCCGTTCATGCTCTGTCTCTCTCTGTCCCAAAAATAAATAAAAAAAATAAAAAATAAAAAAAAATAAATAAATAAATACAATATGGGTCAGTGGGGATTTACAGCCAAGGAGCAGGTGAGGTGGGGGGGGGGGGTGTGGTCAGTGGATGGAAATTATTACTAAGAGGAGACATCGGGGTGGGGGTGGGGGTTCTGCCTGAACAGATTCAACAGGATTCTTGCTGAAGACAAGCCAGGGCGATCCAGTGTCCCCTGGGGGAGGGGCATGAGGAACCCCATTCGATACTGAGGGGGTTCTGGTTAAACTGACTCAGCAGGGTTCTTTCTAGCTGAAATCTGATTTTACAAGCACACAGATGAACCTAGGAGAAGGTTCAGGAGCCTGACTAAAGTTTGGTCGAGCAAATAATCTTTGTCACCTGGAGACAGACGGGCAGCTTGGGTTCCTCGCAAGGTATAAATGCCTGGCCCTCCTAGAATGACCCCTGGCACCCCACGCTTCTGCCCACATCAGGCTGCCATGTCCACAGCGTGTGCCTTCCCCTTGGGTCCACACCCCTGAGCCTTCAGAGGCTCCCCCAGCTGAGCCACAGGGGACCTTCCTCCTGTGCCCGCTTTTTGCTGGGCTAAGGAAAGACATTCTAGGGCTGAGGAAGCTAGGACAGGATCCACGGCAGAAGGCAGTGCTCCTTCAGGTGGGTGCCGCCTGAGGACCTTCCTGGGGGCCACATCCTTTGCCTAAGGTTCTGAGGTCACCTGTTAGACACATTCCACGTAGCTCCTCTGGGCGCCCATCCTCAGCTCCGGCCTCCCTGCTCTGTGGCAGCAGCCCTCCTCCTGGGAAATCGTCCTCCCTTCCTTCCCACCCTCCTCCCATGATCCCAATCTCCTCTTGGACTGCTTGCCTCCTCCACCCTTCAGAGCCTCTTTATAGCTTATGTGAAGCCTTTAAAGCTTATCTGAAAGCAGCTCCCACGCTTCCTTTCTGATCCCTAAGAGTGGGGGAATTAGGGGGGGTTGGGGGGAGGAGGGCGAGAGGGGGCGGGGCAGGCCTTGTAAACACAGGCCATCGCCTTATAAACACAGGCCATCCAGCCACATCTGCTCTGGGCGTGTGGTGGAACAGAATTTCGTGAGCCTCATAGCTTTCAGCGCTATGTGCCGGGAACTCCCTTAAGTGTTTTTACATACGTGGCTTCTCTCCGTTAACCCAAACCCAAACGTTGGGAAATGGTTGATTCCGAATTGTTATCCTCGCGGAACACCTACAGAAACTGAGGCACCGGGAGGAAATCGCGTCACGCCACGCGTGCCCAGATATGCAAGGAGTGGTGGGCAGGCGGTCTGGCTCCAGAGCCCAGCCCCTGCCTCTGTGAGGTCACCTTCCCTTCCAGCCGGCCACCTTCTCCCCCAGGAAGGGAAGGACGCACAGCCCTGTGGCTGGGGAATGACGGGCACCAAGGACGGCGAGCCACGAAAGCACCCAGCACAACAAAGGGCCAAGTGTCTTTCTCAACACGTTTAAAGCTCATAGACACAGCAGGAACGTTGACAAGCAAGATGCGCTCGGTCTCTGGGTACCAGGCTCCACGTGTATACAGGAGAAAAGAGTTTTTGTTTTGTGTCGTTTCAGAGGCTTAGCGCCGAACGTCACGAGGCCAACGCTTTATGTGTAGAGCTTGGCCCCAGCTCCAAGCCCCAGCGGTGGCAACGCAGGGCGCAGGAAGGCTCACTGTTCCAGAAGGAGGGGTGGAGGAGGCAGAGCGCCCAGAGGAGAACGCCGCCAGCCCCGCTTGCTCTCACCAGACTGTGGAGACCCAGTGGGGCTTCAGGGAACGTCCAAGGATCTGCTCTTGCTCTGCTGGCTTATTCTTTGGAGAGGGAGTTTGGAGAGTGTCCTGCCGTTTCCCCCAAGGCGGTGAGGACAGAGCCCATGAATGGGGAAGAAGAGACTCATCCCACTAACTGCTAAGAAAAAGCAGGGAGCTGTTGCCCAGACCCTGGGCTTCTCTGGCTGCCTTCTGGAGGCAGGTCCTGTGAGTAGGGTGAGGTCACTTTGGCTCCATGGTGGGCGGATGTTGGGGGTCGACAGCAGTGGGTCAGATTCCTGTTCCGCACTGACTAAGGGGGAGGCTTTGGACCCGGGCCTGACCTTTTCGGGCTTCCGTGTGCTCCCACGTCAGATCCTGGGCACACGGCGATGCTATTGATGAGAAAGCACAGTAAGGATTCAGGAGATACATGTTTCCTTCACACACATTCTGGGAATTCTGTCTGCTGTTCGTTTTCTGCCTCACCCATTCGGCGATAAGCTTGGTGAGGGCAGGGTCTTAGCCAGTGTTGTCTCGCAGCGAGTAGCACAGAGTCCGGCACGTATGGGATGAGTGATCGAGTGAGTGAGTGAGTGAGTGAATGAATGAATGAATGCTTACCAAGTGACACGCTGTGTTGGCACACTAGCTGGAGATTCCCATTTCAACACTATAATCTATGAGTTTGAGCAAATCACTTTTCTCTGTCTACGCTAGCTTCCCCAACCATTGGGGGAGAGAAATGCAGCTTTCTTCTTCTTAAAATTTTTTTTAACTTTTATTCGTCTTTGAGAGACAGAGAGGGACAGAGCATGAGCAGGGAAGGGGCAGAGAGAGGGAGACACAGAATCCGAAGCGGGCTCTAGGTTCTTGAGCTGTCAGCACAGAGCCCGATGCGGGGCTCGAACTCACGAACTGCGAGATCATGACCTGAGCTGAAGTCGGACGTTCAACCGACTGAGCCACCCAGGGCGCCCCAGCAACTATCTTCTTCTTAACAGGCATGTCAGCATGTCTATAGCGCTCAGAATTTCTTAGATGAAAGTTTCTACTAAACAGATAGGATTCATTTCAGGAAGTTCCTTGACTTTGCCCCCAAATATATGATACACAGAAAGCCTGGCTTTTGCTCTTTGTGACGGGTTTAGAAAAGAGTGCAGAGATTAGACACAGCTGATGCTATCTAGCTATTGGTAATTGATGTAGGAACATGAGTAATACTTCTGAAATGTAGCTTTCCTGACCTCTCTGGTCTCTATTTTATGATGTTTTCAAAACAGCTTAATCGGGGCTGTCCATATTGCTGGCTCTTCAGCCAGAATGGAGAATGTCCTGCGGTCTCCCCCAGGGGTGAGGTCTTAAGCCATGAGGACAGAGCCCATTCCCCTTCTAGCGACCAAAGGAGCTCCACCATACCCTGTGGACAGGGAGTTCACCTTGGCCGTGTGCAAGGTGGCAGGCTGGAGGCACCAGACCAGCAGAGAGAAGGGACAAAGAGGTGGGCAGAGAGGCTCCCTGGGCCACCTGTGTGACCACTATGGCCTTCTTGAAGTCTCTTGGCTGCCCCTGGAGCCACTTGACCATTGTCCTTACAGGGCAGTCAACAGGAGAGGGGATGTGGTGACGGGTGGCCAGATGGCATTTAAAATAAATGTTCAAGAGTCAGTAGAATTTGGATGGGTGGGAATGAGGAAGAAGGGCTTTCCAACCAAATGGACTGATGGGCACAGAGCCAGGAGGGAGAATGCACCTGCCCGTCTGAGGCTTTGGTGATGTGCTGGGAGGCAGGGAGGCCAGTGAAGCCCAGAGAGAATTTAGGTCTAAAGTGGTAACAAAAAGGGAGACATCCAAGTTACTGGCAAGTTTTTCCCTTTCATCCACCTCTCATTCATTTACAAAGTATTTATTGGGGCACCTGGGTGGCTCAGTCAGTTGAGTGTCTGACTCTTGATTTCAGCTCAGGTCATGATCCCAAGGTGGTGAGATCGAGCCCCACATCGGGCTCCACTGAGCACGGACCCTGTTTAGGATTCTCTCTCTCTCTCCCTCTCAAAAAAAAAAAAGTACTTATTAAGGTCTCCCCTTGGGCATCGGCCAGTGACTTTCATTTGCTCGGAAGAGGGAGCCCTTAAAAGAGGTGTGAGCCACCCTCCCTTCCTGTCTTGCATTAGACAAGCGTCAGGTTCATGGATACCAACACATATTTCATACATTCAGTGTTCTGAAGCGTCTCACCCTCTAGAAATGTGAATAACTCATGGCACTTGATAATTTCAATGTATCTATATTTTCAGAGAATTTAAATCCATATTTTCACAGAAATTAAAAAAATAAAATACAATCTTGGAAACCGAACAGACAACCTTTTTCACTTTTCCATATCTGTTTCCTTTTTTTTTTTTTTGTAACATCTTGGTATTTCAATGGCATATCTGGTTCAAGGATTCGAGGACACGGATTCAATCCAAGCAGGGACAGTATAGTGAAATATTATGAGAGCCAGAAGGCTATCTTTTTTTTTTTTCAACGTTTTTTTTTTTTTTTTTTTTTAATTTATTTTTGGGACAGAGAGAGACAGAGCATGAATGGGGGAGGGGCAGAGAGAGAGGGAGACACAGAATCGGAAACAGGCTCCAGGCTCCGAGCCATCAGCCCAGAGCCTGACGCGGGGCTCGAACTCACGGACCGCGAGATTGTGACCTGGCTGAAGTCAGACGCTTAACCGACTGAGCCACCCAGGCGCCCCGAAGGCTATCTTTTTTATTGCATGAAGTTTTGACCAAGTCCCTGAGCTCTGGCTAATGATGAAAGAGGTACAAAAACAAACAGACTCGCATCTCCTGCCAAGCAGAGAGCTCTAGTGGATTCCACTGAACTCCTCAAGAGAGCTGGGATGACCATCTACAGATCCCAAAGTGGTGACGTGCACAAGCCAAGAGCCAGGAGCCCATTTAACTAATGTCGGGGCAGCCTGAAGAGAAGGCAGGAAAATGCATTCCCCATCAAAGAGTGCTTAGGTGTCGAGAGCAGTTTAGAAGAGCAAGCGGAATTTCCTTGACTTCTCAGTCAATAAATCACTGCCCATTCTTTTATACCTTCCTCCCCAGCAGCCATTTTTATCTCTCCCATTCTCTCTCCCTCTCACAACATTTATATGTTCTTGTTAAACCAAAGACTTTATATGAATTTGAAGCCGTTTTCACATTGTCTTAGTTCAGTTCAGGCTGCTCTAACAATAATACCATGGATTTGGGGGCTTGCACAACAAACATTTATTCCCATGGCTCTGGAAACTGGGAAGGCCGAGATGTGGGTATCTGGGGAGGCCCGCTTCCTGGTTTGCAGATGGCTGCCTTCTCCCTCATGTGGTGGAGAGCAACGAGAGAGGCATGCGATTTCCTATTTTCTTATGAAGGCAATATACCATCATGGGGGCCCCATCCTCATGACTTAATCGCCTCCTGAGAGCCCCACCTCCAGATGCCAGACACTGGAGATTAGGGATTCAACACAGGAATTTGTTTTTGTTTTTAAAATTTTTTTTTAACGTTTATTTATTTTTGAGACAGAGAGAGACAGAGCATGAACGGGGGAAGGTCACAGAGAGAGGGAGACACAGAATCTGAAACAGGCTCCAGGCTCTGAGCTGTCGGCACAGAGCCCAACACGGGGCTCGAACTCACGGACCGCGAGATCGTGACCTGAGCCGAAGTCAGATGCTTAACTGACCAAGCCACCCAGGCGCCCCTCAACACAGGAATTTGGATGGACACTGAAGTTAATCTGAGATCAAGCTATAAAGGAGATGAACTGTTTCTTTCGTGTCTACTACTACTTAAAAAAAATTTTTTTTTAAGTTTATTTATTTATTTTGAGAGAGAGAGAAGTGGGGAGGGGAAGAGCCCAATGTGGGGCTAGAACTCACAAACTGTAAGATCATGACCTTACCCCAAACCAAGAGTCAGGCGCTTAACCGACAGTCACCCAGGCACCCCTCTACCCACTATTTTTGAGTGATGGCAATCTTGAAGACTTCATGAAGAAGGGGGTATTTGAGCTAGGTCTTAAAGATGGGATTTCTATTTTTAGAGATGGGGTGGGAATTTCAGATGAAGGGGAAAAAAAAGAATGAACAGTTGCTTCTAGACTTATTCAGATTCTTATAGAGGGCTGAAAATCTCAGAGGCTTTCCAAAGGTATATTTTCAAGCAACTAGGAGATATTTGTTGTTGTTTTCAAGAAGCCTTTTAGCATTTTCAGAGCAGTTAAGCTGGTCCTCTTTGCTATGTAAAATATGATGTCAACAGAGAAAGATCCACTTTTGAGCCTCATGTGGGTCATGTGGCTTTGCCTGGAGAAGATGACTGTGTTCCTGAAGGGGCAGGGAGTGCCTCACACCTGCCTGGACTTGGTGACAGACCATGGTCGTCTCAGTGAAAGCTCTCCCTATGGCCGGAAAAATAACCCAAAGCACATTTTTTTCTGCCAACAGAAGATTTGTAAACTCATCTCCTTGTCTTTCCTTTGTTCTCCCCTGTCTTAGCATGAGCGTTGCCCTCCAATGGCCAGGGCACTAGTCTTCTAAATAAACCAGGAGCACTCTGGCCCATTGCCCATTCTTTCTGGGTGTGGGAGTGAATAGCAGAGAACAGTCCTCTTGCAGGGTAACATCTGGAATAACTAGTAACAGATGTAGGAATGAATCATCATGCTCAGGGAGCCTGCCTGCAACCAA
This sequence comes from Neofelis nebulosa, assembly GCF_028018385.1. Lineage (NCBI taxonomy): Eukaryota > Metazoa > Chordata > Mammalia > Carnivora > Felidae > Neofelis > Neofelis nebulosa. The sequence continues at coordinate 2,195,705 of NC_080794.1, read as the reverse complement.
GCTGAAAGCATCTGTAAGGAAGGCCGGCTTTATCCACCGGTACACTGCCCTGTCACGTCATCAAAAGAATCCCTTCCCCAAACTGTCAGCTGTTTGCCACAGTGTCTGGAATTTCACCATTAGGTTCAGCAACCGACTCGCAAAATGTTAGAGCTGGTCAATCACCTCTTGGAAGCAGAGCTAGAATGTTTGTCCTGTGGTTTTCCACTACCCTGCAGGGCATCTCCATGGGGGGAGTGGGCACACAGATTGCGTGGGTGGGGGGCGCCTGTGTGTCTCAGTTAGGCATCTGACTCTTGATATTGGCTCAGGTCATGACCTCATGTTTCGGGAGATCGAGCCCCAAGTGGGGCTCTGGGCCTACATCCTGCTTGGGATTCTCTCTCTTCTCTCTCCCTCTCTCTGCCCCTTCCTGGCATGCTCTCTCTCTCTCAAAATAATTTAAACAAACATTAAAAAAGAAAACAAACAAACCAAAAACCCTCACAAATTACTTGCTTGGGACAACAAATCCATTCAACAGACATTTGTACTGACAGCCTATTCAACATTCAGCTGTACAGGAGAGACTTTGGGACGGGCAACAGAAAGAAAGGAGCCCTGCCCCTATCTTCAAGAAAGAAGATCAGGGGCGCCTGGGTGGCTTGGTCGGTTAAGTGTCCGACTTCGGCTCAGGTCATGATCTCACGGTCCATGAGTTCGAGCCCCGCGTCGGGCTCTGTGCTGACAGCTCGGAGCCTGGAGCCTGTTTCAGATTCTGTGTCTCCCTCTCTCTCGGCTCCTCCCCTGTTCATGCTCTGTCTCTCTCTGTCTCAAAAATAAATAAACGTTAAAAAAAATGAAAAAAAAAAAAAAGATGATCAAAGTCCTGAAATAGCCACACATAAACACCAAGAAACCTTCCATGTAGGTAAATATGACAAATATAGCTTTATATATATATATATATATATATATATATATATATTTATTTATATACATATATAAATAATTTTCTCCTTCAGTTTCAGTTAAGTCTTCTATCAGAGCGATTTAATTCCTATGAGTTTCTTATAATCTGGAAGTTTTCTTTAGTTATCCCTTATCACCCAGAGCATGGACTTCACATACTTTGGCTGATGGCCCCGATTTATCTCATATCATATTTCTATTATGATTTCCCTGGCAGTAAATTATATTTGATCTGAAATATACATAATTGGGTTGTGCTTTTTTGAAGGCAACATTTATTTTTGCAACTGCTTGGAAAACCACATGGGACCAAGCTTTAGTAGCACAGAAGCCTTCCTACGTGAATTTCAAAGCAAGTTCAAAGATGTTAGTTAAGTTTCCAGAATACATCTTTAAGCATCACACACACCCCATATGAAACAAAGATTAGGGGGATAATAATGCTAACTATGAAACATTCATTCATTCATTTATTCATGATTCATTCAACAAATAGTCAGTGAGCACTTACTCTGAACCAGGCTTTCTTGTTCCTCGCAATAAACAAGAGAGATAAGGTTCAGTGGATTCAGGTTAGTGAACTGAGCATATACATAGCATTGACTTCAATAGAGAGAATAATAATACCAAACTCTTCTCAACCTGGTGGCTTCAGAGTCATTCACATACCCTGTAACCCAGACTATTATCTGGTGGCTTTTCCCACTGCTTCAATATATTATGCTGATAACATTGTTGATAGCAATTTTTTTTTTTTTTTTTTTTTTTGAGAGAGAGAGAGAGAGCACGCACGCAGGGGAGGGGCAGAAGGAGAGGGAGACACAGAATCCGAAGCAGGCTCCAGGCTCTGAGCTGTCAGCACAGAGCCCAAAGCAGGGCTGGAACTCATGAACTGCGAGATCATGCCCTGAGCTGAAGTCGGTTGCTCAACCTACTGAGCCACCCAGGCGCCCCATAGCAATAACTTTTCTCATAGATCTTGTCACACTGATGACATTCCAAAAATATCTTCTTAGGATTTCTGGGCCAGAATATGATAAGGCTACCTCACATTTAAAACAGAACTTTGCAAGTTATTTCCAGGACTGTGTTCAGAATTATCCAAGTACTACTTTAGAGGCAAAGACCGTAAGTAGCAGCTGAAATGCACATTTTTTGTTCGAAGAGTTCTAAATTCTCATCTGAGACCTGTTATTGTCTTGTACAAAACAGCAAGATGGTAAGGCGGATGAGGGCTCTGTATAATTGTAATTGTTGTGGTCTGGAACACACTTCAAAATGACAAACCTGGCCCCGCTATTGTTGCTTTTCTGCCTACGAAAACTTTCCGTGCCTCTTCAGTTTGCAAATAGCGAGCTGCTGAGAGTTCTTGTGATTTCTGAGATTCCAAAGTAAAGCCTGTCATTTATTTCATCCGTGGTTTGGGAGGAAGCAAAGACCACGCAGCCGCTCGGGGAAAACCTGTTCACGTGCAAGGGCAAGACCAAGTACAGGTGTGCTGGCCGCCGGCCCCTACACCTGTCCTGCAGTTCATTTAGGGAAAGGCACTGTGAACACTTCATTTCACGTCTCCGTCTCTTTAAGAGGAGCGGGAACTAATTTTCTTCGACCGCCCGGACTCTAGTCCAGTCTCCGCAGGTCGTCCCCTTCGGCCTCCTAGCCGCCCGCCCGGCGCCCACCTCTTCTCTGTCGCTCGTGGCGCCCGGACCCTGCCCCCGTGTCTTGGCTGGACTCCAAGAAGGCGAGGAAGATGGCTCATCAAGGAAAGGGGCAGGACAGGGATGAGGCGGCCGGTGGCTCGGTCCTGAAATCGGGCTTTCTTGGCACACGGGAGGGAGAAAACTTTCCTTTGTCAAACAAGTGACCACGTGGCGCTATGGCGGTCACCACCAGCAACCCCGTCAGACCGCGGGCCGCGGACTTGGGGGCGCGCCCGCCATCTGCTGAGCAGCCCAAGGGGAGCCCTGAAAAGTGGGGGAGCGGCAGGAAAGCACGAGAGCAATAAAGGCTCGATAGAGTGGCGTGGAGGGCGGGGTTCCGGGAGTGGGGGGCGCGGAGGGTGGGGTTCGCGAGAGGGGGCGGGTCCGGGAGGGGGCGGTGGGCAGGATCCCCGGGAGTGGGCGGGTTCGGAGGCGGGGTTCCCGTGGTGGGGCGGGCTCGGTGGGCGGGGTTCTCGGGGGTCGGGGTGGAGAGGGCGGGGTACCGCGGGGGGCTAGCGTGAGGTCGCGGGGCTCCCCCGGGCCGGGAGGGGGCGGAGCGCGGAGTACCCGGGGTTAGGGGTGCGCGGGGTTCCCAGAATTGGGCGGGCGCGGAGGGCGGAGTGCCCGAGGGCGGGGAGGTTGCGGAGGGCGGGGTTCCGGGGGGTGGGCGGGCTCGAGAGGCAGGGTCCTCGGGGGTGTCGGGAGAGCGGGGGTACACGGGGGTGCGAGGCGAGGGGTTTCAGAGACGGGGAGTTTGTCGGGGGGCGGGGTTCCCGGGGGTGGCCGGGCTCGGGGGGCAGGGTCCTGTCGGGTGTGCGGGAGGGCGGCGTCCCCGGGGGTGCGGGCGCGGAGGGCGATTCCCGGGGCCGCGGGGTTCCCGGGTCGGGCGGGCGCGGGGGCGGGGCTGGGGGCGGAAGGGCGCCGCGCTCGCGGGCGGGGAGGGGGCGGGGCTCGCGGGGCGGGGCTCCGGGCTGCGGGGGCGGTGCGGCGCGGGGAGGGGCGCGGGTGGGGGGAGCGGCGGGCAGGCCGGGCATGGCGTCGATGGCGGCGGCGATCGCGGCCTCGCGCTCGGCGGTCATGAGCGGGAACCGGCCTCTGGACGACCGGGAGCGGAAGCGCTTCACCTACTTCTCGTCGCTGAGCCCCATGGCCAGGAAGATCATGCAGGACAAGGAGAAGATCCGCGAGAAGTACGGGCCCGAGTGGGCGCGGCTGCCGCCCGCACAGCAGGACGAGATCATCGACCGGTGCCTGGTGGGGCCGGGCGCCCCGGCGCCCCGCGCCCCCGGGGACCCCGGGGACTCCGAGGAGCTGGCGCTCTTCCCCGGCCTGCGCGGGCCCACGGGCCAGAAGGTGGTGCGCTTCGGGGACGAGGTAGGTGCGGGCGGGGCCGGGGACCCTCTCCCCTCCCCTCGTGGCCCCTGCAGGTCGCGGGGGTCAGGGCTGGCAAGAAGGCGCGGAGATGGGAGTGGGCGCGAGGGGCGTCCCAGGGCCGGGGGCGCGGGGCTAGGGGCTCCCCAGGGGGAGTTTGAGAATCGCCGTGAGGAGGGGGTCTTTAAAGACCCTCCATCTAGACTTGCTCTGCTGGGCCTCACCGGATCCAGAGACTTCTCCGAGCCGTAGGCGGCTGTTCTTAAGCGAGGCGGACCAGAGTGGAAACAGCAAGGAATTTTCAGCCAGCCAAGCCTGAGTTCTGATCCACTTTGCTACTTGGCTGTATGGCCATGGGTGACTTAACCTCCTAGAGCCTCAGTCCCCACCCCCCTTCCTGGTGTAAACCGGAGATAATGATACCCACCCCGTGCCTGCCAGGGAAGGCACTCAGAAAGTTCTATGTATTAATGTTAGTATTTGTGATGAGCTGTATGGGGCAGGTGAAATTGTCAAGCAAGATAAGGAGAAGGAAGAGGTGCCTTCCAGGGTTAGGAGGCAAAACCGAAGGTGTTTCCCTAAAATGTTTTCCGGGTGAGCACGCTGTGCAGCTTTGGTTTGGGGTGAGCACAGAGCCCCGTTTTTCCATCAAGAAACTAAGGGATGAGTTTAAATGGGCTCCAGCAAGCCTTTGCTACATATAAGGGCATGTCTGCATCTCTGATCTGGACACTGTGCCCACACTTCTAGAGGAGAGAAACACTGTAAACCATAAGGAAAAAACTCAGGGATGCCCCCTTCTAAGTCACGGAGGCCTGGGTGTTCAGTGCCGCATGGAAACTTGGTCTTTTTCTTTTCTTCTTTTTCTCCTTCTTTGTTTCACTGAAGCCTCTTTGGTGCCATTAGAATTGGCACTGTGGCTGGCTGGCCTTTCACACTGAACTTTTACCATGAAGGGCGAAGTCAAAAGGAGCTAGAAGTATAAAAAGAAGTATACAAATGAAACCCGCATTTGTTAAGGCTGTGAGCCTCAAGGAGGGGTGCTGCGCTTGGCAACTTTTTCGGAGGGTGTCGTGGATTGGGGAAGGAAAGGACGGCGAGTTCTAAATCTGATTTGCAGACTTGGGTGTGCTGAGACATTTATTAGTACAAAATGTTTGCGGTCATAAACCCACTTACATGTGAGGGATGTGTGAAAGGCGCTGGCACCACTGCCTTCTTCTGACTGAATTCAAAGAAAAGTCTCCATTGCACTTGAAACTCTGAAGGCTTTGCCAGGAAAAACAAGGGTGTGGTAAACTGGAGGCATGAAAATATAGGTTCAAAATGTATTTGAGCGCTGAAACATTTTCCGTGTGAAAATCCGCATGTGTATGCAAATGTTTGCAAGTGTGTGCACTCAGGTTCGAGCGATGAAAACACATGCATTCTCTCTTTGGAAAAGTCATGAGTAAGTACATATGAGAGGAAGTAAACTTGTAAGTATTTAACAGATGTTGGAGAGTGACTGTCATTTTTCCTTAGCTTGGTGTCTGGCTAAGAATACCCGCATGCCTGCTCATCATTAAAAGGCCCTTGCCATATAAGGGCTCAGTATCACTGATAAGGAAAGATGTGGCCAAGTTCATTTTGTGCTCCAGTTCCTTAACTGGGTACCAGACTGAGCTGTTTCTGAGTCTGTAAACCCAGTGTGATTTAAAAGCAATTGGAACTGTTCAGTGTGGGACCTGCACGCTTCTCCAGGAGCAAACCTGCCCTGCTTTTTACACTTGAACTCAGCTTTGCAAAACGGGCTGGGAACGTGCCCTGACATGGCTCTGACCAACTTTAGCGCAGATGGGCAGAGAGACAGGAGACACCGAATTAGAGGAGGGGTACTTAGGAACATTGCCCGTGGGGTATTTTTGCCTGTGGTGGCTGTGTGGATTAATGGGACTAGGGGGTTTAAAATGCATTTCCTGAGACCTGGCAGGAGGTTGGCCCCAGACTAGTTGGTGGTCCAGGAGGAGAGCTGTTCATGGAGAGGGCTGGCTCCTAGACACAAGGGACGATGGATGGAGACAGGGTGGGGAGTGACCGTGGGTAGGCTGCCAGACAGAGTGGCCCAAATAGGTGACCCAGGTTTGTCCAGAAGGGCCCTAAACCAGAGTGAGTAGGGCACTCTGTCCCTTCCCACTTGATCTGTCTTCTGGTGTCCCAGGGGCCTCGGCAGCCAATCATGGAATGGGGGAGAATGCTCTCCAGGGCCCTCCAGCGTCCTACCCTCTCAACTCCCCCCCCCCCCCCCCCCCCCGCACTCCCTGCCCCACATCTACAGACAGACCTCTGATGGCTGGGTGCTTTGGGTGAATCAGCTCTCTCTGGAGCTGCTGTCTGACCCTAGACGATGAGCAGGGACTATTTTTAATACTTCAGTGAAAGATCACTGGCCTCTTGGCTTTTGAGGCCGTTTCCTAAGGCTGAAGTAGGAGGACTCTGGGCTTTGCAGTCAGTCTTGAGTTTTGGCTCCCCCAGCTTTTTGACCGGGGTGAAATCACAGACCTCTCTGAGTTTCAGCGTTCTCACCTTTGCGATGGGAGTGACATTAACAGGATGAGTAGAGAGCAAATGTCCACGAAGGGCCTGTGGGCTTACAAGACGGTGAGAATGCCATTGACCCTTGACCAACATGGGTTTGACATGGGTTTGAAGCACGTGGGTCCATTTATATGCAGATTTTTTTCCTGATCAGCGCAGTCCTGTAAATGTGTCTTCTCTTCCTTAGGAATTTCTGCATAACGTTTTCTTTTCTCTTACTCTCTTGGAAGAATACGGTAAACACACATAACTCACGAAATACATGTTAATCGACTGCTGATGTGATCGGCAAGGCTTCTGGTCGATAGTAAGCTATTAGTTAAGTTTTTGGGGAGTTGGAAGATTACATGTGGATTTTTAACTGCACAGGTGTCCCTAACCCCGGTGCTGTTCAAGCGGCAACTGTATTAGCCAGTCTCTGTTTCCACTTACAAAAATCATTATTATGAAATAAACATATTCTTGCTGCTGCTAAGCCTGGGGTTGTCCAGTCGGGGTTGTCCAGTCAGAGTTGTCCACGTGAGAGGGAGCTCTGTCCTGGGGGGCTCTGGTGCTGTGCTTTGGGGCACGTATTTGAAGCTTTGGTTTGCTCTGTCCACAGCCTGGCCATGATGTGGCCTGTCTCCGGATCGGCGGTCACATCAGCCTCAGATTGTGCCACCCCACCCTTTCAGCTACCCTGAAAGACAAGGACATCACCTGTTTCTCTCAATACCCTGTCCCCCGTTGCCAGTAACATTTTTGTATCCCACATTTTAAGTCTTATGTGACCAGCGTCTAGTCATTAGAAACCTGATTGTGTGTGTGTGTATGTGTGTGTGTGTGTGTGTGTGTGTGTGTAAATATAGATAGATAGATAGGTATTTATATACACACATTTTTTTTAATGTTCATTTATTTTTGAGAGAGCATTCAACAGAGCGTGAACAGGGGAGGGGCAGAGAGAGAGGGAGACACAGACTCCAAAGCAGGCGCCAGGCTCCGAGCTGTCAGCACAGAGCCTGACATGAGGCCAGAACTCCGGAACCGTGAGATCATGACCTGAGCCGAAGTCAGACGCTTAAGTGACTGAGCCACCCAGGCGCTCTGAAACCTGATTGCATAATGATGGCCATCGATTTTGGTGGCCACGAGTATGGTCAGGGGGGACTGCTCTGTGTAGGACTGTTCAGCACTGTGGCATCTGTGTTCATTTTTACCCTCACTGTCTGTACAGAGAGAAGACCAGGGCTCAGATCCCCACCCTTGCCGGGATGACCAGCCTGGCGCAGGAGGAGATTGGCTGCCTTTGTGCATTGGCCAGGAGGGGACCCGTCAGTTTTCAGTTTTTACTTCCTTGGGACTCAATTCGGCAAATGTTTCTCAGCCTATTACATTAGAAACTAGAGGCCCTCTGGCTTTAGGACTGCTTAGGCTGCCCGTAATTTTCACCACCTCCTTTAAAAACTCCCCCCTCGGACATATGATCTTCGTACAGTTTCCACATAAGGCCGCCAGCCCCTCCTGCCCCCCATCCTGTCCCCAAGCAGCTCCTGTCAGAGAATCTGGAGCTCCTGCTGGCGGCATACGTCTCTCCTAGCAAAAGAAACGGAGTGTCCCTAGACCTGGCTTCCATTCCAGCCGTGTCACCAGCAAGGCGACCCCTGCTCAGGGCGTAGGTCTCCCTCCATGAAATGAGTGGCAGTCCTGCCTTGGAGCGACATAGATGCTGGGACATGCCCTTCTGGTCCCGTACGTGGTATGAACGTTAAGGCGTGTTTGCAAGCGGATGCCTTTCGCAGTCCGACTTCCCCTGCCATCCTTTAGCAGTAAAGTCTGGAGAATGGCTTACTCTGGGAGATGAGAAGGTCTTCGTTTTAGAAGGTTTTCGAGATCACTCAGTCTGCTTCTGCTGCTTCCCGTTATCAAGTAGGGGGGAGAAAAAAAACCCCAAAAGCTGAATGTTTGCGACCACTCCCAAACCCCTTGCCACCCGTCGCAGGATCTGGGTCACGTTCTAGGCTCCACACAGGGACCCAGCAGGTAAGCCTGGAAATTTGGTGTGTTGACTTCTCCCGGACCCACTTGTGCCTCCCGCCTCGCGTAAAGTAGGTGAAGCTGGGTAGGAAGGGTGTTGCCGTGTGCCAGCCCCCCGCGACCCTGATCTGGATTTTGCACGTTGCAGAACACAGAGGTTTAGGGCCCTGGGGCCACACAGCGCCACCCCCTCTCGAACAGCTGAGCAAGACCAGCCGCTGTGGGAAGGAAGTGTCCCTCCTGGGCACCCGCCTCCGGCCCCCTCCCACAGGGATCTGGGGGCTGGCTGGCTGCCCCCTCGCCCCCCTCCGCCTTCACCTCCTTTTCTGGGGCTGAGCCTTGGCCTCCCTGACTCCCTTGACACCCTCTGCACGGCCTGCACTTCTCGGGCCTCTGGGGGTCCATGCCTTGCCAACCCCCCCTCCCCCACCCCTCTCGCTCTTGCTCCCAGCCTTTCCCAGAAGTGATTGCGGGGCGGGGGGGGGGGCTCCGGGGCCAGGGGGTCAGCATGGAACATCCTGGTTCGGCAAACCTGGTGAAGCTGCTGTCTGTGCTCAGCGTCCTCGGGGCTTTTTCCTCCTCCTCAGGGTCCAGGCTGGCCAGCCTAGGTTTTTTCTTTTTTTGTTGTTAAGTTTATTTATTTTTCTTAGTAACCGCGATACCCAACTTAGGGCCCGAACTCAATGACCCTTAGATCAAGAGCCACACACTCTGCTGACAGAGCCAGCCAGGCACCCCTTGCTTGTGTTTTTAAAAAAATTAACTAGGGGCGCCTGGGTGGCGCAGTTGGTTAAGTGTCCGACTTCGGCCGGGTCACAGTCTCATGGTCCGTGGGTTCGAGCCCCGCGTCGGGCTCTGGGCTGATGGCTCGGAGCCTGGAGCCTGTTTCCGATTCTGTGTCTCCCTCTCTCTCTGCCCCTCCCCCGTTCATGCTCTGTCTCTCTCTGTCCCAAAAATAAATAAAAAACGTTGAAAAAAAAATTAAAAAAAAAAATTAACTAATTAAATTGTTACAAAATACGTAAAATCGTGTACCTGTACGTTACTGTTAAGAAATCCAAACCATGCAGGAGCAGCATTGTGAAGCAGTTGGTAGTGTCCTTCTAGAACTTTCCTCAAGGACTAACACCTTCATCAGGTTTGAGGTTGGATACGTGATGGCCTGACAGCGGACCCGTAACGTGCGCGGACCCCTCTGACCCTTCCCCTCGAGCAGTTTGGTCTTTTCTTGTTTCAGCCTTTGGCAGAAAATAAAAAATAAGAAACTAAAAAAATAAAGGGGAAATCTGAGAGTTGCTTTCTCAGTATTTGGGATTTGTTCTTTAAGGAAGGTGGAATGTGTAATTACGATTCCCACCTTCTGTCTGGTAGAGCCATGCATTTTTTAGAAAAGATGACAGGGTCCACGTGGCTTTTCGCATCCTGGGACCTGGGTTTCTGTGCCCCGGCTCTGGGCAAGAGTTGAGAATGTGGCCCTGAGTTCAGATCCATTTCCTGGGCCGCGAGGGGGAGGCTGCTGGGCCTCCGCTGCACGCCTCCCCTTTGGGAAGGTTCTTTGCCGGGATTAGCACCTGGCCTGCTACCCCACGTAGGAGAGGAAGGGTACTGAGCAGGTGGGCCCTGGGAGCTAAGGGAGCCTGTGGTCCTCTCCCTGGCTCCTGTGGGAGGGTGTGCAGGGAAGGGGTGGGGCAGAGCTGGGAAGCATGTGGGCAGGTCTGGAGTCCTGTCTCATTGACAGGAGTCATTTTCACAATCTCAAGAGAGTCCCTTAATTCTGGAGAAGAAAATCCTTTTGTTTTTGTTTTTTTTTTAAATAATAAAGACCAGACCTGTCTTTTTTTTAAATGTTTTAATGTTTATTTATTTTTGAGAGAGAGAGAGAACAAGCTGGGGAGGGGCAGAGAGAGAGGGAGACACAGGATCTGAAGCAGGCTCTGTGCTGACAGCAGAGAACCCGACACTGGGCTCGAACTCAGGAACCATGAGATGATGACTTGAGCCGAAGTCGGATGCTCAACACACTGAGCCACCCAGGTGCCCCTAGACCTTTCTGTCTGTTGCCTTCAAACTCTCTTCCACCTCCCCTTGCTCGCATTACCGCCATGGCACCCAGCTTTCGTGTCTGACTTTGTATTCCCTGTGGAACCTGCCTGCTAGTTCAGTCCTAGCTGCCTTTCTGTTGTGGGGACTGCAGTTTTGTCCTTGCGTTTATGGAAACCCTCCTATCTCAGCAGAGCTAAATATATGACAAGTCAGAGGGAAAAGCATCGATTCCATAAACAGATAAATAATGGTCCCTAAAAAGAAGCCGTTGGTTGAAAAAAAGGGCATATTTTAATCGTTCTTCTTCCTCACTCCCCTGTCTTTTTTTTTTTTTTTTAAAGTAAACTTTGTTTTCTAGAGCAGTTTTAGGTTGAGAGCAAAACTGAGCAGAAAGTAGAGATTTCTTGTATTCTCCCTGCCCCCACGTACACACAGCACCCGCACCCCCCCCCCCCCCAACAGCCCCGCTCAGAGTGGTGCACCTGTTACCTTGGATGAACCCGCACTGATGCATCAACATCCACCAGAGTCAGTATTTCACATCGGGGCTGACTCTTGCGAGCGTTCAGTGGGTCAGGCCAAACGTATGACAACACGTAGCCATCACACGGCATAGTTTACTGCCCTAAACATCCTGTGCTCCGCCTGGTCATCCCTCCCATCCCCACGCCCCGCTCTCGGTACTGTCTCCATAGTTTGGCCTTTTCCAGAATGTCACGTAGTTGGAGCCGTAGAGTCTGTAGCATTTTCAGATTGGCTTCTATCATTGAGTAATACGCGTCGCAGGCCCTTTCACAGCTTGATAGCTCATGTCTTTGTAGCGCCGAATAACAACCCGTTGTCTGGGGGAACCGCGGCGTACTTATCATGCACCTGCTGAGGGACATCTCCGTTGCTTCCAAGTCTTGGAAATTACGAGTGAAGCTGCTGTAAACATCCGCGTGCCGGTTTCTGTGCGGATGTAGGTTTTCAACTTGTCTGGTTGCATACCACGGAGTGGGATTGTCTCACCCGCTTCTACCGTGCTGCTGCTGACACGGAACAGCTCCCCAGGGACAATGTGCTCCGTGCTGGATGTGCCGGGAAGCCCAGACCACGTGACATCACTAGAGGGCCGCGACAGTCAGCGACAGAGGGGAGTTTCTGTCCCCTTCTCCAGGCTCTGCCGGCTGAGCCTGATTTCTCCCACCTGTGGTATCTCACAGTTTAAATTTTTTACCTTTAAGTCAAGATGCCACCATCTGTCAACCAGAATCTCCTCTAATTTAGGGACTTCAGGAGCACAGTGACAACGTGTGGTTCCAGTGAGCACCTTGCCACGTTCCGGGATCCTGACACTGCTTCTGAATTACTCAAGGAGCACATCTATTTCTGGGATGCTCGGTGGTTGGGATTCTAACTCCCATCGGCACTGAAATTTAGCCAATCGTGCACCGTATTCCTACATTCTGAGGACGTTCTGACTCCAGCAGATGAGTGTTTCGTCCGTAACGGTTGCATACTTCTCGTAGGTATGCAACAGCGTCGTTAGAAATGCAGCTGCACTCGTTTCGTAGGTCATCTCTGAATGCATATGGAGGAATAAGGGAACGAATGTTTTCAAATGCGAATTGCATTATGCTGGAGCCTTGCAGCATATCAGGAGACTGTTCATTTGCCTCGGGTGATTATACTAATGCGCAGAGCCCTGATCTCGCCTTGCTCCAGAGTAGGATGGGAGAGAGCTGGCCCAGAAGCCCCGGGCTTCTCGTGAGAGCAGCTTGAACCCTGGGTGGGTTTGGGAGGAGGTCCTGTCTGGGGATGATGAGAGCCACCTGGCAGTAGTGACCGAGGGCACCGCTGCCCGTGGTGTGGCCTGGGCAGACAGAGGCGGGCCCCTGCGCCCCAGAGGTCCGCAGGCACGGGCAGCCTGGGGTGGCCCTGCGGCCAAACGCTCACGATGTGCGGGGAGCCTGGCGTCTCATGGCGAGCGGAACCAGGTAAGCCGCCCCGTGGAACGGCGACATTAGAATTACCTAGGGAGTTGTTAGCGTTGTAAAACTGGGGCAGAAGGGACCTGCAGGTTCTGCCGGTTGTAACAGCACCCTAGGGGACGCCAATTTACAGTCAGGCCTGGGAACGGCTGGGGTACAGGCCCCCTCGAGAGCGTCTGGAGTCTGGTGTCTGTGATCAGTGCCTGCGTGAACCCCAGGCACGTGGGAAGGAGCCATTCCCATCGAATACCTGGGACAGGTGTGCCTGCCACAAAGAGGGTGCAGTTTGTTCGGGCCAAGGTGGCAGACAGGCCCCCAGCCTTCAGAGAGGCCCAGGGTGTAGCCTAGACCTCCCAAGTGCTGCAGGGTCTCGGAAACGGTTTTTCAGATGTTCCAGGAAAGGTGCAGCTTCCTGTCTGCCGGCCCTTAGTGGCCTGGCCTTGTGCGGTGGGAGGTCAGAGGCCACCTCAGATAGCCCGTGCCTCCGGGTCGGCCTCCTTCTTAGGGTGGGCCTGTAGAGGACCTAAGGGACACCCAATGCAGACAGTGCTGTCCACAGGTGCCATCGGCCCCACACGCTTGAGACACAACGATAAAATTCGCTGGCCCTGAAAGCGGAAAGAAAGTTACAAAAGAATAAATGCTCAGTCGTGTCTAACCCGGTTCATTAAGAGGAAAGGTTGATATTTGTAAAATTTCACCATACTTGAAGTCAATTTTAAGTCCAGAGTTTCTCATTCCGGAATAATTTTAGAATAGTCATGACTTTCACAGAGAAATCATTCTCTGACCACGACTTTTAACCCGAAGACCATAGGTAGTAGCCAGAGGCACCACGGTAATTAATTAGGAAGTGATGAGTTTTGAGCATTCTTGACTTTTGTAGGGTTTTTTTTTTCAGGGGGGACATTTTTTTTTTTTTGAAAAACAGATTTTATTTTTTAGAGATAGGTTCTTAGCAAAACGAGTGGAAAACCCCTCCCTCCACACGTGCACAGCCTCCCCCACTGTCAACATCGGCCGCCAGAGTGGAACGTTTTTTACAGTGGATGAGCCTGCTCGACACATCGTCGTTGCCCAAAGCCTGTGGTTGACATTGGGGTTTATTCTTGATGGGGCACATTCTGTAGGTTTTGAGAACAGGATCCATCGTTACAGTATATGGTATGGAGTGTTTTCATTGCTCTTAAATCCTCTGCGTTCTGCCCTCTCTCGAACTCCAGCGACCACAGGTCTTTTTACTGTCTTTGTAATTTTGCCTTTTCCAGAACTCATACAGTTGGACTCATCTAGTACGTAGCCTTTTCAGATCTCTTTATTGTGGGAGAATATACATAACATAAAATGGACCCTTCTAACCATTTTTAAGTATACGTTTAGTATATTCGCACTGCTGTGCAGCCGTTAGCACTCTCTGTTTCTAGAACTTTACCATCACCCATCAGAAACTCCGAATCCAGGGCTGCTTGGGCGGCTCAGTCGGTTGAGAGTAACTCTTGATTTCCACTCAGATCATGATCTCACAGTTCGTGGGATGGAGCCCTGCGTCAGGCTCTGCACTGAAAGGGTGGTGCCTGCTTGGGATTCTCTCTCTCCCTCTCTCTCTCTCTCTCTCTCTGCCTCTCTCTCTCTCAAAATAAGTAAACATTAAAAAAAAAAAAGGAACTTTGAATCCTTTAAACAATGATTTCCCATTCCAGCTGCCCCCCTGGTGAGCTCTATTCTCCTTCCTGTCTCCGTGAATTTGCCTCGTCTGGGTACCTCAAATACCTGGCATATGACATCTGCCCTTGGGTGACTGGCACGTTCATTTAGCAGAATGTCTTCAGGATTCATCCAGGTTGTAGCCTGATTCAGAATTTCCTTCCTTTTTTTTTTTTTTTTTTTTAACATTTTTTATTTATTTTTGGGACAGAGAGAGACAGAGCATGAACGGGGGAGGGGCAGAGAGAGAGGGAGACACAGAATCGGAAGCAGGCTCCAGGCTCCGAGCCATCAGCCCAGAGCCTGACGCGGGGCTCGAACTCACGGACCGCGAGATCGTGACCTGGCTGAAGTCGGACGCTTAACCAACTGCGCCACCCAGGCGCCCCAGAATTTCCTTCCTTTTGAAAGCTGAGTAGTATTCTGCTACCGGATGTGTTTGTCCCATTTTGTGTGTTCATCTGTTGACGGACGTTTGCGTTGTTTTCACGTTCTGGCTCCCGCGTGCGTAACTCGGCCGTGCGTACCGGCGTTCGAGCATCTTTTCAGGTGGCTGCTTCGTGAGATCATGATCTGAGCCGAAATCGGATGCTCAACCGACTGAGCCACCCAGGCGCCCCTAATTCTTTTAATAATAGCAATGGCTGGGGCGCCTGGGTGGCTCAGTCGGTTGAGCGGCTGACTTCGGCTCAGGTCATGATCTCGTGGCCCGTGAGTTCGAGCCCCGCGTCGGGCTCTGTGCTGACTGCTCAGAGCCTGGAGCCTGTTTCAGATTCTGTGTCTCCCTCTCTCTGACCCTCCCCCGTTCATGCTCTGTCTCTCTCTGTCTCAAAAATAAATAAACGTTAAAAAAAAAAAAATAATAGCAATGGCTATGTTTAACACCAGGTTCAAAAATCCCTAAACCTCTCACAGTCCACTTTTGCGTGGGTTGGCGCGAGCCCACTCCAGCCCACGGCTGACTGTGGCCTCCGAAAGGGGGGCCCCACAGAGATCTTAAAACACTCCGGCCTCCATTCTTTTCCCAAACAGTAAAGTAAATGCCGGAGATTTTGTGCAAATATGCGTTCTGGTACTACGGGCAGAGAATAGACATTCTTTTTTATTTATTTATTTATTTATTTATTTATTAATTATTATTATTTTTTTTAAATTTTTATTTATTTTTGAGACAGAGAGAGACAGAGCATGAACGGGGGGAGGGCCAGAGAGAGAGGGAGACACAGAATTGGAAGCAGGCTCCAGGCTCTGAGCTGTCAGCACGGAGCCTGATGCGGGGCTCGAACTCACGGACCGTGAGATCGTGACCCGAGCGAAGTCGGACACTCAACCGACTGAGCCACCCAGGCGCCCCTATTTTTTTTTTTTAAAGTACTTTCTCCATTGGGAGGTGAACATTACATTGGGCGAATATTTTCCAGCAAGAGCGAACCAGGGCCTCTGGGATGTCAGAGGAAAGACTAGTTGGTGCCTGTGCATCCGGGAGTCCTTGGAGCCACGTGGCGAAGAGCAGAGCCTCCCACGTGGTAATTTCCAGGGGCGTGGCGAAGAGCAGAGCCTCCCACGTGTTAATTTCCAGGGGCTGTGTGTCCTGTGGCTCTCGGTGGCTTCCCTTCTGCTTTTTGCCCTGCTCTTTTGGGATCTAGTGACTTCTAGGCTTCTTCCCGTGCCGTGCTGCAGAGAGGAAGTCGTTTCCAGAGAGATGCAGCGCTGTCTCTGGCACAGACCTCCCTCGCGGAGAGGAATTTGACTGTGAGGGTAACTCTGGGCCACGACCGAGCCCCCACTCCATGACATCCCGTGGTCTAAGCGGCAGGCGTGGTTTGGTGCTTCGATCGTTTCAGGTCTCAGGCACCAGAAGGGCTGGCAGGGGCGCCTTGCAAGCAACCCCTACAGAAAGCACGTGTGGGCATCCACCAGCGCGTGCCTGGCCATGTTTTGGTTGCCTGCTGGTCATCGCGGGACTGGAAGAAAAGAGAACACTGTGTGTGCCCGCACCGCCACTCTGCAATTCTGAGGCCCTTTTGCATCCAGCTGCCCGGGGAGCCTCTTTCCAGCGCTGGAGCGCACAGCCTCAGCTGACATCAGAGCTTCCGCAACATTTGTGCTCGGCGTGTTTATTCTTGTAAGGCGTTTTAGTATTTTTATGAGCTCAGGATTGCAGAAGTCTAAGGAATTTGCCCCTCGACTGAGTTTCTTGCTGGCCGCAAACAAAAGACTGTTGACCTGACACCAAGCTGGGGAGGGTTCACGGTGTGACCCCCCTCTCTGTCTTCGACCCCCTTGGAATTTCAGCTAACATGGGCTGCAGCCACTGGTGACCGCTAGCTCACCAGGCTCCCGGCTCAGTCCGTGCTCCTGTGAGTCTGTGCTCATTTTCCTTGCAAAGCCAAAAGTTGTGTTTTAATTTTAGCCGATCTCAGCCGTGTAGCTAATATTTAAGGCTAGGTCATAGCCCATGATAAGGGGAGTCCGGCTCCAGCATGCCCATGGCCACTGGGTCTGCTCCCTTCTGTGCTCTGCCTGCCCAGTTAATCTCCGCGCACCTCCTCTGTCCACTGGGGCGGCCCCCCCTGGGCTGTCCCACCTCGGGTTGGAAGGACCACGTTTGCCAGTGGATTTCCCTTTCCTTTGCCCCCACAGCTCCAAATCCAGAATAAATGATACGTAAGTGCCATGAGCCTCCTTCACTTTCCCCACATAGGAAAAAAATCCTTCTTGTTTTATTATTCTAGGACGAGTTTAGAGGTTCCTGAGCTCATAGACTTTGGGAGACTTTCAGGTCATTTGGCTCGGCCGTGCCCTCCGCCAGCCACCCCCCTGCACACACAGGCTGGGCTGGACGCAGGAATCCCCTGCCGCTGAAGCTAGGCCTGCAGCCCCTATCTCTTGTCACAAAGGCCCGTTGGTTCACATTCCTCCTGGTGGCCCACTTCCGTTTTTGGAGGGACAAGGGTTTGTACACTGAGTTTGTAAACCTGGGGTTTAGCTGGAGCTCCAAATGGCAGGGCAGTGGCCCACGTTCTAGCTCATTAGTAGTTTTTGCCCCGACAGCCAGGCTCATGGGGCCGATGCAAACCAGCCCAGAGGCTAAGGTGGGGACAGCGCTGCTACCAAAGTAGGGCATCAGCAGACCCAGAGGGGGACAGAGCCTGATGGCCTAACTCTGGGGGTGGGAGCACCTCTGGGGGGAGGACCTCTCTTAGCAGGGGTGCTTTAAGCAAGGGCCGTCCCAATTTTTTTTTTTTTAAATATTTATTTATTTTGGGGGAGAGCACAAGCGGGAGAGGGACAGACGGAGCGGGCTCTGTGCTGACAGGCTGACAGCGGCGAGCCCGCTATGGGGCTCGAACTCGCAAACTGTGAGACCGTGACCTGAGTTGAAGCCGGATGCTCAACCGACTGAGCCACCCAGGCGCCCCCAGGACCGTCCCAATTTAAAATACTTTAACCCATTTTCAGCGTGTCCCAACTTTCGGTTCCGAAAATATCCCCAGTGGAAGCAGGCACAGAGGAGACGTTTGGTAGCACAGGAAGACGGCTGGGGGCTCGGAGGGGGTAGCCAGGAAAAGGCGATGTTCCCCTCCTTTGTTCAGGCCAGTGTGCAAAACATGTTGGACCCGAGGTCAGATTCTCAGTTCCGGTTCTGGAGGGGGCTTTCCATCGTGTGCTGCTGGGGAGTGTGGGGGTGACTTCAGAGCTCTCCTTACCAGTAGGCACCTGTACTAAATGGGGATGTTCATTGATGTTGCCAGTCGGCCCTTTCGAGATCTCTGCTGGGCACATGGGGGCGGGGGGGCACGGAGGCTCAGCTGCACTGGCTTTGGCTGGAGGGTTATTGCCTGACATTCTGTTCCCATGTTGATCGTTACAACAGCCCTGCAAGGGAAGGGTGATTCTCCTCTTCCAGGTGAGGAAACGGAGGCTCCGAAGGCTGCCTCATCTTCCCATAACGTCTAGTCCTCCTAGAGCTGAGGCTCAAGTCTGTAAAGCCCCTTCCCCTTTCTGCTCACATCCCAATCATCGATTCCCTCCCCCTTTGCCCCCCCCCACCCCCAGGGCCTCCCTCCCATTCATTCACTGAGCCTCCTTTGGGTGGGGGAGGGGCGTGCCTGGCCACCTCCAAAAAAGTGAGGGTGAGGCCAGACTGAGAAGGTCAGCGCAGTCTATGCAGAGCATCCAAACATCAGGCTTGCTCCAAGCCAGGAGTTGGGACGAGTCCTAAGTCTTACTTACCCTGTGGCCTCGGGTGGATGTTTGCATGGGGTATGTTTGGGTTTGGGTTTCAGATTTATTCTCGCATTTTTATTTCAGGACATAACTTGGCAAGATGAGCACTCTGCCCCTTTCTCCTGGGAAACGAGGGTAAGTTGGATTAAATTTAGATTTGTTTGTCCTTTTGAAAAAGAATGGCGTGGTTGTGTATTTTTCTTGTAGCTCTCGGTGGACTCAGAAGGCAGAGGCCCCACCATCCTGCTGCAGGTGATGCCCCCCTGCTGGTGGAAAAGGAGAGGAGGGAAGACCGTGGAGATGAGCTAGGAAACCTGTGGGGAGGCATCGTGATGGAATTAAAGCGGTCGCCCCTTGACCAGGACCCCGGCCGTCCTGGGAAAGCAGAGTCAGCCCCATTCGGGGCTTTCTCTGCTCCTGGCTCTGCTGACCAATACTCAGCACCTTAGTGGGGGCGCTCCGTAAAGCAAAGCTTGGAGAGAAGGTTTTGAGGGGGGGCAGGCGTTATTAAAATGAACTCAGGGTAGGGGCAGGAGAGGGACAGTGGCGGAGATGAGACTGCAGATCTATCAAAATTGCCTGCAAGAGTCTGCCTGGAGGCGTGACAGTCCTGGGGGCGGCGGGTGGGGAGGAAAAAAGGACATACGCTCTTGGAAGCCTGTGAAGTTGATGAGGCAGTGGATACACATGGACAGGTGTTAGCGGTACAGTGCAGCTTGGATCGCTAACCCCTAGTCCCTTGTTCACTTTGATGGTGATGATGATGCTAGATGATGATTATTGCTAGAGTTGATTCATGGCGTCAAGCTTAGCTGGCTTTGTCTATTTCCCCCCGTCCTGCCTCGCTGCTCCGGTAGAAGTGCGTTAGTAGGGGGCAGAGCAACCAAAAGGCAGGTGTCTGTAACCCAACTAAAACGAGCAAGAGTCTAGAACGTTTAGTGCTGCGTGTCGGAGGGTTCTCCCCATAATGGGGTGACGAGGACGGCAGTGTGCCTGGAACGGGGCTCAGACTTGAGGTCAGATCAGGGCTCTGAAGTGCCTGTTGTTGCAGGGGCTTGTTGGCTGGGCCCACATTGCTCATCCCAGCGGAAATGGGCACGCAGGGGCCTGCGGAGAGGGTGGGTCAGAGCGGGGCAGGGCAGCGAGGGGGTCCACAAGACACCCGGGAGGCCCTCATGTGGGGGGACCTGTGTCTGAAAATGGAACATTTGACAGGGTTCCGGCGGACGAGGGCAGGGGGCGCTGTTGCCTACAGGCAGAGCTGCTGAGTGGGCCCTTTGTGACCTGAGCCGTCCCCAGATGGGGAGGTGCACGACCCGGTCCTCACTTGAGAGCTGGGAGGCGGTTTTGGAAATACGTGTTGTCAATGCAGGTGCACGCGTCCACCTGGCGGGCGCGGATGCCCGCTGCCTTTAGCACACCTTTACGTGGGGTCCTGAACATCCTACGTCTGCACCCAGCATGTGCCCGTGTTTTATTCCCACTGCAGATGAGTAATCTAGGTCTGTGCAGAGGGCGGCGCGAGCGAAACGGTGTGCCTGGAAGCTGGGGTCTCCCTAGGGATCTGGACCCCGGTCGAAGGACATCCAGGAGCAGCCTGGAAACACAGTGGCTCCTGAAACCAGCGAGGAATCCCCTGTCTAGTGACACTGTCCGGGAAGCTGTGGGTGGGTAGAGACTGCATCGTCACGTTGGCGTTCAGCCAGGAGCCGCAGTCTTCTTTTTGGGCTCCCCGGTGAATAACTGAGGAGCACTAACCCTGCCGGTGATATCTACCGGTAACAGACAAATAGACGCTCTGCAGGGTGGGACCAAGCAGCCTCGGACGCAGTAGCCCAGGAAGCAGCACCGACTTCCCCAGACCGGGTCCTACGTTTGAGGATATCACAGCGATGAAGGCACAGAGGTCAAAAGAGTGATAACGCCCTACGCTCTGCGTCCGTCTCATGCCCCATGAGAATATCAGCTCTATTAAGAATTTACCTTGTGAAATATTACTGAACCTGCGATTTTGGGGGCAGGACACGCCATCTGTTATTAACTTGCTGCAATGACAGTCTGGGACAAAGATGGGCGGTGGTTGGAGCAGGTGCCGAGATGGGGCTCAGCCACCGGGGCCAGTGTGGGGCATAGGTGAACGAGAACGAGGACAGCTAACTGTCCCACATAGATCACACCCTGTGCTGGTGCTGAGGGTCCACATCTGCCAGCCAGGTCCCCCAGGCACCTTGTCAGTCGAGAAGCCTCTGGAAGTTCATCGGTGTTGCCCCCTTTGCAGAGAACCAGCTTACGTAACCAACAGGTGGGCTCACTCGGGGTCCTCACCTTTTGGTTTGATCTCTTGAAGTTGGACTTACAGAGTTTAGCGTTAGAACCTTGTAGAGACAAAGCAGAGAACATTCCAGAGAGCAGAGAGGCTCGGCTCCACTCTGTTTGCACAAGTCAGCGTTGAGTTCTAGAAAGTGCCACCACTCACCTCCCTGGCCTGAACTTGGAGCGCCCTGCCTCCTTGCTTTTCGGGCGTCATCGCACTCTCCCTGAGGACTGGTGAGAACCTCTTTGGAGAGCTGCGAACAGGGGGTGGTTTTAGGCGGCCCTGATCTCCAGGCGTGGGATTCGGGGCCCAGCAGCGGGTTCTCTTGCTCTCCAGTAGTTATCTGTTGATGCATAACAGACTACCCCACAGCTCCATGGCCCAAAGCGGACATTTATTTGCTTATGATTCTGGGGCTCAGCAGGCTGGGCAGGGCTCCCCCAGCCGTTCTTCTGTTGGCCTTGTTCACTCACCAACTCTTTCTCTGCTTTGACTTCTTAGCCTGGCAGTCATGTCATCCGAGGCCAGGGTCAGCCTGACCGAGGGTCTTGACTGTTGGCAGAACTGAGAATGCCAGGGGCTTGACCGATCGTTGTTAACTCTGTGTGGGCTCCTCCGTTTAGGCCAGCCCATGGGGGTGCCACCCACGGAGAGTGAGCTGGCCCTGTGCTTGGGGGCCAGGAGTCCCCTCCCCAGCGGAACGCAGCTGTGATCGGGAGTGCCCTTGAGGGCTGGGGGCCAAGTGCAGAATGGTCTGTGGAAGAGTACCCCCTTGTTCAAGTTCTGCTTTGTCTTCCAGCCCAGCCCTCCCTGCCTGGGGCGCGTCCTTCTGAGACTGAGCTGCCCTGGCGCCCCTGTTTCTCTGCCCTCTTCCAGCACGGAGGAGAGGCTCAGAGGGAGAACTGCCCGCCCCAGCTGGGGGTGAGCGGCCCGTTATCTTTCCCACCCATCTGTCAGCCTGTGGGCCCCCCTTGGTGGATTCCTTTCTCATGCTACTGATCTTTTGAGAGGAAGAAACTCAGCGCTTGGAATGCTCCAGAGAGGGGAGGCAGGGAGCAGAGAGGATTCTTGGCATTCCCCAGTGGGTCTGGGCTGGGGAATTTAGAGGAGATGTCTGCAGAGGCAGGTCAGGCCCTGGCGCTGGGTTGCTGGGCTCTAGGGACAACCCCCCTTCAAAGCATGCGCCCCTCCCCCTGCCCCAGATGTCTGGCTTCTTTCTGTCCGTCTTGGTCCTCCTCCCAGCGTGCATTGCCTATTTGGGGATGGTAAGTTGGCTGGTGGGGATCGGTTCGTTGATTTTCTTCTGCATCAAAAGGTCTCTGAGGGCCAATATAAACCATTCCCAGAGTAGGGAGGCCTTCCCGCCCCTTCCTTGGGAAGAAGAGTAGGCACTTAGGAGGCTTTGTGCTGAATTTTTGAAAGATCCGTGAATGATATCACACTTCCTGCGTGCTGTGTGCTCTGGGTCTGGGATGTGCACTCACGTTGAATTCTTTCGCCCCTGGGAGATCAGTGTCCCTGCTCTTGCTCTGGGTCAGGGTTTTGGGCAGGGGCTCGAAGAACGCTGTAACTGGCAGGCGGCTTGAATCCACGGAGAGAGATTGGAGCGCAAGTCCGTTTGGCTTGCGGGTGGCTCCTGCCCATGGCGGGACAGAAGGGCATCCCGTCAGGGTGTTCAGTGCCTAGAGGAGTCCCTTGCTTCCAGCCTGTAGCTCTGCTTGCCTTCTCTCCTTACTGCCAGTGACAGTTTGGAGCCACCCTGTGCCCCCGTCCCAGCCTGACTCCTGTGCTGCTTGAGGTCCCCGGACCTTCTTCGCCGAGACCCCCATCTCTGCCCAGCAGTCACGGCTCCCTCCTCGTTGCCCCCCAGCACCTGTTCTGACCATGGCTCACCTTCCTGAGAGTCAGAGCTGAGCCCTGTGGCACCCCGACCTTTCCTGGGTCTCTGTGTGTGGAGGGATGTGTCTGTTCCTTCAGCCCAGTGGCCCTAGCCCTGCACCTCTGGCCCCAGGGGTCTTTCTGGCTGGTATGTCCTGTGGCCCTCAGCCCCGTGCCCCAGACACCGTGCTCTCCTGCCCCAGGAGCCATGGCCTTTCCTGCCTCAGTGCCATTGCTCACCCCCCACCCCATCCATCTGTGAGGATCCAGTCTGTCCTCCAGACCCCCTGCAAACCCGCGTTCTTCTGATTCCCACGGCTCCCATGCCCCCCATCTTTGCTGAGCACCTGCTTTGCCTTCTCTCGTGTGAGCCTCGCAACAGCCCCGTTTTACAGATAAGAAAATCAAGGCATAGAGTGCGGGGTGTGGACTAGACATCTGAGCCCAGGACCATATACATAAGCTGTGCCGTAGCAACCTGGCTGCCTCTTAGATGAAAATGTGGCATTACTATTGTTGTCCCCGTGAGATGATGAGCCCTTGGCAGGTGGGGAGGGCAATGGAGGCTGTCATTGGCCCCTGAACCTTGGAAACTCGGCACCCGGGGCCCCAGTGCACCTCCCAGCTGTTGGGCCTCTGTTGGGTTTTTCCCCAGGCTCACTCTGCCCGACATACGGGCATGGGGGCTGGAGCAGGATTAATCCACGTGTCTGTAGGTCCCCTTGCTCCCTGGGAAAAGCATAGGAGTATGTAATTTAGCCCCTGGTCCGAGCCCAGTGCCTGGGGATTGGGGGGCGGGGAATCCACCAGGCCCTGCCCCTCCCCCCCGTGGGCCCGGAGGGTCTGACACCCCCCAGTGGCCAAGTCCTGCTGTGCCTTCCCTGTCAGGCTGTCACTTCTCCTGGTTTTGTGATCCTAAAAGTTTTTCGTACCTTCTCCTCCTCTTTCCTTCTTTGGAGGAGGAGGTGGGAGAATAAATGCTAGATGGCTTGTGGGCTTATTCAGATTTGCTCCAGTAAACTAGGATGTTTCCTGACAACGCTTCTGTAGCCTTTGTCTCAACAATTTCGATGGGTCGGACGCTGCCAAGCCCAACAGTTAGTTTTGGCTGCACGCACTCCCCCTTTACTGAAATATTACACATTCCTCTCCAGTGAGCGGGGCGTAAAAATAGATCCTGGGCTCGGTTGTGGTCTTTCTGTTTTTAGAACGGACGCGGCCAGCTGAGACCCAGTTCCCCACATGGGGCGACTGACGCCCAGTCCTGGCTTGGCCGGACGAGATCCTCCCGCGCCGTCCTCCCTCGGGCTTTAGCTAGTGCCCGGGACGTGGGGGTGGGGGGTGATGAGCTGTCACCGTTGTTGCGACGGGGGCCGGGGGGGGGGGGGTTTCCCCTTTACTCCCCCATCTCCCGTCTCAAAGATTGCGTGAGACTGCAGGGTCGGATTCCCCCACCCTGACTTCCCGTCTGTCCCCGGGTGGGCGAGCTGGAGTCATTGACCCGTTGGCTGCTCTTCCCAGGCCGCGTCCTTCTGCTAGGCCCCGGCTCGATGTCGCCCAGCGTTGGTGGACGCAGCCGACGCCGCCTCCCTTCCCAAGGGTGCTTTCTCCACCCCAAGAAAAACAGCCTTCTTCCCAGAAATAAGAAAGCGGCATCTGGAACTTCGTTATCCTTGTGCTTTCCACCTTCCGGTGGTCATCACAGGGTCCACAAGAGGCCCCCTTATTAGACCTGTCAGTTCCACGAGGCAGGGCCGTCCCCGTCCTGCTCACTGACCCATTCCAGTGTCAGAAGGGCACCCCTCACACCTGTCTCTCAGAACCTCTGCTATGGCATAGCCTTCAGAGGCCTGGTGGAAGGCAAGGGGGACAGTCCCCAGCAGTCTCCGGACTGCAGGCTCTGACGAAGTCCACGGGACAGGACGGTGGCTTGGCCACACTACTTGGGGGGGAGCTTTGCAGCCCAGACTCCATGACCTGACACTGGGCACCCAAAATGGGGGCTCCAGAGTAGCATTCACCCCGGCTGTGCTATGTGTCCCTGCTGTGGACAACAGGTACCATGAGCCAGGCCCCTGGTGACCAGAGGAAGGCGTGCAGGAAGGCGTGAGAGGAGCCAGAGCCCAGTGGGGACTCACTGGGACTATTGCCAACGCCCCGTGCAGACTTCTGACCAGGTGGCACTGTCCCTCGAGGAGTGCCGCTCGGTCTCCGATTGCCCAAGGCGCCATGGGCACAGCCTCCGTCATTCTGTCGTTGCGTTCAAGGATGTCACATCCAGCCAGTGCTGCTTGGGCGCCTTTCCAGCGATGGCCCGAAGCAGTCTGGGAACCACTGTGACTGCCTCCTCTCCACAGCATCCCTGGCTCGGTCCGTGGCTGCCTTCCACGTAGACAGTTGCTCAGCCTAGCCTTCCAGAGCCTTCTGAGCAGAGATCCCACTGGAGAAATTGCTGATCCTAAAAAAGCCCGAGGCTTGTTGAAGTGTTCGCTTTTAAGTGCCTTCCTTACGTTGCAATTTCCAGATCAAAGTCAACTCCATTCTAAGCCTTGGTCTCCACTTCCGAGGTATCTTTAGCAACTTGCTTACTTAAAGAAACCCGTCCTCTCTATGCCCACAGGCTCCCTGTATTCTACTGTGGAATTTGGAAATATGCAGAGTACTGAGAATGGTTCATTCAAAAACAGCCCTTTAGAAAGTCAGATTAGATCATCAACATACTTACAGAAGGCCTGCTGTGTGCAAGGCTCTCCGGTGTCTATGTGGATGTCATCCCTGGTGGCCACTGGTTTCTGTACCTGGCATGATGCCCAGCACGACCGGATCCAGGTTGGACAGTTCACTGAATTGCTCCCAATGTCCCATTTGCTCATCTGTAGAATGAAAATTAAAAAAAAAAAACACAAAACACCCAGCCCAAGGGACTCCTGGGTGGCTCAGTCCGACGCTTGATTTCAGCTCAAGTCACGATCTCACAGTTTCGGGAGTTCAAGCCCTGCGTTGGACTCAGTGCGCTTACCACGCGGAGCCTGCTTGGGATTCTCCCTCTCTCTCTCTGCCCCTTCCCCGCTCACACTCCCTCTGTCTCAAGATAAATAAATTTAAAAAAAAAAAAAAAAAAAAACCAAACCCAGTCCAACAACAACGAAAAAGTGCCCAATGCATTAGACGCACTCAAGCACCCGCGACCGTCAGAGCTTTGACGTCTTTTCCTTGGCGTAACGGCGAGCTTCAGGGCACCTGTGCTCGTGATTCGAACGTAGTTTTTTCTCGTGGCTTTATCACATCTCATTTACAAGCCTTGAGTAGTGACCTGTGGCCACCAGAGCCCAGGCTTTTGGAGAAGTGTCAGACTGAGACCGCAGGCCAGTTTGTGAAACCAAGTGAAGGCATATGCCTTCAAGTAACGAAGAGCCGTGTTTTGTACATTAAGTTAGCACCGTTTTCAATTCCACTGTGTCCACGTGGAAACAGTAACTGAAAATATCCTCTGATACATCGCTGGGCTGGTGGCGTTAGAAATCGGGGCAGCCCTGGAAAACAAGCTGGCTGGTATGCGCCTAGAACCGCAAGAGAGGGAAGGTGTAAAGCTTTTGTGTCTTGACATTTCACTGCGGGAAGCCGATCTGAAGAAACGAAGTCCACACGGGCGGGCGCTGTAGGCACGAAGGTGGTTGTGGCAGCCTTAATGGTAAGAACACAGGTCAGAAGACGCAGGTTGTCCGCGAGTGAGAAAACGGCTAAGTAGATGGTGAGGCAACTCCTCAGGGAAGTAGCTCGTACGCAGTACAAATAATGGTCACAAAGACCACATAACCCCGTGGGCCGCGCTCACGAGTAAGTGAAAACAACACCCCGTATCACATGCGTAACAGAACCACTGCCTCATATGATACGTGTACGAAAATGGCTCCCCCAAAATGCAAAAGGTAGAAAGAAAATGTTTTTTTCCTGATTCCTCGACTCTGCGCATTATCAGTGCAGTTTCATTGCTTTTATTAAAAAAAAAAAAAAAGGACGATCTGAGAGCAAAGTGGGGAGGAAGAGAGGAATGTTCAAGATAGTTCGAGATTGATTTTAGAGATGGTTGAGGCGGGAGACTGCTTGCTGTGCAGGCCCGGGAGGCCCCGTCCGTGTGCTCTGGCCTGCAGATGGGGCTTGGGATTCCTTCCGTCTAATGATTTGTTCTCCAGGACAGAGCAGCACTGGCGTTTTTAGAGGCCGCTGTGCTGAGCAGTCTCGGGCCAAGGAAGGCATTTCTGGGACAGCCGGGCCGGGTGGGGGCGCTGCCCTGGCCTCGGGGGCCTAGGCTCACAGGTGGGCGATGGCATCCGGCTCCCAGGACCAGGACGAGGTCAGAGCTGCAGAGCCCTGCTGAGCGGGGAGCGTCCCAGCAGAGGACCCCTCTGCATGACACACGGTCTTGCTTGGCTTGTGAGGCCACAACAAATACAGGGGCGGGGGGTGGGGGCCAAACAGCAGACGTTCATTTCACACAGTCGTAGAGGCCCGGAGGTCAGGGTGACAGTGCGACGGGGTTCTGGTGAGAACCCGCTTTCCTAGCTTGCAGGACAGCCGCCTCCTCGTGTCCGTGAGCGGTGGGAGAGAGATCCTTGCCCTTGTGTCTGTGTTGATAAGGACACCGGTCTCATCGTGGGGGGCCCCACTCTCATGACCTCATCTCAGACTGATCACCTCTCAAAAGGCCCCACCTCCTGTTACCGTCACTTTGGGAGTTAGGTCTTCCGCGGGAGAATTGGGGCACACAGGCGTGCATTCTGTAGCAGGCTTCGAGAAGGCAGAGCGGGCGAGGCCGGGTGGGTCAGGTCTCCGAGGCTGCACTCAGGCCCACCCTTGACCTTCGTGGTTTTGTCCAGGAAAGCAGGGTCTGGCTCGGTTGGTTTCTTTCACGCTTGTCCACACCCCCCCCGCCCCGCCCCCCGCCACCCTAGGTCAGGAGCGAAGGGCCTGGGCAGTGGGGGCCGGGTGTTGACCTTCACGGCCGTGCTGTGCCCGGCTGGGCCGTGCACCTTCTCAATCACCTTCCCAGGGAGGGCGGTCACCGCCAGACAGCTGCTCCTCTGGAAGGCACTGGAATCAGTCCCAACAAGACAAGGGGGTGCTCTGCTCCCCAGGCAGTGAGGCCTCAGTCATCAGTGAGTCAGAGCCTCTGCGCCGTTGGGGGCCTGGGTGGCCGCGCTCCCATGCGGTGGGTTGGCCGATGGCCGTCCTGAGGGGCAGATGGACGACACCCAGTGTTGATGTTGCCGGGCGCACAGAGGTGTGAGCTGGTGCAGCCCTTGCACCGGATCGTAAGGCTGGCTCTCTCCTTTCTGTGTCCCCGCTGCAGAGTCAGATGGAGTTCAGCGTGTGCTCCTTGTCTATCCAAGAGCCGGGCAGCGGCCCGGGCGGCGAGCCGAGGCAGTCTAAAGCCTCCCAGGGCTCGCAGGCCCTCCGGCCCTCCCAGGGCGGCAAGTCCTCCAGCCTGGATGCCCTGGGTCCCGCCCGGAAGGAAGAGGAAGCTTCCTTCTGGAAGATCAACGCCGAGCGCTCCCGGGGAGAGGGGCCTGAGGCCGAGTTCCAGTCGCTGACCCCCAGCCAGATCAAGTCCATGGAGAAGGGTGAAAAGGTCTTGCCTGCCTGTTACCGGCAGGACCCCGCCCTGAAGGACAGGGAGGCCAAGGCCGAAAGGCCCGGCAACCTCCGCCAGGAGCAGCGCGGCCTCCCCTGTGTCAGCATCGAGCCCGAGAGACCCCAGCCCGTCCAGGCCCGCCCCAGCACCACCCCGTCCGAGCCCGAGGGGAAGCTTGCCTCTCCCGAGGCCAGGCGGGAGGACGTAGAGGACGTAGAAGACTCTCTGTTCTCGGAACCCATGCCTACACAGGTGAGTGGCCGCCTCCTCCGGGGGGGACCCCGGGAGGCCTCCCACAAGACGGGTGGGTCACAGATGCCCCTCCCTGGGCATCTGGGGCATCTGGGCCACAGATGCTTGCTTCTTCCCCTCCCCCTTCCTCCCGCTGCCCACTCCTTGGGCGACTTTTGGGATCGGGAGAGCGGCGACTGACCAATCCACCAGGGGCGTGTTTCGTGGGTCCATCTCGGTGCCGTGACTTGGTTGCCCGTTACTCGTGGTGTGCCGCAGATGCCAGCTGCCTTTCCCCACGTGTGTGAGGGCAGGTAGGGGAGGGACCGCAGGAGGGCGGTGAACACAGGAGCTCGCAGGGGGGAGGCGGTCAGTGTGGGAGGGGTTCGGACGCTCCCCTCCACCGAGAGGTCTATAAAGTTGGGCTGGGTGTTGGGGAAGAGGGGACCGGTGGATGCCCCAAAGGGGGCACGGAGGAAGCAGGCAGGACCCCTGAGCCTCCCCCAAGAGCGGCCACACTGCCGCAGGAAACTCTCGCTTCAAGGAGTGATTGGCAGCTACTCGTTTCCAAGCAGGGTAGGGTTATGTGTCCAGCGAGGAATCCTAAGGAAGGAGTTCTTTTGCGGGGGAAGCAAAAGAAAGATCTGAGAGGGTCACCGGGTGAGGAGGAGGAGTATGTCGTGAAGGCGAATAAGGGTGTAGGAGAATAAGGGCAAGTGCCTTCTGAGTGTTTTCCCATTTCTTTGTGGAAGAAATCGACCATTGTCTTTACCAGTTGGTCTGAGACAGTGAAGAGAAAGCCCAGTGTTTGGTTAGGACTTTAAAGGGATCTAGTGTTGGAGGATTGCATCAAACAAACAAACAAAACAACCCAAAAGTCATTATATTTCAAATTCCCGGGAAGCCTTGGTTTTGTTTTTTTTTTAATTTTTTTTAATGTTTTTTTTTTTTTTAATGTATTTTTGAGAGAGAGAAAGCACGGGAGGGACAGAGAGAGAGAGAGAGAGAGAGAGGGAGAAACAGAATCCAAAGACAGGCTCCAGGCTCTGAGCTAGGTGTCAGCACAGAGCTGGACGCGGGGCTCGAACCCACGACCCGCGAGATCATGACCTGAGGCGAAGTCGGACGCTTTGCCGGCTGAGCCACCCAGGCGCCCCGGGAAGCCTTGGTTTTGAGACGTGGATTTACGATGAACAAAGCCATAGTTTGGGTGCAAGCATGGCTGAGAACCATTTCTGGGGGGAAGTCATGGATAGCTCACGTACGTGGGTGAGACCACAGACAAGGTCCTGTGTCCCGTCCGTCTCAGAGATGGACGGCACACCCCGGGGAACATTAGTGCTTTCTGGCAGTCAGACACGTTGTGTGAGTCCCGAGGCGGGGAGGGCAGGAGGGATCAAAAGAGACCACCTGCTCCCACACGAGGATGGCCAGAGGGAGGAAAAGAGTGGTCTTTAGGATTGGGTCTGGATTTTGGAGCCTGGGGAAGTTACCTATTGGCCAGGCAGATGGACACGCCTGGGGGCCACCCCACCACAAGCCCTTCTCTGTGTGTGCCTTGCTGGTTTTCTCCACGTTAGCAGACTCTTTGGCTGTCTTTTTTTTTTTTTTTTTCCCCTGTTAACTCATATGTAAAAGAACGTCTGTTGTGGTTAAATACATGTAATGTAACCATGTGCCATATTGAGTATACTGTAGACCCAGGGGTCGTGACACGACGAGATGCGTTCGCGTTGTTACGCAGCCATCGCTGCCATCCATCCACAGAACTATTTCATCTGGGAAGATGAAACTCCACACCCATCGGCCGACTCCCTATTCCCTCCTCCCCCAGCCCCTGGCAGCCGCCATCCTACTTTATATTTTCGCGAATTTGACTACTCTTCGCATCTCACGTAAGCGGAATCAGACAGCGTCCATCTCTTTGTGACCGTCCTGTTGCCCTCCGCGTCATGGCCTCGGGGTTCACCCACGTCGTGCCATGGGTCAGAATTGCCTTCCTTCTGAAGGCCGAATAATATTCCACCGTATGGATTTACCTGCATTGTTTGTCCATTCAGTCTGCTGATGGACGCTTGGGTGGCTTCCGTTGCCTGGCCGTTTGTGAATAATGCTCCTTGTGAACGCAGCCGTACGAGTATCTGTCCCAAGTCCCTGCTTTCCATTCTTTGGGATATATCGCCAGAAGAGGAACTGATAGATCGTATGGTAATTCCGTGCTTAACTTCCTGAGGAACCGCCATACTGTTTCCAGCAGTGGCTGAGCCATTTTGCTTCCCCACGACAGTGCGCAAGAAGGCCGCGTTTTCCGCATCCTCACTGCCACGTGTTCTCTCTCCTTCTTGGTCGTAGCCACCCTAATGGCTGGGAGATGGTATCTGTGGGTCTCCTCGTGGTTTGGATTCGCAGGCCTCCAGTACTCGGCGATGTCAACTCTCTTTCCATGTGGCTTCTTGGCCATTTGTGTATCTCTTTTTTGGAGGCATGTCTCTTCCGATCCCTTGTCCAGTTCTAGCAGCTGTGTCTTGTCACGTTGAGCTGTGGTCGTCCTCTGGGTGTTTCCCGGAATGGGGTTCCAGGTGCCTCCGCTCCTCTCTCAGCAGGTGGCCTTGTGAGTTGTCCTCCTGAAGAAGGGGGGGGGGGCCCTGTGACAGGAGCTCTGCCCGCCTTCCGCCAGCCGCACCTCCGCTTTCTAGCTCGTTCTTTCAGAGTCCCCACCGTCTTGAGCCAGCGTTCTCGGCCCCTCCCTGCCCTGCCTCCTGTGGTACCCTGCCCCATCTCTTGGCTCCATTCTGTGTCTCTACCCTTCTCGCCCGCCTCCTCCTTCTGGCACACGTGCCAGGCTGGCCTCCGTGCCTCCGCAGCGATCTTTCTCTCATACCCGGCACCTGGCTCTTCCTCTGATGTGTAGAGTATGAGAGTCATAATCGCAGAGACGTAGGAAAGTGGAGGGGGAGGGCAGAGTCAGAGACGGCACGTGAAATCCTCGGAAAGAAGGGATTCCTGAGTGCAAAGCAGAGAGGGAAATGGCCAACCTCACCGAAGAAACCGGTAGGAAAGCAGAGAGAGGACGGCTTGCCTGAAGGCCCACTTTGCATCAGTGTCTGATGCGGCCAAACCGGCCCGAGACAGGCTTCCTGTGAATGTGCTTAGTCCTTTCCCGCATTGTCTCCACATAGGCAGTTTGCCATTGGCCAGTTACGTGGAGGGTGGGGTGTCACGGTGTCCTGTCCTCACCCGGGAGGGCTGCAGCTAGAAAGCAGTAGAAAGACTGTCTTTGTCATTTGTCCTCTTATTCCATGATGACTCAATTCCAACATGCCTGTCCCTGCACAGACAGAGGACATACATTTTTCTCCTCTTCTCTGTGGGTAGGTCTGTAAACTTGCTCTCAGACCTGCCTGGGGACGGAGGGGGGAGGTGTTGGATCCCGGAGCGAGTAGCTCACCCTGAAGTTTATTTCATTTTCTGGTGCCAAGCACCGAGGCAAATTGAGGTCAGGGAGCCTCCGAGATAAAAGCAAGGCATCTCATTTGGGTCAATTTAAATGAGATGCTGTTTTTAGATTATACATAACTAAAAAAAAAAAAAAATGTATCTTACTTTGCTGTGTTTCTGTCCCTTCCGCAGGTCACCTCAAGTAATGTCGTCTTGAAGACAGGATTTGATTTTCTGGACAACTGGTAAAATGTATCAGACAACCAAATAATAATAAAACCAAGAACCCCTAAATGTTTTCCAAAGTGGTGTGGCGGAGGAGGATAAAAAAAAGGGCAATATTTCCCTGTGTATTTTCCTGGTTTCTGTACGCTCTTTTCTTAATCATTTGGAAACTGGTAAATATCGCCTTGTCCGGATTTCCAGATTTTTCTCTTTTTTGGTAAGGCCAGATATATATGCTATTTTCAGTGATTTGATAAACAGAAGTTTTACATTTGGAATTTTTAAACGACCGTTAAGGCATTGAGTAGGTCTCGTGAATAAAGCCTCTGTTCCCAATTCCACCCGGTTTTCCCCCCTCCCCGGAGAAAGAGTTTTCTCATCATGTCCCCAAAACCATAAAAGCGATTTCCGTCTTTCTCCTTTAGCCTCTCCCCTTTTGAAATGAGCGGCGTGCGCTTTGCTGGGTGGCTGTCGGTGATGCCCTCGGCTATGGTGGCCTCAGTGTGCCGGGCTGGCTGTGACCGCGGGAAGATTCCTCCCCACCCAGCATTCCCGGATGCCCAGGGCTTCCTGACGCCACGCCCCTTGCATCGTGTGCCACGCTCTACCCTCATGTCATTTCCAGGAACCCCACTGTTGGCACATAGCAGAGATGGTCTTTAAGCCGCCCTGATCCGTACTCAAGCTGTTCATCGTCGTTTAAGAAGAGTTGCATGTTTAAAAGTTTTGTATTAACTTGTCATTATTTTGTATGTAGAGTTAGAGGTTGTGAGGCTCCACTTCTTCTTGGGCTTGGACTGGTTTCCGTTTGGAGGTTCTTTGCTCCTCCTGTGGCCCCGGTGGGTGTTCCCGGGTCTGGGGCATCTGCAGGAATGAAGGGCAGGTGGCAGGTGTTGGAGGACAGAGCCCTTCTGATCGGTTGCGGTAGAACCTTCCAGCAGGAGGCTGGCAGGGGCAGTGGACGTCCTTCATCCCAAGGACTGCTTAGACTCTCCTGATGGATCTCTCTGCCATCCCTGACCACCAGCAGAAGGAGTCGTCTCTGCAGTGCCCCCTGGAGACCCTTGCGGTCCTGTCCACGGTGTCTCTTGGAGCCAGACTGCTGCCCGCTGCGGTTCAGATGGAGGTGGCCCCTAGGCTGCCTGGGCAAGGTGGCCCATGCCCCAGGCGTGGGTGGGGCAGGGCGAGGAGGAGAGTGGCCCTTACCCTGGGAAGCCTGCGCCCTGCCCGTTGGCCCCGAGCTGCGCCCCCTGCTGGACATGCCCGAGCGTGATCTACACGTTGCCTCTCACTGTGTTCTCCTCACCTGAAGCCTTAACCCCTGTGAGTCCTGCGAGTGAGCGCCCTGTTTCAGTACCAAGGTGTGTCTTTTTAAAAATGCGTTTCTGTCTCATACGACATCCTTAAGTGGTTTCCACAGCGTCCAGGGTAAAGCATGTGGCGCTTATTTTCCCCAGGAATATTCCTGCCAAAGCTGCGGCCTGGCCAACTTTTGGCTGGGTTTCTGCCAATCGCATTATGTCCCTGAACCTCATTTGGCCCCTTGGGGTTGTGGATGTGACCTTCCTACGTTGGTGACTGGCTGCGTTATGGCAAATACAGATTTCTTCTTGTACCATTTGAGGATAGTTGAAACGTCCAAGGGCAAAAAAAAAAGGCTCAGAACGTGACGGGGACGGAAAAGGGAACTTAGAAATCCCAGCCGGGGTGCCAGCCCCTCGAGTCAGCCACTGAGCCTCAGAGCCGGGCTTCCCACCTGCCTCCACTTCCAGCCTGGAGGGCAGTGCACTGTTGTAGAGCCCGCGCTTGAAAACAGGGTTCCTTAAAAAACAGAGAGAGAGAGAGAGAGAGAGAGAGAGAGAGAGAGAGAGAGATGTCCAGGTGTGAGTTTATATTCGTTGACGCTGATGTGGCCAGGGAGGAACTGCACCTGGGGACAGTTAGCCCACAGTGATGTGTCTGTTCTCTTGCGAGACAATTCTGAGGCCTTTCCGACTTTCTCCTAAAGCCCGGTTATTCCTTTCACGTCCCCCCCACCCCAGGGGGCTGCGGGGACGCAGGGGGTTGTTGAAAGCCTCTGCGTCACCCTGTGCTGCCCGGGGCCCGCTACCCCGAGTGTTTAGTTATCTCTTACGACAGGGCTTAATGTTTCATGATGGGGCAGCCTCCTGAGATGAAACGTAAAGTCACAACTTAGGAAATCCTCAAGCCATGTGGCTTTGCTCCGCTTCTGAGAAGGAGACGGGAAGGGGCCCGGAGGACACAGGCTGGCGAATCCCCATCCCGCCTGACCTGCGGATCCTGGTCGTAACCCCCCGGCGGTCTGTGTAAAGATGTTCAGTAAGGAAAAATTCAGCTCTTAGGTTGGCCACCTCCTCCCCACCCCCCTGTGTCAGGATGAAGTTCCTAGAACCAGACGTTTATATTTATTATTTTAAAAAGACACACTTTTCAACTGAAGCCTGAATTTGGTTTTGGGGTGTCCCCCGCTCCCCCTTCTGCGCACCTGGGATTTAGCTCAAGGATTTAGCATCTTGCTTCGGGTGACTTCGGGTGTTTCATAAACTCTCCCCCAGGAAGTCAGAAACCAGTTTCCGTTCTTCCACTTGGGGGGAGGGGGAGGGTCCCCACCCCGCTCTCTGGGTTTGGGAGTGCTGTCCACTTGGGGACAGTTGGGGTCTGTTGCCCAGCCCTCGCCACGCGCCGGACCCCACGTGGATGTCAGAGCCCCCCTCCCTTTCTTCGCGCCTCCCTTTCTTTGATACACGTTTTCCAAAAAATGAAAGAATTCTTACGACTTGTAACTTGGTTGTATTTTATATTAATAGCCTTTAATAAAGCCATTTAAAATATGTGAGGTGTGTCTGTTTGGGGGCTCTACTCGAGTCAGGAAGCCCCTCC
The DNA here is from genome assembly GCF_028018385.1 of Neofelis nebulosa. Lineage (NCBI taxonomy): Eukaryota > Metazoa > Chordata > Mammalia > Carnivora > Felidae > Neofelis > Neofelis nebulosa. Next base: position 2,160,521 of record NC_080794.1, on the reverse strand, counting down.
GGATGACTGCTGTTGCGCACAGAGAAGAGAGGGTTGGTGCTAGTTAAGCAAGCGTGGGCTTCAAGAAGCCCACCGGGCACGGGCCTGACGCGGCGCCCCCTGCAGGGTGGTGGGAGGCGGTGGCCGAGGTGCACAGGCCCGTAGCTGAAGGGTAGACCGGACCCCGGAGGGAGGGCTCCTGTATAGCCCCCAGGTGACCAGGAAGCCAAGGCAGGGGTTCCCAGAGACGAGCTTATCGCATCCAATGACTGACTGAAGAGCAGATGGTATCTCCCAGAAAGCTTTTACCTTGAATCTGGTTGAAATGGATTTTCCTTGGAAAAAATAACAAGATTAAGCATGGCCGATGAGTCCTATTGCATCCGTTAAAGCGCAGGTGGTAAGTTACCAACTACAGATGGAAGGAAATTAAAAAAAATTTTTTTTTAATGTTTTTATTTATTTTTAAGGCAGAGAGAGACAGAGCATGAGCGGGGATGGGGCAGAGACAGAGGGAGACCCAGAATCCGAAGCAGGCTCCAGGCTCCGAGCCGTCAGCCCAGAGCCCGGCGCGGGGCTTGAACCCACAAACCGTGAGATCGTGACCCGAGCCGAAGTCGGACGCTCAACCGACTGAGCCCCCCGGGCGCCCCGGAAGGGAATTTTTAGATGTCAATTTTCCAGATCAAAAAAACTTTTAAAACTAATACCTCTCAGGAAAATGGTGATCCAGGCCGACAGACTTCTGCCTTACGATCCTGCACCGTGGGGCCTTGCTGCCTCGGGGGCCCAAGATTCCAGCAAGTGACTGTACTTGCTGACTTGCTGACTGTGGTGAAGGTTTTGAGACCCGCAAGCATTTGGATTGTCGTGTAGACGCATTGCGAGAGGAGGCAGAATAACTCCTGAGCTCGTAGGTTTGACAGCTTACGATAGTTCAGTATGTGATACTAATATCCCTATATTACATACAAGTATGTATAAAGTTTCTCTGCCGGAAGGAGCCATCAACGTAGAGGCAGAATATACCTGGATGCGTTGTGGAGGCAGGAGGAAGATGTTGAATCTGGGGGGACAAGGATATCCTTTGTTGGGGTGGGGGTATTCATGGTGCTTTTCCAGCATTTTCTCCGGTCTGAGCCTGTGCTCATATGCAATTTCCTGATGAACTTATCAGCCTTGCAGGTGCCTCGATACCAAGAGGGAAACACCTTGGGGGGTGTTTCCTCAGTGATTCTGAATCCAAAGTCAGGCAGCGAACGAGTGAGCAGCCCTGGATAGAAGATCAACTTCTGCGTCTAGAGTGGCAATACCAACTAGAAACTTAAGGAGAAACATACCAACTCCTGATGGCCGTCAAACAAAGTATCCAGGAATCAACTTCAACAGGTATACAGAAACTTCTTTCAAACGGTGAAAAGGAGACAGAAGACGTAGAAAAAAGATCTGAACGATCCTGGGTGGGCTAATGTTGTGATATCAAAACGTTCATTCCCTCCGAATCATTTTGTAAGAGCGCAACGTGAACCAAAATCATGGTTGGATATTTTGAGAAATTGGACAAATTGGCACAAAGTCGTGGATGGAGAAATGATAGCTCACTGAGGTATAAGAGGGGGGGACTTGCTGTGTCACTTAGGAACACGTTAGAAGGCCATCGAAATGTTGTTTGTGGGTATAGGTTTGAGGATAGATGATCAGATCAGTGAAATAGGGTAGGGAGCTCGGGACAAAGCCGTGTGTATATGAGACCTCCGTTGAGGGTCAAAGTGGCACGACAGACTGGCAGGAGGGAGGCTCACCCCAGGGAGAGATGTGAGCACAGATTCTTACCCAACGCTGTATGGAAGATGGGCTCCTACTTCGGATTCTGCGTCTCCGTCTCTCTCTCTCTGCCTCTCCCCTGCTGGTGCTCGCTTTCTCTCAAAAAGAAAGAAACACTGGGGCGCCTGGGTGGCTCCATCGGTTGGGCTTCTGGCTTCGGCTCAGGTCATGATCTCATGGTCCGTGAGTCCGAGCCCCGCGTCGGGCTCTGTGCTGACAGCTCGGAGCCTGGAACCTGCTTCGGATACTGTGTCTCCCTCTCTCCCTCCCCCTCCCCTGCTCATGTTCTGTCTCTGCCTCTCTAAAAAATAAATAAACTTAAAAAAAAAAACCCTTTAAAATAAATAAACATTAAGAAAAAAATTAAAAAAAGAAGAAGAAGATGGGCTCCATTTGGATTCAAGACCAAAGGATGAAAGATAAAGGTGTAAAGCTAAGAGAGGGAAGTGCCTTGTGACCCAGAGCAAGGAAGACTTTTTTTTTAATGTTTTTATTTATTTTTGAGACAGAGACAGAGCATGAGCAGGGGAGGGGCAGAGAGAGAGGGAGACACAGAATCCAAAGCCGTCTCCAGGCTCTGAGCGGTCAGCACAGAGCCCAACACGGGGCTCGAACTCACGGACCGTGAGATCGTGACCCGAGCTGAAGTCGGACACTCAACCGACTGAGCCACCCAGGCACCCCAGGGAAGACTTCTTGCATAAAAGTTTAAAAGTACTAACCGTAAAGCAACGTATTGAGGAAACTCCTACCTGAAAACGTAGGATTTCTCTCAGCAAAGCACACCACGGAGAGAGAGTTAAATGGATTGGTTGCCTGTGGGAGGATGGGAGGTGGGAAGTAGGGCAGCAGAAAGAAATACAGCAGATCGGGGCACCTGGGTGGCTCAGTCGGCTGAGCGGCCGACTTCGGCTCAGGTCATGATCTCACGAGTTTGCGGGTTTAAGCCCCACGCCGGGCTCTGTGCTGACAGCTCGGAGCCTGGAATCTGCCTCAGATTCTGTGTCTCCCTCTCTCTCTGCCCCTCCCCAGCTCATACTCTGTCGCTCGCTCTCAGAAAATAAATACATATTTAAAAAAAAAGAGAGAGAGAGAAAGAAAGACAGCAGATCTAGAGTGCACCAGTGGCGATCGCATGCCATAAGTGCCTGCTTGCATGAAATTTGATATCTCTCATAATCAAGGTCTGTTCTGATCTCTCACTTTAGACAAGAGACTCATTTGTTCAGCTGGTGGGTTAGGTCAGAGGTGGCCCGTGGCCAGCATTGGTTAGCTCTTTTGTGGCTCGTCTCTGGTTGCATTTGGTGCAACTGAAGTTGCACATCAGCCAACACCTATAAAGCCTACTGGATTAATCCAGGTACTTCTGTAACACCAGCCGGGGGCCACTGAGCAGATTGGGAGGAGAGTGAGGGCAGGAGTTAGTGGTACCTGACGCCCTGGTCCTCGGGGGACAGAAGTCACACAGGCTGTGTGACATTGGGAGGACACTGCAGAGACGATGATTCTGTCACTTGGCTGCCTTTACCACAGCCATCTGAAGTTTATGCCCACCAAGAACTCGTTAGGCAATAAAACCATAGACAGTAATATGTGTGAGGGTCTCTAAAAATTATTTAAAAATTTTCTAACTATGTTACAGAACGTGTGGAAAACACAGTCTACTGCTTTAACACAGAACGAACTTTTTTTTTTTTTTGCCAGTCTCGTATGGTGAAAAATGTCCGGGTCCAAGTAAGCATGTGGGAATGGTCCTGGCTGGAAATGAAATCCAAATGCAAGTCTGGCAACCACATGGGCCCTGGCAGTTCTCTCTGTGCCGCTTCCCTCCCTCCACCCCCTCATTGTGTCTCCCTCCGCCGATTCGGGCCAACACCTAGCCCCAGGGTTACAATAATCCATCGTTTGCTTCACAGTTCTTACCGTGTTGCAGCCCGGTGTTGGGCACTGTGCATTAACACAGTTACTCATGGGGCTTACATTCTCCTGGAGGAGGCTGACTGAGCATACGACCCCACAATTTTATGGTTGAAAACCACTGAGAAGTAAATGAGATTTCTGCTTCTAGCCATGATAAAGTAATCCACATGAGACTTAACCCCCTTGTTATAAACCACTAGAACACTGGAGACAATAGGTGACAAACTATGTGTGGCCTGGACAGCAGGCATTGCAGGACTGTGATCTCAAAAGAAGGAAAGCAAGGGGAGTAAGCCTTGGGATTGTCCTGGCTTTCTACCTTGAGGCGTTTTCTAGACCACGTTGCAGAAGTCTCACTCAGCTGAGGAGAAAGAGTTGGGGGGGCGGGGGGGAGGGGAACAGATGGCTGGAATTTGCTGGAGAGAACTGTGCGGAGAAGAAGCTCCAGACACATGCCTTAGGATTCCCCTTGAGTATGTTGGAGACAGTTTCTGGACTGCAGCCCAGCAAGGGGGGATCCGGACAGAGACTGGCTATCTTGCTGAAATGAGAATGAGACTGGGGAGGCCAAGAGGGCTAGAATTGAAAAGGCAAAGTTCCAGAGAGTAAGATCTCCAGAGGTCTGCACAGGGGTTCCCTTAAGTCTCTGGCGAAAGCCAGGGGGCACCTGGGCGGCTCAGTTGGTAAAGTGTCTGACTCTCGATTATTGGCTCAGGCCATGATCTCGTGGTTTGTGAGATTGAACCCGTATCGGGCTCCACAGTGATAGTGTGGAGCCTGCTTGGGATTCTCTCTCTCTCTCTCTCTCTCTCTCTCTCTCTCTCTATCCCCCTGTCTCTCCGGCCCTTCCCTGCTCATGCATGTGCTCACGCTCTCACTCACTCTCTCAAATAAACTTAAGAAAACAAAACAAAAAGGCCTCTTTGGCCAACCTGTGCATGTGTGGAGTGAAAGGTAGGCAAGAATGGCCTCCCCGAGTTCACCTGAGGCCAGGAATCAGTCAGGTTCCCTCCAGGTAGAGTATAGGCCAAGTTGAGTCTGTGGGGCCCTCACCAGAGATCCTAGAAGAAGCTTGCACTAGAGACAGGGCTAAATTAGCCTTAGAATAAAGGATGCTCCAAATCTTCCCTGAAGGAGTTCTAAAACAAGACGTGAAAGGATCAAACCAATTCACAAATAACTTAGCTGTCACCAGAATATGTCCAACTAGAACTCCATAGGAATACTACCAAATCTAGCAGTAAACCCAAAATTCACACTGTTCAGCCAGCAATCAAAAATTACTAGACATACAAATAGGCAGGGAAATAGGACTCCCACACAGAAGAACAACCAGTCAATAGACCAACCCAGAAATGACAGATGATGGAAGCAGCAGACTGGATTTCCAAGCCACTATTAATAAATATGATCCTTATCCTCGAGGATGTAATGTGAAATATAAAGAAGAGAGGAACAGAACTGAGATGAAACTCCCTGAAATGAAAATTTCACTGGAGTAGAATAAAATTGGATGATACACTGCAGAAATAAATGAACGGGGAGACAGCAGTAGATTCTATCCAAAATGAAGCAAAACGATAGGGGGGAAAATGAACTGCAGAGTCATGTGGGAAGGTACTAAGTGATCCAGTTATAAGTAATCAAAATCCCAGAAGGAGACAAGAGGGATGGAAAAAATATTTGAAGAAATAATGGCCAAAATTTCCCAAATTGATAAAAACTATAAACCCACAGATTCAAGAAGTTCATTAAGCCCCGGGTAGGACACACACACACACACACACACACACACACACACCATGCCCCAAATAACTGAAAATCAGTAAGAGAACATTTGTAAAACAAAAACAAAAAAACAAACAAAAAAAAAGCCAGAAGGAAAAAAAAAAAGGCTTCTCCCAAGCTTGAGTAAATGGAGCAACATCTTTAAAGTGCTGAAAAGAAAAATAGAGTTATTGACCTAGAATTTAACAACCAGCAAAAAAAAGTCCTTTAAAATTGAAGGCAAAGTACTTTATACACACACACACACACACACACTGAGAAAATCTATCACCAGCTGGCCTGCATTACAAGAAATATTAAAGTTATTTGGACGAAAGGAAAATGATACTTAGAAGTTCGAATCTGCACAAAGAAAGGAAGAGTACAGAAAAAAGTAAATAGGCGGGTAAAAGCCTTTTTTTTTTTTCAGATTTAAAAACTTTTAGGAAGATCGTTGTTTAAGGCAAAAATAATAACAATGGATTGTGACATTTATAACATGTAGAAGTAAAATGTGTGGCAATAATTGAAGAGATGAGAGGGGAAAATAGAAATATACTGCTGTAAAGAGCTTACATTATACATAAAGTGATGTCATATTATTTAAAGTAAGACGGAGAAGTTAAACGTGCACAGTGTAAACCACGTAGAAACTGCTAACAGGTCATGATCTCACGGTGCCTGAGTTCAAGCCCGGCACTGAGCTCTTGCTTGGGATTCTCTCTCTCCCTCTCTGCTCCTCCCCTGCTCATGTTCTCTCACTCTCTCTCTCTCTCTCCCTCTCTCAAAATAAATAAAACTTAATTTTTTTTTAAAAGCAAAATTTTTAGACTGGATAAAAAAGCAAGTCCCAACTAGATGGTGTCTATAAGAAATGCACGCTAATACAAAGACACAGATAAACGAGAAGTGAAAGGACAGAAAAGAATCTCCCAGGTAGCTGCTAATCACCAGAAAGCGGAAGTGGATATATTTTTGTCAGACAAATTAGACTTAGTACCATGAATATTGTCAGGGGGTAAAAAGTACATTTCATCATTACGGGGGGCTCTGTTAATAAAGAGCACATAGCATTCTTTAACTGTATGCAGCCAACAACAGAGTGTCAAAATACAGGAAACAAAATGAAAAAAGCAAAAAGAGAAATAGACAAATTAACACGTAGAGTTTGAGGTTACAACGCTTTCAGCAATTGATAGGATCAGGAGATGGAAGATCAGTGAGGATATAAGAGAATATCATGAATCAATTTGACATAATTGACATTTGTAGAACACTCTTCCCAGCAACCACAGAATACAATTTTTTTTCAAGGGGAGGTGAAAAATTCACCAAGATACGATATGTGCTGGGTCATGTAAGTCTCAATAAAATTAGGATTGAACTCAGAGTATGGTCTCTGATTGAAACGCATTAAATCAGAGAATCAGAGCTGGAAGATGTCTGGAAAATCCTCACATATTTAGATATTAAATATTATATTTTAAAATAATTCATGGGCCAAAGAAGAAATCACAAGGAAAAATTAGAAAACAGGATGAACTGAAAACACGTCATATCAAAATCAGTGATACACAGCTAAAGTAGTGCTTAGAGGGAAAATTATAGCTTAAATGCTTACATTAGAAAAGAAGAAAGATCTAAAAAGTTAATTCTCTAGGCTTTTACCGTAAGAAACTAGAAGAACAACTTAAGCAAAGGAGGGAAATAATAAAGAGCAGAAATCAATTAAACAGAAAATGGTCCAGCAACAGTGAAATAGTTGATATTTCAAAATCTAGGTCTTTGACAACAATTAGTAAAATTGATAAAATGCTGGATAGGCTAATTTAAAAAGAGAGACACCTCATTTACACACACATGCATTGAAGCACAAACTAGTAATATCAGGAATGAAAAAGGGACACCACTATAGATCCTTTGAATATTAAAAGGACAATAAAAGATTATTGTAAACAATCTAATGTCAAACCATATAAGTTAAATGGAAGGGACCGCTTCACTGAAAGACACAACCTACTAAAAGTGACTCAAGGGGCACCTGGATGGCTACGTCAGTTAAGCGTCTGACTTCAGCTCAGGTCATGATCTCGCGGTTCATGAGTTTGACCCCGCATCGGGCTCTGTGCTGACAGCTCAGGGCCTGGAGCCTGCTTCGGATTCTGCAGGAAAAGTATTTGACAAAAGTCAACACCCAATCATGAGAAAAGTTCTCAGCAGACGAGAAATAAAAAGGAACGTTCTCAACCTGATAAAGGGCACCTATGGAAATCATACAGCTAACATATTTGAGAAAGGCTGAATGATTTTCCCCTAAGATTAGGAATAAGCAAGGATATCTACTCTCACCACTTCCATTCAACATTTTGTTGGCAGTCCTAGCCAGCTCCGTAGGACGAGATATAAATAAATGGCATGAAATTGAAAAAAGTAAAGTTCTATTTGTTTGCTGTTGACATGACCATACACATAGGATATACATGTGGATGCCTAAGGAATCCACAGAAAATCTACCAGAAAAAATGTGAAAATTTAGAAATATCACAGCAAAGAAGGTAAATGTACAAAAGCCAATTGTATTTCTATATACTAGCAATAAATTGGAAAATAAAATTTTAAATGGCATTTACAAGATCATCAAAAACCACAGAATTATAAGTATGTGCAAGGTATATACACTAAAAACTACAAAACATTGCTGAAATTTAAAAATACCTAACTAAGTAATGAAATATACTATGTTAATTCTTCGGAAAATTCAGTATTGTTAAGATATTAGTTCTTTCCAAATTGATCTATATCTACAGACTCAATGTCATCCAAATGAAATCCTAGCAGGTTTTTTTCTTCTTGTTGTGATTGTTTTTGTGTAGAAATTGGCAAGCCAATTCTATTTGTATATGGACATTCAAATGACCTAGAATAGCCAAAACAATTTTGAGATGAACAAAGTTAGAGGACTTAGTCTGATTTCAAGACTTAACCATAAATCTACAGTAATCAAGATAGTGTGGAATTAGCATAAGGATAATTAAGCAATGAGAAGTCCAAAAATAGCCCCAGATATATATAGTTGAATTTTGGGGACAAATATGCCAAAATAATTTAATGCAGAAAGGACAGACTTTTCAACAAGTGCTGCAAGAATATCCATTTGGGAAAAAAAAAAACAACAACTATCTTGACCCTTACCTCACACCATATATAAACATTAACTTCAAATGGATCATAAATGGAAACAGAAAAGCAAAAACTGTCTGGAAGAAAACATAGAAGGAAGTGGTAGTTGTACATATTGGAAGGATGCTGGGAGAACCCACCACCATGGTGTAGGGAGACTGAACAAGTTGGCCCTGGGGAGTGTCAGGAACTAGGCAGTTCAGTGGGCCTCTGCCATGAGGACTCTGGGATCTTCTTTCTAGGATGTGGGAGAAAGCACACAGCACCACCTGTGAAGGAGCCTGCCCCCACTCCTCCCCAAATTTAAATCTAAATCTAACCAAGCCTCTAGAGCTAACCTCCATCAATAGGAAAAGCCAGAGGGGAGAGAGACAAGATTCATGGCACCACAGAAAAGCACACGGACAAGACCAGAATATGGGGCATTCTAAGGCTCTCAACTTTGGTCCTCTGAAAAACAGACTCCAAGATAAGATGAGCCCTGTAAGAGATGTATGGGAGAAATGTCTGTGAGGGAAAATGGGAAGGGGCTGGCCTGAGAGAACCACTGGGTGACAGTGCAGTTCTAACCTGTGCAAAGACAGACGCAAAGGAGGTTGGGTCAGAAAAATCTCAGGGTATGCAGTGTCTGCATGGTCTTTCCCCAGGGTGTCGGCAAAAGTTGGCTTGACTCCAGCTGCCTTCCAACCAGTTAGTAAATTCTGGGGAGAGAGACAAAAGAGAGAAGAAAGCTTTTGATCCACGTGGCCAAGGGATATAGCAGTGTGCCCAGATTCATAACCCACTCCCCACCCATGGTGGATGGTCCACTCTGGTCTGTGCTTCTTAATTTGTGTCAACTGTCACCAGGAGATGTCAGGACGTATTACTCCAGCAGATCTCCGGAGAGGAGTGGGGTAGGGCTGGAGTTGGGTTGGAGGGATACCATTTATGGAGTATTAACGGGCACTTTGCAATTTAACACTTGAATATTTTTTTCCCATCACCTCAGGTAAGTAGGTTCACTCACCTTGAGCTACAGTGCCGGATATAGATGTTTATCTTACCTTAGGTCATAGGAGGTAATTTTCTTTACTTCCACTTGTCGTCATGCTTCCCTAGAACTTCATGGGGTTTGCCCTTAGGCAGATCCTGATCCCAGAAATATCCCTAAAACCCTGAAAGGGAACATGAAAAAAGGAAACTTGAAGCTGATCTTAGCACATGATAATGGCAGCTGAATTTTTCCCAACTCCTGGAAGGCTGGTCCCAGCTGAGTGGACCAGGTGAATGGAGAGAAAGCTCTTGGTATTTCAAGCTGGGAGCGTCAAGCAGGGGCTGGGCCCCAACAACCCAACCGACCTGATTTGCATCCACTTGAAGGCATGGGTGAGGGACGAGGTGGCCTATCAGGACCCTTCCTCCTTATATTTCAGTTAAATTGAATGTGAATAGGCTGGTTTATTGAGCCAGACACTCTGGTGGAGCTTTTTTGCATAGCCAATTTGATGAAAGACCTTTTGATTTTGAAGGAGTTATTCTAACACAGCTGCATGAAAATGTCTGTATTACTATGAAAATCGCCATTCATTGTTGATAAGTGTGCCTTCCAGGGACCTCACCCCATCTCTCACTCCCAATGATCACCCCTAAGGTGGGCATCTGCAGTGGGGTGAGGCCCATGAATTGGTTGAGGATATGTGTTGATTTTCTATTGATGCTATACAAAAAAAAAAAAATCACCACAAACTTGGTGCTTTAAATTTATTATCTTACACTCTTGTAGGTCAAAAGTGGAATACACATCTCATGAGCTAAAATCAAGGCATCATCAGGGCTTCATTCCATTCTGGAGGCTCTGTGGGAGAATCCATCCTTCCCTTTTCCAGTTTCTAAAGTCTCCCCCCTTCCTTGGCTCATGACCCCCTTCCTGCATCTTCAAAGCCAGTAGTATATTTAAATCCCTTTGACTCTTCTCTTCTGCTTCCTTCTTCCACTTCTAAGAACCTTCTTGATGACATGAGACCCACTTGGAAAATTCAGGAAACGTCTTCCTGTCTCAAGGTCAGCTGATCAGCAGCCTTAATTCTGTCTGCAAGCTTCATTCCCTTTTGCTATGAAACAGTCACAGATTCCAGGGACTGGGACGAATATGTTGGGGGTAGCATTAGTCTGCCAACCACAGGACATGGTTTTAATTACCTGGTAAGATCGCCAGAATGTTCCTGAGGAAGGGACATTTAAACCAGGTGAGTAGTTGGAAAACCATCGCAATCAGTAGTTTAGGCAAGAAGTAATGATAACATGTGGCCCAGATGGGCAGTGGTGGAGATGGAGAAAAACGGATTTAAGGGACATTTGGGCGGCAACTTGACAGAATGAGTCACTACTCCAGAGCGATGGGACCTATTATCATCCTCCACAAACACAGATGAGACCCTCAGTTTTGATTGGGAGGAGATAATGTCTAGATTCAAGCTGACCCGATCCCCCAGAGTCAAGGCCAGACAGGAAATAGAGCCATTTCATCAGCAGTAGGCTCTTAGCCAAGCCTGCTTGTCACTGTCAGGTTTCATCCTACATATTATTTACCTGGGAAACAAAAGCAATTGATCGATCGTTTGCAAAGGTGGCTTCCAGCAATTCCTTACATCCCTGATCACAATATCAGTCCCTCCCAGCAAGAGACGGAGTCCATTTCCCCTCCCTTGGGATCCGGGCTGACCCCCAGACTCGCTGTGGCTAAAGGAATATGGTGGAAATTATGTTGTGTGACTTCTGAGCCTCAGCCTCCAGAAAGCGGGCTGCCAACGCTCTTGCTCTCTTGAAGTGTTTCCACCCCTGTACAGAGAGTGGACTTGTGGTGGATGGGTGGCTTTGCAAGAGAGCCAACTCAGTCAGTAGACCAAGCCAACTGCCTTACGAGTGAGCAAGGACATCGGGACCAGCCGGTCTCCTGCTGGCTAACTGTCTTTGCTCAGGCTGTTCTAACGCATTACGGTTGGCCAGGTGGCATGAACCATGAACTTTTATTGCTTGAAGTCCCAGAGACTGGAGAGTCATGATCCGGGTCCCAGCATGGTGAAGGCCGTCTTCTCACTGTGTCCTCCCGTGGAGGAGAGAGGGCTGGGTTTCTTCCTCTTCTTATGAGGACACTAATCCATCACGGGGGCTCATCTTTCATGACCCAGTTCCTGCCAAAGGCCCTGTCTGCCAACGCCACCCTATTGGGAGTTAGGGCCTCAACATATGAACTTGGTTGGGGAAGACGTAAACATGCTGTTCGTAACACCAACCGAGGAACTGAGAGGAACCGATCCAGCTGACCCCTGCCCAAACACCAACCCACGGAGTCACGAGCAAGTAAATGCCTGCTGCTGTAAGCTGCTGAACGTCAGTGTGGCTTGACAGACAGCCAGATAACTCATCTGCTTTTCCCACGACTCCACCTCACCCAAAGCCGACAAGGAGGTTATGTTTTGAAAAGGGCAGAATACGTACACATACGTAGTATGTAGTACATAGTATACGTAGTACGTAGTACGTGTAGAATGCTACACATACGTAGCAAAAAGCTGAAGCTACCTTGTCTAACCAGATAAATGCCTTGTGCAACAGAAGCGCTCAGTGATTATTTGCACTGTGGTTCATTTAGTGATGATACACGGATAGGTGCACAGCCCGCCCCACCCTTGGAGGGCCGTGGCCATGTACAAGGCACTTGCCTTCGTCTCTGTCCATTACTGAGATGACAGATGGCGCCCACCTGGGCTGTAGGCAGAGAAGGAGCCTGGGATGATGAGGAAGGCCCCTGACAGAGTTGCTGGGGGCTGGTGACTCTGTGCTAAGGGGGTTAGACGACCAGCAGGTGCACACTCCCCTAGGGCTGGAACCTTGGCAGAACACAGAGACGCCTTGACGTGCTATGCCTGCTCCTGGGAAGTCAGCTAGACTGAGCTGCCGGTGGAAAGGAGTTTGCTGTTACCCTCTGTGTGGCTGTAAGTCACTGTCAGCTACTAACCTGCACCTGTCAACACTTGAGATCTAGAGAAAAGTCACAGAACAGAGAACAGGGGTGGAGGGTGGCGGGGAGGCTCCACAGAAGAAACAGGATTTCACTTTCTATGCTACTTTAAAAAGATGTTTATGTATTTATTTTGGGAGAGAGAGAGAGTGCGAGCAGGGCAGGGGCAGAGAGAGCGAGGGAGGGAGAATCCCAAGCAGGCGCCAGGCTCAGCACAGAGCCCGATGCGGGACTTGATCTCATGAACCATGAGATCGTGACCCGAGCTGGTATCGAGTCAGACGTTTAACCAACTGAGCTGCCCAGGCGCCCCTCTGTGCTACTTTTGACCTGTCACCTCTTGGTGGAACTGCCTCGGGAAGGAAGTTGGCATGTTCCCCGTGACTATAGAGTGGTGTGTGTGGCTCATCATTTGTGGCTGAGACGCCAAGAGCTCTCTGATACTCCGGAATTACTCTAATAAGAGCTATCATTTATTAAACATCTAACAAGTGCAACTGACATTTTATTATGTGTCATTTAATCCTTATATACTTTAATACTTTAATACTACCCGTGAGGTTGGTGTTTTTATTAATCCCATTGTACAGATCATGAAACTGAGGTTCAGATTGGTTAAGGAACTTCTTCTCTCTCTCTCTCTTTTGTTATTTATTTTTGAGAGAGAGAGAGACAGAGCGCGGCCAGGGGAAGGGGCAGAGAGAGAGGGAGACACAGAATCTGAAGCAGGCTCCAGTCTCCGAGCTGTCAGCACAGAGCCTGACGCGGGGCTCGAACTCGCAGACGGCGAGATCATGACCTGAGCCGAAGTCAGACGCTTAACTGACTGAGCTACCCAGCTGCCCCTTGGTTAAGGGACTTCTTAACCACAGCTTAGTAAGTGCCCAACGGGGATTCAAGCCCCCGTCCATCTGACTTCCATCACTTGCATGACCATTCGGCAAAGGCCATACTGCCCTTTGAACTCAACGATGTAACCCTTTCCTAAAACAGAAATCAGTTGACTCCGAAACGTCTTTGTGCTTCTTCTTTTATAAACATCAAATTCACTGAGCTGCGATTCATAAAACGTGCACGTCCTTTCTCCTCGCAGAGCACAAAAGCTACAAAGAACTCATTTTCCTGAGCATCGCACTGGTCCTTCTTTTCTCCTGCTTATTTATTACAAAGTGAAAAATTAACCTGGTCACTTTCACACCCAACTTGCTTGTCGATGTTGATCTTTTTGTTTTTCCTCTTAAATAAAAGCCGTTGTTCCCTGGTCCTCCACGGGGTCCTCGGTGGCTTCTGCTGAGTGCCCACAATGGAGGCGCACTGTGGCCGTGCCTGTCATGGGGAGAGGGGACCGGTATCCACAGAACACCTCTGGGAGGAGAAAACACCACCTCCTCTCAGGGCCGAGTGGCCCAGCTCAGGAGGACAGTCACCAGAATGTGCCACCAAATCAGCAGCAGGAGTGGCTGGCCTGGACCTGCTCTCGTCCTAGCTTCCAGAACTTTGTCCAATCATCTCCCCTCTGTGAGCTTCGTTACCCTTCTCTGCAAATTAGTGTGAGCATGTTATCACATTTTTGAACTTTCTGGCACAGAATAGTCACCCAGGCAGTGTTAGATGAAGCCACACTCCCTGATATCATGGTTTCGGGCCCGGAGGTGCGTTTAAATACGCCCCTCGCCAAATATATCTACCCATGAGACATTTAAAAATAACATTTAAAAAAACTTTTTTAATGTTTATTTATTTTTGAGAGAGACAGAGACAGAATGCGAGTGGGTTAGGGGCAGAGAGAGAGGGAGACACGGAATCCGAAGCCGGCTCCAGGCTCTGAGCCGTCAGCCCAGAGCCCGACGCGGGGCTCGAACTCACGAGCTGTGAGATCATGACCTGAGCCCAAGTTGGACGCTCAACCGACTGAGCCCACCCAGGCGCCCCCAAAATAACATTTTTAAATTGGATAGTGCTTTAGATGTTACAGAGCACATGTATTGATTTCAAAGCCCGGATTACGCAGCCTAGGATGCATGTTAGAAACTTGTGTATCTTCAGACTTCAGAAATCTGAATATCCTGACGGGTGCCGGGGACTGGCCCACATTTAGACTCCTTCTAACCGTGATTGCTGGGGCTCACGTGGTGGTCTGGCGGAAGCCCAGGGGCCCCTGAGGCAGACAGGTGGATGTGTGCCTGATCTGGAAGAAGTAACTTTTCCTCCCTGCACCTCTGCTTCCTTCTGTGCAAAATGAGTCCAAATCATTGCATAGTGAGGCTTTGTGGTTGTTGTTTTTAATGTTTATTTATTTTCGAGAGACTGCAAGCGGGAGAGGGACAGAGAGAGAGCGAGAGAGAGAGGGACAGAAGATCCGAAGCAGGCTCTTTGCTGACAGCAGTGAGCCCAATGTGGGGCTCGAACTCAAGAACCGTGACATCGTGACCTGAGCCGAAGTCGGATGCTCAGCCGACTGAGCCATTCAGGCACCCGGTGTGTTAGCGAAGCTTTGTAAGCACAGGTTTGCAAACCCAGGGCCTTGGTGGGCGTCAGCGCTCCCCACCTGGCTCTTGAGGTGCCACTGAGTCATGGCCACGTCTGGGGTGGGGTGGGGGGCTGGCCTCCACCAGTGGTTTGCAATCTGTGATTTTTAAATTCTTACAATTCCAAGGGGTGCCTCAGGGGACACCTTGAAGAGGCTGGCTGGTCAGTCTGACCTCTGCAACTAGGGAGCCCTGATTTGATCTCTTTGCTACATTAGAGCTTTGCGTCCAGATCTTTGTTATGGAAAAAGGTTCCGGTGAAAAAAAAAATCAAGGTTGGAAACTACTGGGCAGTGTAAACGCTCAGGTTGCTTTGGCTTCTCACATTCTCCAAGTCCTCTGAGCTGGCCTTGTGTAAGTGCACGGCTCTGCCCCAGATTATGTGTCCTTACAGAAGGGACAGAGCCGAGCTGTCCCTTAGATTAGCCACTGGCTATAGGTGGCTTCTCAGAACTCGACAGGGGCCAGTGTTACTTGAGATGTGCCAGGAGGACATGGTACGTACTGGATTGGGAAGGCTTCGTACAAAAAAAGAGAAGGTAAAATATTTCATTGATAATCTAGTTATATCGGTGACATGTTGACATAATATTTTGGGTATACAAGGTTCACCAAATACAACCTTGAAATCACTTCCATCCACTTCTTTTTATGTTTTTTTTTTTAAAGTTTATTTATTTATTCTGAAAGAGCGAGAGAGAGTGCGAGCAGGGAAGGGGCAGAGAGAGAGGGAGAGACAGAATCCCAAGGAGGCTCCACTCTGTCAGCGCGGAGCCTGATGTGGGGCTTGAACTCATGAACTTGTGAGATTATGACCTGAGCTGACATCATAAGTCAGACGCTTAACCAACTGAGCCCACTCCGGCACCCCCTCTTTGTACGTTTTTATACGTAGTGACCGGAAAATTACAAACTTCCCAAAGAAGATACACAGGCCAAGGGGTGCATGAAAAGGTGCTTAACATCACTCTCAGGGAAGTGCGAGTTAAAACCACAGTGGAATATCCCCTCGCACCTGTTAGGATGGCTCTTACCAGACAGAAAATAAATAAGAAAGGGTCAGCGAGGATCTGGAGAGAAAAAGAACCCTCGTGCTCTGTTGGTGGGAATGTCAATTGGTGCAGCCACGGTGGAAAACAGTACGGGGTCCTTCGAAAAATTAAGAAAAGAACTCCCATATGATCCAGTAATTGCATTGCTCGGTATTTATCCAAAGAAAATAAAATCACTATCTCCAAAAGGTATCTGCACCCTCTTGGTAGGAGTATTTACAATAACCAAGACGCCGAAACAACCTAAGTGTCCGTTCACAGCTGAATGGATAAAGAAAGCCTGGTGTACGTCTACAATGGAGTATCATTTGGCCGTACAAAACAAGGAAATCCTACCGTTTGGGACACCATGGTTGAAACAGGAAGGAGTTATGCTAAGTAAGGTAAGTCAGATATTTGAAAGACAAATATCGATCGTATGGATCATGTAATCATTTTAGATACATGGAATCTCAAAAATACTGAACTCACAGGGGCGCCTGGGTGGCTCAGTTAGTTGAGCATCTCAGCTCAGGTCGTGATCTCACGGTTGTGAGTTCAAGCCCTGCCTTGGGCTCCATGCTGGGGGTGGGGCCTACTTAAAAAAACAAGAAATAAAAATTTAAAAATTAAAAACACTGAATGCACAGATATAGAGAGCAGATTGGTAATGCTAGAGGTGGGGAGGGCGGTGGTGTGTGAAACGGACGCAGATTTTTAAAAACTTGCGTCTGTGGCTCGCGTTGTATTTCTGTTGGGCAGCATAGTATAGAGCTTCCTCCCCTTCCGGAGTGCCTTCGCATACCTTCTTCCATCTGACTTGTACAATAGTTCTGTGCTGAGGTTGATGAGTCCTGGATGTCCAGGAGTCACGTGGACAGAAAGCTGAGATTTCATCCTGCTTCCGATCCCGGTGACTTGGACCACGTCTGTGTCCTTCTCTGTAAAATGGGGGTTGCTGTAGCCACACATGGGTTCTTGGGAAGCTCAGACCAGACAAGGTATAGGACCCTCCAGTGCAGAAGGGGTGTCACAAGGATGAGAAGCCCCGGCCCAGAGAAGTGAAATGGTGTTCCCATGCTGGGCATGAGACCTGTCCCTACTGGACCAGTGTCCCTTCCTCTCCTTGGCGGAGAGTCCACCATGAATGTCAAGGTTGTACATCGGCTCCCTCCCAACCTGATGCTCCAGTGACTTGTCAGATTAATTTGAGAGAAGAGGGCCCCTACAAAGGGCAGATTTGCCCTTTGGCCCATCCCAACCTTTTGGGATTTCGAGTCAGGAAAATAAACAATACTGACCTCAAAGAATTGTGCCAATTGGCCCTGGGTTAAGCAGCTTCTCGATGAAACAGCTTTGCTTGCAAATAAGCAAAGGGTTTTGAATCTTTACCAGGCCAACTTTCTTTCTTTTTAATGTTTATTTATTTATTTTGAGAGAAGAAAGAGAGTGTGAGTAGGGAAGGGCAGAGAGAGAGAGAGAGAGAGAGAATCCTAAGCAAGCTACGTGCTGTCAGCACAGAGCCCAACATGGGACTCAATCTCGGGAACTGCGAGATCATGACCTGAGCCCAGATCAAGAGTCAGACACTTAACCGACTGAGCCACCCAGGCATGTGCGAGGCAGAGGCCGAACAGCTGGCCAAGGGCAGCCTGTGACAGAGGTGGCAAGAGGTGGCTCCTGCACGGAGAAGTGGCCACGACATTTGTGCTCCATGAAGGAGTTGTCTCTGAAACACTGGTGGGTTGGACACACCCTCTGTCTGGGAGAAGAGTCAGCGGCCCTTCTCCTGGGTGAGATGGCCTCGGGGCGTGGTGCCTTACTCAGCCTTCCCCCATGTCCCATGGGAGTGCCAATGTCAGGGCCTGGAGCGTCCATTCCAGACGGCCCTTGGTGGAGGCGTCTGATGGTGTTGATGGATGGCTTGCTCCAGAGTAAGCAATCCAGGGAGCAGCCACATCCTCTAACCCGCAGCTTCAAACACACCCCTGAGTGCTCAGGGTTGGGTGGGGAAGGGGCACACGGACCGAGACTCCTTCCCAGCTGCGTGACCTGGTGGGTTACGTGACCTCTTTAATACAACGGTTGCTAGATCGACCTCACGGGGTTGCTGAGAGGAAGGACGAGAAAGCTATTAACATAATGCCTGGCACATAGTAAGCACTTGGCACCCAGCAGCCCTGATTTCATGGCCCAGGGAAGCAGTGGGAGGGGAAGGGGCGCAGGGGGGTGGCTGTCCTCTTGGTGCCTAAAAGAGACTTCTACACAGCTAGCCGTATCCCTGTCCCTCTCCTGGCCACCGTGTCCGAGGCAACGCCCATCCCCAAGGGATCCTCTTGAGAGAGGGCACGATGTCCTTGCGTGACTCAGCTCTGTCTGCAGGCTGCCCCCAGTGGGCACTTTCCTCTGCCTTCTGCACACCACCTTGCTGGCCAGGCTCCCCGAGGCAGGACCGGCTTCCCTGCTGTGCCATTTTCCCGACTCCCGAGGGCTGACTCTACAAAGGGGGTATCAGATGCCAGCCTCGGGCCATGCTGGAGCCCCCCACAGCATGCCGGCTCCCACCCTCCAGCCAACTCCCCCCCCCCCCCCATCTGCTCAGCTGTTCCTCGAGACGTATTCCATGCCTGGCAGTTGCCAGAGCTGGGGGCGGGGGCCCAGTGTCGATCCCGGGGGACTGGGCCTTGGCTCTCCTCCCTCCAGCTTGGGGTCTGCTTTGGTGGTACACTGAGGCACACGGTGCAGCCACCTGGGCGGCAAGCAGAAAGGTGATTTCTCGTGGACCTGCTTCCCAAACCAGCCTGTGCCCACGCAGCGCCATTTAGGAGATGGCACTAATCCACGAGAGACCTGCTTTCTAGAACCAGACCACTCGCCCACAGCCCCTCACGCCTTCGCTCATTTTCCCTGTCAGGGGCGCAATTATGAATTGCTCCCGTGACCATATGGCAACGAATCTGGGTTCCTAAGTGCCTCCTTATTAGGACGGGTCACTTAATTTTTCTGCTCTCCAGGTCCCTCACGTGTCATGTGGGTAAAATAACAGGTGTGTGAGGACGGAGTGAAAACATAAAGCCAGCGGCAGCCACTTAACCCGCATTATCGCCAGCAGCGAGCTCGTGGTGAGAGCAGCCTGAGATCGAACCCCCTGCGCCTCTCTCCCCCTGCAGTTTTGTGACATCCGTATTCTCTAGCTTGGATCACTGCTCACAGTTTTCGCTGTCTCGGGATTGATCTTACGTAGCAGATGCAAACCCAAGCCGCAGATGGATGTTGAACACGCTCCCGGTGCTAGGTGTCTGAAGTGTCCCTCGTTTTCCTCGCCGCCTGCCGTTCTCGGCTGAGCCACCTGCCATCTTCCCCGAAACACAGTTCTGATAAGTGACTCATTCTCGCATTGTCGGGACTCAACGTTAGTAAAGCCTCGGCATGGAGAGGAGTCTCCGCGCCTCCGTGGTCTCGATAATCGTGTCGTACGCAAAGCCAGTTCCCTTTCCCGTTACTAGTTGAAAGCATCCTGTACCGGCGTGTCCCCTAGACGGCTCCCTGGGGGCAGGGACGCCGTCAGTCTTGCAGAATCTGAGGCCTCCAGGGCTGTGTCGGCATGTAGCATCTGTCGTGTCAGCCTCTCTGCTGGCAGGCTTCTCCAGCTCTCTGCTTCCTCCTCCTGCTCACCCATCGGTCCCCACAAGTGTGGCAGGCGGGCTGGCGCCGTCTCCGAGGCAGGACAGAAAGAACGAGCAGAGGGGTGCAGTTTGCCCTTCCGTTACCTGGAGTGCGCAAAGGGGCTTCCCTGGGGGCCAAGTGTGCGCTCAGAAACGAACTCAGCTTGAGCGGGACGTTGGTGCCAGAAAGTGAGTCACTGCTCCTAAGCAGACCTTCGGATACATTGGAGAGATCATCCGTGGAAGGGAAGAGCGATTGACGTAGGTGATGTACCATTTCCCGGTGGCTTCCTTGGGACCCTTATGGCCCCGGGCGAGATGAAGCCTCACCTGTGAGAGGCCACTGTTCCCGGACGAGCCTGCTGACATCTGAGCCCCAAGTGACCCCAGCTGCCTACCTAGGGGCTTGGGACCTCCCTCAAACCATTCGTGCAAGCCGTAAAGGTGGGAGGGGTGGCAGGGTCCGACAGGAGTTCTCGAGGCAGGTGTGGATGAAGCCAAGGTTAGCACAGAGCCGGAGAAGTTTCCGGTCCTCCAAGGAAGGACCACTGGGCCTCAGAAGGCCCTGAAATCCATCAGGCCGATGGGCTGGACGCAGCGGGAAAAGAAAAGAAAGCTCTGGGCTGGATCCTGAGTCCTGCTCTGCAAATAGCTGTGCCTCAACAGCTATCTTCAACTCCAGGAAAACAGACGACAGGGGTTTAACCTGCCGTCCATAGTGAGGCTCTGGGGAAACTGAGAGCTCGAGAATGATGTGCATATTTTTGTGGGCCCATAATGTTCTTTTCAGGTTCTCAGAGGGCTCCCTGACCCTGAAATAGAAGAACCACTCTACAGTGTGATCCCCAGGTTTCTTTCCATCACATACATTCTAGATTCCTGACTTACAGGCCCTCAATGCTGTCTACGGGTTTCTAACATCGATAGAGGTATTGTCCGAGTCTGGCCCCTGTCAGGTAGGGCTCTCAAGGGCCCCCAGGGGGTGGGACTCTGGGGGGGAGGTTGGGGGGTGACTCTTGAGGAGACCCAGGTGATAGATGTGACTCTGAGGGGAAGCCGAATGGGAGGGTCTGTTGGATCACACTTGGATTTCTTCCTCGCGTTGTGGAAGAAAATGCACTGTCCAGAGTGCCGTGCTCTTCCCGAGTAGTTGGACACCGATGCTCCTGTTAGAGCCATTTCCTTTTGTTCCTTGGCCACAGGCAACGGGGGTCTCCTTGGGCGGCAGCTGGCTCCAGGTCCCCTCTCCCTCATCCCGTCTTCAGGGTGCGATCCGGTGTGGAGAAGAAAATGGTGCCCGTGGTAGCTCACTGTCCCCCTAAGCCACCCGAGCGTCTGGATGCACAGATAGGGTTTTGTCAGTTTTCTCCACAAAACCGTCTTTTTCCCTGCTGTCCTCAGGACAGGGCAGAGGTTCATAAGCAGAGATAGCCCGGGGCCTGGGAGACTCAGCCTCACAAACTGGATGAAACGAACAACCAGTCTCTGGTGGCCTCTCTTGTCTCGCGCCTCCCACCCGTCGCGGCCAAGACCCTGGCCAGGCTTCAGTTCCGGGCCGGCCGGCCGCCGGTGAAAGCAAACAAAGAGAAATATTTGAACCTCCAGAGGCAAATGATCCCACCTATGCGTTCCCCAGTCTTCTGGGGAGAAAAGCCCCCCCCCCCCCCCGCCCCTTGCTGTTTCTGGAAATCCAGGCCAAACCAGCCCACAGTGCCCATGACTGCCAGCCCAGCCGTCCCTTGGACCCTGGAGCTGCTGCTTCAGGATTCACGCTCTTGCAGGCTTGTTTTTTGTACGTTTTTTTTTCCTCGGACAAGTCTTAGCCCCCCATTGAAAACAGGTCTGCCAGTTTGAATATCCTTCTGGCAGGAGACGTCGGGAGTTTTATTTTTCCACCCAAAGGCCTCACGGTTAATACCCTGCCAGACGCCGGGCGGCCTCACCAGCCGGCCAGAACCTAGCTGTCCCTGAGGACAGAGGCCATATTTTCCCTGGACAAGATGAGCAAGAAAGCCTTTTCCAGCAGACCTCAAGCTCCTGAGTCCTGTGCCATAAACTACCGCTGCGTCATTGACACTGGCCTTTCCACCAGCCAGGCCCGGGCCTGGGGCAGGGCGGGAGCCAGGCATCAGAGGAGAAGTAGGACGGATTCTTCCTCACCACATGGATGTCATCAAATCTTGGGTGGATTTTCTCGTCTCCCACATGGCGAAAGATCTCGTAAAGGAAGATCAAAGATCAAAGAAAGATCTTGAAGGGACAAATCCCTAGGGTCCTGACGCCTGGGGTCACCTGACCCCGGGGAGTCATCATCCCTGACTTTTGCCTTGGAGTTTGCCAGGACACTCTCTCCTGTGACCCGGACAGAGCTGACAGCGGGCAGGGCCGCATCCCCGCCCCCTGGTACAGGTGCCGCCTCTGGTCGCATCCTCCTTATAAGGGGCCTCTTCCCCCGTCACCCACACCCGCTCAGCTCCGCGTGGAACCTTCTCGTTTGCCTGCTCTTCATTTGCCAGGTCCTCAGCCCTCTGCTGGATTTCCTGGCTTCTTCCGCCCCTCCCCCAGAGATGTACTCCCCATCCCACCCCCACTTTCAATTCCTAGGCCGTGGGGTCTCCTGCTAAAGCCCCGGGCCCCAAACCTCCCCCCATGGCCCCCTTGCTCTGGCCTCTGGGCTGCTGCACAGAGCTGCACGGGTCCCTTGACCCTCTCCTTTATTCTCCTCTGAGGGAAGCCTCGCCTCCCTTCCCGTGACGGCCGGGTCGCCTCAGAGTCCCTCCCTCCGTCCCCTGTCCGCCCCTCTGCAGCTCTCTCCCTCCGTAGGCCTTTCCTCTGGCATTTCTGGAAAGGGAGGCCGCTGCCTGGCCTCAGCTCTCCTCTCCTCCCCTCGCCCTCGCTGCCACTTACGATGTGATGCGGGCCGGCCGTCTAACTCCTTCGTGACCTGCCTTCCTCACCTGTGAGGGGTGACGCTAGTGCCCGCTCTAAGTTGTTCCTATGAGGACAGAGTAGCAGGGAGCGGGGAAGGGCCCGGCCCGGAGTCATCGCCGTGAGAGAAAAGGAGTGAGCGCTGCTTTATTCCGGAACCTTCGGAGACGACACTGTTCAAAGCTTGTCCTCCGTGTAGTCTCTTAGTTCATCCCTCCCACCCAGGAGGACTGGCTTCTCCGCATCCCCACAGGACCAAATCCAAGCTTCGTGAGAGTGGCTTCAGGCCCCTCACAGGCAGGCCGCTTGCCTGTGTCAGGCCCGAGCTCTGCCCTCACCGATGGCTGCCCCACTGTCCACTCCATGTGCTTTTGTCTCCCTATGATCTTGCTTGTGTAACTCTGCATCCTTCCCCCCCTACTTTTTTTTGGGTCAGTCCTGCCCCCCCAGGATAAACCAAAACAAGGCTCCCTTTTTTTCTCTTCAAATAGTGTATCAGTTATCTACGGTCACAAAACACGGCACGAAAACACAATTCAGTAACTTAGAACAACAGGCATTTTTTTAGTGCGCAGATCTGTAGGGGTTAGGGTTTTGGGGGTCCCAGCAGGCATGTCTGCAGTCAGGTGGCATTAGGACATCAGGGTGACCCAGCCACGCATCTCTCCTCTACCCCCAGGCTAGCCCAGAAGGTTCTTTCGGTGGGAGCAAACAAGCCCACATGCGTGAGCCCTCTCAGTCCTCCAGTTGGGTCCCATTGGCCGACACAGAGCAAGTCGCGTGACTGGTCCTATTGCCAAAGGGGAGGCGTTCCTAGTGACGGGGTCAGGAGGGTGCAGTGTGGGGCCAAGGCAAGCAACCCTCCCCAGACAGCACGTTTCGCAATGTGGCTGGGAGGGCATCGGTCTGTCTGTGTTACCGTGGTCCATCGAGGCATCTGCCTCGCCCACTGGCCCTCAGGCTCCAGCTCCCATGGGGGCAGGAATGGTGTTTTATTCACATCTTGTCTCCACCGCTTAGCACAGGGCCGGCCCCCTGAGGTCCTCACCTGTGGTTGACTGAATGCAATTTGTTCTCCCATCTCAATCTCGGTCTCAAAGAACTCGTTATGCTCTGCTTTTAAACAGAGGTCCTCTCTCATCTTGAGTCAAGTGGCTTCCCTCGCCACTCTGAGTCCCCCGCTGACGTGGTGTCACGTCCTCATCATCAAGTCGCTCGACTGTGCGGTCTGGAACCACCCTTCCTCCACACCCCCTTGCCCACCCGTAACTGGACTTTTGAAAGCCACTGGGGCACCTTTTACCACAAACTGCTCATCCGCATCTCGAAGCCTCTCTTCCTTGTTAGCAACATGTGGTCGTCTCCTCTTCAAAAGGTTCTCCTTCTGGCAGCATAAGACTGTGGACAGAGCTTGGCCTCCGGCCTTAGAGAGACCCATCTTGAATCCTGACTTATCACCTTCTGGTTGTGTGACTCTTGACTGGGAACGGTGCACCCTCGTTTCCTCTGAGCCTTAATGGCTGGCTCACTCCTACTGCTCGCCCGAGACCTTCAGCCAGACTCCTTTGCTGAGGACCCACAGGTTTTCTGCACTTCTAGAAGACCCTGGACCCCAAAAGAGGGAAGGGTTGAGTTGAGGGGTTGCATTTTTGTTCTGGAAGCAGCGGTGGGAAAAGCAGACATTAGATTAGAACAGACCAGGATTCAGTTCAGATCCCTCTCTCCTCCACACGACAAAACGCTGGGCCACAGGATAGTTCTCATTTTTCTCTGCCGGTCTCCTTCTCACTCTCTCTTTCTCTACCCTTCAAAGTTTCTCCTTCCTTCCGTGTCTTAACGTTAGGCTCCTTTAAGGTCCTAGCCTCTCAGATGTCCTCTTTTTATGCTCATTTTCTTGTGAGAGCTTGACTTGTCAATGGCTTATCTAAATTGGTATCTTCCAGATTTGAATGACCAACTCTTAGTGGGAATTTTCCCACTAAGGATCCACTCCCTCATTCCCACTTCCTGTCAGGCTGGTTTCATATTGGTACGCCATAATTACCTCAAATCCCAAATGGAAACAGGCTCCCTGGCCCGATTTACCCATCTTGGTTAGCTATGCCATTTCCCTGCCCTTTCCATGTTCACTCGTCCGCCATCTTGGTTTCCTCCTCCCTGTGATGACTGCTCCCATTTTCTCTCTTCCGTTGGGCTTGGACCGGCAAGCCACATCTACTCTGGAAGGTCATCCAGAGTAACGGAAACGCTAATAAGTAATCTTTTATGGGTACATTTTCCACCTGCTTCCAAAGACAACATTACGGTATCTGGATTTATAGGGTGAGGGAATGAGGTACCGACTGGGTTTTGTCTGGGCTATCTGGTCAGTGAGACTGCAGGCAGTGCCCAGAGAGTTAAGGTGTAAAGGGCACAGAGAGAGACACCGAGAAACAGAATTCCCCAGGCTTGTCTTTTCTCCTCCTTGAGAATGACAAGCAGCACCAACCCCACACCCGCCGTGAATGAACACAAGAAGCCTTGGCCTCTGGCCTTTTGACATCCTCACATTTGTGAAGGAGGGTGGGATTTTTTCCACTCCTGGCCGAGCTCTTTCCAAGAAAATGATCTCATTTATCTTGGTGAAAGGCTTATTTTTAAAGTGCACATTTCATTTTCCATTATTTAATAGGCACATAATGTCCTTCAGCTTCCTTCTAAGTGCTTTCGTACATGGGGATTATGTGCATTGTTCCATTTCATATATGCGCCTCAGTGAATCTCCAGATATTTCTTTCAGCGCCTTGGTGATAAAAATACGTTGGGCGATGTGTGCCTGTGGTTTGGTTTGTTTGAGGAAAAGTTTTGGTCTGGAAAATACATGCTGTGGACTTAGGAGCCACGGCTGCGGGGGAGGGCTGGGCAGCAGATGATCGGGTGCCCCCCACTCCAGGCGGGGCTTGATGTGGGTGGGAGGGGTGGGGGCAGGACATGATGTCCGTGGAAAGTTATTTGTGGCACTTGGCAAAGACAAAAAGGCAGATTTTCTGCAGGCCCAGTGTGATAGGAGCTTGAAGTTGGGGAGAACCTTGGGGCTCCACTCTGAATACAACAGAGAAAAGTGGCAACTTACAGCAGGGAGCAGGGTGGGGAGGTCAGTGCATGGAGAACTAAGAGGTCCCATCAGGATAAGAAAGGATCTGACTAACCTGACCTAATAGGGTTCTTCTGAGTGCTGGAAATCAAGAGTTGGACGCTTGGGGCGCCTGGGTGCCTCAGTTAAGAATCTGACTTTGGCTCAGGTCGTGATCTTGCAGTTTGTGGGTTTGAGCCCCGTGCCGGGCTCTGTGCCGACAGCTTGGAGCCTGGAGCCTGCTTCCGAGTCTGTGTCTCCCTCTCTCTGCTCCTCCCATGCTCATGCTCTGTCTCTCTCTGTCTCTCAATAATATATAAACGTTTAAAAAAATTAGAAAAAAAGATGGGGCGCCTGGGTGGCGTAGTCGGTTAAGCGTCCGACTTCAGCCAGGTCACGATCTCGCGGTCTGTGAGTTCGAGCCCCGCGTCGGGCTCTGGGCTGATGGCTCGGAGCCTGGAGCCTGTTTCCAATTCTGTGTGTCTCCCTCTCTCTCTGCCCCTTCCCCGTTCATGCTCTGTCTCTCTCTGTCCCAAAAATAAATAAAAACCGTTGAAAAAAAAAAAATTAAAAAAAAAAAATTAGAAAAAAAGAGTCGGACGCTTAACCAACTGAGGCAAGTGAGCTTTTATAAAGAGGAGAAAAAATTATTAATTAATCAAGTTCCCTTGACTCCGTTTCTTGGAAATTGGCCCTAAATCTTCCCAAGAAAGCTATTTTTTCAAAATCCACCCTCCCTTCCCCCCACCCAAGTGTTCTTCGGAATCGCCCGATTGAAGTGTTCTTTTTATAGTCTGAGTGTTTTAATAAACTTTATTTTTCGAGCAATTTTATGTTTACAGAAACACTGAGCAGAAGGCACAGAGAGTTCCCATATATCTCTTCCACCCCTGGCTTTCCTTATTATTAACATCTTGCAGTGTTGTGGTACATTTGTTACGACTGATGAAGCGGAGTTGATACATTATTATTAACTGATGTCTATAGTTTACATTAGGGTTCGCTTTTGGTGTTATTCAATTCTGTGAATACTTTTTTTTTTCTCGTAATATTTTTGTTTGTTTTTGAGAGAGAGAGAGAGAGAGAGAGAGAGAGAGACAGAGCACGAACGCGGAAGGGGCAGAAAGATAGAGACAGAGACACAGAATCCAAAGCGGGCTCCAGGCCCTGAGCTGTCAGTGCAGAGCCCGATGTGGGGCTTGAACCCACAGCTGTGAGATCATGACCTGAGCCCAAGTCGGACCCCCCAACTGACTGAGCCACCCAGGCGCCCCAGTCCTGTAGGTACCTTCTGCTGTTTGTGGAAAGATGACAAGAATCCATTCAGAGGAGACTCTTTGGGCCTAGAAAAAGATGCCTGAGGCCTGAGGTGATGGACTGTTCACCTGAATAGGTGTGGTGTAGGAAATTCTCTCTGGAAGACTCTCATCCTTGGGATGAACAACCCCGTGCACATAGCCACCCGTGATGGGGAATTACAAGTCAATGTTTGTGTTTCTCACCAAAGACCCCTTTGGTCATGTTCTCTCCAGATGGCCCCCCTTCACGACCCAAGTTACATCTTTACTCAGAGTTGGAAAGGTCCTTGGGGAGCCACCTTGCTCCGCAACCGTCACCAAGCCCGGGCCCTGGGCCACTGGGAAAGGAGGGGAGGTTTTGGCGCTCCTCACGGGGCAGCGCGCTGGCTCAGAGGACTTCTGTGCTGTGCTCTCTCCCGCCGTGGAGGCAGTCTGCTCTGCCTGCACGCCCTGGCTGTCTGTTCCCTGGAAGACTGGGTAATAGGATCACTTGGGGACCGGCATCCCCAGGCCGGCGTCCGCACGGTCACTGCATTCAGAGGTTGGGCACCGGCTCTGCATTTGCAGCCCGACCCGCGTGCAGGGCACGTTTGTTGCAAGGCACTTATCTCTCAGGGGCACACTCGCCGATGCTGAGGCTGGCTCTTTGCAAAACCCATTTCTGCTTTGCCAGCTGCTCCCAGTTGGGCCGTGCCAGTAGGGGGTCTCCACGGAGACTGCAGGGCCTGTCAGTGGGGGGAGACGGGACTCCCTGCCGCCTGCCTGCGTCCTGCGCACTCGCTGCCCCTGTGCGTCCCCCAGCAACACCTCTCCACCCGGAGGGCCACAGGGCCCTCCTAGGGCAGCAGCAGAAGCCGGCTTGCAGCTTCCCCAACCCTTGCAGAGCCAGCCTAACGGCACCCTCTTCAGATGCATGCTGCCCTGAGGCCTCACCCACTGCCATCCAGATTTTAGCAACACTTCGGGGGCTGGGGGGTGCGCCCACTGACGACCGCATCTGGTTCCCTGTTCACACTTCACCTGCTGCTCTTTGCGCATCGCTTCCACTGGCCGGAAGCAGGAGAGGTGAGTGCAGCCAGAGGCTCCAGCCCCGGCCCCACCTCTGTAGACTGCGGGCTGCCAGGCGAGGTGACGGTAAACTATTTCGCACTGCCAATAGGAGAGAGGCCTGGGAGACGATCAGAGCACAGAAGGAAGGGAGAACCTTCCATTTCTGGTTCTGGCAGCGTGGCATTCCCGGCAGTTGTAAGAGCAGCAAGAGAGGCGTCATGCTGGAGCAGAGGTCAGGATGATATGGAGGCTGGGAGGCTGGGGGAAGGCAGCGCCTGTCTGGTGTTTCCTATCTTTGTGAGACCTTCGGTGGTGCACCAGCTCGGGAAGGCTCCTGGGTCCTGTAGGCTTCGTGTGTGGAGCAGACACGAGTCTGGGGGAAGGTGAATTGTGTAAGGCGTAATAACAACCCCTCAAAGGTCTTGATGCCCTAATCCCAGAAAGCTGTGGCTATGTTATGTGACCCGGCAAAAGGGATTTTGTAAATGTACTTAAGGTTAAATAGGCATTGTATTCTAGGTTTTCCGTAGAGTGTGGAATATAAACCATAAACTAACTGCTAATAGAGCTTAAAACCAAGATTCACAGGGATCAAGCTTATTTCGAGTAACAGAGCTATGCTCCTGAACAGACCTCAAGAGTGTTTATAGGGAATACAATAATATTTAGCAACCGAGGTAAAAGTCATAATGTTTAGCATTCAATAAAAGATTATCAGTCACGCAAAGAAGCAGGAAAGCACATCCTGTAATGAGGGAAAGAAATCAATCCGTTGAAGCTGCCCCAGAGCTGACACAGATAATAGAATTAGTAGAAAAAACATAAATGTTGTTATAACTATACGTCATGTGCTCAGGAAGTTACAGAAAAGATGGAACCTGCTAAGTAGATGCGTGGAAAATGTAAAAAGACCCAGAATGAACTTTTAGAGATGAAAATCACAATGGGTTAGATGAAAAAAAAATACAGGATGGGATTAATAGCGGAGTAAACTGTAAGGTAAAGCAGTACATTTGAAGACATAACAAAAGAAACTATCCCAATGAGAGAGAGAAAAGACGAATAAAAAAATAGATCATCTAAGCTGTAGGACAACTTCAAGAAACCTTAAAGTGCTCAAGGCAGAATTCAAGGGTAAAAGGACAAAAATATTAGAAAAAAAAATAATAAAGACTGAACACTCTCCAAATTCAGTGAAAACTGTAAACTCACAGACCCGAGAGGTTCAATGGACATTAAGCACAAGAAACCCAAAGAAACTACAAAGGTACATTATAATCACATTGCTGGTGGGAAGAAACTACAAAGATCCGTTACAATCACATTGCTGGCAGGGTGCTTGCTTGGATGGTTTAGTCAGCTGAGCATCCTTCTCTTGATTTTAGCTAAGGTCATGATCTCACAGTTTGTGGGTTCAAGCCCCCTGTTGGGTTCTGTGCTGTCAGCTCGGAGCCTGCTTGGGATTCTCTGTCTCCTCGCTCTCTGCCCCTCCCCGACTTATGCTTTCACAGGCATTCTCTCTCAAAAATAAATAGGTACACATTAAAAAATACATAATATATATGTTGTAGCAAGCAATGCAATTATATATACATATTGTATATAATCTATAATAATATCTATATAATCTCACTGCTTGCTATAAGTGACAAAGAAAAAAGTCTTAAAAGAAGCCAGAAGATAGGGACACATCATATACAAGGAAACAAAAGTAAAGATGAAAACAGCTTTCTTATCAGAGATATTGCAAGGCTCAAATTACTAGAGTTGGAAATGCATGAGGGGACAATTGATACCTTGCCTGAAATGAGCAAATTTTCAGGAATGCACAATCTATCAGGGCGCCTGGGTGGCTCAGTCGGTTGAGCGTCCGACTTCGGCTCAGGTCATGATCTCACAGCTCGTGAGTTCGAGCCCCGCATCGGGCTCCGTGCTGACAGCTCAGAGCCTGGAGCCTACTTCTGCTTCTGTGTCTCCCTCTCTCTCTGCCCCTAACCCACTTGCATTCTGTCTCTGTCTCTGTCTCTGTCAAAAATAAATAAACATTAAAAAAATTTTTTTTTAAAATGCAAATCTATCAAAACTGACTCCTGAACAGAAAATCTGAATAGAATTCTAACAAGTTAACGAGATTGAATTTGTAATAAAAAAAAAAAATCTCCCAACAAAGAAAAGCCCGGGAGTAGAAGGCTTTACTAGTGAATCCTACCAAACATTTAAAGACTTAGCATGAATCCTTCTCAAACTGTTCCAAAAAACTTGAAGGGAGGGAACATTTCTTGACTCAGTTTATGAAGCCAGCATTACCTTGATACAAAGCCAAAGACACCACAAGCCAATATCCCTGATGAATAGTGATATGTAAATCCTCAACAAAATACTTGCAAACCAAAGTCAGAGGCGTATTATCATTATTCACCATGACCAAGTGGGATATACTCCTGGGGTGTAAGGATGTTTCAACAAATGAAAACCAGTTAATGTGACACACCACATTAATAGAATGAAGAAAATAACCTCACATGGTAATCTCAAATGCAGAAAAAATATTTGACAAGATTCAACACGATTTAATGATAAAAACATTCAATAACTAGGAATAGAAGGGAACATCCTCCACATGATAAATCCATACATGAAAAACCTACAGCTAACACCATAGTCAATGGTAAAAGACTAAAAGCTTTTCCATTAAAATCAGGATAAGACAAGGATACCTACTTTCACTAATTCTATTCAACATAGTCCTAGAAATCCTAGCCAGATCAATTAGGCAAGAAAAAGAAATAAAAAGCACCCAGACTGGAAAGGAAGAGGTGAAATTATCTCTTTTTACAGAGAGTCTGATCTCATACATAGAAAGCCTTAAAGATTCCACAAAAAACCCTGTTAAACTAATGAATGAAATCATCAAAATTGTAGGACACAACAAAAATCGACACGTAAAAATCTGTTGTATTCCTACACACTAGCAATGGACAACCCCAAAAGGAAATTAAAAAAAAACATAATTCCATTTATGATAGTATCAAAAAGAATAAAATACTTAGGGATCAATTTAGCCAAGGAGGCCAAAGACTTGTACACTGAAAACTGGAAAAAACATTACTGTAAGAAAGTAGACATAAATGGAAAGATATCTTATGTTCATGGATTAGAAAACATAATTAAGATGTCAGTACTATCCAAAGCAATCCACAGTTCCACCACGGTTCCTATGAAGGTCCCAATGGCATTTTTTTTTTTTTTTACAGAAATAGAAGAACCCATCCTAAACTTTATATGAAATTTCAAGAGTGATAGCCAACACATTATTGAAAAAGAAGAACAAAGTTGGGGGACTCACACTTCCTGGTTTCAAAACATACTACAGAGGTACAGTGATCAAACAATGTGGGACTGGCTTCAGGATAGATGTATATAGACCAGTAGTATGGAATGGAGAGTCCAGAAATAAACTGTCACATATTTGGTCACTTGATTTTTGGCAAGAATGCTAAGATCATTCAGTGGGGGAAAGGACAGTCTTTTCTACAAACAGTGCTGGGAAAACTGGATATTCACAAGCAGAAGAATGAAGTTGGATCTTTACCTTACACCATATACAAAGTTTGACTCAAAATGGACTAGGGACCTAGACTTAATGGCTAAAACGATAAAAACTCCTAGTAGAAAACAGGGGAAAATCTTCACGACACTGGTTTTGGCTTGACTTCTTGGTTATGCCATCAAAAGCTCAGGCAACAAAAGAAAAAAAACATACATTTGACTTCATCAAAAGTTAAAACTTGGTTTCATCAAAGCATGCTGTCTGGAGAAGGATAAGACAAGCCACAGAATGAGAGGATATGTTTGCAAATCATATATTTGATAAGGAATTAACATCTAGAATAATAACTTCTCCAGCTGAAGAATAAAATCTAAACAACCCAATTCAAAAAATAGGAAAGGACTTGAATAGACATTTCTCAAAAGAAGATGCTCAACATAATTAGTCATTAGGAAAATGTAAATCAAGACCATGATAAGATACTACTCCACATCAAATAAAATAGCTATTATCAAAAAAAAAAAAAAAAAGGAAAATTACAAGGGTTGGTGAGGATGTGGGGAAATTGGAACGCTGGTGGCATATAAAACGGTGAAGGCACAATGGAAAATAACTTAGCTGTCCCTTAAAAAAATTAAGCATAGGGGCACTTGGGTGGCTCAGCCGGTTAAGGGTCTGACTTCGGCTCAGGTCATGGTCTGGTGGTTTGTGAGTTCGAGCCCCCCGTTGGGCTCTGTGCTGACAGCTCAGAGCCTGGAGCCTGCTTTGGATTCTGTGTCTCCTTCTCTCTCTGCCCCTCCCCAACTTGTGCTTTGTGTTTCTCTCTCTCACAAATGAACATTTAAAAATTAAAAAAAAAAAAACCAAACCTAAGCATAGAATTATCACGTGACCCAACCATTCCACTTCTAGGTATATACCCCAAAAGAATCGAAGGCAGAGGTTCAATCAGACATTTGTCGCACACGCACATTCGTAGCAAGTGGCATTGTTTCCAATAGCCAAAATGCAGAAACACCCAAATCTCTGTCAACAGAAGGTTGGAAAAACAACATGTGCTGTATACGTAACTACGAAACACTGAGCCGCAAAAAGGAAGGAAATGCTGACATGTGCTACAACTTGGAAGAACCTTGCAAACGTAATGCTAAGTGAAATGAGCCAGATACAAAAGGACAAAACTTGCATTATTCTACTTATTGGAGGTCCCTGGAATAGGCAGATTCATAGAGACAGGGAAATGGGGAGTTAGTGTCGAATGACTACGGTATTTTTATCTGGATGATGAGAGTTGGGGTGATTGTGTTCAGCCTCATTCGCTGTATGGATTACCCTCCGTTCCCCACCTGTGTGTCCTGTGGACTCTGTCAGATGGGCGTCTTGGCGGCCTGTCCTGTTACTTGACCCTCTGGTTGCGGAAGGCTTTTGCCCAGATGTCTGAGAGTCATCCCGTGGGCGCCGCGTCATCCTGCCCTGGACCTAAGTACCTCTTTCACTCTGCCTGTGGTCTATGGTCGGGCACAGTTCGAAATCCGTGTATCTCCATCGAGACTTATGGAAACATGTTTCTCATTAGTTTCTAGGGGTAATTCTACCTCCTGTGGATCCTGGCTCTGAGTTTATACTGAGGCTGAGTCAAACCAGGGCCTTAGTAGCAGGCAATGCGACCCTTTGATATCGTCCTAGAGCTGTTTGCTCCCTTGACCTTCGTCTCTCAGGTCAGCTCACACTAAGACTGCAGCGGGCCACTGGAGGTTTCCTGACTTGGGGAGGCCACCATTCCCGCAATTCTCTCCTTCCGTTTCTGTCCACTTATGGAAACGCTAGAATTTTATTTCTGAATTTTATGGGAGAAAACAACCCTTTGGATAGAATGATCAAGGCAGCTCATTCACGAATAACAAGGCAATTAGGACCTTCTCCTGCGTTTCATTTTGGCTGTCACCCACCTTCGACGTTACTCCGTATCTTTTATTGAGTGATAAGTGTATTTATTTATTTATGCTTTTATGAGGGTCCATTTTGCTTTAAGATACGCTGCTATCATTGAGAAGAGTAAGTGAGGTTTTTTTGGTTCATGATTTCTCAGGCCTAGCACACACAATTCCCGAGAAAGGAGGAGGAAGTATGTTATAGTCACAAACAGCTGTTGGGAGACAAACTTGGTTTTTGTTTTGACACTCAGTATCTGTTTTCCCCTTTCTCCCTCAGCACCTTAAGATTTCATTTCTTTCTTTTTTTTTTAACTAGCAGTTTTTCTTTTCTTTAAAAGAATTTTTTTTTAATGTTTGTTTTTGAGAGAGAGAGAGAAAGAGACAGAGCACAAGCAGGGGAGGGTCAGAGAGAGCAGGAGACACAGAATCTGAAGCAGGCTCCAGGCTCTGAGCCATCAGCACAGAGCCCGACGCGGGGTTCAAACCCACAAACTGTGAGACCATGACCTGAGTCGAAGTCAGATACTTAACCGACTGAGTCACACAGGCACCCCTAACGGTTTTTCTTTTAAATGTTTATTTATTTTTGAGAGGGGGGAGGGGCACAGAGAGAGGGAGAGACAGGATCCCAAGCAGGCCCCGAGATGACAGCAGACAGCCCGATGTGGGGCTCAAACTCATGAACCGTGAGACTGTGACCTGAGCTGAAGTCAGACGCCCAACTGGCTGAGCCACCCAGGAACCCCTAAAAATATTGGGATAGGGGGCGTCTGGGATTGTGGGGCATCGGACTTCAGCTCAGGTTATGCTCTCATTGTTGGTGAGTTCGAGCCCCACGTCGGACTCACTGTTGTCAGCGCAGAGCCCGCTTCAGATCCTGTCTCCCTCTCCTTCTCTCTCTGCCCCTCCCCTGCTCATGCTCTCTCTCTCAAAAATAAATAAAACATTTAAAAATAAATAAATAAATCAAATTTTGGAATGGGTTTTAGAAATGTCAAGGCTTATAAGAAGCCTTGGAACAGTTCAGCAAGAGCCCCATGAATTATTATTGTGCATAACACCCTGTGATAATGATGCCATCTACGGCGACATATGTCCCTGTGCTTCTGGCTCAAGGACGTTCTGTTTCTGCAGATACAGTGCCCAGCTACTGGCAAAATAAATATCGGCTTTGCAAAAAACAGACTGACTTTTATATATTTCTACCAAATGCAATAATAGAGATAAACATGGGACAAGGTTTCTGTGGGACTCTTTTCTGACTTTGCCCGGGACTTTCAACCAAGCAACTGAATGCTGCTCGGATAGGGTGACTTTTAAAAACTTGTAATTATTGAACACAGCATGCACGTTCCGTGGACGGCACGACGACCCTTTTATTTAGAAAAAGGGACTGGCATCTGTTTTCTATCAACGGTTTTCACCATGGTGCTCCTTGCTTCAGCAAAGGCCACCCTGTGCGCTCAAAGTTTCTTGTATCTGGAAGGTATCCTGCCACCCCTTGGAGCAGAACACCGTGCATGCTCTTTGAGCAAAGAGAGATGGTATCGCGTGCTAACAGACAGATGCTCAGGACGCCCTTTGTGTATCCACAAAAGCTAAGCCTATTGTGACCGAGCAAAGGGATCTAAGGAGCACGTATCTTGGGTCCGATTTCCTTTCCTCCCTGCTTGTGGTCCACACGCGTTAGAGACAGAAGGCCCAAACATGAACGTGGGCCAGAAGCTGTGCTGGGCACTTGGGGAACACAGAGGTGGGTAGGACTTAACCCCGTCCCCGCCGGTAGGTCATTCCTGGTCTACAGGGGACACCCACAGTGGGCAGGAGCGCACGCACAGTAGAGGCAGTACTGTGATCCAGCTAGGCTAGGGGATGGTTCCAAGCGAGAGGACAGCA
The DNA here is from genome assembly GCF_028018385.1 of Neofelis nebulosa. Taxonomy (NCBI): domain Eukaryota; kingdom Metazoa; phylum Chordata; class Mammalia; order Carnivora; family Felidae; genus Neofelis; species Neofelis nebulosa. The sequence continues at coordinate 2,124,856 of NC_080794.1, read as the reverse complement.
ACCCAGCTCCGGGCTGCGTCCCGAGAACACGCTGAGAGGTGAGCAGGGCCCTACTGGGTTCTGGGCGTTTTCCCGGGAGCAAGGAGGAGGCCTGACTGTATTTGAAGTAGGAGGGTCACAGAGCACCTGTCATAGTTGGGAGCTGGGTGGGGGCACACGCAGACACGATTCTCCTCTGCAGTGTGCTGTCGAGGAGCTCAGGAGAGGCCAGGAAGGGGACACGGGGCCGGGTGCAGAAATGGTGACGGATCCACGAGCACACAACATGAGGTGTGTGCAGAGTGGGATGAAAGTACTGAGTGCCAAAGATGCCAATGTTCAAGTCCAAACAGAGGAGAAGAGCACGGATGTGGGACTGGCAAGCGTGGCTGGGAAGGCAGGGGAAAGCCAGGGGGTAACCGTGCCCAGAGCGAAGGAGTGGGTTCATAAAAGAGGCATGGCCGGGAGCCTCCGGTGCTGCAGAGACCTCCCACAGGAGAAAGACCCCGGTGTCCCCAGGGCTGGCGCTGTCCCAGCACAGGTGCCAGCACAGTGGTGGGAGGAGGAAACTCCTTCCAGCAGTGTGTTGAGAAGTGAGCACAGGGGAGACCTTCTGGGTGGCCGACTGTCTTTGTAGAACCTAGAAGGTCAACTGCGAGGGCTGACAGAGGAAGCTAAATCGTATGGATGGTTGGCTTCTGATGAGTTTGGAAGACAGAGGAGCATGTTGACATGCTGAAAGGAAGGAGGAGGACAGAGAACTTCCTAGAAGCCAGGTCCTGATGTGGCCCGGAGAGACTCCTCTGGACGGTCTCCTTCTTCTCCGAACGCTGGGCTTTGTCGGAAAATCAGATCAGTGAAGTCTCAGGCTGACCGGCCCCATCTCATTGGCATCCTACCGGCCTCTCCATCCACCCCATTGGACCAGGACTGAGCCACATGTGACTTGCCTTCAAAGAGCCCCAGATTTAGAGAAGGAATCACATAATTGCGCAGGGCAAGGCAGCCCAGAGAAGCTGAGTGATAGGGTTAGAATCACACAGGGGCGCCTGGGTGGCGCAGTCGGTTGAGCGTCCGACTTCAGCCAGGTCACGATCTCACGGTCCGTGAGTTCGAGCCCCGCGTCGGGCTCTGGGCTGATGGCTCAGAGCCTGGAGCCTGTTTCAGATTCTGTGTCTCCCTCTCTCTCTGTCCCTCCCCCGTTCATGCTCTGTCTCTCTCTGTCCCAAAAAGAAAAAAAAAAAAAAAAGAAAAAAAAAAAAAAGGGTTAGAATCACACAGCTAGCTGGAGGTGAACTGCAGACTAGAATACAGGTCTCCAGACATTAAATCCAATGCCACTGTGTCACATGATCCTACATTTGTTCCACGTGGTTCAGCGGCCTGCCCCTGGAAAGAGTGATTTCCCTCCTGGCGGAGTTCTATTGGTGGTGCACAGAGAGAGCTCCTCCTTGAGAACATCACTGGGCTGTGTTCTTCCATCCAGGGCCACCATTCAGGGATGGCGGAAGAGTCTCTAAGTCTCTCTCTCCTATCTGTATTTCTCTCACGCGCTCCCTCTCCCTCTCTTGTCCCCTCGGCTCTTTGTCCCCTTCCAGAAAGGCACTGCGGGGCTGGGAAAGTGCCCCAGGCGAGCATCAGTGGCAAGCACAGCCTCCTGCTGATTCACAGCTGTGGTGCCCCCACAGCCCCCACACTGGCACTTGGCAGGCCGTCTTGGCTGGCCGTAGAATGGTGCTTTGTTACCATGAATGATCCGGAGTACTGAGTCGAGCTGGCACCACTGACCCCAGGGCTTGTGCCAATCGGCGTCCTGCTCTGGTACTTTCTGAAGCCCCGGCACCTCAGGGCACTGCGTGGCTCCACACAGGGCAGGGCAGAGAAGAGCCTGGAGCGTTTCAGATACAGGTGTCTCTGGCCCGCAGCTCCCTCCCGGTAGGGTCTGAGGGGTTTGGTCTAAGGATCTATGGGAAAAGATTTTCACTCTCTGGGTTGCATGCAGCTCTTTGCATGTGACCACAGGGCTGCAACTGATGTCAGGGCTGGGGCGGGGGGTGGGGGGTGCGAGCAGCCCTGTGAGCAGAGAGTGGGGAGGTAGGTCAGCTCTGCTCTCTGAGGTCTCCCTCAGAGCCCATGCACGTCTTTATTTAGAGAATCCCCCCCCCCCTTACGTTGTCCTTTATTGAGGGCTTACAACGCATCAAACACTGCTGTCACGTACAGGAATTTCAGTCCATCGGCCGTTGTAGACTTTGCATCCAGCAGAGTTAAAATACTCGGGGCACAGCCACCTTTCGTGTGCAAAGCTGGCCCAGGTCAGCAGGCAGCTGCTCGCACGCAGGGGAGGAAGTCCTCGCTGCATGATAACATGTATCCTCCTCTCTGGACCTGAAGTCTCACCAAGGAACATCACTCCTTAAGCTTAAAGCTCTCATGGTGCTTCAAAATGTCAATACTTGCTTTACAAGTTTACTTATTTATTTTTGAGAGAGAGAGAGAGAGAGAGAGAGAGAATACCAAACAGGCTCTGCACTGTCAGCATGGAACCTGATGTGGGACTCGAACTCACGAGCCATGAATAATGAATGACCTGAGCTGAAACCAAGAGCGGGACGCTTAACCGACCGAACCACCCAGGTGCCCCAAGATGATAATACCTTTTAAGTGTCATTAGTCATTTATACTATTATAAGAATAATTTTCAGGTTACTTGATAGCATGATAGAATCTCAAGGTTGAGAAGGACTCCACTTCCTCCAGCCAGGACTTGAATATCTTTATTCAGCTTCTGCTCAAACAGGGAGCAGTCAGGATTGTGTTCATCACTCTCAGCTGCCCAGTTTGGGTTGTTTAAAAATCTGTTTCACGGGGATGAGAAAACCAAACGTGTAGGGTTGCCTGAGTATTAAATGAGCTCTTTGTAAAGTATGACTTGATATTTTGAATGAGTAGGGTGAAACCAGAAAACAATCTTCTTTTTTTCTTTAAATGAATTCATTTATTTTTGAGAGAGAGTGTGTGAGCAGGGGGAGGGGCAGAGAGAGAGGAGAGAGAATCACGCTATCGGCACAGAGCCTGACGCAGGGCTCAAACTCACGAACCGTGAGATCATGACCTGCGCTGAAATCAAGCGTCAGACGCTTGACTGACTGAACTACCCAGGTGCCCCAGAAAGCAACCTGATTTTTGTCTTTCATTATCATTCAAAGACTAGGTCTCATTCATCCCCGACCCTGGATGAGAAGTCGGGTGGGCCTCTTGCCGTCACTGGTCTTCCCCAGGTAATAAATCAGCTGGCATTGGAGGCCAAGAAACACACTCTCCATACAGTAATTAAAATGTCTTGTCCAAGGTTCAGATGAGCAATTTGAAGCTGAATCCACTGAACATGGGGGTCCAAGCAAATGTCCATGTGGTTGTTAATGATTTGGGGTGTCACCCTCACAGTCAGGGAAGGAGTGGGGACCTGTATAGAAATATACATATTTCACTCAACCAAGCTGATGTCTCTACTATTAAAAAGTTTGAAATTAACGGACAGATTAGCCTACTTAAATGTACTCAAACTCAGCTCAAACTGTGTTTTGTGAAATTGATGGCTACCGCCCTAAGAACTCTTGTCCCATCAAAGATGAATGAAAGCAAGTATTCTTGAAACTAAGAAAAAAACACCAACACGCATTATCATTTTGACTGAATTAACAGAAACCAGTCACTAAGGTCGATGGTAATTAATTCACTATTATTTATCTGCTTATGCTCTCTCTCAGGTCTCTCTCTGGTCTCACAGATCATGTACTTTTTACTAAAGGCTTTATCGAGGTATTTATTTATTTATTTATTATTTTATTATTTATTATTTATATATATAGAGAGAGTGAGAGACCGTGCGTGCGCATGCAAGCAGGGGAGGGGTAGAGGCAGGGAGAGAGAGAGAATCTTAAGCAGGGTCCACCATCAGTGTGGAGCCTGACTCGGGGCTCGATCCCACGACTCTGGTATCATGATCTGATCTGAAATCAAGAGTCAGACGCTGAATGACCTGGGCCACCCAGGCGCCCTTCTTGAGGTATAATTTAAACATCACAAAACACACCCACTGTAAGAGTACAAACAAATGCTCCTTAGTAAATGTATAGAGTTTCACAACCATCACCACAATCCAATTTTAGAATATTTCCATCACCCCACACTGTTCTCATGCTATTCCGTGAATCCTCACTTCTGTTTCTAGGTGAATCCTCACTTCCGTTTCTAGCCCCCCCCCCCCCCCCCCCCCCCCCCCCCGCGACTGCAGATCTGTTTTTTGTCTCTAGGGATTTGCCTTTCAAAAGAGTTTTATGCACATGCGAAATTGAAAAAGCATATATCAACAGTTTATTTTACAATATTTACATTTCATTGTGATGAATTTTGTTAAGCTATTCCCCAGTGATGTGTTGGGTTCATTTTTCTTTCCGGCTTTATAAATAAATCTTCTACCGAGCATCATATACAAGTCTTGTGTGTGTATCATGTATTTTCATTTTTCTTAGGTAGGTCATTGAGAGTGGATTTGCTGATGTACATGGTAAGTATGTGTTTAACTTTTAAAGGAAACCCAACTGTTTTTCAAGTAATGGTACATTACTTTCCCCCCAGCAATGGATGAGGGTTGCAGTTTCTATACATCTTCACCAGCCCTGGGTGTTGTCAGTCTTTTTCATGATAACCATTCCAGTGGGTCTGTGTGGTATCCCACTATGGCTTCAATGTGACAATGTGTGCATTTCATTAATGACTGGTGACATTCAGCATCTTTTCATGTGCTTATTTCCATTGGCGTATCTTCTTCAGAGAAAGGTCTAGTGAAATCTTAGCCCATTTAGAAAATTGGGTTGTTTACATTAAAAAAATTTTTTTTTAAAAAGGGGAGGGCACCTGGGTGGCCCAGTTGGTTAAGCATCCAATGTCAGCTCAGGTCACGATCTCACTGTTCATGAGTTTGAGCCTCTTATCGGGCTCTGTGCTGACAGCTCGGAGCCTGGAGCCTGCTTCGGATTCTGTGCCCCCTTCTCTGCCCCTCCCCCACCCTCTCTCAAAAAGAAAGAAATATTTTAAAAAATTAGAAAGTCAGGTTGTTTGTTTCCCTATTGAGTTGTAGTTCCTTACATATTCTGGAAACGAATCATTTGTCAGACGTCTGATTTGCAAATTTTTCTTCCAGTTTGTGGCTTTTCTTTTTATTATTATAATGGTGTCTTTTGAAAAGCAAACATTTTAATTCCAATGAAGTCTAATTTACCAAAGTTTTCTTTTATGAATTGTGCTTTTGGTGCCATATCTAAGAAATCTTTGCCTAATTTAAGATCACAAAGAATGACTCCTATGTTTTGTTTTATTTATTTTTTCAACGTTTTTTATTTATTTTTGGGACAGAGAGAGACAGAGCATGAACGGGGGAGGGGCAGAGAGAGAGGGAGACACAGAATCAGAAACAGGCTCCAGGCTCCGAGCCATCAGCCCAGAGCCCGACGCGGGGCTCGAACTCACGGACCGCGAGATCGTGACCTGGCTGAAGTCAGACGCTTAACCGACTGCGCCACCCAGGCGCCCCCTCCTATGTTTTGTTTTAAAAGATTGATCATTTTAGTTCTTACATTTAGGTATGACACATTTTGAGTCGATTTCTGTATATGGTATGACATGACAGTCTAACTGGTTTTGTTTTTGTATATAGCTATATGGATATTCAATCATCCCAGTCCCATTTGTTGAAAAGACTATCCTTTCCTCCATCGAATTGATTTGTCACCTTTGTAAAAAATCAGTCGACTATAAATGGAGGCATTTATTTCCTGACTTCTGCTCAATTTATCTGCATGTTTGTCTTTAAGCCAAAACCATACTCTATTGATTACTATAGCTCATACTAAGTTTTGAAATCAAGCAGAGTAAGTATTCTTACTTTGTTCTTTAGGTAGATTTTATGCACAATATTCAGGAGTTTTTGTTGTGCACAGATTCAGGTCATCTATGAATCTGTCAATAGGTTTACTCCTTCCTTTACAGTCTGTTTGCATTTAATGGCTTTTTCTTGCCTCTGTTACACTGGGTAGAGCCTCTAGTGTAGTGTTGAACAGAAATGGTGAGCACTGATATCTTTGCCTTATTCCTGATCTTTGGGGGAAAGGATTCAGTCTTTTACCATGGCTCTCACCAGTAAGTATGACAGTTGTGGGTTTCTTTTAACTGCCTTTTATAAAGTTGAGAACGTTTCCTTTTTCTCTCAGTCTTTCAAGAGTTTTGATCATGAATGATGTTGGCTTTTGTTGGAGATTTTTCTGCAAATGTAAGATGATCATGAAGCTTTTGTCCTTTATTCTCTTAGTATGGAGTATTACCTACATGCATTGAAACTTGTTTGATTGCCTAGTATATGATGTAACCTGGAGAATGTTCCATCTGCTTCTGAAAAAATGTGTATTTATTTTAGACAGAGTGCTCTACAATGTCTATTAGTCAAGTTGCTTGGTAGTGTTATTTAAGTGTCTGCATCTTTGCTGATTTTCTGTCTAGCTGTTCTATCAATCACACTGAAGTGGGATATTGAAATATCTAATTGTTAGACTGTCTATTCTTTCAATTCTATGCATTTTTGCTTCATAAATTTTGAGGCTCTACTGTTAGGTAGTGTTACGTTTATAATTGTTATATATTCCTAATGTATTCACACTTTATGATCATGCAATATCCTTCCTTGTCTTTAGAACTACTTTTTTCTGGAAGTTAATTTTGTTTGATAGTAATATAATCACTCTGGGTCTCTTATGGCTACCATTGGCCTGGTATACCTTCCTCATCATTTTACTTCTATTTGTGTCTTTTTGTGTGAAGTGTGTCTCATGTAGACAGTAGCCATTGAATCTTATTTTTTTTAATCCATTCTGATAATCACTGCCTTTTGATTATAGTGTTTATCCATTTACATTTAATATGATTATTGATGTGGTTGGATTTCGGTCTGCCATTTTGTTTTCTATTCCTCATTTTTAAAATGTGTTCCCCCTTACTGCTTTTGTGCTAAACAACTTTTTTCTAGGTATGCCATTTCAATTCCTCTGTTGCTTTACTTCATTTTTGTTATTTTCTTAGAGGTTGCTTTACAGATTAAGATATGCATATAACTTATACCATCTACCTCGGGTTAATACTTGCTTAATTTCAGTAAAATATAGCAATATTGTTTCAATATATCTCAATTTCCTCCCTTTCTTTTGTGTAATTATTATATCTCCAAGAATGCTATAAACCCAAGGATATAGTGTTACAATTATTGTTTTATATAATCTTACGTCTTTTAACAAAATTAAGAGAAAAGAGAAGACATATATGTATAGTCTTCTGTCTTTGCCCACAGATACCATTTGTAGTGCTGTTCATTTCTCCTGACCCAGTCGAGTTATCATGTGGTGTGAGGCCAACAGATCAGGAGACAGTTGCTGTTGAAAAGGTAACTTGTTATACTCACAGATCCCAAGAGGAGGGGCCCTGCCATGTAGGACCATACAGAGACCCCCCGGGGTTGCTCAGGAAGTGGAGGGAGCAAGAGGAAAACATGGGCAAGAGTCTCAACTGTGGTTTCCATGGGAAGAATGAGTGAGGCAGGGTAATTTCAGCAGGCCCTGGGGCATAGGGGTGCCCCTAGTTGTATGGCACCTGGCCCCGTGGTGATTGGGGGTGGGGGTGGGTAGAGGCCTAGAGTGTGAAAGCCCCATAGAGGAGATGGTTGGGGTGTGGGCTCTGGATTGGGTGGCTTGTCAATGCAAGTTATTTGCTCTCTCTGGGAATTGACTAGCCCCGAGAGGGGCAGTCCCCCGAGGGTCAGCAAGGCCTCCATGTGTCAACGATCAAGTGCAGAAACTAGAAAATATGGCTGTTGCACGTCGCTCCTGTCCTGCATCCATTGCCGGGTGAGCTCAGGGAAGGGTTGGGAAGCGAGAGAGAAGACCGTGTTGCCCTGACACCTTCAGCCAGGGGGCAGGGCTCTTGATGAGGTTTTGTTTCTACCTTCATGTTCATCCCAACCATGCTTCCTCCTTCCCTCTCTGAACACCTTTCCATGCCACCTCACCTGCCACAGGTATATAAATAAGAAAGCGAGACCTAGCATTTACCGAGGCAACATCTTATCATGTTATTTTCCATGATCCAGTTTGGTGGGATTTTCGTATGCAGGGTCAGGGAGCTAAAACAAGGCTTCTCCACTCTGTTCTTCCCCCATCACGGTGGAAATGAATGCAATCCAGTCTGACCTGAATCTGGACTCCCGAGAAGAAATAACATTGCCTTTGGCGTTTCTGACCCAAAAGCTTTAGACACAAAGAGTGTCTGGACTGGATGGAGAATTAGTTACCACCTCTTGGAGGAGGAAATAGAGATTTTCGTGTTGTTCGCTCCTACAAGTAAGCATCCGGAATTCCCTGATGTTTGCCCCCAGTAAGCAAACACACCTAGGATGAAGAAAATGCTTAATTATGACATCACACCTTTCCCTTCTCCTCTCAGGCCCCAACGTACTTACAAAAACGTCCTGTGGCGCCTGGGTGGCTCAGTTGGTTAAGTGTCTGACTCTCGATTTCGGCTCAGGTCATGATCTCAGGGTTTGTGAGTTCAAGCCCTGCATCAGGCTCTGCCCTGACAGGGTGGAGCCTGCTCTCCCTTTCTCTCTGCCCCTTCCCCACTCGTGCATGCACACACATTCTCTCTCTCAAAATAAATAAGCTTAAAAAGAAAAGAAAACAAAACCGAAACCAAAACACTGTCCTGTGTCGGATGTTTGAGTATAATGATGGATGCTCCGTTGAAGCCAGGGTTCTATGCGCCAAGTTACACTTTGGATAATTAGTAGTGGGAAGAGGTGGAGAAGGAAGGGGGAATGCCTGAACCTGAAGGTAAGGCACCAGCCATCTTCGGGAAGTGATTGTACAGAGAAATAGCACAAAATCCGGGGTCAGAGCTGTGTCCATTTCATTCTTCCAACATCAGGATGGTGGGGCAGGGGGAGGAGAAGGTTGGGTCACGAGAGGAGAGCTCTGCACCAAGAAACGTTCTGAAGTTCGTGGTCCAGAAGTCAAGACTCAGCCGGACAGAGTGCGTCCTGGCCAGGGAAGCCTCAGATGTTCATTGTCAGCTTGATGAACTGGGCACAAAAAGGAGAAAGAAAGAGAAGGGCTGGTTATCCCTCTAGGTCCCCGCCAGCACTGGCTTGTTGAGTCCATGGCAACTCTGCTATGCGATTGCCTTGCCTGCGAGTGTGGACTTCTGCTTCAACATGAAATATTCAAAAAAAAAAAAAAAAAAAAAAAGAATCCTCAGCACTTTGTTTTCCCAGAGGTCCTGAGTTCTGAATTGGCTCAAGTCAAGTGCAGACGGTGAGAGAGAGGGGGAAGTGTGCTTTCTCCCGGCAAAGCAGACAGCCTTCCTGAGGCTCCTCAGCCGTTTCCTCTTTGACGAGGGCCCCCCTCACGGTGAGGACACAGGTGGTCCTCCATCATGTGGAGGCTGCGGGCTCAGCATCCGGGCTCTTTACAAGTGAGCTGGTGGAGAAGTTGCATGCAATTCTCATTTCCTCCATCCTGCCTCTGCCTCCCCGCCCCCCAGCCCCGCTTTCCTATCACAGCATGGTGACGTGGGGGACCGTGCTTGTGTGGGACGTTGTTTTCTCTCCTCTCTGCCCCTCTTCCTGGGCACAGCACGTGCCGAGGCCAGGGTCAGGGAAGGCGGCTGGATGACGCACAGGCTCTTTTAGCAGAGTAACTGTGGATGGGGCCAACCGAGGCAGGGCGAGGATCCATTGTTACCTAGGTGGATGGGAGGTGGGGGGGGGGTCCCAATTGTGGCTCTTGAACTTGGCTGTATATTGGACTCATCGGGGAATTTAAAAAATATGAATGCTTGGGCATGCCTGGGTGGCTCGGTCGGTTAAGCATCTGACTCTTGACTTTAGCTCAGGTCATGGTCCTAGGGCTCTGGGATCGAGCCCCACCTCAGGCTCCGTGCTGAGTGTAGAGCCTACTTGAGATTCTGTCTCCCTCTCCCTCTGCCCCTCTCCCATCCTCTCTCTCTCTCTCCCTCCCCCACCCTCTAAGAAAATGTATCAATGCTTGTGCCCCACCCTGAGAGATTTGGACTTATTTGGTCTGGGTCATGGCCAGGCCACTGGGGTTTTGAAATCTCCCCCAGGTGATGCTAATGTGCCGCCGGAGTTGAGGATGATGGGCTTGAAGGGAGAGAGAGGGAGAAGACTCAAAGATCTTCGACATCTCCCTGTTGTCTTGGAGGTGAACAACAGGGGCCGGGGGCGGGAACTTACACGAGATGGCTTGGGTCTGCCGAGGGGAGGGCAGACAGGAGAGAGAGCTCGTTCCAGCCCCCACACCTGTGGACGCTCGGTTTGGAAATGACACCTTGATGCTGAGGCAGTGGGATGCTTCTTCTATCATGCAGAAGGTGGCCTTTGGCTTCGAGGCCTTTGGCTAAGAGGGTATTGAGTACCACACCTACCCACTCTTCCCCCCGCACTGGGGACAGGCGGAAAGTGTCCCTGGCTTAACAGAGGCCAAACCCTGACGAAACTGAGAAATCTGTCTAGGAGTCCCTCTTGTGTGATACGCACAGGGTGAGTACGCACATCTTTCTTTGGAATCCTCAGGCTGAGGCCTTGATCTTTCTGCAGATGGTGACACTGAGGCACAGGGCAGGTGAATGCGTCAAAGCACGGCCCACACGGCCATCAACCTCTTCATCTTGATAGTCAGTAAAATGCAACCCAAATCCAAAGTTGCCGTTGAATTTGGAAAGGAGCCGGGTGTCTCCGGTGTGAATGTGAAAGAGGGAGGGGAGGGGAAAGGGCCCAAGGATGGGAAGGAGACACAGGCTGCCTCCTCTGCTACTGTTAAGTTCAAGGGAAGGCAGAGCTGGAGCGGAAGACACGGGGAGAGAAAGGAAAATAACGGGAAATAAAAATCGTGGGAACCATTGGAGGAAAGCGCTCCATAATTTTCTCCCTCCCTGCCTTGGGGCAGGAGGATGACCAGCCAGCACTCGCAAACCTTAGTACATGTAGGAATCCCTGGGGATCCTCCTAAAACAAGATCTGACTCGGCAGGTCGGGGGTGGGGCTTGGTCCTCTGCATTTCTCGGTAATGCCCACGCTGCGGGTCGGCAGACCACGCTCTGGGCAGCGGGGAGAGGACTGTCTACACCTGGGGCGCCCCTTCCGAGCCTCTGAAACTCTGATCCGTGTTCTGCCCTCCATCGCTTTGGCTGTGGTCGGCCCCTGTCACTGGCACAAGCCGTGTCCTTCTCAGGGTTTTTGAGGTGTGTGCGCGCGTGTGCATAGAATCATGAGACCCGCAGGACAGCGTGAGCAAGGGGAGTGAACAAATTGGAGGCTGGAAGGGCAGACAGGCTGAGGAACCCGTATGGCAGAAGGCAGAGAAGAAGTCAAGGTTTGCTGGCTCACTCTGTTCAGGTGATTAAGCTCTTTATGCCTCAGTTTCCACTTCTGCAAAACGGGGATGCTATGAATCCTTAGCTCACAGGGCTATGGCAATGATCGCATGGACTGCTAACCGACGGGTCCCTAAACATATTAGCAAGTTTACTGTTGTCACTGCCCCCGTGGCTCAGTGTAAACTTCACATTCAGTCGCGCATTCAGCAAACGTTTACACAGCATGGGCTCTGCCTCGCGCTGGCCGGTTCCTACCTCGTTTATGTTGAGATGAATGAACTCCTTGTTCTTTGTACTGAGTGCCTGGAACACCCCTAACGGGGAGAGACATGAGAAAGGCATCATTGTGGGGACGTTCCTTCAACAGGTTCAAGGATTTCCTGTGACCTTGGGGCCTGCCGGGCTGCTGGTGGAGGAACTGCTCCATCTGGTGGTGAGCACGGGTCTTCTAGAACAGCAGGCCAGACTCAGGCTGACTCCGCGGGGATCTCTCGCGCCTGGGGGAGGCTCTTGAATTCCTGGGATGGTGGAGCTGGTGGCCTTACCATTGGGTGGCACCTGTTGTCATCTACAATGTGCCAGTCAGCCGGCCAGCTCCCGGGCCCCAAACATCTCCCCTTTGCTAACTTTTTGGGGAGCTACCGATCCCCTGCAATCTATGGACCTCCTTCCCAGAGAAAGAACACATGTACGTAAAGTTTTGCCTGAGTCTTGAGAGCCGTTCAGCCTCCATGAGCCCCTTACAAGAACATGAGCCCCCAGCTGCTCCCACACATAGGAGCAAAGGTAGGACAGAGAGCCCTCTAAGCGCCATGGCTAACGCGCCGAGTAACCTGGGGGTTACTTTCCTCTCTGGGCCTCAGTCTCCCCATCTTAGTCAAAGTGGCCGAGCCACTCAACCCCGGCTTCCCCTGAGAGTCACCCGGGAACTTGAGAAATACAGCAAAAGGGGGGAAGGGTGGCTGTCCTAGAACAAAACAGACAGGGCCCGACAGCCCAATGCAGTTGGGTACATCCCGAGACCGGCAAGCCAACGTGGAAAGACGGCCTGCGGAAGTTGAGCAGGGGCCAGGTCTTAGATGAGGTTGAGGGCTCGCTGAGAGCCTGCCTGTCAGAGATATCGACAGGGGAAGGGACTCAATTTCTGAGGTCTGTTATTAAATAATTCAGGAAAAAAGGATGCGTTAGAAGGACGTCTGAAAGATCAGCAGAACAGTCGTTGCTGAGGCTGGTATAAGGCCCTAGAACTCCCTGGGGGAATTTTTATAAATACTGACACTGTGTGTCACCCCCCGGATTCTATTCAGTTGGCCTCCCGGGCAGCCTGGTCATCACAAAACATTATTTTTTCTTTTAATCCCCTTCTCCTATTGTGCCCGTCCCCCCCCCCCCCCCCAGGTCATCAAAAAATGCTAGCCCTTCCCCGGGGGCGGGGAGGGGCTTTGTAGTGGGTGGCAAAGTTTGGAAACACTGGTGCAGGGCACATGGGGACCGATTGTCATTCTTTCTACCTATGTATGAGTAAAAATTTCTAGAGTAAAAAGTTTAAATGATCCTGGGGTAAAACCCTAGCCTTGATATTTTAAAAACGGTCTCCAGGTGGCGAATCTAACGTGAGGATCCCGGAGTCGAGGGTGTTGGGGCAACCGTACCTTCTCCCTAATAGTCCTCCGTTGTAAGAACACGTTGAGCACCCCTTGCTGGGAAGGATCGGCCCAAGGGGACTCAGGACAGGGGCAGTTGAGAGAAGAGAAGCTACCAAGTCTCATCATTTTTAGGTCGGTTTTGGCCACTGCGTAATTGTACTAAGTGACGATCTTTTGGGAGACGCCTTCCTAAAATGCACCTCTTACCAGCTGCTGGTGACCGCCTACAGAAGGCGCAACCTCCCGGCTTGGCGTACAAGGCCAAGGACCTGCTTGCCTCTCTCAAAGCACCACGATCAGCCAGCAGAAGTGTCTTGCTTGTCTACTAAGCCCAGCCCTCCCAGGGATGACAGCCTGGTGGAGACAGGCCTCAGCAGGGAATCACCTGTGACCTAAGTGGCACAAAAGAAGCCGAGGGGGGAGCCCCAGCGCCCTAGAGCCGAGGAGCACGGACCCTGCCTTGGTTTAACGAGTGCCTTGAAGTCACCTAAGCGAGCACCCTTTAGAAAATGCCAAGCAGAACGGGGCCCTGATCTGTGGGGCCCAGCGCAAAACGGAAACGTGGGGCCCCCTGTACAAAAATGATTAAAATTCAAGATGGCGACGTCAAAGCATTAAACCAAGCGCGGGCCTCCTCAGGGGTGCGGGGCCCTGTGCGCCAGCGCATTTCGCCACCCCGGTCCTGGGTTACAAGCCCCCGGTTGCGTTTCTTTCAGCTTCAACTTTGTGACAGTGTGACGAGAAACTGTAAGCCCTAAGGACCCCCTGCACATAATCTGTTGAGGTAACGACTCTTGTCTGGGATAACTGGGTCAGCGTTCAGACAAGTGTTTGGACAAGACAGTGTTGAGTACAAGACACAAAGGTAGGGTGGAGGGAGGGGGACGGAGGGAGAGGGAGAAGGGGAGGGACCCCTCTGGTTCTGTGTGCTGTGATAGATTTGACCTCAGATGGGGCCTTCCTCAGATAAGAGGCAGGAGCCCCCCCCCCCCCCCCCGTGGCCCTGTCCTCCCACGAGGACACTGTGAATGCACGCGAGGAGAATGGCTCTTAGCAAGCGGAAATGTGCTGGACCCATAACCCACGGGTCGTGCACGAAGACGCCCCCACCCCCACCCCTCAGTTAACCACACGCAGCGCAGAGATCACACGATGACAGCCGTCTGTGGCCTGTCCTCGCCACGATTTCTGGCAGGTTATCTCTCACCAGCTCCTGGAAGGGAGCCCAGGGGCCGTGGCCCCCCTCCTGGGGGCCCAGGGGGTGCAGCCCCGACGACACTCACGGCTCGCGTTCTCCAGCCGGACCAGGCAGTTGAGGAAGTCATCAAAGCCCAGCTGCAGGTTCTCGTCTGTGTACCTGAGGACAATCAGCTGCAGGAGGCGACCGCTCAGCTGGAAGCCTGCGGGGAAGAGTGAGGAGACCCCAGCCCGTCAAAGGCCGGGCCCCGCCGGCGGGCGCACCTTCGGGAAGCGCCTGGCGCTCTGTCCGCAAAGTGCGGGTTCTCAGGCCCAGCGGGGGGCCGCCGTCCTCAGACACTGCATGTCTCCACTAGCTGATGATGTTTCTGGATGTTTGGTTTCCCTGGGAGGGAACCACATTAAGAACTCTGGCAGGGCCCGGGGGGGGCCTGTCTGTGAGGCATGTTCTGTGAGAAGCACCACGCAGCTTGGCAGGGGCTGTGGGCTGCAGTGGCCTCAAGGCCACGGCTACGTGCAAAGGACGGCCAACCCCAGACACTCAGACCGCCATGGTGGGGACTGCGGGGGGATGAGAGACGCCCCCTGGATCCCGTCCTTTGCGTAGGGAGCTCGTAGATGTTAGGACTGAATCATCTGGTTTGGATTCAGTCTGCTGGTGACAAAGCCAGGGGCAGGGTGGCAGATGGCGGAGGAAATCTGTGACCCCAACCGTGGGATCAGCGTGCCCTGCCTCGTCCATGATAATCACCGTCCTAAAGTGCAATTAGAGGCTTGGAAGCACCACGGCCTGCCACCAAAGGGCCACATGTACCCCCGCTTGGCCAGGAAGCTCGGCCAGAGGCTGAGAGAGGGGGTGAGGCTAAGTTCAGCCCTGGTGGGTACATTTGAAAGACTCCAATATTGCACAGCAGTTTAAAACACGGGTCCCGGTGTGCGGGAGTGAGTCCTGAGCCCAAGGCCTGCCTCCGGCACTGACAGGGCTGTGCTCTTAAGAAGCATGAACTCAGGGGCACCTGGGTGGCTCAGTCGGGTGAGCCTCTGACTTCGGCTCAGGTCACCATCTCACGGTTCGCTAGTTCGAGACCCGCGTGGGGCTCTGTGCCGACTGCTCGGAGCCCGGAGCCCGCTTCGGGTTCTGTGTCTCCCTCTCTCTCTGACCCTCCCCTGTTCATGCTCTGTCTGTCTCTGTCTCAAAAATAAATAAACATTAAAAAAAATTAAAAAAAAAAAAAAAAAAAAAAAAAAAAGAAGCATGAACTCAGGTTAAAGACCGGCCACCCTCTAGGGCACCAGAAGCAAGTGGCTTCTAGTCTCTTCTAGGCTTTTCTTTACCTGTGGCTTTCAGGGCGGTCCGCAGCTCATAGGAGGACATGGTGCCAGACTTGTCAGCATCGAACTGAAGGAACAGGTTCTACAGGGAGGACAGAGGCATTGAGAACCAGAGGGCACCCAGGGGCACCAGCCAGTGACAGCCAGCGCGGGAGGACAGACTCCCCACAGGGTCGGGCAAGGCCTTCAACACAGGCGGGTCCCTGTGATTTCCCTTTTCAATTTGGGCGCCAGCGCTGTGGTACTTTGCTAAGCCTGAGATGTGATCTTGGGAATGGAAATTCCACCATAATTACTTCCCTTCTGCCCTCTCCTGGCCGGCAGCACCTTGACCGTTTAGAACCCCCTCCTGCTCTAGGCTCGCGCAATCCCCAGAGGCCAGGCCCCGGCCGGGTTACTTACTGTCCACTTCTGCAGCTTGTCCCAGAACACTTTGAACTCCGCGAACTCCAGCTTCCCGCTGCCGCTGGTCTGTGCCGAGAGCATTAAGGAAGGAAGGGAAGAAGGCAGGTGAGCCGGGTTTCAACCCGGTGCCTCGTAGGACTCCAGAGATGAAGGGGCAAGGGGCTGGCCCGGGGGACTGGGGACACAGATCCAGGGCTCTTAGGGAGGCGGCTTAATTACAAACCATGCATCTCTGAAGAATGAAAACTGCAGGGGTGAGATGGGGAGGGCAGCAGAAGGCTCGAAAAAGCACATTATAAAAAAAACTCCCTTTATTCTCTTAGAGGGGACCCCAAAGTGGTAACAAGATCCCCAAGTCCCTTCAAAACCTTCCCCCCACTGGCCAGTTCGGGCCTCTTGATTCGGTTCCAATTCTAGGGGCGGCCATCTTGGGTTGTTCCCCGAGGAGACGCCTATCCTACCCGTGAAGGAGGCCACATTCTAGAAAGGTCTGCACCGCAGGAAAGCACAGCTATTTCTGCCCATGAATTTGGAAGGATACGTCCATTAGAGAAATGATGTTTTTACAGGAAATCAGGCTGAGCTTCTTGAATTTGACGTCCTTTTCTGAAATCACACACGAAAGCAGAATTCATGGGACATGTGATAAGATAAACCTATTTCCAGCTGCTGGAAGTCCTACGGTGTGGTCAGATCTGGGGCTGGTGAGGGGGACACGTGGTCACTCCCAGGATGCTGGTGACAGTGGAAACTGACAGGGCCCTTTGTGAGGAAAATTTGCTAAATATAAAAAAGATGCCTTAAAAATGGGAATATCTTTACATTCCTTATCCTAGTTTTAAGACTCCCAAGCAAAGAATTACAAATTAAGATTTTTTTTTTTTTTTATCGTTTGGTCATTAATAATGGCAAACATTTAGAACAGAAAGGGGCAACAATGCAAATGTCTCCCCGTGGGGAATAAACGACACCTGGTATATTCTTACAACGAAACATTATCTGGCCACAAAAAGGGATGCAGTGATCCTGGTAAATACTACAACGTGGATAGATCTTGTGAATGTTATGCTAAGTAAAGAAGCCCATGAAAAAGGACTCCCTATTACATGATTTTTTTTTTTCCCTACGTAGGCTTCATGCCCAGCGTGGAGCCCAACATGGGGCTTGAACTCACGACCCTCAGATCAAGACCTGAGCTGAGATCAAGAGTCGTCGATGCTTAACCGACTGAGCCACCCAGACGCCCCACAGGATTCTTTTTATATGAAAAGTCCAGAACAGGCCAGCCTAATAGAGACAGAAAGTAGATAGGTGGTTGCCATGGGATGGGGGCGATGGGGAGTGACAGCTACTGGGTACAGGGTTTCTTCTTGGAGTGATGGAACGTTCTAAACTTGGTGGTGGTCGCACAATTTTCCGAACATCCTAAAACCCGTCGGGGGTGAATTGTATAGTAGGTGAATTATATCTCAAAGCTGGGACATTAAAAAATAAAATTGTCAAGGGGCGCCTGAGTGGCTGAGTCGGATGAGCATCCGACTTCGGCTCAGGTCATGATCTCGAGGTTCACGAGTTCGAGCCCTGCATCTGCGCTGACAGCTCAGAGCCCGGAGCCTGCTTCGGATTCTGTGCCCCCCTCTCTCTCTGCCCCCTTCCCCACTCCCGCTCTCTCTCTCTCTCTTTCAAAAATAAATAAACATTAAAAAAATAAAAAATAAATGAAAATTGGATCTATAATTTAATGACAATTATGTGTGTGCACATATATCCACACACTGAGAGATACAGACGACATATACTATACACATACATGAAGATACACACACGTATCTTAACAGTGCTTATTTATGGGCAGTTGATTATTGGTGGCTTTGGTCATTGTCGTGGGGCTTTTCTGAATAGAATTTTCTGCCAGAACTGGCTTCGTTTTTGTAATCAGGAAAGAAACAACAAAAGCTATTTTTAAAGTCTACCTAAGGCCAGCCCTGGAAAGCAGGGAACCCGGGAGAGCTGGAGGAGAGCCCAAGAGGTATGCAGTCACAGGTCACACGTCCCCTCCATAGGAGCCCTGGGGTCCCCGATGGGTGGTGGGTATGAGCACTTACTCTTTCGCAGCACAGCATTTAAAAAATATTCCAGTTTCTCTGCAGTTACCTCCATATCCTGTGGGAGGGGAGATAATTGCTTTTGATGGCCCATAGCACCTTCTTTGTGAGTTGTTTCCAGTTCTGAGCTTGATTTGGCTCAAGCAATAGCCCGGCCCTCAAGGACCTTGCCACGGGCCCGTGTGCCCACGTCGTGAGTGACTGCAGCCTGCTGAACTTCTCAGGGACGATGGCCAACCCAGAAAGGACGGGAAGGCTGGGCCCCACAAGGCAAGCTTCCCCACTGAGCTAAAGTTCCCAAGTGCTTATGTCAGAGCACATTGATGTCTGGTTCTCCAAGCCTCTGTGCAGCAGAACCGCCTGGAGAGTATTAGAAATGCGGGCATGGATTATTTCCATGGATTGTTTTCAAAACCTCTAGGATGAATTTCAGAACCGCTTCTCTAAGGCCGTGTGCTCAGTGCGCTAAATCTCGGCATGGAGGACACTGAGAAGCTGGTTAGAGATGGGGAGGTCCAGGCCCCGCCCCTGACCTCCTGGTGAGGAAATCTGCATTTTCCCAGGATGCTCAGGCGATGTGTCTGTATGTGACTGAGCAGCGTGGACTTAGGGCTCCTTCTGTCCAGGATTTTGAACCAGCATGCGAAACAATCACCTGTGAAGTTACTTCCGCACACACCTGCCCAGGTGCCACCCCGGAGCTTCTGAGGCCCAGGTGTTTTTTGGTCGTCAATACAGTTTGAGAGAATCTCCTGCAACATTCCTCACTTCCCTTTCCAACCCGGATCTCCAGTTCCAGCAACTTCTGTCCCTCCTACGCTGGGAGGGGTTGCTCACCCAGGCCTGTCCTCCGGATGGCATCAGATGCCGGAAGTTAACCATTCACTCCCTTCCCCACCCGGCCAATCAGCCCCGGAAGGAGAACGGATGGCCGCTTTGCCTGCACGGGCCCCCACTTTTCTCCACCCAGACTGTTGTCCCCAGGTCTCCCTGACCTCCCGTTTATGGCACTGCTTGAAATCCCACTGTTAGGGCTTCGACCCCAGGGGCAGGAGTCACACGGGTTTTACGATTCAGGAGACCCATTGGAGCAGGAAGCTAATGAGGTCATTAGTACCGACCATGAAATGGTTAACTCTATTTATGGCTACCAGGGAACACAGTTGGGGACAGTTTCTAGGAGAACGGAGGAGGCCGGGCCAGGAGATACCCAGGGCCCCCAACAAACAAGCTAAGTACTGAGGGGGCAGGGATGGGGTCGGGGTCAGAGAGCGGGAGGTGAGGGACAGATCCTCTCCTTCCCCAGTGGCTGGCCCCGGCCCGAGCTGCCACACCCGGTCACGCTGCTGATGTCACTGAACAGAAATCATGTTTGTAATTTAACGGTGACGTCCAAGCAGCACCACCCTCCCCCGGAGCAGAGAGAACATTTTAATGGCGGTGGTCTATGGGTAGAGTTCAATGGGCCACGTCTTCCAAGCTGTCTCTAGCCTTTCACAGAACGCCTCTGGGCCGGGCTGAGCTCCTTTGGGTGCTATTACCCCACGGACAGTGGCAGACCGGCGTGAGAGTGCGGTGGGGGAGGCGGTCCTGAGAGCCTCTCAAGGGACTGGGGCTGGTCTTCCAAGTGACCTGGGCTGGCCTCACGTTGGAACTAGGTCCGCCAGGCCCCCGGGAGGCGTTGCTGACCAGCACCCTGCTGCATCCCTGGGCGGAGGAAACCAGGCCCCTGAGCTCTGCAGAGGAACAAGGCCGAGTGCAGCTTGCGGCCAGCCCTACCTCGCCGGCAACTTGTTCAAACAGGGCCCGGAACTGCAGTTGCTCGTCTGTCTCCTGGCCAGCTGGAGTCGGCTTCGGAGGCTAAAAAAGCAACCAGAGGAACTCACGTTGGGCCCCACGAGAAAGGAACTTGGCATTTGCTTTCCCAAAGAGATAGCAAGAGAAAAAGAGGCTCGCCCTGGAGACGGTGTGGCCCCGTGGGATACGCTGGGACCTCGCTGCTGTGTGGGGCGGGGTGGGGGTGGGGGACAGAACTGGCCACCATCTGTGGCATTAGGAACGGCAGCCTGATTCCTTGCGACGGCTTTTGAGAGGGAGAGTCTGGAAGGACTAATTAGTGGGACTTTGCAGGTAAGAGCGACAAAGGAGGCCAGAATCCTGACCGAGTTGGGGTCCCGGCCAGGGTGGTCACAGCCCCCCGTCTGACCCTCACCACTCTTGACTGCTTGACTCTTACTTGCTTCACCATCTGTGTTGACAGGTGGTAAACTCTTTGAGGGCAGGAGTTTGTCTCTAGCCAGGAGCCCAGGGCCTCGTGCGTGGAAAGAGCTCAGTAAACGTTTTGGGTGTTTTGTCCTGTGTGGATCCGAGCTGACTTGGGAAGCATCAGACTGTTCCGGCTACACCTCAGCACCTCTCGAAAGTCTTAGAGCCCTTGGACAAGTATAAAACCCGCCCCTCCCTCTCCCCCTCCCCACCCACGTATCGTCAGGAAGAAGTAACATGTTGCCCTAAGTCTGCTGTAAAAGAATCCACCAGCTACTCTCGTTTTCTTCTTATCGCTTATTTTTCTTAAATTGAATGTGATTTAAAGATAATTCATCCCCTTCGGAGGCAGCAGCCACTTCTCAGAGAACAGAGCGAGTTGGTTAGCACAGAGAAAGATCGGTCCAAACAGAGCTTCCTTCCGGGCACCTACCTCGTCCCCGTGCCTGGTCCTGGTGGCATACGAAAGACTTGGAAGGTACAAAGCCTCTTCTCCAGGAGGTTAGAATCGAGGTACTTACCTGATCGCAGGTAAGACACTCCCCAAACTCCAAAGTTTTGAATGATGCTGTGACTGGAGGAAGCTTTCAGGACAGACACTGAATCCCACCCTCCAGAGTAACATGAGAAGGCTCACCTCGGGAAGGTCAATGTTCACATCTCCATCCATGTCCCTGGGTGGGGCGGGGAGGGGGGCAGAAAACACACCGACTCACTTGTGGATTCACTTCCTCCCTAGGATCTGCAGCACTAACGGGGCCCCAGAGGGCTTGGAAGGCTCTGGCCCATTGAAGCCCTTCTTTTTCCATGATGTTTATGTGTCACAGGGTCTGCAGACCTCCTGCGTTGACCTCCCTCTGTCTCCCCTATCACTCAGACCCTGCCCAGCACGAAAATGAGAGGGAGGCAGTGTAGCCATCAGCCAAGGAGAACTCGTAAATCCTGGACTTCTAGAAGTAAAAGAAACTACCAGCTACCACCGCCCGTTTCCTGGATGTGCTTTCGCAAGGGATATTTATGGAGTGAGGGTTGGGCTGTGTGTGTACGTGCCTATGTTGGGGGAAAAGAGGAGAACTAATGGAAAGGTTTATTTTGCTGTTCACATATTTAGGGGAACCGATAGTGTTTGGAAAGCAATAATATTGGCAGCAGGAGGGGGGCTTCAGCTTTTAGTGAGACGAAAACATTTGGGAGAATCCAATCTTACAGAGGAAACTCGAAGCACTCCCCAAGAAAAACTGCTAAAAATTCAGAGGGAAGACCCATAATCAAACGTTAAAATGGAGCCCAGATTGGGGGGGTGGGCAGAACTGGCCGCTGCCTGTAGCATTAGGAACTGCAGACTGAGTCCTTGTGAAGGCTCTTCAGGGAAGAGTCTGGAAGGACTAATTGAAATTAGTGGGACTTTGCAGATAAGAGCGACAAAGGAGGCCAGACTCCTGACCGAGTTGGGGTCCCGGCCATCCCCTGGGCATGCACAAGAGAACGCTTCCAGAACTTTTTAAATTGTTTAAGATCCTCTCAAGAGGACGAGGCCAATGGCAGTAGAGGTCACTGTGGTTCTTCAGTTACTGAGCTACGGAGCTGGTGTGTATGCCGGAGGCCCCTGGGTGGCTCCGTCGGTTAAGCGTCCGACTTCGGCTCAGGTCATGATCTCACGGTTCGTGAGTTCGAGCGCCACGTCGGGCTCTGTGCTGACGGCCCGGAGCCTGGAGCCTGCTTCGGATTCTGAGTCTCCCTCTCTCTCTCTCTCTACCCCTTCTCTGCTCACACTTTGTGTCTCTCTGTCTCTCAAAAATAAGTAAATATTTAAAAAGAAAATTCAAGTACTGTGTTCAGGGCAAACGTGAGTATGGACCCTAGCTCTGCCATGTGTGAGCCTTCTATGAATGCCCGGGCTCTGATCTCACCCCACTGTTGGGGCAGGGAGCATAAAATGTGGGATGGACACAGCCTGGTTTCCCTCTCTTGTTATGGGTGCCCACAAAAATCGCCTATCTTCACGCCTCTCGTACAGGTGCTCTTGCGTGAACAGACACGGGGCTCGTACAGGTGCTCTTGCGTGAACAGACACGGGGAAATGTACCCTCAGCTTGCACTGGCATCTGGGAGAAGGCCGGAGGACAGCTCTCCAGCAGGATTTTTAAAAAAAATTTAAGATCTTATTGCCCCTATTTAGCTGATGGGAAAGAACCACGCCTTTTGTAATCAGCTCGGGAAACCCAGTCAGACTTGAGAACCGAGAGTATTCTCAACGCCCGCCACCAGTCCAACTCCATGCCACGAGACACAAGCTAAAACTGGAGGCCACGAAGTCACCGCTGACTCCATCTTGTTTTCTCAGGTCGGTCCTCGGTGGGGGGTGCATCTAGCTCAAATACAGAATTCTCTGCGATCCCTCGAATGCCGCTAGAACGTCGCCCTGATGGCGAAAAGAGCAGCAATGGGAAATTTTTTCTTAGAAGTATCTGATACGGTCTAATTTTTTGCTAAGACGCTGCAAAGGGGAGGCGGCAGAAAGTCGGGTGTATAAAATGGAGGGCAGACTTGGGTAAGGTAAGCACTTGGCTTTGGTGATTGTAAGTGCCTGACATTACGTTCTGGACTGTCGAGGCATCCATTTCAAAGACCCTCATCTCAAATAAACACATCTCGAGCGACATGGCTAGATAAAAAGCCCAGCTACCCCACCCATGAGGTTGCCCCTTTTTTTAGAAAGCTCCGGTAGACCATTTGACCCACTGCTTCCTTTGCCTTCAAGCATTTTAATTCACCAATAGTGACCCTTTTGAAACTCTAGGCTCCTACCCTCGACCCCAATAAAGGCAGAACCCCAGGCCTGTGCGCTCTCTCTCTCTCTCTCTCTCTCTCTCCTCAAGATATTGCTGTGTGACTCCAGGGGTGCTGTGTATCTTCCAGAACCTGTGAGCAATAAACCTTGTCCTTTCCAAGTTCCCTGGGTCATTGCTGAGATGCGTCTGCCCTCAACGTTGGCTCCAGCTGGGGAACTGTCTGGGGGGGCTCGCCACAGGGAGTACAGGCCCAGGAGAGTGCCCTCAGATGTTCCTAGCTGATGGCATCACTGTCCCTAGGCTGAGACCGACGACCCCAAACAACTTGGCAATATTTATTAACTGACGCTGAAAGAGCAGGTCATGCTAGAAACTTTCTAGAAACGTGTTCTAGAAGGAACTGGTCATTGTAATAGCCACCCCCTTCACTTTGTTCAGAAATAAGTCCTAGCATTTCTAAATGTGGGTCCCACTCCAGAAGCTTCTTGGACATAGAGTTTGGAAAATGAAGCGCTCCACCCGAGGGGGTCTGGTGAGCATGATTCTGGAAGTGGTTGGAGAGAGCAGCTTTTCAGTGGCCTGTTTGAGGGAAGGAAGGAGCAGAACCCAAATAGAAATGTATCCCACTTTGCAAATGGGTTAAGGGACCTTCCTGCCTGCTTTCTCAGGTGCGTCGTGGAGAAGAGAAGAAAGGGGTCAAGGCTCCAACAGTCCCCTGGTGACTTCTCGGGGATTGAACCACTAAATGAAGAGGGATTCTTGAACCTGTTACTCACTGGGTGATAATTTTCTTCTCCGTAAAGATCCTCAGGCAGAAATCAGCTTCCTGATGGGGCTCAAAAGTGCTGGGTATCAGGATATACTCCCCAGGGGGCAGCTGGAATCGGTCGGAGACTTCTCTCAGGTTGATGAACGTTTTGCTTCTGGCCTGGGAAGCATGGTACCTGAAGAAGTCTTTGTTCAGGTGTTCGTCTTTGCGGGGGCTCTGCAGTGGGAACGTAAGAGGGTGGTTCTATAAGGAGGGCCACTGGTCTTGGGTATTTGGACACAGTTTGGGGACTGACCATTGAGTCTCGGGCATGTGGCTGAGAATCCAGGACATAGGCGGTGGGCTCTAAAGCTCAGCTTGGTTCCTACCCACCTGGTAAATGGCATAGCCAATGGTCAGCATGTCGGCACCAAACCTCTTGAGTTTCCTTCGATCTTTCTGCATCAGGGCCACAAGGAAAGTGCAGTCCTCCTGCCCCTCATCTTTCTCAATCAAGGACAGTTTTATCTGTGGATTGGTCCAGAAGGTATCTGCCATTGAAAGAAGTGAATTATTTTGCTTTCCTTTAGAAAAACACAAAGGACACCCCCCTACACACACACACACACACACACACACACACACACGCACGCACCATCCACCCCCACCACAACCTCCCAAACCTGAGAAAGTCATTCATTTCTTATCTCCCTGTTCTGATGGCCCTCATACCCTACTTCCCATAATCCCAGTGAGAATGCCAAGTGCTCTCCCTTTTCATTTCCACCTTCTCTTGAACCATTTCCCACAGAACTTTTAAAAGACATTCTTCTGGGTCTAGTCAACTACAGTTCATTCCATCTTATTTTGTCCGTGTGGTATTTCAAAGGAGAGTGCGGTGCCCTTGGAGTTGTGCAATTTGAGCACTTTGTTGTGCAATTTGGCAATGTGAGCCACCCCACTCTGGCTCCAAGGGTGAGCACTGAGTGGTTTATGTTCGCCCCTGTTGCCTCGGACAACTGGAACAAAGCCAACCAGCGTGTAGCATTCACCAGGCAATATGGGTTCAAGGAATTCCCAGTAGAAGGGAGTTGAGGACTACTGTTGGATGACCCTTGGGAGCTCTCACTGTTCATGCAAATGAGGGCTCAGAAAGCCCTGAATGCTGCTGCCAGCCCTTCTGTGACTCTCAAGAAATCCAGACTGAGGAAAAAGTCAACAGAGGGAAGAGGGCAGAGCAGAGGATTACAAACCAATGCGTTGACAGAACTATGCCTGAAGGCCACCCCGCTTCTCCTCTGAATTTTTCAGTTATGTAGGGGAAAAATCCCTTTTTATTGCTAAACTAGCGTGAGTTGTGTTTTCTATTATTTGTGATGGAAAAGAACCTAAGTGGGAAAACAAGAGAGTTTCCTTGAGCAATTCTTATCCAACTTCCTGCTCCTTCTTTGCAGCCCTCACCGGCCATCTCTGAAATCTTACTGTCTAAACTCTACACTTCAGGCTTTCTCCAGGGTCCTGGCCCTGATCCACTGATGTACCCCAGGTTGGACTGGACACTTGGCAATGACAGAAAGTGACAGGTGGACGACCAACCTAGAAAATTGCGGCAGCCCCCGGCGGTGGAGCCCCGCACCCAGCTTCCTTGATGGACCGTCACCTCCCATTTGTGGACAGCATCCTCCTCCAGGGCGTCAGGAGTCAGGTTGCAGATTTCTACCTTGTCAAAGTGGGTCTTGAAGTCCCTAAACGCCATCCTACAACAAGGTGGAGAGACACCAAGGCGTAGGAGGTGATGGTGATGCCATGATCCACTCAATCGCTTAATCATCTAACCGACCACTAGTGAGTGTCTGCATCTGTCCTCAAGACTCAGGTGTGGGCAGACAGAAAATGCACAAACAAAGGTAAGGAAAACCCAGAGCCTCTGTACTCAAAATTCAAGGTAAATGCATCTCTAATTTCCAACTGAATGGCTTGTTAATCTCTCAAGCTTGTGGATCCTACGTGTTTTCCACAAATTTCTTTGACTCATGACCGCATGGTTCCTGAAGCAGGCCACCAAAGTTCACCCATCAAAACGGGGCCAAGGACTGCAACCCACTCCTTCCATCTAGAGTGGGGTGTAAGCAGTGATGTGTGGGTCAAGGCTGTTGGGAGTGGGGGTGTCTTCTCCAACCTTTCCTGTTTTTCCTCTTCTGCTGGCTTCCTGCAGGTGACTGTGTGACCCCAGGGGAGGGGGGAGCCATACAGAAGAAGGGGCTTGGGTCCCTGAATCACTGCACAGAAAGGGCCACCCACAGAATAAGGGTGTCTTCCTGGACTGTTATAATGAGTGAGAGATAAACTGTATTGCATTTGAGTCTTTATACATCTTGAGTCTATTTGTGACAGCAGCTGGTGTTACCCTAAGTCATTGGTGCCTTGAAGCATGGAGCTGCCATGACCGAATTCTTTTTTTTTTTTTTTCAACGTTTTTTATTTATTTTTGGGACAGAGAGAGACAGAGCATGAACGGGGGAGGGGCAGAGAGAGAGGGAGACACAGAATCGGAAGCAGGCTCCAGGGTCCGAGCCGTCGGCCCAGAGCCCGACGCGGGGCTCGAACTCACGGACCGCGAGATCGTGACCTGGCTGAAGTCGGACGCTTAACCGACTGCGCCACCCAGGCGCCCCAACCGAATTCTAAAATATGTGATATCAGCTTAGCATATGGGCAGGTTTCAAGGACATATTGGAGATAGAAAATAGATATTCATGTTAGGAATGGCAATATATTTATTAAAACTGTAAAAATAGGGGCAGCTGGGTGGCTCAGTCGGTTAAGCGACTGACTTCGGCTCAGGTCAGGATCTCGCGGTCCGTGAGTTCGAGCCCCGCGTCAGGCTCTGTGCTGACAGCTCGGAGCCTGGAGCCTGTTTCAGATTCTGTGTCTCCCTCTCTCTGGCCCTCCCCCGTTCATACTCTGTCTCTCTCTCTTCTCAAAAATAAATAAACGTTAAAAAAATAAATTAAAAAAAACTGTAAAAATATGGAAGACAGAGGCTGTGCTCCAGGGGAAAAGAATGGAAAAAGCTGGAATATTCACACGTACCGGTTTTTGCTTAGGGTGTTTAAGAAGGTATGTAAGAAAGAGGTGAGCTCAGGTAAGAATTGACTGGTTTGCTCACCAGGGAATAAAGCTAGAAATCCGAAATGTGTGGTCTTACACAGGGGAAGAGGCAACTGTTTTCTGAACCCCACAGGAAGAAATATGATTTAAAAAAAAAGCTTCTAGAGATGAAGGTCCATTAAAAACTTTCAGTTAGGGGCGCCTGGGTGGCTCAGTCGGTTAAGCGTCCGACTCTTGATTTGGGCTCAGGTCATGACCTCACGGTTTCGGGGGATTGAAAACCACGTCGGGCTCTGCATTGACAGTGCAGCTCCTGGTCGGGATTCTCTCTCCCTCTCTCTCTCTGCCTCTCCCCCACTCGTGCGTGCTCTCTCTCTCTAAATAAATAAATAAATAAACGTTAAAAAAAAAAAAAAAAACCTTTCAGTTACGCAAAACCTTTCAGTTTCCACCCTGTGGAAAGTCCAGATTAGGAATGTTTTGTGCCCACTTCAGTCTATATTCAGCTCTCAAGGTCGCTGCCTTCAGGGGTCCTTGTCATCAAGTGGGGCGAAGGAGTAGCCCGGGGAGCAGTGGGGCTGCCTGCTTTCAAATTCACGGTGCAAACTCGGATGATGGGTAGTTTGGGGGACGGGTGCCGGGCTGCAGACCCAGGCTCGGCCGCATGTACAAATCAAATTCTCTGCCAACCTGGGTGAATGCGAGGGGGTTGAGACAGATGCATTTGCTTTACCAGAGAAATCAAACAAAGACAGACAGACAAGGGAAACATGCAAGTAAGCCAAGGGCCATAGGGCGCTCTCATACCCGTTATGTCGTTAATACAGAAAGGAAAACAGAGGCCAGCACTGTACCAGAATTCCCCGTCGTCGAGAGAGGTGTGACACAGGCGCTTCTGCTCAGCTGGCCCGACCGAAAGCCACTCGGAGGAACTAGGGATAAGCAAAATCAGGCTTTAGGTGGAGGGTCTTGCACAGCGGCCGAAACAACACTGGCCTTGTTGGAGAGGAGTGTCCCTCCTGGGGAGGCAGGGTATGCGGCCATGTGGGGAATGGTCCCGGTCAGTGACTGCTCCCTGGGCCCCAGAAATGTCCCAGGGGAGCTGGAGGCTGGTTGAAAAGTGAGCGTCCAAAAGCAGCCGATGGAAAAGGCCCTTGGGGTCATTTGAACCTCCTCCATGGGGGATTCTCATGGGGCCGTCATAGGATGTTGAACACCAGCAGGGTAGCAGAAACTTCCAACTGGAAGCCACGAGTGGACTGAAATGCATGCCCGGGAGCACCTCCTGGCCTCGCCTCTTCGTTTGTAAGCGACGTTTTGACAGGTGATGGTAATAATGCCTTATGTTCACCTGGGCTTGAGATTCCACACGCCAAACACCTTCTTTACGTGACTGTGCTAGGAGGCCAGGTGGGGTTCTGTGAGGTTCACAGGCCCATTTCGTGGACCAGGGCACCCAGGTGGGCAGCCGTCACCACCCGCCTCCAAACCCAAGAGTTCCACCTCGCCTCCGAGTTCGCTGTGTCTCCGCGACCCCCGCAGCCACCCCCAGAGAGTTCAGGCCGAGTCACCACCAGTGTGGTGCTCAGCCAAGGCTGCCCGCCTCACCCACGCCCTGCATGGGCCCCTCCCAGGAGGAAGGAGCCCCTCTCCAGGTCCAAACAGGGTTGGAACAGCAGAACTAAGAGCCATTATTTTTTTTTTGAACCATTACCTTCCACAGGGCTCACCCCCCCCCCCCCCCCCCCCCCCCCACCGATAGCGGTCAGACTGGCTAAGGAGCGCTTTCAGCACTTCCGTCGTAACAGGGGGTCAGGATCAGGAATCAGGATGGGGACCCGCCCTCCATCACCCCAAGGCTGAGCGGGAGCGTCCGGCCTTGACCCCAGTAAATGCACTCTCCTTATTTCGCCCTCTGCGTGTTTCGCAGGAGAAGGAGAAAGGGGCCCCTCACTCTTTTACGCCGCGTGTTCTCTAAACTGAAGGACGGGATGAGTCTACGCAGGATAGGAAGCCGTCTCGTTCATTTGGGTTTCAGTATTTCTGTGCTTTCCATTTCTGCCAGGAGAGGGAGGCCGCTCTCTTCCCTCCTGTGATGCTGCTCGGGTGTGAATCCATCTCGGCCACAGCTCCCGGGCTCTGAGGAGGCAGGAGCCGAACCCGGGCGGCAGGTAGGGGGACAAGAGCAGCAATGGGAGGCCTGGCCTCCGCGGGGGCGTGTGCTGTGCCCTCGGGCTGGAGTCAAGTTAACGGAGACACAGACGCGGTGGCTTTGTTGTGAGCAGAGGACAAACACGAGCTCAAGATCTATTCAGGTTCGAGACTTGCCGGAGGTCTCCCCAGGGCCCCACGAGCCATGAGCGGGCGGGGCTGGGACAGCAGGACCCCAAGACGGCAGGGGCAGGGGCAGGGTGGGCCCCGCCCAAGCATATCTAAACATTCCCTGGTCCCCGTCACCTGGGCCGCTTCCCGAGGGACAAGGAGGGGACACACACCTGCAAAACAAAACTTTCTTTATAACTGGGGACCAAATAAAGAACCCTGGCTGACTGCTCTGTAATGGATGAATTTCCTGTCGCGCTTCCTCTGTCTCTCCACTGGGCCACCGGGCCTCTGGCCAGTGGTCACTGACCAATGAGAGAGAACCCTGGAATGACCTGCCTGGTGATATTTCAGGGATCCTCACACCCAAAATACTCATTGCCACCCCCACCCCCACCCAAAACACATACATACCAAATATCAAAGCTACCATAATTGGAGATCAAGCCTTTCACAATACCATGGGGATATGAACTATTCCCATGGGAGGGAATACATCCACTGACATAAATACAATTATTGGAAAGTTTAAAAAGACATTAGGGGCACCTGGGTGGCTCATTCGGTTAAGCGACCGACTTTGGCTCAGATCATGATCTCGCAGTTTGTGGGTTCTGTGCTGATGGCTCAGAACCTGGAGCCTGCTTCAGATTCTGTGTCTCCCTCTCTCTCTGCCCCTCCCCCACTCTCCCTCTCTCAAAAATAAATAAACATTAAAAAAAATGTTTAAGCCATTATAAGGGTGTTCCATTTTGACTACATGATGGACCAGAGGGCTAAAAAGGGAGGAAGTAAGGCCACCCAGAAGCAGGACCCTGAACAAGAGTCAGGAGGGAACTGGGAGCTGTAGACCAAGGGCCCCTTCTTCATATGTCTGCACAAACCAGTGCTGGCCCCTCTGTGCCCCAGAAGGCAAGGAGGTGGGGACTGACCTGTCACTCCAGGACCCGTTCCACTCAACCTGGCCCCAAGGGTTCCGGACTCTGATGAGCTCCACGTTCTGGCCTTGGAAGTTTACCTGGAGGGGAAAAACACCAGGGAGATTGTATATTCACATGTGGACCTCAGAGTGTTTCACCTCCAGCCCGGGCTGGATTTACTGAAAGCCTCTTGGCTGTGACACGCTAAAGCCATGTCCAAACTCATCGATTCTTTTTTTTTTTTTTTAATTTTTAAATGTTTATATTTATTTTTGAGACAGAGAGAGACAGAGCATGAGTGGGGGAGGGGCAGAGAGAGAGGGAGACAGAATCCAAAGCTGTCAGCACAGACCCCGGTGCGGGGCTCCAACTCGTCAACCGCGAGATCATGACCTGAGTCCGAGTCTGCTGCTCTGGTGACTGAGCCACCCAGGCGCCCCGAAACTCATCAACTCTTCACTGGCCCTTGGAATTTTCTAGTTCCTAGTGAACATAATGGCTAGCGTTACCAGCACCGTTATATCAATCACCCACGATGGTTGCACTGCAGCTGGGAAATAACGTAGAATTATAAATAACAAGAAACTAGTCCACACGAATCTTCAGATGAACGAGTTTTCTGTCTGGACTGGACTCTCCCTAGACGCGGAGACCAAGTCTTATTTATCAGTGTACCCTCAGCGTCTAGCACAGCGAGCGGTAAAGAGTGGCCAGAAGTACTCATGGAGTGAGTTTTCTTCATCCGTAACATCTTACTCATGGATCAGTGAAAATTATGCAAGCACACACTGGAAATGTAAACAATGAATAAACAAAAACCACTTGCAAGCCTTCTGAATCCAATCTCCCCCCACATTCAGGTGTCAGGTGAAGATTTCTGCTGTCCATATGGAGAACCCTTGGGCCGGTAAAGAAGGATGATGCAGTCATGGCCTTCATGCTCTGCCCTGGACCAGGAGAGAGGGCCAGTGCATTTAGAAAGATTTTGGAGGAAAGAGAGTAGAAGTAAATGACTTTTGTTCATCAGTGAACCAGAAATTTTAGCTCAAAACTCTTTACCCTCATGCACTGGGCACAAATTATATTTTTGACCTGTAAAAATTAAGTTAGTGTAACCTCTCCAGGGTCCAAGATGCAGCCCGTAGCTCATCATCTAAGATGTCCATGAAGAGAATTGTTCACGGAAGGTAAATCCCTTGTAGGTGGAGAGAAAGGAAAAACAACTGAACAGATGTGATGAAAGGTTTCTATTTCTTAAAATAATATTTGGAAGATGTAACATTAAAAATCACCTGCCAAAAAGAAAAAAACCACCTGCCTACCCAAGTGAGTGATTGGCCAGGCATTATGGGTGGGAAGGAGGAGGTAAGAACACTTTGCAAACAGTTTTAATTCTAAAGAATGCAACTGTATCCCCTGGTGAGGAGGAAGGACCGGCTTCCTTCTGCACTCCTTACTTCCCACTCCTCTGGACTGGGTTTCTCAAAACATGGGTGGCAGCAGGAGGAGACCAGAAGTGCTGGTGTCCTCTACAAACCGGGTTTGAGACTTGTCCAACAGAAGCATGAAGTGGGCAGACAAGCCTTCGGACTTCGTTGAACTTGAACCTGAGAGGATACAGCCCTTGGCTTCTTGTCCTCCTCTTCCAGGTCATCCCCTTTGCTTCTCTTTCCCACGTGTCCCCCCAGGAGCGCTTGTCCAAACCAAGCACTCACTAGAAGTCAGGGTGGTGTGCCGTTGGGTCTGGAAGCCCCCGGGAATCAGTTCCACCCTGGACTATAGCTGCAGAGAATAGGACTTTTGAAGGTTAATTTTATGCGTCACCCTGACTTGGCCACTGGTGCCCAGATATTTGGTTATACACCATTTGGGGTGTGTCTGTGAGGGTGTTTCTAGAGGAGATTAGGATAGGTAGACTGAGTCAAGCAGATGGCCCTCCCTAGTGTGGGTGGACCTCATCTGATCACTTGAAGGTCTGAATAGAACTACAGAAGGTGGAGGAAAGGGAGAATTCACTCTGTGTCTAACTGCTGAGCTTGGACTTTGGTCCTCTTTTGCTCTGAGACCAGGACATGTACCCTTGGTTCTCCTGGTTCTCAGTCTTTTGGACTTGGGCCAGAACATCATCCCCAGCTTACAAATGGCAGATCACAGGACTTCTCTGACTCCATAATCATGTGACCCAATTCCTCATTATCTATCTATCTATCTATCTATCATCTATCTATATTTTAAAATTGTTTTTAAAGTATATTTTAAGAGAGAGAGAGAGAAGGAGAGAGACAGACTATGAGCTGGGGAGGGGAAGAGAGAGAGGGAGAGAGAGAATCCCAAGCAGGCTCTGTACTGTCAGCACAGACTGTGAGATCATGACCTGAGCCAAGATCAAGAGTTGGGCACTTAACTGACTCAGCCACCCAGGCACCCCTCATCTATCTATATCTTATTGGTTCTGTTTCTCTAGAGAACTATGACCAGTACAAGACTGGTAGAATTAGGGTAGAAAAAAAAGAAAAAACAAAGCCCAGGCTCCCACACCAGCTAAACAAGGTTGTTACTCTGGTGGAATCACATGTTTCTCTCCCTCTCTCTCTCTCTCTCTCCCCCTCTCTCTCCTATTTTCCTCTTTTGAATTCCAGCTGTCTCTCATCCTTTAGATGAGACATCCTCAAAAATATCTGAAAGTGTGGTTTAGACTGTGATGCCCTGAGGGTTGCTTCAAGATTCACAAATCAGTAGGATACACCACATTAATAAAAGAAAGTATAAGAAATAAGAACCATATGATCCTGTCAATAGATGCAAAAAAAGCACGTGCAAAACACAGCATCCATTCTTGATAAAAACCCTCAACAAAGTAGGGATAGATGGAACACATCTCAACATCATAAAGGCCACATATGAAAGACCCACAGCTAATATCATCCTCAATGGGGAAAAGTTGAAAGCCTTTCCCCTACGGTCAGGAACAAGACAAGGATGTCCACTCTCACTGTTACTATTTAACGTAGTTCTGGAAGTCTTAACCAGTCTTAACCAGGCAACCAGCCAACAAAAAGAAATAAAAGGCATCCAAGTCGGCATGGAAGAAATCAAACTTTCATTATTTGCAGACAACATGATACTCTACGTAGAAAGCCTGAAAGACTCCACCAAAAAATCGCTAGAACTCATACATGAATTCAGCAGTTGCAGGGTATAAAATCAACTACAGAAATGTGTCGCATTTCTATACACCACTAATGCAGCAGCAGAAAAAGAAATCAAGGAATCAATCCCAATTGCAGTTGCACCAAAACCAATAAGATACCTAGGAATCCACCCAACGAAAGGGGCAAAAGATCTTTACTCTGAAAACTACAGAAGACTTATGCAAGAAATTGAAGAGGACACAAAGACATGGAAAAGTATTCCATGCTCATGGATTGGAAAAACAAATTGTTAACATGTCAATACTACCCAAAGCAATCTACACATTTAATGCGATCCCTATCAAAATACCACCAGCATTTTTTTGCAGCGCTAGAATAAACGATCCTAAAATTTGCACGGAACCACAAAGACCCCTGAAAAAGAAAACCATCCTGAAAAAGAAAAAAAAAAAAACCTGGAGGCATCATCAGGGAAATACAAATCAAAACCACAATGAGACGTCACCTCACACTTGTCAGAGTGGCTGAAATTAACCACGCAAGAAACAACTGGTGTTGGTGAGGAGGCGGAGAAACGGGAACCCTCTTGCGCTGTTGGTGGGAAGCAAACCAGAGCAGCCACCCTGGGAAACAGTATGGAGGTTCCTCAAAAAAGTGAAAATAGAACTGCCATATGATCCAGCAATTGCACTATTAGGTATTTAACCAAAGGATAGAAAAATACAGATTGGAAGGTGTACATGCACCCCAATGTTTACAGCAGCGCTATCAACAATAGCCAAACTATGGAGAGAGCCCAAATGCCCATTGGCTGATGAATGGATAAAGAAGATGTGATATATATAATGGAATATTATTCAGTCATCAAAAAGAAGGAAATCTTGTCATGTGCAACGATGTGGACGGAGCTAGAGTGTATTATACTAAGTGAAATAGGTCACTCGGAGAAAGTCAAATACTATATGAGTTCGCTCATATGTGGAATTTAAGAAACAAAACATGAAAATATGGGAGGGGTACTCTTAACGAGATCATACTCTTAACGACAGAGAACAAGCTGAGGGTTGATGGAGGGAGGGAGGGAGGGAGGGAGGGAGGGAGGGAGGGGATGGGCCAGATGGGTGAGGGATATTAAGGAGGGCACTTGTGATGAGCGCTGGGTGTTGTATGTAAGTGAAGAATCACCGCATTCTACTCCTGAAACCAATATTGCACGGTATGTTAACTAAAATTTAAATTAAAAACAGAAAAAATAAAATAAAATTTAAAACCCTCGAAGTCATTGGCAGTCGGATACATACAAATTAAAACAGTGATGCAAGATCACCTCATACCCGTTTGTTCGGCAAAATGCAAAGACCGGCTGTTGGCAGAAATTCGAGGAGGGGACAATTTGACACGTGTACTGGTGGAATCGTAGCGTGTTGCGACCATTCTGGAGAGTAATCTGGCACTATTTAGGCAATTAAGTACATGCCTCAGATCCCGCAATCCCACCTCTGGGCATGCATCCTCCAAAACGTTTTGCCTAAGTGTCTGAGGAACCATGTTAAAAAGAAAAAATATATATAATGTGACACACTAAATAAGTACAAGGGACTAGCACGACCGAGGCTATTCCTATACCCTGTCCACAGGGGTTCACATCGCCTACCTGGTCAATTCCTGTCACACTGTAGGCATGGCCCTTAATGAGACCAAAAGGTGTCCGGGCTTCAGACTCTGTAGCATTTCGGATCTGGAACATGAAAAGAGCACCGTTGGACCCATTGGGGACCTTAACCTTTTCTTCCCTGCCCAGACCCAGCTCCAGGCCGGGGCTGGCCCCTTCGAGCCATGTGCCTGAAGCATAGCCTCGCGCCAGGGTGAGGAGACCCTGAATCCCGCGACAAGTTCACTTTTTGCGCCCAAACAGAGCAACTTGACCGCCCCCATCATGCAGCACGGCACAAGACAGAAGTAAGATCCCATACACCCAAGAGAGGATAGCCGGCATTTAACAGTAGACAACCCTATGTCACACGCCTGAAAGCACAGACGAAATGGATAATTTACTAGCAAAGAACACATTCCCAAGGTCGACCCAAGAGGAGACAGAAAGCTTGAACAGGACTCTAACAACTAGCTGGGATAAAATTATATGTGTGTGTGTTTGCACGCATGAAGACATGGAGAGTCCTCTCTACAGATACGAATTTTTTAATGATATACGAAGCAAAAAAAAAAAAAAAAATTCAGGCAAGTATAAAGTAAGATTCCATTTAGTAAAACCAAACTAAACTTCTGCTGTGGTTGTGTATGTATGTGCATGCCTGTGTGTACAAAGAAGAGCGAGGTGTGAAGGGCACACACCCGGTGTCACAGGGCTGGGACTTGGGGAGGGAGATAGGGATTTGCCTTTATAGATCGCACGATTGTCCCACTGGCTACAGTAAGTACACCCCAACTTTGTAATTTGGAAAACATGAAATTAAAACCTCTGTTTTAATGAAAATAAATAAACATTGACACCACCCTCCCACTGCCTGAAAGTTATGTTCTTCCTCACACGGGGCCAGGGCAGCTGGCCCAGATCCCCAGCCCCAGGACAGGGGCGGGCATGTGAACAAGCCAATGAACGACTTACATCAATGGAGCAGCCCACGAGAGAGCCCCTCTTCAAGGCCTTCTCCAGAATCTCATAGAAGTTCTCTGGAGCCTCTTTAGTTGCAAAGGTCTCTGCTACACCCCCGGTGAAGTCTTCCATGGCCTCGATGGCGCTGCCTCCCTTCAGAGCCTCATAGCTACCGCTCAGCCTGTAAGGGCGGCAAGGAAGCACGGACACCGTTGCAGGGAACCAGGAGGACCACCAGGTGGCGCCCCTTGGCCAAAGATTTTCTAACTTGTAGGGACCGTCGTTCAGGGCCTTGCCCTGGCTGGGTGGTGCGGAAGGAAGATGGGAAGCAGGCATAGGGCTTTACCTGGAGCTCCAAGGATCCAGGCTCTCTGTGAGACAAGCAGTTGGCTGTGGTGGTAAAGGGCGTGGACTCTGGTCCCTGACCGGCTGCAGGTTCAAGGGCTGGATCCACAATGTACAAGCTGAGCGCTCTGGGGACACCTCCCTTACCCAATGCTTCAGTTTCCTCATTTGCAGAATGGGGGTGATGGGTGGTGTATGCTCCCTCCTGGGACTGCTGTGAGGTTTAAATGAGTCTCTCTCTCTCTCTCTCTCTCTCTCTCTCTCTCTCTCTCTCTCTCTCCTCCCCTCTCTCCCTCCCTCCTTCTCTCTCATCTTACACAGAACAGGGCTTGACCATGAAGGTGTCAGCTATATGTAGACCTGAGACAAAGTTGAAGATCTTTTTCTTCCTTTCTGGTCTTGCATAATCACAACTTTTTTTCTCATAGTTGTATTTTTTATTAATATAAGTTTTATTAATATAAATTCATATCAGGTAAAGCCCTATGCCTGCTTATATATTATATATAAATTTATATTAATATTATTATGTTAATTTCTATTAATATTAGTTGTATTTTTATTAATATTATTAATATAATAACTTATATTCATATAAGTTAATATAATATAATATAATTAATATACGTGCACACACACACATACACATATAGGCATCCTGCTTCAATTTTAAAACAAACTTTCCCATTTAGAATAGTTTCAGATTTAAGGAAAAAATTGTACATAGTACAGAAAGTTCCCATCTACCCCCACCCAATTTCCCCTAGTGTTAACATCTTACGTTAGTGTGGTGTACTTGTTCCCGGTGACTGAACCCATACATTGTTATTATTAAGGTCCTTACTTTCTTCTTATGTCTTTAGTTTTTACCTAATATCCTTCTTCTGTTCCAAAAACAGGATATCCCATCCAAGATATCACATCACACTTAGTCCTCATGTCTCCTTGGCTGTGACAGTGTCTCGGACTTTCCCTGCTTTCTATGACCTTGACAATTACGAGGAATACTGTCGGGTGTTTTGTAGAATCTCTCTCAATTAGGATCTGTCTGTTGTTTATCTATTGGTTAGACCGGGGTTATGGGTTTGGGGGAGGGAGACCACAGAAGTAAGGTGTCCTTCTCATCACGTCACATCCAGGGCCCAGATGTCACCATGACTTATCGCTGCCCATGGTGCCTTGACCACCTGGGTGAGGTCATGCCTGTTAGGTTTCTCCACTAGATAGTTACTCTCTCTCCCCCTGTCCACGCCGTCCCCTTTGGAAGGATGTCATTACGTGCAGCTAAGGAGCAGGGAGTTTTGCTCAACCTTAGATGACTTGCAATTCTTCTACAGGGTAGATTTATTCTTTTCTCCGATTTATGTATTCAGTCATTTGTTTATATCAGATGGACTCATGGGTATTTGCTTCGTACTCTGGCTTATAATCCAATACAACTTTACTTATTTTGTTCCTCACACTGTTCTAGGTTTGGCTATTTTCAGCTTCTCCAGCTGGCTCCTGGGTCCCTTTGACATAACCCCATCAGTGTGTGTGTGCGTGTGTGTGTGCGTGTGTGTCTAAAACATGTTCTCACTCCTTATTACTGCAAGATGCTCTAGGCTCATCTTATGAATTTCCCGCCCCTGTCCTACAATCAGCCTTATCTCCACGGAGCCTTGGTTCCTTTCATTGGAAAATGGTATTTAGAAACCAAGACCCGAGAAGTAGGAGTGCTTGTTGCTGTGGGGCTGCCATTGTTTCTAGGCCATCTCTGCTGACAAAGCGGGGAAATAACGTATATACACTGACCCTGTATATATACATATATCTTTATGAAACCATCTCTTTTAAACAAGACGTGAGTTCAGCCTGAGTCGCCAGTCCTAACCCATGACAACATGCATTATTCCAGCCTCCTCCCCTTGCTTCTTTGTAACCTCCTCTCTAACTGTGAAGAACCTAGCTCGACCACCTGCCTTAATTGTTCAATTCACAATTATATACATGTATCATATATTATATATGAAACATATATATTACAAAACATATATATGATACATGTATATATGCATAATATATGTATTATATATATACACACATATATAGCACATATATCATACACACACACACACACACACAATTATAAATGTATAATGGTATCAGAATGTTGTCCTGTGCCCCATGAGAAACAACTTTATCAGCCCAAGTAGAATGCTCGTGTACAATTCCTCTTGCCGTTAATCTTACAGACCCCACTCATCTCCACCGTTACTCAGGTTATCTCCCTTTTCTCCTACCCTCCAGTGAGTTTGTTTCATAAATTTGTGATATAGTTAAATGAAATGCATAGCCTGCATTTCATCCTGGGATTCTTCATCCTTCTCGATGATTTTTAAATCTTCTTGTATTAAGCTTCATTGTTTGTGCCGTAAAGGGTTATGGGTTTGGTAAATGAATGGCATCATGTATTTACTATTACAGTATCCTACAGAATAGTCTTGCCACCCTAAGAAAAGATCCTTTGTGCTCCACATATTCATCCCTACTCCTCTCTGTCCCTCCCCCTGAACTCCTGGCAACCACTGATCTTTTTATTGTCTCCATAGTTTTGCCTTTTCCAGAATGTCATACAGTTGGAATCATACAATATGTCGTGTGTTCAGATTGGCTTCTTTCACTCTGCAATATGCGTTTAAGATTAATCCATTTCTTTTCATGGCTTGATAGCTCATTTTTTTAAATCACTAAATAATGCTTCATTGCCTGAAAGTACCACATTTATTTACCCATTCATCTTGAAGGACACCTTGGCTGCTTCCAGTCTTTGACAATTGCGAATAATTGTGTTCAGGTTTTTGTGTGGACCTAAGTTTGTATCCAAGTCATTTGGGTAGAAATGACTTTTTACCCGACTCACCTACCGAGAAATGTGACTGATGATTCATTAGGTAAGAGTGTGTTTAGTTTTGTAAGAAACTGCCAACTTGTCTTCCAAAATGGATGACCCATTTGGGCCACCATGGCTCCCCCCATGGCCATTCATTGGCTCCTCCCACCAATGAATGAGAGTTCCTGTTGTCCACATCTTTGTCAGAAATTGATGCTGTACGTGTGTGGTGGTATTTCGCGATTGTTTGTAATTTACAGTTTCCCAGTGACAAATGATGTTGAGCATCTTTCCATGTGTTTATTTGCCCCCTGTCCATGTTTTTGGTGAGGTGTATCCCAATCATCTTGGGCCTCTTCTAATGACCAAAAACTAAACACAGATTTTCTTTTTTAGGAAACTTATTCTTCACTCTTTGAGTGAATACCCTTCATATTCCACTGACTCCTACCAGCTGGAATTCTTGACCCAAAGCCTTTTCCAGGGCTGCTGGGGGAGGATTTCCCTGTGCTGGGCTCACCGAGAAGGAAGCTATGCCCACCCAGCCCTGGAAAGCACAGGCTGTGGCCCCTGGAGGTGACGGTTGCACAATAATGTGAAGGCACTGAATGCCACGGCACTGTATACTGAAAAAGGATTAAAATGGTAAATTTTACCACAGCCCAGATGTTTGAGCTGTAACAGCGCTCGGTGGGAAGTCGGGAGAGCCAAGATCTGTCAACACATCCAGAGTTTCTTCCACCTCCCCTCCCAGCTCTTCGGAAGGCCAGATTTGTGACACAGGGAGAGAAGAGGGACGTGTGTCACCACTCTGCCCAAGAATGGGCACAGCTAAGCCATGACAGGAAAACTATCCACACTTTCCTTTTCCACCTCCGAGCCTGACCGAGCCCCAAGAGGGTTGGCCACACGGGGCCACACCTGTGAACTCTGTGTCCCTGGTCATTGAAGCTCTCTGAAAAGGCTCTGGGGATAGAGACCACTTCTTGGACCTGCCTGGCCCTTGGCCTGGCCCTGCAGGGGGCACTCACTTGGCATAGGCTTTTTCCAGCAGGGCACTCCAGAACTCTCTGTGGTCGGCTGAGTGGAGGAAGATCAGGCGGTCCCTGAAGGTGGGCAGTCGGTCATCGATGACCACATCCAGCCATTCGCTGTGCTGCCAGAACTGTTGGCCAGATGGAGATGGAAACCATGGGGGTGAGGCACAGGGGAGGTCCAACCCCATCTGTAAAGGCTTGGCTCTTTCTCCCACCCCGGGCTCCCTTGGCACTTCCTCCCTCAGACCAAACCTCCCTTAGGGTCTTGAGGAAACTCACACGTGGGTTCCATGATGGGTCCCCTGGACTTTGTCCACCAAGCATCCCACCCCACCGCTGGCAGCGGATTGGAGACCCAGTGTCGACCCATCAAAGCCAGGGTCACACGTGGACACTGCAGGGTGGGCCGAGTTAGCTCCTCTCTCCCGAGCGAAGGGGGTCATGTGGGGTTGGCTCCGCTGCTGCGCAGCTCGCTTCTCCATGTCCCTTTCTCCACCAATCGCAGGTTGTCTTGGATGTCCCTGCCTCTTGAGTTGCCTCCTTGCCCGGGGGCAGAAACTCTATAACTGATCTCTTTTGGCCATTCACACGCAGAGAGAGGCTGTGGTGGGGCACACTTGTGCCACGTGTGCCCACACCAGGTGAGCGTGCGTGCACCCGTATGTACGCGCGCATGCGTTCTTGTGTGTTCACACACGTACCTTTAAGCGAGTCCAGGTACGTGTGTGAGCGCATATGTTCACATACGTGTACGCGTGCATTCGTGTGCATGCATGCACACGTGTGTGAGTGCATCCACGTCAGAACTCAGATTGCCGGCCTTGGGGATGGAAGGGACGGGGCTGGCCCAGGCGTGTCGGGACAGAAATGCGTGCCTGCCCCGTGCTGCCCCCTTCATCGGATCCTTTTAGTTCTGTGAACACCCCACGAGCTCGATATCAGTCCTTGTTTCTCCAGACAGCTTGTGAAGGCCGGGGTCCCTAGGAAATCTGCCTGAGGTCACCCACAGAGGCACAGGGACGGGCGGGCATCCGTGGGTGGGCAGCTCTGCACAGGGACTACAGGGAGAGGTGGGGAGAGGACAGGGAACAGAGTGGAAAGAAAACTGCAAACGGATTCCCAGGCAGGCCGTGCCCACGTGAGGCTCTGCGCGGGTCCCACGGGGGTGACGCGTGTCCTGCCGGGACCCCAGCAGGTGACGTCTCAGTGCTTCTCTCTGTTTCTATTTCTTACCCTCACACACGTCTCCAAATCTGTGTTTCGTCAATAAGGAGAATCTCTCGGTTTGAGAAAAATATGAGAAATAATCCACTCCCTGAGAGGTATAAGATTTTAGGCCATTTACGCTGAATGCACAAGATATTCCAAAGACGAAAACCTGTAGCGTGGGCCTGCAGACTTGCCAAAGTTCTGGATATATTCCAAACGCGGTCCTTCGAGTGCGTTTAGACGTTAGCCCTTGACAAAGCCCAGTTTGGGGTGCGGCTTTCCCACAGATGGGGGCGCATTCCTCCCGGGATTACCAAGCAGCCAAAGAGGCGGGTGGCGTCACGTTGGACCCCAAAGACCTAGCTCTACCGGCCAAGGCCCCCTCTTACCTGGAAGTGGAATATCCCAGCATAACCGGGTCCAAAGCTTTGGTCCTGGGGGACGACTCGAACCAGAGCTTTTTCATTCAGCGTCAGGGAGGCGATGGCAGCTAATAGCCAGCAGTCGCCTGCGAAATGAAGGCCATAAATCACAGTGTTCATCGTCCAGTTCACAGTAAATTGGGAAACTCTACGCCAGAAGCAGAAGTGGGGGTGTTCCAGATGTGGCCACGTCTTTTCCGCGTTTAAGGAAATGGACAGAATACCACCAAGACCTCTGCTCCCCACCCCCCCACCCCCACCACCTTCTGCCTCCCTTCCTGGCTCTTCCCTTGCCCGGTTTATCATGCACAGCTGTTGTCGGCTGGCCAGCGTTATAGGATACGCTCACTTGGGTTTCAGACATATGCTCCATTATGCATCAGCTCTGTGCAGTTCCAGAGACTTCCCCTCCAGAGGGCGAGCCTCCATATGTCTGTGTCAGCATGCGCTGGGTAAATAGGCAATTCATAAGCGCAGCCCAGGAAATTGGGGGGCCCTCAGAAATAGCCCTTGCAAGTGCCTGGGGAGTATATTTACGGCACCGAGGCCTCCCCACAGCCCAGACTCAGTGTAGTTAGAGATCGCAGTAGCTCCAATTATTATTATTTTTTAACTTTTTAAAAAATGTTTATTTATGAGAGAGACAGAGACAGAATGCGAGTGGGTTAGGGGCAGAGCGAGAGGGAGACGTGGAATCCGGAGCAGGCTCCAGACTCTGAGCTGTCAGCCCAGAGCCTGACGCGGGGCTCGAACTCACGAGCTGCGAGATCACCACCTGGGCCGAAGTCAGACGCTCAGCCGACTGAGCCACCCAGGCGTGCCTCCAATTATTGTTCATTGTCAAGGTTTGCTGACTGATCTACGGATTTCTGCAGCGATGTCTTCATGATAACACACATCTAGAGGACAACTGCAAGGTGCAGTCAGAT
This sequence comes from Neofelis nebulosa, assembly GCF_028018385.1. Classification (NCBI taxonomy): domain Eukaryota; kingdom Metazoa; phylum Chordata; class Mammalia; order Carnivora; family Felidae; genus Neofelis; species Neofelis nebulosa. Next base: position 2,081,958 of record NC_080794.1, on the reverse strand, counting down.
CTCAGACCATATTGATCTGCGCTGTACCGCAGATCACTTGGCCGCGTCGAGAATGGAATGAGCCCCTCTCTTCATTGCTGCTTGGGAACTAGGGGTGAGCAGATATTTGGAAGTATCCATTTAACCAACGGGAACCCCTCTGTTTTCTCCCAGATCTATCTGTTTGCCATAGATACCACCACCGTCGTTGGAATTCAAGACCCCGTCACCCTCAGCCGGGCTTCCCCGGGGCTCACATTTCTGGAAAAGACCATATACCCCATGACCCCTTTCTGATTGTTGTGCACAGGCAGGAGAGACTCACAGAAGGCCTAGCATCAGGGAAACGACTCCCAGAGTCGCTCTGCTTCTGGCTTTCCCTAGGGTGTCCCCCAGGGGGCACATGCCACAGGTTTCGAATGCCTCAGCCGCTCTTTGGCAGCCTGGGGTCCGGCCTTGGGGAGATGGTAATGAGAAAGGACACAGGATCATTTGTTCAGCAAGGTTCACTGAGTGCCTCCTGGGAGGTGGTCCCTGCTTTCAGCTCTGGGGTCTGATGGAGGGGCCCCTGCTGTGGGGCTGACCTCCTCCCCACTCTTCTCCAAGCTATGGCTTTGCCTGGTGCAGGAAAATGCCTTTCTTTTCCTGAGAGTGTGGCAGATCATGTCTCTTCAGCCAGGAATGCCCTGAGCGTTTGAAGGAGGAGATTCAGAAGCCGGGGCTATTCACACAACTTAAACCAAAGGGGAAAACTCAAGAGCAAAGCAATATTGCTTTATCTCTGCTGGGCCCGTACGGATGCAGGGTATTGCTTATCCCAGTGCTATGCCCATAATAAGGGTACCCTCTCAAGGTCAGTTTGTTGGGCAGCCGGATGAACAGACAATAGCAGGCAGGGGGCCGCCAACCGGGAGAGGTGGGAGATGGTGATGTTCTAGCTTTTATTTTGGGTGGCAGACTCACAGCTGTTCATTTTATTGTTAGCCCTCATTGTGCACACATATGTACAGTATTTGGAAATAATAAAATTGTTATAAAGTACTAGTTACAGGGGCACCTGGGTGGCTCAGTTAAGCATCCAACTTCAGCTCAGGTCATGATCTCGCGGTCTGTGAGTTCGAGCCTTGCGTCAGGGTCTGTGCTGATGGCTCAGAGCCTGGAGCCTGCTTTGGATTCTGTGTGTCTCTCTCTCTCTGCCCCTTCCTCCCTCATTCTCTCTCTCTCTCTCTCTCTCTCTCTTTCTCTCAAAAATATAAACACTAAAAAAATAAAGAAAACAAAATAATAGTTACAATCAACACCAGCTAAGGTTAAATATGCAGTTGTAATTCCAAATGGGTGTTTGCACTCCTGTGACAAACCAAAACTTTGAAACACAAAGAAGCCTGTACGATGACTTTCTAAGCGAGGGGGCAGTGAAGGGAGATAGAGGAAGAGTTTGGGGGTGAGATGAGAGAGAAGATGAGGAAGGGACAGACAGAGTCTCCCGGAGAAGGCTTACCCTCAACAAATGAAGACCAATCTGAATGTAAATAGTTTCGGAAGGTCAAAGTTCTAGCTAGGCTGTCTAATTCTATCATCTATGTACAGTTGACCTTTGAACAACATGGGGGTAAGGGGCACCGATCCCTGGCACAACTGGGAATCCATGTATAACTTCTGGCTCCCCCTAAAATTAACAACTGGTAGCCTACTGTTGACTGAAGGCCTTAGTGATAAGTTGATTAACACATATTTTGAATGTTATATGTATCCTGTACTGCACGCCTACAATAAAGTAAGCCGGAGGGGCGCCTGGGTGGCTCGGTAGCTTATGCGTCCGACTTCGGCTCAGGTCATGATCTCACGGGTCATGGGTTCGAGCCCCACGTCGGGCTCTGTGCTGACAGCTCGGAGCCTGGAGCCTGCTTCGGATTCTGTGTCTCCCTCTCTCTTTCTGCCTCTCCCCAGCTCGTGCTCTGTCTCTCTGAAATATTAAGTGTAAACATTTAAAAATTTTTTAAGGTAGAAAAAAGAAAATGTTAGTAAGAAAATCATGAGGAAGAGAAAATCCATTGGCAGTACAATACTATATTTATACAAAAAAAAATCCATGGGTAAGTGGACTCATGTTGTATCATTGTATCTCTCTTTGTATCTGTCATCTATGTATCTTCTATCTATCTTCATCATCATCATCATCTATGTATCTTATCTATCATCTATCTATGTATCTTCTATGTATCTATGTATCTATCTATCTATCTATCTATCTATCATCTATGTATCTTCTATGTATCTATGTATCTATCTATCTATTATCTATCTGTGTATCTTCTATCTATCAATCTATCTATCTATCTATCTATCAATCTATCTACCAACTAACATCCCTCTAGGTTTGTGACTCTGGGTTCAATGTTTGGGTAGCTGGGTCATTGAGCATGGTCAGCTGTGAATCCGGGCCTCATAAGCTTACAGCTCCACTGGTTTTTTTTTTTTTTTTTTAAGAAGGTCTTTTTTTTTTTTTTTTTCCATAAATAGAATAAAGGTAAACCCAGTCCAATTTTGGACTAAATCCTGAAAGGCAAGATCCAATGTAACTGACTGGGGGACACTCTCGGATCAATTGTAGGAAGGAGATTGTGAAGCTCCGGGGTGGGGGGGGTCCCCCAAAGTCTGAGCCCCTGGGCGGCATAATGGTTAAGAGCAAGTTCAGATCCCGACCGCCCAGCTATCGTTCCTGTGACTCACGTTACTTAGCCTCCCTCAGCTTCGGGTTCTCATTTATAAAATTGGAAGGGTCACTGGGAGGCTGACATGGTGACGAGTTAATGCGAGTATTAGCTGTGTCATGGGGCAGGGAGCCAGACCGGCGTCACTGGGCATCTCTGTTCTCTGTAAACTCCTGGGTCGCGAGCCCCACACCGTAGGCACATCCACCCCCAGGGAACAAGAGTACAAGTCGCCCAGAGTCTTCTGGGCTCCATCTGGGGGCACAGACTGGCAGACTGGGAGGGAGGAGAGGAGGAAGCAGCAGGGGGCAGCAGTGCTGTTCCCCCAAACCCTGTGCCCCTTGGGTTTCCAGGGTCCCGTGCTGCCCTTGTCACGGAGGCAGCTCAGAGGCCCTCTCCTGCTGGCCCCTACGGGTGCTCTGTCCAACCCCCCTCTCTCCATGCCCCATCTCGCCCACTTACCAAGCTCCCCCTGGCAGATATCTGTCCTGGTGGCCCCTCCAAGGATGAATTCTGGGTTTTCCACTATTTCCTGGAAGAACAAAGGCGATACTGAAGTGAGGCCCGCCATGTCCTGGGCCGGTGTGCTTGGAGCAGGTGCAGGGTCTCTCTCCGTTCTGGGAGCAGAGGGCTCTTTCCTGTATTTGATTCTTTTCCTACGGAGGGACGCCACAAACCTGGGCCTGTCTCTGGGAGACATTCCTCATCCCCTGGGGAGAGGTCCTACCCTCTGCGCGGTCCCTCAATGCAGTCCTCTGGTCAGACAACTCCTGCCATGCCAGGCTGCAAAGCAGGACCAGGAACCGAAGGTTCTCAGGCCCTGGGCTAGGAGTCAGGGGGAGCATGAGTTCGAATCCTGACTCCTGGCTTATGGGCATTACACCTTCTGTGGGCTTCAAATGCCTCATCTTAAAATGGGGTGATACAGGGGCACCTGGGTGGCTCAGTCGGTTAAGCGTCCTACTTCGGCTCAGGTCATGATCTCACAGTCCGTGAGTTCGAGCCCCGCGTCGGGCTCTGTGCTGATAGCTCAGAGCCTGGAGCCTGTTTCAGATTCTGTGTCTCCCTCTCTCTCTGACCCTCCCCTGTTCATGCTCTGTTTCTCTGTCTCAAAAATCAATAAAAACATTTAAAAAAAAATTTTTTTAATGGGGTAATACACCACAGACTGGTGTCTAGGATTAAATACAAATTTCCACTCTCCCCACCCAGCTTCTTTCTTTTTTAAAATATGTATTGTGTGTATATATATATGCAGTAAAACCTTGGTTTGCGAGCATAATTCGTTCTGGAAACATGCTTGTAATCCAAAGGACTTGTATATCAAACCGGACTTCCCCATAAGAAATCACAGAAACTCAGATGATTCGTTCCGCAACCCAAAAATATTCATATAAGAATGATTACAATACTGTGATATTATGTAACAAAAGAAGGAAAATGCAAAATATAAAGAAAAAAATAAATTAACCTGTACTTCCCTTTGAAAAGCTTCGTGGCTGGTGTGAGGGAGACAAGAGAGAGGAGGGTTATTGTGTAGGACGACTTTCACTATCACTGATGGAATCACGGCTGTTTGTTGGTTCAATGGAATCTTTTTCTTTTCGTGCAACTTTAACAAGGAACCTAGCCAATGACCCAGAATGAAGCAAAGCATTCCTAAGCTCACTCTTGTATGGAAAAGCAAAGGACTGTCCTTAGGTGCTTAGAAGCACAAAAAATACACGAGTCCCAGTTGCGGGAACTTTCCAACCTCCTGAAAAATTTCTGATTTCTGCCAAACACCATGGCCTGAGACTGAGCGTTTGAGCATGGGAGACGATCACCCACAATCCTGCGGTGAGAGACAGAGAGACAGAGAGAGAGGGAGAGAGACAGAGAGAGAGAACCATTGGCTCAGTTGTGGTCATGTGACGTTGGGCATCACATACTACTTGTATTGCAAGACATTGCTGGTTTATAAAGTTAAACTTTATTAGAAATGTTTGCTCATCTTGTGGAATACTCACAGAACAAGTTACTTGCAGTCCAAGGTTTTACTATATATATATATATATATATGCACACACACACACATATACACATGCATATACACACTATATAGTGGGAGATATGTGCATATATCTCTCATGTCACTTTACCTCAGTGCATTATATATATTCTATTATATAGTTCACATATTATATTATTGTGTATACATAGTTATTTATACATACACTTATATATACAGAGAGACACACATAAAACATTAACAAAAAGGCATTTGAAAGCAATTGTATAAAACTCATATATTCTTTCCAGTTTTCTGGGGCACCAGTCTCCATTCCTGGCACGGACTATGGCAAAGACCAAGACAGAGAAACCCCCTGCCCCCTGCCCAGTGAGGGGGGACAGACCGGAAACAAGCGAGCAGATGTACAAGTTCAGGAGCGCTGAGCACCGGGATGGAAAGTGATGGCGTGAGGCGCAGGCTATTTTAGCTGGAACAGTCAGGGAGGGCGTCTCCGAGAAGCAGGCAGTTGAGTAGGGAGTCGGGTGAAGGTCCAGGGAGAGGAAACAACAAATCATGAGACAGAGGGGAAAGTTCTGGCATACAGCAGATGCTTGGTCATTTTAACTGGATCTGAGTGCAGGCTGAGTAAGGGGCTTTCCTGCTTATTTCCAGAAACAGGACTGGAAGGAGAGGTCCTCACCAGGCCCAGGGTGGATGCCTCAGGGGACAGCTCTGCCCTGAAGGGGTTTCCTCAAGCTCCCCGGGACCCTGCTGCTCCTCTGGCCCGTGTCCCAAACAATCACCAGAGGACGGCGATTTCTTTGCGGGGAGGAGGACTTCTCAAGGCAAAGAGCCAAAGTATACAATGATGGTGCTCTCTCTGTAGCCCGCAGGATGCGCCCGGCTGGCACGGTGACGACCCCCAGAACATCAGCCCAGAGAGCGCCGCTTGGCTTCATTTCCCAGTATTTCAGGAAACTCCGGCCAGAAGAACTTCTGAACACCGTGCCATGGGTTCGCCAGGCCTAGCAGAGGTCTGAGCAACATCCAGAATGCAGTCCCCTCCAGTCCCGCCCTTAGCTCCAGGCGGGCTGGGGGGGGGGGGGGGGCTGTCACTGGATCACCCTAATCTCCGGAAGGGCAGGAAGGGCAGCACAACGTGGTGGGGGACAGCTCCCCGACCAGGCCGGCGGGGACCCTCTCACACGCGCCGTGTCCCCTCCGTGAGCCCAGTTCCCCAGGGGGTTTGCAGGCGGCTCAGGGCCGGGCCGTGGGAAGGTGAGGTCCCCGCGGTAGCCCTCCCCGATCAGCAGAGGGGCTCGGCGCAGGCCATCTAACCTCTCCAGCCTCTGTCGCACGACACACAGACCGCCCTCCTCCACCTTGGACATTCGACGCCAGGTATGGAACGTGTATTGGAGCCCCCGCCCCGAAGGGGCACCCGGGGTCCTCCCACGGCGCTCCCTGCACAGCCAGCCGCCATCAGGGGGCGCTATAGGGCCCCAGCAAGCAGGACCCCCACTGCCGCGGTGGCTCACTCCCATAGTGGATGGAAAATGGACTGAAGCTTGGCAGATTCTGCCCAGCAGGCTGTGGCAGGTGTCGGGCCGCCTGGAGGCCAGATGGGCCGTGGGCGACGGGCCCCGCCTGTTCCCCCTCTCGACCGTCCCCTCCCCCGCCTCCCGCCGGCCCATCCCCCCCCCCCCCCCCCCCCCCCGCCACTGCACCCACTACGCCCGCAGCTGCCGCGGCCTCTGGGCTGCATCTTGCAGTCACTTGTTGTTGTCCAGGAGACTTTTATCGAATTGCATCCAAACTGTGGTTTGATGGAGGAAAATACAAAGGGAGAAGACTCAGAAACTGTCACCAAGTGAACACCCATCAGCCAGCCGGTGTCAAGCCCGGGGGTCCCCGGATGCGCGGCCGGGGCAGCGGTCCCTGCCGGGTGCCCGTGAGCGGCGGGGGTCGGGCGGTACGGGCGCCGTCCTGGAGGGTGTGAGGATGCGCATGCCCAAAGAAGGGGCGCCGCGCGGCCAAGTGTTCGGTGCCATGTGCCGCGTGACCGCACGTGTTGACGGATGTGAGTTTCACGCGTGTGAAACGTGTGCGACCCGTGTAGGCGTGGGGCACAGATGGCCCGTGCGCACGTCTCAGGCGCGTGCTGGCTCTGTGTGTATCTGGGTGCCCTGCCTGTGTGCCTGGGGTTCGTTCCGGAGGCATGTTTGCTCGGGGCCTGTTTCGTTCACTTGGTACATCATCAGGGGCTCAGCCCCACGCATAGACTTTTCTGTACCAAGTAATCAACTTAAAAGGGGGCAAAGTCACAGTTCTAACAAATTCGGAGAGGCCGGGCCCTATGATTGACAGGGGTGTGCTCCCCAGGGCCGCGGAGGTACGTGGGGACACGGGGTTGGGGGGGAGGGGATTCTCAGGACAGCCCGCAGTCTCTGGAGGCACAGGGGTAGGGGCCAGCCGCCTGGGCGGGGCAGTCATGGCCCCATGCCACAGTGTACCCAAGCTAGAGGGGTGTGGGCATCTTTATAAGGAGGTGCGGCCGGGGGTTTAGGCTGCGAAGTGAGGGAGGGGATCACATAGAAGAAAGCAGATGGACGCAGGCAGACAGGGAATTGAGGAGAAAAAGGCCAGATGAGACACTTGTGATCTAAGGAAGTGGGGCTGCGGGGGCCCAGGAAGACAGGCCCCTAGTTGACTGCACCGTGGCCCTCCGTGCCTGAAACCCGCCCCTCCCCACCCAGACCCACGGCCCTTTCCAGGCGGCCCCCTGGAGGTGATCTCACCTTCTCCCCAAGCATAACGTGTCACACCCCCCACCTCCACTGCGGGCCCCCAGGTGATCCCCTTCAGTGCACCCTTGCCCTGGGCTCCCTGGAGGGCAAGGCTGGCTGCGGACCGCCCTCTGGCTTCTCTGATTCCGGCCGCTCCTGTGCTCATGCCCGGCCTGCAAAGCACAGCGGTGTTTGACAAGAAGGTGGTGCTGGGGAGGGCACCCTGCCCCACGGTCCCCTGGGGCAGCTCCGCACTTGCGGCCCCAGCAGGCACCACCTAAGTGCAGGGCAGAAATGCAAATGGCACCCCAGCCACACAGGCCTTCTGGAGGGACACTGCTGCCATTTCCCTGCTGCCCCCCGGCCCCCGGCCCTGTGCCAGGGACCCTGGACCTCCGTCCAGCAAGAGGAATATCAGTCCTCACCCCCCACCCAGGCCCTTGCTCCCGATTTCACAGAAGTCTGCAAAACCCCTTGGAGAGGAAACAGAGAGGTGTGTTTCTGGGAATGAGGACAGAAGGGAAGGTCTGTCTCAGGTGCACGCGAAGTGAAAGGCAGAACAGACTGAGATTGAGTCCACAGGAAGGACAGCAACCCAGTCGACCTGAGTTAGATAAAGACGTCGTTGGGGCCCTCGGCCGAGGGCAGAGGGGCTGGGGTGTGCCGGGGGCTCTGGTCTGTGGGTGGCGGCCTCACCCATCATTTGGGGCAATCCCAAGGGAGATCAGTAGCGAAGACGACTAGCTCCTAGAGCTGAGCTCTGGGACTCTGGAATCCCTCGGAGGTCCCGGTGGCCCTTGTTCCTCGGGGGGCCCGCCTCCGGGAATGGGAACAAAGGCGTTCCCCGCCCTGGCCTGTGCGCATCAAGCTTTCGTGCTGGAGAAAATCCAGCTCTGGCCAAGAGAAGGGGAGTTGTAGGCAGCGGAATGACAGGTTACGCCAGAGGGTGGAGGGGCAGACTGCGGGGGCAGGGCGCCTCCCGGGCCCGGGAGGTGATGGTGTCTGGGTACGGTGACAGAGGGCAGCGATCACAGTGACACTTATTTACAGGCCCCTTTCTGCGTGCCCTACACGTTAGCACAGGAATCCTTGCAACAGCCCAGCACGGGAAGCAGCATCATTACCCCCCCCCCCCCAACTTCTGTGGAAGACAAAAGACCCCTCAGCAGCCGGGAGGGTCTTGTTCCCCCGGTTGGGGGTGCTGAAAAAGCTGCCTCTTCCAAGGTCATGGCTTTCAGGGGTACCGCATCCCGTGACTCATCGGTGAAGGGCACAGACCCAGGTGGGCCGGTCACCCCCACACCAGGCGACTCTGAGAGCCCATCCCAGCTCCAGAGCGTCCCGTGTGGCTGGCCGAGGACTTCGTGGGGCCCTATCCCAGCCCCCCAGGGCTCCTTCCACCCACCCCTGCTCGTCTTTCCACAGGTATTGGCCCCAAGGGCACCCATGATAAACTGACAAATGTCCTGCGGTCACTCTTTGTGTGGGGGTCCACCCAGCGTCTCAGCCCAGCCCTTTCTGTGCTCACCCTGCCCGTGGCGACCCGTCCCCACGGGAGCCGCTCCCAGGCCAGTCCCCGCCTGGAGGGAATGACGGCCAGCGGTGCCCGGGCAGACGTCAAGGCCTGACTAACCAGCACAGCAAATATTGACTCCTCGTGCTGGCGCCCCTGGGGACCATCTCCTCCAGACTGTTGGGGGTGGGGCAGCTCGGACACCGGCTCCCCTCCGGGAAGGCAGATGCGTGGTTCGGGGAGAGAAGCCCTGTGTTCCGAGTGTCCCGTGCATCCCCTTACTGAGCACTTGCTTGCTGAGTGACTGTCCATCCACACCGAGCACCCAGGCTGTGGCCAGAAGCTACGGGCACGTCACGTGCGCCCATGCGGTGAGAACATGTCACCGGAGACTTGGCTTGGATACGCTTTGATCCCCACTTGCGGCCGACTGACAGGCCCCTCTCTGGAGCCGGGCCCCAGTCCCGGGCTCCCCTGGGTGGGAGTCAGAGAGCTGGGGGTGGGGTGTAGCCAGACACCTGGGAGCATCCCTGACCTGCCCATATATCCCCCCTGTGTGTCGTTTCCTGTGCAAACCGCCCAGCATCTCAGCAGTGGACTCGGCCGATGTGCCTGGCAGGTGTGTGTGTGTGTGTGTGTGTGTGCAGCCCGCCCTCCCAGGACCCCCTCTCCTGGGCTGCTGAGCCCCACCCCTGCCTGCACCCCCCGTTCCTGCTGTACTCACCCCTGGCCGTTTCCACACGAAGGGGATCTGGGGCCTCTCACTGTAGAAGAGAGAGGAGCTGTCGGCTGGGAAGTCTGCATCCTCAAACAGGATGCCCTTCTGCACACACTCCTGCCTCAGCTGCTCGAAGCTCTGGCCCGAGGAGTGGGTGGCGCGGGCGTCCTTGGGAACTGGGTGCTTCTGGGGCCCTGGGGACCGATAGAGGTAGGGCATGGCTGCTCCCCTGGCGGGTGGGCTCCTGATAGGTGGGAAGAAGCAAGGCGACTGTGTCAGCCAGGAAGGAGCCAGCTCGGGGGCACCAGGGCTGAGTGGCCCTTGGCCTCCACCTGTTTGCCTGGGAACCTCCCCGACACGACGGAAAGCAGGCACGCCCTGATGGCAAACTGTGGAGAGGGCTCTCTGCCCTCCCTCCCAGGGCGCCTGCAGACCCAGGGGGAGCAGTGAGCCTGCGCCGATTCTGCTTCATGCACCACCGGGGAGACCCCGTGGGAGAGGATTGCGTTATGGGGAAAGAGGGCAAGAGGGCCGCTGCGTGAAGCCCCTGCTCTTCTTCTAAACACTTTACAAGGATTTCTCTGCGATTCTCGATATAGTCACGGTCGGCGTTGGAGTCACAGGGTCTTGCGTTAAAAGCCTGGGACGAGGGTTTTTACAGGACCCCCCAGTTCCCAGGAGTTTCAGCTTAGTTCCACACACTTTCTGTCGGGTGGACCCTGCCTCTTGCTGTACCGGGAATGTGTAGACCTCAAAGTTGTGACGCATGGCTTGAACTTCCAGTTTTGCCTAGGGTGACCTTGGACAGTCTGTGCCTGTTTCCTCGGAGTCAGGACAACAGCCAGGCAGACAGGTGTGACAGTATGAGGGTCATCCATTTCTGGTGGCACCTCCGTCAAGGAAATGATCACCAGCCCAGGTTTCTGAGAATTTCCCCTTCAAATGCCCCAGGGGAAGTGAAATTCAACACCGACCACGCCATTTAATGTGGGGCCTTCCCCACGCGCCAGGAATTTGGGTCCTTATTCCATTCCCATTATGTGGATCTCTGGACAGGGGTCTTTTCGCCTGGATCTCTCCCGTGGACTGAAGGAACCAGTTTTTTGCTTTTGGGTTTTTTTTTTTTGTCTTGTTTTGTTTTGTTTTTTTTGTACGTTTCTTGTAATAAGTTCTGCCTGCTGGTCTCTAGCCCAGAGACACGGGTGGCTCTGAGCCCCGTAGGCCTCACAGGGCCCATTCGTCATTTTAGCTGTATTTCCTTCCCCTTGGCAGAACAATCTGCTGAAGTGAATTCTAAATTAATTGATCCTTAGCGGGCCCTCGGGGGGCCTTCCAGTCCTTCCCTCCGCACACTTGGCCTGCAACGAATACGTTTTGCTCTCCTTTTTCCAGAGCAAGCCCGGGTGTTCGTGCATGGGACAGAGGGATGCAAGGATCATATCTGGGGGTGGGGGGGGGGGAGTCTGTGACGCCTCTGGGCAAAACTCAAGAACCAATGGTCTGAACCCTCACCCGGGTGCAGCCCCTTGGTCCTCGGACTCCAGTGGGCTCGGACATTACCACAGGGCAAACTTGTCACAAGTGCACAAAACAGATTTGATCCTGTACCGGGGGTTGTCCTGGTTTCCACGCCTGGCTCAGCAGGCGATGGGTGCCGTTCAGGGCCGGCCACCTGCTGTGTGGGGAGGGGTGGAGGAAGACACCAGAAGGCAGGTGAGCCAGGGCGCATGCCCAGTGTGCAGGTGGGAGGGGCGTGGCTTGCGCCAGCCAGGGGCGGTGGGAGGGACTGGTGGGAAGGGACAGGTTCTTTTCGGAGGGTTAGTAGTGTCAGGCCTTCCTCGTGGGGTGCTGGGACCCCGACCCGAGTACAAGAACAGATGAGGGGTAGACCTAGACGTTCAAAACTTTGGATGCGATGGGAGGAAAATGCCCTCCTCGTTGCTGGTGGGAGTGCAGGGCGTAAACTGTTATAAGCACTTTGGACTGTGGCTTATTAAACTCCATCAAAGGGGGCGCCTGGGTGGCTCAGTCGGTTGAGCGGCCGACTTCCGCTCATGTCATGATCTCCCGGTTCCCGAGTTCGAGCCCTGCGTCGGGCTCTGTGCTGACAGCTCTGAGCCTGGAGCCCCGTTCAGGTTGTGTGTGTGTCTCTCTCTCTGCCCCCCACCCCCCGGCTCGTGCTCTGTCTCTCTCTCTCTCTCTCTCTCGAAAATAAATAAAGATTTAAAAAATTAAAAAAAAAAAATTACAAACGCCCAGACCCCCTGAGCCATCCATTTCCTCCTAGCAACTTCTCCAGCAGATAGACCCACACCCATGCAAAGGGAAAGACGGTGCCCGCTTATTCATTTCACCGCCACGCTGTTGACTTTAGAGACCAGCAAGTTCCACGGTGTCAGCACGGAACCGTCTGCGGGGCTCGAACCCTGGCTGGTCTCTCGGCTCTGCCCCCTCCACCCCTGGTCAGGGCAACGCCTCGGTGGTAAAGGTGACCCTTCCTTCTCAGCCGTGGAAATGGTCACCGCCGGGCTGTCCAGCGTCATTCGAACCCCCTTCTGGCAACTAGGGAGCTTCCCCTCTTAGAAACCCCATTTCCTGGACCCGATTCCCAGGTCTTCCTCGCTGCCCAAGGCTACGTAACTCAAGCTCAGATGCACCTCAGATGCCCCCCCCCCCCCCCCCGGGAGAGACTGGTTCCGAGCGACAGGTGGAGAAGCAGGAGAGAAGGAATTTGTTTTATGGGTGTTGTCGGTGCAAGGCGCTGGTGGAAGCATTCTGGGCCTGATGGCCTGTGTGCGGCAAGCTTTCGGTATCCTGTGTCAGCCTCCAGCGTGTCGGCCTGTGACACCAGGTCTCTGCCGGCCAGTGACATTTCTATAAAGAAGCCTCATGATGGCGCTGGCCATCGCATCCGGCTTTGTTCTGGGCCTCTGGCTTCCCTGTACCCTTTCACCAACGTTCTTTTGCTTTTTTTTTCCTTTAAAAACTTTTAAAAAATGTTTATTTTTGAGAGAAAGAGACAGAGCGTCAGCAAGAGAGGGGCAGAGAGAGAGGGAGGCACAGAGTCCCACGCAGGTTCCAGGCGCCGGGCCGTCGGCACAGCGCCCGACGCGGGGCTCGAACTCCCGGACCGCGAGATCATGACCTGAGCCGAAGTCGGATGCTTAACCGTCCGAGCCCACCAGGAGCCCCACTTTTGCCGCTGTGGCTTGCAACTAGGAATCCTGGGGCCGGTGGAAACCCTTGGCTTATCTGCACGTGGTATCCGGGTCCCGGAACCTGGGTGGGCTCGCAGGCCCCCCTCTGCCTGAACAGCCTCGGTGCCCCTTCTTGTCTGGTACCCACACAGGCCCCCTGTGAAGCTGTCTGCTCCCACAGAAGCAAACGGCACCCGGCGCAGAGAGCACTGTTGGCAGAGTCCCCTACAAACGTTTGGGGTTTTCTATTGCTCTCCGTCTGCAGGTTGAACCGAGAGGAGTGTTGGGTGGGTGGAGGCAATGACTTCAGAGGTGGAACTCATTCTCACCTTTGACTTCTCCCCACCGCCCCCCCACCCCACCCCACCCCATTGCCAGGAACATTTCCCACTTCCTCTCCGTGCCCTGTGGGAACTTTTCTTATGCCCTTACACTCCTTCTCTTGGACTTTTTGACTTAGAGAGGGGGTTCGATGACCTTAATATGCCAGGTTTGGTTTTGGGTATGTAAGGTAGCTCAGGAAGTTTAGAGAAAATGCTTTCTCAACTGACTAAATATGCTTAGCTTCAGACTGTTTCCTCACTGTGGACTTAATCTCTGTCTGGGAGCTCAGGGCTGGGCCCTTGGCTGGCTTCTGTCCTTGTCAGGTGATTGTCAATGTGGCCACGGAGGTTTTGCAGCCGCTCTGGTAAGAGGAGGGTCTGTGTTCCCAGCCTGAGTCTGGGCCCGGCCTGCGAGCTAGTCTGCACCGGGACACGGTTGCAGATGCACTGACGTGTGAGTTCCCGGGCCCCTGGACACCCTGGGACTTCTGCCCGGTCCTGAGAACCCTTGTAGCACCGTGTCCACAAGCCCTGGCCAGTGTGCTGCTGCGCGAGGGGCCGCGGGGAGAGAGGGTCCAGCCATCTCGGCTGTCCAGAGCCATCCCAGCTCCGTCGTGCCCTTCCAAGCCAGCTCTGGTGGAGATAGCAGAGCCCGCCCAGAACAGGAAGCCCGGCTGAGCCCGATGTGAAACACCAACCACGGACTCATGAAGGACCATGTGCTGTTTAAAGCCCTTCAGCTGGAGGTGGATTGTTATGCAGCGAAAGCTAACTGATACACCTCCCAGGAAACAATAAATATGGGAGCCGTCATCCTGAGGTAGCCAGGAGCTCAGCATGACTGGGGGGGTAAACACCCACTGGTTTGGGATTTAGCGTTGAAAAAAAGATCCCTGGGGGCGCCTGGGTGGCTTAGTGGATTGAGCATCGGACTCTTGATTTTGGCTCAGGTCAAGATCCCAAGGCGCGTGGGATCGAGCCCCACGTCTCTCTCGTCCTCTGCCCCGCCCCCTGACTCATGCGCTTTCTCTAGCTAAAGAAAAAAAAACAAGTAAATAAATAATTTTGAAAAATCCCTGTTACGCATCATTTTCTAAATCGGATAAATTTGGTCTGGGGAGCCTCGGTGGCTCAGCCGGTTAAGCGTCCGACTTCAGCTCTGGTCATGATCTCACGTGAGTTCGAGCCCCGCGGCGGGCTGTGGTGCTGACAGCTCGGAGCCTGGAGCCTGCTTCGGATTCTGTGTCTCCCTCTCTCTCTCTGCCCCTCCCCTGCTCACTCTCTCTCTCTCAAAAATAAACATTATATAAATAAATAAATTTGGTCTGAGCTCCCAGTCTGCAGAACTGATGAGAAAGGTCAGCTCAGTTCGTTTTGGGGAGGGCTCTGCTGAGGGTTGTACAAGGTCTCCACAGGTCGACCCAGGAGGGCTGGGGGTCTCTCAGGGCAGTCACCGCCAGAGCTAGAGAAACTCTCCCCTGTGGCATTGGTCCCCTTGGCTCTGTGAGGGTGTAAATTGTCCTGACCCTAATTCCTCTGCATAAGATCCCTTATCTCAGATGTTAATCCCCACCCCCCACCCCCGCCCCATTCTCCGCTGGATCATCCAACGGAAACATGGATTGGGGTGAGTCTGGAAGATTCCTTCCTTCGTTTCCAGAGATACTATGGGGGATTTGCTCTGCAAGGATCTGAAGGATCCTTCTATCCTAAGTCCAAGCACCACATCAGGCACCCTCTGATGCACCAGAGGAATTATCCCAGAACGTCCAGGCAGAACACTCAACTGTCCTCGATCGTCCCAAATCCAGGACGCCTCACAATTACTTACACAGCCTGTCCCAGGGGCCTGGGATGCGTCCAGCTTAGCTTTGAGGAGCCCTTGGATTTACTGGAACATCAGACATCATGAACCTTGATTTTATTTTGAGCTCACTTTTAGGGAGATTGGAATAAGGGAGGCCCGAAGCCCCAGGGGACTTTGAGAACAAGTCACATGGCTCTGGGCATGAATAATGCGGAGTCGGGAATGTCCTAAAGCATCTCCCATCGTGTAGGAGGTAGGACAGTCACCCGTAGCCACCGGAGGCAATTTTCGTGCCTGTCCTACAGGTTCCTGTCACCTGGGACTTTTTTCTGCCCAGTCAGCAGAGTCCAAAGACATCTGTTGTGTGAGAATCTACAGCTAAGATTCTCTGGTTGTCATTCGCAACCCTGCCGGCTAGGCTGGCCCAGGGACGCCAAACCGGAAACCCCGAAATAATCTATGGTCCCTGCTCATTTTTCTAGGTAGAAAATCCACAGTTTTCACCGGATTCCCCAATGAGCTTGTTTCCCTGGAGTTAAAAACCACTCATCTCCAATGTGGCATCCACATCTACTGCTGTTGTGATTTTTGAGATTCAGTAACACAAAACGATGATCAGAACCAAAAAGATACTTTCTCCTCACATCTATCTTAGTATTATCAACGATATCATATGTTTGGGCATTTATTGTTTTACAGGGAACACTGATGAAATCATGGCTCGAGAGAAGCAGGAGCATAGTGACCACAGCATCATTCTTGTGAATTACTGCTGACAAACAAGGTTCTTTGCTACCAGAGGTCAAAGCTTGTGTAGCTTTTCTGTAGCTGAAAGGGAAGGAATAAAAAAAAGAAAAATCCTCTCATCGTAGGCATTTGCACATTTTCCACAATGCTGCCGCGTTTATTAAAATAATTAAATTGAAAAGACCCCCATTTGCGCCCTCTCTTACATCACACACCCAGCTGCATCTTTAGTAATTGGCACGGATTTAATTCCCGTCTCTTTCCGTGGTAGAGGTTTATCTTCCTGCGTCTCATCTTTCGTCACTTTTCGTTTCGTCTTTTGACACATCGTGTTCAGATTCTCGTAAGTTGTCTTCTCCCACGTTGGGAAGGGAGCCATGAGGCAGCAAACACATGCCACGTTTGCGCAGGATGAATGGCTCAGGAGAAGAACTATTTGTCTCCTCTGAGCTAACGGCCTTCATAAAATCTCAGAGCGATCCTTGTGCTCCAACTTGCAAAGGGGATTTATTAGCTCAGGCTCCCATGGAAAGATAATTTATAAAGTCGCTGACTGTCAGTCCTAGCTATAAGGACATAAAAGAATATAATAATCGCTTCTTTTTGATGGGGCTCTTGTCATCAGAGTACTGTGGTAGGAGCTGCCACGGTAACAAGTTCGATTACGATGTCTGATTTATAAATAGAGGTTCCTGCTTAACTTAGGGAATTAAAAAATGCGTGAGCTTCTGGGGACGTAAAACTTTGGAAACTGGTCCAGCAGTTCCACAAACGGTTAAACACAGTTACCGTGGGACCTAGCCACCCCACGCCTAGGCATCATCCCCCCCCCCCAAAAAATGAAAATATATGTCCACACGAAACCTTGTTCATGAGTGGGTATAGCCATATTATTCACAATAGCCCAAAGGTAGAAACAATCCATATCAACTGCTCAATGGATAAACAAAATGTGGTATAGCCACACAGTAGAATATGAGCAGGTCATAAGAAAGAATGAAGTGAGGACACTTCATGCTCAACTGCAGAAACCGTGGAAATGTTGTGCCAACTGAAAGGAGCCAGTCACAAAAATCCACATATTATATACTATAGACCGAACGTCTGCGTGTCCCCCGCCCCCCCACTGCCAAATTCATGTGTTGAAACCTAACCCCCGATGCGATGGTATTTGGTGGTGGAGCCTTTGGGGGTGGTTAGGTCATGAGGGTGGAACCCTCATGAATGGGATCACTGCCCTCTGCAAGAGGTTCCAGAAAGCTCCTTCGTCCCCTCTACCATTGGGGGCGCAGTGAAAAGACGGTCATCTGCGAACCAAGAAATGGGTTCTCATCAGACACCCGATCTGGCGGTGCTTTGAACTTGGGACTTTCTCAGTTTCCAGATCTGTGACAAAGAAACGTTTGCTGTTCAAGCCACACAGTCTGCGGCATTTTTGTTACCAGCCCAAGTGGACCAAGATATTCTAGGATTCCGTTCACGTGGATGACCAGAATAGGAAAATCTGTAGAGACAGCAAATAGGTTAGCGGGTGCCTGGGGCTAGGGGAGAGCAGGGGGTGGGGGTGATAACTATAGGATCCGGGGTTTCTCTGCTGCGATGAGAATGTGCTGAAACCGGCTGTGGTGATGGTTGCACATACCTAATAAACATTGTTGAATTGTGTCCTTGAAGTAGGTGAATTGTGTAATGTGTGAATTATATCTCAATGAAGCCGTTTGTGAAAGGTGTGTGTGACTTCTGTGCTTCATTTTGCCCCTGATACTGTTTTATAAAGTTATGTGCTGCAAATGTGATCTAGGTTTTAATAACAGTAAAAGCAGTACAAGCAATAACCATCATATAGGATTCCTGGCCATCCCCTGCACGCAGTCCTGTACGTTCTCCTTCAAGTTATGCAGATCAATGCATGTAAATCAGGCAGAAAAGCATTTACCAGAAGAGCTCGGGAAGCCCAGAAAATGGACAATGGCTGGCAAAACTAAGAACAGAACACAGAGGTGAGCAGGAGGTGGGGTAGATCCAAGAGCAGGGAACAGGAACATTCTAAAAGCAGGGTTGGAAGCCGGGATGAATGGGACCCAGCTGTCCCCACCGTTCACACCCCTGTGCTTTGGATTCAGGCTTCAGATGACTGCCCGTTAGCCTAAGGAGGGCAGAGTTTCCAACTAAAGACCCTTCCAGATGCTACCAAAGAACCACAGGGGTCCGGGTGCCGAAAAGAGACCGGAGCACACTGCAGTCTCCAGGGACATTTTTGGTTCGGTCCAGGGCGAAACTTGCAGCCCCATCAGGAAATAGAGCTTCCAGAGTTTGCAATTTGGCCCCAAAGTACTGCTCGCAGAATCCCATTAGATAGTGTAGAGGCATGTGGCTGAGTTAGGAAAAATAAATCTGGAGCAGAGAAAACATTTAATTAAACCCTGAATATGCGAGTAACATACTCCCTCCTTGCTCAGCCCCTGTTTGTATTTTGGACCAGTGTTCATGCTCCAGATGTGGTGAAAATCCTGGGGAAACAGAAATGTTTGAAATGATTTTTCTGATCGAGACCAAAACAATGAGAAATCAATCAAGTTAAACAACAACAACAACAACTTTGCGTTAAACTTTACATATAAAGAATGTGTTTCAGAGTTCGGAGGCAGAAAACTATTTTAGGGGCTGAGTATTACTAAACACACATGTTTTCTCAGCTGCATCAATAGATGAAAGATACGCAAAACCTTTGGATTTAGGGTATCGTCTTTCTTTGAGTTTTGATACCTTTTTCCAAACTCCCCTACACGTACATGAGGCATTTTTATTTCATTTTTGTTTTTATTTTTTTTAATGTTTATTTAGTTTTGAGAGAGACAGAGCACGAGCAGGGGAGGGGCAGAGACAGAGGGAGACACAGAATCCGAAGCAGGCTCCAGGCTCCAAGCTGTCAGCACAGAGCCCGACGCGGGGCTCGAACCCACGAACCGTGAGATCATGACCTGAGCCGAAGTGGGATGCTCAACTGACTTGAGCCACTCAGACGCCCCGTGGCATTTTTCTTTTAAATGGTAAAGTCAGGGTCCTGGGAAGAAATAGGCAATATACCCAATGGGGCAACTGAGAAGAGTTTAATCAATGAACTATTTACCAAGATGTGGGCAGGGAAAACACAGTAGGTTGAGCTGGGGCTCAACCTTGGAGCAGCAGGGGCACCTTTGGAACCTCCACATCTGGGGGGGGGGGGGTTGGTAGGGGGGTAGTTCCAGGATGGGGGTGGTGGGCAGGATAAATAATGATCATCTCCCCCGCTGGCAACGACCAACTGGAAGCCTGGCCAAGGGAGCCCTGTGACACCATCCATGTAGATCAGCCTCCCGGGGGACAGAGCAGGGTGGCGAAGGCTGGAAAGTCCATCTAGAGGGACAACCGGATCAGCCAGCCCAAAGACCCAACGGCTCAAAGGGGTTCGGGCCTCCGACAGTGGGGCAGGGCCTGGGTGGGGGGGCCGAGCGGGACAAGGGTGGCACTTTCCCCTCACGTAACCTCTGTACTGAGGTTTTCAAAAGGACCGTCGATGAATTCTGACAATGATTTTAAAATAAAAAGTTAAAAATAGTAAACACGGCTTAGAAATCATTTAGTTAGAGGTAAGCAATGACGCCTTGGGTCTGCTCTGTGAAGGAGAAACAGCCTAGCCGATTGTTTATAGAATGTACGAGTTACATTCTTCACCGGAGACTTTTTGTGGTAAAATACGTGTAACATAAAAGTTACCGTCTTAACCATTTTTGAGCGTACAGTTCGGTGGCTTTAAAGTACATTCACCAGGGGGCGCCTGCGGGGCTCAGCTGGTTAAGCATCCGACTCTTGGTTTTAGCTCAGAGGGTCGTGATCTCGTGGTTGGTGAGTTCGAGCCCCGCTCGGGCTATGCCGGCAGTGCGGAGCCTGCTTGGGATTCTCTCTCTCTCTCTCTCTGCCCCTACCCTGCTTGCTCTGTCTCTCTCAAAAATAAACAAACTAAAGTCCATCCAAAATGCCGTGTTGGCCATCACCCCCATCCACCTCCAGAGCTTTTTCATCGTCCCAAACTGACACTCTGTGCCCATGAAACAACAGCTCCCCATTCCCGATCCCCCAGGCCCTGGCAACCACCATCCCGCTTTCTGTTACTGCGAACTTGACCTCGTATAAGTGGAATCACGCTGTATTTGCCCTTTGGTGAATGACAGTATTTCACTCAGCACGATGTCTCCAAGGTCCATCCATGCGTAGCCTATGTCAGAATTTCCTTCCTGTTTGAAAGCAAGCAATCTTCCATTGCGCATACATCCCGCTTTGCCTATCCGTTCATCCATCGGTGGAGACCTGGATTGCTTTCGCCTGCTGGCTGTTGTGAACCAAGCACAGGGAATATAAAGGAAACAAACATAATGCAAACACACTCATACACAAAGTCCAGTGTGTGCCTGTGACCCCACCAGGGGTCATCCATACGACGACGAAGGATCATCCGTATGAGAGAAATAGAAAAATCGTGTGCCGCGTGTGTAAGAGACGGGATGAGAAGCTTCGACGGATTTGAGTTCAGCTCCATAGAAGTGGATCCCAGGCTGCTGCCTGAGCCCTGTCTCTCACCTCGCGGGGGAGGGTGGTGTCCCTGAATGTCTGGTAGAATAAGTCTTCAGAAGGTGGACTCCGGATGGACAAGATAGAAGACAGGGCACGGGGGTGACCCAGTGGGAGGCCAGCCAAGATGAAGACTCCAGTCTTCATCATAGTGGCCCTCCAGTGGCCCCACCAAACCAGATGTCACAAGCGGGCAGAGCCTGGGGTGCCGCAGTTGTGGGAATCCACGTGATCAGAAGAGTTCACCCCGTCTCGCCTCGTTGCCACGTTTTCCAGAGGAGAAGTCAGTCCTTCAAATGCTTCCTATATTCACAGAATAGTAAAGGTGCCATTTTGGCATGACCGGGTTTATTACCTTGTAGCAAATGAGACAGCTTTTTGGGGGTGCGGGTGCAAACAAATCTCCTGGTAAGAACAACAGCCTTATGACCAAAGGGGCTCGTGGGGTTTCCTGATGGTATTTTTTCACAGGTACTTGCTTTCACAAGCTTTAGCCTTTAGATCTTTTGTCTGTTTTAAACTGGGTGAGCACGTACAGGGCGCCTGGGTGGCTCAGTAGGTTAAGGATCTGACTCCTGGTTTCGGTTCAGGGCACGATCTCACAGTTTGCGAGTTCCAGCCCCACCTCGGGCTCTGTGCTGACAGCGCAGGGCCTGCTTGGGATTCTCTCTCTCCCTCTCTCTCTGCCCCAGGCGTGCTCTCGCTCTCTCTCTCAAAATAAATAAATAAACTTTAAAAACTAAACTAAACTAGGTGAACGTGTAAAAGTGTGCTTGGAAACAACTAGTAACGACCTGGGTTTAGGAGCTGACAGAAATATCCTATCATTTCAATCAGAAGGAATTTTCACAAAAAAGGGCTGAATTTTAATAGGCCAGCTATTTGTTTGAGCCCACCCACGCCCGGGGTGGTTTTAGGTACCTCCCTGCATTCCTTGTGCTCATTCTGTCCACCGAGAAAGCCAGGGCTGATCCCCCTTGGTGGGCACACCGATTTTTAAGACCTCCCTGTGGCCAGACACTGTTCTAGGTGTTGGAGATATTGCAACAAACAAATTCAATGCTCAGCGAGCTCATCATACGTAAAGCAATACACAAACAAGATAGTTTCATGTGATGCTTATTGGTACAAAGGAGGGAAAGAGGTGTCCTGGGATAAGGTGGGAAGGGACGTGTGGGGCCAGGGTGCTTCTCTGGGGTGCTCACGGAGACCTCTGAAGGGAGAAATTTGAACTGATAGGTGAGTAATGAGCCACTGCTCACAGATCTAGGAAGAAATCATGCTCGATAGCAGGCCGTATATGGTTTCCATGTCCAGGGGTTCAGGAATGAGGTCAGAGTGGTCGGAGCCCAGAGGACAAGGTGGGGCATGTAGTGGGGCTTAGAGAGGAAAGGCAGAAGTCAGGTTGTGTGAATGGCTCTGCGTGGCAAGGATTCTGATTTGTCACTAAATGCAAGGGCTGCCATTGGAGAGTCTTGCTCCTCGAGCGAATACGATGTGATTTACATGGAAGAAAGAACTCACTGCGTGCCGTGTGAATAACAGATGGCAGGAAGCAGGGAGTCTAGGAAGGTGGCCAGTGGGACCTCCGGGGGAGCCATGCATGCATTCGACCAGCGGTGATGGGGCACCACTGGGGACACTGAATCAGAAACAGGGTCTTCTCCCAACCCAGAAATTCTCTCCGCAGAGTAGTGGAGAAAGAAAATACTTTGATGAGAGAATAGGCATTAAGCCCGAATGTGATGGGCATCACAGGGAATCCACGAAAAGATTGCCGAACAGACACGACCATTTACACACACGTTCTCAAGACAGACGATAACTGGTCCTCAAGTAAGAGGACTTGGCACTGTTGGTCACGCAGAGTTCATCTAACTTTCCCTGGTAACTGGGGTGACCATCTGTGCTAGCTAAGTGGCTTTATCCAAAGGAAAGACACGCCTCTCACGTCTGTATGATGGGAGGTAATTTCATAACGTGGAGCCAGGCGCCACACACGTTAGTCTCCGACTGCACACAGGGCCTGGGAGACCAGGGCTCTGTGGCCCTTAATGTTTGCATTTCAAAAAGAAGAGAAAGTGTTGGCAATCAAGTTTTCTAGAAAACAGATGGTGGGGAGATCTCTTCTCCCATTCTCAACAAGGAGAATGGGGTCTCCTATTTATAATCTGAATTTGCCCTTACAGGGCCCTCGGTGTGTGGGAAACACTGCCCAGGAGCGCAGGGCGGCTGGGCTGCGGACTAGTTGGGCGCCATCAGGCTCTTGCTGGCTATGGATGAAAGTCCAGGGACAGATGGAAAATGGAGGTCAAAGGGCAGTGTGGGAGCCCAGCGAGGTAGATGGTGGGCAAAGTGCACGAGACAGAAGCCCTATAGGGCTCCGGGTCGGGTGGAGGGTCAGGTTGGCTTTGCGTTTCTGTTTGCAGTCAGCCCAGCCAAGTTAGCTCCTGCTCCAGCCTGTTGGCTTAAAAACCACATCCCCAGCTGCCCTTTCACGATTGGTAGCACACTGCGTGCCTAACACTCACATATGTTAGCCCATTTCATCCTCATTACGACTCTTGAGATAGGAATTTTTCCCCTGGGGACGGCAGAGGATGTAAAAATCAGCCTGCTATGTTCCCTAACCTTAAGTAAAGAGGATATGACACGAGAGCAAGAATAATGCAGGTGCCCAAAGCGCCAAAGCACCTATTATATGGTCTATCCTTTTACCAGGTGCCCTGTTATGGATCATGGAAATGAACTGGCAGATGTGAAGTCTTAGAAGGGTGACCTGTACATTAAAAGTGCTTAGCAAGCAGCAACATCTTACAGTTGTTGCTATGATTCACGGGTGACATCTTTGTGCGTAAATAGGACCTCGCCAGCCTGACATAAGACCCTTGAAGGCTGAAGAACTTCCTGTATTGTGCCTCCCAGTGGCAGGTCAGGACCTCATACAGAATACGTGCTCAATAGTTGTTCACAAAGGATGAGGGTTATTGGTCCCTTAGAAATGGCTAGAACTTGCCATTCCTCGCCCACACCCCCCACCCCCCACCCCAGCCCCCCACCCCCCCGCCGCCCTGCCAAAGCATGGTGTCTTTCTGGAGGATAAAAGTTCAACAGAACTTTGCATGTCCTCCTCAGTTATTTGCTTAAGGTTTCTCTTACTTCTCGAGCCTGTATTGATTATTTGAATTTTGCTAGAGAATTGTCATTATCACTTAGGTTTTTATGCTTCCGGGCATAAACCCTTATACAGTATTCTCTCTCAATTTCCTAATGTCCTTTGTAACTGCAGTCTGTTTATATGTGTTCAGTCAATATTTACTGACAGTCTGATCGATAGTTTTGGCTTATGATCATGGAAGAACCCAGCAAGTGTAGTTGGGTATTTGTCTCCGGGGGAAGATATCTGGGATTCACAGCTTGGATGCTTGGTGTTATGTGATGGTCTTTCTGCTCCGGCCTGGGAAATCACTGAAACTGGTTCAGGTATGAGAAGCAGTTCTTGGAACAGGAGATCACGAAGACTGGCGCAAGGAGTTGAAGAGAATTGTATCTTTCTCTGGCCTACCAACTTGAGGAAGAGAGATCATCCTCTTTTGGGCATCAGAGTCATACCTGAGCACCACGGTGGGATTTTAGGGCCCTCCAAGGCCTACAGGGGTGCCGATTTCATGCAACTTTGCCAGAAAGTCCGACCGTTCATCAGTCACAATGCCACCTTGACTCCAGAAGGCCGCCATTGTCATGACCACCTAGGAGAAAGGGAGAAGGGAGGACTTCCGGATGCCTGATCCAAATTCCTTATTCCTTGCCTTGAGATCCAAGGGAATGACATGAGGTGGAAAAACAAGGATGGGGGAGAGAGAGTGGCTGAGTTCACTCAGTAAGGCTCTGTGGAATGGGCAGGGGAGAAAACTGAAGACAAGAGGGAAAACGAGATGGCTGGTCCTGGGGACTGCTTGGAGCTCTGTGATTCCTTCAGTCTGAAGAACAGACACAGATGACTCTTGACTGAGTTATGGAGCAGGGATGTTTGGAAAGGGTGTGAGAAGAGATTCATGCACCTGTCAGACTCCCTTCTGTTGACTAAGGATACAACAAAGTAACGGAAATGGTCCGCCCAGCGAAATGTTTTTGTTCGTTTGTTTGTAAACATTGTAAGTACAAACCAGATCGAACCCTCTTCTTCTTTGGCTCATCGCATGACATCTTATACCCAGCCCTTATGTCCAGCTTGACCACTTGCCAGGGAGCTATTTTCACAAGGCCACTGGCCCCGCTGTTGGTGAGATGGGCAAAGCAATTGCGGTGGGTATGTCTCTTCCTAAGGAGGTTTAGCTCTCTCCACGACAGCCAGGGGGAGGCCCCAGTGGTGACCCAGGGGTCCCGGCCTCCACTGTAGGGCTGGCTCTGGCCAGCAGCCTTTGCCCACGCTCCTCCAGTGCCTGACTCCCCTGCCACCACCACCCCCCCCACGCACACTCTGACTTCTCCCCTCCTTCCTGTCTGCAGCTGGAAGTCGCTCCCTAATCGTTCTCTTCCCAAATTTCTTTGCAAAGTTTTCCATGGCAGAAAAGCTGATCATTAAGCAAATACTATTTCTGGCACTCGGTTTTCGCAAGAGATATGTCTCAGGCCCAGAAGGACAGCATTTCTGTCATCATAGCTCTGGCGCTTTGGTGGGAAAAGGGTGACAGCATTTTTCCATTGGACAGCCATTCGGTATCTAAACTTATTAAATGGGGAGCAGTACTGGGTTCTGTAGACTTTTCCCAGCCAAAAGAAACACTGGAGTCCAAGGGGCGCCTGGGTGGCGCAGTCGGTGAAGCGTCCGACTTCAGCCAGGTCACGATCTCGCGGCCCGCGAGTTCGAGCCCCGCGTCGGGCTCTGGGCCGACGGCTCGGAGCCTGGAGCCTGTTTCCGGTTCTGTGTCTCCCTCGCTCTCTGCCCCTCCCCCGTTCATGCTCTGTCTCTCTCTGTCCCAAAAATAAATAAAAAAAAAAAACATTAAAAAAAAAAAAAAAAAAAAACACTGGAGTCCGGCCACATCGCTGCAGTAACATAGGCGCAAGACGGTCTGCAGGGAGAAAATAGACTTAGAAAGTAATACCATCTGTATGTTCGCTCATGGTACCTCCGTCTACTGACACAGAAACGGAGCCTGTCCGGAACCATCTCCGAAACGCAGAGGAGCCCACACAACAAACTTAGGACACCCGAGAATGTTCCCTCTTCAATAGGAATACTGTAGTCAAACTGCCGTGACTACTGGTGACTTTTCATTGAAAACATATTTTCTGGAATAAAAGCCATTAATTTTATTCCATTAATCATTTTATTCCATTATTCCGTTAATGGCTTTATTCCATTAAGCCATTAATTTTAATTCATTAATCAATTTCTATTATATAGCGTCGTTAAATCATCTTTATTTTTCTTAAGTTAATGAAACATTTTCCATTTTTATTTCTCAAAAGGGATTTTCATCAGGATAAATTCTTTTCCATTTAAAATTTATCGTGAAGAGCGGATTAATCAATTCGCTCTGGTCCTCATCAAATTGTCTTGAGTACGGCAGCTGCTACCCAGAGTTTCCTTTTGTTTTTCTCTCCCCTACTCACCCTTTGGTCAAGTCCAATGTCTCAGGCAGATCTGAATTTGCCAATGGTATTTTTTAAAAATTTTCTGTCGATGACAAAGTTTGTAATGGGGAGTTCTAGCCATCGTCTGGATAGGTTATGTAAATCCTTTCTACCTGTCCTTTTCATCATGGGGTGGATAAAATAGGTCATCCAACTTTTTTTGAGTCATTTTGTTCAGAATTTTCTGGATAGTCCTCCATTCATGCCGGCATAAAATAATAAAATTATACACAAAATAGGTGCTGTAAGCACAGTAGATGTTTCCAACGCTAATATTCAAAGAAAAGGATGACAGACAAGTATAGATCTATTACCTTTGTCACTGACGATCTGAATTAACGACATAGATTAGGTTCCGCAAACTTTTTCTGCAAAGGGCCAGGTAATAAATATTTTAGGGCCATCCATACGTTCTCAGTTGCAGCCACTCCACTCCGCGGTTGCAGCCTGAAAGCAGCCATAGACTGTATGCAAACTAATGAGAGTGACTGGGCTCAATTAAAACTTTGTTATTTATATTTTTTTTTATGGAAGTGTAATTAACATACAATGTTATGTGGGTTTCAGGTGCCTGACATCGATTCAGCAACTCTCTACATTACTCAGCGCTCAACACCGTAAAGTCACCCGTTTGTTCTCTGTGTTTAAGAGTCTGGTTTTGTCTTGCTGTATTTTTTCCATTCCTCACATAAGTGAAATCGCACGGTATTTGTCTGTTTCTGCCGCACTTATTTCACTTCGCACGATACTGTCCAGATCCATCCATGTTGTCACAAATGGCAAGATCTGGGGCGCCTGGGTGGCTCAGTCGGTTAAGCGTCCGACTTCGGCTCAGGTCACGATCTCGCGGTCCGTGAGTTCGAGCCCCGCGTCAGGCTCTGGGCTGATGGCTCAGAGCCTGGAGCCTGCTTCCGATTCTGTGTCTCCCTCTCTCTCTCTGCCCCTCCCCCGTTCATGCTCTGTCTCTCTCTGTCTCAAAAATAAATAAACGTTAAAAAAAAATTTTTTAAAACAAATGGCAAGATCTCATTCTGTGCCTAATACTCCATTGTGTGGATACACCCCATCTTCTTCACGCACTCATCTCATCAATGAACACTCGAGTTGCTTCCATAATTTAGCTATTGTAAATAATGCCGCCGTAAGCATAGGGGTGCATGCATCCTTTTGAATTAGAAAGAAGTGTTTTCCTTCTTTTCAGGTAAATACCCAGTAGTGGAAACCCTGCCTCAGATGACATCTCTAGGTTTAATTTTTTTTTAATGTTTATTTACTTTGAGAGAGAGAAAGAGCGTGTGCGAGCGAGGGAGGGAGGGAGGGGCAGAGAGAGAGAGGGAGACAGAAGATCCGAAGCAGGCTTTGTGCTGAGGGCGCAGAGCCTGATGCGAGAGGCTCAGATCCACGAACCGTGAAATCATGACCTGAGCCGGTCAGATGCTTAACGAATGAGCCACCCAGGCACCCCTCTATTTTTAATTTTTTTGAGGAATGTCCATACTGTTTTCCACAGGGGCCGCGTGAATTGACATTCCCACCGACAGTGCACGAGGGTTCTCTTCTCTCCACATCCGTGCCACCACTTGCTAGATTTTGTATTTTGATTGTAGCCCTTGTGACTGGTGTGAAGTGACAGCGCACTGTCCTCCAACAAAACTTTATCTATAGAGCTGCGCTCCAGATTTGGCCCGTGTGCCATTGCCTGCCAATCCCTGGAACAGGTTAATGTTGTTCTATTACTTACTTTATCAAAGGATCCTTGACTTGCTGGGGTTGACCGTAGACTACGATGGATAGAGAGCTCCTGGAATGCACATTAGAAATGGTTTCTCTTCGCCCAGCCTCTCAGGATCAAAGCCTTGCACACCAGCAATATGTGTATCAGCAGGGTCATACCCAGTTTTCTTAGAGGAGCTCATCACCCTGTGGAATTAAGTCAAGAACCGTAAAACCTCCTGGGGAGGGATAAAGGGAAGATAATCGTATTTCCATCGTACAGAAAATGGAGGCAGGGGCACCCGGCTGGCTCAGTTGGTTAAGTGTCTGACTCTTGATTGCAGCTCAGGTCATGATCTCACAGTTGTGAGATCGAGCCCCGCATTGCTCGCGGAGCCTGTTTAAGGTTCTCTTTCTCCCTCTCCCTCTGCACCGCATCCCCCCCCCCCCAAATGGAGGCAGAATGACCCTCCAGACCTTCATCACAGGGTTAATTACAAATGGAGCATATTGTACGACAAAATAAAAACTAATTGCAAAGCACAGCATGATGCTAGCCTTGTTATTCATCCCAGGCTTCGAGTTTTCATGAACCTCATCTGGGCACAACAGATGAGGTTCTGAATTTAACTGGGAAATTGTTACACTCTAGACTTAGGTTACTCCCTTAAATACAAAAACTCCATGCGCAACGCGGGCCTTGATCATAACCCTGAGATCAAGAGTCGCGAGCTCTACTCAACCGGGCCAGCCAGGTGCCCCGTGTGTCAACTGTACTTAAAGAAAGAAAGAAAGAGAGAGAGAGAGAGAGAAAGACCAAATATCCAACTCAAACAAATGTGAAAAGGAAACCCCATTACAAAGAGGCTAAAGTTTGATGGGAAATTTACTGCACTCGGCAGAATTAAGTTTTTGGCCTCTCGGTGGGAATGAAGGTTATGTTATTAGGGATCAAGTCCCTATTACTAGCTGAACAACTACACATTGTCATCTACAAACGCTACTATTGTGCTCAAACAAGCAGAGGTCCAGAGACAGACAATTGTTGGCACTGGCTGGGCAGCTCTGGGCCAATCAAAAGCTCAGGTTTTCTCTAACATTCTTAGTTTGTCGGCCTTTGGTCTCTCTGTTTGTTGTGTCGCGGCTGCAAGATGGCCGGCCTGTCTGCGGACGTTACCCAACATTTGAGGGAGGAAGAAGGGGTAAAGTCTGAGCCACCGACTCTGCTTACACAAGGAAAGCAAAAAGACTCCCAGAAGCAAGCCCTCACATTTCTGTTCGTGTCTTACCAGCCAGAACCATCTTACTTGACCATTGATGTAATTAGTGGTTATCGAGGAGGCTACGAAAGTGGCTCATTACTTTTCCCAATTTCCACGCGGATGTGGACAAAGGACAAAGGTGGAAGGGGAGAGGAGAGGTCCACATCCAACAGCGTTTGGCATAAATTTCATTGCTACTTTTTACAACAACCCGGAACTGGATTCACTTGCTGTGTCACTTAATATTGAACCAGGTAGGAATAAATAACCCACTTCTTATGCATACAACAGTCATCGGCGACCAGGAAAAGCTGTTGGGCAGTCATCTCTGAAATACGCTCCAGTCCCAAGATTTCCCAGACTTTTGTTATCTCGAATCCACACCTCCTCCAGCCCGATCTTTGCTGCATCTAAATCAGCAGCCGCACCCACCATGCAAAGGCTGCGTACGGAGGTGTGCGGGGCAGGGTCCAGGGCATCCTGTGATGTCTGGGAGACCTAACAAGGAGAGCAGATGCCTCCTGGTGAGGTGGGGGAGGGGGACTATTTTGTTTTATTTACCAGGAGTCTAAAGCCCATGTGAGCTGAGAAACCCGTCTTCGCGTTTGAGTACTCTTTATTGGAAGGAGATGGACTTCTCCCTAATGAGCCCATTTTACAAACTGAGAGCCCAGAGAGCTGGTCTCCTGGCGCGGAGGAGCAGCGAGGAGGACTCACAAGTCGTGGAACGTGTCCTTGTCATAAAAAGAAAAACTTGGACGCGGGACAGGGCCCGCCTCCCTGCTCCCTCCCTGGTTCCAGTAAATGACGTGCTGTGTAGTCATGTGTCCCGGACCAGGCACATCCGTGGGACAAGAGCTCTGATGCAGGCAGAGGCAAGGCCCCCGTGAAATCATTAGTTTTGTCCGAGAAGCAAAAACAGAAACCCAGTTTCTGTGTTTACCCCACATTCTTTCCTTACTTCGTTCTACCTGGTTCAGAGTCCGATTGCATCACAGACATAAAGAAAGCATCTCCTACTTTCCCGGTTTGGCTTTGTTTTGCTTTAGAGTAGGAGTTTGTTTGTGTTTGTACCTTGGCTAGCTGGTTGGTCAGGAGGGGGGAGAGGGGGAGTTTTAACTCAGACTGATCCTCAGCTCAGTCCTCACCACAGTCCTCACCACAGAGTGGCCTTGACCCCCAGATGTCATCAGCCTGAGTGCATCGCTGCGGCCCAACGCTGCCTGCTATCCATGGCTCCCTTCGTGGACCCAGTTCTGAGGGATGGCTTACTCAATTTCATGGCCAGTATTTCCTCTTTGTTCAACAGCTCTCCTGGAGCCACAGATAAACTGTACCTAACTTCCACTGATGGAGTGAACACACGAGAAATTGTACCTGTTATTAAAAGAAAGAAAGAAAGGGGCGCCTGGGTGGCGCAGTCGGTTAAGCGTCCGACTTCAGCCAGGTCACGATCTCGCGGTCCGTGAGTTCGAGCCCCGCGTCAGGCTCTGGGCTGATGGCTCGGAGCCTGGAGCCTGTTTCCGATTCTGTGTCTCCCTCTCTCTCTGCCCCTCCCCCGTTCATGCTCTGTCTCTCTCTGTCCCAAAAATAAATAAAAAACGTTGAAAAAAAAATTAAAAAAAAAAAAAATAAATAAAATAAAAGAAAGAAAGAAGAAAGAAAAAGAGAGGGAAAAAGAAGGAAAGAAAGAAAGAAAGAGAAAGAAAGAAAGAAAGAAAGAAAGAAAGAAAGAAAGAAAGAAAGAAAAGGGAAAGGAAAAAAGAAAGAAAATAAAAGAAAGAAAGAAAGAAAAAGAAAAAGAAAGAAAAGAAACAGGAAGAAAGAAAAGAAAGAGAAAGGAAAAAAGAAAGAATAAAAGAAAGAAAGAAAGAGAAAGAAGAAGAAAGAAAAGAAAGAGGAAGAAAGAAAGAAAAGAAAAGAAAGAAAGAGAGAAATTGTACTATCAAAAAGAAATTGTTCTAAATCTGAACCAGGTCAAAAGTTTATAGCCTGTTTGGCTACTTCTTCTGGGAATAATTTATGGTCTGGATAAAATGCTCTAGCAATTTTCTGATTTATTTTAATGAGCTTGAAAGCCCGGCATCGAAAATTCACCCAGCCGATGGTCACCCTTGGGAGCTGATTAATGGCCTTTAACCAATCTCGAAAAAAGTTGACGCAGACATCCTTTACTGTGTCCAACTTAACAATGACTGCTTCCTTATTTTTTCCCCAATAACCTGTCATTACCAAGAGCGAAATTTCTGCTGAGAGACCTCTCTCCACCTTGCAACAAGTCTGAAATGAACTTTGATGTGTGTTGGAACCTCTGAGACGCTGCTTTCAAATACACTAAAGCCTGTAATTGTGTGGCAGGGACTCTCAGGACTGAAGAAATTGCGAGAAGGGGGGAATCGCTCCAAGGGACTCAAGGGCGTGGTTTGCAGAAGCTAGCCGATGGGGGGGGGGGGGGGGCGGTGGCCCGGGTCTAGGGAGCCGGTGAGCACTCAGAGGCGGGATGCTTTGGATGTTCCCTTGAGGCCAGGCCACCACCGAGCCATGTGGGGCCACAGACAAGTCACTTTTGAGGGGGACTTATCTATACAAGCAAATTAATTTTAAAATTATGTGACAGAATTACATCCCAGAATTCATGGGCCACCGTGAGAGGTAGTGACTTTTCTTTAATGCAGACTTAGCACGGTGGTTACAGAAGAGGCACTTATGGCTCTATTGTCTAATCAGTGAATGCAAAGGTTCCTCGTGTTCTTTATTGTCAAGTGTGACATTACTGGATAACTTCCTACCCACCGCAGCACATCGGTAGCGCCTCAAGCCTGTTTGTGCTGAGGCAGCACAGACCTTCCCGCCTCTGTAGTTCCCCGACACCACGTCGTCACTCTGGAAGCTGTGTCCTCAGTGGCACCATCTGGGGATGCTGGCTCCCAACGACTCACCAAGGTTGCCCTGTATTTGGTTGATGATGACAAATGCAAGGGGGCAGTCTGAATTAGAATCCTTTTTCTGGTCATGTGAACTTCACTGCTTGCAATTTCTTTTTTAGTTTATTTATTTTAAGAGAGAGAGAGAGAGAGAGAGAGAGAGAGCATTCAGGAGGGACAGGGAGAGAGAGAATCCCAGGCAGGCTCCCCACCGTCAGTGTAGAGCCCTCTGCAGGGCTTGAACTCACGACTCACGAGATCATGACCTGGCCTGGTATCGGGAATCAGACGCTGAACCAACTGAGCCTCCCAGGCACCCCAACTGTTTGGGATTTTTATGGCATAAACAGAATAACACGTCTTCTAATCGTGTCCTCTCCTGAGCTCCATGGGCCAGGCAGGAAGGGTGTGTTCCTAGAGCATCATCTCTTCCAGCGTTGACCTGCCTTCTGCACCCAACACCCGCAGGGAGGATGGGCGAAGAGCCGTGGTATGAGGGCAAAGGGGGGTCTCATTGTCCCAAGGAATGTCCCTCCCTCGTCTGGCATGGCTGGAGACCACCCTGGAGGGCACAACGTCACTGCACTGATTTGAGGTGCATCGGTCAAATGGATCAGTTAGCAAGCCTGACTGGTCCAGAGCCTGTGGAGCGTGTAGGGGGTGCATTCTGAGGGCCAGAGGCAGGGGGTCCACAAGAAGAAGGATGCCCGCAGTCACCCTGAGAAGGATACATGGGACACAGGTGGATGAGAGCAGATACATGGACCCACACATGGCTCAAGCCCGGGGTTTGGCAGTGGCTCTTGGTAGCTCAGAGCCCTGAAGTCCCATGTGTGATTTGAGAGTTCTCCAAAGGGGAGCATGTCAGTACCATTCTGGCAGCCCAATCTTACGGGACCCTGCTCTTTAATGTCAGTGAAAGAAACTCGTGCCCGTCGGCAAGAGTGAGCTGATTAGCAGACTGCCCTCCGAGACCTGGGATGCTCCATAGGCAGGAGTCTGAGAGCTACTCAGACATCTGGTCACCTCCTGATGCAACGTGGGGGATGAGTAGAAGGGGGGGGGGTTGCATTAAAGGGGAGAGCCAGGACAGAGACCACTCAGGCTGTGGTCCTGTCGCCCTACCAGTCCAGGCACCAGAGGACTTAAGAAGATTAAAAGAAGGTGCTCTAGGGCATAGTTGGCAGGATCTAAGGGTGGTAGTCTTGGGAGGCCCCTTCCGGTTCTATGGTCCCATGATTCAGCTCTTCATGCCTTAATTTACCCACTGTTTGGGGCCATTTTGAAATAATACAGTAAAACATATTTTATACATATTTTGGGTTCAGGGACCCTTCCCCAGACTTCACGAGTTTAATAAAAATGTGTGCACTATGGTTTGTCTAGACAGCAGATGTCCTCCTGCCCCTTAATACTGTGAAATAGTTGCTGTCCTTTGGAGAGCTGGGCTAAGACTCATGATCAGAAATTGAACTTCAGGGGCGCCTGGGTGGCTCTGTCGGTTAACTGCCCAACTCTTGAATTAGGCTCAGGTCATGATCTCAGGGTCATGAAATCAAGCACGGAGACTGCTTGGGATTCTCTCTCTCTCTCTCTCTCTCTCTCGCTCTAGCTCTCGCTCTCTGCCCCTCCCTCCCCCCCAATAAAAAGAAAATAAATTGAACACAAGAATGACTGTGGTAGGAAAAGAGTAGCCATTGATGTCAGACAGACCTGGATTCACCACCTTCTTTCTGGGTGACATTTCGCAGATGGCTGAACCTCTTGGGGCCTCCGTGTTCTCTCCTTGGGTGGTGGGCATGCTAACATTTGTACTGCAGACCTCTAAGAAGATGTATGCACCCGGCATGTAGCAGCATGTTAAAAAGAAAACCACGGGCCCCAAATGGTATCGCTTAGGCTAACTCGGCAAACCAAGACTGAATAGCTAACCTAACTGCAGTTTCAGCCTCCCAAGGACGCAACCTTTCGTTGGTCAACGTGGAGTTTTCTGGTCGACCTTAGGAAATTTACTCATAGACCCTTCCGCTCCCCTTCGGAGGGCAATGTTGTCTAAACAGTGAACTCCTTGCTAATAAATTCCTTTATTAGTTGTCTGTATGCCCTCTCTCTGCCTTCAAGATCTTTTGTTTGGCTCAGTGGGGCTCCCCTCTCTTTGCTGGATGGGATGCTGCCCGGCTCACGAATCATTGGGTCTTCACATTTACTTGGTAGAATTTTGATTTTTAACCAGCTGCTCAATCTAACCTTGTCCTTGTCTTGGTTATTGGTTTCATCATTCTCTCCGGGGCCTGAGCTTGGAAATTTGACTGATACCTGGCACATGGATGCTTGTCACAGTTAGAGGACATTTGTAAAAGCGGAAGTCTGGGGGCACCTGGGTGACTCAATCGATTGAGCATCAGACTTGGGCTCAGGTCATGGTCTTGTGGTTGGTGAGTTCAAGCCCCCCATCAGGCTTTCTGCTGTCAGCGCAGAGCCTGCTTCAGATCTTCTGTCCCCCTCTCTGTGCCCCTCCCCTGCTTGTGTTTCTCAAAAATAAATAAACATTAAAAATAGAAGAAGGAGAAAAAGAAGTCCACGGGTGCCTGGGTGCCTCAGTCGGTTAAGCGTCCAACTTCGGCTCAGGTTATGACCTCATAGTTTGTGAGTTCGAGCCCTGCATTGGGCTCTGTGCTGACAGCTCAGAGCCTGGATCCTGCTTTGGATTCTGTGTCTCCCTCTCTCTCTGCCCCTTCCCCACTCGCACTCTGTATCTCTCTGCCTCTCAAAAATAAACAAGCATTAAAAAAATTTTTTTTAAAAGTCCGGCTTCATGGCACTCCTCTGCTTAGACATCTTCAGTCCCTCCCTCTTGTGGCATCGACTTTGATCTCTGAGCTGGTGTGCAGGCTCCAACCAGTGTCCTTTCTTTCCACATCACTCGGTCACACGCCCCAGACCTGGGGGTGCATGTATGTTTCATCTTGGGCAGTTGGCTCCGATCCTGGAGAGTTTGGCCTGAATCCCTGCATCCGGGGACACCCATGAAAGACTCGGCACCCTCGTGGTCCCTGGGGACAAGCACAGGAAGCAGCGGCAATTTTCTGTCACCCCTGCCCTCCCCTGTAGCACCTTAGGGGTGCAGGCGTCCCCCAAACAGGCTCCACGCTTCCCCACCTCTGTTCCCATCGTATAAACCTCTAAAATCCCTTCCTCAGCTTCTAAGTCCAGCTTATTTACCCTTCAAGGCGTGACTGAAATGACATTTCTGCCTGAAACCTTCCCCAGTTTGAATGGATTGTTCCCTCCCGTGATCTGAAAGCTCTTTGTTGGTGCCTTTCCATCTGGCTGTATCATTGCTGGTGTCTAACCATCTCCCCAGCTAAACCACGAGTCTCTAGAAGGTGCTTCTGCTTGGTCGTGTGTTCCTCCCCCTGCCCGTCAGAGGGCCTCTCATGGAGCAGGTGCTAAAGGCTGCCTGAGCTGCTCAAGGCCATGGGGTCAGATGTCACCCCCGGGCTGCCCCTCCTTCCCCTGCCCACGAGGCTTCCAAGAGCACTCTTGGGGCCTCTTTGAAGCACACCCCAAACAGGGCTCTGTCAGAAGGCTTGGGTTAGGGGCGCCTGGGTGGCTCGGTCGGTTGGGTGTCCGACTCTTGGTTTTGGCTCAGGTCACGAGCTCTTGGTTTCGTGGGTTCGGTCCCCACTTGGGACTCTGCGGATAATGCGTAGCCTGCTTGGGATTCTTTGTCTCTCCCTCTCTCTCTGCCCTCTCCCACTCGCGCTGTCTCTGTCTCTCTCAAAATAAATGAACTTAAAAAAAAAGAGAGAGAGAGAGAAGGCTTGGGTGGCTGGCCTGGGGTTGCCAAGCCTCAGGGCAGAGACACATCAATCACACCCCTACGTGGGACGCTCCTGTGTTCCGGACCTGCGGCCCCAGTGCAGGAAAACTTCAGTAAATGTGTAACTTGACAGCATTCCAGCTCATCCTGTTCAGCAGTGAAAGTGTGTTATCGATCACCCTGACTTCCTGGAAGGAGTCCCTGCATGAGAGTCGCTCTGGCGCCTGTCCCCCAGCCCGGCCTGGCTGCCTGAGGCCCCCCACCCCCACCGCTGGGCCAAGTGATGTCACCCCCCCTCCTCCCCAGCCTGGGCACAGATCGCTCTGGGAACGGTGCCGTCCCCACCCCTCCCGTATAAATAGGGCCTCCGCGGCCCTGCCAGGGGAAGAGGCTGCCTCTGTTTGGGGGAACTAAAGGCGGAAGGTAAGCTGGGAGGCCCTCTCCTTACACACCCCTCCCTGTCTCTCTCAGGGCAGCTGAGTCATATGCAGGGAGGAGAAGCCGGTGGGGGGCCTCTGTGGGGAGGTGAAAAGAGCTGCTGAGGGCCAGAAGCCAGGGGTCCCTGCAGCACGGGGACATCACCATGGAAGACTCACAGGCTGCCTTTCCTCTCCTGTCACAGCAGACATCCAGACGTGGGGGCTGTCCTCTCCCACAGCACAACCCAGCTCCCATCAGAGGAGCCGTCCCTCCCCAGCAGAAGGGAAGAGAGTGGCCGGGTCCTCCTGCCGCCCATGAGCGGGGCTGGGGCCTCAGGGGCTGGCACAGGAGCAGAGTCATGGTGGCCTAGAGTCCCCTGGGTCCCCTGCCAGCAGAAGGAAGAGCAAACTTGCGGTGCAGGTGGCGGAGCTGGGGGAGGTGACTCAGTTGGCCCCCGGGGCCGCGTCCCCACGGGGCTCGGATGAGGAGTGGCCAGCGTCTGACTCCCCGCCCCTCCCTCGAGGCAGCGCTGTCTGCGTTCAAGGCTGTGTTCTGTGCACTCATCACGCTGTACCCCCGAGCCTCGGGTGGCTCAGCCATAAAATGGGACAAATGGCAATGCCTGGCCTTCCTTGCTCCTGAACCAGGGTGTATGTAAATCAAAAGAGCTAATCTAACGTGAGAGTGCTTTCTAAACTTTAGGATAAACTAGAAAGACAAAGTCTCATTATTTTGTTCAAGAGGCACTATAGATCGGTGCTGAAGCGTGTGGACTATGGCGTCTGGGGGGAGGGGGGGAGGGCCTGGGTTTGAATCCTAGTTCTGTCTCTCTGACAGAACTGCGTGACCTGTGTGGCCTAGAGCAAATCACCGGACCTCCTCTGCAAACCCGCGGTAAGTGCTCCATTTGACAATTATGTACCAAGTACCTACGAGGTCCCAGGCGCATTTCTGGGACTGCGGTGTCCATGCATCAGCGAACAAAACCGAGCGAGGACCCCGCTGTCATGGGGTTTGCTTTCATGTGCAAAGGGACAGAACTGAAAACGAAAAAATAAACAGATACATGCTGCAGAGGGTTACAGGGTGATCGGCGCTAAGGGAAAAGGAAGTAAAGCAGGATCGGTGAGCCCAGGGTGTCAGGCGTGGCGGGGGACAGTTGCGGTGTGAAACGCGGGGTCAAGGAAGCCCCAGCAGGAGGAGACGAGTCTATGGAAAGCCCTAGAACACCGCCCGGCAATGATAAGCATTGTATTAGGGTCGGTTGCCGATCTCACCATTTCATCAGGCCACGGAACCACGAGGAGTCGGGATGCCTGGAGGAGGGGAGGGGAGAGGGAGGCTGAGGGGGAGGGTGGTGGAGGAGGGGAGAATCACAGGCTCCTGCTGCGTGCTGACTTAGGACCAGCCGGGGCAGCAGCAACTGATCCCAGCTGAGAGCAACGACAGTGATCCATGAAATGGCTCCCTCCCACCCCCCCAGACGGTGCCGAGACGAGGCGGTGCAGGAGGGGTGGAGCAGGGAGGGGGCTGTGCTTACCTGCCTGGCCCCAACCCTGGACGGGGTGCCTGTTACTGCAAGATTTCTCCGGCACTCTGCTTCCACAAGCTTTCCTGATAACTCAGTGTGGTCCAGCTTTTCTTTTTTCTTTTTTTTTTTTTAATTTATTTTTTTTGAAGGGGTGGGGAGGGGCAGAGAGAGAGAATCCCAAGCAGATTCCATGTTGTCAGCGTGGAGCCCGACTCGGGGCTCGATCCTACGAGCCGTGAGATGGTGACCTGAGCCGAGACCGAGAGTCGGACGCTTGACTGACGGAGCCGCTGGCAGGCCGACAGCAGAGAGCCCGACGCGGGGCTCGAACTCACGAACCTCGAGATCCTGCCCTGAGCCGATGTGGGACGCTCAACCAACTGAGCCACCCAGGTGCCCCTGTGTGTGCTAGTGTTGTATTCCAAACTGGTTTACCGCCTCCCTTGGGGCCAAGAGGCCTCCAAGATTCCGGCAGTCTGGTCCACGTTTGGTTTTCGAGGGGAAAACTTACAGCCAGGGGCGCGTGAATGTATGAGTTTGCTTAGGGGCCATATCAAAGCCCCAGAGACTGGGTCACTTAAGAGACATGTTATCTCACGATTCTGGCGGCTACCCACCTGGGATGAAGGTGTCAGCAGGGCTGGCTTCTTGGGAGCCTCTCTCCTTGGCTTCTAGATAGGTGGCCATCCTCAGTCTGTACAGTGTCTTCCCTCTGGATGTGTCTGTGTCTTAATCTCCTCTCTCTGTTTTTTAAAGTTTATTTATTTATTTTTGATGGCGGGGGGGAGAGTGCACAAGCAGAGGGTGGGGCAGAGACAGAGAGACAGAGAGAGTGAGAATCCCAAACAGGCTCCACACTGTCACCATGGAGCCCAATGTGGGGCTCAAACTCACGAACCGTGAGGTCATAACCTGAGACGAGATCAAGAGTCGGACTTAACC
The DNA here is from genome assembly GCF_028018385.1 of Neofelis nebulosa. Taxonomy (NCBI): domain Eukaryota; kingdom Metazoa; phylum Chordata; class Mammalia; order Carnivora; family Felidae; genus Neofelis; species Neofelis nebulosa. The sequence continues at coordinate 2,043,318 of NC_080794.1, read as the reverse complement.
GACTGAGCCACCCAGGTGCCCCTGAATCTCCCCTTCTTAGAAGGACACCAGTCAGATTGGAGTAGGTCCCCACCCCGATGACCTCATTTCACCTAAATTACCTCTTTATGTCTCCAGATATAGTACATTTTGAGGGACTGGGATTTCAACAAATAGTTTAAAACATTTTTTGCCTTAATATCATGATACGTTATTGCCGAAAGTGGTCCCTTAAACATCAGCTTGAGTGTTTCCATATTAGTCTCTATTAAACATATAATTATTGATGGAAGCAGAAGATCACTGATTAACATAACGTAAAAGTAATATACTCATATATCCTTGGAGAGAAGTGCTTCCAGTATTTTGTGAAAACATTTGTGAACATTTTTACTTGATTTCACGGACGACTTCCTATTTCTGTTTAAACTCTCCAGAGGTCTTAATCCCAAGACATCCCCACCGCTATAAAAATTAGACAAAACAACCGGGGCGCGCCTGGGTGGCTCAGTCGGTCGGGCGTCCGACTTTGGCTCGGGTCACGATCTCGCGGTCCGTGAGTCCGAGCCCCGCGTCGGGCTCTGTGCTGACAGCTCGGAGCCTGGAGCCTCCTTCGGATTCTGTGTCTCCCTCTCTCTCTCTCTGCCCCTCCCCCGTTCATGCTCTGTCTCTCTCTGTCTCAAAAATAAATAGACGTTAAAAGAAAAATTTAAACATTAGACACAACAAAACACAAAGCCCACCCCAAAATAAGCCCCGTGAGAGCGCAGCCCAGCCCACAGCGGCGTTTTGCACCTGCGCGGTGTCTTCCCCAGAGCTTTGAAATTTACCACTTCTCTTCGACGTGTGTAGACTTCGATAGATTTCTCCTGGACTGAACGATCGCAGGGAATATTGGAACGGCTAAAAGTCTGGCTAGAGGGCCCCTCCACACCGAGTAGAACTGTCACCCTTGACAAGAGGACATTTTTGCAGGGTCCGCGGAAGTGAGCGCCCCCGTCAGCGATGGCTCCTGGTGGTGCGAGCCTGAGGGCCGCCGTCCTCTGCCTCCTGGCCTGGGCCGGCCTCGCCGCTGCTGACCGGGTGTACATACACCCCTTTCACCTCCTCGTCTACAGCGAGAGCAGCTGTGAGCAGCTGGAGAAGTCCAACGCGGAGGCGCCCAAAGAGCCGACCTTCACACCGGTCCCCATTCAGGCCAAGACAACCCCTGTGGACGAGGAGGCCCTCCGAGAGCAGCTCGTGCTGGTCACCGAGGGGCTGGAGGAGGAAGACAGGCTGAGGGCGGCGAAGGTGGGGATGATGCTCAACTTCTTGGGCTTCCACATGTACAGGATGCTGAGTGAGTCGTGGAGCACGGCCAGCGGGGCGGCCATCCTGTCCCCAACGGCTCTCTTTGGCACCCTGGCCTCTTTCTATTTGGGCGCCCTGGACCCCACGGCCAGCAGACTACAGGCGTTCCTGGGCGTCCCCGGGGAGGATCAGGGCTGCACGTCCCGGCTGGATGGCCACAAGGTCCTCTCTGCCCTGCACACCATCCAGGGCCTTCTGGTCGCCCAGGGTGGGGCCAGCGGCCAGCCCAGACTGCTCCTCTCCACGGTGGTGGGGCTGTTCACAGCCCCCGGCCTGCGCCTGAAGGAGCCATTTGTGCGGGGCCTGGCTCCCTTTGCCCCCATCATCCTCGAGCGCTCTCTGGACTTGTCCACGGACCCAGATCTTGCTGCCGAGAAGATCAACGCGTTCACGCAGGCAGTGACGGGGTGGAAAATGAACAGCCCCCTGTCAGGAGTCGGCCCAGACAGCACCCTACTTTTCAACACCTATGTCCACTTCCAAGGTAAGACAGACCCTGCAGGTGGGGTGGGCTCTACCCCCGGGCCGGTTCCAAAGGGTGACAGTTCCCTGCGACTGTGGCTGTAATGCCCAACATTTCAGCTCAGCGAGGGCCAGGCCCTGGAGAAGGGCAGGGTGGCGCATGTGAGGGAGCACCCAGGAGTCACTCTCGAGGAGGCGGAACTATCGGCCACCTACCTGCTGTCCTACTCTGTGCAGCTACTAAAGTACATCCTTCTACTTTTCTCATTCAATCCCCTGGCGGTGTGGTGGAGAGGTGTTGCTGCCCCTAGAGGAAAAAACAACAACGCAGTGGCCTCCTCAAGAGAGCACAGGCACGAGCGGGTGTCCCAGGACCCAAGCCCCCACCTCCTGGCCCTGGGGCCCAGCTCTACGCTCAGGAGGGAGGGGTTCCTGTCTCTTGAGAAGGTCAATGTCCATGCAAACATAGCCCGTTTGTTTGCTTAAATCCCTTTCATGTTGGGAGGGGCCATTACTCCCTCCTCCCGCCGCAAAAAAATCCCTACGAAGACAGTTCGCTCATTCAATATATAATCACGGAAGAGGTTCGCATGCGAGCTCCCCGAGTTGGGCGTCTCCGAGGGGCCAGGCAGGAAGAACGCACAGGTCCCGACCCCAGCTTGCCTATTCGAGCCTCAGCAGGGCAGCTAGGTCCCACAGGCGAATGCCCAGGGTACAGAGCTGCAGGTAAAAGTCCCCGAGGAAGGGATCTGGGGGGCTGAGCACCCAGAGGAGGGAGGGTCACTGGGGAAGAGGACAGAGGCCTGGGGGCGGCTCGGGGAGCGGGGCTGCAGTGGAGAAGAGCAAACATGTGAGCAAAGGCTAGCGAGTTCGGGGCCAGGAACCAGGGCAAGGGCGGCTCTGTTTGGCCGGAGCTGGGAGTGAGCGAGTGTGGCTGGTGCAAGGCGGGGCCGGAAAGACGGGCTGGGGTCCGACTTGGAATCTGACGTTGGGAAGGCTGGCGGGTGTTGGAGCGGGCAAAGGGTTCTGTTCGGAGGTCGCCCAGGCGGCCTGTGCCATGTGTACTGAAGGCAGGGTGGGGGGGGAGGGGGACTCCCGGGAAGGCTGCTCAACGGGGCAGGCAAAGCCTCCCGGGAGCATATGCTAAGGTAGTGGCTCTGCAAACTGAGGGGCCGGGGAGGGTGCGTTTGCGAGCCAAGCAAGCAAGCAGCCAAACCGGAGCCAGAGAGAGAGAGAGAGAGAGAGAGAGAGAGAGAGAGAGAGAGAGAGACGTTTAACAGAGCATGGCTGCTTTCTTACTCTGAAAACACTCTGGAAGCCTGTAAACCGCAAGGGGGAAGGACCTCCAGCCTGTTCTGGGTGCAGGAGGAAGCTGGCAGACCCGGGAATGCTCAGGTCCCAGTGCTCACAGGTCGTGGGAACAGAGTCCAGCACTGGGGCCATCCAGCTGAGCGGGGGGGGGGGGGGGGGGGGCGCCACACCCCACGGAGGACAGAGGGGACTCGTGGGCTCAGCTCGCCATTCCTAAGAGGAGCCCCAGGAGGAGAGCTCACGGAGGAAGTCGTGCCCCCAAAAGGCGAAGCTAGGGAGCCACAGGTGCCAGAAACGGGGACTCATTCTGGAAAAGCCCCCGTGCACGCGTTCACATGATGGGGCTGGACAAGAGGGGAGCGAGGAAAGCCACGAAGAGAAAAGCAGAACCGTGCTCAGGACTCTGATGCCCTGGATGGTCACCCAGCCCCACCACATCCCTGCTTCTGATCTCCCTCCCTGACCTTTCTGTGCCTCAGTTTGCATCCAACAGAGACGCACCTGTCCGCCGCGGCACGTCCACTTACGTCTTGGGAGCTCTGTGTTCCCCTTTGGCAATGACGTTCTGTTACCGTGACCTGAGCGGAGGTCAGGTGCACGTTCCCAACTGGCGAGCACTTGGGGGCTGGGAGCCCGCGAGCTCCAGGGCGCCATTTGCCCAGGCCCTGCTGTCATCCCAAGCTGGGTGCTGGCCCTGACAGGTTCCACGACGCCAGCTGACTTAACCTTGAGGGATTTACTTAACCTCTGGACGAGGACGGTGTGCTGTGCTTTTCAGATGAGCAGACGGGACCGGGCAGCCGCCTCCGGTGCAGAGTCTCACGTCTTTCTGTCTTGGTGGGAAAAGAGTCAGTGCTTTCTTCCCCTGAACTAACGAGTCCCCTGCCAGGCCTGGGGGAGCCTGGGAGGAAGGACACCACGGCTTGTCGCTCCTGTCTCCCCAAGGCCCGACTACAAAGCGGGAGGGAGAGGCTGGGTCTGGCGGTCCCTTCTTGCCAGACCCAGGCCCTGGGAAGGCACCCTTGTCCTTCCAGCCCCCGCCCCTCCACTTCGGAGACCTCTGTTTCCAGAAAAGGGAGCCGTGGCTTTTGAAGCTGCCTTTCCTCAGACCCCCAGCTGCTCTGTGACAGACTCACCCTTACCCTCCCCTCATTCCCCCAGAAAAAACCCCGACGTGGGCCACTCACAGTGACCGAGGAGACTGCAGGGGGGAGGGGCTGTGCCAGGGGCTCCGGTCACAGGGAGGCCCCCAGGGACAGGGCCTTCGGCAGGCGTCTGTCCTGTCTCCGAGGACAGCTGAGCCGGGTGGCAGCTCGGTTCCGCCACCACGTGCACAGCCCTGCGGGAACGAGGGCACCAGAGAGGGTTCACCGCCCGCCGGCAAGGCCCGGTGCCAGCTTGCACGGAACGCCTCTGCTCAGAGCCACTGGTCGCGCCGGGTCGTAGGGGTGTCCCTGGCAGCACAGGGGCCCGAGACGTGGAGCCTTAGTGACAGGAGGTGTGTGCTCAGCTCCGCGTCCTAGGACTTGAGAAAGGGAGTCTCTGTCACCGCCGGCCCTGCTCGCGGGCTGGAGAGCGAGCGTGCACTGGGGGCGTGTCGGGCCGTGACCCTATTCTGGATGACGCGGTGATGGTGGATACAGGTCACTGCACGTCTGTCCAGACCTGGAGAATGTACGGCCCTGATGTCAACCACGGGTTCTGGGTCATGACGATGTGTCCGTGTCGCTTCATCGGCGTCAACGGACGTCCCGCCCTGGTGGGGGTGTCCGTGGGGCGGGAGGCTGTGCGTGTCGGGGGAGTGGGGGGGGGGGGACACACAGGAAATCTCTATACCTTCCTCTACCTTCTGCTGTGAACCCAACAATTGAATTTGTCAAAAAAACAAAAGAAAAAGAAAAAGAAAGTGAGCACGGCAGCCCACAGGCTTTGGGCCAGGGCAGGTCTGGGGTGAGTTAGTCACTCAGTCGTGGTGGAAGGTGCCTAAATTCTCCGCCTTCCTTTGTGGGCCTTAAGGCGAGAGGTGTGAAGTCCCAGGGTGGCACCTGGCGGGTGCAATGTCTTCACCGCTGGCGGCTGGCGTCACCGCGGTGATCTTGCAGGAGGAGGACTTGAACGGGCCCCTGGGGCCGTGGGGCTGGTGATGTGCTGGGCGGGGAGAATGCCCCCCTGCCCGCGCTTCCGGGATCTGCCCTCCAGGCCTCGCCCCGCCCCACCCCTGCTCAGTGGCGCCCTCGGCCCGAGCCCACCCGCCTGCCCCTGCCCCAGCTGACCCTTCCCCTCTTGTCTCCCGTCCGGGTCCGCAGGAAAGCTGAAGGGGTTCTCCCTGCTGGAGGGGCTCCAGGAGTTCTGGGTGGACAACACCACGGCAGTGCCCGTCCCCATGCTTTCGGGCACGGGCACCTTCGAGCACTGGAGCGACGCCCAGAACAACCTCTCCATGACCCGCGTGCCCCTGGGCAAGAGCGCCTGCCTGCTGTTGGTGCAGCCGCAATGCATGTCGGGCCTGCAGCAGGTGGAAACCCTCAGCTTCCAGCACAACTTCTTGACGTGGCTGAAGAATCTCTCTCCCCGGTACGGCTCCCGGGAAACCGCTGGCACCTCTGGGGCTCCTCCCCCTGGAAGCCGGGGGTGGGGGGGGGTGGGGGGAGGAGGTGTGAGGCGGGAGTGGGGGTGAGCAGGGGCAGGCCGGGCGGCCCCTGCTGTTCAGGGCTGGAGGGCCTGGGCATCCCCCCATCACCCCTCCAGCCATCCACTGACGTGGCTCTCGGTTTACCAGCTTCTTCCGGGAGCACGAGAGGTAATGGAGCGGGGAGCACGCCTTCCTCGGGCTTGTGCTCACCCGCTGGTTTTGGATGCCCGCATTTCAATCTGCCCCTTTTGACGCCAGCCCCCCATCCCCGTCTCCCCCCCCCCCCAATACACACAATCTGCTGCAATCCAAGAGCTTGTGGGGGGCCGACTTCCCAGAAGGGTTCATACCCTCCTGAGAGACCCGGGGGAGGGGCTTTTTCTCGAAGATGACCTTGACCCCACAGGCCCCTTGGTTTGCTCCACTCCTGCGGTGGGGAAGAAAGCAATTCTCTGCTGGGGGCGCTACACTTGACCTACCACCCAGGCGCAGGGCAGTGGGGTCCGGAAATCTGCCCCGAGACAGGCACTTGGGGGGGGGGGCCTAGTGGCCTCCTGAGGTCTCCTTTCTAGATGATTTTTGGTTGTGGTGGGTGGTAAACACCTAACACTTACCACGTGACCCATCTTTTAGGTACACGGCTCAGGGGCACGGAGCACATCCACACTGTTGCGTGGCCCTTACCGCCACCCATCCCCAGGATCTTTCCCTCTTCCCAGACTGGAACTCTGACCCTATTAAACACTAACTCTCCATTCCCCCTCCCCCCGCCCCTGGCCGCCACCTTTCTACTTCCGGTCTCTGAATGTGTCTATTCTAGGACCTCAGAGGAGTGAAGGCATAGGGTATTTGTCCTTTTGTGACTGGCTTATTTCCCTTAGCATCTTGTCCCCAGGGTTCACCCACGTTGCAGCCTGCGTCAGAATTTCCTTCCTCCTTGAGGCTAACATTCCATTATATGGATGGACCGTGCTTTGTGTATCTTTTCATCCATCAGCGGACACTTGGGCCGCTTCCACCTTTTGGCTATCGTGAATAATGCTACTAGGGACATGGGTCCACCGTCACCTCTTGTGAGGGTTTGGTACGTCACTGGAAACATCCATGGGCTCTCAGGGATGCCAAAGGAAGGTCAACTGAGCTGATGTAAGGAACGTGCCCACCACTGAGAGTGACAGGACATCCCTCCTATCTCTCTCTCTCTCCCGCCACCCCCCCACGGTGGGGGGTTTCTATGTCAAGGACACCACTGAAAGGTAGCTAGTAAGACAGGATGCATTATTTCAGAGAATAGCATTTTAAAGTTCTCCAGGTGATACACCTTCAGTGCAGCCAACCTAAACCCAGAATGGAAGCATAGACTGTCCACAAACACCCAGAGAGCGCCGCTGTTAAATGTATGCCCTTCTCACCGTATTCCCAAGGACATGGAAGTTTTTTGTTATGTTTGCTGCTGACAAACTTTTCCCAAGATGGCCTAGCCGGGTGAGGGGGGCCCAGGGCCTCACGGTGGGGGCCACCGGGACCTCCCTAAGTGTGTGTCACCCTCCCAGGACCATCCGCCTGACCATGCCCCAGCTGACACTACAAGGCTCCTATGACCTTCAGGACCTGCTGGCCCAGGCCAGGCTGCCCACCCTGCTGGGTGCAGAGGCGAACCTGGGCAAAATCAGCGACGACCAGCTCAGAGTCGGAAAGGTACCATGCGGGAGGTGTCTGTCTGTGTCGGAGCGGATTCCGTGGGTTCGCAGAGTGGGAGGCGTGGACAGGAGGGACACAGGGGGAGCTCCCGGGAGGCGGGCGGGGTAGGAGATGAGAGCATGGCCAGGTAAGTGTGCACGCAGGGTAGGAGAGAAGTGACCAGAGCCTTCTAGGGCTTTCTGGGGACAGGTGGAGAGCAGCGAACCCTTCCCCACCATGTGTTCTATGGCTCTGCCCAGCCTGGCCTAGCCTCAGGGTCCCTCCCAGATCCTACAGCAGGGCCAGGACTTGGGCCATGACAGTGAGTGCCCCTAGGCCCAGTGCCAGCCCTGTCAGAGGGCCACCTGCTTCAGGGAAACGCTTGGTGGTAGGCAGACTGTGGCTCTGCTGCCTGGAATGATGCACCTCTGCAGCGGGGCCGCCTGGACGCTCTGCTGGGGAGAAGAAGGGCTGCGGTTCTGGCCTTGGAGACCACTGTTTGGGGGGCATGAACCCCTGTGCTACGTGAGTGGGATGAACCGAGCACAGGGGCCCGCAGCCGAGGGCCCGGGGTTTTGCCGTGGATGGCAACAGCAAGGTGGGGAGTGGAGGGACTCTGGGGAGGAGCTGTCAGGTGGGTTGGGCAGAGTGGGGGTCGTCTACACGGAGGGGCGGGGCATGTACGGTCTGGAGAAACGCTCTCCGGCGACAGCACTACATAGCTGGGCCCTGAGGGCCTTCGGGAGCCGTCCCAACACCTGCTGCCTTGCAGGTGCTGAACAGCGTTCTTTTCGAACTAAAAGCAGACGAGGGAGAAGAGCCCACAGAGTCCGCCCAGCAGCCTGACGGGCCCGAGGCCTTAGAGGTGACCCTCAACAGCCCGTTCCTGTTCGCCATTTATGAGCAAGACTCCACCGCCCTCCACTTCCTGGGCCGTGTGGCCAACCCGCTGAGCGCGGCGTGAGGCCTGGGCCGCCACCGAGCCGCGGCTGTCACCGTGAGCGACAGGCACACAGTAACGCCGATTTGTCACCCGTCTTCCACTTTTCCTTCCAGTGAGTCAGTGCGGAACGGGAAGGAAGCTGTTTCTCCCTGGTAAACGTGGCACTGTGTATCACGAGCAGCGGAACCTTTGGGAAGAAGGCCTCCCGGGTTCTTAGGTTTATCTTGGGCCACGTGAAGGGGGGGGCGGTGCCAAGAACCAGAGTTTATTAGCACAGGACGACTGTTCAGAACAAAGTGTGAACAGACTTAAAACCGGTTCGTGAAACCAAAAACTGCTTTCCTTTTTATCAGAGAACAGAAATCGGGCTTTAAAATTATACAGTTTTCACAGCCCTGGGTTTATCCTCGGTTATGGAATACGAACGCACGACCTGCATACGGTCTCCACGATGCCTTAGTTTTTTGTTGGTTTCTTGGTTGTCTTCCCCAGGATGCTGTGATCTTGGAAAAACACAAGCGTCTGAATTTGTGTTAGAATGTTAATACCACGGCTGGTCATCCCTTGTGTTCTTAATAAACGTCTTGCAACAATACGCAAAAGAGGAAAATTCTTTTCACTCTGCAGCAAAACAAATACATGCCATTTAGCTTAACAGACCGTACAAATGCTAAGTGCATTCAAGGGCTTTGAGCCATATTTTGGATGGAACTTCCCTGGAAGGTGCGGGCCGGTACTTGGCTGTCATTTGGAGAGGTTTTAGATGATGCTTTATTCTGGACGCTTCCATCCCTAAATGGCAGATGGGCATGGGGGTGGAGGGGAGGGAGGCCCCATGCCGCGACATGCAGCTGTGAAGGAACGGGGCAGGTGGGCACCTCTTCCTTTCTGGGGACACAGGGTCGGATCGCTGCTCCCATCGCCCAGGGACTGGAAGACAGAGAAACGAATCCTTCCATCTGCTGAGTGTCTCTGAGCGGGTTAGACGCCCGCGTTCCTAAGCTCGGGCAGGGACTGGGGAGGAGGTGGGCACCCGGAGGCCCACGCTGTTGCTGGTAACAGTGAAGATGCTTCCTGATGTGCACAAAGCCCCGTCTCCTCCTCCCTCCCACAGCTGCTGAAGTAACCAGGCAGGCTCCGTAATACGGTAACCACTGACGACGGCTGCTGGACAGTCACCGGGGGGTAAGAGTGGGGATGACGATTTCAAAGGCGACCCAGTTCTTGCCGGTATGCGCGTTCAGAGGCGTAAGCAGAAGCATCCCGTGTTCTGCTTGAGCGGTGACTGAGCTGCCCACTGGTGCCCAGGCCTCACCCACCCCCCTTCCTGGGCTTCGTAGCCACAGTCCAGGGCGCTGGGGCCAACTGAGCATGTGCTATGAGAGGCAGGCCTGCTCCTCTGATTGAGGCTCGGACCGAACAGGAACACAGAACAGGAACAACGCCCTCCATGCCCCAGTGTCCCCCTCATGTTCCCAAGCGCCCTGCCAGACTGGAACGCAGCTCCCTGCTCTGATGTCAAGGTCAAGGGGACAGCTGGTCCCCCCCCAACCCCCCCCCCCCGCCCTTCTGTGGCAGTGGCAGGCACATGAGAGGCAGCATTGGTGGGTGCTCGGGAACGTGGGTGCCAGAGATGGGCGGGCTGAGCAGGAAGCCCAGATCCAACACGTGCTGGGACCCGGAGCAGGGGACATCACCCCTCTGGGCCGCCCTGCCCTTCTGTGTAAAGTGGGAAATACCCGAACGAATAAAAGAATAACAGCAATCATGTCAACGGCAGTCAGTCCACAGTGAAGTCAGGACCTCTACCCTGTCTGAAGTCCTGTTCCATAAACGTACAGCAGGCAAAGCGTCCTCCCCTAGAGCCTCCGGAGGGAGCACTGCCTGGCCAATACCTTGATTTCGGCCAGTGACAACCATCGTTGACTTCTGGCCTTAGAGCGGTCAGGGAATAAACTGGTGGCAATGTGCTATGGCGGCGAAAGGAAACACTCAGGCATGTCTCCTATCCGGCACTGCTGGGGGACCCTCAAGGCTCTCCCCCCACATTCCAACCCCTTCAAGAGCTGATGGTCCCCCCATCCATTAAAGAGGATCACTGGCCATACAGGGACCAGCTGGCACCTGGGGGGCGGAGGAGGTGAAATGTCCCAGGGGAAGCTTCTGGGAGGGGCCTTGAGTTCGCAAACCCCTCCCTGCCTTTGAAGCTGTGGGTGAAGATCTCAGTGCCTGGAGACCTGCCTCCCCTTCCCCAGATCAGCCTCTGCTCCCTGACCACACAGGGGCCCCCGCCGCATGGCACACAGCTATGGACGGCTGCTTTGAGGCTCTAATGCGCAGCAAACGAGCCCGGGTAAGAGTCTCCCCGCAAATATCAGTACCTCACCCGGTGTCAGGCCGAGCGACAAGGGCCCCGGCGGGACAGACACAGCAACAGCACCCGTGCTTTGTTTGGTCGCTTTGAATAGGCAGCAGTCCAGGAGCCCTGTTGAACTGTGGGTATCGCTGGGGGTCCCCCTGTTCACTGCTGGCAGGGACTCTGTCCCCCAGCCCCCCGGCCCAGCCCCGCTTTCACCTGGGTTTACCTCCCATCACGCTCTGCCCTCCCTGGGTCTCTCTTCTCAGAGGTCCAGCGGGGGGGCAGCAGCTGGCATCCAATTCCTTGCTGGTTTGGGCTTTTGGAAACGGCCACTGGATGCCAGGTCTCTGGGGGGGGAACTGGAAGTTGAGGAAGCAGGAGCGCATTAGAGAGTCACGACCCAGGGCGCCGGGATGGCTCAGTGGGTTGAGCGTCCCACTCTTGATTTTGACTTGGGCCATGATCCCAGGGTCGTGGGATCGAGCTCCACATTGAGCATGGAGCCTGCTTGGGATTCTCTCCCTCTGCTCCTCTTGCCCACACGCTCGCTCTCTCTCTCTCTCTCTCTCTCAAGAAGTAATAAGCACAATCAGAGTCTCATGACTCCGTGTGGCCCTTGGTGCAGAATCTACAGCCCCACCCAGACCCCGTCCTCAGCATCTGCACCGTCACCGGGAGCCCAGGAACGCACACTAGACTTTCGGGTCAGGGTTGAGGCCGGCCCGGAATCTGCGCTCCCAGCCACAGGCTTCGAGAAGAGCCGGGGCCACAACCGGCAGCGCCCCCTCTTGGATTCCCGCTCTCAGGGGGGATGCCACGTCTTCGATCTGAACCGGAGCCGTGGCGGTTCGCCCCGTGAGTCCTAACACAACCGCAAACGAGAAACGGTCCATCTGTGTGCGCGCCATGGGTTCAGAGCTGTTCCTCCGACCCCGTCCCAGCACCTCCCTCTCCGTGCGGACACACACTTGTGAGGTGCCCAGGGCCAGCACGGAGCCCCAGGCTCCACCACCGACGTCCTCCTGATTCGTGCACCGTGGTTTTGAAGTCGTCCCCAGTGACCTGAGACAGCACCGTCCCGCTGCGGCTGGGGGAACAGAACACGGTGCGATCCTAACTTCGTTTTAGAAAGCGACTGGCCGGGGCGAGCACATTTCTCCCATTTCTCCCACAGAGCAGGCTGCTGGGGCTGGAGCAGCTGCTAGGAGTACCCAGTACCCGGTTGCCAACGACCCCCTGCTGTTCTTTGTCCTTGGCTCTTTTATAAACTGGGAAGTGGGTCAGGATGTTACCAGGATACAAAACACCACCGTTTGGCAGATTAATTGACGCCAATATGTTAATTATGGGGGGCGGGGGGGGGGGGTGTCTGTTTCTCCGAAATCTTTCGTCACTAAGTTCCAAGTCGTCCTGGGCTTGCAAAGCGCTTCCCCAGAAGGCCGGGGAATGATTCGGCAGCTCCCGTCCCCTCCGGCCTCAGGTTTCTGCTCAGGACCTAGAGCTTCCCACGGCCCACCCACCCAGGACGCTCACCAGATCCCGAGCCTGTACTGAGTTCAGGACCTGAACACGACTTTTGCCTGATCCGTGCGGCGACCCCCAACCCGAACAGACACGAGGCTGCCGAAGACAATCCCGCTTCAGAAGCTTCGAGTGTGAAGCGTCCTCTCCTTGCTGCAGAGACACCGATGTGGGTGACCCCCAGGTGCTGTTCCGGAGCCCGCTGGGACACCACATGGCACGCAGGATGCAAACCACTTTGCCTTTCTAAAATCTGAAAAATTCTAGGCACCGAAACACGTACTGAAGGTCTGGGACAGGTTTTGGACTTGAGGATCATCCTGTGTGGGTTGGTTTGTCTGTTTGGTTCCTGATAGAATTCATTTTAGCGCAGTTTTAGGCTCCCGGCAAAACCGAGCACACGGTAGTTCCCATATGCTGATAGGTTAGACATCCGGTGTCCTAAAAATCCTGTGTGCCCCACCTGTTCATCCCCCACAACTCCTACCACCACTCGTCTTTCTCGGTCTCCGTAATTTTGCCTCTTCCAGAAGGCCGTAGAGCTAGGATCTACACGCAGCCTTTTTGGATTGGCCTCTCTTGCTTAGCAATATGCGTTTAAGATTCCCCCAGATGTTTTCATTTCTTTTCAGGACGGAACGACATCCCATTGTCCAGATGGACTGTTTATTTATCCGTCCATGAAAGACAACTTGGTTGTTTCCAGTTTGGGGCGGGGGGGGGGGGTGGGCAGTGATCCGTGTGCAGGTTTTTGTGTGGACACAGGCTCGCCATGTGGTTTTTAAAGCTGCAGGACGAGCAGACGTTCTGGGTGCCTCTGAGAGGCTCTCACAAACACCGCGGGTGGTGAACGTCAGTGACTCACAACACTTCGGTGGGGGGGCGGGTCCCACAGCCCACCTCCCTACATTCCATGTTACTCTACGCTTCCGTGGAGTTACCTGCAAAGTTACCCTCTGAGGCTCGCTGTGAAGCTTTGTTAAGCGGGTCCAGACCAGCCTTTGGTTTAGGCCAATCTGGTGCCGCTCCTGAGGCCGATCCTTCTGAGGGCGCCACTTGTGGCCACTATCAGAGTCTTTCCATCCTGCCAGTGGGAACATGCCGGGGTCCCCTGAGCCTGGAGGATGATTCTAGCTGCTCCTTTCTAGGACTGCTTTCCTTGCCTTGATAGCCTCCTGCCCCACCAGCGGCTAACCAGCACCCGGCTATACAAAGTGAGCCACCTTCCTCTCCATACTCTGCCCCCCAAGGTCTAGACTCCTTGCCTCCCCCCCCCCACCCCCCCCACCGCCGCCTCCCCACTCCAGACTCTCTCACATCAGAGTCACCGGCTCCGGGTCCCCCTGTGCCTGGGCCTGGACCCTGGGCTGTCCACACACAGCCCACCTTGTTTCCCTTCTCTCTGGGATCCGACACTGCTCTTGTCCAGCGTCCGCACGGTGCCGTTTCAGACGCTTGCCTTGGTGTTCAGTTGTTTAAGGTGGGACAGAGATTCAGGTCCTCGTTACTGGGTTACTTCACAATCAAGACGCCACCCCAAAGATCAAGAACACATGTCAGTCCAACATTGACGAGAGCGAGGGAAAGAGGAGAGGAGAATCTGGATTGTTCTGGGACTCCGTGTGACAGGGGCGACGGGGCGAGTGGCGCGTGGAGGCATTTCTCAAAGTCACGGGAAGGTGTGACTTCCCTTGGTCCAGACCGGCCTTTGCCGCCATCCGACAGGACGCCCGGCGGCTCTTCAAGAGGGGTGGGCAGTGCCGGGGAAGGCTCGCCTGGGCCAAAGACAGCGTCTCCTTCACAGCTGCCTAACCTGAGGTGGTGGGAGGAGGACCAGGGGAGGCCGGCGTCCTCTCAGATGGTGGAGGCTCCATCTGGGATGTCTGGTGGCTGGCGAGGAGAGGTCTCTCTCACGGCTGAGGATGCCACGCGCTGACAACGTGAACGGTGCCTTCAGGTAAGAACCCCCAACAGGCCTTGCTTCAGAATCCACCGTTAGCTCGGGGCGCCTGGTTGGCTCCGTCGGTTGAGCGTCCGACTTCCGCTCAGGTCACGATCTCACGGTTTGCGGGCTCGAGCCTCGCGTCGGGCTCTGTGCTGACAGCTCGGAGCCCAGGGCCCGCTTTGGATCCTGTGTCTCCCTCTCTGTGCCTCCCCTGTTCCTGCTCTCTCAAAATAAATAAAAACATTAAAAAAAACAAAAAACAAACAAAAAAACAAACTCTACCGTTAGCTCGACATCTGAAGTTCGGCACTATTCTCCGGTTCTGAAACATGAACTTGAGCGGGAAGGTCAACGGGAGGGTCACGTGGACGCCCATTATCGCACCGCCAGGGCGGCTGCTGTCCTTAAAGCTCGACGCTGGCCTCCTCCATGCCGGAGGTCCGGGGCTGCCCTGCTTTAGCCCGCGAGGCATGCAGACCCAGGGGCCCCCTTTTCCACAGGCATGTTCACGGCTGAGTGGCTCTCACAGGACAACTCCACAGAGTAGTTCCAGGGAGCTGCAAAGAAATACTGGCAAAGACCCCCAACAGGACACGGGTGTGTAACTGAAGAAGCTCTAAAATCTGCTTTTTTTCTCTTCTTCCTGGACACACAGCTAGACCCATCTCCAGCCCCTGGAGCGTGCGGAGCTCTCCCCGCCAGGGCCGCGGCCCCGCCCCCGGGTGGCCCTCATGTGCTTTTCCTTTCCTGGTTGGCTGCAGCAGAGGCCAAAATGGTGGGCCCCCAAAAAGGTCCGCACACATGCTGGCCCCTGGAATCTGTGCATGTGACCTTAGTGGGCAAAAGGACTTTTGCAAACGCGATTAAGTTGGGGATCTCACGACGAGAGCCTCCCGGATTACGCAGGTGGGTCCTAAATCCAACAGCAGTGCTCCTGTAGGAGACAGAGGAGGAGACACAGAGAAGAGCAGGAGGCTGCGTGAAGGCCGAGGCCGAGTTGTGCCATCATGAGCCAAGGAACACCTCGAGCCACGATAAGTGGGACGGGCAAGGGGGAGAGGAAGTGTGGCCCAGCCGACACCTGATTTGGACTCTACCTCCAGAACCAGGAGGGAAGAGAATTCTGTTGTTTTCAGCCATCCCGTTTGCGGTAATTTGTTACAACAGCCACAGGGAACTAACAGGAAGTGACCCCCGGGGTGGGGGGGTGGGACACGGAAGCCACAGGACGGAGGTGGTGCCTTGCAGGCAGCCTGGGTCCCTGAGAACTGTGTGGAGCACCCCCACCCACTCATCCCCTGCCTCCCTGGTACCACATGACCAGTTGGCCAGAAAGACTCCTCTGCCTGAGCCTTTTAGATTCTGTAGGATATAAAGTAAAACACTATTATAGTTTTACTGTAAAAATGTATCATTCATCTTTATAAACTTTGTTCCATTATGACTCTTCAAGCCAAAGCTCAGAAAACACACGTTAAATGAAGGAGACGTTCTGGGGAGCCAGGGATAAGTGTTCTGGAACGTTCTGCTTTTTACTAAAGGTTCTTGTTTCTCCAGCCTAGACACAGGAGTGGGACAACACGGGCGTCGCCCAGAACGAGCCCAGAAATGTGGTTACTACTGAACCCAGGCCGAGCCTGGGGCTTGACAGGTGTCCGGGAAATGGACGCCTTGGGCCCCAACCCTGCCCGATCAGCCCCTCTGTTCCGATGCTCATATCAAGGGGGGAGAATTACCTGCTGCTGAGCAACCTGGACTCTGGAACCATCTTCCCTGGATTTAAATTCCAACTTTTTTTTTGTTTTTATTTATTTATTTATTTTTGGGACAGAGAGAGACAGAGCATGAACGGGGGAGGGGCAGAGAGAGAGGGAGACACAGAATCGGAAACAGGCTCCAGGCTCCGAGCCATCGGCCCAGAGCCTGATGCGGGGCTCGAACTCACGGACCGCGAGATCGTGACCTGGCTGAAGTCGGACGCTTAACCGACTGCGCCACCCAGGCGCCCCTTAAATTCCATTTAACTATTTTAACTCCTTAATTTCCGTTTCCTTGTCTCCATAATGGGGATAAGCCTGCTGGAGTTGGAGGGGTTAATACACTGTATCCTTGTCAACCACGTTTTGAAACAAACGAGAAAGAGCAGTCAAGGAGAAAGGAAACACTGGGGCTACTGTTGACCAGCGTCGGGCTGGAGGGAGGCGCTCAGCCATGTGGCTAACCCGGGGGACCACCGGCAGGTAGACAGGTCTCGTCACCCTGGCAGGGCTGGGTCTCCACTCCCAGAGCTCCCAGAGCTCCCCACTGGGCAAGGTGGGAGGTCTGCCTTGCCCACAAGGGCATGTCTGCACTCAGAAGCTCCCACAGGCCCAGCCACCGGGTGGCTCACACGGCTCCCGGCACGACGCGCGGGCCCTGCTGGACCTCCCTCAAATCCTGGGCTGGGCGCACGAGCTCAACTTCTGCAGGCCCATCGCTGAACTTGGGGGACGCGGGTGGAGGCGGCAAGAGACAAACGTGGGTGCCAATCTATCCCCACTGGCTCCAGGTCGGCCTTGCCCTCTCTCACTTCACGTCCAGCTTCCTTCCCAGCTGCCCCCTGCCCCTTGCTGCCTACGAGCCCAGCACCGCGAGGTCCAAGCCTGATGCCAAATCCCTTCTGCTCTCACACCCACGGGCCGGGGTCTGACTGGACTCCCAGTACCGACCCGTCAGTCCCGCTCCAGCCGGGGCAGGGCTCAGTGCTGAGGCTGGGGCACCGGCTCTCCAGGGGAGCACAGGCAGGCCCAGCGTGCAAGCCCTGAACACTCGCGGGGCCGCACGGCCGCAGAGGCGGGGAGGACATGCACCCAAAGCCCCTGCTCTCACCACTTTTACGGGGGTTCCTCTCACGCTCCCTATTTCCCCGCGCTGCCTCATCACTGCGCTCACACACTTACAGACAAAGTCTCTGCTAGCGCCCGGATCTGCTTTCTTGATTGCCGATCGCTTACTTTTCCTTGCTCTCCCTGGAGCTGACCTCCGGGCCAGGAGACAGAGATGCAATGAAACGCAGGCTAGAGGGAGAAGCGCCCCTGCCTCGGCGGCCCGTCTCGGGCGCCTACCTCTTCCCAACATCCCCGCGGCCTCTCCCTCCCGAGACGAGGGCCGCGGCCTTGTCGCCTCCCACACCTGCAGTAGGAGGACCCGCTGAGGAGAGCGAGAGGCAGGTGCCCTCGAGGAAACGTGCCCGACACGCCACCTCCCGGCCAGAGCACTCAACCCACACCGGATTCACAAACACGAGCCCACGTGCTTCTGGCAGACACTTCTTTTATTCAGGAAATGCATCTTCCTACAGGTTCCAGCTCCTGCCGGGACAGCGTGACCAGGAGCACTCTCGCTGAGCACCCAGGGGGAGAACGGAGGGGGCGCCCCTTGCCGCCTCTCTCAGGGCGTCACGAGGCGTCACCGCGTGCACCGGCTTTCCCGGCGGAGGAGGGGGAGCCATCCGACGCGGTCGCCCCCCGCCCCCCACCCCTGGCGGGTGGGCACTTCCGACAGCGGGGTCGGGGCCCGGGCCCGGGCCCAGCTTTCCAGAGTCCTGTGTATATATTCACTTTAGTCGTATTTTAGAAATCAGCTCTTCCGCGCTAAGATTTACAATAAAAATAAAATAATTTGCTCTGTAAACTAGAGTAGAAAGTTTCAAGTGTCTTAAAAACTATCTTCCATACAACGGAAAAAGGCTTCTGTGTTCTGTCCTGGGCGAAAGGAGACCCCAGTGTGCGGAGAGAAGCTGCCCTGGCGTGTTGCTCGAGACGCCGGGCGCCGTGGAAGCACTTCTTGGCCGCGGAGACTGGGCCCGAGGACAGAGCCACTTTCTTCCCCTCGGGCTCCACGTCCAGCTTTCCCCTCCCCGCGGGCTCTTCCAAGATGCTCACGGCTGCTCTGCCGTTGCCTGGTCCTTGGTGGCGGCAACCAGCTCGGCGAGGGCCGGGAAGCTCTTTATGTCCTTTGTCGCCAGGCCCATCTTTTGTATCTGCAAAGGCCACGAGAGCGGATAAAGGCACCGCGGTGTGAGCTGAGCGCGAACAAAAGAGCCTCATAAAGAACACACGGGATGTCACCCCGATCCTCTCTGGAATCTGAAAAGGGCGGCTCCCCAAAGGCTGGCAGAGCCTTCTCCCCTCACAGGAAGGATCTGCTTATTGCAGAGCTTCGCTTTTGGGGGTTAAACACTGCACCCTCAAAGACGCCAGTATGTTCATTTATCTCAGTCCATCAGATCAGGCTCTTGCCAGGGGAAGAGCCTCTTTTGTGGACTGCAAAGGAGGCGCACGAAAAGAAATCACCAAGCGAACTATTTTTTAAGTGGGGAGTTTTCACAAAGTGCCTGAGCACTTGATGTCTTCACGGGTCATCGACAGATTTTCTTAGAATCTGAGGGACTGTGGTTGCCGTGGCAGAGCAACTACCGTGGATTGCCGTGGTAACCGAGTCGTGACAAACTACGTGCCCGCTTTTGTTAACGGCAACACACACGCGCACACACGCACAGGAAAATCTGGAAAAACCCACAAGAAGCATTTAGCATCTGTCAGCGTGCTGCCGTTCATTCTGGGGGCTGGCGACCAAGGAGTGCCGTCTCTTTTCCTGCACCCCCACCCCCCCCCTTCTCTGGCTTCTTTGTTCCTCATATTTCTTTACCAGATTGTCTGGTTTGTAAAAGGACTGCAAGTTTCTCTTATGAGAGAGAGAAATAGGGCAACGGACTTCCGCCGGGATAGATCTCTAAATTCACATCAAAGCAGCAGAATTTAGATCTCCAGGGAGGACCCTGACGTGCAAGAGTCCTCAGTCAGCTAGAAAAGCAAGCACTTCCGGATGGAAATTCTCCTCCAGCTGCAAGATCTTCCTGGAGGGTGTGTGCTATACGGGGACCCTACACAGTTTAGAAAGCCAGCTTCTCAAGAACGAGAGAAGTTTCCTGATCCTTGAATGAGTCACCTGTGTGAAGAGAGGCCTGGCACGCAACCCACGTCTGCCTCCTAAGTGACACCACGTCCAGCAATGCTCCTGCGCCTGCTGGGACTCCAAAACCTGTGTTTTATGGGAACAGAGGAGACTCGGCCAGGGAAGCAAAGAGGTCAGGCTTAGACGACCTCTCAGGGGCCACACTGAGAGATCCACGGGCTAATGCTTCTCTACTTATTCTAACCGCCTGACTACGTGTCAGGCACTTCCCCGGCGGTGGACAGAAAAGACGCCGCCTCCGTCTGGGAGCTGCCCCTCCAGTGGGCTCCGTGAGCCAAGCGGATGCCAACTGCACCAAAGACCAGTTGGTCAATTTCCGGTATTCGTTACGCACATCCCTTCCCCTCAAGTATTCTGGGGCCCTGACCCCTCCCTCCAGCCCCGGGAGGACACGCTCGCCCTCGGCAGCACGTCCGGGCTCACATGAGGCACCTGACGACGGCTCGGCGGTTACCTGCTCTCCCAAGTACTCAACGTCCAAGGCCAGCTGCAGCCTGATTTTGTCGTCGTCACTCATGCCGCCACCGGGACCGATGGGGTTGGCGGGAGTGGTTTTCCTGGCTTGTTTCAGCCGCTTCAGGCTCTCCTCCATTTTCTTCACCGAGTTCAGAACGTCGGACACAGTTTCGTAGTACCTTGGGCACAAGACGCGCTTACTGGTGAGACCGAGGGGCTAGCGTGCATCCCCAGACCGACTGGCTTGGTGGGCCAACACAAGAGATTCGTAAGACCAACACTCATTTCCAATAAAAGAAATCGGCCATGGTGAACTGACCAATGTTTCTTAAGACTGAAAAAAAGGAGCCTTGACACCCTAGCATCACAATCCCTCAGAACTTATGAAATACATACGTGAACTCTGTTTACAATTTTCATCCCGGACACCAACAAGAGAACATCGAAGGCCAAATGATCTTTCCTACTCGAAGGGGGCAAGAGCTGGAGCTCATTCCCCAAGTGCAAGTAACAGATTCATTTACGGTCAGTTCTAGGAACAGTTCATCTTAAGAACGGAAAGCTTTCAAATTTTTAAATAACACTAATTACCTTCACAGTGCTCTCAATATAATTTGCAAATTATAAAGGAGTTGTATTTCAAAACTTTGTTTACAAGCTGGCTACTTGGTGCTTGGTATATATTTGCCCACAAAAACAAGACTCTAATTCACTGTTATGTTCTAAATTAACCCACAAATGTTCCTGAACTCAGAAGTAATTGAAATAAATCAAGTACCATGAGAAAATAATTAAACAAAATCCAATAGCAAAATTGAGTAAGATGCTTTTGACATAACTCAATGCCGGCATTTGGGGAAAAGTCTATTAAATGAGAAACGAAGAGACATTTGACCAAAGGGATCCCGAAGACCTCCTGAGATTTTCACGGGTTGCAGGGTTTTGGATACTGAACGTTTATCAGTTACAATCAGGCTTCAGAACGTGTGTTTTCTCTTCCTTGGCCGCAGTGGTCTCGCCAGACTGCGCTTTCGATTATCTGGCGCGAGCAGAGCCACTGTGGACACAGGAGAGAACGGATCTTACGGGAAAACGTGTGCCTGGCCTTGCAAAAAGAGGGCTGCGTGAAACACACCCTGCACACCAAAAGCTGGGCGTGCCGGGGGAGTGGGATGTGCCTGCGCCTCCATGAAGTCCTTGACCCAGGAGGTGCGGGGCCAGGGGAACCCTGGGCGGCTGGGGGGCAGGTGGCCCATCGCACTCCAGGTGCTGGGGGGGGGGGGGGGGGCCAGAGCAGCTCAGCCACCAACTCAGGTGTGAGCGCCTGCACCCGACCCGTCCAGCGACGTGGCCATCTGACGTCGTCAACAAGCCACGTGCCACCCTCCGATGGCCTCCGCAGTCTCTGACTTGGGGCTTCCCTAAGCAAGTTCGGGATGGCCTACTTCTAAGGTACTTACTTATGAGTGCTCTCAGAGAGGGCGCCTTCTAACCACTGTCGGATTACTGCCTGTCTCAGCTTATCCTTGTGCCCACTCTGAAGCTGGCGAAATGGCTTCAGGGCACTGTCCACGTAAGAGGAGGCTGTGGTTGGCACTTCCTGGAGTAATGATGGTAGGGGTTGAAAAAAATGTATAGAAAAAAAAAAAAAGAGTTATTCAAACTTCAGAAGGATGTTACTAATGTGCCAGTTTGGAGACATGAACGAACCCCATCCCTCCCCAGTAGTGACACTAAGGTTGTCTCCCGAAAGATATCTGAAAACAGGAGGGGTCAGGAAGAGTACAGCAAGGGAAAATAATGTTTAGAGCCAGAGAGAGAGAGGGAGAGAGAGAGAAAAGGACAGAGAGAACAAGTTCTGCAGTGCGTGGTTACGGGGGCCGGGAGAGCAGTGTTTGAGGCCGTGCATTTCTAATGGGCTCCCGCCAGGTCATGCTAATGCTGCTGGTCGACAGAGTGAGACGCAAGGATCTAGGGCGAGTAATTGGTTCTGTTTTAGCTTCTTCGTCTGCAAACATGGACACTGGTGCCTACTCTGGAGAAGAGCAAACGACAGCATCTGACCGCCAGCGCACCGGATCTGACCCGCAAGCACTTGGTCAATACCCCAGATGGGAAAGCTGGTAGCTTCCGCAAAGAAAATGAATGTATCTAGGAATACAGAGGAGGTCTCTCTCTCCCGCTCTGAAGTGGGAGCTTCAGGGCAGACCAGACAGGGAAAATCAGGTGGCAAAGTCCTCTTGCTGGAAGTGGTAATCCTACTGCACGCCCCAGATTTTGGGAAAAGGAAAAGAAGAGCCACAAGGGAGACTCTGTCCACCTCCGCTGAGCACTCACTGCCTCCAGAGCACTGAGTCACGCAGGCGGGGGGGGGGGGGGCAAGACGCCCGTGCTCGGCACACAGAGACCGCCCCAAACCAGGGACGCGTAGGAACTCCGGGGACGCTCCAAAACAACAGGTCCCGAAAATCACTTTGGTGCTAAACTGCCTGACACCCAATTCTACAACTGGAGAAAAAAGAAAATTCGATGGAAAATTAAGCGAGATGTGGCAAGAAGGAAAGGTGCGTATAATGCACAGAAAGAAGAGCTCAGGAACGGAAACGACAGCTCTGGTCGAAACGAATTCCCCAAGTCGCCTTTTTGCCAAATGAGACAACGGGGGATTTCGATTTTAAACCCCAGTGTGCCCGCACCCTTTTCATCTCAGAGATGTTTTTCATATTCCTGATACAGCTTTTCGAATCTTTTCGAGTTACAGAACAGCAAAGCAGGTACTTGCTAGAACGATATGAAGGGAGCAAGGTCGATTCATTTTTTTCCAGATACAAGAATCAAAGTATAGGAGTTAAAAATATTTTGTTAAGGGGTCCCTGGGTGGCTCAGTCGGCTGAGTGTCCGAGTTCGGCTCAGGTCACGATCTCTTGGTTTGTGAGTTCGAGCCCCGCGTCGGGCTCTGTGCTGACAGCTCGGAGCCTGGAGCCTGCTTCGGATTCTGTGTCTCCCTCTCTCTCTCTGCCCCTCCCCTGCTCACGCTCTCTCTCTCTCTCTCTCAGAAATAAATAAAAACCATTAAAAACATATATCTGTTAAAAAGCTTTCTTTTCAAATTACTACCATCTTTCCTTAAGGCCAAGGGAATCCGGGAAGAGGCCGTGCTGTGTGAGTCCAATTACCAAAGCAGCTGACCATCCACCTGCAGAGTCCCCTTTTCACAAATAAAGCTTCTCGGGAGGAGGCCGGGCAGGCCTGCCTTGGGCTACCCCTGTGCACTCATTTCTGGGTCTCACTCAACAACCCCCTGCCTCTGTGGCTTTCCTGTCATGTATTTCCCCACCTCAAAAGGCTTTCCAGGGAACAGTGCTGACCTTATTGGTTCTTCGGTAGAGCCTGGGGACCTCTAGGGCACTCTTCAGGTAGCCGAAGCAAGACTCACTTAAGTCTTGGATGATCCTGTCACTCAAGGCAGGAGCACAGGCGGACAGAGACGTCTGGGAGTCCTCCAGGGCTGCTGTCCAGACACAGAGACTGAGTTTAGCCACTTACTGAAGCCCGGGTGCGAATTTTATTTTAGACACTGTCACAGTATTTAGAGAGTGTACAACAATAAGCCGAATCAACTTATTAGAATTAAACAAAATATCTCATCTAGAGAAGTTATCATCACAGAACAGAATATAGAAACAACCAAGGATTGACAACTAGAAAAGAAAATGGTAGTTTAAATATATGCTACAGGCTCTAAAGTTTTATTTTAAATTATTTCTTATTCAGAGATGTGCTGAGTCTAAAGATTCATTTTTACCTGAGATAGAAGAAAAATTCTTAAAGCCAATCATTTCAAGTTTTGGCTTGATTGTTTCCAAGAGTTCTGGAAGCTGAAATAAATACATGCACTTTATATATTCGGTTACTTTTTTATAAATCAAAGGAAGAGGCAATTCAACTTGCACCTATAAACTCTAGCATACTATTAATGAAAAATGAAACTAAACTCAAGACTTCCTATAATTTTCATCAGAAGAAAGCAAAATTCTTAACGCTTTCACTAAAACAGAATCCAGCAACACGGGAAACAGCAGTCCCCGGCTATTAACAGGCCCAGGGAAGAAGCAAAACCATTTTCTATTCTGTGGCTTTCACCGATACCAAACAAAGACCAGCGGAAAACAGACTCACGTATCAGAGCAAACACAAATTTGGCCCACAAAGCCCTGTTAATGATAAAGGCCCCAAACGTGGACATCCCCAGAGAAAACAGGGGGAGAAGTTTTCACAGTTCACTTTCAAAGTACACGCGAAGGTTAACTGTTGCCAGGAAATACGTGGTCAAGTGGGGGTACAACCCGTTAAAATCCAACCCGCCAGCGATCATGCCAAAACGCGGAGCTAGTGAACGGTGGGGCATGGCTCACTCGTCACTTGTGACGGGAACACTGAAAAGGCAGCAGAGACCCCCCCACCCAGGTTCAAAAAATATGAGACTAGACTGACAAGCAAGGAGGCAGAGAGCCCCCCTGCGGGGGAAAGCTGGAGAGACCGCTCGGAGCGCGGGCGAACCTGTGCTCTCCGGGAGGCCCTGGGCCCCACGATTCCAAGCCCCATGAGGCCAGATGGGGTCAGACCCTTGCACATGTCACTTTGTACGAAAACACCGAACCGAGCCCCCGGACTTGTCCTGGGACACAGGCCTACCTGCTCCTGAAGCTTGTCCAGGTCGGCAACCACATACATAAGCTGCGTACTGGAAATGGAAGCCACGGGCCTTGTTTCCACGGGGCCACTTGCTTGGTCTTCACTGTTTCCCTGGGTAACCGAAGGGTCTTTGCCACCAGTCACCAAAGGCTTTTTAATATCCTTGGCACTTTCATTAGAGATGGGCCTGAGTAAAAGCTGAAAAACCGTTTCAACGATCAACTACTTTTCCACCTGCCACATACCTGAGCATTAAGTTTTGTGGCCCACCATCTGCAAAGTATTCAGTAAAAGTTTACCAACGAAAGAACAACAAGGAGAAACAAAGCCAAACTACAACCCCATGGACATTTGTCCTCCTTAAGCTCGCGTCTCCTTTCTGGTGATTAAAAGTAACAGGCAAAAACCAAAACAGGTCCCTGAACGAAACTAAAATTAATTTCTGGAATATCACAGTTAAAAAAAAATTCATTAGCTCAACTAGGTAAATCATTTACCAGGTTTGCTCGGTAAATTTACCTAATGTCAATTATAATTAATTAATAGGGATAAAAAAAGCACAATCCAAACCTCACCAGGTTTCAAATAGTATCAACAAAAGTGTTACTTGCACAATATGATTTGTTACAAGGGAAAAATCAAAGAGAAGTACCCCCGGCACAAGGAAAAAACGGAATAATGAACATGTGAGGCAAAATAATTTCTTGGAGACCTGAGAATTACTGGCTGGTAAGAATGCAGGACCCAGCCTACTCAGGCCTAACCGAAGAATCACATCAACCCCGCTGCCTCCCCGGAATCAACTGCACAGGGGTCTTCAGAAACCGCTTGGTGGACAGGGGGGTCTGTTAAGAACCCTTCTGCTCTCAAAGTAAATAAACTTAAAAAATTAAAAAAAAAAAAAGGGGGGGGGCGCCTGGGTGGCTCCGTCAGTTGAGCGTCCGACTCTCAGTTTCAGCTCAGGTCATGACCTCACATTTCGTTGAGTTTCAGACCCACATTGGGCTCTAAGCTGACACCACGGAGCCTGCTTGGGTTTCTCTCTCGCTCTCTCTCTGCCTCGCCTCCTCCCCCACTTGTGCTGTCTCTGTCTCTCTCAAAGTAAATAAACTTAAAAAAATTAAAAAAAAAAAAAAAAAAAAAAAAAAAGAACCCTTCTGAGCAGAGGAAGGCAGAAGGGAAAAAGAGAACTAGCTTCCACCGAGCTCCCAGAATCTGCCAGGCACTTCTGTCAACAATCTGCTGGTCAACAGATCCCTTTTTACTCCTCACGGATGGAAACCGTTTTGCCATTTCACAGGTAAAGAATCCGGGACCCCTAGAGCTAAGTCTCCCAAGGCCACAAAATTTCAAAGTGGCAGAACCTGGGGGCGCCTGGGTGGTTCAGTAGGTTAGGTGGCCACCTCTATTTCAGCTCAGGTCCTGATCTCAAGGTTCATGAGTTCGAGCCCCGTGTCGGTGCAGAGCCTGCTTGGGATTCTCTCTCTCTCTCTGCCCCTCCCCTACTTGTGTTCTTTCTCAGAATAAACTTAAAAAACAAAAAAAAAAGTGGCAGAACCTCAGTCTGTCTGCCGTGAAAGCCTGTGCTCCTTCCGTTAGAAGACCCTGCAAGACAAGCCGGGCTCTCCTCTCCAACTCAAGATTGCATTCCTTCTGATAGCTGAGGCTTTGTCACGCCGTCCTTCCTGACAACTTACGCACGCCTAGGCCCATTTTCATACTCATCACGCACAGTGAACAGGCTGCATGTCTGTCTGTCCCCTGCGACTGTCCAGGAGGGGCCAGGGCCTCTCTGAGCACGAGACGCTGGCTCGGGGACTGCCTGGGTGCTCAGGGCTGACCTGTACGATCACCGCTACAGCTGTGTGCACGACACCTAATCCATCTTCACAGGCATGCGGATACTTAAGAGAGTCAACTACTCGACAAGGAGAAAAGGAGGGTATTCTGAAATGAAGGGAAGGTTAATTAATTTTATTACCTTTTAGTCCAGATGATCATACGATTTTTTAAAACTTCCAAATATGATTAAAATGTGTATGTTTTTATTTCTACTCATTTTCATTAAAATGAGCATCTCTGTCTTAATTTCGAGGCATCTCGGAGATTCTGGCTTTGAGATGGGAAAATGAGCTTGTCGGGACAGTGCTTTTCCACAAGAGGAAGCACGGACAATGGGATAACAGACACCCATACAGGCAACGGTGGCAAGAAAAAGGAAACAAATACTGGATACAGACTTGAGAAATGAGTCGATTTTTGTCCTCCAGATGACCTCTCATGACAGCCTGGCCTTTAAGAGTCTTAGCGTATTTAGCTTAAGGTATCTTTAATTTTTTTTTTTTTTAATATTTATTTTTGAGAGAAAGTGTGCACATGAGCGAGGGCAGGCAGAGAGAGAGAGAGGGAGAGAGAATCTCAAGCAGGCTCTGTGCCATCAGAGCAGAGCTTGACTGACGGGGCTTGAACCCACCAACTGTGAGATCATGACCTGAGCCGAAATCAAGGGTCAGATGCTTACCTAACTGAGCCACCCATGTGTCCCTCTTTAATTCTTTTTTAATATTTTTTAACAATGTTTACTTATTTTTAAAAGGGAGACAGAGTGCAAGGGGGGGAGGGGCAGAGAGAGAGAGACTCCGGAGCAGGTTTCAGGCTCCGAGCTGTCAGCACGGAGCCCGACGCGGGGCTCGGACCCACAAACCGCGAGATCGTGACCTGAGCCAGAGTCGGACGCTCCACTGAATGAGCCACCGAGATGCCCCCCCCTTAATTCCCAACGGTCGTGATTCTGGACGAGCTACGCGGCCAGCCCTCACCTCGCTGACAAACACAGAGTACCGAGCCAAAATCTGCAGTGTGAGCCTCCACAGACGATGCGCCAGCACCGGCAAGAACATCTCGTCCGACCAGCACCTCTGAAGGCTGCTCCATGTTCTGTGAGAAGCCAAAAGGCAAAACGAACTGCCAGCTAGAGAAACAGACAGACACGTAAAGAATCTCAGGCAATTCCCAGCTAAATTCTAATAGTTCTGATGCATAATTCAAGAGTGAAGAACGCGGCCATAATCCATGCTGTGTCATCTTTTGAGGCAGTGCGTTTTTCTAATTTTACACAATTCCCCCTCCCGGATGTTTGAGACTGAACATCTATGGCATTCGGCAATCACTTGTCAACAGGTATTTTGTACCAAGTCCACAAACCCAAGCTGGAGTGGTCCCCTGCAGGCGTCTCAACTACAATTCTGAGTTTGTCCAGTTTCGTTTGTCTGCTCTTCCGTTCCTCTACCGGAACTCGCTACATACAGGAAGTCGATCACATAGGACCATGTTTTGCAAAGACAGACGAAAAACCACCTCGGAGCCTAAAATGGTGCAGTCAGCCTGACTTAGCTACACAGAAGGGAGCAGAAACTTAAGTGGGAGTGGCCTAGAGACCCGTGTGGCTATCGAAACAGCCGTGCGTTACGCGAGCGGCCACTGGGAGTGACTACAAGACACAAGATCAATGAGGCTGTTAAGGAAACCAAACCTGTCTGCAACCCACCACCCACTGTCACCTCCCCAGTGTCCCAGGACTGGGGCTGAGGGCTCAGGAGGCCTGAGGCAGGAGCCCCAGTTGTAAATCATCCCCCAGGAGGGAAGGGCCATCCTGACGCTTTACCTTAGCCTGGGAGGAAAACGGATGGAATCCAGTTTTCTATAAAAAGCGCTGATCACCAGGGGCTAATCCCCCGTGACAGGTTATATTCAGAGACAAAACTGAGGTCTGCTTCTTACGTTCTTAAAGCATTTATTTTCAATCTTATTTTAATTCCAGTGGAGTCAACATACAGTGTTGTCCTAGTCTCAGGTGTACAACATAGTGATTCAACGCTTCCATACATTGCTCGGTGCTCGAGATACGTGTGCTCTTTGTCTCCATCCCCTACTTCACCCCTGCTCCGCCCCACCCCCCTCCCCTCCGGTGACCACCAGTTTGTTCTATCTGAGAGTCTGTGTTTTTTGGTTTGTTTCGTTTTTTTCTTTGTCCATTTGTCTCGTTTCTAAAATTCCACCCTATGAGTGAAATTACATTGTATTTCTCTTTGTCCAAGTGCCTTATTTCACTTAGGATTACGCTCTCTAGCTCCCTCCGTGTCGTTGCAAACGGCAAGATTTTGTTCTTTTTTTTTTATGGCTGCATAATAGTCCGTTCTTTTGATCCTCTAAGGAAAGAAGCTCTATGGACCAAAAAATATACTTTTAGCCTTTTAGAAAAAAAAAAAAAAAAGAGGTTGAGCCGTGTTTTTAAGCTACGTTTTCACCTGCGCGACAAAAGAAGGTGAAAGTACCCTCAGAAAACGAAGGCTTAGGTAAGCGCTGAGCTTAACCCCTTGCGTGACATCCGCCATTGATCGCTTTACGGAAATTACCTGGAGCGTCCTCCAACCCAGCTGTAAGTGCTGCTTCTAAGGATCCCGCGATCTCTCTAAATCTGAGAGAAAAACAAGAGCACAGGTTAGGGTTTATGCTGCTGCTGCATGCCTTTACCTACCCGTTCTCCCTTCCTCCTGAGCCACAGGAACTTCCTCCGCTGGCTTGTCTCGAAGAGCGTCCCAAAGACACCCTTACAGATGCCCGGCCGGCCCCAGGAGGCCCATTCTCCCACTGTTTTCCACCGAGCAAGGAATAAATTTCTCCCGATTAAGCCACCGTCAGGCAGGGCTTCTCTGTTATCTGCGGCTGATTGGAATCACAACCAACCCCGTGTTTTTTGAACTAAACAAACCACCCGGTTAGACCGCCATCAAGCAGCCCGTGTCAGGCCAGGCCCACGTGGCTGTACTCGGTGTCATCGCCTCGCGGCCACAAGACAGCGGGATCTCCGATCCACCTCGACTCACGCTGCCGTAGGGAAAAAAGGAAACGTCTCTAAAGTAAGGAATGGGAAGGCTGGACTCCGGATCTGTTTGCAGTTTGAGAAAAGTCACCGCGAGCAGTCGGTGAACACTACAACAGCCCGCTGCGTGTGCTGTTCACACTGCTGCCCAGCCTCCCGTGCTGTCCGGCCCCTGCCTCCCGGGTCAGTCCTCCTGGGTGGTCAGCTGGCACACCAGGCAGCGCCTTCTCCCGTCACAGAATTCCGTTTTAGTAACTGCGTGGGCACGTTTTCAGGGCTGTGTGACATGAAAACGCTGTGTTTTGGAAACAAGCTGTGCACGTGGCATCGGGTCCCAACTACGGAACCTCCGCCGTCGGACCTTCCCCAGCACACCCGTCACCTGCTAGTTCCCTTGCTGGCAACACATGCTGACACCCGCTCAAGATTAATTTCCCTGAGCCTTTTGGGTTTTTTATAGTACACATTTTTTTCAAAGCAGTTCAGAGCCTGAGCTTAAGGAACCTGTCTGGAGGGTGAAAGGAACAGCACGTCAGACCAAGAGCAGCGGCCGTGCCCTCCATGAACGTGCAACACGGCCCAGAGCCCCAGGCCCCCGGCTGCCCCGAACCGCAAGAGTTGGCTGCTTTCCCGTGGGAAAGGAAGCCCCCTCCTACTGCCCAGGGGAACCTGCAAGTGAGAGGCACGGGTGCTATGTCGCGGCCTCGACACAGCCATCTGACCGTGCAACCACGCTGAAAGACCCATGGAAGTAAAACTACCCAGGTCACTTGGCAGAGCTGTGCCTCCCCAGCCGGGAGCCCAGCGGCAGCCCCTCGCGCAGCTCTGCTGGGCAGTTAACTTCCAGGACTGAGGTGAGGTGCTGTCGTTCTTGGAAAACGGCAAAAAGGGAGAGGCCACCTTGGGGACCCTTGAGAAGCCGTGCTGGAGTTGGTCCACGCGCGTGTGATGCCCACGGCGCTTGCTAGGGTATCTGTAACAGAGGTGACCCCAGACAGGATGTTTCTACATTCTGAAATCTGGGTTTGGGAGAGGCCTCTAGACCTATCCCTCCACGCATGCCACAGGTATGCAATCATCGCAAAGCGCTTCCGTAAAAATAAAAGCGGCGAGGGGCGCCTGGGTGGCTCAGTCGGTTAAGCGTCCGACTTCGGCTCAGGTCACGATCTCGCGGTATGTGAGTTCGAGCCCCGCATCGGGCTCTGTGCTGACTGCTCAGAGCCTGGAGCCCGTTTCAGATTCTGTGTCTCCCTCTCTCTCTGACCCTCCCCCGTTCATGCTCTGTCTCTCTCTGTCTCAAAAATAAATAAATGTTAAAAAAAAAAATTAAAAAAAATAAAAATAAAAAAAATAAAAGCAGCGAAGGTAACACTGCCGGGCGTTGCAATCTCTGCCCCGTAGTATCCAAAGCGTCGCGGGGCACATGTCTACTCCACACACACGCGTACTCGGGGCAAAGGGAAAGCACGTCGATGCTGCAGAAAGCCCACGTTGCTAGGAGGAGATATATTATGTTCAGCATGTACTGAATGCAATACATCTACAGTGAATGTTCCGGGAGTATACAATGTTCTAGAAAGACTTCAATTAAAGATGGCGGAGAACTTAGCCTACGGCAGTTCAGGGACTGAGCCTAGTCTCTGCGGAGCCACCGGCTCACTGCACTGGAGACCACTGGGTCATATTTGCATTTACTTTCTTCCTGTGAGAAACTGAATCGTAAACCTTTTTCTTGTTTTTGGAGTTTGTTCATTCATTCTGAGAGCGAGCGTGAGCAGAGGAGGGGCAGAGAGAGAGGAAGAGAGAGAATCCCAAGCAGGCTCCGTGCTGTCATCTCATGAACGGCGAGATCATGACCTGAGCTTAAATCAATAGTGGGACGCTTAACCGACTGAGCACCCCCCCCCCCCAGGCGCCCCTAAACCTGCTTTCTACTACACCTACGGGAACAAGTGACATGAAGGCCAGGCAGGGCATCGGGAACAGTGAGGGGTTCAAGTGCACCCCCGGATGGTGCTGGCTGGAAGGGCCACCTCGGTTCCTAGGATGACAGGATACAGGTTTACCGTCAGACCAGTGGCGTAAGCCTGTTCCCAAGAGAGCAATGTTCACGTTCCTCCCTATGAACATGTCAAAGTATACCACCCCATGGGTTTTGGGCCTCCTTTAAATGGCCCTGAAGTGAATCCCCTCACAATGTAACTCTGACCCTAGTCATGTTTGTGAAACTTCTGGTCATCACTCAGAGTAAACAATGTGACGCCTGGTAAAAATCAATAGGGCAGTCCTACAAAGTATTATTTGAACTTATTTTTTTTTTAATGGAAAAACAAACATAAGTGAATACAAGTTCCACACTTCGCAACTCAGATGTGATGTTTTACAAATTTCACAAATTTTAAGTAAAATGGTTTACAGAGAAAGGCTCACCGATCCTTTTGATTGCTTACTGTTAAAATCTGGTAACGTACAAAATCATTCAGGGAAGTGGCTGACTTTAAACCCACCTCGGCTGCCGGCCCCGTGAGAGGCGGCTGAGGGGAGGCTGTGCTGTCGCTGTGGCGTCCGGCCTGGCGAGCCCAGAGCACACCCCGAAACAGCCACCAGAGCTCCAGGGGGGGCAAGTCCGGGGGGGGGAGGGGCGGGGAGGGGGACGACAGTGCAGGATCTCCAAGGGTGGGGTCACGGGATCTGGGGAAATGACTAGGAAGAGGAGTTTGGAGGCAGCAGGCAGGACTATGTGATGTCACAGTACTGGACGTCTAAAGCAATCTAACTTCAAACCCGGACCACAGAAGAAATGCTAGACATTTCTTCTCCACTGCGGTCATATATATACACACACGTACATACATACATATATACATACGTGTTAGTCCCCAATTTTATTTTTTTTATTTTTATTTTTAGAGAGAAAGGGCACAAGCAGGGGAGAAGGGCAGAGAGGCAGAGAGAGTGAGAGTGAGAGTGAGTCAGAGAGAGTGAGAGAGAGTGAGAGACAGTGAGAGAGAGTGAGAGTGAGAGAGAGAGAGAGAGAGAGAATCTTAAGCCAGCTCCATGCTCACCACTGAGCCTGATGAGGGGCTCGATCCCATGACCCTGGAATCATGACCTAAGCTGGTATTAAGAGTTGGGCCTGAACCGACTGAGCCACGCAGGCGCCCCTCTATTGCAGTCTTATACTGTGAAAGAATACTTCACTGTTTTAAATTCCACTCCTGCATCAAAAGGGCTTCCTGCCCTGGGCTGATCTTCATTACCCTGCAAAAACCACTCCCAGTGCAGTCCATGAATACCTTAGAAGAACAAATCCTTCATATCCTACTGAGAGACAAGCTACGTGGTGATGTCACGCTGGCAAAATTAAGCATAAAATACAGTGTGGTACGAGCAAGGGCGCCTCACTAACATTCTGGTAGCTGTGATTTCATTATCAGAAGATGATTACATACATTCTCAATCATGGCAAGCAATTACAATCAAGGGACCTAATCCTTAACGTATTTCCCCCTCTGTAATTTCCCCCCAGAACTCTAGGGAAAAGGACTGCATCCTAATGAATGAAAGCACTCAGCGATTTCAACAAAAAGCCTGCAACTCTTTCCAGACCTTCCTAACTAAAACGCTCCAGTTAATGTCATTCGATGAAGGAACTTACCATGACCTCGTTCAAGACACTCTGCAAAAATGGCTGTTTTCGTCTGTTTTTCTAACAGAACATATGTTGCTAAGAGTTTATCCTAAATGTCCCCAGTTTATGAAAGCACTTATTTACGTACGTGGTATCGTCACGACATCTGTTAGAAGTGTCACCATTTTCCAGAACAGAGAGAACAAATGTCACAGATGTCAAAGACATCCAAAAGATGTCAGAGACGGCCAAAATAATAACTAGGATTCTCATAAACCGACTGACGGAACCAGCTGCGAAGAATACGCTTCTCCCCACTCTCAGGGAAAAACCAGCACAGAAAAGCCAACAACAGACCCACGTGGGCCGGGCCTGCTGCCTGACGAAGGCGGGTGGGGAGAAGGACAAAACGGACAGGCTGCCGCGGACGGAGCGCAGGAGGACGGAGCTGGGCGCGGGGCCCACCTCGGTCCGAGGCCGGGGTCCTCAGCCCTTTAATTACCAAATGGTTTTTCTGTCATGCCAACCGGAACGCCAGCAATGACGACACTTCTTGCACGTTCCCACTTTCGATCTTGTTTCCCAAGGAACGGCACGATCATCTCCGAGGACTGTTTCCTGGAGGCAACACCCTGACCTGGTATTCTAGTCCCATTTCAGAAGGCTGGGGGGGGGGGGGGGGGGGAAGGAATAAATCACTGACCTTATTTGAAAATAAACAGGCAAGTTCCACTTATTACTGAAGCTGTGATAGGCGGGATGTGCTCTTAATCTCCTCACGCTGGCCTGTGTTCCACACTGCTGTTCAAATGCTCTTACAAAATCCATGCTTACGGTGTATTTCTAAAATAAGAACAGGCGGAATTTTCACTGTGAGCAAACTAACCAGGAACGAGCACATACAGGGAAAACTGTAATCAAGATAAAGAAGAACACTCTGACTCGTAGCTTCCAGAACTGACAGAGACCTGAAAGGGGTCGCCCGTCCGAGGTCCTGACTTGAAAATTCGGTACTGCCCAAAGCGGGTCGGTGACACGCTTGAGGTTTTACGCGGCAAGCCTCCCTGGAAACCCAGTGCTCTGCAAACGACAGCTCTCGTATTCTCGGCACCCCTAACCTCGTCCACTGGAACTGGCAGAGCCAGTAAATTAAGTGGTATAATTGTCACTGCCACTCCAGAGGAAGGAGTAGAACATTTTTAAAAGGAAAGAACCAAAGCAGGTGAGCCATCACATGATCTCCATAGACCAGACAGCACAAAAACGGACGGGGAGCTACCAACACCATGAAGAGCCGTGGCTGAAACTTACTTAACGTTCATCACCCGCGCGCTGTGCCTAAAACTGTATTCTTTAACGTGACCCACAAAAGTACCCTCCCAGGTTAACTACTGTTATTATCATTTGAAGGATGACGCTTCCTCTTCTATTCAGGCTCACAGAGAATTTACCCAAAGACAAAGCTGAGAAATAGAGCAAACAGCACCCTGGTTGGTCAGCAGAGCAGAACCGCAGCTGTTGGAAATGCGCATTCCTCTGTGGGTCCTCTGGTTCCCCCCCCCGCCAGGGCCCAGGCTCTACGGGGAACATGTGTGGACACTCCATATCCTTCTGGGTCACCCAACCATTCACCGAAACTTCCTCACATCTGCGCTTGGGCAGGAATTTTAGTTCACTCAACACTACAGGCTTTTCATTTCTTTCAACTGGTTGGGCGAGGTATTGAGGAGTTGAGACCAAGGTATTATTCATCCTTTGGGGATAAAAGTAGACAGACCTCTGCACACGACGAGATGCTAAAGGAACACGAGATATTTCTCTCCTCACGAGAAGCACGTCACAGCCAGACTGAAAGCTGAAAGCATTTTGTGAAAGGAACTGACCGACGCTGTGCTCACTGGAAACAGACCCAGCCACGTTAAGGACTGGCTTAGAATTCCAAAGTCAAAGTTCTGTGAGAAAGTTTCCTTTCTGAGCTGAAACATCTCTTGAGCATAAACGTGATCAGCACAACTCCAGAGGACAGCAAAACGTAAAGGGTCTTAAATGGTGAATGTTTAAGACCGCTGTATCATTCTGCTTCTGGGGTCTATTTTTAAAAGCCCTACTGTTTTCAAATAATAAAAATCACTGTCACACGATTCACTGAAAACGATACCACGTGATCACATGATTAAGCATACTGTCATGTCGCACAATTAGTCGGAACAGGGAAGTGGTATTTCTGTGACACTATGGCTCCAAATGTGTCTTCTCGTCTGTTTTGAAGGCCAGCAGGCCCCAGGCTCAGCACACCTTACCGTCTGCCACTATACACGACAAATTAATGAGGATTTTAAAATCCAATCGAGACCTTGTTTTCCTTTAAAATTATACCGTACACATTTGCAAACCTAATTTTCCATAGAAAACCACTGCAAAGGGACTGGCTTTTAATGGTCTCGAGGATCTTTTTGAAAAACTGAGAAAATGATGTGCATACATATCTTGTCACATTGGTACCTAGGCTGAACCTTACTCTGCATTTTAAAATTATAGTATATAGTCCCAACAGTATCAGAGACTACTACTTGGATGAAACATTTTGTGTATTTTAAGGAAATGCTCACTCACAAACTCAGATTTTTATTTTTAACAAAGCACAGAACGAAGTCTGTGCAGAAAGCATGATTTTTCTCAAGCCTCTGATTAATATCTTCGAGAATCAGGATGATGGAGGAAAAGTACCTCGTGAAATGCATCAGGATTTCCAGGATTAAAAAGCGAAGGCAGTTTTTCTTCTAATCCTCGTACAATTTCTGGCCAGACAGAATTCACCAAAAAATCATATCCAGGAACACTGTTGCCTTTTTCACTGTAAGAAACAGCAACACTTCAGTCAGATACACTGCACCCTATTTACAAAGGGCAAAATTCTACAGTGGTATTTTAACTCAAAGTTCCACAGCCTAAAACTTACTTCCACCTTTTTAAAAAACTGTACGTCAGTTAGCTTGTTTATAGCCTTCAACTTCTATTTTACTCCTTGATCCCAGTCTCACCTTGAACCTGAGCGCCCTCTGTATTCTGACTCCTGTATTTATCACATAGGAGAGCAAGCTAGTGTCAAGGATAAGGCAAAATTACTACATCGAATTGCCTTGGCAGGATTTCTCCCTGGAAGCAGGCTATCGTATTTACACTCTATCTTGGAAAAGAAGTAGTCTAATAACACAAGAAAAGCGATCTTCGCGTGCAGTCTTTTTTTAATGTTTACTCATCTTTTTTTTTTGAGAGAAACAGAGACAGAATATGAGGGGGAGGGGGGGCGCAGGCGCAGAGAGAGAGAGAGAGAGGGAGAGGGAGACACGGAATCGAAAGCAGGCTCCAGGCTCTGAGCTGTCAGCACAGAGCCTGACATGGGCTTGGACCCACAAAGTACGAGATCATGACCTGTGCTGAAGTCAGACACTTAACTGAGCCACCCAGGCGCCCCTCTTTGCATTGAATCTTAATACCACTAAGCTCTAAAGCCCTGGAAATCATGCTAATTTGCCAGTTACTAACAGCTTCGTGAAGATTAAGCTATCTCTAAGATTACCTTCAGTTCTCAAATTCTATGACTATTCCATGTAAAATCTTGATTCCAAATCCTGATGCAAAAAAACTTGTCACAGTCGTGTTTTTTTGTGTATCCATGCTTTATTTTGCCTTTTTTTTTTTTTTTTTTAAGCAAAAGTCTAGACTCTGGATTTCTAATTCAGACTCAGATGAGAGGCAACACTGAGATGAAAGCATTCACTCAGGAGCCAGAGTACCTGGGTTCAAATGGTGGGCCTTTTACCCTGTTTTGTTTTCTTCATCTTTAAATTGAGATGACAGGATGGAGATCACAGCATCTTCAAATGGGTTAATATTTGTAAAGCATTTAGGCTTGTGCCTAGCATACAGGAAGTGTTGTGATAGTAGGGCTTAAATATATAAGTAAATAAATAAGTAAGGCATATTGCTCAAGTTTTCTCTTGCACTTAAAGACACAAAAATAACTTCTAGGTAAATACCATCTCACTGAATGCTCAGTTTTAAGATAACTTTCTTTAACAATGGCCAGCAATTCAATGTATGGTCTTTTTTTAAGTCTTTATTTAGGTAATCTTCACAACCAACGAGGGGCTCAAACTCATGACCCCGAGACCAAGAGTCGCACGCTCCTCCGACTGAGCCAGCCAGGTGCCCCAATATACGATCTTATTTCGGCAAAACTGGGAGTTTTGTAGCTAAGTTGCAATACGAAATTGGGTATTGAAAATAAAGAAAAAAGGGGCGCCTGGGCGGCTCTGTCGCTTAAGCGTCCGATTTCGGCTCAGGTCATGATCTTGCGGTTTGTGAGTTCGAGCCCTGCGTCGGGCACTGTGCTGACAGCTCAGAGCCTGGAGCCTGCTTCGGATTCTGTGCCTCCCACTCTCTCAAAAATAAACAAACACTTAAAAAATTAAAAAAAAAAAAATGAAAACAGCGATAAAAGCTTTCCTAATTTTCCTCCTTAGGAAAAATTGCCAGGAAAGATAGGTTATCCAGGAAGCCATGCCTTACTGGCCAGCAAGGGCTACCAAACAATCTTACTATAGTTAAGTACTGGTAAGAAATCACTGGCCGGTTGGAGGAGGGCTGGGGAGGGCCAACAACATGTCTATTTCCCACATACCCAATTCCACACCTCGCAGTCTATACTTTCAGCCACGCTAAGAACGAGCTCTATTAAGGTACCTAGAGAAGAGGAGAATAAAACTGGGAATTTTAAAACTATAGATGCACAGCATATAAGCAATATCAGATGACAAGATCCCCTCATCCCCAAAGCAAATTATCTACTTAAAGCCCCAAAGAGAAAACTTACATCTACAAGATTAACAGCTGAAACAGATGGCTAATGAGAAAAACGAATCCACATTCTCTGGAAGACAGATCCTGCATGCTGCTGGCACTACAGATATAAAAGGCATATACAGAGGGCGACACGAAGGAAAAAGAACAGAACGTGCGAGGGAAGCACCGAGAGTGGGGAATCCTGGAGGCCGGAGCCGAGCGAGGGCAGGTCAGGGCCAGCAGGACAAAGGTGCCTGAAGCAAATGACGACCTACCAACACACGGATTAGATTCCCCAACCCTCCGAGGCTTCGACGCGAATTCTGCCACGCTGAAAACTATGGAAAGGCCTTCGCAAAGCTTTGAAACTCGGCATTTTCGGGACCAAGACTGCCCTTGTCGAATCTAATGACTGCTTTGTTTCAGAATTGCAGCTTCCTTAGTTTTACATCACAACTTCTACTGAATTCTCACCCCAAATCCAAATCCAACTAAATCTTCACGATGACTAAACACAAGCGGCAAAACCAGGCCGAAATCATGCGGTGGGAATAGAGAGGGTACTTCAAAGGTCAGGTGGCATATAGTTTTTCTTCTTCTTGTCTTTCCAAAGAACAAAAATTCCTTTTCTTTCCAAAGAACAAAAATTCAAGACCAAATGCACTGATCGCCTACTTCATAAAGATCTGAGACCTCCTCTGCCTTTCTGACGATGAAAATGGACCAAGTCTTTCATTTTGCAAACACGGGGAAGTCACTAACTTCAAGACACGGTGACAGGTGAGGAAGGTGTGGGCAGCGTGGAAGGAGAGCACACCTTCAGCCTCTGGGAATGACCCCTCCACAGAGGTTAAGAGCCAACATGTACTGGAACCGAGGACATGGTGAATGCTGAACACCAGGGGAAAGCGGTCTCTTGAAGGAAGTGGTATCTGAGCGGGAGCTCAGATGGAGTTGACAGGTTAACCAAAAGCCACAGGCAACGGGAAGCGCAGGAGACAACGAGGAAAACCACAGAAGCCCCCAGTACAGATCTTCCTTGACTTACGATGGAGTTACATCCCAATAAACCCCACGTAAGTTAAAAATATCATGAGCTGAAAATGAAAATACACCCAACCTACTGAACATCAGAGCTCGGCACACCCTACCTAAAATGTGCTCAGAACGCTCACAGCAGCCTGCAGGCGGGCAACATCACCTAACACAAAGCCTATTTTACAACACAGTGTTGGCTACCTCACGTAACTTGCTGAAGCCTATACTCAAAGTGAGAATCCGGATGGTTTCAGTGTGTCGGTTGCAGACCCTCGTGATGGCGTGGGTGCCTGGGAGCTGTGCTCGCTGCCACTGCGCGGCATCACAAGAGGGGATCCTACTGCGTATTGCTAGCCTGGGAAAAGATCCAATTCGAAGTCTGCGGTATGGTTTCCGCTGAATGCGTATCGCTTTTGCACCATCGTAAAGTCAAAAAGTCCTAAGTTGAACCGCTGTGAAGTCAGGGATCTTCTGTACAAGTTGTGTTAGGGAAGGTCAAGTGCTATAGTTTGGCCAGGGACCATAGTGGTACGGGGTGGGGTTGCGGGGTCGGGGGTGGGGGGTGGAGTTCCACAGTAGAAAGGTCTACAGTGTCGAGAACCACCAGGACCAGAGCATCAAGGACCTCACGGGCTGTGCCAAGAAGACTAGATGTTCCTCTATAAGCAACGAGAAGCCATTAAAGACTTATGAAGGTGGCAGAGCTCTGGGCAGATATGACAACCAAGGGCTGCAATGAAGGGGGACAGGTGGAGCCAGGGAGGCCAGGAGGGGAGAGCCTGTTATTCCAGAGAAAACATGACAAAGGCCCGGACCAGGGCGATGGTGAAGTGGAATGGGATATTTATGAAGCAGAACTGGAAAGTCATGGAAATTAAGTAAAAGGAGGGGAAACTGAAGACAACCTTAATCACTATTAATATAAAACTTATTGAATCAAGCTGAGGGGCGCCTGGGTGGCTCAGTCAGTTAAGCGTCAGACTCTCGGTTTCAGCTCAGGTCATGATCTCGCAGTTCCTGAGTTCAAGCCCCGCATGGGGCTTGCTCTGACAGAGCACAGAGCGGAGCCTGCTTGGGATTCTCTCTCTCTCTGCCTCTGCTCATGCTCACTCGCTCGCTCGTTCTCCCCCTCTCTCCTTCCCTTAAAATAAACTTAAAAAAAAAAAAAAACCCAACTTGTTAAAGCTGAATTGATATTTATAGACATCAGAATAATGGAAGGAAACCAATTTTGATTTCAAACCCGATTAAGGAAGAAGTATAGAGAAGGTAAAAGGGGTTTTGGATTCAGAGAAATGCAACCTTCAAGATTAGCTCCTACTATTAGTTCCATTACCTAGAAACCGAGGCTAACAACACCCGCCTCATGGCATTAGTAACAATTAAATAGGAAAGCGCACTCGTTCCCAGTTCAGACAAGACAGCCAGTAAGCAGTACGCACTGGGAGCCACCAAGTGCAATCGCCGAGCTGAGCTGACCGGGAAGCTCAGCAGTTTCAGTTACCTGGAGATGGCCCCTCCTGTGACTTCTCGAAGAAGGCGGCAATGGTGAGGAACAAACTCCAAGAGCTTATCATACATGATCTGAAGGCCGTTCGGATCAGACTCAACAATCTGCTCTACAATCACCTATCAAAAGGAGCATCATTTGTTTTAAAGCACCTAAAAGAGAAGTATGAACTATATACTACAGAGGGAAGAACAGAGAAAACCTTAAAAACACAATTCCTGGGGCGCCTGGGTGGCGCAGTCGGTTAAGCGTCCGACTTCAGCCAGGTCACGATCTCACGGTCCGTGAGTTCGAGCCCCGCGTCAGGCTCTGGGCTGACGGCTCGGAGCCTGGAGCCTGTTTCCGATTCTGTGTCTCCCTCTCTTTCTGCCCCTCCCCCGTTCATGCTCTGTCTCTCTCTGTCCCAAAAAAAAAAAAAAAAAAAAACAAAACAAAACACAATTCCTCTCTGCCCACCCTCCTCCCCAGCTGACATGCCTTCAAAACAGAAGGTAAAGCACACCTTCACTCAACATCGCCTCCTAGGGTTAGGGGACACAGCTCTGACCCGGGGGAGACACAGGCTGGGTGACAGAGACTGGCCTAGAGCCGAAACACCACACACACTCATCTGCTTCCCGTCTTGAGCTTGAAAGCAAAATACTGTGTGTCCCAACAACAGCTCTGTACTGCCTTGACCTTGGCCTAGCCAACCACCACCAGATTAGGGAAAGGGTTGGGACAGAGAATGATGGAAGAAAACACATTTTATTTTACTTTATTATTTTATTTTTTGTGGGAAGGTTGAGAGTCAAGAGGTAAAGAAAGGACAAGCACACAAATTTAAAATACAAACGTGGCCATCGTCCCTTTAATATGCCACTGAAACTTAAAATATTTTCTTAATTTGGCACATTAGATGCAGCTCAATGAAAAAGGCATACATTAGGAGCTACCCTACTTTCACTTACGGATAAAGCATAACGTAGTTAATCGGTCTTTTTCATACCCACAGAAATAGGCATGAAATATAACAGGAGACACACAGGGAACTGGCAGATCATTTATTTTTAGTGATCCTAATGAAGTTGAGAGGCTTACTGAAATTAAGCCTTAAATTTCACTTTTACCAACAGGATTCACTGTCCCATTTTAAAAATGGAAGGCTTTCATCCTGAAGTCACAGGGCTTGGAAGCTTTGTACTTACTGGGACAGGAAGAACATTCACACTGACAGGTGACTGCAAGAGGGTCTTCAAACACTGAGGGCTGGCTGGCTTTATGGCTTCTATCGGTTTGAACCAGACAGAACTGCCATTTTCTAAGCCGGAAATTGTTGAATGTTGGCAACCTTGTATGATACGACCTATATTCTGGCTCCTCAAAGGCAGGATATACTCCCTGCCTGTAACTTAACTATACCCCGACAGGTGAAGGGTCCTGGACAACCAAGTTTGGGTTTAAGGCACTAATCTGCCCACAAAAGCCCTTCATCTTTGAACATTCCCTCCTTCCCACTTCCTGGCCTGGCAGACTCCCCCGTGGTTTTCAACACTTAGGTCCAATCTATTCTGGGAAGACACCTCCCTCGCGGACTTTCCAAGCTCACGGGGCTGTCCACACCCTCCGCCACCAGGCACGTGCTGCGGAGCGGTCATCGGCCTAACTGTTCTACTCCTCTACCCTGGCAGTGCAAAAATGCTTTTTCACAACCTCACTGACGTAGAATTGACACAACTTAAAACTGACCTGCAAATGTTCGGATCCGGACCTTCTCCCTAGGCAAGACCCTCACCCCTATGGTATTAGGATGATCCCTGGGTTATGACATCACTAGAGAATACTGGAGAGCATGCTCGGTTCCTGGCACTCTGACTGTAACCAACGGGGGGACCGAGCTTCTCCTACAACTGAGAGTGCGGTAACTATGAGACTGTACAGAAAGATCTCTGATCTATCCCCCCACAGCCAGTGAAGAATCCAAGTCCGAGTAGATGCTCTAGGAGCGTCTGAACGAAGTGCACACACCTCATCCACGTAGGGTTTCACTAGAACTTGACCGACTAAGGCCTCGGCATCCCGTGTCTTGTCAATTGTGGCATAGGTCCGTAGGCAGTGCCGTATTATATCAACGTTGGAAGTCTGGAGACCTTCTAAGAGCAGGCCTTCCAGTGACTGCTGTAACATGGCTGTAATGCCGGCTATCCGCTGCAAGCAAAAACAGCTGTAAGGAAAGTTCCAGGTAGACCAATTGCTAAAAATTCAAATATGTATATAACAGACCTCCTATTCTACTAGAATATACGTAAGATTAAAAGATTAACATTTTCTGGAGAGTTAACAGTGAAATCTCTTCTCCCCACGATTTCTTTACAAGTAAATCTTTGCTTCATCTAAGAAATGACAAAAAAAGTTATTTTCTTCTTAAGCTACAGAGTAAATCCGACAAATGTGTTTAAATCCAGCCAAGGGCTTTGGGTAAATTAATTCTGACTACCTCGTACAATGTGTCGAGTTACATGAAATTCAGAATTCATTTTACTCGTGTAATTTGGAGAATATGCTTGTGACTTTACACAAAATCTCTCCAACATGACATGAGAGAAGCAGGGTCCCCAGAAACCAAAACTGAAAGAAAAAATTCAACGTTGGTTTCAAAGTCCTCTACAGCAACAATTATCAGGGGCAATACGAGATTTAACTAAAATCATTCAGCAAATTCCCAAACAGCAAACTGTGAAAATCTAAACCAACACTTACCGGTCTTACTTTGTCCAAAAGAGGCATGCCTTTGCTTTGAACGGCATGAAACTGTAGCTGGTTAAATTCTGTGGCAATTCTCTCCAAAATCTGTCCAGTCAAAAGTGGGCTAGTAGAGACAGTTACAGAAATTTAGTTCCCAGAGTTATTTAATTTCCAAGAGACGATATCACCCAATTAGCAACAGTGAGGCTTTAGCACCCACGGTGTCGTAACTTTTCTTCAGGGTGTTTTCTCCCACAGACGCCTTGTCACAAGGTGAAAGCTAACGTACCTTCCGTGCTGTGCATTTTCACTACGAGCCATAAGCATAGCACGTTCTAGGTGTGGTGGGGAGGTCGTCACGTATAAGCAAGCCACTGACACTGCCTGGCCCCAGCCACAGGGCCCACACGAGCAGCAGGAGCTGGACCGGGGGAGTGTGGGTGCAACTGCGTGTTTCCACCACGTTCCTCAGGCTCTCCCATTCACGAGTCTTCATCTCTAACCCCCTTCTCTCTCTTGCCCTATCCCATCATTCATAGCCGAATCCTCCTCTTCTCTACCTGCCTCATTCTCCCTCCTTCCAGAAGACCTCTAATACGTCTCAGGCACCAAATCCTGTTGTCCCTTCAATAAAATCAAACTGGCCCTCTAGCAGCAATAAATGCAACACCTCAAAGCAGCTTCCTTTAAATTTGCGTGTACCAAAGAGCAGAAAGAGCAATCTACATGCTCTGGGTCCTACCGAGAAAAACATGCATTTGTATCGGCTACCACGTGTAATAAATGTACTCCCCCTCCCTCCAAACACATTATAAAGCATCAACATCACTTAAGAGGAAGCTGAATAGTGAAAGATGAAAACCATAAAGGCACTGAAAGTACCTGCTGGGCTCTTCTAAGGCATCCCACATCTGACGAGGCACAAGCAGGCAGTGAGGGGAAAACCCACACCATCAGGAAATACAAAACGCTACATGCAGACCAGCAGTGATCCACCCGGCCCTGTTTCCGCAGCATCCAAACGAGCGTAGAGGGAAAGCGCCCAGCGTGACCAACCCCGAAGCTGAACCTCTAACTTGAATAACCTAGCGTGGACGTGTTGTTTACCAATTATCTCAACGTCTCCTGGCCTAGGAAGCATGATCTATTTACTATTCACCAACGTGGCTCTGGCTTTCCTTTGTCTACAGCTCAAAGCTGCTGTTCAAAAGGAAAGAAAAAAGCCTCAAAGGTGATTCTGAGCAAGAAAGAGCATAATAGCTATTACATTAAAGGCAGAATTGCCAAAGGAACAGTATTACAGAAACAGAAAACACTGAGGGATTTCTATCAAAGGAACACAGCAGGAACGGGCAAAAACAAAGAAAACTGGAAGGCGCGCATTGGAGCAACAGAGAGGCCGAATGAGGA
Source organism: Neofelis nebulosa (assembly GCF_028018385.1). Taxonomy (NCBI): domain Eukaryota; kingdom Metazoa; phylum Chordata; class Mammalia; order Carnivora; family Felidae; genus Neofelis; species Neofelis nebulosa. Next base: position 1,998,926 of record NC_080794.1, on the reverse strand, counting down.
TGCGGCTAGAGGGACCATCAGCAGAGCAGAGCAGCTGAAGACGAGCCGGTTCCACCAGACGGATGGGAACGGACGTTCCCGGGGTCTCTGATAAGTGACGAAGGGGTCAGGGGCACAAGGGCAGTGGGCCGAAGAAACACACCCGGCAGGCAGCGAGTACCCATTTCCACGTCTGGATTATGAAAGGAGGCAGAAACGGAGGACCCGAGAACCCCCTTCCTTTGGGATGTCTCCTTTCTTTACTCCATAATGAGAGATGTGGAGCGTGGGGTCTCTGGGGACCCTTCCGAATCTAAAACATTAGTTCCTAAAACTAAGAAATCCCCATGCCTTCTTGGTGGGACCAAGCCTTTGAACTCTAGGTATAGTCAGTTTGGCTGTGGGTGGTGCTGCCTCAATGATCCAGTATTCCTCGTGGAAAAACGCTATAGCTGTCAGGGTGATTTCAAAAAGACAGCTCACGTTAAACCCAGATTTCCTAAGGGGGCAGGCCTGTGTATGCCAGGTATGGCTGACAGTCCTTCACTGGTTGAGACCACCTCGCACGTGGGGTTGCTGTCAGCCTTACACTCCAGGGGACACAGGGCACCGAAGGACCTGGACTCGGGCTCCCCAAGCCTGTGTTCTTCCCACTGTTCCACAGCGCGTCCCGCTGGTGCCGCCGTGCTCTGGCAACTCATTTTCCGAGTCCCTCATCTACCCGGCTGATTGAAAATTCACACTAAGAAGGCGGTAAGTCACAGCGTAACACAGAGAGCGGTCATCTTTTTCTGATTTCAGAAGCTTTTCCTTCCTCGTTCGTGCATTTCACCTAGACGTGCCCTATACTGTTTCCGTTAACGATATAATGCTGGTGCAAAACACATCAATGGTTAATACTCTGGGCAGGTCTAGAGAAAATCTGAGAAAGATGAAGGCTATACCCTGAAGATCAACAAGGATTTTGCTAGCTCTTTAGGGAAGGGGATTCCAAGTGTAAAAACTTTCCACGGGAGGCACACTGCCTCTGACCCCCAGTGTTGGAACTACATGGCCTACTAAACCCACAAAGGGTTTAAAATGACGTATAATAAACTTTACCATTTCGTGCACTCTACTCTCTGGAGCTACGTTCGAAAACGCTAAGCTACAGACTTGGGTTTTCTCCTTATTCAGAAATGAATTCTAACTAAAACAAAACAAAACAATATTTAAACTGGATGTGAGGTATTAATTTAAGTGCTGTTTAGTAAAAAAAAATACTTACCTGCTTGCTTCTAGTACAGATGTTTCTTTAGAACTTTGAGAATTTAAGATTTTTTCAATTTTTTCAACTGATCGAATAACTTGTATAAGCCTCAACACGCACATCTATAAAGATAAAAATTAAGCAAACAAAAAAAGTTATTATAATGTTTAACCTTAATCATCTTGTTTTCCATGCTAAGTGCCAGAAAATATAAAACCAGAAAGAAGTCAAGTTTGAATATATAGAGCATCCTACATTTTGAATATTTCTATAAAACACTGAATTGCCAAGAATGGAAATCTTAATTTTGGCTTTCTGGAACAAGCATATTTCAATATTCTACTGCAGATTAATAGTAAAAAAAAAAAAAAAAAAAACACAAACAAAAAACCCCTAGACTTTTGCTTTCTCATGCTCTGTACTCTTATTTCTTCTTTTTTCCATCCTGAATCTCTCTATGGGCAGTCCATTTATTTTCTTATGGCCCTTTCTTCACCTTTTCAGTTTCTGATCGTACTTATCCTCTCGGTTTACATGTGCATGATGTACACCTATATGCCCTAGTGTCAATTCATTGAAGGTATTTTATGCTACAAATATTGCCAAGAGGTTGCGGGACGTTATAAAAACTCTTATCCTTAAAAGAACGAAAAATACAAAGTCATCTGTTAAACAAATAGTACCTGAGAACCCTCCTGGGAGCTAGACATTCTTCCAGACAGTGGGGACAGCAGTGAATAAAACTAGAAAAATGTCTGCTTTCATGAAGCTTACAGTCTTGTCTAGAAACACACCACATGAATTCTTCGGACAAAAGCTGGGAGAAGATGTAAAGGAGAAATAGTCTCTAAAATAAGCTTCTTTCTCCCCCGTGAGATTTAAGAAAACATGCTAATAAGGGGGCACCTGGGTGGCTCAGTCATCTCACCGTTCGTGAGTTCGAGCCCCACATCGGGTGAGCATGAGCCCCGCTTTAGGTAAGCTCGAGACCCACTTCGGGTAAGCCCCATTTCTCTCTCTCTCCCCCTCACTTGCTCCCTCTCTCTCTCTCAAAAAATACTAAAAATAATAATAATAAAATATGCTAATAAATACACGTACAAAACACTGGATAGTCAGAAGTCTGGAATCCCAATTCCAACTCTGCCCTGACATCCTTATGATCACGAATACAACCAGGGGTGTGTGGAACAGGTGTCGAGGATGAAGGCGTGCCCTTGCTGTGATGAGCACCGGATGACGTACGGAAGCGCTGAATGACTACACTGTACACCTGAAACTACTATAACCCTGTATGTTGACTAACTGGGATTCAAAAACTAATAAGAAGAGCTAAAACCAGAGCATAAACAAAAAAATCAGGAAATAAAATTAAAATCCAGGGGCACTAAACAGTAAAGGCAGTGCACGCAGACGTGTATTTAAAGAAGGGCAACGAAAAAAGAAACAAACATGGCCGAGCATGAGACAGCAATACTCTGCCTTTTCTAGAACAACTAACCTGCAGTAGAATACAGGGGTGGAGAACATTTACGTGGCTGTTAAACCACCAAGTGCTCCACTGACATCAGTTATTATCATTTCTTGTTCTGGAAAAAGTGAGGGACCTTGAGACCATGTGGGTACCTCCAGAATTCCGTCTTACTATTTCAAGTAGATAACGTGACATTATAATGCGAAATATGCACATGCAAAAGAGCTTTGAAAACAAAGCTGCATAGGACTGACCGACAAGCATGAGGGGACACGAGGAGGGGACACAACTGGCACGTAACGTGGGAAATCTACTGAGGGATACCTTTTTCTTCCTGATGTCCTCTTGCTTACACATCCGTTCATCCACTGCCCGAATGCCTTCACTGACAGATGACCTGAGGCTCTTTAAAAGCATAAACAAAGTATATTGCAGAAACTGTTCTGTAACATGATCAGGTTTATACATTTAATTCAACCTCACAGAACTTAATACCTGCAGACCAGTATTATGCAGACACTGACAATAACACGAAATATCAGACACACATGTTGTTGAGGGTACTCATGATTTAGGGGCAAAATGACATAAAGCCAGGGTTGCACTGTATTAACGGCCAGAAGAATAATAATACATATACAGTGAATGTCATGGGTGGTCAGAGTGGAGAACAGGTAGTCTGAAGCAAAGTACAGAAGAGTCTGGAAAAGGGGTGGGACTCAAACCCGGCTCTGAAGCCGTGCATGGGCGGAGAGAGGATCTTCAGAAGACAAGAGGTAAGAAGGTGTAGACGCGTCCACACTCAGGGTCACAGCCACGCACCCGGGTGCGCTGTTGGCTTCGTTTTGGAGAGAAGTAGAAATAAGGGAGGGGTCAACTCAGGAGGACTTCACTCAGATAAGGGCTTTAGATGGGATTCCACACATTCTAGAGAACTAGAGAATGTTGACGCACTGACCTATCGTAGGTCCTAATATTTTGGAAATATTAGGAATCAAGGAGTAAGAACAGAATGGCCAAGAAAAGGGAGAGCTCACAGGTGGAGAAAGAGGGCCGGAAGCTAAGGAACGAAACCAAGTAGAAGACAGGAATTAGAGCCAAAACAAAAGTTCACGGAAACAGCTGGGATAAACTGGACACATCACAAAAATTCTACAGAAAGGTGAATTATTTCACTCAGAAAACATCATGAAATACCTACTAGATGTCAGCTGTCGTGACAGCACATGAGGATACAACAACGAAGACAGAAACAGTCTTATCCGTTAAAGATCTTAGAATCTCTTAGAATCTTAGATCTCGTCTCTGAGTCGGGACCAGAAAGGAAGGTCAGGTCTGTGGCTCATTAGGACAAAAGCAGCTATAAAGACGGCTGTGGAAAAGGAAGGGGACACGGTGCTCGCGGGGACAAGGCAGGACGGGAACCTGTGTGCGAGGCGAGAGCAGGAGTCAGCAGAGCAAATCTACCTTTGGGGAGAGGGGTTTCAGAGAAGAGCGGAAGGCCAAACGAAGGCTGGGCTCAGGGGACACCACGGCTATGGGGCTGGGGGAGGAAGGGGCACACCAAGGAGGCAGGAGAGACACGAGGCAGCAGGCGTGGAATCCAATAGTGGACCACAAAAATCGCTCTTCCCTTCTGGGGGAAAGCACCTCAATAAGATTTTGTAACATTCAAACGGGACATAAACAAGGAAGAGTATTAGTAGCTCGAGGCATGGCTCCAAATTTCCCTCTTCTATGAATTCTTTCCTGCCTACCCCCCCTCTGGGCTTCTCAGCACGGACATTGCTGGGACTCCACGTTTTTTCCAGCTCTATCCATGCACCGGGCCTTCCCTTGGATCATCTTCCATTTCTAGTATCTCCTCAGGTTCCAGGCGCTGTCTTATGGGCTGATGCACGAGGTCACTCAAGCTAGGGGTGACATACCCAGGACAGGACGGTGCAGAGCACCAAGTTCACAACGGTGCATCCAAACGGAGGGGTCGGGGGAGTGGGGGGGGGGGGGGGGACGAGTCAGGGCATCGACACAGACTGGGGGGTGGGGGAGGACAGGACGGCACAGTTTTCTGTTGGAAGTGATGCCCTAAGTTCCCCTCCGCTGTTCACCAGGTGGAGTTCCCATTCCCAACGTCTGGGAGTGGGGAGTTCTATTCCCACAGCAGGGATTTTCTCAGAGAAACATTATTAGATATTATATCTATATCATCTTTCGGTTACATGAAAGATTTCATAGCTTTTGTGGACCAGTCTGGGAACCTGACCGCATGTACATTACTGTCTGGGCGGGGAGGGGATACTTACAAATTAGGAACTGTTCAAATGAGCCATTCAGAAGCTGGAAACCACTTACATGGGAGTAAGGTGGCATTAATAAGTTGAATTTGGAAATATTCTTCCTCTCCCCTGACATTTTAAGGCTGTCTACTCTGAGAATCTGTGTTCTTCAGATCGAACATGTTTTTTAGGGCATAATACCACATGCAAAAATAGAAAATCATTTACAACTTTTCTGAAGGCAAATACGATAATCATGAAACCATGAGAAAACAACCACCGCACCACGAGCTGACAGATGAAAGGAATTCTTCTTGGAGAAGGCAAACGAGGACCACATGCTTTCCAGCAGCTTGTTTTATACTATGTAGGGACTTACCAGAACTTCTTCTCGTAACTGTCCCAAAGGCACAGAAAGCTGATTGAGGGCCTTGTCCATGCCAACCTAAAGGCAAAATCACGTTGGCACACACACATCACAATCAGGAATAACAGTGAAGTATCTTTTAATGATCAAAGCAGTACTAGACTTATTTTTTTGGTATGACTGTATTTTGCTGAGTAGTTAAATAACGGAAATGTTACTGTGCCATCAATGTTGTTCATAGAATACGAAAAAAATCTGTTGGTATACATGAAACTATACAAACAAGGGAAGTCCTAATAAATGAAACCTTCAAACAATTTGCCTTTAGATGCCATTTTAAATGAATGTGAAAAACTGTAACGGAAGGGGCACAGCTATCTGTCCGTAATTTATGATACCCAGCCAGTTGATGTGAAAGGCCAACGGGCTATGTCTCTCCTAAACATCATTATAACCCTTGAGAAAAATCCAAATTAAACAGAACAGAAATCAAATTTTCTGGGTTTCTAATCCCACTGGAACATTTATGTTAGGGGTATATTTCCCAAAAGCAAATATGCCTCATTATTTTAATGCTTCTTGAAATCCCCACGGAGCTGCCGACTTTCAGCAGATTTAAAACAAAATGAAGTAAGAACAAGGGGACTTTTCTGCAAATATTATAACCCAAGCATTTCTAAACAGCTTTCACAAACACTTGACACACTCACTACAAATCATTCTTATGTTTTTATAAAACCACGCCTTCTAAATATCAATACTGGCCCACGTCCCCTCAACCTAGCTCTGGCTAACGCATCCACCTGAAAGTAAATTCAACACTTCCTTCAGAATAGTTGGTATCTGCTCTTGCAAATTAGCCTCAACCAAGTTAAGACTTCAGGGTAATCACTTAGCAACTACCAAAAACGACGACTCCGATATTCTTATCCTCTGCTGTTGACTTATTTACTAACGATTTCAAAAAAATAATCAAGCTAGAGCGGCCCGAAATGAATTTAAACACTAAAACCAAACAAATGCACACCAAACAGTTTAGTTATTTTACTCGTGAGCTTAGTAATCTCTTTAGGTTTTTTTTTTGGGGGGGGGGCGCAGGGGGAATCGACTGAAAGCTTCCTTTTAGAAATCTACACTCCACTCTGAAGAATAAATATGGATGAGAGGGCCTTGCGGATTTCCGGCTTACCAAGTTTGTGGACAGGTTGACAAAATCTGCATAGTCTTTGTTGATGAGCTCCACCATGGCTGTTTTGAGGAGTCGGTAATAGAGTTCCAGGTCACCTCTCAGTTCCTCCAGCTGCACGCGCTTCCGGCAGTCGGACACGAAGTGATCCACATCGAAATCTTCCTGAAAAATCAAACCGCAAAGAAAAAATGATCGCCAATGATATCACATTTTACGTATAAAAATCAAATCGGAGACAGAGAGAGAAACGCCATTCTACTCATTTAGAAGGGGCTCTGTGGCTGTGCAGGGCGGGGCGGGGGGGGGGGGTGGGGAGTGTCTAGGGACACACAGTGACACCAGGGCGCCTGCTCACGTCACAGAGGTGCGGGAAAGGGGGCCCCACCAAGAGCATTCTCTCCTGCTGCCTAAGTTCCACAAGGGATTTTTTTTTTTTTTTAATTATACATTTCAGAGGCTTGTCTCAAAACAGGAACAGCCTTTGCTTCTTTATTTTAAATGTGACAAATGCTCATGGCAAACTTTCAACCAATAAGGAAATAATTATATTAAAGAGTGTAAAAAATCATCTGCTCTCACTGGGTGTTGTATGGAAACCAATTTGACAGTAAATTTCATATATTAAAAAATAAATAAATAAATAAATAAATAAAAAATCATCTGCTCTCTGAAGCTCTATGGATAAGCACTGTTCACGTCCCCCCTCCCCCCCCCCCCCGCCCACCTACTATTTAACATTGTGATTCACATCCTCCCAGACTTGTTGTATTTTGGTCTTTTCTCTTTAAAATGTTGTTACTTTTTCAAAAGTTGAGATACAACGGACACATAATCTTTCAGGTGTCCAAGATAATGATTTCATGGTTTCATCTACTGTGAAATGATCACCCCAAGACTAGTTAACATCCATCACCACACACACATTTTTTCTTGTGATAAGAACATTTCGGAGTTACTCTTAGCAACCTTCAAATGTACCATATGGTATTTCCTAGAAGTACATGCTGTATATCACATCCCCAAAACTTATCTTACTAACTGGAAGTTTGTACCATTTGACCCCTTCATCCATTCCCTTCACACACCCCTCCCCACCACCTCTGGCAACCACCAATCGGTTCTCTAGGACTTCATTTTTTGTTTTTGTTTATAGATTCCACACATAAGGGAGATGATACGATATGTGTCTTTCTCTGACTTGTTTCACTTAGCATAATATCCTCAAGGTCCATCCATGTTGTCACAAATGGCAAGACTTCCTTCTTTTTATGGCTGAATACTATTCCACTGTCTATACACACATTTTCTTCATCCATTCACTCGCTGATGGACACTTAAGTTGTTTCCAAGTCTTGGCTGTTGTAAATACTGCAATAAACATGAGGGGCCTGTGAGCGTAAGCCTTGCCGGTCACTGGAGCCACATGACCTAGAGGAATCCCTTAGGTGGCTACTGCAAAACATGGACACCAGATGAGCATTCAAGCTCCTTTTCCAGAGATACCAGTGAGCAGGGGTGAGGCAGAGAGACGGCACAAAGGTAACACCTGCCAGTTCCGTCTTTGCAGACTACAGAGTGGGCCCCAGATGAGTGTTAAATTAGATGCCGGCCCCTCAGTGCTCTATGATAAGCAAATGGGCCTCTTTTACAGAAAGTCTGAACCTTTTTCAATCGGCTACTTCTGTGCTGAGTCCTGGAGTTGGGGGACTCCACTCAGGTGACTGCTTTAAGAACTGTTTCTCTGTTCCCCACAGCCTTGTGGGTCTCACGGATGCAAGCCTTGTTGGCTTTCAAAGCTAGATGTTCTGGGGGCTTGTCTCTGAAGTGCAGGTCTTAAAAGTTGGGGTGCTGGATGTGGGGTTCAAACCATTCATTGCTCCTAGGGGCGAAGTCTGGATTGTGAGCTCCCTCCCAATTGTGGGTCACTGTGCCAGGGGTGGGATTTATGGCAGGACTGCATCTCACTTCAGTGTAGGTTGTTTCCTTATTCACCTAATGTGTAGGAGTCACTCAGCTAGTTTTGGGTATTTTTCAGAGGAAACTGTTCCATATGTAGCTGTAGGTTCAGGGTATCCGTGGGAAGAGAGGAGTTCAAGATCCTCCTACACCGCCATCTTGAACTGAAACCCAGACCTTCTTTATGTGTCTACACAGACACACACACACACACACACACACACACACACACACACGGCAGCTTAATATTCATGTTCTTCTCAACTGTTATTTCCCATTTAAAAATGTAACTTCAATGTCTTTTCATAAAACGTATACATTTGTATTAATATTTTACATGGATGTTAAGTGTTCCATTGAACAGATGTTCAGAACCTTTCATAATCAATTTCCAAGTACTGGTCTCACAGATTAGTTACACGCTTGTTTCCCCTTTACTACATTTTGGTGCCCCTGACATAAATGTTCACATAAATGCTAAGAACCATATGCACCATTCCTTAAGAGTACTTGTTTCAACTGACTTTCTTAATCAGCCAAACACCCACCCTGATAGTGTCAGAGAAGAGGAATTCATACCAAACCATAATTTCACAGCCATCTACTGAAAAACCACCTGCTTCTTAAACTGGGGCCAGAATTAGCCTGGACTTTTGCCTCTTGAGACCACCTCAGACAACACCTTACGTTCATGGCTATGAAGTACATCAGAGAAGGAATGCAGAGGCACAACTCAGCTCAGAATCCTGGCTGTGCTACTAACCAGCTGTATGCCTTTAGGTAGATCATTTTTCCTGCCTCATTACGTATTCTCTGAAGTTCTGAACTTGACGATGGCATTCTAAATCATGTAACTCAGACCCTTGAACAAATGCTACCAGGTAGCATCAGTTCTCAACCTGTCATTTATGTATTTGTTCTCAGATAAACAAATGTTGCTCAACACAAGACTAAATCACTTCCCAGTAATCTGTGAATACTGAATTAGGCAGCTTTTGCTGTGACAACAAGCCCAAACTCACAGCAGCATCGAGCAACAGACACGTTTCACTTACCAGGAATGGTTTTACTCTATAGTGTAAATCTGCTAAACATTTAAAAGGAAGACTTTGCAACCCATAGACTTACGGTCAATTGATTTTTCAAAGGATGCCAAGACCAATGACTGGGGGAAGAAACAGTCTTTTCAAGTGCCCACCACAGGGACAATATCTACACACAAAAGAATGAATTTGGAACACCAACCTCACACATGCACAAAAAAGTAACTCAAAGTGGATCAAAAGCTTAAATAAAAAAGCAAAGACTATAACACTCTTAGAGAAAACAGAGGTGAAAATCTGTGTGACTCTGAATTACATAATGCTTTCTTAGACATGACACAAAAAGCATAAAAAATAATCAGTAAACTGAACTTGATCAAAATAAAAACTTTTGTGTGTCAAAGGATACTACTGAGAGAGTAAAAAAGACGACCCACAGAATGGGAGAAAATATCTGCAAATCGTATATCTGACAAGGATCTAATGACCTGAATATGCAAAAGCCCTTATAGCTCAACAATAAAAAGAGAAATAATCTAATTTAAAAACAAGCAACAGACTTCAAACTGATATTTTCCCAAAGAAGACGCACAGATGGCCAAGAGCACATGTAAAGATGTTCAACATCATTAGTCTTTAGGGAAAATGCAAATCAAAACCACACTGACCTACCACTTCCCACCCACCAGGATCCAATAAAATAAGAAAAAAAACCCACAAAAATAAAAATAAAAAAAAAAACCCAGAAGACAAGTGTTGGCAAGAAGGCAAAGGAACTGGAACCTCCTGTATTGCTGGCGAGAATGGAAAATGGTGCAGCTAATGTGGAAAACAGCTCAGCGATTCCTCAAAAAGTGAAACATACAACTACCCAGTGATTCTACATCTAGGCATATACCTGATAGAACTGACAACAGATGCTCACACACAAAAAACACTCACAGCATCATTCATAACCGCCAAAAAGTATCAACAACCCAATGTCCATCCATTGATGAGGATACTTTAAAGGTGGCAAAGCCTATCACGCAGCCAAAAAAAAAAAGGGGGGGGAGAATAAAGTACTGTTACGTGCTGCAACATCGATGAACCCTGAAAACATTCTACTCTAAGGTTAAAGGAAGCCAGATACAAAAGGTTGCATATCATATGATTCCATTTACAGGAGATGTTCTAGAACAGGCAAATCCATAAAAACAGAAAATAGATTAGTGGTTGCCAAGGAACGGGGGGAGGGGAGAATCAGAGCTGATAGGTTTCTTTTTGGGGGGAAGGACATGTTCTAGCATTAGACAGTGGTGACGGATGCACCGTGGAGTAACGTACTAAAAACCAGTGAAGAATACAGTTTAAAACGGTAAATTTTATATCACGTGAATTACATCTCAAGGAAAAATGAAACAACTTAAGCATCAACAAGTCAAATGTGCAGATACTTTAAAAAATCTAAAGTAACGCTAATTTAGGGGCGCCTGGGTGGCTCAGTCGGTTGAGCATCTGACTTCGACTCAGGTCATGATCTCATGATTCATGAGTTCTAGCCCCACATCAGGCACTGTGCTGACAGCTCAGAGCCTGGAGCCTGCTTCAGATTCTGTGTCTCCCTCTCTCTTTGTCCCTCCCCAGCTTATGCTCGCGCTCACGCTCTCTCTCTCAAAAGTAAATAAACATTAAAACCTCCCATGTCTGAAAAGCTGGAAGGAGTCAAGACTTGTGGTCTGTAAGCCCTGAAGTAAGAAGAAAAATAGTTTCTCTTTATACTCAGCGGTATTTCCTACTTGAACCCAGGTAAAGTACAAATGCCCCAAAAGGCCAGAAGTTGTGAAATCACAAGACGTGCTAGGACACAGGATATTAAATCAGCAAAACAGACCAGTTGCAGACAATTTAAGAACCATTAACCACTAGAGTAGCAGTGACATCACTCAAATTTAAAACCAAATAGAGTTTAAAAGTTGAGCTACTTTAATGCCTTTGCATTCCGGGACGGCAAACAAAGACGAATACAAAATAACCAGGGAATTAAGCATTTAAAACTTACCAAAGACCCAAATATTAGTATCCTTAACACGGGGATAACTGCGCAAAACTGTGGAAAGGTCAAAATGCTCTAAGCTGCCAAGCAGTATAACGTTCCCCCAAATACATGGAAATGTAAAGTCACTACCTACCACATCCACAACAGAACCAGAGACCCCCCCCGCCCCCTCCCCCCGCCCCAGGCACTACCATTCTGCATCTAGAAATTATGGGAGGTACGAAGAAGGCACACAAAATTTATGATCTCTGCCCTGAAACAGATTCCGTTTCATCGAGACACAAATACAAAATAAATGCTAACCCACACATTACATAAAATACAGCTCAAAAGACCTAAGAAATTAGTGTGAGCCCATGTGTGTGTTACCAACCTTCTTGAAGACCAGAGGACAACAGAGACGAATAAAAGTCCTTGTATATCCCCAAAATATTACTTAAATATTGGCCACGCAACTCGAGCTCTGCTCTAAAACCTGGGGACACAGCCATGAGAAGGTCTCCGCTCTTAAGGAACATATATTCTAATGCAGAAATGAGAAAACAAACTTGTAAACAAATAAATGTGATACTAATAAATAGTGATCAAAGTTACAAAGAAAATGGGACACTGTGAAGGTGAGTGATGAGACAGGGAGGTACCTGAACTTGCATGACCAGGAAAGACGTAGAACAAAGACATCTGAGTTGAGATCCAAATGACACGACTGAGCTAGCCTGGGGAAAGTGTGGGAACAGTGTTCCTGCCTGAGGGAACAGCATGTATGCAAGAAGGTCCCTGGAGCTCTTCCCTCGCATCCCTGTCCTCTAATCTCTCACTGTGGCAGGGTGACGGGCACATGACATGGCCTAGGACTTGTGTCTCCCAAACACAACTTTATTTGGTTACTAAGCTATTCAAGCTTGAGAAGTTTAAAAACATACGCTAACGAATTCTTTCCACCATCTATAGACAGATCATCTTAAAAGTATCATGAAATAGTAACACTTAAATTCTAAGCAACATCTGTTCTAACATTTTGTTGCTGTTGTTCCAACATTATTTTAATCAATTTTATATCTAACTCCTTCATTCCATATATATATATATATATATATATATATATATATATATATATATACCCGTTTGACATACTTATGAGAAGGCAAAGGAAACCTATATTCTGTAAATTTATTCACCCATCTAACAAGTATTTGAGCACCTAATTATGCTGTTCCAGCTGATTTCTTCTCTTTCTCTCTCCTTTTCCCCTCAATTTAACACTAATCATAATCTATGTTGGGTTTTAGTTTACTTTTTCAACTTAATTTCTTGAGCTACTTAGTGGAATTATCTAGTTCCAGCGTTCTCAACATCGGTTGTACGTTAGAATTGCTTGAGGAACTTAAAAAAAAAAAAAAAAAAGCCCAAGCCCAAGGAGCACCTGGCTGGCTCAGTCGGTACAGCGTATGACTCTTGGTCTCAGGGGCGTGAGTTCGAGTCTCACGTTGGGTGTAGAGACTCCTTAAAAACAAAATTTTTAAAAAAAGAAAAAAAAGAGCCCATGTCCCAGTTTGTGATTAATCTGTTTAAATGTTTTAAGAAATTCAATGCTAAATGCTATCAAACTAGTTAAATAACAAAAAGATCTTCTTGCTCTCAAAATTTGAGTATTACTAATAATCAATAACTCGGTACGCTAGAAGTGCAACATTTTATTCAAATGAGAAATTTTTTAACAGGATTACAAAGAGTGGATTCGAAAATCAAAAGCAAGGAAAAACAAGACTGCAGCGTGAACACGGGGAAGCAAAAGCAAGCAAGAAAGTACATGACCATGAAGCGAATGCTCAGTCTCTGAGATCAGAGGCTTGAAGAGAAGGATTAAAACCTAAAAAGAAAGAAAAGAAAGATCTCAGTGCACTCAAGGAGAAGTCCCCCAACACCATTCCTGCTTATTCTTGTGATGCAACCACATCCTGGCTGATGCCAACTTCACCAACTCTTCCACGAAAGCCAAACTTGGCTTAGTACAATCAGTGATGGACCGTGTGTATGCCAAGTGTATCCCCTGTAGAACGGACTGTGTAATGGCTGAAACTGAGGAATTAGGGCAGAACGGGTGGCTCTAAGGACTGCCAAGGATCCAAGATGTGAATGACGACCACGCACACACAAAGGGACCCATGCAGAGGACTGCTTCGTCCAGGGAGTAATTCAGTACAAGTTTGACACTGTGGCCTCAGTGGACCCAGACCTTAAAGGAAGGATCTGGAAGATCCCTGGAGTTCCCATCACGTACATTTCTAACCACAGGTACAGTGTTGAGCGGATGCCCGATGATTATGGAGCCCCTCAGTTCTATTTCTTAAAAGAGAGGGTTCCTGAGCCTTCCTTTACCAACTTTTTGTTTCCATTTTGTACAGCAATATGCCACATCATGAATTATCCTACTTACCCACTTGCTCTGTTATGAGCGGAGTACGGTTAAATACACTCACTTTCTGATGTTGTTTTGAAACTGACGTTTTGTATCATTTTAAATTTTGTTGGATCTTTTTATAAATCAGAGGACTGCTCACATAAAAAAAAAAGATGAAAATCAAAAGGACAACCAAAAAACCACTTTTTTGCAAGAACCTCGTCTTGCAAAAGTGCCAATCAAATAAACTTTGTCCAATGTCACTTACCTATCATCCAAAGTAGTTCACATCAGTAAACTTTTCTATGAAAATGAAATGTAACCTAAGTTCTAGATGGGGCTAATCCAAATTTTTTTGTGGCAGTCAGTCTCAAAAATATTATGATGTCTCAAACTGATGCGGAAGAGAAAGGAATCTTTTCATCGAGACGTGGCATCAAACTAAGAACCTACAAGGTTGAGCGCTCAGCTCCTGTGAGATGAAAGCACTCCCCGGGGTGGAGGTCACTGGGCATCGGCCGCGGACCCGCTTTCAGACTGTCTGCGTTTCGCCACTTTCCTCTTTTCCTTCTCTGTCAGTCGCTCTGTCAGTTTCTAGGTGCCGTCAACGAAGTCCACCTCGAACAGGCCACCTTTTCCCTCTCGTCTCCTCTACTGTACCTAAGCTACAGGCCAAGAGTCCAGATCACCAGCCTTGTCAGGATTTCTTCTAAAATAGGAGGCAGCCCTCGGTCTCTTCCGTACTGGTGGAATGCACGCATTCAGACTCTGTGCCATCTTCTGGGCCGTTCTCAATATTCCGATTATCCCACTTCCCAAAGTTCCCACCTGTGGCCTCTGGAAAGGAACATGTTATACAGTATTATTTCCCAAGACTGAAGCATGGGGGTCAGGAGATAAGGCCCGCGATGTGCCCCCAAATAACTGTGTGACTTTAGGGGAAGTCACGACACCCCAGGCCTCAGTTTCCTTGTCTTCGAACCAGAAAAAGTGACTACAGTCCTTCTTTCACAGAAGCATGAAATGTCAAGGGCTGGAAGAGGCTGCAGAGATTATGCAGATACTGCGGAAACCGAAGCCCAGAGGCAAGTGATCGGTCCCAAGTCACAGGCCAACGGACAGCAGGGCTGAAAGTGAGACCCACGTCTCCAGGTCACAGCCACTCAACCAGCAAAATACAAGATCTGAGCAGCTGGTCATTTTTCCCTTTTCTATTTCCCCATTAGAATACATGCTCCTTGAAAACAGGAACGCCCTTGACACACTTCCTGCTTCAATATCCCCAATTCACCCAATTACAATAAGGGAGGAGCCTCAGTGACTCACCCCCCAGATCTGTATTCTCTTGTAGATGCTTACAGTCACCATAAAGAGGGTTCCTGATGGCGCTTCTCATTAAAAAGGTATTGTGTGCCTACCCAGGGTGCCAACAAAGCCACTATGCGCTGGGGGTGCAGGAAAGGAACTGATACAGTTCAGAAGAAGCAGACTGGCTCAGCATAGAAACGCACTACACTGCCTGCCAATCAAAACTATCCCGAAGGGGAATGAGCCTCTTTGAAATAGGTTCAAATGTTTTGGAAAATGTTTCCTCACGAGCCTGTGGACTAACCAACCACCTGTTACACGAGACCAGATACATGTTTCGAAAAGAGCGCTCTGCCTGTAGTGTAGATGAGGGACTAGAAACAGGCGAGGACGGGTGCAAGGAGACCGGGTAAGAGGCCTTGATGGTGTGATGGCCAGATAGCACCGTGAAGGTATGCGAAAAGATGGAGAGTAGATGGATTCAAGAGGTATTCAGGAAGTGAAATCCACGGGACTTGGTAACAGACTGGATTTTGGAAAGGCGACAGAGGGAGGAAGGGACTTCCGGTTTGCGGACTTACAACTCGATGCATGGTGGAGCATGTACTGAGACGGGCAATAGGACAAGAAAGCTGGCTTTCAGGGGAGGAGGTGCTCACCAATTCAGTTTCGAACATGGTAAGTTTGAGGGACCACAAAGACATCCAAGAAGAGACAACAAATGCAGTACATAGGTTTGGAGCTCAGGGGACATCTGGGCCAGAAAGAGGCATCTGCCTCCCCTGCCTACAGCTGGTCACTAAAGCTGCATGAAGGGCCATCTGGGGCAAGGAGAGGACACGTGACTGAGCCCATAACCAGCCATTCATCAGCTACAGGAGACAGGAGACGGACCAGAGAGGAAGAAAGACAGAAAGCAATGCAGAGCATTTGGTCTGCCGGGAGGGGAAGTAAGGAGACAGAAAAAAGGCCAGCAGGATTGACTTACATCCGGTTAACTTCGTAAGAACTCTTTAGTGGGATGAGGGTCCCCTAAGAGTGACAAGTGAGAAAGTAAAGGTGACCCCTGAGCACCGGCTGTGATGTGCTCCAGTGTCAGGGCGACCCCTCGAGGCGGGAGGGCCAAGTGGAAGAGGCTAAAAGGGGAGCAGGGGTGCAAACCAACAGGAAGGAGTGCAGGAGAGGGTACGAACAGGGTGCTGAGGAAGCAAGAGGGCACGGGCTCCAGGCGTGGGTGAAAAGCTACCTGGAGGAGGGAGGAGAGCCCCTCCACAGACCAGGGAAGGAGGGGAAGGGAACAAACACAAAGATGGGCTTGTTATCAGCAAGACGGAGGAGTTCCCATTTGATGGCCGCTATTTTTTCTGTCAAACTGGAGATGAGGTCATACATCAGGATGGAAGGGGAGGGCCATGACGTCAACAGCACACCCACGCAAACAGGTCTAACTTACCTTGGTCGGCATTGCCACTTTCTCTCCCTACTGCCAACACCTTACGTCCTATTCGTCTATGAGTTGGCTGTCAGGCCTAAGGACCTTGGTATTTTTAAGGTCACAAAGAATGATGTTGCCACCCCCTCGGCCCCAAGTGGCCCTTCCGGATCTGCCGCTCCTGTGTGTTGACCACCTACGTCTTTCACAAACCTTTCCCCTCCTCTGTGTTTCTCCTTAGGTCTCATAAAAACCACTGAAATAACTTTGTAAGTAGTCTCCTGCCGCCACTCAGCTCCAACGCAACAGGCGGGACCATGAAACTTCCCGCTTTAAACCTGACTGTAACTCCACGATGGGTACTGTCTCCACTTAGACCCCTGGCTGCAGCCTTCAAGGTACAACTTGCAGCCCCACCCCATGCACCTGGCCTCCTTGCTGGTCTCATTCCTGGCCCCTCTTCCAGGCCCCGGCCTCTCTGGACTAAGGGTAGATTCTGGGCACACACGTTCGTCCTACCACCACGCTCAAGAGCCAATGCCGTGTGTTCCCTGGCTTTGTACCACCACGTCCAAATTGCTGGCTGGCACCCAGCAGGTGATCAGTGAGTGTCTGCTGACCGATGAGCAACTGCTACCACTGCCCAAGGAGGTCCACCTCGCGTGTGACCGACTGAGGGCCCATTTCTAGTCAACAGACCGGACTGCAAGTTACCTCCACTCCCCCAGTGAAAATACGATTTTCTCTCCCTCTCCCTCGGGCACAAAACCTCTCCAGTTACAAAACGTGTAGAAACAGAACCCCGACGGCAAGCTCTCCACCCATCCTTTCTGCCATGGAACTGTAACTTCTAAAAAGTCCCTCTGAAGGAAACCCACGCTGCAGGTAACCTTTATCTCCAGGTCCCACCCAGAAAATCAATAGCAAAATACACAGAACAGCTGTTCCGTGTATTTTCCTTCTACCAACGAAGTGGTCACGTTAATTAGCCCTACAGATTGTGTGGCATGTTTGGAAGTTTTAGAGCCGTGAAAGAACACGGAGCCGCTGGGATTCCAGCCACTTGGCCAGTGTGCTCTCTCCCTACCTCGAAGCGCTACTTTAGGACTTCTATTCTGAGAGTTCTATTTTCTGAACCTGCTTTGACCAAAAGCATTTTGTCAGCTCACAGTGAGAAATATGGCGGGGCTAGGGAAGTCTGAGAAAATGCTCCTGTGATCTCTCCTCATCATGTATCCTTAGTTAGCGAAGGGCTTCCGGATCAGTGAATTCACTCTGTACTCTCTTTTAGACGTTCCATTCGAGGGGCACCTGGGTGGCTCACTCGGTTAAGCGTCCGACTTTGGCTCAGGTCATGATCTCACAGTTCGTGGGTTCAAGCCCCGCATCAGGCTCTGTGCTGACAGTTCAGGGTCTGGAGCCTGCTTCAGATGCTGTGTCTCCCTCTCTCTCTGTCCCTCCTCTGTTCATGCTCTATCTCCTTCTCTCTCTCTCTTAAAAATAAATAAACATCAAAAAAAAGTTTAGACATTCCATTCGAGTTACACCTTTTATTACAGTGGTTTAGAAACACCACTGTACAAGAACAAGAGTACCTTCTTCCTCGGTCTAGACAGCCCTACGTATTAAAAACAACAATGGCCACAATACAGAGGATCCAGATAGAAATGCTTTTTAAGGCCAGAGTTTGGGAGATATGATCTGAATGCAAATATCAAAAGCCGGTTAACCTTGAAAAGGAAAAAAAAAAAAACATATTGGGAGTTGAAGCCACCAAAAAATAAGACACTTAAATTCACTCTTTCAAAATTTTAGGTGCCTACAGAACCAAAACTTTTAACTTTTTAACACCGAAGCCAGCTACTAAGTGGTGTCAAAAATCCCAGTCCTTAAACAGTACACATATTTTTTTTTTTGATAGTTTAAGTACAGACCCAGAGGGATACACAAACTGGGTATGCAAAGTTCCTCCTGGCTCTGATTCAAATCTTGGACATTTTCAAGGCTGTGCTTTGATGAACCTTTATCGTCAGTAAAACGTTCTCAGTTTAGATCTCTAATCAGTACGTTTATGTCCTACAATTATCCGCAGACAAGTTTCAAGTTCACCTTAGGAAGAGAAATAGGGCAACTTTAGAAAAGGACAATGGTCCGCTCTGTAGCCCTGAAACAGAAGTAAGGACAGTACAGTCTTTATATCTCTCATTCCAGGAGCTGTAGACGAATGTCAGGCAAAAACTTTAGATAAGGGCCTTTTTTACCCGACCCGATCCCTGGGTGAGCACGTACGTTTAGAGACGTTTTCAAGACACGCTCATCGAGCTTCTAGGGGCAAGGCACTGGCAACAAGCTGCTGTCAGACAAGGGGGCCGGCAATCTGACCACACCCCGCGCGGTAACAGAGTCGGGTCCTAACAGGGGCGTTTACGTTTAGCTCAAAACTTTCAGGCCTTTTCACTCCATATGCGCGATTTCACAGAAGTGCTGTCTCCAAGCTGCACCTACCAAATCCGAGGCCAAGAGACTCACTGCGAAGCGCAGCGAGGTCCCCGCGCCGAGGGCCCGTCCGCGGCGGGCGCGGCCCGGGAAGCGCGCAGGAGAGGCCCGAGGAGAGGCCCCGGAGGGCAAAGGAGGGCAGACCACCCACGGCCCGGCTCCAGGGAGCGGAGCCCCCGGCGCGCACCTTCATGAACTCGTCCTTGTCGAAGCAGAGCGTGTCCGGCCCCTTGGGCAGGTTCATCCTACTTTTCTCCATCCCGCCGGCCGCCGCCTCTCGGCGCCGAGACTCGAGCGAGGAGAAGCAGGAGGCTGCGCGCTCGGACGCTGCGGCCGCAGCCACGGCCAGTTTCCACGGCACAGAGGCACCGCTTCCGCCAACATGGCAGCGCCCGCGCCGTGGCCAATGAGCGAGGACGCCGCGGGTCCGCCTCCGCCTGCGGCCGCCAAGAGCGGCGCGCGGACCGCCGCCGCTGCTTCGGCGGGTGGTGCTGCCCCCTTGCGTCGGAGGGCGGCACTGCGGCCCCGCGCACGCTTCCTCCGGGTAGCCCAGCTCCGGGCCAGGCGGGGTGAGCCCGGGAGGGGACCGGCGGGAAGGGTCAGGGGCGCTCCCTCCCCACCCCACCCTTTCCACTGGAAAATCGGCTCGCAGCCCGTGTCTTCTCCCTGAGATTGTTCCGCGGAGAGCATAGCCGTGGCCGGATGCTGGCCCCTTGGTTCTGAGGCCGGTCTCCCAGAGTTGGGCACATCGCCATGTCACTCCTCCGGTTCCCGTGCGCCGCCGCCGCCGCCGCCGCCGCCGCCTGGGCGCTGAGGCCTCGGTGGGAGACTGGGCCACCGCCCTTAGCCCCGGCAGTCGCAGGCGAGCGTAGCTTCTCCTCCCGTGGGCTCCGATCCTGGGAACTGCCGGGAGGAAGGTGGGCAGCTGGGCACAGCCTTAGGTCCTCTGGGCAGCAACCTGCTCCACTTCGGGCTCAGGTCCAGGGTGGGCAGCTTCGGAGAACAACTTTGGGTCGTCAGGGTTCTTAAAACCTCGAGATTTTGTCGCTACCTGCTGACAAAACACAGCCGACAAGTAGTGCATGCGTATTTTTTTCTAATCTAAGCCAGGAATTGGCAAATGTGTGTGTTTGTGGCCAGTATTGGTGCAATCGCCGCACCTCCCCGCAGTTTCTGAGACTTTCTCTCTCCTCCTCCCCGCCACCCATCCCCAAAATTTATTTTGAGGTTTTCTTTCTTCTTCCTTTGTTCTTTCTCCCACTGCTGCCCCCCCACCCTTTCGTGTGAATGCCATGGTCAAATGATGCTTCATTTTTCTTTTTTTTCTCCTTGAATTTGTGACAACTCAAACCACAAATCACGCTTCACACTCTTCACCCTGCAAGTCTTTGCTTCCTGCAGCCTTGCTTTAAGAAACCAGGCCTCTGCTGCTGTTGGAGATGCCATTAACCCTTAATAGTCCTAAAAGGAACAGTGGAAGACAATGCCTTACAAAGACAGTCTTGTGTTCAAGTCACTCCAGACAGGAAACTGGCCACGTTTTAAACATGTGGGTATGGAATCTGCAACAATCTATTCCCTACCATCGGGCCTGGCAAGGCTTCGCGAAGGAAATACTTCCTGCCAATACTCAGAGAATGTGACAGAGGATGAGAGCTGGAGTCAGTCCAGAAAATCAGAATAAATTGCCAGAGGAGCAATTATGAGGAGCGCACTCTGTGGCCCTATTATGTTTCTGTGGCTGTAGGGAATGAAAACCTCATCATTTCGTTTTCGTTCGTTTACTCTTATTATGAAATTTTGCAAACATGCAGAAAAAGGGTGGAGAGCACAAGCCTTCCCAAGCCTGTCCACGAACAAGGGGAGGGGGGAGTGTCTAAAATACATATTTTAAGTTTATTTACTTATTTTGAGAGAGAGAGCAAGCAGGGGAGGGGCAGAGAGAGAGGGAGACAGAATCTCAAGTAGATTCGGCACCGTCAGTGCAGAGCCCCATGTGGGGCTTGAGCTCACGAACCGCGAGATCGTGAGGTGAGCTGAGATCAAGAGTCAGACGCTTCACCGATTGAGCCACCCAGGCGCTCCTGGAATATAGTTTAAAGCAAATCCCAGGCACCACATCATTCCTGGCTCCCAAATACCTTGGTTTATAGTTCAAAGAAAGCTGAGGAACTCTAGCTGAGCCAGGAGTTGAACCGCTCCTTATCTCCATTATAATTCCCTTCTGCAAGTATTGCCAGGCCTTTGGTAAAGAAATGAACCTGAACGTGTGCCTCCTGGGGTGCTGATGTCGGGGATGCTGAAGGGGTTAGGTGGCAAAGAAGGATAAAGACCCCGCTACCTGCTCTCCTCCCAAGAGTCAATAGGGAACAGCCAAGACCCCACAGAGTGGGCTTGGAATCATAGGCTGTGGTAATGATGCATCCTATCAAAGCCAGGAGCTGCAGGAAAGACCCCAGATGCTAATGGAGAGCATCTCACTTCGGCTCAGGTCATGATCTCACAGCTCTTGAGTTCGAGCCCTGTATTGGGCTCTGTGCTGACAGCTCAGAGCCTGGGGCCTGCTTCCGATTCTGTGTCTCCCTCTCTCTCTGCCCCTTCCCCCACTTACAATCTGTCTCTCTCTCTCAAAAATAAATAAACATTAAAAAAAGAAAGTAGGTACGTAGCCTAATCAGTAAAGACATGATCGGCAGTCAGTCTATCCTAGTTTCTCCTGTCTTCTCCGATCTGTACTTTCCTCACGAGAGAGACTTGAAATTGACATTTTTTTTTTAATCTATTCCCTAATTTGTCTTTCTTGCCTTAATCTCATTCTAAAGCTTGTGCCTGCGAGTTCATTTCTAAGTAAATGTTAACCCCCTGTGACTTTGCATCTCTGGAAAATTCTCAGTTCCCTATTTTCTCTGCCAATGTGACAGGTCCCCATTTCTCCTTCCCACTCTTCTCTATTTATACTTTTCATATTTTTGGCAGCTTTGCTGCGGAACACTCAAAAATCGCAAAGAGAAATATTGTGCTCCGGGAACTCACACGAGCGTTTTCTCCAAAATCATCCATCTGCCCCTTCTGATCCTTTCCTGAACTGTTGGACTGAAGCAGCCAAATCCTCCAACGGCAACCAGAGTTGTCTTTGTTCACTACTGCAGGAGAGGAGGGTTTCCATTTTTTTTTTTAAATGTTAATTTTTTTTTTTTTTTTTTTGACAGAGAGAGAGAGAGAGAGAGAGAGAGTGGGTTGGAGCAGAGAGAGGGAGACACAGAATCCGAAGCAGGCTCCGGGCTCCGAGCCGTCAGCCCAGAGCCCGACGCCAGACTCGAACTCACCAACCGTGAGATCGTGACGTGAGCTGAAGTCGGATGCTTAACCGACTGAGCCACCCAGGCGCCCCGAGGAGGGTTTCCATTTTGAACTGGAACTGAATGTATAGTCTGGCAGCCCCAAATTCCCAGGAAAGCAAGCGTGAGGCGGGGTGTGGAGGACAGACATGGTGTCAGAGGGCTCCATTCAACTTGAAAATCTCACAATGAGCCAAGAAGACCATTTTAACATCTTCTGTATTTGAATTATACCCTCTTTCGTTCCAGAGTGGATTGGAGGTCATTTGGTTTGATTCTTAAATATTTCCCATTCCAACTAGAAAACAGATTAATCCTAAGGGATCCCAAATTCTGCCTCTTTCCCCCAATCAGTGAGTACCCAAATGGGGTATGACAGTACCGGAATATTCTCCCATGTGAATTTTATAACAGACTAACATTTTATCGGTCTTATTCAAAGAATAGAAATGATAGCGATAACTTTTTAAAAGCATTATGGGGAAAATCATGAAAGACTATGAAATGAACCTGAAAGATTGTAGTGTTTTCAGAGGGAAGTTAGGTGTTGTCTCACATACCCTTCTGGGCTCTCTGATTCTGTGGGATATTCTGTGCCTTTCTTGTGTTTGAGCTATTTTGCAACTCTGTAAATCGTACGTAATTGTGGTGGTAACATCTTAGTGGTTCCCTTGTTAATTAATGAATTAAGTAAAATCCTTACAAGCGTTCATCTTATGTTTGCATAAAGGTCATTATTTTATCTTTTTGAGAAAATTACTGGGGCGTCTGGGTGGCTCAGTCGGTTAAGTGTCTGACTTTGGCTCACGTCATGATCTCACCGTTTGTGAGTTCGAGCCCCGCGTCGGGCTCTGTGCTGACAGCTCGGAGCCTGGCACCTACTTCGGATTCTGTGTCTCCCTCTCTCTCTGCCCCTTGTGTTCTCTCTGTCTCTCAAAAATGAGTAGACATTAAAAAAAAAAAAAAAAGTATTAAAAAAAAGGAAATTATATACAAGCAGCATTTCAATTAATAAACTATGGTAGGATTCTAGTAAATGAAAGTGCAGACAAATCAAATCAGAGTGAATTTTAGAATCACCTTCTGTGCCCCATTCCTATACCCGAGGGAAAGAATGGATGAAGTTCAAGACCAGGCATTGGCCCTGAGGCCAGAATCTGTGTAGACACTGTCATGCATGACAAATGTATAGGACTCTTTCCCATCAGTGTTCCTCAGGGTTCGGTTAACCTTTCTCTTCCCAGCTCCCCTCTCCTGTAGTGAGATCAACTGTGCTCTTGGTTTCAGCTCCTGTTCACGAGCTAATACCTCTCTAATTGCTTAACCACCATCGGCTTCTCTCCTCCCCACCAGACCCATGTAACTGACCACCTCCTTATACTGTTTCACTTTCATATCCCACCGGTGCCTCAAAACTCGGCATGTTGCAAAGATCATCCAAACGATGATACATCATCTTTTCGGAAAGGCTTGCTTCTCCTTCATTTTGTTTCTTTACAAATGGCCTCCGCCAATGCCAACTGCATGTACCAGAAAGCCAGGAATCAATCATAGAACTGAGCCAACCTGTTGTACTTTGAAACACTTGACCACAAACCTGCGATGGGTATTCAACACTGACTACAAACTCCCTTGTCTCTCCAGGGGGTTTGCTACCCCTCTAATGGATGACCATCTTCAAGACTTGCCTCAACAACCCCCCCCCCACCTCTTCTGAACAATGTCTCCTACTCTAAGCTCATGCCTACTGTCACACTTCAAGGAAATAAAAACGAATTATGGAGGAATTCCTCTTGTCACCATCAAATCAAACCTATACCTGCATTTGTATCCATTTTTGTTCATTTCTAAGCATTTATTCCACAAATATTTAGTAAGTACCTGCTATGCGCTCCACACTGCCCTGAGTGTTTGCAACTCTGTGGGAACACTACAGAAAAGTCCCCGTCACTATGGAATTTACATTGCAATTGGAGAAATGTACAAGAAACAAAGACAATGTTAGCTGAAGGTAGCTCAGGGTTATCGAGAAGAGCAGTGAGAGACTATTAAAGGGGAGGACTTGCCCCAGCTCTAACCTACCCAGCTGGGTGCCCTTTCTTGTGCTTGGGATTCTTCCCTCGGCATTGCCAGGGACATCAAGGTCTCCTTTCCAATGGATTGTTGCCATCAGCATACAATTGACCTTCTGTCTTCAAAACAAAACAAAACAAAATGGACTTCCTTTGACCTTACATCTTCCCACAGCAACCTTTTTATTTCTTTCCCCACTTCATTCACAGTATAACTTGTAAAATATTTGTCTATACCTGTGGGCGCCTAATTAGGGTACCATGTCCCCAAAGATACTTGAAAACTCTCTAAAGAATCCTTGAAAAGAGGGGTGCCTGGGTGGCGCAGTCGGTTAAGCGTCCGACTTCAGCCAGGTCACGATCTCGCGGTCCGTGAGTTCGAGCCCCGCGTCAGGCTCTGGGCTGACGGCTCGGAGCCTGGAGCCTGTTTCCGATTCTGTGTCTCCCTCTCTCTCTGACCCTCCCCCATTCATGCTCTGTCTCTCTCTGTCCCAAAAATAAATTAAAAAAAAAAAAAAAGAATACTTGAAAAAGGGCACCTGGGTGGCTCAGTCAGTTAAGCATCCAACTCTTGGTTTCAGCTCAGGTTGTGATCTCATGGTTAATGAATTCAAGCCCCATGTCGGAGCTAATAGCGTGGAACCTGCTTGGGACTCTCTCTCTCTCTCTCTCTGCCCCTCCCCTGCGCACACGTGCGTGCGCTCTCTCTTTCAAAATAAATAAACTTAAAAAAATGCCTTGTGCCCAGATCATTTTAAGGGAGTCCATTTCCAGATCCATACTCCATATATCCTCTGTAATATAATTCTATGTCCAAGAATGGGTCTGATATCATGATACTCCCCTCACACCCTGGGACAGCAACATACACCTCCCAAATCTTATTAGAGTATATGACTTGGGCTGATACCAAAGTTGAAACACCGCCTTTGTTTTAAGTAATGCCGTTCAGTGAGTAATCTTGGGGCTCTGCATTTAGTGCTTCCTCTCCTTATTAAGGTTGAAGGTTAGCATTGGAGAGAAGGTATTTGGGCTGATGTTGACATGCTGTGAAATCAGAAGGACAATCAGTTCGGGTTCATGACACGGATGCCTTTATATTTAAATTAAACTATATATATATATATATATATATATATATATATATATATATCCTTTAGGGACACGATAGGAAAAAAACACACACACACACAAGTAAGCATTGTAATGATTTCTTTCCATTCCAGTGTGGCTCGGTAAGTAAAATAATAGAAAACCAGCTTGTTCTTCTTTTCAAAAAATGAAATGGTATCAGGAACATGTTATTCCAGTGAAGTCAATCCTTTCCTATGTTATTTTTTTAAATATTGTCGATGTCTAGTTAATAAACTATACATGAGCTTGTGATGCAAAGTCTCTAATGACAAACTTCAGACGCCAGCTTAAAAATGTTCGAGGCGTGGGGTGCCTGGGTGTTTCAGCTGGTTAAGCATCTGACTCCGGCTCAGGTCATGATCTCACGACTCGTGAGTTCCAGCCCCGCTGCATCAGGCTCTGGGCTGACAGCTCGGAGCCTGGAGCCTGCTTCAGATTCTGTGCCTCCCTTGCTCTCTGCCCCTTCCCGCACCTGTGTGCACTCTCTCTCTCTCTCTCATAAATAAATAAATAAAACATTAAATACAATGTTCAAAACACCAAAAGTGTCCCCAGCTATTGTTCAATCTGCCCTGGGAGCAAAACCCCCGGCCTCCCAACCCCCGTTTGAGAATCACTGCTCTAGATGATTCCATTTGGCATTATTGATTTCAGTACTTTGTACAGACTGAAGGCTCTGAAGTTAGTGTCTCCAATCCTGACCTGCCCTTGGAGCCCAGACTCACATGTCCAACTGCCTACAGCATTTCTCCATATGAATATGTAACAGAAGTCGTATTGTTTTAAGTTTATTTATTTATTTTGAGAGACAGAAGGAAAGAGAGCAAGGATGTGCGGGGGGAGGGGCAGAGGGACAGAGGGAGAGAGAGAATCCCAAGCAAGTTCCATGCTAACAACACAAAGCCTGACTCAGTGTTCGATCTCGCAATCCACAGGATCATGACCTGAGCCAAATTGAGGAGTCAGATACTCAACCTACTGAGCCACCTAGGTGCCCCATGAGAGTCATATTTTCAACACGATTTCTTTTTTTTAATTTTTTAACATTTTTATTTATTTTTGAGAGACAGAGACAGAGAGAGCGTGAGCGGGGATGGGTCAGAGACAGAGGGAGACACAGAATCCGAAGCAGGCTCCAGGCTCCGAGCTGTCAGCACAGAGCCCAATGTGGGGCTCAAATTCATGGACCGCGAGATCATGACCTGAGCCAAAGTCAGAAGCTTAACCAACTGAGCCACCCAGGCGTCCCTCAGCATGATTTCTAACCTGCTTTCTCCTCAACCAGCTCATTTCCCAGTCTCCTCATATTAGTAAATGGCATCCCCATCTACCTAGTGGCTAAAGCCTCAGCCCCTGAGATGACTCCTTCCTTTCCCTTATCTCGTATCTAATCCATCAACAAAACCTGCTGATTTTACCCCCAAAAGTGAAGTCAGACTTGATCACTGCTCTTCATATCCACAGCTCCCATTTGAATCCAAAACCTGAAATTTTTTTGCACTTCAGATACTGCAGACAGGCTCTGGTCCCGCGACTACACCTGTACAGGTGCATCACAAGACTGTTAGGAACTACCACCTGGCCGAATCCGATGATTAATTCCCAGATCTCAAATGACTCAACCCGTCCGTCCTAAATGACGCACAAGTCCTTTCACTTTGCTTGGAATGTTACACTTTATTCATCTAGATTCTGACTCTTCCTTCGTTTTCCACCCTTGTCACTGATGGCTGCTTTCTGTTGACTTGGCTGGGTTCTCCTGAACTTCCTGATCTTTAAACGTCGGTGGGCTCCAGGACCCAGACCTTCGGTCTGAGTTTCCTGTTAGTTAAAAACCAAAATTCAACTGAGTAAGTTTTAAAGAACTTACTGGCTTTCTTTAATGATTCATGAAATGGGAAGCATCCCATCTAACAGATCAAAAGGAGCTCTGAGGAGCTGCATAAAATGAAAGGCTTGTTTGGCACAGGGCAGGAGGAGCATAGAAGTGACACCAGGCAAAAACAAAAACAAAAACAACAACAACAAAAAAAACCAGGTTGGTTACGGCCAGGTGACTTTCCTTCAGGGGATGGCAGGGGTCTATCATGCAGATGATCCGGTGGCTCCTGATTGACTCGTTTGAGAGGGGGGAGCCCATGCTGTAATTAAGTCTCAGTTTGGTGACATGGGCTTAGCGTAAGTGACGCCATTTTGGGCCTGTTGTCTTGTTTTTAATGGTTACTTCATAACAAATAACAGCAAGTTTAGTAGCTTTAAACAACCCAGTTTATTATCTCATCATTTGTCATCAGGAGTCCAGGCACAGCCTTATGAGGTCCTCCACTCAAGCTCTCACTCCAAGCAGAAGTGAGGCTGTCAACCAGGCTGTTCTCACCGACGGACTCACCTGGGGAAGAATAAGCTTCCAAACTCACTCAGGCTGTTGGCAGAACTCACTTCCTCGCATCTGTACGGTTTGGTGGGAGGTCGGGAGGAGATTCCGGCTGTGAACCAGACATTATCCTCAGCTCCCAGGGGCCACCTGCAGTTCCCTGCCATAGGTGGCTTGAAACATGGCTCTTTGCTCCTTCAAGGCCAGCAGGAGACCTTCCTGCTATAGTGCGAAACCAGAGTCTGATTTAATGTGATGTAATCATAAGAGTGATAACCTCTTACCTTGCCAAGTTCTACTAGGTTAAGAGCAAGTCTTAGGTCCCGTCCACACTCAAAGGACATAACACAAGGGGACAGACACCACGGGGCTGTTGAACAGCCTCTGTCTGTACTCACTGCGTAGATAAGCCCACTCCTTCTCACGTCCTGAAATATCACCTCTATCCTAATGATGCTCGTGTTTGTGTCTCCAGCCTGGACCTCATCCCTGGACTCCGAATGCATGTACTCAGCTGCCTGCTTGGCATTCCTGTTTGGGTTCAACCGCCATCTCAAATGTAATATTTCCTAAGCCAACCACCCCTGTTTCCCATCAAACTTGCCTCTCCTGTAGTCTTTCCCATCTTAGCAAATGGCACCTTGGCTGTTCCAGTGCCTCGGGCCAAAGAATCGTAGAATCATCCCAATTCTCACACCCTTTCCATACACTCTGCACTTATCTACAAATCCTGCGAGTTTGCCCTTCAAAATACACCCAGAATCTCACCACTTCTCCCCATTCTCACATCTACCACTCCGGTCCCTCCACCACTCTACTCACGTAGGTCGGTGGTCCTCGACCAGGAGGGTTTTGTCCACCGAGGGGACTTTGACAATCTTGGAGACCATATTAGTTGTCACAACTGGGGGAAAGGGTGCTGCTGGCATCTAGTGGTCAGAGGCCAGGAGTCCTGCTAAAGAAACATCCCGCGGTGCACAGAATAGCCCCCACGACAAAAAAATCTATGTGGCCCAAAATGTCAACAGTACAGAGGTCATGAAATCTCCATCTACGTTAATGCAAATAACCTCCTAACTGGTTTCCCTGCCTCCACCCTTGCTCCCCACCCCACAAGTCTATTGTGCACACAGTAGCCTGAATAATTCTTTTCTAATCTAAGTCAAGTCAAGCCTCTTCAAAGCCATCCAACAGCTTCTCATCTGGCACAAAGTTAAAGACAAATCCTTCTCAGGGCCTTTGAGACTGAACACGACCCCACTGCCGCCCTTACCTGCCTCTTACCACTTGCCCTCTTGCTCTTTTTCTTTGTCCAGCATTATTGGTCTCTGTTCCATTTTTTAAACGCACCGGATGTGCTCCTACCTTGTGTCTACTGTTTGCTTTGTTTGGAATGTTCTTGTCCAGACAGCACAATTGCTCGTTCCTCAATTTCCTCCAGGTCTTTGCTCAAACGAGAGTCTTCTCTGACACACTCCTCCATAAAATACCAATAAAAAATAAATACGAATCTGCTCCCTTAAGCCCCCAGCCTCCGTGTCCCCTTACCCAGCTTTACTTTTCTTCCTAGTCCTTGTCAACATCTCATACGTGTGTGTGTTTATTTGCTTATTTTCCGACTCAGCCGCTAAAATGGAAGCTCCACGGGGGCAGCAAATTTATTTTTTCTATTGTTAACTATTCTTCTCTCTCTCTCTCTCTTTTCTTTTTTAGTGTTTATTTATTTTTGAGAGAGAGAGAGACAGAGCACGAGCAGGGGCAGAGACACAGGGAAACACACAGAATCCAAAGCAGGCCTCATCTGTTCTCTACACAGCAGCCAAAGTGAACTTTTAAAAATGCAAAAGGAGGGGCGCCTGGGTGGCTCAGTCAGTTGAGCGTCCGGCTTCGGCTCAGGTCATGATCTCGCAGTCTGTGAGTTTGAGCCCCGCATCGGGCTCTGTGCTGACAGCTCGGAGCTCGGAGCTCGGAGCTCGGAGCTCGGAGCTTGGAGCCTGGAGCCTGTTTCAGTTTCTTTGTCTCCCTCTCTCTCTGACCCTCCCCCATTCATGCTCTGTCTCCCTCTGTCTCAACAATAAATTAAAAAAAGAAAACCGTTAAAAATGCAAAAGGAGGGCACCTGGGTGGCTCAGTCAGTTGAGCATGTGACTCTTGATTTCGGCTCAGGTCATGATCTCATGGTTCCCGGGATCGAGCCCTGTGTCTCTCTTTTTCTCTCTCTCTCTCTTTCTTTCTCTCTCTCAAAATAAATAAATAAACTTAAAAAAAATTCAAAAATAATCCCATCACCACCTTCCACTCACCAGGGTAAAACCCTTCAGTCACTTTCCATTTCACTCAAGCCCCAGTTGACAGTCTACAGACCAGGGCAGATCAAGATTTCAGAGTTCTTTTTTTTTTTTTTTTTTTTTTAATGTTTTGTTGTTTATTTTTGACAGAGAGAGAGGCAGAGCACGAACAGGGAGGGGCAGAGAGATACAGACACACACACACACACACACACACACACAGAATCCGAAGCAGCTCCAGGCTCCGAGCTGTCAGCACAGAGCCGACGCGGGGCTCGAACTCACGAACCGCGAGATCGTGACCTGAGCCGGAGTCAGACACTCAACCGACTGAGCCACCCAGGCACCCCAAGATTTCAGAGTTCTTAATCACGGAAAAGATTATGGTGTCATCGCCACCAGAGATAATTTTAAAAAGTTTAAATATTAGATCCCAAAGTAAGTGTGTTAAAAGCCTAACAATTTCGGATTTCACAAAATCGCATTAATCTTCCCACCCTGTGTGTGTTTAATCTTTCCACTGCCCCTTCTTCCCTTCTGCTTCCGGCACTCCCCGCACCCTGCCAGAACTACCGTAACTAGCCTTCCAAGCTGTCTTCCCATCTCCAGCCATACGCCTTTCTTCCTTCCCTTCCCACACCAATCTATCCTCTACACTTCTTCCAAAATGATCACTCTAAAACACACATCTCATTATGTCCATCTCCTATTGAAAATAGTACCTCCTAAGGCTGTCCAAGTTTCCCTAGTGTAGGACTTTTGCAAGACTCTTTGATGGCAAGTGACAGCAATCCAAAGCGAAGTGGATGGAACGAAAGGGAAAAACAAACAAACAAACAAACAAACAAAACAAAACAAAGGGATTTCCAGGTTCGCATAGGGAAGGATACTGTGGTTCATCAAATCAAAAGAGCTGAAGAGTTGGAATTTCAGAGTCAAGAACTAGGGACTGGAAATCAGCAGAACACATGTTCTTTCTATCCATGTCTCATGTTTACTTGTCTTCATGTGGCTGCTTTCTTCTTTGGTCAGAGTCTCTTTGAGTGTTAGGGAGGATGGCCGTTGCCAAGTCCTGAATCCCCACCAGCAAGGCCGGTAACGTCACTAAAAAGATAACCTCTCCTTCCTTCCATTTACATATCAATCCCCGGGAGATTCTGATTGGTCCCTCTTTGAGTCAGGTGGACCCACCACTGTGTGTGTTTATGTGTGTGGTCCCCAGACCCCCTAAAGCATGGAAGAAATTACCCAGAGTCAATGCAATGCTGTCCCCAGAAAAAGGAAGATGAGAAAGCACAGTGGTCAGATGCAACATAATGGCCACTAGCTTCCACTGCTTACCAAACATGGCACATAACGACCTTACAGATCTGGTGCCTAACGATCTCTCCAACTTCACTTTTATCCACTCCTCCCTCATGTTCCATGTTCTTTTTTTTTAATGTTTATTTATTATTGAGAGACAGAACGTGAGCGTGGGAGGAGCAGAGAGAGAGGGAGACACGGAATCCAAAGCAGGCTCCATCCAGGCTCTGAGCTGTCAGCACAGAGCCCAAAGCGGGGCTCGAACTCACGATCCGTGAGATCATGACCTGAGCCGAAGTCGGACGCTTAACCGGCTGAGCCACCCAGGTGCCCCTTGGGTTCCGTATTCTAACCACAGTGAACTGCTGTGAGTTCTTGGATGTCTTTGGCTATCTCTTACCTCCAGGAGGTCACACCTACTGCTCCCTGTACCTAAAACACTTTTTGCCGGCTTGTTTTACAAATATAATCCTTCCATGGCGTGCCTGGGTGACTCAGTCAGTTGAGCATTCCGACTTCAGTTCAGGTTGTGATCTCATGGGTCGTGGGTTTGAGCCTCACGTAGGGCTCTATGCTGACAGCTCAGAGCCTAGAGCCTGTTTCAGATTCTGTGTCTCCTTCTCTCTCTGTCCCTCGCCTGCTCCCTCTCCTCTCTCTCTCTCTCTCTCTCTCTCAAAAATAGACATTAAAATCTTAAAAAAAAAAATACTCCCTGACATTCTTCAGTACTCTCCTCATACATCACCTCCTCCAGGAAGTCGGTTTTGATTTATGGATTTTTTATTATTTAGGGATAGTAAGGGCAACAGATCAGGAGATAACTTTCATTGAAAAACCCTTGGTTACTAACAGACCCCATAAGGAGGGAGCATGCAAGTCACCAGGGAGGGATGGGACAGGACACAGGACAGCAGCAGCGTCTGTCAAGATGGGGCTGGGGATAGAGCCTTTATTGTGGTTTTTGGAGGTAGAATGGGGGAAGCAGGGGCAGCAGGTTAGGACCGGCTGGTTTGAATACTTTCAGCAGGTGCTGGGGCATAGGGGCTGTCCCTGCTGCTACCTGGCTCTGGTATGATCTGGTCCCTGAATGTGCGAGCTCCATAGGAGAGGCGGTTAGGGATCAGACTCTGGATTCATTGCTTTGCGTTTAAAAAGCACACCCCCCCGAGGTGAGTTGTTTACTCTGTCCGGGAATTGACCAACCCTGGGAGGGGCAGTCCTTCCGGGGTCAGCAAGGCCCCAGATTGTCAAAGCAGCAGAAAACAGAAAATAAAAGACTTGGTCACTAGTCTTCCCTGACATTTTTTTCAGCCTCTTCCCCTAAATCAGATTTATGCAGCTCTTCTCTGTGATCCTATAATCACTTGTACAAAACTCTGTCACAGCAAGGTGGAGGTGCCAGCAAACAGCTCCAGCAAACTTTGACCCTCGAATTCCTTCTAGGGAAGTGGCTGAGAAGTTTAAGCTGCTTGAATTTAGATTTAATGGCTATGTGACCTCACTTTATGCTGATAGCCTATAAGACTGCACATTGAGTCGTCACTCATGCGTCTTTAAAATATTCTTTCAACTTTTTATTTTTTTTATTTTTTTTTATTTTTGGGACAGAGAGAGACAGAGCATGAACGGGGGAGGGGCAGAGAGAGAGGGAGACACAGAATCGGAAACAGGCTCCAGGCTCCGAGCCATCGGCCCAGAGCCTGACGCGGGGCTCGAACTCACGGACCGCGAGATCGTGACCTGGCTGAAGTCGGACGCTTAACCGACTGCGCCACCCAGGCGCCCCTCAACGTTTTTTTTTTGTTTTTTTTTGTAAAATATTTTTTCATCATGTATTTTATTAAAGTGATGAAAACAACACTCTCGATGTGCTATAGCCTGAATTTCGACACAGTACCGGCCGCCCCCACATTGACTCATGCGGCCACTGTTCATTCATATGTACAGAAGCTATCTCTTTTCTGTGCATTGTGGTGCGTATATTTGACCTTCACAATACGGAGTTCATTAGCAATATTTAAACTCTGAGATACCCTTTTAAACCGTTCAGGCCTGTGGATATCTGTGCATATAAAACCTGTAAAATCTTACGCCAGGATGCTACGTGTGTACTTGGTTTGTGCCAGTGGGCATAGCTCGATTCGTGCTCGTCCCTGAGGTCTTCGTGCTTTCAATGGGACGCGATAGCCAGCTATACGATAGCAAGTGAGGGACTAACACATCACGGTGTACATTTCAGCTACTCTCCGTTTAGGGACGTGAACATGCATTTGGCATTCTTAGGGATTCAGCTTTGAAGCAAAGATTTCTATCATTCTTTTCTTCAAGCTTTTGGGTCACTTGAATTAAGGAGTGCCCCGAGATTGTCATGAGTCAACATTTATCTGCAATTACTTATCTCTATAATCAAAATTTTCTGAAGAAACACAAGTAAACACAAAAGAAAGCACAGGTAGAGTTTGGATTCTGGCTCAAACTGTCGACCACAACTCCCGATTCCACATTTTATCACCTCAGGGTTCTCGTTCGTTGACTATTTTAAGTAAATGTATTTTATACATTTGCAGTTATAAAATGAATTTATAGTAATAAAATGAAGTTTTATGGCTTTTCTATTAATGGGTTTTGGTTAATTTTTCCCCCCACTTTTAAAAATAGAATTTATTTAGGTTCTGCTATGGACTGAATGTTTGCATCCTCCCTTCAAAATTCGTATGCTGGAACCCTAATCTCCAGTGCAATGATATTTAAAGATAGAGCCCTTGGGAGGTAATTAGGTCACAAGGGTGTGGCCTTAATAATGGGACTAGTGCCCTTGTGAGAAGAGACAAGAGAGAGCCAAATTCCTCTTTCTCTGATCTCTACTATCAGTGTTGAATTATAGTCCATTGTATGGATGCGCCATAGTTTATCTATCCATTTCCCTACTGAAGGACATCTTGGGTAGTTCCAAGTTTTGGCAATTATGAATAAAGCTGCTAGAAATATTTCTGTGTAGGTTTTTGCGTGGACATATGTTTTCAGCTCATTTGGGCAAATACCGAGAAGCACGATTGCTGAATCTGATGATAAGAATATGTTTAGTTTTGTAAGAAACTGCAAAATCGTCTTTCGAAGTGGTTGTACCATTTTGTATTCCCACCGGCAATGAATGAAGGCCCCTATTGTTACACATTCTTGCCAGAATTTGACGTTGTCAGTGTTTTGATTTTTTGCCACTCTGACAGGTGTGCAATGGTGCTGTAGTTTAAATTTGCACTTCTTAATGACACGTGATGTTGAGCATCTTTTCATTTGCTATTTGCCATCTGTAGATCTTCTGTGGTGACGTATCTGTTCAGGTCTTTTGCCCATTTTCTAATAAGGTTGTCATTTTCTTATTGTTGAGTTTTAAGAGTTCTTTGTATATGTTGGATATCAACTCTTTTATCAGATATGTGTTTTGGAAACATATTCTCCCATTCTGTGGCTTATCTTCTCATTCTCTCGATCAGTTGGTATTTTTGCTCAAAAAAAAAAAGGGGATGCCATTGATTTCAAAAGTCAAAAAGTGCTGTTTTGGTAGTTTTCCAGACTATAGGTGAATCTCCTTGTTTCATTGATAAAGTTTCATTAGAAGTTAAGTGTTCACATGGGGTGCCTGGGTGGCGTCTGACTCTTGATCTCAGCTCAGATCTTGATCTCAGGGTAGTGAGTTCAAGCCCTGCATTGGGCTACATTCTGAGAGTAAAGAAAAAAAGAGAAGAAAAAAGTTAAGTGTTCACAAAAGAATACAGCAAATAGTGGCAAAACCGTGACTAGAACATATGTCCCTAACTACCATGTGATGATTCTTTCTTCTATTTTCTTCTATGAAACACTTTCTTGGTTCTTTTTTCTTACAAGATGATGAGACACAATCATGAGTGCCAGGATTCGCCCCTAAATTAATCTATGGCCTTCCTTTTGCATAATCCTCTAGCTGTTGGGATTTCTGCTCAATAGATTTTCAAGGTGACAGAGAGACTCAAGCAGACTTAGGGCTTCTGTCCCTTTTTTTTTTTTTTTTTTTTTTTACATTTATTTATTTTTGAGAGACAGAGCACAAGTGGAGGAGGGGCAGAGAGAGAGGGAGACACAGAATCCGAAGCAGGCTCCAGGAGCTGAACTGTCTACACAGAGCCTGACACGGGGCTTGAACTCACAAACCGTGAGATCACGACCTGAGCCGAAGTCGGACGCTTTACCGACTGAGCCTCCCAGGCGCCCCTTCTGTCACTTTAATAAAAACTTTTTAGGGGCGCCTGGTCTGGCTCAGTCGGTTGAGCGTCCGACTTCGGCTCAGGTCACAATCTCGCGGTCCGTGAGTTCGAGCCCCGCGTCAGGCTCTGGGCTGATAGCTCGGAGCCTGGAGCCTGCTTCCGATTCTGTGTCTCCTTCTCTCTCTGCCCCTCCCCTGTTCATGCTCTGTCTCTCTCTGTCTCAAAAATAAATAAACTTTAAAAAAAAAAAACTTTTTAGAAAGTATTTCCTTGAGTTAACATTGGCATTGTCAGACAGATGTGTGAGTCTGAAGCTATTGTTTCTGAACCCTCACTTATTTCACCGATATTTATTGGAGTCTGCTTCAATAAATATTTAATACTCAATATGAATATCAGTTATTATATAACAAAATATTACTATATGTATTAATATGTAATAACATAATGCAGAATTATAAAATAATATATAATATTAATATAAATATGACACACTAAATATAATATGTAAAATATAATCATCATATTATATTATCATATCAATAACTAAATGCAACAAATAAATAAGTAGGCAAGTACTACACAAGACACAAGAGACAAACAGTAGCAAAGAGGAAGTTCTCCCAGCCCTTCTGACGTTATATATTTTTTCCTATGATATTAAAGACAGTTATTTTGTGAATTGGTGGGCCAAAATAACTGATTTGTGCGTGAGCCCCTCCTAAAAGTGTTCCCAATCTGTCATTTACTTTGAATACTGTACCTCTGACTCAAAATCATGGAAAATGGGAAGAACAGCTCTAGTCTGGCGTGAGCTAGACACAAAATAAAGTGAAATGGCGTGACTTACAGAAATCGCTTACAGAAATGTATTGGGAGACTGGGTCCTTGAGAGGACGCAGGTGCAAACCGAAGGCACTGAGGATATTTGTGGGTGTTTCGGAAGGAGTGTCCGCTCAAGGACTTTGGTTCGCGTATTACTGTGCCTTCCAGACTTTCAAAAAGCAGAGACCGGGAGTGAACTGGGCCGTGTGAAAGGATTGCGGACTTCATCAGCGATTCAGGATGCGGGGCCAGGATGTGAGGGTGATCTGGCTGCGACGTCTGTCACCCCATTGATCGCCAGGGCTGATTTGGCTGATCTGGCTGGCTAGGCAGGTGTCCCCTTCCTCCCTCACCCCTCCGTGCGTGTCCCTCCGGAAGCTGCGCGCTAGGTCGAACCGGACGACCTTCCCTGATAGAGGAGGACAGTTCTTCGGTCAAGGGTATACGAGTTAGAACCTCCAAACAAGCTCTCACGGATGCAGGGCCAGAGGTGCAGACGTCGTCAGTGAGGCAAGGAGCTGGGGAAGGTGGCTAAGTGTTACGTATCCCGGATAAGCCATTTGGGGGTTGCTGGCAAGTTTCGGTTTCTGAAGATGGAAACATCAACTTACATTTTAAGTCCTTAAAAAGACGCTAAAAAGCTAAGCGAGTATCCATCCATCATTTGACAGTGAGAGTATAAGCAGGTGTTTTCACCTAAGTAGAGCTCCCCCTACCCCACATCCGCCCTTCCCTATGGTCACTGAGGTTTGCTGGGATTGCGTGTGGAGATACGCAGAAACAGAGCAGAGTGTCCCAAAGGGAAGGGGACAGCAACTCTCCGTGTTCTTTTTTTATTTTTATTTTTGAATCTTCGTTTATGTATTTATTTACTTTGAGAGGGAGGGGAGGGGAGAGAGAGGGAGAGAGAGAATCCCAAGCAGGGATCGACACGGGGCTCGATCTCACAACTGTGAGCTCATGACCTGAGCTGAAATCAAGAGTCAGACTCCACTGGCTGAACCACCCAAGTGCCCCAGCTCTGCTTGTTCTAAGACTGACATCAAGTAATGGAGACCATCTTTTTCAAAAAGGAAGTCAACGTAATCCCACTTGGGCCTGAGGTGACATTCCCACGGGGACTTCCATCCCTATAGCCGGGCCGTAAGTCTCAGGGAAGACCACAGGTACCACCGAAATCGAAGAAGTGGTTCACCATCTGAGTCGCAATGTCGAGATTTTTTTTTTTTTTTTGAATCCACAGTTAGAAAAAGTCTCTTCCTTTTAATCTTCTAGAAGCCAGGCCTAGGAGGAGCCAGTCCCTAGGAGGGACTCCAGAGGGGTGCTTCTTCCCTAGTGTGGGGGGAACGTTCTTCTTGTCATGAAAGTTGGGTCAAGACACTTAGTGTCTGGGTGGAGGAAGGTACGGGGGGTGCGGAGTTGGCTGGACAGAAGAGGCCGAGGCAGGCTCCTGGCTCCATAAGCCCTGTGTGTGGCATACAGATGACCCAGTGTTCCTCCAGCTTCTGGCGAGGAGCGGGACAAAACCAAGAGGAGCAGGGCTGGGTTGAGGGGCCACAGGATGCAGGGACTTGATGATAGGAGCCAGTCTCCCGCAGGGGGAGCCCAGGAGACCCGCCCCAGGGCCGTCCGCAAGCCAGCACTGTGAGGAAAGACCTCCAGTGCCACAGGATACAGCGGGAAACCAAAGTCTTTGGGCCCCACTGCCTCCAGTCCCAACCCACCCTACACCCAGACCCACGATGGGGAGGAGGATGAGGTGTTTAACCCCACCTAGGGAGGGAGCTGCACTTGGAATGGTCTGCAACATTCTACTTAAACGAGAAGGTGCTGAGATGCGGGAAGTTTCCCAACTCACTCTCCCTACAAAGCAGGGTGCCACAAGGAAGAATAGACAAGACAATGGAGAAGCCATGTTCTCTTTTTCCCACTGATGGCAGCATGCACCCTCTCCCTCCACCGAGTGGGGGCAAACACAGACACGTGCCAGAGTCACTCTGATAATCAAGCC
Organism: Neofelis nebulosa; assembly: GCF_028018385.1. Taxonomy (NCBI): domain Eukaryota; kingdom Metazoa; phylum Chordata; class Mammalia; order Carnivora; family Felidae; genus Neofelis; species Neofelis nebulosa. Next base: position 1,960,130 of record NC_080794.1, on the reverse strand, counting down.
CCCGAATCTGCGTGGGGCAATGAGGCTGTGAGAGAAAAATCGCTGTGGGAAGGCAAGGAAGCAGACTTCGTTCTGGGTCGTGTGGCAGCTGACACAGAATCGCTCTGTCCGCCATCCCGGCAGGCTGTGGTAAAACGAATTGAGAGACCCATGTCAGAAAGAGCAGCCTAAGTGTCCGTCTCCAGATGAACGGACACGCAAAATGTGGTAAAGCCGTACAATGGGATATTATTCAGCCGGACAGAGGAAGGAGCATGGCCTAATGTGTCTCACGGTTCATGCTGGTTCTCGGCTGGCACCTCAGCCAGGGCGAGCCTGAAACCCTGCACGGGCCCACCAATGTGGTGTTTCCTACTGTCTGCCCTCCCAAAGGACAAGTGTCCAATGTCAGAGCACGGGGGACAGGAATGGTCTGAGTTAGCTCTTGTCCCAAGAGTAGCTTCGGAAACTTCTGAAGACCCATCTCGTCATCCCGGTAAGACTCCCTGCCATGTGGCCATAAAGAAACACCTATGACATTTATCCCGTGACCCACGTATTACTTTCTAGAATGCTGAACGTTCAGCAAAGCTAGTGAGTGGTTGACTTATTGGCGAGCTTGGGTTGATGCTTCTTGCCTTTAAAAGCCAACTACTGTAATTGTTCCCATAGATGGGTACAGCCTTTTACAAGTTTCAAAGCACTTTTAGTTCTTCCCCTATCATTTTATTATTTAGCTTCTGAAAATAACGCGTATCCGTCAACGTTCTAACTAGTTTGGGCAGGAAAGGACTTTATTAAAACATTATCAGGGGCCTCGAAGAGCCTACAAGGGGCCGAGGCCAAGTTTGGGGGCTGTACCACCCCGGGACTGCCCAGGGGAGATACAGCAGTGACACCCCAACAGTGCACCCTGGATGGAGCCCTGACGACAGCTGCTCAGAAAACTCCAGTCCTTTGCCTCCATTCTTGGAAGCAGATCCCATTGGTGCTTCTTGTTCTCCCACCAAAGCCTCACGCGGGTACGTCTGATCGGCGGGGCTCAGATCGCTAAGCTTGCATCGGCGACAAGGTAGAGTGAGAAAGTGCTTTTCTGGCTTCTCCTCTGGGGACAAAAGGTACAGTGGGAAAATTCCTCAGATGTAGGAAGAGTGTCCAAGGGATGCTGGCAGGCAGTCACAGGTGATGGCAAACACGATGAAGTGTCACCAGACCAGCAGAGGCGGGGTTTTAAGGCCTCGAAACGGTTATTGTTGAGTTCTTGATGATTACAGACAATCATTTACTGTAGAGTCACAAGAGGTCTGATAAAAGAGCACCAGTTTAGATTTCTGTAACCAGTAACGTCCGTGTACTGACCCTGTGAGAGTTCTTTGAAAGACCTGGCCAGCTTTGGTTGCCACAGTTTCCCGGTTGATTCTTTCAAACCCCATTTGAAGCAGAGCTCAAAGCTCTGTACTCACTGGGTGGCTGCATAATTGCTTTAATTCGTTTATGAAACACAATTCTCTCTCCTCGCTTCTGCCCTACTCCTTTGATACATGCTCTGCAGCCGGGTCCCGAATGGATAGGATTAGTGCTTCCCACCGCGTGCGGCGTGGGAGGGATGGGGTGTTACATCACTAAGCCGGGGACACGTCTCCAGTTTAGGTGGCAGGGTCTCAGGCTCTTTCTTCTGACACGCGGGGCGAAGTCAGCGAGGGAATTCTTTAATAGTTTCATGCGAGCACATTCTGCTCGTCACACGCCAAAGGGGAGCTGGAGACCAGGGAGGAAGATAGAGGGCACAGAACAGGTGAGGCACCTTGTGTCAAATGACCGTCGCCTCACCGCCCCCACCACCAGCCCAGGAATTTAACTGTGTGCATCTGAACACACACATCCCAAGACAGATTGAAGACAGGTCCTTGGCAACGTGTCAGAACATAGAGAGACGAGGGAAGGTGCCAACGAATCATCCTTCTGGGTTCTAACCCAGACGACAGATACAGCTGAATGCAATCAAATGTGATAGGCGTTTAGGGCGAGATGGGTCAACATGGCTTAGGCTTAAGACTGAAACAGGACTCCTCACTTCCTGCACCCTGGATTGAAAAGTGATTACCAGGGAGTAGTCTACCCAGCCCAATGCACCTTTGCTTGCCCCAGTGATATGAAGAATTTTGTCCCGCATTTTCTTTTGGGGGTCTTCTGGTTTCAGCCTTTATGTTTAAGCCCATGATTCATTTCTAGTTAATTTTTGGATATGGTGTGAGGTATCCAGGCGATGATTTGTCTTCCCATGCATCCAGTCAATGAGAGAAATGCTTTCCAGCCAGTCCCCGAGAAGAACAAGTCTGGATCTTTCCCAGTGTATTCCTGGCAGTGGTCTAGCATAGCTTCTCTTCTGAGCAGGCCAGTGGTAACCGATCGAGTAACTGGAAGAAAATCCTCAAATTTAATAATATCCCCTACTGGGTTTCTAATCAGTTTCAATGGTGGTTCATGCGTTTGATCCATTTCCCCTTTTCAAACTGATTCCTGTAGACCACATCAATTCACCTGTTTAAATCAAGCCTGAGAAAATTATAAGGCAACAAGTTAAAGTACATACAAGAGTCATATTGGGACACCTGGGTGGCTCAGTGGGTTAAGCGTCTGACTTCGGCTCAGGTCATGATCTTACGGTTCGTGGGTTCGAGCCCCACATCTGGCTCTGTGCTGACAGCTCAGAGCCTGGAGCCTGTTTCAGATTCCGTGTCTCCTCTCTCTGCCCCTCCCCTACTCGCACTCTGTCCCTGTCTCTCAAAAATACATAAACATTCAAAAAATCAAAAAGAGGGGTGCCTGGGTGGCTCAGTCGGTTGAGCGTCCGACTTCAGCTCAGGTCATGATCTCGCAGCTTGTGAGTTCGAGCCCCGCGTCGGGCTCTGTGCTGACAGCTCAGTGCCTGGAACCTGTTTCAGATTCTGTGTCTCCCTCTCTCTCTGTCCCAACCCACTCGCATTCTGTCTCTGTCTCTCTCAAAAATAAATAAACATTAAAAAAATTTTTAAAAAAATCAAAAAACATCTCATTAAGTACTGAACTTTTATTCTTAACCCCATGGCTGGACAAAAGCCCTATTTTTTTTTTTTTTTTTTTTTTTTTTTTTTTTAGCAGAAATAGAGCAGGCACTCGTGACTTGGTTGGTTGAGCCTCTGACTCTTGATTCTGGCTCAGGTCATGATCCCAGGGTCGTGGGATCGAGCCCCAGATTGGGCTCCCCACTGAGTGTGGAGCCTGCTTAAGATCCTCTCTCTTTCTCCCTCTGCCCCTCTCTCCATTCATGGTCTCTCTCTCTCTCCAAAACAATAAATGAAAAAAAGAAAAAGAAATAGAGCAGGCACCCTTTTCCCATCCTGTGCAATGGTGTGCGTAGAAGCCATGTCCAAATAAATCCTAGAACCTAGATGTCATAGAGAAGAGAACAGCCATCAGTTTGATGAACCACTGGAAATGGGGATCTTTGCAGCTTTGGCTTATAACACTTGACTGGTACATTCTTGGATAGAAGTTCATTATTGGTGTGTATAAGATTACTTAGTTTCCCCTGAGGAGCAGAGGTGTGTTGTAGCTGTTTTAGGAAGAGTGTAGAAATTCCGCTCTTAAAAACACCAGGTCTCTAGCCTTCCTTTCGGCCGGAACTGCCATCTTTCAGTAATTCGCCAAAATGACCCACACAAAGGGAAAGAGGAGAGGTACCCGCTGGATGTTCTCTCGGCCTTTCAGAAAACACAGAGTTGTTCCTTTGGCAACATACATGCCAATCTACAAGAAAGGTGATATTGCGGACATCCAGGGAATGGGCACTGCTCACAAAGGAACGCCCCACAAATGTTCCCATGGCAAAACTGGAAGAGTCTCCGACGTTGCCCAGCGTGCCGTTGGCATTGCCGTAAAGAAACAGGTTGAGGGCAAGAGTCTTGCTAAGAGAATTAATGCACGTGCTGAGCCCGTCAAGCACTCAAAGAGCTGAGACAGCTTCCTGAAGCGTGTGAAGGAAAGCGATCAGAGAAAGAAGGAAGCCAAGGAGAAAGAGACTTGGGTGCAACAGAAGCGCCAGCCGGCCCCACCCAGCGAAGCACACTTCGCTGTGCGAACCGACGGACAGGAGCCTGAGCTGCTGGAACCCATGCCCTATGAATTCACGGCATGAGAAATGTAAAATAAATAAATAAATAAAAGACTTCAAGACTGTAAGAAACCAACAAGAAAACCCACCCGGCATAGGAGTATCGAGGAGAGGCTATGATGCTTTTGAGTGGTCAGGGAGAGCTCCTGGAGGATTCGGTGCCTGATGCGATCATTGAGTCCCGAAGAGGGCACGACAGAAGGGATGGCGCGGGGAGCAAGGGCACAGAAGGAGAGTGGCGTGCCTGCGGCGGGTGGCGATTAGACTGGCGGGTGGGGCATGGAGAAACTGTGGTCCCGGCAAGCAGCCCGGAGACAGGCAGCCTCCCTAAATCCTGCAGGTACACACACCCTATTTCCCTGACTAGGATATCACGATTATGAGATGCGTGAGTATTTTGTATGGTACGGAATGGGAATTTTGCCTGTCAAACCGTGATATAGCTTTCATGGTAAGACGCGTCCCAATTTCAAAGATGTTAAAGGGTGTGGTAAAAGCGTAGTCAGTCAGTGTGGGAGCCAGCCTCTGGGGTGACCACAAAGATTTCCACGTCCTGGTATCAGCACCCTGGGCTGTACCCTCCCACATTCGGCGGGACAGACCAGACTTTCTTATGCCGAAGGCAGCTGCAACGATTTGGGGGCATGAGAGCTAGGTGATAATAACAAGGTTTGGGAAGACGGAAGCCGATCAGGGCTTGCGATAGGAATTTGAGCTGGAGAGGTTATGAACGCCGTGGCTTATTTCCAGCAGGAGGACGTCAGTTTCGACTTAGCAGAATCCTCATTTTCTTGTCCTTCAGGCCACCTGCCGGGCTCAGCATCGAGGCGAGCCCGGCTTCTCCATTCCCAGTGCCTTGCTATCACCTCACCCCAGTTAGAAATTTCTCTTCCTGTTGCCACGCCCTCCCTCATAACATCCTTCCATGGGACCATTCCAGCAGCTGAAGTCCGTCTGGGGCAAGTATGCTGAGAGCCCAGGGCCAAAGCAGGACCAGGCTCTGGGAGAGGGTACGGTGCGTGCTAAGTCTCTGCAGAGGGAGGACAGGGCAGGAGGAGGTCCTGAAGGAGGAGTCAAACAGCTGACTCTAGATGAAAGTCTACAAGAACAAAAGCCCCCTACAAATAAATTGCACATAATCTGATTCGGCTCATACTTTCGCTAATAAGGCACGGAGCCTCGGCTTAAACACGCGATCCGTGGAAGGGTCTCGACTTCTGGTCCCCATTCCCCCAGGCCAGCCTAGTAGCACCTGCAGACCACCTCTGCCTCCATAAGAAGAAAACCCAGTGTCCACCCGCACTGAAGTGGAACATCCATGGAGGGGGGGAGACAGCACCTGGTTCCTTAGAAAGCAGACTCCCACTGGGGTGTTTTGCTCACTTTTTTGATGAGTTAAAATAGGAGAGCTCGGCATGAGAACTTGGAGGAGAGCTCCCGCATTCACCTGGACAAAAATCGTTTTTATACGTAGGCGAAGGAGAAAAGGATTCAAGTCTGGTTTACTTTCTGTGACTATACTCAGGGGGAAGTTAGCAGGTGAACTCTACGTATTTTTATAAGTCTGATTTAAGAGTGTCAGAAGATTAATGTTATTGGTTCAAGACTATTTGTGTAATTAGCGAGCGCTGGTACAGATTCCTTCACCTTGCCTTAGGAATTGTCACAATCCTAAACAAGGGGAAGAAATCCACTCGCTTGCATTTTGTAATCTATTTCCTTCTACGCACACCTTCCTTAGGAAGTCACACAGTTGACTGTGGTACATCTCACCGCCTAGGAAGAAAGCAAAACTCACTTTGTGTGTTAGTCACACAACCTGATTGAAATACCTGTTTACAAAATTAATAGCAGAGGGGCGCCTGGGTGGCGCAGTTGGTTAAGCGTCCGACTTCAGCCAGGTCACGATCTCGCGGTCTGTGAGTTCGAGCCCCGCGTCAGGCTCTGGGCTGATGGCTCGGAGCCTGGAGCCTGTTTCCAATTCTGTGTCTCCCTCTCTCTCTGCCCCTCCCCCGTTCATGCTCTGTCTCTGTCTGTCCCAAAAATAAATAAAAAACATTAATAAAAAAAAAAAAAAAAAAAAAAAGAAAAAAAAAATTAATAGCAGAGTTTTATTTAGCAACCTGCACATTTTATTAAGCGTCATTTTCTTCGCTCTACGTTTCACACAGACCAGCTCTGCGGGGTTCTCTCTCTGGCAATATGGCAATCTAATTACCCAAATCACCCTTCTGGCTAAAAATAACTATAAAAGGGTTGAAAATCAAAGTTTTCTTCAAAGTGCTGATGAGCTGGCAAGATATCAAGACACGGACAGTGTTGCATCCACACGACTCCTGACACAGAATGCTACGGGCGCCAGTGACAGTCACAACAAAGTTTATTGCAATGAGAGGCAAGGCCGACCGATCCGGGACCAACACTCTTGATAAGAGTGCGGCCTCGAACAGCCGGGGTGCAGAGTTTTTATGGCCGATCACATCCTTTTATCATCACCTGGGAACAGAACAGAGAAACAGTTCCCAGACGAGTTAGAAACAGTTGCCAGATGAGGTGATTATTTTAGACTTTCTGCCGCTAAGTTGCAACCAGTGGATCTCCTTGACCCTGCCTCTGATGCTCTTTTCTTTGAGCTTTTGTTTCCTTCATTGGTGAAGCCCGATTTACAAGAGTAGGACACGTAATTTGCAAGAGGAAAGCAAGGCTGTTATCTCTTGACCTTCAATGTCAGAACAAAGCTGTTATTTCTCAAGCTACAGTGTTGGCCCTATGCTACAGTTTAACCCTTACAGGCAGGACAAAATCCAAGGGAACACGGAAACAGGGAGAAGAAGCAAGAGTCACCTCTCGGCCTGGGGCGTTTGCCAACCTTGGGGATGCTGAGCTCCAGTTTACACTGCTTCACGGAGCCAAGGGGACAGCGACAGAGCGTGGGACAAAGTGGCATATCCCAGAAGACCCCTTCCCACAAAGCTGGGACCCCAGAGAACCGCACCTTCCGTGTAAGCTTGACCTGGAAATATACCCAGCTCTCCCTGCCACCACACCGCAGCACCACAGGGAAAATCACCCAGTTCCTTGGTGCGCAGCAGCAGACGAGGAGACCACACCCGCGGGAAGTTGTATCCACAAACCAGACCTTGCACACATTTGCAGCAGCGTCACACGGCCCGGGGGAAACAACCCTCGAGGTAAAATGCAGCGCGCAGAGATACCCCGCTAAGAGTCTCCTGGGCATCTGACAAAGTACGTGAAAATCTGCTTGAATTCCAGAAGAATTAGGAGCTCTTAACTCTCAAAGAACTTCCTATTTCCAAGGAAAACAAGCAGCTCACAGAAAGATATCATAGATGTTCAAGGAAACATGGTAGCATGAGCGAGAGCCATCAGAAGCCAACAGTAGAAACGGACCTGCAAAGATCTCAGATCCTGGAATTACCAGACACAGAATTAAAATGACCATGTTTCCGATGTTAAAAAATAAACAGGGGCGCCTGGGTGGCTCAGTCGGTTAAGCATCTGACTTCGGCTCAGGTCTCGATCTCGAGGTTTGTGAGTTCAAGCCCCGCGTCAGGCTCTGTGCTGCCAGCTCAGAGCCCGGAGCCTGCTTCGGATTCTGTGTCTCCCTCTCTCTCTCTGCCCCTCCCCCACTCATGCTCTGTCTCTCTCTGTCTCTCAAAATAAATAAATAAATCATTAAATAATTTTTAGAAAATAAAATAAACAAACTTTAATGGTTTGGAAAAGAACGAAGTTGCATGTCTAGAAAGAAACGTAGTAATCGCAGTAAAGAGCTGAACGCACAAATTCAACCCCACATTAGCATGACTGAAGAGAGAATTGGTGAAGAGGAAAGCAGATCTTAAGGAGTTACTAAATGTCCCACAGAAAGAGGAAGAAATGGGGCATTTGAAAACAAAGTTATGAAGTCGCAACGTGACGGGGGTGTAACAAAAACATCAGAAGGGAAGGAAAGAGATAAGACAGAAGAGATGAAGCATTTTTAGGCTAATAAAAACTGAGCTTGCCACCAGCAGACCCTGGAGAATTTAGGGAAATTTTAAAGCATGTTCTTTAAGTAGGAGGAAGGTGATACTAGATGCAGGGAATAAAGGGCAAAGAGAATGATAATTATAGGGACACCTGGGTGGCTCAGTTGGTTGAGCATCTGACTCTTGATTTCGGCTCAGATCACAATCTCACAGCTCGTGAGATCGAGCCCCGAATACGGCTCGGTGCTAACAGCAGGGAGCCTGCTTGGGATTCTCTCTTTCTCCCTCTCCGCCCCTTCCCCACTCGTGCTCCCACGTTCTCTCTCTCAAAAATAAACAAAAAAACAAAAAAGAGAAAATGATAATTATATGGGTAAATTTTTTTTTAATTTTTTACGTTTATTTATTTGAAAGAGAGAGAGAGCAGGGAAGGGGCAGAGCGAGAGGGAGACACAGAATCCGAAGCAGGCTCCAGGCTCTGAGCTGTCAGCACAGAGCCTGACGCGGGGCTCAAACCCACGAACTGTGAGATCATGACCTGAGCCAAAGTCAGATGCTTAACCTACTGAGCCACCTGGGCACCCCATGGATAAATATTTATAAGGGGTGCTTAACAGTGATGTTTTGCGGGTCTAAATACGATGTAAAATTAAAATACATAAAAACAATAGCATGAAATTCGGCGTGTGACAAATGGAGTTTAAGTATTCTGAAATCCTTGAAATGACTGGAAGGAGATAAAAATATTTATTAACTCTAGGCTTTGATATATTAAATAAGCATTAAGGAAAGAGCAGAAGAATAAAAATAATGTATTATTCCTACAGTCAAAGGAAAACTTAGAGGAAAAATCATATTAGAAAAAAAAGGGAGGATTCCTGGCTGGCTCAGTCAGTAAAGCATATAGCTCTTGATCTCTGTAAAACATTTTGAAAGTGATATAGAAAAATATCTTTATTTGGGGCACCTGGGTGGCTCAGTCGGTTGAACGGCCGACTTCGGCTCAGGTCATGATCTCGCGGTCCGTGAGTTCGAGCCCCGCGTCGGGCTCTGTGCTGACAGCTCAGAGCCTGGAGCCTGTTTCAGATTCTGTGTCTCCCTCTCTCTGACCCTCCGCTGTTCATGCTCTGTCTCTCCCTGTCTCAAAAATAAATAAAAACGTTTAAAAAAATTTAAAAAAAAAGAAAAGTATCTTTATGACTTGAGGAAAGACAAGAATTTGGATGTAAATTATAAATTAAAAAAAATAAATCAAAAAAAGAATTTATTAAAGAAAAAGCAGAAACCATAACTTAAACAAACTCAACAATTTGAAAATTACATTTTCTTTCAAATCAAAGACTCAGACTAAAGAGACAGACAACCTTTGAGAATATATTTGCTACACGTCTAGTCAGTGAATGATTAGTGTATGGAAAAAAGATATATATTATTGAACATTTTCATACCTTTGGGAAAATGTCTATTCAAGTCCTTTGCCCATTTTTAAATTGGGGTGTTTGTGTTACTGTTCTTATTGAACTGAAGAAGTTTCTTACATATTCTGGATATTAATCCCTTATCAGACATACGACTTACCAATACTTGACAGGTTTTTTTTTTTGTTTTGTTTTGTTTTTTGCAGGAAACAAAACCCAAAATGCTCTGAAAATGTATTACCATTCAACTAAACTCCTATACTCAAACTGAAAGAAATGATGTGTGAAAGAAAGGAAGGAAGACCAGATACCAAAAAACTGGATTCCCCGCTTCCATTTACCTCTTTTCTTAGAGCAGCTTTTCTAGATTTTCCTCCCTCATTTTATCAGAAATGATTCACACATGAGCAAAAGTCTCTGTTCCATAACCTAACTGATCTTCCTGACCTACGATGCTGGAAGCAGAGAAACTGATGATAAGAAAAATAATATGGCAGTAGGACTATTTATGGAACCAGTTGACGGAACACATATGATTTGTCCGTGTACCAGGGTTGGGCACCACGCCTATAAGGCACAGGTATTATTATCCCCATTTCACAGGCAAGGAGAATGGGACTCAGAAATGATAAGCCTTTTGCCCAAGGTCACGGGGCTGTAGGCGGAGAAGTCAGAATTCCATCTCGATTCCAAAGCCTGCGTTCTCAAGTACTGAGTGGTACTATCATCCTGGTGCCCAAAGAGAGGAAAATCCTACTGAACATTGGCTGCCCACCCATTAAGAAGGTCTCTCTGTTGGTCTACCTACTGGGGAAGGCATGCACTTTGACCTTGCCCTGCTGTCCCACAGCCAGTAATAATGACCAACACTAATGAGATAGAGTGCTATACGCTTTACGTCTATTATCTCGTTCAATCTTCCAAAGGAGCTTGCGAGGGAGTTGCTAATACTATTTCCTTTCATTGAAGAGGAAGCTAAGGTTTCGTTACGTTAGATCATTAGCTGACAAGTGCAAGGGAGACGTATACCCAAGCTGCCTGATGCCCAAGTCCACGCTGAGAGCCAGGGGACGGAGCTGGTGAAGACGGGTGGGGGCTGGGTCTCGCCATTGGCCCCCTTCAGCAGAGCCAGAGATAACAAACCCGTCCACCTGGCCCTTCTGTAGTTTTGCCTGCGGCTGTGAAGCAGGAAGGAGAGGACATATCCAGTCATTAGGATCTAATACTGATGTAGCCAGGGCCCCATGTTACATTTCTCCCAGGCTTTGGGTTCTGTGCCAACCCTGGGACAGGCCTCTCCAGGAACAGACGGGTGGGATTCTTAGAGGCTTCCACTTGAGCTGTGATAGGCACATCAACACGGAGGCCAGATGCAGACCCTGAGTTGGGCTAATTTATTGCCAAGACACGGAGCTAATTGGCACAGATGGTCAGCTCTTGTTTCAAGAGGGGAAGGTCATCCCTTCTCAGGATGCCTGGCGGTAGCGTAAGGTTAGGGTCAGCCTGGGGGAGCTTGGAGGGACAACATGGCTGCCTTTCATCCCATTTCTCTTGCGACTTCCTGCAAATCCCTGGGATGCGTGTTGGAAAGCACTAGAAAACTAAAGCCCACCAGGAGAGATTCAAGGATGAAAGAATAGGATCGTGGTGATCGTGGTGGAGAATGCTTAGTCACTCTCTTGAATTCTTGACCTCTACATGTTACCTTTAAAACTCTTTGTTTCAATATCTTTAGTATTAGCTTCTAGTAGCCACGCTGTTTATTTGGACATTTATTTCCCATTGTCTGCCCTCTGCATTCTAAGGTAAGAGAGTCCAGATGGAATTGTCATTTTTCAAACCCTGGGAGCCAGTGACCAGCTGGAGAGCGCTGGGCAGGTCACTTCTGCTCCGTTCACTCCAGTCCATCACCCCCCACCCACATTCTTCCCCCAAACTATAACATGCAATAACTAATGCCTTCGAAACACAGATGCTTTGAAGATTATGATGCTGCATTGGAGAAAAATACGAAGCCCATGATCTCCCTATGACTGAAAGTTGTTAATGTCTTAGAGAGGTTTAGGAGTCTAAAGTAAAAGTTGAGGGATGCACCCAAATCACTCTTAGCTCTCTCTCTCTAACCCACAAATCCTCGGTTCACGGAAAGAGTCCTCCCACAAAATCACTGGAAATGCCATTCTGGCGTTGCTGCTGAAGCTCCCCGTGTCACACGGATCAGAAGCGGGTTAAGCTGTATTTAAAGAATCAGATGTGTGATGCTGAGAATCAGCTTATGACAGTTCATGTTAAGAGGTGAAGTATTCTCACCTTCTTTCATTTGCAGACTTAATGATCTCAGGGTCAAATTTGAAGCATCTGTAATTCCGTGCAAGTGCAGTTTATAAAACTCTTGCACATTCTTAGGCAAAGGCAGGCCATAAATAACATTCTAGAAAACCTAGGTAAAGAATGCCTTACAAAGGCAAACTTGTATAGTTTGCACAAGATCGAAATGGTGCAGGTGGGTGGCTTTGTAAGGAAAAGGCGCCATGATGCATCAGGGTGCTTGGGGAAAGTTCTAACGCAGCAACATTGCGGGGGTCCGAACAAGCTCTGTCTGCCAGCATCCTTCTCAATCCTGGTACCCCTGGTGCCTTGATGTGGACACCCAGCCTGTCCCTTTCTCTCTCTCAATGTTACCTTCTGGAATTCTGACAACATTCTCCCTATATTTAAACAGACATTTTGAAGCCAAGCGATCCTAGTTTCCAATTTCATCAATAATTAAAATCCTTGAGAATACTTAGGGAGCTCTTTTATAAAAAAAAAATGGTGTGATATAAACATATGATATCCATTTTAACAGCTGTTGTATTATTATTTGCCGAAAGGCTGGTTAATCAGACCAAGAGCCTTTTAATCCGAATGTGAGTGAATCTAAGAAACAAAAGAGATGAACGTAGGGGAAGGGGAGAAAAGGAAGAGAGAGAGAGAGGCAGACAAGTCATAAAAGAGTCCTAACTATAGAGAACAAACTGAGGGCTGCTGGAGGGAGTTGAGAGGGCACGTGTTGGGATGAGTGCCAGACGTTGTAAGTAAGCGATGAATCACTAAATTCTACTCCTGAAACCAATGTTACTCTATGTGTTAACTAGAATCTAAACAAAAACTTGAAACAAACAAACAAAAAGACCGAACAACAACAACAACAACAACCCCGAATATGAGTTAGAAAGGGGAAACACCTACCTGGATAGAACTATTATGGAAAAAAGGCAGTTATAGCAAGGAAATGGGTACCTGGTGATTCACATGAGAAAACACTGAAGAAGAGAGCTGGATGTAAGACTTTACGACCGTGGATGTTTATTACATACAATTTGCAGAGTAAATAAAGTGCACTGAGTTATAACAGTGAGTCGTAAATCTGATGATCCTGGAAGATTTGGATGATACTGTTTACCATGGAACCCAGGACGCAGGGGCTTGTTCTTGGCAGAAGAAGCTGTTGAACAACAGCATGGATTTCTACTGTGTGTCTAGAAATCTGGACCTGGAAATAGGGTCTCGGCAGGGCATAGAGGTAAGGATTGGAGAAAAGAAATGACAAATGCAATACCCCAGGGGCATATTCTGCCGGCCACCTGATCAGGCAGAGGAAATGGGTAGTAAAGTTCTAACGCAGCGGCGCCTGGCTGGCTGGTTCAGTTGATAGAACGTGCAACTCTTGATCTTGGGGGCGTGAGTTCGAGCCCCACATGTGGGGAGCCTACTTTAAAAAAAAAAAAAAGTTCTAATGCAGTATGTTACAGCCAGTGTAGCCGAAACTGCAAAATCCACAAAGCTCTGAAAAGCTCAGTTGGTAGCAAAACCTGACTCGACGTGAAGCTTTTCACATTCTTTTGGTGGTGGTGGTGGTGCTCATTTCAGTAACTTTTAGTTAAGCAAAATACACACACATCAGAGAAGAAATTAGGAAAAACAAGTTAAGAGTAAAAAACGAAAATCATCCACTTATTAAAATTATCAAGGTTTTGGGGTGTCTCCTGCCAGACTTTTCGTTTTCTAGCTAACTACGTATCTATGTTTCCACCTGCTGCCTAGCATCCATTTATCTTTTAAACCTAAACATGTCACTCTAGCTGTATAAACATAACTCTTTCTACAAAGGCTAAATTATACTATACGTATTATTCCGTTCAGTAGTAGATCACACACAACTTTTTGTAGAATTAACTCTACGCTTCCCATCATATTAAAGTGGCTACACTTGTAGGAATGTACCTGATTTATTAATCAGTCCCAATTTTATAACATTTAATTTTTTCAGAAAGGTCACTCTCGAAAGCAACCCTGTGATAAACATGCTAATAACTAGATCTATGCAAATAATTTAAATTATTTCTTTAGTGGAAACTTCCAAATGCGAATACATCAAGAATACTTGGATAAATTTGCCAAATAACTCTTTTAAAAAATTGTGTCAATATAATCACCCCACCAAGATGTTGGTGCACTAAATATTTAATATGTTGGTAATATGTAGTATACCAACATATTAAAATGCTCACTTTCCCCACGATCTCTCAACACCGAGTAACAAAGTTAAAAAATTTGCCAATTTTTAGGTAGAAATGGTGTTCACTCATTTTGATTTTAGTATCTTTGATTCCTAGCTGTGATGGTTAATTTTTTGTGTTAACCTTACCGGCCACAGGGTGCTCAGATTAAACATTATTTCTGCGTGTCTGGGGGGGGGTATTTCTGGATGAGATAGCATTTGATCTGGTGGATTCAGTAAAGCAGTTTGCCCTCCCCAGTGTGGGTGGGCACCAGTCAGTCTGTTGAAAGCCTGAACAGAACAAAAGGTGGAGGAGGAAGGAAATTCACCCATTTTATTTTCTGCCTCACTGCTTGTGCTGGGACTTCTCAACTCACCTTCTCCAGCTCCTGGCCTGGGACTCACCATCGGCTCTGCTGGTTCTCAGGCCAAATCTCTGTGATAATTAGACTGGCTCCCTGGGTCTCCAGCTTGCAGACGGCAGATGGTGGGACTATTCAACCTCTCGTGAGCCAGTGCGTGTGTGTGTGTGTGTGTGTGTGTGTGTGTGTGTATACAAATACATATTATACATATTTGTATGCATACATATTTGGTTTGTTTCTCTGGAGAACCCTAATGCACTTTCCCATGGATTAATCTGCCGATTGTACACGTAAGTAAACTTCTTTTGTTGAGGCAGAAACACATGTAAAAAGTGTACAAGTCATCAGCACAGCTCAAGTGAATTATCTCAAAGTGAACACAGGCGTGTAAACCAGAACAGAGGTCAAGAAATAGAATTACCAACTCCCCAAACACTTCCTTTGTGTCACTTTCTGGTCCTTGTCCTCACCTGCCTCCCCAAAGGAGAGGGTACAATTTCTGAACCAGTTAGCTATCGTCACAAAAATGCAAAGAACAAACCATTCCAAAATACAGTGGGAGTATTCACATCATGGAAATTAGCAAATGCTATAAATTAGGGCTTCATTGTAGTGTTCTGTTGATTGTTTGGACTTAAGAAAGGGATGGAGAAAATGCTGATTAAGAGAGCAGGTTAAACACAGAGGCGCCGGGGTGGCTCATTCGGTTAAGCATCTGACTCTTGATTTCAGCTCAGGTCATGAACTCACAGTTGTGAGATCGCGCCCCACCTCGGACTCTGCACTGGGTGTGGAGCCTGCTTGAGATTCTCTCTCTCCTCCTTTTGCCCCTCTTACCACACTTGTTCATGCTCACGTTCTGTCTCTCTCTCAAAAAAAGAGAGAGAGAGAGAGCAGTTTGAGCATAAAAGTATGTTGTGTCTATAGCCATTACATTGTGAAAAACACACAAAAAAACCTGAGGAAATATTCTTCCGGTATTCAAAACTATTATCCAGTTCAGTATAGAGGATGGTCAGTCATTGACAAGTGAGAGAAGTCTTGACAAAAATTTTTGTTTCCTTTTGTCTCGTTTTTTAATGTCAGTAAAACGATCAACTAACATTCATGATGAACTGACTTGTTCATCAGTTGGATCCACAGGCCGGCCACAGACACAAGGGTTCAGCCGAAAATCAACAAAATTGACCGAGAATTGATCAGAAATACAGAACTTCCAATAAGTATTATAGATTTTATTATTTGTGGATTGTGTCCTATATATCCTTTGTAATAGTAAAATTTATAATAAGTATAGATATATGTAGATTTTTTCCCCAGAAAGATAGTTGTTAGACATTTTCCAGTATGCCTCCGAATTCATCTACATGACATATTTTGCAAGGAGCAGTTCATTTATTTCCACTTGCTGCATGGTATTATACTGCCCGATTATTCTGCCATGTTTTTATCCATTCTACTGTTGATTAATGTTTGGATGATTTCTGGTTTTAGATTTAAAAAATAATGCTCTTGAAACATTCTTGTTTCAAGTAGACATCTGTACTCATTTCTATTATGTATTATATTAACTGCTTATTGCTTGTACTATAAATTAGCACAAATTTAGTGCCTTAAAACAACAAAAGTTTATTATGTTACAATTCTGGAGATCAGAAGCCCAAAATGGGTTTCATTGGGCTAAAATCAAGGTTTGGGCAGGAATGCATTGCTTCTGGAGAGTCCAGGGGACAATCTGTTAGCCTCTTGCAGCTTCTAGATACCTCCCATGTTTCCTTGACCTATGGCCCCTTTCAGCCAGCAATCCAATCCCTGCTTCAATTGTCACAGCTCTTCCTCCAAATCTGACCCCCTGCTCCCTCCTGTAAGGACCCATGTATTAGACTGAGCCCATGTGGATAATCCAGGATAATCCCCCCATCTCATGATCCTCAATTTACTCACAGCTGCAAAGTCCCTGTTGCCATGTAAGGTAACCTAATCACCAGTATCGGAGATTAGGACTTGCACATCTTTGGAGGGGTGGGGAGGGGGGGGGGTTCTTTATTCTGCTTGACACAGACCTATTCTAAAAGTGAAATTGCTATGTTAACTAACTAAAATTTAAATTAAAGGAAAGTAAATAAAAGTGAAATTGCTGCCCCGTAAAATATGCCTATATTCAGCCTTAGATAATACTGCCCCGTCGTTTCCCCAAGTGGTCCCAATTTACCTTCTGGAAAAATATCAGAGTATTTCAGTTACACTGCATTTTTGCTTGATAGGGTCAGTCTTCTTCATTTGGGTCATTTCAGTGGATTAGTATCAGGACCTTACTATAGTTTTAACTTAGCATTTTCCTTATGACTAAAGCAGATTTTCATAGGCTTATCGACTCTTCGAAAGTCCTCTACTGTGAAGTTCTTGGTTGAGTCCACTCTGCCCATTTTGATATTGGTTTGACACTGGGTTGCTTGATCTTTTATTTTCTTTTGCCGTCATCTCAAATACTTTTTATATGAAAATAGAACTCATTTAGTTCATCACTCTGTTCTCATTTCTTTTTTTAACGCGAGTATAACTAACATAGAGTGTTGGGGCACCTGGGTGGCTCAGTCGGTTGAGCGTCCGACTTCGGCTCAGGTCATGAGCTCATGGTTTGTGTCTGGCTCTGTGCCGACAGCTTGGACCCTGGAGCCTGCTTCGGATTCTGTGTCTCCCTCTCTCTCTGCCCCTCCCCCCCACATGCTCTGTCTCTCTCTGCCTCTCAAAAATAAAGAAAACTAAGAAAAAATTTTTAAAAGTAATTAGCATATAGTGTTATATTAGTTTTAGATATACAGCACAATGATGCAACACTCCTACACATCACCCAGTGCCCATCACGATGTGTGTTCTTAATCCCCTTCGCCTGTTTCACCCATCCCCCTACTCGTCTTTTCTTTTTGATGTATTGGAATTTTTAGAAAGTATGTATTCTGGAATCGAGACTTTTCTCCTTATGATTATTACAAACATTTTCTCCCACTCTGTGTCTTTCTTTTTTTATTCCCTTTACCATGTTATTTGAAGAACAGAAGTTCCAATTTTAATGTGATATACTTTATCTCTTTGTTCATGGGTAATGTTTTTTGGGTTCTGTTTAAGAAATTCTTTTGCCTAGGGGCGCCTGGGTGGCTCAGTCAGTTAAGGAGCCGACTTCGGCTCAGGTCACGATCTCATGGTCCGTGAGTTCGAGCCCCGCGTTGGGCTCTGTGCTGACAGCTCAGAGCCTGAAGCCTGTTTCAGATTCTGTGTCTCCCTCTCTCTGACCCTCCCCTGTTCATGCTCTGTCTCTCTCTGTCTCAAAAATAAATAAACGTTAAAACAAATTTAAAAAAGAAATTCTTTTGCCTACTTTGCCCACTCAGCGTCTTGAAGTTGTTTTCCCACATTATCTTCTAGAAGCCTTATATTTGGTGTGTGGTGTGAGTCCCCCCCCCCCCCCCCCCGCCTTTGGATATGCAATTGATTCAGCATCATTTATTGACAACAGCATTCCTGGGGCACCTGGGTGGCCCAGTTGGTTAAGCGTCTGACTTCGGCTCAGGTCATGATCTTGTGGTTCTTGAGTTTGAGCCCCGCATCGGGCTGTCTGCTGTTAGCACAGAGCCCCCTTCGCGTCCTCTGTCTCCCTCTCTCTGCCCCTCCCCTGCTCTCCCTCTCTTTCAAAAATAAACAAACATTAAAAGAAAAAAGATAAAAAGCATTCTTTCCCTTCATCTTTGCATTATTGTGAGTGTGTTTATTTTTAACTGAGTACTGGACTTTGAGCATAAAAATTCTGAGGGATAATTTGAGGCTTTGAATGATTTAATCTTTTTCCAGGAAGGATTAGTTTTTATGCTGCAGACAGATCAGGGCAGATTATCCCAATCCAATCAAGGGTGGAGCTGATTGGAAGCGAGACCTTCACTCTTGGGAAAGCAGGTATATTTCCAGGTTTCCCTTCCTTCTGTGGTATAGCCGCTGGGGTCCCAAATGCATCCCCTGGTGGTATACCAGGGACTCTCCTTTTTGGTGGGTCATAATATTTGTCTCTCCAGCCCCATGGAAGCACTGGAAACTTTGCTCAGTTTCTCAGCCTTTTCGCTGCTTTTTCTTTTAGCCTCCCAGCCTCCTAGCTGTGAGTTTAGGACTAACAAAGGACTCCAGAAGAAAAGTATGGGTCAAGGTCAACTCCCTCAAAATGACACGGTAGCCCTCCAGCCAAAACAGAGGTTTATGGTGGTCAGGTGATGATTGGAGCCTAACAGTGAGCCCATTCTGTGCCTACTTCTCCAGTTCCTGAATACTTGGCAACAAGGGACATTGTAGTAGGAAATGCTAAGCAGAAATCCCTGGAATTTCCCCTCCTTACCACAATAGTAAGCCAGAAGCAATACTGTACTCCTGGTGGATTACAGAGATTACTACCACCGTCGAAGGCTTGAAAGGGGAGCGATCGCTATCACACTTAACTCACCAATCTGGCCTGTGCAGAAGCCACGTGGACCCTCGAGAAGGACTGGGGATCATCCTAAACTAAATGAAGTGCTAAGACTCCACATGGAGCTGCCGAGCCCAGGGTGACATCATTACTGGAGCAAATCAGCGTAACTCCGGGCACTTGGTCTGCCATTATTGGGCCAATGGTAAGACGTCACAGTGTTGTCTCGGGGCCACATCGGTTGCCCTGCTTTCTGCCATAATGTAGTCTGCAGGGATCCTCATCATCTTGACATTCCACAAACCATCACACAGGCCCACCACACTGACGACAGTATGCTGATCGGCTGAAGTGATCGATCCCAATTATCTGGGTAAATTGGGCTGCTGCTATACAACAGAGGCACACAGGACTCTGTCTGGGAGCCAGGGGGCTTCACTGAATCTTCTCTTAGTACTACGTGGCCAACAGTAAAGATTAATGGAAAAGTACATAGCAACAACAACAACAACAGCAACAAAAAGCAAGACAACTGGGGCCCTTTGAGAATGAAGATCTGGGTCACTATACCAGGTAAAGGATCCTGAGAAGCTGAGGTGTTAGCAGGGAGGGCAAGAAAGATATGAAGTGGGCAGTGGAAGAAGATAGCCGAAGATAGCACAACCACGTGACCACTTATAGAAATGAATTCTGTGGAAGCTTTGCGTATTTTTTCTGCGCTTGTTGTGTGCCTATGTTTTTTGGCATCTACCAGCCCTCTTCTTCTCTTGTATCCTTCCCATTTTAACTTTTTAGACAAGTTGTTGGAAGTCAGCTTTATCATTTAGTCTTTAGGTAACAGAACGTTCCATGGGACGATGACTAAATTTGAAGATTTAGCCAGCGATGGATACAAGAACTCTAGGGAGTCTGTGTCTTCTCTTGAGGGAAAGGTGAGAACTTCTCTTACAAGGAGGAATACCATATCTTCCTACCGAGAAACACTGAGTTGTTTTGGTTTTGTATGAAAGTAACACGTATGCAAAAGAGTGCATGAGGAAGCCAAGTAGTCCCAAGGCTGAGGCTGCCGGGTATCCACTTCTAGCCTCTCAGCTCCACATTCACCCTTCAGTACCTGCTCGGCAGTAATGGACACAGCTCTTGAAGCTTTCCTCTTTTTACGGTGGCTGTGATGTTAAGGTTTGTCAGTAGAGGGCACTGGAAGAAAGCCTTTCTCCTTAGTTCCAGTTGCTGGGTGTTGCTTTTGCTTGTTCCGCCCCCACTGCCCACCAAGGTGTTCGTGTGGAAACATCAGTGGTGCTCCGCCCCAGCCACATGCCCCGAGCATGAGCCCCTTGGAGACTTTGCTATTCTGGTTGGGTCCCAGGGACCATCTTTGTGTCCTTCCTGACACAGACACTGCATGACAGGCCTGGAGACTGCTGTGGGGCCTCAATTCCCTCTGTGTGCTCATCTCCAGCCTTGGCTCACTTGCGCCCAGAGACCTGTTTTCTTCTTACCTGGGGACTGTAGGCTGGCTCTGGCCCAGGAGCCCAGCCGTCTTCTCTGCCATCTGGGGACTGCAACCACACCTTCTCCAATGAGGAGGCCCCCTTCCATGTTTGCCTCTCCAAGGGGACTCTCCCTCAGCCCCTGGGGGACCCTCTTCCATTTTCTTTACATCAGGGGACTCTCTCTCAGCCCCTGGAGGACTCTCTTCCATTTTCTTCACATCATTGTAGTTACTTTCCTGAAATAGTTTAATAATCTTTTATACTAAATGCCCTGATTTTACATTTTATTTATTTTTGAGAGACAGAGAGAGGCAGAGCACAAGTGGGGGAGGGGCAGAGAGAGAAGGAGACACAGAATCCGAAGCAGGCTCCAGGCTCCGAGCTGTCAGCACAGAGCCCGACGCGGGGCTCAAATTCACAAACAGTGAGATCGTGACCTGAGCCGAAGTCAGACGCTTAACCGACTGAGCCACCCAGACGCCCTTAAACGTCCTGATTTTAAATTACTAGGTGGTTTCTGTCTTGGTGATTGGACCCAAACTGGGTGATAATGAAGGGAAGCCCCAAAATATTAGAAGGCAGGTGGCCGACCAATCAATTAGTTCAGACTGGAACAGGAAGCCAGAGGCCTGTGGAAGGGATGTGGCTAGAACGGATAGATTTTCTCATCACACAGATAATGTAATTGAAAGGCTGTGGAGGGCATGGGAAAAATTGTCTACCCATACATAGAATCATAAGAATATTAAAATTTATTTGATGAGGTGGAAAATTTTTCTGTGAGGCTGTGGGAAAAGTGAGAACCTGAGCTACAGGTACCTCAAAGCCTAAGCGAAAATGAAAATCATGCAACCGTTTAACCCAGAATTAACAATTAATTATACAGGAGAGCAGGGGCCCCCGGGGGGCTCAGCTGGTCCAGTGTCCAACTACATCTCCGCTTGGGTCATGATCTCATGGTTCATGAGACTGAGACCTGTGTTGGGCTCTGCGAAGACACTGTGGAGCCTGCTTGGGATTCTCTCTCTCTCCCCTCTCTCTCTCTCCCTCTCTGCCCCTCCCCCGCTTGCTCTCTGTCTCAAAATAAATAAATAAACCTAAAAACATTATAGAGGAGACGAAATACAGTCATAATATGCTACCTGGATGTGGAGTTAACAATATTTATGAAGTAGGGGGCGCGTGGGTGGCTCAGTCAGTTAAGCGTCCAACTTCGGCTCAGGTCATGATCTCACGGTCTGTGAGTTCGAGCCCCGTGTTGGGCTCTGTGCCGACAGCTCGGAGCCTGGAGCCTGCTTCAGATTCTGTGTCTTCCTCTCTCTCTGCCCCACTCCTGCTCATGCTCTGTCGCTCTGTCTCTCAAAAATAAATAAACATTAAAAAAAATTTTTTTTAAAAACCCAGTATTTATGAAGTAATAATTACAATGATTCGATCCACACTGTGTTAAACCTGTGGTCGAAAGGGAGGGGGAAGGAAGCACAGGTGTCGATAAAGCTATATAAGAAGCTAAGTCTTCAGTTTAATATAAAAAACAGATTATACTTATAATTGATAAAAGAAATTTCGGTCTAAGCATAAAAAAAACAGAAACATAAAGTTAAGCATCTTAACTTAAGCATAAATAAGAGCGGGTGCTCATCGTAGGCAGAGACTACCCCTAATCCTTTTCTGTTACAAACGATTCAGCGTTATTTGACATTTTAACGATGTGCGCATCTTACGCAAACTTATTTCAGAGGAAATATTGATTTGGGAGGACAGATGAGAACGTTCTTGGGTCACGAGACGGTAAAGAGGAGGCAATCTTACAGGTTTGAAAGGTCCCCCGATAGAATTCCAACAATGCATTTGCGATTGATCTTGGAAGAAAAGCGGGTGGTACCTAGCGAATAAACCCCCACGTGCAGAGAGCATAGCACTGAGCCAACAGTTCTGAAGACAGCATGCAAACAATGGAAACATGGCCGGTGCCACGCACAAAGGGAAAAGAACAGTCCAGACACGGGGGAGTAACAGCAGGAAGCAGGTCTCAGTGCCAGAGGGTTTGTTCAGGAGAATAAAATAGCTGAGGCAAACCCAAGGGACCTTTAAAGCTTGTTTTCGTTGTATTTAATAACGTGGGCGTTGTAAGATCAATTCTTCGATAAGAGCTGCCATTCAAGACGACATATGCCGAGAGATCACAGGAAACGTGAACTGGTGACAAGGACACAGAACACGACTCCCCCCCTCCCCCACCCCCCCCACCCCCCCCACCCCCCCACCCCCCCCACCCCCCCCACCCCCCCCACCCCCCCCCACCCCCCCCACCCCCCCCACCCCCCCCACCCCCCCCACCCCCCCCCACCCCCGCTGTTGGTAAGAACCGGGCAAAGGGGCCCTTCCGTTTTGGAAAGGTTAAGTCTATGCGTCTGAAACTTTAACGGGCAGATCACCCGAGGTCCTGTTGACATGTGGATGTGTCTTCGGAAAGTCTGGGATGGAGTTGGAGATTCTGAATTTCTAACGCGTTCCCCGATGGTGCCACTCTCTAAATATCAAGAGTCTAAGCCACTCCAGGTCAGCCCTGCAACCAATCACTTAAAAAAAAAAAAAAAAACAGGCATGAGGCATTGACTGGGAAGGTCCAGAGCCTGGGAAACACACATGTACGCGTCACACAGCGCTGGTTCCCGCCAAGTGCGGTGGGGAAGCTCCGACCGGATGTGCCCCGCCTCTCAAGAACCCAGTCTTGTCAGAAGAGGAGAGAAAGTTGAGACACTCCACCAAGAGTCTTTACAAACTCCTTCCCATCGAGGAAGACCACACAGATGAGAAAATCACCATCTCCCACAGTGGGGGCTGCACGGTCAATGGTGACGGCTGCACGGGGTCAGCGAGAACCAGTCACTTAGAAGATTTTTCTTCTCCCTCGATGGCCTTGCTCGACAGGTAGGTCCGGAAAGGGCACCAGGAATTTGACGATTTCTCACGACATGCTGCTTATGGGCTGTGCAAAGAAATATGGATTATATGCTGTTTATAATTAAGTGGAGAAGTCACTGGTTTAATAACCATACCCGAGTGTATTGATTCATTGACGGATGTCCGCTTCAAAGGAGGTTTTATTTTTTTTTTTTAATTTTTTTTTTTTTTCCAATGTTTTTTTTTTTTTTTTTTTTTTTTTGGGACAGAGAGAGACAGAGCATGAACGGGGGAGGGGCAGAGAGAGAGGGAGACACAGAATCGGAAACAGGCTCCAGGCTCCGAGCCATCAGCCCAGAGCCTGACGCGGGGCTCGAACTCACGGACCGCGAGATCGTGACCTGGCTGAAGTCGGACGCTTAACCGACTGCGCCACCCAGGCGCCCCAGAAAGGAGGTTTTAAAGAAGCTGTGGGTACAGCGCTTTCATGTTCAACAGCATCCGTCACAATCGGTGTGAAAAGGGATGTAAAAGGTGTACAGAGGGACTCCCCTGCAAAGTCACAGAAAGACCGACCCACACAGACGTAAGCAAAAAAGGAACGTATTGGCTCGTTAATTTTCTCAGTTTTTTTTTTTTTATTATGGTGAGATGCACATAATGAAGAACTTACTATCTTAACCATTTCTAAGTGTACACCTTCCACGGTATTTCATACGTTCGTAAGGTTGTGCTGCCATCGCACCGTCTCCAGAACTCTTTGCATCTGGTAAGACTGAAACTCCATGCTCCTGAAACACTAACTCCCCATTCCTTCCTCTCCCCGAAGACCCTGGAAAGCACCACTTTCTCTTCTATCTTTAAGATTTTGACTACTCTAAGGATAAGTGGAATCACACAATATTTGGTTTTTCGTGACTGGCTTATTTCCCTCAGCATAATGTCCTCAAGGTTCATCCATGTTTGGTTTTTTTTTTTTTTTAAGTTTATTTATTTATTTTGAGAGAGAAGAGGGAGAGAGAGAGCGCGCGCACAAGCAGGGGACGGGTGGAGAGAGAGAGAGAGGGAGAGAGAGAATCCCAAGCAGGCTCCGCACTGTCGGTGCGGAGCCCGATACGGGGCTTGAAATCACAAACCCGTGAGATCGTGACCTGAGCCAAAACCAAGAGTCGGACGCTTAACCGACGAAGGCACCCAGGCGCCCCGAGATTCATCCATGTTGTTAGCCTGTGTCCGAATTTCCTTCCTTCTCAAGGCTGAACAAGATTCCGTTAGGCGTATAGACCACATTTCGCTTGTCCATTCACCCATCAGTGGACACTTGGATTGCTTCTGGTAGAGTGAGCAGTTCGACGTGAACTGGAGAGAATGGCGGTGATAAATATGTGACACATGAGGAGCCTGAGGGCACAGCATCCTGACTTTGTGGCTTTTAAGCATCTTGGCCTTATGGCTTCCCACACCCCGGGGCTAACAGACCAAGAGCCACAGAGGCGGAACACAGATGCGCCCTCCTCTTCAACCGCTACCCCAGGGTAACCTATAGCTTCATTAGAATGTAGTTTCATTGTGGTTTCAACCTCCCCTTCCTCACCTCTGCAGCACTGGGTAGGATGGGGTTCCAGCAAGAACCTTGTGGGGCCAAGCTCCCCCCCTCCCAACCAGTAGGAGGTGTCCCTTTGATGACCAGAAACAACCTCAGTGGGAGACCACCCTAGCTATGACCCATAACCTATGTGAACATGAAAAGAAAAGACATCCGTGGGGCGCCTGCGTGGCTCAGTTGGTTAAGCATCCGACTTCGGCTCAGGTCGTGATCTCGTGGTTCGTGGGTTCGAGCCCCACGTCGGGCTCTGTGCTGCCAGCTGGGAGCCTGGAGCCTGCTTTGGATTCTGTGTCTCCCTCTCTCTCTGCCCCTCCCCTGCTCATGCTCTGTCTCTCTCTGTCTCAAAAATAAATAAATTAATTTTAAAAAACATTAAAAAAAAAAAGAAAAGTAAGACATCCCTAAACCCGGTGCAGTGGCCACTTCTGAACCTTCCCACTCTCCCACCTTGGGAGTGTACCGTCCTTAATAAACTGCTTTGTGCTGACTACCTTCCTCCTGGTCATCTTTGCTCCGGCACAGATCCTCATGGAACTCTCTCGAGGGGAATCCAAGGACGGAGGCCGCCATCAGCACAACACAGCCTCTCCTACCGGTAACACCTCCACCTTTGGCTCTTGTGATTCATGCCGCTATGAACACGGGTGTACAAATACCTCTTTGAGGCCCTGCTTTCAATTCTTTTGCGCGTCTACCCAGAAGCGTAATTGCTAGATCGCATGGTGTTTCTAATTTTAATTTTGGGGGGGGTAAATACCACTCTGTATGGCCACGGTATACCCAGTGACTACCCCCAGTGGAACCTAATAACGTGGTTAACTCTGGAAATCAGATTCTCTGCTTCCCCCGGGGCCTTCTGGCTTTTCTTATCGATTTTACTTCCTGCTTTTGATTTTTCTTTTCTTGTTGTAGGCTGTCTCTGTGCTGAGGACCAGCCTGAAATGTAAACTTCCGGTCTTCTCAGAGATATCTTTTCCAAGCCTTTCCCTGGGCAAGTACAATCACTTTCTGATTTTCCCCGTGTATGTAGTTGCTTCTGAATGTTCCAGTCTTTAACATCTGGCTCCCAAAAGGAGAAATAGAGAAAAATGAAGGGAAGGGTAGTAACAACACCAGCTTTTTAAATCTCCAAGAAGTCACTTGAGCCAGATAGGGTCCCGGGAGGATCACTTGCCGCAGTGAGGACAGGTACAAAGCAATGACTGCCTGCTTCTTTGTCTGCACATCTGTGATCAGAAGCAGCAACCAGCAACCTGATATTTGGAGTACTGGGTCCTTTTTGTCCCCCCCTGGCTCCCACAGGCTCTAGACAGGTGGCTCCAGAAACACACACGTGACTGCCTTCCGCAGGGTGGAGGTGGGGGATGGGTAACGCTCCGGTGAAATTAACTGCAATTTACCATTCACGGCTTCCGCGGGAAGTTGCGATCTTTCAATAGTCTGCAGAGTTCCAAAAGAGGTATAATCTGGCAAATTCTGCCAGTGCAATTGTCTTGACGGGAAGACAGATGTCTGGTGCTTTTTACTCCGACACCTTCCCAGACTCCACCCTATTTGGCTTATTACTAATGATTATTATTATTTCCAACGTGATAAGTGTGCTCTTTAATCCCCATCACCTGTTTTACCCATCCCTCCACCCCCACCCCCATAATCATCAGTTTGTGCTCTGTAGTTAAGAGTCTGTTTCTTGGTTTCTCTGTCTCTCTCTCTTTTCCCCCTTCGGTCATTTGTTTGTTTCTTAAATTCCACACATGAGTGAGATCATATGATATTTGTCTTCCTCTGACTGACTTATTTAGCTCAGCCTTATGCTCTCTAGCTACATCCCTGTTGCTGCACATGCCAAGATTACATTCTCTTTTATGGCTGAGTAACATTCCATTGTATATGTGTGAGTGTGTATATATAAGTAAATACACACACATACTTGATGAAGTTTGGAAGTATCGGGTTCGAGAGCAAACGGCTAAGAAAGAATTCTCGAGATGTTTTTGCTGCAAAAAGGTGATTTTATTACAGCACGGGGACCGAACCCGTGGGCAGAAAGAGCTGCCCTGGAATTGTGAGGAATGACTGACTATTCTTTTAAGTTTGTGGAGGGAGTGGGGACAGAGGGTAAAGGTCTAAGGAATTTTGAAGCAAGGCTTTTAGGACCTTGAGGGGCGAGCTGTTATTAAGATAAGGTGACTCAGGGTGCCTGGGTGGCTCAGTCGGTTGAAAGTACGACTTCAGCTCGGGTCATGATCTCACAGCTTGTGAGTTCGAGCCCCGCGTCGGGCTCTGTGCTGACGGCTCGGAGCCTGGAGCCTGTTTCAGATTCTGTGTCTTCCTCTCTCTCTGCCCCTCCCCTGCTCACACTCTGTCTTTCTCTATCAAAAATAAACAAACATTTAAAACAATTTTTAAAAGATAAGGTTACTCTTAGTCTTTAATAAAATATAGATATCAAGGCACGAAGGCAGCCGTGAGTTGCTTGGGGAAGGTAACGCTCTGTTTCAGGTGCCTGTGGGCTGCAAGCTGGAAGGACATTTCATTTAAGCTGCATTTCTCTTGCCTTTGCTTTCCTCATCAGTACATACCACTTCTTTATCCGTTCATCAGTCAGTGGACACTTGGGCTGCTTCCATAGTTTGGCTGTTGTAAATAACGCTGCCATAAACATAGGGGTGCACGTATCCCTTCGAATCAGTGTTTCTGTATTTTGGGGGTAAATACCCAGTAGTGCAATTGCTGGATGGTAAGGTAGTTCTACTTTTTAACTCTTTGGGAAACCTCCATACCCTTTTCCACAGTGGCTGCACCAGTTTGCATTCCCGCCAACGGTGCACGAGGGTTCCTTTTTGTCTACACCCTCGCCAACCCTTGTTGTGTCTTGTGGTTTTTATTTTGGCCATTCGGACAGCTGTGAGGTGACATTGGCCTTGTTAATTTTAAAGTCCGGAGCTAGGGGAGGTTCTAGGAAGCTTGGGAAGTCCGACTGGTTCTCGCACGGGCCCCGGCTCTCTGCAAATAAACAGAGCACGGAGTGAACGATATGGGTGTTGGGAAAGAAGGATGTGTAGGTACAATCGGGGTATAAAAGAAAGAGAAATCAGATCCACTTGGCGAGAAGTTCAGGAAAAAGTTTTTTCTATGAAAAAATTGTACAAGAGTCTTGACTGAGTCTTGCAACATGGATATACAGTCTTCAAGAAGCCAGAGGGCCCAGCAGAGTAAGAACGACTTAAAACTCAGACAGGGGCGCCTGGGTGGCTCAGTCGGTTAAGCGTCCGATTTCAGCTCAGGTCGCAATTCGGCAGTTCCTGAGTTCGAGCCCCGCGTCCGGCTCTGTGCTGACAGCTCAGAGCCTGGAGCCTGCTTTGGAATCTGTGTCTCTTTCCCTCCCTGCCCCTCTCCCCCTCTCAAAAATAAATAAACATTAAAAAAAAAAAAAAAAAGCTCAGAGGCACTCCTCATGCTTTTACCCATAGAGTCCTCCAGGGTTCTGTGAAATATTTGTAAAACATATAGAGTGTCAGCGGGATGTCTGACACCTAGTAAACACTCCGTAGATGTAAGTTGTGGCTGCTGTCGCTTTTGGCTTGCCATTAGTGTGGTTACCTCCGATCTCCTTGAAACACGCCTCTGCTCCAGCCAGCTCAGCCTTCCTATCTCGCTAGTGGCCTGGCGGATAGCGACCCCTTACCTTCTACCATATCATCCTCTATCACACAAGACTCTGAGACACGTATTCTCCTCCACGCCCATCACATAAAATCCAACTCTACCTCCAACACCCCCGTCAAGGTCAGATGAAACCAAGGTGCGTAAAGCTGCTCACCCGGCAGAAAACCTTCTTCCGAGAGATCTGTCTACTTCAAAAATCACATAGGATTACTTCTCGGGGGTCAGATGTCTCATACATGCTGTGGTCTGGGGGCACTTTCTTTCGGGCAAGGAGGTAATGCTCACAAAATGGGCCTCTTGTTCTCAGGCCCAAGGCGTTCAAGAACCTTGAAAGTGTTCTTCCGGCTCAGCCCCGGGTGACGCACGGCTCACTCTCGTGTCCCTCTTTTTCTTCCTACTTCTGTGAGGACATCTGTGCCCGTTCCCCTCTGGGAGTTGTTATTCATAGCTCTAATGTGGCTGATTGTTTCTCTGTCCGGAGATTTGAAATACACAAAACATCCATACCTTAAATGTTTACCCTCTGGGGAGAAACTGTCTGCCATATAACCTTAGGTGAGTCCGGTGGTCCCGAACCCCAGACAGGGAGGGAAGACCCAGGCTTGAAGTGGGTTTGCTTCGTGCTCTGGGGGAGAAGAGGTTGGGCTGTAGAGTTTTGCAAACAAAGTTCTAGGGTCTTGGCTTAGGGTACTGGGATTATCTATCTGAAATCTACATTTATCCGTGGGCACCCACAAAATAAGTTTAGAGTGCCAACGTAGCTGGAAATCTC
Source organism: Neofelis nebulosa (assembly GCF_028018385.1). NCBI lineage: Eukaryota > Metazoa > Chordata > Mammalia > Carnivora > Felidae > Neofelis > Neofelis nebulosa. The sequence goes on along the minus strand of NC_080794.1, from coordinate 1,930,786 downwards.
AGCTCCATGTTAAGGAGCCAACCTTAACTTCCATCCCAAAAGGTGAGGTGGTGATAGAATCCAAGCTTACTTACCCCAGCAGACTACTTGCACCTCTCTGTCTCTCTGTCTCTGTCTGTGTGTCTCTCTCTCTCACACACACGCCCCTCTAGACATAGCCTTCATTTCCTTTCAGCCTATGGTTATTTTTCAATTTAACATTGATAGTGGTCCTCTGAGACAGTAACTTGACTTATCTCCAAAGAACCCAAAATGACAGATGGAAAATAAAGATAGATAACACACCCAGATAGGCTCGTATTCTCTAAAAGCAGAAAAGTGATGGGTTTCGTCTGTAGCCACATGAGTGGCAGGAACGTGTCCACACCCTGACTTGCCTGTTGCCCCGTTTCCAGTCCCTTCTCTCACAGGGACTGAATGTGAATTTTTGGTGCATGAAATTCACTGAGCTTATCTTTACTCCTTTGATAAGTCTTTAAGCTTGCAAATGAAAAATCATCGCTTCCCAGTGAAATTATAGTTCCATAAGAAGCCCTTATTCATTTTTAGAATTTTGATATTTTGGAATTTGTGGGCTATGTTTTTCTTTACCGACGGTAATCCAAAAATAGCTACGCATGTTCTAAACAGAGCAGGTATTCGTGGATGCTTATTACTGAGGATGATTGCAGTTGTGTTTCTGGAGCACAGTGGGAAGGGTTGGAAACTTCCCTGGCCCGAAGAAAGACACACGGGACCTTGAGAGAACAAAGAAGAAATGTGTTTCTCTCCTGTATTCTCTAAATAGTAGAGGGCACCATCATTCACCCAGTTACCAAAGCCAGACAGCCAGAAATCACAATAGTTGCTGAACGAATCCCTGATTCGTCTCTATTCACGCCACAGGCACTGAATCACTGGCGTTCATTGATTCTACCATTGCATAATGGTCCAGTTCACCCCTCTGTTATATCTCTTGCCCCTACCTCTTGGAGTTAGGCTCTTTCCCCTCTCTCTCTTGAAGACAAGGGCAGTCAACCTTCTTTAGCATTGTTTGTGTACCAAGCACTGTGGTCGGTGCAAGGCATACAAAAAAATAATAAGAAGAAGACATGAATTTATGCATTCAAAGGAAAAGAAAAAAGTACTGAAAACATTACTCAGGTATTTAGTATGTGCCAGGTGCCGTGTTAGACGCCAGGGGTGGAGGGAGTGAGGGGACAAGCGCCACAACATTTCTCTCCTCTTTTTTTTTTTTTTTTTATTTATTTTTTTAATTGAAAAATTAAATTTAATTGAGTTTAATGTACATTTTTTTCAATTCTCATATTTGTTATTGTTAGTCACTTCATGTAGAAAAAATGAAAGTAATGACATAGATATTATACTCTGTGCCCTATGAGTAGAAACCAGGAAAATCAGTGAAAGGCTGACTTAGTATTTTTTTTTTTTTATAAAAATTTTTATTTATTTATTTATTTTTTATTTTTTATTTTTTAATATATGAAATTTACTGTCAAATTGGTTTCCATACAACACCCAGTGCTCATCCCAAAAGGTGCCCTCCTCAATACCCATCACCCACCCTGCCCTCCCTCCCACCCCCCATCAACCCTCAGTTTGTTCTCAGTTTTTAACAGTCTCTTATGCTTTGGCTCTCTCCCACTCTAACCTCTTTTTTTTTTTTTTTCCCTTCCCCTCCCCCATGGGTTTCTGTTACGTTTCTCAGGATCCACATAAGAGTGAAACCATATGGTATCTGTCTTTCTCTGTATGGCTTATTTCACTTAGCATCACACTCTCCAGTTCCATCCACGTTGCTACAAAAGGCCATATTTCATTCTTTCTCATTGCCACGTAGTATTCCATTGTGTATATAAACCACAATTTCTTTATCCATTCATCAGTTGATGGACATTTAGGCTCTTTCCATAATTTGGCGATTGTTGTCTCTCCTCTTTTTAAGAACAATAAACCCTCCTCCCCAAAGCAAGCAAACAAACCTGCAAAACCCAGCCTCAACTCGCTTGGGCTCACAGAATCCGGGGAAACTCTCAGCAGGCAAAAAGCAAGAAAGGTAGGTTGTATCCAAGCCTCAGGAATGCAAATACCCCGCACAAGATTTTCCACCTCCTTTCTCTATGTGTTGGCTTCATTTGGAAGCCTCCACGTGGCAGCCGCATTCTCTAGAGTCTCATCGTCTACGCCCCTCTACCCCAGAAAGCATCCTTCCTTAGGTGACCCGGTTTGGGGCTTGGAGTAGGTCTCAGTTAGACCTCGCTTGCCCCGAAGTGGCCTCACTTGCCCTGAATGCCCACCCCCGGCAAATGAACTGTGACTCAGGGGGCAGGGGGAGAGGAGCACGGCAGTTCTTGGACAGCCACACACGGGGGTGGGCGGGGGGCCAGCTCCTAGCAGAAGAGGAGGGGGACGTGGTGGACACAGACGTCCGTCACACTGGGGACCCAGAGGGCTATAATGCCGTATGGTGGGTGCAATGGGATGGGTGTTCCAGGACACCAGGGGGTAACGAACGAAGGAAAACCCGGGGTGGCGAGGTCTGAACCAAGAACCGAGCTGACATTTTTGCAGAACGTCCATGTGGAGATCAGGGAAGGTTTGGACTGAAGATAAGGACCTGGAGTCATCAAAGCCAACGTCCTCAGATATTAGCTGACTCTGGGGGGGTAATGAAATTAGCTAGAGGGCAGAGGAAGCAGGGAGGAGATAACTACCTGTCAGTCTAGTGTTGGGAGAGCCCAGACCTAATTTCCATATGAAACCCTGTAAAAGTGCTTCCTCATTATTACTTTTCAGAGAAAGCAGAACTTTGACATTTTAGTGGCTAATAACCATTCCCGGAGTTCTCCTTGAATCCCTTTATTCAATAAAGTAGGGGATTCAATTGAAAAAAAAAATTGCACTTTTATGAAGCTCAGTGAAGTTATTTTTATTTTTGGATGAAAAAAAGAAATCTCAGGCTTAAGCCAGAATCTAGGCTGAAGGAGGTGACTCCCATGGTCCACTGGAACCCAGGAACGCGGGGGGGGGGGGGGGGGCGGGGGGGGGGGCTGGGGGGGCGTGGGCGCAAGGGCCTGGGGGGGTGACGACGTTATCGGCAACGGAGTGTGAAATAACCCGAGGTCCAGCCAAGACCCTCTCTCGAGACACAGTGAGGGGCTGTGGAAAAGCTAATCGAAGGAGGATTTTAAAAAAACGGTGTTGGGGCGCCTGGGTGGCGCAGTCGGTTAAGCGTCCGACTTCAGCCAGGTCACGATCTCGCGGTCCGTGAGTTCGAGCCCCGCGTCAGGCTCTGGGCTGATGGCTCAGAGCCTGGAGCCTGTTTCCGATTCTGTGTCTCCCTCTCTCTCTGCCCCTCCCCCGTTCATGCTCTGTCTCTCTCTGTCCCAAAAATAAAAAAAAAAAAAAAACGTTGAAAAAGAAAATTTAAAAAAAAAACAAAAAACGGTGGAGGCATAGGAGTGTGGGAGGGACAGGGTGTGTTAGTCATACTTCTTTTGTGCTCCCCTGAGACTGTGTGGCTCTGCTGAGGAATGGAAATACACTGAGGGGGGCGCCCAGTGGCTCAGTCGGTTAAGCTTCGACTTTGGCTCGGGTCATGATCGCGCAGTTCATGAGTTCGAGCCCCGCGTTGGGCTCTGTGCTGACAGCTCAGAGCCTGGAACCTGCTTCAGATCCTGTGTTTCCCTCTCTCTCTGCCTCTCTCCCACTCATGCTCTCTTTCTCAAAAATAAAATAAACATTGAAAGAAAGAAATGGAAATAAGCTGAGCTGACTGATAGTAATCACTACTGTGCAAACCATACATTCCCAAGGGTCTCTCCAGGTAATAACTGCTTCCCCACCCAGAAACGGGGGAGCCTTGTGGATTACCTCGGGAAATATCCTGGGCTTCGGTATAAGGGGAATTATGACTGGTGTTTCAGAGGTTATATCCCAAAGGGCAAACCTTGGTTCCCTCAGATGGAAACCCTTCCCAGAGGACCCAGGATTTACTAGAAAACAGCCTCAGGTGGAGGGACAAATTTCCTGTCGTCATATCCACAACTCTGTCCCTGGTCGCCTTGAAGCAGCACGTACATTCGCTAACCAATGCCATGTTCCAGCCGATAACACCCATCAGGCTGGGTGTAGCCAGCGGTATTTGGTGGTCAATTTTCTCAGCGTTCTCCTGGAGGTAAACTTCCTATTTTCCAGACTGATGGGCTGCAGGCTGTCACTCTAAAGAGACGTGACAACTTGTCGCAGGCAAGTCTGGCATGTTCAGCAACCCACAGTGACAGGATGGTTGCTGCTGGGCAGACGTTTTGCTCATAACTGAGCGCCGTGGGGCGCTCGCTCCGAGAAGGTTCCCTCCCCAGGGGACAGCAGGGAGCAGCAGCCTTGCCCCTCCCCTGGCTGGTTACTAAGGGCTTCTGGAAAGACCTAGTGAAGGTCTGGCATCCGGATCCTTTGAGATGCCTTAGACTTTTCCTACATATGTGGCTGTGAGAACAGAAAATTGAGGGGGACCGTGTGTGGCTTCTATTGGGAGCTTGAAGTCCACTTCAGAAAAAGGACAAAGTGTTTCTAAGGAACATTCTCACCCTCCCTTCACCCCTCTGATTTCAATATGCAGAAGGTGAAGGACAGAGAAGTCCAGGTGTCGCACAGTGGGTGTCAAGGGAACAGTCAGAGAGAGCAATGGCCCCGACTGGGGGCTGGTGGGCAGGGGCTGGGTACTCTTGAACTTCGGCAGAGGCCCGGGCACCCACTGATTGCTGAGATGCGCCAGCCCGTTGGTGACCTGGGAAACCAAGAGGCACGTGGGCCGTAGGGGAGACAACGTCAGGCACGTTACACCTTGCAGCCCGAGGGCCACATCCTTCTCTTCTCCTCAGCCATCGTTCTTTGCCATGGGGAGGGCTGGGTGCGGAAGGGACACTGGCAGGCCAAGCTACGATCCAATCACTTCACACATGGTGACCAAAGAATGTGCCAAGAAATGTGCCAGGCAGTGGAATGTCCTGGTGGCCATTCCCGTGGAAATTACATGTCAGTGGGGCGATTTGCTTCCAAACCCCAAATAAATAAGTACATTAAATAATCATGAATCACAGTAGGTCATGAAGGAAATAAACAAGGTGTGGTGGAGAATAATGGGGGGGGGGGTGTTTCTTAGAGATCTCCAAAGGGTTGTGGAGACAGAATGAGAGGGAGCACACTGTGCAAGAGAGAAGGGGGAGGGGAGGGGAGAGGGAAGGAGAGAGCAGCAGGTGCAGGTGAGAGGAGAGTGGGAACAGAGCCCTTGGTGAGGTCGCAGAGAAGAAAGCAGTGACTGATGGAGAGGGAGCTGGGGTAGGAGTGGTTAAGATGATGCTGGATAGACGGGGGCCGGGTCGTGCAGGACCTTGGAGCCAGGGTGAGAAGTTTGGGTTTCATTGTAAAGGCAATGGGATGCTGCTGAAAGGGGGTCAGGCTGGAGAGAAACTCCTTATGGTGCATGAAACAGAACGTAAGAAAAAAACCAGGGAGATGGCAAGGGCTGGTGTAAAAATGGCTTCGTGTTGATATCTCAATGACTTGAGACGCTGCTCACTTCTTCCGGTTCCTGGTGCCTACTTTATTCTTTGCACCGGTGGCTCTCAATCCTGGCTGATTAGAATCAGTTGCTGGAGCTCTGAAACATTTACTGATTTTGCCCACCCTTTACCAATTAGGTCGGAGTCCCCATCACAGTGGGCAGATAAAGGAAAAACTGGAATAAAACACCGTAACTTAGGGAAGACAAAGGTTTAGCATCCATGAACTAGACACGCGCCTTCTCTTTAGAGTCAGTAAGAATGGGGTTTTTAAAACCTAATAGATGAGGCCAGGAGATCTTTCATAAGGAAGAAACAGATATGGCCAGCAAGGTTCAAAAGACACTCAATTCCTCCAGCGATTAGGGAAATGCAAAATGAAATGGCAATACGGGGCTGTTTTTCACCCCCAAGATGGATTTTTAGAAGGAAAAGGATCACAACGGGTAAGGAGGCATGGGAACTGGTGTGTTTAGATCCTGTGGAGGCATAAATTGGTCCAGCACTTTTATTTTATTTTTTAATATTTATTTATTTATTTAATGTGTGTGTGTGTGTGTGTGTGTGAGAGAGAGAGAGAGAGAGATAGAGAGAGAGAGAGAGAGAGAGAGAGAGAGAATCCCAAGCAGGCTCCAAACTGTCAGTGTGGAGCCTGACGCAGGGCTCGAACCCATGAACTGGGAGATCAGGAGCCAAAATCAAGAGTCGACGCTTAACCGGCTAAGCCACCCAGGCGCCCCAGTTCAGCAGTTTTGAAAGAGTTGGCAATACTCATTTAATGACAGAGAACATATGCCCACCAATCTAATCTAGTCATTGCCCTCTGGGTCTCTCCTCTACAGAAATACGTGTGTGTGCACTTAGAGATATTCGGACAACTGCGGCATAGCAGGTGTTTTTTCTGAAGGAACCCCCACATCCCCATTAAGAGAGAAATGGCACAATGACTTAGGGAATAAAAAAAACTGCTCGTTTTGTTTGAAAAAGGAGATGTTGATGTAAAGATACTGGCAGAGAAGCATGTCTCAGATATTCTTCCGTGAAAAAAGCGAGCTAGAGAATATTACGTACAGTGGGAGCCCTTTGTGTGATCCCGTTATATTCGTGTGTGTGTGTCCTCGGCGCCTGGGGGCCTCAGTCAGTTAAGCATCTGACTTCAGCTCAGGTCGTGATCTCACGGTTTGTGAGCTCGAGCCCCGCGTCAGGCTCTGTGCTGACAGCTCGCAGCCTGGAGCCTGCTTTGGATTCTGTGTCTCCCTCTCTCTCTCTGCCCCTCCTACATTCTCATTCTGTCTCTCTCAAAAATAAATAAACATCAAAAAAAATTTTTTTAAAAGAATTAAAAAAAAAAAAAAAAAAGAAGCAAGAGCCGGCACGAACTTTCCCGCCATCTGAAAAGAGCAGAAGGTAAGGGTTTGGAAGCAGAGGAAAATCTGATACTGCCCCAGGGATAGCAAACATCAGCAAGGATGGATCCCCAGGGGCCCTGTGGGGCTCGACCCAGGGAGTGGGTACCTCATTGTGCCAAAGATGCCAGTGCTCCTGAGACACAGAATCAGCGGAGCCACTGGATCTGAGAGGACCCCTGGGCTCACGATGGGGGATGTCCTCCTTGGCTGGCACGGGATCCCGGGATCCCTGTGTCATTCTTGGGGCGAGGAAGCCCCAGTGACGGAGGATGGGGGCTTGGCGTCAGATTTAAATTTGATTTAAAAAAAAAATAAAGGAATGTAACATTTCAAGTGACCTCTGATTTGGGAGGAAGAGGTCTCTACATGTTTCCAAATACCCGGAGAAAAGACCAGAGGGTATGTGTTTACTGCTGGTAGCTCATAGTGGTTACCCCGGGGAGAGGAGAGAAAGGAGAGAAATTGCTTGAACAGGAAGGCGGGGACTCTCCCCCTTCCTGTTTTACTCTCCCCCTTCTCTGTTGTTTGAATTTTTGACATTGAACATCTATCACTTCTGTGTGTGTGTGTGTGTGTGTGTGTGTGTGTGTGTGTGTGTTTTACAGTTGAGAGTTTTCCAGTTCTGCACAGTCCCAAGTTACCCCAACAGGCTGCCTGGTCCCGGAGACGCTCCTGACCCCGTCTCTTGGGGCCCTGAGTCCTGAGATTCATTTCGGCTCTTCTCTAGCGCCCCATGTGTCTCTCCGGGGTCTCTGGTCCCCTGTCCTCGGCTGTTTTCTGTGCCCACACCTGCCACGACAGCACCAACCCCAGCCGCCACCGCTTGGCATCCTCTCGGTGTCTACTCTGAGCCACAGAGACTTGACTGGCTTGTGTTGGCAACCTCTCTCCCTGGGTCTAGTCAAGTTAGTTAACAGCTGCTTTCTCCCGCTTGGGGGAAAATATCATCTGCACAGGCACTTCTGGAAAGCAGTCGTGGGGAAAATACGGGATTGGGAGCTTTGATATCAGGACCCCAAAGATCAGAAGTCAGGGCCCTTTGGGGCTTGGAGTAACTTAAGGAAGGCAGCTATCAGCTATCATATAACCTCCTCTGGCTCCCAGTCTCAGAGAGGATTATGTGATATCACTTGTTGGGGTGGACATCATTGGACCTAGGGTTTGGATACTTGAGGAGGTATTCTGAAGTCAAGTACGTACGAAAGAGAAAGCCTACTCCTTGTTTCCTCTCCAAATACCACGTCACTATGAACAGCGTAAGCACCCGCACTGTCCGACGCCGTGCTAACAACCTTGGGAAGGATCGGAGAGGGTGGCCTGGGAACTTCGCCTTTCACTTAAAAGCGTTTGTTGTTGATTCCTTCCCAGCTTCTCCTGGGGAACCTTTGCTTTCTGGGGATATTCAGCCTGCCCCCTTGGCATTTGAGTCTGCCTTGTAGCAAATTTGCAGAATTACGGGGATCCCACATTACCAAACAAGGGAAAGGGTCAACATCCTTTGCAGAGGCAGGGTCTGTGACGGGGGCGCATTTATGGAGGAGGAATGAAACCGACAGGACTGGAGCACGTTCAAGCCTGGAATAGCTGTGAGGGCGGATTTTGCTGCCCCGTTTCTGAGGGGGCCAGCCTCAGTAGCATCAGATTTTTTTTTTAAGTTTCTTTATTTATTTTGAGAGACAGCACATGCGCAGGAGAGGGGGGAGAGGGGGCGCCGAGAGAGAGAATCCCAAGCAGGCTCTGCGCGGATGGCGTGCAGCCCGACGCAGGGCTTGAACTCACAGACCTGAGCCGAGATCAGGAGTCAGATTCTTAACTGGCTGAGCCACCCAGGAGCCCCAGCATCAGACAGACTTACGGTTGGCCTCTACCTCCTAGCAGGTGTGTAACCTCCAGACAGTTCCTCAACTCCCACAACCTCAGTTATCTTAGCCTCCTGAGATAGGTCGTGGGTACGCTTCTGGGGTGTTTGAGGGTTAATGAAGAACAAAGAGCCTGTGTGCCTACGTCTTTGATTGCAGTATTGAAACAAGAAAGCACCGATTGTTTCCTTCAAATCCCTGATGGGCTGGAAGGCTCTCACCATCCGTCTTTCTTTCTTCATTTTGTTTTATTGTGGCTGATATAGACAACAGACAATTTTCTAATTTGACCCTTTATGTGTACATTTCAGCGGCATCAGGTACATCGTTGGCCACTGTCACTGCTGTCCACCTCCAGGACTTCTTCTCAAACTGTAATTATGTACCAGTCAACGAGGATCCCCCTGCCCCGTCTCAGCCCCTGGCTTCCACCATTCCACTGGCATCTCTATGAATTCGGCTCCTCTTGGAAACTCATGTAGGCGGAATAGCACAGCATGCACCCTTTTGTGATGGGTTTATTTCACTCAGCATAATGTCCTCCGAGTTCATCCAGCCTGTACCGCGTGTCAGAATTTTCTCCAGCCACTTTTGCAAGGAGAAACTCCCTCCCCTCCGCATTAGCTCTCTGTTCCCTTGAGCAGTCAGGAAAGAGGTGTGGAGGAGGAGGGTGGCTGATCCGTGCAGGCCTGTCCTTTTTTGCCAGTTGTGAAAGGGTTACCTTGGCAACGAATCACTTCTCTAATGTCTTTAAGGTTGTAAACAGATGATCAAATCACAAGAGCCAAAGATTATGAAAGCTGAGCGTACCTATAGGGAGGGGAACATTGAATTAATTAAACAAAACAAAACAAAACCAGAAGGCGATCATGACATGGTTCCTACACTTCACCCTGAGTCCAAGAAATATATTTGAGGGGCGACTGGGTGGCTCAGTCGGTTAAGCGTCCGGCTTCGACTCAGGTCATGATCTGACGGTTGGTGGTTTTGAGCCCCATGGCGGGCTCTGTGCTGACAGCTCGGAGTCTGGAGCCCGCTTCGGATTCTGGGTCTCCCTCTCTCTCCGCCCCTCCCCTGCTCATGCTCTGTCTCTCTCGCAAAAATACATAAACATTAAAAAATTTTTAAAGAAGAAATATGTTTGAGCACTCCACTACGTCCCAGGCACTGTGCTGGATCGTGGGGTACAATGGGGAGCAGAATGAGATCGAGCGTCCACGGAGCCCGCAATTGGGGGGGGAGGGGGGGAGGGACACTGACGCAATAATTACAAACACAGCTGAACTCTTGGAGGGAAAAGATCATGTCTTCACAAAAGCAGAGACCAAAGGGGCCTGACCTCCACCGCCCTGAAAAGGTTTCCCTGGGGAAATTAACACGTAAATGGAGACCAGAAATATGAGTAGGCTTTGCGCTGGCAGCTTGGGGAAGGGACCCGCAGCCTGAGGCAGCTCAGCGAGCCCCCCCCCACGCCCGCCCCCGGCACCCGAGAATACTCATCCACTTCTTAGATCAGCGATTCCAAGTCCTCCGGGAACAAAGGCCACCTTACCTTGCCCGCCACGGACGGAGGCCAAGGTAGGAATAACACTTGGCTGGAAAATCTCTTCCTGAGGTTTGAGGTTTAGTCGATGCTGCCCCTGGCTCCATATGTTTCAGAGGAGGGGCTCCGGGCTGGTTGCCACCAAGGCAGGGACCTGGAGGCAGTGTGCTAGTGGGCAGCCTGGATCAGGGGCGCTCAGACGGGGATGCATGTGACTGGCCAGGAGGCCCCTGGGGACGTGGAGAAGAGGGTCCGGCTCTCGGGGAAGACGGGAGCCACGGAGTAAGAACAGAGTCTGGAGGTCAGGGCGCAGGGGGCGGGGTAGACTTGAGTATAACTAGAAAGTCAAAGAGGAAGCCACCCACCTGACAGACGGGCTGTGCCTGGTGGGACACGGGTGCCCTGGCCTCACAATATTATCCTTGGGGGGGCGAGATTAGGCTCGCTCACAGCAGTGCACGCAGACACCCTGGCCGCTCGGTCAAGACTGACGTGGGCCTGGAGGGGGCTCATCTTTGATTCTGCAGGATCCGGAGGCCAGCTGGACAGCATGGAAGTGATGAAAGAGAAGGAGGGAGGGCAACGTATTTCATGGTTATCTGGGGGGCTATTGGGAGGAAGACGGTCTGTGCTGGCGATAAAACAACATCGTGGTCAGGGGTCTCCGAGACCACCCTCGAGATAAATTGAAAGACCACACCTTTAGACAGAAGGTGTGCCCGCGATTCGCCAGAAGGACTTAACGGAACCCGGCAAAGCTGTTAACAGTCACGGTTATGGTTCACTGCGGTGAAAAGACGCAGATTCAAAGCAGCAAAGGGAAAAGGCGTGAGGGGATGAGGTCCAGGAGGAGCCAGATTCAAGCTTTCAGGTGTGCTCTGTCCCCGAGCTGTGTAGACAGCAGTTACTTCTGCCAGCGATGACCGGTGACAGCACGCATGGAGCACTGACCGTGGGGGCTGGTCACATCAGTGTGGGACACCCACATGGCCGACCTTAGTTCTCCGTCTCCAGGACTCAAACTGATATGGCATGGCCCAAGGTCCCCACCACAAATCCTGCTGTTACTACCATGGACTATCTGCTGTGGCCAAAGCTCTGGGTATACAAAAGTAGTCTTACCAGGCGGCGTATCCGAAGGGGCTTAGAACCCATCTCCAAAGGCTAGTTTCTTTAGAATGTGTGAGGTTCGAGCCCCCTCCCCCCCACCCCAGACCTGCTGAACGGCCACAAGCATGAACAGCCAAGTCAAGAGACTGAAGAAAAACCTCCACCAGAAAAAGGAAGAATTCTCATCATCACTTTCAAAATTTTGCTTTGCCTCACCCTTGAATCCTGGCCCTTTCAGGCCTCCAGAATGCCAATCACAACTTCCATGTGACTTCGGCCAGGTGCCCTCACCACCCGTGCCCTCCCCTTGGCCGGGAACTGGGCCGGGCTGGGGTGGGGCAGGGAGGCATGAAATCCACCAGGATCAGATATTTTAGGCCCCCGCTCTCAGAAGTCACCATCAAACTAGCCTGGCTCTGCAGGGATGCATATGGAAATCTGTGGGTTTCTCCCAGGGTTCATTCCAGCATTTGCCACACCCACACAGATGGTGTGAGCGAGGTGTTTTATCCCCCACCCCGTAATCACTGCGAAGCTGGGATACGCACTGTCTGGCCACCTCGCCCAGCATGCTCTCCCGTCTCCCTCCCCCGACCCCCACCAAATAACGCTTATTTTAGGATGAAACAGATTTCTTCATTAACTTACAGGCCTCAGCATTTTACCAAACTGTTTCTACTTGCAACTTCTTAAAGGCATCTAACCAAAGAGAAATTATCTTCCCTGGGAAGGTTTCAAATATATCCAAGCAAAACAAAAAGGGTTTCAGACGGAATGAAAAGTAACTTTACCCACCCCACCCCCCCACAAGGTGATTTTTACCAACAAGCGGTGTATCTCCTCGTGACAGGAAGCCACTTTACAGTGAGGTCCTTTTCGGTAGCAAACGTGCCCATGACTCTGCCGTGGACTTTATCCTTTCTTTCAGGTCGAGCTTTCTAGAGATGCTGTAAGGGTTAAATTGTAGTGTAGGGCTAACCTGTAGCTTGAGAGATAGCAGCTTTGTGTTGACACTGTAGCTTGAAACATGACAGCTTTGTTTTGACACTGAAGGTTAAGAGATAACAGCCTTGCTTCACTCTTGTAAATTACGCTTCCTACTCTTGTAAATTAGGCTTCACCAATCAAAGAAACAAAAGTTCAAAGAAAAGAGCATCAGAGGCAGGGTCAAGGAGATCCACTGGTTGCGACTTAACGGCAGAAAGTCTAAAATAATCACCCCATCCGGGAACTGTTTCTTTGTTCTGTTCCCAGGTGATGATAAAGCGATGTGATCGGCTGTAAAAACTCTGCACCCCGGCTGTTCGAGGCCGCACTCTGATCAAAAGTGTTGGTCCCGGTGGGTCGGCCGTGCCTCTCGTTGCAATAAACTTTGTTGTGACTGTCACCGGTGCCCGTAGCATTCTGTTTCGGGAGTCGTGTGGATGCAGCAGTGCGATGCCATCATTGACACTAATGACTGCTGTTACAGGAATATCTGGGCTAAGGACTTTTGGTATTTATCAAATCATTTTGCCTGTTCCGTCTAAAAGTCGGGCCACAGGTCAGCACTGAGTGGAGACGATATTCAGCAGGGGCACACGAGGCTCCGTGCTGGTCCGGGTCGGTATGCCCGGTGACTGCTCACGCCAGCTGATTGTTAAATGCTTTGAATGTCACATCAAATTCCACGTGGGAAGTGCGAGCATGGGAGGCCCTGAGTCATACCCTATTTGGCGGGGCATATTATAAATGGATAACAAGGTTTTCTTAACCAAAAGTGTGCAGAACAAAAGGCTTAATTCTGGGCACCATCGGCAGATCCCAGAACAGTAACACATCCGAGCGCTTTCATGAAGCTAATCTTAGTATTTATGATGGCCTACTTATTCCCGTTTTGTTTTAGAATCTTTGTTCACCACTCACAAAAAATGTATATACCCGCAACATTTGTTGTGTGATCAGGGTGCAATTTCCTCCAGGACACGTTGCTAATCAGGGCTTTAAGTTATAAAGGGCAGAAGGCTGTGGGTATCTCCCCCCCCCCCCCCCCCCCCCGTGAAGTGAATACTTTTCTGTACCAGCCTTTCTCAAACCCATGCTCGGTAGGATGACAGGTAAACCGAAGAGAAAACTCACACCCAAAAGTGTTTGCAACCCAGAGCCCTGTGTCACGGCCGGCTCACATCTGCCCACGCCCCAGACCTTGACTCTGCAGGTACTGGTCACATGCCTCTGCCTCAGATCCCAACACCAAGAGGGGTCTCCTTGGCTGTGATTACCCCTTGCCGAAGAAAAGGGGTGCAGGAGGACCCCGGCAGTCCTCGCCTCCACCGCAGACACCCACAGCCTTGGCCACTGAAGACCGGGAAGCTGTCCGCAGCTGATCGAGCTACCCCAAGTCTATACTGCTGAGTTCCTCTGGACAGGGGCCCCCAGGCTCCCCCCTGAAGCGGGACCACATGGACCTAACAGGCCTATACAGAACTTCTCACCCAACAGCAGAAGGACGCACATTCTTCTCAAACGCACATGAAACATTCTTCAGGATAGGTCACACGGCTGATCTCAAAACAAGCCTTGACGAATTTAAGATCTAAATCATTCGAGCAGGTTTTTGGACCACCGTGGAATGAAACCACAAGTCCAGTGGGAAAATTCACAAATACGCAGAAACGAAATACCACACTCTTGAACGGTCACTGGGTCAAAGAGGAAATGGAAAGGGAATTTAAAAAGTAGCTCGAGACAATGGAAAACGGAAACACATGTATCAAAGCCTAGGGGATGCAAGGAAAGTGTTCTCCAGCCCCCTCGCCCCGACAAAAACATTCCACCATCAAGATACAGGAACATTTCTACATTCCTAATTCCAGGAAAACAACTCCAGGCTTTAACCAAGGATGCCCCACAAAGGGCCATCTGCAGGCTGGGCCTGGCTGGATGTGGGTTTGACAGATACAGTTGCCCCCTTCTGTATCTTTTATCTCTTTCCCTCCTATCAGGGACCGGACTCATCAAATCCTGCTGGAAGGATCTGGTATCAGACCATTCACGTCAGTATGAATGTAAAGCCATAAGCCCCTGTTAGTTCCAGGTGTATCTTCACCCCCAAGCAAGTCCTCAAATTGCAACTGAATGGTTCTTACCCCTGGAAAGGAAATCCTCCGTGATCCAAATGCACAGCTTTCCCAGCCCTGCTGAAAATGGCTCGGACAAGACCATTAGTAAATAGGATGATACTTTAAAACACAGAGACTGGCTTCCCTTCTCCCGGACTTGTTTATCTTCAGCCGGGTTCACTAGCACCAGTGCTGGCCTGTGCCGGTGTGGACGAGGGAATAAGGTCAAGGGACAGATGTAGCAGATTCCTCCGTGACCTCTGACGGTCACCATGAATGTTCCCAAAGTTTCGTTTTGAAACCTACACCAGGGACGGGCCGGACACACGTTACACCAGGGATGAACAATTTCATGCGTGAGCTCGCTCCTGCACCCGCTTCTGGTTTTCTGATTTAAAATTTTTTTTTAGGGGCGCCTGGGTGGCTCAGTCGGTTAAGCGGCCGACTTCGGCTCAGGTCACGATCTAGCGATCCGTGAGTTCGAGCCCCGCATCAGGCTCTGTGCTGACGGCTCAGAGCCTGGGGCCTGTTTCGAATTCTGTGTCTCCCTCTCTCTCTCTGACCCTCCCCCATTCATGCTCTGTCTCTCTCTGTCTCAAAAATAAATAAAACGTTAAGAAAAAATTAAAAAAAAATTTTTTTTTAATGTTTATTTACTTTTGAGAGAGACAGAGTGTGAGCAGGGGAGGGGCAGAGAGAGAGGGAGACACAGAATCGGAAGCAGGCTCCAGGCTCCGAGCGGTCAGCACAGAGCCCGACGCGGGGCTCGAACTCGTGAACCGTGGGATCAGGACCTGAGCGGAAGTCAGACACTTAACAGACTGAGCCACCCAGGTGCCCCGGTTTTCTGTCTTTTTCCGCTTGGTGGCAGAACATCCAGGACAGGAAGTTCTGTGGGAATAGAAGAGAAAAACATTGCTGCATCCTGGAAAATGCTGTTGGTGGCACAACGTCCGTGGTGTTTCTCTTGTGGGCTTGAGGAGAGCGGGAGCTGTGTACCCCACCCCTGCCCCCCGGTGGAAAGGGCTTCCCTGGGCTTCCCTGAAGGAGCAGACAGAAGGGAGTCTGGCCGAACCCCTCCTCCTCTCCTGGGCGGAGGTCACCTCTGGTTGGAAGCGCGGCTCTCCCAGTTGTTAGCGTCTCCAATCAAGAAGGAGAAAAATGGGCAGACAGAACACGTATGTCCTGATGGTAATAGGAACAGAGGCTCAGCGATACGGGAGGGGGCAGGGCCGCCACGGGGTTGTTGACTTATTCCAAGCCGGGGTCCCTGATCGTTGGGCCCCAGATGACTTGGGCACGTGGTCAACAATTTCCTGCATTCTGTTGATCTTTGCCAAGGGGGACACACGCGCTGTCGTTCAGAAACACAAGCCCGGATGAGCCGCTCGATGGGTGAGGGTGCGCTTTGAAGGAGGCCAAGGAGGAGGCTGGGTCCTGAGGGGACAGCGCTGAGTCTGTGCCACCCCCCGTGCTCACCCCTGCTCGGACCAGCGCTTCCTGACAGCAGCTAAGCAGCCGCTGTGGGCACACGTCTGCGCCAGCCCGTGTGCAACTGCATCGTGGTCCCCTTCTGTGCTTGGTGCTGTTCCTTCGGGCAAGGGAGGCCATGCGGGCACCGGAGTCCTGGGATCTGTTCCGAAGTTTCCCCAGGGAGTGTCACTCCTGTCCCCCACCCGCTGGCCTTTGAGGAGCTGGGCCTGCGATGCCCTCCTCTCTCCCCGTGTGCTGCCCAGTGCACCTGGCTGCCTTATCCTCATCCGGCTGCCTTATTTAATCCCAACCGGTGACGGCTATTTATAGCTCCTCTGAAGGGCAGCAGCCACTTTCCCGGGAAAGTGGATCATGGAGACATTAAAGAGTATTTTCAGAAGAGAGAGAAATGTTCTCTCACGGACTCAGGAGGTGGCTGTCCCCATGCCTCCTCCAAAAATAGGCCTCCCGGCTCGTCTGGTGCCAGTTCTCTCTCTCTCTCTCTCTGCGTATCTCATCTGCCAGCACCAGGCTGAAAGCGCGAAATCCATGAGCCACTTTGTCGCTCTTCCAAAAGGGTCACTTCCAACGTTCCAGCTCTCCTCCAAACCCAGAAAGATCCCAGTGTTCTTCCCTGAGTGGATGCCCATCTGACTGAAACGGATGGGACCAAGAGAAAGAAGAAAATGACAAATGTCCCTTCCGCTGCAAGGAACCGATGATTCTGGATGCTCTGTACCTGTGCCCTCCGTAGGAGCCCAAACCCATCTTGCTTATTTATGTTTTTAAATGGGTATCACTCTTATAACCGCTTCATTATGTGCGTTTTTAAATCCTTCTCTCTAAGCGTCACAAAATGGCTGTTCTATCCATCCCCTGAAATAACACTGTTCTCAACGTAGCAAGTAGCGAAACCCATTTTAAATATCACATCTGTAAGGTTTTCAGTCTTCTGGGAAGAAGCCCAGACGCAGAGATTTGCCTAAAGTCTCACAGATTCACATGATGCTGAATCAGAAGGCCATGAGTCCAGATGGGTTCTCAGGCCGGAGCCAGGGAGCCCAGGCAGCTTGGGGCTGGCCGGAGCAAGCGGGGCTGTGGAAACAGGGCCGAGTGTAGACATGGGGGCGGGGTACGGCTGTGACTTCACCTGGAGATTCTGGGGCAATATGTTCCCAAAGTCCAGGGGTCCTTACCGCACACGCATCACATTGTTAGGGTACTCAGGAATGATGTAGGTGCTGTGCCTGACACACGGGAAGCATGCGTCATGGCATTCCAGATGAGGAAATAGGTGCATTGAGGATCCAAGAGACTGTCTACGGCCACACAGCCCCGGGATCAGAGCCAGGACCCGTGATTCACAGCCTGGGCTTTATTTTTCATGATTGATTGATCGATCGATTGATTGAGGTACCAAGCATCTCCTGTAAGAGGGGAAAACAAGACAGGTGGTCGAAAGTCCCAGGTATCAGTGAGCCCTAAGGAATGGAAGTAATAAGGAAGATTCCAAAAAGGCACCAAAACCAAGAAGGGTCTTAGCAACTCGGTGTCAGCTTAGGATGGTCTCCTCTCTTTCCTCTTGTGGAGGGAGACAGTCCCCAGCCTGACTGATCTGAGGCCTGCAGGGAAGTAGAAGGGAGGGTTCCTAAGTGCAGAGAAAAGGAATGGGTTCCTTCTGCCAGGAAGCTTGACACACAGGGACCCTGACAAAAGTGGGGCATCAGGAACGCCTGGTCCTCAAGGTGCTGATAAGCTGGAGGAGACAAAACATGAAAATCTAAGAGAATAATGCAAGATGGAAACATGCACGGAGGCATATGACACAGACAGTCGGAGAGGAGGATCGATCATCATATTCGGCTTCATAAAGATAGCAAGGCTTGAGTTAGACTTTTGTGTTAGCTAGGACCTCTTGGTTACAACGCTCAGAGCCTCGATGCAAAGGAACACTAAAGGGATATTTTTTTAGGACAGGGTGGTATCTTACAGACTTGTCATATAGATGAACCAAAGAGGGGCGCCCGGGTGGCTCAATCGGTTGAGCGCCCGACTTCAGCTCAAGTCATGATCTTGCGGTGGGTGGGTTTGAACCCTGCCTTGGACTCTGTGCTAACAGCTCGGAGCTTGGAGCCTGCTTCAATTCTGTGTCTCCCTCTCTCTCTGCCCCTCCCCTGCTCACACACACTCTCTCTCTCTCTCTCTCAAAAATAAATAAGCATTAAAAAAACATAAATAAAATTTAAAAAAAAAAAAAGAAAACTGAACAACTAGATCCAAGGAAGGAAGGAACCAGAGGATCTGGGATACCCCGAATAATGACTTCAATTAAGACTCTTTTTTAAAAATGTTTGCTTGTGTCTGCGTTGCCTTCATTCTTATTTATTTATTTTTTTTTTTTAATTTTTTTTTTTTAACATTTATTTATTTATTTTTGAGACAGAGAGAGACAGAGCATGAATGGGGGAGGGTCAGAGAGAGGGAGACACAGAATCCGAAACGGGCTCCGGGCTCGGAGCTGTCAGCACAGGGGCCCGATGCGGGGCTCGAACTCACGGACCGCGAGATGGTGACCTGAGCCGAAGTCGGCGCTCAACCGACTGAGCCACCCAGGCGCCCCATTCTTATTTATTTAAAACTGGCTTTCCCTACAAGCAGGAGACAACAACTCTCCCCCCCCCCCCCCCCCGCCCATTCTTAGAGTGCCAATCTGGTTTACCCAAAGTTGGGTGTGAGCATTTTATGACTTGGTATTTCTTTGTGCCTTGTTAACCCATTGGTGTAAGCCCAGGGGATTCCTAAGCTTATCCCCTACACATTAGAACTGGCCACAGAAGAAACAAGAGTCTCCCTGTAGAACACACAGATGCTGAGTGTGTTTTCCCCTGCTCTCTTGTGCAACATTAGTCCTACCTCTTCCTAATGACCACATCAATAACCCCTGCAGGGATGGAGACTCTTTTCCTTGCCAGGAGTAATGGAGGTGGGAGGCCCAAACTCCCAAGGTGGGTCACTGAGAGTGTTGGTAAGTGTGGCCACTCCTATTCAGCCTTGTGGGACACATCACCCTGTAATGGTGATTGATTTAGGCCGTACGTGCTCCCTGGAGAATGACACCCAATCTCACAGGGTATCATCTGCAAGCAGCATCTTCGAGAGGAATTCTCTCTCAGGCTTCTGGGTGGCACAGTATGTAACAGGACAGGTGGGTTATTTGTGACCAGGCCTTCCTTCCTTTTCTGTAAAGTAAGTCCGTTGGCCTGTCGTAATGTTGATAGGATTCTTTGTAGGTAGATGAAATAAATGCTTTGTAAGTCCGCAGATAATGGCCAAGGTCCCATGGCCAGGCCAGGCCAACCCAGACTGATGATGTGTGTGGTCCTGGTCAAATCCAACTGTACCAAGTGGACAGCGGTCTCCTCATGTGAGGGTGCTGTGTCAGGGCTCAGGGCCGGTCTGTGGCTGGCAGGATGGACATTCGGCAGCAATAGCAGCTAAATGAGAATTGGTGAGGGGAAGCTCTTGCTCTCGCACCATGTATGACCTCCATCTTTGTTCATATATCCCTTATCCCAGCTGTGGAGTGGTTAACATGAACTTGTAGAGTCATTCGGTCTAGCTTGTTGTTCAAACCCTCTTCCACAGTGGACACTCTTTGGTGGGCATCAGGGTGTGACATTCTTTTGTGCTTCCATCCAGATCTCCTTGTCCCTGACTTTCTAATCTTTCTCCTTCCAGGCCCTGACTAACCAGCTGGGCCACTCGTGGTTGCCCACAGATCTTTGTATATTCTTGCCCTGGGCCTCTTCTTTGTCCATAATTGGGTGACCAGCTGCGCTGCCTGGATCTCTCGATCCCTGAGAGAATTTTCCCTCCCTGCTATTTCAGGGATGCTCCCAAAGAGCATAGCTGCCATCTTGTTTTTGACGCCCTTTGGCGTAAGCTGAGCCATCCAGGAACTCGGCCCTTTCCTCTACCCTGGTCATAAGGATCCTCCCATGCAGCCCATGGAGGTGGAGGAGAGCCAGTGTAAATGGGATGGACCCCAGGGGATATGGACCACCCGTTCACACATTCGCACAACCTACTTGTACCTTCTGACCCTACTTGTGCTTATCTAGATGTCTAATTTCCACCTTTAAAAACGTTTTTTAAATGCTTATTTATTTTTGAAGGAAAGAGAGTGACAGAGCGTGAATGGGGGAGGGGCAAAGAGAGAGAGGAAGACACAGAACCCCAAGAAGGCTCCAGGCTCTGAGCTGTCTGCCCAGAGCCTGATGCGGGGCTCGAACTCATGGACCGTGAGGTCATGACCTGAGCCAAAATCAAGAGTCGGACGCTTCACCGACTGAGCCACCCAGGCGCCCCTATAATTTCCACCTTTTGATGGATTCCTGCCGGCCCACCGGACCTTCTGACTCGGTGAGTCTACAGAATCCAGTTCAGGATGGGCAATTCTAGCCGTGTGGTCACTTGATCTCCATGACCGGATGTTCCATTCGCCAAGGGCCAGGAGTGTGCCTGAATTGTGTTCTTGTGTGTGTGTGTTTTTCCCCAAATGGTGTTGCGTTCTCTACTGCGTGTAGCATGGCCATGTTCCAAAATCTTAGAGATCTACCCTGTGATTCTCCTAATAAGGACTAGCATAAACTCCACAAAGCAGCCATTCCACCATGAATAACTTTAGTATCTGGGCCTTTTGAATCACATGGTCCAAGGAGCAGAGCTACATCCATATTGCCTGGACCTGCTACAGAGCCCTCTTCTGCCTTGGGTCCTACTCAGATCTCATGGCCCTCCATGTCACCCAGCAAATGGGTTGGAGTGTGGCATTTTCTCAAGCTGCCAAAAGAACCCCAAAGGGCCTACCAAGCATTGTACTTCTTTAATAGTGGGAGGCACGAACTGCAATAAATCATCCTCTGCTTTAGAGGGTACCCATGGGTGGGAGGGGACTGGATCTCCCTATAATTCTTTGCCCGTTTTTTGGAATGAACGCCCTGCTGAGCCCTCCCGTGCCACTTTTTTTTTTTTGCTCACCTGGTCGAACTAACATTATGCCATCAACAGAGTGGACTAATGAGATGTCCCAGATCCCTTTGGACTATGTTCTGATAGAGAGCAGGGAGGTTAACATAACCCTGTGGCAGGACAATGAATGGAAGCTATTATCCATCCCATGTGAATGTGAGCTCTTTCTCATCCTTTTCCCTAATAGGGGTGGCAAGAACCCACCCAGCAGCTCAATGGCCACATACTACATGCTGGAGGTTAATCCAGCGAAGAGGCCACATTCAACACAGCCGGTGTGCTTGGTGAGACTTGTGGTTACCTGCTGTCATTGGCCACGATCCACTGACTTTTTGCGGAGGACAGACTCGTGAATTATATTAGGTTAACGCAGAACCGTCACTCCTGCGTTCATTACGTTGTAAAGTTAGCACTCGTCTCTGACAGTCTCCGTGGAATGGGGCGTTCTTTGCCACCTGCTGCCCTGGCACGAGGTGGGAGGAGTTTAGAGCTTCTTGGTCTTCCCGACGTTAACACCTTTTACCGTGCAGGTCAAGAAACCAATCTGAGGGTTTTGCCACCCACCAGGGGCCCCAGGTATCAATGTCAATCCAGACCCTCTGTCCAACATCCTTGAAAGGACTGGGAATTCCCTTTTGCCTCAAGGCACAGTTACCTGAGTAAATGACAATAGATCCCATTGGGGAAAGTCTGATAGGATGGTTAATTTCATGTGTCACCGTGGCTAGGCTCTGGTGCCCAGATGTTTGGTCAACCACCAATCTAAATGTTACCTTAAAAAAAAAAAAAGATATGATTAACATTGAATTCAGTAGACTTTGAGTAAAGCTGATTACTTTCCATAACGTGGGTGGGCCTCGTTCAATCAGTTGAAGACTAAGCCTGAGCGCTGAGACCGGTTTTCCAGAAGAAGAAATTCTTCTTAAGACTGCAGCCTCAACTCTTTCCTGAGTTCTCAGGCTGCTGGCCTTCTCTATGGATTTCAGACTTGCCAGCCACCACAATTGCATGGGTGAATTCCTTAAAACCTCTCCCTTTCTCTCTCTCTCTCTGGAAAAGAAGATAGCAGGATTGGCAGAGGGAAAAGCCACCCTGTCTTGAAGTTGCGACAGGCACTTAAGCAGATCCTTTAAGGAATTCTGTGTCAGCCATTCATTGGCTGCAGGGTATCCCGGGGGGAGGGGACAGAATCCTGGGGGGAAGCTGTTCTCGGTCAGCGGCCGACCTTCCTGGACTCTTAGAGATAAATGCACGAGCCCCGAAGTGGGGATCTCGGGGTGGAAAACACATTATTCCCCATACTGCTCTTCCACGTAAAGGCGGTTGGCATAGAAAACAAACGGACATCCGCTATGACCCCAAAATGTGGACATAATCTGGCTGGGTGTAGCGGATGGTGAGGTCACTTCAGCTGGGAGACACGGGCAGGCGCATGGATCTTGCTGATGTACGAGTGACCCGGTGGGTAAACAGAACAGGGTGAGGGAAGCCCAAAAGTCGGCTTAGAGTATTTGTAGTAAGAGAAAAGGCATCATCTTGTCAGTCCCTGGTTGGGAAAACCCTCCTCATATTCTAGGTCGTCCTGAAAATCCAGTATCACGGTGGCGTAGGAAGCAGTAGGAATAATGAGAATAAAACGAGAACTGCAAATCCAAATGTCTACAGGAGCTGGCCGGGCAGCATACGTAAGTAGAGCAGGCGGAATTTTACTATTTCAACGCAGGCACGCATTGCGTCTACACTGCGCCCCGACCCTGCTGGCCTGTAACGAAGGCTTTGAACAAATGAGAACAGGACGGCCCCTCGGGGCTGATGCAGCTCGGTGCCCGGGGCGTGGCTGGCATGCCAAGGGGGGCTCTATCAGCTCTGTTTCATGCCCTTTGTGCAGGGCAGACTCTGCAGCTGTTAGGTAGCCCCGCTCATGTGCCCCGTTCCATTTTTCTTCCAACAAGTGGCCTTTTCTACCTCTTATTCAGGGAGAACAACAGAAGCGGCAGGTAGACACCGGCGACATTCAGCCTCAGTGCCAGGGCGACAACAGGGAGAGCTGAGGACTGGGGCAAACTGGCAGTGCGGGGCTCCACTGTGCTCTGTGGGATGCGGGCTCTGTGCTGTCGCAGCCTGTGGTTTGGGACAACGCCAGAAATCTGGATTTTCCTTTCACGTGAAACCGCCTGCTTTTAAATTGCTTGCCAAGTTGTTTTAAAAGAAGAAAAAGAATGGTTCCGTCCAAGCGAAACATCACTGCTGGCTGTTGTTTTCCGTCTGCAAACCATCCATCTGCAATGTGTCAATTAACAGTTACCCCACCCCACCCCCCAAGCCCCGGCCCCTCCAGCAGCATCAGGGACCATGCTCACGGGAGGAGCAGGGAGCTTGTGGTACTGTGCAGTAGGAACATCTTGGTTTGGAACTGGAGCTGGAAATTTCTTTGGTTCAAAACCAAATAAGTGAGAAAAAAGTCAAATAAGATAAAGATGCTGCAGGACAAAGTGTTCCGAGCAGGGACGCTGAGAGCCGAGTGCCTCAGAACCAGAGGAAACGCTTTCCGAGAAACAGGGAAATGGGCGGTAGGCATCCTGTTGAGGGTGCACTGAAGCAAAACAAAACCTTCTGGGGGATAAAATGATGAGTACTTTTTTATTTTTTAAAATCTGAACGTCAAACCTGAGAGGTCTCAATGGCCATTAATAAGGGTTCTCCAGTTAGGGGGGATCCCCTGACTATCCCTTCCATTTTCTCCTGCGGGAATGAGAAGAACTGAAAACTGGCACATTCTTCTCTCTGGATGGGGTGAGGGGTATGTATCTATCAGCCTGGGACTCAAAGGCTAGAGTTCTGGAAAGGCATTAATCAGAGCTCTTTACTGAACCAATAGAAAACAAGTCTGGCTGCCTTAAGTTAAAAAGTGGATTTACCGGAAATACAATAGGGGAGCAGAGAATCCACAGGCGGCTGGAGGGCAAGGCTTAGAAAAGGGCCAGGAAAAAAAGAGCTCTGGGGGCCAGGCAGCCAGAACCCCCACTCAGCTTATGAGGGGAGCATCCAAGCTGCTAATTAGAGTAAGATTCCTTATAAGCAGTGCATAGTTGTTGTTTTTTTTCTAAAACCCAAGCTGACCCAATCTTTATTTTTTTAATCGAAGTATCTAGTGTTTTTATATTTAATGTAATTGCTGACGTGTTTGGGATTAAGCTTATTACTTTCCAATTTTTGTTTCACCTTTTCATATTTATTTTTCTTTACTCTCTTACCTTCTTTTTCTCCTAGTTTTCCAATTTTTCTTAATGTGCTGAGTGTAATGTGAGTTTTTATGGTCGTTTGACTTTACACTTCCCTAGTTATTATGGTTGGAACACTTCTTTATACATTTCTTGGTCTTTTAGGTTTCCTTCAGTGAACTGCCTGTTCACATTCTTCCTTGAGCTTTCAACCAGGTTCTTTTTATCTACTGATTTGCCAGAGCCCCTCGTGTAAGCTGAACATCCATCCCTTCTAATAGCTTGTTGGGTACACATTCTTTTATTATTTTTAAAATGATTATCCTGAATAAATATATACCCTTCTTGAAGTCTCCTATAAATTATTAATTTTGTCACTTCCTGGAATGCGGAGACCTTAAAATATTTTAGCTACCTTTATCCATCTTCTGCTTTTCACGCTATTGTTATTGAGTATTTTCTTTCTTTCTTTTTTTTAGAGAGAGAGAATCTTAAGCAGGCTCCACACCCAGCATGGAGCCCAGTGCAGGTCTCGATCCCACGATCGTGGGATCATGACTTGAGCTGAAATCAAGTGTCAGACGCTCAACAAACTGAGCTATGCAGGCACCCCTTGAGTATTTTATTTCTACTTGTATATATTTAAATCCCACAAGACATTATTATTATTGTTAGAGTCAGTGTTCATTTTTATTTATGTACATTCTTTTTCCATTGTTAACCTCTACCTGGGACCACTTGCTTCCTGCCTAAAGACTCCCTGTAGTACATCCTTTAGTGTAAGGTCAGCTCAGTACATGTATATGTGTGATGTGTGTCTTAAAACATACTTGTTTCACTTTTATTTTTTAAGGTTAATCTCACTGGGCATAAGATTCTAGCTTAGTAGTGTTTTCTTTCAGCAATTTGAGAATAACATTGTCTTCTACTTCCATTGGTTTTTTGATTGAAAAAAGCTGTCAGTCTTACTATTGATTCTTTCAAGGAAATCTGTCTTTTTTAAATGTGCTTTAGGACTTTGTCTTTTTTCTCCCCCCCCCCCCATAGTTCCAGGAGTATTATTTGCCTATGTGTGGCTATCTTTTTATTATTATTATTACTAATTTTATTTTTTAAATTTACATCCAAGTTAGTTAGCATAGAGTGCAACAATGATTTCAGGAGTAGATTCCTTAATTCCCCTTACCCATTTAGCTTATCCCCCTTCCCACAACCCCTCCAGTAACCCTCTGTTTATTCTCCATATTTAAGAGTCTCTTATGTTTTGTCCCTCTCTCTGTTTTTATAATATTTTTGCTTCCCTTCCCTTATGTTCATCTGTTCAGTGTCTTAAAGTCATCATATGAGTGAAGTCGTGTGATATTTGTCTTTCTCTGACTGACTAATTTCACTTAGCATAATACCCTCTAATTCCATCCATGTAGTTGCAAATGGCAAGATTTCATTCTTTTTGATTTCCAAGTAGTACTCCATTGTCTCTCTCTCTCTCTATATATATATATATATATGCCACATCTTCTTTATCCATTCATCCATTGATGGAAATTTGGGCTCTTTCCATACTTTGGCTATTGTTGATACAATGTGCTGCTATAAACATTGGGGTGCATGTGTCCCTTCAAAGTAGCACACCTGTATCCCTTGGGTAAATACCTAGTAGTACAATTACTGGGTCATAGGGTAGTTCTATTTTTAATTTTTTGAGGAGTCTCCATACTGTTTTCCAGAGTGGCTGCACCAGACTGCATTCCCCTGTGTGTGGCTATCTTTATATATATATCTTGCTTGGGATACATGGAGCTTCTTAACTCTGTGATCTGATGTTATTCATCAGTTTGAAAAATCCTTGGTCATCATCCCTTAAAGTATTTAAAAAATTTTTTCTAACATTTATTTATTTTTGAGAGAGACGGAGAGAGACAGAGCATGAGCAGGAGAGGGGCAGAGAGGGAGACACAGGTTCTGAAGCAGGCTCCAGGCTCCCAGCTGTCAGCACAGAGCCCGATGCGGGGCTGAAACCCACAAACCGCGAGACCATGACCTGAGCCGAAGTCGGACGCTTAACTGACTGAGCCACCCAGGTACCCCTCTTCAAGTTTTTTTTATAAGTCTGTTCCCAGGGTGCCTGGGTGGCTCAGTCAATTAAGCATCCAACTCTCAGTTTTGGCTCAGGTCATGATGTCAGGGTTTTGTGAGTTTGAGCCCCACATCGGTCTCTGTGCTGACAGAACAGAGACTGCTTGGGATTCTCTCTCTCCCTCCCTCTGTCTTTCTCTACCCTTCCCCCGCTCGCACTGTCTCTGTCTCTCTAAAAATAAATAAACTTAGGATAAAATAAGTCCATTCCCTCATCTTCTTCAGTGACTTAATTTACATATATACTGTGAACCAAATGACTTTTGTGTCTTTCTTGTATTTTTAAAATCCACCTATCTTTTTATACTCCTATCTGGTTACTTTCTTCTGGTTTGACTTCCAATTCACTGTTTCTCTCTTCAGCTTTGTCTAAGGTTCTGTCCAGCCTATTCAAGAAGTCCTTAATTTTAATTACTATGAATTTCAGTTATAAAATTTCCATCTTATCCTTTGTAGCTTGAATTTATCTGGACTAAATTCTCCATATGGTTTTTAAACTTTTTGAACGTATAAGTCTTAGTTAAATTAAAGTCTGATTCAAATCATTTCAATATCTTGATCACCTTTGGGAATATTTCTATTATGTGATTATTTTTTTCTCTTGGTTTTTGGTCTATTCTTGTATTTTTGCATGCCTGGTTATTTTTAACTGAATGTCCACATTTTGTACAACAAATGTTTTGAGGCTCAATGTGTTATCTTCTACTTACTTATGCTAGGGCCAAGCAGGTGGGTAAAGGGCAGATGACTATAAAACAACTCAGAATTGAGCTGATCTGAAGTTGAAGGTTAGCCCTTTTGAGAACTGGTCTATTTCTGACTCACTCTTATTTCTAGGTGTAGTCCTTCAGGGTCTCATGTGAAAGTTTGGGGTGTTCGTTGACGCCTCTCTTTCTTGGTCGTTCTTGAACATCAACTTTTTCCTCAAGCCTCATGTGTATGTCATAAGTTCTGCTTAGCTTCCCGGGCTCAAGTCACTGCTTTCACTTTTGGAGTAATTTATCACCTCAACGGAAGGTACAGCACCAAACAGGGCTCGTCTTTCTGTATTTCCTTTCTCTCTGGAGTTTTGGCTCCTCAAGTCCTCATTGTTTCAGTATCTCTAATGTTAGCAAACCAATTTCTTAAAAGCATTTTCTTTCTGGCTTTTTCCTTCTTGCTCAGTAAAAAAGTAGGTTTGAAACAAGCTACTCTAGGGGTGCCTGGGGGGCTGTTGGGTGTCCGACTTCGGCCCAGGTCATGATCTTGTGGTTCGTGAGTTTGAGCCCTGCATCGGGCTCTGTGCTGACAGGTGGGAGCCTGGAGCCTGCTTCAGATTCTGTGTCTCCCTCTCTCTCTGCCCCTTCCTCACTCGCTCTCTCTCTCTCTCTCTCTCTCAAAAACAAAACAAAAAAACAAAAAACAAGCTACTCTACCTTTGCCAGAACTGGAAGTCCCCAGCATATTTTAAATATTAAACAGAATACCAAAAAATATCTGAAAATATTAGAATATGTCATATGTAGAAGTGTTAGCCTTGTTCCATATAGCTTTTGTTTCAGTTATGCATTTATTTATGTATTGTGTATCAGGTGAAGATCTAAAACAATTCTTAATGTGGGTCATCATCAGGACAATCTGAAACATGTGATTTTATGCCAGACCCAAATTTGGGCTCTGTGCTTTATAGTCAGTATGACACGTGGGAAAACACACTGGCCCCGGAATAAAAGACTTGGGTTTATATCCTGACTCCGTCTTTGCAGAGTTGTGTTAAGTAAGCAATACACTTAAGGTCTCTGGCCTCTATTGAAGAATTTGGATAAAATGTTCTGTAATGTTCTTGCCATCTTTTTTCTCTCACCTTCTCTAATTCGAAAGTTGCTTAGACTCTCTGTTTCTCACCTGCAAATGCAAGTAATAGAAATAATAATAGCTCACACAGAGGCACATTTCTCACATTTTGAGGTCCCTGCAGCTGGTGTGCCTTCCCTGCTACCCATACTGAATTTAGTGGCCGTTTAAACACTCTTCTGAGAGATAACAATCGGTTTCGGTGTTGCAACTCAAAGTCATTATGAATGGAGAAAGGCCTGGAAAAGAAGAGTGGCGTGTACATTGGATATTAGTGCAGGCAGCAGTGGGCTGAACCACACTAAGTGAGAAGTATGTGTCCTAGAATCTCTAGCCCTGGGAGGTTTCAGGTTACAAATGACCGGAAGAGGAATCTGCAGGGGATTTGAGAAGTGGAAATGAAGCA
Organism: Neofelis nebulosa; assembly: GCF_028018385.1. Taxonomy (NCBI): domain Eukaryota; kingdom Metazoa; phylum Chordata; class Mammalia; order Carnivora; family Felidae; genus Neofelis; species Neofelis nebulosa. Next base: position 1,902,103 of record NC_080794.1, on the reverse strand, counting down.
GCCGCCATTACTGTTGGATGGTCCTTGTGGTCAGATGCAACGAAAGGTAGATACAGAAGGGCCTACAGATCCCAGATCTTTGTTTGCTCAGCTCCATTCATGTTTTTTATTCCTGCTACTGACCTTGCTGATCAACAGTGGCCAAAGTCCGCCATTCAGCTGCAATCACTATGCAGAGGTGACAGCTTCCTGCAGACTTCTCCACTGGCTCCCATCTGTGGTGACCTAAAAGCTCTGACTTGTCCCTCCATTTCAGGTGGGCTGGCTACAGAATCTTCTCTGATACTGCTACCCTTTCTGGACCCTTCCTTCCGCAATGTCTCCCAGAACCGTGAAAGGTCTTCTGCCATGCTTCCTCACTGGTTTTGCTGGACTGGTACGTGCAGCAATCCCAACATTGCACGAGTGTTCAAAATTCTCTATTTGCGTGCGAAGCAACAACCAAGCGCTCTACAGACTCTAGGAAATGAAGATGCCCACAGTGGATGAAGCTGTGCTACGTTTTGTACAGAGATTTATGCAAAAGCCTTGGCTCTCTTCCGCCAACACCACAATGGAAAGTGGGAGAAATTACCAAATCCTTTTGAGTAGACGCAAGATGTGAGCAATGAGAGGCTGCAAGGACCCACGTGCATATCCTGTGGGTCAACCCTTAAGGTAGTGACTATGGTAGTCAGAGACAGCCAAGTCCTTTGTCCTTATGCGTGCATGCTGTTTCTCGCAGCAAGAGGGGAGTCTAATTTCTCCCTCTTGAATCTGGGCTTGACCAATAGAAGGGAGTGGAAACGTTGCTCCGGGATTTCTGAGGCGACATTATAAGAAGCCTACAACTTCTTCCTTTCCAAATACTCACTCTTGGGGCACTCCTTCTGGAAACACAGTCACCATGCTGCGACAAAGTCCAACTCACATGTGGAGGCCGGTTGCAGCGTTCTAGCCAACGGCTCTGCTGAACTTCCTGCCATCAGCCCCCTCAACTCCCAGGCGTGTGAGGGAGCCATCTTGGATGTCCAGCCCATCCAATGTCAGAGGCCTCCAGCCCCCAGCTGACCCCTGACCCCAGCGGCACCACATGAGAGACCCCGAAGGAGAGCTACCCAGATGAACCGTGAGATACCATCACATGATGATTGTGTTAAGCCACTGAGTTTTGAGGTAGTTTGCATTTTGGCTGTGCAGCAATAGAAAAAGCAAAACAGTGTCAAAGTTTAACTGGCAATTTTTTCCTATTTTTAACGCTAAAAATAATGTGCATCTTAAATTATTGGCCTCGTAACATTTGATGAAATGCAGTATTAGCTTTCTCACTTATTTCACAGGGTTGCTTTGAGAACCCAGTCTTTTAACTAATAAAATCTATTATTACTTTCAGAACTTCTAAGACTATAGACTTAAAATAGATTTCCTCCATGCTATTCTCCTGCCTCTGTCCTCACTTTTCGTGGACCTCTCTTCTCTACTCCCCACTGTGGCTTTCTCTAGGGACCCGATTCCATTCATGTTTCTGGCTCTCTGTTTCCTTTTCCCTTCGCCGTGGCTCTTTTCCTTCTCTTCATGAAAATGCCACCATCCGCCGGGCTCCAGCAGTCTGTAACTTCAGAATCAGGTCACAGACCCAAATTTGACAGGCTTACGCACTCCCTCACTCACACAGCATCTTCGACCGCCTTCCTGAGTCGTCACGGTGTTTCATTCACTTAGGAGTGGGCTCCCCGCAGCCTCCCTTGGTGACCTCCTTATCCAAGCACACTAATATCATCTGTCCTTCGAGGGACCCTGTCTTGCTGATGACAGCTGTCTGCCAGTGCCACCAGCCTGGACCGTCTCGGCCTTCACCATGGGATGGAGACATCTGCTGTACCCCTTCTGCTCCAGCTCACAACTACGCTTCCTATTCCCCAGCACAACTCAAAACAGGCTGCCATTTCTCTCCATACGGGTGGTTTCTCCTGCCTCTTCTCTTAATGTCAAATCGACTTTATTTTTATAAGAGCTTTAGGTTCGTGGCAAAGTTGAGCAGAAAGTACAGAGAGCTGCCATCTCCCCCCACCCCCTACACATGCACAGCCTCCCCCCCTCCGGAGTGGTGCACCTGTTACCCACCTGATCGACACATCATCATCACCCAAGGCCATAGTTTACATTAGGGCTCGCCCTTTGTGTTGTGTGTTCTACGGATTTGATAAATGTATAATGACATGTATCCATCATTATAGTATCATACAGAGTCGTTTTGTTGACCCCAAAATTCTCTGTGTGCTGCCTACTTCCCCTCAACCCCTGGTGGACCACTAATCTTTGTACTGTCTCCGTAGTTTTTGCCTTTTCCAGAATGTCATATAGTTGGAATCATACAATATGTCGCGTGTCCAGATTGGCTTCTTTCACTCTGCAATATGTATTCAAAGGTTCTCCATATCCTTTCCTAGCTTTTCAAAGATAGTTCATTTCTTTTCAGTGCTGAATAATAATCCATTGTCCGGACAGACCACAATTTATCCATTCATCTGGTGTCTTGGTTGCTTCCAAGTCTGCAGTTATGAATAAAACTACTATAAACATCTGTGTGCAGGTTTTTGTGCGGACATAAGCTCTCACCGCATTTGGATAAACACCAAGGAGCATCACAGCCGGATCGCGGTACAGATGTTTGTTTAGTTTTGTAGAATTCCTCTGGCTCCACGTCCGCATCAGCGTTAGGGGGTCGGTTTTGGGGGATGGTTCTTTACACAACAGCCACATCTACTTCTTGAGAGAGTGTGCTCATGCTGTGACCTCAGGGACAGCCAACAGCTAAGGGGACCACTTCCCCAAACGTCCTGCAAAGCCGCAAACTCATGCTCAAGCACCTGAGCGGTTTATCACAATATACAGAAAGAACTAAGACACCCAAAGGGGAAAGACAAGCTTTCCTCCTGCTTCTGGCTTCTCTCTCCTACACATCAAATGTTGACCACATCTATTGTGAGTCATGCACTTGCCCTCCCTCACTGGCTGTCCTCTAAGGGACTGGGAATTAGGATACAAATTATACTATTCGACTGGATTTGTCAAAGGGTTTAGATGGTGAAGAAAAGGCACCGGGTTTGCTTCCTTTTTTTGAATCGAGTCACATTGCACGAAACCTCTTTTGTTCCCCCAAAGACTGCTTTTTAATCACCCCACCCCCACCCGCTCTGAGCTGCCAGGGAGAAGTGTTTTCCTGCCATTTCACGATTGTTCTCTCTCCCCTCCTACCTCCCCCAGGGAGGCTGCCCGGGCCAGCGTCTGTTTCCAGCTGCCACTCAGTTTGGCACAACTCAGCCAGCCCAATCCAGGCAGCGGGGGTGGGGATGGGGGGGTGGGGGGGGGGTGGTCAGGGGAGGAAGGAAGAGGGGAGGTGGGGTCACAGTGGGGGGTGGGTGTCCCAACAGATGGCAGGGGTGGGCTGGGATCGTGGGAGTATGGGCACCCTGTTCATGCCCCTTCCTACACATGGCCCTTCAATTACACACACACACACACACACACACACACACAGTATTCGTTTGCTGGGCGGCCATAACAAAGTACCACAGATCAGGTGGCTTCAACAGCAGACGTTTATTTCCTCATAGTTCTGGATGCCAGAAGTCCAAGATCAAGGTCAAGATCAACATCAGGGTTGGCTTCTCCTGAGGTCTCTGTTCTCGGCTTGCAGATGGCTGCCTTCACCCTGTGTCTTCGCACCGCCCTCCCTTTGTATATATCTGGGTCCTCACCAGCAGGACCCACCCTCACGACCTCATTTTAACTTTATTAGCTGTTTAGAGACCCTATCTCCAAATAGAGCCACATTCTGAAGCACCGCGGGTTAGAACTTCCGCATGTGGATCTGGGGGGAACACAGTTACAGCCCATACCTCACTCATGTCCGTATAGACACACACATACACACAGCGTTTCTTTCTTCCAGGATTTCGATATTGCTAAAGCCACGCAGGGAAATGTCACTTTTGAACTGCAGTCTGTCTGTGGCACCACTTTAGATGCTATACTCAGGGGGTCACCAAACTGTTCCTAACCCCAGTTAACTTAAGAGCTGAACCTGGCTCTGGGTTTTGAGGGACCATCATGTGTTTTTCTGCACTTGTGATTCGAACACTGAGGGAATGAACAGGGTGGCCGTGTGTTTGTGTTGACGGGGTCTGGGGCGGTAGGCTACAAAGTGAGGCCTGGGACTGCTTGTCTTGAGATCACCAAAGATGCTTGTTAAAAATGTGTTCTTTTTACGGTAATAAAAGGGAACAGAGTATTGCCATACTTAGCAATACCGATGAATCCCTCTAGCGTAATGCTGAGCCAAAAAAAAAGCCAGTCACACAGTAATACGTTCTGTATGATTCCATTTTTACAACAGGGCGTAACTAATCTATGATATCAAAAGGTCTAGACATGATCGTGAAGAAGGTCAAGCGGGTTCACGGTGGTAACAGTCTATTTGGGTGGTGGTGATAGACATTTTCTCGAACCAAGTACTTCTGACTTGGTACACTTTCCTTTGTGCATGTTATTCTTGAGTTTTGAAAAGTTTGGAGAAGAAAATATCTCCAGGGGCACCTGGGGGGCTCAGTCGGTTGAGCGTCTGACTTCAACTCAGGTCATGATCTTGTGGTTCCTGAGTTCGAGCCCCGTGTTGGGCTCTGTGCTGACAGCTCGGAGCCTGGAGCCTGCTTTGGATGCCGTGTCTCCTTCTCTTTCTGCCCCTCCCCCCGCTCGTGCTCTGACTCCGTCTCTCAAAAAATATAATAAAACGTTAAAAATCTGTTTTTTATTTTTTTTTTTTTTATTTATTTTTTTTTTTATTTATTTTTGGGACAGAGAGAGACAGAGCATGAACGGGGGAGGGGCAGAGAGAGAGGGAGACACAGAATCAGAAACAGGCTCCAGGCTCCGAGCCATCAGCCCAGAGCCCGACGCGGGGCTCGAACTCACGGACCGCGAGATCGTGACCTGGCTGAAGTCGGACGCTTAACCGACTGCGCCACCCAGGCGCCCCTGTTTTTTTTTTTAAAAAGAAAATACCTCCAACATTTCCCCTTTTACTTTCTAAGCCACCATTTCTCTTACTTTGAATCTTATTACCGTCAAGCCGCAGGGCAATCACTTCTCTTTCTTTTCCTTTAGCAAACTGAAAACTCCTAAAGTTTCCAAAAGAACTTCACCAAGGACTAGGACGATGCCAAGCAAATATCAGCAAAGAAAACTTAGAAGGCAGAAAGACCCAGGTTTATTTAGAATGATATGGCTTTTAGCACAGTTTGGGGGTCTCCTGCCCCCTTCATTTTGTCAGCCAGGGGAGGAGAAGAGGAAAGAGGGAGAGAGACGGGGAGGAAAAGGGAGAAGAGAGGGAGGGAGGGAGGGGGGAGGAGGAGGAAGGGAAAAAAGCCAACCTTTGGTGAATTCTGTAAAGTAGGAGAGCCTCCCGTCATGATATAAATGTGCAACACCTCACCATGCTGGATTTCAGGGGATGGTTTACTTCCCACAGCAGTGCACCCCTCTGTCTTGTTAGTCTCTGGCATTCCTATTTCCCTTAAACTTGGCAAAATCTTGCATTTTGCAGGTGTCCCTTGGAGCGTGGATGGCAGAGCATAGGGCTCTGAAGGGTGGTTCCTGGGGGAACAACAGCCCAGGCTGGGAGGAGGGCAAGGGGGGGGGGGTGAGTGCCCAGGCCACACAGCTCTCTCTCCTCTCCAGACCTGGGATTCTGCATTCTTGGGGACACAGGCACGAGAAGGTCAAGTGTGACATCTTCCCTCTCCCCCGAACAACCTGTACTTATCACCCCAAAGCAACTAGTCCCCTCAAGGATGTTCTAAGTTCTGTTTAATTGAACTGAATGACTCTACTAAGAAGATGCATGGACCCATGAAAGAAATCGAAGATGGCACGAAGAAATGGAAACACATTCCATACTCATGGACAGGAAGAGCAAATATTGTTAAAATATGTATAGTACCCAAAGCACTCTACACATTAAATGCAATCCCTGTCAAAATACCAAGAGCAGTTTTCACAGAGCTAGAAAAAATAATTCTAAAATTTGTATGGAACCACAAAAACCCTGAATAGTCAAAGCCATCTTGGAAATGAAAAGCAAAGCTGGACGCATCACAATTATGGACTTCAAGTTTTATTATAAAGCTGTAGTAATCGAAACAGTATGGTACTGGCACAAAAATAGACCCATAGATCAATAGAACAGAATAGAAAACCCAGAAAACCCACAACTATATGGTCAATTAATCTTTGACAAAACAAGAAAGAACATCCAATGGGAAAAGGACAGTCTCTTTAACAAACGGTGTTGGGAAAACTGGACAGGAACATGTAAAAGAAAGAAACTGGGCCACTTTCTTACACGATACACAAAAATAAATTCAAAATGGGGGCACCTGTGTGGCTCAGTTAAGTGCCTGACTCTTGATTTCAGCTCAGGTCACGATCTTGCGGTTCATGGGATTGAGCCCCACGTCAAGGCCCCCAGTCAGGCTCTGTGCTGACAGTTCAGAGCCTGCTTGGGATTCGCTCTCTCTCTCTCTCGCTCTCTCTCTCCCCCTTCGCCAGTCCTGCATGGTCTAAATAAATGATCTAAATGTGAGACAGGAAACCATAAAAGTCCTATAAGACAACACAGGCAGTAATCTCTTTGACATTGACCATAACAACTCTTTTCTAGATATGTCTCCTGAGGCAAGGGAAATAACAAAAATAAACTATTAGGACAGCATCAAAATAAAAAGCTTCCACACAGCAAAGGAAACAATCAACAAAGCTAAGAGGAAACCCACAGAATGGGGCAAGATATTTGCAAATGACATATTCAAATATAAAACTCCACGCTCAAAAACCAGATAGTCCGATTAAACAATGGGCAGAAGACGTGAAGAGACATTTCCCCAGGGAAATACAAATCAAAACCACACTGAGATGCAACTACACACCTCTCAGAATGGCTAAAAACGACAACACAAGAAACAACAGGTGTTGGTGAGGAGGTGGAGAAAAAGGAACCCTTGTGCACCGTTGGCGGGAATGCGAAAAGGTGCAGCCACCGCGGGAAACAGTTTGGAGCTTCCTCAGAAAGTGAAAGGTAGAACTACCCTACGATCTAGCAATTTCACTACTAGGCATTTACCCACAGGATACAAAAATACTGACTCAAAGGGATACATGCACCCCTGTGTGGATATCAGCATTATTTACAAGGGCCAAGACGTGGAACCAGCCCAAATATCCATTGATTGATGAATGCATAAAAAAGATATGATGTGTGTGTGTGGTATTCAGCCAAAAAAAGAAAAAAAAAGAATGAAATCTTGCCATTTGCAACAGCATGGATGGATCTAGAGAATATCATGCTAAGTAAAATAAGTCAGTCAGAGAAAGAATAATACTGTATGATTTCACTCATATGTGCAGTTTAAGAAACAAAACAAGCGAGCAAAGGGAAAAGAGAGAGAGAGGCAAACCAAGAAACAGGCTCTTAATTATAAACAACAAACTGTGGTTACCAGAAGGGAGGAGGTGGGGAGTTGGGCGAAATAGGGGTGGGGATTAAGGAGGGCACATGACATGATGGGTATCAGGTGATGTATAAAATTGTTGAGTCCCTATATTGTATACCTGAAACTAATACGACAGTATGTTAATTAACTGGAATTGAAATCAAAACTTTTAGAAATAAAAATAATTAATTAGGAAAAAAAAATGTATGGACCCTAACAAGCCAGCCGTCCTACCCCAAGCAGTATGATACTGACAGAGGCAATATCCATAGCTACGTGACTTTTTGCAATTTGGAAATCCTATTTTCTTTTCAAAAAACTGTTCTATTGAATTCTTTTTATTGTGAAGTAGGCTTTCCATGTTTCTTTTTTTTAATTTGATTTTATGCTTTATTTTTTAAAATTTACATCCAAATTTGTTAGCATATACTGCAACAATGATTTCAGGAGTAGATTCCTTAGTGCCCCTTACCCGTTTAGCCCATCCCCTCTCCCACACCCCCTCCTGTAACCCTCAGTTTGTTCTCCATATTTATGAGTCTCTTCTGTTTTGTCCCCCTCCCTGTTTTTATATTATTTTTGTTTCCCTTCCCTTATGTTCATCTGTTTTGTCTCTTAAAGTCCTCTTATCAGGGAAATCATATGGTATTGGTCTTTTGCTGACTAATTTCACTTAGCATACATAATCCCCTCCAGTTCCATCCACATAGTTGCAAATGGCAAGGTTTCATTCTTTTTGATTGCTGAGTAATACTCCATTGTATGTATATATCACTTCTTCTTTATCCATTCATCCACGATGGACATTTGGGCTCTTTCCATAGTTTGGCTATTGTCGATAGCACTGCTATAAACATGGGGTGCGGGTGTCCCTTCAAAACAGCACACCTGTATCCCGTGGATAAATGCCTAGTCGTGCAATTGCTGTGTCGTAGGGTAGTTCTATTTTTAGTTTTTTGAGGAACCTCCATACTGTTTTTCCAGAGTGGCTGCACCAGTTTGCATTCTCACCAGCAGTGCAAAAGAGATCCTCTTTCGCCGCATCCTTGCCAGCATCTGTTGTTGCCTGAGTTGTGAATGTGAGCCATTCTGACAGGTGTAAGGTGGTATCTCATTGTGGTTTTGATTTGTATTTCCCTGATGATGAGTGATGTGGAGCATTTTTTCATGTGTCGGTTGACCATCTGGATGTCTTCTTTGGAGAAATGTCTATTCATGTCTTTTGCCCATTGCTTCACTGAATTATTTGTTTTTTGGGTGTTGAGTTTGATAAGTTTTGTATAGATTTTGGATACTAACCTTTCATCTGATATGTCATTTGCAAATATCTTCTCCCATTCTGTCGGTTGCCTTTTAGTTTTGCTGATTGTTTCCTTCGCTGTGCAGAAGCTTTTTAATTTTCATGAGGTCCCAGCAGTTCATTTTTGCTTTTATTTCCCTTGCCTCCAGAGACGTGTTGAGTAAAAAGTTGCTGTGGCCAAGATCAAAGAGGTTTTTGCCTGCTTTCTCCTCGAGGATTCTGATGGCTTCCTGTCTTACACTGAGGTCTTTCATCCATTTTGAGTTTATTTTTGTGTCTGGTGTAAGAAAGTGGTCCAGGTTCATTCTTCTGCACGTCGCTGTCCAGTTTTCCCAGCACCACTTGCTGAAGAGACTGTCTTTATTCCATTGGGTATTCTTTCCTGCTTTGTCAAAGGTCAGTTGGCCATACGTTTGCGGGTCCATTTCTGGGTTCTCTATTCTGTTCCATTGATCTGAGTGTCTGTTCCTGTGCCAGTACCATACTGTCTTGATGATTACAGTTTTGTAGTATAGCTTGAAGTCTGGGATTGTGATGCGTCCTGCTTTGGTTTTCTTTTTCAAGATCGCTTTGGCTATTTGGGGTCTTTCTGGTTCCATACAAATCTTAGGATTATTTGTTCTAGCTCTGTGAAAAATGCTGGTATTATTTTGATAGCGATTGCATTGAATATGTAGATTGCCTTGGGTAGTATCAACATTTTAACAATATTTGTTCTTCCTATCCAGGAGCATGGAATCTTTTTCCATTTTTTGGTGTCTTCTTCAATTTCTTTCATAAGCTTTCTATAGTTTTCAGTGTATAGACTTTTCACCTCTTTGGTTAGATTTATTCCTAGGTATTTTATGGGTTTTTGTGCAACTGTAAATGGGATCGATTCCTTGATTTCTCTTTCTGTCGCTTCATTGTTGGTGTATAGGAATGCAACTGATTTCTGTGCATTGATTTTATATCCTGCAACTTTGCTGAATTCATGAATCAATTCTGGCAGTTTTTTGGTGGAATCTTTTGGGTTTTCCATATAGAGTATCATGTCGTCTGTAAAGAGTGAAAGTTTGACCTCCTCCTGGCCGATTTTAATGCCTTTTATTTCTTTGTGTTGTTGGATTGCAGAGGCTAAGGCTTCCAATACTATGTTGACTAACAGTGGCGAGAGTGTGGACATCCCTGTCTTGTTCCTGACCTTAGGGGGAAAGCTCTCAGTTTTTCCACATTCAGGATGATATTAGCATTGGGTCATTCATATATGGCTTTTATGATCTTGAGGTATGATCCTTCTATCCCTACTTTCTTGAGGGTTTTTATCAAGAAAGTATTTTGTATTTTGTCAAATGCTTTCTCTGCATCTATGGAGAGGATCATATGGTTCTTGTCCTTTCTTTTATTGGTGTGATGAATCAGTTAATTGTTTTGCAGATATTGAACCAGCCCGGCATCCCAGGTATAAATCCCGCTTGGTCGTGGTGAATAATTTTTTTAATGTATTGTTGGATCCGGTTGGCTAATATCTTGTTGAGGATTTTTGCATCCATGTTCATCAGGGAAATTGGTCTATAGTTCTCCTTTTTAGTGTGGTCTCTGTCTAGTTTTGGAATCAAGGTAATGCTGGCTTCATAGAAAGAGTTTGGAATTTTCCCTTCCATTTCTATTTTTTGGAATAGTTTCAAGAGAATAGGTGTTAACTCTTCCTTAAATGTTTGGTAGAATTCCCCCGGAAAGCCATCTGGCCGTGGACTCTTGTTTTTTTGCAGATTTTTGATTACTAATTCGATTTCCTTACTGGTTATGGGTCTGTTCAAATTTTCTATTTCTTCCTGTTTCAGTTTTGGTAGTGTATATGTTTCTAGGAATTTTCCATTTCTTCCAGATTACCCATTTTATTGGCATATAATTGTTCATAATATTCTCTTATTATTGTTTTTATTTCTGTTGTGTTGGTTGTGATCTCTCCTCTTTCATTCTTGATTTTATTTATTTGGGTCCTTTCCTTTTTCTTTTTGATCAAACTGGCTAGTGGTTTATCAATTTTGTTAATTCTTTCAAAGAACCAGCTTCTGGTTTCATTGATCTGTTCTACTGGTTTTTTTGGTTTCGATAGCATTAATTTCTGCTCTAATCTTTATTATTTCCTGTCTTCTGCTGTTTTTGCGTTTTATTTGCTGTTCTTTTTCCAGGTCCTTAAGGCGTAAGGTTAGGTTGTGTATCTGAGATCTTTCTTCCTTCTTTAGGAAGGCCTGGATTGCTATATACTTTCCTCTTATGACCCCCTTTGCTGCGTCCCAGAGGTTTTGGGTTGTGGTGTTATCACTTACATTGGCTTCCATATACTCTTTAATTTTCTCTTTAACTGCTTGGTTATCCCATTCATTCTTGTAGGATGTTCTTCAGTCTCCAAGTATTTGTTACCTTTCCAAATTTTTCTGGTGGTTGATTTCGAGTTTCATAGCATTGTGGTCTGAAAATATGCACGGTAGGATCTCCATCTTTTTGTACTTACTTAGGGCTGATTTGTGTCCCAGTATATGGTTTATTCTGGGGAACGTTCCATGTGCACTGGAGGAGAATGTATATTCTGCTGCTTTAGGATGAAATGTTCTGAATATATCTGTTAAGTCCATCTGGTCCAGTGTGTCATTCAAAGCCATTGTTTCCTTGCTGATTTTTTGATTAGATGATCTGTCCATAGCTATGAGTGGGGTGTTGAAGTCTCCTACTATTATGGTATTACTATTGATAAGTTTCTTTATGTTATCATTAATTGATCTATATATTTGGGTGTTTCCACATTTGGCGTGTAAATGTTTACAATTGTTAGGTCTTCTTGGTGGATAGACCCCTTGATTACGATATAATGCCCTTCTGCGTCTCTTGACACAGTCTTTATCTTAAAGTCTACATGGTCTGATATAAGTATGGTTACTCTGGCTTTCTTTTTTTGACCATTAGCATGATAGATGGTTCTCCATCCCCTTACTTTCTATCTGAAGGTGTCTTTAGGTCTAAAGTGGGTCTCTTGTAAACTGCATATAGATGGGTCTTGTTTTCTTATCCATTCTGTTACCCTGTGTCTTTTGTTTGGAGCACTGAGTCCATTGACCTTTAGAGTGAGTACTGAAAGATATGAATTTATGGCCATTATGATGCTTGTAGAGTTGGAGTTTCTGGTGGTGTTCTCTGGTCCTTTCTAGTCTTTGTTGCTTTTGGTCTTTATTATTAATTTCTTTTCTTTTTTTTTTTTTTTCATCTTTTCTCCCCTCAGAGAGTCCCCCTTAAAATTTCTTGCAGGGCTGGTTTAGTGGTCACAAACTCCTTTAATTTTTGTTTGTCTGGGAAACGTTTTATCTCTCCTATTTTGAATGACAGCCTCGCTGGATAAAGAATTCTTGGCTGCATGTTTTTCTGATTCAGCACACTGAATATATCCCACCACTCCCTTCTGGCCTGCCAAGTTTCTGTGAATAGGTCTGCTGCAAACCTGATCTGTCTTCCCTTGTAGGTTAGGAACTTTTTTTTCTCTTGCTGCTTTCATGATTCTCTCCTTGCCTGAGTATTTTGTGAATTTGACTATGATATGCCTTGTTGATGGTCGGTTTTTGTTGAATCTAATGGGGGTCCTCTGTGCTTCCTGGATTTTGATGTCTGTGTCTTTCCCCAGGTTAAGAAAGTTTTCTGCTATGATTTGCTCACGTAACCCTTCTACCCCTATTTCTCTCTCTCTTCCTCTTCTGGGACCCCTATGATTCTGATGTTGTTCCTTTTTAATGAGTCACTGATTTCTCTAATTCTTAAATCGTGCTCTTTTGCCTTAATCTCCCTTTTTTTCTGCTTTGTTATTCTCTAAGTTTGTCCTCTATATCGCTGATTCTCTGTTCTGCCTCATCCATCCTTGCCGCCACTGCATCTGTCTATGATTGCAGCTCAGTTATAGCATTTTTGATTTCATTCTGGCTATTTTTTTCACTTCTTTTATCTCTGCAGAAAGGGATTCTAACCTATTTTCGACTCTAGCTAGTATTCTTATTATCATGATTCTAAATTCTGGTTCAGACATCTTGCTTGTATCTGTATTGGTTAAATCCCTGGCTGTCGTTTCTTCGTGCTCTTTCTTTTGGGGTGAATTCTTTTGTTTTGTCATTTTGAAGGGAGAAAAGGAATTAATGAGGTAGAAAAATTGAAATTAAAAAAATTAAAATTAAAAAAATGTTAAAATTAAAGATTAAAACACACATACACACACAAATCGAATAGATGATGCTAAATCCTAGGTGTGTTTTGGTCTGGGTGTTGAAAGTGGTTTGACAGATTAGAGAAAAAAAGCAGGGGGAGAGAAAAAAAAGGAAATCCTTTGAGAATTTGAAAAAATGAATACACTGAAGTAGACTAAAATGAGATGATGGGGGTAAAATAGAATTTTGAAAAAATATACACAAAAGTAAAGAATATAGTAGAAAAAAATTAAAGAAAATATTTTTAATAAAAATTAAAAATAAATATGAATTCTTTCTTTTTCTGTATTTTAGAAAAAAGAAAAGAAATGAAAAAGATAAAAAAAGATTAAAAAGATAAAAAATAAAAAAAGAAATCATTTGAAAATTTGAAAAAATGAATACACTGTAGTAGACTAAAATAAAATGATGGAAGTAAAATGGAATTTGAAAAAATTTACATAAAAGGAAAAAATATAGTAATAAAAATTAAAGAAAAATATTTTTAATAGAAACTGAAAGTAAAAATGAAGTTTTTCTCTTTCTGCATTCAAGAAAAAGAAAAGAAACCAAAAAGAGAAAAGAAAAAAGAAAGAAAAAGAAGGAAATTGTTTGAAAATTTGAAAAGGTGACTACACTGAGGTAGACTAAAAAAAATGATGGAAGTAAAATAGAACTTGAAAAATTTACACAAAAGTAAAAAATATAGTAATAAAAATTAAAGAAAAATATTTTGATCAAAATTGAAATTAAAAATGAATTTTTTCTCTTTCTGTATTCAAGAAAAAGGATTGTAAAAGAGAAAAAGAAAAAAGAAAAAAAAGAAAGAAAATTGAATAGATGAACCTGCTAACAGATTGAAGTAGGACTGAAATTGCTTCATTTTCCCCTAGAAGTCAGTGTATGTAGCGCTTTCTAGTCCGTAAACCAAGCCAGCGGTGAGACTTGTGTTCTTGAAGAGGGAAGTTGGCCCAGTTGGGTGGGGTTGAGTGTAATGGCTCCGCTCTCCACTAGATGGCGCTGCTAGCCTACTGGGGTGGATTGTTGAGGTGCTCGAAGGTGCGTATGCGCATGCGTGGGAGTGGTAAAAATGGCGCCACCCAGCTGCCCAGTCTGTTCTCCCGAATCAGCAATCGCGCACCCATCCTCTGTCTTCAGCTCTTGTCAACTCCCTGCTTCTTTACTCTTTGTGACCAGGCCCCAGGCAGCACCTCTCTCCCGAGTTCTGTCTCAGATGCAGCTGTTTTCTCCAGCCCCTTACTTCCGAAGGACTGCGGCTTTGACCGGTTCCGCCCCTCTGCGGGAGAGTCTTACCGAGCAATGGCTGAATGAGCAATGACCGAGTGTCGGCTGCACCCAGGAACGCTTGTGGGACCCTGCTGCTGCAAGTGCCTGGAGACTGCGGCCAGGTGCCACCCACCCCAGAAAAAGTTCGCGAGACGGTGTAGCAGCAGCGTTTCAGGCAACACACATCTGGCACCAGGCTTCAGCCTTAAGGACCTTGTCCCAGCACCAGCGAATGTGGCCGCCTTCCGGGGTCTGCTGGGACCAGGTGGCTTCAACGGTCTCCGCCAAATGTCCTTCCAGCAGTGGAACCGTTTCTCCCCGTGTGGCCCGAGAACCTCCTGGACCCCACTCTGCTCCTGGGGATTCGCCCTTCCCACCAGAGCACCACCAGGTAGGGAGCTGCGGAGTTGCAGCCTTTGCGCTCCCCTTGTTTCCAGTCTTAATGGAATTTAAACCCTCTCCTTTCTCCCTTTTTAGTTTAGTCCCTGCGGCTGTTTCCAATTTTCCACTTTCTCTCCAGCTGCTTTTGGGGAGGGGTGCTTTTCCCATATTCTGCCCCCCTCCCCAGTCTCCATCCTCTCTCTGCCCGCAAAAGCAGTTCCCTACCTTTCACGGCTTCTCGCTCCCCAAATTCACCTCTCTGTGCCGCGTCCCTGCTGAATTCTGTGGTTCAGGTTGTGCAGATTGTTGTGTGAACCCTCCAGTCAGTTTTCTAGGTGTGTAGGATGGTTTAGCGTTGGCCTGGCGGCGTTTCACGGACGCGAGACGCACGAAAAATTTCCATGCTGTTCTGCCATCTTGGCCCCTCCCCCCCATTGAATTTTAATATACATACAGAAATGCACACAATCGTAAGCGTACAGCTTGAAAAATTTTACCAACAGAGCCACCTGTTCCACATCAAGGAACAGAAGCCCACTCGGGCTCCCCACCACCACCAGCCCCTCCCCCAGCAAGGGCGTCCTGCTTTCTGACACCCTCGGCTACTTTTGTACCCAGTAGGACTCTGTCATGTGTGCCTTCTCCACTCACCATTGTGTTTGTGAGCATCGCCCGTGTCTGTGAATGGGGTGTGTTCATCCTCGGCCCTGTGTCGTATTCCATTGTGAGGATATACCACAAATTATCTGTCCATTCTCTTGTTGGAGGACGTTTAAGTTCTTTTCAGGTCTGGCTTATTAGGAGTAATGCTGCCTTCAACATTCTAATACATGCATCTTGGTGCGTGTTTATATGCATTTGTTGGGGCTGCAGCCTATATGGAATTCTGGGGTTATAGGGATGCATAAATTCAGCTTTAGTGAATATCCCCAGGGTCTCAAAGGCGTGGTACCAGTTAACACTCCAGGGTATGAGTGTCTGGTATTCTGCGTCCTTGCCAATGCTTCATATTTTCCACCTCTCTCAATTTCGCCAAAGGCAGCTCACTTTTGTTGATCACTTATGATATGCCGGGAACTAAGCGTTCGCATGCATGGTCATTTAATTTTGCAACAGTCCCATGAAGCCCTCCTCATTTTCACAGATGTCTCAAGAGAAGTGTTCAAATCCTTAACCCGTGTGGCCTGCATGGGACCAGCGCTGGCCGATCTCCTGGCCCTTGCTCTCTCCCGTGCACTGTTTTTGACTTGGGTGCATAAAAAGCCAATGCCAGTGCCCACCAGCCAGGAGCACGCTCTTCAGGAGTGCATCTAAGGTCACACCTGCATCTACTGGGCTGGTGCCAGGTTTCCTATTCAAGGGTTTCCGGCTTTTCGTGTAACCTGTGTTTGAGTGCCGGAACCATATAAGAAAATGTGCACTGAGAGGACAACCCAAGAGTGCAAAGGGGGACTCATCCCCAGACTGCAGCTCAGTGACACCTCCTCCGGGTGGGCAGGGAGAACTGGGACCCCCACACTGGCTAGAACAGACACAGGACATTCTACCACTGTTCTTCGGGCAGAAGGACATGCTGATGTGGTTTAACAAGCTCAGACTTTAACTTTTGTGTTTCACCCAGATAAAAATAGACTTATAGATCTTCTTCAGACTATAAAAGTAATGCCTGCAAATTTTACATTTTGAAATAAAACCGAAAAAAAGGGATAGAGAGGATATAAAACATTTATAATCCCACCAAAAGATAATTTGTTTAATCAATATATTTGGTATATTCTTCCCAATGTTTTCCTGTTTTTCTAAGTGTGTGTGTATACGTGTGTATGTACGTATATATTGAATATATTTATGTGTCTATGCATGTATATGCATATATATATACATACATACAGATATGTACATTTACGGTTTTTTTAAACAAAAATGTTGTCATCCTATACATACTATTTTGTGGCTGTGGCACTTTATGTTTTGTTCCTCATGGTGGGAGCTGGGCCTTCTTTGGAGATGACCAGAGGTCCCTGAGACTCCTAACAGGAACTGCATCTGCCAGTGGGGGCTCTGTGTTAGGCCCTGAGCATGGAAAACATGGGACCAAGTCATCAGAGAAAAGGATCCCCTTATAAAGCACTGAATGACCTTCCAATTGAGACCACCTTGACCTCAGAAGATGGTAAGCTTCTTCAGGCAAGTTATAGTCTAAGATCAATCCAGTCGCACAGGGGCCCAACTGAGGGGAGGCATAGACTCCTCGCCATGGCAGGAGAATCTTGTCATGTAGGAGGTTGACTTTATTATGAAGCCACTGCTCCTATGAGATGCTCCTCTGTGACTCAGGGGTAAATAGGCCCTTCATCTTTGCACTACTCATCCAAGAAGCATTAGTGGAAGCATCCAAGGACAAAAATGCCTAGGGGACATGTCCACACTGGGTTCCAAAGGCATAGGGAAAAGGTTGAGGCCCACTTTGGCTCCCTACTGAGGCACCCATAACAAGGGCTTCTCCAAAAAGTGACAACTCCCTACACCTGATGGTCAAATCTCTATCTCTAAAGAAAATTGTTTTTTTATTTTGCAATCATTATAGATTCACAGGAAGTTGCAAACATCATAAGAAGAGGTCTTGCCCCTTCACTCAGTTTCCCTAAATGCTGACATCTTACATTACGATGGTGCAATATAAAAACCAGGAGACTGATGTTTTCACAATGTGCGTGTAGAGATTTCCATAATAACCATCACAATCAAGATACAGAACTATTCTGTCACCGGAAAGGTCTGCCTCGTGCTAATCCCTTTTCGTCATATAAACGCCTTCAACTCCATCATCTCCATTGGTAACAACCAATAGTCTGATCACCATGCCAATCATTTTGCCATTCTGAGAATATTATATAAATTGAATCGTACATTACTTGATCTTTTTTTTTTAACGTTTATTTATTTTTGAGGCAGAGAGAGACACAGCATGAACGGGGGAGGGGCAGAGAGAGAGAGGGAGACACGGAATCGGAAGCGGGCTCCAGGCTCCGAGCCAGCGGCCCAGAGCCCGACGCGGGGCTCGAACTCACGGACCGCGAGATCGTGACCTGGCTGAAGTCGGACGCTTAACCGACTGAGCCACCCAGGCGCCCCTACTTGATCTTTTGATATTTTATTCACTCACTAGAATGACCTTGAGATTCATCCAAGTTGTTGAGTGAATCAATAGCTTATTCCTTTTTCTTGCTGAGTAGTATTCTATTCTGTGAATGTTTTGTTAGCCATCACCCGTTGGGGGACATTCTACTTGTTTCACCGAAATGTCTCTTCATGTCTTTTGCTCAGTTTCAGACTGGGTTGTTGGATTTTTACTGTTCTTTATATATTGTAGAGTCATGCTCATTTTAGATACATGTTTTACAAATATTTTCTCCCAGTGCATAATTTGTCTTTTTAGCCTCTTAACAGAGTCTCAGCGAAACATAAAAGTTCCTAATTTTTATGATGTCTAATTTATAGATTTTTTTCTTTTATGAATCATGCTTTCTGCCATGTTTAGACTCGATTTCCTCACCAATTTCCAAGCTCAGAAGATTTTTGTTATCTTCTACAAGTTTTATGTATTTTATTGAGTTCATTTAAAATTAATTTTTGGGGCGCCTGGGTGGCGCAGTCGGTTAAGCGTCCGACTTCAGCCAGGTCACGGTCTCGCGGTCCGTGAGTTCGAGCCCCGTGTCAGGCTCTGGGCCGATGGCTCGGAGCCTGGAGCCTGTTTCCGATTCTGTGTCTCCCTCTCTCTCTGCCCCTCCCCCGTTCATGCTCTGTCTCTCTCTGTCCCAAAAATAAATAAAAAACGTTGAAAAAAAATTTTTTTTAAAAATAAAATTAATTTTTGTACAAGGCGTGAGGATTAGGTTGAGGGTGTTTTATTTCGGGCCTATGGCTCTCCAATTGCTCAAATATCATTTGTTGAGAAACAGTCTTTCCTCCATTGTATTTCTTTTGAACCTTTGTCAAAATCAGTTGGCTGTGCTTATGTGGGTCTATTTCTGACTTCTCTATTTTGTTCCATTAATCTATATGTCTACCTCTCAGCCAACAACACCGGGTACCTATTACTGTGGTTGTATTGTAGTCTTTAATTATTGGGTAGTGTAATTCTTTAAAAAAAATTTTTTTAGCTCCAGGAACGTCGTGTGGTACAAATTGTATGCATGTTTCCTTAGATTTTTAACAAAGTCAACTTTTTGAGAGGTTGTAAATGATATTTAAAATGTAATTTTAGGGGCGCCTGGGTGGCTCGGTTGGTTGGGTGTCTGACTTCGGCTCAGGTCATGATCTCACGGTCCATGGGTTCGAGCCCCGCGTCAGGCTCTGTGCTGACCGCTCAGAGCCTGGAGCCTGTTTCAGATTCTATGTCTCCCTCTCCCTCTGCCCCTCCCCTGTTCATGCTCTGTCTCTCTCTGTCTCAAAAATAAATAAACGTTAAAAAAAATGTAATTTTAGGGGCACCTGGGTGGCTCAGTCGGTTGAGCATCTGACTTCGGCTCAAGTCATGATCTCACAGTTCTTGGGTTCGAGTCCTGCTCTGTGCTGACAGCTCGGAGTCTGGAGCCTGCTTCAGATTCTGTGTCTCCCTCTCTCTCTACCCCTCCCCCCTCTTGAACTCTGTGTGTGTGTGTGTGTCTCTCTCTCTCAAAAATAAATGAACATTAAAAAATTTTTTTAAATGTAATTTTAATGAACCACAGTTTCATTGAGAATATGTAAAAATACAATGGATTTTTATATGATTACTGTTCATCCTGTGGCCTTACTATAAACGCTTAATAATTCTAGGGTTTTTGTATTTTGGTAAATTTTTTGGAATGATTTAAGTAGACAGCCATATCATCTGATAGGTTTAGCCCTTCCTTTCCAATATGTATGGCTTTTCTTTCCATTCCTTGTTGTTTTGACTACAGCTTTCAGTATTATTTTGATTAACAGTGTTGCCAGCACTCTTGCTTTATATTTGACTATCAGAGGAACACATTCGGTGTTTTCAACATTTAATATGGTGTCAGTTGTAGGTATTTGATATGGAATAAATCAGTTTTCCTCTTAATCCCTTAAATAACTGCATTGAGTATTCATGGATGACAAAAGTGCTTCTTAACTGCATTCCTTTTCTTTCTCTAAGTCTCTCAGAGAAGCCACACTTTTGACTCTTACAATTTTGTTTTTAAAGTTTTGTTATTGGGGTGCCTGGGTGGCTCGGTCGGTTAAGCGTCCAACTTCGGCTCAGGTCATGGTCTCACGGTCCGTGAGTTCGAGCCCCGCGTCAGGCTCTGTGCTGACGGCTCAGAGCCTGGAGCCTGCTTCTGATTCTGTGTCTCCCTCTCTCTCTGACCCTCCCCCATTCATGCTCTGTCTCTCTCTGCCTCAAAAATAAATAAACGTTAAAAATAAAAATAAATAAATAAATAAATAAATAAATAAATAAGGTTTTGTTATTGAAGTATGGTGAGCACACCATGTTATACTAGATTCAGGTGTATAACATAGTGATTTGACAATTCTATGCATTTCTCAGCGCTCAGCATGATAAATGTAGCTGCCATCTGTTATATGATACGATTATAACCTTGAATCTATTCCCTATGCTGTACTTAAATCTGTATCTTTATATAAATGGCTTTCTTCCCCCTAACCTTTGGCGACATACTTAGAAAGCTATGCCTCATCTTAAACTTGTTCTATAATTCATCTAAATGAATTGTTACATAATTTTCGAAAAGCACTACTCTGACCTAGAGCGTATTATGCTAAGTGAAATAAGACAGAGAAAGACAAGTACCATATGATTTCGCTTACATGTGGAGTCCAAAAAAAAAAAAAAAGACAAAACAATGGAACAAACAAAAAAATGGAAGCAGACGCATAAATACAAAGAACCAACCGGTGGCCGCCCAAGGGGAGAGGGGTGGGGGAGATGGGTGAAATAAATGAAAGGGAATAAGAGACACAAGCTGCCAGTTCTCAAATGGTAAGTCATGGAGATGAAAAGTACAGCGTAGGAAATATAGGCAATAATATTGTGATAGCATATGGTGACAGGTGACTCTACTGACCATGGTAAGCGCTGTCTACTGTGCGGAATCACTATGCTGTACATCTGAAATGAATATAACATTGTATGTCAACCACACTTCAATTTTTAAAAAGTGGATTTTCGGGGCACCCGGGTGGCTCAATCAGTTAAGCGTCCGACTCTTGATTTCAGCTCAGGTCATAATGTCGTGGTTCGTAGATCAAACCCCACAGTGGGCTCCATACTGACAACAAGGAGCCTGCTGGGGATTCTCTCTTCCTCTCTCTCTCTCTCTCTCTGTCCCTCCTTGCCCCCCTCTCAAAATAAATAAATATTACAAAAAGTGGATTTCTTATTTTTTTTTTAAAAAAGCACTATTCTTTCAGAATTATTAAGTGATGGGGGTGGGTAGATGGGTCACCCTTACCCATCCCCTGCCACCCCTCCCCCAGATAAGCCTTGTCAGGGGAAAGGATGCTGGGGTGGGGTGAGGGTCAAGGTCTTCTATTGTGATTATTACTAACATTTTTTAATGTGTTCCACATAGTATCTGCAACCCTTAGTTTCCTTGTGTAGAAACTTTTTTTACTGGCTTGGAAAATGTAATGCTTAGGGCCTTCTAAGATTCCATAAATTCTTTGCCTTAAGATTCCATAAATTATATTCAGATTCTAGCTTAAAAATATATATATAAAAGCTGTTGCAGCCACCGATTAATTCTCTTCCACACAAAATGATGAAACCCACACAAAATATGCCTTAGCAGGAGTTTGAAATCTTACTAACAACAACAACAAAATATGATTCTACTCTGTAGTGGCCATTAAATCAAGATGGTTGCATGAAAATTCCCTGCCTCTGTCCATTCTGCTTCCAAACAGCAGTGAATAAACAGCAGCCCCCTAGAGTCCTCAGAGAGGGTGCCCCGGCCCGGCCACACAGCAACAGATCCAGTGGCTGAGCTGTGACTTCATCCTGGACATGCTCCCTCTGCCATCTCCTCTCTGTCAACATTCTCTAGGATTCCTCCGTATCCTCCCTAAAAAAAATTATTCTGTACTCCACCATATTGATCTTGTCTCTTATTTTCTGTCTTCTGATGGCTTGACACCTGCAGTCTTGCTGACTCTGGAGGGACCGTCCCTACAGGGTTGATCCATTCCGAGATCGTGAACAACTAGCCTGAGCGCAAGCCCTTTACACACAAGCCAACCAATCCAGACCCACACGCCAACCACCTTCTCCGTGGGGATCTCACTGTCCCTCTGCCCTAATCACCCAGGACCAGAAACCAGGCAACCAGGTAAAGCCAATCTGTTGGCTTTACTACACCTAAATAATAATATAAGCCATAGGAAACACCCCACTTCCTTCCTGTTCCCCGAAGGGCCTATACAAGATGGATACCGAGGCATGCTCTGTCCCCACATCCCTAAGAGAGCTTTTGACACTGACCTCTACGTGGTCATCCCGTTGACTGGGTCTGCTGAGGCAGTGAACTCAGGTTGGCTGCACTTTTGCAGCTACCGCTGTTAGTGGCAGTAGGAGACCTACATAGGTCTCTTCCTGGATTGTATTCCTCACTTTTGCTTCCACAGTAAGTCCAAAGCCCCCTCTCGAGTCTTATGTGGAATTTTGCCTCTACGTTACTTACTGCTTGGAATAAGAAGACAATACATTCACCCCCTTCTTCTCTCTGCACTTGCCTTCCTGGGTTTGCAGGTCTGGGCCCTCCATCTGAGCTGCAAATCCCTACTCAGTCCCTCTAGCAGGCCCACATGATGCCTCCTTGCAGGTCCCGCCATGTGCTCTGGGCCAGGCAAATAGCACCCAACACCCAGCATGGTAAAGAGAGGAGGCCCCGCAGGTGGAGTCAGCTTCCATAGGCATGTCAAGACCTCCAAGTGGCCAGCAGGACTGAAACCTTGACTCGTTAGGCCATCAGTGAGTCAACAGCCCTCACAGAAACTCAAAGCACCAAGCACAGATCCTAGAAACACGGACTACTTGACATCCTACAGTCGGACAACTTGTTTCCATTTCTACAGCCAAAGGAACTCACACCCACCTCGTGTCTCAAGTCAACCTCTGCCCATGCTGGGGGGGTGGGGGTCAGTGCACCGAGTCACTAAAATTTTACCTTGACAAGTATGGCCCTTTACAGACCGCAGATTTCTCCCAGATGCTGTCTCATTTCATCCATAGAAACAACTGGAAAACAGTCATGCGGCGACACAAAGCAATGGTTGATGACACTACTATAAAAGTTAAGTTTTCTGATGAGTTGGGCAAAATACTGAGGAAGAGAAAGAATTTACAGTAAAACCTGGGGTTGCGAGTAACTTGTTCCGCGATGTTCCGCACGATGAGGAAGAATTTCTAATTAATTTCATTTAATTTTTTAAGTTTATTGATTTATTTTGAGAGAGAGAGAGAGAGAGAGAGCGCGCAAGCACTAGTGGGGGAGGAACAGAGAGAGGGAGAGAGAAAATCCCAAGCAGGCTCTGCACTGCCAGCCGGTGTCCAATGCGGGGCTCACACTCACGAACCACGAGATCATGACCTGAGCTGAAATCGAGAGTTGGATGCTTCACCAGCTGAGCCACCCAGGTGCCCCTCTAATAAATTTTTACTTGATAAACGAGGTGTCTTGCAATACGAGTAGTAGTTGATGCTGAATGTCACATGATCACAATTGAGCCAATGGTTCTTCTCTCTCTCTCTCTCACTGCAGAGGAGGAGGAGAAAAAGGCAGAGGAATCCTTCACTTCAAATGAGATTAGGGAGATGTGTAAAATGTGGGAAACAGTGCAAAATTTTGGAGAAAAAACGCCACCTGAGTAAGGCTGTAGCCGTGCGAGCGATGAATCTATTTAACGACAATGCAATGTCACATTTCCGCAAAATCTTCCAAAGGAGGCAAAAGCAAGTGTCATTGGATAGGTTCCTTGTTAAAGTTGCACGGAAAGAAAAAGATTCCGTTGAGCCAATAGATAGCAGTGATTTCATTAGTGATAGTGAAAGTCGTCCTACACAATAATCCTCCTCTCCCGTCTCCCTCACGCCAGCCACAAAAGTTTTCAAAGGGGGGCGCCTGGGTGGCTCAGTCGGTTAAGCGGCCGACTTTGGCTCAGGTCATGATCTCGCAGTTCGTGAGTTTGAGCCCCGCGACGGGCTCTGTGCTGACAGCTCAGAGCCTGGAGCCTGTTTCAGATTCTGTGACTCCCTCTCTCTGCCCCTCCCCCGTTCATGCTCTGTCTCTCTCTGTCTCAAAAATAAATAAACGTTAAAAAAAAAAAACTTAAAAAAAAAGTTTTCAAAGGTAAGTGCAGGTGAATTTGTTCATTTTCATGTTTTGTATTTCCTTTATTATTTTCTATTATGTTACGGTGTTGTAATCATTTTTATATGACTATTTTGGGGTTGTGGAATGAATCATCTGAGTTTCCATTACCTCTTATGGGGAAATTCGCTTTGATATACCAGTGCTTTGGATTACAAGCATGTTTCCAGAACAAATTATGCTCACAAACCAAGGTTTCACTGTATGTAGTTTTAAAAATCAATCAATTCGTACTATGACAGTGGTTATCTTCTATGCAGCCCAAGTTTTTCTCAAGATCAGAAGAGTTCTTTAATAATAATGACTATTGGTTATATATGCCTAATGATTTATAGTTTACAAAGTATTTCCATGTCCATTCTCTTATTTAATTCTTGCCAAAAAAAAAAAAAAACTAATGCAAGATTGGTGTTTTATCCTCATTTTATGAATGAGGAAATTGAGGCCCAGGGAGTCTGCATTCTTGGCTAGGCATTCATTACCGGTTTAATTAAAAGAATTGTTCTAAAGTTGGAAATGAAAAAACAAGCTCATTTATGGCCTCATTACAAAGTTCATCTCTGGTTACCTGTTTGTATGTTTGTTTTTTGAGTTTATTTATTTACTTTGACAGAGTATGAGAGAGGGAGGGGGAGAGAGAGAGGGGAAGAGAGAATCCCAAGCAGTCTCCGTGCTGTCAGTGCAGAGCCTGATGAGGGGCTCGATCTCCCAAACCGTGAGATCATGACCTTAGCCCAAATCAAGAGTCAGAGGCTTAACCAACTGAGCTACCCAGGCGCCCCTGGCTACCTGTTTTCAATCACTCCTCTGAATTCGGTCCTTAGGACCCCTTCCCCACTGCAGTGGACCAGGCACAATCTTGGGACACTCTTGTCTGAGAAGATGGAGACACGACCCCACCCCTGGTGGGAGGTGGGGGGGAGGAGAAGATGGGGAGGTGGCTCAGGCAGCAGGGGCACCATCTACAAAGTGTTCCCTCACTGAAACACACACCTTTGGGGAAAATCACACGATGCGCAAAACCCAGAAAATGCACAAAAGAAACCCAAGCTTCCAATAAAACCGAGTGAGAAAAGTAGTCTCACCCCATGCGAGTGTTTTTGGAGTATGATGTCGTTACTCGGGTTAAGGGCTTGTATCCAGAGCAACTCAAACATTTGTACATTACGCATTCATCTCCTCATCCCGTGACCGCTGCTGCCAGCATCATGCTGAAGATTCACAAGGGCACACACCCTCCCCGCGGGTCACAGCGAGTGGCAATGGCAGACCCCACCGTGACCAGAGAGGGAGGATGCGTGGCCTGCCTTGACTCTCCTGTGGTGGGCAGGGAAGTGGCCCTTCAGGGTAGGAGCAAAGGGACAGAAAGGCTCAGGGCTGTGCTCACTCCCTGGAGGCGTCGCCTCTCCAGAGTTGCTCCTGGTTCAGTGTCAGGAAAGATTCTGTGCTTTGGCTTATTTTAGTGGACGGTTCCGTTCCAGGTTGAGACCATTTCAATAGGCAGGCGAGCCTTGAGATGTTTGGACATTAATTATTTGTTCTCTGCACGCTTCCCATCCCCTCTGTGCCTGTAGCTATGCCAGAACCTGGGTGCCGGGAGAGATGGAGGTCAGACTGGATGAGAGGGTAAAAATCAATCCGAAATTCACATTCCCCCTGGGAGAAGGGAACCTATAATTAGGGATTTTTTTTTAAACAAGGTTGATTTCATGCATCACACACAGCCTGAGGCCGTGCGCATGGTGGTTACAAGAGGGAGAGAACACACAGCCAGGGCTGTTGAGTCTTGGCCCCCCACCCGCACCCCAATCCCTCCCCACCAGCCACGGGAAAGCAGCTGAGCCTCTGGAAGCAGCAAACACCCTAAATAGAAAATTTCACACGTGTGGTCGGCAGATTTTCAAAAGAAGAAATAATAAAGTACTTGTGATAGCAAATAGCCTTCCTTGTATTATTTTTCAAAGCCTGCTGGATTTAACCCCCTGTGGCTTCTGGGCTGCTCCAGTGAACTCATAAACAATAACATTATTCTACCGCCTTAAGAGGCTTTTGACCATCTTTGTAGTAAGGTTAGGAAAAATACTCTTCCCTGAAGTTGAGGGCTTTAGCGGCCCCTGGTTCAATTTCAATTCAAACAATTAAAGCAATTGTACAGTTCCAGCTGCGCTATTTGTTGGAGCAGCTGTAACAAAGTGCCACAGCCCGGTCGGCTTAAACAACGGAATATTATTGTGTCATAGAGCTGGTGGTTCAGGTCCAAGGTCAAGGTGTAGTTTCCTTCTGAGGCCTCTCTCCTTCGCTTGTTGATGGCTGTCTTCTCCCTGTCTGTTGATGTGGTCTCTGTGTATGTCTGTATCCTAATCTATTTTTTTTTTAATTTTTTTAAACATTTATTTATTTTTGAGAGAGATCAAGAAACCAAGTGTGTGTGAGGGAGGGGCAGAGAGAGAGAGAGAATCTAAAGGAGGCTCCAGGCTCTGAGCTGTCAGCACAGAACCTGATGTGGGGCACGAACCCACCAGCCATGAGATCCTGATCTGAGCCGAAGTCGGAGACTTAAACAACTGAGCCACCCAGGTGCCCGTAATCTCCTATTCTTATAAGGACACCGATCGTGTTGGATTAGGGCCCATCCGAAAGACCCCATTTTATACTTAATCACCTCTTTAAAGACTTTAGATCCAAATACAGTCACATTCTGAGGTCCTGGGGGTTAGAACGTCAACATATATAACTTGGGAAGGGACACCCTTTGGCCCATATCGCCAACCCTAACCTATTGTTTCACGCAATCTGTATGTTTCTCCCTCCATACAAATGGATGCCTACACAGAATCCTGCGTTTCCCCTTTGTATTATTATGAGTATTATTTGCATCTGCAAATTGCTCTTTTGCAACTTAGCTGCATTTTTCTTTGAACTATAAAAGTGGTAAACCATAACATATTCTTGGGCGTTGGGGCTTTTCCAATTCCTCAAACATACACGCAAGACGAAACAAAAGCAGAGCCCCACCTAGTGGGCAGGCGGTCTGGCAGGGCTGTTGCCTGGCCGGGTGTCAGCCTGGGCTCTGCCAGGTGATACCGTGCAAGCTTGGGCAATCGGGACTTGGTCTTCCCAAGCGTCGGTTCCCCCTCTTTGGAATCACGCTACCCTATGAGGACTTAAGGACCACCCAATGAGCAAGGCAATTAAAGCACAGGAGGTGAGAGTCACATCTTTGTAAATGGCATTTTTCTGCGAACCTTCACAGTACCGTATGGCCCAAATCGACTCCACTTCCAAAAATGCTAAACGAAGCTTTCCTGCTACTGACCAGACAGGGTTAACCTTGAGACTTGCTTAGCCGTTCATCCCCAAACATAAGGTCCTCCCCAAACTGCTGTGTGAGACCGCAGTTCTTGATGCCCCTGATGCTGTGAGTCAGGGATGCCGCAGAGCACAGCGGGGATGATGTGTCTCTGCTCCCCGATGTCCAGGCCTCCAGGGAGACTTCAATGGCTGCAGCTGGAAATGTGCACAGCCATCCTCTCTTACTGAAAGTTGCCCTGCTGGAAACTTCCCACACCTCTGCTACCTAGACTGGGGAGACTGGAAAGTTCGGCTCAGTGGGGCTCCGTGGGGGCTGGGTAGACACGGACTCCCCATGGGGCCTGGGCTTCCCTCGGCCCGGGGGCCTCAGTGTTCCCAACCCAAGTGTCCTGGTGAACGGAGCGGAAACAGCATCGCCCCTCATCACCCAGCCACCCCTGCCATTGTATAGGTTGAAAAGCAAGAGTCACGAGTCGCTCAAATTCAAGAGGAGGGGCCATAGACCCTAACTCTCCGTGGGGGAAGTGTTTACAGCAATATTTAGTAAACCACCACAAGACTGTTGGGCAGAAGGAGTGAGACGGACCAGGACACTGGAGAGAGGAAAGCTGCCGCCATCTTGGCTTGGGCAGAGGTGAGGCGAGCACCCCGGCGTTGAGGAGTGTTGCCCTGCTCTCCTGGAAACTGAATGCATTGTTTTATGCCTTCCAAATACGTGCAGGGTCCTCCACCGTTCGGGGCCTCGGTTCCCCCATCCATTAAATGAAGGGGTTGAAATGGTTGATCTTTAAAGTCTCCTGGGAGGCTCAGTCAGTTAAGTGTCAGACTCCTGATTTCGGCTCAGGGCCTGATCTCAGGATCTGGTGAGTTCAAGCCCCGCAGTGGGGTCTGCGCTGACCACAAGGGGCCTACTTAGATTCCTCTCTCTCTCTCTCTCTCTCTCTCTCTCTCTCTCTGTCTCTCTCCACACCCCCACTCGTGCTCTCTCTCTCTCAAAACAAACTTATAAAAAGAGCCTGGGGAAATACATTGTCTCTCACATATAGATGACATACAGGATGCATAAGCAGCCCAGCATATTTTACTACTCGATTTGAGCACTGGGTTTCCTGTGTTCCTAAAACGCCATGCTGGCTTACCTTTTCTGAGAGATTCCAGAAAGTTGCTCACTTGGACACGGTTTCCCACCGGAGCAGCGCCCCCCATAAGCACCTACTATCTACCTCACGAGCGCAACAAATACAAAACTCTGCCGTCTGTCACAAGGATTGTCCTTTACAGGCCATGTCCCCCAGGAGCTGGGTTGGGGGGTGTAGGGTGGAAGGATCAAGCACCATGACTTCCCCAGCTTTTCAGTGCCCTCTTCCTTCCCTCTCAGCGATGCTCCCACCCCACCACTAGCATTGTGTTTATACAAGGAGCGAGACAAATGTGCATTGGATGATGCCATAGGCTTGTCACCCTACCCCTCCTCTCCTTCCCTGAGGCTCTCCCAGCCCAGCCCCCTGCTCTCCTGGTCTCAGGCTGCAAATGCCCCAGCAACTCAATTCCCGGGGCCCCGGGCTCTCACCCACAGTGAGAAGAAGCGAGAAGGCAGGTACATTTCCCCCGCCACCCTGGCAGCATCCGTCACCCTGTCCGGGGCTTCCTTCGCTCTGCCGGCCACTCCTGTTTACACGGGGATAACACAGCCAGACCCTTTCGGGCACGATGCCAACACAACCACCTCGATTCTTCCAGCCCCCAATATGGATCAGCGTTGCTTGATTAAGCACATCTGTTTAAAGTCAAAGCCTCGTTAATATCCACGGTTGTAAGCCCGTTTCACTTGGATAACTGCTTGCCTTATTATTTGATTTGATTTAGTCCTCTGCCCAGCTGCCATCCTAAGTCTCCTCTCCACTTAATTTAGCATCCAAACTAGATGTGTCTGTCTGGTCACACGTCAGGTCTAGAGGAACACCAAGTCTGGAGAGCCCTCTGGGCTCATTTTTGCCATCTTCCAAAAACGTCCGTCCTTTCTCTCCTGGGTGGAGGATATTTTAACCCTGAAAGAGGAAGGGAACAAAACAAGACACGAAAGGGCAAATAGAGACTTGTCTCCTACTCAGGCCAGGAAGGAAACTGTCCTCAGTGCATGGAACTCAAGTCTATGCCGGGCCGGGCCTCTTCCAGGGGCTGTCACTGACACTTCACAAGATTGTTGGGACAGTCTTCCCATGGAGAGATGGGAGTGGGGGTGGGGATGGTGCTTCTCACATTCTAGTCTGATTCGTACTGTTGACGTCATCTCTGCAAGGTCACAGCTCACACCTGCCATCTCTGGTGGAATGCAGGATTCTGTCCATCTCCCTCTGGACGCCTACCCCTCTCGAACTTCTTTGGAGAACATCCCCCATGCTAGGCACTATCCTGGCTAACCTTCTCCGCACAACCCTGGGTGTCACAGTTTTCCAGATAAGAACACAGTGGGGGGAAGACTCACTCCTGGGCTGCCCCCCTGCTCATCTCTAGACCAGTGACTCTCAAAATTATGGGGTGGTGGAGACAGAGTGCTGTCTCCTGCTAGAGGGTTCTGATTCTCCTCTCCTGAGGCTTTCTCCCTCCCCTCAAATCTCCTTAGGAAATGATTACCAAGGGGCCACCGTTCCAGGGAGAACCTGATGTGTCCTTCAAGAGTCTGGAGAACATGCGGGAGGATTCTGCAGGTGGTGAGGGGTGTATGAACTGGAGGGGCCTGTCTTCCCCCTTAGCCTGTACTCTCTAAGGACGTACTGGGGACAATGTGTAGGAAATTAATGTCCACTCATCTCAATTCTTCTGTTGCAGATATTGAGGTGAGCCCTAAAAGTCAACATTCTACAGGAAGGGATGGAGCACAAAAACTCTTTCTCCCTGCAGATCAATGCCACGGAAATCTAGGCAATGGAGTGGCAGCGTGTGTCCCCCTCCCCGCCCCATGCCAACAAGCCTGCCCCCCCGCCCCAAGGGACCCAAGATGGTGCTAGCGACTATGCATCATCGCAGTGCTTTCTTTCGTCAAACAATTTTTTGGCCGTTTCATCAAAATCTAAGTGCATCCATTGAGTCTCGCCACCCATGGGGACTCCATCCGTCCCATGTGACCCAGTGGGGAAAAAGATGGTGAGACGTGCTGGTCTAGGGAATTTCTGGAGGCTCTCTTCTGACCTGCAGTGGGGGAGAGGGGCCCGCCTTGGAGCGGGGTAGCAAGACGGTGCCCCTCACCCCCCACCTGCACACACAGCTTGAAAACCAAAACAAAAGGGAGGACTCTTCAAATCATCACAGAATCGCCTCCAGACGACACTGAAAAGCTGCCGAAGTTGCTTCCCAGTGGTGAGGAGCAGAGAGCGTTGTATTGGGGATTGAAATGAGTCAGGGATGCTGAGACACAGCCCTGTGCTCTGCCAGAGGTGGTCCTGAGCACCAGGCCCAAAGAACCACCAGCATCAGGTTCCTTTTTTTTTTTTTTTTTTTAATGTTTATTTATTTATTTTGAGAGAGAGAGAGAGTATATGAGCAGAGGAGGGACAGAGAGAGAGGGAGACAGGGCATCCCAAGCAGGCTCCACGCTGCCAGTGCAGAGCCCGACGTGGGGCTCGGACCCACGAACTGTGAGATCATGACCTGAGCCGAAGTCAAGAGTCAAATGCTTAACTGACTGAGCCACCCAGGCCCCCCGGTCCTGTGTATTTTCTATGGGGATGAGAGGAGGTCTCGAACCTATTTCTCACAAACAATACAGAAGAGATTTAGGTCAATTGTCCATGCCACTAAATGAAGCTGGGTACTGATGGAGATTATGAGAAAGCCAAAACTCCGAAGCCAGAAGGCAATTTGGGATTCTACTCTTACTGCCACCATGAGGTCTTTGATTTGACAAACATGCACTTTATGTTTCTAAGTATTTATTTAAATTCCCATGAGTTAACATACAGTGTAATATTAATGTCAGGGGTACATATAGGGATTCAACACTTCCATACGTCACCTGGTGCTCATCAAGACAAGTGCCCTCCTTCACCCCCATCACCTACTTTACCCATCCCCCCACCCACCTCCCTCCTGGTAACCATCAGTTTGTTCTCTATAGTTGAGTCTGGACAAATGTACTATACCCAAGAAACCACACTAAGGTTTATCCCAGTGCCAAGAGGATTTGAGATTTTGCTCCATAGGAAATACGACCCTGATGGGTTGGTAGTAAACCTATGCACCTGTCAGATTACCCTCTGCCTACAACCTTCCCCCCCCGCCCCTTACCCTGGTAGCTACCACTGTATCCCATCTGTTCTAACACTTGCCTTTGGTCCTGAACAAGGCTTCCTGTACTGACCTTCACCACCCAGCCAGCAGGATTTCTCCATTAATGACCCAGCATTGTCTAGCATCGCTGTTGCTATGGTGACAGTCACTCATGAATACACTACAAGAAAAATAGCCCACACGCTAGCAGGTGCATAGTCCTGGCACGGCATACTGGTACTGGCTTGTAAAGTTTTCTAGTTTCCCCCAAGACTTTTCTTTCCCCCAAGACTTAAAATTAGGAACCAATGTAACTGCTAAGAACACGATTCTCCTAGCAACCAGAGAAATGCTATTCCCTCCTGTTGGGGAAGTTAAAAATAACATTGCTTGTACCACTGTAACCAGCTGGAATCTCCAAATTATGTCCCGGAACATCCTCCTGGTCATAGCAGATAGCACCTATCGTCAAGGTGACCTTTCTAAGGCACAAATGTCATTCGGCTGCACAGAATCATTCAGGCTTCCTCTTTCCCGAGTGGGAGAAAGGTCGTATTCACCTTGGGCCTTGTGAGCGGGGGCAGGGTTCCCTTCTTACCCATTCCCAGCAAGGCATCAACGTTCTAGGCATAAGCAATCGCTCGAGATTCTCTGCAGACCTTGTGCCTGCCAGCCTGGATGCCTGCCCTCTCCCCTTCCTCCCTCCCTCTTTCCCTTCCTGTTGATATAATTAACATACAATAAAATTTAAAAATCCCAAGGGATCAGTTCAATGAGTTTTGACAATTAACGTATGCAGGGCAAGATACCAAACATTTCCAGTGTTCTAGAAAGTTCTCTCGTGTCCCTCTCCAGACAATCAACCATCCCCCAACCCAGAGGCAACCATTTTCTGACCTCTATTTCCACAGATGAGTTTTGTCTGCTCTGAAACTTCATAAATGGAATAGTATAGAAAATATTATTG
The DNA here is from genome assembly GCF_028018385.1 of Neofelis nebulosa. Lineage (NCBI taxonomy): Eukaryota > Metazoa > Chordata > Mammalia > Carnivora > Felidae > Neofelis > Neofelis nebulosa. The sequence continues at coordinate 1,869,458 of NC_080794.1, read as the reverse complement.
GGTGTATTCCATTGTGTGAATATGGCACCATTTAAAAATTGACTTCTGTTGATGGACATTTGAGGTGTTTTCAGTTTGAGATTATCATGAATAAGACTCCTTAAGAATATTTCTTTGCTAGCCTTTTTGTGGAAAATCATTTATTTCTCTTGGGCAAATGCCTAGAAGTGGAATTGCTGGGTCATGGGGAAGCTGTATGCTTAACTTTATTACAGACTGCCAGATGGTTCTCCAAACTGCTTGTACTGTTTGACTCTTCCATCATCGTAGACTAGAGTCCAACTTCTCCACACCCCCACTAACATTTGGTATTGTCATTGTTGTTGTTGTCTTAATTTTGCCATTCTTGGTGGGCGTGTAACAGTATCTCATTGTGCTTTTAATTTGCATTTTTCTGACAATTAATAACCTGAGTATATCTGAGTACATTCTCATGTACTTACGGGCCACTTCCATATCATCTTTGGTGAAGTATCTGTCCAATGTCTTTGTCCATTTAAAAAACTGAATTGTTAAAAAAAAAAAACAACAAAAAACTGAATTGTTTATCTTCTCATTAATTAATTTGTTAATAATATATTCTGGATATATGTTCTGCAAATAGATTTTCCCTATCTGTGGTTTGTCTGCTCGTTTTCCGAATGGTAACTTTGATGGGCAGGAATTTTTAATTGTGAGGAAGTCCACTTCATCAGTTACTTTCTTGTTACGGTTTGTCATTTTTGTGTCTTGTCTCAACACTCTATATCTAACTGAAGGTTGCAAAGAATTTCTCTTCTATTTTCTTCTAGAAGATTTGTGGTTCTGTTTTTCTCATATAGACTTTTGATTCATCTCGAATTATTGTTTTATTTGTTCAGTGAGACAGGAGTTGACGTTATTTTTTTCCTCATAAGAATATTCAGTATTTCAGCACTATCTGTCGAAAGATTTTCCTGTCACCACTAAATTATTTTGGTGCCCTTGTCTAAAATGAGTTGACTACAAAAGTATAGGTCTATTTCTGGACTCTTCCTTCTGTTCCATTGACCTGTGTGTCTATTCCTATGCAATAGCATGCTGTCTTGATTATTGGGTTTATAGCAAGTCTTGAAATCATGTAGTGTAAGTTCCTCCACACGCTTCCACTTTGTCAAGATAATTTTGGCACTTCTGGCACTTCCTCTGAATTTCCATAAAAATTTTAGGATTAGATTTTCTATTTCTTCCCCCAAACCTGCTGTAATTTTGGTAGACACTCCATTGGAACTATAGATCAATTTAGAGCAAATTAACATTTTTAAAACATTGACTCTTCTAATCCATGAATATGGTATATCTCTCCACTTGTTTATATCTTCTTTAATTACTCTCAAAAATGCTTACAGTTTCCAGGGTAAAATTCTTGCTTATCTTTCATTAAATTCACTCCTAGATATTTGATTTTGTAAATGCTATTGAAAGAGTATTATTTTATTTTTCAATAAAATAAAATAATTTATTACTTCACCTGTGTACTTTGGCATGTACAGTTTCAGACACAGGGCATGACTTCCTCCTTGTCTGCATACACACTTGCTACCCCTTCTTCCAGGCATCACCCTCTGTAGGAAGCCTGACTCTGTTTTCCTGGCCTGAGTTAGTAATCTCATTTCTGTGTTATGATAAAGATCTGTGTGGTTTCATGATAATGCAAAGATCCTGCCATATTTAACTAGGTGTTTATTGTCTGTCTCCTAACTAGACCTTGAGTTCTTTGAGAGCAGCAGCTGTGTCTTCAATCTCTTTTCACAATATCAAGTGAAACAGTCAGCCTATAGACTCACAAGTTAAACAAGGACATCTTAAAGTGGTAAAGAATCTCAGATGTTGTCATGTTCAATACTCTACATAAAACTCCACTATATTGTTGCATGGCCAGAATGCAGCGAACCTGTCTAATTTGGGCTATGGTAGATATGATGCACTTTATGTGCTCTTTGTGTCCATTAACAGTAGACCCATGGAAGAGGCTTCCATTGAAACTAAGAAACATTCTGGATTCCCTACTTGCATAGTAAAGATCTAGTGCCAAATCTACTTGGATAATACTGCCTCCCCTTTGTTCTTTGGTTGTAAGCACAGTTCAAACATTCTAATTCCTTATCTATTAAACGTGTCCAATTGGTACCATTTAATGTTTTAGAAAGTTTTATCATTACATTTCCACAATTAGTATGTAATATTTGCATGATTTTTTTTTCAAATGTTTATTTAAATTCCAGTTAACATACAATGAAATATTGGTTTTAGGAATAGAACCCAGTGATTCATCACTTACAACACCCAGTGCTCATCACCAGTGCCCTCCTCAATACCCATCACCCATTTAGCCCACCCCCCACCCACCTCTCTCCATCAACCCTCAGTTTGTTTTCTATCATTAATATTTGCTATTCACCAATTCTAGGTGTGAGAAATTGTAGCTGCATGAAACTTCTTGTTCTGCCACTCATCAGGTGTTTAATTTTGTCTCTACATACCTAAGGAGAAATGTATGAGTGTGTTCATTGTGTAAATCACGCATTTATTACGTTGATGGAAATGTGGTTGTTCATCTCTAGGAACTGGAGGGGTGCAGTGTATTAAATGCATTTTACGGTGTACTAGACAGCAGTTAGAACTGGGGAATTAGATGCATACAATATGGATAGATCTTAAGAGCAGTGTCAATGGGGAAAAGAAATATATAACATACAAATTTTGTGTAAATTAAAAATTCATCACACATCAATAAAAACGCATCAAAGTGGCAAACTTCATTTTTGAAAAATACATTCAAACAAAAAGATCCACCAGAATTGTTTCAGGTATAGAAGGGTGCATTACAGGAGCAGAAATAGGGGATAAAGGAAAATCAATCCGTGAACCGAGGAAGAGTCCAGCAGGTCGCTAGCAATAATATGCTGTGAAATGAGGGGCTTGAGAAACTCAAGTTTCCATTTTTAACAGCTGAAAGAAGAGCAATTTAAAAAGGTAAAAATCAGATTTTGAGGGGATTAAGTGAGGTAATTCATGAAAAGCACTTAGCAAGTGCCCTAGCACATGGTAACTATTGACGAATTTTATTAAGCTAATATTAGTAGACTAATCTGTGCTAAAAAGCACCCTCCATGGGGGGCGGGACCTCCATTTTGTTCATGCCAGCATCTCGAGCACCAGAGCAGTGTCTGTCACGTTTGCAGGTGCTTGACAAATATTTGTTGAGGGAATAACAGGCACTGAGATACAACGATGGGCAAAAGCCATATTGCTTCCACCCTTATGGAGCTAACAGTTTGGAAGAGAGACAAACACCAATAAAAAAACATACATAAATAAATACACAATTGCAATTGTTTCTAAATGCAAGTGCTCGTGGTTCCCTGAGAGCCCATAATGGGGGTATTTAAATTGGTCAGAGCGATCAGAAAAAGCTTCCTTGAGCAAGGGACCTTTGAGTCACGGTGAGTAAGAATTAACTAGATAAAAAGAGGAAGATCATTCCAGACAGGAAATCTAGTATGTGCAATGTCCCTGTGGCAGACGAGAGCTTGGCAAATACAAGAGCCTGAAAGATAGGGCGAGGGGGCCTGGCAGGGCAGTGAGGCTGGAGAAGGAGGTGGGGCCAGACCAGGCAAGACCTCACCAGCCATGTCAAGGAACTTGCCTTTATTTTCTGAGCCATGGAAAGCTGATGAAAGGCTGTAAGAGCAGAGAGACACAATCAGATATTCGTTTTTAGAAGATGGTTCAGGCATCAGCTTTTAGTGTATGTGGCACTGGGCTAGTAGTGAAAGGACAGAGAAAAGTGACTAGATCGTCAACGTTGGCTGGGATTGTTAGCATTTGCGAACCATCGACCTAAGACATGGAACACACCTATTCAATGTGGTCGATTCCTAGATGTCAAGAAAAGTCTGAATCTATCTGGAATAATGCTGGGGCTCCTGGGAGGGGCTTATGGATCATAAGATGACCAAGACTGATTAAGAGCAAAGGCCGTTCCTCTGTCTCTCCTGATACTCTCCCACTGCTTGACAACTGGAAGGAGTTGGGCTTGATGAACATTTTATTCCAACTGTATACTTTCCAACTAGTTGGTGATGCTCCTGGCCTTGTTGATATGCAAATTCCTCACGTTTATCAACTCACCTTGGCCTCTGGTGCTGCCAACAGGCCCTGAGGCACCATAGCCTCTGACTGCCCATTTGCAGGACTTTCTTGACCACATTGGTCCAACCCACAGGCTACACACCCACCTGCCAAGAGGAGGGAGAGAGCACATGTTCTGCAATCTGTTTGTCACTCACCCAAGGGCCAAGCCAAAGAACACACTGAGCCCCTTGAGCTCTGTACCTCCCAGAACCATCCACATCTGCCCACCCTTGCCACACCCACCCTGAGGCAGGGCCACACCTGGCCTCCAGAACAAAGCCCAACTCCAAGCTCTCTCAAAACTCAGATTGGGTGCATAAACTTATGTTCTCACTTTTCTTTCTAAGGTACTTCACCCACCCCACCCTCCCCCTGAACTACACCCAGTGCAAAAAGCTGTCACTGTGAACCAAGCCATTGGCTCTCACCTTGCAACCACTCCATAAATGTTAGATCCTTCTTTGTACGCTTCCTACAGGGGAGACCCTCACTCTTTGCCACCGGATGCCTCAGTATTCATTCTCATAGAAGGCATCTTATGACCCCGTCAGGTTCTAAGAATCAAAACTACATGTGACATCTCCTTCTCAAAAAGGCATTCCGAAGAAGGCTGGTAGCAAATAGAAAATATCAGTAACTAGGAGAGGGGTCCCCTGAATGCTGTATGGTCCATCAGATACTTCTTTTTCTTCTCTTGGGTATCAGCTAATCTTCCTCCAGTACGGAATCCATCTTACACATTCATACATTCATACCCTGCCCCCCACCCCAGGGTGTGTCATTTTCCTCACTAACTCGGTGAACACATCAGTCATTCAGTGAATCACTTGGCAAATTTCCTAAGGACCCACTGGACACAAAGCCACCGTCGTGAACACAAAACTTCTGCAGGAAGGGCATATGCCCCAAAGCTCGAGAATTAGGAGACCCCTATTTCTGCACGGCCTCTTCAAATGCAGAGAGAAACACGTTTCAAGTCCCTGCTAACAAGGACAAGTTCCAGCCAGAGCTGACCTTCAGCTCACTCACCGGGAATCCAAGTCTTTGTCAGCCATGGGAGTCAGGGGCCAAGTTCTCTGCCAAATTACTAGTACAGTCTGGCCTGAAATGCCCTCTCTCTACGTGGGGATTCAAGTAGCTCCTGTCCCACTAACATCCACATATTGCATCCTACATTTCTCTACCTTGTACCCCACATTTGTCAATTTAAAAATGTTTAGGTGCTCCTTGGTGACTGAGTTAATGAAGCATCTGGCTGTTGATTCCAGCTCAGGTCATGATTCCAGGGTCATGGGATCAAGCCTCACGTTGGGCTCTGTGTTGAGTGTGGAACCTTCTAAGATCCTTTCTCTCTCCCTCTGCCCCTCTTCTCAGCTTGTGCTCTCTCTCTCTCTCTAAAAAAAAATTAAAATTAAAATTAAAAATTAAAATGACTAAAGTTCACAGCAGCATTATTCACACTCAAAAGGCAGAAATAAATCAAATGTCCATCAACAGATGAATGGGACGGAATGGAATATTATCCAGCCTTAAAAAAAAGAAGGGGATTCTGGGGCCGCCAGGGTGGCTCAGTCGGTTAAGCGTCCGACTTGAGCTCAGGTCATGATCTCATGGTTCGCGAGTTCAAGCCCCATGGCGGTCTCTGTGCTGACAGCTCAGAGCCTGGAGCCTGCTTCGGATTCTGTGTCTCCCTCTCTCTCTGCCTCTCCCCCACTCGCACTCTGTCTCTGTCTGTCTCTCTCTCTCTTAAATAAATTTAAAAAAAGGGGGGGGATTCTGACACAGGCTATATGTATCTCACATACACACACACATATAGAAATAGAGAGAGACCTCTATAAAGATACAGTTATATATATCATATGTATATCTCACAATGTAGATCATATATATATATCTCCAGCCTCTGCCCCTTGCTTGTCGGTAACTTTCTACTCCAACGCTGAGAAACCTAGCTCCCATCAACTCCCATCCACTCACTGAAATAAGTGTTCAATTCCAGGGGCACCTGGGTGGCTCAGTCAGTTGAGCATTCCACTCTTGATTTTGGTTTTGGCCTATCTCAGCTTTCGGCAAGCCTTCCTCACTGAGCTTAATCATTTCTAGCTTTTGATGTACAGTGAGAGACGTGTGACTCTGCCTTTCACTTGAACGCTTAGAGGCCACTGTAGGGGAATTACTTGGCCTGATTTCAATATTGTGTCTCAGAGAGAGAGAGGGAGCCGTCAGAACACGCACAACATTTATCAACTAAGTTTGCCATCTGATACGGGCTTGGCGAGGCATGCCTGGATGTAACCTTTTCAGACTGACTTCTTTCACTTAGCGATATGCATTTAAGTTTCCATGTCTTTTCATGGCTTGGTAGCCCATTGCTTTTTATGCATTGTCTGCATATAATATAGTTTGTATATTTATCTTAAAGGACGCATTGGTTGCTCCCCAGTTTTAGTGATTATGAATAAAGACGCTATAAACATTCGTGTACGGGTTTTTGTGTGGTGAGTTGTCAACTCACTTGGGTAAATTGGCAGTGAGATTGTTGGACTGCATGGTCAAAGTACGTTTAGCTCTGAAAGAAACTACCACACTGTCTCTCCAAGCAGCTGTACCCAAGTTCGCATCCCTGTCAACAAGGAACGAGAGTTCCTCATTCTCGCTAGGATGTGGGCTTGCCAGTTTTCTAGACTTTGAGCTATTCTAATGGGTGTGTAGTGGGATTTCATTGTTGTTTTAATCTGCAGTACCTTTAACAACAGGTGATGTTGAGAAAGCTTTTCGCATGCTTTTTTTGGCCACTTGTATGCCTTGCTCAGTGTGGTGTCTGGGTGTCCGTTCAGATCTTTTTTTCCTTTCATAATTGAGAATTTTTAAATTTTTATTTATTTTTTTATTTGAGAGAGAGAGAGAGAAAGTGGTAGCGGGGGAAAGAGACAGAGGGAGAGAGAGAGAGAGAGAGAGAGAGAGAGAGACAGAGAGAATTCCAAGCAGGCTCCATGCTCATCAGCTCATCATGGGCCCTACATGGGGCTCAATCTCAAGACCCTGGGATCATGACCCGAGCTGAAATCAAGAGTCGGCTGCTCAACCGACTGAGCCACCCAGGCACTCCCATAATTGAGATTTTATTGGTTGTTCTGAGGGTCAATGCACAGACATTATGAAGAATTTGTACACAATTTCTAATGCAGGTGCCAAACATATAAGGAGCCTGTAGTTTTTGTTTTTGTTTTTCAAAGTTTATTATATTTTTGAGACAGAGAGAGACAGAACATGAACGGGGGAGGGTCAGAGAGAGAGGGAGACACAGAATCTGAAACAGGCTCTAGGCTCTGAGCTGTCAGCACAGAGCCCGACGCGGGACTCGAACTCACGGACCGCGAGATCATGACCTGAGCCAAAGTCGGACGCTTAACCGACTGAGCCACCCAGGCGCCCCGCCTGTAGTTTTTTTCTAAACCAAGGTTCTAGTGACATTCCAGCTTAAAATTTTCAGGCAAGTTTTTCCTAAGAAGATGCTAGCTAACAATATCTTCAGGGGTTGATCAACGGTTACACTGTAAGCATCGGTAATTCACATGTCACTATTATGGATCCTACACACTCAAAATATCAATGTCTCAGGGCACAGTAACAGAGTTGTTAGGCAAACTGGACTACCATGACCAGAGGTCTTAAAGAATGTACACATCAGGGCACCCAGTGGCTCAGTCGGCGAAGCATCTGACGTCAGCTCAGGTCATGACCTCAAAGTTCTTGAGTTCGAGCCCCGCATGGAGCTTTCTGCTGTCAGCCCAGAGCCCGCTTTGGATCCCTCCCCCACCTCTGCACCTCCCCCACTCCCGCACATGCTCTCTCTCTCTCTCTCAAAAATAAACATTAAAAAAGAAAAAAAAAAGAATGCACATAGTTTGAGACTCAAGAGCAAACTAAGATCAGGCAGCAGTTGCTTGGAAGAAACAATTCTCCTGAGAACAACGTGGAAATAGAAGGGTCGTTTCAAATGTTCGGGACTGATGTGCCATTCATAAGGGGGATCGAGCTACAAGTCACAGGCTGGCTTATCACTTGGCTGGCTTTGGGAAAGGCAGCCCTCCACCCCCCGTTTAATTACCGCGATAAGGGGCCGGGGTCAAATGTATCAGACATGGAGGCATAAGGGTAGGGGACTCCCTGACTCTCATAGGGGGCACAGTACACAGACCAATTCAGGTTTTTCTTGGGCAAAGTTGATCACAGAGTTTCCCGCAATGGCGAACTCTCCTCCTTGTCGTCCCTGCTAGCAAATATCCACCTGTCCCACGACACAGGAACATTTGTATTAGAGGCTCCCCTAAAGAAGAAGGCCACGTGAAACCGAAGGAACTTCTGGTTTGGGGACCTGTCCCCTGCCATAAAGGCTACAGCCCATCCCAGAATTCAATACCCCAGCTGAGCAAAGGCATTTGATGCTGTTGCCCTCCTGCTCTTGGTCAGGGTGGAGCATAGACACTGTGACTTGTAAAAGAACTTGTCGACAAGATCAAGAGTGAAAGAGGAGGAGGGGTCTACCGTGGGCCCATTCACTCTGTGCCTGGGATTTCTGCTATTCTGCTCTATAAATATGCTTTGTGCCCAATGATAAACTCAACTGACACTTGTATAGACTTTATTTTCACAGGCATTCCACCTTCTGACATCACATGGGGTAGATATCGTTATGCCCATTGTATAGAGGAGGGAACTGATGAGGAGAAAAATTAGGTAATTCGTGCCAGGTGGCACAGCTGGTGGGTAAAACTAAAATTTAAACCACTGCTCTCTGGAAGGTCCCAGGGGAAAGTGATGCTATCATGGTCTCCTAAAGATATTTCTAACAAATGGTGTTTTGCGTGTGGGTTTGGATGTGTGTGTGTGTGTGTGTGTGTGTGTGTCTCAGAAATGGCCTCTGACAAGGGTACAACGTGGGATGTAATCTGTATGTGGATGTGAGTCTCGAGGGTGCCCCAGGATTCAATCGTGTCTTCTTTAAGTAACTCACGTCTCCCAAAAGGAGGTGTGGCATTTTCGCAAAAGCAAATGCCATTTTCCGTGAATCATAGCTAGTTTTGTGCCTCTGAGAAGCCTTCAGAAATGCTCACCAGCTTTCTGCAGTCTCTTGAACAAGACACCGTCCACAGGATAATGAATATGTCCCCTTTACCTTCTCTGCCTGTGGTCACCACGAATGTCCCTTCATGGGGTCTAAAGCAAGGTATTTATCAGAGGGAAGGAAAAAAAGTTATGTTAGCCAAGTCTGTTCCTCGTGTGTTTCCCGCTCTTCTTTGTGTGTATTTTAAAACTCGCTTTAGTCTTGGGCCAAAATATTTCATTGCTGTTGTGGCCCACATCTTTCTCATTTCCACTTGAGGGCTGCGCCTCATGGTAAAAATCACAAGGGCAATTGTAATTACAGTGCAGACACATCTGCATTTCAAATGAACTCAATCCATTTTGGTTCTCATGATATTGGGGGATGAATAAATCATGCTCTTTAAGTTGTGAATGGCCGCAATACCGAGTCTCAGGAGAGAGAGAGAGAAACTGCAGGCTCCAAAATGCTCTGAGCTATTCTGGGCAGCTAAGCTGTTGCTTTGAGGGCTCGTTATCAGCCTGGATATTATTCCCTTTGGAAAATTTTGAAATGGTCCCGAAAAGTTCATCACTGCCCTGGAGGAGTTGTATCAGGTTATCTCAACCTTCACACAAGAGCCACCCACTCTTCCCTCACTTAGAAAAGCATATCCTTCGCTCGTGACAAGACAACCTGCCAGAAATGCCACCAGCAGTGATTTATTATAAGTTGGTAATTTATTGCTTTGGTTTTCATCTAAGGGACCTGTCATGGAGGAGAGACGGAGCATGAGTTGTTTCCTGTGGGCCGTGGTAGGATTTTTTGTGTTGAGTCCCTGGGCCACCCGAGAGTTTCTGTCAAAACCAAAAGCCAAACTTCAGCCTCTGGCAGTAAAGCAGTTTGGGCACCCTGTCCAACCCTTCGGAATGAAGTGACCATATTCAATTGTGCCTTTTAAATGCATCATTGGATGGAACCAAAGCAAGGAATCCAGAGAGACTCAGAGCAAAGCAAAAGCACAAACCTTAGGAGGTAAGCAAGTGGAAAGCTAGTTTTCATTTAGAAGGTTTCTCTTGAAACATAGAAAACTTGAGGTTCTGCTTGGATATGTACACAGGTGTGAGAGGCCAGATTGAAATCTTAGAGACCATCCCAAGTAAGGAATCTGATACAGAATAGATGCATAAGACCGGGAACCCAGAGGGCTATAATTTCTTGTGTTAGGGTGAACCAGAAATAAACCTTAACTGCAGACAGTTAAGGCCAGGAAATTACCTGTCTAGACTTAACTGCTGGGGAAAAGAACAAACATTCCCCTGAGAACACATAGCTCTAACGGAGATATTGTCCAAGTGTTGGGACTAAATTCAGATGATCTCTGTAGCCTCTAAAAACCACTTGCAGATAATTTTATTGAAAGTAGTCCCAGGTAGGGGCCCCTGGGTGGCTCAGTTAGTTAAGCATCTGACTCTCAATTTTGGCTCAGATCATGATCTCATGGTTTGTGGGTTTGAGCCCCGCCTTGGGCTCTGCACTGATAGGTCAGAGCCTGGAGCCTGCTTAGAATTCTCTCTCTCCCTCTCTCTCTGCCCCTCCTCTGCTCACACATACTCTCTCTCTCTCTCTCTCAAAGTAAATAAATAAACATTTTTTTAAAAATAAAAAAAAAATAAAGTAGTCCCATGTTTGCAGCATATCCACGCTACTACAAAAAGCAAATGTGGGTCCTCTTTGAAAAAACTCAGCACTATCCCAGGACTCAAAGGCTTTTCGGAAATAATGGTCCAAGGAAATAAGGTGTTTGTGGCACAAGTCACAAAACCCACAAGGAAAGAAAGCACTATGTGCGAGAGCCAGCACTATCTACAGACAGAAAAAAAAAAAAAGTCCTGAAAGGGATCTTGAAAATATGAGCTAGGAACAACAGATCACACAAAATGAGTGTGAAGATACTTTTTTAAAAGAACAATTGAAATGAAAAAGCAAGCAGTGCAATGAAAACCCCATGGACAAATTAGCCAGCAGATTAGAGATGGCTAAAGAGAAATTCAGTGAACTTGAAGACAGGTGAGAAACATGTCTACAAGGCAACTTGGTGCCACAAAGGGAAACAAAACATGAAAAAGGAGTCAGGAAACAGAGAGCCTACAATGATAGGTGTGACAAATGTCTTAACAGACTCACAGCATGAGGAGGACAGACCATATATATTTTTTAAATTATAGATGAAAATGTATCCAGGATAGTGGACAGACACCAATTTTCACATTCAAGGAATGAGGTGAATTCCAAAGTGACAGCAGCTGGAAGACCTATCATATAAGGAAAAATGGCAAGCCAAGAAATTGACGAATATGTCAGTAAATCTAATGTACATTTATAATACAAGAAACATTAATAATATTAGACTTACAGGTCAAAAGCAATGTAGAATTAAAATTCTAGACAATATAAAATTCACATCGAAAGAGTATTGGTCATTTTTAAAGTTCTTGAAGGTCCTTGTATTTTTCAAGAGGAGGTTAAAGATGCTTTTTACTTTTAGTCTTTATAGGCGACATATGCGTACCTGAATATCTAAGCTTTCATAAGGCTAGAAGCTACTCTTTAAAAAGTAGAAATGGTAAACTCCACACCCAAAAAACAAATAATCCAGTGAGGAAATGGGCAGAAAACATGAATAGACACTTGCCTAAAGAAGACATCCAGATGGCCAACAGGCACATGAAAAGATGCTCAATGTCGCTCCTCATCAGGGAAATACAAATCAAAACCACACTCAGATATCACCTCACACCAGTCATAGTGGCTAAAATGAACAAATCAGGAGACTATAGATGCTGGAGAGGATGTGGAGAAAGGGAACCCTCTTGCACTGTTGGTGGGAATGCCAACTGGTGCAGCCGCTCTGGAAAACAGTGTGGAGGTTCCTCAAAACATTAAAAATAGATCTACCCTATGACCCAGCAATAGCACTGCTAGAAATTTACTGAAGGGATACAGGAGTGCTGGTGCATAGGGGCACTTGTACCCCAATGTTTATAGCAGCACTCTCAACAATAGCCAAATGATGGAAAGAGCCTAAATGTCCATCAACTGATGAATGGATAAAGAAATTGTGGTTTATATACACAATGGAATACTACTTGGCAATGAGAAAGAATGAAATCTGGCCTTTTGTAGCAATGTGGATGGAACGGGAGAGTGTTATGCTAAGTGAAATAAGTCATACAGAGAAAGACAGATACCATATGTTTTCACTCTTATGTGGATCCTGAGAAACTTAACAGAAGACCATGGGGGAGGAGAAGGAAAAAAAAAAGTTACAAAGAGGGAAGGAGGCAAACCATAAGAGACTCTTAAAAACTGAGAATAAACTGAGGGTTGATGGGGGGTGGGAGGGAGGGGACGGTGGGTGATGGGCATTGAGGAGGGCACCTGTTGGGATGAGCACTGGGTGTTGTATGGAAACCAATTTGACAATAAATTTAATATTAAAAAAATAAAAATAAATAAAAAGTAGAAATGGTAAAGGCTATCTATTACAGTGCTGTGTATAATAGCAAAAGACTGAAAACAGCCTATATGTTCATCAGTTGGTGACTGGTTGAGTACACTATGATATAGCCATGCAGTGGAGTTCTGTGAAAAGAATGAAAATGTAATTTCCAAACAAAGTAGACAGAAAAAAATGAAATGAGTGGGTAGAAGACTTGCAATCATTCCAAAAGTAGGCAGGAAAAGGAGGGAAATAGAAATAGAAAAAGTAGACAAATGTAACCATATAATATTATAGTAATGAATAGAAACCCAGCATATCAGTAACTATAATAAATGTAAAATGACTAAGCTCTACAGTTAGAAGGAAAGGGTGGAAGACTGAGTTAAAATAATGCCATGCATAGGCTGATTACAAGAGGTATACCTATAAGGTATTACCTTAAGTGATTAAAAGTCAATGAATAGGAAAATATGTACTAGTTGAATATTAACCCCCCAAAAGCTGACATAAAGAATTTAAAGATGAAACCAATTTGACAATAAACTTCATATTAAAAAAGAGAATTTAGGGGCGCCTGGGTGGCTCAGTCGGTTAAGCGTCCGACTTCAGCTCAGGTCATGATCTCACGGTCCGTGACTTTGAGCCCCGCGTCAGGCTCTGTGCTGACCGCTCAGAGCCCGGAGCCTGTTTCGGATTCTGTGTCTCCCTCTCTCTCTCTGACCCTCTCCCATTCATGCTCTGTCTCTCTCTGTCTCAAAAATAAATAAACATTAAAAAAATTAAAAAAAAAGAATTTAAAGAAAGTAAGTTTCATTGGGGATTCACTAGAGGTAAAGATAACGAGGAAAGGTTCAATGCATAAGAATGAATGCATAGGAAATTGATATTTAATTTCAAAATACGTATATCAAAAACTGACTATTGAAAAAGTGACTATTTCTTATTGAAAAAGAAATATAAAAATTCATCTTAATAGTGGGAGATTTTGATTTTAATATATCTCTCTGTAGATAATTGTAGTGGACAAACCATAACTGATAAATCGAACAAACCAAATATGAATAAATATATAGACAATATATAACATTACACCTTGAAATTAAAGAAAACACATCCTTCTCAGACACATATGGAATGCACATGAAAATTGACCATCTGCTTTCTGCATCAAATTTAGAAGGATTGGCATTACATACATATAAGGACCACAATGCAATTATACTAGAGCACATAAACATTAACAACTGCAAAAACCTGGAGAAAATCATACATTTAGACATTAAAAATAGTCTTTTAAACTGCCTGTTGGTCCAAAGAGATTTATAATGGAAAGGGGAAAATAGCTGGACATAAAAAATAATAAAAATATTAGATATCAAACCTACAGGAGAGCCAAAACAGTACTCTATTAGGTTAGGTATTAACATTAGGAAAAAAAAAGCAAACCTCTCCAATAACGAGGTAAGCACCCAATTTTGCTTTAAGAACACAGCAGAATTAATGACAAGAAAGTAGAAGCATGGGATGATGAAAGTAGACGGTAATGATAAAGGAAACAAAGAAAAAGAAGGATCAACAGAACCAAAAGTTAGCTCTTCAAAAAGGTTAAATGAATAGAAAACCTTTGTTGAAGCTTATGAAGAAAAAGAGAGGACGAAGTCCCCAGTGAATTCTACTGGAAAAGCAATCAAGAATACATACCTTCTGAGACCAAATGGATAAGAAGATGTGATATACGCCAATACATTTAAAAATGAATTTTAAATTCATTTAAAAATGAATGGATTGGACATTTTAAAAATGAGTACATTTTAAAAATGAATGGACTGGACAAATTCGTTTCAAATGCAGTTATCAAGAAAAGAGGAATAGTCTTAAACTGATTAAGGAAATTGAATCAGTAGTTTCAAAACATACCCTTGAAGAAATATTGAGTCCCATTGGCTTTACCACCAGTTTTACCAAACCTTCAGGAAGAAATAAGTACTATTAACTGCCAAATAATATTTAAAAAAGGAAAAACAAAATCCCCAATTCACTTTATGAGGTTGGCATACTAAAAACCTGATAAGAATGATATGAGAAAGTACAATTGTAGATCAATCTCACTCATGAGCGTAAAGGCAAAAACCCTCAACAGAATAAATGAAATCCTGCAATACATAAAAAGATTAATGTATCATGACCAAGAAAGTCGAGTCCTGGGATTGAAAGGCAAATTAAACCCACAATGAGATGTCACTTTACACCTGTCAGAATGGCTTAAAATAAATAAATAAATAAATAAATAAATAAATAAATAAAACACAAGAAATAACAAGTGTTGGCAAGGGTTAGGATTAAAAAGGAGTCCTTGTGCACTGTTGGTGGGAATGCAAATTGGTACAGCCACTGTGGAAAACAGCATGGAGCTTCCTCAAAAAATTAAAAACAGAATTACCATATAATACAGTAATTCCACTACTGGGTATTTACCCAAAGAAAATGAAAACACTAATTGGAAAAGATATATGCACCTTTTGTTTAGTGCTGCATTATTTACAATAGTGAAGATATACAAGCAACCCAAATGTCCATTGGTGGATGAAAGGATAAAGACGACGTGGTGTATATACAGTATGGACTATTACTTGGCCGTGAAAAAGAATGAGGTTTTGCCATTTGCAATGACATGGATGGATCTAGAGGGTAAAATGCTAAATGAATTAAGTCAGACAGAAAGACAAATATCCTGTGATTTTGCTCATGCGTGTAGTTTAAGAAACAAAACAAACAAACAAAAAGGAGGTAAATGAAAAAACCAGACTCTTAAAATGCAGAGAACAAACTGGGGGTTGCCAGACGGGAGGTGGGGGTGTGTGTGAAATTGATAAAGGGGATTAAGAGCACACTTACCGAGCTAAGCATTGAGTAGCACATAGCATTGTTGAATCATTACATTATACACCTGAAACGAATATAACATCACTTGTTCATTATACTTGAATTTCTAAAAAGACTAATTTAACATTAGGAGAGTGATTTACAAAATTCATCACAATAATAAAGGATTAAAAACCATATGATCATCTCGATACATGCAGAGAGAACATTTGATAAAATTTCACTTCTAATCATGATAAAATCTCTTAGCCAATATAGTAAGGAGTGAACTTCCACAACCTCACAAAGGGCATAAAAAAATGTATAAAAAGCATTATACTTAGTGGGGTCGCCTCAGAAGCCACTTGAAGAGATTCCCAGGGGCCAAAGGCTAGGATAGTTTGAACATGAATAAAAATAATAATAGCTATGGATGTAAACACATCACATATATGTAAGTCCAGGAGTTATTCACGATGAAAACAAACAAATGAACATGTTAAAAATCTCTGAATTGGTTGCCTTTAAGGATAGCAGGACACTAACCCCTTAGTTCGAAGAGTGATAAAGAAAAAAGGGTCAAGAGTTTACATGATCTTTTTTGCATGAATTGTTCCTCAAAGCAACCAAATAGTTGATGGGCAAACCTTTTCCTTTATCACTGCTTATAAATGAGGGAATGATAAAATTAGAATATCATGTATTTGGAGCCTGTGATGATCATTGGTGTTCGTTAACATTGCATAAAGCCAAATAAGTAGATATTACGTGTCTTGCAAATTAGCAAAATCCGAAATGTGGCAAATCCTAAAGCCCAAATGACAAATAAAACTGTAAGAAAAAGTGTGAAGGAGAAAAAACGAGGACAGAGCAGCCGCGGGCCCCGATTTCATCAGTGTCCCAGATTTCTTCTCTCATTCAGTTCCACTCTCCTAAGAGTGAGCTCTGCATAGTCATGGTCAAAAGATGGCTGCCAAACCTCCAGATATCATGCCCAGGAAGGGAGGAAGATCCAGGAAGGAAGATCTAGAAAGCCTTTCTCTGATTAATGAAGGGCAGCCCTTTCTGGGGACTTCCAACCAGGCCACCAGCACAGTTAGGTCTCCTGGAACCCCCAGCTACAAGGGAGTAAGGAGAGACAACTGGTTCTCACTAGCTGAGAACTGTGAGAACTGGTTCTCACAACTGGCTCATGGTCTCAAAGAAAACTGGGGTTAGGTCAGTTAGGGAGAGGGGGAGAGTAGATCCCGAGCAGCAGGCAGCCACTTGTCTCTGGCAGAGATAGATCTGTGTTGTCCTAGAGACACTGCTTCATCTGACAAGACAGAGAGATGACTGGGGCCCAGATCACAGCTCACGACTTGGAACAGAGGGACTCTCCCCACTTGTGAGGAAATCTGAAGCGTGCTTTTGTTAGTGCCCTAAACAAGGCAGCTGACCAGCCAGTGTGCGGTGTCATAACGAACGCAGTCACAAACTGGGCTCCTCTCTTCCCCCGATCCTGACTTCTTTGCACAGATGCTATAAGCCGGGAATTGTCTTCAAACTCTACGAGTTTTATTTGCTGCTTTCTAGACCTTGATATTCATCATAGCTTATATTTGAGGGCAGTTTTCGTTTTTTAGTTATGTCCTATAAAAGAAGAATTGGTTCTTTTTTCTTTAGATTTCACTATTTCCCCTCTATTTCAATAGAATACTGAGAATGATATAAAATCATATTATTAATGCCATCAAGTCTTGGAGCCTATAGGTATTACTAGTCAAACATCTATGCCAGAGAATTAAGCCAAAGCCAGGAAAGTTACTTCTTCCTGTCTTCCTATCCAGGGAAGGAGAGGGGATTTTTAAAAATTAACACCCTTATTTTTTTTTTAATTTAAATTTTATATTTTATTTTTTAGGGCATGTTACAGCTTGCATCGTGTCCCCCAAAAAGATATGTGGAAGTCCCCCATACCTATGAATGGGACCTCAGTTGGAAATAGAGTGTAGGTAGATAATCAAACTAAGATGAGGACATTGGGGTGGGCCCAATTCAATGTGACTGGTGCACCTATAAAATGGGGACCTTTGGACCCAAACATCACATGCACAGAGCAAAGATGATAGGAAACAGGGGTGTGGTGATGGAGGCAGAGATTGTACTGAAGCAGCTGTAAGCCAAGAACTCCAAGAACTGCCAGCTTCCCAGAAGGACTTCCCAGAAACTAAGAAGAGGCCAGGAAGGGGACCCCTGGGTGGCTCAGTCGGTTAAGCAACCAACTCTTGGTTTCAGCTCAGGTCATGATCTCAGGGTTTGCGAGTTTGACCCCCGCATCAGGCTCCGCACTGACAGTGTAGAGCCTCCTTGGGATTCTCTCTCTTTCTCTCTCTCAAAATAAATAAATAAACTTTAAAAAAGAAGGATTCTGCCCAGAGTCTTACAAGGGGCATAGCCAGCCCTCCCAGTACCTTCATTTTGGACTTCTAGCCTCCAGAATTGCGACACAATCTATTTCTGTTGTTGTAAGTCCCCCAGTTTGTGGTCCTTGGTTACAACTGCCCCAGTAAACTAATGTATAGGACAATTTTAGGTTTACAGAAAAGTGGATCCGAAAGTGGAAGGAAGGTTCCCATATATTCCCTCATAACGTGCCCTCCCCCAACACAGTTCCCCTATTATTAACGTCTTGTGTTAGTGAGGGACCTTTGTTACAAGCGATGAGCCAATATCGATACATTACTCTGAACTGAAATCCACGGATTTTATTAGGGTTCACTCCCTGTATAGGACCTGCTATGGTTTTTGTTTGGACATAAGTTTTTGACTTAACTGGATAAATACCAAGGAACACAACTGCTGGATCATATGGTAAGGGTATGTTTAGTTTTGTGAGAAACCGCCAGGCCGTCCTCCAAAGTGGCTGCACCATTTTGAATTCCTGCTCGCACTGAATGAGAAATTATGTTGCTCGTATCTTTGCCAGAATTTGGTGGTGTAGGTGCGAAGCAGCATCTAATTTGTAGTTTTAATTTGCAATTCCCTAATGACCGGAGAGGGAGAGCAGCTTTTCATATGTATATTTGCCATCACTTTAAAGCTCAGATCTTTCCAGGTTCAGATCTTCTGCTTATTTTTAAGTTGGGTTGTTTGTTTTCTCAGGGTTGAGTTTGTGTATGTTGGATACCCTTCCTTTTTAGATATGTGTTTTGCAAATATTTTCCCCTACTCTGTGGCTTGTCTTTCATTTGTTAAACAGCGTCTTTCACAGAGCAGAAGTTTTTAATTTTAATGAAGTACAACTTGTCAGGTTTTTATTTTTTTCTTTCACTACGCTTTGTGATCTGAAAAGCCATGGCCAAGCCCAAGGTCAACTAGATTTTTTTCGGCCATCTTTTGTGAGGTTTTACAGGTTTGCATTTTACACTTAGGTCTAAGATCCGTTTTGGGTTCATTTTTGTGAAGAGTGTAAAATTTGCATCTCGATTCATTTATTTGCATAGACATGTCCAGCTGTTCCGGCATTATTCGTTGAAAGGATGATCCTTTCCCTATTGGATTGTCTTTGTTCCTTTGTCAAAGAGTAGTTGACTATCTGTGGGTCCATTTCTAGGCTTTGTATTCTGACACACGAGTCTATTTTTCTCTTCTGTTACCAGTACCACACTGTCTCAATTGTTGTAGCTTACATTAAACCTTGAAGTCCTATAATGTGAGTTGTCAAACTTTATTCAATATTGTGTTGGCTTTTCTGGGTCTTTGCCTTTCCATGTAAATGTTGAACTTTATTTTGTAAATAATGTTTATTTTTTAAGTTTACTTATTTATTTTAAGAGAGAGAGAGAGCACAAGCAGGGGAGGGACAGAGAGAGGGGGGAGAATTTGAAGTAGGATCCATGCTGTCAGTGCAGAACTGGACACGGGGCTCGAACTCATGAACTGTGAGATCGTGACATGAGCAGAAATCAAGAGTCAGACGCTTAACCGACTGAGCCACCCAGGTGCCCCTAAATGTTCAACTTTAGAGTCAGCTTGTCAATATCCACAAAATAACTCACTGGGATTTCGACTGGGATTGTATTGAATTTATCAATTAATTTGGGAAGAACTGACATCTTGACACTATTGAGTCTTCCTATCCATGAACATGGAGTCTGTCTCCATTTATTTAGTTCTGCTTTGATTTCTTTCATCAAAGCTTTGTAGTTTTCCTCATGTGAATCCTGTACATACTTTGTTCTATTTATGCCTAGGTTGCATGTGTGTGCGTGCGTGTGTGTGCGTGTGTGTGTGTGTGTATGCTAAGGAGAGAGGATTTTTAAAAGGTATTTTAAAAAGAAAATAAAATTAGAAAGCTTGGCAATTATAGAGAAGTAAAGTAAAAGAAGAACAATTAAGCTGCAATTCAAGGCATAATTCCAAATGCAAAATACCTAAGGAACAGAATATAGTTTGCTAAAAGGCATAAAGAAAACCCTGAAGACTTCTTTAGTGAAACAAACATGCAAAACACAAGCTGAGAGCCTGAGAACACAGTTCAGGGATGAAGCTGGCTTTCTACAGAGCGGAGAAAATTCCCCCCAGCCAGCAAGGCTCTTCTTACCACCCCCCTGCCCTGCACTGCGTCCTGAAGTTGGTCCCTGCAAGGCAAGGAGAAGAGAGAAAGGTATAGGCAGCGCCCCACAAACCCCCAAATCTCTGTTCCACTGGTCAGAAAACCAAGTCAAGCCTCTGAGATATCACCTCTGCTGAGAAAACACTGGCTCTCAGACAGACTATAGGGAATGCCCATCCCCATCCAAAATTACACATCTCCTCTCACACATGAGGATAACTAGGACAAAAGAGAGATCATTTGTCAAATGTTTATCAAGTACAACTGCTGTAAAATTTCCTCCTGAAGAGGAAGGAGTCTTTGTTGAGAAGAAGCTTCATGGCAGAGGTTGGACCCTGAGAGCCGGGGTTTCAGAAAGCAATAAAACAAGTGAGCCGATTGAACCACTCTCTGGAGAAATGAGCAGGAATTTGGGACTGTGGGGAAAATGCTGACAACACAGGGGAGAAGAGAAATACGGCAGGGAAAAAAAACCTGAGGCTGAGAGCAGTGTGGTTTGTGTCAGAAGAACAAGCCTCCAGGGGCACCTGGGGGGTTCAGTGGGTTAAGCGTTTGACTTTGGCTCAGGTCATGATCTCGGGATTCGTGGGTTCGAGCCCCGTGTCAGTCAAGGCTAGGGGCTGCTAGCTCAGAGCCTGGACCCTGCTGCAGATTCTGTGTCTCCCTTTCTCTCTGCCCCTCCCCTGTTTCTGCTCTCTCTCAAAAATGGATAAACAAACATTAAAAAAGAAAGAAAGAAAGAGAGAAAGACTCGACTTCTGTGTGGAATATCCAATTTCATGGTATTTCAAAAATAAATAAACATTAAAAAAATTTTTAAGATAAAAAAAAGTCTCCTCTTTAAAAATAACGACAACCGACACTGAGTGTTTCTCATGTTTCAGTCCTTACATCCAAGCAATTTATAAGCATTATCTCCTTTAACCTTAGAACCCTATGAAGTTAGGGCTCTTACGTTGTCTTTATTTGCAAATAGGAAACCTAAGACCTAGAGACAGTAATAACATGTCCAAGGGCACTCAGCAAGTGACCAAAGCCAGCATTTGAGCCCAGACTGCCTGACTCCAGAGCCCAAAGGTCACCTACGATGGGTTAAAGCTGCTTCTTTGGTCCATGGACAAGAATGACTCACCGCTAACTAAGAGGTCTTATGATTCACTGAAATTCTTCTTGTCAAGGTCACCGAACCACCTTCTGGCTGCAAAACCCAAGGAGCCAACTTCTGGGTCACAAAAGAAACAGAATCCAGTTTTTGCGTTTTGGTTTTTTTTTTTTTAATGACAACAGCTAATGTGAATCTTGTCCAAACCACATGCTTCTTTCTCCCTCCTTTGAACTTTACTTTTCTCTACAGCACTTATCACCATTTGACATTTTATATTTAACTTATTTGTCCGTTGTGTCTTCTCCAGCTAGCTGTCCCAACAGCAGATATTTTTGTTCCATTTTGTTAGTATTTGGTCAGTATCTGTGGAATGAGCCCTAATATTTAACCAAGAGTATGACATTTTGGAGATGTGTTGGTAGTTCTTGAAAAAATTAAACAAGCATCTACTCTATGTCCTGGAAATTCTACTCCTAGACATTTACCTAAAAGAAATGAAAATATATGTCCTCGTCCTCCCCCCACCATAGAGTCCTATAAAAGTCCCATATAAGACCGTGCATGATAAGTCACACAGACTTATGCAGAGTCTGAAAAACAAAACAAACAAACACAAAGAGACTTACAAATTTTTTTTTAATGTTTATTTATTCTTGAGAGAGACAGAGACAGAGTGCAAGCAGGGGAGGGGCAGGGAGAGAGGGAGACACAGAATCCGAAGCAGGCTCCAGGCTCCGAGCTGTCAGCACAGAGCCCAATGCAGGGCTCGAACTCACAAACCATGAGACCATGACCTGAGCCAAGGTCAGATGCTCAACCGACTGAGCCACCCGGGCGCCCCTATAGGCTCTTAAGTACAGAGAGCAAATTGGTGGTTGCCAGAGGGGAGGTGGAGGAGGGGACAGATGAATACCCTATGGTATATCCCTTAAATGAACTAGCACTCAGCGATGAAAAGGAATCAATTAGTGATATAAAAAGCAGTATGCATGGATCTCAAACACTTCCGTGTGTGAAAGATGCCGGACATAAAAAGACACCGACAGATCATGCGATGTATTATTTCATTCTATATGACCTTAAAGAAAGGCAAAGCTAATCTGTGGTAGTAAATATTAGAGCTGCAGTGACCTGGGGTGCACTGGCATTGCCTGGCAGGGACCAGGGCGGCAGGGGGGGTGGGTAGCTTTCTGGAGTCACGGAAGTGTTGTGCTCAATTGAGTTTTAGGTAGTGGTTACAGAAATGTAAACAAAGTGCCAAGATGTATCACGTGAATCCCTTAAGAATCTTAGTAACTGGCACAAAATAGGTGCTCCAAAGATGTTAATTCTCTGTCTTGCTATTGAAAATAAAAGACAGGACCCCTGGGTGGCTCAGTCAGTTAAGCATCCGACTTCAGCTCAGGTCATGATCTCGCGGTTTGCGAGTTTGAGCCCCGCATGGGGCTCTGCGCTGACCGCTCGGAGCCTGGAGCCTGCTTCCGATTCTGTGTGTGTGTCTCTCTCTCTCTGCCCCTCCCTCTGCCCCTCTATCTCCCTCTGCCCCTCTGTCTCTCTCTCTCTCTCTCTCTCTCTCAAAAATAAACATTAAAATTTAAAAATAAAATAAAAAAAAGACAATTCTTTATCCTGATCGCTTCGCTCCAACTAATTCAAGGTTTTTGCTATCTTTTATGCCCATTGGCAATTTTGTGAGCCTGCCCTGTGTTCTTCAGAAATTGAAAAATACAGTCCCTAAGACCGTAAGTACTTTTGACCTTGACACAAGGCAAAACTGGGTCAAATTGAATCGATTTAGATAATGGCAAGGTTAAAAGTCATTTCTGAAATGTATTCCCTGAACGTCAGATCATTTTTTTTAAGGCAGTGAATGATAGAAGGGGCTCGTTGACAAAAGACTTTAAAAACTGCCATTTTGATTCTCAAAGTAAATGTCTACCAAAAGTCGTGAATTTGGTTGGTGCTGTCATTTTATTAGCATGGAAAATAAAAGTCATTATTGGTTGATTTTGCATTATTGACTTTCGTAATGATTTCTGTCGCTGTGAAGCAGTGCCCCAGGGATTCTGTGATCGTTACATCTTTGATGGGGCTCCCTTCATCCATTTCCCTGAGGGGCATCACGACAGCCAGGTCAGCAGGATGTCAATTCGGAGTCAGGCTGCGGGAAGGGGCCGCTCTCCCCTGCAGGAGCCGCAGTGACAGCCCCGGGACTCTGGGAGGCTGTGGGTGGCAGGCAGATCCGAGGACCTGAAACCCACATCTGAGAATCTGCAGGTGGTAGGAGGTAGGAGGACAGCGACCACTCAGAATCTGGTCGCCCCAGGCTGACCAGAGGTGCCCTGATAACCCACCTTCAGAGGTCATATTAAAGTGACAAACCAACACAACTCCACCCTCCAAGACTTTGACCCTCCCTGCACCTTTGTCCGGGAAATCCCTGTCCGCCTAACTGACTGTGACCATCCAGCTGGAACAAGCAGTCTGTCTCCTTTATTCTCCCTTCATGATGAGACTTGATCAGAGGCTGGGAGCGGTCTGCGCACATCTGGAAGCAGCGAGAAGCAGCTAATGTTAAACTCCACCCTTTCCGGGTTTGCACGGCCTGTGTTCCCTTCCACCTGAACCAGCAGTCCCAGGACCCTCGGCCAACCAAAGCCCCCACGATCTGCCTTCTGCCTTCAGGCTTTCCTTGCAGACGGGCATCATTGGACGTTATTGGAATTCAAGAAGGGAAACGTGGGACGCTCCTTTCTCCCTGTCCCATCAGTGCCACATGGGGTATTTTATGGATTAAGATGAATATTATAAAGCCTCCGTGGCCCTGGGCAAATCTGTCTTTCGAAGCCTCATTTCCTCTTCTGGGAAAGTGGGGATGCCATTACTTACCTTGCAGGGCTGTCCTGGGGATCGAACGAAGAAATGAATATAGTTCCTGGCACACCGCCTTCTGCGTAAGTGCTCAACAGATGGCAAGTATCGCTGAGTGTAATTAATTTTATGATAGTATCATAAAACCTCGCTCTCTCCTACTCGTAGTCCCCAGTTAGAATGTTCTCCAGGCTTCGCTACTGCACTGGGTGTCTCCGTCCTGTTGGTCTTCCCAGGGTGTTTTCCCTGGACGCTTCTGCACCCGCTGTATCAGAGAATCTCACCTTTGCTTAGGTGTCCCTTCCGAAGAGATGGAAAAAAAGAGTCCGAGAAGATGGGATACTTTGAGAATTCTTCTGAAATCCTGAAAAGTCTTTGTTTTCTCCTATGACTCAGTTTCCTTAGCAAATCCTTAGCAAATGCAGAACCGCTTAGCACCCATCAGGCGAGCAGAAATGTGGAAACTAACAAGTTCACGTTAGTAAAATCGTTTGGTGTCATCGGACAGAAATGTTCCAAGATGACACGGGCAATTCTACTTTTTATTTATTTTATTTATTTTGAGAGAGAGAAAAAAAGAGAACACACGAGTGGAGGAGGGGCAGAGAGAGGGAGAGAGAAAGAATCCCAAGCAGCCTCCCCACTGTCAGCACGGAACCCAGTGTGGGGCTCGAACTCATGAACCATGAGAACACAACCTGAGTCGAAATCAAGAGTCGGATGCTCAACCCGCTGAGCCACCCAGGGGCCCCTTGCTTGTTGTTTTCTAATTCCTTTAGTAGGATGGTCGCCACAGAATGATCATGACCTCTTCTTGCTGGAATGGTCCACAGAGAGCTAGTCCATGGTGCCCTGACTGCGGTCCACAGAAAGCCTTCAAGCAGGGGCTGTGACTCTCTGTAACTTCACCTAATTTTTGTGGATATGCGTGTTTTTGGAGAGACGTCCACTGCTTTCATGGCTTCTCAGGGATTCAGGTCCCAACCTCCTGATCTTACACATGGAGAAGCTAAGGCCCATGGAAAATGGAGGGGGAGGGGCGTCCAAACTAATTTAAACATGGTTATATGTAAAGGAAGACTACTGAGAAAAGCCATAGCGGGGCGCCTGGGTGGCTCAGGTCGGTTAAGCATCCAACTTCGGCCCAGGGCACCATCTCACGGTTGGTAAGTTCGAGCCCTACGTCGGGCTCTGTGCTGACAGCTTGGAGCCTGGAGCTTGTTTCCGATTCTGTGTCTCCCTCTCTCGCTGCCCCTCCCCTGCTCATGCTCTGTCTCTCTCTGTCTCAAGAATAAACATTAAAATTTTTTTTCTTAATTTTAAAAAAGAAGAAGAAGAAGAGCCATAGGACCACTGCTTTATTTCCCTGTATCTTTTCAGCCTGCCTATCAGGCAAATTGTTTCCAACACCTCCCTGCTATCCATGTACTATGCTCTGCCTTGGACAGAGGGTTGCCGGATTTCCAAACAAACCAGCAGCAATGACAACAACAAAAAGGATGCCTGGGTCTATTCAAACCTCACATACACAATAGATAATGTTCAAGTATAAACCGATCCCATATCTGAAATCCACATTTAACTGGGCAGCCCTCTGTGGGGATACCAAAGCCACAGCCCTGACCTGTATAGCACATTTAAGAGAGGGTCATCTGGGAGCAGAGACCGGGGCCCCTGAACTGGCCGACAAGTCTGGAAGGAGCCCAAGGGAAGGGCATAGATCCATGACCCAGGGGTTAGGTAGTAGTTTTCCTAGGCTAAGCGGGGTGAGGGAGGCCTCTTAAAACTGAGGAAGACTGAAACTAAGGAGTCAAAATACAGTCTCCTCCTGACCTAACGACAGCAAGAGGTATGGCAGGGGCTCCCCCTCTCCTGTGAAGGAAAGCTGGCAGAACACAAGGCTGGTATGGGGTCTCATGACACCTTGCAGGACATTAGAAGAATGCCCCTTCCATAAGGAAAAAGCCATAAATTATTGTGTTTTTTTTTTAATTTTTTAAAAATGTTTATTCATTTTTGAGAAACAGAGAGAGACAGAGCATGAGCGGGGAAGGGGCAGAGAGAGGGAGACACAGAATCCGAAGCAAGCTCCATGCTCCGAGCTGTCAGCACAGAGCCCGACACAGGGCTCGAACTCACGAACTGTGAGATCATGACCTAAGCTGGTCAGACACTCAACCGACTGAGCCACCCAGGCACCCCGGTTTCTTAATGATAATAATTACCAAAATAAAGTCAGTCTGTGTAAATTTTGCAGATTTAATTATTAAATACAAAAGCATAGAAAATGGAAAATTTAATCACAAATAATTAGAAACTCAAGAAACCAGACTATTACATAAGTACACGTCAACATTTTGCTTTCGTGGTGACATCGCTACGATAATTTCATTGCCTAATTGTCCCACTATCTTGCGTCCTATAAGAATCGTTGCTAGATTTGACTGCTTTAGTTGTGATATTTTAGGCCTTACGTCTTTGGAAATAAATTTGAGTTCTGAGAAACTATATTGGCAAAGTTAAATATATCCTGAGAGCTTCAGAAGTTTGCGCAAAGGCATCTGATAAGCTATAGCTGCAAATACATTAAAAGACACTAACAGATGACAAAGTGGATTTCAGAAAGTCACCTGAGGCTTTTGGATCCTCATATGTTGATATCCCCTGGATATCACACTGCTTATATAGATCAGATCTATTTCTTTAATAAATTACACCGTGAAGCACTACATGTTCATTATAATTCTCAAATACATGGCATTTAAATCCTTGAGAAGGTCATAACACTGAGCATCTAAACCTGTCTTAAAACATGATATTGTTGTAAGAAATATAAAGCAATTTTTTTTCAAATTAATTTGTAGTATAGTTGGGCTGTCATAGGATTTGGAGATTAAAGGGTTTTCATTTGCCTTTTTCTCGTATTTCCTACATGGAGTGATTGGCGTCAGTGTAAGAGACCCTACAATTTGTTTAGCATCAATAATATGTATTTGATAAATACTGACTCTTTGTTTTTCTTCAAAACACTCCTGAATCCCTTCGATCCTTTGGGGATCACTATGTACATTGAATTTTGGTTCCTATAACTATCTGCTAATGATATTAATTCTACTTAAAATGCTGTGCCAAATCAATCCCGAGCAAATACATTTAAAAGTGGATTTCGAATTTGTTTTGAATTTTATTTTAATTCCAGTGTCGTGAACATACAGTGTTATGTTAGTTCCAGCTGTGCAATATAGTGATTCAGCAATTCCATTTATTACTCAGTGTTCATCAAGGTAAGTGTCCTCTTTTTAAAAATAAATTTTTTTAATGTTTATTTATTTTGAGAGAAAGACAGAAAGAGTGGGAGAGAGAATCCCAAGGAGGATCCTCACCGCCAGTCAGAGCCGGATGTGGGGCTCAAACTCATTGACTGTGAGATCGTGACCTGACCTAAAACCAAGAACCAGATGCTTAACCGACTGAGCCGCCCAGACGCCCAAGGTAAGTATACTCTTTTTTTTTTTAAATATAATTTATTGTCAAATTGGCTAACATACAGTGTAGACGGTGTAGCCTTGGCTTCAGCGGTAGATTCCCATGATTTATCACTTGCATACAACACCCAGTGCTCATCCCAACAAGTGCCCTCCTCAATGCCCATCACCCATTTTTCCCCTCTCCCCTGACCCTACCCCCATCAGCCCTCCTTTTCTTCTCTGTCTTTAAGAGTCTCTTATGGTTTGCCTCCCTCTCTGTTTGAAACAGGTTTTTCCCCTTCCCTTCCCCCATCGTCTTTGCTGAGTTTCTCAAATTCCACATGAGTGAGAACATACAATATCTGTCTTTCTCTGACTATTTCACTTAGCACAATACTCTCCAGTTCCATCCATGTTGCTGCAAATGGCATGATCTTATTCTTTCTCATTGCCAAGTAGTATTCCATCGTATATATAAGCCACATCTTCTTTATCCATTCATCAGTTGATGGACATTTGGGCCCTTTCCATAATATGGCTATTGTTGAAAGCGCTGCTATAAACATTGGGGTCCATGTGCTCTTATGAATCAGCACTCCTGTATCCTTTGGATAAATACCTAATAGTGCAATTGCTGGGTCGTAGGGTAGTTCTATTTTTTTGTTTTTTGGGAACCTCCATACTGTTTTCCAGAGTGGCTGCACCAGCTTGCATTCCCACCAACAATTCAAAAGAGATTCTCTTTGTCCGCATCCTCGCCAACATCTGTTGTTGTCTGAGTTGTTAGTGTTAGCATTCTGACGGGTGTGAGGTGGTATCTCATTGTGGTTTTGATTTGTATTTCCCTGATGATGAGTGATGTGGAGCATTTTTTCATGTGTCGGTTGGCCATCTGTATGTCTTCCTTGGAGAACTGTCTATTCATGTCTTTTGCCCATTGCTTCACTGGATTATTTGTTTTTTGGGTGTTGAGTTTGATAAGTTCTTTGTAGATTTTGGATACTAACCCTTTATCTAATATGTTATTTGCAAATATCTTCTCCCATTCTGTTGGTTGCCTTTTAGTTTTTCTTATTGTTTCCTTCTCTATGCAGAAGCTTTTTATCTTTATGAGGTCCCAGTAATTCATTTTTGCTTTTATCTCCCTTGCCTTCAGAGACATGTTGAGTAAGAAGTTGCTGCAGCTGAGGTCAAAGAGGTTGTTGCCTGTTTTGTCTTCTAGGGTTTTGATGGTTTCCTGTTTCACATTTAGGTCTTTAATCCATTTTGAGTTTATTTTTGGTATGGTGTAAGAAAGTGGTCCAGTTACATTCTTCTGAATATTGCTGTCCAGTTCTCCCAGCACCATTTGCTAAAGAGACTGTCTTTTTTCCATTGGATACTGTTTTTTGCTTTGTCAAAGATTAGCTGGCCGTATATTTGTGGGTCCAGTTCTGGGCTGTCTATTCTATTCCATTGGCCTATGTGTCTATTTTTGTGCCAATACCATACTATCTTGATGATTACAGCTTTGTAGTAAAGTCCAGGACTGGGATGCCTCCCACTTCGTTTTTCTTTTTCAACATTACTTTGGCTTAGAATTGTTTGTTCTAGCTTTGAGAAGAATGCTGTGCAATTTTGATTGGGATTGCATTGAAGGTGTAGATTGCTTTGGGTAGTATTGACATTTCAACAATATTTATTCTTCCAATCCATGAGCATGGGATGTTTTTCCATTTCTTTGTGTCTTCTTCTCTTAATTCCTTCTACCTATTTCACCCATCTACCCCCCACCCCCACCTCCTCTCTGGTAACCATCAGATTTATACTTAAGAGACTAGGGTGTTGGTTCATTGGTCTGTTTTGTTTGGTTTTTGGTTTTGGTTTTTTGGGTTTTTTTTGGTTTGTCCCTCTTTTATTCCCCCCCCCCCCCACCAATCAAACAAAAACTTTGTTCATTGTTTTGTTTCTTAAATTCCACATATGAACGAAATCATATTATACTTGTCTTTCTCTGGCTGACTTATTTTGCTTAACATTATACTCTCTAGCTCCATCCATTGTTGTCGCAAATGATAAGATTTCATTCTTTTTTGATGCCCGAATAATATTCCAGTGTGGGGGGGAGAGGGTATATCATATCTTCTTTATAGTATCCATTCAATCAGTCAATGGACACTTGGGCTGCTTCCATGTCTTGGCTATTGTAAATAATGCTGCAGTAAACATAGGGGTACATGTATCCCTTCGAATTAGGGTTTTGGTATTCTTTGGGTAAATAACAGTAGTGCAATTACTGGATTGTAGAGTAGTTCTATTTTTAATTTTTGAGGAACCTCCGCACTCTCTTCCACAGTGGCCACACCAATTTTCATTCCCACCAACGGTACATGAGGGTTCCTTTTTCTCTGCTTCCTCGTTTCTTGTGTTTTCAATTTTAGCCATTCTGACAGGTGTAAGGTGGTATCTCATTGTGGTTTTGATTTGCATTTCCCAGATGATGAGTGATGTTGAGCATCTTTTCACGTGTCTGTTGGCCATCTGTACGTCTTCTTTGGAGAAATGTCTGTTCATGTCTTCTGCCCATTTTTAATTGGATTATTTGTTTTTTGTGTGTGTGTTGAGCTGCATAAGTTCTTTATATGTTTTGGATACTAACCTTTATCAGCTTTGTCATTTGCAAATACCTTCTTCCATTCAGTATGTTGTCTTTTAGTTTCGTTGGTTGTTTCCTTTGCTGTACAAAGGCTTTTTGTTTTGGTATAGTCCCAATAGTTTATTTTTGCTTTTGTTTCCCTTGTTTAAGGAGACATATCTAGAAATATGCTGTTATAGCTGATGTTAGGGACATTACTACCTGTGCTCTCTTCTAAGATTTTTATGGTTTCAGGTGTCACATTTAAATCTTTAATCCGTTTTGAGTTTATTTTTGTGTATGGTATATAGCTGTCCAGTTTTCCCAACACCATTTGTTCAAGAGACTATCTTTTTCCCATCGCATATTCTTACCTCCTCTGTCTAAGATTAATTGACCATATAATCATAGGTTTATTTCTGGGCTCTCTATTCTATTCCATTGATCTGTGTATCTACTTTTGTACCAATACCATACTGTTTTGATTAGTACAGCTTTGTAATATAACTTGAAGTCTAGAATTGTGATACTTCCAGCTTTGTTTTTCTTTGTAAGATTGCTTTGGCTATTCGAGGTCTTTTGTGGTTCCATACAAATTTTACGATTGTTTGTTTTAGTCTGTGAAAAAATCCTCTTGGTATTTTGATAAGGATTGCATTAAATCTGTAGGTTGCTTTGGGTAGTGTGGGCATTTTAGTAATATTTGTTCCTCCAATCCATAAGTTTGGACGGTTTTTCTATTTGTTTATGTTGTCTACAAGTGGATTTTTAAAAAAAAGTATACCTTTGGCTGAAATCTAGAATTTACATCTTTATTAAACGTGAAGAATTTCTAGAGCAAAATTGTGTAATTTGCTTTGCATGGCACCTAGGACATCAACTGAACCTTCCCACTTGGTATCCAATAATGTTTCAAATTTATGTTTGGTAAATTTGTTTTCAATACGCTCCAACATTTCATTAAAGTTGAAAAGAGTTACATAGTTTTTGGATAGTATAAAAAATGCCTATAGTTCAAAAGACTTTTTTTGTCTGCATCATTTCTTACCAAGTTTAAAAAATGTGTGGAACTTGACATGAAATGTCAGAGACCGAGTAGAGTGAAAAAGAGTGTTCCTCTGTCACCTCAGCCCAGCATGGGGCCTTGGACTGGAGCAAGGTGAGGAGGGTATCCACTTGGGGTGCGATTGGAGAAGCCTACATTGGGGTAAAGTGGGAATCCCCACAGAGGGGAAGCTGAGCGAGGCATCAAAGTCTGAGCAGGAGGATGGGGTGTCCACATGAGTAGGGACAGCGCAGCACAGAGAATCTGAGCCAATGTGAGGTGAGGTGGACATCTGACAGGCGAGATACAAGTTTGGGCACATACAGGGTAACTGATCAAATCGTGTAAGAATATTAAGGATAATGAGAGCCAGGTTTCTTACATTTGGTTACAAGTATGGAAGGGGAAAGAGCTAGAATTAGACCTATGTGTTGGATTGGGATTGAAAGTAATTGTATGAACTCGATATATAGATACATAGAAGTAAACACAGATGGAAATGTGTGTAAGTATGCTCACAAACACACGTGTGTGTACATACACATACATACATATATTTAACATTGTTCACTAACTTGCTTGGAAACAATGACATCCCAATGGCAATGAGCACACCTAGGGTGCACATCTTGGCTTCTAAACTCCATTTTCCACTTAAAAGAAGCAGGAGAAGTTAACTGATTCTGGGGCTGGGCAGGAAAAGTATGAGATAAACTTGGAACATCTTGTGTTGAAGTGCCCAAAGAATGATAAATACTTAAGGACACGGAAGTCAGCTTACAGGGCCCCCTACTGGTCAGGTTGGGGACAACACAATCATCAGAATAAATAGGGATGGTAACATTTTTAATTCATTAAAAAATAGAAAAACGAATGTCAATACAACTATTAAAAACAAATAATAAAATGTTGGATGAGGAATGGTATATTTAAGTAGTATATTTTATTTTATTTTATTTTATTTTATTATTTTTTTTCCAATATATGAAATTTATTGTCAAATCGGTTTCCATACAACACCCAGTGCTCATCCCAAAAGGTGTCCTCCTCAATACCCATCACCCACCCTCCCCTCCCTCCCACCACCCCCCCCCCCCCCATCAACCCTCAGTTTGTTCTCAGTTTTTAAGAGTCTCTTATGCTTTGGCTCTCTCCCACTCTAACCTCCTTTTTTTTTTTTTTTCCTTCCCCTCCCCCATGGGTTTCTATTAAGTTTCTCAGGATCCACATAAGAGTGAAAACATATGGTATCTTTCTTTCTCTGCATGGCTTATTTCACTTAGCATAACACTCTCCAGTTCCATCCACGTTGCTACAAAGGGCCATATTTCATTCTTTCTCATTGCCACGTAGTACTCCATTGTGTATATAAACCACAATTTCTTTATCCATTCATCAGTTGATGGACATTTAGGCTCCTTCCATCATTTGGCTATTGTTGAGAGTGCTGCTATAAACATTGGGGTACAAGTGCCCCTATGCGTCAGTACTCCTGTATCCCTTGGGTAAATTCCTAGCAGTGCTATTGCTGGGTCATAGGGTAGATCTATTTTTAATTTTTTGAGGAACCTCCACACTGCTTTCCAGAGCGGCTGCACCAATTTGCATTCCCACCAACAGTGCAAGAGGGTTCCCGTTTCTCCACATCCTCTCCAGCATCTATAGTCTCCTGATTTGTTCATTTTGGCCCCTCTGACTGGCGTGAGGTGATATCTGAGGGTGGTTTTGATTTGTATTTCCCTGATGAGGAGCGATGTTGAGCATCTTTTCATGTGCCTGTTGGCCATCCGGATGTCTTCTTTAGAGAAGTGTCTATTCATGTTTTCTGCCCATATCCTCACTGGGTTATTTGTTTTTCGGGTGTGGAGTTTGATGAGCTCTTTATAGATTTTGGATACTAGCCCTTTGTCCGATATGTCATTTGCAAATATCTTTTCCCATTCCGTTGGTTGCCTTTTAGTTTTGTTGGTTGTTTCCTTTGCTGTGCAGAAGCTTTTTATCTTCATAAGGTCCCAGTAGTTCATTTTTGCTTTTAATTCCCTTGCCTTTGGGGATGTGTCGAGTAAGACATTGCTACGGCTGAGGTCAGAGAGGTCTTTTCCTGCTTTCTCCTCTAGGGTTTTGATGGTTTCTGTGAATGGTGTGAGAAAGTGGTCTAGTTTCAATCTTCTGCATGTTGCTGTCCAGTTCTCCCAGCACCATTTGTTAAAGAGACTGTCTTTTTTCCATTGGATGTTCTTTCCTGCTTTGTCAAAGATGAGTTGGTTGTATGTTTGTGGGTCTAGTTCTGGGGTTTCTATTCTATTCCATTGGTCTATGTGTCTGTTTTTGTGCCATTAAGTAGTGTTAAAATACCATCCCACAAACCACTTCTGAATTTTGAAAGGAAAAAGTGTACCTTCACAGGGTAGACTGGAAAAAGTCTACCTTCACCGGGGGATCAAAATTAACATCATCAGTGACAGGAAAATCAAATCCTATGCCACCTATGATGCAGTGAGAAGAACACAGAGTCACTTATAACCTGGATCTAATTATGAGGAAACATCGGACAAGCCAAAATGGAGGCACACTCCAGAACATAACTGGCCTGTAATCTTCAAAAGTGTCAAGTTTACAAAAGCCAAGAAATGACTAAAAAATTGTTCCAGACTGAGGGAGACTGAGACCAACGAATGCGTGTATCCATCACAGGTTATTGGGACAATTGCCAGAATGTGAAGGGGGTCTGTGGATGAAATGATAGTTATCTATCCATGTAGATTTGCTGATTTCAAAATCAGCGTGTGATGTGGTCATCTGGGAGACTGTCCTCATCTGTAGGAAATCCACACTAACGTGTGCGAGCGTGATAGAGACTTGGGTTATCAAGGAACTCTCAAATGGTTTAGGAAGTAAGCTCCTCATTATCCGAGCTTTTGATTGTTTCAAAATAAAAAATAATAATGCACAGACTTCTGTGGAATATAAAATGTCCCACAATATGTTTTAAATGTGTTTTAATCTACTGTGTTTTCTGTGCACATTTGCAGCACAGCTGTATTCCTGGCCCAAATAAATTTTTTTACTAAATTTAGTATCTGCGTTTCGCACACTTTGTAAGCGTTTTAACTTAGAATTTACAAACGTGCAAAGTAATAAAATTTTTAAGTAAATTTAATTTAATTTAAATATAATTTAAAGTAATTTTATATTTTATTATATAAAATATATATATTATATATGTATATATATATTTATTTATATACCAACCAAATTCCCATGTCATTGAAAGTAACTTCCATAATACAATTAATGAAGCATTTTGCAGGAATTTCTAACTTATTTCTGTGTAATAGTTTGTGGCTTATTAACGATCAATGAATATTAGCTACTAAAAATGATTGTGCCATAACGAAAGCACATACAAATTGGAAACCCCAAATGCCATTCTGTTTTCAGCAAACAAATCTCAGAAGATACGATCAACAAATCAACTTCAAAAGATCAAATTTAGCTAGTGTCTAATGTCAATCGTGTCTCATTTTTAAGTTTAAGATACAATTGGTATATGAATCAGAAAAGCAGCTCTCTGTCTAGAAGCAGCTTGGGCAAAAAGGTCTTTCCTTCATCCAACATGTTTTTATTTCACAATCAAAGCAGAACAATACAGAGACATCTCCCACTGAACATAGTTAATCCATTCTTGAAGCTCGGATGCTCTGAACCACAACAAAAATAGTCTCTTGCCCCGTTATTTTCGATGGGGAAATTTATCATACATTGCACGTCAACAGAAAATCCCAAACAACTTACGAAAGACATAACTAAAACCCAGTAAAAATGCCTGCATGTAAGCGACAAACTCATGAAGGGATACGAAATGCTTAAAACATTTTTCCTGATCACCTAACAATTAATATGCTTGCCCTGTAGCCAACAGCATGTAGAGTTTGCATGCAATGTTACATTTGCAGTGCAACCCAGCAAATAGCAGACATCGACAGACGAATCTAATAGAGAAAATGCAGACGGAAGTTTGCAATGAATTAAGGACATTTCCTGCCATGCTACTTACCAAGGGAGGCGGACACTTGGAGCTAACGAAACTTAAGCAGCTCCTGCTGTGGATATGCTTGGCTTCTGATATATTTTCAGAGAAGGTAGGTGACACTACGGGCTGGAAAAATTAAGGAGCACGTGCTTACACTCTCGGCATTTATTTGTATAAATTTCACTATAGGGTGCTACTGAGACATGAGGCCATTTTTATTTTTATTTTTTTAGTATCTATTAATTTTGAGAGAGAGAGAGAGAGAGCATGAGTGGGGGAGAGGCAGAGAGAGAGGAGAGCGAGGGAGAATCCCAAGCAGGCTCTGTACTACTTGCTAACATACAGCCTGATGCGGGACCCAAGCTCACCAACCGTGAGATCGTGACCGGCGCTGAACTCCAACCCTTAACTGACTGAGCCACTCAGGCCTCCCTGGAAGGAGGCACTTCATTTCCATCTCTCAGAAAATTGTTACAACGTACTGATTTTCACAACCAAGGAGGCAGTTTTACGCAATCAAAAAATTGTCATGATAAGCAATCAA
This sequence comes from Neofelis nebulosa, assembly GCF_028018385.1. Lineage (NCBI taxonomy): Eukaryota > Metazoa > Chordata > Mammalia > Carnivora > Felidae > Neofelis > Neofelis nebulosa. The sequence goes on along the minus strand of NC_080794.1, from coordinate 1,833,571 downwards.
CTGCCTCTTTGGAGTCAACGAATAAAAAAATATATATTTTTTAAATATTTAAAATAACAAAGATATAAAGATGTCTGTAGTGTTAAGCTAATGCCTTTAGCTGAGGCGCATTGTGCCATGCACAACCCGAGCAGCTAGACATGGCTGCCGGTAATCTGATTTGTACATCAATTCGTTTGGCAGTCTGTTAAGAGAGCCTTGCCCATAGATGCTGACAAAACAGCAGGAAAGCCTCCTTCCCTGGCTTTTTCGGGTATCCATCCATCTACCTAACTTGCCTCACCAACTCGTGGCCGTCCTTACTGGAATAAATTCATTCTCTTTTCCTCTCCCATAGGAGATGGGGAGAAGAGCTGTTCACACATGTGTATGGGCTTCTCATTCCCTCTTGCTCTGACCCCACACAATGCTCTCCTCTCCACCCAGAAGTTCCCAGGGCGAATTAGAAAACTCAGACAGTTTTTGGTCGCCACGTCCCTTTGTTTTTTTCCCTCTACCTTAAGCCTTCCAGTAGGGCTCCCTAAACAGCTCTCTAAAACTAATCTTGTTGCCATATGCTATGATCCTGCTTCCTCCTTCCTGTAAAGTTAGGTTTTGTTTTTGTTTTTGTTTTCTTTTCCCTAAAGTTTGGTTTCTCCGTATTGTTAACCCAGAAGGAGGCTGCAAACGTTTACTTTGATTTTTGGAGCACGAATGGCTAGAAGAACTTTGTGATGATAACTGATTTTAAGTGAAGTGTATTTTTTCAAGTTTTGGGTTGGTGGGTCTGGGATGAGAGGTCCAATTCTAGATCTGTAGTTTCTTAAGACTTGGATGGATGTATCACGGGCCAGCAGAGCAGGAACTGATGGTCCCTGTCTTCTTTCAGAACCGTGGTGTATTTCTTAAGAAACCATATCCATTTTCCATCTCTTTAGAGATTAATCCTAGGAATTAGTGGTACAAACTGAAGTGTCCTGTCTTTTAAAAAATCTTTTCCAAAGTGAGTGGGAGAGATACAGTCTGATAAAGGACAGGAAGAAAATACTAGATGGTTGATTTGTATTTCTTGTCATCCATTTAAATGTTTCCTTTTGTGGGGCGCCGGGGTGCTCAGTCGGTTGAGCGTCTGACTTCAGCTCAGGTCATGATCTCACTGCTCAAGGGTTCGAGCCCCGCGTCGGGCTCTGTATAAGGAAGTTCTCAAGGGGCGCCTGGGTGGCTCAGTCAGTTGAGTGTCCGACCTCTGTTCAGGTCATGATCTCGCAGTTCGTGGGTTCGAGCCCCACGTCGGCTCTGTGCTGACAGCTTGGAGCCTGGAGCCCGCTTCGGATTCTGTCTCCCTGTCTCTCTTTGCCCCTCCCCTGCTCATGCTCTGTCTCTCTCTTTCTCTCTAATATAAAATAAGACATAAAAAATTTAAATGTTCACCTTTTGCATATCACTTGTAATGCACATAATTTAATATAGTACAGGCTATATAATTTATAAATAAATATACTTACGTTGGTGTTATGCCCTCAAAACACTTTTTATTTTATTATTGATTGATCGATTTTTTGGCAGACGAGAGGTGCACAATAATAAATGTTTGGAGATCACGGCTCCAGGAACTCAGATCTTTCCCTAGGTCTGTTCATTCTGTGCATCATTAGACCCCCTTGACCACACGTCTGCTCCCCGAAATACGCCCTGGGCAGCACCCAGCTCTCACCCTTCCCTCAAGCAGTCACAGCGGGCTGCGCTGGGGTTACCTTAAGGGATAAGGGCGGCCTCCTGGGTTTGCTGTCACCCCCACGCACGGTCCTTCCTACGGAACAGTTAGTGCGGCCCACGTTTGCAATCACAGGCTCTGGAACCAAAGTGGGCGGAGATCCCAGCTGGCCCCTCGGTAGCAAGGTGGCTTTTGGGAGTGTTGTGTGACTTCTCACCAAGGCTTAATGCTCATCCATAATATGGAGGAGAAAATAGTGTGATTCTCAGAGGGCTGTGAGACCCACCATTCCCCTCGGTGCTCAGCAGTACCAGGCACCTAGTGGGCCACTGATAAAAAAGAAAATTGATATGATAAGGGACAAAACATAAGAGACTCTTCAATATGGAGAACAAACCAGAGGGTTGCTGGAGGGGTTGTGGGAGGGGGGATGGGCTACATGGGTAAGAGGCATTAAGGAATCTACTCCTGAAATCATTGTTGCCCTACATGCTACCTAACTTGGATGTAAATTAGAAAATAAATAAATAAAAAAAGAAAGTTGATATTGTAGTTATTATTACTCGTACTAACAAAACTCGTAATCGAGAAGACTTTTTTTAATGCTTATTTATTTATTAAAAAATTTGTTTAATGTTTATTTATTTTTGAGAGAGAGAGAGAGACAGCGCGAGTCGGGGAGGGGCAGAGAGAGAGAGGGAGATACAGAATCTGAAGCAGCCTCCAGGCTCTGAGCTGTTCAGCACATAGCCCAGCGCGGGGCTCGAACTCACAAACCATGAGATCATGACCTGAGCTGAAGTTCAATGTGCAACCAACTGAGCCTCCCAGGTGCCCCATAGTGTTTATTTATTTTTGAGAGAGAGAGAGAGAGAAGGAGGGGCAGAGAGGGCAGGGGGACACAGAATTTGAAGCAGTCTCCAGGCTCTGAGCTGTCAGCCCATAGCCCACCGCGGGGCCCGAACTCGCGAACCGTGAGATCATGACCTGAGCAGAAGTGGGATGCTTAATTGACTGAGGCACCCAGGTGCCCTGAGAAGAGTTTAAAGCAAGGTCTCTTTGCCTAGATTTCCAAGATTAACCTGCTTCAGACTGAATTCTGCTCTCCTGCGAAGAATGAGTTAGCCAGCGGCCAGTGGGTTTCTTCTGGATCTTTTCTGAACTTTTTAGGGTCTTCCCTGGAGAAAAGTTCTAAAGGAAGACAAAGTGGAGAAATACTCTCACTCTCACTTCAAAGGACGTGTAGGAAGTGGTTACTTTTGCCAAAAAATTAGTGCCTGGGACATACAAGACACTCAATGAAGCCTGCTGTAGACCGAATGTTTGTGTCCCTCCAGAATTCATATATTGAAAACCTAATGCACAAGGTGACAGTATCGGGAGGTGGGGTCTTTGGGAGATGTTTAGGTCATGAGGTGGAGCCCTCATGGACAAGATTAGCAACTTCCTAAAAGAGACCCCGCAGAGATCCCTTGCCCCCTCCACCATGGGAGGTTACAGGGAGAAGACGGTCATCTGTGACCCGGGAGGTGGCCCTTGAATAGACATGGAGTTTGCCAGTGCCTTGAGCTTAGACTTCTGAGCCCCAGGAATGTGAGAAATAAATGTCTGTTGTTTAAACCACCCAGTCTATGATGCTTTTGTTACAGCAGCCCAAAGATAAGGCTTGTCTCTTACATCTAAAAATAACACAAATACCAACAATAATAAAAAAGGCACATTGTGGCCACTGACATGTAATGAACATCATCTCTCCTCTATGGCGCCAAGAGCTCAATCCCGTTTGGACCACGAGGCAGAGTATGATTAACTACAAACACCGGCAAGATGTCTAAATGTTCAATTCCTCTTCCTGTTACTTTTCTGCTAAAACAAAAGGAAAGTCCTAGGCAGGCTTCGGTGGCCACTGAGCCTAAAACAGCCAAATCCCCAATTAGAAAGCTTTGGGGTTTGTTTTCATTGTGGGTGTGTGAAGTTACCCAGAAGCTCTGTTTGATCATTCCAATGGGTGTTTTGCTACAAGGTTGCAAATACATCGAAGTCTAGCAACTAAGGTGCACAAAAATACACGTGTAGCATTTTAAAATGTGTCTAAATTTCTGTTTCAGTTCCAGTTTTGCCTATTGTTTTGGGCTCAGTTGAATGTAACCTCCCCCCCCCCCCCCCATTCTGATGTTGAGGTCCTAACACCCAGCACTTCAGAATGTAACTGTATTCAGACCCTAGATCCTTGAAGGGGTGATTAAAGGGGGCACCTGGGTGGCTCAGTGGGTTAAGCACCTGACTCTTGCACTCGGCTCAGTCTTGATCTCAGCGTTGTGAGTTCAAGCCCTGCATTGGGCTCTGCCTGGGCCTAAAGCCCACAATCAATTAATCAATCATTCAATGATTAAGGTAAAATGAGCTCATTGGGGGTAGGCTCTAATTCAACATGACTGGTGTGCTTATAAGAAGAGGACACTAGGACACAGACAATACACACTGAAGGGCAATGTGTCGTCTGACGACACAGCAGAGGAGACAGTTATCTGCAAGCCAAGGAGAGAGGCCTTGGAGAATTGAACCCTCCTGACACCTTGACCCTGGACTACCAGCCTTCAGAACTGTGAGAAAATAAAGTGTATGTTGCCCACGCCCCCCAGCTTTTGGTATTTTGTTATGGCAGCCCGAGCAGGGCACCTATGATTCAGAAATTTGAGGAACTTCCCCCCCCCCCCCCCCCCCCCCACTATACCATAAAGCTCTCTTTTGTCTTGAGAGGCTTGTGTGATGCTATGGGGTCCGGGAAGGAGGCTCCCGGCATTCACGCCACTAGGTCATCGAGACACTGCACAGCTGTTCCCAGGGCTGGCTACATAATTTGCAGGCCCAGCACAAAATGAAGATATACGGCCTTTTGTTCAAAAGCACAGATGAAGAGTTGTTAAAGATACTAAAATAGAAAGCTCATTTCCTCCAAGGTCTGTCTTTCCACGTGCCATGGCCGGTGTTTTCGCTTTGCATTTAACGTCATTCCAAGTAAATAAACATTTACAAACCTAGTTAGGAGCATGAATTTTACCACCCATCTTTGTACGGTGCAGTGTCAGTTTTAAATAATCCGCATGTGGACGCGGCAGCTGGTCCGGGCACATGCACCCTGTTCTCACCAGGACGGTGGAAATCCTGTGCTCGGCCAGCTCAGCTGTCTTTACTCCACCTGGTGAGACAGGCCGTGTTCCACCAACCCTCCCGCCCTCAGCTTACTGATGGGTAAGGAACCCGAAAGGACGGGGGGCAGGGGGGTCGCCCTTTCTTTCCCTTCTTTCGCTTCTAAGTCACCGCTTGCAGCCTAAGCGCTCGGCTAACACAGGGAGGTAACGTGAGTGAGAAAGGGTATGACCGGGTTCTGGGTTGTTCACCAGAGGCCATTGCCTTCTGTCTGTGCTCAGAGCAAGCTCTGCTTCGTAGGGAAAGGGTGCTCCTGTTGACTCAGTCATCGATGTAACGCTTAGCTTCTCTTGCTGAACCCCAGGCACTGGGTGTCGCTGTCCAGCGGCACTCGCCAGGCGGGAGACCAGTATTTGAACATGAGGAGGCAAGGGACGGTGGACACGCGTACCGGGCGGTCTCCTCGGCTCATGCGCGTGCTCCGCTGTCCCATCCCCCCCACTCCCAAAACACAAGTTCAAAAATAAAACTGAAGAATTACCAGACAGTGACAGCAGAGCATTATATTGGCCATGGCATCCTTCCGGGGGCGGGGCCTTCCGGGGGCGGGGCCTTCCGGGGGCGGGGCCTCCAGGAAGGGTCCCTCAGCAGGCAGGGCTGTGCCCAACTGCGAGGCTTGGCCTGCGGTGAGTCTGGCCCAGCTTTTTCCTCCGCTCCCTTTCCCCAAGGACCTTCATGCTTTGAAGACCAAAATCGAAACCAAAAAAAAAAAAAAATGCACCTAATTGGTTAGTGTTTTTTCAATATTAATTGACTGGTTTTCTCAGTAGTTGTCAACCCCTCCCAACTGAAGCCTTTCTCTTACAAAGCGGCCCTGGCCGTAGGGGCGCCTGGGTGGCGCAGTCGGTTAAGCGTCCGACTTCAGCCAGGTCACGATCTCTCGGTCCGTGAGTTCGAGCCCCGCGTCAGGCTCTGGGCTGATGGCTCGGAGCCTGGAGCCTGTTTCCGATTCTGTGTCTCCCTCTCTCTCTGCCCCTCCCCCGTTCATGCTCTGTCTCTCTCTGTCCCAAAAATAAAATTAAAAACGTTGAAAAAAAAATTAAAATAATTAAAATAAAAAAGCGGTCTGGATTCTGAGAGCAGAATAAATGCCCCATCACCAAGGAGAGCTGGTTTCTCCTTCATACAAACGTCATAGGCTCCTCCCACCTGGTAGGTTTCTGCCCACTAGTCATCACCCATCACCCAACTCCTGCCCTATAATAGCATTCTCGGGGAAGGGCTGATAAATACATTCAACCTGCAAAATTACAACAAAACATCTTGACCCATCCTGGGAACTTTTGATTGTTAGGAGGGGCCGAGTCACGCTAGGGCAAATTCATACATTTCAGCACGAGTAAAGTGACTCCAAGAGTAACATAAGGGCTAGTGATCATTATTGGTCCAGGAACCAATTTCTGGGAGTCCCTCTAACATCGCCACTGCCCGCCTCCCATCATTTCTTCTTGTCTCCAAGTGAATGCTACTTAGGTTACATGAAAGAAATATGGATGCCATAGTAAACCGTGCATGACCCCAGAAGCTTAATTCATCCCTGAACAACAATTAATACTGATGCTTTGAAGGATGGATACTTTCCCGGGCAGAAGAAAGAGCTGACGCAGAATGTATGAAGATAGAAATAATTAAAGCCAGTGGCCACCCCTCACGCACAGCCACTGTGCTTTAGGTATTGCTGATTGTCCCTAAACGGGAGTGGAGCGGGGGAGCAGGTGACAGTCAAAAAACTATGGTAGCGGCCAGGAGGGATCTGACCTGGAATTAGACTGCCTGCGTTTGAATACTAATCCCATCATATACTAGCTGTATGAACTTGGAAAACCGAGCTCACGGCTTGAAGCATTCGCTTTGCCATGCGTGGAGTTAGAACAGGGAGAACATTGACCTCATAGGGCTGGTTTTTAGATGTTCCCGGTAAACCATTTAGCACAGCTTCTGGCATACGGAAGGCACACATAAAAGTTGACTGTCATTGTTACGGGCCTCCAACTTTTAGCCTTCTATAAAGAACCGAATGATATCTTTGAAAAATACCAATTACTTGCAATGTTATGGGAAAGTGGTATCTATGTTGACCTGATTAGAATAAAGTGGAAAATCCTTTTTGTTTAAACCTTGTTGAAAAATTTTCTAAACTTTGTCAGCTCTTCTTCTTTTTTTTATTTATCTTTGAGAGAGACAGAGAGAGAGAGAGAGAGAGTGTGTGTGTGTGTGTGTGTGTGTGTGTGTGTGTAGCATGAGTGGGAGAGGGGCAGAGAGAGGGAAAGAAAGAATCCCAGGCAGGCTCTGCATTGTCAACGCAGAGCACGATGTGGGACTTGATCTCACGAACGTGAGATCATGACCAGAGCAGAAATCAAGAGTCTGTCACTCAACCCACGGAGCCACCCAGGCACCCCTGTCACCTCCTCTGGTTTAGTAATTAGAACAAACGTTTGAGACTGTTTTTCTGATAACTGAGTTGCTCGTTGTAACCAAGGGTATTTCAACAGTAATGTTTATTTAAAAATTACTGCAAATAAAGATACAGAATTGGTGAGAGGTTGCACTAAGTTTAATGAAAGCCCCGACATGAGTGTTTCTTCCCATGATTCTCTATTTTTTCTCCTACGATTAAAGTGCACGTTACGCTCTCCTTAGGGGAAAGCTCTGCTGTGCTGCATGGTTCTGTAGGGCGCCCAGCCTTTCACAGACAATCTTATAAGAAGCATCACTCTCACTGTAAGAAAACTGAGGGACAGATGGGGCTTTCACACTAAGCCTACAACAATGCATCAGTTCAACAATCTACGTAGAGTTTGACCCTGAACGTCTAATTTATACTTTCAGTTCCGCCAGTGCCAGCTATAGGAATGTGACTTCAGAGATGCCGAGAAGGTCCCCTTTCTAGCAGGGAACATCCGCTCCCTGTTTCTTAGAATACCTGAGTTTCTGTGACTAAGCAATCCATTCTTTTGTGTAAAACACCAACTGCCCAGGGCTGTTTCTCCTTTAAAGGTGATTGAACTTCAAGGCTGTTACTCGGATCCCTTTCTTTTATTGGAGAACAGGGGAGTGGGGCTTGGGTGTGCTTCAAGAGGGAAAAGGTCACCAAGGGGGACAGAAGAAAGGACGCGAAGGTACAAAATTCTGGTTTCTAAGAATGGGAAAAGCCCACTTCCAATATGTATGTTTCTCTTTGCTCTAAATATCTCACAATGTCCACTTGTTGAGAGCAACTGATTGCAACCCTGGGAAGAAAATGTAGGTTGAAGCACTAATCAGAGTTGTTTGTGCTGCTTGCAGGGGTCTGGCTGCACTAAATATTTCGTGGAAATATTCATTAGCGAAACCACTCAGAAGAAGCCATTTACCTACATCCTTTTCAACGTCCTTAATTCTTCCCCCAAATTCTCACATGCCTCCTTAGCTGACACCGAGCCCAGGTCCATGATTATAATCACTGTCTAGTACTCTCACCGCCATCATACATACCTGAGAAAAACCTACCTCGGTAAAACCCAACCCTCTGTCCACCCCGTGTCTGCCCCTGGCAGCTGAACATAGTTGGAGAAAAATGAAACCATCCTGGAACGCCTGGGGGGCTCAGTCAGTTAAGCGTCTGACTCTTGGTTTTGGCTCAGGTCATGATCTCATGGTTCGTGGGTTTGAGCCCTACGTCCGGCCCCTTGCTCAGAGCCTACTTGGGATCCTCTCTCTCTCTCTCTCTCTGCCCCTCCCCCGCTTGTGTGCTCTTGCTCTCTCTCTCTCTCTCTCTCTCAAATAAGTAAAACTTGGGGGGAAAAATGCAACCATCCTGGCAGGTTTCACATTAAATTCTCAACCACAAATCCAAGTATGTTGATCTAATTGACTGAGTCTCCACTCTACTGGTGAAATATTTTGACTACCTCACATCTTCCTTCCTCAGACCCCTAACCCGGGGATTCTCAACTCTGGCCACACTTTTGAATCACCCGGAAGCCTTTAACACATTCCAGCGCCCAGGTACACCTCCAGAGAAATCCGATTAAATTGGCCTAGGGCCCGGTTAGGAGTGTTCTCTTAAGATTCTCCAGGTGATTCTCATGTACAGCCAGGATTAAGAACTGAACACCTCTCTCAGATACAGCTGATGACCCCTCTGAGGACTTCGCTGAGAAAATCAAAGCAGGAAAGGAAGAAGAGTACCTTTATGAAAAGTGCAGCACGCAAAGCAATCTTGAGAAAGAAAAACAAAGCTGGGGGTATCGCAATCCCAGATTTCAAAATCTACTACCAAAAAAAAAAAAAAAAAAAATAGACACACAAATCAATGGAAACAGGATAGAGGGCCCAGAAACAAACCCACAATTGTACGGTTAATTAATCTTTGACAAAGGAGGCAAGAATGTATAATGGAAAGATGACAGTCTCTTCAAAAACAGTGTTGGGGGGCGCCTGGGTGGCTCAGTCGGTTGAGCCCCGACTTCGGCTCAGGTCACGATCTCGCGGTCCGTGAGTTCCAGCCCCGCATCGGGCCCCTGTGCTGACAGCTCAGAGCCCGGAGCCTGTTTCAGATTCTGTGTCTCCCTCTCTCTGACCCTCCCCCATTCATGCTCTGTCTCTCTCTGTCTCAAAAATAAATAAACGTTAAAAAAATTAAAAAAAAACAGTGTTGGAAAAACTGGACAGTTACGCGCAAAAAATGAAGCTAGACCACTTTCTTTCACCATACGCATAAACTCAAAATGGATTAAGGATCTAAATCTAACTGCATGGACCCCTACCCCCAATGCCTTCTGAGTGAGGACCAGCCCCTCCATCGTGCATTCGGATTCACTGCCATCCAAGCAAGGAAGGACCTTGTTTTAGTAACTGTTCTCTCTCTGTCCAGCTGTCTGGCATCTCTCCTGCACCCTTCCTACTGAATCCTCCCCACCCTCATTCAAGTATCACCCGATCTTCAGAAATCTCCTTCCAACTTCTAACCCACTTGTCACCTCCTTTTCTCTCTTCCCTTTGTAGCAAAAATCCTCAAAAGTTGTCTTTACTCAAAACCCCCGTTTCTTCTCCCAGGTTCTGAAACCCACTCTCCAATCCCATTTTTAGCCCCCTTTCGCGAAACCTAGTGGTCGTTTCCCAGCCCTCACCTTACCAGATCCCTCCGCCGCATTCACCGTGGTTACTCTCGAGATCCTTGAGATACTTTCTTAGCCCCTACAATCTGTCTGGGTTCCTCAACGTTCTCAGTTTCCTTCGGGGGTTTCTTCTCATTTCCCTGATCTCTATGAATGTGCTCCAGGACTTGTCCTCAGATGTCTCCCCTCTCTATACTCAATCCTTGGGGACGTCAGCCATTTTCCTACCATCGATCTGCTGATGACTCCACCTTTCTCCCTCCGATCCAGACCTGGTGCTTGAACTCTCTTCAACTGTCTGCTTTCCAGATCCACTCAGATGTGTTAAACCCAACATGTTCAAATCCAAGCTCTTATTTTCCTCCAACTCTGCTGCACTGGCAGTAGTTCCAACAAGACAACCATAGAGTCATTCTGGATTCATCTCTTTCTCTCGCTGCCCATATTTAATTCTTTGGTCAAAGCTGTGGGTTCTACCTTCAAGACGTATTCACAATCTGACTGGTTCTAATCACCTCTATCACTTCTAATCTGGCCCCAAACACTCCCTTCTATATAGTCTGGGCATTTGTCTCGGTGTTCTCTCTGGCCTCCCGGATTCCATTCCTGCTCTGTTCTAGTTTATTTTCCACGCAGCCGTTACAGCGATCCGTTGAAGACCCGAGTCAGATCTCGTTATTTCTCTGCTCTAAGGTCTCCAGTGGCTCCCCACTTCGCTCAGAATAAAATCCAGCCTTACAGAATGGGGCACTCAACTTCCTTTTCAATTCATCTCCTACCAAGTCGCTCAGCTCTTTGTGCTTCAGCTCCGCCAGCCTCCTGGGTTCTATAGAGTCCAATGGGTGTGTGCCTGCCCCAGGGGCTTTGCACTTGTTTCCTCTTCCTAAATGCACTTGGCTCGTGCTCTTAAGCCATTCAGGGATTCTTATCTGAGTAACTTCCCTTGACCACACACACAAGCAGCATCACGACCACCACCATCCCCGTCACCACCAACGTAATGTCTGTCCCCCTACTTTTTACCCCTTGTCAACAGCTGACATATTGTATACTTATTGTTTTTTCTCTTCTCTCTACTTGAGTATAGATGTAATAAAAGCAAGGTACTTGTGTTTTTTTCTTTTCTGATTTATTCTCGGTGCCTAGAAGAGGATTCGGCACGTAATAAGTATTCAGTACGTATTTGTTGAATGAATGAGTGAATGAATGAACGAATCGATCAACCAATCAATGAAGGGCATCTCAATCCCAACAAGAGAGATTTTTCCCAAAAGTTTTCTATAGCTTTGTCCTACTTTGTTCTCCCTCTCTGCGTGTCTCTTTGACTAGTAGATACATTCATCAAAAAAAAAAAAAAATCATTTTGAGCAAGATTGGATCCTTAAGTTTCTATGTCAGATGTGGCTCAAATGTCACGCTGTGCCATGCACATTTGTCTCCAGCATTCTCCCCCATATGTCGATCATGGTTCAGCAGCTGTGGCTCTTTCTTTTCCCCTCCCCTATCTCAGTTCCAGGAGATTCTGTTTGGTTCTGGCCCCCTCCTTATGGGCGACGAAGGCACTATAGGAAGAAGCAGCAGCTGCCGTGACCGCCCCCCTGCCTTCGCTATTCATAGTGACCCAGCAACACATAGACTTCCCAAGCCTGGTCTAGCCTGTGCAGTATAGTATGGGGCTGGCCAGGTCAGGCCCTGCCACCTTAGGATTTTTTGTTCATTTTTGTTCCCTACGGTGGTTTGGCCATTTGCAAAATCAAAAATGGCAAAGTACAGACAGGAAGCAATATACTATATTTTACAGATTCTAAGATGCCCCTGCTCCCATGTTCTTTCACATTCACATCTCTATCTATCTATCTATCTATCTATCATCTATCATCTATCTATCTGGAATTGTCTTATAGTTGGTGCTGAGCAGGTGGAAGTGTCTATAAAGTTACCACAGCCTGAGCCTGTGCCAACTTAGTTACTAGTCCTAGGATGTGCCTGGCCATCTCTACCTCTCAGCATGCCAGGCCACAGGCCTTTTGAGGACCATTTGAAGAAGAAAAACAAACTGGTTATTATATGAAAATCTTGGATAAGTTAAAAAACAAAAAACAAAAAACAAAACCCCACCAGCATCAAGCCAGGCAGAATGGAGGGACAGCAACTTGGATGACCACAGAGTACTTTTATAAAAAGTGCAGCATGCAAAGCAATCTTGAGAAAGAAGAACAAAGCTGGGGGTATCGCAATCCCAGATTTCGAAATCTACTACAAAACTGTACTAATCAAAACTGGCAATAAAAAAAAAAAATAGACACACAAATCAATGGAAACAGGATAGAGGGCCTAGAAACAAGCCCACAGTCGTAAAGTTAATTAATCTTTGACAAAGGAGGCAAGAGTATGTAAAGGAAAGATGACAGTCTCTTCGAAAACAGTGTTAGAAAACTGGACAGTTACATGCAAAAGAATGAAGCTAGACCACTTTCTTTCACCATACGCATAAACTCAAAATGGATTAAAGAGCTAAAAGTGAGATCTGAGGGGCACCTGGCTGGCTCAGTCCATGAAGCACGCATCTCTCGATCTTGGGGTTGTGAATTCAAGTCCCACATTGGACACAGAGCTTACTTAAAAAAAAAATAAGTGTGAGACCTGAAACCATAAAACTCCTAAAAGAAAACAGGTAGTAATCTCTTTGACATTGGCCTTAGCAACATATTCATGGATATGTCTGCTTGGTTAAGGGAAACAAAAGCGAAAATAAACTATTGGGACTACATCAGAATAAAAAGCTTTTGCACAGCAAAGGAAATCGACAACAAAACCAAAAGGGAACCTATTGAATGGAGAAGATAGTAGTGAATGGCACATCTGATAAGGGATTAATATCCAAAACATGTAAAGAACTTAATACAAAACCCCCCACAAATAATCCAATTGAAAAAATGAGCAGAGGACCTAAATAGACATTTTCCCCAAAAAGTACTTATAGATGTCCAACAGACGCGTGAAAAGACGTCCAACATCAGTAATCGTCAGGGAAATAAAATCAAACCACAATGAGATCTATCACTTTAGACCTGTCAGGATGGCTGGTATTAAACAGACAGGAAAGAACAAGTGTGTTGGCCAGGAGGTAGAGAAAAGGGAACCCTTGTGCACGGTTGGTGGGAATGTAAATTGGTACAACCACTGTGGAAAACAGTATGGAGGTTCCTCAAAAAATTAAGAATAGAATTATGGGGCGCCTGGGTGGCTCAGTCGGTTAAGCGTCCGACTTCAGCTCAGGTCATGATCTCACGGTTAGTGGGTTCGAGCCCCGCGTCGAACGAGGTGAGCCCTGAGTAACGTGCAGAATTGTCAAATGACTATGTTGTACACCTGAAACTGACACAGCATTGAAGGTCAGCTATATGTCAATAATAAAAAAAAAATTGTTTTAAGTGCAGCATGACGGAAGCTCTGGGTGGCTAAGAGAAACATACTGTGGGGAAAACCTGGGCATTGAAAGCAGAAGGTAAAGAAGAATAGAGAGGTTCTGAATGTCAAGTCCTGGGAAAACATTAACCAACGATTTTAACTTTCATTTTTATGTATGCATTAAGGTGATACATGATAAAAATCTAAATATTTACCAAAGAGAATTTGAATGCATTTAAATTAAAATGTTAATGAAAAGAAAACATTGTATCATAGTTTGAATGGTAGCATTTTTTTCTTTCTTATTAAAACATACCAGGAAAGGAGGCCAGGACTCAATGAAAAATGCCTACGAGTCCCCGTTGCATAAAAAGCACACACTTCCGGCTTAACAAAACCTAAAGACTCTACTACACAAATGGATTGCCTTTACTACCCAGAGACCTTTGTGCAGAGTAGAAACCATCTAAATAATATTCATCTAAAGTTATTTAATTATATTACAAAATTATATTATTTGGAAGATGTATTTAAATGACTCAAAGTTGAAAAGATCTCAGTGTAATACTGCTTCCATAATTATCCTTACAGATAAATTACTTAGAAAAGTTAATGATGTAAAATCATAATGGTAGTAGGTTGCCAAGCAGATGGGGAAGTTTTTTGGTTTTTGTTTTCCAGTTTTGTTTTTTTTTTCCTTTTTCTCTCTTCCTTCCACAAGGAGAATCAGCCACCTGTCTTTAAATAAAGGCTGACGTATTTTTACTTTTCTTGGTTGGCATCACTTGCTTAAACAAAGTAACCCTTGGTTGCTGAACACCTGATTCTGAACTGAAATAGCCATCTGAGTTTTGTTTGACAAGCCCTTGGATAACAACTTGATTTCCCAGTCTGTTTCTTTTGTGACCAAATAATCCTCTCCCCAGTGTTGCCTGCTGTATGAGCTACAAGTACTTACAACACAAAGGCTCTAAGGTTTCCTTGGGATTAGCACCATGCAAATGCAAATTTGAGACAATGGGAGACTGTGTCCATCCATCCTTGTAACTGTTATTCGTCTATTTTGTGCTTCCTATGGGTAGCAAAGCAAGCCATTGTTTGTAAAACACACACTCACTTGAGCTGCTGACTTTTTCACTGGCTACCTGGAGAGAAGGAACTCTTGCCTACAGATTTCACCCTCTAGATCCCATTCAATTATTTTTTTTTAAAGAGATAACATAAAATTTTACAGGAGTATAACAGAATTCCTAATTGCAGAATTCAAACTTGAGCTCTGGAGTCTCATTTTGTGTCTTCGATCTATGCTTCATTGGTCTTTTGTGGTAAGTCTGACTACCTGTATGTGCTCTTCAAAATCTTTCACTGGTTAGCACAGCATACAGATATGCTAGAAGCCAGTTTTTTTCCTGTGGCATAATTCTTCCAACAGAGTTGAAATGCTTTGCAAACAATTTCACATATATCAGCCAATCCACATAGAAAGCAATGCCATGTGAATCCCTTCCTTTCTATATATTTTCTTTCAGTGATTGTCAGGAATTCATGCCTGTACAGAGGCTCTGGTTGGGAGGAGGAAACACGGGCCTGGGAGGGGAGGGTAAGAGCAGAAGCTGCCGGCCTGCTGTTGAATTGACCTCAGTTGGTGGCAGAATGGTCCCATAATCTTCATCCTTTATGCATGCTTAGAAATAGCAACATGCCTTTCCCTCTTGTGCAATTATCTTTTAGTTAATACCCAGTAGGATTTGTAAGCCCTTCACATCTCTGTGGATTTATTTTATTTCTGAGTGCAAGTGACTTTATGGCCCAATTACCATCATCGTGACTTATTGCACTATTTGTGGGAGGGAGAGGGGAGCAAGGAGACAAGACTGATCATATGTAGCGCCATCAACAGAATGAATGCCACGCACTCTTGGCCGAGGAAGAGGGGTGGATGAAGCCTCTCTGTGCCATTGTTTATCAGAGCCCTGACGCCTGGGTGATTGTGCTATATTTTAATAGACGAGTGTGTCAAATGTGTAAGTAAAGATGTGACAACAGTGGTGCCAGAGTAATCAATATTCGGGAGGTAATGAATATTTTGAGTTTAAAAGAGGTCAAACGTCAAAGATGAGAGGAATGACTAAGACCAGATGCTGCCACCCTCGAATTACAGGGCTACTCAAGCGAGACTGAGTTAGCATCTGACCCCAGAAATGGACCGGCGAGGCCGGCTCCTAATTAGAGCAAGATTCCCGGAAGCCAGACAGCCCTCGTGCTCATAGGAGCAAGGGGCGCAGCCGGCTGTGTGCCACGGGAAGCAGTAGCAGCAGCAGCGGCAACAGCCCAGGGAATTGTGAGCCTCGGGCCCGCCGCCTACCTGGAGTTTCTGCCGCGCCTGGTTCAGAACCACGGGGGCGGACAGCTCCCCGGCGCGGGGCGCCTCCGGCGTTAGGGGACGTGAGCGCCGGGTCCCGCTCGGGCGGCAGGAAGAACCGGCTGCGTCCCGTGCCCCCCGGCACCCCTTCGGCTCCTCCCTTCCCGGCGCGGAGCAAGCGCGGGGCCTGCGGGTGGCCGTCCCGGGCCGCATGTCCCTGCAGGCGAGGGGACGGGCTCGAGCCGCCGCCTGCCCTCCCCCTTCCCGCCGGCCGCCGCCGCCGCCGCCGCCGCCGCCGCCGCCTCCTCTGCCTCTTTCCTCGCCCCGCCCGGTGGAGGGAGGCGGGGCGTGCCCCGCGCCGGCCCCGCCCCGGCCCGGCTCCCGATTGGCCGGCGGGCCGGAGGTGCGAGGAGGCGGGGCCCGCCTCTGGCGGCTCGCGCCCGGGAAGGTCGGCCGGGGAGCGCGGGGTGCCGCGGGAGGGCGCGCGGGGACGCGGCGGCCGCCGAGGAGACGCAGCGGCGGCAGTAGCGGCGGCGCCTGGGCCCGGCCGCAGCCCCAGCCTCCCGCCCGCGCGCCCTGCCTCCAGCCGCGGCCCGCAGCCTGCGGCGCCCGAGCTCCGAGGGCGCTTCCCCGGGCGCAGGGCCCGAGGCGGCCAAGACGGCGGGCCGGCAGGGCGCGGGGCGGCGGGCGCTGTGCTGCGGGCTGCGCTGGTGGGGGGCGGCGGGCCACGGCGCGGGCCCGGGGCCCGGCGCGTGCGGCTGGGAGGCGCTGTGGGGGGCGGGCGCGCGGGCGGCGGCCGGGGCTATGGCCGAGGGCGGCGGGGGCGCGCGGAGGAGGGCGCCGGCGCTGCTCGAGGCGGCCCGCGCGCGCTACGAGAGCCTGCACATCTCGGACGACGTGTTCGGCGAGTCGGGCCCGGACAGCGGCGGGAACCCCTTCTACAGCACGTCGGCCGCCTCTCACTCCTCCTCGGCCGCCTCCTCGGACGACGAACGCGAGCGCCCCGGCCCCCCGCCGCCGCCGCCGCCCGGTGCTCTCGACGCGCAGGAAGCCGAGGAGGACGAGGCTGGCGCGGGCTGGAGCGCCACGCTGCGGGACCGCCCGCCCCCGCGCTTCGAGGACACCGGCGGTAAGGCGCGGCCCGCAGGGGCGGGGGCGGCCCGGGGAGGCGGGAGTGCCGGGCCGGGAGGACACCAGACGCTCCGTGGGCCGGGGGCAGCTGTGCGATTCTGGACCCTAAGGGGGCCGCGGCGGCGGGGATTTAAAGTGCTCTGACTGCGTGGGGGGCTCCGACTTCCCCGTGGGTGGAGAGGAGGAGGCGGAGGCCGGCGCCGGCACCCTGCGGTTGGCAAGGACGTGGAGGGTGGTGGGGAGTGTCTTCCCTCTCTGGCTGGGTGTGGCCAAGCCAGTCACACCTGTGGGGTCGCACCTTAGGGGTGCGTTTGAGTTAGTCTAGGTAAAGGGCTTCAGAAACGCTGATACAGCTTGGGTGTGTGTTGCGGGGTGGGGGGTGGTGGTGGTGGTGGTAAATCAGTTTGTATCGATGGCCCCATGGCAAGCCTTACTCAGGTGCCAGGGCTGGGACAAGTAGCAGTGAGAACCTCGGGAGAGGTCCTCCGGGGTGTCTTCACTGGCGTGTGTTTTCTCCAGTTAATCCGAGAAACTTTCTCTGTCCGTGCCTTTCAGGATCTCTTGCCAAGAGCAGGGAAAAGTGAAATGACAAGTTTCCCCCCCGCCTTAAGGTGTATGCTCTTATGCCGGAAGGCACTTTTGTGTGTGTGTGTTCCGCTTACCGCTATGGTCAGGGTCAAGCTCCTGATGTCTGGAGGTCGCTCGTGCTGGCAGCTGTGGCTGCCCGAGGTCCCCTTTTACTGCGCCCCTTCCTGGGAGTTGGTTTTACAACGTCTCTACGTACCCTGCAGAAGCTCTGTGGCCTCTGTCCCCCGAGAGAGGTGGAGACCAGCCGGTTCCACCTGCCCCTGATGCTTTTGTTCCTTGCATCCTTCTGGGGCAGGCCCTCGTTTGTGCCCACCGTTTTCACGGGTGGAAGAGTGTGCAACCGGTGTTGTTGAGGACCAGGGAGTGGCGTACTGGGCATGATGCGGCTTTTCCCGTGGCTCTCCCTGATCGTTGTTCAACCAGCCAGGAATACAGCAGGTAGGAGGGCAGGCCCAGGGGACCCCACCCCCCCCCAACCCCTGGCTGGTGCCCTCACTTGGATCTGGGCATAGTGCTGCAGGCTGCTGGTAGGCTGGTGGGGTTGGCCGGACTCTGTCAGCAGGGAGTGGTCTGCAAACCTCCAGCAGACAAGCTGCAGTGTAGACAGGCTGCAGTGTGGACGCGCTGAGCTCCAGCTGGGCTTTGCAGGGTCCAAGTGAACTGTGCAGTGTTTTGGAACGGAACGTGTTCTCGTTTAGGCTTCGGTTAAGAGTTTGGGAATTTTCAAAGTCCCGTCCCTCTGCATAATCCTTTGAAACCCCCTACGTTTTCCAGAATGTCAGAAGGGCTTCCTGTCCCAGACAGTGGTTGTCCATTAAATTAGCTCTTTAAGAATTGTGTGTGCCCGGAGCTCTGGTTTAGCAGACTTTATGCTGTGAGTGCCGTGATCCAGGTTTCGATCTTGGAACATGAGCTACATGTCTGCTCGTTTCCCTGCATCTCCAGGAAAAACAGGGGAATTGTGTTAGGTGAAGCCTGGTTATGAATAAGATTCGTGACTGTGTTGGTGTGAGAAGGGTGAACACACCTAAGTAAATTTTAAAGCAGTATTATGTTTCTTGGTAACCCATACTTGGGAGAAATTCTGCATCAGAGCAATTTAATCTAGCCACTGCAGCACCGACGTGGTCCTCAAGTACCTGATCGTGTGTCATTTGGCATTAGGTTCAAATTCTGCTTCCTTCAGATGGTCACTGAAGTCCCACCTGGACCTGAGAATCACAGTCCTGCACTTTAATCAAAGACATTAGCGGTTGGTTATTTGATGGTTTTTAGACCCAGGTTTGTTTTTCTGTTTTGTGCGGAAGCTTGCTTTTCAAACCCAGCCCTAATTAAGAATTTGCTTTTCTCCTGGAAACCGTCTTTCCCTGAGGGAAATTTGGGGTGGTGGCAGAGGGGTGAGGTTGATGGTTTATTAAGCGTGAGTTCAGATTCCCTGAAACAATGGAACATGATTTATGGGGGCTGAAAATAGATGCTGGGCAGAGAAAACCCTTGTGCCTAGTGGCGGGGAGAGAGGCGGACTTGTTTATTAAGAGGCTCAGAGCTGCACCCTGGCCACTCTGAGAGCAGAGAGGTTCAGGCTCTGAGGTTTATCAAAGTATAGAATCTAACCCCACTTTCAAGAAATGCAGCTTGGGTCTCTCTTCCCTCTTTGTTCCCTGGATTGTTAACAGATCTCACTGGGCTGGTAGAGTGGCATTTGGTCTGGAATCGGTCCTCACAGGAGAAAAAACTCGTAGCAGAAATGGCTGTTGCTGATAGAATCAGATGAGGAAAGCAAAGGATTCTAGACTCGGGGAACAGGCTTCCTGCCTGCCTTCTGCTGTAAAAGCATATGCACGTGTATGTGTGTAAATAGGCACATATGTAAATGTGTGTGTTTGTGTCTTACACGTACTTATGTATTGCTTGTGCTGGTTTGGGCTGGTTAGGGTTTTTTGTTTGTTTGTTTATTTTGATTAGAAAGAGATTACAGCTGCTGTCTAGGGGCCCTCTGATGACTGAGAATCCCTGTGCCTGAGAGTGGTGTAGACACTGGGCACCACTGTGCTTTGATCTGTATTTGGAGTGCACACAGTAGGGAGCACGTGATGCCCAGCTGGGAGGAGGAAGGGAAAAGAGGCAGAAACATTTCTGTGCCTAAGGTTGAGATTCCTGTAGCTGCTCTCCAGGGTATTCTAGTCTTCCTAGGCTCTTTCTTCTGGTGTCCCCCTTTTATTTAGCTTCCTGGGTCAGAAGCCCAGCCAGAAATTATGGGCGGAAGGGTCCTCTCTGTCACCTCCCTTCTCTCCCCTCTCCCAGGCTCTGGTCGTGCCTGGAGCTTTGGGTCCCCTTGAGATGATTTAAATACAAAGACCATGCTTGCTGGGCTGGCTGACAGGCTCTTAACGCCTGTGTGAGTGGAGGGTCAGCTTGGGAGCTGAAAATGCTTCCCGGGACCTCAGGGCCCAGAACCTTCTCCAGGAGAACACTTGCAGCTGTCTCCCTACAACAACCCCCTCAAGCTGTCAGCCTCGCCTGCCGCCTGCCCGCTGTGCAGATCACCGACACAGCCTGCCAGCTCACTCTCTGGAAACAGCGTGAAATTCAGACCCGGCTGCTTCCTGGGCTTCTGCTCTTTTGGTTTCTTATTCTGAGCAGTCTTGTGATCCGTCCTCTCCAAGGAGGCAGAACAGGCAGATATTCACGGATCCCGGGGGGGGGGGGGGGCGGGGGCGGCGTGTGTTCGGCTTTGTCGGTCCTTTGTCGTGGCTGGCTGGCATCTGAGCTGTTTGCTCTTCCTATTAGAGGTTGGACTTCATAGGACTGTTTTTCCCATGTACCATGTCAGCACCCCTCTGGAATCATTCAGCGGGGAGGTGTGACCTTGAGAAGCAGGAGGGGAACACAGGGCTTTGAAAATTAACATTGTTAGATGTTTGCGCTCAGGGTTTCGTTGTGGACTTCTTTGGCTGAAAGTCTTTTTGACTTAACAAGTAAGGAGAGAAACAGCTTGCGCTTAAAACCGGAACGAACCTGAGACTCTCAGGATGGATTTGTGAGCTAAGGTACGCCCCCCCCCCCCCCCACACACCCATCAGCGGTGTCAAGTTTGAGCAGACGCTCCCACCTTTAGCTCTGTCGCGCGTCCCGTGGCTCCAGGAGGAACTCCGAGGCTCGGTGAGCTACAAGGTAGATCTCGTGCGGTGCCATGTAATAATGGAGCATGTGCTGCCACCAGCCGCCACGCAGGATTCGGAGAAGGGAGCTTCCTGGAGAAGAGGTTTTGTTCAGGTGGTGGGGGTGACGTGGCTCACGAGCCGCGATCCCCATGTGCAGCTCCGTCTTCCACCGTTGCGCCACATCTTTGCAAGGACTCTGCCACAGAAGGGATCGCTTCCACTTGACACAGAAACACGGACAGGACTTCTCGGTCGGGGTCTGGGCTGAGAGATTACCTAGGCAGACTGGATCATTCGGGGAAGGTCATGCCTTTTTTTTTTTTTTTTTTTTTCAATTTTTTTAAGTTTTTGAAACATGTATTTATTTTTGACAGAGACAGAGTGCAGGCAGGGGAGGGGCAGAGAGGGAGGGAGACACAGAATCCGAAGCGGGCTCCAGGCCCCGTGCTGTCAGCACAGAGCCCGACGCGGGGCTCGAACCCACGAACTGTGAGATCATGACCCCGGCCGAACGCTTAACCAGCTGAGCAACCCAGGCACCCCAGGGAAGGGGGTGCCTTTGTATTGGTTTCCTTTACAGCAACTGAAACCTTTTGCAGTCAGAAATATTTATTTTCATATTTTTACGTGGAATTACCTTTAACTGTTTTCAGGGGGGGCTATGAAGCTCTGTGTGGTTCCATGAATGTATGGGTTTGTGTAACCTATCCCACAATCAGATAGGAGACAGAAAAATCTAGAATTTTATCTTTTTATTTAATCCCTGCTACACTGCAGCCATTGTGATGAGAGTTTAGAGTTCTTCTGCAGGTAGCGGGGCTTTGAATACATTGGCGACTGGGGGGTTGTGTGAGGTCTGGTACATAGTTTTAAAATCTAAAACTCACCTTTTTTTTTTTATTTTTTAAAAATTTTTTAACGTTTATTTATTTTTGAGACAGAGAGAGACAGAGCATGAACGGGGGAGGAGCAGAGAGAGAGGGAGACACAGACTCCAAAACAGGCTCCAGGCTCTGAGCTGTCAGCACAGAGCCCGACGCGGGGCTTGAACTCACGGACCGCGAGATCGTGACCTGAGCCGAAGTCGGACGCTCAACCGACTGAGCCACCCAGGCGCCCCAAACTCACCTTTATTTTTAAAAACTGTGATTGTATAATTTTTTTTCTTATTAACAAGTACATATGTATATTTTAGGGGGGAAAATGATAGAAATTTTAAGAAATCCCATAACCTCTCTTTACCCTAGATAATCATAGTTAACATATTGAGTGTACCCTTTGTTTACCTTAGATTACATCTTGTCGGGTGATCTGCTTTTTAATTCTAATTAATATATTGTAAATGGCTTCCATTTAAATTTAAAAATGTCATTTTAATGAATCCATAGTATGACACAGTTCCCTTTGGGTGGGCATTGGATTCAGTGCCCCCTCCCTCTTACATTTATTATGCTACGATAAATAGTCCGGAAGCTTAGGTTCGTGTGTGCATCCTTAGCACATTCCTTAGCATAAAATGACCAGACCAGAATTGAATTAAGGACACATTGTAAGGTTTTTGATATCTGTTGTGAAACAGCTTTCCAGAAACGCACCTACATACATTCCCACCGGCGGTATACCCGGAAGTCTGTTAGAAAACCTGGCTGATAGGGCAGCGTCCCTGTGTGTGATTCCTGCCGGTAGGGTGCTCTTAGAGGACTGTTCATTGAATAAAGCTTTTGGAGGCATAATACACATTCAGCGCATGAGTCATAGTGCACAGCACAGTGTGTGTGACTGACTGCTCCCCAGATGAAGATCAGGAACGTTCCCAGCACCCCAGAGATTTCCTCCTGCTCCTTCCCAGTCACTAGCTCCCTGTCTCCAGGGGTGACCGTTATTCCGACTTCCGTTCCCTCACCATCGATGAATTTTGCCTGTTACTTTGGTCCGGTTGTTTAGTTCATCAGTAGATCTGTGAGATCCATTCTTCTTGCAGATAGCAGTCTTTTATTTCATATGGCCTGTAGGATTCCATCATTTGACTACTACGGTCTTTTACCTTGTTTCTAGTTTGGGGCTTCTGTGGGTACGGCTGCAACAGAGCTTCTTGTGTTTTGGGTTGTTTTTTTGTTTTTTTACTTTATCTATTTTGAGAGCGAGAGAGACAGAGCACAGGAGTGGGGGAGGGTCAGAGAGGGAGAGAGAGAGAAAGAGAGAGAGACTCCAAAGCAGGCTCCGTGCTGTCAGCGCAGAGCCTGACTCGGGGCTTGATCTCACGACCACGAGATCATGATCTGAGCTGAAATCAAGAGTCGGATGCCCAACAGTCCAGGCGCCCCGAGGTGTTCTTGTGTTTTTGATGGACTTACACGTCATTGCCCTCGGGCACGTGTACCCTGGAGTAGGTTTCCTGGGCAGAGATTAGATGCGTGTCTCAGCCTCCGCACTACTGACCTTACGGGCTGGGTAACTGTGTGAGGGGGGCCTGTCTTGTGAATCGCCGGATGTTTAACAGCATCTCCGACCCCTACCCGCTGAATGTCCAGGGGCGCCCTTTCCTCTAGTTATGACAACCGAGCATTTCTCCCGGCGTTGCCACACGGCCCCTGGGGACCAAACTCACCTGCCGTGGGGAGCCACTGCTTTCGTAGGCACCGTCAAACACTTCTCCGGTCCGCGCGCCCACCTACGGCGTACGAGACGTGGCGTGTATTAATTCCGCGAGCAGATTGGACCCGGCTGGGCTAAAACGATAAAGAAGGCATGTCGCCTGGGGTCCAGCAGGAGAGACAGAGTGAAGAAAAGGTGGAAGAGTCTCTGGCAACCACTGCGATCCGGGTAAACGTGGATATGGGATTCCGGAGGTGCGCCCCTGAGCCAGCCGGGCCGGGGGAGAACAGCACCTCTGGCGGACGCGGCCCCTGAGCTGCATCTTGAAGAACAAATAAAGTTCAGTCAGGTGACGAGGAAGGAGCAGGGCACCCCAAACAAGGGAGTAACTGGGGCAAAGGCCAGGAGGGGAGAGAAGCCATTTTGCCCATGGGCAGTCCCACTCTTTCCCTAAACTGAGCGTCCTTCCTTGAGGCCGTCTTAGTGACAACGCCTTGAAACTTGACGGTATGTAATTGTCACCGTTGCCATTAATGGTAGCTGGAATCTGAACCCAGTCGTGGATGTGGATTCACCTAGCAGGTGCTGGATCCCCTGGGGAGGGGAATTTGGCGGGTCCGGGGAGAAAGGAGAACCTAGAGAGGGTTGAATCTGTGGAGAAGCACTGAGGTCTTTCCTTTAAGGAAGGAAGAGGGAAAATGACAACTAAAGGTAATCTGGTAAAAACCTTTACTGGCCGGAGGAGGCCCGGTATTACCTTGGGGTTGGGGATGCGTTATCCTGTAATATCAAGATGATGTTCTGCCTTTCTCCTTTTTGTGAGTTTCAGGAAGAATGATTACAAAACTATGAACCTCTGGCCATGTTTAGGTGTATAGTTAATAAACCACTCTAGTAAAAAAATTTAGAAGCACGAATCTTCACACTTTAACTGGGACAACATCACCCCTTGCCCGGATGTTGGAAACTGCATCTGTTTGGATTTCCAGCTTCCAGGCTTGTTGGCACCCCCCCCACCCCCCCCAATCCTGTTCCCATTTCCCTGGTAGGAGAGTGATCTTTTACCAAGATTTAAACACCTGTGCTTAAACACTCAAACCACTTAAAACACTTAAAACGCTTAAACCTTTGAGTGGCTTCCAACTCCGGCCAAAGGGAATCCTGGAGTCTTTCGCAAGGCCTCCAGCGCCCACAGGTGTTCTGCAGCCTTCCTCTTTAGTGTCCCCTCTTGTCACCTGTCCGGCCACCCGCACTCTCTAGCCACAGAGTCTTCCCATCTCAGGCACCTTTGTGCCCGTGGGACCCATGCCAGGAAGGTGCTTCACGGCGGCCCTTGCTTGCTAGTTTCGTCTTAGTTCAAATGTCACTGTCGCCAAGCACCTAAAATCACTGCCTTCCCTCTGTCCCTCTTAGCAGCCACGTAAGCTAAATCATTTTCCATGTGGGCTGAGACCTGGGACGTCGTGGTCACAGAACGTGGTAAGCGCCGAACAAAAATTCAGTGTTTGTTGAATAAAGGAGTGAAGAAAAGAACATGATGGACACAACTAGGTATTTTTTTTAAGTTTATTTATTTTGCGAGAGAGAGAGTGGGGGAGGGGCAGAGAGAGAATCCCAACCAGGCTCCCAAGCTGTCAGTACAGGGCCGGACATGGGACTCGAACTCACGACCTGTGAGATCATGACCTGAGCGGAAACCCATAGTCAGATGCCTAACTGACTGAGCCACCCAGGCACCCCGGAACTACATTTTTTTTTTTTTTTAATGGGGACAGGAATCTGCACCATTGAAATGTCTACAAGGACATATTCCACATCCAAAATAGTGGAAGAGAGGTTGGGGCAGCTCTCGAGGGAATGAATTCTTTACTAGGAAGGCGCTAAATCAAGTCTGGGATGTATTTTACAGGGCTTTCCCTCCTGCATGGAAAACCGATCTTGCCTCGGAGGGAAGTTGCCTCTCCAACCCTTGGGCTTTTGCAGTGTGCCCTCTTCCCAAGAGACAGAGACCCCCAAGACAGGAGTCTAGAACTTTGCAGGGAACCTTGCTTCTTGTACCCCTTTATTTGTTTATCAGGTGCTTGTATATCATGTACCATGTGCCAGACCGTGTTCTAAGCTCTCTCTAATGTGTGTAATCCTCAAAGCAATCTTGCAAGGTGTTATCCCTCTTTTTTTTTAAAATTTTTTTTTTAACGTTTATTTATTTTTGAGACAGAGAGAGACAGAGCATGAACAGGGGAGGGTCAAGAGAGGGAGACACAGAATCCGAAACAGGCTCCAGGCTCTGAGCGGTCAGCACAGAGCCCGACTCACGGACCGCGAGATCATGACCTGAGCCGAAGTCGGACGCTTAACCCAGGCGCCCCTGTTATCCCTATTTTTAACATAGGGAACCGAGTCACGGGGAGGTTAAGTGATCTAGGGTAGACTGGTTCCTTTGATTAGGGGACAAGGATGCATCGTGCTTAGAGCATGGGAGTATGGAACACAGGATATGCTGGTCAGATCAACTTAATTAACGGGTAAGTCCCTTGCAAGGGGCTCTTGAATTGAAGACCAGTGTCCTTTTCTAAATTTATTTCACCTGTTCCCTCTCTTCGTGGGCAGTGGCTGTACCTAATTTCCCAGCACCCCTTGCAAGGAGATGGGGCCACTGCCTGGGTACAGGGCGGTGGAAAATGAGCCAAAGTGTGGACCCCACTCTCAGGCCTGGCCATGTGGAGGCTCCTTTGAGCCATGTGTCAGAGATGTTGGGGGCCAGCAGATGAAAGGATCTTGTATCTAAATCACCATTGGGCATCCGATTTCGGCTCAGGTCATGATCTTGCAGTTGGTGAGTTCGAGCCCTGCGTTGGTGTCTGTGCTGACAGCTCGGAGCCTGGAGCCTCGTCACATTCTTTCCCTCTCCCTCCCCCTCTCTCTCTCCCTCTCCCCCTCCCCCCTTCACCCGTTTGCACTCCATCTCTCTCAAAAATAAACAAATATTAAAAAAAATAAAAATAAATCACCATTTGGGGAAAAGCCACTCACACATCAATCCTGTTTGCCATGGACTAAATTTCAGTGGGCAAGAGATGAACTTCTTTCCTGTTTGATTCATCGTACATTTGTTGGGGGATGGGGGGTTGTTAGAACAGACAGCTTAAACGGGCACAGACATTAAAGAGGATTGATGGGGAAAGCAGATTCAAGGCAGTGGGGGCCACGTGCTGAATCGCTGTGTGAGGAGGACGCATGAGGGGAATGATGGAAATTAACCTGGAGAATAAAAATGAATTCTTTGGGGGCGCCTGGGGGGCTCAGCTGATCGAGCATCTGACTCTTGGTTTCGGCTCAGGTCGTGATCTCACGGTTTGTGAGTTCGAGCCCCACCTCGGGCTCTGTGCTGCCAGCGCGGAGCCTGCTTGGGATTCTCTCTCTCTCCCTCTCTCTGCCCCTCCCCTGCTCACACACAGGCTCTCAAAATAAATAAAAATGTAAAACAAAAGTGAATTCTTGGAATTCGGTCCGTGAAATCCTCGCGGTAACTCTGGAAGCGGACAGGTGAGATGGTGGTGGTAAGCCACGTGCATGGGGTGTTCTAGATGCAGTTGCTGAATTGCACATCAATGGTTTGAAGCTGTGGATGGTTTGAAAGGGGCTTGATGGTCCGTTTGTGGCTGGAGGGGACCCGGGGCGGAAGGCCTGGGTTCTGCCGAGCGTTCGCCCTGTGATTTTGGGCAGGTGGCCCCGTGGAGTCTGGCGTCTATGCAGGGAGCTCCTTCCCCGAGTTGTGAGAATCAGTAAAGACGTGTGTGGAAGCCCAGAGCTGGTGCTTTGTCACAGGCAACTTTACCTCGATTCCTTTAAACTCCTTTTGTCTCACGAGGCCCAAATGCACAGGATGGATGTTGGGCCACTTAGGAGATTTTCAAAACTCTTTAGCAGCCGGGAACTGTAGAAGGGACAAACCCAGGGTACGTACATGCACCAGTGGAAATCAGGCGGCTGTCTTTTTTTTTTTTTTTTAAATTTTTTTGAATGTTTATTTATTTTTGAGAGAGAGACAGAATGCAAGCAGGGGAGAGGGGCAGAGAGAGAGGGAGACACAGAATCTGAAGCAGGCTCCAGGCTCTGAGCTGTCAGCACAGAGCCCGATGTGGGGCTTGAACTCATGAACCATGAGATCATGACCTGAGCCGAAGTCGGCCGCTCAACCGACTGGGCCACCCAGGCGCCCCAGGCGGCTGTCTTTGAACTGGAGGAGGAGGGCCCCAGAGCCCACCCTCCCCGGCAGTTGGGAGGGGGGTGGGGGTGTACTGCGTAAAGATTGTGAGGTTCTGTGAGCGAGTAAACGTTCACTTCAGAATTCACATAACAAACAGTCTACACCTCCTTCCTCATTTGAAACTTGTTTTCCTCGGGTCCCAGTATTCAAGGCAAATAAATGTGTTCCCTTTGGTTTGCCCTTAATTACTAGTATTTCAGCAGAACGTCCGATGTGTTTTCTTGGGCTGGCTGGGAAACTGGACCCCAGTTTACGGCATCCTCGGGGACATGCTTGCAGAATTCCAGTGGGATCCTGGAACAGAACCTAATTGGAAAGGGCAGACAACTGTAGTGAGCAGCTTTTCGTCAAGATTGAAAGAGGCGCGTGTTATGCAAATATTAGCAAGAGCAAATTCCCGCTGTCGAAAATTTATAGGCTCGTTATCTTCTAGAAGGCTGGCAGATAAGAAGTACGTTCTGGAAAAGATACAGGTAAATTCAGGGAGATGGCAAATGACACCAGAGAAACTGGAAGGGCGAGAGGGCATAGCCCAGACCTCTGAAGCCGGCACGTGGGATACTTTGGTGGGGAGGAATGAAGGTCTGTCTTTGGTTCTGCTTCTCAGAGGGCTCCGGAGACTTCCATCTGTAAGCACAGGAGCCCAGTGCGGGGCTCGATTCCCCCAACCGTGAGATCATGACCTGAGCTGAGATCAAGGGTCAGATGCTTAACCAACTAAGCCACCCAAGCACCCCCAGGAGGTGCTTTATTTTTAAACATTTTAAGTTTATTTCATTTTGAGAGAGACAGAGAGGGAGAGAGAGAATCCCAATCAGGCTCTGTGCTGCCATCACAGAGGCTGACATGGGGCTCGAACTCACAAAACGGTGAGCTCCTGACCTGAGCCAAGGTCAAGAGTCTGATGCCCAACCAGGCGCCCAGGGGGTGTCACTTTAGAAGCAGAGTGGGGACAGGCACCCAAGCGTGTGTCTGTCTCCACAGCCCTGGCACACGCTTGGGTGCCTGTCCCCACTCTGCCTCTAAAGTGGCAGCTCCTGGGGGTGCTTGGGTGGCTTAGTCAGTTAAGCATTCGACTCTTGATTTCAGCTCAGGTCATGATCTCACAGTTGGGGGATTGAGCGTTGCACTGGGCTCCAGTGCTGACAGCAGGGAACCTGCTTGGGGTTTTCTCTCTCCCTCTCTCTGCCCTTCCCCAGCTCATGCTTGCTTGCTCACGTGCTCATTCTCTCTCACTCTCTCAATTAAATAAACTTAAAAATAAAGTGACGCCTTCTTGAGGGCGGCTGCTGCTCAAATCTCTGCTCCCTAACAGCTCCAGGTGTCCCCCGTCAGAGACCATCCAGAGCTTGGCACGTCGGGAGTCCGGCTCTGGGTGGGTGTAGGGGTGACTGTGCCCAAGTCCTGCCCCTGCAGCCCCTGGTCTGATTCACGTTCCATTGTGTTACGTAGCGCGACGTCCGCGACAGAGTATCTCACCCGGCACCTTGCTACGGGGAAGGCACCTGAGGGCTGTGGGGTTGGCAACAAGAGTATCTTTTTCCTTGGTGGTGCTGTGCCCGCGAAGGTATCCAGTTTTTATAAGGCATGGCTGCTAAACTTTGATCACGTGGCTCTATTTTTATCAAATGCATTTGTTGCTATGGTCTTAGAGGTTTTTCACAGTTCATTTAGTGACGAAGTACATTTTATTGATTTTCTGGTGTTGAGCGCTCTTTATTTTCCTGGAGTAAATCCAAGTTGGTCTCGGTATATATCCCTTCGATAGATGGCTGACTTCTGTTATTTGGTAATACTAGTTCAGTTTCTGTAACTAATCTATCCTAAGCCAGATTCGTTAATAGTTTTCCTTCTCCTTCCTCTCAGGTTTGGGAATTAAAATTAGACTCAGCTTCACAAAATGCATCGGCTTATTATTTTTTAATTGCCTGTTGCCATTTAACAGTAGAATGACAGGGTATGCAGCTGCAAACCTGTCTGGTCTTGGTACTTATTTTCTGAATTTTCCACTTTTTAAAAAAAAATTTTCTTTTAACATTTATTGATTTCTGAGAGACAGAGAGAGACAGAGCACAAGCAGGGGAGGGGCAGAGACAGGGAGACACAGAATCCGAAGCAGGCTCCAGGCTGTGAGCTGTCAGCAGACAGCCCGACGTGGGGCTCCAACTCACAAACCGTGAGATCATGACCTGAGCTGAAGTCGGACACTTAACCGACTGAGCCACCCAGGCACCCCTGAATTTTCCACTTCTTGAATCATTCTGATGATTTTGTTGTCCTAGGAAATGATCATTTCTTCTAGGTTATCAAATTTGTTAACATAAAATGCCATGAAGCTTAATGATTCTTTTATTTGCTTTTATATCGTGCGTTTGCTTTTATATCTGTTCCAATCCTCATTTCGCCTGTTTTGCACACATCTGTCTGTCTGTTTCTCCTCGAAACCCCTGTCTCTCCTTCTCTTTCCCCACCTTCCCTATCCCCCCATCTTCCGTCTCTCATCCTTAATATGGCATATGTGAGATCTTTTATTATTTTGTTTGTCTTTTTACAGAACCAGCTTTGAGTTTATTTGTCCCTCATATTTTTTATTAGTTTAAAATTACATCTTTATTACAACCACTTCCTTTCTTTTGATTTATTGAGCTGCCCTTTTCTAATTGGTTTAAATGAGTACAAAGCTTCTTTTATAAAAAAAAAAAAACAACTTTGGAATTGAAAGCATTTGGCACAAACATCTCCTTGGAGTATAACTTCTAGTGTCTTCTGTAAATTTTGGTACGAAATATTCTTTCCAATGCTTTCAAGATTTTCTTTAGTACCTTTGATTTCTTCTTTGATCTAAGAGTGGATGTCTTAATTTCTATGTAGTTAAGACTTTTCATTACCTAATTATTTAATTCTGGTTTGATTGGATTGTGACCAAAGAACCGTCCTTTAACTCTCTAATTCAAAAGGCTTGTAAAGGTTTTCTTTGTCGCCAAATAGGCAATTAATCTTTTCATATGTAGCATTCACAGGGATAAAAAAATGTATGTCTTATTACTCGAAGAAGTGATGGTATCTATTTTATTATGTGTGTTTTTGTTTTCTCTGTCTCTAGTAGGTGTTCCCATTTGAAGAGCTAAATTGTTACCATGTTCTTGTAGTTTTTAGTCTTTAGCCTGCCATATTGTTTGGTGTATATATAACTATTCCTTTTATATCTTCTCTCCAAACTGTGCTTTTTTAAACATTTATTTATTTTGAGAGAGAGAGGGCAGGGTGAGCACAGAGAGGGAGAGAGAGAATCCCAAGCAGGCTCCACCATCGGCTCAGAGCCCCGCACGGGGCTTGAACTCACAAACCGTGAGATCACGACCGGAGCCGAAACCAAAGAGTCAGACGCCTAACCGACTGAGCCATCCCGACGCGCCCAAACTATGACTTTGATCGTGTCACTCTTGACGTTAGTACCTTTAACCTTAGATCCAGCGGGTCTGCTGTTAATTTTGGCATTCCTTCGTTCTCTGCCGATACCGCCTTGCCTGCTACATTCAACACATTTGCCATTTTAAGTGTGTTTCTTGAACAGCACGGATGTATATTTTCAACACAACCCGATAGGCACTTGCATTTAGTTGGAGAAATCCGTCTGCGTACATCGAACGTAATGACAAACAGGCATGAGTTTGTTCGTTCCATCATATTTTCTTCTGCTTTTCTTGTCTTTCCCCCATTTTTGACATTTTAATCCAGTTCATTCTTCTACTTGATAAATACAGAAGTTCTTTCCCTTTTTTGGCTTCATTGAGATATACTTCACATGCCGTAGGACTCACCCGTTTAATGTGTACGTACAATTTCGGGGCTCACGGGAGCAGGAGACTCTTGATCTCAGGGTTGTAGGTTCAAGCCCCATGTTGGGTGCAGAGATTACTTTAAAATCTTAAAAAAAAACACGTCACATCATTTAATAGCTTTTATTAAATCACAGTTTGTGCAGCCCTCAGTGCAGTTGTAGGACATTTTCATCGCCCCCTGAAGAAATATTTAGCCACCACCTCCAGCCCGAGGCAGCTACTGCTCTCCTACTTTCTGTCTCCATAGATTTGTCTATTCTGGCAATTTCGTATAAATTAAATTCTGCAATATGCCGTCTTTCAATTAGCATA
This sequence comes from Neofelis nebulosa, assembly GCF_028018385.1. Classification (NCBI taxonomy): domain Eukaryota; kingdom Metazoa; phylum Chordata; class Mammalia; order Carnivora; family Felidae; genus Neofelis; species Neofelis nebulosa. The sequence goes on along the minus strand of NC_080794.1, from coordinate 1,801,891 downwards.
TAGCAATTAGGCTGGCTCTTTTCAATTAGCAGAATGTTTCCCAGGCTCATCCGTGTTGTCACATGTATCAAAATTTCATTCCTTTTTAAGGCTGAATAATGTTCCATTGACTCGATAGATCACATGTTACCTATCCGTCACTTGATGAACATTTGGGTTGTTTTTGCCTTTTGGCTATTATGAATAAACCCAAAACCTTCACATGCAAATTTTTGTGTGGATGTAGCTTTCATTTTTCTTGGACATATATCCACGCGGGGTATTGGTGGGTCCTATGGTCACTCCGTGTTCAACATTTTGAGGATCTACTGAAGCGTTCCTAAAGCGGCTGTTACAGTCCCCCCAGCAATGTACAAAGCTCCCAGTTTCCCCGCATCCCTGCCAACACTTGTTTTTTGTTTTTGTTTTTGGTTTTTTAGACAGTAGTCCTCCACATGGGCCACAGGTGGTGTCTCGTGGTTTTGATTTGCATTTCCCTAATGGTTAGTGATGTTGAGTATCTTTCCATGTACGTATTTGTATATAACGTCTATATATTTGTATATCGGAGAAATGTGTATTCAAGTCCTTCGCCAATTTCTTAGTTGTGTTATTTGCCTTTTGATTATTGAGTTGTGTAAGAATTCTTTATATAGTCTGGGTATGTGCTCCTGGTTGTTTTTTAAAAAAAAATTTTAATGCTTATTTTTGAGAGAGAGACAGCATGAGTGGGAGAGGAGCAGAGGGAGAGAGAGGGAGACACAAAATCCAAAGCAGGCTCCAGACTCTGAGCTGTCAGCACAGAGCCGGATGTGGGGCTAGAACCCATGACCTGTGAGATCATGACCTGAGCTAGAGTCAGATACTTAACCGACTGAGCCACCCAGGCGACCCTAGGTATGTGGTCCTTGTATGAATAAGTTCAAGATCACTAACATTTACCCTTATGTTTTCTTCTAAGAACCTAATAATTTAGTTCTTACATTTATGTCTTTGATGCATTTTGAGTTATTTTTTCTGTATGGTGTTAGGTGGGGTTCCAATTTCATTCATTTGTGTGTGGATCTTGAGTTATTCAACCACATGTTGGAAGTTCAACCGCTTACTGAAAATACTGTCCTTTCCCCATGTAATGTGTGGCATCCTGGTCGGAAATCAAGTGACTATAATTTACTTTTCCATTTTTAATAATATTTTGTCTCTTTGTCTCTTTCATAATTGAATGTGTATATCTCTACTCTCATTTGAAAACAACATACTGTTTTCCCACCTCTTCCCCAGAACAAGAGCTAAATTTGAAGAGCTAAATTGTTACCATGTTCTTGTATTTTTAGTCTTTAGCTGCCATATTGTTTGATGTGTATATAGTTATCCCTTTTATATCTTCTCTCCAAACTGTGCTTTTTAAAAAATTTATTTTGGGGGCACCTGGGGGGCTCAGTCGGTTAAACATCTGACTTCAGTTCAGGTCACGATCTCACCATTTGTGAGTTTGAGCCCCGCATCAGGCTCTGTGCTGACAGCTCGGAGCCTGGAGCCCGCTTCGGATTCTGTGTCTCCCTCTCTCTCTGCCCCTCCCCAACTCACACTCTGTCTCTCAAAAATAAATAAACATTAAAAACAAAACAAAATGGCGCCTGGGTGGCGCAGTCGGTTAAGCGTCCGACTTCAGCCAGGTCACGATCTCCCGGTCTGTGAGTTCGAGCCCCGCGTCAGGCTCTGGGCCGATGGCTCAGAGCCTGGAGCCTGTTTACGATTCTGTGCCTCCCTCTCTCTCTGCCCCTCCCCCGTTCATGCTCTGTCTCTCTCTGTCCCAAAAATAAATAAAAAAATAAATAAATAAATAAATAAATAAAAATAAAAATAAAAACAAAACAAATTTATTTTGAGAAAGAGAGAGAGAGAGAGAAAGGGTGAGCATGGGCAGAGAGAGAGAGGGAGAGGGAGAGAGAGAGAGAGAGAGAATCCCAAGCAGGCTCTACACCAGAAGAAAACCTTTTGTATCAAGAGGCTTCATTTCACTTTTATTATACACAATGCTAAAGATTTATTACTATCCTTTTATTTTACACATGTATGCATGCACACACACACACACACACACACACAAAGCACCAAATATAGATTTTGTCCAAATGGCCTAATGTTTGCTTACGACCGAATCCAGTTGAAGGGTGAGCTCGTAGGATAAAGATAACAATCTGAAGGTGTTCTTTAAAAAAAAAAAAAACCAAAAAAAAATTTATATTTTATTAAAAATTCTAGGTGTCAGAATTCAAACAGTTGACCATATAGCACAGGAATAATAATTTCTCAGGCTGCTACTGTCTCTCCTGTACCTGTAGTCAGTCTGCTGCACATTTGTGAAATGACATGTCTGCTTTCAGTCGAGCTCAAGGAGGGGCAAGGTGTTTTTGGCTCTCCTGCCCCCGGAGGGACTTCTGTCAGTGTTGTCTGGACCTTCCTTCCTAGTAGCAGCTCTGGAAGGTAAAGACTTCCCTCCTTCTCATCTCCTAGACTCAAGGATTTGGCCAGTCCGTGGGATAATGCCGTTTCATGGACACAAGCCCATGAACTAAACCTTGGTTAGTAATACAGGTGTTCTCTGGGTATTTTCAGGAATAAGTTTCAGATGTGGCCCTCAGTTACAATTTTTAGTCCTTATTCCTGACTGCAGTTACTACCTCCTGCCGTCCCTTGAGGCAAAGCTAGGAACGTGGCATCGGGACAGTGTGTTTTGCTTCCAAGATAACAAGATCACTTCTTAACTTCTGTGTGCATCTCAGATTTTGGCATACGAACATGGGTTTTGGTGTCCTGCCTGAGGAGGCGATACGTATTGTGCAAGGAACACTTGTATTCTCGTGACACGTCCGTTTTGGTTACCCAGGGTTCTCTGAGCCAGCCAGAAAGGCAGAAACACGCATGAATTCCTCATTACTCCAGCAACCTGTCGGCCCTCAAAGGCCTTCTGGATATGTTTGCACATCCAGGTGTCTGCTGTACAAGATACAGAAAAGAGCACATTAATTCAGGGGGGAAAACTTTTCAGTAACACATTTTCCAAGAGGATCATTGTAACCGGGATTCATAGTTTGGGTAATTCTTGACAATTTTTCATCCTCTGACTACTGAACGTGGTCGTTAGTCTATAGTAATCATGTCAACATGCATTTGGAGTGTAGCATGAGTTTCCATTGACTTAAAACCACAAGGGATTGTCTTCTTCAAGGGCATTCTTAGAAGGCTTGCTATTTTAAAGTGTAATTAATGAAAACAGAATTTTCTGCAATCCTTTCTTCATACACTATATAGTATTTTTCAGGGCTGGATTGCAAATGATTTATCATGGATGGTGTTATACATGATTGTGGATTTTTTTTTTTTTTCTGTTCTCGGATTTTTTACGGTGACAGAGTTGACTTTCTGATGTTAATTTATCTTCACTAGATGAAGAATTCCCAAATAAGACTTTTTCTTGAAATACTTATACCCCAAACTAAATTAAATGACTAGAACATCAAATTCTTCAGGGTATTTGCCTTAGTATGATGAAAGCTAGTACATGAAGTAATTCTACAGAGATTATAATTATGATATATCCCAAACTCTATTATTCTGCCTTGTATCATTACTTAAATTTTATAACTGTCAGTTCTAACTTCTGACATTTTAATTACGATATGTCTTAGTGTGGCTCTCTTTGGGGTTCATCTTTTTTGGGACTGTCTAGGCTGTGTTAACCTGGATGTCTGTTTCCTTCCCAAAGTCAGGGAAGTGTTTAGCTATTATTTCTTCTTTTTTAAAAAAAAATTTTTTTAATGTTTTTATTTATTTTTGAAACAGAGAGAGACAGAGCATGAACAGGGGAGGGGCAGAGAGAGAGGGAGACACAGAATCCAAAGCAGGCTCCAGGCTCTGAGCTGTCAGCACAGAGCCCGACGCGGGGCTCGAACCCACGAACCGTGAGATCGTGACCTGAGCCGAAGTCGGACGCTCAACCGACTGAGTCACCCAGGCGCCCCTAGCTATTATTTCTTCAAATAAGTTTTCTGCCCCGTTTTTCTCTCTTTTCTTTCTGGAACCCCCATAATGTGAATGCCATTCCATTTGATGCTCTCTCAACCTTTCTTCACTTTTTAAGGTTATTTTTTTCTTTGTGCTGCTCTGTGGGTGAGTTCTGCTGTGTCTTCCGGGTCACCGATCCTTTCTTCTGCTTCATCTAGGCTGCTGTTGAACATTCTAGTGTATTTCTCAGCTGACAGTATTCATCGGTTCCGTGACTTATGTTTGGTAACTTTCTTATATTTTCTGTGTCCTTATTGAAGTTCTCACTGTGTTCATCCATTCTTCTCCCGAGTTCAGTGAGCATCTTTAGGACCATGATTTTGAACTCAGGCAGATTACTCATCTCAGTGTTATTAAGGTTTTTTTTTTTCCCTGAGGTTTTATCATATTGGTTGTTTGGAACATATTCCTGTTTCCTCATTTCGCCTGGCTTTCTGTGTTTGTTTTCATGTATTAGGCAAAACAGCTCCCTGTCCTAGTCTTGAAGGAGTGAGCTTGTGTGGGAGGTGAATCTCGTAGGTCAGCATAGCCCTAGCTCTCCGTGGTCTCTCGAACCTTTGTGATGGCCGAAGCAGTCCAATTTGCACTTGATAGACCTGGCGCTGTTCCAAAGCGGGGCGGATCTCAGTCAGCTCCTACTTTCAGGCTGATCAGAACCTCAGACTGCAGCTTTTAAAGTAAGCAAATATAGACAGCCCCATGGGACTGCAACTGTAAACCCTGCTGGCTTCCAGACTAGGCAGTCTAGAGGTTTACAAAGCAGGAGTTTCTCCCTGAGGAGTGGGGGGTCTGTGCCCCACAGCAGGCACCCCAGCCCTTGGGACCTGAGTAGCAGGTGCAAAAATCGGGACCCCAGACGAACGTATCAGCTCTCTCCTGGGAGGTACTGGCGAGCTATAGCAAGGGCTAGGGAGAGTGCAGAGGTGGTGTCCCCGGGGCCATGTTCCCTGGGAGCACCTTCGTAGCCCCTAGGTGCATGGCAAACCTGAAGTCTGCCTCTCCAGCTGAAGCTCTAAGGACAAGGAAAGGGGCTTTTTTTCACAGGAAGACTGGGGGTGTGTTTCACTTGACTATATGTACAGTGGCCTGGGGTTGGTAGCCTGCCAAGGTTGTTTGTCTGATTGTTTCAGTCTGGTGGGAGTCAGAAATATAAGCAGCCCCCCACCCCCACCCCGCCACCATCCCGCCCTGGGCCACTAGAGCCAGGCGATTTTCAAAGCCAGACATTGTGGGGGCTCATTTTGGGCTTGCTTCCCTGGGAGAAGCTCCTGACGTGGGTTCCTGCACTGGGGTGGGGTTTGGGGCAAGACCACGTCTCTGCCTCCCATACCCACCTCCACATGGCCTTCTCTCCTCTGCTGTGGACGAGCTGTGCAGCTAGTGCTCAGGTCTGTTTCCAAGGGAACTGTTTTATACCTGGCTGTAGAGTCAGTGTGTGAAGAGGAGGAGGTGAGTTCACGGTCGTCCTGTGCCTCATCTTGGACTGCCTGTAACTGTCAGTTCTAAAGGGAAGAGTGTTCTTTCTAAAGTGATCTGGACAATACACTCTTAATATTTGTCATGTTTGGATTAACTGTCATTCCGTCTCTTAATGTAAGTATTCGAAACCTCTGAATCTTCCTTCTCTGTGTGTAAAGTTATCGGCTCTTCTGATCTTTATTGCCACATTTTACCGTCACCGCAATAATGACACGTTTATACTTTAACTTCTAGAACTTTAACATGGCACGTAAGGTTGTATTTTCAGCCCAAGTTACACCCTTGATGCCAAATGGAACGTGAAAGCGAACACTCAGGTATTAATGACACATCCGAAGTACAGGTGTTGGGCACATCACTGAGGTGGTTACTGTTCAGGCATGGTGGGAATTTACGTGATCAGATGCCGGTGATCACCTGTCATTCTCGGGTGTCAGAAATGACCCTGAAGTAGGCACCAGCCATTCAACCTTGCCAAGGCCATCGGTTTTCTCTCCGTGAAGTCTTGGTTTGGGTAGATAGATCCTTTCCTTTCTTGTTTTTCTCTGCTAGGATGCTAGGTGCCTAGTGCTATATACTCTGAATTCTTTTCTTCAAATGTCTTCTCTTCTCTTTTCTTGATAGCGGAACATCTTGCCTGAGGAAGCTGTTCTCACGTTCTGTGGGTGCAGAGCTGTCTTGCCACCGAGGGCTGCCCTCACAGCTTAGTGCGTTGTCCTCATTCCATCCTGGGTACGAGTTCATTCTGCCTGAAGGATTGTCTTTTTTTATTGTTGTTTGTTTTCCCTTCCCCTTTATCCTTCGGCTCAGAAACTTCACTAGCATTTGCCTCCGTGTATTTTTCTTATCGCTTCTGTCCAGAACTGATGCCCTTTGCTGCCTTTTCTTCATCTATCCCTTTTCTCTCGCAGGCTCGGGAGGTAGCCCGAGAGTCTCCCTATCTGATCCTTTACGATTTCCATCCCTTGATACTTGTAATCTCTGCTTTATTTCTTGGACCTGATCTTCTGAGTCAGTGATTCAGGAATCGTGTATGACTGCCTTTACCTTGTCTTTGTGTGAAGAGTTTAGTTGGAAATTCATGGTGTTTTTTCTTTTGTTTTAGTTCCAGGAATTTTTTTTTTTTTCCCTGTGTGTGTTGCGCTTGAATCTCTTTGAGTCCTTTGGAAGGGGGCTTATCTTTCTTTGTGCGCTCGTGGGGCTGGGTCTAGTGCAGTATCCGAGGGGGAGAGTGAAAGCCGCCCTCCCTCCCCGTGTCCACAGCTGACACCTGCAGATCCCTCCTGGCGCCCCTGCTCATTCTCTGAGGCTCCAGGGCTGGTCGCTCTAGCTAGGCAGCAAAAGTCTGCTGTCTTTCCTGTCTGGAGCCACAGCATAGGCACCCAGGTGCCTGTGGTTCTCAGTGCTGGAGAGGCAGAGTGGGGACAGATGTGAGGAGAAGGCCATGCTGGGGTCGCTGTCTTCTTTCAAGGAGAAATGTGAAAGCCTTTGTCTCCAGGAAAAGAATAAAGATTTATTAGGCAGCACCCCACTGGAATTATTGTATTTCACACTTAAATAAGTATCGTTGTCCCCATTATACCTGTGAGGCAGACCTGGGAGATGAAGTGGCTGACCCAGTAGGTGGTAGCCGTGGACCCAGGAGGTGAACCCGTGGCCCTTTTTCAGCTCCCCGCGTCTCTGAGAGGAGAGGCCAGGGGGCGCCTGGCATTCAGGGGGCGCTTAATGTTAGCTGTTATGTTTTGTGGTACTCGGCCGCCTTCACGATTACAGACCCTGGGTGCTTTGGGGAAAATGCTGGAACGAGGAGTTTCTGTCCTATGGGATTTACGTTCAGGGCTTCCCTTATTTCAGACTTTCTAACAAGGACTTGGTCCGGTAGTTGCGCGGATGAATACAAGAAGCCACCGAGGGCAGAAGTCTCGGTGAAGGACTGTATTCTGGAATGCCACGTTCAGTGACCACGTAAGCAGATGCTTGAAGCTGCCGTTGGCAGGGGGTCACATGTGGTCTGCTCAGGCTGAATACTCCGTAACTGAGACGTGTTAAAACGTCGCTATTGCTATCACAAAGGGCTTTGGCTTTGGTCTTTTAGGACAGCTTGAAATTGTTCTTGCCCTATTTTCCTCACTTTCCACCTGGAGATTAAAAGGCCGGATCCTCAGAGCCAAGAGGAGGTGGGCGTGGTTTTTCTGGAGCTGGCTCAGCCAGGCCCCGAGACCTTTGCCTCGCCCGTGCGTCGGCATCTGCCAAATAGCTTAGCAGGCGCCACATCTGAGGGAACCGGGGCGGTTTCTGACGTAATGTTGGGTTAAGTGTGAGAGTATAAAGAATGGACTTTTGAGTCAAAATTCCTGAGTCTCCTTTGAGTCCAGGCAAATCTTCGAATTCTCAGACTTCCCAGCCTCGGCTGAGTCACTTGGCAAAGTAACTTAACCTGAACCTCAGTTTTCTAATCTGTAAAATGGGAGAATAGTAGCCACCTCACTGCCTTGTTGGAAGGGATCACATGTTTGTAAAGCATCAATCATGTCGAACCCTCCATGAGCGTTAGTCCCTTCTCCCTCCTCCCCCCATCTGTCTCTTGGATCTTCTGGGCTTTTCTTAAGGGTGACGAGAAGAGGTGCTGGGCCACGTAAACTGTGTATACAGGGCTTGCTTGGTCAGTGAGCACACCGCAGGCTCATTCCCTTTGAGGTGGTTACTGATGTGTGTATGTGGACGTCGCTGTCTCTCAGAGTCAGTTCTCGGGGAATCTGTTGCTTGTGAAGTTTGGTTATAGAATATGAGTAGGAATGGTTGGCGTTAATCATTTCTTTTTTCCAGAAACTGGAAAAAAGGGGGAAATCTGAGAAATCAAAGGTTTTCGCTGGGCCCCAAAGCACACCCCTCGCCCTCCCATCGGCAGTTGCTCCTGGCCCGAGCTGCGGTGGCTGGGCACCTGCTGTTTTACAGCGTGGGCACCCTGGCCCCCGCGCCCCACCCCAGCCCCTCCTACACCATGCTTCTGTCCAGGTCACCTGTCCTGTCTTGTGTGGGGCTGCCAGGTGTTAGCGCCGTGCTGTGTGGGCGAAGCGAACACTCTGGACCCGAGGGCTCCGTACCCAGGGGAGCCCCGGCGCCGAGGTGGCATGCCAGTGACTGGCGGCAGCAAATGTGGCTGGAGGCCTGATGCGTCTAGTTTGGGAGACGCCCGGGTCAGAAAGCGAGGAAGTGTGAAACCTGATTGGCGGTTTCTGGAGACGAAAGGAGAGTGAAAATCTCACCCAGTGTTGTTTTCCTCCTGGGTCCGGCAGCCACCTGCACCTTCAGAAGGAAAGTACCTTGTGCTGCAGCCACGGGCTCACCAATGTGGACACCCCAGGCAGCCCCCCAGCCTGCCTGTGGCGGGGCCCGCTGGCCCTGACTGAGCCCCTCTGGCACTCCTGCTCTGCTCTGCCCTTTGACCTGGCTGTGCCACGGCGATCCGCTCTCCGTGCTTTCTCGGAGCCGCCCCTCAGTGCCCTTTGCTGCTCGCCGTCCTCTCTTGCCCCAGCAGTGGGCGTTTGGTCCTGAGGTCCTCCCTGGGACAGTCAGGAGTCCCCTGTGAGAAGAGCCATCTCAGTGTCAACAGCGGTCACGGAACACCTCTACGTGCCGAGGACTGTTACCCCCGCACCCCCCACGGGCGATCGGCATTGCCATGTCTAGTATGCGTTGTCTGCACCCTACAGTCGCACACCGCCGTGCACCCGTGACCCAACCCACAGTGGGTGCCGCCAAGATGTGCACCCGTGACCCAGGGGCACCCACAACCCGAGGATGCTCGTGGCCTGGGGTGCCTGTGACCTACTGGGTTGCTCCTATGATCCAGGGGTGTCCGTGACCCAGGGGCACCTGTGACTTCGGGGCCAGGGCCAGCGTCCTTTTCTCGTACCATACGACTTCCCTGAAAGTGAGCACGGCCCATTCCCTGGCAGTCTGCACAGAGCAGACTACTGGTGGATGCCAGGAATCAGGTGGCAGGGACAGAAGTGCTGAAGGGGACAGTGGTGCTTCCAAGGCCGCTGTGGACAGTACGCATGTTTCTCAAGGTCACGATAAAAGCGCCTGGTCTGTGTCAGAATTCCGACCCTGTTCCCTCGCAGCTGGGTGACCTCCCTGAGCGTTTTCTCATTTATAAAGTAGGCAGACGCTAACCTCAGAGGATGGCTGGGAGCATCAACTTGTCTAACGTTTATAAAGTCTCTTTCCTGGTGCCTGGCACGTTACGAGGTACTCAGTAAGTGTTGGCATCCGTGAACAAAGCAGGCTTCTTGCCTTCCAGAGGGGGAATAATCAGGACCAACAGATGGCGTCTTACAACGGAGGTGTTTCAGAGGAGAGGAACACTAGACAGGACTGGGGAGGGGGTCGGGGGGCTTGGGAAGGATGGAGCAGGGCAGGTGGGTACTTCGTGGAATTAAATAGGGCACACAAGATAGGCCCCATTGATAAGATAAGATCTGAGCAAGGCTTTCGGGACAAGAGCGAGTTGGCCAAGAGGGTATCTGGGAAGTGGGTGTTCCTCCCATCCAGGTGGGGGCGTGGCCAGTGTAAAGGCCAGGTGGAAGTGTGCCTGGAGGGCGGGTTCCCGGAGAAGCAGGTTGCTGAGGAGGGGGGCAGGGAGGAGGAGGAAGAGGAAGAGGTCACAAGGGTAAGGGGTGGCTCATGGGGGACCTTCTGGGCCATCATAAGGACATGGATTTTACTTTGAGTGAAATGGGTGCCTTTGGAGTCTTTTTAGCAAAGGCTAACGTGGCCCAGTGTAATTTTTTTTTTTTTTTTGAGAGAGAGAGAGAGCGCGTGTGCATGTGCATGAGTGGGAGAGGGGCAGAGGAGAGTGAGAGAGAATCTGAAGCAGGCTCCACACCTCGCCTGGAGCCCGATGAGGGGCTCGATTCCACAATCCCGGGATCGCGACCTGAGCTGAACTCAAGAGTCAGACGCTGAACCGACGGGCCACCGAGGCGCCCCTCGGCATAACTTTTGAAGGGCTACTCTGAGTGCGGGTTGAGAACAGAGCACAGGAGGGCGAGCGGACGATCTGGCCACTGCCATAGTCGGACGAGAAATGGTGGAGGGGCGGAGGCTGTGAAGTGTGCACATTCCAGATGTGTTTTGAAAGGAGATCCAGCTGGGTCCTCGGACGAATTGGACGATCCACCCCTGGGAGCTGAGTGTTGGAGGCATCTCCACCGGTATTGCCGGAAGAAATATGCCTCACTTTGCTAAAAGTTTGGATTTAGCATCGGGTGAAGATGCCGTCGGCAGCATCCAGCATCCCTCTCTGACACTGTCCAGTCATTTACCCTCTGCCTCCCGCGTAGTATTATTATTGGCGATGGCGGTAGTGATACTGATCCCGGCCGTCTGAGGACCAGTATAGAAGTTCTGGTGGACGTTGCCCGTTAAGGCTGACTCCCTAGGCATCAAGGAGATGGGCTTATCTTCTCTGTAAGGCGATCACATGCTGGAGTCACTGGACCCGTGGGAGGGGCTCTGGGAGAGAGGCCAAGGAGAGGGGTTAACTGTTGATGGACCTCTTCTGAGAAGAATGGGTCCCCTGGGCGTCTCTGGGCCGAACCTTCTGCGCATCAGCAAGACAAGGAGGGTTGGTTTTTGTTGTTGTTGTTGTTGTTGTTGCTGTTTTTGGATTAGGGTTGCCAGATAGAATATAGGATGCCAATTTGCTGTGAATTTCCGAAAACGAAGAACGTTTCATTGTGAGTTTGCCCCGAATATCGCGAGGGGCACGTTCACATGAAAACTTAACTGGTCGCCTGCCTGAAATCCACTTTGAGCTGGGCCTCCCGTATTTCAGTTTGCTAAATCTGGCCCCGCTCTCTTGGCCTGTTGTCGCTAATCGACGGGCTGCCCCTGAGACCGAGTCCGCCACCTTAGTAACCTGTCGGGGTTGCCGGGTAACGAGACCGAAAGAACCGTTTTCGTCTTGTGGGGAAGGTGTTCTGCCAGGCTCCTGGCTCAAGTCAGGCTCCATTGTCTGGGCTGAGAGTCAAGGCCTCGTCCTGAGCGCTGATCGGAGCACCCTGTGCGTCCCGCCCTTCCCCTCGTGTGTTTCCTGGGTAGGTTGCTCCGGGGGATGAAGTGTTGGCCCACTGCTGGGTTTTAAGTTCTACCGGCCGTGACATTGCTGGCCCCCAGGGAGGCAGCGCTGAGGGCTGAGGCTTCAGCCCCCCTGCAAACCCAGTACCGACAGCCGTAGAGGGTGGAGTCAGCTGCCAGGAGCGCAGGGGCCGTGGGCTGGCTCTGCCCTCAAAGGGCTTATGTCTGTTCTGCTGGGGAGACCTCGGCGGCTTCCAGTCCTGTCCTGAGCATTCATTCTGCTAGATATCACCCTGCCGTCTGTATGGGCTGATTACGTCCCCCCCGCCCCCAGATTTGTAAGTTGAAGTCCTCTAATTCCCAGCACCTCAGAATACGACTGTATTTGGAGATGGTCTTGAAAGCAATGATTAAGTTCAAATGAAGGCATTAGGGTGGGCCCAGATCCAATACGACTGGTGTCGTTGTTGGAAGAGACTGGGACGCAGGCACAGATGGAAGACTGCACAAAGACACGGGGGACAGACGGCCAAGGAGAGAGGCCTCAGGAGAAGCTACCCCTGCCACCAAACACCTGGATCGTAGACTTCTAGCTTCCAGAACTGAGGGACAATAAACTCCTGTGGTTTAAGCCCCCGCAGTCTGTGATACTCCGTTATAGCAGCTCCAGCAGACAATAGACCATCCTGCAAGGAAATGGGACAGACAGGTGAGTCGCCAAGGCAGGCAGGGCTGGACTCCAGGGTTGAGCTCAGGTGGCCTCCGCACTGTGTGCCATCCAGCCCTTTGCCATCTGGGACTGTCAGGAGCCTGTGGGATTCCCCGGGACCAGATGCACCGTGTCACAGGTGAAGGTGATCCGTAGGAGGCGAAGGACTTCTGTCCGGTGTGCCGCCCCTGGCCCGGGAGGGGCTTTTGGGCGTTGGCGGTTCCTGACTGGAGAAGCCTGGTGCCCGTGCTGGGGACTCCGCCCTCAGAGCCGGCTCTGTGTTTCCACGGGCTCCCAGCTTTAGAGCAGGATTCTTCCTGGCAGCATCTTGAGTTTAAGCGCTACAGAAGGCAAGTCCCATAAGGAAAATGTCACCCAGCTCAGCTCTAACTTCTTTACGTGTTCTAGCTGTATCATCCCTGCAGGAGATGTATAATCTCAAGTCACAGCTCAGTGGATTTCTGCATATCTATACAGCCGTGTGTTCCTGGAGGAGGTTTTGAAAAAAAAAAAAAAAAAAAAAAGATTATCCTAGAGCGGTTTCTATCGCAGTGGCATCTTTGGGTAATTATAATTCATAAATACGTCCCAGCCAGTCAGAAACTGGGAATTTGAAGACTTGGGTCAATTTGAGGGAGGAAGAACAAAACTTGATTTTAGGTTATTGGTTGTGTTACGCTTTAGAACTTGAGGGGCGCCGGGATGGTGCAGCCAATTAAACATCCACCTCTTGATTTCGGCTCAGGTCGTGATCTCACAGTTCATGGCATGGGATTGAGCCCCGTGTCAGGCTCTGGGCTCACAGCGTGGGAGCCTGCTTGAAATTCTCTCTCTCCCTCTCTTTGCCCTGCCCCGGCTCACGCACTCACCCGTGCTGTCTCTGAAAATAAATAAACTTAAATAAAAAAGAATGTCAAACTATAGAATTTCTGCTTTTTCCACGTGAACGTTATTGGGGAGCGGCCGCTTTAGATTCCAGAGTTAGGGAAACACTCTCCCGAGCTTAAATCGGGAAGTTAGCTGGTGAGATTAGCAAAGCCGAATGGGAATTCTACTCAGCAGATCAGTGCAGCTGGAAACCTGGGCCTCCCCGGCCTTACACAAGCCTGGGCTGGCACAACTGGTGGGGACGTCACCCGCAGAGGCCAGGTTGAAGGTTTCACGGGAGCATACAGGCGTGTGCGTGGGTGGGCAGCCATGTGGGTGACTGTAGACCTCAGCAGAGTCTTGATTCTCTCTGTGGGCCATAACTGAAGATTTGGCATAAATCACAATGAAACTCTGTCTCCGGGAGCACCAACGTGTTCCCAGCCATCATGTTGCAAAGGACCCCAGAGTGTGACTGCAGACCCCTAGAAATGGTGCGTAGGTGCATGAAGTTTCAGGACACCTTTCCAATTTACTGATTAAAAAAAAAAATTTAATGTTTATTTATTATTGAGAGACAGAGCATGAACATGGGAGGGACAGAGAGAGGAGGAGACACAATCTGAAGCAGGCTCCAGGCTCTAGCTGTTAGCACAGAGCCCGACGCAGAGCTCGAACTCATGAACTGCGAGATCATGACCTGAGCCGAAGTCGGACGCTCAACCGACTGAGCCCCCCAGGTGCCCCGATTTACTGATTTTAAAGCCTGAGTGATTGTTTTACATAGTACCTTATAAACACGCTTGCTACACTAATCTGTCTGCGCCTCACAAGGGTCCCGTGGGTAGGCTGTTTCGATGATGGAGGCTCACGTAGGCCCCGGCAAGTCAGGTGCACCCTGGGTTTTGCAACCCGGAAGTGCGGGGTCTTGTGTGACCCCTCGTGAGTGCTGTCCTCTGCCTGCGTGGAAGCTTCTCCAGGAGCGTGTGGAAGGTTACCAGCTCAGTGTGACTGTGTTTTGTTGTGGGCATCCCGAACACACCTTAGCCACGGAGGCTTAGCACCCCCTATTGCAAAAACAGCCCTTGGAGCCCTAGGCCGGAGATCCCGATGGGGGCGGGAGCTTGGGGACTGGAGGGGGACTTAGGGAGAGAAGGGGAGCAGTGCGGAGACCAGAGGAGTCGGGGGGGTGGGGAGCTGAGGGGCCCAGCATCTGCCCCCTGGCCCTCAGAAACACTGGCCTTGAATTCGGCAAAGGATGGGGGCCTTGGATCCCTGTGGCAGTTCTACAGGCAGGTAAGTTGGGGTGGTGCGGGCGGTGGGCGGAGCTCACCAGGCATGCTGTCCCGGGTCACAGGCGCAGAAGGGAGGGGGCACCTTACCTGTCATGCCGTGGAAATAATCCTGACCAAGGGGTCAGTAGTCTCCAGGGGGAGGAAAAAAAAAAAAAGCTAGTAGCATGTTTTGAAGACCTGGGTAAAGGATGTGGGATTGGCCCTTCTGAAGAGCCACAGGTCGGATTTGAGTAAGAGAAGTCTGAGATTATGGAAGATGTATAGTCCAGCTGGGGAGACCGAGTAAGAGAGGAAGAAACCTGCGGAAGCCAGGGGCCCTGGGGATGGGGGCCAGGGGTGGGACTGGGGCTGCCTGCAGCCAGGAGCCTGCAGGGACAGAGCAAAGCCTTTATTATTTTCTTCATTTAGATTTATTTATTTATTTTTTAATTAAAAAAAATTTTTTAATGTTTATTTTTGAGAGAGAGAGAGCGTGAGCGGCAGAGGGGCAGAGAGAGAGAGGGAGACACAGAATCCGAAGCAGGCTCCAGGCTCCGAGCTGTCAGCACAGAGCCCAACGCAGGGCTTGAATCCATGAACCCTGAGATCATGACCTGAGCCGAAGTCAGACGCCCAACCGACTGAGCCACCCAGGCACCCCTCTTAATTTAGTTTTTAATTAACAATAATATTTTTATTTTGTTTTAAATTACCATGTCAGCATGCTTCCGATTCTGTGTCTCCCTCTCTCTCCGTCCCTCCCCCATTCATGCTCTGTCTCTCTCTGTCTCAAAAATAAATAAACGTTAAAAAAATTTTTTTTAAATTACCATGCTTATCGTGGAAAAACTAATACAAAGACTTACTTATACAAAATAAGTCACTCTTAATTCCACTATGTATATACAAACAAATAAACTTTGGGTGTCTTTCCTGCCAGACAAAATTTTCTGCAGATGGCTACAATATCTGTCCATAAAGCTAGGATCACAATGTATCATAATGCACTTTTCGTGTAATAGCCTCTGCCTGGGATCACATTTAAAAACTTTTTTGTTATAGAAATTCAAGCATATTCCAGACTGGGGAGAATAGTGGGATAAATCCTTACCTGCTCCAATTCCACAATGATCCACTCATGGCCAATCTTCTTTCATTTTCGCCCCACCCTCCCCATCGCCCCTTAGATTATTATTCAGCAAATCCTAGATAGCGTGTCGTATCACCCGTAAATACAGCCGATGCTTGATCAATACAGGTTTGAACTTCCTGGGTTCAAACTTAAAGACAGGTTGTTTTGTTGTTGTTGTTTTATTTAATGCAGTATTTTAAGTGTATTTTTCTCTTATGATTTTCTTTTTTTTAAATATAAGATCTTTTATTTTTCTTACTCTTTTTTTACATTTATGTATATATATATATTTTTCAATAGCATTTAGTGATCCATCACATATAACACCCAGTGCTTATCCCAAGAAGTGCCCTCCTTAATGCCCATCACCCATTTAGCCCATCCCCCCCCCCACCCAACACCCCTCCAGCAACCCTCAGTTTGTTCTCTGTCTTTAAGAGTTTCTTATGGGGGCGCCTGGGTGGCACAGTCTGTTAAGCGTCCGACTTCAGCCAGGTCACGATCTCGCGGTCCGTGAGTTCGAGCCCCGCGTCGGGCTCTGGGCTGACGGCTCGGAGCCTGGAGCCTGTTTCCGATTCTGTGTCTCCCTCTCTCTCTGCCCCTCCCCCGTTCATGCTCTGCCTCTCTCTGTCCCAAAAATAAATAAAAAACGTTGAAAAAAAAATTAAAAAAAAAAAAAAAGAGTTTCTTATGGTTTGTCTCCCTCCCCGATTTTACATTATTTTTGCTTCCCTTCCTTTATGTTCATCTGTTTTGTATCTTAAATTCTGCGTGACTGAAATCATATGGTATTGTCTTTGACTGACTTATGTCACTTAGCATAATACACTCTAGTTCCATCCACGTTGCTGCAGATGGCAAGGTTTCATTATTTTTGATCAAGAAGTAATATTTCATTGTATATATAAACCACATCTTCTTTATCCACTCATCAGTCGATGGACATTCCATAATTTGGCTGTTGTTGAAAGCGCTGCTATAAACATTGGGGTGCTTGTGCCCCTATGAATCAGCTCTCCTATATCCTTTGGATAAATTCCTAGTAGTGCTCTTGCTGGGTCGTAGGGTAGTTCTATTTTTAATGTTTTGAGGAACCTCCACACTGCTTTCCAGAGCGGCTGCACCAGTTTGCATTCCCACCAACAGTGCAAGAGGGTTCCCGTTTCTCCACATCCTCTCCAGCATCTGTTGTTTCCTGAGTTGTTCATTTTAGCCACTCTGACTGGCGTGAGGTGGTATCTCAGTGTGGTTTTGATCAGTATTTCCCTGATGAGGAGTGACATTGAGCATCTTTTCATGTGTCTGTTAGCCATCTGGATGTTTTCTTTGGAAAAGTGTCTGTTCATGACTTCTGCCCATTTCTTCACTGGTTTATTTGTTTTTTGGGTGTTGAGTTTGGTAAGTTCTTTATAGATTGTGGATACTAACCCTTTGTCTGATGTGTCATTTGGGAATATCTTTTCCCATTCTGTCAGTTGCCTTTTAGTTTTGCTGCTTGTTTCCTTTGCTGTGCCGAAGTTTTTCTTGTCTTGATGAGGTCCCAGTAGTTCATTTTTGCTTTTAATTTCCTTGCCTGTTGAGCAAGAAATTGCTGTGGCTGAGGTCAAAGAGGTTGTTGCCTATTTTCTCCTCTAGGGTTTTGATGGTTTTGTGTCTTACATTTAGGTCTTTCATTCATTTTGAGTTTATTCTTATGTATGGTGTAAGAAAGTGGTCCAGCTTCATTCTCCTGCATGTTGCTGTCCCGTTCTCCCAGCACCATTTGCTAAAGAGACTGTCTTTTTTCCATCGGATACTCTTCCCTGCTTTGTCAGAGATGAGTTGGCCATACATTTGTAGATCCAATTCTGGGTTCTCTATTCTATTCCATTGATCTAAGTGTCTGTTTTTGTGCCAATACCAGACTGTCTGAATGATTACAGCTTTGTAGTAGAGGCTAAAGTCTGGGATTGTGATGCCTCCCACTTTGGCTTTCTTTTTTAACATTACTTTGGCTATTTGGGGTCTTTTGTGGTTCCATACAAATTTTAGGATTGTTTGTTCTAGCTTTGAGAAGAATGCTGTTGCAGTTTTGATTGGAATTGCGTTGAATGTGTAGATTGCTTTGGGTAGTATTGACATTTTCACAATATTTATTCTTCCAACCCATGAGCCTGGAATGTTTTTCCATTTCTTTGTGTCTTCTCTAATTTCCTTCATAAGTTTTCTATAGTTTCCAGCATACAGATCTTTTACATCTTTGGTTAGGTTTATTCCTAGTATTTTATGGTTCTTGGTGCAATTGTAAATGGGATCGATTTCTTGATTTCTCTTTCTGTTGCTTCATTATTGGTGTATAGAAATGCATCCGATTTCTGTACATTGATTTTATATCCTGCAACTTTGCTGAATTCACGTATCAGTTGTAGCAGCCTTTTGGTGGAGTCTTTTGGGTTTTCCGTGTAGAGTATCATGTTGTCTGCGAAAAGTGAAAGTTTGACTTCTTTTTTGCCAATTTTGATGCCTTTTATTTTATTTTGTTGTCTGATGGTTGAGGCTAGGACTTCCAACACAATGGTAAACAACAGCGATGAGAGTGGACATCCGTGACGTGTTCCTGATCTCAGGGGGAAAGCTCTCAGTTTTTCCCACTGAGGATATTAGCAGTGGGCTTTTCATATATGACTTTTATGGTGTTTAGGTATGTTTCTTCTATCTTGACTTTCTTGAGGGTTTTTATTAAGAAAGCATGCTGTATTTTGTCAGATGCTTTTTCCGCATCTATTGACAGGATCGTATGGTTCTTATCCTTTCTTTTATTAATGTAATGTATCACATTGATTGATTTGCAAATATCGAACCAGCCTGCAGCCCAGGAATGAATCCCATTCGATCATGGTGAATAATTCTTTTTATATGCTGTTGAATTAGATTTGCTAGTATCTTGTTGAGAATTTTTGCACCCATGTTCATCAGGAATATTGGCCTGTAATTCTCCTTTTTTGTGGGGTCTCTGTCTGGTTTGGGAATCAAGGTAATGCTGGTTTCATAGAATGAGTCCGGAAGTTTTCCTTCCATTTCTATTCCTTGGAACAGCTTGAGAAGAATAGGTATTAACTCTGCTTTACATGCCTGGTAGAATTCCCCTGGGATGCCATCTGGCCCAGGACTCTTATTTGTTGGGAGATTTTTGATAACTGATTCCATTTCTTCACTAGCTATTGGTCTGTTCAAATTTTCTATTTCTTCCCATTTGAGTTTTGGTAGTGTGTGGGTGTCTAGGAATTTGTCCATTTCTTCCAGGTCGTCTGGTTGTTGGCATATAATTTTTCATAGTATTCTCTGATAATTGTTTGTATTTCTGACTGGTTGGTTGTGATAATTCCAGTTTCATTCATGATTTTATCTATGAAATTGATATATACATAACTCTACAGGAACACAATGGCACTAAATTCATATCTTTTGGCACTTTATACTTACATAACAAAATGGAATAAAATGAGATAAAGAAAATTAAATAGAATAAAAAGTGCAAAAAAATAGAAAAATTAAAAGAAAATAAAAATTTTTCTTTCTTTATCCAAGAAAAGGAAGGAAAAAAACCAATTTAAACAAAAACAGGAAAAGGAAAGAATGAACTAATAAATGAACGAGCAAATAGAATGAAACCTGAATGAAGTTACAGCCAGTCTTCTCTAGAACTGAAACTATAAAACACTCTGGTTCCTACACCGAGCAGGTGGAGTGACTTGTGCTGGCCTTCTAGGGGGTGTGCTTGGAGGGCACAGTTGGGTGGGGCTTGGTGTAACGGATCCCGTCTCCACGAGGTGGCGCTGCTTAGTTTACTGGGGTTGATCAGCGTTGCACGCGTGCGCATGTGTGGAGCGCTGGAAATGGCTTCACCCAGCTCCCTAGCCTCTGGCACAGGAACTTCTCGTTCTCAGGAACCCGCGATCAAGCACCCTTCCTTTGTCTCAGGCCGCTGTCCACTCCTGCAATCTACTCTGTTTGTGTCCAAGCCGTCCGCCTGCCAGGCAGCACCTCCCTCCAGAGTTTTATCTCGGTGGAGGTTGTGTTTCAACACCCCACACTTCAGAGACCCCCGAGGGTTCGATCCACGTTGACTCCCTGGGGGAGGGTCTCCCCGAGCAATGGCCAGGTGCCGGCTTGCCCCAGAAGACGTTCGGGCGATTGCACGGTGGCAGAGGTTCAGAGATTATGGCAAAGCACAACACACGGCCGTCGCCAGGTTTCATCGCCCTCTGGCGTCTTTGTGCCAGTACCAGCAGATGTGACTGCTCTCCAGGGTCCCGTGGGACTTTTGCCTGTGGGGAGGCCGTATGGCCTCTACCAAATGCTCTCCGAGCAGGGGAACCGCTTCTGCCCGTGTGTGTGGCACATGGACCCCTCAGACCCTGCTGCCTACTCCTGGGGATTTGCCCTATAGCCTCACCAGAGCATCGCCAGGCACTGAGCTCCGGAAATTCAGACTCTGCACTCCACTGTTTATAGAATCCTGGTGGTATTGAACCCCCTCTCCTTTCTTCCCGTCAATGGTTTTGGGAAACAGAGTTCTTGTTCAGTCCCCTGCGAGTGTTTTCACGCCTTCTCTCTTTCTCCCCAGCTACTTTCAGGGAAGCGTTTTTCTTGCACCATCCCAATGCGCTACGCTCTCCCCCTTGCTCTGTCCCCTGTCCGCAAAAACAGCTCCCTTCCCTCCGCGGCTTTTCTTTTCCCCGGTCAACCTCTCTGCACTGCGTACCTGCTGCGTTCTGTGGCTCAGGGTATGCAGATCATTGTGTTAATAATCCTCAGATCAATTTCCTAGGTGCGCAAAATGGTTTGGCGCTGATCTAGCTGCGTTTCGGGGACGAGACGAGCTCAGGGTCTCCATGCTGTTCCGCCGTCTTCCCCCATCCAGAGCAAAGCCTTTAAAAGCCACCTGGGTTTCTAAGCAGAATGTGGACTGGGTGGGGCCCCGGGGGGGACAGCTCCGCCTTTCTGAACTGCGTTCCTAGCCTGTCGTGGATGCTGGGATTGGGCCAGAGCCTCTGAGAGCAGGTGTAATCCACGCTCTAGGACTGCCAGACCTGCCTGGCTGGGTGGTGGGATGTCGCAGAGTGGGTCCCTCAGTGTGTGTGTCTTCTCTTCTTCCACCTCTCCTCCTGTGTGCCCCTCGGTCTCCGGAGTTCTGGTGTCCCTTGCCACAGCACTGGCCTCGTACCTGTCCCAGAGCACACGCACGCCTCCTCTCTTTTCCTCCCCAACCCCTCTCTTAGTTCCCAGCATCACCCTCCTCCTAGCGTATGCACCTCCTTCCTCCTTGCCCACGATCTTTTCCCTCCCATACCCCGTCCACCTCCTTCCTGGCCACAACCCCCTTCCTGCCCACCTCTAGAACCGAGGGTCCAGCTGTCTGTCTCTCACCACCTACCTGCTGCTCCAGACTCTTTGGCTGAGCTGCCCAGCTCTGCGGAGTCTGGCACACTGTTCTCCAGGCCCTATGGGGTGGATGACAAGGCTGTGGCAGGGGTGGGGCGGGGGGTGGGGTGGGTGGGTATTTCTGTGCATGGGATCCCAGGGCCAGTACCCTAGGGCCTCCTCCTTGGGGGCCGAGCCTCCAATGACACCAGGCTCTCTACACCTTGAAGCGCAGCCCGTGTGTAGAATAGGGGCCAGGAGGCCAACTGGAGTGGGTGTCCAAGACCAAGTCCAAGGTGCATCTTCTCTTCTTTCTGAGTTCTCTCTTCTTCCCACCTCGCAGCAGTCAGCACATACCACAGGTGTGGACTTTCCTCAGTGATGCCTTGAGTTCTTCGATGGGAAGTCCTGGCAGAAATAGAAGGGGCCGTTACCTTCTCTGCTCCAGCTTTCAGGACCCAGGGCATGGGAACAGAGACAGGACGTAGACGGGGAAACAGTGTTCGATGCCGATGCAGATAGGGGTCCTCTGTGCCCCAAAGGCATCTGTTGATTGGCCCCAGCCAGAGTGCCACCCTGCACTCCCAGGGTGAGGGAGCGGGTTGGGCGGGCGGGGGCGGGGGTGGGGGGTAGATATACCCGATTAGGGTACAACCAAGAAGAGGAGCTATTGCTTGTGTGCTCAGCCCGGGATCGGGTGTCCAGCATTCAGCGTATCAAGATAGAAGCCCGTCATTTTACAGGTAGCAGGGACTGGAGGCCCAGAGAGGGTAAGCGCTAAGTGCAGAGCCGGGCCTGACTCCACGGCCCCCTGCCGCATCAGTGTGTGGGTGCGCCCACGTGGTCCGGAAGGCCACTCAGGCCAGCGGGAAGGGGGCACGTATTGCTTCCTGCGAAGGATTCCCACGTGCCAGCTCGCAAACCACTGCTGATCTACAGTGAAGTTACTGTTGATCCATAGTTAAGTGGAAACATAAGGGGGCGCCTGGGTGGCTCAGTTGGTTAAGCGTCCGACTTTGACTCAGGTCATGATCTCGCTGTCCGTGAGTTTGAGCCCCACGTCTGGCTCTGTGCTGACAGCTCAGAGCCTGGAGCCCCGCTTTGGATTCTGTGTCTCCCTCTCTCCCTCTGACCCTTCCCTGCTTGTGCTCTGTCACTCTCTCTTTGTCTCTCTCTCAAAAATGAATAAACATTAAAAAAAATTTTTTTTAAAGGAAGAATAAGAACCCTGGGGTGATGCATGAAACTGCGGTTTTGATTACAGTTCCATTCTACCTTTTTTATGTTAAAATGATTAAAATCACAGTTGAGGCTTGGCGGCGGAGGGGACCAACCGCAAAATAATCTTCGGAGCCTTTTGGATTCCCCTCTGTTTTTTAAGTTGTCATCCATGTGTGAAATTGAAAAGCCCCTGAACACGAGCGCATTTAGCAGTCTCCTTCCTCCCACTGACTGGGAAGGGTCCTCACTTGGCCCCAATCGGGAACGTGCTCCCTCCCCATCTCACGGCACCAAAGCCTCCTGGTCCCATTCCACGTGGGCGCTCCCCTGAAGCCTGAGGAGGGCCAGCTGTTCGCCTGGGCTCAGCCCCTTGGAAGCTCACCAAGGCACTTTAAAAGAAGACATTCAAAGGAGGTAAGATTTTCATATGGGTTTGAGATCTAGGTATGCGCCTCACTGTCCCGGGAAGCATCAATCCTGCCTTTGCCCGTATAAAGTTCATTTCATCTCGGCTCTTTTCTAACCGCATGGGTAAATGAGCGAATGCCCGGCAGGACGCCTGCCTCTGCCTCCCGGTGGCCCCCTTCTCTGGGGCAGGCTCCGGCTGCCGCTGGGCCGGGAAGAAAGGCGTGCAGTTTGTGGCGTCATTTTTTCTTTTTTTTTTTAATCTGATGGTAAAATGAAGATCAGTGCCAGGCATTTGGTGCTGCTTATTAATAGTAAGGCTCATTTTATTTACTGGCTATTAGAAATGGTGAGGGTGACGTTTATTTCTCCTGGGAATAACACCCTTGCTTCATTGCACCAGAAGTCCCGCAGGGGCTGTGTCCTGTGGATGACCAAACTCTGCTCCCTGGTTTGCTTAGAAGCAGTTCCAGTACAAAGAGGAAAGCATATTGTGACTTAGCACATAAGGTGTTGACCCGGAGGAGAGGGGTCTGATGTTAGGTTTGTATAAGGTGTGATACTTTACACGGATGCCAGCGTCCTAGGGGGGTGGCACCGTAGGACATGCCATTTTATAATGGTGCCATTTGAGCAGTTGTCTACCTGGAAAACCCCTATTACATCCCTGTGGGGAAGGACAGAGCCACCGTATTTTTTCCCTAGGGGAGAAAATGTGGGGGCAAAATTGGAAAATTGCTAAACTGTATTTACCATATGCAGTTTCTGAAGCTTTCCTAAATGTTTTGGTGACTAAAGGAGAAAGTGCGTCAGGACCCTGTTATCAGGCCCTCACTTTGCGCTGTTGTGGATTAACCCCCATCCGCTTTGTGCCAGATGTCTGCTGACGGTGACTGACAGGCTGGCAACAGCCCCCACCCCACCCCCCAACACGCACGCGCACACACACACACACACACACACACACACACACTCGGGCCAACCCTGCCCTTGGCGATGTGCCCCAGTGCCCTCTTAATGGACTAAGCCCCGTCACTATGACCAGTCAGTATGAAACGGAGGTGGAGAAACTGGACCTGAGCCCCTGCTGAAACCCACACCCGGTGAGTCAGCCTCCTGGGTGACTGTGCGGTGCAGGAGAAAGTTGGCCTCCCTGGAGTGGGCAGGTGGGGGGCGGGTGGAGTTTGGAAACGCTCTGCCAGTTCTGAGACCAAATCCCTGCTCGGGGGGAGATCCCAGCCTTAGACTTGGTTTGCCCTCGCTCTTGTCAAAGCCCAGCGGCGAAGACGGCCCGGAACACAACTGTCACCAAAGACACGTGGGCTGATTTAGTTTGCTTCAGTGAGAATGTGCGCCAGACTGGATGACCCGTTGAGAGGGGCTTGGGCTTCTGCTGGGCGATTCTTTTTTTTTTTTTAATTTTTTTTTTAACATTTTTTTATTTTTGAGACAGAGAGAGACAGAGCATGAATGGGGGAGGGGCAGAGAGAGAGGGAGACACAGAATCAGAAGCAGGCTCCAGGCTCTGAGCCATCAGCCCAGAGCCCGACGCGGGGCTCGAACTCACGGACCGCGAGATCGTGACCTGAGCTGAAGTCGGACACCTAACTGACTGAGCCACCCAGGCGCCCCTGCTGGGTGATTCTAAGATGGCTTCGAGGGAGCCGAGGCCAGTTCTGGACTGGGGGATGTCCAGACCCATCAGTGATAGAGTGTCCCGGTCACTTTATCTAGAAGCTAGAGGATTGTCCTGCTGGAGTGGCCTCCAGTGGTAGATGGAGCACGGGGTATTTAGTTATTCTCACGTTTGCAGAGCGCCCCTCTGGCTGGTGTCTCCCTGGGTTACAGGGTGGCTTCATGCGATGATTGTTACGTTCTAGGGCATCATAAGTTCATTTGGGAATATCCCAGCCTGGGTGTCAGCCACGTCAGGGCTGTGCTCTATTTTCTCCCCGTCCCACCTCCCCTGGACCCCCAGTTCCCTCCTTTATAAAAGGGGTTGGGGGTGACTCCCTGGGGCTGGTCGGAAATCCAGACCTATGGCAGATGCGGCCCTACCCCAGACCCACTGGCGTCATGAGGTCCCACAGAGGTTTCCAGGCACACGCAAGTTTGAGTAGCACTTTTCATCGTGCAGCTGTGTATTCAGTGACGGGAATGTGTCTGAGGAACAGCAGGCGTGTTGGGTAATAGGCCCTGTTTGTCCTGTCTGTCCTCCATTTCCCTTGGTGCCCTTTCGAGATAAGACAGCATGCGTAAAATCAATGAGTGTCTCAGCCATCCTGCTTAAAGCGGGTGGTAAGTAAAATTGTATCATTGTGAGGTAGGTAGGATTTGTGTTGGGAGCCCAGGTCACACACTGACCTCACTCTCTTACGAGCCATTTCTTTTCCCTCCCGCTTTTTCCCTACAAAAACTTGCCCTGACACTTAAGAGAGATCTCATGAAGTCGTTATGCCAAGGATTTATTTCCCTACCAGAGCATTCCGGGGGTATTTTACTTTTTAACCAGGTACAAGGGTCTTGACCCAAAGAAATGAAATTCTAATGATGGAATTTCTAGAATTTCTGGTAGTGAGAAACTTTCCATGGTAAAGAAAAGAGCCGTGAGTGCCAGGCTTTAGTTGACCGCCTGTGGGCATTTGAACAAGATGGAACACGCTCCACTGATGATGGCCAGGTGAAGCTCTGACTTTTATAATCCAGACACCTCTTATCTCATGGGGTTGGTTCATCGATCCATTGCCTGGAGGGCGATAGGGTAAGCAGCCATCCAGATTTGCGTGAGACTAAGGGGTTTCCTGGGACACAGGACTTTGAGCACTAAAACTCGGTCAGTCCTAGACAGAGTGGGATGGTTGGTCACCAGCGGGTGAGAGATGTGCCTGTTTTGAAAGCACGAGCAAAAAAAAAAAAAAAAAATTAAAAGGGGCGCCTGGGTGGCGCAGTCGGTTAAGCGTCCGACTTCAGCCAGGTCACGATCTCGCGGTCCGTGAGTTCGAGCCCCGCGTCAGGCTCTGGGCTGATGGCTCGGAGCCTGGAGCCTGTTTCCGATTCTGTGTCTCCCTCTCTCTCTGCCCCTCCCCCGTTCATGCTCTGTCTCTCTCTGTCCCAAAAATAAATAAAAAACGTTGGAAAAAAAAAAAAAAAAAGAAAGCACGAGCAAGGTATCAGATGTTAGTTCTGCCTCATTGCAAGGATAGTGGCCTTCTGTTTAAACTTGATCTGATTGGAGTGTGGTGGGGCGCTGTCTATGCTTTTATGCCATCTCGATGTCTCTTGGGAGAACTCAGGGTGCTTGAGCTTGAGAGTGACACAGGGGCAGTGTCTGGGACCAGGGGACCTTTGAAGGGGTCTGAGCTCTGTGGATATTGGAGAGCTCCACCGCTCAGAGCCTGGCAGGGATGTAGACACTCGGCCATCAGCTGGCTTTACCTGGCTTTTGCCTCCATTCTGGGCTCTCAGAAGAAACATATTCCTTGGGAAGGCACTCTATGTGCTCCCGCCTTGTGGACCAGAGCCTTTGAGGGCTGACGGGGTGAACAGAGGTGGGAGTGGAAGCCTGGCAGCGAGAGGACCCAAGGTGGAGATGGGTGGAGCAGGCTCAGCCCCCACGTGATGTCAGGAGCTTGGGGAAATGGCAGCATGGTTGCCCCTTCCAGGCCAAAGTACCTTTGTGTCCAGTCAAGCGGTTGAAAAGCTTCCTGACTTAGAAGGAGCCAGTTTGTTTCATGGGCAGGAAGAGTCCTGATTTCTCTGGGGAATACTTTTCGGAAAGAGGGTTTGGGAAATGGAAACCATCAGTAGGGAAGCATTGGATCACATCTTTCAACCACTTAGATCCAATTTAAGATTATTATTGAATGTCGTGCTAATAAAAACAAGAAAGCAAAGTAGTCACAGGAGGGAATGTATGTTAAATGTAAGTTTTGATGTTTTGACTCTGGATAGTTTGGTGAGATGTAGGTTTTTGACCTCATGGCTGGGAGTTGGGGGAAGGAGAGGGGTTCTGAGGGATATGTGTTTGGAGACTTGGCCAGGTTTGTATATCACCATGCGAGGAGAGCATGTGCAGCGATCCTGGATGGACCCAGGATCATCCTGTGCAGCGATCCTGGATGGACCCAGCGAACCTGGATGGACCCAGGTTCAAATCCTGCATCTGGCATGTAGATCCGGGGTTCTTGGGCAAAGTATGATCCCTCCTTTTAGTTGTTCCCTCTGCTGAACACACACGTGGTAGGCCCTCAGCTAGAAAATCACCATATGTGCCCTCAATTCAGCTTCACAGGTATGGGTAGTAGTTTTATTATGTACATTTTATAAATAAAGAAACAAACTTAGAGGAAAAAAGTGACTGATCCAGGGTTATACAGGTAGTAAGGGCAGAACAAGGATCTCAGGTCCGTTGGTCATTTATCATTTTTTGGCTTCAGAATAGAAGTGGTTCATGGGGAAGAACACTCAGGTTCCCTTCCCCTTCTCCCTTTGTTCTTTTAGTGGTTAACCAGTCTTCTGAAAAGCCGTTTCTAGAGGGCAGTTCAAAATGGAGGCATAAGAAGACCCTGAACTCAGCCTCCCGTCACAAGCACACCAAATCTACGGCTGCGTATGGAACATTCCCTCTGAAAAAGACTTGAAAGCTAGCCGAACAGCTGTTCTATAACAGAGAATGAAAAGGCCACACCAGGATGGGTCGGAGAGACAAAGGCACAGTCTTGCCAAACCTCCATCCCCAGCACAGTGATCCATAAGTGGGAAGGATCTCACAGACCACAGATCGTGGTCCTGAGGAGTGAAGGGTTTGAGCCCTACAGCATGCACCCCAGCCCTTGGGACCTGCACTGATGAGAGCAGCCTCCCCCCTGAAACTCTGGCCTTGAAAACCAGCATGACTTACGTCCAGGAGACCCACAGGACTGTGGGAAACTGAGACTCCGCTCTCAAAGGGCTCATGCACAGACCCACGCTCCCTGGGACACAGTGCAAAAGGAACATGTTTAAAAGTGCTTCAACCATACGTGAAGGGGATTTACTGACTAATCTCAAAGCATCAGCTAGAGAGGTAGGATTGTGATGTCAGTCTCTCTGGTGATGGAGGCACCGGTGAGCGCCCCTTTTACACACTTCTGCTTTTGCTATTTGCTTTGACCCAGTGCTTCCCTATGGCCCCACACCACTAAGCCTGTCAGGCGGGCCCCAGCCTGGTGCTCCCTGCATCCCTGCCAAAGTCAGTGAGTGGATCTGTGGCTCTGGCGCCCAGGGGGCTTGTGTTTCTGGGCCCCATAGAACTGAAACAATTGGAGAGGCGGTTCTTGGCAGGGTACCATCCCCAGGACACTGCAGAGACAGCCAACCGAAATGCGCCCCAGTCTTTCTGTGACCACCCTTTCAAGACTGGGATTGACCCCTCTTTTGCCTAATACATACAGAGTGAAGCAAAATGAGGAAACCGAGGAATATGTTCCCAATGAAAGAACGAGATAAAACCTCCGGGGGGAAAAAAAAACAACTCCTAATGAAATGGAGATAATTTACCTGATAAAGAGTTCAAAGTAGTGGTCATAAGGGTGCTTCCTGATCTTGGGAGGAGAATGGATGAACAAAGAGAAAATACAGGAAAGTGCCAGACAAAAGCCTCAGAACTGAAAATACAATAGGTGAATTCAAATACACTAGAGAGGTTCAACAGCAGACTAGATGAAGCAGAAGAAAAGATCAGTGACCTGGAAGATAGGGCAGTGGAACTCACCCACGGAGCAGCAAAAAGAAGAAAGAATTTTAGAAAGTGAGGAGAGCATAAGAGAAGTATAACAGAACATGAAATGGAACAGTCCATGATAAGTCTCCCAGAAGGAGAACACAGAGAGAAGGGGACAGAAAACGTATTTGAAGGGATAATGGTTAAAAACTTCTTAACCTGGGGAAGGAAGCAGACCATTCTATCCAGGAAGCCCATGTTGTAATTAAGTTGCCAAAAGGTAAAGAGAGAATCGCAAAAGAAGTAAGAGAAAAACAACTTGTTTCGTATGGGAGAATCCCCATAGACTGTCAGACTTTTCAGGAGAAACTTTGCAAGCCAGAAGGGAATGCATGATATATTCACATTACTGAAAGCAAAAACAAAACAAACAAACAAAAACACCCAGCCAAGATTTTTCTGTCTGGCAAGATTATCATTCAGAACTGAAAGAGAGAGAGTTTACTGTAGACAAGCAAAAACTAAAGGAAATTACTACCACTAAACTGGCCTTACAAGAAATGTTACAGGACTCCTTTAAGTTGAAAAGAAAGGGCACCAGTTAGTAACAAGAAAACATATGAAAGTAAAAATCTCACTGATAAAGTTATAGTAAAAGTAGTGGACTAATCACTTTAAACGTTAGCACGAAGGGGAAAAGACAAAAGTAATAAAAATAATGACAACAGTTAGTTAAGAGATACACAAAATAGGGGTGCCTGGGTGGCTCAGCCAGTTAAGTGTCTGACTCTTGATTTTGGCTCAGGTCGTGATCTCTCGGTTCTCTGTGCTGACAGCATGGAGCCTGCTTGGGATTCTCTCTCTCTCCCTCTATCTCTGCCCCTCCCCGGCTCAGAGTGGTACTGTTTCTCTAAATAAATAAATGCTAGAAAAAGAGAGAGAGAGAGAAAGAGAGAGATATACACAAAATGGAAAGTAAAATGTGACATTGAAAACATAAAACATGGGAGGGGGAATTTAAATGTAGAATTCTAGATGAGTTCAAAATTAACTTGCTATCAAAATAGACTGTTGCATGTATATGTAGAGGCTGATATATGTAAGTCTTGTGGTAACCACAAAACAACCTAAAGTGGAAACACAAAAGAGAATGGAATATAAATGTAATATCAAAGAAGGGCATCAAGCCACAAAGGTGGAGAACAAGAGAAGCAGAAAGGAACAGAGAGTAACTGCGAAACAGGCAGAAAGCAATGAACCAAATGGCAATAAGGACATACCTATCAATAATTACTTTAAATGTAAATGGACTCACTTCTCCAATCAAACGAAGACCCATCTGTATGCTGCCCACAAGAGACGCACCTCAGTTGTAAAGATGCACACAGACTGAAAGTGGAAGTTCAGGAAAAGATGTTTCATACAAATGGAAACCAAAAGAAAGCTGAGGCAGCTGTACTTAACAGCAGACAAAATAGACTTGAAAATGAAGACTGTGATAGAAGATAGTGATGGGCATTCC
Organism: Neofelis nebulosa; assembly: GCF_028018385.1. Taxonomy (NCBI): domain Eukaryota; kingdom Metazoa; phylum Chordata; class Mammalia; order Carnivora; family Felidae; genus Neofelis; species Neofelis nebulosa. Next base: position 1,772,047 of record NC_080794.1, on the reverse strand, counting down.
ACAGTCAAGGGATCAATCCAGCAAGAAGATAGGACATTTGTAAACATTTATGTACCCAACATATGAGTGTTTAAAGCGAACCTTAACAGACCTAGAGGGGGAAATCAAAAGCAATACAATAACAGTAGGGGACGTTAATACCCCCCCTTACATCAATAGATGGACCATCCACTATGGCATTAAAGGACATTTTAGACCAGATGGACTTAATAGATATATGTACAGAGCTTTCCATTCAAAAGCAGCATATTCTTCCCACGTACACAAGGAGCATTCTCCAAGATGCATGTTAGGCCACAAAATAAGTCTCAATAAATTTGAGAAGATCCTATCAAGCATCTTTTCAGGCCACAGTGATATGAAATTGGAACTTAATCACAAAATGAAAACTAAAAAAATCACAAATACGTGGAGATTAAACAATGCTACTGAACGATCAGTGAGCCAATGAAGAAGGAGAAACAAAAAATTCATTGATCAAAATACAGCATTCCAGAATCTATGGGAGATAGCAAAAGCAGTTTTGAGAGGGAAGTTCATAGCAATACATACTTACCTCAAGAAATAAGAAAAATCTCAAACGACCTAACTTTACACCTAAAGGAAATAGAAAAAGAAACACAATAGACTAAAATGGTGATAGAAAATATCAGTGAAACTAAGAGCTGTGTTTTTAGATAAACAAAATTAATAAACCTGTAGTTAGACTCATTAAGAGAAAAAGAGGCCCCAGTAAATGCAGTCAGAAATAAAAGAGGGGAGGTTATAGCCAATACCAAAGAAATACAAAGGATCATGAGAAATTACTATGAATAATTGTAGGCCAGCAAATTTAACAACCTAGAACAAAATGGATACATTCATAGAAACAATCTTTTAAGACTGAATTATAAAGAAATAGAAAATCTGAACAGACCAATTATCAGCAGAGATTGAATCAGCAATCAAAAACCTCCCAACAAACATAAGTCAGGGACCAGACAGCTCCACTGTTGAATTCTACCAAATATTCAAAGATTTAATCCCTGTCCTTTTCAAACTCTTCCAAAAAATGAAGAAGAAGGAATGCTTCTAACCTTCCTTTATAGGGCCAGCATCTCACGGATACCAAAACCAGATAAGGACACAGCTAAAAAAGAAATAATAGGCCAGTAACTCTGATGAACATAAATGCAAAAAAAACTCCAAATATTGTAAACTGAATTCAGCCCTATACGAAAAAGATCATACACTATGATCAAATGGGGGTCTATTCCAAGGATGCAAGGATGGTTCAACACCTGCAAATCCATCAGCATGATAAACTGCATTAACCAAATGGAGGATAATAATCATATGGTCATCTGAATAGATTCAGAAAAAAGCATCTGACACAGTTCAGTATCCATTTATAATAAAAACTGTCAACAAAGCAGGTATAGAGGGAATGTACCCAACATAATAACAGCTATATGTGACAAGCCCACAGCTAACATTATATTCAGTGGTGAAAAGCTGAAAGCTCTTCCACTGAGATCGAGAACAAGACAAGGACGCCCACTCTTGCCACTTGTATTCAACATAGTATTAGAAGTTTTAACCAGAGCAGTTAAGCAAAAAAAACAGAAGACATCCAAATTAGAAAGGGGGAAGTAAAACTGTTATTTGTATATGATGTGATTTTTATATATTAGAAAACCCTAAAGACTCCACCAACAAACATTAGAATTAATAAATTCAGTGAAGGTGCAGGATACAAAATCAGTGTACAAAAAGCTGTTGCACTTTTTTATACAGTAAAAATGAACTTTCAGAAAGGGAAATTAAGAAAATAATCCCATTTACAGTTGCATGAAAACGAATAAAATACCTGGGAATAAATTTAACCAGGAAAGACCTATACACTGTAAACCACAAGACGCTGATGAAAGAAATTGCAGATACAAATAAATGGAAAGATATTCTCTGCTCATGGCCTGGGAGAATTAATATTGTTAAAAAGTCCATATTACCCAAAGCAATCTATACATTCAATGGCAGTCCCTAACAAAATCCCAATGGCATTTTTCACAGAGATAGAACAAATCTAAAATTTGTATGGAACTGCGAAAGAGCCTGAATAGTGAAAACAATCTTAATAACAACAAAGCTGGAGGCATCACACTCACTGATTTCCAATACAAAGCTGTATTACAAAGCTATAGTAATCAAAACAGTATGATTTTGGCATCTAGTCAGAAGCATAGATCAATTGGAACAGAATAGAGATTCCTGAAATAAAATCCAAGCATGTATGGTCAGTTAATTTAGAACAAAGAAACCGAGAATATGCACTGGGGAAAGGACAGTCCCTTCCATAAATGGTGTTGGGAAGACTGGGCCACTGTTTCACTCCATACGCAAAAATTAACTCAAATTGGATTAAAGACTTGAATATAATATCAGAAGCCGTAAAACTCCTACAAGAAAACATAGGCAGTAAGCTCCTTGACGTTGTTCTTGGCAATATTTTTTCGGATCTGACTCCAGAGGCACTGGCAACAAAAGGAAAAATAAACACGTGACCTATATCAAACTATACTGCTTCTGCACAGCAAAGGAAACCGTCAACAAAACAAAAAGGCAACTTAATGAGAGAAGATATTTGCAAACCATGTATCCAATAAAGTTAATATTCAAAATATATAAAGAACTCCTAGAAATCAATAACAAAAAAACCAACGTGTTATAAAAATGGGCAGGGAATCTGGGCATTTTTCCAAATAAGACACACAAATGGCCGACAAGCGTAAGACAAGATGTTCAGCATCTCTAATCATCATTTGATTGGCATTGGGAAATGCCAGTCAAAACAACAATGATTAGATATCACCTCACACCTCTCAGAATGGTACTTGTTATTATGAGATAGCAAATGTTAGCAGGAATGTGGAGAAAAGGGAACCCTTGTGCACATTTGGTGGGAATATAAATTGGTGCAGCCACTGGAAAACAGTACGGAGGTTCCTCGAAAAACTAAAAATAGAACTACTCTATGATCCAGCAATTTCACTTCTGAACATTTCTCTGAGGAAGATGAAAACATCGAGAAAATATGTGCATTCCTGTGCTTATAGCGGTATTGTTTACAACAGCCGAGATAGGGAAGCAACCTAAGTGTCCGTTGATGGCTGGCTGGATGAAGTTGTGGTATATACCCACAATGGAATACTACTCAGCCACAAAAAAACAATGAAATCTTGCCATCTGGAACAAATGGATGGACCTTTATGGTATTACGCTGAGTGAAATAAGCCAGAGAAAGACAAATACTGTATGATCGCACTTATGTATGGATTCTAAAAAAACAAAAACAAAAACAAAATCAATCTCATAGATGCAGAGAACTGACTGGTGGTTGCCAGAGGAGAGGGGATTTGGGGGGTGGGCAAAATGGGAAAAGGGAGTCAAGAAGAACAAACTTGGCAGTCAAAATAAATAAAGTCGCGGCGATGTAATCTACATCATGGTGACTGTAGTCAATAATCGATTGCACATTACGTGACTTTGTGCGGTAATGGAGATGCTGGATTCACTGTGGTGATCATTTTGCATTGTACGCAAATATGGACCCATGTTGTAAATCTGAAACTGATGTTATGTGTCAGTTACACGGGAGTAAAAAAACAAACAAAACAAACGCTATTTCCAGAGACACAAGTGTTGGTCCAGAGCCTTTCCAAGTGTCATGGCTTAGTTACTCTTTCCTGAGCTGTAGCCAGGACTCTGGTTAAAGGACCATTGTTGAGTAAATATGTTTTTAGTCCCCGAACTCAACTTTGCTTTTTGCAAAGATGACAGTTACAATTTCTGTGTTTATTTTGCCCATCAGCCCAGCAATGCAAATGAAACAGGCTTTCTTTTTCTCTTATGATATATTCATGCCCAGCTTTGGGCTTGAAATTTTAGTCTCCGGCACATGAGACCTCAGGATTTGGATATAGATTCCCCCAGAGCTCACTCTGTCCTCCTGTTTGCTGAATCACAGTGTCTTCTGGCTGTGGGACCTTGACTTTGAATAGAGAGACAGATGCTTGGTAATTACAAGGTTCCCTTCCTACAGTAGGGGATTGGCAAGTAATTGCCTTGTTTTTTTAAGGGAGAAATTGAAGCAGCATTTTAAAGAGCCAGAGCCACACTTGTACGTGACAGGAAAAAATGAACCGAACTCTTGAAATACGTCCGCCTCCCTTCCCAACGCAGAAGAGGTTTGGGAAAGGAAACTTGACTGAGATTCCATTGAAGCCAAGGCAGGATAGGAAAGACTGGAGCGATCGTTAGGACCATCGCGGATGGGCACCATGCATTGTAAGTGTGCTGAGTCAGAGTCACTTTCTGCCTCCACCCCTTTCTCGGTGCCCAAGGAAGACTCATTTCTCGCAGGGAAAGTTAGAAAATACAAATAAGCAAATTTCCCACCACTCTGAGGTTAACACTGTTTGCATTTTGGCAAATATCTTTCTAGCTGCTCTGTGTGTGTGTGTTTAAGGATGAGCTTTTACTCTATTTTTTGTAAGCTGATTTCCCTCCCCCCCCACCCCCCCACCCCCCATTTAACACCATATAGTAACCAAAGTGTTTTTCAGTAAATATACATCCATCCTTACTACTCAAAGCATGGTCCTTGACCAGCAGCAGCAGCACCTGGGAGCTTATGGAAATGCAGATTCCCAGGCCCCAGAGTCCACATTTTTTCACAACATCCTAGTGATTTTTTTTTTTTTTTACTTTTGAGCTTAAGGAATATGGAACCACCTCATTTTATTTTATTTTATTTTATTTTATTTTATTTTTTAAATTTATTTATTTATTTTGAGAGAGACGGCGTGAGCAGGGGAGGGATAGAGACAGAGGCAGGGAGAGAGAGAGAATCCCAAGTAGTCTCCACACCGTCAGCACAGAGCCCAGTGTGGGGCTCAAACTCGTGAAACCGTGGGATCATGACCTGAGCTGAAACTGAGAGATGCTTAACCTTAACTGAGCCAGGTGCTCCTGAACCACATCATTTTAAGTAGCTGCCTAATATTCCATTTTGTAAATGTGCTCTAATTTGGATAACCAATCCCTTATTATCTGCGCTTGTAGATTTTTTATGAATTTTCACTTTTGTAATTAGTACTGTGATGAACATCATTATACCAAATGTCCTTGTCTCCTCGTCTGATTATCTGCCTGGGATGCATCAGTGGAAGATCTGAAGATCCCTCTGAAGATCTCTGATGAAAGTTGCCAAATCAGAAATAATGGGTGTCCATTTTCCTATGCCGATTCTGGCAGTTACCCTTTATTAAAAAAATCTTTGATGGTTTGATAAAAACAAATGGCACCTCATCACCAGTGGTTAATTTGTCTGAAACTTGTGTGGTTAAACATGAATTCATTTACTTGTTAGCCTTTTGTCTTCATTATGTAAATTGTTTAGGTCCTTTGTTTTTCCTTTGAGGGAGGGTTTGTCATTTTTATACTTGATTTGGTAAGAACTCTTTTTATATTTAGATATTATGTCTTTGAAATGTGTTACAAGTAGAGTTCCAATTTCCAACATGGTGTTTTTAACCTGCACTTGATTATGTCCCAAATGCAGGACGAGATTTGGGGGATTGGAAGCCTGAATTGGGAGAATCTGTGCAATGTAACTATAGAGCGGTTCCTCTTAAACCAACATGAAAATCACTGCTTATGGAAGAAGTGAGTTCAGCGTTCTGACTGAACAAACCTAAGGCAAGACAGTCTGTCCCTGGTGCCTTAGGGACCCAGAGAACCTCACTGAACTTGGCAAAGGAGCATTTCCCATTTTCTTCTATTGCTTAATGCTGGATTTTTTTTTTTTTTTTTTTTTTTTTACAACATGGAGCTGGAAGAACTTTACAGTTTTTATGTTTATTTTAATTTATTTTGAGACAGAGTGAGTGAGCAAGTGAGGGGCAGAGAGGAGAGAGAGAGAGAGAGAGAGAGAGAGAGAGAGAGAGAGAACCAAGCAGGCTCCATAACTCCGTGCTGAACCCGACATGGAGATGAGCCATGGGATCATGACCTGAGCTGAAATCAAGAGTCGGACACTTAACTGACTGAGCCACTCAGGCGCCCCAAGCTTTTAATTTTTAAAGTAAACTTTATAGGGGCGCCTGGGTGGCGCAGTCGGTTAAGCGTCCGACTTCAGCCAGGTCACGATCTCGCGGTCCGTGAGTTCGAGCCCCGCGTCAGGCTCTGGGCTGATGGCTCGGAGCCTGGAGCCTGTTTCCGATTCTGTGTCTCCCTCTCTCTGTGCCCCTCCCCCGTTCATGCTCTGTCTCTCTCTGTCCCAAAAATAAATAAAAAACGTTGAAAAAAAAAAATTTTAAAGTAAACTTTATAGCCTAGCAGACAAGTAGTAGTGTATGTCTGTGTGTATAGAGTATCATTTCTATAAAACTTTAAAATTTCTAAATGGAGAGCAGGTAGGGACAAGAAGTGTGCTCTAAAGACATTCATGTTTTCAAATGACCTTACTTATAACCTCATTTCCAGGATTCATTATTTCTGAGCCAACAATAAATTAGTCTTACTGAAAGTACTTTTCTCTCTTGACCCTGATTCAGTTGCTTTTTAAGGAGCTGGTGTGGTTTAGATTCAGAAGTAGAATAAAGGACAAAACAGGCAGAATCCCAGCTGGCCCCAGATGGCCCCTGGGCTCCGGGAGGAACCCCTGACTTCACAGCGCCCAGCAGGCTGGCTGTGTGCATGCAGGGCAAGCCAGAAGGCTGTGGGCCCGCAGGTCAGGTGGCTGAAGCGGGGGCTGGTGGGGACAAAGAAGCTCGCCTCCCTTTGGGCAGGAAAGGAGCCCTGGGCCAGTTCTGCCCTCAGCAGTATTTTCCACCTGCTCTGGGACCCACAGGAGCTGTGAACGGGATGTGCTTCCAGCACCTGCTTGAACAACCGGACGGTCTTCCTGCACAGGCACGTACAGGGCTGACCCAGAGATTTCCCGGGGACATGCTGAGGGCTCCCAAGGAAGAAGTGGGCCGGACGGAGGCTGACACCGTCACAGTAGATAAAGGAGGCCACAGTGAAAAAGTAACATTTGTATGAGAACGAGATCAAGTGCTTGGGCATCCAAAAGAAGGAGTGCATTTTGTTTAAAGGTGAAGATCCTGAGGAAGGTCCCAGCCGAGCTAGGTTCTGCAGGCTGTATGGAGAATGGATGTGTGCGGTGGGAGGGAGCCGGAATGGGCGCTCTAGCCTGAGGGAGCCGTGTGGGCTCAGGGCTGCACAGCCCGGGTCCAGCGCCAGCCCCCTGGCCAAGATGCAGAGACTGGGTGTGCCCGAGAAGTGCCGCCCGGCTGTGCGGTGGCCATCAGGAAGTGGCAGTGACCTCAGCACCGGGAAAGACCCAGGATCCAGGTTGGCGCAGCACGTGCCTCTTTCCCCAGGGACGCTCAGAGGGGAGGCCGATGGCATCTGCCGACCCCAATCTGTATTAGGAGCACTTTCGAGCAGCAGGATTATTCTATGGCTGAGTGTGTTCGCCATTCGAGAAGGGAAGCACTCTGGACTTGGGAGACAGAACACTTGGGATTAGTTCTAGTTCATGTAAATTTCTCAATGTCATTCCGCTTTCCGCTTCCTGGTCCGTGACATGGGCAAAGCAATAGCTGTTTTGGAGGTTCCACGTGAAAATGGTAGGAGACCGTGTGGGCGACAGCAGTTTATAAACTGTAAAGCACTGTGTGCACAGAGGGCGTGTTCCTCATTGTCGTTCCTCTCTGCAAGAACACCCCAGGGGCTGTTCTGGCAGTAGATAGACAGACAGACAGGCATCCACCCGCCCCGGGGCCACCCACCTGCAGCTCTGTGCAGAGCCCTCTGCAACCATGAGGCCTGGTGTTCTTACTTTTCTGTCGTCTGTTCCTGGCTTGATTCAACCATTGCTGTCTCGGGCCACGTCAGCGCTCTTACCTTTATTCCACGTAAGCTCTCTCTTCTTCCTAACGTTACGGAACCAGGCTGGAACACTGGTGGAAAAACCAAGCGGCACTCGGAGATCTTGGTGGATCGGAGATTTATTTAACACCGGCAGGCTCAGAGGAGACCGTGTCTCCAAAGATCTGAGCCCCGAATGCGAGCGGGAAGGGTAATTTATAGTTATCAGCCTCCATACTTGTGTGTGTGTGGTTTTTTTTTTGGGGGGGGGGGCTGTTTCAGGCGCGCAGCAAACCAAAGGAGGAAGAACCCGGAGGAGGGGTCTCTAAGCTACAGACCAGAGTTTGTTTTAGCCCCATCAGCCATCTTTGGTGTACTTTATCCATTTCTCCAACACTAACAGCCTAAGCCCTTTGCAAAGCAGAGACTGCACCCCTGGGTCTTGGGTACAGGTGTGGGTGCTGACCAGCACAGCCTCCTTCCCCGTTGGGTGGGCATTTGCTCAACAGGATGGTCTCTGGGAACCCTAAAGCCCTCACCCACGCTCAGCATGGCCATCACATCCCGTCTGCTTTCTCCTTTTTGCTGAAGCACAGTCTTGGCAACCCGAGTTAGAGGCAGGGGTGAGGCTGGGGGGGGGGTCTGGGTGGAATTCTGGCCTGGAGAGGTGCTGCAGGGTGCAGGCCCAACCTGGGTGTGCCCTGACCTCCCCTGCCCTGAGGGACCAGCACAGGGGGCGGAGCTCCTGGCCGAGGGCGGTCTGAATTAGGAAGTTGCAGCAGGGTTAATTTCTCTGTATAATTAAGTAAAGGAAAATGGCTTGAAAGAGTGCTCGTTTCCTCCTCTGCCCTGCATGACTGCCCAGCCCCAGGCAGCAGGTGAACCGGAAATCGGTAATTGCAACCAAATGTGATAAGGGTGGAAATTCAGAACTGAGGCCCGGGAGCCAGCCTCTCTTGAGTTCACCCCAGCCACGTCAGCAAGTGGCGTCAGTTTTCGCATCTGTAAAATGGGGAACAATAATAAAATCTTAAAGGGTAGGATGAAGATTCCGTGATGAACGAATACGTGTCCGTGCTTAGAACAGCACCAGATACTACTGGGAAATGCTGAGGAAATGTTAGCTTTTTAAAAAATAAATGGAAGTGCCATTGGCATGTAACATCAGTTTTCAGATGTACAAGATAATGATTTGGTATCTGTATATGTTGTGAAATAATCAACATAAGGGTAGTTGATATCCGCCTTACATAGTAGTTTTTTTTCTTGCCATGAGAACTTTGAAGACCTACTCTCAGCAGCTTTGCAGGGTATACTGCGGTATTATTTTTTTTTTAGATGTTTTTTTACTTTATTTATTTATTTTTGAGAGACAGAGAGGGACAGGGCGCAAGCGGGGTGGGGCAGAGAGAGAGAGAGAGGGAGACACAGAATCCGAAGCAGGCTCCAGGCTCCGAGCCGTCAGCGCAGAGCCCGACGCGGGGCTCGAACTCAACAAACCGCGAGATCATGACCTGAGCCGAAGAAGTCGGACGCTCCACCGACTGAGCCGCCCAGGCGCCCCTACTACGGTATTACTAACTGTAGTTCACCATGCCGTCCATTGTATCCTCAGGACTTAAATTTGTCTCGTAACTGGAAGTTTGTGCCTTGACCTCCTCTGCCAGCTCCTTTGATCGTAGGAGGAGAATGGAATGCAAATAATAGAGTAACTGACCTGTGGTCCTGAGGGGCTGGTTGGGCCGAAGGATTGAAGGATAGTAGGAATGTGTGGAAGAGGGCCTGAAATACAAGGCATGTTGGTGAGCACGAGTATTTGGTGAGGAGGGTTCTTGGAATAACAGGTACATAAGTGAAAGCAGGCGTGCAGTGGTGAGGCAGAACAGCCCTATAGAACCTTCCAGATGAAGGCAACCTTTATGGTGTAGGCACTGTGGGGCTAAGGGGCATTTCCAGTAGGGTTGTAGCATGATGAGGGGCACGTTTTAAAAAATTAACTCCAGGGGCGCCTGGGTGGCTCCGTAGGTTAAGGGCACGATTTCAGCTCAGGTCATGATCTCGTAATCCGTGGGTTCAAGCCCCGCATCGGGCTCTGTGCTGACAGCTTGGAGCCTGAAGCCTGCTTCGGATTCTGTGTGTCTCTCTTTCTGCCCCTCCCCCACCTGTGCTCCCTCTCTCTCTCTCAAAAAATGAATAAACGTTTAAAAGAAATTAACTCTAGTGATAGTGAGGGTGGAGACAGAGTGCCCACAAGCCTTCCCTGGGGAGGTACAAGCGAGCCTGGTGGGTGCAGTCGTTCTGGGAAGACTGGAGAGAGGGATTCAGGATGCGGGCTGGAGGGCGGGGTGAGGCAGGTTGAGAGCAGGGCCCCCCGGGGTGTGGCCACCTGCAGGGATAACAGGAGCTTCGAGGGTTGAGTGTGTCGCCAGGGAGGTGCTCCCCAGAGGTGGACAAGTAGGTGGTCAACCCCGAAGGGTGGCTGTCGCTGCGGTGAGAGGCAGAGGTCATGGAGCGTGGGCTGTGGGCAGTGGCGAGGCAGCATGCGGGTTCCTTCAGGGTCCCTCTCCTCCCTGGATGGCTTTATGGATCAGAAAAAGGACACCTTGGTGGCTTGGCAGTTGGATCCTTCCAGTCTTGTGCGTACGTCACCGAGGAACCCTGGGCAACTGCTGTCCCTTCCGGTAACACCACCGGGGGGAGGGGGGAGGTTGGCAATAAGGGACACTTTGCTTCCTTTGCACTCAGCATCAACTTGACAAGTCTTATTAACAGAAGAACCCGCCTGATGACCCCATTTAGTATAATCCCGGCAAAGGAGGTGTTGATGTAGTTCCTTAGCGCTGTGTTAGATCCTGTCTCTACAGAGAGGCGGTGGAAGGCGGGAGCAGAAGGAAATACCATTTCCCATGTCATCATTTTAAATCATAATCAGAGCTGGGAGGTGCATGAGCAACACGTCCCCCAAATAATTCTGTCGCTCTTGAGGCCAAAAGTAAAGGTGCGTCTGGTGTTTGTTCAACCCTGTGATGTGCTCTCTTGCTGAGCTCCCTGGGCTCCTTGAACTCGGATTGGGGAGGAGTAGCCAGAAAGAGATCTCAAGAGTCTCCGAGCATCCGGCAGCCGGCGTCATAATGGTGACAGGTGCCGTTTCCACGCTTGGTGTGTACCGGGTGCTGCGCTCTGGTTTACGCGCAGCATTTCATTTCGTCCTCAGGACTGCCCTTTGAGGCAGGTGCTGTAATCGTCCCCATTTCACAGGTGGGGCAAGTGAAGCTTTGCGGGGCCGTGGACCTTGTCCCGGGCGCCCGTTTGATGGGTCAGATCCGCCCGACTGCGCCCTGGTGCTCCCAGCGCGCAGAGCTTTCTTGGAGACTTAGCTGTGGCTCAGCCTCGTGCCCAGTTGGGCTCTACGGTCGGGCGATCCGTTCCCAGGCGGAGCTGACTCGGAAAGGCCCTTCCGCATCTGGGAACCAGGTCCTGTTCGGCGTGTTGTTGGCGTAGGCCTGGTGCCACTGGCATCGGCCTGTCTCTGGGTTCCCATTTGGTCTTTGGGCCCGTTGCTGTGCCCGCTCGCCTCTCTGATTCCACCACCCCAGCGGCCCACCGCATCGGGACCAAGATGGAGTCGTCTGTGCGTTTGGAGATCTAGCACCATTCCCCCCCCCCCCCCCCCCCCCCCCCCGCCGTACCTCAAAGAGTTTGCCGCAAGGGGATCCAAACCCAGCACCCTGCGCCTGTGCGTGTAGGGTTTCATCCCACGGCAGGGTGATTGCACTTGGAGTTAGGGAGGGGTTTTCCCTTTCACAACCAAAGGCAAGGCAGCTCTTGGCCTCACTTCTAATGAGATTTCCTGTGGCCGAGGGCTCCTCTCCTTCCTAGCTGATTGTCACTGTGGTTGCTATTAGTGATGCCCGGGGCTAAGAACTGTGCAGATACCAACTCAGCCCTCTTTCTGAGCGTCCTGTGAGCCGGAGAGGTTTATCCCCTTCTTCTGGCAGTAGCAGCAGGAACAGGGAATTTAGGGCTGACTTCTTGACTAGGGACGACAGTTAGGTGTTTGAAAGAGCCGGAAAGAGCCTTAGAGCTCTTCTATGGCCTTCTATGGTCTTCTAGAGGTCCTTTATTCTGCCCACCAGGAAAAAAACACGTTTGCCCAGCATCAGGCTGCTGATCAGGGCTGATGAGCGGACTGGGGAGCTTTCTGTCTCCACCTGCTGCCCCACGCTCTACTCTGCCCTGCTGGGGTCTGCACACACCTCCGGCACCCACCAGCCCGCACAGTACCAGGTCCTGGCCCTGCGGCGTGTGTTCAAAGTGACTCTTGGGGTTAGCACGGACAGGCTGAGTGATGGTAATGTGGTCAGATTAAATGGGAACGGGGACAGCCCCGGGGACAGCTCCGCAGAGGGCAGGGGCCACCTGATGGGGAAGCCAGGGGCAGAGGCTCCCTTGGCCCTCTTGTCAACGGGGCTTCTGGTTTGGATGCCGACTCTATCGTCTGTGGTCAGTCTGGGAAGAACCCCAGCGCGTGGATCGAGTGGGTAAAAGGCAAGCCGATCCAGGAGGATGGGACCCCTCATGGACGCTTCGGACAAGCTCCAGGTTCGGTGGGAGACAGGGAGCGCCCAGGGAGCTGGGCGGTTGGAATTCTCTCCTTAGCGAAGCGTGCTAATAAAATGACACAAAACTTCTCCTCTCCGAAGTATTCCTTGGGACTGCGAGTGCATAGAAAGGAAGGAATCTGTGCGTTCCAGGGTGACGTCTCCTGGCGCTCTGCCCGTGTTCTTCTCTATTGATTCCACGTCGAGCCAAGAGGCTGTGGACAACAGCGGCGGCGACAGTGATAATAGCAACATCAGAAGCAGGAATACCCCATAGTGCCTGAGTGCATCCTGATAGATTCCTAGCTCATATAATCCTCCTACTGCGCTACTGGGTAGGTAGCCTGAGGCTCAAGGTCACATAGCTAACAAGCAGCAGATTCACACTCAGGCTGTTGGGCTGGAATCTGCACTGTCCACCACGAGCTGTCTGGGGAGGATGGCAGGATTTAAACAAATACGGCGTCTGATGTGGAAGGGTCCACAGCAGCTCCCGACGCCGGTTTGCCGAGGGAAGAGAGATGCTCTTTCTTGCTGTCTGCCCACGTCCTCCTGGGTGTTTTCCTATCTCATTGTGAGGTTCTTCCATCTAGAGAGAGAGAGAGAGAGAGAGAGAGAGAGAGAGAGAATGAGCGAGCTCGGATGAGCTTGTGTCTTTGAAACTCCCAAAGTCTGGCCTGGCCATCTATTTATCTCGGACGTAAGGGATTAGGAAAGACGGGGAGTTATTTTCCTTGGTACATCTCAAGGATCCGGGAGGAAATTTCAGCCTGCCCACCTGCTTTCTGGGTTTAGGACCAACTCACAGTTGGAGCATAGTGTGGGAGGGGCTTCCCCACCTCTTTGGCATTTAGCTGCCCCCTCCCCCCTTCTGCTGGCTCATTAGTACCCACAGCCCCTCCAGGCCGGGCTCTCGCTTGCATTTTCCCCGCAGCTGCTAACAGCTGTTTTTCCTTCCCAGAGTCTTGACAAACAATACCCCTGGTCACAAAGAGGAATATTTATAACCGATGGAAAGCACAAATAAGTATTTGACTGCCATATTAACATTTTGGGGACCCCTAGAGCCCCCTTCTTCAAAATATTATCTGCTGGGTTTTTTTTTCTGCTTCTAAAGGCCATTCATTTGGTTATATCATCTGTTTCCAGAAATCATATTCAGAAAAGCATAACGAAAAAAATGGAAGTCACTTATAACCCTACCGCTTAAAGATGGTCATGGTGAACCCTTTGACTTAAATCTTTTCAGCTGTTTAGAGTTTACAGGCACACTTTTTTTTTTTAAATTTGAGTTTGTACCAAACCGTTTGTACTGCTTTCTTATCTTTTTAAAGATGGTCTCCTGAACGTTTTCTTACGCTCTCAAATACTCCTCGAGAACATTCCTTTTTAACATAGAGAGGATTCCACATCATGAATATTCCCTATTTGGGGACATTTAGTGTATTTGGACTGTTTTTCCTCTGCAAAATACACGTGCATCTCTGAACATTCCCTTAGAATAACATCAAAGCTTGTAAACAATTTGTAAAGGCAGATTTCCCCCTTGGAAATGTTATGCCTTTTTATTCTTTGATAAACAGAGAGATGTTTCTGTGAGCTAGCTCTAAGTAATACCGGGCGCTGATCTTTTAAGAGGGCTCGAATGTTTGGGGGAGAGTGCCATCCTGTTTTGCCCTTCCCCAATAAGCGGGGCAGATATGTGACCCCTTGCTGCACCCTGGCCACCTTCACCCCCAGGAAGCGCTGCTCGTCAGTCACGACCCTACCCTTCCCCCCAGCCACAGACTTCAGAATCCTCCTTAACACGGGTACAGGCAGCTACGAGCCACGCGAGTTGACACAAGAGCCCGAGCCTGTTTGCCATCTGTGGGTCAAGGATTGACGCCTATTCCGAAGAGGCGTGCAGGGTGCTCTGTTTCATTCATTCCTGGAGAATGGGCTGGGGGCGTGGAAGCACCTGCACAGATTGGTTTTGGAAGCACCGTGTGCCGAATTTCAGTAGGCATCTTGAGCAAGACCAAGATCTACAAGGCACCTGGGGTGGCTCCGTTGCTTGAGCATCCAACTTCCAGATCTCACAGTTTGTGATTTCGCGCTGACAGCACGGAGCCTGCTCGGGATTCCCTCTCTCTCTCCTCCTCGTGCTCCAAATAAAGAAAGTTAAAACAAAGGAAGATGTGAAACAATCAGGGTTTGTTTAGAAGTATGCCAGCCTTTCCGTATCCACGCCGATTCGAAGGGTGTCAGTTGAGAGGTGCACTCTGTGTTCTTCGTGTTTCCGTGGGTTACTCTCCAGGCGCAAGCCCTTTATCAAGTAAGACAACAGTCGTGGGCTGATGGTGGGCAAGACGTTTATGGCATTTGCCGGGCACAGCTTAGTGTTCTGTGTCTCCTTACAGCTTTCACTTCGGATCCCTTGTGCTGGTTTCTTTGTCTTTATGCGTGAAGATTAGGGATGGTCGCGTATGTGCTCTGCAATTGACCTGTCTAGTGCGGCGTCGCCTTGCCCAGGAAGGAGCGCTAGAAAAACCCGAGAGCTACAAAACTGCTGTCTAAACGTGGTCACGGTGCAGTCCCATGTGGGTAATTCGATTTGACAGACAGTGAGCCCTGAGCAGCAGAGGACCCTGCTTTTTCCTGGACTCAACGGCATTAGAGACACAGCTGCCTGTGCGTCACGGGCAGTTCTGTCTGGAAGGCCCACCCCCTGTCACTCTGCTATGAGACACCTAGCTACGCACCTTGGTCGCTGCGCCTCGGCTGGCTAGGGTCGCCTCCCAGTGGGAAGCGTTTATCCCCCTCCTCACCGCCCCCCCCACCCGGTCCCCCTCCTCTTCCTCGGTACTTAGGCAGCTGGTGCACACGGCTGTGATGAGCACTTAGGGCACTACACTTGGTCGTGTGCTTGCGTAGGAAGGCAGCCACCTGGGGCATGAAAGCAGCTTGGGCTCCTCCTCAAGCTCCGACCTTGAACAGTTGCTCCAAGCCCTGGGCCTCCGCTTACACATCCGTAAAACTTCCCTTAGAAATGAGATGCCTGCGCTGTTGGTGGGAACGCAAACTGGTGCAGCCGCTCTGGAAAAACAACGTGGAGGTTCCTCACAGAATTAAAAATAGATCTACCCTATGACCCAGCGGGAGCACCGCTGGGACCTTATCCAAGGGACACAGGAGTGCTGATGCATAGGGGCACGTATACCCCAATGTCTATAGCAGCGCTTTCAACAATAGCCAAATTACGGAAAGAGCCCAAATGTCCATCGACTGACGAATGGATAAAGAAGATGTGGTTTCTATATACGATGGAATACTACTCGGCCATGAGAAAGAATGAAGTCCTGCCGTTTGTAGCAACGTGGATGGCACTGGAGGGTGTTAGGCTAAGTGAAATAAGTCAGGCAGAGAAAGACAGATGAAAACATATGTTTTCACTCTTATGGGGATCTTGAGAAACTTCACAGAAGACCATGGGGGAAGGGAAGGGGAAAAAATAGTTACCGACAGAGAGGGAGGGAGGCAAATACAGAGAACACGCTGAGGGTTGATGGGGGGGGGGTGGGGGGGAGGGGAAAATGGGTGATGGGCATGGAGGAGGGCGCTTGTTGGGAGAAGCACTGGGTGTTGTATGGAAGCGATGAATCATGGGAATCTACCCCCCAAACCAAGAGCACACTGTACTTCCTGTATGTTAGCCAACTTGACAATGAATTATATTAAAAGGAAAAGAAGAAAGAAAGAAATCTGGTGCCTGCGTACATTAAAGCCCTAATGGAGCCCTAGGCACAGCATCACCTCTGAATCAAGGTTAGTGTCCCCTCCCCACACTGGACGCCCCAAACTTAGGTACCTCGTGAAATTAAAGAATGTACCTCAGGGGCGCCGGGGTGGCTCAGTCGGTTAAGCGTCCGACTTCCGCTCAGGTCGTGATCTCACGGTCTGTGGGTTCGAGCCCCGTGTCGGGCTCTGTGCTGACGGCTCAGAGCCTGGAGCCTGCTTCGGATTCTGTGTCTGCCTCTCTCTCTGCCCCTCCCCTGTTCATGCTCTGTCTCTCTCTGTCTCAAAAATAAATAAATGTTAAAAAAAATTTTTTTTTGAAGAATGTACCTCAGTGGCTTCCTTCCTGAAGGAGTTATCGGGCCTTTGTCCAACTCCAATGGATCTGTCGGGCACAGAACAACACACTGTGGGTTTCCACTCTCAGGTTCTTTGATGCGGTGGCCAGGGGCTAAGTGGCAGTCACCCCTGTGTCTTCCTCAAAAAGCGGGTGTTTCTTCACCATCCCTGAATTCTTTGGAATTCAAGTCTCAGCTGGTTCTTTCCGCTGGCCAGAAGCTGGTCCCCAGGACGGATTCAGTGACAGCCTGACTCTCCCAAATGAAAAGTGCCTCTCTTGCCCTGGAGCTCGGTCTCGTCCAAGGGTATTTTGTTGACGTTGACGGCTGCCATTTTGCAACGTCCTGAAGCTGCGTTAACTTGAGCAGACAGCCGGGGGCCTCGCTGATCTGAGCTGGGCTGTGACTCTGGACGGTGTCTGTGAGTGCCTGGTCCCATCCAAACCCAGAAGGGAAAAGGAGGTCTCGGTGACACCCCAGCAAGTGTTATTCAGCCAGCCAGCTCTTACTGGGATCCAGTAATGGGATTCTGGAAAATAAGTAAAATGAGCCCCTGTACTTGTGAGGCTTGTGTCCTAGCTAACGCTGGGGGGTCAGATCACAGGTGGGCAGCCTGGGGGGAGGCTGCTGGCTTCCTCTCCCTCATTTCTATAGAGGCATCTGCTATTGTCATCTGTGTGTGTTGGGGCTATGAGGTCGTGTGGTGGGGGGGCACTGAAACTGGAAGAATCTTCCGTCAAGATTTACCACAGTGCGGTGGTCAGGGGCATGGACTCAGGCTGGGCCATCAGGGGTGGCTTCTGGTCCTGCCCTTTGCTGGTTGTGTGACCTCAGGCAAGTCCCTTAACCTGTCTGTGACTCAGTTTCCTCATTGGATACATGGAGGTTAGTAGTGGTGCACGTGTCTCCGAGTTATCATCAAGGAGGAAGGGAGTCAAACTATCATTTATAAAGCAGAACACATATACAGCATAAGTGCCATATACACGTATGCTGAATAAAATATGTAAACGTTCTTTTATGTTCACGGAGAAAGAAATAACATACCCGGCCCAGCTACACTTGTGGAACGGGGCTCTGGATGTGTGACCCTGAGAAAGGAAAGGCTCCAGGAAGAAAAAGGATAGGAGCCTGAAGGCCAGAACCGCCCCCAACTCAGTAACCATAACATTGACCTCCTCTGGTTCCTTGTTTCCTCTTGGGGAGGCGAGGCTGCAGGTGGCTGGTGGGACGGGGCCAGCCTCTCCCCACAGTCCACTGGATGCGGAGGTCGGCACCTCCCTCCACCGGCTTGACTCGGTGAGTCATAGCATGAATGTGGGCCCTCTCTCAGGCTTCCCGGCCAGCTTGGCCAGGATGTACTTCTTTCTTGTCTGGTCCCTGGTCCCTGGTCCCTTGCCTTCTCTCTCCCGGGGCCTGGAGGGCTGTGCAGGGCATTAGAGGGATGCAGTTAGGGTGCAGGGATAAAGCCCCTCCGGCCTGCCTTCCTTCTTCTTGGCCCAGCTGAGCCGAGACAGCGCCTGGTCCCATCCTCCACGCACAGGGTGCCATGGGTGTCCCCGAGTACTAGAAAGGAGGATGAGAACTCCACCGGAAGCCTTTGCTCTCCCTCCTCCCTCCACACCCCAGCGATCCTGCAGTCCTGCACTCAGGTGCCCCCGGGGGACACAGGCACGCAGAGCAAATACAGACGCCTGGTGGAGGGAGACAAGGAGCATGGCCTGGGGTCCACACACCCATGCTGGGCTGTGAAAGGAGGCAGCGGGTTGCACCAGCGATGCCAAGCCAGGAGGGGAGGTGCCCGAGAGTCAGCTGTCAGCAGCGGGGAGGGTGGCCAGCCCCTGTGTCCTAATAGGTTTTTCGAGGGAGGGAGTCCAGCCCAGTCCCATGCAGTGGAGTCTGATGTTCCTCGTTGACCTAACCACCATCATGTCAACACAGACCCTTGTCACTGCTGCTTCTCAAGCAGGGCTCCTGAGCCCCAGAGCAGAGGTCCAGGCCCCACCTCCTGATGCCACCGACTGGGTTCAGGATGCAGTGTGGCCTGTACCTTCTCTTTCGGGTTGGAAAGGGCCGGACCCTTTCTGGGGCCTCCCAGAGCCTTCTGGCCTCTTCACCGACTCTCTCATTCCCTCTGGCCCATGGCGAAGCCATCTCAGAGGTCATGATGGGCCTGTGCTGGTTGCTTTTTGTCCCCTTCCTTGGGCTCCCAGTATTTTTTTTAAATACTAAGCCTGGTTTGCAAACATGGCACATTTTATGTGCCCGGCCCAGTCTGTGCATCTCCGTAACTCTGTGTTTAATCTCTCTTGTAGATAGGCACAAAGGGCTAAACCCAGCGTCTTGAGGAACGTAAGGTGTGGACGAGTGGGTCCCGCCCGAATCCCTACTCCCTCTTCAGGCACACGCATGCGCGCACGCACGGGGTGGTCCTGCCCATACCTCGGGCTGTCTGCAAGGGGTCCCTGGCCCTACATCCAGCGCACGCGTTGTGGATCCCACCCTTTGTCTTGTCTACTCTCCCGCATCATGTTCTAGTGAGCACCTCGGTGCCCTTGACCTTCTCTGTGAGCTGCAGGATGCTGCTGTTGACCTTGAGACCTGGAGGGTCATTAGTCTTTGAACACATCCCTTTTCCCTGGCTCACTCAGCACACCTCAGTGGGCCAGACACTGTTCTAGGCGCCTAAGACCCAACAGGGAACCCAACAGACAAAACTCCCATCCGTGTGGACCTTCCACAAACCCCCTCTGGACCTCTCCCAAGGGATTCGCCATCAGTGATAAAATCCCTATGACTTCCTCCAAAATTATCCAGGATTTCCGGTTTGCGCTCCAGCAGCCGGACCCATTGGTGGTGCGTGTGCTCTGCGGGGCCCTGTCGTCCCCATCGCTGCTCGTTTTGGAAGCGGGGCGGGGTGGGGGGGGCGTGGGTGGTGCCTCAGCTCAGAGTTCCTTCTAAGAATTTATTTCAGCCAAAGAAAGAAACTCCCAAGTCCATATATATTTAAATAGCCCCCTTTTCAGCTCCTGTCCTGTCTCGCCACAGCCTCTGTCCTCCTTCCTGGGCCGGACCTCTGCCTCCCCTCACCCTCCCCAGGTCAGAACTGCATCACACACCTGGGAAATTGGAAGCAACCACAACGCCAGGAAGACTCAGCCATCTGGGGAGTCCACGCCCGCGTGTGTGGGTTGTGCCTGGCGGGGGGAAGAGACCGTCGGCTCCTTCATTCACCAGCCGGGGTGACCTGGGGCAAGACTCTTGCTTCCGCGGCTGCAGAGCGGGCGTCCCGGTGCCTCTTGGGTTGACCCCCGTGAGAATCAAGTGTGGTCAGCTAACTGCTTGTTGTGGTGCTTTATGCACAGAAGACCCTCCGTGAGGCACACCAGAGTTTTCTATATGCCATCAGGTGCATGGCTTGGAATACACTTCTTGAAGCCTAGGGGGACTGTCCACGCTTTTCATCGTTCGCGCTCTCCCGGAGTGCCCGGGGCGCGGTCCCTTTCTCTTGCCTGCCTCGGAGGAACATGCACCGTGATGCTACGCGGGACTGGCCAGGGCGGGCAGCAAGTTGGGGACACCAGTGGGCTCAGCGGGCGCCCGGTGTGCGGGAGGAGGAAGGTCTGGAGAAGGAGCCTGAGGAAGAAACAGCACCCAGGCACATGGAAGTTGGCCATGAACCTGGTTTGGTTCGGCATGAAGAACCAAGGTGGGTGTCCTTGGCACAGCGGGAAGCAAGAGAAAGCTGTGAGGTAACGGAGGAAATGAGCAAATTCTCTGGGTGGCCCGTCCCAGCTGGCCACTGCGCGTGACACGGGGCCTTTGAGGTGGGGCCGGCCCCAGACGGTGGCCCCATAGCTCCTCAGCTCCCCGTCCGCTCCCCATCGTGTACTTCCCAAGCAGGAGACAAAAATCCTGCCACCCTTTCTGTCTCCAAGCAGAGGCTTTAAAAATACTGCCTCCTGTGAAAAATAGACACGGCGTCTAAATGAACTATCAACTGTGGTAGCTAAGGCTGCTCTTCTGTAATAGCCATCTGGTAAGTCAGCTCCGGGAAGTGGGATAGGAGCCGGGGGTAGGGGACTGGCGGATGCTGTCGGGCACGTGATCAGATCCCATCACTGGGCACCTCAGCCTCTTGCTGGGCGTCCTCCCTCTCCGTCCGCACCCTGACTGTGAACCTCCTGGTACCGTTCTCTTTGTCTTTGCTCTATCAACACGGAGACCGTGGGTCACCGAGTACTATAGACCGAACGTTTGCATGGCCCCCGGAACCCCCACCCCGTCCCCAACACGACGGTACGAGGAGGTGGGCCTGTGGGAGGCGCCTAGGTCATGAGGGTGGGGTCTCATGGTGGGATTAGTGTGTCTTAGGAAAGAGACCCCAGAGATCTCCCTGGACCTCCCCGTGCGTGGAAACACAGCGAGAAGACGGCCCCTTGTGAACCAGGGAGTGGCCTTCTCCAGACACCACGTCTGTCAGCACCGTGATCTTGGCCTTCACCTCCAGAACCGTGGGAAGTAAATTGCTGCCCTTCAAGCTGCCCGTCCCACGTGCTCTAAGATGAAGTGATGAAGCACTTTGCCCAAGGTCACGCGCCTCGTGCGTCATGGAGCTGGAGGCCAGTCCCAGGTCGTCGACTCTGCTGGCCGGCAACTATTTCCGAACCGTGCTAGGTGACTTTTACATAATTATTTACATTCCTCGGAATACTTCCGTCGTTCGCTCTACCGTTTCATCGGTCTTGGAAGGGGGAGGAGGAGAGTTACCCGTGAGGAACTGAAACCCAAAGAAACTGGAGTTTCACAGAGGCTCGGTTAGACAGGGAAAGAGCCGGGAACAGAACCAGCTCCCTCCCGCCCCCAACCCCAGCTGCGGCCAACTCCGCCTCTCATCCTTAACGGCCACCTACCTCTCCCCGCTATGCTTTAGCTCAGCACGAAGGAAAAGTGAAATCTGTGCTTTGGGTGGGGAAGTGTCCTAGTGGAGAAGCCTGGTCCGGGGGCACAGGGGATGCGCGTGGTCCTGGGCGTGGGGTCTGAGCCTGGACCAGCCGTTCTCACAGGCCGCACAGACTCTTAGCCGTGGGAGGACTCACGGACTCATGGATGCCATGGAATAGCCCCGTCACCTGGCCTTTAGGCTACTGCCACTAAGGGAGTCACATTCGCAATGAAGCTTTGCGACTGGCAGTGTTCGTTCCTTCCTTCGACACCTGAGCTGTTGGTCAGGGTCACAGCCCCTCCCGTGTTGTCACCTTGCTGCTCACATCAAAACCGGATGCGGCGGGAGCAGTAGAAGTTCCCTGTTCTGCCCGTCCAAGCGCGTGTGACCTGATCTCCGTTCGCTAACAAAGTCCAGAGAACAGTCTGTGCGCGTGACCTGAAATGTAAACGACCAGAGCCCCAGAGAGAGAGGACCCTGGGGGGAGGGGGTCCGCAGGCCCAGGCAAGAGCAGATCCGTTTGGTTCCAGCTGCTCCCCGTTAGCTCAGTGCACGTGGAGATGGTCAGGGTCCCTCCCCACTCCCCGCCCAGCAGAGCACCCCGCCCCGCCCCCCCCACTGCAGGTGGCAGACCCTTGAGCTGGCCGTCACACATAGATGAAGACTGTTCACCTTACACAGTCGTGTAAGACTGTTCCTTATAGGTGTATGGGTGCCTCGTTCTTGAAGTTGGGCTGTCTTGAAAAGCCTTTATATGTCAGGCGTGGGTGCGTGCCCCCCCTTCTCTGCAAAGCAGTTCTTTGTCACGTGACATCTGGTCAGGGGTGTAGCTCTAATGTCCCGAACAGCTAACACATTAGCCCTCTTCTACAAGAACTATTCCTGTGAACGGCGTCACTTCAGGCGTCCCATTCCAGAATTGTCTCTGTATTGCCGGTGTCTTCTCCCGCCACTGGGCTGGATTAACATGAGGGAGACCACGCATGGGCACACGCGTGCATGTGCACACACACGCACACACACACGGCTTGCCCTTACGTGCTCCTGACAAGGAAGCCTTGCAAGCGATAAATTGCGTGACTGATGCTGTACTTGGGTTTCCCGGCCGGGTTTCTGCATGTTTTCTAAAGGCCCTGGAGAGCGGCGAGGAGTCTCACGTGTCCTCTGGTGGGAAGGCACCATTTCAAGGACTTAACGCTCATCTGAGCCTGTGTTGGTATGTCGTGGGTAAGCGTTGCAGGTTGGTCACACCTAAACTCACTGGACGCGGCTCCCAGCTGCCTAGTGAGACAAGTGTGCATTACCCCATCGGGCCACACGGATGAGGGGCCGAGCCCCGGGGAGGTGAGGAACACGGCCTGGACTCCTACCCAAGGCTCCCACCCCTGTGTGGACATTCCTTGATCTGGCTGCGAAACGAATTTGTTCCCAGTCACGTAGCCATGAGCCACGAGGTTAAACAAGGAAGGAAGCCTTGGAGGTCTCGAGTGGCCGTGTGGCTGGATTCTGCAGCCGAGACCCGGGCCTCGGCAGCTTGGCAGACAGACAGCTCGTCAGACAGACAGCTTGTCCTGCACGTCAGCCACGGGCGGAGGGAGGAAGGAGAGAAACGGAGAAGACAGGAGGATTAGTTCAGCCCAAGATAAAGGCCCAGCTGCAGCCGGCACTGAACACAATAGCTTGGCTATTTCCTACGTTACCTTTTTACAGAATATAATATCTTGATTTTTTTTTTTCACATCTCAGCTGAGAGGAATATTTTTGTGATCGCACAGGATGTTCTTTTATATTTTTATATCTGCTTGATTTTGCCTGGGGAGAATCATTTTGTTATTTTATTATTTATTTTATTAAACATTTTAATGTTTATTTATTTTTGAGAGAGAGAGAGAGAGACAGAGTGTGAGCGGGGCAGAGGCAGAGAGAGAGAGAGGGAGACACAGAATCCGAAGCAGGCTCCAGCCTCCGAGCCGTCAGCCCAGAGTCCGACGTGGGGCTGGAACTCAACGAACCGTGAGATCGTGACCTGAGCCGAAGTCGGCCGCTCAACCGACGGAGCCACCCAGGCGCCCCTCATTTCATTATTTTAAGCCCTTAATTCAGAATACGAAGGGATCCTTATCTGTGTCACAAAGCTGCAGACGATTGCTGCCCCACGATGCCGGTTGATGCCAAATGCCCTTCACATCTCAAAATGACTGCTTTTGTCCCTGGAAGGTTGGACTTGAGAAAACCACACTTTCCTTCCAGACGGTGTGAAGGAGGGGATCAGGGCCACATGTGGCTGTGGCCGTGAAGTGGGCACCGTGAAAGCGGGCGGCGGTCGCTCCTGCGGGACCCTCACACCAAACGGGGCTCATGGTGGACCGGCCAGGACGGGCCGCGGCCTGTGGCTTTCATTCCCTCCGTGGTGGTTCTTACCCCCACTGGCTGGGGAAGGAAACCAAGATGCAGAGAGGTTACGTGGCCTGGCCACGGTCACATAACCAGCAGATGCAGACCCTGGCCACGTAGGCTTCCGCCTCCACACAGATGTTTCTGGCTGTCCTTACCTTTTTTATCAGACATCGACATGGGCTGCTGTCCACGAAACCGGATCCCTTCCATGGGGCTCAGCAAAGAGGCCCTTCCTCCTGCGTGGGCCGTGGAATCGGCCCTCCCCACTCACCCACTCTATCCACCTTGTCAGCGGGGGCGTCCGGCATACCGTGGGCCGGGCTTAGAGCGCCGCGACCGCCGGCCTTTACCTCGGCCGTCACACTGCGGCCGGGTCAGAGGGCGGGACTGCAGAGGTGGACCAGAACGGGTGTGTAAGTCCCTAACAGAACAACCGTGGCCTATGATAAATGCAGGAAGGAAGTGCAGTCTGGATGGGGATGGGCAGGACCGGCTCTCTGCTTGTGGTTGGGGGCGCCTCATCAAGGAAGGCTTGCTTCCTGCGGACGGGTCTGCGTGGGTGCAGGCCCTGGGGTGGAAGGAGCGTGCCAGAGCCCGGGCCTGACCCCAGCCCTACCTGCACCCCTTGTGCTCAGCTGCCCTTGGAGAGCGGCCTGGGATGGGGGTGGGTAGCTGTGACCCGGCCCTGCAGGGCCCCGAGCGCTTGGTCAGGAATGTGGGTTCGCTTTAACGCGGTGGCAAGTCCCGGGAGTGTTTGAATTCAGCAGGGGACTGTAGCGACCTGGTTTATATTCTTTTAACGATTTTTCCTGTTGCTGTGAATCCTTTGGGCGGAGACCGTTTTTGCCTTCTAGGCCAGGGGTGGTGGCTGCCTGGGTCAGAGCAATGGGTGGCTGATCACACACTCCAGCAACAGGACGCGAGGATGGGCGGGATGCGGGGCGCCGGCAGCAGAGGAACCCGTGGTGGTTTTGGTGTCTGGGGGGGGGGGGCTGGAGGGGAGGAGCAAAACGGGAGAGGACAGTGAGGCATCTGGAGTTTCAGCCTGGACACGTGTGTTGTAAGATGCTCTGGTAAAAGTGGAAATGACAAATTGATGAGGCCCCAGGGTTCAGGCCGCCTCCGGTACCCGGCTCGCCCGCAGTCCGCTCCCCCTGCCCAGCACACCTGCATGGAAACTGAGCACGGCGCCGTGCGTAGAGGTGAGGGAGCCAGGAGGGGAAGCCGGGTGGCCACCCCTCAGGTCCCCCCGGTGCTCACTGGCTTCAGGAACAGCCCCAGGCCCTCCCCACACACCACCTGTAGTGATTCCCCCTAAAGCAGGAGCACGATCCGCGGTGCTCACAGCCCTTCTCGCCTCGCTGCGGGGAGTCCGGGCCCTGCCCCCAGTGCCTGCAGCCAGCCTTCTCTCTTGCACAGTCCGCTAAACTCAGGGCCTTTGCGGGAGATGTTCTCAGTGCCTGAGATCGTCTGTAACCTCCCGGCCGCCATCCCTTTGCAGCCGCCAGTCTCGAGAGCCGTCTCACGCGGCTCGTCCATCCCCCCCGCCCCCACTCCCAGGATCTGGACTCGGGGTCCCTCTTGTGAGCACCGGCCTCCCCCGAGCCTGACATCACTGGTCACTGTCTGCTGCCTGCTCCTGTCCCTACACCGAGAACTTCCTGGGGAGAGAGCACTGGGTCTTACTCCTCTCTTCCTAGGATCCATACGACACCCGTGAGTGTTCTCGGAATAAGTGGTTTCTGCTAACTGCCCTTGCGTTACAGTCCACCCCCTGAACGGGACATCTGCTTTTGTAGATGTCGCTCCTGGAAAGAGGGGGTCGGTTTCTACCTTGGGGTAGTGGTTCAGGGTGGGGGGGGGGAATCTCTTCAGGGAATCTGAGCATCACTGGACCATTCTTAATGCTACCCTGGGCCCGTGGGCCTGCTGTGGCATCCTGGGATTGAGGGAGCAGGTGATCCCCGGGGGGCTGAAGGAACCAGGTGGGCGATGGTTGAACCAAGCCCTGAAGAGTGACTTGGTGACATGGTGGGGTGGGGAGGGGGGGGAGAGCACTGGCCTCCCCCGGCCGGGAGATGACTGTATGAGTTTATAGCCTGGTCATGCATCATCAACACGCAGAGCCCTGTCTCCCTTCGGCAGACCCGAAGGTAAACGCCGGCATTACAGGTCCTTCCTACCACCCTGCCCCCACCCCCACCCCCACTTCCATGCCTCCTTTGCGGTTTTTTTCCCTTCAGAATTCCTTCTGGCTGTGCATTGTAACCCTACATAGCCCACCATGAAATGTGTGTGTGCCAGAGGTAGAGGGAGCTCGGGGGGGTTTGAGGACCATGCACCTGGCTTAAGCCGTGTGTGTGCACTGTGTGCAGGACAGCCACATCCCTTCTTGTCCACTCTCGAGAGCAGAAGTGGCGCGTTCATAATTACAGCAGCAGCAGGTGCTCTCAGACTGGTGCTGGGCCAGGTGGGAAGACGGTCGCCCCAACGATAAGGCGCTTACAAGTGAGTGACCTTGGGCTGGATCCCTATACTTCTGAGCTTCTGTTTCCTTCCCTGCAAAAGGGGACGAGGCTTCACGAGGATCTTGTAAGGATCACGTGGGGTAATAGCCGGAAAAGCTCCTGTGAATGAATCAAATGTAAGAGAGTCTTGTCTTGGCTGGGGGTGCTGCCCACCCCCAGAGCCATATTATTAAATAGCCCTATTATAAATAAGGTTGGCGATATGGGTTGAATCTACTGAATAGCATTTTCTCCCTCCCTCCTTCCCTCCATCCCTTCCCAGGGACTGGCCTGTGCCAACACTTTCCAATACGAAGAATCAGAACAGCTGAGACAGGCAGTGGAGGATGCTTGTAAATCCAAACTAAACAGATAAGAGGCAGCCAGCTACTTCCCCGTTTCTTCATTAAACAGTTGGCCAGGGCAGAGTTTGCTGGGAGAATTCATTGCGAAATAGCCCGGGACGCAAAATTGCTTTAAAGATAACTTTTGGAAGAGAAAATTTCGTTCTGCTCACTCAGCATGATGTAGCAATTAAAATGCTGGTTTTTCTCCTCTTTGAGAGCTACCCCTGAATAATTTATGGCTTCACCCACCGGAGGGTGCAAGGCTTCGCTGAAATAAGATGATTTCCACTAAAGAGTGGGTGTGGGGCTGTAGGCCGCAGGCCGCTCTTACTCACTGGGGCCCCGCTGTCTCCTGGCCTCGCCGTCCCTGCAGCCAGGGCCACCTGCTCCGAGAGCAGTTAGGTGCCAGTGGCACCAGGACCGCCTGGTGCCCTTCCAGTAACTGGTTGGTGACAGTGAGTATGGTGGTCACTTCACTCTCCGGGCTTCAGGGTTTTTTTCGACCACATGAGAGCAATTGAGCATTCCAAAGCCCAGAGCCCGGGGCAGTGGATTTCTGCTGATAACATCTCAGTAAAGGTCTCTAGGTTTTCACAACAGCCTTGCAAAGCAGGTGTTCCGCTTTCCTCGTGGGAAAGAGGGAATTTATCTAAGACTGTGCATTTAGCTAGATGTGAATTCAGGGTTTCACCTCCCCACTCTATCCTATCTGAAACCTGGGCGGTTGGGTGTACATTGTCTTATTTTGCTGCGAAAAAACGTGTTTTTCAGAGACTGCCTAAATCAGTAGTAGAGAAAGGTTTAGGGGGGTGGTTAAAATTCTGAAGAGCGTGCCCGGCTTTGATTAGAAATTGCAAAGCTGGTCTCCTCAGGGGGCACTTGGCTGGCTCCGTCGGTCAGTGGACTCGGGGTCTCCGGTCGTGAGTTCAAGCCCCAAAGTTGGGTGTAGAGATTACTTAAAAAAAATTTTTTTTTTAAATAAAAAAAAGCTTGTCTCCTACAAACCTCTACATCCTGTTAGCCTGACTTAAGACACTGGGATTGAAAGCCGTATCTCTTATGGGTGGATGTGTGTGTATGTAGTTCTGAACGCTGTCCCTGCATTAGTCAAAACTGTGAGATTTTTTTTTTTAATTTTTTCTTTTTAATGTTTATTATTTTTGAGAGAGACAGAGACAGAATGCGAGTGGGTTGGGGCAGAGAGAGAAGGAGGCACAGAATCCGGAGCAGGCTCCAGGCTATGAGCTGTCAGCACAGAGCCTGACGCCGGGCTCGAACTCAGGAGCTGTGAGATCGTGACCTGAGCGGAAGTTGGACGCTTAACCGACTGAGCCATCCAGGCGCCCCAAAACTGTGAGCTTTTTATTACATTGGTGAAATTATCTGAACAAGCCCCTTCAGATGTATTCACCAATAAATTCCAAATTGCCACGTGGAGAGCACCAGGAGATAAACATTGCAGCCTCTCCTGGGTGGAAATTTTCAGGCCCCGAGGGGTGAAAGCATTCTTACTTACAGAAGTCAATTTACAAGAAAGCGAAACGAAAGGCAGAAAGCCACGGCGGAGCTCCTGTGTTAAGTTCAGTGTGCCCTTGCGTGGGTCTTTTCCCACGGCTCGCGCGTCCCTTTCTCTGAATTTGCTGGACAGGGAAGAACGCGGGGCCCCAGGGTGCACGGTGGAGGGAGGACCTGCAGGTGCGGGGCCCGGGCGGCAGGGGGCGTGCGTGCCGCTGTCCAGGGAAGGGGACCGAAGTTCATGGCGGGGGGGGGGGGGGGGGGGGGGGGGGGGGAAGCTCAGGCCAGCCAACTGCTCTGGGAGGGGGCGGGGGCAGGGTGCACCCTGCGGTGGTGGTTGCGGCAATGAACCCCCGGCCTGCCTTCGTTTTAGGTCCAACCCGAAAGATGCCCCCCAGCGCCAGTGCCATGGACTTCTTCCAGCTCTTTGTCCCCGACAACGTGCTCAAGAACATGGTGGTGCAGACGAACATGTACGCCAAGAAGTTCCAGGAGCGCTTCGGCAGCGACGGCGCCTGGGCCGAGGTGACGCTGACGGAGATGAAGGCGTTCCTGGGCTACATGATCTCCACCAGCATCTCCCACTGCGAGTCGGTCCTCAGCATCTGGAGCGGCGGCTTCTACAGCAACAGGAGCCTCGCCCTGGTCATGAGCCAGGCCCGCTTCGAGAAGATCCTCAAGTACTTCCACGTGGTGGCCTTCCGCTCCAGCCAGACCACGCACGGCCTCTACAAGGTCCAGCCCTTCCTCGACTCCCTGCAGAACGGCTTCGACTCTGCCTTCAGGCCTTCCCAAACCCAGGTGAGATCGGCCGCGCGGGTGCCCTGGGACCGCCGCCCCCCGCCCCCCCGTCCTGACTTCTCCCGCCCTCCTCGGAGTGCAGGGGAGCGATGGACTCACGGCCCCACGCCACAGAGACCTCAGAGAGCGGGGTTCTGCCGCTGCCTGCCCCCCTTCCCGTACCCCCCTCCCCGTAATGGCGCTTTCTTTCCAAATAACGTGTTTTCCAGGCTCGTACGTTTCATATATATATATATATATATATGTATATATTTAAGTTTATTTCTTTTGAGAGAAAGAGAGAAAGCACGAGTTGGGGAGGGGGCAGAGAGAGGGAGAGAGAGAATCCCAAGCAGGCTCCACACTGTCAGCACAGGGCCCAGCGCAGGGCTTGAACCCGCAAACCGCGAGATCACGGCCTGAGCGGAAGTCAGATGTTTAACAACTGAGCCACCTGGGCGCCCCAATATTCTTAGATTAAGAAGAACCTCTGATGGTTCACTTTCCCGTGTTCTCTGAGTAGGGATGTACTCCCGGGTTGGTGGTGGAAAGGGCTGAAGCCTCGTAGGTGGCAGAGGGAAGGAGGCCAGGAGGCCGGATCTCAGTGGCCCTGCAGGTAACCCGGAGTCACTCAGGTGGGGGGCGGGGGGTCCACCTGGCACACTGTCACCAGCGGGGCCTCTGGACCAGGGTTCCATAGAGCCCCAGGTCTGTTAGGGCCCCCTGACACCACCCCAACTTCCCTAACTGGTTCTAGAAGGCTCTGTGTGCCCTCAGCTCCTGAGCGGCTGCCTTCTGGTGTCGACCTGTGGCCAGTACACTTGGCTGTGGTGAGATAGGCGTTCTGGAATCGTCCTCCAAACTGCTCTGCTGGCCTCGCAAACTGAGGAGGCAGCTCATTCCCGAGCTGCCTCTAACCGAAACTTTAGGACGTGTTCGGCCCACGTGAGCCCAGTTCCTTTTGGCCTGTGCAGTGTGGAAACCAAAGTTGACGTCATTTTTATTTATGCGTTTGAGTAGCCATCCATCTACCCACTCTTCCTCGTGCGTTTCCTCCAAGGGCCTTCTTCATAAACCTCAAATTCTTTTCGATGTTTTCTCTTTCCCTGTCTCTGTATCTTGCCTTTTTCTCTGCATGGCTGAAAATCACAGGGTTTTTGTGGGGGAAGATCTCACTCTATTTCAGGTCTGTGGGAGCCTTAAAACAATTTCTGGAAGCGTTCCCCCTGCCGTGCTGTGAATGTGCTGGGCTCGTTATGATTTCCCGGTGTTTGTGATGCTCTTTCTGACGCCGAGAAAGCTCTTCCCTCCTCTCTGCCTTAGCAGACTTACCGAGTCTCCTGGGCCCAGTGCAGGGCCCATGGGCCGTGGCGGTTCCCGCTTTCCTCCCCGCCCCCCCCCCCCCCCACTATTTATAGGGCAGCTGAGTGCCAGTCTTTCTTGTCCCCAGTTGTGTCTTGACCTTCCAAACAGGAGGTGGGATCCTTTGGGGATGCAGGCCCTGCCCTCCACAGGCCTTGCAGGACCAAATACAGGGCCGGGCACATTCGTTTTTGCTGCGCTAAATATTTGCTTGGTTGAAAATGAACCAAACTGGGGCCCTTCCGGCTGGATGCAAGGGGTAAAATACAGTATTCTGACCATCCTTGGGGCCAGACATTCGAAGAGCCCCTGGAGGAAGCTGTGGGCTGAGTATCTCTCAAGAACCAAACAGCCGGCTGCTTGGATGATTGCTATTTAACAGCTGCAGGATAAGGTTGCTGAAGATCCTTCTAGTCCCGGGACCAGGCCAGCCTTAGCCAGGGTTATATTCATGTGTGTTGTGTGCTGCTGTGAACCGGCCTCGTGCTGTCTGCCTTCTGAACCTGCAGGATCGGATACCCTGAGACCTGTGCCCAGGCGGTTACCATGTGCGCGTGTGTCTCTGGAGCCCGGGGTGGCTTGGGGGCACACTGTGGCGCCCGCTAGCTAATTCTGAGATTATAGGCCTGTCCCTTCCCGGCCAATTCTGAGATTATAGGCCTGCCCCTTCCCAGCCAATTCTGAGATTACAGGTCTGTCCCTTCCCAGCCCAGGCATGGGTGCCCTGAGGGGGCCTGGCACCTTCCCGAGCCAGCAGTGGCTGGACGGCAACCCGCGCGGGCAGCTCGGCCTTCCTCCCTTGCGTGGTTCAGGTGCGCAGTGAGGAGACCAGGACCACTGAGAGCCCGGGGACAACGTTCGCTTTATTCTTGCCCCCATGTCTGTTCTTTGTTTCCGGGTTGGTGAGGCCGAGAGAAAGAAGAGAGTCCCAAGATAAGTCTTCCTTTGGGGAAGGGCTCCTTGGTCGTGTTGGAGGGTTTTTTCCCCTCTCTCCTTTTTTCCTTTTTTTTTTTTTTTTTTAACATATCCTTTGTATTTGATTTTCGTGTTTACCTTTGTGTTTGTGAGGTTGTGTCTTCTTTTTGCTACCGTCTTGGTATCCAGTGCCTTTTGTGTTGGTCAGGATCCCAGCAGGAAACGAGTCCTGTGTTCTAGAAGGGCAGTTGAGGACGACCGGATGCGGGGGACTGTGGATGGCGTGTGGTCAGGGTGCAGGGACGTGACAGGACTGGTAACAGCAGTGGGAAACTGGTATCAGCCGAGGGCCGAGGAGAGGGTGTGGGCCTCGGAGCCCAGAGGTGAGGGCACGGGCAGGCAGGGGGCCTCCTCCTTCTCTCGCTCAGGCCTCCAGGTTGGCCAAACAAACCCAACGCCGGGAACAGAGGCCTGGATGGTGTGTGGTTTATAAGAGGGGTGGAAAGGCGTAGGAGGGGTGGAAAGTGGGTCCTGGGGGCAAACAGAACACCCAGTACACTCCGCCCAAAGCACAGGAACCCGAGGCAGAGGGAACGTCCCAGGGCCCTCGGATCCGTTTTCCCGTTGGCTGATAATCAGATGGCATTTTCCTCTCCTTCTGCCTTCTCCTGACTGTGGGCACCGTTGAGTCAGCTCTGTGTCCGTAGGCACGGGAGAGTCAGGCGAGGGGGATGAAATCATGAACTGCAGCGTGTGACTGATTCTGAACATGATTAGGTCTTCCTGTTAGCTGGGGGCTCCTACAAGTCCTTGTACCCCCTTCCTTTGCAGAGAAGCAGCTGGACCCTGCGTGCCCTGGAAAGCGCTGGCCTTGCTGTGTGGGGCGGGACCTTCCGTCCCACGGGCCTGCCGGGGTGAGGGGCGTCTTCCCCTGACCTCCAGCATCGGCGACAGTATGCTTGGCTCCCACACCGCTTCTCTTCTCAGCAATGCATCTGTCTCCTGGAGAGGCTTCCTGTCCTCCTTGACTGAAGAAGCTAGAATTTCTTTTTTTTTTTTAAAAACTTGTATTTAAGTCCCCCTTAGTTGACATCTAGCGTAATAATGGTTTCAGGAGTAGAATGTAGCGATTCATCCCTTACATATGGCACCCAGTGCACATCCCAGCAAGTGCCCTCCCTAATGCCCATCCCCCATTTCCCTCCCCCTCCCCCCCGCCCCCTGCCAGCCTGCCAGCGGCCCTCAGTTTGTTCTCTGTATCTCATGGTTTGTCTCCCTCTCGGTTTTTATCTTATTTTTCCTTCCACTTCCTATGTCCATCTGTTTGTTTCTTAAATTCCACACAGGAGCGAAATCATACGGTTATTTGTCTTTCTCTGACTGACTTATTTCACTTGGCACAATACACTCTGCTTCCATCCACGTTGCTGCAAATGGCAGGCTTTCATTCTTTTTGATCGCCGAGTAATACTCCACTGTATATATTTACCACATTCTTCATGCATCCGTCGATGGACATCTGGGCTCTTTCCATACTTTGGCTATTGTCGATAGCGCAGCTGTAAACATGGGGGTGAGTGCACGTGCCCCTTTGAATCAGCAGTTTGTACCCTTTGCATAAATAGTCGTGCAATCGCTGGGTCATAGGGTAGCTCTATTTTTAGTTTTCGGAGGGACCTCCACGCTGTTTTCCAGAGTGGCCGCCCCAGCTTGCATCGCCACCGACCACGCAAAAGAGAGCCTCTTTCTCCGCATCCTCGCCAACATCTGTGGCTGCCTGAGTTGTTCATGCTAGGCTTTCTGACGGGTGTCAGGTGGTATCTCACTGAGGTTCGGATTTGCATTTCCCTGGTGATGAGTGATGCTGAGCATCTTTCCATGTGTCTGTTAGCCATCTGGATGTCCGAAGACGCTAGAAACTGTAAAGGTGTCCTGGTTTTCCAGCTTTTCTGCTCCGTGAAAAGTCCCTGCTTGGGCTCTGGAACGGTCATTTGGATAGAAGGTGATGGCCCAGTGAGTTTGGCCATCTGGCACCCCAGAGCCTCAGGGCCCCTCTGAAGGGTCTACACGCTGCCTGCTGAGGGCGGTTGGAACAGTTCTCCAGCACGTGTGAGTGGTTCTGCTCCTGGCTGCCAAGCGTCCCTTCCACGTCCTGCTCCCTCACACGTACTCTGCCCCCGACACGCACCCTCTGCCCCGCCATCTCTGGAGCCTTTCCCTTCCAGCAAATTGCGACCCTCCAGGATGAGTTGAAGCTTTCGCAGAGCCTTCAGAAAGCTGACGGCTCTCGGTCTACCGGTAACCCACGCAGCCACAAGTCGCGCGCACGTCTGTCCGCACGCGTGTGTATACCCGAGTGCCAAACAGAGAGATGCTTCATGTCCTCAAAAGTGGGGACAGGTTCCGTAGGAGGATATTTTTGGGGAGAGATTATACAAGTAAATAAATGGATGCTTTGCCTTTCCTCTCCCCTAACCGACTGCCACGCCCCAAAATGAGCTTGTCATGCACAGAAGGGGACTCAGGAAGTACACTTGGGGAGCGGAGAGATGCTGGCCGGTGGGCAGCCCGGCGGAGAGAGAAGTGGTTTTCCGGCATGGGTAGTTTTCACGCAGAGGTTGCTTTGGTGAGGCATGCGATGAAATACCAACGCGCCCCTGAGTTTAGGTAAACGCACACGGACTAGAGGTACGCTGGCTTTCTGAAGATGAGGGAGGGAGGGCAGTTTTCTGTACTGTGGCTTCGGAGGGGGTGAGTAGGACACGCTTCTCCAGTAGGCCTGATGGTGCAGGGAATACGCGGGCAGCGAAAGGACTCCTTTCTGCCCTTTTCCCCATTCCCCCTCTGCTCAAATGGAGCACCACGGTGGTGGGGGAGGGGGTGTCCATTTTGCTACAGTGGCTCCAAATGGGGTTTCGAATATTTTATGAGCCCACAGAGTCAGCAAGGCGTGAGGGCCCGTGGCCGGCAGCCTCTTCAGCCCTCCCGTTCATAAGCGTAAGACGGGCAGGGCCAGGTGTAACGTCCACGTGCGTCCAACAACAGAAAAACTGAAGGGGGCCACACTGAACCCTTCCAGTCTGTTGCTGTTTTAAGTGGAATTCCACGTAGCACTGATGGGAGGTTGAGAGGATAGCGTCCACATCGCAGTTGCTAAGTATTGTCCTCCAGTCTGCCCTTGTCAGACCGTGTTCTGACGTCACCTGGGAACTTGTCGGCAACGCAGAAACTCCGGCCCTGCCCCAAACCCGCTAAATCAGAATTCACCCGTCGGTAGGATCCCGGGTAACTAGTTTGTTCACTAAAGGTCCCAAAGCACCGGTGGAGAACGAGTTGGTACACTTTTTCTGCCAGTGGCCAGACAGTCGGTCCGTTAGACTGTGCGAGCCATACAGTCCCCGATGCATCTTGTCGTTTTGGCGTTGGAGTCCAGGAGCAGCCGTGGACAATATGTGAGTGAGTGAGCGTGGCAGGTCCCAGTAAAACTTCAGTTACAACAGGTGGTGGGGCCAGAGTCCAGCGTAGTCTACTGGCCCCTCATCTAGGGCGCTGGGGAGGGTTCTTGGAATCCCGTCGCTTCCCACAGTCTTCATTTCGATGAAATTCAGCCACACCCACCAATTCACAGTTGAGCTTGACCTTGGACTTGGGGGAGACGTGTAGCAGATTCCTAAATTGAGCCAAAAGTCTCCTCCCAAAAGCTTTGGCTTTTAAAGACGCAAAACTTTGAGCACTCCTTGGAGCCTGTTTTTGTTATCCCATTTCTTTCTACCTTAGAGTCTTGTCATTGAACGCATCGTAATAAGCATGTCATAAAGAAATAAAGATAGGTGAAATAAGTGTGAGCATCGCCTCGGGAATCCCGCGTCTGGAAGGACGTGACGATGTGGAGGAGAGCCAGAGGCTGGGTGTCGGCCACAAGGCCACAGGCGTCAGATTCACGTCAGGGGCGGATTTTAAAGAGAGATTGTTCGGCCCGGGATACGAGGAGGTTGTGGGCCAACATGAGCACGGTCTGGAATACCTGCAGAAATAGTGTGTGTTTTCCTTTGTTTCTCACAGGGACAGAAGGCAGATCAATAGGCTCAGATAGAATGTAGGTAAATTTTGAGTCCGTGAGGGAAAGAACTTTTTAGCGGTTGGGGCTGCCCAGCAGGGGAGAGGTGTTCCCTGAAGACAGGTGGGCATGTCTAGCTAGAGGTCAGGGCCCCTGCTGGAGATCCCTCCACCAAGTGAGAGTTTGCCCTGGGGACCTTCAGCCACTAATAATAATAATTATTATTATTATAATTATATATATATTATATTATTATATGTATAATTATTATTTTATTATATTATTATTTTATTATATAAAATAATTATTATTTTATAAAATAAAATAATTATTATATTATATGTATAATTATTATTATATATTATATATTATATAATATATATAATTATTATTATTGTAATAAGATGATTATAAATGTATTTAACATATATAAATATAGAGATTAAATGTGTATCTTATAAATATATAAAATAAAAATTAAGTTACTGTTTATTTTTTTTATTTTTATTTAAAAAAAAAGTTTTTTGGGGGGCACCTAGGTGGCTGAGTGGGTTAAGTGTCCCACTTCAGCCCAGGTCTTGATCTGACAGTTCGTGGGTTCGAGCCCCGCGTCGGGCTCTGTGCTGACAGCTTGGAGCCCGGAGCCTGCTTCGGATTCCCTGTCTCCCTCTCTCTCTGCCCCTCCCCCCACTCATGCTCTGTCTCTCTCTCTCTCTCTCTCTCTCTCTCTCTCTCAAAAATAAGATAAAAAAATTTTTTTTAAGTTTTTTTTTTTTTTTTTTAATGTTTATGTATTTTTGAGAGAGAGAGAGGGAGACACAGAATCCGAAGCAGGCTCCAGGCTCCGAGCTGTCAGCACAGAACCCGGTGCGGGGCTCGAACTCACGGCCTGTGAGATCATGACCTGAGCTGAACGCAGACACTTAACCGACTGAGCCACCCAGGTGCCCCTTCAGTTCCTTTTTCAAATTTCCATTTACTAAATACCTACTATATGTCAGGGCCTGTACTAAGTGCCTTGCCTACGGCTTCTTACTTAGTTCTCCCCAAATCGCTGGCGTAAATATTGAAACTGCTACCCTTTTATAGATGAGGAGACCCAGGATCAGAAAGGAAACATGACTTAGCCAAGGTCACACAGCTGGTCAAAGGCAGAGACTAGGATTGAGCCCAAATCTGATGACCCCCCCCGCCCCCCGAGCTCAGCTTCTCTGCTCCCTCGTTCCTGGCAGGTGCTACACGAACCCCTGATTGACGAGGACCCTGTGTTCATCGCCACGTGCACAGAGCGGGAACTGCGAAAGAGGAAAAAGCGGAAATTCAGCCTCTGGGTCAGGCAGTGTTCTTCCACCGGCTTCATCATCCAGGTGAGCCCCGGGCTGGGCCCAGGGAGGCCAAGGGAAGACGGTTCTCGCAGTGACTGATGAGCCGGCTCACTCCCCCTCCTCGTGGGCCTTCCCCAGAAGCTCCGCGGGGCTGCTCCCCCTCACTGGGGCGGCCGGCACCTCCCTGCCCGCCCTTCCTGTCCTGTCCGGCCCTTCTGGTTCAGTTAACAGCAGCAAACACTGATCAAGGCTCGGGCCCTGACAGCGTCGGCCAGAGACTTCACCAAAAGAGTGGGGCACACGAAGTGACCGCCGTCTCTCTCGGGAACCCACCGTGTGGTGGTCCCGGAAGCCCCCTCCCGCCCCCGACCTGCCAGGTGTCTGTCCTACTGCCCTGTATTGAGGAAGCCTTCTTCACAGGCCACCAACAGCCAGCTGCTTAAATTACGCTTGGTCAGGAGCGCGGGCGGCCCTTCGAGCCGTCATTGCCACCTGCTCCCTGGCTCTGCCGTGGTCCAGGCAGGTGCTGACACGGGTTTCAGAAGCGGTGGCTGAGCTCCACTACAGGGGAGGTGTTAGTGTTCGCCTGCCGGGATCGGCCAGGGTGCGGACTGCACAAAAGGAGGAGGTGGGGGCCGGCGAACACCGGATGTGGCACCCGAGGGACAGATCCCGGCTCCGGCTGGTTTCTCCGGCCGCGCTGTTCGGGATACCTTCTCCCAGCTGTCAGGCCCGCCGGCCCTGTGGTCACGGCTGACCCCGCCTCGCTGCCCCTGCCTGGCTGCCGCCCCAGGCCCCAGGCACAGGGGTCTTGCCCTCCCTTCTCCCCCTGAGCCAGAGGAGGATTCATGGGAAGATTCAGTTGAGCATCCCTTTGTCCCAGCAGGGAAAGTACATGTGCTTCAGGCAAACATATCTGCTCAGAGGGACCATCCTAGTCTCCCTGCGGGCTCGGGGGACCCTCAGCTCAGCCTGGGGCTGGGATCTCCAGCCGGACCCCAGACCCGAGTGGGCTTGAGCACAGGCTTCGGGCAGTTGCCAGAATGGACCTGTCCCACAGCAGGATTTACTCTGGATGTGCAGCCTGGGCCCTCTGTCCCTGCACAGCCTCTGGTGGCCCGTGCCACCTCAGTAGTGTCCTTTGCAGTGAGGCTCCCTGGGGACAGGGGAGGGAGGTTCACTCTGTGCAACCCCTCCTCGGGAACATTCGGTTCTTTGAATAGATACTTCCCGAGAACCTGTTGCCTGCAGCACTGGGCCCAGCGCTGGGACGTGGAGGCCCAGTCCTGCCTTCTCAGAGATCTGGCACATTCGGCACTGTGTCTCCAAGCTCATCACGCTCCCCCTGGGCAGCTTGGCCCCAGTCTCCAGCCGCTGGGTCTGTGGAGCCCCAGTTACAGCCGAGTGATCAGGACAGTGGCTGTGCTTCGTAATCCTCGGCCCCACTGCCGTCTGTCTGCATTCCAGGCGGAAGCGGCACTTTCCGGCACTTTCCGGCACTTGTACGGCTCCCAGGGCGGTCTGTCGTCAGCTCTGCAGGGTGCGAGGTGCCGGGGGTGGGGGGGGTGCCCGCTCTACCTCACTCCCTTCCTGACTCCGGCCTTTCTGGTTTTACCCCCTGACATCAGCAGGGCTCAGAGGTCGTGATGATTCATTTTATGTGTCCGTTTGGCCAGGCCACAGTACGGAGATATGTGGCCCAACACTATTCTTGATGTTTCTGTGAAGGTGTGTTTCGGATGAGATTAACAGATGGG
Source organism: Neofelis nebulosa (assembly GCF_028018385.1). NCBI lineage: Eukaryota > Metazoa > Chordata > Mammalia > Carnivora > Felidae > Neofelis > Neofelis nebulosa. The sequence continues at coordinate 1,733,507 of NC_080794.1, read as the reverse complement.
TAGACTCTTGAGTAAAGTAGATAACTCTCTGTCAGGGGTGGGCCTCATCTAATCAGTCAAAGGCCTTAACGTGGGGGCGGGGGTGGGGGTGGGGGACCTGACCTACATTAAAGAAGAGGGAAATCTGCCAGGAAAGTGCCTTTGGATTTGACCTGCAACTTTTTCCTGGGTCTTCTGGCTCACCAGCCTTTTCTACTGGACTTACCGTGCCTCTCTAATCATGTGAGCCAATTCCTTAAAATAAATACCCATCTCTCTTAATAGAGAGAAGTGACACACACACACACACACACACACACACACACACACACCCCTACCTCCAACTGGTTCTACTGCCGAGGGTTTTCCTGCAGTCCCCCTGGCGTAGAGGTGACCGTTCTAGTCGGAGAGACAGATGCATTAAAACCACTCGTAAATACAGTGTGACAGGTGCAGCATTAGAAATGTGCGGGGGCGCCTGGGTGGCGCAGTCGGTTAAGCGTCCGACTTCAGCCAGGTCACGATCTCGCGGTCCGTGAGTTCGAGCCCCGCGTCAGGCTCTGGGCTGATGGCTCGGAGCCTGGAGCCTGTTTCCGATTCTGTGTCTCCCTCTCTCTCTGCCCCTCCCCCGTTCATGCTCTGTCTCTCTCTGTCCCAAAAATAAAATAAAAAATGTTGAAAAAAAATTAAAAAAAAAAAAAAGAAATGTGCGTACAACGTTATGGGGCCACGGCAGGGCACCTGGGGGCCAGGAGAGGCTCCCCGAGGCGGACAGAGCAGGGCGTGTGATGTGCCCGCGCAGAAGGCAGCGGGTAGAAGGGCTGGGGCAGGAGCCAATGTCACTCACCGCAGGCCCGGTGCTGAGGGGCGCCCGCTGAGCCTAATATGACACTCTGAGCAGTACACGTGGGAAGACCCAAGCTCCCAGACAGTAAGTCGTTTGTCCCAAGACCCAAGGCTGAGAGGCTGTGGGCTGGCGGTCCCCCCGCACTGTAGCCTGTCTGGAGCCCGTGTCCTGCTCCCCAGGGCCCTCTGAGGAAGGGAGGAAGAGAGAACAGCCCGGCGTGGGGCGTTCTCTTCCCTCACATACGGGTGTCTAAATGGAAAGGATTTCCATGACTCCCCTTTCGAGCGCCCATTTCATCTCTGCAGTGGACACCCGTCGAGGCTAAGGGAGGCCCGTTTTCTCCCTCGCGAGCCCGCACCCCGGCACGTACTCCAGCAGTCTCGTGGAGGATCCGGAGGCTTTTCGACTCCAGGTTTCAAGAGCAGTGGAAGGAGCAGGCAGGGATCGTTTATAAAACGAGATCCCGAAAATCCTGACACATAGCTGCCCCTGGGGTCCCAGACACGTTGTAACCACCTGAGACCGCAGCGAATGCCTTCTTTTTTCGGTACAGCCACCGCCGTTTCCAGGCTAGAGGCTTATGGGGCGCTCCAGGGTGTATACTCTGTGTCCCGTGTCGCAGGCCGGCCAAGAACTGTCCCCAGCCCCAACACGCCCTCTAGCCGAGGCCGTTTGCAGAGGGTCTCTCAGAAAGGGCTCTAGCCAAGGGGACGGGCCCCACTTACCCTTCGTGTGCACCCTCCCTGTGAGCGGGGGAGACTGAGGAGATTCATACAGACGATGAGACTTCCAGTTTCAGGGGACAGTCAGTCCTGTCATTGAGAGGTTGGAATTCCTTAGTCTGAGACATTAAGTTAGCTCCTCTTGGAAGCCTTGTGGCCTTTCTGTGGGGTCAGAAGGAGACTGTCCGTGCAGAGTGTTGTTCTGTCTACTCCGTCAGAAGGATTGGGAATCCAATGGGGAAAAAAACTGGCCAACGCTTCAGTTAATGTTATATTGACCCGTGAGATTCTTTGAGGAAAGCAAGGGTCTACTAATTTAAAAAAAAAAAAAAAAGGTAGGGGCGCCTGGGTGGCTCAGTCGGCTGAGCGTCCGGCTTCAGCTCAGGTCATGATCTCACGGTTTGTGAGTTGGAGCCCCGCGTCGGGCTCTGTGCTGACAGCTTGGAGCCTGGAGCCTGTTTCGGATTCTGTGTCTCTCTCTGCTCCTCCCCTGCTCATGCTCTGTCTCTCTCTCTCTCAAAATAAACAAACAAACATTAAAAAAAAAAAAATTTTTTTTTAAATGGTATAGTCAAAAAAAGCAGATTTCTCTTATTTGAATGTGTCGATCTAGCCACCTGCCTCTGTGGTGTGAGACCTGGGGTTCTCCGTGAGGATGTTGGCAGGCAGCAGAGCCCCAAGAAGGGGGTGGCAGGGCACCAAATGCCTGCCAAGTACGCTGTCCGTGAGCTTCAAGGGACACAGGGATGCTCTGCCCAAAGTGGAGAGGCCAGACCGTCCCCAGGGGGTCGAATGACTGCCATGTTGAGCAGGGACAGAGCCATTCTAAATGACAAGCCACGGTCTCCTGCTGAGTGAACTAACATTCACTGGAGGTGGACGGACTTCAGAAGCCAGAATTCAAGATAGAATCTCCCAGATGAAAGGACCCCTGGTTCCCACCCCCTGTATGTCTCTAAACGTGTCCAGGCAGCGCCCCGATGCACATCGGTGAGGGGTACTCGGAAGGAGGTCCTCTACCCTGTGTTGTTGGACCAGCTGATCTGAAAGTGTCTCTCCTCCCTTCAGCCCGATGTGTGGATTCACGACGATGGCCACCTCAGGGCTTCCGGAAAGGGTACTTTGCTTCGGTGCCAGGCTCTCTGCCCAGGCCCTTTACCGGCTTTACTCGCTTCCTCTTCACCACAGCCTTACGACACAGGCAGTGTTCCTGCCCCTTCCACGGTGAGGAACTGAGGCACAGGGAGGGAAGCTACCTCGCCCAAGGGGTCAGCCATAAAGCGCTAGACCTGGGATTAAACCCGGCCTTTCTGGCCCCAGACCCCACCTTCTTAACCACCAGGCTGCCTGGGGGAATTTTCTCACGTGAGACAAAAACCTCGCATCTCTTCTCTTACCCAGCTTGCTTGTTGTTTCATTGATGGTTTTAGCATCAACTGTCCCCCATCTCCCTTAGTTTGAGACCTACTTTTCATGTGGAAAGGACTTGAGGAACTTGCAGGAAGGGGTGTCTCTTCTTATTTGGTTTTTAGTCTTTTAACAGGATTCGCTCGAAATGCCAGGATCCGAGTGGGGTTAATTAACCGGAGTGGATTTTGCTTCTGGAGTCAAAAACCGGGCAGCACAGGGCCCTCGTCCATCTGTTTCCTTGTGCGCGCTGGGGACCCGCTCTTCCGTCCTGGCCACCTTGGAGGTGGTTATGTCACAGGGTGGAATTGGCTGGGGTGCGAGACATCTGTCACATCATCTCTGAGTGTCCTTGAGCAAGTGGCTGAGAATCATCTCCTCCTCAGTCTTCCTGAGTGGGGTTACTTTGCCCTGCCCTCCTCACCGTGTAGGGGTTCAGAGGTGACAGTAAATATCCAGTGGCCCTGTACGTGCGTCAGGCACTGACTGGACCAGACTGAACCCTGGCTTTCTCCGCAAGGAGCTTAGACTCTACAACCACACGGAAGTGAACGGGTGCAAAGACCCGCAGGATGCTAGCCCCCGCCCCCCACCCCCCTCCCCGCAAGCCTCCCCCAAGATTTGTGCTTTGGAATGAAACAAAAGCGAGTTTCTTGCAAGGGTCAGTTGTGCTGAAGGCGCACAGTTAGAGAAGAACCACCTTGGCGCATGGGCCTTTCCCAGCCGCAGTCGAGGTAAGAGGCCACGTGAGAGGAAATTGGTAGCACGAGGCGGCAATAAGGGGGCGGGTGGCAGACTTTGCTGGAAAATAACCGGGCTAAACAAACCGAGGGTGGCATAAGGCAGCACCGTCCAGTCGGGCTTTCCATGACAGCGGCTACCAGCCCACGTGACTGTTGAGAACTTGAAATGCGACGGGTGTGACTGAGGAATTGCATTTTTCATTTTACTTAATTTCGGTTAAATAAAACCAGCCACACGTGCCTAGGGGGCGTAGAGCGCGCGCATAGAGCTTTGCTATTTAAAAAAAAAAAAAAAAGATTTTTACATACACAGCTTTCATCACAGGCAGTGGCCTTTTGCGAGGTACATAGCGTATTATTATCCTTACAAATGAGGAAACCAAGGCTCAGTGCAATTAAGTTACTGGCCCCAAACCACACAAGCCAGTAAATGGCAGAGCCCCAGCCCATCAAACCCAGCACCGATGCCTTTACCGTCTCCTTGCAGTAGGCCCCGTTCCTCCCCTGGTAAGGGAATATCACTTCAATTTTACGGACACCAGTGGCTGTCGCCTGTCCAACCCCCGGGGTGTCCCACATCTCCATACGCTCATTCTGCATAATTGCAGCCAGTGCACACCATGCCCTCCCGCACTGCTCCCCCCACCCCCGACCCCATGAGGAGTCCACCCTCCACCCTCTCCAAGCACAGCTTGTCAACTGGAGGTTCGAGCAAAGGATCACAGACCCCGATCCTGAGTGACTTCCCAGTCCCCGGAGATGCCCTGCTCCTACAGATATGCCACGGCAACAGGGGAAGCCTGATTCTCTTCCGTTCTGGAAAAGAAGTAGGGCCAGGGATCAAGACCAGCGGAGATGAACCAGGTTCTCCCCGAGACGGGGAGAGTGCCAGAACCCCAGTGACAGCTTCGTGGGGGCGTCGTAATGAGCTCTGAATCCATCCGTCGACACACTGTCACCGGTGTGCTGAGAAGGTGCGGTGGGGGTGGGGCAGGAGAGCTGGGCCCCCCTGCTCCAGGTCTTGAGGCCTTTCAGAAGCAGGCTGAGACAGTTACGTGTTATGTGTGTCCCCCAAGGTGGTTTCCTAAGGCCCTTTCCGTTGTGGTGACAGCATGAAACACGCCACGTTAGCAGTCGCATCCCGGGGCAAAGCATCCTGCCGTGTATTGACCGATTTTCTTTTCTTTTCTTCCTGTATATATCTGAAAGTTAGTTAGTTAGTTAGTTAGTTAGTTTCTTGCTCCTAGGAGCAAGAAAAACTTTTGTTAGGAGGACATGAAAAGCTTGGCAATGAAAACATAACAGTTTTCTGCCCTAAAGACCTTTGTCAGACAAGCTCGTGGCTCAGATAGTAAAGCATCTGCAGCAAATTCACATTCCCAGGGGCGGGCAGTGCCCTGTGCTCTCCATGCTGCTGGGACTATTTCAGTGTAATGATGCTGTCTCCACATGTGTCCAGGGAGAGACGGGACCCCTTGGGAGCCACACCAGCCTGCAATTACACATCTAAATGAAGGCTGTTTCCTCCGGCGCTGCCTCTTGGAGGCTCTTACGGAAAGTGCCCGGCACAGTGTAGGAGTGGATGTGTGGGTCTCCAGCGATGCTGCCTTTCTCAGATTACTGATCTTTAGGGCAGGCTCGCAGATCCGGACACAATCTATGTGTGTGTCTTCAGCCATCACAGCAGTGGCGGAGTTGGGATGAGATTCCATTGGAGGCTCTGGGGTTTTTTCATAGAATTTACCGATTTATTCGTTCAGCTAAAGAGTCTGAATTGATATCTCTGACCAGCTGAAGTAATTCAGTCCAAGCAAACCCAGGCCAGTGGGATGCTGGACCAGAGGGCCCGTCGGACAAGCAGCACCTGTCCAGAAGGCTGGGCCCTTCCTCTCTTGGCCAGGTTTTAACTGCCCAGCTGACAGTTCCTTCTAAATTGTGCCCCTTGAACCTGTTGGGATGAGCACCGGGTGTTGTATGGAAACCAATTTGGCAATAAATTTCATATTAAAAAAAAAATAAATTGTGCCCCTTGACTGGGACTTTCGAAGTTACATTTTTTATGTTACTTATTTAAATGTAGATCCTAGTATATAATCAGTTTATTTTTTTTAATGTTTGTTTATTTTTGAGAGACAGCGACAATGCATGAGCGGGGGAACGGGTAGAGATAGAGAGGGAGACACAGAATCCGGAGCAGGCTCCAGGCTCTGAGCTGTCAGCACAGAACCCGATGTGGGGCTTGAACCCACGGGCCGCGAGATCATGACCTGAGCCGAAGTCGGACACTCAACCGGCCACCCAGGTGCCCCTGTAATCACTTTATTTTTTTTTTTTTTTTTTAAATTTTTTTTTCAACGTTTTTTTTTTTATTTATTTTTGGGACAGAGAGAGACAGAGCATGAACGGGGGAGGGGCAGAGAGAGAGGGAGACACAGAATCGGAAACAGGCTCCAGGCTCGGAGCCATCAGCCCAGAGCCTGACGCGGGGCTCGAACTCACGGACCGCGAGATCGTGACCTGGCTGAAGTCGGACGCTTAACCGACTGCGCCACCCAGGCGCCCCATGTAATCACTTTAAAAGTAAGCTCATGCTGGGGGGCGTGGGGGGATAGATATGGCGGAGGGAGATTAAGAGGTACAAACTTCCGGGCACCTGGGTGGCTCAGTCGGTTAAGCGTCCGACTCTTGGTTTCGGCTCAGGTCAGGATCTCCTAGTTCGTGAGTTCGAGTCCCGCATCGGACTCTGTGCTGAGAGTGGACAGCCTGCTTGGGACTCTCCCCCTTTCTCTGCACTTCCCCCACTTGTGCTCACACTTTCTCTCTCTCTCTCAAAGTAAACCAAAAAAAAAAAAAAGAAAAAAAAAGGTACAAACTTCCAGGTATAAAATAAGTAAGTCGTGGGGATGAAAAAGTACAGCATAGGAATATAGTCAGTAATCGTGTAATAATTTTGGAAGGTAACACGTGGTGGTTACACTTCTCGTGATGATCAGTATACCTAAAACTAATACCTGTATAATGTCAACGGCCACTAACTTAGATCCGGGTTGTCTTGGGGAACAAATCCTGCGAGTTCCAAATGCACCTGTGCGTGAGTGACCCCAACAGGGAAGTTCTTCTGTAGTTATATTTCGTCTGTTTGTGATGAAATTATAGTTTAGCATCCCAAAACGTAAACATTTCAAAATGTCTGTGATACCAACGTATAGAGATAGCCACTTGAGGATACAGTCAATATATTTATATAAACACACACGCACCCCATTTTATAATGTAGATACTTAATTAGAAGGGTATCGTGGACCTTTTTACTATGTTATTAAATAATTTTTGGATTTTAAAAGACATTGCACTGGATTCCACGATACCGACAGATAGTAATTTTAATCAGCCTCCTTTTCGTGTAATTAGGTTGTTGCTAATTTTTTTGCCGTTATAAAAAATATTCTGGGGCGCCTGGGTGGCTCAGTCAGTTGAGCGTCCGACTTTGGCTCAGGTCATGATCTCACGGCTCATGGGTTCGAGCCCCATGTCGGGCTTTGAGCTGACGGCTCAGAGCCTGGAGCCTGTTTCGGATTCTGTGTCTCCTTCTCTCTCTCTGCACCCCCCTCACACTTGGCCTATCTCTCAAAAATAAATAAACATCAAAAAAAAAATTCTGAGATACATGGTTATATATATATGTGTGTGTGTGTGTGTGTATGTGTATACATATATATGTATATATATGTATACGTATACACACACACACATATATATGTAAATGTATACACACACACGTATATATATATATGTATATATATACATACATATACGTATATATAAAGGCAGGCCCTTGGGTACATTTCTGATTGTTACATTAGATCTAATCTGCATTTCTGATTGTTGTGTTAGATTTAATCTCTAAAAGTGGAACCTATCAGTAAAATAGCAGGTTTTTACTGGTTTTTACTTCGCCTCACATTTTTCGTTCATGCTACAGAATCACCCTGCAAAAAGATTGTACCAGCTTAACATTGCCAGTGGTGACGAGTGGTCTGTCACCAGTAACGGGGGGTTTGAATGTAAGGAAGATGGTGTATTGTTGGTCCACACGTTGTATGTTGAGATCAGTCTGTCTTCCAGGGAATAAAGCCAACATCATCTCCACTCTGCTGGTCTTTTTTTTTTTTTTTTTAATGTTTATTTATTTTGAGAGAGAGAACAAGCGAGCAAGGGAGGTGCAGAGAGAAAGGGGGAGAGAGAGAGAGAGATTGAGAATGCCAAGCAGGTTCCACGCTGTCCGTGCAGAGCCTGATGCGGGGCTCGAACCCATGAACCATAAGATCATGAGCTGAGCCAAAACCGAGGCAGACACTTGACTGACTGAGCCACCCAGGTGCCCCTCCATTCTGCTGGTCTTAATAACATAGGCCAGCACTCCGTCTATCAGCTACGGTGTCGGAGGTCTTGGGAGCCTTAGAAATGATGCTTTTGTTTTTTGTTTTTAGAAATGCTGCTTTTGAAGTTAATATGTGGGTAGTAGGCACAACTCTTAAGACGCTCAAGAGATTCCCGCCCCTGGTATGCACATACCTTCTCCACTCAAACACTAGTCCAGGCATTGCCGAGGGAGTTTTGATTTTGTGGGTAGAATTATGGTCCCAAATCAGTTGGTCTGAAAAAGGCAATTATCCTGGTGGGTCTGACATAATTAGGTGAGCCTTTTAAAGGAAACGGCCTCTTCCCAGTGAAGAGATTTTTGCAGGGAGGGATTCATCCCAAGAGAGGGTTTGCAAGGCAGGCTTTGAAGGTGGAGGGGCCACGTGGTAAGGGGCGCAGGTGGCCCTGGGGAGCTGAAGGCAGTCCCCGCTCGCGGCTGGCAGGGAAACAGGACCTCAGTCCGCCAGCCACAAGGGAACAAGCTGAGTGAGCCCGAAGGAGGATCCCAAATGCCAGCTTGAGGACACAGCCGGCTGACACACTGATTGCGGCCTTGTGACACCAGGAGCAGAAAACTCCCCCGTGCCATGCCCGCACTTCCGATCCACAGAACTACGAGCTAATGAATGGGTATTGTTTAAGCCACTAAGCTCGGGGGAATTGTAATGCCACAAAAACAGATCCAGGATTTCTTCAGCTAGGTTGCGGGACCTTCTGGATCATTTCCTCCTCCTTAACGCATTTGACCCCTTTACCTCTCTCTTCTCATTCTCCTTCTCTGACCCTTCCTTTCTGTGTTTCTCTGGGAGCCCCTTGCCCGTGGCCGCCCCCCCCCAAATGCTGGGGCTCCCCAGCTCAGCCACTCTTGGGATTTCACTGCACCTGTGCACTCTGGACTCTTACCCGTGTGTCCTCATCCTTGACCTTCTCCAATGCGTGTCTCCGATGCCCTGTCTGTGGCTGCTGCTTGCACACCAGACTCAGCCTGGTCACATGCTGGGCTAGTCCCCACCTCCTCCCACTGCCGCCACGTTCGTTACCTTTTCACGTCCTATCTCCAAATTTTAGAGTGCGTCCCTCGCATCACTGCCTGGATCTGACCTCTCCATAGAGCGGGAACGGTGTTGAGGGCCCGCAACACTTCAGGCAAAATGTGAAAATGTGTGTTTCCCTTCGATCGGAAGGGGAGAAAACAAGCTTTGAAGTTGAAGAACGTGCTTTAATACATCATATTAAGGTATCCGTCTGCCTTGACGCCCGTGCAGTTGTAAAATGTAGTTTTAAATATTTGCGTGTGGAGGAAGAGAGGCCCATGGAAGCAGAAGGGCCCGCGAAAGTCACAACACGGTCCTGGTGCCACCTTATTTCTAGAGAAGCAGGCGTTTGCACTTCGCCCTGTAAGCGGGGAGGATGCTTTTTGAGATGATCTCGGTGGATAGATGTCTTCCGGCTTTGGTGACTGGGAAGGGTTGCACATCACCGGTGATTTGGGGCCACTGCCGTGGCCTCCTCTGCCGTGGCAGGGGGTCGTTTGAGCTCGGAAGTCCCTCCCTTGCCTTCAGCTACTTGCCCCGTGCTCTGGGACTTCCCTCGCGACGAGCAGACGAGGCCAGTTTCTGGAGCGCGGGTGAGGGATTCTCTGGCACCCTGGATCCAGCAGGATCCTCTGGCGGGTCCGTGCAACCCCTGCGTGGCACCCCACACCCGTCCCCGAGGTCATCCGTGCTTCCAGAGAGTCAAAGAGGGAGGGAGAACACATGGCTCTGAGCAACTGAATCTAGTCTGGAAATCAAAGAGGTGATGTTTTGAGGGTGCACCATGCTTTGGAGCCCAGGTTAGCCAGGCACCCGGACAGTCCGCCTTCCAAGGGACCTACCGCAGTGCTGTAGCGATTAGATGAGGCTTCGGCTCACCCAGTGCTGCATCTGGGAAAGCTCCCGGCAGGAAACTATTAGCAAGATGTGATCCTCTCTAGGTTACGATGAGATCCAGGAGAGAAGCAGGATTCTCTGAACCCTTTGCTGTCGGGATTCAAGCAGGGCAGTGTTTTTACTTATTTATTTATTTTTATATTTCATTTATTTATTTAGAGACAGTGGGGGAGGGGCAGAGAGAGCGAAGGAGAGAGAGAAAGAATGCCAAACAGGTCCCACGCTGTTCAGCGCAGAGCCCGACGCGGGGCTCGAACTCACAAACCGCAAGATCGTGACCTGAGCCGAAGTCGAGAGTCGGATACTTAACCGACAGAGCCACCCCGGCGACCCTGGGGGCAGTGCTGCTCTGATGTAGGAGTCAGACCGGCTCCCGCCAGGCTTTCGTCCTGTGACAGATGATGGGCTGCGCGTTCATTAGAACGGGCCGTGGTCTCCTGTGCAGCTTTGTTGGGGCGTCTGAGGTTGGCGTGTGTGAGGCTCTGGTCCACTCTCTGATTGCCGACGCACTTCGTCTGCATCTGAAGCTCAGACCCAGCGAAACGCAAAGGGGTGTGAAGGAAGTCTCATAGTCTCAGCACCTGTCGAGTCTGGCCTTCCGTAGGTGTTCACGCCTCCCGCCTGGCTTGTCCTGGGGCCTCTCAGTGCCACCCATTCAGGGTGTGGGTCACGCTGTTTGTGAGGGCCCTGATGCTTGACCAGAGTGTTTTTATTTTTGAGACAGAGAGAGACACAGCATGAACAGGGGAGGGGCAGAGAGAGAGGGAAACACAGAATCGGAAGCAGGCTCCAGGCTCTGAGCCATCAGCCCAGTGCCCGACGCGGGGCTCGAACTCGCGGACCATGAGATCGTGACCTGAGCTGAAGTCAGACACTTAACCGACTGAGCCACCCAGGCGCCCCTGCCCTGGGAAGCTCTTAATTGTCATTTCACCAGACAGCGCTCTGGCCCAAAGAGGCGCTTCTTGGGTTCCTGATCCAGGTTTAACGCCTCCCCGTCTGTTACGGGCTGAATTGTGTCCCTCAAATTCGTGTGTTAGTCCTCACACACACACACACACACACACCCACCCACTCCCAGGACTACAGAATGTAACTGAATTTGGAGATGGGACCTTTAAAGAATTAATTAATTCGTGTTAAAAAGGTGTCATTGACGGGGGCCCTAATCTGACATGGCTGGTGTCCTTCCAAGAGGAGGAGCTAGGACACAGACTCACGCAGAGAGACGACCGTGTGAACACGCAGGGAGAAGACGGCCGTCGACGAGCCAAACGGAGAGGCCTCGGGAGAAACCAGCCCCGCTCGCTCCTTGACCTCAGACTTGCAGCGTGCAGGACTGTGAGGAAATACACTTCTGTTTAAGTCGCCAGGTCTGGGTTAGCGGACGAACCCGCCAACCCCTCACACCTCTCACTAGCCTTGTAAAGAGTGGCATCAGAAGAACCGGGTATGATTTGACCAGAGGAGATAAGACGGTCGCCACCCATGTTATGACGAAGCCAAGATCCCATTGACTTGGCCGGTCATGGCATCCAGTGACCGTCTCCAAAGGCGTTAGTGTTCGTTTTCTCAAACTATCCTTGCCAAGTCACGTTGCTTGCATCCTTTGCTAGAATGCTGTTGTTTTTTGAACTTGATTGTGGGATTTTACATTTAGTCCTGCTGTGGCCGCCCCCATCCCTCGGGGGGAGGGGCCTTTGGAAACCACGTGGGGTGTCACGGTGGGCCTGAGGGGTTCCAGTGACACATTTCTGATTTCCTGGTGAGAAAGCTGGATTTGGGTGGAGGACTTACTTTTGGATGACACTTGGGACAAAGCTAACTGTCCCTACGGTGGATTTCAGGGCACATGGTGCCCAGCGTGGGTATGATGGGATTTCAGGCAGGATATCTGGGAGAGGCAGGTCTGAATCCGAGCCTCAGGTGGAGAAGTCCACGGTAGTGGCCACGAGAGTGGGGCTTTGCTGACGGAGAGAAGACAGGTTCTGAGAAGACGTCCTAGCTCTGCCAGGAACACATGTGACATGTAACAGAGATGGAGATTGGCTTCTCTGTCCCTGTGTTTTCCTGTCTATCAAAAGAGACTCCTTCTGGGCGTTGAGGTGGAAAAGGCATAGAGGCCCCCAAACGAAATGTCAGCGTTGTGCCAAGTTATCTACGAAGACGTTCTGTATCATCAAGGTGTCAGTCACCTGCCAGGCTGCAAGAAAGTAGGGTCCTCCCTGAGGACCTAGGATCTAGGGTGAGCTTTTGGGACAGGATTAGCCCTCGGAAAATGAGCTGCTTTTAAAATTAGACTTACCCGGGGGCGCCCGTGTGGCTCAGTCGGTTAAGCATCCGACTTCGGGCCAGGTCATGATCTCACGGTTCGTGAGTTCGAGCCCCGTATCAAGCTCTGTGCTGACAGCTCGGAGCCTGGAGCCTGCTTCGGATTCTGTGTCTCCCTCTCTTTCTCTGCACCTCCCCAGCTCATGCTCGCACTGTCTCTGTCAAAAATAAATAAACTTAAAAAAATTTTTTTTTTAATTAGACTTACCCGGGGCACCTGGGTGGCTCAGTCGGTTAGGCCTCCGACTCCTGGTTTCAGCTCAGGTCATGATCTCGTGGTTTGTGAGTTCAAACCCCGCGTCGGGCTCTGTGCTGGCAGCATGGAGCCTGCTTGGGATCCTCTCTCTCCTCCTCCCTCTCTGCCCCTCTCCTGCTCTCTCTCTCTCACTCCCTCTCAGAATAAATAAATAAGCTTTAAGATAAATAAAATTTGACTATATTCACTTTTTCTTTTTCTTTTAATTTTTTTTTTATTCTTTATTTTTGAGAGAGAGGGACAGTGAGAGTGTGGGTGGGGGAGGAACAGAGAGAGAGGGAGGCACAGACTTTGAAGCAAGATCCAGGCTCTGAGCTGTCAGCACAGAACCTGACACGGGGCTTGAACTCACGAACCGCAAGATCATGACATGAGCCGCAGTCGGACGCTTAACTGACTGAGGCCCCCCCAGGCGCCCCTATACTTACTTGTTTTTCATCTGCCTCTGGAACATCAGACACTGTATTTTGCAAGTGGTTCTCTGGCCAAAGACAGGTATTGTGGACGCGCCCAGGTCCTCCCTGGGGCCATGTTGGTTTTGCAGTGCAGAGTATCATTGGCTGTCCTCACGGGCAAGCCTGCACTCCGCAGCTCGGTGCACTATTCGCTTGTGAAATGCTGCCAGTAAAGGCACCTAGAACATTCCCCAAGATGATCTTTTCTCCCTTAAGGAGAGCAGCAGTTAATACCCATGTGATAGATTCTTCATGACTCGGTCAGTCATTGGGAGAACCATACTTTTTCTTGAATCTATTCCCGTTCCCTGCGATGAGCCCCTTGGGGATGTCCATGGAAGATGTTCATGGCACAAAGAGTTGAAGAATTGCTTACTAATTCCGGCCCATCCTCTTTGCTGGTCCTGGCAGCTCAGGTGAGTTTTTAATCCCCGATCCTGTCTCCTCCTCTGCCATGGGAGGCGAACACTACGTCTTCTGCCTGTGCCGTGGCTTCTGGAAGGAATAAGGAATAATTGCAGATGCACTTTGCGAATTAGAAAGCCTTATTCAAATGGAAAGGTCACAGATAAGTTTATCCCTTACAGGGGAGGTGGCCTTTACCTTGTATTTACTGTAAACTCAAGTCCCTCCCGTGCTTCCGGACTGGGGGATGTTTGCATTGACCTCAGCTCCCAAATCCATCACGTGTGAGCGTTTGTCCCTTTTTTTCCTCCTCCCTTGACATTTGCAAACCGAAAAGTCTGGGCTGAGCCACCAGCTAGCTGCCTAGGTTACAGGGTGGCCTTGGGAGTGACTTGGGGCCTCTGCAGGCTGAGGAGGTGATGATGGCGTCATAGGGACCGTGGAACCAGTGGCTCAGGGAAGAGGTGGCCTTCCCGCTCATTTCTGGCCCGGCGACGGCCACCCGTGCCTCCCCGAAGCTTTGGGTCCCAGGCCTGACCCTGCCGGGAGCTCTCTGACTCCTGTGTGTGTCTGTTCAAGATTTACGTCCACCTGAAGGAAGGCGGGGGCCCCGATGGGCTGGATGCGCTGAAGAATAAGCCCCAGCTCCACAGCATGGTCGCCCGAAGCCTGTGCCGGAACGCGGCGGGCAAGAACTACATCATCTTCACTGGGCCCAGCATCACCAGCCTGACCCTGTTCGAGGAGCTGGAAAAGCAAGGTTTGTCGTGTGGCGGGCCCGTCCGAGAGGGGCCCCTCGCCCCCAGAGGAGTGATGGGAGAGGTCTGGGGGTACAGGTGCATAGCAACCGGCACAGCCCATGGGCTGCTGGGCCAGGAGGGAACACGTTGGTTTCAGCCCGCCGTGTGCCTGCCACAGGCCTGGACCCTGCCAGGCGCTGGTGATCAGCAGGGATACGGTCACAGGCTTGCGGTCTGGGCAGGGGCGTGTTGGCACAAAGCTCTGCCCAAGTCACATTTGCTTGTGTCGTTTGTTGGGAGACCGTGGCCATTGAGGGGTTCTCCTAGTGTCCTAGTCCATTCGGGCTGCTCTGTCAAATTACCACAGACGGCAGCTTATAAACAGCACACATTTATTCCTTGTAGGCCTGGAGGCTGGAAGTTCAAGATCAGGGCACCAGTGTGGTTGGGTGCGGCTCTCTTTCAGGTTGCCGATCTCACGTGACCGAAAGGATAAGGGAGTTCTCTGGGGTCTCTTTTCTTTTCTTTTCTTTTCTTTTCTTTTCTTTTCTTTTCTTTTCTTTTCTTTTCTTTTCTTCTTTTTTTTTAAAAATGTTTATTTATTCTTGAGAGAGAGGGAGACAGGGAGTGAGTGGGGGGTGGGGGGGTAGAGAGAGAGGGAGACACAGGCTCCGAAGCAGGCTCCAGGGTCCAAGCTGTCAGCACAGAGCCTGACGCAGAGCTTGAACTCACGAACCGAGAGATCATGACCTGAGCCAAAGCTGGATGCTTAACTGACTGAGTCACCCAGGCGCCCCATCTGGGGTCCCTTTTCCTTTCTTTCTTTCTTTTTTTTTTTTTTTAATGTTGATTTTGAGAGAGACAGAGAGACACAGTATGTGAGCAGGGGAGGGACAGAGAGAGGGAGACACAGAATCTGAAGGAGGCTCCAGGCTTCGAGCTGTCAGCACAGAGCCCGACGCAGGGCTCGAACTCACAAGCTGTGAGATCATGACCTGAGCCGAAGTCTCTTGCCCAACCAACTGAGCCACCCAGGCGCCCCGGAGGTCCCTTTTCTTAAGGGCACTGCTCCCATTCATGAGGGCTGCACCCTCATGACTCAGGCACCTCCCAGAAGCCCCACCTCTTAACACTATCACCTTGGGCATGAGGCTTTCAGCAGAGGAATTTGGGGGGAACGCACACATTTGATCTGTAACACCTAGTCCCAGCTCCTACAAAGGCTCTTAAGTCTGGACTCATCCCCATTTATAATGCGGCCCCTCCAGTTGACACAGATGTCACAGAGAATTATGTAGAATTAACACAGCAGGACAGTAGGCCTCAGAAAATTCTTAGTGTGCTATGGTGCTGGGATGCTTCGTTCATCTGTTCAAAGGTTAGGAAGCCTTCTGTGGCTCCGGCAGAAATGGGGGCTGCAGAAAGAGGTCTGGACCAAGTCAGGGAACCTGACAGCAAGCTGTATATCCTTTGCTTTGTCCTACATTTGGGGGATTTATATCTCGTCCACTCAAGAGAAACATAAAAGCCTCTCCTCTGCTATGGCAGCCACTGAAATCGCAGACCGATTGCTTAGCAACAGATCAGACATCCGGCCTTAAAACAAAACCCTCTCAAGTAATGGAGAGCCAACAGCTTCTGACCTTGACCTCAGCCACTGCGGCAAGGAAGCAGCCCTAGACCGGGTGCTCTGCTGGCCCTGGCTGCGTCTGACTCACCTGCAAAGTCCAGTGCCCAACAGGGCTCCGTGCTTAATGGCTGAGAGAACTCAGGGTGGAGAGATCCGAGCACGCGAAGAGGGGCCGTGGAAGTAAAATTGGAGAAAATGGACCCTGATGCGCGCTAACCGAACCCCTCGGAAGAACGAGGGGTTCCCGTGTTAGAGCAGGTGGCGAGAGCCAAGGCTGCCATCCCCACTCGCCCACTCGTTCAAGTCCGACTGTGGGTGCAGGGCCGTGAGCCCTGGGGTTCCTAGAACCGCCCAGATAGCATTTGCGTGCTGTTGGGGCCACCCGGCGTCACACGGTATATGCTCCCATCACCTAGACCAAGAGTCAGGTGGTGCAGTCAGGTGGCATGTTGTCCCGGTGGGGCAGGTGTGCAGAGTGCGGGTGCCCAAGGACTGTCACGGGCCATCAGTGCTGCTGCCCTGACAGCTGGCCATGCTGGCCTGTGATTCTGGGAAGAAAAGGACGCTCCCCAGCTCAGGGAATTAGGGAAAGGACGGAAGAGAATCTTCTACTGGGAAGAAAATAATTACACATGGGGTTTAGCTTTTCCCGAGAACGAGCAAAGATTTCATTGCCTGTTGTTTGGAAGCTTCTGGAGCTCCTGTGCACTTCTTGCGTGGCTCCACTGTGATGATGAGACGCTGGGCTGGTGGTTCTCCATTGTCCCCACACTGGTGGCTGCGTGCCCCCCTCCCTCCCCCAGGCTGCACTGGGCTGGGCTGGTGCCCTCCAGGACATTCTCACGGGCAGCCAGGATTGAAGAAGGGCATCGTAGCTGAGTCTGGCTGTCCCTCCGTGGACAGAGTCTGCTTTGTAAAACAGTCAGAAGAAGACACTGATATAATAAACGCTATTTTCTTAAAGGGGCAGATTCAGGAGACTTGGTTGCTGTTTGGGTTTTCTCCTTCCCCTCTTACAAAATTGCACCTGCTGTTTTTGGCTGATTGTGTGCACGGAGCCTCGGATGGAGAATTTAAAACATCCTTTCTCCTTGTTCATCTACGGCTCCCCGCTGTTTTAAAAACAGTTCCTTCTTCTTAAATAGTAAGACGAGGGGTAGCTGGAGTTCGAGCTACAGAGGTGCGAGCGGCCAGCAGCCCTCTGCTTCTGAGCAGTAAGGCTCCATCATGCCACCCAGTGGCTCTTCCAGTGCACCCACTGGTGCTCATTAGGCAGTGGGACCCAGGTAGTTCCTCCCGTTCCACCCCCCACCCCCACCCCCCGTGCCCAGGGCGGGCCAGAGATGCGCGTGCACAAGGTCATAGAATGTTTCGAGTTACTGATGATACCGCGTCCGCTTTCAGGGAACTTCAGTCTGTGACGGGAGACCCCGGATGAGACTTTCCCCAGCAACTTCAGTCAAAAGTGCCACTTCACGTCCCCTCCAGGCATCCAGACTGAGGATGCTGGCTGCAGGGAGAAGCCGTGGCTCTCCGTGGCCACCTGGCCCGCTCACTGGGGCAGGCCAGAGGGTGGGGAGGGCCGGGAAGGACCTTGAGCCCAGGACGGAATTTAGCAAAGCCTCCTTGTCCACGTTGACCTCCTTTCACAATCCCTCCTGCCTCCGTGGGACCGTCTGTGCATTAGTGGCCACCCAGTAGCTGCTTCTCCCTCAGAGTGCAGAAGTTTCTAGAAGCAGATGAGCAGATGGGAGGACAGGTGCACATGCTCAGCCCTGAGCCTGGCACATAGCCAGCGCTCTGAAGAGACTCCTTACTTCTTACTGCTGATTCACTGCGATGGTCTCATGTAAAATCTTAAATGCTTATTTTTTTAAATGCTTATATTTTTTGAGGGAAGGGGAGGCATAGAGAGAGGACGGGACAGAGGATCTGAAGCAGGCTCCAGGCTCTGAGCTGTCAGCACGGAGCCCAGTGCGGGGCTCGAACTCCTGAACCGCGAGATCATGACCTGAGCCAAAGTCAGACGCTTAACCAACGGAGCCACCCAGGCACCCGGTCTCACATGTAATCTTGAACGTTCTTATAGAAGTACTGGGACAGAACACCTCTGGGATAGAAGTCCCCAGACTTCAGGGGTCTCCCCTGCAGGGACGTCTAGAGGGCCCATCCCCCAAGCATCAGCCCCAGAACAGGGCAGGCCCGTCCTTTCCACCGGCATGCGCGGGGCCTCCCTGACCGTGTGGACGCGGTTTTGTGTCCGTCTCCCCCGCAGAGATCTACTGCTGTGGCCTGCTCAGCCCCAGGAAGAGTGACTGCACCGGCCTGCCCCCGTCCATGCTGAGCAACCCGGCCACCCCCCCGGCCCGGGGCCAGCACCGCATCAAGATGAAGGGGAACATGTCTCTGATCTGCTGGTACAACAAAGGGCCCTTCCGCTTCCTGACCAATGCCTACTCGCCCGTGCAGCAAGGTGGGCCCGCAGGGGGGGCTGGGGAGGAGGAGGGGTTTGTGCAGCTCAGGTGTCCGGTGACCCCATCACTGTGAGCTTCTGGGCCGGGGACTCGGTGCCACTGCACCTGACTGGTGGCGGGGGTGGGGGGGCGACACCGGCTCCCCGTTGCTTGTCGGAGGCCGAGAGAAACAGGAAGCGACCAGGGTGGGGTCCGCAGGCCGCCAGGGTTGTCTGTGGTCGCTCTGAGTGCTGTATGTGGCCAGCACTCACGTG
The DNA here is from genome assembly GCF_028018385.1 of Neofelis nebulosa. Classification (NCBI taxonomy): domain Eukaryota; kingdom Metazoa; phylum Chordata; class Mammalia; order Carnivora; family Felidae; genus Neofelis; species Neofelis nebulosa. The sequence goes on along the minus strand of NC_080794.1, from coordinate 1,714,911 downwards.
GTCACCTCGGCATCGAGGATCTGTTCTGACGGGAGGGGAAAACATCAGCTGTTTTTTTATTGGTTCGGCGTCTTCCTCCGAGATGAGCCACTAGGATTTGGGGGTGGTCAGGTGATTCTGTCATCAATTTTCCTCGGGGTCTAAAATCCCTAAGGCGTCTACAGTTAAAGTAACTACAGTCTCCACCTCTTTAAGCCACTGACAGGGGAACTCAGATGACAGAGGGCGCCTCACCGAAATTGTCCCGTCGCGTCGTGTACTTGCAAATCCCCTATAGTTGTCTGTATCAAGACATGTTTCCCCTTTCCTGCTGAAGGAACGCTGCGGGGCGCTCGGTTGTGTGGGAGGGGTGTCTGTGTGTGTGATCGGTGTGCACGTGTGGTGTATGTGAATGTGTGTCTCGTGTGTGTGTGTGTGTGTGTGTGTGCTTAATTAATGTCTGTTCGTTTATTCCCACCCCCCACCCCGCACACACACCTAGGCTCTGTTACATTTCAGTGGAGATGACAGTCTAGGGACCCGAACCCACGGGACTCGGGGTTAAGGAGGTATGGAACGCCACCCGTCACTGTGTCACTGTGTCAAGGGCACTCGGGGGAGGTGTTTGAAATTGACCTTGCAAGCCAAAGGGCGAGTTTGAATTGGACTTCCACACTCTGGTGATTGGACAAGGGCTCTCACACGGAGAATGTTCGAGAATAGGGCGTAGGAGCCACCTCCCTCCAAATTATGCGTGACAAGTTGCAAAGCTTGCGATAGGATTTAAGAGGACAGGGCCTTAAAAGCCCCAATCTCAAAGGTTGGGAGGCTTACATCCATCGTCAAGGGAACCAGCAAGGAGGATATTTGATGGGGAAGAAGAGGAAATTGGTAGGGTTGATTTTTAAGTATTCTAAAACTTACTGTTTGTCTTTCCTTCAGTTATAGTTTCCGTTTCTAAAGTATTCGGTTACAAATCACAAAGTCCCCATTCTGAGACACCCTTAAAAAGCCCAGGTCGTATGCCTTTGGCGTGGCCCCGGCCCCTCCCGCAGCGCCTCTGGAAGCTTCCCAGGGTGGATGGCATGGGCACCTGTGAGCCAGGCCCGCCCTGGAGCAGACAGAGCCCCATGGGTGGGCTCCCAGGAGGCGCCAGGAGGCAGGGAGGCAGCGTGGAGAGTGGCAGCTGGGTGGCCACAGGAAATCTTTTTATTCACATTTTAGAGTATTTGTTTTCGTGTTTGTTTATTTAGAAGAAAAGGAGGACACAAGCGGGGAAGGGGCAGAGGGGTAGAGAGAGAGAGAGAGAGAGACAGAGCGTGAGCAGGGGAGGGGCAGAGAGAGCGAGAGAGGGAGACACAGAATCCGAAACAGGCTCCAGGCTCTGAGCGGTCAGCACAGAGCCCGATGCGGGGCTCGAACTCGTGAACCACAAGATCATGACCTGAGCCGAAGTCGGACGCTCAACCGACTGGGCCACCCAGGCACCCCCTCCACTCCCTGTTTTATGTCAGGATAGCCAGGCAGGGTGGGGAGGCGCACATTTGTCCGACGGGGGGGTTTATCGTCTCTGTTCTCCTCAGGAGTGATCATCAAGAGGAAGACTGGGGAGATCCCCTGCCCCTTGGCCGTGGAGGCGTTCGCTGCTCACCTTAGCTACATCTGCAAATACGACGACAAGTACAGCAAGTAAGTGGAGGCAGCCGCGGGGCTCACCGGCACGGCATGGAGATTGGTGGGTGGTCAGCAGTGCCCCGGTGTCCGAGTGGACAGATGTAGCCCCTGTGAGACAAAATCCTGAGCCCCGTCCTGGTCTTCCAGGCTCACCCGCACAGCCCCCTCACTTGTGGGCGCCCTGCCTCCTTCCCTGTCACCCTTGCCCTTGGACGCCCTTCCCTCCGCTCACCCGGGGCTTGCCATCTCTCAGCACTCAGCGCAGAGCCTGCTCCCTCTGTCCCCTGCCCAGACCGCTCTCCTCCCCCACCCCGGCACCCACGGACCACGCAGCATCAGCCCCCGGTGTCCACACGCTGGGCCCCGTGTTCTCCAGCCCAGGTTACTGAGCTGTTTCACCTCTGGGTACCTGCTCTGGGGGTGGCCTCGTCTGAAGCACACGCGTAGCATAGACGGGATGCGTCACCCATGGCGCGGTGACAGGAGCTCGGGAGTGATGGCTGGTGAACCTGAGCAGGACTCTGAAATTGGTAGGGTTGAGCCTCCCAGCCTAGAATGAGGCTGGAGGAACCCCCAAAAGGCAGGTGGGCGCTTACTCCGCCCACTTGGAGGGTAACGTGTTGGGCTTCTCCGTGGCAGAGAAAACCGAGGACCCGGTTCCCCCTGGAAAACTCAGCCCAGGTTCGAAAGGCAGCCCCACGCCACCGGGAGTCATTGAACAAATGTTTACCGCGTGCTCTGCTCAGCACCTGCTGAGTCCGTGAGGTTATTACAGAGAAATCTGCATTTGTATCGCAGACGCGTTGGGTCCGCTCTGCGCCGGCCGTGGCGGGGATGCTGACCCTCAGGCACGCCTGGGGGGGTGGGGCAGAGACAAACGTGCAGATGGGAGGACACGGCGTGGGCCCGAGTCCGAGTCGTAAGCCGGCTCTTGGCCCTGGAGGGACACCATCCTCCGTCTCGGGGCAGAGGCCTCCCTGACGTGACATCCGTCCTGGATCCGAAGGGAAGGCGGGGGTGGCCAGGAGACGTGCCCTCGGGAGGAAGGGGACGCATCGCAGGGGCCTGCAGCTGAGGGTGTACTTGACCTTGGGGAATGGAAGCAGTTCAGGATGCACGGGACGCGGCAGCCGAGAGGGTCCCTTAGCAAAGAGGGAAGCCCCCCAGGCCCTCTTCCCTTGGAGCTTCTGAGCCATCGGAGGCCGGGCTCCCGGGTTCGGCATCTCTTCTGGTGGCTTCCTCCCGCCGCACCTAATCCTCTGCTAGGAATTGTCTTCATCTTCTTTGTCTTAAGTGAAGCTGACCGTGACTAAGCTGCAGTGAGAGCTGACCCCCCCGGCCCGGTTCCTACCCCCGCGGCCCCCCTGCGGTGGCCTTGACCGTGATGGGGCCTTTTGGGGGAACATCTCCCCTGACCCGGGCGCCCACGAACCATCCGGCTGAGCCTTTCTTACTCCTCCGCCCCCGCAGGTATTTCATTTCTCATAAACCAAACAAGACCTGGCAACAGGTGTTCTGGTTCGCCATCAGCATCGCGATCAATAACGCCTACATCCTGTACAAGATGTCAGACGCCTACCACGTGAAGAGGTACAGCCGGGCACAGTTCGGCGAGAGACTGGTGAGGGAGCTGCTGGGTCTGGAGGAAGCCTCCCCAGCCCACTGATGCCAGGCGGCCAGGCCTAAGTGAGGACCAGGTCCGGGAGGCCGGAGGAGGGAGGGAACGGGCCATTCTGACCTGCCCAGCCAGAGCCCTGCGGGTGCCCCCCCCCACCCCCCTCCCCGGGGGTGGCCCCAGCCCGGAGGGGTGCCCACGGCTTCCACGGGGACCAGGGTGGGCCTGGTCAGAGGACGGCTGCCCGTCCCGGTTCCCATTCGAAGAAGAGCATGTCCTCCCTCCAGAAGCGGCCACCCACCCGGTGCCGGGGCGGGCGCTGCACCCAGACTCCACGTGCCGGCGGGCGCGCTGTCCGTGGCATTGGCCCAGCAGGGCGCTGCCTCCTCGTGACACCCGTGGAGCTCAGCTCGGTACAGGGGCCCTGGGAAGGCTGTTGCCGCCGGAGGCGCCAGGGATGGGATGAGCCGTAGCACGTCCTGCTAGAAATGCCTGCTCTGTAAAGACGTAAAGACGTTTGTGACGCGGTTCAGTTTCCTGCCGTGTCCCGATGGTGACCAAGGCAAGCAGAGGTGGGGCTGTGCACCGCTAAGGCCGTGCCGGTGTGGACAGGAGACCCGAGCGTCGCCCCGCACCTGCCTCACGCAGGCGGCTTGGAACGGGCCTCCTGGAACAAGGAACGCAAACTGGGTGCCATTGACACGCAGGGATGAAATGGGGCAGCGATTGCCCGTTCTGAGTCAAGGATGAGGCGTTCCTAACTCATTTCATCTCCCTGGCTGGTGGACGGGGGAAAGAGGGAAAATGCCAACGGAATCGCAGTGACGTGTGATGCTGTTTTTTATTTTTCAATATATCTTCAGGTTATTTTCTTACCGTTGCTTAAGATCTTCTGTAAAAGGAAAATGTCCCCCTTCTTTTCCGCCCCCTCCCTTCGCCCCAGCCGTGGCTGTTTGCGTGGTCACAGTTCGGTATTCTGGGCCCTGTGACTGTGCCAGGACCGGAAAGGGCAGCTTGCTCCCAGAACGGACGTGCTTCCACTCCATCAAGGAGCACGGGGGGCCCTGTGGGCCTTAAGCGTTGCCGTAGACCTGATCGTCGGCAGAATCAGTTGTTTGGGAAAACAAGGGGCATTGCTGCAACGCACGCCAACACGTCTGGGGGTGACACTGGCCAATTCTCGCGCCCCATGTGTGGTCACCTGGCTGGGTGTGCCCTCTGACCCCATTGCCCCAGAGCCCCGCGGCTGGCACGGGCAGACCCGGGAAGGTGACCGGGTGACCAGCTTTGTTGGGGGCGATCTCCCCGTAGGACCGCGAGAAGTACATGCCAAGGCCGCTGGCATCTGGGGCTCCTGCGCCCAGGTCCGCGTGTCTCCAGGGGAGACCAGGGCCAGGGTGATTCCCCTGGTCTGACCGTCCCCCGCAGACAAGAAACGAGCGATTCCTGGAGTTACACGATCCCCCTGCAGCCTGGTTTACGTAGCCCCCTCATTTTTTTTTTTTTTTTTTTTTTTTTTAACAAATGCAAAATCTATTCTACTCAGGCTTTGGGACGTTTTTCCTTGTTCACACTCAGTTAATTAAACGTGTTGCTGGCCGCATGCTCCTGAACTCCACGCCATTCCTGCAGCCTGCGTTCGTGATGATCCCCCTCGCCCTGTGGTTTGAATTCGACGCCACGGATTGTAGGCCAAATTTTAAATTGTGTTTCCAAACACCTTCGCCGTGTCCTTTAATTGGATTGAAAGCACTTTTACCACATGGAGAAATATATTTTTAATTTGTGATGCTTTTCTACAAGGTCCACTATTTCTGAGTTTAATGTGTTTCCAACACTTAGGGAGACTCTAATGAAAGCTGATGAAGTTTCTTTTCTGTCCAAATAAGTAAAAGAAAAAATAAAAGTCTATTTAGATGCTGATCCTTTGCGAATATGTGAGTTTGTTTCAATGGTCAGGGACAAGGAGCGCCTGGCTAGCTTCGTGGGTAGAGCACGCGGCTCTTGATCGTGGGGTCGTGAGTTCGAGCCCCACGCTGGGTGTCGCGTATGCTTACTAAAAAAAAATAAAAGATCAGGGACAAAACCACGGGCTACTCTTTTAAGACTTCTTGGTGTGTGAGCTAGTGTGCATGATCTTAAACTGTTTTTAGCGTCCTATGCCCCTGAGCAGTTTAAAAAAGAAATTCAGTTAAGTCTTGACTTAGAGAAATAGATATCGATACCCTGGTCCTGTGAGTCAAGCTGTATCTTGGGTGCCTGTGCCATTGAAGAAAACTCCCACCTGCCTTCCAGATGGGGGATTCCTCCTCCCTTCTGCCAGTTTCCATGGTCGTCCGCATTAACCCAGAGAGACGCTCTTGCGACAGGCCGGTGGGTGGCTTTGCGTTACCGAGTAATTAGAGGGGACTTACACCAGTTTAGCGCTCTGGTTTTTAAACGGTAACCACCTGTTTTCAGATACGTGCTTGAAGCAGACGGCAGTTCCGCCGGGGGTCTCTTGGAGCCCCTGCAACGCCGGGATGAGTTTCTGTTCTTCCGGAAGGAGGACAGAGGGACCTAGAGTACTGATTAGGAAAGCCTGTAGGACCCCGTCCTGCAGATGTGAGTCTGAGAGCCTTGGAGAATTGCTCCAGTTCAAATCCACCTGGCTCCAGTATTTCCAAGGGTTGGAGAGACTGGTTGCCCCTGGATTGGCTCAGTTAGTAGCTGGCCACTGCTGGGGTCTGGGGAGGGCCCAATAAGTGTTTCTCACCACGGGGGGGGGGTGGGCAGCAGGTGGCATCCCGAGGCCAGCCACCGCTGTGGGATGTCTTTGCTACAGAGTCTGAAAAAGAAAATCAGAACAAGGAGCATCCCGACCCTTACGGAGAATAAAACAACAAATACCTAGAAGCTTCTCCAGAGCAAAGCTCTGTTAGGCCAAATGCACTGAGCTTCACGTGGTTTGGGCCGCAGTCCCAGGGCAGCGGCTATATTTAGAATCGGGTAAGGTAATCCTTCAGGGAACTGAACGTGGGTGAGTTTCTGTTTGTATTTGCTGCCTTCCTTCCCGGTTTCTCTGTTTCATTCACATTGTCTCTTGTCCCCACACTCTGCTTCCTAAAAAGCCTCAAGTTTGAGCAAGGTCTGACTGTAGTCAATGGAACATTATAATACTAAGGTCATATTTCAGAACTCAAGTGGGTTATTGGGGTGGCTCAGTCGGTTAAGCATCCGACTCCTGGTTTTGCCTCGGGTCGTGATCTCACGGTTTGTGGGTTCAAGCCCCATGTCGGGCTCCACGCTGACAGCACATAGCCTGTTTGGGATTTTCTCTTTTTTCCTCTCTCTCTCTCTCTCTCCTTCTGGCCCGCCCCCACTTAGTCTCTGTTGGTCTCTCAAAATAAGTTTAAAAAAAAAAACCTCAAATGAGTTACATAGGAAAACTTTGGTGTCTGGATCATTCTGGACAAGGACATTCAGTTTATTGACTCCATTAGACAAGGCCCGGCCACCAGAATCGAATGAACTCTACAGCTGTGCCAGAGAAGAAGTTCACAGTTGCCAGGAGCCTGGAAGGCTCTGGCTCATCGTGTGTGGCCATGCACCGCCATTGTCCTGGGTTCTGGGTTCCTCAGGGAACCCAGTCTCAGCACCAGGCAGTGAGGGAGGCAGGCAGACCCACCCATGCCCCCTCTGAAATGTGGGGCACTTGACCCCGGCGGGCACCAGATGCACCCGGTGAGGCAGATTCTAGGAAAGACAGAATCGCATCCTCCAAAGAGGCTGAAGCCAGACCATATCTGACCAAAAATTGCCTATTTGCCATGCAGCCAATTATGCATAAGCTTCTCTGGAAAGCACTGGCCCTGAGAGCCAATTCGACCTCAGTGTTTCTGGAACGTGCTGCACCACACGTGAGCAGCTAGTCAAAAAGGGGTCCTACGAGAAGTCCTAGCCAAGCGAAAAGAAAGTTTCTCATCTCCTAAGTACCAATCTGCAGCTACAAAATTTTTATTCCTTCCATTCCCCCTGTGGCTTATACTTGGTTCTAATTTTCTCCAAGGAAATGGGGTACTGACCTCTTTCTCCAACCTGACAGCTGGTGTGAGGGTTTGCTTGCCCCCAGTTAGCTTCTAATGTCCCACACTCCTCCACTAGGAAAGAGCCACAACTTTAGCAAAAGCAGCGCTAGAAAAAAACATTCACTGGGAAGATGAGATTTTAGCTACTTTAATTAGCTTTTTCACTAGCCCTGGCCGTCTTTTTAAAAATGCGTCTGTTCCTCAAAAAATTCAACATAATACTACCAGGTGTGCCTGGCTGGTTCAATCAGTAGAGCATGTGACTCTTGATCTCAGGGTCATGAGTTCAAGCCCCGCCTTGGGCCTAGAGATTACTTAAGAAAAAAAAAAATTACTGGATGATCTAGCAATCCTTTTTTAAATTTAATTCTTTTTTAATGTTTATTTTTGAAAGAGAGAGAGAGAGATACAGAGTGTGAGTGGGGGAGGGGCAGAGAGAGAGAGGGAGACACAGAATCCGAAGCAGGCTCCAGGCTCCGAGCTCTGGGCTCTCAGCACAGAGCCCGACACGGGGCTTGAACTCCCAAACCGCGAGATCATGACCCGAGTCGAAGTTGGACACTTAACCGACTGAGCCACCCAGGCGCCCCTGGCAATTCTGCTTCCGGGTATTTATCGAAAGAAAATGAAAACGCTAATTTGAAAAGGTATATGCAGCCTCATGTTCATTGCAGCATTATTTATGATAGCCAAGACGTAGAAACAACCTAAGTGTCCATCAGTGAATGAATGGATAAAGATGTGGTGTGTATGTGTGTGTGTGTGTGTGTATACATATATATGTGTGTATATATATACATATATATGTGTGTATATATATACGTATGTATACACATAAATATATATACATACGTATATACGTGTATACATATAAATAATATTCCATTGCACATACATATACATATATATGTATGTGCAATGGAATATTACATTATTTAATGTTTAAGAAGAATGAAACCCTTCCATTTGTGACGACACGGATGGACCTCGAGGAAATTAATGCTAAGTGAGCTGAGTCAGAGAAAAGCAGATATTGTACGATCTCTCCTACATGTGGAATCCAGAAAAATATACATATACAGTATATAGAAAACTAAGCTCGTAGAGAACAGATTGGTAGTTGCCAGAGGTAGGGGAAGGGGGTTGGGAGAAATGAGTTGAACTGCTTGGTTTTTTTTAGTTAAATTGATACCAAAAAAAAACCCCAAAAAACAAAAAACCATCTAGTTTCATACTTGAGAGCTGCCTCCCCGGGATAGAATATAGAAGGAGTGAACAAAAGAAGGAAGAAGGAGATGTGGTTTCTATTATTTTAATAGATTAGAAAGAACAGAACAGTTGTATTCATTTTTTAGGTAGAAATTTAAGATCTGGAGTGGTGGGATTGTGGGATTTTTTAAATTATTATTATTATTAGTGAGGCATTTTGGAGTCATTAATGCCATACATAGTCTATTGTGGCTTTTTAAAGTGTGTCCCCTCATCAATGCTTATCAGTGCTTATCAATAGAAGTACAGTGTCCAAAGTGGGACAAATGCTGTTTTAGTTCCTGTCCCCGTCAAGCCGTGAGTCTAGTCCTGCCCACCATCCTACAAGAAGAGACTTTGACCAGTGAGGGGGTCCCGGAGGCTAGGACAGTGGGTCCACATAGAAACCAAATGGTAAGAGGGGCGGTTGGGAAAACAGGGCGATTAGCTTGGTTGGTGAAGCACTGACTCAGGAGGGAACGTGACATTTGTCTCTGGACTGCCTAGTCCCCTTCTCCATGTGGTGCACGTCACCAGGCTTCCGCTCAGTGGGGAAAGCAATTTCCAATGCGTACAGCTGCCCAACATTGGGACAGGACACCCCAGAATGCAGGGAACGCTCTGTCAGTTCCCGGATGTCTCCAGCCAGGGGCAGCTCTCAACACAGGAAGGTCCCGGAGGACATCCTGTGGGCAGGAGGTGGCCTTAACTCCGGGCTGTGGGCTGGAGCGGGACACCCCTGCTGGCAGCTGTCATCTTAACTGAGGAGGAGCGGAAAATAGCCATGAATCGAAGCCCTGACTCGTGGGCTCCTGGGGAGAGGTGATTTGGGATGAAGAAGGAACAAAATTACAAAGACGACTGCCTCTCTCCAGAGGATGCCGGCAGCCAGCTCCCAGCCGCTCACCTTCTTCCTCTTCCTCAGGTGGGGGTCCACTGACCCCAAGTTCAAGGGCACCAGCCATCAGCAACAGGGAAATCCCTGCCAAAGAATCTGGGAAGATTGCCGTTTTATTTGAAAATGCCTTTGCACCATTCCATTATTTTGCTTTTCCTTACAGTTTTCAGTTAAGAATCTTTAGGAGGGGGGCGCCTGGGTGGCTCCGTCAGTTAAGCAGCAGACTTCGGCTCAGGTCATAATCTCGCGGTCTGTGGGTTCGAGCCCCGTGTCCTGCTCTTTTGCTAACAGCTCAGAGCCTGGAGCCTGCTTCGGATTCTGGGTCTCCCTCTCTCTCTGCCCTTCCCCCACTCATGCTCCGTCTCTCAAATAATAAACATTAAAGTTTTTAAAAAAGAATCTTTAGGAAGAAATTTGTAATCTCGTGAACTGCACATATGTAGCCCTCAGGGGACGTCACACAACTACGTCCCCATCCCTTTTGTGAAGATAAAGCCTACCCTTTTGTCAAGACTTTGATTTCACCCTAAGACATGCTTGCAATACATTTTTACAAATTTTGTATGCCATGAGCTAATTTCTGAGTTCTAAAATGTGAAGTATGGCATATACATACATACATACGTGTGCATATATATATATATATATATATAGTGTAATTCAGACTTCTCATGTGATTTTTCTTCAGTTTGTCTACAGTCAGCAACTTTGAAATACAATCAAATATATTGCATTTGCGGGGCGCCTGGGTGGCTCAGTGGGTGGAGCGTCCGACTTCCGCTCAGGTCATGATCTCACAGTCCGTAAGTTCGAGCCCCGCGTCGGGCTCTGTGCTGACAGCTCGGAGCCTGGAGCCTGCTTCGGATTCTGCGCCTCCCTCTCCGCCCCTCCCCTGCTCATGCTCTGTCTCTGTCTCGAAAATAAATAAAAACATTCAAAAAAAACCTTTTTAAATACATTGCATTTGCTTCTCTCTGGTGGTTTCTTCTGGGGGAGGGAGGGTATGATGAAGGAAATTCGTGAAAAGCATCATAGGATCTGTTGCCAGACTAGTAGAAGAGGTTGGGCAAAGCCTGGCGAGCCCACCCTAGGGACGCTCCCAAAGGAAAAGAGTGTTGGCAGATAAGGGGGCCCCGGGGGCCGCAGGCATGTCTGGACACAGCCTTCTCAACTCTGCTGCTAATCCTGGGGAAAGTCAGAGGGGTTCCCGTGGGGGCCTCCTCAGGCTGCCCCTCCCATCGTTCATGTTGGGGGTGGGGGGCAAGTGGGAACAAAGGGTCTCTACCCATCAGAGGCCGGATTGTGCAGCCTGCCACTTGTCAGCTGCTGCCATCACCACAGCCTGTCATTCTCCTCCCCCTTTCCAGAAGGTTCTAGAATTGGACGCATGAAACGGGGGTGAAGTTTCTCAGAAGTTAGGTCCTTGTGAACGAGGGAAAATGGGAGGTGGTAGGCGTGGGGGCATCAACAAAACACAGGGACCGTGACTTTGGCTTTGGTGGCGATATCCTACAAGGCCACAAGAGGGGGCTCGTCGGGAACACAGAAAATATTTATGAGGGACGAAATGTCAGATCCCAGTTTCCAGTCTTCTTTTGACACATCACAGAAGAATGGAAAGATTTGGAGAAGCGTGTGCTTGTCAACTTAAAATCCGAATTAAAACATCCTCACCGCACATACTTGGCAACATCTTAATTTTTGAGAGAGAGGGAGAGAGAGAGAGCGGGGGGGCGGGCAGAGAGAAGGGGGGACAGAGGATCTGAAGCAGGTTCGTGCCGACGGCAGAGAGCCCAGTGCGGGGCTCAAACTCAAACCTTGAGATCATGACCTGAGCCAAAGTCAGACGCTTAACTGACTGCCACCCAGGCGCCCTGCTCGCCAAATGTTTTAGTAAGTGATGAATTTGTCTTTATTTCATGATGTCTTGTTGACCCCTGATGTGATTATTTTTTGACCTCCACTATCTTTGTATCCCTCCCTCCATTTTTCCTTTCTACATCTCTCTGCCTCTGACTCCTCTCTCTTCCCCTCTCCATTTTCTCCACCCTCTTCTACTCTCCCCTTCTCCCCTCTCTCTGCCCCTTCCTTCCCTCCTCCCTTTACCTCACATAACTTTGGTGAGCCCTGAAGTCGTTCCCTGATTGTCCTCTCTGAGCACAGGGGACATTGTGGGATATTCCTGCTCTCTCTGGGTTCTTCCTTTCTGTTCTCTCGTATCCTGGTTTTCAAGTCTCACTGCCCCACAAGGACTCTTACCTCCTCTCAAGTAGGGGTGGGGGGCGTGACCCTCTGTACCAAAGACATGAGGGCAAGACACCCCAGAAAGAAGACATCCAACAAGGTGGGGCGCCTGGGTGGCTCAGTAGTTGAGCATCCGACTTCAGCTCAGGTCATGATCTCACGGCTCATGAGTTCGAGCCCCGTGTCGGGATCTGTGCTGACCGCTCAGAGCCTGAAGCCTGCTTCAGATTCTGTGTTTCCCTCCTCTCTTCCCCTCCCCCACTCACACTCTGTCTCTCTCAAGAATAAATAAACATTAAAAAAAAAAAAGACTTCAACAAGGAGACAGAAGACCCTTTATAGCCGGGAATGGATGACAAAATTTATTTTACTGATACTAGGGTCCCAGCCTTCCCTGCTGTCTCTTGGGGCTCATGGGACTACTCAGAAAAGCTAACAGCTGCTTTCTTTTTTTTTTTTTTTTTTTTTTTTTTTTTAATTTTTTTTTTCAACGTTTTTTATTTATTTTTGGGACAGAGAGAGACAGAGCATGAACGGGGGAGGGGCAGAGAGAGAGGGAGACACAGAATCGGAAACAGGCTCCAGGCTCCGAGCCATCAGCCCAGAGCCTGACGCGGGGCTCGAACTCACGGACCGCGAGATCGTGACCTGGCTGAAGTCGGACGCTTAACCGACTGCGCCACCCAGGCGCCCCCAGCTAACAGCTGCTTTCTGGTTTGAGAGAGAGGAAAGCTGAAGGAAAGCGGAATAAAAGCCATTCATTGAAGAAACTTTTATTGAACTCTTCTAATCTACTAGCTACTGGGGGCGAACAAGAATGCTCTCTTCCATCATGGGTTGTCAAACAGTGGGAGACACACACACACACACACACACACAAATACCTCGTGACCAGAATAATAATAGTATGTTAAAAAAATAATCAAAGAATGGGGTACCTGGGTGGTTCAGTTGGTTTAGCATCTGATTGTTTTTTCTTTTTAAGTTTATTCGTTTTGAGAGAGAGAGAGAGAGAGGGAGAGGGAGAGGCAGAGAGAGCGAGAGAGAGAATCCCAAGCAGGCTCCAAGCTGTCAGCACAGAGCCCAAGGCAGGGCTCAGACTCATGAAATGTGAGACCTTTGGCTCATGACCTGAGCCAAAGTCAGACACTTGACCGACTGAGCCACCCAGGCGCCCCAAGCATCTGACTCTTGATTTCAGCTCAGGTCGTGATCTCATGGTTCGTGGGTTCGAGCTCCATATCGGGCTCCATGCTGATAGTGCAGTGCCTGCTTAGAATTCTCTCTCTCTCTCCCTTTGCCCCTCCCCACCCTCAAACTATATTAGCTTTTTTTTTTTTAAATTAAGAAACAATGACTATATTTTCTCACCCACAAATGGGGATACATTGGCTGAACCGTGTTCTGTCACTGGGGTAGCATATTTTTATAGGATTTATTACAGGAGATCTATATGGGCCAGAGAGATGTCAGGTGTGAATATGACTTCACAAAATGAATCGTGCTTGTTTCATGGAGTAAAACTGGGTGACACTGGTTCATCTTGGGCCGAAGGCTCTGGGATTTGCCATGGGGAGAGTCTTGGACTAATAGGTACAAGCCCAACAACTGTGCCCCAGTTTAATCACCCTGGCGCCACAGGGCAAGAGAACGTGAGATCCGTCCATGTTAAAACTTACGCTTAGAGAAGAAATATTCAATCTGGAGGGAGAAACCTGCTCCTGAAGGAGTCAAAGTCGATTGAACACGGATGCTCTGCACCAGGCACACCCTGATTAGGGGACAGTGGCCGACTCACCCTCCCTGTCCCCCTCCCCACCCTCTCCCAAGTCCCAGGAACTAGAAAAACATGGGGTAAGACTTGTCATCAAGACTCCCTCACCCGGTTGCCCCCGCCCTTAGCCACCTGACCTTGGACACCTTGTGGTAGCAGTCACTTTTTGGTCACATTCACCATCCAACAGGGGAAAAAGTCTAGAGACCATGAGTAATAAACCCCCAGTCGACACCCATGACCTGCAAGTATATTCATGGAGATAACGGGATGGAATATTTAAAAATCCAGAAGGATTGTTGCCCACGATTGGAGTTCTGGAAGGATGAAACGGAGGCGGCTTTGTCTGATCTCAACAGTGTTAGCATGAGAAAAAGAGGAATATTTAACAACCTGGTCTGACCTTCATTCAATCACCTTCCAGACCCAATTTTTGGTCTGCCGCCCCTCCCTCGCCCCGCGCTCCCCCCACTGCCCTCCCGAAATTTGTCCTCCTTTGAGATGACGCCTTTCCCATGTCGGTCCAGCAGAGGGCAGCAAAGTACACCTTATGAGCCTCAACGAAGGTGAACCGTACAGAGCCTTCGTTCAACAAGTATGTTCCGAGTTTGGGGTCCAGGGATTATTCTAGGCACTGTGGATACACAATAAATAGGACACACAAAGTCTCCACTGGTCCAGAGAAAGGAGAGAGACAATGCGCAAGTCATCAAGACCATAAACCATGATGCCATGGGGCCAGGAACGGGAAAGTCCTTGCTGCTGAATTCGGCATTCATTCAACCAGCAAATGTGTACTGGGTGCTGATTAGGCACCAGGCACTGGTAGAGACGCCTGACAAATCTCTGCCCTCCTGGGGCTTATGTTCTAGCAGTTGGGAGAGGACACAGGAGCCTTTTTAAAAGATGTCAGGTATGTGGAAGAAGAAGAAATAGGTTTTGCGGGATGCTGGGGTATGAGGCAGAGGGAGGGTCAGGTTAGGTTCAGAGGCTCAGATCAGAGAAAGTTCCAAGGAGGAAGTCAGTCGAGCAGCATCAGGGAGCCACTGCGGCTTATGCTCAGGCTTGCTGTGCTGGGATCATGTGGGGATGCCCGGCCCACCCCAGGCCAAGTCGGGGACCACTGGTCTAGAGCAAGCGGTGCCTGGGGCAGAGCAGGGCTGCAGGGCTGTGCAGGGCTGTCGTGGGGAGAGGAGGGGCTATGGTTAGAGAGGCCCCAAGAGGCCCAGCGGGACAAAGACGGTTGACTCCAGTGCTGCGGGAAAACCAAGAACATGAGCACAGACAAGCAAGGAGCAGTGAGGGGGGAGGAGGGGGGGGTTACCTGGCCTCAGGGATAAGGACAGGAAATGGTTACTAGACTAGGGGAGGGACGGGGAGGAGAGACGCGGAGGGAGAGGAAAGGGTGAAGGGTGGGGTGGGAGCAGCCTAAAGCCCATCATGCAGTGGGGCCAGGGGAATAAGTAGCCCCATATCTTTCTTCCTGCCCCTCAGGTCCTGCCATGCCCCCGGGGGGCCAAATCTGGGCAGAGGACTGAGAGGCTCCCCCAACCAGGGGGAGGGCGGGGAGCGGCTCCGCAGAGGGGTGTGCAGCCCCCGGGACCGCGCCGGGGGTGAGGGTGGGGGGAAGGTGGAAGGAAAGCAGGGCTGCAGTGTGTATGGAGCCCAGCTCTGGAGGGGCTGGGCTTCCAGGGCCTCCCCGGAGTACTGCCCGGAGGAGGCCGAAGGGCCCTGGCTTCTGATGTGAAAATGGGACCCTATCTGCTTCCGTTTGGGGGGCCGTCCCGAACAGCCAAGGGGAACGCAGAGTTGGTGGGTGGGACACGGGGCTCGGACGCGCCCGGAGGTTGCCAGAGGGCCGCACAGGGTTTGCAGCGGGTCCCCTGGAGTCCCTGCTGCTCGGCCGCGCAGTACCTGCGCTTCACGGGAGAGGGCAGCCTGGAACAGCAGGAAGGTCCTCCCGGGCCAGCCAGCCGTGCCCAGAGCCCAGGAGGCCCAGAGTCCAAGTGACCAGAAAGGCGGGGACGACCCTGGTGCAGGGGAGGTGTGCGGGACGGGGCGGTCTCCCTAGGCCCCACTCCTCCCCCCAGAGCAGGGAGCCAGACAGACCCAAGGAATCCCTGCTGGTCCTGTTCCGCCAACATGGCCTTGCCCGCTCCGTGGGGGTCCCAGGTATGTCACACGGTCAGCCTCTCCAGGGACAGGCTCTGCTCTTGTGGCTTCTGGGGTAAGAACACCTGCCTGGCTTCCTTCCCAAGGACCCGGTGATGACACTGGGGATGTGAACATCCGGGCACTGCTGTCCTCATTACCAGCACCACGGGCTCAGCCCGCTGAGTGACAAACCCAGGGCACACGGGAAGTCAGCACTGTCGCAGGCCACCTGCTCTCTGTCACCCAGTTCCTTGTACACAGGTGGGAGGTGGGTGCTGGTCCGAGGACAGTCCTGCAGCCCAGCCAGATGAGTCCTGCTTCTCACCTCACCAGGCCACCCGTGTCCACGGGGGCTCCAGCTCTGTCTGGTGCACCTGTCCCCCCTCTGGCCAAAGAAAGCCTAGCAAATAAGACATTAAATCCCTAATAAACTTGCTATAATTGCACATGCAGATGGATGCCGATAGAGAGATAGATAGAAAGCTGTTTTTGGGGGGCGCCTGGGGGACTCAGTCGGTTAAGCGTCCGACTTCGGCTCCGGTCCTGATCTCGCGATTTGCGTGTTCGGCCCCGCGTCGGGCTCTGTGCTGACAGCTCAGAGCCTGGAGCCGGCTTCGGGTTCTGTGTCACCCTCTCTCTCCGCCCCTCCTCTGCTCGTGATCTCTCAAAAATAAATAAATGTTAAAAAATAAATAAATAAAAAATAAAAAAGCAAGCAAGCCAGCTGTCTTTTTGCTAACATAAACTGTGCCTGAAGCTGGCCTGGGCGTCCCATTCTGGATCTTTTCTATTTCTGAGATCTCATCCTTAGCTTTCGGGGATGTTGTGGATCCAAAGCAACCAGGGTCCGGGCGGGGAGGGTCACCTGCGCAGGGAAGGCCTCCGGCGTCCACATGATGCCCTCTACTCCTGCTGCCTGTTGGCGGTCTTGATGTCCTGGGGATGCCCTGTGATGCCGCGTTGGCCGTAGGTGCCCGGAGGCCCAGCAGCCCTCCCTGCCCCTACAAGGCAGGTGGCCTTGCAGAGAGCTCCCCCTATCTAGATCTGAGGAGGTGGGAGGGGCAAACAGCTCCAAGACCTCCCCCACCTCCTCCTCCCCCTCTCCCTACCCAGCACACCGCTGGAACCCTAAGAGGTCAGCTGCTTCTGAAGTCTGCGTGCTTTAGCAGCCGCCCCTGTTTGTGGAGGGTGTTATCCTCGAGCTTTAGAAGAGGGGCTGCCTCCAGGTCAAAGCAAAACGTGTTCACAGAAGTGAGGATTCCAGCTATGCTGATCCGCAAAAAGTAGAGAGGAGCCTCCAGGCTGTTTCCACGGCAGCTGCGCCATTTTGCATTCTCAAGGAAGGTGCACGGGGCTCCAATTTCTGCACGTCCCCCGCCTCCCTCTCTGTCTTCTTTCTTCGATAACAGCCATCGCAGCAGGTGTGAAAGGGCATCCATCCCATGGTGGTCTCGGGTCGCATTGCCCCGACGGTTAGTGATGCCGGCCTTTGTTTCTCGTACACCTGTCGGTTGCCTGTGCGTCTTCTTTGGAGACCTTAAAAACAGAACGACCACAGGACCCAGCGATCGCTTCTGGGCATTTATTCAAAAGAACCGAATCCGGGCCTTCAAGGATTCGTGCTCACGTGCTCATGGCAGTGTTTTCCACAGCAGCCCAAGAGGTGGGGACAACCCAAATGTCCACCAACAGGCGAAGGAATAAAGAAAGCGGGGAATGTACACACGACGGAATACGATCCAACCTTTAAAATAAGAAAAGTCTGCAATACGTGACAACATGGATGAACCTTGAGGACATTATGCTGAGTGAAATAAGCCAGACGCAGAAAAGGCAAGTAATTCAGGACCCCACTTCTAAAGGCATGCCTCGGAGATATATATGGAGGGGGTCTCTTCCAGGACCACTGCAATCAAGCAAACGTCATAATTGGGTCAAATAAATTTTTTAGTGTCCCGGGGCATACAAAAGTTATGTTTACACTTCACAGGATGTTTACTACAGATTGTGGTCTATTAAATGTGCAATAGGATTATGTCTAAAAAAACTGGGTGGCTCAGTCGGTTAAGTGGCCGGCTTTGCTTCAGATCATGATCTCACGGGTTTGTGAGTTCAAGCCCCGAGTCGGGCTCTGTGCTGACAGCTCAGGGCCTGGAGCCTGGTTTGGATTCTGTGTCTCCCTCTGTCTCTCTCTGCCCCTCCCCGCCACCCCCACCGCTGTCTCCCTCTCCCCACCCCCCTCTCTCTCAAAAATACATAAACATTAAAAAAACAACGTACAGACCTTAATTTAAAAATACTTTATTGCTAAAAGTGCCGTCATCATCTGAGCTTTCCGCGAGTCGTAATCTTTTTTGCGAGGGGAGGGTCCCGCCTCGATGTTGTTGGCTGACTGATCAGGGTGGTGGCTGTTGAAGGCCGGGTGGCTGTGGCCATTTCTTAAGGCAACAACGAAGTTTGTCGCATCGATTGCCTCTTCTGTTCGAGGACGATTCCTCTGTGGCCCGTGATGCTGTTCGATAGCATTTTACCCCCAGTAGAACTTCTTGGAAAATCGGAGTGGATCCTCTCAAAACCTGCCGCTGCCTTCTCAACTAAGCTTATGTGATATTCTAAATCCCTTGTTGTCATTTCAACAGACTTCACAGCATCTTCACCGGGAGTGGACTCCAGCTCCAGAAGCCACTTTTCTCTGCTCGTCCCTAAGAAGCGACGCCTCATCCGTTCAAGTCTGATCATGAGAGGCAGCCCTTCAGTCCCGTCTTCGGGCTCCGCTTCTGAGTCCGGCTCTCTTGCTGTTTCCACATGTGCAGTGACTTCCTCCGCGGAAGTCTTGAACCTTCAGCCCGAAAAAAAAAAAAAACAAACAAACCCAAAAAACAACAACACCCAATATCTGCAAAGCGCAACAAGGCTAGATGTCATAAAACGAGGCATGCCCGTCGAAGGTGCATACGGCGGTCACGTTCACAGAATCAGAGGGGTTGGCGGTCGCCGGGGGCCGGGGGAGCGGAATGGGAAGTTACTAATCAATGAGCATAGAGTCTCCGTTACGCAGAATGAACACGTGCTAGAGATATCCTGTATAACTTGGTGCCTAACGTACTGCATTGACCTTTAAAAACCGGTTCGGGGGGTAGATCTTTTGTTGCGTCCTTACCACAAATAAAATAAAATCGAAAAAAAAAAAAAGAGCCATGAACCACGAGGGGTGTAGCCTGAGCGGCTGGAGGGGACCGTGGCCGGCAGCGAACGCCCCTTCCCGGCCATCAAGCCTGCGGGGGCCCGGCGCAGGCTGGCGGGAGAGATCCTCAAGCGTTTTGAGCGAAACAGATCCTGTCTCCATCGCCCTGAAATGGATCCAGGCTTCTGGGGACCTTCCCAGGGAACCCTACACTGACCCGGAGGGCCGTCCGTTCCGTGGCGACCTGGCGGCCTGCGTGTCATCAGGGCCTGGGGTTGTCGTGGTCTGGGAGCGGCTGGATGCGGTGAAGCCCGAGTGACGCTTGGGGAGACCATCCCTGCGGACTCCAAGCCTGGGGCCGTCCGTGGGGCCTTTTGCATCCAAGGTGTTAGAAGCATCATCCACGGTGGCAATTCCGTGGAGAGTGCGGAGAAGGAGACAGGCTTGTGGTTTCAGGCTGAGAAGCTGGGGGAGGAGGAGAGCCGGATCTCCAAGTGAACTAGATTTCCCGAGTGACAAGAAGCAGACCCCAATGCCTCGCCCACTCTGGATCCTCTTCCTGGCACGGGCAGGGGCCAGGCTGTAGCAAATCCATTCGTTTTTGAGAACTGCCTTAAATTTTTTTGGTTTTTTGTTTTTTTTTTTTTAACATTTAGTGTTGAGAGACAGAGACAGACAGAGCATGAGCAGGGGAGGGGCAGAGAGAGAGAGAGAGGGAGACACAGAATCCGAAGCAGGCTCCAGGCTCCGAGCTGTCGGCGCAGAGCCCGACGCGGGGCTCGAACCCATGAACTGCGAGATCATGACCTGAGCCGAAGTCGGACGCTCCACCGACTGAGCCACCCAGGCGCCCCCTGAGAACTTCCTTATAATCCGGAGGGGGACACGGAGCTCCCTGCACGGTATTATGCGCTACTCTCAGATTCAAATGTTTCGTCCGATAGAAAAGCAAATGAAGGAAAGACAGGAAGGAAAACGGAACCGTGAGCTGGTCCCATGGCGGCTGGACACGAAGCAGGCAGTTCGATTCCGCCCTTCGATGTCTGCCTGGCTTGGTCAATGAATCAGCAAGGTGTCTCATCTGTGCACAGGTCAGGCGCCCGGTGTGGAGCCAAGACATCTGTTTCTGGACATCTTCGGTACGAGGATAAACAAACGGCAATCTTTCCAGAATGGGGGGTAGGTTGGGTAAATCTTTCTGTATAGCTGGTGGATTACTCTTTTTTCTTTAGTATCTATTTTGTTTAAGTGAAATCCGAGTTCACTAACATACAGTACAATAATGACCTCAGGAATGGAATGAAGTGACTCATCACTTAGATAGAACACCCAGCACGCATCCCAACAAGTGCCCTCCGTCACGCCCCTTTGCCCCTTTAGCCCATCCCCACCCCCCACCCGACACCCAGCCAGCAGCCTTCAGTTTGTTTTCTGTATTTAAGAGTCTCTTACGGTTTGTCTCCCTCTCTGGTTTTATATTATGTTTGCTTCCCTTCCCTTATGTTCATCTGTTTTGGCTCTTAAATTCTGCGTGACTGAAATCGTATGGTATTTGTCTTTGCCGGACTTATTTCACTCAGCGTAATACACCCTAGTTCCATCCACACTGTTGCAAATGGCAAGATTTCATTCTCGTTGCTCGCCAAGTCCTACCCCATCGTGTACACGTACACATCTTCTTTATCCGTCCGTCGATGGACATTTGGGCTCTTTCCATACTTTCGCTACTCTCGACAGCGCTGCTATAAACATTGGGGTGCCCGTGCCCCTTGGATAAATACTGGGTAGTGCAATTGCTGGGTCATAGGGTGGTTCTATTTTAATTTTTATCTTTTTAAAAATGTTTATTTTTGAGACAGAGAGAGAGAGAGACAGAGCGCGAGCCGGGGAGGGGCAGAGAGAGAGAGAGAAGGTGACGCAGAATCCGAAGCAGGCTCCAGGCTCCGAGCTGTCGGCACAGAGCCCGACGCGGGGCTCGAACCCACGAACCGTGAGAGCATGACCTGAGCCGAAGTCGGACGTTTAAACGACTGAGCCACCCGGGGGGGCCCCAAACTATTTTTAATTCGTTGACGAACCTGGTCCACGTTAATCTTGCCAAGGACTGGCGGCAGAGATGGAGGGACCCCTCGGGGTCTCTCTCCATGATCTGATGATTGGCACTGAGTGCGTCGGAGTATCCTTTCTCTGCTCCTGCTGGCAGGGACCCCGGGGGTGGGGGCTGCCGGCCCCATGTGATCTGGAAGCCTCGGCAAGTCCTCCTTTCCCACATCACTCACACCTCAGAAAATGCCTGCTTTGGTCTTCTGAGCATCTCCGATGTAAGATACCAAGCCCCCACCACTCCGAGGGTGATAGCTAAACCGTCTTCCATTAATGGTTTAATGTGACTTAGTTAATTGCTATCATTCATTTTAATTCATCTCAGCCGGTCTTTCCAGAAGAATCTTCCATAAATCAAGGAGGCGGGTTTTAACTATTGCCCGGATGCTAGCTTGCAAAGACCAGTGAGACCCAGGTCCCGGCCTTCCCAGCAGTCGAGGGGGGGGCGGGTGCAGACACAGTGAGCCACCGCAGACCCAGGGGACAGTTCCGCACAAAGCGCTGTGGAAACCTGAAAGAACATTCCAGAGAGCTGGAGCAGTTGAAAGCTAGGACTTCGGGGAAGCTGAGCAGAGCCCTGAAAATAGAGCACATTCCAGGGAAGGGCCCAGCAATGAATGGGCCGGAAGTGGTTGGGAAAGGGTCCAGGAGGTTGATTGAGACGTGGTGATGACAAGTCAGGGCAGGAACACGTTTTTCTTTGTTTTGTTTTGTTTGTTTGTTTTGCTACAGGGCAGGCGTCATTGCTCTGTGAACGTATATGCGATTTTTCTTTTTCTGGGAGGAAGGTCCACAGAATTCCTCAGATTTATAAAGCATATATAGAGGCGCCTGGGTGGCTCAGTCCGTTGAGTGTCCGGCTTCAGCTCAGGTCGTGATCTCACGGTTTGTGGGTTTGAGCCCCGCGTCGGGCTCTGTGCTGACCGCTGTTTCAGATTCTGTGCCTCCCTCTCTGTCTCTGCTCCTCCCCCCACTCGCACTCTTTCTCTCTCTCTCAAAACTAAACAAACATTAAAAAAAATTATAAAGCATATATAGTCTGAATAGTTGGGCCCCCTGCCTTCCTCAATGGCAAGACTTGGAGAGCTTTTTAAATTTTATTTCTTTTTAGGGAGAGAGAGAGAGTGTGAGCTGGGGCGGGGGCAGAGAGAGAGACGGAGACACAGAATCGGAAGCGGGCTCCAGGCTCTGAGCTGTCAGCACAGAGCCCGGCGCGGGGCTCGAACTCATGAACTGGGGGATCACGACCTGAGCGGAAGTCGGAGGCTCAACCGACTGAGCCACCCAGGCGCCCCAAGACTTTGAGAGCTTTTAAGCAGGGGTGTCTCTCCACGGGAACGCAGCTGCGCTCTGGCCGTTCCTCCTTCAGCCACGGGGACTACTGGCACATATTTTCTCCACTTGAGAGGAGCCAACATTGAAATGGAGTTTTTATAAAGTTGCTGCCAGCATCTCCATAAAGGGAAACATTCAGCAGAGCGCCTGGCTGGCTCAGTCACTACAGCATGCGACTCTTGATCTCAGGGTTGTGGGTTCAAGCCCCACATTAGGGGTAGAGCTTACTTTAAAAAAAAAAAAGAGAGAGAGAGAGAAACATTCATTCTTCATGGAGTTCCTTACGCCTCTTCGATAGACTTGACACTGTTCTGGGCATCGGAGGTCCCTGTTCTGAAGGATCTCATGTGCCGGGGGAGAGAGACATACAGTGGACATCACACAGAAACAAGAACATTTCAGAAAATGTCATGGAAATGTAAGAGAGGAGGGGCAGGGGCATGAGAGCCATCACAAGAGGCATCTCTGAGGAGGGGACATTTGAGGCTTCTCTGCCAGTGAGGGGGAGGCGGGTCCTTCAGATTGGGGGGCAGAACATTCTAAGCAGTGGAAATGACCAGAGCAGTGGAAGTCAACTTTGTAGCTAAAACGGGCAAAAAAAAAAAAAAAAAAAAAAAAAGATGGGGCTGGAGGGGCCAGAGTGACTGGGGGGAGCTGGCAAGTGGCAGGGCTGAAGGCGGGGGGCACAGGGACAAAGCCCAGACTGAGCAGGCCCCGGGCGGGAGGGACTAACACTAACAGTATTTCGAAGCCTTTGCAGTGTTTTCGTTTTGTTTTTTAAAATGCGAAAGCTGGGGCGCCTCAGGGGTTCAGTCGGTGGAGCGTCTGACTCTTGATTTTGGCTCAGGTCATGATCCCAGAGTCGTAGGATCGAGCCCGGCGTCAGCGAGGAGCCCGCTTAAGATTCTCTTTCTCTCCCTCTGCCCCTCTCCCCCGGCTCATCCTCTCATCTCTCTAAGATAAAAACAATAATAAAAAAAATACAATGTGGAAGTAACCTCATCTGATGTCTTTTTTTATTTTATTTAATTTTTTTTTTAATTAAAAAAAATTTTTTTTAACGTTTATTTATTTTTTTTGAGACAGAGAGAGACAGAGCATGAACAGGGGAGGGTCAGAGAGAGAGGGAGACACAGAATCTGAAACAGGCTCCAGGCTCCGAGCTGTCAGCCCAGAGCCCGACGCGGGGCTCGAACCCACGGACTGCGAGATCGTGACCTGAGCCGAAGTCGGCCGCTTAACCGACTGCGCCACCCAGGCGCCCCTGATGTCTTTTTTTAAAATAATTTTTTATTTTGGGGCGCCTGGGTGGCTCAGTCGGTTGCGCGTCTTACTCCCGATCTCGCGGTTCATGAGTGTGAGCCCCGCGTCGGGATTCTCTTGTCTCCCTCTCTCTGTGGCCCTCCCCTGCTATTTCAAAATCAATCAATCCACTTTACAAAACACTGACATAATTGTTTATTTTGAAGTAGCTCAAGCCTCACAACGAGAAGTGGCAAAAGCAGTCAATTTCCCATGTACCTTTCACAGGGTTTTGGGTGGACAGATATTTCCCTTTGTCTCGGGCAGGTGCCTTGGGGGTGGAATTGTGGGGTCCCGTGGAAACCCCAGGGCCCAGCGTCGAGAAGGTGCCAGGCTGTTTTCCAAGGCAACTGCGCCACGTCGCATTCCCACCAGCCACGCGTGAGCGTCCCGGTTTTTCTACGTCTTTGCTGACGTCTGTCCTTTCCGTTACAGCCGCCCCGGTGGCTGTCACGTGGAGCCTCATCGTGGCTTCACTTTGAACTCCCCGCACGATTACTGAGGTTGAGCGGCGTTTCACGAGTGATCTCTTTTTTGAACGTGGCTTTCGCTCTCGGTGGAGACAGCACTGGGGGAAGGCGATCGTGGACACGAAGAGGCCAGTCTGGGGGGCGGTGGGGGAGGGGGTGCCGCCCGGCACCAGAGGGCAGGAGCGTGTTCTGGAGCAGCTGAGGAAGACAGGAGCAGCCTGTGACCTGGGATACATCTTGGAGGAGACAGTAAGGAGACATGACTCTCAACCACGTGTGGACCACAGGTCAAAAAAACAGAGCCTCTGTTTTCCGGGTTCCGTGAACTTGGCTATGGGGCCCCGAGTACTTCACTTACTTAAATCACTTCTTCTTGCCTCGTAACTTGGAGCGCCACTCTGGGCCCTTGGAAGAGTTCCCAGGTGTCGAATATTTGAGGCGCTGTCGGGACAAACGGATTTATCCGCTACCGCTCAGAATCAGGGCCAGCGCTGGGCTCCATATGAAAGGGCTTCTCCTAACAATTTGAACAACCTGCAGCGGGTTGTGCCGCCCCGGCGGCTGGGAATCCGTTCACTGGACGGCAAGCTGCTGGTGCGTCTTAAATCGGCAGCCCTCGGAGACGGTGCGCCCTTGACGAAGGGCGAGGTCCACTACGACCCCAAGCCCTGGATGCTTTTGGACTCTAATCTCACCACTTGTAGAGTGAGAGTTGAGACCGGGTAATGTGGAAAGGCATGCAGGTGCTTTCACACCGGTGCTCTCTCCGGGTCTAGAGGCATGGGGTGCCCAGGACAGTTCTGGGTGGCATGGGGGGGGGCCGACGCGGGACTCGAACTCATGGCCTGAGCTGAAGTCGGACGGTTACCTGACTGAGCCCACCCAGGCGCCCCTCTATTAGCTCTCTTCGACCCTGACACTAACCTTATGAAGCAGGCACTTTTATTACCACTAATCTACAGCTGAAGAAACGGGAGCACAGAGAGGTTAAGCCACTCGGTCAAACCTCACAGCGCGTGGGTGATAAAGCCAGGGTGTGACTTCCCACAGCCCCGCCCCCCGAAAGCCCAGTCTCTCAGTCATGACATCACATCAGTAAAGTGTGGCTTCCGGGAGACTTTGAGCCAACTGGGGAACATCTGATTTGACCAGGTAAAGCTGTTTCGAAAACACGCAAGGCAGCATTAGAGTTCACGATCGTTGTTACGGCTTCTTCAAGTGGCCGCTGAAGGTGAGAGAAAAGAATGTTCGGAGTACGAACCTCTCTCCTGCCAAGCTGGTTTTCCCTGAGAGGAAGGCTGAGGACGGTGGGGAGGCTGTCCTGGGGGTATCCCATCTGGAAAGCAGTTCCATGAAGGGGGAAAGCTGGGAGAGCCTTGCTGTGGCCTTAAAGCAGCTCACCAGCACTCCAGGGAAGGTTCTGGAAGGAAGTCAACAGATTGTGGACAATGATAGCTCTGGGAGGTGGGTGCTCCATTCACTCATGGACTGGGGACACCCCATTTTTAGCAGAGAACTTGCAGAGAAGGGGTTTAGTGCCTTCCCACCATGCAGAGCTCGCACCCCAACGAGAAGCTTCCGTCCCGATGTCCTGCT
The DNA here is from genome assembly GCF_028018385.1 of Neofelis nebulosa. Classification (NCBI taxonomy): domain Eukaryota; kingdom Metazoa; phylum Chordata; class Mammalia; order Carnivora; family Felidae; genus Neofelis; species Neofelis nebulosa. Next base: position 1,689,268 of record NC_080794.1, on the reverse strand, counting down.
GGCCTGACCCTGGCGCACGCTACTCTCAACGGCACGGGAGCTGGCTCACTCTGGGGCATCTGAGGGACACGGCCCCCAGGCAGGCCTGCCTGGGCCGCCCGACAGTATATAAAGCAGCCGGAAGCCCACAGACCCTCAGAGATGCTGAGTCCCTCTGAGGCCGCCACGGGTCCAAGGTCAGGCCAGGAGGTCAACCGCGCTCACCGGAGAATGTGCCACGGGGCTGGTGGATACTGAGAATCCGGTCATAGCCCCGAGGTCACTCTGTGCCGCTGCAGACACGGTATTGATAACAGTCCACTCCAACAGGTGACTCACGCTGAACTGGGCACATTCCTTGGGGGAAGAAGCTTCATGGAGAAAACAACCCCAGCTTTTTTTTTTTTCTTTTCTTTCTTTCTTTCTTTCTTTCTTTTTTTTTTTTTTTGTTTTTCTTTTCTTTTTTCTCTTTTCTCCCTCTCTTTTTTTCTTTTCTTTCTTTCTTCTTTTCTTTTTTCTTTTTTTGTTTTTGTTTTTTTTCTTTTTTCTCTTTTTTCTTCCTTCTCTTTTTTTCTTTTCTTTCCTTTTTTCTCCTCTTTTCTTTTTTCTTTTCTTCCTGTTTTCTTTTTTCTTCCTTTTCTCTTTTCTTTCTTTTCTTTTTTCTCCCTTTTCTTCCTTCTCTTTTTTCTTTTCTTTTTTTTCTTTTGTTTTCTTTTCTCCTTTTTCTTTTCTGTTTTTTTTCTTCCTTTTCTCTTTTCTTTTTTTCCTTTTTTTCTTTTCTCTTTTCTTTTTTCTTCATTTTCTTTTTTTTCCTTTTTTTCTTTTCTTCTTTTTCTCTTTTTTTCTTCCTTTCCTCTTCTTTTCTTTTTGTCAAATTGGGAAAATAAAGCCATCAGCCGCTTGGTGTTCCCTGTGGAAGTTCAGAGCTCAGGGGCAGGGCCCCGCCTCCAGGGAACAGAGGCTGCAGGAATGGGGGGGCACTGAACTTCTGGGGGTTCGGGCCCTGGGGATGGGTGGTCTCCCGGTCTCCGGGGCATGCTGCCTTCACTCCTCCCTGCACGGCCCTGCCAGCCCTGCAGCCTCTCTCAGCAGTCACGGTCACGGTCACGTGTCTACACTTGCAGGGCGGAGGCGGTGTCCCCATGGGAAGGCCGGCACCTTCCAGCCGGAGGGTGAGGAGGCCCGCGGGGCTCCTGACACTGGGGAGCAGCAGTCAGCGCGGTGGGGGCGCAGCTGGCATGGTGACTCCCTCTCTCAGAACAGCTCATTTGCGAACAGCTTCACCTGCTCCTTCTCTGGGGTTTTTCTGGAGCGGGTACCTCCCTCTGCTGCAACATCACCCCCGAGGGACTCCCAACGTTTCAAAGCCCAGAGGCTCTCGGTTTCTCTTTCCTCCAGCTGCATGGACACCACGGAAGCCCCCCTTCCCCCTGCCGGCCTCCTTCCAGGATCCCCATCTCCATAGCTCTCTGGCCAGCAACCCTCTCATGACCAGTGGGCCAAAGGGCACGGGTGGTGAATGTGTCACCCTTCCCTGGGGACACCTTCTCTTTAGTGATGCCCATCAACACACGGTGTCTTGTTTTTTTTGTTTTTTTTTTTCTTAAGTAGGCTTCCACACCCAGTGTGGGGCTTGAACTCACGACCCGGAGATCAAGAGTTGCATGCTCTACCGACTGAGCCATCTAGGCAAGTGTCCCCAAGACACGATGTCTTAACAGAAGGAGCAGTAGAGAGAACAGTGACCCTCAAAGGTGTCTCTCCCTGGAATCTGTGAATATGCCACCTCACGTGGCAAACGGGAACTTAAATGGCACACGGAAGTAAGGTTGCTAGGCAGCTCAGCTGGAGATGGCGAGCTGGATTATTCTGGATTATTCTGGATTATCCCAGTGGGCCGGTGTCATCCCCAGGGTCTTTATAAGTGAGCCCCTTCCCCAAGTGTGTTCACAGGGGAGGAAGAAGGGTAAGAGGTGCGGTGCTGTGGCCGTTGAAGGCAGAAGGGGCTGCACGTCGAGAGGCGTGAACAAGTTCTAGAAGCTGGGGAAGATGTGGCTATGGGATCCTCCCCCAGAGCCTCCAGAAGGGAGCACAGCCCTGCAGACACCTTGGTTTTAGCCCAGCGGACCCCAAGCCAGGCTCGGACCTCCAGACTATAAGACTGAGCCACCGGGTTTGAGGTCACTTGTTTCAGCCCTGGAGAGACCTGAGGGCAGTTGGGACATGGAGGAGTTTCTCAATAAGCACGGCGTGGGCGGCTACCCAGCCTTGCAGAAGCTCCTGGCCTTGCAGGAGAGCAGAGGGAGCCAGTTTTCCTGGAGAGAGTAAGAACCCGGAAAGACAAGAGCATCTGACTTTTGTCCCTTCCGAGCGCACGCGCGGAGGCCAGCCTCGAGACAGACTTCTGTGTTTCTGATCCGTGGGGGCAACGAGCAAAACGAGATTTTAACAGAACTGCCCCAACGGCCAACCCACGTGATCACGGCTGTTATCTCAGGCGGAGCCCCTGCACGGAGCCCGAGTTTATCGCCACCGAAACCAAGGAAGACTGTAACACAGGCAGGTCAGTTGTGATCAGGCCAGGAAGAGGCCTGGCCCTCAAGTGCCACCTGCCGGGACGGGACGGGACGTCACGCCTAGGACGGAGACACAGCAGGCAGCGTGGAAGGACGTAGAAGGCAGGACCCTCCCACCAGGGGAACACCTCCAGCCCTTTTCCTGCCTCTCCCACCCCGTGTGCCTCAGGCTGACCCTGCGTTTAAGGACAGAGGCAGGACCTGGGCCTCACAGTGAGAGGCCACATGCCTACGAGAGGAGGCAGCTCCCATGTGGTGGGAAGTGTGGCAACGGAGCCGGGACTCTCGGACTCTCGACTGCATTTTTTAAAGTTGATTTTTGAGAGAGAGAGAGAGAGAGAGAGAGAGAGTGAGCGGGGGAAGGGCAGAGAGAGGGGGACAGAGGATCCAAAGCTGGATATGTGCTGACAGCAACGAGCCCAACGCGAGGCTCGAACCCATGAACCGTGAGATCGTGACCTGAGCCGAAGTCGGACACTCAACCGGCTGAGCCACCCAGGTGCCCCTTCCTTCCCTCTTCTAACTTCTGGTGGCTGCTGGCATTCCTTGGCTGGTGGCCAGTTTCTGCCTCTGTTTTCTCATTGACTTCCGTTCCGTGTGTATAGCTCCCTCTGTCTCTCTTTCATAAGGACACTGGTGATTCGATCGAGGCTCCACTTGGACAATCCCGGGTCATCCCTCCGCATCAAGATCCTTAGGTTAATCACAACTGCAAAGATGCCTTTTCCTTATTTTTAGGCCCCAGGAATTAGGACGTAATATCTTTGGGCGGCCATTTCTTTTTTCATTTTTTCTTTTTAATGTTTATTTATTCTTGAGAGAGAGACAGACAGAGACAGAGTGTGAGTGGGGAAGGGTCAGAGAGAGAGGGAGACACAGAATCCGAAGCGGGCTCCAGGCTCTGAGCTGTCAGCACAGAGCCCGACGCGGGGCTCGAACTCACAAACCGCGAGGTCATGACCTGAGCCGAAGTCGGACGCTTAACGGACTGAGCCACCCAGGCGCCCCTTGGGGGGCCATTATTGAACCTACCACCATTCCACACTCTGGCGGCCAGATATTCACGTCTCTCCCACGTGCAACGTATATTCACCTCATCCCAACATCCCTGAAAGGCTCAACCCACGACAGCTTCAACTCAAGTTGAAAAAAATCTCATCTTTATCTTATCGAAAGTTCCAAATCACATCATCTAAATGGGGTATCGGTGAGACTCTGGATATGGTACAACCCGGGGAAAATTCCTCTCTCTCTCTCTCTCTCTGGGCCTATGACACTAGGAAATAAGTTAATCTATTCCCCAAACACAAGTGGTGGGCAGCCGGAGAATAACAGTTACAAGATTCTCATTCTAAAAGGGCAACAGTGAAAGGGAAAGGGGGTCACCAGTCCCAAGCAATTGGGAAACCCAGCAGGGCAGATTCCCTTAGGTTTCAGGGTCTGGGATCTCTCTCTCTCTGTCTCTCTCTCTCTCTCAAAAATAAACATTAAAAGAAAAGAACATAATACTTTTGGGGCGCCTGGGTGGCCGTTAAGCGTCCGACTTCGGCTCAGGTCACGATCGCGCGGTTCGTGAGTTTGAGCCCCGCGTTGAACTGGAGCCCGCTTCGGATTCTGGGTCTCCGTCTCTCTCTGCCCCTCCCCCACTTGTGCTCTGTCTCTCTCTACCAAAAAATAAATAAAATGTAAAATAAAATAAAAAGAACATAATACTTTTAAGCACGATTATATCTTAGGTACAGGGCAAGCTTGCCTGATGACCATCACTCAGGGCCCTTACTGAGCTTTCTTTCCAGGCCCTTCTTTCTTCCTGGCCTGGAGGTCTGGCGGATGGCCGGCGTGATCGGGATCATGACGAGGACGGGCAGAGCCCATTCTCTGGGGCAGCTGTGCACAGCTGGTTCCTGCCTCGTTTGCATCCCCTCAAACACGGCCGTCTCGGCCACTATTCAGGCGGTCACGCCGGACGGTGACGAGCAGGACAGGGGATAGAGGGTACCAGCCTTTCCTGAAAATGGGTTTTACTGACTTGCTCACGGCAACACGGGAGGCAAATCGTTTCACGCAAGGTCGGCCGTGCCAGCCGACACGGGCTGCTTCTTCCGTCACCGTGCCCTCCAAAGAGCGGGCTTTCCTCAGGGGACACCACGGATTCCTGCGTGAACAGCATCCCCGCCCGCAGCCTCTCGCTCGGCCTTTCTGCCAAGTCGTCCCACGCATCGCGCCGGGAAAGGCCCAGACGTGTATGCGCTTTGGAGACACCGGCGGGACCGGGAAGAGGCAGGTGGGGACGTGGCCTCTCGGTGCGAAGGTTCCGGGAGCAGCGGGACCTCCTTCGGAACCACAGATCCGTCTCCTTCCCTCACGAGGACCAGGAGGTCCCCAGGCGGAGGAGGATGGGGCCACAGTCTGCGGCCCAGCAGCCTGGGTGCCAGCGTGGCGTTTAGGTCAGCCGGGTGTGCGGCGAGAATCCACCTGTTTTCCCATAATACAAAATGTCTTAAGAAAAAAGGACTTAGGAGCTCACTGGAAGGGGCGGGGGGTGCTGGGGGGCTCTTCGTATCCACAGTGACGGTGGACACAACACAGAGAGCCCTGGGCCAGGCTTGGGGAGCACCGGCATGGTCCCTAGAGACCCCCGCTGCCCCGTCTTTATATGGACGGTGGACCTGGCTTCCTCGCAGGCGTCTGCCCCCTCTGGCTGCCCATGAGGCTACCATCGCTCTTCTGGAAAGCTCTGACATCCATGGGACAAACGATTTTAGTGGTAACACGGCAGGTGGTGTGACAGATTGACAGGTGGCGACCGTTTGGAGAAGGGGGATCTGTTGAACTCTCTCAATCCCATCACCCAGGCAACCTCTCTTCATAATCACTGGCCCTGGACCCCAGGCGCCAGGAGGCAGGCTGTGTCCGTGAACCTTCCCTCCAGCCCTCGCCTCCCCGATGGGGCCCACGGATGTGCCAGAGACCGTCCCTGCTTTAATGGGCTTCTGGACGTGGAGACATCTTCCGCGATTTGGATCTTCTGCCTCTGGGGCTAAAAGGACAGCAGGGCAAGAGAAAGGAGGAAAAGCTGAGCTGTCACCGGCGTGGCTGATGAAATTCGGGTCAGGTATGTGACAGCTGCGGTCCTGAGCAGTTCTTTCCCCAGAAGTGTCATCAGGGAGAGAGACTTTTTTGACAGACAGCAGTGTTTATCACCCTGGCGACTCTGCTCCAGGCCCTGCCTTGGCGGGAGCCACGGGTCCTCTCGGGGACCCCCAGCATTGGGAGGACACTGTGCGTGTCCCCGGGAGGCAGCAGTGTGCTCACTGCACAAAGCGAGGACTCAAGAACCCGCCCCCCACCCTCCACTTCCCCACCTGCTCCTGGCAGCCGAGAGCGCAGGCAGAAAGGCTGGGACTTTGTCGTAATAACAAAGGGACAGCTTGTGGGGGTGGGGGGGTGAGGTACAGGCTGCGAGCCTTGCCTCGGGAGTGAGGTGGAGAGATCTGTCACTCACAGGCTCCTGAACCCAAGGATCCCACACCGAAATCGCGAAGTGAGGATCCTTGATGTGAAATCCTTTCAAGCAGCAGGTGCCCGGGGCGGGGGCGGGGGGGATGGTTTTCTGGCAAAGCAGGTCCAGGTCAAGGCCGAGTTGGAGGACCCCACCATCTTGTCCCGGCAACTCTGTTACTATCATATCCCCATTTTTACCGACGAGGGAACAAGAGTACGGAGAGGTGAGAACACTTGATCCAGAATCCTACAACCTGGGTTGGTGTGGGCATTGCGTTTTGCGTTTTTGCTTTTCAGCTCCCAAAGGAATGGCAAGATGCAGCCAAGGTTTGAGAATTACGGGTGTCAGACTCAGAGCAGGAGGTCTGGGATGTTGGGAAGCTTGTCATCTGCTGTCACCTTTTCACATTCTAACGTACTGGGGGTTAGCACTGCAGCAAATGAATTGCGGGGGAAGGGCGGACTTAAGTCCTTTGGGGCAGGGATAGAACACCCTGCTTCGTGACTCCCCACACGATGTCTTTCTCATACGCAAAACACATTCACCCCGTCCCAACAGCCCCAAAGGTCTGGACCGATCCCAGCATCCACCACAGGTCCAAAATCTCATCCAAACAGCACCCGAATCAGGCGTGGGTGAGACCAGAGGTAAAGGTGTTCTCGACGGTCTCAAACTGGGGTCTCAGAGCAGACAAGTTGAAAGAGGACCTCATCCACCTCCATTCGGACCTCAGTCGGCACTAATTAAATTCGTTTCAGCTTCTGTCTTCACTCAGGCAAAAGACCCCCCACAGGCACAGCATCCCATGATGAAACTACCCCCTGGAGAAGCAGGGCTGCTCCGAGCCGCAAGACCCCGCGTGCTTGACCCCGAGACAGTGGTCCTCCACCTGACCTTCATGCCGGGGCCACTGACCTTTGTCCCACGTTCTCCAAGTGTTTTCAGCACTTTGGAGAGTCTTTGAGCCGCCAGTCGGCTGTCTTTCCGGTGTTGGCCTCACGGAAATAAATTCCTTGTTCTACCACCGCTCGTGTCTCTGCCTTTGGGTTTTGCCAGCGGTGAGAGGCTGAACCTGGTCTGTTTGGGACCCCCCTGCGCCCCGGGTGAAGTTAGTTATCTGCTTCCAAAATAGAACAGTGGATCAGAGGACAGATGTCCCCAAGCCCAAAGGGAGAAACTGGAAAGAAGAAAGGGGTGGTGGTCCCAAGCACGTCTGAAACCTACAGGGCGAGTTCCTCTAGATTTTAAGGCTCAAGAATGACCCTCTGGCTCCAGGCTCTGCCTTCTGGGCCCACCAGGGTGGTGACCCTGACCCTTAGCCCTGACCCCTCTGAAACGGAGGAAGAGTCAGCTCTGTGCCCCTGGGGCTGTGCCCTCGGGCCGGTGTGGCAGTGAGGAACGCCTGTGACCTTCGAACTGTCTTCAGGGTCATCCTTCTCTTGGCCTGAAGGGCGAGGCATGCTCACAGCTGGATGACTGTGCTGTGCTGTCCCGCAGAGTCCCAGAAGTCCGACAGCCTTCCTCCGTTTTGTCCCGTCTCTGGTCCCCTTGGTCTAAGTTGGCATTTCTGCTGGTGTACAATTCTTTCAGCACTTGAGATGGCTCTCAGGAGTCCCAGTCCTCAGACAGGAGGCTCGTCACAGACCTGGATAAGCCTGCTTCTGTTCCCAGCTTCTGCGGAGATGGCTATTGGGATCCTCGGGTGACAGGCCTATCTATATTCTCTTTAGCAAACTTGGCCCTGCCTCCTGTTGAGAGATCTCTCCAGAACACGCTTTCCCACTTTGGGAAGGTGCAGATAGGTGGGGAGTTTTCCAAATCTTCAAGTTCTGATTTCTCTTCCAGTTGGTCTCCTTTCTCTTGCATTTTTACTATAAATAGCAAGAAGAAGCCAGGCTGTGCTTGCAACCATTTGCCTGGAAACCTCCCCAGCTCCGTACCCGGCTTGGTCACGTTCTACTGTCCACAAAACACTGGGACACGTTTCAGCCAAGGTTGCGGCCACTTTTTGACAAGGTCTGCCTTCCTCCAATTTCCAGTCAATGGTGCCTCACGTCCATCTGAGAACTCTTCGGGAGCATTTCATGGTCTTTAACTTTTTTTCTTTTTTAGTTTTATTTATTTTGAGAAAGAGAGAGCGAGAGAGCGAGCATGTGCAGGAGAGGGGCAGAGAGAGAATCCCAAGCAGAATCCGTGCTGTCAGCAAGGAGCCTGACTTGGGGCTCGATCTCACGAACCATGAGATCATGATCTGAGCCGAAATCAAGCATCGGACGCTTAATCGCCTGGGCCACCCAGGTGCCCTGGGAACACCTTTACTGCCCATATTCTAGCAGCATTCTGTGATGATATATGCATCTCCCTAAGGCGATGTAAGCCTTTTCTTTTTTTTCTTTTCTCTTCTCTTCTTTCCTTTTCTCTTTTCTGTTCTCATTGAGCCTTCAAAAGAATTGCTTTCATGCCTGTATTTCTACTGTTTCTTCAAGGCAATCCAGTCTTTGTCTAACATTCTCCTCAAAACTCTTCCAGCTTCTACACACTACCTAGTTCTGAAGCCATTTGCATACTTTTTAGGTATTTATTACCCAGCTCCTGGTCCCAAAATCTGCGTGAGTTTGCGGGGGGGGGGGGGGGGGGGGCGCAAAAAAAGAACCACAGACCGGGTGGCTTAATCAATAGAGATTTATCTGCTCATAATTCTGAAGGCGCCAAGTCAGAGACAAGGTGTTGGCAGGCTTGACTCTTCCAGAGGCCTCTCTCCGTGTGTAGACAGCCATCTCCTCCTTGTGTCTTCATCCGGTCTTCCTCACGTGTGTCTGTGTCCTAATGTCTTCTTCTTTTAAAGACACTAGTCATGGGGCACCCAGGTGGCTCAGTCGGTTAGGCATCTGACTCTTGACTGTGGTTTAGGTCACGATGTCACGGTTCGCGAGTTCAAGCCTCACATCGGGCTCTGCGCTGACAGCGCGGAACCTGCTGGGATCCTCTCTCTCTCTCTCTCTCTCTCTCCCTCTCTCTGCCCCTCCCCTACTCATGCTCGATCACAAAATAAATACGAACTCAAAACAAAATAAATAAAACATTAAAAAATAAGATTACAAAGACACTGGAGCCTACCCCAATAACCCCACTTTAACTTATTCACTCGTTCCAAGACCTTACCTCCAAATATAGTCACATCCTGAGGTGGTGGGGGATAGGATCTCAACGTGAATTTTCTGGAGGTGGAGGAAACATAAATGGAGGCTCCATAATGAGCCTCGGACACTTTTTTTTTTTATTTTTTTTTAAATGTTTATTTATTTTTGAGACAGAGAGAGACAGAGCATGAACGGGGGAGGGTCAGAGAGAGAGGGAGACACAGAATCTGAAACAGGCTCCAGGCTCTGAGCGGTCAGCACAGAGCCCGACGCGGGGCTCGAACTCACGGACCGTGAGATCATGACCTGAGCCGAAGTCGGCCGCTTAACCGACTGAGCCACCCAGGTGCCCCAAGCCTCAAACACTTTATTTTCCACTTCCTAAGACATGACCCACGTGGCTTAGTGATGTCGCTGTGTGGCTGTGCCCTGCCCACCCCCCACTGTTGCCCCCTACTGGAGAGACGCGGGCCATGCTCTCACCGGGTCTTGCTCCTGGCATGTGGCTGGGGGAGGGGAACACATAGGATGGAGAGGTGCTTAGCTGTCCCTCTTCTGAGGCCCCTGGCGCCACTCCCAGGATGTGTAATGTGCATGGAGAACTCAGCGTCTCTAGCGCGGATCGCCTCAGTTCCCTTGTTCAGTCGCCCTTCCCTCTGTGGCCCCCACGTGCCCACAAGCCCGCAGCAGAAACCACGCTGGCTGGTGGCTGGTGGCAGCTGCCGCCCCTGCCGGGGAGGGAGGCGCTCTTCACGACTCCCCTCTTCTTGGCAATCATCCTGCGTGAGCCGACTGTGCCCATTTCACGGCCCGGGTTAAATGACGCGCCTTGGGTGACACAGGTGGTGTGAGGAACCACGCCCGCCCTCTGTCCCCTCAGCCCCCTCCGGCCACCGCCCTATCCCCCCACAGCTCTGCGCTTGGGCTCCACGCTCCCCTTTAACCACCCGCGGCCCCTGTCTCTTCGCTGCTCTTGTGAGCAAACTGGACGAATGGCTTGGCTTATGGGAGCCTCAGTTTCCCCGATGGTGAAACGGGGGTGACAACTGCTTTGTGGGCGGTGAAGGTTAGAGGGGATTCGGAGGGTGGCACATTGGTTCCAGGGCCTGGCAGGTCACAGCCAGGCTTCTTGGGGTCACCCCGTTCCACTTGCCTTTCTCGCTTCCCCTCAAGCCTTACTCTCTATCCTGAAACTCCCGCCTCGCGTGGCACCCGGCAGTGGTGTTCCGTCGCTCGCGCACCTCGCCCGTGTCGAGTGCTGGTGCGGCCCCGGGCGGGCCTGCGGTGAGGAGCTCTGTGGAAGCAGGTGGACCGTCCACGCAAGGCGGGCTTGGGGGTGACGGGCTCCCGGAAGAGGCCGTGCCAGTGGCGGTCGAGAAACCTCTCCATCCCTCTCATCCCGAAGCACTTCTACAACAACCCCATTCCGCTTCCTTGCTCCCTGGACGATCTTCTGCCTCCTGCATTTCCCGTGTGGATCCAAGAGAGTGAGAAGTCAGTCAGAAAACCCCAGGCCCCTTGGCCCACAGGTCATAGGTTCAACCGGCGCTTGGACGTCCTGAGGACGAGGGGGCCTCCCTGCGGCCCTTCCTGGGCTCCCTCCCTCACCCGCCCGAGGCATTTATTACCTATTATTTCTCAACACGAGTGCAAATTCAGTGACCGTGAGTCTCGGGTGCGTGGCTCACACAAGTCTGTCCCCAAGGGGCACCTCTTCTCACTCGGCCTTCAGCATCAGGGCGGGGGCCCAGGTCCAAGGTCAACGTCCGATTCTCCTCTGCTTCGCTCAGCCTCACACACTGTTTCCATGTGATGCTGCAGCAAGGAGACGAACCCCCCGAGGCTCAGAGATCGTCCCAGATCGCAGACGTAAGTCGCGAGTGTCATCTACACTGGGGTTCTTAGAATTCAGGGCATCCGGAAACTTCGGTGGGGCAAAAAATGACATCTTTATTTTCATGAACCTCCAGTTGAATTGGAGAACTCCAACTGAACCGAGAACTTTGTCACCAGTTAAAAAAAGAAGAAGAAGAAGAAGAAGAAGGAGAAGGAGAAGGAGAAGGAGAAGGAGAAGGAGAAGGAGAAGGAGAAGGAGAAGGAGAAGGAGAAGAAGAAGAAGAAGAAGAAGAAGAAGAAGAAGAAGAAGAAGAAGAAGAAGATCACAGGGGCATCTGGCTGGCTCCGTCGGTAGAGCTTGTGAGTCTTGATCTTGGGTGTTGTAAGTTCGAGCCCCGTGTCGGGTGTCGAGATTACTTAAAAAAAATAAAATCTTTAGAAAAAAAGATCACAGGTATTTTCATATTACATTCATTATTGCAGATTTCTGAAAATCGTGCTCATGCCCATCACGACTTTGAAATAACAGTAGCTATGAGATTAGAAGCCTCGTTATTTAATGCGTTAAGAAGCACATATCACAAAACATTGTGATAACTGTGTCTCCGTCTAATTAGTCGTCTCTGTAATCCCAGGCCACGTGTTTTATTCATTTGAAAACCTCAGAAGAAACCCCACGTTGCCGGCAGACATCAGACACCGGGAGACCCAGAAGCCACCGCTCTCGAGGATGTAGGGACGCTGCGACCACATGGCCGTCCAGCTGTCCACAGGCCCCGCCTGTCCAGCTGCTTCCAGGACTCTTGCAGGGATGAGCAGTTCTCCCTTCCTGGTCCTCCTTGGCAGCAGAACCAATTTCCATGACTGAGGACAGTGGCCCTGGGATAGGACCATTGCTGGCTGACTAAGCACCTGAGTGCCTGGTTCTGCAGGGGTGGGGTGGGGTGGGGTGGTCACTGGGAAAGACGTGTCTTCTCCAAGGAGAGAAAGGAAGGGAAAGAGAAGGGAGAAAGGAAGGCAGGCAGGACAAAGAAGAAAGGAGGGAGGAAGGGGGGGTGGGGGAAGAGAGAGAGAGAGAGAGAGAGAGAGAGAGAGAGAGAGAGATAAAGAGAGGGAGAGAAGGAAAGAAGGGGAGAAAGGAGAAAGAGCCTGGGTGGGAGGGGGGAGGCGGGCAGTCAGGCAGAAAGCAGTTCGTTTTGTTCACGACAACGTCAAGCCCCAGGATTGACCTAGAACCCTGTCACCTGTGGATTTCTTGTTATACAAGGTAACAAGTGTCTCTTTTAATCTAACCTGTATGTAACTAGGATTTCTCCCACCCAATCCAAAAAAGTGCTCTAACAGAGAATCTTCTGCAATTCAGCAGCAACACGACAGCTCATTTCTGAAAGTCCTTCGGTGAGCCCGCATCGGCCACTCCACGGTCTCACATCTTGACCCTCACCTGGTGACCCCTCCCCCAGGCAGTTGCTCACACCAGCGGTGAGGCGGCCCGGCCAATAAAGAGAATCAGTCTTTATTCTCATGACTGTGTTCAAGGTCTGGTTCAAAGTCTGACTCCCCAGTGGGTGGAACCCGGGATGAGGACCACGGTGGTCCTTTCTGCAGCCCTGGCCCAGCAGGGCCCGGACCCCCAGGAGCTCAGGCAGGAGCCGACACACCAATCTTTCTCATTACTGCTTTGAGACCCTACGGTTTTTTGGAAATGACGTACGACATTTGCAGGCACACATAATACAGAAAATCAAGCATCTATACACTGTATTATTGGTAAATTAGTTAGGGATATTGGTAAATTGGTTTCGGGAGAGAATTTTCTTTCTTTCAGGTGCGTCCATAGACGGGAGAGAGCATAAAAGCTTTTATTTTGTTGCCTGAATGTTTTTTTTTAAGGTTTACTTATTTTTGAGCGAGCACAAGTGGGGAAGGGGCAGAGAGAGGGGGACAGAGGACCTGAAGTCGGATGCTCAACGGACTGAACCACCCAGGCGCCCCCTGGCTGAATATGTATGTATATTCTTTCAATGTGATTGCTGCAGCATCAAATAGCTGGGCCAAGTTACATACTTGATTATAAAAAGTGTTGCAGATCTGGTCCTCTTGCTCCAGTCCAGAGCTCATAGAGCTCCCCTCCCCCTGGACCAGCCCAAACTCCTTCCAGAACATTCCAGAGGGCACAGCTGGCTGGACTACCCGGTCTCGGTCTCTGCAACGACCCCACTCAGAGGCGACAAAGCGCGCTGTCCTCTTTCCTGGCATTTAATGTTTCCTCCCCCCCTACGTCTTCGGGACTATCAGGACAACATAGTTTCTCAACAAATAACGAATAAGCTCTTCCCTGATGTCAAAGCAAGACCCCCGCCCCCAACCCCACCATTCCTAAAGGACTCTGAGGGATACTGCACAACTACGCTAAGAGCTCTTTTTAAAAGATGGCAGGAGAACCAAGTTTTTGGTTGTCTCGAATAATGGAGAAAGGGGATGCAGAAATGTGGCTTCTGGAACGTTAAAAAGACTCATCTGTCCAGCCTTTTCAGTGACTCCCCACACCCCCAATCGCAATCCAAATTGCTCAACAAAGAATCAGTCATTTCAGTGTTTTCTTGACATGCCGGTGGGGTTTTCCAAAGGTAGGTATTTCATTTTATTAAAAACAATTTTTAATGTTTACTTTTATTATTTATTTTTTTAATTTTTTCATGTTTTAATCTTTATTTTTGAGACCGAGAGAGGGAGAGAGAACGAATGAGCAGGCAAGGGCAGAGAGAGAGGGAGATACAGAATCCGAAGCAGGCTCCAGGCTCTGAGCTGTCAGCACAGAGCCCGACCTGGAGGCTCGAACCCACAAATCGTGAGATCATGACCTGAGCCAAAGTTGAACGCTTAACTGGCTGAGCTCCCTGGGTACCCCAACGGTAGCTATGTTAAAAGACAGAAGGGAAAGGACCTCAGCCAGCCTCAGATGGCATTGAAGAGCCCCAGGAAAATGGTAAGCAGGTATATAGATTTAAAATACTATAGAAGCTGGGGTGCCTGGGTGGCTCAGTTGGTTAAGTGCCAGACTTCGGCTCAGGTCATGATCTCACAGTTCATGGGTTCGAGCCCCGCGTCAGGTTCTGTGCTGACAGTTCAGAGCCTGGAGCCTGCTTTGGATTCTGTGTCTCCCTCTCTCTCCGCCCCTTCTCGGCTTACACTACTCTCTCTCTGTAAAATAAATAAACATTAAAAAAAATTTAAATGCTAAGAAGCTGTGAAAATATTTGCCCCCTGCCCCCACCCCGGTTCGGTTTGGCATGCAGGCTTAATCTAAGTGCCCAGGGCAGACTCCAGGTGAGCACTTAGAAGTGGCATGACCTTGAGCAGGTTATAGCCCTTGACCTCGAGGAGGTTAAGGGCTTCCAGCAGCAGCCTCTCTGACCAGCTATAAGAGGCAGCCCATCACTCTGTCTCACAGGCTACTGTGAGCGACGAGAGTATGTTCCGGGGCACGGCTCAGGGCCTGGCAGGCACATCGGGAACATTCCACAAACAATAACAGTAACAGTAATTATTACAAATAAGAATAAACCCCGCGAGGGCGCAGCAGTAAAAAGTGAATGCGTTTTAGAAGTGTGATAGGAAATGGTCACTGAGCGGGGTCCCCAAAGCAGACAGACCGTCTTCCTGGTCCTCCCACACTAGTCCCCTCCATCCTGTAAAGCCCGGGAATGACGTTAGCCACCAGCACAGAGCGTTATCTATAAAGTATCTTCTCTTTATTTAAGTTAAACAATTTTCGAGGATGGTTTCCATCTATAAAATGGACAAAGTACAAGCTCTGTACAGCAGTTCTTTTTAAAAATCAACTGGAAAAAAAATTACCAAACTATATTTTGAGTTTGCAAAACATACTCACAGATACCATCATTTTAGCGTTTATGAGGACGTAAGAAAAGACCACCACAGAGAAGACGACTCACTTTGCCACGCTTTGCTCAAAGGGCTCTTAGGAAAAGAATCCGTACTTGTAAAAACGGGAGAGGGTGGGATCGTCCCGATGACTAAAAAAATAACGCAACCACAGTAAGTCACTTTGGCACACTGTGTCATGTAAACATAGCTCACCTGTAGACACTGGTTCCCGCCCCGCCTGCGTCCCACAGCCTCGCGCGGGTACCCGACGCTCTCCCCAGGGGCCCACCTGGAGTCAAGACCAGCCTCTGAGGACACAGGTGTGCAGCGTCGAGCCGACTGGGGCCTCCCTGCCCGCTGAAAGCACCTCTGGGTGCTCGGCAGGGGGCCAGAAAGGAAGACACAGGACAGTCACCCGGCCACGCCTCTACGCCTGAGCCCAGCGTCCCAGAGCAAACACGCGCAGGGCTTGTGCAGTGGAGGACAAAAGACCGGGAAGATCCCCTTTCCTAGAGGAACGGGCAGGGAAGAGAGTGGCACTTTGCAGAGCGTCAACCCAGCGGAATCTTCTGGGGACACTTCTCACTCTGTGACTTCCCAGTCTCTGCCCAAAGGGGCCCGAGGAGGTGAATTTCTGATGCGCTCCCCATGATGCCTCAGCTTGTGGGTGGCCGGCCTCTTTGAGACCGGGCCCGGGTGTGGGCAGCAGGCAGGAGAGGGGAGAGGGAGGCAGTGGCCGCGACAACGACCAAGGAGCCACTCTGTCCCTGCGTGCGGGGCCGCCGCAAAGGCAAGGAGGACTCTGCGGGGACATTGCCGGGTGCCTCTTCCTGGTAGTAGCTTTAGTTCTGGTCTTGTGGTTTATACCGACAGCGGCTTCCTAAAGCACAAGCCTCGTGTTCCATGCCCTCCGTGTCAACGGATCAGGCGTCTTTCGGTTTGTAGTTTTCCTAACGGTCGACCCAACGCCCATGACCGACAGCAGTCACCTGGGCCCGGGAGGGACAGTGTGGGCAGGCCAGATTCCAGAGCCCAGGGACCGTGGCCAGCCTGCCAGCTCGTCCAGACTCTCCCGATGAGTCCGGTGCTGGTCTCTGACAGCTTCTTGCCATCACCTACTGAGGGCCGTGGGAAGGGTGTTTTTTTTTTTTTTTTGTCTGTTTTTGTTTTTGTTTTTTGTTTTTCCCTAAGAGAAAAGAAATTGGAATTTAAAAAGACCCAAAGCAACGTCTGCTAAAATAAGTAACCCATCCACGTTTACAGATACCGAGGGCACGAAATGTGGATCCCAACATTTGGCGGTGACTTCCGGGCTGAAGGCAACAGAGGCGCCCTGTGTAGGGCAGCACCCCCCCCCGCCCCCCGCCCAGCGGCCCCCATAGCACCTGCTCACGAGGATGCTCCGGGGGGCAAAGGAGACCACCTCCTCCCTCCGGGAGAGCCCCGTCCCTCTTCCTTCTGGCTGTGAACTGCTCTGTGGAGAATTTACAAGATGAGAACAACCTACAGAAACCATAGGGAACTGACCGTACGTTCGTTCTATATACTTATATTTAGTGTCCCACTGTAGAAAAGTTCATACTCAGATACAGCAAGTACATCATGTGGAAGAGGGGGGGTCTGTGCTGGGAAGACAGCTGGGAATAGAGGAGTGGGGATAGGGGAATACGACGTAAACCTGCAAAGCGACGTGGTTTGCTGCTGTGGAAACCCGACGTGATTTCAATGGGATCAAACATGGAGATTTCAAGAGAGTTCTCCTCGTGGTGACGTAGCAACGACACCCCTTCCACCCTCCCTGCCCCCAACTCGTACGCGTTCGGGCCGCTTCTCCGCCGTCCCTGGGGGGTCGTCCGGGGCTTCCCCGGCCGAAACCGGGGGGTGGGGGGGGCACCGGGGGGGCCGTGGCCTCGGAAAGGGGGCCCGGCTGTCTCCTGTGAGGGGCGGAGAGCCGTTGCTCTCTCCTGGCCTCTTCTGTGTCCGCCCAGGCCCCGCGCCTCGCAGAAGTTCTCCGACTTTCAGACCGTGATGGAATACTGAGGTATATAGTTTCGCGGAAAGTTCAAGAAACATAATCAATAACGTGATCACCAAACTCAGCCCGACGGTTTGGGAGACAGGCCAGCGCGGCCTCCCCGGCTCTCCTACTGCTGCAGGTTGAGCGTGAACTTCCACTGCTGGGACAGGGCCGGGCTGCACACCTCCACGCTCAGGCCCCCGTTCTTGGCCGTGCGGCTGTCCAGGCACAGGTTGCTGCCCACGTGCCGCAGCTTAGAGTTGCCCTCGATCTGTTCCCACTTCTGCAGAAGACAGGAGAATGCCTTACAGTAAGGGCACGAACGGAACGGCACGAAACAGATCCTTTTGGCGGGGTCTTCTGGCTACATTAAAAACCCAAAGAACCAAGTATCTTTTGGGGGGGGGGGTGGTCTCTGATCACGATGGATGGGAGTTACCAACGGGCCCCCCACAAAGCAGCCCCAGGTGCTGCGAAGCGCCCAGGAAAGAAACCTCCGCTCTCCCGCCTCGGTTTGCAACTCAAAGCCTCCTTTTCCAGGCCGCTGGGGACCGCTTCTCCTGTCCTGCCCTCTCCCTCCTGTGGCTGTGCCCTTGTCCAAGCACCAGCGCCCGGGCACCTGCTATCCTCAGTCATTACAAGGACTTGATGTAGGGACTCTGCATTCGTCCCCAAGAAGGCCTCATCTGATGATCCTTCACCTCAAGGAAGGAGCCCCAGGAAGCTGAGCCAGCTCAGAGGGGACCCCAATCGTGCCCCTGGTTACTGGAAGGCAGCCCTGCCCAGAGGGCATGGCCTGGGCACCTCCACACTCTCACGTAGGCCCTCCTGCTCGGCTGAGCCAGAGGAACCGTGTCAGGTGCAGCGAGAGGGAAAGAGATGCTTGAGTGGCCAGAGTATCACGTTGAGGAACCTGTTTCTGGACTGTCCGTTTTCTCTACCAGTCTGTGGGCTCCTTGGGGGCCGTGTGTGTGAGAAACTTGCCTCAGCCACACTAGAGTCTCCCAGCGCTCTGCCTGGCACAACCGAGTTCCAAATGGGGCACTTGGAGAGCACAGGGCAGAACGTCTTCTTACTCAAGAGTGCGCACCCTCCCCCCTACCAAAACTAAACCCAGCAACCAACCCGCCAACCTCAACCCACCAGCTAACCAAACTCAATCAGCCAGTCAATCAACTCACCAATCAATCAACTCATCAACCAACCAACCAACCAACCAACCAACCAACCAACCAAGTCAGGAGACAAAGCCCACAGCCTAAAGGAAAGGGAAGGAAAGGCAGGAAATCTGAGCCCCCCCACCCTGCTATTTACCCCCATGTAGAAATCTCGAATGTTTGTTCTTTAAAAAAAAAAAAAAAAGTATCACACTTTTTTCTCCCCAAAGCTCTCCCTTCATTAACATAGTCTGTGATTCTAATTAATTTTTTACACTGTGTGCGCTAAAGCTCCTTTCCGTAAGTATTTTTGCAAATCCTTTTGACACCGTGGAATTGAATTTTCTTCCTCCTGCCTCCCTTTCCCCTCTGACTCTGCAAATGCACACACAACACGAGCACACAGACGTGCCTGGAAACCAAATGGTCCAACTGGCAGGACGGTGCGGCTTCAAGATAAATTTAGCTGAGAAGCCTCGTCTCAAATGGCACATGAACGAGGTGGGGAAGGAGGCAGAAGAGGCAGAGGGGAGCCCAGCTCCCTGGGAACCGACTTTCTGCACAGGGACCCTGGGATACGCATTCGCACGGCCCGCTAACCTGGAGTTTTTGCCAACAGTGAAATTCAGCGTGATCGGATGAACACGGGGGAGGTCATGGCTACCTGCCTGTCATCTCCTCCTTTCTGGCTCCCTGGCCGTCAGTCATTCCTCACGCAGGTTTCCTCCATTGTCATGGGAAGTGTGTATGCCCTGCCCACATCCCCGTGTCACTCTGAGTGGCCAAGAATCGGGTTTGACAAAGGACGCGGAATGAATGGAATCTGATTTCCTTCTCTGGAGGGGCTCTGCCTGTCATGTGTCAAAACATCAGCTAAATGGAAGGTCTTTAAAAAAAGAACCCAACCCCAGCTGTGTCTCTGGCAGGCAGCGCCCTCCGCCCGGGCTCACGGGTCAGATTTCTGGGGCATCGAGGCTCTCCTGAAACAGCCCCCACATTTCCACGTGCCACGCAGCCCGAAGAGTCTGCAAGAATTTTCCATCTCCTGGTGTGAGCCTCTCGGGGGGTCAGTGACACTTCCTAAGACCTGGGACTACAGCAGGATCACCTGTCAACACCTGAGATAAGACCAGCTCCCGCTAAAGTAGCTCCTCTAGAGGTTACGCATCTGTTTTGTTCTGTTCTTTTAGGAGGTTTGGTGACCAGATAAAATCATCAGTTTGTCCCTTCTTTGTGCCTCCATGGACGCCCCTGCCCCGTGACACTCCACGGTAGCGTGGCTGCAGCCTGGGCGGGGGGCATCATGGAATCCTGGGTGCATCGATGCCCAACCAGCAGGACTGTGGGCGGCCCGGGTCCAGGGGACAGGGGCCTCCCCGTTGGGCGGTCGCGCTCGCGGACCAGGGGTACCGTGCACTCCTGAAACCGTGCCGTCAACACAGATGAACATTTGAGGACGGCAGACTGTGGGCAGACAGCCGTGCGGGGGAGGCACCTGCTGCTAAACCAGGGATTCCGCTGAGTAGAGGATGCGGGGACGCCCAGCGGTCAGGCCAGCGGTGGCCAGAGGCAAGCGTTTCTCCGACAACGGGATCTAATAAGCAAGGGACCAGGTTTTGGCCTCGGTCCTCCCAGGAGGACCCTGGAGAGAAGATGCGGGTCTCAGCCTCCCCTTTTGTGAAGCCGGTGTTGAACTAGAAGCCCACTCAGGCTCCTGGCTCTGTGCCTGTTTCCCTACACCCATCTACCTGCGAAGAAGGGACTGTATGAAGACAAGCCCGCTCCACACGTTGGCATGTTGGAAGGGCCTTTTGCGGCTACGCTTCTATTTCTGACACTAGCCATTACCCCAGTCAAGAAAGGGCATGTCTCCATGTTACCCGCTGGGAGTATGTCAGAGAAAACCAGCTTCAAAGGCAAAAACATTCTAAACTGTTTGGAAAAATACATACGCATATGGTACATACATGTATATATGCGTGTGTATATATATACACACACGTATACACTTGAGAGTGTGTGTATAAGGTTTCATCCACTTGAACTTACGTAGCATTTTTGTAAGTTTAAAAAGCAAAGATATTTAACAAATAAGAACGTAAGTTTTCTTTAAAATATCCAGCGGCATGGAGAGAATGTGCCCCCACGTGCAGGGGGGTCTGATGAGGCGGAAAGTTACGGGGTCACGGTCATCACGTCCAGCACTCAGACCTACGCATCCACGGCCACCACCGTCCGTTATCTCCTTGGTGCTCACCGACGTCACCAGATACTTTCAGGGTGCCCACAAACAAGCAGCTGCTACAGAGAAGCTTCTGGACAAGGGACCACCAGCCCTGCTTCCCTTGCACAGCACGGAGGGGAGGAAATGACCTGCCCCTACCACCATGCCCGGGCTAGAGAAGGCAAGGCGTTCACAGACCTTCGGAGGAGCCGAGCATACAATCACGAAACAGATCAGTCAAGAAGTTACGGGGAGCCATAACCTAGGACGGGGCACTCATGGGAGAGCGGCCCACAGGGGGCAGAGGAGAGAAAGCACGCCATCCAGAGCCGGTGCCCACGCAGACCGAGGAGCCTTCTCAGCACTCGCACCCCGCACCCTGCAGAAACACGACGATCCCACGTTCGCCCAGCACGGGATTCGAGGGCAGCCGGCCACACACCGGGGGCTGCCCAGCAGGGTAGGGGGACGGCGGGCAGATCGCGGGAGCTGGAGTCCGGTAGGGCAGCCGGCACGGCAACAAACACGGCGTACGCGCTGCCGTCGAGGCCACGGAGGAGGCACCGGGAGGCCAGGCCGAGGGGCACGGGCACCCTACCTGTCTGCTGTCGTTTTCCCGGCAGCCCTGCAGCTTTATGACCGAGCCCGGCGTCCGGTCCACCACCGTCAGGCACAAGTCCATGTGTTTCACCGACTTCTCCTTCGTCAGGGCCCATTCCTGGAATGCAAAACTGCAGGTCAGGGGCGGGCCACGCGCGGGCCCGTGAGGGGACGGGGCCCCCAAAGGGAAAGGGTCACGCTGCGGAGCTGGGATGTGGAGCCCCCTGGGCCAACGCAGGGCCAACGCAGGGCCCACACGCGACTTCCCGCCTAAGGGCGGGTCCTCAGCTGGGGGTGTCCGGGGGTGCCTCCCGGCGCAGCACCAAGATTTTTGCAGACCGTCGTGGCAGCAGGGCTCCGAGAACGTCAGGAACCAAGATAAACAGTATTAACTATGTTAGCCCCAGACACAAATCAGAGCAACGCACTCATCTTCTACCCTTAAATGTGAGCTGGAGACACCGTGGCTTGTGCGTGGTTCCCACAAGACGGACGGTGCAGGGCCAACTCTTCCACCCACGTCGTTTTGGGGAAGGCTCTGCGCCCCCTGCAGGTGTGGTCTGGAAACAGCCTTTACGAATGCGGATTATAATAACGTGTGAAAATTTTAAATTACACAGGGCCAATTTAGGCAAAACGTACAGCGTGTAGCCTCACTCCTGGGCGGTGGGTGATTTAATGCTCAGGAAGGTCTGAGATCCCTGCGGCTGGGCCTATGTATTTACACACACACACACACACACACACACACACACACACACACACACACTAGTTATTCTGAGTACTCGATAAGACTGTCTCAAACGGCAGGAAGCCAGAGAATGGGGAAGAAGTGGGAGTGTGGCCACGGGCAGAGGGCTCCCGGCAGGGCAGCGGGTGGGACAGGAGGAAGGTGGCTTCTGACCTCTGCTCTAGGGCGGGACCCTTTCGAAGGGGTAAACACCCAAATGAGCGCTCGGGATCCAGAAGCAGCAAGGCGTCTCCCGACGCAGAATTCTATCAGGACAGACTACCCGCGGCGTCATTTCTGCTGCCACGATACAGCCGTCCTCGCAATGACCCCACCGCGCCCTGCAGCGACCCAGGTGCTCTCTCAGGGCCGGGCCCAGGGCGGTGAACAGACAGGCAGGGCCCCGACCCCGTGGGGCTGGCTCTCCAGCGGGGAACACACATGAATGTACCACGGCCACTTAGGCGTATTAAGTGCTTTGGAGAAATTATTTTCCTTTTCTTCTAAGGGGACAGAGATAAGAGAGGGAATAAATTATCATTTTTTAAAGTGTATTTATCGAGAGAGAGAGAGAATGAGTATCTCAAGCAGGCTCTGTGCAGCCAGTGCAGAGTCCAATGTGCGGCTCAAACTCACGAAGCGTGAGACCATGATACAAGCCAAAGTCAAGAGTCAGACGCTTAACTGATTGAGCCACCCAGGCACCCAGGGAATAAATGACCTTGTAAAGAAGCCTCACTATTCAATACCCAGGTCACCCTGGGACAAATGGTGGGCCCCAGACAGGCAGCCCCTGCAGGGACCGGAAAAGCCGTTAGCCTGTTCTCCGGCTGCCTCGCTCCTAACAGGGAGGCCGATGCGGGCCAGTGCCCTCACTCCCCTCGGCTTCAACGTCCTCACCTTTTAACTAGTGTTTCTCAAAGTGTGCTCCGTGAGGACTTCTATGAAGTTAGTTCCAGGTCAAATACATTTGGGAAACGGTGAGTTTGGGCCATGTTTCCCTCCGCAAATTTGGAAAGAAGTCTCTTAAAGGCTCTGAAAGTCCGAGGATGGAAGAAACTGCCCGGGCTGTTTTCCTTTGCGACTCTCGGGCTCGGGAGCTCGGAGCCCTGTCCCCACCTGTCCCCGCCAGCGGCTCTTGGCAGTGAGCTCTGCAGAGCGCTCTCTGGGAAGGGCCACGTGCCGCCTCTGAGCGGCGACTGCAACCTTCCACGATGCCGTCACTCAACAGTCGGTGCTTCTCAGGTGCCAACAGGTGCTCAACGTCACCGGCACTTGAGGGCGTCACTCACGGCACAAAGGCCCCCGAGAAGGAGGACGTGCATGCAGTCTTTCGTCATGTGTCCAGCGAGGCTTGTGTGAAACAGTGGCACCGAGGCCCCCCCCCCCACTCCTGTCTAAGATTTTACATGGTTCCGGGAAGCAGGTGTCGAAAGCCGCTGGAAGGGCTGCAAACAGATACCCAGTTAAAGCTCACGTCTCGATGTTTCTACGAGCTTCTTGCCACTGTGCGCTTATTTTAAAGCCGACTTTAGGCTGAATTTCAGAAAAACTAATTCAGCTGTGCAAACAACACAGCTAGTTGCCACTTTGTTCTTCTGTGTTGCATTTCAATGATCTGGATTTGTCAAATAAAGTTCATAAATATTTAAGGAACGCTTTTTTGAGCCGCTCCTCTTAAAAAAGCCCGGCCATTAATTTTCCCATTTCCTGTGTGTCTGCTGGGGCTCAGCCAGAAACCACATAACAAACCTTACTCTTCCAGAGCACGGGACCCTATTTTCAGTGAGGGAATGTTATCTACCCTCAGTTTTCACCCATGTGGCACACTCCTCAAGAAAGCATCACTTTGCGTCAGATCAGATGGGGCTCACTCGTGGCGGGTTTAAGAGTCGGGTTCTCTGTGAGCGGCAGGCGTGAGCTCTGCCTTCCAGAACCACACTAGCCAGTACGGTGGGAAAAAGAAATTTTTTTAATCCTTTTTGAGACACACACACACACACACACACACCACAGAGTGAAAGGGTGGGGGGAGGGCAGAGAGAGAGGGAGACACAGAATCCCAAGCAGGCTCCAGGCTGTGGGCTGTCAGCATAGAGCCCAACGCGGGGCTCGAACCCATGAACCAAGAGATCGTGACCTGAGCCGGAGTGGGACGCTTAAGGGACTGAGCCACCCAGGCGCCCTGCCTCAGTTCAGTTAAACAGAGCAAATGCCTCACACCCTCGGTCACGTTAGCTACGTTCTGAGTGCTCTGTAGCTGCAAGGCGTCGGGGAGAACCGCACTGGACGGGGCGGACTAGAACACCGCCCTCACTTTACAAAGCACAGCTGGACGGCGCTGATCTAGAAGGTGGCTCTCTCTGGGCCTCAGGCCGGTCCACGGAGGAAGGTGTTCCCAGGCGTGTGGGTGAAAGTACACCACGTCGTCATACTGCCTCCCGGTCCCTCAGTGATGTGGCCTCTCCCTCGAGGAAACTCTTCACTGTGCAGCTGCTCCTTTAGAATCACCCGCTTCGGGAGCTTTCGAAAGCCCCAGTGCTCTGCGGCCCCAGGCCAAGTGAAATCCCAGGCTTTCTGGGCATGGGACCTGGCGTCGGTATTTCTTAAAAGCTTTCGGGGCTATTCCAGCACAAAACCACAGGAGGAGTGCTCAGAGCGAGTGGAAACCTGCTCCCTGGAGAGGCGGGGCTGTGTCCTCCTGTCTATGACCCCTGAGGGGGCAGCACCTGGCACAGCGGGTCCCCCGCAAATATCTGCTGAAAGGGAGGAAAAGTCACCCTGTGCAAGAACAGCAATGGTCTCACAACAGGAAAGGGGAAAAAAGAGTGGGAACGGGTTGGCTCCGCACAGGCCGTCATGTGTGTTTGTCACGACAGCCCCAGGCACGGCACCGGGCTCTGCTTTGCGCAGGCTCTGGGACAGGCCAAGGTCGGGGCTGGGCCACGGCACAGCACTGTCGCCTGTGTGCACAGCTGGGAGCAGCCGTGTCTGGGGGGCCTCCTCCACTGTCCCCAACCACTTCCTCCCCCGAAGACGGTGCCCTGAGAGCAGCTCGCCACCAGCGAGCTCCGATGCCTAGACATCAGGGGACTATAACCAGGACACCTCGGAGACTGAGAGGGGGTGCAATGAAAAATTTCACGGGGAGAAACAGGTGTAAACTGAGAATGTCCGGGGCAGGCCAGAGGAGTGTTCGTGGGCTGAGATACCCACATGCAGGCGGGATCTGGGGATCTAGAGCCACAGCCACCAGCCGTCACTGGTGGGGGTGATCACATGGGCCACTGAGTGGTCGAGAGCCAAGCACAGAGCCCGGGACAGTAGCTGGTGCCTGAGACACTGAGGGCAGGGTGGGCGGTGATGGGAAATCCTTCACGGCCGGCCGGCACACTTACTTTTAGAATGCCCTACAGAGGGGCACCCGGCTGGCTCAGGAGGCTAGGCCCTCCGACTGGATTTCGGCTCAGGTCGTGATCTCACGGTCCGTGAGTTCGAGACCCGTGTCGGGCTCTGTGCTGATGGTGCGGAGCCTGCTTGGGATTCTCTCTCTTCCCTGATCATGCTCTCTCTCAAAATAAGTAAAGAAATGTTAAAAAAATTACTTTCAGATGCTCTACAGAGTAAGACTTCTCACTGCCCAGGAGAGCTGCTGAAATATAAAGGACTGAGCCCTTTAACTTTCACTGGATCATCAGAACATCGCAAATGTGACAGAGGGGAACCTCAGGAAAGAACTGAGTGAAGCCAAGGCGGAATTATAAAATGTCTAACAACAGGGATGGTAAATAACTCGAAGGCAAACTTTCAGCAGTTTCATCATGGCTTTGGACAGAAGCAGATAAAACCCCCGCCTGTCCCCGTGCTCACACCCCTCCCTCCTCCCACCACAGCCCCGAACCTCTACTGCTCAGCGTAGAGGGAGCCATCCCTGCATGGCCTCCCGCAGTCAGACCTGGGCCGGGACAAGGATGACAGCAACGCCACGTGACCCTGTGTCATCCCCTGTTGTGTGAGGCTGAGTATGTCACAGAGGCCATGCGGTCCCCAGCAAGAGGTGGGATCACACTTAATTTCACTGCCTCGGACTGAAAGGCAGGAACAGTGCCTCCCCGCCCCCCCCGCCCCCCACCTCCTGTCCCCAACCAACAAACTGCCCGACTTGTGTCCTCCCTCCTCCTCTCCTTCCTTCCCTCTTTACTGGTCCTCCTTCCAGCTGACCCCTCACATTTGGGGGGCCTGGGAAAGAGTACAAACGGGGACCCACATATCACAGGCTGAAATACTTGAAATCCGTAAATCCGGCTGCACCCAGAGGCTGGCCGTGCACTCACCCAAAGCTCACGACCTGTCCAGAAGACAGAGGCTCTGGGGACAGAGGGGAGACCCTGGGAGCCCAGGCGGGGGGAGGTGGGGGCGGCACGCAGGTGCTGGGCCGGCCCTGGCTGCCGCCTGAAGCTGGCTCCCCGCCTCTTGTCTGATTTAGGGTGTCCGGACCATTCCAAGCATCTGCTAAGATGCCATCACCAAGTGAAGGGAGCATTTGGGGATCGCAGTCTGCCTAGATACTCCCTGGGGGTGGGGTCTGGAGCCACCAGCTGTACATGGGAGCAGGGGCCCTCTTTTAAAAATAATCTTTTAAAGAAGGTTCTAGGATCAATAAACCTGGATACACCGAGTTAAACTGCCTCCCGACCCCCGCCTCACCCCATTTAAACTGCAGGCTCTCTGAGAGCTTGGCATATTTTCAAAGAGGTAAGAGTACTTAGCATTGCCCAACCTTTTTTTTGCGTACAAAGCCCATGGTTTCCCAAATACCTATTATTATCTCATTACAAAATGGCTTTCTAGACCGTTGTCTTCTGGAACACGTAGGCCACGGTTAGGCCCATCAAGCCTTCTTGGTCTCATTTTCAGTGAGGATAGAAGGTGGTGGGGTTTTACGCTTCCTGGAAAAGTTGTGTGTGTGTGTGTGTGTGTGCCAGACCGAAGCTAGTAATTATTAATTTTTCTATCTAAGCTGTTGCTGTCTAACAGGCAGGGGGACCAGGAATGACTCTGGCGGCTGCCACAGGGACTGTGGTTAAGTACCCATTTAACTGGGGCATAGGCAGGTGTTGACAAGCACATTCGGAGACTGGACACAGATGGGGACACAGAACAGGTGCTCTGGGGATGAGCACACATCACAGGGAGGACGGAGGCAGCAGGAAGACGAGGAAGAGGAGGAGGAGGAGGAGGAGAGGGAGGAGGAGGAGGAGAGGGAGGAGGAGGAGGAGGAGGAGGAGGAGGAGGAGGAGGAGGAGGAGATTAAGACTGGCCCAAGGCTGCTGACAGGCTCCACGCCTCTGATCCGAGACACCCCACCCGATCTGGTGGCCGTCTGCTAGCGGGTGACAGGCAGGAACTAGGTGCTACCTCACGGACAACTGGGGTCACAGGAGAAAGGCAGCAGCTAGGACTTGTAACGTCAGGGCCCCTTTCCCGTTGTCTCCGGGTCTCCGGGAGCTAAAGTCCACCCCACGCACATACCTGGTTCCCCCCTGCATTGTGGCACTCGTAAACTCCGACGACACCATCAGCAAAATGTCCCAAAGTGTCCAGGCAGTTGGTTCCCTGCTGCAAGGCCCCAAAAGCTATATCCTGGTGGTCGGGAACCCTGGAAAGCAACGGGAGAATCGTCTGCTTAATTCCGCAGGAGCCCCCAGCTCCCGCCATCCACTTCCTCGGCTTGGTGACTTTATCTCAGGCAGCAGGAACCACACGAGGAAGGCCTCCACTAGGCCCTGTGCCCCTCCCCCACTGGCGGGCGGTCTCAGCGAGGCAGCGTTTTGCCCACGTCCTGGATTTCTAAGCCTGACTGAAGATCACGTTGGAGGACGAGTCTTTGTATTCCATGTCAGGGAAACGTTTCTGGAAAGGAAAAGCTCCTGTATTCTTCGGTGTTGGTCCGTTGGAAGTTCTTTAGGAAAGCAATGAATGAGGGGCGCCTGGGTGGCTCCGTGGGTTGAGTGTCGGACTTCAGCTCAGCTGACGGTCTCGCAAGTTCGTGAGTTAGAGCCCCACTCTGGGCTCGTTGCTGTGGGCCCAGAGCCTGCTTCGGAGCCTCTGTCCCCCTCTCCCTGCCCCTCCCCCGCCTCGTGCTCTCAAAAACAAACATTAAAAAAAAAAATTAAAAAAAAAAAAAGATACGTATTTAAAAAAAAAAAACAACAGTAAAAGAAAAGCAGTGAGCGTGGTCATGTGCCGCTCGAACTTCCCAGAAAACTTAGGATCTGACCTTCGCCTGGAAGAGGGGAGAACCTGAGTGGCTTTGTCGGGCGGCCTTGCCACAAACAGACCCAGGGCATGGGGGGGGGGGGGGGGGGGGATGACACGCCTTGGGATTTGACCCGCATCTGCACCCAGCCTGGGCCCTGCACCAGCTGCGTCGTCTCTCAGACCTCCCGCTCTCTCCACACCTCACCCCCCTCTTCTGCACGGCACCCGCGGAACAGGCCAGCCTCAAGTTATCATGTAAAAATACTGCCTCGTAAGCCAGGCTCTTGGGAAGCACTCGGTAAGTGGCAGTGATTACAACGGCCACAAACACAAGTACGAAGGTGGTGTCTCCCTTGCCTGGTGCAGGGTGGGGTTGGGGCAGCGGAGTCACCTGCCGGCACGGTGCGCGATGCTTTGGACACGGTCCAGTGTCACCTCGGGGTGAAACATTTGATGTCGCTCTTGCCTGGCATCATTACCCACTAAGACCCAGGCCAGCAAATATGAGGTGGGCGCCAATGGGGGGCTACGATCTGCTGCTGGGAGGCCCTGCGTGAGCTGAGATAGAGAGAGACGACGACCGGGGGGCTCCCGCTGGTGACCGACACCGTTCCCAATCCCCAGCGAAAGCCATCCTTCACAGAGAGGGCCGGAGGGAGGACACCGTCCCGCTGTGCCCGCTCTTCCGGCTGGGGGTGGGCGGGGGGAGGGGGGCAGGACATCGTACGTTGCTTTAAAAGCCGAGGCAACGGTTCCAGGGGGGGATGTGCGCGAGTAGCCGCAATGAGGCCCAGCCGCATCATCTAACCCTCCCACGCGTCTCTGTGACGAGGGCTCTGGAGGAGCCGTTAGTGCAAAAGATCACGGTGGGGGCTGTCGCGTTCCCGGTCCCTGGGCCGGGAGACACGGGACTCGCGGTGAAACGCTCTGGGCATATTCAGAATAAGGGATGTGCCGCATTAAAGCCAAGAGCTGTCTGGCAACCCCTTTACGAAGATGAAGCGGAGATGGATCCCGAAGGCCGGAGGCCCGCGCGCCCGCCGATGAGGGTATCAGTGCTCCCTCGGGACGCGGGGCTCACATTAATTTATAAGGAGACGCCGGGTGTGGACAGAAGGCGCAGAAGAGTGCTTCTGATGAGCTCTCCTGGAGGGAAGCAGGGCGCCGGCGTCATGACTCCCATTTTACGTGGCGTAGAGACCAGCCTGGAGGAGGGAGGCGCCGTGGGCGGGGTCCCGGTCCCCGCGCCCCTGCTGGGTGCCACCATCGGCGGTTGCACAGGAGGGGGCGGTGGTGCCCGGGCAGCAGGGGCCAAATGGCAAGCGGCAGAGCGGAGGTATTCTTGGACCTGCGCCCAGGTCGGTGCTGGGTCTCAGCTCCCGACTCTCGCCAACTGGGGCGAGACACGCGAGGACGGGGAGGCCCGGGGCGCCAGAACCAGGAGGCCGGACGGAGGCAGCCGGGCAGGGTGGGCACAGCGCACACACCTGGGGGCGGGGGCGGGGGGGGGGGGGGGCGGGCGGGCGCTACTCCTCGGGCCGCTTACACGGCCGGTTAGAGCACAGTCCTCGGCCGCTTAGCCCCTGCCCCCCTTGCCAACGGGGAAGGAGTTAGATGAGGGGACACCTGGGACTGTCTCCACCTCTCCAGAGAAGGGCAAGGGAACGCGGCAGGAGGCCACCATTCAGGGAGCACATTCTCAGGGCCGCTTGGCGACAGCTGGGGCGGGGGGGGGAAGGACACACAGCTCTCACTGGGGGGGAGTAGCAGGGGGTCCAGCTCCTGGCCTCCTGTCCGAGGTGCAATCTTCACTTCCTCACCTTCCGAGGCCTCGCCGCCTCTCTGACATTTGTTGCTCCTAAGCTCCGGCGAAGTGAGACCCCCCGCCTTGCAGGTCCCCCCGGGGGGCTTACCTTAATTCTGGGTAGACGTTTTCGAGGTACCATTTGAAAGGCTTGCAGCTAAGCTTCTTCCTAAGCTCCAGTCGGCTCTGAATACTGGAGAAGAGGGAAACAAGATTCCTTTACCAATCTGAAGAACTGACCAGCTCCCTCCATCAAATCTGCTCCTGAGAACGGCACTGAGGCGGCAGTGGACCTTGGACCCCGCACACTCCTGTCCCCACGACCCCGGGCACCTCCCGCACCCAGCCTGCCCTAGTCCCTCACCCAGTCCCGAGCAGAGGCCCCTGCTTCGACCCCCGGGGCGCTTGTTCTCGACTCTGGAGGCGGTGTGGTTCTTGGGGTGCGGGCTGACCACAGGGCTCCCCCCACCCCCAAGGATCCCGAGCAAAGCAGCACGAGAGGGCGCAAGTTACACTTACTTTCCATAAGGGACGTTTCTGGCAGAAGGCACTGCTGCGTAATAGAAGTTTTTGTATTCGTCCATCCAGACCTCTGCTGCCCGGCGGGTGTTACTAAAAACAAAACAAATCTCCTTGAGCTGTGATCTGCTTCCTTTCCATCAGCGTCACGCCATGTGCACTCGTCCGCTCGGAGTGCCACTTAGGAAGGTCCTCCGACGCCGGCCGGCAGCTTGGGCAGCGGCGTAGAGAGCGGGCTGTCCCCGCTCAGCACCCAGGCCCGTGTCTGCGGGTAGCTGGCATTCAGCGGGTGCTTACTGAACAAACAGAGCTCGCTTTCTCGGGTTGCGCGAGAACGGATTGTCAAAGAGCAAAAGTCGGAGTCAGGAATGCAGCACAGGCAGGGACTGGGAAGAAGAGACTGGGGCTGTACCATCGGGAAGGACAAAGTGTCACGGCAACAACCCGTGCAAATGTGTGCGCAGAAGGAAGCACCAGGGAGGACAGCCGAGAACCCCTCGGCCTCCACGGCCCTTCTCATCACGGCTCTCACCCTACCAGACGGCCGAGGGCAAAAGTTAAAAATAGATAAGAATTCCTATTAAAAAAGACTTTTTTTGCCTGCAGACCTGAGCTGACAGAGTGTCCTGTTTGGACAAGGAGTCGTCACGTGAAGGGGACAGCAGCTTTACGCCCCACACGTGGGGCTCTAATTAGCTACCCCGTGCTTTTCTAGAAGGCAGGAAAACCACATGCTTCGGTCTCAAAACCATGATGCATGATCAATAAGGCCGCTGGAACAAGCTACTTTTGCACACACGGCCTGCGTTAAAGGATTCACGCGCACGGACGTCCACATCTGACCCTGCCGGCCTTCTTTGCAAAGCATGTATAGAGCAGCATTCATACAGGGAGCCTCTCTGCTCCCAAGTCCTGGACTCAGTTCCAAAGTAGACTCACCCCTCCTTAAGAATCCATACAGAACACATGACGTTCTTCCACAATAAATTATTAGGGAGGCAGTGTTCACCTTCGAAGGGAATTCCTTTTCTCTACCAAAAAGGTCTCTTTTTAAGTAGGGAGGCTTTCAAACGATGTGAGCTACAATTATGAAGATAATTTCGATGCGGGGCATACATCTTTCACCTAAAGCGATGCAGAGCCCCTCTTTCTCTTCCCGAGATAGAAGATGAACTGTTCCAAATGCCATTTACTAGACAGACAAGACAATACGAAATAACATGGCTGTCCTCTGATCTGGCAAGTTCCCGCTTCGGAAGGGAGGGGGAGGGGAGGGGGCTGGAGAGATGGACCTACCACATTAGAAGACTACCATCTTTGTTAATGAAATTGGCGATATTGTTTATTTTCGCTCTGTAAGAAAGACGTTCAACAACGGGCATTTAAAGATCCGAAGTGCCCGGATGCTGGATCGTTAAGTATTATTTCTCAGAAGAGCCATTAAATATGCTTACTGGGATTCGGAGTCTTACTAAGTGGCCCATGCCTCAACTTAACACCCAGTCAATCTCCAACAGGCTGTGTGACATCAGTCCTCTGGGACCGGGATCGCTCATCAGTTGGATGAAACGGTCAGATTCAAGCATCTCCTAGGTCCCTTTCAGCCCCGAACGCTTCCAAGGTTTTCTGAATTCCAATCACACAGTGGTTTTGAATCACCTAAGTCATTAACCCATTTCCCAATCCCTAAATGCAAAGCAACATCCTTCTGTCTGCTGAATCGAGAAAGATCCATAGGTAAGACTCAACCAATAAGCTTCACGTGCTTACTTCGCCCCAGTTTCCATTCATTCATTCAAATATTTATTCAGTACCTACTATACGCCAGTCTTCTTGGTGCTATGGATACAGCGGCACCCAGAAGGGTCCACTTTGATTTATCCAGGTTTTCCTTGCCTTTGCTTCCTCTCTGCCCACCCCTACGCTCAGCGCAGACAGGGTAGCTCTCTCAGAAAGCAGGCAGCAAAAGAAGGTGTGAGTCACACGGGCCAGTTCTGCTGCACGGTGGGAATAACAGAAAACAGTCCGGTAAGAAAGTAAGTTTACATCGCTGGGTTTCAATCGCATTGGTGAAGTCTCGCCATTAACTCGAAACCTAAAACCCAATACCCCTCTCTAAGGGATGTGCCCCACCGCCAGCCTGCTCTTCTGACTGGGGCCATCTCTGGCCTCCGGGTAGATTCTCATTCACACATGCACTCCGGCACGCACACAACACCCTACAGTCTCTTGAGGGGCCTGTAGGAAGCAAACTGGACATGTCGTGACGTCACCCAACTGGCCCACTCTCAACTGGTCTTGAGGGATGTGGCTGCCACAACCAGAGACGCGAAGCAAGGATTTGCAGGTGGGTCACAGCCTTACCCTTTCTAAAGTGCCAGTGCCCACATGTGCACACGGGAGGGGCAAAACAAGGCAGGATCCCACTGGGGCTACTTGCTCCATTCATTAACTCACTCACTCACTCACTCATTCATTCATTCATTCCTCACTCACTCATTTGCTGACAAACTAACCTACATAGGGGCGCCTGGGTGGCGCAGTCGGTTGGGCGTCCGACTTCAGCCAGGTCACGATCTCGCGGTCCGTGGGTTCGAGCCCCGCGTCGGGCTCTGGGCTGATGGCTCGGAGCCTGGAGCCTGTTTCCGATTCTGTGTCTCCCTCTCTCTCTGCCCCTCCCCCGTTCATGCTCTGTCTCTCTCTGTCCCAAAAATAAATTAAAAAAAAAAAACAACAACAAAAAAACAAAAAAAAAAAAACGTTGAAAAAAAAAAAAACTAACCTACATAAATGAGATCATCCTCTGCGTGTTGTTCTATTGCCTCTTTTAGTATCTAGATAAAAAGATCGGTATGTGGTAATGCCGTGGAGTCCAGAGCCCGGCTCCCCGAGTGGCAACCTGGCTCAAGTGCTTTCCGGTTGTGTGAACTTGGCCGGAGGGATGACGCTTTCGCCGCCTCAGCTTCCCTTATCCCTGAAGCGGGGACCAATCAGAGTACTTTGTTCATAAGGTTTTAGGAGAATGACGTAAGCTAATGTTGGCAAAGTACTGAAAAACAGCCCGACGCACACTAATCGCCACATACGTGTTAGCTCTCGTCGTGAAGTCCCAATTGTTAATGGTGAAATACTTACACACTTAATGCCGCATATTGGAGGAAACCAGAGAGAACGCGGAACTGGAAAGGGACTTCAGAAACCATCTAATTCGGCCCCCTTATCTTTTAGATGAGTCAGCTGAGGCAGAGGGCCGCGGAGATGCGCCGAAGGCCAGCAGATCTCTGGGGGCCTGGGTCAGTCTTTTGTCCGGGCCTCTGGTGCGCAGACTTCTCAGGGGCCATAAATTACGGCGAAGAAGTTTCCCTTCTAAACAGCTTAAAAACGACACTGCATAAAGCAATGTTCTGTGCGTGTGTATGTTAACGGATACCTTGCGCTGGTAGCGACCAAGGGCTTTAATACGTCCACACGAGAGGCTTTTGGGAGGATTCTCATGTTGTCCCCGGGAAAGAACAAACCCCTCACTGTTTATTTTGTGGAGCTCGCTGTAGAAGAAATACTTCCGTTTCTAGTAAAGAGCAGAAATGACGTCAGACGGCATTCGGGAAAGGACGTACTGTTGAAAGAGGGTAATTTGGCCGAAGTTTTATTTGATACTTGGCCTCGCTGAAGGCTCCCAGAACTCAGACCCTCCGTGCTGACATTTTCACTTCTGCTGAAATAATTTTCACTTCCGGGTAATAATAACGTGTGTGGTGTGCAACCTGCACTTGGAATCTAAGCTGTAAAACAGTGGACCAGAGAGAGGCTGTTTGTCCTCCCGGGCTCACTTCTGCTCTCTCTCCAGCTCTCCGGGTTCGGTGGGGGCACCGGGTTGGCAAAGCTGACTGCAGGCCTGGGGCTCGCTCATAATTCCCGGCTGCCGGTCTCCGGCCACAGCCAGGCCACCGTAATCGCTGCCTGTCGGCGCTCCGCTGTCACAGCCACAGCGCCGTCCGCGCCACCTTCTCTCTGCCTGGGCCCCCGCCCCTGCCATCGGTTCCTCCTGATGTCACCTCCTCACCACCCTCTGCCCAGAGGCCATGAACACTTCGCTAAAGCTTAAAACAGAGAAGTCAGATACCTGCTCAAAAGTCAGGTGCCTACGGTAACCCGCCCCCCCCCCCCCCCCCGGCATCCAAACATCATCCCGAGTTTCCCCCCACCTACAGGGTGCTTGGCTGGGGCTGGTCGAGCTCTCCCACCCTGTCTACTGTCCCCTTATTCCCTAGGCTCCGGGCCCACCTGGTGGCAGACACCGATCTCAGCGCCGAGGACCTGCTCGTCCTGCAGGGAGCGCTGTCCCCCAGGAGCCCAAAGCCCCTCCCTCCCACCTCTGGGTCTGAAACGAGGGCGCAGAGGTTCCCTCCGTGTCCAGTCTGCTCCCGCTCAACCACGTGACCACCGGTGATCCTTCTCTGATCCTTCTCGCAGCATTTATCAGTGGCTGCAGTCTTACTTAGCTATTCAGATGTGGGGCTGACCGCTCCCGGCTCCCTGGGGCCAGGCTGGCCACGGGCCTGCGTGCCGTTTTCTCTTTAGCATCTGGAAGAACTCCCCAGAAGACACCCGCAGGCCCACGATGGGTAACTGGCCTGTCTTCTTCAGAAAACTCTCGATTTGGTATCTTCACGTTTGCGAAGATATTTCTGTTATCTACCATAAATCATTTCCACACGCCGCGTCTTTTCGGCGTGAATTTAGTATGGCCTGACTTTCGTGTTGTTCACATACGGTGCCCTGAATGGTAACAGATCAAGTTCCTCTTGTTCACAATAACGTTTTCTCACACATTCTGCCGGCGGGGGGGCGGGAGGGGGGGTGTCCAGTTGTCTGAGCTTTCACACGTGTACAGACTGGTGTCATTACTACCACATCAGGATGCAGGAAGGCACGGTCACCCCGGATACCCCTCAGGCAGCCCCTCTGTACTCACGCCTCCGCCCCACCCCTGTCTGCTCCCTGTCACCGTAGCTGTGTCCTTCTGACACCGTCCTAGAAACGGGATTAAACACCATGCAACTTGTCACTCAGCAGAGTGAGTGGCACCCGTGCTGCTGTGGGCACAGTCGGTCCCCGTCCTTGCTGAGTGGCACCCCAGGGAAGCACACCTGCTTCTATACAGCCCGAGGTTAAGTCCCGTCTGGGTGGTGGTGGCCACCGGTGTTCCTGTCCCCGCTCAGCCCCTCATAGCCACTCACCGGGCGAAGACGGTGCCGCTGCCACCCGGGAAGGTGTAGGGGTGCTGCTTCCGGAACACGTGTCCCACGCGGCTGCAGGGGACGATCTCCAGGCTGCCGCCGCACTGCCACACGCGGAACGAGATCTCTGAGGCGATGAATGAGACAGGGTGACTGACGGAGCCCTGGACTGTTCTGAGCAGCAGCCACCCCAGACAGGGTACACACATCCACCTGCCAGTATCCCATCAAAGGGCTCTCGTGCCCTCGCCTCCTGAAGGAGATGTGAACAGGGAGCCTGCCTCCTTCCAGAACCTGGTCCTGAACATTCTACGGTGGGGACATTGGACACACCCAGTATCTCCTGGCTCCATAGCACAATCAAGAAAGTATGTGCAGGCAGATCAGCCTGACTGTAGCCAATATAAGTTGCGTGCCTTAAATATACACAACATTAAATCGTCAACGGCACCTCAATAAAGTTGAAGAGAAAAAAAAAAGAGACGGAACGAAAGTTCGTACTGCGGTTCACCAAGAGGGTGTCTCCACAGCGGTGTTTTTTTTTTTTTTACAGAAATGGGAAGTGGTGTAGACAAAAAGAAGAATGTCAAACAAACTCCCTACCCTGGGACACTTACTAGCTTAGATGTGAGCACAGATCCAAATCATGGAGTCAGCTAGATCTGTGTTACCAAATCCCATGTTTGCATTCAAGAATTCGGTTCCAAATTAAAACAAAACAAAACAAAACAAAAAAACAACAAAAGAGCATGCAGAAACGTTTTTCAGATTCAGACGAGACACCTGCAGACAAGTGTGATTCTCTGGTCTATTTTGAACATGGAGGGACTCCGGGCACAAGACCTCGCGTATCCGTGCGACATCACAGGTATTCACTGATGAAATGCTTGCCCTGAATTCTTCACCAGCGGGTTCGTGATCAGGGGCTATTACGTTCGCACTTGCTTTGTATCGACACCGTTAGAAAAGGCACCAGGAAGGGGTATAAACATCCATGAATTAAAAAGCACGAAATACCCACAATGGAGCTTCGATGTCAGATATAGCCGGCCACCATATAGGCCAACTTCCTCGACAACTTATTTTCAGGGCACTGACCACGAGTAAGCAGCTGGACTTTCTCTCTTCAGGAGAAAACGACCCTCCCCTTAAATTCCAAAATTTATGCTTATCCAGAACTGTGCATTATTAGCAGGCTGCAAGTCACCTGGAAAGTTCACAGGTGCCTTTGGACTGTGGTAATGACCAAAGATGCCCGAGTAGCACAGAACCCTCAGAGCTGGCCATGGACTTCATTGGTCAGTAACCAATGGTTCACCTGCTTTGACACAGAATCTACCTGCAGGAGTAATGAGATGCTCAGGCCAACTTCAACACACACACTGCCCTGAGCGTCTGTACTGGGGAAGAGCTCGGCGCGTGGCTGGCTTCTGGAACAGCCTGGCACCCTCTGACCAGGCACCTGTCCTCCTCACCAACCATCTCAGTGACCGCAACAGTCTTCATGGTTTGTATAAAAGGGCACTTCCTTGACGTCATTTCACACCCGTAAGAACACGGTGAGGAAGCGAGATAGAATGCACAGTTAGCAGTCACTGCTGGAAGTATAAAAGGGTCAGAAATAAGGTGGGATTAGGGCACACCACAAGCGAGCTGCTGGATAAATCCTCCAGGCAGAGCCCTGTCTGTGGCAGCAGGTGCCCAGACCGCACCGCTGAAGGCACGTAACACCCCCTCGGGCACGACGGGAGTTCCCAGGACTGGATCTAGCAAACTCAAGTAGGAAACCCCTCGTTGGCTAGAGAGGAGCGATCCATGCAGCTGCCGTGGGCCTTTCATAACCAATTCCCTCGCAGCCTTGAAAAATGTAGGGTCATGACCAACCCAAGTCTCTGCCGTGATGGGTTTCTGACTTTCTCCGTGTCCAACAAAGCTTTGAATAAGAAGTTCTCTGCGTTTCAGGAGAATAAAAATTTAAATATACGCTTGCCTAACTGGAACATTCGATCTGGGGGCTAGGAAGGCCCCGTGGCTTCCGTGGAGGGCGTGTGTTAAACCAGGAAGGGATCCATTCAGAGACCTGGCGGGAGATTTGGAAGGCCACACAGAAGTACGATTACGTTCAACTCTGATCGCACTTGAACTTGGGGACGCTACAACTTGGGAACGATTACGCAGGATAACTTGGTGGCTTTTGGATCAGGCCACTTGTTTGCTTCTCGGCTCTGCTAACAACCGGCCGTGAGGTCTCGGGCAGGACCTTGGTCCTTCAAGAAAGCATGAAACGAGACGCTCAGCACTGGCAAAAATCTCTAGGTTGCGCACCCGCAACTAACGAAACCGTGGCGCCGTGCCTAACCACACCTCAACCGAAAAAAAAGAAAGCAAGCACAAAATGAGATGATGCACCGGAAGCAGTCAGCATCTGGCTAATGCTGTGGGGACACGGCACAGAGGACAAATCACGTGTCCAAGGAGCCTAACGCCTACGTCTCACAGGGGCCGGGGACCAGCTTCTCCGTCTTTCTTTTTCATTGCTTACGTTAGACTTACGTTGCCAGCTAGGAAAAGCGGAAGGTGCAGTGGTTTGGGGGGGGGGGGTGCACCTCGAGGTGGGCTTGGGTGTTACCCGGAGCACCCCACCTCTCCCGACACACGTCCACACCCACCGGTGTGCACCCACCCGGCGCTCAGAAAAGAAGAGAGGTCTCAAACGGACTCAGATTGGGGACCACTCTTGCTGAAGCCCTACGCCTGTTCACCCTCCAGAGCCAGTGGGAGACTCCTCGAGAGCGGCTTTACGGAGCCGGGCAAGGGAAGGGACGATGCCAGACAGCACCCACGCAGGGACTGTTCCAGCCCCTTCCTCCCTGTCCGGCCCCACCCCCACCGAGGCCCCTCAAGCCCTTCCGCGGGACCTCACACATGGGACAGCTACATAAATACAAAAACCAAACCAACAAAAACTCCAGGGCATTTAAGAAAACGGCCTCCCCTCCCTCAGGTCTCTGGTGAAATGTCCCCTTTGGTATTTATATCGACACTCTTCGGTGACACAAAGGCTGGCTGCCACATCATCGGCCTAATCCGTGCTTTCAGCTGACAGCACACCTTTTGAAAACCACGGTCACCTAAGTGATGCCCTGTCCTGCTGGGTGGTCCCGGCCGGCGAGATTTGCACGAAGCCATCAGGAGATGCCTGGGGACCGAGGGTGACACAGAAGTCTCTTCAGAAGGTTAATCGTTCTTCTGAAGCCTTTCGTGCTCAAACGACTTTCACACAAGTCCTCCCTACCTGTCACCGTGTCATTAAAAAAACAACCAAAAGGAGTTTGACTCATGGTCCTTTGTCCCAGTGTTGTTACTGAGCCCAAAGAAGCTTTCAACATCAAACCGAGGCAGACAAATCTCCACAGAGGAGACGCCATCACTAACTTTAACATCATAAAGTCAGAGAAATAAAACAGGCGTGGTGAGCTTTTTTTCTTCTAAACAAAAAAAAAACTACCCGTTTCTGTTACGGGTAAAAACTCCTAAAACTGACGGTGGCATCATTTGTCCTCTCCTTTGTCCCCGCCCTGCTTTCTCCCAGGGTTTGCCCACCCAAGGGCGGATGGTACCGAACAGCGTCAAGAGCTGAGGAGAATCAGTTCAGGACCGCCAGCAAAAAACGACAACGACAACGACAAAAAACAAAACCAACCAAGCAAAAATCAAACAAAACAAGAAATCTTTTCATCTCAATGCAATAAGTATGGTGCAGATACTAACCCAGACCAAAGTCTATAAAATTTCATTGTATAGAATTGGGCGCCTGGGTGGCTCAGTCGGTTGGGCGTCCGACTTCGGCTCAGGTCATGATCTCATGGTCCGTGAGTTCGAGCCCCACGTCGGGCTCTGTGCTGATAGCTCGGAGCCTGGAGCCTGTTTCAGATTCTGTGTCTCCCTCTCTCTCTGCCCCTCCCCTGTTCATGCTCTGTCTCTCTCTGTCTCAAAAATAAATAAACGTTAAAAAAAAAAAAAATTAACGCCCAACCCAAGACACCCTGAAGAGAGAAAGGTATGTTATGTTATCGATACTTATTCGGGGACGGACAGGGTCTGATGAACGGTGACTAACATCTTTATAGCTGGTTGCCAACTGGCCGCCTGTATACCACAAGCTCTTGCCTAACAGCCTCTTCCAAGCTTCCGCTTTTCAGTCGGACGCCCTTGCTGGGCGGAAGGCCACGGCTTCACCAGGCTTGGAGAGCCAAGATGCAGGCTCACACGTACCCAGGTTCTCTCCTCCCCACACGTCCATCATCATGTCGTACTTCCCCAGTTCTTCAAAATAGAGCTTGTCCATCACGAACAGCCCTCCAGCAATCATAGGGGTTCTGAAAAGGCAGAGAGGGTGGAAGGGAAGAGAGGGAGAGGTCAAAGGTCAAGGACAGCGCTCCTGCATTCTACTGCCAAGGTCAGGTCTATAAGGTGAGCTTAAAAACGAAGCCACAGCCACCGTTCCCCAGTCGGGGCTCAGGATGCTGTCGCTGTTTTTCTGCTGCTGACTTCAAATGCTTCCCACCTGCCCTGCTCAGACGCTCCCACAGCGCAAGGGGCCGGGCCCGGTCCCCTACGAGAGCGTGACCACTGAAGCCGGGGGCACTCACTGACAGGTGGCCTTTCTGTGCCTCCATTTCCTTAGAAGATTACAGAGAACGATACGTATAAGCTCTCAGGAGATTCTGCAAGCGACCCAATAATATCAGCTGCCCTTATCCTGGAGTTGGTTCCTCACGTTAGATGCGACCCATCACCTCTGTGTCTCCTGGTCAGCCTGAGAGGCAGTTAACTGAGCCCCTACTTCCTTCCCAGTAGATGTCCTGAGAACTCAATGTCAAGTGCCGGCAGGGAGAGGAAGAGCTTAATTAAGTCTCTAGAAAACACGGGGCCTGGGGTCTCACCTGTGAGGGGCACCCCAAAGGATGCCCGGCACTTACTTTATGGGGGCGACCGGGTTCCCCTGGCGGGATCTTCTCTGCTCGGGCGTCATGTAATCCCATTTGAATACCAAGTTCCAGTCAAAACCTGCCGGCCACAGAGAAGACACAAAACACAAGGCGCCGATAAGTACGAACTGTGCTCCTGCACCTCCGTCCCTCACGGCTTAGACGTATTTGTATTTGATGTTTGGACTGGACTCACTGAAACCACACAGAGCAAAAAAAAAAAAAAAAAAAACAAGAAAAAAGCATGACCACGAAAGCCGCAGCAGGAGGGAGAGGGCGCCCGGGGGACCTGGGCAGGAGACCGGCAGGGAAGGCGCATGCTGGAGAGGCTCCCTCTGAACAGAAAACGCGGGTCAGGCTTTCCTAGGATGAAAATGCCTGAGGGTAACAGACCCAGGGAGAGAAGGGGGGTCCGTGTGGAGACACCCTGCACACCCGAGGGCTGTAAGGAGGCGAGAGAAAAAAGAGGGACAAAGTCAAATCTGCCACCGGGCCTCCAACACTGTCCTGGGGCCAAAGAAGAACCCAGGGGAGGGGACAAGATGACAGGGTCCCTGGGCCTGCAACCTGGGATCCTCTCAGCGTCTCCTGGCTGCAACCAAACCATATTGGGGTGGGGGGGGGGTGCAGAGGGACCACTTTTTGACGAAAATGAGCCAAATACTTCCTTTGGCTGCCAGCCCAGCAGGCAGCAAGCTGCAATTTCTGAGAAATACGGCCGCCGTCCCAAGTCACTTCTAGAAGCCACAGGCTGCTTGGGACAGCCGAGCGCAGGCCTGGTACCTGCCCGTGGTTTCTGACGTTTGTATTGCCGTGTCTCGCCCTTACTCAGAAGGCACCCCGCACCGAGCCGTGGGTGCCCACACACCCCACCCGCTGATGCTCCAGAGATGCACGAGAAGACCACTTCTTGGTGACAGGGGGCTCACGATATTGCGTTTCCAAGGGTCTGGCAGCTGAACCTAATTACTCCAGGGCCATCTGTCCTTCAGCTCTGTGCCATGGGGCCTGGGCCAGCAGGGACCGTGCAAGGCCTAGGTTCGGATCTCTCTTCGGGGTGCTCCGAGGTCAAGGTCTGGCTGTCCTGCCAGCCCCCACGTCTGTAGCCTGAACAGGGCAGGGTGGGAGGCATGAGCCAGGGGTCTCCTGGGCCAGCACGGTACGCCAGATGGCCCCTCCAGAGGCATGGGACGACAAAGGCCCCCCCGCCGGTACCGCTGAGTGCCACAGGCTAGCAAAGAAGAGGCGAGTGGCTGGGGGGGCCAGGCGGCAGAGACGGGAGCCCAGGGAGGAAACTGAGACAGGCCCCACACTGGCTTTCCCGAAGAGCCCAGCTCTCCCCGAGGCCTGCCTCAACCAGGGAAACGACAAACATCCTGCCTGTGTGATCAGCGGACAACGCAGAGGCCCCAGCGGGCCAGGTGACGTTAACACTGCCCGCTGCTTGCGAATGTTCATTCTTATTTTATTAATTTGGTCCAAACAAACTATGTTAGGTTTTGAGAACGTGCTAAAAGTGCCGTCCTTGATTTTTTCCCCCTAAAGGGATCTGACAAAATGCTTCTGGAGTAAACCTGGTGCCTCTTCTTCTTCCGACCCCAGCAGGAGGCCTGAGCCCCGCCCCGCAAAGCATCTGGGTCCCTGCACTGGCTCTCACACAGGAAGCTGCTCTGGGAGCAAGAGAGCCCATCAAATCTCCGCTCTTGCAAGTCCTCGGGGACGAAGACGTTCTGAAGACCGACGCTTTCTTGATAACTAAGGATCTGTCCCCTTTAAAGCGGCCAAACCGTCTCACTGTTTGCCGAGAATCGTTTTTGAACTCCGTGTCTCCTGATGCGCGTAGAGCCCTCCCACGGCGACGGCCCCGCTGCCGATGGCTCGGGACGGGGGACCTGCCTGGCCACATCACGGACCTCGTGCCGGCGAGGCTCATCCCTTCGCTGCCCACGACACTAGCACCCCACTTCTCAGACGGGCACACGGAGGAGCAGAGGTCAGCTGGCAGGTGGGGCCAAAAGCCGGAGTCGCCCGGACCGCCCCGGCATTCTGTTTCCTGAGGCCGTGCCCGGTTTGAGAGTTTCACGGTCTTCTTCTCTCCGTGCCAGGCCATCAGTGGCTCCTGTGTCTGTCCGCAACAGTCCGTCCTCCTGGCATCCACTCAAGGTGTTGGAAGATGGGCAAAGCGACCCCTAGGTTCACACAGAGCAACTGGGGTACCGCTGGGCAGGTAGAAAAGACTTCGTGGACTGTAGGTGGGAAGGGTCAAGAGCGAAGACATTACACAGGCAGAAGGCACAGGCTCTGACGTCTCTTTCAGCTGCTTTGAGCGGTCTCAGCTGACCTCCTGGCTCTCAGCCGGGCTCCGAGAGGCGTGACCGCCAACCGGCCGAGGTTCAGAGCACAGAGCGTTTATGACCGGGCGGTGGCAGAGCCCTGTGTCACCAGCCACCCCCTGCCCCACCCCCACCTCACAGTCCCAGGGACAGAAGGACACTAGTAAGAGCCGCGTGTCACATGACCAGTCCCTTCGAGGGGCCAGTGTGATCCCTATGCTGCCATCAGCACCATGGAGCCCTGCATGAGACCGGCGTGTCCCCAGGCAAGGTCCAGGAGCCCACGGGGGTCCACAGACCCTTCTGGGGGTCTGCCACGTCAAAACCGCGTTTATATTTACATGAGACCTTATGTAAGTGCCTCTTTCAGGCTCACTCTTTCAAAAGCCCATGATGGAGCTTTCCAGAAGCTGTAGGACGTACGAGATCAGCACTCTGATGGACAACTGGATGTATATTTGCATCGCCTCGTGTTTTAACAAGTACTCGGCTTGAATTTCTAACCCAGCAAATGCCGATACATGCAGCCAGCACGGTATAGTCGAACAGGGGTTCTCTGGGGCCTGTGATAATTTCTGGGAACGTGAAGAGCACGAGAAAAGTCACCAACGGGGCCCCAGGGGGGCTGGGTGTGACAGAACACATCCGGAGGCTATGAGGATCAACAGGAAGCTGGTGTGGCCACTTACACTTGAGGTGACCCGAAAGTGAAGCAGGATGTGAATGGTCGGCGGGAGGGTGGGGGTGGGGTGGGGTGTAGGGGGGGACCTGCAACCAAGCCACGCGAAGGGGTAAAATCGGCAGGACTTGGTGACGAGCGGGCTTGGGTGGTCAGCGGGAATTGGGGATGACCCAGGTGACCCGGGCGGCAGGGCAGGTGACCTGGATGGCTCTGCCACCAGGGAGAGGCAGGCTGTCGCTGTCAGAGGAGCTGGCGTCACAGGCGAGGCAAAGCCAGGCCCGATGCTGAGCTCTGATGCTCACCGCACACGGCCTGTCAGCTCTGGCGGATCCTCATCCCAGACTCCGACCTGGGAAGGCTTAATCTTCCGATTAAAAATGACACCAGTCGTGTGTACTGAGCCACACGTGTCATAACAGCCACAGAAGGCCAACGAGATAAGAGAAGAACAGGAAACACAGGAAGTCCTCTAAGGGAAATAAGGCTATTTTTCACTCTCTTTAGGAGATCCCACTTGTCGAGCACAGAGACACCCTTTGCTCGCGGCGCGTGCACCGGCAGCGTGAAAGCTGCGGTCACTGTCACTCGAGACGCTGAGAAGGAGCAGCGATCAGACGCCACACAGAGAGCAAGAGTGAGGCGGGGGGGGGGGGGGGGGGGGACCAGGAGCCGTGCTTACCGCCTTTCAGGTCAGCGGATGCCCCCACGTACTGAAAGTTGTCCATATTGATGACGTCGATGATGGGGGACACGACCCGAGTCCTGTCCTGAAACACAAATGAACAAAAGACAGGAGTAGGTATCACACACAAAACAAAGGATCCCACCCCACAAAAGGCAGGCATTTGTGGCAGGCAGTTTCAGTGAAACCCACCGCCTGCCATCGCTAACCACGCTGTGCTCCAGGGGACCTTGGGGCCCCCCATCCAACGCGCGCGCCCTGCCCTCAGCCGTCCCGTGGACGGGCCCTATTCTGTGCCGAGCAAGGTCGAGGGTGAGCGGGCAGAGAGAATCACTCCCTGAGAGGAGGCAGCCGTGGGCACGGGGTGCCTCAGGCGTTTGCTGCCCCGGCTGGAGGAAGGGACCGCACCAGGGTCCCCAGCGCGCTCTTCCGTTTTCCCAGATGTCAAAACGCCGACCACAGGGCTGCTTTCATCCTGACAGAATCTAAGCTCAGCTGCACTGAAACATCAGAACTGTGAGCCGCGGCCTTGGGAGTGGACTCCCGGCTGAGACACCCACACGGCAACGCTAGGGCATGAGCAGAGTTACCGAGTATTATTCCGGCAGAACAGAAGCCAAGTCGGCTAGAGAATTCCAGACTCTACGCAGGTCTTACCTGTGATTT
Organism: Neofelis nebulosa; assembly: GCF_028018385.1. Taxonomy (NCBI): domain Eukaryota; kingdom Metazoa; phylum Chordata; class Mammalia; order Carnivora; family Felidae; genus Neofelis; species Neofelis nebulosa. The sequence goes on along the minus strand of NC_080794.1, from coordinate 1,644,435 downwards.
CTATCAAACAAGAACATTTTTTCCCTTAGATGGAGGCATTTCTTTATGCCGCGGTTATTATTCTGGTAAGAGTTTGTGAACATAAGGCCTTTTAACCTTCCTGCCCTCTTTCAAACGAGATGCTTGATGCTGGGGACAGGCACTGCCCCACGCGGCTAGTTAACGGAAGAGGAAGTGCTGTCCTCTAGCCATTTACAGAACCCGTGTTAACCAGGGGAAAGACTTCGAAAAACAAATTGGTAACAGAATCAGCAGAGCTAAGAGCCTAATACATCAGAGGAACACATAAAAGAACAGTATAAAGTTCTGACATCACCCAGGAGCGAGTTTACGGGACACAAGACCCCGTGCGCCGAGAAGGGAGAATCAAGTCTTCCCTTGCCTGGCTCGGTCCGGACCTGGGGATAGGCACCAAATAGCATAATTTGCTCTCCTTCTCAGTCCACTTCTTTTGTTTTGACTTCTTTTTTTTATTTTTTTTTAGTTTATTTTGAGAGAGAGAGAGAGAGAGAGAGAGAGAGAGAGCATGAGCAAGAGAGGGACAGAGCAAGAAGGAGAGAGAGAGAATCCCAAGCAGGCTCCGAACTGTCAGCGCAGAGCTCAGCACGGGGCTCAAACCCACAAACCGTGAGATTGCGGCCGGAGCCGAAATCCAGAGTCAAACGCTCAACTGGTTGAGCCCCCCAGGCGCCCCTTGGCCTCTTCTGATAGGACTGGAATTGGTGAGAGTTGCAATTTTCCACTCCTTCTGTCCTTACTTGAGGAGAGAGTATTTGAAGGAATTCTGACAGTTTGATGGCAGAAGCCTGCGGTCTCCACACACGCTAATATCTTGGCTGTGGCCGTGTCCTCCGCGACCAGGGAGGAGTCTGGTTGTGTGAGAACGGGCCTGGAGAGGACGGGATTCCAGAGGGTTCTTCTCTCGGCTAGGTGAGTGTATAGGTGTAAGAGGGCTCAGTGAGAGGGGATGCAGGAGAAACTGCTTTGCACCCCTGGCTGGGTCTCCTGCATGAATTCTGGATGTGTTATTAAACACGTTAACCCCCAGGTTCCTCGTGGGGCAAATGGGGTCAATACGTAATTTATCTAACACATAGTTAGCGCTCGGTGAACAGTCCCGAATATCGTAGCATCACTGATAACTGGGACACGGAGTCAAGATCATCAATACCGTCATAGCATCATCATCACTGGTAGCTTGTGGTTATTGAGTATTTCATGATTTAGTGCCCCTCAGCTACCCGTGTCACGCATGACTCGTAAAAGGCCTCACTTGTTCGTTTCCGATTTCTCCAGTACTTTCGTTAGGTTTGCTTTATCACCCCAAAGAAACCCTTTCTCAGTATGGAGAAAAGAAAAGTCAGGAAAGCAAGCAAAAGGCAAGCGAAATGACAAAAGGCCGAAGGTAATACCAGTGATGACGTGTCTAGAGACAGAGGTACACAAATTGCGCCCCGGGGCACCCTGACAGCCTCTAACGGTCAACTGTGCGCTCACGGGCACCCCGTTCCGCCACGAGCCGGCAGGCTGGGCTCGTCGGCGAGCAGCATGGCTGGAGGTGGCCAGCCTGCCCTCCCGGCCCTCTGGAGGCAGCGATGGCATCAGCCACTCCGAGTGCACTTGCTGGACGCCGGGCGCTGTCCTCAGCGCTCGGCCCCTCCTGAGCTCAGAGAGAAGGCAGACCCTCCTAAGAGGAAAGGGACCGTGGGAAACTGATCAGGCTCTCGCCAGCCTCCGCCGCTCCTCGCCTCCGACTCATCAAAGTGATTTTCTCTCCAGTGATAAGATTCCTACAGTGAACGGAATACTCTTGGAGCGGTTGTGCCAGAGGCACGCTTCCCCCCCCTCCCCTTTCCAGCACGCGGGAGGAGCCCAGCACGAGCCCCGGGCCTCACCTCAGCCACCCTCTCCAGGAGGGGCTCCAGCCAGTGCTCGTTGCACTCACAGTGGCTGTCCAGGAACGTCAGGACCTTGGCCTGGGCCGCATCGGCCCCCCGGACCCGTGAGCGCATCAGGCCTGCGGAAGTGATTTCAAAAGCGCATCAGAGTATCTGAGAAGAAGGCAACAAGACAGCACATACAGCATTGACATCCCCCCGCCGCCCCCCACGGCTCTGTGGCCCCCTTGCCGGGCACAGTCTAGTACAGAGTTGGGGGGCAGGATCAATCCTGCCCCGTGGTTACCAAGACAGGCTGCTGTCAGGATCTCTGTTCCTAAGTTCATTGGAGGACGAGGAAGGCAACTTTCTTAGAACGACTGCCCTCTGAGTCAGGCCCTTAAGAACCTGAAGTCTCCTTTATCAAGCAACTGAACCGTGGAACTTTTCCGACTACCTTCTTCTGACGCAGCAACAGTTTTCTCCTTAACTGGGGCAAGGGAGGTGTTGTTACCCAGACACCTTCAGGCGCTGGTGGTACCGATTTTAATGGCGATGGCGTAACGCTCAGGGTGCTGCAAATAGCTCTGCCTGTCCAAGACCTACCACAGCCAAAGAACATCGGTGGCAAATCCCGGCTGACCAGGTTTTACAGAAAATTAGTTCCACGACAGGTCAAATTTCCACAGTTTACGTACTGTGGTCTGTTAATAATACAGATTTTTTACTATCACACCAAGTCTTATCACAAGTTGTATCTCTGTCACTGGATGACGCGGCCATAAGTGGCTTTTGCTGCGTATGCCAGGCCTTCCGCAGCGTCCCCTGTCATGATCACCTGTGGTTGTGCATTTCACAATTTCAGGTACCTGTGATCAACGGAGGTCTGGAAGCCAGGGGATCCTCCTTCTGACATATCATCAGAAGGTCAGCAGTAGCCTAACGTTAGGTCACAAGTCTGTGTCATCCCCCTCCCTTCATCTTATCACGGGGGCATTTTATCACCTCACATCATCACAAGAAGGGTGAGGACGGAACGATAAGATATTTTGAGAGAGAGAGACCACATTCGTGTAACTTTTAAACAGTATAGTTATAAATGTTCCATTTTATTATTAGTTATTATGGTTTATCTCTTACTCTGCCTAATTTATAACTTACACCTTGCTGGAGATACGCATGTATAGGGAAAAAGTTTATTCAGGGTCCCTTACTATCCGTGGTTTTAGGCGTCCACTGGGGGGTCTTAGAACGTATTCCTGTGGATAAGGGGGCACAACTGTATATGAAGATGATGTGACTATTCACGACCCGTGAGGACAGTGTTTTCAAGTTCCTTTATACAGAGTAGTCAAAATGGGTTTTCAATGATTCTTCTAGATCTGCATGCTATGGGAGGGGGAAAAAAGATAAAGGCTTCTAGTTCTGGTAATTGCAAAGTCAAGAGTCTTAGCTTGTATTAGACAAGCTCTTGCTCAGAGAAGAGTTATAAACTCTGACCAAAAGAGAAAAAGCAAGAATCGGAAAGGGCCAGACAGCAGTGAGAAGCAGGCAGAAACTGGAGGGGATTCAGTCCCTGAAAGGAGAAAATCACAGGGAGTGAAGCCCAGGGGTGTGTGGTGTTTCTCCCGAGGTTACGCTACGACCCGCTGCGACACAGCCTTTTTGGCTGGAGGTGTCAGAGGACAGAGTTCAGGGTTTCGAGAGGGGCTAGAAACTGAAAGGAGGAGATCCCGGAAAGGAGGTTCGTTCGTCCCAAATCTGGAGATAACCTCCTCAAAAATCCTCGGCTGACTCCTGAACTTCAGGCACAAGGGAGACCCCGCGGAGTCCGTGAAAAGAAATAACCAGAAGGCAGAGAGAACTGAGATTTCAGCCGGTAACCACCACGGGGACTCACAGTTTGGCACAGGGCTCCCACCAAGTTAGAAGGGCTGGGTCATCTTTGAGGCTCCCCAGCCGATTCTAATAAGCAGCCAGATGAAGTCACTGGGACATTAAAACCCCCACTAAACAAACCGAAGGCCGTTCCTTCGCTGCCATACTATTCACGCAACTGATTTTGTCTGACATCTAGTAGCGTTACGAAGCACATGTATAGATGTTCAAGTACATGGGAGACATACATGCACACACGGACACCCAAGCACACACATACATTCCTGTGTGTGCTTTTTCTCACTCAGTACCACCCGCTTCGTTTGCTTACAGGTTTCCTTCCCACACTCTGTCTTCCCACAGCGGCCCCACCCCCTCCCTTTCCAGAACAAAGCATCAACTCATGTTCTTACCCAAGTGAACATCCTAACTTAAAGCACTCAGAGGCACTGATGTCTAAGGTTAAACTCTGACAAGGCCAGCAAGTGATCTGTCAGTTATAAAATGCCACCATGAAAAATAATTTCTTTCTTTTCCTCCTCTTCTTCTTCTTTTTTCTTTCTTTCTTTCTTTTTTTTTTTTTTTTTTCCTCCTTGTGCTAGCAGGCACTTTGGGTTTCAATTCAAAAAGTTATCATGCAGTTTGTTTGGGGGCCCATGTAATGCAAGACTTCGGTTTGACCTCAAGGTTTTGGCTTATTCTAAGCTTGGGAGATAGACGCGAGTCCAGCAAATAGAGCTTCCCAAGGGCAGGGCTGGTGCCACTGTTTATGTATCTTGAACCTGAGGAACGATGATCTTGGTTGGTTAAAACATGGTGCTGATCGCACTGTCCTAATAGGCTCAATCACTTTATCGCTGATGAAATTCCTGCTAAGAAAAGCTGCACGGATTGGCTCTGACCGGGCTGTACGGGAACCAGAAGAAAGAGTATATATGCTGATCAGAGAATACAATCGCCACTCCAGGATCAGCGGAGTCATCCTCAAATAACTAAGATAGCATGTTTTAAAGCTGTGCCGTCTTCCTACACTGAAGGAGTTCTCTGGACCATGGAGGAGCCTAGAATCCAGCCACTAAGCCCTTCAAGCAGCATCGATACACTGGATGTTAATTGCATTGTGGTTTTAGCTTCCTTTCCGGACACTTCAAAGTAATACTTCCCCCCACCCCCCCCTCACCCTTTGGAGTCTCTCTCCTAACTGCCAATAAAGAGGACTCGATAAGCCCAGCTCCGGCAGACAAGACTGACCGCAGGTTTTGCGGCTGGCCTTTGCAAAATCCAATAAGCATGTAATTGCAGCAACATCTCCCTTTTTGGGATGGTTCACCTTCAGCAGGCTGTCAAACTTGAATCCGTTATTTTACCAGATGCCGGGAGCCTGGCGTCACCAAACTTCTCATTGCTAAATCTTTGTTTTCCTTCTAAACTCTGGTACTCCAGGGACTGATAAGACTTCCTGGGTTGTAAAAGGAAGAGAGACGCCAATTTTCTAAATACATAAATAAAAATGTAATTTGAACTCTTGCCCTAGTATACAAACAATTTCAATTAAGCTTTGAATGTCCTCCCTCGGCTTTGCTGAGAGAGGCTCCCAAGAGGCTCCCGTAGAGAGAGAGAGACACACACACACACACACACACACACACACACACGAAGACTAGAAAGTTAATTGTTCTTTTAGCTGAAACATTTCGGGCTCAGGAAAAGTCAGCATTCAACTGTCTTGGTAATTGAATTAAGAAAAAGAGTTTAAAAAAAAAAAAAAGAAAAAGAAAAAGAGTCTTACCTTCTCGCCGATCATTTCTGAGAACCCGCACCTTCTCAATTTTCCCCAAGAGAGCCCCATCCTCAGCTAGGGAAAGAGAGAAGCAGAGAATTTGGAACCTCGTTTGCAAGGGCTCTGTATTCAAGTATTGTGATTCCTAGTCATCCGTGGGCGGATCTCCTGGGGCATCAAAGAGGCACCTCTTCTTTACACGGCCCAGATTTCTGACCTTTTCGGGCACTAAGGAAGGCCGGCGCCCAGGAGAAGGGCCAGGCAAGGGGCAGGAATCCGTCTTGGTACTTACGGTCATTGCTGTAGTCATCCACCAAGATGATCTCTTTTATGAGGTGGGGCGGGCTTTTCTTAAGCACGCTGAGGAAACAGAAAGATAAAGGTTGGGGCGCCTGGGTGGCTCGGTCGGTGCAGCATCTGACATCGGCTCAGGTCATGATCTCACGGTTCGTGAGTTCGAGCCCCGTGTCGGGCTCTGTGCTGGGAGCTCAGAGCCCGGTGCCTGCCTCGGGTTCTGTGTCTCCCTCTCTCTCTGCTCTTCCCCTGCTTGTGCTCTCTCTCTCTCTCAAAAATAAATAAACGTTAAAAAAAAAAAAAAGAAAAAAAATAAAGTTTGGAGGCCTTGTAGGGGTATCACTTGGGGTGGGGGATTCTCATGCGACGGTCCCAATCCTTGGCTGGAGAAGCCATCAATCAGCCACTCCTTGTGCTGCGGTCAGGTGACCCGTCTGAACCCCCAGCAGACAGCTCTGGCCTGGCAGGCCGGGGATGCAAGCCGTGTCCAGCAGCCTTGCCGGGGACCACCGCCCGTATGGTGCAGCAGGTGGGCACTGGGTGGCCTCTCCTGCCCTTACCTGACCACTGTCCTCAGCAAGGCCGACCTGGCTTCGTTGTGGAACGTGATCACCACGCTGGTGGCTGGCAGGTCCACCCGCCACTGCTTCCGCTGACACCTGAGGGAAGAGAGACATCGTCCTCTGAACGCACCTGGACCAGCCTCGGAGAGGCCCTGGAGGGCACGAGCCCGAAGACGCGCCGGGATGGATGTTCTCGGGTGCACCTGCTGTCTGCAGGAGGGACTGGCCTATTCTGAGAGAAAGTGACAACAGGACATAAGGAAGCAGAGAAACACAACCGGAGTTACACGTTAAAAGAGGATTTCGGCGAAAAGTAACATATTGAGAACATCTTTCTAACGCTGAGAGAGGAAAAAAAAAAAAAGCGTGTTTTAAAACAGGGAAGTCCCATTTCTTCCCACATGCAGATACACCTCTAGAGATGTGCTTTTCACAATTCACAGTGGTTATTTCCGAGGGGTGGAACCGACTGCGAGTCGATGTTCTTTTCTCATCTCTCCGGCAAGCACGTGGGGCCTCTTGTGGTTCTCGGCAAAGCTGTATCTGGAACCCGGCTCTGTCCCCCTGACTGCTCGGCCGCCCCCCCCCCCAACCCCCCCCCTCCCCCGCCAAGGGCAGCAGGGACACACGCCTGTCACCCTGCCAGCCTGTGTCCCAACAAGGTAGGCGGGAGTGGTGCAGGCTGGGGCGGGGTGAGGGGCGGGCCCGTGGGAACCTGAGCCCGGCCGCTCTCACAGGCGATGTGAAGGATCCTGAGAGAATCCAGGGACCACGGAGAAGCTCCGGACAGATCGAAATGAGTCACGTCTCGGGTCTGGCCTCCACAGACAAAGACCGCAAGGACACAGGATGGCTGTGTTAAAAAACGGGACCCCGGCAGCTCTAGGTCAAAGATGCTAGAGACAGAAACGACCCATCAAGGTAGAGCCGGCTCAGCACAAGTCGTCTTCAGGGACCCTTCAGGGCAGGCTCCGCGGACTTGGAGAGCACAGAACACGCCAGCATAAAGGTGATGGTTCCAGAGAGAGAGAGCAATACATCTGGGGTGGGCTCACAGCCTGTCAGGACCGCCGGCAACATTCGGGCAGTTACCAAAATGATGGGACCACTGATAACCCGCTTGGAAAAAAAAAGGCTGGGAAGACAGGAAAGCATCTTTGCCCTGAGGGAAACGGAAACAGTTCTCAACATCTTTTTTGTGTGTGGAAGCGTGCAAGTGGGGGAGGCACAGACAGAGGGTGGGGGGGGACAGAGGATCGGAAGCGGGCTCCGTGCTGACAGGTTGACGGCAGTCGACCCGATGTGGGGCTCGAACGCACAAACTGCAAGATCACGACCTGAGCTGCCGTCGGACGCTCAACCGACTGAGCCACCCAGGTGCTCTTTGACCAGCCGTGTTAACACCCCAGGCCCGAAGGGTGAAACGGTTGTGCCATGAGCCTGCAGGAGGGTAGGAACCTGTCAGGTGGCCCCCAACGCGGTCCCTCCACCCCGGCCTCTGCGATAGCTGCACAACCTTCCGTGAGGCCAGTGCATTTGACAAACCCTGTTTTTCCCTGTTAGCTCTTCACGTAGGCTACCACAGCTGTTGAGCGATGGGCTTCCAGAATTAAAGGGGTCTATCTTAAATGGCCAATCAGTGGGAAAGGGAGTCGGGTTAGAAACAAACAAACAAAATCTCTGGTGCCCAGCCATGGCTGAAAGCGTGTAAGCAGTGAAGGACCGAAGCGTTCACACTAAATTTCCATGACTGGGAAAGACGACCTCAGAGAAGCAAATTTGGCAAAGGAGCAGAAAAGCGGTGCAATTAAAAAGCAATGAGGTCCAGAATCGCAAAATGGGCTTCCTTTGTTTATTTTGGTTGATCTGGAGAGCCTGGTTTTAATTACTCACGAGGACGCTGCATAATATACTGGTCATGTGTTTGGAGGCGGGGGGGGGGGGGGGGGGGGGGGGGGGGGGGGGGAGGGACGGGAAATGCATTCTGGAATTAATAGCGGACCTCGTTACGGCTCCCGACAGCTAAGTCCTTAATGACAAGTAGATAGACAGGCTGGTTTTGTTGTTTTTCCTTTTCTTTCCATTTCAAGAATTAGCTAATTGTTGGCCGAAGGAAGGAAGGAAGCCAACTGGTGGATGCCAGGTTCAGCTGTAAACAAATTACCGACGAGTGCTGTTCCCCAGAACTCCATCCGTAATGCTAATGAGCAAGAACTCGCGTTAGGAGGGTAATACCCTCTCCAGTGAGGTCCCACCTAACACAGCGTGAGGTGCTGAGCTAAGCAGGTTGCGCCCTGACTTACCGAGCAGGCGACGCGGCCACGCGAGGATTAAAACTGGGAAGCATTTTTCATGCCCAAATCACAGTCCACTTAACCAATCTGATCACGTCCTATTCTCCCAGTTTGCTGTTCTCCGCGGGAGCCTCATTCTCCGTGAGCGCTGGGAAGTCTCACATGTTTCAGGACCCAAAAGGGCTGCTGCAGGCACATTATTTTATTAAAACTCTTCTACGTGTCCATAAGGCACCACTTATTTTTTGTCCAAGAGGCATCCCGTTATTTTTTTAAAGGTTATTTTACTTATTTATTTTTGAGAGAGAGAGAGAGAGAGAGAGAGAGAGAGAGAGAGAGAGAGAGAGAGAGAGAGAGAATCCCAAGCAGGTTCCACACTGTCAACGCAGAGCCCGGCAATGGGGCTCAAGCTCTCGGACTGTGAGATCAGGACCTGAGTCGAAATCAAGGGTCGGACGCTTAACCGGCTGAGCCACCCAGGCGCCCCCAGGTATCCCATTTTCCAAGGCAGAGGGCTAACAAGCAAAAACGGAGAAATATCTTACCCCCCTCCCCACCATGAGTTCAGAGTGGATGTGTGTATGGATGTGGATGAATTCAGATCCGAACTCCTCGCGCTGAGCCAAGAGAAGTGGAGGCGGGGACGGGTGGCAGGGAGTGAAGAATTTCTTTAAATAGAAACGGAATCAATCTTGCATTTAGAGTCCCATCCTTGCCAAGCAGTCTTCACTACTCCGGAGCCAGCGAAAGGCGGCCCGATTTCGAAGATCACCAGGGGAGCTGGCTGCCGGGGGGCACGTTCATACTTGAGCGTTCTTTGGGAAAGGAATACAAACTGCAGATTACTTCAAGTCAGCGCAGGAAGAGTGTGCGGCCAGTCCTGGCCTCCAGCTGATGCAAGCTGGAAGCGGTGCGAGGCCGAGGACACGACACGGGGCTCTGGGTCAGGCGCCGAGGACTGGAGCTCGCTGGAGTCTCCACGGGTCTGCTACTAAACTGGTCATTCTGGTAACTTCCTGTCTGGTCAAACGGACATGTGAAAAACTGGAGACAGAAGTTGTGTTTTGGTTTTTTTTAAATGCTTAATTTAGTTTCATACTTCTCTGAGACCACATGGCTATCATGATCTGAACTCGTGATTGGCTGGAAATGAGAAAAATGGCCCATCTCAATGACACTGTGTTCCTGAGCCCTTCAGGGGGATGAGGGGATTTGTCTCGGGGACAGACTCGTCTCTGATGCAGGTGTCATATTTGGGGCTGGTCACAAAGTTGCTCAAAGAACCAAATGCGCTGGGACGCTAGGGGCTCTGGGTAATAATGCGGACGAATAATAAGGGATGTTTTCTATGCCGCCCCCAGCACACCCTGCTCACTGTCACCCAGCTGATCTCGTATTTCTGCAAAGGGCCTGCGGTAACCTTGGTCACTGACTGTGTCATCTGTGAAGATGGCCCTCGTAATCTTGCATGGTTGTCGGGAGAACCGAATAAAAACCTATGAAAAAAAAAAAACTCCGAAAAGGGGAAAGGTCACTAATTGTAATGCAGGGTTAATAACAGGTGTTTGGTGGCTGTGTGTCATCGGTGCGGGGAGCTTAGCGTGGAGTTTTCTCTAGTACCTTGGAGTTGAGGCCGACGTGATGGGCATGGGACAGACAAGCACACACGATGGTCTACGGGAGGACAGTGTGGTCACTCGGTGGGAGAAGGGTTCCCAGGTCTCCATGAAAAGCGCAGTGGATAGAATGGTAGGGGGATGGAAAAACAGGCTTCGGTAAGAGAGAGAGTTCTAGAACCTCTACAAGGTGCAGAGCAAGGTCACGCTTATTCTGAGATGGGCATGATGGCCAAAAAGGAGGGTCACGGGAATGAAGACACACTGGGTGAGTAAGTTCCATCTCCCCGAAACGCCTGTTCAACTCAGATTTTGTAAGGAAAATACCGAGCAACTTGATCGATGAGTAGTTAATTTAGCAATTAAAGTAGTAATTAAGCATTATTCGATGTTAGCATAAAGACGGGTGTCTATCATGGAGGAGATGGGATATGTATACCCTTCAAAAGAATAAAGCAAGGTTAAAAGCCACGTCAAGCTCATGAAGGCATCTTCTGGGTGCCCGGCACTCAGAGGCCGCTTGGCCCCTCTGTGAAGCCAGTAGGGCACTTCCAGCCGGTCCCGCAAGGGGGATGTGCAGACCCCAGGACCCTGAGCATTCGACACACAGCCCGTGACCTGATCACAAGTCGGGATTCTGGAGTAGGTGGAAATTTCCCGGCAACGGGAGCCTTGAATGATTAGTTTCTGCAGCCCAGACCTTACTGTGTGGCCCCCCAGCCGCCTTCCAGCCGCGTCTCTGCTTCCCGGGGAGCAGCTCAAGGGGAAAAAAACACCCGGCTGAGGCAAGGCCACGGTCACGTTCGACGTTCTGGTTGCTGTCGTATGCATTTCTCTGTATAAATTGTGAAGCTGGCATCCTGGGTTCCTTCAATCTGTGAGCGCAGTTCGAGTCCGCCTCTGAGAGACAAAGCCGGCTCTGGTTTGCGGACAGTGAAACAAAGCGAAGCGGAAGGGTGGGGGGAGCGAAGCTTCCGTTCCTGGGTTTGCAAAGCCAAGGGTCCAGCCTTGGACCACGATGCACTCGCCGGGGCCTCTTGGGAAGAGGGGCAGATGCCGCCTTTTCCCCAGGCCTCCTCAGCACCAGCACCCGCATCGTGTGTGTGCGGAGAACTTCACACCTACGATCCGGACCGCAACATACAAGCACCCGTGCGCCCCCCGCTCGGCTTTAGTAAATCTTGGTATTTCACGCTCACCGCTCTAAGGCTTTCCACTGCGGGCCAACGCCACGCCTCATCCCTTCCCTGCTGCTGGCTGACTTCTCCCTGTCAGCAATGACACAGTAGTGGATGCGGTCTTCTTATATAAAGCTTCTCGGCCATTAGGTCCCCACAAGTGGCCAGTCACAGATGGATGTCCCTCTTCAACTGAACGTGAGACAGTCAACTGCTCTCTATAATGGCTGTTACCAGTTTCGCTCCTGCTCCCAAGGACCCGAGTTCATGTGGCTCCACGGTCTTCCCGCCCCTTGGTATCGCCAGAGTGTTTTTATTTGGCTAGGCAGGCTGGTACGAAACAGCTGTTCGGGGTTCCAATTTTTATTACCTCATTACTACTTGATGACAGGAATTTAGATCTTCTGGACGTCATCCTTCTGTCGGCCAGATGCACTGTAGAAACCTTTCCCAAGTCTGTGGCAGATCCTTTAATTTTGTTCGCGATGTCTTCTGTCAAACACGTGTCTTAAGTCGGACTTTTCAAACTGTGGCCCTGGGGTAACGTTCTGATGACCTAAGGTCATTAATATATTCTTTGTAGGTTTTCTTTCAGATGTTTTAACTTTTATTCATTTATTTTATTTGAGAGAGAGAGAGAGAAAGAGAGAGAGAGAGAGAGAGAATCCCAAGCAGGCTCTGCACGATCAGCACAGAGCCTAATGCGGGGCTCGAACCCGCGAACCGTGAGATCATGACCTGAGCCAAAACCAACCAGCTGTACGCTCAACCGACTGAGCCGTCCAGGCATCCCTGGATGTTTTAAAACTTTTACAAATACGTTTCACATTTACATTCTCTAATTGCCCGTATATATTTTTATGAATGGTAGGACTAAGTGATCTCATTTTTTCTACACGGATGATTTGTGTCTCAGTACTGCTTAACAGCTCATTACTTCACCCCTGGTTTGGAATGTCACTGCTGTCACATTGCATTTTTTATATGCAGACGTCTACTGCTGGTTCCATTTCTGCTCTGTTCATGTAACCTTGCATTCGCGCCATGCTGCCTTAACTGGAGGTAAGTCTTCGCCTCCGACAAGGCAGGCTGCCTACGATGTGTAGTTCTTCATTCAAGATACTTTATTGGCTATTCGAGGCCATCTGCCTTTCCTTATGAATTTAAAGATCAGTTCTTGAAGTGCCATGAGAGAAAGCACCATAGGACACTGTACTGAATTCACAGATTAATTTGAAGAGAATCAGTATCTTTATAATACTGAGTGGGTTTGGTTTTTTTTTTTTTTTTTTTTGCCCTTCAGTTTTTTTTTTTTTTTTAAGTAATCTCTACGCCCAACTGGGGCTCGAACTCACGACCCCATGATCAAGAGCTGCACACTCCACCAACTAGGCCAGCCAGGCACCCCCCCCTTCAATTGTGTTTTGTACTTTGCTAGTTTTCTCCAGAAAAGTTGTGCACATCTTTTGTTGAATTTATTCCTAGTTACCCCTACATTATGCTCGCTATACACAGTGGGATCTATTTTCCCATCTTCTAACAGGCCAGTGCTGCTGCTCAGTTTTGCACGTGGCCGCAGTACTGAGCAACCTCACTGAACTCCTTAGTTCTTTTGTTTTATAAATATTTTTTTTAGAAGTTTATTTATTTACTTTGAGAGAGAGAGTACACGAGCAGGAGGAGAGGCAATAAACCGTTTACAGGTTCTCTTGGATTTTCCACTAATCAATTCATCCACATTTTGTTTTTTTCTTTCCATTTCTTACAAATCTTACATTTCTTGTCTTAATAAGGCACTGGTTCTATGACCTACAACATAATATGCGATTTAAAAAGGGGGGGGGGCTAGAAAACATCCTTACCTCCATCTCATCTTTAATGTGCTCACAATTAGATTTCTTTCTTTCTTTTTTTTTGAGAGAGAGTGCGAGTAGGGGAGAGGGGCAGAGGGAAGGAGGGATGGAGAGAGGGAGAGGGAGAGGGAGGGAGGGAGAGAGGAAGAGGGAGAGAGAAAGAGAGAGAGAGAGAGAGAGAGAGAGAGAGAGAGGATCCCAAGCAGGTTCCACGCCCAGCACGGAGCCCAACATGGGGCTCGATAAGATCATGACCTGAGCCGAGATCGAGAGTTGGATTCTTAACTGACGGAGACACTCCCACGCCCCCAGAATTTCATCATTAAGCAGAATGCTTCCTGGAGATGTTTTATAGACTACCTTTAATTAGGTTAAGGAAATTCCCTTGTAAGTGTTATATTTTGCTGATTTTTTTTCTCTTCCATCTATTAAAGATGATCATATAGCCTTTCTTCTTTACTGCATTGAGGTGGTAAATTGTATTAATATAGTTTTCTGTTGCTCAATCCTCTTTTCCTAAAATAAACTCTAACTGGCCATGAGTTTTTTTAAATAGAGCTGTGTTACACTTGCTAGTATTTGGTTGAGATCTTTTGAATCAATAACGTAACTGTGACTGGTCTGCAAGTTTCTGTTCTTATACTTTCCTTTTCCAATCTCTAGCAAGATTCTCCTGCCCTCACGAAAGCATGCACGATAGCTTCCCTCTTTTTCTATTCTTTAAACTAGTCTGTGGTGTATGTAAACCCACCTGAGCCGTCAATGTGGGGAAGGCAAACTTTTCATTGCCCAGACGGTCTTTCATGGCTTGTATTTATTCATATTTTTAATTTCTGGAGTGATTCTGGTAATTTCCATGTTCCTAAAAAACCATTCCATGTGAGTCGCATTTATTTCCATAAAAGTGTACTTACAATTTTCTTATGGTCATTACAAGCTCTACTGTGTTAATAATAATGACTGTGCTATTTTCCCCAATACTATTTTATCATGGTTTTTCTTTATTTTGGTTAATCAGTATTCTTGGAGATTTCTATTTTTTGAAGATCAAGTTTTACATGATCCTATTTTTTTGTGTACGTCTTTCTAGTTCATTAAATTTTTCTTTTTCCCAATGGAGTACTACATGGCAATGAGAAAGAACGAAATATGGCCCTTTGTGGCAACGTGGATGGAACTGGAGAGTGTGATGTTAAGTGAAATAAGCCATACAGAGAAAGACGGATACCATATGGTTTCACTCTTATGTGGATCCTGAGAAACTTAACAGAAACCCATGGAGGAGGGGAAGGAAAAAAAAAAAAAAGAGGTTAGAGTGGGAGAGAGCCAAAGCATAAGAGACTCTTAAAAACTGAGAACAAACTGAGGGTTGATGGGGGGGTGGGAGGGAGGGGAGGGTGGGTGATGGGTATTGAGGAGGGCACCTGTTGGCATGAGCACTGGGTGTTGTATGGAAACCATTTTGACAATAAATTTCATATATTGAAAAAAAAATTTTTTTTCTTTTTCCTGCATTATGTCCTTCCTTCCACTGTTGAGGTTTTTTTACCCTGTCTTCTTCCACCTTCCAAGGTCACAGAGTGGGCCGGGGTTAGCCTATGCAACAAACAGGTGGCTTCAAATCCAGTCAAATTCTCTAGACGGAGAGACAAAGGCAGTTCTGTGCTCAGCCAAGAGCAGGGCGGGGTGACGTGGGGAGAGGTGGCCTTAGGTTTCGGAATGACTGGCTGTTTAACTCGGGGAAGGAGCCGCGGGGAACAGGTCTTCATCCTCTGCCAAGGTACACAACGAGGGCCGGGCCCCGGGGGAGACAGGGCCACCCTGGGGACTGCTCTGACCCCAGTCTCTCCAGCAGACCCAGCGTCTGAAAGTGTGCCGGCCCCCTCGCACACCTGTGGGGCCGGGGAGACAAAGCAGGAGAAGCTGTGTGAGGGTCAGGCTCAGACAGCAAAGCCCCGATGTTTCAGAAACCCTGACATAGATGAAAACAGATCCTGTCACTTCCCAGCCCCTTTGCTCTCTGCTTGTGTATGGAGTATGGGGGGGGGGGGGAGGGGGGGGAGGTTAACACAAAGGCCACTGGGAGGAAGGCTGTCAACAGCAGGTGACCCCAAACAGGCCCTGAACACACATTTGTCCCCTTGCTCTCACCCACAGAGACCACACTTCCACGATTTCCATTCCAAAGGGAAAACAGGGTGGGTCTATTTGTCCCCGTGGGAGCCACAGAGCCCAGATGGTTAGTGTCAGACTCTCAGAAGGGACCATTTCTTTTATAAATGTTTATATTCATTTTTGAGACAGACAGAGAGAGAGAGAGAATCCCAAGCGGGCTCTGAGGTGTCATCTCAGAGCCCAATCCGGGGCTCAATCTCAGGAACCATGAGGTCATGACCTGAGCCGAAACCAAGGGTCGGACGCTTAACCGACTGAGCCACCCAGGCGCCCCCCCCCCCCCCCCCACAAGAGCCTATTGAAAAGTAGATGCCTTGGCCCTGCCCACCCGAGTAAGTCTGAGTGATGCCTGAGAATCTGATTTCAGAAACTCCCTCTTCCCCAAGTGATGCCGATGCAGGCTGTTCTCAGGCCTCATTTTAGGAAAGTTTGCAGAAGACTGAGCGACAATGGTCCTCTACTATGGAGCTGTAACTAGACTCATCTGAGGAGCTCTGGAATTATCCATGGAATTCTGATACGGACCACAGGGCACAGAGGCTAAAAAACCACTTCTCTAGAGGACTGTGGTTTCCCATTCCCCCTCCACCTCGACCCGAGTCCCCGTGTCCATCACGTAAGGACCCTGCCTGTGCTGTGTTCCTCACACTCCGGCCAAGGCGAGAAGCCCGACACTTAGAGGGTCAGGTGTGAGGCTTTGGAATAAGGCTCCAACGCATCTGGGCCCTGTGGATCGAGATCCGGCCCACACCTCAGATCTGGACTCACAACAAGAGGTGGGCGGGCCTTGGAACCGATCGTTGTCCCTCTACCTTCAGAGCATGAGGAACATTTACAGGCCAGACTAGGTGGGTGCATCCTTCACCCCCAGGCACTTCCTCTCTGGCCACCCACGGAGATCAGCCTCCCGTGGCCATGTTCACGGTGCGTTTCGCTACGGAGTTCTAGGAAGGTTGGACAGACCATGGGGTAGAATGGGTATTAGAAATGGGACAGAAGAAAAAATTGAAAAGGCAGAAGAAGAAAAAAAAAGAAGCAAGCTAAAGACCTCTCGTATAATGTTCATTTAATTAAAACACACTCTTAGTACTCCTCCAAACAGTGATAACGGCATAATATTCCACCTAATCAACTAATTTCTGGTCAGTCCTAATAGCTAGAGAGCTTAGTCTACAGAGGTCTTTTAAAGCGGAAGAGAACCAAATCCTAAGACATTTGAAAACCTCTACAGAACTCATCTGAAATTAAGCCTCTTAAAAATCTAGTTGGCAGGAGATTTGAATAAGCCCCATTAATCACCATGGGTCTGTCTCGCTTTGAAATTACGAGTCTAAAACAGCCCCCTCGCCTCCCACAGGTTCTCGTATTCCGTACCGCATTGCGAAAGGGAGCATGTTCTAAGACAAAATATTTATCCTCGCTGTGACGCCAGAAGCTCAAGCCGATCTGATCTCCCACACTCCCCGTGGAGTCCTCTAGACGCCCCGGAAAGGCAAGGGTTCCAGAGGTGAGAGCGCACACATGCCCGGGGCGGGCGGAGGCCACGCACGAACACACACTCTTCACGCACCAAACACTCCAGGCTCAGCACCGGCTATAGGAAGGGCCGCCCGGATGCACACGAGTGCTCTCCTCCCGAGCCGGGGGGACCTCAGGGTTCCCCTGGCCGCCTTCAGCAAGCACGCCGTCTGATGGAACCCAACTATTCTTTCATTCAGAGGGCGTCATCTGCCCTTTACTGCCTCCGGTTTTACAGACACTAAATGGTAACTGAACGCTTCTTCAGGAGTCAAGAGCCGTTGCAAGCTGAGAAAATAACAGCCCTGGACGAAGCCATCTGAACTTCATCAAGTGTCCGAGAGCACTCGAGCCATCAACCTCCTGCCCACCGATCGGGCGGAGGCAGCTCAGAGGCAGAAAAGCGCAGGACTTGAAACGATCCTTCTTCCTGATGCCACGGAAGACGCTGTCCTCTCGGGATAGAAGCCCACGCCGCTTACGAGACACTAAGAACCACGTGTTCCATTTCTCGCCCCTGGTCTGTCCCCCCGGGACATGAGGAACCCACTGATCGGCTCAATTCCACCACCTCTGTTCCCAATGGCCGCCACCTTCCTCCCTGATACGTGAACTCCGGTTTCCAAGCTGCCAAGGATTTAGTTTTTATCTTCACTGCTCTGCGAAGAGACATGCTTCTATTTTTATCTGCTCCCCACAGTCTCGAAGCGGCTAATCCTTAGGAGTGCGCCCTCTTAGGGATTCTTCGAGCAGTTGGCTTTCTTTTCGTCCCTGTGTCTTTCTCTTTCAGCCGTCACTGCAACACTCGGGCCAAATAATGGACTGCGGGTGGCCACTGAGCCGCGGTCTGACCTCCGAAACTTGGCAGGAGAAAGCTACGTCCTGTCAAGGGTGCCGTCTGAAGGGACCGCCCTTTTCAAAGATACCGTCAACTGCTCCACGCTGTTGACTGCTGGAACAAAGATCGACTGCTCGGATAACGACGCTAGGAATCAGGCACACGGAAGGAAGGCAAAAATATATCAAGAATAAGCAAAATCAAGATCCATCCTCTCACAAAGCCCAAGGCAGACAGCTCAGTCAGGCCACTGGACAAGCCTAAGAACGTAACCCTGACGTAGCAGGTTCCCGATTCCAACTGCTCCCTTGGTCCTGGCCTATCGGCGTTCCACGTAGAGAACAGAACGGAACACCCAGCGTCTGTCTGTCTCGGCATGGCTTGTTCACATTTTTTCCAACCAACGTCCGGATGATTTGTTTGCTTGTGTCAAACGTTAACAGCAATTTCTGGAATCTTGGGGAAGAAACATCAGCTTCTAGTTGGTGACAGAATGGTCTGCTATGGTGAAGAATGATAAGGTTATGTGACCTATCTGGGCACTGACAGTTACTACGTGGATGCAGAGCCTCAGTCTTGCTGAGGCTACCGATCCGTGGGATGTCTTCTCGGCACACCTGAACGAGGGGGGTACATGCTTCCTGGAAATGCAGAGATCACCCTCTCTTGCTCCTTTTGGACAGATTTTGTTTGGGATGAATTGCCAAGTCCTTGAGGCAAGTCCTGATTGGCCCAAGACAAACTTGTTTTTCCCCGCCTCGGTCATGGTCACAAATAGCCGTGACTTAGTTCTGGCCCATGGACTGTAACAGAAGGTCTGCTGGGCAGACTTCCAGAAAAGTAATAAGCTGCGGAAGGAAAGACCACTTCTGACCCCTTTACTTCCTGCCTTCAAAGTGATCATGATGCATGGAGCTATGGCAGCCTTTTTATAATCAGAAGGCAAAAAGGATGGCGCTGAAAAAATACTGAATACGGTGGTGAGGAAATCAGAAAGTTCTCAGTCTACCCGAAGCCTTAGAGGGTCACCCCCACACTTCTTAAATAATTTAATAAACTGTCTTTTTTGCTTAAAGTACCCCAACTGATATGACACGATACATAACATAAGCAGAAGGGCTTTGGACTTCTTGGTGACAACACTAACAGAAAACAATGAAACAACATACACAGAGTTTCAAAATAAGACGTCCCACTAGAATTCTATGCATTGTGAATTTACCATGCGAATACAAACGGAGTGGAAAGTAATTCTCGGGTGAGCAAGCCCACAAAGCATTTCAGTTATCTGAGCTGCCTGAAAACATATTTGAAGATCTACTTTAAAATAAATAAATAAAAAATAAATACATAAAACCAAGACTCCACTTACGGCCTGATATGGTAGGATGCATGAAAACGACTTCAGCATTAGCGTCTAACAGGCTTATATAAATATGGTTATGCAAATAAAAATTGCTTAAAAGATCGTTATGTAAAATAGAATTTTATTAAGTGATTGTACAAAACCACGTTGACAATAATCTGTGTCAAATTCCAGATAAATCAAGCCAATCAGAAAATGAGTGGGAGAAAGTAAAAGCATATTAGTTCCTGACCTGAAGATACATACGGTTTCATTCTTGGCATAAACCAAAGCTCCTTTAATTTCAGTGGTTTTGTTGAACTTTTTTAAGTAGGCTGCACACCCATCGCAGAGCCTGAACTTCCACCTGAGATCAAGACCTGAGCTGAGATCAAGAGCTGGAGGCTGAACCGATTCAGCCACCCAGGCGCCCCGTTGAACTTTTATAAACACGTAAAGCGGCAACTAGTTGACTCCCATGTAGGAAACAACTTTCCATGTAGGGGGAAAAACAACCGACAAAACAAAAAGACCAGCAAAGTCAAGCATTTTCCACTGAATAGAAGAAAGAAAACGGTGGCAAAAACATGCATAGAAAAAACAACAACAACAACAAAAAACCCAGAATGACATAAAACATCAGAGAACAGATCTACCGTGAAAATGGCAAAGTGTTCTATTAGACCATCAGGTTGGCCTAAAAATAAAAATACAGTGCTAGGGTTGCTTAGAAAAGACCAACCTTAATCAACAGGACACCGACACGGAAGGAAGGCAAAAATATATCAAGAATACGCAAAATCAAGAGATTAACTTTATAAAAAAATAAAACACGTGGCAAAACAGAAAAACATCAGGTGAAACGCCAGAGGGTAATTTTATGTTAATAAAGGTATAATCCATCATGAATATACAATTTCTAGGCTCCGAATCACTGTCTTCAAACGTATCAAGCAAATACTCTTAGAAAAAAGCAAACAAGCAGAAACTCATAGAACCTATCAAGTAGACGATAAAGATCAAGGGATTCTGAATGCAATTAATCCTGTTGGTTGAACACGTACATTTTGAACTTTGAAACAATTAGAGATACGACTGGCCTTAAAAAAAAAAAACAAAAAAAAAAAAACAAAAAAAAAAAACAAACCCACACACAACAACAACAACCCATGAGATATTTATAGAAATGAGAAGTGAAGAACGTAGCCTCCGGAGTCAGGCTGCAGTTGTTTATAGACTCCAGCAACCCTGAGTTATGCAACCTTGTGGATTCTGTTTCTTCACGTATGAAATCACAGGACCCGGAGGAGCACCGACTTCAGAGCCGTTGCAGGAATGACATGAATAAACGCCTAAAAAGTGCTGTCAGGGAACAAAAAACACAACTGCACAGAGTTGCCACTGCTGACACCAATCTCATGCCACAAATAAAGCCCCCCCCCCCCCCCCCCCAGTATCTGCCAAGTCAAATGACCACTACTGGTGATTTCTTCAAAAAGAAAAGAAAAGAAAAAAAAAAAAACCCACATCGATTTCTTACAATTTTGAAACTCTCTCAGAAATACGCGTGGTATTAAAAAAGAAACCAAAAGAATTCCAGAAGAGTGAGAAATAACACTTTGGTCATTTAAAAAGTAGGCGGGGGGGAGGAAAGCAGAGGGAAGAAAATATAAATAGATAATATAAAATACAAATATAAATAGCTATATAAAATATAAATATATAAAATATTATATATACTTAATTCAAATATAAATTTATATAAAAATATAAAATATAAATAGCTAGATAAACAGATATTAGAATTTATATAAAATCCAAGCACTTGGTTCCTAAAGGATGTAAAGGAAGAAAGAGTAAAAGGCAAAGAAGAGGCATAAGGAAAAAAAAAACAACCAAAAAACAAAAAACAACTCCAGAGAGACAAACCCCAGGCATTTCTAAACAAAAAGGAAATTTAAGTGCATATGCACACAACACTATGCCAATAAGTTTGAGAAGTGAAGCTTATGATCTTCTGGGAAGATATAAATTATCAAAATTAATTCAAGTACAACATAGATAAACCTACCATATGTCAACATCCAAGGAAGCATTTTAAAAAGTCATCAAAGGACTACTTTCAATCAAGCAAAAACAGTTCTAGGTTCAGATGACTTTTATAGGTGAATTTCAAGAAACAATTCCTTTGTAAATAAGTTTTTCTTAAGCATCTTTTTAAAAAAGACAGTTGTTCTAAAATTCATTTTACAAAGTTAGCTGAAACACGAAGCCAAAACCAGATGAAGGGAAGGGAGGAAGGGAGAAGGGGAGAGCGAGGGGGAAACCACAGATAATTTCAATTACGGATCTTAATCCAAAACCTAAAATAAAGTAGTAGCCAAACTCAGCAATATATGGGAGACATTCTGCTAGATTCTCAGAACCGAGTAATACACTGACATTTAAGACAGGACTTCCTTTCAAGTGAGGGGGCAAAAAAGGTTGTTCAAATATACGCACCCCCAACACTGCTGGCATTAAAAATGAAAAGAAACAATCCCCACTTCCGTCCCCAGAGAATTAGCCACATAAACATAAAACGGAATACATAAAGCCACGAGAAATGAAAGCTATATTTAATATGTTTCCTATGGATCACTGAGTGAAAAAAAGCAGGATGCCAAACAGCAAATATAGTATCGTATTTTTATATAATTACATGCACCTCGCTATCAGGGGATGTAAGAGACACATGAGGAAGGTCACTTCCAAGAATGCTAATGCTTATTCCAGTCTACTGAGGTTTTTTTGATAAGGTTAATTCCTTTTAACCCTCTGGTGTGATTTCCTTTTTTGGAGGGTGGGCTATACAACAAACAAACACGTATCTGCTTTTTAATAGCTATTAACGAAAGAAAAAGAAAACTGTTTAAGAAACTGGGTGTCTTTTGGGAGGGTCTGATACGAGCTGTCCTACGCAAGGCAGAGCAGATCTTCTGGTGGGGATCGCTGCGGTGTAGACGGCACAGGGACAGACTGCAGAGATTTTGAGCTACTATTTGCTTAAGAGGCAGTTTGCCAACAACAGGAGGGGGCGTCACCACCACCACCACCAGCACCAACATCCGTGTCTGACCCTGGGCTCCTTGGGGCTCGTACTGCTTACACCCCAGACTGGACAGATCCTGGGGTTGTCTTCCCCTCAGAAGGCTGTGACAAAGATGTGTTCCGAGGATGACACCACCGAGCACTGGTGGACACCTCTTTTTTTTTTCTTAAATTTTTAATGTTTATTTTTTGAGAGAGACAGAGACAGAGACAGAGCATGAGCAGGGGAGGGGGAGGGGCAGAGGCAGAGGGAGACACAGAATCCGAAGCAGGCTCCAGGCTCCGAGCCCGATGCGGGGCTTGAACTCACGAGGTGTTCCGAAATCAGGACCTGAGCCCAAGTCAGACTCTTAACCGCCTGAGCCACCCAGGCGAGGTGGACACCTCTTTACAAGTGAGATTCTAGAGCCGACAGTGCCAGCGGAGTTATTTCATAAAAGCAGCCGCCAAGGGAGATCCAGGTGAATATACCAAGAGCTACGTATTAGGTGCTAATCTCCAGGGTCACCTCCAGGTGACTCCAGAAGCCTTCCAGGAGGCCGAGTTGGCTGAAGACGACTCCTGGCATCTCTACTCCCCACTACGGCCTCTCCTATCCCACGGAACATACCAGAGCTCATACATCTGGTAACTTGGGTGGTCTTAATCTCGAGCTGTGGTAACAGAGGATGAGGCTCTGACCCTCCAGGACTAGCTACGCATCATGTGGCAGCAGAATGACATTTACTTTGCCACTCTTCTCTGTCTACCTAGCAGGACCCCATAATCCCTAATTTACAACTCCGAAATTTGGCGCTCTGTACAACAATGACAACAACAACAACAAAAACCCTCCTATCCTATCTGGTGGCAAGACCTGGGCCCACGTGCATTCATTTGGCAGGAAAACCTGACCTGGACTGCTGCCTGTCATCTTTATTCATCTTGCTTCGTGTGAATGTTCATTAAAGTTTTCCTGCAAAAAATACTGGCGCTTAATTGCAAGGTATTGCCCCAGAATTAAGGATCTCATGTAATAAAACCGTGAAATGTATGTACTGCGATATCTGTCCGGAGTGGAAAAAAAAAAAAAAAAAAAAAAAAGAATTCCTCAGGAGTTTAAGTGAGGGACTGGGGACTCGTATAATTACAGACAGTCTGTCCCCGAGAAGCTTCCTAATAAAATACCTGAAGAAAGACTATGGGCAGCTCTGGAACAAGGGAATACTTGCAATAATTCTTCCTTCCTTCCTTCCTTCCTTCCTTCCTTCCTTCCTTCCTTCCTTCCTTCCTTCCTCTTCCTTCCTTCCTTCCTTCCTTCCTTCCTTCCTTCCTTCCTTCCTTCCTCCCTCCCTCCCTTCCTCCCTTCTTCCCTTCCTTCCTTCCTTCCTTTTTCTTCCTTCCTTTTTCTTCCTTCCTTCCTTCCTTCCTTCCTTCCTTCCTTCCTTCCTTCCTCCCTCCCTCCCTCCCTCCCTTCTTCCCTTCCTTCCTTCTTTCCTTCCTTCCTTCCTTCCTTCCTTCCTTCCTTCCTTCCTTCCTTCCTTTAGGGGACAGTGCAAGTGGGAGAGGGACAGAGAGAGAGGGGGACAGAGGATCTGAAGGAGGCTCTGCAGTGACAGGGTGAGAGCAGCGAGCCCGATGTGGGGCCCGAACTCACGAACCGCGAGATCATGACCTGACCCAAAGTTGGACGCTCAACGGACCGAGCCACTCAGGCGCCCCAGCACGTGCAGTAATGCTGAGGGGGAGAAGCCAGGGACTGGACTGAGAGGCAAGGAGAGAAGGAGTTCACTTGGAAGGCATGCCAGGAGAACAGAGAGGCACTCCAAGCCCCGTGGATGGTTCACAGTCCCACGTTCGACAACCAGAATCAGACAGGCTTTCCTCTAGCTCCCGACAACATACGGGGGCCGTTCCAGGTTCCACACACGGTACCTGCACATCAACATCAAGAACAGGCAGCACCTTGGCCTTTGCACTTAGTGTAAGAGAACATAAAAAGGAATTGCCAGCCATAAAAAGGTGTTGGCTGCAAGGGTCACAGCGTGGATACCGGAGGAAATACAACAATCACCATAAAGGGGGAAAACGCCGTGGAGAACAAACCTGCTAACGCGGAAGCCATTGTGGCGATCAGAAATCTCTCCGTGCTTAATGACGCACATTCAGGGATGGATAACGGAATGGTTTTAAAGACCACGTTGAACTGTTTCCAAATCCCAAATGTCTGGCCTCTATGCAGGCTTGTGCCCTGAATTCTAGATTTTCACGTATCTCCACTGCCCACTTGAGCCTTCCACTTGGATGCAAAGTTCCCTCCTGGGCTTTGTAGCAAGGCTGCCCTACCTACGGCTGACGCTCATGCAGCGCCTACTGTGTGCAGGTCACCGTGCTGAGGGGCGTACAAGTGTTAACCCACTCATTCCTCACCGCGGCCCCATGGCATGCCCAACTTATACCTAAGGAAATTGGCGCAGGGGGCTCAGCGCTGTGCCGAAGTCGGGCAGCTCAGAAGGCACACTGGGATTTGAACTTGGGCAGTGGGTAGCAGCACCTGCTAGCCCTCCTGCTCCTCCCCTCGGGAAGGGGTGAGTCCCTTCTTCAGGCTGTTGAGACAAGGTCCTTGGCCTCATCCTTCAGCCCTCCACACCCAGCCATTCAGCATCATCTCGACTCTGCCTTTAAGATGCATCCAGAATCCAACCACTTCTCATCAGCTCTTCTGCTAACCCACGGCTCTGAGCCAACGTCAGCGTCCCTTCCGGGGGTTTCTCTGCTTCTGTTCTCGCATCTCCCACTCACACCCCCAAAACAAGCCTGGTCCTAACACAGCCACCTTGAAAAGACCGACGCTTTGCACACCTAATTCAGACGATGTTCCTCTGCTCTAAAACCTGCAGCGGCTCCCCTCTCTCAGAGGAATACCCAGCGTCCTTACAAGAAGCCTCCCAGGTTCCCAGGGGCCCTGACCCCTCTCACACCTCCTCCTCCCCCTGCTCAGCCACGCCGGCTTCCCTGCCACCCGGATATGCCTGGCACACTCCCTCTTCGGGGACTTTCCCTTGCCATGTCCCCTAAAGGGAATCTTTTCCCTGTGATCCAGATGGCACTCCCTTGTCCCTCCCTCAGATCTTTGCTACATGCCTTCCTGCCAGTGAGAGCCTTCCTTAATGACCTGTTTACTTTCCCCTGGTTTTACTGAGATATAATTGGTATAAAGCACTGAATAAGGTGTGCAGCATAACGATTTAACATATACTGTGAAGTAATTAGCACAGTAAGTTTAGTTCACACCCGTCATCTCATATAGACAGACACAAAGGAACGAAGGGAAGAAAAACTTAGTTTTCCTTGCGATGAGAACTCTTAGGGCCTACTCTCTCAGCAAGTTTCAAACATGCCACACAGCAGTGTTAACGAGAGTCACCATGCTGCATAGGACACTCCCAGTACCTATGGATTATTGCCACTGGACGTTTGTGTCTTTTGATCACCTTTCTTCAGATCTCCCTCCCCCACCCCCACCTCTGGCAATCACAAACCTGATCTCTTTTTCTAGAAGTTTGTTCTTCTTTTTCCTTTTTTTTTTTTTTTTTGGATTCCACATATATGGGAGATCGGAGAGTAATAGTTGCCTTTTTCTGACTTATTTCACTTAGCATAATGCCCTCAAGGTCCATTCATGTTGTCACAAATGACAGATTTCCTACTTTTTTATGGCTAAAGAATATATCAGTGTGTGTGTGTGTGTGTGTGTGTGTGTGCGCGCGCGTGCGTGAGACATTTCTTTATTCATCCACCTATGGACACTTACACTGCTCCATGTGTCGGCTGTTATAAATAGTGCTGCTATAAACATTAAAAATGCTGCTGCTCTCTCTTTGAGACGCTGATGTCATTTCCTTTGGATACATACCCAGGAGCAGAGTTGCTGGACCAAAGAGTAGTGCTATTTTTAATGTTTTGAGGAACCTCCGTGCTGTTTTCCAGAGTGGCCGCACCAGTTGGCATTCTCACCAACAGCGTGGAACGGTTTTCTCTTCTCCACATTCTCACCAACATTTCTTATTTCTTGTTTTGATGACAGGCATGCGAAGAGACGTAGTGGTATCTCCTGGTGGTTTTGATGTGCATTTCCCTGAAGATTAGTAATTCTGAGTAACTTCTCATGTACTTGTTGGCCACTCATATAATTTCTTTGGAAAAAGGTTTATTCAGGTCCTTTGCCCATTTTACATAAAATTACATATATATATGTATTTATAGGTACATTCATATGTACCTATAAATATATATGTATTTAAAATTATATATATTTAAAATTTATATGTATATATAAATATATATACTTAAAAGTATATGTTTTAATTATATTAAATATTAATAAAATAGATAAAAAATACATAAATAAAAATACCCAGAAAGAGCTATTGAGTTGTATGAGCTCCTTCTATGTTTTTTATGTTAATCAGATACACGATTTGTAAATATTTTCTCTCATTCTGTTGGTGCCTTTTCATTTTGTTGACTGTTTCTTTTACTGTGCCTTACCACTTATTTAATATTGGACCTCTGACCTTGACTATCATACTCTCTGACCCCACGCTTAGTTTATTTCTCTCTGTTGCATTTAACATCTTATTGTCATAGAGCTGAATCATTCGTTTTTGCTGTCTTCCACTCCTACCCCCTCAGTCTACGCTCTAGGCGGCAGAGAAATTTTACAATCAGTTTTGTTCATTATTGTTTCCCTAGTGACCAGAAAAACACCTGTCACACAGGAAGCTCTCGAATGCCTGCTAAATGAACGCATGAATGCAAGAGTCAAAAAA
Organism: Neofelis nebulosa; assembly: GCF_028018385.1. NCBI lineage: Eukaryota > Metazoa > Chordata > Mammalia > Carnivora > Felidae > Neofelis > Neofelis nebulosa. The sequence continues at coordinate 1,617,325 of NC_080794.1, read as the reverse complement.
AAAAAAAAAAAAAAATATATATATATAAAACTTCAAATCTGAGTGCAATTTTCTTATTGGGGTATTCTTTTAACACATTCAAATTTCCAAAGACGTGGGTTTTCTTCTCCCATCATTGCCTGATAGAAGAAATCACAGTTGATCCAGCGTAGTTGAGTGTTAATTTTAAAAGTCTGTACTTCTATTTTTACAGATTGGGACAGAGATCGGGGTTCTCAAAGATTCGGCCACACCGCTTAGCACTCCAGGGTATGTGGGGACTGGTCAGCTCTACCAGCGAATGGGCAGATGTTCCAAGTGCAAGAACGCAGGTACCATGAGCTGGCAATGACGCTCCTCGCAAGCTCATCAGAGAAGTCACAAGTGATCTCTGAAATCACAGTGTTCCAGAAAAAGTAAAATATACAGCCTAAGGGGCTGAGAGAGTCAAAACGCATTTTACACTGTTTTGACCGTTTCCTAAAATAGACAAAATCCTTCCCATTAAAAAAGAAGAGAAAAAATTTTAACAGTTCCACGGTGGTGGCAAAGCAACGGGTTTAAGACGGTGGCTGAAACAGGATGGTTTGTTCAGACCCAAAGATTCATCGCATTTACCAAGCAACATACAAAGGACCCCTTCTCCTTGCTCTACTTTCCTTTTGAAACAGGTGGAAATCACTATTTCGGTTACTTCCTCAACTGTTTTCGGTCAAAGCCAACAAGCTCCAGGGTTGCGCTGCACGACAAGACCCAGACCTACAAGACCTCAGCACAACAGAGCCGTTCAGACGAAGAAGGCTGAACATCTGCCCTCAATGGCACACACGTATCGAGAGCAAAGCTCTCAAAGCTGATTTCCCATATACACAAGCTGCTCGTCACACACAATAACAATACGATAATATTCCGTGGGGCTGTTTGTAGTTTATGAAGCTCTTCCACACACATCTGAGCCTAATGACTATGTGTAAGATGGATAGGGCATGCACTGTTGTGGTTTCGCAGATAAGAAACTCAGGAGTTTAGAGAGATTGTTCCGACCCTAGTCTGGGAGTTAAGTGACAGAGCCATTAACCACTCAAGTCCACAGCTACTTCCTTTTTTCCTTTTTCTTTTTGTAAGTTTATTTATTTATTTTGAGAAAGACAGGGAGAGTGAGCGTTGGAGGGGCAGAGAAAGATGGGGGGCGGAGAGAGAGAATCCCAAGCAGGCTCTGCACTGTCAGTGAGGAGCCCCTTGTGGGGCTGAAACTCACAAATTGTGAGATCATGACCCGAGCTGAAACCAAGAGTCAGACACTTAATCGACTGGGCCACCCGGGCACCCCCATAGCTATTTCTACTTATTCGGACTGGGGATAGACAGTGCTGCTCAGAGAAAAATTTATGAACTGTCAAGATTCAGACTGAATTTGGATTCTAAACAGAACACTCAGGGTTTTTTTCCCTGCTTTCAGTAATAGCAAAGTTCCTTGGTATAGACCAATCTGCCCACAAGAAGCAACTAGAAATGTTGGATGAAACACACCAAAAAATCTATTTGAAGGCACTGGAGAGTTAACAAGGCAGCTGGGTGTTACAGGGCCGGGTTCCCAGAAAGAAGAGAGGCCCCCAGAGTAAGGCCAACATTCTCTGATCCCTCTTCCCCTCACGCGGCGTGAAGCCGATAGACTGGAGAAGCTAAGCAGAAGTGATGGCTTTGCAGGAGGCAAAGCAAGGTAAGTTTCTGCAGGTGTCACGGAGCTGTGGAGGCCAGAACTGCAGTTCAGGTCTCGCCAAGGAAAAAGGGGCTCTAATAAACATCGCAGACTTCCAGGTGGAATCCCAAAGGGCTCCCTTCCAATAGCAAAAGAGAACTGGGAACTCATCAGTGTTTTACAAAAGACTGAAACCCAGCTGATGCCAGCTCAGTGCCAGCCCTGCCCGAGGCGATCTGCCCTTTTTCGCCTGTCACAGAGCAAAACGAAATCCTCTTTGGAGGATGAAAACATCAAGGAGGCCCTTTAAATATCTCTATTATTTGTTCATACACAACAAAATAAAATAACTAAAATTAAGAATTCAGCAGATGGACTTAAAAGCCAAATAGATATGGGAGCACCTGGGTGGCTCAGTCAGTTAAGTGTCTGACTTCCGCTCAGGCTGTGATCTCACAGTTCATGAGTTCGAGCCCTACATGAGGCTCTGTCAGCCCGGAGCCCACTTCGGATCCTCTGTCCCCTCTCTCTCACTGCACCTACCCACCCCCCACCACTCTCTCTAAAATATGAATAAACATTAAAAAAAAAAAAAAGCAAAATAGAGATAGCAAAGAATCAGTAAACCAGAAGGAAAGCCAATAAAATTATACCTAGGTTAAAGCACAAAGAATAGAAAAGGATAAATAAAATGGAAAAGAGCACAAGAGGGACACAGGACATGCTGAAATCTCTAACAAAGATGTATTTAGGGCCCAGAGGGAGACAGGAGAGAAAATGGGGCAGAAGAGAAGCTTGCCAAAGACAGGAAGCAACAGATTCAGGAAATCTACAAACCCAAACAGGTTTAATACAAAGAAGACACTTAGGCACATTTCAGTGAAATTTCCGAAAACCAAAGACAAAGAGAAGTATCTTTAAGGAAGCCAGAGGAAAAAGTTAAAATGCCTTCAAAAATGCTACAGTAAGATCAACAGTTAATGTTTTACCAGAGACAATGGAAGCCCGAAGACCACAGAATGACTATAGAAAAGTTGCCCAAGCTTTGGTCAACCTGGAATTCTAAATTCAATGAAAATACTTTTCAAAAGTAAAAGTGAAGTAAAGGACAAATTTATTTTGAGACAATAAAGGGAGAGAATTCATTGCCAGAAAACTGGCAATAAGAGAAATACTAATAGTTCTCAGACAGATGAAAAATGGTCCCAGGAGGAAAACTGAAAATTATAAGAAATAAAAAACATAAATACGTGAATAAATCAAAAGGATATTTACTACACAAAACACCAGAAGATGTCCTATGGAGTTTACACATACAGAGAATTAGACCATATGGCAATAAAGAGTGTCAAAGAGGGTAGGAGAGCTAATGGGGTCAAGTGCTATGAGGTCTGTGCATTATTCAGGAAATAATAAAATTATTCATTTATATTAGACTCTCATAAGTAAAGAATGCAACAAGCTAACAAAGAGAGAAATACTTAATCCAAAAGAAGCAGGAAAGAGGAGGAAAAGGAACACAAAACGTGGCATAAATAGAACACTGACAGAGATGCCAGTGTTAAACCCAAATACATCAGAACCTGCACTAAATGTAAATGGAGTAAATATTCTAATTAAAAGACAAGATTGTTGGGGCGCCTGGGTGGATCAGTTGGTTAGGCGTCCGACTTCAACCCAGGTCATGATTTCTCGGTTCGTGGGTTTGAGCCCTGCGTCAGGACTCTGTGCTGACAGCTCAGAGCCTGGAGCCTGCTTGAGATTCTGTGTCTCCCTCTTTCTCTGCCCCTCCCCTGCTTGCACTCTCGCTCTCTAAAAATATGAATAAACACTGAAAAAATTTTTAAAAAGGACAAGATTGCCCTTCCCGGACCACCCAATGGACTGGACTACGCCACTGTCCATTAGCCACCGCCTCTCCCCCTGCACTGCGAGCTCCTCGAGCACCGAGAGGACCTTCGTGCACACCGCTGTATTCCCAAGATGCTGGTGGAAAGGGGACCGAAGAAGAAAGAAACGAAATCACATTACTCATTTAGGACCATCCGTCTCTGCCCAAACTATAAGCCAGAGTCCCAGCCGGGGGAAACTGAGCCACACGTGTGCACAGGCACTCAGGGATTGAGCTTTCAAAACGTTTGCTGCTGATCTTTTTACGAGAAGGCCTCCACCAGGCCCTTCGGAGCTGCTCACACAAGGCACAGACAGCGTCCACTGTCTTCGCCTTATATCGTCTCCCAGTCCGGGGCATTCGTTGTTTTAGACGCAGAGGAGGCCTCAAATGGTCAAAAAGGGGAACGGATAAGGGGAAAAGGAAGAGTAGCCTATTGCCGGAGCTGGTTTTTATAAAAACACTACAAATAAAAGCAAGCAAAACAAACACAGAACACAACAGGCTGGTGAACGGTGGCGAGGCCGTGGCCGGGATTGCGCACGTCAGGCACAGGTCAGGCCGTGGGATGGGGCGGCGGGGGGCCCGTGAGAGCAGAGAGCCTGGAGGCCGGCCGCCTGCGACTGTCCAGGTGGCACGCAGGTCCCTCCCCTGCCCCCCGGGGAACAGAAACGGAGCACGCTCTTCTAGCACGTGACCCGCAGAGAACTGACGCCGGAAAGACAGAAGCAGAAACCTTGCTTCTTCTCAACCTCCCGGGATTCCACCAGCAATGGCAGTGGCCAATCGGGATCGATTGCTTTTTGGGTTCTTTCGGGCCTCGTGCCTGAAGACCAGGAGTGGGAAAAAGCCACCTGCCAAGGGCGAGGGCGAGGGGGCACGCTGTCAGCGACTCTGCTTCCCGTGGGGGCGAGGCTCCTGGGCTCTCTGGAGGCGGGCTCTCCATTCCCCCCGCTTCTGGAGACTGGCGGATGATGTCATCAGGAGAAGGATCTCCCCACCCACCTCACAGGAGTGCCAGCAGATTAAATAAAATCAATGCACATAAAAGGCTGAGTGCAGGTCATGACACTGATAAAACGTCCCAATAAATATTTTGTTGCCGTTACTATGCAACAGAGCTTAAAGCCTCGCTGTTGTGCCGCAGCCAAACCCCCTCTGCCCCACCAGCCACAAATGCCCGCGAGGCCACCTGAAACTCAGAGGGAGCTGGGGGGGCCCCTGCTTAGAGAAGCACTTGTCTCCTGTCCCAGGACCCTGCGGGTGGGACACAGGAAGGTGACTTGGGTCTGCCAAAGCAGGTCTGAGCCCCGCTGAGCTGCCGAGGGAGCAGATCAGCTCTGTCCCAGAGCAGCCGCCACAGAAGAGGGTCAGCTGCTCATGCATGTTTGTAAGATGCCACTTTTATAAGAAAAATGTGAAATGAAAACAAAGCCCCGGGCCCCAAGAGACCCCCACCCCCCAACTCACGAGAAGCCAGACTCCTCCGGAGCCACACTCCTCTCCTCTTGTTTCCCCGGATCTTCTGCTCTCCTAAAAACCAAACTCTGTGTCCCCCTAACGTTAACGGCCCACACCAAAGCCTCACTCCGGGCAGCTGAGTTGACACAGAAACTTCTTCTTGGCTTTCACGGTGTTTACGCTCACTGAGTAACAATGAAAAGTTGGATTGTATCTTTCCCCACAACCTTAATCCCGATTAGCTACTCTTAAAACCACGGACATCAACGCCGACACTCCAGCCAGACTAAACAGCCCAGCCGGTTACTTCAATGCCTGCCCTCGTGTTGAAAGGTTTCTAAAAAATAAAAGCAGGAAAGAAAGAAAAGAATGGCCCCTCAAGAGTCCTCCTCTCTGGGTTTGGGCTGCATTACAGCTAGACGTTTAAGAAACTGGTTCAAAACACAGCCCTTGGGTGATTATCCTGAACGGAACAAAACCAAACCTTACAAGTAACCCCAAATTTACAGACAGAGTAAACACAGTGTTCCCTTGATTTCAAGGCTGCCATTAGGTGTGCACCTTGGACAAACTTCTCTCTTAGAGAAGGATCCTTTGTGGGATGCAGTTGAGATCACCCGTGGTCAGGAGCAGTATTTCAGTTTTAGACGCAAAAATGTTTCAAAACCCTTCATTTTTAATTTAGTGATCAAAAAAAAAGACGGGGGGGGGGGTAGCACAGAGAGCAACTTGCTAGAAATTCAACTTTTGAGACCTGAACAAAATCTGCCCTTTTATCAAGCGGTTCTCGTTTTTAAGGGACTTGGATAAATAAATGGAAAGGAATGGTGTGCAGCTGACAGGGAAAAGAAGAAAACAAGGGAATAAGGCTTTCCCCCCTAAAGGTTTGTTTGATTTTACTTATATACACAATTTTAAAGCAAACCAGCTCCAGCTTTCCCCAGCAGACAGAACGATACTCTATATAAACTCCTTGGGTTGTACCTGATTCCTGTACTTTACTTTCCCGTCAGATGCATTTCTAGGCAAACAAAACAAAATACACACACGTGTGTGCGCACGCACTAATAAAAAACAGCGCAACACTCTTCTGAGTTGGACTCGGGAGGGGCTTTAACATACCCCTCCTCACCCCTACTCTAACAGGGTAACAAGAGTACTCCTCCCCTGGGGCCTCAGCACCCAGAGGACACAGTCAGCGGTCGACCATGTTGGACTGTACTCCAAGTGTTGGCCTTGGCTTTAATCCACAGCTGAATTTCAATGGCGGTCTCTGGGCCTCTCCTCCTTTCTATGTTCGTTGCCCTGGGGGGTGATGTCCATCTCATAGTTTTAAATGCCACCTGTATACTGACCATTCCCAAGTTTACATTCCCACTAAGACCTTTCTGCTGAACACCAGACACATATCCAATCACAGACAATGTACCTTGGACTTAACATGTCCAAACGTTAACTGCTGATGTGTCCCCCGCACCCGCTCCACTCGGCCCCCTCATCTCAGTTAAGGCGACCCATCTCTTCCCTTGTTTTAGCCATACATCCTGGAGCTCTGCTTCACGGCGTATCACACCCCTCATCGGACCCACTGCCACATCCTGTTGGCTCCCCCTTCCATACATATCTATGCCTGTCCAACGCTGTTCTGTATGATCTTTTGCCCGGGCACTAACAACAGCTTCCCAAAGGTGGGAAGGGAAAGACCTAAATAGTCGGAAAAAGCATTTTCAAAATTCCCATTGGTCTTTAATTTGCTTTTAGCCTTGGTAATTTATTTGAGATTTCAAATAAAATTAAATGAAGTTGGGGGGGGGCGCCTGGGTGGCTCAATCAGTTGAGCGTCCGACTTCGGCTCAGGTCATGATCACGCGGTCTGTGAGTTCAAGCCCCGTGTCAGGCTCTGTGCTGACAGCTCGGAGGCCGGAGCCTGCTTCAGATTCTGTGTCTCCCTCTCTCTCTGCCCCTCCCCTGCTCATGCTTTGTCTCTCTCTCTCTGTCTCTCTCAAAAATAAATAGATATTAAAAAAAATTTAAATGAAGTAGGGGAATTTTTTTTTTTTGAGTGGGCAACTGTACTGTTAAGACTAGGATGGGCTCCTATTTTCTAATTTCTAAGGCTTGTTAGAATAAGCCAACATTTCCTGTATGTCAGATCTAGGATTTCACTCCTGACAAGCTTTTCTAGGCTACTTGCTTCTATGTATGTATTTTTTTTTTTTTTGCGGGGGGCGGGGGGGGGGGGGCCCAGTACATTTTATATACTTAAAAAAGGTAAATAAAACATTGCCCAAATATGTGAAGTTTTGTTTTGTTTTGTTTTTGTTTTTGCAAGGCTCTGAACACCTGATGCCTTGTATCTATCCCAAAGGACAAGAAATAAAGGGTGGGATGTAATTGCATTGCTTTTCAGTCCTGGAAGAATGTAAACACGTTATGTTTATTTGGGGTTCATCATGGGGTTCATATGATCTCTACTGCTAAAAATCTCCCTTGTTCTTTTATGACTCTTAGTATCACTGATGACTTAGTAGGCGCTCACCATATGTGCTGAGCAATACATTCACTCAACAAATATTTACTGAATTTCCCGAATGCCGTCAGTCGTCCAGTAACGATCCTGGCGGCAGTATCTCACTATTCTAATGGGTAAAGACGGATGAACATGTAAATAAGTAAAACATATGGTGTGTGGGTGGTGATAAGAATTATGGAGAAAATCAAGGGTGGGGGCCAGGCGGTTGCACTCCTCGGGGAGGTGGTCGAGGTCAAGGGCCGCCTCGCTGCCAAGATCGTGACCAAGATCTATGTGACTCCAAAAACCTTGTTCTTAATGAGCCACGTGCATGGCTTTCGGATTTATCACACATGAAGGCTGAATTCAAACGTTTCCATAATCCTAGACGAAGGGAGAGATGGCGAGACAGAAAAAAAAAAAAAAAAAAACCCAACAAAACAAAACAAAACATTTATGTAGAAGGTCAAAGGCTTTAAAAGTTCTCAATGAGAGGTATGGTGGAGGTCGGGGGAGATTCACAGAGGCAACTTGATCTCCTTAACCTGACATTCAGTATGAGCTTACGCTCCGAGGACAGCACATGGGCTCAGTTTCAGGCATCTGACTGACTTGGGGAGACATTAATTTAGCCAAAGTCAAACCAACACGGAAGGCATCCCAGCTGTTCCTTTAACACATGCAAATGAAAATGCCACTGTCGCTGGCACTAAAATTAAACTCACCTCTAACACATCCCACCATGGGAGGAATAGTCAAACATCTGCTTGGACAAACTCGTATTTCAAAAAACTGGAAAAAAAAAAAAGCTATATACGCACATATATTTAATTTGGGGGACTTTGAAGCCCACACACTGATGAGCCATCACAAAGACACTACTTTCTCTCAGCTCTAAGGAAAAGTCACAGCAGGAAAACCACTCACAACCCAACGGTGCAGTGACACTCACACCGTCTCATGGAGATGTGATTCGAAGCAGTTGATTCAAAGCACCAGGTAAGGTTTCTGAGCCAGATTCTGCTGGAACGTCAACCACGCTCTTGAGTTTAGGCCAAGCCCCTCTTAAAAGCCACAGTGCCCCTTTCCGGCCTTAAGTCCGCTGCTCCTAATCACTGGGCAGGTTTTTAACAAAGGGGGACCCTCCCCTCCCTCTCCGTGCAATGAAGACGACCTTTGTGTCCAGAGTCTGACTCTCAAGGACCGTGTAAGTGCCCCCGAGGAGCGCTTCGCACAGGCGGGTGCAGACAGTCTGGTTAGCCTGGGGATGGAGGGGGGCGGGGGTGGGGACACCGGCACTCGTGACCTCTCCCCCACATGCAGGCATGTGCATACACACAGCTCCAGGACTCGCAGGGTCCCAGGGCCTCCGTGTGGGCTCCCTGGGGTCCGTGGATCCCAGGTCAGCAAACCTTTTTAGATAGGCTGTTCAACAGCTAACCCTGCTGAATTTAATCGGGAGCACAGCCTAAAGACTGAACAAAGCTGCCTATGAAAAAAAAAATTAATGGATTATAGGACACATTAAACAAAGACCATCTCCTGGACTGGATTTAGAAAAACGGTAAGATTCTTAATATTATGTATCACATATAATTATATATCAACCATATGTTTCATATATTAAATCTCTCTCTCTCTCTCTCTCTCTCTCTCTCTCTCTCATGCACACACACACACACACACACACACACTGTGCACTTAACTCCTTGGTCCAAAAGTCCTGTAAATTTACCTGCTTATGAGCTGCTGTGGGAGCACAGAGCTGTCTAGAACACGCACACACAGTAAAACAAACACGCAAAAAGACCGTTAAGCAAAGGGAGTGATAACCTGGCAGCTAAATGGTTAACCGACACGATTAAGTCAAGTTCCCCTGAAAGCAGGAGAGGAAAACACCCTTTCCGTGCATGCTACTAATTTACAAAATCAAGCCAAACTTGAAGAAGTGTTCACGTGAAAGGTAGCTGACTGTCGTCCCTCGCCAGCTTACCCTCCTCTCAGTCCCTGGGACACACACGCAGGGCGATCCGATCGCTGATGGGCTCTCTGGAAGCCCAGCACTGCCTGTCACGGCCTTGCCCCTGTCCTTCTTTCTGGATGCCTCCAGCTCAGGACTCCCCCCTCCTTCAGGCGTCTCCTGACCTTCCCACCTCCTGGGGGCCCTGGCTGCATTGCTTTAGAGCAGACTGTCCAAGCCCTGGGGTACCACCCCCCCTTGCTTCCTGGTGCACCTGTTACCCGCCCCACCCCACCCCCGCCCCATCCCCAGCCAGAACGGGACTGGGGCCAGAGACTCTTCTGTCTGGAATCCCAGGACCCGAACACAGTGTCTGAGTCGCAGTGGATGTGTCATCCGGGACGATGAATGACTCCCTAAGTAACCCGGTGAGCAGGAACGCCTACCAAACAGCCAGGAAACAGCTGTCCTCCAAATACAACTCTTTATTTTTTAACAATCTGCAACAAGCCCAACCCCCGCAATGATCTCCATGTGACCAGCCTCCCAGTCAGAGCTTCTTACCAGCAAGGCTGAGAGGTGTAGCGGCAGTGAGGCCTGACAGTAAGCGGTGACAAACTCACGTTAGAATGCCTGGAGATCGGGGCGCCTGGGTGGCGCAGTCGGTTAAGCGTCCGACTTCGGCCAGGTCACGATCTCACGGTCCGTGAGTTCGAGCCCCGCGTCGGGCTCTGGGCTGACGGCTCAGAGCCTGGAGCCTGTTTCCGATTCTGTGTCTCCCTCTCTCTCTGTCCCTCCCCCGTTCATGCTCTGTCTCTCTCTGTCCCAAAAATAAATAAACGTTGAAAAAAAAAAATTAAAAAAAAAAAAAAAAAAAGAATGCCTGGAGACCTCATCAGCCGAGCCCGATGAACCCTGGAGTGCCCTCTGCCCTCGGGTCCCAGATCCCTGAAAAGTCAAGAGAAGGACGTAGTCCTCCTCTGTCTCTGTGTTTCAGCTCAGTTTCACATCCGCCCTGCCGGGGTTGTTCCTCTCCCCTTTCCAGTCTCTACAACATTTCTGAGTTAAGCTGTCCTAATAGAGCAAGAATTCAGATTTCCTTCCTTCCGATGACGCTACGAACTATGGCAAATTACGCGTGTTTGGGAAGGGGTTTGAGAGATGACATGCCCTTCTCGTGCTGACCCCCCACCCTCTGGCCAGCCACCCACGGCCTCTCGATACTGCCTTGGGGGATCCGAAAGACTAGAATCCCATCCCCAGCGGGCCTGTCTCTTCCAGGGAGTGGAGCCCCAATGCCGTATGCCTTTTCCGAGTTTTACCGCCCCGTAGAGACACGACGCGCGTTCAGTGTCCCAGAGTAAAAGAAAAATGCTGCGTCGTGGTCAAAGCTACTCACCAGGTGTGGGAAAGCAAGCGGAGGCCCCAGGCCGACACACGGCTTAGTACTTACTGGTCATGTCTGGTGTCCGGGATGGCTCTGTCCATCCGCAGCTTATCACTTTCCACTTGGTTGAATTTGTTGCGGGCGTAGGGGTCCTGCCCGGAGCGGACCATTGTCCCTCCGACGTAAGCTTCCTGGTTGAAGTCCCGCCACCGCACTTTTCCTGAGAGAAAGAGCAGACAGAGGGTGTGGGACGAGGGGAAAATGAGAGCAGAGGCCAGCACACGCCACGTGAACGGTGCTACCAGAAGCCCACGGCTTCCTCTGATGGCAGTTTTCGTCCACAAACTAGCTGAAAACAGCCCAAGCGAGCATCGTCATGTGCCCAGATTGGAAAGCCGGATGCTGACAGTTTGCGACGAGACTCGGACCTCCTGTGTTGTCTAGTGAGCGATATTCTGTGCCAGCCAAGGTATCCGTAAGCATGGTTCCACACACACTTGGTAAGAAAGGAGATTACTACCTGCTTGTTGCACCTTTCCAGGGATTACGGTAAGGCCCAGAAGCATCCCAGATACGGTGAAAAAGATAATGTCCAAATTACACGCAAGGTTATCCTGTCGAGTCACATCGGGTGACACGAAAGTAAGTGTTTAAACGTGAAATGACAAAGAACAGGCGATCCCCACATCCCTCGGTGAGACGCTTCTCAGGGCTTCTTCTCGAAGCTGCTGCCACGTCTGACCCCACGAGGAGGTGAGAGGAACCAATCCTAGCACGGACACTTTCTAGCACACGTTTCAAGAGGGAATGGGGCCAAGGTGACCTGTCCATGCGTGGGTCAGCCCTGACTCGTGATCAGATTAGCTGCTGCCACTCTAGAAGGCCAAGCATGAGGTTCTCCAAGAACGCGACAGCGGAGTGGGGAGTTTGTACTGGGACCTGGGGTAGGGGCAGTACTGGCTGTAGCTGGATCTAGGAAAGGGCACTGCAGGCTGGGGTGAGGCTGGGCAGGCCTGGGCATCATGAACGCAGACCCAGAGACACAGCAAAGGCATCAGTGCTCAGAGGGAAAGACAGAAGGAAAGACCGACTCAAGGCAGAGAGAATATTCAGGACTTGAAGTTCGCCCTGGCTTTTAGACCCCTACCGCTTCCTACCTTTATGATCTTGGGCAGGTTTTTTTTTTAATTATATTCTTTGAAATAAGAGTTTCCTAAAGATCAATGAACTTAAAACAATGAAAAAAGGTTTTTCGTGAGGACTGAACGGCCTACTATGTGCCAGTTTGGTAGGTGTAGCAAACTTGAACCAAACTCAAAAAAAAAAAAAAAAAAAAAAAGAAAAAAGAAGAAGATTAACAAACCTGTCCCCAGGAAGCTTATGAAATTCCCAATGGTCACAGTGCTCTGAAGAAAAGGCATTAAGGGGCAAATAGTTCTGGGGTTGTTTTCTGTGGGGTGTCTGATAGGGGCTCTAATGTCTGAGTAGACACCCAGACAAAGGGAGGGAGTGGGCCACGGAGCCCTCTGGGAACAGTATAGGAAAATGCTCAGGGAACTGCGGTGCAAAGGCCCTGGGGTGGCAGTGAACTACCTCACCCCATTCAGGACCAGCCAGGAAGCCAGTTTAACAAAGAGTGAGGTGCTGGCCAGAGACGTGAGAGCAGGCCTGTTGACAGCTACCCACAACAGGCACATGTGTGGAGGCCACAGGTCTTCTGCTTCCTGTCAAACGCTGGGCTGTTCAGTTAAGCTCAACAATACCTACATGCGTGCTTTTCCAACATGGATCTCTCCGCGTCCAATCAAAGGCACGTCCCGTTTCTTTCTCTGGTTCAGAGATGAGGAAACTGAGATTCGGTTACATGAGATCTGTTCAAGGCCATAGAGTAAATTTTCTATCTACAAGCTCATCTGTTTCTTGCTGCGATTGTCCCGCGAGGTCAGAACCCCCATCTCATCACAGCTGGTTGCCGTGGAAATGATGCTTGGGGTCACAGAGGTCCAGTCTCTCAAATGGAAAAGCAGTTTCAAAACTCACGAGCTCCCTGGCTATGACGACGCTGTGCCCCCGAAAAATGTCTGGTTAGGTTACGGGAGCTGGCCACAGTGTCAGCATTTTCTCCCGCCTAAAATAAAACGTTTCCAAAACACCTTTTTGGAAACATGTCTTTCATGCTAGGGCAACCCTGGAAATACTTCTGGATCCTCCTCTCTCCCCACCTTTCTGCCTTCACCCTCACAGACTCTTGAGGATAGGGAAGAAAAAAACCACCCATCTGTGCTTGGACTAACACAAATCAGAGCCTCAGCTAAGATCTATGTCTGCAGCACTTACTACGGAATCCAAATGAGCCGGTTCCAACGAATGTGTAAAGGCCTGAATATTCGTTACTACCACGAGGCACCAGGAACCGTGGAGCCCCAGCCACAACCAGAGAAGGGACCGTCACCCAAGAGAAGTTCTGTCTGTCACTCTGCTTATGCTCTCCGTGACGCTCACCTGGAGCGCTGGGGACAGTAAGAAGGGAGTCAGCTTACTCCCGGCCTGTGTGGGGCAAGGCTTCTGCTGAGTTCCTGGGGCTTCAATTCCACCTATAGATCTCCTTATCCTAGAAAACCTTCCCCCCCCCTTCTAGAAGAGACATGAATACAGCAGAGGGTTTTATGGGGTTCCTGATGTCGGGTGACTGTGGGGACTTGGCCCCAAGCCATTGGTGTATACGAAGTGTGGACTATATGCTAGGCATTGTGTTGGCTCCTGCAGATACAGTGAGCAAAAACAGACCTGATGCCTGCCCAGTAGAGGTCATGTTCTAGGAGATGGAGGGAGACAGATAATAATAAAATGACTATACCGATCACTGTCTCATTAACAACCGAGCTAGGTGTTCTGATACTAAGAAATGTAGTTCTACGGAGGCACCTAACAGAGGAAACTGATGTAGACAGGGGGAGTAGGGAAGGCTTCCCCCGGGGAAGGAATATTTGAACTGAGAATTGAAGAATGAGTAGGAGTAATGTAGGAGAAGCCATCCTCCAAAGACTGCAGGAACCCCCTCTGAAGCAGCCCACAGTGACTCCTTCCGACTTGGGAACATCTTCCACAGGACCCCTGTGGACTCTGCCTTGCCTTGGGACACTTTTCCCAAGGCGTGCGACCATTTTACTGGAGACAGGTTATAACCGGTTTTTCTGTCACGGAAGTTCAGCAATATGTCAGAATACGGCAGGGACTCTCAAACACGTTTGACTATGACACACATTTTATATCACGTCCCCGACACGTGAACACACATACGTGTAGGCACACAATTGACATGAAGGTTTCAGCCTTCCTCTGTGTGAACAGATGGATCCATTTGACCTGTTTTTCTTACGTGGGTGCGGCACCACAAAAGTGGCTTCATGCTCGAATGATGGGTCACACCCCATAATCTGAAAACCACCGGGCTAAAGAACCGTTATAGAAATCAGTTCTGTATTATATAGAATTCCTAGGGCTGGAGCCACCCAGAGAGCAGAGGCAGGAAAGAGAGAGCATGGCTCTCAGAGGGCATGCGTGCCCCATCCCCACCCGGGCATTAGGGGAAGCAGCCGGATGCAGAGACAACGGAACACGCTGGGCCTAAGTTACAGGTTGGAGAGAAACAGTCAAAACAACACGTACAAAGTCTGAAGAGCCTGACTTTTAAAAAATGCCATCCATAAATCATCGTGTACTTCTTTCACGTTAAAATTTTTAGAAAGTGCATCGGAAATTAAGAGCTTTAGAAAACGAACAAACAAAAAATACACGAACACCTACAGACAGTGCACTTGGCTAGCTAGGCAGAAGCAGAGGCCATGAAATACCCCAAAGATATAAAACTGTACAAGAAAAGGGGGTGCCTGGGTGGCCCTGTCAGTTGAGCGTCTGACTCTTGATTTCAGCTCAGGTCATGATCCCAAAGTCGTGGGATCGAGCCCCGCATCGGGCTCTGTGATGAGTGTGGAGCCTGCTTAAGATCTCCCTCTCTCTCTCTCTCTCTCTCTCTCCCGCTCCACCCCCTCCCCTGCTAGTGCTTTCTTGCTCTCTCTCTAAAATTAAAAAAAAAATTTTTTTAATTAAAAAAAAAAAACAAACAAAAATCTTTGCAGGAGAAGCCAGAAAGCAGCTCCATCACCAAAGACCATAGAAAACCACCTGCGATTAAAGAACACAAGAGGAGAAAGTGGGCATTATCCTAAGAACGCCTG
Source organism: Neofelis nebulosa (assembly GCF_028018385.1). Classification (NCBI taxonomy): domain Eukaryota; kingdom Metazoa; phylum Chordata; class Mammalia; order Carnivora; family Felidae; genus Neofelis; species Neofelis nebulosa. The sequence goes on along the minus strand of NC_080794.1, from coordinate 1,602,198 downwards.
GGAAAATTGTTTGCTTACTAAATGAGTTACGAGAGTATTTAAGAAGAAATCGATTTCTGGACGACAGACAGATTCTCTGAGAAGGAGGAGCCGGGCGGCCCCATGAGTGTGGAAACCTAGGCTTCTGTCAAACAGACTCTTCCCAAAGATTCCTGCGCGGGCAGGGCAAGCCACCTGTCTGCGACCTCGCGCTGACTTATGGGGCTGGGTGAGGATCCCCACCCAATTCCAGATTCCAGTCCTCTGGCAGCCTCCCTGGGTCCCCCGTTCCCCTCTGTGAACAGCACAGCCGGCTCAAGCCTTCCCTGTCCTTCAAGGTCAAGCTCCTCTGAGAAGTAGGATCTTTGGATCTGCCCCACCCCCAATGCCTGCCACAGGCTCACCCCCTCCCCTCCCCTCCCTTCCCCTCCCCTCCCCTCCCCTCCCCTCCCCTCCCCTCCCCTCCCCTCCCAGCTGGACTGGGAAAGAGTTCCTCACCCGAGGGCCAAACCTCCTGTTTTTTTTTCCAACGTTTTTTATTTATTTATTTTTGGGACAGAGAGAGACAGAGCATGAACGGGGGAGGGGCAGAGAGAGAGGGAGACACAGAATCGGAAACAGGCTCCAGGCTCCGAGCCATCAGCCCAGAGCCTGACGCGGGGCTCGAACTCACGGACCGCGAGATCGTGACCTGGCTGAAGTCGGACGCTTAACCGACTGCGCCACCCAGGCGCCCCCCAAACCTCCTGTTTTGTTGCTAGTTCTTACCCACAGACGCCAGCACGGGACGCACACCGCATGCACGAAGACTGGCCAACCCTACAGGTGGTCTCCACCTGGGTCCAAGGCACCCGAGACTGATCCTAAAAAAGCACCCCAAATCCTGCACGCTGCTCGGAGGAACCCAGCCTCATACCGGCTCTCAGGGGTGGCATCGCGGTGCGGACACCCGCATCTGAGAAGCGCTCTCCGCCTGTGCTGGACAGCGGCTTTTCTGTTCGTCTGGCTGACGGCGCTGCCCTCTGGAGCCTGCCGGTCAGATCACGGGTCCCAGTGCAGAGAAGCTGAGGATGCGGGGTTAACAGCGGTCCCATGCCAACCCCCGGGACGGATGGGGCTTGGAGGCCCACAGCCAGCGTTCACGGAACACAGGCTGAGGAGCAGGGGCCCAGGGGTGAGTTCAGCTCACCCACCCTTCCTGAGCCTCTGGTCTGTATGCAATCAGAACATTCTGCCTCTGAAGTTGTTACGAAAAATGATAGTGATGACAGCGATAATAATTCCTAAGCCACTGACGACCGTCCAAAATGAACTGGCTTAGTAGGAGGAACGGCTAAACACAAACACAATTACCTCCACTTTGCGGGTGTGGCCGCCTCACTTGGGAGGGTTGCCGGAGCTGCTGAGCCCGTCCAGCCCCTCCAGGGGGGTGTCCCACCTCTGCAGCTGACCCTGAGAAATGAGTGGGAAGCACTGCAGGGGATCCTCGTCTGCCAAGGTTCCTGTGGGCACCTGCCCAGGTGAGCACAGGCCGGAACATGCAGGCCAACAGAGTCCACACCTCCCTGCTGCCCACGAGCACCTTCTGCCTCTGATCTTAGGGAGAAGGGGGCCCGTGGCCAAGTTCATCTAAGTCTGTGCCTCTGTCCTTCCATCCCCATCTGCTGTGCCCAGGAAACACGTGGCGAAAATAATAAACACAATGTCGTTCTCCGCTTGCTTCAGGCAGGGGAACCATGTCGATACCATCACATTTCAAAGGTGGGGCGGTGGAGAGGGGAGAGAAGCATGGCTGTTAGTGACAGGAAGAAGAGTCAGGAACACGGAAGTTCTGGCGGCCTATTCTCAGATCATACTTGTTTTACTGTCGGTCACGTCGTGATCGGCGAGGCCCCTCAGTGTCTCACTTGAGTGGCTTCGGAATTTCTTAGGGGGGATATCCCAGGGGCGTAGGCAGGAAGTACAGTGCTGAGCAGCCTATCTTCCATTCCTCGGGGTGCCCCCCCTGTCCTGCCCCCTCCCCACCCTGAGGCCAGCTGCACACGGAGATGCCACCCTTCTGCCCAGAAGGGGAAGGGGAGGGAGGGAGAGGGTCTCCCTGTGAAGGCCATGTGTGCGTGGGACAGGGTGGGGTGGGTTTCCCGTGGAGCCCCAGAACCCATGGTGTCACATCTTATGGCTGGAAGATTCTATTTTTTTTCTTGAGAGAGAGAGAGAGAGAGAGAGTAAGAGAGAAAGAGAGAGAGAGAGAGAGAGAGAGAGAGAGAGAGAACACTCGAGTGGGAGAGATGGGCAGAGAGATAGAGAGAATCCCAAGGAGATTCCACACTAAGTGTGGAGCCTGATGTGGGGCTCGGTCTCATGACCCTGGGAATCATGACCTGAGCAGAAATCAAGAGCCAGAGGCTTAACCAAGCGAGCCACCCATGGGCCCCACGAAAACTCCCTTTTAAGGGGCATCTCAGCCTTTTGTTCCTGCTAACATTTGCAGTCCTGGGGAACTACTCAGTTCGTAAGACAGCCATTCTATTTTGGGCAAACTCACTGTAAGGAAGTTCTTAATTCTGGAGAAAACATTCACTGCCTTCTGTTTTCCCCAAGCTGGGTGAAACGGGCCAGTACGGAGAAGATGCCAACCCTAAGCGAGTGAGCACACATAAAGGAATGTAGCCTCTGTCCTCGAGCTGTATATGTCATTAGCGGGAAAGGGATGCCAACAAGTGGTGCGGACAAGGAGTCTATAATCCAGGGACAGGGACTCAGAAAAGTCCCCAGAGAAGGGGCATTTGGGCTGGGTCTTGAGGCACGAGCAGAAGCCTGACGCACAGAAGGGCTGTGTGGGAAGACGCAACAGGATGGAGGGAAGGATGTGTGAAGACAGGGGTGACAGGAGAGGAGAAGGCCAGTCGGTGCCCAGCCCCGAGGCTCGCCCCTGGCTCAACTGCTCAAACTATAGTCCACGTTCTGGGGAGCACAGAAGTTTCGAGCGGGTGAGGGCCGATCAAATTTGCACTCCAGGAATACGATTCTGGCCGCAGGAACAAGGACGGACGCTCAGAGGGGGAACCTCCAAGGTAAAGACGTAGATGATCCCCCCAAATCACCTGCCCCCTCAGCTCCCTGCTCAGGAAGACCCTGCCTGCACCCGAGGATGAGTCCCGGGTCCCCACAAGCACATCTTTTCTCCTCGAAGCCCAGCCCTCGTGGACCCTGAACCTGTGAGGGACTCGGCTCACCCAGTGCAAGGTAGGGCTGCTTCTCAACATGGCCACCACCTCCCAGAGGCCCTCCCGTGTGTCCGCAGCTCTGGCCTCATCCTAGGCCATGCCTCTTCCCTCTTCCTCACACATGACTCCATTCCAGCCACAGCTTTTCCACAGACCTGCTCACAGAGGGCCCTGAAAGTGCTCCCTAACCCTCTAATAATTTAACTCCGAATTCTGCCGAGGACGGGGCCCAAGTCCACCCCTGAAAACAGAGATGACCGCATATGCCCCGTCCTCCCCCAGGAATTGCAGACAGCAGTGGGTCCTCGCACACCTCTTCACCCAGCTGAGCCCACAATATCCTACTAAGGCATCCGTGCCCTTTTCCGAGTGAATATCAGTGTCTATGGAAAGGCGATGGAAACTGAATGGAAACTGACGAGCTCTGCACTCTCTCCTTGATGCCCTGGCTCTGAGCACAGAGGGTGGGTGGAGTGGGGGCTGGCCCTACTCTCCCGCCCATCCCCCAGCCCCGGTGCACCTTGCACCCGCTCTCTTCACTGCCTGGTTTTTTTGCTCTTTTTCCTCTCCGCTTCTAGGCAGGGGCCTCAAATCTGCCACACGGGGCATGTTGAATAGCGCCAAGCAGTATCCCGCAAATCCCTTCTACGGCCTGGCCACCCCCCGAAGCCTCGGCTTGTCCTGTCGCCCCTCTCACGGATCCGCGGTGGAGCCGGAAACCTGGCCCTCCTCTGCTGCCCACCCGCCTGCCAGATCCGGTCTCTGCTGGGAGCAGAGGCCAGTCCAGGGAAGGGCCGGCTACTTCCCACCGCCCCCCACTCCCCGCACCCTCGGGTTGACCTCCGAGGCCTGCCAGTGTGGGCTAGCTGAAGGGCACGGTCCCCTTCTTGCCTTCTAGCACAAGAAACAGTGTCTGGAGACGGGGGAGAGTGAGGCCCGGGGCAACCGCCTGCTGGGACAAGAGCCCGGGCCTGAAGGGAAAGATCAGACCCTCATGAGTCTCGGCTTGAGGGCCCCATGGGGAAGGGGTCCCTAGGGTTGGCAGTGAGAAGACACTTCCAGCCACCTGTATGTGCTGGTCCATGCCTCAGACACGTACGTGCCCGCTCTGTGCCAGCCGTTACCACAGCGCTCCCCTGGCCACACACACCTCAGCCCCAACGATTTCTTTCGTTTTCTGTTCCCGTCCTTTTTTTTTAATTTTTAAAAATGTTTATTAATTTTTGAGAGGCAGAGAGAGGCAGAGCGTGACCAGCGGAGCGGCAGAGAGAGAGGGAGACACAGAATCCGAAGCAGGCACCAGGCTCCGAGCTGTCAGCACAGAGCCCGACGCGGGGCTCGAACTCACAGAGGGTGAGATCATGACCTGAGCCAAAGTCGGACGCTCAACTGACTGAGCCACCCAGGCGCCCCTGTTCCCATCTTTGACTTACAGAGTCAAAGTGTTACACCTGCCCACTGACATTCTTCTGTTACACCTGCCTCCTTCACAGGACAAGCTTTGCAGCCTGAAGTTTCTTGAATCCAGTTTCTTCTCTCCCTCCTAATCCCCCCAAGCAGCCTCCTGAGCTACTTCTAGAAGCTTTTCCCAATCTTTTTCTTCCTAGTTGAGAATTAGCAGTCCACCCGCCACACACACATGCCCCAATCCAATCCACACGGGAGGACAGCAGGGCACCCCGCGGGCAGAGAGACCAGCTGGTCCTCATAACCATGCATGGTCCATGGGGCCCAGACGGAGGCTGCAGGCGGGACAGGTGCTGAGGTCCATAGGGGGGAGCCCCCTGCTCTGTGGCCTGAGGTCGGGGCCCGTTCCAGCTGGTGCGGGGGTCCTAAGTGCCACCCAGGACAGCATTTCCACGGGAAAGCTCATTCTCGTCTCCTAAATAACCAACCCTACAACTGATCTTTTGGAAAAGACACTTTTAGAGCCAGGGAATTGCTCGCATTTGGAGGACTCGTTCAGTTCATTCAGTTCGTTTCAGTTTAAAAGAATACATTTCCAAACCCTGCCATTTCTTTCTTAAAAGTTTTTCCCCTAGGCCTCATCTTTAAGGAAACAATGACCTCGATCTATGCAAATGAACTTCCAAAGGGTTAACTTCACAAAACGTGTGAAAGCCCAACTGCTGACATGTGCCCCCAGGCACCGGCCTGTTGTCCACACTCACAGGCCTACGAGGGGAAGGAAAATGACGTGGCTGGTGCGGGTCCCACCGGGCCAGCGGATTCGGGTGGCTGGAGACTTCTGGATGCTGCGGTATCATGGCCGTTCCGCAGTGCCTCACTCAAATCCTCCCTGGGAAGGACGGCTTAAACAAACTGAACGCTAGTCTGTATAAAACAGAGCCGCTTCCTCCCGGAAAGCAGCCAAGAAGGGAAACAGAATGTATTTTACATCAAAGGACAAAGCTCTCAGATTTATTTTGACCTCCTGGTTGATCTCAAACGGAATGTAGTTTTACTATGCTTCAAAGAAAACAAAAATTCTTCCTATTTTTCCTCTAGAAGGTCATCATGCTACCAGATGAAGGAAGAGAATGGGTCAGGGCTAGGATCACAGACAAATGTGTCCATTTAAATGACAACGACACGTAAATGACACTTTATTCTCATTTGTCATTGGGTAGCTGGTATGACAGGACATGGTGCTCACTCATGAGAAACGGTCTCCTGGAATAAGAAATCCTACACAACGCATTTTTAAGGATGAAGAAATAGGAAATGCAAAGGTTACAAGCACTTTAATCACTTAAAGAAGACATCAGAAGAAAAAAATCAGAATCGCTACAGGGTCAATGTTCTTAATTTATTTAAAATAGTGGTGCCCTCAAAATAACTAAAAAACCACCCGGGGACACAGTTCTGCTTTGCATTACGAGGTCTACACCTGGTTTGGAATCCAGGTATCTTCGTGGATTCCTTTTCCAAACTTGAAATAGGAGCTCTTCATTCTCCCTCTATGTGACAGTGTCTAATTATGAATAATTTGGTTTGATGTCCATGGTCTCTCCTGATCATCTCTTCCATCCCGAATATTAGTACAAGTATCAGAGTGAACAGAACCGAAGCTGACACACGGGTGGGAAAGTCTCTTCACCAAGACCCCTGTCCTCTAAGGGGCGCCCAGGCAGCTCAGTCAGTTAAGTGTCTGGCTCTTGATTTCGGCTCAGGTGATGATCTATCTCGTGGTTTGCGAGCTCGAGCCCCTCGCGGTATGCGGACAGGGCAGAGCCTGCTTGGGATTCTCTCTCTCCCTCCCTCTCTCTCTGCCCCTCCCCTGCTCATCTCTCTCTCTCTCTCTCTCTCTCTCTCTCTCTCTCAATATAAATAAACACTTAAAAATAATAATAAAAGAGGCACCTGGGTGGCGTTAGTCAGTGAAGTGTCTGATTGGGCTCAGGTCATGATCTCATGGCTTGTGGGTGCGAGCCCCACATCGGGCTCTGTGCTGACAGCTCGGAGCCTGGAGCCTGCTGGGGATTCTCGGTCTCCCTCTCTCTCTGCCCCTCCCCCGCTCACGCTCGGTCTCTTTCAAAAATAAACATTAAAAAAATGTTTTTCAATACTAAAAACAAACAAACAAACAAACAAACAAACAAAAAAAACCCTAGCATCTAGCCACCGCTTATAAGTTTCCAATGACGGGGAAATCATTGCTTCAAAGGCAGCCCGTTTCATCAGACAGCTGGGATTGTTGACATCGGCTTCCTTATACCGTAACAAAAATTGCTTGCCTGTAACTTTCACTCTCTGGAGTCTCAAAAAAAAAAAAAAAAAATTAGTCTTCAGCCTCTTTTGTATGGCTGCCTTCCAAATATTTGGACATCACGATTCCATTTTCCCCTCCTAGGCCCTTCCGTAGAAACATCCAGTTAATTGAAGTGCTCCTCATCAGATGCTGTTTCCGGCCCCCTCACCGTCTGAGTCATCATCATCATCTGGACCTGCTCTAACTTATGAGCGACTCGGAAAACCCTGTGCCCGGAAGGGAACGGGATACTTCAGGGGTGGCCTGTCAGCACACACAGCACTAGATGCCATCCGGATTGTTCTGGATGCCGTACTTCTACCTAGTCAAGCTTAAGCTCATTCTACTTTATTTAAAAAAAAAAAAAAAAAATTTTTTTTTAACGTTTATTTATTTTTGAGACAGAGAGAGACAGAGCATGAACAGGGGAGGAGCAGAGAGAGAGGGAGACACGGAATCCGAAACAGGCTCCAGGCTCTGAGCCGTCAGCACAGAGCCCGACGCGGGGCTCGAACTCACGGACCGCGAGATCATGACCTGAGCCGAAGCCGGCCGCTTAACTGACTGAGCCACCCAGGCGCCCCCAACTCATTCTACTTTAATAGCTCTATCACACTTCTGGCTGCTGACCTGATCTGTGGCCTCGCTTTTGCTTTGCTACTTGTTGGAAGGTGGGGGGAAAGGACGTTAGAAGGTTTGTTTTCCGATGGCAGCTGACATGCAAGGAAACGGGTCCCCCTGGAAGACCATTTGGCGATTAAGATGAAAAAAATCCTTAAATACACGCACTGCCATTGACCCTGCGGTTTCAGTTTTAGGAATTTATTTCAAGGAAGTAATTAAGGGCATCCCAAGAGTCACCTCAGAAGATGTTCGCTGGAAACCCTCTCTGTGTCCTACAACACAGGACAAGTTCAAGGAGCTTATGCCAATGGATACACTGCGGTCATTGAAAATGCTGTCGAGGGGGTACTGACGGACACGAAAAGGTGTTTGTGATGGAAAACGCCAGGAAGAAACGGGTGGAAGTACAGTGCGGTGCCACATGTGTAAAAATCTTGACATAACCAGCTGGTACGGGCGGTCTGTGGCCTGTCCTGAGCCGAACCAGGAGGAAGAGGGAGGAGGAGGGAGGGGGGAGGGAGAGGGGGGGAGGGGGGAGGGAGGTGGCCTCCAGGACAGACGCAGGGAGAACCCTGAGGTGCTACCGCTGGGAGAGAGGGGCATGTGTGGGGACACTTCTCAGGTACTCCTCCAAATCCTCAGCAATGTTACTCACCTCGCAGACTTGCCTATTTTTTTCCTAAGAACTCACAGAAACGCTGAGAGGCCCAGGAACTGACTCCGAAATTGTGTCTAGGGCTCCAGGCCTCCTGTCCCTGGGCTCGGCACAGCAGAGGGGAGGCAGACACCGGCTCACCTCAGTCAGGTGGGACACATGCCCAGAACGAGTCCAGAGGAACACTCGGTGGGAGAGTAACAGTGGTTAGTGTGGGGTGGTAGAATTATGTGTGAACGATTGTCTTATTTCTGCTTATCTGAATTAAATGTTCCACATAAGTATATTACACTTATTATGTGTATTATATGTGTATAATATTACACTTATTATTATGTGCTTATTTTAACATTTATTTATTTATTTGGAGAGAGAAAGACAGAGAGGGAGAGAGAGAGCATGGGGAAGGGGCAGAGAGAAGGGCGGGGGGGAGAGAATCCCACACTGTCAGTGTGGAGTCTGATGTGGGGCTCGATCTTGTGACCGCAAGATCACCACCTGAACTGACGGCAAGAGTTGGACGCTCAGCTAACTGAGCCACCCAGGCGCCCCATGTTGCTTGCTTTTAGGGTATCCTTCAAGGATACTCAGCCACTTACTTTCCTAACAATGACCCTGTGCAGACCTCTGGCTCGGGCCCGGGTCACAGCGAGCCACACAGAGTTAGCCGTCCCACGGCTGTCCCACCGTGCTACCCAGGCAATGCGGCTCACCGGGCGCACGGCGCACAGAGGTACAGGGGAAGTGGGTTCAGTCGTAAGAAGCGAGGAAACTCTAACACGTGCTACAACATGGATGAGCCTGGGGGACACTGCACGGAGCGAAACATGCCAGTCACCAAAGGACAACCTTCCCTGGGGTGTCTGGGGGAGTTGAGTTCAAGGAGACACATAGGAGAGCGGTGGCTACCAGGGGCGAGGGGGGGTGCGGTGGTGGGGAGAACGGGGGTTAGTGTTTCACGGGGACAGAGTTTCAGCTTGGAAAGGGAGAAAGTTCTGGAGACGGATGGGGGTGACGGCCGCACAACGGTGTGAATGTACGTGATGCCACTCAGCTGTGCACTTAAAGACGGCGGCCACGGCAAACGTTCCGTTGTGTGTATCTCACCACGATTTGTTTAAAGAACGCACGACGCCGGAGCCCCGTAAATCCCTCGAAAGGAGAAAAGGTTCAGGAGAGCACTTCTCCCGACTCTGTAGCAATGCAGCCTAAACACACAAGTGGCTCAGCTCCTCTTTCTTCTGGCAGGTGGGAAGTAGAAACGCTAAAACGTTTCTATTAGCATCAGCGGCAACTTGCACCGGGACTTGGGTTCCATTACGCATGTCGCCATTCCCGTGTCATTCGTCTCTGCGTAAATGCAAGCAATTTCTGTTTTGAGAAGTCAACTGTCTCGGGTAATGAGGCAGCGGCGGGCAGGGGAGGGGCGGGAGGAGACACCCCGAAGGATGGGGGTCCTCCCAGACGACGCACACCGTAATCAGGACTCTCCTCTCCCTACCCGTGTCTCTCCGAGGCCTCGCCCCCTTCCACGAGGTTGTAACGAACACAAGAACGACACCAAGGTTTCGGAAAGGCAAAAACAGAATCTACTCTCCAAGGACACGTCCCCATCTGAAGGACGAGAGCCCTTCAGATGGCCCCTGTTCCTCGCTGTCCTGGATCATCGGCCATCCTGCCCACTGGTCTCATCAGTCAGACGGAGAGAGGCGGAGGGCACAAGAGGAGAGGACACAGGAGGGCATTTACTGGGAGAGACTCATTTTTCAAACCAGAGAGCTTTTTCTGTACCCAGGGGCGGGGAAGGGGGGGAAGATAAAATTCGTCTCCATCAGATAAATTTTCAAAAAAACACAAAACCTGACTAACACTCTATTTGCCAGAACACTTTGAAAATCAGCACTGAAGGGTGCCCGGGGGGCTCAGCTGGTTAAGTGTCCCACTTCGGCTCAGGTCATGATCTTGAGGTTTTAGAGTTTTAGCCCCGAGTCCGGCTCTGTGCTGACAGCTCAGAGCCTGGAGCCTGCTTCGGACTCTGTGTCTCCCTCTCTCTCTGCCCCTCCCCTGCTCGCACTCTGTCTCTCTCTCTCTCAAAAATAAACAGACATTAAAGAAAAAAAGGAAAAAAAAAACGAAAGAAAGAAAGAAAGAAAGAAAGAAAGAAAGAAAGAAAAGAAAAGAAAAGAAAAGACAGTCAGCACTGAAAAGCAACTTCAGTGACCAAAAGGGGCCCAGAACCTAAGGACCAGAGGCCTTCTGCTCCAGACCTGAAATCTACAAGGAGGGCAATGGGACAAGAAGACATATCCTCACCCCGTCTCCAAGACAGTACGATTGGTGCTCTTAATCTGGGGACAGAGACTGGAAGGCAACAGAAAGGTATAGTTTAAACAACAGAGTCGGGGCACCGGGGTGGCTCAGTCAGTTAAGCGTCTGACTTCGGCTCAGGTCATGATCTCGTGGTTTGTGAGTTCGAGCCCCGCGTCGGGCTCTGTGCTGACAGCTCAGAGCTGGGAGCCTGCTTCAGATTCTGTGTCTCTCCATCTCTCAGCCCCTCCCTTGCTCATGCTCTGTGTCTCTCTGTCTCTCAGTGATAAATAAACGTTAAAAAAAAATTCTTTTTTAAAACATAAACAACAGAATCAAGGGATCTCACAGAAGAAAGTGTGGCCATGAAATAAGGAAAATGAAGCTGTAAAATAGTCACTATCCATCTAAGGTCAACTACCTGGTGGCAGCGCTGAGCGCCGCGCCCCAGTGCCTAGCTCAGTGGACAAGTGTCCTTGTCCTCGAGCCCCGTGCTTCTCGTGGACAGCTCTCACATTCCAGTTCCTATGAGGCCACTATTTCAGAAATGGCCAGAAAAACTGGAAAGTGGACATGGGCTGGGCTATCCCAGTGCATTCGGGACATCAAGAATCTCACAGTTCCTCCTCAACTTCTAGAAAGCAGTCGTCGTAGAAGGACACGTCCACGTGAGCATGCTGTGCTACCTCCGTGAAGCCAGCGGCCTCCCAGGAGGCAGGACTCTCCCCATGAGCATGACCACAGCCTTCTCTCCAAGGCTCCAGGAAACCGGCCCAGGGAGCAAAGAAAACAAACGACTCCTTCCTTCTTCTTATTTTTTTTTTTTTTTTTTTTTTTTGAGACAGAGAGAGACAGCATGAATGGGGGAGGGTCAGAGGGAGACACAGAATCCGAAGCAGACTCCAGGTTCCGAGCTGTCAGCACAGAGCCCGACGCGGGGCTCGAACTCATGGACTGTGAGATCATGACCTCAGCCGAAGTCGGACGCTTAACCGACTGAGCCACCCAGGCGCGCCACGACTCGTTCCTTCTTTAGCCGATTTGCAGGCATCTATCTGACTTCAGGTGCCTGTGACCCAGACCAGGTGCAGTTCTACCAAGGGAAACGCAGGATTCATTGAGTCACCCTTGACCTTCGGGAGCTTTGACAGAAGGACTCCTGGCCAGCGTGACCTGAGTGAGATGGGAAGCAAACTGCTTCATAACTGCCCCCCACCCCCAGCCCCTGGTCTCTCCCGATGACAGTGGGATCCAAATAAACAGAACTGGAAGATGATGCCGACCAGAGCTCTCACTCCAATTTTCAGATCTCCTTCACGGACCGGGTTGCGACTCAAGAACTTGGTGAGGAAATCCTAGGTCTCTAACAGGCAAACGCTAGATTTGGGCTGTTCATAAATCCAGCTGCTGGTGCTCACGTTTGCGGTTCTGTTCCTGCACCCTGGTCACAAAGCCCTTCTAGGCTGCGCTCTGGCTCAGCGTACAGGCTTCTCTGTGCTCCTCAAGCCCCATGAATCGACTGCTGAGCGTGGACGACTAAGCTTCCACCAGAAAATGAAGGCCAGGACCCCAGCCTCCGGGCCTCCCCTCTGCCACAGCCACTTTGCTGGTTGGCTTTATTAAAAAATCCCAGAGTCTACCGAAAAGCAGCGCGGGCTGGGACGGGAAATCGAGTTGGGAACAATAATCTGGGCTTTTGGAAGCCATGGCGGACCCAAGAGCGGGATCCCCAGAGTGGGGCCACGCAAGGCAATCTTTAGGGGTAAAGCCACAGTGGGTCTTTCCGAATCCTTCATAATATTTTATTTAAAATGTGCTTTGGAACGTATCACTAGATTAGCGTGATGATATGTGTTTAATCTGTAAGCGTTTTAATATAGACGGAGGAAGGAGAGCTATCCTCAAAATATTTTTGCTAATAGGGCGTTTGGTCAAAAAAGTGGGAGCCGTCGCGGGGGGCATCACTGCTATCTTGAATCTGGTTCCTACATCTGTCAGTGGGTTTTGTGGCCATGCTGAAAGGCACCAGGCTCCTATATTTGGCTTCGTGCTGCCTCCTCCCACCCATCTGTCTACAACTGCTAGATATCCAACACCTAGAACACAGGAAGCTGGGTTTCTGAACAACCCACTTTACCCAGAGGAAAGAGCTGTGCACAGTGGTTCCTTGCCGACCACAAAATACTGGCAGTGTCCATCATTCTTGCGGAAAATGTGTTTCGCAGCCAGAGCAAAATAACTTCTTTTTTTTTTTTTTTTAATTTTTTTTTAAGTTTATTCGGTTTTTGAGAGAGACAGAGCGCAAGCGGGGGAGGGGCAAAGAGAGAGGGAGACACAGAATCCCAAGCAGGCTCCAGGCTCTGAGCTGACCGCACAGAGCCCGACGCGGGGCTCGAACCCACGCACCGCGAGATCGTGACCCGAACCAAAGTCGGATCCTTAACCGACTGAGCCACCCAGGCGCCCCAGAGCAAAATAACTTCTAAAGAAAAAACTCACGTGCACGTGGATTTAGCGAGGAAAAAGGTTACAACTCAAAAGGTCGAAGTCCTTCGGCAAAATAAAAGGACACGGTGCCTTTAGCAAGTTATCGGTAATAACTCAAAAAAAAGGGACTGTCAACATATTCCTGTCCTATCTCTGAAGAAAATCAACTGTGTAACAGCTACAAACATGACAGCCAGGGTCAATACCACACTGAATTGATTTTTAACTAGAGTATGACTCTTTTTTTTTTTTTAATTTTTTTCTTTTTAATGTTTGTTTATTTTTGAGACAGAGAGAGACAGAGCATGAGCAGGGGAGGGGCAGAGAGAGAGAGGGAGACACAGAATCCAAAGGAGGCGCCAGGCTCGGAGCTGTCAGCACAGAGCCCGACGTGGGGCTCGAACTCACAGACTGTGAGATCATGACCTGAGCCGAAGTCGGCCGCTTAAAAGACTGAGCCACCCAGGCGCCCCTGACTCTTAATAGTAGCAGCTGGTATACACCCTGAAGATGGCCTCCCCCTCCCACTCCATATAGGACTTAAAATCCACTAGAACACTTGGTTTTAACGGAAGACAACCCACAGGAAGTCTCTCATTAATCCACACCGTAGAAGCGTATCCTATTATTATAATAAAGAAATCCTTATTAGCGAAGTATTCCATTCAGATGCTCCCCACTGCGTGGGAAATGCCTATTTTACATAGGAAGGAACCTTGGCTCAGAGCTGCATGACTCATCCAGGAGTTGGGGAAGAAGAGAGGGGGCCGGCCTAATAGATACATCTAATGTGCTCACACACGCGTGCTCCTGTCTAGCGCAATTGGGACAATGGAAGGGTATAGACAAAGGGTATAGACCTGCGCTCCCTGGGGTGATACTTATCCAACCTTGGTTAGAAGCATGAATGTGCAAACTCCCCGTCACCACGAAGTAAAAATTTCGTGAGCCAACTTCTGGTTTTCCGGGCCAGCGTGTGAAGAGTTGGGAAGCTATCACTCCATCCTAAGCTATCGACAACTCTTCTGAGTTCCCTGAGAGAAGTGAGATCATAGAGCAAACCGCTACTCCAAAAACTGGAGACACCCAAAGGTGAGTACAGAGAATCACAACTTACTGGAGGACCCATCTGTGCAGGAACCTTGTCCGGGTAACGAAATCAGAACGGTGACAGATGAACTGCTGGAGGGAGGTCGCTGTGGACAAGCCTGAGAGCTAAAAACTCCAGGGGCCTCAGTCATAGGTGGCCCCCATACCTCTGTGAGTTTTTACCTCCAGGAGCTTAACTAGGTTTCTGGACGACAGACCCCTTCCTTCATGCTTCCAGCAGGAGAGGAAAAAGGATCATTTGGAAATATGCCAGAGCATTCTGTTCTTGACAAGGCCTGCCCTCAACAGAAACTATTTTACCACAGCCTAACCCCATGGAAGTTTATCAGAGCCTAACCAACCTGGAGAAAGGAAAATGCTGGACCCCAGCCTGCCCCTAGCCTTCTGCGTGGAAGAAGGGAAATACTCCTTTCTAATCAACTTTAGCTGCCCTGTCCCACCCATGTGGGAGAGAAACTGGGAAGCAATTGTGAAGTTCACAGCCCAGGGGCACAGGCTCACTAAAAGATGAAACCTAGCAAATGACTACAGAAGGCTTCCCCTGCCCCCACATCTACCTTATCACTACAGGCCTATCTACTTGAGTTCCTTCTACCCAGCACATCATACTCGGCTTTTAAGAAGAACTTACAAGGCATACTAAAAGGCAAAAAACAAAGTTTGAAGAGACAAAGCAAGCATCAAAACGGGCTTAGATATGGCAGGGACGTAGGAATTACCATACCAGGAATTTAAAACAACTACGATTCGTATGTTAAAAGGTCTAATGGAAAAAGTAGACAACATGGAAGGACAAATGAAGAACAGAGAAACAGAAATGAAAATTCTAGTCAAGAATCATACAGAATTACTAGAGATCAAAACACTGTAACAGAAATGAAGAGTGGCTTTGATGGACTCATCACTAAACCGGGCACAGCTGACAGAAGACTCTCTGAGCTTGAGGATATGACAGTAGAAACTTCCGAACTGGAAAGCAGAGATTTAAAAAACAAAGAACAAAAGAACACTGAAAGGAATGAGAATGGAGTTATCCAAGAAATGCTGGATAACTACATGGATAATGGGACTACCAGAACGACAAGGAAGAGAGGCAGGAATAAAAGATTTATTTGAAGTGGTAATGACTGAGAATTTCCTCACGTTAATGTTCAGATACTGAATCACAGCTGCAGGAAGATCAGAAAATACCAAGTGGGATAAATAACAAAAAGACGGAAAACATAAAAGACCAAAAACTACACCTAGACATAGCATATTCAAACAGCAAAAGTCAAAATTTTATTTTTATTTACTTGTATTTATTTATTTTTTTAGGATTTTATTTTTAAGTCATCTCTGCACCCAACATGAGGCTTGAACTCACAACCCCGAGATCAAGAGTTGCATGTCCTACCACGTGAGCCAGCCAGGTGCCCCTTTAAAAAAATCTTGAAGGAAGATGGGGAGGAAGGAAACAGAGAAACAAAGATAAGAATTCTATCCAGCTTCTCATAAACCGTGCAAGCAAGAAGAGAATGGAATGAAATATCTATAGTTTTGAGAGAAAAAAATTGCCAACCTAGAATTCTATACTCTGTGAAAATAATCTTCCAAAGTGAAGGAGAAATAAAGACTTTCTCAGATAACAGAAATTGAGGCAATCTGTGGCCAGTAGACCTGCCTTGCAAGAAATATTAAAAGGAGCTCTTCAGAGAGAAGGAAAATGATACAGGGCAGAAACTCAAATCTCCATAAAAAAGTAAGAACACCAGAGAAGGAGTAAGTGATGGTAAAATTACAACTTTAATTTTTTTTAAGTTTATTATTTTTGAGAGAGAGAGAGAGAGCAAGCACACAGGGGAGGAGCAGAGAGAGAGGGAAAGGGAGGGAGGGAGAAAGGATCCCAAGCAGGTTCCGCGTTGTCAGCACAGAGCCCAATTCAGGACTCAAACCAACAAACTAAGATCATGACCTGAGCTGAAACCAAGAGTCAGACGCTTAACTGATGAAGCCAGCCAGGCGCCCCCAACTTTAATTTTTCTTATCCTCAATTGATATAACAGGTAAAGATTTGTTCAAAATAATAATAGCAACAATTTTGCATGCTTATCTATAGTATATATATTTAGGTGCACACTATACATATGAAATGAATGACAGTGATGATTCAAGGAACAGGAGGGAAGAATTCTTAATATGTTGTTATAAGATACTTACACTAACTGTGAAGCAGTCTAGTGTTATTTGAAATTAGACTTGGATTAGTTGTAAATGCATATTGCAAACACTAGGCCAACCACTAAAACAATGGGAAAAAATAGGAGAGAAAAACGGAATTCTGTAAAATGCTCAATGAAAGCTACAAAAGGCAGAAACAGTGTAGAAGACAAAAATAACCGAACAAGGCAAGGAATAGAAAAGGCTAACAAATATGGTAGATATCAATGCAACTATAGTAATAACCACCTTAAATAGCAAGGGTCTAATACAATTTGGTAATTGGTAATTGAAAGACAGAGTCAGAGAAGATCAGTAAACAAGACCCAACTAGCTGTATATTGTCCTCAAGAAATCTACTTCCAAGACAGAAAGCACTGAGCCTACACGGGTTTACTGATGAGGTCTACCAAACACTTAAGGAAGGAATCATTGCTAATTCTCTACAATCTCCTTCAAAAGACAGAAGCAAAGTTAATACTTCCTAACTCATTCTATGGAGGCAACATTACCCTAATAACAAAACCAAAGACATCACAAGAAAATGGCAAACCACTATCTCTTATGAATATAGATGCAAAAATCTTCAACAAAATATTAGCAAATTGAATCCAAAACCACGACAAAGTAGGATTGATCTTAGGTATGCAAGACTGGTTCAACATGTGAAAGCCGATTAATGTAATCCATTTGACAAAATCCATTTTTTGGATTCTAGGAATCCATTCCTATTCTAGGTATAAAGGGGAAACTTCTTCAGCTTGATAAAGAACATCTACAAAAAACTTAGAGCTAACTTCATACTTAGTGGTAGGAAACTAGAAGCTTTCCTGCTAAGATCAGAAATGTGGCAAGGAAGGACACCTGGGTGGCTTGGTTGGTTAAGTATCCACTCTTGATTTCGGCCCAGGTCACAATCCAAGGGTTGTGGGATCGAGCCCTTTGTGGGGCTCTGTGCTGAGTGTGGCGTCGGCTTGCAACTCTCCCTCTCTCTACCCGCCCCACCCCCTGCCACCCCTCTCCCCTGCTCATGCTTGCTTTCCAAGATAAGAAATAATACGGCAAGGATGTTTACCACTTTTCAACATCATACTAGAAGTCCTAGCTAATGCTAGGAAAGCAAAAGTATGCTATAGATTAAGAAGGAAGATGTTTGCAAATGATATGACTGTCTATGTAGAAAATCTGAAAGCACTGAAACCTCCTGGAACTAATAAGTAATTACTGCAAGGCTGCAGGATACACGGTTAGTATACAAAAACCAACTGCTTTCTTATATACGAACAATGAACAAGTGGAATTTGAAATTAAAAACACAATACCATTTACATTAGCACCCCCAAATGTAAATACTTTGATAGAAATTTAACAAGATAGGCATAAAATTTGTACGAGTAAAACTCTAACACTGACAGTGAAAATAAAGACAGAACTAAATAAATGGAGACAGTCCACGTTCATGAGTAATAAGACTCAATACTGTCAAGATGTCAATTCTTACAGCTTGATCTATAAATTCAACACAAACAAATGAACATCCCAGCAAACTATTTTCTGAGCATCAACCGATTCTCAAGTTTATACAAAAGGCAAAAAAAAAAAAAACACAAAAAACCCAAAAAACAGAATAGCCAACACAATATTGAAGATGAAGCACGAAGTTGGAGGACTGACATCACCCAAATTCAAGAACTACTATAAAGTTAAAGTAATCAAGACAATGTGGTATTTGACAAAGGAGCAAAGGCAATACAATGGGGCAAAGGTAGCTTTCTAACAAACGGGGCTGGGACATCAGGACATCCACATGCAACCCATCAATCAGCCCATCTAGACACAGATCTTCCACTCTTCTCAATAGTTAACTCAAAATGGATCAGAGACCTGATTATGACGCCAAACTATAAAACTCCTGAAACAAAATGTAGGAAAAAAATCTAGGTGATTTTGGCAATGACTTTTCAGATATAACGTCAAAGGCATGATCCATGAAAGGATTGATAAAGCTCAATCTCATTGAAATTAAAATATCTGCTTTGGGAAAGACATTGTCCAAAGAACAAGAAGACGAGCCAAAGCCTGAGAGAAAGAATTTACAAACGACATATCTGATGGGGGATGGTTATCCAAAATATGGAAAGAACGTTTAAAATTCGGTAAATGGGCAACCCGCTTTAAAAAAAAAAAAAAACAAAAAACAAAAAACGGATGAAAGACCTGAGCAGGTACTTCCCCAAAGAAGACAAATGGAGGGTACATAAATTTATCAAAAGAAAGTCAGCATCATATATCGTTAGGGAAATGCAGATTTAAATAACGAGATTCCACTTCCAACCTATTAAAACAGCCCAAATCAAAAACACTGGCCGTACCAGACGCTGCTGAGGAAGCGGGGCAAAAGGAACTCTCATTCGTTGCTGGTGGGAATGCAAAACGGTACAGCCACTTCGGAAGACAGCTTGGTAGTTTCTCGCAAAACCACACGTACTCTTACAACGTGATCCAGCCGTCTTATTCCGTGGTCCGCACCCAAATGAACGGAAAACTTACACGTACACACAAACCCGCCCAGAGATGTTTACGGCAGCTTTAGTCACAGCTGCCAAAGCTCAGAAGCAACCCAGATGTCCTTCAGGAGGTGGATGGGTAAACTGGGGTCCACTCAGACAACACAGTCGTATTCAGTGGTGAGAACAAATACACCGTCAAGCCACGAGAAAGCACGGAGGAAGCGTCGATGCACGTTACTAAGTGAAAGAAGCCAATCTGAAAGGCAACGGGCTGTATGATTCTAACTAGATGACGTTCCGGAAAAGGCCCAACTATGGAGACAGAAAAAGGATCGGTGGTTGTCAGGGACTGGGGCGGTGGAGGGATGAATAACTGGAACACCGAGGACGTTTAGGGCAGTGAAACTATTCTGTAGGATAAAGCAGGGGTGGGTTCACGTCACCGTACATTTGTTCGGACCCACAGAACGTACGGCACTAAGAGTGGACCGTAACGTACACTAGGGACTTTGGGGGATTACGACGTGCCGGCGTTGGTTCCCTGAACGTAGCAATGGACCACTCTGCAGGGACATGCTGACAGCGGGGGAGGCGCGCATGTGTAGGGGCAGGAGGCACGTATGGGAATCTCCGCACTCTGTGCACAATTTTGCCGTCAAGCCTAAAACTGCTCTGAAAAATAAAGTCTTTTTAAAAAAAAAAAAAAAGTCTGTGAACCGATATATACCATCCTGTATTTTCTATTTTATTCCTTTTTTTTTTTTTTCCCCAACGAATTTTGGTCACCTCCTAAGTACACTTATTTCACCACCCGCTAAGGAGCTTGAAGGAAGTCAGCCAAACACGACCAGAGGGCAGTGTCTCCAGCAGCCCTCTGCAATCCATGCTGTCTACTCCGCGGGCTCCACAGGCGACAGAGGGCCACGCGCGACTCATTCGTGGTTTCTGAGCAAGAGGATTTCCCAGCCCCCAGCCCCCAGCTCCCAGCCCGAGGCTAGATGGGTCCCCCAGGGGCTGCTGCAGTTACCTGGAGGGAGGGTCTCCACGCTTTGTGCTTTCTCATCCCCGTTGCTGTGATGTAGGTCTTTCTTTTTAATTGGGTCAATTTCATTCCAGTCCTCCTAAGGGGAACAAAGACACGAAATGGGTTGATCAGTTCCTCAAGTACACCTTCACTCACCAGTTCAATAAACACTTGAAGTCTTGGGACGCCAGAGAGCCCTGGGGACGTAACAAGGAGGGAGAGAGAATTCCCATCCCAGAACTTCTCGGAGGGTGGAGGTGTGAGGGGAGCAAAGCGTGGGAATGACCTTTTCCAAGGAAGGATTTGCAACTTCTCTCTTCATTTTATATTTACACTGCATATCTAGGGGAAGGCAATACTCCGGAAAACCCAGGGCTTTGTGGATTTGTGAAGGTAGGGGAAGGGAGGTAGGGAAAGTAGATTAAATAAGATAATTCAGTAGTGGTTAAATTAAAGCCATTAAAATGATGGTAGCTCTCCAGACATCTTAGATGGTTAAGGACACCTTAGGACCAGATTTCTCCCTCTTGGGTCCCTTTGAGCCCTCCTCTGACGTTGCTAAATGATTTAATTCTGCTGAGTAACAGTGGAGGGAGGAGGAAGGACCAGCCCAGCTTTTCCTCGGGCTTCACTCTAATAGGACTGCCAATGGAACAGAGCTGTAAATTAAGGGTTTAATGTGAAACCAGAATAAGATATAAGCTCTGGCAGAACTTATTCAGCTCATCTGCACAAACAATTTACTCTAATCCATCAACATTAAATCAAACCAAAAAACATCTCCATGACCACAGAGCTAAATATATCTTTCAACCACTTGGAATCCGATTTCTCTGAATCAAGTAAGAAAGATTTCTGTATAAGAACCCAGATCAGAAATGTCCTATGGCTAGTCACTTTCCTACACAGATTTCTGTGAGCCAGGCCGTGTCGACTGGCCATTCTCTGGAGCAGATGTTGTCGGGATGAGCCCTCCCTGGGGAGAGACCAGACCAGTTCTGCACAGGTTTGTCCGCTAGCACTCCTCCAGACCAGCGTGGGCTGCGTGTTGTGCAAAAGGGGGCCACTGGAGACATTCTGGCTCTTTCAAACGTAAAGTGAGATCTGCAAGGAGGGTAATTCTCAGGTGCTGGGCCAAATCAGGCATTTTTCCCAAATGCGGCTTGCTTTGCCAGTAACCTCCATTTTTACTCAAACGGTACAGTAACGAAAGAGAAACCATGCCTAAGCTTCCCCCCACCTCTTGAGGCCAGCTTTTTCTTCAGCTGCTTCTTCAGTGCTATAGCTGGGTTTATCCCACCAGGGCCACCGCGGGAATGATGGGTTGGGGGCACCCGGGAGGTGCAGAACAATGGGCTGGAGACGAACGCTCCTGTGCCTTGGTGGTCCTGCCCCTCCCCACACCTGTCACAAGACCTCTGCCCTTCAAATGCCCCAAGTCCTGTGACTTCTGAAGAGTTTATCCTGCATTTTAACAAAAGTATTAAAATGCACCAGTATCCCAATTTATTTTTTGCGGCAAGCAGTTTTTCAAAGGTATATTCATAATTTGGCTTTTGAGACCATTTGGTTTTTAAAAATAAACTTTCAATTTACTATCAGTGATGATTTCGCGGCAAGCTTGGCAAAGGCGTGGGAGAAAGAGAATCTAACCTGCTGCCTTTACAATATACGGAAATGTATGAATACTAAATCCAGCGAGTAACGAAGTTACCAGAGTCATGCTGTGCGTACTTTTAATTAAGCATTATTAATTTTTATTTTGTAGCTCGCTTGTAGCCTTTTGTGGCTAATAACTCTCTCCCCCCTGCAGGCATTACAGTGGCGAAATGGATCAAACCATTTAACCTTGTACTTGAATAAAATCAAAAGTGAAGGGTGCTGCTGGGGCCAGTGCCCCAGAACCAAGGCATTGTCTGTACTGTTGACAAAATCAACATTGAGGCAGGTCAACCATCAGTGCTCTCTCAGAAAATAAATGCTTCCTTCTTCCCGCAGGCAAGACGGACTGGGTCCAGAGGCAACATTCCTTAGCCTCCCTTCCCCCTCCCAAATCCACCATGCCCACCATAAAACCAAAGCTGGGGATGAGAACATGTTGAACGGCAAAGTCCCAAGCAGGTGAAATAACGCTAAGGGCCAATTATGAATGCCTGTGACACGGATGCTTCACAGAGAATTCCTAGTTCACAACGGGACGTGGAACTACCTGGGTCACATAGTGGGTAAGAAGCTAAAGTTGGCCTTTGATGAATCAGGCCTCAGTTTAAATTTTTTTTTTTTTTTCAACGTTTTTTATTTATTTTTGGGACAGAGAGAGACAGAGCATGAACGGGGGAGGGGCAGAGAGAGAGGGAGACACAGAATCGGAAACAGGCTCCAGGCTCCGAGCCGTCGGCCCAGAGCCCGACGCGGGGCTCGAACTCACGGACCGCGAGATCGTGACCTGGCTGAAGTCGGACGCTTCACCGACTGCGCCACCCAGGCGCCCCTAGGCCTCAGTTTAAACCAAGTTAGAAGAACCCGATTCTCACAATATCATAAAAGTCCAAGGATACGGGGCGCCTGGGTGGCTCAGTCGGTTAAGCGTCCGACTTCGGCTCAGGTCATGATCTCGCGGTCCGTGAGTTCGAGCCCCGCGTCGTGCTCTGTGCTAACAGCTCAGAGCCTGGAGCCTGCTTCGGATTCTGTGTCTCCCTCTCCCTCTGACCCTCCCCCGTTCATGCTCTCTCTCTGTCTCAAAAATAAATAAACATTAAAAAAATTAAAAAAAAAAAAAAGCCCAAGGATACGGTTCCAGGAGGTCGTTCGCAAAGGACTCGTTCGTTCTGGACTCCCAAGTTAAAAATTGCAAATTACCACGTAAACTACCTGCTCCCAGAGTAACATGAGGAGGAGGAGGAAGAAAAGGGGGAACTGCCTAGGCCACTCAAGCCCCATTCTAGCCACGGCGCGCACACTGAACTTCCTTCCAGTGCTATTACTAACCCCATTTTACAGATGAGAAAGCCGGGCACTGGAAGCTTAAGCACATAATGAGGTTAGATTCAAACCCCAGGGGATGGATGGACGGATTGATTGATTCTAAAATTTTTAATGTTTATTTATTTTTGAGAGAGAGAGAGAGAGAGAGAGAGACAGAGAGAGAGAGAGAGAGAGAGAGAGAGAGAGAGAAACAGAGCATGAGCAAGGCGGGGGGGCGGGGAGCAGAGAGAGAGAGGGAGACACAGAATCCAAAGCAGACTCCAGGCTCTGAGCTGTCAGCACAGAGCCCGACGCGGGGCTCGAACTCACAAACTGTGTGATCATGACCTGGGCCAAAGTCGGACACTTAACCGACTGAGCCACCCAGGTGCCCAACCCCAGGGGATTCAGTACCGGAGTCCATGGTCTCAATCATTCTACTGTACTGCCTTTAGGTAAAATAACTTCCCCCACTACCAGCTAGATAGACACGAGTAAAGCAAAACAATGTATTAGCCATTCATTCATCTCAGGATATGTCTGATCACTGTAAATTCCTAATTGTTCAGGATGATTGATCGGATTCACTGGCTGAGACAGCCGGTGCCCATGTACAACGCACCCCCTGTCAACAGCTCACCCTTCCAGATGCTTGTCATGTTCCACTCTCCTCCTGTAACCCTGACCCATGGCCTTTGCTAGATGGAAGAACGTCCCCAGGGATACAGTGAGGAGTGGGCAGGTTCACCTTGGCTGAGCGTGCCCACTCGGGCGCAAACAAGCATCCCACCTGATGGCACAGTGCCACAGACCCTGCAGAGTGTGGGGAAGGCTCCGAGAAGCCTGTGGCCAAGAAGTGACACCTTAGCAGAGATCTGAGGGGTCAAGAATGGACCTGGCAAGGAGAAATGATGGGGCTCTGGGGGAGATGAGGATTCTGGTGGAGGGGAGAAAATGAAAGGTAGAAAATGGGAAGGCATGGAAGTGGTGAGATACTGAGACTTGAGACTTCCGTTCCAGAAACATCGCGTTGGCTGTAGTGTAGGGAGCAGACGGAGGGGACAGAAGAGAGGCCAGGGGGCCACGAGGGCAATGCAGCAAGGGACGGCAGGGAGCCGGCTCAAGCCTGGGTCCTGGAGATGCAGAGAGGAGACCGGCGCAACCACAGGGCGAGGATTGGAAGAGGAAAGCAGGAAGTAAGGAAGGAATCCGAGATGGAGAGTTCTGACCTGGGCGTTTCAGACAGGAGGGGCATTTCACCGCTAAGGAACACGAGAAAGTTGTCTGGGTGGGGCAAGGAGGGGAGCTGGGAGATGCAGACGAGCCTGTTCAGGAAATGTGAAGGTTCCCGCAAGATACGGAGAGGAGGTACCTGGCAGACACAGGAGACACACGGCTGGAGTTCTGGAAAGGCAGGAGGCCATCGAAGCTGCTGGCGGGCATGTGAGACCATCGGGTGGGGGTGGGGGGTATGAGCCAAGTGAGAACGGGTCCCAGGGCAGAGGGAGATGCAGGACACATGACAAATTGGGAAGAGCCCTGGCCCACAAGCTGGAGCCTCGAGGTCTCGCCACAGGGATCTGAGGAAGTCACCAGCCTCCCTCCCTCCACTGGGGCACCGGGCTGAAGGTCTCATGGTCCCTGCCTGCCCTTGGCGTTCCTGGGTACCGGGTATCCTCAGCACTTTTTTATACTTTCCACCCATTTCACATGGTTGGTATGCAAAAGCTCTTCAGGTCCTTGGAGGGCAGGAGGGCTCTGTCACATTTCTGGTGTATCCCATGGCACCAAGTGTGGCACTGGTCTCAGGTTGGTCACATGATAATAAACGGAGTTGGGACCAAACACCCTCACGCTACTTACTCAGATTGATCTGACTGGCTTCCGCCCACTTTGCAGTGGAAGCTTTTCATGACAACGCCCCCCCCCCCAATACATCTACATACATGATGAAACGTATTTACACCAGCGGGGGGGTGGGGAGGGGGTGTGGAGGCTCGTTTCAAAGGGGAAATGTGTGAAATGCAACAGTGTGGAGAAGGCTCCAGTGCCCAGGACCCGCTGACAGGCGGGACGTGTTACCAACTGATCTGTTTGTTTCCTCCCATTTAAGAGAAAATGATGCGGTGACAGGCAGGTCCTCTTTCTAGTGACAAGTAGAAACGGCTAAGATTAGAGGAGTAATGATGTGGTTTGATGCTGGGTCAGAAGTTGCAGAGCATTCAAGGCCTGGGATCCGGTCAGCCTGCTGTTATTCCCCGGGGGGCGGCAGCCTCCTCTCTGCTTTGTGTCTCTGGCTTGCAGAGGAGGGATACTGACATGGAACTGACATTCGGAATGACTAATGCTGGCTGAACCAGGGACTGCCGCTGAATGCGGACTAGGGCGGGCTCAGCGGGTCTGGCTGCAAAGTGGGTTCCGTCAGGGAGGTTTCTTTAGCCAGATGTCTGCCACCCGTATCAATGATCATGGAGCAGGGAGGATGCTGCTACCCCCCACCCCACACCCCCCACTCGTCTTCACTGTTTGGACCACAGTGTGGGAAAGACCCGGAGAGAGCCTCACCTCTGGCACTGAGACTGTCTCTCCCTTGGGAAAGGGCATATGTGCCCAGATAATGCAAAATGCAATCTCCTGTCCTCCCACTTACTCACGTACCTGGGCTCATAGCTATTATTAAGTGTATTTGAATTGGGTGAGTTTTCACAGAGTCTTTAGAAGTTCTAGATACACACTGTGCCCACGCTGTTCTTACGAATGGGTAACAGAAGCAGTCTGTTACCTGAAGCACAAATGGTGATCAAGTCAGGCTGGGACTGAGATCAGATGGAAATAAATGACGGAGTGATGTCTGTTTATCTAGCATAATTAGAGAGAGCAGCAGCCAAAATTCATCTCGTTTCTAAGAAGACAAAAGAGCAATAGGTTTTAATGAAATGACACGTTTTTCAGAAATAGTAAATCCAATAGGTTGGTTTATGGCATAGTTACGAAAATTAATTCAGTGTAAATATAGCTTTATTTAAGGAATATTCCCCATCGTATTCCCTGTATGATCTGTCTTTGTTTCAAAATAAGAAGAAATAAAAAAATAAATTAAAAAAATTAGAAGCGGGGGCCTAGGTGGCTCAGTCGGTTACATGTCCGACTTCGGCTCAAGACCTGATCTCAGTTTGTGAGTTCAAGCCTCGGGCCTTCTGCTGTCAGCACAGAGCCTGCTTTGGATCCTCTGTCCCCACCTCTCTCTGCCCCTCCCCCCCCACTCGTGCGTGCACTCTCTCTCTCTCTCACAAAATAAGCATTTAAAAAAAAAAAAAAAGTAAGAAGAAATAAATAAAAATTGGGCTTGGCTTTTGCCACAGAGGTGTCAGTGGCTGCGGAGGGAAGGGCTGTGAAAGCTGCTTCCGGGTCACGGGTGTGGAGGCAGAAAGGCCTCTGTGGTGGTGTTGGGGCGGGGACAGCGAGGGTCAGCGGGCTGTGCAAGCAGCCTTTTTCCATACTAACAGATCACCATCAACTTGTTAAGGGCACCGATGGGTCCAACCCTTCTTGTCCCACATGGGAAAAGCGATCTACTGACTTATCAGGTTATCAATCAACGCAAACGTTTATTATCTCACCCAGCTTCTCAGAGTCAGGAATCTGGGTGGTTCCGGCTCACGGTCTCTCAAGAGGCCGCAGTGAAGACGGCGGCCAGGGCTGCCAACCATCTGAGGGTCTGACCGCGCTGAGGGGCCGCTCCCAAGGGTGTTCACTCACACGGCCGCTGGGGGAGGCCGCAGTGCCTTACCACGGACTCCTGCCCAGGGCTGCGCGAGTGCCCTCACAGCGCGGCAGCTGGCCTCCCCCACGGCGAGAGATCTGATGGGAGGGGAAGGTGGGGGGGAGACAGACAGAGGGAGGGAGGCAGACGCCAGGACTCCCTTCACCACTTAGTCTTGGAAACCACACACGGTCACACCGGCCACATTCTGGTGGCGGGGAGCACATCCCTACGTCCAGCCCACGTTCAAGGGGAGGGGAATCAGAGCCCACGTTCTGGCAGAAGAAGACTGCCAAAGAACTGGTGAACGTGTTCTGAAACCACTACGTTCGTTCCATGCCCAAGACCTGAAGGGTGGCGGAGGGGAGGACAGAATACGGCTACAGCCCAGTCAGTTACCCACACATGGGGGCCACGAGGCGATGAGAGCCCGAGAGCAGAGTCACAAAAGGGTCAAGCCTGCGCAGTAGAACAACGTTGCCTTATCTCACGTGGACCTCTTGTCCACAGGCCAACATAAAGACTAATGCCACTTAGAGTAACGTGTTTGGATCCCGAATCACCCCGGAAGCAAACATACCTCCACGCGTAAAACCAAGACGAGAAAGGTGGATGCACATTGTGGGCGCATCAAAGGCTGCCTTTGTAAATGTTAAGTGGCTAACACTTGTATTTGGTAACAGAGATAAAAATATCACCGTGGGGGGGGGGGGGGAGAAAATAAATAGGTTGTTTTTAATCTCCCGTTACTGAAATATAGTTTCTCACTGTTAAATTTTTTCAGCTGACTAGACCATATGCTCGGAGGCAGATTAAGTAACCAAAAATACCTTCTGAATGACTACTTGGCTTTTTTTCTCAATTGTCTACTTTCCACTGTTACTTAATGACTGTTCAGTAGCACCTCGACCACAACCAATCCGTACAAAAACATTCAAGTTCTGGGGGCGGGGGTGGGGGGAAAGGCCAGGTTGCCAGATTTGTTGAAAAGATGTGATCATTTATATTTCCACAGCCCAGTGACACTGAAAACTAACTGAATTGTTTACCTGGGGGGCAAATTTAAAAAAAAATTGTTTTTTAAATATTTTGGAGAGAGAGAGAGAGAGAGAGAGTCAGAGCGTGAGTGGGGGAGGGGCAGAGAGAGAGGGAGACACAGAATCTGAAGCAGGCTCCAGGCTCTGAGCTGTCAGCACAGAGCCCAATGTGGGGCTCAAACGCAAGAACCATGAGATCATGACCTGAGCCGAAGCTGGATTCTTAACTGAGTCACCGAGGCACCCTGCAAATTTAAAAAAAAAAATTTTTTTTTAACGTTTATTTATTTCTGAGAGAGACACAGCATGAGCAGGGGAGGGGCAGAGAGAGGGAGACACAGAATCTGAAGCCGGATCCAGGCTCTGAGCTGTCAGTGCAGAGCCCGACGTGGGTCTCGAACCCACAAACCGTGAGATCATGACCTGAGTCGAAGTCGGATGCTTAACCGACTGAGCCACCCAGGGGCCCCCACCTGGAAGCAAATTTTTAAGAGTCGACTTAGTTCCCTGCTAAAGACCAAGAACTCCCACACCCCAGCATTCTCACTATAAAGTGATCTACAGAGGAACCAGAAGGACTATTTATTGTTTCTAATGTTTCCGGGTGAGTATCCCCCCCGCCAGAATAGTGCCGGGAAATAATTCCTAGGTCTTCTTATGAGAGGATGAAAAAAACCTGCTGATGTGAGGTATCACTATTGAAATTCTTCTTTCCAAATAGGGTGTGTGACCTGTTAATAAATTGGTGAATGGAATTTTAACTCACTGGGAAACAGTCTAAAAATGTTAGAATACCCAAGGAAAGCCCCTTTAGTTAGGCTAGTAGTCAGATCACTTTGAACCCTGACCAAACATCTGTTAAAACCAGAAGCCTGTACCCTACAAACACTATGCATTTATAAAAGAGAGAGCTTCTATAACATCATACGGCAACTACACTTAAATAACATTTTTTTAAATCAAAGCAATGAGACATGAAAGTAATTGGAGGAAAAAAAAAAAAAGATTTCCACTTCTAAGTAAGTTCCCACTGAAAGCAATAACTTGACTTAAGAGGAAAAGGATTCCCCTACCTCCCAATCAGAATAGAAAGGGCGCATAACATACTGTAGGGACCAGAACTATGCTGGCTCAGTCGCTCAACCATTTCTGAGTATTCTCCAAGGGCACCAGTGAGAACTCCCCCACCCCAGGTTTCATTGCTGGGGGAGAGCTGGTCACACAAGCTGGAGGAGTAGAAAAAGCTCAGGGTGAGCTTCCAACAGCAACCTCCAGACAGTTTCCAAAACCTTTATTCAGGTTAGTGTCAAAACACAGGAAGGGCTGAAGAATCGGGACCTGTGTAGCACAGCGGGGAAGGAAACAAGACAGAAAGCCCAAGTCTCCCGGCTTTCTCCAAGGCCTGGTCCTGCCCCAGCCAACTGAATCACAACCTCTGGGGATGGGATCCAGCTGGACTGTTTTCCAGACGCTCCCCAGGCAGCACTCACGCACAGTCAGGGTTAAGAGCCACCAGTCTCGCTGATGCACTTACGGTTTTTCCCATTCATGACTCCAACTGAGCTCATGAAACCCAACGCTGCTAAAATGGAAGGGCCAAGTGTCTACGGTGGGTTCAAGTCACAGGCTGCTTCGTCCATGATCGCTTGCTCACAAATGAAAAACACACTATGATAAAGGTCACGGCTTTGTTTGGTTCACAGCGTCGTCTCAGAGAAATGCAGGCTGCCGAGCAGTACCGTGGGGGCTGCTGGTTATTTGGAAGCTGTAACGATCCCGTGGACCAAAGTCGTGAGTCAGAATAGCCCTGCTATTTCTCCCGTTATTTAACTTTTCTAACATGCAGAGAGGGCCAGGGGCATCACCCTGCCCACTCTCTCTGTACACGGCCAATTGCCTTAATTTAGTCATCATCTTTCTGTTTAGATCGCCGTGGCCACGTACAGATGCAAGGTCCATCGGTGCCCCAGCCCGCTCAATCCAGAAACTCCAGAACCTGAGATGCACCGAGGAAAGGTTGTGGGGTGTGTCGTGGGCATGGCAAATTGATCCGTCCTAGCCCATGAAATGTTGCCAGGGCTCCGCTAGACTGTAAGGCACCAAACAAGTTAGACATGAAGTCTCATCGTTGAGAACATCAAACTTGCCTTCCTCCGATTTGAGGGACCTGCCTTCCCTCATTAGCTCATTCACTGATTGGTTAACAGGTATACGTCTGTTACTTCTGTGGTCTTCCTCCCCAAAACCCTTAACCCCAGCCTCATCAGGAGAAAAACATTAGACAAACCTCAAACACGGGGTAGTTTTTTTTTTTTTTTTTTTTTTTTTTTTTTACCAAATCCTTGACCAGGACTCCCCAAAACCATCCAGGTCACCAAAGGCAAGAAAGGCGGAGGACCGTCATAGCCCAGAGGAGCCTAAGATGATCACTCAAAGAAAAACTCAAGAAATCTGACTAAAGTAGGGATTCCAGTTCATAACAACATATCAGTATTGGTTCTTTAACTATAACACATGTATCACACTCATTTTTTTAGTGTTTATTTTGAGAGAAAGAGAGAGAGAGCATGTGCACGAGGGAGGGAGGGAGGGAGGGAGAGAGAGAGAGAGAGAGAGAGAGAGAGAGAGAGAGAGAGAGAGGGAGAATCCTAAACAGGCTCTGAGCTGTCAGTGCAGAACCCAACGTGGGGCTTGATCCTATGACCTGTGAGGTCATGAGCCTAAATCAAGAGTTGGGACGCTTAAGCGACTGAGCCACCCAGGTGCCCCTGTAGGATACCAATTTCAGATGGTCGTAATAGGGAAAACTGGGTGCAGGGTCTATGAGACTCTCTGTACTAAGTTCCCATTTTTTTTTTCTGCAAATCTAAAGCTATTCTAAAAAATAGTTTAAAAAATTTTTAAATTAAATGTGTGCAGAGATCTTATTTACATAAAAGGAAAATAATTACATTAAACACTCCTGGTTCAACGTCTGTCAACTACGTACTTCTAGGGTGTCTTGTCACTTTCTAATAGCAATTTCAATCCCACTCCCTCTCCCGGCAGGGAGCTGAGGTGTGAATCTCTTGATAAATGCTGATTTTAAAGCCAATTTTTGCAATGAGACACAGAGCCCAGGAGCAATCTATTTCACACCACCATTTTCTCTTTTCAAGAGCAATCAATCCATCCTAAACGCCCATGTTCACAGTAGATGACCAAAGCACTAGGTGGCCCAGGGCAGGGGGGGCACGAGGCAGGCTATTAACATGCAGCTTTTCTGCATCCCTGCTCCTAAATAAGATTTTATGAAGCAAGATGGCTCTGGGGCCAAGTCATAAACATTCCCAAAGGCAAGAGCAGCAGTTTTTTAATCCAGAGCCCCCAAGTTAGCTGAGCACCTGCTATTTTAAGGAGTAGTTTACAGCCTCATTTTTTTAATCGCGTGATCGGATTCCACCTCTTTCTTCCTAGAATCAGAGAAATAGCGTCTCCGATTTCGGGGAGGGAGGTCTGCGACAAAGCCGCTTTCTAACTGCTGCTTCTTGTTCTGGAATTTTCAACGTTAGCTGAAGCAGGTTCTCTTACTTTAGAGAAATGATGAATTTCCACAAACTTGACAAGAAAATGGCTTTTTAAGAAATGTTTATTTTGGAGAGAGGGAGCGTGTGCACAGGCATGAGCAGGGGAGGGGCAGAGAGAGGGGGTAAGGGAGAGAATTCCAAGCAGGTTCTGCACTGTCAGCGCAGCAGCCCGACTCGCGGCCCGATGTCACAAACCGTGAGATCATGACCTGAGCTGAAATCGAGAGTTGGACACTTAACCAACTGAGCCACCCAGGCGCCCCAAGAAAATGTCTTTTTAGAAAAAAAAATGGGTGTTTTAGAAATATCATTTCTCCTGTGACGTGTGCAAAAATCAACTGCATATTAAAGTGTTAATAAATGATTAATTCCCAACAGAGGAGAAAAAAGGGGTGAGAGAGAGGTTAAGCAGGCAGTCAGCACGGCAAGGTGTCAAGCAGCCAGCAGGGACAGACAGGTGGCATCCTCACCAGCCTTTTACCACCAAGAT
This sequence comes from Neofelis nebulosa, assembly GCF_028018385.1. NCBI lineage: Eukaryota > Metazoa > Chordata > Mammalia > Carnivora > Felidae > Neofelis > Neofelis nebulosa. The sequence goes on along the minus strand of NC_080794.1, from coordinate 1,570,505 downwards.
GTACCCCCCCAACCGCTGCCCTCTACCCACGCTGCCCCACCTTCTCCCTCACCCCGATCACCACCAGGATTCCCCTATGCCTGGCAGCAGCCGGACCTCTCTGTCAATACCTTGGCAAAGCTGCGTCCCCGCTTTGCTTCAGCTCAGAGGTGTATGGGGTCTCACAGAACTAACCGCGCTGCAATGCTTGCTACCCTGTCAAAAGCAGGTGCCACTAACTCGTACATTTACTCATGAAATCCCTCCCCTGGACACCTAAGGTCCATACAGTTGGTTCCTTCCTTGCTCGGTTCTGTAACCACTGGCGTCAAGAACCGTCTAAGAGAAAGAGCCTCCCTGGGCATCAGATCTGTTTTCAAGAGCATCTCCGGGAGAAAAGGGAGTTCTAGAATGACACGCCTTAAAGCGCTCCAAGGGGCCCCGGGTTGGGAACTAAATGGAACATTTTCAATTAAGTTTTTGTCCCTCCCTTACGTAATCCCAGAGCGTGAGGGTCAGAAGTTCCTGGTAGCACAGCCCAGGTACGGCTGACCAGGTGCGAGTGGGAGGGAGGATCTCTTACCAAACCCTCGCCCCATACCCAGCACTGGGCCGGAACTGGTGTTTTCTCGCTTGCTCCTCTGCCCACCAAGGCGGATACGGCAATTCTTCCCCACCCTGAGGCTCCCCTCACAGCACCTTACCCGTGCCCCTCAAAGGGGAGACGCTCAGTTCAAGTACAGCTCGGATTTCAATTCCTTTTCCTTTGGGGACAATTAAATTCAGGGACACCTGGGCGTTGGAAAAAGGAAAGAAACAGAGAAGTGAAGGGGAGAGGAAGTGGCTTCCCCAAAGCTGCCCTGGGATAGAAGGGGAGGGTAGCAGGAGCCCAGCACACCTCCACGGCCAAGGCCAAGGCCGTGCAACCTGAAGGCTGAGGAGGGAGGTGTTGGGAAAATATATGATAATTTGTGGCAAGGTGAGTAGGTAGGACGATGGTGACCCACGTGGGTCTTTTCAGAAAACCAATGAATGTGGCCGGAGGACTGGAAAATTCCACGTGTGAGGCACGCAAAGCAAGGAAAACACACTCAGGAGCATCTCTGTGAGGCGGTGGGGAGAAACCATCTCAAGTTTCTAACAAATGAGCAGCAGCACACGGGAACTATACAGCATTCACCTTGATTAGTTTAAAATTTACATGTTCTCATGAGCATTCTCTTCATTCAGGGTGCGATGGCTCCCTGCCCGCCGTAGGAACGAGACCCCCCCCCCCCCCCCGCCTCCCAGCCCTAGGATGGCTGGCCCAAATCCGTTTTTTCTCACCGGGACTTCCTTTTATTAGTTGCAAATTCTTCTTTCACAAAGGATTTGCGCAAACAGAACACGGTCATACATCGTTAGCCCACTTTACGGATAAGTAAACAGGCGGGGAGAGTAGGTTGCCGTAGTACAGCCTGAGCCCGGGTTCCACGCCAGCCTGTCCCAAAACACTGTTTTCTTCCACTGCTCCATGCTCTTTTCTTAGGAGGTTATTTAGATCAGATCAGAGGGGGCCAAGTGGGGCGTTTGCATCCAGCCCCTAGTTTGTGTGGCACGTAGTGGAGCCCTGCACCCCAGAACAGGGAAAGCCCCAGCCCAGCCGGCAATGTCTGGTCCAGGGATGCTGGTTGCCCCGGGAACCTCCCTCCCTCTTGTGTTCTGCCAGGGGACAGGACGGACGGTGCCGGTCGGGGGCAAGCTGTTTGATCCCTCAACCCCCGGCAGGTTTATTTACACGTCCATTCTCTGCCTGCAACAGCTGGGACATTTTCCACACTATTCCAGCATGCGGGATTACAACATGAGTTGCAAACATCCCGCTATCTTATTAAAAAGCAAAAGGAGACAGTGTAATTAGCTCAACCTGACCGGAACTCAACTGGGCACCACGTATCAAGAGCTGGAAAGACACTTACAACCTTTAAGCTGAGAAATCTCATTTCTGTGAGTTTATCCTAATGAACTAACCCGAGATCAGGAGCAAGTGTTCTGCATGAATGTTGTAGCATTGTTTCTGAGAAAAAAAAAAAAAGAAAGAGAAAACTTAAAACAGTCCCCAGTAAGAAGGCTGGTTAAATTGTGTTATAGCCCCTCAAAAGAGTATTATGCAACCATTAAAAATTATAATTATAGGGATCACACAGCCATATGCAAATGCTTATAATGTGTTAAAGGGAAAAGCAGGAAACAAAATTTTATGTACACAATGAAACAACTATATAAAAATACGTAGCCATATGGATTAGCTTGGAATGAAATGCACTAAAATAAAAAAGGGTTGTGTTAGCGTGAAGAATAATTAGTTTTTGTCTCCACTTCTCAAACTTTGTCATGTTTTTAAATTACCTTCATGAATAATAAATTTAAACACAGACATGTTTAGGTTGGAACTTCAAACCTATGCACTATTTCATATCATTAAGGCATTATGGCAGTTGGCTCGTATCTGGCGGCAGGCTGGGAAGACCGCCCAAAGCAGCTGGAGGACCCCGGGGCGGCACAGGAGCTGTTTCTAGAAAGAGGTTGTGAGCCTGGTCTCTGCTCTCAAGGCGTTAGGTGAAGACGCTATTCTAGAACCCAGGGAGGTCTCCATCTTCCCTCAGGAATTGGGAAGGTCCCTGCTGTCCCGGACAGGGTTTGGCTCTTCCAGGCCTGCCGAGGGGCCCTTCTTCTCTGTGTCCATCTCCTTCCCTACCGAGCATTCCCTCCAAGAAACTGGTCAACAAAAGACGAAACTGATCTTGTGTGCTTACGGCCACTGCTGGCACTGACCTTTGGAACTAAGAGGTACACTGGACACGAGCCTTGAGTTCGCAGGAACCTACGTGCTCAACTGCCCCTGTCCCTCCAATGCAGAACATGGACGGGATGAAGCTAACAATAGCAGCGACGCCACCTCCACAGAACTGACATACAGAGAAGTGGGGCCGCTCTGTGCCATGAGTGGTAGGGTAGCTGTGGGATGCTGCTTCTCTCATTCTTCACTGAGATGCAGTATTAACGCCCCCATTCAAAGACAAGAAAACGGAGAACCAAAAAGAGATCAAAGGCACGCAGCCACGTCCAGCGTCACACCCCGATCTTAGTGGTCCAGGGTCCGTGCTCTATCCACAACACCCAGCCAGTTCAAGGATGGACTGGCTGACCCAGTGCCTGCTCGGATGGTTAGAATAGCTAAATCCGGCTCATCTAAGTGAAGTGTCTGGCTCACAGTTTGTTAGACAGTAAGTGGGGACCGCCCATCCTTCCTCTTACCGTCTCTGATTCCACTTCAGAAAAATTGTAAGTTACGCTAATGTTGCGTTTCAAACGTTGTTCTCCTTACTCACACACTTTATCTCGTTTAATCATAATGGGAAAGATGGGGAGAAGGTGATTTGCTGCAAAGAGCTCAGGCCTTGCAGGCAGCTTCAGATTTCCTGAGCCGGAGCTCACGGCAACAGGAATCACGTCTTCCATCCACGGTGAGGTTGCAAGAATTAAATGAGGTAACATGCATCATGATGATGCTGGCAAGGACCGACAGTAGGTTCTCAATGAAAAGTGAGCCCCTGTCCCACACAATCACCTTATAAGTCATACGGCACTCCATTTTGTAGCAGAGAAAACTAAGGCACAAGAAATCACCTGAGTTACCCAAGACCCCATAGTTACTGATAACCAGTCACAAGCCTTCGTTCCACTGCAGACCCACAGAGTCTATGGAATTCAGGAATCACCACCAAGAAGTGCGGACTCCACAGAATCTGTCCAAGTGGTGCTTGTATCTCATCGCTGCACTGAGGTCTGAGAAATTAACACTCTCTTTCAACGTAGGGTTTTGTTTTTTTAATGCTGCATTCCAAAGGGCCTATTTACATGCTAATTTACTCTCTACAGGCCAAAGATTGATGTGTCCATTGGCTTTGAAACAAGAAAGAACTAGATGCGAATCCAGGTTCCAGAACTTTATAAATGATCCACCTAATACTTTTTTTTTAATGGTTCTTGTTTGTTTGTTTTTGAGAAAGAGTGAATATGTATGAGCAGGGGAGTGGCACAGAGAGAGGAAGAGAGAATCCCAACCGGGCTTCATGCTATACGCTTGGAGCCCGACACGGGGCTTGAACCCACAAACCGTGAGATTAGGACGTAAGCTGAAACCGGCAGTCAGACGCCCAACCAAGAGTGAGCCACCCGATCACCCCACAGTCTCTCTAATTCTTGGCAGCATTATCCAGAAGGGTAGACTCTGAGAGGATTAGAGTAGGTGTATGGGAACACCGCATATGCTCCGATATCCAAGCCGCATCGTAACAACCTTGACGATGTGTCCGACCAGATATAGTAAGTGCTGGGAGGAACGCTCTAGAAAGCTGGCTGGCTTACATGGTTGCGACAAACGGCAAAGTTCATCTGAGTCCAATCAAGCAGGACATGCAAACTCACTTTCATTCCTGTGTACACGGGCTTATGCAATAGCACTATAACCCTGAATCTTCCCAGCACACCGTCCCAATGAACTAGGAGTGCCGGGAATTTTTTAGTTTTTAGGAAATTTTGCTAGTGGGTCTTACCCAAGGTTTATACCCGATCTGCTTCCAAAAGGGATTGGGTAGCTTAAAACAAAAGACCTAAATAGCAATGTAAAAGAGATGAGACACTGAGACTGAGGAAATGAGGAAGCAAAATGCTGTGGTCGCCTTGAATTTTAATTCTGAGCTTCCCAGGGACAGAAGTAAAAACAGAGTAAAGGGAACGAGAACTAGGATATAATGAGACTCCGTCATAAGCCAGAATATATGGATGCAAGTAACCCGCCAAAGACAAAATGGTACGTGATCAAGTCGGAATCTCAATTCAGACCAGACTCCGAAGGCTATGTATGCTGCAACTAACTGCGTTTTCAGCTCCCAGGTGAAGTCATAAGTACCTTAAGAGAGGCTGAATTTCTGGTGGAAAATCCGCAATTTGTCCTGAAAGTAACGGATTGATTGCAGTGGATTAAACAGGGTCGCGTTTCTCGGCTCCTCCTCCCACCGGCGCTGGAGTAAAAGGGCCCTCCCCTCGCGGACGCTAGGCTTGGCCATGTGACCTCCTCTGGCCAATCGGAAGCCTGGGACCACCAGGCAAGGCGGGGCTTGTAACCGGACTGGCCCTCTGGGAACACAGCCCCGGGGACCAGGCCACCACGTTCAGGGTGACTTGCCAGGCAGCACCAGATGACGACAAGGATGGGGAATGAAATAATACAGGAAATCCTCAAGAGCAGCTAACACAACACAGGAAGCGATCCTCCACGGCCGTCGCCCATAAAAACCCTGGGAGCGCGAGGTGAAAGGCCAGTCAGTCAACGGATTCTGCATGAAGCAAAACCAGTACCGTCCACAGTCGGAGCCAACAGCCCCCATTTTAGATATTATACCTCCCCCTGAGTAAATAGAAAAAAGGATCCAGGAGAGCCTGTGTATCAGCTGGGCTGAGTTTCTGCGCTTCAGAAGCCATCTCTGATATAGTTATGCATTTAACAAGTTTTGGGTTTTTTTCTTACTTAATGCTTACTCTACGCCAGGTCCTTTGCTAGCTAGCTGGCAGAGAGGCAGAGATAACTGTGCATGGTCAGGCCCTGTCGCCGAGAATATCACAGGTGTAGTGAGCATAAGGTGTGTGCTGTGCTCTTGGGCACGACCTAAGGCTCAGCTCTCGTCCGTAGAGTGGGGACAGCGGTCGCTGGTCACCGCACAGGATTTCCTGCTATAGTGCCTGACGGATACTGTATATTCAGTAACATCGGTACTGCTATTAAAACTACAGCCTTGAAACTCGTGAAGTATCCCTTCCCTATGATACGGACGATGGGCTGGAGAAGTCATCGGTGGGAGGAAGTGAGGAGGGGCTTTGAGACGACAGTGGTCATCCTGCAGAAACGAGAGGAAGGTCTGACCAGTGAGCAGAGACTTACGACACTGGCCCAGAAGCCAGGGAGGAAGCACCCGGGTGGGTGGCTCCTGGAGAACACACCCCACGAGGTTATGACTTCAGCCTCCTTGCCCTACCCTCCAACACTCTCGGGAGTCATTCTGGGTCAAAAGGCAGGAACGGAAGGCCTGTGGGCTAACTCCTCCAGAGCTAGAAACAAACTGGCAAACAGGGCTTGGCCAAAGGCTTGAGAAAGCTGGCACTCCCCCAGGATTCCGGCTCCCGAGAGGCATCTTGGTCTACCAGGAGCCAGGAGAAAAGGGACGAAGGGAAGAGGGGGAGCACTGTGGCCAGAGCCAGCCTGCCTACAGGTGGTGGGGAAACTCCATTTCCCTCTCGGAGCCGACCAATTTTCACCTGGCCCGGCCCCACTTGAGACATCCAATTCGGTCTCCACTGCGTTTAGTGGTACAGCCACCCAGTCGGAACCAAGATGGCCCTGGGTCATCTGGCACCCCGAGGCCACCGCGCACCCCACGGTTGCACCCCGAGGCCACCGCACACGCCACGGTTCCCTGTGGACTCGGTGTGTGGTCCTCCGGCTGGCCATGGCAGCGTCCAACCCTGGGGCCGAGCACAGAGCAAAGTGACCACCCTTTTCCCACTGAGAAAAGTCTGGCTCGTGTGGTCCCAAACGAGGCTTCAGTTTTACAAGTTTTGCTCAGCCCCGGCTAACACGCTGAGCGGGGATCCATGTAAAGAAACAAAATAATTAGGTGAACGTCTCTCGTTGACCCCAGTCTCACACGAGTATCTCCTTTCTTGAGACCCTTCTAATAAACTCCAGGGATTACTAAACACGGGAGAGAAAGCAGCAGGACAACTTGGCTTCAAGGGCAAATACAAGTCACGCGCATATAACATTTTCTGTGGAGGCAGGAGCAACCAGGAGGAGAAGGGAAGACAGCTCCCTGGGTAAATAAAATAATCACATCGATTGCAGCCCAGAGTGCAGGGCAGCTGGTGTTCTCCCCGGGGCTGGGCAAGCTCGCGTGTTTACAGACTACGGGTGAGACAGCACGCTTGTGATATGGCTCTATTTCAACCCCGGATTTTTGTCTCATCAAAAGACAGTGTCGGCGTCCTCAGCAGACACGTGGGGTCTGCCCCTTCACCCACTTCAGGCACGTGATGCAAGAATCAACAGACTGCTGCCCAGGCGCCGGCCAAGCCAGCGGCAGGGGCCGGGGCGCCGCGTGGAAACACTGCCTCGGAGGCCGGTGGTCCACAGCTCTGCGGATACGGGGGCAAAGCCATCAGACAGCATTCATCCAACCGACTGTCGGTGCACAATTTTTAGCCGTGCTAGGATGGCAAAAGGCACGAGCTCCCGAGGGAGAGTGAACCTGACTTGATTGGCCTCCAGGGAGAAATGGTAGGGACTCTCACCATAGGCCAGGCCGGCTGTCTCATGGGAATGTCTCAAGAACTGCCCGCCTACTGGCCGATCCTGCTCTCATGGGAAGAGGGGGCCCTCTGGCTAAAAACGTTCTGCAGACCAGCCACCGGTCCAGTATGCAAAGTCTGGCAGTGTCACAGGAGGCCTGAGCTTTCGCTCCAATATCGGGCATTTTTCCAAAGCAAAAGCCTAGGGACTTTGCATCTTAGTGTCCCCATCTCCAGAAAGGGGAGCATATGTTAGCGATGGCCTCAACCTCCCCCCCCCCCCCCCCCACAATCCCTCAACAGATCCGCTGTGTGCAGGCTTGACCCACAAGCTGGAGAAACGCACTGGCCCCTGGCTGGGCCCTTATCTGTCCCCTGTGCGACACAAAATGCCACCATCACCCTGCCACCCACTGGCTGGGTGGTCCTGAGGGCTCACTGTTTTATGTTCCCTCAGGTACAGACACTTCCAATCCCCCTGCAACCAGGCTCCACCCGACCCACCCGGGATCATTTCTTTCTTTAAAAAAAAAATTTTTTTTAATGTTTATTTACTTTGAGAGAGACAGAATGTGAGCAGGGGAGGGGACAGAGAGAGAGAGAGAGAGCGGGAGACACAGAATCCAAAGCAGGTTTCCAGGCTCTGAGCTGTCAGCACAGAGCCCAACATGGGGCTTGAACCCACGAGCCGGGAGATCATGACCTGAGCTGAAGTCGGACCTTCAACCGACTGAGCCACCTGGGCACCCCATTTTTTTTAATATTTGTTTTTGAGAGAGAGAGAGAGAGAGAGAGAGAGAGAGAATGAGCATGAGGGGGGAGGGGCAGAGAGAGAGGGAAACACAGAATCCGAAGCAGGCTCCAGGCTCTGAGTTGTCAGCACAGAGCCCGACCTGGGGCGGAAACCCACCAACTGTGAGACTGTGACCTGAGCCGAAGTCGGACGTTTAACCAACTGAGCCACCCAGGCGGCACACCACCTGAGCTGATTTCTTACTGACCCTCCCAACTGCCCACTCCCGGGCCTGTTCCGGCAGGTTCCCCACATACGATGCGCTCCTTCTCGGTTCCTTCACTTGGCTCATGATCTGTTTTCAATTAAGGTATGCTTTACATGCGGTGAAATCCACTCTCGTGTGCGGCTCTGTGAGTTTTGACAACTGTGCACATTCATGAAACCACCTCCACAAGCAAGACGTAGAGCAGTTCCCCCACTCAAAAAATTCTCCCGCATACCTTAACTCGGCCTCTGGCATCCCCTGAGCAGCCTTCTGTCTCTATAGCTTCACCTTTTCTAGAACGTCACGTGAGTGAAATAATACGGTAAGTGACCTTTTGATGTCAGCTTATTCCCCGCACCTTGCGGATGGAGATCCGTCCATCAGCACTTGCTTTCCTTCCGCCGCGCGGTGGTAACCCACCGTGTACTGCCACGCTTCTCGTGGGGGTACCACAGCTCGTGCGTCCGATCTCCAGCTGGGGACAGCCAAGGGACTTCCAGTTTGGGGCAAATGTGAATGAGGTCGTCATGAATTCCGTGAGCACACGCACTGCCACTGCTCTTGGAGAAACGTCTAAGCCGGACTCCTGGGTGGTACGGGAGCGTATGTTTCGCTTGATAAGCCGCCCAACTCTTTTCTAAGCCAGCCACGCCATTTTGCCTTCCCACCAGTAACATGAGAGTTCCAGACACCCTGTATCCTTGCCAGTACTTGGTATTATCATTTGGGTTTTTTTTTTTGGTTTTTTTTTTTTTTATTTATTAGGTCATTCTGCATAGGTATATAGTGACACAGGGCAACTTTCTTATTTGCTGGAATTATGCTTACGACATGCTGGGCGCTGTGCTCAGTGGCTCATTCCCTTTCAATTAATGCCCATTCCAAATCTCCACAGTGAGTTCCGGTATTTTCTCTGCTTTTAAATGAGGAAACGGAGGTGGCGTTCGATCCGAGGTCAAACGACCGCAACGTTCGCGGCCTTAAGTAAGATCTCTCCGAGGATGGGCTTCCTTACACCTTCACGGATTCTCTGTAGTCTTTTGAGCTCTTGCTCAAATTTCACCTCCTGTGTGACGGTTTCTCCAAATCGTAGCGTAATACAGCCTGGTCTGACCTTGCCTTTTAGGGCCCTTGATCAATTCCCTAATTATTTCCTTTCTCTCCAATTAGAGAACCAAAGCATTCTTCAAGTAACGCACGTGTCTGGTCTCCCCAACACTGCTTTTCATCTTCTCCATTTTAGGCACTGACTGAAACGAATCAGAACACGTAGCAAGTGTCTGGAAATTGAGGGAGGAGGCGTGCTATAAAAAACAGAGGCTACAACTTGCGTGTCAGGGCCCAGAGTTCCACAGTGCTTTATGCAGCCACAACCTGCGGGTCGTATTCTGCCCCACCAGGGGGATCAGAAAGTTCAGCCAGTTATTTAGAGAAACTGTGGCAGGTTATGGGTCACTGTAAAGCACCCCCGTCCCCAGTTGCCACAAGCTGCTCCATGACCAATGATAATAAAATAGCCGGTGTCTGGAAAACAGGGTGAAAACAGCTGGTGACATCACGAAGGACGAACCAGTTTTAGGAAACAACCTTAAAAGCAAAAGAGGCACAAGACGGACTACCGGGGACAAGGGAGACTTCTTAGGACGACAGTGCAAACCAGTGCTAAAGCCAGACCACATCCCAAAACAACACAGCAGACCTCAGCCATGGAACCGGAAGCTGCTGGAAGGCAGTCACACCTGGAGGCCAATTAGCACACGCAACCAATTCGTCATGTGCTTGACCCCACCATGTTCCTTTCCCTACAGGATTCAGAAGCCAGGACTTTGCTACAAATCTCCGTACTCTGCTCCCTCCTCTTCCCCAACCTCAGCCCCACACCATCGAACCAGCTAGGCCTACGTGCTGTCCTGTCCGGTGAGCGTTTCAGATCAATGACCCCACATCCTAGAGAACGAAAGCCTTTCCCTCTATTTCTATCCATCGCCCACAGAAAGCTCCCGGTCACCTTCACCTCCTCCCTCCCCTCACCCCATCTTGTGTGTTCCAAGGGTCCTACCAAAGTGTCTCTCTCACCGTGCCGGCCATCCACAGGGCCAGCACGCCCAAGTCCGTGGCACAGACTCCACGGTGTCTCCTGACCGGACGCAACGCCTCCCTCTTCTGTCCACGTGGAAGCCATCGAGGAATCTGCCCTTTTAAATTTTTCTTACATTTGCTGATTTTTGAGAGACAGAGAGAGACGGAGCACAAGCGGGGGAGGGGCAGAGAGAGAAGGAGACACCGAATCCGAAGCAGGCTCCAGGCTCCGAGCTGTCGACACAGAGCCTGGCGCGAGGCTCGAACTCAGGAACCGCGAGGATCGTGACCTGAGCCACAGTCAGGACGCTTAACCGACTGAGCCGCCCAGGTGGGGTATCTGCCCTTTTAAAGCAACACTTCCATCCCCTGTTCAGAGCCCTGGAGCAAACCGTGTGGGCCTCGATGTTTCATTTCTTAGAACTCGCGGGGCCTTCTCTTGACCTGGCCCCTTATCTCGGCTCTCTTGGTCAGCACTCCCTCCTCCTGTCAGCCTGGGTGATTCCTCACCTTCTGTGACTTCCTCCCTCTGCACTCCTCACTTGGAAACCCCGTTTGGGGTTTATAATCACTCTTCCTCTTGGGAATGGTCTTCAGATTATAAAAGCTTTAGACCCACAAAGCCTGGATCTGCCCGTGGGGCTGTGCCCGGAGGGTCTCGAGCCGTTGCTACCGGCTCTCCCAGGGACCAGACGCCATTTGGCCACACACACCCGACGCTTTACCCCCCTCGTGGCACTTGGGGTGGAGGGAACTTAATGACCTATGCCCAAACACTTCGATTTCTGATCTGTTTTTGAAGTTTCTGGAAGAAGCCAGAAGTTCTTTATCGTAAGCATCTGAAGTAAAGGCCGTCCTGAAAGAGCTCCCGGTTGAGTTGTGTGCCGCTTCTCGGTTCACAGACAGCCCAGCTGAAGCACCGAGTGGGAGAGAGAGGTGGGCTGTGATGGGTCAGAGGCAGTGGGCCCATCTTCGGGAGCAGACAGAGATTCTAGACAGAGAACCAGAGGCAGGCAGGGCAAAGAGAGCCAGAGCTCAGCACGCATGGCTTCGACAACCCTCGGGCAGAGCACAGTGGGTGAATGCCCTCTGATTTCTGCTGTACAGATGTGGGGGAACGTGACGCCCTCTGACAGGCTGGAACCCACAAATCCGGGAAACTGCTTGGAGGCCAGACACAGGCCCCGCACCTAAACTCAAGTGCTTTCTCTTTTCTTCCTCCAAATTTGTTAGTGAACATATAGTGTAATATTGGCTTCGGGAGCAGAATTTAGTGATTCGTCACTTCCATACAACGCCCAGTGCTCGTATGTTCATCCGTTTTGTTTCCTAAATTCCACGTGTAAACTTTAGTACTTAAAACCGAGCGGAGGGCCGCCCTACCTGGGAGTGCTCTGAGTTCTGGAAAACAAAGTCCCAAACCTAGACCCTCCCACCCCCCCGCCCCCCCCCAGCAAAGTCTCAGTCCAAATTTCCCCATATTCTAAGGACACCAGCCATGTTGGAATAGGACCCACCGTAATATAATAACCTTAGCTTCATTTGACAACCTCTGTAAAGACCTTGCCTCAAAATGAGGTCACATTCTGAGGCCACGGGGGTTAGGTTTCATCAGATCTTTTTTGAGGGGACACCTATAAATAGCACCTCTCTCCCCGAGATTTCGCAGTGGGGGACAGAGTATACAGATAGAAGGGCCCAGACACTTCTCACTCAGTGGCTGGTTTTCACACTGACCTGTGCCTATTCGTTGGCATTCCGTCCGGCTCAAGGCTGTTTCTTAAAGAGGCAGAAGGCACAGCTCTGGCCCAGCGGGGGAAAGCGGGCACAGAGGTCAGTGAGCTAATGGCCTGTGGCCCTTCTCTATTAAGCATCTGCCCCACGTGGAGAAAAGCTCATCCATCGTGGGACGAAGGGCACACATCTTGATTCCAAGCACAGGGTGTTAGGGCAGCTTGATTTCTGACAGGACTGAACAGTGCACTATTCAAAACGTACAATATATACATTCCCCTTGCACAATGGGGAAAAGTTCTTGGCATAACAGCTCAACAGACACTCTGATTATGCAAGCTCTTTTCAAAAAGCGTCGGGCCTCCAAGAAGCTAATCTGACAGAGACTTATTGTTCTCTCCAAATAATGGGTGAAAAAAGACACCATTTCTGAGTCTTTAGAAGACAGACACCCAGGCAGACAGGCCCACACAATCAATCTGTGCAGAAGTTGGTAAGAGGCCGGGGCACCAGTTGCTTTTAGGAACGTATCAATTCCACCAGACTCCAGGGAAGGAAAGAGAGTGAATGTTGAGGGCCACTGGCTGGAGGCCCCCAGGCCCCACGGCCTCCTGCGGGCTGCGGGCGAGCCAGGAGGGCCAGAGACCAGAACAATGGCTGCAATCCATTTCGCAGGAGTGGGGAGCAGGGCCACGGCCAGACGGGCTGAGCTCACCGTGTCTGACAAAAGGAACTTTTCACAACCGAGACCTTTGGGTTGGAATTATGAAAAGAGGGCAGGGGTGGGGGTGGGGGGTCGGGAGGGCACTTTGGGAGACGGGTGACTGGTGAGTTGAGAAGGCGTCCTCAGACAAAACTGGACGTTCTCTACGACTTATTTTTCAAGAGGACTGGGGTAAATTAACACCAAGGTCACTGTAATGCTTGTTTCAACGCATTACCGGTATGTTTTCTGTTTTTCTAATATACTCGAATGTGCTTATTGTGAAAGAAAGAAAGAAAGGAAGAAAGAAAGAAAGAAAGAAAGAAAGAAAGAAAGAAAGAAAGAAAGAAAAAGAGAAAGAGAAAAAGAAAAGAAAAAAGAAAAGAAAAGAAAAGAAAAGAAAGAAAAGAAAAGGAAAAAAGATTTTTAAAATGTTAACTAAGGCTGAGCCCTCATAAATTGCTCTTTAGGGTGTCTGTCGAATCTGACCATAGAAATACTCTCATATGTAAGAAAAAACTGAACTGACGATCAGTGTGTGTCTGCTGCATCCCAGGCATGGCACCAAGCAGATTTGTTTTCATTATCTCTTTTCGTTTTCTCTCCTTTAAATGTACTTAGAAGGGCTGAATGCATTTTAGTCACGTCACCAGGTATTAAGTTTTACTCACAGTGGTGGACAGGAAAACCCAAAGCTCAGGGAGACGCGAATGATTTTCTGTCCCGAACCAGAGCCAGGCACAAGGCAATAAAACAGGTGACAGGGTAAGAAGGCAAAGCCTGAGAATGTGAACGAGGGTGGGCCAATCACTATCCGGGCAGGTGCACCCGGGAGCCGGGGACGGGGATGGGGCCGGGGTGGGAAATGAAGGGAGATATGGGGAACGGCCATGGAGGAAGATGGACCCTTCCTCATGACAAGTGATGTGAAGGAACCATCTGAAGGGCGGACCAAGGCTGCACATGACGATGACGGTCATCTTGTCACACACACAACATAAAATACACGTCCTTTTTTTTGGTAATTTTATTTATTTGAGATAGAGACAGAGACAGAGACAGAGACAGAGAGAGAGAGCACACTAGCAGGGGAGGGACAGAGAGAGGGAGAGAATCGCAAGCAGGCTCTGCACTGCAGAGCCCAGTGAACCGTGAGATCATGACCTGAGCAGGAACCAAGGGCACTTAAGCGAGTGAGCCACCCAGGTGCCCCAAGTATGTGTTCTAAACCAGATGAGCTACTTATTCTGCTCCCCAGTCTCTCCCTTTATTCCTCTCCTGGCCATGCACTAGCCCAGCAGCTTTCAAATTTTTTTGACAAAACCCACAGTAAGAAATAAATTCAATGTAGAGACCCAGTACTCAATTCATATATCAGTATATATGCTATATATATATATATATATATATATATATAGCACATATACCTGTGCACATATGCACACACGTCCCTATATATGTGACAAGCCTTATAAAATATACCTCTTTTTACCATGTGTGATGTGCCCCAATATCTTCTACTTAATTTTTCTTTTAAATACGGATGCCATCCCTCCTAAATGAGTTTCACGACCTACTTTGCGGGTTGTGACTTAAAATCTGAAAAACCTTGCTCTAGCCTTTGGAAGAGTCACGGTCAAGGTTCCAGACTGGTATCAGGAACACTTACAGGCCACGGGTTCGAGCCTGAGTCAAAGAAGTAAAAGGGAGCCCGACACCCGGACCCGGACCCTCCGAGGGCCTTCCTTTTGTTCACCCGTAGCTGAGGACCCAGATGAACACCAGGGGCTGTGCTGTCCTTCCTCACACCTGTGTGGCAGGGGCCTGGCCCAGGAGGGAAGGTGCCCCAGGGGAAGGCAATCCTGAGATCGGAGAACTGGAAATTCTCCTCCTGGGGCCATGCTGGGGAGGAAGGGCAGTCAGGGTCTCAGTGCCCTACTAAGGAAACATGGGCCATGCACTACCTCCTTAGCTGCCTGGAGGCACGCAGAGGGACAAGCCCACCTTTGTCCTACCCTTGTCTGGATCTAACCGTGCCGTGCTGTGTCTGAATGGGAACGGTCAAATCAAGAGATCCAAGCAGGAGGCTCCACCGGAACCCGTCTTCAAGGCTCTTCCCTCCCAGAGGATGCAGGGACTCGAGGCACAAGGAGGGAGAAGGCGACCACAGGGACCATCAAGTCACTATGCTGACGAAGCTACAAAATCTGATCCAGGAGGCCACACAAAACCTGAATGTACTTCCCCAACAGGAAGAATGTCATGTTCCAGGAAGGAAACAACTCAGGTAGTGGAATTTAAACAGAAAAGAGCAGGGGCGCCTGGGTGGCTCAGTCAGTTAAGCGTCCGACTTCGGTTCAGGTCATGGTCTCGCAGTCCGTGAGTTCGAGCCCCGCGTCGGGCTCTGTGCTGACAGCTCGGAGTCCGGGGCCTGCTTCGGATTCTGTATCTCCTTCTTTCTCTGCCCCTTCCCCACTTGTGCGTGCTCTCGCTCTGTCTCTCCCTCCCTCTCTCAAAAATAAATAATGTAAAAAAAAAAAAATCTCTTTAAAGAGAAAAGCACTGAGTCAAGTCACACAAAAGCACGAAATACACCTGCACCCCCGTCCTAAGAGTTGCATACAGTGGCCCTAACTGGGGGTTATGGGAGTTGCTTTGAGACTACAGGAACAGACTCCTCAGGGAAGGAAAGGCAAAGGCGAGCTCCTCTGTGCTCAGAAGACGGCAGGCTTCCATCCGGGAAACTCATCAGAGACGAGCAACGGAGCAGCCCCCATTCAGAGGGCTGACTCCACTCCCTGGATGGGAAGGCGGCAGTTTCTGTGCCTCCTGCCATCTTGCAGGGGTGAGGGGAGGGCCGGGTGGTCCAGCACAGCCTCTACCGGAAGAACAGACACCGCGGAAAACTTTACAGAGGTGCCCTGGACAGGATTTACCAGCAGCGCTTTAAGTTTCAAAACAAGACCAAAAAAAGAAGAAAAACAAAACCAAGCAACCCAGAAGAACCCTGAAACCGCTGCACGGGGAGGAAAGACGTCTCTAGAAGAAAGGTTTATGCGACAGAAGAGAGGAGACGTTCCTTTCAGAATACAAGCAGACACGCAACCCCTCCCCCCCCCACCAACTCCCAACTCCAACTCCAACGGAGACATTCACTTCTCAGGGCGGGCGGGGCGGGGGGGGGGGGGGAGCTACTGACTAAAACAAAAGCAGAAGAAAAGAGGAAGCTCGAGGTAGCTGTTTTAGCGTAGCTTCCTAAAGTAGCTTTCAGAAAGAGGTTCAAAAGTTTGTTTGTTTTTTTTTTTTCACAAAAAGGATTTTTGTCCATTTTATCCAAACAGAAGTCTCTGGGAGCGGGTATGCCACCTCGGGAGACGTATGAAATCCTGTCTTTTATTTCAAGCCTGTCAACTGTCTTCTGGGTGCTCTATCTCTGGCGTCCTTTGGCGGAAAAAAGGAGCGAGTCCCCCGCGCAGAGAGAGAGGAGCACAGGGAGGCAGGCAGCTGCCCAGACACCAAATCACCTGACGGCTCCCTGAGTGAAGCCCGGGGGTGGACGGCAACCTAGCAGGTGTCGGGCGGCCCAGTGGCTCCCCAAGCCCGTGCAGCCATCCCCACCCTGGAGGCTGTCACACTGGGGGGCTGTCACTCTGAATTGCAGCGTAACTAGGGAAGGGACATGAAGGGTCCGTAAGGATTAAATCAGAGCGGGAGGCCCGCAGGGGCACCCCGACATGTGCTCTGATGCCCCCCAGGGAAGCCCTGCCGAACTCGTTCGATGGCCTGCCCAGCCCCCCGGAGATGAGAGCCCGGAAGCAGTGTCTCGGGTCATGCCACGCCCTTCTAAGAGCGAAGGGAACTTGGCTGCAAGTTTTCCGCTCTGGACACAGAACCGTTCGATCGATCTGTCTGTTCGTATTCACACGGCTGAGATGCGAAACAACAAAACCAAAACGGAGCCCGCCGCCCACCTCGTTAAGCCGGTCTAGGCGCCACCTCCCCCCCCGGGCCCCCCCCCCCGGGGCCCCCCCCCCCCCCGCCCCGGAGAGGGACGACACCTCGAGCAGGTGGAGCTTTCAAATCCCCTAAGTGCAAGGATCCCCACACTTGTGTTGTACTCCCGTGTGCCAAAGGAGTCCTGCGTGTCCCTGTCACGACCGTGGCCTGTCCCGGAGTCACTGCAGAGGAGAAGGGAGGCATTCAGCTCTGGAACCTCCCTCCCCGCAACACCAGACCCGAGAGCCACCACAATCACAGAGCGCCCCAACCACTAACGCTGCACACACGCTGTGGGCCCCAGAAGCCTGCAATTAGGCAGCAACCACGGCCGATGCTCCTAAACCCTAAGTGGCCCTGCACTGCCTCCCTGCCGGGAGACACGAGATCTGGGCCACAAGACAACCTCAGGAGCTGGAAAACGGCGGCAGCAGCTGTTGCAACCAGACGACCAAGAATCCGACGAGGAAAACCCTTGAGGAGGCTGCACGCCCCGGAAGTGACTTCGAGGGAGCGAGACATCTAGCCATCTCTGCAGCAGGGCGGGGCGGGGGGGCGCAAGGGGCTTCTCCAGTCTGGCAGGTCCTAAGGAACACCTGACTCACAGGTTGAGAACAGGGTTCGCTGTCACAGAGACTGTACTGAAGTGTTCCAGAAGGCCCCTGGGTGGGTATCACGTTTCCCGTTTGCAGTCTGGGAGAAAAGTAGTTCGTTGCCGTGTGCTCGCCCTGAGTGAGCACTGGGTTGCTACAGGGCTCTCTTGGGCGATCTGGCTGTCCTGGGGGACAGCCCTCATCTGTGGGCCACTGCCTCTGTCAGCTGGGTGAGCACCTCGGTCTTTTTTTTTAATTTTTTTTTTTTTAACATTTATTTATTTTTGAGACAGAGAGAGACACAGCATGAACGGGGCAGGGGCAGAGAGAGAGGGAGACACAGAATCGGAAGCAGGCTCCAGGCTCTGAGCCATCAGCCCAGAGCCCAACGCAGGGCTCGGACTCACGGACCGCGAGATCGTGACCTGAGCTGAAGTCGGACGCTTAACCGACTGAGCCACCCAAGCGCCCCAGCGCCTCGGTCTTTTAAAACTCAGAGCCTAAACACAGGGGAGGGGGAGGGGGAGGGGCAGCCTGTGTCCCCTGGGCTGGGCACCGGCACGGGCATGCCGAAGGCTAGCACCTGCACTCGTTACCGACGACAATGGTCTTGAGGGCCGGCAAGCGTAAGAGTTTCAGAAGTAAGCTGGATGGCGCACGGGGTGGTGTTTGCCACGAAGATCCGGGACAAGTGCCTTCATCTGAGTCCTTTGATCTAGGGCCTCCAGTGAACAAACATCCTTCGGGATACTGCTCAGCCAGAGGTCCCAGGCTGCAAACCACGACACCTTCCAGGTGACACTGACAGAGAAGCTTCCCATGCAAAGGAGAGGATGGCAGGGGCAGGGTCACCCCCCCGCCCCCGACACCAACCGCGGGAGGAGGCAGCCTCTATCAACAGTGACCCCAGACCCTTAGCCCCGGCCGGGCAGCCTGGTGAGGTCATCAGCCAGCAAATGCTCCTAAATGGAGACAGGATCCGCTGAAAGCGCCCTGGCCTGAGATCCCACAAGAGGGGAGGGAGGGAGGGAGGGACGAGGGACCACAGGGTCAGGAAAGGGGAACCAGCCCCGGATGTGTCCGCTGCTTCTCTCCCAGGGGAGAGGCGCTCGCCCACCCGACTCCGCAGTAGTCCCAGTCAGAGCCTGACCAGCTCTCCAGCACTTTCTGTCAGGACAGGCAGAGGGAACCCCGGGCAACACCACACCTTCGCCAGGAAGGAGGCTGTCGTCTGTGACAAGTTTTCAACCATAATGAATGTTTTTCACGAAATGAAAATCACTACAACTCGCGATCAGTGGAAACCAGGCAGTGACAGAGGAAAAGGCTTGTGGGGCGCGTTTCCTTTTCTTTATCCTTTGTATGGGTCAGGGGGCAACAGGCTGAAAGGAATACAAAAGCAATTTCTCCCAACCAAGGATCGTGTCAAATCACAGAACGGCATGGGACTGTCCTCGTGGGCCATCTCCCTGGACTCAGTGATGCCACCCCCCTCCCCCAATTCTCCAGACTCAGCCTCCATTTCTCCAACTCCACCCCTCCTTCCCGATCCCCTCAGAGAGACCCTCCTCATGGCCCACGTGCCTCGAGTCTGGCTTCTCGCTCCTCCCACACATGCTGCCAGGGGAACATCCCATGCACTTGCAGGGCCCTACGCGACTCTCACCTTCTGCCTTCTCACAGGTGCATTTCCAAGCACCCCCCACCCCACCCCACCCCACCCCGCCCCAAGCATCCGAGGCAACAGGAGCCACGCCAACTCCCTGACATGCCCTCACACTTCTCAGACAAGACCCCCTGCCCCACCCCAGCACGGACCACACCTCCGGCTCAGTCCCGATCACGCTGCACCGAAATCAAATGATTTGTTCGGGGTGCCTTTCCTTCCCCTAAAGACATCAGCCCCCTGACCGCAGGGTGGGCTCCCCGCTCTGACAGCCAGCGTGTGGTGCCCGCGCAGTGACAGGCGGCCCGGCAGTAAGGGCATTCCTGAGTGCTTCCCCAGCAAGCTTCCCAGGGCCGCACCTGCCTCCCCCCAGCCTGGCAGGGAAGGGAGAGACACAATGGCCCGCACGCAACACTCAAACAGAAAAGGAAGAATATCCTTCTCGGAATGAGGACAGATTCCGAAATGTGATTGAATCATTAACAAAAAAACGCTGGAGGCGGAGGGGTGGTCGAGCTCTCGGCCCGGGGGGCTGGGGACGGGACTCGGGACCCTCCAGCCCTGCTCCTCCAGGGCCCCGTAACCAGTCACATGAAAAGGGACGGGCAAGAATAACCGGTCGGCCTTTATCCGCTTCTCGTGTCCGACTCCAAAGGAACAGAAGTCCGACGGCTGTCTTTTTAATTCCCGGCTCAGGAGGAACGAGGAAAAAGTGCTTATTTTTAGCCGAGCCGAAAAAACGTAAGCGTCCACAGATCAATAAGGAGCCAAGGCGAAGAGAGAAATCTCACAAGAGATCAGAACTGCCAAGAGAAGCCCCCTCCCCGGGCAGCACAGGAGACGTGTGCAGGGACCGCCTGAAGCAGCCTGGACAAGGCGGGGACCGTCCTCTCTCTTCTCTGGATAATTAATCTCAGGATGATGAAAGCGCCTGCCACAAGCTTCTCGAAAACACACACGCTTCCCAGAGGAGCTGGGCAAGTGGGTAAGGAAACGAGCGGTGTGAACTCCCGTTTTCTCCGTAATTAAGTTGTTTACAGAGACCTCGTTTCACATGCGATCTTTCCCAGTCCAGACAGAACCACTGCCACCAAGAGGACAGCCGGTTCTCAGCGGGGTGTCCGAGCTGGGCCTGGAGACACCACTCAGCTTCCTCCTGTGCCCGCTGCTCGGAGGCGGGACCCAACACCCACACGGCCAAGCACACCAAGGGGGGTGGCTTTCAACACCAGCTATGAAGCGGAATTTTTATTTTTTTTAATGTTTACGTATTCATTTTTGAGGGAGAGAGAGAGAGAGAGCGAGCCCAGGAGGGGCAGAGAGAGAGGGAGAAGGAGGATCCCGAGCAGGCTAAGAGCCAGATGTGGGGCTCGAACTCACGAACCGTGAGATCGTGCCCTGAGCCGGAGCCACAAGCTCAACCCACTGAGCCACCCAGGTGCCCCCCGGAATTTTTTAACACGGAGATGCCTAAGCCCCGGCTTCAGCAACTGAATAGCGGCGTCCAAGCATCCCCAGGTGATCTGGCGGGCTGAGAGCCACTGACTCGGCTGCATTGCCTCACCCACCCACAAAGTGTTTCAAAAACAAAATACAAAGGGAACTGGAGACTGGCTTCAAATACTAGACACACAGGGGGCCAGTGGTTTCCACGACAAACCACCTTTCGCGGCCGAGGCCTGACCCAGAGGCTCCCAAGCCTTGGGTGCCCAGGGCAGGGACTTAAAATGTGGATTTTACCCTCAGGGATTTGGATTCAGAGGGTCTGGACTGAAATCGGCCTGCTCTCAAGCAACACAGGGGCACCCTGGGCAACGGCGGTCTGAGGAGAGTCTTGGTAGGAAGGTGGAAGAAGGGGGATAATGAGTGAGAAAGTCCGCAAGCCTCATAGCAGAGCACATACCCTGGCCCGGGAGGGGCCGCCGGGGAGCTGCTGGGGCGCTCGGCCTCTGCTCCCCCCGCTTCTGCAGGTTATCAAGCAGGGAGGGTCCGACTTCTCTCAGAGAACTTTCCCGAAGGCCTGAGGAGAGATCCCTGAGGGTCGCCAGAGGCAAACTGCGTGGCCACCCTCCCTGCGATGTTTGGCAGCCATGATTTCAGAAATGCTCGCCATAACCTCTACGCCCATCAGCCACCATCTCTCGGGGGTTCTGGCACTTCCCGAAGGCAGCTCCTCCCCAGTCTTCCAGTCTCTTCCTGCCCTTGTGAGAATACAGACACAGGCCAGCGAGGCTTCCTTTGAAGTAGGCATCGCAGGCAGAAAAACAATGCCTGGGATTTGCTTGAAACTACAGTGGGGGGTGGGGGTGGGGGAGCACAAATAGGAAAAGACAAACCAAGCACAGCAAAATCCCCATGACTACTGACGGGGTGGTTGGCACACAGGAGTTCACTGCTTCCACTCCTGCGGGTTTTGCAAAATTAAAAAAAAAAAAAAAAACTGTTGAGAAAAATTACTAAAAGCCTATATATTTATTACAATCAATAATCGTAATTCTAGTGGCAAGGAAGGGAGGCCACATGGAAGCCACTAGATCTGTGGTCTTTTGGATATAGACAAGTGACCCCAATCGCCCTGACCTGGAGCTACTGCCACCCCCGCCCCCCGTAATCATTCACACTCCTTTGCTTTCACTCCCCAAAGCACCCTGGACCCTAAATTGCACAGTCCCTCTAGACACAGGGAACAATGAGCCTGTAATAACAGGGTTGGCTCTTTGAAACGCGGCCCCAAAGCAGCAGAGTAACATTTACTCCCCTGACCTGCTCTACATCATGATCTAGGTCAAAATACTGACCCAGATCTGCTTTCACACACCTCCTCGCTATAGACACCAGGCTGTAAAGCGTTCACGACTGGGTGATGCTTTTGGAAGCTGAGTGTATTTCAGCAGACTTCAGATGCATGGTTGTGTTCGAAAGGGTGCTATTTTAAAACTGATTAAGATTCAAAGGTTAGCAATTAAAGCCATTAAAAACAAAACTCCTGGTATCTGACAAATGCCCAAATGACAGGAGGAACATCATCTGGGAGAAGCAAAACGAGCTATTTAACGCCGAACGCGGTGACAGTCAAATGCTGCCCGAAAGAAACGTCAACAAACAGCTGTTACAGCTGGAAAGCCTGGCCGTCTTATGAATGTCACCCACTTGGTGTCACAGATAAAGACAGGCCCAACCCCCTCTGAATTATCAGAGCAGCAACAGAGGCCTGGGAAAACCAGGGGCTTCTATAAGGGCGTGGGACTGACATTTTCCCAGGCGAAAAACAATATGCTGCATAAAGCCAAGAAAAAAAAAAAAAGTGTTCAGGGGCAGTCGGATGATCCCTTTCTCCTTGGTCCCTTCTGCATCTGTCACGTCTCTTTACAGAGCAACAGCGGCATTCACGGAAAAGGCAGCTGGTCTCCGAGGTGGGTTCCTCCCGGAATGTCAGGGTCACCTGCAGGGTGGGAGCCGGCACAGTGTGCTAACGTGCCCACCTGCGCACACCCACACTGCTGCCCCTCCCGTTTCCCCAAATGATCCAGTTTCTGGGTTTCATTCCTGCGGCTGCTGCAAGCAGTGGACAGATGGACAGAGTGCCCCGTTCATCTCTTGCCAGAAAACAACTACTCACGCCACAGAGCCAGTCAGATGGTGTCTTCCCTGGGGTGCTCAGATGTGGACACCGAGAGCCAGAGAGTAGGGACCCTGTCCAGGTCGTGATGCCCACTGGTGACCGGGCAGAGAGTGCCCCAGGGCTAGAGTCCACTGCTAGAAAGGACTCCTGGGTCCTGCCTCTGGGGTCAGGCTCCAGGAACCCCAGAAGCCAAGCCGATCAAGGACCATTCCCTCTGCCAGCTGCTCACCCAAAGTCAGCCCTCCAGCCCACTCCTCAAAGACCCGCTGGGCCCAGGGGCTGACCTGCTTACACACTGGGGGGCAATCAGTGGTAGCCACTGCGAGGACCCGGTGCGGGGGGGGGGGGGGGGGGAGACTCCCCACCTTTTCCTGGTATGGATACAGGCCAATCCCCGCTTTGGGTTTAAAATGAACATTAGAATAATAGAAGTGAGTATTCAGGGGAAAGAAAGAAACAAACAAACAAACAAAAACCCATGAAAACCAGCCTACCCAGGCACCCGGGTAAGGCAGGGGGCTGAGAAGTACCCAGAGAGCATTTAGCAAATAAACAATGTATTTTATTAAGGAACTGAACTGAACAGGCAATGCCCAGTTTATAAAAGACTCACCAGCAGCCTGGCCTGTCTTCACACTGCATCTCTACCTCGTCTTCCCCACCCTCCCCTGTCCCTGCAGGGGGGTGGGTGGAGGTTCTTGATCCTGAAACGGCCCAGCCCTTTGGACTGACACAAACACCAAGTGCGATGATTTTTCAAGTTCCAAATAATCAACTCACAGAAAACTAAAAAAACAATTGTTTTAACGTTTATTTATTTTTGAGAGACAGAGCGACAGAGCATGAGGGGGAGAGGGGTGGAGAGAGAGCGAGACACAGAATTCAGAGCGGGCTCCAGGCCCTGAGCTGTCAGCGCAGAGCCCGACGCGGGGCTTGAACTCACGAACTGTGAGGTCATGACCTGGGCCCCAGTTGGACGCTTAACCGGCTGGGCCACCCAGGCGCCCCCCTAAAAATGTTTTATAGTCCCTCTGAAATCACTTGCCAAAAACCAGGAGGCAGCCCGTGAAGACGCCAGGAAATAGAAGAAAGAGAAGACTTTTCCCATCCCCCATCCTGACGTGGCCCCATGGTGACTCCGGTGCCGCCCCTGACCTTCAGCAGGTGGCCCTGAGGAAGGGCGTGTGTGGCTGTAGTCAGGGTCTCGCCTCAGCTCCCCTAGCCACAAACTTACACTTGGCACGAATCGCTCAGCCAGGCTTGCGGAGAATTTCCTAGGCTCTGTGTTCTTTACACGCGTCACCTCCTCTAACTCTCTTAGCAGCCCGAGGTCAAGAAGCCAAGTAAGCCCATCCGAAAACACATTAACTACATAAAAACAGAAAACAACCAGTGCTGGCCAGGATGCGGAGAAATCAGAACCCTTGTGCGCTATTGGTGGGAAGGCCAAACGGCGCAGCCACTGGGGAAAACCGTATGGAGGTTCCTCATAAAATTAGGTGAAAGTGGAATTACCCTAGGACCCAGCAATCCCACTTCTGAGCACAGACCCAAAGCAACGGAAAGCAGCAACTTGAACAGACACACGCAGACCCGTGGTCATGGCAGCTTCTTCGCAAGAGCCGAATGGTGGAAGCAACGCCGAGCGTCCATCTGCAGGTGAACGGATAAACCCATCCTGATACGTACGTACGATGAAATACTACTCAGCCTTAAAAGGGAGACCGATTCTGGCCCAGGCCACACTGCAGAAGAACCCTCGGGACATTACGCACGTGACACAGGCCAGTCATAAAAGGGCGAATACTGCGTGACTCCACTCGT
Source organism: Neofelis nebulosa (assembly GCF_028018385.1). NCBI lineage: Eukaryota > Metazoa > Chordata > Mammalia > Carnivora > Felidae > Neofelis > Neofelis nebulosa. Next base: position 1,545,922 of record NC_080794.1, on the reverse strand, counting down.
ATGAGGTACCCAACAGCAGTCAAATTCACAGAGACAGGAAGTGGCCTGATGGGGGCCGGGCGCTGGGGGAGGCGGAGGGGGGAATGAACGGGGAGTCAGTGTTGAATGGGTTCAGAATCGTGGTTGGGGGAAGGTGAAAACGTTCTGGAGGTGGACGGTGGCGAGGGATGCATGACAGCGTGAATGTTCTTAATGCCACTCAACTGCACACTTAAAAAATGGTTACGTGGAAATTTTTATGTTATACATATTTTACTACAATTAAAAAAAAAAAAATTCTTTTTTTAAGCCAAGTAAGGAGCACAGCCAGCGTCTGAGGCCGGCGTCTGGACTCGGAGCCTGTGGCTATCTTAAATGATGGGTAAGGCTCCTTCTTTCAGTGGTAATATTAAGACTCACTCTTGCGGCCCCTGGGTGGCTCAGTCGGTGAAGCGGCCGACTTCGGCTCAGGTCATGATCTCACGGTCCGTGAGTTCGAGCCCCGCGTCGGGCTCTGTGCTGACAGCTCAGAGCCTGGAGCCTGTTTCAGATTCTGTGTCTCCCTCTCTCTGACCCTCCCCCGTTTGTGCTCTGTCTCTGTCTCAAAAATAAATAAACGTTAAAAAAAAAAAAAAAAAGACTCACTCTTGAAAATAGGGTGAACATTTCTGAAATAGATCAGCTCCCACCGCTCTCCCGTAGGGTGACCGAATTCATATGTGGAAAAAAAAAATGTCATCTGTTTTCATGTTTTTAAGAATCTTTATCACTGGCTATACATTCTTATTCAGTTTGCGGGTTATTCCCGAAACACACACCTTTGTAAGGAATGCTGATGTTTTCCCACGAAGGCACAAAACCAGAGAAATAAGGATACAGCTCTTCCCAAACCACAAAGGATCCGGGAAAGCAGAAGTCTTGTTTGTAATTCCCTTTAACACCATTGTTCGGTAATCAGAGAGGAGAACCTCCGCATAAATTTAAATACTGTGTAAATGGGTTGTATAAAGGCACACGCTATGGGCATCACCTTATTTTGCGTTATGCTAAACGATTCAGACAATTCATTTACCAGGGAGATACACACAAGCCTCTCCCTGAGGAAAAAGGGAAGGGGGGGCTGGGGAGGAGGGTTTGTAAACAAGATGATATCTAAACACTGACACAGACAGAATCAGGCGTAGGAGGGGAAAGGATGAAACTGTAATACATTTGCAAAAAAGCCTCCCGCGGTGGAAGTTAGCCACTCTAGGAAAAGCAGACACAGACGGATGCACCTGTCATCAGAAGAACACACAGGGAGAAGAAAAAGCACTCGGGCTTCCACACTGAAACCATGACTCTTCCGATCTACCAGTCAGACCTTGGTGTGCCGAAACTTTCTAAATATAAAATATGTCCACGCTTAAATTTCACCTAATTTCCTCCTGCAAATATAAAATTTCCTAAGTTCTCCTCTCAATTTCCGAAATTTCCTCATTTAAACATATAAACTCAGAGAAGGGGAGTCTGTTTTAGAAAGCAAGGAAAGAGAAGCGTAGGGATGTGGTGATTGCCAGTGGTCGATGGTCAACAGTGGCTAGAAAAAGCCAGAAGCTTCTACTGGTCTCAGAAGACTGTAACTCCCTGAAGGCGCTCTCCGCCTCGGTCCCCAGCAGGTGCCTGGTCATCAATGGGTGAAGCAGGAGGGCGGGGCCACAACCAGAGAGCTGCAGACAATGACCCACGAGGTCACTTTTTTTCTATCAAGCGGTGCTGGGACAAAACCCAAGGAGAAAAAGGTAAAAGGGATGGGTGAGAGAGATCAGGATGAGGCACAGCTCCCTGTAAAAGAAATCACAACTTAAAAGCTAGGGAATAACCACAACATCGAAAGGCTTGGAAGGAAAGCTTTTTCTCCAACATCAAGTCAATCGAAATCCAAGAAGGGTGCGTTCCAATGTTCATTAATGAAGGAAAATAAAAGCGACGCCACATACAATGGCAATCCTGCATCACATCCTACTTTACCTCTATTCTCCCTTCTTTTCAGTGTGTCTAGTTAACTCGAGCTGGGCACATCCAGAGAGCCCAGCAGACCCCATGGGGGTGGCAGGCGAGGGAGTCTGTAGCAGCGGGCCCCCACCCCGGAGCCAGGAGAATTCAAATGACGGCAAGACCCTTCTGCAAAGAAGCCAGTGATTCACATCCACTCCTCAGCCTTGGAAGAGAAAGAAAGAGATGCTCCCCTCACGGCTAGGACAGCCTCGGGCCGGCGGCCCAGCTGAAGGTCACCAGCAAGCGGCCTTTCGGGTGGCGGCAGGTGAGGAGGCGCAAGGCCCAGCCTCCGCGCCTGATCACGCGCACTGCTGGGCGACAGCGCTGAGCACAGTATGAGTCAGAAATGGACTTGGCTCCCGGCGACATCCTCCTGCTGCGTCTGCCGCGCAGCACAGGCCCAGCCTACACTCCGTTCCACGATGGGGCCCACGTGACTCCTCTCCACAAAGCACCTGTGCCTCCTGGCACCCATTCATGCTGGAGTTAGTGATACCATCTGGCTCCACCCAGTCAACCCTGGAGAAGCCCCCTTGCTCCCCTCAGGAACCGGGTATTAAAGGGAAGCTCCTGGTGGGGAAGGATCCGCCTTTGTCTCAACAAAATGGTCTCTCAGCGGGGGCGCCCGGGAGGCTCAGTCAGGTAAGCGTCGGACTCTTGATTCAGGCTCAGGTCTCGATCTCACGGTCTGTGAGTTCGAGCCCCACGTCGGGCTCTGCACTGACAGTGCAGAGCTTGCTTGGGATTCTCTCTCTTGCCCTCTCTCTCTGTTCCTCCCCTACTTGTGCTCTCTCGAAATAAATCAAGAAGCTTAAAAAATAAATCAATAAACTTTAAAAAAAAAAAAAAGGGTCTCTTAATGTAGGGACAACCCACTGACCACTGGAAGCTGCTGGCTGTCATCCCCAGGCCCCCGTCTATCTGACTCACTTCCCCCGTGCACGAAGCCTGATGATAAAGGAAGCCAGGTCAAGAGCTGGGCTAGGCTGTGGGAAAAGCAAGACGATCTCAGTTCTCAGGTCGAGGATGTTCTTGCTGAATGACCTCGGACTAGATAAATGACATTTTACTTTCCTGGAAAATGGCATTACCAGAATCTCCTCCCTCTTGCCCCTCTCCAAGTCCTGTAAGGCTACAGACAAGCAGTGGTTGGAAGCGTCTAATAATAGCATCAAAGCAGAACACTGCCTCCAGGATTTCTCAAGTTACCCTGTCACGCCCGGTGCTCCAGAAGCAAAGCCCTAGACATTGGCGATCTGAAGAAAACACCTTCCTCTTTAGGGCTGAATCTACTGTGACAGGGAAGGTTGTGGGTCTGGGTCAGCAGGAGGTCAGGAGGCCGCTCTGTGCTAGAAATCACATCCGGAAGAGAACACGAGACAGGCCTTACAGACTTCACTGTATTTGGAAATGCGAGGCTAAATGTGAAAAGTACAGTTCACCGACTTGGGCCACAGGGTAGGGACCTTAACTCTCTCTCAGGAGCTCTGTGCCGGGGTCATCTGTAGACAGCTGGCAGCCAGACCCAGCGGCTCGAGGGGACGCTGGACAGAGAGACGAGAAGGAACGTGGTGTCGATGGAGTGTCTACGATGCGCCCAAGAAACGCCGCCAGGGCTTTGCACACATCAGCTCATTTCACTCTCTTGACAAGGCTCCGGGAAACATCCTTTTCACCCTTATTTGTTAGAAGAAAAAAACCGAGGACTGAAAAGATGGCACGGGTCGCAGACCCCTCAGATGATAAACGGCAGAGACAGAGTTCAAATTCAAAGCCAGACCGCAGAGGGTCCTCCCCGCCCCCCGCCCCCCCAATCTCTGCAAGGGGACAGGAGGAAGGGCCGACTTCCCCCTACAAGGCAGAGGCTGGCGGCTTCTGTGGCTTAACGCCGGACAATTCAAAGAAAGACCGGAGGAAGACACCTGGGCCGAACTCAGAGTTTCAAGGTCAGCACGGTGGAAATTCGGAGACACCCGGGCCGAACTCAGAGTTCGGAATTCGGAGACTAGCGTCTTCTCCGAGAAAAGCATCACAACGTGACGTTCCAAAGAGGAAACACAAGCCTCAGGAATCAGCGCGAGAGGAAAATTCTGTATTGGAGGAAAAAATGTGGGTGTCTCCGTGACTGCCTTCCTCTGCGGCCCTTACAGGTGCACCCAAAATCCACGCTGGCGCCTCAGGCTTGCATTTCCAACTCTCCCCCCTCAGCAGAGTCAGGCCCACACATCGAATGTCACCTGCTCAAAGATGCACGGTCTTTCCCATCGCGACGTCTCTGAAATGGAGAGGCGCCCTAAAACCGATGGCGGAACACGCTGGTCACAGCTTTCTTTTCTCTTAGGGGTAACGAAATAAATGATGGCGCCTCTTACAATCCGTAGCGCCTAAGGGTGAATTTTTGTTTTGTTTCATTTCGTTTTTCTAAGATTGAGTTTAACGTTAGAACGCTCTGAAGTTCTGTAACATTTCACCGTTTAACATTTAGATGATTCAAAACACTCTAAAGTGTCTCGTTGGAGCTTCGCAAGAGGTAGTAAGCCAGATAGGTTTTTTTTTTTAATTCCCATTCTTCTTTACTTAAATAAAAATGGAGAAACCGAGGCACACCGCTCGGTGATTTGCTCAAGCAAGTGGCAATACCAAGCCTGGGCTTGAATCTTCCTCAAGCTGGGCCCGCGGGGAGGAGCCTGGAAGTCAAGTGCAGAGGACAAAGGTCAGGATGCCCTGACGCCCTGTGAACTCACTGTGTTCTTCCCCAGCCCCGCCATACCTCTCCCTCCGGTAGCGAGAAGGGTGAAGATTCCAACCAAGAAAGGTCCCTTGAGCGGATGTCGGGGGAAGAGCTTTATCAATACAGATCATCACTGGCGTCAAAAGAGGCTGAGCCAAGGCAGCTAGTCCTCCCCACCCATCCTGGGACTCCTTCCACCTGGCCCCAACCCAGAAGGAGGGCAGGACAAAAGAGGGACACTTAGAAGCTGCTCCCCTGGAAACGAAGAAATAGTAACTGGCTGTGAAGCCTGTACCACTGGTTAGCTTCCTGCAGGGGAGGGGGAAATCAACTCACTTTCACTTCTCAAAAATACTCAAAAAGGGGCGCCTGGGTGGCGCAGTCGGTTAAGCGTCCGACTTCAGCCAGGTCACGATCTCGCGGTCCGTGAGTTTGAGCCCCACGTCAGGCTCTGGGCTGATGGCTCTGGGCTGATGGCTCGGAGCCTGGAGCCTGTTTTCCCGATTCTGTGTCTCCTTCTCTCACTGCCCCTCCCCCGTTCATGCTCTGTCTCTCTCTGTCCCAAAAATAAAAATAAAAAACGTTGAAAAAAAAAAAAAAATTAAAAAAAAAAAAAAATACTCAAAAAAAGGGGCACTGGGGTGGCTCAGAGGGTTAAGCATCTGACTCTTGATCTCGGCTCAAGTCTTGATCTCAGGGTTGTGAGTTCAAGCCCCTCATTGGGCTCCGGGCTGGGCACGAAGCCTACTTAGAAAAAATAAGTATAGGGGCACCTGGGTGGCTCAGCTGGTTAAGCCTCCAACTTGATTTCAGCTCAGGTCGTGATCTCACGGTTCATGAGTTTGAGCCCCGCATCGGGCTCTGCGCTGACAGTGCAAAGCCTGCTTGAGATTCTTTCTCCGCCCCTCCCCTCCTCACGCACATTCTCTTTCTCTCTCTCGAAAATAAGCAAACATGTAAAAATAAATAAGTAAATACATACATACATACTTGGGGCACGTGGGTGGCTCAGCTGGCTGAGCATCTGACTTCAGCTCGGGTCATGAGCTCATGGTTCCTGAGTTCGAGCCCCACGTCGGGCTCTCTGCTGTCGGTGCAGAGGCCACCTCAGATCCTCTGTCCCCCTCTCTCTTTGCCCTTCCCCTGCCCATGCTCTCATGCTCTCAAAAATAAATGAATAAAATTTAAAAAATAAAAAAAAAATTAAATACCAAATAAATTCAGATAAAGAGTTAAACACAGAAATCAAGCCAACACGCCAAACCAGAGTAATATGTAAGTAAATATTTATTTGAGTTCTAGATGAGAAGGGCATTTCTGAGGTTTAAATCGATGGAAGGAACCATGGAGGAAAAGACTGGGAATCTGCACATAGCAATGTCTCCCTGTTTAAAAAAGAAAAGAAAAAAGGGGAAAATACTACCCCTAGAAATAGACAAAGGGATGTAATCTGTAACCTCTATTACAAGGCGCATACAAAGTGATGGGGAAAAAAACGGGCTACAGAATCAGTTAATACACGCGGGAAGCTGTTGAATTCAATAGAATTAAAGTATTGAAAATGGCCATGTCTATCTCCCCTAGGCTACGAACAAAGACTCTATTTGCAAACGTTAACATTTCCACTGGCAAAGGTATAAAAGAGGCTTCTGGTCCAAGTATAGACTGGTTCGACCTTTCTGGAAAGGAGCGGACAACATCTATCAAAAGCCTTAGAAAGGTTCGAAAGTCTCTGACCCTGTAATTCCACTCCCAGGAATTTATTTGAAGGAAATGGTGAAAAATGCAGCCAAGGTTTGTGTAAAAATGTGTTTGTTGTTAAGTTAAATGACCAGCAGGGAATTAGCCAGGTAGACATATCCATGCAATCTTAATAAAAAAAAAAAACTTGTCAGATCATGTAAAAACACTTACGAGGTAGGGTTAAAATTTTCAAGTGAGGGGGAGAAAAAAAAAGGGAATAGGTTATTATTACCTCTAGTATATTAAGAAAAAAGAAAAGCAAGCTTAGAGGGAACCATGGCCATGGTGCTTATACCGATGGATGATGTATTACTCCTTTCCGCTTCCCATGGTCTTCTGGAGTTTTATCATTAACGTGTGGCCATTCTATAATGGGGGAGGGGGTGTAAGCACCCTCTCACCCCACGCTCAAGAAACACAACTCCAGAGCAAAGGGAGGCTGGCACAACAGGTGCTAGAATATTTCTAGAGGTATTCAGAAAGAAGAGAAACCTCTAAAACGGCAGGCCTTTATTCTGCAACAAAATGCTCAAAGTGTGGTTTTTTTCTTTAACATTTATTTATTATTGAGAGACAGAGAGACACAGAGCCTGAGCAGGGGAGAGGTAGAGAGTGGGGGAGACACAGAATCCGAAGCAGGCTCCAGGCTCTGAGCTGTCAGCACAGAGCCCGATGCGGGGCTCAGATTCACAAACTGTGAGATCATGACCTGAGCCGAAGTCGGTTGCTTAACCGACTGAGCCACCCAGGCGCCCCTCAAAGCGTGTTTTTAATCACCCGTTTAATTCTTTCAACCACTGGCTTGTACAGGATTCAGGAAACATACGAAAATTGCCCATTTTCATTGGAACGCTGCCGTCCCATACTTCTTTTTTTCCCACGTCAGCTCCAAGACAGTTTGCAGGTCACCGTGGCTCACTGTGGTGGTCCCTTCCTTAAGCCTCCTAATTTCATATTTACCAGCGAGACCCAGCCCTGAGACAAAACCAGAGGAGGGGGCCGGGCAAGCTGACAGACAGCTCTGCTGCCTGTCCCACGGACCCCCTGGGGGGGTCAGGCAGAAGGGGCCCAGGACCCAGAGGTCCCACGGGCTTTCCGGGCAATCCATGTAAACCAGGTACCCACGCCACAGGCCCAGCCAGATGGCCACCAAACCCCTCCTAGGAAAGGAGTCGAGGATGTTCTTTCCCCAGAAATCTGGTGAGCTGGTGGGTTCCTGGGTCAGAGGTCCTGACGTCCCCATCTCTGTCATACAAACCGGCTCAGAAGACGGTTACCCCAGGGACCCCACACCTGGACCAGCCAAGTCCCTGCGTTCCTAGATCTCTGGGGCTCACCCTCTATGTTTCCACTCCCATGAGAAACAGAAAACAGAAAGCAGTCGGGTGTGGAGGGAGCGTGGGGCTGCCCCCCCCCCCCCGCTGCCTCGGCCGCGATCCACCCAGAGCTCATCCTCCCCCCCACCCCGAGGTCCACCCATCCCCCCAGCCGCCATCCTGACCCAGTTTGCTGCTTTGCTGGTGGCCCACAAACTCATTAAAGCGATTTAGCCATCATCAGCCAAGCATGACTCTGAACACACGGAGCTGTCTCAGAGACTATCAAACCTGTCTAAGTGGAAATTCCAGACACTCTGCGGGGCACAGCAGGCAGGGGCTCCCTGCTTGGGCAAGGAGACAGGGTCGGCGGAGGCCCCAGCGGGCTCCAGATACAGCGTGGCTGGTGCCGGCTGGCTCCCCCCTGAGCCCCAAACTACCTCTATGTGCAACCGGTGTTCCTTTAGGCAACCCAGCCAACAGCGGGGGTAAACACAGGGCTCCTACCCCTCCCAGCTGGGCTCCCAGCACAGTGGAGCCTCTGCGTCAGTTAGCGAGAGCGCGCACAGCAGCATCTAGAAAGGAGCATTTAATGAGTGCTTTCCAACTGCCAGACCCCGTGTTAAGTGCTTTTCCAAAGCCACTTAATTTACCTAACAAGGAAAGCAATAGTGGCCTCTACTCCGCGCTGACAGTAACTACAACGGACGGGGAGATCACACACAAAGGGAACACCGCTCTGGTTGAAGGAACTTCTCAAAATCCTAACATGTGAAGGATCCGGAGAGGATTCTTGCACTTGCGGGTGGTAAGAGAAGGTGGTAGGAGAGTCGTTTTCAAATATTTGGGAGGTTTTCAGGTGCAAGACGTGGGAGGGCCAGGAAGTTCCAAATTGGTGGATGTCAACTAACCGGAAGTTTCAGAGGCACAGAGGACTTCAGGGGCTGTCTACCCGACCCCCGCACTTCACCAATCAGGAAAATGAGGTGGCCCAGACCTTTCTGCATGGCTCAGACAACATCCTGAGGCTGCTGGGCTGCCTGCTCAGAGTGTTCCAGCAGGAAGGTGGTGCCCGTCCTCAGGGATGCTGCAGAGGAAGCATCTGGACCAGACCAACTGTGGTCCCTTTCAGTTCTAAGACTCTGACGCCAAGTGAATTGCAGGACGCAGGCACCTTTTCAGGACCAGGGCGCGTGGCCACTCCTGAAGGACACTCGGGTATCCTGTCTGTCCTGTCTCCTCTCAAAAGGTTCAGATTTGTGGATTTTCTCCCCAAATAGCACACGGGCTATAGGATAGGAAAGACAGAAGTATTAAGAAATAGCAAAATTCACAGCCTATCTGCAGTCAGAATTTGGCTTTAAATCCTGGCAACATGATCTATTTTGAGCATGAGACAAGTTTGCTAATTCCTAATGAGCCAGATTAGAAACAGACTACAAACGAACAGCACACTCATCACAAAAGTATGAGAGTACCCAAAATACACCGCATTACTTATGCACCGCTAACAGCGGCATGTGGCCACCGAGCAAAAACAGTGTCACAGTGCTGCAGGAAGAAAGGGCTTGCGGAAGTATGACAGATCATCCAGAAAATCCTCTCTGCCGATTCTTAAGTATCCAGAACACGCCAGGCTGAGCTGCCCCGAAGGATGCTGAGGCGCAGGAAGTCCCGGATGGGGCAAGCACAAGGTGCTCTGGGACAGAGTTTAGGGGCACGGACCCAGATTTGGAAAGATGGAGGTTCAAGAAGGCTCTTCTCGGCTGGGCCCTTCACAGAAGGGGGCTCTGGCACAGGCGAGGGGGAATTTCAGGAGAACAGGGGTCTGGGACGCAGAAGGGGCTGGGAGATGCTTCCCTGTCCCAAACTCAGGTCCTCTGACCGTTCAGGCAAGGACACATCCAGAAAAGAGAAAGGTCTCACGTGGATGCCCCAAAGTCCCTTCTCTAAGATAGTTCCTGCTTTTCTCTGTCCCCTCCCCACCCGAGAAGCGGTGAGTCTATGGAGACAAACCTGGAAACCAGTGGTTCCAACCGCACTACAAGAACCAACTGAGGATCTTTATTGAATAAATGGGAACCACGGATGCCTGGGCTCCACGCCTTCCGACTGACGGGCACTCTGGGGGACAGGCGGGGCTCCACCAACTCCCAGGGACTGAGGAGCCCAGAGCCAGTCAGCCTGTGGCACCACAGCACCTGCATGACCCTGTCGATGCCAGGACAGCGAAAGGTTCTGCAGACCCCGCTTTTCTCTATGACCCCACGGATGCAATTCTCAAGCGCACCTGCATTTAGAACTAGCTGCATATGGTGAGTGGGGTGTGAGAGAGCAGCTATAACAGGAGGCCTGTTGGAAGGCAGGACAGATGGCCTCACGTGGGCTGGGAGGGCGCGAAGTCACAGCCGAGCCGCACAGTGGCCTCTCGGGGGCCCAAATGCCGCCCCCCCCGCCCGCCCCCACAGGCACTAGAAAGGACCCAGAGACCATTCCTGCGACCATCAGGCCTGCAGTGAGAAACTCCAGAGAAGAAAAATGACATCTGAGGCAAACGGCCCAGCTCTATTTGTTCCGGCACCCCACAAAGGCCACGGGGTTAATGAGTCCTCAGCGAGCACAGAGGGCCGCAGTCGCCCGCATTCAGGGCAGGACCACGAGGACACTCTGTCTTCGCCTGCAAAGACGCTCTATATTACACACCCTGGAAGCAACACTCTGGCAACAAGGAGTGAGTTATAGCACAACTAATTCACACCTGGAAAGAGTTCACGCAGCCAGCGGTATGCACGGGGTGGCAGACAAACAGCACTGATGAATGGAGAGCGTGGGCACGTCGCTGGGGACAATTAAGGCACACAGCAAGGTGCGTCGATGCATTCGGTTCTTTCCAAAAGCGGCTTCTTGCGAATTTTAAAGCAAACGATTAAGACAGTTCTCCAAAGCAGGTGAATACGGAAAGCCACCGAAATGAGCAAGGCGGGGGGGGGGGGGGGGTGCCACCAACGCCAGGCTTGAGGAGGGGTCTCTGACCCCGTCCCTCTTTCCAAACGAAACACCGCATGGCACCCAATGGGGGTGGGGGGGAGCGTTTGCTTTATGGATCTTTCTCAGGCTCTGGCGCTCTGCAAAATATTACCATCCATCCCGTTAACCGACCACTGGGAATATAAAACCCCCAGACTGAGCAGTTAGGTTGGAAGTTTACAACCTCGCGGCTTAGGTCTAGAAACCGAAGTCAGCCACGTCAATCCTCCCCGCTCACTCCCAGCCCCGAGGGGGAGAGCCGTCAAGCGGTGCCACATGTCATCACCCCCGGGGCGCCCTGGCTGGCCTCAGCAAAGCAGACGGCCTCTGCCCCCCTCTGCCCCGCGGCCCCCCCCCCCAACCCCACAAGCCGATGGCCTGAGGCCCTCGTACAACTCAAGAGACGGGCCTTTTTGGGGCCTGGCCCAGAGCGTGGCCATTGACGGGTCCCCTGCGTTCCGGCTCTTTGGCCTAGTGGTGCTGGCATTTTTCTACTCGCCTTGGGGTGGGGTGGGGTTTGGTGGCGGAGGGGCCTTCTCAAAGCATCCGCATGCATGAGGCCTCAGCCGCGGGCCCCTATAAACTAAGGTGAAGAGTCACGTGGTCCCGGGGTTGGCAGGCTCCTTCCTCATCCCATTCACGCCCATTTCCTCACAGCACCCCAGGAGCCCTTGAAGCCCACCCTGACCTCCCCCTCTGGACTATACACCTCATCAGGCACCTCTCTGCCTGCCCTACAAGATCTGGCCCTGTCGGTGCCCCCACTCCAGGCTTTGGACTATCCCCGCACACACCCCTCCAGGCACCCCGCTCGACTTAGTTTCCCATCTCGGGGTCTCTGCTTGGGCCGTCCTGTGCACACCCACTCTCGTCTGTGTAACTTGCCTCAGGCTTTAGGTACGGCTCAGGGGTCCCCTGCTCCAAAAGGCCTTCCAGCGTCCTCCCTCCCCATCAGTCCATTAAGGGTCCTTCCTCTTTCCCCTTGACCCCCCAGCCTTCCCACACCGCAGGGCCGTTATCCATGTACACGTGGCCTCCACCTACACCCCGTCCTACCCCTCTCTGGCGTATCTGGCCAGTGAAAACACAGACTTGATGGAAGGAAGGACAGACAGGAGGGGGAAATAAGAACTCTGCCGAAAATCCGTTTTAGAGGGATTGGCATACCTGCTCCAGTTCTGAAGAAATGATGATATAAAGCATGACGAGAGGTTTAAAAACAGCTTAACTTTTCACTTAAACGGAAGACTGGAATATCACTGGAAGAGCTCTCAGGATCTGGCCATCTGACACAGAGTTGCCTCGTTACCCTTCACACCCCAGTATACCTTGCTCGTTGCCTGGAGGCAGCTACTGGCCTGCTCAGAAGGCCCAGCTCTGCAGTTTACCCAAATCCAGGACCCCTGAGAAGATAGTCCCACGATCCCGCCACCCAACTTTGGTTTTGTTTTTTTTTTTTTTAATGTTACTGACCTTTCCATGGGTGCGATACCGCACAAAATTTAAGGCACAATCTTGGCTGAAAGGCTCACAGTCCAAACACACAAAGTAAACCTTTCATCTCACATTATTCAATCTGCCTTTAATTTAAGCCGCGTGATGCTATCAAACTCCAGCCCGGCCTGGCGTGACATCCTCAGGGAGGGGCGCCCAGCAAATTGCAGAATCTGGAGAACACAGAGACCTCTTACCAGCTGCCCTTTCTTTCTTTCTCCACGGCCCCCCACTACCCTGTACAACTTCCTTCGCCCCATCTCGGTTAGTTTGCTTTGGGGAAGCTGACGCTACGTTGGAGCTGGGTGACGGGTTACCGCATCTCTGTTTACAAATGCTCTAATCTGGTCCTGACTTCAAACTCTGGCAGTCTCCTTTGGAAGTCTACTGACTTCAAACATTTTTCCGCCAACAAGGCATAAGCAGGCTTGGGAAAGAATTCACATGTAACAAGAGTAAAGAATAACAGCTTGGTGGGGATCAGCGTACACAACACGTCAAGTCTTTTCAACCTCATCAACAAATAAAGCAGCTCTGAAGGTAGGGCTGTGGTCTGTTTGGGAGAGGAGGCCCGTGAAAACAGACGGGGGTGCAAATGAATGCTGTGATCTTTCAGTATTCGTACGATCGATTAGAGCACAGCAACCTACATTTAATAACCACACAGTTGGGTTCTCAGAGGGAAAGACCACGGTCCCGAATGGACCCTAACCTGTCACGGGGGGAAATGGGTGGGGCTGTCGGAGGAGGTCCTGCCCACCCTGAACACCCTCATTTGGGTTGCTGAGTTCACGGGAAGGACTCAGCCCAAAAATCAGTAGGAGGTTCCAAGATCCCGTCCATGCTTTCTCCAAGGACCTGAAGAAATTCTGTGTATTCTGGAACACAGGGCAAGCACCTTCCAGTCCCTCTAAGGGGAACTGGCACCTGCTTCCTTGAAGCACCAGGAGCCCTGCGATTACTCCCAGTATGTGACACTCACAGCTACTTCCCAACAGTACAACCAGAGGGACGTCTCATGCCATCGGCAGATCTGGGGAGAACTTCTAATTATATTTTCTTTGCTTTTTAATAAACGTAAACATTCCACTGGTGACAAGACGACACGGTAGCTTGGCCCAAGCCCAGTATGACCACAGCTTGGGTCAGGAGGGCTCTTCTCGTGGAGGGACAGCTCTCTCCGTGATGCTTACCAACAAACCAACACACCGAATTCTCAAGACCAAGTGCGTTCCCCTCTCCTAGTCCCCGCGCCTGCATCAACATTAAAGAGAAAAATATGATAAAAATTTACTGCGCGAAAGTACCTACCAAAACTTGTACTTAATTTAAGTCCATCTAACTCTATGCTGGATATTTCTGACATCATGCAGATCTGAGAACACCTGTGTTTCTTTTTAAATCGGAGCTAGACGTGTGAATTGTTTACGTCCCACCGGAAGTCCAAAGGGCAGGGACAAAATCTTTAGCTCATTTACATGTCACTGTGGGCATGCTTTAATTACATGGTGAGAGCTGTACTTTGGGGCCTACAAAGTTCACCACCAAACAGAATGACTAAGAAAGTATTTTTATGGCATGCTCACACTTTCAGAGTGCTTGCACAGTGTGGGTTTGTGGTTTGGTTTCTAGATCACATCTGCTCAGTGTGCAAGTCATTTTCAAAGCTGCAGATGCTAAGAAACAAACAAACGAGGGTTACGATCACGGGGCTAGAGTAGACAAAAGAAGGTCATTAAAATATTCTGTTTCCCGAGGCGCCTGGGTGGCTCAGTCAGTTAGGGGTCGGACTCTTGATTTCAGCTCAGGTCATGATCTCACGGTTCGTGGGTTCAAGCCCAGCGTCAGGCTCTGCATTGACAGTGTGGAGCCTGCTTGGGATTCTCTCTCTCTGCCCCTGCCCTGCTCGCTCTCTCTCTGTGTCTCAAAATAAATATTTCTTTAAAAAACCATTCTGTTTCCCACAGTACAGAAGGGCTTAAACACACCTGCTGCCTTATAAATACACACACACACACACACATTTCCCCTTTTCACGTTAGCAGAGAGCTAGGAAGCAAAAAAAAAAAGCCTCTAAGAAATGACATAAAGGTCTGTCACAATAGGGGCTTAGGCAGGACAGTCTCAAATGGGTACAAAACTGAAAAGAGGTAAGGGGGCCCGCTCCCAGAAGCCTAAAACACCTAAGAGTCTAAACTTAACCTTGGAGGCAACACCAATACGGGCGTCACTGGGTACAGAGGGGCTGTTTTCAGATCCTGGAACTCACACAGTGGGACTATAGGCCACCCTTCAAAACAGTCCCCTTGGCAGGACTGGCTTCCCCCAGAGCCAACGGCATACTTTTCATCCTTTAAGGCACACCTGATTTTTGGAAACAGCTAATAATCACTCAGAGCCGAGAGTAAAATAAATAGGGCAAACGATCACGTTCAGTAATTTCATTCTTGCTCAGAAACTCACAGTGTGTCCCAAAGAGCAAGTGCGATTTTCTCATGCAAGCCCGTGAACTAGGTGTTGGTGGCAATGCCAGAAGCAGAGCTCCACCGATGCTCTGAACAATGACAGTGTCGGGAAAGTGAGTGGGTAGCCCCTTCCCGAAAAAACATCTTTGAAGATGGCCCCTCCTCTGAATGCACACATGCTGATGAGTCTATGACATCCAGTCTCGTGATTTTACAGCCATCCCTTGAAACAGCAATTCGACACGTTCCCCAATTCAACGTAACCCCAAATAAGTTATGCTTAACGAGGGGACACTGGGCGCTTCAACAGCTAATCAAGAAAATCATGAACCACAACCCTGCAGAGACATTAGCACCCCCGTAGGTATGTGCCAAAGCCCAGAAGCGTGTACATGCATTACACATGTGCGCACACACATACACACACACACACACACACACACACACACACACACACCCCACAGGCTGACAGCGCATCCCCAAATCATCTTTAGTGGGTTTATCATAAATACAGATAATAAATTCAGTGTTAATAATAGCTGAGACCTTTAGGATCCTCTGGAAGAAGACACACACTCATCCCCCTCCATTGACTGATCGACTGTGGTTTTCTGCAAGAAAACAATGCATTAAAAAGATACAACTAAGAAACAAGATCAAGCGCCAGCACACACGCTAACACGGGACTTCCCCAGGACACCTGCTTCCCAATATTATGACTTGATAAAGTGTGGGTTTCACTGAGAGATCAGGTTGGGGGAGAGGTAGGATCAGTGTGCAGTCACTGATTTGGGGGCCTCGAGGCTTGGGACTCCCAGTTTGTAAACCCGGATCTAACGGAGAACAATTTTTTTTTTTTTTTAAGGCAGAGGTACGCCGCTTTTCTTTTCCCGCCAACTATGAATGAGTCGGTCTATCAACCTCTAGTTAAACAAATACACCTGCAGGAAGTGACAACAGCCAACCGACACTTGTGGGGCAAAGGCTCATGAGGACAGTGGCCCTCTGCCAAGCCCTGGCAACTGGGCTGTTTACAAGAGGCAGTGCTGCCCAGGGGTTCAGGGCGAACGTTAGGATCAGAGAGACCCGGGCTCAAATTCTAAGTCTCCCCGCTGCCCTTCTAGCCATGTGACCCAGAGCCAAGCTGCTATCCTCCCAATGTCCCCTTTACAGGAACTACATGAAATGCATTCCGTGATAGCGTGGGTCTGCCCAGGGCCACCGGGAGGACTGGATCTGTACGTTAAGTGCCTGGTGCAGTGACTGGGAAAACATCCAGCTGTTGTTCCTTATGGTGAGGTCACCAAGCCTCCTCCAGTGTAACTTTCCTCCACAGGGGACACGCACACAGCAGTAGTGGGTTCTAAAGGCGACACCGTCCATCTTCAACAGGATCAGGGTGAAGGGCACCTGAGTGGCTCGGTCGATTAAGTGTCCGACTTCAGCTTGGGTCGTGATCTCACAGATCGTGAGTTCGAGCCCCAAGCTGGGCTTTCTGCTGCCGGCACGCAGCCTGCTTTGGATCCTCTCTCCCCCCCTCTCTCTCTGCCCCTCCCCTGCTTGGTCGGTCAGACTCCCTCCCTCCCTCCCTCTCTCTCTCTCTCTCTCTCTCAAAAATAAAACTAAAAGAGGATCAGACTGAGACAGGGCACTTGCCCAGAACCAAAACGGATACAAGTGCTCTCCTGCCTGGCAAAGCGCATCCTTGCCCAAACCTGGAGTATGCAGAAACGGTGCTGGAGCTCTCCCCGCTAACCACGTAGCCCATCAGAAAAACGGATGAACAAAAGGAAGGAGAGATCCAGGGAGCTGAAACAGGGACTGAGGCAGAAGCAGAGAACACAAGAGAGAGGGAAACAAGGAACGGAGGAGGTGAGGACAGGGAAGCAGAACGGAGTTGCCTGTTCCTGCGCTGACACCCGGCTGGTGCTTCTTCCGGGGTTGGGAGCTGTTCTCCAAGAGTGGTTCAGGGACTCCTCACGTCCTCACGGGCCTCGGCCGGCCCACGGCAGGCATGCGGAGGGCTGCCTCTCCAGCAGAAAAGAGGGAAGAGCGGGAAGCAGACATCCAGATCCGGAAGCGGATCCAGACCCGGGTGGCGTCAGGGGAGGTGGCTGCAGCCCACCTGGACACGGGCTCGAGCTCACTCACTGCTCTAAGGTCACGGCCCCACGGGGAGCACCAGAGAAGGGCTGTGGTGCTGGCACGACACAGCACCATGGAGAAGCACCTGGTGTAAACCCACCCCAGGCAATGCTTTCAATAAACCTGGAGAGAGATGGGGCAGGGGAGGCAGGGGGGAGTCCAAACAAAGTTAACCAATTTCTAGCCTGGTGTCCACATCAAAGTTTGCTTACGAGCCATTCCGCCTATCAAAGAGTTAAGGAAGCCACTGGAAGTTTTCTCTTAAACAAGCGGTGGTAGGTGTGCCAGCACGACCCAGCCTGAGGCTCCGCCGTGTCTGGGCACGTCTGATGACCGGGGGCCATGGGCACCGGAGAGAAAATCTACTGGAAGGTATGTGTATAAGAGAGAAACTCTCCCTCCCAGGCAGCCTGCAGAAGACGAGAACAGTGACTCCTGCGGAGGGAAGGGCAGAAAAGGAGCTGAAGGAGCATTTCAACATCCAGCCTTGAGCCCCCGGGGTCTAGACGGTGGCGTTCCGCTGGCACAGCGACACTGGAAGAGGAGAGGCGTGTGGGTTCCATTTAAACATAGAACACAGTGTTCTGCAAAGACTCCAGGGACACAGTGATAGGGCTGGGCACGGGGGGGGGGGGGGGGGGGGGGGGGTTTGCAGCTGGGCAGCCCCAAGAGACGCACCCTTGGCAGGGACCTCGTTGTTCTCGGGAACAGTCCTGGCCAGGGCCGATTGGGGCGTAGGCAACATCCACAGGGCGGACCAAGACGTACAACGTCAAAAGGCTCTTCCTGAGCAGCACGCCCTGGACCGCTTAGAGCCAAATGGATGGGCTCTGGCAGGAGACGGGGGTTACTCCTACTATATAATAACCTCCTCCTAATCCCGGCTGGGAGTGGGGACCCGGAGAAACTCAGGTGTAGCCTTTAGAAACCTCTTGCAAACCTGATGAAAGATTGAGGCAGCAGGTGTTTGCATTCAGCCGTCCTATGTGGTAAGACGCACGCTGGGGGCAAAGCATCCAGAGACGGCTGAGCCAGATACCGGCCCTGGGACACTTACAGCCTCGGTCACAGAGGGGATGGCGGGGATAACAGATCATTGCAACCCGCGGTGGCTACACCTGCAGAAGGATCCGCCAGGTATCGAGAGAGTGTAGGGGAGGAGCATGAGAAGCCGGCTGCCCCAGGGCCCGGACAGCAGCGGTAAACATCACCTTCTGATAAAAGGAGCCAAGGCTCCCTGGGAAAATGGCGGATTCCGGGTCGGGGGTGAGAAATGCACAACGTGACCCCAGCAATCTTTTCATGCCAGGTAGCAAGACAGTGATCAAAGGTGACCAGGAGCCACCTAGAGAAGGGCTCAGTGACCGAGGCTGCGATAACTGGAACATCAAAAGGAATAAAAACTGTAATAAACTGAAACAGCTATTTGAATTTTTTTTTAGGTTTTTTTTTTTGAGAGAGAGCATGAGCAGGGGAGGGGCAGAGGTGGGGGGAGAGGGGGGGAGAGAGAGAGAGAGAGAGAGAGAGAGAGAGAGAGAATCACAAGCAGGCTCCACACTGTCAGCCCAGAGCCTGATGTTGGACTTGAACTCACGAACTGTGAGATCATGGCCTGGGCCGAAGTTGGATGCTTAACTGACTGTGCTCTCCGTGGCGAGATCCCGGTCACGTCTTGCAGGGTCAGGGCCACAGGTTGGCACAGTGTGGCCACAACGATGGCAGGAGCAGAGGATCCGAGGTAAGGAGGAGCCACGTAAGAAGCAAGCTCCCCACCGGTCTGCTATGGTCCAAACGTTTGTGTCGCCCCAAGTTCACGTTTAAACACCAACACCCAATATGGTGGCGTCAGGAGGCGGGGCCTCAGGGGAGTGGTTAGGTCACGAGGGTGGAGCCCTCCTGCCTGGGAGCAGTGCCCTCACAGAAGAGACCTCCCTTCCCCAGGTCCCCTCCACCAGGTGAGGACACAGCGAGAAAGCGATCTGAGAGACGGCTCTCGCCAGGGCCCGACCGTGCGGGCACCTGACGTCAGCCTTCCAGCCTCCAGGACTGCGAGAAGCGAATGCCTGCTGTTGCCCCGCTGTGTGGTGTCGTGTGGCTGAGACACACACAGTCCGTGCGGGCGCGACGGAGAAAAGCCGAGACTGGAGCCAGCGGGGGGAAGCTCGCTCACGCACAGCCCTTCCCCCACCCCGCCGCCAAACGGAGACTCTGATGGGGAGCCTGGCCACGCTTGTGGCTCAAATCCTACAGGTCACGCCGATGACCCAGCAGACGGTGGCGCCGAAGGGGACCAAAATGGAGGGGGGACCACCCCCAAAGGCAGGCCAACGGTCCCGGTCACTACGCGTGACCGACCGCCCTCGCCGATGTTCAGGCCCGCACAAAGGAAGTGGTGACGTGACACGTGACCGGCCCCGCCTGTCATTACTGATGCCGCACCACGTGTGTACCGTGACCAGGAGACCAAGCCAACGTTCCAGACTGGATGAAAAGGTGAGCTGGGGACACATTCCCTGGGGCCCGGTGCCGCTTCCATCCCAGAGAGCCAGCTCACTGGGTCACATCAGGACGCACCAGGTCAGCGGGACACTGACCCACGATCGGCCCAACCCTATTTCCGACGTTCGGGTCACCGCAGGGCCTGCTTGAGGCCAATCACCCTCCTCCTGCTGAGGAATCCCTCCCACCTCACTACCACCTAAAAATGACTCTTTCCAAGATAAAGAGGTAATCAGAGGGAAAATGTCAACATATTAACCTCAAACCTCACCCCGCATTTCACTGAGAAACAGTCACGTGGGCGGATCCCTCCGCGAGTCAGTCTGAAGCGACCAAGTGACGGCAGAGAAAGGGCAGGAGAGAGGACTAGAAACGAGGCATGAAATCATCAGGAAGCTAAACTGAAAACCTGATATTCTGTGGCCAGAAAGGAATCCTGGCGGCCCAGCTCTCAAAACCTGGGATCGCTGGGCACACGGTGAAGCGAGTGGGAGGCTCCCACTCCAACTGGAGCCGGCTCCGAACCTGAACGGAATATACGTCAAAACTGGCTTCCCTCAGGATGCCAATCTGCCACCCAAGGCTTGTAACACGACGACTCTCGCTCTGTCACACGGAGCGCCGCACAGAGACGAAGTCCTCCTTCCGCGGCCTCACCCTGTACGTCAGAGACACGGCACAGGCTGGCACGTGCCGCGAAGAAAGGAACCGGTGACTTGCCCTCAGTCGCGGCGACGGGTCAGGGCAGCACCGGAAAGACAACGCCCCCCTCCCCATCTCCCAAATCGGCGCCCCGTCTGCAGGCCCAGGAGCACCCCTGACCCCCCTCCCTTAAAGGCACCTTCACAGGGAACACGGCCTTTTGTCTCACCGGGTACCGACAAGCTCACGTCACTCCCTGGGCTCCGAAGGCCACGAGGGGAGAATCTGAACCCCCCACGTGCTGGCCACGGTGGCGAAGTCCCGATGGGCACCACCAGCCATGACACACTCAGAGCTGCTAACTAACCCCCCCTTGGCCATGGTCCGTGCCATCCACTCCCCCGCATGCGGTACGGGATGCCGCACCGTGATTTCGTTGCGAGGTTTTCAACTCTTGCCCAAGACCGTCGGGGGCCGTTCCGCGCAGGGAACGGCTTGCCCTCGAGGGAAGGTCACACCTCCTGGTCCTCACATAGCTGCCCCGGTCCCTTCCCCGGACAACTGCTTGGAAACAGGCCCCTGCTGAGAGCGGCCGAGCCCTGTGGCTCCACGTACAGACCGGACACAAACGCCAGGCCGACTGCGCTGTAAAGGAAGGAGAGGAAAAGAGCAAGGAACTTGGCGTGAGGAAGACTAGGGAGGCCAAGAGGAGAATGGGGCTCACCCTCTCTCCGGGGCCCCTGCCTCTCCAAGCTGGACAGACGCGGCCCGGAGCCAAGCGTCTCATCGGAGTGGATGCTCTCGGCCCTGGGGTGCTCCCCCTCCGCCAGATGCCGTGCTCCGTGCGCGGTGACCCCACAGGCCGCTTTCTGAAGAAGAGATGCCAAGTGCTGCCCAGACAAGCACCGCCCGGTCCTTCCGTCCAGCTGCCACCCAGGCAGCGCCTCATCAGCAGGCCCCACGGCACTGGAAGAGAGCCCCACAAACGTGTGCGTGGAAGGGCAGGCACGGGGGTACCGAGGCCACCCTTCGGTCTCCCCAGAGCCCCTCGCCCCCTCCCACAGCTATCGGGGAGGCCTCGGTGGCAGGACAGGATGCGGTCACGCTGGACTTCTTGTGAGCGCACGAAGACACCGGGCCGTAGCGGGAGAGACGCCTGCTCGGGGTCTGCTTCTGTCCTGCCTGACAGCCCCAAGCAGACAGCAGCCAGACCGGGGCCTCAGGGCGCTCCCCGCCTGGGCAGGCCCACGGGGGACGAGTCGCTGGGCAAGAACCCAAACCCGACAGCCCTGCTCCCGCGCGCCTCGCCCTCCCCCCCTCTTCTCCGGTCACCACCCCCACCCCACAGACAGGAGGAATGGCTCGTGCTGAGACCCCCGGGAGAGGATGTGACAGACAGTGCAGTCCCTGGGCCTGTGCTGCCACCCTCTCCCCTCCTCTCCACCTGCCTGTCGGTGCAGGCCAGGGAACGTCTCTGACAGACCTGGAAGCAAAATGCTTTCAGAGCCTTCGGGCTCCCAGGCGCCAAGGGCAACCTACGTGCCTCGGACACACGCTTGAAATGCAGGCACTCGGAGCATCTTCAGAGGGAGCACCTCCTTTCTTTGAGAAGTGTCCCGGCCCGTGCACCGGCACCATGACGACCCCCCCACCCCCACCCCGCCACTGCCGGAGGCACCAGGATCGGGCATCCGTGCTAAGCCAAGCCAATCAGTTCCTCCAAGGAGGTGCTGGCTTACACTCCACGCTGGGAGGCCGAATCCAGGATGAACAGGTGGAGGATTCCCAAGCCGGCAACAAGCCCTCTGCAGAGAGGAGAGCACAGTGACCCAGCGTGGCTGCTGCGGTCTGGGCCGTGACCCAGTCCGTGCCCTGGGCTGCTTCACCGTCCCGCTTCACCCCTGGCCTTCTGAAGCCAGGCAGCCTTCCTACGCTCAGTGATATGAGATACCCCCACATCCCTGTAAGAAATTCCCTTCTCCGCGTAAGATAGCCCTCAGCAGGCTGCTCTTACTTATAACCAAGAGGATCGTTTAAAACGGGATACATTAGGGGCGCCTGGGTGGCTCAGTCGGTTAAGCGTCCGACTTCAGCTCAGGTCGCGATCTCGCGGTCCGAGAGTTCGAGCCCTACGTCGGGCTCTGGGCTGATGGCTCAGAGCCTGAAGCCTGCTTCCGATTCTGCGTCTCCCTCTCTCTCTGCCCCTCCCCCATTCATGCTCTGTCTCTGTCTCAAAAATAAATAAACGTTAAAAAAAAAAAATTTTTAAATAAATAAAACGGGATACATTAAAAATCAAAGAACAACAAATACAGGCAGCTGGCATGTGAATCCGGCGGCCCTTCCCAGGTAACGCAGGAAAAGAACAAGAAGCATTTTGCACCCAAATTTCAGGTCCTGAGCTCCAGACTCTGCGTTCAGGGTACTTTTCTCTTTCCGCGGGAAGACCATCTTCCATTTCAATCCTGCATAAATTTCCACAGGGAAACAGTTTTCATTTTAAGAAGCTTTGGTTCCAGGCAACCCGACAGTTAATTTAATGCAACAAGCTAATCACGACGAGAGGCGGAACAGCAAACGTATTTCCATTCAAGGGCTGGCTCTGGGGTTTACGGGGAAAATCAGAAGCCAAAAGTTTTAAGCAATCCCTGACGATCTCAGCTGGCTAGAGGAAGCCGACCTGGGTCCCTGGGGGCAGGGCTTTCCACAGGACGGTGTCTTGGGCAGCCCAAGAGCACCATCGGTCAGAACTGAGTGGGGGGAGATTCCCCGTGGAACGAACACACACACACACACACACACACACACACACGCACATACATATTCTCAAAATGCCTTCAACTCTTCCATTATCCGCTTCTTCCTGGTAGCCACGTTTCTTGTATTCGAAAGCCCTGTAGTCTGCGCCCATGACCTGCCCAAAGAAAACTATATACCGTGGCCTCTTCCGCTTCTCCACGAAGGCCAGGCTCATGTCCAAACCCCTCTGAACTCATACTCAGTGCATCTGTATTCCTGGTCTCACTTAAACCGGAAAAGTCCCTAGAAAAATATGTTGGAGACAGAAACAAAACAAAAACAGAAAAGCCCAAGTGGGGGGTGGGGGGGGGGGACCCTCAGGGCTCAGGCAGAGAGGTCTAGAAACCAAATAAAGGACAACAGCAACGTGTGCAGTTTCTTGCGTTACGACTACGTCCAACACCCTGTTACACTCACTCATCCGGTCCTCACACGAGCCCTTGGTTACCCCCACTGCGTAAGAGGAGAAACTGAGGCCAGGTAACAGGGCGGGGGACAGACCCCAGTGAGCCATCCTGGGGTCACTCCGTGTCCTGCCCCAGGACGCCCTGTTCCCTGGAGTTCATGGCAACCCAGTGACTCAGACAAGAACAGCCCAGAATATTCTCTGCTCCATCCTCAGAACATGCACGGAGATCCTTTCCTTCCCCCTAAAATGTCCCTACCACACAGGAACACCGCAAAGGAGAGGTGAAGGAGGCAGTCACAGAGCTTAAAAACCACCAGAGCATTTAAACAACGAGCTACAGGCCAGACAGACAACCAGAGGGGCCACTCGGTTTGGAAGCCATCCAGGAACCCACAGGTCAGGGTTCACTGGCAGCACTCACCAGCTGCTCGGCGCTGGCATTCTGGGCAGGAGAGCCGCCCCCGGCCAGGGGGGGACCATCGCCCCCCAGTGCCTGCCAGAGGGCAAGGGGGCAGGCGAAGGGGGCGCAGGCCTCCCAGGCGGTGCTCCGCCGCGGACCCTGCTGCAGAAACAGAAACAGACCTGGGACGATCGGTAACCCACGTCCAAAACGAGGTAGGGGTCAGCACGCTTATGACACGGAGTCATTCGGCCTTCTGACTTGGGGGCTCACCGCCTGGCTCGCCTGAAGGCTCCTCCCTACGTGCGCCCGCATCCCACCACCCTGCGTCCCACGGCTGACCCTGTGCCCCGAGGCCTCCTGCCCCAAGAAGCGCCCTCAACCAGCCAGCCCCGGCCAGCCCACCTCTGCGCTCCCAAACCTGCGCTTCTCCTGCTCCCGTCCCAACACCGCACAGCCTCTGAGGCCCTTCCTCCTGCAAGCGCTGTTCCTCCCCGCTGGTCTCCACCGCACTGGCCCCTGCGAACCGCACGCACGGCTCACGCTTCGCCAGGAGGCTTCCTTGCTCGCTCCTGTCTCTTGTGATTACATGGGGGAAATGGCCCACGGTGTGAAATCGTAGCCACCAGGGCCACCCCGGCTTTGGGAGCCAAGTGGCAGTGTCGACGTGTGGCCTCCACCACACCCTGAAGACAACGTCCTTCTCTTTTGTTTCGAGTGTCCTCCCGGGACACTGGGCAGAATAGCCGAGAGGCTCGGAGGGAGCTTTGCACACCGCCTCAGGGCGCTCTCTTCCCAGCTCTCCAAGCCAACTCCCCGTCTTAAAAGTCTGGACCTCGCTGTTTGTCGTGTTCCCGCCTCCACCCACCACCTCTTGCCACACCTGCTGGGGGGCACCCACAAGCCTCCCACCATGGTTGTGGGTCACTTTTCCGCAGACCCCTACTTCAGAACCATGAAGCGCTAAGATTCGCTGGCATGTTCTGCCAGCTGAAAGATACTTGCTGAGCAGATGCCCTGTGCTGGGCGTGGGGGGCTGAGTGGGAGACGGGGAAGGTCATCTGGGGAAGAAAGAGGTCTTCTCACAGTAGCAAGAGCCCTCCTGCCTCTCCCTGGGTGCTCTGTGGTGTAGGAGTCTGGGGGTCTGGAGGCCCTGGGTTGGGGGAGGCAGGGGGCACCAAGAAAAACAGTAACATTCACTGTGCCTGGTCAAGACCAGCACTGAGCCTTTGCATGCACCATCCAAGGTGGATGTTTCTATTTTCCTCCCTTCCTAAACAAGGAAACCGAGCAAAGCAGGTCAGACTCCCAAGTCCACTTGCAGGCCAGACGCCTGCCCCCCTCACCTCCCCTCCCCGGAAGAAGGCTACGGGCTAGGCAGGACCAAGCCAGCCCCCAACCGCAAGAAGGTGGTCAGATCTAGTCACACTAGTTACCTAGCAATCTAGCTGCATCAAAATACCCAGATGGGCCCCAGCTGGGCGGCATGAGCTTGAAGCAAGAGGTGTGGGCTCCCGCCTGGGCAAGAGAATTCAAGGGGAGCTCTCCCGTCGCCCACCCCGGCCAGTGTGAAGGCAGCAGTGACAGAGGGGGCCCCAAGGGGGTGTGAACCTGGAAGGACCGTGTGGGGCTTCCTGCCCCCACCGCCCATGCCCACTTGGCAGATGCCCCTCCACACGCTCAGATCCTGGCCTTAAAAATTCCCAGGGTGGAAATAAACAGGTAACCAATTCTGTCAAGGAGAAAGGAACCAAGTGTCCTCAGAGATACAGGAAAAGGCTCTGGTAGTAGCAAAGGGGCGATTTATTCTAGGACGATGGTTCTTAACCTTGGCTGCTGATGTCCATCCCCCTGCCCCAGCAGACTGCGAGCCTGAACGAGGGCTGAGCTGGCACCAGGCCTTCCGTAGAAGCTGCCTCTGGGTTACGCGTAGCCTGGGTCACTCCTTGCTCCCTGTAGGTGAGTATGGTCTTGGCATACGTTATGCTTCTCTTGCATTCCACAGAGCCTAGGACAGTCTCTGAATAAACACCGGTTGGTTTCTTATGAATCCTGATGAATGATCTGCCAGTCAAAAGCACATCTCTAGGGGAGCCTGGGTGGCTCAGTCGGCTGAGCGCCCAACTTCGGCTCGGGTCATGATCTCACGGTCCGTGAGTTTGAGCCCCGCGTCAGGCTCTGTGCTGACAGCTCAGAGCCTGGAGCCTGCTTCGGATTCTGTGTCTCCCTCTCTCTCTGTCCCTCCCCCCTCATGCTCTGTGTCTCTCTCTCTGTCAAAAATAAATAAACATTAAAAAAAAAAAGCACATCTCTAAAAGAAAAGAGCTATCTTTTAATAAGCAGGGTCCATTTGGGGCATCTGGGTGGCTCAGTCGGTTAAGGATCTGACTCTTGATTTCGGCTCAGGTCATGGTCTCACGGTTTGTGAGATCGAGCCCCAAGTCAGGCTCCTTGCGCTGATATGTATGGAACCTGCTTGGGAATTCTCTCTTCCTCTCTCTCTGACTGACCCTCCCCCGCTCATGGGCGTACACACACACACACACACACACACACACACACGTTCTCTCTCAAAATAAATAAAGAAACTAAAAAATAAAATAAAAAATAAGAAGGGTCCACTTATCAGTTTAGTGTTAACACTCTGGTATCTAACCTGAGCAGTTTTCACCTGAGTCATTTCACCACTGTCTCTAAATGTCAGTAGGTCTAAATTTTATAGATGCTGGAATTTCACAATGTTGCAGCCAGAGTCGTGACCTAAATGGTAATCAAGCCACAAGGCGTACATGGGAGCCAGTCAGGCCGGGCCAGAGGATCCAGGTGCAACCCCTGATGGTTCCAGACATAGATACGTGTCGCAGAGAGGCTGACCGTGCAACCCCATGCACGCGGCAGGGGCACTGGCCCTCCTCCCGCTGACCACTGATGGGTCCCCTGCTGCAACCCACAGGGAGCCTGTGTGGCCCCAAGCCCGCTGCTGTAGCGGACCGCCCACCTGCTCCTCCCACACTGTGCCTGCAGCAGGAACACCTGGGTGTGCTCCCTAAGCATCTGGCCCCAAATCACCCCTCTGAGAAAGCCTCCCTCTGCAACCAGATCCCGTTTACAGGACTGCTGCGGCCACTTCTCTCGGGGAGACACGGATCTCAGGGCAGTGCTTTTCAACTGCCAGGGGAGGCCGGCAGTGGCGTGTGAAGTCAGTTCAGTGGGTTGAACAATTCCATGTGGCTCAGAGTGAGAGCTCCGGGTGGCAGTGAGCTTGTCTTCTGCTGTGCTTCCCCCAAGCCCGCATCCTGTGCAATGCAAGCCAGTGAGCCCGATGAATGAGCCTGTCCAGACCGCAGCCATACTCAGCAACACCCTTCGCAGCACTCGACGCTTTACACAGAGAACATCCACCTGTCCGCACCTGCGCGAAGAACGGGGGCCCACGACCTGCCCGAGGCCACAGAGCCGGCAGGGCAGCCGAGTCCAGGAATCCGGGCTCACAACACAGCTCGTCCCAAGAGGCCACCTCACCCTCGACCACCACAGCTCCCCTGGGGGACTGCTCAGGCTCTGCTTCTCTCCGCCCTGATCTTTGACTCTGCTTTCCAACACCTCAAGTCTAACGAACATCTTCTGGGAAGACTTTTTGCCTCAATTATTCATATAAACCAAACCACCTTCCAAAATTCCTGCTCTGGCAGCAAATGGAAACCCTATTTGGAAGTTTAAAGACCTCTGTGATTCTCTTTAATCAACAGCTTAAGATACACACACGCGTGCTCGCACGCATCGCACACACACGCGTGCTTGCACCCATGTGCGCACACACACACACACACAACCTGTGAGAAGGAACTACAATCCCTCTTTTCCTGACTATAGTCGCCTCTCAGTCTGTGCAGGTAGCTGACCGCCCCCCCCCCCCCCCCCCCCCCCGCAGAGGAAGCAACCACCTGCATTTATCAGCCACTGTCTGTGCCACTGCCACCCCTTATCTCCACCCCTGCCAGTCTTCTCACCACGACAGTTAGGTCTCTATACTCCCAGAGCACCCGTTCTGCTGACAGGGTGCAACCTGCTGAAGAGAATGCCCGAGGAGCCCAGGCTTCCTGGCACTGAGGTCTAGTTTCCAGAAGCAGCTCCTTCTTGTGCAGGCCTGAGCACTGCGTTCGGGGCTCAGCCCACATGGATCCACGGGGTGACCCCCGCGCATCGCTGCCACGTGCCCACCAGCAAGCCTCACAGATGCTGGGCCTCCGTTTTATCGCTGAAATTAGCGGGAGAATAATATTGCCTTTTCCGCGGTGCCGTTATAAGGATCAGATGAGACGGGGCACGTGACCAGGATGAACGCATGCATTGCATCCACACGGGAACACTTGTGCAAGTGAAAGGGAGTGTGTTAATCGCCACGCCGGGGCAGCAGAGCATCCTGGGACGGCCCAGGACACTGGCACGCGGCCAACCTACTGACTTAGCGAGAGGGACTGTTTAAATGAGGGCTGATGAGGAGGATCACCGATGCCTGGCTTACAGAAAGTGTCCGATCCTTGTTCATTACTGTTACGTCATCCGATACCCCTCTCGAGCCCCAAAGCCCACGATGTAAAATTCTCAAGAACAGGCATTAAACACAAAAGGCCAGCACTGAGGCCACAACCTCCGTGGCCGGGTCCCCGGACAGTGGGCCAATCACCGCTGGCTTCTGCAACTGCAGGGACACGGAGGCTCGGGCGTCCAGGGACCCGCCCCAGGGCCACAAGGACGCACCAGGTCCCCGAAGCAGGCACTGGGCCATTATCTCCACCCACGGCCATTCCTCGCGCTGAAACCTTTGGGTGATGGAACACCCTCCCCCCCAGGCCTGGCCAAGTTCACAGAGAGGAGTAAACTTGCTGCCCAGAGATACGCGGCTCATCCACGCGGAGAACGCAGAACACTGCTATCACTCAAAGTCCAGGAAACGGGGGAGATGGTGCCTGGCAATTCTCCAGTGCGGAGCCCTGAGCAAAAAAAGCTTGCATACCCGAGTTCGTGGAGTCTCCAAGTGGTTAATGGATAACTCTTGCACAAGACTGGCTTCTAAGAAGTCAGGCTGGAAGACCGGACGAAAGGAATCAACCGTCTCTACTGCGTTCACCCGAACCGCTATCGGGAAACGAAAAGGGCCGCCAACGAAGGTGACCGGGAAAGGCTGGAAGGACACGGTGCGTGCTGACACCGGCTACTGGGTTCGGTGGCAGAGCTACATCCGCCACTTAACTAGGGGTCCACCTCGTTGTCCAGTCACTCCTGGGGCGGGGGGGGGGGGGGGGGGGGCGGGGAGCAGCGCCCGGCATGTAAAATGGGCATCATCATCCTCACGAGCCAGTAGGACATCGATCCCAAAGCAGAGTAAAACACAGGTACCAGTCTCCCGTAAAGCCACAGTGTGATGACGGACACCGAAGCCCTCACGGTCGTATGCCGCCGTTTACACAGCTTAGGCGCTTCGCCTGCATGGACCACCAGGAGTTACGTAGGAGGCGGGTCAGAAAGAACATGCTCCCACAGGAGCTTAAGCGAAAGCAACACGGGGGTCACTGAATCGAGACACCATCAACTGTGGGGCACACCATTACTTTTCCATACCACTTAGGAGGAAAAATTGTATCAATTAAACCATGAAACACTGTCCATCGTGAGCATCCTGGTCTCAGAGATGTTAAAACACGGCGGGGGGGGGGGGGGGGGATGTGCATTTTAGAATTAATGAGACACAGTGTGACGAGGACCCCAGGGTGGCCTCGAACCCAAGGTCTAGTCCTCACTGGACAAGGTTCGAGGCCAGTTTGAGCCCACTAAGCAGTGGGTGTCCGGTGGAGAATGCAAGTTAATCACCCCTGGGAGCTCGCATGCATTCCAGACTCCCGGCGCCTCCTGCAGCGTCTGACTCAGTGGATCTGGAATGGGGCCTGGGGATCCTTTTCTCAAAGCTCCTCGGATGATGTGTCATACAGGCCCTGGAAGGGTTCCTGCCGCCCTCCAGCTGGCCCTCGCCAGCCGCCCCACTGCCATGCCCTGGGCTGAGAAAGTGAAGAGATGTTCCCGTGCCTAGGGCGCCCTGTGCCAGCCAGGGAAAAAGCCCGGCTAAACGAACAGAACAGGATCTGCTCGCACAGCGGGCCCCCTCCCTCCCCCTTCCGCTCTAACCTCTGGCATCGGGACGCATCTTCCGCGAGGGACGAGCCAGACCGAAGGTGTGGGTCTGTATCTGCAGTGCCATTCTGTGGCCCTCCCACACTCCCATTTCTGTTGCGTTTCTCATGCACGCTTTCTCCCGACTCTGATTCATTTTCTGACTATGCAGTTGCAAACCTCCATTTAGAACAGGGGGGGAACTGAAGGCGTCCTGTGTGGCATTTCCCTAAGTCAGCTGTGACTCAGCCTGGCAAAGCCCCAAGTGCCTTTACAGAGGCTTCCTTCTGCCCCTTTATTAGCTCAGCGAGCAGCCAGGACTGGTAATAACAGGCCAATCACTGCTCAGGGGCGCATTTGCCGCCCCCCCCCCCCCCCGGGACCCGGGGAGAGAGCAGGAATGCGGGGCCCCTTCCTCCCAGCTCTGCAAACTTCATTTACATTTTGAAGCGTCAGGGGACATGGGTATAGCACTCCAGGATTCCTGAAGCCTATTAAGAAAGGAGAGCCAAAGTGGGTGGCGAGGGCACGAAGCAGCTCCAGCCACCTGTTCCCGCCTCCCACCCCTACTCGGCACACATTTTTTTATGACTCAAGGTATCCAACGAGGCAGGGGTTTCAAAGCTTCCCATGTCTGATGCTAGAGCAGCAGGGGGTTGAGAACCCGGATCATCAAGCTACAAGGACAGCTACAGCCCTCTGACGGCCACCAGCTGGTTCTGACAACCCAATGTACCATGGGAGGCGAGGGATTCCCTGGCCGGCCATGCCTCCCAATTCCCCACAAGACAGGATTTCAGGTTTTTTTTAAGAGAGCGGTTCCATTAACGAAGCTTTGGGGAAGGAGCCAGGGTGACGCTGGGTGAGAGGGCCCCTGTGCCAAACGGAGGCCAAGCCCATCTGCCCTGCCTCCCGGAGCACCTCCCGGCTGCCCCAGGGCCACCGGCTGCAAGGGGTCTAGCTTCCCCATCCCACATCGCGGGGGAACGAGAGAAGCCAAGGGTCCTGGGGTCAGAGGGAAATGCAGCTCTGTACCGAACAGGAACGCAGGGCGGGCCCCGCGTGGGGAGCACACAGTGAGCACGGATCAAGTCGACTCGTTCATTAAACCCAACGCCTGGCTCTTTGGGGCAAGCGCTGGCACCCTGAGTAAGGAATCGTGCTGGAGAAGCGCGGCGTCACTCCGGGAGACGCTGGCCAGAAATCAGCGCGAGGGCAGGTAGGAGCGACTCTCGCGGAGGAAATGACCAGGGAAGGAAAGGAATAAATAACGAGCCATTACCTAATAAGGGGTTTGTCTACACCAGCGAACTTGTTCCAGAACCGAGGCCAAAATCAGGGTTAACTACCACAGTGCCTACATGATCATTACGCGTTTGGGGGTTTTGGTGTTTTATTTTGTTTTCTTTGTTTTTTTTTTTCTTTCTTTCTTTTTTTTTTTTTTTTGTTTTTGTTTTTAAGCCACCTACTCTTCTCCTAGGAGCCACAGAGAAAATCCTGCAAGAATCTCTTTCCTGGAAGCAGACACGGCCTTGAGACCCCCAGTGATATAGACGGCCCCTGCAGTCCACCCACCTCTGCCCCAAACCCCACAGGAGGGAAGCCCACTTGTATTTCTTCTCAGCCCAGCGGCGGAAGACGGAGGCCTGCTCGTGGCTGTCGACGGTCGTCCAGGGGAAAGGCGGCGGCTGCCGGAGAGCATCTCCGGGCTCAGCCCAATTCTCACTCCACAGAAAGTGATCACCTTCGCACAAGGGCTGCACAGTCACTCATATCCACGGCCAAGAACAAGACAAACCAAGGTGAAGGGAGTAAAAGCCCCATTAGGTCCCACGATGTGCAAAGGGAGATTCCACCACTGTTATCAACATCCATTAAGGGGATCTGGGACTCCTTGAAATCTAAGGAATGATTACTAAAACATGAAGGACCACAACCCTCTGCCTCTGTAAATAGCTCTTTCTAGCAACTGTTTTTCTGGACAGCCTCGCCCAGGAGGAAGCAGAGGCTGTTGACAGTTTCTCTAAAAACGGACTTGACTTGTGCCCCTTGCGGCCGAGTGCTGTGTCCCAGGCACCGCCTCAGGGAGACCTAGGTCCCAGCCTCAGCGTGACCTGCGGAAAGCAAAGTGTCACTACTGATCCCACGGAGGGAGGCCTCAAATACTAGCCCTCCCCATGCCACTTCTGAGTAGTCCCCACCCTCCTCCTGGGCCCCCCCTCTCACCCCTGCCCCCCTAAGTCCCTTGGCGTTTGCACCGTCACGGCTGCTGCGATGTCAACCAAGCCTCTCTCTGCCACCTCCCCAACGAATCTGCGTTTCCCTCCGCGCCCACGACAACAGCTGGCAGTGACTCAGTTTACTCTTTGAAAAAGAAGAGCCACACGCCGCCCGAGCCCTCGCGCCAAGCGCCTGTCAGTCCGACCAAGAAGCCCGCGCAGCCTTGTGTCAGATCGGCGAGGAATTTCCACCTCGCTCTTCCAAGATTCCGAACTGGGTCCAAACGTTCCCCCACAAAACCGCATCGGTCCCAAGCTCTTCCGGAAAATAACCTGGGAGTTCCCAAACCGGAATGCGCCCACTCGGGCTTATACTTTCAGAGAGGCACTGCTTCACTCTCTGAGACCAAAGTCACGGATTTATCTTGAAGCTGGAGTTACCGTCTCCAGCAGGAGCTCCCCTGAGCATGCCCCACCCCTGTGTTTAGAGCACGAAACCCGCGCTGCCAGCCAGGGGCTCCCGGCTGCCCGGCGTGCCCAGCCGCAGTCGCTCTAGGGAAAGTAAATGGGCACATCTGCCCTCAAGGGGCTTCGCCGGGTCTCCCCTTTCCTGACATTAAAACAGAGTCAGGCTTGTTTTCCAGGCAGGAAAAATGCTTCCTCTAAAAGAGGAGGAAAAGTTTTAGAACTTAGTAGCACCTAAAATTCGCTCCCCTCCCCGATAGGCAATCTGTCTTTGCACTTGAACGCAATGCGGACGGCTCACCAAGAAGGGCAAACAGCACAGTAAGAGCGTTCGGGAACCGAAGACAAGAGAGGCTAATTTTGGAGGCAGCAATCCACTCTCCAACCACTTCCGGTGCTCCCGTCTGGCAAAGGGAGGAACAGGTGAACCGTCCCCCAAATCTCCCCTATGAACCTCTCCCTACGCATCAACCCTTTACCCCAGGCCAACCAGCCCCCAAGTGCCAGGAGAAAAGTCCACATCATATAGCTTCTTGAGGGAAGAGAGGGAGCTTCTCAGGAAGAACACACACAAAAAAAGCGGGAACGATAATCCATCACAGATTCACAGAACCCAGAGTTTGACTTGAGACTTGTGCTCTCCCTCCATCACCCTTACGTTGTTTATTAAACATTTACTCCTGTTTATTAAGCAAGTACTCCAGAGTTTGGCTGACCAGGACCTGAAAACCTATGAAAACACCCTCAGGATTGTGTCAAGAATCTTTTAAGTCATCTGAAAAGCACCCGTTTTATCTGTCTTGACAAACTGGGGACATACTCTGCAGGCTTAAGAATTTCAGCTCAACACACACACGCTGGCACCTGACAGATTCAACGGCAGGCAGACGTGTCTGGGAAAATGGGTGCGCGAGGGACCAGACCCAGGGAGCACCTGATAGGGGCTGACCACAAGGGCCAAAGGGTCACAGCCGCTCAGAGAAGGAAAGGCTGGTGGACGTGATGGTGCAACATTTATTGCGAAAGTCAGAATTACAGTGAGGCGCCCTTGGCGTTCAGCACGTTCAGGAAGTGTCGGGGGAAATACACACACACACATACAGCTGACCCTTGAACCACACAACGGTTAAGGGCACCAACCCCCTACAGAGTCGAAAATCGGAGTCTAACTTCAGACTCCCCCCAGATTTAACTATTAATAGCCTACTGGTGATTGGAAGCCTCACAGAGAACGTAAACAGTTGATGAACACGTCTTGTCTACGGTTTAGGTATCACGTGCTGTATTCTTTTTTTTTAATTTTTTTTAAATGTTTTTATTTTTGAGACAGAGAGAGACAGATCATGAGCAGGGGAGGGGCAGAGAGAGAGAGGGACACACAGAATCTGAAGGAGGCTCCAGGCTCCGAGCTGTCGGCACAGAGCCTGACGCGGGGCTTGAACTCACGGAGTGTGAGATCATGACCTGAGCTGAAGTCGGACGCTTAAACCGGCCGAGCCACCAAGGCGCCCTTCACGTGCTGTATCCTTACAATAAAGTAAGTTAAAGAAAGTGTTAAGAGAATCAGAAGGAAGAGAAAATACATTTACATACTGCACTGTATTTATCGGGAAAGATCTGTGTTATCAGTGGACGTGAACAATTCAAACCTGTGTTGTTGAAGGGTCAACGGTACATACACATGGAATGTGTGTGTATGTGTGTGTGTGTGTGTGTGTGTGCATAGTTCCCCACACTTCCTAAACACTTGGGGTGTGTGTGTATACATTATGCATGCATATATGTATATTCCCCCACTTCCTAAATGCATGTACATATATACGTAGGAGTATGTGTGTATGCAGACTTACACGTACACGAACACACACACACACACACACACAGATTCTGGAGTGAGGCAGCCTTGCATGTTAATTACACCTGTCGAACTGAAGAGCACTGTGACTTTGGGGAAGTTATTCAGCTCCCTGTGCCCATCCATTTGTGGAAGCAGGTCAGTGATACCCACACCTCACAGGATTTGCGATGACAGAAACCCTGGACGCCCCCCTGTGCACGGCAGCAGGTGCACAGCAGGTGCAGAACCAAGGAAGTTTCTCC
This sequence comes from Neofelis nebulosa, assembly GCF_028018385.1. NCBI lineage: Eukaryota > Metazoa > Chordata > Mammalia > Carnivora > Felidae > Neofelis > Neofelis nebulosa. The sequence goes on along the minus strand of NC_080794.1, from coordinate 1,511,284 downwards.
AATGTCCTTTGCAGCCATTTGAGGAATATGAGCTACCCCTTAGAATTTGGAAAACTGAGGCACGGAGTGATGGGGCAAGTTGCCTAGAATTGTAGCAAATGAAAACCGCTTCCCGGGGCGCCTGGGTGGCTCAGCCGGTTAAGCGCCGACTTCGGCCCAGGTCATGATCTCACGGGTTCGTGAGTTTGAGCCCCACATCTGGGCTCTGTGCTGACAGCTCAGAGCCTGGAGCCTGCTTCGGATTCTGGGTCACCCTCTCTCTCTGCCCCTCCCCTATGCGCTCTCTCTCTCAAAAATAAACATTAAAAAAAAATTTTTTTTTTAATTACTTCCAGAACTTGACCTTTCATTTTGTAATCACTGATTTAGCAAACAGTATGTTGAACTCCTACTCTTCACCACAGACTGCATGAGAAACTGGGAGAAACCATGGGCCATGCCCTCCGGACACCTAGGTCCTAGAGGACAGGAAAGAAATACTATTACCTAAACATCCACAGGGTCTGGGACACCAGGCCATGGAGAAAGCAGTTCCTTAGGGTCGGACATCTCCTAACCCTGGAATAGAAAGAAGCTGAGAGGGGCGCCTGGGTGGCTCAGTCGGTTGAGCGTTCGACTCCGGCTCCGGTCACGATCCCGCAGTTTGTGAGTTCGAGCCCCACGTCAGGCTCTGTGCTGGCAGCTTGGAGCCTGGAGCCTCTGTCTGGATCCTGGATCCTGTGTCTCCCTCTCTCTTTGCCCCTCCCCTGCTCACACTCTGTTTCTCTCTGTCTCTCAAAAATAAATAAACATTTAAAAAAAGAAAAAGAAAGAAAGAAGCTGAGAATGACAGCAGCAACCGGCCCCTGGCAGGCACCTGGCCCAAAGGAAGGACGATGGAGCCCTCTTGCCTGGGTTTGCAAAGCCATCTGCAGAGCCAGATGGAGGGAGACTCCAGGAACTCCTGGCTGGCAGCCTCACAACATGGGGGAAGAAGAAGTGTCCTTCTAGGAACGAAGGCCAAAATGCCATTAAGCTATCCACAGTGAACCCTCCGAGGGCAGGGGCAGTTGCCAAGAAACAGGCAGGGCCCGTGGCCATGGCAGTATAACATATGGTACCCCCAAACCGGGTTTCCCTGCTGGCATCTTCAGGGCGTCCCAGCTTGGGACATGTGAAGAGCTCTATCAAGGGGAGAGACGTCTTCCTGGTGAGAGCTACCGAGCTGCACGGACTTGCTGCAGAGTCACGAAACATACTGATGGATTAGCGCTTTCGAGAAACTTGCAACAAAGAATGTGTCTTAACTCCGTTTGTTGTCCTAGACCCCCAAGACATATGACGTGACACGGCCCTGCCCCGCACCCCCCGTCTGGGGCTTGGAGAACTCCAGCATCGCTGTGGTAGGACAACGGGATAGCCTTTGTACACGACTGGGGATTAGCAAAAGGGGCAAAATGGTGCCAGTAAAGAAAACAAACCTGGGCCAGGGGACACGAAGACTGCTCTCGGTCCACAAGCAGGCCCAGAGCACAACGTGGCGGGCGGCTTGTGCTTTGCAGAAACGTCAACATCAAAGATGCTCAGGAGGATACGGGAGGATAAGGAAGGCCAGCTCTTCCGAGAAAGCAAGTGAAAGTCTACAGTGAGATGGCGACGCTCAACATGAAAACTCAAGGAATGACGGATGCGTGACACCGTATCAGTTAGACTTTCTAGCCAATCTCCCAGACTCACCGAGGAGTGAATTCCCCCAAGCCTCATGCCACATCTCGGGCAGTCCATGGCATGCAGTCAATAAATAAATATATCCTAGAAAGGGATACAGCAAATCCACAAGACGTCTGGGTGGCGGCCTCAATGCCTATCAACCCGGATTAATTTTTGTGGCCCTGGGAGAGTCTTTCCGGCTAGGGCCAGCCCCCAGAGATCCCAGCAGCCTCCAGGAGCCTGCAACCCTCACAATGGCTCAAATATGGCATGTTGTGGGAACTTCTCACTTCGGGTCAGGCTGGGTTACCACCAGGGTCAGGTGGTCCAACCCGGCTAATCACTGGGAGGAAGGACAACCGAGGCATAAGGTAGACACCCAAGTTTGGAGAGGGACGGGGTTAGCCCAGTCCCCTAACACTCCTACCCTGAGCTGGGCTGTCGAGGTGTGTGGTGAGCGGAAGCCAAGTGGCCGAGGACAGGACGTGGCCCATGTCCCTTCTCAGAGCTGCTCCCCTCCCCCACGTCGTGAGGGGCCCTCCTGACTGGGAACCTATTCTTCAGAGGATGCCAGGCCCAATACTCCCAGCAGGACACTGGTATGCTATGGGGGTCTGGTACCTCCTGCCACATTAACTCTGGAGAAAACACACAGTATTTAGATATGCCTTCGAACCTCATCATCCCACAAGTAACCCCTTATAGTTCAACTCTCTGCTGAAAAGTGTAAAGGGCTGGAAGTTTCTAGAAAAATGCAATTATAAATGGCCACTTACCCAGAATGCAAACAAGGAAATTCAGAATTTATTGTGGTGTTGACTACTAACATTTATATACTCTTTTAAACAAGGGATACTCCTAGATATTAACTCATATTTTTTTATCTCTGAAACCAAAGTAGAATTTGCAGCGTTACTGATTTTATAAAGCCCGACCTAAAGACTCAGATGCAAGCGTTGCCGTAAGCTGCCCATCAGGTAAGTGCCATACATGTTACCATAATTCTCTACTAGTTAAAGACATTTCAAAGTTCCACAATGCCAAAAATAGATGATTAGTTCATTTTTAAGCTTAAAAATGTAAGGAACATTATTTACAACAGCCAAAAGGTAAAAGCCACCCAAGCGTCCACTGACAGATGAACCGAAAACGTGGTCTATATCCACGCGACGGAGTATTATTCAGCCTTACAACGGAAGGGAACTCTGACCCCCACTACGATGTGTGTGGACCTCGAAGACACTAAGCTAAGTGAAACACATCAATGGCAAAAGGACAAACACTACACAATCCCACTCATACGGGGTTCCTAGAGGAGTCAAACTCATAAAGACACAAAGCAGAAAGGTGGTGGCCGGGGGCTGGTAAGGGGGTGGGAGACTGGGAGTTAGTGTTTCATGGGGACAGTTTCACTTTTACAAGACGAAAGAGTTCTGGAGGCCGATGGTGGTAAGGGATGCATGACAACGTGAGTGTACTTAGTGCCACTGAAATGTACACTTAGAAACGGTGGGAGAGGAAATACACTTGGTTTGCCAAAGAATGGTAATCTCAACAGGATAAAAATTGTATCTCCCAAACGAAGTACCTGGTGTCTTAACAATCTGGGTGAAGCGTTCGTTAAATTCGGAGTCTGGCGGGGAAAGCTCCTGAGGTCCCCTGTGATCCCGGGTCTGAGCTGTGCAATCTCAGACATGCCCTTTCTCTCACTCTCCATTCCCTCCTCCCAGACGTGGGTTTGGACAGTAACTCAGTATGATCCTGATGTTCTCCGAACAAATTTAATAGGAGGAGGGAATCATTCTGTTTGCTTCTAAACAAACCATTCAGACAGAAATGAAGGAATTACTCATTCTGCAGAATCTTTTTACCATCTGTTGCTGAAGGGAAGTCTTCACTGAATGGGAGCCTGAGCTGGAGGACCTCAGAGTGAATTAAACCCAAGGAGGAAACGTGCCTTCCAGGTTTCGGGTCCCGCTGATTCTATGCTTATACAGAATTCAGGCCAAATGGGTTTTCCCCTCGAGAAGAAATAAATGAAAGGACTACTCTTAAGGAGATTCGACCTGGACAGCAGTTCCCAACCTGGTACCCCTGCCCCCACCCCCACCCTGGGGCCGCTAAGGATTACAAGGAAGAGGCTGGAAAACGGAATTAATTATGGATCAAGAAAGACTTTTTTGCTTAATGGATTAAAAAAAAAAATCTCTTAAATAAGACGAGGGTCAAACGCAGAAACATTTAAGAGGTCCTGGAAAGGAGGACGGAGGGCAGGAAGGCTGAAGAGGGGCCCTCAGGACATCCTTTGGCCCCCTCAGTGATAAGCAGCCAGCATTTTCTCCTCATCACCCTGCCTCTCCTGATTCCCTTCGACAAGACATGCATATTAACAACTATCACATTTGAATCGCTTAAGCAAATGACTAAGCTGCATTGATAAGGAATCCTTTAGTCATAATTATCACAGATAAGTACATATTTAATATGCTCGGTTTCAGTAATTAAAATCCGAGGGGAAAATCTTCTATCGTGGCTCAAGCTGCACTGGCAGGTTCTAGAATGAGAAGAGCCACAAACTGGAGCTGGCCTGGCTCAGCGAGAAAAATCGTGACGGCAAATATGGAGCTCGCGGCTCCCCGCTCCCCAGCCTGGGGTGGCTCCGATTACCTTCCCGCACAAAAAGTCCCCCTCAAGTGCAGTGGCTCAGACGACGACGACTGATGGCATCTCGGGGCGTTCTGGGTCACCTGGGCAGCTCTCATAGCCCACCGGCGTCACCGGGGTGAGGCCACAGGTACCTGGCTTAAGGGGTGGGTGGCCTCTCTCACCTGAGGCCTAGGCCCGGGGTTCTCCTGCATGCGGCCTCCCCCCCCACCCCCAGAGTCTCCTGTCCTCCTGACAGCTCCCCAGGGCCTCCTGCATACCTAACACAGGTTAGCTTCCACATCTGAATCCGTTTCATCTATGTGGGGAGATCGCCAGCCCCCTGCAGACCTGTGGGGACGATTCACAATCACCTAACGGTGACTGGTTAGTCCCCACCCGCCTGGCTCTTTATCTCCTTTTCCTAAACTGTTTGGCTCTCTTTCTCGTTTGGTAGTTTTTAGGTCCACTACACATATGCCTTTTAACATCAGATGTTTTGGGAAAGTGTATTTGAGTCAAAAGTAACACTGTTATTACCCGCCCCCCCCCCCCCCATCTACTAAGTGATGGAACTAAGGCTCCATAACAGGTGGCGCAAATCACCCGAGTTTACATGGCCGATAAACGGTAGAGGGTGGGTTCAAACCCATTTATCAAGACTGCCTTCTTGGCACCCCCTTTGTGCTGCCTCTCAGGAGTGAAAGGATACACAGGATGAGGGGTGTGGCCAGTGGCGCACCCCTCCTGCCCGCCCCCCGCAGGTCTCACCCTGGACTGGGTCAGAGCTATAGGAGACGGGGCTCTCTCAGAGAATGCCTTTACCCAGCAACGAACTCCGGGCCCTTGTTTCAGCTTTAGGTGTTGGCCTAAACAAACGGCTCCATGTGAATCCCTGCATTTGGTTTCTGATATCCTTTTCCCCAACCGACACTATTCATTAGGATGTTCAGTGACCTTTCAAGTCCAGCAGATCAGCAGGTTCTTACGAAGTGTAAAGGCTATGAACATGTTGGTCGCTCACAAGGAAGGGCTTCGTTCTATTAGAAAATGAGGACTATATAACCCAGCACGCTTCCTCTGGCTACCGAGATACAACTCTGTGTTCCACTGAAGGAGCTTCCCTCGGTTCAGTGTCAGGAGATGTGCTAAAAAAAAAAGTGCATGGGACTGCTCTCTTAATGGGGATCATAATGCCTGCCAGGTAGGATTCTGTTGGGGGTTAAACCCAACACAGATGGGCAACATCTAACCAGAATCTGGCCCAACCGAGATGCTCGATGTTCATTCCCCTATTCTCCGCACTCTTCTATTTTCTTCCCCCTTCTTCTCCTCACCCTATGCCACCACCTCCCCACCCCTGCAAATTATCTGGCCGATTTTTAAACTGTCGTTTTGATGAGTCTGTGTTTACACATAACATATACGCTTTTTCTTCTGAGCTGCCTCAAATCTTTTTACAAGTGCGTACAGCTTAAATACACAACAGCCATCATCTAGAAGTTGAAGGAAATTTCAGGGTTGTTGCATAAGGGACGTGGAATTTGGAGATAAGGTTGGAAAATGTCACCCTCCGAAAATAAAGCCAAAAAGAACCAAGAGAATGAATGGCATTAGCCATCTGGGGCCATCTTTCCAGGAAACAGCTCAGTCGAGCTGATGATTTAGAAGTGTAGTTGATGAGAAGCGAGTATGTCTCCAATCTCACAGAGGAATCAAAAACAAAATCTCATCAGGATAACTTGAGCACAAAATCTGAGGAACGTAACATAAACTGTAATCTAATTAAGTACAATATGTCTCAGGAAATGATTCTGCCGGCTGAATACTGAATACTGAAGAATGCTGAAAACAAAGTCAGATTTATCAGCCAGGATCCAACTGGAAGTCAGGCACCACACAAGCTTCTGGTTCGGAGGGGCTTTAATATAAATCGTTAACTAGGTGTGAAGTTGTTAACTAGGTAACTGAGAGGAAGAAAATCCTATGGTATCAGGGAGGCAGCAACCACAGCAGCAGCCGCTGCCCCTAGGATCGAGGGAACAAAGGCCAGAAGCGGCAAGGGCTGAACCTTACACACTCAGGGAAGGGGCCCTGGCACCCAGACTGCTGAGGAGGGGGCGCGAAGGCGGGTGGGGACCGTGATGGTGGTTTCTCCGGCACTGGGAAAACCAGACGCAGCTGGTGCAGGTGAGGGGGACAAGCGTCCCTGAAGGCCGCTCGTGGGAAGAGGCAGCCGAGGGGAAGGACCAAGTCCCCCGACTGCCCCTCCCCCAACTCCCCCGGGGCCTCCAGGGGAGCCGCTGGCAGAGCAGAAATGGGCTGATGGGCAGAGTCCTAGCTCAGGCATCACAGAGCAGAGTCCAGAAGGATTTGGGGCTGAGATAATAATAGTTTAATAAATTGCACATTGGGTTTTTGTGAAAAATGAGTCTCCACTACTACCCTAGGGAGACAGTATTGATTCTATACACAGAAATATCCCCAGAATGGTGAAGTCCAATTCATCAGGCTTCACAGGCGGAGGGAAATACGCCTACAGAAAACATAGCTGCTCACCCAGCTCTGTTGTGGCTTCTTGAGTACATGAGCCCCCTGGAGCCTGCTCCCAAAGGCATGGTTCTCGTCATGAATGAATGAACTGCCATTCTTATTTACCAACACTTTACAACTCTGGTTCATGGAAACCCCAATCTTTGATAACTTCCTAGATGAGGTAATAAAATTGAGTTTCCAAACCTGTGAGATCCTGGGCCCGTGGCAATTCACTCTCTCAAAGCTCTGTCTGAAACAGCTTAGTGGCTGCTCTGATGTGACCACATGTGACTGACGTGTATTTGACCACATGTGACTGACGTGTATTTGACCACATGTGATTGACCACATGTGATGCACGTGCTGGATAATTCATCAGGTGTTCTGAAGAAAGTGATCATGGAAGTTTCAACTGTTTCTACAAATGTATTACACACACATACACACACACACACACAAACTGTGCAGAATAAAGAAAAGAGACGCAAAACTTCAACCTCCCCATGAATAAACCTACTCATGGCATTCATACATTCTCACCAGTTTATCCTCCAATAGAGAATCAGCCCAAGTCCGTGGACTTCCGAAACCTCAGAAGCATAGGACCTCCAGCCCTTTCCTCCCCACTGTATTTCACAACGTACATAAGGCGATCCATCCTAAGAGTTGACAAAGGACAGATACGCTACTGGAGGGTCTCCTACCTTCAATTCAAATGGGCAAGGGCAAGGCCGTGGAGGGGAAGCAGCCAGGCTGCTGGGCAGAGCTCTTAGAACCACCAGTCAATTCCAGGAGAGACAGCTTTGTTTATTTCCACCCAGAAGATAGTGGCTCACAGGCAGTCTGACGACAAATGTCATGAAAAAGTTCCCAACACTCCCAATCAGATGGTACATGATCCAGAATAGACTGTCTGGAATTATTTTTTTCTGGAGATTTAGAACCACACGGTCACTGGTATTCAAAAGTATGGGGTCAAACCTCCATCCTCAAAAGACCAACAAAGCCCCCCCAGATTTAAAAAATACAGAGAAATAAAATCCATGGACTGCTCAACTCCTGAATACCCTACTCCCTATATTCATCCAGTCCAGAGCCTATAAGAAAAGTCGTATTTTCTTTAAGCTCTAAACTGTCATTTTGGTATCTTTTGATTATTATTTTTATTGCAGACAGCAAGATGCTTAGAGATTCCAGAATAACTCCCATGACTAAGAGCCTCATTCACGAATCCAATGGGCAATCCATTATACACTCATCCATATTCAACTCTGAATATAAAAGCAAGCACCCAAAGAGAAGACCCAACTCAAACCCAAAGCCCACAAAACTGACCAAACATACGTGCAGGGACCCCATGATGTTCAGCAGTTACAGCCAAAAGATGGAAACTCTCAATAACGCCCCCCCCCCGGACCAATTGTTTCCAAATCTGACTTCATGAGAATCGCGTGTGGGGAGCTTTTTCTAAAACGTGCCTCGGCCTAACGGCCCAACATTCCAATTTAATTGGGCTGGGGTAGGTTCTAGGTACCTGTACTTTTAAATCTCCCCAGGTGTTTCTACTGTGCGGTCAGACTGAGGAACACTGGACTACAGCGAGGGGGATGGGCAGGGATGAAAGGTGCAAACTGCAAGGAAAACCAATTTAGACACGGGGAAGAATCAAGTGGGGAGAAGTGGGAAGATGATAGCACACAGAGTCTGAGGCTACTGCAGTCCTTGACGTTTCATTTCAACGCAGCAATCGAGTGCAAACAATGGGCAATTCCTTCAGTCTGTGTATATTGCATTTGTGAAATTCACTAATAAGCACTGGTCATCAGATGCGGCAGCTCATAAAATATGGAAACTACGCACATCCTACAGGCCACGTCCCCTTCTGTCCGGGGACAGTGTGCACAGACTGTCAAGGAGCTGTGCCAGATGCGAGCTTGGTGCCCGCCCCACGAAAGAAGGGTGCAGGAGCCCTCCGGACCAGGATCTTCATTCCCACCTCCGTAGACACCTTCCCTGGTGAAATTTCTCCCTGTGGTGGAAGAAAAGCATGCTGACGGGGCGCCTGGGTGGCGCAGTCGGTTAAGCGTCCGACTTCAGCCAGGTCACGATCTCGCGGTCCGTGAGTTCGAGCCCCGCGTCAGGCTCTGGGCTGATGGCTCGGAGCCTGGAGCCTGTTTCCGATTCTGTGTCTCCCTCTCTCTCTGCCCCTCCCCCGTTCAGCTCTGTCTCTCTCTGTCCCAAAAATAAAAATAAAAACGTTGAAAAAAAAAAAAAAAAAGAAAAGCATGCTGACCTCCACGAAGTAACTTCACAATTCTGCTGAAATGACATATGTACCTTTTTAGCCAGGAAGACGCAAAGGTGTGGGAGCACATGCCTCTATGTGCGTGTACATCCACGTGCACAAGTACATGTGTCAGTAGCTGCAGACAGGGACTTTCCAGCTGAGTTAAGTACCACACACACACACACACACACACACACACACACACACTATACTGAGCACTTTCTACCTACATGCTCGGCACAGGGTTGTACTAAGTGCTTGACAGACGACATCTCATTCCATCCTCATAACAAAGGAGGCTCTGTTATTTCCATCTTACAGGGGAGGTGACAGACTTAGAAAGGGGAGACTGGACCCAGGCAATGCCTCCAGAGCTCAAAGCCGCTCAAGCCACCTCTCCACCCACACTCCCAGGGTTCTCCAAAAGCACCAGGAGCGCGGCAAACATACAGCTGGGGAGAAGGTGCTATGCCCTAAACACAGTCTATCAATAGTAGGTCATTAACTGCGTCAAGAGATCCAACCCAGGAGATTCAGCCTGCAACTGAATCCTCACTCTGCAAAAGGGAGATCCTGTGTTGGAGGTGAAACCGAAGAGGAGGAACAAGGAGCGAAAAGGCAGATCAATGCCCTTGGCACACAAAGGACTCATTTTACAGCTGTTTTCCTCCCCAGCCAACAACAGAGGCAGAAAGCTCCAACCTCCAGAGGGGGAGGTAGTCAGGCTGCAGATTTTCCCTCCAGGCCTGCCGCTTCCCCTGTTCTCCCTTCTCCCTTGACTTACACGTTCTTCCAGCCACGTGCACCCCATTTACCCACCAGGAGGTTCTCTGCTAGTTGTCGAAGGCTGAACTAACCACTTCTCAGCGCAGGGCAGAGCAATGTGCTGTTATCACTAATCGTCACCATCCGCTCTAAATTCTTGCTCAAGGGACTCCAGACGCCATCCCCCCAGGGTCTCATTATTCTGTACCTCCAAACTCTCCAAAAGAAGGGAGGACAGAATTTTCTCGGCTCCTACGGATGCCAAGTCCTGGAATCAAATCCTATTGCTGGGTCTCTGCATTCCACGACGGCGGACAGAACGCTCCCCTGTTGCTCTGCACATGTCCTGTGGCACCTGCGTCCCAACCTGGACTCGGCGAGTTGGCTACGAACACTTCACGGGTTGCTGGAGGCATTCCAACATGCGCTACCGCTCCCTTGGCGAGCAGTGTCAAATTACTTCAGGGGGGCGCTGACCAAAGTGTGAACAGACCGCACGCCCACCCAGTGGCTCTCCAGAAGGACTGCCTGGAGGTGCCCCCACATTTCACAACATAAATCCGCCTCCGTCCCATCTAATGCCCTAAACCTCCCATCCTCTACATCAGAGGTCAGTGGTGTGTCAAAACTTCTTACCCAAGTGGCCACTGAAGGCACAGAGCTTTAAAATAACCAATCACAGGCAGCTCCAAAAGCTCAGGAACGTAACGTGCAAGAGAACGTCAGATGCCTAATCCGGAGCCCAGCAGTGTGTCTAGACAGCCAGGCAGCCTAGACACCACTTTAACCTAGGTGCCTGCCTAAAGATTACCATCTAAATGCACAGCAGTCTTACGATGATGGATTGGTGGAAGGGGAGTTCATAATGAAAAACTCTTCGCTAAATACAGCTGGAAGGAACGAAGACGGTTTAAAAACAACTGATAATTCTATCGCTCAGTATGTCTCTCTCTTCTGCCTCAGCATCCTGCATGGTCTCCCTGCACTCCTCGGGAGAGGCGAAGCGGCACCCCGCTGATTAAGGCGCGATGATTTAACAGCATACATACAAATACAGCTGGGGCCCGTTGGGCCGCAAGAGCAATGCAGCATTTCTGGAGGAAAGAAATGCTCAGGGATGCACTGCGCTCGGGGGAAAGCCAGACTTGCACCCAGAAACGATAACGGCTCCCTACCTTGACCGCTTCTGCCAGACCACAGCTGTTACAGACCGGAGACAGTGCAAAAAGGGGCAAATGGCTTGAAACTCAACTAGGGCACGCCGCAGGGGGGAAAAGCTCAGAGGAGAGTGGAGGCAGAGGCCAGGATGTGTTCGAATAGTATGACGTGGTTCACCAAGCAGCAGACCCTCCACTGAGTCTGGGCTCACAGCCATTCTCACCACGGTGGCTCCCACCAGTCTGAATTGCATCTCACTGCCCAATGTTTACAGAGCACCAGCAGTGTGTGGGGTGCTGAGCTACCCTGGGGGAACCCAATGACACACACGAATAAATTCCTAAATGCTTACTGACCCGGTGCCTCCTTTGCCCACCGTGCTTCTATTCGCAAGCCTTTTGCTTTTCGTTGCCCAAGCACACCAAATCCAGTCTGGCCTCAGGACCTTTGCACATGATCCTCTCCATGACCGGATGGTCTTCCACCACGTCTTCGTGGCTGGATCCTTCCAGTCATCAGATCCTCCCCAAATGTCCCCTCCTCGGTCCTTTCTGCTGATTATCTGAGCCCCCTTGGAGCTCCATGTGGGGCTATCCAGTACCGGTCTGGTGGGCCTTCAACCTGCAGCCCTCCCAGAATGCAGATTCCCAGATCCTTGGTGGCTTCGTTCCCCAAGGTCTGACACACCACGGCTGCTAATGCAGTTCTACAGGAGGGAGAAAGGCAGGAAGGGGAGGAGCGAAGCACACCCCAGGCCTCAAGATACTCACAGGCTAGTGGGATGCAGGCCATTAGAACTTACACCACACTGCTCAGCGGTGCAAGAGCATCAAGGCTGGCACGCGGCGGGGGACCCAGGGATGACGGAAGGCCGCGTCCTACTATCAGGATCCGGAGACGCACCCCTCCTCCCCCAAGGGCACGCAGCCCAGTGTCTGCGGCTGGCGGGGAAGGGCTTGGGCCAATCCACAGCTCCGGGTCCTCTCCTCCTTTGTCCCTCTGCTCGCACACAGATCAGAGGACGGGACAGAGCGGTAGGGCCCCCTCCCCGGGGAAGGCGCTAAGAGACACCCACGGGGATCTTCAACGCTTCACACACACCCAGGTATGGTTGATCCCAATCATTCCAGAGACGCCGAGCACAAACATACTGCCCCCATCGTTACCACGCAGGAGAAACTAAATGCTGAACATTGTCCGTCTCTTGAACTCTCTGGGCACCACTCCACAGTCCCGACAGCCTTTTTAAAGGAAAGGGCAACGCCTTAAAACAGGGCTTCTCTATCTTGATACGTTTCTTCGTGCCGCCAAGTACTGGAGGGCTGCCGACAACCTTTAAAGGTCATCTCTTAGCCCGGCTCCCCCCACCCCACACCCCACCCCCCCCTTGCCTAATTAACACTTAAATGTGTATGTTCTGTGCGGACGGCTTCCTGACCAGCACGCCAGGCAAAGGCCAGATCGCTAGGCCTTGTCCGCTACTTCTCTGTGTGCAGACCTCCCAGGCCAGAATTGTTCTTCTCACGGCGCGACATTCCCTTCCTGGAGCAAATAAATAGCCCAGACACAGGAGGGAAGGCTCCCAAGCCAGACTCTCCCCCAGCTCTGACGGGGGAGGGATGAACAGAGCTCGCCACAGGGGGCGAGGGAGCACGGTGGATCTCCAAGGAGCACACTGGATCTCCTAGGGTGGGCCAGCTCCTGAGGCCTTGGGAGGAGGTGACCAGCCTACACGTCTGGGGGCCGGGAAGGCAGGGCGTGAAGCTAGACAGCCACGCAACTGCCGTCGCATCAGCTCGCTCCCCCGGGCCATTAATCCAGTAGGTCTGCTTTGTTCTGGTGCCTCTGGGGACCACATTGCACTCTGACCAACTACAGCATCTTCAAAACGTAACCCAAACGTGACACTGCTGGCCTCGCTCGGTGCCACAGCTTCCCCTTAAAAACAGGGACCTCCCCAGGGCCATGCGATTCCATGTGGCCCAAGAAAGGGAGACAGACCGCAAAGGAAGCGGGCTGCACCTGATTTCGTCCCTGGTCCAACGACTCACACCACGACGTCACCATCAGCTAGGGTCTCTTCCTCCGAGCAAGCCCCCTTGTCCATCAGAGAAGCCTGGAGTCAGCCCCAGAAGCATCTGCGGGAAAGGAGAGTGAGCACGCACAAAAGGCAGGGCGCTGGCTAACCCGTGTCAGTACGGCCGCCATCATCTCGTGAATCTCCAGCCACCCCCAGTTTACAGATGAGGAAATGGAGGCCAGTAAGGGTGACGGCAACACCTGAACCCAGGCTCTTCGAGTGGGCACAACCGAACATCCGGGTTTTTGCATGGAGTGTTCTTCTCGACATCATCGCACGGTTTATCTGTTAATCTGCAATCCAGTTGTACGTTGTCTTCATTAGAGGCATCAGAGAAACCACACGAACACCCTGCTAATTGACAGAACTAGTCCTCAGCCCTCACTGGGGGGGCTCTGTCGCGTTGCCACAGATTATTAATTTGTCTCCCGCTTGTCACTCACCTACAGTTTCAAAAGCAAGCCAGAAACTGTACTGATGAAACCAAAAGAACGTTTCCTAATTAAAACCTTGTGGAAAAGTTTCCAAATAACACACCGCATTCAGATAATAACAGCTCAAGATATTGAAAAAGCCAATTGCCTATTAGAGTTAAAAAAATTAATTACACAGTCACAGAGTTAAAAACCACATCCTGGGGTAGTTTCAAAGACGAGAGCTTACGGGGTAAAACCGGGAAATGAGCTCCCGGGAACCTCATGCTGGAGGAGAGGGCTCCGGCCTGAGCTTCCTGCCTCCGGTCTGACAGATCCCCCCCCCCCCCGCCCCGCCCCCATCGACTCAGCGCTCACACTGGGGCCCCTGCCCAGCTCACCCTGCCCAGGTCACCCACCACCTCTGGGGCTCGGCTTCCTCACTGAAGAAGGAGCAAAGGCTGCAGGAATCCGTTGTGTCCTTACCCTCCTTCTAAAATGAAGGTCCCAGGCAAGCTCCACGGAGGTGCAGGTACTTCCCGGGAGGGCAGGCTCGTCTGCTTAAACACGGCAGAGGGCGGCTGGCTCCAGTGAGCACAGGAGCCCTGGGCTCGTGAACACCTGCCACAGAGGGCAGCCCCACCCGGCTCGGGGCACCAGCACCTGTCACTCTAACATGAGAGTTTTCCGTCGGCACCAGCAGGTGTCAGAGGCACTCGCTACAGAAGTACCAGGCCCCATTCCGCCTCATTCTTCACTGAACCACCCGAGGAGACCCATAAATGAGGAAACTGAGGAACAGAGGAGTTAAGGGACTCGCCTGGGTTTACACAGCCACCTGGAGAAGCCAGGCTCACGGCTCCCGTGTATGCATCCCCTCAGCCCCGTGCCCCCAGGGCCAGCTGTGCCATCCGGAGCACCCCTACCCAATCGCCCTGGGCTCTGCAAGGTGGTTTCCAAATGCCCCAAGGTGGATTTACCGAGTTGCCCTGGCAACCCCCTGAGACCCGGGCTCCCCACTGGACACCGGCTCTTAGGCGGCCACTGGCCAGAAGTCACGCCGCATCGCGCACGGAGCCCGGGTCATCGAGGACTCCGCTCTGCGGGCAGCTCAGACCCTGAACACACACCGGCCCTCCACAGGCCCCTCTTTCCCTCTGCTGAAACCCACATAAAACCTCAAAGTACTGAGGAGAGCTTTGCTTTCAGAGACCGATGGTGCAGGTGGTAAGGACACCAGCACTTTGCGATGCTTGCGTGAAGCACCAGGCGGATTAGATCATCAGACGCCCCACCTGCCTCTGTGAACCCGTCGGCGAGACCCGGCGGACCACAGCGAGGCTCCTTCTGTGATGCCCACCCTCAGGCCGGAGCTCAGACCACCTAAGAACCCAGAACACACCCCCTCCCAGCTCACTGCTAGCTCACCCACATCCGCAGCACGCAGTGATAAAGGTCACGGAGACGATCGCCAGCCCCAGCAATCAGCACCTTCCAGGTCTGAAGCTGCAGGCCTGCATTAACGAGACAGAAACCTGCCGTTTGGCACGGCACACTCTTGAGTCAGGGACGGCAGCTCTAAGATCAGGACGGCCACAGTTGACTCTCTCCAAAGCCGTATTTTAAGTAGGTGGGGAGCCATTACAATTCTAGCCCCAACACTGCCACTGCGTGACCTGTGGGGCAAGTTCATAACCTTGGGGCCCGCTGGAAACTGCACGCATGAGTGCAGGAGGAAAACCAGTTCCTGACATTCTTCCGGGCATGCAGAAACGAAAGATAAATGAGCAATGCCTCCAAAGTGCTTCGGGCAGCTCGGTGACAAGGCTGACATAAATTGGAAGTACCAGGAATTATACCTTACAGAAAACACGCGTTATGAGGAGCGTCTGGCCGGCTCAGCGGGAAGAGCATTTGACTCGTGATCTCGGGGTCGTGAGTTCAAGTCCCACGTTGGATGTAGGGATTACGTAAATAAAACTTACAAAGAAACACATGCATTATCATACGTTTGTCACAAATGTCTCATTCACAAATCCAATGTAAAATATGAGGTGTTACCAACGATATCCTGCTGGGGAAGAAAGGAATAATATATATTTATTAAGGGTCTCCCACCCTGGCTTCCCAAATCATCCATGGCTCCTAATGGATTGTTTATGACAGCAAGCAGACCGCCCAGGATGAGTGGAAAAGCTGGCAGGACTAAACATACACGTTTTCTGCCCACTCGCACCTGTCAAATGAGAAGGATACAGTCAATGTAACACAACATTCAAGTCAAACTCAGGTAGGTGACAGGGTCTGGGCCATGGAAGAGGCTGGTTAGGTGTAAGCGATCTCACAGAACACCTTAAACTAACAAACACTCTCCCACCAAAACATTCACCAAGGTTAGTAATTTCCTAAGAGTTTACACAGATAATTCTTATAGAAGAAATGGTACCAAATGTAAGAATATTTTCCTGGTGATACAGGTGACAGTTCAAGATCTTAGGCAACCTCCGAAGCATCCTTTGAAAAGAATCACCACTGGGGGCGCCTGGGTGGCTCAGTCGGTTAAGCGGCCGACTTCGGCTCAGGTCATGATCTCGCGGTCCGTGAGTTCGAGCCCCGCGTCGGGCTCTGTGCTGACAGCTCAGAGCCTGGAGCCTGTTTCAGATTCTGTGTCTCCCTTTCTCTGACCCTCCCCCATTCATGCTCTGTCTCAAAAATAAATAAATGTTAAAAAAAAAATTTAATCACCACTGGGTATTCCTAAATTACTGAAGACACACAAGGCTGATGTATGTCTTTACAAACGGTGATGCTGATTTATGAGAAATATATATTCGCTCTTCATCCACAGGTCCTGGCTCACTACTCCCCAAACCCTTGAATTGCCTGTTGTCCTCAGTTCCTGAACACCCTTTAGAGCCATAAAGGTGAAATGGGTGTCTCATGAATCTTAACAAGCCCCCTTTCACAACTGGGTTTATGTTAATGAGGTGACTTTGGAGAAGCTCTCAAGATGGGGGCTGGTTGCCAGGGGACCCAACCCTGTGATCAGAGGGCTGGAACTTTCAGTCCCACCTCCCCAATTTCTTTGGGGGGGGGGGGGGTGGAGAGCAAAACATGGAATCGATCACCCATGGCCAATGATTTGGTCAGTTATGCCTATGTAATAAAACCTCCACAAAAACCCAAAAGGAGGGGGTTCGGAGAGCTTCTAGGAGAACCAGAACGCTTCTGTGTGCCACCACACCAGGCCTCAAACTCCATGAGGACAGAAGCTTCTTTGTTTGGGGCTTTGCCCTATGTATTTCTTAATCTGGCTATTCATTCATATCCTTTGATATCCTTTGTAATAAATCAGTAATCTAGTCAGTAAACAGGTTCCCTGAGTTTTTGAGCCGTTCTAGCAAACTAACTTTTTACCCAAGAAAAGGGCCTTGGGAACCTCTAATTTTTAGCCAGCCCGTCAGAAGCACAGGGAACTGTCTGGGCTCGTGATTGGCCGCAGAAGTGGAGGACGATCTTGTAGGACTGAGCCCTTAACCCGTGGAAGCAGGCACGGTCTCCAGGCAGACACTGTTAGAATTGGATTGAACTCGTAAGGCGCTCAGCTGGTGTAGAAGCATTGTTTGCTAGAAACCTCCCTACAACAGACATGTTGGAAACTGGGACCAGAAACCTTTCAGTGACTCTATCCCTAAGCCTTCAAGTTGCTTTTTGAAAAATTTTGGTTTTCAGGGGCGCCTGGGTGGCTCAATCAGAAGCATCCGACTCTTGATTGTGGCCCAGGTCATGATTTGCATCCACAAATACTCTAGTTTGTACCTACAAAAGATAAGGATTTTCAAAAAACAATCCCAAGACCATTACTGCCACTAAGAAAATTAACGATGATGCTTAACATTTCAACTGCTATTCAATCCCTCTTCAACTCTTTCTTTCTTTCTTTCTTTCTTTCTTTCTTTCTTTCTTTCTTTCTTTCTTTCTTTCTTTCTTTCTTTCTTTCTTTTTCTCAGGTCTTTCTCTAGTTGGCTTGTTCAGTGATTCTGAGCTCCATGAAGGAAGACAGAGTGCCTTGCTCACCCCTGCAGATCCCAGCATTCAGCAGGGTTAACTTGTAGATAGAAAACGCTCCAAAGTGTTTCGGAAAGGGTTCATGCTCATCACTGCTCACCTCTCAAAAATAAAAGCCAAGAAGTACTTCTGCTTCCATGGATCCTGGGGATGGGGAGTGAACAGATACAGATGTACACGTTCCAATGGGGGCTACCAGTTCCCTTTATCAAGCACAGAAGGCGCGGAGCTGAGTTCTCATAAAGGGGAGTAATCACACACGTGAGAAAAAGAAGACCGTAACTCATCAATTCTAAGATGCACTATTTTTCACAGCTTAACATGAAATTGGGACGCATCCCACAATGAATGAGCCTGATGACGCTGCGGGCCAGGAAAAGGGCCACAATGCACCTGTCATCACAGCACCTGCTCAAACATACAACACACCAGTGGCAAAGTCCACATGATGCACGTCAAGTGGCCTGGAAGAAAACCCCAGAAACAACAGTAAAGCACTCGTAATCCTTAGAAACCAAACCAAGTAGGATAGAAATGAATGGGGAATTGGGGAATTAGGGAAAATTCCCAAATGAGTTAAAATCTGGCTAACTCTACATAACTGCCATGCTATGTTAAGAGCCCAGAACCAAGAGCTTTTAGAGCTTTCATTGATTTTTTTTTTTTTTTTTTAATGCTGCATCACCAAAGGTCTTGGCAGTGCAGATGACTTTGAGGAAAACAGACACAAATATCTCGGAGTCAAAAAGTAGACACTGAGAAAGTTTTAGGAACACCTTACCCAATATATTTCATGTGTATTTTCCTTTTTATCTATGCACAAGCGTGATGTATGGAAAAATCAATGTCTAATTAAGTCCAAAAGAGCTCTTTAAATAAGTAGAAAATAAAAACGTTAACTGATAAAGAAAGCATTGTGTCACAGTTCAATGAACAGTGGCTTTTTTTTTTCTTGCCCAGTGCTACATAAAATAATGGTTTTATGGATAATGGCATCTTAGACTTGATAAAAAGAGGTATATTCCAGATGAAGGGGAAAATCAGTGATTATCAAAAGTGAGCAGTGCCTGGGTGGCTCAGTCAGTTGGTTGAGCGTCCGACTTCAGCTTAGGGTCATGATCTCATGGTTCGCGGGTTCGAGCCCCGCATCGGGCTCACTGGTGTCAGCACGTGGCCCGCCCCCCTCTCTCCCTGCCCCTCCCCCTCGTGCTCTCTCTCTCTCTCTCAAAAATAACAAATAAGCATTAAAAAGAAGTGAGCAGCAAGAAAAACAAGTGGGTGGGTTCTCAGCACAAGGGAACAGGGAAGGGCCAGAAGGGGGCACGGGGCGGTGAAAAGAGGGTAAGCCTTGTGAAGGTTACAGAGCAAAAGCTCAAAATCTAGGTCGAGGGAAGAGCCCTTGAGGCAGGAAGCGCCAAGACAATGAGCGTTGAAGGCATCCCACGCAGGGCCAGCCAGCTCATCATCCAGGACAGGCCCGTGCATCCCCCACCCCACCCCCCCCACGCAAGAGTCACCGCCTGATAACACGGTACCTAGTTTATGGGCATCTCCCAAATGCAGACCTCTAATTTACATCAGCTCCTCCAGCTGTCCCTGTGATTCAGCTGAGACAGGCAGACCCTGCCACTCACGTGTGTCTGCCTTCTAGAGCAGCACCCTTCCACGAAGAAGGCCCCCGGGGCAGAGCTAAAGAAACCTCCACAACTGCTCCAAAGTCTGAAGGTCTTTAAAAGGACCTTTCATTTGCCGCCACGCAAATGCTCCAGTTGTCTTTTCCGGAAACACGCCGGGGGCGCTGCGCAGAACCCCGACACGTATCTAATGACTCCTCGTAAGTGCCCACAGTTTCCCTGAAAAGCAGCTGGGTAATCCCACATGAGAACCAGGAGGATGTGCAATTTCCCACCGTTCCCCTCCCTACCACGGCTGTGGGCAGTGAAGTCACATGTCCATTTTATTTTCCACAAATACTATAGACCACGGAGCCTCAGTGTGACCCACTTTGCCAAGAACCACCTCTCCAAAGCCCGGGTGCCAGGCCAGCTTCTGCCCTCTGGTTTCCTACAGACTGGTTTTCCTGCAGGAATCAACAACCCCCATCACCCAGAGCAGCTCACAGAGATGACGTCACGGTGGGAATCCCGTGCCGCAGCAGGTGCACAGGGACCCGCGAGGATTCCTCATTAAATGAGAATACGCCTGAAAAGCGCTCCGCCAACGTGCAATGTCATTTAACAGTGTACTCAACAATGGACCATGGACGCCGACCGGGTCCAACTTAGCATTTCGCACAGATCGGCTCAGAAATCAAGCAACGGGATCGTTCCACAAGCACGTTCTACCGAGTCGATGCACGTATTAACCTCCAGGTGCCTAGAGCGGTCTCAAGCCCGAAGCGGGAGACGGGGGCGCGGGAGTATGCACACCGTGGTCACTACGGTGGGTACGCGCATCACCCGAGACAGCCCCGCGACAAGAAGACCCAACATTTCCACGTCACAGAGGAAATTCCACCAGTGACAGACCAAAGGCGACAACCTTCGGGAAAGAAAACTAGCTCTCTTGTTTAGCAAAAGCAAGTGAGAAGACAGACCACCAGAGGACAGGACACAGCTGGAACCAGGGGCAGCGTGCGAAGCCAAGGGAGCCACAAAGATTCACCTGCTTCCGCAGTCTGGGCTCAAACCTGCTCAAACCTCACTTCCCCGTTGAGCCTAAGGGACCACCGAGGCACCACAACAACCCCCACCCAGCTCCTAATCCCCTGATGCTGCTTTTTTCTCCCTTGGCACTTAGCACCTTTCTCCACCCAACACCATTTACTAACCTCTCCTGTTTCTGTCTGGCTCCCCCCACCCCCAGAATGAAAGTTCCATGAGAACGGGGATTCTGTTACATTCACCACCGTATTCCCAAGTACCCAAACAGTGCCTGTCACGTAGTAGGTGCTGACGAAATACTCACTGAAAGAAGGAATGGAAGGGAGTAGAACCTGTTTTCATTTCTGCTCCTGCGGGAAGGGCAGCTGACGACTATGGTCTTCAGGACCGGCTGATGACCGACGGATGAGAACACATAAAATGTAATCACATAGCGCAAAAAGGTGAAAATGAAGAAAAGAGCCAAACGGACCTGATACCACCATCGAAGCATTATGTGTGTGCTCCAAAATGCCTTCCGGGAATGTTCTGACAGGGCGCAGCAGGGCGAGGGCGCTGCCACAAGGCACGGAAGGGGCACGGACAGACCAGGTACCAAGAGGGAGCCACATCCCACACCGCGGGCAGGCAGAAACCCTCCAGGCCTCGAGCTGTAGGCAAACCCCACCGCCTCCGGAGGCCCGGGGATTCCTCCCATCAGACAACGCTGGGTCGGCCATCCGCCAGCTCTGCAACGTTGGGCAAGTTACTCACCCTCTCTGTGCTTCAGTCTTCATCAGAAAAATGAGAGGAATAAAAGGGCTGCTATGAGGAGTCACTGAGTCGACATCGATAAAGCACCAGCCCTGGGCCTGGCACACAGCGGGTGTGCACCCAGGGGTCCACCCTGACCGCACAAAGAGGTCATCCTGTTCGGCAGGGATCTAACCATAAAGGTCGCACGGGAAAAAAAAAAAAATCAAAGTTCACACAGACACTGCAGCGGTCCTTAATCAGGGGCGATCCTGTCCCCCAGGCGGTACCTGGCAGGGCCCGAAGACATTGCTGGTTGTCACACACGAGGCGGAGGCCAGGGAAGCCACTAAACGTCCGACAACGCACAGGGCAGCCCCACACAACAAAGATGAACTGGCTCCAAATGTCCGCCCGGCCAAGACTAAGCAACTTCTGATCCGGAGTGACCGCTGCCCCAAGGGGACCGTTGACCCTGACAATACACGTGTCCTGATGTGGGCTCTGGAAATACAGTAACCCTGTCCCGGCCACACTGACCATACCTCCTCCCAGAGTCACCGGGCAGGAAAGTGCCCACCCTGGCAGGACCGGGCAGCCCGCACTCAGGGCCTGAGGGACTCGGGGGAGGGCAGAGGCAGGTGGCACGTCCCCAGGCGGCCACCCCTGAGCCGCTCGCTGCTTCCCGACAGCCAGCTCCCGTAAGGCGTGGCACCCAGGGCCCGTAATCCCCAAAGCCCAGGAAAGCTGCTTCCATGTAAGCCCAGGAGTGAACAGCCCTGTGTGGGGCCTTTTTGGCTTTTCCAAATCCAGCCTTCTGGATGAATCACTGCCTTCTCCATTCCAACACGCGAAGAAACCCAACCCGTATAAGATGACACGTTCCCCGGGCCCATTATACTGGACATGACAGAATGCAGAAATACCGAGGCAGAGTGAGGGCAGGGGACCGATGGGGAGGAGGAGGGGCTCCAGCAGGGAAGGACTGGTTAGCTCGAGTCCGGTTTTTCATCTAGAAACGGGCACATGGTCAAAAAGGAGAAAGGCAGGGGAGGCTCTCCTGACCGGACAGGTAAACCAGACGGGCATTCACCTGGCATTGATCCTGAAGGTCAGGCACATGGCCAAAGGCTAGAGAAGCCCCACACCGGCTAAGAGACAGGGTCAAGTTCCACTCTGAGGACCTGAGTGTCCACCGGAGTGCTCCCTCCAACCCATTCGATCTAATTCTCAAAGGAGGAGAGGCCCTCGCCAGGCCCAGCCTCTCCTGAAACCCCACTCAGGAGGGTTTGCTTGTGGAAGAACCAGAAGTCCTCCTGAAAACGCTTCACCAACAAGGCAGTCTGGAGGCAAGGATCTGAGACAGGAGGAGTGAACACGGATCCCCAGCAGCAACAGAGAATCAAACACTCCCGCCTCAAGGGGAAAGGTGACCTTTCGGGTCAGGGGGGTGACACCAGGCCAACACTTCCTTGGCTCTGAGTGGCACACCGACGGGGGTGGCACCCCACATGTGTAAGTCCCACAGCGACGTGGACACAGAAGCGGGGTCCAAAAGGCCCCTGCAGTGGCAGGTTTTCAGTTCTCTGGTTGCTGAACATGGAGAAGGGATCCCAAGGGAGGACCAGGGCGGCCAGCGTCTCGGGGGCATTCGGGGTCTTGAGGGTGGCATTTATTTCACAAGCAGAACAAAGCATCCCCCTATTTTAATCTGTGTGGCATCACTGTGCAGGTGCATTTCCACTTGGACATCCACCCAGCTCGTGCATCGCAGCATTGCCCAGGCAAACCTTCCAGAACAGGATTCACAAGGAGCACAGCGGAAGAACTAAAACAGGGGAGCGGATCTGGCCAGGTTTGGCAATTTTGTCATCCCAAGAATTCGGCTGGGCCAGCTAGGAGACTTCATAGGTTTGGTCTGGTTTCGTTATTTCCCCAGGAATACCCTACCTCCTTCCCCGGGATCTCAGCCAGCATCTCAAAGTCAGCTCCTGCCTTTGCCTGTGTCTCTGCCCCAGGCAGCCTCACCGGCACCACCCCCCCCCTCCCTCTTCCCCCTTCTCCTCCCCTTCCTCCTCCCCCCTCCTCCTCCCCCCTCCTCCTTCCACTAAGCCAACTGTCTCTGGATTTGCTAGAAGGTAGGCAGCACAGCATTGCCTGCTTTGAAGTCGACCTCTTCCCAAACGTGACTTCCAGCTCCGGCAGAAACAAGATACTATGTGTCCACATAGCTACCTACACGAGTATAAATATATAAATATCCCTGGCCAGTCATTTCCCCGACCACCTCTCCATTTACCTCTCCCCCGGTTCCAAACAGGAAACCCACCATTCACCAGGAGGTGGGGTAGAGGGATTTACGGAGGGCCTGAAGCCCACGCCCAGCCTTTACCAGCCAGGTCTCCCCACCCCTACCTCGAGGTCTGACAGCGTGAGCCAGCCGACCCCTGGGGACAGCAGCTTCTTGCTGGTTTCTGCTAGAGGGTTAAGGGAAGCGCCCGTTACTTCTGCACAACTTATCAGCCACAACCTGCTTCCCTCATGTTCGAGCACCCAGAGCCAGCCACGACATAGCTCCGGAACAGGGACCCTGGACTTGCCTTGGAGAAAAGTTGGTATCACGGTGCCATGTGTCGGATTCTCTGGCTATAGCCTTCTCCCCCCACCACTGCCCTGCCTACCCTCGGCTTCACACTCCCATCTCAAACAGAATTTCCTTCGACTCTACCCTGCTCATAGGGGTGGCTAGGTGTCTTCTGGGTACCCTCCTTGGCCTCCACCCACAGACAGGCTCACAGACCCCCATCGTAACACATGGCAGCCTCACGTTCAACCTCACACCACTCACACTGGAGGAAATACCAGCCATCTCCCCTCCTGCCGGGGGATGCAAGGCCGAGGAGGGCCGCCCGGATCCCAGGTGGGGACCCCCGCTCTGACACCACAGCTGGGCACGAGACAGCTGGCGCATCCTGACCCTTTCCCAAGAAGGCGGTCCTTAATGTCACTCTTTGATACAAGCCCAAATGAACCAAACCAATCAATCTTGGAGGAACGGGTGAAGGATGAAAGCACAAAACAAAAGCATCAATGGTTTTCCAGAGGACAAGAAGACATTTGAGATTCCTGGTTCACTGTATTTTCAAGGAGTCATTTGGGGGCGCCTGGGTGGCTCAGTTGGTTAAGCGGCCGACTTCGGCTCAGGTCATGATCTCGCGGTCCGTGAGTTCGAGCCCCGCGTCGGGCTCCGTGCTGACCGCTCAGAGCCTGGAGCCTGTTTCAGATTCTGTGTCTCCCTCTCTCTGACCCTCCCCCGTTCATGCTCTGTCTCTCTCTCAAAAATAAATAAACGTTAAAAAAAAAAAAGATTTTTTTTTCAAGGAGTCATTTGGGGTTTTTACTTCTTTATTCCCCCTACCGCCCCAAAACCATTCATCCGGTGTCTATTCTTTCTCAACACCTTACTAATGGCATCTAGCGCTCTGCAACGAGGTGAAAATGGTTATCCCCGCTGTAAAGATGAGAAACGGAGGGTCGGAGAGGTTCAGTTAAATTAGTAGAGGTCACTAAGCAGAAGCGGGTAGAGAGCTAGGGTCGCTCAGTGCCAATAAATGGACTCATTGCCATGCCTCTTCTTGTGAACGTCCACTACCCAGCTCAAAACGCATTACTGTCTCCCTGTGATCAACCAAATTAAGAACCAGCCAGTCAGCCTGGCACACGAGGCCCTCTAGAGCCTAGTCCCAAAGTCCAGTTTCACACCTTACTGTTGCCTGCCCTACGACATGTACCACACTCCCCCACCACTCCCCCCATCCCCCACATGCCTCCTACAGGACCACTCCCGAAGCCCCTCAAGGAAGGGTGGTGGAAAGCGAACAGGCTGCCCGGGCCCCGGGTCCGTCTTCAGCTAACACCTTCCCTTCCCTCCCGAGGACGTGAGCAGTGCAGACCAGGGGTCTCAGGTTGACGCACTTTTTTTTTTTTTTAATGTTTATTCATTTTTGAGAGACAGAGTATGAGCAGGGGAGGGGCAGAGAAAGGGGGAGACACAGAATCCGAAGCAGGCTCCAGGCTCTGAGTCGTCAGCACAGAGCCCGACGCGGGGCTCGAACTCGCAAACCGAAAGATCACGACCGGAGCCGAAGTCGGACGCTTAACCTACTGAGCTCCCCAGGTGCCCCTCGGGTTGACACAGCCGTCAACTTTACATCCCGGGAAATCCTTCCCTTTCTGTCCTCCACCGCCACCCTTAACCCTTAGGCAAGTGCGCTTCAACAGATATCCCTTCTTCTCTCCTTACAGCCTCACCCACGGCCAACCTGCCAAGGCCTGGGGGAGACTTAACGTGATTAAAATTGTAAAGCATTTAAGATGCTCAAAGGAGAGACATCCTTGAAGTGCAAATTATTAATTCAGGGGGACAGAGCCAACTAAGGGAGGGGTGATCTACATAAATGTAAAGGAAATACTTTCAAACAATATTACATGTAAACCGATTGACCTCACACCTGACGCCTCAGCACTGAGTCCCGAACGGTGTGGCAATGCCCACGATGCTTCTGAGCACCTGCTCCTCCCGTTCGCCTTATTAGATCTGCAATCCGGGGTGCGGCGGCTTTCTGGGTTTTGCCAAATGGGAGAGTAACGGTCCTGGGATGAGTTATTTAACAGGCAGGGCACACAGTGACAAGCCCGGGCGGGGGTGCTGAAGCAGCAGAAATACCAGGCAGGCTCCCATCAGACAATCCCCCGAAGTCTAATACTGAAGCCTGGTACCCCGTGAAAAACATCAGGGCCGAGAGACACAGGCTAAGCATTGACTTGCATACTATGAAGCAGGAGAAGAAACATTAATTCCACTTGCACCTAAAACACTATAGCTAGTATTTAAATTCTGCCTTTCGTCCCACATTATCTTTTTTATGTCCATACTTTACAAGCTAAAAAAAAAAAAACTACATATTTCCTTTTATCATAAGGATGAACTAAATCTGAAGAGAGGCTTTTTAGTCTTTAAATCCCTGGAAACAGTTCAGGAGGAAGGAAGAGTACACAGTTTTATACTCTAGATTAGGAAATTCAAGACGGCGGGGTTTTCTATTCAGGTCCTCCAGAATGGTCTCAGGGCTTCGACTTTCATACCAGGGTCCACAACACTAAGTTAATGAGTCTTTTACTGCGATTTCAAAAGCTATTGCATTTACACACCTCTTCCTCAACTGACAAATCACTAAACCATTCTAAGGGCCGGGATTAAATTTTATGGTTCGTTGACAGAAAGAATAGAATCCCAAATCACCAATCCATGTATAATTGTTCATTTCCCACACATTTTTTCTTACCTGATCTCTTATCTCCCACTAGGTCACAAAGAGTTCTTAGATTTTTTTTTTGTTTTAATTAAGGATACCACTTCAGAGGCCAACACAGGAGACCCCCTCAAAACCCTGCAGCTGAAGCCCACAGGGGAGAAGTCAGCTTCTCTGGATGCTAAGGCCACACCGTTGCTGTTTCTAATCACACGTTTCTCATGAAAGCGGCAAACCAAGGAAAAGAGCTCTACCAGTGTGGCTTATTTGTTTGTTTTTCTTTTGCATGAAAGGCAGAAGGCTCTGCCAGGTCCCACCAGCACACCAAGCGATGCAGCCCTGCCAAGGCCCGGTTTACTGCACAGCAAAAGTTTTGAAAATAATTCCAGGTTAACGCGAGCACAGTTTTCAAAGGGCCACACTGCTCCTGCTGCTCGCCCGCCGGGCTCTTTACCATCCAAGAACAAACAAAAGCCTTCAGGTACATATACAGCACTTCCCTGCATTACAAAAAGAACGGGGCTAAGGGCACACTGTTAGCTCAGAACTCAGCTAGGCCATTTCAGCACACGGAACGACTTCATTTCTGCTCCCTCCAGACAAAGCAACTCCACACGATTCCCCAAGATTAAAACAAGATACCTATCTCTATCTAATACCTTCAGGTGAGAATGAATGAATGAGTTGAAACAAACAAACAAACGAGGGAAACCTCTGAAGCAGCCAAACCCCATCACGGACTTTACAGGTCTGACTGTATGGCTAAAAAAAGTCCGTTCATAGACACTCGGTCCCGTTTGGCTTGTTCCAGAATACCATTCCCTGCTTCCTGCCCAACCAGCGGTCCACCTCCATGAACTCAGAATTTCCTGGGTTTGCGGTGACACCAAACATCACAGCGATGAGGGTTCCAGGACTGTGGAAAAGATAACGCTGCTTTCAAAGCCTATTAGCCACCGAACACCACAAGCCAGCCGGCAGCAGGTCCACGGCCAAAGCCCTCCTCTCCCAGCACGGCCGCAGGACCGCACCGTCGGGGCTCCCCCGGCCGCTCGATTTCCTCCCGGATACGCCCGGCTGTCCAGACTGGCTTACACGGTCCCCACGGCCTAACCGCCGGACCCTTGGGAGCCTGCTCAGAGCGCCCACAGAAAAGGGACCATCCCCGCGTAACGGCGAGCGGGGCTGGGGAAGACAAGCGCAGGCGGCCACGTCCGGGCCGCGCCGGGGCCGAGAGGGGAAGGTCGGGGGAGGGTGGGGGCGGAGATGTCCGTGGCCGGCCTCACTCGGGGCGCAGAGGCGCGCTGGCCCTCCGCTGACAACCGCCCAGGGAGTCTCTTTTAACCGGCACGGGGCCGGCTGCGCCCCCCCGCCCCCAGAGGTAAATGGCAGAGAAAGGGGCAGAGACCCCCGACATGCACCCCCCCCCAACACTCCCCGCCGCGGGGTGACAAGGGGGAAACGGGTGAGGATTTGCAGCGGCTCGTATCAAACGCAAGGGAAGAAACTTGGACTCCTCTCTCCCGTACATGACACTTTGGAAAGGCAGCCGCCTCTCCCTCCTCTCCTCCCCACCCCCTTTTGTGTGTCCCACACCCCCACCGCTTAAACTTCCCACCGCAGGGGATGGGGCTCCCGGCGGCCGGACAGGACTCAACTTCAATTACGTGTGGCAGACGGAGGGGGCCGGGCGGAGGGGCGGGGGGGTGGGGGGGCGACGAGAAAGGCGTCCGGGGCCCCCAGTCCTGCGGGGCCGCGCCGGGTCGCCCTCGCCCGAGTCGGACCAGCGCAGAGGGGCTGGGTGCGCCCCCTGCCCTGGGGACTCGGCCGGGAGGCCCGCGGCGGGGAGCGGGGACCCGAGAGGAGATCGGGACGGAGGAGAGCGGGAAGGGAGGGAGCCCCCCTCGTTGCCCCGCGGCCACGTCCGAACAGGGGGGTCCGCGGCCGGGCGGGGGGCGCGTCGGCGCGGGAGGGGCCGGCGGGGGAAGGGGAGTCGGGGGCTTGGGTGGGGGGGGGGGGAGCCGGGCCCGGGCAGGGCGCCCCACTCACCTTCCTGCCGGCGCCGCCGCCCGCGCCCGCGGCCAGCGCGGAGCCGCCCCCCGAGTACATGTAGTAGGCGATGCCCAGCACCCACAGGAAGGCGAAGCAGAGCAGCATCCGCGAGCGCCGCCGCATTCTCCCCTCTCGGCCGCCGGCCGCGGCCGCCGCTGCTAGCGAGTGCTGCCTGGGGCCGGCGCGGGCGGGGAGCGGGCCGGGGGAGGAGCGGAGGAAGGGGAAGGGCGCGGCGGCGGCTCCTCCTCCGGCGCGGGCTGCTGCTCGGCGGCGGCGAAGGCGGCGCGCGCTCGGCGCCCGAGCTCCGCCCCGGGCCGGGAGCGCGGCGCGGCGCCCGAGCAGGAAGCGGCGGCCTCGGAGGCGGCGAGCGGGTCAGGGAGCAAAGGGCGACCAATCGGCGGCGGCTGCGGGGGCCGGGGCGCGGGCCGGAGGAGGGGATTACCGCGTCTCCATGGCTGCAGCACGCGGGGCTCCGCCGGGAGGGCCTCCGCGGGGCCGGCCTCGGCGCCGCCCCCGCTCGGGCCGCCGCCCCGCCTCCTCTGCGTCCTCCCCGCCGCTGCCCTCTCCGCCCCCCCGTGAGTGACAGGTGGCTGCCCGGGACCGGGCGGAGCGCGCGCACACGTGCGCACACACGCGTGCACACGCCCCGGGGACGCCGTCGGTCACGGCTGCCTGGCGCCGCCCCGCCGAGGCTGTCATCTCCTCGGTCCTGGGTCTTTGGGACCGCCTCAGACCCTTAACGGGCTCGCTCTTACCACTGGCCGGCCCACCTGAGTTTTTTTGCTGCAAACCCGCCTCCTGGCCCCGACTTAGCTGCTGCTCGCTGCAGTTTTCTTACTAATTTTACAGCAAAACATCCCCGATCCCCAGGTGTCAATTTTATGTATCCATTTAGTCAGAGGTGGGCGGGTGGGGGGGGGGGGGGAAGGAAGGGTCTAGCGGTCGAATGAGAGAGGTCAAGGGAACATTTTTCCGAGGGTGCACAGCACTTGAATAACAGGATTATTTTGTTTTATATTGTTTTTAATAACCATGAAAGAGGAAGAACGGAAGCAATATATATTTTTTAAATCTTTTCCTTTCCGTTTGCTGCTTTCTTAAAAGAAGAAAGGAGAGTTACGACATAAGCATCTTAGGAAAACACTTCTGTCTTGTGACAGAATCGCTGTCACCTTGAGGATGCCCTTGCAACATGCGAACTTTCCCGTGCTCCTAGGAAAGAAAGAAATGTTACTTGGCACTCGATACTTCAAAAGTGATATCGGGGGCTTCCGGGTCTGGAGGATAATGGCAACTGCCTGAGTCTGAATCCCTACTCACATCTTCAGCAAATACAAACACAAACAAACAAGCCTTCAGCGCGACTAGGCGAGGGAATGCCGTGATCTGAACTTCTAATTGCTTCTTAAGTAGAAGAAAGAAAAGACATCAAATTCCGGCACAGCTCCCTCCACTGTTGCCAAGGACTTAAGTGAAGTCCAGGCTTAAATCCTCTACAAAGAGAAAGTCCAACACCAAGCACTAAAAACTGAACACAGGTCGGGTACTTAACAGGGAAGAGGCTTGAAAGAGAATGGGACAGGAGGTGGCCGCCTTGAAGAAGCCTTGCTTCTGGGAAAAGTCAAATAAATAAAGAAAGGGTAATGCCCTTTGGAGGCCTGGCAGTAAAGGGAAAGAAGGAAGTAAAAAGGGCAAATTAAAGACCCTGCGGAAATAAAAGACAGCCAGGCCCTCCCCCGCCACTGTTATCTATTAAAAACTGCACTTCACTGTACAGATAGAAGAGAACATTCCTGAACTAGGAACCCTGTGTCAAAATTCCTAGTAACAGAATAACATCAAATCGACTGCATACCCAGCCACCTCAAAAAGACAGCAAAACATTATTTGCATTTCCTATGATGAAAAAATGAATCCTAACGTTTTCAGCTGATGAAAATACACACACACACACACACACACACGAAACCATGAAGCAGGAGAAATTGTAACACCACACATCAAACTACCAAATTGAGCAAAGTATCGTGTATTTGGACACACGTGTGTGCACATATGCCTACATATCTACAACTACAATCCGAAATTCGAAAACTAAGAACAGACTAGACAAAAATGAGGAAGAAACGCAGCAAAAGTTGACCAAATGCAGGAAAGAAATTGAAAATAAGACAAAACTGTCCAAGAAACAAAGAAAAATTACAAAATGTCCGAGGGAGAATGTAGTCAAATAAAAATATGTAAAAGGACCCTGAGGAATGGCAAGAAAATAATCAAGAAGTTGAAAATGAGATAAAGAAGTAAAAAGTGTTCAAAGATAAGTGGTTGAAATGAAAGACAGTAAAGAAGAACCAAAATACATATAACCGGAGCCCTCAAAGTAGAAACGCAGTGAAACTGAGTGAATATTAAAACTGTAATCCCAGATGTCATGTTCAACATGATAACTCTATTATGAAAGATACATGGTAACATGTATGATATATTTGAAGGTTATTAAGAGAGTAGGTCCTAAGAGTTCTCATTACAAGGAAAAAACATTTGTTGTCTTTTTTGTATCCATATCTCATTTGGATACATATGACGGATATTAACTAAGCTTTAAAGTGGTAATCATTTCACAGTATATGTTAGTCAAATCATTATGCTGCGCCATTGATACAGTGCTTATGCAGTATGCCAGTTATAAAATTAAAAATGGGGGAAAGCTATAATCCCAGGAAAGAATTCGGAAATAAAAGAAAATTTGAATTACATATCAAAAGTCACTTCCGTGTACCTTGGAAAACTGTTCTGGAATAATCAGTTCCAAACGTATCTTAGTCAAATGATTAGATTTTAAAGGCAACAAGATCAAATTACTCGTAGAGTAATACAACGCAAGGCAACAGGGAAGCAGCATTTACAAGAAACTCAACGCAAGGAAATACCAGCCAAGGACTTTTGTGTCCAGCTCCAGACAGACAGATCGGAACTGGGTGCAAAATATCAGAGACCGTTATATGCCTTTCCTGGAGAATGAGCTTCCCCCAACCAAGAGAAAACTGAGGAAACAGCAAAATGACTGACGGAGAGCATTTATATATTTAATTGAGAATAGTATGTACATGTTATACTTTCTGATTAAGTAAGACGGGTGCCACTAAAGCAACTGAAGGAGAAGGGGGAGAGAAAAGGGAAAACAGAATCCTATCGTTGTCTATTAAATAGGTAATAGATAAAAGTCACATAATGATAGTCACATAATGATCTCATCTATGTGAGACCACATCAAATGGATAGATAGACCAGATGTCAAAAGGTTCAGAAACAGGGATGCCTGCGTCGTGAGTTCAAGCCCCGCATCCGGGCTCTCTGCTATTGGCTTGGAGGCTGCTTTGTATCCTCTGTCCTCCTCTCTCTGCCCCTCCTCTGCTTATTCACTCTCTCTCAAAATAAATAAATAAACTTAAAAAATGATTAAGAAACAAAGGAAGGAACTAAAGGTGATATAAAAATGTAAAACATAAAGAGAAAGCAAAATGCAAATATCCCCAAATATTGGAAACCCTATTCTAAAATCCTAAGGGAAAAAAATTTTAGAACAGCAAAGAACAGGGGTGCCTGGGTGGTTCAGTCGGTTGAGCATCCGACTTCAGCTCAGGTCCTGATCTCACAGTTTGTGGGTTTGAGACCCGTGTCAGGCTCTGTGCTGACAGCTCAGAGCCTGGAGACTGCCTCGGATTCTGTCTCCCTCTCTCTCTGCCCCTCCACCACTTGTGTTCTCTCTCTCTCTCTCTCTATCAAAAATAAATAAAAATTAAAAAAAAAAGCAAAGAATACATACTAGATATTGGGGGGGGCACAGTAAGTATGGCATAATACATGTAGTAATTATAAAAGAAAATAAAATGACAGAGTTGAGACTAAACCATATCACTATATCATTTACAAATGGGCTTAATTTGCCTGTGAAAAGATTTTCAAATTTGTTCATAAAAGAAAACCCAAATCTACAAAAAGCAGGAGCTGTGATCCTAATATCAAAGTAGAACAGACCAAAGGAGACCAAATGAAACAAAGAAGGACACTTTATAGCCCAAACTTCAAGTCCCAATGAAGGTGTATCAACTACCTATCAGTTAGGATGTACAGTTATTGATCAGAGAAGTAAAACCATTATTAAGGCTATAGAGTAAGGGACCTATGATAGGGTTTAAACTTTGTACAATGTTGAGGGCAGAAAAGAAGTCAGTGGAAGTCTGTTTCCAGTGTGTGTGGTAACAGGTCTAAAATCACTATAACGCGCACACGTGGCATTCAAAAAAACAAAAACAAGAACAGAAACAAAGCTAGATGTGGCGGTCTGGAGTCACTGAAGTCACCGAATCTTGAGCATGTGGGGTCAAGGAAATAAACAAGTCACATAAACACAAACACTGTATGATTCCGCTGACATGAGGTACCCAGAGTAGTAAAAATTCATAAGTACACGGTTTCGGTTGGGGAAGATGAAAAAATCCTGGAGGTGGATGGGGGTGATGCGTAGCACGGCAGTGTGAATGTCCTTCGTGACACTCAACTGCACACTTGAAAACGGTTCAAGTGGGAAATTTCACGTTATGTGTAGTTTCCCTCAATTAAGAAAATGAAGTGGCAAATGGTTTCGCACACATCGTAGATGTGGGGATAAAGGGGTAAGATCCAGCTTATAAAGAACTTAAATATGGGGATGGGCCAAGCACATAGTAAGACAATGCGTGGTAAAGATCTTAAGGGTCTGTAAACGTATGAAAAAATATGTTAAATTTCACTCATAATAGAGTTGCAAATTAAAACTACAGAGAAACTATGAAACCAGCTCCCCCACCCCCTGCCCCGAGACATTGGCAAAAATTCAAAAGCTTGAGAAAACGGACCATAAGAAAGACTAAGGAAGGCTTCTGAGAACAGATATGGATACATTATATTTAATAATGTATTATAGGGGCCCCTGGGTGGCTCAGTTGGTTAAGCGTCTGACTCTTGGTTTTGGCTCAGGTCATGATCTCACGGTTTGTGAGTTTGAGCCCCTCATCAGGCTCTGCGTTGACAGTGCAGACCCTGCTTGGAAATCTCTCTCTCTCCCTCTCTCTCTTCCCCTTCCCTACTCTCTTTCTCTCTCTCAAAATAATAAACTTTGAAAAGTAATATCTTACATATTATATTTAATAATATATCCATATCCATTTCCAGAAGTCTTCCATAATATGTCCATATCTGTTCACAGAAGCCTTCCTTCTTCTTGTTATTATTAAATTAAAGGGTATTTTTTTTTGTTTTTTTACAAATTGTACACATTTAAAAAAAATTTTTTTTAATGTTTTTATTCATTTTTGAGACAGAGAGAGACAGAGCATGAATGGGGGAGGGTCAGAGAGAGGGAGACACAGAATCTGAAACAGGCTTCGGGCTCTGAGCTGTCAGCACAGGGGCCCGATGCGGGGCTCGAACTCACGGACCGCGAGATCGTGACCTGAGCCGAAGTCGGCGCTCAACCGACTGAGCCACCCAGGCGCCCCTAATTGTACACATTTTTTAATGAGTATCTGCTTATTTTGCCAACACACACACACATACTCACGCGCATACAATAATGATATACCAGAAAACAATGAAATTAGTCACCTATAAAGGGCGAGAGGATAAGGTAGAGGGGATAAAAGGAGTTACAGTTCCCTCAGTATACCTTTTTCCTAGCTTTGACTTTTGGAAACATGTTCAAATAAAATCAACAAAGACGGCAGGAGGCGGGAACCTAAAAATGGAATCCAAAGAGAAAGACCTGAACCTAACTATGTTACAAATGAATTACATACCTATACTGCAAGGAGGTAAAAGAACGAATATGCATACCTTTTAAACAAAGTACTTGGGCTATATAACCTCAGCCTAGAGAATGAAAGAACTTCAAACAATTTTTGAACTCTCCTTTATGGTTTTTTTTTTCCATAGTGTTATGATGTGGCAATTAAGCTGTTTTATGCATATTGTGTGATTGAGCATAAAAGAAAATGTATTGCTTGGAGAGCTAGGGTTTTCACTGTGGAAGAAGGGAGATATGAGATGGAATGATGTATAATGAAAGACAAGGAAAGGGTGAGGAAGGCAAGGAAGATTCCTGTAGAGTAAACCTGGAATTAGAATGAACAGTATGAACTGTAAATATATACACATATATATACGTACACACATATACATATACCTATATGTACATATTTCCTGGATCTGTCCACTGAAAAGATCCCAGAGCAATGATACCTCAGTAGCAATGAGCACATCTTGCAACCAGATCTTGGTTTCTAACACCATTCTCCATCGTAAGTTTTCCTTGGAGAGATGACTGATCGAACGACTAGAGCCTAGAAGGTACTAGATGAGCCTAGAAGATCTTGTTGTAATGAAAAGTAAGAAATAGTGGTGGAGGAATGTTAGAACATCACAGGTGCCAGCTGGAAGGGTCCCCACTGGCTAAATCTAGCCAGTGTATATGTATCAAAATAAATATTAAATAAAATAGTAATCTATGAGTACATGCTGATAATAGATAACCAAATGAAGGAAATCGTTTCCATAGCATGCCAACTGATAAATGTGAAGGAAAGGGTGAAATTGAGGAATCACCATCTTGCGACCATCACAGTAAAGATTGGTTGGTGAAGACCCGTCAATGGACACTAAAATGTGTGTGTTGGGAGGGGGGGGGCGCATGGGAAAGGGGAGTTTGATGAGAAGGAGGATATTCACAATGACTTCAAATTATCTTTCAACAGAGTACTTATTCATCGCAGAGGGAACTTAGTAACTGTATAGTGGGAAAATTGGACAACACCTTGGCCAGGTGATCCAAATTAACATCACTCATGAGGGTCGGATAGATACCCTGTGTCTGCAAATACCCCAAGAAGGACACATCACTGTTTGGGTATTCTGGCCAAGAATTCCTCACTTGAATCTAATCGTGAATCAATATCAGAAAGAAAAAAAACCACCAACCCGAGGAACATTCTGTAAAATAACTGGCTTGTCTTCTGCAGAAATGTCACTGTCATGAAAGACAAGGAAAGGGTGAAGATCTGTTCCAGATTAGCGGACCTAAAGAGACATGCTAACTAAATGCAATACGCGATCCTGTGTGAGGGACCAAAGAAGCCTGTGGAGGACATGAATGGGACAATTAACAAAATTGGACTGCGGACTACAGAGTAGGAAACGGTAGATAGCATTACGTACCCTAGCACGCCTTAGCCTATTGTTCGGCGTTGTACTTCCTGACGTTGATAACCGCGTTCTGGTTACCCAGGAGATTCTTGTTCTCAGGAAATGTGAACTGAAGGATCCAAAGTTAAAGGGGCAAGACATACACGAGTTACTCCCAAAATTTCTGAAGAAATAGACAGAGAATAATGAAACATATGGCCAAGATACTAGAAAGTGGTGAGTCTGGGTAAAGTACGTGTGGGAATTCTCTTTGCAACTTTTCTGGAAGGGCGATATTATTTGATATCGATATTGGTTTCTTTATATTTTAAAATTTTTTTAATGTTTATTTTTGAAAGAGAGAGACAGACAGAGCGTGAACGGGGAAGGGGCAGAGAGAGAGGGAGACGGGATCCGAAGCAGGCTCCAGGCTCTGAGCTGTCAGCACAGAGCCTGCTGCGGGGCTCGAACCCGCCAACCGCGAGATCAAGATCATGCCCTGAGCCGAAGTCAGTCGCTTAACTGAGCCACCCAGGCATCCCTCAAAAGAGCCACTCGTAGGGACAGAAGCTCCCAACTCCCATACCCCGTGGATACGTGTGGTGGCCACCTGCCACAGGCTTCCCAGAAATGTCCTGACTTGCATCGTGACTGAGAAATAAGAATTCATCAATGTGATTTAAGTTAAGGAATCCAGTTGCCCTAAAAATATAAACATTAATGATGTGCTTACTGTATGCCAGGCATTGTTCCAACACCGCTGGAAACGTCCCCAGCAACCTGCACGCAGCCTCCTGGGCTCGTGGACACGGAGCCCCTCAGCCGGCGTTAGGGGAACGTCAAGCCGTTAAGGATGGTGAACTTTGGTGCTCACGCGCCTGGTTCTCGCTTTTCATCTCCTGGATCATTCTGCCTGGGGCCTCACCCCAGCCTCTCAGTCCAGAAGTGTGGAGAGGAGCTCCAGATAAGAGCCAGAATGGCGGCCCCGTAGTCCGTCAATCCCCATAGCTCTTGTCCCCCCCTCCCCACTCCCCGAAATGCTTGGGTCATAGACCACATGGGCCTGGAGGAAAGAAGGGCATCACCACAACAGCCCTAAAAAGGAATTCTGGTTGATGGCTTCGAAGTGGCCGGCCCCCCCCCAGCCCCTCCAAGTCCTCTGCAGTAATTCACATTCTCTCCAGGCAGTGTCATGTTGCCGGATGAAAGGCCTGGGCTGCCTGTGCGCTTGAGAGCTGGCCCAGGAAGTAGGGGTCCAGTGTCGGGACCCCTGAAGGACGCTTGGCACCTTGCCCCGGCCGCATTCCACAGAGATGATGGAGAATTGGTTCCTTTAGTTTTTGCACGCTCTTGTATGGTAGCCCTTCTCTCCCTGGGCCCTGGACGTGAAGGAGAAGAAAGAGCGGAAGCTTCCCCGACCTTAGATGCTCCTCCCCTTCCTCCCCTGCAGCCTGGGGAAGAGCTTCTAACCAGGGGGCCCCTCCGTTCATCGGGTGAATGAACTCCCGGTGCACCTGCCCCCACAGTCCCCCAGAGAGATCTGGGATCCCAGGTGAATAGATCTCCAACTCAACTAGACTCTTGCTCCATATTTCGTGTTCCCCCACACACCATCCCATCGAGTGCCTCACGAGGTACGTATTACTCTGCTCATCTAGGAGGCCCGGAGAATTCGGGTAAGCTCTCCCAAACCCTTCGCGCAGCTAGAGGACAGCAGCACCAAGGGCAGAGCCTGGTCACCTCACTCGAAACCCGCAGCCTCCTCCCCCACCCCCTGGCCGCGCCAGCTGCAGAGTCCCAAGACTGGCTCCGGAACGCGTGGATGTTCCGAGGAAGTCTCTGGCTTATTTATAGTTTATACTCCACTCACTTCCAAAGATAATTGGAACCATCTTACGAAGCCCACAAACACACATACATAAGATGTTCAGAGAAGTGTTGTGTAGGCAGACCATGTAATGGGGGATTTTCCATTCCCCCCCTTCCCCCTGCCAGATTTCTAATCCTGGAGAGCTTTGTAAAAATATAATTTCCTGAGATTCCCATCCCAGACCTACTGAATCACAATTGCCAAGAAAGGAGCTGACTTGTAGATACTGTTTTCATTCCACAATACAAGGAGATACAGGAGACTAGGGACAGATTTAAGAGAGAGAGAGAGAGAGAGATCATACATTGTATAGCTGCATGGACTGAGAAACTCTTATGGGCCCAGGGCAGCTCCCCATGTCCCAAAACAACACTTCCCCTGCGCCTGCTTAAGGGTGGACGTGGTCTATTCCGGAAACAACCCATCTTTGGGGCCCAAACAACCTTTCATCACCCAAGGGCCAGAGAACACAACGACGTCCTGTGAACCACAGGTCTTTACCACACCTGCAAAACCCTGAATCTACAAGGAACAAAGCCTAGAATTCGGTTTGGGAAAGCACAATCGTTAGGTGGTCCAAAAGCAAACATCTCCGACTCGAGAATAAACGAAACGATACTAGACTCTAGTTTGAAGTGATCATTAATTGTTTAGCTGTGAGAATGCTGTTGTGGCTGTAGAGAAAATGTTCGCATTCTTGGGAGGTACAGGCTGAAGTATTTGGAAGGTGGAGTGTCATGACGTCTGCAACATCAAATGACCGTGCGACCAAGTTTTTATATTTATCCAGGGTTATAAAAATATAAGCCTGGATAGATCTATGGTATATAGAGAGAAAGAGAGAGAGACAAAGCAAAGGTGGAGAAGAGTTCATTGTTGAATCCAAGTGGAGAGCATTAGTGGAACTACTGTTCTATTCTTTCAGCTTTGTCTATATTTCCAATTTTTCAAGATGAAAAATTGGGAGAAAAAGAAAGAATAGAGAACAAATGAGGGGAATCTGGTGAATAATTACAGTGAAAAGAACCACAATTTTTCCTGAAAAAATAAACAAAAACACAGACATTGTAGCCAGACGGAAACATCCGGCATGCTTGGCTGGCTGTCGGTCGATCAATTATTCAACAGGTGTTTATTACAGGCCTGTGCTGGGTCTAGAACTTCTCTA
Organism: Neofelis nebulosa; assembly: GCF_028018385.1. Classification (NCBI taxonomy): domain Eukaryota; kingdom Metazoa; phylum Chordata; class Mammalia; order Carnivora; family Felidae; genus Neofelis; species Neofelis nebulosa. Next base: position 1,472,631 of record NC_080794.1, on the reverse strand, counting down.
AACAGTAAAAAGGAAACAAAATTGTACACTATGGAGTTCCCGTCCCCAAGGCCCTGATGATTAAATTCTGTTTCATGAAACTTTTTTGCTCCGGATCTAACTCCTTGGGAGAGTCTAAAATGGCACCTAAGCTATACCTCTGTAGGCAAAGACTTTTCAGTCCCAGGAAGACTGTCTTTGTCAGAAATTTAACCAGGAAGAGAAATAATACAGGACGTGCCAGGATGTCAGAAAGGAGAGGTTATGCTAAGAAAATTCCTGAATTCCCCCCAAAGGGCCAGATGTTCTGGAAACGTGACATGCTGTGTCTGGAAGGCCTAGGAGGGAGGTGAGAGCAGAGCTGGGTCAACAGCAAGGGTGAACGGAAGCAAGGTCTGACCTCCGCCAGGATGAGGGATGCGGGGAGCCCTGGAGACAAGAGAGCTCAAGAGTGAGGCCTAAAGAGCCTGTAGACATGATCAAGACAGTTCCTGAGAGAGGGACACAGCCAAATCCCATCCTCCTCCAGGGACCAGCAAGGAGCAGGAAAGGCGGGGGGGTGAGGAAGTCTCTGGGAATCACGTCACCCCGGGGCCGGTCAGGCCAGCTGTCAGGCCAGGGATCAGGTTAACAAGCCTAGTGGTAATTTCAGGGGGTATTTTTGCTTACCAGGGCGTAGAAGAACATTTCTCCCCATGTAGATAATTGATCATTCCCGAACATTTCGTGGAATAATCGGGGATAAAGGGTTCAGAGTATCAACTCCTACAGAGATCACAGTCACCCGTTCTGCAAAGACGTTTTTGAGTATGTGCTTTGTGGCCAGGCTCTGCTCTAGATGACTGGAGCACACTGATGGAGAGAAAAGTCTCTGCCTTCAGAAAAACCTCATAGCATCTAGGGTAACATGCACAATAATTCACGGGTGAACAAGTAGGACAGTGTCCCCGACCCATCTACTCTAGACCGGGCTGTGGGAGCAGGGACCTGGGGGATACGTCCTCAAGAGTAGCCTGGGGGGCCTAAAGATGGTGGTGAAGAGACGCCAGGCTCGGGGACAAATCTTCTAGGCTGCTGTCACCCCCCGCGGTGACGGGCCTGTTGACTTCAGCATCCGCGGAGACAGACAGAAATTGCGTTGAAGTATTTCTGACACGCAGCTGTAAGCAGGCGGCTCTGCTTAGAATGATTTATGAAGATGCTTTGTGGGTTTTTTTTGCACATAGTTGACTTTGAGTAAATGAGCCTTGTTCCTGAGGAATTTCTAATCAAGGTATCGCTGTATAAAACAGCCTTTGCCCTCAAGGAACTTATGGCCTTGCTTGAAAGACGGAGCACACACCCGTGGAGTAGACAGGAAGGCAGTAAATAAAGCGACACAGGGCCTGGTACGGACAATTAAGGGGGCAGTGGAAAAGTTAAAATGCAATATACATGATAGAGAGCAAGCCAGGTTGCTTTCGGAGTCTCTTTGGAATTTCCGAGTGAAAAAAGGTTTAATGTGCTTAATCTCCTGCTGTATTGATCGGGCTCTAAATCAGAGGCTGCCCTGGATGGCGGCTAGGAGAAGTCAGAGAAGGGACAGCCGCGTCAGGGTGACCGCGACATCAAATTTGACCCAACAGGCCGTGGGGGAGCGAGATAGACCACAGGTAGCGTTTTACAAAAGATGGAATAATGGGTCATTCCAGGACGCCCTGGGATGGTCGGCTGCCCCGAGGGGGTAGGAATGTTGAAGAGGGGAAGGAGGCCCGGGGTGAGAGAGGCCTCCAAAGCCTCAGAGTTCAGGAAATAGGAGGACATAAGGGAGGGTTCTATTTCTTCCTTCAACAGAAACCTGTTAGGCTGGGGGTCCTGGCTGGCTCAGCCAGGTAAGCGTCCGACTCTTGGTTTCAGCTCCGGTCATGATCTCACAGTTCATGGGTTCAAGCCCCGCGTCGGGCTCCACGCTGACAATGCGGAGCCTGCTTGGGATTTTCTCTCTCTCTCTCTCTCTCTCTCTCTCTCTTTCTCTCTCTCTGTCTCTCCCTCTCTGCCGCTGGCATGCACGTGCTCTCGTTCTCTCTCAAAATAAATAAACTTAAGAAAAAAAAGCCCATTAGGCACATGCTCGGTGCAGGCACTGTTCCAGCAACTTGGGTTACGCCAGGGACAAACATACTTAGGTTCCTTCTGGAGTTTCTAGTCTAACAGAGCGATGAGACAAGGGAGGGGAGGGGTTGGCCCCAAGCGTTGTGTATAATCAGGAAGTAAACAGCATGCCGGGAGCTAGAAGGTGCACTGGACAGGGGACCAGCAGAACCAGGGAGGGGTGGGCCATGTGCGTGCGTGGTCAGGCAGGCCCCGTGGAACAGGTGAGATCCAAGCCTGGGTGGGGGGAGGGGGTGTATGTGTGAGAAAACTAGCCAAGCAGGTACCTAGGAGAAGGGCCTCCCCAAGCAGGAGCCAGAGTGGCCAGTGCAAAGGCCCTGGGGCGGAAGCTTGTCTGGCGTGTGAGATGAACCTAGGGAGGCCAGTGTTGCTGGAGCAAAATGACGGTGAGGGAAAAGAGGTCAGAGATGGGCCAAAGGCGCAGTTGAGAATGTAGGCTCCTGTGGGCTACCCTAAGGACTTTGGCTTCTATTCTGAGCGAAGCAAAAAGCCTCCAGGGGTGGGGCTTGGGGCAGCAGAGTGACCCGGTGTGGCAATGACTGCTGGGTTGAGATTTGATTGGAGGAGGCGGGGACGGAAGCAGGAAGATCCTTCCGGAAGGGACCCAGACGGGATGCTAGCTCAGACCAAGGTGGGAACAGTGGAGGAAGTGCTCTAGGGGGGCGGCCTCTGGATGTTTTGAAGGTAGAGCCCACAAGATTTCCTGCGAGGAAGGAGGTGGGACACGGGAGGGAAGGAGCAGCTAAGGTTGATCCCGAGGATTTGGCCCTGAGACCCTGCCAGTCGGGAGCTGCCTCAGCTGAGAAGGGAAGGGGGCAGGCAGGGCTGGCTCTTGAGGGCTGGTCAGCAGTTCACGGTGGGATGTGTGGAGTCTGAGACGTGTCCGAGAGTCCCCAGTGAGCAAGTCAAGAGACCGTTGGATGCACACGACTGGAGCGGGGAAGAGAGACCTCTGAGGGTCTGGCTGTAGAGGGGGCATAGAAGGCAAGAGATGGCAGAAAACACCATGAGGCAGGCCAAGGACTGAGCTCTCTCTAACATTACTTGAAAGTTAAATACGGCAGGGGCGCCCGGGTGGCTCTGTTGGCTAAGCATCCGACTCTAAATTTCAGCTCAGGTCGGGGTCATGGGATTGAGGCCCCATGTTAGGCTTTATGCTCAGCATTTTCTCTCTCTCTCTCTCTCTCTCTCTCTCTGCCTCTCCCCTGCTTATGCACGCACGCTCAAAATCAATAAGTAAACGTTTTTTGGAAAAAGTTAAATACAGTCAAATCCACTGTAAGCCTGGGATGCAAATGAAGAAAATGGAGGAGGGGCGTTGGAGGGAGAGAATTGAACGGACGCCGACGTTTGGCTGCAAACAGGAACAAAGCAATGGGGCGGTCGGTGAGACGGGGATCCAAAACCGAGCATTGCATTTAATGACGGGGAGTCTGTGAACCAGATTGAACAGTGAGATGACTTCGAGTCTGAGGAGATGGCAGGCCATCTGGTGCAAATGCCAGTCACTGTCAGCAGTGTGACGGCCCCCTGAGAATGGCCATCGTACGGGCGGGGCCACCGGTGCCCTACTCAGCTGGGTCTTAGCCTTGCTCAACTGTGGATCCCAACAGTTGAAGTCGGAAATAGACGAGACTGCTTAACTCCTTCTCTACCTAAACCCATGGTGCTTATTTCTTATCGTACTTACTTGAGGCATCGATGAAGGTGTTTTGCGATGACCGGAACATCCCAACCTCTGGAGCAAAAGAGCCTGGATGGCAACAGACTGCCTGGAAGACCACCCCGCCCCCCCCAAACATCTCCTTCCCTGCTCGTCATCGTGGGCTGAACACGTGATCTCTGCCTGCTCTCTCGCACATACCCCCTGAACCTCTCCCATAAAACTCTGGTGTTTTATGAGGTCAGTTAAGGCTTGAGCCGACTACTTCCCCGGGCTGGTGGCCCCGAAATGAATTTCCCCCTTTCTCTCATCCAAACCCTTGTGTTATTGCCTTCTCTTGCGACAAGTTTATCCGAGTTTGTTCTGTAACAGGGTTGGCGAACCCAGCCGGGAGCTACCCTTCTGATTTGTCCAGCTCCTTGGGGTCCCCGGGATGGAGCAGTTGGCCCGAGCAGTTCCCTGGGGCTCCCCATTCATTTCCTCAGTTAGCCGCCATGACGGATTGGTCTCTGACATGAGGGAGGGGGCAGAAGGGAGTTAAAAATGGAGAGAAAGTGGAAGGGACCCCCCTCTGTGTGGCCTGTGGAAGGAAGGAAAGGGGTGACACGGGGCCGGGGGAGCCTCAGCAAGAGACATCAGCCTTGTGTGTCGAAGGACAGGGACGGACTCCTTGGAAGGGTAGAGACTGGCCTCGTGAGGAATGGTGAGAGCGGGCCCCAGACAAGGGGAATGGAGATCTACAGTGATCAGTCTGCTGGGGCCGCCATGACAAACTATCACAGAGTCAGGCCTTCAACAAGTCATTCAACAACAGCTCTGGAGGCTGGAAGTCCGAGGTCAAGGTGTCGGCAGCCCTGGCTCCTCCTGAGGCCTCTCTCCTTGGCTTGTCGATGGCCGTCCTCTCTCTGTGTATTCACATGGTCATCCCAGGGGGTGTCTGTGCCCCAAAGGCCTCTTATAAAGACACCAGTCAGATTGGATTAGGGCCCACCCTAACGACCTCATTTTACCCTCCTTAAAAGCCCCGTCTCCAAACAGTCACACTCTGAAGAACTGGGAATTAAGACTTCAGCATAAGAGTTTGGGGGGTGGCACAATTCAGCCCATAACACATAGAGATTAGATGAGGACCACATTTCCTCCCGAGATGGCAAAGCCCGTGTCAGAATAAAACGGCGGTGGAGCGAGGGGCGGATGCCGTCAGCGAAATCTCCCCACCAAATTAAAAGTGAGGTCAAGAGCAGCCACGGTTAGGGGTCCAATAAACAGAATTCTCTCCGCTTAAGTAGAAAACGGGGGGGGGGGGGGCAGGAAATGTGGCCGGGCTCCAGAGGAACTGATTCTCGGAACTGAGAATCCCACGAACCGGCTTCTCTGCCCCTTCACGTAACCCCCAGTCCTGCTCACGTCTTCGTTCTTCTCTCTCAAGCATCTGTTTTCTTTCTTTCTTTCTTTCTTTCTTTCTTTCTTTCTTTCTTTCTTTCTTTCTTTCTTTCTTTCTTTCTCACTTATTTTAGAGAGAACATGCAGGGGAGAGGGACAGGAGGAGAAAGAGAGAGAGAGAGAGAAAATCCCAAGCAGCTGCCACACCGAGTGCAGAGCCTGACACGAGGCTCGATCTCACGACCCTGAGCTCATGACCTGAGCCAACATCAAGAGCTGGAAGCTCAACCAACTGAGCCACCCGGGCGCCCCTCAAGCACCTGCTTTCTGCACTTCAGGGCTGACGAGACCAGGCGTGGCCCTCCTCCGCCTGGCCTCACGTGACTTCCCAGCCCTCCCACCTGCAGATTGTAGGGATGCTCTCTGAGGCTCAACTCTGAGGAACTGAAGATTTGGCTGGTTTGAGTAACATGCATCCCCCTCTCCGCGTGGGGGAGGCACCACAGAAAACAAACCCAAGCGAGGGTCCGTTGTAGGCTGCTGGTGGAGAGGGCACGGGCAGGTGAATTCAGGCGTCTCCTAGGGCAGGGAAGGAGTGGGGCGGGTGGGGTGGAATGAATCCGAGCCGGGGGCTTGCAGAAAGCCAGAGGAGCCTGTGTACAGATCAGAGGAGAGCAAGGAAAGCCAAGACGGGGTCTGAATGGCTATGGGAGGGTGAGAATCAGGAACACGCGAGAAAGAAAGTGAAATTTCCCCAGAGGAGGACAATTTAGGCTAGGTAATGCTTTGTCAAGTGTGATTGCGTATAATGAGGCAGAACACTAGAGAAATGAGTGAGGCCTCAGACACTTTGCAGGGGCTGCAACAAATATCTTGGTGTCGTTCCTTTCACGGGCTTAAAATACAGGCAACTTAATTTTTTTCTGGATGGAATGAAGGGGGTGGGGGGGGGGGCGGGGCAATGCCGCGGAGAACGGGTTTATCAAGTACTTCAGCCCCAGGGCAGAAACCCATCCACTCTAGAATGAAATGAATCTGCCTGAACCCCCAACAGGGGCTTCGCCTCGGGCGTGGCTACAGCGCAATCCGGCTGGCTGGCTGGCTGGCTGCCTGGACCGGCTGGGGACTTGTCATGTCACGTGTATTTCAGCAGCAACCGTCGGTGACGTTGACCAGAACTCCACGCGCCGAATGCTACGGTGCAGGTTTATAGAAACGATTAGTTGAAACCACGTCTCCCACGCCCTCATTTGCCCATTCAGCACTTTGCAGAGATGTATAGTCCAGGGTCTCCTGGGCTTTACTGCTTTGTAGTCTGGACCTGGGGGCCGGGGTCAAAATGCCACATTCGCAGAAAGGTAGCGCAGCTCTCTGTCCCCAAGGGTTCACACACTAAACCCATTTTGTTTTTCATTCAACGAGTAAAATACATTCTGTTACTCCTCCTTCTATGTATTCAGCTCTGGTTCTCTTCCTTTGTCCCCCGCGCCCCAAGGGAGAATGTGCCAGATCCGCAATCCTACGCGGAGGGCCCGGGACGTATGGCCCCGCACCCGTGTGGATAACACTAGGGCACGGTCTCCCAGGTCAGCACAAGGGGTCTCACACCGAAGCTGCTACAAGCCTCCCGGATCCGGCCGGAATCTCTGGTTGCCGGTCCCGTGAGAAGTGGTGAATGACGTTGTTCGCGGACCCGGAAAGTCTGGCGATGCTTTACTGGATGCCTGTCTAGCATGGCACCTCAAAATCCTTTAAACGTCCTCCCTGAAGTTTGATTGCCGGCCGCGTTGTGACTGCCGCTTTCTCGATGCGGAGCCTCAGCCCCCCTCAGCTGCCAGGGGACCTGAGTTCCACCCACCAGTGGTGTTCTCCTGGAGCCTCGATTGGGAAGTAGGGTGACCAGCCATCCTGGTTTTTGGCCTGGCACTGAGGACACGTGACACCGTCGATGCTAAAATTGGCCGAGGCCCCGGGCACACCCCGCCAAGTTGGTCACCCCATCTGAGGCCACCTACGTGTGGGAACAGGCGGGGCTGGGGCATCCCATTTGTTGGCCTGGGGCACAGGGTGATGGCAGTAGAAGCTTCCTCTCATGTGGGTTCTGTTTGCGTGCGTGTGCGTGTGTGTGTGTGCGTGCGTGTGTGTGCACGCGCGAGTCTATAAGCCGCCTAGAGCCTATGTGCAGCCATGCTCTGGGCTTCCGAATGTTCTCTGTGGTATCACTTGCCCCGAGCTAGCTAGAGGGAGCTCGGTGGCTGACAAGACCGTGGCTTCTGGTTTAGTTCATCCGAGACTCAATGGCATCAGAGACCATCACCGTGTCTCCGCTCAGTTGTCCAGCTCAGGTGGCTCCCCTTGTGACTGTAGGATGGCCGTTGCATGCAACACGAGCTGTGGGTTTTCCTCATTGGTATCTACTGGGCGAGAGAGTGTGTTTCTACCCCAGGATCCCGAGCAAGACTCTAGAAGTTCACCCTGCTTGGACGGATTCGGGCCATAGCCCCTCCTCCCCCCCAAACATTGACTCCATGAATGGAAGGTGCCAATGGGCTTTAGGTGAGTTAACTGTTTCCCAAAGGACATGGACTGTGCTGGCACGGAGGAGATAACCAGAATTAAAATCAGCTTTCTGTGAGGAAGCGGAAGGGTGGGCGGAAGTGGGGACCGGGGAGGCAACGAGGGTCATCACATATGGCTCTTGCCCCTGCGGCCTATGAGAACTGGAGGTTCGGCTCAAATGTGACCTCGTGCATGAAGCCTTCCGCAGACCCGACATGCAGGGACTCCCTCTCCCCTGGGCTCTGATTCTCTGCTTATTGGGTACGGCACGCTCACGTATATCGGACGTTCGTATCCGCAGGTGATGATTCTTGTACCTGTTCATCTCCCCGCGTGCCCTGCAAGCTGAAAAGAGGCCAGGGCTCCTCCGTGGCTTCTCCCAGCAGTCCACGCTTGCACGCTGCCTCGCGCCCAACGGCAGAGAGCGAAGGAATGAACGAGTGAATGAATGAAGAGCCCCCTCAAAGTCCTGGACTTGTGCCGTGCGAAGTCTCTGCTCAGAGAGAGAAGTTGCGCCATGAAACCAGGAACAGCTCAACTTTGTATTGACTTATGCATCTGTTAGTTGCACGGCGCGGGGACTCAGGCCTCCGCTGTCTCCAAATACCCTTTGTCTCATTGCTACGGCTTCGTTGATCGATCATCTTGGAACATCTGCCTCCCGGGAGGTCTAGGCCCTTCCCTGCTCGTGCAAGACTGAGTGAAGTGGGTGAGAGAGTGGTCAAGAGCTGGCTTTGATGTGGAAAGGGGCTCTCCAGTCGGATCAACAAAGCAAGCGGTTTGAAGTCAAGGTGAGGGCTCATTATCGCCAAGCCTCCCCGTCACTTTCCCTCCTCGGTGGGGTAGGTATGAGAGCGGAGAAGACAACTTCTTTTTTTTTTTTTAAGACACCTCTAATCAAAGAGAGCTCAGTAGAAGGGCTGAAAGAGAAAAACCTGTCATTTTTAAATGAGCAGACCAGTTGTTTCAAAGGAAATTATTAGCATATTTCCAGAACAGCATTGTTAAAGCGGGCTGGAGAATGCAAAGGCAGGAAAATCAAATGCCGGATGTTAAGCGGAGATCAATCAGGTCTCAGTACTGAAGGGGCTGGATTCAGAGACCTCATCAGCCAGCGTTTTCCGTAATTATTTCTTAGTTTCACATGCAGCTAACGTGACTGCAGAGGGGGCCTAGGCCTTTCCTCCTCACCTGAGGAGAGCCCACAGTCCCTCTTGAAAATCCCAGAGGAAGCAACCGCGGGAAACGGGAAAGACAAAAATCCACACACCCACTTCCCCCAAGACTGTTCTGGGCAGCACTTGTGTCATGAGATGCTCTATAATCATCTAAGGTTGGGAAATGCTCCTTACTCTGAATCCCCTCCAGGTATACTACAGACGTCAGTATAGTAAAAGCCCTGAGAAGTCCTGCAGACAAAGGAAATCCGTTTCACTGCCGCTAATCCCGGACTTCTCCAGACGATTTTTTTTTCCTTCACTCATAATATGCCTGCGGAACTAGAGTTTCAATTTGAGAAATAGTGCCTTGGCCCGTTTTCAGGCCACATTTTGGCCAGCAGCTTCAGACCCTTCTCCTAGCAAAACTTTCTCAGAGAACCACTTTCCAGTTTGAAGTTGGACTTTCGTGTGTTAATGCTACTCATGCTCTAGGAGCAGCAGAGGATCCCAAACACTGAGGTCGGGAGAACGCCCAGACCCCACCTGCAATGAAGTCCTTGCTAAGAAGATCCTGGCCAGGCGACGGGGGTCAGGAGCAAGTCTGGTAGCAACCAGGTGTGGGGTCCAAACAAAACCCCAGATTACGAGCTTAGAGTTTGAGTGGCATGGCCCAGGCTCTACTGGAAAGGAGCAGGAACATGCAGGGATAGAAGGCCTGGCTGGTCCTGTAGATTAGACAGCCTTTGGTGGGGTGGGTGGGAAGCCATAGCCGTGTTCCCACAAGGGGCTCCAGGAACTCAGATCACCTTAAACAACCTGCATAGCAGACATTAGCCCTAGATTCCATATGCCCCAATAGACAGGTAGTTTCTCCTAATACATTCCTTGTCTTGAACTTCATGGATTCAGGGGTTAGCAGTATGGAACAAATAGCCAGCCGGTAGAACTGGGGCCAACCCAGAGGGACAACTGTCCTGACTAATAAAAATCAGCAACTTGAGAGGCCAGGACCCAGCCTGGCGGGCAAAGCCATTATTAATTGCTAATGCCATGAGAGAAGTTGGGAAACCAAGGCGGGAAGATCGAGGGTACCATGCCAGCTGTGTGCAGTTGTGTGGGTCGCACACTGTACCAGGGGGACTAGTGAAGGAGATGGGCAGGGGCTGAAATCTAGCCTACATCCACCTGCCAAGCTAGGAGCCCTCGTAGGAGACTATGTGTACTTCTGCAAAGGAGTATCTTTGACTCATTCGTGCAAAAGCGGAGAGCTACACTGTAGGCAAATCCGAAATCTAAAGGCGGCAGGGATTGCCAGGCAAACAAGGCAGAGAGACAGGGCTTCACCTGTGGTCCGTCCAGGGGAAGCCAACCGTCTTGTTCAGACAGAGCCTCTTTGAAAGCCCCGAGTGCCCACCCCGTGGTGCCCTTTCATAAGAGCTAAAGGCGTGCTTCTGACCTCAGCGTCTGACCACGTATGAACTCTGCTCTATTTTTAATAGAGTGACAAGAGCCAGGGATTTCAGGAAGGCTTTACGGGCAGGCCTAGGTATGGGGCTGGAAATGTAGCACTAATGGAACGTAAGCTCTGGGGTGTCAGTCTTTGCTTGGGCTTCCGGTGGCTGAGGGAGCCTCTGGCAGTGACGTTCAATAAGGGTCGACATAGACGAACCTTGGGTGGTGATCAGTGGTCTCGTGGCCAAGGGTTTTAGATGGGGTTTACTCCTGCCATTCAAGTTACTTTTCTTTTCGTTCGCCACCATTACGAACGTACGGGTCCCCTAATCTGGTCACCCATGCTTTTTTTTCTCCCCCTCATTCGAGCCTGCTTTACCCTCCTTGCCTCCGGCAGTTATTCTTTAATTTTTTTAAATTTGTTTAATATTTGTTTATGAGAGCCAGAGAGCATGCGTGGGGGAGGGGCAGAACGAGGGAGACCCCAGGATCCGAAGCCGAGGCTCCAGGCTCCGAGCTGTCAGCACAGAACCCGGGGTGGGGCTCTGGCTCACGAGCCACAGGATCGTGACCCAAGCTGAAGTCCGATGCTTCGCCAACTGGGCCACCCAGACGCCGCTACCATTCTTTAAATCTTTCCATTTTCTTTTTTTTTTTGTTGTTTTTAACGTTTATTTATTTTTGAGACAGAGAGAGACAGAGCATGAACGGGGGAGGGTCAGAGAGAGAGGAAGACACAGAATCTGAAACAGGCTCCAGGCTCTGAGCTGTCAGCACAGAGCCCGACGCAGGGCTCGAACTCACGGACCGCGAGATCGTGACCTGAGCCGAAGTCAGACGCCCAACCGACTGAGCCACCTAGGCGCCCCAAATCTTTCCATTTTCTAAGTCTGAAGCCATCTTTACTGGATTGCTGTGTTTCCCACATTTCAGAGAAAATAAATGTCCCCAGAAATAAGCTCCTTGAAACTTTCTACCCAGTCTTGCTGTGACATTGTGATATAATTAGAAACACATGGGTTTTTTAAAAATGTTTATTTTATAGAGAGAGAGAGAGAGAGGGAGTTCACGCATGAGTGAGGAAGTGGCAGAGAAAGAGGGAAAGAGAGAATCCCAAGCAGGCTTCTCGCTGCCAGCACAGAGCCCAGCGCGGGGCTCAGTCTCACGACCGCGAGATCATGATCTGAGCTGAAATCAAAAGTCAGACCCTCAACTGACTGAGCCACCCAGGTGGCCCTAGAAATACGTATTTTGTCTGTGGTTCCTGGCCAGAGCCCCTAAAACCATTGTAATTTCCTAAGTGATAAGAGTAATGGGGGGGCGCCTGGGTGGCTCAGTCGGCTGAGCGACCGACTTGAGCTCAGGTCGCGATCATAATTAAAAAAAAAAGTAATAGGGACATATTTCCATGATTATATTTGGGTTTTTTTTTAATGTTTATTTATTTTTGAGAGAGAGAGAGAGAGCTGGAGAAGGGTAGACAGAGAGGGAGAGAGAGCATCCCAAGCAGGCTCCGCACTGTCAGCACAGAGCCCAGTGTGGGGCTCGATCTCACGAATCGTAAAATCATGACCTGAGCCGAAATCAAGAGTTGGATGCTTAACTGACTGAGCCACCCAGGTGCCCTGATAATATTTGGTTTTTGTCCAAGTTCAAGAGTGGGGTGAGAAAGGCGGAAGGAGTATCTTCTGTTGTTCTTGACAAATCCCATCGTCCACAAGAGTTTATGTTAATGAAGTGGATTTCTGAAAGCTTCGAAGGATGGGAGACCGTTTTCCAGGGCAGCCAGGCTTATGACTAGAGGGTTGGAAGTTTCAGCCCCACTCCCTACCTCCATGGAAGAGAGGGAGGCGGGAGGGAGAGTTAATCATTAACAGCCAGTGAGTTAATCAATCGTTTCATGTAATGAAACCTCCCTAAACATTTAACCCAAGGGGATCAGAGAGCTGCCAGGTTCATGACCACATTGAGGTGTTAGGAGGGCGGTGCTGATGGAGACGGTGTGGAAGCTCTGAGCACCCCCACTCCCAGACCTTGCCCTATGGCTCTTCCTGAGTTGTGTCTTCCACAGTATATGAAATATAAGTAAGCGTTTCTCTGAGTTCTGTGAGCCATTCTAGCAAGTTATTAAACACAAGGAGGGAGCTGTGGGGACCGTGATTTACAGGCGATCAGTCAGAAGTAGAGATCACAGCCTGGGACCTGAGGTTAGTGTCTAACGGAGGGGACAACCTTGTGGGACTGAGCCCTTAACCTGTGGGGTCTGTGCTGACTCTAGGTAGTTATTGTAAGAATTGTCTCATGTGGGAACAAAACCACCACGCATTTGGTATCAGAGATACTGTGAGAGTAGAGAAAAACAGTTGTTTTGTCTTTTAATTGCAAACTTGACTTCTAATGGTGTTTATCCTTTGCTCATTTTCTCTTGTGTGCAGGAGGTGATATCTTTTCCAGCCCAAAGAAAAAGATTCCCCTGATTCTGTCTAAGCGTTCAGTTACTGTTTCCCCCGCTGTCTCCCCACCTCACCGCAAAACTTAGAAGAATATCATAGAAATCTGCTTTTCCCATGATCGAGGACAGGAACTGAATGTTCCTCCCTACCTTAAACGAAGTGTCATAGAAAGTTGGAAAGAATTATAACAAGCAATTCTTCAGACACAGGCAGTACATGACTGAATTGCTGACAGAAGGGAAATAAACATGGTTAAGTCCTACAAGTGACCCGGCTTAGTGTCTGGAGAGACTTTCCTGGCTGTATTGTAGGGATGGGGTTCCCAAACAGTCTGATGATCACACTGAGTTGAAAAGAAAGAAATTTGAATTATGGGGCAAGGTGGTTAGAATTCACAAGACGTAACACGGTGGGCGGGGGGAGGGGGAAGATCTTCACAGAGAACGAGGTCTGGGTATCTGTAGAGGTAACCAATCAAGTCTCTAGGTACCTACTGATATGCCCAGGTGGGAAAGGACATTTCTTGAATCTTGGTGGGGGTGGGGGGAGAACCCTGTAAAACGGAGGCCCCACATTCTTAGAGCTCACATGTGGGTAGGAAAAATTTGTGTTCCCACCAGCCAGCGTGAAGGGACATTGTAAGGCACAGGACATCAGGTTTAGCCCTCAGGAAGATACTATCTTAGTCATTGGGATAAATTAGCCTCAACTAAAGACTTCTGAAGACTTGTCCTAAAACACTTCACAGCAAGCCTTGAAAGGAGGAGAGACTCCAAGCGACTTAACGGCCTTTTAAAACTAAGCCCAACACTTTTTAAAGGACCACACAAAAGAACCCCAGCTCCCCCAAAATGTAAAATTCACAATGTCCCCTATCCAATCAAAATTTCTTGCAAAAGCAAGAAAATATGAACTCTGATTAGGGGAAAAGTCAATAGAAACAGGTACAGAAACGATAGAAGTAATAGAAATAGCAGAAAAATATAATAATAGTTATTATAAATATGATTCACTGTTCAATAAAGTACAGAAAAAGTAAATATGATGAGGCAAGAAACGGAAAATATAAAAATACCTGAATAGAACTTCTAAGGATGGTGAATACAATGTCTGAAATAAAAAATATATATACACTATAATAATAGTAGATTAAATACAACAAGAGGAAATATCAATGAAAGTAAAGACATGGCAATAGAAACTCTTTAAAATTGAGTACAGAGAGAAAAAAAGAAAAGAAAAAAGAATATCAGTGGTGTGTAAGAAAATATCTAGCAGGCTGATACACATGTAATTAGGGTTTCAGAAGGAGTGGGAAAGAGAGAGAAAAAAACAATTGAAGAAATAATGGCCAAACGTTTCCAAATTTGATGAAATCTACAAAGCACAGATTCAAGAATTTCAACAAAATCCAAGCAAAAGAAATATAAGGAAAATGACACCAAGGAACATCATAATCAAACTGCTGAAAACCAATGATACAGGGAAAATTTTGCAAGCAACCAAAAAACAAACAAACAAACAAACAACCACACAGAGGAACTAAAATAAGAATATCAGAAGAATTCTTGCCAGAAACTATGTAATCCAGATGACAATGGTTTTTTTTTTATGTTTTTGTCCAAACAAAACATAAAGTTTTGACAAAAAACCCTGACAATCTAGAACTTCACACCTTTCAAAATAGCTTTCAAAAGTAAAATAGAAATAATTTTTTTTTCAGATAAACAAAAGCCGAGCTCTTTATCACCAGAAAACCTGCACCATAAGAAATATTATAGGCAGTTAGTTCTTCAGGGAGAAGAAAAATGATATTTGATGGAAATTTGGATCAATTTCCAACAAAGTATTTGGAAAGATTTGGAAATTAGGCAACATTCTTCTAAATAACCCATGGGTCAAAGAAGTCACAGGGGAGTTACAAAATATTTGAACAAAAAAAAAGGAAGTATATCAAATTTTTTTGGTTTCAGCTAAAGCAGTGCTTGGAGGGAAATTTATAGCATTCTATGCTTATATGGTATACGTGGACAGTTCCAAAACCCAATGAACTAGGGTTCCTTCTGAGTTAACTATAAAAGGAAGAGAAAATTAAGACCAAGATAATCAGGAAAAAAAGGAAATAGTAAAGAGAAAAGACATGAATAGAAGAGAAAATATAATAATAGAGAACAATGAGACCAGAAGCTGATTCTGTAAGATCCATAACATTTATAATTCCCCCCAAGCCAGACTGATAAATAAGCATTAAAAAAGATAAAAGATGAAAAGAAAAATAAAGAATAAAATGAGAAAAGACACAAATTACTAATATTAGGAACGAGAGAGGAGCACTATTCCAGATTACAAACATTAAGAGGATATAATGGAATATTACAAACAATTTATATCAAGAAACTCAATTCAACTCAATTCAGTAAAATGCCAATTCAATAAAATGGGCAAAGACCTTGAGAAAACAAACCTCACTTAAGAAGAAATAAGTTATGGGGCACCTGGGTGGCTCAGTTGGTTAAGCGTCCGACTCTTGATTTCAGCTCAAGCCACGATCTCATGGTTTGTGAGTTCAAGCCCCACATTGGGCTCCACACTGTCAGTGCAAAGTCTGCTTGGGATTCTCTCTCTCCCTCTTTCTCTGCCCCTCCCCTGCTTGTGCACTCTCTCTCTCTCTCTCTCTTAAAAGAAATAAACTAAAAAAAGAAAGAAGAAGAAGTAAGTTTTGGATAACCCTATACCTATGAATGAAATTAAATTTATACTTTAAAATTCTCTAAGAACAAAAAAAAAGAAAATTTAGGGTAGAGAAACCTGCAGAGCTTCTCTATCTCAGCTTTCTTCACTATCTCAGCTAGGTGGTCAAAGTTAGTATCCATAGTGATAAGTTATGTTACTAGCATGTACCCTTAGTATGATGTGATAAGAATTGGTAATTTACCTCTGTGGTCTTCCTCCCCCAAACTCAACACCACCGTCTGATCAGGAGAAAACATTAAAAAACAAAAAACAAAAAAACCCAATTCCAACTGAGAGACACTCGACAAAATACCTAACCAGTATTTCTCAAAACCATCGAGGCCACCAAAAACAAGGAAAGTCTGAAACTGTCACAGCCCAGAGGATCCTAGATGACTAGATGCTCATGTGGTATCTTAGACGGGATTCTGGAACCAAAACAAAAACAAAAAGAAAAACAACAACAACAACAACAACAATAACAACAAAAAACCCAAAGGCAAAAACCAATGTCAGCTAATAGTTGTGACAAAAGTACCATATCAATGCAAACATCTTAATGGAGTATATGGAAGGTGTCTGAACTGTCATCATAGCTTCTCTGTAAGTCTACAACCTTCCTAAAATGGAAAGCGTATTAAAAAAAGAAAAATAAAAAAACCTTCTTACAAAGAAAACTCAGACCCAGGAGGCTTCACTGGTGAATTCAATAAAACATTTTAAAGGAATAACACCAGGACACCTGGGTGGCTCTGTTGGTTGAGCATCCAGCTCCTGATTTCGGCTCAGGTCATGCTCTCAGGGTTATTGGATCGAGTCCTGCGTCAGGCTCCTTGCTGACCGTGGAGCCTGCCTAAGATTCTCTCTCTGGGGCGCCTGGGTGGCTCAGTTGGTTAAGTGCCTGACTTCAGCTCAGGTCATGATCTCGTGGTTTGTGGGTTCAAGCGCCACGTTGGTTCTATGTTGACAGCTCAGAGACTGGAGCCCACTTGGGATTCTGTGTCTCCCTCTCTCTCTCTCTGCCCCTGCCCCACTCGCGCGCTCTCTCTCTCTCTCTCAAAAATAAGTGAACATCAAAAAAAGATCTCTCTCCCCCCAACTCGTGTGCACGCTCTGTCTTTAAAATAAATAAACAAACAAACAAATAAATAAAATAATACGAATTTTATACCAGCTCTTCAAGAAAATAAGAAGAAAGAACATTTTCCAACTTTTTCTGTGAGACCAATGTTGTCCTGATATCAAAACCATACAAAGACATCACAAGGAAAGAAAATTGCAGCGTGAGATCCTTTGGGAACATAGAAACAATTCTTAGCAAAAGTTTAGTAAATAAAGTCTAGTAACATAATCCAGAATACATCATTACCAAGTATAGCTTAAACCAGGAACGCCAAGTTTGGTTCACCATGTGAAAAATCAATGTAAGCCATCATGTTAACATTTAAAAAGAAAAACCACGTGATGATCGCAACAGAGGCAGAAAAAGTATTTGGCAGAATTTAATATCCGTTTACGGTTTTAGAAAACTCAGCAAACTGGAAATGGAAGGGAATTTCCTCACCCTGAAACAACATCATACTCAGTGATAAAAGACACATGCTCTACCCCTTAGATCCAGAGCAAGACAAAAATGGCTGCTCTTGCTTTTTCCATTTCGCTTTGTACTGGATGTGTTCACTGATCCAGTGAGTCTAGAAAAAGAAGCCAAATGCATAGAATTCAAACGCAAAAAAATAAAACTGGTTATATTCACGGATGTTGTGACATGATCGCTCATGTATCAAATACTAATGAACTGAGAAAATGGTAGTCACACTATTAGGTGAGGTGAGCGATATCAAGATTCCAAAGTCAACTGTATTTCTGTATACCAGCAATGAACAATGACGTTAAAAATATAACATCATTTATAATTACGTCAAAAACTATTTAGCGTTATGGTCCACAAAATAGGGGCAAGGCCTGCACACTGAAAATTACAAACTGGTGTTGAGAAAAATTAGAGAAGACCTAAGTAAATGGGGTGATATATCATGTTCGTGAACTGGAAGCCTCAATATTTTTTAGTGTCGCTTTCCCCAAAATTGATTTATAGATTTAGAGAATTCCAATCAAGATCCCAGCAGTGCATTGGGTAAACACTGGAAAGCCATACCGAAAATTTCTATGTAAACGCAAATGACCTAGAAAAAGCCAAAATAATGTTGAAAACTAAGATCCACGTGGGAATACTCACACTACCTGACTTTAAGATTTACTATAAGGACACACGATTTGAGAGAGTGTGGCATTTGTGTTTAGGTAGAAGGTCAAAGGTACAGGATTTCAGCAAGAATGACAGATTAAGGACCTCTAAAAAGCCCCTCTTTCATTAGGGCGATGAGACCACTGAAAAAAATGGGTCGGGTTCAACTTTTTCTGATCTGTGGAAATTACCCAAAAGCTTGCAGCAAACTGGGGAGTCTCTATTCAAGAAAAACAGCTGAATATCAGTAAGAACACTGAATTTTGTGGTGTTGTAACTTGCCCTGTTCCCATCCCCATTTCCCCAGCTCTGCAATAGCTTTGAAAAGCAAACAGCTCGCCATCCCATGAAAACCAGCAGCCTGGTAGCCGCTAGAGGGGGCAGAACAAGGCTGGAACTCTTTGAAGCCCCTTTCCCAGAGAATTGTCATCATTTGACCCATTTGGTGGTTCTTTAAAAAGAGACCACTCTCGAGGTTTCTCTTTATTTGATCTGACTAGGAGCTTGCCAAGTGTGAAAAGCCTTTTCTCAAGGGGTGTTTGTTAGAAACAGCCAGGGGTAACTGCTTAACCTTGCAGCTGTCTGAAGCAGTGGATTAGCATTTGGGGAAAACAAAAGGTTACCCAGAAGCTTAGAAGTAAAAGCTGGGGAATGAGATGTCTATAAGAAGCTTTGAAAAGCTCTGAGATAGTCCTGGGAATTTAGAAGTTCACATGCACCTGTAGGGCTAGGTGCATGCCCAGGCCTATGAGAATCCTCAGAAACGACCTGAGAAGGCTCTATACTCTCACCTCTGGCTGACCTTGAGGCTGTGTGACCTTGGGGCAGGCAATCAGTGAAGGCCAGAGCAGAAATGTAGGCTTCCTGGCTGCGGGCCGAATATATTCCTCGGCATATATACACAAAGCCCCACAGCAAAGACTGGGACACTTACTGGTTCCAAGCGTTTAAGGAACTTTTTGATGAGCTGACCATTAAGCTGTTCACGCAGAGACTTCAGAGGCCACACATGACAAAAACTGCAGCCCCAACAGAATTTGTTCAGAAAAGTCACGAAACAAATAACAACAGCAGCAATAGCCGTCGACCCTAGAAAGGGGTAGATTCTGACTTCCAGAATTGCCCCACTATATTAACAAAAAAGAATGAGACAAGCAAAGAAACAAGAAAGTCTGGGACATGGACAGGGAAAAAAAGGAGTCAGCAAAACTATCTCTAATGGATTATAGACATTGGACTTACTAGACGAGATTGTAAGTCAGGTAGTTTGAGTATGTTCAAAGAACGCCTGAGCAAGAGAAAGAAAAATGAAGAAAACAAAACAAAGCCTCAGAGAACTGTGGGATACTATCAAACATATCAATACATGCATAATAAGACTTCTAGAAAGAGAGGAGAAAACAAATCAGCAGAAAGAATATTTGAAGAAATAATGGCTTAAAACTTCCCAAATCTGATGCAAAACATTAATCTGCATACTCAAGAACTCAGTGAAGTCCAAGTAGGATAAATTCAAAGAGATCCACACCTAGACGCATCGTAATCACACTGTTGAAAGTTGAAGACAAAGAGAGAGCCATGAAAGCGGGAAGAAATAAACAATTCTATTGAACCTCAAGAAGGTTAACCGTGAGCTTCTCATCGGAAACCATGGAGGCCAGAAGGATGGGATGACATATTCAAAGAGCTGAAAGAAAAAGAATGTGAATTAAGAATCCTACATCCTGGGGCACCTGGGTGGCTCAGTCAGTTAAGCGTCCGACTTCAGCTCAGGTCATGATCTCGTGGTTTGTGAGTTCGAGCTCTGCATCAGGCTCTGTGCTGATGGCTCAGAGCCTGGAGCCTGCTTTGGATTCTGTGTCTCCTCCTCTTTCTGCCCTCCCATGCTCATGCTCTGTCTCTCAATAATAAATAAATGTTAACAACAACAACAACAACAAGAATCCTATATCCAGCAAAACAATCTTTCAAAAATGAAGAAGAAATTATGACATTCCTATATAAACAAAAGCTAAGAGAATTGGTTTCTAGCCAACAAGCTCTCCAAGAAATACTGATGGGAATATTTCAGCCTAAGTGAAAGGGCAAACAGTAATTTGAATCCACATGAAAAAATAAAGAGTTCTAGTAGGGGTAACTTCATGGGCAAATACAAATATAAATATAAAATAGGGGTGCCTGGTGGCCCAGTTGGTTGAGCATCTGACTCTTGATTTCAGCTCAGGTCATGATCCCAGGGTTGTGGCGTTGGGCTCCATGCTTTGTGGAGCTTGCTTAAGATTTTTTCTCTCTCTCCCTTTATCCCTGTCCTCTGCTCATGCTCTCTCTCTATATATCAAATAAAATCAAATAAATAAATAAATAAATAAGAATTTTAGACCATGTTCAATATTAATTCAAATTGGATAATAAACCTGACTTAAGAATAAAATTATAGAGGAAACTCAGAAAAAAAATAGGAAAACTTTTGACTTATGTTGAGCAAAAATTTCTTAGGACACAAGAATCGTCGACAAGGAAGAATAAATATATTGGGCATCATCAAAATTAAAGATTTTGCTATTCAAAAAATGCTGATAAGAAAATGAAAAGGCAAGCTGCAGCCAGGGAAATGATATTTGCAAAACATATATGTGATAAAGAGTTTGAATCTGGAATATATAAATAACTTTTACAACTCAAAAAGAAGACAACTTAATTAAAAAGTAGATGACATTAAAAAAATTTTTTTTAACATTTATTTATTTTTGAGAGACAGAGCAAGACAGAGCATAAGTGGGGGAGGGGCCAAGGGGGGTGGGGGCACAGAATCCAAAGCAGGCTCCAGGCTCTGAGCTGCAAGCACAGAGCCTGACACGGGGCTTGAACTCACGGACCATGAGATGGCCTGAGCCGAAGTTGGATGCTTAACCTACTGAACCACCCAGGCGCCCCCCAAAATAGATGACATTTTGAATAGACACTTCGCCAAATTAGATACGTAAATAAGCCTCTGAAAAAATGTTCAACATTATTTGTCATTAAGGCAGTATAAATTGCTATCCCAATGATACTCTACCACATACCCAGTAGGACAGTTAAATTTAACGAGATTGCTAATATCAAGCTTTTTGGTAAAGATGCGTGGCACCTTTGCCTAAATTTGCCACTTTGGGGGGGAACTCTCACCCATTGCTGGTGGGAATGCAAAATGGTATGGCCACTTTAATGAACAGTTTAGCAATTTCTTCTAAAGTTAAGTGTAAACTTACCTTATGCCTAGAAAGCTTTTTTTTTTTTTTTTTTTTTTTTTTTTTTTTTTTTTTTTCGAGGTGTTTGCAAAAGAGAAATGAAAATATTGTCCACATGGCCTCGTATGTTCCCGGAAGCTTTATTCATAATAGTCCCAAACTGGTAACAACCAAATGTCCATTGGCTAATGAATGGATCAACACCTTGCGGTATATTAGACATGTAATATATTGTTTGGCATATTAGGGAAGGGTATTCAGCAAGAAAAATGAGCAAACTGCCCGACACACAGTAACATGGATGTATCTTAACAGCATTACGCTAAGTGGAGAAAACCAGAAACAGAACACGACATAATGAGTAATTCCACGTAAATGAAATTCTAAAAAAAGGCAACACTACAGGGACAGAAAGTAATAGTTCGATCCGTGTTTGCCAGGGGCCAGGAGTGGAAACAGAGGATTGACTGAAAAGAACACAAGAGAATTTTCTGGTATAATGAGATTGTTCCATAGCATGGCAGTTATGCCGCTATATATATTTGCTGGAAGTCATCAAAATGCGCGCGTAAAATGGGTGAGTGTTATTGGCTATAACATTACCCCTCAATAAAGCTGATTAAAAAACACATCCACAGGGGCGCCTGGGTGGCTCAGTCGGTTAAGCGGCCGACTTCGGCCCAGGTCATGATCTCACGGTTCGTGAGTTCGAGCCCCGTGTGGGGCTCTGTGCTGACAGCTCAGAGCCTGGAGCCTGCTTTGGATTCTGTGTCTCCCTCTGTCTCTAACCCTCCCCTGTTCATGCTCTGTCTCTCTCTGTCTCAAAAAGAAATAAACATTAAAAAATAAATAAATAAATAAAATGAATAAACGTTAAAAAAATAAAATAAAGAAAAGAAAAGAAAAAACACAAGCATAAAATAAAATAAAATAAAATAAAATAAAAAACACAAGCAAGTAACTTGACACTTGTCCTACTTTGCTCCCTACCACGGCTCAGCCCACACAGTCATCGGCTCTGTCCCCACCTTTCTACTGAGACTTCTCCGGGTTCATTAGCTGCCTCTGCCTTCATTCGCCAGCTACGTGTTTTTGATCACTCCCTCCTTGCCGATGTTTTCTCTGCTGGCTTTCATAACCGCCCTGTCTCCTGGGTTGTTCTCACCTCTTGCCCCATGTTGGTTTTCTTTCCAAGCTTCTTCTCCGTCTGCCCCTCAGAGGTTGGTCTTCGCTGAGATGCTTCTGTTTTCAGTCCTCCGCTCTCCTCTAAATGCTGGGCATGACTGATCTCATCCCCACATGACCTCGCTCATCGTTTCCAAACATAACAACCCAGACCAACTCAGTCTTGGCATCCAGTGTGTCTTAAATCATGTCAAGGGATATAAAGAAAGCCTGAGACGAAATGAATTCAAGTTCGCTTCAATTAAACCCAGCGTATACCCACAACTGGAAGAGATCTGTGAGCAAAATCCAATGAACGTTAGTGTTGCAACTCCAGGGAAAGGTTTATAATCGTGGCTTTGAGCTAGGTGACGTCTGAAGTGCAGCCACACAGATGAGACCCCCACCTGCCATCGAATGATGGCGGAAGCCCCCCCCCCAACTCCTTCTGCCCCCTCCCCCCATACGCACAATGTAATTCATCACGACAATTCTATTCCTTCTTAGGCTGAGTCCTCAGCTCACCTGCATAGCTAACTGTGAGATGAGCTGCCCACTGGGACTCTTTGCCAGACGGGAGAACTCCCCTTTTGCTGTTCCTTCTCCTTTTGGTTCCAGGGCATTTTTTTCAACCAGGAGACTACCTCATAAAGCAATGTGCCTGCCACCCTCCATGAGTCAAAGGAGCATGTCACCGTGAATTTCGGAAAATAAAATCACCAGTCCACAGGGAAATGGATTTAACGGTCACAGTGGTGTTCATAAAGCACCTCTCCTCAGCTTCTTAAGCCCAGACTTTAATAATTTAATGTTTTTTCTGCCATGACGCTAAGATTTTTCTGAAACAGAAAGTCAGCAGTAAGATGAAGCCTACATCCTCCCCCATTACCAAGGCCGCGGAACTAATGCCTTTTCTGTAACCTTGTGCCATGACCACGTGGAAATCTTCCCACCAGTGTGCCGATTTCGGATGCCCGCCACCTCCCTGACTCACTGGGATTAAAGCCCCGGTTCTCAAAAAGGTAGGCAAAGAAAAAAGATTTCGGTATATGCACGTGGTCGGACTTCTTTTAAGTCATTTCAAATCATGAGCCTTTGCCCTGAACCCCAAAACCCAGAGCCTATAGCAGGGTAAAAACAGGGGTGCCTCCCTGGCTCAGTTGGTAGAACATGCAACTCTTGATCTTGGGGGTTGTAAGTTCGAGCCCCGTGTTGGGGGTGGAGATTGCTTAAATAAAATAAAATCTTAAAAAAATAAATCAATAAAAACAAAAACAAAACAAAGCACCTGGTAACCTGCCATATTGGCCAGACGGATGTTTCGGAATCGGTTTCCTTCTTATGGGCTTATTATTAGTAGTAAACATTTCTTGGGGCTCCTGGGGTGGCTCAGTCAGTTAAGCACCTGACTCTTGATTTCAGCTCAGGTCATGGTCTCACAGTTAGTGGGATTGAGCCCCAAGTCGGGCTCCGCGCTGACAGCAAGGAGCTTTCTTGGGATTCTCTCTCTCCCTCTCTCTCTGCCTCTCCCCTACTCACGCTTGCACACGCACGAGCTCTCTCTCTCGCTCTCTAAATAAACTTGAAAAAATTTTTCTAATTAAAGCTATATATCCAAGGTTTTAAAAATATACAAAAACTATGTAAACACTTCTTAAAACATAAAAAGTAATAAATGTTCCCTCTGAAATTTGGGGAAATGGAGAAAATACAAAGAAGAAAGCTAAAATTACTCATAATTCCACCGGTAAAGGACTACTGTTAACATTGTTTTATAGCTTTTCAGTTTTTTATGGACATGTACAACTGATTTGCAAGGATTTATGTGGTCGTGCTATATCTGCTGTTTTATAACCTTCTCCTTTTAATAATTCACATTTAGTGGACTTAGTCTTCATATACTCCTCCAAAATAGTGTTTTTACTATCTATGGTAGCATCCCATCATATGCCTTGTATCATTACTATAACTAGATCTTATATTTAAAAAAAAGTTTCAGTGGTTTCTATTTGCTTATAAATATCATGTCCTTGCATAGTGATCTTTCATACACATGTATGATATGCCTACAATTTTTGACGAGATGAACCTAGGAGTCTGAAATTCCCTTAAGGTCTGGACCATTCCAATTAAGAGCCTGTGCCTCTAATAAACTCTTCCAAATGAGTCTTCTTAGAGCTCAGCTGTAACCCTGCCTCTTGCGGAAGGCCTTCAAGGGCACAAACCGAATTAGCTGTTTATTCCTTAGCCTGGCGTTCCAAGACCCTTTTTCTAGTTATGTACCAGGCACTTTACACACATTATCTCTAATCCTCACAAGTGGTCGGAGGCAGATATCATTTTATGGTGTGGAAATTGATACTGAGAGAAGTCTGATACCTTGCCCAAGGTCATATCCCTAATTAATGGGTATTTGAATCCAGATCTCTGCAAAGCCTGTATTCTTTTCCTCGGTGACTGTCGCTAATGCTCACCCAACCTCCACGGGAGAGAGGAACCTGTCATATGTGCGGGAGCCAGTCTGCCAGGATTCGAACCCTGGGCCGACATCTAGCCTTGTGACCTCACGCGAGTTACCGTCTCTGTCTGTATTTGTGTCCTCATCTCTAAGATGTGGGTAATAACAGTAGCCACCTCATAGGGGTGTGGTAAAGATTAAATTAGTGACTATATATAAAGTGTGCAGACTTATGCCTGGAGCATTGGAATATTAATTACTTTTATTATCATTACCATCACCGTTATCATCGTCGTGGTTCTTACTGTTGTTTTTTTTTTTTAATTTTTTTTTTTAACTTTTATTTATTTTTGGGACAGAGAGAGACAGAGCATGAACAGGGGAGGGACAGAGAGAGAGGGAGACACAGAATCTGAAACAGGCTCCAGGCTCTGAGCCATCAGCCCAGAGCCCGACGCGGGGCTCGAACTCACAGACTGCGAGATCGTGACCTGAGCTGAAGTCGGAAAACTTACTGTTTTGTTTTAAACAGGTGAAAAATGTTCAACCTCCCGGGTAAGCTCGAGAAATGCAAATTAGGCAATATATTACATTTTTTTCTTTACAAATTAACGCAAGAAATCGTTCAAACCGCTGTAACACTCAGTGCCGGTGATGGGGCAGCAGGACAGGCATCATTTATTCTACTGCTGAAGGTGTAAGTGGGCATAAAGTTCTTAAAGGCATTTTTTTCAACATATGGGGGAAGATTTTTTTTAATTGTTATTTAAAAAACTCGTTTCTTATTTGAGTGTAGTTGACACACAATGTTACATTGGTCTCAGGTGTGCAACAAAGTGATTTGACAAGTTCGTACATTATGCCGTGCCCGGCACAAAGATAGTTCCCATCTGTCACCATACAAGGCTATTACAATGTCATCGCCAATATTCCATGCTGGGCCTTTTTTCCCCCGTGACTTATCCATTCCATAATGGGAAGCCTGTATCTCCCTTTCCCCTTCACCCATTTTGGCCAAGCCCCCACTCCCTTCGTCCATGGCCACCATCAGTTTGTTCTCTGTGTTTCCAGGTCTGATTCTGCTTTTTGTTTGTTTGCTTATTCATTTGTTTAATTCCACAGATGAGTGAAGCCATTTGGTATTCGTATTTCTCAGTCAGACTGCCGGTTGCCGTGGGGGCAGGAGGTGGGGGCAGGAGGTGGGGGGGCGGGCAAAATGGCGGAAGGGGAGTGGGAGATACAGGCTTCCAGTCCCCCGAGCGCTTGTGTTGTTTCCGACGCTTGGCCGTTGTGAACAATGCTGCAGTAAGCATAGGGGTGCACGTATCTTTCCGAACCCGTGTTTTCACCTTCTTTGGGTAAATACCCAAAATGGACTTATTGGATCATGTGGCATTTCCATTTTTAATTTTTTGAGGAAACTCCACACTGTTTTCCACAGTGGTTGCACCATTCCCACCAGCAGTCTCTCCGCATCCTCACCAACACTTGTTATTTCTTGTCCTTTTGATTTTCGCCATTCGAACAGGTGTACAAGGGTATGTCATTGCGGTTTTGATTTGCGTTGCCCTAATGATGAGCCATGTTGGGCGTCTTTTCAGGGGTCTGTTGTCCATCTGGATGTCTTCTTTGGAAAAATACCTATCCAGGTCCTCTGTCCTTTTTGTAATTGGATCATTTGGTTGTGTTTTTGTTTGTTTGTTTGTTTTTGCTGTTGAGTTGTAGAAGTTCTTTATATACGTTGGATATTAACCCCTTACTGGATATATTATGTGCAAATACCTTCTCCCATTCAGTAGGTCGCCTGCTTTTTCGATGGTTTCCTTCGTTGTGCAAAATGGTGTTCCTACTATTCCATTCCAGGAAAACCAGCCTTGCTGGCCATTTCCCAAACATAAACTGATTCCTTGATCCCTGCCTTTGCTCACACTGTTTTCTGCTCCTGGCACGCTTGTCTCATCTCTTCTTAATACTAATCTTTATGGCTAGTATTTATTGATGAGGCTGGTAGAACTAAATCCTCCTTATCTTTACAAAGCTACTCTCTTTCTTATTGTTGCATAATCCCTCCCTTTTTCTTACCCCACCTGTGACTCTATTTTTCATCCCGTCTGTCCGCTTTCAGAGCTGTGCATGCGCCTGCTTACTTTCTTACTTCACAAAAAGCTTGCTGAGACGTTCCCGGGAACCGTCACATACGTAGCGTGGAGAGCAGTGTGAAATTGAGCCAGACAGTCTGCGTTTAATTCCCAAGTTTGCCCTTTACTATCTCGCGCATTATTGAACTTCTCCATGCCTCGGTTTTTTTTTTTTTTTTTCCTCTGTGAAATGGACATGACAATAGGACCTACTTTGGGGGGTTGTCAGGGAGGTCAAATGCGTATATATGTGTAATATGCTTGGAATCATGTCTGAGGCATAGCGAGTGCTCAGTAAATGCTTGTTAATGTAATCTTACACGATAAGCCCTGAGTAGGTGCTAGTTGAGTGACTGGAGGCCCTCAGGAATCATGATTAGTCACTAGACATTTGTCTGAGCTGTGCGGGCTCTCTCTGGCTATTATTTGCTATCGTCAGGAATTATTTCCTAGAATTACTCTCGGTGGTGGTGGTGGTGGTGTTGTTAATGGGATTCAGAGTAGGCGTGGTAATTATTGAACTCTAATCTCTGGGTCAAAAAGTGAAGGCGTAAGTAAATCTTGGAGACGTAAGAAAGAAAATAGCCTTTGGCAGATGACTCTTCAAAATGTCTCCAGAAGCCAAACTGCTTATTTCTCTCAAGGTGTATTTGTTTTTGAGGGAGAGGGCGAGCAGGAGAGGGGCAGAGAGAGAGGGGAACGGAGGATCCCAAGTGGGCTCTGTGCTGACCGCAGAGAGCCCCATGCGGGGCTCGAACTCATGAACTGTGAGATCGTGACCGAACTGTGAGATCGTGACCTGAGCTGAAACGGGATGTTTAACAAGCTGAGCCACCCAGGCGCCCCAGTCAAACTGTTTCTGAGAGCACAGGCCCCCGCTGATGCCAACCGTGAACCCTTCCCCTGCTGAGGGCGTCCTGGGGCTACAGCAATAGTATTGTTTGGCTTGTAGTGCTGTGTATAAAAAGGTGATCAAATATAAGCAGGTATGAGACAAGCTGCAGTTGTCCAGTACATTTTGTTCCCCTAGAACTTTTGCTCCCATCGGAAAGAGCAACATGGCCACCCATCCCACGGGCTCGTTTACCTGCTGGTGCTCTGACCTCTCACTTTCGAGCTCAGTCTCCAGCTCTCAGGATTTTCCAGCTGCCCCCTCTTGGCGGGGGAGTTATGCAGGATGTTTCTGTGCTTTCAGTGGTTACCCCAGGAATTACAACCTATGTTCTTAATGTATCATGAACGAACGTTAATCTATACCGTTACCCTCCTTCTCTGCCAAAATTATTGTATTGTATCACCCGGTACCAAAATCCGCTTCTCTGGACTAGCGACGAGCCCTTCTGCCATTAAAGGGGCTATGCCAAGGAAGAACAGCTTTCAGTTTTCGTGCCAACATCAATCAGTTAAGTAAGAACCAGAGTTCTGAAGCGATCTTCAAGGTCAGAGGGGAATATAAGCCCTGGAGAGTGTTAGGAGACCAGGAGGAGCTCAGTAGCCATCAGAGACTAGATAAGAGAGTAATCAGAAATAAAATCTTGTAAGAAAAATACAACCCACCAAGATCAAATCATGAAAATTGAAAATCTGAGCGAACCAATTATTGTAAGGAGATTGAATCAGTGATCAAAGGAATTCCCAACAAACAAAAGTCCAGGGCCAGATGGCTTCAGTGGTGAAATTCTCCCAAACGTTTACAGAAAAGTTCGTCCCAAACCTTCCCTAACTTGTGCCTGCTTAAGGTTCTCTCTCTCCTTCTGCCCCTCTCCCCCTTTGTGATTGCATCAAAAAGAATAAAATCCCTAGGGTGAAATTTAATCGGAGAGGTGAAAGAGAGGTATGCTGAAAACTATCAGATGTCGATGAAAGAAATTGAAGAAGATACAAATAAATGGAAAGATATTCTGTGTTAATGGACTGGAAGAATTAGTATTGTTAAAATGTACTACTATAGAAAGCCACCTACAGAGTAAATGCACTCCCTATTAAAATTCCAATGGCATATTTCCCAGAAATAGAAGAAAAACCATTCCAAAATGTGTATGGAACCACAAAAGACTGAATAGCCAAAGAAACCTGGGGAAAGAAGAATAAAATTGGAAGTATCATATTTCCTGATTTCAAACTATATTACCAACCTATAGTAATGAAACAATACGCATTGTCATAAAAGCAGACACATAGCTGCATGGAACAGAATTGGGAGCATAGAACCAGGCCCACACATATGTGGTCAATTACTTTATGTCGAAGGAGCCAAGAATATTTAATGGGAAAGGGACAGTGTCTTCAATAAAGGATGTTGGGAAAACTGGACAGCCACCCATAAAAGATGAAACTCGACCCCTATCTCACACCGTCCACAAAAATCAACTCAAAATGGATTAAAGACTAGAACCTAACACCTAAAACCGTAAAACTCCTCAGAGAAAACATAGAGGGTAAAACTCCTTGACACCGGTCTTAGTAGTGATTTTTTGTTGTTGTTTTGAATTTTATAGCAAAAGCCAAGTCAACAAAAGAAAAAACAAACAAACGGGACTACACCAAACTAAGAAGCTTCTGTACAACGGAGGAAACCACCAACAAAATGAAAGAGCGATGGGGGTGCCTGAGTGGCTCGGTCGGTTAAGCGTCCGACTTCGGCTCAGGTCGTGATCTCACGGTCCGTGAGTTCGAGCCCCGCGTCGGGCTCTGTGCTGACCGCTCAGAGCCTGGAGCCTGTTTCGGATTCTGTGTCTCCCTCTGTCTCTGCCCCTCCCCTGTTCATGCTCTGTCTCTCTCTGTCCCAAAAATAAATAAACGTTAAAAAAAAATTAAAAAAAAAATGAAAGAGCGATGGTACAGAGTGGGAGAATGTTTCTGCAAATCATCTATCTGGCAAGGGGGTAATACTCCCCAAAAGTAAAGAACTCCTACAACTCAATAGCAAAAAACCAATCTGATTAAAAAACGGGCAGAGGAACTGAATGGACACATTTCCAACGAACACGTATAGATACATGAAAAGGTGCTCGACATCACTGATCCTTAGGGAAATGCAAACCAAAACCTCAGTGAGATAGCACCTCACCGTTGCCAGAATGACTGCCATTCACAAGACAAGAATGTTGTCTTCGCGTTGGCCAGAACGTGGAGAAAAGGGAGCCTTCGTGCATGGTTGGTGGGAATGCAAACCAGGGCCGCCACTATGGAAAATAGTAGAGAAGTGTCTCCAAAGATTAAAAATAGAACTACCGTGTGATCCAGTAATTCCACTTCTGGGTATTTATTTGTTTTTAAAGTCTATTTATTTATTTGGAGAGGGAGAGAGAGCCAGCATGAGCAAGAGAGGGGCAGAGAGAGAGAGGGAGAGAGAGAAAATCCCACTGTCAGCACAGAGCCCGACGCGGGGCTTGAGCTCGCCAACCGTGAGATCTAGACCTGAGCCTAAATCAAGAGTCAGATGCTTAGCCGACTGAGCCATCCAGGTGCCCCTCCATGTCTGGGTATTTAAATGAAGGAAAGGAAATCACTGTCTTGAAAAGATATCTGCACCACTGTGTTCACGGCAGCGTTAGGCAACCAATGAATTAGGTAATTAACCAAAACATGAAAACAACCTAATGTGCGTGTATATGTAGTGAAATAAGTCAGAGAAAGACAAATACTGTGTAATATCCCTTATATGTGGAATCTCAAAACAAAAAAAAAATCATAGATATAGAGAATGGCCTGATGCAGAGGCGGAGTGGGCATGTGTAAGGTGAGGAAAGGATGTAAGCATGCAGGGCAAGATAACTAAGTCATAGAGGTGTAGGTTACAGCATGGAGGGTAGAGTTAACGATACTGTATTGGTATATTTGAAAGTTGCGAAGAGAGTAGACCTGACGAGTTCTCAGCATCACCGGAAAAAATAATTACAACGCAAGAAAAGCTAATTATACGTAGACGTTAACTAAACGTGTCGTGATCATCTCACAGGACATACATATAGCAAATCGTTCTGTTGTACACCTTGGACTGACTCACTGTTTTATGTCAATTGCATCCCAATAAAACTGGTGGGGAATAAAAGATCTGGCTCATGAAAGACCTTAGCAGCTCAAAGGCTTCCCTGAGGTTCGTTTTAGGGTTTCCTGGATTACTGGCGACTCAGTGCAATATAAAAGCGTGCGCCATCTAAGGGAAGGGGCACGACAACACATGGAGACCTGTGAGTGACGTCCTCAGGCTGGTTGCCGTCACCCTGGGGGAACTAACACGCAGAACAAGGAGCTAACAAACAGGGAAGTGACGGAAAATACCGGAGCGGGATGGAAGGCCGTTCATCCTGGGTGGTGCTTTGCATCTGCGAATAAAAGGCGGGACACCGGTTAAGTGGACGGGGTGGGAGTGGGGCTCAGCCTTGAGGCGGCCTTTGGAGGACTGGGTTCTGTGTCTTCTGTTGCTCGACATGCCACAGATTTCCTTAAATTACTGTGGTGTCAGGTGGAGAGGCAACAGTGTTAGCCACGTGTGTGGAAAAAGATAAATCCCCTGCTGGATATGAGCCTCTGAAACTTGAGGCCCCAGGTTTCCAGACCCTCCTAGGGAAGCACCTGAGAGTTCCCAGGGGATTCTTTTTCCATTCAGTTGGTTTGCTCACAGGATAATCAGACATCCAAGAACAGGGCTGAACTAGGCTCTTTTCCCTGCTCCCCATCTCAGCGTCTGGGGCAGGGGTACGGGGGGCAGGCTTTGAAATCACAGGGGGCAGACAGTTAAATAGAATACATGAAATCTAGGGGCGCCTGGGTGGCGCAGTTGGTTAAGCGTCCGACTTCAGCCAGGTCACGATCTCGCGGTCCGTGAGTTCGAGCCCCGCGTCAGGCTCTGGGCTGATGGCTCGGAGCCTGGAGCCTGTTTCCGATTCTGTGTCTCCCTCTCTCTCTGCCCCTCCCCCGTTCATGCTCTGTCTCTCTCTCTGTCCCAAAAATAAAAAAAATTAAAAAAGTTGAAAAAAAAAAAATTAAAAAAAAAAAAAAAAAAAAGAATACATGAAATCTAGAGAAGTAGGCTTTGTCCAGAGAAAGATCCAGCACGCTGAGGGTTGCAAACATAAAGCTCCAGGAAGCCATTGGGTAAATACAAATTGAGAAAGCCAAGCCCTTCTTTAAATTGCTTTTGGAAGAGAAGTAACCACAGGATGACATTGTCTCCCATCCCCCCCCCAACTCGCCCCGCCCTTACTGCCTCCCTAGGCATAAAATGAACACATGAAGGAGAAGCTTGACCCGAAAAAATATTAAACTTAATTGGTGTCTGGTTCTTAATCTTTCTAGGGTGCAAGCTGGGTACCACTGAGAATTGGCGTCTAACTGGACTGATATGCAAAACTAAAGTTGTTCTGGGCCTCTGTCGTCCCCCCCCCCCCCCCCCCCCCCCCCCCCCCCCGTACTCTCAAAGAAAAACCAAGATTGCCAATAATACCTTAAGGTGTGAGCTGCCCCCATGGACATTTGCATTTAAATGTACCAGGGCCCCTCGGTGGCTCTGACAGTTAAGCTTCTGACTCTTGGTTTCAGCTCAAGTCGTGATCTCACCGTTTGTGGGTTCGAGCCCCACATTGGGTTCCATGCTGGCAGCCCAGAGCCTGCTTGGGATTCTCTCTCTCCCTCTCTCTCTCTCTCTCTCTCTGCCCCTCCCTCGCTCACTCTCTCTCTCTCTCTCAAAAACAAATAAATAAACTTAAAAAAAAAAAAATAAATGTACCAAACCTTCAGGGGCACCTAGGTGGCTCAGTGGGTTAAACATCCCAACTTCAGCTCAGGACATAAACTCGCAGTTTGTGAGTTCAAGCCCTGCATCAGGCTCTGTGCTGACAGCTCAGAACCTGAAGCCTGCTTTGGATTCTGTATATCCTCTCTTCCTGCCCTCCCCCCCCTCACGCTCTCTCTCTCTCTCTCTCTCTCTCTCGAGAAATAAATAAACATTAAAATAATAATAATAATTATAAACAAATGTACCAAACCTTCAAACTGAAGGACATGTCCAAAAAAAAGAGTTCTTTGGGCACCCAGAGACTGGGGCTCCACCTGTGACCCAGGATGGTTCTAGAGAAAAATGATTGGGAGCCCCTTTTTTGAGTGGCTCACTTGAAGCCAATATAAATGAACCCCATTTTTGTGTTCTTTTATTCCTCCTGTTCTCCACCCTGGCTGTCCTCAAGCCTGATCATCCTAAGCATTCATGCATCAGCCAATTTATTTCTGCATTTCATCTGACTAGGGTAAAAGTTAATCTAATTAAAAACTTAATCAGGCGAAGCAACCAACACAATATGGAAATCGAGGATTTCTACCCTTTGCATAATGTACAAACAAGGAAAAAATATATTTACCTGAATAATTAGCAGTTTCAAAGTGTCTAATAATTACCACTTGCTGGGAACAAACTCTTGGAGAAGAGGGAAGGTGGAATTAATTTAGGGGGCTGATCAAGAATGTGTTGTGGATTCCCTGTTTTAAAAAACAAAGTCAACTGAAAAAATGTGAAGATCTAGTTGTCTTTATTAATCGATTCATGAATCCGGCAGCATCCCATCTAGCTAATAGAGAGGAGCTCTGTGGAGTTGTACCAAATGGAAGGTTTCTATAGGAAGGAGGATGGGCGAAGGAGTTATCAGCAAAAGAAAAGAAAGGATTGTTTACCAGCAAAACAAACAAACAAAAGGCTTATTTCAGGCAAGGTCACTTTCCCTGGTCAGAAAATTCCTGACCAGTTAGAATTACATTTCTGGGGGAAGTTGAAACTTGTCCTCAGTGACGCCATTTTGGGCCCGTGGTTTTCTTTTTAACACCTGGTTATTGGGGAATAATGAGGCGCCCGCCTACTGAACCAGAACCCCTGGCCCAGGCCGACCAGGAAAACCAGCGAAAATTCAAGGACAAGCAAGGGCATCAAGAATGGGCTAGGACGACCATCTGTTCGTAACAGCCTGTGGGGCCAGTGGAAGGGGGAGTGAATTTTGCCTCTGGAAGATCTGTCTCAATCTCTACGACTCCCTGCAGGATCCTCGGTTTTCTTAATCTGGCCAATGGGGACCCAATCCCTACCCATCTTGTTGTTCTAGGCACTGCCTGGGGGAATGAACGGATGTCCGAGAGCGTGATAAGCTCTAAAGCACTACAGCGATGATAGATATTTAAAAAAAATTTTTTTTTTCAACGTTTTTTATTTATTTTTGGGACAGAGAGAGACAGAGCATGAACGGGGGAGGGGCAGAGAGAGAGGGAGACACAGAATCGGAAACAGGCTCCAGGCTCCGAGCCATCAGCCCAGAGCCTGACGCGGGGCTCGAACTCACGGACCGCGAGATCATGACCTGGCTGAAGTCGGACGCCCAACCGACTGTGCCACCCAGGCGCCCGATAGATATTTTTAATAAATGACACTGCTTATATAGTAAACAGGCATAGGAAGCAGTTGAATAATCAACAACGTGTATTGGAACCTTGCGATGGCAGAGCACAGGGAACGCAATGGCACCCAAGGACATAATACCCAGCATGCCTAGCTGCCTTGAAAAGAGGTCAACCAGGGGGTACCTGGGTGGCTCAGTTGCTTAAGCATCCTACTTCGGCTTAGGTCACCATCTCGCAGTCCGTGAGTTCGAGACCCGCACCGGGCTCTGTGCTAACAGCTCAGAGCCTGGCGCCTGCCTCCGTTTCTGTGTCTCCCTCTCTCTCTGCCCCTCCCCTGCTCTCACTCTGCCTCTCTCTCTCTCTCTCTCTCTCAAAAGTCATAAATATTAGAAAAATATTTTTCTTAAAAAAACCAAAAGGGTTCAACCAGGAAGTTTGGGCAACGGGTGTTGGATTAGTTCTGAAAAGTAGGTAAAGTCTGAAGAGCATGAGGGTTTTAAATCCATGAGGCCAAGGAAGGCGCTCTTCTGGGCAGACAAAAATCACAGTATTCATTCACTCATTTAAAAAATTATTTGCTCAACAAATGTCTATTGTGTGTTTGATCTGTATCAGGCAGAGGAGCAAATGCCTCAAGGCAAGAAATGTGCAGTGCATACTTAAACCTTCCGAGCCAGCTCTGAAAGCATCCAAAAGAAAGAGACAGAGCGGCCGAGAGAGGAGGGGAGAGAGTGGAAGAGCCGACAGGCAGGTTGTGGCCCGATCAAGGAGTCCGAGTGAGTGTGCGGCTTTGATTCAGTGGGTGCGGAGCCGCTGCCCTTGAAGACAGACCCAAGGAGAATGAATAAATCTTTCCTTGTGCTGTGGCGGACGTTCACCTCCCTAACAGCCATATGTGGGGAGCAGATTAAGAGGCGTGTGAACGGCAGAGCGCCCAGCTCGGGGGCGCTTCTGAGAGCTCCTGGAGGGAACCCAGGAGAAGTTCTAGAGCTGTGCCAGTTCAGGCGGCCAGATTACAGATCACGTGGCTGCCTTGAGCCTGACAAGAGTCTGTGACCTCCCCCCCCCCCCCCCGCCCCCGGCTCCTTCTCCCGGTGGAAACCCTGGTTCCATCTCCCCAAAGCCTTTGACTTTTTGAAGCTTCTTAAGATCGAGACGATTCCAGGGAATAAAACGCGTCAGTCTGGGCAGAGGGCTGCACAAAGGCAAAACCCAAGGCACTTTTGAATAGCCCCCGTCAGCCCAGATCGGCTAGTAAGAGGCACCTGCCGCGAACGGGCGGGCAGAGAGGCTTAAACTGGCTCACTGGCTCTCAGTTTGGAAACAAGATGGAAACTCGTCCTCTTTGTTTCCTTATCCCCCACGTATACTACTGGGTGGAAGCAAAAGAGAGGTGGTCACTGTCGGTTGAATCGGTGCAGTGGTCGAGATCAGGAGGTCGGGATTCTGTTGCGCCTCCCTTATTGGTGGGTGGACTTATGACCTTGGGAAGTCACCTTGTCTTTCTGGGTATCTGTTTACTCACTTTCAAACTGAAGATGTTGGGATTAGCGCTGAAGTCCTCATCTGGAAGGTGGGTGATAGAGGGATGGGGACATCGGCCTCTCAAAGGAGGACAGGGCAGGTGTGTGGAAATTAAGCATTCCGTTCATGCAACCGTAACAACACTGGCTTTCCCCTTCCCGACAACCCCCCCCAGGCACAATTTCTAGCTGTCCGTCTGAGGTCAGACCTAAACAATGCTGCAGGTGCGTGTGGGCTAGATGAGGATCAGAGGGTGGGGGTCCCTGGGAATCTGTCCCCTCACCCTGATGTCCCAAAATTCCATGTTGACTTTTTCAGCTCCAGGACCCTCGACATCTGTAAAGCAGCATCGATCTTCCCGTCTCCAAAGAGGAAATCTACAAAGGAGTGACACCTTAGAGGAAACAGCTGAATCTTGAGTCTTCGAGGACGCTGAAACGCAAACCATTAATCCCCCAATTTCAGGGCATTGTGACAAAGCTGTAATTAAAACAAAATTACACTAACCTGAAGATCCCCCCCCGCCACCTCTGGGAGTTATATCGTCCAAGCCTTTTGTGGAAATGAATCGGAGGGGACGTTTTCAACTCTGGTCTTCCCCCGGGCTCTGATTCCGGTTTTCTCCTTCCACCCCCTCCGTGATGTGTGGTCCAGTCTCGGTGGCCTTTCTCCACTTGTCCCCATGTGGTCTCTGTCCTTACGGCCCTCACTGGGCTCCCAGGCAGGGTGCAGTGAACACCTCACCGGGTTCTGAGGGCCCTGCTCTCCTTGTCACAACCATTGCACTCACACCTTCCTGTCAGTGAGCATTTGCAGCCTCCATCGTTTTCCTCAAACCTCCCTGTGCCTTCTTCATAGAACAACATTGCCTCTTTTTTTTTTTTTAAACTTTATTTATTTTTGAGAGAGAGACAGAGACAGAGTGCAAGCAGGGGAGGGGCAGAGAGAGAGGGGGACACAGAATCGGAAGCAGGCTCCAGGCTCTGAGCTGTCAGCACAGAGCCCGACATGGGGCTCGAACCCACGACCCGCGAGATCATGACCTGAGCTGAAGTCGGACGCTCGACTGACTGAGCCACCCAGGTGCCCCTGCAGGTGCCTCTTACTCCACAGGGGAAATGGAGCCCATCTGGAAGTGGCATTCTCCTGTCCCCGTGCTCCCCAAGCCAGCCAGCCCCCCTCCTGTGCCTCAAGGTCTCCACCCTGGACCCTCTCCCTCAGCCACCTCCATCTAGGAACCACCCACGTCTCCCTTTCCTGCCGGTTCATAAGTACCCCATCCATACGTAGCATGAAGAGGAAAGGCTGCCTCTCCTTAACGGAAAAATAATCAAACTCCCTGCTTGGCCATCAGGTGATCCTTAACCATAGAAGGGGCCTCTTTCCACCCTCCCCGTAGTCACCCCCACCAGCCCCTCCCACTTGGAAAAGTGAACACATCAGCAGGCTGTCGGCGGTCTCTTGCTCGCTCTCAGAGGCCTGCCAGCCCATGACACCTCGCCTTAGCATTTCTCTCAAATGGCCCCACCCACGTTTCCCAACGCCCGGTCGTTTGATTCAGTGCAGAGTTCTCGATTATGTTTGTTGCCGTTTGACTCTTGCAGAAGACATCCCCTCTTCCAGTGCCCAGGCCATAGGGATCCTCGTTTCCTTCCATCTGCAAGTGGATCCTTCCCCGAAGTCTCTGTGTCTCAGTATTGCTTGTCTGTTCTCATGGCTTTACCTTGCCATCTCTTCCCTTACAATTTTCACACCGCAGTGTGTGGCTTGGAACCTGCCCATGGAGCTCCGGGCCCCCAACTCTCCATACCTATCAAATCTCCTGTCAAATGTCCCTTGGGCACTTCAGGGTTGATCTCTCCCAAATCGAACTCGTTGCCCTCTTTTCTAAATATTCCCCTAATGTTTCTTCTTTTTGACGAATGCCGCCGCGATTCGTGATGGCACCCAAACTCACCTCCCAAGTGTCTGGTCACCTCCTCTTCATCCGTGCCACACCTGCGTTCTGTGGGGCCTTCTCATTCCCCTGTAATGGATGACGATTTCTCTCCTCCAGACACTCTCCATGCTGCTGCCAAGATAACCTTTTTAAAACCACTCCTGGGATTTAGACCTCTCTATGGCGCTCTATTGACTTACGCCAATACAAAATCCAAATCTCTGGCCAAGGCCGAGAGGCTGTTTGTGATCTGAACAAGGTGAAAAGCCAGAAGACCCACTGATATGTGAGCTAAATAGTCACCCTCTGATCTAAGCTGTCTGGGAGCAAACTCAAAAGCCTAAGGAACTTGGTTTTGTTTTTTAAACAAAGGAGACCAGTAGAGATACGAAGGCGCATAAAAACCAGAGGATCAACCTGGGCTGGTCGGAACGCCAGAGCGACCAGGATGCAAGCAGGGCAGACCGTCAGCTGCTCAGGCACACTCCCATCTTCCTCCCAAGTGTCTGCTCCAACATCTTCTTTTGGTGTGGTTACCATTCTCCCTTCCAGTCGCTCCTTCGAATTCAACTGTTTGTTTTCGTTTTCCTGGAATGTCTTCTGTTGCCTTGTAGTTGTGCAATGCAGCTCTCCCGTAACACGCGTTCAATAAGTATGTTACCCACTCTTTGAATAAGTGGATGAATGTGTCTTCTAGACCAGGGAGATCCTAGTAACCCACTCGTACCCAACAATAAATTAGGCTGGATGAATTTACCCTGAAAATCAGGGATCAAGTGGTCGGGCAAAGATCACAGAGCTTTTATGGGGAGGAAAGGGGGGGAGTGGGTTCAGGGAAAGAGGAGGAAGATTCATAACAAGGTGTGATTCTCAAGGAACGGGCTGGGATAGGCCCGGTGAAGGGGTTCTGGAAAGCACGAAGTCGCAAGGTGACTGGGGAGTAGCGCTGTGTGGTACAGTTAATGAGGAAATATAAGAAAAGGGCATCAGGCCCTTCCTGGTCCCATCTGCCCCTGGCCCTTGCCAGTGCACCAGGGACAGGCCCACAAGACCTTGTGTTCCTGCTCCAGCCACACTGGCCTTGGTAGTTTCTGGAGCTCACCAGGTTCTTTGACGTTAGTGCTCCTGGAATCAGGAGTGCTCTTCTCCCTTTGTTTTCAAATACAGATTTTATCACTCTTCAGCTATCGTGAGGCCAACAGATCAGGAGATGATGCCATGGAGAAGAGAGTTTCTTACTGCCATGGACTGAACTGAATGTTTGTGTGCCCCCCCCCCCTCCCCGGCCCCATTCCTGTCTTGAAAACCTAATGCCCAGTGTGATGGCATTTGGAAATGGGGCCTCTGGGATTCAGAGCCCTCATGAATGAGACCAGCATCTTTATAGGAGAGGCCCAGAGAGTGTCACCGGCGGGAGAGTCTGTGTTGTGCGAATGGAGGTCTCCGTTCTCGGGTTTCCCAAGAGAAGAGAAGATTTACATGAGGATCCATGCTTGACAAAAGACAGCCAGGAGGAAGGTAGCGAGCACAAAGCAGTTTATTAAGGACAGCACACTCTCAAGATGGGAGAAGAGGCAGGCCCAGAGGTGGCAACCGCCCCGAGGCCACAGGGGATTTTTCTTTTCTGGGTCCTGGCCGGGGTGGTCTCTAATGGAGGCTGCTTCCAATCATTTGAGGGACTCCTCCCATAGGTCAGGAAGAGGGAGGTTTTGACCCTATAAGGTGTGTACCAAACTGTCATGGCAGCCTTCCCCCACGGTGGGGGGTCCATGACCACAATGCAACGGAATTATAATGAGTCTAGGGGTTACTCTGGGGCAGGGGTGGAAGAAGAGAGAGCATGTCCTGCACCTGTGACTCTTGATATCTTAGCCCCGGAGTCTTAGAAGCCACAAAGTCAAGATGTTGTGCCCTTAGGCTTCTAATGCATAGTTTATGTATCACTACCCTTGCCTCCAGCTCACTGCCTACTCTATCATAAGCTCCTTCGCTTCTTCTGCTCTGTAAGGACACAGTGAGAAGATGGCTATCTATGAACCAGGAAGGGGGACCTCCCCCGACATTGGTTGGCACCATGATGCTGGACTTCCAGCCTCCAGAGCTAGGAGGAATAAAACGCTCATTGTTTATGAGCCACCTGATCCCTGGAATTTTGTTCCATTGGCCTCAAGAAAGATATACAAAAAGTCATACTCACAGCTTTCAAGAGGAGGGGGATGCCACCCTAGGTGGGACACCAGCACCAGGGTCGGTCAGGAGGCAGACGGAGCAGGGGGAAATGTGAACCTTGACTGTAGTTTCCATGGGAAAGAACAGGTAGGGAAAGCAGGCTCAGGACTGGCTAATTTGAGGGCTCTGGTTCCCTTAATTGTCTGGTACCTCAGCTGGGGTGATTAGGGCAAGAGCCCAGCCTGTGATAGAGAAATGCCAAGCGACATCAAGAAAAGTAAATCGGCATGTGGACTCATCAGATTGAACCTACGGGATGCCCGACCTAAAGACCTTAAAAACAACCACAGAAAATGAGACAGTAGACAAAGTAAACACGTTAGAGCGACAGCACAATCCTCAACAGCAACAACAGAACATAGACTCCACTGGAATTTCATTTTAAAGTACAAGGAGGAAACAACCGATAGCCTGGAAATCTACGTACATGTAAACGTTATTTACGTGTTCGGGAAAACAAAGGTGTTGTCATACAAACAGGGATTACAATAATTTTCTGCCAAGAGAAGCTCACCGAAAGAATGACTAAGTGTATGTGTCAGGAGTAAGGAAACTGAACCGGGAAGGAAAGAGCAGGTTACAGGGCGCACAAAGGCGAAGTAGGAGATTCATAAACAAAGGAATAAATCTACCCAAACATTTGACGTAAAACAGGTAGACCTTGAGCCACATTCTCAACGTGCTTTCCTCCAACAAATATTTATTGAGCACGTGACATGTGCCGGCCATTGTTTTAGATGTTGGTAAGATAATGGCGAATAAAACAGACCAAAATGCCTGCCCCGGATGCGGGTTATAAATAAATAAGCAGAACATTTAGCATGCTGCAGGAGGATGTGTGCAAAGGAGAAAAATTAAGCTGGGGCAGGGGATAAGGAATGTTGGAAAGAAGGGCAGGCATAATAAATAAAACTTCATCCTCACGGTTGGAGGTTAGTCAAAGAAACGGATAAGTGTGCACAGTTGGCTGTGAAGAAATCTGGAGCTTGGGTGTGTTAAACACACACACACACACACACACACACACACAGAGAGAGAGAGAGAGAGAGAGAGAGAGAAACTAACCCACAGGCCCAAAATGGCGTCACTCAGGTCAAGTCATCAAAGCCGGGTCTTAGCCTCATTGCAATTTCAACCTCCCCCAGAAATTTAAGTCTTAACTGGCCAGTCAGGAATTTTCTGAGCAGCACCAACGAGGTAACCTGTTGTCTTGGTCCTCTCCATCCTCCAAAGGAAGATGAGGCGACCCACCTGACAAGACCCCCTTGTCCGTTCAGGCAAGGTGAACTTGCCTGAAAACAATCCTTTCTTTTCTTTTGCTGATAACTCTTTGCTCACCCTCCTTCCTATCAAAACCTTCTACTTTGTACCGCTCCCGGGAGCAGCCCTCTACTTGCCGGACGGGATGCTGTCCGATTCCTGAATCATTTAGTAAAGCCGCTTAGATCTTCCAATTTATTTGGTTGAATTTTGGTATTTTAACAGGTGTAAGAATCTTTGGTTCTCTCTTGGCCTTCACTATGGTAGAGGCAGGACCGCCTTTTTTCCCAACGAATCCAAAGTGACTTAAAAAAAAAATAAGAAGAAAGGGACATTAGGAGCGGCCATCCCTGACCCTCGAAAGGGACAATCTGTGAAGATGAGTGCAAAGTCACAGGCAGTGAGGGAACTTGCCATCAGGCA
The DNA here is from genome assembly GCF_028018385.1 of Neofelis nebulosa. NCBI lineage: Eukaryota > Metazoa > Chordata > Mammalia > Carnivora > Felidae > Neofelis > Neofelis nebulosa. The sequence goes on along the minus strand of NC_080794.1, from coordinate 1,431,102 downwards.
GTGTGGGGGTGGAGAACTGTGGGTAGCCAACCCTGTACTTCCCAGCTTTAGAGAAAAAGTAACAACCCAACTGCGCGGGGGCCCATGGACCTGAGAGGGTCTTGGTAAGTTGGAGTGTTATTAGAATTTAGCATTTGGAAGGGTTTGAGAAGAAGTGTGCTTAAATCAAAGCCTTTTTGAGGGGAAGTAAGAAACAGATTTTGTGGGTTGTGGCCAGTCGTAAATTTGTTCTAGTGCCAGAGTTTTTAAAAAGTGGATTTTACCACCTATAAATCAGTTTTATTTATGAACTTCAACTTGATCCATTTCCTAACGGTTCCTTTGCATAAAATGGGCACTGCCAGCCTGATGTTCCTTGGACTGTGAAGCAGCACAACTGTGAAATATGAGAGACCCCCCAACTTCTAAAACTCGAATTTGTCTAATTTAGAAACAATATTGATGAACAGTTTCCAGGACGGGAGCTCCTGTCCTCTGACTTCCTGGCCGCTTCTGGGAACTGCCCTCCCTGTCCTGGTCCTGCTGCGTTGAGCCAGGTGGGGAGCACCTCCCATGCTCCAACCTGATGCAAGAGCCAGAGTAATGAGGGGGGACACTGCTGCCCTGCTCACGTGGCCCCTTGGAACTGATGTCCATCTACTCCGTGGGTGAAATGGTTAGAAGCTAGATCTCACGACAGTGAGACCATGACCTGAGCCACAATCGAGAGTCTGACGCTGAACCGGCTGAGCCACCCAGGCGCTCGGCCCCAGACTCATTATAATGTATTTGCATTGAGGATACAGCTCCTCCTCCCACCTCATGAAGAAAGGCTGCCATGACGGTTGGCAACCTTGAGGGGTCAAAAAGTCCCCCTCCCAACCTATGGAAGAAGTTTCCCAAATGATTGGAAGCAGCCTCCATTAGAGACCACCCCACTGTAGGTCAAAGCTCCTCCCAGCCTAGAGGGACCCAATACTGTCTAATCCCAGAACAACCCACGGGCCAGTTCCACCGAGAGGAACCTGCTCCCTCTCCCATCTTGAGAGTATACTTTCCCTCGAATCAACTGCTTTGTGCCTGCTATTTTCCTTCTGGCTGTCTTTATTCGAGCACAGATCCCCACGTAAATCTTCTCTCGGGGAATCCAAGGACCTAGACCTCCATTCACACAACGTGGACTCTCCCACCGCTGGCAAAATGGACTTCATTAAACACCGTGCTGGCAGTTAACTTTCATCCAGGTAGGGGCTCCGTGGGAAAACGAATTCTGAGTTGCAAACAGCTGGATTTAATCAATTTTTGCAGCTCACGCTCACGGAAGGCGTGCAAAAGCTGATGACAATGATACAAGAACAGGAAGAAAGATTCCTTGCTTGATGGGAGGAAACATGCCTTGCTCTCCAGCCCCAGAATACTTGGTCTAATCTCAGAGAGCTGAGCTTGGCTCTGGGTCGGGGGTGGGAAGAAGCTCATATCAATCAAGCTAAAGAGAATGAGTCGCTCCCTAACAGGAGGACAAGCAGCGGGTGCCTTAAGGAAACCAGCTAATCAAACACAGACAGTGTGCCGCGCCCTACTTCTCCCCTAAGCAGGTGACCACTCACTTCCTTTTTGGGAGGGAGTGGGCCTGGGGCTGGCAGGGGTCATCCCCTGAGCCACCTGGCCAGGGGTGGGGATCTGGGGTGCCCGCTGCCGCTCCTAGACTTGGGCAATGCTCTCCTAGAGGGGTTCAGGGCGACTGTGGGTCAGGGTCAGCTGTGCTGAGTCTCCCCTCTCTTGGCGTCTGAGCCTTTGTGAGAACACACCTGGGAAGGGCCACCGCTGACGGAACCAGGGACCTGAAACCTGAAGTCTCTTACTTCTGGTGTAAGGAGACGGGAACCTGCCTGATGAAAGGGAGACCTGAGCAAAATAAATTCTGCTGTCTTCATGCCAGATACCGAGCAATCTGATCGTCAGCATCACGTGGGAGCTTTAAAAAAAAAAGAAGCATGCAGCTATTTGGACCCCACCCTGGACACACTGGATCCGGAATTCTGGGGGTGGAGTCCAGGAACGTGTAGTCTATGAAACTTCCCAGGTGATTCAGATTACAAACCAGGCTCGCAAAAATCTAATATAATGAATCCAAATAGAATTCTCACACTGGTGAGTCAATCCCTGAAACCCCAGGGACGTACAAAGAACTCTTTTAAATCAATAAGAAAACTATGGCCAATACCATGGAAATAAAGACGACGGCGGTTTGACTTAAAAAAAAAATGCAAACCGTCAATAGTTTCGTGGAAAGATGTTCATCCTTACTACCAAAGAGATGAAACAGCCAGATGTAATGGTTTTTACCCAATAAATTGGTGACAGTGAAAACACTAGATTATTCTTAGCATGGCAGGGTATGAGGAAGCCCATACTTCTGCAGCCTGTTAGCGGGAATGTGAATTGATATAATGTGTTTACAGATCCATTTGGCCATTTCTGCCAAGATTATAAATGAATGTCAAAATTTTAAATAAACATGGCTTTCGTGAGACAAAGATCTTATTCTACAGGTATATTTGAGGAAGCACGCAAAACATATAATGGCCCTTGCAGCCTTGTTTATAATCGCCAATTCCGGCAACAACCTAAACGTCCATTAGTGGAAGACGGTACGTATATTAAGGGACAGCCACACGATGGATTCCTGGTCAACTGTTAAGAATGAGCTAGATCTCTGTGTGCCGATAAAGGCACAATCTCTGGGAGATGCTATTTCATGAAAAATGTGTGGTTGGAATTCATTTTGGGGAAAAGCAACATGGGTGGAAATAGGTATTTGTGTTTATACGTGCACAGAATACGGAGGAGGGAACGTGAGAAACTGTAACATGAAGTTCCTTCTAGAGACTGGGAATCAAGGGTCAGAGAGGTGCTTTTATTTACTTTGCCTTTGACAACTTTATAAATCACTTGAATTTTACCATGAGCGTGTGTTACTTTGGTAAAACAAAAGAAGGCAAATAAACGGAAATAAAGAAGTGAAGGGGCCCCTGGGTGGTTCAGTCTGGTAAGCGTCCGACCAGCTCACGTCATGATCTCGTGGTTCATGAGCTCGAGCCCCGCATCAGGCTCTGCGCTGACAGCTGGGAGCCTGGAGCCTGCTTCGGATTCTGTGTTTCCCTCTCTCTGCCCCTCTCCCGCTCCCGCTCTCTCCTTCTCTTTCTCTGCCTCTCAATAATAAATAAACATTAAAAAAAAACCCAAACAATTGCATAAACTTACAGTAATCCAGATATCGAAGATCAATCTTTCCTTGAGGTAGAATTAAATATGCATCACCGAGTTGTTCCCATGGAAACTGGATGGCCAAAGGAAGATTTGAGGGTTGAGAACCAAAAACTAGTTCAGGAGCTTAATTATTCTAATGAGCAGTATCCCAAGATCCAAATAAGTATGGAAGAGAAAGAAAAAAAACACTATAGTTAAATTAATAACATATATACAATTTATAATATAATATGATTTATTATATTATATGTCAATATATAATATATAATTATTATATTAATATATTGATATATTATATTATATATAAATATAAATATTGTATAATATTATATGTATATAAAACCAGACACGCCAGGGATTTTTGGATGGCTACAACGTGTCTTCCCTTCCTAATGGTGTGGCCTCCTCCCTAGGGGGCCTTGCATTTGGAATATTAATGCTTGTTGGTCTAATACTCTTTGTATGTCATTTGTAGAAGCTGTTGCATATTCCAGAGAGATAAGATGTGCAAGAAAATTCTGCTAGCCCAGAGGCTCCAAACACCCTCCCATTCTATGGGACCTCTGAATGACCTCTGAACCTTCCCTGACTGCCCTTCTCCTGTCATTGCCCCCCTTCAGCAGGAAGCAGTTAAGATGGGTCGTCGCCCCACTTCCTAATGGCAGTTGGGAGTCACGTGTTCAGAGGGGGGAATATGATAGGAGAAGATAGGAGAAAATAGGCAGAGAGGGAAAGGATAGGACCTGAGGTCCCTGGGTGGGGACAAACACAGATTTTGGAACGATGCTAGGAATGTGTGGCCATAGCAAACCCCCTCGGGTATAAGGTCCCTGTTAAGAATGTAATGGACCCCACCTACTCCCCTTCGGGTCCCCCTCAGGAATTTGATAAAAGACCTAAGTCTCACCCCTCACACACTGGAAACGAGCCAATCAGGAACGGACAACCCAGCACTTAGAGGTAGCAGGCCAATGAGGGGGAAAGGAAGGGGGAGGATTGACCAGAACCTTCTAAACCTAGGACTCTTGCCTATAGTCCTTGGGCATTCACTTTCGAATGTCCCCTCTCTGCAAAGAGAGCTTTCATATTAACCTTCCTTTCTAATTTTATACTCTAATAAACTTTTGCCTGCTGAAAAAAAAAAAAAAGCAAAAACAAGAAAAGAAGTGGAGACTGACACATACACAAACACACAGCCTCCGTGGGTGCGGCGGCCTCACTTTCTGGTCTTGTTCCCTGTAGCAGACGCCCCTGGAGAGGGCCCATCGCACCTCCTGGCCCACCCCTGATTTTTGCTACCATGAGTTTAGACTTACTTCCAGCAATTAGCATCTGCCACAGGACTGTGTCCTTCCTCTTTCTACCCCAGGACCTTTACTGATGCCCCGAGTCTGACACCTAAGAGGTCCCGGTGGCATTCTTCTCAGATGGCCTGACATAGTCAAGCCTGGAACCTGCTTCGGATTCTGTGACTCCCTCCCTCTCTCTCTGCCCCTCCCCTGCTCTCTCTCTCTCTCTCTCTCTCTCTCTCTCAAAAATAAATGAAACCATTTAAAGACAAACAAACAAATCTCAACTGGACAAAACTAGGCCAAGAGATTATGATGCCAGAGTCAAGCAGGGTGGGAGCTGAGTGGTAAAGATGTAGAAAGCATATCCTCTCAGGACGGAGGAATCCCTTCAGCTAGGATCCAGGGAATCCTCCCTTCATGCCCCCACCCCGAATTCCCTGCTTCCCATCGATAATTTGGAGCTCCCTTTGGAGAAGGCGGGGAAGGGGGCTCAGCGAACTTGTCTTACCCTGTTTAGAAACTTCCAACAGGGCCCAGGTGGCAAGCGCTCTGGGGCCGGGGCCAAACTGGGGGTGGCCCCGTGGGGGTGGCGCCATGGCGACGGGCATCATACACCTGGTCGTGACTCCTCTTGGCGGTGGCCTCCCTGCGGGCATCACGCGTGGCACGTCTCTACAGATTAGCCCTCCGGGAGTCTAGGAGGACAAACCACTGTCAGACACGACAAGTCCCTTGTCCTGAACCACAGGGTGTCCTTCCAAAATCTCATGGATGAGGGGTCCAAGAAGGGTGCCAAGCAGGAAGGCAATTCAGAAGGACAAAGGAAAACAATTTTATTAGCGGCGAGTGCCAAGAACAGAGTATTTGTTCTTTTACACGGACCAAAGCTCCAAATGTTCTTTGAGTAATATTTAATCAAAGGATTGTTTTAGGTGGGTAGAGAAGCAAACATCTGAACCCAGGATTGACTAAAATTCCCTCCCAGGAAAATATCCTGGGCATGAAAAGCATCTATTCTCAGGGGGGTTTCCTGTCTCCATGGGCTTCAGAGAAAGAAAGAATAATGAGCCTGTGAGCCGTTGGCCCAGCCAGGGCAGCGGGCCGTGATCTGGGAACTGGGGCTTTGTGGCAAGGTTTTGAAAGAGAGACGGGAGGGATGTTGTGGGTTGAATTGGGTCACCCCCAAATTCCCAGGTTGGAGGCACAGCCCCCGGTCCCTCAGAGTGCGACCTTAACTGGGAATAGGGTCAATCAGACGGAATTCGTGAGGTTGAGGTCACCCTGGAGGAGGCTGGGCCCTAACCCGGGATGACTGGTGTCCTTATTAAGAGGGGACATTTGGACACAGACACGGACACAGAGAGCGCGCCATGGGCAGATCAAGACGGGGACGAGGATGATGCTTCCATGAGCCCACGGGCGCCCCAAATTGCCAGCAAGCTGTGGGAGGCTGGCAGAGGGGCCTGGAACACAGCCCTGCCTATACCCTGGCTTTGGATTTCTATCCCCCAGAACTGGGAGACAATGAACTTCTGTGGTTCGGGTCACCCAGGCTCTGGTACATGTTTCCCCGCGGCGTGAACAGACCAATACAAGGGTAGGGGCCACAGTGGGGACAGTGGGAGGACAGAGGCCACCCGAGGAAGCTGCCCAGGGGGCCCGGCAACCGATAAGAATGAGCAGTCCTGAGGGCAAGTCCCGGCTTCTCCAAGGGAGTGGGGCCCTTCCCCTATCTGCACATGTGCCCCAGATAGAAAAGCAAGCTAGGTTCCTGCCATCTCCCGCCGGCAATCTCACACCGTGAAGGAGGAAGTAAAGATGATTCATATTGTTATCTGAGGCCGGAGGGAGACAAACACACTCTGGGTGAGAACCAGCCACTGGAAAGAAATAGAAACGCCCATCACGCCTCGCCCACTTCTGGCAGAACTCAGTATTTTCTCTGCCCCCAACCTGCCTTCTTTTAGGATTTGCTGGTGGATCTTGGTCTCATGCCATGTGGAAAAACCCTTGTGAGAATTCACTCTTCTTCCCCAGAGTCTCCCTGAAAGGAGTTTCATTATCTAGAGTGGCAGTTTCACGGAGGAGTAGGGAGGAAAATCCCAGAACACTGGATATGACTATCTGGAGGACAGAGATCTCTGATGAACAGCAGTGATTTTCGTCTGAGAGCACAGCACATCGGAGCGCCCTTTACTGACGCCGGGACTGCCCTGGGAATTGCCCTCATGGGTGGTGGGTACAGGGAGGGTCTGGCCGGGCCGGGCTGCTGTCCACTGCTGTTTCTGGGGCCCCGTGACGTTGGTCTCTCCCTCTTCTCCCTCCCCGGCCTGTGGTTTGACCTCGTGCCAAGTGTTGTGACCCAGTGGCCCCAGGTTGGCTGTCCAGCCTTGTCAACCTCTGCCACTGTGGTAGCCGAGAACTGTTCTAACGCAATGGTGCCCATCTAAACTCGTCTGTCCCCTTGGCCATCTCCCCAACACGCACAGACACGCGCACCCACGAATTCCTCCTCTTTCTTTCCTTATTCGGTGAATGGCACCGACATCCCCCTGGTCGCCCAGTCTCAAAATCTGTAATCTTGCTTCACCCGAATCTGCCCCGTGCAAGCCATTGGCAATCAATCCCTGGCAGTCTACCTCCCGCGTGTCTTCACGCCTCTCCCATTCCATTTGGCTTTTCCAGGGCGAAGGTCTTCACCGTGTCTCCCTTAGACAATGCAACAGCCTCCAGATTTCACCGCTGCCTACCCCCAGCCTTCCCGACCCTGATCCATCTGTCCTGGACCCCAGAGGCATCTTCAGAAAGCACAGCTGCCCAGCCCAGATCCCTTCCTTCAATGGCTCCTCACAGTCGTATCTGAGACGCTTTGCAGTCTGGGGAGGGGAATCGGCACGGCCGGTGCAGGTGCGTGAGCTGAGAGTTTTCCCCTCCCTGCCCCGTGTTGCTGGGTGGCTAGCAAAAGAAAAGAAGGAAACCTGTTAGTCCTTTAGCATAACGCTGCCCCAGCATGATGCTCTAAGGAAAGCAGAACCATCTAGTACCCTTTCCACTCTGAGACACCTGAGGGAACATGGCAGGGGGAGAAGCAAAGTGGGCCCAGGCAGGCCAGGGAAGGAGTGAGGACAGAACAGGGGCACCCACGTGGGCTCTCAGTTTCCAGGTCCGTATCGATGCAAAGTCAGGTCCGAGCCTATAGTGAGAGCCCAGAGAAAGGGGCACTGTGTCCCAGGTCCCCCGCCTGCCACGGGTGACGATGGGCGGAGGGCAGTGCTAATGGTTGGGGTTAGTGATTCCCTTCTTCCCCTCTTGCTTCTGGTGGAACCAGGGCAGGGCTGCAACTTGGCAAAGAGAGATGGTGAGTCCAGCTGGGAGACTCGAGGATGCGGACCTGGGGCCAACCGACAACCCTGAGGAGGGACCAGCTCTTGTCTTAGCACCTCTCACACCCGAGACAGGCACCCGGCCACCCTGGGGCCACTCGGGACCCTCCTGACCCATTGCTGCGTTCTCAATTCCCTCTGTGAGGTTCCTCGCCACCTCTAAGTGCTAAGAGTCCAGCCACCACGTAAGACCAGCTCAAGCGTTGCCTCCTCCAGGAAGTTTTCTCTGATTTCCTGAGTCAGGATTAACTTTCCCTTCTCTCGCCTCCCTTGGGGCTTTGTTCATCTGGCAAACCACTCATCACGTTTATGTATTTTTGTATCGGAGCGTGCAACTCCCCAGCACTTGGCGCGGTGCTCGACAGTCGGTACCGAAAAGATGCTTATTGACCGAATAAAGGAAAGAACGAACGGATGAATGTAGTGAGAGCTGCCTTTATGTGGACTCCTCTGCAGTAACCAGCATGGCCTTACGTCTCATTGCTTCTCAACAAACGGCTAACTTGTTCATTTCACGGAGCTTGTGATTAGCATCCTCTTATCTCATGTTATGATTTGTTTTTTTGTCCCCACCTCCTATGGGGGAGAACAAAGGGAAATGCCCAGAGCTTCCCACAAATACGCCTTCTGAATATTCCCAGCCGCATCGACCACTTGGGGCTCTGTGCCCTGCGCTGGGGTGCGTGGGGAAGGCTGGCTGGCCGGGCTGCCTTTTTGGAGGATGCCCAAACACCTGGTAACCTGAGCGGCGTGGACTCTGGGCAGTAACTTTCGGCTATTTTCCAAGCTCTGCGCACATCCTTGATCTTATTGAGTCCGCCTGACCCTGGAGGGGGAGGCAATGCTGACCATGGCCGCCTTGCTTTCTAGACGAGGAGAGGCACTTCTGAGGAGTGAAATAAAGGGCCTGCCCCGGGCCGTGGTTGCCATTAGCTAAAGATCTGGCCCTGCCCAGAGCCCAGGATGCTTCTTGTCCTGGCTGGGGCAGCGCAGGCTCCCATCAGCTCCTCAGTCCTCGGTGACAGGATTCCTGGGGCCGCCTCACTCTCTTCCGTGGATCAGAGGCTTGTCCCTGCTCCTGAGATCCGGAGGCGAGAGACCAGGATTAGTCTGGCTCCAGGCCAAGGCAATCTTGCTGTCCCCTCAGAGCGGCAGCAAGGCCCGGACACAGCCTGGGCCGCCTGGGGCTTTGAGTAGAAACTCGCACCGACCTCCCCCATCCCTGCCCCATGGCCCGTTACCCGCCCTCCTCCCCCAAAGTCTGACTTTCTTTTCAAACCCACAGCTTTTGCAAAGCACTGGAGAGAAGAAATCGGTCTGGAATTTTAAGCCTCTCAGCATAGTTGGCTCTGCCTGCAACCCCGGGGGTGGGGGTGGGGGGCGCAGAGGGGGGAAGCTGAAAGCAGGGATGGGTTGCCCTCCAGTCTCCTCGCTCCCGCTCCGGGGTGGAGGTGGGGCTGGTGGTTCCGACTGAGGTCTGAGGCCGCTGCCCGATGCCACTTCCTTGCAGACAGGGCATTGCCGCCCTCCCAGCTCCTCCTGCCGCACCCCTGGAGGGGGGCTCACACTCAGGACAGCCCGCCATGTGCCAGGCACTGTGCAAAGCACCTGCAATGCGCGTTCCCTCATGTCACGTGCACAGTCAGCCTCGTGCAGCCTCCTCCCCTGATGGGACGAAGGCTCAGAGTGTTCAAGGTGCACGTATAAACCCACCCTGTCTGACTCCAGGCCTGAGCTCTTAACGGGGCCGGGTTTTAGGATCTGGCTATGGTAGCCCCAGGGGAGGAGTCTGGCCCAGGGAGTTTGCCTTCTGGAAGCCTCTTTCCTTCCTGCAGACTTAGATCAGACCCTTCTCCTGATGTACCTTTTCTCCTTGCCTTGGATATAGCGTGCTGACGTTAGCCTCTACCAGCCCTTGAGAGACCCTCATTTGTCAACACCCACTGTCACGGCCTCAAGACAAAGGAATGGGGTGACCCAGCGTGAGAGGCTGGGAACCAGGGTGGGATAGAAGTTCACAGTAGGACCTGGCAACTGGCCTGCCCGGGTCCAAGGGCTGGTCCTGCTTTCTGTACGACTTAACCGCTCTGTGCCTCGGTTTCCTCATCTGCGACATGGCGGTGCTTTTTTTTTTTTTTTCATAAACCGTATCTCCCTGGTCAATCAAAAGCGAACGGTTGTGAAATGCACAGACAAGAGTGAAACTCTTGAGTGTCACTCCCAGGCGGGACTTGACTTTTCTTTGGCCCCCGAGTTAGAGGAGGGAGGGTCTCTGTGGCCACCTGCCTGCCCGCTTCAGCTTTCCACCTCTCCCCCTTCCTCTGTCGGCTCAGCCTCCCTCTGCCCACCAACCAGCACCGGGCCCAGGGCTTCCAGAGAACATAGCTGGAAGCCCCCAGGATAACCAGTACTGATTTACCTCATGTCAGGCAAACACTGAACATGGGACCAAAAGTAGCACTGGCCGCTGTTCATCAGTCAAACGGAAGCAGCAGTTTCTCTTGTGAGTTTTTGCAAGTTGTGTTAACTCTTCCAGACCCTTCTGATGGAGCTTTCCAGGGGCGCCTGACCTGGGCAGGCTGGGCGGGTCCCGTCCCCAGCGCAGGCACTGGGCCAGGCGAGCGGACTTCCTGAGAACCAAGCTGGGCTCTTTTAGCGCGGGTTTCCGGGGTTCCCGTGCCTATTCTGAGACCCTAGGGCAAGCCCTTGTGCAGAAGTAAGTCCCGGCGTGTTGGGCCAGCGAGAATCGGCACAACGAGGGAATCGGCACAACACAGGTCTTCTTCTCTCGGCCAGGCAGGTCTCACCAAGGGGGAACTGACATCCAGGTGTGGAGATGGGCTTCTCCTGGGCCCAAGGACATGTGGCCTCAGGCACATCCTGGCACGTCGCTGCTCCTCGCTGGCCGCATTTACGTGGACCCCACTCGCACAAATACCTGTTGGTTCTAGCTGTACTGTAGGGAGATTTCTAAAAGAGACCCACGCTTTCTGTTTCCCAGATGCAAAAGTACACTGCAATGCATATCCTCTTACATTCTTATTGCTCCCGACGGGGCCGAACCCTCCTCGCTTTCTCCTACCTCTGTGCCAAATAAATAATTCACCGCAGGCGGAAATCAAAGATGTAGTCAAAAGAGATAGAAAACCAGGGGGGCGGAAATCAGGCAAACTGGATGGTGGTGTTCGCTTCCACGAAGCCCGTCACAGCGTCTCTGGGGGGCGGGCGTCCTCGTCAGGACGGTCGCCAGGATGCCCGCCGCCCAAGGTCTTTCCGCGTTTGCTCGACTGCCTCATTTCAGCAAGGACGGTTCAGCTTCTGAGGGGCAGGCAGGTATTTCTGGAGGCAGCTCGACCGCCAGGCTCGATGGTGAGGAGACAAAAAATAAGCCACCAGGGGAAAGAGCGAGAAGGAGAAGGGACTTCTCAGCGCGGCATCTCCTTTTCTCCCTTTGGCAGGACTAACGCTGAGGAAGGATCGCCAGGATTATAGAATCTGCTCAAGGGAGGCCGTTGAGTACAAATTCCCCATTTCCTTTCCCCTTCCTTCCCGCCTGCCCCATCACGGGAACGTCTGGATTTTCCCCTCACGAGTCATGGCGCGGGCCTGTCCTTGGCCAGCAGTCAGAGCTGCTTCTGACAAGGATCTGGGATTTCTTCGAGACCACTTCTCAGAGCTTCCGAAAACGGCACATAATCCAAGTGACTCAGGTTCTCCCCGTGAAAGTGCTCTGTCTTCACTTTCCCATTTCACAGCTCAAAACGAGGGGCAGCGAGGGATTGCAGGCCTCTTCCAGCCGGTCTGGCCTGCACCTCCTGAGATCGGGAACCACGCCAGGGGAGCACCTGAGGAAAGGCCGAGAAGAGACGCTGGCTTGACATGTCCTCTCCTAAAAATTGTTATTCCAGCTGCTCAAACCCCAGGGAAGCCATCATCCGTGGGAAGCGACTGAGCAGAGACCTGCTGCCTGTTGGGAGCCCGCTCCTGCCGCTGATGGCATGGGTTGGACCACTGGATCCGAAACCAGGAGACCCTGCTTGGCCCCCCGCCACCACCCACACTCTGCTGTCCCAGAGTGACTAGTCAGTCACTGCCCTCTCCGGACCCTTGCTCTGACATGATTTCTCAGCAGGGAGGGCCCAGAAGTTGCACCCAGATGTCACCGGGTTAGCATAGCATCCCCACCCCCAGCTCTGCACTTTCTATTTATTTATTTTGGACCAGGTCACAATAGCAAATACTTACATGGCATTTACTCTGTGCCGGACCCTCCTCGAAACGTTAAAAAAATTTTTTCTAATGTTTATTTATTCTTGAGGGAGAGAGAGGCAGAGCGTGAGTGGGGAAAGGGCAGAGAGGGAGAGAGACACACACACACACAGAATCCGAAGCAGGCTCCAGGCTCCCGGCTGTCAGCACAGAGCCCGACGCGGGGCTCGAACTCACGAGCCATGAGATTATGACCTGAGCTGAAGTCCGACACTTGACCTACTGAGCCACCCAGGCGCCCCCTCAAAACCTTTGCGTATATTAATTCATTTAAACCTTACAATGAGAGCTGCTACCGTTACCATTTCCATTTACAGACGTGAGGCACAGAGAGGTTAAGGTTAAAAAAAAACCACAACCAGACAGGTTAAGAGATTAAGCACAGAGAGATTACCTTCTCAAACTCAGCTAACAACAGGGGGCAGAGCTGGGATGGGAAGGCAGCCTCAGCCCAGCTCGGTGCCCTCACCCTGCCGTCCTCACAGCTCTGTCCTCCAGTCCTGACTCTTCTCTCTGCAGGCTACTACTCTCAATAAATTTATGTATCTTTTTAAAAAATCTTGCCTCATGTTTTTACATTTATACACACACTGAGCATCCGACTCTCGGTTTTAGCTCAGGTCATGATCTCATGGTTTGTGAGATCAAGTCCCACGCCGGGCTCTGCGCTGACCGCGTGGAGCCTGCTCGGGATTCTCTCTCCCATTCTCTCTGCTCTTTTCCTGCTCACAACACGCACACTCTCTCTCAAAATAAGTAAATAAAGATTAAAAAAAAAAAAAAAAAAGGTTATCTTGGTTCCTCTGGGTGTACCGTTCAATCCCATGAGCCATTAAAAACACAGAATTTTTTTTCCTAGCTGGAGGCAGGAGAGATGAGGGGATGCCAGAAAGATTTGAATCACGAGAAAGACTCCATTCCTTATTGTTGGCTTTAAAGATGGAGGGGACCATAAGCCAGGGAATGTGGACAGCTTCTAGAAACCAAGAATGAGCCCTGGCCAACAGCCAGCAAGGAAAGGGGGACCTCAGTGCTACAAGCAGAGAGAGAGGGACACACAGAATCTGAAGCGGGCACCGGGCTCCGAACCGTCGGCGCAGAGCCTGACATGGGGCTCGAACTCCTGAACCGCGAGATCACAACCTGAGCCGAAGTCGGACCCTTAGCCGACTGAGCCACCCAGGTACCCCCAGCTGAGCCTTCTAACTCTCCAACCACGAGATCATAAACCTGTGTTATTTTAATCACTACGTTTGTGGTAGTCAATTACAGAAGTAATAAACACACTGCGGGTGTGGGTCAGAGCTGGGTCAGAGACTATACGCATTTAACATTTCGATAGATACCGTGACACTGCTCTCCCTGGAAGTGCAACCAATTTACAACTTCACCACTTCTATCGGAGGAGCTGTCCCCCACTCTTCACTCACTTAGTATGTAATCAAGCTTTCAGAACTTTGTCAATTAGATATAGGAGATTGCCCTGAATTTGTGCTTAGGACAGCAAGACCATTGCTTCAATTTAGATTCCACGTCCACCTGGAGTCGTTTTGGGTGCAGAGAGATGCCTGATAGAAAATGCCAGGGCTCTCCTGGGGCACGTCACTGTCAAACAGGCGTAGAGGGACAGCTCAGTTTCTCCTCCTGTGCAATGAGAGGCAGGTAGGGAGGGTGCTGGGATTGGCCCCCGCTTGGGTAGGGGAGCTTGGGGCCATGGGGTGTCAAGCCAAGGAAGACTGAAGTCGGTGGCCCAAGCACAGCTGGGCACAAAGGAGGAGTCCGGACGTTGTCTCCTAGGGAGTAAGGACAAAGGCTGCAAACACTGGGGTTCAGGGCGCGTGTCTGTCAAGCGCATGGGACAGAGGTGTGCAGAGGGCAGAGCTTTCGGAAGAGCCCCAAGACCCTGCTTGGGCTTGGAGCCAGCAGTGAAATGGCTGTGATCTCTGCAAGAGATCTGGGAGGGAGGGGAGTCTGGGGCAGGCTGACTGAGAAACAGGAGCTCGGCCCCAGACCCGGTGGGGTCAGTTCAAGGTGGGAATCTGGGGCCTCAGTCCTTCCCTGTCCGGCCAATTCCGGAGGGAGGAGCAGACGGGAAGGTTGGGAGAGTGAGCAGCCAAGTGAGGGTCCAAGGGAGGGAAGCAAGCCTAAACAGCAAGAGCGCTGTGACGGCTGGGGGTGAACTCAGCCACGCAGCGGCCAATGGAGCGCCCCCTAGAGGCCCAATGCTAGAGGACCCGTGAGAAATCCAGAGGGAGGACATGTTCCAGCCACAGTCTTTCTAGAGACTCCACTGCAGTGGTAAGAGACCGCGGGAGGAAGAGTCTGGATTGTGAAGCTGGGAAGAACTGAATTCACATCCTCGCTCTGGAATTTGAGTTTCTGTACCCAGTAGGTGATTGTAAGGATGCGAAATAAACATACATATAAACGCAGTATACATCTACGTATGTGCATGTGTATTTGTGTATATACTTATATGCATATATGTATACGTATACGTGCACACAAATTTATACACATACATGCCACGGGTACACAGTGGTACGTATGCATGTGCACATACACGTGTGAACACCCACCCGTACAAGAAAGTGAGCCCTCGCGTACTTCGCACACTAGGCTTTCGGAATTAATTAAAATGTGTCTGAAAAACCACTTAGTGCCTTTACAGATGGAGAACAAATCTGGTGATATGCCCGGGGTCACTCCCCGAAAGACACGAACGCTGATCCCCTAGGCCCCAGCGCTGTGCATTTTCACGCTGCCCACCTGTGTCCAGGCGCCCAGGGACGATGACAAGCCCCTTTGAAGAGGACAGACACCTTTCGAGGGAGAGCACCGCCCCACGGGACCCATTAGCTCAGTATCAGAGATTGTTCCGGGGTGGTTATGACGCACCCCCTGCAGATGGCTAAGGGGGGAGCCCCAGGTTCTCTTGTGGAGTTGGGATTTGGCCAGTGAAATATAGAACTCAAAGGAAAATGTCACCACGGCAAACAAAAGTTGCAGAACCAAGGCATTTTCTTTCTCGTACAGAAATAGAAAGGATTTTTATAATTGACCTCTCCCTGGGGCAGGGCGAACTCTAGAGAAAATGAAACTTGGAAATGAGTCATTTTTGGATTATTTATCTAAGTGGCTTTCAGATGTCAGTTCACACACTGCTGTCCCAGGCTCACCTGGGTGCCTGTTGAGACGACAAATTCTGGGGTCTCCCTTTGACCCGCTGAACTAAGTCTCAGGGGGATGAGGTTTGAGACGATGATTTGCATCAGGCTCCTCCGAGTGATTCTGCTTTGTATCCGGAGGGGGACGCTGCTGTCGGGGACCCTGGAGAGAAGGCAGTCCCGCGGGCTGCTTGCCTGGGTGACAGGAAGTCCCCTACGCGGAGCCAGCCTGCCCTGGTGGCACACAGCCTCGTAGGAAGCTCCTTCCCCAGAGCCTCCCTTCCCCCTCTACCTGCTGCCGGTTCCACATGCTTTCCAGAAAAGTCAAACTGGACACTTTCAACATGACAGCCTTTCAAGGGTTCAGTGTCAAGGAGGCAAGTCTAGTCTTTGTTGCTCCCCAAACTCTTCCTGGGGTCCCAGGGCCTCTTTCCGCGTCTCAGCGGCTGTCACAACGATGCTCACCCAGGCCTCCTTCCACTCAGGCTGTTTCCTTCTATGCTGGAGTTAACTAAGGTATTCTGCTGTCACCTTGCTCATGCGCTCGAGAGTGCCGGCCCCTCAGTGTGTCGCTTTGGGTCCACATGTGTTAATGGGAGTCTTCTGCAGACGTGGGCTCGATCCCGTGGCTGCTGTGGTGTGGGAATGTCAGTGTCAGGCAGGAGGAGGGCTGCTGGGCCAGGGAGGGTCTCTGCAGTCCTGTTATGTCATCTACGTCTGTGGTTAAGCCCTGAATCTGAGACGACGGTGACACATACCACCGTGTCGTCATTCGAATATTCCAGTCGTCTTGATCCCCGCCCCATCTGGCCACTTTCTGCCGGTGCTAAGTTGCATTTCCTCTCATCTTCATTTTTGCTCATTTTATCTACAGATAAATACCAGGACCGGATGTGGCCCTGGCTCTTAACTATCAATGTCCCTCTCCACCCCGTGGTTACATGGTGGGGATGTCCCACGGAGATGTGGGTTATGGATCACGTTCTCCAGAAGCTTCTGTGCTCTCAGACACCAGGCCTATAATTCAGGTGGCAGGTGGAGTGTGGGATTCTTCTGGGATTTCTTCATGCAGATGTAAGAAAGTGGAAGTGTGTGTTATGATTTTCTACCCTTTTTTTTTTGCCCCAAAGGTAGCATATTGAATATACTACTCTATTTTGTTTTCTCACTCCAGGAAATCCTGGAGAGCTTACAATCATCATTGTTATTTTTCACAGTAGCACTGTATGCAATCCTTTCTATGGATGTACCATCGCATCTTCTAACAGTTTTGTGGAGATATAAGTCATCAGCCATACGATCTAGCTATTTAGAATGTATAATTCCATTTTTAGTATATTCGGAGATGTACAACTTTACACAGTACTGTAGCTTTTCAGCCAGTCACCAGTGAAGAAAGAACTGGGGTTATTTCTAATCTGTTACTATTAAAAAGAAAAGAGGCAGGGAACATTCTAGTTTCTGCCTCTTCGCATAGATCGTGGGTCCTCCTATAGGATGAAATGGCTTGGAATAAAAGTGCAGCGGGACTGGGGGTGTGCGCATCCGAATGTTGGTGTCTACACGTTCTCCGGGTCGATCGTACTACTTTCCCACTGACCACAAGGGAGGGGGCTCTGCCTCCCCATTCCCTCTGTCCCCCAACCCCCCACAGGCCGGTGTGGGATATTATTATTCTTTAATATTTTTACTTATCTGAAGAATAAAAAAAAATGGCATCCCTTTGCAGTTTCAATGAGTCATCAATTATACTTTTATTCTAAAAATAGATTTTCCGTTGTGGTAGCCAGCCTCCAGGATGACTCCCGATGACCCCAGCCTGCTTTGTATATTTCCACCCACAGTCACGGCCGGCCCGTGTGCCGCGCAGAAAGGAGCAGGGGTATGACTTCTCCGGCACGGTCATCAGGTGATTGTTTCCTTCACCTGCCCTCCCGGATCGCATGCTCTGGGGGAAGCCGGCCGCACTACGGCGAGGGCACGCTGTCGAGGCGCGTGTGGAAAACCCACCAGCCAGCACCAACATGCCAGTCGTGTGAGCGAGCCGCCTTCGGAGCAACTCTCTAGCCCCAGTCGAGCCTCCGGATGACTGTGGCCCCAGCTGGCATCTCACCGCAACCTCGAACCAGAACCGTCCACCTGAGCCGCCTCTGCATCCCTGCCTGCAGAAGCGGGATAGATAATGAATGATGGTTGTGGTCTTAAGCCCCCGGAGTGATTTGTCGTGCAGTGACAGAGAGCCACTCTATCCACTGCAGGTGCAAAGCATAGCTGCGACGTCTTAGCATGTTCTCAAAGGTGGCCTAATACTAAATGAGGTGTGAATTCACACGCCTTGACATAAATCAGTACTTTCTATCTCAGCTTGAATTGTCACTGATGATTCTTTGCGCCTGAATTCTGCTTGAAAGAGAGACTATTAGCGTGTGTATTTATAGTCTTTAAGGGACACAGGGTGTCACGTCTCACTCCTGCCTCCTGGACTGTCCATTCCAGCCTGACCTGACTTTGCAAGGCTTCCCAGGAGTTTGGGGTCAAAACTATTAACTTCTATTAAAAACTCTTTTCTTTTCTTTTCTTTTCTTTTCTTTTCTTTTCTTTTCTTTTCTTTTCTTTTCTTTTCTTTTCTTTTTCTTTTTTTAACCCACTTGGAGGGTTCTTGCCATCTGTCCCATGGTACTCACATTTCTAGTACAAGCGTTCCTGGTCTTGCCTCCTGGCCGGGGCCCAAATTGCTCGTGATCGTTTCCTTTGCGAGCCAGACAATGACTTTGTTTTGTTTTGTTTCTACCTGACCCACTTCTCCAGCCCAAGACCTGCCCTTCCCGGACAGGACCTGTTCACGGAGCCGTCGTCTGTATTTTGCACTTACGCATACAGCTCCATAACGAGTTGGTAGCAAACAAGACCAGCGGTTGGAACTGGCAGAAACGTTATTAATTTACCGCTACATTCGACAGTTAAAAAAAGCAACTTGGTTATAAAAGAGCCTGGTGAAGAAAGAGAACGTTCACAGGGGGTTTCCTCATCAACGCGAGGCAGCCTGCTTGTCAATAAATCCACTCTCTTCACTTGAACACAACCTAGAGACGGAGGTAGCTTTGCACAGAGCATTAAAGATTGATCATGCATGAACCGCCCTGCCCGGGGTTCCAGTGGTTCTAAGCCTGACTTTTCTAGAGACTCTTCAGAGTGTCCAGATATGTCTATTCTAAAGATCTAAGAACGCATTTTGGAAGCCAAGTTTTACCTGGGTGGCTCAGTCAGTTGAGCGTCCGACTTCGGCTCAGGGCATGATCTCGCGGTTCATGAGTTCGAGCCCCACATCGGGAGTGTTGCCGTAGGGGAAGAGCCCGCTTTGGAGCCTCTGTCCCTCCCTCTCCCTGACCCTCCCCTGCTTGCGCTCTCTCAAAAATAAACAATCATTAAAAAAAAACAATAATACAATAAAAGACCAGTTTTAAAATAGGGATGTACAAATACTTTCCTTTTGGCTTCAATACCTCTTCTGTATGGAGGGGACTTATTCCTGAGGTGCCAAGGCTGTGCTGTCCCATAGGGTAGCCACTGGCTACGTGTGGCTATTTAAATCTAAATTCAAGGGGCGCCTGGGTGGCGCAGTCGGTTAAGCGTCCGACTTCAGCCAGGTCACGATCTCGCGGTCCGTGAGTTCGAGCCCCGCGTCGGGCTCTGGGCTGATGGCTCGGAGCCTGGAGCCTGTTTCCGATTCTATGTCTCCCTCTCTCTCTGCCACTCCCCCGTTCATGCTCTGTCTCTCTCTGTCCCAAAAATAAATAAAACACGTTGAAAAAAAAATTAAAAAAAAAAATAAATCTAAATTCAAAATAATTCATATTAAGCTAAATTAAAAATTGAGCCCTTCAGTCACACTAGCCACATTTCAAGCGCTCAGTAGCCACGTGTGGCTCGTGGTTGCTGCCCTCAAGACTGCAGATTATAGAACAGTTCCAGAGTTTGGAAAGTTCTATCGGTCAGCTCTGGTTTAGCGTTTTGCCTGGTCCCTTTTGTGTGAAAACAAACAGAACAAAGCTTCCCTCCCCCCAACCCCGCAAAGGCACAGGACTGCTAGCCTCGGAATTTTCTGCCTCAGATTTAGCTAACATTTCCTGAGTAGGGAGATTCCATGGTTAAAAATAATCAAGTTTTGATTATTGAATATCTGAAAGCCAAGACATAATTCTCTCCCTTCCCTGTTAAAAACAAATAACAACAAGAAAGAACTCGAAGAAAACATGGGGTTCTCTTCCTGGGTGTTTGTGATATTTTGACACACGGAGGAGAGATAATGCTTTCCGACCTTACAGAAGCAATGCTTGCGAGAGCTAGTTAATGTTTGCAAATCCTTCTAAAGATCGAAAGCACAGTTACATAAGTAACTGCTATTCATTATTTATTAGCATCCGTATTAATAACAGGAAAGCGAATGCTTTGTTATGACGGATTTTCTCCAGATATGTGAACTTCAAAAATATATTTTGTACATCCAACTCTTCTGGAATTTAAAAGGGGAAATAAAACAAACTCAAAAAAAAAAAAAAGAATGCATGGAAAATCTGCTACGTTTCATGAGTTACAGTCAAGAATATTCTTCAGGGAATACGGGTCCCCTTAGGAACCTTTGTGAGTTTCCCCTGCTTAACAGGAACAAGCCTATATGGGTGACATGTCCCTAGCCAATGCCAGTTATGAGCACACAGCCACTAATACAAGTAATAATGAACATTCATTGAAAACTAATGTCAAGATTTGGCTAAGAGCTTCGCATGTATTAAGGCATTTACCCCTCACTAGATCCACAAGTCAGGAAGTATCATAAGTTAACTGTCCCTATTCTATAGATACTTCCAAATGAGACAACAGCAGGTTTCCCGAGAGTACTAGGTGGCCAGGGACCGCAAAGTCTGGACAGGTGGAGTTCGGCATTCTGTGGAGGGATTTGAGTCTGGTCGTTTCTGGAGGAAAAAGCCCTGAGTGGAAGTGGGTTCACATTTTATGCTGTCCAAAAGGGGAAACAATCCATCTGAAGCTCCAAAATTCAATGCCGGTTGAGACTGGGGTGGGTGATCTAGACAAGACAGAATGCTTTACAAATGAAAAAAATATATATCAGTGTATCCAGGGGTTCCGATCCATTAGAAAGGAGGACATTTGGAAAACTGGAATTCTACTGAAGAATCCTACTGAGGGATCCTACTGTCCCACAGTTTGTAGGAAAAGGAAGACAGTGCTGACAAAGTCAGAAGATTAAATAACTCTTAATTATTATCCCTCTAGGTGATCTGAAGGTGAAACACTTATGAAACCCTTTCCTGTGATGGAATACTTAAACAGATTTAGCGACTCACCCTTACCACCTTCACGATGCTTCAGGAGGCTAAACTTTCCATTAAAATGTCACAAAGCCAGAAGTTCCCTTCCCACCCTGCCCTGATACATAAATCGGTGAGTATTTGAGAAGTAAGGTTCTAATGACCTCACCACTAGCAGTTTGCCTGGGGTGGGGGTGGGGGTCCATGCACAAAATCTCTGAGGTTTTTTATGTGTTTTTTAAAAAATGTTTATTTATTTTTGAGAGACACAGAGAGAGAGAGAGAGAGACAGAGCTCAAGTGGAGAAGGGGCAGAGACAGGGAGACAGAATCTGAAGCAGGCTCCAAGCTGTCAGCACAGAGCCCGATGCAGGGCTTGAACTCACGAACCATGAGATGATGCCCTGAGCTGAAGCTGGATGTTTAATGGACTGAGCCACCCAGGCCCCCCTCTGAGCATTTTTTTTGAATAACGTATGCCAAGGACAGTCTGGAAGGGTCTATCTGTGGTGATGGTGAGGGCTCTGTGGTTCCTACAGACAGAAGAGTCTAGCAGAATCCCAAAGGGAACGCCCCCTGGTTGTATGGAGGAAGGCTTCTAAGAAGAGGGGACTCCTGGGGGTCTCTTGTTGTCCCTGAGGGATCCCAGTGCTGTGCCAGTGGAAAACTTCTGGGTCCATCTTTCTTCCTTCTTCTCTGGAGAGCAGGGGCTTGGATCTGAAAGGACCCGAACAAAGCATAACGAGGCAACTATTTAGGAAACAAAACCTAAAACCACCCCTACATTTGTCTCCCCATCTTAAAAAAATTTAAAAAAAAAATTTTTTTTTTAATGTTTTTTATTTATTTTTGGGACAGAGAGAGACAGAGCATGAACGGGGGAGGGGCAGAGAGAGAGGGAGACACAGAATCGGAAACAGGCTCCAGGCTCCGAGCCATCAGCCCAGAGCCTGACGCGGGGCTCGAACTCACGGACCGCGAGATCGTGACCTGGCTGAAGTCAGACGCTTAACTGACTGCGCCACCCAGGCGCCCCTTAAAAAGTTTTTTTTGATGTTTTTATTTCTTTTTGAAGGAAAGAGAGATAGAGCCTGAGCGGGGTAAGGGCAGAGAGGGAGACATAGAATCCAAAAACGGGCTCCAGGCTCCAACACTCGGAACTCAAGAGCTCTGAGATCATGACCTGAGCCCCATTTCGGACTCTTAACCGACGGAGCCACCCAGGTGCCCCTAGCTCCCCGTGTTAATCATGGGGCTGTGAGTTGCCACCCATCTTGGGGTCACTTTCCCAGACTTGTACACAGCTGGCTGGGACCAGCTCCGTTATGGGTGAAAACCTGAACAGACTGGAAATTGACAAAGATGGGAGGGAGGGGGTGCGTTTTACTGTAGGTGCCTAAGAGAAGAGGTGACAACACTTGGGCACATTTAAGCTCATTGATATTCACCCTAAGCCTTAATTATTTTCCTGTAAATCACAGGAAGATTTTTGATATGGTTCGTGAACCAAATTACTTCTACATTCCACAGCTCCGTACTCTCTGACCTGTTATCTTCGTCTTCGATGTTTCCCTCTTGGAGCAACTGATCAGCGTAGGTGCTGGGAAAGGCCCAGACTGCCCGGTGCCTGTGCAGTTTCAGTCCTGGGATGAGTAATGGGATGTGGGCAGAAGGTCTCCTCGGCTGCTAGAGCTTGCATATTTCACCAGAAAAGCAATCCGTATATTAGGAGCCAACCTTGCAAAGACTTTTCTATTACTTGGTTCTTTTTGGCATCTTCAGAAGTGGTTTCCCACCCTCGAGGAGCTTGCGGTCCCCTGGGGCAGAGGAAACAGACCCTTGGATCTGTCTCCTGTGAGTCTCTTCATTGTAGTGTGAGTTCCGAGAGGGCAGCAGTCGCCAGATCCGTCCCCTGAAAGTATGGTCAGCACCCGGAACAGGGTCAGCAGTAACAGATGTTCACCGTGCAGTTGCTGAATAAATCTAAGGGGAAAGACAGGGAGACACAAGAAAGATACCTAGGGGTAGAGAACTTAGCAAGAGAGCCTCTTAACTACCACTGCGAA
This sequence comes from Neofelis nebulosa, assembly GCF_028018385.1. Lineage (NCBI taxonomy): Eukaryota > Metazoa > Chordata > Mammalia > Carnivora > Felidae > Neofelis > Neofelis nebulosa. Next base: position 1,408,347 of record NC_080794.1, on the reverse strand, counting down.
GACAGAGCAAAGATTTACAAAGAAGGTGGTATTTAGTGTTCTCATTGTTATCGAGTTTTAACTGAACCCAACGGTTAACTGAGCAGTAACCCATCAACCTGCCAAATGTGAAGTTTCCAATTAGCAATGGAGCCCGTACTGCAACTCACCCCGGTATTTTATTTCAATTTAAAAGCATAATCTCGGGGCGCCTGGGTGGCTCTGTCGGTTCAGCATCCGACTCTCCATTTCGGCTCAGGTCATGATCTCACCATTCGTGGGTTCGAGTCCCACACTGGGCTCTGTGCTGACAGCAAGGAGTCTGCTTGGAATTCTTTCTCTCTTTCTCTCTCTCTCTGTCCCACCCCTGCACTCTCTCTCTCTCTCTCTCTCAAAATAAAGAAATAAACATTAAAAAAGATAAATAAATAAACGCATAATCTCTCTGAAGGCACATTTCCCAAAATGCATGTATAGTTCCTTTAATACTCAGTTCCAAGTACTTTTATTTTATGCTTGCATTTTACGGATTGAACGGTTGCGGAATGGCATATGTTTACTAGAATCAAGTGTTACCTGTGTCACAGTTATCGGCAAGTCAGGACATGAGGCCCGATGCTTGATTTTGAATCAGAAGATTGCAGCAGGCTGGGCAGCATGGATCATTCATTCAGGAAGGTCTGTGGGTGAATACCATGTGGGGAGACAGAGCTCTGATAAAATACGGGGCGTCTTCGTTGAAGGCCGAAGTGAATCATCTTTGTGAGGCCGCTTGAAGGCGAGGAGATGGGCGAGGTGAATTCTCAATGTGATGCTGTCCACTTGTGAATCATGACAACTGACATGCCACAGATATTTATTTACTGATCACCACGTGCAAGGCCCGTGCTGTTTATTAAAGAATATACATAATGAGTTGTGAGAAATGGTCCCTGCCTCTGAGGACCTCACGCTCCGTAGAAACACATCATCGGAAGGACAGATCATACGAAGCAGTGAGAAGTGCCAAGAATGTGTTGGTTCCCACCCACCACTCGGCCCTGCCTTCCTCAGTGCTCTGCTGCCCCTCAGCCCCAGCCCAGACCCAGGGCCAGTTATGACAGACAGGAAGTGTAAAAAGAGTCCTGGCCCCACACCTGGGTGGCTCAGTCGGTTAAGCGTCCGGCTTCAGCTCAGGTCATGATCTCACGGTCCATGCCGTGTGTGCAGTGCATTCATACGTGTTTGCGATATTGTGTATTCTTTTTCTCAAAGTAGATTCTCCAGTCGTATCAGCCTCAGGCCCCCCCTTACAAACTCCTGGCTCTGCCCCTGCCTGCGAGCGGGGTCTGCACTGTCTTCAACCTGGGGCATCCAGGTGGCCTGGATCCACAGCCGCCCCGCCCTCCTGCTGGCCGGGATGAGGGCTGGCTTCCCACCCCGGTCCCTCCCTAGGTCCATCCGGCCGTGCTGACCATCAGGCTCCAGGCGGGTCTCCGTAAGGACCAGACGTGTGCTCTGAATTGCTAGCCCATCCCTGGGCTGTGGGAGACCGGGACCGAGGCCATGAAGAACGGGCCGGTGAGGAGGCAAGAAGACGGAGCAAAGGCAGGAGGCAGGGAGCACAGAGCAGCTTCGCGGGGGTGGCAGCTGGTTCCTGGCTGGGCTGAGGGGGGACGCAGAGGGGAGCGGGGACGGGGGGCTTCTGCCAAGCGTGAGCTCTCCAAATTGCAGGGTAGTAATGGGGGCAAAGCCTCCCAACGTGCAATTCTGGCGTGTGAATAAATTCGTGGGTGCAAGCAGCACTCGCTGTGCCCTTTATAGAGCAGTTCGGTGCCACGCTTTCCAGCTACGGAAAGGATGATCGGAGACCTTTACGGAAATGCTTCCAGGCCCAGCGGAAGTGATGGATTTGCCCCAGGGAAGGGGTCCTGGTGGTGGCTGCCCCAGCTGGCTGAGGTGGAGCCGCCCTGCCGCAGGCTTTTTGGCTAGAGTCCTGAAGTGGGAGGCTCGTGTCATCAAAGAGATATTAGACAGTAGACAGTCCTCCTGGGGCAGCGATATAAACAGAGGCCCGTAGAGGGAGGAGAGGCTCGTCTAGACTTCAGAGCTGGCTTTGTGGCTTCGTATTGATCTCTTCTGCTGCTGCTAACTCTGCTTAGAAAATACACCTGCTTGCCTTCCTGTTGTCCCTGTGCCCGCCTTTCGCCAGAGGGAATCCCCACTCTTGTTGCCCTTGGGGTTCATTGCCGAGAGCTCACTGGCAACCGGTCTTTTGTGGGGTGCGTGAGAAAGGGGCACGCTCTTGACCCGGGTCAGCTATCTGGCCTATGTACGCTACTGCCTCCAGGATAAATGTTCTCGGCGTGGCATTCAGAATCCTCGTTCTAGAAACACTCCCCACCCTACGCATGCCTTGGCCAAGCTGGATGGCAGACTTCCCCTGACTTGCCCTGTATTTTCTGTTCTCCCAACTTTGCTCGTGCCTCCAGGATAAATGTTCTCGGCGTGGCATTCAGAATCCTCGTTCTAGAAACACTCCCCACCCTACGCATGCCTTGGCCAAGCTGGATGGCAGACTTCCCCTGACTTGCCCTGTATTTTCTGTTCTCCCAATTTTGCTCGTGCCTCCAGGATAAATGTTCTCGGCGTGGCATTCAGAATCCTCGTTCTAGAAACACTCCCCACCCTACGCATGCCTTGGCCAGGCTGGACTGCAGACCTCCCCTGACTTGCCCTGTATTTTCTGTTCTCCCAACTTTGCTCGTGCTCTGCCTGGAATGCCCCACCCCCATCACTGGCAATATCAACCCCACCACCCTTTTTCTTTTTTTTAAGTTTTTAATGCTTATCTATTTTTTCAGAGAGGGAGGGAGACAGAGCGTGAGCGAGGGAAGGGCAGAGAGAGAGGGAGACACAGAATCCGAAGCCGGCTCCAGTCTCTGAGCTGCCAGCACAGAGCTCGACGCGGGGCTCAAACTCACGAACCGTGAGGTTATGACCTGGGGGGAAGTTGGATGCTCTACCGACTGAGCCCTCCAGGCGCCCCACCACAGCTTCTGACTGCGGTTGCCCGTGTTCATGCTCCCTCCTCTTTTGGAATCCCTCGCAGGAAACCAAGGAACGGACCTGACCGTGGTTTGGGCTCAGAGATCAAGCGGGTGAGACCTAGAGACCAACCAGATGTTGCCAACTGACCACTGGAGGACAGTTTTCCTGGTGAATAAGTCAGAAGCAGAGTTCGTTTTAGCAGCAGGCCGTGGAACACAGTGGATGTAGCGGGTTGGCTCGTCTTTAGGCAAAAACCCACAGAGAGACAAGGATAGCTCTAGTTGGGAGATGTTATAAACCCTGGCAGGCCCTCCGAAGAAGGCTAGAGACATCGCTTGGTTTAGAGAAAAGACTTCGGCTTTAGACAGAAACTACATTTTTTTGAATTACTCTGGACGACGGAAGTTCTAGTTAAAATAACAAGACTTTCAAAGGATTCATCATTTCCTTAACATGTATCGGCTGAGTGTGGGTGTGGCCCAGACCCCCTCCCATGAAGCCTCTGTCCTCCAGGTGCTAGGCGTGCTGTGCAAGTCACTGCCACCTGTCAGCCTCAGCTGCAGAGAGACCCCTCACCCCAAATCAGGCTCCTGACCAGGACAGCCCCTGTGCAGTAACTGATGAGTTTTGGCGGGAGAGTAGGGGACAGAGCTGAAGGGTCGGTGTAGCTCCAGGTTTCCCCCCGTGGGGTGGGCTGAGTCTGTTGTCGGGCTCCAGTCTGTTTGATGTTGCCTCTGCCCATTCCCGCTTCCCCCCAACCCGGGCCATGGTGCCGACCAGGGATTCCTTCAGGCACCTCCTACATGCTGAACTCCCACTCAGCGTCTGCTCGCTGAGGAATCCAACCTTCAACAACCTGCTTTTTGACTAGCACTGTGGACGATTACCCAGGATTTTTCAGCTGGATGCTACACGTTTGAGAACTACTTAGAATCTCCCATTGATTCAGAGTGGACCTTCCCAGATCTCTAGACATATTCAGTAAACAAACGAATGGATGCTTGAATGAAGCTTCAAACCGGGTTGGAAGGCAACATGCCCAGGTCTAACGTTTCCTGTGGATTTTTCCTAACTTCTCCTCTCTTCTTCACGTTCAGGTACACCGGTCAGAGAAGACGACTTCCCAGAGAGAGGAACGTGGCTCTTCAGCGAGCATATATGCAATCCTTCAATTATATTCTGATACCAAAGTCCAAAGCAGTGCCAAGATTCGAGATAGAGTGTCCGCTGTCCTGCTCCAGGACGCTTTCCATGACTTCTCTGAATTCTTCTTGGGATCTCTTTGGAAGGGTCGGGAGGTATTTCTGCTTTTTGTGTGACAACCCCTGTTGTTTCGTAGCCTCACAGATCAGCAAGGACCCTGGCTTCGGCCCGCAATGACAGACACAGGCCTCAGGGGATTTGGAATCTGTTGGCGTACTTCGTACGGGGAGGGCTTCCGGCTGAATGGGCCAGACCAGGCCTCTGAGCATCCAAACAGCATTCAAGTGAAGAGGAGTGAGGGAGGTTGAACCTTTCCTGCAACTCAGAGCTCCAAGGACAGGTGTAGATCTTACCAAACTGTGCAAACATTAAATGAGCAATTTCAAATGTTTCATGAAAAAAATAATTGGTCTAAGAGCCAGAAAACTTGGGTTCTGGGCCTGGCCCTGCCTCCAACCAATTGGGAAATCCAGGGCAAAACAATGCACTTACTCATAAAAATATCTGTTTTTCATAGATAAAACACAGGTGATCAATTAGCTGCTGTTTGAAATCTTTATGGCTAAACAAAGCTATGGAGTGGATTCTCTCTCTCTCTCTCTTTGTTTTAAAGTTTTTATTTACTAAAGTGATCTCTATACCCAATGTGGAGCTTGAACTCATGACCTCAAGACCAAGAGTCACGAGTTCCTCTGACTGAGCCAGCCAGGTGCCCCAGAACTGCTTTTGCTAGATGAAGTACTCTATAGATATCAACGGATCAATGGTGTGATTCAATCACATCCTACTGATTTTCGTCCTGCTGGATCTGCCCATTACCCATAGGGGTGTCAATCATAAGAGTTATTCATAGATTTCCCTGTGTAGTTCTATGAGTTTTGTTGCATGTATTTTGATGCTCTGTTTTTAAATACATACACATTAAGGATGGTTTTGTCTTCTTGGATAATTGACCCCCTTTGTGTCATGACCCTTTTTATCCCTTATAACTTTCCTTGCTTGGAAGTCTGTTTCTGGAATCCGTATAGCTACTCCCATTTTCTTTTGATTAGTATTAGCATGCTGTATATTTTTCCATACCTTTACATTTAATCTATATTTTTATGCCTGTAATGAGTTTCTTAAAAAATTTTTTTTAATGTTTATTTACTTTTGAGAGAGAGACAAAGCGTGAGCAGGGGAGGGGCAGAGAGAGAGTGAAATCCAGAATCCGAAGCAGGCTCCAGGCTCTGAGCCATCAGCACAGAGCCCGACGCAGGGCTTGAACTCACAGACTGCGAGATCATGACCTGAGCTGAAGTCGGACGCTCAGGCTCCACGACTGAGCCACCCAGGCTCCCCACCTACCTATAGCTGAGTTTCTGTAGATAAAATGTATTTGGGTGTTTTGAAAAAGTGCCCAGTCTCTGATTTTTAATGGTTATATTTTGACCACCGCTGTTTTAAATAATTATTTATATAGTTGGATTAATATTTGTTACTGTTTTCTATTCATTGCTCTTTTCATTGTTTCTGCTGTTTCTCCTCCTTCCTCTCCTGCTTTCTACTTTTTTTGCCTCTCTGGTTTTAATTGAACATTTTGTAAGATAGCATGTTTTCTCCTCTTTTTGCGTATCAATTATACTTATTTTTATGAACTTTTTTGGTGGTTTCCCTTGAGTTTGCAATATATATTTAAAACTAAGCCAAGTCTTACTTTCAAATAACACGATTCCCCTTCACAGGTAGTGTAATACTTTACAGAAGTGTTCCCAGTTCCTCCCTTCCATCACTTACTAGATGCATTTCTATTATCTGTGAGCTTTAATCACTGCGTTCAGTGTTGCTGTTAGTATTTTGAGTGAACCGTTATCAGTTACGTTACATTAAGAATAAGAAAAGTAGAAGATTTTATGTTCATTTCACTTGTTCCTTCTTAACACTCTTTCTTTATATACGTCTGAGTTTTTGACCAATATCATTTTTCCTCTTTATGTGGAACTTCTTTTAAGATTTCTTTTTTGAGAGACAGGGATCACGCATGCTTATGCCTGCACACAAGCTAAGGAGGGGCAATGGAGAAGGAGGGAGAGAATCTTTTTTTTTTAACGTTTATTTATTTTTGAGACAGAGAGAGACAGAGCATGAACGGGGGAGGGTCAGAGAGAGGAAGACACAGAATCTGAAACGGGCTCCAGCACAGAGCCCGATGTGGGGCTCGAACTCACAAACCACGAGATCATGACCTGAGCTGAAGTTGGGCGCTTACCCCACTGAGCCACCCGGGCCCCACTAGTCACAATTGTTTTAAATTTCTGATGTGGTAATTCCAATATCCTTGCTGTGTCTGAGTCTGGTTTTGATGCTCTATCTCAAACTCTAATTTGTCTTTTGTTTTGCCTTATAACTTCTCACTGAAAGTCAGACAAGATGTAGTGTGTAAAAGGAACTGAGGTAAACAGGCCTTTAGGGTGAGGTTGTAGGTTTATCTGGCAAGGGATTGGGCTGTCTTTACTGTTTGTTGGAGTTGTAGGTGTTGGAGGCTAAAATGTTCTCTGTTGTTTTTATCTCCTCTATTGTCTTTGGGTTTCCCTAGAGACTTCTTCTTTTTTTTTCTTCATTTTTTAAAATCAAAAAAATTCTTTTTTATTTTGAGAGAGACAGAAGGCGTGCATGAGTGGGAGAGATGGGCAGAAGGAGGGAGAGAGAGATTCTCAAGCGGGCTCCATGCTCAGTGTGGAGCCTGATGTGGGGCTCGATCCCATGACCCTGGGATCATGACTTGAGCCCAAATCAAGAGTGGGACACTCAACCGACGGAGCCACCCAGGCACCCCTCCCTAGAGACTTCGTAAAGAAAGTTTTAAAATGCTCAGCTTTTCTCAGGATCCTCATAAGAGTGAAAACATCCGGTATCTGTCTTTCTCTGTATCCTGAGAAACTTAACAGAAGGCCACGGGGGAGGGGAAGGGGAGAAAAAAAAAAAAAAAGGTTGGAGAGGGAGGGAGCCAAACCATAAGAGACTCTTCTTTTTTTTTTTAAACATTTATTTATTATTGAGAGACAGAGAGACACAGAGCGTGAGCAGGGTAGGGGTAGAGAGAGGGTGAGACATAGAATCTGAAGCAGGCTCCAGGCTCCAAGCTGTCAGCACAGAGCACGATGCGGGGTTCGAACTCACAAACTGCAAGATCATGACCTGAGCCGAAGTCATTGGCCCAACCAACTGAGCCACCCAGGGGCCCCCATAAGAGACTCTTAAAAACTGGGAACAAACTGAGGGTTGACGGGGGGCTGGGAGAGAGGGGAGGGGGGGTGAGGGGCATTGAGGAGGGCACCTGTGGGGATGAGCCCTGGGTGGTATGGAAACCCATTGGACAATACATTTCATATTAAAAAAATAAATAAAAAATAAAAAAAATAAAAAAAGGTTTTTTAAATAAAAATAATTTAGAAGGAAAAAATGCTCAGTTTTTTTTAGTTGTACTCTCCTATTCACGTAGAAGCACTGTTGTTCTTGTGGTGAGCTGTGAGGAGAGTGGAAGCCTTCTATAGACTTACGATTAGGTCTTTCTGTGCACCACGCATAAGTGGCTCATTAAATGGCACAACGTACTTAAAAGGGATACATACGAAAGCCGTTAAAAAAAGAACAAGGGAACAGTTAAGGAAAATTCCAGATGGTACTTCCCCAGGTGGATCACTGGGTTTGCTGTATGCCTGGGAGTCCAAGGGGAGGCCACGTAGCTCTCAAGACACCCAGGCGGAAGGAACGCTAATCCTTGGAGCTTCTGAAGCTCCAGAAAACTTTGCCCTTGAGGGGTGGGAGTAGGAGAGTCATGATCATGTCCAGGTGCTCCCGACTTAAGGGAAATGCTTGATGTTATCCTAGAATGCCCATGGCTGAGAAGGGTGGTCTCACTTGTTATACCCGAGGGTTCATTCCAAAGAGCTGAGCCCAGGGCCAGGCCAGGGAGTGTTACGTTTTCCTTTCCAGTTTCTAAAACAGGCATATTGAAAGAAAAGACAAACCACAGACTTGGCCAAAACAATTGCAAATCCCGTATCTGATACAGGTGTTACACATAGAATATATAGAGAACGCTCAAAACCCGCTAATAAGAAAGAAAGCAATCCCCACCCCTCAGTGGGGAAAAGATTTGAGTAGACGGTTCACCAAAGAAGATATATAGACGACAAATGAGCACATGAAAAGATGCCCAACCGCATGAATCATTAAGAAAATACAAATTAAAATGGAATGAGATACCACCACATAGCTTTCAGAATGGCTGTAAACAACAAAGGCAGAAACAAGACAACGTTAAGTGTTAGTGAGAATTTGGAGCAGCTGGAACTCTCATCCATGACCATGCAGAATGGCATAGCCCCTTTGAAAAACAGTCTAGCACTTTCTTTTGTAGTTAAGCACGCACTTACTAAATACAAAACTTGCACACCAACATTTGTTGCTTGTTTCTTGCCCCAACTGGAAAGTCAAATGTTTTGACTGGTGAATGCCTGAACAAATTGTAGTCCCTCCAGACAACGGAATGTTAGACAGAAATAAAAGAAACATATAATAAGATAGGTGAATCTCAGGGCATTGTGCTAAGTGAGAAAAGCCAGATTGAAAAGACTATATACTGTATAATTCCACTTATACAATATTCTGGAAAAAGCAAAACTATGGGGACAAAAAGCAGTGTAGTCTGTGCCTGGGGCTGGGGGAGGGGGAGAGAATTGGCCACGACGGTGTACGAAGGAACTTCGTGAGGTGAGGAAATAGTGTTATATCTTGATTGTGGTCGTAGTTACACTATTGTATGCATTTGTCAAAAAACTCATAGACCTCTACACGCAAACAAGTGAATTTTCTTCTATGTAAATGATAGCTTAATAAAACACATAAAAGTCTCCAATGGTAAAAAAAAAAAAAAAGTCACCTATGTCTGCACAGTTATAATCAGAATGCGTATTATACACGTTGGCCTGCCTTTTCTGTTCCCAGCGTCACCCCCACAGGGTTCTTACCACTGCTTTACGGCATCATTTTCTTTTTCTTTTTTTTTTAACGTTTATTTATTTTTGAGACAGAGAGAGACAGAGCATGAACAGGGGAGGGGCAGGGAGAGAGGGAGACACAGAATCGGAAGCAGGCTCCAGGCTCTGAGCTGTCAGCACGGAGCCCGACGCGGGGCTCGAACTCACGGACCGCGAGATCATGACCTGAGCCGAAGTCGGCCGCTTAACTGACTGAGCCACCCAGGCGCCCCTACGGCATCATTTTCAAGCACCCCTATTCTAGGGAAGATAACCATTTTCCAGCACCCCCGCCCCCATACACAGCTCTCCATATCAATCTCGCACTGGAAACTAAAATTAGAATTGATTATTCACTTTCCCCTAAAATATCGACGGGGCAGATTTCATTACTTATTACATGTGATTGGCCTATTTTCCTCTGTCACTACCAGAAGGCCCTGACTTCCAGATTAGCCTAACATAGCCAGACTCCCCTGCCTTGGTTTCAGTTAGGAATTGTGTCTGGATGCTAGTAATAGAGATTGAGCCACTCTCAATTAAACAATTAATTGAGACAATTAATTAATAAATTTATTAAATTAATTAATTAATTAAGCAATTAGTGCCTTGTTCTCCTACCACGTCATTAGGGAATCCAGGCTATTTTAACATTTATTCAAATGACTGTGAGGCTATTTGGGGTTATTTTGTCAGAATGGAAACTCAGAAATGGGTTAAAATATGCATTTTTGTGGACCCTTGATTCATACTGACGCATTGTGTTTCTGGTTGGGCGTGTCTATTCACAACGCCACCGGTAATCTGGCAGAGTGCCCATTTTATCGCAGAGTCGGTGTTAGAAATACTGTTTTCTGGGTTGTACAAAGTGGCCCATGTTGTATTAAGTGATGAGCCTATGGCTGGAAGGTGCATTCCAGTCTCCTGACTCAGGTCCTGTGCTCTTCAGCCGAGAAAACTTATGAAAATTATATCACTGCCTAGATCCTCTTGCCCTGCTTCCCAACTTCTCTCTCTCCTCCTTTCTTCTTTCCTTGCTTCCTCGGCTGTTCGTTGGGGTCCCACAACGGGCCACGTGCTGGATATATTCTGTCATGGGTGCCTTGTCTTTGGGGAACATTTGGTAGTCTTCTTGAGATGCTTTCTTCCTTTGCCTTTTGGGACACCAATCTCTCCTCTGACAGCATGGTGGCTCTACGTGGGTGGGCAAATGGGTCAGAACAGGGGCGTCAGGGTCCCACTGGTGAAGGGGAAGGACTGTTGGGTTCCTATGCCATAGACATTCTCCTCCTCTTCCTTCCTGATCATTCAGAGCAGCCATGTTCTTAACTAAGCGTGGCCCCATATGAAAGTATAAGTTGTTGAGTTGTTGGATGGCACTTTCAGGAAATCTTAAAAGGGAGTTGACAGCTTGCCGAATCGTCCCGCCCTTTATCTCCTGTGCTTACCGGGCATGTCGAAAGGTCAGTCCTTAGACCTCTTCTCTTCTCTAATAGTCTCAGTTCCTAGAACTTTAAATGGCGTCTATAAATTGGCCACTTCCAAACGTCCGTCTCCAGCCCTGACTTCTCTCCAGAGCCTCAGCTTTGTACACACAATGGCCACCTCAACCTCTCCACGTGGATGACTAATAAGCAGTCAAACTGAACTTGTCGAAAACAGAGCTTAATTTCATGCCTGCAACTCATCCTCCCCCGTTGTTTCCTTTTCCGTAAATGGCACCATCATTCACCCAAATGTTCGAGCCCAGATCCAAGAGTCACACTGACCCTTCTCTTTCCCTCATGTGGAACATGCCAGCAGCAATTATCCAAGGCTCTATATCTTTTTTTTTTTTTTCAAGTAGGCTCCACACCTGTGTGGAGTCCAAGGCAGGGCTTGAACTCACGACCCTGAGATCAAGACCTGAGTTGGACGCTTAACCGACTGAGCCACCCAGGCACCCCCAAAGCTCCATACCTTGCGTCTGGTTCCATGTTATCATCTCTACAATCCTTCCTGGTCTGTCACCTCCAGCTCTCACCTAGACTATGGAAGCAGCTTCTGAACACTTTGCCATTTTTTTGCTCTTGCCCCAGATAATCAATTCCCTTAACAGTATCTAGGAGGATCTTTAAAAAAAACTCTTCTTTCTCAAAACCTTCTAAAGTTTCCTATGGCACTCAGAATGAATCACATTCCTCTCAAGATCCTCTGGCTCCGGGGCCCCTGGGTGGCTCAGTCGGTTAAGCGCCCGACTCTTGGTTTTGGCTCAGGTCATGATCTCGTGGTTTCGTGAGTTCGAACCCCGCACTGGGCTCTGTGCTGACGGCGGGGAGCCTGCTTGGGATTCTCTGTCTCCTTCTCACTCTGCCCCTCTCATGCTCTTTCTCTCTCTGCCTCTCTCAAAAATAAATAAATAAACTTAAAAAGAAAAAGATCCTCTGGTGCCTGCTTGTCATGGAGTTTCCTCAAGTCAACGGCTGTATCTGATTTCATCTTTTGATGTCAAGTTGGAGTGACTGAAGGTTGCAGATGATTAATAAACATGCATAGAAATGTTGATTGAATTCTGTCCCCTCATATGACTAGAGGAAACCTCGGTGATACCTGTGCTAGGAATAAAAAAAAAAAAATGACACATGGGGCGCCTGGGTGGCTCAGTCGGTGAAGCATCCGATTCTTGATTTCGGCTCGGGTCATGATCTCACAGTTCCTGAGTTCGAGCCCTGCATTGGGCTCTGTGCTGGCAGCGTGGAGCCTGCTTGGGATTCTCTCTCTCTCTCTCTCTCTCTCTGCCTGTCTCTCTCTGCCTCTCCCTTGCTCTGTCTCTCTCAAAATAAATAAATAAAACTTAAAAAAGCAATGTGTGACCACCAGCACCCCTGCCCCTCAAAAGAGAGTATGGCAGCAAATGGCAATGTTATTGGCTCTTCCATGAAAGGCTTCCTGATTCGAACTTGTGCTTCCCCACCCTATCCTGATACCTTCATGGCAGCGCTTGGGTTATTTTTCCATCTTGTATGTTTTGTGAGATTTCTTTTGAGTCCATTTGCCTCTTTGGGGACACACTGTTGTAGGATATGAATAATTGAACACAACAAATTTGGATGATAAATTATGGATTACAGATGCTGAGTTATTTTGGAACTGTTGCTCTGTGCTGTAGCAAGGCACTGGAATATTAAAATGTGTGTTTTAAATGGTCTTATGTCTCTTCTTGAAAAGATAAGGAAAGAGGAAAACGACAGCAGCCCAGAGCATCAGGGAAGATCGCCACCTGCTCGAGCTCTTTGTGGCATATCTCCTGAGCCAGGATTGCAGAGATCACGGGAGATTGATACGCTCTGGGCACCAACAGCATTTAACTTGGGGAACTTTGGGATAGCCAGTGCTGGGCTGGCCCTGGTTACGCATGGATCCTGTGTCCTTGGTTGGGGGGATGGGAGGGTGCAGGCAGGTGGGTCGTGAGGAGGAAGCTGTGCGTTGTGCACCCAACTTTAGAGCCTGGGAGAGGCAGAGCTCAGTAAATGAGGCGATGTCGGTGCCTGTGTCCTGATGCAGTGCACAACAAGGGAGCACTGAGGGGGCAGTCTGGCTGGTGCCTGTGTGTGGGATGTTGGATATTCTTCCCTGTTGTAAATTGACAAGAAAAGGTCTGTGCCTACTAGGAAGGCAGCAAAGACACGACGGTGTGGGCGCTGCTTTAGCACGAGAGACTGCGGTCTCAGGGGACCCGAGCAGAGCTGGAGGAGACAGGAGGGGCCCTGCCAGGAGCTCCCATCATTAGCACCCAGAAGATCTGCCAGGAGAACCGCCCACTGCAGGAAGCCACTGCCGAGAGCCTCTCCAAGGACAGAGCGGCAGCAACAACCGCTGGAAGCTTCTAGTAACTGGGGCTGCCCGAGGGGCTGGAGCAGATCTGGGAGACTTTATGGCTTGCAGTCCCACCCTCCTGTGCAATTCCAAAGTTTACCAATTTTGATTTCCCAAGGGAGAAAGGGTAGAGTTTGTTATTTCTTTACTGGGGCCAAAGAATAACTATCTCCCTTCGGAAGACACAGGAGCTTGGCAGGCCCAGGACCTCTGGGTGGGGAACCCATTTGCTTCAAAGAGCTGTGATTTAATCATCTCTGGATGCTCGAGTTCTGAGTGGAGTGTGGCCCAGACAAAGCAAGTTACTTGCACAAATCCTCACCTGCAAGCCTATGTGATATGCCTGGCTGGGTTTTTTACGCTGGAAGTTATTTAATATATTTTTTAGCTTTATTTTTGAGAGAGAGAGAGAGATAGAACATGAGCAGGGGAGGGGCAGAGAGAGAGAGAGAGGGAGACAGAGAATCCCAAGCAGGCTCCCCGCTGTCAGCACAGAGCCCGACGTGGGGCTCAAACTCACGGACTGTGAGACCATGACCCGAGCCGAAGCCAAGAGTCAGGCACTTCACCGACTGAGCCACCCGGGGGGCCCCCAACTGGAAGTTCTTTAAAGCCCCCATCAAATAGGTGCTATGGTCCCATTTATTCTCTCTCCTGATGGAGACTGGCATGTTTTTGAAAGGTGAGCTCATTGTTTGGGCCTGAGCCCTCATACCAGGCCGTCATTGTAGGGACAGATAGAAGGGGACAGAAGAGGGAGGGGTACATGCCTGTCAGCACGTTGAGGTTGCGACAAGTTCCCAGAGGTAGCACGTGATGAAGTGAGAGGAGGGCACGTGTGTGTCCTGAGGAACCCGGAGCAGGGAGTGGCACGTGGGGCCAGCCACTGGGGACTGAGCTCTGGGAACGTGCATCAGCATTTCACGAGGAGGGTCTTGTCATTTTTCAAGATCCTTGGGGTGGGGACTGTTGGCAGGAAAGCCCAAGAGAGAAGGAGGGGAGCAGAGCCCCGGGAAGGAAGAGCCAGCCCTGGTCCCTGAAATGCCAGCCAGGAGCCAGGAGATGCCTTCTTCTCTCCTGGACGAGAGGGACTGGTGGCCTCCTAGACTTGGTCAGTGTGGGGGAGGGGGAGGGGGGCACCTGGCAGATGCTGGAACGGTCACAGCGAACTCTCAGGGAATGGCAGAGGGGTGGAAGGCAGGGGCTCAGGATGGGGTTTAGACACTGGGATGCAGGATGAAGGGCTGTGAACTGGCACCAGAAAAGTCCCAGTAACAAAGAAACGTGCCCCTAAGTCTTCTTTTTCCTTTTCCTCCCCTCATTTTATTTACTTTAGAGAGAGATTGAGAGAGAGAGAGAGTGAGCAGGGGAGAGGAGCAGAAGGAAAGAGAGAGAATCTCAAGCGGGCTCCACACTCAGTGTAGAGCCCAACATGGAGCTCAATCCCATGACCCTGGGATCATGACCTGAGCTGAAATCAAGAGCTGGATGCTCAAACCAACAGAGCCACCCAGGCGCTCCCCCTCACCTTTTCTTCTAGAGAGAGAACACAAGGTGGAGAGAGGGGCAGAGGGAAAGAGAGAGAGAATCTAAAGAAGGCTTCGCACTCTGCGCAGAGCTGGACGCAGAGCTCAAACCGCGATCGCGGGATCCTGATCTGAGCCAAAGTCAAGAGTCAGACACCCAACCGACTGAGCCACCCTGGGATCACTGCCCCTGAGTCTTTTTAATAAGGTCCCTGTGGAAGGGAGTCTTTAAAACTCAAGCCAGCAGGGAACAGGGTCTACCTCACGACTGCACGGGACCTGAGCCTTCCCCTTTTCTCCCTGGGAAGTCCACTGGTCTTCCCCCCTCTCTCAGTTTGGGGACCCAGATCCAGACCCTTTGGCCCTATGGTCTGTCCCCCTTGGAAGGAGAGTTTGAAGTTGGGGAAAAGTAACTCTCTGCATGGATGCGATCCCAGAGAGGGCCACCAGTGAGCTCAGGGCCATTGTGAAGAGTGTGGGAGGACGAAGGTGTAAGGGAAACCCATCGACACACCCGCCTGGGAAAATATATGAGAACGTGTTCTCACTCTGCAGTTGATCAAGCATATTTTTATTTATTTATTTTAAAAGTTTATTTATTATTGACTTAGAGAGACAGAGAAAGGGTGTGAGCAGGGGAGGGGCAGGAATAAGTGGAACCAAACAGCATATGTCTTTGTGACTGGCTCATTTCCTTTAGCAGAATGTCTTAGCAGGCCGGGTTCATCCATGTTGTAGCATGTGTCTGAGTTTCCTTCCATTCTAAGGTGGGATATTCCACTGTATGTATATGTATCGCATTTTGTCTATCCATTCATCCATTGGCGGACACTTGGGTTGCTTCTCTTCCTCTAGGCTACTGTAAAGAAAGCTGCTATAAATACGGATGTACAAATACCTCTTAGAGTCCCTGCTTTCAAGTTTTGTTTTTCTTTTTGATAAATATCCAGAGGTGGAACTGCTGGATCATATGGTAATTCTACTCTTAAATTTTGAGGGGCCGCCATACTGTTTTCCACTGTGGCTGCACCATTCTGTGTTCCCACCAGTAGTGCACAAGTGTTCCGGTTTTTCCACATCTTCACCAACATTTGTTTTCTAGTAGCCATCCTAAATGGACGTGAAGTGAGATCTCATTATAGTTTTGATTTGCGCTTCCTTAAGGATTATGGATGTTGGGCATCTTTTTTGAATGCTTGTTGGCCATTTGTATATCTTCTTTGGAGAAATGTCCGCTCGACTCCTTTACCCATTTTCAAGTCAGCTTGTCTTTTTGTCGTTGCGCTGTAGGAATTCTTTATGTATTCTGAATATTAACCCCTTATCAGGTATATGATTTGTAAGTTATTTTCTCTTATTCTGTAAGTTGCCTTTTCACTCTGTAGATCATGTCCTTTGATGCACAGAACTTGTTAATTTTGATGTAGCCCAATTTACTATTTTTACTTTTGTTTCTCGTGTTTTTGGTGTCATATCCAAAAAATCAATGCCAAATCTCTCGAGGTATTTTTGAAGATAAAATGAGATATGTGCGAAAGTCCCTGTAACTTACGAAGTAGTATAAAAATATTAACAGTTACATAAGTACTTGAGTACGTGACATGGAGCCAAACCCTATAGGGATGCTTCAAAAATTATCAAACAATTATTAGTCAAGGTAGTAGATTGAAAATGCACACATCATTTCTTTCCCTTTGTACACCTAGAGACAACGAGAGGGTTAAAAAAAAACCCCACTTCACTGAGGTGTAATTTAAATACAATAAAATTCACCCATTTGACTACGTTTGATGAATTTTCATAAATTCGTGCATTGCTGTAACTACCCTCAGTGATCAAAATATTGAATATTGCTATCGCCTCCTGCCTCTTGACAAGCAACCGACTAATAACCCTGTTCCCAGGAAACTGTTAATCTGCCTTCTGTCCCTCTAGGTTAGTTTGGTCTTTTCGAGGCCTTCGTATCAAAGGAATCCTCCAAAATGAAGTGTTTTGAGTCTGCCTTTTTCTGCTCAGCCTGGTTTTGAGATTCATGCAAGTTGTAGCATACATCAGTCCGTCATTCCTTCTGTTCTCTTGCTAAGCAGGATATCATAGTGTTGGATAAACTTCAATTTGTCCACCTGTTGGAGATTCTGGCTCTTACAAATAAGACAGTTATGTACAAGTATTTGTGCGGGTATATATTTCCATTCTCTGAAGTAAGTTTAAATGCCGGGTCATATGGTAAGCGTATGTTTAGCTGTTAAATAAGCAAAGTGGTGATACCACTTTGTAAGGGAATTCTAGATCTGTACTATGGCTGACACTTGGTGAAGCCAATCTCTTAGGTTTCAGCCACTTTTGTGGGTGTGTAGTGATACCCCCTTGTGGTTTAATGATCATTTCCCTAATGATTAATGACGTTGAACGTTTTTCATGTGTAAAATGACCTCTGTACCTTCTCGTATGAGATGTCTGTTTGATCTTTGCATATCTGCAAAGGCTTGTTTCGTCTTCTCATTGTCTTCTCATTTCGTCTTCTCGGTTGTAAGGAATAATTGCATAGAATTCTTTCTCAAATGTGTGCGTTGCAAATATTTGCTCCAAGTCTGTGACTTTTTCACACCTTTATTGAGGCATAACTCATATGCACCAAACTTCACATATTTAAAAATTACAAATGATGGATATTGACATGGGTATACACTTATAAAAGCCAATACTGCAATTAAAGAATGGGTATATCTATCACTCTCCGAAGTTTTTTAGGTCACTTTTATTTTTTTAACTTTTCTAAAATGTTTTTATTCATTTTTGAGAGACAGAGAGAGACAGAACACTAGCGGGGTAAGGGCAAGAGAGAGAGGGAGACACAGAATCCGAAGCACATTCCAGGCTCTGAGCTGTCAGCCGAAACCCACGAACTGTGAGATCGTGACCTGAGCCTAAGTCAGACGCTTAACCAACTGAGCCACCCAGGTGCCCCAAGGTCACTTTTAAATGAACCCCCCCTGCCCTCTTTTGTATTGGTCC
Source organism: Neofelis nebulosa (assembly GCF_028018385.1). NCBI lineage: Eukaryota > Metazoa > Chordata > Mammalia > Carnivora > Felidae > Neofelis > Neofelis nebulosa. The sequence continues at coordinate 1,390,718 of NC_080794.1, read as the reverse complement.
AGATTTTAACTTGGCATAGCACTTTTTCTTCTTGAAGAATTTTCTTTGACACGTCTTGTCGTGCAGGTCCACGGGCAAAGAATTCTTGAAAATTTCATCTCAAAAAGTCTTCATTTCACCTGAAATTTTTAAAGTTTTTTTTTTCTGGGTAGAGAACTCTGACAATATTTTTTTCTTTCAGTGTTTCACACGTGTTATTTCGTTTTCTTCTCGTTTGCATAATTTCTCACAAGAATCTGCAATAATTCTTACCTTTATTCTTAATGTATAATGTTTCGTTTTTCTCTGAATGCTTTTAATATTTTCTTTTTATCACTGATTTTCTGACATTTGATTGCGATGTGCCTTGGTGTGATTTTCTTTGGGTTTTCTTGCTCTGTGTACGTCTATGGTTTTATAACTTGCATTAGATTTGGCAAAATCTTGGCATTTTTTTCCTATCCTTTCCCCCTCCTCTCTGAATGGGACCCCAATTCTTGTATGTTATACTAATTGTCATTTTTTTTTGTCAGTTTTTTTCCCTGTCTGTATTTCAAATGGTGGTCTTCCATTCTTCTGACTTCAAGTTGACGAATCTTTTTTCTGCCGGGCGTAATCTGCCCTTGTCTTTATCAGTGAATTTTTCAATTTGGACGCTCTATTGTTTAGCTTCAAAAGTTCACTCCCTTTTTTTTTTTTTAACGTCTTCAAATTCCCTCACTGTGTTTATATTTTTAAAAGCCTTGTATGTAGTTTTAATATGAAAATAAGTAATTAAGTGTAGTTTTAATAGGAAAATAAGTAATTAAAATCTTTGCTATTTCCATCCTCTCTGTCGTTTCTGTTGACCATTCCCATCGGCTATTGTTTTCCTGGTTTTAGGTCATATATCCCTGCTTCTTCACGTGTCCACCAGTTTGCTATTGAATGCTTTCCTTTGTGAACTTTATACTTTGGACTTGGATCTGCTCCACAGGTAAGGATTGTTTTTTTTTAATTCTTGTTTTCGGCTTTATATTTTAGTGAATCTAGAGTGTCTTTTGTTCCAGGGCTAGTTTTAGTCTCACTCTTGAAAGCATCTTTTTTTTTTTTTTTATACATTTATTTATTTATTTTTGAGAGACAGAGAGAGACAGAGCACAAGCAGGGGATGGGCAAAGAGAGAGAGAGAGAGAGAGAGAGAGAGACACCGAATCCGATGCAGGTTCCAGGCTCCGAGCTGTCAGCACAGAGCCCGACGTGGGGCTCAAACTCACGGACCGCGAGTTCATGACCTGAGCCACAGTCAGACGCTCCACCGACTGAGCCACCCAGGCGCCCCTAAAAGCATCTTTTTTTAAAAATGAGGTACCTCTTTTTTTAAGTTTGTTTATTTTGAGAGGTGGAGGGTGGGTACAGAGAGAGAGAGAGAGAGAGAATCCCAAACAGGCTCCACACTGTCAGCACAGAGCTTGACCGTGAGGCTCAGGAAGTTTTCATTCCCCCAAAGTTGGTTTTGCATAGCCTAATGGAGTTCAGCCCTATTTGTGTGCAGATTGGTATTCTTACACTTCAAAGGGATCCTGTGTGGATTCCTAGACTCTTTCTCCCTGTAGTTTCTGGCCTCACCAGTACTCTGTCCCACGGGCTTTAGCTTCCTTGTCCTCCTTCAACACTGATCTGTGACTCTTCAATTTGGTGAGACCACTGGGCTGGATTTCGCCCCTCTGCACTGTAGTCTGCACATGGTCTCCAGGCAGAGAGCTAGGACAGTCACACAGCTCACTCTGTGTACCGTGCTTGAGGTTCACAGTCCTGCATTGCCAATGCGTAGACCATTGCCAATGTCTATATTTTGTTCAGTTTTCTATTTTTTTTTTTTGATGGATAGAAGGTAAGATACATAGAGTTTTTTTCTCCTTTCCTTTCTTTCTTTCTCTCTTTCTCTCTTTCTTTCTTTCTTTCTTTCGCTTGTGTGTTAGTGCCCTATCACTTAACAAATTACCACAAACTTAGTGGCTTAACCTCACAATGACACAAACACGTTCTCTTAATGGTTCTGTGGGTTGGAAGTCCAACATGGGTCTCAATGGGCTAAAATCAAGGTGCTGGTTGGCCATGTTATGCCTTGGAAGCTCTGAAGACTATCACTTTTCTTGCCTTTTTTAGCTTCTAGAGGGCAACTGCATTCCTTGTGGGCTCCCTTCTCCATCCTCAAAGCCAGACGTGGTGGCTTGAATCTTTCTCATGTTACATCACTCTGACCTCCTCTTCTACTTTTTAGGACCCTTGTTAGTTACACTGGGCCTACCTCGACAATCTAGGATAATCTCCTTATTTCAAGGTCAACTGATCAGCAAACTGAATCCTACCTGCAACTGTAATTCCTCTCTGCCATTTAACCTACATATTCCCAGGCTCTGGGGATTAGGATGTGGACATTGTGGGGAGACCTTTCCTTTTCCTTTTCTTTTCTTTTCTTTTCTTTTCTTTTCTTTTCTTTTCTTTCTTTCTTTTTTTTTTTTTTCTAACCACGGTTAGAAAGCAGAAGTCTGGAATTATAACATAAGCGTAATTCCCCAGAAGGAGAGGGGGAACTCTAGAGAAGGCAATGCCAACAACATTTTGGAAGTGGGGAGGAGCAGAAGATTTAAAGGTCTAGAAAAGGATCATTTTTAAATCAGCAATAGAGCTGCCAACCAGACTTGTAGCCCTTGCTCTTAAATGCCAGCAAACAGACAAAGAGTCGCAGACACCAGGAATCTTGCATCATAAGAAACAACTAAGTGTGCACAGAAGCAAAAAAAATAACAGCTTGAAGGACACAGACTTTAAGAAAGGGAAGTCTTTGGGCCCCTGGGTGGCTCAGTCGTTTGGGTGTCTGACTTCGGCTCCGGTCACGATCTCACGGTTCGTGAGTTCGCGCTCCCCGTCGGGCTCTGTGCTGACAGCTCGGAGCCTGGACCCTGTTTCGGATTCTGTGTCTCTCTCTCTCTGCCCCTCCCCCACTCACTCTCTGTCTCTCTCTCTCTCCAATAAACATTAAAAAGATTAAAACAAAAAGGAAGGGAAATCTTTGAAAAATTATCTCTCATATCCCTCCCCACACACACACAAATCAGGAAATAAAATTTTGAAACAAACAAAAACACATGGTGGCAGGAATTTAAAACTCAGTAGAAAGGTTCAAAGATAGACTTGTAGATATGTCATGGAAAAGTAGAGAAAAAGGGAAGCGGAAACACGAATTCTGGATTAAAAAGGTCCATTTGGTACCCCCTTACAATGAATGGAAGTAAACACTCATCCCAGTGTATCGGTGAGAAATTTCAGAACTGGGGACAAATGGAAGATTCTACATACTTTCAGGTAGGGAGGGGAAGCCTGGGCCCATTCAAAGGATGGGGAATCCAAATGACTCAGCCGTCTCAACAGCAACACCCGAAGCTACAAGAAAGTAAAGCAATGCTTTCCAAATTTGGAGGAAATCATTTCAACCTAAAATTTCATGTTAACAACCAATCAACCTCATGTGAACATGAAAACCGATGTATTGTATTTCATATATTATAGCAAAAGAAGGCAAAAGACAGCTGTGGGTGGGAGAGTCCCAACATTTTTCCTTAAGCAGTTCCTTCCGAAATTACCACCATTTTCGATGGTTTGAGCCCCCAATCCTGTGGAGTTTGACTACATCCTAGACGCCTGGTCAGGAGGAATTACTATTCTAGTGGGGTCCTCCCTGTCCCGACCACAGACATGAGCAAGTCAGCGGGAGTCTGTGGCGATGTGGTGGTCCAGAGGTGACATGCTTTGGATTTTGTAGCCGCCTCAAATCACGGCACAGTGCTGGCACCTCTATCCAAGTCTGCATGACCCTGGACATGAATTGGAGGGGACAGGTTGAATACTTGTCAGCCATCATGGCTGCCTCCCATCTGAAACCTCTCCTAGCCTGTCCACTCTGTCACTCTGGAGACGAGGGGGCTCTCCTCTCCTCTCTCAAAACCTCTACTGCCCTAAGATACCAGTCTTTTCCATAATGCTTTATTTACCTGATCTGACACACACCTTGTAGTCGGGGCCAGCAATGAATGAGGCTTCGTCTGAAAAAAACCCACCAGTTCATTTGTTCATTCTTTCAGGCCTGGGGTGTGCTGTCCTGGGAGAACAGTAGACAAATTAGACAATGTTCTCGGACTTCTATTGTAGGGGAAGAGAGGCCCAATCTAACATAACTCATATGGGCACTGGGCAAATGACCAGACCTTGTGGTAGAACAGAGCTCTGTGTTCTAGTGGCTTGTCCCAGAGAGCTCAGCCACAAACAGGGGTCCTCTCTGTTGTCTGTCACTGAGTTAGTTTAGAATCTTCCAGCCAGGAACCTGTATGAGTGTATTTTAGCACAAACAACATTTACTAGTATCTTTGAGCAAACTATTTTTTTTAAATTTTTTAATGTTTATTTGTTTTTGACAGAAAGAGAGAGAGAGAGAGAGAGGGAGAGAGAGAGAGACAGAGCATCAGTGGGGGAGGGGCAGAGAGAGATGGAGACACAGAATCCGAAGCAGGCTCCAGGCTCTGAGCTGTCAGCACAGAGCCTGACTCAAGGGCTCAAACCCACGAACCGTGAGATCATGACCCGAGCTGAAGTCGGCCGCTCAACCGACTGAGCCACCCAGGCGCCCCGAGAATGTTCTTTCAAAAAAGAACTCCATGTTCACTGACATACTAACTTTGTCATAAATTCTCACTTGAAATGGACATCTACTTCTGGGCCATTTTTTTTTCTCACAGATCTATTTGCTTATTCCTGTGTTAATATAATATTGAACACAATAAATTTGAACGCAGTAAATTTGAACTATGTTTGGATGGTTGGAAAAACAAGTCTTCATGTTTTTCATCCAAATTTCTCTTGGCCATTCTCACATCTTTCTTCTTCTGAGTGAACGTCGGAATGATTTTATCCAATTTTAGGGTGAAAAAAATTCTGTCTAACTGAAATTATATAAACTTTATAAAACAACGTTGTGGGGAATTAATTTTTATGATATTAAATCTCCCATCCATAAAAAGGCATCATCTGTTCCCTTATTCAAAACTCATTTTATATCTTTCAAACGCATTTTAAGGTTTTCTTTATATAGATATGATGCTTTCACCATTAAATTTATTTGTGTGAATTTTACACTGATAATTTTTGCCACTATTATGAACAAAGAATTTTTTATTATTTCTTTCTCTGTATGAAAAGCAGCCTATTAATTTTTGTTTACTCATCTTACATATAGTTACTTTATTAAACTCCTTACCTAGATAAAAACTACGTCATCGGCAAGAGAAAATTGTATTTTTACCCAGTTAATATTTACTCCAATCGTTTCATTTTCTTGCCTGATTGCATTTGCTAAAACCTCCAAGGCACTGCTCAAGAGAAAAGGGAGAGCAGGGGCGCCTGCATGGCTCAGTCAGTTAAGCATCCAACTTTGGCTCAGGTCATGATCTTGCAGTTCGTGAGTTTAAGCCCCACATCGGGCTCTGTGCTGACAGCTCAGAGCCTGGAGCCTGCTTTGGATTCTCTGTCTCCCTCTCTCTCTGCCCCTCCTCTGCTCACACTCGGTTTCTCTCTCTCTCAAAAATACACATGAAAAAAAAATTTTTTTTAAAGAAAGAAAAAGGAGAGCTGGCATCCTTGTGTGACTTCTGATGGTAATTGAAATGGTTTCAGATTTGCTATTTAAGACGACAGGCAATGAAACTATAAACCGTCTGTAACATATTTAAGTTAATTCTTATTCTCATCTTGTTTAGAATGTTTTTGAAAAATGGCTGTTGAACTTTATTGGTATTGATGTTGAAGTCTGTTGATAAAATCACATGGATTTTTCTTTTTTAATCTGTTGTTGCGATCAATTTCATGCATCCATTTTCTGATATTTGGACCACCTCTGTATCTCTAGAACAACACTTGTCATTCTATATGACATTTGATAGCATTGCTGTAATTTATTTGCTAGTATTGTATCATAATTTCTGTTTTTATATCCATAATGGGATTGGGCAATAGTTTTTATTTCTGGACTCTATCCGTTTTTTGTATTAATTGTATAAAATAATTTAGAATACCTTTCATCCTTTTCTACATATGGAATAATGTAATTATTATTGGAATTATCTGTGTTTACAGGTTGGATAGAATCCAATTCTAAAGTCATTTGTTCTCAGTAACTATTTTAGTGGTACATCTTTATTCACCTTTCCCGTCTCTACTGTGGTAATTGTCTATGTGAGTTTTCCATTTCTTCTTAATTTTGTTAATATGTACTTGATTGAATGTCATCCATTTTCCGTAGAGATTCTTTTCCATCCCTCTTCCTCTCTACCCTCCCTCCCTTCCTTCTTTTTCTTCTTAAACTGTGTTCAGGAGAATTAACCATTTGTTGGTCTTTTCAAAGACTGACTTTGGGAAGTATGTATCCTTTCAAATTTTTGTTGTTGTTGTTTTCTTTTTAATGCCTACTTTCTATTTTGGATTATTTTCCTGTATTTTTTTATCCTTTATATAGCCAAATACACCTCAATTTTTGAATGTCTTTTTTTAAAGGCATTTAAAGTCATAAAAAGCTTTTGCGACGCATATAGATATTGACAGAAAGCGTATTCCTTTTTTAATTTAAGGATTCTACTGTGGCCAACGTGAAAAGACATCCCATAGCATATCTTGTTTACTTTTGCCTTTATATTTCCATAATTGAGTTCTTTGTTTTGATCCAGTTTTTATTTGATTAGTGGATTCTCAGAGGGTTCTTGTTGGGTGGAATATATATGCGTAAGCCCATGGGACTTGTACAGTGTGACAGCCCTGGGCGTGGGGGTGATATATACCCCAATTTCTTGCCAATCCTCGGATATATTTCCTACACATTGACCAGAGAATAGTATCTTAGCTGAGAAAGGATTCTTGGATTGCAAGTTTCTTTCTTCATCGTCTGTAGATGTTACATGACCATAATCTAGTCTCTAGACAAAGTAAGAAATCTGCTACCAATCTGAAACTCTTTATAAATAGCGTGTTTTTACTGTCTGGAATCTTGTAAGACTGCTTCCCTAGACTCCAACCTATTTTGCTTTGGTTGTTTCTTTTCTGGACTCTCTCCATTAGCCTAGAGAGCATGTCAAGGTAGAAGGCCAAGAAGAGAAAAATCCCTGAAGGTATAGCCAGGAAAGGCTTAGAATTTCTTGCCTGGCTTTAGCAGTCGAAAGCTTGGCTAGATTGCTCTCTGATCTCTGACCGGAACTGCAGTTTATGGGAATGGGTGTAGGGTGGTATTTAATAAATATTTGTTGACAGGGGCGCCTGGCTGGCTCAGTCGGTTGGGCGTCAGACTTTGGCTCAGGTCACGATCTCACGGTCTGTTGGTTCGAGCCCCGCGTCGGGCTCTGTGCTGTCAGCTTGGAGCCTGGAGCCTGCTTCGGATTCTGTGTTTCCCTCTCTCTCTGCCCCTCCCCCACTCGCGCTCTGTCTCTCTCTTTCAAAAAAATGAATAAACATTAATTTTTTTTAAATAAATATTTGTTGACAGATGGACTCACTATAAGCCTGTAGGATCTGCTATAATCACCAGTGAACATGACTTTGGTTTAACAAGTTCCAAACGTTAAAATTCTCTGTGCTCGCTCAGAGGAACATTGCCAGTTCCTGACATTAGGTAAATCAGGCTACGGTTCTTAAGGGATACATTGAAGAAAAGTCTAAACATGAAGTATTTTTAATAAACATACATTTATCTTTTTAAGTTTATTTCTTTATTTTGAGAGAGACGGAGCAAGCAGGGGAGGGCAGAGAGAGAGAGAGAGAGAGAGAGACAGAGAAAATCCCAAGCAGGCTTCGTGCTGTCAGCCCAGAAGCTGACACGGGGCTAGAACTGACGACCCATGAGATCAAGACCTGAGCAGAAACCGAGAGTCGGATGCTTAACCCACTGAGCCACCCAGGCGCCCCAATAAACACACATTTAGAAACATGCACAGATCATAGGTATACAGCTCGGTGAATTGTCCCAATTTGAACACACCCACGTACCCGCTGCCCACGATAAGAAACAGCATGTACCAATTCCCCAGATGCTCCCATGTCCCCTTTCTAGTCCTATCCCCTCCTTTCTTCCCAGAAGTAATCACTATCCCTTCCCCTCACACAATAGTTAGTTCTGCCCGCGTGTTGAGCGTTACATAGAAGAAATTATTTTGTATGTTCTCTTTTGTGTCTAGCTCCTTTGGCCTGAGAGATTCCTCTGTGCTGCTGCTTGTAGTTCGATCTCATCGCCGAATATACCGCAGTTGACTTCATCCACCCTATTGTTCATGGACATTGGGTTATTTCCAGTTTTTATAAGCATGAAGAATGCTGCTATGGATACTCTAAGAAATGTTCTCACTTTGTATTTCCACCTGACGTCCCAATTATAGAAACAGAAAGAAAGGCATTTGCGCTCATTTCTTCCAATTCCACCGATCTTAATTGTGAATTGCATGTTGGTATCCACCCAAATCAAATGTTGAAACCCTAACACTCCGTGTGATGGGATCTGGAGGTGAGGCATTTGGGAGGTGATTCAGTTCAGATGCGGTCATGAGAGTGGCATCCTCATAACATGCATGGGCAGAACTTCGAATCTGGCTGGACTTAGATAACAGAAGGTGGGAGGGAATCAAAGACGGACATCGGGCCGGTGCCCAAGAGAGTCATAACATCGTTGTCGGAAATACAGACATTGGGAAATGGGGGGTTTGGGGAGCGAGGGTGAGCAAAAGTTGGATTTTAACATCCTTCAGAAAAAGGGACACCGGGAACTACACTATTTTATCTATTTTATAAACGGGGAGGGGCGCCTGGGTGGCTCAGTCGGTTAAGCACCTGACTTCGGCTCAGGTCATGATCTCGTGGTTTGTGGGTTCGAGCCCCATGTCGAGCTCTGTGCTGACAGCTTGGAGCCTGGAGCCTGCTTCGGATTCTGTGTCTTCCCCTAACCCTAACCCTAGCAAACTGGAGCCGGAAAAGGCTCAGTCACTGCAGAGGGGCTAACTTCATCACCCAAGGATTGCAGGTGGCCACGGGTCACCAAAGTCCATGGGTGGATGGCCACATGGATCCACCACGAGTGGAGGAACGTCTTGTGTGCTGAGAGCTTTGCCCCCTTCACCACTCAGCTTCTTACTAGAGCTGGCCATTTGATGCTCATCGGAGGGATTCAAGTTTTGTTTCCTGGGCCCATCCCCTGGGGAAGCATCATGGGACGCAGTGGAATCAGGGATGGAAAGAGAAGGCTGAGCACAGAAACCAGGAAATAAAAATACTGGCAAGTTCATGCTTAAAGGCTGGCCTTCCCCCTCTCTCCTTCTGCTGCCACTGCTCCTCGCACTGTCACCTTATCCACCCTGCCTGTGACTTGCATACCACCTGCCATGGCCTTGCCTCCTCCAGGCAGCCTTCCCCAAGTGCAATGTCCTTGCCGCACGTGCTGTGCGTCCCTCCTAGCACATTGTACTCTGCTCATCTACCCGCAGATCGGTTTTTCTGCCAGGATTCTAAACTCCTGAGGGCAGGGACTTCACCAGAGTCATTTCTGTTTAGTCCACATGTCCCAAGCTCTCCACGCTCCCAGTTCAAATGACCGTAAGCCGAGCCCCCACCGTGCGTGCATGGAAGAAGCCTGGTCCCTCCAAATGCTCTGTGCCTTCCCCACTGCTTCCTCTTATGCCAGCTGCTGCTTTGAACAAGCCCATGCTGCTGGACCTCCTGTCCTGGCTCTTGTCCCCCACACCCCCAGCCCCCAGCCTTTGATTCTATGCCGTCCAGCTAGTGTCCAATGAAACGTTATTAAACATTGAGGGTGATCTCGGGTCCACGCCAACCCGGGAACCGAAAGCTTCAGAAAACCAGCCTCTCCAGATCAAATATCAATGCTCCTGAAGTCCTGCCACCCTGCTTTGTCTCGGGGTCGCTTTCCCTGGCTGTCCATCTTCTCGATTCTGCCTGGCAGCCACATTCCCTGGGATCTGCTCCAGCCCAAACAAGGATCTCCCAGGTAAGCCCCTTCCTCCCAGAGACTGTAATATCTTCCCATTCCTGTGCTACCCTCCCTGAAAGATGATGGTCTCTCTGTACAATGTGCTGAGCAAATCTGTGCGCCCCCAGTTCTGTGCCTACGCCCCTTGCCATACCATTGCAGAAGCAACTTAATGGATACAGGCGTCCGGCTTCCCCATGGAAGTTGGATTCCAAGACCCCCAGTGGATGCCTGAAACGGATAGAACCAAACCCTATGTACACACCATATTTTTTCCTATACATACACACCTATGGTAAGATTTAATTTATAAATTCGGCACAGGAAGAGATCAACAAAAACACTAATAAAATGGAACGACTGTAACGATACAGTGTCATAAAAGTTATGCGCAGGTGGGGTCTCTCTCTTAAAATATCGTATCGTACTGTGCTTGCCTTTCTTCTTGCGATGACGGGAGATGATTAAATGCCCACATGATGAAATGGAGTGAGGGGAGTAACGGAAGCATTGGGACGTAACGTTAGGCTACTACCGATCAGAATCATCTGCTTCTGGGCCGCAGTTGACTGTGGGTAACCGAAGCCACAGAAAGCAGAACCTTGAATAAGGGAAGTGCACTGTATCCATATGTGAATTCTAGCATCATCCTTAACAGTACAGGGGCCGGCTGCAATGTGTAAACTACATTTCCCCATCTTGTGTTTTTTCTTCATCTTATTATTAAATCCAAAGCACTAAGCACTAAGCACTAAGGTTATCTGGGACATACTAAGTGCACAATGATGTTGGGCAATTGAACTGATGAACCCAATTTTCTTCATTAGTCCATGTGGGTGGAACACAAGACCGTATTTGTAATGTGTTTAATGAAATAATTAAGAGACAGTGGCTGCACAAAATAGTGGGAAAGTTTTGCATTTATTTTTTCTGACTTCGTAATTTATGGAAGCTGGCCCCTTGATCATTTTTCCGTTGGTTATAAAAATGCAGTTTATGTCCTTGAGGGTGCCTGGGTGGCTCAGTCGGTTGAGCGTCCAACTCTTGATCTCAGGTCAGGTCGTGAGCTCACAGTTCATGGGTTCAAGCCTTGCATCGGGCTCCATGCTGTCAGCGTGAAGCTTCCTTGGGATTCTGTCTCTCCCTCTCTCTCTCTGCCCCTCCCCCACTCATGCTCTCTATCTCTCTCTCTCTCTCTCTGTCTCAAAATAAATAAAATTTTTATTTATTTAAAAAATTTTTTTTAATTTTTAATGAGTGATTTATTTGACCTTAATTGGAAACTTTTCTTTTTTTTTAAATATATGAAATTTATTGTCAAATTGGTTTCCATACAACATCCAGTGCTCATCCCAAAAGATGCCCTCTTCAATACCCATCACCCATTCTCCCCTCCCTCCCACCCCCCATCAGCCCTCAGTTTGTTCTCAGTTTTTAAGAGTCTCTTATGCTTTGGCTCTCTCCCACTCTAACCTCTCTCTTTTTTTTCCCCTTCCCCTCCCCCAGGGGTTCCTGTTAAGTTACTCAGGATCCACATAAGAGTGAAAACATATGGTATCTGTCTTTCTCTGTATGGCTTATTTCACTTAGCATAAGACTCTCCAGTTCCAGCCACGTTGCTACAAAGGGCCATATTTCATTCTTTCTCATTGCCACGTAGTACTCCATTGTGTATATAAACCACAATTTCTTTATCCATTCATCAGTTGATGGACATTTAGGCTCTTTCCATAATTTGGCTATTGTTGAGAGTGCTGCTATAAACATTGGGGTACAAGTGCCCCTATGCATCAGTACTCCTGTATCCCTTGGGTAAATTCCTAGCAGTGCTATTGCTGGGTCATAGGGTAGGTCTATGTTTAATTTTTTGAGGAACCTCCACACTGCTTTCCAGAGTGGCTGCACCAATTTGCATTCCCACCAACAGTGCAAGAGGGTTCCCGTCTCTCCACATCCTCTCCAGCATCTATAGTCTCCTGATTTGTTCATTTTGGCCCCTCTGACTGGCGTGAGGTGATATCTGAGTGTGGTTTTGATTTGTATTTCCCTGATGAGGAGCGACGTTGAGCATCTTTTCATGTGCCTGGTGGCCATCTGGATGTCTTCTTTAGAGAAGTGTCTATTCATGTTTTCTGCCCATGTCTTCACTGGGTTATTTGTTTTTTGGGTGTGGAGTTTGGTGAGCTCTTTATAGATTTTGGATACTAGCCCTTTGTCCGATATGTCATTTGCAGATATCTTTTCCCATTCCGTTGGTTGCCTTTTAGTTTTGTTCATTGTTTCCTTTGCTGTGCAGAAGTTTTTATCTTCATGAGGTCCCAATAGTTCATTTTTGCTTTTAATTCCCTTGCCTTTGGGGATGTGTTAAGTAAGAAATTGCTACGGCTGAGGTCAGAGAGGTCTTTTCCTGTTTTCTCCTCTAGGGTTTTGATGGTTTCCTGTCCCACATTCAGGTCCTTTATCCTTTTTGAGTTTATTTTTGTGAATGGTGTGAGAAAGTGGTCTAGTTTCAACCTTCTGCATGTTGCTGTCCAGTTCTCCCAGCACCATTTGTTAAAGAGACTGTCTTTTTTCCATTGGATATTCTTTCCTGCTTTGTCAAAGATTAGTTGGCCATACTTTTGTGGGTCTAGTTCTGGGGTTTCTATTCTATTCCATTGGTCTATGTGTCTGTTTTTGTGCCAATACCATGCTGTCTTGATGATGACAGCTTTGTAGTAGAGGCTAAAGTCTGGGATTGTGATGCCTCCTGCTTTGGTCTTCTTCAAAATTACTTTGGCTATTCGGGGCCTTTTGTGGTTCCATATGAATTTTAGGATTGCTTGTTCTAGCCTCGGGAAGAATGCTGGTGCAATTTTGATTGGGATTGCATTGAATGTGTAGATAGCTTTGGGTAGTATTGACATTTTGACAACATTTATTCTTCCAATCCATGAGCAGGGAATGTCTTTCCATTTCTTTATATCTTCTTCAATTACCTTCATAAACTTTCTATAGTTTTCAGCAGACAGATCTTTTATATCTTTGGTTAGATTTATCCCTAGGTATTTTACGCTTCTTGGTGCAATTGTGAATGGGATCAGTTTCTTTATTTGTCTTTCTGTTGCTTCATTATTAGTGTGTAAGAATGCAACTATTTTCTGTACATTGATTTTGTATCCTGCGACTTTGCTGAATTCATGCATCAGTTCTAGCAGACTTTTGGTGGAGTCGATCAGATTTTCCATGTATAATATCATGTCATCTGCAAAAAGTGAAAGCTTATAAACAAAATTTTTAAAAATGCGGTTTATGTCCTCAAAACCAACAAACTTGTGTGACCCGATTCAAAAAGCCAAGACAGGGAGTGGCGTTCAGGAAAACGACCACGACAGACGTCGGGTTAGAATTCCCTGTCTAAATTATGGGAAGCCGGGGCTGGCCACAGTTTAGGGTAAGCTGGATAGCATTAACCCATGAATCAGTTCAGATGACCATAACCCGAGCCCCCACTGTGTGTGGGGGGGGGGGGGCGGGGGAGGGTGAAATCGAGAAACAGGGAAATAGAGTAAAACTTGAGTCAAAGCTAACGAAGTGTCTGAGCCAGGGAGACAGCTGCAGGTAGGTACTGGAACAGTTCCTGGAACCCAGAACACAAAGACCAAGGGGGTGGGCCAGGGACCAGAACTTCATGAGAGGCTGGGGTCGGGGGTAGGGGGGGGGTGGCTGCTGGGCTGAAACTGAAGATATTTACCAGAGAGCAGCTATAACCTGGGGGCCAAGAGAGCTTGAGCGAGCGTCAACCAGAAGTGAGTGCTGAGAGTTGGCTTGAAAGCCCGGGCAGGCTGCCAAAGCCTGGAATAAAACCCAAGCGTCCATGGACAAGAGGACATATGCGGAAAGTGTGGCTCACGCAATACAGCGACGGAGCCACCAAACTACAGCTGTGAGAACATGGCCATGTCTGCCCAACGGGATCCTAAGCAAAAGCATGACGACACAAAGGAGTGTATCAGTGGAGTCCCATTTATTCCAACACTGGCAAACAGAACCATACACGTTAGGGTTTAAATACACAGATGGTAAAAGTATAAAGAAATGGGAGGACTTTATTAGACTAAATAAGATGGTGAGTTACCAGGGTGCCTGGGTGGCTCAGTTGGTTAAGCGTCCGGCTTTGGCTCTGGTCACGATCTCCCGGTGCGTGAGTTCGAGCCCCGCCCCGCGTCAGGCTCTGTGCTGACAGCTCACAGCCTGGAGCCCGCTTCTGATTCTGTGTCTCCCTCTCTCTCTGCCCCTCCCCTGCTTGCGTTCTGTCTCTCTCTTCCTCTCAAAAATTAATAAACTTAAAAAAAAAAAAAGACAGTGAATTACCCCCAGAGGGGGTCTTGATGGCAGTGGATAAATACCCTATCTCTTTACCTGGCTGATGGTCACAAGAGTGTTTGCTTTATATTCACTAATGAAACTGTCTACTTATGTTTTGTGCCCTTTCCTTTTTCGATGCTCTGTTTCAGAACTTTAAAAATCGTGAATAAAAGAAATCAAACCATTTGCAATTCTGCAACCAGTCCTTTTAAGGGAGGATTCCCGTCATTGCTTTGCTCACCGGCCATCCATGACAATTTTGGCAGGCTCCCCGCAGGCAAAACCTGCAGGCTTCTTGGTCCATTTGTTCAATCAACAAACACATACCAGGAGCTTACTGGGCCCTGGGTACTGTGCCAGCCACTGGGGGCTCAGGTATGCTCCTGGATCCCACGGCGTCTTAGTGAACAAAGAAAATTATGTGATACACAATGCTTCCCTTTTCCCCTAGAATTTCTGGAAGCCCAGAGCTGAAGTTTGTTCTTATTTTTGGTAGCTGTCCCTATCATAGATTTTCGGATATAATTACCTCCCCACTCCCTCCCGTCTGCTCCCTCGCTCACCCCCCCCCCCCACCTCATTATACAGGCTAAGTTTTTACTCATTAGTTTTACAGGATCTGCCACATTTCACTGGAAGCCACTTCAAATCCTTTTGGGGGGGAGTCAGAGAAAATGAGTGAACAGTGGGAAGCCTGGCCCCTCCCTCTGCGCCCTGCCCTTCCAGGAGCCTCCGTTTGCCTTATCTGCCCTCTCCATACATTTCCACCCGGGAGGCGGTAGGTGCCCTTAACTTGAGACGTTGAGGGGCCACTCTTCCTTTTCGTACCCGTCACATTTTCCAGTCCCTCGGAGTCAGGAGCTAACAGGGGAGCAGGACTTTTTTTCTCTTATCGGTCCCCCACCCAGCAGAGCAAAGACTTTGTAAAGGTGAGCGGTGAGCTAGAGTAGGTGCAGAGTTAATCCTGGATTTGTAGGCTGAACGCTTCCATTACCCTGGCAATAGCGGGCTGGAGAGGGCCCTTCAAACAGCAGTACGCTTTAATTTACCATTTTGAAACACCCCTAATCAGCTCTCAGAGCACACTTCATTTTGCTAAAAGATACCCTGGCAGGAAGCGTATTTCGGCGGACCAAGAATGCCAGCTGACTTTGGCTGTGGGAGGAGAAGTTATTTAAAATGTTGCCCCCAAATGAATGTGCTGACTGGACCCTGGGCTTGCCTGGGGAGAGGGCACTGGTGCCCTGTGGTTAGTCCAGGGCTCTTTCCAGCTTTGCTGGCACCTTCCCCGGAAGGGATGCGGGGAGGGGGCTGCAGACAGACGCCAGGCTTTCTTTTTTTCATTTGATGTGATAAACCTATGCAGGCATCTTTGGAATGTGACCATGCCAAGGATCCTGTTCCCTTTATGACTCCACCAGGCTTCTGGGCTATTTCCAAGACATTATCTGGAGAGAGAAAAATGTTCTGGGAGCTGGGGGGAAAAAGTGCCTTAATTATGTTTAGAGCCATTTTCAGCATGACTGAAATAAGTTTGGGCTGCTCTGGGGAAATGGACTGAGAGCTCTGTGCTGGACGCTGGACTCTCCTGAGTTGGAAGAAAATGCATTCAGAGCAACAGCGTGAAGTCTTGAAAATGTCCACAACTTCCCCCAAACCCCAAACCGTCTAGTGTTCCTACACACGCAAATGCACACACATACAGGTGCGTATACGAATGCCCGCTCCGTGCCCAAGTTCAAACCCACAACCTTTTGCCTAAATATCAGAAAGGGAAAGCAAAAAAGAAGGAAAGGTATATGGGAAAGATGCTTTCCAGAAAACAACGTAGGGGGCGCCTGGGTGGCTCAGTTGGTTAAGCGTCCGACTTCGGCTCAGGTCATGATCTCACAGTTCGTGGGTTCGAGCCCCGCACCGGGCTCTGTGCTGACAGCTCAGAGCCTGGAGCCTGCTTCCGACTCTGTGTCTCCCTCTCTCTGCACCTCCCCTGCTCATGCTTTGTCTCTCTCTATCTCTCAATAAATAAATAAATGTTAATTAAAAAAAAAAGAAAAGAAAACCACGTAGTAGGAATAGCCAGAGAGGGGTAGATTCAAAGTTCATGGGTTCTCTATAAGAGAAAGAATGCACTTACAGAGGATAATAAAATTACATCCAGAGTTTCGGAAGAGGTTGGGGCAAGTGTGGGCTGCGTAGCTTTAGTGTCAAGAGGTTTATGGTAAATGCACATCCAACCAGAATTTCTCTCCAGCCTCATCCCAAGTAAATGCCTGTGCCGATTTGATTGTCACACACACACACACACACACACATATATATATATATATATATATTTTTTTTTTTCTTCCCCCACATATATGGGTGGGATGACAGACACCTTGGAATCGTGGGAGGCCCTCTGCTCCAGTAAGGACAATAGTGACTCTAATAATATACCCCTTATTATCCTTTTTTTCCTTTTAATACCTATAGAATCTGTCACCTTTCTCTTCCTTGAGATTGGTAATTTATGTCTTCTCTTTCATTTTTCCTGATTATCCTGGCTTGAGCCGTATCAATCTTATTGATCTTCAAGAACCAGCTTTTGGTTTCCTTGATGTTTCTCTCTCGCGTGGCTGTTTTCTATTCCATCGAGTTCCACTCGACTGTGTATTATTTCTTCTCTTCTACCTACTGTGGATTTAACTAGCTCTTCATTTTTCTGGTTTCTTGATGTAAAATCAGAGTTCATTGATTTGAGACCATTCCTCTCCTCTAATGTTTTAGATCAGTGCAATAAAATCTCTTCTCAGCACTGTTTAGCAACATCCCACACATTTTGATATGCCGTGTTTTCAATTGTATTCAGCTCAAATACTTTCTAATTTCCCTTATGATTTCTTCTTTGACCCCTGAGTTATTTAGAAGTACGTTACTTAGTTTCCAAATAGCTGGAGATTTGCTAGTGATCGTTCAGGAATTGATTTATGTTTTAATTCCACTGTGGTCAGAGGACACACTGTGTATGAAAATCCTTTTAGAGGTATTGAGAATTGTTTCACGGCCCAGAATATGAGCTGTTTTGGTAAATGTTCTGTGCACATTTGAAACGAATGTATATTCTGCTGCTCTTGGCTGAAGTGCTATAGAAAATGTCAATTAGGTCAAACTGGTTGATAGTATTGTTTAAATCTTCCACATCCTTACTAATCGTCTCTCAACTTGTTGTATTAATTATCAAAAATGGGATATTAAAATCCCTTCCATGGGATTTCTCTATTTCTCCTTGTACTTTTAAAAACAGTTTTATGTATTTATTTTTAGGAGGGAGTGTGTGTGTGTGTGTGGATGGGGCAGGGGCAGAGAGAGAGGGGAGCAGAGGATCTGAAGCAGGCTCTGTGCTGACAGCAGAGAACCCCAAATGGGGCTCGAACTCATGAACGGGAGATCACGACTCGAGTCGGAGGCATATGCTTAACCGACTGAGCCACCCAGGCGCCCCCTCCATGTACTTTTTAAATTCACATATTTTAAAGCTCTTTTTATCAGATGCCTGTATATTCAGTGTTTTCATGTCCTCTTGAGGAATTGATTCCTTTATCATTACGAAATAACCTTTCTATCCCTGATAATATTATTTCCTCTGAAGTCTACTTTGTGTGATAGTAATATAGGGAATCTAGCTTTCTTTTGATCAACGTTAGCGCTGTGTATCTTTTTCCATCTTTTTAACCAAATCGTGTATTAACATTTGAAGTGAGTTTCTTGTAGGCCGCGTGTCGTTGGGTCAGTCTGACAAGCTTTACCTTCTCATTGGGATGGTTAGAACATTTACATTAAATTTAGTTATTTGTACGGTTAGCTTTAAATTTATGATATTGCTGTTTGTTTTCTATTTGACTCATGTGCTCTTTGTTCCTCCTTTTCTCTTTTCCTGCCTTCTTTTGAAGTCATTGAATTTTTATTATTCCATTTTAGTTCCTTTTTGGCTCATTAGCCATTACTCTTTGTGTTATTTTTAGTGGTGAGTGTAGACTTCAAAGTGTCCGTCTCGAACTTCCCACAATTCCACTTCCGGTGATAGTAGTCACTTTACCTCTAAGTATCACACAACGACACCCTTCCAGTTGTCCCCTCCCCATCTTTGTGCTGTTGTTGTCATACGATTCATTCTGTCAGGTGTTCTAGACCCCGTGCTATGTTGTCATCATTGTTTTTCAGCAAACAGTTCTATTTTAAGGATATTTAAATCGTTTTTAGGTCCTTATGTGCTGACCCACCTACGGACCATTCACTCCTTGGTGCAGATCCATATTTCCATCTGCTATTATTTCTTTCTGCCTGAATGACTCCTTTAATATTTTTTTGTAGCGCCGGTGTGCTGGTGATAAATTCTTTCAGCTTTTGTGTTTCTGAAAGCTTTATTTTGCTTTCTTTTTTTTTACATTTTTTTCATCTTTATTTATTTTTGAGAGAGACAGAGAGACAGAGTGCCAGCGGGGGAGGAACAGACAGAGAGGGAGACGCAGAATCGGAAGCAGGCTCCAGGCTCTGAGCTGTCAGCACAGAGCCTGACGCGGGGCTCAAACTCACGAACTGTAAGATCGTGACCTGGGCTGAAGTCGGACGCTTAACCGACTGAGCCACCCAGGCAACCCTTCCTGCTTCTTTGTAGATTTGTAATCTTTTTACTATATACTGTGCATCATCAGTACTCTGCCGAATACTTAGGGAGACCCTTAGTGCAGGATTCCAGAATTCTCCCTCTGTGCAGGGCTCTCTCCTGGTTGGTAATCTGTCTTGTGACTCTGGTCACCTCAGTCTTCCCTGCTCTCAACTCCATTGTCCTCAATTCAGAAGGTCCCCCAGCCTCTGTCGGGGTTCCATCTCTATGTGTCACAGCCTGGACACTTTCACAGCTGTAAATGGGAACAATTGTAGGGCTCCCCTCATTTATTCTTTTCCTGTCTCTCAGGGACCGCTGGTCTTTACAGCCTCACGGCCAGTGTCTTAAACTCCATTGCTTCAAATATTCCGTCCTCTTTGGGGAGAGTAAATATGGTTTCTGTCATCCGTCTTGGCTAGAAACAGAAGTCCTTCTTTGACTTTTTAATCTCATTTTTATAGCAGAGAAACCTGAGACTTGGAGGGATTGAGGCATCTGCCCAGGGTAACTCAGCTTGCAACCAGGAAGTTCATGTTCACATCTGGGTAGTCCGACGTCAGAGCCATGCTTTTAAGAGTTACTATCGTCTACTGCTGTTAGGCGGCCCGCACACCCCATGTGGGTGATCTTATTCCGTAGTTGCAATGATATTCTAAGGCAAACATTGTTACTCATTTGTTCACTTGGCAAATATTTGCTGAGGGCCTTCTACGTGCCAGGCCAATTCTAGGTGCTAGGAATACAGCCGTGAGCAAAGTTTACTCAAGTCCCCTGACCTGTTAGACCTAGCGTTCTAGCAGAAGGAAGACACAGCACACAAGGCAAAAGAAAGCAAATAATGTGTGTGAGGCCGTAAAGTCCCTTCCATCTCAAGCAAGGAAGAGGTGTGGAGTATCTGTGTGTGTGTGGGTGTGTGCGCGCGCGTGTGGTGAAAGAGGACAGCAATGCAGAGAGGGACTTCAGGCAAAGCTTCACCAGGATAGGAACACCTGCCTAAAGACATAAAGAAATTCAGGGAGCGAACCGCGAAGGAAGGAGACGTTGATATTTGATAGCGGTAACAGTAACCGGCAAAGTTGTTTTCTTTTTCTTTTTTCATTGAACACATTTATTTATTTATTTATTTGTTTGTTTATTTATTTATTTTTGCAGTCATATTTTTATTTATTACTTTTCAATGTATTCCCAAGTTAGCTAACATGCAGCGTCGTCTTGGCTTCAAGGGGCAGGTTCCCGTTGAGTCATCACTTACATACGACACCCAGTGCACATCCCAGCAAGTGCCCCCCTCAATGCCCATCACCCGTTTTCCCCACCCCCATCAACTCTCGGTTCGTTCTCGGTATTTAAGAGCCTCTTATGGTGTGCCTCCCTCTCTGTTGGTAACTTATTTTTCCTTCCCTTCCCCTATGGTCTTCTGTTCAGTTTCTCAAACTCCACATAGGAGTGAAAACATATTCATCGGTACAATTGACGAAACCCCTGTGATAAGGCCTTTACGTGCACTCTCTTCACACCGAAAAATGAGTGTTATTTAAACATTGTTAATGTTTATTTATTTGAGAGAGACAGAGTACGAGTGGGGAAGGAGCAGAGAGAGGGAGACACAGAATCCGAAGCAGGCTCCAGGCTCCGAGCTGTCGGCACAGAGCCCGACACGGGGCTCGAACTCAAGAACTGTGAGATCATGACCTGAGCCGAAGTTGGCGTGTGACCGACAGAGCCACCCAGGCACTCCGAGTGTTATTTTATTTCTAAAATGTAAATATACTTACGGGGTTTCTTAAGTTATTAAAAAATAGATGCTTGTCATAAAACAAAAATAGAGCAGCATCGAAACCCAGGTATCTTTATCTTTATATTGCATCTGAATGCACTATACCGTATTTCATCCTTTTGGTTCAAATTTAGGTTATTCACAATGTTTTGCTATTATCCAAAAACGCTACACGGGACGTCTTGCCCACTTTTCTGAGTGTGCCAGATACGTTCCATTCGCTCCCCCAGGTTTAGCAAGAAAAAAAAAAAATGGAGCTGAGAAAAGTTAAGGAACTTATTTGAAATTCTACCTACCCCAGACAATAGAGTTCATGCTAGGCTGCGTCAATATGTATCATTGGATTGTCTGTAACAATAATTAACTTTGTCATATAACCAAAAGGTCAGTGCAATTAAAGCACCCGTGTGCCTTTCTCACTGAATTGTCAGGCATGGCTCCATGTATATACACAGCCCTAGTCAGGTTGTTCAATGATGTCGCCAGGATCGGGAGCCTGAGTCACAGTTTACATCTGCATTTATGGAAAATCAAAAGTATGCCGAAGTGAAGCACGGGGAGGAAATCCTCAGTGCGTGTCACTGCTGCACTGACATCTCAGGGTGGGAATGGAGGGGGGGGGGGGTCGAGGCACAAAATATCAAAGTCAGCATTTAGATATCAAATATCTAAGTCAGCATTTGTTCCTGGTTCTGGTCTTTCTTTTCTTTCTTTCTTTCTCTTTTTAAGGTTATTTATTTATTTATTTTGAGAGATTGAGAGAGAGAGAGAGGGAGAGAGAGGGAATCCCAAGCAGGCCCTGCACTGTCAGCACAGAGCCCAACACGGGGCTCGAACCCACGAATCCTGAGATCGTGACCTGAGCGGAAACCAAGAGTTGGACGCTCAACCAACTGAGCCACCCAGGTGCCGCCCGGTCTTTCTTTTCTTAATTCACTGTTCAAAGTTTTCCTTCACCTTTGTTTTTCCCTGCAGAAGAGATCCTCGCGCTGTCCTTGTCTTTTCTGGAAAGTTCAGGGAATTTCTCATGGGCGCCCCTCACCTAGGACTCCAGAGTTCATGATGATCTTCTCTGTCTCTCACACCTCAGTACCTACACGAGTCGGGACTCAGTTGAGGACACATTCGGAAACTCCACCCAGACTAGCTCAAGTAACCTGCAGATCCGGAAGTTGTCTGGCTTGGAGGGGTGTAATCGAGAGGTGAAAACTCTCCCTCTCTCTCTCTCAAATTCTCTCTCAGTCTCCCACTTTCTCTCTCTCTCTCTCAGCGGTTCTGCCTGCATGGGCCTTTCCTGCTCTCCAATACGACATCCTCCTCAGCACCACTTTTCAATGCTGAACTAAGATCTCAAGCTCTCGTAATAAATCACATTTTTCTCTCTCGCCCAAAGGGAAAAAAAAAACCCTATTGTTGGAAATTGTTTAGAGCAGAAAACCACATATTGATTTAAACATATGTGTGAAAAACCTCGGTCCCCAAACTCAGCGATAATCTGACAAAGAATAAAAAGGAATAAATGGAAGTTGGCAGGGGGCAGGGGAGGAAACACCCCGGGAAGAAAAAGCCCCACCTGTTCACACCAACCGTGAACCTGGCAGGAAAGGGATGCCCTCACTCAGCCCTTCCAGAACGGCCAGGCACTGCCCCTGGTGAGTGGGAATGAAGAAATGCTCTTGATTTTAGTTTCCTTCTGGAAACGAATGGGGGGCTCCCACACTGTAGCGGCTAGAGCCTAGGGAGGAAAGTCACTCGCTGGGGACAACTGGGAAAGAAATGTGTTCTTGTGAATGTTCCCAGGCCCCCCCCCCCCCCCCCGCCGTCGCCATACCTCCCATGACTCTACCAGCACCCAGATAGCCGTCTCCCTGGGGAGCTCACGAAGGGCACAGCCTCCTGCCCCAGCGCCTGTGCCCAGGATGGACAGTGGTGCCAGCATTTTCTAAACAGCTAGAAGGGCTTTTGCATAGCGCCGTGATTCTTACAGAGTCTGATCATAGCCCTGCTCAGAGGCTGTATGTGATTATAAACAAACTCCCAGATAAAAAGAAATCTTTTTAGAGAGGTTGCACTCATTTCTCATGCATACTGAAGTTGAATCATTATTTTCTCTTTTCTTCTTCTTCTATTTTTTTTTTTAGTTTATTTATTTATTTGGAGAGAGAGAGAGAATGAGCAAGGGAGGAGCAGAGAGAGAGAGAGAGAGAGGGAGAGAGAGAATCCCAAGCAGGCTCCGCACTGTCAGCACAGAGCCCCACGACCTGATGGTAACCTGAGCTGAAATCAAGGGTCGCACACTCAACCTACTGGCCACCCAGGTGGCCCTCTTTTTCTTTTTTCTATTCCTTCTTCTCCAGCCTATGTTTTCTCCTGTACCTGCCTCCCCACCCCAGCTCTTTATCAAGCTGTCCACAGCTGTTTCCAGGGCCACGTCTGCTAGGACCTGTTTATCTTTGTCCTTTTCCTTGGGAAACAGTAGTTCACTTTCCACATTGTCTTCCCTTTTCCACCATTTTTGCTGACATGCCCCAGGGGTGTTCTTACATTGGCGCCCAAGAAGGGACTCCTGGGTGGCTCAGCCGGTTGGGAGGCCGACTTCAGCTCGGGTCCTGATCTCGAGGTCCGTGAGTTCGAGCCCCGCGTCGGGCTCTGGGCTGGCAGCTCAGAGCCTGGAGCCTGCTTCCGATTCTGTGTCTCCCTCTCTCTCTGCCCCTCCCCTGCTTGCTCTCTGTCTCTGTCTCTCTCTCTCAAATAATAAACATTAAAAAAAAATTAACATTGGCGCCCAAGAGCCTGTGTATCACCACAGCTGGAGGGCAATGCCCTGGGCGTTCCATAGACCCCTTCACCAGCACCCTGTGATAGAAACTGTGTCGCATGCTATTTCTATTTTGGCTTCGGTTTGCTCATGTATTACGAGCTCTTGAAAATCTTTCTAACCCGTTTACTTTATCCAGTGATACCAATCTTTCCCCATATATGGCAGCATGGCTTAGGGTTTAGAAGCAAGGACCCTGGGCCCAGACCACCTCCTTCATATTCTGGCTCTGCCGCTCACTAGCTGTGTGATCTTGGCCAAGTCACTTAACCTCTCTGTGCCTTTTGGTCCACATCTGTAGAAGGGGAGTAATAATCCTTATAAGCTTCTTTACCGTGCTGTCCTGAAGATTGGATGTGAAATCCGCTCAGGGCCGAGAATCCAGTTCATGATATTTAAGTGCGTGATATATACAAATTTTCAAAGGTTCGCCTTCCGAAGTCACTTGAAATCTCTACCGGGCAGCCATGTACACGGTCAGAAAAGATGTACGGGAGGGAGAAGAAAGGAATTAAAACAAGACCCACTTCCTGAGGTTCCGAGGACCTCTGGGGCCAACCTGGGGTTGATGACGGGGCTGCTGAGTCCGTGCACTTGGCAGAGCTCCCTGTGAACTTCACGGTGGGAGAGTTCGCGCATGAGAACGGGGGCTCCTGCCACGGGGGGGCCAAGGTTACTTTGGTGCCCAGGGAGTTACGCAAAAGAGGCCAACAGGGTCACGCGCACACCTCACCTTACTGAAGGCGGGGCAGATATATGTCTGAAACGTGTTGGCGACCACCACTTTTACTCCTAGAGGCAAAGACCTTCGTAGGTGCCTTGGACCCCCACCTCCCCAAGCTGGGAAAGGAGAGCCCCGCTGTCCCCCTCTGTGGGGATCCCCCTACCCATCTATCACACACCTTCCTGCAGGACTTTCCTGCCTCCTGGTGTTAGGCCTGTTTGGCCCATGTTCTCTACTATACCATTTCTTTTTTCTTTCTTTCTTTTCAAATTCTTAACGCAGAATTTTATGCAGTTAATTCACGTTGTTTTTTTTTTTGGTTTGTTTTACGCGTTTTCCCATTATGATATTGACCAGCATCCCCATTATTTATTTATTTATTTATTCATTCATTCATTTAACCTTTTTTTTACTTACTTTTGAGAGAGAGAGAGAGAGAGAGAGAGAGAATGTGAGTGGGGGAGGGGCAGAGAGAGGGAGACACAGAATCGGAAGCAGGCTCCAGGCTCTGAGCTGTCAGCACAGAGCTCAATGCGGGGCTCGAACCCACGAACTGTGAGATTGTGACCAGAGCCGAGGTCGGATGCTTAACCCACTGAGCCACCCAGGCGCCCCAGAGCACCAGTTTTTAAAAAAACAAGGGGCACAGGAATCAAAGAGAGCTTGCAAACCTCAACCCAGACTGTTGGTGCGTGGAGAAAAGAGACCCATGTCTCGGGGTCCCAGGCAGGAGCGGAGTTCAGGCCAGCCAGGGAGCAGAAGTGTCAGCCTCACGGGGCCATCTGGTTCAGGTGGAGAAGAGGGAGGACGGGCATTATCTGGGGTCTGGGTAAAGCAGAGGGTCCACGCACCTTGGAGCGAGGTGGAGTGTGTGTTCTTGTGTCTGCCGCACAAGCCTGGAGCTGTGGGGATTCTAACCCCAGGGTGGCGAGAGAAAAATCCCAGCCCAGGGCAGAGCTGGACAGAATGACCGAGAGGCCAGGACTTCGGCCTCTCAGCATCCGGGCTCCATGAAAGAGCGAGTGCAGATTTTCGGTGTGGAGGGACAAAGGCTCTTCCTGACTGCCATGCCTGGGGACAGGTAAGGAGATTGACAGAGGAGATAGTGCCTGCCCATGGGGCCACACCCCCAGGCCTACGGGGACTGGGCCAGTGAGATTTTGCAGTTACCCTGCTTCGGTGCCCTAGAGGGACTAAAAGTATGGTTGAGGGTCTATCTGTCATTTTTTTTTCTTTTTTTCTCTGTAGGTAAGCGATCTGGGGGACAGGTGCAGTATTCTTTAGCCTCGCTTGTCCCGCAGTTCACTGGACTAACTTCCCTAGAGTCAGAAGACTGTATATTTCAGGGCGCTGGGGAAAACCCATTGTTTCCCCGCAAACATGCCCACGGAGTGAGTTTCTCAAGGGTAGGGGCCTTGTCTCATCCTTCTAAGTGCCCTCCGCATCCGGAACACGGAAAGTGATTTGTCGAATGAATGAGTGAATGCATGAATGAATGGGTGCCATGGGGTTCAAACCCACCAACAGTGAAATCATGACCTGAGTTGAAATCAAGAGCCTGTTGCCGAACCCACTGAGCCACGCAGGCGTCCCAACTCCGAACGACTTTGAGAGTAAGTTATCATGATTGAAATTACTGACTGAAAATCCCGGTGTTTTACAGTGATGGATCTACAATACGGTTCGATTTTAAAAACTCCTTTGCAAGAAACTTCTTCCTAAAAGGTAAAAATAATATATATCCATGTGTATGGAAGCAAAATTTGGGAGGCGCTTCCTGATATTGATCTGAACGTTAAAAATAACATAAGCAGACTTGTGGTTCATGGCACATAGTCACATACTTTCGTCAGTTTCTTGACCGAATGTAGCTCTAATTCTGTTTCACTCTTTTCTGACGAGTAAGTGTGGTTTTTTTTCTCTTTTGTTTTTGTCTTTCTTTCAGCGTGGTCTTCCCCTTTCAAATTTTTTTTCACAGAACTCTTGAGTCTTCAAGCCCGTGTCTGAAGCTAAGTCAACTTGAAATTACTGGCACCTTTGATACTTTTCTGAAGACCATAACATTTTTATTTAGGAAAAGGCTCTCTCTACGGGTGCAAAGGTACACTGGAAACTCAGGTCATGCTCTGCTCCCTACTGGCTATTCTCAATTCCAATCACTTCTGCCTTGAATATGCAAATGTGTCGTGCAAATAGTCACAGAGGCGCTTTTCAGCCATTTTTCAGAGTACCAAATTTGCCAATTTCTTTTAAGTTTTGCCAAACTCCGATGCTACAAAAATCACAGCCTTTCTCAATTTCATTCCATTCCAGGAAAATAAAACTTACTTAGTTAAAAATAAGAGCTCCATCAAAAGACTCCAAATATTCCACAGCTCAAATATGCAATTTCAAAACTAACTCTTGTACACTCCTTGAGCTCTTATCTTTTAATTTATTTAGGGCCTCTTTTGCTTCTGGAGAGATAAATTTGTCTTCTTATTTGCAAGTCTTGTTTTGAATAAATGCAATTCTCTGAAAGTATCAGAAGCTCTAAAAGAAGCTTCTGGCATTCCATGCATTGATTTCTGGGAATAAAGATTTCCAAGAGATTTTGAAAAAAAACAACAACAACACAACTCACTTCAAATTTAGAAGATTTACAAAAGACTTTAATATCATTGCTGAGCACTCAGATGAATTTACAAATGAATTCTTCAAAGGTTTAAATATTTATACTATCTGATTCGTGATAGCCAGTAAAGAAAATTCATACTGCTCCGCTCAAGGATTTTTTTAAATATATTTTACTTTTTTTTTTTTTTACTTTTTTTTTTTTAACGTTTATTTATTTTTGAGACAGAGAGAGACAGAGCATGAACGGGGGAGGGGCAGAGAGAGAGGGAGACACAGAATCCGAAACAGGCTCCAGGCTCTGAGCCATCGGCCCAGAGCCTGACGCGGGGCTCGAACTCACGGACCGCGAGATCGTGACCTGAGCCGAAGTCGGACGCTTAACCAACTGAGCCACCCAGGCGCCCCAAATATATTTTATTTTTAAGTAATCTCTCCACCCAACGTGGGGCTTGAACTCACAGCCCGGAGATCAAGAATCACATGATATATCAACTGAGCCAGCCAGGCGTCCCCCACTGAAGGAATTTTTTGTCCATATTAGTTTTGTACGGTTGAAACTTGCAATGTAGTTACTCTATATCATATTATTTTAAAATTTTGAAAACTGTCTCTTCTATTTGATTAGAATACCATAGCTTTTATAAATATAATTATGAAATATGTGTGAGCCACACTAGGGCCCAATACGGTTTCTTTGGGCTCCCTAATTAGCACAAAGATAGTTTTCTAGGAAAACGCTATGCTTCATCAAAATTTGTACCTGTGTATCACCTCACAAATAAATGATTTTCTTTTTAATGTCGAACTTTTTCACTGAATTTACAACGGTGTTTACAAAAATGTCAAATGTTTCATCACTGACCAAGTGAACTTCTCAAAGCTCAACTTTGATGCTCTGAAGTGTATGAAAAAAATCATCATTGAGATTCGTTTCAATTATTTCCTGTTTGGAGAATCTGATGACACTGTTATAATACTGTATCACTTATCTGTTTGCAACGGTTCTTTTCTGCCAAAGCAACAGAGACCATATCATTTTACTTTTTAAATATGAGCAAAAAGATTTAGAATTGTGAATAAGTAAGATTCATTTAGAAGCCTAGCTATTTGATCTAAACGATGGAACAATGTTGGCACGCAGTCTTCTTAAAGTAATAATTAACTTTCAAAGTATATCCCAACGTCTTATCAGCTGGTTTAGTCTCCTGAGTTCCATGTGGCTAGTGATACAGCAGCTATGATGGATATTAAATACTGAAAAACATTTTGTATAAGTTGTATGTTTATCATCAACTGGCTCGAGAAATAGAAATTTGCTTCTCAATTTTTTTTAAAGTTTATTTATTTATTTTGAGAAAGAGAGAGAGGGAAAGAGAGTGAGCGCATGGGAGGGGCAGAGAGAGAGGGAGAGAGAGAATCCCAGGCCGGCTCTGCACTGTCAGCATGGAGCCCGACGTAGGGCTGAAACTCACAAACCACGAGATCCTGACCTGAGCCGAAACCAAGAGTTGGGCGCTCAACCGACTGAGCCACCCAGGCACCCTGCTACTTAATTTTTTACTAAACATATACTTCGTATTGTCTTAGCTCATTCCCGACAAAAAGGTTCATGATAAAATAAAAAAGCACTACCAAAAAAATAAAATAAAATGAGCAGTTCTAAACTTAAACCACGCAATGAGACAAAACCACAGTAGCAAGGGCATTAGATTATGCTCTTTTTGCTTCAAGGCAGGGCCGTTCAGTCTATGTGTCCCACGCAGCCATCACATATGTCTAATGAGTAATTTCTCCCTTGCCACTGAACCCACTGGCAGAGGCCTGACGGGCCACGGCATGGGAAACGGCCCAGCTGGTTGATACACCAAATAACCAACCAACCAGAATAGAGACATCGACTACCCCTGCCATCACCTCTAGAGAAGAGTTAGCTGAACCGTTCGCTGTCCTTAGCTCCTTGGTACTGAGCACACATTTTTTTTTTTCCTTTTGGCCATCAAAAGCCCCCCTGCAATGGGAGAGAGTTTATTGAATCCCATTTGGAAAAGGATCAAGAAAATAGATAGGTTGTTTCTATTCCTGTGTCAGATTTAATCACCCAATAAAGTGAGAATTCTTTTAATTTCACATGAACCTCTCACGTTATTAAAGTCCACGGCAGAAGCTGACGTATAGAGACTTGTCAAATATATCCTGCCTCATTTTAATATAATTAATAAGAATACTTTATTATTTTTTTAACATTTATTTATTTTTGAGACAGAGAGAGACAGAGCATGAACAGGGGAGGGGCAGAGAGAGAGGGAGACACAGAATCTGAAGCAGGCTCCAGGCTCTGAGCCATCAGCCCAGAGCCCGACGCGGGGCTCGAACTCACGGACTGTGAGATCGTGACCTGAGCCGAAGTCGGACGCTCAACCGACCGAGCCACCCAGGCGCCCCAAGAATACTTTATTAAACATGGGAAAATGCTCAAGAGAGTGATACATAACAACAATAGGAATAACCCGGGAAACCAGGACAGAAGGGTCACACAAACAGAGACTAGAGAGAAAAATCCCACTAGATTTCCAAAAGTAGAACAGAGAAGGGTGGAAAAGCAGCGCTCAAAGACCCGAAGCCACTGGAATCATCAGGCTGCTGTCAAAATGGCAAAAGAGTTTTTTATTGGCTTCCCCTGAGAGAACATCCACAGACAGTCATCCACAGACAAGGGTGCATTTGTGGAAGTCTGAGAGTTCCACACTGTTCCAGCACACTGTGAGAGAAAACACCACCACCACCCGCATTGGATGCACTGAAGAGGCCCGCCAATAAAGACTGGAGGAGATGACTGCCCCTTTCCATGCATGAGCTAAACGAGAAGTTTGACGGAGAGATAGAAATCATAAAACAAGAACCAAACAGAAATTCTGGCGCGGAAGACACAATGAATGAAATGAACAGTTGAATAGAGAACATCAACCGCAGACTTGATCAAGCAAGAGAATATATGAAGGCAGGTCATGTGAAGTTATCCATGTATCCCCCACATGGACCGTGGGACAGAACTAAAAGAAACAATATACACTCCATGGGAGTTACAGGGGAGAGAAGGAGAAGGGGAGCAGAAAATTTATTTAAAGAAATAATGGCTAAGCACTCCCCAAATCCATGGAGAGATTTGGACATCCAAGTTCATGAAGCTTATAGGTTTCCCCAAATTTTCAACTCAAAATGATCTTCTTCAGGATACAGTATAATAAAACTATTTAAAATCAAAGACAAAGAGAGAATTTTAAGGGCAGAAAAAGGAAAAATACCCTCACCTACAAAGGAACTCCCATAAGGCTATCAGTGGATTTCTTAGCAGCAACCCTTACAGGCCAGGAGTGACCGAGCTGATATATTCAACTGCCGACCAAGAATACTTTACCTAATAAAAATTTTTTTCAGAAATAAAATAGGTAAAGATGTTGCCAGATAAATGAAACCTGAGGGAGCTCATCACCACTAGACGTGCCTTACAAGAAATGCTGGAAGGAGTTCCACAGGCTGAAATGACAGGATGTTAATTCTTTTTTTTTTTTCTTCATGTTTATTTATTTTTGAGACAGAGGGAGACAGAGTGCGAGTGGGGGAGGGGCAGAGACAGAGGGAGACACAGAATCTGAAACAGGCTCCAGGCTCTGAGCTGTCAGCCCAGAGGCCGATGCGGGGCTCGAACCCACGAACCGTGAGATCATGACCTGAGCCGAAGTCGGACGCTTAAGTGATTGAGCCACCCAGGCGCCCCGATAGGATGTTAATTCTTAACATAAAAACATATGAAAATACAAAACACACTACTGCAGTTAAGTGTATAGTCAAATTCAGAACACTCTAATACTGGGATGGGGTGGTGTGTCAAACACTCAACTTTAATATAATGGTGAAAGGACAAAAGTATTAAAGTAGCTACAATAATTGTTAATGGACACACAACATAAAAACATGAAAATTAGGGCACGAGAAAGGAAAATGTTGGGAAGCAGAGTGAAACAGTAAGTGATGAAAGTTAAAATGTCATCAGGTTAAAATGGACTGTTATATATACAAGATATTTTATGTAAGTCTCTTGGCAGCCACAGAGCCATAGTCTATAGTAGATACACAAAAGATATAGAGAAGGAAAGAAAAGTGTACCATTCCAGAAAACCACACATTCACAAAGGAAGACAACAAAAGAGGAAGAAAGGAAAAAAAAGAACTACAAAACATCCAGAACACAGTAAGATAGAATTAGTAACTTCTTACCTATCAATCAGTTTTCTTTAAATGTAAATAGATTAAATTCTTCAATCAAAAGAAGTAGAGTGGCTGGCTGAAAAAATGAACAGAAAAACCCCAAGGTCCAACTACATGCTGCCTCCAAGCGATTCATTTCAGCTTGGAGGAGGCAAATAGACTCAAAACAAAGGGATGGAAAAAGAAATTCCATGCAAATGGAACCAAAAGAGAGCAGGGGGCGCTATACAGAATAGACTTTAGTCAAAAACTGTGACAAGAGAGAGAGAAGGTGATTATATAATGACAAAGTGGTTAAGTCACTAAGAGGATATAACAGTTGTAAATACACACGCACTAATTATTGGAGTGTCTATATATATTAAGCAAATACTAACAGGTCTGAAGGGAGAAATAGACAACACTATGATAACAGTAAGAAACTTCAATACTGCACTGTCAACAGTGGATAGATCAACCAGACGGAAAATCAATGAGGAACATTGGACTTGAAGTATACTTTAGACCAAATGGATCTAACAGGCACATAAATAACAGTGCGTCCAACAGCAGCAGAATACACATTTTTCTCAAGCACACACAAAATATCCTCCAGGATAGATCCTGTGTTAGTTCACAAAACAAATCTGGAAATCTAAGAAGATGGAAATCATACCAAGTATCCTTCTTGATCACAAAGGCATGCAACTAGAAATCGATAAGAGGAGGAAAACTGGAAAATGTACTAATATGTGGAAATTAAACAACACAGTCCTGGGTCAAAGGGAATTGAATGGGAAATCAAAAATATCTTGAAACAGATGAAAATGCAAATATGGTCTACCAAAATTTATGAAATGCCACAAAAGCAGTTCTAACAGGAAAGTTTATTGCAGTAAATGCTTACATTAAAACACACACACACACAAAGATTTTGAATAAACAACTCTACACTTCAAGGAACAGAAAAACAAAAACAAACTCAGCCCAAAGTCAGTGAAAAGAAGGAAATGATAAAGATTAGATCAGCAATAAGTAAAATAGAGACAAGAAATTTGAAAAGATCAAACTAAGAGCTATATTTTAGAAGAAGTCAACAAAATTGACAAAATTTAAGTAGACTAAAAACAGAAAGAAAGACTCAAATTAATAAAACCAGAAAAATGAAAGAGGAGTCATAATTGATACCACAGAAATACAAAAGGATCCATAAGAGACTCCTATGAATAATTACTCACCAAAACATTAAAAAACCTGGAAGAGGGGTTCCTGGGGGGCTTAGTTGGTTAAGTGGTTGAACGTCCAACTTTGGCTCAGGTCATGAACTCGCGGTTCATGATTTTGAGCCCCATTTTGGGCTCTATGCTGACAGCTCAGAGCCTAGAGCCTGCTTCCAATTCTGTGTCTCCCTCTCTCTCTGTTCCTCTCCTGCTCTCTCTCTCTCTCTCTCTCTCTCTCTGTCTCAAAAATAAATAAAGATTTAAAAAAACCTGGAAGAAATGGAAAAATTCCTAGAAACATACAATCTACTAAGACTGAATCATGAAGAAATAGGAAATCTGAATGGACCAAAAATGAATAAGGAGATTGAATCAATAACCAAAAACTTTCCAAAAAAGAAAAGCCCAGGACCAGATGGTTTCCCTGGTGAATTCTACCAAACACTTAAAGAAGAATTACAGCTAATATTTTTTCAAACTCTTCCAAAAGAAAAAAAAAATTGAAGAGAAGGGAATGCTCAGTGGAGCACTTTTTGGAATAGCGTCAAACTGAAAACTACTCAAATGCATACCAGAAGTAGAATGAATAAGCCAATCATGATATATTCACTCAATGGAATCCTAAACAACAATGACAATATGTGAACTACATGTAATCCCAAACATATGAATGAGTTTCACAAACAAAATGTTGAACAAAAGTACCTAGACACAAAAGACTGCATGTACACTATTTGATTCCAATTACGTAAAGATTAAAAAGCCAAAACTCATGGATGGTGCCAGAAATCAGGAGTCATTACCCTCAGGAGGAGACTAGTGACTGAATGGGTGCGTATGAGGGGCATCTGGAAGAAAATTTCAAGCCCAGATGGCTAAGTTAGTGAGTTCTATCCGACTCTTTCACAAATTCTCAATCTAACACAAATTCTCTTAGTTAATACAAAATAGGGGATTACTTCCCAACACATTTTAGGAGTCTTGTATAGTCTTGATGTAAAACCCTTAACAAGAATAATAGCAAACTATTATTTCTCCATATATCGGAGAAGGATAACACATTATGACCCAACTGGGTTTATTACAAGAATGCATGGTCTGTTTAACCCTTTGAAAATCCATCGGTAAAGTTGGCAAAATTGAAACAACAAAAGCGACAACTTATATGCTCTTCTCAGTAAATGAAAAATATCTGTTAAAATTCAACATTTACTCACGACAAAACCTCTTAGCCAGTTAAGGTTAGAGAAAAAACATTTTCTTCAGGGGTGCCTGGGTGGCTCAGTCGGTTAAGCATCTGACTTCGCCTCAGGTCATGATCTCATGGTCTGTGAGTTTGACACATGATATGATTATATATACATAAGAATTTTAAATTATAAATAAATCATTTGAACGAGTAAGCGAGTTTAATAAGTGAGTTTTTCTGGATACATGGTCAATAAACAAAATCTACTACTTTCACATGTCAAGAACAAAAAGAAAGTGAAATTTATGAAAATAAACCATTCAAAAATAAGGCCAAAAGTATGAAACACACGGGAATAGATCTAAGAAAAGTTGTGTAAATTTTCTATGAAGAATACTATGAGATGTTATTAAAAGAAATTAAAGAAAGAAACACAATACAAAAGTCAATGGATTGGAAAAATTAATATTGTAAAGATGTAAGTCCTCCCCAGATAGATTAGTAGAGTCAATGCAATACCAATCAAAATCTCAACAGTTATGTACTCCCACCCCAGAACTTGTTATGAGCAATCTAATATGTATATAAATGCTCAAAGAGCCAAGAATAAGATAGATGGACTTGTTCTATCAAAGTCAAGCCTTATTATAAAGCTATGGTAATTAAGAAAGTGTCCAATGGAAAGAGAACCCAGAAACCAACCAACTTACGTATGGAACCTTGATGTATGACAATTTTTGCACCTCAGAGGAATGGAACGGGGCGGTGTCTTTAATAAATGGGACTGATGAATGGATAAAGAAGTGGTGTATATACAGAATGGAATATTATTCAGCCGTAAAAAAAGGCTGAATCTTGCCATTTGCAATGACATAGATGGAGCTATAGAGAATTATGCCAACTGAAATAAGTCAGGCAGAGAAAGACAAATGCCATATGATATCACTCACATGTGGAATTTAGGACATGAACCAAATGAGCAAAACGGGGAAAAAAAAGAGAGACAAAGCAAGAAACAGACTCTTCACTATAGAGAACAATCTGATGGTTACCAGAGGGGAGGGGGATGGGGGGGATGTGTGACATAGGTGATAGGGATTAAGGAGGGCACCTGTGAGGAGCAAGGAGTGTTGTATGTAAGTGTTGACTCACTAAATTGTACACCTGAAATTAGTATTACACTATTTGTTAACTAACAGGAATTTAAATAAAAACTTAAAAAAAAACCGTACAAACTAAAAATAAAAAGATAAATGAGGCCAAGACCATTCAATATCTGTTTAGAAAAATGACACTTCCGTAAAACATAAATAAAAATTAATTCCATTTTGATGGTAGCTCTAAACATGAAAGACAAAAAAATAAAAGCTTTTAGGAAACCTATAAGGATATTTTCACGCGTTCAGTAAGAAAAGCGTACTTAAAGAAGACACTAAAAACACTAGTTATAAAGGAAGAGATTGATAAATTGGATTCCATTACATTTAAGAACTTCTGTTCATTGGAAGACACCATAAAAAGACACAAAATGCAAGTTACAGAATGTGAAGATATTTCAGCACTTACACAACCAATAAGGGGCTCATGTCCAAAGACACGAACGATTTCTGTACATTAATAACAAAAGGACATATAACCCCATGCAAAAAAAAAAAAAAATGACTTGAATGGGTAAATCACAAGAGAGGATATCCAAATGGTCGATAAACATATCTTCAACCTCAATGGTAATCAAGGAAATGCAATTGAAATGTACAATAATATACTTCCAATCACCCTCCAGAATTGCTAAAATTAAAAAGAGATAACACTAAATGTTGATGAGGATGTGGACCATCAGGCATCCCTATCTACTGTTAGTGAGAGTATAAATTGGTACAATTTTGGAAAACAAATCATCATTATCTATAGAAGTTGAATACACGCATAGCCTTTAACCTGGAATTTCCACTCCTAGTTCTATACCAATACAAATGCATGCATAGGTATAGCAAGAGATTGCACAAAAATGATCCCAGCAGCATTATATTTACAAAAGCCAAAAACTGGAAACAGCCAAATGCACATCAGTAGAGTAAACCAACAGACAACAGAATGGATGAATATTGCTATCACAAAATGTTTTCCGAGTGTAGCAGTAAAACTAAACAAGCCACAGCTACGTGCAACATGGAGAGATCTCACAAGCACAGCGCTGAGGAGAAGTCCTGTCCAAGAGAGTAAACACGCATGATACTATTTAGACAGTGTAATAAATAGGAGATGTAAAAACGGTGTTACAAGTCGGGATATAAAAAAATCATTAAGAAAAAGGAAGTTGGGATAAAGGGTTAGATCTGGAAAGAGAATTCAACGATCGGGAGAGGGCAGGGGTGATTCTGGGGTGCTGTGGTGTTCGTTTTCTTGACCTGGAGTAGATTAGATTGCTGCTTGCTTTGTGATGATTTATTGAGATGTATGATTTTTGTTGCGTACACCTTCTGGGTGTTTTTAAGGCACTGGAGATAAGGGAATGAACAGAAAATTGCAATCTCCCCATTGGAGAAGGTTCCAATCCTAATGACATAGATCTTTTGCATAAAGCCAGAGAGGCACTCTCTTTGAGAACAAGCTGTCCATGAATGCTTGCCCACTTTATTTTCATTTTTGTCAGATTGCAAAATTACCCAAGCTCATTGTGGTAAATGAGGAATGTATGGTAAGATTTGAAAAAGCAGGAAAATAAATGTTAGTATCTCATCAATCAGAGACCATCACTGCTCACATTTTGGCTCTTTCCTTTTAGATTTTTTCTTTGCATTTTTCTATACTTGTCATCCTATGACAGTTTTAAAAATCATCCTTCTTAAATAAATCAAACTGCCTCGTTGAAAATTTCACATTTTTTTAAAGTTCTTTATAAATGTCCTTTTTGGGGACCCACGATGTTTCATACAGTGGCTGTACTATCATTGTTCTCATATGGGAAATTTAAGTTGCTCTTATCTTTTCTATTTAATAACTGATTTTCTGGTCAAAATCTCCTATAGAAATAGTGGCTTATGTTTTGGGTTGATTTTCCTACTTTAGATTACCTAGGAGGGAAATGACTAGAATGGATATAACGTTTTTTTTTTTTTTTTTTTTTTTTTTTTTGGGACAGAGAGAGACAGAGCATGAATGGGGGAGGGGCAGAGAGAGATGGATATAACGTTTTTAAGGCTCTTGACACATATTTTCATGTTGCTTTTTCTGAAAAGTAATCACAATTTAGAATCCCATTGACATCCACTAGTCAAGTCAAAAATGGCTCTTGTCAGGCAAGGACAGCGGGAGCCTTGCATGGGTACGTGTGTCCACCTGCAACCAGACTCGAAGGCTGCGGGGTGGCCTCTGTCAGCGGCAGGGCGTCCTTCCCCACGGCACTCTGATTCTCTCTCCCCCAGCTCCTCGATGATCACATTTGGAAGATCTGAAAATCTGAGCACTCCCAAGACCCTCCCCCCACCCTGGTCTCTCCCATCATACAAATATCCACACTCATGGACGTTCAGATATGCACACACATATACACTGAACACGGCACACACACACACACACACACACACACACACACACCGGGGGAAAAAAAAATCTATCAGCTACAGCCATTTTTACCCATATTTGCAAATGATCTTGTCCTCTCCTGCAGCACCGCACCTATCTTTACAGTTCTATTAAGGAAGGTGGCCTCATTAAATCGCTTTTTTGGTCTTTGTAGCATGTATTTTTATAGATGTCGTATAACATCTATAATAACACCTGGGCGGGGGGGGGGGCGGGGCACGGCCCTATAAATGTATATTCATTTACCACTGCAGCTAATAAAGTTCTTGTTCTCTTACTTCTCTATTTTTCTTTTTTATCAGAGCCAAATCACGCGGCAAATGAAATCTAACATCTATGAAATTTCCCATACACGTAATTTAGGGTATGAACTGTAAAATTCCACTAAAGCACAATAAAGCACAAGATAAAGGAGGCCTTAAAATCCTCAGGCTATACCATGTGAGCCAAATGAAATATTTACCACTGGCTGGAGTCTGGGGGGGGTATTTCCTTTTGGTCTCCTTTCCATTTGCCAGTATTTTGCCCCCACGACCACTCCCTTTACTCTTTCACCTTGAAAGTGTTCCAGAAAATTTCTTCTATCCGGGCAGCTTTCACATTTGCTGTATTTCATTCAGCTCGGCAGACCTTGTAGGGAGCCTTCCAGTGAGCTGGGTGCTGAGGTAGGTGGCGAGTATATAAGGGTAAATACTTTCTTTCGTACTTGATTATCTATTCTAGTAAGTGCTAATAACCCCGAAATGGAGACCCCCCTAGGAAGGAATATGTATCACCCTAGAACTGAGTTAAAAAGAACAATCTCCTCTCTGCCATGACTTATATGATCTCATAGTATACTTTCAAATATTTCTTGCATCCTTATGGACAACCTCCTATATTTTTTTTATAATGAAATTTTTGATGTTTACTTATTTTTGAGAGAGAGAGAGAGGGAGAGAGGCAGAGGCACGCAGAATCTGAAGCAGGCTCCAGGATCTGAGCTTTCAGCACAGAGCCCGACACAGAGCTCGAACTCACGAACCGTGAGATCATGACCTGAGCCGAAGTCGGACACTCAACTGACTGAGCCACCCAGGTGCCCCACCTCCTATATTTTTCTTAAAAGAAAAAGGACACGTGGGTGGCTCAGTCGGCTAAGCGCCCAACGCAGTTTTGGCTCAGGTCATGATCTCTCCGTTTTGTGAGTTCGAGCCCCACATTGGGCTCTGTGCTGGCAGAGCCTGCTTGGGATTCTCACTCCCTCTCTACCTCTCTCTCTGCCTCTCCCCTACACATGTTGTCTCTGGCTCTCTCAAAATAAATAAATAAACTTAAAAAAAAAGAAGGAAAAATTCCTATTTATAAGATCTTATAATACATTTAAAATATTTCTTCTTTCCTTATGGACCACCTATATTTTTCTTAAAATAAGGAGAAATTCTGAATTATATTACCTCACTTCTTAATAGATTAAGACAAAATATATATTTAAAAATCTTATTTCTTATATTCTCATGAGCAGTCTCCTATATTTTCCTTTAAGAGGTTTGCATTCTGAATGAATGCTGTTCATCAGTCCTTACGGGACAACTAAGGTGGCCTGTGGATCCTCCCGGGGGCAGGGGGTGACGTGAAAATGTCATTCATGGTCATACTTTGGTCTCATGGGGATCATTCTTAGAAGGAGACAAATTGGAACAGGAAGTTCAGAGCCCAACAGTGTCTGGAGAGAAGACGCATTTCACAGCCATGACAGCTCTTGTACTTGGGGACATTCCAGAAAATACCGGGTGACAGGTATTTTACTTCTGGGAACCAGAAAGTGACTTCACTAATAGAAGCCACATCCTCAACACCCTCTCTGAGAGGTAGGATCATGGTTTACATCTATTTGTCTGAATACTTGGAAGAGATTAATTAGCTAATGAATTAATTAGTCCATTCATTTGGTAAATGCCTTCCTTGGGCCATTCGAGTAGCTCTGGAAATACCAACAAGGTTCTCCTTCATGGAGCCTGTGTGCCGGGGAAGAAGTCAATCAACAAGGGGGCCGGCCAGGGAGTAACCGAGGGCCGGGAGAGCTGCTCTTATGTGGGGCGAGACCAGCCCTCTCTGGAGGCTTCTATGACAGAAGTAATAACTGAAAAGGTACTGAGGAAAGTGGGTGTCTGCCCAGATTCTGTTTTGCTCGGTGTCTTAGTCGGCTCTGGCTGCTATGACAAAGCATTACAGACCGGGGGGGCTTCAATACAGACATTTATTCCTCACGCTTCTGGAGGCTGAAAGTCCAAGACTAACATGTTGGCAGGTAAGGGTCCTTCAGAGCCCTCCCCATGGCACGTAGACCGCCATCTTCTCCCTGTGTCTTCGCGTTGTTTTCATCTGTGTGTGTCTGTGTCTTCATCCCTTCTTATAAAAGCACCAGCCAGATTGGATCAGGGTCTATTGTAAGAGCCTCATTGTAGTTTACCTTTAAAGACCCGATCTCCAAATACAATCACACTCTGAACTACTGGGTGTTAGGACTTCAAAATAAGAAATTTGTAGGGCACACACAGTTCATCCTGTGACGCTAGTTAGAGTAATAAAACGAGCCCTCGGTTGAGAACCTACTATGGGCCAGACACTCTATCCCACCTCTTAATTCCTCCCACGGTCTGCAAGCCACCCTCTGGAGGAAACTGAAGTTTGGGGAATTTGGGTGACAAAGCCAGAGAGGCAGAAAATTCTAGAAGCAGAATTTAAACTTAGGTTTATCTGCATCAAAATTCGCCACTGCTGTAAGCCAATGATAGAAGCCTGGTTTTGAGCAACACTTTCGTGGCTACGAATCAGGGCTGGTGCTTGTAGACTGTGAGGTTGGTGAGGCTTTCTCCCACACTGGTCTCCACTCTACATTCCCAGGAACGCAAGGCGGACTGTGTGTGGTGGTGAGCAGATGTGTTCAGCCAGGCTCTGGCATTGTCCAGCTCTCTGATGCTAGGCGGATTCTTCAACAACTCCCAAGTTATTCCATTTCCCCATCTGTAAAATCTTCAAAGGTGGTGGTGGTGATTCAAAGAGATAAGACACACAAAGTACCTGGCATGGGATACGTGCCCCCCTTAACTGCTTGGGAAATAGGTTTCCTCTTCTGGAGAATGAAAATAGTAATCGTCACTCTTTGGGCCCTCTGAGATCTGCGATTGAAGTGACATCTGGAAAACGCCAGGTGCACAGCGCTCATAAAAATGGCGGCCATCATTGTTGTTAGTTTTTCCTTCTTCCCTTCCTTGTGCTGCCTTTCCTGTATCCTACCATTTCTGCTCTGTGGACCCTACTTATCTATCCTAAGCCTCATCCTATCCTGGTGATACCTTACTATTCTCATGGCTTACTCTGCCCTAACATGGATGCTTTCCATACCCATTTCTTTTAATGTCTGTATATTTATTTTGAGAGAGAGAGAGGCAGAGAGAGTGCAGGCGAGGGCGGGCGCAAGTGGGAGAGGGGCACAGAGAGAAGGAGAGAGAGAATCCCAAGCAGGCTCTGCTGAGCCCAACTCAGGGGTCAATCCCATAACCCTGGGATCATGACCTGAACCAAAATGAAGAGCTGGACGCTTCACTGACTCAGCCCCCCGGGGGGCCCCCTGTACCATTTTTGAGAGCACCTTATTCTAATGGGCAGGGTGGGTCTCTGAGCAAGGTGGTACATACTATCTGACTCTCAGAGCGAGCTGTCAACGATTTCACAAGACAGCAGCAATTATCCACGCCAGGGCTGGCAGCTAAAACAGTTAACTCCTGATTAATTAATTTAATCAAGACTTGGCCAACTTATAAATCGTCCAGGCATGCCATTAACTCAAAAGTTCTCTTGTTGGCTAATTGCTTCAGTGATTTTTAAAAATGTTTTAATGAACCACACTGTGATTGGATTCTGTGCTGTTTATTTTTCTGCCGACAAGAGAAAGGTGGATGAATGTGTGGGAAAAGAGTACAGTGAAGCAACTTGGATTATGATTTGGAACTTGACAGGTAGACAAATAGATCTACACGGCTGCCAGCTTGCCCTGGCCAGGGCTTTAAAGCCACGTCAAAAGCTTTCATTCTTTCCCTCTTGCCTCGTCTCACACATTCTGTTTGGAGCATGTGTCACAGGGATGCGGTAGTTCAAAAGTCAATAAACCTGCGTGAGCTCATCACTCTTATGCACAAAATTTACCAGCCACAAAATACCAGGGGCGGTTTACAGTCTGACAATAAAATCTCTGTTGTTTGCTGGATGATGCCAGTTCTCCTGGAAACTGATGTCACCCTGCCCACCCATCTCCATCTGCCCATTGCCATGTCTTTCAGAAAGGATCCAAAGGGAATTGTGGGAGGTTTTATAGGCTCATGCATCTGCAGAGGTGAGCAGAGTGAGACCAAAGTGGATGGCAGCTTTGATGTGACCTGCCTATTGCCCTGGGTCTGGTAAAACAGGAGAAGGGGGTAAGGGGAAAAAAAGCAGACAGCCACAAAGAAAGCGCTAGTAAGAGAGAAGAAGTGAAGGAAAGCTAAAAGAAGAAAGGTAAGTAGACAAAGAGAAAGAATCAAAAGAGTTAGAAAATGATTACTCTAAAGAGAAAGAGCTAGAAATACAGAATTGGGGAAGAATTGGGGATCAAGAAATAGAAAGAAAGATAGGGAGAAAATGAGAGAGAGAATGTAAAAGAGAGAAAGGGAAGATAGAGATAGTGAGAAAGGAGGAGAAGAAAAAAACTTATGTGCTGGGGGGATACAATCATCTGGAAATTTTATCTGTCAAGGTAGCATCAATATTCCATTTATGTTCTCTGAAGTTAGCTCTTAGAGAAAATTCCAGATCTTCGCTGTTAACATCTCTGCATCCTCTCTTGTGTTCAAAATGTTGCTTATGTAATGACTCCATTGATCTAACTCTTGGCTCAAGTCAGCATGTCACTTGTACTATACGACTTCAATGACTTGGCACTTGAGCTCCATGGGGTGTGACCAAAGTGCGACACCAAGAGCTTGCCCTGGTGTCTTCACTTGTAACTGACAACTTTCACCTTCTGGATCACAAACTTCTTTTCAGGTTGCTCATTAAAATGTTTGCCATCTTAGGAGACCGATGGCCTGCTACCATGGGGCAGAGAACTTGAGCAAGTTTGATGAGGAGAGAGGGTCTATGGAAAGGCAGACAGTTCAGTTTGATCACAGAAAGCCATGAAAAGTAGAGTTATCCACATGACATACATGTCTTAAAATCCTTACCTCCTTTCATTCCTTTTTGGTCCTTCAAGTCTGGGAAGTTTTTTTTACTTAACTTTGAGTGTGCTTGTGGCCTCCAAAATACAGACACTGCCAAAAACAACAAAAAAAAGAGTCAAGAGTCTTCATCTTTGCTTTGTCTATGTAAGGATAGTACAGATTATATTAACAATTCCTCACATTATGGCACGCCTGGGTGGCTCAGTTGGTTGAGTGCCTGACTCTCGATTTGGGCTCAGGTCATGAACTCACAGTTCATGAGATCGAGCCCCATGTTGGGCTCTGTGCTGACAGTGCAGAGCCTCTCTCTCTGCCTCTCCCTCAATCGTCCTCTTGCTCTCTCTTCTCTCTCTCCAAATAAATAAACATTAAAAAAAAAATACAATTCCTCACACTATACTCACACTTAAGTTGATGGCCAGCCCCCACTTAGTTCTGTTGTAGTGTCACCTGCCAACCTTTTCCTTATGGTGCGTGGGTTTCTGCGCCTTGTTTAAAAAAAAGTCCTTACCCATTTCAGGCTCACAAAGAAATTCTCCTGCGTATGTTCATGAAGCTTTATTGTTTCACCTTCCACATTTAAATCTATAGCCCACTAGGAATTTATTTCTGTATATGGTGTGAGGCAGTAGGAAAGGTCACATTTTGTTTTTTCCTCATCCGAATCCCTAACTGATGCTGCACCATTTATTAACAATCTGTTACTTCCTATTGTTCTGCAATGCTACTTCTAAACACATGTATTCCTGGGTCTGTTTCTAGACTCTGTTCTGCTCTATTGGTTTGTCTCTTCTTGCACGAATGCCACTCAGTCTAGTTTTCCAATCAGTCTTAACACCTTGCAGAGTAAGTCTTGCATGTTGTGCTTTTTAAGAATGCCTTGGCGGGGCACCTGGGTGGCTCAGTCGGTTAAGCATCCAACTTCGGCTCAGGTCATGATCTCACGGTTCGTGAGTTCGAGCCCCGCATCAGGCTCTGTGCTGACAGCTCAGAGCCTGGAGCCTCTTCAGATTCTGTGTCTCCCTCTCTCTCTGCCCCTCCCCCATTTCAAGTTCTGTCTCTCTCAAAAATAAAAAAACATTAAAAAAAAGAATGTCTTGGCAATTGCATTTCCCTATGAATTTTAGAGTCAGCTTGTCAATTTCCACACAAATACACAGCCACCCAAATCTGTGGGGATTCTTGTCAAAATTTTACGCCATCTATCAACCAATTTGAGGATAATCTTTACCAGGTTTTCTCCATTCCCCTCATCTCTTTCTTTCTCTGGATGTATTTCAATCCAGAATCATAATACGTTCCTTCATTTATTTAGGTCTTCCTTAGTGTCTCTCAGTATTGTTTTATTGCCTTGAATTATCTTGTATTAGATTTGCTTCTGTTAGATTTAATATGCTATTGGATATAGGTATCTATTTTAAAATTTATTTTATGTTTATTGCTGCTCTATAGGAATGCAATTATTATCGTATTTTCTGTATCGACCTTGTATTTAGCAATTTATTGCAGAAGAAGAAAAACTACAGATTATTATCTGTAGTTTTAATTTCTTTCTGTATACACAATTATGGTATTTGAAAAAAAGGACACTTGTAATTTCTGCCTTCCGATCTTTAACACCTTATATTTGTTTTCATTGCTTTATTGGATTGGTTTGAACCACAGACAAAATGTTAAGTAGAGGTGGTGGTAACAGACATCCTTATCCTGACCTCAAAAGGAAAGCTTTTAATATTTCACTGTTAAGTATTATGTTTGCTGTACGTTTCGAAACATATATCTTAGGGCACTGGGGTGGCTCAGTAGGTTAAGTGTCCCACCCTTGGCTTCTCACAGGTCCATGGGTTTGAGCCCCAGTCGAGCTCTGTGCTGGCAGTGTGGAGCCTGCTTGGGATTCTCTCTCTCCCTCTCTCTCTCTGCGTCTCCTTACTTGCACTCTCTCTGTCTCTCTCACAATAAATAAATAAACTTAAAAAAAATCTTGACAGATTATTAAATTTGCCTTCTTTTGTTGGTTTTGCTAAGAAGCTTTTAAAATTATAAATGGATATAGGATGTTATCAAGTGCATTTTATGTCTCTGTTGAGGTCACTGTACGATTTTTCTTTTTTATTCTATGCAATGAATTACACTGATCGATTTACAAATGTAAAGCTTGCCTTGTATTCTTGGAATAACCCAGTTTAGTAATGCCATATTTTTAAATATTTTGCTGGATTTGGTTTGCTAATATTTTATTTAGAATTGTTGGGCAATTCGTAAGATTGGTCTATATAAGTTTCCTTTTTTACACTGTTTTTGTGGGTTTC
Source organism: Neofelis nebulosa (assembly GCF_028018385.1). Taxonomy (NCBI): domain Eukaryota; kingdom Metazoa; phylum Chordata; class Mammalia; order Carnivora; family Felidae; genus Neofelis; species Neofelis nebulosa. The sequence continues at coordinate 1,345,973 of NC_080794.1, read as the reverse complement.
AGAATCAAGGTTGCACTGGCCTTATAAAGCATATTAAGAAGTTCTCTCCTTTTCTATATTTTGCAAGAATTTTTATTCTTTTGGGATAGACATCATTTTTACTTAAATACTTGGTATAACTTGACCGTGAAGCCATCTGGGACTGTAATTTTCTCATGAAAAAAACCCTAAGAGACTCTTAAATACTGAGAACAAACTGAGGGGTAATGGGGGGTGGGGGAGAGGGGAAAGTGGGTGATGGGCATGGAGGAGGGCACCTGTTGGGATGATCACTGGGTGTTGTATGGAAACCAATTTGACAATAAATACTATTTAATATATAAAAAAAGAAAGAAGACATTTTTTAAATTTAATTTTTATTTAAGTTTTTATTTAAGTAATGTTTTTTTCTTGAGGTATAATTTACAAAGAGTAAAATTCATTGTTTTGAAGTATATACCTCAGGGAGTTTTCACAACTGTACACATTTGTGAAAACACCACCAGAATCAGTGTGTAAAACACTCCTGCCGTGCCAGAAAGTTCCCTTAACCCTCAACCCCCGTCCTAGGCAACCGTTGCTCAGTCTTCTGTCCCCACCATTTTGGTTTTTCTGGAATGCCGTAGCTGTGAGACCACTGAGTTCTTCTGTAAGACCATCTGGCTTCTTGCATTGAGCATAACTCCTGGGAGAGTCATCTAGCTGCTGTATTCCAGGACTTTGTTCCTTTTATTGCTTAAGTGTTGCTACAGTCAGGTAAATGAAGGACCACAATTTGGTTATCCATTCAGCGATATATAGACACTGGGTGGGCTATTATGAAAAGGTGCCTGAAAATATTCACTTGCGGGTCTTTATGTGGACACACCTAGGAGTAAAGAGCTAGGAGGATAACTACTGGAGAGGGGACTGTTGAATCATATGGCAAATGCACGTTTAACGTGACAAGGGACGACCAAACTTTTCCAGAGTGGGTCTTCCACCATTTTGCATTATCACCAGCATCTTCACCAATATTTGATATTGCAAGTGAAAAAAGCAGCCATTTTAATTTGGGGGATTTTAATATACACCTTTTCTAACGAAAAGTAACACTGAACACATTTTCCCGTGCTTATTTTCCACACACATAACTTCTCTATTGAAGTGTCTATTAAAATCATTGGCTCAGTGTTTATAGGGTTGCCTTCTTAGAATTGAATTGGGAATGGGGCGCCTGGGTGGCTCAGTTGGTTGAGCGTCTGATTTCGGCTCAGGTCATGATCTCATGGTTCGTGGGTTCGAGCCCTGCATCAGGCTCTCTGCTGTCAATCAGAGCCTGCTTTGGATCTTCTGTCTCCCTCACTCTGCTCCTCCGCTAGCCTCTCTCTCTCTGTCTCTCAAAAATAAATAAACATTAAAAAAAAAGAGAGATAGGGGCACCTGGGTGGCTCAGTCGGTTAAGCAGCCGACTTCGGCTCAGGTCATGATCTCACGGTCTGTGGGTTCGAGCCCTGCGTCGGGCTCTGTGCTGACAGCTCAGAGCCTGGAGCCTGTTTCAGATTCTGTGTCTCCCTCTCTCTGACCCTCCACCATTCATGCTCTGTCTCTCTCTGTCTCAAAAATAAACAAACGTTAAAAAAAAATTTTTTTTAATAAAAAAAAGAGATAATTGAATTGGGAGAGTCATTTTGGGTACAATCTTTTACCAGATATGTGTTATACAAATATTTTCTTCTAGTCAGTGGCTCATTCTTTAAACAGTAAAAACTTTTAATTTTGAGGTAGTTAACTTTTATTGCTTATAACTTATAACTTTTTTTTTATCCCTTATCTAAAAATGCTTTGCTTAACTCAAGTGACAAAGGTGTTCCTATAGTTTCTTCTAGAAATTTTATAGTTTTAGCTTTTCCAGTTAGTATGACTTTGAGTTAATTTTTGTATCTATTTTAAGTGTTCAGTTGCTTCTTAAAGTATGTGCAAAAGACTATCATTTCTCCATTGAGTTACTTTGTCACTCTGTCAAAATTCAATTGTATATACAAGTGTGGATCTATTTTCACACACTATTTCTGTATGTCTAACCCTTATGCTAAAACCACACTCTTGATTACTATAGCTTCACAGTAAACTTTGAAATTAGATATTGCAGATTCTTTGTTCTTTTTCAAGACTTCTGTATATCAAATAATTTTTCCAAACACCTGCAAAAGAAGAAAAAAAAGGCCGGCTGGGAATTTGATTGACTTTCCATTGAATCTGTAGATCAATTCGAGGAGAACTGACATCCTAATACTATTGTTTTCTTATCCATTAATATGGTACACATTTGTTTAGATCTTCTTTCATTTCTGTCAGCAATGTTTTATAACTTACAGCATCCAATTTTTGCACATGTCCTGTTGCATTTATCCTTAAATATTATATATTTTAATGTTATTATAAATGGTATTCTATAATTTCAATTTCCAATGGCTCATTGCTAGTATACACCAAAAAATTGATTTCTCGATTGATTATTTTACTCTTATAATCTTGCTAATACACTTATTAATTCTAGCTTTTTTGTAGATTCTTTGCAATTTTCTTTGAGGAGTGTTTCATCTGTGATTAAAGATAGGCTTATATCTCCCTTTCCGACACCTTTTGTTTCACTTCCTTGGCTTGTTGCAGTGACAAAGGCCTCTTGTATATAATCGATGACAGCAGACATCCTTTTCTTGTTCAATCTTAGGAGTAAAGCACTCAGTCTTTCATCATTAAAGATGAGGTTAGCTGTAGATTTCTTATAGATGCCCTTTGTCAGGTTGAAGACGTTCTGTTCTGTTCCTGGCTTTATTGAGAGTTTTTATCATGATGTAAGTTAAGTTTTGTCAAATGCATTTTCTGCATCTATTAAACTGATCATGTGCCAACCGATCAGGGCCACCCAGGTGCCCCTGTAATGATTGATTTTTAAATGTTGAGCCAATCAAGCATTCTTAGAATAAAACTAACTTAGTCTTTTGTAATATACTGTATAATTCAATTTGTTAACATCTGATATTTTTGCATGCATTTTCATCATGCAAAAATGATTACTCTGTAGTCTTCTTTTCTCATACTATCTTTATCTGGTTCTGGGATCAAGGTTATGCTGGCCTCATAGAATAAATTGGGAAGCATTCCCTGTTCTTCTTTACCTTTTTTCTAGAAGACTTTATGTGGAATTGGTATTATTTCTGTCTTAATTGGTAGAATTTACCAGTGCAGCAGTTTGGATGTGCAACTTCCATAATGGAAAGTTTTAAATATGAATGCATTTTCTTTACTAGCTATAGGGCTATTCAGGATGTTTACTTTTTCTTGGTTGAGTTCTGGTCATCTGGTGTTTACAAAGGAATGTGTTCATTTCATCTAAGTTGTTGAATTTATGTTCATACAGTTTTACATAATATTTACATATTTTCTTATTGGGATAAGAACACAACATGAGATTTACCCTCTTGACAAATTGTAAGCGTGTAATACAGTGTTGTTAACCATATACACAACCTTGTACAGCACATCTCTAGAACTTACTCTGCTTGCATAATTGAAACTACAGACCCATTGCCCACAACTTTTCATTTCCCCCTTATTAACCATGTGCTATCTGCTGGATCTGTAGTTATGTTCTCTTTCATTCCTGATATTGGTAATTTGTGTCTTCACTATACATATGTTTTCCTCCTGATCAATCTGCCTAGAGATTTAGCAATATTATTTTTTCCAAAGAATCAAGTTTTAGTTTCATTAATTTTCACTATTATTCTTTTGTTTTCAAATTCACTTATTTCTGTCATTGCTTTTATTATTTCCTTCCTTCTGCATACTTGAGTAATTGGCTCTCCTTTTCCCAATTTCTTAAGGTAGAAACTTGATTTGAAACCTTTTTGATTTGATTGAAACGTTTTCCTATGATTTTTTCCTTTTTTGTTTTCTTTATTTTGAGAGAGCATGCACGAGCTGGGAGAAGAGTAGAGGGAGAGAGAGAGAGAGAGAGGGAGAGAGAGAGAGAGAGAGGGAGGATTTTAAGCAGGCTCCACATTGAGCTTGGAGCCCTATGTGGGGCTTGATCCCACAGCTCTGGGATCATGATCTAAGCTGAAATCAGGAGTCAGATGATCAACTAACTGAACCACCCAAATGTCCCCTTTTACCTTTTCTAATATAATGTTATAGATTTCCCCTTTAGCAAGGCTTTAGCTGTGTCCCATAAGTTTTGATCTGTTTGGTTTTTATTTTCATTCTATTCAAATTTTTCTTATTCCCCCTGAGTTCTCCTTTGACTCCTGTGTTGTTTAGTAGTACTTTGTTGTTTAATTTCAAAATATTCAGGGGTTCTCAGATACATTTCTGTTACTGATGTCTTGTTTCGTTTTTGTGTCAAAGAAGATACTTATTAAATTTCCATTTTTAAAAAATTTTTGGGATTTGTTTCATGGCACAGAACATAATCCATCGTGGTGAATGTTCCATGCATACATTTGAAAAGAATCCACACGCTTGAAACTAATTCATCCATACATTTGAAGAGAATGCGTGCTCTGCCGTTGTCAGAGCATAAGTGACATAAATGTCACTTATGCTTATTTGTTCTTTTAATTATGTAAAGAGGAGTGTTAAAGTCTCCAAATATGATTTTCACTTCTATCAGATTCTCCTTCATACATTGAAAAACTGTATTACATGCGTACACAGTTAGGATTATGTCTTTTTGATCAACTGTTTCCTCTTTCATTATGTAATATCCTTATCTGTGCTAATGTTTATTGTTCTGAAATCCAATTTGTCTGATATTCATAGCCCCTTCCAATCAGTAGTCCCTTCCAATTTTTTGATTAGTGTTTGCCTCGCACATCTTTTTGCATCTTTTTACTTTTAACGTACAAATTTATTTATTTTTAATTGGTTTCTTGTAGAGAGTGTCGCTGGGTCTTGCTTTTTCATCCAAGTAGACCATTTCTGCCTTTAATTTTGTTGTATTTAGTCTACATTTAATGTAATGACTGATATGGTTGGATTTAAATCAACTATATCATTCATATTGCCTCATCTATCTTTTGTCCCCTTTTTCCTTGCTTTCCTGCCCTTTTTTTGGTATGAAATTTATATTGTATAATTCCATTTTACGTCCACTCTTGGCTTATTAGTTATTCTTCTTTGATAATTTATTTCATTCTTAGTCTACAGATTCCCACAGACTCATTAACTTGTCAGAGGCTGCTTTCAACAATATTAGGCCACTTTAGGTATAGTGAAATAACTTTGCGACACTGGATTTCCATTTTCTCCCTCCCATCCTTTGAGCTATTTTTGTCATACGTTTTACTTCTACATACACTTTAAGCTCCAAAATTCATCCCTACTCTTTTGGTTAGAGAGTCAATTTTCTTACAAACCAATAACACAAAATAAGAACAATTGTTTTTAGAGGCTCCTGAGTGGCTCAGTCAGTTAAACGTCTGACTTTGGCTCAGGTCATGATCTCACAGCTTGTGGGTTCGAGCCCCATGTCAGGCTCTGTGGTGACAGCTCGGAGCCTGGAGCCTGCTTCGGATTCTGGGTCTCCCTCTCTCTCTGCCCCTCCCCCGCTCACACTCTGTCTCTCTCTCTCTCTCTCAAAAAATAAACATTAAACCTTTTTTTTAAAAAAAGAACAATTGTTTATATTTATCTTTAGTTTTACTATTCTTTTAAATTTTTTTAGTGTTTTTATTTATTTTTGAAGGGGGGAGAGAGAGACAGAGCATGAGTGGGGGAGGAACAGAGAGAGGAGAGACAGAATCTGAAGCAGGCCCCAGGCTCTGAGCTGTCAGCACAGAGCCCAACACGGGGCTCAAACCCACAAACTGTGAGATCATGACCTGAGCCGAAGTCAGACGCTTAACCGACTGAGCCACCCAGGAGCCCCTTAATTTTAATATTTTTACAGCTCTACATCTCTTTGTATGATAAAGCTCTTCATTTCCACCTAGTATTGTCTTGCTGTCTCAGACTTCCTTTAATATCTCTTGTTGGGTGAGTCTCCTGGCAATGAATTCTCTCAGCTTTTGTCGTCTGAAAAAAACAACTTGTTTTGCCTTCATATTTGAAAGATTTTTTTCACTGGATACAGAGTTCTGAGTTGACCTTTTGCTTTTTCTTTCAGTACTATAAGGATGTGACCCCACTATCTTCTGATTTGCCTTCTTTCTGCCAAAAAGTATGCTTGATATTCATACCTTTGTTCCACTGTATTTAAAGTTATTTTTCCTCTGGCTGCTTTTAAGATTACTCTTTATCTTTGGTTTTCAGAAATTGACGTGTGTGTGTGTGTGTGTGTGATCCTATTTGGGACTCTGAATTTCTTGTATCAGTGCTTTGCTTTTTTATTACTGTTTTTAAGTTAAAATCTAAAGTTCTCAGTCATTTTCTCTTCAGCTATTTATGTCTCTTCCTCTTTCTTCTCTCTGAGAACTCCAATAATATATTTAAATTCCATTTGATATTGTCCCACAGCTCTTGATGTTCTGGACTTGTTTTGTTTTGTTCATATATTTTCTTTGTCTTGGTTTTTGTTTTGAGAGAGAAAGAGAGAGAGAGCACACAGGATAGAGAGAGAGAATCCCAAGTAGGCTCCATGCTCACTGCAGACCCTGATGTGGGACTTGATCCCACAACACCAGGATCACTACCTGAGTCAAAATCAAGAGTTGGGCACTCAACCAACTAAGCCACCCAGGTGCCCCACTCTTTGCCCTGGTTTAACCATTTCTGCTGACCTATCTTCAAGTTCACTTATTCTTTCCTCAACAATTTCCAGTTCCCTTTTCAACCTGTGAAAGGAATTCATATTTGACGTCATGTTGTTTTTTTTTTTAATTCCTGGTATTTCCATTTGACTATTTGTAAAAATCATTTTCACCTCTCTGTTAAAATTCTCCATTGCTCATGCATGTTGTCCACTTTTTCCAGTAGATTACTTACCAATCATAGTTATTATAAAGTCTTAGGTCATTTCTTAGTCTACTTCTATTGATTGGTTTACCTCTTAACAATGAGATTTTGTTTGTTTGGCTTTTGTATGTTTTCTGATTTTTCATGCAATGATGAATATTGTATTTAGAAAAACAGTACAGATGAAAATAAATAATAGTTATTCACGGAAAGGGACACAGCTCTTTTCCTGTCAGTTCATTGTGTGTGCGTGTGTGTATTTGTCTAGTCCATTGTTTAGCTCAGTTGTTGTTCTAGTCACTTTAGGGGCACCACAGACTTTAATTTCCTTCAGGGGCAGCTGAGGGCTCTTTTTTCATTTTGCAGTGTCTGTGATGCTAGTGGACTTTTCTCAATGTTTCTGCTTTTTTCTTAGCTTTCAGGGGTCCCAGTATGCTCTGCACCCCAAGAGACGATTTCTCTTGTTTCTTCCCTAGAAGTAGACTGCCATTTTTTGTAACTTCGTGTGAGGCTCATGGTGAAGGCAAGAGGGATTCTGAGGTCTCCTCATCCAGCTCCTGTCTTTGGCAGGTCCTGTGCACCTGGTCTGGAGAGTGGAGGTTTCTCATTGTTGCTGCTATGCACTCCATCCCAAGGAAGCCAAGCTGTCCCTTGCAGCTGTGGTGTGGCTGAGACTCAGTGGTGTGTGAGCTTTCTGCTTTTCTTCCAGTGATAGGTTGTGTTTCTATTCCTCCCTTATAAGCAGTGAGTCTCTGCCTGGACTCTGGGTATGGGAGTTCCCCGATGACTTAAGGCTCTATCTTCTTATGAGAAAAGAGTCTGAGAAGATGACAGGGCTTTGTGTGAGTCTCTCAGTGGCCACTGACTACTTCTGGTATGATTGTGGCACTAAGGGGAGCTGTCTCTGGTCTTCTCCCGGTCCCAGTATTCCTTCTGTGGACTCAGTGGAGGCCCATGGATAAAAGCGTGAGATTGAGTGCAGACTCCTCCTAGGTGTAGAGCTCCAAGTGATTTGGGATCAACATTATAGTCCACACATGGCCTCTATGAATTTGCTAAAATGAAATCTGCTTTCTCCGGACTCACTTTAATGGTGACCACCTGCCAAAGGTAGAGCAGTGTGCCCATTTCTCCTTAAAGGGGCTCATCACTTCAAATTCGTTCGACCTGATTGCCTGGAAAGCTGAGTCTCTGATGGGCTCAAAAAAGTTGTAGTTTGGCAGATTACCTGGGTTTTCTCATTGCTATAGTAGGAGTGACATTCTCCTGTGGCTTTCTACATGTGAAACTGAAAATAGCTCTCCGACGGGAAGATTTTCATTGACAAAATCAATTTCTTTAGTAGCTAGAGAACATTCAAATCTTCTACTTCATCTTTAGTAAATTTTGTTTTCCTATTAATTTTCTCATTTCCTCTAAATTCTCAAATTTTGGCCTTCAGCTTTCAATAATATTCTGTTATTTGAAGGGGCAGGCTTTAACGACTTAGGCTTAGTATTAGTCGACCTTTTTACATTCCCGATATTCCTTAAGTTTCTCTGTTTTTTAACTTGTTCAGTTTTAGTAGAGTTTTGAAAGAACCAACTCTCAGCTTTGGCGAACTCTATTTTATTTTATTTTATTTTATTTATTTATGTATTTATTTATTTATTTTTTGGTGAGCTCTATTTTATATATTTTCTCTATTTTATTAATTTCTGGTCTCGTTTAATTATTTCATTCCTTCTAATTCCCTTGAATTTAATCGGTTGTTTATGTTCTAACTGCTTGCAGGACACACTTACTAATTTTCAACTTTTGCTTTTAAAACATATGCATTTAGGGGCGCCTGGGTGGCGCAGTCGGTTAAGCGTCCGACTTCAGCCAGGTCACGATCTCGCGGTCCGTGAGTTCGAGCCCCGCGTCGGGCTCTGGGCTGATGGCTCGGAGCCTGGAGCCTGTTTCCAATTCTGTGTCTCCCTCTCTCTCTGCCCCTCCCCCGTTCATGCTCTGTCTCTCTCTCTGTCCCAAAAATAAATAAAAAACGTTGAAAAAAAAATTAAAAAAAAACATATGCATTTATAGCTATCATTTCCTCTCACACATGGTTTAAGTCTTATATGAAATACGAATATCATTCAATTCACATATTTCCATTGCAATTTCTTCTTTGACCCGTGGGTTACTTAGAAGTATATTTATACTTTTCCAAACTAATGGAAATTTTCTTTTTATCTTTTTGTTATTTATTTCTAGCTTAATTAATTTGTAATCAGAGAATATACTTTGTATGATTTAAAGCCTTTTAAATTTGTTGACACTTGCCGTATAAACTAGCACATGGTAAATTTTGAAAAATATTATCTCGTACCAGTTATTCGTGAGTGAATTATAATACATATATACACATAGACAAATAATAATTAGGTTGTTTATTTCTTGTTTTGGCCAATTCTATGTTTTTACTAATCTTTTTGTTCGTTTGTTCTACCAATCACTGAGCGAACTGACTGAAAAATCTTCCATTATGATTGTGAAGTTGTCTATCTCCTTGTAGTTCGGGGAAATTTTGCTTTATATATTCTGAGGCTATTTGTCATATTCAATTTTAAATGTTACATCTTCCTAGTGAATTAACTCTTTTATTATTGTGAAGTGATCCCCTTTATATCTTATCTTATGCTTTAAAATATAATTTGTCGGGGCGCCTGGGTGGCGCAGTTGGTTAAGCGTCCGACTTCAACCAGGTCACGATCTCGCGGTCCGTGAGTTTGAGCCCCGCGTCAGGCTCTGGGTTGATGGCTCGGAGCCTGGAGCCTGTTTCCGATTCTGTGTCTCCCTCTCTCTCTGCCCCTTCCCCGTTCATGCTCTGTCTCTCTCTGTCCCAAAAATAAATAAAAAATGTTGAAAAAAAAAAATTAAAAAAAAAAATAAATAAAAAAATAAAAAAAAAAATAAAATATAATTTGTCTGGTATTAATATAGCTACATCAGTTTTTCTGTTGGGATATATATTATATATAAATATATATACCTATATATGAAATCAAATATGTATTTTTCATTCTTTTACTTTCAACTTTTCTATATATATGTATATGTGTATATTTAAATATATGTAAATGTGTGTATATTTAAATATACATATATGTATATGTGTGTATTTAAATATGTGTATATTTAAATTTTCTTTCGTACACAACATGTTTGGTTTGGTTTTTTAATCTAGTCTTCAACATCCTTGTCTTTTAATTAGAATATTAAAACTATTTACATCTAATATAAATCTATTAGCAAATTGGTTTTTATTTTGCATTTCCAATTTTGTTTAATGTTTATTTATTTTTGAGACAGAGAGAGAGATCATGAATGAGGGAGGGTCAAAGAGAGGGAGACACGGAATCTGAAGCTGACTCTGGGCTCTGAGCTGTCAGCACAGAGCCCGACACGGGGCTCGAACTCACGGACCGTGAGATCATGACCTGAGCTGAAGTCGGATGCTTAACCGACTGAGCTACCCAGGCGCCCCTTTAAAACAAAATTTTTTTTTTAATGTTTATTTATTTTTGAGACAGAGAGAGACAGAGCATCAATGGGGGAGGGCCAGAGAGAGGGAGACACAGAATCTGAAGCCGCCTCCGGGCTCTGAGCTGTCAGCACAGAGCCCCACGCGTATTTTGCATTTCTATTTTTGTTCCACTTTCTTTCTGTCTTTTCCTTTGGATAGATGTTTTAAAGATCACATTTCTGTATTTTATTAGTTTACTTCAAAATGTTTTTATCTTAGAAATTATAATGTGCAGTCTTGATTTATACTAGGGACAGAGGGGGAGGGAGAGAGAATCTCAAGCAGGGTCCATGCCCAACAAGATCATGACCTGAGTTGAAGTGAAGAGTTGGATGCTTAACCAACTGAGCCATCCAGGCCCCCTTAGAATACCTTAACTTAATTTACCTACCTCCTGAATCATATGCTATTGGGTGATATATTTTAATTTTCAATATTAAAAAAAATCTCACACTAATTTTTATGGTCAATATTTATTTAGATTTACCTACAGAGTTGCCTTTTATGTTTTTCTGCTTTCATTCCCGGGTCTGGGTTTCCATGTGGTTTCATTTTTTTGTTTTTTGTTTTTGTTTTTTATACCTGAACAACAGGTGTGTTTTTTTCTGGGTTTTTTTTTTTGTTTTTTTTTTTTTTTAGTTCAGGTCTGCTGATGACAAATCCTCTAGTTTTTGATTATCTGAAAATGTGCTTATTTTACTTTTATTCATGATGGATGTTTTTGCTGGGTATAAGGATCTAGGCTGGTAGTTATTTTCTTCCAGCACTTGGATGATAACGCCTCCTTGTTCTTCTGGATTCTGTGTTTCCTTTGAGAAAATCATCTGTTAGCTTTATTATCGCTTTGGCATCATTCTCTCTCTCCTCTTCTAGAACTTCAATCACATATTTTTTTAGTCTTCTTCACTGTATCCACTATGTCTCCTATCATTTTTCTGAATTGTTCATTCTTCTGTGTTTCCAGGAAAATATTCTGAATATTTTCTTCTAAGCTTTATTCAAGTTCACTAATCCTCTCTTAAGTTCTAATGTATCTCTAAATCCACCCTCTTGGTATTTAGTTTCAGTTATTGTATTTTTCTATTCTAGAATGCTCCATATAGTTAGTTTTTAAATAGCTTTCAGCTCTCTGCCAAATTCCCAATCTTGTCTTTTCTTGAACATATTAAAAATAGTTAGTTTAAAATTCATGCTAGACAAATGTACCCTCTGGCGGGAGATGCAGATGATGGGGGGAGGCCTCTCGATTTTGTTGTAAACCTAAAACTTCTCTAAAAAATTAAGGTTTTATTTAAAAAATTAAAATAAAATGAAATAAAATAAAATGAAATAAAATAAATTTCATGTTAGATAACTTCATTATCTGGAACACCTGGGGGTCTGCTGCTATTATCTGTAGTTTCTCTTGGTTTTAAAAAAATTGTGTTGGCCCCTCTATTTGAATTCATGTTACTTTTTAACTTATATGTCTGAAATTTTTATGAAAAATTTTAGAAGCAATTTGAGGCTCTGGATGTTATCTTTTTCTAAGGAGGCTCATATCTGTTTCTGGCAGTTAGTTAAGGGCACCATCAATCTCAGATGAATTTAATTCAAGCCTAGGTTGGGATAATTCCAAGTTGGGCTTGAGAGTCTAGAAGAACTGATCTGCTTCTAGTTCACCCTTATTTGTAGGGTGCAACCACACTCAAAACCTAAGGGATTTACTATGGCTACTTCTTTTGGTGAGCCAAAGCTTGAATTTGTCTTCCTAGCCCCTGGTCAATTGAGCCTCCTCTCCTGGAACTGCAAATGTTCCCTGTGCAAAAGGGGTCTTGAATCCCTTGCTCATTTCTCTGCGTTCTTTGCATTTGGATGTTAACCAAGTAATTTTCCACTGCTCTGGTAGCTCTCCATTGCCTTCAAATCATGCATACACATTTTTCCAGCATTTGTAATGGTTCCCAGTGGAAAGGTTTCTCCAAGTTTCCCTGTGTCACCATTGGAGATAAAAGTCTATCTCTGCTCTCAGAGAAACAGGGCAAATGCTTTGACCCAGTCTCCAGGGCCTGAGTAGAATAGATTATTCTCAGGCCCATTCTTCTGAATTATTACTCGTTTGTCTGATGACCCCAACTACTGAGCACTCGTGGACTCTAAGCTCACACTGCCTGGTTCAAGTCTAGACTCTTACTGAGTGTGTGTGTGTGGGCATTAAATAGCTTCTTTAGACGTCTCTTTCATCATTTGTAAAACATACATAACAGGGTTGCTACAAGGGCTAAATGAGTATGTTAATTAACACAATGATTTTAGATTAGTGTCTGTCATATAGTAAAAGCTCAAAAAATTGACTATGAATATTCTTTCCTTGATTAACCAGAGGATACAGCTTAAAAATGTCACTTTCTTTTATTTCCAGACCAAGTGAAAAATCAAGGAGCTCGTGTAGTGACTTTCCAACTTTGAAGACCAAGTATCTGAACTGCAGGTAGCCAACGATGAAACTTTCCGCAACATATGTGACTTAGATTGCAAAAGGAGAGTTCTGGAATGGTATGTACTGTTTCTTGGTAGTGTGGTAATGGTAAATTATATCCGAGGATTTCAGTTTGCTCATCTGCAAAATAGGATTATTACAATGCTGGTGGTTGTGGCTGCTTCTCAGGACCATTATAAAGTCATAGCTGGGAACATACTTTAAAAATTATAAAGCGCAACCCACAAACGTATGGCCGACTAATCTTTAACAAAGCAGGAAAGACTATCCAGTGGAATAAAGACATTCTCTTCAGCAAATGATTCTGGGAAAACTGGACAGCAACATGCAGAAAAACGAACGTGGACCACTTTCTTACACCCTACACAAAAATAAACTCAAAATGGATGAAAGACCTAAACGTAAGACAGGAAGTCACCAAAATCCTCGAGGAGAAAACAGGCAACAACCTCTTTGACCTCAGCCACAGAAACTTCTTACCCAACACGTCTCCGGAGGCAAGGGAAACAAAAGCAAGAATGAACTACTGGGACCTCATCAAAATAAAAGGCTTCTGCACAGCGAAGGAAACAATCAGCAAAACTAAAAGGCAACCAACAGAATGGGAGAAGATATTTGCAATGACATATCAGATAAAGGGTTAGTATCCAAAATCTGTAAAGAACTTATCAAGCCCAACACCCAAAAAACAAATAATCCAGTGAAGAAATGGGCAAAAGACATGAATAGACACTTTTCCAAAGAAGACATCCAGATGGCCAACCGACACATGAAAAAATGCTCAACATCACTCATTATCAGGGAGATACGAATCAAAACCACAATGACTTACCACCTCACACCTGTCAGAATGGCTAACGTTAACAACTGAGGCAACAACAGGTATTGATGAAAATGCGGAGAAAGAGGATCTCTTTTGCACTGCTGGTGTGAATGCCAACTGGTGCAGCCACTCTGGAAAACAGTATGGAGTTTCCTGAAAACATTAAAAGTGGAACTACCCTACGACCCAGCAATTGCACTACTAGGTGTTTATCCAAGGGATTCAAATGTGCTGTTTCGAAGGGACAGGTGCACCGCAATGTTTATAGCAGCACTATCAACAACATACACATATCAACATATCAACATATGTATATCAACATATACATATATACATATATATACACACACACATACACACACACACACACACACACACTGGAGTATTACTCGGCAATCAACAAGAATGAAATCTTGCCATTTGCAACTATGTGGATGGAACTGGAAGGTATTATGCTAAGCGAAATTAGTGAGAGAAAGACAAATATCATATGACTTCACTCATATGAGGACTTTAAGACACAGAGCAGATGAGCATATGGAAGGGAAGCAAAAATAATATAAAAAACAGGGAGGGGGACAAAACATAAGAGACTCTTAAATATGGAGAACAAACAGAGGGTTACTGGAGGGGTTGTGGGAGGGGGGATGGGCTAAATGGGTAAAGGGCACTAAGGAATCTACTCCTGAAATCATTGTTGCCCTCTATGCTAACTAACTTGGATGTAAATTAAAAAATAAATAAGTGGTGCCTGGGTGGCTCAGTCAGTTAAGCCTCCGACTTCAGCTCAGGTCACAATCTCACGCTCCGTGAGCTTGAGCCCCGTGTGGGGCTCTGGGCTGATGGCTCAGAGCCTGGAGCTTGCTTCAAATTCTGTGTCTCCCTCTCTCTCTGCCCCTCCCCCGTTCATGCTCTGTCTCAAAAATAAATGAACGTTAAAATAAATAAATAAATAAATAAATAAATAAATAAATTTTGAAAAATTTAAAAAAATTGTAAAGTGCGGCAGGTGTATGGGTATGATCTCTGTAATCGTTTATCAACACCACCAATCAGAAATTTCCTGGACCTTTTTATTTAAAATAGGAAGATCAGAAGTCAAACCTTAAGGAGCATATGTACTTCCCTGAGTGCACGCACATGCACACACGCATGCGAGATTTGCTTGCTGAAAAGAGAAAGAAATATCTGACAGTTGTCGATTTCAATCTTTCACACGAACGGGTCTGCCCCGCAGTCCCGTTGCCAGCAGCCCATCCTATGGCGGCTGAAGTATAGCCAGATGGAGTCACTGGCTTATTGGATGCCGATGGGCCCGAAGCAGAGCCACTGAAATGTGCCAACATTCTCACTCCTCCCCGGGGGCCTGAGCCTGTCAGTGGAGTAATGAGAAAGAGGAACAAAGATGGGAAAAGACCAGCAGCTATTCATGAGGCTGTGGCCATCCCGCGCCCCGCCCCCCTCCAGCCACCTGCTTGAAGGAGGGATGTTGAAAGAACCACATTTTCCATTCCTCAAAGCCAAACAAGCGCAGAGAATCAGCCGAGCCTCCCTAAATCGGTGCCTGACGGGGATATAAAAAGCTGAACCCACTGAAAGCCTGCATCTGTTAAATGAATCCACAGCCTGGGAGCCAAATCAAAACAGATGTGCTTAAACAGCAGGCACCCCTCCCACGGAGAGACACCTCTCCCTCCATGTCCGAAGCCCGTCTTCTCTCTGCCAGGAGATCTGGCCAGATTATGGGAAACATGCACTTCCATCAGGGACTCCGCTGGTCTCCAGAGCCAACCCCGCCTCACATCACTTACCTGCATCATGTGAGCCCCGCACACCCCCGGACTGAGGCTGTCAGTGAAGGGGTGAATGCAGGCACGGAGGCCAGTTAGACTCACCGGCTCTCATTCCCCAGGCCTCCTTCGTTCTGGGTTCCCGTCCACAGGCCCAGGTCCCCAGCTGGGTCAAGGATATAAGTCCTGGCTGCTCTCCAAGGCCTGGCTCAGCTGGCACTTCTAGAGGCTTCCTCAGTCTCCAGGACAAGCCTATTACCTCCTTGTCTCTTCCCACAACATGTCTGTGAAAACCTCTACCCCAGAGAGCCCCAAAGATTCACCAGTTGGCTTCCGGGAGTTTGTGAATTTCCTGCACTTTTTTTTTAATGTTTATTTGTTTATTTTGACAGAGAGAGAGAGAGAGAGCAGGGGAGGAGAGAGAGGCAGAGAGAAAAATCCCAAGCAGGCTCTGCACTATCAGTGCTGAGCCCAACTCGGGGCTCAATCACAGCAGTGACCTGAGCCAAAATCGAGAGTTGGCCAACTTAACCGACTGATCCACCCAGGAGCCCCTTTCTTGAACTCCTATGCAGATTCCCACATATGGGCATCTGTACATCTTTTCTCAGGAGAAAAAAAGAAATAACTTTTACCGGGTTTCAGAGAAGGCTTTGCCCTAAAAACGTTTAAGATAAATATGGATACAACTCTGGATGCCTGGGTGGCTCCATCGGTTAAGCGTCAGACGTTTGATTTGGGCTCAGGTCATGATATCACAGTTTGTGAGATCAACCCCCTGCTCGGGATTCTCTGTCTCCCCGCTCTCTGCCCTTCCTCCACTGGCTCGTGCACGTGCTCTCTCTCTCTCTCTCAAAATAAATAAGCATTAAAAAAGAAGACATAGGGGCGCCTGGGTGGCGCAGTCGGTTAAGCGTCCGACTTCAGCCAGGTCACGATCTCGCGGTCCGTGAGTTCGAGCCCCGCGTCAGGCTCTGGGCTGATGGCTCGGAGCCTGGAGCCTGTTTCCGATTCTGTGTCTCCCTCTCTCTCTGCCCCTCCCCCGTTCATGCTCTGTCTCTCTCTGTCCCAAAAATAAATAAAAAATGTTGAAAAAAAAAAAATTAAAAAAAAAAAAAAAAAAAAAAGAAGACATAACTTCTTAAAAATTATGAATACAACCCCACTGCGATATAACTTTGATAGTAAGAAATGCATTGTGATGGACAGTTCTAAGCCTGCCCCTCCTGCTGACCAGAAAAACCACAAAGGTTGATGGGGCCGAGGTGTAGCCTATAATAAAGTGCTCGCTAAATCTTTGCTAGATCAACGTTGGGTCTCTCCGCCCTCGGAAAGTGTGGGCCAGCAAGATTTGAAAGGCATAAAACTCAGCTTTTTTCAGTATGAGAGGTATTGAAACTACTCACCAACACCCCCCTCTGCACACCCTCAGCCACACACGAAGGCAGACACACAAGCCTGATCAGCCTCGGCCACCTCAGAATCCCGCATCCCCAAGGACTTCTCCAGGCATCTGGCAGGCTCTGTGAGGTGATTCAGTCGTGATTTCCTTCCCTTCAAGGCAATCCCCCTGCCTCGTCACTGCACTTCTCCCTCTCTGCCTAAGTGATAGGTGGGCTACTCAACTTGAGTTTCCTCAAACTTCCTCCACCCAAAAAATCTCTATCACCTCTCTCTCCATACAGGCCAGTTTTTGAGGACCGATGGTCTCTCCAACTTGCTACGGCTGATCTCCCAGGTGTCTCGTTAGCGTTTTGTTGCGACAATTTTTCAAATATATAGAAAACCAGCTACGATATTAAAACGAGTCCCCCTGTGTCCGTGACCTAGATCTATCCGTTAACACTGTCCATATTTGTTTGCTCACTTTTGCCTTGCTGAAATATTACGAAGAGGCACGTGTCACATTTATTTTCAAAACTTTGGCCTGTGGCTCTAAAACATAAAGGCATTTTCTGGCCCAGTGATAATACCATAGGACAGCAAACCAAATGAACAGTGATTCCTTAGTAATGTCTTATACCCCTTCGCATTCAAATTCCCCTTGTTGGCCCTCCCCAAATTGCTTTGCTTGAGACAGAATTCAAACAAGACAGAATTCAAACTTTGCATTTGGTTCTTGTATACTTGAATGCTGTTAAGTCTTAAGCCGCCCTCCCCAACCCTTCCCCGGGCACTGCCCGGTGGAAGAGACCATTTAGGATGTCCTCTGTGATGGATGCTACACTTTCTGGATGTGTCTGATTCCTCAGCCTGTCATCTAATTCATTTTTCTGTGCCCCATATTTCACGTTGACCGGAAGTCCGAAGAGGCTTGACGGGTTTTCAAACTCTGGTGAGCGTCAGACTCAGCTGGGTAACGTGGTAGAAACACAGAGACCGAGGCCCGAACCTGCCTTGGTGAGGCTGGGGCTCTGTGTTCTCCACTAGCTTTTCAGGGTCTTCTGGCGCCTGGACCACGGGGGATGCCATGGGCTCCTGTTGTACACAGTGTGGCACACTCTCGTGTGCCCACTGCAGTGATGCTGGTACTGACAGGGGCTGTGGGCAGTGACAGGCTGACCCCTCAAGATCAAGTATTATGTGCTCCCTCGCCTTTCCTTTCATCTTGTCCAGATTCCTCAAGACATTTTGCCACGAGTTATTTCCATTTTCTTTTATTTCTTCAACTTCTCCTCTCTGGGCTTTCTCTTTCTCTTTCCAAAAAGAAAAAAATAAGAAAGGAAAGGAAAGGAGAGGAGAGGAGAGGAGAGGAAGGAAAAGAAAGGAAAGGAAAGGAAGGAAAGGAAAGGAAAGGAAAGGAAAGGAAAGGAAAGGAAAGGAAAGGGAAGGGAAGGGAGGGGAGGGAAAGGAAAGGAAAGGAAAGGAAAGGAAAGGAAAGGAAAGGAAAAGAAACATCATGCTCTAAGTGTGGCTTATAATAATAAAGGAATGGGTAAAACATAAAGGTCCAAGGAGAGAATTGGCTATATACGTTATTGAACAAAGTCATTTGCGCCCCCCAAATTTACATCATACAAAAACCTATGAGGGTATGAAGAAAAATTCCTGCTACGACATGAAATGAATACAAAGCTACAAAATGGACATGCAAATACAAAGTAGCCATATCACGCATAGCTGTGTAATTTAAAAAGTTTTGTTATGTTTATTTTTTAGAGAGAGGGAGCATGTGTGCACATGAGTGGGGGAGGGGCAGAGAGAGGTGGGGACAAAGGGTCTGAAGCAGACTCCGAGCTGTCAGCGCAGAGCTCCGCGCCAGGCTCGAACTCACGAACCGTGAGATCATGACCTGAGCTAAAGTTGGACGCTTGACTGACTGAGCCGCCCAGACGCCCCTGAGTTTTGAGGAAGCACTCTAACAAGCAACAGAACCGTCATAAATACCTGGACCTAGAGAACAAGCATAGGGCACGGTCAGTTGTGATTTTCTCTGGGTGGTGGGATGGGGCGAGACGTTCATCTCTGTCTTTGGGTCTTTTACAATTTCCAAATCCTTCTAAAATGGGCACACATTAATTTCAGAACCAGAAGACGGTTTAAAACCACAGAAAGCATTTCTTTTTCTTGATGTGGTGCCCTCAAGTTAGCATCGAAATGATTTACAACCTTCCCCCACCCCCCCCGCCCGCCCCTGCCCTGCATTTCTTGAAGGTGTTGACACTTATTTTTCCTGTACTTAAGTCCCATTCATTCATCTCGTAATCCTGCATGGTACTCTGTTTCCAGTCCAAACAGACGGGAGTGTGTTTGCCAAGGATTCCGGCTCTCGCCTTGACCTCTCTGAAGCATTTGGAAGTGTTGACATTGTTGAATTCTTTCTCTTTCTTGAGACGGTCTCCTCCCTTTCCTCCCACGGAATTACTCATTTTCTTACAAATATTTATTGAATACTTGATATGGGCCAGGCGGTGTTCTAGGCCCCTGGGATACATCGGTGAAAGGAAGCAGACAAAAACCCCTGCGCTCCTGGGGTTTACATTCTGGTCGGGGGAGGGAGGAGGCGGAATAAACAGAAAGTGTAAGAAATAAGTTACGTGGTGTTGAAGGTGATAAGGACCACCGGAAGGACAACCCAGGCTAAGAGGTACGAAGAGTTCGGGAGGGCGCTGGGCGGTCTGTGGTGGTTCTAAGTGTCATGGTGAAAAACGTAAATGGGCACACACTCAAGTGAGGTGAGGAAAGTCACTGGGAATGACTGGGGAAATCCGGGAAAGAGGGGTCCAAGCAGAACAACGGTTGGTGCAAAACAGCAGTCTGAAACAGGCCGGAAGCCCGCATGGCGAGGGTGGCTGGGAGCGACCAGAAGCAGGGGCTGAGAAGGGGGAGCTTCATGGGCTTCCCTGGAGACTGGGCTCTTGCTCTGAGGGGAATCCAGAGCTGCTGAGGGCTTTGGGTGCTGTGGAGGAATCTGACTTCCGTGTTGAAGGCCGTCAGGCAGAAGCAGGGAGACCTGTGAGGAGCCCCTTCAGGTGACAGGTGTGCGAGGTAGCAGGTGGAAGGAAGTCCCGGGATTCCGGATCTGGCTTGAGGACAGAGCCCACACCATATCTCTCCGTCCTTCGCTGCCCTCTCTTCTTCCTGCCTCCTTTCTCTGCACTCCAGCCCTCGGTAAACCCGGCCACTTAGGTGCCTCCCCTAAGTTCCCGCAGTCAGGCAGACAGGTCCCCCCCCACCTTTTTCCAGCTGAGAGCCACATCCCAAGATCCCTCCAGGTGGAGCACCGTGGCTGAGCTTTCTATCTCTTGGATAGAGATTCAAACCAGGAACCTGGGGAGCTTGTTGTCAGTCTCTGAGTGATCAGAAGAGCTGTCCTGTGCTGAGAATTGAAGTGGGTCCCTTGGACTCTCATTTAGAATGAGCAACACAGTACTTCGCAGAGTACATTCACATCTAGTATTCCATTATTTCATGTGATGAAATAACCAAGCCCAGCAATAACCCTGGGATATGGCGTGGCAGGTACAATTACACTTGCTTATGAGTTAGATAACTAACACATCGAGGGACTTATTCAGTGATGGTGGCAGTGAGTGGCGGAGACGGGACTAGAACTCGGGTCTCCTGGCTCCTCGTCAGTGGTACCAGTCTCTGGGAATCCTGGGGCCCTTATCACAACATCATAAAGCACAAGTAAGAGCATCTTGGCTGCTGTGCGTTCCGGCCAAAAAATAACTGTGAAAACCAGCAAACTTCTCACGGTTAGTGGACATGCCCTGGTGCCCAGGCTCAGATGGAGTGCCCGCCCCCCACAAAGAACCCAGCTTGGGCTGCCCCTTCTCCTGCTGCTCCCCAGGCGATGTGAGACCCTGCCAGGTGCCATCTATCCATAAGCTATGCCAGGACGCTATCCTGCCACCAACAGGGCCCCTTTCCTTTGGGCTTTACTTTGCTCTTAGGAGAGGGAAATGAGACACCAGCTCAAGTTTTACTCTGGGAGTGCAGAGTATAGACAGACCGCCGCTGGTTGCAGGAGCTGGGAGGCTCGGCGGCTGGTAATGGCCTTCAAACTGAATGGACGATGAAAGCCGAATGCGATAGTGCACTCAGGCTATAATTAATTTAGAATTTGAAATGGAGAGAAACTTCAGTTATTTCAAGCTGGGCAAACCAGAGGTTGCCGTAGGGCTGTAATTCCTTCTCACATGCCTATCAAAACTACGTACCTAAAAAAGTCATCTCCATTCCACCATGGAGGCCCTTCTCTCTGACCCATTTCCCATTATTAGACCAATTAGTACTCAGCTTCTGTTCCAGGAGATTCATGATCTGTCGGTGGAAGGAAGGGGGAATTTATGGGCTGGCTCAAGGTGTCGCCAGAGCCCTCCTCTCTGCCTAGTTGCTGCCCTCTGTGCCATACAGGTGAGCACTCAGGACTCAGCCCCCCCGGCAGGGGGTCCTCCTGGGGAGGAGCAGGACTTTCACTGACAGAGCTGTTGGAGGCGGAACTTCAGCCAGGGGGCGGGAGCTCTTCTGAGAAGGGTGAAATCTCCAACTCCTGGCCACAGCGAGGGGCTGCTGCCTTAACTGTTACATCTCTGAGGGACCTCCACAGGAAGGGTTTCCTCTTTCCCTTTGCCCAAGTGGCACACTTTGGCACTTTCCAGAACAGGGAAGAGAGGATCAGATGAGAAGATACCCTTTCCTAGCCTGTCAAAGAACTAAACAAAATGCTCTTCTTAAACGTGAAGACAATGGAGTCAAGTGTATCTCTGAGGTCTGTGGTCTAAAAGATAGGAATAGGGACACCTCAGTGGCTCAGTCGGTCAAGCATCCGACTCTTGATTTCTGCTCAGGTCATGATTCCACTGTTCCTGAGATCAAGCCCCGTGTTGGGCTCTGTGCTGAGCAAGGAGCTTGCTTGGGATTCTCTCTCCCTCGCTCTCTGCCTCTCCTCTTGCAAAATAAATAAATAAACATTAAAAAAAAAAGAGTAAAAGATAGGAATAGCATGACAAGAATAAAGATGTAAATAGATATGTGAAATCCAACCAGAGGGAGCAACAATTGGCTGGAGGGCTGACCGCTCTGTCGCAAGTCAGCAGAATGGCGTCATGTAACACAAGTATAGGTGAAATACATGTGGAGACCACCCTGTTTGGAGACTATTGGCACAATGACTCTGAAGCCAGGATTCACCTGGCAGTCAAGGTCACCCACAAGCACCCAAGCCATATTCCAGCCAGAGATCTACTGGTCATTAAAAATTCCCCAGTTAACTGGGAGGCAACCACAACAATTGTATGAGAAAATAACCCAAAAGTTGTCTGGATTGATCCCCTAGCAGGGAAACATCTTTCAATCACAGAAAGATCTAGATTTAAATTTAGAAATGCTTAAGAGAACCCACAGTGAGACTATTTTGTGGGTAAGGTGTTGAGAGAGCATTTTCCATGGGTTTCACCTGTTTCTGCACATCTTGTGAGCAGACGCATGACTGCCTTTCTTCTGCACTATCTTTTCAAGGATATCCTAAAGCTGGTGAACAGCTTTAGAAAACAGAGACAGTGTTTTCCTCCAGTTTGTTCCTCCAGAGCAAAGGGAAGGTTTATTTACTGTCCAGTACAATAAAGATAACGCCATCCTCCACAGCAAAATTGAAGCAGACTTACTGTCCATTAGAAAAGATCTGGGGGCCCTAAGCTCAGGGCTCCTCTCCCATAATCCATTGTGGGTGCAGATGTCACTTGGCCTGTTTCACACCACCCTTGGGGACTGGGACTCAGAAACTGGTATAAATGCTGAATTCTACTATTGCTATGAGTAACTAAGTCCTTTGTCTCTGACTCAGAAGGCTCCTATCCTTTGCCAGCAGCCAGCAAACTGATTATTTTGAAAGTAGGCTAAATTTCAGACTCTTCACAATTCTTGACGTAAGTATCCAACTCATATTTAGTATTTAAGTTCCTACAGTACTTAAGAGATTTTGGCTTATGCAAGTAATAGGCCAGTTTTGTGATTCCATATTAAAATTAAGTGATTTACATTTGTGATTTTTGGGGGGCACCTGGGTGACTCAGAGGGTTAAGAACCAGACTTTATTTAGCTCAGATCATGATCTCACAGTTCATGGGTTCGAGCCCCGTGTTGGGCTCTGTGCTGACAGCTCAGAGCCTGGAGTCTTCTTGGGATTCTGTGTCTCCTTCTCTCTCTGCTCCCCCCTTTCTCTCCCAAAAATAAATAAACATTAAAAAAATAAAATAAAATAAATTTGTGATTTTTTTAATGTAAATTCAAATTACTTCACATGTAATGTAGTATTGGTCTCAAGAATAGAATTTAGTGATTCATCACTTACATATGACACCCAGTGCTCATCCCAACAAGTGCCCTCCTTAATGCCCATCACACATGTAGCCCATCCCCCCCACCCACCACCCCTTCCCCAACCCTCAGTTTGTTCTCAACTCAGTATTTAAGAGTCTCTTCTGGTTTGTCTCCCTCTCTGTTTTTGTCTTTATTTTTCCCTCCCTTCCCCTATGTTCATCTGTTTTGTTCCTTAAATTCCAATTATGAGTGAAATCATATTTGTCTTTCCCTGACTAATTTATTTTGCTTAGCATAATACATTCTAGATTTACTAAATTTATATAGAGTGTAAGAACACTTAAAAGGACCTAGATTCATCTTGTTTATAAATTACAATTAATTAGACTTATGAAAATTGACTAAAGACCCTGGAAAGGCTTGGTTTATCTATCGGACAATTAAAGTACCTTACAGAGGAAAAAATATATATTAAATTTACAAACCCAATTTCATTTATTTATTTAATGTTTATTTATTTTTAATTTTTTTAATGCTTATTTATTTTTTACAGAGAGAGAGAAAGAGTGGGAGAGGGGCAGAGAGAGAGAGAGACAGAATCTGAAACAGGTTCCAGACTCTGAGCTGTCAGCACAGAGCCTGACGTGGGGCTCAAATTGGGGAACGGTGAGATCATGGCCTGAGCTGAAGTCAGACGCTTAACCAACTCAGCCACCCAGGGGCCCTGCCCGCTGCCTTCTTTAAGTTTTTTTGGTGTTTGTTTGTTTGTTTGTTTGCCGTCGTTAAGTTTTTAGGCGACCTTCTAACCCAGAACGAGACATTTCTTCTGATTTCCTATCTTAGCCAGAATGAGGAAGTTTCGAGAGTTTCCACTTGGGTTTTTCTTACCACTGTGGCTCTTACTCCGCAACAGTGTCCTTCCAGCTCTCACGTGCGTCCTTTCCAGTAACACATTCGGGGAACAGACAAATGAACACGAGGTGGGGTGTGAATCCGTTGAACTCACTATGAGATGGGTTTGGAGCTAGAAGTTCTCCACATCAGGGGGAGGGTTGGGATGGCATTTTAAGTTTTAGCCCAGATCTTCCATCCACAGCTCTTTAAAGATCTGAGTCATTCCTTTGCCTCAGGAGAAATAGCCATAAGTTTTTTTTCAGTGACAGATGAAGGAGATAATCACTACCGTGTATGCTGTGCTGTGATGCTGCAAGGGCATTCCTCAAGGACACCCAGGCTCCCCTTCGGCAATTCGCTCTGGGTCTGACAACAGGCTCAGGTCTGGAAACCGGGCAGAGCATCCTGGTTTTCCACTGCAGCAGTTGACATCAGTCTTTGCCTCACCTGCCCTTCATCTTTGGTTACACAGTTCAAGCAACATGCTGCCATCTCACCACTAAGAACACCACGGTCTGTTAGTCATGCCCCCCTGATTCTTGCAGATAAGGGTCCAGGTTGCCACTGGAACTCTTCTGCTTTTACAGTCATTTGTCCACGTCACCTCTGATGGGTTAGCCCTGCCAACCGTGCTGTGCTTTTCTTTAAAAAAAAAAAAAAAAGTTTATCTGCGAGAGAGAGAGAGAGAGAGAGAGAGAGTGAGCGAGCCCATGAGCAGGGGAGGGGCAGACAGAGAAGGCGAGGTAGACGCTCTGATTTTACAGAACCTATTTTTGTATGCCTGCCTCACTGAGCATTCTTCCCCTTCTGCTCCCAAGGCCGTTCTGGCATTAATGTCTCATTTGGTTGAGGCCATCCTTTATCACCACGCTGCGGGGCACTGTGTCAGTAGCAGATTAGGGGGGCGCTAAGGGTCCTTGCCAGGGTGCTAAATCCTGAGTCATGGGACAGTGCCCACATGTCAGTGAAGTCTCCCTTCTCCAGCCTTCTGTTTTCTTTCGCGCCAGTTATCTCAAGATTCATTCCCAGATGGGACCTCCTGAATCACGAGGGTGCATGTTAGCTGGGTTCCGCGGCCCTTTCTGAAGACGGGAGGCATTTTTCGCGTCTGCCGTGCTGAGATATGCTAGGGCTAATTATTGGTCTACCACAGGGACTGGCAAACTGCGGTCCACGGGTCAAACACGGCCTGTTTTTGCGAATAAAGTGTTGTTAGGACTCTAGCCATACCCATTCATCTACATATTGGCGAGGCTGCTTTTTGGTTTGGTTTTGTTTTTAAGTTCATTTATTTATTTTGAGAGAGAGCGCGCAAGGGCTTGTCCACACGAGTGGGGGAGGGGCGTCAACGAAGCATGGCTTGAACCCACAAACTGTGAGATCTTGACCGGAGCTGAGATCACGCTTAACCGACTGAGCCACCCGGGGCACCGGGTGAGGCTGCTTTCTGGATGCAGTGCACGAGTTGAGTAGTTATGAGAGGGGTTGCGTGGCCTGCAAAGCCTAAGATATTTGCTGTCTGTCCCTTTACAGAGAAAGTTTACCACCCCTGGCCGAGAAAAGCCTAAGATATTTGCTATCTGTCCCTTTACAGAGAAAGTTTACCACCCTTGGCCGAGAAAAGCCTAAGATATTTGCTTTCTGTCCCTTTACAGAGAAAGTTTACCACCCCTGGCCAAGAAAAGCCTAAGATATTTGCTATCTGTCCTTTTACAGAGAAAGTTTACCACCCCTGGCCGAAAAGCCACGAGGGCAAGTATCATCTTACAAAGCACCGGCTTCAGGTGAGACCTCCACGTCACCTTGGGGCAAGGGGAGGCTACGAAAGCACCGAGAGGGCCAGGTAACCTGAGGATTGAGGGGTCTGGAGCACACGTACCCAGACGACCCATTCTAGGCTGCCGGGTCCCGCTCTTCTTTACGGCGCCTTGACTTTGGCACCGGCTACTTGCTGGGGCCGTAATGTCAGACCTCACCACGCGTTTTATCGGGTCCAAAGCCACGTGTACAGCGGGATGTGCCACCCGGCCCCGGCAGGCGACCGTCCTTTTACGTGCTACCACAGAGGGCTTCTGGCTTCCAATCTGGTGCCCTCGTCAATGGTTTTCTGACTTGGGTCTGCCGTTGTCTTTCTGCCCTGATGCACTAAGAGTCCCCCGTGACCGCCACCATCCCGCTCAAATGCTAACGACATCGGGTAAGCCGGCTCATCTTCCGGCACCTGCATCGCATATGGTACCGGTCAGGCTTTGGTCAGAAGAAGTTATAAGCCTCACCAAGGAATTTTTACATAGAAAATTTCATATGGAGAATTTGAAAACAGCTATTGAGGACCTGGGCAGGTAAGAAGGGAGCACGGAGACCAGTCACCTCGGTTTGCCCAGAGCTATGTTACTATCAGTGCTGAACGTCCTGCCTTCTGGGAAACCCCGTAGCCCCAAGCAAACCAGACCTGTTGGCCACCCTCACTGTGGTGTCACCGAGGTAGTAATTATAGGAAGCGACGAAGACCCCAAGACTGGGGGATCATGGGGAAGGGTTTTGTCTGGGCAGGGGGCACCCCTACTGAGGGGGGGCCATGAAACGGGTTACGGGAAAAACCATTAACTGGAACCACCTGTAGCGATTGGAACCGACTTCCTCTCCAGAACGAAGAATCATCGCTGAGCGACCCTGGCAGCGATGGGAAGCGGCAAGTCCCTTCTTCCTCGTCCAGCCCCCTGTTTCCCTCCAGCGTCCCACGGCACCCCAGAGCCTAATTCCACCCAGGCGGCGTGGAAATGGAATGTTGAGAGTCCCAGCTGCAGCATCACAGGGCACAGAAGGTCACCTCCCCCCTGGGGACACGGCTGCAGGTGCCAAATAACCAGCACGCGTCCCGGGTATTCACAGAAGGGGGTCTTCATGATGGGCTACAGCATGCCAGGGGGTATCACCACCCCCTCCCTGCCAAGACCCGGATCCTTGTCGCCATCTACTAACAAATAAATGACCCAAGACACAGGATCTGCTGTCCGGACCTCGTAACACCAAGTGTCTTTGTTTGGACTCCCCAGATCTGATCCTAAAGCAAGGGTTTGAGTACAAGTGGTTTATCTGGGAGGTGGGGGGACAAAGAAAGGGTGTGTTATCGGCCAGCCCCCACCCCCATGGGTGGCCGCGGGGAAGCTTTGGCCTCCAGGGCCACAGCAGGTCCCTCTTAGGCTCTCGAGCTTGGGGAGGGGTTCACTGCACCGGCGCCACAGCTCTCTGCAAAGTGGCTGTTGATGGCACAAGGTGACAACCACCGACCAGGCAAGAGGAGAAACAGGTGAGGTCTGTGGTCCCCATGAGCGAGATGCCTGAGAGACCCAGTAAATAAGAATATGGCAGGTGGGAGGGGGCTGTGGTATTTCCGTGCAGGGTTTGAGGATTGGTCCTGTCCTGCCTCACCTGGGGCCCAAGTGACCTTCTGTGGCTGCAGAGAAAGGCCTCGGGCAATGAGACACAGCTGGAAGTCGGCTGGAGCACCCCTAAAGCGGAGGGTGCAGGCAGAGCACCCACAGCTTCTGCTCCAGGGAGGCAGGAAGAACGGACAGCTGGGGCTCAGCAAGAGGAAAAATTCACCATCCTCGGGCCTGGGGCTCGCTGCTAACGCGCCGCACGGGGGTCACCTCCTCACAAGCCATGGAACTTGCCCTATTGTTATTGTCATTTTGCAGATGAGAAAACCGGGGCTCCCAAAGGTCTGGCAACTCACCCACAGCAGTGACCGATGCGGGCTGAGGTCCTAGGTCTGCACGCCCCGGAGTTAGCACGCCTAAGTGCCCTGCGACGGCTGCCCGCCCCCACTGGAGATGGGGTGGGCAGGCAGACACGCGCACATCTCCCCCAGGTGCCAGGCGTGCAGGGCGGAGGCTCTGTGGGCCACTTGCCCATCCCAGGCCGGCTTGTCCCTGGCGATACTGCAGCACCGACTCTCTTAACTGCAGTCCCGTGGACGGGGCTGGTTTTGCTGAGCCAGAGAAAACACCCAATTTGCCTGAGTCTCGGGAGTTTCCTTTCTCTGGTTATTTTTGCAAGGCCGGGAAAAGAGCAAATCCTACCCCAAACTGACTACCTTCTTGCTGGGCGTGGTTTATGGCAACGATGTCAGGACCACCCCCCCCCGACCCCAGGGTGGGGGGGAGAATGGAACTTGCAAGTGTCATTTGGCCCTTTGAGTCTGCATTCCATGATGTTTAATCGTTGACAGCTCTACCGACTGGGGAGCAGATAAGACTTGTGTCCTTTTTAGATGACACATTTGACTTCAGTCCCTCCCTCCATACCTGTTCATAAATTGGCAAGGCCCCCCAGTGTGGAATATCAAACGAGGGGGTCTCCAATCTGGTAGATTTCTTGCTAATTCTTTCTGTTTTCTCTTTTCTTAAGAGTTCAATGTGGAATAATTAAAACACGCACAAAAGCAAAGAGAAAAGGAAAATCAACCCCCATGAGCGCATCACTCAGCTGCGGTCATGATTAATTCAACCACTCTCGCTTCGCCCACACACTCCCCGGATCCCTGGATTATTTAGACCATATCACTGTGGTGCTCTTCTAAAAGTATCGATTCCTAAGCTACTCCCTCTGAATTTTCTGATTCAGTAAGTCAGGACTGGGGTCTGAGAATCTGTATGTTTTTATCAGTTCCTCGGGTTTCGGAAGCTATAGTATAAAGAAACGAACATGGGTTCTACAGCAGGCAGGTCCTAGTATGAGTCCTGGCTTTGCCCAAGCTATGCAACTTTGGGTGAAAATTCACAATTTTTAGACTTTTTGTCTCGAAGAACCACCACCTCTGTCAACTTGTGGTCCACTGAGACTGTCTGATTGTTTTCATGTTAAATAAATGTGATCAAATCTAGTATCCCTCAGCCTTCCCTTGTCTTGGTGTTGGGGTGGGGATGGGGAGCCGGGTTACTTGGGAGCTATCCTGTTTGGGGATGGCTGTGTTTGCAAAAATCTCCCCAACCCTGTCGCCGCACCCCCTTCAGTCCTGTGTAGCCTGCCTCACTCTGTTTGCTCGAACTCTCCCTGCCCAGCTCCCTGGGAAACTAAAGGGTGAAACTTCTTCTAGATGGCGGTCTTCACTTACAAAATTCCTGGACCTGGCGTAAGCTTGCATTTGGTGCAGGTGGCTAACCACCTTTTTTTTAAACCAAGACGAATCCTTAATTTCCGGGGTTGGCGTTCAATCGCTGGCTGCTCGTAAAAAAGCAAGCCAGCTTCACCAAACTGCAAACGCAAGAAGCTTGCAAGCTTTTGGTGTGCTCAGCACTTTTCGAAGGAAGACCGCATCCACTCGCCAGGAATACAGCTTCTTTTGTGTTGTTTTGTGATTTAATTAAAGGGAGTTCAGAGAGAGGGAAAGTAAATAATTGGAGGGGGCTGTTTACAAAGGGATTTGTTCCTCTGGGCAGAGTCTCCGGAGCCCCTGGGGGCTTGTGCAGGAACCCAGGAACTGCCACCACCTGAGGCCGGAAGGAATGAGAAGAGGGAGCCCAGGAGAAGGGAGAGCCCTGAAAGCGGCAGCGTCCTCAGGCTGGGAGACACACGCAGCCCCGGCCACCTCGCAGGGAGAGAGCCAGGGGGGCAAGCGCACAACCTCACTTTCTCCACCCCTCCCCTTCATTCTCCTCACTGGCTAAACACAACCGAAAACCATAGAATTTGGAAGCCTGTCGACGTCATCCATATAGACCCGGATCCGACACGCCGGGAATAAAGTGTGCAAGTGGATCTGTATGATCTAACAATAACCATCTGGCAGGTGCCTCAGTTTTCTCATCTGTAAAGTGGGAATCATAATGGAACCAGCCCCTAGTGTGCTATAAGGATTGAGAACTGAACGATGCCAAGTGCTCGTACGGTGCTCTCCCTCCTAGAGAGACGGACAGACGGACAGCACTACAATAACAGCACGTGAGCACTACAGGACTAGATATACTTAGTAAGCACTGTGTTAATGTCAGTCGTCGTTCTCAACTCAGAGGAAGTGATGAGCATTCCAGGCAGAGGAGACACAGAGGAGAAGGGTTGCACCATCCAAGGGCTGGCCATGGTTCTAGGGACTAAAGAGGGGTGGTTCCCTCCTCCTTAGCTCCCCCTGACTTCTTGGAGAGAGCCCAGGTCTACACAGAAGGCACACAAACATCGAAGGGAAGCCTGAGCACATCACTGAGCCTGAAGTTGGGAACCGGATTACATTAAAAGCAGCGGCTTGAGGGTTTTGATCTGAGTCAAGAGAAGAGATGAGTTCAATCCTAAGCTTGAACCTGGACTAGTCAATGGCTGGGAGGGTGAGGACAGACATGTCCCCATGCTCTGCTGTCAGCCACCCAAGGCCAAGGCCATCCCACATCTAAACCCACCCAGCCTACGCCTAGAAAGGAATTGTCTTTTCCCATCATCCAGGATATTTTAAGGCAAGTGACTCCGTATGTCGCTGTGGGGTGTTCCGAGGCACTGGAGAGAAAAAAATGGGCCACCTGTCAACCTAAGAATGAAGACAGGACCTGCCACAGTCTGGACTGAAGCGTTGGGAAGGCTGCCTTTACCCCTCTCCGCGGCATGGGTAATGGAGGAGAGTGGGAAGGCCAGGATTGGTTTAATGTGGATCATGGATGCCCTGAGCTCAGAGGGTGTGGGGCTTCCTCATTCCTATTCCTGGGAGGGTGGATTGTGGGTGGACGGAGCATGGACAGACCACCTGCTGACTACCCTCTGTGATCCCAGGGGGCAGACTCTCCTTGTGCTTCCTCTGGGGACTAGAAGCTGGACCAGGCGATATTCAGTCCCGTCACATCTCAGCTCTGGCATTTTGAGTTTACGTTTCTCTTGTGGGCTTGAACAGTCAATGGTTCCTAGGTCCTAGAGAGACAGAAGAACATGTTGGAAAGGACAACTCTGAGAATCGAGAGCAGCACAGTCCGGGATGGTGGGCACCCATCAGTCTACCCCATCTCTACCCTTCCTGGCTCAGGCCCTGCCTGTGCAAGTCAGATACGGGCTCTGGGTTGAGCCTCCAGCGGTGATGGGTCTGTTCATGTTCGCACAATGATCTGCAGTAACAACCACTACAGTTTGAGAAGGATAAGTATTAATTTTCTTTGAACGTCTGGTAGAATGTCTCTGAAACGACATTTCAGAGCACAGCCACCCCACTTGCCTGGGTGCCTGACCTGCAGTCTATTACATGAGAAAGAAAGAAGTTTCCGCCTCGCGTAACGCACTGTTCTTTGGGCGTCTTTGTTACAGCACCTTGCCCTGCACCTTGACTAATGCAGCAAGCTACCCTTGACTTCAGAGTCCCACTCTGTGATTTCCTAACCCCATGTCCTTGGGCGGGTGACTTCACCATTCTGGGCCTCAATTCCCTCCACTGGTAAATTGGAAGTATCGGCATCCATCTTGAAGGGTTTTGAGAATTAGAATAAAGCATGTAAAGAATCTTCGGCGGTGCCAGGCACGCGGCAGGGTCGCAGCGCAGTTACACTGTAGGAATGACGGCTCGCGCAATAACGACTGGTCTTTCGCAAGCTCGGCCGCTACGAACGTATGATTCTTCTCTTTGAAGAAAACTTACCTTTCCAGAGAGGTGTGTGCCACTCAGTCCTGCCCCTCCCCATTCTCCTGCCCTCCTAAGCTCTTCATTCCATCGCACCTCACCTACACCCCGATCCTGATGCCAGACAAGTTATGACCTTAATCCCATCCGCATGTCTTTCCCCAGCCTTTTCCCAGTTCATCTTCCAGGCTCTGTTCAGGTAGAAATCTTGTCTTTTTTTCCCTGACTACTCCCTGACCCACTCTTTTCACCCTTCTGCCCAACTTCATTGACTTAACTCACTTTGGCTTGACTTCATCAACCCGGCAACTTAAGGTCTGAGCTGACTCGTTTCTGCCACCTGCTCCTCTCCCTGTTTTTCCCTTTACTGATACCCCCTTCTATCTCATCCTCATTTCCTTAGCACAACTTCTAGTCCACCTTGGCTGGAAATCACAGACGAGTCTGCCTGGAAAAGCTGCCAGCCGCCGAGCACCGTGCCGCGAGCTGCCTTGCTCTAGTTGTATAGACATCAGACAGACATACTCAGAGGCACAGGCTTTGGGTCAAATCCTGACACAGCTCTCCTGCGTTCCAATCCTGGCCCTGCCATGCTTTAAGAACATGGTCGTGTCCAAATTGCCTCATTTGCCGCAGGGTTCCTTGCTGCGATATAAGGAAAGATGGGCTGCTGAGGCTTAAAAGATGCAAGGCATTAAAATACTTAAAATAAAATAGGAAATGGAAGAGATTTACAACTGATACAATAGAAATACACAAAAAAAGGGGCGCCTGGGTGGCTCAGTCGGTTGAGCGTCCGACTTCGGCTCAGGTCACGATCTTGCGGTCTGTGAGTTCAAGCCCCGCGTTGGGCTCTGTGCTGGCAGCTCAGATCTGGAGCCTGCTTCCGATTCTGTGTCTCCCTCTCTCTCTGCCCCTTCCCTGCTCATGCTCTGTCTCTCTTTCTGTGTCAAAAATAAATAAACATTTAAACAAAGATCTGAATAGACCAATTACTAGTAAGGAGATCAGTCATCAGTAATCAAAAACCTGCCAACAAACAAAAGTCCAGGGCCAGATGGCCTCACTGGTGAATTCTACCAAACGTTCAAAGAAAATTAATACTTATCCATCTCAAACTCTTCCAAAAAATAGAACAGGAGGAAAACCTTCCAAATTCATTTTATGATGCCAGCAATACCCTGATATGAAAACCAAACAATGATGCCACAGAAAAGAAAATTACAGGCCAACATCCCTGATGAAAATAGCTGCAAAAATCCTCAGCAAAATACTACCCTGTTTAATTTTACAATCGACTGAAAGGATCGCCTCTATGATCACGTGGGATTTATTGCAGGGATGGTTCAACATCCCCTAAATCAGGCCGTGTGATATACCACATTAGCAAAAGCAGAGGACCAAAATCACATGATCGTCTCCATAGATGCAGAAACAGCATCTGACAAAATGCAGCATTCACAATAAAAACTCCTGTCACTCTTTGCAGATGAAATGCTATTATACAGAAAACCCTGGAAAGTTCGTCAGATAACTGTTAGAACTGATAAGCAAGTTCGGTAACGTTGCAGGATACAAAATCAATGCCCTAAGATCTGTTGCAGTTCTGTACGCTAAAGTATAGGAAAGAGAAATGAAGAAAACAATCCCATTGACAATTGGCTCAGAAAGAATAAAAAAGCTAGGAATAAATTTAACTCAGAAGGTGAAAGACCTATATGTTGAAAAGCACAAGACATTAATGAAAGAAACCCAAGACAACACAAGCAAATGAAAAGATATTCTGTGCTCATGGATTGGAAGAATGAAGCATGTTAAAATGTCCATACTACCTACCAAAACGTACAGTTTCAGCGCAAGCCCCATCAAGGCGCCAATGGGATTTTTCACAAAAACATAGAACAAACAATCCTAAAATGGCTGTGGAAGCATAAAAGACTCCAAAGAGCCAAAGAAATCTTGAGAAAGAAAAACCAGGCTAGAAGCATCATGCTCCTTGACTTCAAACTATGTTTCAGAGACGTAGTCATCAAGACAGTATGGTATTGGCATGAAAACAGACACATAGATCGGTGGAACAGAATAGAGAGCTCGGAAATAAACCCGTGCGTATATGGTCAGTTAATTTGCGACAGAGGAGCTAAGAATATACAACGGGGAAAAGACAGTCTCTTCAATAAAGCGCCTTGGGAAAATTGGACAGCCATGTGCAAAAAAAAAAAAAAAAATGTAACTCACCTGCTATCTCACACCACACACAAAAATTTACTTAAAATAAAGACAAATACCTGAAACCATAAACTTCCCAGAAGAAAACACAGGTGCCAAGCTTCTTCCCATGATTTTTTAAATCTGATACCAAAAGCAAAAAAAAAAACCAAAGCAAAAGTAAACAAACAGCACCGTATCAAACTAAAAAGCTTTGGCACAGCGAAGGAAACCATTAACAAAACACAAAGGTAACCTGTGATGGAGAAAATATTTGCAAATCCTAGTTTTCTCAACTATATGGAGCTAATATCCAAAATGTATAAAGAACCTGTACAACTCAATAGCAAAAAAAAAAGTTAAAAAACAAAAACCAAAAAACCCACACAATCTGATTTTACAATGGGCAGAGAGGTGCCTGAGTGGCTCAGTTGGCTGAGCGACCAACTCTTGATTTGGGCTCAGGTCATGATCTCAGGGTCATGGGGTTGAGAGTCTGCTGAAGATTCTCGCTCTCTCCCTCTGCCCCTCTCCCATGTTCGCATGTGTGCATGCTATCTCTATATAAGATAAAAACAATAAAGTAAAAATGGGCAGAAGATCTGAATAGATATTTTTCCAAAGAACACATAACAGATGGCCAATAGGTACTTGAAAGGTACTCGACACTATTAATCATCCTGGAAATGCATATAGAAAACCTCAATGAGGTATCACCTCGCACATGTTAGAATGGGCATGATCAAAAAGATAAGAAATAACAAGGTTAGCAAGGAGGTGGAGAAAAAAGAACCTTGGTGCTCTCTTGGTGGAAATGCAAATAGGCATGGCCACTAGAGAACACATGATGGTGGTTTCTCAAAAAATTCACAATAGAAATACCATATGATCCAGCAATTACACTCCTGGGTCTTTGTTCAAAGAAAATGACAACGCTAACTTGAAAAGATATCTGAACCCCACCCCTCTGCAATGCTCACGACGGCAGTATTTAAGCAATAGTCAAGCTACGGAAGCAACTTAAGTGTCCACGACAGATGATTGTAGACATTGTGATATACACATTTGACCCTTGAACAATGCAGGGGTTAGGGACACCAGCCCCCTGTGTAGTCAAAAATCTGTGTATAACTCTTGACTCCCCCAAAACGTAACCACCAACAGCCTCCTGTTGACCAGAAGCCTTACCGATAACAGTTGATTGACACATATTTTGTATGTTATATGTATTATATACCATATTCTTAAAATAAAGGAAGCCAGAGAAAAGAAAAGTGTTATTACAAGCTCATAATAAAGAGATGATATGTCTATACTATTGTACTGTAAAAAAAATCCATGTATAAGTGGATCTGTGCTCAAATCGTCGTTATTTAAGGGTCAACGGAATACACAATGGAATACTATTCAGGCATTAAAAACAAATCTTGCCATTTGTGATGGCTTGGATGGACCTCAAGGGCGTTATACGAAATGAAACGAGTCAGACAGAGAAAGGCAAAACCCAGTTCGCAGATGTAAAGAACAGAATGGCGGTTGCCAGCGGTGGGAGATGGCGGGCAGGGGAAATGGTGATGGGGGACCAAAGCTAAAAAGAAAAAATACATTAAAAACAAACTCCTCAATGCAAACCCACGATAAAGTTAAAAGGCAAACTAGGAACTGGGTGACAAAATTTCTGCATAGCAGCTTAAATGTTATCTGGTTAAATGGAAGAAGCATTCTTTTTTTTTTTAATTTTTTTAAACATTTTTTTAATTTAATTCTTGAGACAGAGAGAGACAGAGCATGAACGGGGGAGGGTCAGAGAGAGGAAGACACAGAATCTGAAACAGGCTCCAGGCTCTGAGCTGTCAGCACAGAGCCCGACACGGGGCTCGAACTCACGGACCACGAGATCATGACCTGAGCCGAAGTCAGATGCTTAACCGACCGAGCCACCCAGGCACCCCGGAAGAAGCATTCTTATAAATAGACAATGAAAATTGGAAATAACCTAAATACCAACAATGGGGGACTGATGAAATAAATTATGGGCATCGATAAAACAAAATAAAAATATGTAGTCATAAAAAAGGAGCCCTTGGGGCGCCTTCGTGGTTCAGTCGGTAGAGCGTTCAACTCTTGATGTCTGCTTGGGTCATGATCCCAGGGGCGTGGAGCCTACTTGGGATTCTCTTGCTCTCTCTCTCTCTCTCTCCTACTGCCCTTCTCCTCCACTCAAACTCTCTCTCCCTCTCTTAAAAAAAAAAGCCCTTAAATAAATATATATAAATATAATATATATATATATAAATATATAATAAATATATTATATATAATACTTAGAACAATTTCTGGCATCTAGGAGTACTGAGAAGGTACTCAGTAGATTTTAGGGGGTTACCATTATCATGTCCCTGTCACCCCTTCTCCAGTATAATCTAGTCCTTATTATAGCAGTAGAATATGCAGTGAAAATCCAGAGCTTTTCGGAAACCCGTGGCTCAGAATTGGAGGAAGGAAAACTTGAGCAACAGCACCCACTCAGAGGGGCACAGCTACGGACAGACTCTTGGGCAGGTCAGTCTTCCCTGCCTAAAAACCTTCCTCTTCTCCCCTCTCCACACCCTCTCCTCCACTGCCTTCACTTTGCATGGCCTGGAACCCACCTTTCGGAGCTTCCTCTTTGCTAACAAGCATCCTTCCAGGATGCAGACCCTTCTGGAAGGGTTCCTTTCGCAGTGTATGTAAGTCCTTTCCTCAAGCATGGTAGTTTCATTCACAGTGAGAGCCTGGAACCTTGGCCAGCAGGGAAGGGAGGGAGGAAAGAGGTCGTTTGAGTACGAGTGTAGGCAGACGTGAGTCAGATGTCGCAGCAAGGAGCTGAGGGTGTCTCAGATGAGGGTCCTATCACCCAGAGTCTATGGAGAGGAGGGCGAGAAGTGCAGATGGCCAGAGACAAGTGCCTTTGATTTCAAAATGCCGCTTCAAACATGGTTCCCTTAAAGAGTAGGAAAGGAAAAGTTTCACATGGGGAAGGAAGGGTTGTAATGAAACCATCTCATTTCCTGCCCCTGCTCCTTCTACCCTGTCCTCTCTACCCACTCTCCACCCAACCACATCCTCAGCCCTGTCTGACCCTCAATCTGAAACCCACTGTGGGGTTTTGATTCTCTTTTATTTGTTAGAGTTAGCATCAGACTTTTCCCAGGTTCAGAGTCAGTTCTTAGATGCCAACTCAACTACCAGTCTTCCTGCCTGGATTTCATCTCAATCCCTTTGCTTTCTCTTCTGATATGAGCCTTTCTCAACCCCTGGCAACCATGGGAGTCTGCTGAGCTGGGTCATCCGTCCAAAGCTGATGGCCATCTGCTTCTGGACTTGCCAACCTGTCCAGGTGAGCATCTGTCCTGGTCATCGCTCTGGATGCGTCTCTCTCTGGACACAGACGGGGTGGTGTCTGTCCCAGGACCTGGGATAAGAGGCATCCTCTTATTGTCTTCCTTTCTCCTAAACTAGATGGCATCTGCCACCCAGGACCAGTGGCTCTGGCTGGTTCTTTAAATACTTTATTTTAGCTGCATTAGAGCTTAGATGGATTTTGCCATTATTATTGCTATGACCAGTGAAGTTAAGCACTAAGCATATTACTTCTTTAGGGAAATAATGCGAGCTCCAAACAACCAACTTAAAAGGAACTTTGAGAAACCACTCACATTAAAGGAACTTTTGAAAGACTCTCTATGCACCTATTTACAAGATTAGGGAGCAAGTACAGATCATTCGACGGGCCTTGGTGTTATTTCTGTCCCCACGTAGCGTGCAATTAGCATTCAATCCACATACTAACTTCACCCAAGACCAGAAGCTGAAATATAAATACCACTCAAGCGAGGTTATTTAGATCCTCAATCAGATCGACCCGATCTAAGCCAATTATTTTTTCCGGCGGAGTTAATTAGAATGTGTCTAAAATGAGTGAGATGTGAAAGGCAACTTTCCATTACTTATTCCTTTAACAGTTGCCTTAAAGCCGGAGTCTTGTCCTTAATTTCACATTACAAGTACCTTCTAGAAAGGATCAGGTCTACATGTAGCCTTTTAAAATTGAAACCAAATTACGTTCCTGATAATTTCAGCTGAAATATTAAATTGGGTAGAAAGTTAATCACACGTACGTAGGAAGAATTACAAGTGGGAAATACAAGTCCTAGGGAAGAAGCAAGGCTGGGAAAAGAGCAAGGATCGATCGCCACGGATTTTTGCTTCCCTCCCTTAAAAGCCTGAAGTGTTTGAATGAATCTAGAAGTGTGAGGGGCCTCTGTGCCGGCAGTTTTCCGGCCCACATCTGGCTTTTTGTTTGACATCAGGGTCATCCCCTAACCTCAAGTCACCAGCAAGATCACATCATCTTCCCCGCTCCCCAGACTTGCCGCCCGCGAAATGGGAGTACGCTCTCTTTTGTAGACTGGACTTTATGTTTCATGCTGTTCTGACCTCAGAACACTTCTGACTAATAAAAACACGAGAAGTTGCTTTCAGGGCAAACCCCTCATTATTTATTGCTCAAAAGCGAAAAATTATAAGACAGAAAGAGGCAAAAAGCAAGATCAACGATCCATCTGATCTTGAACTAGAAAGGACACAAAGCATATGCTCGCAAAGGGCTGCCTTTTCCATTCTCGACTTTGTACTGCAAGAATCCAATGAGAAGTGCGAGACCACCAACGACCCCCCCTCCCCGCCCCCCAATCCTGAGTGTGGGTCTTAAACCCCTTTTCTTGGCCTTTTCTCATGGAAGGAGAGGTTCTGAATGCAGATTTCTGTTTTAAAGCCCAAGACACGCTTTAAACATCTTCGTATAGTGTGTGAAGGAGGTGTGTGTGTGTGTGTGTGTGTGTGTGTGTGTGTGTGTAGGAGGGAAGGGAAGGGACGGAGATTGTGGTGTATATCTCGGAGAGATGTAGTAAGCTATTTTCTGTCTTCCAGGAGCTCCCCATCTAGGCTCAGCTGTGCAGAAAATGACTTGGGTGCACGTAGGATACACACACATGGGGTACACACAGGTGGGCTGGGACCCACAGCAGCTCTGCAGGGCTTGATGGATGTGAGCACCTGGCACCAAAGTGCCGGTCCAGAGGAACTTTCCAGAGGAGGAAAACTTTCAACAGATGTAGAAGAGAGGGGTCTTTTAAGGCAGAAAGAGCTTCGGAGATAGCTCCAGGGATTCTGGTTACAAGAAGGGTTTTTTTTCCCTCTTATTTTTAACTAAAAAGTCTATGACATTAAAAATATCATAGGGGTGCCTGGGCGGCTCAGTCGGTTAAGTGTCTGACTTCAGCTCAGGTCACGATCTCACGGTTCGTGGGTTCGAGCCCCGCGTTGACCTCTGTGCTGACAGCTCAGAACCCGGAGCCTGCTTTGGATTCTGTGTCTCCCTCTCTCTCTGCTCCTCCCCCACTCATGCTCTGTCTCTCTCTCAAAAATAAATAAACATTTAAAAAAATTAAACAAAAAGAATATATCACAATCTCTTTATCCATTTTACTACTGATGGAGATTCGAATTGTTTTCAGTTTAGGGCTCTGAGATGAAGACTGTCACAGTGAACACTCTTTTAGATATTTCTTGGTGCACGTAAATGTGCATTTCTCTAGACTGTGTGCCTCGGAGTGGAATTTCTGGGTCTACAATAAGATTTTTTTAAAAATCCGGCAAGATGCAGTGGACAGAACAAAGCTGAGCGGGAGAGACCTGGGTTGGGGTCCCACCTCCTCCTCTCTGACGGGCCCGAGATCTTGTCTTAAAGCCCATCACAGAGTCCTTCCTCATCGATGAGGACACCAGCAGAGCGGGCCCTGCAAAGTCACTGTGATTTCGCATCATCCCGAGGAACCCGTTCCCGATCCCACTTCCTCCTCCGGCTCCTGCTCCATTTTGCCCCTTCAAACTACCCCGAAGAGGTGTCAACGTCCACGGCGTCCCACGCTCTTGAACTCACCCCAACCAGGCCTCTGTCCTCACCACTCCGAGGTTGCAATGACCCACATTGCCAAGGCTCTAGGTCAGTGCTCAGACCATGCCTCTCTCGGACACTTAGCAGCATGTGGTGTTTCTTAAGACGCCCCCTTCGCGTGGCTCCAACGATGTCACAGGCTCGGATGTCCTTCTCTTTCTCTGGCCCTTCTTGCTCAGACTGTTTTTGCTGGTTCAACCCCTTCCCCAGACCCGAGGTGTCACAGAGCCCCGGACCCAGACCTTTCTGTCAAGCCTCACTCACTAGATGACCTCCTATGGGATCATTGTTTCCAGTACTGTCCCCATGCTGCTGAGTATTTACTCATCTCCTGCCCAGACCTCTTTCTTGACCTCCAGACCCATCGATGAAACTGCCTACTCCCCCGTCTCCCCTTGGGTAGCTGCTGGTCACGTCGGACCTCACGCAACCACGATCCTGACATTCCCTCCCCAAAGTAGCAACTTGGGTAGGCATTCCTTTCTCAGCTGACGACAACTGGACACTTGCAGATGCTCAGGCGGAAGCTATGAACTCACTCTCCACATCTGGGCTCCTGGGTCTTGCTGTCCCTCCCCACATCGGGTCCGAGTGCAAATGCAGTCGGCTCCCCCTTCCACGTACATCCAGGGTCTGACCACCGCCTTTCGAAGCAAGCCAACCCCCATCTCTCACCTGGGTCGTGGCAGGAGCCTGCTTAGTGGTCTCCCCACTCCTGCCCTTGCCCACCCACTCTCCCCACAGCACCCAGTCTCGTCTGAACGCAGCAGGGGAGCGATCCTGCTGAGATGTGATGCCCTCCAGTGAGTCCCAGCTCACTGCAAGTACGCACCTATGTTCCTACAGTGACCTGAAGGACCTGTGGCCTCTTGGCCTCATCTCCCCTCCGGGCACACTGGTTCCTTCAAGAACAAACCAGGCGCTCTCCATTTTTCTCATTTATTACTTATTGGCTGTCTCTCCCCGCCAGGATATCAGCCCAGTGAGAGGGGGAAGTTTTGTTTGGTTATTCAACGCTCTCTGGAGGCGGTGGCCACCTGGAACAAGTGGGCTGCAGATGCCGAGGAGACGTTAGCGGGCGTAGAAGGGACAAGACGTTCCACGCAAGAGTCTCGGGGTAGAACGCCGACAACAGTGCCTCACGCACAGAGCAGCTGTCAGTCAAAATGTACTAAGCGAACGAGGGAACGAGTACGTGAACAAGTGAAAGAACAAGTCAACGAATCGCTGACTGAAGAGATGATGTTCACGAAAGAACCCAAGTCAGAGTGGGCGCCAGGAACACGGGAGTTTCCTCAGCGTTTCCCTCGGTCACTTGGGAGAGACCTGGAGCGTCACACGCCCGAGGTGGAACTGCTGTTTGTACACAGGGCAGCTCCCGGGGAGCCGGGCGAGGCCTGCAGTGTCCGTCCTGCTTCCTGAGTGCCTCGGATCTTTCTAGAAGCAAAACTTCCAGAAGTGGCTGTCTGAGGAGCAACTGCTCCCACCCACCTTAGCTGGCCGGCACTTCTCAGCTCCAGTCAGCACGGATTCTGATGGTGAGGAGTGTGCTTAAAGAATGACAGGGAGGCGTAACCGGCATTTGGTGGTTCTAGAGCAGTGAGAGCGTGCGTTCCATATCCGCCAGGGTGATGAGGAACAAGGTCAGAGGGATACAAAACCACCTGCCAGGCTCCCCGGAGTAGACCGTCCCATCCCTCGGGTAACACGACGAACGCATCCGCTTGGGCAGCACTTTGCCTCCCGTGTGTCCCCACGAAGTTCTCGTCGCTGAAACCGTGTGGCATTGGCACATCTGTCCTACAAGAAGGCGTCCTGACCGCGGCGTTCCGTCCGCGCGACGCTGGCTTGGAGAACAGTTCCTGCCGTCCAAGGGAAATACGCGCGTGGGGACGGCTGGCAGGCAGGGCTGGTAAACGTTCACAGAAGAGAGCAGCTAGCGGAGAACGCTCTCGATAGCTGAATTCACGCGGGAGAGCCGGACTCTCCGCATGGCGTTAGGTGAAAGGGGGTATTGCCGTCAAGTCAGAACGCGGCCTCCGGCTCCCCCCAAGGATCTAGTTTCCTGAGGGAAGCCAACACAAGAGCACCACTCGATCTGGTTTCTTGGGGCCCAGGAAGGGTGACCCCACCCGATGCCGGGAAGCCTTCCTACTCCATCACCGGTTCTTGCTGGTGGCTCTCAGTTGAATCTGTGGTCCAAGCCAAGAAATAGGCCTTAGGGACACCCCGCCCTTCAAGAAAACCACAGGCCTCCCAGGAAGTCTTTGCGTTGTGCCCCTGCCCGTTGGAGCATTGGAAATGGGCTCCAGGGAGGCACGGGAGGGTCTGGAAGGTTCTGGAAGGGTCTGGAAGGTGGATGTGAGTTGGCTTCAGGCAAAGGACTGCCAGCACATGCATTGCACTCTCCGACGTGCAGCCTCGGAAGCCCGGGGCTGCAAGGACCGTACCCCCCTCTAGTCCACTGGGTTGAGCCCCATCCTCTCCTCCCAGGAGGAAATGGAGGCCGGGGCTGTCAAGGGCATCACGGAAGGACACAAGCGGTGACAGAACCGAGACTGGAAACCCACCGTTACTCAGTTGGTCAAGCTCTGTCTTCTACACAAGCTCCACGCGTGGCCCAACGGGAGGAAGTTGCATGCGCGTGCCCATGTGCACGCACGTGTGTGACGTGTGTGTGTTGTGCCCGGCACTCGCCCAAGCCAAGTCTCTGCTCTCAACTGAGGAACGGGAGCAGAGCAGAGAGATTCAGAAAGCTACAGATGCCCAGCCAGACATTCCAGTCTGATTGGCTTGGCGTGGAACCTGGGCCGCGCCATTTAAACAAATCTCCTGAGGTGATCCTACACGTACAGCCAGGCCCAGGGACTCCTGGACGAAATGACCACCGAGCGTCCATCAACCCAAGCCTTCCGGGATGTGTGACTCCACGGGGACAAGCTCCCGTCCATCCTGCCTGGAGCTTGGCCGGGGGAGGGCAGGCCTCACGGGGCGATTCCAGCATCCCCTTCCTACCCAAGCCCCTTTCCGCCAGAGATCTTGTGCTGTCCCCTGGCTCCTCGGAGCCACCTGTACCCCACAGGGTTCTACCAGGGCCCAATCTTTGGGCAGGCCTTTCTTTTGCCCTTCTTGGAAATGATTCGCTCCAACCTCCGAGGAGACTTGGCTAATCTCTGAATGATGTTAAGGGCTGAAATTGGCTTGATATGTGACCCTTCTCATATAACCCTCTGTTGTGGCTTGAATTGCGCCCCACCCCGCCCCCCATTTCCTATGTTGAAGCCCTACCGCCTCAGAATGTGACCTTATCTGGTGTCTTAGTCAGCTCGGGCTACGTAACAAATTTGCACGGACTGGGTGGCTTATGAACAACGGAAATTTATTCCTCACAGTCCTGGAGGCTGGAGGTCCACAATCAGGGTGTCAGTGCGGTCACCTACCGGTGGGGACCCTCCTCTTGGCTCCTAACCAGCGCCTTCTCACTGTGTCCTCCCGTGGCAGAGGGGGGAGGGAGCTGTGGGGTCTCTTCGATAAGAGCATCAATCCCATCATGAGAGCCCATCCTCATGACCTGAGCACTTCCCGAAGGCCCCACCTCTTAATACCGTCACTTTCAGAGGGTGGGATTTCAACATACGGGGTGGGGGGGCCCAAATATTCAGACCATAGCATTTGGAGACAAGGTCTTTAGAGAGGTCATCATGACGGGGTCATTAGGGTGAGCCCAATGACAATGGGTCTGGCATCCTTATAAAAAGGTGAATTTGGAACCAGACATACACACGGGGAGGAGGCCGTATGAAGATCAAGCCGCGTACAAGGCCTGGGACAGACGCTTCCCCCACAGCCCTCCAAGGATGGAACCCGGCCAACACCTTGATCTTGGACGTTTAGCCTCCAGGACCGGGAGACAATAATGCTCTGTTGTTTCAGCGCCCCCAGCCTGTGGCACTTGGTCACGGCAGCCCAGTAGGAGACCAGTGCCCTTCTACAAGGCTCGGGCCGCAGCGCCCAGCACAGGACAATGGCCTTTGCCAAGTGCTTGTTGGCCGTGCCTCGCCTGTCCCTGTCTCACTGCATTGCTACCGTCTAGCTCGCTTACCTTGTCAAGCTCTTGCTGTTTCAAGAACTCAGTGCGTAGTTTGGATTGCAGCAACAAGGGGAAGGACTTGAAGTCTGTTCTGTCACCAACAGAGATGCTGGGGTTATAAAGGTGAAGGGTGTGCCTCATGCCCCGTCGGAGGTCACCAGGGGGCCAGGAAGGTAAGAGACCCAGCGGGGTGGGTCTCCATACACCGGGTAGGTGCTACGAGAGGTCACTGGCCGTGGGGGGCCAATAAACAGACTTCTCTGGGAGCTCGGAAGGTTGGTCAGCATTAGCCAGATGGCAAGGTCTGAGGGGTCATCGAATTTATTCCTGGACTGAGAAGTGTCAGCGCCCAGACCGGAACCCAGGGCTCCTGGCTCCCACTGCCGAGCCCCGTGTGCTCTCTGG
This sequence comes from Neofelis nebulosa, assembly GCF_028018385.1. NCBI lineage: Eukaryota > Metazoa > Chordata > Mammalia > Carnivora > Felidae > Neofelis > Neofelis nebulosa. The sequence continues at coordinate 1,301,463 of NC_080794.1, read as the reverse complement.
GAGCCTGGGCTTGGTGGGGAAGCCGAGTCTGCCTCCAGCTCTCAGGCTGGCAGTTCACTGGGTGCGAGGAGCCCAGGTGAGGTGGGGGATTCCGTGTGGGCACAGGGAGCCTCTACTCTGTCCTCACACTGCCGTTCTAGGTCTGACCTGAAGTCTCCGAAACTATATGGCTGGGGCATCACAAACCCATTCATCCTGTGGGCAAAACAAGGCATAGAACCTGGGCCTTTAGGAGACTCTTGGTCAGAACCAGGTCTCTGGTGGCCATTAGTCAGTTGAGCAGCGGTGCCTTAAAGGTTTGTGACGTCCACTTGGGCTCTTCTAGGGGTAAAATGATGACACCTTCCTGAGTAGCAGATAATCGAAACTTAATTCCCACTTCGATTTAGCGGACAGTCAAAACCACCTCCCTCCCCCGCTTTTCTGCTCCTACACTGGGCTCTCCACCTGGGACCCCACAAAGCCATGATGCCTGACTTACCAACCCTTGGAGAATAGAGAAGTGTCAGCGCCTTCATATACCCTTGATGCCTTATTTTTTGTGCATGGCAATGAAAGGGGACAGATGTGATTATTTCCTGAGAGTCTAAGGAACATAGCCAAGGTCGTGTTGCCACGGTGGGGAAAAAAAAAAAAAAATCCACCCAAGTTGCTTCTCTTTGTCCTTGAAGCAAACCCTTGAAGTCCTAGGCTTTGACATCAGTAAACCATAAGCCATTTTTCTGGTTTCCTGAATGCCTAGAAAAGTAATTAAGCTAGACGTGATCAATAAGAAAGGCTGAGGCCAAGCGAGTGAACCTGACTTTCCTCCCACACTCTGCACCTTCTCCCGCTGGTGAAGCAGCTTCGTGGATGGTTTTCCAGCTCTTCCCCCCCCCCCGTCTGCTCCCCCCCTGCAGACCCCAGCCAGGGAAGGAACTTGCTCTGGGAGGCTGCCCACTTGGCCCTCGAGAACAGATCCCGACTACCTGATGCCTTGTTTTCAAGTGCTTTAGCCTGCAAGGGGATAAAGGGAAAGGCAGAGGGTGAGAGATGTACCCTCACAGGGGAGGAGAACTTGGATTATCCATGCACAATAGAGAGATTGTGGATCACTAAGGGGGAGCTGGGAACCAGGCTATGTTCCCTTTAACGTCTTTTCGCCAGTTTTTACTATTTTTATTTTTTTTAATGTTTGTTTATGTATTTATTTGAGAGAGAGAGACAGAGACAGAGACAGAGACAGAGCACAAGCAGGGAAGGGGCAGAGAGAGAGGGGGAGACACAGAATCCGGAGCGGGCTCCAGGCTCCGAGCCGTCAGCACAGAGCCTGACGCGGGGCTTGAACCCATGAACCCTGAGATCATGACCTGAGCCAAAGTTGGATGCTTAACCGACTGAGCCACCCAGGCGCCCCTACTATTTTTATTAAAAAAAATTTTTTTTAATGCTTATTTATTTATTTATTTATTTAGAGAGCGCAAGCAGGGGAGGGGCAGAGAGAGAGGGAGGCACAGAATCCGAAGCAGGCGCCAGGCTCCGAGCTGTCAGCACAGGGCCCGACGCGGGGCTCGAACCCACGAACCATGAAATCATGACCAGAGCCGACGTGGGACGCTCGGCCGCGAAATCCAGGCGCCCCCTTTACTATTTCTGAAATGCTACTTTCATCATATCCCTCTTTTGCCCAGAAACCGCCCCCCCCCCCCCCGCCCCGGTGGACCCAACCCATTGCCCGCAAGTTACAACTGCATAGTACTTTCCATTTGGAAACTCTCAGGCAAGGAATTTCCCCCTGCCTGGGAGGCCCCCCAGGTCAGCAGAGGGTCAATCACTCAGTCTTGCACCCTGGTCTCCCAGGCTCCTCTGCTCCTGCACGCTCGCTCAGAGTCCTGCTTGCTCATGCAAATGTCCATCTCCACCACTGGACTGAGGGCTCAGGGAGGGAAGAGTCTGCCTTATCTGGACTTATGTCCCCGGCACCCAGCCCTGCACCAGCCCAGAGTGAACGCACCAGGGCCTGCAGAAATGAATGCAGCGGCTCCTTCCTCTGGGCTTCAAAGCCTGTCACAACGTAGCCCGAGATCACTTCCCAACCGTGTCCCCACTTTCATGAGCCTGCGCAAACCCTCTAACCGGCCAGGCTGAGCTATGTTTCTATTCCTTGAACAAGCCACTCTAATTCCCACCTCTGCCCTAATGTACTCCCCTTTCTGTTCCCTGAATTCCTTCCCGGTCCGAAAGCCATGCTTGTGGGCCCCTCCGCCACTTGGTCCCCTGGGCGCCGTGCCCCGCCGCAGGCACCTGCTGTCCACCGGCAGTGGCCCTTGGAGTAAACCACAAATAACAGTTACCGCTGCCACGCCCTCCCCGGTTTTCCGAGCCTACGGGGTGGTTCGTTCTCTCTCTGTGCCAGACGGTTTCCCCAGTTGGGGGCCAGGGCCCTTCTTCCTCCACCACCAGTGTCTTACATCACGTGATCACTGGGTCCCAAATGGTAGGTGGTCTAAGAATCACCGACAAGCAGAGGGAAAGCGTAGATTCCACTGCGGTAGCTCGAGGCAGGAGCCCAGGAATCTGGATTCCCTCTGCTGTTTTATTTCCACGCCAACCTTCCAGGGTGTCGCAATAAATAACAGCCTTGCGGGGGCGCCTGGGTGGCTCAGTCAGGTAAGCCTCCGACTCCTGATTTCAGCTCACGTCATGATCTCACTGTTTGGGAGTTTGAGCCCTGCGTGGGGCTCTGTGTTGCTAGTGCAGAGCCTGCTTGGGATTCTGTCTCTTTCTCTCTCCCTCTCTCCCTGTCCCTCCTCCCAGCCCTGCACACACACACACACACACACACACACACTCTAAATAAATAAATACATAAATAAATAAATAATCTTTTTTAAGAAACCCAGCATTGCTGGGGCCCCTGGGTGGTTCAGTCGGTTAAGCGTCTGACTTCAGCTCAGGTCATGATCTCGCCGTTCAGAGATCGAGCCCCGCGTTGAGCTCTGTGCTGACAGCTCAGAGCCTGGAGCCTGCTTCGGATTCTGTGTGTGTGTGCACGTGTGTGTGTGTCTCTACCCCTCCCCCACTCACATTCTCTCTCTCTCTCTCTCTCTCTCTCAAAAATCATAATAAAATAATAAACATGAAAAAAAGTAACATACAACAGCATTGCCATATTCAATAACTGTTTGCTGATGATCAGACTTATGGGACCACACCTGCACCTCCTTTCCCAGCGTGCTGGCTCATAAGCCGTGTTTCCATTTTCTAGTCCTGTTGGTGGAGGGTTTGCTTCAAGGCAGAAGTCATGAGAGCAGGTGCACACCAAAGCTTCAGAGCTCCGGCGAGCAAGGCATGGGGGTGTGAGGCAGGGGCTGGGGCTGCCCATAGTGGTCGGCGGGCTCTCGGGTCCTCACCGGGCACTATTCGTCTCTTTGGCTCTCTTGTTCTCTTCCCCGCCTTTCCACGGGCTCCTACTTCTCAGCCACAAGGATGAGCCTCCGCCTCGGCCTCCGTCTCAACCCACCGCCGCTGCTTGACGACACGATCCGCATTCACGTCCCCCCTGCCCCCAACCCCAAAGCTGCTCTCTCAGGGGTTGTCTGCAGTGGGCACCCTGATGGGGCAGGTCAATGGCCAATGGGCACTACCTGACAGATGGCGGTAAGGGTCTGGTCCCCGTGACATCGCTGGATTGGGATGATCTCCTGCATGTGGAACTCAGGCTTCTTCTCCCAAGTCCCCAGGCGCCGTGCGCGGCGGGGTCACCGGATCCAGTGGTCCGGCCCTGTGCCCTTGTCCTGCGGGAGTCTTTACCAGCATCTGCCCCGCCCCCACCCCGAATCTCTCCACTTCAACATCACTTCCTCCTGAACCGAGGCGGCCCACCAGCCCTCTCCCTGCGCATGCTTTCTCCAGGTCAGTCCATCCCATGCTGGGGCCTCCCCGAGGCCCGTGTGGGGAAAACACAGCCCCGTACTCAGCAAGTCGAACTGTTGCTCCCGGCATTTCTCAAAAGTGAGGGTTACCGTGCACATCTCAGACAAGATTTGGGGAAACCTGAAGGCTCGGGGTTGAAAAGCACTCAGAGTTTATCTAGTAAGAGCCACCTGTGTTAAAGACAACAACAAAAAACAACCAAAAGCAGTATCACTGTGTAGTGTCTTCTAAGCAGTGTTCGAGGTCCCTTAGATGCATAAACCCATTTGACCTTCAACACCAGCCTTCTGAAGAGGAGTATTGTTACCCCATTTCGCAGATGAGGACACTGAGGCCCAGACGGGTTAAAAGGACCTGCCCCAATCCTCTCAAACACTGCCTCACAGAGCCAGAGTTCAAGTCCAGAGAGCCTTGCTTCGCATTACAAGAGGCCTGAGGTCAGAATCTAATTGACCTAATCAAACGTGACCCAATCAGGGACCTGAGCTTATAGGTCCCTACTCGGTCCGATCCCACCCACCTCATTCGCCTCTGCGGGCTGTTCATACGCTGTATTCGTCTTTGCCCTTCACCTTGGTCGCACTGACTTTTGTAAGCTTTTCATGTTTCCACGTCCCCTCTGGCCACAGGAACTTTGCACATGCTGTTTTCTTCCCGAAACACTCTTCCCCATCCCTTTTCCTCCAGTAACATCATTCCTTCTCCTGGATGCTACTGAGTATCTTATTGACAGGTTAGGGCAAACCTCCCTCACGCAGCCTGGAGCGGAGTTATAGCCTCAAATCTGCCATGATAACTCAATTAATATCAGCTTCTCCCACCAGACTAAGCTGCAGGAAGAGGGAGTACAGTCTGCTTACCCTTGATCTCCAGGGGCTGGCCCAATACTCGGCTCCATAGATATTTGTCAGATAAATAACTCAATGGCTAGATGGACGGATCTCCTGAATCCCAAACTGTGTTTTCCTGGAATTCTGTGCTTTTTCCCCTTCCATTATAGCTGAGGAAAATAGCCCTAGTAACGGCACAAGAGCTTGATATTCCGTCTACTGGGTACAGAAAAAACATCAATTGCCTCTCTTTCTGGTTTAAATTTCCCTTTATTCTCTCTGTAAATCTAGAAGAGTATTCACATTTCATTAAATTGATTCAGATTGAATCTAAATGAGGGTTAAATATAATTTGCTGAATGCTATCAAGCTGTAATTCCTGTGTCTAAATAAAAAATAACAAACAGTTAGATTTGAGGCGATGGGTGAGATTTCATTTGGTAGTTTCAAATCCTCCACATTTGTTACACGTAATCAGATTTGCCACAGAAAGTATTTGTATGCTTTCTGTACTTGTGCTTAATTTCGACCCGGTTTCTCTGCAGATACGTTGTAGACGTTTATGACCCGGGTGCCTTGGGCGGGAAAGCGGGGTAAGGGAGGCGTGGGAGACGGGAACACGTAGCAATAGCTTCCTACAATGCACGACGCAGGGCGAGGCAGGCGGGATGCCTTTGGGATTCTGCACCGAGAGGCGCTCGTCACTCAAGTCCTTGCTGTGAAAGTCACCCGAGCCTACTTGTTATTGTTTGGTGAAAATCGCTCAGTGTTAACACAGTTCGATGCACTCAGATGCCAGCTCTGGGGCTGCTGTTAAATCTCCCTACTGGATACAGAGTCTCCTGTTAAAAAGCGATCAAAATAATCCTCAGGAACAGGTGGACGATAAATTAATGAACACAATCTTTTCCTTCAAATTGCGCCGGGGAAGAAATTAATTACTGGGCGAATGAGGAACAAAGAGGGATCCCCGCCTCCTGCAGCCTCTGAGCCCTCTGCTATTTTGTTCTCCCGAAATCTAATTTCCAGGAAACACTTCAGGGAAGTGCACATTGCCAGCATAAGAATTTCTTAGCGGGCGTGCTAATATGAACGCCATAATTCCATGGTAAAGAGATCTCACTCTGCTCTAAAGGCCTGGCACCGACAAGGATGATATTTCAGAGGGGCCCGCGGTTGGTTCCCAGACCCTGTTAATAACCGCCATACAGATTGGATGCCGACTGAGCTGGGGGATTGGACCCCCAGCAGGTAACTGTAGGTTTTATTTATAGGCCCAGACCCGGATAGATATGTACAAACACATAAAATCTTTATTTTCAATAATATAAATTCTATGCCTGCCTGGAATATAAATAAACTTTCCCAGGCCATCCGGCATCCTTTGCAGAAAGTGTGCAAGGTAGAACCCTCTGCAATGTCACTCCTGCAGCTATTTATAGGGTCCCCGCACTTGCTTGAGGCTGACTGATGGTGGCATGCCCAGCGACACTCAAGAGCATTGCTGCCCGCCCCCCTGAATCACCCCTCTCAGGAGCCCACGCGCTGTGCTCCCTTCTCCTCCTTTCCTGGCCTGGATCACAGGAAACAGGACGGCTGCTTCTCTGGGGTTCGGGGCAGATGCAGCCAGGGGCCGCTCGGCCCCTTAGGGGAAGGGGAGGGCAGTCATGTTTGCTGGGCCCTGGCCACGAGCCAGGCCTGTGCTGGGCGCCATATAATGAATTCTCTGGACAAACTATGAGGCTAGCAATTGCCATCCCTGGCCCGAACATGGGGGAAACGAGACTCAGAAGTTCGACTCCTTCTCTCCGAGGCAGACGGCTGATGCCCCGCTAATAGAAGCCAGATATGCCTGACCCAGGTATGCCCCACCCTGACCATTTGGTATTGCTGTCCAGTTAGTGCCCCTTGGTTTCCTTTATCCGCCTTGATTTTCAAGAGTCAAACCGGAGACAGATCCGAGCTGGGGAAGAAAGCAGGATGTGCTCCAGGGGCAGGGCTGGAAAGGAGGGGCGGGCTCTACCCTCCCAGGCTGCGCGGCCTCATGGGATACACGGAACCCCTCTTGTTGGAGGAGGTCATTGAGGGGACACGATGACCCCTTGATGCGAGAGAGCTGGACCTAGGCGGTCAGAGCCTCCTCACCCCCTCTCTGATCCTTGGAATGACCCTCTCTGTCTACCCATTCCCACAGTGGGAGCTGTTCCAAGGACGCAGCCTTGAGAGAGCAAGGTGTTGTTAAGACCATCTGGACGGTATCAGTGACCGAACCCCATTGAGACTTCTATATAAACCTTTAAGTCTCTGGCAGGCAAGTGCGGAGACCTACTTGTCTTGTGGCGCCCAAGACAGGCCTCGTAAGGAAGTCCCCTTGGGCGTTAATCCCGCCACCTGCCCATCTGGAGCGCCGGCTGTGTCTTTGGTCTTTCCTCGCCCTTCGTGCTCAGGGACCAGTTTGCAAACCAACACCTCTCAACCTCCTTTTCTGTTTCCCCACTGGTAAGGGGAGGACACTACTCCCGGTTCCCCGGGGCCGAACCCCCCCTGGCACGGTGGAGGTCCTTCCTCCCGGCCCTGCCAGATGGCCGGAGCGCTGGGTGCTCATCTCACTACCGCCATTTACAAGTCTTGCCCTGTTGGACAGATCATTTCATCTCTCTGAGCCTGGTTTCCTCGTCAGTGAGGTGAGAATTCACATCTTCCTCACAACTTCATATGTAGAGTAGTGGAAACTGGAGGCAATTAATTTGTCATTTGAAAATATAAGCCGTTGGCCGCCTGGGTGGCTCAGTTGGTTGAGCGTCCAACTCTTGATTTTGGCTTAGGTCATGATCCCAGGGTCGTGGGATCGAGCCCCACAATGTGCTCCGCACTGGGTGTGGAGTCTGCTTAAGATTCTCTCTCTCTCTCTCTCTCTCTCTCTCTCTCTCTCTCTCAGGGTGCCTGGTGGCTCAGTCAGTTAAGGGTCCAACTTCAGCTCAGGTCATGATCTTGAAGTTCGTGGGTTTGAGCCCCGCATTGGGCTCTGTGCTGACAGCTCATAGCCTGCTTGGGATTCTGTCTCTCTCTGTCCCTCCCCCACTTGCACTCATTCTCTCTCTGTCTCTCTCTCTCTTTCTCTCTCTAAATAAATACAGATTTAAAAAAGGATTCTCTCTCCCTCTGCCCCTCTCCCCTGCTCATGCTCTCTCTCTAAAATGAAAAAAAAAAAAAAAAAGAGAGGCCCCCGGGTGGCTCAGTCGGTTAAGCGTCCGACTTCGGCTCGGGTCATGATCTCACGGCTCGTGAGTTCGAGCCCCACTTCGGGCTCTGTGCTGAGAGCTGAGCCTGGAGCCTGCTTCCGGTTCAGCGTCTCCCTCTCTCTCCCTGCCCCTCTCCTGCTCCTGCTCCGTCTCTGTCTCTTAAAAATAAATAAAAGTTAAAAAAAAAATGTTTAAATGCAAAACAAGAAGAAAATATTATATGAAAATATAAGCTGCCATGCAAACATAAGCCATGTACTGTGTTAAGGGGCTTAAAAATTATGAGACACAAACTTGTACCCATTATGATGGCTTCTGTAGAAAAGAAAACAACACAGTAAATAGCAAGTCCCGGACGTGGAGAAATTAGGACCCGAGCGCACTGTTGGCAGGAACATAAAACGGTGCGGCCGCTACAGAAAACAGCACGGAGGTTCCTCAAAAAAATTAAACGTACAATCACTTTATAATCCCGCAACTCCACTTCTGGGCACACGCCCAAAAGAATTGAGAGGAGATATTTGTGTACCTGTGTTCACAGCAGCCCTCTTCATGCTGGCTAGAGGAGAGGCGACCCCTGTGCTCCCCAGTGGAGGCATGGCTGAACGAAATGTCACCCGTCCACACAATGGGATGTTGTTCCGCCTTACAAAGGAAGGTGAATGTGCTTCATGTCACCGGACTGAGACTCTTCCACATGGGCTAGGCGGTAACGCGTACGTGATGCGTATTTCATCACCACGAAAAGTGAAAATGGAAAAGCAGGTGATGAGAAGGCCTGTCCTCCGGTGCTCACACCTTTCCTTGTCTCCTCCTCGCGGTCTCAGTCCGCTCTCGGCTGTCCCCGGCTCTACCTGCTGCTCTCAGCCAGGCCCAGCTTAGCCCCCGAGAGGCCCAGCCCCTCAACAGCGCTGTCCTGTCTTAGAGCAAACGATTGGGGCCCCAAGAAGGCTTTCTGAGGACAGCTCTTGAGGGTGGGAGGGAAATGGCCTTGGGGCTGGGCTCTGGGGCTCCCACTCTGCCCTTTCTTTGCTGGATCCCGCAGCCAAGCCCCTGGGCCTGGTGCAGCCTTCCGATCGCTGGCCTTTCAACCGGAGGCCATGACAGGAGTGACGCCTGAGAAGTCTCAGAACAGAGCTGTCACACGTAAGCGCCCAATGGGCGTCAGCGATTACCAATTACCGTTATGCATTTGAAGAGGGAGAAGGAACCGCTTCCTTGTTCCAGCTGCCAGAGGGAGGAGGAAGGCCCGGCTGGAAAAGTTCTGGTCACCTTCTCGTAGTCAACCCAGCGCCCAGCGTGTGACCGGCGGGACCGCGGTCTGCAGAGGGTGGTCTGCCTCACCCCACTTGGCGCCTGGAAGGCAGGGGAGGAATCCCATTCGTCTCCGGGAGCTTCCGGAATTTGTGACAACCTGCACCCCACCCCCACCCCCTACCTCCCGCACCACCTCGCCCGCCCTGGGGGAGGCTGCCCTGGACTCACAACTGACCGTGGCACCAAGGAGCAAGTGTCACCAGGGCCCCATGGATGGTGCTGGCATAACCACAGCCTCAGATCGAATCCCACAGATACGAAAATTGAGATTTATGCCAAGTTTACCTCATAGCTGGGTTCCATCGCTAAATCCAGAAGAAAGTGTTCCACGTTGTAAGTGGGTCAGAAGTTCAGGCTAAAATGCCAGCGTGTCGAATAGCTGACGCAGCCCGCAGAAGCTTCTCGGAGCGGCTGGCAGGTGAGAGAGGTAGGGCCTGGAGCATTATTTAGGAGCTGCAGTGCCCTCGTTCTGGAAGATTCACCTGAATGAGCAAGTGGCCGTTAAACGGAAGCGGACATTTTAGACTGAGAAGCAGGGCGCTGGGTCTGGTGAAGCCGGTGTGAAGGGGCCGCTTGGGGGGGCGGGGGCGGCGGGCAGGGTCATCTCTCCACAGCCTTTGCTGCTGTTAGTGGGAAGGAATTAACTGTGTGTTTGGGTGGAGTTGAATATGCTGTCACATAAATCAAGAACCAAGGCCTGGGGCCTAGAGCGACCCCCACTGTGTATTCGTCCCGGACTGCTCCTGATATCCCACACGGGGTGTTAACTGAGGCCAAACAACCCGGCTTTGGGTGATGGAGGAGGTGACCGGCCTGCTGGTGACAGAGAGTAAGACCCTATCCCCGGGAGTTAGGAAGATGGTTTTCTCCAAAGAGAGTGAGTATACACGTTCCAGAAAAGAGAGATTCCACAGCAGGACCTTGTACCTAGGCAAGTAGGCTTTGCCCACCAGCTGTAGATGCCACCCAGAATCTTCCGGGCCCCACCACTTTCTCCATCTGTCCTCAGGTTCCCATGGCCCTGTCCCGGCAGCCCAATCAGGTCTGCTTCAGGCTGAGTGAAATGGCCCAGGGAACCCCCTCAACACACACAGACACACAGGGCGTTTATAATCCCCAGCAGGCAGTTCTGAGGCATTTCTGGAGCTTCCATGGGTGGTCCCACAGCATTAGCCATGCTGTGGCCAGGGGGACAGCATATCCGTGGGTGGCATTCCCTCTCTCCTGTCCATGCACCTTCCTCTCCCTGCTCCCTTGGGTCCCAAAAGACCTCACGTCCGTCTCTGCTTTCCAGAAGCTCAGGCAGAGACACAGAGATGAGTTTTGTGAGGGGAACACTCTTTTCTCTTCGGGATCTTCATGGCTGTTGCTAACCTCGGAAGAGCTCGACTGTGCTTGGGGAGCTCCTGGTGGCGAAGGTAAATGGTCTCCCGCCCCAGAGGCAGCCCCAGAGCTCGCCAGGGGAGGAAGGGAAGGTACAATCCTGTTCTGCCACCTGCGAACGTACAACTTTGGGCAAATTGCTGAACCTCAGCTCGCCTGGAAAATGAAGACGATGTTCCTTCATTACCTGATACAATGAAGTAATTTTATGAAGTATTTAGCCTGGTGCCCAGTAACTGCTTAAGCAGTGGATATTCTTACGATCTTTTCTTTGGCTCTGGCTCCTCTGTTACAGAGACCCGAATGCATTTTAGATGCGGATCGTTCCGGGGCGCCTGGGTGGCTCAGTCGGTTGCGCACCTGACTTCGGCTCAGGTCATGACCTTGCAGTTCGTAGGTTCGAGCCCCGTGTCGGGCTCCGAACTGACAGCTCAGAGCCTGGAGCCTGCTTCGGATTCTGTGTCTCCCTCTCTCTCTGTCCCTCCCCCACTCGCACTCTGCCTCTGTCTCTCAAAAATAAATAAACATTAAAAAAAAAAAAAAGATTTTAGATGCGACTTGTTCCTTTGTTCTAGAAAACAACCTGACTGGGGAAGTCTCCAACCACTGTTCTTGGAGAAAGCCATAAAGAAACCCTAACCCAGATACCGCGGACTCGAGTGAGCTGTTTTGTTTGCTTGTGCAGTACAAATTGTTGGGCATGGTGAAGTCAGATCGCCTTCTCTGCAGATTTCTGCCTTGGGCCTGAGCGGTAAGGGGAGGGCAGCCCAGGGCAGATCGGTGGACCAAAGGAAATATCTGGAAACACAATCATGCCTTAGTGTAGGCGGAGATGGGAACGGACCAAGAGCTGAGGGAAAGCACTGCCTGGGGACACTGATGAGACACGGGGACAGACAGAAGCTTAGAGGAGGGCACTCGGGCTTTACTGTCCCTCTGTATAAGTACACGTCCATATACATGTGACATCACTGCTCGCCTCTGGGGATTTAAGTCACCACCAGTGGCCAACGCACCCTGACGGAGGGTCGCCAGACACGGCCAGGCTGGCTTTATAAGAATTCCGCCAACTAGCCCCACTTCTGCCCGACGCATGCTGAACACAACAGGCAGCAGACATGGAGGGAGGGCCTGCTGCAGGTGATATTTCAAAACCAAGCATTCGTGAGCTATTCGAGACTTTAAAACAAAGACCTTTTATCCAGAGTGTTTGTTTTTGTTCTAAATTGAACACGCGCTCCTGCTAGAGACTCAGAGAGGACACGAGAAAGCGAAGATCCCCTGCCTTCTGGCTGTGCAGATTCAGCCTCTTACAGCTCTTTTCCATTCATTCTTCTATGCACATTTAAACTCCTTTTAGGAGACGGGGGTCGTCTCATATATAGATATTTTCGATGGGCTTTTTTTAGGAGGGTATGTCTCTTGTTATTAAATTTTTTTTTAAATGGGAATAGCCCATGTCATTTCACTTTAAGGCCCTGTCCCCCTTATTTAAATAGCTCTCTATCACTGATCGCAATTTTTGTAATAATTAACACTTCAGTGGCTATCTTGATACAAAAGTCGTTGTCCTCACCCCTGGTAGTTTCCTTAGCAAAGCTTCTCAGGAGTAGATTTACCAGGACAAGTGACCCAAACCCAGTAAAGCCTCTTGCTAGCCAATTCACCCCCATCAAGTTTGACTCCCACTGTCTCGAACTAACTGCTTTTGTTGCCTCATGGCGAAATCAATGGATAAGTCACTCAGTGGTGGGAAGCCTTTAATTGCCCTATCGTGGGCTTTGAACTTCCGGTTGAGACTCCATTAAGAACTAAGTTAAATGATGGGGGAGGGGGGTGCCTGGGTGGCTCAGTTGGTTAAGCGTCTGACTTCAGCTTGGGTCATGATCTCGCGGACTATGAGTTCGAGCCCCGTGTCAGGCTCTGTGCTGACAGCTCAGAGCCTGGAGACTGCTTTGGATTCTGTCTCCCCTCTCTCTCTGACCCTCCCAGAGCTCATGCTCACTTGCTCTCTCTCTCTCTCTCTCTCTCTCTCAAAAAACGAATAGATGTTAAAAAAAAATAATAAAAAAAAAGAACTAAGCTAAATGAACTCAAAATGCCCACCCTGGCCCCTTTCAGGATGTGCCTTTCAACCTCCTGAGAACCAGGTTGGACAGGAATGGACATTCCCAGGGCTTCCCCTGCCTCCTGGTGATAAGCCCTCAGAGTCTTTGGGGGGCCGAGGGCTACTCAGGTTGAGGAAAAAGGGAGGAGCCCAGCTTGTCGCAGATAGCCTAAGTCTTCCAGGTCCCTATCTTTGCTTGATTTTCAGCACTAAGCCATGCTTCTGAGAGAGACCAGGTGTGCTGAATCTGAGTTACCTTCTCCCACCAGGTTTCCTGCACAAACAGGGCCCTTTGGCGTGCTGGAGCAGGAATCATGGAGGGCACTGGTGGCTCAGCTGTGAGGCCATTGGCTGCGGAGCCCTCTGTGGGCTCAGCCCAGACATAACAGCTTGCAGGGTCCCTCCGCACCCCTCAGCTGGGTCCTTCCCCTGCACACTCACCTCAGCAGAGGACTGGTGGGGAGATGGGATGGATCAGTGCTATCCAAGAGAAATCTTGAAAGAGGTTAAAAACATGGCTGTCAAGCAAGATAGAACGAACAGGCCCCCACAATGTTATTCGGCTCATCAGTTAAGGTGAGAGCCAGAAAGCCAGAAATGCTGATTCAAATGGCATCTGAAGCACTGGGATTTGTATAGTCCATTGGGAAAGACACACTAAAACAGATTTTTAATGTTTGAGACAAATCTGGTTAATGTCCTCAAGCAACAAATCCTGGTTCTCTCTTGTCTCACTGGACAGGAATCGCTGGCATCTCTGCGGGACAAACACGTACAGTGTAATGTGGGACTTTGCAGAATCTGAGCCCTTAGTTCACAGTAAATGTCAAAGTCGAGCAATAGCCCATCCTCCTAGAAATGTAGAAAATCTTTGGGTCAGCCTATGAAACAAAACTTTCAGGTGACACACATAATCATCCCCTGGCCTTATTTCCAGATTTGGGAGAGTTTTTATTTTTATTTTTATTTTGTTATTTTTTTTGGGGGGGGGTGGGGAGTTTTTATTAACATCGCAAGCTTATAACCACCGCTGCATAAACCGCTCAAATCACGCCCTCTGCTGTGCCCTCTCTGCAGGATCAGGGACCTTGTGCATGAAAGCACTTCCAGAACATGGAGGAGAGGAGTCACCATGCCAGCAGGGACTCTGCCCTGAGTCTCTATCCTAAGGGAGGTGCACGTGGTCCTTCATGTTCTACTTTTTGATATGTTTATGTGCCTTGTATCTCCCACCACCCTGCAAACTGAAAAACAATTTTTTTAATGTTTATTTATTTATTTTGAGAAAGTAAGAGAGAGACAGAGAGAGAGAGAGAGAGAGCTGGGAAGGGGCAGAGAGAGTGGGGAAGAGAATCCCAAGCAGGCTCCACATTGTCAGCGCAGAGCCCGACGCAGGGCTGGGTCCCATGAACCGTGAGATCATGACCTGAGCTGAAAGCAAGAGTCTGGCTGAACCACCAGGTGCCCCGTCATGTTGCAAATTTTTTGATGGCAGGGTATGAGATTTATATATCCATAAACCTCTGAAAATATAGGTCCTTTGAGACTTTTAATCCAATGCTCTCATTTATTAGGTGGCCTGTGCTCCAACTTTATTAAAGGACTTGTCGGGGCGCCTGGGTGGCGCAGTCGGTTAAGCGTCCGACTTCAGCCAGGTCACGATCTCGCGGTCCGTGAGTTCGAGCCCCGCGTCAGGCTCTGGGCTGATGGCTCGGAGCCTGGAGCCTGTTTCCGATTCTGTGTCTCCCTCTCTCTCTGCCCCTCCCCCGTTCATGCTCTGTCTCTCTCTGTCCCAAAAATAAATAAAAAACGTTGAAAAAAAAAATTAAAAAAAAAAAAAAAAAAGGACTTGTCTAGGGCGCCTGGGTGGCTCAATTAGTTGGTTAAGCGTCTGACTCTTGATTTCAGCTTGGGTCATGATCTCATGGTCGCAAGCTCAACCCCTGCATAGGACTCTATGCTGAGATTCTTGAGATTCTCTCTTTTCCTCTCCCTCTGCCCCTCACCCCTTTCTCTCCATCTCTGTCTCTCTCAAAAATAAAATAAATAAATAAATAAATAAATAAGCCAACTAGCTGGAAGATGTAGAACCAGGAGAAATACAAGACCTCTAGACCCCTGTCCCAGGTTCTGCCCAGTCTTCTCTTCTTCCTTCACTCCAGGCACAGCTTTGAATGCAGTTTATATGGGTAACATGGAAAGGAAGGAAGGAAGGAAGGAAGGAAGGAAGGAAGGAAGGAAGAAGGAAGAAGAAGAAGAAGAAGAAGAAGAAGAAGAAGAAGAAGAAAGGGAGGGAGGGAGGGAGGGAGGGAGGAAGGAAGGAATGGAGGGAGGGAGGAAGGAAGGAAGGAAGGAAAAAGGAAGGAAGGAAGGAAGGAAGGAAGGAAGGAAGGAAGAAGGAAGGAAGGAATAAAGAAAGAAGGAAGGAAGAAAGAAGGAAGGAAGAAAGAAGGAAGGAAGGAAAGAAGAAGGAAGGAAAGAAGGAAGGAAGAAGGAAAGAAGGAGGAAGGAAGGAAGGAAGGAAGGAAGGAAGGAGAAAGGAAGGAAGGAAGGAAGGAAGAAGAAAGGAAGGAAGGAAGGAAGGAAGGAAGGAAGGAAGAAGGAAGGAAGGAAGAAGGAAGGAAGGAAAGAATAAAGAAAGAAGGAAAGAAGAAGGAAGGAAAGAAGGAAGGAAGAAGGAAAGAAGGAAAGAAGGAGGAAGGAAGGAAGGAAGAAGGAAAGAAGGAGGAAGGAAGGAAGGAAGGAAGGAAGGAGGAAGAAAGAAGGAAGGAAGGAAGGAAGGAAGAAAGAAAGAAGGAAGGAAGGAAGGAAGGAAGGAAGGAAAGAAGAAGGAAGGAAAGAAGGAAGGAAGAAGGAAAGAAGGAAAGAAGGAGGAAGGAAGGAAGGAAGGAAGGAAGGAAGGAAGGAAGGAAGGAAGGAAGGAAGGAAGGAAGGAAGGTTGGGTGGGTGAATGGGTGAGTGGGTAGGTGGATGGGTGGGTGGACAAATAAACAGGTGGGTGGGTAGGTGAATGGAAGGCTGTGTGGATGGGTGAATGGGTGGGTAAGCGAGTGAGTGAATGGATAGATTGATGTTATAAATATAATACTTAAGTCTAAAGAAGAAAAGAACTTGTCACCAAAAGCACAGTTATTGTCTCTCCCGGGAAAAAAAAGACAAAATTAATTCTAACTTTACAGTATTTCTTCCCCACTATCCAGCTCTCGAATTGTTGGTGGGAAGACCGGGCACCTCCAGGGGGATGGGGGAGGTGGTGACGCCTTCATCCCTTGCACGGTTCTCAACCCTGGCTGCACATTCAAATCTCCTGGTAGTAGGTCTCTTCCTCCTCAGGCCAATTCAATCAAACTCCCTAGGAATGGGGTCCCAGCACCACATCTGTATTACGGCCCCGCAGGACAGTAATCACTGGCAGGTGCAGTGAGAGGCCAAGTAAGCCCAGGGGCCAAGGGCGGGCCAGGCCTGCCTTTGACCAGGAAGAGCCGCTGTGGGGGGGTTACCACGACCTGACAGCTGCTCTCTGCTTCCTGGGTTCTGAACTAACCAGCCCAATCAAAGTGCCCTTCTCCAGGCCACCACGGATGAGCCAGAGCAGGCAGGCTTTGCTCAGGCTGAGCGAGGGGACCCCCGTCTTGGGGAAGGATGAGTGGCAGCTGGTCCAATCCCAAGCAGGCTCCATACCCAGTGCACGGACCAACGAGGGGCTCGATCCCCCAATCTGGGCTCGTGACCAGAGCCGAAATCAACAGTTGGACACTCAACCGCCTGAGCCCCCCAGGGGCCCCTGTACGGTTACCTTTCAATTTGTGCTTATGTCCTTCTAAGAAAAGAAGGTTTCCCTGTGGAGCTTAGCCCTTTATCCAAGAGTTGCTATGAGAAGGGGACATCCGACCGTGGCCGGAATCCTTTGGGACACCACTTTGAAGATACTGTCTGTTACGTGATTTAGTCACTTAAAAGGAGCCTTCACAACACATCCCTAGAAGAGTGAAATGGCAGCAAGATGTTTCCTTCTGTCAACACATGGGGCAATCCCTTAATCGGACAATTACCTTTTGGCTTTCGCATCAAGACGAACTACTTGTGATTTACTACTAAATCACCTCAATTCCTGCCAAAATCCGTGCAGTTCTCCTGTGCGCTGCACCTAAGCCTCAGCTGCACCTTTTAAATTTTTTTTGGCATAAGTATAATGGGTATCTATGGGATACCGTGCACTTGACATATACTGTTTCATTTAAACTGGGCCAGAGGGCACCCTACGAGGTGAACTCTTTCGGGAACACACACACCTGTCGCGGTTGGCACTTCACCCGTTTTACAACCTCCTAGACCACTCTTGCTGAGGCGGATGCTAATTCACAGAAGGAAGCTTGGGAACCACTGCCCTCTCCTCACAGAGCTCCGGGGCCTGGCGCCCACTCCTCTTCTCACCTCCCCATGCTGTCTCTGTGTTTTGGCTTCTGTGGGCTTCAATCCGCCCCACAGAGACCCGGCCTCGCCAGCCCACCCTGAGACACACAGCAGGACCCGGGATCTGCATCTCCCGGAACAAATTCGCACAGAAGAGGACCCGTCTGGTTCTTTCTGGGTCCATCTTGGTCCGGTCGGCTCTGGCCCCAAGGCTGGGCATGACCTACCCAAACAGAGATGCCAGGGCAGAGGGTGGATGAGGGTTGCAAGTAGAGGAGGACTGAAATCCCGGGAGGGGTCAGGCTCAGCCCATGGCACCCAATTGAGGTGCCGTATAATGGCGGCCATTGTTGGACCAGCGTAGCTGGTCTGGGTGTAGTTCCGGGTCTAGTCACGGCAGAGGCAGTGAGTGTATCGTTGGCATTAATCAGGAGATTTGGTAACATCTTTCCACCTAAAAAGGAACCAACTCTATTCGGTGGAATTTACACACAATACGCTGCATTCGCTGGAAGGATATAATCTGATGAGCTTTGACACCCCTTTGCTCACTTTGAGGAGCAAAGGTACAGACCGAACTGTATCATTGCCAAACGTTCCCTCCTGCCCTGGCACCGTCCTCTGTCTTTATCCCCCTACCTTGGGCAGCCACTGGTCTGACTCTGTCACTAGAGGTTCATTTGAGATTTCTAGAATTTCTATAAATGAATTCGTACCATGAGGACTCTTGCGTCCGGCTTCTTTCCCCCATCCCCGTTGCGGTGTGTGTCAGAAGTATGTTCCTCCTCGTTGCTGAGTAGTACTCTTCCATGTATCGGCAATGCTCGTTTGCTCATTGATTTGGCTGAGTGACTACTCACCAGTAAGTGCAGGGCGTCAGCCCTCGGACACAGCAGTGGATGGCAGATGCCTGGGTGGGGCTGACCCACACTCTCGTGGAAAGTCACAGGTCAGGCACCCAGCTTGTTATTTGGTGACCACCATGTTAGGGGCCGTGAGGAAAGGTACAGGGCCTGGAGATAAGAGGCTCTCTGAGGGCCGAAGAGGTTGGCTTGTGGGAGGAACACTTGAGCCAAGATATGAAGGAGGTGTCCCCTTGACGGGGACAGCAGCACTGGGGTGGATGGATGTCCTAGCCCGGCAAAAGTTCTGAGGGGAGGGAGGGAAGCTGGTAGGTAAGCAGTGCTGGACCGTCACCTGGGGGATTTGTACTTCAGCCTGTGAATGTGGGGCGGTGGGAGGTAAGGATGGACACATAAACATTCAGTCCGTAACACTCCCTGACTTCATTCTGGATTTCCCGGTTGCTCTCTCTGGAAGCCCAAACTCTCTGCGACTGTGGCCTCGCATCCACCTCAGTCACCATTCATGGCTGCACTGGGGCTGGGTGCCCAGCCCAGCTCTTCAACCCCTCTTGCAGGAGGCCAGTTCCTTCATCCCACATTCCCGGGCTCCAGAGTGAGTCTTTCTGGAAACCCCAGGGCTCTGGATTCACCCTGCAGTGACTCATGACCTGCCTCCCTTTGGAAGTATCGAAAAGAGCTCAATAGCCCCAATGGCTTCCTCTCCACCCAGACCCAAAGCTCTCATGGAAGCTTCCGTCCGCCGGCTTCACTCCAGACCATAGGGAGTCTCTCCACACCCTGAACATTTGTTCCACCCACGCTGGGTTCTCCCCTTCCTGTTCTGTTGCTTCAGCCCTGGCCTTTGCCACTAAACCCAGACATACCCTTCCGTTGACCTTGTCTATTGACCCATCTTCCAGAGTTGCCACTGGGCACCCGTGAAAACCACATAAGTCCAGGGTCACACGCCCACGGGCAGACAAGGATTGCCCGTGACTCACACATTAACCGAAAGGCTGTATTCACGTGCAGTCTCTTTTTCGCCAGCCCTCCGACGTAGTACCCGGCTTCATGATATTCTTTATGCGGAATTTCACCGCCCAGCTCAAACTTACTCACCTGCAGCTCCATTTGCCACAATTAGTGGCTCAGTCCTGCTAAGGTGACACCTGGCAGGTGTTGCTGCTTTGTGCTCACACAGCACTTAACAGTTTGCTCGAGCTCCTGCCGACGGGATCTCATTATATCAAGAGGATTCGATGATGCGACTTTCATTCCAGCGCTAAGTGAGAGGGTCTCCCCGCCAGGGAGCCGAGGGACGTGCTCCGGCCTACCCTGGCTCCAGAACAAGCCGCGTTCAAGCCCTGCCAAGCCTCTTCCAACCTGGGAAGTTGGAATAACAAATCCTCCGATAACAAATCCTCGAGTCTCGCTGCTGCCTCCCAAGGGTAAGAGGTTAGCGGAGCATGAGTAATTGACTCGCTATGTTTCAGAAGAAGGGGATCGCGACCCAGGTTGTGGCCTCGTTCCTTTCGATCCCAAAGAGGCTGGTGGTCCAGCCTAACGTGAAGCCTGGGGTCGTGTCACTCGACGCGTAGGCCGGGGTGGCCAGAACTGGAGACTTTTTAAAAACAGGAAGAGAATATTATTTTTCCTGGTCACCATGGAGAAGCAACGAAACCTATTTCCCACCGACTTCACTAAAAATGCCGTTGCTGAGCTGAAAACAGACAGAAAATGTTTGCTTCCGAGGGAAGGTTCTTCCCCAACGAGGATGCAGCCCGATGCGGCACAGGGTGGGAGGGGCTGGGATCCTCAAGCTAGAGGGGACGGGGGAGACCACCTGGCCCAGTGTTCCCATTTGATGGATGGGCAAAGTAAGGCCTGAGGCCGGGGGCTCTGCCAAGTGAGGCAGAGTCGGAGGTAGGCTCCAGGCCCCCTGACTCTTAGACCTGGGTTCTCCACCACCTGTGCTTCTCAGATGGGACACACGTCCCCCAGGAGTCTGGAGGTGGTGAGCTGGGCAGGCCATCTGGAGTGTCATTTCCACCTGACACTTTTGAGGGGAAAAGCTGTTAGTAAAGCAAAACACACAGGTGTCTCTCGAGTGGAACGCAAACGTCCCGTGAACTTTAAAGTGAACCCAAAGTTCTACACATAAACTTTGACCGCATGGTAGGCTGGACCCCCAGGCCCAAGCACGTTGGGGTGGGGATAGTTGGCTAGGGTGACATGGGCGATGAAGGCAAAGAAGGGGCCGCCCTTTCTTCCCCCGTTCCCCATCGACACACGACCACTGGAACCCTTGGGGCGGAAGGACACACGTCGCTTGGCTGATGCTTCTTGTCAGTTCGACAAGACTTGAGAAAGGTGGGTGAAGAAAATCTTCCTGGTCTCTCCCTGAAGAGACTCTGAAGCAGCATAGCCGTTTCTTTCCGCTGGCAACGCAGCACCCAACTGAGCCAAGGGAAGAAGGGGGCTGGTCTGAAGGAAGGGAACCACAGGCACTGGGGTGAGCCTGACCCGGGCCTGTCCACAGAGGGCTGGGTGGCTTCGCTGCCCCTGAGCCCCAAGGCCGCTAGTAGAAGCTGTTTCTTCAGTCCTCACAGAGAGCTCCTGAGGGGAGCAGGGGGCTCCTCTTATGGGGAGGAAGGCATGAACGTAGTCAACTCTATTTGAAGACGTGTTTAGGGGAAGCTAGGGGGTTCCGTGCGGGGGGCAAGGCTGTGTTTTTCAGTGAAGTACCTTAAGAAATTCCACCCACTCATCATCCATCAGGGTGAAGGTCCCTGTTTTCCTTCCTATCATATTCATGATGGATTTGTTTCTTTAAACACACACCACGAGGCTCTGGCTAACATGGCGGAAGAACCTGTGGATAAGGAAAGAAAATCTGTGTGCGAGGAGCGGGGAGACGGCAGGGCAGGAAAAGGAAGTGGTGACACCGGGGAGCTTAGTACTTGCTGTCACGCCTGGGGATCAAGGAAATACACGATACAGGATGCCGAGAGCCTCTCTGTGGGGACCTCCCAGGGCAGAGACAGCCTTTCACAACATCTAGGACATCTTTTCCTGGAAAAGTCTCTAACCTCAGGTAGAGGCTCACGCTAACGAGTTTCAATGTTACCAACCAGAGTTTTTAAGGAGTAGATTGTCGGGTTCCCTGTGCCTGGAGAGGCTTTCACCTCCTCAGGTGTTTGCTCAGTTGACATTCTCAGCAAGGCCTCCTGTAACCAGCCTCTTTCTTTTTTTAAATTTATTTATTTTATTTATTTTGAGAGAAAGAGAGAGTGCGATCGAAGAAGGGGCAGAGAGAGAGAGAGAGAGAGAGAGAGAGAGAGAGAGAATCCTAAGCAGGCTCCTCCCTGTCACTCCTCCCCAGTGGGGGCTCAAACCCACAAACTGTGAGATCATAGCCCTAGCCGAAATCAAGAGTCAGACGCTCAATTGACTGAGCCACCCAGGCGTCCCTAACCAACCTCTTTCAAATCAATCCCCGTTCCTGGCATTCTTCGATCTCCTGTATGCATTTTATTTTTCTAGCCTTTCTGCATTAGCAGGCAAGTTCCATGAGAGCAGGGATTGCTGTCTTATTTTGTTTCCTGGATCCCCATAGCCTGGAGTGAGCCCAACGCATAGACTGTGTTTGCAAACTTCCATTTTCTAAAGTACCTTCCTGTACGAAACACCTAAAGATGATGGGGGAAATATTTAAAACATCCTTTTGAACACATGGCTGAGATTATGACATAAACACACATCTGGGACCATCGGAGTCTGTATTTCTTTATCCCTGGTGGCCAAGAGGAGAGTCAACAGATTATGTGTAGAGGGAAAGGGGACACAGCCAGATGTCTGATCTCACTGGGAGGTCAGGTCAGGGGCCCTCATTTCTGAGGGTGAGGGCTCTCGCAGGTGAACTGGGAAAAAAAAAAAAAAGCCCATCCTGCAGAGGAATGTGGAAAAGATAATGGTCTGCCTTTGGTTCTGAGATAAGTAGAAAAACATAAAATATGTATCTCCCAAAAATTCCTAGCTCCTAGCCCACACTCACAGGTTTGGAGTCTAAGTTTCCATTGTACGAATGGCCTCAAATCTCACAAGAAAAATACCTACTTAAAGTGATCCCGGACCGATCCTTCCCCCAGATCCTGGCAGAAGGAAGTACACGTTCTTTCTGGAGAACACACGTCTAAGAGGTTCAAGGGACTTGAGCTCGCAGTCACAAGTCACTAAATGAAAACCAACAAACAAATGAACAAACAAAAAACAGACTCTTAAATGCAGAGAACAGACTGCTGGCTGCCAGAGGGGAGGTGGGTGAGGGACGGGTGAAACGAAGAAAGGTGATTGAGAATACACTTGCTGTGACGAGCAGTGTGTAAAATTGTTGAATCATCATATTGTGCACCTGAAACTAACATAACACTGTATGTTTTCTATTAAATTTTTAATTTTAATTCCAGTGTAGTCAAAATGGAGGGTTATATTAGTTTTGGGTATACAGTATAGTGATACAGCAATTCTCTACATAATTCAGTGCTCATCTGAATCTCCTTCACCTGTTTACCCATCCCCCCCCCACCTCCCCTCTGATGATCATCAGTTTGTTCTCTACAGTTAAGAGTCTGATTCTTGGTTTCTCTCTCTCTCTTTTTTCCTTTGTTCATTTGTTCTGGGCCTTAAATTCCACATCTGAGTGAAATCGTATGGTATTTGTCTGTCTCTGACTGACTTCTTTCACTTAGTATTACGCTCTCTGGATCTGTCCATGTTGTTGCAAATGGCAAGGTTTCACTCTTTTTTTTACGGCTGAGGAATATTGCCTTGTATATACACCACATCTTTATCCGCTCGTCTATCAATGGACACTTGGACCACTCCCATAATTTGGCTATTGTAAATGATACTACAACAAACATAGGGATGCATGTACCCCTTTGAAACAGTGCTTTTGTATTTTTTGAGTAAATTGCACAATGGTGCCATTACTGGATCATAGGGCAGTTCTATTTTTAACTTTTTGAGGAACCTCCATCCTGTTTTCCACGGTGCCTGAACCAGTTTGCATTCCCATCAGCAGTTCAAGAGGGTTCCTTTTTCTCTACATCCTCACCAACACTTGGTTTTTTCCCTGTGTTTTTGATTGTCACCACTCCAACAGGTGGTGGGTGATATCTCATTGTGGTTTTGATTTGCATTTCCCTGATGATGAGTGATGTTGAGCATCTTTTCATGTGTCTGTTGACCATCTGTATGTCTCCTTTGGAGAAATGTCTGTTCATGCCTTCTGCTCATGTTTTAATTGGGTTATTTGTCTGGGGGATGCTGAGTTGTATCAGTTATTTTCCATTTTGGATCCCAACCCCTCATTGGATGTGTCATTTGCAGTATCTTCTCCCATTCAGTAGGTTTGCCTTTTAGTTTAGAATATAACACTGTATGTTAATGACACTTCAATAACAAAAGAATGCAATGAGATTCTATTTACTAAGAGTGACTAATCAAAACAACAAAATGGAAAAGCTCATACTCATAATAAATAAATAAATACATACATACATACATACATACATACATAAAATCAAAGACCTAGACACTAAAGATGAACAAAGTTTTCAGTTCAGTGAGTTGCATGGAAGTCTACAGTTAAAGTTTCTACCCTACTCCATTCTTTTTTTTTTAATGTTCATTTATTTTTGAGAGAAAGAGAGAGAGAGAGGCAGAGCATGAGTGGTGGAGGGGCAGGAAAGAGGGAGACAGAGAATCCGAAGCAGGCTCCAGGCTCTGAGCTGTCAGCACGGAGCCTGACGCGGGGCTCGAACTCACAGACCTTGAGATCGTGAGCCGAGCTGAAGTCAGACACTTAACTGACTGAGCCACCCAGGCGCCCCAACCCTACTCCATTTCTAATGAAAACTTAATTACATTGGATTAAGGCAAGACAGGTATGATCGCATTTTTTATTTGTTATTTTTTTTTAATATTTATTTATTTATTTCGAGGGTGGGAGGGGCAGAGAGAGAGGGGGAGAGAGGGAATCCCAAGTGGGTTTCATGCTGACGTGGGGCTCTATCCCATGAACCTCAAGATCCTGACCTGAGCCAAAATCAGGAGTCAGATGCCTAACTGACTGACTCACCAGGCATCCTGGATTGCATGGCTTTAAATAATACTTTTAGAAGTACACCTTGGATTTATATAGTGATATACACTTTATAGAGAACTTTCACATACATTATCTCATTTATTTCATAAAACAGTGCTAATTCTTTTTTTTTTTTTTTTTTTTTAAATTTTTTTTTTCAGCGTTTTTTATTTTTTTATTTTTGGGACAGAGAGACAGAGCATGAACGGGGGAGGGGCAGAGAGAGAGGGAGACACAGAATCGGAAACAGGCTCCAGGCTCCGAGCCATCAGCCCAGAGCCTGACGCGGGGCTCGAACTCACGGACCGCGAGATCGTGACCTGGCTGAAGTCGGACGCTTAACCGACTGCGCCACCCAGGCGCCCCAAACAGTGCTAATTCTTTAAGCAATCATTTAAATTTAGAATTTAAAATAACTTGGGAAGAAAAAAAATTTAAGCCACTAAATATATGAGGAAACAAGCTACTGCAAGAGAACGAGCAGAAGCCACAAGCTATAAAATAAACGCTGCAAAAACAAGTAGGACGATCATCAGGTGCAGAAAACTAAGGTGATTATATGTAAAGAAATAAAAGGGAATATCAGAAAACTACAGAACCACAGAACAAAAGGCTAGAAAATCATTAGGCAGATCCTGAAAGGACCAAACAGAACTTTTAGAAAGGAAAAATAGAATTGATATTACAAACTCAGTGAATGAGTTAAATAGCAGATCAGATACAGCCAAAGAGAGAATTAGTGAACTGGAAGATAAATATTAAGAAATATCACACTAAGGGGCCATTAGCTGAGTGTCTTATTAGTTGACTGACTTATTTTACTTAGCATTATACTCTATAGATCTATCCATGTTTTTGCAAATGGCAAGGTCTGTATACGTACCACATGTTCTTTATCCATTCATCCGTCAATGGACACTTGGGCTGCTTCCATAGATTGGCTATTGTAAATAATGTTGCAATAAACATAGTTGAGTGTCCAACTTTGGCTCAGGTCATGGTCTTGCAGTTCGTGAGTTTGAGCCCACATCAGGCTCACTGCTGTCAGCACGGAGCCCGCTTCAGATCCTCTTTCTCTGTCCCTCCCCACTCACTCCCTCTCTCTCCCAAAAATAAAGATTAAAAAAACCCCGAAATATCACACTAAAAAAAAAACAGAGAGAGAGAGAGAAACAAAGATGAAAAATATGAAAAGGAAGTATCAAGAGAAATAAGGGTAAAGAAGATCCAAAATACATCTTTTTAGAATATCAAAAGGACATCACAGAAATAGTGGAGAAAAACCACTATTTTTGGAAATAATGACCAAAACTTTTCCAGAACTGATGAAAGATACCAATCCTCAGATTCCTCAGATTCAGTGACACCAAGGGTTCTCAAACAGAATAAATAAAAAGAAATGCACACCCAGACAGACCACAAAACCCTAAAACATGCCCTCCTACTGCTCCAAAGATATTGAAAGTTGCTGGACAGGAAGATATATTACTGACAAGGGAGTAACAATTCAATGGAATCAACAATAATGGTGTCTAGAAAATGACAGAACAATGCTTTCAATGCCCCTAAGAGAAAATATCTGTTTTACAAGATTAAATAAGCTAGTAACAAATGAAGGTGAATATCAGTGTCTTACTGCACTAAGGTTTATTTCAAGCTTACCCCAAATATCCTATGAATCAGGTGACCCTCTGAGGCAACTTCCCACTATCCAAGGACTCATGAACCAAGGCTTCCTATATCTTGTGGCTTCACCATCTCAGCACATGGCTTGCAGACCCATCAAAGAAGAGGAGGAGAAAACCAGAGTCATGCTGGATATTCTCAATGCCTCAGCCCAGAAATGACACATGTGACTTCTCTTCAGAGTCCATTGGCCAGAACAGGTCACATAGTCCCACCCAATTGCAAAGGAGAATGGATTTGGGGGTGGGGAGGGCAGGAGAAAGAGAAACATAAATACTCAGGGAGCATTAACTCCTACCAGTCTTTCAAGAAGAAAGGAAAAGTAAAAACATTTTCAGACAAACCAGAGCTGATGGAACAGATTCTCATTAAAGGAAATTCCTAAAAAGGATATATATAGTTTAGTAGTAGGAGAAATAATCCCCCCCAAAGTTCTCAGGTACAAAAAGGAATGGTAGACAAATGAATGACAGATGTGGGGGGGGGATCCAAATAATTATTAACTGTATAAACCAATAGCAATGGTGCTTAATCTGTGAGGTTAAAAAAAAAGCTCAAGCTGGAACCCAGTCCTGGACAAAAACATAGCATAATCCTGGAGGGGTATGATTGATGTTACAGGGTGTTATGTGTTTTATAGTTTCCTTTTAGTGTCCTAGAGGAGTCTGTTAGGTTGAATATAGACATGAAAATATCTAGGATAACCACTAAAATAACAGAACTAAAATGTACAACTTCCAAACTGTTAAAGGCGGGGGAGTACAACCAATCCAACAGAAGGCAAGAAAGGTTAGGGATTGGGGGGGGGGCGGGGAGATGGGCAGACAGGAAAGATAAAACAGGTGATACAAAATAAGATCGTATAAATGAATGAAGATACCAGTAATCAAAACAATGTAAATGACCAAACTCAAACCAATAGACAAAGATGATCAGAGCCCATTTTTCAGAGCCAGCAATATCCTATCGGTGCGAGCTGTATCTAATCATCATAGTGAACACGCATATGTACTATGTGCCAAGCACTGTCCTGAGTGCCCTTGAGATATTAATTGATTTACTCCTCACAGAAGCCCAATGGGACAGGCGCTGTTTTAAGAAAACTAAGTCACAAAGAAGTCAAACAGCTTGCCCGTGATCACGGAACTTGAGCATCAGAGTGGTGGCTTGAACCCAGGCACACTCCTCCTATTTACGACCTCTTACAGAAAGGAGGAAAGCGAAAAAAAAATGGAGAAAGATCTGTCAGGTAACTATCAACCAAAAGAAAGCTGGCATAATGACATTTATATTAGACTTTCAGGAGAAAAGTATTATCAAAGATAAAGAGATAAAAAATATAGTTCACTAGAAGCTTTAGTAGATTCAGACTCATATGTCCTTCCTAACATCGTTGGAAAATACACAGGGTAAAAATTGATAGAACTACAAAGAAAGGTTGACAAATACACCATCAGGGTAGGATGCTTTAACATACCTCTGTCCGTGGACAGAAAATCAATACGGATGTGTTGAATATCTGAACAAGTTTGATCTGCTGGAGACACATGGAACGCGGCACCCAACAACTCACGAATACACAGGCTTTTCCATGTAGATATGGAACATTCATAAAAACAGATCACATACTAGACCATAAAACATCACCGAACAAAGTTCAAAGAATCGTCATTCAAAACCACAGTTCCTGACCACAATGCAATTACCTTGGAAATCAATAATTCATAGCTAAAAATAGTGGCTTAATCAGAGGATAGAAGCTCAGAGGAAGGATGTGTGAGGTTAAACCAAGGAAGCAGCACCGGGGATGAGCAAAGAGGATGGATGCTATAGATATTTCTAATATTGGCCAAAAAAAGGAGTTGAAGGCATCGCCAAAGTTTATAGCTCAGGCAACCTGGGGTTGGGACAGCCATTAAATCAAGACCTAGGGAGAGCTGAAGGAGAAGAGGTTTGAAGGGTTCTCCCTTCAAAGGGAGGTCAGTGACCTCAAGGAGACGAGGTGGGAAGAAAGTTTGAAAACAGAACATCAGCACTGACTTCGGTGAGAGCAATTTCACTAGTGAGCAGTGTGGTGGGGGCTGAATCCAGACTGGAACAGTTTGAGGAGTGAGTGAGAGAGGAGGCCAGCAAGTCAGTAAGTGTGGATCCCTCTTCTAAAGAATGTAATAAGGAAAGAAAAGAGGGTACCAAGGAAGGGAAGATTTATTGTCTGTTTTGGTCCATAGCTTTGAATGGGAAGGACAAATGGGAAGACGAAATGTGGAATGGCTCTGAGCATAGTCCCCAAGGGGTCCCAAGGCTTTCCTGTCACCCCTGCTGCTCACCGTCTACTCTGCCCTTTAGCTCATTGTGGGGCTGGAGGGGTGTAGCCTAACCCGCCCATCAGTCCTCCACCGTCACCATACTCCATTGTTGGCTGCCTTCCCTTCAACAAACCTCTGCCATCGCTGAGTCCTAGATCCTGGAGTCATGCCCGACCCTAGCGACAACCGCTTCCGTGTTTCAGGTCCCACTGGGCTCCGCCACAAGGGAAAGAAAAGCTCCAAAGTGAGATGGGGTGTGCTGGGACACTGTGCAGGTCTACTGTGTCCTTGGGAACACACATCGCTCCTTTCGGTCACCACTGATTGGTCCTTTATAAAACGACGACAGTATTGAATGGACTGCAGCGGGGCGGGGCAAGGAAATTTCTCCCGTTAATGTATGCGGGCAATTTGAAAACGGCATTGTGTCAGAGCCAAGTATAAAATACAGCTAAATTCAAGACTGCATCAATTCGATTTTCTCTTTTGTTGTAGTAGCAGGATGTTAGGAACATTATGTTGGAGGATAATGAAACTACAGTGTGCAGAAGAAGAGCCTAAAATTGTTATAATCACCATTGTAATTGTTAGCCCGCCCCATAACGCAGGGGCACAATGGAGCGAAATTATGTTACCTTAAAGGGGCGATCTGATTCTTTTCCCATTTCTTTGTGCCCTCGTCTCCCTCCCGATGCCCCCATTCTGCGTTCCCCCTCCCCTCGCTCCTCTCTGTCTCCTGAGCTTGCCCCCGGATCTCTCTGCCCCCTGCCAAACACATTCCTTCCTCCTCTGAGCCCCTCGCGTCCTTGCCTTTGTCAAGGCTTACTCTCGGCCTGTTTTAATGATTTTATTTCCATTAAAATAGAATATATTTACATTGTACACATTTTATCACACGCGTTCACTGGAGAAAAGAAAAAGGAAGAAAATAAGAAATCATTTGTAATCCTCACCACCCAGACATAGTCAGTGCAGGTTAACACTTTTGTGTATATAATTCCCTTCTTTCCATGTGCACCATATATGTGTGTATATATATAAAACTTTAGTAACTGGCTGGTGCCTAATTGGCCCTGCGAGGAAAGATCCTGGGATAGGTACTTGAAGTAGATAGCAGTTAGGACAGTCCCAGCCCGCCCAGCCCACCCCTGGGAGACCATGGGGCAGCTGCCATAAATATTCCAGGGCAGGGAAGTCACGGCTCCCAGAGAGGAGCAGGGAGAGGGAAGGTGAAACAAAGAGAAGGAGTAGCAGAAGGGTCCCAAGCCTGCACACTGTGTGACTTCTTCACAACCCCTCCAAATCCTCTATCGAGTTTGTTGAATTCCAAAAAGCCTGGTGTGAACGACTTCTGTGTTGTGGTAACGACAGAAGGGCTCCGGGGGCCCCGTCAGTAAACAGTGGCTGAGGCAGCCCTTGACAAAGACAGAGCCTCAGAAGCAAAGATCTGAAGGATGTTAAGAGCCTGCTCCAGTCGGCACCCCAGGAATGGGCAGCAATCTCGGAGAGAGGATTAAGGGACTCATGCCAACGTCATCCAGCCCTCAGCAGATGGGGAAGCCACCTGCCAGCTTCTCATACACACACACACACACACACACACACACAGACTCGCACATGCTTTTTCCCCTGTAAAACCCAGGATCGTATCACTTATAATTTATAAATTACAATTGGGATGATTAGCTTTGCTTCCTATATATATATATATATAACCTGGGATCCAAGTCTATACAGGCAGTCCCCACTTTGAGCGGCAAAGCTGGCCTGAAAAACAAATGGCCATGCTAGCTGAAACGGGTCATTGCAGCCGAAACTGCAAATGAGCTTAATAACCAACAAGAGTATCATGATTGTTTAGTAACTTTAAAAAAAAAAAAAAAAAAAAAAAGCTTGTCAAAACATTAAAAGCTCTCCTGGGGGAAATGAAAAACTGGTAAAAAAAAAAAAACAAACAAACTAGTATTTATTTAGCACGCTGTAACTTAAAACATTAGAAACGCTGACACAGTGTTTTATTTCTTTGTAACCAACTTAGGGAGAGGAGTTGAACAGCCACTTATTACCCATTTCTATGGGACACCGTGAGTCATGTACTTACCGAGCCGAGAGAGCATCTTTTTGATGCCTTGGCAAAGTGTCATCTTCCTTTCGAAGTTTGGATCGGCTTCCAAAAGGTTATCCTTTGTGCTTTCAAGGTCACGAAATCTCTCTGAGAGTTCCTTCAATGCGAAGTTTCCGCTGGTGTCGCTTCCTTGTTCTTGACATTCACTGGGCTTTTCCCGTGTGGTTGTATGTCACAGACCTGATGCCTGCCCTTCTAATGTCAGCCTGCTGCCGCCATGCCCAGATCTTCTAATTTTCCACTGCAGTCTTCAACTTCATTTCCGGCGTGGTTACTTTTTGCTGCTCTGCTTTCCTATTTGTTAGCCAATTCCCTCTTTCAACTACCCCTTTTGGTAAAATGGCGCATGGGTTTATCGTTGGGTGACGAGGAGGCAGTGTGGCCGCCCTTCTGCTGTGTATAAATGGAAGAGGTGAATAACGGATGCATGGTGACCGGCCGCCCACAGACTTCCATAGACGTGGCACGGTTGGTCACCAGTCATGATGCGCTTCTGTCATTTACTTAGTTCGTCGGAAAGAGCTACTTTATACAATCACTCGAAATGGATTCATGTGGCAGCTGGAAGAGGAACTGTGTTATTGAGGGACTGGCCTGGTTTCCCTAAACTGCACGCACGGACGTTCGTTCGTATCAGAACCGTGCGGAGCAAAGGACCGTCCGTGCAACGTATTGCCTATGCTTAGAGTAGAAGAAGTAGAATTTAATTTAGAATTCTTTGTTCGTGTTCTCACTTGGGAGTCTCCTCTTAATCTCGAGTTTCTATTTTTTCCCTTCCCAATTTTGGCTTTTCTCTCTTATTCTGGGTCGTCTGGTCTCCTTCTCCCCCATTCCTTACGGGTTTTTTTTTTTTTGTCTTCCTCCTTAGCTTTGTTTGGGGCCCCTGAGAAATCAAGTTCCAGGGAGTGAGCAGACTGGCCGGTGGAACCCTCAGCCCCAGATGGGCTGAGCACCCTGCACTCGTTCTCTGAAGGGTGAAACATGATGGAATAACTCCCTAAATGAAAGGCATAACATAGTGCCCAATCCAAGAAGCCAAGGGCTAAACACCACTGAGTGTCCATGACTCTTTCCAGGTGTCATCGCTGTGTTTCTCTTTGTGGAAGAACACACTGGAAAGGTGCCATTCGTCACTCTGCCGAGGAGTGAGGACAAATGTGGTGGAGGAGAGACACAGAGCATTTGAGAGGTCTTGGAAAACATAATCGTAGCAGGAAATGGGGACAGCAGATACAAACTCAATGCCTCTCTGGGGACTGTGAAGCAGGGACAGTGAAGGGTTCTTGAGGACAAGCCCTCTCTTTGTGTCATAAACTCACTCTGCAGTTATTCTGCGTGCCTAGTCCTTTCTTTGTATGGAGGGGACATGCCTCCAGTATTGGGTCCATAGAGAAAAGACCCCTGGCTTGACTGCCACCGGTGATAGAAGACCGGGTTATTCTCATTTCTTCAGGGAAGTCACGCTGCGCTGTCATCTTTTATAAAATAAAGAAAATTACCCCCCGACTGACCCCCTAGAAGGGTAGCCAGTTAGCAATCTTAAAGGCTCTCGGGAGAAAACAAGTCATTTGATTTATAGAATACGGGCTAAGTAGGTGAGGAATGGAGCGAAATGTGTCTCTCTGAAGCCCAATCAATCTCATAAACTCCTGATAACGCACCGAAACAACCAGGCTGGAGGCAGAAGGTGTTTGTTTTGCTCTGATAATAGGCTACCCCAGCAAACCATTTGGCACCTGCTTCGGGAAGCTGGTGGATCAGAAGCAGAAGCCTCAAGTATCTGGGAGGAATTCAAGAAGATTTGAAGAGGAAAACAAAAGCTCCTCATGCATTAAATCCCAGCAGCAATCTGACTTGGGCTCATTATAATTCTGCCTTCACCTGCTTCCAATGATCTCCTTCCTTTGGGGAAAACAGAAATCAGAGCCAGCTGATGCCCTGTGAAGTCCTTCTAAATGCAAAATGGACAGACAGGAGGCTTTGTACTCTTTACAAGAGATACAGCCCCCAAAAGCACTCTGCATTTTGTTTGAAAGGTACTCTCCTGACCCCTCGTTCAGATGTCCTGAACAGGGAAGGTGAGGCCCATAAAGGTGGTCCCAGTAAGAGGATACTCCAGTCCTTGAGATTTGGGGCAGCTGGCAGGAAACACCTTTGGCAACACAGCCTCCTCCTAGGAGTTCAAAAGTCACATCCTCCAATTAAAAAAAGAAAAGAAAAGAAAGGAACGGTCTGACAAAAAATGTCCACTTTATAAATTTCTTTAAAAAATTTTTTTTTGATGTTTATGTATTTTTGAGAGAGGGAGATGGCGGGGAGGGGCAGAGAGAGAGGGAGACACAGAATCCGAAGCAGGCTTCAGGCTCCGAACTGTCAGCACAGAGCCCGACGCGGGGCTCAAACTCACAAACCGTGAGATCATGACCTGAGCTGAAGTCAGATGCTCAACTGACTGAGCCACCCAGGCACCCCTATAAATTTCTTTACATGAAAAAAAATTGCAAACGCATAGCCATTAAGTCACACTCAAAAGTTTGATGGCTACAACTTTATTTAAATTAGAGTCAGTAAAATTCATTAGGTTATAGAAGATCATAAGTGTGGTTATTGCATGTATATGGAGACTGCAAGTATGGGGAAACATCTAATTTTCTCATTTGCTTAAAGGTCATGGTTCTTTGTGGTCCATAGACCATAACCATTAGTAACCATTAGTGGATCTTGTTAAGAATGCAGAATCCTGGGTGGCTCAGTCGGTTGAGTGTCCGACTTCGGCTCAGGTCATGATCTCTCAGTCTGTGAGTTCGAGCCCCGCATCGGGCTCCGTGCTGATGGCTCAGAGCCTGGAGCCTGCTTCGGATTCTGTGTCTCCCTCTCTCTGAGCCTCCCTCTCTCATGCTCTGTCTCTCTCTCTCTGTCAAAAATAAATAAAACATTAAAAAAATTTTTAAAAAATGCAGAATCCTTAAACTTTACACTGGAAGTACTAAATCAGTACGGAGGGAAATGGCATCTGGGAATCTGCATTTTAACAACTGTGGTGTTCACTCAGTATTGACACCTGTTGCTTCAGGGGTTATCTCTGAGAGCTGTAAGCAATGGCCAATGCTAGGAACACAGTCAGGAAACCCACCATTTAGACCTAGACCAGTTTCATTACTCAACTTCCCTGCTTTTAGCAAGATACAAACTTGTAACAGCAGCCTTTGGGCCTTGCATCTGCTTTCTAGATATTTTAAGATCAGATATGCTTCACTGAAGCCTCACCCATGTGCCCAGCAGGCTGTGGCTTCTCACGTGGAAGGAACAAACGTGTGGGAGTGGGACTGGACGATTGTCCCCAGGACCCAGACTCTGGTGCTCAACTCTGATTGTCAAGAGACTCTTTTCCTCGTGGTAGGGTGGTAGGGTGACCAGTAGTCCCAGTTTTCCCAGGGCTAAGGGATTTCCCAAGGCAAATGACTTTCAGTTTTAAAACCAGGAAAGTCCCAGGCAAACTGGGAGTTGGACACCCTACGTGGCGGCACCACTATATTCTAGCAAATGTCAACAAAGACTGAGAAACCACTGTCCCAACTTATTTATTCCTCACTGAGAAATATAATTGCCAAACGTCTGTTGATTAGTCAGTTCCATCTTCCAATGGAAAAGTCTATTTGGGAAACCAAATCACCATCAAAAGTTTGATTGGAGAGAACAGAATCAGAGCAAAGAAAGTGGAATGATCTTAGGTGGGGGGCTGGATGACCCTCAGACAACACCTGGGTGTCCTACAATTCAGTTCAACTTTGACACTAACCTCTTGGCATTAGCACTGGCTCCACGGATTAAGGGCTCAGTCTCACAAGGCTGCCTCCACTTCAGATATCAGTTACAAGTCTCGGGAACCACCCACACATCTGACCAACGGATAAATTGAGAGGTTCTCACAAACCCCCTTCAGTTTCGAGAATTCACTAGAATGACTCACAGAACTCAGGAAAGCATTACAATTGCAGTTTTATTATAAAAGCTACAACTCAGAAACAGCCAAATGGAAGAGATACCTAGGGTAAGGTGGGGGGGGTGGCTGGCACAGAGTTTCCACACCCTTTCTTGGAATCCACTGTGCCACCCTCCCAGCACATCAATGTGTGCACCAACCAGGAAGCTCTTTTAGCTTCATTGGTTCAGTGTTTCTATTAAAATTCCACTATGTAGGCATGATTGATCAAATCACTGGCCAAGTGACTGAACTCCACGTCCAGCCTGTCTCCCAGGAACTGGGATTGGGCTGAGTGCAGATTAGTCTAACCCGGTAATCACGTGGTTGGTTCTTCTGGGACCAGCCCCCATCTGGAAGCTATGTAGGGTCTCCACAGCCTGGGCCAAGACTCACCTCATTAGCATAAACTCAGGTGTCCTTGAAAGGGGCTTGTTCCAAGTAACAAAAGATACTCTTATCAGTCGGAAAACTCTAAGGGTTTTAGGAGTTCTGTGCCAGGAACCAGGGACAAAGACCAAATACGCTTTTTACACCCAAACCAGTACAGCAAGAGATCTGCCAAGGGGCCAAGATCGCTCCTGTCAGCCAATGAGGGCGTCCTCTTCCAACACAGCACCGGAAGTGCATTTACCATTTATCACCCTCTGACACTTCCCTGACTCAGTTACCAAATCGCCCACCCAAATGTTGATAAGATTTAACAAATCTCCACCGTGGCAGCTTGGAAGCAAAGCCCTTTGTTGCCCACCTTCTGGAAGCCTATTTGCGTGCAGCGAAGTGGAACCCTGCCCTCTGTGCCCCGCTGAGGCCCCCTGGTAGGAAACACTTCGGGCCTTGACAGGGACGGTCTTAAAACATCTGTGACGGTAGGGGATTTTCTGCAGCTGATGATGTCATTCATTGCCTTCTTGTCCTCAAATCCTAGAACCACACCCTATTTAGAGCCAGAATCTCCGTGACCTCATATTGACCTTTCGCAAGATGGTTTTTCAAAGTATAGTATTCTTTTTAATTGAGAAAACCTGGAAAGTAAGCACAAGGTTAAATAGGCCATGATAAAATACCAAACACAATGTTTTGCAGCCGCATGAAGTGATGACATGGGAAAACGTTCACAATATTATGTGAAGTCATACTTGTACTGAAAAGGCCACAAAGGGGCACCTGGGTGGCTCCGTCGGTTAAGCGTCTGACTTCGGCTCAGGCCATGGTCTCGCGGTTCATGAGTTCGAGTCCCAAAGTCGGGCTCTGGGCTGACAGCTCGGAGCCTGGAGCCTGCTTCGGATTCTGTGCCTCCCTCTCTCTCTGCCCCTCCCCCACTCGCGCTCTGTCTCTCTCTGTCAAAAATAAATAAACATTTAAAAAAATCAAAAGAAAAAAGGCCACAAAGAAACGCGGTCATACGTTAGCAGCTGTTATCACTAGTGTTTGCTTTCTTTTCTATTTTTCCCTACAGTGATCGTGCATAATTTTTATAACTAGGAAAAATATATTAATATATTAGGTAACACAGGCAGTACAAACAGCTTCTGATTTGTCCCTCACCCAGCCCTGCTAATGTGATTTTACTTCTGTTCTCTGGGCTCCTGGCTTCCTTCTGGAGCCTCTTTCAGCGTGGTCTCACGTGAGGGCCCATTCCCAAGGCCACACTCTGCTCCCATCATTCCCCCCCGACCTCAGAAAAGCCTGACATTGTATTGTCCCTGCTCCCATCCCCGCCCCCATTCCCATAGCCAATTTGGCAAACCTTCCTCGGGATCTGTCTCCACTAACCTCTGCCACACCAGGAAGCACTGTGAGGAGGAAACGAGAAATGTAGGGAAGTGAATGAGGTAGTCAACAAAAACCCATCTACAATGCATTTTTCATTATGGATCCATCAGTACGCAGATGAGTAGAGTGTCTCATGTCACCAGAGAGCGGTCCGCCCACTGATAAATAGCGCCTGCGCGGGCCAGAGGGCCATAAGGAACCCATTTCCAAGAAGACCTCATTTTCACAGACAATTTTCCCCCTTAATCAATTCAAGGTTATGTTCAACAAACTCTTATGGAGCATCGATTGTGTACCAGGCCCTGGGGATGGAAAGAAATCATCCCATTCAACATAATGACAGACACAATACATACGAAATAAATGTGCGTTGAATAAAAAGGGCAAATAAGAAAATAGGCTTGCCCAAATCTATCCAAATAGCCGGAGACAAAAAGAAACACTAAGACGAATCCCCTCATTATCTGATAGCCTAAACTGGACACAAATTGTTCAGCTAATTAAATCTCCCAGATCTGCCGCCATGGTGATTGTCCTTGCAGGCCTCCCTCTTCCTTCTGGCTACTTCCATGCACCGATGTGCAGAAGACCCACCGCTTCTGAGCCCACGTGACTTCTTAGGGTCCTTGTCGCGGTCACATACCTTGGGATAGCTTTTTAGTTTGTTTTTTTTTTAAGTTTATTTTATGTATTTATTTTGAGAGAGAGAGAAAGATTGGGGGGAGGGGCAGAGAGAGAGAGGAGAGAGAGAAACCCAAGCAGTCTCCACACTGTCAGTGCAGAGCGAGGGTGGCTCGGACTCACGAACTGAACTGTGAGATCGTGAGCTGAGCTGAAATCAAGAGTCTGCCTCTTAAACGGAGCCACCCAGGTGCCCCACTTGAAGCTCTAGCCTTTTAAGGTTCAGTGACGGTGTATTCTCCGGAGACTTCCTTTCTCTAACTCAGTGGTTCTCAGCACCCCCCAGAGGACACCCAACATGTCTGGAGATCTTTTTTTTTTTTTATCATCGCAGCTGGGGAAGAGTATGCTGCTTGCCTGTACCGAGCAGAGTCCAGGGATGCTGCTTAAACACCCTGCAATGCAGAGGACCGGCCCCATAACAAAGAGGAGTCCAGCCCGAGATGTCAAAAATGCCAACGTTGGAGAAACCTGCTCCGGGTGAAGCAGATGCCTCTACGGGAACTCCCCGACTTCGGTTCTCCCTCACTCTCCTGATCTCCGATTCCCTGAACGTATATAGCCCAGAGCTGAGCGCCTTGCCCCAGGGACAGCGTGACGTGTGCGGGGCAAAGCCTTCTGCCACATGGGAGGCCGCAGGGCACCCCCTTGGGCTCCAGGGCCCAAGTTCATCGCGGGCTCTGTCGCTCTCGGGCTGTGGGATTTGGGGCATGGCGACCAGCTTTAGTTTTCCCGGTGTTGAAATTGTGGCAAGTAGCCAAAGACAGTGAAAAAAGTATAAAATAGCACCCACATCTTTGGAGGTATTGGGAAGATCTATGCGACACAGCATGTTCGGGTGCCCAATGCGACGAGCTCAGTAAACGCCAGCAGATAATAATAACGCCGTAAGCCACCTTGGGGTTGCAAACTCTCCTTTGAGGAGTTGTTCGTTTCTAAAACCAGTTATCTTTATGAGATTTCGGAGAGCTAAATTGAAATCTTTGAACTGAAAAAGTTAGTTCTCGCCCAGAAGCCCAGGGACGAGGGACAGAGGGGCGGCGAGCACCAGAACGATTGGGGTCCAATCTCTGAAGCTCAGGTTTGGGCCGGTGAAGAGGTCTGGCACCCAGGTCAGCCACCAGGAGGCTGTTTCCACGGCATCTTCCGCCCAGCCGGGATTCGTCCGGGGGGTATTTGCCTGGTGAGGGCGAGGGTTATAAGGCTTTCAAGCCCTTGTCTGTGCTTCTCAGGAAGCACCTGTTTTTCTCCATTTATTCCCCCAACACACACTATTATTGAGTGCCTGATATGCGTTACATCTTGCCTTTATTTCCTACCCTGCCAGCCGCCTGGTGAGAGTTGTTGCATCTGACAAGCTTTGAGATCATTCATACAATAAAAATTCATCTTCCCCGAGCCAAGAGAGAAAACGTAAACAAGAAAAGATATAGAATACCCTTTGCTACAATAACCCTCGATGTATATACTGATTTACAGCTTACAAAGCACCTCCGTACCCATTATCTCATTCTGTCCATTTTCCTGCTTTCTCCTCTGGCTGCCAAAGGAAACTGTCTAGAGGGCGGATGCATACCCTCCTTACCACCGTTATTATTATTCATACCAAATAAATAGCAATGACCATGCCATTCTTGAAGTCAATAACATCGCAGCTGAGCCAGCGAGGAAAATTTCAAGGGTTGAAATCGCCTCTCTTGTGCTTTGTCGCTGCAGAAATGATGCTCTGCTGGTCCCTCCAACTCGAAACGACAGCAGAGAAGGTGCCCTGTGGCTGCTGCCCGGAGGGCAAATGCTCACCTTTGCAGGACTTTCGGAGGGGAATGTCGGGCCGTGGGTAAAGCCACGTGGGAACAAGGACAGTGAATGTCAAAGACAACCTGAGCCCCCGGCATCCTGCGTTAGAAAATGGGCAGCTGGCCGGAGACTCAGCATGCAGTGTGGATAAGACTGATCCACACCGCTGCTGTGGCTGGGGTGGGCAGCGGACCCATGCTCAGGAATCCCTGACTCTGAAAGGACCCTGGTAAAATAGGAGGACCCTGGGTTAATCCTGCTTTTTAGTATGTAGTGAAGGTCTAGACATCGTGAGCTGGATGCCAGGTGTCAGAGAGAGTGCTGTTCATGGGGTCACGTGCATCCTACGTGTTTTGAGAGCATGCTCTGCTTAAAGCAGGGTCTCCTTTGCATCTCCCACGAGAGCTTGTGCATTGTCTCACCCACGGCAGGTGCTCAGTGATACCTGCTGGACTCACATCAGCCGCCTACCTCTTCCACAGACCTACCCCCACCCCTTTCCTCCCTCTCTCTTCCAGCCCAGAGGGACTGTGGGTGATCCTGGCAGACATAGGAGGTTAAAAAAGGAAGCAATGAAGACAAAGAGGTAAGAAAAGGAGGTAAAAGAGCAGGAGAACTGTCATAGCTTGGCCAGACTCCTCCATGGAGTGGTTAGCTGGACGGAAGCAGGGCAACGATGGGTAATCGGCAGCCCTGAAGAGCCGGTTCAAGGGAGGTCTCCCAGGAGCCCGGGACCCGCATGGATGCGGTCTCCAGAACAGACTTCCAGGCAGCTCAGGTGCTGCCGGGGCTGAGAGACACCACAGTCTCTCCAAACCAGGAGTGGCTTGTGCCTAAGCAACCGGTCAGGGCGACAAACTCCAGTTGGGGTCCAGGCGATGAAGAGACAGTTGGGAGCCAGAGGGGCGGGGATCATGGTTGCAGGAGCTCAGTCCAGAAGGTGAAGTCCCAGAGGCGTGCCCGGATCCCATGACAAAGGCTGAAGTTCAGGGAGAGCTCCAGTTGCCCGGTGCTGAGAAGGGAGCCCCTGGAGAGTAACATTTCCCATCCCTCTCAGGGTCTCTCCCTTATGGACTCCTTCCCCTGGTGGGAAGAACAGCTTGTCTGGTGGAAGGTAGGAGTCAGGTGCCCATCGAGGCAGGCAGAGCCTAAAAGCCTTCCTCTCTCTCTCTCTCTCTCTCTCTCTCTCTGCGCCCTCTGCTCTGCTTTATTGGGGAGCAGCCTTGATCGGCTTAGCAACTGGCTGGGCAAGTGTCCACCTCGCTTTCTCTATAGGAGGCCAGAGATCGCAGGAAGCCCCGTGCTGGCTTCAAGCCCAAGCTGAACCCTCAGAGCTAGCCT
The DNA here is from genome assembly GCF_028018385.1 of Neofelis nebulosa. Classification (NCBI taxonomy): domain Eukaryota; kingdom Metazoa; phylum Chordata; class Mammalia; order Carnivora; family Felidae; genus Neofelis; species Neofelis nebulosa. The sequence goes on along the minus strand of NC_080794.1, from coordinate 1,261,569 downwards.
GAATCAAAAAGTGCCCAGGAAGCTGGTCTCCTTGTGCCTATTACCCAGCTGATGGGAGCCCGAAGGGAGGCGGCTGAGCACCGAGCACCTGCAAAACCTCTCTCTCCAGCACAGAGCAGCCAATCGGGGCTTTGAAGAGGGGCCGCCTCAGTGCCAGAGAACCAGAAGGCTTTGCCTTGAGTCTGTGCCTCTGATGCCAAGCCTGGCTGGCAGCAAACATTTGGGCCTGGGGCAGGATGTGTTAGACGCCTGGTCTAGAGAAGTGTTTAGGGCTGAGCCTACCGGGTGACGAGGGAAGACGGGAAATGGTGCAGAGGACCTATGTGACATGCTGTCTGTGGGGATTGGCCCCTACCGGTGGATTAGCCAGCAGTGAGGACGGGCGGGGGCAGAGGGGGGACGGCAGAGGCAAATGGAGGAAGTCGGGAGAGGGAAGGGAAGGGCAAGGGGCAAACAGAGCCTATGGTGGGGGTGGGGAAGGGGTAGAGAAGAGAAGCCTCCTCTCCCACCTACCACCTCTGTGTGGGCCGCCTGTGCAACAGGCCCATTTCTTCCAGGGGCCCAGGAGGGGCTGGAAGAGTAGAGAAGGTTTGTCCTAACTTCTGCCCCAACCCCCTTTTCACTCTCAACTGCTAGTTCATTGCAGGACCTTGTTGGAGGAGAGAGGGAGTAGCTAACAGTTTGACGGAAGTTGAAGCTTTTTTATCATTACCTGGGACTGACTGGTCTAATTTCTAAGCTGAGACTGTGTTTGTGACTTAGAGTGACCGCAGGACTTTTTTGTTATTCAAGTAGTAGCAGCAAATTCATGGGACATCCCAAGTTTTTATTCCGCCACTGAATAAATTTTAAAGGACAGTAGGACACAGATATAAAGACACCTCTCGATTGTGTCATAAAAGAATTTCTTATTCAATGTCCATTTATGATTATGTAGTTGGTCTTTGCCTGAGGTTGGAAGGGAGTTTCTTATGATTTGAGTTGGTACATTTCAACTCAAAGAATGGATATGGATGCAAGGTAGGGGCTCTTGGAGGTAACAGGGAAGTTCCATTCTGTTTCTTAGAAAAAATGTCTAGTTGTGCTTCACTTAAAAAGAAAACACATTGAGAAAACTACCCCTTAGGGGCATTGTAGGCTTTATTCAGAATCTCCAAGAGGGAGGAGCTAAATTACTCCCACTCAATAGACAGAAGCCCAGACGCCATGGGTGACCATCTAAAGAGGTCAGTCTGTCTTCAGGAAGCCATCATGAAGAAAGGAAATAAAAGCAACCCTAGCTGTGCCCAGATGTCAGTCCTCAAATGTGAGCATTGACAAGGTGGCTGGACTGGGGATGGGGAGGTTTGTTTTGGCTGACACAAAGCAACTTTGCTCTGTGACCACTGGGGCTCAGCTCAGGCCTCTTGTCCTGGAGAAGAGCAATCTAGGCAAAGCTACCAGGCTGATTCTGAATCCAGTCTGGCTTTCCTGAAGCCCAACAAACCAGACATTTAATAGGCCACTAAGACCTCCTCTAGTCCCTCCAGCCAGCCTGCATCACTCGCTGTCAGACAAGAGGCATCCAGGGTGAGGCCAGCTCATGTGCACAGCGTCCTGTAAGGAGTTTTCTCTTCACAGCTACATAAGCAGAAACATAAAGGCTCACTGAGAGAGAGAGAGAGAGAGAGAGAGAGAGAGAGAGTTAAATAGTTGATTTCAGACTTCTTAGCCATAACTCTATTCTCCAAGTAGAGCCAAAGGGGGGTGCCAGAAAAACTTCATTATCAGGAAAGCAGACACCTTCTAGGAAAGCACAAGCCCAAATCAGGCTTGATGTTCCAATGGAGTTTGCCCATGGGAACCACGAAACCTAGAGTTGGGCTTCCTGCAGGGATTTGAGGGAAGGAAATCGAGATTTCAAGAGCCAAATGTCGCCTGCAGAGGGGATGGCTGATGGAGGAGAGGGCACAGATCTCTAGAAACTTTGATAGAAGAAACTTAGAAAGTTGCACATCAAAGAGGGAGCTGGTTTAATTTTGTGTTAAAATGGAAAGACATGGAACCTAAAATCAATCCCTATCCCCTCTTTTTCTTCAGTGTAAATATATGCACATGGTTTTAAAAGTCAAATGGTACCAAAAGGCTAATTATAAAAAGTATCAGTGTCCTGCCCTACATCATCTCCCAGGACTCTGTGCAGAGGGGGGGGGTCCTCAAATCATCTAGCTTCTCCCCTTGCTTCTAACCTCATCATTTCTAAATAATATGCATAGAGTGCTAAATCCTAATTTGTCCATTTTTGACACTACAGGCTTCCTGCTGTGGGAGAGAAGGATGTAGCACTCCTGTTCCACCTTCCACCCCAACCTCTACACATCTCCCAACAGTAATATCACAATTATTGATTGAGTCAGTAAGCAGTGTTTACAATACTATGACTATGAAATATGACTCTTTATTGAGCCAAAAAGTTCGTTATGACCTCACCTCCTTTCTTCTACAATCTTTTCTTTTTCCTGGAGTTAATCATTGCTTTGTGGTTTTTTTTTTTTTCATTTGTCAAATTGTCTATGTTCCAATGGTTACTTGTCCCCCTCCAAGGAATTCAAAATCAATAGCATTATTTATATACACTCAAATACAGAGATTCCAGTTTTGGCTCCTGCTGGTGAATTCCTCCTAGAGAGATCCAATCCCCTGAGCTAGTCTGGAGGCTGAATATTAGCCTGAGATGTCCCTTGGCCCTTCCCTGTGTTGAATCATCTGTTCTCTATGTGCTATCTTCCTCTTTCTTGATTAATTTCCTTCTTTTGCTGAAGCATATCTTCCTAAGGAAAGTACATTGGAGGTGAAATATTTGAGTTTTTGGTTTTCTGAAAATGTCTTTCTCTTACCCTTGCTCTTGATTAATAGTTTGCCTGAGGATAGAATTGTGGCTGAAAGTCATTGTCCCTCAGAATATTAAAGGCATTGTATCATTATCTTCTATCTTTCAGTTTTGCTATTAAGAAGCTCAATGCTATTCTGATTTAAAACCCTTTAGGGGCGCCTGGGTGGCGCAGTCGGTTAAGCGTCCGACTTCAGCCAGGTCACGATCTCGCGGTCCGTGAGTTCGAGCCCCGCGTCAGGCTCTGGGCTGATGGCTCGGAGCCTGGAGCCTGTTTCTGATTCTGTGTCTCCCTTTCTCTCTGCCCCTCCCCCGTTCATGCTCTGTCTCTCTCTGTCCCAAAAATAAATAAAAAATGTTGAAAAAATAAATAAAAAATAAATAAATAAATAAAATAAAACCCTTTATATATCACACACATGAACACTCACACCCATGCACACACACACACACACACATCATACCTGGAATTTTTAGAATTTTCTCTTTGCTCCTGGTAATTCTAAATGATGACGTGACACTTTTTTAGAAATTCATTATTATGGGCACTTTGTGTCCCCTTTCAACTTAAAGCTTCTCTCTCTCAGTCCCAAATATCACGGTTTTGATAATTTCCTCTTCACCAACTTCTCTGTTCTCTCTTCCTCTATAGTTTCTCTTCAACAGACATTGAAACTCCTAGATCGTGTTTCTAATCTCTCTTTTTCTCTTCGCCATGGTTTTGTTTTGTTGGTCAATTCCAGTTCCCTGGAATTGTGTCTCAACTTTATCCTCCAATCTTGCTAATGAAGCTTTTACATTTGTTTCCTGTTTTTCATGTCCTGGTTTTAATTTCCAAAAGATCTCTCATATTCCCTGAAGACATTAAGAGGTTTTGTTTTGTTTTTAGTTTTCTGCCTCCTGCATTATCTGCATTTCCTCTGGGCTCCTTTTTCCTATTTATTTTCTTTTATCTCTCTTTGATATTGAAGACTTCCCTCAAATACTGATTCATATTAATCCAGACAACAAAAACCTGACCACAATTTATATGTGCGTGCAAGGGCTTGGGCACTCTACACAAGATGGCTGGTGACAATTCACGTTTGCAGTGGAGGGGACCCCAAGTGTCAGCGACCATCTATCTTGAGAGAGGTCTTTTCCTCCATTCTCCTACCTAGAGATTGTGGGGGTAGCAGAATGCAAGTCTGGCTCCAGCATTCAAGAATGACCTGAATGAGGTTCTACCATTTATCTGTTTCCTCCATATCACCCTGCCACTCCACCCTCTATCTGGTGTCCCCAGTCAGCTTTCCTGGAGTATAAACCAACTATCTGTTCCCCAGGTGGAAGGAGAGACACCAGATTGCAGATGGGAGAGCAGCTGTGGGGATTTAAGTACACACATGTGCAAATATCATTGAATCCCCACACCATACCTCACCCTCATTTCCTAAAAATTTTTTTAATATTTGTTTATCTTAAAGGGGGGAGGGGCAGAAAGAGAGGGAGACACGGAATCCGAAGCAGGCCAGGCTCCGAGCTGTCAGCACAGAGCCCGACGCGGGGCTCGAACTCACGAACGATGAGATCGTGTCCGGAGCCAAAGTCCAGAGTCAGATGCTTAACCAACTGAGCCACCCAGGTGCCCCTAAATATGCTAACTTCTTAAACTGTGCCTTAGATACTCAAGCTAAGGATCCTTCTTTTCCCTTAAGTCAGTAACTGCCATATTTTCCGTCCAGGAAAAAGTTGTTGACACTTCTTACCAGCTATTGTCAACTTTCCCAACCTCTTTTTTCTTGCAGGCTATCAATGTTTCTTCTAGAGTTTTGGGATGGTGAGAAAATTGACTCTGTGGTCAATCTGTCCTGTCCTCTGACCCTGGCCTGAGAATCAGTCAAGGCTCTGCCATTTGTTAACAGTGGGATCTTGGGCAAGTTATTTGCCACTCCAAGCCTCGGTTCCCTCATCTGTAAAATTGGGAGACTAATGTCTGTCCTACATAGGTCGCAGCCTCCTCTAGTGATTAAACGAAATCACGTACGTAAAAGTACTTGCAATACTGAAGGACCCACTTTAAAAAACTCTTAGCGCTAATTAACAAGTTCAGCAACAAGTTCAGGACACAGGATCAATATACAGAAATCCATTGTATTTCTACACACTAGTAACAAATAACTCAAAAATAAAATAAAGAAAACAATATCATTTATAATTACATGAAAAAGAAAAAAAGTTAGGGATAAATTTAATGGTTTGTGCACTGAAAACAAACCATTAGAAGAAATGATCTAAATAGACGAGAGGGCGTGCCATGGTCATGGATCGGAAAGGTTGATCTACAGATTCAAAACCATCTAGATTTTTTGTGGAAAATGACATGGATGTGGAAATGCAAGAGATTCAGAATAGCAAAAACAATAGTGAAAAAAAGCAAAGCGAGGAGACTCACACTATCTGACTTCAAATTTGATGATAAAGCTACAACAACCAAGACTGTGGTACTAACATAATCAGATACGTCAAAGGAATAAAATTGAGAGTCTAAAAACTAAACTTTTACATTTCTGGTCAATTGAGTTTTGATAAGGGTGCCAAGACCATTCAATGGGAAAGAATAAACTTTCCACTGTATAGGCACAGCTATGTATCCACATACAAAAGAATGAAGCTGTCCCTCTTTCTCACACAATACACAGAAACTAACTCAAAATGGATTATCGACCCTAAACGTAACAACTAAAGCCATAAAACTCTTAGATGAAAAATAAAGGAGTAAATCTTTGTGGCTTTGGGTTAGGCAATAGTTTCTTAGATATGAGGTCAAAAGCACAAACACAGAAAGGAAACAATAGATAAGTTGGACTTTATGAAGATTAAAAATCTGTACTGCAAAGAATAACCGTCAAGAAAATGAAAAGACAACACACAGACTGGGAGAAAGTATTTGCAAGTCTATAAAGCACGCATAACCAGAATATATAAAGAACTATTACAAATCAATGGTAAAAAGACAAATATCCCAATTAAAAAAAAAAATGCGCGGGGCACCTGGGTGGCTCAGTCGGTTAAGCGTCCGACTTCAGCTCAGGTCACGATCTCGCGGTCCGTGAGTTCAAGCCGCGTGTCGGGCTCTGGGCTGATGGCTCAGAGCCTGGAGCCTGCTTCCGATTCTGTGTCTCCCTCTCTCTCTGCTCCTCCCCCGTTCATGCTCTGTCTCTCTCTCTGTCTCAAAAATAAACGTTAAAAAAAAAATTTAAAAAAAAAAAACCGCTAAGAATCTGAATGGATAGTTCTCCAAAAAGAGATATGCAAATGACCAACATGCATACGAAATGATACTCAACATCATTAGTCATTAGGGAACTACAAACGGAAAGCTCAATAGATATCATTTTACACCCAGCAGGATGGCTGGTAAAATTAAAAATATATAGTTGGTCTTTGTCCCCAGTTCTTGGCACAGGGTGCATAAAATCTTTGGAATTTCCTGAGTGATGGGAGTTTCTTTTGTTATTCATAACGAGCTGCTTAGGACCACACCTGTGTTTTTGCTTGATGAGATGACTCTTTGAAGACCCCCAATAGCCTCGGGATGGGGGCTGGTGCCCAGAGGAACCAACCACATGATTAGAGAGTTAGAACTACTAACACCCTTCCTGTCTGAAATGGAGGTCATCTTGTTGGACTGAGCCCTTAAACGTGCTCAGTCTACGCTAATTCCGGGTAGACGGTGTCAGAACTGGGTTGAGTTGTAGGACTCCCAGTTGAAGTCGGAAAACTAGAGAATTGGTTGTTACGTGGGAAACGAAACAGTGGCTGTATTTTTTTTTTTTTAAGACAATACTAAGTGTTGGGTGAGGATGTGGAGAAACCGGAATATCCGTACATTGCTGACGAGACTGTAAAATGGGGCAGTCGCTTTGAAAAACATTTTGGCAGTTACTCAAAACACGAAGCACACAGTTACCGTATGACCCAGCAATTCCACTCCTAGGTATATATCCGAGAGAAATGAAAACATATATCCGCAAAAGACTTGTACATGAATGTTGACAGCAGCATTATCCGTAATAGCCAAAAATTGACACAACTCAAATGTTCATCAGCTGATGAGTGGACAAGTCAAATGTGGTATATTCATTCAATGGAGTATTATTCAGCAATAAAAGGGAGTGGAGATCGGATACAGGCTACCAGCACAGAGCACCTCAAAAACATGTGCTGCATGAAAGAAGCCAGTCACAAAAGGCCTTATGGTGCATGGGACCGTTTATACGCAATGTCCAGGACAGGCAAATCTACAGCGACAGAAAGTAGATTAGTGTTGACCTAAATCTGGGGATGAAGGTTGGGGATGGGCAATGGGAAGTGACCGCTAATACGTATGGAGTTTCTTCTGTGGGGTGAAAAAAAATGCCCTAAAATTAGATCGTGGGTATGGGCGCAGCCTCTGAGAATATGGGGAAAACTCCTGAACTGTATGCTTTAAATGGATGACTTGTATGGTCATATGAATCATCCATCAACAGAACCGTTTTTACAAGGTAGTTTGCAAACTACGAAATACAAAAGCTCAGCTTTTACCTAACATTATTATTGGTAGTGAAACAGAGTAACAGAACATAAACATTGGCAATAACTTCGATCACTCTTCCTAAGGTTTATTTCACAATTATTTTTTAGCTGCTCTATAGGTTGCTGTTCGGAAATGGAATTTCACAGATGAAGCCGACGGTTCCTCAGGAAGCTGCTTCGTACGCTGTGTGGGGCCACCTACACATGGGATGTTGCGACTGGGGGCAGTGGACAGTGAGGATCACCTGTGTGCGTGGTCCCCGCACAAGCTCCCGTTTGAACCATATATCACGTCTTTAATGGTCCAAGAAAGCTCCCTACTGAGTGGCACAGCGTGCCTCACATCTCAGAAATCAAAGGCTCAAGTCCCAATAAAAATGCTGTTCACAAAACCACTTGCTATTAAACTTTCAGTTCAATTTCCTGAAGAATCATCAGAGCCACAAAATGGAGAAAGTAATCATTCTTCTAGAGTCACTGTAATAAGCGCTTGGAAGCACCTGCTGTTTCTAAATTCACTGGCGTGAGCCTGAAAGCATCTTGCAAGACCACACCTACTTGATGATGAAAATTTGATTATAAGCTCAAAGTAGGAGTAGGCTCAGGCAAGGAGTGGGCCAAGGTGTGCCCTGGGGCGTTGCCTGTGCCGCGGTCTTGGAGCAAATGCGGGCAAATGGTACAAGAAAATGGCCCTTTCTTCACCATACTGAGATAATCACCGGTTAACAGTTGTAATACGTGCTTCTGGTTGTGTGTGTGTGTGTGTGTGTGTGTGTGTGTGTGTGTGTAAAGTATGTTATTTTGCAAAAATAGAATCCTACTACAAATATGGTTCCATAGCCTGCATTATTCACATAGCAATATGTTATGGAAATCTATGGATATCATTTTAAATGAGTTTGGTGTATTCCACTGAATAATGATACTTTCCTTTTACCAATCGCCTCTGGTTGGATATTTAAAATTCACGTTGGCGGGGGGGCGGGGGGTGGGGTGCCTGGGTGGCTCAGTCGGTTGGGCGCCCGACTTCAGCTCAGGTCATGATTTCGCAGTTGGTGAGTTCGAGCCCCGCGTCGGGCTCTGTGCTGACAACTCAGGGCCTCGAGCCTGCTTCGGATTCTGTGCCTCCCTCTCTCTCTCTCTCTGCCCCTCCCCGCTCGCACCCTCTCTCTCAAAAATGAATAAACCTTAAGAAATTAAAAAAAATAATAATAATAAATAAAGATAACATCCTAAGCCCTCACTTCATAGAAGAGTAAACTGAGGCCCAGAGTAAATAGCTTATCTTTGTATCTGACACTAAATCTCAGAGAAAGAATGAAGGTGTGAGACCTCAGACACCCGGGAAGGAAGAAGGCCCAAGGCCCAAGGGCTAAAGGTGACCCTGGGATTTGTCTGGGAACACGTGGCCACCAGCACTCCCAAGAGCATGAGAACCTCAGCCCCTTTCCAACACCCCAGGGTGGGCCCCCAGAAAGTGCTCACATGCTCATGTGTTTCGGGAAATTTTGTGAAGTTAAGATCATTTTTTGCTCTTTTTCTTAAGGAGGGTCCCCATTGCTGTTTTCTGGCTCGAGCCCCATAAACATCATATAGATGCTGCTGTCGAAATTTTTTTACCCCACAGTGAGCGGGACCATGAAGCCCATAGGAGCTGGTGGGGCTACAGGAGAGGCCCTTTTGTGGAGTCAAACCCTGCTTATGCATTTCACAGTCTGAGTTTTATTATCCTGTACTCCTCAGTGAAGGGAACGGCTAAGATTCAGGTTTGGCTTTTTGTGGTTGCATTGCCAGTTCACACCTGGGTATAAGGACAGACTGCATACGCCTTTGAAACGACCCCACACTGCCATCACAGCACATTTCCCAAAGGGATTAGGCTCCTGCCCCTGAATTCAACAGTAAATTATGGTAGTGAGAAAGGTTGAGAAGAAATTTTTTTTAAATGTCACATCACCAAAATTGCCGGTTCTTGGTTGACTTGACGCCTGTAGGTGAAGTCAATCTAGGTGGCTCGTCCTAGAGGGCTGTTCCCTCTAGATACCAGACATCACGGTGATGCTCCTTCATTGACCACGAAAAAGTTGCCCTTTAACTTCCTGCAGCAGGAGATTGTTCTAGATTGAGAAAAGATTTAGCTGTGGTTAAGGAAAGATTTCTGAATTCAAATAAAAGTAGTTGTAACTGACCTCTTTGAAAACCCAGAGGTTTTATTATTATTACTTTAACCAATATGCTTTCCCTGTATTTTTAATCTGTTTGCATCAATGACCTCTGACATAATTATACCTACCCACCTTATTTAAACCCATACTCCTATCTGGCAAAGCAATAAGCTTTGGGGTTCAATGGCCCCCTACAGGCAATGTGTTTGCCCCTTGGTTTGCCATTTGTAGCCACGTCTTGGCGATCAGTGCTTCCTGAGAGTCGCAGAGGCAGAGTCATTCTGCTTTAACCCCATAAAAATGGTGGTCGTCAAAACATGGAAGTCAGAGTCCTCAACTATAGACAGGCTATTACTCTACTGCAGTCCAAACATGATGCCTTCAGGTATGCATAAGTAAGACGAAGGCCTCATTGTCTCTGTCCTCTTGTGGGACCCGGTGGCTGGACAGAAACCAGGTAACTGCACAGTGTGAAGGCACAGCCTTAGTGGGTCAAGCTCTTGAACCAGATCGCAAATGGCGGTGGACTGGGCACCCACTACCGAGGCCAGAAGGGAGTCCAGACCAGGAGAGGCAGAACCGCGGGGTCAGGCAGCCCACGCATGTTTCCGGTCGTGGCGCTGGATGTTGCAGTGTGGAATAATGGTATATCCCACCGTGGGCTAAGAAAGGAGCCATGGATTCCAGGGTTGGGTTCATCTGGTTGGCCCATTCGGTAGGGCCGGCTAAGTAAGAATGCCTTCCCTGGAGCACTGCAGAGGAGGAGAGCAAAGTTCAAGGTGGTATAGCCAGGAAGTTGGAGGTGAGGTTCAAACCAGCTTTGTGCGTGACAAGGGAGAGGATAAAATGGAGTTGGCATTGCCAAGAGGGTTATTTAAAACGGAGCTGGGAGAACATTGAGGAGGTGGGGCGTTCGCATGTCTCCTGTCTTGAACCCTGGGAATTTCTGCTGAACTCAGCTAAAAGCCAAAGCACCTGCTAGATGATAAAATGGACACAAATTAACTTTCTGCCTAACGCCAGCCCTAGCAACCAATCACATACAGATTAGCGTAACTGTAGCTACACCAGCACCAATCACATTTGGTTCAAAACAACTTATGTAAATTCCCTCTCTCCTCTCTAGAAACGCTAACCTCCTTTGTCTCTCCGGAAGCGCACTTTTGAGTGCCCTGGAATCTGTGTCTCCCGGATTGCAATCCCCGAGACCCCAAACAGACAGACCCATTTTCTTTTGCAGCTCGCACCTTTGTCTTTCGTTGGTTGACATGTGACTTCAGAGCCCAACCGTGCGGCCACCTCCTCCAACAACACAAGGACCATCTTCTCACGGAGGCCACAAGATAAACGCGCATGAAGCGGGGAGAAAATACTAAGGCTCCCAGACGACAGGGGTTCGGGGAAGGGAGAGCTGTGGATTGAAGTGGCTGTTGAAGGTGTCATTCGCGGGGGTTTGAGTGAGCAGGAAAGAATGTCTCTCCCCCAGAAGAACACTGGCCCCGCCTCCGCTGGCAGGTGCGGAGCCGCAGACACATCATGGATTCCAGAGCACGGGCAGAATGTGTTCGGTTCCATCTTTGGTGACAAGAGGAGTGGAAATGAGGGGTGAGGATTGTCACACTGCATATGTGTTTCCTGGGGGCACTGCAACAAAGTACCACACACGGGGAGGGAGGCTTCAACAACAGACATTTATCTCCTCCTGGTTCTGGAAGCTGGAGGTCGGAGAGCAAGGCGTCAGCAGGGTTGGCTCCTCCTGAGGCCTCTCTCCTTGGCGTGTCGATGGCCGTCTTCTCCCTGTGTCCTCGTGTGGTCGTCCGGCTGTGTGTCCGTGTCTAATCACCTTTTCTTAGAAGAACACCAGTCCTATTAAATTAGGGCCCACCCTAATGACCTCATTTTAACTTAATCACCTCTTTAAAGACCCTAGCTCCCAACACAATTATATTCTGAGGTACTGGGGGCTAGGATTGCAGCATATGAATTGGGGGGAGAGGACACGATTCAACCACAACACTCTGACAGAAGGGTTCTGTTAGGCTTGTTCTGGTTTTTTTTTTTTAATGTTTACCTATTTGGGGTACCTGGGTGGCTCAGTCGGTTGGGCATCCAACTTTGGCTCAGGCCATGATCTCACCGTGTGTGGGTTCGAGCCTGTGTCAGGCTCTGTGCTGACAACTTGGAGCCTGGAGCCTATTTCAGATTCTGTGTCTCCCTCTCTCTCTGACCCTTCCCTGCTCGCATGCTCTCCGTCTCTCTCAAAAGTAAATGTTTTAAAAAAATTAAATGTTTATTTGTTTTTCTTGAGAGAGAGAGTGAGCAGGGGAGGGGCAGAGAGAGAAGGAGACATAGAATCTGAAGCAGGCTCCAGGCTCTGTGGTGCTCCCAGCGCAGAGCCTGACGTGGGGCTCGAACTCACGAACCATGAGATCAGGACGTGAGCCAAAGTCGGACATGTAACCCACTGAGCCACCCAAGCGCCCCTGGAGCTTGTCTGTCAAGCCTCTCCTGCCAGATTTCCCACCACAGGCATTGGAGCTGTAGCAGGTGTCCTGAGCTCATGGGACTGTGTGGGGCAGCTTTGCAGGAGGGGCTCACCCTGAATGTAAACACAGACTTGGTGGTGTTCCAAACTTTAGACCTCACCCGGGCCCTGACACACTCATCCGGACTCTCCACTCTCACAGGCTCCAGACGGGTGGCAGAGAAGTGACACGGTGTTGCCCTCTGAAGAGGGAGTGTGGAGGCGGGCACTCAGCAGGGTGCATCTCCTGAGAGAGTCAGGTTCTCGAGCAGGGTAGGAGGAAGAAACCATTGCTCCCTGGGGCCTCCGGCATATTAGGTGCTCTCAGCCTGATTTCCTCACTTGATCCTTAGCACAGTCTGGAGAATCAGGTCTGACCCCCTTTTTTTTAACGGATGGGCAATGAAAGCTCAGCAAGGAGAACCTGCCTGAAGCCATCCAGCTTGCACAGACCAAGCACTAAACAATCAAGCCTTAACCAGCCTGACTACAAAGCCCATGTCTGTCCATTCTGTTACAGCTAATTAGAGCAAAAACTTCTTTCCTCCCTTCCCCAAATCCTGGCACCGCCCCCCTCCCTGAGCTGCTCATACCCCCACACCCCATGCACGGCCATTCCCTCTGTCGGCTGCCCCCCTACCCCGATTCAACTCAGGTATCACCCTCTCTGTGAGGCTTCCCACACCTTCAGTTGCCCCCTCCTCCTGCAGCACGTTGTTCAAACTTCTCTGATGGAACCCCATTTTAAAAATGGGCAGAGGATCTGAGTCAATATTTTTCCACAGAAGACACACAGATGGCCCACAGACCACAAAAGGTCTGAGCATCTTTGAGAAAAGATGCTCAGTGTCACTAATCATCAGGGAGATACCCGTTAGAAGAGCTATTATCAAAAAGTCAAGAAATAGCAAGTGTTGGTGAGGATGTGGAGAAATAGGAACCCTCGTGCAGTCTTGGTGGGAATATAAATTGGTGCAGCCACCGTGGAAAACAGTATGGAGATTCCACAAAAAATTAAGCGTAGAACCCCCTTATGATCTAACTATTCTGCTTCTGGATGTTTAGCTGGAGAAAACCAAACACTAAACCAAAAAGATACATGCACCCCATCCATGTTCATTGCAACATTAATTATAATAGCCAATATATGGAAGCAACCAAAGTGTCCATTGATGGATGAACGGATAAAGAAGATATGATATACACATACAACAAAATATTACTCAGCCATAAAAAAGAATGAGATCTTGCCATTTGCGACATGGGTGGAGCCTGAGGGCATTATGCTAAGTGAAGTAAGTCAGATGAGAACAAACACCATATGGTTCCACTCATATGTGGAATCTAAAAAGAAACCAAAATGAATGAACAAACAAAGCAATACAACAACAAACTCGTTGATGCAGAGAACAGACTGATGGTTACCAGAGGGGAAGAGGCATAGGGAAGGAAAATGGGTCAAGGAGTCAATTGTATGGTGATGGATGGCAACTAGAATTTTGATGGTGATGACTTTGGAGTGCATACAGATGTCAAACTATAAGATTGTGTATTATGCTAATATTTTCTCAATAGATAAATAAATAAATAAATAAGAGAACTGTCTAGCAAAGCCCAGCCCCAAATCACCAACCCACAGAATTGTGAGCTAAATAAATGGTTGCTATTTTACTCTGTTAAGAAACAAAAACTTGCCTGTTTAGGAGGATAGATCTGTTAAGTGTTCTTCCCACAGTCACATTAAAAAAAATAAAACCTACTCTTGCTTTCTAGGTTTTCTATGGAAGATTTGTATTACTCTGCAATGAGATGTCAAGTAAAGGAAAAGTGCTTTGAAAATATCAACATAAGATTTACTTTCACGTGTACATTTTACAGATATTAAAACTTAGCAGATGTTACGTGAGATTACTTAACATCGCATCAGAATCTAAACAAGCCAAACAAAATTTATAGTCCCATGACTGAATTTCAGATCCAGAAGTAGTGGGTTAAAGAAGTAAAAAGGTTATACGATCCACATGGTTTTCTCATCCATATTCCAACACCACCCAGGTTGTACAGTGAAGGATGAAGGAAAGATAAGCGTCTCTAACCACCTTTCTGGGACAGCCCCGCTTTCTGGGGCTTACGCTGACTGGCCCTGGGCGCTCAGTGTGGCAGTATCCGCTGATGTGAACATCTTTTTTTTTTTCTTTGAATGTTCATTTATTTATATTTGAGAGAAAGGGGGAGAGGCAGAGCGGGGGAGAGAGGGAATCCCAAGCAGGCTCCATGCCAGCAGCCCAGAGCCCGACGTGGGGCTTGATCCCACAGTCAGTGAGATGGCGACCTGAGCCGAAATCAAGAGTCGGATGTTTAACCTACTGAGCCAGCCAGGCGCCCTTGCTGTGAACTTCTTGAAGAACACTGTTAGGCCTCCCTTGACTTATTCTATCCCCTGAAGTACCCACTCCTGACCCTCCATATTCGAGTGTCTGGGAGTGGGGTCCCTGACCCAGCCAACAGCCCCTAGGTATAGAGTACATAGCAAGATAGCCCAAGCTGTGCTGTGTTGTATGGTTTCCACTCAATCCAGGGGAGACATATCCTGCCCACATCAAATTCTGAACTAGCCTGCTCCCTGATGGCTTGCTCCCACTCCTGCCATCTTCCTTCCCAGGTAGGAATCTGTTACCGGGGAGCTTGCCTTCAGCCCTGTGCTTGGGGACAAGGGACACTACAAACCACCGCACCTTAGGACATGTCATATTTTCTTTATTAGAGCACCTCCATAGACTGAGTTGAAACCACCCTGCTGTTTCCCCTTCTGACGGGAAGCTCCAACCTTGAGCAGCAATTCTCTCAGAGGCCCCCTCAATTGGCTCAGTGAGAGGAAGGGAATCATCTCTTAAACTGAACACCACACTCTGCACAGGGCACAGCCGCAGGGCCCTTTTCCCCGTCTCTCCTGCCTCTGCCTCTCCTATGGCCTGGAGAGAGAGGACTGGAGTGAGGGTTCTGCCGCAGACCTGGGTTGCTGGCAGCCCCTGGAAGCTCTCTCAGGAGTATGGGGAACCAAACACCGCTCATCTCTAGCTCTAGAGATTTGGCCCCAATTCCAGGAAGAGAGAAAAGGGACCCGTCAGCCATCCCCAGGAGAAGAAACTGGTGCTGCCTGGGAAGGGTAGCGTTACATGTGAGGGATTCTGGGAAAACATGGGGGGAGCATGAAGTCCCTGAGTCTCTTGGTCAGAGCAAGGGTGAGGGGTGGTCTCAATAGGAAGAAGGTCGGTGCCAGAGGGGAGTAAAACACAATCCCCTATCTTGTCCAGAGCCACATCATGAGTATCTTTGGGTTTCCCCCATCTTCTGTCTGCGTTTCTGTCCAAGAAGTAGCCTGTCTCACAGAGGAGTCACAGACAAAGACAGAGCTGTCCTTCATGGATGGGGACAGTGGTGCTGAGGAAGCTGATTTGGGAGACAAGGGCCCACCCTCAGCAAGAAGAACAAATAGATGGTTTTAAAGTAGGAGGTTCAAGCCATCTGACTTGTTGGCCACTCCCACTCAGACCCTGTGGATAAGGGTACTGTCCAGAAAGATTGTAAATTGCTTTCAGAGTACAAGATGTGTATTAATAACCCCATACAGCTCTCTGGTGCTATCTAAATGCTAAGTAGAAGAGAAATTACTCTGGGGTATTCTCTCACCTGAATGATCTCCCAGATAGAACTGTTTTTGATAAGTTATCAACACAACTTTTGAAATAAAGCAGCCTCAGCCCTTGCAGTTCTGACCACAAGACACAAAGCATTGAACCAAAGGTTAAACTCCAATTGATTAAGGTCTTTCTTTGCCTTCCCCCTCCCGCCGCCCCCGCCCCCATCCTTTGTATCGCAGCAAATCTTAAGATTAGCCCCGGGATCACTTCCATTGTAGAGGCTGCTGTTCTGTGGTCGACATTCACATTTCTCCCCCAGGCGAACAGACCAGAACTGGAACTTTACATGCATTACTTAGAACACCAACTAAGGTGGTTAAAATGCACCTCTCCTCCGCGCACGTTGTCTTGCAGAATAAATCTGGGGCCGTGAAAGGTTTCAGTCTGGTGTCCAGTGATTTCATTGTGACTCAATGCAAGGGTCTTAATTCCCCAGAGGTGTCAGGTTTTAGTGGCGTCTACATTGTCATCCTTTGTATTTAAGATGGCTGCGTGCATCTGGCTTGGAGGGACTGCCATTTTGCCTACTGTCTGTCAGTAGCCTCGAGCACCCCATCTTCCTCTGGCCGCACCCAGAGCAAGTGGGAGTTGGCATGGCGTCCTTTGTGTACTGAACTTTCTGGGGCTCTGCACCTGGCATTCCTCCCAGTATGTGTCCGCCTCTTTCCTTTCGCCGCCATTAATGCTCCACCTTCCATCGCACGTTCCCCAGGGCCTCGGTCGTATTCCCATGAGTCCACAAGTTGGAAGTCTCGCGGTTACCGTGTCCCCCAGGTCACGCCTTCAATCTTGTTCCTCCAGTGCCGCATCCTGAGTCTGACACCTTGAGCTTATCTGCAGTCTTACAATTGTGTCAGCTTCCCCCCTCTTATCTCCTTTTTTTCCCCTTCACCTCTCTCTCTTTAACTTCTGTCTTTTTCTTTAAATTTTTTTAACGTTTATTTATTTTTGAAACAGAGAGAGAGACAGAGCATGAACGGGGGAGGGTCAGAGAGAGAGGGAGACACAGAATCTGAAACAGGCTCCGGGCTCTGAGCTGTCAGCACAGAGCCCGACACGGGGCTCGAACTGACAGACCGTGAGATCATGACCCAAGCTGAAGTCAGACGCTCACCGACTGAGCCACCCAGGCGCCCCTTAACTTCTGTCTTGAATGGGAATACCTTTCAAATTCACAAGCTTAGGAGAAGGGAATTGGAAATCCCTTGGCTAGTCCTGCTTAGGATTTTGCGCCTCCAAAATTGAAGATGTGGTTAGAAGAAATGCTACCCAAGGCCTTAATCTGACCAACAAGAAAAACTGTGTCAATGACGTGGCCCTCTGATCTTTGGCCAACATAATACTTTTATTGCGTTTACAAAATAAACATGGGCTCATTATTAAAAATTCAAACAATAAAGAGAAGCAGGAAGAAGAAAATAAGAAATTACTCAAAATCATAGTGCCCAGTAAAAATCAGTGTTAACATTTGGTGACATCACCCCAAACATCTCTTTTTGCCTATATAGTTGACGCTTGAACAACACTGGGGTTAGCGGTCCCTACCCCCTGTGCAGTAAAAAATCTGTACTATGTACTGTGTTCTTACAATAAAGTAACCTAGAGAAAAGCAGATGTTATTAAGAAAATCATAATGAAGAGAAAGTACATTTATAGTTCTGTACATTATTTATTGAAAAAAAATCTACGTGTAAGTGGACCTATGCGCTTCACACCCATGTTATTCAAAGGTCAACCGTGGGGGGCGTCTGGGTGGCTCAATCAGGTAAGCACCCCACTTCATCGACTTCGGCTCAGGTCATGATCTCACGGTTTGTGAGTTCGAGCCCTGCATCAGGATCTGCGTGGACCTCTCAGAGTCTGGAGCCTGCTTCGGATTCTGTGTCTCCCTCTTTCTCTGCCCCTCCCCTGCTCACACTCTGTCGCTGTCTCTCAAAAATAAATAAACGTGTAAAAAATAAAAATAAATGAAAACAAGGGTCAACTGCATATAAAAAGACAGTTTGATGAAAAGAATAACAGATACGTGGAGAGCTGGCTAGAAAATACTGCTCCCAAGGTATCAGTTCCGTAAATATCTCGTCACGTTTAAAAGAAAAGGCTACAAAAATTATTTAAAAAGCTGGAATCATTTCTTTAAAGTACACATTTCACTCTCAGATAATATTGATCACTTGCTATGAGGGACAAGATATCAGGTATTCATAAGCCTTCCTGCAGTGTCCTCTTGTCCCCACCTCCCAACATTGGTTTTGTGCGTTATTAGGACTTTCAGAGGGCTCTGGACATTCATGTTCTGCTGTGCAATTGTGACCCTCCCAGTGGCTTAATCTTAGTTCTACAGTTAAACAAATTCAGCATTAGTGTTTGTTTGCTAGCCAACAATCTCTCATTTTCTAAAAATTTTTCTATTTCTAAATTTTTGTTACCCTTACGTATTTAGTTTGAGAGAGCATGACGGCATGCACGAGCAAGAAAAGGGCAGAGAGAGAGAGAGCGAGAGAGCGAATCCCAAGCCGGCTCCGTGCTCAGTGTGGAGCCCAACGTGGGGCTCAATCTAATGAACCATGAGAGCATGACCTGAGCCGAAATCGGGAGTCAGATGCTTAACTGACTGAGCCGCTCAGGGGCCCCGTCTAAATTCCCAATTTTTTTTCACCTCTCAAGCAGTTAAATTTTATCACTGGGAAGTGTTTATCAAGAAGCTCCTGAAAGTCACATACTCTAGATTTGTTTTGCTTGTGAATATCCACCTGTTGTCTTTATATTTAAGTGAACAACAGGGGCCAATATTCTTCACGAATTCTGTGGATATCGTTCCATTTCCTCTCTGTGCTCTTGTTTTAAAAATGGGTGCGAAAAATAAATAAATAAATAAATAAATAAATAAATAAATAAAAATGGGTGTGTATTCTTACTAAGTTCACCTGTAGTTTGAAACACTCAGGGGGAATATGCTGACTTAGGGATTATAATTTTTTTTTCCAGACTGGATTCTTCTGTATTTTTTTTTTTAATATTTATTTATTTTTGAGAGACAGGGAGAGACAGCGTGAGCAGGGGAGGGGCAGAGCGAGAGGGAGACACAGAATCCGAAGCAGGCTCCAGGCTCCGAGCTGGCAGCACAGAGCCCGACACGGGGCTCGAACCCACGAACTGTGAGATCGTGACCTGGGCCGAAGTCGGGCGCTTAACCGGCTGAGCCACCCAGGTGCCCCGATTCTTCTGTATTTTGAATGCAGTGTGATGTTCCTCTTTCCCACTTGTGCGTGGAGGGCAGGGCAAGTTTGCAGAGTTCCCAGATCATGTTCTTTTCACCTTGCTCACTCTTAACATAGTTCTATCCAAACATCCCATTTTTTGATGCGTTAAGAGTGAATTTTCACCGGGGTACACATGACGCTTTATTGGAACCCGGTTTGTTCCTTCTTTCCCCAGAGTTGTAACTTCTGGTTTGAGGATTGCTTTCTACCCACCTTTCTGAAGCCTGGGGCATGGGAGGGGTGGAGCAGGGGGGCTGCTACGGGGGGGGGGGGGGGGGGCCGGGACTCAAGCCTCGCTCTTGAGAGCTCCCGGGATGCCCTGTATTAAATGCCCACTTCCTTAAGCTACAGATACGTCCCATTTCTGTCAGCTTCTGCTCATTCTTTTCACTTGGTCCAGAGCCCTGGGAAGTTTCTGCGCTCTCGCAGTCAGACCATATTTTATACTTGTCAAATGAGGAGAGTGTTGGGCATTTTGGACATGGACCCTAGACCTTTCTGGCCATATCTTCATCCGTTCCACAAACGTCTACTAGGCATTTACTCTGTTAAAAGACTTCAACTGGCACGACAGAAAGTTCTCGGGTTTACCGTTGCCTTCAACGTTAGCCCCTTCTCCCCCTTTTCCCTACCTTTCCCACCCTGTGAGTACTCGGTAACCAACAAACTGCAACGCTTGTGAAACACAGTTCTTGGAAGTGCTGTTCTTAGTGGTACCAGGATGGGACCGCATGAACAATCCTTTCATGCCGAGACACGTGCAAACTGGGACAATCTTCAACTTCATGTTTCACACCAATAAATGAGCAAAACCTTTACCTGACCCAAATCACCAGGACATGCCCGTGTGCCCTTCCTGCCCCCTATAGAACTCCAACCTTGTTTTGACTAGAAAGTTACCTGGTTGGGGGTGCCTGGGTGACTCAGTTGGTTAGGCGCCGGACTTCGGCTCAGGTCATGATCTCGCAGTTTGTGAGTTCGAGCCCCGCGTCAGGCTCTGGGCTGACTGCTCAGAGCCTGGAGCCTGCTTCAGACTCTGCTCTCTCCCTCTCTCTCCCCCTCCCCTGTTCACACTCTGTGTCTCTGTGTCTCTCAATAATAATAAATAAACGTTAAAAAAAAAAAAAAGAAAGTTACCTGGTTGTCAGGTGCTTCCTGACATGTGTCAGCCTTCAATCTCGATTAGAGTCCCTCCAGTTATTTTCGTCAGACAACCCATGGAAGCCACGTCAGGCATGAGGTGGATAAGACACACTCCAGGTGGCAAAGACAAACCTCAATGAATGAAAACAATATAGAAATACGGGAGGATTTTCCCCCCTTTCTTTAAGAGTTGACATATGAATATGCCGACTAATCGGGAAAAAGTGACATCTTCTCAAAGGAATTTCCACAAACCCCAAAGGGCAAAGCATCAGAGACAAGATATGGGATGTAGCTGGGGTCTGTTCCAGACTCTTGGCTGTCTGCGTACTATGTCTATGGCAACCAGGTGTGCAGGTAAGGTCCCCATAAGTGCCATTGAGTTCCGTAAGGGAACACTTCCTCGTCGCTGGGACAGAGACCATGGTTCCTATTTCTGCCATACACCGAACACGCCGAGAGATTGCTTCTCCGTGAAATATCACTTGTCTCCAAGCCGTCTCCGCTGACATGCCCTCAGAGGAGAGCCGTGGGTGTGCCCTCGGCAGTCACCACGCTTACAGCGGGTTCTGCCAGATTGTATATCTGTATCTGTAGGGATATCTACATATCCCTTACGGAAATTACGTATTAAGCAAAAGAATGAGACAACGATAAATTCTTCTAAATCCCTTGAGGTATCCCAGCAGTTTACTCATGGGTGGACCGGTTTGTTCTGCTGGATGGCACAGCCCAGTGGTTGCCCACTTAATGTGACACTGCTGGGATCCGGGAAAGGGAGTGATTGGCCCACGAGAGAAACATGGTCCAATTGTGTCTGTGTCGCCATGGATCTCAAAAGCCAGATGCCCTGAACAGGCTTAGAGGCATAGTTGCTTTGGGCAAGGGGACAGAATGTGATTTTCCTGTGGAGCAAGGAAATAAGCAAAATTTTACCCAAACCAACTCTCAACAAGCTCATAATAGAAGGTACCGTAATTGCCGAAAGAGAGTCTTAGAATTCAATGGTGCAACTAATCACGGCTCCGGCAGAGAAGACATGGCAGCAAACGCTGGCCCAGATCCTTCTCATGCAAGAAAATGGCAGCCGTCCTAGAAATATTCAGAATAGCTGTACTCACTAATCTACTAGGGCTGGTTATCAGATTGGCTGCAAGACACCTTAAACACATGAGTAGAATTAGGACCAGTCGGTGGTTAAAGGGCACTTGGCTTCCTTTCTAAGCTAATCAAGAGCCTGCTGACATGCCTTTCAAATGCCATGTAACCGCACTAATCAGAAGTCCCTTCTGGGACGAAATGAGCCGCCACCCGGAAGAGCCCATGAATTTCCTGCAAATGGCGTCCTACCTTCACTTCCCTGGGTAATAGCTTGCAAAATATTATTTAAGTCAACAAATGGCATGGAAAGGAGGCAAAGTGGATTTCTCTGAAAGGGCATGGGCTGTGGTGGCTCCTATGTAGGTTTTCAACCCCAACAGAGCTTCTCAATTCACCCTCCCAGAAGAGCAGAAACCCCGTGACTAATCCAAGTAAAGGGGTGGGGCTGGGCTTGTGAAGATAGAGAGAGCTTGCTGGAATCCTGTTAATACTGAGACTAGATGAGGGTCCACCTCCTTCTCAGCCCAGTGACTGCACACAGCAACATATGGAACACTGACAACATTTTTTAGCCTGAGGCCCCCGATCTATTTGTGAGGAAGTACTACATTCTGTTTTATGACTCTTTGAGATCCGTGTCTATGGCAGACAGGAGAGGAGAAATGTGATATGTTTGGTGTGGAAGGATGACCATCACATCTTTCGACAGAGAGATTTGTTGCTCTCTTTATGAGCTTTAGGGTAAGAGTGAGCGACAGTAGAATTCAGCTTGGAAATCTTCTCAGAGATGTACCAGTGTTTGCTTATCTCTTGGTGGAAGATCCTTCTTATAGGGCACCATTGAAAAGCACATTCTCCTAGACCTCTCTTGGTGTTCTTACCTTCTTTCCTTCTCTACTTCTCCACCGCCAAAAATCACTGTGTGCTTAATTTTACAGGAGACACCAGGAAAATATGATGCATCATCCTTGTTCTTGACCTCCTTACTATCTGGTTCGGGATTCAAGAGGGTAACACAGGGGCACCTGAGTGGCTCCATCGGTTAGGCGTCCAACCCTTGATTTCAGGTCATAATCTCATGGTTGTGAGATCGAGCACCACATCAGGCTCTGCGTGGAGCCTGCTTGGGATTCTCTCCCTCTTCTCTCTCTCCCTCTCTGTCCCTCCACCCACCCCCTCTCCAAAAAAATTAAATAAACATTAAAAAAGAGGATAATACAAATTAACATCTTGTGGAATACTCAGTCTGAGGGTTCAGATTTAAGTGCTACCAAATATTAGAAAAGAAGAGATCACTAGAAATCTGGTGAAATCTGATCATCATACCAGCACTAAGACTGAGGTGAGCATCCATTTACTGAACGCTTTACATGTGCCAAGGACTCTGCTATTAAATGCGATGTATCTGTCTTAAATTTGAATCGTCACAACAGCATTTGGGAATAACTATTATTATCTTTATTCTAAAGATAAGAATATTTTTTAAATATTTTTATTTATTTTTGAGACAGAGAGAGACAGAGCATGAGCAGGGGAGGGGCAGAGAGAGAGGGGGACACAGACTCCAAAGCAGGCTCCAGGCTCTGAGCTGTCAGCACAGAGCCCGATGCGGGGCTCGAACTCACAGACTGTGAGATCATGACCTGAGCTGAAGTCGGACGCTTAACCGACTGAGCCACCCAGGCACCCTTAGAGATAAGAGTATTGAAGCTCTTAGATGTTACCCAACTTGCCTAAGTAGACCTTGGTTATATAAGAGAGAAGTGGTCATTCCTAATGGGGAAACTTCTGAATACTGCACCTTTATTCACACACACACACACAGACTCCTCAGACTCCCAGGGATCAAGGGCACTAGCCTAGCAGGTTTGGAGCTCAGCAGAATTGGGTTAGGAGTTGGTGCCTTGTTAGAGAGAATCAGAGCTAAAGAGCTAATGCCCAGTTGAAGCTGCCTGGGGAATGACCACGGATGAACTGGAAAATGAAGGGAGACAGAAACTGAATACAAGCCACAATGGACCTAGAGAAAACCAGAATGAAGCAGGGTGAGTTCATGAGTAAAAGATTCTACAGTCAAGCTCTTCCAATAGAGCTAAAGGGGCAGATGTTAATGGGTCACGCAATCCTTACTGCATGGGGGACAGGAAGCCAAAGGCAAGGCCAGATCAGGAGGAGCCTTGAACACCAAGAGCTGGCACTCAAAGCACGTGGCTATAGGAGGCCCGTGGAGAGAAATGTGCTTTTGGTTTTTCAACTTTTAAAAATTCATCCTGAGGTGTCTGGGTGGCTCAGTCAGTTAAACAGCTAACTCTTGGTTGCAGCTCAGGGCATGATCTTGGGGTTCATGGGATCGAGCCCTGTGTCAGGCTCTGTGCTGACAGCGTGGGACCTACTTTGGTTCTCTTTCTCCCTCTCTCTCTGCCCCTCCCTTGCTCACTTGCTTGTGCATGCTCTCCCTCTCTCTCTCTCTCTACCAAAATAAATAAACTTAAAAAAATAAAAAATAAATAAAAATGCATCCTGGACCTATATTTTTGATGGAGTAACCCTCAAGTGTGAAAACATTGCTAATACTCTCAGAATTAAATTTGTTTTGCAATTTGATCAGTGAACACGAGAGAGACCATTTATCGGCATCAAAACCCAATTTCCTTGTGACTTAACATCTCTAAGTATTAGAGATAGACCAGACTTTGTATTCAGATGAGACTTCTACAGCTAATCTTCTGTCACTCTAAAAGTAATTTACTCTCAAGTGGATAAAACTACATATGTTTTGGGCTAGGAATTTAAGTTGTCAAATTCTCTTCTTGTGTAGTCACTCAAAAACTGCTCATTTCTACTTTCGTGATGCGATCTCCGCTTTAATGACCATATGCCACGGATTTCCCCCCAATATCCTGGGCCATGGTCGGCAAAGTAAACTCAACGTAAGAATACACAAAATATTTCGGGGTACCTGGATGGCTCAGTCAGTTAACCATCCAAGTCTTGATTTCAGCTCAGGTCATGATCTCATGGTTTAGGAGATGGAGCCCCATGTCAGGCTCTTTGCTGACAGCACAGAGCCTCTTGGGATTCTCTCTCTCCCTCTCTCTCTCTCCTTCCCTGCTCTCCTCTCTCTCTCTCTCTCAAAATAAATAAAAATGTTAAAAAAAAAAAAGAATATAGAAAATATGTAAATGATATTCTATCCTGGTCTTGGATGACGAATCCCTAGAAAGCTGAACACTAGTAAAAGCTCAAAGCTATCCTTTTTGTGCGTGATGAGTCAAAAATCTGTCCTAGGTCCCCCCATAGACTCTTCAAGGATATTGACACTTGCACCTTTGATCAGGAGACTTTGGAAGGGCACATGCCCTTGTGAGAGATGTCCACGCAGGCTCACCAAAGGAAGAAATACTGCTTTGTTTCTTTTTCCCCCAGGAGGAACGTGGAAATTTAGGCTTCATGATTGTTCCGGGTTCAGCATAACAAAAAGCTTCGTGGCCCCGTGCATCTACAGCACCTTCTTCTTTCTTCTCACCTTCAAATCATTTCTGAAAACGTGGGCTTCCCATAAATCTCCTATTTTCTCACCACTTGCTCATGTCTTAATTCTATCCAGTCAGATTTTTGGCCGTGATTCAACGGAGCGCACTTGTGACCTGTGGTCACCGTGCGTGTCAATGTGCTGTTTCCCTTCCCCTCCACCTCCTCTCCTCCTTCCCCTCTCCTCCTCCCTGATCTCTCGACAGCATTCATCACTCTTCACTGCCTTCTTCATGAAGCTCTCTCCTCTCTGAGTTTCCCGTACCCTCTGTTCCCCCTGGTTCTCATGGGGTCTTCTCCATCCTATAATCCTGGGCGGCTTTACTGACCTCCTTTTCTCTTCTGTATCTATAAGAGGGATATTGCCCCCAAGGTTATCTCCTTGTCCTTCCTCTCTTCTTACCCCATGATGTGTTTCTTGCCCATGCCTACAGGTAAGTCCTTTCGTGAGGATACCTCCTAAGTCAATAATATTCACTCTCTCTAATCTTGGCAGCTTCATATTTCTTGACTGCTTGGCACATATCTCTGTGTGGGTTGCCTTTAGGACCTCAAACTCATCACATTCAGCTTGGTCCTGCCTGCAAGATATGCCGGGAGCTCACCTTTGGAAGAAGGCAACCAGAGGGGGCCCTTCTGCAGCAACCATGGAGCGAGGGCTGGCCAGACCAGTTCGGGCAGGTGCCCTCCTCAGGAGAAGGAGGCAACCCGAGACCCAATCAAAGCCAACATAGAAAACTCCAGTCGGCTCCAGACCTGCGTTCACAGCCCAGGAAGCTCTGATGTCGCAGATCAACACGTGGTCCGCCCAGGTCCTAAACCAGACAGAATCATCTGGAATAAAGTGAAGGATGCCCAAAGCAAAGTCCAGGCCGGTACGTAAAGGGGCAGACAGAAACTCCTCAGGGGGACCAGGACACTACAGAAAGCTAGAGCAGAAGAGCCACAGGCATTACATACATGGTGGGTGGCTTTAAAGAGACTAACGGTCAGTATTTACATAAGAACCCGGACTCTAGGAGGGCAGATCAATTCCGGACACCACTCACTAGAAAGGGGCAGCTTCAGATGGACACTAACCCATTTTCGACTTTCATCGTTCCGGAGTCCAGAGAAGGCTCAGCTTGCCGGGAGCCGACACCACTTGGCAGCTGGGATTGGCAAGGTGTGGTGAAACTCCCCCTCCCGAAATAGGATTCGTGTTCAGAGACATCCCCACACCAGCCTGCCTCCAGATTTCCCTTTCTCTAATGAAGGTTTGGAATCATCTTTGACTCTCCAAAGTCATACCCCTTCCCTCCCTCGGTTGTCAAGGTGCAGCCGCTTGTTAATCTACGCACATCCCACTGTGTTCCAAAGAGGATTTGAAGTAGCTTGAAAACAAGTAAGTGAGGAAAAAGGGGAGGGAACACGAGGAAGAGGAAAATAAGATAAAGACAGGAATCTGACACAAAACACGTGTGCCGCGATGCCACTCGTGGGAGATCTGGACACGTAGTTTGGAGATCTGAGCACCTAACACAACGAGGCAGCCGTGCTCCGTGTTACTAATCACCATGGCCCAGAGAGGAAAGCAAGGAGTTGTTCAAGAGAAGCATGGCGATCCTTGGTACCGAGACCTAGGAAAGGAAGCACTCGTGAAGTTTCAGACCGAAAGCCCGCGACGACGTGGGAAAGAATGGGAAGGATCGTAAGGCTACGCCTCACGTCCCTCGGGGTAGGTGCATGGCATAAGACCAGAGCACTGCCCGGGAAGACGTGATTCGATTGTAGCTTCTTTCTTTAAGCTGACACTTGCCTCCACCTTCACTTTTCATGACTTTCTTCCTTAAGCCACCCCCACCTGCTCCCCTGGGTCCATCCTGAACCAGCACCAATAACCCCTTAATCCACGGCACACCGCCTGTCTCCACTTCTTCACAAACATGGCCCCGTGAGGCATACCTCACCCCCTTCACAGGCCTGGTACTCCCCAACCCCCACGCCAGCCTCCCCTTCTGCTGCATGGATCACTCACTCCGCCCAAAATGCCCGCACTGTCTCACTTCGTGAGAAATGTGTAATGGTTGATTTCATGTGTCCACTTGGCTGGGCCATGGTGCCCAGATAGTTGGCCAAACATTCTCTGGATGCTCCTGTTAAAGTATTCTTTTGGGTAAGATCTATATTCAAAGCCGTGGACTTTGACTAAAGCAGATTGCTCTACATCATGTGGGTGGGCCTTATCTAATCAGCTGAAGGTCTTAAGAAAAAGGCTGAGGTCCCTACCCCCCCCCCCGTCACTAAAGAGAGACCCAAACTGCAATTTTTTCTCGGCTCTCCAGCCTTGTTGGCCCTACCCTGCAGATCTCAGATTGGCCATCTCCTCCCGCCACGTAAGTGAATTTCTTAAAATCAGTCTCTACCTCTCCCTCCACATACATACACACATCCTATCGGTGCTGTTTCTCTGAAGAACCCAGACTAACACATTCTCCTGGCTCCTTCTCTCTCCAGTACTCCCTTCTACCATTCTTGTTGGTTAAACTCTGATCCATGCTTTTCTGGGAGGGGGGGGGGCACCTCCCGATTCCTTGCGACACGTGTGTGACCAGCCCCCTTTCCCTTCCCAGGATGTCTTGTGCCTCTCTCTGCGATGAGCTACAGTTATGCTCTGCCTGCCTAAAAATGATCAATTTCTGGCTCACGGCTTTGATGGTGCAGCAGCCCCATGAAGGCAGAGGTTCTTGGCCCGGAGTTAGGCACCCAGTGAATATACAAAGGCACTCAGGGAATTTCCCCAGCAAGAGCCAGTTGCCAGTGTATCTTCCCAGAGCACACATCAACTATATCCCAAATCTACATTTTGTAAAGGAAATTTAGAGCAAGACAGGCGATGTTCATTTAGCGATTCAGCCGTAAAAATGAATAAAGGACACGGAAATTTCCGACACATTTTTCAGTACCACTGGGTCATCGTACACAGGGGCAAACTAGGATTTCTTCTTTCGTGGATGAATAAAAACTCTATGTGGCGAGACAAAGAGAATCTGAGAGAACCAAAATTAATTGCTCCCACCAGAAGCCCTGGCAAGGTCCCAGCGTGTGCAGGCACCTAGCGGCCTATGACACTCCCCCACCCCCCCACCCCAGCCCCGCAGAGGGGCCATCAGGAGTCGCCTGGCAGCTCTGTCCGGCTGTGCAAACCGCATGCCGATCTTCCTGCTGGAAGAAGGGGAGTCAAGGCAACGAGCAGCCGTGCAAATCCCCGCCTGGCAGCCGAGCTTGCAGCCTCGCAGCTGCAAGTTCGGCTCAAAGGCTCCTTTCGAAGCGACAGCCTTGGCGCCTCATGGAGAGTGTGGCCCGCCACGGAGGGCGTGAAATTAACAATGCGTACTTAGCATTTAGGTACCACTGGCAGGTCGGCCAAATCAGTAGGACTTGAGTTTCCGATTTCTTCCAGGGGTTGTTTCCCAGAGAGATTTCGCATGGAGCTGCTGATAATGAAGCCAGGGCTCAAGGGAAGCGGCGAGGCACGAGTCAGCCTCCTGTCAGGGGCCGAGAACAAAAACCAGCCGGAGGCTGGTCCCAGAGACGCACAATGTGTGTGGCCATCAACGAGCAGGGGAGGGCCAGGGGCTGGCAGTTCCGGGCCCGCCGCCCCTGATCCAGCCTGCTTCTTAACTGAAGATGAAAAGTGTGGACCGTAGGATCTTCAAGTCCCCTTCAGGTCAAACATCCTACGTCGCGGGCACTTCCTTTCGGCCGAATGGAAGATTCGGGCAGAGTCCATCAGCTCTCGGGACTGTTTTTCATTCGTGCCTCACGCACCAACCTCAACCGCGAGGTCGCGGCTTCCTTCCTGGGCTCTGAGTGCCTGTGTCCAGGCAGGCGGGGCCCCCGAGAAGGGACACGTAGAATTCTAGCACATTCAGGCAGGTCTGGACCCTTTGATTTGCTGTCCGGCCGGCAACAAACAGAAGTGCACCAAGGGCTTTCGGATGCTGGTCCTGTGCGTGGAGGGTGTTTATTCTTCATTCAGGTCACCGCTGCCCTGCTGCGTGCCTGGGTCCCTGCTGCCCAGGAAGGACAGGTAGCTGATACACACTGACAGCATTTAGGTTCTTTGCAGAGGAGACCATCCTCAGTGGCCGGTCTCCCCCCTCCCCGCCCCCAGCGCTCTGCACCAGCAGATCTGTGGTTTCCACGGCCTCCCCAATTCCAGGTGGAAACGTCGAGACGCCCATCGCTGGGAGGACAAGCCTCAGAAGCACGTAAAGTAGAAGATCTTTGGAAATGCCTCCTCCCCACCTTCCCCATCGGCGCAGAGAAGAATGACTGTCCCCTGCAAACCCCCACCTCGTCAGATCCACAAGGATGAGACCACCAGGGCTCCCTCAGACCACAAGCACCATGGTGTGCTAGGGCCGAGGGACTAAGCTCTTGGAGCCGAGACATAAATAGAATTGTGTTGAGAAGGACACCTGGGGAGGTTCCTCGAAAGAGAGACAGAACACAGAGCAGAACTCCTTTGCTCTGACTCCCTCTCCCTTCTCCCCGGAAGGTGCATGAGAGCGCCGGCGGTCCAGCAGCCCACCTGGGCCATGAGGTGACCTGAAGAATGGGCGTCCACAGTGGGAGGCGCGGCGCTGAAGGCGGGAGGTGCCTCGGCCCTGAGGTCGGTGCCCCACAGCGGCCTGGCCCCATCCGCCCCTGAACCTCCATGAGAGGAGAATCAACTTCCATTTGAGAAGATTCACAGTCCATTTGAGTCTTCCGTCAACTGTCACCAAACGCAGTCCTAACCGCTGAGCCACCCGATGCAACGGTCACACGCGGTGGCGGGGGGGGGGGGGGGGCACGAGCCAGCCCGCCTCTTCTGTGAGCTGGAGCGGGTGTTGGTGGCATTCTAAAGGGTCCCCCCACCTGCTCCGCTCCGGGGTGACCCCGACCAAGCCACATCCTGCTCGGTGCTCCTCCACGGCCCCGCCTTCCCCTCCTTCCCAGGCGGGCGGACCCTGAACTCCGTCAGCGCCTGGCTTTTGTCCTGTGTCTTTAGTTTTTACCGGGACGGGTGTGGGCCCCTTGTATAGGCAACAAGAAGGTGCTAGAATCGGAATCTGAACGGAGGTGTGAGAGGCACAAAGCTGGGGCACGCAGGAAGGAGACGGTACACAATAGATGAAGCGGATAAATAAGGAACAGGGGCCCTTTGAAAAAAAATACGCCGCAAGTGACAGGAGGTAAGGATTGTTACCATGGTGACGCGGGGCTTGGGGCTGGGACCGCAGAAGCTCTGGCTGTGAGCATGTGTTGAAAACGAAATGCAAAGAGAGGAGGAGCCCGGCAGAGGCTCCCAACCAGCCGTGGAACCCCTGGCTCCCTCCTCTCCCACCTCTGCCTGCCCAAGACAGATTAAGACCCTCGAAGCCCAGCAGGGCGCAGGATACCCTGACC
This sequence comes from Neofelis nebulosa, assembly GCF_028018385.1. Lineage (NCBI taxonomy): Eukaryota > Metazoa > Chordata > Mammalia > Carnivora > Felidae > Neofelis > Neofelis nebulosa. The sequence continues at coordinate 1,231,276 of NC_080794.1, read as the reverse complement.
CTTGACCCTCCAGGCCCTTCAGTGAGTACAGGACTGACTTTTGTATGTTTGGAAAAGAGAGGGCCGGGCCAGACAGTTCCAGCCATGCTCTCCCACCGTGAGCCTCTGGGGTTGGTCTCTTCTGGGTCTGCCACTTGGAATCAGGCTTCCCTCTCTGCCCTACTGCTGGGGAAAGGAATCTCACTCTCCCTGCCTCCCTCCTTATCTTTCCGTTTTATTTTTGGCGCCAGAGTCCCCGATTATCAAAGGCTGTGTGTCAGGAGTGAAAATTCGGTGAGGACCGGCCTCGGACCCACAGGTATGAACCGAGGCCTCCTCGGGAACATTCCTCAGGAACATGCTCCGTCCCTGGGCATCCCGCTAGCTGCTCAGGTCTGCAGGGGAGAGGCCGCGGCCAGCCCCTCACGCGGTTTGCACCCGGCGGGTCCCTCTCACTCACCTACCCCCATTTCTACCCCCTCAGCCATATATCCTGGTGAGCCCCGGCTTAGGCCACCACCCACAGCCTCTGCTACGGGGTCACCTCATACCTTGCCACTACAGCTGTGCGGCAGGCTCCCCTTGGCTCCCAACATTCAGTTTCCTTCCACCCACAAATGAGCATGTTCCCTAGCTCTCCCTGCCCTGACACATGATCCTGTTTCTTTAAGGCCATGACCTCCGGATGTTGCCGCAGGCTGCAATTATGTTGCAGAGTCCCATAGACCCACCGGTGGGAAGGGCCCCTCTCCTTCTGCTCTCCTTTGGCCTCTCTGGGATGGCTACCTTTTACCAAGATCTCCCCTGGCCATTTGTCTGGGAGGGAAGAGGCGGGACCCTCACACTGGATGGTGACTAGCCCTTTGCGTCAAACCAGAGGACTTCCACTCGGCCTTCTGTCTGCAGGGGAGTAGGGATTTACTCTCCGTCATAGCCGCCTCCTCCCCTACCCCAGGGACCTCAGCGGTGTGAATGGTACCCCTTCAGTTTCTCTGGAATTTCTTGTGGCTGAGGCTAGACGGTAGAATGGGTGCGATTTAGGAGGCCACGCAGACATCACAGCCTCTCAAAATCGCTCATAATTTTCTGGGAAGCAATATTGAATCACGATTATAACGCCTATGAATTAAAGGGCCTGTCGTTTAGGAATCCGTACCAGGATTGACCCATACCATTCTTTGACCGTCTTACAAACCAGAAACTCTTCTAAACAAATTCCTGTATGTTTACACGGCTAGATACCTTTTTTAAGACACCGAAATTCTACGGGTCTAAACAAGCTGGCTGGGCATATTGGTCGGAAATTCACTTGCTTCTAATGGAAACCTAATTAAAGGGCCTTCAAAACTCAAAAACGAGTGTTGATGGTACTCACATATCACAGAGTCTGAGCCTGGGCAGTCCGGGTTGGAGCACCTGCTCAACAAATCTTTGGAGACCAAGTGTCATCCTAACTTCCTCTTTCGCCATCCCCAGCATGTTGATAATTCATCCTTAAGCTTGTTGCCTCTTAGCACAACATGGCTGCAGCACCTCCAGACCTCACACCCATGTTTTTGGCCAGAAACATGAAGGAAGAACAAAAAAGGAAGGAGACGCCAGAATCAGGAAAATAAGTCTTTTTAGAAACTCTCAAAAAAAAATCTTTTTAACAAAACAAAACATTTTTATTTGGCTCATCAGAGCCTAAGTCTGGAAACCACTTGTGGAGAATCATCCCACGGGGATGGGGACTGATGGTTGACAATTCTAACACTGTCTCTGTGTCAGAAGAGCTGGCCGTATTGATAGGGTTAAAAATATTCACAGCTCAGAGTAATAGGAAGAAATAAAAAGGTGGCCCCCAGGGGGAGAGTACAGAGCTTCCTCGCATCTCTCTAGGTATAAGAAAATCCAGAAACCCATGGGAAGCAAGGGATCCGGGGCTGGGCCACTGGACAGAACTGTATTGAATGGCTGTTCCTAACAACAAGGAATTCTGAGAAAACAAGTATTTTTAGCTACTGCCCAGAATATAACTAGGATTTATGTAGTTTGAAAAGGGGGGGGAGGGTAACGGGAGGGGCGGAGGGGCCATTAGAGGAACGGAATGAATATTGGGTAGGCAGCTAACATTGCCTACCAGGCGTGGGATTAGGACATATTTTATCTTTCTGGGTCTCGGTTTCTTCAGTTACAAAATGAGCGTTGGGCTAGATATAAAAATACCAAAATTTTTCATCCAAGAGCTCCTAATAGTAGATGATACCCAACTCTTTACACCATTCCCATTTCAGAGAGAAATCCCACAAAAGAACCACAGAATTTCACCGAGCGCTCATATTTAATACCGAGGGGCACCTGGGTGGCTCAGTTGGTTAAGCATCCGACTCTTGATTTCCGCTCAGGTCACAATCTCACGATGGGCGTAGCACCTGCTTGGGATTCTCTCTCTCCCTCTCAATCTTCCCCTCCCCTGCTCACTGGCTCCCTCTCTCTCTCAAAAAAATAAAATAAAATAAAATAATAAATATTAAAAAAAGAGGGAAAACTCATGAGCTTTTCATTCTAGGTCACATGTTAGTATAAATATAATCATAAAATAGAAAAATAATGTTTTTAATCTACAAATAAAACGGGTAGATGTTTGTCCTGTGACCTTGCACACACCCCCTGCTCAGGGCATGTGTGCACAAGCTTGAGAAACTCTTAAATGCAATGCTAAGCATGACGGGAGTTTCCAGTTTCCACCATGGAAGGCTTGTAAGCCAGGCATTTGGAGATCAATGTGGAACGGGGGAGAGCATTTGGCTGGTCCCGCTGAGGTCTGAACTCGAGCTTCCTTTTAAAAAAAAAACAGGCCAGTTGATCTTGATGGATGTGCACCAAAATACGGCAGCTGTCCTCCGGGTCCCAGAAGTTGGATCGCCGCCTCATAAACGCCCACCGCTTTGGCTGATGCTCTGTTGGTTGGAGACTTCTTGATTTGATGTCGCAAATAGCGATGGCCTTATTCACCGAATGACCGATGGCCTTGTTCCCCAGCTGTGCGGGTAATACCCAAGAAACACCTGCTCAGGTGTCCTCAAGCCCGCTGTCAGAGGAGCACTCCTGAAGGGGCGGCTTCTACTTACTTGACCCACTCCCCTTAGTTCCTTCCTTCCCATCCACACACCCTGGAAGAGTTGTTGCAGGGGGTCCTGGGGACAGGAGTGGGGGGTGAATGCGCCCCTCCCCGGGTGCATTCCGCCTTACCTGATGGAATCAAGTCAAAACGTAGTCATCTCTCCCCAAGGTGAAGCGTTGTTTAAATACCCATTTTAGGTACTCGTGATGATAAGCAACTACTGATTTTGAGAAGAGGAGTGTCCATGAATATTCTTCGAAACTGTGTTGCACAAGACCATGGGGGAAGGGAAGGAAGAACAACAACAAAAAAAATTTAGAGAGGGAGGGAGCCAAACCATAAGAGACTCTTAGAAACTGGGAACAAACTGAGGGTTGATGGGGGGTCAGAAGGAGGGGAGGGTGGGTGATGGGCATTGAGGAGGGCACCTGTTGGGATGAGCACTGGGTGTTGTATGGAAACCAATTTGACGATAAATTTCATATTAAAAATAATAAATAAGTAAACTGTGTTGCACAGAACATCCGGGAGACGCCAAGAGGATATTGGGGTAGGGTCGGGGGAAGGTGCCCTGGGGAGAGACCCAGAATTCTGTGCAACCCCTCAGGCAGGCTCTCCATGCATATCTTCATGCTAGAGACTCCGAGAAATTCTGTAGGAGGGAGACCTATTTAACTTCGGTGAGCCCAGAATTTCCTAAACTCAGAGAGATGAGTGTGGAACTCTTTCTCGTCGCCCCCCCCACCCCCCCCCGTTGACCACAGAAGGAATGTGTTTTTGTGAACCACGGCTTTAGGAGCTACCGCTTAGGCTGGCGGGACTTTTGTGGCCATTGATCCATTGTCACACATGCTGCGCAAGCTCTCACGAAGCCTTCTCTCCCGTCTGAGATTATGAAAGGAAAAGCCACGGGCTGTGTATTTTATCCTCGGCAGATGTTCTGCCGCATAGCGCCTTGCATGAGCTCTCTCTTATTTTCCCCCACCTGCGAAGCAAGGGGGCCAATACTCACCGTACAAAAACATAGTGGAAGCAGTTACTTGTAAGGTGTTGTTAAGAAGGAAATGCCGATCGTTTATCGAAGGGACGTGTGGCAAAGAAAGAACGAGAGAGAAGCTGGGGCAGACGTCAGTCTCATAGATACGCTCGGACTGTGGGTGACGTACATCCTGGGTTGGCCGGTTCCTAGCTACCTTCTCTGCAACAACAAAGTACATATGCGTGGGTTTTTAATGCCCTTTAAAAGTAACAAAAACCAAAAAGGGGCTGAGAGTAACATCAGGTGCTGCTCCGGGTGTGTCAGGAAAGATTCCCCCCACCCCGCAATCCGATCGCATGAGATTGGATGGAGGATGCCAATCTCAGAGGTGAGAGGTGCCTGGCAGTGGGGTGCCTCTCAATCTGGGGTGCCGGCAGCAGGAAGCCACCGGGAGGGAGAGGAAAGCAGATGGACGAGGCGCAGACAGAGGACAGGGTGATGCTGGCGAGGTCACTGCCCACGGGAAACCCTTCTCCTTTTTCCTGATTTGGAGGGGGGGTAGAAAATAAGAAGTTCTAGTTCATGAAATTTAAGACAGCCATTTAGCTCAGAGCCCTTTCAACTCCTCTTTCTTTTTATTCTTTTTTTAAATGTTTATTTATTTTTGAGAGAGAGAGAGTGTGTGTGGGGGGGGGGGGCGGGCAGAGAGAGACAGACACAGAATCTGGGGCAGGCTCCAGGCTCTGAGCTGTCAGCACAGAGCCGGACGTGGGGCTTGAACTCGAGCCGTGAGATCGTGACCCTGAGCCGAACGAAATCAGGCACTTAACCGACTGAGCCACCCAGGCACCCCTCAAATCCTCTTAAAGCAAAAAGGTCAGGGATGAATGAGTAATAAACACAAGGGACAAAAGGAGCTAGCATGGGAGGGCACAGGACACCAGGTCAGAAGATTTGGGTTCCAACTCGAATCCTGGCAGCTAAATCCTGCCCTGCCTGGGATCCCCACGCTTCCCAAGGCCTCGATTTCCACATCTGTGCCATGAGGGTAATGCACATTTCCCAGAGGCTCGTGAAAAGCAGTTGCGATCCCAAGGGCACACATTTACTGTCTCCCCACAGGCTACAGTAAGTGGGGTGAGGGGTTTCCTGTCACCTCCTTCCCTGCTGTTCATCACCCGACGGAGGTGAGGAAAAGCTGAAGTGAGGTTTAAAACACAGCAGCCCTCCCAGGAGTGGCTTACATCATTTCACATCACTCGTGGCAACTCCAACCTGCTGCTAAAGACCATAATCATCTCGATGTTTTTTCTGCTTTTAAACATAAATATTTTAGAATAGGGAACATTACAAGCAGCCAATTCTTTAAAACCTCCCACGTGAGGAAAGCAGCTAGTGAAAGAGATTTGATAACACATGAACTGTGCTAAAAACATTGAAACATAATGAAGCTACCAGCCACTTCCTGATCTTTCCGGCTATGCGGGCTTCTGATTTTACTACTTCCTTTCACGTCTGCTCAATGACAGTCTTAAAAAAAAAAAAAAAAATCCTACATTTTCAAAGATAACTAAGGTTAGCATTTTGATGTATTTCCTTTTCATCAAGAACCAAAGGTAAGGGGTGGCTGGGTGGCTCAGTCAGTTAGATGTCCAACTTCAGCTCAGGTCATGATCTCACTGTCTGTGAGTTCGAGCCCCGCGTCGCACTCTGTGCTAACGGCTCAGAGCCTGGAGCCTTCTTGGGATTCTGTCTGTCTGTCTGTCTCTCTGTCTCTCTCTCTCTCTCTGCCCCTCTTCTTCTCTGTGTCTGTCTCTCAAAAATAAATAAACGTTTAAGCAAAAGAAGAACAAGAACCAAAAGAGATGCTACCACTGTCCCCATGGAACCAGGCTCCACCCGGTTGTTCGCAGTCCCGGGAACAACCTTGCCCATCCAGGATCAGGAAGTCCAGGTAAATGGGTACACCCAGCAGGAGGTCTCCTTGACGATCTGCTCTTTCCAGTGAGTCCCAGTCCTGGTTGAAACCCTACCATCTGGCTTCTCCCTCCCCCTACTGATGACAATTTTATTCCTGCCACATTCTCCCCCCCTGTGGGCCATTTCTCCTCCTGGTCTGTCATCGTACCCCATCTGACCTGCTCCAAGTAAGGCACCCTGCTTTCCGTCACCCTCCTGCCTTCCGCACCAAGCCATCACATTGGTCCTTGGTGTCAACTTGTCCATCCAGACACCTGCCTGTCTAACTCAGCCTGGCACCTGCCCCATCAGGCACATCCTGACTCCACCGTGGACAAGGCCATCCCAGACCTTCAGGACACCTGTAGACTAACCAGGGAGCAGAGCCTTCCTAGGACTGTCAGGAAGCAACATTAAGGGATGTAGAGCTTTTGGCTGAGAAGGAGGCTGCAAGGCAGAGAAGCAGTCCCATGCATGACCAGAGCTAAAGAGTTAGCTGATGGGTTGAAGGTGATGTGGTCCCTTCCCCGAGAGAACCAGAGTCCCTTTCCTTGGTTCTCCCCCAGGCTCTCTCTTCCCTCCCTCCCTTTCTTTGACCCATCGTAACTTTTTCCCTTCTAAAGGCTAAGCAATGGCAAAATTAGCTGGATTCACTGAAGCCCTCTCTAGATCTGAATGGAAGCTCTGGAGACACGCCCTTACGAAAAAGAAAAAAAAGTAAAAGAAAAGATAAAACAAAGGAAACTGGAGTTTTAAAAATGTATCCACTGAAGCCAGGAAGGGAGACTAGAATCAGATAAAAAGCCATTCTATGAGGCCATGGCTTTCAGTTACCATCAACGCACAGGCGATTCATGAGTCTTCCTCTCCAGCCCCCCCTCTCAGCTCACGCCCGTCCGCCGGCAGATGCTCGACACCTGCACAATCTCAAAATGACACGCGTCCAAGGTAACACTTTGCTCTCCCGCCGCCAACTCAATCCTCCTCTGGGTATCCATCCTCAAGTCATCTTCCTGGACATGCCAGAAATCTGACAGTGGTTTTGGAGCCCTTCTTTCCTTCCCCTGGGGAGCGTGTTCTACCCGTAACCAAGTCCTGTTGAGTTTGCTGCCTACCTAGCTTCTGGAATGGTGTGCTTCTTGCCACTCACACGTATTCCACCCTGGTCCGAGTTGCAATCATGTCTCGCATGGGCTGTAATAAAAGCTTCCTTCAGGGGCGCCTGGGTGGCGCAGTCGGTTAAGCGTCCGACTTCAGCCAGGTCACGATCTCGCGGTCCGTGAGTTCGAGCCCCGCGTCAGGCTCTGGGCTGATGGCTCGGAGCCTGGAGCCTGTTTCCGATTCCGTGTCTCCCTCTCTCTCTGCCCCTCCCCCGTTCATGCTCTGTCTCTCTCTGTCCCAAAAATAAATAAAAAATGTTGAAAAAAAAAATTAAAAAAAAAAAAAAAAAAAGCTTCCTTCAGGGCCGCCTGGGTAGCTCAGTGCGTTGAGCGTCTGACTCTTGATTTTGGTTCAGGTTGTGTGATCCCTGGGTCATGGGATCGAGCCCCACAGCAAGCCCTGCGTCAGGCTCCATGCTGAGCATCGAGCTCCTTGAGACTCTCTCTCTGTCTCTGCCCCTCTATTCTGCTCATGCTCTCGCTCTCTCTCTCTCTAAAATTAAAAAAAAAAAAAATTAAGCCTCCTTCACTTGCCTTTCTGCACCCAGTAGGTTTCCCTCCATTCCATAGCAGATAACACAGCCATAGCCATCTTTTTTAGAACATAAAATTGTATAATCACATTTTATACACACACACACACACACACACACACACACACTTAAGAGCCTCCTTTTTTATTGAGGCATAATTAACATATGACATCATATTAGTTTCAGACATAATGATTCAGTATCTGTGTGATCACTGTGGCAAATCTAGTTAATATCCATCACCGTACACAGTTACAAAAAAATGTTTTTTCTTGTGGTAAGAACTTAAAAAATCTACTCTCTTAGCAGCTTCCAAACACTCAATAGAGCATGATGAACTGTAGCCACCATGCTACATATCGCATCCCCAGACTTATTTATTTTCCAGCTGGAAGTTTGTACCTTTTGATTCCCTTCACCCATTTCACAACGCCCCGCCCCTGCCTCTGGCAACCACCAATCTATTCTCTGTTATCTATGAACCTGTCGGGTTTCTTTTTTAATACCACATATGAATGAGATCATATGGTTTTTGTCTTTGTCTGACTTATTTAGCAAAATGCCCTCAAGTTTCATCCATGTTGTCTCAAAGGGCAAGCTTTCATTTCAAGAGCATTTTTCTCTTCTAATAAAAATTCCTTCCTATTATTCATACGATAAAGACCAAAATCCCGAATGGGGCTGTGTGGACTCCTTGAGGACAGAGATTGTGTCCTTTCTTTTTCTGCCCTGCCTTATATTCCTAGTACTTGGCACAGGCTGCCACAGTGAAATATTAATGGCAGATATTTCCAAAGGGGGTCGTGTGGCCTTGGGAAGATGTCTGTAGCCCTCGACCGTGGGGCTCAGTTACTCCTTCTATAAAATGGGCATGGTAACAGTGCTTCCCAGGAGACTGTAATTATAAAAGCTGCACAGCTCTGTTGTCAATGTTTTCTTGCACAAAAGTGCATGCAATGCACCTGAACCCTTTAAATATACTGTTTTTGATTTCTGCATTAAGTGTTTCAACTATATGTATTTTAGCCTTATCGATATTTCGAAGTACCAACTGTGCACCCAGAATTGTCCAACGTGTAATGGTTATGATTTGTGTCCAGGAAACTTGCAATCGTGTACAACTGATATTAATCCCAATGGAATCAGGTAACAATATTTAGGTCTTCTGAGGTACATTCATTTATTATTATCTACCTCTCTTTTTAAAGTCCCAACCTACGTAAGAAGTCTCTATTATCTCCACTCTACAGATAGAGAACTGGGAGCAAACAGATGTGGCATGACGTGCCCAAGGGCAGAGAGTCAGAAACAGAAGAGGGAATGATACTCATGATAATTTGCATTTGTGAAGCTCTCTTCCTCCTGAAAAATCCAAAGCTCTTAGCAACGCACAATGGAATCCATCATTACAAAAATGCTATGAGGTTAAACAACAAGTATTGATAGCCCTAAGAGAGAAAAGTTTTAAGATGTAGTTGTGTAGCTAACTTCATAACCATGCAGTTAGATTGGATCAAAAAATCGTATTTTGCATCGCACTCGAACAGGGATTATTAGGAACTCAGAGAGAGTTCCAAGGCAGAGTGAATTGCTGAGTCAAAGTTCTCCCAGCTACGTCTCTTGCTTTCTGCTCCCTGAGGTTAAACCAGAACGAAAGACACAGGATAAGCATTGAAGGGAATGCATGTGATTTTGGAGCCAGTCAAACATGACTCTTTCTACTTAGCACTGTGATCTTGGGCAAGTAACTTAACCTTGAATAACCCTCTTTTCTCATTAGAAGGATAGGTGTAATAACTCCACTACACATGGAAATTAAATATGAAAAAGAAAGAAGGCATCCAGCATGGTGTCTGGACCAAAGGGTTGTTTAACAGTGGCTGATATTGACACTTGTATCTATCAGTGATAATAAATGGTTTCTTCCATTTTTAAAACATCGTAAGCAAATGGCCAAGTTACCTAGGCAAGAAATTCTGAAGACTAAACATGTGCATGGAATTCAGGTAAAAGTGAAGATGGGGGTCAGTTGAGACTGATTAGCAAGCTCCCTCCTTCTACGAAGTCCCAAATTTTCATGGGAGGGCCCACTCCAGTTCCAATGGCAGATCTGGGGCCAAAGCTGAAGGGGGCTTTCTCCAGGTTGGACCTCAAAGATAGGGAGCAAACATGGAGAAAGATGGCAGAATCTTTCACGTCAATCCAAAGAATACCTCAAAGAACAAAGCAAGAACAAATTCTAAACCTTGGGGATCTGCAGGAGATGTCCCTGGGGGAATATTCCTAGGGAGTAATGATTAAAGAAGTAAGAAGCTGAATAAAAATGCTTTTCTGAGAACACTAAAGCCAAACCTTCCCTGGAAGACAACCAGGAAACTTCCACACCACCCAAGATGTAGCACATTGTCTGAATCTCCATCTGTTAGGGAAACTCCTATTAGGCAAACAGAATGCCTCCTTTAAAACACTAAAATCTTTGGTGAGCAGAAGTGGGCACTCTACAGTTTACTGCTTACTGCCAAATAGTTCAATCCCATGCATTTGTCTTAATATCTTGCTGAGAATGGAAGTTTCAGGGAATCAAGTCCAGGAGAGAGAATCACTTTGGAGGTGATGGCACCATTTGGCGGGAGTCCATGGAACCGATACACCATGAACATCAAGGAGGGAGTCAGTGAAAGCCCAGGAGGCTGCATCACGGACCAGAAACTTCCTCGGAGTATGAAGGACTTTTTCATATAATTTAAGCTGGAAATTGTTTTCTTCTAAAGCAATTAAAGAAGAAATAAGAAAAAGAAATAAAAAGCATCCAAATTAGAAGGGACAAAGTAAAATGATCTCTCTCTGCAGATGACACAATCTTATATGCAGAAAACCCTAAAGATTACACACACACACACACACACACAATTATTAGAATAAATGAATTCAGCAAAGTTGCAGGATACAAAATCAACACACAAAAATCAGTTGCATTCTTACATATTAACAATGAACCATTAAAAAAGGAAATTCAAAAAACAATTCCATTTCCTGTAGTATCAAAAAAATAAAATAATATAAAATGCCTAGGAATAAACTTAGCCAAGGAGAGTTGTACACTGAAAACCACAAAATGTCTCTGAAAGAAATTAAAGAAGATACAAATTAGTAGAAAGATATCCAGTGTTCATGGATTGGAAAGCTTAATATTGTTAATATGACAGTACTAATCGAAGTGATCTACCAGTGCAGTGCAATCATTATCAATATTCCAATGACAATTTCTGCAGAAATAGATAAATCCATGCTACAATGCATATGAAAACTCAAGGGACAAAACAGTCTTTAAAAAGAAGAAGGAGGGGCACCTGTGTGGCTCAGTCGGTTAAGCATCTGACCCTTGACTTCAACTCAGTTATGACCTCATGGTTCGTGAGTTTGAGCCTTGAGTCAGGCTCTGAGCTGACTATGCAAAGCCTGCTTGGGATTTTCTCTCTCCCCCTCTCTCTCTGCTCCCCTCCACTTGTGCGTGCACACATGCACGTGCACGCTCTCTCTCTCTCTCCATCTCAAGTAAATAAACTTCAAAAAACTTTTCTAAAAGAAGAAGAAAATTGGAGGGCTCACACTTTAAAACTTATTACAAAGCGATGGTAATCAAAATAGTATGGTTCTGGCATAAAGACAGACTTACAGACCAATGGAATGGAATAGAGAGCCCAGAAATAAAATCTCGCATATGGAGTCAAATGATTTTCTTTTTTTTTTAATGTTTATTTATTTTCAGAGAGAGAGAGCGAGAGAGCGAGCACATGAGTGTGAGTGGGTTAAGGGCAGAGAGAAAGAATCCCAAGCAGGCCCCTTGCTGTCAGCACAGAGCCCAACTTGGGGCTCTATCTAATGAACGATGAGATCATAACCAGAGCTGAAATCAAAAGTCAGACACCCAACTGACTGAGCCATCCAGATGCCCTGATGGTCAAATCATTCTCAGCAAGAATGCCAAGACCATTCCATGAAGAATGGGCAGTCTACAACAAATGGGGCTGGGAAAACTGGATATCCACCGGCAAATGAATGAAGCTGAATCCAGACCTTACAGTGTACTCAAAAATTGACCAAAAATGTACCATAAATGTAAATATAAAGAGCTATATATAAGAGCTGTAATGTAAATGTACATATAAATGTAAATATAAGAGCTGTCTCTGAGAAGAGACAGGGGGAAAGCTTGTGACATTGTATTTGGCAATGATTTCTTGGCTATGATACCAAAAGCACAGGCAACAAAAGAAAAACCTTAATTGGACCCCATCAAATTTTAAAACTTCTGTGCATTGAAGGATAGAGTCAATAAAATGGAATGTCAACCCTCTCAATGGAGAAAATATTTGCAAATCATATATCTGATAAAGGGTTAGTATTCAGAACATACAAAGAACTCCTGCAACTTAACAACAAAACCAAATACCTGATTAAAAATGGGCAAAGGATTTCTCCAAAGAAGATAAACAAATGGTCAATAAGCACAGGAAAAGATACTCAACTTCACCAATCTCTAGCGAAATGCAAATTGAAACTGCAGTATTTTTATAAAGGAAAAAAAAGGAAGGAAGGAAGGAAGGAAGGAAGGAAGGAAGGAAGGAAGGAAGGAAGAAATAACCAGTGTTGATGAGGATATGGAAAAATTAGAGCCTTTATGCACTGCTGGTAAGAACGTAAAATGATGCGGCCACTGTGGAAAACAGTTTTCCACAAGAAGTTAAACCTAGAATTACTCTATGATCCAGAAATTCCACTTCTGGGTATATAACCAAAAGACATGAAAGCAATAATTTGAACAGATATTTCTACCCACATATCCATAACAGCCTTATTCATAATAGCCAAAGTGTGGAACAACCCCAGTGGCCCTCAGTGCATGCATGGATAAACAACATGTGGTATAGGCACACAATGGAATACCATTCAGTCTTAAATAGACTCTGAAATGTTGACACTTGCTACAACATGGATGAATCTTGAAGACATTATGCTAAGTGAAATAAGCCAGTCACAAAAGGACAAATACAATTTGAGTCCACTTATATGAGGTACCTACAGGAGTCAAATTCACAGAAACAATAAAAATCGAATAACGGTTGTTAGGAGCTAGAGGAACAGGGAAATAGGGGGACAATTGTTTAATGGGTACAGAGTTTCAGTTTGAGATGATAAAAATAGTTCTTGAAATAAATAGTGGTCATAGTGACACAACATTGTCTGTGCACTTAATGCCAATAAGTTATGCACTTGAAATGGTCAATTTTATGTTATGTGTATTTTATTAGAATAAAAAAAAATTTAAGGAAACACTTAGGTATAAATCTAACTAAACAGGTACAATACTTGTATACTGAAACAACACAATGCTGATGAAAGAAAATTTTAAAACATATAAACATGTAGAGAAATATACTATGTTCATGGATTAGAAGAATCAACACAATAAAGATGTCAATTATCCCCAACCTGATACATAGATTTATCATAATGCCTATCAAAATCCCTTCAAGAGTTTTTATAAGTATAGATAAGGTTACTCTAAACTTCATAGAGAAAAGCAAACAAATTTGAAGAACCAACACAATGTTGAAAAAAAAGAATAAAGTTGGAGGAATCAGTCTACCCAATGTCAAGACTTCTAGCTACAGTCATCAAGATTCTGTGGTATTGGCAGAAGCACAGACTTATAGATCAATGGACCAAAACAGAGAATTCAGAAATAAACCTATACAAATATGCCCAGCTGGTTTTTGACAAAGGTGCAAAAAGCAATTCAGTGAGGAAGGATAGCTTTTTCAATGAATGGCACTGGAACATTTGGACATATAAGCATTTGAACCACCAGCAAAAAACAAAACAAAACAAAACAAAACAAAACCAACTCAAAATGGATCACAGATTTAAATGCAAAACATAAAACTATAGGAGAAAACCAGCAGGATCCAGGGCTGTGAGCAAAGATTTCTTAGACTCAACTCTAAAAGCATGATCCATAAACAGAAAAAATTATACCTTTTTAAAAACTTTCAGCAGAATTATAAACTTTTGCTCTGTGAAAGACCTTGTTAAGAAGGTGAAAAGACAAACTTCAGCCTGAGAGAAAATACTTGCAAACCATACATCTGACCAAAAAACCTAGCATCTAGAATATATAAAGAACTCAGCAGTAAAAAATAAATCACTTTAAGAATGGTCAAAAAATATGAAAACACATTTCACCAAAGAGGATACATGGGTGGCAAATGAACACAAGAAAAGCTGTTCGACATCACTAGCAATCAGGGGAGTGCAAATTAAAACCACAATGTGACTCCGCATCCATCAGAATGACTAAAAAAAAAAAAGAAAGAAAGAAAGAAAAAGAAAAAAATTGGTACAACTGGGTGGCTCAGTCAGTTAAGTATCTGACTTTGGCTCAGGTCATGATTTCACAGTTTGTGAGTTTGAGCCCCGCATTGGGCTGTCTGCTGTCAGCACAGAGTGTGTTGGATCTTCTGTCCCCCCACCCCACCCTGCCCTACCCTGCTTGTTCTCTCTCTCTCTCTCTCTCTCTCTCTCTTTCAAAATAAATAAATAAACTTTTAAAAAGTCTATGTATATACTACGTTTTTTCCTACACATTCATCTTATAATAGAGTTTAATTAAAAATTAGTCACCATAGGGGCGCCTGGGTGGCGCAGTCGGTTAAGCGGCCGACTTCAGCCAGGTCACGATCTCGCGTCTGTGAGTTCGAGCCCCGCGTCAGGCTCTGGGCTGATGGCTCGGAGCCTGGAGCCTGTTTCCGATTCTGTGTCTCCCTCTCTCTCTGTCCCTCCCCCGTTCATGCTCTGTCTCTCTCTGTCCCAAAAAAAAAAAATAAATAAAAAACGTTGAAAAAAAAAAATTTAAAAAAAAAAAAAAAAAAAAAAATTAGTCACCATAAGAGGGGCGCCTGGGTGGCCCCGTCAGTTAAGCGCCCAACTTCGGGCTCCGGTCGCGATCTCGCGGTTCGTGGGTTCGAGCCCCGAGTCTGGCTCTGTGCTGACCGCTCAGAGCCTGAAGTCTGCTTCGGATTCTGTGTGTGTCTCTCTCTGCTCCTCGCCCGCTCACACTCTCTCTCTTTCTCTCTCAAAAATAAATAAACATAAACAAAATTAGGCACCATAAGACATTAACAACAGTAATTAATAAAATAAAATAATTATAACAAACTAATAAAAGTTATGTGAATGTGGTCTCTCGGGGTGCCTGGGTGGCTCAGTCGGTTGAGCGTCCGACTTCGGCTCAGGTCACGATCTCGCGGTCCGTGAGTTCGAGCCCCGCGTCGGGCTCTGGGCTGATGGCTCGGAGCCTGGAGCCTGCTTCCGATTCTGTGTCTCCCTCTCTCTCTCTGCCCCTCCCCCGTTCATGCTCTGTCTCTCTCTGTCTCAAAAATAAACGTTAAAAAAATAAATAAATAAATAAGCAATTTGACAATAAATTTCATATATTAAAAAAAAAAAAGAATGTGGTCTCTCTCTCTCTCTCTCTCAAAATATCTTCTTGTACCGCACTCACCCTTCTTGTGAGGATGTGAGATGAGAAAACGTCTACGTGACGAGATGAAGCGACGTGAGTGATGGAGGCACCGCAGCATTAGGGCTACTGTCGACCTGACGATATGTCAAAGAGGGGATCATCTTCTTCCAGTCCACAGTTGGCGGTGGGTAATTGAAACCACAGGAAGTGAAACAGCAGATAAGGCGGGGGTGGGGGCGGGGGGGGCCAGTAGTGTCTTACTCAAACTTGTCTTGAATAAAGAAGAGAGACCTGGAAAAATTCTTTGGCCTGATACTTGTCATATCATCCTGAGTTCCTAGCTCCCTGCTTCATGCGACAACCAATAAATCAATTAGGGCCGGGCCAACAGAAGGGAGTCCTCTCTGATCAGCATTCTCAAAGACAGTCGGCACCCAAACACAGCAAATCCTTTCTGCCAAACAACCATCCTCCACCACGTGCGATCAGACGCTTGGAAAGCACTTTT
This sequence comes from Neofelis nebulosa, assembly GCF_028018385.1. Classification (NCBI taxonomy): domain Eukaryota; kingdom Metazoa; phylum Chordata; class Mammalia; order Carnivora; family Felidae; genus Neofelis; species Neofelis nebulosa. Next base: position 1,215,527 of record NC_080794.1, on the reverse strand, counting down.
TGATGAAGTCAGCGAGCAGAAAAAATGTGCGGGAGGGGATTTTACTACACGTCTGCACACAAGCAGAGCGGCGGTGCGCTGAATCGGATCCAGGACAATAGGATACGGGTGTCGTTGCGGTCCTATACAACGAACAACAATCATGGGGACTATTCGCCCTCCTGAAGGACGCCGGCCCTGCTGGTCACCTTGGCCGGCAGAGCAGCTGCTCCGGTAGCCAGGGCATCTGTCACTCCGTCGGCCATTGCTGAGAAGTCCAAGTGGGCACCCTCCTAATGGCAACAATTCTTTAGGCGGCCTTCGACCCATGACTTGATGAAAAAGAGAAATCGGTTGCCTCTGCCCCATGTCTCAGGAATCTGGATTAAGAAACGCTGAGGAAAAGAAGCGATTAGCAGAGGAAGACAACCCAAAAAGTTCATGATGGCAAAAGATATGGGGCAGACCCAGGAGGCCACGGGAAAGCCAAAGTTGCCAGCACCTGGAACTCTGGAGCAGAGAGAAGAAAGTGAAGCAGACGGGCAGAGGGAGGTTGGAGGTGCCAGGAGAAGAGCCTGGAACCCTGAAGGAAACGGAGGGGGGGGGCATAGGCAGGCCCTGGCACAGCCCACGGCAGCCTACCAGCTAACCCCTGCCTAGCCTTGTGCCCTCCTTCGGCCTCTAGCAGCTTATCATCACATTTTCTGGAACAAAGCTCTCTCCCTAAGAGGAATTCTGGTGCCAGCTGTTAATGTGCCTCTCTCTTACCCCCCTACAAATTAAAGCACCGCCTACCCTCTGCCTCTAAGTCCATCAAAGGGATTAAAGGTCTGCTGCTCCGACTACAAAAAAAAAAACACAAACCTACCAAATCAATAACCAGGGTCAATTCAGCACGATCCCGGTTCCCACTGGCCCATCTGACAGAGTGACGGCCTCTGTAATACACAGAAGGTCTCAGTCAGTTGTGGCCAGGTACTGAGAACTTCCGTGTCAGCCGAACGTGAGGACTTTGCTTGTGTCAGATCTGTGCCCCCCGTGGGCCCCGTTAACTATGACACCACCTGCACACCAGCGAGGACAAAACACGCCTGCTGTCAGCTCTGTCCAGGTCACAACCTCCCCGGGCCTCAGTGTTCTCGTCAGCAAAACGAGGCACTTGGACTAGAACAGCGGGTCCAGAGGAGACACCAGAGAGCCCAGGCAGGGAGCGGGGAAGCCTGCACGGCAGACGAGAGGGAGTGGGGCTGAGTACCAGCCCCACCCGCACCCCAGCTTCTACCAGAGGCAGCTCGACTCTCACCCCTTCTTCACACTGGGCCCCCTGCTCAGAATGCAGTGAACGAAATGTTTCCACTGCTGGAAGTGCTTGAAAACCACTTGTCTCGCTGTTCTCTAAATTCCCATCAGCAGCTTCTACTCGGCTACAGGATCGCACTTGTCATTCCAGGAGCGAATGTTTCCGCTACACTTAACAGACCCATATGACTCCAAGTCAGAATGTATATCCAGGAGGATCTGATCCAGGAGGCGGAGAGCTGCTGAAAGGGATTTCAGGGCTAAGGCGAAGCACAGCCGGGTCCACGGCAGCCTGTAGCCCACACGGTCCTTCTGCTAAGAGCGGGCCCCAGCGTGTAACGGGGGAAAGGAGTGCTAACCCTACCCGAACTCCCTCATTATCTCTCAATAGTTACTTCCTCTTCTGCCATAACAGAATCCCATATCGTGTCAGCAGGTACCACCCAGGATAAAAGACGACAGGGGCCCCTGGGTGGCTCAGTCGGTTAAGCATCCGATGTCGGCTCAGGTCATGGTCTCTCTATTCACAGGTTCGAGTCCCGTGTCGGGCTCTGGGACAGCTCAGAGCCTGAAGCCTGCTTTGGATTCTGTGTCTCCCTCTCTCTCTCTGCCCCTCTCCCCCTTCTCTGTCTCTCTCAAAAAAAAAAAAAAAAGACATTTCCCAGCCCCCTTGCAGCCACTTGTGGATGAGTGACCAAATTCCAGATGGTGACATATCAGCAGGAGTATTGTCCGGGACTTCTGGGAGGCTTTTTCAACAAGGGGGCAGCGTTTCATGCTCAGCAGCCACCCTAAGTCATGGAGACTGAGGCTAAGAAGACAAAACAACAGGTTAGTGGGAGCCTCGGTCCCTGATGACCTTGGAGGCACCATATCAGCCTGGGCTATGCTTCTAGAGTCGCTGTGGGCGAGAGACATGAGCTTTCATCTTCTTTCAGCCACTGTTATTTTGAGTTTGAGGTCACAGTCAGTTTGATCCAATCTGGCAAATAATTAATGCCCCAAAGTTGCAGTCAGTAGGGACGAGAGAGCCTAAAATGTCACAATTTTTGGAGGAGGTCAGATGGCAGGCGAGAACGACACAGATGGAAGCTGGAAACTGGGTGAGCCTTATTACGCAGGGACAAAACATTTGGTAAAACTGTCACCCGTGGTTCCTTGGGTCAAAGACCACAAGCTGAGATCTGTGCAGAGAAGGATCGATGGAGAGAATTCAGTTGGCAGGTGGTGGCCATTATGGCTTCGTAATGGGCCAACCTGCCCAGGCCCAACTGTTCCCAGAATGCCTGGCCAAAGGCGTCCATTAGGGTGGGTCTGAAACTGTTCCACTTTCCTCTGGATTCCCCTCCAGAGGTAGACCTCCAGCTTCCCGGTGATGCGACCCACGCCAGGCCCTTACTTAGAAGTACCCTGCTCTGGATGCTCGGCTGCTACCATCTTGGAATTCGGAATTTTTGAACAAGAACCCTTGCATTTGCACTTTGCACTGTGTCCGGAAGATTATACAGGCGTTCCTGCTCCGTGATTCTGCACCTCTGGCTAGACCCCGATGCAGTCTTCTACGCTTCCCTTTTAACAGAGTCCTGGGAGAGCGAGCAAGCTCACACAGAGTGATCCAGCCCCAGGCAGGGTAGAGAAGATAGCAAAGCCGAGGGAGGAACTATCTGCCTGCAGTCCCTGCTCTCGGACCCCCAAGGAAGCACGGAAGACAGCCGTTCCGAGGAAATGAGATGGTGATCTCCACACGGGGGTGGTGATCTGCCGGCAAAACCATTAGCCTCACAGCCGAGTGCTCTGTTTCAGGTGGCCTCCAACCTGAGACATCAGGTTGGAGGAGAGAGCAAACAGTAAAGGACAAGAGTCGGTGGGCTGGAACCCCACAGGTAGGAGGGAAACTTACCTCTGAAAATCCCCTGCAGTTCACCTTTCCCTACTGACGCTTGCTCAGTTGGGAAACACCTCTTCTTCTGAAAAAGGAGAAATTGAGCTTTTCTGGAGACCTGTCTTTACCCTGTCGGATCTACAGCTCGTTCTTTTTTCCACATTCTCCTTCTTTCAGACAGGCAGCCTTCCGGGGGTATCGGACATCCTGAGGTTGCGTTGATCACAGGGCCAGATAATCCGTGGACGGGAGGAAACCACAAGGAAGCAGGAAAGGACTTTCCAGTTCTCAAGGCCGAGCATTTCTGGAACCGGCTACAGTGAGTGACAACCACAGTAGGTGACGTTGCACCCTGGTGACCAGAACCAGGTCAACAATTTAGCCAAGATGTGATAATGGCGAGGCCGGTATCAGATCGGGGAGTGGACGTGGGTGGGCTTTTGACCCTCAGACTCTGACCTTAGGACTTCTGCATAGCAGGTGGGGACGGGGGCGGGTGCAGATCCTCCCAGAGCCAATCTGGAAAGCACAACCGACAGAAGCCAGATGGTTAACGACGCTTTCTTTTAGGAAAGCACAGAGAGTGTTGACCTTCCATAGGTCACCAGGTAACTGCCCATGTTCAAGGTAGATCTTTTCTGTTTGCTAGCCCAGGGCAAAGCCTGGAAGGCAGAGAGCTCACATCGATCCTGGTCTTCCTGAAACTCTTGGCACTTCCCCTTCCCAACCTCTAGAGTCAGTGCTACTTATCACCCTCACTGTGATGATTAAATCTGTGTGTGTGTGTGTGTGTGTGTGTGAGAGAGACAGAGACAGAGACAGAGACAGAGACAGAAAGAAACATCCACCCAATCTCTCAACTGACCCTGAATCACTAAATGATTTAGAATCTACAAGGAACTATCTCATTCTTTTCTGAATTCTCACTACTAAGAGCAGGACTTGGCATCATACTACTGCTCAGTAGACGTTGAGCCTCGGGTGACTATCATATCTACAGTATCTCCTCCTCCTCCTCCCTTGAAGATTGGGGTGGGGGTTGGCAGGGTCCTGGCAGCTTACCGGCTCCGCCCCACCTTGTCAGGAGTGGCGGCCTGGGGACCCCCTTCTCTTCCCGCTAACTGGGGATAGCCGTGGTTCTTTATCGGCACCGGCCAGGCGGTCCTGGGTCGGGCTCCCACGCTCCAGAAAAATGCAGCATCGTAAGCACACCGTTTGTAATTCAGACACCACAGTTGTGCCTACATTTCAATTGCTGTGTTATAACCAACTTGTATCCTCTTGTTATGATTTAAAGCCTACCAACTTCAACCAATTAAAAAAGCAATCCGGTGGGCTGAGGGGGAAAGTCTTGCTGCGTGTTTCGCAGCGGTGCGGTGGGCCCCAAATCTGTGTTTTCTCGGTGATGCTCATGGACACCCCAAGGGTCTGTGCAGTCCCGGAGTCCTGAGAAGTGGTTACCAGACATTTTAGGTCCACTGATAGGGAGTCACGTGTGAGGGGAACGAAGGTCATTTCCTTTGCCACCAGGCCCTTCCTCAGGTACTCTGTATGTGCTGAGCGTAAGTGCACGTCCAGCATCTTGCAGAACGGGTGGTCCTGAAACGTGGGCCTGTCTCTCCAGGGGCTTCTAGCTGAGCTCAAGAGAAAAGACAAACCCAGATGCGACGATAGAAGTAAGGACCGGGTTGCGTGGTAATGACAATAAATGCAGTAAACACTGCAACGTTCAAAACAGTGCTTCGCAGGGAGAGGCGACAGGAAAGCGTTTGCTCACGTCACACTGTGCTTAGTGGCAGAGGTAGCACTGAAACTCACGTCCCTTTGGCACGTGGGCCGTACAAGTTCAACACGGTCGAGTCACCATATTGGACACCTGAAACTAACCTAACGCCGTCCGTTAACCAGCTGGGGTTGAAATAAAAACTTAAATTAAACCTACAACCCATCAAATGAAAGATCACAGAGCCCGGGTTCAAATCCGGGTCTTCCAGCTCTAAGATCTCCGTCCGTTCCACCACACCGTATTTCACAGATGCATTAGAAATTTAAAGAGCTATGGGGCGCCTGGGTGGCTCCGTCGGTTGAGCGTCCGACTTCAGCCAGGTCACGATCTCGCGGTCCGTGAGTTCGAGCCCCACGTCGGGCTCTGGGCCGACGGCTCGGAGCCTGGAGCCTGCTTCCGATTCTGTGTCCCCCTCTCTCTCTGCCCCTCCCCCGTTCATGCTCTGTCTCTCTCTGTCTCAAAAATAAATAAACATTAAAAAAAATAAAAAAAATAAAAAAAAGAAATTTAAAGAGCTGCTCTTCATTCCGTTTGGGAGAGGGAAAAAGAGAGTTTCAGCCTCCTTCGATAGGACAGTTACATTCACGGAGTCCACATTTATGGACCCAAAGAGGGAGAGGGTGCCTGGGTGGCTCAGTTGGCTCAGAGTCCAACTCCTGATTTCAGCCCAGGTGATAATCTCACGGTTTGTGAGTTCAGGCCCCGCATTGGGCTCTCTGCTGTCAGCACAGAGCCCACTTTGAATCCTCTGTCTCCCTCTCTCTCTCTCTGTCTCGTTGCCCCTGGCCCACTCATGCTCTCTCGCTTTCAAAACAAACATTTAAGAAAACATAAAACAAACATTTAAGAAAACATAACATTTTTGTTATGCTACGTCATGTCCCTCACCTCCACCCTCGGGGATGTCCCGAAAAAACAGGAAAACAGCCTCTTCTCTGCAATTTTCTTCTCCCCCAAGGAAACTTCCACGGGTCGGGTGGAGCAGTCCAGGTTCCGTCTCGTGCGTTCCATTCAGCCAACGACCACACTTCTGTTCTCTCCCTCGGTGCTGATGGCCATTCTGTTCCTCAGTGTACCAAAGAGTGTTTAGATGACCAGCAGCAAGCCCTGTAAGCCCAGCAGTGAAATGGAAAGTGTGACGTTGGAAGATTCGTTTGGATCTGCCTGAAAATGGTGTGACTTGTTTCCAAAATCTATGGTTGAGGGCGTCCCATTGTTAACCTAAATCTTTCACCTTGTGACCGCTAAAACTTTTCCTTGCAGTCAGAGTTTAAATGGGGACTCTAGTCAAAACTGTTCTTGTGGTTCAGTCTTTCAGCTGATTAACTTTTTCAAAAGCGTGCGTCCAAGGGGCAATTCAAGATGTTGTGTTGGCATTAGCTCAGTGTCGGAGGCTGTCTGCTGGTCCCTTATGTGTGCAATAAAAACTTTTACACTGCATGTTCAGAAGGGGAAAAAATAAATTACCCATAATAGGAAATTAAGAGGAATTGCCATGGAATTGCCATCATAAATTAGATGGGCCGTCAGGAAAATATGATGGAATGGGCTGCTATGGAAAAGCTTATTTCTCTGGGCGCATTTATTTTGCATGAGTTTTTATTATTCAGTAGCTTTAGATTCAATCAATGTGCCTCCATCTGTCTTAGATGGCCAGGGTTTTTTCCCAGGGAAGAAATGGGGGAGGCTGCCCACCCAGACTCTGCCTGAAACCACGAAGGGATTTGTAGAGGAATGTTTTAAGAAACCAAAAAAGCATTTGCCTCCAAGAAGTTAGTGCAAAGGCATGTTAATGAACTTCCCAAAGAGCCAAGATGAAATTTAGAAACTTACAGAACTGAAACATGAAGCCTGTCAATACAGTAACTTTCTTGGCAACTCTAGCCTTGTGCCTCTAGGTCTGGAGCAGTAAGGGAGTGGGCAATCTTCTCTCCTTGGCCTTGGTGAGATTCATCTTATGTTTTCCTGTCTCTGGAAAAGATTGTGCTGTCTTGGGAGACATGGCCACCATTGCTGTCCTCGGTAAGATGCTACCTCACCGGGACTGGGTATCCAATACTCAGGATGCCTTCTTTATCCTGTCGTAGAAGATATATCATCCCAGCTTGTGAAGAACAGAAAGCAAAAGGCTGCAGATGGAAAAATGGGTTATCAGGGCAACTCTTTCTCCTCTTATGAAAGTTGTCTGACCCACTGAGCTCATGGGGATGGTTGTTCTTAGGTGACCCGACACGCTGAATTTTCATAGAGGTTGATTTTTTCCCCCAGACACTGTACTTGGTGATATTGGGACAAAAATGATAACACAGCCACTGCTTTTAAAGGACTTTGGTACAGAGGCAAATTTTAGGTGAAATTCCAAGATACGATAAAAATAGGAAATAAGCACAAAAACAAACAAAAGAACAATTTCGCCGTTCTCCCCACCCCTTCCTCACATCTCCTCTCTACCCCCATTCCTGGGAAGCCTGGGAGATTTATCTGATGATACTAGACAGAGTAACAAAGCCAAAGACCTGGCTTCGGAAGTAGGAGGCTTAGAACCTGGTTCTGACTGTACCCATTACGGGCCTCCTGGTCCTGGAAAGTCATCCAACAACTCTGGGCCTGGCTCAAAAGTGATTTGTTCTGCAAATAAGTTCTGTGAGGTTTTAATGTTCCTTATACATCTGTGTCAAACCTGCTCTTGCATTGGGCCTTGTGTAACAAAAGGAGGAACACACTTAACCCCTCATTCATTCATTCATTCATCCAACAAATATTTATTAATCACATAAATTTTTACCAGAAAAAAGAATAGGAGGGGCACCTGGGTGGCTCAGTCGGTTAAGCGGCCGACTTCGGCTCAGGTCCTGATCTTGCGGTCTGTGAGTTCGAGCCCCACGTCAGGCTCTGTGCGGACAGCTCGGAGCCTGGAGCCTGTTTCAGATTCTGTGTCTCCCTCTCTCTCTGACCCTCCCCCGTTCATGCTCTGTCTCTCCCTGTCTCAAAAATAAATAAACGTTAAAAAAAAAACTTAAAAAAAAAAAAAAGAATAGTAAAAGAAAGACAGCAGTTATTACAATCATATAAAGAAAATGTACAGTGGAAATTGGCAAGGAAGAAGTTAAACTTTTACTCTTCACAGACGCATGATACTTTATGAGGAAAACCTGAGAGACTCTGCCAAAAAATTGCTACAACTAATTCATGAATTCAGCAAAGTCACAGGATATAAAATCAAGTACAGAAGTCGGCTGCATTTTTAGACACCAATAATGAAGGAGCAGAAAGAAAATAAAGGAATCAATCCCATTAACAGTTGCACCAAAAACCATAAGATACCTAGGAATAAACCTAACCAAAGAAGTAAAAGATCTGTACACTGAAAACTGTAGAATACATATGGAAGAAACTGAAGAAGACACAAAGAAATGGAGGAACATTCCATGCTCATGGATTAGAAGAACAAATGATGTTAAAATGTCTATACTATCCAAAGTAATTTACACATTCAATGCAATCCCTACAAAATAACGCCATCATTTTCTTCACAGAGCTAGAACAAACAATTCTAAAACTTGTATGGAACCAGAAAAGACCCCAAATAGCAAAGTAAGGTTGAAAAAGAAAACCAAAGCTGGAGGCATCACAATTCCAGACTTCAAGCTGTATTACAAAGCTATAATCATCAAAACAGTATGGTACTGGCACAAAAACAGACACATAGATCATTGGAACAGGATATAGAACTCAGAAATGGGCCCACAAATGGATGGCCCACTAATCTTCAACAAAGCAGGAAATAATATCCAATGAAAAAAAGACAAATGATGTTGAGAAAACTGGACAGCGACATGCAGAAGAATGAACCTGGACCACTTTCTTACACCATAATAAAATAAACTCAAAATGGATGAAAGACTTAAATGTGAGAAGGCAACTTTCAAAATCCTAGAGGAGAAAACGAGAAGCAGCCTCTTTGACCTCAGCCACAGCAACTTCTTACTAGACATATCTCTGGAGGCAAGGGAAACAAAAGCAAAAAGGAACTATTGGGATTTCATCAATATAAAAACCTTCTGCACAACAAAGGAAACAACCAACAAGACTAACAGGCAACTGATGGAATGGGAGAAGATATTTTCAAATGACATATTGAATAAAGAGTTAGTATCCAAAATCCGTAACGAACTTACCAAACTCAGCACCCAAAAAACCCAAATAATCCAGTGAAGAATGGGCAAAAGACATGAATAGACACTTTTCCAAAGAAGACATCCAGATGGCTAACAGACACATGAAAAGATGTTCAATATCACTCATCATCAGAGAGATACAAATCAAAACCACAATGAGATACCCCCTCACACCTGTCAGAATGGCTAAAATTAACAACTCAGGAAACAACAGATGTTGGTGAGAATGCAGAGAAAAGGGAAACACTTTTGCACTGCTGGTGCAGCCACTCTGGAAAACAGTGTGGAGGTTCCCCAGAAAGTTAAAAATAGAACTACCTTATGACTCAGCAATTGCACTAGTAGGTATTTATCCAAAGGATACAAAAATGCTGATTCAAAGGGGCACATAGGATCCCAATATTTATAGCCAAAATTATTGGAAAGAGCCAAGTGTCCGTCGACAAATGAATAAAGGTGTGGTATATATATACACAATGGAATATTACTCAGTGATCAAAAAGAATGAACTCTCGTCATTTGCGACAATGTGGATGGAACTAGAGGCTATTATGCTAAGCAAAATTAGTCAGAGAAAGATAAATATCATACGATTTCACTCATCTGTGGAATTTAAGAAACAAAACAGATGAACATAGAGGAAGGGAAGGAAAAATAAAGTAAGATAAAAATAGAAAGGGAGGCGAACCATAAGACACTCTTAAATATAGAGAACAAACTGAGGGTTAATGGAGGGGAGGTGGGTAGGAGGATGAGCCAAATGGGTGATGGGTATTGAAAAGGGCATTTGTGATAAGCACTGGGCATTATATGTAAATGATGAATCCCCTGAAACCAATACTACACTATGTGTTAACGAACTTGAATCTAAATTTTAAAAAAATGTACAGTAATATCACGATTCACGGTTGCAAACAAAGTCTCCACTGAGTTTTCTTTTAAAGAAAGGGATTTCTTTGAGGGGTTTGTAGACATTCTGCAACCGGGAATTGGCCAGGCAACCCGGAAGGGCTGCTCTAGCAAAGCCTCACCACTTTTCCCAACAACACCTACCTCCATACTGGGCGCCAACTGCACAACTCACCAACTGCACAACTCACATTGCAGGACCATGGGTCAGATGCCAAGAGCTGCCTGCCTACTGACCCACTTGCCCCATGGTGGCGAATCCCACGGCCAATAAATAAATAGACAAGCGTGCATGAAAATGTCTTTGGGAAATCTTTTGCCAAGAGCCAGTCGTCAATTTTATTTGGAATTCAGTTGGGAGTACAGGGAACTTGTGACACAGTCTTCATCTTTTTAAAAAATTACTATAAGAAACATACTCATTGTTAAGAAAAATAGCAAGCAGAACAACATGATACAAAGTAAAAACAACAAAACTATTTCCCATCCCACCCATTTCCACTCCAAGAGTTACATTATTTAAAGAATATTTTATTGTGAAAAGTTTTTAGACTATGTAAAAGTAAAGAAAACAGTGCAATGAAACAAAATTACAAGCCCGAATTCAACACAATCCATCCTGATTCGTCTAGATTACCACCTATATCTCCTTCCATGCAGCATATCAATTCACCTGTAAATATATTAGTAGATATCTCTAAAACAGGAGTCAGTTGGCAAAGGGCCCCAGAAGGTCTCCGTCATAACTACTCAAATCGGCCACTGGAGTGCACAAGGGCCACAGATGACAATGTAAACAAAGGGGGCCGGCTGTGTTCCAACAAACTTCATTTACATTACATGCTATGGGCCAGATTTGGCCCACAAGCCATAGTTTGCCAACCCCCTGCTCTAAAAGACACAAACTTTTTTCTTTCATACACAACTTTTCTCCGTCATACTAAAAGAAGTTAATAAAGAACTCCAGGGGCACCTGGGTGGCTCAGTCGGTTGAGTGTTCGACTTCAGCTCAGGTCATGATCTCGCAGTCTGTGAGTTCGAGCCCCACATTGGGCTCTGTGCTGACAGCTCAGAGCCTGGAGCCTGCTTCGGATTCTGTGCCTCCCTCTCTCTCTTCCCCTCCCCTGCTCATGCTCTGTCTCTCTCTGTCTCAAAAATAAAATAAAAACATTTAAAAAAATTAAAAAAAAAAAAGAACTCCATTCTTTAATATCCTCAGACCTAAAAATGCTAATAATTCCTTACTATTATCAAAGTCGGTCAGTGTTCACTTTTCCTGGATTGTATTGTAATCTTATTTACATTTTGTTTATTTCTGCGTACAGTTCATTTAAGTCAGAATCAAAATAAGACCCACATATTCCAATTGCTTGTTATATCTTCTAAGTCTCTTCTAACCTCCAATGTATCCCCCATCTCTTTCCTCCCCTTAAAATATTTGTTGAAGAAACAGAGTCTCAATTGTCTTGTAAAGGTTTCCAGTTTGGGTTTTTTGATTATATCTCTGTGGTGACACTTAGCATGTTCCTCTGTCCCTTGTATTTCTTATAAGTCACTAGTAAGATTTAGAGTCTTGATCAGATTTAACTTAATTTTTTTTTCTTTGTCCCAGGACTGCTTCTTCAGGAGGCACATGATTCTGATGGTTTCCTTCTCTGTAATGTCATCAACCACTGATAGTCATTGTCTGATCATATCTTAAGTTTGCTATCCCTTTTTCATTTATCGGTTAAATTCCTTTAAAGAGGAACTCTACTATTTGGTTATTCTGAAATGCAGATCATACGAGAAACCTGAAATAGTCCTCTGCTTCTTTTCTTTAATGTACTTGTTTTTAAAATAATGAAATGATTCCCTGAAACCCTCCAAAGATATCCAATGAACGTTTCTTCTTTTTGATGTCATTATGAGCCTATAGATTTAAATACTGCAGTCATGATCCTTATTAATGTTAAAATTGTCCCATCTTTGATTAAGAACTTGTTCAGGTTAGGTCTTCAGTCCTGTGGACATCATTCTAGTATTATTTCATAACGTCTTTTCTTTCCGGTATGACAAAATCTCCAGGCTCATTTGCACCCCAGACCTAGATGCAGGCATTTCTCTGAAGACTCCTGGTTCCTTCTAGTGGTTAGTGACATTTAGAGAACATAATCTAGATTGGAGGGATGCTTACTGCTACCATGTTGGTCTTTGTGCCTAGGGTTTGGGATGGATAGAGCTAAAAAACATGTTTTGTGTTGTTGAGGATAAAATGCATTGTGAGTTCATACTGATGTTTCCAATTCAAATTTAGGGCTATGGGGTTTGTACATAACATCGTCAATTTTACATTTGTGTTTCTTTTCAACCATGCCAAAAAATTTCAACTTTCAACACCACCAGCATAATTACTTTTCCTATAATAATGCACACAAAATCTCCAAATAACAATATCAACCTTACTATCAACAATATGATTACTGACACAGTATATTGGGGGGTTTCTTATTTGGTTAGGTCGTTTGGCTTGGTTTATATCCTTACGGCATATCCCCAGAAGGGATCTACAGTTAAAATTTTCTGTTTTAGAGTCAATTGGAATAGATCCTTTTCAGAAGTATGCCCCACCCAGGAACAGGTTCATTTGTTTTCCTTTACTTTCAATTTCCAGCAATTCATTTTTTTTAATTTATTCAGCTTTGTTTTAGAATTCTCCATAATATTTACATAAGTCCAAAATTAAATATACAAAATGAGGTACATTCGAAGAAGTCTACTTTCTATGCTCTCTCACTATTGCCTCCCTCTCCTATAGACAACCATTTTTAATGTTTTATCCTGCCATCCTTTAAAACGTACATAAGCAAACGTATATCTTTTGTATTTTTTTCTTTTCTTGGTTGAATCGCCTTCTGCGTACATCTACAAGGAAGATAGAGTTGGCAGTGTTCCCCCAAAATTTGATCTTGAAACTCTTTTCCAAAGGAGCATCCCACGGGGTAAATATTGGGCAAAACTCATTTGGGAAATGTTGCTACAATTCAGAGAGAAAAGAAAAATAAATAATCTACAGATGCTCCATAAGTACAACTCTTCTAAGAACATAGACCTGCGACTGACAGTTTGCAACTGTGATTGCAAAGTCCTAAGCATTGCAATTTCTTGACTCCTCACATGGCAGGTTGGTTCTCCACTGACATTTTTTTCCCCCCTTTACTGCCAGTCACCTCTGAACAGGGTTACTTCCCGGCACTGTGAGCGGTACTCAGTCACCAAAGATCACAAAATAATCCACGAAGGCATTTTCCCGTTGTTTCACCTCTATTCTCTCTTCTTCAATGTCATTAATCCAGTGTTTCCTCCTTGCTCACAGATCCAAGCGCACCTCCTGCTCTGAAGAAGACACAGTAGGCCTCCTTGTCAGAGGACTCATTCTTTGTCCCCACGGATTCCTCTTGCGTAGTTCCTTTATCTGTTGTTAAAAGGCTTCTGTCTTTGCTCCAAGCCCCAGTGGTGGTTAGTGTTTGGACAGAAAATAGGAAGATTTGACTCCTCACTGGTGATACATCAAGGGGGAATTAATAAAGGATTCTGAGCAGCACTCAGTCGACCCGAATTCTTGAATTCTTGCGGAGATAGGGCTTTCAGGAACCCTGATGAAGAGATCAACCCCACTCTCTGTTTCCACTGAGCTCTTCAACACAGCACTAAGGCAAGTTGGCCAATATAACAACCCAGCATGAATGACTACAAAGCTACAATCGTGTCCCTAGAGAGCTCACTGGGATGGAGACGAGTATTTCATGAAAAAGGCTAGATCACTGCAGAGGTAAAGGGTTCATCTAAATCAGTGTTTGGAGTTGCCAGTGTGTCAGCCAGCAAAGTGAGATTTTTATTTTGCTTTGACTCTGGCTATTCTCCTCCAGGGCTTCTCTTGTTCCTGTGTCTCAACCTCTCCCTGTAGGAGGCCTTCAGCCACCTAATCCTGAGGCATACTTTCTATATGGTCTAAGCAGCCTACCAAGGGAAAGTAATTCTTGTACCCAGTACCCTGTCACCTCTTACACTTTCCTTAGTCCTTTACTTTCCATCCGGTCCTAAAAGACAAGTGTTTTCTCGTTGGCCCCTGCCCATGTGCCTGAGATCTTTAGCTGGTGTTTGTCCAAGAACAGTCCATATAACGCCTGTATCAAAATCACCTTAAGGTGCCTATTAAAATGCAAACTATGGCGCACCTGCGTGGCTCAGTCAGTTAAGCGTCTGACTTCAGCTCAGGTCATGATCTCACGGTTCCTGAGTTTGAGCCCTACGTTGGACTCTGCTGTCAGCACGGAGCCCGCTTCAGATCCTCACCGCCCCCCTCTCTGCCCCTCCACTGCTCACTCTCTCTGTCTCTCAAAAATAAAGAAACATTTAAAAACACGAAAATGCAAATTATAAGGTCCTATCCTAGACCTTCTCTTGTAGGAGGCTCGGAACCTGCCTTTTGGCAAACACTTAAATGCTTCTCTTTGCATTAGAGGTTAAGAGTCACTGACCCTGCCCCTCCTATTTGTAGATCTGGCAGCTGGGCATCACCTCAGCTAATCTCTGTTTCTCTAGAAAGCCTTTCATATATTTGCAGAGTAGCCCTATCTGCCTCATGCACATAGGCTCATACTATTAAATACACTGCTGTAAATTTGCTTTACCCCAAACAGTCTCATGAACTTAACACATCAAATCTCTATAGTCTTATTTAGCTGTCATCAAAAGAGACTTCCAAATATGTGTGTATATATATATATATATACACATATATATGTGTGTATATATATATATGTACACATATATATATATATGTGTATGTATATGTGTGTGTGTGTGTGTGTGTGTGTGTATATATATATATATATATATAAAGAAAAAGAAGAGTCCAAAATTGCCTTCTCCCATTAAAAAAAAAAAAGAAAAAAAACCTGAACAAACTATTTTCAGACCTTGGAAACTGGACTAAATTAGCCTTAGAATAAACACTTTAGACTCTAGACCTAGAACTTAAAAGCGAGCTTGGAAAGGACCAAACTGACCTATGAATATTTGATTGTTTGTTCAGATCAAACTCTACCACTCTTTAAAGGAATAAAATAATATTTAGCATTCGATAATAAAAAAAAAGTTGCCATGTCCTACAGCCAATAAAAAATTACTAGACTTCCAAGAAGGAGAAAAATGTGATACATAATCCGTAAAGATCAGTCCACAGTAAAAGTTCCAGAAATAATAGGGAAAATGGAATAATCAAACAAAAACACTAAAGCAGACATTATAAATGTATGATAGCTCAAAGATTTAAAGGAAAACATGAGTATAATGAGGAGAGAAGTGAAAGGTATAAAAGGGAAGCAAATGAGAAATACAATATCCAAAATGAAAATTTTGCTAAGTGGAATTTACAGATCCGACATCTCAGGGAAAAAAAAAAAAAAAAAAAAACAGCAAGGAACTTGAATGCAAAATGAAACACAAAAAGAAAAAAAGTACTTAAAAAATGAAAAGAAACTCAGTGATCTGTGGAACATGATCAAGTATATGTATATACATATATATTATATGTATATAACATACATATAATTACAATATAAATATATAATTAGAATCCAAAGAAAAAGTAGGATTGAAAACAAAAATTCTTGAAGAAATAATGTCTGAGGGAGATTTCTGAGAACCTGTTCAAGTAGAAGGACCCTAAATCACCTTGCCTCGTGGACAAGCCTAGATAACAGCCACATCAGGGACTCTAACCCAGAAAGCGACCCACAGACCGGCAGAACAGACTTCCACGGTGAATTGTGAAAGGAGGCCCTGTTGAAAAAGGTAGGAGGGACAGAGACATGGTGAGGAACTAAACTGGCCAGATGAACCACAAATGCGTGGGACACCACAAGCACAGAGCAGAGGAGCAGACCCCACACCAAGCACCCCAGACACCTGCACTGGGAAGTCGAACCTTCATAACACTTGGCTTTGAAAGCCAGCAGGGCTTAACTTTGCAAGTTTTCGCAATCAGCAGGGCTTAACTCTGGGTACTTTAAAAGTCAGGAGGCTTAGCTCTGGGGAAGCTGGAAGGTGATAGGAAACTGAGTCCCCACCCTTATAGAGACAGCACAACAAACAACTCAGGAGACAGAGCATAGCAGCAGCAGTCTGAAAAGTACCTGGGGTATACATGAAGGAGATTTATTTATTAATCTCAGAACATGTGCTGGAAGGACAAGGACCTTTTTTTTTTTAATGTTTATTTTCTTTTTTTTTTTTTTTTTTATTTATTTTTGGGACAGAGAGAGACAGAGCATGAACGGGGGAGGGGCAGAGAGAGAGGGAGACACAGAATCGGAAACAGGCTCCAGGCTCCGAGCCATCAGCCCAGAGCCCGACGCGGGGCTCGAACTCACGGACCGCGAGATCGTGACCTGGCTGAAGTCGGACGCTTAACCGACTGCGCCACCCAGGCGCCCCATTAATGTTTATTTTCAAGACAGAGAGAGAGAGAGAGAGAGAGCATGAACAGGGGAGGGGTAGAGAAAGAAAGAGGGAGACACAGAATCTGAAACAGGCTCCAGGCTCTGAGCTGTCAGCACAGAGCCTGATGTGGGGCTTGAACTCTCAATGGCAAGATCATGGCTTGAGCTGAAGACAGACGCTTAACTGACTGAGCCACCCAGGCGCCCCTGGAGGGGAGAAGGACCTTTAAGAGTGTTCTTCAAGAACAAAACAGCTGGCAGGTGCTATTTCTCTCCCCTCCCCCAGCCTTGGTGGGAACAAGCACAAACAACCTACGTTTACCTTGCCAACACCACACAAACTGCCCCCATGTTCTCCTACGTATCGGCCCCATTCAACCCACCTCACTCAGCAATCATCTCTCCAAAGCGGCTCCTGCTATGTCACATCCAGAAAGCAGCCCTGGCAGGGACCCGAGTCATTCCAAAGTGACTCCTGCCCTGGGGAGAGGGGAATATAACCACACGTACACCAGGTCAACTGCAGCCCCAGCAGACAAGTGATCTGACTGCTGGCCCTGCCCACCAACAAAAACTCTCAGGGGCAGCACAGGGAGAGAGCCTGCAATTGGGTGTGACTTCAGCCCCAGCAAATGGGTTGAGGGTAGGCATCTGGTCCGACTGCTAACACCGACCAACTACAAAGCCCATGGTAGCTTTAGACTGGTCTCTTAACAGAACAAGGACCAAACCCTGTCCTCAACAGGCAAACTGGGCCATTATAGCCAACTGGACTGAAGGCAAACCCAGCTCAGCCACAACACTCGGGTGCATGCACACCACACAGGAAACACTCCTCAAGTGCCTGGTTCTGGTAAACGGGGGACATTGTGCTACCGAACACCATAGGACCTCTTTTTCATAAGGCCACTACTTCAAGATCAGGAGATATCACTGATTTACCTAATGCATCAAAACAAACAGAGTAAGACAAAATGAAGAGAGAGAGGATTAGGTCCTAAGTGAAAGGACAGCAAAACAACAGCAAATGTGCTAACTGAAAAAGATAAGCAATATGCCTGATAAAAAAAAAAATCAGAGTAATAGTTGTAAAGACACTCACTGCACTTGGAAAGAGTGGAAGAAAGATCTCACTGGGAACACCAACAAAGAGATAGAAAATATAAAAGAGAACCCATCAGAGACAACGAACTCAGTAACTGAAATTAAAAATACGCTAGAGGAAATCAACAGCAGATTAGAGGAGAAAGAATGGATCAATGACCTGGAAGAAGAGTAATGGGAAGGAACTAGCTGAACAGCAAAAAGAGAAAAAGAATAGTACCAAATAAAAATAGGCTAAGGAAATCCAACGACATCATCAAGCATAATATTTGCATTATAGAGATCCCAGGAAAAGAGAGAGAAAGAGAGACAGAAATTTTATTTGAAGAAATAATAGCTGACAATTTCTCTAATCTGGAAAAGAAAACAGACACGCAGATCCAGGAGCCATAATCAGTTTCCAACAAAACCAACCCAAGGAGGTCCATACCAAGACTCATAATAATTAAAATGTAGTCATAAAGAGAGAATTTTAATAGCAGCAAAGGAAAAGAAAATCGTTGCATACAAAGGAAACCTCATGAGGTTATAAGCTGATTTTTCAGTAGAAACTTTTCATGCCAGAAAGGAGTGGCATGATATATTCAAACTGCTGAAAGAAAAAACACTGCAGCCGAGAACACTCTACCCAGCAAGGTTGTCATTCAGAATAGAAGGAGAGATAAAGAGTTTTACAAACAAACAAAAGTTAAGGGAGCTCATCACCACTAAACCAGCCTTACAAGAAATGTTAAAGGGAATTCTTTGAGTGAAAAGAAAAGGCTATAATCAGGAGTAAGAAAATGATGAAAGGAAAAAGTTTCACAGGTAAATACAAACATAATAAAACCAGTAGATGAATCACTTATGAAACCAATGCAGAGGCTAAAGCACAAAGCAATAAAATCAATGATATCTATAAAAATCAGTAAGGAATTCACAGAATAAAAGATGTACAGCATTACATCATATACATAAAATATGGCAGGGGAATAAAAATTTAGTGCTTTTCAAATGGATTCAAACTTAAGTGACCGTCAACAATATAGGCTACTACATGTTATATTGAACTTAATGATAACCACAAATTTAAAAAACCTGTAATAGATATGCAAAAAAATAAAGAGAAAGGAATCCAAGCATATCACTAAAGAACGCCTTCAAACCACAAGGAAAGAGAACAAGAGAAGAAAGGAATAGAGCAGAACTACAAAAACAACTGTAAAACAGGTAACAAAATGGCAACAGCTCATGCCTATCAATAATTACTTTGAATGTAAATGGACTAAATGCTTCAATCAAAAGATATAGGCTGATTGAATGGACAAAAAAACAGGACTCATCTATATGCTGTCTACAAGAGGCTCACTTCGGACCTAAAGACACAAGCAGATTGAAAGTGAGAGGAAGGAAAAACCCTTACCATGCACATGAAAGCTTAAAAAGCTAGGGTAGCAATGATTATATCAAGCAAAATATATTTCAAGACAGACTATAACAAGAGAAGAAAAAAAGATACCACATAATCATAAAGGGAACAATCCAAGAAGATAAAACAACTTGTAAATATTTATATACCCAACATGAGAGCACCCTATATACATAAAGCAACTATTAACAGACATAAAGGAAGAAATTAACAATAATACAATAATGTAGGAAATGGTAACACCTCACTGACATCAACAGAAAGATCATCCAGACAGAAAATCAGCAAGGAAACAGTGGCTTTGAATGACACACTGAATCAGGTGAACCTAACAATATATAGAGAACATTCCAACCAAAAACAGCCATATGCACATTCTTTTCAAGTGCACTTGGAACATCCTCTAGAATAGATTACATGTTAGGCCACAAAACAAATCTCAATCAATTAAAAAAGACTGAAATCATATTATTCATCTTTTCTGACCACACACTATGAAACTAGAAATCAAACAAAAGAAAAAATCTGGAAAGAACACCAATAAATAGGAAGCTACTAAACAATAAATGGGCCAACCAAGAAATCCAAGAGGAAATGAAAAATACATGAAAACAAATGAAAATTAAAACACAATGATTCAAAATTTTGGGGATGCAGCAAAAGTTGTTTTAAGGGGAAAGATGATAGCAATACAGACCTACTTCATGAAAACAAGGAAAATCTCAAATAAACAACCTAACCTTACACCTAAAGGGGCTAGATGAAGAAGAACAAACAAAGCCTAAAGCCCATAGAAGGAAGAAATAACAAAGATTAGAACAGAAGTAAATGAAACAGAAACAAAAATAACCATAGAACAGATCAATGAATCCAGGAGCTGGTCCTTTCAAAAGATCAACAAAATTGATAAAACTTTAGTCAGATTCATGAAAGAAAGAAAGAAAGAAAGAAAGAAAGAAAGAAAGAAAGAAAGAAAAGAAAGAACTCAGATAAATAAAATCAGAAATGAAGGAGAAGTATGAGAGAATATTATGAAAAATTATACGCAAACAAATTGGACAACAGAGAAGAAATGAATAAATTCCTAGAAACATATAACCTTCCAAAACTGAAACAGGAAGAAATAGAAAACTTGAACAGATCAAATACTAGCAATGAAATTAAATCAGGAATCAAAAACTACCAACAAACAAAATTCCAGGACAAGATGGATTCACAGAAGAATTCTACTAAGAATTTAAAGAAGAGTAAAGAGTTATTTGAAACTATTCCAAAAAATAGAAGAGAAAGGAAAGCTTCCATATTCATTCTATGAGGCTGGTATTATCCTGATACCAAAACCAGATAAAGACACTACAAAAAAGGAAAACTACAAGCTAATACCTCTAATGAACATAGATGCAAAATCCTGAACAAAGTATTAGCAAACTGAATCCAACAATACATTAAAAAAAAAAAAATCATTCATCCTGATCAAATGGCATTTATTCCAAAAATGCAAGGATGGTTTAATATTGAAAAATCAGGGGCGCCTGGATGGCTCAGCTGCTTAAGCGGCTGACTTCAGCTCAGGTCATGATCTCACGGTTCATGGGTTCGAGCCTCGTGTCAGGCTCTGTGCTGACAGCTCAGAGCCTGGAACCTATTTCAGATTCTGTGTCTCCCTCTCTCTCTGTTCCTCTCCCGTTCATGCACTGTATCTCTCTCAAAAATAAAGATTAAAAAAAATATTTTTTTAATCAATCAACATGATACATCATATTAATAAAAGAAAGGATAAAAACCATATGATCATCTCAATAGATACAAAAAACATCATTTGATAAAGTATAACATCCACTCATGATAAAAAAAAAAAACACCTTCAGGATAATGAAAGCCATATAAAAAACCCATATCTAACATCATACTCCATGGTGAAAAACTTAAAACTTTTCCTCTAAGATCAGGAACAAGGCAAGGATGTCCACTCTCACTACTTTTATTCAACATAGTACTGGAAATCCTAGCCACAGCAATTAGGCAAAAAAATCAGACAAAAAAGGAAAAAACTCAAATAAATAAAATCAGAAATGAAGGAGAAGAAATAACAACTGACACCACAGAAATACAAAAAAAAAAATTATGAGAGAATATTATGAAAAAGTATATGCAAACAAATTGGACAACAGAGAAGAAATGAATAAATTCCTAGAAACATATAACCTTCCAAAACTGAAATGGGAAGAAATAGAAAAGTTGAACAGATCAATTACAGAAAGAAAAAAGGAAAGAAGGAAAAAAGAGAGAGAGGAAGGGAGGGAAGGAAAAAGATGGGAAGGAAGGAAGGAAGGAAGGAAGAAAAGAAGAGAGAGAGAGAGAGAAGACAGAAGAAAGAGAAAGAAAGTGAGGGAGAAAGGGAGAAAGATGGAGGGAGGAAGCAAGGAAAAACGAAAGGTAGGAAGGAAGGAATTTAACAATACTGTTAAAATGTCCGTACTAGTCAAAGAAACCTATAGATTCAATGCAATCCCTATCAAAAAGCAACAGCATTTTCACAGAAGTAGAACAAATAATCCTGACATTTGTATAGAACCAGAAAAGATCCAACTAACCAAAGCTATCTTGAAAAAGAACAAAACTGGAGGTATCACAATCCCAGATTTCAAGATATACTACAAAGTTGTAATAATCAAAACAGTATGGTACTGGCCCCAGAACAGACACACAGATCAACAGAAAAGAATAGAGAGCCCAAAGAGCTTATGTGGTCAATTAATCTATGACAAAGCAGGCAAGAATATACAATAGGGAAATGATAGTCTTTTCAACAAATGGTGCTGAGAAAAATGGTGCAGTCACACACAAAATAATGAATTTGGACCACTGTCTTATGCCATACACAAAAATAAACTCAAAATGGACTGAACACCTAAATGTGAGATCTGAAACCATAAAACTCCTAGAAGAAAACATACACAATAATTTCTTTGACATCAGCTATAGCATCATTTTTCTAGATATGTCTCTCCTCTAGCCAGGGAAACACAAAATTAAACTATCGAGACTATACCAAAATGAAAACCTTTACACGGTGAAAGAAACCATCAACAAAACAAAAAGGCAGCCTGCTGAATGGGAGGAGTTATTTGCAAATGATATAGCCAATAAGAAGTTAAGATCCAAAATATATGAAGAACGAATACAAATCAACATCATAAAAACAATCTGATTAAAAAAATGAGCAGAGGACCTGAATAGACATTTTTCTGCAGAAGATACACAGATGGCCAACAGACACTCGAACATATGCTAAATATCACTAATCATCAGGGAGATGCAAATTAAAACCACAATGAGATACCACTTTACACCTATCGGAATGGTTAGAACCAAAAAGAGAAGAAACAACAGGTGTTGGTGAGGATGTGGGGAAAAGGAAACCCTCATGCACTATTGGTGGGAATGCAAAATGGTGCAGCCACCATGGAAAACAGTATGGAGGTTCTTCAAAAAATTTAAAACGTACATACATACATACATAAAAATAGAATTCCCATATGACCCAGTAATTCTACTACTGGGACATTTACCCAAAGAAAATGAAAACATTCATTCAAAAAGATACATGCATTATTGATGGCAGCATTTTTTATGATAGTCAAGATACAGAAGTGACCCAAGTGTCCATCAATAGACCAAAAGTATTTAAAAAAGGAAGAAAGAAAGAAAACCATGCCAACGCAAATTATAATCAAACTGAAAACTGTGATAAAGAGAAAAATAATGAAAGTGGTAGCCAGAGAAAAAAGCCATGTTACAAACAAAGGAATAAAGATGTTAATTACTACAAATTTCTTGCCAGAAATTATGGAAGCTTGGAGACAATAAATAGAGTAATATATTTTAAGTACTGAAGGGAATAAAGGAAAACTGTCAGCTAGAATTCTATGCCCAGTGCAAAAATAAAGGTGAAATAAAGAGTCAGATGAGCAAAAACTGAAAGAAATTTCTCAACAGGCAGACACAGTACAAGAAATATAATTCTTCATGAAGTTCTTCAGGCAGAAGGAAACCAGATGGAACTTGGATCTACACAAAAGAATGAAGAATGCCAGGAATGGTAATATATAGGTAACTATAAGGCATTTTTCTTACTTTTAATTTCCTTGAAAGATAATTGATCATTTAAAGCAAAACAGTGACAATAAATTATAGAAGTTCAACATATATAAAATAGAATCCATTAAAATGGTAGCATAAAGGATAGAAGAAGGAAGCGGAAATACACTGTTGTTAGTTTCTTACACTATACTTGAAGTACTATAATATTATTTGTAAGTAAACTTTGATATGTTAAGAATACATATTTTATAACTCAGAGCCACAATTAAAAATGAAAGAGAAATATCTAACAAGCCAATAGTGGAGATAATCAATTAATCCAAAGAAAGTAGGGAAAGAACAGTATAGAATAAAAAGAAAACAAATAGAAACATAGCACACTTAATTCCAACAATATCAATAATTGTTTAAGTTTATTTTTGAGAGAAAGAGAGCATGGAGGAGGGGCAGAAAGAGAGGAAGAGAGAGAATCGCAAGTAGGCTCCCCACTGTCAGCACAGAACCTGACATGGGGCTAGATTTCACCAACCAAGAGATCATGACCTGAGCTGAAATCAAGAGTCAGAGGTCTAACCAACTGAGACACCCACGTGTTCCACAATAATTATATTACACAATCTAAACTACTATCAAAAGGCAGTTACTGCTTGACTAGATTTTAAAATTTTTTTAAATTTTTTGAAAAGTATAACTTAATTATATTCAGTCTATAAGACATTCAGATTAAATATAAAGACACTAGTAGATTAGAAATAAAAGAATGGGAAAATACAAACCATCCAAATACCACCCCCTCCAAAAAAAAGCTGGCAAGCTGAAGTGACTATATTAATATCATAAAAATAGATCTCAGAACAATAAATACGCCAGGAATAAAGAGGGACATTTCACATTGATAGAGGGGGGTCACTTCATCAGGAAGAGATAACAATTCTAAATACATAAGCACCTAAAAAACAAAGCTAAAAAAAACCATAAAGCAAAACTGACAGAGTTGAAACTAGAAATAGACAAACCCACAATTACATTAGGAGATTCCTTCACTCTTCTTCCAGTAATTGTTAGAACAAGTAAACAGAAAATCAATAGATACAAGAGACTTGAACAATACATGAAATAGGATGCTCACTAGGACTGTTGTCTCAGAATTGACACTAGGGTCTATATCTCAAAACAACGGGCTCTAAGTATGTAATATTCTAAAGAAATCTGCCAAAGACTGGAGCCAGCACTGCCTTATTAGAAGACAGACAAATTAGCCCTAATCCTCCCTCCCATTATTCTAACTAACATCCACCTATCTCATCACCAACCCATATGAGAAAACAACTGTCAAGGGGAAAATGAAAGTTGTACATCTCTCTCGGGAGGAGTCTGAGATTCACATTTAAGAGGTTTCCCCTAGAACAAAGCTCAATTTTGGGAAGGGGCCCAAGGAAAATCCCCTACAGAGCCTGAGAAAGAAAGTCTGCCATCACTCCCCTGCCTGGATGCTTGCTGAGCTGTAGAACGGCGGACCCACAATGAGGCAGCCACCAGAATGGAGAATAATGAGAGAATTATTGAGAGAGCTTGATCAGTAGCCCTGGGAGTTGTGTGGCCCTTGTGAGTTTGATAAAGGCACTTTCTTCTCCTCTGGAAATTTCTGGAGGCAAAAAGCTTTGGAGTAGCTAAAGTCAGAAGAAGAAGAAAAAACTGACAGTGGTCAAGATGAGGATTCTTAGCATTATTTCCCAGCTCCTGAGGCAACTGAGAGTTGGAAGAGAGAAACTCAGTCCCCATGGCCCCACGGCAAGGAAGGAGCCTAGAGGATAGAGGAGACAGGGATATGGATGCCAAGATGATGACCAGCAGCCATGTGCCAAGAAAGTCCACTCTCAAGTCAGGGTCATGAGATCTCTGCCTCTCTTCCTCTTCCCCCAACACCACAGGAACTGGGCTTTGAGAATGGGTAGGAGTTGAGAGGCTGATTCTAAAATCAGACCTCCAAATAAGCCTTCCTTCTAAGCTGGCTGCAGTGAGGAGACTGAAATACCAGCCCACATCCTCACCCTCTTAAGTGAGGCCCCTGGGCTCTGCTGAGGCTGGGTGGGAGAAAAGGATGTCAATTTCAGATTGAGATCAGATCTAAGCCTGGAGTTTGAATAGCTGAAAGTCCCTGGAAACCCATGGGATTGGCCAAAAATGTTGCTAATGTAAAAAGGGGGGGAGGGGGACTCGACAGAGCACAGAGATTGGAAAAACATTAAACTATTTCATGTTAATATCCCACTGAGTTCCTAGTGCTGAACAAAATCAGACTAAGCATCTCTGTGTATCCAAACAGTGCACACATTTGTCAACTTAAATGGCTTTTCATCATAGTGGTATGTATTACATTATATTTATAGTCCATGATGTGCTTAATAATGTACCCATTATTGAACATTCGGGTTATTTCCATTTTTTTCCTCTTAGGAAAGAGGTTGCTATAAACATCTTGGTATAAATTGCTCTATTTCTCTTCTTAGCTCTTTCCTTAGGCATATGCCTCAGGACTCCCTTCCTATGCAATGCCCAGACTCACTTCTTCCCCCCGTTACTCCATGAGACAGCCCGTCAGTACACCAAATGTGTATGAGTTGACTTTCCTTCTGTTGTAGGTGACAGCCTGTGATTCAGACTGGCTCGTACATGAAAGAGAACTTACTGGCTGACACAACTTAAAGTCCGAGGATAGAGCTGGCTGCAGGTCCTTCAATCCAGAGGCTCAGAGGACACCATCCATTTCTCTAATTGTTTTTGCTCTGCCTTTCTCTAGAAGTTGATTTCATCCTCCCGCTGACATGCCCCCGGGAATCGCGCTGGTGGCGGCAGCTCGAAACCTCACACCTTCATAATTCAGGAGAAAGAAACATAGTATTTTCAGAAAGCCCGGCAAACATCTTTATTCATCTCATTGGCTCCACATGAGTTATGTGCCATCTCTGAACCAATCACAGAGGCCAGAAGGGTAAAATACAAGGATAGACTTATATTTGTAGGTATGGATGGGTGAGTGGTCAATTCATTCACATGGTAGAAATGAGGAAAGATGTTTCCTAAGGACGATTTGGACTATTGTTATCAGAAAATGGAAATATGGGGGCGCCTGTGTGGCTCAGTTGGTTGAGTGTCCAACTTCCACCCAGGTCATGATCTCATGGCTGGTGTGAGATCTGTGCTGATGGCTCAGAGCCTGGAGTCTGCTTCAGATTCTGTGTCCCTCTCTCACTGTGCCCCTCCCTCACTCATGCTCTCTCTTTCTCTCAAGAATCAACAAAACATTTTTTAAAAATTAAAACAAGAAAAAAGAAAATGGAAATATGGACGCTGGGTACCAAATAATATATGTCCCTTACACCCATGAGTGTGTCTGTTTTTCCCTCTAAGACTGTAAGCTCCGAGGGCAAGGACGATGTGGACATCAGTCGCCACTGCGTTCACCACACCCAGAACTTCCATTTATCAAAGGTAAATGTTTAGTGACTATTCACTGAATGAGTAAATTCACCAAAGTAGAATAACCAGGTTGAGGAAATAAAAGATCTTATTGTACGTTGCCACATTCTTCTCCAGAAATTAAAAAAAAAAAAAAGTGTCGATGTATAATAAAATTGTAATAAAACAATAGTATAATGGCAATGTATATGAGGATAGCTATTTCCCCCAAATATTGCCAACATTGAGGAATATCATTTTGATTCATTTCTAGTAATACAGTAAGTCTTCAGCAGATTTTTAAGCTGCTTTATTTTAGATGCATTTAGTCGTTAACACAGTTGATCATTTGCCCAGCACTAAAATATTATATATGAATTTGGTCTGTAAGCTTTCAAAAGACATTCAGTGAGATTTTATAAATCCCTTTTCCCACGTTCCATCTTCCAGTATATTTTCACAGTGATTGATCGATGAAGATGTTTTAAGTTGCTGTAACATACACATAATATACAATTTACCGTCTTAACTATTTTTAAGTGTAGAGTCCGTAGTGTTAAGTACCTCCACCTCGTTATGAAGCCAACCTCCAGAACTCTTCTCAACTTGCAAAACTAAAATTTTATACCTATGAAACAACTCTCTATTCCCCTGCCCACCCAGCATCTGGTGACCACCATTCTACCTTCCATCCCTACGCGCTTGACCACTCTAGGTACCTCAGATCAGCGGAATCGTACTGTGTTTGTCTTTTGAGGCTGGCTTATTTCACTTAGCACAATGGTCTCAAGGTTCATCAATGTTGTAACATGTAACAGAGTTTCCTTCCCTTTTCAGGCTGAAAAATATTCCATTGTATGCATATGTCAACATTTTATTTCTTTATTCATCCATCGGTGAACACGGGGGCTGTTTCTACCTTTTGGCTATTGTAAATAATGCTGCTACGAATGTGAGCGTACAAACATCTCTACAAGACTCTGTTTTCCATCGTGACTACACCGTGTCACATTCACATCCCACCAACAGCGCATAAGGATTCCAATTTCTCCTGATCCTTGCCTACGCTTGTTGTTTTCTGGTTGTTGTTGTGGTGGTGGTGGTTTTATTTTACTATAGCCATCCTAATGGGTGCGATCCGAGTAGTTGATATCCCATAAAGATGTGGAACACAAGGTGGGTAGCAATGTGTTAAAGGTGATAAGAGGGAATTTCTGCCAGGAAAGCAGACAATGATGGTCTCTCCTCGGCAGCCAGGTTGGGCCCTCTCCCACATTTACATGCGAATTCTTTTTTTAAAAAAAAAAGAACCATTCCCGTTCTTGTTCTCAGGAACTAGAAAATCCTGGAGAAGTATGGGTTGTGTCCTGTTGGAATTACATTCCTGATGTCATTGCCGGGAAGCCAGACATTTTCTGGAGATCAGAAAGAGAGTAAGCGAGGGTAGCGAGAGTAGCGAGAGTAGTGAGAGTAGTGAGAGTAGCAAAGAGAGCATAATGGGAAAGAGAAAACAAACAAGAGGGTAAATGATAGGAAATATCACACATTTCAAGGGACTGTCCCTATTCTATACCAAAAGATGAGGAAAGGATCCTCTGTGACAGTAACGTTTGAACATAGATCTGAAGGAAGAGAGAGAATGAGAGGTGGTGCGCCGTGCAGATATCCGGGGGAAGAAATCCAGGCAAAAGAAAGAAACTGTGCAAAAGGCCTGGGGCAGAAAGCAGCTTAAGCATGTTGGAGGGATAGTAAGGAGACCAGTGTGGCTTAGAGGGATGGGCGAGGAGAACGTGATGGGAATGGTGCCGGTGAGTAGGAGGGTGCCAAGCCATGCTAGGGACTTTGGCTCTGATTCTGGGTGAGCTGGCAAGACATTAGGGAGTTGGAATAGAGAAGAGGTGTGACCTGATATAGGGTTTTTAAATATCATTTAGTCCAAATATCATTTGGACCAGAAGAGAAGACTGTCTAGGGCTGGATTAGAAGCAGAAAAAACCGTTGGGAGGTGACTGCCATCATCCAGGACAGACGGTAGCTGGGACAAGGGCGGAAGTGATGGCTGTGGAAGGAAGCTGTCAGAGCTCAGACACGTCTTGAAGGCTGAGCTGTCAACACTGGGTGATGGCTTAGATGTGCGGTAGGAAGGGGGGGGGTTCAAGGAAGAGTCTGGACTTCTGTCTGAGCAACTGGTAGGACTTGATCACCATTTACTGAGAAGATGAGAGGAGGAGCAGGCCTGGTGAGAGAAACCGGGAGCTGACTGGATGTATGGCGGTTGGATGGGCATTGGACGCAAAAGCAGGCAGCCCAGGGGGAAGGTCAGGGCTGGAAAAGCAGCCCAAGACGCAGCGCCAGCCACCTGGGACTGTGAACTGTTGCCAGCAACCTGCATGAGAAACGCTGGAGGCTAGAGCACGACTCACATCCTTTACATTTATGTGTTGTAAGGTATCCAACTTATTTGCAGAAGTTCAAAACTCAGAATCCGGTAACAATTATATATACATGTTCTATATAAGGGAACGAAATATTTTCGAGGAATAGCCTCCAGTAAAGACTAGATTCTCCATGTGATCCACACCTTGCCTGCCTCTCCATCCTCTTCTCCGGGCACGCCATTCATATTGTCTTCCTGCTGGCTCCTCAAATTCCCCATGTTTATTCTCACCACGGGGACTTTGCACATGCTGCACTCGCCACCCAGAGCCTCACTGGCCAAGAAACTCCTCCTGCTCATCCTTCAGATCTCAGTTCCTCCTCCGTCTCTTCCTTAAGAAGCCTCACCCACACCTTTAGCTTATGCCAGGTCCCTGCACTCTAGGCCATCTCGGAAGTGCCATCCTTCTTTCCAATGGTAGCTTAATAGTCGTTCATTAATTACTTGATTAATATCCCTCTCCCTCATTAGAATGTAAGCATGGTGTAGGATTTTATTCACAACAGTTTCTCTAGGAAATTGCCTCTCTCTGGCACACTCAATTATTGTTGAATCAATGAGTAAAAAGGAAGAGTCAGACAATAAGATTGTTCCCTTAATGGTTTGAGAAATACAAAGAACAAATGTGGTTGCTAAGGTCTAAGTCCTTTACTTTAATACTAACAGTCCCTGAAAAACAACACTGAAGTAAAAATATGAAAACTTCTGATGCCTTTACACGTTATGAGAGGCTTATATTTCCAAGGAGATAAGAAATTGTAAAGTGGCTCGTTACACCAGGCCTTTTTGACTTGATATTTGATGACATTTTCAGCATTCTGTACAGACTTCTAAATTTTGTCCTTTTTCGTTCACAGTTGAATACATCCTCAACTAGCTTCACTCTAAAGAACATCCAAATGAGACTTAAGTTTCCTCTGTCAGCATATCTAGTGATTTGCTTCATCGTTGCAGTCAAATTAAGTTTGTTAGGTCTATACTCCTGTCTGTATCTAATAGTCTGTTTCAACCAACTGGTGGTTGCTAACGGCAGCTGGGGGGGGAGGGGGTGGGGGAGGGGGCAATACAGTGAAGGGGATCAAGAGGTACAAACTTCCAGTTATAAAATACATAAGTCTTGGAAATGAAAAGTACAGCATATGGAGTATGGTCAGTAAGAGGGTAACAACATTGTACGGTGACAGATAATGACTACGCTTACCATGGCGAGCACCGAGTCCTGTACAGAATTGTTAAATCACTATATTGCACTCCTGAAACTAATATAACACTGTATCTCAGCTAAATCTCAATCATAAATTTTTTTAAACATCTCTCCTCTTTATCACTATGATTGATTTTCATGTTCCTTCCGCTTTTATAAAATAATAAGGACCAATGCAATAAAATATTTAAATGCATATGCCGTTGCACAGACAGAAATGGTGACAGGGCCCACGCGTGGCTGTTGGCCTCCAGACCAGGTCCTGCTGAGCTGAAGACCAGACTGTGGTTTGGAACCCCATCATGGAACATCAAAGCAAGAGGAAAAGGTAAGATAAAGGCACTGGGTAGGTTTTTTTTTGAACGACCGTATCCTTTAGAGATCCTAAATGTTTTCATTATACAGCAAATCCAAAATGTATGTGAATATTTACTTTCAAATGTTTTTGAGTATAGCTGACACACGATGTTACATTAGTCTCAGGTATACACACGAGGCTATGCTCCCCACAAGCATAGCTTCCATCTGTCGCCATACAACACTATTACAATACCATTGAATATATTCCCAATGCTGTCACTTTTGTGCCCCAGATTGATTCCTTCCATAGCCGGAAGCCTGTACCTCCCACTCCCTTTCGCTGATTTAGCCCATCTCCCTCACCCCCCTCCCTCCTGGCAACCATCATTTTGTCCTCTATGTTTATAGGCATGACTCTGATTTAAAAACCAACAAACAAGCACTAATTGTTAAGAACAAAAGAATTAAATATATACATAAATTGGATAAAAATCTCATTAATAATAATATATATATATATATATATATATATATATATATATATACTAATAATCCGGCGGTGGAGAAAGTATACAAAAATAAATGTGAAATAAAGACCACACGAAAGTGCTAAGCGGTCCTTCGGGGAAAGGGATTCTAAGCTGATCATAAAAAGCCACTTAAGTGGAATTTAAACGAGGTGGTGGAAAAAAGTGGAAAAAAGTGGACACAGTAATAGCAGGAAGAGATCAACCCAGGAGTGACATCTTGGAAGAGAGCATAGGAAGCTCCAGAAATCCCTCTTTGCACCCATACAACTATTAAACTGGCTGCAACTGTCTGAAGTTAACTATTTTGGAACTCTGTATCCAGTCGAACACTCCCAGCATTTGTAGCAAGACCTTGATGAAGAGGCTGGTAAATTTCAGTGACTTTCAGCCTGTTTGCCTGGCAGAGACTGTCAGCCACAGTGGCAAGCCTCTGGGGGGATGGCTAGCCTAGGTTTCTTAGGTGGCTTGTTGGAGCTAAGGGTGACCAACAGCACCAAGTCCTCCCAATATCAAGACTGTGTGTTCCGATTGCTGATTGCTTCTTTTGAGAACTGAGGGGCTGGCAGCCATCGTTTTAATCCTCATGGGCTGGAGTGGCTTCCAGGGAATTTAAAGACACTCCTCAGTTGACACAGAAAAAGCATGTCAGCACACTTTTGAGATAAAATAACAGTCAGCAAACTAGTAAAAGAAGGAAATGTTCTCAACATAATAAAGTCCACATATGAAAAACTCGCACCTAACATCACGTTTGATGCTAAAAGACCGAAAGTTTCTCCCCTCAGATCCAGAACAAGACAAGGATGCCCACTTCACAACTACTATTCAGCGTGTTACTGAAAGTTCTAGCCAGAGCCAATAGGCAAGAACAAGAAATGTAAAGCAGGTAAATTGGAAAGGAAGGAGTAAAATTACTTCTGTCCACAGATGACATGATCTAATAGGTAGAAAACCCTAAAGACTCCACCAGAAAGAAAGAGAAAAGAGAGAAAGAGACAGAGAGAGAGAGGAAGGAAGGAAGGAAGGAAGGAAGGAAGGAAGGAAGGAAAAGAAATTGTTAGAGCCAATAAATGAATTCAGAAAACTTTCAGCATACAAAATCAATGTTCAAAAATTAACTGCATTTCTATATCTAGTAATGAACAACTCAAAAAGGAAGCCAAGAAACTATTCCATTTATAATGCCATCAAAGAGAATTAAATACTTAGGAATAAATTTAACCAAGAAGGCAAAAGACTTGCACACTGATAACCATTGCCAAAATACATTTTTAAACACTTAAATAAATGGAAAGGTACACCATGGTCCTAGATGAGAAGACTTGATACTCACAATACTCGTGATCTATAGATTCAATGTAATCCCTATCAAAATTCCAATGGTGTTTTTTGCAGAAATAGAAAAACCCATCCCAAGATTCATATGTAATCTCAAATAACACTGAATAGCCAAGTCAATCTTTATTTTTTTAATTTTTTTAATGTTTATTTATTTATTTATTTAATTTTTAATATGAAATTTATCGTCAGTCGGTTTCCATACAACACCCAGTGCTCATCCCAACAGATGCCCTCCT
The DNA here is from genome assembly GCF_028018385.1 of Neofelis nebulosa. Taxonomy (NCBI): domain Eukaryota; kingdom Metazoa; phylum Chordata; class Mammalia; order Carnivora; family Felidae; genus Neofelis; species Neofelis nebulosa. Next base: position 1,182,886 of record NC_080794.1, on the reverse strand, counting down.
CAATACCCATCACCCACCCACCCCCACCCCCCATAAACCCTCAGTTTGTTCTCAGTTTTTAGGAGTCTCTTATGTTTTGTCTCCCTCCCTCTCTAACCATTTTTTTTTTCCTTCCCCTCCGCCATGGTCTTCCGCTAAGTTTCTCAGGATCCGCAAGTCAACCTTTAAAAAGAAGAATGAACTTAGAGGACTTCCACGTCTCGATTTCACAACTAAGTACGAAACAGCACTAATCAAAATAGAATGGCACTGGCATAAGGGTAGATATATAGACCAATTGAGTAGAATAGAGAGCCCAGAAATAAACTCTCACATATACGGTCAATTGCCGACAAGATTGCCAAGACAACTACTGGATATTTAACTCAAAGAAAATGAAAACACAACTTGAAAAGATATATATCCCCTATGTTTGTTGCAGCATTATTTACAATAGCCAGGATAGGGAAGCCAACGCAGTGTCCAGCAATAGGGATAAAGAAGGGATAAGGAAGACGTGGTTATATATACACGAAGGAATATTACTCAGCCATCAAAGGGAGTGAGATCTTGCCATCTGCAAACACACGGATGGACCTAGACGGTATTCTGCCAAGTGAATTCAGAGCAAAACAAATACCATAGGATTTCACTTATATGTACAATCTAAAAGCCAAAACAAATGAACAAACAAAGAAAGCAGAAACAGACTCCCAAATACAGGGAACAGACTGGTGGTTGCCAGAGGGGAGAGGCCCAGAGGGGTGGGCAAAACGAGTGAAGGGGAGCGTGAGGTCCAGGCTTCCAGTCTGGGAATGAATAAGTCACGGGGATGAAATATGTAACAGAGGGATAGAATCAATGGTGGTGTTGTGGTAGTGATGAATGATAGATGTGCTACACTTACGGTGAGCACAGCATACATACAGAGTTGTTGAATCACGATGTTGTACCTGGAACTAATGTAACACTGCGCAAACTATACTTCAATGTAAAAATTTTGTAAAGCAAATTTTTGTTAATAAAAAGTTAAAAAAAAAAAAAAAAAAAGATTGCCAAGACTATTCAACGGGGAAAAGACAGCCTTTCCAGAAAGAGGTGCTGGGAAAACAGGATATCCACATGCGAAAACAATGCAGTTGGACCCAAACCTCATACTATCAAAAGTTACTATACAAAAACTAACTCAAAATGAATCGAAGACCTAACCTTAAAAGTCAAAATCATGGAAGAAAAGCTTTGCGACACGGGATTCAGTAATTTCGTGGAAATGACACCGAAAGTCCGGGCAACAAAAGAAAAAAATTGATAAATTGGACTTCATCAAAATTTTTAAGAAAATGTTTTAAGTGTTCATTTAGTTTTGAGAGAGAGAGAGAGAGAGAGAAAGAGACATAGTGTGAACAGAGGAGGAGCAGAGAAAGAAGGAGACAGAGAATCCGAAGTAGGCTCCAGGCTCTGAGCCATCAGCACAGAGCCCGATGCGGGGCTTAAATCCATCAACTGTGGGATCATGACCTGAGCTGAAGGCAGATGCTTAACCAGCCGAACCACCCACGCATCCCAGACTTCATCAGAGTTTCAAACTGTGAATCAAAGGATGCTGTCAACAGAGTGACAGGACAATGCACAAAATGGAAGAGAAGATTCCAAATCACGTATCTGATAAGTGGTTAATATAGAGAATATGGAAAGATCTCGTGACACTCAACTGCAGCAACAAAAACCCATTTCGAAACGGGCAGAGGGATTTGGAAAAAACATTTCTCCAAGAGAGACATACAGTAACACATAAAAAAGATGTCAACATCCTTAGTCATTAGAGAAATGCAAATCTAAACCATGAGAAGATGCCATTTCACACCCATTAGGATGGCTATTGTAGAAAATCAGAAAATAACAAGTCTTGGTGAGGATGTGAAGAAACTGGAACTCTCATGCACTGCTGGTAGGAATGTAAAATGATGCGGCCACTGTGGAACACAGTTTGGTGGTTCTTCAAAAAGTTAAACCTAGAGGTACCATATGATCCAGCAATTCTGCTCCCAGGGATATATATGCCCAAAGAACTGCAAGCAGGTACTCAAATAGACACGAATACACCAATCTTTATAGCAGCATGATTTACAATAGCCAAAAGGTAGAAATAACCCAAATGTCCATCAACAGATGAATGGATACAGAAAATGTGGCTTACCCATACAATGGAATTAACTAGACACAAAATAAAGAAAAATCCTGATACATGCTACAACACGGGAAAGCCCTGAAAACACTATGCTGGATAAAATTAGCCGGGCACAAAAGGGTAAATACAATATGATTCCACTTACAGGAGGTACACAGAATAGGCAAGTCCATAACGGCATAAAGGAGAACGGAAATAACCTGGGGTTGCCAGGGATAGAGAGTTATTGTTTAATGGATACAGAGTTTCTCTTTGGGATGATGAAAATTTCTGGAGATGGGTCATGATGATGGTGGCAAAAACAATGCCATTGAATTGTTCACTTAAAATAGTTAAACTAGGGTTGCCTGGGTGGCTCGGTCAGTTAAGCTTCTGACTTTGGCTCAGGTCATGAACTCACAGTTTGTGAGTTCGAGCCCCACATTGGGGTCTGTGCAGACAGCTCAGAGTCTGGAGCCTGCTTCGGATTCTGTGTCTCCCTCTCTCTCTGCTCCTCCCCCACTTGTGCTCTGTCTCTTTCTCAAAAATAAATAAATATTTCTTAAAAACGGTTCAACTAGTAAATTTTATGGTTTGGTATTTTACCACCATACGTAAAATAGAATAGAATAGAATAGAATAGAATAGAATAGATAAAATAAAATAAAAAATAGGGGATCAACCCAGGCAGAAGACTGAAGGATGATACTCCTTGCCAGCACCGTGAAGAACACGTATGTCTGGATGCCCCCTTGAACTTCAGAAGCAGTGCCCTGCTTGGCGGAGGGAGGAGAGCCGCAGGGGCCTGTGGAGGTAGCCCGCCGCCTGGAAGTTACAGCCACGAAGAGATATCTGAGCCTGTCTAGAGCATCAGGACCACAGCAGGGAATCAGGCACAACACCAAACTGTAGGCTCTAGGAGAACAGACATCCTCTCTGCCTGTCATCATTTTATCACTAGCCCCTGATGCCTAATAGACATTCAGTAGGTATTTGTTGAATGAATGGATGGATGAATCAATCAACTATACAATGACATTGCTTTCAAACTACATCATAATGGGGATGGGGCCTGAGTATTCACATTTTTTACTCATTTTTACTTTTTAACCTGTTCCCAGGTTATGCTGATGCTGCTGTTCTGGGACCACACGCTGAGAACCACTGATTTAAAAGAAACAATTACCATAATTGAAAGCCCAGATCCCCGCTCACATTTCTATGTAAATGTGTTAACTCTTAGATTATTTTTAAAAACCTAGGGGCACCTGGGTGGCCCAGGTGGTTACGCATCTGACTCTTGGCTTTGGCTCAGATCATGATCTCACAGTTAGTGGGTTCAAGCCCTGCATCAGGCTCTGTGCTGACGGCATGGAACCTGCTTGGGATTCTGTCTTCCTCTCTCTCTGCCCCTCCTCTGCTTGCTCTCTCTCTCTCTCCCTCTCAAAAACAAATAAATAGGGGCGCCTGGGTGGCGCAGTCGGTTAAGCGTCTGACTTCGGCCAGGTCACGATCTCGCGGTCCGTGAGTTCGAGCCCTGCGTCAGGCTCTGGGCTGATGGCTCGGAGCCTGGAGCCTGTTTCCGATTCTGTCTCCCTCTCTCTCCGCCCCTCCCCCGTTCATGCTCTGTCTCTCTCTGTCCCAAAAATAAATTAAAAACGTTGAAAAAAAATTAAAAAAAAAAAAAAACAAATAAATAAATAAACATTAAAAAAAAATTTTTTTAAAGCCTAGGCTGAGAAGCCCAAAACACGATTGAGATTGAATTTCTTGCTACCCTGGGTAGGGCTTGCTGAAAGTCAAATTTAATTAGATTTGAGAAAAAGAAGGGGCACCTGGGTGGCTCATGATCTCGCCATTCCCGAGTTTGAGCCTCACGTCAGGCTCTGTGCTGACAGCTCAGAGCCTAGAGCCTATTTCAGATTCTGTGTCTCCCTGTCCCTCTGCCCCTCCCCTGCTCACGCTCTGTCTCTCTCTCTCTCTCAAATAAATATTAAAAGAAAAAGAAATATGGCTTTTCTTGTGCGTGATTGCTAAAATTTTACTCAGTAGGGTGCCTGCGTGGGTCAGTCTGTTAAGCGTCCGACCTTGGCTCAGATCATGATCTCACGGTCTGTGGGCTTGAGCCCCACATAAGGCTCTGTGCTAATAGCTCAGAGCCTAGAGCCTGCTTCAGATTCTGTGTCTCCCCTTCTCTCTCTGCCCCTCCCCACTTGTGCTCTGTCTCTGTCTCTCAAAAATAAATAAACATTAAACAAATTTTTTTAATTTTACTCAATAAAACAGGTGAAGAAACCAGTTCATGACACAAGCTAATCCTCAGTGAGACCTGTATAGGCAAATAGGGAAGCGGATTGAATTTTTGAACATGCTGCTCACTAGCTGTGTGACTTTGGTGAAATATCCGACCTCTCTGGATTTCAAATACTGAACCTATCAAGCAGAGGTGATTGTAGCAAACTCATGGGCTTATCATAAAGATCACATGAGACAGAGTAAGTTAAATATAGGAGAAACTCTCTTACCCAATTTCTCCTTAAACAACTTGCTGGTTTAACCATCTTTCCTCCTGATCCAAGCCCGTTGGTCAAGGCCAGCAGCAGGCTCACAGCCACCTGCCCCTTCCTGTCCTTCCCTACACTTCTGTTCCCACCATCGGAGTGAAAGACGTTCCAAAGTCAGGTGCATCGACTCTCAAACCTTCATACTCTACGTAACTCAACTAAAAATACTTAAATCCTTGAAATATGCATGCAAAAAGAACAAAATAACTTGAATGCTTTGGAAAGTCTCCATAAAGGCGAGTTGTTAAAATAAATTACTATCAGATTCCGTGCAAATGAGACGTCTTGTAGAAGAGTAGGCAGGAATAGTAAAAATCTAGAAAGATTGTGTTCGACTGCTCCCAACATACTTTTCAGTCTTTGCTCCACTTTAAAGAATCCTAACCTGGAAATCTCAGGTAATAGATCGCAGATGTGGTTTATGGAAGAATAAGGATCTGGAATGCAGTCAAGTACCGTCCTCAAAGAAGGGATCTCGGCCATAAATCAATAGGTTGGCAAAGAAATGTACAGATTTATGCTTTAAGTTAAAGTAGAAGTTTAAGGTTGAGTACAACACGTTGTATGATTCCCTGCTTCCACTGACTTTTTAACAGACCAAAATACCCGTCCTAGTCACATCGGATTAGCAGTGCTCAGGGCGCTTGGCACTCATTAAATGTTCCTTCTCCCGCCACCACCTTGAAAGGTTGCACTGGTTTCACACCCAAATGCCATTCCTGTTTTTTAACATTTCATCAGTAGATACACACTACCGAAGTGCTTCATGTTGCACCAAACCAGCTATTTGCAGAGAACGTTTGCGGCCCAGGACATTTCTGTTTTACACATTCCAGAAGCCTTACCCCCAGCACTCAGCAGAATCCGGGGAAGGTGAGGGGCAGAGAGCGCTCATGAATAGTCATGCAACTTTTCAGAAAAATAACAACACCTCGCCTTTACAGGGCACTCTGATGAGGATGAGCCCTTCGGAGATGTAGGTTAATCTCCCGGCACCCCTCCGAGCTGGGTCAGTGTTATTCCTGCCACTTAGAACGTCAGGGGGTAGAATGCTGGCAGGTTAATTGACTTGCTAAGTCAGCACTACAGGTTAATAGAAGGGATGGAGTGGGACCTCGGGCTGTGCAGGTTGTCAGCTGTCTGCCCTTGGCCTCTGGGTTTTTGGTTTGGTTCCTTTCCCAAAAGCTTACATGTGTTTTCTGACCTCAGTAACACCTTTATGTAAAATGTGTGTGTGTGTATGTGTGTGTGCGGGCGCGTATGTGCGTCTGCATATATGTATGTGTATCTCCTCCTTGAGAAGCAAGCCTGGAAAGGAAACAGCGTGGGCTATGTTTCCTCCCGCTTCACTTTCTGCAGTCCCTCGGCTGACCTGACCGGAAGGAGCTCAGCCCTCCCCCAGCTTTTCTGCATTCACTGATAACTTGCTTCTGAGAGAAAGAAGCAGAAGTCAGGGCCACTGCGAGCACCTTCCCAGGCCACCCGCAGCCATGAGAAAAGCCTGGAGAAACAGCCTAATCCAGGTGAAGGACTACAGCCTACAGACAAACCCCCCAGAAGGCCCCGGCTATCTTGCCCTCAGCAATCCCCGGAGAAGAGTCAGGCCTACTTATACTTTTTTTAAAAATATAATTTATCGTCAAATTGGCTTCCATACAACACCCAGTGCTCATCCCAACAAGTGCCCTCCTCCATGCCCATCACCCACTTTCCCCTCTCCCCCCGCCTCCCCGCCATCAACCCTCAGTGTTTTCTCTGTATTTGAGAGTCTCTTATGGTTTGCCTCCCTCTCTCTCTGTAACTTTTTTTTCCTCCTTCCCTTCCCCCATGGTCTTCTGTTGAGTTTCTTAAGATCCACATATGAGTGAAAACATATGGCATCTGTCTTTCTCTGCCTGACTTATTTCACTTAGCATAACACCCTCCAGTTCCATCCACGTTGCTACAAATGGCCGGATTTCATTCTTTCTCATTGTCAAGTAGTATTCCATTGTATATATAAACCTATACTTCAAACATCCTATTGTGTGAACATAGGATTCCTTGGTGCCTATCAACGTCCCTACCCACTCTTCCCAGGCCACTGTTCTGATGCTTAGAGAGGCTGGTTGTAACCTGTGACAGTGGCATGTAAGTTATTGGCATGGTATAAGGGCTTTTTTTGCAGGAAGTTATGCAAACATCAGCTCAGCCTGAGGAGTAACAGGTTGGTCACAGACAGAGTATAATCAGGGAAGACTGATAAGATCCTACTGTCTCTTCCAGGGCCAATCCTGTGAGCCTCCGGGAACAACATTCATTCACCTACAAATGTCTATCGAGCAACTATGGTGCCCTGGGCACCAGTGTATCTTCTGGCACTCAGGAAGAAACCCTACTCGCCAGAAGAAGTAGGAAAGAAGGGGACAGGAATAGACTAGTAAAAAAGTGAGGAGCGGTGCCTGGGTGGCTCAGTTGGTTGAGCATCCAACTCTTGGTTTCAGCTCAGCTCATGATCTCAAGGTTCATGAGTTCAAGCCCCGCAAGGGACTCCATGGTGACCGCACGGGGCCTGCTTGGGATTCTCTCTCTCCCTCTCTCTCTCAAAACAAATAAACTTTAAAAAAAAAAAAAAAAGGAAGAAAAAAATTAAAAACAAAATGAGGAGGAGATTGAAGGTGACACATGACCTCAGTAGTCTCTGTGGCTGCCTAGCACCGACCGGCCATCACTCAGGCTGGGAAGTCACTGGGTGCCATCCCGGGGCTCTACCCACTGTCCAGTGCAACCTCTCCCCTGCTCCTGGGTTTCCTGCTTCCAAACTTCAGAGGTCCTCCAAGGGTGATAGCCTTGCCCCACAAGGACGGCAGAGCTCTGTGTCATACAGAACCAGCAGGAACTTAACAAAACCCCTCATGTTAGTATAGGTCGAGTGGGAAATTGGGAAGGAACTTCAACTGCTTTGTTTCTCAATGAAGTCTGATTTTCTAGGCCACACATGGGCCCAGCAACCCATCAGGTGATCATTCTCCACTTGTAGCTTGAGATGGATTTCAAGGAAGTCATATCACTATCAGCAAAAAGACCAGAGAAAAGGGAGCCCTTGTGCACTGTCGGTGGGAATGCAAACCAGAGCGGCTACTGCAGAGGTGCCTCAAAAAATTACAAATAGAACTACCATATGATCCAGGAATTCCTCTTCTGGGTATTTATCCAAAGGAAACGAAACGACTACCTTGAAGAGATAGCTACGCTCCCGTGCACTACAGCGCTATTCGTAACAGCTAAGACCTGCAAACAACCTAAGTGGATAAAGAAAATATGATTATATATTATGATTATATAAATATGATTTTTTTATAAAAACATGGTTTTGTATATGTATATACACATATATATGTATACACATAGGTAGGCACACACACAACCATCATAAAGAATGCAATTCTTGGGGCGCCTGGGTGGCTCAGTCGGTTAAGCCTCCGACTTCAGCTCAGGTCACAATCTCACGGTCCGTGAGTTCGAGCCCTGCGTCGGGCTCTGGGCTGAGGGCTCGGAGCCTGGAGCCTGCTTCTGATTCTGTATCTCCCTCTCTCTCTGCCCCTCCCCCGTTCATGCTCTGTCTCTCTCTGTCCCCAAAATAAATAAACGTTAAAAAAAAAAATTAAAAAAAAAAAAAGAATGCAATTCTGCCACTTGCAACAACATGGACGGACCTTGAGGGCATTAGGCTAAGTGAAATACATCAGACCAAGAAACGCAGATACTATATGATCCCACTCATATGTGGAATCTAAAAAAAGCTGAATTCACAGAAGCAGAGAGTAGCCTGGGGCTTGCCGGGGACTAGGGGCTGGGGGAAAAGGGGAGAGTCTGGCCAAGGGCACAGACTTCCACTTCGAAGATAAATAGCTCTGGAGAGCTAATGTATGGCATGGTGACCTCATTAACAATGCTAGATTGTATACCTGAGTAGATCTTAAGTGTTCCCACCACCCACACACACACACACACACACAAAGGTCGTTATGTGAGATGGCTAAAAAAAAAATAAGAATAACCATTAGAATCTCTGCTTTATTATGTTAACCAGAACCATTTTCTAAACTCTGCTCTACACAGAAAGCTAGCAGTCGGTGAGGTGGTAAATAAACACCCACACTGATCCTGTCTCGTTCATGTAAAGGAGGTAACCGCCCTGTGATGGAGGCCACGGGTCCCCAGGTGCCCCCTCAGCACCCAGGCTGCAAGAGGCTGGCCACGAGCCCCACCTGAGGTCCTCTTTGAGAACTGCCCCTTCTTGAAGACAGTGCCAGGGCACCCAGGTTACACTTTCCCCCTCGGGGACAGCCTCGTTGTGTGGGAGTCCAAGGGCCCAGACCCCTGGTCTCAACGGAGGACAATTCAGAGGACCGCCCCAGCTGCAGAGTCCCGGTGAGACGTACGAGGCCCTTGGTAGGATTCCGTCACTGTCCAGCTTGCTCCTCTGTTTCCCTTCCTCCCCTCACTGGGGCTGTTCCCCCGGCACGCACCCCCCCACCGCTATCCTCCCCTCGACCCCCTGCGTGCTGTCTCCACCTCCCAGTCTGTCTCTCAGCAAAGGACCTTAGACAGCCACCCAGCCACACCCACACCCACACCCAGCCCTGTCTTAAAGCAAAACTTGGTTCAAACATTTTAGAGTGACAGACAACAGGCACCCTTCAGCCCACAGCTTTCAATGAAAGGATGACTAACCACTTTCTATGTTCAGGTTAGGGTGTGTGTGTGTGTGTGTTTTAATCCATTCCAAAAGAACCAGAACAAACTGGGTGATGTCCTATATGTAATTGACTATGGGATTAGGTCAGCTTGGCTAATTAAGACTCACTCACTGCCATCTCCTGAGATGAGCTACCGTGGGGCTGGCATAGAAAACAATTAGCCCCTACTAGAGTTCAAACAGCTTCTGTGCGCCCAGAGAGCCCATGTTCCCTTCTGGAGCCCTTAATTAGTGAGTCGACTGCTTTCCCCCATCCCTTATTCTTGTCATAACTTCTTTCACTGGTGGCCTCAATTGTCATTCTGCGCAATTCCCCAACTGACAGCACAAATGCAAATTTGGGGAGAATATCACAGGAAGAGGGCACACTGTGCCCGGGGACGTGAACATCTGTTTCTGTGGAGATGCTCCTTTTGCTCGGAAGCATATCACAGCCTAGCTAATGCGAGGAGCTGTGGTCTTGAAAGACACCAGCAAGAAACCCAGAGGCACTGAAAATCCTCACTAATATAAATGAGTGTGGCTCACATTCGGCAGGGGTAGGAAAACAGTGTGTTTTTAAATGAGAAGAACTGAAGCACTGTAGGTAAAATGAGAGGCCTCCCCTCACAGGTAGGGATGTGTACCGCTCAGATCCTGGTGATGAATGCTAGAGGCTTGTAATTACCCGCCCCAGCAGCTCTTCCGAATTGACCTGGTTATTTGCAAACAAGGTTACACTGGCTGTCGCTTTCATTGGCACTATTGCCAAAAGAGATGCACGGCTTTCTAAGGGTGCCTTTTTTTCTCTGTGCCTGGGGTCGTGATGTGAGGTTTCTCCAAAGCTGTAATGGAGAACAAAGAGACAAGTTGGAAGGCTAGTTCAGCTGGAGATTTCTAGGGAGTCTGCAGATATCAGATCAGTCTCGAGGGGAACTAAGTCACGCCAGCCAAGGCCGTGGGAGACGGAGCTGTAAAGTAGACGCCTGATGGACAGCTAGGGAGTGAGAGTGAGGTGGGAGGAAGGAGAGACACATTTGTATGGACTGGAGCATTCAGAGGAAGCTGACACTTCCTCACCGAGCAAGTTATCTGGAATAGTAATTGGGAGATTAAGCAGAGAATCAGAGCAAAGGGAGTTTTGTAGGTTATTTTATCCAGTCTAGGGAAGGCTGTGAAGAACGATCTCAATGCTCCCCTAGAGGTTACTGTTGTAACTATAATTTTAATCTCTTCTAAGTTCAGAGTCCCTTTCTCTCCCCCATTAGACAGTGCTAAACACAAATGCTTTGCTTCTGAGCTCTTTTTTTTTTATGCTCCATATAAACTACCACCCTAGAGTTGGCATTTACCATAAAAATGTTGCAATTACTAAGATGACTATTTATCATCTACAGTTGACCTTTGAATAACATGGATTTGAACTGCATGGGTCCACTTATACATAGATTGTTTTTTCAATGACTATAGGACAGTACTGTAAACGTATTTTCTCTTCCTTATGACTTTCTCAATAACCTTTTCTTTTCCCTAGCTTACTTTATAATAAGAATATAATATATAATATATGTAACATACGAAATAAGTGTTAATCAACTGTTTATGTTATCAGTAAGTTCTCCAATCAACAGTAGGCTCTTAGTAGTTACATTTTGGGGGAGTCAAACGTTACATATGGATTTTCAACTGCACAGAGGATTGGTGCCTTGAACCCCTGCATTGTTCAAGGATCAGCTGGAATAACTAATACGCTGACTTTGAATGGTGACAATATGTGTCCTTGTTCTTCAGTTATAAGAGTTTACCTGTGTGACGTCTCTCCATGAAACCAAACACACCCAGATTCTTTTTCTAAATCATACCATTGGGACCCACGTGGTAGTCTTTAAAATTAGAGAGTACTATTAAAATTATCAGAATGCAAGAAGGGACAGCATAGCAAAAAAGGACGGTGGAGGAAGAAAGAATGGACAGATCAGTGGATATATGGTTGAGGAAGTGAGCCAAGACTTACACTCGCATGTAAAAGGAATTTGAAAGACAGAAGGAAGAGTGAAGAGTGAGGAAATCCTTGGGGTGGCCAACCTGGCAGCTGTAATTACTAAGCCCAACGCCCCTTACCCCCGAATTCCATCTATTATCACAGTAGATTCCCACACGTTTCTTAGAATGGAGTTTAGACCCATGCACACTTTTGGCCCAAATCCCTATCTTATTTCCTATACTAGAGACCTAGGCTGTGAAAACCCCTGTAGCCTCCCTAGATTAAGAGCCAGTTACTGGTTCCACATTTTCTTTCTCCAAGGAAGAGTTCTTGTTTCCACATGGCTTTCTAAGATGATGGGAAAAGAGGAAGCACTTCTGGACTGGCAAAGTTAAGGACTTCCAAAATCCTGCCCCTTTATAAAACAACCAGAAGAGTGTCAAAGCAACAATAACAACAACAAAACAAAACAAACCAAACAAACCCACACGGATCAATGTTTTAAACCTCTGAAAAATAACTAAAGACTTGAAACAATTCAGTGACTATTTATTCAAGAAAAACACCTGAATATTAGGAGGAAGAATAAGCTTTGTAACACTTTAACTTATCCTAATTCCACTATCATCTTCTGAGATCCACAATAATGTCCTTGAACACCAACAGCCTAACAATACAGTAGCTGTGATAAATCAGCAGCCTAACAGTCACTGGAGGGGGCAGAATGGAATTGGAGCACCGTCAAAGCCCTATCCCCAGAGAATTATCACTATGTAAAGAGACTAATGGCTCAAAAGCCCCATTCTCGGGATTTGTCTTTACTTGACCTGACTCAGAGCTCACTCAGTGCAGGCAGCTTTATTCCCAGGGTATTCGTCAAAAACCATCAGCAGCAATTGTTTAATATCTTAGCTGCCTGAGTCAGCATTGCCAGTTGGAACTGACAGTAGGCTGACCAAAACACTTAAAAGGAAAAACGGGAGAATGAAATATTTGTAAGGGGCACTGAAATTTTCTAATATAATACTGGGAATCTAGAAGGCCACACACATATGCAAGGTTATATGCATGCCCAGGAAATATTGGGAGTGCCCTAATTTCTTTCTTCTGGCTAATTTCGGGCTTAGCACAAGCAAGAAGTGAAGACTAAGGAAGAGTTGTAAACTGCTTCATAGTACCATTGATGGCATACCTCAATACACACACACACACACACACACACACACACAGCCACACGGCAAAGGCTGGGAGTCATATTAGATCAAAGCTTTTAAAGAAATCTCTGTCCAATCATTAGCTGACCACTAAGCTAACCAAACACAAACCTCAATGGTTTCACATAACAAAGAATACAGATTTTACAGATTTGGTCTAGAAAAATCAGTAAACAAATAGCAATAACAACAAACAGAAACAATAAACCCTGGGAAATAGAAAGAATATTATTTCCAGAGTTACCACATGATATTATTTAATGTCCAGTTTCAAAGAAAAAAAATTATAAGACATGTAGAGAAACAGGAGAGTATGGCTTGTATACAGTTAAAATAAACAATATCTATAAATTTGGACTTACTAGAAAAAGCTTAAATATTGGACTTACTAGAAAAAGATCTTAGATGGGATACTATTAATATGTTCAAAGAACAAAAGGAAACTATGCCTTAGAATTTTTAAAAATCATGAGAATAATGTCTCACCAAATAGAGATTATTTATAAATAGATAGAAATTATTGTTTAAAGGACTGAAAAGTTCTCAAAAATTGAAATGAAAATTCACCAGAGAGGTTCAACAGAAGATTTGACCTGGCCAAATAAAGAATCAGCGAACTTGAAGTCAGGCCAATCGAGATCATCTAGTCTGTGGATGAGAAAGATAAAAGAATGAAGAAAAATGAATACAGCCTATTAGACATCACCAAGCATACTAACATACACATGAGAGAGAAGAGAGAAAAAGAAGAGAAAGAATATTGGAAGAAATAATGGCTAAATACTCAAATTTGATTAAAACAACTAATTGGCATATCTAAAATCTCGAACTCCAAGTAAGAAATATCAAGAGTTTCACACTGAGACACACTACAGTCAAACTGTGAAAAGACAAGATAAAGAGAGAATCTTAAAAGCAGCAAGAGAAGCAAGCAACTCATCACATACAAGGGATCTCCAATAAGATTAACATCTGAATTCTCACCAGGAAACATGGAAGCCAGGAGATAGTAGGATGACGTATTCAAAGTGCTGAAATAAAAAAGACAATCAAGAATTTCACATCCAGAAAAACTACCCTTTGAAAAACAAAGAAGAAATTCAGCTATTTCCAGAAAAACAAAAACTGGGAGAATTCATCACTAGCAGACTGGCCCTATAAAAAACTCTAAAGGCAATTCTTCAGGATAAAATGAAAGACACTAGACAATAACTTAAATTCACATGAAAAAATAAAGAGCACTAATAATAAGAACTACACAGGTAAATATGATAATATGAATGTATTTTGTTTGTAACTGTTTTCTTCTCCTATCTGATTTAAAAGTCAGCAGCACAAAGCACCAATAATAAAACTGTATTGATGGGCTAACAATGAATAAGGATGTAATTTGTATTACAATAACAGTACAAAGGAATGGGGGACACAGACCTATACTGGAACAAAGTTTTTGTATATTATTGAAATTGAGCAAATTTTAATCTGAACCATATTGTTTCAAATTAAGATGTTAATTGTAATCCCCAGGACACCACAAAAAAATAACTAAAAAATAGAAAGAAACAACAGAAGGAAACAGAAATACCATATTAGAAAATACCTAAAAAGAAGGCAGTAATGAAGGAATATAAAAACAAAAAATACATCAAACATACCAAAAAATATAAAAACAAAAAAATACATAAGACATACCAAAAACAAATAACAAAATAGGAGATGTCAATTCTACCTCATCAGTAATTATATTAAAAGCAAATGGACTAAGCACTTCAATCAAAAACAGAGATGATTGTCAGCATGGTTTAACAAGAAGCCAAAACTATGGTCCAACTATATATGCTGTGTGCAAAAGATACACTTTAGATGTAAGACACAATACATTGAAAGGTTGAAACTAAATAGATGGAAAAAGATATACCATACAACTAGTACCCAAAAGAGCACCAGAATGGCTATACAGATGAAATAGTATAAGGCAAAAATTGTTACTAGAAGCAAAGAAGGACATTTTATAACCCTAAGAGGAGCAATGCATCAGGAAAACATAACAATTATGAACTTATATGTACCTAACAAGGAAGCCCAAAATACATAAAGGAAAACTGACGAACTGGAAGGAGAAATAAACAATTCAACAATAATAGTTGAAGACTTTAATACACTACATGCAGCAATGGGTAGAATAACTTCTAGCAAAAAGTCAACAAAGAAATAGAGGATTAGAGCTACTTCTTCCCTGGTTGGAAGACATTCTAAGTATACCTTATCACCCATGTGTTATGAGAGGGAAGAGAAAAGAGTGGTCCAAAGCAAAAGGGGGATCTGGAGCATCAAAAGGGAGATATTCCCAAAAGAGTACCTCCCTTTGAAGGAACAAAAGCTTTTACCCTTTTTGTTTCTCCTGGAAAAGTCTCTCTACCCCCAGAAATTTACTCAGTTGCTGGTCCTTGATCCATATCAATACTTTTCATTACAGGGAGGAGAAAGCTGGGTTAGAAGTAAGGATCTTGACTTCCCCTTAAAAACTAGAGAGTACCCTGTCCTCATCTTTCTACACAAGATTGGCTAACTATTATTTAGAGAGATTGGGGCACAAAAGAATGCTAACAGCCTCCCAGAACTTGTGCAAATGTTAGGCAGAATCATTTACCTAGACAGACAGGAAATACCTGGAAATGGTCATCAGCCTACCAACTTTAATTTAGAACCTTAGTCTGATATATATGTTGGAAAAATATATGAAAGAAGGGAGGGTATGCAAAATGTAATTAGACACCAATAGAAGAAAAAACTTAATTTAAAATTAATTTAAATTATAATAAATATTTTATTTTTATTAATACAAATGAAATAATTTTCCCTCATTTGAAGAGGATTATTTTTTTCTACCCATAAATACCTGAACAAAAGTTACTGCTTTTTTCTCTCCTCAAATATTGCAAACATTTTGCTATGTCACTGGGCAAGAAATGATGGATTGATTTAAGTTCAACACTCCACTGGGGAATGCATTACTGCATAAATTAAAGCTGAGCTTCTGTTACCTTGTAATTTATTGACCAATGCTTTCAATCAAGTCCACTTAAGGGCTTTAATAGATTTCCGATGTCGTTTAATGGTTTTTTGTGCTGCCCTCCTAAAATAGTACTTTTTTAGCATTCTTGAAACACCTTTATAATCTTTAATTAGTTAATCTTCATAATATCCAATGAAGTTATGTGAGATTTGTTCCATTTTTACAGAAGACTCAGTGGAGTGATTCCTGTATAAGAAGAGTGCACATCAAAATCATCAAGGTCACTTGTTAAAAGAGAAGATTTGTGGACTCTACCCCCCCAAAACCTTTTTTTCAATAGGTCTGATGGAGACTTACAACCCTGTACTTTAACCAGTCCTGATGAGGATAGCAGAGAACCACATCTTGGGAAACAATATCTTAATCCACAAATGTCTAGACAGAGAAATCTTTAGTTTTAAAAAATATAGCAGACTATCTACCTTGACTTCCAAGTAATCTTGCTTTCATGTTACATTGTAAAATATCTTCAGGGCTGGATAATGCATAAGACAACTTTTAAACACAATAAATCTAGAGGGAAATTAAGTGACACCTCAAGAAAGTGACAACTGAAGGGGTAGGTGAGGAATTAGGGCCAACTTTCACCTTGAAAGCATTTGCTAGACCAGTGAATTTTAGTGTCAGTTTTTATGCTCTGAAAGGACCACAAAACACAAGAGAAAAAGACCAGGGCCTGCCCAGGTGGTAAATTTATTAGGAGACGTCCCCATTATGCTAGGATCCCAAAGGGCTATAGTCTCAATGCAAGGGTGAATCAGAAGTAAATCTGTCCTCATTCATAGCAGACTATAAAGAAAACTGCTAACTCACATTGGCTGTTGATGAACAAGGGGGAAGAACTACCCTAAGATTTATACCTTCATAATACTTCTCACATAGATGCAGCTCCAATCCATACTACCTGTACAGTTTGAAAAACCTCAAACTAAACATTTTTAAAAACCAGGTCCTGGGGTCAATCCAACAAGAGGGTATAACACTTCTAAGTATTTATACAACGAATATACAAAGCAAATATTAACAGACCTAGGCAAAGAAAGAAATAGTAATACAATAATAGTAGGGGACTTAATACCCCACTTTCAACAATGGGTAAATCTGACAGAAAATCAACAAAAAAACATGGGCCTTAAAATACTTCACTTAACATATGACTTAACAGACACATACATAACATACCATCCAAAATCAACAGAATACACATTTTTCTCAAGCACACATGGAGCATTCTCCAGGACAAAACGAGTCTTAATA
Organism: Neofelis nebulosa; assembly: GCF_028018385.1. Classification (NCBI taxonomy): domain Eukaryota; kingdom Metazoa; phylum Chordata; class Mammalia; order Carnivora; family Felidae; genus Neofelis; species Neofelis nebulosa. The sequence continues at coordinate 1,165,925 of NC_080794.1, read as the reverse complement.
AATTTAAGAAGATTTAAATCATATCAAGTCTCTTTTCTAATCTCAATGGTGTGAAACTAGAAATCAACTACAAGAAGAAAAAATTGGAAACTGTGCAGATATGTAGAGATTAGACAACATGCTACTGAACAAACAATGAGCCAAAGAAAAATTCAAAAGAGAGATAAGAAAAAATACCTTGAGACTAATGAAAATGGAAACACAACTAAAACTTATTGGATGCAAGTCCAGGACCAGATAGACTCACAGGTGAAGTCTACCAAACATTTAAAGAAAATTAGTATCCATTATCCTCAAACTATTTCAAAAAATAGAAGGGGAAGGAAAGCTTCCAAATACATTCCATGAGGCCAGAATTACCCTGATACCAAATAACTACATAGAGAGATAAGTAAAATAAAATAAAATAAAATAAAATAAAATAAAATAAAATAGATTAAACAACCAGCAAGTGAGACCTGAAACCATAAAACTCCTAGAAGAAAACAAAGATAGTAATTTCTTTGACATCAGCTATGGCAACATTTTTCTAGATACGTCTCCTAAGACAAGAGAAACAAAAGCATAATTAAACTGTTGGGATGACACCAAAATAAAAAGATTTTACACAGTGAAGGAACTATCAACAAAACAAAAAGGCAACCCACTGAATGGATAAAGGAACTGGCAAATGGTATAGCCAATAAGCGGTTAATAGCCATATAAAAAACTTACACAACTCAGGGCGCCTGGTTGGCTCCACCGATTAAGTGTCCAACTTCGCTCAGGTCATGGTCTCACGATTTGTGGGTTCAAGCCCCGCGTCGGGCTCTGTGCTGACACCTCAGAGCCTGGAGCCTGCTTCAGATTCTGTGTCTCCCTGTCTCTCCGTCCCTCCCCTGCTTACTCTCTGTCTCTCAAAGGTGAATGTTTAAAAAAAAATTAACAAAAAAAACTTACACAACTCAACACCAAAAAACACAAATAATCTGAATAAAAATGAGCACATCATCTGAACAGACATTTTTCCAAAGATGACATGCAGATGGCAAACAGATACGAGATGCTCAACATCACTAATCATCAGGGAAATGCAAATGAAAAAGCACAATGAGATATCACTTTACACTTGTCAGAATGGCTGGAATCAAAAAGACAAGAAATAGGGGTGCCTCGGTGGCTCAGTCAGTCAAGTGTCTGACTCCTGATTTTCGTTCAGGTCATAATCCCAGGGTCATGGGCTTGAGCCCATCGTTGGGCTCTGAGCTGAGAGTGGAACCTCCCCGCTCTTGCTCTCTCTAAAATTAAAAAAAAAAATTTTTTTAAGACAAGAAATAACAAATGTTGGCAAGGATATTGAAAACAGGAATCTTCATGTAGTTCCAGTAGGAATGTAAATTGGTGCAGCCACTCTGGAAAACAGTGTGGAGGTTCCTCAAAAAGTTAAAAATAGAAATACCATATGATTGAGTAATTCCACTACTGGGGTATTTTCCCAAAGAAAACAAAAACATTAATTCAAAAAGATATATGCACCCTATGTTTATTGCAGCAGTATTTACAATAGCCAAGATATGAAAGCAACCCAAGTATGCATCAACAGATGAATGGGTAAAGAAAATGTGGTGGAAAATGGATAAAGAAAACACACACACACACACACACACACACACACAGAGTGGAGTATTACTTAGCCATAGAAAAGGTGAGATGCTGCCATTTGCAACAACATGGATGGACCTAAGGGATATTATGCTAAGTAAGTCAGAAAAAGATAAATACTATGTGATTTTACTTATATGTGGAATCTACAAAAACAAAATAAGAAAATAAATAAACAAAAAACAGAAGCAGACCCATAAATAAAGAGAAATAAACTGATGGTTACCAGAGGGGAGGGGAATGGGAAAAATGGATGAAAGGGAGTAGGAGATAGAGGATTTCAGTTATGGAATGAATAAACCATGAGAATGAAAGGCACAGCATCGGGAATATAATCAATGGTATTTTAATAGCATTATATGGTAACAGACAGTAGCTACACTTGTGAACATAGCATAACATACAGAGTTTTTGAATCACTATGTTGTACACCTGAAACTAATGTAACATTGTGTATCAACTATACTTCAAAATTAAAAAAAATAAAACTTATGGGATGGATGCAGCAAGAGCAGTTTTAAGAGGAAAGTTCATAGTAATAAATGCCTACACCAAGAACAATCTCAAATGAAGAACCTAACTTTAGACCTCAAGAAACTACTAAAATATCAGAGTAGTAATAAATAAAGACTTAAAAAGACAACAGAAAAGATCAATGAAGCTAAGAGCTGGGTTTTTTTTTTTTTCAAATTATTTTATTTTATATTCAAACCCAATATTTTTTTTTATTTTTTTTTATTTTTTAAATTTATTGTCAAGTTAGCTAACATACAGTGTATACAGTATGATCTTGGTTTTGGAGGTAGATTCCTATGATTCATTGCTTACATACAATACCCAGTGAAAAGCTGGTTTTTTAAAAGATAAACAAAATTGACAAACTTTTAGCTTGACTCACCAAGAAAAAAAAAAGAGGATTCAAATAAATAAAATAAAGAGTGCATATATCTTTTTGAATTAATGTTTTTGTTTTCTTTGAGTAAATACCCCAGTAGTGGAATTACTCAATCATATGGTATTTCTATTTTTAACTTTTTGAGAAACCTCCACACTGTTTTCCAGAGTGGCTGCACCAATTTACGTTCCTATCAGAAACACATGAAGATTCCTGTTTTCAATATCCTTGCCAACATTTGTTATTTCTTGTCTTAAAAAAATTTTTTTTTAATTTTAGAGAGAGCAAGAGGGGGGAGGTTCCACTCTCAGCTCAGAGCCCAACGATGGGCTCAAGCCCATGACCCTGGGATTATGACCTAAACGAAAATCAGGAGTCAGACACTTGACTGACTGAGCCACCGAGGCACCCCTATTTCTTGTCTTTTTGATTCCAGCCATTCTGACAAGTGTAAAGTGATATCTCATTGTGCTTTTTCATTTGCATTTCCCTGATGATTAGTGATGTTGAGCATCTTGTATCTGTTTGCCATCTGCATGTCTTCTTTGGAAAAATGAATCACAATACTTAGAATACTAGCAGGGGTTGGAGAAAAGCATAGAATCCCTTTCTGCAGAGATAAAAGAAGCAAAATCCAGTCAGGACAAAATTAAAAATGCTATAACCGACATGCAATCTCAAATGGATGCCACGGAGGCAAGGATGGACAAAGCAAAGCAGTAAATCAGCAATATAGAAGACAAAATTATGGAGAATAATGAAGCAGAAAAAAAGAAGGAAACTAAGGCAAAAGAACATGATACGAGAATTAGAGAACTCAGTGACTTATTTAAAAGGAATAACATCTCAATCATAGGAGTCCCAGAAGATGAAGAGAGAGAAAAAGGAGTAGGTTTATGTGTGCAAATTACAGCAGAAAACTTTCCTAATCTGCGGAAAGACATAGACATCAAAATCCAAAAAGCACAGAGAACTCCCATTAGATTCAACAACAAAAAAGACTATCAACAAGGCATATCATAGTCAAATTCACAAAATACACAGACAAGGAAAGAATTGTGAAAGCGGCAAGGGAACAAAAGTCCTTAACCTATATGAGAAGACAGATCAGGTTTGCTGCAGAACTATCCACAGAAACTTGGCAGAACAGAAGAGTGGCAGAATATATTCAACATGCTAAATAGTAAAAATATGCAAGCAAGAATTCTTTATCCAGCAAGGCTGTCATTCAAAATATAAGGAAAGATAAAGAGTTTCCCAAACAAAAACTAAAGGAGTTTGTGACCACTAAACCAGCCCTGCAAGAAATCTTAATGGGGACTCTCTGAGAGTAGAAAAGATGAAACAAAACAAAAAGACCAAAAGCAACAAAGACTAGAAAGGACCAGAGGACACCAGCAGGAACTCCAAACTCTATAGGCAACACAATGGTAATAAATTCATATCTGTCAGTACTCACAGAACTCATGTTCCAATCAAAAGACATAGGGTATCAGAATGGATAAGAAAACAAGATCCATCTGTATGCTGTTTACAAGAGACCCATTTTAGACCTAAAGACATCTTCAGATTGAAAGTAAGGGGATGGAAAACCATCTATCATGCTAATGGGTACCAAAAGAAAGCTGGAGTAGCTATACTTATATCAGACAAACTAGATTTTAAAATAAAGACTGTAACCAGAGATGAAGAGGGCATTATATCATAATTATGGGGTCTATCCACCAAGAAGAGCTAAGTTATAAATATTTATGCCCCCAACATAAAACACCCAAATATATAAATCCATTCATCACAAACATAACAGAAACTCATTGATAATAATACCATAATAGTAAGGACTTCAACACCCCACTTACAGCAATGGACAGATCATATAAGCAGAAAATCAACAAGGGAACAGTGGCTTTGAATGACACACTGGACCGGATGGATTTAACAGATACATTCAGAACATTTCATCTTAAAGTAGCAGAACGCACATTCTTCTTGAGGACACATGGAACATTCTCCAGAATAGATCCATAGTGGAACACAAATTAGCCCTCAACAAGTGCAAAAAGATCGAGATCATACCATACATATTTTCAGACCACAGTGCTTTGAAACTCAAAATCAATCTCAAGAAAAAAATGGGAAAAACCATGAATATTTGGAGATTAAAGAACATCCTACTAAATGAATGTTAACCAAGAATGAATGAATGGGTTAACCAAGAAATTAAGGAAGAAATCGAAAAGTACATGGAAGCCAATGAAAATCATAATGATAATACTGTATGGTATATTTGAAAGTTGCTAAGAGAATAGATCTTAAAAGTTCTTATAAGAAAAAGAATTTATAACTGTTGTGTGGTGATAGATGTTAGCTAAATTAGACGTACTATTGTGATCATTTTGCAATATATACAAATATCAAATTATTATGTTGTATACTTAAATCAAGTAATGTAATGTTAATGTCAAGTAGTGATAATGTAATAACAAATAATATAATGTTATATGTCAATTATATCTTAAAAAAAACAGGTTCTGAGCTAATAGTGCCCCAGGCAACTGACATATACAAACCTTTCCTGGAGAAAACAACTTTCAGTGGAGGACCCAAAGAATTTCCACAGGTACGATCTCAACAATCAAGAGCTCACAAATAAAAATGTCATTTAATACCAAGGAAACAAGTCTCCATGAGTTAGAGCCAGAAAAAAAAAACAACAAAACAACAGAATCAGACCCACCAAGAATTCTAAAATTGGAATTATTAAACATATAAAAGCATATATGTAAAATATTTAAAGAATAAAAATTTTATAGGACCGATGTTTGGAAAATTAAAAAATACAAGAATTGAAATGTAAAGAATTACGTTGGGTTTAACTGCAGATGAGACATATGAAGAGAGATTTATAGAATGAAAAATAAATCTGAAGGAATTACACAGAATGAGGTGTGAAGAACAAAAACAAGAAAATCTGAAACTGAAAGATCAAAAGAAAAGATAGTAAAGTCTAACAAATGTCTAGTTGGGATTTCAAAAGAAGAAATAAAGAAACAGAGTCAGAGATAGTATTTAAAGTGAGAGTAGATTAAATTTCTCTAAAACTCCTAGGATAAAAAGCTTCATATTCAATAATCTCAAAGAATCCCAAACAGAATAAATCGAAAGACACCTTGGGGGTACCTGGGTGGCTCAGTCAGTATAGAGACTGACTCTTGATTTTATCTCAGGTCATGACTTCAGGGTTACGGGATTAAGCCCTGTGTCAGGCTCTGTGCTTAGCGTAGAGCCTGTTTTAAGATTCTCTCCCTCTGCCCCTCCCTCCTGCTCACACTGGTTCTAAAACATTAATGAATTAATTTAATTTTAAAAGATACATCATAGTCAAGTTGCAAAAACGCCACAGACCAACAGCAAGCAACCTTCTCCTGAATAGGGTTAGTTAGTAACAATTTTAGTTTTTTGGGTGAGAGTTGGTGTGTGGGCTAGTTTGCTGACTCCTGACACAGGCAAAAATAAATTAAACACAACTAGAGAGGAAAGACAGATTACCTATAAAGAAATGACATTAAGTTTGGTATCTGACTTCTCACTAGCAAAAATTAAGACAGTGGAACCAGGTCCTCAACATGTTAACAGAAAAAAACACCAACCTAAAATTCTATCAGTCAAAATAACTTTCATAGATGGAAAGAAGAAAAAAAAGTTATTTCAGTCCAAATAACTTTCATAGATGGAAAGAAGTAAAAAGTCATCTATTAAAGCAAAAACTGGGAATTGCCAGGGCGGCTCAGTAGGTTAAGCATTCGACTTTGGTTCAGATTGTGATCTCACCGTTCATGAGTTTGAGCCCCGCATCAGGCTCTGTGCCGACAGCTCAGAGACTGGAACCTGCTTCGACTTCTGTGTCTCCCTCTCTCTCTGCCCCTCCTCCACTCGTACTCTCTCTCTCTCTCTCCTTCAAAAAGAAATAAACATTAAAGAAATTTTTTTTTAAACAAACAAAAACCAAAACTGTGGGCGTCTGGGTAGCTCCGTTGGTTGAGTGTCTTACTCTTGATTTCAGCTCAGGTCATGATCCCAGGGCTGTGGGATCAAGTCCTGCATCCAGCTCCACACTCAGCCCAGAATTTAAGATTCTCTCTTGTGATTAAGATTCTCTCTTGAAAAAAAAAAAGAAAAAGAAAAAGAAAAGAAAGAAAATTAGTAAACAAAGAAATGCTTCAAAAAAAGATCCTCTCTCTCTCTCCCTCTCTCTCTCTTTCCCTCCCCCTGCCCTCTCCTCTGCTTGTGCTCTCTCTGTAAAATAAATTTTTTTAAGAAATGAAAGAAAAGCAAAAACTGAAATTAGCTGCAAACATACTCTTACTTAAGAAACAAATTCTAAAGGATATATTTCAAGCACCAGGAAAGTGATCCCAGATGAAAGGTCTTTAAAAAGAAAGAAAGAAAGAAAGAAAGAAAGAAAGAAAGAAAGAAAGAAAGAAAGAAAGAAAGAAAGAAAGAAAGAAAGAAAGAAGAAAGAAAGAAAGAAAGAAAGAAAGAAAGAAAGAAAGAAAGAAAGAAATCATGAGAATTAAACTATAAGAAAATGATTGGAAATATGACAAAATTTGTCTTATGGCCCAGAATATAATCTATCTTAATGAAATTTGTTTGGGCTATTGAAAAGAATATGAATATGTACTGTGATCTTCTGGGTGGAGTATTCAATAATTGTCAATTAGGTCAAATCTTTGGTCACTGTATTATCTATTGCTGCATGACAAATTACCCTAAAAGAATTAACATTTATTATTTCACAAAGTTTCTAAAGGAATCTAGAAGTGGCTTAGCTAGGTAGTTCTGGCTCAGTGTCTCTCATGGAGTTGTCTTTCAAGCTGTTGCCCAGAGCTTCAGTCTCTGAAGACTTGCCTGGACCTAAGGATCCATTCCCAAGCTCTGTCACATGACTATTGGCAGGAGGCCATAGTCCCTTAGTTCCAGGCCCTCCATAGGGCTGTTCACATGATGGCTTCCCCCACAGTGAACAATCCAAGAAAGAGAGAACATAAGCATGCAGGGTAGAAAATATAGTCTTAAATACAGAGAACAAATTGAAGATTGTTGGGGGAGGGGAGAAAGTCGGGGAGACGGGGAAATGGGTGATGGGCATTGAGGAGGGCACTTGTTGGGATGGGCACCGGGTATTGTATGTAACTGATGAATCATGGGAATCTACTCCCAAAGTCAAGAGCACAATGTATACACTGTATGTTAACTAATTCAACAATAAATTATGGAAAGAAAGAAAGAAAGAAAGAAAGAAAGAAAGAAAGAAAAGAAAGAAGAAAGAAAGAAGAAAGAAAGAAAGAAAGAAAGAAAGAAAGAAAGAAAGAAAGAAAGAAAGAAAGAAAACACAGTCTTTAGCAACCTGATCTTAAAAGTGACATACCATCACCTCTGCCATATGATATAGGGCTCTCAGATCAACACTGGTATGATGTGAAGGGGACCACACATAGGTATGAATACCAGAAGGTGGGACCAGACCCTGCAACTGAGTTGTTCCAGTTTCTATATCCTTAATGATTTTGTTTGGTCTGCTTGTTCTACCGATCACTGAAAGAAGAATGTTGACATTTCCAACTATAATTACGATTATGTCTATTTCTCCTTTTGGTTCTATCATTTTTTGCTTTATGTATTTTGGAGCTGTGTTTTTAAATGCATACACATTTGGGATTGTTACATCTTCTTAAGCTACTGTACCCTTTGTCATTATAGGAAGTCCTTCCTTATCACTGGGTTAGAAATTGACTTTGTCTGATACTAATATAACCAGCCTTGATTTCTTTTATTTACTCTTCTCATCCATTTACTTTGATCCTATATATGTCTTGACATTTACAATGGGGTCTCCCACATTCCCTGGCTTGTGATCCATCCCCCTCCTCCATTTTCAAAGCAATGGTGGGCAGAGCCTTTCTTGTGCTGCCATTTCACCACTTCTCTGCAGCCAGAAAAGCTTCTCCGCTTTTAAGGACTCATGTGATTATAGTCGGCCCACCTGGATAATCCAGAATAAATCCCATCTCAAGGCCTTTAAATTTGAGGACCTTCATCTCTCCAAAGAGCTTTTTGTGTGACTGATACTCCTACCTTCTGATCTCTCTAAGGTATGGGCAAAAGGTTGTGCAGCCACACCCTCAGTTTACCTGCAGTATTCAACAATGTCAGCTTTATGAAGAAGGCCTTTAAAAAGTTATAATTTTGCAGGTTACCTGGTTTTCTCCTCAAGGTAAGAGAAGTATGCTCTTGCAGCTTTCTACATTTTAATTAATGGTGGAAACTCTACTTAATATTTAATAATAAAAAAAACCCTTTTTTAAAGAAATAGGAAAAAAAAATGAAACTATTGAGTGTGAGGTGAGCCATGATAGGTGCTAATCACATAACTGAGAAGTTGGCTACAAGACATACAAATACATTTTTTTTTTAAAAAGATAAGACTCTGGTAGTTTACTTTTGATTCATTTTTTTTTTAAAGCTAAATACAAAGATATGATTCCTGGTTGAACCATCACAAAGACGGGCATATTTGGAGGAGGGGCCAAGATGGAGGAACAGCATGGAAATTTTCTTGCGTCTCTCATCCCTGAAATGCAGCCAGACCAACATGAAACCATCCTGCACACCTAGAAAACTGATTGGAGGATTAACACAACAATCTGCACAACCTGAACCACAGAATTCAGCAGGCACCCAGCGCGGAGAGGTGAACTGGGGGAGAGAGAAGCCGCGGAGGGCAGGGAGCTGTTTTTGCTTGCAGAGAGAGGACAGAGATACGGGGGTGGCAGGGGGGGGGGGAGTTCGGGAAAAGAACCCCCCCATAAAAGCGTCTGGAAAGAAAGTGAAAAACTGGAAACAGCTACAGTCGACGCCGCAGTCCCTCAGAAGTGAGGGGTTGGAGAGAGGAGCCAACATGGCAGAGAAGTAGGGGGACCCGAAGTTCTCTCCTCTCTCAAACAAAGCAGTGTTGAGTCCAAAGGCCTTTGAACTCCAAGAATCCAGGAGGCAAAGAAATAGAGTCACTTCAGGGACTCATCGGGACAACCTGATGGGTCATACGTAGGGCTTCAGGGAATAGACAGCAGGCCCACGGTGCAGGCGGGACATACCCACACCAAACCACGCCCCTCCATGCCTGGTGGCTGAGTATCTACTACAGTGGGATTGACGCTGAAGAACCAGACAGCCCCTCCTCCAGACCAGCGCTGTTGGATTGCCTGATTTAATTCTCCGACAATTCTTATCATATAGCTATATTCTTCCATCCTTCTTATCACTTCCCTCCTCTAATCTTGTTATTCTGGTTGTTGGTTTGTTTGAGCGGACACATACTTAATCCATGCTGTTGATATATGTTCTACACCTCCTTCTTTATTTTCCTTTCTCTCTCTCTCTCTGTGGATTAAGCCAAATAGTTTCTCTGTCTGGTCAATTTTTATTTTTTCCCCCACCCCTGTCATTTCTCTCTTTGTATGGGGTAACGTCTCTGCCATCAGCTTCGCCTCCACCCTGTTGTTTACTTGTAGCTGGTGTCTCTGGTTTTTTTGTTTTGGGGGATTTTTTTTTGTTTCTGTGTGTGTGTACATGTTTTTGTTTTCTATTTGTATTTTGTTTGTTTGTTTGTTTTCCTTTCTGGGGCTACTTCAATGAACAAATCAAAGTACACCTGATGAAGGGTCCAAAACATCACTAAGAGAAGGGAGATAAAGTACCCAAAGTCACAACAACAGTGAGCAAGTAACGTTCTTCAAAAAAAAAAAAAAAAAAACCTCCTGAAGGGCCAGGCCCTGTACAATGTATGACCCTCTTTAATATGGTAATGCTATGAGGTGAGGGGCACATAACAAGCTTTTAAAACACATAAGGGACAGAAAAGTAGCCAAAATGACAAATCAGAAGAATTCTCCTCAAAAGAAATTCCAGGAAGAAATGACAGCTAAAGAATTGATCCAAACAGATATAAACAATATAACTGAACAAGAATTTAGAATAATAATCATAAGATAAATCACTGGGCTTGAAAAAAGCACAGGAGACAGCAGAGAATCTATTGCTGCAGAATTCAAGGAACTAAAAAATAGTCATGATGAATGAAAAAATGCTATAAATGAGGTACAAAATAAATTGGAGGCAGCAACAGTGAGGATTGAAGAAGCAGAGGGGAGATTAAGTGAAATAGAAGATAAAATTATGGAAAAAGATGAAACTGAAAAAAAGAGAAAAAAATTCTGGACCATGGGTGGAGAATTAGAGAACTAAGTGACTCAATGAAGCAGAACAATATCCATATCATAGGAGTTCCAGAAGAAGAAGAGAGAAAGGGGCCAAAGGTGTACTTGAACAAATCATAGCTGAGAACTTCCCCAATCTGGGGAAGGAAACAGACATTGAACTCAGGAAGCATAAAGAACTTCCTTCAGATGTAACAGGAATTTATCTTCTGCATGACATATCATAGTGAAACTGACAAAATACAAAGATAAAGAGAATTCTGAAAGCAGCTAGGGACAAACGGGCCTTAACCTACAAGGGTAGACACATAAGGGTGGTAACAGACCTAACTACTGAAACTTGGCAGGCCAGAAAGGAATGGCAGGAAATCTTCAATGTGATGAACATAAAAATTATGCAGCCGAGAATCTTTATCCAGCAAGCCTGTCATTCAGAATTGACAGAGAGATAAAGGTTTTCCCAAACAAACAAAAACTGAAGGAATTCATTACCACTAAACCAGCCCTACAAGAGATCCTAAGGGGGATCCTGTGAGACAAAACACCAGAGACATCACTACAAGCATGAAACCTACAGATAACATAAGGACTCTAAACCCATATCTTTCAATAATAACACTGGATGTATATGGACTAAATGCTCTAATCAAGACATAGGGTATCAGAATGGATAAAAAACCAAGACCCATCTATTTACTGTCTACAAGAGACCCATTTTAGACCTGAGGATACCTTCAGATTGAAAATGAGGGGATGGAGAGCTATCTATCATGCTACTGAAAGTCAAAAGAAAGCTGGAGTAACCATACTTATATCAGACAAGCTAGATTTTAAACTAAAGGCTGTAACAAGAGATGAAGAAGGGCATTATATAATATTTACAGGGTCTATCCATCGAGAAGGGCTAACAATTATAGATGATTATGCACCGAATTAGAAAGCACCCAAATATATAAAACAATTAATCACAAACATAACCAATCTTATTGGTAAGAATACAGTAATTACAGGGGACTTTAATACTCCACTTACAACAATGAATACACCATCTAGGCAGAAAATCAATAAAGAAATAATGGCCCTGAATAACACACTGGACCAGATGGACTTGACAGATATACATAGAACTTTTCATCCTAAAGCAGCAGAATACACATTCTTCTCGAGTGCACATGGAACATTCTCCAAGACAGATCACATACTGTGTCACAAAACAGCCCTCAATAAACATAAAAGAATTGAGATCATACCATGCACATTTTCAGATCACAATGCTATGAAACTTCAAACCAACTGCAGGAAAACGTTTGGAAAACCTCCAAATGCTTGGAGGTTAAAGAATATCCTACTAAAGAATGAATGAGTCAATCAGGCAATTAAAGAAGAAATCTAGAAATATATGGAAACAAATGAAAATGAAAACACAACAATCCAAACCCTTTGGGATGCAGCAAAGGCAGTCCTAAGAGGAAAATACATTGCAATCCAGGCCTATCTCAAGAAGCAAGAAAAATCCCAAATACAAAATCTTACAGCACACCTAAAGGAACTAGAAGCAGAACAGCAAAGAAACCCCAAGGCCAGCAGAAGAGAAATAATAAAGATCGGAGCAGAAATAAACAATACAGAATCCAAAACGACAAAGAACAAAAAACAGTAGTACAAATCAATGAAACTAAGAGCTAGTTTTTTGAAAAAGTAAACAAAATTGATAACCCCCTAGCCAGACTTCTCAAAAAGAGAGAGGATCCAAATAGATAAAACCACGAATGAAAATGGATTTATCACAACCAATCCCTCATAGATACAGGAAATTATCAGAGAATACTACGAAAAATTATATGCCAGCAAACCAGACAACCTGGAAGAAATGGACAAATTCCTAGACACCCGCACACTACCAAAACTCAAACAGGAAGAAATAGAAAATTTGAACAGACCCATAACTGGTGAAGAAACTGAATCAGTTAACAAAAATCTCTGAACAAGTAAGAGTCCTGGGCCAGATAGCTTCCCAGGGGAATTCTACCAGACATTTAAAGCAGAGATGATACCTATCCTTCCCAAGTTGTTCCAAAAAATAGAAAGGGAAGGAAAACTTCTGGACTTATTCTATGAAGCCAGCAATACCTTGATTCCCAAACCAGACAGAGACCCCACAAAAAAGAACTATAGACCAATATAATATCCCTGATGAACACAGATGTAAAAATTCTCAACAAGATACTAGCAAATCGAATTCAACAAATTGGGCAACCTGGAAGAAATGGACAAATTCCTAAACACCCACACTCTTCCAAAACTCAAGCAGGAGGAAATAGAAAGCTTGAACAGACCCAAAACCAGCGAAGAAATTGAATCGGTTATCAAAAATCTCCCAACAAATAAGAGTCCAGGACCAGATGGCTTCCCAGGGGAGTTCTACCAGACGTTTAAAGCAGAGATAATACCTATCCTTCTCAAGCTATTCCAAGAAATAGAAAGGGAAGGAAAACTTCCAGACTCATTCTATGAAGCCAGTATTACTTTGATTCCTAAACCAGACAGAGACCCAGTAAAAAAAGAGAACTACAGGCCAATATCCCTGATGAATATGGATGCAAAAATTCTCAATAAGATAGTAGCAAATCAAATTCAACAGCATATAAAAAGAATTATTCACCACGATCAAGTGGGATTCATTGTTGGACTGCAGAGCTGGTTCAATGTTTGCAAATTAATCAATGTGATTCATCGCATTAATAAAAGAAAAGATAAGAACCATATGATCCTATCAATAGATACAGAAAAAGCATTTGACAAAATACAGCATCCTTTCTTAATAAAAACCCTCAAGAATGTCGGGATAGAAGGAACATACTTAAACATCTTAAAAGCCATATATGGAAAGCCCACAGCTGATAGCATCCTCAATGGAGAAAAACTGAGAGCTTTCCCCCTGAGATCAGGAACACGACAGGGATGTCCACTCTCACCATTGTCGTCTAACATAGTGTTGGAAGTCCTAGCATCAACAATCAGACAACAAAACGAAATAAAAGGCATCAAAATAGGCAAAGAACAAGTCAAACTTTTACTTTTCACAGACGACATGATACTCTACATGGAAAACCTGAAAGACTCCACCAACAGTCTGCTAGAACTGATACATGAATTAAGCAAAGTCGCAGGGTACAAAAATCAATGTACATAAATCAGTTGCATTTTTATACACCAGTAATGAAGCAACAGAAAGAGAAATAATGATGCTGATCCCATTTACAATTGTAACAAGGACCAAAAAATACCTAGGAATAAACCTAACCAAGGATGCAAAAGATCTATATGCTGAAAACTGTAGGAAGCTTATGAAGGAAATTGAAGAAGACACAAAGAAATGGAAAAACATCCCATTCTCATGGATTGGAAGAATAAATATTGTTAAAATGTCAATACTACTCAAAGCAATCTACACATTCAATGCAATCCCAATCAAAATTGCACTAGCATTGTTCTCAAAGCTAGAAAAAGGAATCCTAAAATTTGTATGGAATCACAGAAGACCCCAAATAACCAAAGCAATATTGAAGAAGAAAACCATAGCGGGAGGCATCACAATCCCAGACTTTAGCCTCTACTACAAAGCTGTCATCATCAAGACAGTATGGTATTGGCACAAAAACAGACACATAGACCAATGGAATAGAACAGGGAATCCAGAGTCAGACCCACAAAAGATGGCCAACTCATCTTTAACAAAGCAGGAAAGAGTATCCAATGGAAAAGACAGTCTCTTTAACAAATGGTGCTGGGAGAACTGGACAGCAACATGCAGAAGAATGAAACTAGACCACTTTCTTACACCATTCACAAAAACAAACTCAACATGGATAAAGGACCTGAATGTGAGACAGGAAACCATCAAAACCCTAGAGGAGAAAGCAGGCAACAACCTCTTTGACCTCAGCTGCAGCAATTTCTTACTGGACACATCTCCAAAGGCAAGGGAATTAAAAGCAAAAATGAACTACTGGAACCTCATCAAGAAAAAAAGCTTCTGTACTGCAAAGGAAACAATCAAAAAACCTAAAGGTAACTGATGGAATGGGAAACAATATTTGCAAATGACATATCAGAGGAAGAGTTAGTATCCAAAATCTATAAAGAACTTACCAAACTCAACATCTGAAAAACAAATAATCCAGTGGCAAAATGGGCAAAAGACATGAATAGACACTTTTCCAAAGAAGACACCCAGATGGCCAACAGACACATGAAAAGATGCTCAACGTCACTCCTCATCAGGGAAATACAAATCAAAACCACACTGAGATAGCACCTCACACCGGTCAGAGTGGCTAAAATGAACAAATCAGGAAACTGTAGATGCTGGCAAGGATGTGGAGAAATGGCAACCCTCTGGCACTCTTTGTGGGAATGCAAACTGGTGCAGCTGCTCTGGAAAACAGTGTGGAGGCTCCTCAAAAAATTAAAAATAGGGGCGCCTGGGTGGCTCAGTCGGTTAAGCGTCCGACTTCAGCTCAGGTCACGATCTCGCAGTCCGTGAGTTCGAGCCCCGCGTCGGGCTCTGGGCTGCTGGCTCAGAGCCTGGAGCCTGCTTCCGATTCTGTGTCTCCCTCTCTCTCTGCCCCTCCCCCATTCATGCTCTGTCTCTCTCTGTCTCAAAAATAAATAAACGTTAAAATTAAAAAAAAAAAATTAAAAATAGAACTACCCTACGACTCAGCAATTGCACTACTAGGTATTTATCCAAGGGATACAGGTGTGCTGTTTCGAAGGGGCACATGCACCCCAATGTTTATAGCAGCACTTTCAGCAATAGCCAAATTATGGAAAGAGCCTAAATGTCCATCAACTGGTGAGTGGATAAAGATGTGGTTTATATATACGATGGAATACTACTTGGCAATGAGAAAGAATGAAATCATGCCATTTGCAGCAATGCGGATAGAACTGGAAGGTATTATGCTGAATGAAGTAAGTCAGTCAGAGAAAGACAGATATCCTATGTTTTCATTCATTTGTGGATCTTGAGAAACTTAACAGAAGACCACGGAGGAAGGGAAGGGGAAAAAAACAGTTACAAACAGAGAGGGAGGGAGGCACACCACAAGAGACTCTTAAATACAGAGAACAAACTGAGGGTGAATGGGGGGGGGGGGTGGGGGAGAGAGAAAATGGGTGATGGGCATGGAGGAGGGCACTTGCTGGGATGAGCACTGGGTGTTGTATGGAAGCCGATTTGACAATAAATTCCATTTTTAAAATAAATAAAAATAAAATAATAAATAAGTTTTGTGTTTAGAAAAATTAACAAAAACAAACAAAAACAAAAAAATTTTTTTAGGAAAAAAAAAAAAAAGACTGGCATATTCGATTCCATCTGGTAAACAAGATAAATGGTCCCTGGAGGGGCCTTAGCACCACTTACCCTCATTTACCAGAATTAGCACAATACAAGCATGGATGAACATACAACACATCCTTCTTCCTGCCCCGTTATGGACACCACCTGCACCCCAAGGGTGGGGACAAGGTGACTCCAGCATTTACAACAAAGGACAATACATGTTGACGGCTAGCAAAATCTATCCTAAAGTCTAGGAACCAGAGACGATACCTTCCCTCAATCCTATTTTTTGTCCCTAAAAGGAGACAAAGCATCACATCCTAATCCATTACCAAAAGGGGCAGGTATTCGTTTCTGTCACAGAAATAGAGTTCGAAGGAACCCCAAATGTACTTCCTTGCCCCAAGCAAAGTCAACATAAATTGGTTTGTGGACTACCTAGCAAGACGGGAAGATGTGTTTTCTATACATATAAAAATAGCAAATTTGTTCCTCCTTTGGGCTGCGTCTCTGTGCAAGAAGAACTATTTGTTTTTATGACATCCTTTTTCTGCTATTTTTCCACATTTTTAATGGAAATAACGAAAATGTATGTAAACTGTAATCAGTTATTACACGACCTCAAGTCATTGCTACGCGGCGGGGACTTTTTTTTCTTTTAAAACTTCCAAGACCCTGTTGGGTCAAGGCAAGGAACAAAGAAACAACATCAAAAATTAAAGAGGGAGTTTAATCTCTGCCAAGCATACTCCTACAAGTCACAATCAGGGGCCCCAGCTGGCCTGAAACCAGTAAGTGGTTCTCGCTCATTGGTATGGAAATTTCTTATTTCCTCAGCATTTCTGCTCCTGGGGAAGCTATCTAGCACGGGGTTCTCAGAGGTCCCAGGGGGCACAGGGTCTTGTGCAGCATGTGTTTACAAAATTGAGGCCAGCCAAGGACGAGGGTGTTTGAGGTCACCTGGGTCTGTGCACAGCATAACTTGGAGGATGTGTCTTCGGTCCCATGGTCGTGCCTGGTTAAGTCTGGCCTCGCGTGGAGTCTCAGAGGAGGAAAAATTTTCAAAGGAGGAAGAAGATACAAAACAAGAACACCTCCTCCCTGTGCCCCCATGATAGGCTTGCCAGCTAGTGCCCAGAGTGTGTTGGTTGAGCTGTTCAACTCCCTACAATAAATGTGTGGTCCAATGCTGGTGAAAAGGACATAGCCCATGCAGATGAGGAAAAGTGGGATGCCAACACTGCCTGCTCCATGCCAGGCACGGTGCCCATGTCTAGATGTGTACGAACTTTAAATCCAACACTATCTAATAAAACTCACACTGTATCCCTATTGGACCAATGCAGAAACCAGCTCCCAGAGGGGAAGTCACTTGTACAGGTAATACAGCTAGTAAGCGGCGAAACAAAGATTCGGCCCCATGAAAGCCCTCCCAACTGCCTCTCTCCTGAAGAAGTACATTTCCACTCTCACCTCCCCGAAGCAGCTCTATCTGACCAGGAGAAAAGCTGCATATAATCCTGTATCGGCTTCCCTGGGCCGGTCAGATTGTGCCTGGGGTATTTTTTGGGGTCTCCAATGACGCGGTCTTCGTCTGTCCTATTTGAGGCACTCTGTCAAAGCTAGTGTTTCTTCAGGAAATGTCAAATGCTAGCTTTGTCCCGACACTCAGTTAGGAAATGAAGTTGAAACGCTTGGCCCCAAGATCGCTCTGCTTCTAGCGAGAGAGCCCCTCCTGAGACCCAAGGCTCCCGAGTTCTCCAATGCGGCTCTTTCAGCATATAGGCAGGCTCTCCTGAGGGAGCCTCCCACAGCCAGAAGCCTCAAGCTTCGGGCTGCCTTCTGCAGGATGTCAGATGTCAATACCAGATTGAGTACGAAAAAACTTTCCCTTCAAACCGGAGCTGTTGCGTGAAGTCTCAGCTTGGAAGGTCTTTGCCATAGTAGAGCTGCCGAAGAGCCTTGAAGACAGCCAACACCTGCTAAACCAGAATTCTGCATTCCTTCCTTGGTAGAAGGCAATGGGTGCCTTAGGCACCCACCTCCACCTCCAGCAAGGACTAAAAATCGGGTGGCGACTTGGGGAATGCCCCTCCCAGCTTCGCCTACCTGAATCCTATCCTTTCTTCGAGACCTAGGTCAAGGTTTGCCCCTTCCTGATGTCTTTCTTGACTAGCTAGACCTTTTCAGGGATTCCTCCAACCTCCAGCTACATGGCTTGGGGCAAAGCCTCACTTTTGTTTCCTCGTGTCTAGACTGTCAATACCAATGGTACCCCCCAAATCGGCCTTTTGGGAGGGCTAAAGGACATAATTCATGGAAGTGACCTGCACAGAGCAGTGTTTGATTCGCCTCCCTTGCACGTATCATTGTTTGCTATTGTATATTCATTTGTGTGGTTGTTTGACTAATACTGTCTTTTCCATTAAAAGACGTGCGTGGTGAAGCCAGAACCTCTGCTTTCCTCATCTCTGTACGTAACGAGTCCCAGCACACTATCTAGCCCGTCACAGATAATTGGTAAATATTTGGTGAAGATGTGAATGTATGAGTGAATAGAAGGCACTTCATAAATGTTTGCTGGATTACAAGAGCACGATGCCCCTGGAAATGTTGCTAATGTTACTTCTTGACTTAGGTGATGGCTGTATCCATAAGGCAATACCCGTGTTTCAAAATGTAGGTTTTATTATTATTCAGATGGGCAAGTCCAGAAGATCAGGAGATACCTTCTATTGAAAAGATAGTTTGTTACGGTCCCCAAGAGGAAGGGACTGGCCATGGGGAAGGGGAGCACACGGTTGACCTTTGAGCACATTGTGCACAGGGCTTTCTGTGATGGAAATCAACCCAGTGAACTTTACCAGATAAGGGAGGAGAGCACCTACAAAGTTTCCAGGAAACATGACTCCTGACCTGAGTTTTGAAGGATGCATAGGAGTTCTTCGGGCACGGGGCTCGTTAGGGTGAAAGTGATCCATGCAGAGAAAAAACATGCACAGAGTGGAAATGCAGGGCAGGCATATGCCTGGAAGACCCCAGTGTGTCTATGAGATATAAGAGATGGTCCTAGGGAGGTGGAAGGGGCCAGGCCGTTCTCTAACAGACTCTAGAAGAGTCCAGAATTCATCTTCAGTGGCCAAGTTCCATTATTTAGTATACGCTGGCCATGTGAAATAGCCAAATTCCAAACACAGACACATGAGATTACTTCCCATCACTCGTCCTTTCAGGTGCCAGCGGTCAAATCTTAAAACCAAAAGGCTTGCCTTTGGCTTGATGGAAACACCCAAAGCGCTGTCTCTGTAGGACCAGACGCTCGTCACACCCAAGAGAGACACTGCTCACCAAGAAGCAGGATTCTGCTGGGGACAAAGGGAGGCAGGGGGTGAAGGCTGCCCTGACCCCTTCCCACCGCACATCAACCCTGGCATAATCGCACCAACTCACCATCTGGCAGGGCCACTCCAACAGCTGCAGGCTGTTAGTCCTGATGACATCTCTGTCCTCCTGGTTCTCATCAGTGTGACTGGCAAA
The DNA here is from genome assembly GCF_028018385.1 of Neofelis nebulosa. NCBI lineage: Eukaryota > Metazoa > Chordata > Mammalia > Carnivora > Felidae > Neofelis > Neofelis nebulosa. Next base: position 1,146,223 of record NC_080794.1, on the reverse strand, counting down.
GGGGAAGATGGGCATGTTTCTGTGCTCAGCACGGCGCTCTGGCTCTTGCTGCCTCTTCCTTCGGCTCTGACTTCAGCCTTCACCTGCCTCCCAGAGTTCTGCCCTCAAAGGAGACAGAACCCCAGACCAGGTTCTCATCCCTGGCCTCCTACCAGCGCCCAAGGACCTTCTGATTCAGAGGGACTCGGTAAGCAGAGCCCCTCTGGGTCCTTAAAGCACCACCGTGATTTGAAGCACAGCCAGAACTAAGATCTACGTTTCCCTCAGTCTCTGTACCATCCTCCAGCCGTCCTGCCAGTGTGGGTCTTTGACAGGACAAATGGGAAAGAAGTTGGCCCTTTCCGGCTCCCTCCAGCCAAATACAGTTCCTCACATATCTGAGGATAACACACACTGCGCTTTTTCAAAGAGCTTTCGTATACTTGTCTCATTTCACCTTGTGCATCAAAACCCCACACTGTGGGTAAAGCCACCGGTGCTACAAGTCAGGGGCCAGTGAAAGGCGGATTTGGAACCGGGCATCTGGTGTTCCCGGCTCCTGGCCTGGTACATTTCATAGACCACCACATAGCCATGTGTCGACTCTTGGTACGGCCGTGCTTTGAATTAATGACTATCTCTTTGTGCGGGAGGCAATCCAATGGCTAATCCATAGCTTATGTGGAACTGCCCGTAAGTGGCATCGACCAGAGTCTCATCAACCACAGAGACTTCTCCATGTCTGCGGGAAAAGTCAGGGTTAAATGCCTTCACACCAGCTAGGAAAAGGAATTCACTGAGGGCTGACAGAATCTCCCTCACTCTGAGGGAAAACATCAGCCACTGGGCCTGGGGAGAAACCGATGTGCACCGGATGGAATCGGGAGCAATTTTCACTGAGGGATCAGAAGCCCACAGAAGCTAAGGCAAGCAAAGGGTTCACTGTTTAAGATACAGAGAAACCTGGGGGCACCTGGGTGGCTCATTCGGTTAAGCTCTGACTTCGGCTCAGGTCATGATCTTGTGGTCCAGTCCGTGAGTTCGAGTCCCACATTGGGCTCTGGGCTGACAGCTCAGAGCCTGGAGCCTGCTCTGGATTCTGTGTCTCCCTCTCTCTCTGCCCCTCCCCCACTCAGTCTTGCGCACTCTCTCTATCTCAAAGGTAAATAAATATTAAATTTTTTTTTTTTTTTTTAAGATACAGAGAAACTTAAGAGAACCCAGCTTGACCAAAGAAGTACAGCTGGGCCTCAAGGAAAACAGAAGAATGAACAGCAACATCTCTCTCTCTCTCTCTCTCTCTCTCTCTCTCTCTCTCTCTCTCTCCTCCTCCTTCTCCTCCTCATCCCCCTCCTCCCCCCACCCTGTCATCTTTCATCTCAGCCTCTCTCTGTATGCCTGGTCACTTACCTTCTCTATATACTGGTTTCTCTGGTTGCTCAGGGCTCCTACTCCTTTATCCTTTCATCCTGTCTTTTGCTTTGTCTGACCTGCCTCAGCATGAAGCTTTGGCTGTATCTGTACTTGACCCCTACAGCTACCAAATAAATCCTGTAGTTGGGCATGTCCCAACTCAAGAGCTGGGAGGAAGGATCCAGGGGTTCCGATAGGCTGGCAAGGCCCATCCCCAATCCACTCATCTGATTCCCGGGGCACTGAGTCCCATGGGATGCCACTAAGACCCCCCCTTCGGGAGAGACCGATTTCTTAGGACTGAGCCTAGACAAGCACGCCCATGGGTCTATCTCAGAAAGGCAAGGCCTCATTTCTAGAGGCCACCAAGCTAAAGTCTGCCAAGCAGTGTTAGAACATGGGTCATAACAATAGCTAGTAATACGTTAAAGACCAGAACACGGAGTCTATTAGATGACATCCTCACTAAGGAAGTGGTTGTCTAGAACAGTGATTATGTAATCGCTTTAATAAATGAAATTCTGCGAGTAGAGCAAAATGCCACAAAACTTACTAGGGGAAAAAAAAAAAAAAGCCCCACCAGATTCAATGAGAAGACAGGTCTGCTTTCGGTGAAACTCTAAAACTTGGATAAGTACGAAACATCCTGAACCGGGACTCAGGCGACCTGAGTTTTTATTCAGGCTGTGTTATCAACCTTCCATCTGGCAGTCCCTCCTTCTCTGTCTTGCTAACTCCTAACTGATTTTATTTTCAAGACTCAACCCCAGAAAGTCCCTGCTCTGTGCTCCCATGGGGCCCTCCACATAACCCCATGACGGAAACTTCACATTGTCCTGAAATGATTGGCTCACCATCTGTCTCTCTCACTAGAAGTAAGTTCCTTTAGCACACAACTGCTATTTTTATCCTCGGTTATATCCCAGTGTTTTCCTGACATACAGCAGGCACTCAATAAATGTTTTTCAACTGAACTGATTTTACAACATGCTTATCTGTGCCGCAAACAAAGGCACGCATACTGCTACCTGGATGAAACCGTTGGGACCTCTTGGGACAGGAGGAGGGTCACCGCTGGATGGACATCGCAGAGGTGGTGAGACGGCCGGTATTCTAGAGCACAGCCAGCCCTTCCTGGGACCTGGAGGTCTCCGCCTGTAATATTAGGAAGAAATCGCATATTCCTAAGCTCGAAATCAATGTAGTTCTTTCCAAGGCACATTTTATTACAAAAGGAAAGCCTGCATGTAAAAACAAATAGCAGAGTAATGTCAGAAAAATGACAGATAGGAAGCCCCAAGCTCTCACCCCTTCAACAGAAACATTAAAAAACAAGCAGAAACTGTCAGAACACATTTTATAAGAACTCTGGAAAACAGTCAAAAGTTTACAGCAACCAAGTGAAAGCTGGATCAAGAAAAAGGCACTTCAAAATTCCACAAATCTTTTCTGGCTATTTTGGAGGCCCTTCCCCCTTGACTGTAGTCTTAAAGTGGCAACAGCCTTAAAGTGGCCCCAGTCTTAAAGCAGCAACGGTCTTAGTGACTACGAGCTTAAAGATGCAGCAGCCTGATTTCCCAGTGTGGGACAATTTTTCTGGTTTTGGGAGGGAGAAGAACACACTTTATTTGCAAATTCTTGTGTAGGTCACATATATGTGAGCCACATGTGTCTTCTTTTTTTAAAATTTTTTTAATGTTTATTTATTTCTGAGACAGAGAGAGACAGAGCATGAGTGGGGGAGGGAGAGAGAGAGACACACACACAGAATCAGAAGCAGGCTCCAGGCTCCGAGCGGTCAGCACAGAGCCTGATGTGGGGTTCAAACCCATGAACCATGAGATCATGAACTGAGCTGAAGTCAGACACTCAACTGCTCAACCGACTGAGCCACCCAGGTGCCCCACTTTTTTTTTTAATTTTTGTTAATGTTTATTTATTTCTGAGACAGAGAGAGACAGAGCATGAGTGGGGAGCCACATGTCTCTTCTAACCTGTCTGAAGATTACCTGAAGGGCTGATACAAAGTGCTTCTCTCTGCTTGCCTAACTCAGAAATCAGACCAAAAGAGCTCAAAAACATGACAAGCTGAATTAACAACCTTCAGATGCCTGGAAAAAAAGATTATAGTCCAACATACAATAGACAACATAAGGCAAAGCTGTAGAGAGTTCTTCTAGGAAATTAGGACATTTAAAGCAACCAGGCATCTATACAGGCACATGGATTCCTAAAGCAAGATGCAATCTCAGAACAACCTGAGAAGATTCTAAGCTTTCACCTTGAACTGATCTTTAGGCACGGTGCAGGCCTGACTAAAAGAGGAGAACCCAGGCACAGAACCAATTTGCAGAGTCAGAGAGCTCCTGGCTTTTAAAGAATTCTCTGTCAAACCATCAGCTGAATGCAAGCTAAGAAACAGAGACTTTGGTCACCACATGAACGTGAAACAGTCTTTGAAATAATACTTTGAGAATGTCACTAATCAAATAGACTACTACAGCCTTCAACAACTGAAAAAGCCAGCAAATCCTTGGGAAGGGGAAGAATTTGGTTTCCAAAATCACCACGTGATAACAGCCAAGTGTACAATTTTCAGTGAAAAATCATAAGGGCATGCAAAGAAACATGAAAGTATGGCTCAGCCAAGGTAATAAAATTAATTGAAACAGTCACTGAGGAAGGCCAGAAAACAGATTTACTAGACAAGCATTTTTTTAATGGTCTGAAAGATCAAACCACCAAAGGAAAACATGGACAAAGAATGAAAGAACATCAGGAATACAGTGTATTAGCAGAATGACAACATCAATAAGGATATATAAATTATTATTTTAATGTTTATCTTTGAGAGAGAGAGAGAGAGACAGAGTGTGAGCAGGCGAGGGGCAGAGAGAGGGAGACAGAATCTGAAGCAGGCTCCAGGCTCTGAGCGGTCAGCACAGAGCCTGACGCGGGGCTCAAACTCACAGACTGTGAGATATGCCCTGAGCCGAAGTCGGACGCTTAACCGACTGAGCCCCCCAGGCGCCCCAGGAGATATAAAGTATTTTTAAAAACTGAATTTTTAGAGCTGAAAAGGACATTACACTGAAATGGAAAATTAAATAGAGGGCTCAAAAGCAGATTTGAGCAGACAGAAGAAAGAATCAGCAAAGTTGGAAATAGGATAATTGAAATTATCGAGTCTGAGAAGCAGAAAGAAAAAAGAATGAAGAAAAGTGAATAAAGCCTAAAAAAACCTTAGGCCTTACACTATCAAGTAGAGCAACATACACGTTATGGGAGTCCCAGGGGGTGAAGAGAGAGAAAGAAATAACAATATTTGAAGAAACAGTTGTTGAAAACTTCCCAAATCCAAGAAAGTCAAACGTTAGTAGGATAAACACCAAAGAGAATATTAAAAGAAAAGAGAGAAGTGACTCTCTCTCAATTTAGCCCATAATCACACTAGAGAGTAATTCAAAGCCATTAGAAAAAATAAAAAGCATAGATAAAGGTAACTACAGAGATAAATATGAGAGACCAATAAATATAAAATCCAGTATTATTGTACTTTTGGTATGGTTTTTAAATTCTCTTTTTCCTACATGCTTTAATAAGCAAATCTATTAAACAATAGTTATCATTCTATGTTAATGGGCATAACAAATGCAAAAGGATGTAATTTGTGACTTTCACGATATAAAAGGGAAAGACAGGTGCACAGGAGCAGGGTATTTGTACGTTATTGAAAATAAGTTGGCAGTATTAAAATTAGGTTGTTAAAAGTTTAAGCTATTAATAATAATCCCCATTAATCCAGCGATATCCCGATAACAGAGCCAGATAAAGATATCACAAGAGAAAACTACAGACCGACAAGCTTTATGAATAGTATGCAAAATCCTCAAAATACTAGCAAACCAAATTTAGCAGCATATTTTTTTAATGTTTATTTATTTATTTTGAGAGAGAGAGAGAGAGAAAGTGAGCAGGGAAGGGCCAGAGAGAGAGAGCGAAAGAGAGAGAGGGAATCCCAAGCAGGCTCCACGCAGTCAGTGCAGAGCCCAACACAGGGCTCGAACTCACATTCAAAAATGGGCGAAACCCTTGAACAGACATTTCTCCAAAGAACATATACAAATGGACGATAAATACCTAAAAGATATTCAACATCATATCCATTAGGAAACTGCAAGTCAAAACCACATTACAACGTCTATTATTAAATTTTACAAATACAATTAGTGTTGACAAAGCTGTGGAGAAAGCGGAACCCTCTTGCACTTCTGATGGGAATGTAACACGATGCAGCTGCTGTGGGACACAGGTTGGCAGTTCTTCAAAGAGTTAAACATAGGCTTGCCATGTGGCCCGGCAATTCAGCTCATAGGTATGTACTCAAAGAATCAAAAGCAAGTGTTCCAACAGATGCTTCTCCTCCAATATTCACAGCAGCAATATTTACGACAGCCACAAGGTGGAAACAACCTAAGTGTCCATCAACAGATAAATGGACAAAATGTCATATACACATGCAATGGAATATTATTCAGCCTTAATAAAAAAAGAAAAGAAGAAAGTTCTCGGCCGTGCTACAACATGGTTGTACCTTGAAGACATTTTGCTGAGTGAATGAAATCAGACACGAAAGGACAAATACTAAATGATTCCACTTATAGGAGGTAACTAGAGAGGTCAAATTCATAGATAAAAGTATAAAAGTAATCACCAGGGGCTTCCGGGAGGGAGTAATAAGGAGTCATCGCCTGATGGGTATAGAATGTGAACTGGGGATGTTGAAAAGGTTTTGGGAGGAGATAGTGATGATAGTTATACAACCCAGTGAATGTACTCAATGTCCCTTATTTACACACCTAAAAATGGTTAAGATGGTAAATTTTATGTTATGTGTATTTTATCACAATATTTAAAAATTAAAATAGTATTAAAGGATCACCCCAGGTGGAAGAGTGGAGGTTGGTGCTTCTTCTCAGGACTATACAGGGCACAAAAAAGGCATCTGTGAGAGCAGGCTGCTGACTCAGTCCGCAATCAGGGAGCTCTGTGCTTACGTTGCACCCCACGTTTTGGCTGTTGTGAATAATGTTGCCATGAACATTGGTATACAAATATTTGAGGCCTGTCTTCAGTTCTCTTGGATATATACCTTCCACCGTTGAAGTCAAGTGGGGTGTGTGTTAGGATCTTTCAGGTTATAGCACTCACCAAAACTAACTTAAGACACGTCCATTAATGCCTCAACTATACCCTTACTAAGGGACAATCATTGGCCTACATTAGCTGCCTTCTTCTGGTCCAATTACCTGTAACCAGGGAGACAGGATCACATAGCAGAGAGCTACAAAGAGCCCCCCATGGCTATTGTGTGTACTTGAGGGCAAAACAGACAAACCAAGAGGTTTCCACAGTGGTGGGTAGGAGGCACCAGAATATAATTAATAACACAATGTACTAAAGGTTGGTGGGAGCACAGAGCTACAGGACTGTATCAGAGGGACTCTAGAATCTACATAGTAGGGACAGAAAGGAAGACGCCATATTGAAACAGCAGCTACATACAAGGTTGAACTATATTTTTGTTTTTTATTTCCCAAAGCCAAAACCAAGAAGGACAATTCTAGCAAGGTGGAGATGGGAAACAACAGGACCTGAGGTGGGTCAGAGGGACTTGGAAAGTTTCAATTCACATAGCTAGTAACAGGCAGATTGAACACGAAGACCAGATGTATCCAATCCAAAAGCCTACCCTCTTCCCTTTACTTATCACTGTAATTCTTTGGGTAGAAAAATATTTTGCTAGTCTGAGCAAGTGTGAAAAAGAAAAGCTCATGTAGTTATGATTTTGTTTGTTTGCTGATATATTGTCTTGTTTTTATTAAGTTTCTGAGAGGCATATAACAATACATTGTTTTCAAAAATAACTAATCAAACATTGACCATGTGGCAAGTATGTGCTAAAGCTTTTACCTATACTGTTATATTTGATCTACAGTAACCTTTTACAGTAGGAAGTATTATTATCTCCATTTTTTGGAGGCAAAAAAACTGGGATTTGAAAAGTCTTTAAGTAATTGCACAGTGTGATACAGCTAATAAGTGGTAAGCTAGAATTCAAGCCAACTACGAGCCCACAAGCTCTCAACTGTTATGCTAAATAGTTGAGAAGTCAAGGTTAAGGGAAACCATGATTAAGAAATTACATCCTGATGGGGTGCCTGGGTGGCTCAGTTGGTTGAGCGTCCGGCTTCAGCTCAGGTCATGATGTCACAGTTTATGGGTTCGAGCCCCGCATCGGGCTCTGTGCTGACGGCTCGGAGCCTGGAGCCTGCTTCGAATTCTGTGTCTCCCTCTCTCTCTGCTCCTCCCCCACTCATGCTCTCTCTCTCTCCTTCAAAAATAAATAAAAACACTAAAAAAAATTAAAAAAAAAAAAGAAATTACATCCTGATTATCCCCTAGAATTATATTCCATAGTGTCCTGATTAGAAGCCAGGAATAAGTCAAAGATATTAAAGATTCCTAGTAGACAAATAAAAAAGGGAAGAATACTAGTTTTAGGAGTCACAATATCCTTAAGCTAAATTTAGGATAGCCCCAATTTTTCTGATACTGGGATTTTTACCCATGAGTCATCAAAAAGAGAACACAGTGTGATATCATAGATAATGTCCTGACGACATCTTTACAGTTAAGACTATGATGAGTTTTAGAACTCATACACTTGCAACTCACACACTTAATTGTAGTCAGCATAAAACCAAAGAACATGTGAGTTTAGGAATTTTTTATACGGCCAAACTAATGGGGTCCAGTTCACAGCTCCCTGAAGAATTAGTTAGAACCAGTGTGTGTGTGTGTGTGTGTGTGTGTATGTGTGTGTGTGTGTGTGTGTGTGTGTGTACATGGGTTCCTCCAGGGACTCCTCCACACATATTTGAATAAGAATTATACAGGGAGTGCTAGTTGGGATTTCCGAGATGAATCTGGAGTGGAGTCTATGTTGCTAATTAAAAGCAGAGCCCCAGAGAGGGATGTGGGCTAAAGTTATGGCAGTAAGAAACATTTACCTAGATGGACGGTCACCCTACCTACATGGAATAATTTGGGTTTGATCAATAGTATCTCATAAAAAATGTTAAAAAGCAACATTCTATGGAAATTATTTTAAGAACGATACGTGAAGTGCAAATGTACATGCCAATGCTACTTTGTGTTCCCTCAAGTGTTTTGAAAATAAACACGGTGATTCTTACTGTTTAAACGGCAAGTAGGAGAAAACATTTTAATAATCTAATAAACAACAACCAGTTCCTACCATCAGAACACAGACAGAAGTTAGTAAGGCAGCTCCCCGTTGACGCCATTTTGATCACTCGATACAAATCTGTTGTTCGAAAGATTTTCCTCTCTTCTTTAAAGTGGAAATAAAGTGCCTTATAAATGAAGTTTTCATTAGGTATTGAAAGAAAGCAATGACAATTTTACAAAAAGCTTCGAATGAGGTAAAATTGGTAAGCAAGGAGTATGGGTGGCTCATACATCAAAATACACGAAGACGTCGAATAAAATATTACTTGGAATGTCAGCCAGGTAGTAGTCCGTGGACAGTTTAAAATAGAGAACGAAATAGTCAGATGTGTCTATTTAAGCTAGGAATAGGATGGACAATCAACACGCCTACTGCTACAAAGAATTCAATTTGGCTCATTAAAAAGTATCCCTGGATCGCAGCATAAAAGCTGAACTGTTGAGTCCACTTGAGAATCATCTTGCTCGTGATGAGATTTTCATGAGACAGTTTGAAATTAATGGTGGCTTGGGGCGCCTGGGTGGCTCAGTCGGTTAAGCGTCCGACTTCAGCTCAGGTCACGATCTCGCGGTCCGTGAGTTCAAGCCCGCGTCGGGCTCTGGGCTGATGGCTCAGAGCCTGGAGCCTGCTTCTGATTCTGTGTCTCCCTCTCTCTCTCTGCCCCTCCCCCGTTCATGCTCTGTCTCTCTCTGTCTCAAAAATAAATAAACTTTAAAAAAATAAATAAAAAATAAATAAATAAAAATTAAAAAAAAATGAAATTAATGGTGGCTAAATCCAAGGACTCGGCCAAAAAGGAATGTTTTGCGTGTACATCTTAATGAGAGAAGAAACCAGGATGATATAATTAATGAAAATTAGTTCTTTATAGAACTAATTAGAGACACCCGAGAAAGTTCCCCCAAGGGGAAATGGGGACCTATCCCAACGTTTTACAAACCATTTTTAGTGCCGTGATAGAAAATGGTACATCAACCCACTGCCTCGCAGCAAGATAAGCTCCATGAGGGCAGACTGGTCTGTTTGTACCCCCAGCACCCACAACAAACAGCATGGCACCTAAATGCTGCTCAAGAGGTATCTATCTGTTAAGAGAATGAATGCTTTTGAGCGAGTGAATGAATGTCATTTAGATGCAGAAGTAAATGCCTGCCAAACCTTGGGAATAAGGTTACCCTCTGGGAATAAAACTAATAATAAGATACACTAAAGATCGGGGGCGCCTGGGTGGCTCAGTCAGTTGAGCCTCCCACTGCGGCTCAGGTCATGATCTCGCAGTCTGTGAGTTCGAGCCCCGTGTCAGGCTCTGTGCTGACAGCGCAGAGCCTGGAGCCTGTTTCGGATTCTGTGTCTCCCTCTCTCTGACCCTCCCCTGTTCATGCTCTGTCTCTCCCTGTCTCAAAAATAAATAAAACGTTAAAAAAGAAATTAAAAATAAATAAATAAATAAAAAGATATACTGAAAGTCCATAGCTATCTGTAAAAAAAATCCAAAAGATTGCCTATATAGGTGAGGGGGGATTTGGGACTTCTAGGTATAATTAAGCTATGTGGGATAGTATCAGGAGTCATGATATAAACATGATTTCAACTCAGAAAATAGAAGACTAATTTTTTATATGCTTCTGGGGAAAAAAAAAACTATAGAACTGAATGGGATCTGGGAAATAACAGATCAGAGATGAAGAATTTTTAATTTTTCTGTTGAATCACTGTATTGTACACCTGAAACTAATACCTTAATTATATTGGAATTAAAAAACAATAAAGAAAAATAAACAACCACGTTTTACAAGTATATTTGATAACAAAACAGTCACCATCTAATGGTAAATAAAATTTGAGATTACAGATGGTATTTGCTTGGTTAAATTAAATTAAACCTACACATACCTTGAAGGAAAAAAAAATCTCAAATTATGAAAGTGATAATGTCTAAATACTAAAAAAAAAGGGGGGGCACCTGGGTGGCTCAGTTGATTAAGAGAGTCCGACTTCAGCTCAGGCCATGATCTCGGAGTTCACGAGTTCGAGCCCCGCACCAGGTTCTGCGCTGACAGCTCAGAGCCTGGAGCCCGCTTCAGATTTGTGTCTCCCTCTCTCTCTGCCCCTCCCCTGCTCGCATTCTGTCTCTCAGAAATAAACATTAAACATTTTTTTTAATAATAATTTCAATTTTTCCGAATCCCTTCCTAGCCAGAAAGGAGGCTCCACGAGGGAAGAGATTATTTTTCTGTTGAGATGGATGGGTCGGCGGGTAGGTAGACCAAGGGAGAGACCATCCTTTCACGCATGTCTTCACACGTGGACGAATTTGTCCCTGTTAATCCAGCCATGATCCGGGAGAAAGACTCTGGACTGACTCTGTCCAACAGAGGACTTCTCACGTGCATCCAGACCACATTGCGGCTCTGCTCCACGGAGCTGCTCCAGGAACAGTCAGGGTGCTAGTCGGGTTAGACGAAGCTATGCTGCAGGGAAACAACCCGGAAATCTCAGTGGCCGAAAAACTAAGCGTTTTTCTGGTTCTTTCCCCCTGCTCATGGCGCAGCTGCCACGGGCCTGGCTGTTCTCTAGGGAAGCTACTTCAGGCAGTTGTACGAGGATCCGGATTGAATCCATCTTTTGGTCAAGCACCAGGCCAAGGCAAGGCCCAAGGCCTGGCGGGTCAGCTGGTAAAGCAACAAAGAGCTCTTTGTCGATTCTGACAGCTTGCTGCTTGCATGGACAGTGAGGAAGCAGAGCCAAAGCCGGCCCGCACCCCACCCCGCCCCCGAGGTCCTCACCACACAACCTGAAAAAATGGACCTGTCGCAGAAGAGGCCAGGTCACGGCAACACCAAGCTGTGGGACACCCCGTGGCTGCGGAGTTAAGTGGAAAGGGCAGAAGCCATCACAGGTGTGTCGGGATCATTTGTAAGGTATTCTCTGGGTACCTGGCCACAGTAGAAGTTAAAATATTGCTGTTTGTGAAGGATCGTTTGCAATTTGCAGATTATATCCCCCCCTCTCGTGTTTGACACGATTCTGAGCGAAGCACAAGGCACGGAGTGGCAGCCACCACATCCGGGTAGACGAACAGAGCTTTGGTGGACCCGTGAGCTCCATCAGACGAGTAGGCCACAGCAGGGGCAGGGGGGTGGACGGGGGGAGGTGGGATAAACACAGTAAGAGCTTGGGGGCTTCCTTAATAGATCGAATCTGTCAGTGGCTCGCGTCTGTTGTCCACCTCTCTCAGGTTTGGTGATCAGGACGTTCTGAGCGAGATCCGAGAACCTGGCGAATGCCGGGTTCACGGGTACGGCGGGGTTTCCGGAACTGCTAAGTGAGTGCATGTTACCAGGACATAGGGATCCTGTTATTGGCCTGCCCCATACAGCTAGCCACGCGGCACCCCCTTAGCGTTTCTATCACGGGCATGTCTCACGACAACAGGTTCGCCTGACAATATGTGGTCTCGTGGCTTTCACGTGCCTGTTTACACCAGAATGACTGCCTGATGACAAAAAGGTGCAGCCATGTCCATACAGCTACGCATTTGAGATAGAAGGTGCTACTGAGGTCACCAGGAATCACAGAAACTCTTAGGGCAAATACGCACAGAAATCCCCAAGTGCCTTTTCCCTAGCACTCAAAAATAAGATCACCAGTATTTGGGTGTTTTTTTTTATGTTTATTTATTTTTGAGAGGTTGGGGAAAGGCAGAGAAAGAGAATCTAAAACAGGCTTTGCACCGTCGGCACAGAGGCCGATGCGGGGCTCGAGCTCACGAACCTTGAGATCATGACCTGAGCTGAAAGCAAGAGTCGGGCGCTTAACCGACTGAGCCACTCAGTTGCCCCGAGACCACCACTATTTCCTATTTAACATCTCTGATTTGTAATTCACGCTTCAGGGGAGAAAAGGGGAACAGATCTCCTGCCAATAGCTACAATGGAAATAAAATAATAAAACTTTACAAAAAACAACAAGTCAGAAATACATGGTAAATATAATCAAAGGTACACCGTGCCCTGCCTATCAGTTTTCTTAAGTGATCTTTTCATGTTTGGTGGAGATTACAGACATAGCTATTCTCACAAATGTGTGATTTGGATGGAGAAAAGCCCAGAGGTGGGATAAAATTCATCTCTATCAGTTGGTGTTTAGATCTTTCTAAAATGAAATAGAGCAGAAACAATTTCAAAGCTCCCAGAAAGTGAGTTGTTTCGAAGAAGTAGCAAATAAAAATCGAACACTTGCGAAATCTTCAGGGAAACATCTGTAGCATCATAAGCTCCCGGCTACCTCGGAGGATATTTTGATTCCAGTAGGATTGTGTCCACTTCAGGAAACCAAAGAGGCTTTCTTTTTCTGTATTAAAATATCCTTCATTGGGGCGCCTGGGTCCCTCAGTCGGTTAAGCATCCAAGTTTGGCCCAGGTCATGATCTCGCCATTCATGAGTTCGAGCCCTAGGTCAGGCTCTGTGCTGACAGCTCGGAGCCTGGAGCCTGCTTCAGATTCTGCGTCTCTCTCTCTTTCTCTGCCCCTCCCCACTCGTGCTGTCATTCTCAAAAATAAATGTTAAAAAAATAAATAAATAAAAATAAATAAATAATAAAATATCCTTCATTGCTTAGAGCAAGGGATATAAACTAAAGTCTAATGACTCAAGGGCAAAGACCACAAAAAGAACAATGGTTAAGAAGGTCAAGACTTTTTAGGGTCACCTGGGGGACTCAGTCGGTAAAGCATCCGACTTCGGCTCAGGTCAGGATCTCACAGTTCGTGAGCCTGGAGCCTGCTTCAGATTCTGTGTCTCCCTCTCTCTCTGCCCCTCTCCTGCTCACATTCCGTCTCTCTGTCTCTCAGAAATGAAGAAACGTTAAAAACAAAATAAAAAAAAGTCAAGACTTTTCTTAAATTTTACTATGTATTTGATTCTTGCTGGTGCTCTTATAAACCCCAACTTCTATCAAGAGTGGCTTCAGTCTCCACAATGAAAGCCCACCAAACCCCACCTCCGTGTAACATGATCTCTCAACATAAATGTCCTTCTCCTCTGTCACTCTGTCCCAAGGGAAGGGGATGAGCTTGTCTGATCACCCAGAGTTTCCCAATCCTTGACATCGTAAAACATCAGCATCCCCATTTCCAATGGAAATCTCAAGAACCAGATCTAATAATAAGCCCCTACTAGACACTTGAATTGTCTTCATCAAAATACAGCGTCTAGTTCTTGCTTATCTTTAATAACAATAGCTTGTAAAAATGCCCCTTATGACTTACCTGGCGATGAGACTGGGGAGATGTTGGGTCGTTTTTGTTGTAGGATCTAATCCAGATCAAGGATTGCTTTTTCTATCTCAGCAGTCTAAAACAACCCCCTTGTCTTTTTCTTTCTCTCATGACACGGACTTTCTGAAGAGTTTTAGAGAATGCCCCCAAGACACACGTCTCCGTTCCCTGACCTGAAAGTCAGGTCTAGAGCAACGCTGTCCACTAGAAACATGATGCACACCATGTATGTAATTAAAAAATTTTAGTAGCCATAGTTTAAAAACTTTAAAACAGGTGAAGTTAATTTTTATATTATTTTACTCACTGTATCTAAAATCTTATCATTTCAACACTTGATCAGTATTTTAAAAGTTACTCATGATGGGGCGCCTGGGTGGCTCAGTCGGTTAAGCATCCGACTTCAGCTCAGGTCACGATCTCGCGGTATGTGAGCTCGAGCCCCGCGTCGGGCTCTGTGCTGACGGCTCAGAGCCTGGAGCCTGCTTCGGATTCTGTGTCTCCCTCTCTCTCTGACCCTCCCCCGTTCATGCTCTGTCTCTCTCTGTCTCAAAAATAAATAAACGTTAAAAAAAAAAAAAAAGTTACTCATGAAATATTTTACATTCTTTCTTCATAATAAGTCTTCTAAACGTGGAACATATTTTATGCGTAGAACACATCTCAGTGGGTACTGGTCACAGCTCGAGTGCTCAGGAGCACACACGGCTAGCTGATGGCTACCATATTGGAGAGGAGGTCTAGAAGCCTGATTACAGGCGAAAATTCTGGTGGCAGTATCTCTTGCATGATGGTATGTAAGCAGACCATCGCTAATGATACTATGCTTTTTGTTAACGTGGCCGGATCGCTCTATGATAGAGATGCCTTCCTCCTTCTTTGTACTAAGTAATCCCTGAACTGATACTTTGGTTTCATACAAATATTCTTCTTGGGATGACTGGAAAATTTGAATATACACTGGACGTTAGATGTTTTCAGGAATGGAACATCATGAGGTCAGCAACTTACTTTCACGCCGTCTTAGCAAAAATTTTATGTAGGTGTATGCACAGCTATAGACAAGTTGGTATGTTTAAAAAGAGATAAAGCAGTCATGTCAAATGTTTACAATTTTTAAAAATCTAGGTACAGGGTATACGGGTATCTATTGTGCTATATTTCCAATCTTTCTATAATTTTGAAATTCTTTACGCGAAAAGCCGAGGGCAACATTTTTGAGTAAATAATAGCACCTATTTTTTTCCAAGTTCTGTACAAACAAGTGCTAAAAGTCTTTCACACATTATCACATTTAATCCCTGAACCAAACAATCGAGGTAGGTGCTCTTATCCACTTTTCCTGACAGAGAAAACAAGGAACAGAGAAGTTAGGTGATTTGCACTACGTCACACAGAGCGTCGAATGGAAATGCCACGACTGAATCAAGTGACTTGGAATCCCAGTTCTGAATCACAAAGGCATACTGTGTCCTCAGCATTCAAAAGAAGGAATTCTAGTTCAGGAAAGTCCTTTTTCCTAGGTCTTTCCAAGCTCAATCTTTCTCCTAAAGACCCAGAAGCAGCGGGATGTGAACTCAGAGAAACTATAATCTCGATTCGGGATCCTGACGGCGAGGTCATGGGAGTGAGGGTGCGGACCTACTCCCGGGACCAGACCTCCTGGGTCTTCTCACTTACAGAACAAGCCCCTGGTCAGTCTGATGCCTCCAGTAACTACCATGATTTTCTCCAGCTACCCACAGGCAAAGGGCCAGCACCAGTCCATTTCAAATACTACCGGCAAGGTTGGGTTTCCACGCCCTCCTCTTTCCTTGGTTACAGAATAACGAGGATGTAACTCTAAGCGACTATTTACTGAACGCTTGCTACGTGCCAGACCCTGTTCCGACTGCTCTTCGCGCAGGCCCTGACCAAACTCTCCCACAACTCTGTGAGGCACATTCTAGAAGGAACATGAGGCACAACAGTTGCGGGTACCAAGTACAGCTTGGATAACATAATCCCAGAGCACATAGTACTCACCACTGCGTGGCAAGGTGGGAGGTGGCCTCCCCGGGGCTTGTCCCACTGGAACGGATGTGAGGGCGGGCCTGGCCTTGGAGGCAGCCACTGTGCCACATTGCCCTCCGGGGAAGGGAGGGGAAGCCTGGCAGGGGAGAGCATTCACACCCAGTGAACCCCTTCTGCGTGCCGGTGTCAGGTGAAGCCCTTGAAAATCCACTATCCTGTTTAAGGTCCACGACCATTCCAGGGGTTAGATAATAACTATCTCCATCGCACAGATGAGAAAACAGAACTCGGGAAATTAAGTCACTTCCCCAGAGCTTCACAATTAAGACAGGCTCCCTGCCATATAGCAAAAGTTATTAAAAAAAAAAAAAAAAAAAAAGTTTGCTAAATGAAAGCACATGTAGTTTCATAAATTAAAAAATAAAAATACACAGACTGTCGTACGTGCCATGAGCTAGATGTCACCGTTTGTCGAAAGGAAAACCGTGACCCGGAGCCAGCGGGTCCCCCGTCACACCACAGGCTGCCCTGACCCTGGCCGTGCTGGGGGTGCCTGGCTGAAGCAGGGAGTGAGCTGAGGGAAGCACCTGGAAGGAAAAAGAATGAACCTAGGGCCAAGTCCTCACATCGGAGCATGAGAAATCCAGGGCAAAACCAGCTGCCAAGCGTCAGGAACAAAACTCAGGGGCAGGTGAACAGGAAAGGGGGCCCCACGAGCAGGGACTGCTCCAGAGGGGGTATCTGAGCTGTACTCCAAGGCTGGGTCACAGGGTCAAGTGGCATGGGTGGACCCCTGGTCACTTTGGAAAAGCAGGTGAGCAGAACTCCCCCCGGAGCTAAGGGAATAAGGTACCTGCTCTGGGTGGACACAGGATCCTGGTACCAGGCTCTGCAAACAGAGGTCGGGTCAGAGTCCAGCCCTGACCTGCTCCCTCAGCCAGGAGATTCTGGGCAACGTGCAAACTGAACAACTGTATATACCGGCCCAGAAATTTGTCAGGTTAGACAGAGATTCTGGATCAGACCCGTCTCGGTCCCACCGCAGAGCTCTGTGTAGATTTCCAATGCTGGGAATTTTGAATTCTTGCAGACACAGCCCAGCCTCCCATCCCACTGCCTCCCTCGATGGATGTCTCCTCCTCATCCCCTACTTGATGCCCAAACAATGCAGGTGCCGTCCTATTAGCTCTCTCTCTCCTCTGCTTCCCAGTCAGTGCCCCTCAGCCCCTCTCCCTGAGTCCAGACATAAGACCATACACGTTCTCTGTCTCAGTCTGCTTTCTGGGCAGCCCAGGCAAGAGAATAAATGAGAGCCACAGAGCCACTCCTCAAAAAAGAACGTGGCCTTGAAGAGAAAGTAGAAAGGGTACCTGGGTGGCTCATTCAGTTAGGCATCCAAGTCTTGATTTTGGCTCAGGTCAGGATCTCATGGTTCGTGGGTTCGAGCCCCGTGTTGGGCTCTGCGCTGACAGTACAGAGCCTGCTTGGGATTCTCTCTCTCTCTCTGGCCCTCCCCTGCTCTCTCCCTCTCTCTCAAAATAAATAAACAAACTTTAAGAAATAAAATAAAGAGAAAGCTAAAGGTTACGCATTCCACGTAGAAGCACATTTTCTTTTTCTTATCCTTGGACACACCAGGACACCCAGGACCTCTGACTCCAGGAAAACTCAAGTTGGGCATGAAAAAGAGAGCTCAACCTAGCACACAGCAGCCTCAAAACATCCACCGGAAGCTAAAACCCAAGGAGAACGAAGCACCTGTCAAAAATTCCCAAAAACCTGGATTTTGAGGTGGGAGAGTGTCTCTCTCCCCCACCGCTCCAGCTCTTGACCACAGGCCCAGTCTCAGCTTATCTAGTATTTTCCCCAAATGCCCTCTGTATTTTAGCAAGAAGGGTCCAAATTTTTCAGGAAGATAAGAAGTTCTTAAAACCTTCCACTGTCCAGAAGCCCACGGGCAGGAAGAGCTACTCACCCAGATCGCTGCAGGCATCTGTCCCTGGAAGGCAGCCAACTGAATCATCTCACTTGCCCCTCCCCCCCCAGCCCCACCCCTGCACAAGGAAGGAAAAGGAAAAGGCCACCGGGGCTTGGGAGGGGGGGGGGGGGATTTCTGTAAGTCACCTCCAGCCCGGGTATCCTGAAAGGAGAAGCGTCTGCCCTTCTGGAGACTTTGAAAGGAACCTTTGCAGTTCTCCCTCCTCTCCTCTAGGGAGGAAAGGCCACATGCCTGCATCGGCAATGGATATGCATTTAAGGGGCTGGAGGAAACCCATTAGCAATCGCGGAACGCATAGCTAATGCAACAGTCTTTGGACACGCATGCTAACCATTTTGACAAGCTGCCCGCTGAGAACCGAGAGTGCCATCCAAATGCCACCTAGAGAATCCTAAGAGGCAAGGAGGCCGTTAGGTCTGTGCGGTGCCCCCGCTCGGGGGAAGGCACGGGGGACAGGGGAATGGCTGCTTTCAATGCACTCTGGCTGGCTCTCTTCGGGGCTCTCATTGCAAAGGGAGCCACCGGTCCCCGCATTTCCAGCACCGCACGCCCGTGCGAGCAGCAGGACGTGTCGCCGGGAGCTTCCTCAGAATATCAAATCTGGCGGAACCGTCTTCCACCTGCTCTCAAATCTGAGTGAAGGCCGAAATGAGATGCTGGCAAACAGGTTCCAAAAACCTCAGCCTCTGGGGCTTAAAGCGGCCCTCTTGACACGTGCTGGATCAGGGACGATGCATCTGGGAAATTGTGACGACCGGGAAACTAAAACACAAGAACCGAACACCATGCTAGCATCGCATTCCCCAGATTTTGCTAAAATGTAAGCTGCGGGCGGTATGTGGAGTGAGGACCCAGCTAGGAAGGTTCCCTGCAGTAAACAGCGGCCTCTGCAGATCCAGGCCACGACGCTGCACCCGGGGGAAGGAAAACCTCATTGGCCGCTTCACTTGTTCTTTCAAATATTCTACAGAGACGCATTTGCTGACATTTAGAAGGCAGGAGGGTGGAGCACGGGTTTTCAAACTGCTCTGCTGAAAGCCCGGCGTTCCCAGGGGGCTCCCTGTCACAAACATGAATTGAACACCTACTACGTACCAGGCACTGTTCTGGGTGCTGAGACACAGCAAATGAACGGCACAAACATCCCCATTCGTGTGGCTCTTAACTTTTGATGGGAGAGAGGGCACCAGATGAATTTAATAGGTAAAAGACACCGTAAATTGGAAAGCAACAGCAATAATAATTAGCAGTAGTAGTAATAATAGGAAGAAGTCACCAAGCAGGGAAAGAGGATAGGATGGTCAAAGGAGGGAGGCTGGGACTTGCGTTGGGTTTCTAGGGAAGGCTTCACAGAGAAAGAGGCTTTCAAGTAAAGCTCTGAAAGAGAGACCCTGCTAGTCCAGCCGAGCTAGGGAGGGAGGACACGGGAAGGCAGAGCCGGGGATGTTCGGGGCCACGGGGGCGGAGGTGGTCAGGGAGGGGAGGCAGATCAGAGACAGAGGACAAGGGAGGGAAGAGAGCGAGCTCTGCCAGGTGGCCCAGTGCTTCAAACTATGGCGGCCCTATTTTCATCTGTTCAAAAATACTCATGTTCTACATCAATTTTTGTTTGGGGAAAATCGTTCACTGCTAAAGAGAGCAGGGGCCAGGGGGTAGGGTTGAAAACAACCCCCCTGTGGTATAAAAAGGCCGGGTTCAATTCTCAGGCCGGTCACTCGTGACCTGAGTTTTCTGGAGCTCTCACTTCTCATTGTGCGTGCACCCGGCAGAGGGAGACTCGAAGCGCAACTGGAGTAGGGTGTGGAACCTACCAGAGCCCAGTGGAGGGTTTCCCTGTCCCTACTCTGGTTTGGGCTGTGCTTGAGGGAAGTGCGGACACTGGGACCCGGCTTCAAGGAACGCACCAGCCAGTGGGCAAGGTGCAATGGTGCACACAAAAACATGGTGGGAGGCAGCATCGGGCCGTGGCCTAGCTACAGCTTTCATCTCCAGAAGCCATTATTTTCACCTACAGGGATCAGGAGAGGGCAACCCAGGCATGAGGCCTGCGAGCAAAGGGCGTCACTGTAACACAGGATATGAATCAGGGAGGACACTGCGGGTGGAGGGGACAGAACACATGAGGTTCAGGTTTAACAAGCAGGATGTGTGTGAGGGATGGCAGAGAGACCACTTTGGGGAAGGTCCTTCCTTGACAGCTGGGAAGGCTGTGGAGGGACGGCAGTCTGACCACAGAGAGCCCCCAGTGCTGGGATAAAAGGGATGTTTTTAGAAAAGAAAGGGTCCTTGAAGGTTTTTAAGCAAGACAGAGCGATTTAGAAAAATACATGGGATTGATGAGCGGAGGCAGGAAGACAAAGGAGGACAGACAGGGGCCGGTACATCAACACAGATGCAGGGAACCACCGCTCAAGCCAGAAGAGTTAGACAAGAATCTGGAGACGGAGAGGGACAAATCCACTCTCTCCTCTCAGGCAGTCAACTCAAGAAGCAAGACAGGGTGATTCAGCGTAGACATTAGGCGATTTGAGAGGGTCTTGCACAGAGGCAAGTGGTGACGTCAGAGGAATGGAAGGGATTGGGGTGGGAGAAGGTTGAGAGAGAATTGCCAAGGTCTGATCCTGGATCCTGGGCGAGGGAGACACCAGCATTTCAGGGTGGGACTGAGAAAAAGGAGCCAGTGAAGGTAAGAAAGCATTGGAGATATGCAAGTCCCTAGAGACAGAAGAGTAGGAGAAGCCAATGGCGGGCCCAACAAACCAAAGGGACCTCGAGACGAACAAGGTCAAAGATCAACCCAACAGCCATGATGCTGGGTAGTTAAAATTGACCCCAGGCCTTCAGAGGGCAGTTTCAATGGGGAGGATTATCGAGATCAAGGGTGGCAAGGTATGAACAACAAATGTAGGCTATTCCTTGTTCTTGGCTGGCAGTCAAGGGAAGGGACTGCCAGCGATTTGGGAGGATAACAGGAATAATCAAATTTTTCAGATCAAGGATGTTCTGTGTCTGTAAACAGAAAGTGACAGACATCCAAGAGGCAGAAAGGATATGGTTAGAAGATCGGAAAAGAGACTGTTTGGCTCATTTCCTCTGTGACAAACAGCTCAAAGAGGACTTAGAAACAATACCAGCACAGTGAGCCCACAGAACACCGGGCACGGAATGCTGTGGGCATCCACGTTCACGCACGCAAGGCCCATCACCCCAGTCTTCAAAGTGGCCACGGTTGGGAAACGTGAGCATGGCCGTGTCCTCCAGCAGGACACCGGTACATCCCTGCTCATTTATTGGTGTGGCTTCCCTCAGGGCTCTTCCTCTGGGGGTGTATCGCCAGTGGGGCATCTGGCCAGGCATTCCCGGGAGGATCTTCCATGGTCCTATTTTTCTGAATGTGTCTTTCACCCCACCCACACACCAGGTGAGCCTGGTCCCACTGCGTGTGGTGTGGCTGGTGCTGAGTCACGTCCCTCAGGCCCCCTTTGTAATGAAAACCCTGCCTCATCATATCGGTTGTGTCTGTTACAGAGCCTGTTCCAAACCTCCTTCTCTCATCTGTAACATTTATGTTACACAATCAACCGGAACTTTGTACTAAAACGATTACAATAATCCAATCACCACTAAATCATAACATCTCACAGATGCTTCTCCCTCTGATTAAAAAAAAAGGAGGGGGGCGCAGGGCCTCTGGGTGGCTCAGTCAGTTGAGCATCCGACTTTGGCTCAGGTCATGATCTCTCAGTCCTTGAGTTCGGGCCCCACATCGGGCTCTATGCTAATAGCTTAAAGCCTGGAGCCTGCTTCAGATTTTCTCTCTCTCTCTGTCTCTGCCTCTCCTCCACTCATGCTCTCTCTCTCTCTCTCAAAAAGAAATAAACATTTAAAAAAAATGCTTTCCTCTAAAATATATATATATATATATATATATATATATATATATATATATATATATATATATTTTCCTTCTAACAGGTGGACGCAGCTGAGGAGAGAGGAGATTTTATGGTGAATCATCACCAGGATTCTATTACCTTCTCTAGCCACAGAGCTTGCCCCCTTGGAAGGAGGAAGCAGTGGGATAACCAGGGGCATCTCGGGAGCTTGACAAAGTCACAACAGCCAAAGGAAGGAACCGTCAGATGCAGGAATGGGAATATGGGCATGGTGACACAGTGGCCACAGGGAAGAAGCTGGGTGGGGGGACAACAGGGCAGACAGGCTGAGACCAGGTGGTACAGAGGGGGAGGAGACACTGGTCCTTGGAGTGAGGGGAGCCTTGGGGAGACGGATGCTGAAGGAGAGCAGAAGCGGAGGCCCCCGGAAATGTGAGGGCCAGAGTGTCGGAAGGGTGTTCCGCGTGGATGCTGGGGCTACAGAGGAAGCCAGGAGGAAACAAGAGGGGAAACCGGGTGCAGTGGAAAGGGCTGGGAGCTGCAGGCATAGCCACGGTCAGCTGGCCAGAGAGCCTGGGGACAGATGCTGCTGAGGGCTGATGCAGAACAGTGTCTGCAACAACCCTGGGGACAAGACATTCCTGCGGCCCCCTGGCCCAGGGGAACATACGTCACACCCATGAAGAGTGACAATAATCACCTACAGGCTGAGCAGGAGAGGAAGAGCCGTTAAAGGAATAGAGAAGCTTGAGCCCCTCAGAAAGGGAAGAGGAACGAACAAGAAAAAGTAAGAGTGTTGAGAAGACAGAAGACACAACGGGGAACAACGACTCAAACCCTGACTCAGCTGCTGCCTCAGCGATGGATCTTACGAGACTCAAAGCACAGGGATGTGAGCTCATCAGACGCGAGAGACGGGGCTGTAGCCTGGCACCTTGGCAATAGGTCAGTCACCTCTGTGAACTATTTGGAAGACTCACCCCAGATCCCTTCCAGGTACACACACACCCTCCTTGACGTGTCTTTTCTTCTTAAGCCTTCACACCCTTCCACAGCATTGGGCAGTTTCCACAAAGGAGCAGCAGGGAGGGTGGGGCAAGAAAGGAGGGGAGATGATGTGGAAGGTCCACATTTCAGGAAGCCGGAGAGGAAGACAGGCTGTGAAGACCTACCC
Organism: Neofelis nebulosa; assembly: GCF_028018385.1. Lineage (NCBI taxonomy): Eukaryota > Metazoa > Chordata > Mammalia > Carnivora > Felidae > Neofelis > Neofelis nebulosa. The sequence continues at coordinate 1,123,155 of NC_080794.1, read as the reverse complement.
ACTGTGGGGCCTGGGTAGTGGTCAAGGTCAAGGCTGGGAATGGGGCAGCTGGCCGTCTGTGTCTCCTTTTGGGCCGCTTGAGGTGCTACCATCCACGGCGGCTCCTGCGAAATCACCTCCCAGGCAGAGCCCCCCACATCAAGCCTTCTCCCTTCCAACTCCCCCCACATCTGCCCCTCCCCTCGGGGGCCTTGTCTCTGCCCAAACATCTGACAAGAGAATTCAGAGCGGGCCTCCTTAAAGGCCCCTGCCCTTCAACTGGTTGGCCCCTCATCTCAGGCAGGTGTCAGCTGAAACGTCACCTCCGGGGTGGCCTCCTCCTGCCAGCCCCTGCGCTTCTTTCCTTTGCTTCCCATCCCTGTGACCACCCCCTGGAAGGATCACGGTTACGTGACTGCTGGCTCCGTGTCGATGTGACAGCAGTCCCCGAGCAATGACGGTGAGGAAGGGGGACAGCGTTTCTCAGGAACCGGCATCCTGCCGAGGCAGCATGTTGGAACTGTGCGGGAAGGCCGCAGGGTTCAGCCTTCTTTTCCTCATTCCCCTTCCTGCAAGGCAGTGAGCGCTTCATATACAGGCGTCTCCAGGCTTGGTTCAAAGCAGCGCACGGTCGGGAGTTGCGGCCCGCAGTGCCACCTTGAGGACGCCAGAGGAACTGCTCCGCCTTGGCCCGCACTCCGCGAACATTCCCAGCGTAGGAGAAAAACAATTACTGCTCATCTCCGGCCTCTGTGAACAGCTGGCAGAAAAAAAATAATACGTACTACTTCGTGAGGGAATTCTGAGACCAGCGACCCTCCTATCTGGGCACGTGACCAAAACGGTAAAAGCAAGAACATGGTTTTAATTCCAGCTTCATTTACAGCCTGTGTCCTTGAAAGGTCACCTGCTTGAGCCAACACATCATCTCCAGGTGTGAACAAGAAATCACGTCACCAACCTCTCTCAGAGTTAGAGGTTCCTGCAGGGAATTGGGCACAGAAACAAAATTTCATCAATACAGAGCATTAAGCGAAAAGATGCCAAGCCACCTGAATCCACTTCTGGTTACCAGAGCTTAGAAGCCTCTACACACACTGTCTAGACAGAGGGAAGGAAGTGGATAAAGCATGCAGCATACAAAGCAGAATCATGTCCCCAACTCAGTCAGCCAATGCAAGAAACAAAAAATCAAATCTGGGGCAGGAAAAGGGAGCTGTTTCTCACAGGTAGCCCCGAAACGCCCCATTATAATGTCTGTTCCAATCATACGTGCTAGAAAAAGTAGAGTAAAAGAAGCCTTTTGTTTAGGGATGACCTTCAAATAATTTAAGTCTGTATTTCAGGAGAATTCCAATAGAAATTCCACAAAGATAGTAAGAAAAAAAAAAGCAAATATCCCAATTGAGAAACAGGCTAATATTACATAAGAAACATAATTACATAAACATGGTCTATATAAAAAATAAAAACGGTAAATATGAAAAATGTATAAGCTTTTGGTAGCTAAAGAAATTGAAAAGAACGTATCTCTATCAAGGAAGCATAAAACTAAGAAAATCAATTACGTTAAACTTGATTCACTACTAAGAAAATAAATTAGTACACTTTCTGGAAGGCAGTTTGGTAATATTTATATAAATCTTTAAAAGTGAATAGGATTCAAAAAAAATTTTTTTTAATGTCTATTTGTTTTTGAGAGACAGAGCATGAGTGGGGTAGGGGCAGAGAGACAGGGAGACACAGAATCTGAAGCAGGCTTCGGGCTCCAAGCTGTCAGCACAGAGCCCAACGCGGGGCTCGAGCCTACGAACCAAAAGATCATGACCTGAGCTGAAGTCGAACACTTAATCGACTGAGCCACACAGGTGCCCATGAATAGGATTTTTTTTTTTTTTTTTTTTTTTATGGGGCACCTAGGTGTCTCAGTTGGTTAAGCATCTGACTTCAGCTCAGGTCATGATTTTAGGGTTCGTGAGTTCAAGCCCTGCATTGGGCTCTCTGTCAGTGCAGAGCCTGCTTTGGATCCTCTGTCTTCCTTCTCTCTCTGCCCCTCCCCTGCTCATTCTTTCTCTCAAAAATAAACAAACATTAAAAAAAATATTTAAAAAAAAACTAAATAAAACAAAGCAAAAACAAAAACAAAACCTGGATAGGACGTTTTGACCAACAATACAACTATGGGAGATCATCTTACGGAAGTAACGACAGAAGGAAAGAGTCAGCTGCCAGCACCATCTGTAAAAGGAAGTTTAGGAAGATCCTGATGTCTAACCAGGGAAGATTTATTAAGTTGAACAACTGTATCTACTCAATGGACTACTATGTAGCCATGAAAAAGTGTGTCAAATGTCTTCATAGACCCAAAGATGTTACTGCAATAGGGAAAAAGCGAGGCAACTAAAACGAAACAAAATTGTATTTAAGATCCAATTTGGCAACTATATATTTACTTACACGAACATCTAGATAGACGCACAGGGATGAAAATAAGGTACTCATGATGACACATACTGTCTGTGTAGCCGATACTAGGAGTGTTCTAAATTTTTTTCTTTTTCTTTTCTGAGGTAGCCACAATAAAATATATTGCTTAAGTACCTTAAGAAGACGATTAAGAGGGGCGCCTGGGTGGCGCAGTCGGTTAAGCGTCCAACTTCAGCCAGGTCACGATCTCGCGGTCCGTGAGTTCGAGCCCCGCGTCAGGCTCTGGGCTGATGGCTCGGAGCCTGGAGCCTGTTTCCGATTCTGTGTCTCCCTCTCTCTCTGCCCCTCCCCCGTTCATGCTATGTCTCTCTCTGTCCCAAAAATAAATTAAAAAAAAAACGTTGAAAAAAAAAAAGAAGACGATTAAGAGTATTTCTTAGACTGAACAGAAAAAGAAAATTCTAGAAGAAACTTCAGAGAGCGGAAGCAGGAAGAGCAGGCGGAAGAAGGGAGCCCTGGAGAGGTCCATGCACGTGACACAGGCTGACCACCCCCACTCGGAGCAGGGGCCTCCACTAACGCCGGGTCTCGAAGCTCTGACATTTCCCGGCTCCATCAGAAGGTATACTCTGAGGGAAGGTAGATCAAGGGACAGTTCAAGAATACTTCCCAAGTTACCTGAAGAACATAAAAGGCGATGATATTTACCGGGGACTTAATTACACAGCCATGTACCTATACAGTGTCCAGTGGGGAGAACAGACATCAACCCCCTAGACGACAGAGACAAGAACCACATTTGGAACATCCACAATGACCATTTTTTATTAAATTCGCCTTATTCCAGGGTCAATTATCAGGATTCCACAGCAATACATACTGCATAAAAAGACACGTTAAAAAAATACTCAGTTTGCAAAACATGGCTGTAGAGTGTGTATTACATAAACCCACATTATCTCAACATTACAAATTAGCACGTCTGAAGTCTTTCATTCTCCAACTCTTTCAGAGCAGAGGGCCAAAGCCGCCGCACAGGAACACTGGCAGCACTTCTGGAACACAGCTTCAGGCGGCGTATCTTCTCTCGCCCTCATGTTTCGCCTTGTGGTACTTCGCATAATCGTTGTACAGCTCCTTAAAGATGTCTCTCACTCCCGGCTGCAGTGAGACCCGCAGGAACTGGACGTCTGGCTCAATGCAGAGGTCCAGGATCAGGTAAATGCCCTCCTGCAGGAGATCTTTCACCGCCGGATACAAGGTGACCTGGAAAAGGAGGACACGCCCCTCCGTCAGAGCAAACACACAGAGAACAAGCCCTCGCACAGCCCTACCCTAGCAGGAATTTCCACTTCGGCCCCCAACGTGGAGGCAACATTTTGCACATAAGTATTCGTATCTTAAAAAAAGTTTGTATTTTAGGGAAATAAAAGCCAACTCAAGTGACAAAAACCTGGAATAAAACATCACAGAATCACAGAGGTAGCTTTGCTATTCAGTAAATGATGCCTACCTACGTATCTACCAGGGGCACATAAAAACTGGAATCCTTAAATTTAAAATCTTGTAAGAGCCACAAGCACATTGTGCCACATTCTTCAACCTGACCAATCACACTGGAAGCGACGCTAACGATGGGATAACGGCAGCGATGTTCACTACGTGACTGACTCTCACTCCCACCCCTGGCACACACAGCAGGGCAGCCGGGGGGCGGGGGGCAAGGGGTAGGGGGCAGGCTCCAAAGCGCTGCAAACAGATCAGTGATAGGCCTAAGTCAGTAATTAGACCACATCATATCCAAATAAATCAGATGTGATTTATGATTACACCTAATGCATCTTTTTATTTCTACCAACAATAGCTCAATGGGACCTAAATTTCTAACATCCCCAGAATGGCCAGATCGGTCCTTGAGCCTAGAAAGGCCTTTCTTCCCTGAACTTCTGGGTTAACTAAAATCTGGGGCACAGCAGGAAGGCTGGGCAGTCGGCTCCACCTTGGCTACATCGGATGTTGCACACAAACCCTCAGATCAGAGGTCCAGACTAATGTCTAGACAAACAGGCCAAGGGACAAGGCTCTACTCGCGTCTGCCACACCCACTCAGGTTTCAGCTGAACCTGGTGCTCAACAGTCTGAATACCCCAGGAGCTGTAACCAAAACGAACAAGAAGGTTCTGGCAGACAGGTCTGGGATTTGGCAGATTCTTTAGAAATGTCTTGATGGCCTAAGAGAGTTAAACCGCAAACACGTCGCTTCTGGTGAGGACACACCACATTAACTGAAGTCTGTGTCACCAAAGCCACCGCTGGGACGCAATCTGTGGGGCGCCTGGGTGGCTCAGTCAATTAAAAGTGTCCGACTTTGGCTCAGGTCACAGTCTCACGATCTGTGGGTTCAAGCCCCGCATCAGGCTCTGTGCTGACAGCTCAGAGCCTGGAGCCTGCTTCAGATGCTCCCTCTCTCTCTGTCCTTCCCCCACTCACGCTCTCTCTCTCAAAAATGAATAAACATTAAAAAAAAATTTAATAAAAAAAAATTTAAAGATGCAATTTGTTTCTGTCACTAAGATGGTGACAAAAGTTACGGTCATTTTCACACGATAGCTCAAAAACTTTCTGACAGATGATCGTCTTAAGTCTTACTGTTTACAGATGATAAGAACATTCAAGGACTGGGGCACCTGGGTGGCTCAGTCGGTTAAGTGCCCAACTTCAGCTCAGGTCATGATCTCATGTTTCCTGGGTTTGAGCCCCACATCAGGCTCTGTACTGACAGCTCAGAGCCTGGAGCCTGCTTTGGATTCCGTGTCTCCTTCTCTCTGCCCCTCCCCTGCTTGCACTCTCAAAACTAAATAAACATTTAAAAAAAACAAAAAACCACTCAAGGACTGAAGGTGGAGCTGTGATTTTACTGGAAGGTATCAGGGAACGAAGGAAAAAACAAAACAAAACAAACAAAAAACAAGTCCTGAATCGTACCAGCTGGGTGTGGACCCCTGTAAGTTCAGCGCTCATTTATTCATCTACTCATCACTCACTAAAGAAATAATTCTATCTCCAAAGGCAAAGAAAATGAAATAACTGTCCCAGTGGCAGAACTGAGACCTGAACTCCGGCAGTCAGAGGCCAGGTCCTGTGAGTTCCACCGCCTCCTCGCATGGGGACTCAATAGTCAAAGGACAGCACGGGGCACACAGCTCTGCTGGGTCACAGGAAGGCCAGCAGCATCCAGCCGACACAACCACCTCGCATCTTTGTGTTTCAAACAGCTTATTTATAAAACAAGGGGGGAAAAGTCAGTTTCTACTCCACCAGGATCACGGACCTATGAATGCCCGGGTCTCTAAATCACATAAAAGGACCTTATGCAGGATGGGCAGTACAAGCTATTTACTCTAGGCTATCAAAATAGACAGCTGTAAATTTGATCTATGGATAAAAGAGAAAAGTGGCCGTGATTTCCCTGGCACATCCCCACTGTGACACATTACTGCACGGAGGGTACAAGATCTGTAGGAACCGCTCAGGACACGCTCTCACCAGGTCACCTGCCCTAACCACTGTCAGGTCTTCACCCATACCCTCTCCTCATTTAGCTGTACCTGCTATCTAGCATTTAATTAAGCTTACCAATGTCTTTCTGGTCTGGAAAAGATTTACAGTGCTCAGTAGAAGCCTCTGATACATATGGAATATTTTCTTCATTACTTGAATTAAAAACTAAATGAAAGATAAGACGTAGACTCTTGCCAATGAATTCTAGGATGCTACAGCCTTAGAGAATTCCCAAGGCCTTGGGCTTTCCAGATTAAAAATAAAAAAAAAACTGATAAGCATAAATTAGACATGAGTAATGAGGCCAGGAAATCAGAGACTTCTCATAAAGTAAATCTCAGAATAATAATTAGTGACTTAAAGGTTCAAATTATCACCTCCCTTCTTGGCCCTTAGTTACACGATATTACTAGCTCTCATTTTATTCTTCACTGAAACAGAAAATAATGCCAGCTTTTCTTTCTGCAAAAGCTTACATATTAATGACTTGGGTATTTGGGAAATATGAAGATTCCATAAAAATGCTAAGTAATTCCAAGGAAACCAAACCCGAAGCCCATCTCTCACTCAAAGGCTGACTTGAAGGGGTCTTCCCGGGTTGTCACCGCTCCTTCCCTGCCTGGGGGGGGGACCCTGTGCACACCCACGGGGCCGGGCTGCACCCTGCAGGGTCCACCCCACCCACATCCCATCTCCAACCCCAGTGCCCACCCACATGACAAGCATCTCCACTCACCGAGAGTAAGGCTAGTGTGTTTGAAAATTATTTTTATAATTAGACTCGCCCTGAAAAGGGGTCGAGATGAAAATGGATACAACACCAGATTTTCTGAGAAAGCTCATTCAACCCCATCTCCCTCGAGAAATCTCTAACGTGACAAGTTTACCAATGGTTTTAACGTCACTCTTACAAGATTTACAAAGGGGGGCTATTCTATAGAAAGCAATACAAACAATACAGATGTACATTTACACCTGCAAAAGTAGATATACACGCAAACACACTGGACTTCAAGCCTCTGACGTTCCATTTAAATACAGTTAGAGGGGCGCCTGGGTGGCGCAGTCGGTTAAGCGTCCGACTTCAGCCAGGTCACGATCTCGCGGTCCGTGAGTTCGAGCCCCGCGTCAGGCTCTGGGCTGATGGCTCGGAGCCTGGAGCCTGTTTCCGATTCTGTGTCTCCCTCTCTCTCTGCCCCTCCCCCGTTCATGCTCTGTTTCTCTCTGTCCCAAAAATAAATAAAAAACGTGGAAAAATAAATAAATAGATAGATAGATAGATAGATAAATAAATAAATAAATAAATAAATACAGTTAGATACGAAGTCCTGTAGTGAACTTTACCACGTGGGTCACACAGGGCCTCGTGGAATTTTGAAAATAACACACTGACGTTCCAAAGTGAGATCACTGCTGAACAATGAATGAACCATCCACAATACTGAGTCAAAAAGTCAGATGAAATAGGACAAAAGTATTTCTGTTTGACGTAGTTGAATGCATCTGCCGCTGTCTCTACCCTGAGTGTCCAAGAGCAGCTGATTCACATGCACGATGCACTCCAAGAGAACTCCTACTGCTAGGGGTCCCGACACCCCTCTTCCTGATCACCATTAAGCCTGACCCTATGCGAGCTCCTGTTCTTAAACCTGGAAGGCATTTCACCTTGCTTACTCCACAGACTAACCAAAACAGGCCCCGCGGCTTGTGTCGAAGAGACAGGGGAGAACTGACGGTCCCTGGGCGCCTCCTGTGTACCAGACACCACCAGCCCTCTGACCATCACCTCACTCGGTGGTCCTGGACACCCTGCAGGGGTGCTGCTGCGCCCGGAACACAGGCAGGAATGGTTTGGGACCGTCAGGCCAAAACGTCGCTTGCCACTGTGGTTGAGGAGCCCTTCTACAAAGGACTGCAAATGAAAGCACCGGGTAAGAGTGAGCTCAGTTTACCTTCTGCACCTCCATGACATACTGGGCCACCATAAAGGGGGAGAACACCGTGAACTCTTCGGCCCGCGACGCGATGTGGCTGTACATCCTTGCCACCAGGCGGGCACACTCTAGGACCACCGACAGGCCATCTGTGCTTCCTGTGGAAGGAAAGTGTTTCCAAACCAGATTAGTCCAAAACGCGGGCGTTTTGACCCTTCTAATGTTAAACATTTAACACAGCTGAAAATTATTCAAGTCTTCCCTTTTTTCCAAGACTCTTTAATTGGCTTATTTTGCAGACAGAATGAGGGAGACAATATATCCAAATATTTATATCATGAAGGAAAGAACACGTAACATAGTCAAGAGTATGTGGGTTTGTTTTTTAAGAAGCCTAGAACAATCAAGATTTTTTGAATGAAATCTGACTGCTATTGTATTTAAAAAGGAGATGGGGGTCTATAAGTAAAGTATAAATTGAAAAATTATCTTTAAAAAACACTGTTTTGACATCATACCATTTTAAAGATCAGATGGCTTCCTTAATTATGCCTTTGCCTGCTTATGTTTCAGAAATTGTGTAGGCAGATAGATATAAGACTCAGCTATCATTACTAGAGATCTTCCTATCATCCCTGATTCACTTTCGATTTCCTAGTTCTTTCCACCCTATGGTGCCAGGACCCCCAGGCCTTAACAAACTACTCTCAAGCGTTCTAACAACCTACCATGTCCCCAAGGCCCTGGTCACACCCGCTCCCCCAGGCCTTCACAATAGAGCCAGGTGGGGAACCCCAACACATGCCAGAATGCCTTCCCCAACTTCCATTCAACAAGAAATATACCCATTTTTATAAAACTCTAGAAGCCACGAACAAATCTACAGCGACAAACAGATCAGTGGTTGGTAGGGGCAGAGGCCAGAGCAGGAATAGTCTACAAGAGGACTGTTCTGGGGACGATGCAAATACTCTGTATTTTGATTGTGTTTACCTATCAAAACTCATTCAGGACACCTGGGTGGCTTGGTCGGTTCAGTGTCTGACTCTGGATTTTGGCTCAGGTCATGATCTCACAGTTTGTGGGATCGAGCCCCGTGTCAAGCCCACTTGGGATGCTCTCTCTCCCTCTCTCTGCCCCTGCTCCACTTGTGTGCACTCTCTCTCTCAAAACAAAACCTCATGCATTTGTATACTTTAAACAGATGCAGCCTGTTACACTTATTTTACGACTCAATAAACTTGAGTTTTAGAATGCACAATGCCTTTTTTAAAACCTTGTTTATATGTACAAACATCTTGAGTTTTTTCTAGATACAATGTAACTTTATGAAATTATGTACATTTCTTCAAGTTTGAGAGAGAGAGAGAGAGAGGGAGAGGGAGAGAGAGTGCATGAGGGCGTGCACGCATACACGCATAGTGGGGGAGGGAGGGGCAGAGAGGGAGAATCTCAAGCAGGCTCCACGCTGTCAGCACAGAGCCCAATGCGGGGCTTGATCCCATGGCTGTGAGATCATGACCTGAGCCGAAATCAAGAGTTGGACCCTTAACCGACTGAACCTCACAGGTACCCCCAAGTTATGTAAATTTCTAACATTCACTGGACACTTCAACACAAACATACTTTAATGAAGCACTTGAATATCTACTACATACCGTTTCTTCCCTGTTTTCCCATGGCTCAGTACACATCCAGTTCACGTGAATACCTGGCGTGAATCATTTCAGCCACAGATTTCACACGTGGTTATCGCAAAGAGTGCATTGGATGCCAACAAGAACAGAGTACGTAGTTAAAATTCTACTTGGATAATCTGTGAGCACATCAGAGAACCGGGTCTTGGGAGATGGGAGGTCACTGAGCCGCACCAGCACAGACGTGGCAGAGCCACGCTCATGACCATGTCCCACGCCCCTCAGAACACAGGACAAAGGACACATTTTCAACCACACGCAGGGCACGCCCGAGGCAGTGTGTGCCCAGGGCTCTGCTCCCCCAATGCTCAGCCAGGGGTGGAACAGGGCCTTCCTGACACTGCCATTTCCCATCTCCTGTGCAGGCGGATGTCACTAGTAAAACAGGGGTTCTTCCTGCTGTGCTCAATCATGACTCCGGGGGCCCTGACACAGCGCCGCAGTTAGCCACCACCAACGGACCAAGGCTAGCACGGGAGACGGAACCCGTTTCCCAATCCTGCTCCTAAACACTCTCACAGTATCACACTGACACCAACATTACGTGGCTCCGCACCAGGCTGGGAGAAAGCACAACACCTCGTTATGCCACCGACTTATCTCAAAACCAGGCAGAATAACCTCGGGAATTACATGCCGGCAGACCTCTTCTCTCTTCTCAACAGTTACTGAAATCTACCAGTCTGAACCCACGAACCCATTCAAGTGACTCACACTGGAGGGGGAGGAGCTGAGTACCATTCATTTGTTCCTAGTCCGTCTACAACTGCGGCCCCAGGGTCTTCCCTGACACCCTGAGTTTGAGAGCCCTCTTTTGTAGTTCCAGAGCATTCCACCAGGTACCCACTCCTTGTGCTTAGCAGCACCTCGAATGCAAGGAGGCTGTTCCACACTATGCAAATTTGAAATAGCACAATACAGACTGCCTCAATTTATATGCAAATTTTTAAATAATGAGAATCTCCCCCAATTAGAAAGTTAGCAAGAACCAACAACCTTCAAGGCTGACGACAAGCTGTACACGTCATTTGTGCTGTCACCGTGTGGCAGTTCGCTTCAGCGGCGAACACAGCCCTGCCACAACAAGCTGAAACGGTGACCTGCCCGACCCCATCCCTCTAATAAAATGGAGCAGCTCTGTAAATGCCTGTTCTTTTTCAGCTTCCCCATCAAACTGGGGACTCCTCCAGGGCAAGAATGGGATTGTACTCACTTTACATCCCCCTGGCCGCAAACACTTCTTGAATCTAGATGCTTTTCTTTTTCCCAGAAAAAGAACTATTTCAATTAAATCACAAATGCACTCACTGCTTTGGACACAGCAATAAATAAATAAATAAATAAATAAATAAATAAACAAACAAACAAACAAATAAATAAACAAATAAATAAATAAATGTGACAGCTTGAAATTTTAAAACACTATTTGAAGTATTCATCTGCTGATCTGAATGTTTCTTATTTAAACTCAACTGGGTGAGGGGCACCTGGAGAGCTCAGTCAACAGTTAAGTGTCCGACTTCGGCTCAAGGCATGACCTCATGGTTCGTGAGTTCAAGCCCCACATTGGGCTCTGTGCCGACAGTTCAGAGCCTGGAGCCAGCTTTGGATTCTGTGTCTCCCTCTCTCTCTGCCCCTCCCCCACTCACACTCGTCTCTCTCAAAAATAAGACATTTAAAAAAAAGTTTTAACTCAACCTGGTGGTTTTACTTTCAATAACATAGGAAACCAGAGACACCACAAGATAAACACATTTGAAATCATGTATCTGATACTGTTACTTTGACATTTACCTTTGTCTTTCTGCCTCCCTTCGTGCATAACTGAAAACACCAATCTATTAAAACAGTTCAAGAAAGAAGGGATGGCTTTCAGCATTACCTGGAATAATAGACAAAAGAATATAAACACATGTAAGTAACTGTTTATTTCAAGTTCTACTTTAAAGGTGCTCATATTTATTTCCTTTTTTGTTTGTTTCTTGAGACAGAGCACACAACTGAGTGAGGGGACAGGAAGAAGGGACAGAGAGAGGGAGAGAGGGAGAGGGAGAGAGAGAGAGAGAGAGGGAGAGAGAGAGGGAGAGAGAGAGGGAGGGAGAGAGGGAGGGAGAGAGGGAGGGAGAGAGGGAGGGAGAGAGGGAGGGAGAGAGGGAGGGAGAGAGGGAGGGAGAGAGGGAGGGAGAGAGGGAGGGAGGGGGAGAGAGTGCAGAGCCCAAAGCAGGACTCGAGCTCACCCAAAGCAGGACTGGCACTCATGAACTGTGAGATCATGACCTGAGCCGAAGTAGGATGCTTAACCAACTGTGCCACTCAGGTGCTCCTGATTTATTTCCTTCTTACCCGTGTCTATCAGGATGCTCAAAAGAGTGTGGCTACCTCTTTTTTGCTTGCTTCCGGGGGAAATCGCTCACCCACCTTGACTCTTTAGCATTTGTTTTAATGGTTTGGGATAGGGTTTCTGTGCCTCAAAACTTTAGGAGTCTAACGGGGTGATCACCGTTTAGAATTTGCTCAATCTGTGTCTGTTATCGTAAACCGTTACTAATGCACTCTGGAAATGGGTAAAAGAAACAATAGCCAACATATTCAAATATAACTGCACTAGAAGGAGATGACATAGAGCAAATCCATTTAAAATAAGGATCATAACTTCTCATTTTTTAGTGATGAAGAGGTCTGGCTAGAAAGCTATCTTGAAAAATGATACAAAAATTTTAATTTTTTTTTTCTTTTTTTTGAGGGTAGGGGGTAGAGGGCAGAGAGAATCTTAAGCAGGCACAGAGCCAGCTCAGGCCTTGATCTCACAACCATGAGATCATGATGAGCTGAAATCAAGAGTTGGATGCCGTGGATGGAACTAGAGGGTATTATGCTAAGCAAAATGAGTCAAGTCAGAGAAAGATAAATGCCATACGACTTCAGTCAAATGAGGACTTTAAGACACAGAACAGATGAACACAAGGGAAGAGAAGCAAAAATAATATAAAAACAGGGAGGGGGACAAAACAGAAGAGACTCATAAATATGAAGAACAAACTGAGGGTTACTGGAGGGGTTGTGGGAGGAGGGACGGGCTAAATGGGTAAGGGGCACTAAGGAATCTACTCCTGAAATCATTGTTGCACTATATGCTAACTAATTTGGAGGTAAATTTTAAAAAAATAAAATTAAAAAAAGAAAGAGTTGGATGCTTAACCAACTGAGCTACCCAGGAGCCCCTATATTCAACCACTTTTAGATCGTGAGCAAAACAACACGCTATCTCATAAAGCGACCATACGCTGCATGAGACTACTTAAATGAAGTAAAATAAAAATTCATTTCCTAGTCATACAGCTCCTAGGCCACATTTCAAGTGGTCAGGACACGCGTGGCCCCTGACTGCTGTGAACAATGCAGATACAGACCATGCCCCACAGTGCTTCAAAGATCTACGGGACATCACCGCTCTTTTCTCAGAATTCTTAGAATGAGCAAGAGTGAATCAAGTGTTGGGATTTTTTTCCTTTGGTATTAATTTATCCAACCAAATTCTTGACAGCATAACATCCCGTTCTTTACATCAAATTACTGACCTCACAGCATGCGCAGAAAGAACTCGTTTTTGCACAAGTATTCCAGAGCTTCATCAAACTTCCCAAGGACCCCTCATAATCCTCTATCATACTGATTAAAAGCACACGGAGCCAGAGCCAGACTGAGTTCACACCCTGGCTTAATATGGCACCAGCTGCTGACCGGTCTGCTGGGCACTCTGGCTGAGGTGGCCTTATGCTGTCCCCTTGAGATTCACCTACGCAGACGCTAGCCTGGTGCTTTTGTCAACTCAACCATGCACATGGCCGACGGTGTGGTCACGCGCCATGTGGGCCCCGTCCCCCACCCTAACCCGAAGGCAGTGAGTGAGAGCCACTATCATCGGTCACATCACTCTGGATTGCGACACACCGTTATCCCTGTCAATTTTCTCCTTTCATTAAATGGTCTAATTCCGCTACGTGATCATTTGTTAATGGTTCCGCGGGAGGTTCCCACAGCTTTCTAATATTGCTTTTCATCAACTGCATGGAATCCTACATCTTTTGCGAGATCAGCAATTCCAGCTTATAACTGATTTGTACTATGTGTATGCCATACGGTCACATAAAAAAAAATCTAACCACCAGCAGAGAGATCTAAAACAAAATGCTCACAAGACAGCCGGGGACAAAGGCAATTGTTCAGTGGGGAAGGGCTGGAGTAAGGCCCAACGTCACGAGTGCTTAGTCTACCAGAGAACTTTTTTTATTTTTATTTATTTATTTATTTATTTTTTTTTTTTTTTAATGTTTATTTATTTTTGAGACAGAGAGAGACAGAGCATGAATGGGGGAGGGTCAGAGAGAGGGAGACACAGAATTGAAACAGGCTCCGGGCTCTGAGCTGTCAGCACAGGGGCCCGATGCGGGGCTCGAACTCACGGACCGCGAGATCGTGACCTGAGCCGAAGTCGGCGCTCAACCGACTGAGCCACCCAGGCGCCCCCAGAGAACTTTTTTTAAAAAACTACATTGCTCTCAGGTCTCTAACTCGAGGACATGAAAACACTTAAAAATATTTGCCTGTGTCTGTGTCTATGTGTACACAGCGTATCTGTAAGTTCCCACACATCCCATGGATTAGCACTGGTGCACTGGGAAAAACACAGGCCAGAGAATCAATAATCCTGTAGCTAAGATTTAGACTCAGCTGGGTGACTTTGGCCAAATCCCTTAGCAGCTCCCAGCCTCAGTTCCTTTACCAATAGAATGAACTCCCATCTACTTTACACGCTTGCTGTAAGGGTGAAGTGAGACACAGAGCAAATGTTCAGTACAGGTCGGCTGAACTGGAATCTTTTCTATGGGACATTTAGTTTAATTTCAAAGGTGGTATACTATAAAACTGGAACTCCGGATGCCTCACTCCCTACACCCATCTGAGTCACAAACCTGTAAAGAGACCTAAGCAAGTGAGTGACATTTAGATATGCAACCTGCAAAAAGAGAATAATTTGTAACGAGCTTCCTTAAATAGCTAGTACACAAACGCCGTTCCAAGCGTCAGACCCAACAAAGATGAAACTCAAACAGCCTGGTGTGAAGATCCAACATTTTTGTGCCTGAGAAACCACTGTGTCCCTGGAAAGTACCGGAATTCAGAAGTTTGCTTAGCAGGTCACCATTTTTATCGTCCTCCCGCAGTGGGGCTCTCTCTTGCTGCTTTTCTGCCGCCTGGCACCCTGCCCCACCTCCTCACCTTCGGGTGACACTGCAGGATGGAAAAGAGCACGTTGTGCGTCCTCAGGAAGATGCTCCCATACTCAGGGGGCTTCAGGTGGTCCAAGGGCACGGTGAGCAGGACGCTGAAGGCCAGGCTGACGTGGTGCGGGTTGCCGATGGTCCCCTCCCCCCGTCGCAGCAAGGCTGCGAGCACGTCCAAAATGGACTCCACCACCGCCAGGGGCACAGTCTGCTCCCGACAAGCCTCTCGGTTTTGCAGCTACAGAAAAAGACGGAAGAAAGGAGAGAAAATGAAGGTGATTCTCTACAGAGAAAATACAACAAGTGAAGTAGACGGAGGTAAGAACTAAAGCGACAGCGGTAAGAATGTCCAAAATGAACTGATATGGTCAGAGGCACCCTTCTGAGGAGACCAGGAGCCCAGTGTTCCATCTCCAACGGCGACCCACGGTGGGACTCTTTGTTGGACTCATCGACCACAAAGAGAACTAATCCCTTATAAGGACTGACTCCTCCAATTTGTCAGAACAAGGAAACTTCACACCAGATACACCTAATAATATTTTCCCAAAAAGATCAATAGTTCTACGTATCTTTAAATTAAAGTTTCTTTGTTACATATCTTAAAAATCAGCTCCAGGGGGCGCCTGGGTGGCTCAGTTGGTTAAGCATCCGACTTCAGCTCAGGTCACGATCTCACGGTCCGTGAGTTCGAGCCCCGCGTCGGGCTCTGGGCTGACGGCTCAGAGCCTGGAGCCTGCTTCAGATTCTGTGTCTCCCTCTCTCTCTGACCCTCCCCCATTAATGCTCTGTCTCTCTCTGTCTCAAAAATAAATAAAACGTTAAAAAAAAAAAAATTAAAAAAAAAAATCAGCTCCAGATGTTTGATTATTGTTCTAGAGAATAAAGAGAATGGACTCAAAATGATGAGGGGCAACTCAAGGTCTGACCTACGTAAGCTGGGAGAGCTCACCAGTGACCCTCTTCCTCACACTGCCATGTGAGGCCCTGCTGGGGCCTCTCACAGCGCCCATCTGCCTGGGGACACCGGCTGTGCTGACTTCACGCCGTTAGATTTACAAGCGTGCATATTAATGCAGCCCTACTGTGCACAGCACCAACACTGACCGTGCACCGCACGAGCCCCTCTTCCCTCCAGCCGTCACTCTCCCTCCTGGTCCCCACTACACGCACTGGGGAAAGATGAGGGTCACCCACCAAATGCAGCTTCCCAGGAAAACGAAGAAGCAACAGACCAGAACCCAGAACATTAAGTCCACTCCTTAGGTCCTTCTGCCCTGAGAATGTGCTAACCCAAGCCAATTCTCTCAGGCAGCACAAGAGACTTACAGAGGGTGATGATGTTGAAACAGATATGGCTCTTTTGAACCCCAGTGCAAGGATAGTGACTGGAGACTCTAGAGGGCAGAAACACTGGGACAGTCCCAATCGAGATGAGGGTTTTGTGCTGGTCAAACAGAAAGTCATGGGACTGCCCCACGTGTCCACCAGGTGCCAAAATCTAACAATCGGGTGCGACTGTGACAATAATCTATCTGCAACACTACTATCCCATTCTATAAAGCCACTTTCCTCTCACTGTATCACACACTGTAAATGTACACACACCCCTGCAAATGAATGAATGCACTAAACTGACCCCAGAATTTGTGGGGACAAAAGAAAGTCCCACAATTCCTTCTCATCTCATCTACTTTAAACAGGCTTCCACAGGAGCCCCATCTGATCGCCGCGTGCCTTCCTGTACCGCCCGCTGAATGCTGCCCGAGGCTCCCCGACACGCCTGCACACCGCCGCTGCACCCCATCTGCAGGGGACACACAACAGCACGGACGGCACGGGCACGGACAGAAAACCGCTCTGCCGGCAGCTGTCTTCAGGACGCGGCGCCCAGAAACACACTCTGCATAAAGCCAGAGACGGCAGAAGCCAAAACGCGGCCTACAGGAACAGGGGTGAAGAGTCAGAGGGCATGACCCAGGGGGACTCACAGTCAGAGCCGTGACTATCTGGGGGCTCGCACACCAGAACAGACTCGCTTTCTCTCCGCCGAGTGGGCAGCTCAGGAGCAACTTGATCAGTGTGATGGCTGACAAAGTGGCCTGAGGGGGGAAAAAACACAAAGTTAGCAGAAACGGCCAGCTCTCTCCTAACAAGTCTATCTTGGGAAGAAGCCGGGTCACGGGCGCTGAAGAGATACAGCAGGGCCCGTTAGCACCCCGGTGTCACGGGCATGGACCAGACCTGGTTTAAGGCTAAATCCTGAGGGGGAGGGCCTTTCCACCCTCAAGCAATCAGGAAATAAAGAAGATGAGCCCAACTGTGGCAAAGTAGAGGCCTTTGCAGTAGCATCTCACTAAACCAAGCAGGCAAAGGCACCAAGAGAGTAAAATAAACAAGGCCACAGATCGGTGCAGCAACCTAATTACACAGACCTCGTCTCGTCCAGATGTTGTGGAAAGAGGCAACGAGCCGTAAGTCACCTGTACAAGAATCGTATGTGTTCCTGGGGAAAAGGAGGAGCCAGGGGAAAACACGGACACAGTGAAACCATTAGATTAGGTGCTACGATTACAGGTGATGGTGTTAAACCAGGAGAAGGAACTCTGTGGGAAAGGAACTCACTTTAGCGAGTGCCTATGTCAACAAACATCTGACCCTAGGCTGGCATTTTACACCATCGATTTCAGACTCATGCCGGCCCTTCCTCCCCTAACCCCGCGGCCCCACAAACCCATACAATTCTGGCCTCTGCCCTTTGCTCTCCCTCTCCCTCTCTCAAGCCCTGACCAGCCACGCCTACACACTGCCTCACCCGGAGGTAGCCCCGCCCCCTGCCCCCGCTCATCTTCTCTATTTCCTGATTGCTTGAGGATGGAAAGGGCCTCACCCTCTCTCCCACCCACCTGTACCCACCAGGGGCCTGCCCACTGGCGCCTCCCTCGCTGTCCACCTTCTCACACCCACACAACCTCCGCCCTGCTGCGCACACAACACCCTCCTCCCTGTCTCCATAGCAACGTCCCCCCCAGCCAAATCCTCTCTGGCCCTGAATGCTCAGCCTCCAGTCTTGCTTCCTCTGTAAACCAGCCTCTGACTGAGACTGACCCTTCTCAACGCTGGGGCCCAATCATGCTGCACATGCACACGATGGAAACTTCCAGAGGGGCAAGTGCCACGGCCACATAGCAGTGGCCCTGGTCCAGCCTGGGCCTCTTGCTCACGCACGAGAGACGTGAGCTCTCCCGCTGCCCCTCTGTGGCCTCAATTACCCTCTCCAGCTCTCTTCCCATCCAAATCAAAACCGAAGCCAGTGTGCTGATTACAACCACAAGTCAAGAAGCCACTCATGAGGCAGAGAAAGCTCAGAACCAGAAGGCATGGGCTGCACGGCTGGCTCTGTGGCATTCTTCCTCCTGTGCGAGCAGGGACAGCTGACCAGTCCAGTGCACACGGCTGTTTGGCAGAAATTCCAGCACGTAAGCTCCATGCAGAGGCTCTCCAAAATATGTGATGCCAAATGCAAATGCAGGGCTCCATTAGCAACCACCAAATACACAAAGTGCAAAGGACTGCAGGGCAGCTTGCCGATCAGAGCGATTCTCAAACAGGATCGGGCCCATGTGACCGAATCAGTTTTTAAACAGTATGACGGGAGATGTCTTAAGCAAAGAATGAGCAGAATTTAGCTTTTTTATATGCCAAAATTACGAGGATGCTACGTTTAATATTTCATATGATAGCACACAGAGTTGTACTTTGAAAAAGTTCCCCTTTGGAAAATAAGGCCCCTTACACTAAGGCCCCAGGCCTCTCTGCAGGCCACGGTTCCCTCCATAAAACCCCCTGGCCCAGTCTCTACCAGGTAGATTTTGCGTGTTCATTTCCAGGGGTGATACCACAACTCGAATAAGTTTTCCCCTTCGAGCGGATTATCATTTATGCCCCTGCCATACAAGGCAGAACGGGTACCCACCTGCACATCTCCTTTCCACACGTTACTGACGTCTAATCCTTGCAGAACATACCGCATCACCATGCTCAAGTCCTCTGTCGTCCCAACTTCTAACATTTGGGTCAACAAGGCTCCCAAATGAGGCTCCAAGTCCTGAATTATCTGACCCGAAACTGCAGGATCTGTGCGGAAAAGAAACCCAAACGGCTAAGATATGACAGGAAAGGGGCGGGTGAAATACACCAGAATAACCACATGATGGAACAGGGTCCCAGCCGGTGAAAGTCACCATTTGAGGGGTGTGGAAATACTCGCGGGGCGTGTGGCACAGTGTGACCGCGCTCTCCCGCACACGGCTGACCTGTGCAGAGCACACACAGCACGGGGGGTCGAGGACGACAGCGGTTAGCAGTGCTTCACGCTGGACTCTGCACGCGGGTGACTGCTACTTTCTCTACGCGCTTTTCGACGTTCCTTGCACGGGCAAACCTCAGAGATACGACAGGATTGGCTCCAGATCACCGCCAGGAAGCAAGGGTCGCAATCAAGTGAATCCAATGAATTTTCTGGTTTCGCGGCACAGATAAAAATTATGTTTCCGCTATGCTGTCGTCTATTTGGTGGACAACACCATTACGTCCAAAATGCGATGCACATACCTTCATTTAAAAATACTTTTTCCGTGAGGCACCCAGGTGGCTCAGTCGCTTAGGCGTCTCACTTGGGCCCAGGTCATGATCTCACGGTTCATGGGTTTGAGCCCCGCGTCGGGCTCTGTGCTGACAGCTCAGAGCCTGGAGCCTGTTTCAGATTCTGTGTCACCCTCTCTCTGCCCCTCCCCCACTTGCACTCTGCCTCTCTCTCTCTCTCTCTCTCAAAATTAAATACGCATAAAAAAATATTAAAATAAATAGATAAAAATATTTTTGGGGTGCCTGGGTGGCTCAGTTGGTTGAGCATCTGGCTTCGGCTCAGGTCATGATCTCAGGGTTCCTGAGTTTGAGCCCCGTGTCGGGCTCTGTGTTAACAGCTCTGAGTCTGGAGCCTGCTTCGGATTCTGTGTTTCCCTCTCTCTCTGCCCATCCCCCACTCATACTTTGTCTCTCTCTGTCTCTCAAAAAATAAATAAATGTTAAAAAAAAATTTTAAAAAATACTTTTTTGCTAAAAAATGCTAACCACCATCTGAGCTTTCAGTGAGTCATAATCACTGATCACAGATCATCATAACAAATGTAACAACAAAATAAGTTTGAAATATTGCAAGATTTACCAAAATGTGACAGTCATGAAGTGAGCAAATGCTGTTGGAAAAACGGTGCCAACAGACTTGCTCAAGCAAGGTTGCCACAAACCTGCACACTATGAAAAATGGGAGTATCTGTGAAGTTCAATTAAGAAAACCGCAATGAGGGAGGGCGCCTGGGTGGCTCAGTAGGTTGGGCATCCAACTTCAGCTCAGGTCATGATCTTGCAGCTCCTGAGTTCAAGCCCCACATTGGGCTCTGTGCTGGCAGCTTAGAGCCTGTAGCCTGCTTCAGTTTGTCTCTCTTTCTCTCTGTCCCTCCACCGCTTATGATCTCTCTCTCTCTCTCTCAATATGAATAAACATTTAAAAAAAATTTTTTTTTTAAGAAAAGTGCAATGACGGGGGGTGCCTGGGGGGGGCTTAGTCGGTTAAGCGTCCGACTTCGGCTCAGGTCATGATCTCTCCATCTGTGAGTTAGAGCCCTGCATCAGGATCTGTGCTGCTGAGAGCTCAGAGCCTGGAGCCTGCTTCAGCTTCTGTGTCTCCCTCTCTCTCTCTGCCCCTCCCCCACTCATGCTCTGTGTGTGTGTGTGTGTCTCTCTCTCTCAAAAATAAATAAATGTTAAAAAAAAAAAAAAAAAAAGAAAAGTGCCATGAAACAAGGTGTTCCCATATTCTTTTACAAAATCAGTAGGGACACAGGAGCGGCATGGCACTTTTAGAGACATGAAAAGAACTCCAAACTTCCGGGTCTGCCTGTCGCAATCATCAGGCTGCTTCCCACTTAACGTGGGAAGGCCTTCTGATGTCGCCACGGCAGACTGGCCCCCCAGGTCAGGGCATTCAAGGCCCTCTATAATCTGAACCCAGCCTACCTTCCCAGCCACATTTGGCTCACAGACTATTCCACATTGCCAGAATACTTTCCCAGTCTTCGCTCACTACATAAGCATCAGGGGTGGAGGGGACCACAGGCTTTGATGGATAAAGACCTCAGCCCCAGCATCCAACAAGGTGTAAGATCCTGGACCCCTGAGCTCTCCGAACCTCCATTCCCTCACCAGTGAAATGGGCAGAACCGCACCAACTCCTGTGGTTGGCAAATGAAGGAAAGAGCAGCGCGGGGCATCTGCCGTGCGGAGGGCTCGGCATCAGCACCCCCACCGTCTCCGCCTACCCCACCTACTCTTCGAAGTCCACTGCTTTCTGACGGCTTGCCCGCACACGCTCTAACCCACGGTCCCCAGGTCCGGGGTCCCAGAGAACGCTGCACCGTTCTGCGATCTGTGTGAACACCTGCTTACTTGATTACGCAGGTCAAAATCAACACTGCAGGGGCATGGGGGTGGCACAGTCGGTTAATCGTTCGACTTTTGGTTTCAGTTCCAGTCATGATCTCACGGTTCGTGAAATCGAGCCCCGCAGAGGGCCCTGCACCGACCAGTGGAGTCTGCTTGGGATTCTCTCTCTCTGCCCCTCCCTTGTGCGCACCCGCATTCTCTCTCTCTCAAAACAAATAAACTTAAAAAAAAAAAAAAAAAAATCAACACCGCATTCATCTCCAGAGTAGGATGTGGTTCCACGTGTGTATGGAGCATTTGTAAAAGCGACGGTTTCTCATAACTGAATTGAGGCAGCCCTCAGTAGGCACTCCTTCCAGACCTCTCACTCCAGTCCCTCTTCTAGACAAAGTCTAGCAGCTCAAGGAGAGGAGGCCCGGACCCAACAGCAACGCCTGAGCCTGCGGTCTGAGGGACAGTGGGGCAGGCGGCCTCGGTCCCCCGATTGCCACAACAGAGGCTCTGTCCCTGGGGTTCTAACCCTCAAGTCCAGGGACACACGGTCAGGACCTCGAGTCCCCCTCAGGTCGAGAGGGTTGGAGGGAAAGAGACACACACGATATTCTGTATAACAAAGGGGAAGAGGGGCCAGAGCTTCAGGCCACGCGCTACCATTTCTTGGATCACTCATTTAGGACACTGTAACCAGTGTTCGTCAAAGACTAAAATTCTAGCCTCCCCTAAGGTGAACACCGTTCCCTAAAAGAATCGCTGACAGAATAAGATAGAACATGTGACACCAAAGCCTTTTCAGTCAATCCACAATCGAGGCAGGGACAGAGAGGCTATTGAAAGGGAGACAACGGCAGTGTTATTCTGGCCTCAACACTCCAGTTCTGGCACTGGTCCGGGCGGCTCCGCTTCCTACAAGGTCCTACTAAACGCTTTTGTGTCTGATCACGCCTGCAGCCCCAGCTGCGGCTCCCTCCCGCCTGTCACAGCTTTTCCTCCAGCACACAGAAGTCGGCATGCCTTCTGGGGGCTACGCCCGGCCGACACGCTCCCCAGTCTCACCCCTAAGGACTACCCTAACTAACCCCGACCCTCGGTAACAAAACCAAAAGAAAACCAACCCACGCCAACCTGAAACAGAGACAGAGGTGGCCCTTCGACCTCGGGGACAGCAGCTATCAAATGCTTCTGCACACAGCCATTACGAGTTCTGTGGTCTTGACTGGCTGGCCCAGGAGGATGACATCAAACTAAAAGACCGTGAAGACAGCTAAGCTCCCACCCAATTAGCACCCGCAGCCCGATGATGGCCAGGCATCACACTGAGACCCAGGGGTAGAAGTTCACTGAACTGCCTTGAGGAATTTTATGAGGTTCCCTATAAATTATTTGCGGTTTTTTCTTTGACTTGGCTTAACGTCGCCTTCGGTTACTAACGATGGCAGTGGAGATTGGACACGGGGAAGCCTACCAAGAAGAATGAAATTTATGTTAACCATCAGGGCCAGGACAGATAAAAGGTAAAAAAGATAGAGAGTAACAGATTTCAAAACTATAAACCAGAACAATCCCCCAAATAAGTAAAAAGCTAAGATGTCAAACAACATACCTAGAAGGCCGCAATCTGTGTAGAAAACAGAACCGTGAGCTTTATACGGACAGAGACTGGACATAAGTTCCTGGGAGCAGGGCAGTGGGGGGATTTTCTCACTGCCCACAGCATGTACCTTCCACAGTGAACAGCTGCTCCACGGGAGGTGGGGGGGGGGGGGGGGGAGAGGGGCACTCACCTTGCTGGTGGCTTACCAGCTTTTACCAAAAGCTCTATGGTACAGAATTAGCTCAAGAGAAAATACCTTACCTGCCAGAACTTTCGTCACAGAATGAAACACAGAGGCAAAAACAGAATCCTTCTTGGGATGGAGTTCTGGGGCCAAAAAGAACAGAGTTAAAAACCGCATGGCCGCCTGGAAAGACTGCTGGTCTCCTGCAAGGGCCAGTAACCCTGACAGCAGTTGAGAGTAAACATTCTGGTAGAAGGCGGTATGGGAGGTCAGCATCTCGCCAGTCACTTGGGAACCCTGGGCCCCGTGCCTGGAGCGCTGGCCCACATCCGCCTCCAAGAGCGTGCTGACCGACGAGATGAAGGCGGAGGGAAGGTGCTGGCCCTGGGCCCCACGTGCCCAGCACAGTTGCAGCACGGCTCCTGTCTGGACAATGGCCTTCTGCAGCAGCTCAGGCAGCGCTTCTGAGGCCTCATGGTGCTGCCTCCGCTCTTTGACCAAAGGCCCCAGGACTTGGCACAACTTGGTTAGAGACACCAGAAGGAGCTGCTGGCCCAGAGGATTCTGGTTTTCCACCTGCTTGCCTGACGGTGCTTCGGTGGACAGTTTGCAGAGGAATGCAATGATTTTCCCAAAATTGAGCACCAGGCTGAGCTTCATCTGGATAAGCATCTGCAGTAGCTGTTCCAAGAATGTCCCTGTCAGTTGGAGGAATTCCAACCAGGAGGGGTCATCTGCAGCAACAGAAAATCTACTACTGGCTCTGAACGAGGAGGTCAGCATGATCTCGAAAATCTCACTGGCGTACATGGTCTTGAGGACTGAGCGGGCACCTTTCCCTCTCTGCAGGTGGCCAAGAAGCCGGTAGCAAGTCTTCAGAAACCTGAGGGTCAGTGAGGAGGGGCAGGAGCTCCCCAGCCTGGTGACGGCCACAGACAGTAACAGAAGAAAGTAATGCACGTGATAGGGAGTCGAGAGGTTGTCCAGTTGCAGAGCAGAAATAACTTCCAACAATCCCAGGATGCTCTCTAATTGTTCTCCCTCCAGCTGAATTGGGAAGCCACTCTGGACCAAGGATAGTAAGTTTTGGGCAGTTTCTCCTTTTGGTTCTACACCTTCGGGTCCAACTTTTGCAAATCTGTTTTCCCAAAGAGCCACACCCATGTGCTCCTTTTCAAAGAGCCAGGGCAGCTGCTGACTGAGAAGACTCGGGTCACCCTGGGCCCCAGAACACAGGATGCCCGCACAGCCTTCGGACAGGCGCATTAAGAAAGCAGAATGGAGGGGCTGCATTTCCGGAAAGAGAGGGCTGTGAAGGACGGCACTGGATATTCTTTCAAGTGTGAGGTCTGCCTCTTCTTCTGCTGAGACCTCCTGGGCTTTGCTCGTCGGTAAAGTCCTCAGCAGCACACTGGCCAGGGATCGCACATCATCCGGACAAAGATAGGATATTAAAATTGTGAGATTCGACACGATCAAGTGCCAGTGCGCTACAGGGTACGTGAGTGCACTCACTGTCCCCACCTGGCCATCCCAGGAGGCGGTCGTCCTCCGATTCAAGCTTTCTCTGCCAGACCCAAGAATGTAGGCAGCATCACGCCTCAGAGTGCAGAGAGCTTCCTCAGACCGGAAACTAGTTTGCATTAAAGTCCTTTTCATTTTCTGCAGGTAGAGCTGTTCTAAGCAATACCTGCTGAGAGAGTCAAACCGAGCCACAAACTTTTCTATCTTCTTCCAGTGGTGCGTTTCTACACCGGGGAGCAACGAGGGGAGGTTTGCGGTCTCCACAGCAATGTCCGTAAGAGCCCCAGACACAGAGCGATACTGGCTGCAGTTCATGCTGAGCATGGTGTCGACCTGCGCCCAAGTGTAAGAGAGCAGGAGTGCAGAGTCACTGACCTTCTGCAGCCAGAGCTCAAGCTCCGGGCCCGGGGGGTCCAGGAGAAGGTCCAGCAGGGGCTTCACGAGCTCCCGGAGCATCCTCTCCATGGTGCGCTGCATCCGCCTGATGACGGGCAGAGGCGTGCTGCCGTCCAGGCTCCTCATGTTGAACATGATGCAGTGCAGCAGTGAGCTCAGGGACAGCGACTTCAAGGCCATGTCGGCATCGCCCCGCAAATAAGGCAAGACCAAAGACTGGAACTTCTCCAGCACGAGCGACCACGTGTCCAAGATCTGACTCGGAGGCAACTCCAGGAGGCACTCGCAGAGCACCCGGGAGGGGCCCGCGGCCAGCACGGGCTGCCTCAGGGCCTCGGCGGCCGGGCGGCAGATCACCCCCAAAACCTCCTCAAACAGCCGTGGCACTTGTCGGAGCTTCGCGTAAGTCTGGAAGAGGGTGTGAAGAAGCGCCTCCTGTGCTTTCTTCGTTCGAGAGTCTGTCACTTCTGCATCAATCCAAGCTGAAGCCAACAGGTCGTCGAGGTCCGGCTCCAAAACCAGATGATTCAGAGACGTCAAAGCCTTGAGGCAGCGGAACCAGGCCGGCACGGACGCTTGTGAATGGTTTGTCAGCAGCTCGGCCAAACGGCGGTAAAAGCGGAACTGAGCCTCTCCGTGCCGGATCCTGTCGGCGGCGATGTTGTAGATACCGCTGTGGGCCACCGAGGTCAGCAGCCGTTCCACGACCAGCAGTTCTGAGGTCCAATCCGATGCGGCCAGGGCGGCCAGGTGCTCCTCCTGCAGCTGTGCGATCCTCAAGCAGCCGAACAGCCTGGGGAGCACCTGGAAGCAGAGGAGCTGATTCCCCTCCCTGAAGTAAGAGTCCAGAAAGAGCTTATACAGCAAGGCCACTGAGTTGGCTACAACGGCAGCATGCAGTGACGGTTCACAGTAGCCCGTCTCCACCAGCCTGGCAAGCACAGTGTCCGTAGGAGCGAGAACATTCTTCAGGGCCCCTATCTTCGCATCGCCTTGCTGCTGGTCCAAGAGCTCCTCCTTGTAAGACGAGAGCAACTCGGGCTGAAAGGCCCCACCTCGAAGCACGGCCTCAATCTGACTCTTCACATCCCGGCTCAGCGCCTGCCGCAGCTGGCCCTGGCCGGCCTGTGCCCACGGGCCCCCCGAGAGTAAGTGCCTCAGGACCAGGCAGGGCTGGAGCAAGTGCCCGGTCACCTCGCCAAAGGCTCGTCGTGGGTTGACTTGCTGCTGCTGGATCAAGAGGTAGCGACCAAGCGCCAGGTGAATGACTTCGAATAACTGGGCGACCCCGGCTCCTTCTGGCTGCCTACAGGCCAACCGGCACAGCTGGCTTAGCAGCGCCACTAACAGCTCCTGTCTAGCCGTGTAGATGACGGCGAGGGCGGGTGTCGAGAGGATGCCCTGGCAACAGCTCAGCACGGCACACGTACTTCTTTGGGATCCCAAAGGAGAGAAGTCAGCTATCCTCTCGTTTATGATCTGAGCGTTAAAAAAGCAAGAAAACTCATTACTACACCCACCCATACACAAGAAGAAGACAACTGAATCAGTATCTAAATCAACTTGACATTCGCTTACTGCGCCAAAGGACAGCAGAGTACCTGTTTTAAGTCCTTCACACAGCCATCTCCTACCAATATAAATTCAGAAAAGGGATCAGTGCCTTTGTAATTCTGCTGTCCCTTCTAAAGAGCTTGTTTTTCATAAGACTTGAACTCCAGAGATTACTTTTCCTTATATCCTAAGCCTGAAATTCAGCTTAGAAGTTATACGTGGATGGACAGTGGCTTTGGGCTATGATCCTACGGTCCGAAATACGTTTTTACAATTACACTTTATATTAAAAAAAAAAAAAAAAAAAAAAAAAAGCAAAAGGTACTCTTAAAAGAGAAAAGCAGAGGGGTGCCTGGCTCAGTTGGTTAAGCATCCGACTTCGGCTCAGGTCATAATCTCACGGTTTTTGAGTTCAAGCCCCGCGTCGGGCTCTTTGCTGACAGCTCGGAGCCTGGAGCCTGGAGCCTGCTTCGGATTCTGTGTCTCCCTCTCTTTCTGCCCCTCCCGTGCTCGCACTCACTCTCTCTCTCTCAAAAATAAACATAAAAAAAAGTTAAAAAAAAAAAAAAAAGGTCATCAGGGCCCCTGGGTGGTTCAGTGGGTTGAGTGTCTGACTCTTGATTTCGGCTCACGTCACAATCCCAGGGTCGTGGAATCAAGCCCTACGTCAGGTTCTGTGCTGAGTGTGGAGCCTGCTTAAGATTCATCCCCCTCCCCTTCCCGCCACCACCATCACTCTCCCCCGCTTGCTTGCTCACTCTTTAAAATCAATTAAGAAAAGGTAATCGACCACCACCCTGAAATAGTTCTAAGCTTCCCTTTAACATTAAATAACACAAAGTGCTTACCACAGTGTAGAGCATAGAAAACGCATTTGATAAGTATATTACTAAAATTCTAGTAATATTATTTCCTTCTTGTCTTTCTCTACCTTGATACTTCCTATATCTTGAATAATTAACCCCAAAATAAATGAGCCTACAGCATTAACAGAAATCAAGAGATGCACGTTAACACACACAAGATAACACAGGAAACAGATAATCACCTTGACTAGGGAAATCTGAAGGTTAATTGTCTTTCCATTCTTGAGGAGATTCTGCAGTTTTCTGCTGTGTAGAATATTATCTATATAGATCCAAAGCCTTTCAACAATGTCTTCCTTCAGTTCAAGTTTTTTCTTATAAAATGCAACCAATGACTGTCTTGCCCAATCAAGTAATACCTGAATTTGGAAGAAATATGCTCTGAAAATATATATTTTCTCACCAAGAAAGATGCTGAACATTTATAAGGATGTTCCACGTATAACCAAATCCAATTGCCAGAGAAAAAGCTGTCTTTTAAAACCTACCTTTAGTATTGAGGAGGGCACCTTTTGGGATGAGCACTGGGTGTTGTATGGAAACCAATTTGACAATAAACTTCATGTATTGAAAAAAAATAAAAAATTTAAAAAAATAAAATAAAACCTACCTTTAGTAATATTATTTTATATATAATAGAATGTCCTAGTAACTTAAAATGCTTATTATTATAAAAACAATAAAAAGAAAAACTAAGGGCACCTGGGTGGCTCAGTTGGTTGAGCGTCCAACTCTAGATTTCAGCCCAGGTCATGATCCCAGGGTCGGGCTCCGTGCTGAGAAGGGAGCCTGCTTGGGATTCTCTCTCTCTCCCCTTCTGCCCCTCTCCCCTGCTTGCTCACTCTCTCTCAAAAAAAAAATAAGTAAATAAATAAATAAATAAAATAATAAAAACAGAAAAAACTAATTTTGTCTTCATTTGAGGCCAATAAAAAGTTTCAAGTGAAACTCTAAACAGTTTCTTCTAACTCTTCTCGAGTTATGCTAAATTTCAAAAGTTAGAAGCACAACAATTGCTCAGAATGGCCGCTCAAAATGAATCACACCCAGAAGCAAAAACAGAGTCAAAAGGCAGAGGTTTGTGTCCTGGCTTTCCCACGTTACCTGTAAAACCTCTGGGTCTATTTACCTCATCCAGAAGACGGAGACGGTCTTCTGCGAAATAATGCACGGGTGCTTTATGAAGGGGGGGGTGGGGAGGGTCAGACATGCATAGTTTCCAGTACTGTAACACGTTCATCAAAGGGGTGAGGCCTCAGGTCATGACAGGAGAAATGTTGTAACAGTATGAACAGATGCTAAAGGGGAAAATAGTTCTCAGCATAAGACTACGGAGACCTTGATCCAACCGCCACTGCTACTTCCGCCTTCGGCTCACCCTGGGTAGCACCTGCCAGGTGACTATCAAGCTGCTAAGATGATTCTCAGGTGCAGCCAAATTTAGAACCCACCGGATGTGAGAGCGCTCCACCTCCTGGACCTCGTCATCATCTTAATAGATGTAACCCATCTTTGATGCATTTTGTTCTGTCTTCTTTAATACTAGCACATGGGTGTGTGTTAACACAATTTCATGAGTTCAACATCCTGGTGTCTCTAGTATATTAACAGGATTTTTTTTTGTTTGTTTTTTGCCAAATAAGCTTGAAAAATGTTAACAAGACATGCCTTTCTTGGATCCTAATCTACTTCTAGAATGGCTTACTACAGATACTAAAGCTTCTCTACTTCCCACCGGGTCAAATTCCAAAGCTGTTTAACAAATCACCAAAAAGCAGTTGCTTATGGAGCATTACCTTGGATTCACAAACAAATGCAGCTACCTACAGACTCGGATCCTAATTTTTGTAACCCAGTTCCCAATTCGTTCACTGATGCATATAGTTGATTTGAAATATGAGAGGCGTTTCTTTTTTTTTTTTAAATATGAAATTTATTGTCAAACTGGTTTCCATACAACACCCAGGGCTCATCCCAACAGGTGCCCTCCTCAATGCCCATCACCCACTTTCCCCACCCTCCCACCCCCCATCGACCCTCAGTTTATTCTCAGTTTTTAAGAGGCTCTTATGGTTTGGCTCTTTCCCTCTCTAAGAGGAGTTTCTAAACACACACAAAAAAATACTGACTTTGTAACAGAAAATCTCTGTTAATGAAATATTTGACTCATTCATTTTTTTTACTGATATTACTTTTAACCTCTAACCACGTTTTATTTTCCGACCTTTTTTCTTTTTAAATTTTAGTTAAATTTCAACACATAATTTAGTAGCAAACAAAAAGGTAAATTTTTGTTTTTAGTAGCAAACAAAAAGGTAAATTTCACATTAAACTTACTTGCTCTTTATTTGGAAGAACACACTGGTGGGAAATCCAAGCAAAATGAGCTAGTTTTAGTTTATCTTCCCAAGAAGTTGTCTTGCTTTTGAGCTTAAAGGAAATGCCAGAATAAATAGCAGCCATTGCTACACTTTATCTAAAATTTAAAATGGAAAAAAATACTATATTAAGGCCAAACACAATAGGCACCAAAAAAAGAACACCATGTATCTTATTATCTACATAATACATATTCCTTGAAAAAAAACTTTAATGAACTAAAATATATCAATAGAGTAATTGGGCATAAAGCTATACATAAAATGCTTTAGCCCATGAATTTTCCGGGGGAAATTCTCACAAAAGCAGGCATAAAAAGAATTACACTCACACATGTACCAGTATTCCTGCTGTGATCAAACATCATATCCTCCGATGTGAATGTGCAGGAATACAACCGGGCAAAACCCAAAGTATTCAAATTATTTGTGAAAGGAGATTCACGTGAGGTTTTAGACTGAAAATGTCTGCATAAATCACCTGCAACTATGTATCATCGATATGACTATCATCTATATGACAAGCTCCACTAGTTTAGAGAGAGAAATAAGCAATCTTTGGAGAAAATATTTCACCAAGTAGAAAAGAAATATAGTATAAAACCAGTCCCAACAGATGTACTGTTATTTCAGCTGCAACAGTAACTTTCCACTGTAACTTTATTCTGTTTATATACATGTAAGCTTATAGACATGCTCTGCTTCCAAAGACTCGATACAGTTACACAATTGAAACTATAAAAATGAGATATAAGAAAATTATAAGGGAAAGCAAGCATACTGACCAGCTATAATTCCATAAGCCTGAAGTAAATATAGCTTTGAGTTTCCTAAACGTCATTAAAAAAAAAAAAAAAAAAAGGCGGAAACCTATCACATTAAGTCATATTCATTATACACAAGAAAACAAGTTCCTCAAAAGTGAACCATTTTCCTACTCGGTACTGAAATTGTAAATAAAATCAAAATAGGACAATACCAAAAAAAAAAAAAAAAAAAACAATCGCAGTTTCATGATTCTGACATACTACCAAAGGGAAAGAATTTGCTATGCCAAGGGCTGGATCACTTGTATTTCTTCAATCTACGGAGCCTGAAATCCTACAGACCTGCCTTCAGAATTATACAAGGAATGAGCGACCACCACGGGAAGGACACTAATATCAGCACAGCATCCTTCCCTCTATTAGAGAACAGAAGAGTCCAGCGCTGTCAGTTTTCCCAAACTGTCAAGAGGTCCACACGTGCCCATTCAAAGAAGAACTTACTTGTAACTTCAGTGTGTCAGAAAGCCAACGTACCAGCTACAAAGTACTTAAAAAGTGTTGGCAGAATTGGTTACAAAGACCTTCCCGGAGGCTACCAACTTTCCGCTCCCGGTGCCATCCGGCGGCCTACGCGAGGGGGCGTGAAGACCACCAGGCCGCACGCGAAACCGTGTTAGTACCCACGCAAAGGGAGCTTAAGCGCGGCCACACTCGGGACCCCGCGGCGCATCATGAAAGCAAGCAACGAGACCCAGAGAGCAGCGAGGAGCGACGTAAGGGGCTGCCGAAGGAGCGAGCCCCGGCGGCTCTCCGCAGCGCTCGCTGTCCGCGGCGCGGGGACGGACCCGGGGCGGAGGACCCTCCCCGCTTCAGGGGCCCACCTCGAGGCCAACCCCGGATAGCGACGGCGGGCCGGGGCGTAGCGCCCGCCCCGCGGGGGAGGCTCACCTCGGGGCCGGCCCTCGGTGAGGGGCACACCTGGAGGACGCCCCCAGGGAAGCTCACCTCCCGCCCCGCCCCGAGCAGGGCGGCGGCGCGGCCGGAGGGCAGTCCCCAGGTTAAGGAGCTCACCTGGCGGCCAGCCCCGCTTAGGGACGGCGGGCCGGGGCGCAGCACCGTGGAGGCGGCCACAGGTCCGGACTCCCGGACTGGCCCACCACGTGGGACCGGCCCCCGCGCTCCTTCCGCCCGACGCCGGCGGCGCGGCGGGGCGGGGCGGCGCGCACGCCAGGCATCGCCAGCAGAGCGCCGAGGCGCCTCGCCCATTGGTGGAGACGGTTGCGCGTTGGAGGCCCGAGCGGCCCAGCCCGCGGCCCGCTCCGTGTCAGTCAGTCATGGAGCGGCCGCCCATAGCCGCCGCCGCGGGGGCGGCGGGGCGCGGGGCGCGGGGGCCCGGCTGAGCCGGCCGTCGGAGCGAGACCCTGCGGCAGAGACGACGGAGGCGGAAGCAACCCGATCCCGGAGGCGGCGGCGGCGGGAGGAGCCGGAGCCGCCTGGGATGTTCAGTGAGTGCGGGGCGCGCGGGCGGGGAGGGTCGGGGGAGGGGGTCGCGAGCCGAGCGCGCGCGCGGGCGGGCGGGGGCCGGGAGGGAGGGCGCGCGGGCGGCGGCGCGGCGGCGCGCGGCGAGGCCTAGGCGGGGCGCGCGCCCGCAGCTCCCGCCGGCGGGGCGGTGGGGGCGGGGCGGGCGGGCGGGGCCGGCTGTGCGCGGGCGCGGCGGCCGCGCCTCCGCCCTCGGCCTGCGAGTCCCAGGCGGCCGCGGGCGGCGTGGCCTGCAGTCGGCAGCTACACCTGGAGGGCTCCGCGTTCCTGCTCGGGGTGGGTCCCGCCGGGGCGGCTGCCGGGCACCCGCCGGGAAGGGGTCCTGAGCGCTGGGCAGCCGGGGCAGGAGCACAGGTCCGCATCTCCTTTTCATTTAAGGAAAAAGGAAATGCCTTTTGGCCGAACTCACGATTAAACTTCGCACATGGTGCTTGCGGGTGGCCGGGTGTGAAATCGACCTCTGCGTGTGACAGGGGGGCGATCTCGAGTTAGACTAGTTGCTGCTGGAGGATACCGACCTGCAAGGCTGCCTTTGAGGTTGCTTAACTCATGACAGCAAGAGGTTTGTGCGCTTAGGCGGTACTCGCGAAGCTCCAGCCAGGGCTTTTTGAAAATGTATCAGGGGAGGCGTCGGTCCGAAGTCAGTTGATGGTTAGAAATAGTGGGTGTCATTTTAGACTTAGCGGAAGTGGAGGACTTGAAAGCTTCATGCAGTTCTCCCATCAGTTGTGAAAGTGTCGTTATACTGCGGATCTCGCAGCTTGTGTGGTTCTGGGATCAGAAGGTAAGTCTGCCAATCCCATGCGGCGATCGTCTTCAATTACCTAAACTCTGACCTTGCAGATTGAAATCTTGGGATGGGGACTCCCGCGAACAAGCAGTTGGGTGCCGTGTCCGGAGGAGCAGTGAGGGTGGAGTTTGTCTGCTCTTAGGTGATACAAGTGCGTGACCTACCTGAGTTGTGGGGTGGGAGGACACGGCGGCCGTTCCCCATGCTCACAGCCCTGCTTGAAAAAGAGTAGGAAAGGGAGTTTGTGCCACATCTTTAAACTTCCGAGAAACTTCAAGTAGTGGATGGCGCTTGATGACCCTGTAGACCTAAGGTTGAAACCATGTAACCTCTTTGAGCCTTAGCTTCCTCTTCTGTAAAACGAGGTGAGGACTGATAACTTAAAAGTAGGTCTCTTAAAGGGTCTCCCCCCCCAAAAAAAGGAATAAGGAATGTGAAAATGCCTGACATATAGAAAGCACTAAGTAGTAGCTATTGTCATTTCCTTTAGGGGAGAATACCTTTTAGATTCCTTGTGGGCCTACATTCTTCGTGTAAAATGTGAAGCCTGCTAACTTTGATTTGCTTTGCCAATTACAAATCCTTCTTGCCTCCGAAAATGCAGTGTTAAACTAGGAAGCCAATGGGTGGGCTTGCCTTGAGTGTTTTTTCTTCATCATCAGACAATAAATCAGGTTCTTGTGTCTTGGAATGATTTTGTTGCTCCTGCCTATAAATGTGAGGTTTACATGTGCTTCTGTCCCTGTGAAGCTAGGCGAAGGCCTCACTTAACCGCTCAGTAACTGGTTTGGGGGGTTTTGTTCTTACAAACAAATGTCCTTCGTAACACCTGTGAAGGACATCCCAGGAGAAAGGGAAGGGGTTCTGGTTTGGATGATTGGTCTTAGCTGGAAGGGAGCCCTAGCGGTCCTCTGTTAAACCAACATCACCCAGTGGATGCTACTGGAAGTCGTTTCCAGCCTCCTTGCGTGTGAGGGGCAGCTTCCCAGGTAGCAGTTCTGACCATTCTCTCAACGAGCAGCTGGGAAGCCTTCACTGTTGTCAAGAAGCCTCTGTTTTCATGTGGAACCTTCTTGGGCAGCAGGACATTGTAAAGGGTCAGGGCCCAGGCCCTGAAGCCAGGTGACCTGAGTTTCCATCCTGGCACTGTGAAACCCTAGGGTAGTGTCTAACTTCTCTGGGCCTCAGCTTTCCTATCCAAGGAATGTTACTTAGTTTCCGGGGCTGTTGAAGCGTTCGGGAGATGATCTACGTGCGGCCCTTAAAATAGCGTCTTGCCAGTGGCATTCACTCAAATAAGTATTAGGTGTTAGCAGTGGTAGTGTAGGAACCAGTGTGGTGAGCAGTGAAACAGGTTGGTCCTGGGTTTGGCAGTGGACCGGGCTGAGCTGAGCTGTGTGGAGGAGTAGGCCTTAACCAGGTCGGAGTGCCAGTGCAGTGGGGGGGTGCCTCCCGTCAATGGAGGAGTCTTGGCCAGAGCCCCTGACGTGAGCAAGCGGGGTTGGTACCCACCAGTTGGGTAAACAAAGGTGGATCAGAGTAACCTAGAGATGACACGATGGAGATTGATGATTTTTTTTTTTTTTTTTTTGTATCCTCCACCCTGGTGGAGGCAGTAGAAAGGTTTTAAGCTGAGCACAGTTGGCCATCAGATTAGCTTTTTGGAAAGATTGTGCCTGCAGTAGCACGGGGTTGGATTAAAAGTAGGGAAGGCCCATCCATCCACTTGTCCTGGCAGCTTTTTGTCTGCCTGTGACTCAAAAAGAAAAATGACTGCTTAGCAGACAGGCATTTCTTTCCAAATCTGGAAGCTTAGAGAGCATTCGCAAAAGGCACGAAGAAACCTTTAGATCATCCCAGGCAGCCTTACCTCTTAAAAGTTGTTTTCAAGGATATACTGTACATACCTGATTACGAGGCCAGGCTCCCCGCAAACATCTGTCTGTAAAGAGGGTGTCACCACGTGTTCAAGTCTTTCCTATTTATTACAGGGCACTCTCAATTACTCTGTTTTTGAACAACAGGATGCTGTTTGGGAAATACATAGTGCACTACAAAACCTCAGTTGCTGCTAATTTGGTATGTTTATACAGTGAATCAGTACAGTCAGTGATGACTGAAAAATGTTCCGCCCTCCTGAATACGTATTGATGGCTTCGGTTGGTTGAGATTTCCAATGAGAGCATCGTGTGTGGATTCAAAAAGCATTCTTTCGCAGCTGGTTTGGCAAACGTGAAGGTGATGTGCTCTAGAAAACGGAATTCAATCGTTCAGAGGGGCTTAAGTGACCACAGAGACACCGATATGTGGAAGACGAAAGTGAAATAGAATAAAATTGTTTCATGAATTAACATATTGCCTTTTATAACGTATTTTTAAATACACGTAGGTTAATAAGTTAAAGATTATAAGCAGACATTTGAGTATTTCATCTACAGCCCTCCAAGGTTTTATTTAAATTAATCCTCACAATTTCTTCTTAATTTTCTCATTGCAAGGGTATCATTGTCTTAGGTTTGAACTTAAGCTCCTATTTGGACATTTCACAGAAATTGTTGATCTTTTTCTCTAAAACAGATTCCCTTTTCTCATTTTTTAACTTTTAGAAGGTTTAAAGAACATTGTGTACTGGCAGGGTTCAGAAAATATCATGGAGAACTTCCATTCATAATTCTTTGTTGAGCAGTCAAATAAGCTACTCTTCTGGTAAAATGTATTGAAATGTATCTTAGTCACCTTGCAGTGTTTGGTTATAATAAAAGGTAGTTGTGTCTTACTAGCAAAATACAGCTGACCTTTGAACAACACAGGTTTAACTGTGCGGATCCACTTATACACAGATTTTTTTTCCCATAAAGATAGTACAGTACTATAAATATTTTCCTTATGGTTGTCATCACATTTTCTTTTCTCTGGCTTACTTTATTGTGAGAATACAGTATGTAATTCTCATACGAAATACGTGCTAATCGACTGTATTTGTTATTGGTAAGGTTTTCAGTCTACAGGATATTAGCAGTGAAGTTTTGAGAGAGGCAAAAGTTATATGCAAATTTTTGAGTGGGGGCTGGGCAGGGTCAGTTATGTTGTTCAAGGGTCAACTGTACTAACTTCTGGCTATTTGGTAATTTAGTAATCAGAAGTGTTTTGCCCAACTTTGTGAATCAGCGTTTTTAGATGCTGATACATGAGTTTCGCAAAGTAACGCCATGCTCTGGAACCGTGTTGTCCACTACAGTTAACATCGGCCACGTGTGGTTACTTAAATTTAATTAAAATAAAAGTTCAGCACTAGTCACAGTTTAATTGCTCATTAGCCCTTTGTGACTGGTGGCTACCGTACTGAACAGTGCAGACTTAGAGCATTTTTATTATTGCAGAAAGTCCTGTACTGCTCTAGAATGAAAAATGGGTATCATTCCACTTGAGACACATAAATGTTTTAATGTCGTTAAATTGTTCCTGACATATTCCCCCTATTCTCTGAGAGTAAACCATTCTTTTTTTTTTCCTGTCTACAATAGTGTTTGCGAACAGAGCACGTATGAAAGTTTTCGTTCTGAAGTTGTAGTAAATGTAGATATCCATTCATGTTCCATACTCTTCCGTGTTAGTGAAGTTTTGATAGAAATAGTTTTTCTGTGCTGTAAAACAGTTTTAAAGCAGGAGGCAAATATTTGTGGCTCATAAAAACTCAGAAAAATCACGAACCTACAGTAAACTGTCACGAATTCCAACAAACAGAAGCAAGACAGCACTCACTTTATTCTTCATGTAAGTTTCAAAGATAAGAAAAGCTCCATCCTCCGGGAAGTCTCCCGTCTGTCTGGGCGAGCTAAGGAACAGTGATGGCAGGATTGGACAACCTGCACTAGGGCAGAGGGATAGCAGTTTTAAACCTGGGAGTAGCATAATCAGATCTGTCTTCTACTCTGGCTGCATTCTAGAGGGTGGTTTGAGGTAGGGCCAGAGGTGGGGGGGATATTGGAACATTCCAGTTGAGAAGTGATTTGTGCTGTCACATTGCAGTGGATGGGGTAGCAGCAGTGGCTGCAAGAAAGAATTCTATATACAGTAGGAGCTGGTGGCCTGTTAGAAATGAGAGGGAGAAGAAAAATCTCAAGACAATGGCTGGGTTTTTTGCTTCGGTGGTAGATGATGGCATCACCAAGCTGGCTAGGAGCAGTAGGAGAAGGAAGAGGGTTTGAAGGAAGACAGTAAATTTGAGCATGTTGAACTTAGATGTTTGCAGCATCTAGGCGGAGATGTCCCTCAGACTGGAGCTCAGGAAGGTGGTCTGACTAGAGACGGTGTGAGTCTTGTCTAAGTAGAGTCACGATGTAGGGAATGTGAAGAATGAGAAGCAGACCAAGAATGGGGGAGGGGGAGCGACCAAGGGAGAGGGAGCTTCAAGGGAGGAGGCGCGTTCAGCAGCCAAGAGACCTTGTGGGGTAGTGTGGAAAGGGACTGTTTGATTTGGCAAGAGTTGAGGAATCTCAAGTCTTGGTAAATAGCCTGCTGAGGTGGGACAGGGTCAGTTGGTTGGATGAGAAGGCTGGTGCCGTTTTGGAATGGCTGGGTGAGAAGCTATAGGGAAAGAAACTAGTTGGTGAGAAAAAAACATCTGGAACATCGTAGAGGTCCCAGCTGATGTTGGAGAAAAGCAATTCCTGGGGGCATCTGTCCACCTAGTTGTGTGAGTTCTGCTCCCCATCCCCCACCCCAGCCCCAAAGAACCTCCAGGTGCTACATTGTATCCTGAGCCCTCAGCACTGAGCCTTATCTTCCTGCGGTCTGTTTCTTGGGGCACCATAAGAAAGAGCACAGCTTCTCGTTCAAGTATATTCATGTCAGTCTGGGAGCACAGGTCGAATATGAAAGGCCATCGTAATGTTAACATTATATGAGGTATTAACTAAAACTGAGTGTACTGTGGCTCACTTGTCATCTGTGCTTTATATTTTCACGAAGGTAATTGAATACACTTTACCATGATGATTAATGCAAAAGCTAGCTTTCTAAATCCTCCTTTGAATGACTTTTTGATAGATACTGCATCTATACTGCTGCCAAGTAAAGAAAAAAGAACTAATATATTTGAGTACCCAGTAGGCGCTTCACATGCCATTTAACAAAAAATACACAATGATTTTTACCTGTTTGAAGCCTAAATGTATAATTGGAATACTTTTGCTTCAAAGCACACTCACACACACCCCTAGCCACCTGCCAGTGGGCTCATTTAGGGAGCTGATTGGAGAATGGTGGTGGTGAGTTTGCCTGGATTTATTTGGATGTTTTTTTGTTTTTTAATTTTTATTTTTGAGACAGAGAGAGACAGCATGAGCAGGGGAGGGCAAAGAGAGGGGGAGACACAGAATCTGAAGTGGGCTCCAGGCTCTGAGCTGTCAGCACAGAGCCCAATGTGGGGCTCGAACTCACGGAGCGTGAGATCATGACCTGAACTGAAGTCAGACGCTCAACCGGCTGAGCCACCCAGGCGCCCCTGCCTGGGTTTATTTTGAACTCACTCAAAGCTGCCACCTTACCCAGGAGGTGCTGTGCAAGCAGTAGTCTATTGGCCTTTCATGCAATTGTGAGTCCTTCGCCCACCGAGCCCTTGACTTGGTGGGCTGGGGGTGTCTCTCCTAGCACCCCTCACCAACATGTATGTTTGAACATAAGTGGATGGGGTTAGGTTGCAGTCTGTAACCAATAAGAAATGTACTTGGCTGCAGCCCCGTCTTCTTTTTTTTTTTTTTTTTTTTTTTTTTTATTTTATTTTTTTTTTAAATTTTTTTTTTCAACGTTTTTTATTTATTTTTGGGACAGAGAGAGACAGAGCATGAACGGGAGAGGGGCAGAGAGAGAGGGAGACACAGAATCCGAAACAGGCTCCAGGCTCTGAGCCATCAGCCCAGAGCCTGACGCGGGGCTCGAACTCACGGACCGCGAGATCGTGACCTGGCTGAAGTCGGACGCTTAACCGACTGCGCCACCCAGGCGCCCCAGCAGCCCCGTCTTCTTAAGAGTGTGCCTGGGTTCCAGGTGTCTTTGCCTCTCCCTATTTCTGAAGTTAAATATCAAGAGTGTGGCTGTGGTTTTTCCTGCGCTGTTGCTACTTCGAGACAGGAAGCTGTCACGTCTTGATTTTGTGTAGCAACTTTGTTAAAGTATTAGTTAAACAGTAGGCAACTATTGATATACGAGAAATAGATACATATTGTGTCAGAATCCCCATTTTAGTTTCTAGAAATAAGAATATGGGGTGAAAAGAAAGGTATGCGGTCATCTGTTTTTGCCTTTAAAAGTTAAGATATTATGTAAAACAGAATGTTGTGGGAAATCTTGAAGTTTTAACAAAGATGTACTTGTATCCAAATTTACTTTAAATTTAAAAGATTGTATAATTCCGGGAATAGCTAAGCAAGTAACTTGAAATTGCAGTGTTCGTCTCATGTCTGAGTCTCTCAAAAGACAGGTCTATTTTAAGGAGTTTTCTCTCTCTCTCTCTCTCTCTCTCTCTCTCTCTCTCTCTCTCGTGTCCATGTATGGGTATTGGTATTACGGAAATCAGTAGGGGGAGGGGAACTGGTTTCTCCACAGAACTCTTCATTATTTATCTATTTCATCTGAAATATGTGTGCATTGGAATCAAATTCAGTTAAGTCGATTGGATCATGTCTCTGGTATTTCTGTTGAGTGCAGTTGTAAAAGAGAGTCAATGCCAGCATTCTTGCTGTTAAGGTCCTTGGCCCTACAGTTGGCTCACCGCCCACCCTCAGGAAAGGTCCCTTGTCATACATAGTGGTTTGGGTTCAGAGAAACTGCCATTTGGGGCAGCTAATTGAGACAGATTCATTAGAATCAGTATCTATAAACTAGTTTCTAGCAATTCCCAAATATGGCCATTTTTTTTGCTATTGTTCATTCTCCTATTTGCTCTTCCATACCTTTCATATTTTGTCCCCTCCTCCTCAGATGTGCATAAGCATGGCCCCGCTGTGAGGACATGTGTCATTGCAGGGTCTGTTCTCTCTGTCGGTTTTTCTGTGTCTTCCACACGCATGGTTTCTTCCCATTAGAGAGGTGATCTCTTACTCCCACCTTGTTTGGAGCACTAAGGGACGCCTATTGATATAAGCATGCATTCCCGTGGTGACAAGAGATTGGCAGTAGGAAATCTGAAAATGTTGGTCTCAGCTAAAACACAAGGAATCGGGCTGCTTTCGAAGAGTTTGGGGACTCTGAGCTCTTGAAGTTAGATTGAAAGCAGCTTTAGCAAGCATCCTGGGGGATGGGGGTATGACACGGGCTGGGAAATTGGGAGCTGGTTGGATTTGACTAGTCCTGACTTTGGGCCAGACTGGGAAAGGGCAGTATCATCACAGTCTCTGTGTGCATTTCATTGTTTTTCCCTAAATATAACATCGAATCAGAATCTCCAGGGCTGAAATTATTTACACACACACGTCACAAGAGGTTCTAGGTATGGCCAGGTTAGAGAACCAGAGAGAATCCCTGATACAGTCAAAATGATACAGTAATGCCTATTAGTAATCTCCAAAAAACAATTATCTACCTTCATTGATGGACAGATGAATGCTTAGAGCAGTATTCCTGGTTGACATTCCTTTGCCCTTCCTTTTTAGCGAGTGATACTGTACTGTCTTTGGTAATCCAAAACTGAAATGCATGGGGGATATAATTTTACGATAAATGGAGTTAAACATATTTACAGTTTATACATATTTATGATGTCCTAACATTTATATTTTTTGTATAGATGTATATGTTTTAGTGCGTGTATCCCCAGCCTTCCCTGTTTGCTCTGTTGTCTGACTTTTCCGGAATTGAAAAGCAGACCTTCTGGGGCGCCTGGGTAGCTCGGTCGGTTGAGTGTCTGACTTCGGCTCAGGTCATGATCTCACGGTCCGTGAGTTTGAGCCCCGCGTCGGGCTCTGTGCTGACAGCTCAGAGCCTGGAGCCTGCTTCCCATTCTGTGTCTCCCTCTCTCTCTGACCCTTCCCCGTTCATGCTCTGTCTCTCTCTGTCTCAAAAATAAATAAGCGTTAAAAAAAAAAAAGAAAGAAAAAAAAAAAGAAAAGCAGACCTTCAGAGTTTATTTTAAAAGGGCCACCACAAATCAGTTCGGAAAGAAAGAAATATTTTTGCAAATGACTTTAGAACAGTTTGTTGCTACGGTATCTGTGTAAATGTTTGGTTATTCACCACACATTATACACTAAAATTGCAGACAGATAAAATTAGATGCAAATAAAATATTTTGAAATGTTTAAAGGGGAAAAAAAAAAAGGCAGATTTCTGGAACGGGAGGAATTTCAAATCCTAAAAGAGAACGGAGGAAATCACAAAGAAGGCCAGTGCGTGTCATTGAAACAAAAAAACTCAAACACACCCAAATGAGTTACCAAAAGCGGATCTTCCACAGAAAACATTGGGAGCCCTTGGTTTAGAGAAGATCGCAGTGATAGGGACAGTCCCATGTGTGTGGCTGACGTTACATGCACTCCATTTTTACATGACCGAAGGGAACACGCAGAACTCATCAGGGTCATTGGCCACATGGACTACAGTGCCGTGTACTCCTGGCAAAGTAGCATCTGAGACCACGGCACGTCCTGTTACTCGTTATAATCAATTTGGTAGTCAAGGAAAATAGTCCTTTGGAGGGGAACCCTCAAATTGGCTTGAATTATCAAAAGTCATTTACCCCTCTTTGGTGCACTTCATTTCCTTTCCTTTCTTGCATGAATTCGTGAGACATTTACCGCATATACATGCCCTCTCACCATGTTGATGCTTTTCTGTGCCCGAGGTTATAAATAAAGAGTAAGAGAGGTCAATAATGTGATTACAACGAAAACACATTACTCAGATCTTGGACGTGGTGCTGCCAGCCTTCTCCTATTTGGAAAAACACAGCCTTCCTTTCCTCCCTATTAATTTCTCACTTCCTCGACATCTATTCATCCAGTTTCTGAATTTCTCAGATCTTCGATTTTGCATTGCCTCCAGCCCGCTTTATTAGCTGGTTCACTGCCAATTAACACCTCTCTCCCCGAGTAGGCAGGAGAAATAAAAGACTCTGGAATTGACCTGGTCCCCTGTTAGCAACCCTGATGAAAAGCTCCACCAGAAAGAGTGAAATCATAGTATAAAATGAAGTTTGGGGGGGGGGGGGGGGGATCCATGGGGTGTTATTCTCAGTGACATTCCTGTTGTCCATAACTGAAGGTGACCGTATGACTATCGAGAAAATGGATAAAATGGAGAGCGCCCCAGGTTAGTAATGAAGGAACTTTGTTTTGTCTCAACTAGGTCACTTGCTTAGCCACGTGGCTAGTCTGTCTCCTTATTTTACCCATGTGATGTCCTCGTTGGGTTGGACGATCTCGCAAATGCCTCAGTGTTCTGTGGTTCCCTCTGAAGGTCATGAAACGAGTGCGCACCGAGCAGATTCAGATGGCAGTGTCCTGCTACCTCAAACGCCGGCAGTACGTGGACTCCGATGGTCCCCTAAAGCAAGGACTGCGGCTGTCACAGACTGCCGAGGAGATGGCAGCCAACCTCACAGGTACCCGCGGGCCCGCTCCGGGGGTGGGCCGGAGTGTCCGTGACAGGTCACACTTCTCCGGAGGCCTCAGTGGGCACCACCAGATGATGGTGCTGGCCTTTAGAGATGCTATCTATCCTCCAAAGCCGCTCCTAGAAGCCTCCTGTCGTAATCCATCCCGCCTCGGAATTCTAAGTGGTTTTGTCTGTATCTGATGTTACGTGCGACCTGTCCTTCTGTGAACTCCTATGCTACAGGACCCGGAGGGCCAGGGTTTCTGTCCCCTTCCCGCACTCCTCCCTCTGCTGTAGCCCGGAGCCTGGCCCACGGGAGTCAGGTTTGCTGGGTGAACGAATACTTTGGGACCAGTGGTTGGAAAGATTGGCATCCTAGATACGTTCCTGAGGTTCTAAGTTTGGGTGTTGTTTCTTGTTTTGAAATCAGATGCTTTTTCGGCGGGGGGGTGGGGGGGGGGGAAGTGTCTTAAATCTGTCCAGAATAACAAACACTTATTACTTAGCTGTGCTGTCAGTTCGGTTTTTATGTAATAGAATTTTCTTCTATTGGATCCGTGTACTGGAGATTTGGGGGGGAAAAAACGAATGGCTTCAGTGTTTTTAGGGTGGCTGTGCCCTTTAACGGCTGCAGGTGGAGTTCGACATTGCAGTGACTTCTCCCGCTCAGCCCTGATTCCTCTTATCTGCTCAGACTGGACTCTTCTCTTTTTTATTCTTGCACTTCGTTCTGCTCCTCTGAGTGTCTGCCTCCACCTCCTCCTTCCCTTAATGGTTCCGGCCTCCATACTGGTAGTAGCAGCTCCCTCTGCCTCCCTGTATTACCTCCAAAATCATGAAGCCAGACCCTGCGTGCTCTGAGGGTATGTTGCCATTGCTGTAGAGGAAGAACGATGGGACAGTAAGACCCTGAGGGTGTCCTCAAAGGGGTGGTTCCTGACTCCCCCCCGAGACCGAGACCGTAGAAGTAGCCCAGTCAGGCATTTGCCTTCCTGTTCCTCAGCATCAAATCCACTCCGTTCTTCCTTTCTTTCGGACTGGGTCACCCTCGACAAGAACGGAGCCAGATGATAGACGTGGAATAAATCACTAAATGCCTTATTATTTCTAGTAGGATGGCCAGTTTATAGCGCCAGAGTAATTCCTTGTAAACTTGCCATCATAGCCCTTGGTGTGCATTAATCATCTCCGGCTGCCCTGTATTCATTAGAACCTGGGAACGGTAATTCTCTGCAGTTGTTGGTAGAAGGTAGAAGCAAGAGCTATTACACAGACTTCCAGAACATGACTCTTAGTTGCCTTAGTCAAGACATAATGGCTTCCTAGGAAGGTCTCTGTTGTCCCTGGAAAACCACCAGGAAATGTGAGAAACATGAAATGCGATCATCCTAAGATGCCGTCCAAGGCCTTTCTGTCAGTTGAGCAATCTGAACAGTATTATGTCTTCGTTCGGCAGACCACCTATTGAATATCTGCTATTGCCAGGTGCTGAAAAGTCCTAGAGATAGCTAAGGTTTGATCCTAGCTCCTAAAGAGCTTAACATTGTAGCCAGGAAATGAGGCAGACAAATCACTGATGATAGGAGGGTATGATGTAGTAAGTTCCGCAAAGGGAGAATGCCTCAGGTTCTGTAGGGACAAAGACGATGGTCGTCTCAATTAGCCTAGCGGGTCAAGGATTGCTTCCCAAAGGTCTCGTGGTTGGGGCTCCTGAGCGGCTCAGTTAAGCATCTGACTCTCGATTTCAGCTCAGGTCATGGTCTCACCGTCATGAGATCAAGCCCCGCATCAGGCTCCACACCAGACATGGAGCCTACTTAAGATTCTCTTTCTCCCTCTTCCCCTGCCCCTCCCCCACTCACATGTGCACTCGCGCGCGCGCGCTCTCTCTCTCTCCCCCTCTCTCTCCCTTAAAAATTAATTAATTAAAAAGAAAAAGGTCTCGTGGTTCCTAGCATACAGTCAGGGGTTAGTAAATAGAAGGGATGAGCTAGGTTTCAAAAGAACCATTAGGAGCTCACCAGGGGCCAGTGGAAGGAGGGTATCTAAATTCTCAAATGTGAATTATGGAAAGATCACTTTGGTGGCTGTGATGTTTGGGGAAGGCCCAGAGCAGAACCAGGGAAGCCACTTACAAGGCCACAGAATAATCCAGTGAAAAGTGAGGACGACCTGAGTTAAGGACGCGGTAACAGTGGAGAGGAGAGGAAAGATTTGAGGAACCTATAGGACTTGGTGACTGGTGAACTCAAGTTGGGAGCCTCATGGAGGACAGAAAGGAGTCCCCTCCTTCCATGTGCAGCATAGTCTCCTGCCTTAGGCTGTCGCTCTGAGTTCCAGTGGGGCACGCTGACTTCTCATCTGTTCCCCCTCCCTGTGCATTTTATGTTGTGGCCGCCTCAGACCTGCTGCATTAG
This sequence comes from Neofelis nebulosa, assembly GCF_028018385.1. Taxonomy (NCBI): domain Eukaryota; kingdom Metazoa; phylum Chordata; class Mammalia; order Carnivora; family Felidae; genus Neofelis; species Neofelis nebulosa. The sequence goes on along the minus strand of NC_080794.1, from coordinate 1,078,171 downwards.
ATTCCACTCCTACATTATCTCCCATCTTCTGAAATCTGTTAATGTTTCATCCAGATTATTAAAGATGGCTCCCGCAGCCCCCAGCCACCTTTCCCCAGTGTCTCCCTCCTCCTACAGAAAGGGTGAGGGAATGTCGTTTTTCTTCTCAGAAAGCATAAATTCATAGCATGGAGACTAAGTGCATGTCTACGTACTGAATATTAAGACTCCAGCCTCCTTGGGGCGCCTGGATGGCTCAGTCGGTTTTAAGCATCCGACTTTGGCTCAGGGCATGATGTCGTGGTTCGTGGGTTCGAGCCCCGCATCGGGCTCTGTGCTGACAGCTCAGAGCCTGGAGCCTGCTTCCGATTCTGTGTCCCTCACTCTCTGCCCCTCCCCCACTCATGCTCCGTTTCTCTCTTTCTCAAAAATAAATAAACATTAAAAAAAAAAAAAAAAAAAAGAATTTAAGACTCCAGCCTTCTTGCCCACATTCTGTTGCGCAGAATACTAGTAACCAGTCACATATCCTTCAGGAAGGTGATTACAGATTCTTCCCTGGTGAATCTGACCTGCCCAAGACAGAAGACCTACAAAGGCATTGACATTGGGAAATAGCCCATCCAAGTCATGCTGGGTGATAAGCATACGAAGTTTCTGTCAGCTCTATAGGGCCTCACTTTCAGCCATGAAAGAACCTACCATACCCTCTGTGAAAAGGAGATGTGGAAAGAAACCGTGAGAAGCAGTTTGGATGAAGCAGACAGCTGAGAGAAGAAAACTTCAAAAATACCTTCAATGATCGCCTCGAAACAAGAAGAGAATGCTACTTTTAAAAAACAAAGAACATTCAGAGAACAGCAAGAAATTGGATAAATTTAACTACAGGGTAGTAAAAATGAAAAATCAGTAGGAAGGCTGAAAGTTGAGGAAGCGAGATCTAACCTTGAAATCGTAGGGTTTCCAGGGGTGCTTAGCTGGCTCAGTTGGTACAGCATGTGACTCTTGATCTCGGGGTCGTTCGTTTGAGCCCCACATTGGGCCTAGGGCTTACTTAAAAGGAGGGGGGGGTGGAAGAAGAAAGAAATAGTAGGGGTCCCAGAAAGAAAACGGAATCACAAAATTTCTCAGAACCAAGAGACATGAGGGGGCACCTGGATGGCTCATTCGGTTAAGTGTCTGACTTTGGCTCAGATCATAATCTCACAGTTCAAGCCCCGCATCGGGCTCTCTCTCTGCTGTTAGCACAGATCCTGCTTCAGATCCTCTGTCCCTCTCCTCTCTCTGCCCCACCCCTGCTTGCTCTCTTTCTTTCAAAAATAAATAAACATTAAAAAAAAAGAAAAAAGAACCAAGAGACATGAATTTCAATTGAAAGGGCCCACTAAGTGTTCATCGCGATGGTTGAAAATAGACCCACACCAAGGTACCTTCTTGTAGGATGTCAGAACATGGGGTCAGATGCTTTCAGATAGGTCTCTCGTGAATTTATGGACCTGTCCTCTCACTCACCTTTCTCTGTGCTTTATACCTTTTCATTCCTCCACTGTCATTTTATTTTGGGTATCAGGAAGGAGAGGAGATACATAGGTGTCATCACTTGGTCATATTTACCCAGAAGTCCCAGCATACTTTGAAAATGTACTGAAATGTCCATTGCTACTGATGCGTACTCAACACCCTCGTCCATCCATCCTGCCACATATTGGATTAATAATTGTGTTTCCCGGGGCTCCTGGGTGGCGCAGTCGGTTAAGCGTCCGACTTCAGCCAGGTCACGATCTCGCGGTCCGTGAGTTCGAGCCCCGCGTCAGGCTCTGGGCTGATGGCTCGGAGCCTGGAGCCTGTTTCTGATTCTGTGTCTCCCTCTCTCTCTGCCCCTCCCCCGTTCATGCTCTGTCTCTCTCTGTCCCAAAAATAAATAAAAAACGTTGAAAAAAAAAATTAAAAAAAATAAAAAAATAAAAAAAATAATTGTGTTTCCCATCCCCATCTCGTGTATCTTTTCCGCCTTAGTCCAATCCGAATCCGGTTGTGCCAACATCGTGTCCGCAGCCCCTTGCCAGGCAGAGCCCCAGCAATATGAAGTACAGTTTGGACGACTACGGAATTTTCTCACTGGTAAGTACTCAGCCCTAGGAGCTACTTCTTATCAAGAAGGAATCATGCAAATTTCCCTCAGAACCTAGTATATTCCAGGTATGGTGTACATAGTAGAGATTCCAAGGTGGTTTCGCACAGCCCTTGTACTCAGTATTACAATCTATTGGAATTCGTAAGAGGGTTAAATCACAAGGTTAAAGTGTGCAAGAACCAGGGCTCCGGATGTTTTGTTCACCGTTTTTATCTGTGGCTGTCAGCAGACTGACTAGAACTTGGGTTGAAACAGCGAAAGCTCAACCAGCCGTGTAGAGAAACATACTTAAATGTAGAGAATTTGAAATGTACATTGAAATTGCTGTTACTAATATAGCACATCTCAGGATGAGCTTTTCCCCTTATTTCCCCAAGTGCAAGGCTGTTGTTCTCATGAATCAGCAAGATAAAAAATTAGAAGTAATTTAGACCATTCATGGGTGGTGTAATGACCACTAGAATGCAAAATCAGTAGATACGAGTTCCAATCAGTTCTGTTAACTCCCTGTATGACTTTTTAAATTCATCACTTAAAAAAAAAATGGAGTTGCTTGGCCTCTCTGGGGCTCTGGTTTCCTTGTATTTGAAATAGAAAAGGCGATTCAAGGGGTGCCTGGGTGGCTCAGTCGGTTAAGCGTCCAACTTCGACTCAGGTCATGATCTCACGGTTCGTGGGTTTGAGCCCTGCGCCGGGCTCTGTGCTGACAGCTCGGAGCCTGGAGCCTGCTTCGGACTCTGTGTCTCCCTCTCTTCTCTGCTCCTCCCCGACTCATGCTCTGTCTGTCTCTCTCTCTCTCTCTCTCTCAAAAATAAATGAACATTAAAAAAAAATTTTTTTTAAAGAAAAAGCGATTCAAAGGTATAACCAAGTGTTCTCATCCATCCAGTCCCAAGATGACTGATTATAATTTTAACGTTGGAAAGATTTATTGCAGTGAGGGAGACCAGCTTGATTCAGGTTATTAATCAAACTTTCTTGAGTACTTTCTTCATACACGATACCTTGAAGTACAAGACATACAAAACTCTCTGCCCTCAAAGGATTGAGAGTAACTGGCAGATAAAATGGTTAATAGTAAATTGTAGTTAAAACTCTTTGAGGTTGTTTTCTTTTTTTTTATTTGAAAAATCCTCAATAATAATCTTTAATGGGAAAGGTGCATATAATGCAATCAGTTATAAACCAAAATAATACATCTAGTTTTATTTCACTTAGGGTTGTCCTGATTTTACTTGACCTTTAATAGTTTGTATTTTAAAGGAGAGATTCCATATTTCCTGTGTCCTGTGGTTGGGGAAAATGGCCAAAATGTTACAGGGAATAAACGTTACAAAATAAAACCTTAGAGAGGGTTATCTTATCAGCCTCAGAGTTGTTGATTGCTGGAATTCAGAAGTATAGTCTTTTAAATGGTTACAAAAATGAAAAAATCATGAAACTTAAAGGTTTAGTAAAAAGAGTCTATTAAGTTTAAACTGAAAAGAAAGAAATTCCATTAAGATCCTCATATCATATGAATGTTAAATATCTCAGAACAGTGATCAGCTGCTCTCCATCTCCAGTAAGGATTAAAAAAAAAAAAAAATTGAATTTATAAGAAGGATTTCATTCAGAGGTAAGCAAGAACTTGGAGATAATTTAATCATTGGCATTCGCTTTGGCGGCTTAAAGCAGTATTTCAAAATTTTTTAATTCAGTCTTTAGAAAGCCATTTTACTCTGTTTTTAAAATAGGGCTCTATTTCTCTCTTCACGATAGATTTGTCTCTCTGTGCTATTGATGGGGAAGCTGGTTTGGAAAGGAATGCCTAACTCTTCTCAGCCTTTCTCTTTCATCCATTCAGCCGATATTTATGTTAAGCAGTGGTATTGCAATAGAGCGTATTGGTGTGGAGCCCACTGTCTAATGAGGGAGACAGACAAAAGCATAAAGCCCCAATGTATCATTACACTAGTGATGCCTTCCCTGTACTCACCTCATGAGATGACTCTTGTCATAGATACGACTTATTTCTATTATGCATGACACTCGTGACTGCAGTGATACTGTATAGATTTTTGTTTACGTTTTTAAATCAATGAAGCATAGATGTGATAGGCTCATTGGAATAATTTTATGATACAGAACTGTGGTTACTTCTTGCAATGGAGAATTATGAATACATTTAATTGCTCACTGATGTGATTTACCCTGGTGCTAAGTTTTCTGCTTCAATTTATTTCTTTGGGCTCTTGATGTTATTCTTAAATATTTGCGGGGCGCCTGGGTGGCTCAGTCGGTTGAGTGTCCGACTTTGGCTCAGGTCATGATCTCATAGTTCGTGAGTTCGAGCCCCGCGTCAGGCTCTGTGCTGACAGCTAGTTCAGAGCCTGGAGCCTGCTTCAGATTCTGTGTCTCCCTCTCTCTCTGCTCCTCCCCTGCTTACATGCTGTCTCTCTCTCAAAAATAAAGATTAAAAAAATATGTATATACCTGCTCAAACTCTTAACATGGAGTAAATGTTGACTCCTTGTATTTGAGGATGCTGGTTTTTTCCTAATATGTGGTATCTTCTTTATTCTCATCTCATAATTTCCTTCAGCCAGAACTTTACATTGCAGTAAATTGTAATCTACTAACCCTCTCCTTTGTCTTGTTTCAAAACTGAGGAAGTTGTCTTTTATTTTACCTATAATTCCTTAATCCACTGGGCACAGGTTATTTGGAGGGGGTGAATATATGTTTTGTCGTGTGTTTTTACAGACTGCTTTTCCCGAAACATTTTTGCATACCCTCAGGCCTCTGAAGAGTAGTCAACCAAGTCAAACGAACAAGTGTTTCCTGAGCACCAAAATAAAGTATAAGATATAGTAATTAATCTAAGTGAGAAGCAATCCAAACCACAGAAGTCTAAAACTAAAAGTTTTTAAATAAAGTTCAAACATAGTGGAAGAATTTTCACAAGCAGTGTGAAACCAGTGTTGAATTTTGTACGTCTAGGAATCGCATTCTGAAAGAAAGGTGAACGTTGGATGGGGTAGTCGAGAAAGCCTTCCTGAGTAGGGGGTAGAATTGAAGTTAGCATTTGGAAGGTGGGGTGGATTTCAGTAAATGGTGGAAGAGGAGAAGGAGGAGGATTCGGGGTATGGGGAAAAGATAGGAACGAGAGGGTACAGATGGCAATTTTCCCCTCTAGGAGCAGGGAGAAAACGAGCTTGGTTGAGAACAGGGCTTTCCGATTGCAGAGAAAGCCAGACACCCTGGAGCCAGGCTGAGGAGAGACCTGACCACTGGGCTTGGAAGCGTGAGCCTCTTCCTGTCTCCTGGCGGAGACAACCAACAGGAATGTTAGTCTAAGGGCAGTTTGTGACAGGGTTTGCAAGTGGGATGGCACAGAGGCCAGCCTGAAGTCCGCTGCAGTACTTGCTTGCGAAGGGAGGGGAGTAAGGACCAGAACTCAGCGGAGGTGTGAAAATGGAAAACAGGGTCTGGATCTCATAATTAAATTTCCAAGGTAGACTCTCCAAGGCTCAAGATCAAAGGAGGATGACTCGGGCTCTGTGACAAACCGGGGCTTAAGCTACATTGGGCAGAAATAAGTCAGGTTGTGTCTTGTACATCATGATGATGGTAGCCTCCCATGGTATAGACTGCAGTAGGAAACCGAGGCTAGTATTTAAGAGAAGATACAGCCTTGTGATAAAGAACTCAGCATCAGCTTCACGGAGGTGCAAATTCCAGTTTTAGGAGATGATCAATCTCGAAGATAGTAGGAAAATAAGAGCATCTCGGGCTGGAGCACCCGGAGTGTTTTTTTCCTCCGTAAGTTATCTGTGGGCGAGGGATTCTGGGAGCTCACCTACTGCTGTGGGCCCTTTTCTTCAGGAGGCACGGTAGGAAGAGAGCAGAGGCTTTGGAGCCATTCGGTCCAGGTGTGAATCTGGGGCCAGCCGTGACCCTTAGACACAATGACGGATGTCAGGTGCCTGGGTCACAGGAAACACACACTCCGTGTTCACTCCTGAAAGTGAAATGAGCATTTGAGGAACACGAGGGAGAAGCGGAGCCCAGGAGGGAAGGAGGTGAGAAGTCAAGCTGGGCAGTGTGGTGTTTCAGAGTAGAGGCCGGGGTGCCACGTAGTGGGGTCAGACCACACAGAGACAGGCAGGAGGACACGGAGTGACAAGCTCGGTTTTCACTTAACCTCGTGTCCTTTTCGCTGCTGATGTCTGCAAACTCCATGAAAAGCTTCCTCTTCTTTCCCACCAGAGGAGTGTGGCTCCAAGTAGGCATTTGTTACGTAGCCGGCGGGTAGATGGATGGGAGGAAAGGAAATCACGCTTTTCGGAGGATGTGTTCCTTTTGAAATTAGAAAACATCTATTTTAAGTGGGTCCCCTTTGAGCAGAATCCAAAGTGCGTGTTATGATTGCAAGGAAACAAGATGAATCATGTGGGTCTCACCTTGTTCCACATAATGAGTATGTTGATCAAAATGTTATTTTATACCTGACCAGTTCTCTTCAGACAAGAGAGAACAGCTAAGCAATTTTGAAACTGAGCTGAAACAGCAGTGAATTTCAGTCAGTTTTGAAGCAGTGCAGCCCTGTTTCTTGCTGGCTAGGTTCTTTCTATAAACTTATTAAACTAAAATGCCTCTCATTTTGAAAAGGAAGCCTGAAACTAAGATTTTAAGGAATTGCAAACAATTCATCCCCATCGTATATTGGAAATCCAGTTGATAAGGATTGAGCTGTTTTGGTTTGGGTTTTTTCATTAGTATTTTGGGGAAAAAAATTTTCCAGAGCTCTTCTAAAGAACTACAGCATTTAGGGGCACCTGGGTGGCTTAGTTGGTTAAGTGTCTGGCTTCGGCTCAGGTCATGATCCACAGTTTGTGTGTTCGAGCCCCGCGTCGGGCTCTGTGCTGACAGCTCAGAGCCTGGAGCCTGCTTTGGAGTCTGTGTCTCCTGCGCTCTCTGCCCCTCCCCCGCTCGCACTCGCTTGCTCTCTCGAAAGTAAATAGACCTACAAGAATTAAAAAAAAAATTACAGCTTCTAAAGAAAAAATTTTCGGGAGCTCTTCTAAAGAATTACAGCATTTACAGAAGAAACATTTAAAGAATTGGGGTGCCTGGGTGGCTCAGTCGGTTAGGCATCCGACTTCAGCTCAGGTCATGATATCACAGTTCATGAATTCAGGGCCCCACGCCGAGCTCTGTGCTGACAGCTCAGAGCCTGGAGCCTGCTTCGGATTGTGTGTGTGTGTGTCTCTCTCTCTCTCTCTCTGCTCCTCCCCCGCTCCTGCTCTGTCTCTTTCAGTGTCTCAAAAATGAATAAACATTAAAAAAAAAAAAAAAAAAAAAAGAATTAAAGACCAAAGTCTGTATCTGGGCCCTCCATAGAAACACAACTGACAGGGTATATGTGCAGAGAGATACGTTTCAAGGAGTCAGTGCATGCAGTTCTGGAGGCTAGCAAGTCCAAAATCCACAGAACCAGCAGGCAGGCTGGATACCCTGGGAAGCATTGCAGTTCAAATACAAAGAATTCCCTCTTCTCCTGGCAGAATTCCCTCTTCCGGGGAGATCAATCTTTGTTCTTATAAGGCCTTCAGTTGACTGGACGAGGCTCACCCACATTATGGAGGATAATCTGCTTTACTCAAAGTCTACTGACTTAAACGTTAGTCACATCTAAAAAACAAAATACCTTCACAGAACCATCCAGAATAATGTTTAACTAAGTATCTGGGCATTATGACCGAGCCAAGTTGACACGAAATTAACCACCACAAGTCCACCCCCTGTCAACTTGGCACCCGTACCCATCTCCTGAAAGCGTACTTACTCTCCAAATAAAGGTTATTAACAAGGTCATTATTCCACCCAACATGATACAGCTCTCCTGAGGACAGTGAAAAATGCACTAATCCTTCCCCCAGAAGAAAAAACAAAGTCCTTAGGTGATTTACTCTTTTCCTTGATATCCTGAAACTTAAATACTATGGCATAAAGTTAACAATACTTAAATACTCTGATACAAAATCAGAGTAACTTGTGTACATGATAAGGGAATAAGAGAGGAAAGAAAACAAAGATATTTGCCTATAGATACACACACATATTCACAACAAAGTAGGGAGGGTTACATAAATAATCTTCATTTCTGTAACTGGTCACATATTTCATTCTTGGTGGGTAACTACCTTCTTCTACCCGTTCTGTATTTTCTTTCCCTTCAGCGAACCCCTCAGCTGGTCCTGGGTCTTTACCTGATGGGATGATCCATACCTTCATTTCTGAAGAGCCTTGGGCCGTTACTGGACCTGCCTCGATTAGAGTTTTGTAGTTTTCCGTTACCCTTAACTAAGGGACAGAATGAGACCAAGAGATGCCCTAGGGGATCTCCTGTAGTCCAGACATACCCTTCCTTTCCTCCACTGTGGAGTGACCGTCCAGTGTCCCCTTGGTAGTCAGGATCAGTCGGCCCAGCCAGCACTGCAACTCCCTTCTTTGCCTGCTGGAGACAGGAGGAGCCCAGAGCGGCCCGGTGACAGTCGTAATTTCAGTTCATTTTCTAAACATGTCTTGCAGTAGGGACGCCTTTATTCTAAACTGTACGTATTGTACAATTAATTCACCTCTGATAAAGTGAAGTAGGGTGTTGGGTAGAGATACCATGCGGGTATCATTTGTCATCAAATTAGGGAGGCAAGATTCTCCGATGTTCCTGCTTTTGAGCCATGAATGGATTCTTTTTCACGAAGGGGAAAAAAAGATGCCAGCAGAAGCAGCAAATGCTGACTGAAAGCATTTGGGTACTTGTTTGTTTATGTGCAAACATTACACTCGATATAAAACCCTTATGGCTGCCGTATTTCCGAATGAAACCGAAACTCACAAATCAAGTGCAAGCAAAACCACAAAAGCATTAAAGTTCAAATTAACAGCAAGTGAATATATCGGATGGATTTTGCCGGAACTAACTTGCCGCTCCAGGTGGAGCTGGGGACGGTGCTGCTGGCTGTGACACAGGCTAGCCTGCACTCAGCTTCCCGGAGGCCCTTGCACCCCGCGTAAGGTCCTGCCACCCCCACTGGCCTCTGGCTGAACGACCTTTGTGCCTTCATGGCTCACTCTGCCCTCACTCAACGTAGGTGTCAGATACACCTCAGGGCTTTTCTCGTTCGCCTGTGACATTTAAAGCCGGACACGTTTTTGAACATCCTTTGTCACATAGCTTCCTGATGTTAAAGTCTCAAATTAGTAAATGGTTTAGCCTTAATGACATGAAAATGTCTCATCTGTAAATTATCACTGCAAAAGAGAAGTTTTATTTTGTAGGCAACATAATCAAAATGATTACACTGGCAGATACGGGATAACAAGGGATGGATGTTGTCATCTTAGTGTTAGGGCGTGCCAGCCTGCGTAGGGAGACACGGTAATGAACTCACAAAAATAAGTACTCCCTGGTATCACTTTAGGTGACGGCTGCCAGAAGTAATCACAAAATTAAATCGAGCACTAAAATCGTATGTCAGTACTTGCTTAATGGCCATCCAGACATTCTGAATACACTTGTGTTCGTTTTGTTTTTTGTTTTTTTAATCATCATCGAGTTAAAAAGTGTCTGTGAAGAACTCACAGTCTCCCAAGAATATATCTAAGGACCCTCAGAGGTCTGCGCTCCCCAGTTTGAGAAACATGTATTGAAGGGAAAGTACTGAACCTCGAAGACCTGGGCACAAGCCCCGGAAGTGTCGTGAGGACTTAGGCAAGTCACTTAACCTCTCTGGGCATCAAAGTCCTGATTTGTGGCCGACTTCAGACCCAGTTTTGCTGGACTTCAGAGTCCCTGCTCTTTCTTCTTCAGTCAGAAGGCTTTGAATTTCCACAATTCCACGTTGGGCTTCTATTTCAATCGATAGTCCTGACCGGAAAGTGTTCTGTGATGGTGGGCTCCCCGGGAGAGTCCCATTATTCCTTGAAATTATACTGATTATAAAGCCCTCGTTTTTTGTTTTTTGTTTTTTGTTTTTTTCATTGTAGATTCTGATTCCCAGCATAGCCACGAAGTGATGCCTCTCCTCTATCCTCTCTTTGTCTACCTCCATCTCAACCTGGTCCAGAACAGTCCTAAGAGCACAGTGGAAAGTTTTTACAGCCGCTTCCATGGGATGTTTCTGCAGAACGCTAGCCAGAAGGATGTCATTGAGCAGCTACAGACCACTCAAACCATCCAGGACATCCTGTCTAACTTCAAGCTTCGAGCATTCCTAGATAACAAGTACGTGGTCCGTCTCCAGGAAGACAGCTACAACTACCTTATCCGCTACCTCCAAAGTGACAACAACACCGCCCTGTGCAAAGTCCTCACCTTGCATATCCATCTTGACGTGCAGCCTGCCAAGAGAACAGATTACCAGCTCTATGCCAGCGGCGGCTCCTCCCGGAGCGAGGGCAACGGCTTAGAGCCCGCCGACATGCCCGCCCCTATCCTGCAGAACGAGGCTGCCCTGGAGGTCTTGCAGGAGAGCATTAAGCGCGTCAAGGATGGCCCTCCCTCCCTCACTACCATCTGTTTCTATGCCTTCTATAACACAGAGCAGCTGTTGAACACTGCGGAAATCTCCCCAGACAGCAAGCTGCTTGCTGCGGGGTTTGACAACTCCTGTATAAAACTGTGGAGTTTACGAGCCAGGAAGTTAAAGTCAGAACCCCATCAAGTAGACGTGTCCCGCATCCACTTGGCTTGTGACATTCTGGAGGAGGAGGTATGAATATCAGTTTTCTTGCCTACACCTGCCTTACTAATTTGCTTAGAGTTCTTACCAAACATGACAGATCTTATGGAGAATGGACTTCGTTATTTCCTTCACCGTATAGCCGCAGCCAGACTAATGCCCGTGTAACCTGTAGCCATTGAATTCCTGCTCATGCCTAACCTTGGAAGACATGAAAACTATTCTTAACAACATTAACTGAACATCATTAATGATCGATCAGTGTTTGTTACTGTCTGAATGTGGATGACATTGCTAAGCCTAATTAAAGACCTTTAGCTAATATTGAGATTTACAGTAAGTGTGGGTGTGGGTGTGTGTGGCGGTGACAGCGGTGGCAGCCAGGGTGTACACTTGTGCAAACGTAAACATTTAGAAGTAGGATTGCTGGGTCAGAGGGTCTGCACTTTAAATTATGATAAATATTCTCATTTTCCGGTCACATCAACGGTAAAATGAGAACTCTGGTCTCCCTTCACCCTCACCAACACTGGGTGTTACTGGCCTTCCTGGGGCCAGTGCACGTCCTCTGGCTTCATGTCCCCCCTGGGCGTTCCCAAACCCCATTTTGAAAAGTACACAGGAAGTATAGTTGACATTTCACCCATCAGTCGGGGTAATGATCTTGTTCAGTTTGTTTAGGGATGGTTACCAAAAAGGCAGGCCGAGTGGCCCGAGTTTCAAGTCCCTGAGAGTTACTGTCTTAGAAAACATGTGGGCAAAGAGAGAAATTTCATAGAGTTCGCCTTCCCTGAAAGTGGCCCCACAACAGCTGGGGGCTAGAATATTTTCATCATCTCACCACTGAAATTCAGGGAGCTGTGGCTCAAGTTAGTTTCGATGGAAAATTCTTTGCATGGGGTTGAAAAATTAAGGAGTTTAGAAAAGTTCAACGTAATTTCCATAGGTGATAAGGATATCAAGAATATTGGATGCACAAAATAAGCCCGTTTTTCCAATTCTTGTTTTCTTAATCAACTTCCAGTTAATATGATCTTTGAATTTTTGTTTCTTGTGACTGAGATGATACAGAGGAGTTTGTTGTGATGAGTAAAAGGTCTAAATTCCAATACACACCCTTTGATTTCTAGAATCTTACAGTACCCTCCAAAATATCTTTTAACTTTATTTATTTATTTATTTATTTATTTATTTATTTATTTATTTATTTATTTTGAGAGAGAGAGTACAGGTGAGGGAGGGTCAGAGAGAGAGGGAGGGAGAATCCCAAGCAGGCTCTACCCTGTCAGAGCAGAGCCCAGTGCGGGGCTCGATCCCCCAACCATGAGATCATGACCTGAACTGAAACCAAGAGTCAGACACTCAACCAACTGAGCCACCAAGGCACCCCCGAGATATTTTTTATTGCTCATGTATTTGAATTTTTAGATTTCTTTTCCTAGGAGACAATTCTAGCCTGTTGAGCGTTCTTCACATACAACTGAAGGATGCTGCCTTCGTTGAGTTACAACCTTCTGTAAATACAAGGAGAGAAATTATTCCTGCTGACCTTATCAGCTTGATGATATTGTTTGGAGATTATTCTAGGCATTACAAGTTAACATAAAGGAAGACAGCAAAGAGAAAGATAAATACGAAGAAGGAAAGAACATTAGGTTCAAAAAACGTTTTAAGATTCTACCTTGGCTACCACTGAGAATTAGCTTTGTGACCTATTCTGTAGAGATTTCCAGGCTTTGGAAGGCGTGCATTTGAAGACCCAGAAGCGAAGAATAACATGATGAATTCCAGGAAGTGATAGAAATTAAATGTAGCTACCGTTGGGAGTGGTAAGACAGGAAGCAGTATGGCACCACAGGCTGCGTGAGGGATTACGGTGGCCTGAGCAAGGGGAGTGGCGGCAGGAAGGGAGCACAGTGGACAGGTTAGATGAGAGCTCCAGCATTGGATTCAGTGGAGGGGCTGGAGGGAAAGGAAGAGTCGAGGAGGACATCTGTGTCTCAGACTTGACCACCTGGGTGGATGGTGGGACATGCTATTCAACTCAGAAGAGGTGATGTCAGGGGAGCGCTTGTTTTGTTTAGGTATCTTCCTGATTTATTCGCCATTATCCATATGGAAAGTACCATAGATTCTGCTGCAGTAGGAAGGTACTGCTTTCCTTGTGAACAAACTTTCTTTTACCTTTAGAACTGAAGTTGAGATCGTCCCATTATGTTGTGAGGGGTTTCCTGTTTGGGATTTCTACCCCCCCCCCCCACCCATTTTGTCATAGCAGTTTAGGGAAGTTTTTGTTGTTATGGTGGGGAGGGGGGTTGTTTTTGGTTTTTTGGTTTCTGACGAGGAACATTTTGGGGGAAAGCAAGGTATAAATCAGTTCTGATAGTTTAAAAAAAATTTTTTTTTAATGTTTTTTATTTATTTTTGGGACAGAGACAGAGCATGAACGGGGGAGGGGCAGAGAGAGAGGGAGACACAGAATCGGAAACAGGCTCCAGGCTCCGAGCCATCAGCCCAGAGCCTGACGCGGGGCTCGAACTCACGGACCGCGAGATCGTGACCTGGCTGAAGTCGGACGCTTAACCGACTGCGCCACCCAGGCGCCCCTAGTTCTGATAGTTTTTAATGTTTCTTGAATGAGAACTTGGACTTCTTGTAGAATTCACAATTAAAATGGAAACTCTTAAAAAAAATTTTTTTAATGTTTATTTTTGAGAGAGAGAGAGAGAGAGAGAGAGAGAGAGAGACATGGGATACGAAGCAGGCTCCAAGCTCTGAGCTGTCAGCCCAGAGCCCGACATGGGGCTCAAACTCACGAACCACAAGATCATGACCTGAGCCGAAGTCAGATGCTTACCCGACTGAGCCACCCAGGCACCCCTAAAATAGAAACTCTTTTTTTTTTTTTCACATTGATTTATTTTTGAGAGACAGAGTGAGACAGTGCACGAGTGGGGGAGGGGCAGAGAGAGAAGGAGATACAGAATCCGAAGCAGGCCCCAGGCTCTGAGCTGTCAGCACAGAGCCTGACACGGGGCTCAAACCCACAAACCGTGAGATCGTGAATGACCTTAGCTGAAGTCGGACACTTAACTGACTGAGCCACCCAGGCGCCCCTAAAATAGAAACTCTTAATGCAAAGATCACAAACTCACATGCTTGTAGAGGCCAAGCAGGTAAAAGTAAATGGTAAAGCTACCTGGATCAAAGAGCTGGTAGGAAGTACAAAAAGACACAAAAACCCAATCAAAACTCCACTTTGCAACCTCTGCCTTAATCTTTGTGAAGCAACAGCTGTTGCACAAATTAGTGGATAAAATGTTTTAATAGTAGGTATTTAAAATATTGATCAGACCCAGCAATTCCATTTCCAGATATATGCCCAAGAGAATTGAAAAGACATGTCCACACAAAAATTTGTACATGTTCAAAAAAAAATTTGTACATGTTCAAAAAATTGTACATGTTCATAATATCATTATTCATAATTGCCCCAAAGTGTGAACAGCCCAAATGTCAATCAGCAGATTAATAGATACACAAAATGTGGTATATCTGTGTGATGGAATACTGTTCAGCCATAAAAAGTTATAAAGATACATATGAGACCTGCTGTAATGTAGATGAGCCTCATAAATAAACATTTTGCTAAGTAAAAGAAGCCAGCCACAAAGGACCACTTACTATAGGATTTCATTATAGGAAATATCCAGAATAGGCATATCCGTAGAAACAAAGTAGACTGTTTCCCCAGGCCAGAGGCTGGGGACAGGGAACTGGGCAGCGATTGCTAATGGGGAAAGGGGTTCTTTTTTGAGGTGATGAAAATGTTCTGTACTAGGTAAGTGGTCATAGTTGCACAATTCTGTGAGTATACTAAAAGCCATCGAGTTATGCTGTAAAAAAAAAATTTTTTTAATGCTTATTTTTTGAGACAGAGACAGAGCGTTAGCAGGGGAGGGACAGGGAGAGAGGGAGACGCACAATCCAAAGTGGGCTCCAGGCTCTGAGCCATCAGCACAGAGCCCAACGTGGGGCTCAAACCCATGAACCACAAGATCATGACCTGAGCTGAAATGGGACACTTCACCAACTGAGCCACCCAGGTGGCCCGAGTTATACTTTTTAAAGAGAGTGAATTTTAGAGTATGTGAATTCTGTCTCAGTTTTAAAAAATCAGAAAACAAAAGCTCCAACGAGGGCATAAAATGTTCTCTATTAAGTCAAGTAAAACTGGATTTACGGCACTGCCCCAATATCTTCAACTTGGAAGATATTCTGGATTAACCTCTGAAAAGCTGTTAACTGGCACGGCAGTGCCCTTCTTCCCAAAGGTAGCAGCGCCCCCCCCCCAACCCCCACCTCCTGTCTGAGACCCTCCATCCTCTAAGTTAGCAATGAGGTCCGGCGTTTACCCTTGTTGATTGGTAACTATGTCTTTTTAACATTCGAGCAACATGGCCAAACCACAGATACCAGATCAAGGATTTTCTCTGTGTTTCAGGTATGTGTACACGATCACCCTCATCCCTGCCAGCCTCCCACCCTCCTAGCAGCCCTGCAGTACAGCATCCGTTCACGCACTGTCTAGCGAGCCTTGCCCCAGTCCAGCGATCTTTCAGTCTGAAAAGGAAAGCAGTCAGTGTTGTGAATGACACTCAGTTCTGTGATTTGTGTATAAAATGGTCGTTTAGGTCTTTGCCGGCCTGTAAGAGTGTAACGTGAGCCTTGTTTGTACTTTTTATTTTTCTAGTAGCCACATGAAAAAATCAAATTAATAATGTATCTTATTTAATCCAGTGTGGCTAAAGTATTATCATTTCAACATGTAAGCAATATTAAAAAAATTATTACTGAAATCTGTTATATTCTCCTTTTTTGTCCTAAGTCTTGGAAATCTGGTGTGTTTTACGCTTACAACAACGTGTTCAGCTCCACAAGCCGAGAGCCGCCTTCTCTCGCTCCCAAGTCTTAACCAACTCCCAAGCCCGCCATATTTAATCTCTTCCAGTTCCATTGGCACCTGATGATGGGAGAACAGCCCAAGGCCAAATCTCAGACCCCAGAGAGTACCCTTGAGCTAAGAAAGTCTGGAGTGTGAGCTGAGGCACATCGAACCTCCTAGTCCAGGAGCAGACATCCATAAGAAGTCCGAGATTTGTAGGGCCTCCGTGACCTAAAGCAGGGTTTAGCAAACTATGGCACAGGGGTACGAAACACAACATTCGAAGGCCTTTTTATACTTCCTTATTTTTAAATTTCTTACGCGTGTTTTATAATGTACACGGTGTCATCTAGTATTACACGAATACACTTTACAAATTAAAAATGCCTATTTGGGACCAATGCGCATTTGCTGTCGGTTCAGCCGATTGTAGGGAGTTTGGGGTTTTGTCCTGTTGGCACGAAAGGAAGGAGAGGGAGAATTGGGCTGGGCATGTGTGAATCAGCTGCTTGTTCAGAGTTTCAGCTTGACTATGCTGAGGCCCTTGTGGGACTGGGTTGAGCCACAGAAGAA
Organism: Neofelis nebulosa; assembly: GCF_028018385.1. Taxonomy (NCBI): domain Eukaryota; kingdom Metazoa; phylum Chordata; class Mammalia; order Carnivora; family Felidae; genus Neofelis; species Neofelis nebulosa. The sequence goes on along the minus strand of NC_080794.1, from coordinate 1,061,811 downwards.
AATGTGGCTGGGTTATTTTAAGCTGTGGTCCTGGCATAGGGCTGATAGTGATAGCCAGCAGGAATGCTCTGGTTTCCCCATCTCTTGGTCTATACAGTCAACCAGGCACTTTTCCATGTGCTCGGGACAGTCGTCAGGACCCCTGGAAGTGCCAGCCTGATTTTAGGGTCCCCACCTAGGAGGCGAAGACCCACTTCCCTAACTTCTTGCTCCAAATGAAGACCACTTAAGCCTCAGAGATGGTAACGTGCCCTGTGGATTACCTTCAAAGGGTCTCTGTGTAATTCATCCGGGGTCGTTTTTTGCTCCCACGGTTTTTATATAAACTTTCTGGTGTACAGCAGTGAGTCATTCTTGAAATTTTAAAGTGTTGTTGTAACCTCTTTTGAAAGGAAAATTACTAATATTCTTGGTAACGCTCGGTAGAACGTTGGGCTCCCGAATGCTTATGTATTTTTAATGTTGAATGTCTGGAATAGCCATTCTGAATATTCATGGACGTCAGTATTTATTTTCTCTTACCTTTTCCTCAAATATGTACACATTGAAGGCATTTGTCTTATTTTGATTTTCATCGTGTTCAAATGGAAATGAGAAAGATGCCCTTTTCCTGTACCAGAACCTAAGGCTCGTAGACCTTTTTATTTCTAAGGCAGCAAAGCCAGTTGGTTCAAAAATCTTCTTACTCCCCGTTCACCTGGGGTTTAATTAAAACCCGTGTTAATTTATGAATTCCTGGACAGAGAGCTGTAGTGCTAAGTGAGGTGCTTGTCTACGAGAGAATGAAGGGAACTGGGATTTTGAACAGAGATAGTGTCCTTGGGGGGAAGAGGGTGAGGAAGGGGACTTCCCTCAGTACTATGAGCGGCTATCTTCTTTTCTGTCCCCACACACAGGAATTTATTTCCAAGAATCCCATGAGTCTCTTGGCTTTGTTTAAAGCTATTCTAAACCCATGCTTTGTTTGGGAAAATGTTTGAGACCCTCCAGAAAGTCTCAGTTTAACATTTCATCTTAGGGGGGCGCCTGGGTGGCTCAGTCAGTTAAGCATCTGACTTCAGCTCAGGTCATGATCTCATGGTTCGTGAGTTCAAGCCCCGCGTCGGGCTCTGTGCTGACAGCTCAGCTCGGAGCCTGGAGCCTGCTTCAGATTCTGTGTATCCCTCTCTCTCTGCCCATCTCTCCTCTCTCTCTTTCTGTCTCTCTCTTTCTCTCAAAAATAAATACACATCAAAAAAAAAAAAAAAATCCCATCTAGGGACACCTGGGTGGCTCAATTAGTTGAGCATCTGACTCTTGATTTCAGCTCAGGTCATGATCTCAGGGTCGTGGGATCCAGCCCCGAGTTGGGCTCCATGCTCAGCATGGATTTCTCTCTCTCTCTCTCTCTCTCTCTCTCTCTCTCTCTCAAAAAAAAAAAAAAAAGAAGAAGAAGAGGAACAAAAAAAAACCCTTCATCTTTATTTCTTTTTGGACACCAGCAGTTTATGGTTTATGCCTGGTCGCAAGGTGTGAGTGTCATTTATTGGTAACTGCACCTTTCTGGTTTACTATTCGTTCTGATGTGTCTAAGCTTTATTGTGGACAGCCCCTACGGTGGTTTTGGATTAATTTCGAATCAAGACCACATCTGCCTTCGTCATTGACCCCAGTCATGGGAATGCCAGGAATTTTCTTAGCAGGGTAGAAACAGGGAACGATGTGGTTTATAAAGCAGCTAAAACTGACCGATGAAGACCTGCCCACAGAAGAAAAGAACCTAAGAACATAATGTGAATTCAGAAGTAAATCTTTCCAAATGATGCCCATCCGAATTAACAGTGGAAATTGCCATTGACTTGTCTTTTGATCAGCTTTTGAAATCTCTTATCCCCAGCCTAATGGAAAGGTCCACAGTATTATAATAATAGCCTCGCATCTGTATACTTTTAATATAGTCTTAGCTGCAGGACGAATGTCAGGAAGCCAATTTGTAAGTTGTAGGAGACTTTTTATGCAGTCATGCGACGTTTTCCTGGGCTCACCCTTAAACACGAGGCCACTGACACTGGGCAGATGCTCTGTTTTTGCTGGACTCTTTGGTTTTCATGGCAGACCACTAAACATTTTTTTTCTTGTGTGTCTCTTTGCCATCCCCCACCCCCACCCCCACTGTTCCCAGGATGATGAGGATGATAATGCGGGCACAGAGATGAAGATACTACGGGGACACTGTGGACCAGTATACAGCACAAGGTTCCTCGCAGACAGCTCAGGGTTGCTCTCTTGTTCTGAAGACATGTCCATTAGGTACTGGGACCTCGGGAGTTTCACCAACACTGTGTTATACCAAGGACATGCCTACCCTGTGTGGGACCTGGACATTAGCCCATATAGCCTGTACTTTGCCAGCGGGTCCCATGACCGCACCGCGAGGCTGTGGTCATTTGATCGGACGTACCCGCTGAGGATATATGCCGGGCACCTGGCAGATGTGGACTGTGTCAAATTCCACCCTAATTCGAACTACTTAGCCACAGGCTCGACCGACAAGACTGTCCGGCTGTGGAGTGCCCAACAGGGGAACTCGGTGAGGCTCTTCACCGGCCACCGCGGCCCCGTGCTCTCTCTCGCCTTTTCTCCCAACGGTAAGTACTTGGCATCGGCCGGCGAGGACCAGCGGCTGAAGCTGTGGGACTTGGCCTCTGGGACCCTTTATAAAGAACTGAGGGGCCATACGGACAACATCACCAGCCTCACCTTCAGTCCGGACAGTAGTCTGATCGCCTCTGCATCCATGGACAACTCGGTACGCGTCTGGGACATTAGGAACACGTACTGCAGCGCCCCAGCCGACGGCTCCTCTGGCGAACTCGTGGGCGTGTACACCGGGCAGATGAGCAATGTACTGAGCGTGCAGTTCATGGCCTGCAACCTTCTTCTGGTGACTGGAATCACACAAGAAAATCAGGAACATTAATTTCTTTCTTCCTTTTTTTTTTTTTTTTTTTTTTTTAATCTTTGTTGTAACGGACTGGGGCAGGAGTGGAAAGGCTCCAGGTTGCAAGTCTTAGGACGAATTGAGATTGAATCACTGACTGACTGTGAAAGACTCCCCGCTTCCCCCCCCCCCTTCTCCCGTGCAGACGTCCCGAGCGCGTCACCCCTTCCCTCCCTCCGTCCCCCCCAGGGTCGAAGGACTGGGGGCGGGAGAGGTGCTGTCATTGGACATGAGATGGAGAATCAAGAGGCTCTGGAGGTCGGATTGCAAGTTCTTACAAAGATCCCCCCGCATCCTCGCCTGAGCACCTTCCGGTGTGTGTCTCGCTTTCCCCGCGTGTAAACCCGAGATGCTGCTTCCCTCGCCGCCGCCGCCGCCGCCGCCGCCGCCACCGCCGGGTGCTGCGTTGGGCCCGAGGATGGCCGCAGGGCGCGCTCAGGACAGTGCCCCAGGGTCACGTGTTCTCGGTCGCCTGGGTGGAAGGGGGCTTTACTGGGGTAGGAATGAGGGGGTGGGAACTAGGAACGGGGCGGGGATAATCCTGGCAAAAAGTCTTTCCTTTTCCGTGATTACAGAGAACCAGGATTTGTTTTTTATTATTATAATTATAATTATTATTATTATTGAGAAGAGGAAACCTAGCACTGGCAGAGGGGCTTTCTCTGCTCTCATCTTTCAGGTTTTACTCCTGGCACTGGCTGTGATACTTGGAATCTTGAGGTTCAGGGAATTCAGAGAATTTGGTAGCACAGTGTTTTGGGAGAAAGGGAAAATTTCTGGGGTGACGGACTGATCACTCCGGGTGACATGTTTCTCGAAGCGGGCGGTGGGGGTGGGGGGGGTGGGGGGTGCGTGTGAGCAAGTCCTGGGCTCTGGCGGTGATGGTGGGAGAGAGTCTCCTCGCGGCTGCCCTTCTGTGAACAGTTCTCTCCCCCTGAAAGGACAGATTGCGGCAAAGAGATGAAAATAAATCGAAGCGATAAGGCAAAAGATAGAATTAGAAAATGTTAAATTTCCAAACGCCCACCTCTTCAGAGGCGTGGCTCTCTCAGCGTCCTTTTCTCCTGCGATCGGTTGCTCCCACCTGCGCTGCAACAGCGGTTTAATGAACAGTTTGCGGAACAAATCGTTGAGTACGCCCGCACGCATAGCCAACTGTGCTTTGAGGATAAAGCAAGTTCGAATTCGTGGAAAAAGGATTAAATATTTCTGTTTTCTGAAAAGAGTTATTTTGTATTTTGTTTTCTATTAAAATGTATTTAGTTTCAAAAAAAAAAAAAACAGTGTCGTATCTCATTGAAACTGTGAGGACAGGTGGGCGTGCGGCCTGTCCCGGGGTGGCACGCAGCCCGCCTCTCCCGGGGATGGCAGCCAGGGATGTAGGCCAGGCCAGCCCCGATGCAGGTGTACTCTTCTCTGCCCCTATGTCCTGTGCAGCTTACTGTGAATCGTGATTCCTCTTCCCATTCACAGGAATTATTGGTCGCACTTAAGACTGATCACATTTCTGGGGCTCCTGGGTGGCTCAGTCGGTTAAGCGTCCAACATCAGCTCAGGTCATGATCTCGTGGTCTGTGAGTTCGAGCCCCGCGTCGGGCTCTGTGCTGATGGCTCAGAACCTGGAACCTGCTTCACGTTCTGTGTCTCCCTCTCTGTCTACCCCCCCTCCACTCACACTCTGTCTCTCTCTGTCTCTCCAAAAAAAAAAAAAAAAGACTGATCAAATTTCTAAGGGGCATAAGAGCTGTGTTGTTTCATTAATTTAAACCATTTATTGAACAATTCCGGATAAAGGTCTTGTGCAAAAATTTAAATGATGTGAGAATTTTTTAAATGTACTGGTGAAACATCAAAAGCTCTCAGGAAACCAAATAGGAAGATTCTAGCATTATGTGTGAAAATTCTGTTTTTACTTGAGCCTAAGATGCTAATAATAATAGGAAATGTTTCTTAATCATAAAAATCTGTATATTTGAGATACGGTAAGAAGGATCCTATGGCAACTTAGCCAGCGTCACCTTCCACATCGTCTGTGGAAGAGCCTAGATAGAATTCAGATGTATTCTTATATGTAAGAAGTGAACTCTCAAGTTAGATTGTACGCTATATTGCCAGAAACAATAATCCCTAAATTGAGCTGAATCATTTTCCAGAAGTGAAAATACCACTGATTAGGGATGATTTGGAAACGGTTTGTGTTTGTTTTTGAATGCAATATTTCTTTGATTAAACACAAAAAAATGTATTAGGTTGGTCAGTCTTAAAATTACCGATCATGTATATGCTTTGTAATTTCAGTTGAAGCTCTTAATGATCCGTATGTTTGGCCTCTTTTTGCTGTTTTGAACTAATTTTAATGTGGAGTAATTTAACTTAATAGAACCCTCCTCACAACGTCCCCCAGATTCTTAGAAACATCATATGTGTGATTATGGCCACGAGGGTGCATATGAACATAGTTCTACTCTTAAGGTTGCTCTCCTGCGTTGTTTTATTTTCTCTTCAGAGCATTTTTGTTCGGCACACAGGACTGGTGATATCACCACTTGGTACATGAAATACCTAAAGCCCAGAGAAGCTATATTATCTACACCCAACAGGGAATGATCACATGTCTTGGATGTTTTACAGAGAGGATCTCTATTTAGTATCCTCAAGTTCTAGCTGGAGGATATAGCCTTGAAGATAGAAAAACCTTTAAAAAAAAAAAAACCTTCAGGAAAGAAATATGCATATTAAATATATATGTATGTATATGCAGTGCTTACTGTCTCTCAGAAATCATTCTGTGATCTCCATAACAACTCTGGGAGCTAAGTGCCATTTTTATCCACATTTTATGTTGAGGATTTTGAGGCCCTGTTGGATTAAGTCACTTACCATAGAGTCACACAGCTAGTAACCAGAATTTGAACCTGGGCAGTCTGGCTCCAAAGTGCATGTCCTTCCCCAGACTCTTGTCTGCCTTCGTTCCCGCATTGCCAGGTAAAGAGTGACCTGAGGTTACTAGAAATTAAATATTCTTGCCAATAGTTGTTAGACTCATGCTTCCCTTTGCCAGAGAAATCAGCAGCAAGCAGATCGAACTGACACTAGCTACAAACAAACAATATGTACCAGTTTCTAAAAGAAACTTGAGAATCTTCAATTATTTTGAGCCACGATGATAAATCTCTGTAATGTGCGTCAGGTTGAGATTTCTTAGATTGAGAGGCTCAGAAAACCTGACTGTAATTTCAATTTAGCAGTAGACAGGCCAAAAGAAAGAGAAAGTTAAGATAAAGGAAAGTAATAAATTGAGATGAAACGGGAAACAATTTGAAGTTTATGTGTGTGTGTGTGTGTGTGTGTGTGTGTCCTTAGCTTCTAAGTATAGCTGTGATTAGCTTTTCACTTGTTTTTATTCAGATATTAAAAATGTCGTGGATGTATAAAAAAAAATCCATTGAGTATGTAGGCTTCTAAGTTTGCTATTGCCCAGATTGATATTTAAGTATATGGATTAAAAGATTAGTCTGTGGGCCCCTGGGTGGCTCAGTTGGTTGAGTATCTGGCTCTTGATCTCGGCTCAGGTCAAGATCTCACAGTTCATGGGATGGAGCCTTGAGTCACGTTCCATGCTGACAGCAGAGAGCCTGCTTGGGATTCTCTCTCCCCATCTCTGCTCCTCCCCTGCTCATGTGTGTGCTTTCTCTCTCATAATAAATAAACGTTAAAAAAAAAAAAGATTAGTCTATACATCAACTTGTCTTTCAGTTGCATGTTTTAGAAAAGTGTTCATTATATCTATGCCCGGCCCACAGCAAGGATTCATGTTATCGAGCCCCACATGGCAGCCAATTAATTCCGAAACTGCTTTATGGTAAACAGAAAATCTTCACTGTAGAATGTGAGGAATGCAAATGTTCCTTGTCAGTTTGGCCCATCGAAGGACAACTTAAGATACTTTCCCATGATTGGCTGAAATTTCTATAAGAAAGATTTTTATGTTAAATATGTGAACGTCTGTTATGATCAGATACTGTGTTAGCGAGCAAAAATGCAGCAGTAAGCAAACTGATATAGACCCTGACTTGAGTTTATAGTTTAAAGAGGGAGGCGAATATTGATCATACAATACCATAAATAAATATATAATTTCAAGCAGTAGGGAGTGCTATACTGGGTGCAATGAAAGAATATGCCCAGGAATCTAATTTACACTAAGCATTCAAGGAAGGCCTCCCTGAAGAAGTAACAGTGAAGCTGAGACCTGGAGGGGAAGCAGGAGTTAGCCAGGCAGAGCTCAGGAAAGAATGGTCCAGACCCCCAACTGGGGAAGAACCTGGTACACTCAAGTCCACTGGAGCTGAGGCAAGGTGAGTAAGGAGCACAACAGCTCGACATGAGTTTGGATAATTGGCAGAGTTTTGGGGCACTGTCGGGAGTTTGGCTCTTATCCTGGGTGGGATGGAAACCATTGAACGGTGTACCTCAGCCAAGTGACAGAGTCCAAGTTCCACCTTAATGTCACTGCCAGCAAGAGGGCATAGACACATTTGCAGTGGACTTGCACTTCAGCATCAGGATAACTAAGCAACATTTACTGGACCTGTCTGTACCGAGCACTGCAGGGCAGCGGAATGATGGAAGCCAGCGACCGTGTGCCAGGCAGCCCTACGTGGCATGACCTGTGGGGCAATGAACCGAAAGCAGCCTCTAACCAACAGCCTGTGAGGACCCGAATCCTGCCAACTACCACACAAATGAGCTCCGATGCAGATGCTGTCCCGTTCGAGCCTTCAGATAAGACTGCAGCCTCCTGATCGACCTTGAGACAGAGACATCCAGGTAAGTCTGCCTGGTTTCCCAACTCACAGAAACCGTGAGATATTAAGCCACTAAGGTTTGGGGTGATTACTTCTGTAGAGTCAATAACTAACCTATCAGTCCCACTCCATAGTCCATCCTTTTAACTGCTACACTGTAGAAAATGAGATCATTGGGGAGCCTGGGTGGCTCAGTCGGTTAAGCGGCCGACTTCGGCTCAGGTCACAATCTTGCGGTCTGTGAGTTCGAGCCCCGCGTCGGGCTCTGTGCCGACGGCTCAGAGCCTGGAGCCCGATTCTGTGTCTCCCTCTCTCTCTGCCCCTCCCCCGTTCATGCTCTGTCTCTCTCTGTCTCAAAAATAAATAAAAACGTTAAAAAAAATTAAAAAAAAAAAAGAAAATGAGATCATTACTGATTAAAAAAAAATCACTGGCAGGTGTAAGGAGCATGGATTGAGGGTATGAGAGTGAGCGAGGAGGCCAGTTAAGATCATTGCAGATGTTCAGGGGAGAGATGGGGGTGGCATGGGCACGGGGGAAATGGGGAAACGTGGACATATCGAGTGAATGTTACAGAGGTGGATTGACTAGACTTTATTGGGTTGTATGGGGGGAAGAGACAGAAATAGATGACCCACATGTTTCTGGCACGAGCAGTTTGGTGGGTAGAGTTGCCATTTATTGTGATGAAAATCCTAGAGGAAGAGGAAGTTTGGGGCAAAAGGTCGAGAGGTCGGTTTTGTACCTCTAAAGTTTGAGGTGTGTATGAGAAAACCAAGTGACGATACCGGATAGGCATTGAGATAGAGACACGTGGGGCTTAGAGCAGAGGTCTGGCCCTGACATGCTAGTTTGGGACTTCTGTTCATTAGAGGACTTTCTGCCACGGGCAGAAATCTGACTCCAAGTGGTTTACAAATAAGGCATTTTATTGGTTCCCATAACAAAGTGTACAGGTCAGGTGGATTTCGCGTGCAACTCACTAAGGGCCCCGCCTGTGTGCTGCGACTCCTCTGTGTTCTCTTCCGTGGTTGGCTTGTTCACAGCCTGGCTTTTCCCATGGTTGTGAGAGGGCCGCCAACAACAATGAAGGCCAGGCTCATCCTCAGTCATGTCAAGTGGGGATGTGAGCTCACTTTCCATTCCTCGCTTTTAAGAGCAAGGAAAATGTATCTGGAAGCTCCAGCAAACCTCTCCGATTTGCATTAGGCCTGCTAATCATGGAACCTGTCCCTGATGAGGGCAAGAGTCATTAGCATGTAGTTGGAATTTGAAAGCTCCCGAACAGATGTGATTACCAAGGTTAAGAGCATAGAGTAAGAAGAGATGAGGGCCTACAACTACGTCTTGACGTTCCCCAACATGTACAGTTTCAGAAAGGAGCAGCAGCCAACAAAGGAAGGAAAATAGGAGAGAGCCCTGTCTCAGGAACCAAGAGAATAGAGTACTTCACAATGGAAGCAGGGGTGGCCTGGCTGGCTCCGTTGGTGGAGCGTACGACTCACTCTTGATCTTGGGGTTGTAAGTTGGGTGTAGAGATCACTTAAAAATGAAATCTTTAGGGGCACCTGGGTGGCTCAGTCGGCTAAGCATCCGACTTCAGCTCAGGTCATGATTTCACAGTTCATGGGTTCGGGCCCCATGTCAGGCTCTGTGCTGACAGCTCAGAGCCTGGAGCCTGCTTCAGACTCTGTGTCCCCTCCTCTCTCTCTGCCCCTCCCCTGCTCATGATCTCTCTCTCTCTCTCTCTCTCTCTCTCTCTCTCTCTCTCTCTCTCAAAATAAGTAAATAAACTTTAAAAAAGCGTGTTTAAAAATTACTCAACCTTGTATTACTCAGGGAAATGCAAATGTAAAACAATGAGATACTGTTAAACACCCGACCGACTAAGACTAGCAACAATGTAAAAGCCTAACAGTGCCACGTGTTGGTGCATCTGACCCACCTACACTGGTGAGAATGTAAATTTGTAACCTACTTGAGAAGCCATATGGTATTGTGCAACTAAGCTGAAGAGAGGTGAACTCTGTTTTTCCCGGCATTCCTTTCAGCCGCCAGGATACATATATGAAAATGTCCATGGCAACATTGCCTATCATTTCCCAAAGCTGGAAACAAACTAAATGCCCATGAATAGAAGGGATAAATACACTATTGCATAGTCATGCAACGACAACCTTGACTCTAAGAAAACACTAGAGCTAGGGGGCGCCTGCGTGGCTCAGTCGGTTAAGCATCCGACTGCGGCTCAGGTCATGATCTCACACTCCGTGAGTTTGAGCCCCGCTTCGGGCTCTGTGCTGACAGCTCAGAGCCTGGAGCCTGCTACGGATTCTGTGTCTCCCTTTCTCTAACCCTCCCCCATTCATGCTCTGTCTCTCTCTGTCTCAAAAATAAATAAACATTAAAAAACAATTTGAAGGGAAAGACACATCGTTCCTATAGAATGATTGCATTTACATAGGCCTGAAATCAGACCAAGCTAACTGTATAGATGTTAGTGTGTGTTCAAAGATGACAGAGCTGTAAAGGGGGAAGGGTCCTGATCAGGAGGAGGCGCTGGAGGGCCAGGAATGTTCTACTTCTTGACTTAGGTGGTGGTTACCCCGGCGTGCGCTTGAGAACTCTTCGTTATGTGGTACAAAGAAGTTTTATCTCATTATAATTAAAACGTTTCTGAAAGTAAAAAGTAGATGAGAAAGTGGAGTGCGGGGTGCAGATAGCATGAGACACTTGAGAAGGGGCAGAGAGTGAGACCTGTTTGCCGGTTCGCTTTGGTTCGCTCTCTAATGGAAGTTCCTCGGGCAGGGGCTTTCAAATGTTGAGACCTCAACAGACAGTAAAAATGTATTTTGGGGCTCCTGAGTGGCCAAGTCGGTTGAGCATGCGACTCTGGATTTCGGCTCAGGTCATGATCCCAGGGTTGTGGGATCAAGCCCCTCATCAGTCTCCTTGCAGAGCATGGGGGCTGCTTAAGACTCTCTCTCTCTGTCTCCCTCTGCCCCTCTCCCCGCTTGCGCTCTTTCTAAGAGAAAAATAAACCTGCTTCAGGTGAACACGAACCCCGTTTTGGGTGAGCTAGTGCCCCTCTTTGGATAAAAAATGAGCCCTGGGTGAGATCCACTTCTCTCTCTCTCTCTCTCTCTCTCTCTCTCTCTCTCTCTCTCTCTCTCTCTCCTCCCTCCCCTCCCTTCCTCCCTCCCTCCTTTCTTCCCCCCTTCTCTCCCTCTCTCTCTCTCTCTGCCCCTCATGGTATTCTTTCTCTGCCCCTCACTCACTTGTACCCCCTCTAAATAAATAAATAAATGAATAAATAAGCAAATAAATAAAATAAAATATCATATATACAATGTATATACAATATATGTTATATACATGTATAATAATGTATATATGTACATATGTATGTATATAGAAAGACAGATATACATATATATGTACATATATACATACATACATATAATAATTATATAATGACATAATAATATATACATATATGATATATATTTATTTATTAAATAAATATATATTTTATTTTACACTGTGACCTAGTATGCACATATACTGGGTTTTATTAAATTAAGACTCCATTGACTATAAGAGGCACCATTCTTTCATACACCATTTATTTTCACTGCCATCAAATGTTGAACAATGCTTTCTTGTCACTTAGAAGTTTTGTCTATTTCAAACGTTATGTTCATTTAAAAACTTTAAGACTTGCATGGTTCCTCTCCCTTGAGTGAAATGCATTGCGATTGTGTTCTGGAAACTTGAGCTTCGGTTCAACTTTTTGAGTCAGCCATCAGGATTGAAGTTTTCCCTTCTGTGCCCCTAAATAAATGTTGGATAAGGCATCCTAGAAGAGGGCGGGCACCCTTGTCCCCAGGATTTCCTTCCAAGCTGTTCTGCAAGGTTTGAGGTTGGCCCCTTCTTTCTCTTAGGTGTCAACAGAAGGCTTCCAGAAAACACCCAGGCTTCGCATCCCTTCCTTAAACTGTCCTTAAATAGTCTGCTGATGGAAATAATGGGCGGTCGCGGTGAGATGAGACCGTCCTGACACCGGGACTGACTTCATGCGTCACAAGTGCCACCTGGCCAAGAACAGCTATAGTGTCATCCGGCTGTAAGTCCCATCCTCTCTTGATTCCAGAAATGTTCCAAAAAAATTGTCTTAATTAAATCTTAGACTCAACAGTGTAGTGCGTAACAACTTTCTATGTGTATTGTACCGTGATATATAATTGTTAGTATTGGTCACAACCTACTGGTTAATTTCATGGCCCACTAATGAGGCCGGTACATAGAAACAGGACAGCACTACCCAGGGCCCCTCTGAATGCTGGGGAGGGGAGCCCAGATTGGGGGTGGTGGAGGCAAGGGGTGTTGCCCATGGAGATGAGTAGGTAGGAGGGCTGGGATCAGAAGTCCTGGCTCCAGGCCCTTCCCCAGTGCTTACAAGCAGGAGGAAAGAAAAGAAAAGGAGGAAGAGGAGGGAGGTTATAAATAAAAGAATGAGCTTATGAACCAATATGATTTTTTTGGTTCACTCGGGTTTGTATTTTTGCATTAGGTTTTGTCCACAACACTCAGCTTTGACAGAGATGTGATAACCAGAGCAAGCTGCTTAGCCTCTTTGAACTTGAGATTGATTTTGAAAACATGAAGAAGGAAAAACAAACAAACAAAAAACCCGGAGAGTTCAGTGAATGCTGGCTATTTTGTCTGGGTACAATCCCAGCAGCTAGACCTGATCTTCCCCTAGCCCAGCGGTGCTGCTCAGTCTAGCTTCCTGGAGAGGCAGTAGGATGTACAGCTTACTCCCTCCAGCAGTGTAGACACCGAATTCAGATGCTACGAAATGCACATACCTGTCAGAAAGCAATCTGGGCTTTTATTGGGGGATGGGGGGAGGGGAGAGGGTATTTTAATTGGCTTGCTTAGTTTGAGCTGGTGCAAAGGAGGGAGCCCAGGGTTTATTTGCAGAATGTGGAACACTGTGGCCTGAAGAGGTGAAGGGTGCTGTTGATTCCCAGCTGCAGTGAGGTATGCCATGGGCATGGGTAAGTTACTTGGCTTCTCGGAACTTGTTTCCATCCTTGAATGTGGAAAAAAAGAATTGAATTGGAATTTAAGATAGTTAAAATTTCATAATCAAATGGTGTCATGATATAAACTTAGTAATACTAACCGAAAAATCTAATTTGGTAAAATATCTGTTACCAAAAATATGGAAAAGCCAACCAGTTTGCCTAGGGAAATCAAAGATAAAATCAAAAGGTAACAAGGGTTGATGAAATTCGATCATGATGATTGCACAACTCTGAATACACTAAAAACCATTGATCTGTGCACTCTAAATGGGTACATTGTATGGTGGGTGAATTAAATCTCAATTGTTACCAAAATTTTTTTTTTCAAAAGATACGATGTAACTGGCCTATAATTGGCACTCAAACGTTTACTAAGTGAATCAGTAAGTGAATACATAGCAAATGATAGCTACACAATCATGGGAGAAAACATGGCTCCTTTGGCCCTTGACAAGACTTCAACACAACTGCCTACAGGATTTTTTAGGCTCACGTCTTCACTGGAGCAGAGTCACAAATATCAAGTCGAGGCTTCAAGTTTTATATTTTGAATTGTTCTAGTTTCTTTTGCTATTTCCAAAACACAAGATTTATGCTTCCTAAAAGCGTCTCTACAATTGATTGGAAATGTATTTCTTGGCTCAGCTAGTATCCCTAGGTTTATCAGTGAGAATAAAACCACAGGTAAGTATACCAAAAGCAACTTTTACTTGAGAAGAATAAAGTAAAGTGATTTGCAGTGATATCAAGCTAGAATTCAGTGCCCAGAAACGCACTATACTCTGCTGTGCACTTAATCTACCTCCTAATCATAGTCTTTGTTAAGGGCTAGTCCTAGAAAACAGAGAAATTGACAAACCCACCTCTTAAAGGACAGAAAACTAGTATTTCCATAATTAGAGACATTTCTCTTTAATTGTAAACTCTTTTTAAATCCCCCCCCCTCAAAAGAATCCGATCCCTAGATTTCAGAGCTACTAAGAATCTGTCACCCCCAACATTTTGCTCACTCTTTGGAGAACCTTCTCCCATCTTAGCTTATCTCATCTTTCTCTGTTAGCCAGTTTTCCCACATTGGTTATTATTATTATTATTTTAATGTTTGTTGCTTTTGAGAGAGAGAGAGAGACAGAGTTGGGGGGGGGGGGGGCAGAGAGTGAGGGAGACATAGAATCCGAAGCAGGCTCGAGGCTCCCAGCTGTCAGCACAGAGCCTGACGCGGGGCTCGAACTCACAAACCGTGAGATCATGACCTGAGCTGAAGTCGGACGCTTAACCGACTGAGCCACCCAGGCACCCCTTCTCCCACGTGGGTTCCAAGCCTTGTCTCTTTTCTAGACTTGCTAAGAGTTCCCAAACTATGACCATCACTTTGACTCTGACTCGAGACTGTATGACCAGTCAGATCCCACCACCTGAGCACACAGCAGGGCCAGGATCAGGCATGTGGCTCACAGCCGGGGCTCTGAAGACATCTCGTCCTCAGCACTCTGCCTCACAGCACAGTGCCCTGTGCGTCCTCAACAGTGAGGACAGAGCTGCTCGGGCTTCCTCCCAGCCACAGTCAGAGCACACAGAGGGCCTGCCGACTGCCGCTGGGGAGTCCTGAAATGGCCTTCTATCTGTGCGCGGTGCCCATCTGAGCTGCGGTCCGAAAGCGTGCCACGACGAGGCCACCTGGGAGTCTCCCATCAACTGCAGCAGACAGCTTACTGTCCGCATCCCTCGTCTCCCTCTGCTGGGCGCTGAGCGATATTTACATGAATTAGAGGCAGGCCATGAGTTAATTTCCCCTCTCCTTCGCTCTATTTTTGGACTTGTCTCTCAGGGCTTCTTGTTCTGATGACATCGTTCTTACAGCCAGTGGTTCGTACATTCGTTCTGAAGGTCCCATAGATCTTCCCTCACTCCCCCATTCTCTGACCTTCTTTGTGAATAATGAAGAACGTGAAAAGTGAATCCCTTGAGGAGCAGGGAGTAGCCTCTCCCTCTCTCTGCCAGCTGTTTCTTTTCTGTGGGACACCCCCCCCCCCAGTGTAGCAGCAGGATTCAGAGACACTTTGGGGGCAGTGTTCTTCTTTTGGTCTCTGGGACATTTGGAGGTGGGGAGGGGAAGGGGGGGCTGCTAGAAGCCTAATAGAATAATAATAGAGGATAATAAGCACAGGTGTCACTTACAGAATATATACCGTGTGCCAGGCATGGTGCTAGATGCCAGAAACTCCGTGAGAAACTAGATAGAGATGCTCCTTCATTTTTCAGTTAACAGGGAGGCCTTGCTCACGGTGGGTGCTCAGACATCATTGATCTGAAATGTTTGCCTGTAGGTTGAACGTCAGCATTGCCGCTCAAGATCTGCCCAGCTTCTCGTAAGTGTGCACAGCCCCTCAAGAAGTTCCTGAGAACAGTAATGCCATGGATCTAGCCTATGAGCAAATGACAATAACCTAAATTACTTTTCCCCGGTCAGGTGGGGTGACGCAGCATGGCGCCCCGTCCACTGATGCGATATTCTGCAAGTTCAAAGAAGGTGATGTTAAGTGTGGCCCAGGAATTTTAAGATCATATACAATGTTTCATGACACTGAGCCCTACTTCAACTGTGCCCTCTAAGCAGTCATAGGTAGGACCCACTTCTAGAAGTTGTCAGGACTGTTGGATGTAGGGTGAAGATTTTACACTTCCGGGTTTGTTCAACTGGTTACCTCCAGTTTTCAGGTAACAGAGAGGCCAGGCTTCTTATAAGTGCTCAGACACAGGAAATGTTTGCGTCTAAGTTGAATACTAACAATGTGTGCTGAGCCTGCCTGGTAATGTTTTGTTTTGTTCTTGGTGAGTGTGCCCAATATGTCAGGAAATTCCTATGCACATTAATGCCCTAGATCTAGCCTATTAAGGAAAAATTTCTTCCTTTTTTTAAGTTCAATTTATTAAAACAGTGCTCAAGAGGTGCCTGGGTGGCTCAGTCAGTTAAGCGTCCAACTTCGGCTCAGGTCATGATCTCACAGTTCATGGGTTTGAGCCCCGCGTCGGGCTCTGTGCTGACAGCTCAGAGCTGGAGCCTGTTTCCGATTCTGTCGCCCTCTCTCTCTGCTCCTCTCCCGCTCACACTCTGTCTCTGTCTCTCTCTCTCAAAAATAAATATTAAGAAAAAAAGTTTTTTAAATAAAACAATGCTCAAAATCCAGGGTGGTTTGGTTAAGCATCCAACTCCTGATCTCAGCTCAGGTCTCACGTTGTGAGTTCAAGCCCCACATTGAGCTGGGCATGAAGCCTACTCAAAAAAAAATATATTTTTTTAATAAAAAAAAAAAAGCCTCAAAATCCAGTTTTATGGCAAATTTCAACACTTTGTCTAAAACTTAAGGCTATTTTTACTGTGTTATATATTACCTGATCTGATGATTTGGTCTCAAACAAAGCCAGAAAATTGGCAGGGCAAAATGTCTTCCTTAATCATTCTTTTATTGCTTTAAGACCACGTATTTTTATATTGGAGGTCTATATCATGGTTTTCTACCACTTTATGTGCCTGGCCCAACACATGGGAAGGTAGCCGACCTTTCTAGGTATATAACCGTGTACAATGCTGACATCGTGCCGGATAAGCTTAAGCAGGTGCACTGCTCGATGTTCTGCCCATAGGGAAGATTTCCCCTGTCTGCTCTCCAGGTTGTCCCTGAGTGTTGCTACAATGTGCACTGGATAAGCAAGAGATTGCTATTGTGCTGGAGGCTGTTTAAGCCACGTGATCCCAACAGGCCCGAAGCTACTGCAGGCATCAGCGGTAGAGAAGATACAGTAAGAAAGTGATGGCAAGCTCCAGAGGGAGAGTCACAAAGCAGGCTCAGGGTCTGGAATGAGGCTGTCCAATCTGCTACTTAAAAAAAATCGTTCTTGGGGCACCTGGGTGGCTCAAGTCAGATGGGTGTCTGACACCTTCAGGTCATGGTATCATGGTTCGTGAATTCGAACCGGGCTCTGCACTGACAGTGTGGAGCGTGCTTTGGATTCTCTCTCTCCTCCCTCTGCCCCTCCCCTGCACACACACACACACACACACACACACACACACACACACATGCTCTCTCTCTCTAAAAATAAATAAATAAAACATTAAAAAAAAAAAATAGCTCCTGATGTGCTACAGGGCTCTGGAAGAGATCAGATGTTGACCATGGACACCAAGTGGCCATGCGTTCAGAACTGCCTATCATAATAACCTGGCTTCTGTCGGACTCATTAACTCACAGGATCAGGTGAGCCCAGAGACAATCCATCATACGATGGAAATGGTACATCCAAATCGAGCCCAAACAGGACAAGGGAGTATAAGTAAACCACATGAGCAAGTAGCCAGACCCCTGCCACTCACCACGGTTGCACCTGTACCCCTCCCTCAATTTACGTGAATAGCCATTGAGGTAGAGGGTCCCCTATGATCAGGTGAGACGGGAGAAAATACCCAAAACGTGATTTATGATGGTTGCCTCAGTGAGTAAGTTCAAGCCAAAAATGGCAGCTACATTGTAGCCACACTCAGGGGTGACCTTGAAAGTAGACAGGGGAAATCTTCCCTATGGGCAGAACATCGAGCAGTGCACCTGCTTATGTGTGGTGTGTGGTAGGAAGAAAAGCACAAGATGAAAATACACATGGGCTTATAGGTGGTGTTGAATGACCTGGATGATCGTGTCAGGAACCTGGAAGCCCATGACGAGGAGGTCGTGGATGGAGGAATGTGGACGGCCATGAGGGAGTGGACACAAGGTGGGAAGATCTCTGAAGTACATGCTAGGCTCAGCAAAAGTATCCACCTCAGAAGAAGGGCCATTCAACTACGCAGACAAAATGACTCGGCCGGTTGGCGCTAACCAGGCTAATCAGCCACCCCAGAGCAGAGGGGCATAGTGCCAGAGATGGATGCCCGACGTGGGCCCAGTTGCACGGATTGTCACTTACCAAGGCTGTTCTAGCTACCATTGCTTCTAAACGCCCAACCTACCAGTGATTGAAAGCATCTCTGATCCCCCAATATGGCACTATTTTTGATGCAATCAACCACCCACTTGGGAGTTTCCAGCATTGGGCCTATTCTTTTTATTTTTTTAAGTTTTTTTTTTTAATGTTTATTTATTTTTGACGGAGAGAGAGACAGAGCATGAGTGGGGGAGGGGCAGAGAGAGAGGGAGACACAGAATCCGAAGCAGGCTCCAGGCTCTGAGCTGTCAGCACAGAGTCCGAGGCGGGGCTTGAACCCATGAGCTATGAGATCATGACCTGAGCCGCAGTCGGACACTCGACCGACTGAGCCACCCGGGTGCCCCAGCATTGGGCCTTTTCTATCCCGGAAGGGTCCACAGTTTGTCCTCACAGGAGTAAACACTTATTCCAGCCAGGATGGCCTTTTCTGCCCACAGGGGCTCAGCCAGCACCACAACCAGGGAATGAGGAAGTACCTGATCCATGGAGCATCCAACCAGGAGGCCCACTTCACCAAACCCATCCCAGAGCAGGCACAACAGGGCACCAGAAGGCCTGCTCTGGCATTGCTGCTAAGTCAGTATGGAAACAAGGATGCTGTCTTCCAGGTCATACGCGCTGAATCTGAGGTCTCTGTACTGCGTTATATCCGATAGAAAGAATGCAAGGGTCAAAGAACCAAAGGACAGAAGTGAGAGTGGCCCCCTTATCATCTCTTTGACCCAGGGGGGATCTTTGTGCTTCCCATCTCTCCTCCTCTGTGCTCTTTGGGGGTTGAGGGACACATTTCAACCCATGCACCTCCCAATAATCTGCTGTACTCAGCGTCTGCTTCTCAGAGGCCCCAAGTGACACAGAAGGGAAAAAGGTGGGTGAATTGGCCACCCAATTCAGTTTACACAGAGGATTAAGTTAGTTGTCTAGAGGAATCCATTGTCTGATTTCATTGTTTATTATTTCCTTACAGCCCAGAGTCTTTGAAGCATTTTACTACATAGATATCTCTGTCAGGTAGAAAAGATAATCCCAGAGGTTAGAAGGAAGGAGATTTGTTGCCAAACTAGAGCTGTCTGTTACCTGAGAAAAGTGCTGACTTTTCTTCCAGGAACAAGGAAATTTACTTTTTCTCAGCAGACTTTATAAGTGTTGTGGGAGACTATTGCAAAATCGAAACAGATCCATAGATACAGAGAACAAACGGATGGTTGCCAGAGGGAATGGGGTGGGCACAAATGAGTGAAGGGGAGTGGGATGTACAGGCTTCCAGTTAAGGAATGTAGAAGTCACAGGGATAAAAGGTACAGCATAGGGAATACAGTCAATAGGATTGTGACAGCATTGTATGGTGACAGATGGTCGCTACACTTGTGGTGACCACAGCAGAATGTATAGACTTGTCGCATCACTACGTTATACACCTGAGACTAAGGTGGTGTGTGTGTCAACTATATTTCAGTTGGATGGATGGATGGATGGATGGATGGACGGACAGATAGATGATAGATAGATAGAATTTTTAGCATGTTAAAATACTGCTTGTTTGACATACCAGTTATATGCACATTAACATATTAACTGAAGACATCCAGTGGGAAAGAAACCTGTTTAGCTTTGGTTTAACTTGCTCCCAAGAAAAATGATCCAAAATTTGGAAACAGGCAAATGGGATCACTGGGTATCCTTTCAGTGTCCCACTCAAAGTTGGTAGCAAGCTTGCTGGAAGAGCCTTTGTTTGACTTGCTACTCACCTTTGATTAGGATATTTGCAACTCTGAAGGAGATTAACTTGAAGACAATTGATGGTACAGCAAACAATATTTGTCTTATTAGAGTAAAGATAACCTCCAAAAATACCATGCATTGCCTTGTGGGAAATCAACCATGTTAACATAGTAATCTTATTCTACATTTTTAAAAAAAACTCTTCCTTGTTCTTCAATACTTCTGGAACTAGTTTCACCATCCTGCTAGTCCCTCATCAACAATGTAGTTAATAGATCTTCGACACATTTTGATTCTATATTTGTAAGAGGCAGTCATGCTTCGTAAATTATTGGAAATTGTACTTTAACAACTGTTTCCAAAAGTTACTTAGTTGCAGGAACACCACTGGTTTTTGTTGCTGTTGTTGTTGTTGTTTTCTAATCTCTTGCTGCCCATCCCTACTGTTTTCTTTAGGCTAACTTCCTAGAAGTGAAACACTAAAAGGAAGTGCATTTTTCTTTTTCTTTTTTTTTTTGGGGGGGGGGACATTATTGCTAAATAGTCCTCCAAAAGATTGTACAATTAAGAATACCACTGGGGCGCCTGGGTGGCTCAGTCGGTTAAGAGTCCGACTTTGGCTCAGGTCGTGATCTCACGGTCCGTGAGTTCGAGCCCCACATCAGGCTCTGTGCTGACGGCTCAGAGCCTGGAGCCTGCTTCGGATTCTGTGTCTCCCTCTCTCTCTGCCCCTCCCCTGCTCATGCTCTGTCTCTGTCTCAAAAATAAACAAAACGTTAAAAAAAATTAAAAAAAAAAAAAAAGAATACCACTAACAGGTGTATGAGTGTGCTGTCCCTTACATTCTCCACAATAGTGGGCACCATATTTTTAAATACATTGATCCATTTAATACATTGGTTAATATAATTGGTTAATTTAATAGAGAGATTAGAATCTCATGGTTCTGATTAGCACTTAATTATTAGTAAGGTCAATACTTGTTCATATTTTTTGGCCCTGTTTTTCTAGGTGTGTGTTTATTTTTCCTAGGAATTTTAGTTCTATGGAAAAGATTTTTGGTATTTTTATCGAGATTGTGTTAAATTTGGAAACTGACCAGAGAATTTATGATACTGAGATGTTTTACCTAAGAATACTAGATATATTTCCGTTTGTTTTAATCTTTCAGAAGTGTTTTAAAGTATCCTCCTATAAACTTTGAACATATATGTTTATGTTTATTCCTAAATGTATTTTCTATATTATATAATTGTTGCATATCTGAAGGCTTTTAATTTTTGTATGTGGATATTATATTTTGCTATCATAAGGAAACTCTGTTGTTTCAGTTAGCTTTATCATTGATTCTCTGAGACTTTCTAGGGATACTATCATATCTTCTGCAATAGAGATCATTTTACTTCTGTTACCAATTCTCCTAATAGATTTCTTTTCAGAGTTTGCATTGACTAAAACCTCTAGTAGAAAGTGAAATCATGTAGATAGTGGGCATGCTTTCTGGTACCTGATCTTAACAGAAATGCCCCCTCATGATTCCTAAGAAAGATGTTGGGGGGGTACCTGGGTGGCTCAGTCGGTTAGGTGTCTGACTCTTGACTTCAGGTCAGGTCATGAGATCGGGTCACAATCTCACGGTTCGTGAGTTTGATCCCTACACCCAGACTCTGCGCTGGCAGCACGCAGCCTGCTTGGGATTCTTTCTCTCTCTCCCTCTTTGTCTGCCCCTCCCCTGCTTGTGCAATGCGAGGTTCTCTCTAAATAAACAAACTTAAAAAAAAAAAAGAAAGAAAGAAAGAAAATAAAATGTATCCTTCTTCACAGTCAGTGCTTTTTTTGGCTTGAATTCTATTTTGTCTGCCATCAAGATCACAGAACTTGCTTTTTTGTTTGTTTCCATTTTTCTGTCCCCTTTTTTTTTCACCTTTCTTTTATATACAGACTACAGTTGATCTTGCTTTATTAGACACATTGGAAACCTTTCTGTTTCATAGATCAACCTTATCCATTCACATTTATTTATCCATCTTGCGTTAAAATTGCTTTGTATACGTATAATTAGTTGAAATGCTTCTCTACATGTGTTTTCTTTGCTGTTTTATTTTTATTTTTATTATTTTTTTAATGTTTACTCATCTTTGAGAAAGAGAGAAAGACAGAGTGTGAGCAGCTAAGGGGCAGAGAGAGAGAGGGAGACACAGAATCTGAAGCAGGCTCCAGACTCCGAGCTGTCAGCACAGAGCCCGATGCGGGGCTTAAACCCACAAACCGTGAGACATGATCTGAGCTGATGACTGAGCCACCCAGGCACCCCCGCTGTTTTATTTTTTAATTTTCTTTTTTTACTTAAAATGTTTTCATGCTTGTTTCTTTATTTTGAAAGAGAGAGAGCAGGGGAGGGGCGCAGAGAGAGAGAGAGAGAGAGAGAGAGAGAGAGAGAGAGAGACTCAATCAGGCTCCAAGCTGTCAGTGCAGAGTCAGACACAAGGCTTGATCTCTTGAAACATGAGATCATGACCTGAGCCGAAATCAAGAGTCAGATGCTTAACTGACTGAGCCACCCAGGTGCCCTTAAATTTTCTTTTGATATTTAGGAAACTTTGTAATTTTATACTAATGCTTAGTTTTGGGATTCTCTCCTTTATGTTCTTGTTTTTATTTTATTATTCTTTTTTAATTTACATGCAAGTGAGTTGGCATATAATGCAAGCATGATTTCAGGAGTAGAATCTAGTGTTTCATCCCCTGAATATAACACCCAGTGCTCATCCCGACCAGTACCCTCCTCCATGCCCTTTATCCAATCAGCCCATTCCCCCATCCCAGAGCCCCCCAGCAACCCTCCGTCTGTTCTCTGTATTTAAGAGTTTCTTATGTTTTGTACCCTCCCTGTTCTTATATGATTTTTGCTTCCCTTCATTTATGTTCATCTATTTTGTATCTTAAATTACACATATGAGTGAAGTCATATGATATTTGCCTTTCTCCGACTAATTTCGCTTAGCATAATACCCTCCAGTTTACCATGGAATTCTCTCTTTTCTGATGCCCGTCCCCTTTTACTTTCTGATTTGTCCATTTGTATTCATCTCCACTGTTCCCATCTGTTGTCTAGACGATGAGTTTGTTTTGCTTTTTCTTTCTCTCTTCCTTCCCCCTCCTATTTTAGTTGCTTAAGTTTTTACTTAGAACATATCACATTTATATATTACTATTTTATTCTCATTCCCAACTTTGTTTTGGCCTTAAATTTAATTTTTATTACATGCTCATCATCAGCTCGTTTGCTAACAATCTCTCAATCATCTCTTAGTTGAAGGTCACCCTCTCATTGACTCCTCAAGAAAGATTCATAAGTTCCATATTTCCCAAGCTTTTCCATGTTCAAAACGATTTTCCTATACTCTTGGTACTCAAGTATATTTGCAGATACAATCAAGGATCTAGGGATGAGACTCTCCTGGATTTGGCATAGGCCCAAGGTCCAATGACTGGTGCCCTTATAGAGGAAAGAAGGTGAAATTTAAAACACAGAGGAACCTAGGGGAATGCCATGTGAAGACAAAGATAAAGACTGGAGTTACACAGCCCCCAAGGCAAGGGATGCCAGTTTTGTCAGAAGCCACCAACAGTTCAAGGCCAGCCATGGGACAGATTATCCCTCAGAGCCACCAGAAACACCAATGCTGCCATCACCCTGAGTTCAGATTTCTGGCCTCCAGAACTCTGAAAGAATAGATGTCCATTTGTTTTAAGCCACCAAATTCCTGGTAATTCATTATGATAGCCCTGCGAAACGAACATAGACAGCTTGGCTGGTTATAAAATCTCTAGTTCATGCTTTCTTCCCTCGAGTTTCCTTTCTTTCTTTTAAAAACGCTGCTCCATAGCTGCCTACTTTGCATGTTACTTTTGAAGAGTCTGGAGGCTGAAAGCTGTCTCATTCTCTTGCCCTTACAAGTCATTGGATCCTTTTGCCTGGAAGCTTTGAAAACATGTTTTTATTTTTAACGTTTAACCGTTTTGCTATCCTATGTCTGAGAATTGATTGTTCAGTGTCCATTTTCTCCAGTGGCTGTGGGCTTTTTAAACAGTAGACTCAGATTATTTTTATTTTTGGAATGTGTTCTTAGATTATAGGTTTTAATGTTAGTTCTGGTCTATTGTTTTGATTTGCTTCTCCATTATAAGAATCTTGGACCTTCTCAGCTATTTGTTCCCTTTTCTTTTATTGTTTTGCTGCTTCTTTCCAATGCTGCTCTTTAAATTTTTTATTTAAAACATTTTTCCTTGGGTACTTAACCATTTAGTCAATTCTTTTTTTTTTTTAATTAAAAAAAATTTTTTTAAGTTTTATTTATTTTAAGAGACAGGATGAAAAGGGGAGGTGCAGACAGAGGAAGAGAGAGAATCCCAAGCAGGATCTGTGCTGTCAGTGGGGAGCCTGATGTGGGGCTCAAACTCATGAACCATGAGTTCGTGACCTGAGCCAAAACCAAGAATTGGACGCTTAACCGACTGAGCCACCCAGGTGCCCCCTTCATAAAATTTATTTTTTAATATTTATTTTTGAGAGCGGCCTGGGTGGCTCAGTCAGTGAAGCATCTGAGTGCAGCTCAGATCATGATCTTGTCGTTCACGAGTTCGAGCCCCGTGTCAGGCTCTGTGCTGACAGCTCAGAGTCTAGAGCCTGCTTCAGATTCTGTGTCTCCCTCTCTCTCTCTGTCCTTCCCCCACTGGCGCGCTCTCTCAAAAATAAATAAACATTAAAAATACTTAAAAATAAATAAATAATAAATATTTAAGACAGCTCCAGGGAGGGGCAGAGAGGGGGGACAGGGAAGAGGATCCAAAGTGGGCTCTGCGCTGACAGTAGAGAGCCCAACACAGGGCTTGAACTCACGAAATGTGAGATAACGACCTGAACTGAAGTCAGACGCTTAACCAACTGAACCACCCAGGTGCCCCAGAATCTGGCTCATTTTTTAGTTCTGTTCTTTTGGTCACTGGTTTGGCCCACAAGAACTTTCTCCCCACCCCACTGCCCCGCTCCATATTTTCATCTTTAAATTCTCCTTCGCTCTCATGACCTTAGGCCACTTTGAGACCCTTACATCACCCTCTTCTCTTGTTTTCAGTTTTTTAGGAGCCCTCCTGCCCCAGGTATGTTCAAAGCCTTGTGACAGACCTGGACAGATAGCTCTGGTAGAAACTGGTGTTGATTTTTCTATGTAATGGCAAGATGAGGTCTGTAATTACATTATAGGTAAGAGATTTGTGTGTCTTTATTTGTTCTTTTTGTTACTCCATAGAGTTTTGGGGAGCAGGTATGAGAAGCTTCATATTTAATCGGCTTCAATTACCAGACGTTTCCCCTGGCTGCTTTATTTTTTTTATATCCTAGATTCACTTCAGCAAGTTTAGAAATTGCTTCTCGTGGGTTTAGTTGGAATTATGTTAGATCTATAAATTAACGTGAGAAAACCAACTTGGCTGCTAGGCATGTGCTTTGGAAACTGATTGCCAGAATTCAAATCCTGCTGTGCCATCTACTATTTGTGTGATTTGGGGTAAAATGCCTCGCCTCTGGGGGCCACAGCTTCTTCATTTGTTTAAAAACAAAAGACAACAAAACAAGGGATGCCTGGCTGGCTCAGTCGGTTAAGCATCCAGCTCCTGATTTCGGCTCAGGTCGGGATCTCATGGATCATGAGCTCGAGCGCCGTGTTGGGCTCTGCATTGCGGGGAGCCTGCTTGGGATCCGCTCTTCCTCTCTCTCATCCCCTTTCCCTTAAACTAAATAAGCAAACATTAAAAAAAGAAAAAAAAAAAAAAAGACCCACCCCCTAAAAATGTAGTGCGATTATGTGTATAAATTGCTTAACATAGAACCTGGTACATATCGAGTAGTATTCAGTCTACATATCCAGGAAAATATTGCATTTCTTCATTTTATTTAAGTCTTATTTCTACCTAAGCACAGCTTTATTATTGTCTTCACATTTGTCTTCTACATTCTTTTTAATTTCTTAGGTGTTTTACCTTTTTACTGCAATTATGAATGCCATTTTTTGGTAGTGAATTCTCTACCTTCATACCCAGGAAGTGAATTCTCTACCTTCATACCTATTTTTTGCCAATGTTGGGTTCAACGGTCTGGTAGAATTCTCTTATCGCTTCATTATATTTTCAGTTGACTCTCTTTGGTTTTTTTAAGTAAAGAAGGATATAATTTGCCTGTAATGACAATTTCGTCTTTTTCTTGTCCGTAACTACACCTCGCTTATTTTTGTCTCTTGCATTGGGTAGGACCTCCAGCACCACGTTTCACAGTAGCGGTGATAACTGGTATCTATGCTTTATTTCTGGTTTAGATAAGATGGTCTCTGTTGGTTCACTAGTAAGTATGATGTTACCTAATGGCTTGATCGAGATGCTTTTTCTCAGGGCACTGATTGTGCAACGTGGCAGTTCTATTCTTATCATGTTAGTTTAGTAATAATGTGTTTTTTCTAAGTCTTTTAATATTCTGTCGGATATGATTTGCTGTGGTTTTATTAAGGATTTATATGTTGATATTTTCCTGTGTTTTGCTTTTGGTGGTGATCTTTGTTAGATGTAAATATTAAGGCTAATGAATTTCATAAAATGGATTAAGAAGTCTATCTTTTTCTTATGCTTCGGAATAGTTTATATACCAGGGGAACCATTTATTCTTGAAAAATTTGAAAGAAAAGCCCTCGACACAAGTATTTGTAAAACTAAGCAAAAAATTAAAAATAAAAATAAATAGCCCTCAACACAAGAGTTTGTAAAGATAAGAAAAATAAATTTTAAATTTTTCCTCTTTTTTCTACATAGGAGGCTATCTTTTATTGTTTTCTTAACTTTTTAATAAATACTTTTAGCATATTTTTTAAAAAGCTTTGAATGTTTTTCTTTTGTTTTGTTTTGTTTTTGAGAGAGAGAGAGAGTGTGAGCAGGGGAGGGGCAGAGAGAGAGGAGACACAGAATACAAAGCAGGCTCCAGGCTCTGACCTGTCAGCACAGAGCCTGATTCAGGACTCAAACCCACAGACCGTGAGATCATGACCTGAGCCAAAGCTAGATGCTTATGCGACTGAGCCACCCAGATGAAATATTTTTTAATAGACGTTGGAAAATCCAAAAAGACACATACCCTAATACCCTGGCCATTCACTCCTCCATAGAGAAAACCACTGTTCCTTGTGTATCCTTGCAAAGATACTCTGTTAATATATGAGTGTGTGTGAGTATATATATTTTTATTTTTTACTCAAATAGAGCATACTATACATGCAGCTCTGCACCTTGTTTTTTTCATTGTATGTCTTACGGTATGGTTCCAAATTAGCACATGTAGAGTTGCCTCATCCTTTCTAAAGATTGCATGGCCTTCCACTGCCTGGATGTACCCCAATTTATTTAACTGATGCCTAATGCTAGACTATAGTTTCCAGGCTTTAAAAAAAAATTTTTTTTAATGTTTATTTTTTTGAGAGAGAGAGAGGGAGAAAATAGGGGAGAGGGAGAGAGAGAGAGGGAGACACAGAATCTGAAGCAGGCTCCAGGCTCTGAGCTGTCAACACAGAGCCCGATGTGGGGCTTGAACCCATGAGCTATAAGATCACGACCTAAGTTGAAGTCGGAAGCTTAACCCATTGAGCCACCCACGCGCCCCCCCCTTCTTTAAATTACTTTTCCAGTCTTTTGCTATTATAAACAATACTGCAATGAATCTTTGTATAAATTTATCATTCCATACATGTGAGAATGTATATAGAATTTAAATTCCTAGAAGTGACACACCCATTGGAATGGCTAAAATCCCAAACAGTGACAACACCAAATTCTGGCAAGGATGTGGAGGAACAGAAGCTCTCATTCATTGCTGGTGGGGATGTGAAACAATGCAGCCACTTTGGAAGACAGTTTGGCAGTTTCTTACAACACCGAACGTACAATCCAGCGATCTCTCTCCTTTGTGTTTACCAAGAAGAGGTAAAAACTTTTGTTCGTATAAAAACCTGCATGTGGATGTTTATAGCATCTTTCTTCATAATTGCCAAAACTTGGAAGGAACCAAGACTTCCTTCTGTAGGTAACTGGATAAACTTCAGTACAGACGAGGGATTATTATTCAGGGCTGGAAAGAAATAAGCTATCAAGCCATGGAATGACATGGAAGAAACTCAAAGGCCATTACTAACTGAAAGGAGCCAATCTGAAAGGCTACATACTGTACATAGGACATTCTGGAAAAAGGCAAAACTATGAAAACAGTAAAAAAGATCAGTGGTTCCTGGGGCGAGGGGGAAGGAGGGATGGATAGGCAAAGCAGAGGATTTTTAGGCAGTGAAACAATTCTGTATGATGTTGTAATGGTGCATACGTGTCCTTATACATTCATCCAAATGTACAACACCAAGAGTGAACCCTAATGTTAACTATGGACATCCATCAGTGGACTCTGGTGAGGGTGTTGTTAGTGGGGGGATGGGGGGAGGCTGTGCTTGTGTCAAGGCACGGGGCAGGTGGGAAATTCTGTATCTTCCTTTCAATTTTGTTGTGAACCTAAAACTGCTCTGAAAAATAGTCTATTTTTAAAAATCCTGGAAGTGACATTGTGCGATCAAAGGATATATGTATTTACATTGTTAATAGATATAGCAAGTGCTTTCGTGCAGCAATTGACATTTTTCACCAACATGTGGACACCTCACCCTCATCAAGGCAATGCAGTAAAACTTTTTGATCTTTATTCAAATGATTGAGGAGAATCATGGTATCTGCTTGTCATTTTAGTTTTCATGTCTTCTATTATAAATCAGATAGGGACACCTGGGTGGCTGAGTTGGTTAAGCATCCAACTCTTGGGTTTCAGCTCAGGTCACGATCTCAGGGTTGATGAGTTCAAGCCCCGTGTCGGCTCTGGGCTGAGAGCTCAGAGTCTGGAGCCTGCTTCGGATTCTGTGTCTCCCTCTCTCTCTGCCCCTCCCCTGCTCGTGCGCTCTCTCTCTCTCAAAAATAAATATTTTTAAAAAATTGATACCCTACTCCTACTCCAATATGGCTTCATCTTACTTTAATTTACTATATCTGCGACCACTCTGTTTCCAAATAAGGTCACATTCTGAGATACCAGGAGTTAGGATTTCAACATATCTTTTTTGGAGGAACACAATTCAACCCATAACAACCTTCCTCTAGAGTCTTTGGGGAGGGGGTGAGAGAGAACGTAAAAGCGAAAGATGCCGAAACCTTCTGCTTACACTGCATTCAGCCTGCCTGACTCATATTGCTGAGATAGTTACAGCCTCAGCCTTCACTCTAAGCACACAATGCAGATGAGTTACCAAAAACTTCAATCTGGACTTCAGAGGAATTTACAAAACACTTCTGCCCCATGTAGATTGCACCCCTTCCTGGTTCATGCTTGAGGGAACTGTAGGCTCATCTTTCAGCCATTGCCTCGCCACTCCGGTCCTTGACTGGATAACCTGCAAGCTTGAATTAAGAGAAAAAGAAATGTACAAAGAAAGGTCAAATGACAGCCCCACCTCCATCCTTATCAGATCAGAGACCTCACACCAGGAAGATTTTTGTTTGCTTCTTGTGCTGCCCATGGGGCGGGGCAGGGCAGGGCAGGGGTCCTGCTGTCCACATGAGCTCCCTATTCGCCCTTTGAGAGGTACAGGAACCCACAGGTGGAACTGTTCTCGAAGTAATTCCACTGCTCTCAAGTTTCCGTCAAAAGACATCCTTTTTGAATTCAACACCTGTTACCCACTAAACCTATTAAGAGTCTATTCATGGAAGGCCAGATTTTACTGCTTGGTTCAACCACACCTCTACCAAGAGCCTTTCTGTCTGTCATTGGTCAGGATTTGGACTTTTGTTTGTTGTCTCAGGATTAATGCACAGGCTTTTCTTGCTTTTCTATGGTGTTTTATACTATACCCTGCATCCTAGAATTTAGACACCGATGAGAGGCTAACCTAAGTCATGGTTAACTTGGGTGGGGATTCCATGCTCCCCTGGGTCTAAGAGGTTGGAATTTAGAGGAAGGCATGCTTCCTGCTCACTTCCTGCTCATCAGGGCATTTGAAGCACTATTTAATTCCACACCACCTTTCTATGATCAATCAGTACTTCCTCTCAAAAGTCCTACACTCCTTACCTACCCGGGCCCCAAGTAGGGTGAGGTAAGTGAGGGGGTGAAACTTAAAGGGGCCTAAAAAGTGTCCGTAATCAAGATAAATAACACTTTCATGCAAAAATAGAATAATTGGCAAAGTAGGCCAGCTGCTAACTGCCTAATTTTGTGAATAAGGTTTTTAGGGGTGGGATTAACGTGGGAGGAGAGAGGCAGGATTGTGCAAATGCAGAAATGCATTTGAAATTTTGATACATTGCTCATGATGGATTTTTTTGCATTAATTTTGATTTTAAAAAATATTGCATTAAAATATTTATCTTGATTATGGGGGTTTAGGGGTTTTTTTCTCGAATCCATACATTTTGCGATTGAAGCACGTGTCTCTCACTAGCCTTACCCTCGTATCGGCTTTGTAAAATTACGAGTCAACAAAAACTCAAGCCACCTTCTTCAGCCACGCCTCATACATGTTAGAGAATCAGGCTGGTCCCATCCCTAATCCCCCAGCGTACAGATGCCTGCACCTTGAAGTCTCCTTGCGTCCCGGTGGGTTTTAAGATCCTCTCCTCTGGCTTTCCTTGCACGTGCATTAAAATACTACATTGCATTTAGATTGGTCTTCTGCACTCTCAGCAGCCGGGGTGTCTCGACCATGTGTTTTTGCACTTCGGCTCAGGTTAGGAAATGATCTCTTCCTTTCCTCAAAGTTACCCCAATTTCACGGCTCGCCAACCACCTCCTCCAACCACGACGCCTTCCATAACCGCGCTGACCCGCAGCGGTGTCCTCTCCAGCAATGTTCTGCGTCTCAGTCCGTGCTCGGCCCTGGGACGTAGGGTGACAGGACCGGCCCCAGCCAGGGTCGCCGGGGCCGCGGACCCTCCCCGAGCCCAGACCAGCTCGCTGTCGGGCCGCCGCATCCCTTCACCGGTCATCGTGTGATCCGGTCTGCGCGCTCCGCCGAGTCGTCCGGCGTGAGAAAGGGCTCGCAGGCTTTTACGGGAAGGGACTGAGAAGCGCGAAAAAGCTCCCCGCACGATAGTGCGCAGGCGCAGCAGCGCCCGACGCTTTCTTCAGCCCGGTCTTTGGCGCCGCCGGCTCCGCGCCCCGCGCTCGGCAGCCCGGTGGGGGGCGCTGCGGGGAAGGACCCCCGAGGCGGGAGGGGGCTCCTTGGAGGGGGTGTGGTGCGGCGCCAGGGTCGCCGCCCTCGGGGGCGGGGACCCGTGCGGGCGGAGGGCCGCGGCTAGGACGGGCATGGGGCGGGCGCGACCCGGGGCGTGCGCGGGGGCCGGGGGCCCGAGGAGAAGGGTGACGGCGGGTGACAACGGGCGGGGCTGCGGGCGGCGCCGCGTTCACGCCCTCTGCTCGGCCGGGCCGGGAGGGTCCTCGGCCTCTGTGCGCACCGGGCCGGGCAGGCTGAGGCGCACGGGGCGGACGCGGCGCCATGCACGGCCCCCCTGCTTGGCCGCTGCGGCTGCTCGTGTGGCGAAGCCCGGCCGCCAGAACGTGGGCCCCGGACGCCCGTGTCCCGGGGCCCCGGCCGCAGTTGACGGGCCTTTGGCCGGCGCGGCCTTGGGGCGCGAGGCCGCGGCTCCTCGGGGATGCCGGAGCCGCGCGAGGCCCGCGCCGCTGGACTAGCGGCTACCCGAGCGGGGGTCCCCGCGGCCCCGGGGGCGGAGCAGGCCTCGCGCGGCTCCTGGGGCTGTGGGCGCGGCCCCCCGGCGCCTGCAGGTGCTGGGGGCTCGCCGGGCCCGGCGCTGCGCGGCTCCCGCGCGCCGGGCTCCCGGGCGGCCCAGCAGTGGCCGCCCGGATCGGGGACGAGGCCAGGCAGCGCGGGCCGGCTTTGCCTGCGGCCGCGGCGACTCCCAGAGACGACTCGCGAATGCGCTCCGCGGCGGCCAGGCGTTCGGATGCCCGGAAACTTCTGGGGCTGGCGTATCCGGAGCGCGGGAGGCTGGCAGGTAGGGTTTTTTTCTCCGTCCGTTCTCTTCCCAACGCTGGTCAGCACCCCTTACTAAGCGCGTGGTCCCGCGACCGCCGAGAGGGGACACCGCGGGGGCTGCAGAGAGACCCTGGGCCACTTGTAACACTGGGTGTAGGGACGGGCTGGCTTCTTACCTGGAGATCTCCACCAAGAAGGGCTGGGTGGAGCGCTCACCTCCCGGTAACACTGTCGAGCGTTCAGGTTGGCCGAGTTGTGTTTTATGTTTCTCAGCTTGACACATGATACGAGTGGAGCAGTATTTCATTATTGGAAACTTTGGGTCTGTTCTGCTTTGGCATTGCCAGTATTCTCAGAATGGGCCGCGTCCCCCGCCCCCTTCATTGTGAAATTTATTCTAGCCAAAAATATACCTATTTTGTATTATACACTGATACTACTTAAAAACATTTTTTGCCTTAGACAAGTTTATTAAACAGCATTTTTTTTTTTTTGCTATGTGAAGTAAAACAATCTAAACCTTTCAGATTTGTCTCATGTGCTTTTTGCCTCCCTCAATGGTAAGCAGGAAGTTACTAGCTCTTCAAAAAAAAATCAAACACTGCCTACCATCAGTGATCTGTAAACTCCAGAAACTTTGAGCAAACTATAGACCAAACCCCAACTAAATCATAATTGAATAATTTTTTAAAGAAATAAAAGTGAATGTTTTTAAATGTGTATTTTTTTGAGAGAGAGAGCGTGAGCCGGGGGAGGGGCAGAGAGGGGGACAGAAGATCTGAAGCAGGCTTCTTGCTGTCTGCACAGAGCCTGACTTGGGGCTGAACCCACTAATCGAGGGATCACGACCTGAGCCAAAGTCAGACACTCAGCCGACTGAGCCACCCAGGCGCCCCAAAATGAATGTTTCAGAACAATTTTCTATAGCTCCTCGTTTTTCACCATAATTCGGGAAATGTTGGCCTTTTAAGATTTAAAAGTTTCTGAGATTTCCCTACATCTTCATTTCTTTAGTAAATATTTATTGAGCCCCTTCAGTGTCTGGTGGGCCATGGGGTTGCGTGGGTGAGCAGAAAGAAACACAGTTCCTGTTCCTCCTAGGGCTTTCAGCTTAGTGGGGAAGAAACATAAATGAAAGAATCATATGACTGGAGAGAAAACTGCAACCGTGATGAGGGCTTGGGATCGAGGCCTGTGAGGTTGTCAGATGCAGCCCTTGAAACAGTGAGAATCCCACACGCTTTGCCGCAAATCCACTGCTTTAGAAAAGATTTTCCGAGAGAGTCATTTGCAATGTAGGGCAGGTTGGTGCTACGGAGGAGGGCAGCTAGGGAGAGAATGTTTCTCTTCTTACTGTTGAAGCTTAGGGGAATTCTTGGTATCACTGAGGTAGACAGAATTTATGTCATGGCTCAGTTGATTGTATGTAGATTTTGATGGAAATAAAGATCTTTTACTCTATTAAAAGAACATTTTGAGGGGCGCCTGGGTGGCTCAGTCGGTTAAGCGGCCGACTTCGGCTCAGGTCATGATCTCGCGGTCCGTGAGTTCAAGCCCCACGTCAGGCTCTGTGCTGACAGCTCAGAGTCTGGAGCCTGTTTCAGATTCTGTGTCTCCCTCTCTCTGACCCTCCCCTGTTCATGCTCTGTCTCTCTCTGTCTCAAAAATAAATAAACGTTAAAAAAAATTTTTTTTTAAAAAAAAGAACATTTTGAGACTGGAAGATCCCACTGGACTGTGAGATGCTTGAGAATGGCACTGGGTCTAATTCTGTCTAGTTCTTAGCATGTGTGCTGCCTAGAGCAGGGGCTCCGAGTGCCTGAGGTGGAAGAATAAATAATGGTACAACCAGGCCCAGATTGAGGCCCAAATGTAGAGACCCTGAACCCTACAGGGTGTGTCTGCCATTCCCATATGCAACTCAAAGTGAGTGCCAGGAAAACCAGGGGTTTTTAAAGTTTATTTATTAATTAAGAGAGAGAGAGAGAGAGAGCATGCGAGTGAGTGGGGGAAGGGCAGAGAGCGAGGGAGAGAGAGAAGCCCCAGCAGGCTCCACGCTGTCAGCACAGAGCCCCACGTGGGGCTCGATCTCACAAACCGTGAGACGACCTGCGCCGGAACCAAGAGTTGGACACGTAACCGGCTGAGCCACCCGGGTGCCCAGTTTTGTTTTCTTTCTGAGATATGAGGCGCTGAGAAGGTTTTTTAGGTGTCAGGCTTTGCTGGTGCCCACGTGGGCTCGGCACCATGGGTAGCCTCGCCCCGCATCTCGCGTGCCCATCATCCCTGTACCTTCTTACTCTGTTCCCACATGTCCCACCACACTGGTATGTGGAGAAGTAAAGCAAGGGCTGCACCGCCTTTTATTATAAGAAGAGCTGGTTTGATCTGCCTCGCTGAATAATTGTGAACATTTAATCCGAGAAAGGCTGAGGTTGGTTCACTAATTCTTCTAAACAGACAATCAGCACATGTTGTACCTTATAAGGAAATCTGATGGAAAACCCTTACTAGGACATACGGTTTCCTCAAAAGTCATTGTGTATGATATATTGAAGCCAATCTGGATGTTGGCATTTGTGGGATTAAAAGGAAGTGGGGTGTCCTGTCGTCATTAATTTGTAACTTATCATCATAAGGGCAGCCTCAGATGTTGGCACAGCTCTTTGAAATGCTACAGATAAAGAGCTGTGTGCGTGTGCGCGCGCGCGTGTGTGTGTTATAATCAAGAGACCCAAAAAAAAAAAAAAAAAAAAAAAAAACCCGAGTTGCAGAGAAGGAATTCCAATGTTAACATGCTGGATTTTAGGAAAACAAACGCAAACGTCCTTTTTTTAACAATTCAGCCGTACATCTGATTAACGACATTTTCCTCTGTCTTCAGCAATTTGCTGAGTATGCCACCTGAAGTGCGTGACCGGGAGAGTTGGATCTTAAGTAACTTGTGTCAGAAACTGTAACATCAGGGTCTGCCATTTGAACTGTTTCCAGATGTGTGTGTGCAGAGAGCGGTCGTAGCGTCACCCCCCCCCCCCCGGGTCTTCTAGAGGCACTGCAGCCCCTCACCCGCCCCTGTGCCCCCTCCCCTGCTACCCACTTGCTAGAGGAATCCGCAGCCCATCTTCCTACAGCTGTGGCCCACAGCGGTGCTCTCCGGTCTCACTGATAACTCTTCCTCTTATCCCCTTGGCCAGAAGGAGTCTTCAGAGATACAGGAGCTCACTGAGGAGCCCCTAGTGGACTGCTGGGATAAGAAGTCATTTGTCAGAGCCCCTTGCTGCGCCTGGCAGATAGAGGGGGGCGGTGGAGGGCTCTGACCATCCCATTGAGTTAGGGGCAGGGAGCACTGCGCGAGCTGATCTCAGCCGTGAGGTGTGTGGGCCGTTGGGGTCCTGTGGGGTCGTGACCACAGTGCCAACCTGGAGGTGCACACAGAGACACCTTGCCAGGCAGGTTCCCGGTTACACTGTGCAAGATACACCACACCCCTCCACCCACACTGTTCAGTTGAGGCCTCTGTGGAGGACCTGGGAGGGTGCCTCTCACTTAAAATACTGATAAGGGCTGTGTGCTTTGAGATTAGGGCCATTCTGAGAACCCCGTGCCCACCGGGAGCTTTTGCTGAATGTATAAGTTATATTTTATGAAGTGACCAAAAACAATGAAGTGATAAAGCCAGTGAATACGGTAAACAAGGAGCGGATGAGCCGTGCTGAGAGCGACTATTCCCTGAAGTCCCCAGTCAGGACAGAGGCTCTGACAAGGACAGTACTAACTGGCACATGAGGCTGTACCTTTGAAATGAGGATTGCTCCAGAAAGCGGGGGATGTTTGTTTGCTCTGGAGACACCATATATTAGAGAACGCCTTAACGTTCTGTAGCTGTGCTATGAAACGTGTTAGCATTGATTTAAGTGGAAAGTGCATACCAGATTTTAAAAGAACTTGGTATGAAGGAAAAAAAAAGTGAAGTATCATTGTAGGGTTCGCTATTATTTTTATGTAGATTACATGTTGTTGAATAACTTGGGTATATTGGATCAAGTGTGTTGTTAAAATTAATCTTACCCACTCCCTTTTACTCTTTTAATGTGGCGATTAGAAGATTTAAAATTACATAGGTGGCTCAGTCGGTTAAGCGTCCGACTTCAGCTCAGGTCATGACCTCGTGGTCCACGAGTTCGAGCCACATGTCGGGCTTTGTGCTGACAGCTCGGAGCCTGGAGCACCTGCTTCGGATTCTGGGTCTCCCTCTCTCTCTGCCCCTCCTCCACTGGTGCTCTGTCTCTGTCTCTCTCTCTCAAAAACAAATAAACATTAAAAAAATAATAAAATTACATAGGTGGCCATCATGTCCACTGAGCAGAGAGTACTGGAAGCAAAGGCATCCCCCCCCCCCCCCAGTTGCAAATATGACCCAGATGCCTCAGTCTTCAGCACGTGCTGACAGTCTGGAAGGTCTTTGTTCTGCATGAACCTAAGAAGTTTCCTAAATGCTCTGCTTCCTGCTAGTCTGCCAGCCCCTCGCGTCTTCACTTCCTTCCCTATCCAGTTTAGATGCCAGGCTTCTTCACCTCACCCTCGAACCTGGAGTATCTTCTACTCCTTTGTTCCCCATGATACCCACCTTGCATCCACGAAAATGTCTCCCAGATGCCTGAACTCAACATGTCCAAAATCCAAAGTTGCCTTCCTCCCCCAAACTGCCTTTTCTGCTGCCACTTCTCTCAGAGAGTGGGCTGCTGTGTGAACCCCTTTGCCAAAGCCAGAGACATTCTTGACTCCTTGTGATGAGGACAACGGAAGTGATATCTACTATGTATTGTTTGCTAGATATCGGGCACCGTACCAGATGCTTTACATGTATGTACTGAATTTTCTCCTTGTGGTATCTCTATGAAAGAGGTATTATTCTTATTGCCATTTTACAGATGAAGAAACTGAGGCACAGAGAGGTTGAGTGACTCACTGAAGGTCCAACAGCTAGATGGCAGAGCTAGGTCTCAGTTTAGAACCTACCCGCCTAACACGCTTCCCAAATCCGGTCAATTCTCGGGTCCTCTGGAGCCTCGTTCCTAAAAACATCTCCAGTCCTTGTCACCTTCCTTGTCCCCTCTGTCCCCACCCTAGTTCCCCCAGTCCCCCTTGCCTGAAACCCTGGAACACCACGCCCTAAGCAGTCTCCGTCTGCGGTCATGCTGGCCTCCAGTTCTCTCCTTTCACTCTGCAGCCAGAGCGGGACATTTAAAATGCAAAGCTGCCTGTAGCTCTCGCCAGCCTGAAGCCCTCTGACAGCCTGCCATACTGCAAATTCCCTGTTCCACTTCATAATCTGGAGCCCCCCACCTCTCCACTTTATTTCTCAGGGCTGCTTTTGTGTCACGAGGTCCCTATTCCAGCTCTGTCCTGCAGCCCTTCTGCTGCTTCCTGGCCTGCCCCAACCCCAGGCTCATGCCGATTTCTCTGCTTGGAATGTAGGAAGAAGAGGAAGGCTTTGTGTCAGAACA
Organism: Neofelis nebulosa; assembly: GCF_028018385.1. Taxonomy (NCBI): domain Eukaryota; kingdom Metazoa; phylum Chordata; class Mammalia; order Carnivora; family Felidae; genus Neofelis; species Neofelis nebulosa. The sequence continues at coordinate 1,024,596 of NC_080794.1, read as the reverse complement.
GGGTTCTGTACTATATGAATTGGGTGACCTTGGGCAAGCGCCCTCACCTCTTTGCTGGAGTTGCCTCTAAAATAATGAGAGTAAGAGGGGTGCTGGGAAGATTCAAGGAGATAATGCCTATCAGAGGCTTCAGATCGTGGTGGGGGCTCGTTTTTGTGCTTCGTCTTTAGTCCTGGAACGACACTGGGGATAGCTGTACCGGCCTGATGGTCTAAAAGACTAAATGGTCTAACCACTAAAAGAATGGTTCTATGTCCAGCAGCTGGGGGTCATGCTGTACAGCTTCTTCCACCCACCCCAAAACCTCTGTGCTTTCATGAGTAAACTCTGCATTTTAGGATTTCTTCCCTCCTCCCTTTGAAGAATATTTCTTGCACTTTTTGGATGCCGTGGTTCAGTAGAACGAGGATAATAGGAAGATACCTGAAGAAATCTGTCAAGAGATACATAACAGTTGCTGGGTCCCATCAGGCAAGAGGCTTAACCATGGAAAACAGTTGAAGAATTTCAGAAGGGTTACAGTGTCCTTGGCATGTTGGGTTTAGGGAGGAATCTGGAACGATAGTTCTGGTTCAAATCTAAATTATTCACTAATGTCAAAGACAGCGGTATGTAGGGAAGACGTCCATTAAAAAGAATCCATCTAGGGGCACCTGGGTGGCACAGTCGGTTGGGCGTCCGACTTCAGCCAGGTCACGATCTCGCGGTCCGTGGGTTCGAGCCCCGCGTCAGGCTCTGGGTTGATGGCTCAGAGCCTGGAGCCTGTTTCCGATTCTGTGTCTCCCTCTCTCTCTGCCCCTCCCCTGTTCATGCTCTGTCTCTCTCTGTCCCAAAAATAAATAAATGTTGAAAAAAAAAATTAAAAAAAAAAAAAAAAAAAGAATCCATCTAACTGAAAGCTGAAAAAATCTTTTATTTTACTTTTGTCTACGTTCATTTACTTTTGTCTATTTTATTTTACTTTTGTGTCCTGCATTGTAGGAGAAGGACACAAATGGCAATAAAACAGGCTGATAATCTTTTTTTTTTTTTTTAATTAAAAGGAAAAAGGGAATATCCTGGAATGAGTTTGGATTCAACTAAATTCTTTCCTCTTCGTAATCGTTATTATGACTGTGTCAGAACTCGGGTTCAGAATCTAAATCATGGGGCATTTCATTCACGAACTCCAGATCCTGATTTGGAATCATCCATTTGAATGAAAAGACGGGAGGAGGGAGGGGGAAATGGACCCGTCTGGCACTTCACATGCATTGCACCCGTGGAGGCGTTTGCCAGAGCGAAAGAGCAGACTGGAGAGACTAGCTAGCTACTGATGACAGATGAAACAGAAAGGCCTCTCGGGTTAATCCCTCGTTCCTCAGGACGCCTCTCTCTGGAGCCCACCAGCTCCCTGAGGTTGTGCTGGGCGGAATCCCGAGTAAACGTTCTCTGTGCCTGGTGGGCTTTCAGTCCCTCTGGGCTCTTGTCGTCAGGAGCGTGGCATTTTGAAACAAGACCCCAGGTCTTGCATCAAAATGAAACGGCCCTTGACCAGGTTCACATTATTCAGTTAAACTGTGGTTGTGCGGTAGGAAGCCAGACACAGGAACTTTCTGGCTCTGTGCAAGGAATCATTTCCATGTGGACTTTCCGAGGCGCCAGATATTCCGTTCCTAGTTAGGCTCACTGAGGCGCTTCGGCGTGATAGACTTTTGTGCCTTCTTTGCCCCAGTTCAGTTTATTTGTTTATTCATCCAGCAGATGTTTATTGAACTTCTCCTGTGTCTCTGTCCCCTAGGCGGTGGGGGGATAGCAGTGAACGAAACAGACAAAAATCTTTTAGGTCCTAGTGGAGAGTAGACAGTAAACAAGTGACACTTTTCGTTTAGAATGCCAGAAGGTGGCAAGTGCTAGGAGAAGAAGGAAGGGGGAGTGATGCAGGCAGTGTTTGGGTATTTGTAGTTTAACAAAGGTTGTCAGAAGGTTGTCCGCTAAGGTCTTCTCCAGAACAGGATGTCAGGAGGCCTCGAGGAAGGAAGAGAGCCATTGTGGGAAATGTTCCCTCCCTGAACGCCTCCCCTTTCTCCTAGCGCTCTGCCAGCCAAATAACCGTTGGCACTGAGTCTGCTCTTTGCTCTTTTTTAAGTCTAAACAAATATTTTTGATTGAAGTCTAGTTGATGTGCAAAGTTATATTCGTTCCAGGTGTAATATATTGAATCATCAATTCTGCCCTTTACTCCGTGCCCACCACGATAAATGTAGTCGCCATCTGTCACCAAACAGCATTTAGTACTGTATTATTGACTGTATTCCCCAGACTGTACTCTGCATCTCTGTGGCTTATTTATTTTATAACTGGAAGCTTGTTCCAGTTCATCTCCTAAATCTATCTCTCTCTTTTTTTTTAAATTTTTTGTTTAACGTTTATTCATTTTTGAGAGACAGACAGAGACAGAATATGAGCGGGGAAGGGGCAGAGAGAGAGGACACAGAATCTGAAGCAGGCTCCAGGCTCTGAGCTGTCAGCACAGAGCCCGACACGGGGCTCGAACTCACGAACTGCGAGATCATGACCTGAGCCGAAGACCGACTGTGCCACCCAGGCACCCCTGTATCTGTCTCTTAATACTCTCTCCCACCTTTCCTCTGGTAATCTCCAGTTCTCTGTATTTAAGAGTCTAAAATATTTTGTTTGTCCATTTGTTTTGTTTTTTATGCTCCAAATGTAAGTGAAATCACGTGCTGTTTGTCTTTCTTTGTCTGACTTAAACTTACTCAGCCTACTACCCACTCGGTCCATCCATATTAGAGCAAATGGCAAGCCCTCGTGCTTTTTTATGGCTGAGTAATATTCCACTGTGTGTGTGTGTGTGTGTGTGTGTGTGTGTGTGTGTGCGCGCGCGCACGCACGCGCGTGTACCACACTACCCATTCATCTGTGGATGGACACTTGGTATTGTAAATAATACAATCTGTATTCTTTTTATTGAGGTTATGTGAAAGTAATACCTTTAACTGCAGTGTTAGCATTAGACAAAACACCAAGAGAAGCAATTGCTACTTGCAGGGTGTGAGAGCTCCCATCTCCTGGGGTTCAGTCCATGTCGTGTTCATCTAGGAGCCTCGCCATTGACTTTATAGTGGTGGTACTAGGTGGGTTCCTAATAGGACCAAGCTCAAAAGTACGCAGTAGCACATACCCTGTCCCCCAGTCACCCTGGTCTTAAGAAGGAACTTTTGTTGCCTGCGTCTGATTACTCTCCTGGAGTTGTCCTGTGTGTATGCAAACTTCGAAACCAACAAGAAAATGTTAACATCCGGGTCCTGGGCTGCTTTCACTAACATTGTAGCTTGGTGACGTCAATACCTATAGAGTTGACCCATTCTTTTTAATAACTGTGTAACACTCAGAAAATAAATGCTCCTTTATTGATCTAACTTGTTCCCCATTTGTGGATGTTCCGCTGGTACAAGTAATGCTGTAACGAACATCCGTGAGGGTACATGTTTTGCATACACATAGGGGAGTATACATAGAAGTTAGAATCTTAGAGGCAGAATTGCTGGATCAAAGGGAATGTACATTCACATTTTAACCGGTATGATCGCATCACTCTCCGTTGCATTTGTACCACTTTGCACACCCACTAACAGTGCAAATGCCCCTTTTCCTACAGCTTCTTCCAGCACGGTGTGTTATTGATCTCTGATTTTGCCAATCCAGTAGATGAAAACTGGAATACCTTTGTAGTGTAGATTTGCACTCCCTTATTATGAATGCACTTACCTGTTTTATGTGTTGTTCCTGATTGGGTTTTCTCAGTATCTTCCTTTCTGTTAAGACTCTATCCCACTGTTTTTTAGACGGATGAACAATTGTGTTATTATCTATTGTCCTATCATGCCAGTACTCTGGCGCTTTATTCCCCAAAGCAGTAAGATTAAGAGGGAACATACCACATGTGTCATGGATGACAGCAACTGCTTTCCAAAGGTTATTTAAAGTTTTGAAATACTATACATAATTCAGAGATTTACCTGCGTTGCTTGATCTTCAAGCAAAGATACAGTTCAGATGCCAGGGAATAACCATGTGTAGCATGAATGTAGGAAAAATCTCACCTGAGATAAACACCAAGATCAAGCGGCAGGGAGGGAGGCCAGAACGGATTTTCAGATTTTCACAGTCAGCTCTTGGATATTCCTGGCAAGGAAGACAGGATCAAACCTGGGTAAAAGCAAAAGTCATCTTCTCTGGCTACTTGGGTATGCTCGGTCACCCTCCTCACTCTGTCCCTGGAAGCTCCTTGGTTCTTGCCTTTAGTCAAGGGTCCGGGAGCTGAAAGAAGGAAACCCGCAGCACCTGCTCTGCGCAAGCTCTGAGCAGCGCACGCTCTGAACAGCTGCTGCGGGCAAGATGCTTGGTGAATTCGGCGCCCCGCCCCTCGCCGAAGCACCCCCGGGCCTGAGAACTTCCTGTGTTTTCTAGCCGCAGTTGGGTTTCTGGCCATGTCCAGTGTCATCACCATGTCCGCTCCCTTCTTCCTCGGGAAGATCATCGATGTCATTTACACAAACCCCACCGTGGACTACAGCTATACCCTGACCCGCCTCTGCCTGGCGCTCAGCGGCGTGTTCCTGTGCGGTGCTGCTGCAAACACTGTTCGCGTCTACCTCATGCAGACTTCAGGTAAAAGGGCCCTCATCTTGCCGAGCAAGGCGTTCCAGAGGATTCGCACTGGGGCTCACGTGGGGTTTCGTGCACTCCGGGCCCCCTGTTCCTCTTTTCCCACAGTCCCATCCAGCGGGGACAAAGCCCCATGTCTGGCCAGACGTGGGAGCTGCGAATATTTTTCGATCCGGCACTCACTTCTCAGCTCCCCTGGTACGTGGGTGGAAGGGAGGGAAGCCGCCTGTCTTACGGGAGGTTCGCGGGCGCAGCCCGTGGACAGGAGGCTGGAGTTCTGAGCCTTCTCCAGGGAGCTGTGGAAATCTCGCATGCTCCGTGTTTGTGTTTCCCCTCCAGTGGGCACTGGGGCGATGGTGTTTTACAGCCTTTCCGTGATGAGGCCTAGCTGTTAACAGGCCGGTGACAACCACAGAAATCACAGAGCCCGGGGTGCCCGACTCTTCCGTCGGCTGCTCGCCACTTAGCTCATAAAACGCTCTGCGGATGATTAACCGGCCCTTGCCGTTGCCGAGCTCAGTACAGAAAAGGATTGCCAAGGGGGAACAGAATCAGCTTTGAAGAAGTTAGCGTAGGAAGCCTCATTTGTAAATAGCACTGTTTAAAATGTCTCTCAGCGATCAGCGATCCTCTGTTTTATCCCCGGATCCCCTCCTGCGCATCCACGGTCTCCGCACGGTTCCTGAGGCAGAAAGAGTGCTCGTTACCAGTGTGTGCGTGTCAGTGTGCTGGGGCTCAGAGGGGCCTGTTGCCGGCAGGTGGATGCAGGGCCCCAGACGTGCTGGGAGGAGGTTGACGACAGCGGCCCGAGCCGCTGCCTGTTAGCTGGCTCGACCCAAGCTGATGCCGTTCTTGTTTGCTTTTGCAGGTCAGCGCATTGTGAATAGGTTGAGGGCTTCGTTATTCTCCTCTCTTCTGAGGCAGGAGGTTGCTTTCTTCGACAAGACTCGCACTGGAGAATTGATTAACCGCCTCTCCTCGGACACCGCACTCCTGGGGCGCTCAATTACCGAAAACCTGTCGGATGGGCTCAGGGCCGGGGCCCAGGCTTCCATTGGCATTGGCATGATGGTACGTCGGCCTGGCTGGCATCGGCGCCTTCTGGTCAGGGCTTTGGCCTGTGCCGGGCCTCTCAGTCAGGGGATGAGCTCTAGCTGAGCTGTTCTCATCGCCCCGTAAGCCACTTAGCCAGGAGTGCTGCCACAGAGGCACGGGGGATGTGGGGCTTGCCTCCTGCACCCTTCATTTTTCCAGGATGACTTCTTATCTGGAGCATGCACCATTAACATTTAGGAAAGATTGCATTATTGCCTGGGTTTTCTAAGAATGTGTGAAAGAATGTTGCTGAAAAAAGCAACAGGTGGAAGGAGCGCTTTGAGCGCCAAGCTGTGTGTTAGAGGAAAGGTAAGTAAGTTGCATTCCACCCGCCTCCCCCCGGCCCACACCAAAAAATGCAGTAAAGCTGCTATTGCTGTCTTGACAAGACCAAGGGATGGTTTCCTTTCCTCTTCATAAGGAAGACGATAAATTCTATCCTGTACACGAGTGGGTCTGTACTCCACCGAAGTGAGCCCTCTCTACTCCCGCAGCCCCTTTTCCTGCCTTAACCGGGTGGCTTGAGCACCGTCGTCTGTTTGCCTCGCCTCTTCAAACCCTGTTTCTGTTCAGACCTGTGCTGCTGGCCACTAGAATGTAATGCAAACTACATAGGTCATTTTAAACTTTCTAGTAGCCACATTTTATTATTATTTTTAAATGTTATTTATTTATTTTGAGAGAGAGAGAGAGAGAGTGCGAGCAGGGGAGAGGCAGAGAGAGAGGGAGAGAGAATCCCAAGCAGGCTCTGTGCTGTCAGCGCAGACCCCAAAGCAGGGCTCGATCTCACACACCGTGAGATCCTGACCCGAGCTGAAGTCAAGACTCTGACACTTAACTGATCGAGCCACCCAGGCGCCCCTCTAGTAGACACAATGTAAAAAGCAGAAAGAAATGATTTTTTAAATGTTTATTTGTTATTCTTAAGAGAGAGCGAGAGTGAGAACAAGCAGGGGAGGGGCAGAGAGAGAGGGAGACAGAGAATCGGAAGCAGAGTTTCCACTGTCCGCGCAGAACCTGACGTGGGGTTCGAACTCACAAACTGTGTGCCGAAGTCAGATACTTAACTGACTGGGCCACCCAGATGCCCCAAGATGAGATTAATTTTAATAATGTATTTTACTTAATCCAGCATAACAAAGCATCAGTTCCACATGTAATTTTTGTAACAATTATTAATCTGATATTTAATATTATTTTTTCATGTTAAGATTTCAAAATCCAATGTGTATTTTATACTCATGGAGCATCTCAATCCGGATGCTAAATTTTCATTGGAAATATTTCAGCTGTATTTAGATTTCATAACATTTGCCATTGAAAAGGTAGATTGACATGCCAGAACTTGACCTAAACTTGACCAATAACTGAATAGAAATGAAATATTGGTTTTTAAGTTTAAATTTTAGTGAAAGCTAAACAAATTTAGGGATTCAGTTTCTCAGTCACACTGGCTCCATTTGCAGTGATCAGTGGCCATGTGGCCCTATCATTGTGAGCAGTGCAGTCCTAGATCCCCAGAGTGAAGATTCTAATTGATCCCATCTCCCAGGTGGAGCAGCTTGGGTTTTTGTCCTCTTTGCAGCCACGCAGCGCTCAGTCCAGAGCAGAAGGACGTACTGCCAGCCTGAGCCGGTAAGATCTGATTTATGAAAAGCCGCTGTGAAATCCCGTGTTTTCTCAAGAAGACCCATCCTGCACTAAAGCATCATTCCTAAATATCAATAGTTCTGGGGCTCAGGAAAAGTTGGGAACCTCTTCCTGTAACAGTTTCAGACAGTTCAGAATAAGTCCGATGGCTAATCAGAAGGGGCCTTAGTCTGCTCAGGCTGTCTTAACAAAGTACCACAGAGCGGGTGACATAACCGACAGAGATTTACTTCTTACAATTCTAGAGGTTGGAGTCGAAGGTCAAGGTGCTGGCCAAGTTGGTTCGTTGTGAGTCTCTTCTATTGGCTTGGCTTGTAGGTGGCCGCCATCTTGACGGGTGGTCACATGGCCTTTCCTCAGTGCTTGCGTGCAGGTTCTTAGGGGTCTCTTTTCTTAAGGACCCTGATCTCATCAGGGCCCCACCCTTATGACCTCATTTCACTTTACTTCCTTAGAAGCCCCATCTCCAAATATAGCCACACTAGGGTTAAGACTTCAGCATATAAATTTTGGGGGGGGCACCAACATTCAGCCTCATGAGTTGGCATCACCTGGGACCTGGTCTTTAGCCCTAGAGGAACAAGAGTAGCCTTAGTTTCTCACAAGCTCCCTGGACCTGACCTCTGATGAGTCTGCTGACAAGAACCTAGTAATGTCTATACCAGACTGCAAGTTTAGTAATTTACATTACGGGATCTTCCTTCCTACAGTAAGATGTGTGTTCCTGGGGCGCCTGGGTGGCTCAGTCGGTTGAGTGTCCGACTTCGGCTCAGGTCAGGGCCTTGCAGTTTGTGAGTTCGAGCCCCGTGTCGGGCTCTGTGCCGGCAGCTGAGAGCCTGGAGCCTGCTTCAGAGTCTGTGTCTCCCTCTCTCTGCCCCTTCCCCACTCGTGCTCTGTATCTCTACGTCTCTCAAAAATGAATAAACGTTAAAAAAAAAAAAATGTGTGTTCCTGCTCTTCCAAATGCTCCTTTTTTGGTGACAGGACCCTGCGTTAGGCTTCAAAGACTTATTACCGAGCACGGAACCAGAGCAGAGAGAGGTGGGTGGTGCTGAGACATTCTGATGGCTGTTCCGGCCCCACCGCAGAGGACGCCCCATGCAGTTGGTTTGCTTGAGCTCTGTCAGATTCAGGCCCCGGAACTGTGAGGCCTGCCTTGATTGCATCCCTGCCCCTGCACATGGCCTGCAGGTGACCTGCTGGACTGCACGGCCTGTGTGCTCAGGGTGGATCGGTCCATAAGTGGTCAAAGGTGCCAACCACCTTCCTGCCTCAGGGCCTTTGGGCACTTGCCCTTGTAAGACCCTATTACACCTGCAGTTATCCTCTGTGTGTCTCTCTCTTTTACCCATCTGCTATCTAGCTGTCACTCTGATAAAACTCCACATGGATCAGCTGTCTCCCAGGGGCCTGGAATAGTGTGAGCTGTCTGTAGGCGTTCAGTAACGGGCTGTTGAATGAACGATTGGCTGATCCATTTATCACTGTACGTTTCGGTCTGCGACTTTTCCTCAGCGTTTTAAGAAAGCCTCATGCTGACTATACTATTTCCCGTGCAGATGAGATTTGGCGGATTTTAACCATTTGTTGAAGAGACGCTGGTACCATTGAAAATCCAATCACCGAACTGCAGGGTTGGCAGGAACCCCATTATGTTATGTCTATAGAAGTTGATTATTTCCTCCTTGAGCAGCTCCAGTTGCTAGAAACTTCTTAGGTTGAGTCCACATCCCTCCTGCCGAGACTTCAGTCCTCTGAGCCCTGGAAACAGCTCCAGCTCTTCTTCCACTTGTTAGTCCTACTTTCACCTGATCGTCGATTGATACAGGGTTTTGTGGTGTCTTTGCCGTCTTGGCCATTTCAGTGCGACGTTGCTCTGGTCATTCAGTGCCTTAGAGGGGACCCAGACTTGAATACAGAATTCCTGGTGTGGTCTGGCCAGTGTGGAGCAGCCTGGGCCTCCTTCCTTCACTCCTGTCCTGCCTTCCCCCCCCCTCTCTCGTTGGACAGCATGGTCTAGTGTGCACACAGCACTGTACCGGCTGTGGTCCAGCACTGGACGGTAAAATATTTCCATCCTTTCTTCAGCAGCTTTGTCCGTATTACCCCTGTGTGGTGTGCTCAGTGCTCAGGGGGTTTTATGAAGCTTGAAGGTGTCTGAATAACACACACACACACACACACACACACACACACACACACACACACCTGTAGTAGGTAATGAAAGTGTCTTGCTGCTCTATGTAACAAACACCTAACACCTTTTGGCTTTTGTTTTTGACAGTTTTATGTCTCACCTCAACTGGCCACTTTTGTGTTGAGTGTGGTGCCTCCAATATCCATCCTTGCTGTGATTTATGGACGTTACCTACAGAAGCTAACCAAAGTTATGCAGGATTCCCTGGCACAGACCACTCAGGTAAAAGCCCCTCCCTTACGTGGTCTCCGCTTGGAGGAGATGTGCTTCTGCTTTTCAAAAAAGTACTTAACTTTTCCTTAAGGGAGCCCTCAAGAAGGCTAGAAACCCAGACTAGGTTTCTATAAGCTAGAATCCTATAGATTCTATCCTTCTAGAATAGGCTAGAATCCTAGAAACCTAAAATACCCTGCCTTCTAGACTAGATTACTACACACACCTTGAAGTAGATCCCACTTGACTAAACATTGTGTGAACTCTCTAGTTCTTTACCATCACTGTTTCTTATAGGATCAAAAAGCTCATTATATTTTGAAAATAGTGTCTGTGTGACATTCTGTCCTTCGTTAATTGATAAGTGAAGCTTTGCAATGCTATCCAGTATTGCATTTTTTAAAAACTAAACATAGCTGTTACATTTTCATGTTGCAAAAACCATGGGTGTTTATAATTGAGAACTTGAAAATATCACGAGAAAAAATAACACATATAACTCTACCTATCAGAATGAACGGTATTAACATTTTTGGAGTCTATCCTTTTTATCTATCTTTTTCTCTGTATAAAAATATATTTCACAGGGCACCTGGGTGGCTCAGTCGGTTAAGCATCCAACTCTTGATTTCGACTCACAATCTCACAGTTTTGTGAGTTCGAGCCCCGCACTGGTCTCTGCACTGACCACACAGAGCCTACTTGGGATTCTTTCTGTATCTCCTCTCTCTCTCTCTCTCTCTCTCTCTCTCTCTCTCTCTCTGCCCCTACCCTGCTCGTACTCTCTCTGTCTCTCTCAAAATAAGTCAACTTTAAAAATATATATATACTTCAGTATCTATTAGCCCCCATTTGCCTTTCTATCTACATATATATGGCATTTAAATGTGTAAATATAACAAAAATATATTTGTTTCCAAAAATAAAATTGTTCATATACTCTGCTTTGTAATCTATTTTTAATGTCTTAAAAATGAGAGCCCCATTTTAACTTAGCTCTAGAAATCTTGGAATGTGACTTTCCTCCCCTGAAATGTATTCATTATTCTCCCAGCTAGCTGAGGAAAGTATTGGAAATATAAGAACTGTTCGAGCTTTTGGGAAAGAAATAACAGAAATAGAGAAATACACCAGCAAAGTGGACCACGTGATGCGGTTAGCAAGGAAAGAGGCATTTGCTCGGGCTGGCTTCTTTGGAGCAGTAAGTAGATCATTTTGAAAAGAGTGCAAAGGACAGATGTCACGACTGAAACAGATTTGTATTCCCTTGACTTTGCCGTAAATAGAAAATAATTCTATTCCACTTCAAGATTAGGTCTGAGAGTTCATTTTTGTGAAAGAAGAGGAAACCACTACATGGGACTAAGCGGCGGTGGGTGATGAGACCAGCACGCGTGGGGGCAGGCAGATCCCCAACATGGCCCAGACCAGCCACGTCCGCCTCACCGGGGAACTGTCTAGAAGTGTAGACCCTCAGCTGCACCCCAGGCCTACAAATCCAATGCTCTGGGGCTGCGCCCAGCCACAATCTGTTTTAACAGGCCCCCAGGTCGCTTCTGATGCAGGCAGTTTGAGACCCACTGGGGATTAACCGAAATAACTTCAGTGTGTTTCAAGAAAAAAATATGACAAAAATGATCGCATTGATCACAATGAACTCAAATACAACACTGAACTAGAAAATCACTGCGGGCGGGAAATCTATACCATGTTCAAATGGCAAAGAACTTCAGAGGTGATTCAATAATGGTCATGATTTAGGGACACAGAGGAAACAGGCCCAGATGAGGCAGCATTACCAAAGACCATGTACCTAACAAAGCTCAAGGCAGATCAGAGGCAGGACTCCAACTTCTTGTCTAGCCTTTGCTCAGGGCATCACATTAAGATACATAAATGTAGGGGCGCCTGGGTGGCGCAGTCGGTTAAGCGTCCGACTTCAGCCAGGTCACGATCTCGCAGTCCGTGAGTTCGAGCCCCGCGTCGGGCTCTGGGCTGATGGCTCGGAGCCTGGAGCCTGTTTCCGATTCTGTGTCTCCCTCTCTCTCTGCCCCTCCCCCGTTCATGCTCTGTCTCTGTCTGTCCCAAAAATAAATAAAAAACATTAAAAAAAAAAAAAAAAAAATTAAAAAAAAAGATACATAAATGTATATGCTTGCTGTGCATTCGTCTTGTTGTTAGGCAGGGAGGCCTTAATATCGTGTTTTCCTTTGCAAACCGAGTCCGTTGAGTGAAATAGGAATCTGATGGGTGACTTAGCTTCTAGGTTTTCACGTTGATGAGATCATTTCCTTCAATACTGTGATCTTTCCAAAGTAGTTTTTTATTTGAAATTCAGATTAAAACTTAGTGTTCTGGGAAAACCTTGTTGTGATAGTTAAATGCAAAAAAGAGACTATAGGCCATATTTACGCTTTTTGCATTTAGGTTTCTGGCTCCTACCTGAGGTGTCTTCATTTTCTTCATTTGACAGACGGGGCTCTCCGGGAACCTGATTGTGCTTTCTGTCCTGTACAAAGGAGGGCTGCTGATGGGCAGTGCCCACATGACCGTGGGTGAACTCTCTTCCTTCCTAATGTATGCTTTCTGGGTTGGATTAAGCATTGGAGGTATATAATTTAAATAGGCTTGGGAGTTACAAATTAAAACTCAGCTTATTGTCTCTGCAGTAATAATTTAACTTTGCCATTACACCACCTCTCGTCAGTTAACTTCAACTGAAAAAAACATTTCCTAGAATGTTAGTCCAAATTGCCTCTGAAAGAAGATGTAAAGATATGGGTGCGATCTTGCCATGTAGGTGAGCAGTTCCTTGGCTGGGAAGGTGAGGATTTTCATAGGCCTCTTGTGGCTCATTGAGCTCAGGGTCATACTGGAGCCGTATTTTCCAACTTGTATGTTAACACAGCTTGCTGGCTCTGGTCCTAGGAGGTGGGATCAGCAGGTGGGGGCTCTGGGACCTAGGAGGTGGAAGGAAGGACAGTACTGAACAGGTGTGCACACAAAACCCACGGTTCCTGTGGCTCTGGTAGTTACCCGACTGACAAATCACCGTGAAATAAAATTCCTTTTGTACCAAGTCAACCACATTCAAAACTGATGAATAGTCGTAAGTATAAATCAGAAAGTGTGTGAAGCAGAGTCGCTTGCCTTGGTCAAGAATCTCTCGAAGTTCAGCTTCTGTTGTTGAATCCTGGCCAAAGGGAAGCAAGTTCTTGGAGACAGAGCTGTGTGAAGTCTATGAAAGTTTTCTTTCCTGTACCTCGCCTGCATGCCCAGCCAACAGGGGACAAATTATTTCCTGCCTTTTGTTTTCCTCCTTCCCTGAAAACTGAGATAGAAAGGTTAGATAAATAGCTTGAGGTCTGGCCAGCGGAACTCTGGTATCCCACCGTGGCATCTCAACCCAAGACTTTTATTTTCAGGGTTAAAGCTAGAGGCTTTTCCTTAGACGTTGGCAGGCAAGTGAGGATATTTTCTGGACTGAGATTTTGAGAGATCCCTGAAAAGAGCATGTTAGTTCTGCGGGCTGCTCTGGAAGAAAAACCTGATTCAGACCGGTCAGGGTGCTAAGTGACTTGGGAAGTGAGAGGGTCAGTTCGAGAGGACCCGGTGAGGTGGGGTTGCTCTCCTCTCCACCCCTGGGATGAGCCTGCTGGGCCACAGGGTCTCACACCTGGGTGGTCGTGTTCCTTCAGTCTTCTGTCCTGCCCAACGGTGGATTTACCTTCTACCACGTACCCTCTCTGCGGCCTTTCTTTCACATCCCACGCTTGACTGCAGTCTGCTGTCCTCCCCAGCCTCCCCCAATCTTCTGTTTTCTGCCACAAGCTGCTTTGATCTTTCTTAGTCCCTCCGCTCCTCGCACCTGCTTTTCTCCAAAATTCTTGACCCGACAGAAGCTTTGTTTTGGGGTCTTCACTGCCTTACTTTTTGTCCTGACAAGTTCGCAGCTGTGTCTTATACAGGAGTAGGTGGGAAACATGGTGTACCGGGTGACTGACTGGGAGTTAATTCCCTCCCCCAGTTACGGAAGCTGCTGCTGAGGCTTTGTCTGTGCTCGAGGTTTGAGGGTAACTTTGCTTTCTGAACCACAGGCTGTCCCATGACCTCTGGTCACTGCCTGATACAATACCTGCCATCTGGGGCCAGAGGGAGGAGAAAAGGTGCGGGTGGATGGGTGGGGATCTGTGACCACACGGTTTCCCCACATTTACAACCTAGATAGGTACTTAAGGCTATAGGAACTTGATTCAAGAAGCTGAAACAGATTTTAAATGTTTTTGTGAAGCTCACTGTTGAAAATAATCGCATGATGAATCTGTAAGCAAGAAATTCTATTTTGTTGATTAGAATGTATTTAATAATTAAATGTTAAAGAATGTTTAGATGTTTTCTGCTTAGAATAGCATACTGAAAAACAAATACAACAAATTCTATGTATATTCGAGAGAGGATCAGAAGGGCTGTTTGAAGAAAAGCATGCTTGTTTGTTTTGTGCCAGAGAATGCCCTTACATCTACCTAGCGAACCCCAATATCTCGTTTCTTATTTATTTCTATTGAGGTGAAATTCACCTAACGTAACGTGAACCGTTTTAAAGTCTACAGTCCGGTGGTATTTTGTACATTCACAGGGTTATGCAACCACCGCCTCCCCTTGGTTCCGAAATATCTTCGTCACCCCCCACCCCCAGCCCAAAAAGAAAATCCCATACTCGTTAAGCAGTCGGTTTCCATATCCCTCCCTCCCCCAGCCCCTGGCAACCACAGTTTGCTTTGTGTCTTCCGGTCTTTACTGGAGTTCGCATAAAAGGAATCACATAATATGCGGCCTTGTATGTTTGGCTTGTTTCACTCAGCACGTTTTCACAATTCGCTCACATTGTAGCGTGCTTTGGTCCTTCCTTCCTTTTCACGGCTGAATAATACTCCGTTGTATGGGTGGACCACGTGTTGTGTATCCGGGGCCATTTTGCTTTGTTTTTATTTTCACTATGTTGAACTACCTCCAACTCCTTCCCTCCTTTTTTCTTTTTTTTTTCTTTTTTATTAATAGAAGATTTGTTAGAGGAATTTTAGGTTCACAACAAGATTAAGCAGAGATTATAGGGAGTTCCCACATGTTCCCTGCCTCTATGTGAGCACAGCCTCCCCATCAGCATCCCCCACCAGAGCGGCACATTTGTTATCATTGACAAAGCAACACTGACAGGTGATTATCACCCAAAGTCCAAAGTCCATCGTTTACATTACGTTCACTGGTGTTGTATATCCCATGGGTTGGAACATGCATCTATCATTACAGTATCATACAGAATACTTTCACTGCCCTAAAAGTCCTCTGTGCTCTGCCTATTCCTCCCTTCCCTTAACCCCTGGTGACCACTGATCTTTTTACTGTCTCCATACTTTCACCTCTTCCAGAGCATCATCTAGTTCAGATAGGCATCTTTCATTTCGTAGGTGGCATTTAGTGTTCCTCTGTGCCCTTTCAGGACTTGATCGCTCATTTCGTTTTAGCACGGACTAATATTGCATCGTCCGACGTACCACGGTTTCTTTACCCACCCGCCTACTGAACGACATCTCGATTGCTTCCAGGTTTTGGCAATTATGAATAAAGACGCTCCAAAGATCCACAGGCAGGTTTTTGTGCCGACGTGAGTTTTCCCCCTCTCTGGGTAAACCCAAAGGAGTGAGATTGCTGGGTCGTAGGCAAGAGTATGTTCGGTGTAAGGAACTGCCTTCCAAGGTGGCTGTGCCATCTCGCATTCCCACCAGCAGTGAATGAGAGTTCCCAATGCTCTTCGTCCTCACCAGCTTTAGGTGTCGTCAGAATCTTGGATTTTCATCCTTCCGCTAGGTGTGCAGAAGTATCTCGTTTTATTTGCATTCCCCCGATGACATGTGATGTCACCTGTAGATCTTTAGTGAGGTCTTTGGGTTCAGGTCTTCTGCCCATTTTGTGATCGGGTGGTTTTCTTACTGTTGAGTATTAAGAGTTCTTTGTATATCGTGGATACCTTTGTCAGCTAGGTCTTTTACAAATATTTTCTCCCAGTCTGTGGCTTGCCTTCTCATTCTCTCTGGAGAGCACAAGTTTTTGATTTTAATGAAGTCTAATTTGTCAGTTCTTTCTTTCATGGATCATGTGTTTGGTGTTGTGTCTACAAAGTCATCACCAAGCCCAGAGTCACCTAGGATTTGTCCTATGTTAACTTCTAAGAGTTTTATAGTTTTGTTTTTTACGTTGAAGTCTGTGATCCATTTTGAGTAATTTTTGTGAAGGGCATGAGGTCTGTGTCTAGATTCATTTTTTTTTTTTTTTTTTTTTTTTTTGCATGTGGATGTCTAGTGTTTCCAGCACCACTTGTTGAGAAGACCATCCTTTCTTTATTGAATTGCCTTTGCTCATTTGTCAAAGATCAGTGGACTATATTTATCTGGATCTTTTTCTGCCCGGTGCATTTTTAATTCAACACGAAGAATTTAATCCACTGTATCTTGCACAGATTTCCACAAAAAATGCACCAAAATACCTTAGAAAGAATAGTTGAATTGCATTTTTGTGGCATCCTTACTGCATGTTACAAGTATATGTTCTTGCGGTTGGCATGGCCTAGTGTACTTGGAGTTTGTTTGCTTTAAGTAATTAATTCATTCACAGTTCAAAGGTGACTTTGGGGTACCTAGGTGTCTCAGTCGGTAAAGCATCTGGTTCTTGATCTCAGCTCAGGTATTGATCTCAGGGTCTGAGTTCAGGCCCCGTGTTGGGTTCCGCGCTGCGTGGGGAGCTTATTTAAAAAACAAACAAACACGGGGCGCCTGGGTGGCTCAGTCGGTTAAGCGTCCAACCTCGGGTCAGGTCATGGTCTCACGGTCCGTGAGTTCGAGCCCCGCATCGGGCTCTGTGCTGGCTGCTCAAAGCCTGGAGCCTGCTTCAGATTCTGTGTCTCCCTCTCTCTCTGACCCTCCCCCATTCATGCTCTGTCTCTCTCTCTCTCTCTCAAAAATAAATCAACATTAAAACAAACAAAAACAAAGGTGACTTTAAAAAGAGATTGTTGGAAAATTTAACTTTTCCAAATTCCTTTTCAGTTTTTAGCCTAGTAAAAGTTGTATTTGTCGAGTGCTTGAAATGGGGTTTGATTTTGCAGATATGAATTTAAAATGAATATTGGGATGTTTTATATTCCTTTTAAGTAAGCATTATATTCTATTTGTATTGCTCTGTTTTTTCACTAGGTAGCTTTTCTCTGTAACGTTGTGATTTTAACTCAGTGGTTGATTACTGTGGCTATATGCATTTGTAAATTCCCAATCAAACATGAAATCTGTATTAGAAATCAGTGAAATCGGAGGAGGAGAAGCTGAAGGCAAACAAGGGTATGAGATAGAGGGAATTTTGAGTACAGATTCCCAGGCAGTTGCCTCAAATCCTGTTTGAGAGTGAACAGATGTTATATTAAAAGCAAGTTACCATTACTGTTTGCAGAGGGCTGTAGCAGATGGTTGTTTCCTGGCATTGGTGATGAGTATGTTTGCTTCTTGTCCTTAGGTCTGAGCTCTTTCTACTCGGAGCTGATGAAAGGGCTGGGTGCCGGGGGACGCCTTTGGGAGCTCCTCGAGAGAAAGCCTGAGCTGCCTTTTGACGGTGGGTATCCCACGGGTTTGTTCTTTGCTGGGATTAGACAAATGTTGCTTTGGGGGTGCCTGGGTGGCTCAGTTGGCTGAGCATCCAACTTTTGATTTCAGCTCAGGTCATGATCTCGCAGTTCACGAGTTTGAACCCCCTCCCTTCCCCTCTGTGCTGGCGGCTCAGAGCCTGCTTGGGATTCTCTGCTTCTCCCTTGCTCGCTTGCGCTCTCTCTCTTTCTCTCTCTCAAAATAAATAACTAAACAGTTAAAAAAAAAAAAATGTGGCTTGGGACAGTTAGACCAGCTCTACCTGTGAAGGCTGAGCATGACAAGGATGTTGTCCTTGCCACGTTACAGAAAGGGTGATCAGAGGGGCAGGTAGTGGGAGGGGAAGGACAAAGGAAGCGTGGGGGCTGACCATGCAGTGTGTCAGTCCTGCCGGTGATTTGTTACCACCAGCAGCAGGAAGGAAGCGAGTACCACCCGGGGGTACAGATGGGAAGGGCCCTGGCCAGTCCGCCAGATTTGTCTTCTGTAGGGCTTTTGATGTTTGTGTTGGGGCGAGGGCGGGGCGGGGGGGAAAGGAAGGCAGGTCACATTAAAAGCCTCCAAATTTCTTGGCTTGGGGAGGGGGGTAGGGCTAGCGGATGCTGGTGTTAATTGGCTAGAGCCATCTCCTTCGTCAACTCCTTCTCTAGAAGCTAGTGCTCCGGGGAGCTACGTGACACAGAAGCAGTGGCCACTCCGTCACTCGCTGACTCCCAGGACACTGATTGCTGCTCAGCCCCAGTATTCTCCAGTGTGACAGGCTGGAGGAAGTAAGCCCGGCTGAGGGAGATGGAGTGGCTTCTCCCGAGTCATCGGCAGGGTGAGGAATACGAGGACAGAGCAGCCCTCGGATCCCTCTGGCTCTGCGGCTGGTGTACAATGCTCAGCCCTCTGTCATCCTTCTCTCAAGACATTTAGAGAAGAGAAGATAAACCCTGCACCCGAGGAACTCGAGGTGGCGGCACAGAGGGGGAAGGCAATCGGGTTCGAAACCAGACTGCCCTACGGGTGGACGGTAGCTCCGCTGCCCGTTGGCTTGGGCAGGTGGTTGTCTCTGAGACTCCGTGTCCCGTCGGTAAAACTGGGACAGTCAGCTCTGCCCATCAAGGGCCATGAGGCTCAGACGAACGCAGAGGTATCGTGCCTCGCACAGAGTGCGTGCAGAGCAGGCTCCGGGTGAGCGTTAGACGGAGGCCTCTTCCTGGCTTGCCCGGGAAGGGCTCACAGTCCGGGGGAGTGTGGTGGCCGTGGCCCGGCACCGCCTGGAGTCAGACGAGTGGGAGAATGGAGTTCCGCTGTCCGTTCGATCTTTGCGTTAAGTAACTCGTATTCTGTCTTGTTTCAGAAGGGGTCGTTTTAAACCAGGAAAGTTTCCAGGGCACTCTGGAGTTTCGGAACGTGCATTTCGCCTACCCCACTCGCCCGGAGGTGCCTATATTCCAGGATTTCAGCCTTTGTATCCCATCAGCGTCGGTCACGGCGCTGGTTGGCCCAAGTGGTTCTGGCAAATCAACGGTGCTGTCCCTCCTGCTGAGGTTGTATGACCCCATTTCTGGTGAGTGGGTCATCGCCTGGTAGGGTGGGAGGCCTCTCCAGAGCCCCCCTACCCCTGTGTTCTGGGAGAGGACCAAATTATGCAACGACTTGTAGTGCGAGACTTCTGGATGCCAGAGGGTTTGTTCCCAGGAAAGGAAGCCCCTATACAAATGGGTCCCTCTTAAGAGTACACAGAAGCCCCATCAGGCAGTTTGTAGAGTTCCTGTCTGGCCTCTTCAAGTCCCGAGCGACTTCCTGAATTCTGCCTCCTCTCCTGTGCCGGTGTCTCCTTCTGACGCCCCCATCCTGGGAGAGGACAGGCAGGGCTGCCCCGCAGCTACGGGAAGGTGCCCCACGTGTGGCAGAGCATCACTGCCCAGCAGCCGCGGAGTAAGTGCCTCTCTGTGCCAGCCGCTCAGCTTGTAAAGCTTCTCTGGAAGCCTTCGGGCTGCATCCGCCCGTGAACTGCCCCGTGGCCAGCGTGCAGACGGGTGATCTGGCAGTCCGTGGTTCACTTCTAGTTTGTGACTGCTTTCTTGAAGTCATTTTGAGGTAGTAAGAATTTTTTTAATGGATTTTTCTCGCTCTGGTTTTTATTTTGTTTTTAACTGGATCATAGCATCTTTTAGAGCGGAGAACATGTTATTTTACGTCCTTATGTCCTTTGTCAATTAAGATGTAATTGACATATAATATTATATTAGTTCCTGGTGTACAACCTGATTTGCTGTATGTATATCTTATGGAAGGTCTAGTTAACATCCATCACCACACATAATTATAAAGTCTATATCCTTCTTTACATCAGAGCCTGAAGTAGATAGTCCTTATGTATGGCTTTCATTCTGGATTGAGACAACAAGGATGTTTCTCAACAAGAAAACAACCGCTTGTTAGTAAAAAAAAAAAACCACATCATTAATTTAAAATGAATACGTCTCGTGGCTTTTGTAGCTGTGCTTTTTGGTTAAAACAACGAGAGAGCTGGCTGTGTGCCAGATAAGTATTTGACTTGCGGATCCTGACCCACAGAATAGCCAACTGCATTAAAATGGGTGTTAGCTCCACTGTTTGCCTCTGGAATCCCCATTTTGATTCACTCTACTTGCTATAAAATTCTGAATTGAGAAAAATCCTAGTGAAGTGAATGCAAAGCAAGTCAGAATATTAAGCCTGTGGTTTCTTTATCATAAACTGCCTTATCATAAATCCCAGCCTTGGGTAGACTATATATAAATATATATACACTTGTACTTTTTAAGCCAAAGACCTCAGATGTTTGCCAGTTGGCGAACGTTTACAGCTGGCTTGTAGAATCCCACACCACTGAGAAGGAATGGCATTTCTGAGTCACCATCACCGTCACCACCAAGCATTACTGAGCGTCGTAGAATTAATTCTGTTAGCGAGGGTCGCAGGGTTACATCTGATTATTTAGATGTTCTGCTCTGGTATCAGATTCTCGGTGGCGGATAATGATTCTCCTCCAACTGCGTTTATGCAGGAAGAGATATTTTAAGGAAGAATAAAAGAGCCAAAAAAAAAAAAAAAAAAATCACTGGCGGGGTTAAACTCCCAGGACACGTCTCGTAACTTCACTGCAGAACCAGGCCTTCGAGGTGGTTGCTGACGCTGACGTGGCCCGCAAGCTCCCGGATGAGGCAGCCACCGTCACAGGTGCCAGCTTCAGAGCCGTGCCACCACCGCCAGCGTCTGTGACAGCCAGCGGGCACCTCGCTGCTTGCCCCCTTCCATGCAACTCTCTCCTGAGTCAGTTTCGCACAGGTGCATCTTCTTGCGGGGCCCTGAGTCACTCCAGAAAGGAAGCCATTGCAGCAAAGTGAGCTGCGTGGATGAGCGAGGAGACGGGCCGGTCAGCTACCCGCCGCAGGGAGACGGGAGACACGGAAGTTCCATGAAACATGTTGATTTTAGATTCCGTTTGGAGATTTTGAATGTACTTGTAATCTTTAAAAGAACCGAGTGTGGAATTTTTCCACCAGATCCTTTCTCTGTTGTCATGAGTCATTGGCCCCGTGACACTCCGTGACTTTCCTCTCCTCTCTACAAGGAACTATCAGTCTCGATGGCCATGATATCCGTCAGCTAAATCCAGTCTGGCTGAGATCCAAGATTGGGACAGTGAGTCAGGTAGGAAGAGAGGTTTCTACTTTTATTGTACTTGTCCTTTCACTTTGCTTTTATTATTTATTTTTGCCTTAGACTGACCCTCCCAAAGGAGAAGGAAGTTTTCCAGATGTACCGAACTGAGCTCACCCACGGGTTTTGTAGATTTGGAAACAGAGCTGTATCCTGCAGACCTTAAACACTCGATCCAATCGAAACCGATTTTTATCAAAAGCTGGGGACTAATGTTACTTTGTAGAGCAGATAGTCTAGAGGGTGAGGAGAAAACAATAGAACTTTTCTGCGTTTTACTGACTCCTCCACAGTTCCCGTCTTTGTCACCAGCACAGTCTACGGTTTCCCACAATGGGCTTCAGGGATAGTAAGCAAGCCAAGGTTCGGGCGAGAGCCGGTGTCTCCTTGCAAAGAGGTCGCGGATTTCGAGGCAAAATTGTTAGTGTGATACGGCGGCTTTGATGGGGCTGTTTTCCCGAGACCCTTTGGCGCGGGGAATTTTTGACGCAGCTGTTTATATTTTTATTACCAGGCTATGTGCACAGCAGGCAAATCTGAGCCTCCCCTCAGACCTTACCCCTGCCCCCACTCCCCTAGGCGAGGAGCAGGGGCGGGGGGTTGCTTGGTTGTATAAGTATACCAGCAGTGCATATTGTTTAGGGATGAAGTAAAGAAGCTGGAGGTTTATTTGCTTCTCAGGACTGTTCCACAGGGTTCTGTGAAAATGTCATGTCCCCACCCTGGTTTGTGTATATTTCTAAAAGTAATGAAGAGAGATGGATTCCCCCCTTGATTCTCAGTGGGAAGCCCCCAGCTGGAAAATTCAGGTGGACTCGGCATCTTCCATACCTGACAATTCCTAAGGGGAGGAGCTTGCATTTATGAAGTATCTACCGTGTGCCAGGCACCTGCTGTGGAATCTCATTTCCTGCAGTATAATGATGAAATCAGTCCTGTTCGTGGAACAACATGAATTTTTTAGAAGTCGGCTGGGCGAATTTATGGAGAACGAGGGAGTAGAATTGAGAAAACAGTATACAGCTGACCCTTGAACAACATGGGTTTGAACTGCATGGGACCACTCATATGTGGATTTTTATAGTGCAGGACTGTGAATGTGCTTTCTCTTCCTTATGATTTCCTAATAACATTTTCTTTAGCTTGCTTTATTGGAAGAATACGGTATGGAATACATAGAACATACAAGATACATAGTAATCACCTGCTTTATGTTATCAGTAAGGCTTCCAGTCAGCAGTAGACTATTAGTGGCTAAGTCTTTGGGGAGTCGAAAGTTATACTCAGATTTTTGACTGCACGGGGATCAGCACCCGTCTAACCCTCATGTTACTCAGCGGCCGACTGTGTGTTCTTGGGGAGCAGTTTAATAGTTTCTTAGATATAAGTACTGTATTAAGCTTCACTATATTTACTAGATATGTTTGAAGTCTGTGTTGAAATTTGCAATAAATATGTTGTATTTCCAATTTGCAGGAACCAGTTTTGTTTTCTTGCTCAATTGCCGAGAACATTGCTTACGGTGCGGACAACCCCTCCTCGGTGACTGCCGAGCAGATAGAAAAAGTGGCTGATGTAGCCAATGCAGGTGCTTTCATCCGGAATTTCCCCCAAGGATTCAACACTGTGGTCGGAGAAAAGGGCGTTCTCCTCTCAGGTACCTTTTTGTTACTGCTTTGTAGCGAAAACTTGCTGTTCCAAAGAACTCTCCAGCATTTCGTATGGCAGTATTAATTTCTAATTAGGCTCTTGTCCTTAGAGTTTATGCAATTTGCCTTTCCATTTTCTAAAATTTCTTCTGTATGTGGACTGCTCCCCAGTGTCCTTCACTTTCCACCCCAAAGGTGTTCCCAGATTCCCACGCAGTGTCCCACTGAGTAATAGCCACAGCAGCTTTTTTCTCACCTGAGAAAAAATGTGTTTTGCAACTTGAAATCCTTGAATTTTGCAGAAAAGAAGACAAACACAGGGTAGCAAGATGATCTGTCCAGGGAGGCAGAGGCTGTGAATCAGGAACAGAACTGAAATTGAAGAATTCTTTATTCCCCACTCTGTACTTTGCCCGTTAGACCAGGAGTTTCATTAAAGGGCCAGAGCCAGAGAGTAAATATTTTTAAAAAAGATTTTTTAATGTTTATCTAATTTGGATGGAGAGAGAGAGACAGAGAGAGAGACAGAGAGAGAGACAGAGAGAGAGAGAGAGAAAGTGCAAGTGGGGGAGGAGCAGAGAGAGAGAGGGAGGGAGACACAGAATCTGAAACAGGCTCCAGGCTCTGAGCCATCAGCACAGAGCCTGATGCGGGGCTCGAACTCACAAACTGTGAAATCATGACCTGAGCTGAAGTCGGACACTTAACCGACTGAGCCACCCGGGCGCCCCGGTGGTTTATTCTCTTGGTTTTCTCCTGTTCTGTGCACACACACAGACTGCTCCCTGTGCCTGTTGTCCCCCAGGAAAGGAAAGACAAGAGGACAGCATGAGGACGGAAGGTGTCGGGAGTAGCGCCCTGAGGTAGAACAGCAGAATGACAGGCCCCAGCACCACGGATGCCCTCTGCTCCCGTATCGGCTCCCATCCCCTTCACATACTGTTCAGAGACCCCTTGATGTCTTGAGTTTCTGGTTTCCTTGCCACACGGGATGTTCTGCAAGGGAAGCGGTGCGTGTAGCGGTTAAGAGCATAGGCCTTCGCTGTTGGTTCACACCTCCGCTCTGCCACCTACCAACTATAGACCTCAGACTGATTATTTTCTGCCTTGGTTTTTTGTCTGTGAAAAGGGAATGATTACAGAATCTACTTCATAGGGTTTTTTCAAGATTGAACGAGATAACATCGTAACACATTCAGACAATGCCCGGCACATCGGAACTCCTCAGTAAATGTTAGCTATGATAATAATGTTTGTTACTAATTTTGAGGCTGGTGAGGCGACAGTATATTTTAAACAGAGGTCTCTGTCCCCCGACCCACCTCAGCTGTGACTAACTGGAAGAAGCTGTCTTCAAACTGCCGCGTAGCTGATCAGAAAATCCTATTACCAAGAATTTTTGTTAAGGCTTTCAAGTTTTTAAAAAAAAAAAACATTGTCATTGTCAGGTGGACAGAAACAGCGGATTGCAATTGCCCGTGCTCTGCTTAAGGTAAGCTTCAAGCCACTTGGTCGGGATTTTTTGTTGTTCTTGTTATCATTTTTAATTAGAGAGCTTATCATTTGTAATTTACTACTCTTCTTCCTTTTGTTTTTTTGGAGGGGGAGGCGAGGTATGTGGTTGAGAGTTCTGGTGAAAGATGGGTGGGGAGTGTTCCACCCGGTATGTCTCGTCCCAATTTAACAAGTATTTCTTGGGTATAAGGAGCCCAGGACTATGCTAGAGTTGTTGGAGGGAGAGAAGTTTGGCACATGAACCTTCCGTCCTGAAGTATACAGTCTCATGAGTGAAACCGTGATTAATTCAAAATATCAAACAATACAAGTATGATTCCT
Organism: Neofelis nebulosa; assembly: GCF_028018385.1. Taxonomy (NCBI): domain Eukaryota; kingdom Metazoa; phylum Chordata; class Mammalia; order Carnivora; family Felidae; genus Neofelis; species Neofelis nebulosa. The sequence continues at coordinate 999,901 of NC_080794.1, read as the reverse complement.
TGTATTGTCTATAGTCACCTGTTCAACTTAATAGTAGTACAGACTGGAAATACTTATACAGGACTCCTAAGAAGAGAGGGAAAGCCATTTTAGCTTAAGGCCCCAGACATTGTATTTCTTAGCAAATGATAGCCTTCCCCTTTGTTGTATAACTGTTCTCCTCAGGGTTATAGGTGAGGTTTTACTTTAAAACTTTTTTTTTATGAAAAAAAATTTTAAGTTTACTTATCATTTATTTTTTGAGAGAGAGTGAGAGTACATGAATGAGGGAGGGGGCAAAGACTGAGGGAAAGAGAGAGATTTGTAAGACGGCTCTGTGCTGACAGCACTGAGCTCGATGCAGGGCTGGAACTCACAAACCATGAGATGACCTGAGCCAAAATCAAGAGTCCGACATCTAACCAACTGAGCCACCCAGGTGCCCCTAAAACTTTTTTTTAAATGGTTACTTATTTTGAGAGAGAGAGACAGTGTGTGTGAGTGAGGGAGGGGTGGAGACAGAGAGAGAGAGAGTGAGGGAGGGGCAGAGAGAGAGAATCACAAGCGGGCTCCAGCTGTGAGCTCAGAACCTGATGTAGGGCTCGATCCCACGAGTCGTGAGGTCATGACCTGAGCCAAAATCGAGTCAGACACTTAACCGACTGAGCCACCCCGGTGTCCTCTTAGGTAAGGTTTTAAAAAACAGCTATATTGAAGCATACCATAAAATTCACCAGTTTTAAATGTACTTTTCAGCGACCTTTAGGAAATTTACAATTGTTCAACTGTCACATGGTCCAATTTTAGAACATTTCTATCACCCCAGATTCCCTTATACACACTTGTAGATTTTCTTCTCCCCACCTCTAGTCCCAGGCCATCACCACTGTAATTTCTATTGCCTTGCTGGACATTTGAGATCAATGGAGTCCTACAGTTTGTAGAATTTTGGGTTTGGCTTCTTTCACTTGGCAGAATGTTTTCAAGGTTCATCCCCGTTGTGTCGTATATCAGTACTTTTTTTTTTTTTTTTATTCCTGAGAGTTTGTGTTTTCCTAGTAAAATTGTGTTCCTTTTCTTTTTAACGTTTTTCTTTCTTCAGAATCCCAAAATCCTTCTCCTAGATGAAGCAACCAGGTGAGGATATCTTAATCGTATGTATGATTGTATAAGCCACATTCTTCCTTTACCAAATATTACTCCTTACTTCAAAGTGATACAGCTGAAAAATGCCGTTTTCCCCCCTTCCACTTTAAAGTGACCAAGTGTGACTTAACGAGGCCAGTGGACAGGCTGAGTCGTAAGTTGAGTGTTCTAGTCTCAACCTAGACACGCTTGTGACGAGCCCCGAGTCACTCTACTCAGCAGCGGTCCCGCAAGTTGTGTGGAAATCAAGGGTTCCGAGCTTCCTTTGTAGTATCTTTACACTATAAGAAGTAGATAGTAGACCCAAGAGGTTGTCATTTTGATCGCAGTGAAAATTCACTGCCGGTTCAGGACAGCTGTGTGTGCAACAGGAAACACGTAAATGCGCAGTATGGGTGGCACTGACAGCTTTGCTTTCTCATGTGGGTTTCCTGTTTAAGTGCCCTGGATGCTGAAAATGAGTACCTCGTTCAAGAAGCTCTAGACCGACTCATGGAAGGTAGGACGGTGTTGATTATTGCCCACCGTCTGTCCACCATTAAGAATGCTAATACGGTGGCTGTTCTTGACCAAGGAAAGATCACAGAACGTGGGAGACATGAAGAACTTCTTTCAAAACCCAACGGGATATACAGAAGATTAATGAACAAGCAAAGTTGAGTCCGCATAAAGAAGTAGTTCCCGATGAAGTGAACGCGAGAGACTTTAGAGCGAAACATGGTCACAGGAATAAACGAACTTAGAGAGAGGATGTGAAATCTGGGAGTCACACTGCAAGTTATCTTAAGTATGCCGATTTGTTCCCAGGGTGGGTAAAATATTGTTTTGAGATGCACCTGTTCTCAAGACCTTTTTATTCAGAGTTTTAATCACGGTAACTTTCTAAATGTCTCTAGCACTGAGGTTATTTTCAGGTGTTTTACTTTCTTTTATCTTGGAATACTTTAGTTAATATAACGTGGCACCTCATTTGTTTTTTCTTACCTGCCATTACAGATTGAAACTATTGTCACATGACAATTTTTAAAAGGGGATTTTAAATAAAAGGCTTAATCATTTTAGGTGAGTTTTCCAATCACTGTGTAATCCTCTCGGTAGTATTCTACCTCCTTTGTGTCTAATTTTACTAGAAGATGAAAATCTTCCCTTTTTTTAATTCTGATAATCTCATGAAGTGAACCTCACATACAGACCTACAGAAATCGTAAACATCACATGACAAGATGGGAACGTTTACATTCCATACTTCCTGTATTTTCAGAGGTATGAGAGTTTAGGAATATGTGTTCCTTTGGGATGAGACTGTTTGAATGTGTGTGGCTTTCAAAATCCTTAGCACGCGAAAGCCTGACGAGTTTTAAAAAGGGTTAAGAAGCCTATCCTTTGAATAAGAAAACTTCTATTTTCATTATTCACGCATTTGTTACTGTGGGAAGTGAGGCATGAACTGCCAGGTATTATTAAGAGGTAAAAATGAATTCTACCTTGAAGTCACCCAAAGGCATGTGTTTTGACAATTATCTTTAAAAAATGTATAATTCCTAACCAAATGTTACTTTTCATCAGTCAAATACATTTGAAATTTCACTCAATGAGGCAAAAACCTAAATAATTTTCAACCCTAAAACATTTGAAAAAAGCTTAGTTCTTTCTATTCTGTACAATGTCATGAAACGTTAAGAACTTGTCACTCTTCTAAAAAGAGGACAATAGTCATTTTTATTTATGGTTATAGTTTTATGCACCCAAATGCCTCGGAACTCATAAAGCAATGCTGAGAGCCGTTAGATTTGCCATATTTCAAGCCAGTGCTGTTAATTTGCTGTCGCCTCAAGAAAAAGTGGTTTTTTTTTACATCGACAATGCCAGAATCTAAGAAATAACTATGTTGATGTAATGAAAATAGAGGTTTTCCCTTGTTCTACATATTTATTAGTTCACTGATTATACTGGAAGGAGAAATCACTACTTTATGACAAGCACAGAGTATTAGATTTCATTCTACATAAAGGAGTTTATTATTGAATAAAGTGAACTCAGTGAATGAACGAACTCCATGTTCTTTGAATTAGGAAGCAGTACATCTGTGACAATCATTTTCACAACCTTTACTTGCATTCTTTATACAATTTGCTGTTAGGGTGTGGTTCTCAGAAAGCAGGCAAAACACAACGACAAGGGTGGATCTCTTTGTGCCATAGAGGTATTGACAAAATTGAATTTGATCATTACATTTTATTCTCTAATACAAAAATGTTCAATTGTGTCTTTAGGGAACATTTTATATCCTGGATTAAAATTTATAGTGAACTTTATCTGTGTCTGTCACTTCTTATAGAACTTTATCACATTCAGTTTCTCACTAGAATTTGGCTTTGGAGATTCAGAAGTAAGGAAAAAAACTGACATTACAAATAAAGTAAGTAGTAATTACAAGTTCCCTTCATTTCCTCTTTACCTAAGATTGTTACTGTCTTTTTTATTTTCTATTTATAAACTGTTAGAAGGTGAGGGAGGGATAGTAAAGTATCCCCCAAACTGAGACAGCACTGAGAGACTGGAAAACGAAGCAGGTGACTCCATTCAGTTTACACACAGTTTTATTCAAGGTAACTTACTGATGGGAGTTCGGGTGGACGACCATCCAGGCAGCTGCACAAATATTCTCCGCAAAGTTGAGACCTTAGTCTAGAGATTTTATAGGGCACTATAGTGAGATCAAAGGGCTTGCATGCACCTGACCTCGAACCTGTAATTAGATCTTGTGGCACCATCCGGGCATCGCGCAGGGGAAAGACTATGGTATCTCTACAAGATTTATGGGAGCCCAAAGCAAGCCTCCATCCCTCCCAGCCTTGGCGGTCATTTCTAAGGTATGTATGTCAATCTTCAAGGGGCCTGGAACACAAGGGAGGTCATTGAGCAAACATGAACAAGATGGAGGGCTAAAGGGGGAACCAGTATTGTCAGTAGTCCCACAGAAACATTGTAATTAGTTGCTTCCGTGCAAGAAATAAGTATCCCCTGCCCCTACCACGGACAAGGAACTGTGTGCTATGGAGTGGACAGATTAGCACCTGCCCTCAAGGGGCTTCTGTTCAGAAGGAGAGATGAGGCAGATAAAAATTAATTACAAGAAGCTAGCTAAATATCACAGACGTGTCGCTGCCCATACCGTGGTGGTTCCTACCGCTTTGTCTCCTGAGTGTTTGCACGAGTTACCCCGTTTGATACTTTGACGGTCCTGTAATTTAAATAAATACCTATCGTCCCCTTTTCACAGAAGAGGAAATAAGAATAGGCAAGTTGTAATTAATTCAGCGTTGATGCCATATACAAGAAAAAATTAGACAAATAGGAGCCGGATCATGGCGGGGGCGGGGGGACCTTCAATATCATGCTGAAAATCTTAGTTTTCATCCTACATGTATGGACAGCCATGGAAGGATGTGTATATTCATAGGGGCAATTTAGAAAATAAGCAAAAAAGGACATTTTAGTCACCTGAAATTTTACACGTGAAGATAAAATATCACGTTAATGAGCTTAACATTTTGTTGTCCGCCCTCCCAGGCTCATCTCTATGTGCAAGGCCTTCTCTGACCGCGGACCTGACTGCTGCTCAGGGAACAATCACAAGCTAAATAAACCGTTATAGGCTAAACCCTTGCAAATACAGTTTTATAAATTAGGGCTCTGTTTTGGGAAATCCATTTTATTCCATAAAAATGCCAAAGTGGCTAGAAAATAAAACAAACGTAAATGTTATAAAACATTAAGTATATTAATGAAAGGAGTATAGGACAACTACCTTGTAAATGTTCCTTTGGGGGTGTTCTCCGTGATTTATACATCATGGTAGCATGGTAATCTATTCATTCAACTCATTCGAGAAACATTGATCATCCTCTATTTTGTTAGGTCCTATGCTAATAAAGGACCAGTGCCCCCCTCCTGAAACTAACCTGTGGGTCACCAAAGTGCAGCCTGCTGCCTGATTCATACGGCCTGCAAGCTAAGGATGGTTTTTACAGTTTTAAATGGTTTTTAAAAATTCAAAAGAAAAACATCTCATAACACATCAAAGTTCTCTGAAGTTCAAACTTCAGTGTCCATAAACAGAGTTTTATTGGACCACAGCCAACTTGTGAGCAGTTGCAACAGACCGTACGGCCTGCAAGCAGGTGCTCTCTGGCCCTTGACAGCTTGCTGACTGCAGAACTAATGGAAACAATATGCGTGCTTCCCCGCTCGAAGGACTTGGAAAGCTGCAACGAAATTTAGCATTCTCTCAAGAAGTTCCACTGGCATTAGAGGGCAATTAAATGAATACCTTGGACACTGGCTGGGGCATGGATGATTTCCATGATGAGTTCTCCATTGTTTCCCTGCCTTTCCATTTTAATATTATCACCATTATGTTGGTGATAATGGAAGTCTAACAATTCCGCCACAGTCACGGGATGTAGTTCTGGCTACTATCCTCTTGTTCATTGCAGTGATTACTACCACATAAATCAAAGTTTGGTCTTAACTGGAAGGGCAGTACTTTAGGAAGGGTGTACAGAAGGGAGGAACGGGTTGAGGTTGAGCATCTCACACTTATACTTACATGTCTATACTTAGGAGGTACTTTATTTCAGTTAAAAAAAAAATGGGCTCGTATTGGACATACTATTTTTTGACCAATCTGCTTTTTAAAGTTTGATATTTTCCTATATCCTTTAAGTATTCATTACACATATCTACATGTAGTCTTTTTAACCATATAGAATTCTATAATGCGAATATACTATAAATCTATCATTGGGTATCCTTCTATATTCCTTGCTATTATAAACAATACTATCTTTGTTATGATGTGATTTGTTCAGATAAACTTCTAAAACTTCAGATAAATTTCTAATTGCCAAGTTTAAGGAGCACATACAAGTTATAAGGCTTTTTGATAGACTGTCTGCTTAAAAGACTGTACTAACGTATAAAAATCTCACCAGAAGTGTATACATCAGCGCCTCTTCCCCCCACAGCCTTTCAACATGAGCTATTTTCATTTTTTAAAACCTTCCAGCTAATTCAACTGGCAAATAATACTGATGGATGGTTTGATTTGCATCTCTTAATAATTACTAGTGAAGTTGAAGACCTTTTCATTGTTTTTGGTCATTTGTAGTCTTTGACTTAATGCTAGCTCATGCCCTTCGTACATTTCCATCTTTTCCTATTGGGGTAGCTTGCTTTCTCTTACTGATTTTCTTTAAAGAGTATTATTTATTGGAAATGCTGGTTTTCAGCTTGTTTGCCCTCACTATGTTTGTGTTTTTTGACATCCACAAATATAGTCATATCTATATTATCTAATTCTCACAAGTGAGTACTATTCGTAATCTAATAAAGGCTCAAAAAGGTGACACAGACAGCAAATAGCAGAGGTGATTTGAAGCAAGTCCCATTTGATTCGAGTCTATGCACTCAATTACTACACCAGTCGTTATCAAAATGTCCCCAGATGGCAGCATCACCAACACCTGGAAACTTGTTAGAAATGTAAACACGCAAGCCTTAGCCCAGACCTAGGACTCAGACGCTGTGGGTAGGCAGCAATGCGGCTTAACAAGCCCTCCAGTTGATGAAGCACCCTTGAGTGTGAGAGCCACCGCACTACGCTATCCCCTCCTTCTTGATTTCCCCGTATGAGAGACTATACTATTTAAAATGAGGCCCAAAGTAAGGAAATGAATTTTTTTTTTTTAATTAGGAAATGGCAGCCACTAGGAAAATGTCGCATCCTCGGTAGTGATAAAGAAGCACTCCGCTGCCCCCAAGGCATAGTCCTGAGTATCTACTGTTTCACTGGCCCTCCCCACCATACACTGCGGGAGGCTGACATCCATGGACTGTACTCAGGAGCCACAGTGTACCAGCCTGTTGCAGTGGCGGGAAGTGTGAATGACTCTAGGGTAGCGCTCTTATTTTTGACTTGGGTGATCGGCCAATTTTACCAAGTAGGGCAGAGGTGGTAGGAGAGGGGTCCAAAAGGAAAACAAGAATTTAGCAGGTGTATTGTGAGGAGTCTGCAGGACATGCAGGGCAAAGTGTTAGGAGCCCTCAGTTTTTGACCAAGATCCGGGATAGAGGTGGACTTGGGGTGTTACTAGCGTGGATGAGACAGTGCGGGGCTGAATGGGGAATGACAAACCTAGAGACCAACAAATACAACGCTAAGAGTGAAACCAGTGACAGCTTTTCGGTTTTTCTCCCTTCTCAGCGACGGACACTTTCCAGTTCCCCAAGAGGCTCAGAAAAGACCAGCGTGCAGAGAGGCTTTGCCTTCAGGGTGCTAGCGGGCCAGCCCCACCCACCGGAGTCGAGAAGGGCACCTGGCTTTCCAGTTTCACTTCTCCGGAGGCTAGAGACACCCGCCAGCTGCCTAGAACCCTCCACACTAGTCACCGCTGTGATCACGCCTCGCGGCGGGACCCTACCCTCTGACGTCATTACGGCGCGCCCCCTTCCAAACAGCCCCCACCACGCCCCGCGCCTCGGCGCTGCCCTTTGACGTCTGACCGCGCGCTCTCCCCCGCCACCTCGACCACGCCCCGCGGCTCGGCGCCGTGCTTTTAACGTCATCAGCGCGCGCCCTCCCGCTCCCGGGTGTTCAAGCTCCGCGCGCGAGCCGAGTTTCAGCCCGACAGGCGGAGTATCCGTCGCCTCTCCTTTCCGTCATGTTCCCGGCCGTCTCCTCTCCGCGGACACCGGGGCCCGGGACTCGAAGGGGCCCGCTGGCCGGAGTCGGGCCGGGCTCCACGCCCCGGGCGACAAGCAGGAAAGGTCTATCCCTGGGGTCTGCAGTCAGCTCCCCGGCGCTCTTTTCGCCGGTCGGCCGGCGTAGCTCGCTGAGCTCGCGGTAGGTGATCGTCCCCGGTTGGGTCTGGTGAACAATAGACTTAGTGGGCCTGATGGGGTAGTGTCTCCAGACGCCTTCGGAACGCGGAGGAGGGGGCGGGGAGGTAATGCCAAGGCTGGGGGAACTAGACCTTCGCCATCTTTGCGAGCCTCAGTTTAATTCATCGCTTAAGCCTTCACTTTGCACTTTTCATGGAATTACCTCTGTGTATAAGTGAACAAATTGGATTTCAGTCAGTGGTTACCTGCCTCCTTACTACCCCCGTCTTCCATTGTAAGTCAGTCATGATTCATCTGGTGAAATGGCAATAATAGGCGACCTGAGCCTGCTTCTCTTAAGGCCAAATGAATCAATACGAAAACCCTCGACGACGGTGGGAATGAGGATCTCCAATTCTGGAAAGTGATGTTATGCCTAACATAGTTACTGCCATTAATATCTGCTGACTGATAATTACATGACTTTTAGCAAATGAAGTTATCTTTGCAGCTAAATTAATAGGGGAAAGTCTTTCCTAGCAGTGAGATAAGAATAGTAGTTTTGTTCCCAAATAAAAAGTGTGGCACATCAGTCCACGTCATTCCTTAAACCATACTCTGCATCCCGCTTTCATAATTAATCTAGAACTTTAGAAGGTAACATGTTTCTGAGTAGTTCATCTACGAATTCATCTACGAAAAAAAAATTTTCCTTTGCAAGAAAAGTGTAATATTGGGTCTTGAACTTATAGTTAAAATTTATCTATAGATGCTTGCAATACTTTAAAGGAGAAATGATTTTTAATTTTTTTTTTAAATTTTTTTAACGTTTTATTTATTTTTGAGACAGGGAGAGACAGAGCATGAACAGGGGAGGGTCAGAGAGAGGAAGACACAGAATCTGAAACAGGCTCCAGGCTCTGAGCTGTCAGCACAGAGCCCGACGCGGGGCTGGAACTCACGGAGGCGAGATCATGACCTGAGCCGAAGTCAGCCGCTTAACCGACTGAGCCACCCAGGCGCCCCGATTTTTAATTTTTTTTAAGTTTATTTTACTTACTTTGAGAGAGAGTGTGCACAGGAGGGGCAGAGAGAGAGAGAATCCCAAGGCTCCACACTGTCATCTCAGAGCCCGATGTGGGGCTCAAACTCCCCAACGGTGAGATCATGACCTGAGCAGAAAAGAGGATTCGGTTGTTTAACCCGCTGAGCCACCCGGGTGCTCCAAGGAGACATGATTTTTAAAGAATTCACTGCATCTTTGACTTTTACATCTCGAAAGTGCTCTTCAAAGTGGTGATCTTGTCAGTGTTTTTTTTACTACCTTTGAGAAAAGTAAAGCTGTACTTTATTTAATGCGTTTTGTTTCAAATCTCTTTTTACCTTCCAGTGATCATTTAAAGAAAAATCTTTGTTGTAATACTCTCAAGAAACAAAGCTCACTTAATCCTCATGATAAGAGATGGAATAAATTTTATACTGGTAACTTTACATTATTTTTTGAATGTTGACAAGGTGAAAAGATCTAATTTCTACACTGTATCTGCTATTAAAGAACAGGTAACAGCAGATACTCATGACCCTATTTAATTTCTTAAGTACAGAAATTTGGTAGATTTCATGTAATCCTAGAGCTGATGAGGGCCAAATGGGTGAAGGGGAGCGAGAGGTACAGGCTTCCAGTTAGGAAATGGGTAAATAATGGTGATGAAAAGTACAGCCTAGGGAATATAGTCAACAGTACTGTAATAGGGTTGCGTGGTGACAGATGGTAACTCCTTGTGAGCATAGCATAGAGTTTCGAATCACCATGTTGTACATCTGAAACTAAAGTAACGTGTGTCAGTTATACTTCAATTAAAAAAAATTCTAGGGGCACCTGGGTGGCTCAGGTGGTTAAGCATCTGACTTCGGCTCAGGTCACGATCTCATGGTCTGTGAGTTCAAGCCCTGCGTCAGGCTCTGTGCTGACAGCTCGGAGCTTGGAGCCTGCTTTGGATTCTGTGTCTCCCTCTCTCTCCGCCCTCCCCCACTTGTGCTCTGTCTCTCTCTCTCTCTCTCTCAAAAACAAATAAACATTAAAAAAAAAATTCCAGAGCTGATGAGAGCTGAAAGATGATCTAATCCAATGTTTGTAAAACTTTTTGGCCACAGTGTAGGATAAATTCTAGTTTATATTCTATTTTATTTTTCAGAAATGTTAATTGAGACCCTCACAGTGACCCACAATTTGGAAAATGCTGATCTAGTCCAACCTTTGTATTACATAGCGAAGGATACAGTCATATAAAGAGTTTAAGTGAATGGAGCATGCATCTGATTACTAGAGCATAAGAGTCAGAAGCCAAATTTTCCTATATCCTGTCAGTCTTTTTTTAATGTAAAATATATTTACACAGTACACATGAGCCAGAGTTTTCTTTTACTGCTACAGCTCATTTTTTTTCTTGTTTATCAAAGATCTTTTCTTTATATGAAAATAGTACATAAAAGTAAGCATAACGGAAAATTTTAAATATGATGCAAGTTGTATGGTCTCTTTTCTTTAGAGGAACACCTACACGAATACTGCCACACCACTGTGTAACTGAGTCTATGAACTATGATGTGAAAACATTTGGATCTTCTCTCCCTGTTAAAGTAATGGAAGCCCTAACATTGGCTGAAGGTGAGTGTCATTTCCATTTGCCTATATTAGCAATTCAGAATGAAGCCTGTCCCTGGGTCCGAGATTGAAATTTGTGCTTTTTCTGGTATACCTTCACTTAAATGGGGTAGAAACAGGTAACATTTGGTTTTCCATGAATTGCAAAATATAATAAATTTGAGAAGCAGAATGAGTCCATTGTTAGCACAGATTACTTCTTCAGTGGTCGTAAACACTGCATATGCAAAACTCAGTCCAATTTCAAAATTTGATTGCGAGTGTCATGTTATGAGTATGGGTATAATAACCACTCCGTCATGTTATGAGTATGGGTATAATAACGTTATTGTAAGATCAAGTCTTACCTCCATTTCTGGATCCTTTGTAGTATCCCAGAGGCTATATGTACACATTTATGTTATCAGCGTAAAGTACCTTCAGGAGATTCTGTTGGCAGAGAATTAGAGTGGGAGTTTGGAAGATGCAGTCACGCAAGCGTCAGAAAGGCAACAGTAAGGATAAGGGGTTGGGTGACTGGCAGAACAAAGTTCACAGCATCCTCCATGATCTGCCCAAGTCATTTTTATTTATGATTCAATTCTAGATTTCTGTGATTTTTTTGGAACAGTGTTTTTCAAACTGTAGGTAGTGACTGAAATCAGTTTAGTGGTTCATGGCCAGCACTTAAAAAAATTGAAAGCAAAACATCAGAGTGCGTTTTATGTCATAATGTTACATAAGTTTTGTGTGTTTTACTTAAATTACATGTGAATGCATCATGATATAAAATATATTTCATATTGTGAATGATGGTCAAATAAGTTTAAAGTACTCCATTCTAGAAGGAATATTTCTCATCAACTTGAACTACGTATCTTGCCTGTGAGACCTTGGGAACCCAGGTACAGAGGTTTCCAGACAACTAAACTTCCACTGTAACCTCCATCATGTACTTTTCTTGTTTTAATTATATATAGCATGTATTATATTTTTCTTTAGTCCTCTAAAAATTTCAGCTCAAATAGTATTTAAACCTTTTAACATACTCCTGGTTCATGCCACCAGACTGTTAATAACAAATAGTACACAGCCTCAGAGGAGAGAGTCCCTCAAAATCAAGATGTGTAAACTTAAGGGTGTGTAAACTTGAAGAACTTTTCCGAATATGGAAACCTACCAAGTGCTGTGTGTTAAGTCAGGGACCCCACAGGTTTACCAGTAGAGTCTTTGGAGCTGCTATATTGCTTTCAGGAAATGAAAATATTGAACAGATACTCTAGTTCAGCAAAAGCCCACACTTAGCCTAGGCATGATTTAGTATTTTAGCTTGTAGATTATTGATGCCTTTTATTTTGCCCTTCTACCCTGCTTTAGGCAAAGAGCAGAGATCAAATTAATTAAGTTTCCAGGGCTAACACACTTAACTGAGGTTTACCACCAGTGCTTATGACAGCAATATACTAATTTAGTTTTGTCACTTACTATGGAATGCAACCCTTGATGTCTACGTATAATGAAGTGATTTATCAAACTTTTAAAGAAGGTATTTGAAAGTCATGTTCTTTTGAAGGAATAATTTTTTCTTGAAATTCTTTATATATTTAATGAGAGAGATTATTATTTGCATTGCTGTATCAAAATAAAATTATGAATGTTACTAAATATTGTAGAAAGTAAGATACTTGTTTATGGCCACTATTAAAAGATAGTAAACCTAAGGCCAAAATATAAAAGGCTAAAAGTGGTTATCAAAGTTAAATGGCTCTCTTGTTTTGGATATTAATAACTCTAACTCTTGAATTACTCAAGGGCATTTTTTTCATATGAATGAATCTTTTTTATCTGTGGTAATTACTTTTTTTTTTTTCAATAAAGAATGTATCCATAAAGAAGATCTTGGTATAAGGAATTTTAACAGTTTTTCTTTTCTGTTTCTTTTTTTTTGTTGTTACAGTTTTTCTTACTCGTTCTTTGAGGTTAAATATGTAAGTTATGTACTTTTTTTTTTTAGTTGATGATCAGCTGACTGTTCACATAGATGAAGGTGGATGGGCTTGTCTGGTCTGCAAAGAGAAACTCATTATTTGGAAGATTGCTCTGTCACCTATTACTAAGGTAATGGCTCTTGAGAGAGCTAGAAGGAGAAGAGGAAAGGATTACCAGTTGGCTCTTAATTTTTACTCTAAATTTTTAGAGTTGTTGGAGGACACAATCTGAATTTACTCATTAGATTTGCATTTTCGTAGTGGTATGAATTACAGAGCATACATTCACATTTTTATGTTGGGAAAAAAAGTTTCTCCCCTTTCATAATTTTAAATAGGATCCATGTTATTAAAATTTTTAGTGAGTGTTATGAATGCCATGCCAGTCTGCCTAATGAAGTTGAAGAATAAATACTGCCCACATTAGCTAATGAACTGAGCTTATTTCTTTTTTTAATTTTTTTCTTTTGAGAGAGAGAGTGAGGGAGAATCTTAAGCAGGCTCCATGCTGAGTGCAGAGCTCAGTCCCACGTGATTGATGCTGGGCTCAATCCCATGAACCTGGTGTCATGATCTGCGCTGATATCAAGAGTCGGATGCTTAACTGACTGAGCCATCCAGGCGCCCCTGAGGTTATATATTTCTAAGATAGGACTATGATTCACTGAGTCTACTGAATGGTGTTTAATGGGAAAAAAATGATACCAATTTTAGCAATTGCTAGTTTAACTTTCAGTTGTCGGTTTCTCACATGGGATTATCATTTGCGTTTCTAGGAACTTATCCTCAGCAACCTATTTTCCTGTCTGTTCCAGATGAGGCATACTCTCTTGCAACCACTCACTGGTCACTGTTACTGGGCCATCGTTCTGTTGGACCTGGGGATTCTTGCTTACTTAAACTCTTCATGTCTGCTGGCCTCTGTACTTCTGCCTAGAAGATAGTATTTGTAGTTAAGAGCATAGGTGAGGGAAAGTTGTGGGGGCCATGAAGAGTTAGCAGCAGGAGCCTGATATTTGGCTGAGGCTAAGAAATATTTTCTAGACACCTTGGTATAATTAATTGCTCTGTAGTCATGCTGATTTTAGATGTCAAATAAATCAAGACTAGACTGGGAAAATTCCATAGGAAGCCTACATACTTCTTTAAGGGAAGTATGACTTCTCTTAAGTCTTGCAGACTTTTTTTAGTCTAGAAAGATACTGGGCTAGTTGATGTTCAGAGTCTGGTCTAGCTCTTAAGTTTTTCTGATTCTATATCTCTTAAAATATTTTGCTTTAAAATGACTGAAGGGCCTGATGAAAAGCTGATCAAAAAGATGTGAGAAAAAAGTACGTTTGTAGAATGATATTTCCAGCAATGACTCAGATTCTGAAATGTACAGGGAAGGGAAATCATGAAGTCGGGGTGCATATGCAAAGAATCGGTTTGATGTGAAAGATTTTTTTTTGTTTGGGTTTGTTCTTTAGTTATCTGTTTGCAAAGAGCTTCAGCTGCCACCAAGTGACTTCCACTGGAGTGCTGACTTGGTGGCTCTCTCTTATTCTGCTACCTCAGGTGAAGCACATTCTACTCAGGTAGGTGACTTAAATGCTTGATGTGTGTGTGTGTGTGTGTGTGTGTGTGTGTGTGTGTGTATTTTTTTTTTTTTAATTTAAATAAGGGAAGTTGTAACATTGGAGGAATTATCCAATCAACATTATCCAAGTTGATTCAGAGACATAACTGTAAAGCTACAGGAATCAAGATACTAGTATTGGCAAAGAGGTAGACACCTAAGGGCAACTGAACAGAATAGAGAGTGCAGATACAGATCAACAAAGAGGTGTCCCTTTGGTCTTTAACAGAGCTGCAGTAGCAAGTCAGTGAAGTAAGGGTAGTCTTTGCGGCAAATGGTGCTGGGACCATTGGGCATCCTTATGCAAAAAACAAAACAAAAAAACACCTCATACCGTATACAGAGGTTAACTCAAAATGGATCATAGGTCTAGATGTAAAATGTTTAGAAGAAAACAGGAGAAAATCATGACGTGGCGTTAGACAAAGAGTTTTGGGAAATCACCGAAAGCATGATTCATAAAAGAAAAAAATAGATAAGGCAGACTTTATCAAAATTAGAAACTTGGTGTCAGAGACACTGACAAGAAAATGAAGAGACAAGCTACAGACTGGGAGAGAATCTTTCCAAGTCATATATCCAACAGAGGACTTCTATCTAGAATGTAAAACAAACTCTGAAAGCTTAATAAGAAAACAAACAATGCAGTTTAAAAACAGGGCACAGGACTTGAACAGACACTTTATCAAAGAGGATGTAAGGATGTCACAGAGATGTTCACATCATTAGTCATTAGAGAAATGCAAATCAAAACTAGAGTGAGATATCACAGTACTACATTTTACAGTGGCTGAAATACAAAGTACTTGAACTGGCAAGTGCTGACAAGGATGTAGAGCAACTGGAAATTGTGCATTGTTGGTGGGAACGCAAAGTGGTACAGCTACTTGACTTTCACTTTCTAGTAGTTAAAATACACTTGCTGTTTTGACCCAACAGTTCCATTCTTGGCTGTTTACCTCAGAGAAATTAAAACTTACGTTTACACAAAAAACAGTACATGAATGTTACAGCATTCATATCACATTATTTATGATAGCCAAAGGTGGAAACAACCCAAATGCCCTTTAGCGAGTGAATGAATAAACGAATGGCTTCATCCATAGAATGGAATAGTACTCAGCAGTAAAAAGGAATGAGCTCTTGATACAAGTGACAACCTGGATGTATCTCAGAGACATGCTGAGTGAGATCAATTAGTGCTTAAAGGTTACATTCTGTATAGTTTCATTTGCTTGACATTCTCAGAAAGATGAAACTATGATGATGGAAATAGTGCTTGCCAGGGTTAGGATAGGGGAAAGGTCTGATCATAAAGGGATAGATAGCACTAGGGAGTTTTGGGTGTTAATGGAACTGTGCTGTATTCTTATTGTGGTGGTAGTTACGTGGATCTTTGTGTGTGTTAAAAGTTATAGAACTGCACAGCAAAAGGAAAAGAAAGTCCATTTTATAGTGTGATAATTTTTAAAATACAAAAAAAGAGGTGGTTTTTCCCTCCTAATTTCTCTTAAATAATAAATTGCCCTGTTTTCTTTTTATCAGTGTCACCAGATTGCTAGTTTTAGGGTCCTTCTTTTTACTGTGATTGCTGAGCGTTATGATCTTGTTTCAAGGCTGTTGCTGTCATGGTTGCCACCAGAGAAGGATCCATCCGCTATTGGCCAAGCCTCGCCAGTGAAGACATCTACACAGAGACCTTCGTGGATTTAGGAGGTGATAAGACTTACAGTTTCCTAACAGCAGTGCAGGTATACAATAGATATTCTTTTATATTTATTGGAAAGCTGTAATTTGACTTGGAAGTGAGATGTGAACAACTAAAAATACAGGGTTTTGAATAGACCGTACAGGCCAGAGAGGAATTCAGGAGCCAAGAGAAGAACGTAAGGGTCTAGGATTTGAACAGTTGGGCAAAGGAAAGCCCTTCTCCTAAGACTCTGAAATACCAGTATCGGATAGTAGCCAGCGGTATTCATTTCTTTCAGAAATATTTTCTGATGGTGGCTTTGAAGCCCTTAGACGTTATGAAGTCTGGTTTGCTAAAATACACTCTGTAGGTCGACCAAAGAATAAAATGTGGTACTTGATTTGTTGAACCTGTAATGTGATGAACCTGTAATTTAAAAGTCAGAATTCAGACACTCAATGAAAAAAACAGAATTGCAACTGAAGGTTTCCTATGTAGAATTAGTAGTATTATGTGAATGGATTCGTAAGTAAATCATTTTAATAAAGTTTTCTTTTATTCTTTTAAATCTGTTTTAAGGGAGATGCTAGATCATTTATCTCTGTATCAAAGCATTTTTTGTTAATGTTCTTCATCTTAGTTATAGAAGCTTACTTAACGAATTTCACAATATTTGTTCATAGGGAGAAAGTTTTATTTTGTCCTCATTGGGAAGCCAGCTGATTCGACTGATACCTGAAAGTTTAGGAAAGATTCATCAACATATCCTGCCTCAGGGACAAGGCATGCTTTCAGGAATTGGTCGGAAGGTTTCTTCTCTTTTGGGGATTTTATCTCCAAGTACTGATCTCATCGTAAGTTGATGAAATGACGTTGTTTTATGAGCCTGTTTCTTCATGAAATCATTAAGTTGGAAGTTTCCTATGAAGTTGATATTGCCTCCATATGAACACTAGTGTATGTGAAATAAAACCTTTGATCTTTTCAATGATGCATATTTATTGTGATCAAATGAGATGCCATACTAACCCTCTCACACTGTAACTGTAATATTCTTAAATAAATCATATGGATTCTTTTGAATCTTCGAATTAAAACTGTTTGGTAAAATTATAAATGTGCTTAAGGACCAGTTTTGCTTTTTAGACTTAACCAAAAGTGTGTTCACTCCCATTACTGCAGCTGTTTGTGTGGATGACTCAAATCTGGGTCTGTTGGTTGGGCTTGTGCCTCAGGCTCTGGACTAGTGAAGGGAGGCGGATGGGAGCTCACATTTATGGAGTATGGTGGGTGCTCTGTATTTGTTATCTCAAGTAACAATTACAATCACCTATGATGGAGAGAGCTTTCTCCCCAGTTTGCCAATGAGAATACGGCCTCAGGGATGTCATGTAAGCTGCCTGAGGTTATGTAACGACTCCGTGCCCAGGCACATTAGAATGGAAAGCACATTTTCTTTCTACTGTGCTCTTCCCTTCTAACTTCAGGTTGCTCTCATCATCTGCTTTCTTGATGCTCTTTGAACCTAAAACCTGACCTGTCTGAAAACAAATGGACCATATTCCTTTTTCTCTCCCATTTTCTATACCAAAAGTGTATATAAAACTTACTTCTCTTTTGACCTGTTTATTTCTGTCCATGACCCTGTTTTTTCAGCGACCCAGGTATAAACCTTGATTGTGTGTGTGTGTGTCTCTGTCTCCTTCTTACTTACCAGATACTGTAGATTTGATTTCTGTCATGTCTCATTTTCATCCCTGTCTTTTGCTTCCATTGTTATGCCCTAATCTGTACTCTTGCTAAATTTCCCCTAAGCTCTTGGTGCCAGTTCCGTTCACTCACCGTCAACCTCCTTACCCATTAGTGGCCAGAATCATGGTGACAAGAGAAATGGAGAAAATTAGGGCTTCAGCTCAAAACAGTCGTGTGCCCACCTTAAAAAAAAAACACGTCTGTACTTCATAACCAAGTGTATACTTGAAAAGGCAAAATAATCTGCCTACATGTAACTAACTATACACATCCCTGCCACATTCACTTTCCTGTAACACAGCTCTTGAGTTCAAAAGCCATTGAGAATATCTCCCTTGCTTACTAGGTTTACAAACTCATATTCCCGACTCTCTGCCGTGTGTCCCTCATGTTTCATTTGAGCATTATTTCTACTTGTAACATTGAGCATTATTTCCAATGTGCTGGTTGCTCTTTGAAAGACCTAACAACTTTCCTAACTCCCAACTGTGCTCTTTGTGGGCTGTCTGCTTTCATATTTCTGCCTATGAAAATCTGACCTGGCTTTCAAGGTCCATTTGAGGATCACTCCTTTCTTTGAATCCTAAATGAAGAATTCTGCTAAGATTACTAATAGAATACTCACAAAATATATAAAATTTAGATTTCAGAAAAATAGTTCATTAACATTAGAACTAAAAAAAATCTATAAACTTAACCTTTTTCTTCTCTCCATACAGCTTTCAAGTGTCCTTTGGGATAGAGACAGAGCAAGTTTTTATAGCCTGACAAGTTCAAACATCAGTAAATGGGAATTAGATGATTCTTCAGAAAAACAAGCACATAGTTGGGATATAAACAGAGCTCTGAAGGAAAACATTACTGATGCTATTTGGGTAAGGAACAATAATATTCATTTCTGTAATTCACATTTATGGTTATATGAGAATGCTAGTTTCTCTCATTATTTAGATGACATTGCAATGCACTGTTTTTAGCCATCAGATAAACAGAGAGGGTGCATTCAATCTCTAGAAATAGTGGAACTCACTGATTTACCTAATAATTTTTAAAATGCATCCATTGGGGCGCCTGGGTGGCGCAGTCGGTTAAGCGTCCGACTTCAGCCAGGTCACGATCTCGCGGTCCGTGAGTTCGAGCCCCGCGTCAGGCTCTGGGCTGATGGCTCGGAGCCTGGAGCCTGTTTCCGATTCTGTGTCTCCCTCTCTCTCTGCCCCTCCCCCGTTCATGCTCTGTCTCTCTCTGTCCCAAAAATAAAAAAAAAAAAAAAAAAAAAAAAAAAAGTTGAAAAAAAAAAATTAAAAATAAATAAATAAATAAATAAAATGCATCCATTATTTATTTAATAACTATTTGAACTGTTTAGTAGGTGCTGGGAATACAAAGTTGAAAAGAAATCCTTACACTCCAGGAACTTACGTTATTGATGTTTTCACATAGGGATCTGAGAGTAACTACGAAGCTATTAAAGAAGGGGTCAACGTTCGGTATTTGGATTTGAAGCAGAACTGGTAAGCAGTTAGTTTGTCTCATAAAGAATATAGATCGTTGTTTGGGAAAATAATGTTTATTATAAAATGATGAGCAGTCTTGCTGTCTGTTCTTCTAATGCTAATCCTTTCATACTGTTATACCTCACTCAATGATTTTATGTTTTTTATCTAGAGATGCTGGTTCATTTGACAAATGTAGGCAGTTCTCAGCCTTCAGCTGTGTATTCTTATATTACTTGCCTGCCCTAGTTCAAGACTCATCTTTCCTGCTCTCATGGCTGGGGCTTCTCTTTCTTCGTGCTAAGAAATGCCCTCCCTGCTGCTGTGGGTGCTCCGTGCTGTCCTTCTTCTCTTCTCAGTGGAGATACCAGGCATATTTGTCCACATCTTTTGCTTTAGTAAGCCTGTGTTTGTGGCTGTATTGGAGAAAGGAAGGTGGGGTGAGGTTTTGTCTTGGCAATACACATTAGAACTCAGTTTATAGTCCCAGTGAATTTCCTCTTAGAAACAAGGCTCTAAGTGGTGCTTAAGATCCCAGGTTAGTCTGATAAAGTTAATATATCCTGTCTTACTTAGTTTTAATACCAAAGGTGATATGGAACTTAAAAATCATTCGTAGCATGGCTTCCATGAGAAAGTTCGTAATCAGTGCCAATGTATGACTTGGAATCCTTCAAAACACAACTTACCAGAAGTTAAGGGCAGTTTTTATGTGTTTTAGGGTAATTTAATTTAGTAGAACAAATTCTTATTTCTTGGAAAGATATTATAGTTTTGCTGTATAATTTTTCTCTCTCAGGCTCTTGAGAATGTCAGTAAGATCCTTCTTTATAGTTTCTGAAAACCTTATATAAACTATCAAAGAGGTATAAACAATAGTATATACTGAATTCTCATGTATGGTTCAATTAAATATAGTTTATCTGTTTTCCTTTATCTTTACCAGACTTTCAGAGATTTAGAACTGCTGGTAGGACGCAACCCACGTGGGCATACGATGCAGACATTTTTCCACATACACTTTTCAGAATGGAGACATGGGCTGAAAACAGAAAAGAGAAACATACTTAGGAATTGCTCTACTGGGCCAAACCCGAAGCTCCTTTCCCCCATTTTTGTCATGCTAACAAGATGCTTGTGGGGTTTGCAAGACACGGCTCTTGTTCTCCTTCTGGACCCTCTAGTGATCCATATGCAGTATCTGTGTCTGCATATGTTTCTTCATTTAAGAATAGTGTTTGTTGAGGTGCCTGGGTGGCTCAGTCGGTTAAGTGTCTGACTTCGGCTCAGGTCATGATCTCACGGTTTGTGAGTTCGAGCCCCCGGTCGGGCTCTGTGCTGACAGCTCAGAGCCTGGAGCCTGCTTCGGATTCTGTGTCTCCCTGTCTCTGCCCCTCCCCCACTCACACTCTCTCTCTTTTTCTCTCTCAAAAATAAATAAAAACATCAAAAAAACTTAAAAAAAAAAAAAAAAAGAATAGTGTTTGCCTTCCCAATGCTTATGGATGCTCCTTGATCTGTTGCTCGTTTTGGCCAGGTTTGCAACCAAGGCTTATATTTTCCGTGAGCAGGCTTATAAATTCTTTTACTAGATTATTACTGACACAACTCAGATTCATTTTATTTTATTTTATTTTATTTTATTTTATTTTATTTTATTTTATTATTTTATTTACTTTATTTTATTTTATTTTATTTTATTTTATTTTATTTATTTTATATTTTTTAAGCTAATTTATTTTTGAGAGAGAGGCACAGGTCGGGGAGGGGCAGAGAGAGAGGGAGACACAGAATCTGAAATAGGCTCCAGGCTCTGAGCTGTCAGCACAGAGCCCAGTGCGGGGCTCTAACTCACAAACCATGAGATCATGACCTGAGCCGAAGTCGGACCCTTAACTGATTGAGCCACCTAGGCTCCCCTCAGATAGCTTCATTTCATTCCATTCCATTCCATTCATTTTAATTTTTTTTTTAATGTTTATCTTTGAGAGAGAGAGAGACAGAGTGCGAGTGGGAGAGTAGCAGAGAGAGGGAGACACAGAATCAAAGCAGGCTCCAGGCCCTGAGCTGTCAGCCCAGAGCCCAACGTGGGGCTCAAACTCATGAACCGAACCACAAGATCATGATTTCAGCCAAAGTCGGACGCTTAACTGACTGAGCCACCCAGGTGCCCCTCAGATAGCATTATTCTAGATATGAAGTTGGATTTTTTAAATCATAAATGTATTATGTATGTACTCACATAAAAATTTGTTAAATTTTCGCTGGTTTGCAAAATTTTCATTATCTATTGTTCTGTCATCTCTACTACCTAAAACAGCTTCATGGTTTTTAGAATGTGACAATGTTTTTCTAAAGATGTCAAACCTGGCCTAGCACCACTCTCTAAGGAGTTCTGTTAGATGTGTCTCCATGACTCGGTGGGCGCTCCTTATCACCCAATGATGTAGTCTTTATTTTATTTTTATTTATTTATTTTTTAATGTTAATTTTTAGAGAGAAGGAGAGGTGGAGAGAGAGGGAGAGAGAGAATCCCAAGCAGGTTCCACACTGTCAGTGCAGAGCCCAACACGGGGCTCGAACTCATGAACTGTGAGATCATGACATGAGCAGAAACCAAGAGTTCGACACTTAGCTGACTGAGCCACTGAGGCCCCCTGAGGCAGTCTTTAAAGTAACTTCAACGTAGAGTCTTATCATCGGTGTAACCAACTGTACCTCTGTCCTTGGTATTTTTAAGACTGTATTCTCCAGGAGCTTGCTCGGTTCCTTTTTCGTGTTGTGTTTTGGCAATACTTTTCATCTCTGTGACTTGTTTATTGTATAACTGAAAGTTTGTACTTCCTAGCCCACTTTATGTCACCCATTCCCTCACCCCCCTCCCTTCTGGGGAGTCTTCTTTTGTTTTTGTTCATTTGTTTTGTTTTTAAGATTCTACATGTAAGTGAAATTGTATGGTATTTGTCTTTCTGTGTCTGACTTATTTCACTTAGCATAATACCCTCTAGTTCCATTCATGTTGTCACAGATGGCAGGATCTCATTCTTTTTTATGGCTGGGTAATATTCCGTCGTCTTTATCCATTCATTTGTTAATGGGCACTGGGGTTGATTCCATATCTGAGCTGTTGTAAACAATGCTGAATTAAACATAGGGGTGGGGTGCCTAGGTGGCTCAGTCAGGTAAGCATCTGACTTTGGCTTAGGTCGTGATCTCACCGTTCGTGGGTTCGAGCCCCACATCGGGCTCGCTGCTGTCAGCACAGAGCCCGCTTCAGATCCTTTGTCCTCCTTTCTCTCTGCCCCTCCCCTGCTTGCTCTCTCTCTCTCTCTCTGTCTCAAAATAAAATAAACATAGGGGTGCATATATCTTTTTGAATTAGGGTTTCGTTTTGTTTGGATAAATACCCAATAGTGGAATTATTGGATCATATAGTATTTCAATTTTTAATTTTTCAGGAAACTTCTATACTATTTTCCATAGTGGCTGCACCAGGTTTGCATTACCACCAACAGAGTTTGAGGGCTCCTTTTTCTCCACATCCTCACCAACACTTGTTAATGCTTGTCTTTTTGATTTTAGCCATTCTAATAGGTGTAAGGTATTATCTCATTGTGGTTTTGATATGCATTTCCCTGATGATTACTAATGTTGAGCATCTTTTTATATGGCTGTTGGCCATCTGTGTGTCTTCTTTAGAAAAATGTCTATTCAGGGACACTTGGGTGGCTCAGTTGGTTAAGTATCCATCTTTGGCTCACGTCATGATCTCATGGTTCGTGGGTTCGAACCTGTGTTGGGCTCTGTGCTGAAAGCTTGGAGCCTAGAGCCTGCTTCGGATTCTGTGTCTCCCTCTCTCTCTGCCTCTCTCCCTCCCACACTGTGTCTTCCTCAAAAATAAATAATAAACATTAAAAAAAATGTCTATTCAGGCCCTCTGCCCATTTTTTAATTGGGTTTTTGGGTTTTTGGGTTTTTTGGTGTTAAGTTGTATGTCTTCACATATTTTAGATACTGACCGTTTATCAGATACATTATTTGCAAAATTCCATTCAGTGAGTTGCCTTTTTGTTTTGTTGATTGTTTCTTTTCTCATGCAAAAGCTTTTTATTTTGTTGTAGCCCCAATAACTTTATTTTGCTTTTGTTTCCCTTCCCTGAAGAGGCATACTCATAAATATGTTGCTAAAGCTGCTGCCCCGGAGATTACTGCCTGTGTTTTCTTTTAGGAGTTTTATGATTTCAGGTCTCACATTTAGGTCGTTAATCCATTAGTTCCTTTTTATGCGTAACATTCTTCCATGTCCTGTATTAGCTCTTCAGGTCATTGCCCGTATGTTACAAATTTGGACCGATATTTTTAAATTTCTTTCAAGAGTCCAAGTAGAAGTGATAAAGGTTCAGGAATTGGGTGAAGAAAACAGTGGAAAAGGAGTCAGAGCCACGTTAGGACTGCTTGGTTTGGAGTGGTGTGTCACTGAGTCCCTGGCTGCCACTTTCTTGGTTTTTTTGTTTGGTTCCCCACCCCCCGTTTCTTGTTTTTAGTTGTCAGTAGAGGGCGCTTACCCCCCTGTTAATGTTTCTGAGACTTGAATGGAAGTGGCTAATAATTAACACTACTGAAAGTTCCGGAGGGGTTAAGGGTAGAGACCATTTAATTCTTTTTGAGGGCAACAATTTTGATAGACTTGAGAGGAACATAGAAGCTTTAAGAGAGAAAAAGGTTTGTCTTCACATGAAGATTTCTGTAACTGACTATTACAATTAAAAACAAAATGTTCTTCTGGACCAAAGTAAACTTCAAAGAACAGATTAGGCCAGGGTTTGGCAACCTTTTCTGTGAACGGCCCCAAACTGGCTGTTTCAGGCTTTGGGGGCCATTGTGGCCTTCACTGCAATTATTGTACTCAATCAGTGACAGCACAAAAGCATCCATGGACAGTATAGAAATAGGTGGACGTGGCTGTATTCCGGTAAAACTTCATTTATAAAAACTCACTTGGGCACAGTGCAGCTTGAGGGTTATGCTTTGCCAACCCCTGAATTTGATGATTTGATTTTTTTTTAAATTTTTTTGTAATGTTTATTTTTGAGAGAGGGAGAGAGAGAGAGAGACAGCGTAAGCGGGGGAGGGGCAGAAAGAGAGGGAGACACAGAATCCGAAGCAGGCTCCAGGCTCTGAGCGGTCAGCACAGAGCCCGACATGGGGCTCGAACTCAAAGACCGCGAGATCATGACCTGAGCTGAAGTCAGACGCTTAACTGACTGACCCACCCAGATGCCCCAATTTGATGTTTTTTTAAGTCAGATTTATTGAGCTTATTTTATATACAGTAAAATTCATCCATTTTAGTGTATAATTCAATGAGTTTTGACAAATGCATACTCATTTGGGATACAGTCAAGAAGAGGAATAGTTCCGTCACCCCAAGAATTCCTTCGTGCCCCTTTGTAATCAACCCCTCCTCTTCTTTCAGCCCCTGGCAACTATTGATGTGTTTTCAGTCGCTGGAGTTTTACCTTTTCAGAATGCCATATAAGTAGGATTATATAGTATTCGAGCCTTTTGAGACTGGCATAATGCATTTGACATTCATTCAGTAGTTTCTTCCTTTTTACTGCTGAGTAGTGGCACACTGTGTAGAATTACCAGGGCTCATCAGTTCAGCAGCTGAAGGATCTTGAGCTTCCAGTTTTAGGCAGTTACGAATAAAGCTACTCTACCTATTGGCACACAGGTTTTTGTGTGAACTTAAGTTTCTGTTTGTCTTGGGTAAATATCTAGGAGTGGGATTGCTAGGTCATATGGTCAGTGTATATTTAACTATATGAGAAGACAAGCTGTTTTCCAAAGAGCTATAGATCTTTCTTTCTCATTGATTAGTGATGGGCTCCTGATTTTGGCAGCTGCATGGCACCCGGCGGACAATCCATGTCTCATCTATTACTCTCTGATAACAGTAGAAGATAATGGCCACCAAATGTCTGATGTAGTAACTGTAGAAGTCACTCAGTATAACCCACCTTTTCAGGTAAGATTTCTATCGTAAATTACAGATGACAGTAACATACTCATGAGTAACTCAACTCATACGAGTTGTTTGTCTTAACCATTGCAGGGTCAAATCTTTTTAGGAGATTGATCTGTGGGGCTTGGAAATATTTTTAAATAGCCAGTGTTTAGGCATTGCATTTTGTTTGCCATCTTAGATTTGTTCCTTTGTGCAACCTTAGCTAAATGAGAGTGGAAGCAGCTGACAGGAAGCAGTTGTTTAATATTGTAAGTATTGTTTAATAATGGTGTCTTAAATCAGGAGACTATAGATGCTGGAGAGGATGTGGAGAAACGGGAACCCTCTTGCCCTGTTGGTGGGAATGCAAATTGGTGCAGCCACTCTGGAAAACAGTGTGGAGGTTCCTCAGAAAATTAAAAATAGACCTACCCTATGACCCAGCAGTAGCACTGCTAGGATTTTACCCAAGGGATACAGGAGTACTGAGGCACAGGGGCACTTGTACCCCAATGTTTATAGCAGCACTCTCAACGATAGCCAAATGATGGAAAGAGCCTAAATGTCCATCAACTGATGAATGGATAAAGAAATTGTGGTTTATATGCACAATGGAGTACTACGTGGCAATGAGAAAGAATGAAATATGGCCCTTTGTAGCAACGTGGATGGAACTGGAGAGTGCGATGTTAAGTGAAATAAGCCATACAGAGAAAGACAGATACCATATGTTTTCACTCTTATGTGGATCCTGAGAAACTTAACAGAAACCCATGGGGGAGGGGAAGGGAAAAAAAAAAAAAAAAAAAGAGGTTAGAGTGGGAGAGAGCCAAAGTATAAGAGACTCTTAAAAACTGAGAACAAACTGAGGGTTGATGGGGGGTGGGAGGGAGGGGAGGGTGGTTGATGGGTATTGAGGAGGGCACCTTTTGGGATGAGCACTGGGTGTTGTATGGAAACCAATTTGACAATAAATTTCATATATTGAAAAAAAAATAAGAAAATGAAAAAAAAAAATAATGATGCCTTAACAGGGGTGGCTCTGGTGGTTGAGCATCCGACTTCGGCTCAGGTTCATGGGTTTGAGCCCCGCATCAGGCTCTGTGCTGACAGCTCAGGGCCTGGAGCCTGCTTCGGATTCTGTGTCTCCCTCTCTCTCTGCCCCTTCCCCGCTCATGCTGTCTCTCTCTCTCTCAATTTATATTATATTTAATTCTCATTAAATATAATCTTTAATTTTCAGTCTGAAGACTTGATTATGTGTCGGCTGATGGTCCCAAACTTTTCAAACCAGACTGCTTATCTGTATACTGAGAGTGCCGTCTATGTGTGCTCCACTGGAACTGGGAAGTTTTCTCTTCCTCGGGAGAAAATTGTCTTTAATACACAAGGTATAGTATCAGCTTTAGAAAGGATGATTAACGACTCATTAGTCATTCCTAGCAGTCTTTATTGTCTTTCCATAAGTGTTATTTTAAGCATGATACCTCCAGGTGTTATTGAGACATTCATTCTGTACGATACCAGTGGTAGCTGAAGTCCTAACCCTACGGAAAAACCAAAAGGGTAGTAAATTCCCAAACTGTTTTGGGCAAAAAATAGTAACATTTTCTCCAGAAGAAGCCAGGAAGGAAAGAACCAATGGTAAGAGAAGTAATTGCTTATTCCTAGTTATAATAACTTATCCTGAGTTGCTGTTCTTTAAGGAAGTTTGTCCAGATCTCTGGATAAGAAGAATCCCAGGTGCTGGACTCAAGCAGGGGGACTGGAATGGGGGCGAGGGGAGCCAGCCAAGAGTGGAAAAAAAAAACAGCCAAGTAGGTAGTCTAATTAGGAATTTTAATCTAACGAGATTGGGCATAATGCAAAATCCAAGTTGGGCAGTAAGATGGAACATAGATTTTCTAGTTTAAACACAAGAGCCTTGACTTTGGGTAGGGAGATTGTTATTAAGGCATTGAGCAAGCGTAGACTTTTTTTTCCCCTCCCCTTTGGCTTACTTAGTAAGTAAAAATACAGGGCACCTAGGTGGCTCAGTCAGTTGAGCATCTGACTCTTGATGTTGGCTCAGGTCATGATCTCTCAGTCGTGGGATCGAGCCCTACATCAGGCTCCACACTGGGTGTGGAGCCCGCCTGGGATTCTCTCTCTCCCTCTGCCCTTTCCCCCTGCTCATTCGCTCGCTCTCTCAAATGAAGTTTTTAAAAAGCTGAGTTCTGAGTAGGAATATTGTAAAGGAAAAAAATGTTTTTATTATAGCAAAATTTTTTTTTGCTTAAGGTGGTAGATTGTATTTTATTTTTTTAGAGAGAGAGTGTGTGTGCATGGGAGGGGCAGAGGAAGAGTGAATCTCAAGCAGGCTCTGCGCTGTCAGGGCTCAATCTCACACCCCTGGGATCATGACCTGAGCCGAAAACAAGAGTCAGATACTCGACTGAGCCATCCAGGTGCCCCTAGAGTGGTAGATTTTAGAAAACATTTTTTTTGTTTTGTTACGTATTTTTGTATATTTTTCTTTCTTTTAGGAGATAGTATTTTAGGAGCTGGTTCCTGTGGTGGTCTTCCCATTCTTTTTTCTAGAAACAGTGGGTTGGTGTCTATTACATCAAGGGAAAATGCATCTATATTAGCAGAAGACCTTGAAGAATCCCTAGCATCTTCAGTTGCTGGACCCAGCAATGAGGTAATGCAGTTCCATAAGACTTTCTAGTTTTTATTAGAGTATTCCTTTTAAAAAAAATTTTTAATGTTTATTTTTGAGAGAGAGAGCGTGAGCGGGGAAGGGGCAGAGAGAGAGGGAGAGACAGAATCCGAAGCAGGCTCCAGGCTCTGAGCCGTCCGCACAGAGCCAGACGCGGGGCTCGAACTCATGAACCACAAGATCGTGACCTGAGCCGAAGTCAGATGCTTAACCGAAGGAGTCACCCAGGTGCCCCTAGGTATTTCCCACAAATGTTTTAGTTGAACAGCTTAAAAGAGTTGTGATGAAACATAGTTCTTTTATCTCCCTCATCTCCTCTGTCCTCCTTTCCAGAAGCAACTCCCTTTAGGTCTTTGAGCCGTGTCTTCTGGTGTTTTTTTCCATATTTCTAAGTAACATCGTATGTTGCTATCTCTTAATTTACCGGTTTTAGACACCTCTTGATTTTCTATTATGGAAGGTAAGGATTTAGGGTAACTTACACTCCTTTCTCTGCCTATATTGTCCCAGTATAAATTTTTTTCCTTTAATGACAATGTGAATATTTATGGTTCACTGAGTCAAGTAATGTACTGATTACATTTCCTTCGTTATTCAATTTTATGTGATTCTTGGAGTTTTTGATGGACTAATTTTGTATTTGCTTTCATTCTTTAGTATCTGGCCCATCTTCTAACAGCCTCCAGCAGCGGTTTAAGTGCCTTTCAGTATGGTTTTCCCCATAGTCAAATCTCTAGAAATTCTGTGTCTATGATCACCTTGGAATTTTTCTTTTCATTGTCCACAGATCCCCACCAGGATCTGTCCCTGCACCACCCACACCGATTTGCTTTGTGTCCTCTCTGCTCTGTCATCTGCCTTTCCTTCTGGTTTTTCCATCGCCATGCGTTGTAGTTGGAATCACAGATGTTTGGGTGGTTGTGCTTCCTGCTATTGTGGGATTATATTGAAAGGGAGAGTGGGATACAAATCATCAGTTTTTTTTCTGTCTTGAAACACGGAATACCCTGATCTGTAGATTTGTATCATTCTTTTACAGAAGACTAAATTAATATCATGTGGGGCAATTTCCATTTGAATAGAATGTGAAATATATAGACTATTTCTGTAATTCGAAATTGGAATGACTTGGTAGTTTCAACGGGAAGTAACAATTTTTTTACTTTTATTCTTTTGTAGCCTTGTGGTTTTGTAATACTGCCTTATGTTCTGAAGCTATCTTAGAGCATTCTACTTCTTTAAAATTTTTCTAAATCCCTGTTTAAGCCTGAAATCAACTGTTATTGTTAGTAATATACATTGTGGTGAACTGTGTACGAGCAAACCTATGAAAGGTTGTGTGGCTTATGATGAAACCCCCAGATAGTTTTACTCACAATATAGTCCCTGAGTTATATATATCTTTTTAAAAAAAAAAAATCGTATGAGTCAATTCATATTCTTTATTTTTATTTTTATTCCAGGATAGTTAACATAAAGTGTTACATTAGTTCCAGGTATACAATGTAGTGATTCAGTAATTCTATACATTACTCAGTGCTCCTTATGATAAATGTGCTCTTAATCCCCTTCACCTGTTTTACCCGTCCCCCCACTCACCTCTCCTCTGGTTACCACCAGTTTGTTCTCTGTAGTTGTCGAGTCTATTTTTCACTTTGTCTCTTTTTTTTCTTTGTTCGTTTGTTTTGTTTCCTCCACGTGAGTGAAATCATATGGTATTTGTTTTTCTCTGACTGACTTCATTTAGCATTATACTTCCTAGATCCATCCATGTTGTTGTAAATTGCAAATATTCATTCATTTTTATGGCTGAGTAATATCCCAGTGTGTGTGTGTGTGTGTGTGTGTGTGTGTGTGTGTGTGTGTGTGTATACATCTTCTTTATCCATTCATCTGTTGATGGACACTTGGGCTGCTCCCATAATTTGGCTCTTTTAAGTAATGCTGAACTAAACATAGGAGTTCATATACGTTTTTGAATTAGTGTTTTGTATTCTTTTGGTAAATATCCAGTAGTGTGATTGCTGGATTGAAGGGTAGATCTCCAAGTGTGCGTGTGAGTGGGAGAGGGGCAGCAGGAGAGGCAGATCTTCAGCAGGCTCCACACCCAGTGCAGAGCCAGACTCAGGGCTCCATCCCACGAACCGTGAGATCATGACCTGAGCCGAAATTGAGAGTCAGACACTTAACTGAGCCAGCCAGGCACTCCAGGGTAGTTGTACTTTTAACTTTTTGAGGAGTCTCCATACTACTTTGTACAGTGGCTGCACCAGTTTGCATCCCTACCAACAGGGCACGGGGGTCCCTTTTTTGTCCACATCCTTGCCAACACTTGTCGTTTCTTGTTTTTGATTTTAGCCATTCTGACAGGTGTGAGGTTATATCTCAGTGTGGTTTTGATTAGCATTTCTCTGATGATGAGTGATGTTGAGCATCTTTTCATGCATCTGTTGGCCATCTGTGTGTCTTTGAAGAAATGTCTGTTCATGTCTTCCGCTCATTTTTTTTTTTTAATTTTTTTTTTTTAATTTTTTTTTTTTTCAGCGTTTTTTATTTATTTTTTTGGGGACAGAGAGAGACAGAGCATGAACGGGGGAGGGGCAGAGAGAGAGGGAGACACAGAATCGGAAACAGGCTCCAGGCTCCGAGCCATCAGCCCAGAGCCTGACGCGGGGCTCGAACTCACGGACCGCGAGATCGTGACCTGGCTGAAGTCGGACGCTTAACCGACTGCGCCACCCAGGCGCCCCTCTTCTGCTCATTTTTTAATTGAGTTGTTTGGTTTTGGGTGTTATATCAGTTCTTTATATATTGTGAATAGTAACCCTTTGTCAGATACGTCATTTGCAAATGTCTTCCGTTTAGTAGGTTGTCTTTTAGTTTTATTGTTTCATTTGTTGTGCAGAAGCTTTTTGAGTTAGTCCCAATAGTTTATTTTTGCTTTTGTTACCTTGGCCTCAGCGTACATATCTAGAGAAATGTGGATGTCAGAGAAATTACTGCCTGTGCTCTCTTCTAGGATTTTTATTGTTTCAGGTCTCACGTTTAGGTCCTTAATCAAATTTTGAGTTTCTTTTTGTGTTTAGTATAAGAAAGTAGTCCAGTTTCATTCTTTTGCATGTAGCTGTCCAGTTTTCCCATCACCATTTGTTAGACTTTTTCCCATGCATATTCTTGCCTCCTTTGTCAAAGATAAATTGATCATATAATTGTGCATTTACTTCTGGGCTGTCTATTCTGTTCCATAGATCTGTGTGCCTGTTTTTGTGCCAGTACCATACTGTTTTGATTACTACAGCTTTGTAATTTTTTTTTAAATGTTTATTTTTGAGAGAGAGAGAGACAGAGTGTGAGCAGGGGAGGGGCAGAGAGAGAGGGGTCGGGGGGGGGGCGGGGGGGACACAGAATCTGAAGCAGGCTCCAGGCTCCAGGCTTCGAGCTGTCAGCACAGAGCCCGATGCAGGGCTCGAAGCCACGAACTGTGAGATCGTGGCCTGAGCTAAAGTCGGACACTCAACCGACTGAGCCACCCAGGCGCCCCTGATTACTACAGCTTTGTAGCATAACTTGATAACTAGGATTGTGATACTTCCAATTTTTTCTTTTCCAAGACTGCTTTGGTTATATATACCATTTTGATAAGATTTTTGTTGACCATTTGGCCCATTTTATCTTGTTTCAATGTCTTAAGTATATAAACCACTGGTATAAAGTGTATGGTAAACAGTTTGTGCATCTGTGTTGTTGCTGTCATAGGTGGGTCCAGTTTCTATTCTAAATTCCAGTAATTTAGAATATTCTGATACCTTCACCTCTAAATTACAGTTTTTTATTTGACAGAGTATGGTTTTTGAGGCTTCTACAAAGAATGAAACCATAGCCCAGGAAGATAAAACTAAAGTGTTAAAAGCTGCTTTTCTGCAATACTGCAGGTATGAAAAGTTTTTTAAATTATGGCTTAGTTGATGTCTGAGCACACATTTTACTGACGTGCATTCCTTATTTGTTGACTGGTGAGCAAGTTGGAAGAATGCTGCCACCAAGGAGCAGATGTTTTTCTGAGCTTCGGTGCTTTACCAAACTTACTGTGAACTTGGTAGGCACAAGAGGCTTCCAGCTGGTCTAGGAAAAAACGTGGTGTGACATACCCTCTCCGCTTAATGGATAACAACGTGCTGTTAAAAATGGTGATCGTGGGGGGCGCCTGGGTGGCTCAGTCGGTTGAGTGACTTCAGCTCAGGTCATGATCTCGCGGTTTGTGAGTTGGAGCCTCACGTCGGGCTCTGTTCTGACAGCTCAGAGCCTGGAGCGTGCTTCGGGTTCTGTGTCTCCCTCTCTCTCTGTCCCTCCCCTGCTCATGCTCTGTCTCTCTCACTCTCAAAACTAAATAAATATTTAGAAAAAAAGTTTTAAAAAAAATGGTGATCATGGAAGACCTCTTGCAAACATGTTTTATGTATACTGTGAAGGCAAATAAGTTGCATACAGAGGTTTAGCGATGTTATAAAGAAGTGAGACTTGGCCTATTCATTGGGTTTTGTTCTGTACAAAATCACCCGAGAACTTAGCAGCTTATTTAACATAGCTCATGATTGTGCAGTCTGGCTGTTCAGGGGTTGGGCTCATGTGGACTCGCTGTCTGTGATCAGCTGCCAGCCACCCAGGCTAGACTTGCCCACATTTTGGGGTCTCTGGCTGGTCATCTCTCTGCTCATGTGCCCCCTCATCATCTAGCAGGCTCTCCCCTCTGGGTGTTCTCCTCCTCCCCGTGGCCTCAGTTCTTTCCTAAGATGCAGACATTCCTGCTCATGGGGGTGAGGTGTGCTCTCTTTGCCACCGTGTGCCCTTCCTCATAGTCCCTTGGCCTCGCTGCTCTTCTTCCTTGGCTACAGGCCTCTGCTTATTCATGCCTTCCTCCGGGAGGTTTTCCCTGCCCCTTGGACGGTTTTGGTTTCCCTTCGGTGTGTTCTGTAGCGCTCCCCTTTCTTTGTCATGGGGTACGTGTGACTGCTTGTTTAACTCTCCGGCTCCTTGTGATACCGTATCCTCTATGAAGCCTTGGAGTGTGTTCTCAGTGTCTTGTCTTTCTGCCTCCAGTCCCTGGTGTGTTGTAAGTACTCAACATATATTTGTTGAACTAATAAATGCATAATAGGTGTCTCTCTTTTATTTATGTTTTTAATGTTTGTTTCGAGAGAGAAAGAGAGAGCAAGCGGGGTGGAGGAGAGAGAGAGGGAGACAGAGAATCTCAAGCAGGCTCTGCACTGCCAGGGCAGAGCCAGACGTGGGGCTCAAACTCACGACCCATGAGGCCATGACCTGAGCCGAAATCAAGAGTCAGACATATAACCGACAGAGCCAGCCAGGCGCCCCTCGTGTCCCTTTTAAACAAATGTTGTTAACTTTTAATAATGTTGTTTTAATGTTTTAATAATGTTATTAACTTTGGGCTAAAATACGGGAGTTTCCCAATTAATGTTTATGTGGTGAATTTTGAAAATGTTTGCCTCCTTTAATACTTCTATGTTCCCATTTTATTTCAGAAAAGATCTGAGTCATGCTCAAATGATGGTTGATGAGCTCTTTTCCTCCCACTCTGACTTGGATTCCGACTGTGAACTAGACAGAGCTGTTACCCAAATCAGCGTGGACCTGGTGGATGACTACCCGGCCTCAGACCCACGATGGGCTGAGTCTGTCCCTGAGGGTGACAACTTCTTTTCATATTATGAGTGATCTGTGTTGAGAATATTCTGGTTCCTTTTTTAAGCATCTCTTGAAGCATGTCTTTTTTAGTTTTTAAAACAGTTATTAATTTATTATGTTTTAAAAGGTTGTAATTTACCTTATAGTAGATTTTGGAAAGGGCTCAGAACAGATCTGCCTAATAAAAACTGAAGGAATATCAGAGCAAATCTTGCTTGTTCTACCTGAAGCAGATTAGCCCTACTTAGCTTCCTCTCACATTTTATTTCTAAAAAATTGGTAGCATAGGTAAGCATTTGGCATCTGTGTGCGTGTGTGTGTGTGTATATATATGTATATATGTGTATATATATACACGTATATGTATATTTTGTATACATATATATTTTTTATATATACGTATATATTTTTTAAAGTTTATTCATTTATTTTGAAAGAGTGTGCGCAAGCAGGACGGGGCAGAGAGAGAATTCTGAGCAGGCTTCACTCTGTCAGTGCAGAGCCTGATGCGGGGCTCAGACTCACGAACTGCCAGATCGTGACCTGACCTGAAGTTGGACACTTAACCGACTGAGCCACGCAGGTGCCCCTTTGACACCTGCTTGTTAGCCCCCAAATTAAATGATAATTCTGGCATAATCACTGTATTTGCCTAATAGAAGGTATACATTTTCCTAAGAGCTGCATTGAGCAAATCTCAGTGTATAGAAGTGGGCGTGTCTTGACATTCGGCCCAGGGTTTTCCTCCCTGCCCTGGGGGACCATCCCTCTTAGACTTCTACTGCCGCGTCCCAGCAAACTGTCTCAAACCTCCATTTCTCTCCCTTATTTCTTACTTAGCAAGTTTGCTAAGCCTTATTAGAGGTTTCGGAAGGAAACTTCAGTGCTTACCTTTTTTCTTTGACTTTATTTTGATCTGTCGAGCTTAGAATGATATAAATGATTAAGCTATTGTTAGCTTAATGTTTTTGTGTTTTGAATAAATACACTATAAAATGTATCAAACTCCCAAAATTTCCCTCTAAATTTTTTAAATTCTTGGGTAATGTTACAAATAATTGCATTGAAAGATTGGTGGTTTCCTTTTGTATAGATTTTTTTTGGTTTTATTTTGTATAGATTTTTTTGTATAGATTTTGTATAAGTTTATTTTGTATAGATTTTATTTTAATAGCAGTAGTTATTGTAAACCCAGTATATTATGTGTTTAAATTTTGTTATTGTGTTTCAACAGAAGCACCTGGGTTTAGCAATACGTCGCTGATTATTCTTCACCAGCTAGAAGACAAAATGAAAGCCCATTCTTTCCTTATGGACTTTATTCACCAAGTAAGCATCTAGTCGCTGTGAACAGGGATGGCCAGGACCCTGTGTCTTTTGTCAGCTCTAAGGCAATGGGAGATCCTTGCTTATTGTGAGATGTTTCATTGGGTGGGGACATGACCAGTGTTTTCATTTTCTTTGCTGACTTAAAAGTAAGTAATTCCAGGGCTGGGGGGGGTGACGGGGGCGAGGTATTCAAGTATAAATAGTGCATTGAAAACAGGGTGAAAAGAAGAAAAATAGTGTCTTTCAGCAGAAATGTTTCAGTTTTTCTTATCACTTTCTGTGATGTCCCGCCTTTCATTCAGATCTGTTGTGTGCTTTTATGTAAACTTAGGTTTTCACGAATTGACTTTGTATTATTAAAAAGACCGAACCATATTAAGGTGATGACAGATTTTGATACATGGGCTTTTAATTTTGAAGTGCCATTAGAATCAATTCCCTGTTTAAAGTGTTTTCTTTCAGGAGTATTCCCGTTTATATTGGGTCTAAAATTAGAATATTAAAATTTGCTGCTAGACAGAATTGTTATGCAGAATCATCCACCTCTGCTTTGTTGATCAGTAGTGGCTTCCACGCATATTGTATATATCCACATGAAGAAATTCAATCCCACTTTTGCTTACTTTTTCCAAAATCAGTAATGCCTTGACATTAAAGAGATTCTGATGCTGTCTCAGTAGAACTTCCTGTGGTGACGGGAATGTTCTGTATCTGTGGTCTTCGGTAGTCACTAGTCACAGGCAGCTGCCGAGCACTTGAAATATGACTGATACAGCTGAGGAACTACATTTGTCTTTAATTTAATTTTAATTAACTTAAATTTAAATCACCATTTGGTGGAGAGTGGCTCTCTTATGATTCCAGAAATAGCTTGATTGTTCTTAATTCCACATTCTGCTTCATTATAATGCATGGTTTGGCTCCTGACTACTTTTATTGTCTTGGCAAGAGAACTCCATTTAAGTCGCTCTCTCTCTCTGTCTCTCTGTCTCTCTGTCTCTCTTTTTTTTTTTTAGGGGTTTAGGTGGACTGCAGATTAATGGGGAAAATACAACATTTTCTCCTGATATAATTGTTTGGTCAAGTGTACTAATTAACTATTAGTTAACTATTAGTACCTAACAAACCACCCCCAAATCCTCAAAAGGTGGTGGATTAAAGCAGTTCTTTAGGGTACCTGGGCGACATTTCTGTTGATTTTGGCCGGTACCACGCCTTGAACTGCATTTAGGGTAGGCTGGGCTGGAAGGTCCCCAGGCTTCTCTCGCCTGACGGACAACTGGCCGTCAGTTGGGCCACTTGGTTCTTCTCCATTTAGTCTCCAGTCCTCCTTTCGCCTGGACTGGCTTCCTGTGGTCTCGGGGCAGCACTCACCGGGGATGAACTTAGAAGCTGTGGTCTTGCTCAGGTCTTACCTTAGATGTCACATCGTGTTACTTCCACCAAAGTGACATTGGTCAAAGCAAGTCACCAGGCCAGCCCAGATGAAAAGGATTGAGAAGTGGATTATACCTCTTGACGGGAGGAGTGGCGGTCACGTGGCAGGAAGGTGTCATACTGGGATGGAAGGAGTTCATGCCTTAACATGCCACACCGAGGACACACTGACTGATCAGAGGGGGAGGGAGCCAGGGGGCAGGAGCAGTTACCGCCTCTTTTGGCACAGCCTCCCTGGGCTTCAGACTCCTGCTGGAGTCACTGCGCTCTTGGAAGCAGTGTGCATTGCAAGGTAGTGTCTAGCTGGATCTAAAAATCCCATTCCGGCTATGTGTTTATACTTGCGTTACCTTATTAACGCTTATTATTAATTTATATTCATAATCAGGAAAAACGTGTAACCAGATACTTGTATCTAAGGAAATAATTCTGAACATAAGGCTCTCCTCCTCGGGCCAGATTCAACACCAACAAGGCCGTATCTCATTCCAAAGGGGAGGAGAATTAGTATCCGGGCCTCAGGACAGTATCTTTGCCTCTGGGTTTCCGGTGTTGAGGGAAGCATATATCCTCACACATAGTGCAGAGAACCTTGGAAGCGGGGAGTTAACGTGCTCCTCTTTGCTGTGTGGCTTGAGTGACGTTACTGTGTCGTTACCACTTCACTGGCCGTGCTGCTGCACTGAGGCAAATAGAAGCAGACGAGCAGAACGCCCTCATGTAAAAACTACATTTGCGGTATTTGTGAGGGAGCCAAGAAGGGAATTCAAATCAGAAAGGACAATGGAATTCTTATTTTAAAATAGCCAGGTGAACAGGTTGAATAAATTAAGACAGATTGATTCAGTGACCTGTTCCACGGTCACTAAAAATAATGGGTAAAAAGAAAAAAAATGAATATCTAAGTGTGTTGTGAAAAATAAGATGCTGTCAAAACAAGGTACAGGGGCCCCTGGGTGGCTCGGTTGGTTAAGCGTCCGACTTCAGCTCACGTCACGATCTCCCCATTCGTAGGTTCGAGCCCCACATTGGGCTCTGTACCGACAGCTCAGACCCGGGAGCCTGCTTCAGATTCTGTGTCTCCCTCTCTGTCTGCCCCTCCCCCACTTGTACTCTTGTGTGTGTCTCTCAAAAATAAATAAACAATTTAAAAAAACTAAAAAGCAAAACAAGGTGCTGAACAACATATATAATGTGACTCCTTTGTGTTACAGAAACCAAAATGTCTTCCAGAGTAGAAATGCCACAAAAGCATATAAAGATATGAAGGAAACAACTGCAGGTCCAGTAGGGAATGGGCGGGGGACTTGTACCTCTCCACGCTATTAAGTTTCCTAACCATGTGCAAGTCAGGCTCTCTGCTTTCACCGTGGACAGTGTGGTGGAGAGATTTCCGGAGTGGTGACCCACACCTGCGCTGTTAGTTGAGCCTTAAGGGGAGGAGCATGTTGGGAAGAGAACCCTTTGTTATATATTTTGTATTGTTCTCTTCCATGGGTTAGAGCTTCACGCCGTCTTTCCTGACTTTGCTATTCATTTGGGATGGTAGAGAATGTTCCTGAGAGCCTTGAGGTCCAACCTACAGTATTATCCTTCCTTATGGCCCTGGTTTATCACACCCACTCTCTTTTGGTTGCATTCTCTGAAGGAAGGGTTCTTGGGCGCTGTCCTCTTAGTCGATGTGTCTTTATGTATGATTGCTGTACGTTCTCAGAAGTAAGGGTGTGGCTTTTCTTTAAGCAGTTTAATGAGTGAATTTGGCAGCAAAGTGGCAAGAAATGGTTCTCCAGCCAAGAGAGGTCATGTCCGTCCTCTCGTTGCCCAGGTTCTCTGCTCGCAGAGGCAGGCAGTGAGAGGTGCCGGCAGCACCCTGGACACACAGCATTTCCATGGTCATTCCCAGTGTAGAAACCATCTTCTCCCATTTAGAAAAAGGGAGGAAAGAGCATTTTTACACAGAGAAAAAGGAAAAAGACGCATGAATGTCATCTTTTGTCTTTTGTTTTCAGTTGGCTGATGTTGGAGTGTTTGTTCTTGACATGTGCTTGTTTTTGTGTTTTTAAAAAAAATTTTTTAATGTTTATTTTTGAGAGAGAGAGAGACAGAGACAGAGACAGAGTGCAAGCAGGGGAGGGGAGGACAGAGAGAGGCATAGAATCTGAAACAGGCTCCAGGCTCTGAGCTGTCAGCACAGAGCCTGATGCGGGGCTCAAACTCCGATCGGCGAGATCATGACCTGAACTGAAGTCTGATGCTTAACTGACTGAGCCACCCAGGCACCCCTTGACATGCACTTGTAAACCAAGTTTGTTTACAAAACCAAGTCTTGCCAAGGCACAAGTTGTTTTGGCTTTTCACTGTAATTACCTCTTGTTCTTCTTGTCTTGACTGCTGATGCTCCTAAATGATTCTATTTTGTGGGAAGCAGCCTTCCGCCCTGGGTTTCCTTTTACACACTGCAGGGCTGTCTTTATACTTTAAAAAAAAAAAAAAAGAAGACTAACCTCATGGGGTATTTGCAGAAAACCATTTAGCAAAAGGTAGATTCCTCATTGTTTTTTTGAGCTCGTTGTAATAAATCTAATTCAGAAAAAAAATTTTTTTCTTAATTTTTTTTCTTTTCTTAAAACAAAAATTTTTTTTAATGTTTATTTTTGAGAGGCAGAGTGTGAGCGGGGGAGGGGCAGAGAGAGAGAGAAAACCCCAGAATCTGAAGAGGCTCCAGGCTCTGAGCTGTCAGCACAGAGCCCGACACGGGGCTCGAACTCACAAGCCGTGAGATCATGACCTGAACCGAAGTTGGACGCTTAACCGACTGAGCCACCCAGGCACCCCCCAAAATTTTTTTTTGTTAACCATGTGCATTCATCACGTCTGTCCATAGGAATTCCCTGGGGATTTGGGTTACTGTTTATTTTTGTTTTCTCTGTACTTTATTTAAAATAAACCTCAGCATATAAAAACCAAGTCACTTTGTTAATGAAATAGATCACACTTAAAATGTGGAAGAGTATTCAGTATTTAGATGTCTCTTGGCTTCCTAGTTGGGATGTAACGCTTCATCAAATGAGAAAGCTTAGAAGTCCTGGAACCTAGCAACGCCTGAAACAGGCATCAGGCAGACCAGAGGTAGATGGTGCACAGGATTAAAGACTCTCCCACCCTCCCCATGGCTTTAAGGTTCTGGGAATCAGGTGCTGAAGATGGAAACTGCTGAGTGTCTAGTTCCTGAGGATCTTGAATGTAGGGAAGTTATGTAGAAAAGAGCAATTTTACAATTTTCATAACCATAAGTAAGAAATAAGATGGAGTGATGGAATGGCCCTAATCTCAGAAGAGGAACCATCTGCCCTTTCTTATAGGTGCTCACAGCTCTGGCTGAAGGGTGTGTGTGTATGTGTGTGTGTGGTGTGTGTGTGTGTGTGTGTGTGTGTGTGTGTGTGTGTGTGTGTGTTCGTGTTCAAAACAGCAAAAAGGAGAGGTAGCTGAGGTACTTTTTTGGGGGCAGATGAGGCCAGTGGCTCTGTACCCAGTGTGCTTCTGGGGCAGATAAGACTGCATTACTTTGTACGTTACTGTAAATGCTTTCTAAGAACATGTGTTTGTGTTTTCACCAGGTTGGCTTATTTGGACGTCTTGGCACTTTTGCAGTTCGAGGGATGCCCATGGCAACTCGCCTGTTGCTCTGTGAGCATGCCGAAAAGTTATCAGCCGCCATCGTTCTCAAGAACTACCACTCGAGGCTCTCTGAGCTCGTGAACACAGCAATAATGATTGCTTTAAATAAGAGGGACTGCGAAATCCCATCCAACCTGACCCCCGCAGACGTCTTTTTTAGAGAAGTAAGAGTTGTTATTTTGCCCTTAATGTGGCTTTGTAGAGCTGGGCCCTTGGCCGATCATGCCCCCAACAGAGAAAAAGCTTGAGGCCAAAAAAAATATCTCATTGAAATTTTAAACAGGACTCCATATTTATTCGTCACTTTCCCTACAAATTAGAGCTTGCAAACTTGACTAAGAAGTCTTCCCTACTGTCTGCTGGGTGTTTTCCTTTTGTCTCTCCAAATCCACTCTTGACTCTGCCTCAGAGGACACCTTCGCCAGTGGGTTCCTTTGCCCTGTGGCTTCTTGTTGCCTTTAACAGAGGTGAGGCACTGTTATTCTCTGTTCTGTCATGTCCCCCTCCCCCCAGCCTCATTCCCTCCCTGCTTCCACTGCAGTTTGCTGTGCCTTCTGTCAGAGACTGCGGCTTCCGTCTGGCTGCTCTCCGCGTTCCCGGTAACTGCTGCTTCCCAGTGCCCCTTCACACCTGGGCTTAGTGGTGGCTTCCCTGTCGCTAGCCCTGGGTGCCGCCCCTTCCTCTGCAGATCCCCTTCCTCTGCCAACCGTCCCTTCACTAAACTCTTCTCAGGCACCTGCTAGGATCCTACTATCTACCTTGCTGTTAAAGTCAATTTATTTTCAAAGGAAAAGAAAAACCTGCTGTACACTTTGGAGGGAGAAAAGAGGAAGATGCTGGTCAGCTGGCCATTGTGAAAAAGAGTACTTTTTGGGAGGGAGAGGTTAGATCTGATGCCAGAGCTTGTCCAAAGAGTTGGGGTCTATCCCTAAAACCCTGCTGGAGAGCTGTCCAAGTTAACTGTTGGGAGTGTTGGGTGTTGGGGTCAGTCTAGGTGGAGGTGAAAAGGTCTTGGAATTCTGAAGAGATGGGAATAGTGAAGAATGTGTTCTTAAGATCCGAGTCCGTGAAGTACATGGTGAGGGTGGCGTGGTGGAGAGGAGGGTATATGGATTGGGGCCAACGGCCTCAGGTGATTCTGAGATCCCGAACTAGTCTATAAGAACCATCCGGCTTTTGGAATGGAGGGACTGGAGTATTGTAAGGAGAGTTAGTAGGTTTTAATACATTTGAGGAAGGAAATTCGGAAATGGGTCGTAAGCCTCGCAAGGCCTCAGCTTTGAGAGGATGTTGGGGTTTTGAAGGGACAAAGATAGGACCCTTAAGGCATATAGGTTGCTTTCACAATCAAAGTGTTTGTTGTAACTTTTGTGTCTTTTTTTTTGTCTTTGTTCATACTTAATCTTATACAGCAAAACAAAGTTTTTTTAAAAAAATTCACAAATTATTTGAAAGAATTAAGAGTCGTGTTCTTTTTTCTGCATTTGGATCAAAGTGGAAAGCATACTAGTTAATTCAGTATATATTTTCCAGATAACTGGAAAATAAAGGAGTGATTTGGAAATGAGAAATGATTATCAGTTGGATACATAATTCAGGAATAGTACCTTAGGAATAGCATAGGACAAAACCAAAAATGTGATAGGTTTTTCAAAAAAACACTCCATATGGGAAATGGTAATGTTTAAGACTATGACGTTTACTGGCCTTAAGCTTCCTTTGGGTGTAGTTCTGAATCCCAGGGTTCCATTAAAGCAGAGGTAACTGTTTAAGGGTCAGACTTTCAGGTTAGCATATGAACAGAATTTGAGACCGCTGAGTATGTAACTCCTATCCTAAAGGTGTTGAGCAAATGTTTTGACAATAATTTTCTGCTATCATATCATATATCATATCATATATGCTTTCCCTATCGTTTTCACGTTAACAGTATTAAAAAAAATTCTTAAGTTTGGGGCACCTGGGTGACTTAGTCAGTTAAGCATCTGACTCTTGATTTCAGCACAGGTCATGATCTCATAGTTCGTGAGTTCAAGCTCTCATCGGGCTCTGCCCTGGCAGTGCAGAGCTTACTTGGGATTCTCTCTCTGTCCTGCTTGCTCGATCTCTCTCTCTCAAAATAAATAAGCAAACAAACATGAATTAAATAAATAAGTCAATATTGCACCCTATAAAAAAAATTCTTACACTTAATCTTTTAAATGAAATGAGCCAGAAGTCTCTTGCTAGGGCTGTTAATGTGCCTTTGACTAACATCTGAGAAGGCAGAACAGGGTTTAAAAGACAGTGATTCTGTTTGGGCCACGGTTTGTGTATAGGTCTTGCTCCTTCAACTAGTTTGTATCCTTAAGGGCAGCAAGCCTGATTTCTGTTTTTCCTTATCTCTGAGTGCCCAATGCTATGCAAACTCTGGTGTATTAAGTAGTAAGGTAGGGAAAGTTTAACTGTGGGCTGAAACTGGAAACAAGGGTTTCAGTGCTTTAAGAACAGTTTTGCACCGTTACCTCCGTGTGTTAGTAATGACAAAAATTAGAAAAGAACAGTTAGAAATTATATAATTGACCCTTGAACAATGTGAGGGTTAAGGGTGCCCGAGCCCCCATGTAGTCAAAATGTTTTTTAAAAAATCCTGAAGAAGAGAAAATAAATTCACAGTACTGTAAGGTATCAAAAAACATCTACATGTAAGCAGACCCACGCATTTCAAACCTGTGTTGCTCAAGGATCCCTTGCACAATATTTTCTCTCCCTACTTCTTTTTAAATGTATTTTTTGCCATCAACTGTTTTATTCTGAGTAATGAGCTAAGAATATGCCTTTCTGAGAAAAGCCCGTTGAGTAGATTCTGGGCAGTTGTGATTATTACCCATCGCCATGGTTTTTGTTAAAAGTAGTTGCCTTCTCTGTACTCCCTCAGGTGTCGCAGGTAGACACCATTTGCGAGTGTTTACTGGAGCATGAGGAGCAGGTCTTAAAGGAAACATCTTTGGAATCTGTTGAATGGGCTGAAGTGGTGATCAATGTGAACAGTATTCTCAAGGTACAAAACCACGGTGAAGATTTCAGCAAATCAAAGACCAGAGTGTGGCTGGAAGAGAAAGTGGTTTCCATATTCCAACTCTGTATTGCCAGTAATTTAAAAGTGTTTAGCATTTAATTCAAAAAATGTAGAAAAGTACAGTCGTTTTATTTATCAAGCATTTTGAATGTCTTATGCATATTAAAAGTTTCTATAATCCTGTGTTCTGGATTATAATAAAATAATAACCTTTTATCTGGAGAAAGATACATATATCATGGCAAATGTATTAATGTTATAGTAACTAAGTGTCTTAATTACTCAAGAATTTAATAGTTACATTATTGATTAAAATGTTCCATTTAATCTTAGATAATGTTCTCTATAGCAATGGTTTCCCTACTTTGGTTAGTAAGTTTTCCAAAATTAAAGTTAAGTTATGGAGTAAAACAAATTTCAAATGCAGAAAGAACCAAAAGAATAATTCCTACAGACTTGAGCTGAGTATTTTTTTAGTACTAATAGACTTTGATGTTTCAAATTATCTTTAAGAATTACTGGGACTCATCACTTTCTGCATATGCTGATGCATTTTTTTCTAGGACATGCTACAAGCTGCCTGTCATTATCGACAGAATAGAAACTCCTTATATAGAAAAGAGCCGGTAGAACAAGAACCTGAGTATGTTCCTTGGACAGGTGAGATTGCAAGCTCTGAGCGCAAATGTACTGGTTTATTATTAGCAGTCGTTCAAAATATATTTCTAATGGCGTATCGTTTCTGGAAGCTGTATTATTCCATTAGTGTGGGTTTGTGAGCGAAATGAAAAATAAGTGCCACCTCCAGAATGAGTAATTCTTGTGAAAATTGCTTTATTCTCTTAGAATAATTTGTAGATTTGCCTGTAATTTATGTA
Source organism: Neofelis nebulosa (assembly GCF_028018385.1). Lineage (NCBI taxonomy): Eukaryota > Metazoa > Chordata > Mammalia > Carnivora > Felidae > Neofelis > Neofelis nebulosa. The sequence continues at coordinate 955,909 of NC_080794.1, read as the reverse complement.
ACTGATACTTATTATGCGTCCACTAGATTTAAAAAAAAAAATTTGTAAGTAATCTCTACCCCTGACGTGGTGCTTGAATTCACGATCCTGAGATCAAGAGTCACATGCTCTACTAAGCCAGCCAGGCGCCCTTTGTCTTCTAGATTTTAGTGCATATGGTTATTCAAAGAAGGAGGTCCTGGCCCTAGAGGTATTGACAATAGTTAATGTTGATTTAATACAAGAAAGTAAGTGGAGTTAGCACTGAAGGAATTTAGAAGGGAGAGGATTATGTTCACCTGGCTGTGTTGAAGTCTCCGTAGAGAAGATGGGATTTAAGCAGGACATAGCGAGGGATCAGCTGAACCCCTATTGGTTTATTTTTTCCAGCAGCGGTGACATGATAGTTCTTAGGCAGTTGGTCTTTCCCCTAGCCATTGTAGAACCCTTACTTACCATATTACTTTATGTGATCTCATAGCAACGAGTGGTCCTGGGGGCATCCGAACAGTAATCGTGCGCCAGCATGGGATTGTCCTGAAAGTGGTATATCCTCAGGCAGACAGCAACCTCCGAAACATTCTGACAGAGCAGCTGGTAGCACTGATTGATTGCTTCCTGGATGGTTACGTTTCCCAGCTTAAGTCTCTGGACAGATCTGGTGATCAAGAAAGATACAGCAGTCTGGAAATGGAATACCTACAGAAAAGATCAGATCTCCTATCTCCACTTCGTAAGTGCATGATATTTAGCAATGGCTATGGGTCTTTGACGTTGCGGAACGGGTGACGGAGTCCAATCATTAATGTAGCATATTCAGTGTAATATCATTAATCCAACTGTAACCAAGAACGTAAAGCAAAGCATGTATGTACAGCTTTCTGCATTCATTCATTTGTTCGACCTTGTCTTCACACCTTTCCAGGTACGAGTACCATAGATGGTGCTGAAGATGATTTGAAAATGAATAAATTAAAAACAACTGGAGACTGTGCTCAAAGAGCTTATCTCAGACTTTTACATGAATAAGTCGACTGCACAGTAGAGCACGATGAGGGCGGTTAGAGGGTACAGACGGAACAGTGTGGCTGTTCGGCAAAGGACACGTTATTTTCATAGCTAGAGTTAGGAGAAGTAGCTCGTTTTGCTAGTATACCAAGGAAGGGACTAGCATCATGGGTAGGCAGTGATGAAGCAGGGGATTAAATTTGCCTCTCTAATGAGTTTATAAGGATTATGAAACTAAATGCCAGTAAGTGGAAAGGTTTCTATTCCGTTATTTTTTAGAATATAATATGAATTAAAGGTAAAGTTTCAAGTAATACTTTCTATCACATAATAAGTTTTCACTAACAGAAATTTTTTCATCTGTTCTCATTTCTACAGTCACACTAGGCCAGTACCCGTGGGCTGCTTCATTAGCAGAAAAGTACTGTGACTTTGATATCTTAGTGCAAATGTGTGAGCAGACTGACAACCAGACCAGACTCCAGCGCTACATGACCCAGTTTGCTGATCAGGTAACGAGTGTTGGGGACGTAGGAAATTGATGCTGTTGTAAGGTTTTACCATTTCAAATCTTTTTTTTTTTTTTTTTTTTTTTTTTTTTTTATGTTTATTCAAGAGAGAGAGCACGTGTGGGGAGAGGGGTAGAGAGAGAAGGAGAGAGAGAAGTCCAAGCAGGCTCGGAACTGTCAGTGCAGAGCCTGATGCGGGCAGGGCTTGAATTCATGAACCGTGAGATCATGACATGAGCAGAAATCAAGAGTCAGACGCTTAACTGACTGAGCCACCCAGGCGCCCTCGTTTCAAAACTTACTTGGGTGTTTTGTTGGAAGATGATATATAGTTGTTTTGTAGTTACCTTATATACTAATTTGTGCATTAGGGTTTTTTTGTAAATTGGCAGATGATTCCAAATATTGTTGAAAGGTTCTGTGACCTTTGACGAATAAGTTAAAATTTTCATTTCTATTCATATATTTCCAGTCATAATTAAAAAGTACTTAGGTATATGAAAATTGAGAGAATTTTTAAAATTTGAAAAGAAGATCTTAGGAGCACAGGATGCTGCAGCTTTTAGAGAGCTCAGCTTTCCATACACCAAAGATTTGTGCTCTCCTTCTTTGACATCATGCTTCTTTTTTTTTTTTTCTGATTTTTTCTTTAAATGTTTATTTATTTTTGAGGGAGAGAGAGAGAAAGAGCATGAGCAGAGAAGGGGCAGAGAGAGAGAAGGAGACACAGAATCTGAAGCAGGCTTCAGGCTCTGAGCTGTCAGCACACAGCCTGATGCGGGGCTTGAACTCCCGAACCATGAGATCATGACCTGAGCCGAAGTCGGATGCTTAACCGACTGAGCCACCCACGTGGACCACAGGCTTTTTATTTTTCAAAAATCTTTTCACTATGACACTCTCTAGGTGAATTTAAGCTAGTTGATTGTCAAGTAAGCACTGACTTTTTTCTTACTATAAAAGTGAACATAGTATAAAATTCAGAAAGCCCCTATAAACCAGAAAGATTTTAAGAATCATTCAAAATTTCACTACCCAGAGAGGAAGGACCCTTTGTAACATTTGGTTTATGTTGTTCTAATCTTTTCACGCTATATTATTGTGGACAAATATGTTTTGCCAGTTGCTAATCACAAACATTTGTCCTGATATCATTAAATATTTCACAATGTTTTGATGGTATTGTGGTATTTCATGGCCTGCATGTAACTTGCTTTATTTGATCAGGGCCTGATTGTTTGACCTGGCTTATTTAGTATTTCACGATAGCACTAAAGTAAATATTTCTGCGTCCATCATGATTTCTATTCTTTTGTGGATTCTAGTTCTTTGTTGACATTTTTCATCCATTTTTTCTTTCTTTTATTTTCTTTAATGTGTTCAGTACTTCTTTAAAAAATCCTTCTGTACTACCTCTAAAATCTGATCATCCTCAGATTTGTTTCTCTTGCCTACTTCTTGGTCATATTTTTCTGCTTATTATGTCTTATGAATTTCTTGTTGTATTTTGGATATTGTGTGTAAAGGAACCTTAAAGATGAAAATAATGTTTGTTTTTTTTTCTCCTGAGAGGCAGATAAAGTGAGAGGTAGGTCACTCAGTTCATCAAGAACAGAGGTGGGCCAAGATTTGGTTGAGGCTTTTGTTACATTCATTTCATTTCTGGTTTCAAAGTCTTGTGGGACTGGTGTGTTCATGGCAGAATTTCCTTTAGTGGAAATACCTCTTAAATACTGTGTGACTGTAGGACATTTTAATCTTCCCTTCCAGCCTAGCCTTCCATGCTACCCCAGCATCCGGCAAACATCAGGTGGGGAAAACTGGCTAGGCATTTAGACCCTCTCTAGAATCCTGTTTATCATTCCAGTGCACATGGCCTTCTGGCACAGAATTGAACCTCTGGAGGTGTGGAGGCAGCACCTGGGTGGCTCAGTCAGTTAAACGTCCAACTTGGGCTCAGGTCATGATCTCACAAGTTCGTGGGTTTGAGCCCTGCATCGGGTTCTATGCTGACAGCTCAGAGCCTGGAGCCTGCTTCGGATTCTGTGTCTCCCTCTCTTTCTGCCCCTCCCCTGCTCATGCTCTGTCTCTTTTTCTCTCTCAAAAAAAAAAAAATGAATAAACATTAAAAAAAGAATTTGACCCCTGGGAATCTTTCATTCTGCACTGTTGCATAGAACTTTCCTGTGTGTTTTCTAAGATAGGACATGGGGCACGTTGAGCACCTGATGTGATTAGTTTGACCGAGGAACTGAATTTTAACATTTTAACTAGGTTTAAACAGCTGTACATAGCTAATGGCTGTCAAACCATACCACGCACATCTAGAGTTTACATGATCTTAAGCAAGATCCCCTTTCTGAATCTGCATTCCTCTTTTGTTAAACTAAGTTAAGGGTTTTTTTTTTTTTTTAAGGATCCTAGTATATAGAAAATAAATGTTTAAACAGGATCTCTGTTCTGGAATCTAAGACCTTTGAAAAAAATATTAATGTTTTATTATCAGAAATAAACTTTTAAAACTGTATTAATAAATATTATTGGATTCTTTGCTCTTTTATTTGTAGAATTTTTCAGACTTTCTCTTCCGTTGGTATCTGGAGAAAGGAAAGCGAGGCAAATTATTATCTCAACCCATTTCTCAGCATGGAGAGTTGGCAAATTTTTTGCAAGCTCATGAACATCTCAGCTGGTTACATGAAATTAACAGCCAAGAATTAGAAAAGGTAAGAATTGAGTTACATGGAGCAGGTTTAGGCAGTTTTTTACTTAGTTGTTTGGTTTTTTTTTTTTTTTTTACTAGTTTTTATTTTATAGAGAAAGAGCACAAGCAGGGGAGAGGGGCAGAAGTTCAGAGAGAGAGAGAGAATCCCAAACAGCCTCCATGCTCAGCACAGAGCCCAATGTGGGGCTCCATCCCATGACCCTGGGATCATGACCTGAGTTGAAATCAGGAGTCAGACGCTCAAATGACTGAGCCACTCAGGTGCCCCTTTAGTTTTAATTAGTTTAGTTTATAGTGATTAAAATGCTATTTAGAAATTATTTTAAGCATATGTCTCCTTTCTCTGACATAATTTGAATAAAGTATTCTTGTTTATTTATGATGGCATTGCTCTTATTTTTAATGTCTCAAAAAAATGTAGCCTGTTGTGTTTTGACTACTATTAGAGTAAAATAAAGCACAAAAATTGTATTAACATGTAAATAACCATTGACCTTTATTTGCAATGAGTATTAAAATGTTCAAATTATGAGTAAAAACAATACACGAATTAATTTTAAAATTTGTCCTTGACAGGTCGTTGAAGTGACTCTGTAATTGTTACAGAGCAAATGTCTTATACATGTTTCTTTTCCCAATAATTAGTGTCGCTGGTTGGTATTTTATTGTGTAATTACTCTTGGTATATAGAACCAATTAGTTTTTAGGTTTGCTAGTACTGACTTGATCTTTCATTGATACAAATTAGGGGGGAAAACAAGTTTAGGTTGTGCATTAGCCTGTATTTCAACTTGAATTAGCACGCAGGGTCTTATCACTTTTCGTGTTTTGTTGTAGGCTCATGCAACACTTCTGGGTCTGGCAAACATGGAAACACATTACTTTGCAAAGAAAAAAACCCTTCTTGGCTTGAGTAAATTGGCTGCCTTGGCTTCAGACTTTTCAGAGGATGTACTGCAAGAAAAAATTGAAGGTAAAAGAAAGAATTTGAGCATCAAGCATGCTATCAGTGAACTTGTATAATGCACTCCTAGTATTGTTCAATGGTATTCATTAGACACAGGACCCATCTCTTCTTTAAGAGGAATGCTTTCTATTCAGTGGCTTTAGACAATTACATAAGTACATATTTGGGATTCTATTTTTTAGAGAAAGTTTGTATGTTAAATAAGAATTCCTAAAGAATAAAAGTAAATGATTTGACCAGTGCTTTGATTACACCCTTAGTGACTCACATTCTAAGAACAGGAAGAACTGCAAAGAAATCTTTATTCAGTGGGTTTGTTGTAGATAGTAGTTTGTTAAAGCTACTGGTTTCAGAATTCAAAGCTTTTTGGTGTCATAATTGTGAGACTTTTGTTATGTCGTCAGTTAAGAAAATGTTTGGATATATTCTTATTTTTGAGAACCAAGGGGAAGAGGGAGATAGAAATCTAGGAGGAGGATGAGGAAGGGCCCTGGACTGTACTTGAATTGGAAATTTCAGATGGAATCACGATTGTTCAAAATTAAAGTATTTCTTGGGCTGTGTCCACTGAAAAGGCCTAAAAGCAGTGACACCCCAGTGGCAGGAGCGTACCTAGTCCTGTATCATGGCTTCTAACTACTATTTCTCAGTAAAAGGAGATGAGGGTTATTGAGGGAATGATCCTGGGGAGTCTTGTTGGGCCAGAAAGCAAGTTTAATATAGAGATGTCAATACGACAGCCACCACTGGCCAAGTTTGGGGATAATCTAAACACCAAAAAGAATGATAGTAAAACATTTTATTTCACAGTTTAGAAACAAAAAAAAAAATCCATAAATCTACAGTGAGACCCACAAGGGGAGGGGTCAGTGAGAGTTTCCTTTAGGAAAAAAAAGAATACCAACTAATAAGTGTAGAATGGGACTTGGCAGATCACCACCGGCAACCATGGTGACTAATGTGTCATCCAAGGACGCTAAAGCCATTGAGTTTAGGGGTTAGGGGAAAAGGATGGCCTCATGTTTTCAGAGTATCGTGACATGGACCTGACAGGTACCATCATCAGCACTGAGACAGGCTCACCGTAAATACTTCCCAGGGTGATGTCACGTAGCAGTGTGGAATACCACCTTGTGCTATTGTCGTGTCAGAAATGTTCGACCTGAATCTAACCCCAGGGAAGTGATTAGATAGATCCTGTTTTGGGGCATTTTGCAATATAATTGGCTCCGACTCCCAAATTCAGCAGCATGAAAGACAAAAAACTTAAAAAAACAACAAAACAGGAGGCTGTTTTAGATTAAAGTAACCTGAGAGCCATGACAACCAAATGTAGGGAGAGAGGCTGGCTCAGCTCCTCGATCATCCCCCAAATAACCAACCGTGACGCACGTTTTGGGGACAACTGAGGGGATGTGAACATAATTAACATTAGATGGTATTTCTGTATTTGTGTTAAATTTTTCAGCTCTGATAATGATATTGTGATTGAATGCCCTTAGGAGGTACATCCTAAAGTATTTAGAAATGTCATGATGTTTGCAGCTTTCATTTGATTTAGGAGGAAAAGCAAATAGGTAGATTGGGGAACAGGTACATAAAGCCAAGATGGCAGAATGCTAACAGGTAACTGTAGGTATACAGGGTGCACTGTATTCTTCTTTAATAGTTTCTCTAGGGGCGCCTGGGTGGCTCAGTCGGTTGAGCGTCTGACTTCGGCTCAGGTCACGATCTCACGGTTCATGAGTTCGAGCCCCGCGTCGGGCTCTGTGCTGACAGCTCGGAGCCTGGAGCCTGCTTCGGATTCTGTCTCCCTGTCTCTCTGTCCCTCCCCTGCTCGCACTCTGTCTCTCTTTCTCTCAAAAATAAAAAAACGTTAAGAAAATTTTTTTTAATTTTCTGTGGTGTTAGAATTTATTTTTATTTTTCTAATGTTTATTTATTAAAAAAAATTTTTTTTTTAATGCTTTATTTATTTTTGAGAGAGAGAGACAGAGTACAAGCAGGGGAGGGGGAGACACAGAATCCAAAGCAGAGCCTGACTCAGGGCTCAGACTCACAAACCACAGGATCATGACCTGAGCTGAAGTAGGCTGCTTAACCAACTGAGCCACCCAGGCCCCCCTAGAATTCTTTTCTAAATCGGCTGCATGCCCAGCATGGAGCCCATTGTGGACTTGAACTCACAACCCATAGATCAAGAGTCATACACTTAACCAACTGAGCACCCAGGTGCCCCAAGTTTGGAATTTCTCAAAGTAAAAATTGGAAGGGGATCTTAACTCTGTGATCAGGGGTGAAGGGTATACAAACATAGATACTTGTATTTGGTTGCAGGGCTTATGCACAGAGGCCAGCCTTTGAGGTATGGATTCTATTTATACTACCGTCTTTTTTTCTTCAAGGAATGGGAACAATGGAAAGAATCTTGACAGAAATTGGACAGATCTGGTTTCATATGTTTTCTCTGGCTTACTAGCTTTGTGACCTTGGATACCCTCTGAGCCTCAGTTTCCTCAGCTATAAAATGGGTAGTTGTAAGGAGTGGAGACACTGTGTTCCTTGAAAAAAATGTCTTATACGTATTAAGTCCCCAATAAAGTGTAGGGTTAGCATTTAACTTTTATTATTAAAACTATTTTTCCCTGTTTATAAAGGAGATTTTCAATCTTATTTTTAAGCACTAGTAGTGTTTATTGTTCTAGAGAAGTGTGTATATATTCTGCAAGGTTGGCTGATAGTCTGATATGGGAAGTCATATTTTACCTAGTCACCAGAGATAGACCGTGTTATTCAAATCCAGATGGTTGTTTTATCTATTTATTTATATTTGAGAGAGAGAGAGAGAGAGAGAGAGAGCGCGCTCGTACAAGCTGGAGAGAGGGGCAGAGGGAAAGAGCAAAAGAATCTTAAGCAGGCTTTGTGCTCAGCTCAGAGCCTGACACGGGGCTCAATCCCACAAACCGTGAGGTGACCTGAGCTGAAATCAAGAGTCGGACGCTTAACTGACTGAGCCACCCAAGTGTCCCTCAAATCAAGGTTTTATTTCTTGCTCCCCCCCACAACCCACTCACCAGAAATCATTGGAACTGTGGTCACCATTTTACATTTGATCACTTCTTAACTTTTGCTTTCTTAACACAATGGGAATGTTTTGGGGTGTCAGTAATTACCTGCAGACTATCATCACAGTGTATCTAATCCTAGGGAGTAGATTTTTTTTTTTTAATTTTCTGGTTATATAAATAATTCCTTACTGAAATTTGTAAATTACCGGGAAAAAACATAACAAACAAATAGTCTATGTAATCTCACTGCCCCAGAGAGAACTATGGTCACTGTTTCGTGTACCCTCCCAGTCTGCTTCTCTGTGTATGGAAATCGCACAAAAATTATTTAATTTTTACAAAATTAGGATCACATGGAGGGATGTCAGTATTTGAATGAGCATATTTATGCTTTGGTCATTGTACCTGGCGGTGACAACTGTGTTTATGAGAATACATAGCGGTTCTCAGTCCTTGTCTCCTGCAGTCCACATCTTCCTGGGCAAAACCGGGTAATGGGCTGCAGCCTGGATGGCTGATGTCACCTCATCCAGTAGAGCTCACCATTGCTAATTAATAGGTTTGGTGCATAATCTTCCAGGCTTTTTTTCTTGTAATAACTCATGGCGGCTTTTAAATAGATCATTTCCCTTAGTGCAAGATTCTACTAGAAACTGGTGGGAAGAAGCACCTTCTTGAGTTAACATAAAATGGGACCGGGTGGCCCCAGATTTGGGGGACTTGTGTCTTGTGAAATAGCCATCTGTTCTCCAGGCAGTAGGTGTATTTTCATAGCTCTTCTCTTCTCTCCTAACTCTGTCTGGTTATTATGACTGTTTATATGACTTGGATCAAATCATGAATATGTTTTAACATAATCAGGAATCAAAGGCAAGCAGAATTAATAACATTTTAAGATCATCAAATAACGATGAGATTACTGTTAGAGGTGTTCCTTTTTTTTTTTTTTTTTTTAATTCAGATTTGTTTTATGACAGAGCAGAAGTTTACTCCTCTCCCTGCCTCTCATTTTGAATTCTAGAAATGGCTGAGCAGGAGCGCTTTCTACTGCACCAGGAGACCCTGCCGGAACAACTGCTAGCAGAGAAAGAGCTGAGTCTCAGTGCGATGCCGGTGCTGACTGCACCACAGCTCATCAGCGTACGTCTTTGCGAATCCTTGCGCCATTCCTCAGTCTCAAAACAACGTCAGTGTTTCTTGAGTCAGATGGACATTTCCTAAGAGTAGTCCTCTTTCCATTTCCATTTTTCCGGTAACTTTCCCCTTCCTCTAAAATAAGTTGTTAGAAGCTGCTTGAGAACAGGATGCCAGTTGGCAGGAAGCAGATCAGCCTCTGCCTCCCATAGATCTCCAGCTGTTCCTAGAGATGCTTATCCAGGTGACCAGAAGGAAGTACTTGGATTTTCTTTTCTAGCATAGGACATATACATACCATGAGGTACAGTTCAGGCTCTTCCATAAGAAAAATAGTTTAAGGAACTAGATTTACATAGCCTGTGAGTACTGTCCTCCTGCTTTTGTCTGGAACACAACACATTCCTGAGGGCAGGAACACAACAATTCCCTAGATTATGGGCTGCAGCCTCCATGAGACAGTCTCCTTGTTATGTACTGTACTTGTAGCCTTAACTCTGCTTCGCTCTTTGCCCTTCAACAGAGCATCCCAATACAAGAGTGATGTAGGATCACTTTGACATTGCTCTAATTATAGTAACAGAAGACAATTCCAAAACTTCAGTATTTTAGTCATTATTGGTAACATTTCCTGTAATTGAGCCCACAACAGCCTCTCTTTATATAGCATATTGCAAAGAATATGCCCAAAAGAATACTGAAGTATGTTACATTATATTGAACCTAAGAATATGAATTTACTGACGTTTTTAAAGTATATATACCAAATTACACAAATGAAGTACTGTTGAGTGTAGGCATGTTTTAAAAGAAAGTTGATCGTGAGGATAGATGGAATGTGATTTCCAAATGTGACAGTCTTCTTCGTATAAAATACAAATACCTGTGACTTACTTGGAAGACATAATGACTTATTTTCTCCCTAAATTTCTCTAGTCTTAGTTATATGATTACTTAAAATAATCCTCAACCTTATTTGAATTTCCCATAGCTATATATCTGTGAAGAAAACAGAAGAGCTAATGAATATGATTTCAAGAAAGCTTTGGACTTGCTGGAATATATCGATGAGGTAAGGAAAATCACTGGAGATGATCAAAGGCAAGTATCACAATTATATATTTGGTTTGCTGTAGAATTGAAAACGTATTAAAAAAGAAAAGGTAACTTCTTTTAGCCAATCATGACAGTGTGTTAATTAAAAAAGACTTCCGGTGGGGCGCTTGGGTGGCTCAGTCTGTTAAGCGTCCGACTTCGGCTCAGGTCATGATCTTGCAGTCTGTGAGTTCGAGCCCCGCGTCAGGCTCTATGCTGTCAGTTCAGAGCCTGGAGCTTGCTTCGGATTCTGTGTCTCCCTCTCTCTTTGCCTCTCCCCCCTCACACTCTGTCTCTCTCTATCCAAAAATGAATAAACATTAAAAAAATTTTTTTTTTTTTTTTTTTTTTAAATAAAAAAAAATAGAAAAGACTCTCGGGTGCCTGGGTGGCTCAGTCGGTTAAAGCGTCCGACTCTGGCTCAGGTCGTGATCTCACAGTTCATGAGTTCGAGCCCCACATCAGGCTCTGTGCTCACAGCTCAGAGCCTGGAGCCGGCTTCAGATTCTGTTGCCCTCTCTCTCTGCCCCTCCCCCACTTGTTCTCTCTCTCTCAGTCTCTCTCTCTCTCAAAAATAAATAAATGTTTGTTTTTTTTAATTTTAAAAAAGACTCTCTGGTTCAGCTATTCCTAACTCTTGGAATGTGTAGCTCTTTAGAAAAGTTGTCAGGAGAGTCCCTTTCCTGATAATTCTCGCATGTTCCCTGGTGTCTTTTTCTGTGCACAAATAAAAAACACGGCTTTTCAGAGTCCTGAGGTATTTTTTTTTTCTTTCATTTATTAAGTCATTATTAGTTCTTCATTCTGATACGTTGCTTTATCAATATATTTTTCATAGTATTCACCCTAAGAGGAGCTGTTTCTCAGCCTTCTTTGGGGGGAAAAAAAGATTATGATGATAATTCTGTAGGATAAGAATTGGCCTTGCAATTGAAAGTAGTTTGGTAGACTTAAAAAATGTAATGGATTGGCTTTTATGTTACCTTGTTTAAAATCTTAACCTTTTCAGGGTTCCTGATAACATCAGATTATCACAGAATAATCAGAAACTGATTCACACAGAGTTATTAATTGGCTTACTCTTCTGCGTATTAATGTCTTAAAAGGAAATTTTTTTAAATTATGAATCAAAAGTAAAACAATATTTATGTAGAATTAGAAACTGATACAACTCAAATGTAAGCATGTATTTCTTAAAATCAGGACTTAATGAGAATTTTTTTGTTTCACCATAAAGGAGGAAGATGTAAATATAAATGATCTAAAACTGGAAATCCTTTGCAAAGCTCTTCAGAGAGATAAGTAAGTTCTCATAGCATGAATCTAAGGTACGGTTTTGGGAAAGGATCCTTTAGGAAGATTATGATACCATACATCAAACGGTCTTGTAGCCTAATTGTTTTATAACATATATTATGAAAATTGTAATGGTTGCATTAGTAATCTAAATTTTTCATTCAATAATTAAGGGAGAGTTTAAGGACTTAGGACCACTAGGTTAATACGTCTCTACTTTCGATTTTAAAATTTAGACTGTCAGTTCGCACAGAAATGCCTATGTTCCTGATTTTCACACAAGTTGGGCCAATTCTGCCAAACAAGCTGCTGTTGTTTTAAATAAGAAGGTTATTAGAGTATCAGTACTGTCTTGTAAGTTATTGAGACCTCTCACATTATCTCCTTCTTAAGCGGGGAGATTTCTGCTGGAAATGGTGGCAAAGAAAGGTGGTGGCTGTGAAAGACTGAGAATCAAATTGCTTCGGGGAAAAAGAATTTTAAAGAGAACGTGACTTGAGTGTTAACGTCCTTCCCTACCCACAACTTTCCTTTTTATATCGTGCTGAGAAATGACAGTAGAACTATTTTTACGAAAGCATTTCTTCCTCTGATCACTCCCAGATGGTTCACATTGTTCTGCTTGGTCTTGGAGGTCACGCCCTGAAGCATCTAGCTCTGCCACTTGATTCTCCTTCCTAATCTCAAAAAAAGTATGCCATCATTTGGCTGGAATTCTTTTCACGGCTTTATGTTTAAAAACTTTAAGGCATCGTGCGATATATCCATTGATGATACAGAGTGGTGGTTCTGTGTGTGTGTATTTCAGCGGTAGATAATCTCATCTAGATAAGACTTACATAGTATTAGACACCAGTTACCCTTTTACTTTTATGAAAAGCAGAATCTGTTACAATATACTGTAACTATTGTGCCCCGAAGATCATACTTTGGAGTCCTTACTAGATTTGTTATATATTTATAGCGTTTTTTGGGAACAGATACCTCACTGCTTGGTTTTGACATCACATAGGTATGGTTACGTTGGGCAGGTAGCTACTTGAGTGTAACATCTTGTATCTACTATAAAGACTCTAAGTGTGTTCAACATTTAAAGCTCCCTTATTTTAATAATTTGAAACAGTATCACAAAAACTTAAGATTCTCCACCTGACCCCCCAACCCCTCCCCAGCACAACCATTAGAACAAGACTGTGGCAGCAAACAGAAGTCCTTTATTTCAGATATGTTCACGATTTCATTTTCTTCCCATTGCACTTTTGTTTTCTAGCTGGTCCAGTTCAGATGGTAAGGATGATCCAATTGAAGTATCTAAAGGCAGTATATTTGTGAAAATCTTACAGAAACTTTTAAAAGATGGTAAGCAGTTTGTTGACACTAGAAATTCTGGTATCGCTCCTCAGTTTTAGAAATCTGAGAATGGGATTTGCCAAGGTGTCAATGCGAGGGCAGTTTAAGATTAAACAGTACCGTACTCAGAATTCGATTTGTTTAAAATGAAGGAAGGGTTGGGGTGCCTGAGTGGCTCAGTCGGTTAAGCGTCCGACCGACCTCTCCTCAGGTCATGATCTCACGGCTCATGAGTTCAAGCCCCGCGTCAGACTCTGTGCTGACGGCTCGGAGCCTGGAGCCTGCTTTGGATTCTGTGTCTCCCTCTCTCCCTGCCCCTCCCCTGCTCACGCACCCTCTCTCAAAAATACACAAATATTAAAATGAAGGGTTTTTTCCTTTCCTCTCCAATTGGGGGAGCATGTGTCAAGGTGAAGTCTCCATCCACATGGATCCTGGGGGACTCCAGTGGGCAAAGTCTCCGTGCTGATTGGACAAGGAATAGATTCAAGTGTTGGTTGTGATACCAAACATGTATATGATAAATGAGATGTAACTTTTTGTTATATAACTGACCATACTATGCTTAAGAATAAATTACGAATGCTTTTTCAAATCCATTTTGGATGTTAATACTCTAAAATTCATTTTAGGAACAAGATAAAAAGAAACAAGAAGGGAATGTGTTCTGCACATGCTCCCATACTAAAGCAGTGAGCAAAATTCCATTTGCTGATTGAGACACAAATTAGGTAAAGAAGCTTTTATGGACAAAATGCTGTTCTTAGGGAGGTATATGAATTAGAGGATGCAGTTGACCCTTGAACAGTGTGTGGATGAGGGGCACTGATCCCCAGCACAGTTGAAAATCTACGTATAACATTTGACTCCCTAAAAACCTAACTGCTGATGGTCTGCTATTGACCAGAAGCCTTACCAGTAACACAGTTAACACATATTTTATATGTGTGTTATGTACTGTATTCTTATCATAAAGTAAGCTTAGAGAAATGAAAATGTTCTTAAGAAAATCATAAGAAAGAGAAAATACAGTCATAGTACTGTACTGTATTAAAAAAAAAAAATTCGCGGGTAAGTGGACCCTTGCAGTTCAAACCCGTGTTGTTCAGGGCTCAGCTGTATTTTTACTTTTGCCATTTTTTATATTACTGGGAGCTTAATATATGGAGAATGTTAGGTAGAGATGAGCAATTTTGCACATTTTATACCTATGTGACTCGTATTATAGAATTGTATCAAAACGTATGCTACTAAATTCAGGCAATGTGCAAAATAGGCTAACTTAGTGTTCACCAATCTTTTCAAATATAAGGACACTCTCTTTTATATCAAATGGAAAAAATACACAGTGATAAAAAGTTGTAAATTCAGTAGTCCTTCTAAATGGATGGGACTTCTATCCATCATACTGACATTTACACACATTTGAAAGGTTTCTATATATACATATGCAAGATACATTATTTAATCTACGAAAACATGCCAAATCCAGTCCCTGATACATAGTAGTCACTCAATAGACATTTGTCCTTTGAATGCCTGGAAGTATTTTGCAGATTCATAGGACTCATAGCCCCAACTCCTCTGCAATAGATTGTATTCTGCAGTCCTGTGTTTTAATTTTTTTTTAACGTTTATTTATTTTTGAGAGAGACAGAGCGTGAGCAGGGGAGGGACAGAGAGAGAGGGAGACACCGAATCCGAAGCAGGCTCCAGGCTCCGAGCTGTCAGCACAGAACCTGACATGGGGCTCAAACTCACAAACTGTGAGATCATGACCCGAGCCGAAGTCGGTCGCTTAACTGACTGAACCACCCAGACGCCCTTACAGTCCTCTATTTTAAAAAATCACTGGCTTAACCAAGTGAAATGAAGGAGGACCCTTAGAAAAGTTCTATGGAATTAACCACACCAACCAGTATTCTGAGGTTAAAGAGAAGCAAACTCTCAGTGTTTGTGTTTCAGAAGGCTTTTTTTTGGTTTTTTGTTTTTTTTATAGCCCATCTGTATGGGTCTCCTATCCTTAGTTTTCAGATTTTTAGTCTCCTTTTATAAGTGATCCAAAGAAAATGTAATTCTGTGACTAGATTACTTGGAACTTGCTCAGAAATGATTTGAACTTTTCTTCATGAAAAAGGAATACTTGATTGCTCCATATTGACAGATTTAATAGTACATTCATTTTCAAAAATGAGCAAATAATACAAAGGTTGATTAAGACTTTACATTGTCACAAAATAAATAAAAACTAAAAATGAAATAAGGAAGGAATCTAGCAAAAGAACCTATTTTTTTGCTTGAAAGTATTTGAAATGCTTGAAATTCCAAAAGAGCTAAAACGCACCAAAAGGCTTTCTCTTTTCTGTATTTGGAAATGAAGAAATGATATGGCTGACTTCTATGTATGGTTGAAGAGTTGGAAACCATTTGGACCCAAATCCAATGCTGTCCATGAAATTTGTTCTTCTAAAAGTGCCACAGAGGGGCACCTGGGTGGCCGTCGGTTGAGCGTCTGACTCTTGGTTTTGGCTCAGGTCATGATCTCGCAGTTCGTGGGTTCAAGCCCCACTCCGGGCTCTGCAGCTGGTAGCGTGGAGCCTGCTTGGCTTCTCTCTCTCTCTCCCTCCCTCTCTCTGTCCCTCCCCCGCTCAAGCTGTCTCTTTCTCTCTCTCTCAAAAAAAAAGTAAAAAAAAAAAGTGCCAGAGAATTGAATTGTGGCTAAATAAGTGGTGCTCTTTAAAGGTGACTTTGCTGTTTTTGTTATTCTTAGATCTTACTCATAAGGACAACAGGAATGTAAAGTTGTGAAGAATTATTACATTGTGACCAAAGGACAAAAACAAGTAGAAATATTATATTATAGAAATATATATAAGTATATATAAATATATATAATATATATAATACATTCAGACACATTTACATACATACATGTACAAATTAAAGGTATATATATTTATTATATATAACAAGAAGCCAAAGACATTTATTTTTGGAACCTTTTTAATAATATAGTTACTATATACAGTGGTAAATATTTTTAAAGACAGATCCTGAAGATAGTTATAGATAGCCTCATATTTCATAAACTCTGACAACCAACAATTACTTTTGCTTGTGGAAATGTATTCATCCTACAGATATATTTAACTTACCCATACAGAGCTTTTCAGTTTGTTTGGTTTTTTTTTTTTAATATATGAAATTTATTGTCAAATTGGTTTCCATACAACACCCAGTGCTCATCCCAAAAGGTGCCCTCCTCAATACCCATCACTTCAGTTTGTATTTATATATTATTGAAGTGCATTATCCACACAAAATAAAATGCACGTATCATTAAATATGGAGTTTAAATTTTTTTCTAATTAGTCACCAGTATTTAATAGTTGAGAAGAGTTCTTACAAAAGTCTTCTTTTCTTTTCTTTTTTTAATTTTTTTTAATATTTGTTTTTTTGACAGAGAGAGGGAGACAGAGCATGAGCGGGGGAGGGGCAGAGAGAGAGAGGGAGACACAGAATCCGAAGCAGGCTCCAGGCTCTGAGCTGTCAGCACAGAGCCCGACGTGGGGCTCGAACTCACGAGCTGTGAGATCATGACCTGAGCCGAAGTCGGACACTCAACCGACTGAGCCACCCAGGCGCCCCACAAAAGTCTTATTTTCTTAATTCTCTTAAGAATCAAACTCTTTGCCTAAACTGAACTGATCTATTTATCTGGCAACAGTAAACTGGATCTGATGAGCACTGCCCCCTTTGGATGAGGCATTGGCTCTAAGTTTACCAACGTCCCCGAGGCCACCTTCCTCATAACCACCTGCCGGAGTTTTTGGCCCCAGCTGAAACGAAAAGAAATCCACCAAATATTAGTTCTAAACAGAGGGCGTGCCCCGTAAAAATAGAAGCCAAATAAGATGTTACATTTTTTTAGAGAATTGATCTTTTAGAAACTAATGTATTTTCACAAGTTTAATACTGTTTTACAGATAAAAAGTCTTTATTGAAAGTATTTTAATTATAATAAATGATGTATAAATATTTTGAATTTAGCCTCATAACATTCATTAACCAGATTTTTATTATATTACAATTAAGTACAAAAAACGGTGCTAGGCACTTTGAGGGCCTTTGATTTTGAGACCCTTATGCTAATGTAACGGATTATAAAATACTGTCTTATATGAAAATTTTTTTTCCAGTTTTCTTTATCAGGCGAGAAAACTGTACATGCCTTTTTGTAACTACACAGATCTTGATTTCAGCAGTTCTGTCTCATCAGTGCTCATTGGCTTTCTGGCTTTTAGAGGACTAATGAAATGGTTCTTCACCTATCTCACTTTTAACTATAATATATATTTTGAGAGACTGTAGCTAGCTTTCATGACATTGCATTTACTGAATTATTTCCCTATACATATAATTGGATACATATTTAATATATATAACTGTCGAAATATTGGAATATGTAATTATAAGATACTTGAAATACCTGAATACATAATTGTTGGAATATATAATTGTTTGAAGTATTTGTTCTCAGGTGATTGTTAGTTAAAAACTCCCACGTTGAAGAAATAAATGACTTAAACTGTAGAGAAAAATGAAAATATTTCAGGTCTTATTAAAGACTTGAATTAGATTGGCTGTTTTGACCACTAGGGGGAAAAAAACACTCAAGCAACCTCTTCTAAGTAAAGCATGTCGTGTTGTTAGATCTGCAAGTATGTTTGACCCTGGAAGGAATTTAGAACAGAGTATTTCCCAATAGTGGAGTGACATTATATTTTAAATAGAAGCACAGATGCTGTTATCATCAATCATCTTATTTCATTTGAGAGTTTTATCAAAGTAAAAAAGGACTTTCTGTGTTTGTGTTTATAGGCATTCAGCTCAGTGAATACCTGCCAGAGGTGAAAGACCTCCTACAGGCAGACCAGCTTGGGAGCCTCAAGTCTAATCCTTACTTTGAGTTTGTTTTGAAAGCGAACTATGAATATTATGTCCGCGGACAAGTGTAACTTCTGAAAATGGTCACTGCTGCTAACAATTTGTACAGGCTCGTCCTTAGAAAAATCGTAGACCTTAAATATCTAAAAGTTTGTACAGTTTTATAACATGAATCACTGAATTTTTTGTACTTTATTTGGAAACAGCCGTGTGACTGTAGTTTTTTGTTTTTTAGTTACAAGATCTTTTCTCCTTTTGCCGTCGATTCATCACCTGTTATTTCCCTGCTGGCTACCCTTCTCATTCCATCGAGGGCTCTGGAGTTCTTGTTCTAGTTGTGGCTGTTTGTTTGCACAAAGCACTTCTAGGCCTCAGTCCCTATAACTCTGAACATGACAGGATTGCACTGATTGTCTGTGAGATTGCTGTCGCTCTGGAGACTGTGCACTGAGGAGAATTGGGAGTCTGGTATCCGTTTGGGTTAGGGCTGCTGCGAAATGTCCAGGAAGACAGATGTCAGATTTGGTGACTTGCTGTAGGACCGAAAGACAAAACAAGTGGGCATAATTCCTGTGAGTTTGAGAACTGCTTAATTCACTGGGAAAATACTATCCATTTCCATGTAAATAGAGTATTAGAGTAGTGAGTAAAACACTTAAGTGGTAACCTGCCTGCAAGTTACCATATGGTAAATTTGTAGTATTAAAGTTAGTTATGGCCTTTCAGTATGGGGATTCAAGCTGTATTTTCAAGGTGATTTACACTGAATTCCTGCTTTGCCACAGTCTGGCTAACATAGAGCATGTGTTACGCTAGAAGCCGTTACGGGTTTTCTTAACACGGCATCTGATTTACTGAAAAGTAGTGGCTCTCAGAGCTTCATTGTTCTGACTAGTGTCATTACTCAGTTTTTCTCAGCTTTAAATAAAGACTAGAGGTTGGACAGGGTGTTGCTGGCGTATTCAGATTCTGGCCCAGTTGAATGCTCACTAAACAACTCGCTCCAACAGCTGAAAAGGTCAGAAGTTAAATATGGTAAAGAGTCCGGTGCCTGGTTTCACAAAGTGCGGCCACCGTGCCTCTCTTCCCGTGCCCTCTCCCCCTCTAGGCTTCAAATCCAGCCTTTGAACATGTTGGCAAGAACAGGTTAATGGAGCTCATTACATTAATAACCAGAGGAAAGACACTAGCAGTCTTGTCTTTTTCTGTTTGCAGCTTGTGTGCTGGGACAGCATGAGGGTCCCGGTTAGGAGTATATGGAAGGGTGCGGTGCTAAGGGAAGGTCGGAAGAACCTGTCAGGTGGCAGGGAAGAGATGGTTGAACTCTTGTGTTCTAAGCCGAGGCTTTGCTTTTACATAGACATTAACGGTTCTTGCCCGTATGATCCTTTTTAGATACTCGTGTGCTCTGGGAACACAAGATGGTGCCCCTTCACATGCTACCACAAATCTAAGTATCCCTAATGTGACAGGAAAGCCAGTCTGACGGTGACCCTGGCCCCATTGATTGCCTGATGTCAAATTGCTGCTCTCACGGTGTAATGCATAGTTGTCTTATGTTGAGGGAGGAGAAGCCTCACTCTTCTAGCTCTGTCTCTTAGCCTGGCACCAAAATGGTTGGGTTTTTTAAAATTAATAAAATTAAGGTCTAAGGTTTTAAGTAACTTTTCTAAATTTTAAAAAGTTGTTTCACAGTGTAGTTTTTATCAAAGAATTACTGATTTTTGTATAAATTGAGTAATAAAGGCACATTATAAAGGTGAGCGTGTTTTCTAAGGAAAGAGAACATCACTGCCTTGGGAAGGGGTTTTTTTCACTCCTGTCTTTGCTCTTCTGAAAGTCACAGTTTGCAGCCTCAATTACATGAAGCAACGCAGTTTTTGATAGCAGCCAGCTTCGTGCTCTGGTATGTTTCGTTTTAAGACTTTGTGAATGTATCAAGGGTGAAGGTAGAACCTGAGATACACGTAAGGGACTTGCTGAAACCCTTAGCGAAGTAAAAGGCTACAGACACCCTCTGTCACAGGGATTTTGTTTTTGAAGAAGCCCTCGAAATCGGATTCTTGCTTTGACTTCGGGGTCCGAATCAAAATGCTGAAGTCTGTCACCCGCCAGGCACACGAGGCCCCGCGCGAAGGGCACACGGCACATTTCGCCTTCGAGGTGGATTGCTCTCTCTAGTAGCGGGAACAGACGGAAAGCCACGTCACAATGTCGTCAGGCTCCTCCTTGATCTCTTGTGATCCATCACACTTGTACATCTTGAGGCTGATAACTACAGAAAAAGGTAGTCCCACCTTTTTATCCCTGGACCTTTTATTGGAGAATGCCTGAAGAGAAAGTAGTTTTACGTACTCCTATGTAAAATCCACTCATTAAGTACAAAAATGCAATTTTAAAAAATAATTTTGTGTAATTCTAAAATTATGAAAAGCTGTAGAAAATGTAAAACCTATTTTTTTTTTAAAGTATGTGGAAGAACATAAACCCCTGTAATACCACCAGCCAGAAATCATTTCAGTTACCAGCTTAGAATGCATTTTAGAGGCACCTGGCTGGCTCTGTTGGAAGAGCGTGCATCTCTGGATCTCGGCGTCATGAGTTCCAGCTCCATGTTGGGTGTAGAGAGAGATTACTTAAATAAACTTAAAAAAAAAAGAAAAATGTATCTTAGACTATTTGGGACTGTCCATATTTTATAACCCAATGTATATTATGAGCATCTCCATATATCCTTAATCCAATGTTTCCCAACCTTTTTCCCATTGGCATCCCTAAGGGATCTTTGTAGACACTTTTGCCCTAATCACTCCACCCCCATCCCTCCATGAAAATTTAATACTGCAGATAGATAGATAGATAGATAGACAGACATACACACACACACATAATGTACTATGCCTTTGGAGGCCACAAATCATTATAATATCTAAGTTTTTTTCACACCCCCCAAGAAACAGTTTCCCCACTTTGAGAAAGCATGATTTTTCAAGATAAAATTTTCTAATGAGTGCCTGACGCTTTACCACATGGCTATGCCATGGTTTATTTAACAGTTCTCCCTTCTTAATGATCTTAACATTTGAGTTCATGGTTTGGGTTTGGGTTGGGTTTTTTGGGTTTTTTTTGTTTTTTTTTTTTTTTTTGCCATTTTAAATAATAGAATAAATCTTTCTACAAAAATCTTTGTGCGCTCCAAGTTCCTTTAAAATTACATGACTTTTCCTATTCAGTTTGTGATGATGCTTATACACGTTTAGTGAACAGTTGTAATCATTTTGAATGTCCTTTGCTCACCTACCCACCTACCTACCACCCCCACCCCCACCTCCTCCAGACACTCAAAAGAAAGATATTGTACTATTTATTGAGCACTTCTGTCCCAGGCACTTCTGTCCAAGTCAGTCTTAAGGAGTAGGTAGTACCCTCAGTTGAGAATACAGAGTCTTTCTTGAAATGACCTGCCCAAGGCCACACAGCCATTCAGAAGGGGTGAGGGGCATACCCAGAAATGCCAAGTGCAGATTTTTCACCAGGTTCTTATGCCAGATATTAGGAGGTAGTGGGGGCAGAACGAGAGGTGACGGCCCTTAGAGGTGGCCAGGGCGGAAGCCGTGACTTCATTTCTGGATGTCCTTGGCTCCTGTTGGAAAAGATCCCTTGAGGATCTTTTATATTTCCAGAAGGAAACCAAGTGTTGGGGAGGATTGAAGGAAGGGAGAAAGGGGTCCCACCCCCAACTGCTCCTGATGGGAGGGGGAGTCGCCCAAGCCCCAGCTGTGGGACCCCGGGGGCCCTGTGGTCTGACTCACCGAGCCTTACTTTTCTGAGTTTTAACATTGAATGGCATGACTAGTACGGGTCTTATTTCCCTCAGAATAGTTACAAGCATCCAAGGGAACCATGTGAAAGCACATAAAGCGTTCTATGAATTCGTATTTGAATCAGTAGGAAATAACAATGGGAGGCTGAGACGCAGCAAGGTGGCTCACAGATGAGTGAGGAACTGAGGGGACAGGGCTCTGGAGAAGACAGCTGAGCGGCAGCCCAAGGCCCCGTCAGAGTGTCAAGAGCCGGGGAAAACTTAGAAGCCGACGCTCTCTGTCAAGCATTCCCTCCGTGGCTGAGCTTTACTTGGCGATAGTTCTCAAAAGGCTACGCGGGCAGCCACCAGCTTACTAGGCGAGAGCAGAGCACTGCTGTGTTCCCCAAAACCGTACATGTATGGAGGTGGCCTTTCCACTCACCCGTTAGGTCTGTTCCCTAGGCCAATGAGAACTCAACAAGACCAGGATGGGATTGGGTGGCCCCGTGGTGACCCGTCAAGAGACCATTTAAACAGCCCCAACCGTGGACGGAGAGCAGATGTCCAGCCTGTGTTCTCGGGCCCCAGCTGCCGAGGTTTCCTTCCCTTGGGTTTTCTTCATAGCTTTTCACGTGTCTTTGACACCGATAGACTCCGGGCTCAGAAAAGCTTGCTGTAGGAGAGAGAGGAACCACACTGAGCAAGAGGTTTGGAAGATACTGGCAGCCCAGTTCCCCTTTTTAAAAAAGCAACAAGTTCTTAGGTATCCTTGCTACTTTCAGGCCAGAATTTAAGCTTTACCCCTCAAAATTGTGCATACAGTGCATTTGCAGGGTTTTTTTGGATTTTTGTTTTGTTTTTTTTTGGGGGGGGGGGCGTCTTTTTGTTTGTTTCCTTCCTAGCATCTTCACTACCCACTGACAGCAGGACAGAAGGTATTAAAAAGGACACGTAGCTCTGTCTGTTACTCACTCGTTCTCTGCAACAACTGAAAAAGCCACATGTGAAAGAAACTACAGCAGCTTTTAGCTGACTCTTCATACTCCCGACATAGGCCCCCTGCTAAACAAACTTCATTTTTTAATGGACTTTGATGGTTTAGGAAGAGCTGCCATGATGTGGGCTACCGGGGAGGGTTACATGTGCCTTTATATCTGTCCTCCGGGGAATCCACACCTGTCCCCCTTGCCCAGCTCCACGACCAAGTGCGAACTGCAACTATTTTGGGAACACTTAAGCCCATCAGAAAAATGAATGGTTCCATTCGCGCTGGCACCACAGCACCGATGTACCCGCTCCAAGCATGTCACTGAGTTCATCACAGAAAACGGTCTCTCCTTCTGCCTTCGATGGCAGGGTTAGGACTGCGCTTGTTCCCCAACCCCCACCCCCACCCCTGCCGAAAATGCGAGTCCGGCACCGACTGGATAACCTCTTCTGCCCCTCGCTCCACCTTACCATAAGTAGATCCAAATCCTTCTAGAAAATCTGAAAGGCATATCCCCATGTATCAGTGGTATAAATAGAACCGCTTCAGCAGGCTCTGGAGGGTGAGTTGCTCCAAGGCGGACTGGGAAGCGGCCTGGCCTTGGCAAGGCTGCACCCTCTAAATAGAAAGATGAGTTTGTTCAGCCTTTGCAGAAGGAAAAATTGCTACCCATCCTAGAGTGCAATGTCCTTGTCCTCTTTACTGGGAGGAAGGTCGAGCAAGGTCTCATTTAGTAAGGGCGCTTCGCCCATTCCACCACCGGGTGGGGAGTTGTGACCCCTGCCTTTCAGCCCCAGGACAGGGACACTCTTAGTCCCACCAGGGAGGTGGGGGTTTGGGGGCTCAGCCCAGCCCCCCCAACCTGGGGCAGGTTCAGTCCGGGAGGAAGAGAACACCCACCACCAGCACCACCAAATTCACTCCCTTCACGAACACCCGAGTGCGCTGTGTGTCACTGAGAGGAACAGCTCCGGCTGCCCTGGCGTTGTGCCTGGCGCGGCCAGGGCCGCCGCCCGGGCCTGTCCCCGGGAGCCCTCCTCCTCCTCCTCCTCCTCCTCCTCCTCCTCCTCCTCCTCCTCCTCCTCCTCCTCCCCGCCTCTCCGCCCTCTCCTCCCGCCGCCAGCTGTCTGGCCCGCGACAGCTGCGCGCCCTCCCACCGCCGGTGGCCCTCTCCGCGGTGGGGGCGGGTCAGCCCTCCGAATCGGGGAGCTCAGGGGTGGGAAGGGAGAGGCGAAGTTCACCGGGGAGCGGGGGTCGCCTTCCTTCCCTTCCTGTGACCGCTTCTCCCATCCTCTCTTGTCCCACCACTGGGACACGGCTCCCTCCTCCCTGTAGCCGCACGTGGGGCTCTGAGGGTCTGAGTAAACCCAAAGAAGGGATGAAATGTGGGAGGCACCCTCCGGAGCGCCCTGTGCGAGCAGAGCGGACAGGGTGGGGAGGCCTCGCGGACAGGTGCAGCTCCGGGAGCGCAGGCGCACACGCGCACCCACTGGCGCTCGCGGTGACCCTCGCCCCACCCCATCCCCTCGGGCGGGCAACTGGGCCGGGTCGGGAGGGGCCGACCGGCCGGGGAGACACTCCATATACGGCCCGGCCCGCGTTACCTGGGCTCGGGCCAGGCCGCTCCTTCTTTGGTCAGCGCAGGGGACCCGGGCGGGGACCCAGGCCGCGAGCCGGCTGGGGGACGGGGCTCCAGTGCCCAACACCCAAATATGGCTCGAGAAGGGGAGCGACATTCCTGCGGGGCGGCGCGGTGGGGGAGCGCCCGCGGGCTATATAAAACCTGAGCGCGAGGACCAGCGGCCACCGCAGCGGACAGCGCCGAGAGAAGCCTCGCTTCCCTCCCGCGGCGACCAGGGCCCGAGCCGGAGAGCAGCAGGTGTAGCCACCCGCCCAGGTAGGGCGGGAGTGGGGGAGGGGGCCGGGGACAGGAGAACAATAGGACAGGGGGACAAGGTGACAGGGCACCACCGAGGGGAGCCTGGAGAACTCCGGGGTAGAACCCAACCGACTCACCCGATCAGCCCCAAGGCCTGCTTTCTGCCCGCCCACCCCGTGGCTGGGTCCTCAGAGCCACACGCGCTTTACAGAGGAGGCCCGAGGCCATCAGCTTTGGGAAACATCTCCAAATTTATCCCCAGCCCCTTTGGGCTCCTTTACCTGGCGTTCCGTATGTGCCGGGTGGATTAGAGGTTTTGCTTTAGTCGTCCCAAGGGCAATGCCTTCCCGAGGCAGGCCGGAGCCCGAGAGCAGCAAGGGCCGCAATTCTCTGGGGTCGCCATCAGGCGAAACGGTGCCTCTGTTCTGAGGTTGGAATGTCGTGGGGGTCCGGAATGGGCCACTCCTCTCTGGACGGAGCACCAAAGCCCTTCCCACGGGCATCTCCTTCGGCCCCCACGCTCGCCCGGCGAGCAGGTATCGCCCGCCTCGACCGCCCAGACGAGGCCGCCGAGGCGCCGAGGCCTGGGGCGCCAGCGCCCGGCTCCTGCGTCAGGTAGCCTGCAGCGAAGGCAGAGGTGTCCGGGCGGACACTGTGCCGGGGTTCCCGGGGTGGAGAAATTCTCCGAGATTCTCCGCAGCGCGGCCCTGAGCCCGGGGAGCGAAGCCCGCCAGGGTGCCCTTGGCCGCTCCCCTGGCCGGCGGCGCGCGGCTCGGGGCTGGGGACGTCCGTCGGTCCCCGGGAAGGGAGGGCGCTCGGGCCGTCGGGGACTCCTGCGCTGTCGCGTCGTGCGTCTCCACGGCCTTCTTCTCCTTTACAGAAACCAGACACCATGTGTGACGAAGACGAGACCACCGCCCTCGTGTGCGACAATGGCTCCGGCCTGGTGAAAGCCGGCTTCGCCGGCGACGACGCCCCTAGGGCCGTGTTCCCTTCCATCGTGGGCCGCCCTCGCCACCAGGTCAGGCTGCCCGTCCGCGGAGGGAGCCGGGCGGAGGTCCCCCCCACTCCCCCCCCCGCGTAGGCCAGCCGCGGTCGCGGGAGTCGCCGTAACGTGGGCGTGGTGTCCCCGCTCCGCAGGGCGTCATGGTGGGTATGGGTCAGAAAGATTCCTACGTGGGCGACGAGGCGCAGAGCAAGAGAGGCATCCTGACCCTGAAGTACCCCATTGAGCACGGCATCATCACCAACTGGGACGACATGGAGAAGATCTGGCACCACACCTTCTACAACGAGCTCCGCGTGGCCCCCGAGGAGCACCCCACCCTGCTCACCGAGGCCCCCCTCAACCCCAAGGCCAACCGCGAGAAGATGACCCAGATCATGTTTGAGACCTTCAACGTGCCCGCCATGTACGTGGCCATCCAGGCCGTGCTGTCCCTCTACGCCTCCGGCCGTACCACCGGTGAGTGCGCGCGGGGCCGCCCCGCTCCCCCGCTCCCGCCCGCCGCGCGCGCCCGCGCCCGGCCTCGGGGGCGCGCGCTCACCCCCGCCGTGTGCCCCGCCCCGCCCCCCGCGCAGGCATCGTGCTCGACTCCGGCGACGGCGTCACCCACAACGTGCCCATCTATGAGGGCTACGCCCTGCCGCACGCCATCATGCGCCTGGACTTGGCCGGCCGCGACCTCACCGACTACCTGATGAAGATCCTCACTGAGCGCGGCTACTCCTTCGTGACCACAGGTGCGCGGCGCTCCGGGCTCCCCGGGCGGGCGGGGTGGCGCGCGGGCCCCGGGGCCCTGCGCTGAGGGCGCCTCTCCTGCCCCTGCCCCCCCACAGCTGAGCGCGAGATCGTGCGCGACATCAAGGAGAAGCTGTGCTACGTGGCCCTGGACTTCGAGAACGAGATGGCGACGGCCGCCTC
Organism: Neofelis nebulosa; assembly: GCF_028018385.1. Taxonomy (NCBI): domain Eukaryota; kingdom Metazoa; phylum Chordata; class Mammalia; order Carnivora; family Felidae; genus Neofelis; species Neofelis nebulosa. The sequence continues at coordinate 929,235 of NC_080794.1, read as the reverse complement.
CTCCTCCTCCCTGGAGAAGAGCTACGAGCTGCCCGACGGACAGGTCATCACCATCGGTAACGAGCGCTTCCGTTGCCCGGAGACGCTCTTCCAGCCCTCCTTCATCGGTGAGTCCCGCTCGCCGGCCTCCCCGGGAGCCCCGGGGCCCCGCCCGGTCCCCGGCTCGCACCCGCCGGCTCACGCTCCTCCCTGCGGCCCCCAGGCATGGAGTCGGCGGGCATCCACGAGACCACCTACAACAGCATCATGAAGTGCGACATCGACATCAGGAAGGACCTGTACGCCAACAACGTCATGTCGGGGGGCACCACCATGTACCCGGGTATCGCTGACCGCATGCAGAAGGAGATCACGGCGCTGGCCCCCAGCACCATGAAGATCAAGGTTGGCGGCGGCCCGCGCCCCCTGCCCGCGGGTGGGCCCCGGGGTGCGGCCCTCGCCGGCCTGACGCGCTCCCTGTCTTACAGATCATCGCCCCGCCTGAGCGCAAGTACTCGGTGTGGATCGGCGGCTCCATCCTGGCCTCGCTGTCCACCTTCCAGCAGATGTGGATCACCAAGCAGGAGTACGACGAGGCTGGCCCCTCCATCGTCCACCGCAAATGCTTCTAGACCCCATTCCACCAACAGCGTGCGAATTCTCCTCAGGACGACAAATCTGCTCAGGTTGCAGGTGGCTGACCTCGAGTCACCGCGCAGCAACTTCGTCTCTAACAACTTGAGTTGCCGCAGCCGCAATCCGACACAATGTTTATAACGTGTACATACATTAACTTATTTACCTCATTTTGTTATTTTTAAAACAAAGCCCTGTGGAAGGAAATGGAAAACTTGAAGCATTAAACTCAGCCATTCTGTCTGTTGCGTAAAGTTGTTCCTTGTGTTTATTTGCCGGGGCGGGGGGAGTCGCAGGGGGCAAGGGAGGAAGAGGGACCCCCACCTTCCTGCGTGACTTTTCACAATACTCGGTATGAGCGCGCTCCTTGCGACGCCTTAGTTAAGTCTTCCCTTGCTCGCGGTCTCCCCCTCTGGATCAGATCCATTCCCAAACACTGGCAGGCCCGCCCCTCTGGTAGGTGGTGAGGCCATCTCTCCCACCGCGGGCTCTGGGGTGGCCGCCGGCGGGCGGGTGGCTCTGGCCAGCGGCCGGCGGCGGGCGCTGTCCACGGTGCTGGCGCCGGGAGCCGCCCCTCAGAGCGCATTTCCGTCCCACCTTAAGGGATCGGCCTTCCCTACTGCATCTGGAGATCTAACTGAAAAAGTGGTGCGCTGCATTTAATGAACCAGCTTTCATCTGCAAGGGAAGGCGGTCACTTCTCTTCCCGACTGGGAAGTCCTTTGCTTGGTGCCAAGGCGACGGAAGTGCCTCTTCCAGGGTGGGGGCTGGGGAGGAGCGCCGCCCAGAGGTGGGAGGAGGGTAAGGGACACATGCGCTTTCCAGAAAGGGCGGCGCGTGCAGGGCTGGGCCGGGCACGGAGGGCAGCCCAGCAAGGAGGGGTCTGCGGCGAGTGGAGCTGAGACTGGCACTGGCACTGGTGCCAGTGGAGCGGGAGTAGTGAAGAGGAGTAAACAAGGAAGAAGGAAGACGACCGCCCTCCTTCCCAGCCACTCGCAATGTTCCAAAAGGCACGAAATATACTAACAGAGTAGGAATTTCTATGGGACAGCACAGCCGTCTTCTTTAAAACAAAAACAGAACTACCTTAATGGCTTCTAGTCAAGATTACCAAGGACGGTGGTACCTAAATAAAATCGATTTTGACTCAGGCAGGTAATAAACTCTTTTGGAGATAGGCTTATAAGTAGAATTAACAATATGCAATGTTATATGCCACATAGCCATGTGTTTATTCATTCTCTCCTTTCCTTTTTGAAAAGGTTCTGAAATCCTTGAGGCCTCTAAGGTGGGAATGACTGCCAAATGCAGAGATCAAGAAAATCAATAACTCGGTAGAATTTAAAATGTTAATAAAACAAGCATATGATACTATGTGTTATTGCCCACCAAGGGTGGATAGATGTTTAAAATGGGCTACATCCTAGTCTCTCAGAGGAATCTAGGTTTTACTGATAACAGTAAATATACATAGGCATACATGATCAAACAAAACACACACACAGCCCGAATAATCATGTAGCCAGCAGCCTGGAAAAAATGTCAGAATTACACGAGTTAGCTAATTGTCATGTTGTTGGTTTTTTAATTTAAAAAAGATTTGTTTCTGAGAGAGAGAGAGAGCGAGCACGAGTGGGAGACAGGCAGAGAGAGAGGGAGACAGAGGGTCCAAAGTGGGCTCTGTGCTGACAGCAGAGAGCCCGATGCTCACGTTAAGTGTTTTTTAACCAAAACCCAACATCACTTAATTAAGACTTCAGTAAGGTGTGTAAGGGGGTAACAACACATTTTCCCGGTGATCATAATCATTACATAGCTCATGATCATTTAGGATTCACAGAAGTTTTCGATATAATCTGGTAACATTTCCTCATGCATTGCCTCTGACATTTCTATGGACAAAACGTGCAGAAACTATCAATTGTGTGGTTTCACTGGGAATGTGCCAAATCTAAAAATTACCTTTCCTTTACTGACACTTCTAACAAACAAATAAACAAACAAACAACAGGCATTTTATTGGCGTTCTGTACTTTCCTATCAGGTCATATTACCTATGTTTGTCCTGAAAGAGAGTGGTGGGTGTGGTGTAATAAAGAATGAGTCTGTTGAGAATATATATCTAGAGCGTATACAAATGTCTGTGCTGGGTGAGGGGAGAAAGAACTATTCCCAGCAGCTCTATGAGTGTCTGTAGTAGTAACAGTCGAAAAGTCCCTGTGTGGTGGCAATACCCTTAGCGCTAGAGTGAATAATGTTACATCTGATTCCCCACCGAAAAGCCATCTCGGGGAATACATTGCTGGAGCAGTGAGAGAATTGAAAGCAACAAAGAATCCACCCCCCCCCACCCCCCGTTGCTTTTGGTGTGTTTCCCTAGACTTGGCAGTAGGCTTATCGGGGATCTTATTTCCTTCTCACAAACCTTGATAAATTGCCACCAATTTGTTTTCGCTGAATCTATGTTACCAGTGTTCTGTCGAAGAAGGAAGGAACAGAGAAGAAAATGGGCAGTGAGTGTGTGTCGGGATTGAAATGAAGGATGAGGGCGCCTGGGAGGCTCGGTCAGTTAAGCGTCTGACCCTGGATTTCGGCTCAGATCACGATGGCACGGTTTTGTGGGTTCGAGCCCCCCCCCGTCAGTCTCCACAGTGTGGAGCCTGCTTGGGATTGTCTGTCTCCCTCTCTGCCTGCCCCTCCCCCGTTCACGCTGTCTCTGTCTCTCTCTCTCAAAATAAATAAATAAACTTAAAAAGATTAAGGCTGAGAGGGAGAATTGAAAGTAGTCAGTACCACGGCACATGCTAGGCTCTATCACTTAAACCTTTGGAAGCTCGAATTAGACCGGGGAATATCAGGGTCCCTCCCAGCTGCATCTGTCCCGTGACCCATCACCCCAGATGTCGTAGAACCCACCAAAGGTTAATAAAATATTTTATTGCCCACGTACCATGTGCAAGGGGTACAGAGAGGGCTAAGATATGGTCCCATCCTTACGCGTTTGGGGCCCTGATCCCCAGGATCACCAGGCACCTTATGCCTTGACTCTGATCACCACGAAGGCTGTTGGAGCCGCTCTGTGGGCTGTGAGGGAGGCCGGCACACGCCGCACTGGGAGCCATCAGATGCTGTGGACGCAGTGGCTGTTTTTGTTGCCTGTTCAGTCAATTGCCACCATGAGGCCGGCTTCCCTCCCATTGTTTTCCGACAAGGCTCGATGGGTTCCAAATATGGTTCTTATGGGGATACACATCCCTCATGGTACTCAAGCAGGTTGTCCTGCCTGTGGTGTTGGGGACACAGAGTAGCACGGCCCCTTACCTGGGGGTGCCTCAGCCCCGAGGGCGGGAGGTGGGGAGGGGCTCATGTCACAGACTGGCACGGCCATGTGGGCATTTGTGTGGTCAGCCTGCCTACCTGACTGCCTCCTTCTCCTCTGCGTCTCGCTTCTGTCACTTTCATTTCCTTCCTGCCCTGCACTGTCCTTTGGAAGGCATCCATTTTAGCACCATGGAGATGTCATAGTTCTTTTGTGTAATTACCGTAAGCCGATGATAAGCCCTGAGACCTCTAAGTGACCCTTCCCCCATTATCAGTTTCTTAATGGCTTATCCTGACGTTGAACAGGTCCTGGGGGTGATTAGTGAGCGAGTAAAAGCTCGGGGAAGGTGCAAAGAGGACATTGGTGGTTCTCATATGTGTCAATAGAATCAGGATTGCCTTTTATGTGATAACGATTGGAGTTTCTTAAGCCTCATCATTGTGCAGAGTTGCTGGTCACCACAGCTGGCCTCAGGAACGGCAGATTATAGCATGGGTCAAGGGACAGCTGTGACACCCTTGGATCCTCATCACACCGTGTCCTCAGTTCCTTCACGGTACCTATGTTGGGCTCTTGTGGCTGCTGTAACAAATCACCACGAAGTAGGTGACTTGGAACAACAGGAATTGCCTTCTTCACGGTTCTGGAAACTACAAGTTCAAGGTCAGGGTGGCGGTGGGGATTGGTTTCTCTCTCCTTGGCTTGTAGATGGCCATCTTCTTCCTGTGTCTTCATTTCATCCTCCCTCTTTCCATGTCTGGGTCCAAATTTCCTCCTTAGAGAACACCAGTTATGTTGGATTTAGTGTCCACCCTAATGCCTTCATTTTAATTTAATTATCTCTTTAAAGACCCCCATCTTCAGGGGCCCCTGCGTGGCTCAGTCCGTTAAGTGTCTGACTTCAGCTCAGGTCATGATCTCACGGTTCATGGGTTCGAGCCCCGCGTCGGGCCCTGTGCTGACCGCTCGGAGCCTGGAGGCTGCTTCGGATTCTGTGTTTCCCTCGCTCTCTGCCCCTCGTCCGCTCACATTCTATCTCTCTCTCTCAAAAATAAACATTAAAAAAAATAAAAATAAAGACACCATCTCCAAATATAGTCACATTCAGAGGTACTGGGTGTGTTAGGACTTCAACATATGAATGCGTGAGGATACACAATTCAGCCCAAAATAGGGAGCAACAATTTGACCCACTATGGTACCTAAGAGGCCCTGTAACAATTAAGTTATATTAACATCAATAATTAATTTTTTTTTAAATTTTCTAATGTTTATTTTTGAGGGAGAGACAGAGTGAGAGCCATTGGAAGGGGAGGGAGAGGAGACACAGAATCCGAAGCAGGCTCCAGGCTCTTAGCTGTCGGCACAGAGCCCGACGCGGGGCTTGAACTCATGAACTGGAGATTCTTACGTGAGTCGAAGTCGGACACTTAACGGAGGGAGCCCCCCAGGTGCCCCTACATTAGTAATTCATTATAATAGGTCCTGCAGCTCTTATGCTAATATTGTGTCTTATGCTATATGAAGCACCTTCAAATGCATGAACTCATTTGAGTTTATAAGGTAGCTAGAGAGTGTGGTTCCACTTTCATAAATGATAAAGGTGAGGTGTCAAGATTGAATGACTTGCCTAAGTTTATAAATTAGGAAAAGGGAGGGGCGCCTGGGTGGCTTAGTTGACTGAGTGTCCGACTCTTGATTTCAGCTCAGGTCCGGATCCCAGGGTCATGGGATCCAGCCCCAAGTTGGGCTCTGCAGTGAGTATGGAGCCTTCTTGGGATTCTCTCTTTCTCTCTCTCTCTCTTTCCCTCTGCCCCTCTCCCCTGCTCTCTCGTTCTCTCAATAAATAAATAGATAAATAAATAAATAAATAAATAAATAAATAAATTAGGAAATGTGGTAGAGCAAAGACTTGAACGTGGAACTCTCGACTCTACTCTTTTATTTTCAATATATAAAACTTGGTGTTTTATATGTATTTCTTATAAACAGCATATGGTTACGTAGTTTTTCCAGCTTGACAATTTTGTCTTTTAATTGAAACACTTGACCCGTGTGGTATCTGATGTAATTGCTGACATATTTGGGTTAAGTCTACCATTTTATTTTGTGCCATTAGATTCGGCTGTTCAAAGTCTAAAATTAATCACTTCTCCCTCCTGCTACAACATGAGACCCTCTGAGGACTGTCATTCCAACAATTTACCTTCCTCCTGACTTGTCATGTATTTTCATTCTATCTTTTTAAACCCGCAGGCGCGCCTGGGTGGCTCAGTCCATTAAGTGTCAGACTTTTGCTCATGTCATGATGTCCCGGTGTTTTGTGAGTTCGAGCCCCACACCCAGCCCTGTGCTGACAGCTCAGAGCCTGGTGCCTGCTTCAGAATCTGTGTCTCCCTCTCTCTCTGTTCCTCCCCTGCTTGCACTCTGTCTCTCTCAAAAATAAAGATTAAAAAAAATTATAACCCCCCAGACATTATCATTTGTTATACATCAGTCATGGCTTTAACTTCCTCAAAGTATTATAATTGTCAGTTTAGATTTACTTGTATATTAATAATTTTCTTTGCCCATTTCTTCCTCTTTATGGATCCTTTCCAAGTGGGGTCGTTTTTTTCTACCTGAAGCACAAAGTCTTTACAATGTCTTTCATGAGACTCTGTTGGTTGCAATATATCTCACTTTTTGTTTGTTTCTCCCTCATTCTTGAAAGATTTTTTTTTTTTCTGAATACAGAATTCCTGGTTGACAGTTACTTCTTTCAGCATATTGAAAATGACATTTCTCTATCTTCTGAGTGCCATTTTTGCTGTCGAGAAGTCAACAGTCATCCTGGGGTTTCTTTGAGGCAATTTGCATTTCCCTCTCCCTGCCTCTCAGTATTTTTATTTTGTTTTGCTTCGTTTTTTTTTTTTTTTAAAGATTTCTCCTTGTCTTTGGTATTCTGCAGTTTCTCTATGATGTACCTAATTGTGGATTTATTTTTTTACTTCCTTAGAATTTATGAGCTTTTTGAATATGTGGATTGGTGTCTTTTCAACAGGTGTGGGAAGTCACCAACCATTATTTTTTTCAAATACTGGCTCCGGTCCCATTTTTTCCCTCCTTTCGTTCTGAAGAATTGATCAATTGGGCTTCACCAAAATTTAAATGCTTGTTCATCAAAGGACACCATTTAAAAAATGAATAGCCAAACCTAATACTGGGAGGAAACATCTGCAAAACATATTTGACAAAGGTGTGATATCCAGGCTATAGAAAGAACCCCTACACTTCAATAACAAACAGATAAAAATGCAATAAAATGGGCAAAATAGTTTGAATAGACACTTCACAAAAGAAGATCTGTAAATGGCTAATAAGATAAGCGCATGATCATACTTGTTAGGATGGCTATAGTAAAAACACACAGAAAACCAACTACAACAGAATAACAAGTGTTGGTAAGAATGTGGAGAAATTGGGACTCTTGATCATTGCTGATAGTACTGCAAAATGGTGTAGCCTCTGTGGAAAACATTATGGCAATTCCCCAAAAAAAAAATTAAAGATAGAATCCAGCGATTTCTATTTCTGGGCACATCCCCAAAGCAATACAAGCAGGGACTCAAAGACGTATTTGCACAACCGCGTTCATAGCGCCATGGTTCACAAGAGTCGCAAGATAGAAGCAGCCCACGTGTCCATTGATGGATGATTGGATACACAAAATATGGTATACGCGTACAATGGAATATTATTCACCCTTAAAAGGGAAGGAAATTCTCACACATTCTACAACATGGAGGAACTCTGAGAGCATTACACTAAGTGAAAGAAAACAGTCCCGTGAAGACAAATAACGTATGATTCCACTTATATGATGTACCTAGTGTAGTCAAATGCATAGAGGAAGAAAGTAAAAGGGTGGTTTCCAGAGACTGGGGGGAGAAGGGAAGGGAGGGTCAGTGTTTAATGGGCACCAAGTTTCAGTTGGGGAAGATGAAAAAGTTCTGGAGATGGATGGTGGTGGGGGTTGCACAATAAGGTGAATGAACTTCATGCCACAGAACCGTACACTGACAGATGGTTCAAATAAAACATTTTATGTTATATATATTTTGCTGTAATTATTGAGGGTGAGCACTGTCCTCAGAGCGGGCTTTTCCTCAAGTCCCTGCCCCCTGGGCACTGTGTTTGCCATACCCTCATCCCAGCCTTGGGCTGAGTGTCTGTATTTTTTCCAAAGGGCATTTTGGGTAATTCCTCCAACTGATCTTCCAACCCACTAATTCTTCCTCTTACTTAATCTATCATGAAGTTCCTTTGTTCACTTTCAAGTCTCTGTTATTAACTTTCTCACTGATAGAAATTTTTAGAAATTGCTTTGTTCTTTTCCAAATCAACGAGGTCATGTTTTTATACTTTCTGTTCCCAGGGGATATTTGTTAGCTTTTCTCTTGCTTCCTTGATGGAGCACGCATAATTTTGTTTCATTTTGCTTTTGGTTTTGGTTTTTCACAACGTGTACCTAATAATCCCGGCAGCTGGAGTCTTGGAGTTTGTTTCTGTTATCCGTTGTTTCGATTCTTGTCCATACTACCTTTTTTCCATGTGTTTTCTTGTTAACAATGCCATGGTCACCGTCCTGAAAGAATTACTGGTAGAATACTTGGAAACAGAATAAAAGTGACTCTCTCCAGAAACGATTTGTATTTGCTTCTGCCAGAGAGCGCCTAGGCTACTAGTAATCTGCAATGATGGTAAAATTCACAGCCTGATGTCTTTTGGTCCTCCCAGGTGATATGGATTGGGACTACGGACACACGTGAGGGCTCGGCTGTGTTCACAATTTCTCTGAAATCCGCACCCCACACCACTACCACCACATGCTCAGTGTCAAGGCCACTTACCCTCAGGGACTTGAGTGTCAGCGCGGGGTAGGGCTTACTTCTGGGTAACTTCTTCACTCCCACCCTGTGGTGTAGCCCTTAGGGGCCCCAGGCTTTACAAAGCTGTTAAACCCCAAGTGCAAGGTAATCAAGATAAACCCTCTCCAGGAAAGAGCTGTTCCTAGAATTGCTGCGTTTCTGGCTTCCCTTAGATTTTGGCCCTAGTAATTCTTTACTATCTTGTCAACTCTTCAGAGCCTGTAAGATTTTTTAAATACTTTATCTGGCTTTTTTTTTTTTTTAAGCTGTTTTCAACAGGAGTGTTGATTCTGAGAATTTAGCCTGCCATGTTCTCTAAAAATAGAACTCAACGTCTCTTACTTCTCAGGCTTGGCTTTAGCCACCTCTGAAAAACAGCACAAACCTCATATACAAGCTTCAGGAATTTTGCCTCAAGTTCTGCTGCCTTATTTTAAGGCTGTTATTTTTTCCTTAGACCTAAAAGTGCTCTGGCTCTGAAATATTCCCCAGGATGACAGGGTACCAGCTGGGAGGCAGAGGTGCCTGGAGCCCTTGCAGCCCCTATGAGAACGTGCCACGTGTCACCAGGGATCAGCTGAACCACGAGAAACAAAACCAAAATGAATGAAGGGCGACGGGGACAAAGGAACTAGGTCAAAGTGATAAGTCATCACAGCAGTTTCTGCAAGGTTGATGTTGATGGGCGATTTTTTCCCCTGCCTTTTTTATGCCTCAATATTTCTTCCAACTTTATTTTTCTTCAGGAAATGCATTATGTCAATATTAAATATAGCCAAGAAGAAAATGAAAAACAAAACAAAACAAACAAACAGAAGAGAAAAGGCCCCCATAGCCCAGTAGCCCTGGTTAGTATTTCCGGCAGCAGGGACAAGTTTGGGCAGATCCATTCACAACCCGGCTGGTGACCAGAGGCTGGGCTCCTGAGACAGATGGAGGAACCTTGGGGTTTGGGCTGGGCAGTGGATCACAGGGCCACTGTGTCATGCAAGAGCCCAAGGCGGCACCTGCTGAAAGGAGCTAAACTTGCTGAGCTCCAGAGCAGTCCTGGGTGAACTTGGCAGACAGCAGTGAGGAAAGAGTCCCTGGGGTCCCAGAGACTGAATTCTAGTCCTGGTTCCAAACGCTTAAAAGGGATGCCTTACATGCTTCACATCTATCTCTGGAAGGTTCTCTGGAACCTGGATTTGCCTCTAATTTTTTAGACTCTAGAGTGTAGTGCCGAGCACACGGGTGGAGAGCAGGATGGCGAGGTGGGGGTGCGGGGGCGTGGGTGTAGAGTCAGGTGCGCTCAGACCACCAGGGACACTGAGGCTTGAATCCGGCGGCCTGGGTCTGCCACCTCAGGGGAGCCCCGTGTTTCTTCCCACACCGCACGGGCACTGGAGGCCAGGAATCTGAAAGCCAGGGTCTCAGGGCCTCTCAAATTCAAGGGACTTCATAGAGGAAGACACTCTGGTCTGGGCCAGGATGAGGGGGAGGACTGTCCTCAGAGGGGGCTCTTCCTCAAGTGTCTGAGCCCCGGGGCACTGTGTTTGCCACACCCTCATCCCAGCCCGGAGCCGAATGTCTCTATTTTTTCCAAAGGGCAATGTGGCCACTGTGAGGCAAACAGATTTGTCCCAGGCCACGGGAGAACACAGGGTCATGGTCCACTGCCAGGGAAGTATCCTTTTCCTCCACCCAACTTCCTGGTTGTCCAAGGAGACAGACGTGGGGGCTGTCCTCATAAGTCTGAGAAATCAAGACATCCCCAACCTAGTCCTGATTCTTTTTTTTTTTTTTTATAATTGCATCTTGCCTTTTTACAAAAGGTTTTATTTATTTTTGAGACAGAGAGTGTGAACCGGGGAGGGGCAGAGGGAAGGGGTGGGGGTGCGGCGCGGGACAGAGGATCTAAAGCAGGCTCCGAGCTGAAACCACGGAGCCCCATGCGGGGCCCAAACTCACAAATTGTGAGATGGTGACCCGAGCTGAAGTCGGACGCTTAACTGACTGAGCCACCGAGGCGCCCCCTGCTCGTTCCTTAGCCCATTTTCCGAAAGGATCCCGAGCGCTGTCACTGTTGCCTGCTTAGGGGCATACCCACCAGTCAGCAATTAATGTGCTGATTCATTCAACAAACACTTACTGAGCACTTCCTGTGTGCCAGGCACGGTGCTAGGGGATAAAAGGGTGAGCCAAAGGACTCAGGGGCTCAGTCCTCAGGGGCCTTACGGGATCAGGGTGAAGGGAGACATGTCCGTTACATAACACAAATCAACGTAAGTCTGTAAATCTGGCACATGCGACGAAAGAGAGGTGCGGCGTGTGACAATACAGAGTGAGCCAAGGGCCACACAGAAGGGTTCAATGAACAAGTGCAGGTGGAGGTACGTCTGAAGGGTCGAGAGAAGTTAGCAGGCCAAGGGCAAAGGAGCAGCTCATTCAAGACCAGGGTGGGGTGGAGGGTGGAGCCCCCAGGCCCCAGGAGGGCCGGGCGAGGCTCGGGTGTAGGGCGGTGCGGGGTGAGGGTGCAGCGGGAGGCGCCCCCAGCTTGAGCAGACCCTCCCTTGCAGAGGATGTAGTTTTTCCTTAATCTAAGAGTGGAAAGCCACTGACGTGTTTTAGGCAGAGACAGAGAGAAAACCGGGCATCACCGGAGGCGGCGGGACGGACGCCACGACGGCTCTCGGGCCCCTGACCCACTTTCACCCACAGTCATGGGAACACGGGAGCCAGTGTGAGCTGTGGCTCGTGCGGCAGCCAGGCAGTTGGCGGTCCCGGAGCAGGAGCGGCAGGTGGGGAGGGCAGGGCGGGCCTGGGGCCTGAGGTGGGGGCGGGGACTGGGGCCTGAGGTGGGGGCGGGGCCTGGCTCCTGAGGTGGGGGCGGGGCCTGGGGCCTGAGATGCGGGTACATTCTGGGTCCTGAGTTGGGGATGGGGCCTGGGTCCTGAGATGGGGGTACATCCTGGGTCCTGAGGTGGGGGTGGGGCCTGGGTCCTGAAGTGGGGGCGGGGACTGGGGCCTGAGGTGGGGGTGGGGCCTGGGGCCTGAGGTGGGATGCCCCTGGGCTGAAGCCTTTTCACTTCCTCCCAGTCTATCCCCACCTTGGAGCTGGCACAGCGGGTCATTAGAACTGGAATGTTCTCCGTAGAAAATCCGGAAAGAGCACACGAGAACGAGAGTTCGTGCTATTTTGGCGTTTCCTCGTCAGGCACTAATGCAGAGGAATCTTAAATGGTAAATGAGCCTTGGGGGAAACCTGCCTCAAATAGCACCGCTCTATCCAGTGTCTGCTCTGAGGACGTTGCTCTGTGCACTGAGGAGGGGAGAGGGGGAGGGAGGGGGCGGAGCAAGATAGGGAAAGGCGAGGTGGGGGGAAGGGGGAAAGGGAGGAAGGGGAGAAGGCAAAGGGGGAAAAGGGATGGGGCCGAGGAGGAGGAGGAGGAGGAGGGGGGGGGAGGGGAGGAGGGCCGCAGCTGTCTGCCCAGCGCCACCGCCTGCCACCCGGTGAGTCACGGTGCCAGCTCCCACCGCCTGCCTCTATTTTTATATCAGCGCCTGCTCATATCTGACTCGTTAAATAAGCCTCCCAACTGGAGGAGGGGAATCTGATGGCAGAGAATGAGGACCGAGGGAATAATGTAGAAGTCTAAATAGGAATTATAAAGCGATCCCTCTCTCTTATTAGGAGATCTTCGCCTTTTTAACAACCAGGCGCTTTAAGCTGCTGCCGCACAGGGGAGGGGAGACCTGGGAGGCCTTGGGCAGCGGCCACACGAATGATCCCAGGATCCCAGCAGCCGGAGCTCTGGCCCCAGAGGGTGGTGGCAGCTGCGGGAGGGGCTGGGGAAGGTGCGCCCATCGCACCTGCCGGTGACACCCAGCACAATAGGCCCCGTCCGCAGCCAGCGGGAAGGCTGTGCCCTCCCACCCAGCAAGCCAGCGGGAGCGCACCGCAGATGGTCACAGACAAATGCGAGAGACTGGGGCTGGCGGTCACATGGGGGAGGGGGCCACCGGCCCGCAAGCCAGGTCACCTTGCGCAAGTAATTCAGCGGCCCCGAGCCTCAGTTCCCTCAGCTGTGAAATGGGGGGGGGGGGGGTTAGTGCGCTCAGCCTCGTGGGGTTGGAGGATTGCAGGGACACCCCGTGTCCGAGTCGGGTGCGCCCAGGGGGCTGCAGGGCCCTGGGCTTCCTCTGGCGGTGTCCGCAGAAGAGCTCTGCTCCCCCGCGCCTGCTAGAGAATGAGTGCTGCTTTCTCTGGGATCTGTGATGGGTAGGTACGCCAGCCTTTCTGAGCAGGGGTCAAGGGCAAGAGGCTCTCTGCCAATGTGTCTTTGAGCCTCTCTGGATTATCTTCCATTTGGAGACTCTCCGGGATGACATTCCTCCTCTGACGTTCGGTTATGTGACGCATCCTGATCAGAGACGTCTGTTTGAGCCCTGCCTTCTGAAGTTCACCTGCTTGCGTCAGATAGTGGGGTGAATATTGATGACGTCAATCCTGGTGCTTTAGAGGTGCTGGGCAGAGGAGAGTTAGAGCTCGCTCTTGCCAGGAAGAACTGGGGGAGCTGGGACCTGTGCGTCCTTTTTGCCATGCTTTGCACCGAAAGCACAGCTAGAACTCACGTGTGTCCGTGTGTCCTTGTGTCCCCAGGATCGACGCCGGTCCCACGGTTCTTTCCCGGCTCCTGGGCCTGGTGAGAAGAGGTGTGAGCATTTCTGGTCTCTCCGTGGCAAGGATCCCCACGTTCAGAGCAAGATCCTGGTGACCCAGGGGCCCAGGACCTGCCTGCGCCCTGAGGCTGCGGGCCAGGTAGGCTGAGCCCCGGACCCAGTGCAGCTCCAGTGCCCCGAGAGTCATGCCTGTAGGAGCAGGTGCCTGGCCGCTGGCACAGTCTTCTCCTTTCAGGGGACCCCCAGAACAGGCAGCTGCCCTCTCCTTCATACACTGCCTGACCCTAGAAGGAAGCCCAGGGACACTGACAAGGAGCCTGTTTTCTCCCCCTTTCTTCTTGTCCAACTAGGCACAGATTTAAACTCAAACTTTATTTTATTTAATTTTTTTTTTACATTTATTTAATTTTGAGAAACAGAGTGAGACAAAGCGTGAGCGGGGGAGGGGCAGAGAGAGAAGGAGACACAATCTGAAGCAGGCTCCAGGCTCTGAGCAAACGGTCAGCACAGAGCCTGACGCGGGGCTCGAACCCACAGACTGTGAGATCATGACCTGAGCCGAAGTCGACTGAGCCATGCAGGCAGCCCTGAACTCAAACCTGAAGGCCAAGAGTGGCCCTGGTAGGCCCTGGGGAACAGTCCAGAGCATCCAGATGCTGCCAGTCAGGCTCCATGCACACGCTGTCCTCTCCTGCCCTGCCCTCCCCTCCCCCTTCCCCTACCTATCTGAGCACTGTGGCAGGAGCCCAGGGCCCCATTCTCCCAGACACAGCCTCAGGTGCCTGGCTCCCACATGCTCACCCCACCGCAAGAAACCCCCCCCCCTTCCCATCCTGTGTGTGGTCATTTTCCCTTTCCTGTGTAGTTCGCGGCCCCAGGGGACATCGCGGCCTGGCTGGAATGGCTGAGACACTCTCCCCCTCAGAAAGGGGCCCCAGGGCCCATGTGGTTCCTCCCTCCAGGGCTGGCTCAGTGAGGGGCTGCCGGGGGAGCAGCAGCAGGCCTTACAGAGTGTCGCCCATCGTGGACTAGAGGGAGGGGACCCTCTCTTGTGGCCAAGGAGCACCCTGCCCAAGAGGAAAGCTAGCCGTAGTCCCATTCTGCCGGTTTGAAAGACGAGGCCCAGAGTCGATCACACAGTCCCAGGCTGTTCTTCCTCCATCACGGGCCCGTCACTTCCCTTGAGCCACGGGACTGCCCCCCCCCCCCCAGAACGCCTTGGCGGAGATTGTGGAGGAGTCTAGGGTAACCCTGGAAACGGGGAGCCGTCAGGCCGCTTCCTGGTGAAAAAGACAAGAGGACACATTCTCTCTTAGATCGCTTCAATCAGAGTCAGTGTTGAGGACCCAGCCGCCCACCTTCCTTAGGCAGGGTTTTAATTTTTCAGTCTTCCTGGTGGCCTGCGCTCCCTGATTTTTCCATGTCGCGGGGTTTGTTATCCTCTGGGAGCTTGGGAGCTGGCTCGGGAGCCTGGGGGCAGGAAGGAGGGTGTGGGGAGCGGGCAGCCTTCCTGGGCTGGGCTCGCTGTGACAGCTCACCCCACATGCCTGCCACGGGCCACATGCCTGCCATTCCCCCTGGCGCGCTCATCCTCTCAATATAGGGCGCTTCTGGCACACCCAGGCAGGGGGCCTCTGGCTCTGGGGCCGGACACCCTGCTGCTTTAGGGCAAGGCCAGTGGGGACAGGCTGGGCCAGGTATCAGCTTTCTTCCTCTCCTTGCATGGCCAGGGCCTGCAGCCTGCCTTCTGATTTGCGTGTATTATTAGGTCCCAGGGACTCCGGCGGCCATGGGTGAGCCTCAGTGGTTGGGGGGGTGGGGAGCGCGATCTGGTCCTGGAGGGAGTTTATCCCTGAACCTGAGCTTGGTTGGGGGTCCCCAGGGCCGCCTCCGGGGAAAATGAAGAAGGTGCCTTTCCTTGTTCCCTTGCTGTGTGCCCCCACCTGCCCCCGAGCTCACACGTGGGCCTGCCTGGCCCCACTGCCCCCTTGTGCCCCCCACCCACCCCGGGGCTTGTTTCTGTAATATAAATTGACCTAGTTTGTGGCTGATCTGGGCTTAATTGCTTTCTCTCTCTGGTAACATATGGGCATGTTTACTAGGGCGGTTAATGTCATGGCTCTACAAGGAGAGTTAATTTGGGAAATGGGGGCCGTACTGCCCCGGAGGGTGCAGGAGGAGGCCCCTCCCAGGGCACAGAGCCCACCCGGCCCCGCGCTCGGGGGTCCCTGAGCTGCCAAGCTTTGGGATGGAGGGATGCACGCAGTTTTGCTTCCTGCCCCAGCCCCCGAACTATTTGACAATGGCTGGTGGCAGCAGACAGGCTGTGTACCTCTGCCACCAGAAGTGACCGGCGTCTTTAGGCGACGGGAGGAGAGGATACGCGCCCCTTTCACTGGCTGCGTTTAGCGGGAGAGAAGCCTGCCCTCTGCCTCTCCAGGGGCTTACAGCCAAGGTCGGGCCTCATGGGCAGGGCGCTTTGATTTTCTGTCTTCCTTCCTTCTTCCCTCCCTTCCTCCCTCACTTCCTTCCTTCTTTCCTCCCTTTGTTCCTTCCTTCCTCCCTCCCTCCTTCCTTCCCTCCTTCTTTCCTTTCTCCCTTCCTCCCTTCCCTCCTTCTTTCCTTCCTCCTTCCCTCCCTCCTTCCTCCCTCACTTCCTCCCTTCCTTCCTTCCTCTCTCTCTTCCCTCCTTCCTCCCTCCTTCCTTCCTCCCTCCCTCCTTTCTTCCTCCCTCCCTTCCTTCTTCCCTTCCTCCCTCCCTCCTTCCTTCCCTCCTTCTTTCCTTTCTCCCTTCCTTCCTTCCCTCCTTCCTCCCTTCCTCCCTCACTTCCTCCCTTCCCTCCTTCTTTCCTCCCTCCCTCCCTCCTTCCCTCCTCCCTCTCTCCTTCCTTCCCTCCCTCCTTTCTTTCTTCCTCCCTTCCTCCCTCCCTTCCTCCCTCACTTCCTCCCCTCCTTCCTTACTTCTTCCCTCCCTCCCTTCCCTCCTTCCTCCCTTCCTCCCTCACTTCCTTCCTTCCCTCCTTCTTTCTTCCCTTTGTTCCTTCCTTCCTTCCCTCCTTCCTTCCCTCCTTCCTTCCTTCCTCCCTCCCTCCTTCCTTCCTCCTTCACTTCCTTCCTTTCTTCCCTCCTCCCTTCCTTCTTTCACTCCTTCCTTCCTCCCTCCCTCCCTCCCTCCCTCCCTCCCTTCCTCCCTTCCCTCCTTCCTCCCTTCCTCCTTCACTTCCTTCCTTTCTTCCTTCCTTCCTTCCTTCCTTCCTTCCTTCCTTCCTTCCTTCCAGGCTGAGTTATCCTGGTTCCCCCGACCTCACTCTGGGACAATTCCTCTATGACTCAGTGCTCCCACCTTGGGCTTTATCTTCTGCATCTGTAAAACAAGGGACAAAATAGTCACCTCCAGGGTCCCTTTCTGTCCTGAAGCTCTGAAGCCAGCCTACAGTTACTGCTCTGGGACACATAGGGCTCCCGAATGCCATCTTGGCCCGTGGTAGTCCTGGGAGATCCTCGGCCCGCCTCCCCTCTAGAAGCTCGGTGCCCTCCCTGGCTGGCACTGCCCCACCTCTAAATGAGTTAATGCAGGGCTTTTCTTGTTTGCAGGGCTGTTCCCCTGCCAACTGAGAACTCCAGTCTCGGGCCAGTCTGCACACTGTGGGGAAAAAAGGCCAATTGTAAAAACTCCCCTCACATAGACGAGGGCGGGGGTGGTGGGCAGTAAATAAGAGAGGTTAAATTCCTCTGCCTGAGCTATGCCCAGGAACTAGGGTGGGAGGGAAGGGGAGAAGAGGAGAGGGGGCAGTGGCAGGAGCTCTGCACGGGGGAGATGATCCCTCTGACACTCAGCTTGGAGCCGGGAAAACTCTCCATGTCTCCAAATCTTTAGGAAAGGCCCACAAAGTGCGTTACTATTAACTGAACTCCAGAATTTTCTTTGGGTTTTAGCAGCTTCCCATGAATGTCCTTTCTGCTCCAGGACCCCACCCAGGGAGCCCTGGTGCATCTAATTATCATGATTTCTTTTTTAGAAAAAAATTTTTAATGTTTATTTATTTTTGAGAGACAGAGAGAGACAGCATGAGCAGGGGAAGGGCAGAGAGAGAAGGAGACACAGACTAGGAAGCAGGCTCCAGGCTCCAAGCCATCAGCACAGACCCCGTCGCGGGGCTCGAACTCACAAACCGTGAGATCATGACCTGAGCCAAAGTCGGACGCTTAACCGACTGAGCCACCCAAGGGGCCACCATAGGGGAGCTCTCAATTTGGGTTTCTCTCATGTTTTTCTCATGATCAGACACACGTTATGAGGAAAGAATATGAAAGAGGCCAAGTGCCCTTTCCATCACATCCTAGAGAGGGACGCATGAGATCCACATGTCATCCTTGGTGGCATTTACCCTCCTCGCGTGGCCAAGGGGGTGTCTGCCAGCTTTCTCCACCCGAAGTGGCTGTTTTGTACTTTCCCTACGGTGTTTTCCGGAACCCAGGCTTAGAGCTTAGAGGAGGGGATGAAGCTCCACCCACAGCCCGGAGTGGAGAGTCTCCCCATATATTGCTTGGAATCTTTCATAAGGAGGGGCTGCCCCTCTTCACTCCTTATTCACAAATTCAGTCGTAATCTACATCCGTGTGGAGACATCTATATTTTATGCTTTGGGCTATGATCCAATGCCACGTTATTTATTTTGCTGTCAAATCATTCTGGCCTTGGCCGTCAGGTGCTCTTTCGGGTTGGCTCCCCTTTCCTCTGGCATCACAAACTGCTGTTCATCAAGCACTTCCTTACTTGCTCCTACTGTGATCTGCTCCAGCCACGTGGTGTATTCCCACCCCCCCCCCCCCCCGGCTCTAGAACCAACCACTTCGCCAAGGAGCCGTGGTGCCTTTTCCTGGGTCTTTAGAAACCAAGATCTGGCGCTGGGGTGCTCGTTGTTCCTGGGGTGTTTGTTCTCGCTTCTAGGCCCTCTGGGTAGGCAGCGCTCGGGAATACTGATGTGTGTGTACGTTAGCCCACGTATACGTACATCTGTAACTGTTTCCACGTATGCGTTTGCATCTATGTGACATATGTGTTAGGTTAAACGTGGCTTCTTACTTGTATCTCTGACTCTAACGGAGTTTTTTTTTTTTTTTTAATTTTTTTTTTCAACGGTTTTTATTTATTTTTGGGACAGAGAGAGACAGAGCATGAACGGGGAAGGGGCAGAGAGAGAGGGAGACACACAGAATTGGAAACAGGCTCCAAGCTCCGAGCCATCAGCCCAGAGCCTGACGCGGGGCTCGAACTCACAGACCGCGAGATCGTGACCTGGCTGAAGTCGGACGCTTAACCGACTGCGCCACCCAGGCGCCCCTCTAACGGAGTTTTAAATGATGCATGATTTGAATGAAGCTGGCTAGCTCAGAGAAAAGTATGGACATGAAAACAAGAGTCTCTATTCCTGAGCTGTAGAGGGAGGATATTGGATTTTGCGCGGGATGGAATGAAGCTTCAAGTCTATCTTCCTTCTTTCTGTGTTTTTTAAAAATTTTTTTTAATGATTTTATTTATTTTTGAGACAGAGACAGACAGAGCATGAGCAGGGGAGGGGCAGAGAGAGAGGAAGACACAGAATCTGAAGCCGGCTCCAGGCTCCGAGCTGTCAGCACAGAGCCCGACGCGGGGCTCGAACCCACAGACTGTGAGATCATGACCTGAGCCGAAGCCGGACGCTCAACCGACTGAGCCACCCAGGCGCCCCAAGCCTATCTTATTTCAATCTTAGGAGACCACACAAGCCCAGCTGACATCTAGCTGACAGAGAGAACATTTAATTGCTTTGTTCACTTTTCAGCCGGTTGTCTGCCATCGCATAGAGACAGATGGAGATAGACTGAAATGACACATCCTCACGTAAAGAAAGTGAAAAGTTCCCTCCTTCCAGAGCCAGCTCTATTAAGGGTAGGAAGACAGTGCTGTCCAAGCAGCTGGGTGTGGGTCCTCTGGGCATGTCTTTCCCCCCTACTGTGCCTGGGGGGGGGACTTGACAATCTTAGATTCCGACACCTTCAGCAGACAAGCTATCCTTGCTCTGAAACTTCTGGATACCCTGGGTAGGTCATTAGGGCCCACAGACCCCCTTGCCTGGGTGGGGAAGCACCACAAGGATCACAAGAAACCTGGTCTTCCCTCCTTTAGGCAAAAGCCAGTCCAGACCAGGCAAGGTTGGCTTTCTGGTTCCCCAGTCTGAAGGTGGCCCAGGCTTTACCGTTATGCTGAGCTCTGCCTTCAACTTTGGGACAGACGGCAGTGACTGGCTGTCAGCCACCATGACCTGTTTAATTTTGGTTTTTTTTTTAATGTTTATTCATTTATTTTTGGGTGGGGGTGTAGAGGAAGGGGCAGAGAGAAAGAGGGAGGGAGGGAATCCTAAGCAGGCTCTGTGCTGTCAGTGCAGAGCCTGATGGGGGGCTCGAACCCACGGACCATGAGATCATGACCTGAGCCAACATCAGGACTGAGCCACCTAGGTCCCCCCCCCCCATGACCTGTTTAAAGGGACTTTGTGGCAGGTGGTGGGGCACAGCTGGCTGCAAGAGCCCCGCTCCCCTTACCAGCTCCCCCTCCTCTGCAGGGGCACGAAGGGCTCCAGCTTCTTGTCTCCCTCTTTAAGTCAGGACAGAGGACCTATCTGAGGGACATGCAGGGCTCATAGGTTCTGGAAGCTTCTAAATTAAAGGGAAAGGAATCTTGGCTTGAAGCACCAAGCATCTTTTTTTTTTTTAATGTTTATTTTTGAGAGAGAGAGAGAGACAGACAGACAGAGCACGAGTGGGGAAGGGCAGAGAGAGAGAGTGAGACAGGGAGACACAGAATCCAAAGCAGGCTCCAGGCTCCGAGCTGTCAGCATACGCCCAACACGGGGCTCGAACTCATGAACCGTGAGATCATGACCTGAGCCGAAGTCAGACGCTTAACCAACTGAGCCACCTGGGCACCCCCTGAAGCGCAGAGAGTCTTTAGAGATGTGACTTGTAAAACAGAGAAAGGCATGATAAGTCTGCCTTCTGCTTTAAACCTCTTAGAGAAGGGCTCACCAGGCCTGGGGGAGAGAACAAGCGAAAGGGAGACATCTGTTTTGCCCTGACAAGCCCACTGTCCCCTGGAGAAGGTGAGATGCGCAAGAAACCACACCAGAGGTAGGAGTCCTGGCCTATGAGACCTCTGTGGGCTCTCCGGAGGCTGTGGGAGCAGGCAGTGGGTGACATTTGGGAGCAGACCCTGAATCTGGAAGCCATGAATCTTAGAGGTCGCTTCCCAGATGTGTGATCTTGGGGCGGTGGGGGGGGGGGGGGGGAGGGAGGGTTCACTTCACCATCCCCAGCCTCCACTTCCTTGTCCATAAACAGAAAAATATTTGCAAGGATATTGTGAGAACTGACGTGGTGATGTCTGTGTAGCCTTGGCTGGTTGTGAAATACCATTCGGTTCCTGGTAGCAGCCATCCCCGCTATTTAAAAGAGAAGGCCAGATTCTCCCCGTTTTGGCTACTGGCTCTCGTGTCAGTTTGATCTATGCCCTCACTGGGATTTTTCGATCACTCCTTTACCTGCTGGCACAAGATACTCCAGGCTGCCCTTGTGTATTTTCTGTCCTAGTCCTAGACTCAGCCATTTCTCCAGGGAGTTTGGGTTCCTTTTATCGGAGAATGGTCTTAGGACGCAGAGTTCTGGGGCTGGCTGTGCTTATTGCTACGTGGGTATCATTGCTTAGAGGGCCTCTCAGCTGGCAGAGCAAGAAAGTATGCACTCTACACCCTGTGTATACACACAACTGAATATCGCTGTATTCGGCAACGCGTATATTAAACGCGTTGCCTAACGCGTTCGTGCGTGAAACGAGTTCGTTCGTGAAACGAGTTCGTGTCTCCAGCTGTAGTACATTACCTGACAAACAGCCAAGTGACCAAGATAATATGCTGATGTGCGTAACCTTGGTGTGATGAAAATGGCCCCTTCCATCTGTGCTCTTCCTCCAAAAAATGCACGACCCCCGTATAATTAGGAGAAAGACGTCAGACGAAATCCCAACCGAAGGGCAGTCTACGAAATACCTGACCAGCACTTCTCAAGACTGTCAAGGTTATCAAAAACGAGGGAAGTCTGAGAAAATGTCACAACTAAGAGGAACCCAAGGAGACCCGAGAATTAAAGGAAATAGGGGATCCTGGAACAGAACAGGGACACTGGATAAAAACTAAGGAAATCTAGGGGCGCCTGGGTGGCTCCATGGATTAAGCGTCTGACTTCAGCTCAGGTCATGATCTCAGGGTTCGTGGGTTCGAGCCCCACGTCGGGCTCTGTGCTGACGGCTCGGAGCCTGGAGCCTCCTTCGGATTCTGTGTCTCCCTCTCTCTCCGCCCCTCCCCCACTCATGCTCTGTCTCTCTCAAAAATGAATAAACGTTAGAAAAAATTTTAAACAAAACAAAAAACTAGGGAAATCTGAAGAATGAACTTTAGTTAATAATAATGTATCAGTGTTAGTTCATTGTAACAAATGTTCCACACTAATTTAAGATGCTAATAACGGGTATTGGGTATGAAGTATATGGGAACCTTCTATACTATCTCCATAACTTCTCTGTAAATCAAAAACTACTTTAAGGGCACCTGGGTGGCTTGGTTGAGCGTCCAATTCTTGATTTCAGCTCAGGTCGGGATCTCACGGTTCATGGGATCGAGCCTTACATCAGACTCTGCGTTGACAGCTCAGAGCCTGCTTGAGATTCTCTCTCTCTAATCTCTCCATCCCTCCCCAGCTCCTGTGCGTGCTCTCTTTCAAGTGTCTCTCAAATAAATAAACCTTAAAAAATACTCTAAAATTCAAAATTTCTTTAAAAAATAAAAGAGAAGGCCAAGGCCACCTGCTCTGGCTGCTTGGGTCATCTTCCAGGATGCCTGCTCCCTTGGGAACGCAACTACAACTTTGTGCCCATCTGTTCTTGCCTCAACTTGTAGCAAACTGGGCTCCTTACCTGTTCCCTTGGAAGCACAAGAGCCTATCATGGGGTGATGGACAGAATAACAGCCCCCAAAGATCTTGCAATCCCAGGACCTGTACCCCCTGTTAGCTTCTATGGCCAAATGAGCCTTCGCAGATGTGAGCAAGGTAAGGATCTTGAGATGGGGAGGGTATCCTGGATTATCCAAAATAGTCACAAGAGTCCTTACAGGAGGGAGGCAGGGGTTCTGAGTGAGAGAAGGAGACGTGATGGTTGAGGGCAGAGACGGGAGTACCACAGGGCCAGAAGGGGACCAAGAGCCAAGGAAAGACGCCTCTGAGGAAATGGAATCTTCCCTTACAGCCTCCAGAAGGAATGCAGACCCGCCAACCCCTTGATTTGAGATCCACTTAGACTTCTGACCTCCAGAAATGCAAGGCGGTAAGTTCATATTGTTCAAGCCACTAAGTTTGGGGTGACTCACTATTAGACAGCCACAATAGGAAATTACAAGGGTCAAGAAAAGTGATCCTTTCTGGGGCTGACTTCCCTCTTCCTGGCACAGGCCAACTTGCCACAAAAGCAAGAGTCCCTGTGGTAAAGGAGGCAAATTTGCCTTAGGATTGGCATCACAAACACCTGCACTGCGTACAGGTGACCCGGGAGTTTGGAACAGCCGAGGGTAATTGACATTGATGCTTACGCTGGGTTTCCACCACCTCCACATTCACAGCAAATTTATCACCTGCAACCGTACTTGATGGAAGCGAACTGGCTTTCCTTTCTTTGAAGTTCTTGCCAACTTCTTTTTGGAAGGCAGTAATTATCTGCCTTTGCTATTTAGGGCATCTTTATTTCCTGAATATCAGGATGAGAACAGTAGTCGGCAGATAAATTCTCTGCAACCTGAAGACTTATTTTCATGCGTTGCTTTTCCTTTCTAAATAATAAAGTGTCTCAAGGGAAAGGCTTCCCCGACTGGGGCATGCGGGTCTGTGTGTGCGCGTGCCTGTGAGGGTGTGGGTTCCATGTATTCGAAACCTCTCCAGAAATAGACGAACCAAACTTTCCATGAGACTGAAGAAGCTTTGAAAACAACAAGCCTACATTATTCTCTGTGCATCATTGCTGGTTTAAGATTGGAGCAGAAATACACCCCTTTAGATGAGGCTCCTCGGCCAGCAGAACGTCCACAAAAACAAGTCTGGGGCGGGCACCTGGGTGGCTCAGTCAGTAAAGCCTCTGACTTTGGCTCAGGTCATGATCTCACAGTTTGTGAGTTCGAGCCCCGTGTAAGGCTCTGTGCTGACAGCTCAGAGCCTGGAGCCTGCTTCAGACACTGTGTCTCCCTCTCTCTCCGCCCCTCCCCCACGTGTGTTCGCTTTCTCTCTCTCTCTCTCTCTCAAAAATAAATAAACATTTAAAAAAAAAAGTGGCATTATGTCACAAATGTAACCAGTGGAAATGCCTAAAGCTACATGTCGCCTACACCGGGAAAATGGCACTTTAGAGTCTGTAAAACAGCACTCGCACACATCATCGAAAACCTGTAATGTAGATGCTATTATTTTCATTTTATAAATAATCACTACTCTTTTGGTCTTTTCTGAGAGCTTGAGACACGGCAGGGGCTGTGCTATGCTTCCTGCCTGGTATAGTGGTTGGGAGCCCTGGATGTGACTCCTAGCTTCCCCCTTTTACCCTCTCCCTTTACCAGCTGAATGGCTTTGCCCACATTGCTTAGCCTCTGTGGCTCAGTTTCCTCCACTGTAGGAGAGAATAACTGTATTTGCCCTCAGGAGATTCCCATGAGACTGACACGAGATGATGTTTGTAAGGGTCTTAGAACGGTGCCCCCCATGGTGGAAGGCCTCACAGCATCCCTTTGAAGCAGGTGTGTGTCCTAAACCCACGTCAGGTGTATCATTTGCCTCACTCTGGGGCCTAGAACTGTGGTTGGATTAGCTTGTGTCATCTGTAGTCTTTGGCTAATGGTCAGTTGATTTTCAACAAAAGGGCCAAGGCAATTCAATGGGGGGAAAGAACAGGCTTTTCAACAATGGTTCTGGGACAACTGGGTATCCATGTATGAAAGAATGAATTTGGACCCCTACCTCACGCCATACACAAAAATTAACTCTACCAGTTTCTTTGTGGATTTTTCTCATCCACCTGCTGTGTAAGGGTCACTCAGCTAGTCCCCACCCTGCCAGAGGGCATTGTTCCATTCATAGCTGTAGACGCAGTGTGTTCATGAGAGGAAGTGAGTTGCCATCTTGAACTGGAAGTCCAAAATTTAAAAATGTGTGCCTCAAACGACACCATCAACAAAGTAAAAAGACAACCCACAGAATGGAAGAAAGTATTTACAATTATATATCTGATAAGGGACAGTTTTGGCCTCAGCTTACCCATAACCAGTGTTGTGGTTGGACTGGCTTTTATGGTTCATAATATTGCAAGATGCGCTTCAGCAACAACCAGCAGGAAGCGATGAAAAAATAGTTTATTACTTCCAACACCTGGAAATTACACAGCATACCTGGGGCCACATAGAAAGTTTGTTGGGGGAGAGAGTGCACAAATCAGGAGTTGTGCTTTTATTGGGATCAAGGGTGGGGGCCTAGGATTTCACAGGCTCACCGTTTGTTGGTAAGTTTAAACCATAAGAGTGGACATGTAAGGTACAGGAAGGGAAGAGACAAGTGACTCAAATGGCCAGTTACCAAAATTAACCAAGATGTCTGAAACAATGGAGCCTCAGTGAAGGGAGGTGACCTGGCTTTTAATCTAATCATCTAATCAGGCTGGCAATATGTTTATTCAAGAGAGTCATCTTTGAAATGGATACTTAAGCCATGAAAGCGAAAGTCAAGCACTTGAATTACAAAAAAGGGAAAAAGCAAACAAACAAACAAACAAGTAGGGCTTGCGCTGCAGGGACTTGTATCCAGAATAGATAAATAACTTAACATTCAACAATAAAAAATAAATCCCCTCATTAAAAACGGGGAAAGGATTTGAATGGATTTTTCTCCCGAAAACAAAACAGCACAAAATCCAACTGCCAGTAAGCACTTGACGCTCAACATCGTTTGTCATTATGGAAATGTAAACCAAAACCACAATGAGATACCACTGCATACCCACTAGGATGTGAATAAAGACAGACAATATCAAGTATTGGCACAGACGTGGGGAAATGGGAACTCATGCGTGGCCGGTGGGAATGTAAAATGGGGTAGCCACTTTGGAAAACAGTTTTGCAGCTCATCAGAAAGTTAAACGTAGCATTGTCCGATGACCCGGAAATTCTGCTCCTTGATTTACATCCAAACGACGCTTAAGCAAATACATGCTCATGAATGGTCATAGCAGCACCATTCATAACAGCCAAAGAGTGAAAATAACCCAACTGGCTATTAACAGATGAATGGATAAACAAAATGTAGTCCATCCATACACGTGGAATATTATTCGGCCACAAAAAAGACTGTAGCACGGACACATGCTCTAATGTACCTGAACTTTGAAAACCTTATTCTAAGCGAAAGAAGCCAGACCCGAAAGGTCACATATTGTATGATCCCATTTATATAAAAATATCCAGGATGAATAAATCCATAAAAACAGAAAGTAGGTGGAGTCCAGGAGCTGGGGGGTGGGGGGGTGGGGAGAGGAGTAATGGGGAGTAATGGAGAGTAATGGGGAGTAGGTATGGGGTTTTGGAGTAACGATAATGTTTTGGAACTAGATAGAGGTGGTGACCGCACACCATTGTGGGTGTACTAAAGGCCACTAACTTGTTCACTAAAACGGTTGATCTGGGGGCGCCTGGCTGGCTCAGTTAAGCGTCCGACTTGGGCTCAGGTCATGATCTCACGGTTCTTGAGTTCGAGCCCCACATCAGGCTCCACGCTGACAGCTCAGAGCCTGGAGCCTGCTTTGGATTCTGTGCCTCCCTCTCTCTCTGCCCCTCCCTCACTCATGATCTGTCTGTCTCCCTCAAAAATAAACATTAACAATTGTTTTTTTTTGTTTTTTTTTGTTTTTTTTTTTATAACATTTTTTATTTATTTTTGGGACAGAGAGAGACAGAGCATGAACGGGGGAGGGGCAGAGAGAGAGGGAGACACAGAATCGGAAACAGGCTCCAGGCTCCGAGCCATCAGCCCAGAGCCTGACGCGGGGCTCGAACTCACGGACCGCGAGATCGTGACCTGGCTGAAGTCGGACGCTTAACCGACTGCGCCACCCAGGCGCCCCAAAAATCAACCTTTTTAAAAACAATTGTTAAGGGGCGCCTGGGTGGCGCAGTCGGTTAAGCGTCCGACTTCAGCCAGGTCACGATCTCGCGGTCCGTGAGTTCGAGCCCCGCGTCAGGCTCTGGGCTGATGGCTCGGAGCCTGGAGCCTGTTTCCGATTCTGTGTCTCCCTCTCTCTCTGCCCCTCCCCCGTTCATGCTCTGTCTCTCTCTGTCCCAAAAATAAATAAAAAACCTTGGAAAAAAAAAAAAAAAAAGGTTGATTTTTATGGAGGTTCCTCAAAAATTAAAGCCAGCACCACTACTGGTGACCCAGCAATTGCACTACTAGGTATTTATCCAAAGGGCGCAAAAATGCTGATTTGAAGGGGCACATACAGCCCAATGTTCACAGCAGCACTATCAACAATAGCCCAAATGTGGAAAGAGCCCAAATGTCCATTGACTGATGAATGGATAAAGATGTGGTATATATATGCGATGGAATACTACTAGGGGATGAAAAAGAATGAAATCTTGCCATTTGCAACAACGTGGATGGAGGGCTTTATGCTAAGAGAAATTAGAGAAAGAATTTTGAGAATTCTTGAGAAAGAATGTGGAATTTGAGAAATACAACAGATGAACATAGGGGAAGGGAAGGAAAACTAAGATAAAAATAGAGAGGGGGGCAATCCATAAGAGACTCTTAAATAGAACAAACGGAGGGTTGCTGGAGGGGAGGGTGGGTTAAATGGGGGAATGGGCACCAAGGAGGGCCCATTTTGAGATGAGCACTGGGTGTCCTATGTAAGAGATGTATCACTGGGTTCTACTCCTGAAGCCAAGACTACACTGTAGGTCGTATGTTAACTAACTTGAATTTAAATTTAAAAAATAATACAACAAGGTGGTTGATTTATGTTATGTTCATTTCATCTCAATAAGAAAAATGAGAAAAAAAAAAGAAAAATTAGGATAGTCATTATTCTTGGCGGATCTAATGCCTGAAAGAGGACTCTGGAGGCATCTGAATTGCTGGAAATGTGACCAGTAGCCCATTTGGTCTTAAGAAAGTTCCATTGCTCACACCAGAGACCTTAGAAGTCAAATCTAAATTCCAAAAGTCGACTCAACTGCCGAATCTTAAAGCAGAATGCAACAGGTAATACTGAGGGACTATTTTACAAGAAAACAGATGGCAAGGAGAATGGACGTGAGTGTTTAATATTGGAAAGATTCCCTCTGCCCTTGTTTATTAACACCATGCTAACTGCTGTAAAATATCCTCCAAAGGAATTTTCGTGGAAATTCCTAAGAGAATTCTAAGAGAATCTAGTCCTGTGCCAGGTTGTTTGTGAGCATGAGTTCGTGCACAGAGAGCCCTCCCGTCACCGTGGTGTGGGAGGAATTCGTGGCGATCTCTATAGCCCCAGGAGGACATTCTGTTTGGATTTGTACTGTGCTCCTGTCATCACAGACTCTAAGAAGGAGCTCGGGGTAGCACAGGCTTCCGTATCTCAGTACAGGAAGCACATGTGGGGGATGCACCTTGCTGGATGGAACCTTCCTACCCCCACCATGTTCCTGCCACTGGGTCACTTCCAGCCCCCCCCCCCATTTTCCTGCCATTGGGTCACTTCTGGGTCCCCCCAACCATGTTCCTGCCACTGGGTCACTTCTGGGTACCCCCCCCCCCGTTTTTCTCCCACTGGGTCACTTCCGGGTCCCCCCCCCCCCCCCGCTGGGTCACTTCTGCCCCCCTCCCCGTTTTTCTCCCACTGGGTCACTTCCAGGTCCCCCCCACCACCACCACCATGTTCCTGCCACTGGGTCACTTCCGGGTCCCCCCCACCATGTTCCTGCCACTGGGTCACTTCTGGTCCTCACATAAGCCCATCTCTTTCCCGCCTTGAGGCCTCAGCTCCTGCTGTCTCTATTTTCTATGGACCCAACTTCCCCAAGGTCTGGGAATGTTGGCTCCTTCCCATCCTTGGGAGAGCGGTTGAAGCACCACCTTGCAGAGAGGCTGTCTCAAGGGGCCGAGACTTTGCGTTAATCAGGTGTGGTAAGGCACGCAGACATGGGGATGACTGTGGAGAAAAAAAGGGTTTTATTCTGGCAATTTCCCAGAAATAGACACCCCAAGCTCTGCAGGGCCACTCAGGAAGCACCAGGTTTTAACAGGACACAGAGGGAGCAAAGGGGAAAATGTGGGCACGAGCCATTATTACGGTTTCTGTGGGAAGGAAAGTGGCTGATTTGAATGGTGTCTGTGGACTCTGGGGCAGGGGCGTCCCTGGCTGTCTTGCCAGGGAGTCGGGCAGGTGGCAGGGATCCTGAGTGTGACAGCCCCATAGAGGAGGAGGTCAGAGGTGTGGGCTCTGGGTCAGTAGGTTCACATCGGAAAAGCACCCCCTTGGGGCAAGTTGTTTACTGTGTGTAGGGGTTGTGTGACCCTGGAAGGGGCAGTCCCTCCAGGTCAGCAAGGCCCCAGGTGTGACAGCATCAGAGCACAGAAAATACAAGACATGGTTACTACGGAAGCCTTCCCAGGATGATAATGCTTATTATATTTCCTACCTTTCTTCCGGTTTGGTCTGTTTCCTTTGCTAAAACGGAAGCTCTGGGGGGGAGGAGCCATGTCTGTCTTCTCTTTCCCCGTGTATCCCCGGTGGCTAAAACTCAGTAGATGCCGGCCACCTGGGTGGCCCAGTTGGTCGAGCGTCCAACTCGTGATTTCCGCTCAGGTCACGATCCCAGCGCGGAGCCTGCGTAAGACTCTCTCTGTCTCCTTCTGCTTCTCTCTTCCACGCACGCTCCTCTCTCTCTATGAAATCGAGAGATTTCTTTTTTTTTTCTTTAAACTTTTATTTATTTTTCAGACAGAGAGAGATACAGCATGAACAGGGGAGGGGCAGAGAGAGAGGGAAACACAGAATCGGAAGCAGGCTCCAGGCTCTGAGCCATCAGCCCAGAGCCCGACGCGGGGCTCAAACCCGCGGACCGGGAGATCGTGACCTGAGCCGAAGTCGGACGCTTAACCGACTGAGCCACCCAGGCGCCCCTGAAATCGAGAGATTTCAAATCAAATGAATCAAATCAAATGAATCAAATAACTAAAATAAAGTAAAACTTAGATGCTCAATAAATAGTGAATTAATGAATACATGAATCAAATTGTGTGGGTGTGGGCAATCTCTGAAATTTTAAGGTCTGTTATGCTAATACCCCAACGGTGCATCTATCTATCTATCTATCTATCTATTTATTTATTTTCATTATTTTCTCTTTAAGTATTTTTTTTTTTGAGAGAGAGACCGTGCAAACAGGGGACGAGCAGAGAGAGAGGGAGGGAGAGAGAGAGAGAGAGAGAGAGAGAGAATCCCAAGCTGGCTCCATTCGGTCAGCGCGGAGCCCAACGCGGGGCTTGAACTCATGAACCACGAGATCATGACCTGAGCCGAAATCAAGAGTTGGAGGCTTAACCGACTGAGCCACCCAGGCGCCCCTGTAATTTTTTCTGTTAATTGGACGGACTGCTCTCAGTTGCTGACTGTTCCAGAATGTTGTCCTGCCCCACAAGCTGTCAGATCTCCCGAATGTTTTGACAAATGTTCCCAGTCATGACTTCAGCGATGGGGGGGCGGGGGGGGGACTGAATGGGATGAAGGTAGGCCAGAACACCTGCCACTCCTGTCCTATTTTCATACCAGCTCCTTTCCCTTTTTTTTTTTCCAGTGGCATTTTTTGCTGCGAAAATGGCAAGACTGTGGGAAGGTTGCACTTTCACTAAAGGGACGTGTCGTCTCCAGCTGAATATTTTCTAGACCAAGCCTTCTAATGGGAAATAATGCTTGTGCTAATTCCTGTAGAATTAACTCCCTGGCCACATAATTCTCCAAACTGGCCTAATGTGCAGCTGGCATGTCCCCAAACGTGGACGAATTCCCTTTGGCTGTGGCGTCAAAGTAGAGGTTTCAAATTAGGCTGTGGAGTCTCCTGGGACGGGAAGGAAATGAGGACTCAAGACAGGTAAGCGGCCAACCCCTAGCTGCAGAAGGGAAGAAAAGAATAAAAAAGTGAAGAGAAGGGGCAGGTGGGTATGTGTGGGCCCCTCTCACACTGGGGTTATGATCACTTTTCTCTTTAGAAATGAGATAGGCAGGGCGCCTGGGTGGCTCAGTCGGTTGAGCGGCTGATTTCGGCTCAGGTCACGATCTCGCGGTCCGTGAGTTCGAGCCCCGCGTCAGGCAGCTCAGAGCCTGGACCCTGTTTCAGATTCTGTGTCTGCATCTCTCTCTGCCACTCCCCCGTTCGTGCTCTGTCTTTCTCTGTCTCAAAAATAAAAATGTTAAATAAAAATGTATCAAAACTCAGATGGATCGGGGGCACCTGGGTGGCTCACTCAGTTGAGTGTCCGACTCTTGGTTTCAGATCAGGTCATGATCCCAGGGTCATGGGATCGAACCCCTCATTGGGCTTCATGCTGAGTGTGGAGACTGCTTAAGGTTCTCTCTCTTAGTCTCCCTCTGCACCTCCCCCCTGCTCATGCGCTTGTGTGCTGTCTCTCTCTCTCTCTCTCTCAAATAAAAAAAAATTAATTAAAAAAACTCAGATGGACTGAAGGGTGGGTAGCGGAATGGGTAGTTGATAAAGCAAGTAGAGTGAAATGTTAGTGATAGACCCCACCCCCACTGTCTCCGCCCAGCTAACCTCTGTAAATGTACGGTGCTCCCCCTTCGTATCATCCCCTCACTTTTAAGGTGAGGTCACAGAGGCCCAGAGAAATTCCACTACTTGCCCAAATCTCACTGCTTCCGTCCTCCCGCCTAGGTTCACGTCACTCTGAGCTCTGCGGCCCCTTCTCCCTTCTCGCCCAACCAGCAAGGGTGCCCTAAGAGCTGCGGAAACCCATCGAGTGCTCTCTCTCAGCCCCGCGCACGGAAAGACACTTGAGGGAAGCAAGTGTCTCATCCCTGGTGACAAGGGCTTTTCCTGCCAGCGTGAAACCCGAAACCCGACGCCAGCCAAGGACGACGGCACGCTAACTGATAATGTGTAAATAACTTCAAATCCACTTCAACTTGCGGTTCAGAAAGGAGCTGCCCTGCAATGAGGGGCCGTGAAACGTGATTACAGCAGAGAAACCAGCCCAGAAATGGGCAAGGAGACGGTTCTCGCAAGCTCGTAGGAAAAGTGGGTGTGCTGTTCAACAAACGGGCGAAGGGTTAGTCCCAAGAGGACAAATTTAGCAAGTAAGCATATTCTACACACACTCCACCAAAAGTAAAGTTCAATGTCACTAGTAAACAAAGAAATACAAACACTGCTTTTTTTCATCTATCACAATTCTTTTTTTTTTTTTTTAATTATTTTTGAGAGACAGAGAGAGACAGCGTGAGCGGGGGAGGGGCAGAGAGAGAGGAAGACCCCGAATCCGAAGCAGGCTCCAGGCTCTGAGCTGTCAGCACAGAGCCCGACGCGGGGCTGGAACTTGATGCATTTTTTTTTAAGTTTATTTATTTATTTTGAGAGAGAGGGAGCCAGAGGTAGGGAAAGACAGAGAGAGAGGGAGAGAGGGAATCCTAAGCAGGCTCCTCACTGTCAGTGGAGATCCCAACACAGGGCTCGATCTCACGAACAGTGAAATCATGACCTCTATGTGAAATCAAGAGTCGGATGCTTAACCAAGTCACCCGGGTGCCCCCCAAAAAGAAAAGCAAAGCTGGATGCATCACGATTCCAGACTTCAAGTTATATTACAAAGCTGTAGGAATCAAAGCAGTATGGTACTGGCACAAAAATAGACCCATAGATCAATAGAACAGAATAGAAAACCCAGAAATAAAGCCACAACTATATGGTCAGTTAATCTTTGACAAAGCAGGAAAGAGTAGCCAATGGGAAAAGGACAGTCTGTTCAACAATCGGTGTTGGGAAAACTGGACAGCAACATGCAAAAGAAAGAAACTGGATCCCTTTCTTACATCATGCACAAAAATAAATTCAAAATGGATCAAAGACCTAAATGTGAGACCTGAAACCACAAAAATCCTAGCAGAGAGAACAGACAGTAACTTCTTTGATATTGGCCAAAGCAATTTTTTTCTAGCTATATGTCTCCTGAGGCAAGGGAAATGAAAGCAGAAATAAGCTATTGGGACCTCATCACAATAAAAAGCTTCTGCACAGTGAAGGAAACAATCAACAAAACTAAAAGGCAGCCCACGGAATGGGAGAAGATATTTGCTAATGACTTACCCGATAAAGGGTTAGTATCCAAAATTTGTAAAGAACTTACAAAACTCAACACCCAAAAAACAAATAATCCAATTAAAAATGGGCAGAAGACACGAACAGACATTTTTCCAAAGAAGACATCCAGATGGCCAACAGACACATGAAAAGATGCTCATCAGAGAAATGCAAATCAAAACTCCTGTGAGATATCACCTCATACCTGTCAGAATGGCTAAAATCAACAACACAAGAGAAAACAGGTGTTGGGCAGGATGTGGTGAAAAAAGGAAATCTCCTGGATTGTCGTTGGGAATGCAAACTGGTGCAGCCACTATGGAAAACAGTATGGAGGTTCCTCAAAAAAATTAAAAATAGAACTACCCCACTGTCCAGCAGTTACATTACTGGGTATACCCAGTATACAAAAACACTAATTCAAAGGGATACGTGCACCCTGATGTTGATTGTGGCATTATCTACAATAGCCAAACTATGAAAGTAGCCCGGGTGTCCATTGACTGATGAATGGATAAAGAAGAAATGGTACACACACACACACACACACACACACACACACACGCTGGAATATTACTCACCCATCAAAAGAACGAAACCTTGCCATTTGCAACAACATGGATGGAACTAGAGAGTATAATGCTAAGTGAAATAGGTCAGTCAGAGGAAGTCAAATACCATATGATTTCATTCATAGGTGGAACTTAAGAAATAAAACAAGTGAGCCAAGGGGAAAAAGAGAGAGACAAACCAAGAAACAGTTCTCTTAACTATGGAGAACAAACTGGTGGTTGAAGAGGGGAGGTGGGAGGGGAATGAGGGGAATAGGGGATGGGGATTAAGGAGTGCCCTTGTCGTGGGGCGCCTGGATGGCTCCATCGGTTAAGGAGCCGACTTCGGCTCAGGTCATGATCTCGCGGTCCGTGAGTTCGAGCCCCGCGTCGGGCTCTGGGCTGACGGCTCGGAGCCTGGAGCCCGTTTCCGATTCCGTGTCTCCCTCTTTCTCTCTGCCCCTCCCCCGTTCATGCTCTGTCTCTCTCGGTCTCAAAAATAAATAAACGTTTAAAAAAATTAAAGAAAAAAAAGGAGTGCGCTTGTCGTGATGAGCACAGGGTGATGTATGGAATTTCTGAATCACCGTATTGTACACCGGAACCTCATATAACACTGTATTGTTAACTAAATGGAATTAAAATAAAAACTTAAAAAAAAAAAGATGTTACATGAACAAAGAGAGAGAGAGAGAGAGAGAGAGAGATTGGGTGTTGTTGGCAAAACAGGCTCAAGTTCCCAACCCAGGAAGTTCTGTCCTCTTGGAGTGGTGGGAAAACAGACTCTTCCAAGTGTGTGTTCGTGTGTGTGCACGCCTGTGCACGTGTGCGTGTGTCTTGTGTGTGTGTGTGTGTGTGTGCAAGCTTGGCATGGATTCCAAGACCCCAGTTTAGAAGTCAAAGACAAGAATATTCTCTCTCAGTTCAGCCTCTCCTGAGGCAGCAAAACTCAGCCTCTTATTGATGAAAGAGTCATAGGGCGGGAAGGAAGTACCAAGAATAGTATTTCAAGATAGTCATTCTTCTCCTTCGTGAAGATCAACGTATGTAGGGGCGTGTGGGTGACTCAGTCGGTTAAGCGTCCAACTTCAGCTCGGGTCATGATCTCACGGTCTGTGAGTTCCAGCCCCGCGTCGGGCTCTGTGCTGACGGCTCGGAGCCTGGAGCCCGCTTCGGATTCTGTGTCTCCCTCTCTCTCTCTGCCCCTCCCCCGCTCATGCTCTGTCTCTCTCTCAAAAATGAATAAACATTAAAAAGAAAAAACCCGGGGCGCCTGGGTGGCGCAGTCGGTTAAGCGTCCGACTTCAGCCAGGTCACGATCTCGCGGTCCGTGAGTTCGAGCCCCGCGTCAGGCTCTGGGCCGATGGCTCGGAGCCTGGAGCCTGTTTCCGATTCTGTGTCTCCCTCTCTCTCTGCCCCTCCCCCGTTCATGCTCTGTCTCTCTCTGTCCCAAAAATAAATAAAAAACGTTGAAAAAAAAAATTTAAAAAAAAAAAAAAAAGAAAAAACCCAGTTCAACAGATGTAATGATTCATGTATCTCAGAGGATGTGCAGAGAATAAGAAAAAAGCTGAAAGAAATAGAATTAAGCCAGCTTCAGCACTATTTCATCTTTTTAAGGGAAGATTACGTGTGTCATTTTTGTGGAAGCCACTTTTCCTTATGGCCCTATGGCCTTCCTGATTGGAGTAGAGGGAAAGAGCGCTCCCCTAGGAGTGGTACTGATTTTGATCATGTCTTTGAGGGACCTGGTTGAGAGATGGACCGGAATGTAAACAAGTGATTCATCCCGTGGAATCCGGCCCTTGGCTCAGCCTCCGTTATCAATGTGTGTGCGGATCGTTTTCCACAGCCAGGGAGGAAAAACACTCTGTACCCTCTCGCAAAATAAAAATAATACAGATACTGTGTCGAGTTTTGGTCCCCAAAGAACCAAATCTTGAGCCTTTCTTGTAAGTCTAGACTCTGGGCAGAAACAACCTCATCCCTGGCTTTCAGAGTTGATGTCTGAGGATGTAACACAATTTGTGGATGGTAACTGTGTGCGGAGTTTTAGTTTTTCCACCATGAAAACACAGACATAACCATGGTCATCTTGTGGCGTCTTTAATGTTAGATACTTGTTTGTTGTTTGTTTTTCTATTATTGGATGAGGTAGTGTTGCTGAAGTCTGACTCCCTTGCCCCTTTTGCATAAACAAACTTCTTTTTGGGGGGGCGCCTGGGTAGCTCAGCCGGTTGAACGTCCAAGCCTTCGTTTCGGCTCAGGTCACAATCCCACGGTTTGTGAGATCGAGCCCTACGTCAGGCTCTGCGCTGACAGTGCAGATTCTCTCTCTCTCCCTCTCTCTCTCCCTCCCTCTCCTCCTCCTCTCTCTCTCTCTCTCAAAATAAACGAATAAATATTTTTTTAAAAGCCTCTTTTTTTGCGTTTGGAACACTTTTCATTTCTAAACCTTCCCTTGACAGATACCATTCGGGAGTCTGATTTCAGTTTTCAAGAAGCCAGGTAACGTGTCCCTCTTTGCGGAGCCACACAGAACATCTGAGTGGCCCCAGGGCCCGGGTGCCTGCTTTGCCACGGCTGCATCCCTGGGCTGAACTCTCCTTCCCCGTGAACTGGTGTCAGGGTCCTTGTCTGCCCAGGCCCGAGGGACAGATATGGCCTCATTGGAAGGATGGGAGCATCGTGGGTCTGCCTCACTTGGTCCCTGTGTATTTCACGAGGTAGAGCTTAATCTCAAAGAAGCCTCTACCCCTGGGACCGTAGGTAGGCAAGGAGGTATTGTGCGAGTCCCGGGGGACTTTGGTGACCTTCACACTATCCGTCACTTGGGGCCACTTGTAGGGCAACCGTGTATTTGGGAGAAAATATTGAGACGCCTGGCCTGATACCGGGACCACATTTGGCAGAGTCTGCATGGGAAACCCAGGAAGCCGTCCAGGGAGGCGTCTTAGCTCCGGTGGGAAGCCATCACATCAGTGTGTCTCTGGTTCATTGTCAAAGCCCTGGGTTCCTAAGGGCCCTGCCTCGGCACCCATGGTCGTCTGGCGTGTCTTTGCCTTAATTGAAAGAGCCTTTTCCCAATGGAAGGATTTACTAGCAGAGCACACGCCGTGTCCCTGTGTCACCTCCAGGGTGAGAACCCGAGTGCTGAAATCACCCACATGTGCCCCGTTCGGCTCGGGGGAAGGAGAAGAGCTGCTCACAGCTTGGGAAGGTGCGGACCGAGGTGTCTTTCCTGTGAAGCAGCTGCTGCTCGGCTAGTGGTGTGGATGCTTTCTGGTAACCTGG
This sequence comes from Neofelis nebulosa, assembly GCF_028018385.1. NCBI lineage: Eukaryota > Metazoa > Chordata > Mammalia > Carnivora > Felidae > Neofelis > Neofelis nebulosa. Next base: position 892,406 of record NC_080794.1, on the reverse strand, counting down.
TAACCACCTGTGTTTTGGTCTATCGATTAGACTCCTCCTTTCCTCCCTGCGCTGTCAGTCACACTGCTGTGTGTCACCCGTCCCCCTCCCTCCCCCCCCCCCCCCCAAAACAGGGACCCGGCACATGAGCCAGCTTGAGCCAAGTTGGAAACAGCGGCTAGTCCTGGATGAGCAGGTGATCCAAACCCGTCCAATGAGAGTCCTTGCCTAGACCGGTCTGTGGTGTTCAGAGAGGGACGCTGGCTTCTTCTGGGCCTGGGGATGCCAAACAGGTGGGGTGGGGGGAGGGATCCAGGAAGCTGTGGCCCTGGGGTGGGGGCTGGGGGAGGGAGAGTCAGGTGGCGATGCTCAGACTCCATCTGGGGACCGGGCTCCTACGCCTCAGTGCGTCCTCCCTGCTGGGGTCTACAGATGCCTCCCCACTGGTGTTTGTTTGGCTTGAACCGCTTCGATTTGGGTTTCTGTCACTTTCAACCAAAAGAGTCCGGGCCAAGAGTCTCGTCCTGAGGCAGTTGCCCGGGTGGTCAAAGGCACAGATTGCAGCTTTAGGCTTCCTCAGTCCGGATCTTGGTCCCGCTTCTCGAGATGGGTAGCTGGCCGGCACTGAGGCACCCTAGCCTGTCTCCTTGGCCGGAAGATGGGCCAGCGTCTCTGCTTTAGCTCCGGAGCCCCTTTCCCGAGCCACGGGACACACTGTGCAGCGTTCGTGATGGCCTCTCACAAAATGACCGTATGCCGGCGTTCACGATGTGCAAGTCCTCGCGGGAAGCGTCAGGGGTTCCTTCACTTATTTATGCCGACAGTGTCTTGTTCTAAAAGGGATTTATGCCTTTGTGATAGCTGCCGCAAGATTCTGAAAGATGAAATGGAAATGAGTGAAGAAATTGGGGCATCGAGGGTTGGGAAGCTAAGGTAAACCTAGGAGTGAGATTAGTTAGCCAGGCAGGTTCAGATGAACCAGAAATATAATTCTTTTTTTTTTTTTTTAATGTTTATTTATTTTTGAGACAGAGAGAGACAGAGCATGAACGGGGGAGGGACAGAGAGAGAGGGAGGCACAGAATCCGAAGCAGGCTCCGGGCTCTGAGTCGTCAGCCCAGAGCCCGACGCGGGGCTCGAACTCACAGAGCGTGAGATCGTGACCTGAGCCAAAGTCGGACGCTCAACCGACTGAGCCACCCAGGCGCCCCCAGAAGTGTAATTCTGAGCTCACCAGCAGCTTATGCGAAGAGGGAGCTGCGAGCAGGTATAGGACTCTCGTGTCTTCATCCTGATGTTTTCACATCTTGGGGCCTCGATGACCTAGTGAAGGCCCTGCCTGCCCCAGGCCCCCAAACCCGCCGAGATTATTCAAACTAGCCAATCCCAAACCTGCTTACCCTGCCTCAGTGGAAGCCACCAGGAAGGCTCCGGGCGACGGAACGTCACCTGCGCTCCGTCCACCGCCTCACTGACCTGGTGTTCCCTCATTTCTAGTTTTAATCCATGGGTATAAAAACTGCTTCCTTCGTGACAGATATTTCCACGTCTGTGTATCTTATCACACCCGCGTACAGCAAATCCCTGGCAGGTTCTGCAGCAGTGACTCAGGGTGTCCGTGGTATCCAGTGAGAAAGAGAAGTGCAATTATTCAGTAAAGCGAGGCCAAAGGCAGTTGTCTCCGGTAGCCCTCTTAAAGAGGACGTTGCGTCCTGGACTGAGCAAAGTCCTCAAAGACAAATGCATAATTTGAGAGGAGGCTTTCAGCGGCAAGTAAGGACACTGGCTGAAATAGGCTTAAAGACCACAGTTCAGGGGCGCCTGGGTGGCGCAGTCGGTTAAGCGTCCGACTTCAGCCAGGTCACGATCTCGCGGTCTGTGAGTTCGAGCCCCGCGTCAGGCTCTGGGCTGATGGCTCGGAGCCTGGAGCCTGTTTCCGGTTCTGTGTCTCCCTCTCTCTCTGCCCCTCCCCCGTTCATGCTATGTCTCTCTCTGTCCCAAAAATAAATAAAAAACGTTGAAAAAAAAAATTTAAAAAAAAAGACCACAGTTCAGAGGTGAGAGCGGTGCCATGGAATTTAGAGCCTCAGGAGAGGCTGGTTTCTTTGTGATTCTTTTTTTTTGTTGTTGTTGTTGTTTCATCCCTGAGCGCTCTCTGAGACACGAAAAGTTCCATTTGTCTTGATGTGGTAGGAAAACATTTCGAAATATTAGCTGCTCGTTTAAAAAAATTTTTTTTAACGTTTATTTTTGAGGGAGAGACAGAGGGTGAGTGGGGGAGGGGCAGAGAGAGACGAGAATCGGGAGAGGGCTCCAGGCTCTATAGGTGGGGCTCGAACTCATGAACCGTGAGGGCCTGACCTGAGCCAAAGTCAGATGCTTAACCGACTGAGCCACCCAGGTGCCCCTTTAAAAGGCTGCTCATTTTTATTCTTGGTATTCCTTTGTATCCCATGGCCCTTCTTTCCAACATTAGAGGCCAAGTTCAGAGTCAGAAAACAATCAAATTCTTAGCCTTGACACTAAAGAAAATAGGCTTGTGAGGACCAGAGAGAAGTAATGTCTTGAAAACTGAGGATTTCAATTGGCAAGAGCCGGGCTTTAAGGGAGATCAAAGGTCTCAGAACTGAAGAGCTGTTTGAAGTTTGCCTATAAATGACAGGAAGACGCTTGCAAGTGACATTTGGGAGAACGCTTACCTATAGCTTATTTTCTTCACCACAGAATGAGGACAGGCAAGCTCTTTGGGGCTGCAGGAAAAGAGGTTTTCCAAGTTTCGGATGGTAGGGTAGTGGGGAGGCCACCTATGCCGTCAGTTTCAGAGAAGAAACTCTGTGGCAGGCACACCCAGGCTGAATGAGCCATGATCATGACCCCTCGATATGTTGATAATGACCCCCGAGCCCTGGGACGTGGCCAGCACGAACCAGAGCGTGGAGCAGGATCTAAGTGGGGTCTTCAGGGGGGTGAGGTGGTCAGGCTGGATCCGGGAAAGGTCCTGAGACCCCCGGAGGTCCCCACAAGTGCTGAGAGAGCTGGGGGTCCTGGGGAGGAGGTTGTGGCTCCTTGCAGAGCTGGAAAGGACGCACAGTTGTGGGAATGAGGTCCCCACAGAAGGGCCACGTGGGCACAGGTGGACTGAGCTCAGCACCTCCTCATCAGCACTCACCTGAGTCCCCCCAGGGCCTTGCCACATCCCCAGGGGAGAGGAGGGCAGAAACATCCGATTTTAAGTCGTAAACTGACTTCACAGTCATTAACGAAATTTACCTGGAAATAACAAGATTCTTTTTGCTCTTGGGAGAAAACAGGGACTCAAGAAAAAGTATAGCATGGTTATAGAAAATACGGTTTCGGTTTTGCACAGCTGAGCTAGCTGCCAAGTTCTAGGGAAACGCTCTCTCTCTCTGTGGGGTATTTTGGTATTTAGTATCTCAGCGGTTGTTTCACTCCCAGCTAATACCCAGTTATTATGACCTTTTTTTAATGTTTATTTATTTTTGAGAGAGAGAGAGCATGGGGGTGGGGGGAAGGGACAGTGAGGGGGACAGAGGATCCCAAGCGGGCTCTTTGCTGACAGCAGACAGCCTGATGTGGGGCTTGAACTCACGAACTGAGAGATTATGACCTGAACTGAAGTCAGACGCTTAACCAACCAACCCACCCAGGCGTTGCTGGCTATTACTGATTATTAACATGAGTCTCAAATTTTCTCTGTCTATATTTTCTTGATTTTGTTATTTTTCGATAATGAGCATTATTGCAATGGTATTTATTCATTCAATAAGCACTATTGAGGACTTCTAGACAGCTAAAGCATTGTGCCCCAGTTTGGATCAGGTTCAGTTGTGAGTAAGAGACACAAAATAACAGTGGCTTAAATAAGATAAAATGGCTTTCTCTTTCCTCTGAAAGCCTGAGGATAGACCATCCAGGACTGGAATTGTGGCTCTACTCCACAAAGTTCTCAGACACCCAGGGCCATCTCTCTTGCTTCGCGTGGTTTTAATTTGCATCATCAATGATGCAAATGTGGTCCAATGTGGCTGCACAGGTCCGGTTGTCACACACACATTCCAGCTAGCAGGAAGGAGGGAGGCAAAGGACGTGACTAGCTGTCTTACGGAAAGCCCCTGGAAGCTGCTATTTAGTGCTTCATTGGTCAAAACTTGGCCAAAATGCATCGCTTCAAGGGTAACCCAGAAAAGTCATTTTTATTCTGAGCGGCCCTGTGCTCAACTAAAATGTGGGCATTCCATAAAGGTGTAAGAAAGGAGAATGGTTTGGGGGGCGGATAACGGGCACAGTTCTTTAGGGATGCTTTATTTATGTCTATCCAATTCAGCAAACATTTATTGAGCAATTATTAGGAGCCAGGTACTGGCGGGACAGGTCCTGGAAGTGTCCTCCCTGGCGAGCCCTTATCCTCTCCTTGCTGTGCTCCCTCTGATGAGGCAATCATTTCCTCTCCTCCTTCGGATCTGATTTGGCTTTGCAGAGATAGAACTAAAAAATATGTATATATTTTTTTATTTATTTATTTTTTGCGGGGCCCCTGAGTGGCTGTCAGTGGAGCGTCTGTCCGACTTCAGCTCAGGGCATGATCTCATGGTTTGTCGGTTCGAGCCCCGCATCGGGCTCCCTGCTGTCGGCACAGAGCCCACTTCAGATCCTCTGTCCCCGCCCCCTCTCTGCCCCTCCCCTGCTCATGCTCTCTCAAAAATAAATAAAACATTTAAAAAATAATGAGAACAAAAGTTTTTTTTTTTCTGCTAGCCCTATCGCCCCGATGTTGAACTCTGATAGGTAAGTGATTCTGTTTTACCCGCCTGATGCTTTGATTCTTTATGAAGAATCCCCTAGCCTCCATTTAAATTACCTCCAGGCCTTGAGGGTGAATCATCAGTATTAAATCTCTCAGACTCAGAGTCACAGACTCTTAAAGCTAGAAGGGTCTCAGGGAGCGCCGAGCCCGAAGCCTTCTGTAGACACAGGAGGACCCGTCAAGCCCAGAGGCGGGCAGAAGCTTGCCGGGGCTCTCAGGTGCCCGGGGTTCGCGGCCCTCCAGCCCCCACTGCCTCCCTCCACCGATGGCTCCTGGCAGAGAGCAGCACGCTGGGCAATCCCAGGCCTCAGTCACACGTCACCCAGGCAGTGCTGGGGGAGGAGGTCGTAACTGACTGACGTAACAGTAACTGACGCTTCATCCTGTTCCTTAATCCCCAGGTGACCTGTCCCAGTTCTGCAGATGCGCATTTCTGAGCCCTGCATGAGGGAAAACTCAGATTTGGATTTGTATCCTCTTGCTCCCCGGGCCCCTCCCCCACCTCTCCCTGCTCCTCCCTCCCAGCCGCCTCATTGTCACCCCTGCAGCCCTTGCCTACCAGTGCTTGCTACCGCTGGGTGCAGGGGGAGGGCCAGGGTGGCTCGGCACCCTGCCCATCGCAACCTCTCCCGGGGAGGCCCCCACCTGTGACTTGTTGTCCTGGAAGTGACACTCCCAAGTCATAAGTGATGGAGTGTATGGAGGCAGGATTATCCCTCTACTAGGGATAATGACTTGGATGCCAGTGACCTCTCTTGAGTGGGACGGAAGGGCTGAAGTTAGGCCCCGGGGCGCTGGGGATCAGCCCGGCCCTGACACACTGGGGGAGGCGGTCTCAGAGGTGCCCCGGCCTCTCCCCTGCCCCCTGCCAGGGGACAGGGTGCTAACTGCCAGTCATACCACCTCCCGCCTTCATGTCCCAGCAGAGGGAATGGGGTGGAGTGAGGGATGGGGTGAGGCTTCCTTGATGGGGCGGGGTGGGGGGAGGGGAGAGCCTGCCAGACCAGAGGCAGGACCCTGGTGGGATCTGAAGGGACAGAGCAGCCCCACCAGAGAGAGCATCACCCAGAGAGAGAGCCACTACCCTCAGCCTCCTTTGCCAACGGGGGTCACCCCCCCCACCCCCACTCCCCGGCGAGCCTGGCTCCTGGTCCCTCCCTGGCCCCTTCCCTGCAGCACCGTCCCTGGTCCCTGTCCCCAAAGTGGTGTCTAGCGGGTCAGGAGGCAAGAGCAGAAGCGCAGCCACCCTACCCACCAGCCAGCTCCCTGGGCACCACTGGGGCCTCCGGCCTGAATCCTGGGGCGCTGCAGCCGGCGGCCAGAGCTGTGCCCTCCGTGTGCCAGCACAAGACATGTACAGATGGGGCGGCGGAACAGGTCAGGAAATGAAGAGTAAGGGAGCATCGCAATCCCACAGATACAAAACCAGCCCCCTGCCTGCCTCTCCCTGGGGAAACGGATCCCGGTTCATCTCACTCAGGAGCTTGGCATCTGGCCTGGGGTGAGTTGGGGCTCTCTGAGCCCTCTGGTCTGGACCCTCCTTCAATGCACCGGGTGGGGGGTGGGGCACACATGTCCCTGAATGGGGGGGGGAAGGGTGGTGTCTCATCTGTTCCACCAGGAGGCAGCGAGGTGATAGGAGCCCCCCCTCCCCCCCCCCCCCGCCTTCTCCCCCCTGCTTTGTTGCCGCCGCATCTGTCTCTTGTGCAGGTCAGAATTCCTCGCAGAAAATCTAACGAAAGGAGAAAAGCACATTTTCAAGCCCGAACAAGAAAGATGCTTCCCGGAAGTTATGACGTCATTGCATCTGGGGGCACTGCGCTTTTGTGGTGAAGAAAAAGGATGGTTAGTATTCCTGTTAGATGCAGACTGGTGGGTGGGTGGGTGGGCGGGTGGCCAATTTCTCGCGCATCATCCTAAGTGGAAGGCGTAGCTGCTTCTCCGCCCAGCTATTCTCCTGGAGTTCATTTGCAAAAAAACTTGCTCTGAGTTTTCCTACAGGAAAAGAACGTAGCCTATTATTTTATGAGAAGGGGAAACACAGGCCACAAATCCCTGGTCCTCTTGGCCCTCGTCTACCACACCCTTCCCGATCCCTGGCCACGTGGCTGCCCGGGAGGAACCCGCTGGTCGATGCTCACCCCCACAGGACGGCATGAAACATTTCCCTGACTCCCAGCCCGCTTACGGGTAATGTTTTCAGGGCACAGACGAGAGTGGGGTGAAGCGTGTTTCCAGGTCCCGCTCCCCAACAGACCCGTCCTAATCTGGCGCCTTTTGGATGCGATGGGAGTGACATCATAGGTCCGGCTACAAAAATGGCCCCAGGTCGCCCGTAGACTGAGCCCCCCAAAATTGTAGAGCCAGAGGTCTGTTGGGCCACCTGTCAGATGGACCCTTAAGGCCACAGACACAGCCTCAGTGGGGTTCCCCCTGGAGCATATACTCCTACTGTTTCTTCCTCTGTTTCCCAATCCTTATCAGAAACCTCAGGGTCTCAGGTCAGGGGAGGGCTGTGGGGAGGTGGGATTAGACTTGGTCAGTGAATCTTTTTTTTTTTTTTTTTTTTTAATTTTTTCAATGTTTATTTATTTTTGAGAGAGAGAGAGAGAGAGAGAGAGCACGGGGGAGGGGTAGAGCGAGAGGGAGACACAGAATCCAAAGCAGGCTCCAGGCTCTGAGCTGTCAGCACAGAGCCTGACGCGGGGCTCAAACTCACGGACCGTGGGATCATGACCTGAGCCGAAGTCAGACGCTTAACGGACTGAACCACCCAGGCGCCCCAGCCTGTGTTTTCTTTTTTATGCTACGTGAGAATATCACGCATTACAGAGCCACGGCCTTTGGTCTTTGAGTGAGCTCGCGCTTGAGGAAAAGTGTTCGATATTCCAGAGACGGTACCTGTTCCTTCCTCGCCCGCGTGAGTCAGGAATCCTTGTCTCTGGCAGACGGAATGTACACCATCTCCTTGACTGAGAATTCTACTCTGGAAATAAACACATTTGTACACCTGACTTGGATCCTCTGTTCCCCTCTCTCTGCCCCTCCCCTGCTTGCCTGCTCTCTCTCAAAAATAAACACTTTCTGGGGCACCTGGGTGGCTCGGTGGCTCGGTCAGTTAAGCGTCTGACTTCGGCTCAGGTCATGATCTTGCGGTCCGTGAGTTCGAGCCCCGCGTTGGGCTCTGTGCTGATGGCTCAGAGCCTGGAGCCTGTTTCAGATTCTGTGTCTCCCTCTCTCTCTGCCCCTCCCCCGTTCATGCTCTGTCTCTCTCTGTCTCAAAAATAAATAAACGTTAAAAAAAGTTAAAAAAAAATAAACATTTTCCAGGGGCACCTGGGTGGCTCAGTTGGTGGTGTCCGACTTCAGCTCAGGTCATGATCTCGCGGTCTGCGAGTTCGAGCCCCGCGTCGGGCCCTGTGCTGACCGCTCGGAGCCTGGAGCCTGCTTCGGATTCTGTGTCTCCCTCTCTCTCTCTGCCCCTCCCCCACTTGCACTCTGATTCTCTCTCTCTCTCAAAAAAATTGAATAAATAAATAAGCATTTGTTTTTAACCAAGATGCCGATTCGAATTCAGTAGATCTGAGATGGTCAGAGATTCTGGCTTATAACCAGGTCCCTGGTGATGCGAGGCCGCCGGCCTGTTCCACGGAGGGAAGGCGGTGTCTCCCCATGTGTGGTCCTCAGGCCGTCTGCATCGGAGTCCCTGGAAGCACCTGGGCTCCCCTACAGCCAGAATCTAGGGGAGGACCCCCCGGCACCCGCAGTTCAGTAAAAGCCCCAGACGACTCCGGTGCAGACGGACGCCGGTGAGCAGCTGCTGTAGGGACGAGAAACACGGTCACTCGTGGCAGAGCCGAGGTTGCAATGGCCCATGGGCTTGTGCCGCTGCCGTGTGTGATGGTGTGCTCCTTCTGTGCCCCCAAGTTTTGGCCTCCTGACTCCCCAGAATAGATCTGCTTCATGGGATGGCTACCGTAATTAGCCAATAAGGTCAGATCTGGGTGTAAAGAGGCCCTAGGGGGAACTGGGGCCTGAAGGAAAAATGACTCAGGAGAGCATCGGAGCTGGGGCAGGATGGGGAAGGACCCTCACCCTGCTTTGTTTCATGGAGCCTCCCCTGTACCTCCAGCACTCGGCCCAGAGCAACCACCTGGGCAGGCAAGGAGGCCAGGGGACCCACGGGAACCGTGCACAGCCGGCAGGCCTGAGTCCGGATGCCGACAGGAGATGCAGCCTTGGGGGCTGGGCCAGCCCTGCGGGTCCCCCATAAAGCACTGCCGAGAAATGCAGGCCAGCCCGGCACACGCTGCCCCTGCCCCAGCCCCCAGCAGGACCCATGCTGGGTGCTTTGCATCCACGCTCGGTGCCCCGCCCCCCGCCTTCTCCCTCTCCCCCTTCATCCCTGGAATACGTGGGGCGCAGCTGCTAAATGTTGAGTGGGCACTAAAGAGAGAAGAGCCAGCAGAGGTCACAGAGTATGGGCCGACACAGACAGCTGAGCAAGCTCCTAGATCCGCTGTGATGAGTGCGGCAAGGGTGGTGGGGTTGTGTGCTGCGGTGCAGGGGGAGGCGGCTGCTGGAAGCGGCAGTTGCCCGGAGTCAGCTCTGGAAGCTGGACAGTTTGATATTCTAAGGCGGAAGGTCTTTCCACCCGTAAGCAGCACGGCACCGGGGCACTTAGGCTGAGCGAGGGCTAGGGGAAGATGAGGCCAGAGAGGCAGGCAAGGGCCAGATCAGGAAAGGCTTTCTGAGTCCTGCCAAGGAGGCTGGCTTTTCTTCTCGCAGGAGCCCCCCATCCGGTCATCAGCAGGGGAGCCTTGAGTGAGGTCCCCGAGGCGGCGGCGGCCGTGAGGAGGAGATCCTGGAGAAAGCATGCACGGCTGACCGCCTTGGAAAGAAGGGCCGTGTTGGTGAATCCGTCCTGCGCTTGAACTAGTAGAGATTTTGGCAGACTGAAGTGCCCGTCACGGGTCAGTTTTTCTCTTACTGCCCTTCGAACCCCATTTGAAAAAAAGATATTGGTGCCCCGGATAGATCTGTTCAGTGAGGACAAAGAGGCCGTCCATCCACCACGAAGAGGGAAATGTTAGCAGTGGTGGCGCCCAGCCCTCAGTTCATTTGCAAACAATTGACAGGGAAAATACTCCCCGAGGTCAGAGAAATGGTTAGTATAGTCATGACTAAAGAAAACAGAAAAAAAACTGACCTTAAAAAATCCCAATAGGAAAGCAGGCAACGGGCATGTACAAACAAATCATAATTATACATATTGTTTTATTTTAGAGAGAGAGAGAGAGAGAGTGCATGAGTGGGGGAGAGAGGCAGAGAGAGAGAGAGAGAGAGAGAGAAACAGAGAATCCCAAGCAGGCTCCACACTCAGCACAGAGCCCGACGCGGGTCTTGATCCCATGACCCTGGGATCACGACCTGAGCCCAAATCAAGTGTCAGATGCTCAGTCAACTAAGCCACCCAGGTGGCCCCCCCGAAACAAATCACGATTTAAGATACATATTCTGTAGAAGCACGAAGGACATAAAATAAACACACAAACCAAAACACGTGAAAAATGTTTAACACTGTTCGTGATCAAAGTCACGGCCACGTAGGCACTGAGAGTTGGCGCTCTTCGCGTATCAAATTGGCGATATTTAAGGAGCTAACACGCAACTCTGGACTGAGAAGACTTAGTGGTGTGGGCAGCCTCCCAGCCATCCCGGTGGGGGGGGGGGAGGGGGGGAGGGAAACGGGGAAACTTTTCCGCAAGCAATTTAGACAATTAAACCCCAAAGCCATAACAGTGCCCTGTCTGTGATTTTACTTCCAGGAATCTATCTTAAGGGAATAATGAACGAGGCTGCAGGGATGGATGTACAAGGACACCGTAGTGCTATTTATGATAAGCCTAAATTGGAAGAGGTAAGTCATGGATCGAGGCTAGCCCAGTTTGATAAGCTATGTTGCGTGGTGTAGGATGGACCACTGAACAACCACTAGACTTGAACCGATCGAGGGAAATGCCCACGGGGCATCTCACATAAAACCAGTATATTAAACCACAGAATCGGCAGGGTCCCAGTTTTATTGTTTAAAATGAGCATACACTTAAATAAGTGTTAGAAGGGCACACAACCAAATGGGGGAGATTATGAGGATTTTCTTTTAGTGCGATTTCCCCCTTTCCCTGTATTTGGCAGTTTTCTACAACGAATGTTTTCCTAATTATGTTTGAAAACTTAGTCTACGAAGCCTCCTCGCCCCATCGAGTGACACGGTCCTCAATGCCACAGCAGGTTGAGGCTGGCCTCAAGCTGTGGTTTGGGGCAGGTGGGGTGGCAGGTGGCCCTTTGTGGGCCAGGTTCGCAGAGTGTCACCGCATCATCGGTCCCCGCGGAGGGCCTGTGACCACAGAAAGGAACTCCACCAAACCCAAACTCACGTCTCCCTATCTCAGCGTCCTACCTGCCAGGTCCCCAAATTACCCGCAGCCAGCCCCATTCCGTATGAAGGAAGTGCACTGGAAGGAAGGTTGCAGTTAAATTACTTACTCTTGTAAATTTTGCCCAAACCAAGGACTTTCTAAAAACATTGCTAGAGGGGCACCTGGGTGGCTCAGTCGGTTGAGCGTCTGACTTCAGCTCAGGTCATGGTCTCATGGTTCATGAGTTTGAGGCCCACATCGGGCTCTGTGCTGACAGCTCAGAGCCTGGAGCCTGCTTCGGATTCTGTGTCTCCCTCTCTCTCTGTTCCTCCGCCACTGGCGCCGTCTCTCTCTCTCTCTCTCTCTCCAATTAAAAAAAACAAAACCAAAAGGACAGAGTTTGGAGAGCTTCCTGGTTGTGAACACATGGGAATTTGGGGAGAGTGGTATCCTCAGAGAGGGCACGGGACCTCCTCACCCTTTCCCCATACCTTGCCCTACGTGTTTCTTCCATCTGACTGCTCCTTGTATAATGAATCGGTGATCTAGTACATGAGATGTTTTTCTCTGAATTCTGTGAGAGGCTCTAGCAAATTGATCAAACCCAAGGACGGGGTCACTGGAACCTCTAATCTATAGCTAGTTGGTCAGAGGCACAGGTAACAGCCTGGGCTTGCGACAGGCATCTGAAGTGGGGGGCAGTCCTTTGGGACTGAGCCCTTACCCTGTGGGATCTGACACCATCTACACTAGGTAGAGAGCATCAGAATTGAGTCGAACTGTAGTACACCCAGCTGGTGTCTGAGAATCGCTTATTGGCGGTGAGAGGAAGAACCACACACGGGTCGGGACGGGCATTAGCATCATCAGATATGAAGCCAGCCCCTGAGGAGCTCAGGTTCTCGTTCAGAGCCCCAAACCTGCAGGACCCACAGCATTTTGTCCCAAGCTAGATTCCTAAGTCTTCCAGGGCACCAAATGAGCAGGGACCCTGGAGGCGGCCTCCGAGTCAGAAAAGCTCGGTCCCTTAGAAAGTTGAACCCTATTCATACGAGGTCCTTGGAGTCACGGCTCTGGGGTCTCTGTCCGGGATGGGTCCTCACACACCTGAAAACTCGGCCGATGAGAGCAGGCCTTTGTTCCTACTTTCCCAGTGGGGCAGTTGGAAGGAGAAATGGGGGAATCGGCACGTTTGTTCAAAGGACTTGCTGAAGTCTGAAGGCTCGGATTCCTGAGCTCTGAGTGGAAGCCAGACCCTTGTGGGGAAGGACAGACACAGGGAAGGTATTTTTCTTGGATTCCTGGAGTGGGTTTGGGAACCAAGGTCATCAAGTGGATGGAGATCATGATTTACATTGTAGTTGAGGAGCGGGTGGGTGGGTGGAAATTGGGGTCACCTAAGAGACAGAAGCCATGCAATTTGCTTCGTATATGGCCGGCCACTTCTCGAGCAGGAGGCTTTGTTCTATCACCCAGTTGTCTGCGCTGCCGGCAGGAAAGCAATTTCGGGCACTCATTTAGAAATCAACATCCTTCCTGCAGCAAGTGCATACTCGCCCCGAGAAGGATCTGGCTCATTACATTTCTCCGGGGACCAGAAACCTTCTCCCAGGCTTGCGCTCACCCAGCACGGCTCTTGCATGACTCAGGCAGGGACAGGCGCAGGGCACACTGTTTCAGGACATAGGTGGCCTTGTAGACGGCAAACGCCTGGCGGAGCCCTGCTTCCCCCCCCCCCCGCCCCCCCATTGCTGTGGCCCAGCCCCGCCCTCACTTCTTACAGAGCTGAGGGATGGGGCTAGAAGCTGACTCTGTTGCCCATTTCAGTTGGGTCTTGCCCTCCACCCCCCACCTCTGGGGACATAGCCAGTGATAAATAGTATCACAATAAGGCCACCAGCGTGGTGGTGTCACGTGGGTTAAATCAATTCTTCGAACAGCCTCCTGCTTAGCGCACAGGCCCAGGCACGCAGAGGGCTTAGTGGACGGTTGGCCAATCGGTCTCTTTGATCCCCTAGATCTCCGAAGTGCATGCTGGGTCTTTTCAGACCACCGCTTTACATGCTACCTGGGATTACGCAGAATACCACCGGGTAAGGATTTTCGCAGTTAGGATTAATCCTGCTGGCCACCCTTCAAATAAATTCCGCGGCCAAGTCCTCTTCTGTTTCTCTGGAGAAGCCAAATCTGGACCATCAGCCCCGTCAGTGAGAAGGTGCTGAGCCCGAGGCCCGAGCCCCTACCCGCCACATACACAGATCTGTTTCTGTCATGGGCTTGGTTCAATGCAAAACATTCGTGCAAAGCAATCGCTGAAGAGCTTAAAACATTTCTCCTCTTTCTCGTCTCCGCTGACCCCTGTATGTCCAGGCAGCCCCTGAGTCCCTCTGGAGATGTTTGGAGCTATTTATAAACGTGACACAGGATGATGCCTGGCTTGGCAAGCGGATCACACAGAACTTGAAGTTTTGGGAGGAGGAAACAGATACCCCGGTCCGAATCTGGCCATGATATCATTTACCTTCTAGTTCGTGGTGGCCCGCTGCCCGGGAAATGCCATCCGATCCCTTGAGGGATCCAGGGCTCCATGGGAAGTTCAGTCCCTGAGGACCCCAGCTGGTCGGTTTGGAAACGTCTGGACCTATAACACGCACGAGGGTTGGAGAAGACGCTAGCACTCGGTTTTCTTTGTCAAGTGATGCCCCCAGAGAAGCGCTCGTGCATTATAATGAAAACCGGAGTTTCTCTTTGCCTCACCGTCCTCTGCATTGTCCTTTTAGGCAAAAGCATAATCCAGGGCAGAGCAAGATGCTTTATGAGTTTCAGACTTCAGACCCAGGTAGTCTATAACTGCATTCTAAAGATGCCCCCGGATATAATTTGCAACCCTTTGTGGTGATTTAAAATTTTTGAAATGTTTATTTATTTTTGAGAGAGAGAGAAAGAGAGAGAGAGAGAGCGCTAGCAGGGGAGGGGCAGAGAGAGAGGGGACAGAGGGTCCCATGTGGGTTCTGCACTGACAACACAGAGCCTGACATGGGGCTCGGACTCAGGAAATGTGAGATCATGGCCTGAGCCAAAGTCGAACGCTCAATCGACTGAGCACCCCGGAACCCTTTTTGGTGATTTTAAAAGAATCACAGATGATACCCTAGATCTAGATAATAGGAATATTAAACAAGATTGGAACCAGGCTGGCATGTCATTAAAAAACATTTTTTTTTAATGTTTATTCATTTCTGAGAGACAGAGACAGAGCATGAGTAGGGGAGGGGCAGAGAGAGAGGGAGACACAGAATCCGGAGCAGGCTCCAGGCTCCGAGCTGTCAGCACAGAGCCCGACGCGGGGCTCGAACCCACGAACCGTGAGATCATGAGCTGAGCCGAAGCCGGACGCTCAACCGACTGAGCCACCCAGGCGCCCGTCATTTTTTTTTTTTAAAGGAAAATAGAGTAGATCCCGAGAAACTGTAGGTCTGTGTGACATTGCTTTCCAGAAAACTGCTGAGATTCATTGTCAAATATATGATTTCGACTATGAGGAAAAGCATAAGGAGATTTCTGGGAGTCTGCACTCGTTCAGAAAGAGCAGGTAAGTCATGCCAAAGTGATGCCATCCCTTGTTCAGATTGTAGTGCTCAGTCAGTACCTCCGAGGGATCCCACAAGGGTGTTTGTTTCATATGGCATCCGACATAAAACCCTATGCATGAAATGGAGAAATGTGGGTTGGGTAGTGACCCACGTGGACAGGTGAGAGATGGGTTGCTTGAACAATGATGTTTGGAAACTGGATCGATACCGTAGTAGAGGGTGGAGTATTCTGTTCTAGCTTCTCAATGTTTGGAAATGGAAAACCTGCTTGCTAAATTCGTAGACACTTCGAAAGCGACAGGGCAACTAGTCGGCAGACATCCAAACTTGACATCCAAGCTTGACAGCCTGAAATGGCGGGCTCAGATCAATGGGCAAAATGCCAACCAGGATGAATGCCAAGGTTGGATTTAGATTTTTAAATGCGAGAGAAACACGTTGGCAATTCATGAGAAGAATCACTGGGGAGTTAAGTAGAACACATTGCTACGTGATTAAAAGAGATACACAATCCCGCACTACCTTCCTGAAGCATCCGTGTCAAGATCATGTTCAAGCCATAGTCCATGAAAATCAGTTTTCACCTAGTTTCTGTTAGTCCGCATCTCAGTTCAAGTCTGGGCTCTGCATTTTAAGATCCGGGAACAGTGATGAATTCTGGAACGTTGAGCTGGGTGACCAGAATAAGGAGGCATGTGGAATGCCATACCAAGGAGGGTGAAGGAAACTTTTTTTAGAGTTTATTTATTATTTTGAGAGAGAGAGAGCATGAGAATGTGTGCTTATGTGCACACAGGCTGGAGAGGGACAGGGAGAGAGGGAAAGAGAGAACCCTAAGCGGGCTCCCCACCATCAGCCCAGAGCCCGACGCGGGGCTCGAACTCATGAACCGTGAGATCATGATCCGCACTGAAGTCGGACGCTTAACTGACTGAGCCACCCAGGCTCCCCAACAAAGGAAACTTTTTCATTTTTAAAACATGTGTTTTAGTTTTTTACTGCAGAAAAACAAACACGTGTTATAAAAATTGGGAAAAGTAAGGAGCGGTGGAGAAGAGACACTCGTCTTCTCCCCAGGGAAGAGTTGCTTTTATACTGGAGAAGGTGAGGCCTGTGGAGAGGGGGAGGGGGAGCAGGGTGGACGGAGGGGGACACTTGGTTGAGAGTCAGGGCTTGGCCTCTGAGGTTCAGTTTCCTCCTTATCCAAATGAAGGGCTTGATTAGGTGACCCTTCAGGCCACTTCTAATGTCGCCAATGACTTACTGATAGGACAGACTGTCTCCTAAACACTTTGAAGGGCTGGGAGGTAATCCAAGATTGATCGATACACTTCCAGGTTCCCGAAGATAATACTAGAATCATAAGGACAGGTAAACTAAAAACTCGGGAGAGTTTATTATTAATTAAACATTCATTAGGGGCGGCCTGGGTGGCTCAGTGGGACAAGCGTCTGATTTCGGCTCAGGTCACGATCTCACAGTTTGGTTCCTGAGTTCGAGCCCCGCGTTGGGCTCTGTGCTGACAGTGCAGAGCCTGCTTGGGCTTCTCCGTCTCCCTCTCTCTCTCTGCCCCTCCCCTGCTCGCTCCCTTGCTCTCTTAAAAATACACAAATAAACTTTAAAAAAAGCGATTTCCGTTGAAATTGCTGTCACAGCTGCAGCCTTGGAAGGCAAGATCTCCCGAACGAAGTGCAGGGAGAGTGATGCATCGGGCGGTCGTGCTTGGTCCCCGTTCTCATAGTCACAGGCTGCTGGGAAAGAAGCAGGGGGCCCTTCAGAGCTGTTCCCATAGCCCCTCCCGGCACTTCCCCAGCCACTAGTGGCCTGTGCTCCTTCAGGCTTTCACTGTCATCCCTGCCTTGACCCTGTGTCCTTGAAGTGTTTGTCCAGCTCTGGTTTCTTCTCAAACGCCCCTCTGCAGAGAAGCCTTCCTCCCACTTTATATTTTCTCCCATACCAGGAATCATTCTGTCAACTCGGCCACTTGTGGGTTCCCTTTGTCCGCGTGGAGGGCAGGCTTTGTTCATGTCGTAACATCTGTTCCTACACCAGTGCTGACCCCACATCGGAGGCTCGGGCCATATTCATTTTTTGAGAGAGCATGAGTGGGGGAGGGACGGGGAGAGAGGGAGACACAGAATCCGAAGCAGGCTGAGCTGTCAGCACAGAGCCCGACGCGGGGCTCGAACTCACGGACCGTGAGATCATGACCTGAGCCCGAAGTCGGATGCTTACCTGATTGAGCCACCCAGGTGCCCCTCTTTGACCTTGGTTTCTGACACAGGGCTCTTAAATCCCTTAGAATTTCTTGGATGATACATGTGTCTGTTCTTTTTTTTTTTCGAGAGAGAGAGCCTGGGGGAGAGGGGCAGAGAGAAAGAGACAAAGAGAGAGACAATATCTCAAGCACTGAGATATTGTGGATATCTCCACTGAGTGTGGAGCCCAATGGAGGGCTCAATCCCACGACCCTGGAATCATGACCTGGGCCGAAATCAAGAGGAGGACGCTTCACTTACTGAGACACCCAGGTGCCCCTGGAGTGTCTGTTGTTCTTTTTTTTTTTTTTTTTTTTTTTTAATTTTTTTTTTTCAACATTTTTTTTTTAATTTATTTTTGGGACAGAGAGATACAGAGCATGAACGGGGGAGGGGCAGAGAGAGAGGGAGACACAGAGTCGGAAACAGGCTCCAGGCTCCGAGCCATCAGCCCAGAGCCTGACGCGGGGCTCGAACTCACGGACCGCGAGATCGTGACCTGGCTGAAGTCGGACGCTTAACCGACTGCGCCACCCAGGCGCCCCTGGAGTGTCTGTTGTTCTAATGAGGTGACTCTGAGTGGGCTTCAGGATGGAGGCTGGTGACCCGCAAGACCAATCTAAGACCACGATTAGAACCTTGCAACTTTCAGCCCTGCCTGCCATCCTCTGGGAAGGGGAGAGAGGCTGGAGGTTGAGTTAATCATCCATCTTGCCTACATGAAAAAGTCTCTACAAAAATCCCAAACCTATGGGGTTCTGAGAGTTTCTAGGTTGATAAACACATCTATATGCCAGCAGAAGCACACTCCAGCTCCATGGGGACAGAAGATCCTGGACTCCAGACCCTTCTGGATATTGCCTTATGTGTCTTTTCATCTGGCTGCTCATTGGTATCCTTTATCATACCCTTTTTAACAGACCATCAAATGTTAGTACGTGTTGCCCTGAGCTCTGTGAGCCATTCTATCCCGCAAATGATCAAATCCAAGGAGAGGGGTCACAGGAACCTCTGATTTGCAGCCAGGTGGCACAGAAGTTGTAGGTAACTTGGGGACAGGTGGTGACCTGCGATTGGCCTCTGAAGTGGGGGCCATTTACGGGACTGAGCCCTTAACCTATGGGATCTGAGGCTGACTCCAGGTAGATAATATCAGAATTGAATTGTAGGACACCCAGCTGGCGTCACAGAATTGCTTGGTGTGTAAACACCTATGCATGTTGGTGTCAGTAGAGTTCTGAGTGTGGTGGTCACGTGAGAGTAAAAGAGAAACACGCAGGGTGTTTTCTCCAACTGGTCCCCTCCCTTCCCCTTCTCCTTGTGACCTGGAAGCTATGTGTTGGGATGACCTTGGGACGGCTGTGTCACAAGATGGGGAGATCCAGGGTCCCTGACTCACTGCTGGGAGGACAGCCCCCTCTTTGAGTGAGAAACAGGCTTCTATTGTTTTCAAATATGGAGATTTTGGAATCTGTCTGCTGTAGAAGCTGGCCTGACCAGGTAGGAAATGCTCGAAGGAACTACTACCCTTCTGCAGATGAGATGAACAGTGAGTAAAAACTTTAGCAAATATTCTTGTTTTTCTAGAGGGCGAGGATTGACACCTAGGATTCCATCTAAAACAAAACCCTAGGGGTTCCTGGGTGGCTCAATCGGTTGAGCATCCGACTTCGGCCCAGGTCATGATCTCGCGGTTCATGAGTTCGAGCCCCGCGTCGGGCTCTGTGCTGACAGCTCGGAGCCTGGAGCCTGCTTCGGATTCTGTGCCTCCCTTTCTCTCTGCCCCTCCCCCACCTGCCCTGCGACTCTCTCTCTCTCAAAATAAATAAACACTAAAAAATTTTTTTTATTTTTTTTTAATTTTTATTTAAAAAAAAATTTTTTTTTCAACGTTTTTTATTTATTTTTGGGACAGAGAGAGACAGAGCATGAACGGGGGAGGTACAGAGAGAGGGAGACACAGAATCAGAAACAGGCTCCAGGCTCCGAGCCATCAGCCCAGAGCCTGACGCGGGGCTCAAACTCACGGACCGCGAGATCGTGACCTGGCTGAAGTCGGACGCTTAACAGACTGCGCCACCCAGGCGCCCCTAAAAAATTTTTTTTAAAGGAAACTCTATTTCTATCTGTTTCACCCATTTAAGCTCCCTTGGTCAGACTTTCTTTAGCAAAAGATTTCCATGTGTTTTCTTTAAGGCGTAAAATGTCAAAGCTTCTAGCATTTATGGAGTGCTTGTGAAGCCCTCAGTGTGCGTCTCCCTGAATCCTCCACAACGTCTCTGTGACACGAGTGTTATCATTCCTATCTCTCAGGGTTTGGCAGCTTAGGCTCAGAGAGACAGACGCCTCACCCAGGGGCACGCTGGGAGTAGGTGGGGAAGCTGGGTGTTCAGCCCAGCTCTGTCCAACTGCAGGGCCCTAGATACTAACTGGTAAGTGACCTCACTGATCTAATTGAGTCTTCCACTAAACAACCGAATCCCCAACAAGGATTTTCTGTGGTCCACACCTAAGCAGCCGGTCACATTTCGGGCCCAATTCAATTTGTAAGAAAGTTCTTCTTTATCCGGGGATCAAAACTGCCTCCCAGGCCGCCAATAAATGCTTAATGAATCAGGCCACCACGGTTCTACACTAGGACCACTAGATTATGTATGCATCTTTCCATTTTAAGAAGTCAAAGGATCTGTACAGGAAAAGGAAAGAGCTCAAGAAGAGCTGCCAACCAGCCATCACTGACTGCAGAGAGAGGTGCTTATTATAAAGTCGTGTATTTCGACATCATGGCAAGGACGGAAGTGCAGTGCTGGCTATTGATTTCCCTGCAGTCCCCTTGTGCCGGACTTTCATTGCTATTTTAAAATGTTTTAAAAATGTTTATCCATTATTGACAGCGAGCGAGAGAGAAACACGGAGGGTGAGTGGGGGAGGGGCAGAGAGGGAGACAGGATCTGGATCAGGCTGCAGGCTCTGAGCTGTCAGCACAGAGCCCGACGCGGGGCTCGAACTCACGAACTGCGAGATCATGACTTGAGCTGAAGTCAGTCGCCCAACCGACCGAGCCACCCAGGCGCCCCTCATCGCTATTTTAACACCCTGTATCTCTAAATTATATATCTGAAACGTCTTTATTGGGAATCATGAACAACAGTGCTCTCCTGGTTCATCTTTGGGGTTTATGTCAGGTAGGCTCTCCCAGAATATATATATATATATATATATATATATATATATATATACTCATTTAATGAGTAAAATGAAAGAGAAAATTCTGGTCCCAGCTTTGACAATAAGTGTATGATCTTGCAAAACTTATTTACCTTCACTAAATGACCTTATACAAAATTTTTTTAATGTTTATTTTTGAGAGGGGGGGAGGGGCGGAGAGAGAGGGACACAGAATCCGAAGCAGGCTCCGGGCTCTGAGCTGTCAGCACAGAGCCCGACATGGGGCTTGAACCTGTGAACCAGGAGATCATGACCTGAGCCGAAGTCCGACACTTAACTGACTGAGCCACCTTCACTAAATGACCTTATAAACGTATTCTCGGTTTTAAAGACTAGAGGAATGTGGAGTAACCAATATTTAAGCAACGTCAGGAGATCCATGAAAGGAGATGTGTTCCATCTACTCCCACCCACTCCTGCCAACAGGGATTCGAATTTAACTTTGTAGCAATGATCAGAAGGTTCAAACACTTTTTCTCTACTATCTACACTTTTCCACCAAGAGTCCTTTGCTCCACTGTGTACTTGTGCTTATTAATCTCTAATATTGAGAAGGTAGCGTGCCCAGTTCACAAGATCACCCTCGCTCTGGACACCAGCTTCAAGTTTGGGACACCCCAGGTTTGATAATTCCTTAGAAGAACTCACAGAACTCACTGAAAGCCAATGGTTGCAATATAACAACAAAAGGAAGTGTTGCGTGGGGCAGTCCGGGAGGGTTCCAGAAGCAGGGCTTCTGGTTGTTCCCTCCCCATGGTGTCACGGGCAGTGCTAACTGCTCCCAGCAATGATGGGTGACGTTATTTGTGGAATATTGCCAACCAAGGAAGTTCACCCACGCCTCAGTCTCTATGGGGGCTCCTTCGTCAGCTGTGTATGTAGCTGGTCTCAGTTTCCAGATCTTTTGGAAGTTGAGCTGGTATTGCAGGACTTAAAAGCACCCCTCATAAATCACATTGTTAGACATTCTGGTAGGGTCCAAGACGCCCAAGCAAACAAAGACACTCAGCGGTCAGGACATTCCAAGAGCTTGGAGATTACCCACCAGGGGCTGAGAGCAAAGGCCAGGCCTCCTTCTGGGCCAGGTTAAGTCCTTACTATGCCTGTGGAAAAGTTTCCTTTTAGAGAAGTTTGTGAAGGCCAATGTTTACAAACTATCTTGGCTTTTTTTTTTTTTTAAGTTTATTTATTTATTTTGAGGCGGATTGGGGCAGAGAGAAAGAGAGAGAGAGAGAGAGATTGAGAATCTCAAGCAGGCTCCTCACTGTCAGCTTGGCACCTGGTGTGGGGTTCGAAATCACCAACTGTGAGATCATGAGCTGAGCTGAAACTAAGAGTCAGACGCTTAACCCCCTGAGCCATCCAGGTGGCCCTAGAATATCTCGTTTCCTGTCTGAGACTCAACAGAGTCCACTGTATCATCAAAAAGCAAATGCATTTTGAACATCCACCATGGTGCTTGGAAAATCCTGTGCCAATTGTCCACAAAGTTTACCCTGCCATTCTGAGCCCTGTCTCATCTATCGGCAGACATGTTTACGCGCCCCAGCAGCCCAGGCTAGATGAGGCAATGGAGGTGTTATCGCCCCTTGACCACATAGGGCTGAAGCTTTAACCTGGCTTCTGACCAGCCATTTTCGTCATGTTGCCAACTCCCAGGGTTCTGAAAAGAAGGCACGACGAGATGTGCCACAGTGTCAGCAGCCACACAATCAGTAGTTGACTTGTAGTTCACTCAAGTCCCTTTCACATACGCGCTTTCCCCTCTGCAGGCTCAGAAAATGGGCAACTCTCTGACTCTCCTGAGTCACGTTTTTGGGCGATAAAGCTTAATCGGCTCTGAAAGTTGAGTGGACTTTGCCATCCCAGTGGATCTCCAGAACCGGCAAAGTCTATGCTGTGGACTGAACTGTGTTCCCTCCAAATTCTTATGTTGAAGCCCTAACCCCCCTGAGCCGACTCAGACAGTAGACTTTCCCCCAAGCAGTCAATGTGACTCTCTTACAAATTCAGAAAGAACGTGTTTCAGAGGTTCATTTAAACTCTCAGGGGAGAGGGGCGCCTGGGTGGCGCAGTCGGTTAAGCGTCCGACTTCAGCCAGGTCACGATCTCGTGGTCCGTGAGTTCGAGCCCCGCGTCAGGCTCTGGGCCGATGGCTCGGAACCTGGAGCCTGTTTCCGATTCTGTGTCTCCCTCTCTCTCTGCCCCTCCCCCGTTCATGCTCTGTCTCTCTCTGTCCCAAAAATAAATAAAAAACGTTGAAAAAAAAATTTAAACTCTCAGGGGAGAGATCTGCACGATGGTGAAGGCTATTCTCTGTCAGGCTTTTAAAATGAGCAGCTTACGTTGGCTACGCTCATTGCCTCACGACTCACATACTGTTTATTTATTTTTTAAGGTTATTTATTTATTTTGAGACAGAGAATCCCAAGCAGGCTCCACGCTGTCAGCTTGGAGCCTGACGTGGGGCTCGAACTCACAAACCGTGAGATCGTGACCTGAGCTGAAATCAAGAGTTCGACGCTTCATTGACTGAGCCACCCAGGCACCCCACACACTATTTATTTAAAAAAAAAAAAAAATATATATATATATATATATATATATATATATATATAATTTAAGTATAGGTGGCATACGATGTTATATTAGTTTCAGATGCACAAAAGTGATTTGACAATTCTAAGATTTGGCTTTTATCTCGTCTCTTCATTGAAACTTCATTTCTGAAGCTCATTCAACTCTTGCCAGTCTGATTTTTTTTTTTTTTTTTTTTCCATCCGTCACTATCCTAAGTTACTCAGCACACGGTCATCCTGGGCTGCTGCTTTCTGATAAAAAAGAGCTCCCGTCTCCTGGTGGCTTATTAAATGCACATGCAGCTTCCATTACTTCACACACTGTGATTGTATCCAATCCTCACCAGACCTTTCTACTGCATCTATTTTGTGCCTACGGACACTGACGCACAAGGAGGTTAAGGTACTTGACCAAGGTCACATAGGGGCAAAGCCAAGATTCAAACTCAGGCAATCTGGCCCCAGTGCCCGGCATACTTACTTCTCCATACCACATTGTCCCCACCCTCTTTATTCTCTGCCTCAGGGTACCTGGCCAACTGCTCCTCAGCCAAATTCCTTTTGTCTTAATCATCCCTTCTAGTAACGCGCGCGTTAACTCTAGAGTCGGGGGCGTGCTTGGGTTCTGGTTTCATCGGCTACTTACCACCCACGTAATCTTGGTCAAGTTTTTTTTATTAGGGCTAGTCCCCAGTTTTACCATCTCTAAAGTGGACGTAATAAGTCTATTTGACAGAGTTGTTTTGAGAATTAATTGAGATAATGTGAGCAGAAAGCCTGATATTAGTAGGCATTTGTTAGATACCTGAGAGTATAGTTTGCCTCACGAATACGAGATGGGGCTTCTTTTCCTGGGATCCATTAGCTAGCACGGGGACAGGATGACAGGCAGGCAAATGTCTTGTGTGTACATCTATTTTTTTCTGGGGAAAGAGCCTATAGCTTTATTTATATTCCCAGAAGAGTATGCGACCCCCACCCCCGCCAACTGGAAACCACTGAATGCTAGTGGGCCTGGAAGTTGAGTCCTGAGTCTTTCACATTTCCAGACCTGGGTCTTTTAGGTTTCCTCCCCCGAGCACAGTGCTGGACACACAGCAGGCTCTCCGTGACGTGCACGGAACCGAATTCGACTGCAGTTCGGCAGTGGATGTCAAGGCCTTGGATGGTGGGGTCCCTCGTGTTGCCAACCTGTTTTCTTCCATACAAAGATGCCCACTGTGAAAAGATTTCCCAAATCGCTTCTTTTGTCCAACAACAGTAATCCAAAGCGGACTATTCCAAATGTTGCATTGGAAAAGGACTCTAGTGACATCACATCATGCTGTGACGTCTATGGTTGGCGGATTGCCACCTGGGTGGAGGGGGTGGCTGTGTGCACGGCAAGTCTGTATTGGCCCTCTTTGCCCTTCCCTCACTCAAACACCGTGACATAATAACGGCTGCCATGTAAAGAGTGGAAACACAAGCTATTCATTCTTATTTTTATCCATCTACTTGGGGATTGTTATGCCCACCCTCAATTCAAAAAGGGCTCAAGTGTACTTAGGTATCGATTTCCCATTGAGATATTTAATATATCTTGCCTTCCTACGTAAGATCTGTGAGGTTTACGTTACATACCCCTGCGAGTCTCACTGAATTAAAAAAAAAGAAGTCTACATGTTACATCAGTTCGGAAGAATTAATGATTTTCAAACCGAAAAGGACTCATGCATGAAGAAAGGATTCATAATGGGTTTAAGTGAGCATCCAAAATACACCATGCGATAGGATAAGATCAGTAAAAGAGGCGACCAAAAGGAAATTAAAATAGAACAAAGTGACGGGAGGTTGGTGCACGAGAGTGGGCCACACGTTTGCCCCTGTCTCTGAACTTGACACACTCGAAGCCAAGCAAAACCACAGAAGTTTCAGTGCCCAAATGGTAAAAATAAGTCAATGCGTCAACAGAGGACCGAGACAGATTTCTCCTGTGAGATTTCACAAGGGGATCATGGGTAAAGGGGCAGACAGGGCATTTCGACTCCCTTGCATGGATTTAAAAGAAAGTTGCATCTGGCTGTTTCTTGGAGAATCCACCCGTGAAGCCAGGGCTCTAACACCACATATAACGCCTCTGTGAGACACCAGAGAAATGCTCTTGAAGCACACTCGTCCCATGGGTTGGCTAGAAAACAAGGCAAAGATTTAGAGGGGGGAAATAATCACTTAGAGCGGTGAAATGAGTGCATACCCATTAGGCAATCCTCCGTGAAAAATACGTTCTTGTTCCCAAGCCTAATAGAGTTGGGGGCTCTATTCTCTGGGGTGGGGGTGGGGGGACCTGGAATATAGATTTTCTGTGCTGCTTACCTAAGTGGACAGTAGAATGTCCATCCTTCCATGAACATTATGAAGCCGCAGGGGGAAAAAAAAAGGCATCCTGGTCTACACGGGGGTGGGCTGACAGTATATGCAGGTAGGGCCAAGGATTTCTTCAGAAACACACACAAATAAGCAACCTGGGGCTCAGCGTTCAACATCGTGGAGCACTCTTTCAAAGCAGGCGTTACCATTGCAGCCAGATGAGACTGTGTTCTGACAAATTGCCGTGGTAATCACACTGTGTTTCTGGATGTGATGGCTTATTATGTAGTAGTCAAGGTAATTGGGGGTATTTTTGTTTCTTTGCTAGATGGGACCAAGCGTAGGAAGATCAGGGACAGGGGATTGCTCCGGAGGGGGCCAGAGGCTCTGTGCTAGAAGTCAAGCAAAGAGAGAGAGAAGGAGGCGGGGAGAGGGAGGGAGAAGAGGGAGGAAGAGCTTGTAGGGCTGTTCAGCGAACGAACTAGAACAGTCGGTGAAAGGCAGCAGAGGTGGAGGAAGGGCAGAGGACATAGGGGTGGCCACAGTATGAATGTTTGTGTCCCTCTCAAATTTGTATGTCGAAACCAATGCCCCCCAACCCCCGCCCACTTATGCTCCTTACTTCCCACCCTTCCAGTTGGTATTAGGAGATGGGGCCTCTGGGAGGTGACTTGGGGCTGGAATCACCTCAGCCCTGGATGGGCTGAGACAGGGGTCTCTCACCTGACAGCCCGCCCCAGGGCTGAGGAGCCACTCAGAGGAGCTCAACTAGTGGTCAAGCTCAGGGTCTGTGGTCAGTGGGTCCTGGAGCAGAAGCTCTAGGCCCGTTCTCGGTAAGTGAAGGACTTTGGGTGGTTTCCCTCCCCCTTCGTGGGACTCCTGAAGCCGCTGGCCAGGAAGGAGTCTAACTTCTCTTCTGCAGAGACCGTGCAAATGGCTGGCGTTCTCTGCACGGCCACCCTCTGCCTGTTAACGGGGCTGCAGGCCCGAATTCTCGGTAGGAATTCAAGCTACACACTGTGTTTCGTCTTTTCATTCTTCCCGTGGCTGGTAGGGCCTTGAGACAGAAGGTTATGCCGACCAGGAACAATCCAGGCCAACAAATGCTTGGTCTAGATCTTGTTCCTGTGAAAGGAATTCTCTGTGTGTCCTTTTGTGTACGACAATTCCTGGCTACGTGCGTTGTAGACAAGGAGGGAAGGAAGGCAGTTAAACAGTCCTGAGGTGTCCTGGGGGATTTTTTTTTTTTTTTAATGTTATTTTTCTAGACTCTCTTATTTAGAGTCTGGAAGAGCCCACAGCTCTGACAGCTCTTTCCCACGCCACGGGCCCAGCTTCCCCTTCAGCTGAGGATCGGGGGAGGCCTTGTGGGTGTAGCACCTCAGCTAGGCCTGCCCCTGACTGTATAGACCCCTTATCTGATCAGGTCCTTGCTCTCTGCAGGGCCGCCAAGGGGAGTCGGTGCTTGTGAGCGTGGCCCCAACTGGGCTGATAAGGTGGCGGGTGAGAGGACGGGCACAGGAAATACGGCCTGATAGACGTGATCACACCAGCGAGTGATTGCGCGTGGGGCACCCGGTCACAAAGATGACATTTTGACTGGGACTGGGAGAACAGACATGCCGTTAGCAGGAACTGGGACGCCAGAAGAAGGGATGGGCGGGGCGAGGACGGTGGTAGATACGACGAACACTGAGCTCGAAGTGGTAGCCAGCTGGGCGCGAGGGGAGGACGGACGGTGACCCGGAAGGCGGTGTGGCCCCCCCCAGAGTGGGGGCGGGGCACCGGGGCATGGATGCCGTGATGCAGAGGGGTCACCGCTGCTATGCGATCCCTCGCGCGGGGGCGGCATGAGGAGAGCGGAGGGGAAAGAATGGGGGGAATCCGTGGCTTAAAAAGGGAGACGGAGAAACAGGAAGCTGCCAAGCAAACTGGGAAACCCATCCGAGAGGAGGAGTCAGGACCGTCCGGTGTGTTGAACAAAGCGCCTAATTGCTCGGCAGACAAATCCGCTCTGCTCATTTTAGAAGAAAAGACACATATTTAAAAACTTGCCTGGGTGGCTTCCAGAAGCTCTGGACGGGCTGGAAAACACAGCTGTGGAGCTCTCAGAGGAAGAATAGCCACGGAGACCGCCACTGCCCTGGAGCCCTGGGTGTGCGGCTCCCATCCCTGACTCGGCTGGCTCTGGACACTGGGGTTTCTCCAAGCGCTGTGGCCACTGCTGCCCCAGGAACTCAGCCTTGAAACTGACACGGTGGCCAGAGAGCCTCCTGGTCCCTGCTTCCGATGCAACAGGAAACCCTGATGGCAAGCCTCGGGACAGGAGTATCTGATGAACAGAGTTTAGGGTCTCGTAACTGCACTCCAGCCGCAAGAGAGGGTCTGGGAGAATATCTAGCATTTGTAGCTTCTCCATTGGGAGGTGGAGTTGTAAAAAGGGCAGGGTGGACGGGCGACTTCTGAGTATGTTCGTGTTTGGAGAGGGGGTGGAGGGGAGGGCTCGGGAGAACTGGGAGCAGAGCCCATGACCTGAAAAGAACATCTTGGAAGAAAGGACAAGTGAAGTGGAGAGAGCTCTTGGAAGACGGCCTCCCTGTGCTAAAGAAGGACGAGGTGATTGACCCAGGATGGGGTGGCACCCTGAGGGGGAGATAGTGCCAGATGCTTGGGGAGGGCTCTGGGAAGCAGGGAGCCCAGAGAATCAGCCATGCATTTTTGTGACCAGACTGAGTCACTAGCAGGTCTTTTTTTTTTTTTTTTTTTTTTTTTACGTTTATTTATTTTTGAGACAGAGAGAGACAGAGCATGAACAGGGGAGGGGCAGAGAGAGAGGGAGACACAGAATCGGAAGCAGGCTCCAGGCTCTGAGCCATCAGCCCAGAGCCCGACGCGGGGCTCGAACTCACGGACCGCGAGATCGTGACCTGAGTTGAAGTCGGACTAGCAGGTCTTAATAACGAATCTGTACGCCTATGTAGCAAATAGCTATTATTTTCCTATAGTCTCCCAGGATTCAGCATTGCTTTCTATTGGCTCCCCAGTCACCCTGGTGGAGAGGCTCTCCCAGGGCTGCCTCTCACTGAAGCCTCCCTCTGCCAAAGTCAAGGGGCCAGATCTTCCCCCTCTTGTCCATCCGGGCCCCTGCAGCCTGGCCTCCGAGGTCTCCTTGAGGCCTGCCTGTTTTCCACCTTCTCTGTGTCTTCTGTGAGCTTCTTAGGTCATTCCTAAAATTTCCCTCTTGCTTAAGAAACCAGTTCCCAGGGGCACCTGGGTGGCTCAGGCGGTTATGCGTCCAACTTCGGCTCAGGTCATGATCTCATGGCTCACGAGTTCAAGCCCCGCGTCGGGCTCTCTGCCAGCTCAGAGCCTGGAGCCTGCTTCGGATTCTGTGGCTCCCTCTCTCTCTGCCCCTCCCCTGCTTGCGCACTGTGTCTCTCTCTCAACGATAAATAAGTATTAAAAAAACAAAAAGCAGCTCCAAGTCCACAACGTTTGCCACAGTTGTATCTTGTACTCACTGTTTACAGGTCCTAACCCCACCTGCAAACATGATGGACACTCTCATCCACATCAGCAGCTTTCTGTGCTGTATGAACATTCTTTTTTTTTTTTTTATTAATTTTTTTAATGTTTATTTTTGAGAGAGAGGGAGACAGACAGAGTGTGAGTGGTGGAGGGAGAGAGAGAGAGAGGGAGACACAGAACCTGAAGCAGGCTCCAGGCTCCGAGCCGTCAGCACAGAGCCCGATACGGGGCTCGAACTCACAAACTGTGAGATCGTGACCTGAGCCGAGGTCAGATGCTCAACCGACTGAGCCACCCAGGCGCCCCGATTGTATTCAAATTCTTAACAGCTGTACCATACTTAAGATCAACTATATCCCACGTTTTTATACCCCTCACACGTGCTGTCAAATTAGAACATTCTCATCTAGTTCTTCTTAGACACAAAGACAAACCTCCACGTGGGCACACGCAGTTTTGTGTGCCTATCACTCCTCCTTCTGAGGAGTCACTCCATCCTTATTTCCTGGGCTGTCAATCTCAGCCTGCCACCCTATCCCCATCGACAGAGATGGGCACGTTTCCCAGGCTTGGCCGATCATGTCACTTCCTACACCTGCCAACGGCTAAGCATGTGACCAGAGAATCTTTGTTCTCTTATGCTGGTGGTCCTCAGCTAAGACAACATAAGGCTACAAGGGGTTCTTCCTCAGCTATGTGGAAGAAGTCCATTTACATTGGGGTGGGGGTGGGGGTGGGGGTGGGAAAGGCCAGCCCCAGGAGGAAAGCAGAGCTCAAAGACAGGAAGAAATGGAATCCCAATGAAATTGACTGGGACTCTGGGTTTAGCTCGGCCAGAGTCAGTAAATGTCCTTTCTGTTTAAGCTGGCTGAATTGGTTTTTATCACTTCCAAGTGGACGAGCCCTGATGAATAATAACACTTTAAAAAATTAGAATCAAAGTAGCACGCTTAAGTGTGCACACAGGTAAAGCAAAACAAATCGGGGCACCTGCGTGGCTCAGTTAAGCGTCCAGCTCTCGATTTCACGAACCATGTGATCAGACCCCGTGCGTTGGGCTGCATGCTGACAAGGCATAGGATTCTCTCTCTCCCTCTCTCTCTGCCTCTCCCTCACTTGGGCGTGCTCTCACTCTCAGATAATACACTTAAAAAAAAAATAAAACAAATCATTTCTAGTTCTATTTTTCAGCTATACAAAAAACAAACAAACAAAAAAACAACCCAGTATATTACCTTGTAAAGTAGGACCGCAAAGTTCTCTACCCAGCACTCAGGGAAGTTAGTTGCTGCCCTTTTCATGCAGGGGTGAAGTTTATTTCTCTCTGAATCTGGGCTGGACTTGTGGTTTATTTGAGTATTAGATGCAGGAGAAGAGATGGATATGACCTTCCCAGGCCTTCCAGCTTGCCATTACCCTCTCAGAAGACAGGGGCGAGTGGAAAAGCCAGTCTAGCCTCCTGAGGATGAGGCCACAGGGAGGGGACCAAACGAGGCCAGTGCACAGCCAGCCCCACCAGCAGGCATGTGAGGCCTTCATGAACTCAACTCTCCCTCCGGCTAAAGGCCACTGTACAGTGAGTCTAGACCAGCAAGGCGAAACCAGAACTGCCCGGCTAGCCCACAGAGTTGTGAGAAACAAGCAATCTTTGTAATGTTAAACCACTAAGTTTTGGGGTGCTTAATCACGCAGCCAAGGCTGAGACAGCTTGCGTTCTGCATTTTTCATACAACTGCACATTGTCATTTCCCCCGGGTTATTAATATATTTGTTACTATTCTTTGGGTCGCAACCATCCCAAACCACCCCTGGCCACTTCCACAAAAGTGAAATGCATTAGAAGGTTCCTGGGGGGTGTCTCAAGGATCAAAAGGCAAAGTTGGGGAAGAGAGAAGTCAGGGCCTCTGTGGGGAGGTCAACAGCCAGGGCTCATGCAGTGGTCCATCCAGAAAACTGCCCTTAACAATCCAGGGGTAATGACTCCTGGACTGCTCATTTCAAGTTCTCAGGACAGTCTGACTTGTCCCATTTGGGCAGTGTTGACCTCTGGATCAGTCGGCTTCCATGAGGGGCTGGGGCAGAATATGAATGAAGACAGAAGCAAAAATAGCAGATGAAGGGGGCCTGGGAGGCTCAGTCAGTTATGCATCGGACTTCCGCTCAGGTCATGATCTCATGGCTCACGAGTTCAAGCCCCGCGTGGGGCTCTCTGCCAGCTCGGAGCCTGGAGCCTGCTTCAGATTCTGCGCCTCCCTTTCTCTCTCTGCCCCTCCCCTGCTCGCACTGTCTCTCCATCTTTCAAAAGTAAACATTAAAAAAAAATTTTTTTTAATTGTAGATGAAAAAAAAAAAATAGGTGAATGGAGGAAAACCCACTACGGAAGCCAGACCGGTGTAACTCACTCATGGATGGCCTAGGCCTGCTTTTCAACTGTTTTAAGTATTTTGATTTTCCAAAACTGCTTTCAAATCTTTTTTTGTTACGAATGTATCAAGGCTCCTTTTAACAGAGGGTAAGGATCTGCGTGGGGCCACACTTGAAACTGTAACGACTGCAGCAACAGTGTCTACTGCCGCACGAGGCAACTGAATCTGTCCAGGCTTTTGGTGCAGACGTCTCTGAGAGGGTGGATTGGCGGGTTTAATGAAGTTGAAAAAAATGTTTGGGGTGCCGAGAAGAAAGGAATTCGTACTAACACGTGGAAAGGGGTTAAAACCACAGTAACAGGTGCTGTGGGAACACAGGAAGGAAGCAAGAGCGACCGCGGGGACTCGTTTCTGGGAGAGGAGAGCAGCGCAGGGGTGTCAGGAGGGGAGCGTAGAGGGTGCGACCCCGGGGGCGCTGCACCGTTCACTGGACGGGGCAGCAACCCCAGCCCCTAGCTGACGCCTCCGGCGGTGGCGGGCGCCTGGGACGGCGCCTGCTGGGGACACGGGCGCCTGGGCCGGGTGGGCCGGGGACGTGGGCCTGGGGCCCCGGGCTGGCAGCGCGCTGCACCCCCGCGCCTCGCGCTCGGCACCGAAGCGGCCGCCCCCACGCAGCGGGCGGGGGCCGAGACCGGGAGCGCGCGGGGGAGGCGTCTGCTCCCGGGGACTGAGGCGGCGCCTTCCCCTGCCGGCTGCCGCAGGGACGCGGGCCGCCGCGCCGTCGGCGACATCTTGCTCGGCAGGAAAGCGCGGGGGAGAGCGGGCCGCTCGGAGCTGCTGCGCCACGCGCGCGGAGGACGGGCCGGGGACGCAGGGCCAGGCCGGCGCGGGACCGAGGAGGTAAGCTCGGAGGGCGCCCCGAGGACCCCCCGCCCTTGCTTTGCCTCACTCCTGCCCCCGCCGGTCCCCGGCCTCCCGCGGCCCTGTCACACCAGCCCGCGGCCTCTGGCCGCCGTCTCCCGGGGTGACCCCCCAGCCCCCGCAGTCCTGGCCGCTGCGCCCTCCTCCTGGAGCCTCCCGCGCGGTACCCCGCCGGGGCCGTCAGGACAGGGTCACGGGACAAGGCGCTACCTGGCCGGGTCCTCCCAGTCCCCGCCCCTTCCCGGGGCCGGCCGCCCGCTCCCTCCGCCCCCTCACCTCCGCCCCCGCCCGGGCCCGGCCCCCTCTGTCCGCGCCCCGCCCCTCCGCCCGCGCCCCGCCCCCGCCCGCCCCGTCCGGGCGGGGCTCCGGGTTTAAACGTCGCGGCGGGCCGGGTCGGCGGGAGGGGCGGGGCGGGTCTCTGTGTCGTGTCCCCGGCTCCGTAGGCGGCGGCGGCGGAGCGGAGCCGCGCGCGCTCAAGCCCGCGGGAGGCACCATGTCCCCGGGGAGCGGGGTGAAGAGCGAGTACATGAAGCGCTACCGGGAGCCGCGCTGGGAAGAGTACGGGCCGTGCTACCGGGAGCTGCTGCACTACCGCCTGGGCCGCCGGCTGCTGGAGCAGGCGCACGCGCCCTGGCTCTGGGACGACTGGGGCCCGGCCGGCGCCTCGGACGACTCGGCGTCGTCGGCGTCGTCGGGCGCCGGGGGCCCCGCGCCCCAGTTCGCCCCCGCCTCGCCGCCGCCGCCGCCCGCGGAACCCGCGGCGCGGGAGGGGCCGGAACGGCGGGCGCGCGGGCCGGCGGAGGAGCAGGGCGCGGAGGCGGCGGAGGCCGGGGAGGCCCGGGACGCGGCGAGCGCGGAGGAGGCGGCGGACGGGGCTCTGCCAGGTACCGGGCCGGGAGGGGAGACGCGAGGGGGCCGGGAGGGGGCTGCCCCTGGCGTCCGAGCTGCCCAGCTCCGTGTCTCGCAGCGCTCAGGGCAAGCCCTTCCTATTTATTCATTTTTTGTTTTGTTTTCTGGTAGACGGAGAATGCGCCTCCCAGGCCGAAATAAGGGTGGTGTCAGCCCCGCCTCCGCCCTCCCGCCCTTATTTCCGTCATCTGGTGGCTCTGGGTTGAGACCGCTGTGAACTGGGTTGAAGTGGCGCTGAGCTCCGGGTCTTCCTCCGAGGGCCGTGGTTGCCTTAGTGAGCTCCGAAATCCCATCTATTTATATCTAAGCACCTTTCTCCCCCCCCGTAGAGGAGCCCAGCTTCCATCAGATTCTCAGAGGGGACCGAGCCCGAGAGGTTAAGGTCGCTGAGCCCAGCTTTCAGTCTTATCAATGGGGCCGCTGTTTTTCTGTGTTAAGTCCCTGACCTCGCTGCATTGTCCCTAAAGAGTATTTTGAATTTGTTGACGCAGGCGCTTGCGTAACTCCTGGTTGGTGGGAGAATATTCGTTGTAAGTGCGAGGTGCTCTCCGCTTCTTGCCCACCCACTCGTCCCCCGTGCGCGCACCCCTCATCAAAAGGCTGCCGCGGGGTAGAGGTGGAGCCGTAGCTGGAAGATGGCCCTCGGGTGCTGTGCGTCTACGGTTCCTGCCCTGGTCCTCCTCCACCTCCTTTCCTGGCCAGACGCTGGCAGAGTTGGGGTCTCAGCGCGGGAGGCCGGATGGAAGGAAGGTCGCTGGTGCTTAGGGCCGGGTTAAATGCCTCAGGATGCAGCCTGGAGTAACCAGGGGTTCCTTCCTGCTACTTTCTAGCGTTGGCCAGACACTCCCCCCACCCCTCCCCCAGTCCCAATTCTCCACCCCCGTCCCGGGTCACTCGATTTTAAAGAGGCTTTGGCGAGAAAAGTAACCAAAATGTATTGACAGCTTATTATATACCTCCAGTCGCTGATCGTAGAATGTATATTTTCTCGCTCAGCGTTCAAAACCATTCTAAGCGGTAGGGGTGTAATTTTTATCTCCGTTTCATAGATGAAGAAATGGAAGCTGGGGAGAGATGATCAGTGACTTCAGTTTTGTTTGTTTACGGCACTGTGAAGCGGGGAATAATCAGCTTTTCAGTCTCTCGTCGCAGCCCCTCTGCAAGAGGCTGGAAGAGAGAAAACTGAATCTTTCAGTCACAGAGCCAGCCTGCTTTGTTGCTCTTCTGTCATCTTCAGCCATTCTCAGTGCACCCTAGAGCTGCCTTTCCACCCTCACATAACCTGTAAATTCCCCAAGATTTGTGGCCGTGTAGTAGCTTCCCTAGCTAGCTTCTAGTAGCTTCCTAGCTTCAGTGATCCCTGGAGGAAATCTGAATAACAGAAGGCAGAGGGGGCAGGGGCACATGCCTTCTGGTTTAGTCCTGCGGACACTGGTCTACCAGCTAAACTGTGAGATGTACTTGAGGTGCCTGTGTTTGCCCGAGTTCATGATTATTTCGGTTTCCTTAGAGACACAGAATCCTCCTGGTGGCTGAGGTCAGTTACTTCTTATCTGCCGATATTTCTGGCTTAGGCATCAGGCAGAAGAAAGGATGTTTGTTGTGGCCAGGCCTCTCGGTGGCAGGACCATTTGCTTTGCTCCTGCCTGTTGATTCCTATGTCTGGCAAGACTGAAAATCCTTGTTTTTACGTGGATGGTTTTATATACCAGAAGGATGAGTACTCTTGAGTTTCTATGAAACAAACCTTTGGTTCTTGTTTTTACTGAAGCCGTATGTACACATAGAAGCATATAGTTCTGTATGGCTTGTTACAAGGATCCAGCAGACACACAGGCCAGCCCTCTGTTCCTTAGACGACCACTTGCAGCGCCTCTGGCTTTTCCTTTGGTGTTGATTTTTCTCCGGGTGACAAGGCTTTTGTTGACACTCCTTAATTTTTTTTTCTTTCAGTCTTTAGCATTATCTATTGGCTTTCCTTCTTTTTAACTCCCTCCTAACCCATACACACGGGCCCTCCCCGCACCTGCTCAACAGTCGTCATGGAGTTTGTTACACCTACGACTGTATCTACCATATTGTGCCTGGAAAATGTGCCAAGCCGCCCTGTGTTGTTTGCCGTGACTCCTTTTTCTTTCTTTCACAATACAACCAACACATCAGGTTCGCTCTCGCTCTCGACGTCTTAAGACATCCCTCCCTGCGTCTCTGACCTACATCTGGCCTGGTTGCTGCTCTCTCTTGCCTGCCTGGTTCCATGTTGGGCGGGCCCTTGGCTACCACCCCAGGGACTCACTCCTTGGCTTCTCTTACGTAGGAGCCCTTGTGTGGCTCTCACATCATCTGCCTTCTTGGTTTACCCCTCCCGTTGGAACTTATCTTCTAGTAGCTTCCTGAGAAAGGGTATGTGCGAGGTTAATTTTCTGAGAGCTGGCATGTCAAACAATGTCAACAACAGCTTGTCAAACTATATGTCAAACAATAGCTTGTATTTCCGCCCTCGTGATTTGGTGAGTCTGTGGCTGAGCCTGGAATTCTAGGTTGGAAGTACTGTCTCTAAAGAGTCTGGAGGCATTT
Source organism: Neofelis nebulosa (assembly GCF_028018385.1). Lineage (NCBI taxonomy): Eukaryota > Metazoa > Chordata > Mammalia > Carnivora > Felidae > Neofelis > Neofelis nebulosa. The sequence goes on along the minus strand of NC_080794.1, from coordinate 856,871 downwards.
GCTGTGTTGTGGTGTAACTTGCGGTATTGCCCTAGGGTCCTGTGGTCTCCTGATTCTTGATAACGTGTCCCCACCCTCAGGAAGCTTTTAGGGTCTTCCCTTTGTGCTTTGCGTTCTGAAATTTCTCCTTGATCTAGGTCTGTCTTCCTCCAGTGTGCTTGTGAGCCCTTGCAGTGAAACTCCTGCTTTGTCATTTTGGTAGGTTTTCTTTTTTCACCTCTATTTCTGTTCCTGTTCCTTTTTTCTCGAACTCCTTAGTTGGATGTTAGACTTCATGAATTTTGCCTCATCTGTCTTTTTCTTCTGTTTTTTTTCTGGGCAATATTCTCAACCTTATCTTACAACTCTTTCTTTCTTTCTTTCTTTCTTTCTTTCTTTCTTTCTTTCTTTCTTTCTTTCTTTCATTTTAGAGAGAGTGAGAGACAGCGAGCGTGAGCAGGGGAGAGGGGCAGTGGGAGAGAGAGAGAGAATCTTAAGCAGGCTGCATGCTCAGTGTGGTGCCCCCCCCGCCCCCCCCCCACCCCTCTTCTATTACTTTTTTTTTTTTTTTCATCTGTGGGATTCTATTTATTTTTAAGTTAATTTTGTTCTCTGGACTTGCTACCTTCCCTCCCTACCTTCTTTCCCCCTCCCTTCCTCTTTTTATTCCTTTGTTATAAAGTTCATTTATTTATTTTTGAGAGCGTGAGTGGGGGAGGGGCAGAGAGATGTGAGGCTTGAACTCACGGAAACAGGAGATCACGACCCCTGAGCAGAAACCAAGAGTCCTACGCTTAACCAGCTGAGCCACCCAGGCGTCCCTCTTTTTATTCCTTCGTAAAAAATAGTATTCTCTTCTCAACTCGTGCGTATAGTGTCTTTTATTATCTTGCTGAGGATATTACTAGAAGTTTTTTTTATGTATTTTCTTCTCATTGTATTTCTACGGCCTAGTTTCTGGTTCCCCACCCTCTCCCCACTTGCATTTCCTTTTGCTTTTAACCCTGTATTTCATGTTAGAGACCTTTTTGAAATGTCTGATGATCCTTGGCTTCTCACTCTTATTTAAGAGATGGGTATGAAGAAGCTGTCAGGACGTTTTATGCATGTGATGGGTGTTACAGGAGTGTTCACTGTGGTATGCCTTGAAGCATGCTTTGGAGAGTCCTCTGAACTGTCTCTAATTCCTTCATATGTCTCCTTTTCACTTAAATTTTATTTTTTAGCAAATTTACACATATGCATAATTTTTTAAAAATATGCTTAAAATGAAAAAAAAGAAATCTGACCTATTTCCCACCCATGCCCCTCGCTCCCGCGGATGCTCCTTCCAACTCTTTTTAGCTTTCCTTTCAGCGATGCCCACCCTCTTCTCATCTAGAGGCTTTTTATTTTATTTTCTTATTTTTTTTAACGTTTGTTTATTTTTGAGAGACAGAGCACCAGCAGGGGAGGGGCGGAGAGAGAGGGAGACACAGAATCCGAAGCAGGCTCCGGGTTCTGAGCTGTCAGCACAGAGCCCGACGCGGGGCTCAAACTCTTGAACCAGGAGGTCATTCCCTGAGCCGAAGTCAGATGCTTAACTGAGTGAGCCACCCAGACACCCCTCCGTTGGTTGTTTAAATTTTATTTTAAACATTATATATTGACTTCCCATCATGGGAGATGATGTAGCTTAAGATCTTGGCTCTGCCACACCCGCTCCCTGACATTTACCAGCACCCAGTTTGTCCCACAGTATTAACTACGTGACTATTTTGCTTAAAGCACGATTCTGTGTTTGAATTATTGTGGCTATGTACAGGCGGGCCGTGTAGCATATTCTGACTACATTTTCTTTTAATTTATGTTTTTCCTGAAGTTAATCATTGTTTTACCTTTGTGTGTGTGTGCGTGCGCGCGCGTGTGTGTGTGTGTTTATATTCCCATGACTACTTCACCCTGAAATAGTCCGGTAGTATTTTAAAACTTGGCATATGCTAGACACATTAGGTGTTCTATTCATTTATTTTTCTTTTTTCCCTTGGAGACTTTTTTTTTTTTTTTTTTTTTGAACCCCCATCCTCCTATTCCAATTTAGACATTGTGCTGTCAGTCTGGGACTTCTCTTCACTGTTTCAGTATTTTTTTGCTCACATCCTTTCTCTGATCTCTCTTGTACATCTCAAGTGTTCGTTCGTGTGGCTTATCCCTTCCTTCTGGGGTAACGTGTCCTCTGTAAGTCCTGAGAAATGTTGCATGGGAATAGAAATTTTGTGACCTTGCATGACCGAAAATGCCTGTATTATATCCAAAGGCTGGATTGATATTTTGCAAGGTAGAGAACTATAGATGAGAAATTTCAGCGTTTAAAGGTATTATTATATTGCATCCTAGTTTTTGGTCTTGCGTTTTAGAAGTACCATGCCATTCCAACACCTTGTGTATGTGACCTCTTTTTTGGGGGGGCGGAGAGAGCAGTTTTTAATAGATTCTCTTTATCCTAGGTGTTCTAACAGTCTATGTCTTCGTTTTTTTTTTTTTTAAGTAAGGTCTACACCCAAGGGGCTTGAATACCAAGATCAAAGTCGCATGCTCTACTAACTGAGCCAGCCAGGTGCCCTTTATGTGTATGTCTTTTTTTAAAAAAAGTTTTTTAATGTTTATTTTAGAGAGAGAGACAGAGAGACAGAGCACAAGTGGGGGGAGGGGCAGAGAGCAAGGGAGACACAGGCTCCAGGCTCCGAGCTGTCAGCACAGAGCCCGACACCGGGCTCGAACTCATGAAGTGTGAGATCATGACCTGCGCTGAAGTCAGATGTTTAACCGACTGAGCCACCCAGGCACCCCTGTCTTTTATCATTTATTGGGCTGACAAGTTGGTGGGCCTTTTTAGTCTGGAAACTTTTCGTTTAGTTCGGTAATATTTTCTAGTACTGTTTAAATAATTTCCTGTGCTCTATTTACTTTTTCTTTCTATATTTACTTTTAGTTGGATGGTGTAACTCCTGGATCAAACCTCTAGCATTTTTATTTAAAACTTTTTTGATATTGGAATTTTGGGTTCTGTTTTCTGGAAGAACTCTTTAATTGTATCCTCCAATCTTTATATTGAAAATTTTAGTTCTACCATCTAATTTTGGAAAGATTACCAAAGATTTTTTTTCTTTTGTCCCAAGTTTTATTTTTAAAAAGTAAAAAAAAAATGCGGGCACCTGGGTGACTCAGTGGGTTGAGCATCTGACTTTGGCTCAGGTCATGATCTCATGGTTCATGGGTTCGAGTCCTGAGTCGGGCTCTGTGCTGACAGCTGGGAGCCTGGAGCCTGCTTCAGATTCTGTGTCTTCCTCTTTCTCTCTGCCCCTTCCCCACTCGCTCACCTCTCTCTCTCTCTCTCTCTCTCTCAAAAATAAACATTAAAAAAAAAAAAAAAACAAACATCCTGTTCTTGGATTTCTTTTAACTCAAAAAAAAAAAAGCCATAATTGAGAGGTCTGTTATATTTCATAGTCTTTTTGTATACTTTGGACTTTCTCTTTTTAGAGGATGTACTCAGATGTTTGCTCTTAGCCTGTCTGCTCGCATGTAAGAGTGAGACTTGAAGAGCTTTCCAGGAGCTCTGGCTGTGGGGGTGGTTGTTGACTAATTGGATGAGGACGAGCTGTTTCTCTGGGGGGGGGGGACTTAAACATAATAAGTACCCATTTTTCTTGCGTTCACCTCCCCAGATGGCAACCCTCCAGTCTCCTGCCTGGGGCGCGGTACAAGCCTGGCTGTCAGCATTCGGGGAACAAGAGGTGGGGAAAGGGAGGAGGGGCCTTGTTCTTTACCACATAAACCTGTTTTTCAAGAAGGTGTCGCCCTTTACTTTTCCTGTGCCTCGTATCTCAAGCCCCTACCCACTCTGCTTCTCCATCTCTGGGGAGTAACCCACATGCCTTCTGAGCCAGGAGAGGGGCAATCATGTGGCATACCGACTGGAGGAAAGACTTTGCAGGAAGTGTCAACAACGACATAACCGAGTGACCCTGAAAACTAGTGGCTTAAAATTCCACTGCCCATTTATTACTGCCCACGGTTTCTGTGGGTTGGAACTTGCCCTGGGCACAGGGGATGCCTTGTTTCCACTCTGTGCCGTCTACAGCCTCTGCTGGAAGGTGCCAGGGCTGGGGGCTGGCTGCTAGGGCACTCGCTTGTGACATCTTCATGCACCTGGCCTTCCTCATAATGTGCCGGCTGGCCTCCAAGGGCAACTGTTCCTGAGAGAGAGCAGGGCACGTGCTGGGCTGCCCTTTGTGACTTATCACCAGAAGCCATGGACCACTTCTTTCACCCCATTCCTCGCTTATGAAAGTCTGCCCGGGTTCAAGGGGAAGCATCCACCCCACCCCACCAATCTCAACAGGCACGTTCATATTATGTTGTCAGAAGAGCATGTGGGTTGGGGGGCCTGGGCGGCTTAGTGGTTTCAGCGCCCGGCTTCAGCTCAGGTCGTGATCTTACAGTCTGTGGGTTCGAGTCCTGCGTCAGATGTGCTGACAGCTGGGAGCCTGGAGCCTGCTTCAGATTCTGTGTCTCCCTCTCTCTCTGCCCCTCCCCTGTTCACTCTCTGTCTCTCTCTCTGTCTCTGTCTCAAAAATAAACATACATTAAAAAAAAAAAAAAAAGAGCATGTGGGCTGGGACACTGATTAATGCTGGACCTTTGGAAAAGGCATTCCATTACACTGGCCTTCTGCCTCATTTTCTATTTCCTTTTGGGGTTCAGTGTGTGTCCTGTGGGACTTTCTCCCGCAGGGAGTTAGGATTCGTCCTACTCAGTTCTCAAGGTCACTTCTACGTCCTCATCTATGTTCCAGCTTCCAGAATTGTATGGACACCTGCTGCCTGGTGTCATTGTCTCCCTTGCTTTTTGTCCTATGGGTTATGCATTTTTTCCTTCACTTCAGTGGGCTTTTGGGAGGAAGGGACTATATGCACATGTCATCAGTACGTATTAAGCCTAAATTCCATTTGCTGTATTTTTACTTAGATTTACTAAAAAAAAATTTTTTTAATCTTTATTTTTGAGAGAGAGAGAGACAGAGAGAGAACAGGTGGGGGAGGGTCAGAGAGAGAGGGACACAGAATCTGAAGCAGGCTTCAGGCTCTAGGCTGTCAGCACAGAGCCCAACGTGGGGCTCGAACTCACAAACTGCGAGATCATGACCTGAGCCAAAGTCGGACGCTTAACTGTTTAACTGACTGAACCACCCAGGCGCCCACTTAGGTTTATTTTTTACTTCCTTCTTGATCAGTCTTGCCAGAGACTTGTGAATTTTATTAGTTTTTTTCCCCCCCAAACTAACTCTAGACTCTGTGGATTTTCTTTATTAATATGTCTTTATTGATCCATGATCTTTTCTTCCCTTATGCTTTGTAAGATGGGTGCTTAGCATTGATTTTTTTTTTTTTTAACCTGCCTTTCTTTTTGGATATGTTGATTTCAGGTTGTAAATTTCCCCACAGTTACTGCTTTAGCTATACTGTCAGTTGAGTAGGATGAATCTTAACTCTCTGCAGGAGAAAGACCCGAGTTTTGTTATATAGTATTTTATTTAAGCAAAATCATTATGATTCTTAAAATACATGAAAAAATTAATAAACCTTAACATTTATGTATATAATACAAACATAAGGAAATGTATTTTTCTTTAAAAAAAAAAAAAAAGGACTGTATCCTAAAAGCATACTACAAACGTTACACTTAATGAAGAAACTTCAGAAGCATTTCTAATAAGGTCAGGATTAAGGACAGAATGCCTTCCATCACCACTTTTTTTTTAATTGTTAAAAATTATGGTAAAATCTGCATAACACGCTCTGCCATTTAACCATTGGTAAGTGTGGCATTGAGTGCATTCCCATCTTTGTGCAACCATATGATTTATTTTTGATCCGTGCGTTATTTAGAAATGTTTTTAAATTTCAAAACTGGAGATTTTTAAAAGTTACTTATTTTGGGGGCGCCCGGTGGCTCAGTCGGTTGAGTGTCCGACTTCGGCTCAGGTCATGATCTCACGGTTCGTGAGTTCAAGCCCCACATCGGGCTCTGTGCTGACAGCTCAGAGCCTGGAGCCTGCTTCTGATTCTGTGTCTCCCTCTCTCTCTGCCCATCCCCACTCATGCTGTCTCTGTCTCTGTCTTAAAAATAAATAAAACATTTAAAAAGTTAAAAAAAAAAGTTACTTTTTTTGTTGTTTTATCAAGGTGATTTACACTATAATTACACCATAATTACCTACTATATAGAGGGTACATTCTGTGTGATTTCAATTTTGTAAATGTATTAAGATTTGCTTTAGAGACTCAGATGCGTAAATTCTTGTAAATGTTCCACTTCACCACATTATATATTCTGTAGTTATGGGATGCAGGGTTGTATGTATAGCCATTTGGTCAAATGTGTTAATTCTGTTGTTCAGATTCTTCAAAACAGACCCTCCAATAAAACTGAGCGGCCCGGTGGACGTGTTCTCTCTTTGTATCATCCGGCACGGTAGTTCCTAGCCACGTGGGGTTATTGAGCACTTAAACTCTGATCGGCTTAACTGAGGAATCGAATCTTTACTTTTATTTAATTTTCCTTTACGCTCATAGTTGATAGCCACGCGTATTGGCTAGCACAGCCCTATACCAAGACTGAATTTATTTTTGACTGTCCTGTCAGCTCCTGAGAAAGGGGCATTCTAATCCTCTCCCACAATGGCGATGACTGCTGTTTTTGTTCCTCTGAGAAGGTCTTTGGTTTCAACTTCAGCCCTCCAGGTAAGATCTTGACCCGTATGTTCACATGCACTCACCTGACAGCAGGCAAGAGTTTCATAAATATTAATATTGGGCTGATAGGTTCTGTCTCTTCTGCATTTTCCGTCCTTGTCTCCTGCTGCTGCAGACGTACTTGGGTTGGTCTTTTTCTTTTAAGTGTTACGGAGAGTAAACGCAACGATTTGATAGCCTATAAATGGAAAATTGCTCCCGCTGGCCCTTCCTTCTTGTCTTCTGTCCTTACGAGGCCGCCCATCTTTTGCAGTACATTCATAAGCGCGTTTGCAAAATTATTTGTAGGGATAACTTGGCCCAGGGTCTCTAGAGAAGAGTTGACTTCTTTGTACCGGGCGCCTGTGGACCCTCGGGATTTTTAACATCAGTCTTTGTTTATCTGTGGGGGGGAGGGCTGGTCCGGTAGCTCACGGTTAGCAGAACTAGCCTCCACCCTGTCTAGTATGCAGCCCACCGTGACCTGGTGCCCCGACCCTGCATCCCCCTCTGTCAGCAGTAGGCGGCCTGCTTGCCCAATGCCTAGTCTCTTCCCCCTCGTCTGACGGACCCCCCCCCCCCCCCCCGCGGTGTTGAACACTGTTCACGGCTGCCTCCTTTACCAACGCTCTTCCCGTAGTTTCTCTCCTGGTGAGTTTTTCTCCTTTTCTAGCAATTCTTTCTCCCTCTTAGGCTCTCCTCCTTCAGCCTGGCTGCTCCTTAAATAATGGTGGCCCTAGGGGCCTGACTCACTGTCCCCTCCTCTGATTCCACGTTGCTTCCTGGATGATCTGTTCCACGTCCAGACCTCAGCTCCCACCTGCTGGCTCACTACCTTGTCTCCTGGCTTCATGGGCTGAGTTGTTCCAGAAGTATCTCCCATCCGACGCCGCAAGTATCCTGTCTTTATCCTTGGGTGGACCTCTGTCAGAGGATAGCAGGACCATCCCCACTAAACATCTGTGGGAGCTGTGGACTCCTCTTTGCTCCCAGGGCCGCGGGGTGTCTGTCGTCTTCACCGGTCTGTCACAGTGTTGCTGGGCCATCTGCTCTGGAGAGGCCTCGGTACCACCCGCTCGCTGTTCTGATCAGTGTGTAGTTCACAGATGCCCAGTGAGTCTGAGCACCTGCCAGGCTCGGTGGGCCCCCTTCTGGTCCTTTCTCTCCCCCTCTCCACCCCTACCGTGACTCCTGGGCAGTCATGTGACTCCACTTGCCCCCACTTCCCACCTCACCCCCAGACTCTGCCGTTGTTTGCTAGCTGGCCTTTCTGTCCTCGCCTCTCTCACCCATCCTTCACGTTGGTAGCTGGAGGCCATATCCGTAAAATGCAAATAGGGCCATGTCGCTTTTTCAGCTTACAATCCTTTAGTGATTCTTCATCATTTTCAGGATAAAATGAAACTCCTGAGTTTGGTGTGGAAAGTCTCCTCCTTTGCCACCCGCCCCATGCCTTCATCCACAGACTCTCTCTGGACCTGTCATTTTGAACTATTTATATTCCCTTTTCTTTCCGGGCCTTTGAACAAGACATTCCCTCTTGTTGGGACTCTCTTTTTCTCTTTTCTTCCTGACTAGTTTGTCCTTTAACCTAAATCATTATTCCCTTCTCTGGGCAGGCATCTCTGGAAGACCTGGGTTAGACACATACAGACCAGGAGAGGAAGAGAAGGAAGGGAACTTTGGTAGAGTCAAGGTCATTGCTGAAGATAGAAGATAGAAATGACAGATGACAATCTGTCAAGACTTCCCACTTGTGCCCCAGTATCTTGACTTCCTATTCAGGGGCTTACTCTAAAGGGAATGTGGGCAATAAATAAATAAATAAATAAATAAATAAATAAATAAAGGGAATGTGGGCAAAATAAATAAATAAATATAAATAAATAAATAAAGGGAATGTAGGCAGAAGCAAGAAAAGAATCACAACCAGAAATAGGAAGGGACAAGAATGTGTCCTAAAGAGGTGATGAGGTTTTAGAATAGCAATCTGTAAATCATCACGTAGAGCCAAGTTCTGGAGCATTTGAAGTGAGGGGTATCCTTAAGACCTAAACAGCTCGGGTAAGTGAAATGGAGTTGTAGATGCATAAGGAGCCATTATTCAAAAGACTGAAATTAAATCACTCTATTGCACCATACACACAAATTAACTCAAGTGGATTAAAGACTCGGATGTAAGACCTGAAACCATAAAATTCCTAGAAGAAAACATGGGCAGTGAGCTCCCTGGCAATTGGTCTTAGCAATGTTTTTTTTTTTCGGATCTGATTCCAAAGGCAAAGGAAACAAAAGCAAAAATAAATGGGACTACAACAAGCTGAAAAACCGTGCAGCAAGGGAAAGCATCAACGGAATAAAAAGGCAGCCCATTGAATGGGAGAAGATACTTGCCTAAAGGGTTAAATATCCAAAATACATCAAGAACTCACACAACTCAACAACAAAGCACCAGACAACCCAAGTGAAAACATGTGCATGGGGTGTGAATAGACATTCTTCCAGAGAAGATACACAGATGGCCGGTAGGCATGTGTCAGGATGTTAAACATCAGTCATTAGCAGGGCAGCGCAAATCAAAACCACAATCAGATATCTCCTCACACCTGTTAGAATTGCTATTACCAAAAAGGCAAGAGATGACAGGTGTTGTGAGGATGTGGAGGAAAGGGAACCCTCCTATACTTGGTGGGGATGTAAGTTGGTACAGCCACTATGGCAGACAATATGGAGGGAGATTCCGCAAAAAGGTAAGAGGAGAACTAACCATATTATCCAACCATTTCCCTTCTGGGTATTAAGCTGAGGAATACAAAAACACTAATTCGAAACGATATAGGCACCCCCATGTTTATTCTAGCATGAGTTACAATAGGCAAGATAGAGAAACAACCCTAAGTGTCCACCGGTTGACACTGATGAGTGGGTAAAGAAGATAAGGGATATATACACACAATGGAGTGTTCATTACCCAGCCACAAAAAGAAGAAGGAAATCTTCCATTTGGGACACCACGGGTGGGTCTAGCAGGTTTCAGACCAAGTGAAAGAAGTCAGATGGAGAAAGACAGATGCCATGTGATCTCACCTAGAAAACAAGACAAAGGAACAAAACAAAAGCAAACTCCTAGATCCAGAGAACAAGTTGGCGGTTACCAGAGGCGAAGGGAGTTGGGGGAAGGCTGGGTGGCTGAGGGGACTCAACTGCATGGTGATGGATGGTAACTAGACTTAGCGTGGTGATCAGTCTGTAGTTTCTACAAATACCAAATTATAGTGTTGTGCACCTAAAGTTCATATGATGTTATATGCCGATCTTATGTCAGTAAAAACCACCGAACAAAAAAAATGGAAATTGGGGCCGAAATGAAACATGGGATCACGAAGCGTTGAAACAACATCATATAACTTTTACAACAAATAAAGGGTCTATAAAAAGTAATGAGTGACCAAATGATAAAATGTTGTTAAGGGAAGTAGGTATGTTTTAGAGTACATCCTTCATGTCTGACGTTCACCTCAGAAAGGGCAGTCCCATTTTCCTTCAGGATTGCTCCAGCTCTGCTGGCAGGCTTGAGGGCTGTGTAGACCCTGGGCCCTGATTCATGCAGTCATTTCTATCGCAAGTGTTGGGGAAGCCCTCTTAAAACAGGAGCCCACACCTCCAGCTCTTCATGCTGGGAATCCATAGTGAGTAACTATGGAAACCGCTCCCTATTGTGACTGAGGACTGTTCAAACTAAGGTGGGCAGCTTGCTCTTTCTTACAGCATGTTAAGAGCCACAGGGAGCTCTCCATATTCATGGCACCTCAAAAAGAAATGAAATTGAGCCCGTTAAGAGCCGTAAGGAGGTTTCCGTAATCATGGTGCACCAGAAAGAAACGGGATCCCGGAACTTGAGTTGAGTGACTTAACACCTAACCTTTTACATCTGCTGAGAGATTACCACAAATCCCGATCTGTTTCTGAAGTGAGGCCTTGATGATTGGACTTCCCTTGGGGTTGTGGAGAAAGCCATTAGGCTGTGGTGCTTTTTAGGTTTTAATATTTAATTGGGATGCTTGATATCGGACTGTGAGCGAGAGTTGTGGCTTTTGAATAGGTTTGGCCCAGCCTTGGTGGATTTGCTGTTGATTTTAAAATGGGTTAGACCATTTGAAAGGTATAACCCTGACTTGGTTTTGTATTTCTTCCTTACTTGGACTCGTGAATTGAGCTGTTACGGCATGAAGCGTTATGAATTTCACAACCCAGCTCTTTGAAGTGATTATATAGAAACGTGATTTTAAAGCATTCTCGTCTTGTTTTATCTCCTTTTTTTTTTTTTTTTTCAAAAGCACTGCCAGTGAAAGACATAAAAGAAAAACCTGAACAACAGGTCAGAGCAAAAGAGACTGACAAGTTACCCAGCAGTACTGAACCTCGACAGCAACCAAGTGCCTTATTTGCTAGAGGAAATAGGAAAGCAGCCAAAAGTCCTCAAAGATCATCAACTAAAATAAAGGAGAAGAAGCATCCGTTTGCTCTTTATGGGTGGGGAGAAAAACAGACCGATACAGGAAGCCAAAAAACTCACAACGTCTGCGCGTCTGCCCCCGTGCATGAGGTGGGTTCGTGGGCACCTGGCCGTCACTGCTTTTCCTTGGAGGCTGGGGGTTGGGCTGCGTTCCCGTCATCGGGTGTCCTATTCTGTGATCACCGCGGTGCTTTGGGGTCATGGTAGATCTTAGGAGATGGCAGGGTGGGCCAAGGAAAGCCTGGAATTTGGGCATCTGATTGGCAAACTGATTGAGGGTGTCAGCTCCCTGGAGATCGAGGGGTGTTGCTGGGAATTAGCCGGGATTCGGAAGATTTACCAACATGGAACCAGGAGAAGAAGTGGCTGGAGTCAGGGTTTTCAAGTTCCGGGTGGGGGGGCGGGGCGCAGGTGCAGAGGAGGAGCCCAGCGGGGCTGGTGGCTGCCCGTGTAGATGTGCCGTGGGCCTCTTGACAGGTTTCTGGTTCCTGTGGCTTTGATAACTAGTATTCCTCGACTCCCTTGTTATCTTTTGTTAGATTGATTCTGTAGTTCTTGGCACCTACTGTAGATTCCCTTTGGCTCTTTGAGTTCAATTCGGATGATTGTGTTTTCCCCTGCTCATCCACAGCCAGTGCCTTTTACTCATTGGAGCCTTAGTTGTCCTCTTTTTTTTTTTTTTTCATGTTTATTTACTTATTTTTGAGAGAGAGAGCACAAGCTGGGGAGAGAGAGAGGGAAGCTCAGAATCCGAAGCAGGCTCCAGGCTCAGCTGTCGGCACAGAGCCCGACCCGGGGCTTGAACCCACGAACCGTGAGCTCATGACCTGAGCCGAAGTCAGACACTTAACCGACTGAGCCACCGAGGTGCCCCCAGTTGTCCTCTCAGTCCCGAGAACACGTCTGACCAGAGGTCTTCATGTGTGCAGCCATAAAGCAATTACATATGTTAGCACTGACATGACTAAGTCGGCCTAAAGCAAAGAACGAATGAAAAGAAGCAGAAAATACAAAGAATTTGAATTCTGATGAATTACCATGATCAGATTTTTGCTGAACAGACTTCTCAACGAAACCTAGCAGATGGTGTTATTTGGAGTGATATTTGAGACAATGGAGCTGTGGTTTAACAAAAGACTCTGGCTATTATTGCATGGGATTAAGTTCAACAGAGTTCGTCTGTAGCATGAAACGTCTTAAGTGGTAAAAGTCCTTTAATGGAATACTTATCCAGGCTTACTGCTAAGCATCTTCAATAATTTTCCAGAGCCAGTTTCTAGAGACACGTGCAAATTAGTTGCTTACCACTTATACCTAAAATTTAATGTCCGTTTTTTATTGTTTAGCGTCTTGGTCACTGACCAGGGGCAAGGGAATGGCTTTTCTGGAGGAGCTGTTATACCTAGGAGAAAGGGATACGATGAAGCCGGGCTGGCCTCTGCCCTGCTTCAGGTGACCCGGGGGTAGTAAATATTCATCGCAAATATTCTTGAAAATGAGTATAAAAGCCACGTAAGTTGTTATACTTTTATTTTAGAAGTAACAATACTCTTTTTATTTTTGAGTAATTTAGATTCATGAATCAGCATTACGAGCCAAGAACAGAAGACAGGTGGAAAAAAGGAAACTGGTCACTCAGAGGCAGCGCGCTCACTCTGTAGACGTGGAGAAAAACCGAAAGATAAAGCCTTCCTCCTCAGAGAACCCATGGATGACAGAGTACATGAGATGCTATTCAGCAAGAGCTTAAAGGCCGAAACAGTTGCTGGGACAGCCTCTTCAAAAGAGTGTAAATGAAAAAAAAAGAAGAAACAAAACAAAAGAAAACAGACATAGATTTAAGAAACCAGCTGATTATGCAAGGTTTTCCGTAGGGAATGTCCAAAAGATTGCTCTATTTCAGTGAACCCTGGTCACCTACCTCAGCAGTAGGGCGACAGTTGAAGCCATAGATATTTGGTTATTTATGAAGCTCAGTCCCTAATATTTGATATTCTTATAAGGGTTTTTGTTTTAAAGCATCTTAATCTTTTCAGATACCGCCACCGAATGCCTTTAAATGGCTATTGATGCTTAACATTCAGTATTCTCTGTCAGTGTAGCCGGAGCCTGTTTTCATCCTGTCCTGAGTAACTTTCCAGATTCCATAGTGAGGAAGATCATTCCGACCTGTAGCTTAAGACTCATTTTCCTTACGCGTGGTTTTCTGCGTGAAAGAACGGCTCATCGAAAGGGAGTTTCGACACTAACATCGATTCCTTGTATAGTGACGCCAGAACCCCCGCAGTTCCTGAAAAAGTAAACTTACTCGTCTTTCAATTATGGCACCACTTTACACAGACCGTGATATTTAAGAATTATCTGGGCTGGGTGAGGGTCCTCTTTTCCCTTTAAATTGTCATCTGGGCACTTTCTATCTCATACAGATTTTAATAGATCAAATGCAGTCCCGTACGTAAAGTGCCAGTGCGGTGTGTCGAGAGGAGTACTGAACTTCTTTTGTGAAACTTTTCTTTTTATTATTGCAACTTTCTTCACACGTAACGGGGGAAGCAGCTCCTTGCTGCGGTCCAGCCTTTTGGCATATACGCGCCGCGGACTCTTGCCTCTTCTTTAATAGTTGGCCGTGACATTTAGAACTTCCCGTGTGAAATTTCACTTAGCGATGTTGAGGTGGTCTTGCGCACGGGGGTGGGGTGGGGGGGTGGGGTGGGGTGGGGGGGGATGACATCCAGATACCAGTTAGAGATGTGGCTTGCCCCTACTTTCCCCACTCTTTCCTCTACAGAACTCATTCCTAACAAAGCCTTGACGATGTACGTTGTTCAGACTTCCGCTGAAATGCATTTCTCCCGGATTCCTAGCCAGTGGAATGAGACGATGGTGGTGTTTGTCTAGGCACGGATGTTGAGCATGTAAAGAAAGCGCTCCTTCCCTGGTACATTTCCTTTGGGGTAGAACAAAATGGTTTTAAGGAATGCTGGTTTCCACCCAGCCGATACAGGAATCTACAGGAAGGAAGCGTGCCGAATTCTCTGGAAGAGGGGAAAAAGGTCCTTTGCCTGGGCCAGGTTAGCACCTGTAGATGGGTGAATAAAATTTGCTATTAGGTGTGAGGTTGAACATTCCCTTGCTGTTTTTACTCTGGATCTTTGAAGTGTTGTCAATTTTTACTCTTTTTTTTTTTTTTTTTTTAAAGTAGGCTCCAGGCCCAGTGTGGGGCTAGAACTCATGACCCCGAGACCAAGAGTATGCTCTACGAATTGAGCCAACCAAGCCCCCCATAGTCAATGTTTAGAACACAAATATGTTGTATTCCACATAAAGTCTTCACACGATGTCCTCTTACAACTGTGTAAGCTTTGAAAACTCAAGAATCAGGAGCTTTAAAAAAAAGAAAAAAGACTTTTTAAATACTTGCATCGTTCTGAGGTGAATCCTTTTACATAGAGAGCTCTCCTAATCATTGAGATGGGTATTTAACAGGAAGTTCTATATGTTGGTCCAAAACCACCCTGCTAATAATCCTGGTGAACGTTACTGTCATTATTAAAGTCCTTAAACACTGCAGGGACCTAACGATCAAATTAACGGGGCATTGTGATGGTGCAGCTGTGAAAACTGTTCCTTCCAAAGCCCTTCGTGCACGTTTGTGTTTAGGCATCCAGCTCAAGCGTTCCTGTTGCACCTGACAATCTCCGGGAAGATGGCCTTGGGTGTAGGTCAGGTTCCAC
This sequence comes from Neofelis nebulosa, assembly GCF_028018385.1. Taxonomy (NCBI): domain Eukaryota; kingdom Metazoa; phylum Chordata; class Mammalia; order Carnivora; family Felidae; genus Neofelis; species Neofelis nebulosa. Next base: position 841,866 of record NC_080794.1, on the reverse strand, counting down.
ACTGACGGGCTGCCTTAGAAACCCAGCTTCCTCTCGGCTTTACCAAGCCGGACTCCCTCCCCTTTAGGGAACAGACTCGTATTTAATGTGCTTCCTTACTACTGGCAACTCCAGATGGAGACAAAACCTAGAAGGCAATATTGGCCAGTTTTACCCCTTTTTTAAGTAGAAGACCAATGGACAGGATTTTTAAAGTACTTTTCATGTGCATGAACAATGAGTACATCAGCCTGAATTAACTGTGAGTCCCCTTCCCATGTCCAAGTCATTAGTTGGTGAGGGTGTCTTTTTAGGGGTGAAAATCACCTTTGGAGCCCATGAAGTTTTTTAAGCGGTAACCATTTGATGGTCTGACTGTTCCCTTCGTTCTAGAAACTTAATGTTCCTAATTCTTATAAATCGTGTTCTTAATTCTTGGGACAGCGTGGAAGACAGCAAACTAGTTTAAAATTACCTTTCATGTTGAAAAGTCTGAAACTGAAAATCCAGTGAGAATATGAAATAAAATAATCGCTGCCTAAGATTCTCTTTTTTAAATTTTGGTTTTAAAATTAAAAGTTTGCCATAAACATGGTTTCTGTGTTACTTTTATTAAAAGCAGTAATCGGATACTAAGTAACATGTAGCAACTCCGCTGGACCAAGGCAAATGACAAGTAAATAGAAATCTATTTCTTTTTTTGAAAAAATAGTTTGAAATACTTTTTTAAGTGTATCTTTATTTATTTTGAGAGACAGAGCAAGCAGGGGACGGACAGAGAGAGAGGGAGACAGAATCCCAAGCAGGCGCCGCACTGCCAGCACAGAGCCCGATGCGGGGCTCGAACTCGCAAACCACGAGATCATGACCTGAGCCAAACTCAAAGAGTCGGACGCTTAACCGACTGAACACCCAGGCGCCCCTACTCTTTCATTTTAAACCTAAAAGGCTGCTCTTATTTAGGAGGTATCAAAATACTCGGTACCTCTGGGTTTTATACACACACACACACACACACACACACACACTCCTATATACATAAACTCCACCGCGGTGACATTTCTAAGTACATATATACATTTTTTAAAAGTTTACTAAAGGTATAATAGGGTATAGATTCTCTTAATTGCTCATGATGTAGTAGGCACCTATTTATGGTACTTCATATGTAATACCTTTGTCATTGTTTCATTAAATAAAAATTGCCAATAACTTGAAAGGTGTGTGTGTGAGGTCACTCAAACTCTGTAAACTGCACGGAAGAATGGTGTCCGTGAGCCATTAGACGTCACCACCCCCCCCCCCAAAAAAAAAAAAAACAAAACTCTCCTCCCCAAACAGAATTTTGTGCAATTGGCAGTGTTAAAAAAAAAAAAAAAAATTCTAGTGATAACCTTCCTCCTTTGACTTGAAATGCTGTACTGAGCATAAACTTTAAAAATGGAATGTTATCGTACTTGGTATTTAAAATGTTCAAAAGTATTGTTGGCAAGGAGGGAGAGAGGCGAAGCATATGTTAGAAGTGAAAACAACTTTTCTGAGTAAAAAATAGTTTTCCACTGGATTAGATACAAAATGGTGCTAATGTTTCTTTATCTTGATTCTGTGTTTGGTTTGATACTAAAATGCTAATGCCTGACTCATAAGGCCCCTGCTATATAGTTTGGTGATAAGTTAACATTTAAAAAGCAATACTGGGGTGCCTGGGTGGCTCAGTTGGTTAAGAAGCAAAACTAAAAATGTGACCTGATCATTTCAAATGCTTTTGAAGTGGAGTTTTTGGACAGCAGAGTGAATAGGGAGTAATACAGTGTAAGAACACACTTAATCCCGAATTCTAGGCAAGGAGCTATGTCGAGATTATTGGCCCAGATTTGCTCCCTTCAAGCCTAGTAGCGTAAAAGGGAAATAAGTTACTTCTTTAATGCTTATTTCCATTTTGAAAGTCAGGACACCTCCATGAAGACATTGGAAGCCTCTCTTGAGATTTCTTTTACAATTTGCAAAACTGTACTTAAGAACAGTCCCTCCCGCCTCACCCCCCCCTCCCGCCATGCTGTTTTATGGTTATTTTGAGTAGTGCCTTCCCTTTAACATTCTGAGGAATATAAGGCCTGCTTACAATCCCCAAGCTCAGGCGATGAGAATTCTGGGTTGTCTTTTCGAAGAACTACGTATTTGCTTGTAGCTTCTATGTAATATCGCAATTACTTGGAAAAATGTGAATAAATTTAGGATTATGGGCTGAAACTTCTATGGGAAATACTTCTGAGTAGTAGACCAATGGCTGTGTGTACGATGCGTGATCACATTGACTCCTGAACGGGGTTTTTTTTCCCTCCGACAAATGTTACCAAGATACATTACTCCCAGGAAAAGATGCTTTCTGGATATCCGCTTTGAGTTGAACGATAAGTGTTTCGTCATCTTTTCACTCACGTCTTCCCATTTTGAAAATTACAAAAGCAATAATGCGTGCATGCTTAGAATCATTCAAAAAGAGGTACGGCGTAAAAGGTGGAAGTTCTTTTCGATACCACCCCTGCGCCGAAATTCCTTCTTCGAGGAAACCCCGGGTCAGGTTGCGTAGGTAAGCCTGAAGACCTTCTTCCCTAGGCACTTATCTGTGGAGCCACACAGACTCTTTCTTCGGTGCACAAATACGCAATAGTGCCATACGCCTTCTAGACCTTTCTCTCAATATCGCGGGGAAGGCTTGTTGTTCAGGGTTACGTGGAGTTAACACACGCCTTCCTTTTCCTTCTCGCTGAACACGGCTGCGAAGCCCGGACAGAATGTATGGCACCACCACTGGACGACACAAAGAAGTAAGTAGCACCAAGCAGGTTGGGGAGAACCCCAGAATTCCAAGCACCCCCGAGGTGGTGAGTGTGCCAGCTTCGTGTTCCTCTGGTTCTCCCAGCCGGAACGCAACGCAGCCCCAGATGCAGCCGTGGGCACGGTGGTGCCGGGATCCTAGAGAAGCCGGGCTTGAGGAACAAACACAAATGCTAGAGCCCAGAAAGAGTGGAGGAAATGCCCGCTTTCTTCCCCTCCTTGGTCTCCATGTTTCAGGCGGGGCCTCCCTCGGCTGCCAACAGGAGGCCTGCGGGAGCCAAGAGTCTGAGGGAAGGGAATTTCTCTTTCATTTGGTAGAGCTGTGGCACCAAGGAGGTAAGGCTGAGCCCGTGTGCTCGCCCTCCTCTCTGAAGGACGGGGCTCGGTTACAGGAGTGGGCCGGAAGTGGTGGGCTAGAGGACCCATAAAGTGCTGGGGAGAGAGTAGCGAGGGAAGAGCTCACACAAGTGACTCCACGGAGTTATTCTCGAGCTCTGGCTCAGCCCCGTTCGTGCTGTGCACCCGAGGAGCTGAACCTAACTAGCGTACCAAGCACATCTGAGACCTGAGCTGATAGGAAGATTCCCTCCCTGGGTCTCCCAGTGGTCCCAAGATGGTGACAGATCCAAATAGCACTGCAAAGGCTTTGAAAACCGCACTGACGTGAGAACTAGCACTCACAGAACTTATGGCCCAAACCTAACCAGATTGATTACTTGCCAAGACAAAGCTCAGCGTTCTCCATAGGATTGGCTCCCACCTCCTCATGCAGCATTCAAAATGCCTAGGATTACTGTATAGTTCAACACAAGTCATCCATTCCGATCAACAGAGAAGAAAGGAAAAAATTCAGGGTCAGGTCATAGTGATGAGGGACCATAAGGCAAGTTGAGGGCCAAGCACAAGCTAGCACAACCCTCGCCCCCCCGCCCCCGCCCCACCAAGGTGGGATAAGTGTGATGTTCCTCAGGCACTCCTGGCTGCCCAAGAACAAAGGAAAGGACAGAAAGCAAATGGTTAAACTGCTAGTCTCCATCAGTTTACAAATATCTCATCAACAGATCTCCAGGAACTCCCCACTACCTTAATGATAATGCTTCGCTAGAGGGAAAAACAACCTTAGCTTGACAATAGCTAGGCCTCCAGTAATCTGTAACTCCTCTTTAGCATATGGAAATCCCTTTAAGAAACTGACTCTTGACTTTACCTCCCCCCCAAACTCCACAGTAGGTAAGCAGTCACTCTGCACTCTGCACCCAGGGCAGCTCTTCCTGCCCACGGGTCCTGTCCCCATGCTTTAATGAAATCACCTTTTGTACCAAAGACGTCTTCAAGAGTTCTTTCTTGGCCATCGGCTCCAGACCCCACAAACCCCACCATCACCCCCAAACCCCATCAGTAGGAGTCACAGCACGAGAAGAGCAAGCATAATGCTTTATAAACATCTGCGGAAATGAGGGGCTGACAACCTCCCGAGTAAGCTGAGTGAACGGGAAACGGGTCCAACCCAAAGAAATCCAAGCCAGACACGTCATAAACAGTCGAAAACTAAAAGACATCTTGAAAGCAGCCGGAGAAAACGAAACGTTACCTATAGGGGATAGTTCAAATGACAGTCCATTTTTTCGTCACAAACTAAGGAGGCCAGAAAAAATGACACATTTCTTAAAGTGCTGAAAATAACTGAGAACTCAGGATTCTCTATCCTGTGGAATATCCCTCAGGAAGGAAGGTAAAATGGAGACATCTTCAGATGAGAATAGCTAAGAGAATTCATAGCTCGCAGATCTGCTTTAAAGGAAGAGCCAAAAGATGTTTCTTCAGACCGAAGAGGAAACTTGGACCATTGGGAGTGAAGGAGAAGCAACAGTGATAATATTCGGTCTTTGGCCCTCAGTTCCCGAAACAGTTCCAGAACCTTAAAGGCTTGTCTTCATGACAAGCCCGTTTCAATCACACCTGGAATTTGGGTTAATGAAGTGACTTTGGGAAGTACCCAAGGACGGGGGCCGGTTGCCCGAGGAACTCCTGCGATTAGGGGGTTGGAACTGCCAACCTCTGCCCTGACCTCTGGGGAGGGGAGGGGGCTGGAGATTGAGTTCAGTCACCGAGGACCAACCCTCAATCATGCCTGTGTCATGAGGCCTTCACAAAAACTCAGAAGGACAGGGTTTAGAGAACTTCTGGGTTGGTGAACACAGGGAGATGTGGGAAAAGCGGTGTGCCCAGAGAGCGTGGTAACACCACACCCCGTCCCCCATGCCTTGCCCTGCATGCCTCTTCCATCTGGCTGTTCCTGAGTTCTACCCTCTTACAATAAACCAATAATCTAGTGAGTAAATTGTCCTGATTTCTGTGAGCCACTGAAGCAATTTATTATCACCAAAAACATTCCTTAAACGTGTCCGCCATTTTTATTGTCCCTTTGGAGAACATAGTGTTTATACCCTGAGGTCTCCTCATGTTGCTCTCCTTTGCTGACTTTGAAGTGAACTTCGTTCTCACGGTGCGAGAATCCATGTTAGGGCTTAGAGCTCGTATAATCCAACCTCCTCATTTAAAAAGAGTCAGGGGAGGTCAGAGAGGAAACTGAATTGCTCAGACACCTCCCCCACGGTAAAATGGAGCCTGTGGATAATGGAGCGACCTGTGAGATCAGGACCTAAGCTGAAATCAAGAGTTGGATGCTCAACCCCCTGAGCCACCCAGGTGCCCTGGAAGTTTTCCGCTATTATTTCTTCAAATACATTTTCTGCCCACTTTTGTCTCTCTTCTCCTTCGGGGATGCCTATAATGTGAATATTGTTATGCTTGACGGAGTCACTGAATGCCCTAAGTCCATCCTCGTTTTACATAATTTTTTTTCTCTTACCTGCTCAGCTTTCCTACTTTCCATTACTCTTTCCTCCAGGTCGCTGATTCGTTCTTCTGCTTCATCTAGTAAACTGTTCCATCTGGTATGTTTTTAATTTTTTTTTATTGTGTTCTTTATCTCTGATTGGTTCGTTTTTATCCAATCGTTAAGGGTCTTGCTGATGCCCTCCACTCTTTTCCCAAGTCCAGTGAGTATCTTTTTTTTTTTAATGTTTATTTTTGAGAGAGTGCAAGTGGGGGGAGGGGCAGAGAGAGGGGGACAGAGGATCCCAAGCAGGCTCTGTGCTGACAGCAGCGAGCCCAATGTAGGGCTTGAGCTCATGAACTGTGAGATCATGACCTGAGCCAAGGTCTGACGCTCAACCGACTGAGCCCCCCCCCCTACCCCCCCGGCCAGTGAATATCTTTATGATCATTACCTTAAATTCTCTCAGGCGTATTATCTCCATTTTGTTTAGGTCTCTCGCCGATTCTGTCCCATTCTTTTGTTTGGGACATATTCCTCTGCCTCCTCGTTTTGTCTAGCTTTCTGTACCTGCTTCTGTGTGGTAGGAAAGACGGCTATGTCTCCTGCCCTTGAAAGTAATGGTCTTCTGAAGAAGGGGTCCTGCAGTCCCCTGTTGTGCAGGGTCCCCTGTTCGCTAGAACCTGCTGTTTCAGGGGTTTCTCCTGTGGGTCCTGTGTGCACCCTGCACTAAACTGTGGCGGCACTTTTCCTGTGTTGTCCCCCGGGGAAGCTTTTGTTGGTGGGTGGGGCCTGAAGTCAGACCAATTGTCTGCCTCCAATCCACTGCTGGGGCCTCCGTCTGACTGGCGTGTGTCGTTCTTTCTCTCTCTGGGGCAGGGGTCACTGTGGAGTGGTGCTGGCCACTGTAGGGACTGCTCGCGCTCCCACCAGGACTGTGATAGTGCTGTGTGTGGACCCTGGTCAAGAGTGTGTCCGAGAGGGCGGGTCCACCAAAGCATAGCACAGAGGGGCAGTACTGGGGGGTTGGGTGGAGGGTGCGTGTGGGCTGGGGGGGTGGTGGGTGCCAGCAAGTTTGGCCTCCCTGCTGTCCCTGTGCACGGGGAGCCCTGCGGTGCCTGGATTGAGGCAGGCTGTCCAGGATGGTGGATTGAGGGAGGCACAGCATGGGTGGGGACAGCAGCGGTGCTAGCAAGTTCTACGGGGGGCTGTGTGTTTCTGCTGGCGGGGGGGGGGGGCGGGAAATGGTGCCTTCTGCTTCCTTTATTCCTGGAGGAAGTCCCCAGTGCTTTCTGTCCCTCTGGGGCATGCTCTGAGATTAGTAAATAACTCTCCCTCCCATATGCCCCAGGTGTTTCTCAAACTGCCACAGGGTCTCCGCGGGCTATTTGTTGTGCTTTTTTTTTTAAATGCTTATTTATTTATTTATTTATTTAGAGAGAGAGAGAGAGAGAGAGAATGAGCGGAAGAGGGGCAGAGAGAGAGAGGGAGGGAGAGAATCCCAGGCAGGACCTGAGCTGTCAGCACAGAGCCCAACCTTGGGGCTTAAGCTCAGGACCCGTGAGATCACGACCTGAGCCAAAACCAAGAGTTAGGCGCTTAACCCGTGAGCCACCCAGGTGTCCCTGTTGTGCTGTCATTTTCAGGGCGGGGACTCCGCTTCTTCGTGCCCACCTGCTCTCCCAGAGCGGAGCCCACTAATTGTTTTAATCATAGTTTTAAGTCCCACTGGTTGTAAGGATTCCTGAAATTTGGCCCTTTTGGTTTTCGAAGCCAAACGCTGTGGGGATTCATCTTCCTTGCGTGGGCTCCCCGGTGTGGGGGTCTGTTTCTCTCCCCTCTCTGTGCCCACGGCATCCCTCCCTCCCATGAACAGTCCCGAGGGTCCATTTAATTCTCAAGCCTTGACCCTTCCTACCCTCTTTTATGTGGCCTCTTTCCTACCTTCGGTTGTGAAGTTTGCTCTGCCCATCTCTGGATTATTTTTCTGGGTTATTCGCACTGAGGTGCCACTGAGTTGTATCCATGGGATGGGTGGGCCTAGAGTCCTCCTCTGCCATCTTCCCCAGAAGCCTCTCTCTTTTTTTAAAACCAATTAAAATATAGTTACATTAAAATACTAAAGAAAGAAAGCAAAGACATGTTACATCGGTTTCAGGGGTACGACACAGGGATTCAATAAGTCTGTACATCACGCCGTGCTCACCACGAGTATGGCCACCGTCTGTCATCACACAACGCCGTTACATTACCATTTACTCTCTTCCCTACGTTGTACCTTTCATTCCTGTGACTTAGTCATTCTGTAAGCTGGGAGCCTGTCCTTCCCACTCCCCTTCACCCATTTTGCTCCCTCCCGCCCCCTCTCCTCCGACAACTACCGGTCTGTTCTCTGCATGCATGGGACTCTTTCTGCTTTGTGTGTGTGTGTATGTGTGTGTGCGCGCGCGTGTGTGCATGTGTTATATTCCACATAGAAGTGAAAGCATAGGCTATTTGTCTTTCTCTGCCTTACTTCACTTAGCGTAACACTCTAGGTCCACCCACGTCGTTGCCAGTGGCGAGATTGCACCTTTTTTTTTTTTTTTAAGGCTGAGTGATATTCCGCTGTGAATAGACACCACATCTTCTTTACCCGTTCATCTATCAATGGAAACTTTGGCTGCTTCCGTGTCTTGGTTATTATGAGTAACAATAAACAGTAAACATAAAGGTGTATATATCTTGTTGAATTAGTGGTTTTGTATCCTTGGGGTGAATACCCAGAAGTGGAATTACTGGGTCGGATGGTGTTTCTTTTTCACAATTTTTTTTATAATTTTTTTTAATGTTTTTTATTTATTTTTGAGACACAGAGAGACAAAGTGTGAACGGGGGAGGGGCAGAGAGAGAGGGAGACACAGAATCGGAAGCAGGCTCCAGGCTCTGAGCCATCAGCCCAGAGCCCGACGCAGGGCTCGAACTCACGGACCGCGAGATTGTGACCTGAGCCGAAGTCGGACGCTTAACCGACTGAGCCACCCAGGCGCCCCATCTTTTTCACAACTTTTGAGGAACCCCCATACTGTTTTCCACAGCGGTCGCACCAATTTGCATTTCCACCAACAGTGGATGAGAGTTCCTTTTTCTCCCACATCTTCACCAGCACTTGTTATTCTTGTCTTTTTTATCCTAGCCATTCTGACAGGTGTAAGATATCTCAGTGTGGTTTTGAGTTTCTGTGGTGATTAGTGATATTGACACTCTAGCAATTTCATAGAACCCAGGGAGGGTGTCATGGGACCCTCCAATTTATAGTTGGTCAGACAGAAGAACAGGGAACAATCTGGAGTTGTGATCAGCGTCTGCAGTGGAGACAGAAGGGCTGTCTCGTGGGACTGAGCCCTTAACCCGTGGGGTCTGATGCTATTTTCAGGTAGATAGTGTCAGAATTGAGTTGAATTGTAGCCTACCGCTGGTGTCACAAAACTGCCTGATGTGCGGAAAACCCCCAAATCTAGTGTCAGAAGTGAAGTCGTTAGTGCCCTGGTTAGAGTACTGAGAGTAGAGAAGACACATATTAGGAATTTTTCCTCAGCACCTAACAACAGCGAGACGCCTGGGCGGCTCAGTGGGTTAAGCGACCGACTTCGGCTCAGGTCACGATCTCGCGGTTCGTGAGCTCGAGCCCTGCGTCGGGCTCTGTGCCGACAGCTCGGAGCCTGGCGCCTGCTTCGGGTTCTGTGTCTCCCCCTCTCTCTGCCCCTCCCCTGCTCACGCTCTGTGTCCCTCTGCCTCTCAATAATAAATAAACGTTAGAAGAAAAAAAAAAAAAGAACCTAACAACAGTGCTTTAAAATACATGAGCTTCTGTCCTAATAGTGCTGTCATGGACACAGTGAATGTTCCTAAAACCCAGCGGACCTCTGTAAGAAACGTGGCCAGCATCGTCCCTACAAAATGACAGCATGCGAGAAGAGGAGGAATCTCTCTGTAAGGCCAGGGAAAGCGGGGCTCTGACAGGAAAGAGTGGCTGTGGGGGGGCAGACTGCGTTGAGCTGCCAGAAAAAGGTGAGAACTGCAAAGAAGATCACGCTTGGGTAAAATATATGAAGGCAAATCTGATCATCGAAAAGAGAAGTAGGCAAATTTCTAGTTCTAGTTGGAGAGTTCGACGCTATCGGTAAGAGAACTAGACAGAAAATAAGCGAAGATGTTAGAAGAGCTAAACAACATCATTAATCAAATAACTGACATTTGTAGAACACTCTACCCAGCAACAGAAAAACATTTTTCAAGAGCACATGGAACGTTCATCAAGACAGGCCATATCCGAGTTCATAAAATAAACAGTGCCAAATGCAAAATAATTGAAACCACGTAAAGTGTATTTCTGACTCTAATGGAATCAAACTGGAAATCAGTGAGAGGACGATAACAGGAAAATCTCAGATCGGTTGGAAGTTAAACCATATACTCATAAAAATCCATCAAAGAAGTCTCAAAAGCAATTTAAAAATACTTCAAATGAGGTTGCCCCCGGGTGGCTCAGTCGGTTGGACGACCGACATCCGCTCAGGTCATGATCTCACCGTCGGTGGGGTCGAGCCCCGAGTCGGGCTCCGTGCTGACAGCTCGGAGCCTGGAGCCTGCTTCGGATTCTGTGTTCTCTCTCTCTCTCTCTGCCCCTCCACTGCTCATGCTCCGTCTCTCTCTCTCTCTCTCTCTCTCTCTCTCTCTCTCCCCCCCACAAAAATAAACGTTAAAAAATTATAAAAAAATACTGACATGAAAGAAAAATGAAATTACAACATATTAGAATTTGTGGGCACAGCTAACAGCACAGTGCCTAGAAGGGAATTTAGAGCCTTGAGTACTAATATTAGGAAAGAAGATCTCAGATCAGTAACCTACACTTCCAGTTGTTAAGCAACTGGAAAAGGATGAGCCAAATGAACCCACATGAGTAGAATGAAAGACAAAGAGTGGAAATCGATGAAATTGAAAACAAAAACCGAGAAAATAAATGGCAGGTTTTGCAAAAAGAATAAGAAAGTTGATGAACATCTAGCCAGACTGACAGAAAAGAACAAGTCATGTATTACCAGTATCAGGGATAAAATGTGGTTAATTTGCAGTTTACTTGATAAGAGTGAGGCTAGCATCTTTTCATGTTTATTAATCATCTATTTCTTTGATGAATATCCTGTTTATGCACTTTGCCCAGTGAAGAGCCCTTACTGATTTAAATGTCACATCAGATTTTTTCATAAATTGCCATGGATGCATGAGGTTTCTAAATGCTTGCTCTTCTGTGGATCAATCTGTCTACATCTGAGCTCCTGCCACGGGTTTAATTTAATTTTGCAGTATACTTTAGTATCTGGTGTTGCAAGCCTCTCTACACCCATCTTGTTCTTTGCTTTTCTTGGCAATCTTCTTTTTTTTTTTTTTATACGAACGTTGGGATGAACTTACCAATTCTAAAATTCCATATGGGAGGTTTAAAAAGACTTTTTTTTTTTTTTTAACGTGTATTCATTTTTGAGACAGAGACAGAGTGAAAGCAGGGGAGGAGCAGAGAGAGGGAGAGACACACACACAGAATCCGAAGCAGGCTCCAGGCTCTGAGCTGTCAGCACAGAGCCGGCCGCGAGGCTTGAACCCACGAACTGTGAGATCATGACCTGAGCCGAAGTCAGATACCCAATCACACCTGAGCCACCCAGGTGCCTCCATGTGGGAGTTTTATTAAGGCTGCATTAAATTTGCTAATTTTGAAGGATTCATATCTTAATAATACTGGGTCTTTCTATCCCCAAATATAGTATGTCTCCATTTAACTTAGTCTTCTTATATTTATTTCAACAGTCTTCAGCAAAAATGTCTTGCACGTTTCTTGCTGGATCTCTCCCACCCCCTTCCAGCAAATTTCCTAAATGGTTCTTTCCTATATATAGGAAAGGGGTTAAAGTGAAAGGAACGCTATTACTTTTTTGATAAATGAGGGAAGGAGAATGTAGGCGAGGACTAAGAAATTAATGCTGTCGAATTGAGTATTTTGGAATTACCTCCAAAGAACCAGGGAATTGGAAATGACCCAATTGCTTATCAGTTAGGAACTGGTTAAAGAAACATGGTCTATGCACACAAGGGAAGCTTTAGTGAGAAGAAAGCTCTCAGTGTTTAGGCAAAGAGCTCAAGGATACAGTATAGATGGAGAGTAGGTCATACGTTACCTTTTATTTAAGAAAAAAAAAAGAATAAAAAATATCTGTCTCTATATCAAGAAACTGGAAAGAGGCATGAACTAACAAGTGGTTACCTATAGAGGTGAGGGAAGGAATGGAGTGGTGGTTGGGGAGAGAGGCCAATGTTTACGTTTCATACCGTTTTGATTTTTGAACGATAAGAACGTATTCGGTATTTAAAGAAGTCCTAGAGAGAACACAAACTAAATACCCCTCTCCAAAGACATGTCCTCCCACTGAAGATTCGTCTTTGTTACATTTTAGCTTTTCCATAAATACTGTAGCAGTCACGAAGAAAGTATACTTCCACTCCGCAAATAGCAGTCTATCCAGCAGCACTGTTACGAAGTATACACTGAGATTTAAAAAAAAAAATTTTTTTTTTACATTTATTCATTTTTGAGACACAGAGAGCAACAGAGCATGAGCAGGGGAGGGGCAGAGAGAGAGGGAGACACAGAATTCGAAGCAGGCTCCAGGCTCTGAGCTGTCAGCACAGAGCCCGATGCGGGGCTCGAACTCACAAACTGCGAGTTCATGACCTGAGCCGAAGTCGGATGCGTAACGGACTGAGCCACCCAGGCGCCCCTACACTGGGATTTTTGAATAGTGAGATATAAATCCTGAATTTTCACTAAAAGGACTAACCTTTTCTAGGTTAATAATGACAAAATATAAACCTTGTTGTTGTTGTTTTCTAAAGTGTGGATTTAAGATTGGGCCTCTGGCTCTAGGAGCGGGAGTATAAATTGGCGTTAAGTTCACTGGAGGGCAATTTGGCCTTATCGGAACACATCTTTGACGTGGCAGGTCCACTCTTAAGCACTTCCTGGTATATCCCTGAGTGCAGGTGTGCTGGCCGAGGGAATTCACCAGGGTAGCACGGCGGGCAGACTGCCTGCCTCTCGCCATGAACTAGACCAATGCGGGGGGGGGGGGGGGGGGGCGGTGGTGGTGCGGGGATGAAGAAAGGAAAGTGCCCAGCAGTCCTGAAGCATACAGGCTCCCTGCACCATTGCTAACTGTTCACAGATGTACGGGGTAGCCTGGGGCAGGAATCTTGCTATGTGTATATGGTTTCAGTTTGTGTTGAACTATGACAGTCTGACCCGGGCCAGAGTAACTACTTCTAACCATTGACCTTGCCATTAAGTTATCTTTTAGTTTTTATGGCGTAGGTGTTGACTAATATCCCTGATGACAGCATCGGTTTCTCTCTCACATTCTTATGGCTTGAGGATTTCACAACTGGGGCGTTACCTTGCCTTTGTGCTGCCCTGCTATTGAGAGGAACCCTGGGAAGTTGGGATCAAACGCTTGCTTCCTGCCAAGAGCCTCCTCAAGTGGCTCACCACGCTCGGATGGCCACCTGCTTCTTGGGCGGGCCCCGCACGCCGGCTCAGCACCCGGGGCTTTTGCACCCTGCTCACTGGTGCCTGATTCCTGCCACCCTTCCTGCTTTCTACAACACCCGCTGGACTGGACTTTTACTTTACCCGCAGCCGAGTACTCTGCTGTGTCACCCAGTGACAGAACAGACCCGACATGGGGGTAAAATCTCGCGCCAATGGGAGAGCCCTGTGAGCAAATCTCAGACTTGGGCTACAGTTGAGGCCACTAGACAGGTCCCAAGATATAACTACATTTGGTAAAAGTTTGAAGCAACAGGCTCGCACCTCCCGCCAAAATTACTTCTGGAAATAAAAAGGGGAAAAGTAGAATAATCCGATAGGTATAGATTAAGTGAAATCCTAAGTAAGGCGATCTTTTACTCTTGCTCGAAGACTAAGTGAAATAAATAGAGATGAGAAGCAGCAGAGGCTACGACTAGCCTGGGTCCAGAGTTTATTGTGCGTGCGCGCGCGTGCACGCACACACACACACACACACACACACACGGCGCAGGAATGTGGCTACAGGAAATACACGAAATGTTGTGGTGAGGGATGTAAGCCCCAGGTATAAGGCTACGACTAGCCTGGGTCCAGAGTTTATTGTGCGCACGCGCGCACACACACACACACACACACACACACGGCGCAGGAATGTGGCCACAGGAAATACACGAAATGTTGCGGTGAGGGATGTAAGCCCCAGGTATAAGGTAGAGGACACTCTCATGAGGGGGGCGACTGCCATTAGCACAGGCCTCACAGGCACATTCTTACCTTTGCCAAAGAAATATTTAACTCGCAAACAACCTCAGGACTGGACAGCTTTAACAGCCAATGAGAAGATTGTGACAAGCATTCTGAAAAGAGTTAGCATGCGCTTTCGGTCACGCACTTTTCACCTGCTAATATTTTCAACTTACTGAAGGCAGGGCCAAAAAGCAAGTTATCAAACTTGTAAGTTTTTTTTTTTTTTTTGTAAATCAAAACATGGTGTCACAAGGATGACATCAATATCTTCCCCACCTCTAACGATTTGGCACTAAAGTTTTTTTTTATTTTTTATTTTTTAAATGTTTATTTTTTGAGAGAGAGAGGGAGAGGGCACCTGAGGAGGAGGGCAGAGAGAGGGGGAGACACAGAATCTGAAACAGGTTCCAGGCTCTGAGCTGTCAGCACAGAGCCTGACGCGGGGCTCGAACCCACGAACCGGGAGATCAGGACCTGACCCGAAGCTGGTTGCTTAACCGAGCCACCCAGGCGCTTCAAGTACTAAAGGTTATTATTCTTTTAATGTGTATTTATTTTTGAGAGGCAGAGTGCAAGTGGGGGAGGGAGAGAGAGAGAGAGAGAGAGAGAGAGAGACAAAATCTAAAGCAGGCTCCAGGCTCCAAGCTGTCAGCACAGAGCCTGACACGGAGCTTGAACTCACGGACTGAGAGATCATGACCTGAGCCAAAGTCGGACACTTAACTAAGCCACCCAGGCGCCCCACTAAAGATTATTTTTAAAATAAAAAATTTTATGGGGTGCCTGGGTGGCGCAGTCGGTTAAGCGTCCGACTTCAGCCAGGTCACGATCTCGCGGTCCGTGAGTTCGAGCCCCGCGTCAGGCTCTGGGCTGATGGCTCGGAGCCTGGGGCCTGTTTCCGATTCTGTGTCTCCCTCTCTCTCTGCCCCTCCCCCGTTCATGCTCTGTCTCTCTCTGTCCCAAAAATAAAAATAAAAAACGTTGAAAAAAAAAGATTAAAAAAAAAAAATAAATAAAATAAAATAAAATAAAAAATTTTACTATGTAAAATAATAACTATAAGTTCTTAAAAACTCCAGTAAATGTGTGTTTGAAATTTTGAGGGAAGAAAGGATTCCTAATCAACACAAATCCCAGTGCCTTTTCCGACTGCTGTGTGGTGGGGTCCACAGCCTGCACCCAGGGCCTCCTGTTCACTTCCTAGGGGTGGCTGGCTGCTACCCTCTGCCCTTTGGGCCCTAACTGCAAAGGGCTGTTTTGAAGGCTAAATCAGGGGTTAATGTGAAAATACTTTTACGCTGCAAAAAACCGCAGCGCTCTCTCCAGGGCTTAATGTTATGGACATTTTAATTGACAGTATTAAAAATGAGCTCGCTAAACTAAGTTTTCTGGTAGTTTCACGAGTAAGCGTTTTTATTTTACAATTTTTTTTTTTTTACAGATTTTAATCTCTACACCGAACGTGGGGCTTGAACTCACAACCCTCTGATCAAGAGTCACGTGCTCTACTAAGCCAGCCAGGTGCCCCAATAAACTTTTTTTAACCTTTATTTATTTTTGAGACAGAGAGAGACAGAGCATGAATGGGGGACGGTCAGAGAGAGAGGGAGACACAGAATCCGAAACAGGCTCCAGGCTCTGAGCCATCAGCACAGAGCCCGACGCGGGGCCGGAACTCACGAACCGCGAGATCATGACCTGAGCCGAAGTCAGACGCTTAACCAACTGAGCCACCCAGGCGCCCCCAATAAACTCTTTTTTAAAGAATCAGTGGTCACCACCACCACCACCTGTCCTGCCAGCCATCTGTGGTTTCAGTTACCTGTGGTCACTCTGGTCCAAAGCAGCCCCGAGCATTTAGGACCCAGCATACAATCCTTAGACAGCTGAGCATGCCTAGGCCTGAAAGCAGGGGCTTATGGGTGATCATACGCTCGATGGCTTCCCACAGCCCTCAAGCCTAAAGCTCGGTGACTGCAGCAGCAGGTTGGTGACGACGGTGCGTGGACCTTGGCCACCTGCTTGCCCCCGGGCTGTGCCGCGAGGTGCCAAGAGGCCAGCCAAGGGTACACAGAATGCTAGCCCAAACAACAAAACCTGCTGCCCCAGAGTCAAAGCTCTTGCCCCTAGAATTAAAAATAACTGGGTACCTATGTTCATTACCCAACTTTTGGAAAGGGTGTAGGCTGCACCAGGAGATACGATTCTAGACACTTTTATGTGCCTTAGAGAAGAAATTTTGGTGTGACTCATCAGCTTCATGAACTTGGATGTGCAAATGTCTCTCCAGGTTTGGGAAGTTCTCAGCCACTACCCTAAATAAGCGTTCTCCCCCTCCTCCCTCCCTCCGTCTGGGACTCCAGTGACGCGTCGATTGTTTCTTAATGGCGTCCTGTAAGTCCCGTAGACTTTCTTCATCCCTTTTCATTCTCCCTTTGCTTCTCTGACTGGGTAATTTCACACCACTTGCCTCCAGGCTCGTGGATTCTGTCTTCTGTTCAGCCCGGTCTGCTATTGAAGCTCTCTACTGAATTCTTTGGTGTAATAATTGTATTCTCCAGCTCCAAAATTTTTTTTTTTTTTTTTTTTTTGGTTTTTAGGTTTTCTCTTTGTTGGACTCATTTTGTTCCTGTATTTTCCTGATTTTGTTACCGTTTGTGTCCTCCTGAGCATCTTTAGAACAACTGTTTTGAATTCTTGATCAGGCGACTCATAGATCTCCATTCCTTTGGGGTCAGTTGCTGGAAGTTTATGGTATTCCTTTGGTGGTGTTATGATCCCCCTATTCTCTGTGATCCCCGTTACCTTGTGTAGGCGTTTGAGGAAGCAGTCACCTCTTCCAGACTTTGTGGACCGGCTTCAGTAAGGAAAGACCTTCACCTGCGAGTGGGGGCCGCTGGAGCAGGCTGTGTCTCCAAGGCTAGCAGCGCAGGGTACCAAGTGCAAGGGCATGTGGCAGCTCCAGGTCTGATGCTGCACTGGTTCGGGTTGCAGTGCTACGAGGTCCATAGCATCAAGCGCATGAGCCTCGGCGGACGCCGTGGGGGTTCCGCAGTGGCTTCCAGGGCTGTTTGGATCCTCAGTGCCGCCTCCAGGTTGAGAAGCTAGGGACCAGGGCAGGCAGTGGTGGTGGCCAGGCTAGTGGTGTGCACACACTTGGCTGTGGAAGCCAGCCGCAGCTGCCCGTGTGGTGGCAGGGGCTGGGGCCGCAGCCAGCAGCAAGGGCTCGGGCCAACTGCGGGTCCATAAGCAAGCAGCTGGGGGTCCCTGGCTGTCGGCGTGCACTTCCATGGTGGTAGGATCGGCCAGTGATGAGAGGCTGGCAGTCTGCAAACGCACCGCTGGTGGGGCTAGCCACGAGGGTGCTCATGGCAGTGGGAGTCAGCTATGGCCGGGGGGCGGGGGTAGGGGATCCGGGCTGGCATCTTGCACTCTTAGGCCTGGGCAGGCTGCCAGTGCAGATTTGGGGCTCTGGTGGGGGCACTGGGAAGGGGCAGAGCGGGACTCAGGCATCTGGCCCTGGGGCAAAAAAGGACGAAATGTGTAGGGGCTCCGTGCAGGTGGGAGGGCTGTTTACTTCTTCAGTGGTGAAAGCCGCGGGGTCCTCCGTAAGAGCAGGTCACTGGCAACCGTGGTTACTCTTGCAGAGTGGCTGCTACTATAGCCCTTGTCCCCCTGCCTCGTTCTTAGCCATGGCCGTAGGTCTCAGTGTTGCTCGTGTCTGGGGGCGGGGGGACCCGAAGTGTGTCCTTTGTGTGGTGCCCCAAAAGGCTGGGGCGTTCTCTCGGTGCTGAGCCAGTGCTGGAGGCACTCATCCTTGGAGGATGAGGTGACAGAGGCCAAATGAAGTTCTTCCTTCCCTTTTTTTGTAGTTATTCTCAGGTTGTTTGTCCCACTATGCTGGAGTTTTTCCGTGGACTCCTGAGATCGCTTGGAATGGATTTTGTGGACCGTTGTCTAATGTTGTCTAAGTCGGTCTTTGTTGGGGGACAGGGGCTGGGGACTTCTATTTCACCGTCTCGGTGCTCTCATCTGGAAAGGCGAGCTAGGAGTTATGAAACTCCCTCCCAGACAGAAAGGAATTTAAGCAGGATCGTATGACCACCTTTTGGAGAGTCTGAAAAAGGGGATCTTGCAGTGGACAGACTGGACATCCAAGTACTTTAGAAAGCCTTGGGGACAGACCTGACTCATCATGTGTCCTTCCCACAAGCACTCCTATGTGCCAGGCAGCGGGCGCACAAATGCAGCGCTGTCCCGGGGAGGTCTTAGCCCAGGAGAGGAGACAAATAAGGATAATATATAGATAAATGAAAGGTTAGACAGAAGAAAGGTTAGGACAGAGAATGACAGGAGCAGAGCATGTTTGCAGGTGTCGGGGAGGTGGGAGGGGCTTAGAGAAAGCTCCCAGTGGAGAAGTTCTGCGCTGCCCCCTATCGGGCAACAGGGCCACAACCTGACTTGGAGAGCCAGTGGGGTGCGTTCCAAGGGAGGGAAAACAGTCCATGCAAAGGCACGGCGGCAATGAGAAAGCAGGGGGCATTCAGAAAAACACGAGTGTCATATAAAAGCACCATTCTCCCCGGGGAAATGGGCGTAACATGTACTATGGGGTATGTGATGTAGATTTATGGTCATGGAAACTACTACAATGACTTTTCTGGAAAAGAGAATAATGTGAGAGACTTACTCTGACTTACCAAAACAATTCAGTGTAAAATGATTTGAGGGCCCTCCACCCAACATAAAGAAATCAGCATTTCACTTTCATACATTGTTAGCTGGTCCTTAAATATTTAGTGAACACAATTATTTCCACGTTTTGGATATTTTCCATATTTGGGGCTGCAAAATACTCAGAAACTTAGCAATGTGTGTGCTTCACACCAGCTTTCTTTAAAATGAAACTTACACATCACCCAGAAGTTACAGAAACGAGTAGTCAGAGCAGAGGCTTATCTACACAGAAGTTGAGGGACGATGTCCTCTAACACAAAGACGTTGACATTATTCCAAGTTTATGGTGTGGCTCAACCCACCTCATAGTTGGCTGGCGTAAGTCGAAGTCAAATGCATTCTTCATAATGGGATATAAGCACATTAGGATGATTTCAATGAAGTATTTCTCATGCTACTGCATCGGCAGGGGGGATACTGAAAATAACCAATACGGCAAGGTCACCAACCACTCCGATGCTATGCTGGCCGTGGGGAGCAGGCCCGCTGCCCTGCTGTCCCTGCTGAGGGACAGAGCTTCTGGTACAATCAGCCACATGCTCTGATAATACTGCATGAAAGACGTGCATTTTGCTTTTTCCACACACGGCAGAAAACTTTATGTAAAGTGCAAGGTAACAATAAACATAACCACTCTTGGCTTTGTTATCAATGTCTTTCGAGAAGTCCCCAATGCTCTGGTGTTATATAAAATCACAAACTCTTTTCAGAGATGCACACTCAACTATTTTTGGGTGAAACGACAGATGCCTTGGGTGTTTCCAAATGCTACAGCATTAAAATGTGGGGCAAAGGTCGATAAAACAAAGGTGATCCCCTGATCACACTGTTCTTTTCCAACAAGAAGCAGTATTTTCTAACCTGAGAGGGCGATGGCCGTCATTTCCTCAGCCACGGGTCTTCCTGAGCCTGGTGAGTGTTCTTGGCTAAATCTAAAAGTCTACAAACAACTCCTTGAAGAATTTCATACAACTGGGAATTAACCAAGCAACGGCTAGCTGGGACAAATTGTGACTGTCCATGAACAGGCAGAATGATTAGTCTTTAAAGAGATTCACTCTACAAGTGGCACAGAAAAAAAATTATGAAAAAATTCACAGGTGTTTTAAAGTCCTTCTAATCCTCTCCTCAAAAAAACAAAAAAAACCCCCCAAAAAACCCAAAAAAAACCCAAAAACAGATAAACTTCACAGAAAATTAAGAACCCCCTACTGGCTTGCAGTGTGAATTGCTAATCATTTAAGTTTTTTTTTTTTTTTTTAACATCAGATTCTTCACTCTGAGTAATACCACTGTTCCTTGAGACTTCAAAGACTCTTTTATAAGTCCCCAAAAATGTTTTTTATAAAAAAAAAACCATTACAGATTCCCACCCTGGGATGCTCTCATTTTCACTAAATGCTGGGCTTGTAAAATAAACAATTTCAAATCTAAATGGAGTTTAGAGTATTTTTCGAGGACGACTGAAAAAACGCTTCTCTAGAAACGTGAATTGAGAGCATCCTGAAAACGTAGTGAGTCGTGGAAAGCGTACACATAACATTTACCGGCGTATGATGTAACAACATGTATTTGGTCTTCGTCCTTGATTCCCAGCACAGAGCTCCTAAAACCCTTGGAATTTCCACGATGGGGGTGTCTGTTAATCACCAAGTGTCACTTTTGAGCACATTGGAGTTTATGCTAATGAGGTGACTTAGGGTGGGGTCCCGTGCGCCTCAGGATGGGACTGGTCACCAGAAAGACCAAACGATTAGAGGGGCTGGAACTTCCAGGCCCACCACCTCAACTCGGGAAGGGTGGGGTGCAGGCTGGAGATTGAACTCTTGAACAACAAGATGTGATGAGGTTCCAGGTTGGGGAACAAGAACACATCCTTGTGCCAGTGGTATCTGAAGTGTGTGTGTGTGTGTGTGTTTGTGTGTGTGTGTGTGTGTGTTGTGGTGGGGCAGACGAAGCCCGTAACCTGTGGGATCTGATGCTATCTCTAGGTATAGAATATTGGAACTGAATTGTAGGCCGCCCCCCTCATACCTCTGGAGAATCAGAGAACTGGTTGAGGGCGTTGGAAAACACTCCACTGACCAATATACTAAATTATCTCCCTTCTTCATTTTTCCTGAAAGGCCTTTATTAAGAACCACCATGGTTTGGTTCTCCAGCAACTTTTATTGGTCAAACGATGTGGAATTATATGCAGTACCTGTGGTTTAATTAATAGGCTCATTTGTAAACCAAGTTAACATCTTATTTTAAAAATTCTTGCTTTTGAATCAAGCGATGTGGCAGAACAGACATGCTCCTATCCCATGCAAAGAGCTGTTCAAAAATGAGCAGCCTGCAGAACTATCATAAATGAGACGCCGAATCGAACATTCTTCCAGCGAGGTCCATGTAGTAGTTCAGTCTGAAAACTTACTTCATTTTCTGACTTTTCAAAACAAAAATATTCCAGGCAATAAAAAAAAAAAAAAAGCAAAATTAAGACGCCTAAAACAGATACATACTGATCTTTTTACCCAAGTCACCTCCCAGAGTTTCTAGTGCCACTGTGCTCTGTTGATTAAATAAAACAACAAAAGCAGTAGGCAGCTTCTAACTGAAAGGCAGTGAAACCCACCAATCAGTCTGCAGCGAAAAGTCACAGTGAAAGAACATATATAAGGTGAAGAATGCTTTTTAACCTTTTGGCCTTAAATAATACTGTATTTCAACTTTAAAGAAAAGTTCTATTGTATGTTTTTTGCATCGACATTTTAAAATATTAGAACAAGTCTTTGTAATACAATATATATTACACTTCGATATACCTTATGTGAATTAAAAACATGTCAACTTGATAACCGTAGTAAGGCATTTCAGTATTCAGCAAAAGCTATACAGAAATTTCTTGATGAGTGGTATTCCTTTAATATTAACTTGATTTAGTGGGTTTCCTTAAAATGAACACAAAACAATAAAAGACTTAAAAAAGAGGCAGTGACGTCATACACCGAATCCTAGGAAAAGCACAGTAACGAACAGTGTTTTCCAGCAGGGAGACCAGACAGAGCAGCAAACGGGGAACAGGTGAGCGGCCCCAGTTATACCGTCCGTCGCATTTACCAACAGCCGAAAGCAGAATCGATTTCCTGGTAAGTTTGGGTAAAGGTAACAGAATCCTTAGTGCTGATCACAGTGCCTAAAACACAGCAGGTACTCTGGCTACACTTCCTGAATCGATCTGGACGAAGGTGCTGTAAAATCAACAGAGTGCTGGAAAGCGTCAAGTTCATGGAAAAACTCCATTTCCCATTTTATTTCCGTGTCTGAGTAACTACTGGTCTAGTATTTCAAGCGTGGGTTACGTAAACACTTTGTGGACCGTGGCAAATGGGAAGTAAAGAAGCATCCCACTGGCCGTCAATGCCAGAGTCTTCGAATACCGGGTCATCAATATAACCAACTGTGCAATGTAGCTGACAGGATGATCAAAGTACACTCGCCATCGACAGGTTTTAGTTCAGACGATTAAGAAAAATAAAATTTTAGACTGCACTGGGAGCAACGTTCTATCAGATCCTACATCAGATACCATGCTGTGGAGACGTATTGAGTAAGAGTCTATATACAGCACACAGTGAGGATTTAAACCAAAGATGAAAGGGAAAATATGGACCAGAAAATTTTTACATACATGTATACCTCTAACGGTAACCGTCCATTTAATGAGATTTATTATATGATTTGCTGTGCCACATCTACTAGCTTGCATATCACCCCAAATTAATTCTTCTTCGCAGGAATATCTACTTCTGTATAAAGTAGAAAAAGACGGTGGTAAAAAACTTCTTCTTCAAGCTCCGACAACTGTGCCCCAAATAACACCTGAACACCTAAAAAATATGAAGAACAATTTAGAAATCCGCATAACTATAAATGTGCAGACAAATACAGCTTAAAGTCCCATGGGGACTTGGTGAACAGATCTTCCTACTCCACTTAAACGTCACGTACACCTGTTAGATGATGTTGCAGGTGCATAAAAAAGTCCACTGTGGCAAATGGGAAAAGGGAAGCTTTACGAAGCTACGATCTCTACTTGCAAATTTTATTTAAAAAGCCTATTTTAGCAACAGACACATTTAGACTTCAGTTAACCCAAAAAAGTCTCCGTATTGATACAAAGGCAGAAGAATCTCTATCTCAATTACTCCCATCAACGACCACCCTTCCTCTCTTTCTAAGAGCCTAAAGTTTACATTCTTTTAAGCAGAACATTTTTTTTTTTAATTTGTAGAGTTTAATCTACCATTTCCTATTTGTTTTCTGTTTGTCTGATCTGTTCCTTACTCTCCCTTTCCTCTTTCTGCCTTCTTTTTGGTTATTTAGATTAATTATGTGTTTATTTCCTTCTCATTCCTATGTTGGTTAATGAGCCAAAACTCTTCGTCATGTTATTGTAGCGGTTGCTTTAGGACTTTCTTCTTACTTTTACTTTTTGGGAGCAGTTTGAAGTTCACGACAAAAGTGAGGGGAAAGTTCATAGATTTCCCAGTTTCCCAAATACCCGCTGCCCCTCACACATGCAGAGCCTCACCCGTGATCAGCATCCCAGACCAGAGTGGAACATTTGTTACCAGGGATGAAGGTGCACGGACACATCGTCAGCCCCCCGAGTCCACTATTTACACTACGGTTAACTCTTGATGCTGTACATTGTATGGGTTTGGACAAATATATAATGAAACATATCCATCGTTACAGTATCACAGAGAGTATTTTCACTGCCCCAAATATCCTCTAGGCCCTGCCTATTCATCCCTCCCAACCCCAACCCCTGATCTTTTAATTATCTTCATAGTTTTGCCTTTTCCAGAATGTCATCTTGTTGGAAGCATACAGTATATGTAGCCTTTTCATGGTTTGAGAGTTGTTTTTTTTTTTTTTTTTTTCCTTTAGCGCTGAATTGTCCATTGCCTGGATGTACCATACTTCAGTGATCCATTTGCTGAAGGACATCTCACTTGTTTCCAAGTTTTGGTAATTATGAATAAAGCTGCTTTAAGCGTTCACGTGCAGATTTTTGTGTTTTCAACTCCTCTGGGTAAATACCAAGAAGTGAGACTGCCGGATCACATCGTAGGAGAATGTTTAGTCTTCTAAGAGCTGCCGTGCTGTCTTCCAAAGCGGCCGGACCATTTTGCATCCCCAGTAGGGACGTATGACAGTTCTCCCGCTCCACGTCCTCACTAGCATCTGGTGTTGTGCGCGTCTTTTATTTTGGCCATTCTAGTAAGTATGCTGTGGTGGTACCTCATCGTTGTTTTAATTTGCATTTCCCTGATGACATATGATGTGCACGATCTTGTCGTATACTCACTGACATCTATGGTACGTCGTCTTTGGTGAGGTGTCTGCTAAGGTCTTTGGCCCATTTATAAACTGGGTTGTTTTCTGTTAAGTTTTAAGGGTTCTTTGTATTATTTGGATAACAATCCTTAACTAGATGTCTTTCAGAAATATTTTCTCCCAGTCTTTGGCTTGTCTTCTCACTCTCTTGATGTCTTTCCTAGAGCACAAGTTTTGTAATGGAACCCAGCTTATTGACTGGTTCTTTCGTGGATGGTGCCTTTGGTGTATCTAAAAAGTCATCATTACACTGAAGATCACCTAGGTTTTTTCCCTACGTTATCCTGTAGGAGTTTTATAGTTTTATGTTTTACATTTAGGTTTGTAATCCATTTTGATTTAATCTTTGCGAAAAGGGGGGTAAGGGGTAGGGGTGTGTGTGTGTGTGTGTGTGTGTGTGTGTGTGGTGTCTAGAGTCCTTTTTTTTTTTTTTTTGCACGTGGCTAGCCACTTGTTCTAGCACCGTCTGTTGAAAGGACCATCTTTGCTCCTTCATCAAAGATCAGCTGACTATATTGACGTGGGTGTATTTCTGAGCTCTCTGTTCTGGTCCACTGATCTCTTTGTTCATGCTTTCATCAATACCAAACTGTCTGGACGACCATAGCTGTATAGTGTCTTGAAGTCCAGGATCTATGGTCGTCCAGCTTTGTTCTTCTCCTTCAATACAGTGCTGCTTGTTCTGGGTCTTCTGTCACTCCGTGTCAACTTTAGAATCACTTTGGTTTTTCCTAATATAGATCTTATACATATTTTGTTAGAATTAGACCCAAATATTTCCTTTTTTTGAATGCTAATATACACAGTATTGTGTTTTTAATTTCAAACTGCGCTTGTTCATTGCTGGTATATAAAGAAGTGATTGAGTTTTGTCTATTAACCTTGTATCTTGCCATATAGCCTTGCCGTATAACCGCTTGTGTAGGATCTTGTGGATTCTTTTGGATTTTCCACATAGATAACCATGTTATCTGTGACAAAGACATTAATTTCTTCCTTCCCTATCTGTGTACTTTTTACTTCCTTTTTTGTCTTACTGCATGAGCTAGAACTTCCAGGATGATGCTGAAAAGGAGTGGTGAGCGGAGACATCCTTCCTTGTGTCTTGTTATGAATTGGAAAGCTTCAAGTTTAATGATGTTAGCAGTTTGCTATAGATACTCTTCCCCACGTTGAGGAAATTCCCCTCTATTCGTAGTTTGCTGAGAATTTTCATCATGAATGGGTGTCGGATTTCGTCAAATGATTTTTCTCTTGATGTGATCGGGTGATTTTTCTTCTTTAGCCCATGGATGTGATGGATTACATTAACTGATTTTGGAATGTTGAACCAGCCTGGCATACCTGGGATAAATCCCACTTGGAAGTGGCATAGAATTCTTTTTGTACAGTGTTGGCTTGATTTGCTAAAATTTTATTGAGGATTTTTGCATCTATATTCATGAGAGATACTGGTCTGTAGTTTTCTTGTCATGTCTTTGTCTGGTTTTGGAATTAGGGTAACGCTGGTCTCATAGAACGAGTAGCAAGTATTCCATCTGCTTCTGTCCTGTGGAAGAGATTGTAGAGAAATGGTGTAATTTCTTCCTTAAATGGTAGAACTCACCAGTGAACCCATCTGGGCCTGGTGCTTTCTATTTTCAAAGATTATTAATCATTGGTTCAGTTTCTTTAATAGATGTAGACTTAGTCAAATTGTCTATTTTTTTTCTTGGGTTTTGGCAAATAGGTCTTTCAAGGAATTGGTCTGTTTCATCTGTATTATCAAACTTGTGGGCATAGTGTTCTTTTACTATCCTTTTCATGTCCATAGGATCTGTAGTGATTCCCCTCTTTCATCTCTGATATTAGTAATTTAGGTCTCTCTTTTTTCTTAATTAGCCTGGCTACAAGGTTATTGATTGTATTGATCTTTTTCAATAAATCAGCTTTGATTTTGTTCATTTTTCTCTATTGATTTCTTGGTTTGAATCTCCTTGATTTCTGCTCTAGTTCTTATTATTTCTTCTGCCTACTTTGAATTTAATTTGCTCTTCTTTTTCCAGTTGCTGATGGTGGACACTTAGATGACGGATTTTTAGATCTTTCTTCTTTTCTAATTATCCATTCAATGCTATAAATTTCCCTCTAACAATGCTTACACCACATTCCACATTTTGATAAGCAGTTTTGATTTTCATTTAATTCCAAATGTGTTTAAGTTCCTCTTGAGATTTCTTCCTTGACCCACGAGTTATTTAAAACTGTGCTGTTTAACCTCCACAGATTTTGGATTTTCCAGTTATCTCTCTGTTATTGATTTCTAGTTCAATTCCATTGTGGTCTAAGAGAAGACAGTGTGTAATTTCTATTCTTTTAAATTTGTTAAGGTGTGTTTTATAGC
Organism: Neofelis nebulosa; assembly: GCF_028018385.1. NCBI lineage: Eukaryota > Metazoa > Chordata > Mammalia > Carnivora > Felidae > Neofelis > Neofelis nebulosa. The sequence continues at coordinate 815,328 of NC_080794.1, read as the reverse complement.
TCTGAATGTTGTCTATCTTGGTGAATGTTCCATGTGAGCTTGAGAAGAATGTTTCAACGCTGTTGTTGAAAACACCTAATTTTAATGATACAATCACCTCTCCATTTCAACGTAGCTGCAAAAAGCGACAGCAACCTTTACAGCTAAGCATGTATAGAACGCCCAAGTAACGAAGAGTACAAGGTTGTGTCAGCCAAGATGCTGTGATGTGAGCACCTACCTGTGCACTCCCGTGCTGCTTTTAACAACCACACTCCTGAGCACTTGGGGCCTGTGCGCGACGTGGTGACCTCAGCTGTCTCAAGGCAGCATCTCCGTACTGAATACCAGAGCCCATTCTTTCTGGGTCCAGCTCACCTGAGGACCAAGCAAGTCTTCTTTAAAAGAAGTTTTTATGTTTCTGTGGTGCCCCAAATATATTCAGTGAAAAAAGCAAAGTGCAGAACACTGTGTGTAAACAGTGTTTTGAGGGGGGTCTGGGTGGCTCAGTCAGTTGACCATCTGACTCTTGATTTTGGCTCCAGTCATGATCTCATGGTTTATGAGTTTGAGCCCTGCACCGGGCTCTGCACTGACAGTGTGGAGCCTGCTTGAGATTCTCACTCCCTCTCTCCCTGTTCCTCCACCATTCACACTCTCTCAAAATAAATAAATAAACATTAAAAAAAAAACCCAATGTTTTGAATAAAGGAGTAAAACCATATACACATTTTCTTGCATGGGCATAAAAATACCTTTGGAAGGATATACAAAGAGGTGATAATAACGGCTGGCTTTAAGAAGGAGTTTTAGGGGCGCTTGGGTGGCTCAGTCGGTTAAGCGGCCGACTGCGGCTCAGGTCATGATCTTGCGGTCCGTGAGTTCAAGCCCCGCGTCGGGCTCTGTGCTGATGGCTCAGAGCCTGGAGCCTGTTTCAGATCCTGTGTCTCCCTCTCTCTGACCCTCCCCCGTTCATGCGTCTCTCTCTGTCTCAAAAATAAATAAACGTTAAAAAAAAAAAAAAGAAGGAGTTTTAGATGGCTAGGGGCCACGAGAGGGGTGTGGAGGGAGACTTTCGCTGTATCCTCTTTTGTATTTTTTGAATTTGGAATTATGTGAACGCAGTATGTACACAAAACTAAATTAATTTCCAATTAAACTACAAGGAGACCACTGCCTACTTACCAGAATGGTACGAACCCAAGTGTGGTAATATCCCCCGTGGGCGTGGCTTTAGTGAAACAAGCACTTCTATTCGTTATAGTGGGGCTCCATTCCTCATATATAGCAGGAATGTGACAGCCTCGACCTAATATCCAAATGCTTAGGTTCTTTGACCTGGCAATTCCACTCCTGGGAACTTATCCTACACACACACACACTCCGCATATGCGAAACGAGAATATAAAAGGTTATTTACTGCAGTATTATCTGTGACAGCAAATGTCCAAAGTAGACTGGTTAAATAAATTATGGCAACACAGACAACTGAATATTACATGTGCACACAAAATACGTACATGTGTACCTTAGCATATGTATGTATAGGGAAGTCTCTGTACGTTGATTTGTAATCATCCGTAGATCTAGTTAAGTACAAAAAGCAAGATGCAGCAGAATTTATAGCAGGCTAACTTTTGTGTAAAAAAAGAAAAAAAAAGAGGAGGAAATGATGGCTTTTGAACCGTATTTTAAAAATACTGCTGAAAAATTTTAACTAATACCTTTATATTCTTTCACCTAGACATAATTATGATTTTGAGGATCTCAGAAGAAATAGACCTTGAAAGTTTTATATGCGTCAACTTATGTGTACTATATTCATGGATGCAGTATTAAGGCGGCAAGGTAATTAAATAAAACCTCAGGCTGAGCTTGGCAACACTCAACACCAAGTCAATTTTAATAACATATGTTATAGAGTCTTTAAAAGTAACAGTTTTTGTGCCAAATTTCATAAAGAAAAAATATTCTGTTTTCAGATCAAGAAAATCCAGAAGGATGAAGTGTCCCTCTCTTGTATCTGGGCCCTCGACCCTCTCTCCCACTACCTCACCCAGTGCCCTACTCTCTCTGTCATGCCCTCTCCCTACCTCCTCTCCTTTACTTTCTACCTCATATTCTCTTGGCACTTAGAAATGCTAAAATGTCTTCCATCACCGAAACCTCTTTACCCCTTTGTACCCTGCCATACCAGTACCTTCTTCCTTAAGAGAGGAATCAAAACTCACTCTGCTTTCTCACTTCCTCTTTGTTCCTCATTTGCTGTCTTCTATTTTCATAATTCTGCTGGAGCTGTTCTTGATGAAGATGATCAGTGACTTCCTATTACCCACCCCTGTGGCTATTTCTTAGCTTAGTTCTTAGCTTATCAGACTGGTCTCCATCTCACTCGATCGCGAACAAGTCTTTGACTCGCTTAGTGTTTGGGCTGAGATGATACCCACTTTCCCCTGGTTCTTTCCAGACATCTCTGACCATTTCCTTCTCTTTTGTAGGTTCCTCCTCTTCTCTCTCGGTCTCCAAGGCTCTGCTTTTGATCACTGCTTTTCTCACTCTCAACTGCTCTCGGATGATCACGTTCCTTCCGTAGTTTCGACTACTCCTACGTACTGATGACTCCCAAATGGATACCGCCAGCCCAGACCTCTCCCCAGAGCTTGTAACTGCACGTGCTTGTTGTGCCAGTGGCACTGCAAAGGGAACCCATCTGAAACAGACTCCCCTTCATGTCCTTGAGCCTGCTTATCCTCTGGCTTAATGACATCTCTTTACCGAGTTACCCAAGTGTGACATCTAGTTATCCTTGGCTCCTCATGCCTTCCTGACCCCACCGCCTCACCGCCCCTCTCACCCCAAAACCAACTGCCCTACTATTTAGCGTTGGAGTCACATGACGCTGCTACCAGCGTCTAAGAAATATTTATTTCTTAGATTCATCTATATCTCCTTATCGTTACTTCCACATCCTCCTTAAAGCTTTAATCAGTCATATTTTACTTGGATTACTCAAAAATGCCTTAATTGCTCTCCTGGTCTCTAGTCCTGTTCTTTCACTCTGTCCTTGACGTGGCCGCCTACATGCATGATGTATCTCAGGTCCCGACCTGACCTTACCACTCGCTGCTCCCATCCCTGAATAGCTTCCCATCCCGTACAGCCGTGGTTCTCAATCCTGGAGGAGCGCTAGAGTCAATCACATACGAGGGCTTTTAGAAATGCTGATGCCCAGACTATGCTTCAGCCCAATTAATCAGCATCTCAAGAGGTGGGGCCTGGGATCTGAATTTTCGTGTCCCAGGTGACTCTAGTGGACAGCCAGAGGTGAGACTCAGTAACCCACAGGACAAAGTTCCAGATCCTTGATGAGAATCACTGGCCTGGCGGGTGCCTGTCTCCAACCTTCTCCTCTGCCACCCCCCCCCCCCCCCCGCCCCCACTGTAGTCTCTCTGTTCTAGTGATTTCAACTTTGCGGTCATTTTCTGCCAGTCTCAACTCCTGCTGTCCCTTCTGCTGGACTACCCTCCTCTCCACTCCCTAGGCTGGCTCATTCCTACATTTCGAAAGACTGGGCTCGGTTATCACCTCCTCTTGGAGGGACACCACCTCCGCGACCTGGCTGGGCAGGTTCCCCTTCTCTGTGCGACCCCAGGATTCTATGCGCCTCCCAATTATTGTATCCTCCACACCGTATTGTAATTCTTTTGATGTGTCTCATGAAAGACAGTTTCTTGAGGGCAAAGGTTGTGATTAATTCGTTTTTGTATCCTAGCACCTGACAAAGAACCAACTTCAGATATTTGAGTGAATCAATTAAAAAGTGAACATCTACATATAATTTTGGTATCTTAATAAAACTCAACTTTAATAATGACAACTACATACTATTTTGTCGGCTGCCTAAACAAGGGTTATTTTATTTTTTTATGTTTTTTTTTAAAAACTGTTTATTTTTGAGAGAGAGAAAGAGAGAGAGTGTGTGCAAGCAGGCGAGGAGAGGGAGACAGAGGATCTGAAGCAGGCTCTGCACCGAGAGCAGAGAACGCAAGCAGGGCTCGAATTCACGAACCGTGAGACGATGACTTGAGCCAAAGTCGGACACTCAACTGGCAGAGCCACCCCGGGGCCCCAGGTTATTTTAAACTCATTTTTACTGAAGCGACAAATACAACAAAATAACGAGACACGTTACTACCGAAGCACGCTCAGTTAGCTTCAGGAATAAACTATCCACGAGGTACAAGCTTCAAGTACCAACATCGTGCATGTACCCATAACTTCCTTAACCTCACGCAGGCGGTCCACCATCACGCCACATGACCGTGGCCCAGCAGGGCTAGTGAGCTGTGGTCAGAGAGCGAACAGAGCTCCAATCTTCCTCCTCGAAGCGATGGATCCCAAAAAGGCCGGGGTTCTGAAAGCCAACACCCACTGAGGCCCCGACTGCCCATCCTCTGTCACCAGTGGGCCATGGAAGCCACTATGAACAAGGGTGGGGTTTCACCTCAGCCATGTGCACAACGCCTTCAAAACCGTAAGTGGCAATTTTAGGTTGGCGGATGTAGAGAGAACACTCCTAAACTAAATCACTCCTGGAAAACTGAAAGGTGATACTACTGGGCTAGACAGTAAAATACGCTGAAGAAAAGTTTATTGATGGAAAACTTTTTACCTGATTCAATTTTGTTAAGTATTTTTCTTGCACATTGTACAAAGGCCTCTTCCACATTCTCCCCCGTTAGTGCACTTGTTTCCAAGAACATCAGCTCTAAAAGTGACATCAAACAAAACACGAAGCCATGTTTAGAGGACGATCACAATTCAATAACGGACAGCCTGTTCAGAATTCTCTTCGAACAGCAGGCAAAAAAGGAATTTATTACTTAGGAACCACATATTTCTGCAAATAAAATCAATAAATGTAAATACGGCTTTTTAAATGTTAGAAGACATCTACGCTTTCCTGAAAAGCGGGAGACACATTGTGTTAGGACTTAAGTCTACTGGAGAGACTGTGCGAGCTCCAGCGTTTGGTAAGGAAGCAGGCTGCTAGAGAAGGCCCAGCTGTCGACACGAGATGGAGATCCTCCAAATATTCTTCATGTCACCATGGATACAACCGAAAGGTTTTTCATTTTGGAAGGGACTACACGGCAGCTTGTCATTCTGACGGCGAAGAGGCCTTCTATGAATTAATACTCTTCGTATCCACCGGGGCGCTTACTACCCCAGTGGGGAGGCCGGCTCGCCTTGCTTCTGTATTTCTAAATGGTTTCTTTTTTTTTTTTTTTTAAATTTTTTTTTTTTTTCAACGTTTTTTATTTATTTCTGGGACAGAGAGAGACAGAGCGTGAACAGGGGAGGGGCAGAGAGAGAGGGAGACACAGAGTCGGAAACAGGCTCCAGGCTCCGAGCCATCAGCCCAGAGCCTGACGCGGGGCTCGAACTCACGGACCGCGAGATCGTGACCTGGCTGAAGTCGGACGCTCAACCGACTGCGCCACCCAGGCGCCCCTAAATGGTTTCTTTCCAAACTCACGATGGCTTAGGTTCTTCTCCCATGCTTATTTTCTTAGCACAACACCAATCTGTAAGAGTATAATTTGGTAGTCCTAGACTCCAAGGGACAATTGGCGCTAGGATATTTTAGTTCTTGACTGGTTCTAAAAATTATTTAAAATGTCTAAATTCTGATCGTTTTGTGATCTATAAGCAACCATTAATTTTATGTGTCGCTCTCTGGTGTTCTGTACGGAAAATCATAGAGGTTTCAAAGGCATCTAGAACCAAATGACTTTAATTTAATGTAACTAAAATAAAGCCAATAAGCCTAGTATCTCTTCCACTGCTTCCTCTTCTATTTAGATCTAACATTTTACCAACTTAGCCCCAAATTACATTAGAGGGGGAAAAAAAAAAGGACAGGACATCACCTGATTAGGGCCTTTAAAAATTAATATTATAAATTTCACTTTAGACCAAAGCCTGGGCTGTTCAAAGACCTTGGACTGAAAGGTCATTACACAGTATTTGCACATTTGCTTTTATCCTCATCGTAACCTGGTGGGCAGAATACAGTGAAAATAGGTTAAGTAAGTCTAAATTTACTAAAAAACAACAGGAAATCTCACATTTCTTAAGTACGGCTTAATCCTAAAATTTCAGTAGATACGGTAAACCCAAAGCAATGTTGTTACCCCCGGATCCGCCCATTTGAAAAGCGGTAGTATTAAGTAAAAGGTCACTTGCCATTTTCTTGAGCAAATCTGGAGGCTTCTAAGAAAGTAACTTCACGATCTGCGTCCAGGTCCTTCTTGTTCCCACAGAGGATGATCACAATGTTCTGACTCGCTAGCATTCTGGCATCTGTTAACCAATTAGTAAGCGCATTGTAGGTTTCTCGGCTGCATAATATAAGATTGTGAAAATAATACATGTTTTTTATAAAACTAGCAACTCTTTCCAATCATTCACACTACTCACACTGCTTTTAAACATGTCAGGGTAAGGTCAACAACCTTTAAGGTTACTCAGGTAACCTGAACGCTCAATTACACACCTCGCCATAGGGTTTGTTTGTTTTTCTTCCAGAAAAACGGCGACAGCAAGTCAGATACTCTGCTATTTGTTTTTGCCCAATCGGTGCAAAAGGAAACAGAAGTTCCTTTATTCATTTTGCTAATATTTATTGAGCTCTTAGCTCTAGGCTCAGTTGTGTGCACCGTGGGGAAGCAAGTTCTAACAGGTAGCTTATCATGTAGCAGGTCCGTGCGGCATGCTCGTACTTTGTAGGAGTTTATCACATTCTTTATAAAGACTGTGTGCATAAACTCTACCTCCCTTTCCCATGAGAAACCTGAGGCCCGGAGAGATTAATTAAGTTGCCCAAAGTCACACAAGTAGCCAGTGGCGGAGCCAGGACTTGACTGGGTCCGTCGGACTCCAGGGCCAGCTCCGCCATCTGCCGTCTTCTGTCCTGATACATTCAGGGACACGTCTGCCCTGCGGGCAGATTACTTAGCCTGACGACTCTGCAGTTGGCAAGCCGAGCCTTTCACTGCCTGAGCGAGTGCGGCAGGGCCGGGCCAGGAGCTGCCACCTCATTGCCAGTGTGCCTCCTTCCGAACACACAGACTGGGTGTCACAGCAGCAAGGTGACACTCTTTGGGCAAGTTCCTACCGGAAAGAGCTGCCAGATGATAGGGTATAGATGACATTTTTAAGGTGGTGCCGGGGGCGCCTGGGTGGCGCAGTCGGTGAAGCGGCCGACTTCGGCTCAGGTCACGATCGCGCGGTCCGTGAGTTCGAGCCCCGCGTCGGGCTCTGTGCTGACGGCTCAGAGCCTGGAGCCTGTTTCGGATTCTGTGTCTCCCTCTCTCTGACCCTCCCCCGTTCATGCTCTGTCTCTCTCTGTGTCAAAAATAAACGTTAAGGTGGTGCCGGCACACACTGAGATCAGTGCTGTCTGATGGGACTTCTGCAAGGACAAGAATGTTCTATAATCTGTACCGTCCAATTCAGCAGCCACCAGTCCCAAGAGGCTACTGAGCCCTCGAGATGGGGCAAGTGAGACCAAGGAACCAAATTTCTAATTTAATTCGTGATATGTGGGTGACAGTGCACTCAGATCCTTATGATGTGCCAAGGGCCTTAACACCAACCGATTTAACCAGCTGCAAACCTCCCAAGTCTTATGCAACTATCAGCGCTCCCTGTAACGGACCAGGACATTGAAGTCCAGACGCTACGGCACCCTCCCCGAGGACCACCCAGCTAGCCGCCCGGAGCTGCATGCGAACCCGGGCGGTCAGAGCCCAGAGCCTGGGCCCTCACCTTTCATCGACATCGATGACTTCTCATAATTTACCACACCTAAACGTTCACTTTGGGAACCTTGAGGAATGTGTCAAAGCATCAAGCTAAGAAACATAATGAACCGCTGGGGATGCTTTATCTAAAACCTCACTGATGCATTTCCTTACGTGGCAAAGGGGCGGCAGCGGCTGGCTCAGACACCTCTAAAGCCCCGGATGAAGGGGCCGAGGGGATTCCAGAAGCCCAGGCACAAAGCACACACTGCACGCAGGTGCGCTTTGGCAAGACCAGGCTCCGGGGAGCAGGGCTGCCTCTTCCACCAGGGGTGGGGATTGGGGGAGGGGGTCACGTTACCTGGTGATGTCGTAGACGAGGAGTGCTCCCGCGGCACCTCTGTAATAACTTCTCGTCACAGACCTGAAAGAGTTACACTACTCTTACTTCCGGCCAATCAAGATCCTCTCCCACTGAACACTGTCACCTATTTTTGCTTTGCAGACCACCACGGGGGGACAGGTGTTGCATTAAAACAGAAATGATGCAGACATCTGAGCGAGCGCACGACGGGCTCGCCTGTCTGAAATCACGTCACAGAAACGCTGGGGAGGTGGGGGGACGTGCAGCTGAGACAACGATGACATTTCCTAACAGGTAGATGAAGCTCTCCCCCAGCACCCAAGATCGGCTCTGAACTTACAAGGAGGGGCAAAGCGTCTTAGGGAGCCATCAGAACCCCTAGGCGGGCGCTCAGCACCCAGCACTCCTGCCCTGCTTCCTCTGGGGAGTTTCAGGCCTTCTCCATGGCCCTGCGTAGCTGCCGCCCTCTTTTCCCGGGAAAAGGGAAGTCCTCGGGTGGGAATCCACTACATCTTCCAACCGGGAAGCCACTGCCCCCACCGCCCCCGTACTCACCTTCTTTTCCCCTCCCCGCTCCTAACAAGGAAAGGCCGCTTCGCCTATGCCAACTGAGTGCCTCTGACACATCTTATCCGTTCTCACGGTCCTCAGGATTATTTTCTCTCAGTAACACGCTTTCTCCCCAGTAGTATCAGCCTCTCCTTCTCTGTTCGATTCCACCCCCCATCAGCAACATAAAATGTGCCCCGCTACGTCCCATCTTGAACGGCAAGACGTGCGGCACAGTCCTTTCGGCTACCGTCCCGCTGTTTGTTCCTCTCTGCACCCCAATTCCTCCAAAGCAGTTGTCCCCAGCAGCTGTTTCCTTCTCTTCACCACTGCCCTGGCGTCCGTGTCCGCTCCTCTGTGTCTCCGAGTCCGGCGGCATTTCTGGGTCCTCATCCCTCCACCCCGCCTCACCCCTCCCTGAACCAGCCGCCCCCCTCTCCTCCCTCACTGGCCGCTTCTCCTCCTCCAGCTCGGGGTCACACTCTCGCGAGCCAGCCTGCCCTGTTTGTACCAGAGTTCCTCGGAGCTGGGGCTCAGTCCCGGGTTCTCTCTTCTAGTCACACCTTGACCCGAGAGTAATCTGCGGCTCGGGCTACTTCTGGAAGATCCGGCTGCTGCCCCAATGCCCCCTCGTGACCGCCTAATGAACACGTCACACTTAACATTTACAAGACAGGACGTCTTGGCTCCTACCCGCCACGTCCGTTCTGGTTTGGGGGGTGGGGAACGCCACCGCCCCTCTGTTTATCAGCCAGAAAACTCTGCTTTTATCCTCAACCTTCTCCACACTGGACCCACCAGTCAGGTCTTGGCTCGCTAACTGCCGTCTCCTGTGTCGTCCATGTTCTTCCAGCTTCACCAGGGCCATCCTAACCCAAACCACCGGTCTCCGCCTGGATCCCTGCAGTCACCCACTACCACGCGTGTCCCCACTGCCACTTGTGCCCCTTGGTCCATTTTCCTGAGCAGCCAAATTCCTCGTCAACACCTACAAGGCTTCCTGTGCTCAGACGCTGGAAATGGACCTCAACTGCCAACGGTCGATGATTGAATCAACCGTGTCCACCTACCGACACCTCCGTAAGAACCCCTAAATGATAGGGTTCAGAGCGCTTCCGAGTTCATGATCACTTGCAGGGGCAGAGAGGGCAGAGCACCCAGAGAGGGCCTGGGAGCTCAGCACCCGGTTCCCACATACACTGCCCAATGCATCTCTTGGCTGTTCCTGGGTTGTATCCTTTATAATAAACTGGTGACAGTGAATGCAGTGCTTTCCTAAGTTCTGTGAGCTGTTCTAACAAATTACTGAACCTGGGGGATGTGTTGTGGGAACCTGTGAATTTGTATTTTGCTGGGCAGAAGGGAGGATGGCTTGGGCACCTAATTTAGGACTAGTGTATGAAGTGGCAGCAGGTCCGTGGGACCCCTTAGCCTGTGGGGTCGGATGCTAACTCCAGAGAGAGTCAGAATTGGAGTTGAATTGTTGGACACTGAGTTGGTATCGGAAAACTGGAGAACAGGTGTGGAAAACCCCCCGTTTGGTGTCCGAAAATACACATCACAGAACAGTCCCTATCTTTAGGGCAAAAAGGAAACTGGGGAACTTATCAAAAACAAACAAGATGACTCATGATTAGTTTGATACTTTGAAAAGGGCAGCTATTTTTGAATGTATTTTTCGGCTCTTAAACTCCAAAGGCACACAGATAGCTTGAGGCTTCTCCTTTCTACCCGTAGACCGTGCTCTGCAGGGCATATGCTTGGAGATCTGGCGGACAGGTGCAGCGTGGGAAGGGCCGCATTGTGAGTGCTTCCTGGGGCCGCCTCTCGGACTGGAGGGAGGCCTCTTCTCCACATACGCGGAGGCAACTCTTTTCTATTTTAGTTTCCAGAAACTAGCAGACATCTAGTTTCCAGAGAAAGGGGTAAGAGTTTTCCTCAAGATAAACTGAATTATATCGGCCACGTCATTCACTTTAAAACACGGTATTTTGACATGTGGTGTCTAACAAATTATTCAAGTATACAAATATAAGCATTTAAGAGTACTTTTTTTGAGGCAGTTAATGTTTCTCAAAAGTCATTTAAAGCAGAGTAATACAGGTACGTAGTTTGAAAAGGAAATAGTGCTGAAAGTCTCAACACGAAACTCCGCTGTCTCCCGCCTCACTCTTCCTGGGAGCCCCACTCCCAAGGCGAGTTCCTTCCCTTGCACTTGACTTTTTTCCTAAATGAAGTCACTAACAGAATACATGTTGAACGCCTACGTGCTATCTTCTCCTCAGGGCTTTGGAGAAGCAACAAAGAAACGCACAAACGTCCCTACTTTCACGGATCTTCGTTTCCTTTCTCCGGCATTTGCTTTCATCTTTCTGTAAGATGCTTATGAAACTATTCGACTTGTGAGTTTCAGGGCTTACTGCTTTCCTGCTTTGATAAGAATCTAGCACACTCATAACCTCCCACCCCCTTCCCTCCGTCTCCTCTTCCTCCCAGGGAGCACCCTTGCCTGCCACCGACCGGCCTGCGGTGCTTCACCGTCCTCTTTCAGGGTTTACTTCTTTGTATTGATGAAGCGTACCCTCCCGAAGTTTCTAAGAAAGAGTGTGTGAAAGATAACCTTTGTTTCCCCTACTCTTGAATATCTGAAGGTCTTCTGACTTTATTATCTATCACACTTGGTTGATAGTTTGGCTAAGTTTCGAAGGTCGGAATGGGATTTTTCATGTTGAGTTGGCAAGGTGAGGCTTCCGTATCTTCTGGCTTCTGCATGCTGCTGTTGAATGGTGAAATGCAATCCCCATTTCTGCTCCTTTAATGTGACTGTGTTTTTCTTCTGGGGATCTTTTTGTGTCTCCACTGCCTCTTTGTCCTCTGAAATTTCACACGACATGCACGCCAGTTGGGATTTTTTGCCCCATTCATTTGCATTTGGTCTAAGGCGGGCCCGATACATCTGAAATCTCATTTCTTCAGTAGAAAAATCACAGACATTGGGCTATTTCATTGGAGACGCCAGCATGTTATTATATTTAGGCCTTTCCTTTGGGGCTACTCATTCTTCTGCAGAGAAAAATTGTTTCTCCTGAATACGCACCTGGCGGCCAGCAGCCAGGGAAGAGGTGGGAGAAGAGGGCGAGGGTTCGCAGACTTTCACCGATTTCCTTCTTTTCAGTCCTTCCCTCGTCCCTGTCCTCTGCTGCGCCTTATGACTTCGCGTCTAGATCCTGCTTTAACTCAGAGACTGAACTTCTCATCGTGTGTGTGTGTGTGTGTGCGCACACATACAGAAACACTTTAAACCTCCCTCCTATAGAACCTGAAGCTTCCAAATCCTGACCTTTCTTGGGACTCAGCAGGAGGACGTGGCCTCCAGCTCCCTGGCCTCCCCCATTATGGGCACTCAGATGTAGCTTTTAGTCAGTCACCATCCACTAATCACGTACCCTCCCTTTCTGGGTGTTTGCGAGTTAATGCCATTTCTGTTATTTTATAGTCATTCCGGTGAGGGTTTGGGGCTGAGAAAACACAAGTCTGTGTGTTTGATCAGTGGTTCCAGAAGAATGATCATGATTAAAAATGGTTTCAATATTTCTGAAGCAAACAATTATTGAACATTTAAAATATAATATACTCCTGACTTTAATGAAATGAAATGCTTATAGTGAGAGTGAGTTTTACTTAACTGAATTTTAAGACCGTGAATATCCGTTCTGTTTTGACTTTGTGTATCTGTTCAAAAAACACACCTAAAATATCAATCTACTTTCTTGCTTTAGTAGTTACAGACTATTAAACATGTAACCTCCTATGCAGTGATCTGGGGTCATAATTTCAAACATCAGTTATGACTATAGTGTAATAAAAATGTGCAGGAGAGAATATTTGGTGGAACGTATACCAGCCGTCAGGACGTGCTAGTTAATGTAAAACAAAATAAAACCGCAAAAGAGGTTTTTAAAAATTCTCCTTTAAAAGTGGAAGATAGAGAAGAAATTGTTGTGCTATTACTTTGCCTTAATTTTAATCTCAAAGTATACTGCAGAATACACAATGTCACATCCTCCAAATGTACTCGCTAGTCCCAAAGAATAACTCAGCCTCTACATTAGGATGTGTTCGCTCAAAAGAGATTCTAACGCGTTCTTTAGCAAGTCAATGCCACCTGGAGAAAACAGTCCTTTAAGACAAGAAGCTGCTCTTTAAGCTTCCAGAGGTGAAGGTTCTGAAATCTGTGTAGGGGAGAAGACAACTACACATATTAAAAGGCTATAATTGGTTATTTCAAATCCAATTTTCAAATATTTTTGTTAAGTTAGAGAGAAAGCTACCTGAATCGTTCTTGGCCTGCTGTATCCCATATCTGTAACTTTACATATTTACCACCAACATTTATTATCTTTGAACCAAACTCCACTCCTATTGTATGATTTGAGTCATCTTTGACTGAAAAAGAAAAAGAACAAGATATTTAATTTTAGAACATTAAGGAAACAGGCTTACAGATTTAAACAAGTGAAATCAAGGGCTAAAGTGAACGGAAATGTAATTTACTGTAGCCTTTCATTTTTCCAACAGTCAGTTGATACGAAGCACTCACTGTTTTAAACAGAACACACACACACTTCCTCTTCTGAAGGAGGCGATAAGGCTCTTTTGCAAGACCCCCAAAACAAACCATACATTTTAAAGTCTAGGCTTGGAAATGGCTACACCACATGAGAACCACATGTACCCGTCCATGGGGAGGGCACTCACAAATGGTGACTGCATAAAATACCCGGGTGCCCCCCGAAAGGGCTTACGGCCCTCTGCACCTCAGTCAGTAATGAAGAGGTGAGAATTCCCACTATTTGAATGGATAAATATTCCAAAGAAATCAAAGGGGAGGAAAAACACCGTAGCCCCCAAAAGAAACTTGATGGACACCAGAGATGAAGGGAAAAAGAGGAAAAGATAAAACAAAAACAAAAACAAAAACAAACAAACCCCAAACCCAAAGCCTCTATGCGTATTATCGTGGATTTTAGTACTGTGTGGCAATAACTTGGAGTGAACTTGTTGGAGAAGTCAATACTCTCTGTGCCAGGAGGCGGGCAAAATAAGCAGCTTGCTAAGCCCACCCCGAGTAAGCGGTCTGTGAAGGAACACTGCTGTGGTGATGAACACCGAGGATGGCTCCACGGCCCGTGACTGGCTTCCACTTTACAGCCGTAGGGCCAAAGTCAGGGATGCCACGTGACGGGGTGCTGAGTTTCCTGGTGTGTGTGTGTGTGTGTGTGTGTGTGTGTGTGTGCGCGCGCGCGTGCGGGTGCACAAAACAGGTTCATACTGACCACACAGGCCTGTCCCAGACAGTGCGGAGCGAGTGTGGACGTTCTAGAATTCAAGCTACCGAGAAACCTCGGAGTAAAAGGCTCAAAGGGTGATGGCTAAGGTCGGAGGGCATCCTGATTACAACATGGCCACAAGAGGAATAAAGTGAAACCTTTCCCGTGATGCTCTAGACCACGCGGACTAAAACACCACACAGGTACCGGTCTCTGTGGCGAGGCCTTAAGGGGAGGACGATCAAGGGAGAGCTCGCCACAGAGAGAGGACACAAGGATTAATAAGCAGGTGGGCACTGGGCCCAATGTCCTGGGGGCCTTCTCTTCTGAGATGCTACAATGCAGTCTTGGCAACCTGTGAGGGGACCTGGGCCCCCAGGGGGGGAATATGTGTTCCACTCGGTAAGGACTGGCTCTGTGACTAATCCATGCTGGGGCCGTGTCACTCGACAGAGGTTCCAACAAGTCCTTGGAGATTGAAAATGGAAATAGCAGAATACACTTCTACAGTTTTACTCCTCAAAGCTCTTTGCCTGGATACCCTCTGCCGTCTCTTTGCCCATTTTACCCACCCCGACTTCAGCAAGGGCAGTTAATTCTGCTTCCGTGCCTTTACCCACCTGCCGCGAAACAGGTCTTTCCCCACCATTCTTTCCATGGCTCTAAGAGCACTGTTTATTTTCAGGGTCTCTAGGTCTAACCAAGTCTTTTACAATATCTCGGAGTAAAAAATCCAACCTCCCTTACCAAAAGAGCGCCAAGTCAATGGCAAAAAGATGGGTCTGTGGCCAAAAGGTCCGGGCTTGAGTCTAATCAACTACCCTCCCAAGGTGGTGGGATGACCGTCCCAAGAGCACACACCCACTTCTCTAAACCTGCGCCTTTTACCTGCGAAACGGAACTGAGGACAACAGCTGCCTTCACTGTAGTACAAGGCTGCCGAGGACCCCACATGACTGGCTTATCTACAATGTGCCGCTAGGGCTTTTTGGGCGGCTGGCTCCCTGTCAGGGAATGACATTCCTCCTTTGCCTTCCGCTTCACCATGTTGTATCTCAGTATCTGGAATGTATCTGAGTATGTGGGAAAATGGATGGTATGATAATATACTGAATGATGAGCCATCATGAAACTGAAATAACTTGACGAAAACCACAGGCATGTTGCTGAAAGCTTAATACGACATAAACTTTTAACGTTATTTTAACATATTTTAAACTATAACTCTTTGCTGAAATATATTCACAAGTTTTACTACAAACAAATCTGAGCAAGGGAGCACTCTCAGAAAAAGACATGCACGAAACACTGACCATTTGATGTCACTTACATTTTTTTTCTATAAACTGATGAAGCAAGCAAGACTTGCCAGTTCCTGCATTTCCAATAACCAAGAACTTAAACAAAAAATCTGAAAAACAAAAAGAGACTATGAAAAAAACCTTTAAAACGTGCTATGTTTATTCTTAGACTATGATTAAAAAAAAAAAGTAAGACCTGACTTGTTAACAAAAAAGAGAGGTAACTACCCTGTGAAAACAACAATACATGTGTCAACTTACCTTTTCACCTCTTGGATATTTGGCTTACATGCCAATTCAGTGGTTTCCCAAACTGTGCTCCTGGGACAACTTCCTTTCATGTTGGAAGTCTGGCGACTGTTCTTGTAATGTATAAAATTTGTCCCTTTGCGAGTCACTATTCTAAGAAATACGCATAAGCAGTGACAAGAAAAAATAGCCTAGAAATTTCAAGTGTTTCTGTACAAAAGGAAAACCCTGGGAAACTTTGAGAAGTTCACTCCTTTCCTTTTAAAAATAGGTATGCTTTCCAGAGGTGCCTGGGTGGCTCAGTCAGTTGGGCGTCTGACTTCGGCTCAGGTCGTGATCTCGCACTCTGTGGGTTCGAGCCCCGTGTCGGGCTTTGCGCTGACAGCTCGGAGCGTGGAGCCTGCTTCGGATTCTGTCTCCTCCTCTCTCTGTCCCTCCCCCACTCGCACTCTGTCCCTCTCTCAAAAATAAAATAAAAACAGGGGCACCTGGGTGGCGCAGTCGGTTAAGCATCCGACTTCAGCCAGGTCACGATCTCGCGGTCCGTGAGTTCGAGCCCCGTGTCAGTCTCTGGGCCGATGGCTCGGAGCCTGGAGCCTGTTTCCGATTCTGTGTCTCCCTCTCTCTCTGCCCCTCCCCCGTTCATGCTCTGTCTCTCTCTGTCCCAAAAATAAATAAAAAACATTAAAAAAAAATTAAAAAAAAATAAAATAAAAACATTAAAAAAATTTTTTTAATTTTTTTTTTCAACGTTTTTTATTTATTTTTGGGACAGAGAGAGACAGAGCATGAACGGGGGAGGGGCAGAGAGAGAGGGAGACACAGAATCGGAAACAGGCTCCAGGCTCCGAGCCATCAGCCCAGAGCCTGACGCGGGGCTCGAACTCACGGACCGCGAGATCGTGACCTGGCTGAAGTCGGAGGCTTAACCGACTGCGCCACCCAGGCGCCCCAAAAAAATTTTTTAAAAAGATAAAAAAAAATAGGTACGCTTCCCCCCGCCCTTGCGGATTTTTGTGGTCTTGCTTCTATCCCCTTATCTGTAACTTGTGGGAAGGACAGCTTGAGCCAAGTTTGAGTCAGCATTCCAAGTGTGAAATTTGTCTCATTCAGCGTAGAAAGAATTTCTCATTTCTTCTTTACACAGAGTAATATGTTTAATTTGGGACATTATTTTACATGAAATGGAAATGAAGACTCTCCAGTGCAATTTGTTATTTAATCAGTATGATGTGGCATCGGTAGCCCCACGATGCCTTAATAATCCATTTTGCTTTTGCTGTTAGCAAAGAACTTGAGTTATGCAGAGCCCAGGTGCTGCAGAGGACCCCTCCCACCCCGAGCCCTCCCACTTTGATCAGAACCCATCGACCGCTAGCCCCCATGCTGCTGGACTCATTGCGTGGCCCTGATGAGTCTGTACTGCAGGTTCCCCGGTTTGCACCTCTGAAAGTGTTGCCTCCATACATCTTTTCCAAACCCAGACCAAGCGCTCCGAGCCCTGGCTCCCTCTTTCCCCCAAGGAAGCTCACACAGCCCATTTCTTTGCTGAAGCTTAGCCTAGCCCTGTTTCTTAAGACCTATATTCATCATCACTCCCAGATTAAGCCGATTCAACCTCTCACGATTTCCACAAGGTTACAGGCAATGAGCTTAGTGGATAGTGCTATCAGAATTGTCGGCGCTTAAAAAGAACAAGTTTTATGCTTCTCGTTGTGTGTTTTGAAAGCATGTACATTCAGGTTCACGGCAGCATTATTCGGAGTAGTCCAAAAGAAGCATTATTTATAAATAAATGGACAAACAAAATATGGTGCATACAAACAGCGGGATATTACTCAGGCTTGAAAGTGAGGAAATTCTGACACATGTCACAACACGGATGGACCTCAAAGACATTATGCTAAGGGAAACAATCCAGTCACGACAGGAGAAATACTGTATGATTCCGTTTCTATAACGTACCTAGAGTAATCAGACTCCGAGACAGACAGTAGAACCGTGGCTGCCAGCGGCTGGGGAAGAGGGGAAACGAGGAGGTGTTGTTTAATGGAAACGAGCATCAGTTTGGAAAGATGACAAAGTTCTGGAGACAGACTGTGGTAACGGTTGTACACCAATGTGAACGTGCTAAATGCAAATGAACTGCAGACTTAAAAATGGGGGGAATGGCAAATCTTACGTAATTCTACCACACACACACACACACACACACACACTAAAACATGCCAAATCTAATCATTTTCATCAAACGGCTTCTATAACCTAAGACGTCGAAGGGAAGATGGTTAAGATTGCCAGGTTAAAATGAAAACACTGGAATCTTTCAATC
Organism: Neofelis nebulosa; assembly: GCF_028018385.1. Taxonomy (NCBI): domain Eukaryota; kingdom Metazoa; phylum Chordata; class Mammalia; order Carnivora; family Felidae; genus Neofelis; species Neofelis nebulosa. The sequence goes on along the minus strand of NC_080794.1, from coordinate 797,415 downwards.
TTGTTCAATATCTTCTTCTACTTAAGATATAAAGCCCGATCATTGTGCAGTTGACCTTTGAACAACTGAGTGTGTCCACTTACGTGTGGATCTTTTTTAACAGTACGGTACTGTAAACGTATTTTCTCTTCCTTGTGATATTCTTAGTAGCATTTTCTTTTCTCTAGCTTGCCTAATCATAAGAACGTGATATATAACACATACAGTATAGAAAATACGTGTCAACTGGTATTTTATGTTATTAGTAAGGCTCCCCGTCAATAGGAGGATATTAGCAGTTAGGTTTTTGAGTGGTCAAATTTATATGAAGGTTTTCAACTGTCCAAAGGGTTGGCACCCTTTGCCCCTGTGTCGTTCGAGAGTCAACCCTATAAGTTAGAAACAGAAAAGGGTGAGGGCTAAATAAAGATGCTGCCAATATGCAGGCAACAGTAAGTACTGAAAAAGAAAAGAATTTGTATACGCAAATTGAAATGTTTATGTTTTACGTCTACACAGAAAAATGAGGATCACAAATCCACGTGCTCCTGGAACAAAAACTCGTACAGCTAAACATAGACTTTGGCTTGACTCTTGTTCCACTGTTTTCTTCTCCTTTGGAAATTTTGCTAAATGTACTTTACTATGGTAACTGCTACCCGGATTGTCCCATAGCTCCAAAAGGCAAAAGGATAACATATCCACTGAGCTGCACCTTGCTGGACAAAAGATATGTAGTCTCCAGATGTAAAAGCTCCTCCAAAAACTCTTTATACTCTGTCTTGTAGCTCAAACAGGTTAAGTATTCATACTTTAGTGGAAAACCCTTTTGCTGGAAAACCCTTTTGTGTCACCATCTAGAAATGCTGGATAAAATATATCACATTCCCGCTCCCCCCCCCCCCCCAAAAATGCACAGCGGAGTTTTCAGGAAAGAAAGGAAAATTCTAGACGCTTGGAACAGAGAAGAAACAGAAAAAAAGCAGTAGCGGCCCAGAAACGGGACTGTCAGGGAGAGTAAATCCACACTTAAACACCTCATTACCATAGTGAAACTACAGACAAACACTATAAAGGCGATCAGAAAGAATGGAAAAACTCCCTATAAAGAAACTAAGTTCCTTACCCCAAACAGGAGAAGGCAATGAGGTAATACCTTCACAGTATTGAAGGAAGGAGCACAAAACCAAAAACTGTCTAATGTAGAATTCAATGCACGCAATATTATACTCAATGCCACGGTAGACTTTTGCTTCCAAGAGATAGAATAGGAGACTTTTCCCTATTCCTCCTGCTCAGTAGAACTTAAAAGCCTGGAGCTTGCTTCACATTCTGTGTCTCCCTCTCTCTCTGCTCCTTCCCTGTTCACGCTCTGCCTCTCTCTCTCAAAAATAAACATTAAATAAAAAACATAAACAAAAGTCAGCTCTCTCTGGCCATAGGACTAGGCAAGGGCAACCTAGCAAGAGAGAAAACTTTTACACATTAACTGCTCTTTAAACAAATGAAAAACAGAAATCTTCAGCAAAGAGAAGGTCTTATCAAAGAAATAAAACATATAAGGAAGAACCATCAGGTAGAAATTTTAGAATTGAAAAATACAGTAACTGAAATACATAGTTCAGCAGATGGGCTCAACAGCAAAATGGAAAGGGGCAGGGAAACAATTGGTGAACTGGACAAAATGATAGAAAAGATCCAATTCTGAACAACAAAGAGAAAATAGACTAAAAGTATATAAGTAGAGCCTCACAGACCTTTGAGACTATAAAAAAAAAGCTCTAATATTTGTGTCACTGGAGTCAGAAAAGGAGAGGAAAAAGACCACAAGGTTGCAGAGATACTCAACGAATCAATGGCTGAAAACTTTCTCAATCTGGCAAGGGACATAAACCCAGATTTGAAAAGCTGAGTAAATCACAGAGAAGATGAATCCAAATAAATCCATGCCAATGTACATCATAACTAAACTTCTGCAAGCTAAAGACAAAGAAAAAAAATCTTGAAAGCAGCCAGAGAAAAATGACAGGCGAGAGAAAATCACAGCTTACCTAATAGGGAAAAAAGTAATCCAAATGACAGCAGAGTTTTCATCAAAAACCAGAGAGGCCAGAAAGAAGTGGCACAATATTTTTCAAGGGCTGGAACAGAACTCTCTACCCAGAATCTTCTATATGGTGAAAGTGACCTTCTGGAATGAAGGGGGGAATCGAGACGTTCTTGGGGAGGGGGGCAGGAACACTACAGAATTTGTCAGCAACAGACCTATCCTCAAAGGAAGGAGGACCATGGGACACAAAACCATGGATAACTACAATAGGCTTTTTCTTCTTGTCCTGTTGAGTTTTCTAAATTATGTCTGGCTATTGAAGCAACAATGATTAGCACTGTCCAATGTGATTCTAAATATGAGTGCAGAAAACATTTCAGACAATTTTGTTAAAGGTGGGTTGCTGTAAAGGGATGTCAAAGAAGGTAAAGTTTTTATATTTCCCTCAAATGCATACAGTGGTGACACCAGTAGACTGAGATGTATATACAATGTAATACTTAGAGCGACCGCTAAACAAGCTATACAAAGAGAGATGCTCAAAAATAGTATACATAAATAAGAAAGAATTCTTAAAAATGTTCACATAAACCACAGGAACACTGGAAAGAGAAATGAAAAACAGAATAAAAAAATGGCAAAAATAAGTCCTAATATATCAGTAATTACAATAATTGGGTAATGTATACATGTAGCAATTAAATGACAAAAATTGGCAGATTAGATTAAAAATATGCCATAACTATTGGCTGTCTACAAGAAACTCACTTTGATTATAATGACCCAGGCAGGCTGAAGGTGAAAGGATAGAAAAAGCCATATCATGCAAACATTAATCAAAGGAAAGCAATATTATTATCAGGTAAAACAGACTTCATAGCAAAGAAACTGCCTACGACCAAAAGGGTTACTATGTAACGATAAAAGGATAAATCGACCAGTAAGATGCAGGAATCCACACCTTCAACTAATACAATGCTACGTCATTTATATCTCAAAAAAAAAAAAAAAAAAAGACTAGGAATCCTAAATGTGTATATAACAGAGCTAAAAAGCTTATCAAGCAAAAACTGAGAGAACTTAAAGGAAAAACAGAGAAACCCACAATTATGGTTGGAGACTTCAACACCACTGAGAGTTCTTCACAACCAAGAGAACGAGACAGAAAATCAGCAAAGCATAAAGAACAAAAACACAGTAAACCGACCGGACCCAGCTGACATTTATAGAATATGCCACCCAACAGGAGCACACACATTCTCTACAGGGACCCATCAAGTGAGACTATATCCTGGGCCGTAAAACAAACCTCAACACATTTAAACGAACTGAAATCACATACAATGTGTTCTACAACCCCAACGTAATCAAACTAGAAATCAACAAGATGAAGACAGTAGGAATAGTTCCAAACACTTGGATACTTATAAATAATCCACTTCTTTAAAAAATTTTTTTAACATTTAATTTTTATTTGAGAGAAAGAGAGGATTCGAGTGGGGAAGAGGGACAGAGAAAGAGAAAAGAAAGAGAGAAAGGGAGACAGAGACAGAATCTTAAGCAGGCTCCATGCTGAGCACAGAGCCTGACATGGAGCTCAATCCCCACAACTCCGGGATCGTGACCGGAGCCAAAATCAAGAATTGGACGCTCAACCCACTGGGCTACCCAGGCGCTCCTAAATAATTCACTTCTAAATAATCTATGATTTAAAGCAGTCTCCCGGGAAATTGAAAAAGTATATTGGGCCGAATGGAAAAAAAAACACATCCTATCAAACTTTGTGGGATACAGCAAAAGCAGTGCCGAGAGGTGAACTTGGAGCGCTAAATGCACACATCAGGAAAAAAAGAAAGTCACAAGCAATTATCTACGTCCCTAACTCAAGAACCTAGAAAAAGAAGAGCAAAATAAAGCAAGCGGGAGGAAGGAAATAATAAAGAGCAGAAATCAATGAAACTGAAAATAGGAAAACAAAAGAGAAAACCCACGAACAAAAGCTGGCTCCTTGAAAAGATCAATAAAATTGATAAACTGGCAAAACCGTAATGAGTTCAAGGAATTGAGGTCTGACCAAGGAAAAAGGCAAGACTGTGAGACGGCACAATAAACTTTTTTGGGCACACTTGGACAGCCTGCATCGGAGGGAATATCCCTCTCAGCAGGAGAACTTCCAGACAAGATGCCCAGAAGGGGAATAGGGCAAGGGGACTTTTGGGGGGGAAGGGATTTGAGAGGGGATTTATGTGTCTAGATGATGTCGCCAGCAGTCTGGTGGGGCAGCTAGCAGCTTGAGATCCTTCACAGCCCTTGAGTTTGTCAAAGGTTAGCAGACGGTGCATGTAATTTCACAGGGTACGCAAAGCAGGAAGTCTCTAAATGGCTAAAAATATGCTTATTTGGGCTGAATCTTAAGCAACTGAGTGTGTAAGAATTTGAGGTTAGTGCTGGTAGACTCTGAACTGATGTCCCAGCTTGCCAGGAGAAAGAAAACAACAGAGGGACCAATATACAGGGCCATCTTTAATCCATTTCTATAACAAGGAAAAAAAGACGACACAAATAGTCAATCTCAGGGATGATACAGGGCATGTCGCCAGAGACCCTGCAGACATCAAAAAGATAACAAAGGAATAACACGAACAACTCCATACACATTAATTCGACAGCTTAGATGAGATGGACCAATTCCTTGAGAACACAAAGTACCACAACTCACCCGACATAAAATAGACAATTTGAATGGCCCTCCAGTGACTAACGAAATTGAATCTGTAATTTTAAAACTCACAAAAAAGGAATATTCAGGCTGAGATGCTTTCACTAGAGAATTCTACCAAATATTTAAAAAAGAACACAATTCCATATAACCTCTTTGAGAAAATAGAAAAGGGAATCCTTCCCAAGTCATTTTATGAAGCTGATATTTATTATTACCTGATTTATTATACATTTTTATTTAAATATTTTAATGTTATATATTTAATGTTATATATTAAATATGTTATGTTTTATATACATATACATATTTTAAGCTTAAAAATATATTAAGTATGTATTATTAAATACATAATTGCGTATTATAAAAATATTAAAAATTTTTATTTACATAGATTACAGTGACACCAAAACCGGAAGAAGGCAGTATTAAAACAAAACATACTATAGAACGATATCTCTCACGAATCCTTAACAAAATACTAGGAAACTGAATTCAGTAATGTTTACATTTACAAATTTAAATAAAATTATATACTATGACCAAGTAGGCTTTATTTCAGGGATAAGAGGATGGTTCAATATTTGAAAATCAATGTCACTACTCTATTTAGGCTAAAAAGAAAAGTCAGCCAGCCGATCATACCAATTGGTGCAGAAAAAGCATTTCACAAGAGTCAATGCTCACTTGTGATAAAACCCTCAAAAAAATAAATATAGGACTTCCTCAAATTGATCAAGAACATTTCAAAAATTGTACAGCTAACCTTATACTCAATGATGAAAGATTACTCCCCCCCCCCCACCCCAAAGATGAGGAACACAGTAAGGATATCTGCTCCCGCCACTATTATTCAGTATCATACAGGAAGTTCCAGCCAGGGCAATAAGACATGAAAGGGAAATGAAGCCACACAGATCAAAAAGAAATAAAACTGTTCCTATTGGCAGACGATATGGCGGTATACATAGAAAATCCAAGGACTCTCAAACAAAACAACCTCCTACAATCAATAAGTGAATTCATCAAGGTGAAGATTAGAGAATATAAAAATCAACTGTATTTCTAATACTAACAGCACACACGTGGGCATCAAAATTAAAAATATAATGCCACTCACAATCACTCAAAAAATATACTTAGGTCTCAATATAAGAAAACATGTAAAGGACTTCTATACTGACAAGTATACAATGATAATGGAAAAAAACCCAAAATAAATCTAAATAAAGGGAGAGATATACCATGTTCATGGATTAGAAGACTGGACACAGTAAAGATGTCGATTCTCCCTAAATTGATACATATGTTTAATAGTTTCTACTAGAAATCTAGCAAGACTTTTCCGTACATACAGACAAGCTTATTCTAGAATTTATATGGAAAGACAAAGGAACTAGAATAGATGAAACACCTTTGAAAAAGAAGAATAAAGTGGAAGGAACCACTGTACCTGATTTGAAAATTTATTGTGTAGCTATAGTAATCATGACTGAATGGTACTGACATGAGGAGACACATATCAATGGAACAGAATCAAGAACCCAGAAATAGACGTACACGAAGTCATCCAACTGATGTTAAAACTGCAAAAGTAATTCAGTGCCAAAAAGTTAGCCTTTTCAACACATAGTGCTGTGGCAACTGGGCATCTATAAGGGGAAAAAATGACACTTGACTTAAGTCTCATGCCTTATGCAAAATTAACTCAAAGCAGATCACAGACTTAAAGGTAAAACATCATACTATAAAACTTTTAGGAAAAATTAGGAGAAAATTCTTCATGATCTATGGAAAAAGCAAAGAGTTTTTAGACTTGACTTGGAAAAACAACAATGACAACAAAAAACCCAAAACAAGCCAGAGAAGGAAAAACTGATCAAATGGTCTTCCTCAAGACTGAAAATTTTTGCTTTGTAGAAAATTTTGTTGGGAGAATGAAAAGATAAGCTACAGGATGGAAGAAAAGATTGCAAAACATATATCCAACAAAGGACTAGCATCTAGGTTATATGCGTTAAACAAACAAACAAACAAACAACAACTCTCAAAACTCCACAATAAAAACTCAAATAATCCAATTAGAAAATGCACATAATATGAAGAGATATTTCACTGAAAAGATAGAGAAATGGCAAATAAGCATGTGAAAATATGTCTCTCATCATTAACCATTCATCAGAGAAATGCAAATTAAAACCATAGTGAGGTATCACTACATACCTATCAGAATGGCTAAAATAAAAAATAGTGATAGCACCAAATGCTGGCAAGAATGTTCAGAACCCAGATCACACACACTGCTGGTGGAAATACAAAATGGTGTAGCTGCTTTGGAAAATAGCAGTTTTTAAAAACTACACGTGCAACTACCGTATCACTCAGCAATTGCACTCCTAGGCATCTATCCCAGAAAAATTAAGATTTATGTTCACACAAAACCCTGCACATGAATGTTTGTAGCAGTTTTATTTGTCATAGCCCCAAGCTGGAAACACTCCGATGCTCTTTAACAGGTGAACAAACTCTAGTACATTCACACCAGGGAATCCTACTGGGCAGTAAAAACGAATGAACCGTCGGCATATGCAGTCACCTGGAGGAATCGCCAGAGAAATACACTGAATGAAAAAGTCAATCCCAAGAGATTATGCAATGCATGATTCCATTTATATAGCATTGTTGAAGTGACAAGATTATAGAAATAAAGAACAGATTAGCAGTTGCCAGGGCCTCCAGAGGGGGTGGGGGCAGGAAGGAAGAGTGTGCGCCTATAAAGGGCAATAGATCTTTGTGCTGATAGGAATGTTTTGTACCTGCAGCTGTGGCCACATCAATATCCTGGTTGTGGTGTCTTACAAGTTTTTCGAGATGTTACCACCAGGGAAAAACACAAAGGGGACATGAGATCTCTGTAATTTTGCTTAAAACTGCACGTGAATCTATAATTATCTCAAGATAAAAAGCTTTACAAAAAATTAAACAATAGGGACGCCTGAGTGGCTCAGTTGGTTAAGCATCTGACTCTTGATTTTGGCTTGGGTCACGATCTTGTGTTTGGGGGGATCGAGCCCCATGTCAGGCTGTGTGCTGACTGCATGGGGCCTGCTTGGGATTCTCTCTCTCCCTCTCTCTCTGCCCCTCCCCTGTGCTTGCATGTGCTCTCTGTCTCCTTCTCTCAAAATAAATAGAAATTAAAATTAAAAAAAAGAGGATAACATATCAAATAATGATTCTATAAGTTTACTATGCACAGTCCTAAACTGGAAGAGTTACCAACGGATGTGCTTCAAGAAGGAAATGGTACCCAGAAGGAAGCAGGGCAGCTACAAAGCCAAGCAGTGCAGTCAGTATGTTATTTTCTGCTTGGAGATATAGGTGTTTGGCTAACACAGATAAAACCAAGCACCACAATGGGTAATGAGTTATTCTTTGTAGGTGAGAAGAATACAACTCTGTGAGGAGTTTCAGTTAATGCCCCTCCTGTTTACAAGGGGATCTGGATTTCACACACCTCCTTGTAACTGAGCGCCAGGAGACGGGAGCCCCGTGTGCTCATGTTCAACCCCGGGGTCAGGAGTACAGCCTGATGTTCTCTCTTCAGAGAGGTAGTATTTGAGGTCTGATGGCCTCATGCCCCCATGTCCATGGGTAGGGTAGAATTTGAATTGATTTTACTGACTTATTTTGTTTTTATCACCGTGGGGTTTTACTTTCTTTTTCTCTTGTCTTTGAAACTGAAGGACATACACATCAAATATAAAGTACATATACGTTTTATATGTCAAGCGGACGGTGCTTAACGGCTACAAAAGGCTTTAATTAGGAGCAGGTAACTAACCATATTACAGAGTAATTAAGGAAGGAAAAATGCCCAGGTGGGTTGTATAAGATAACCTAAAGAGAACTTGTTAAATAATTAGGTTTACTTCAAGCAGACCTGATGTAGTTTTATCATAATGGTTGCTAACTTGGGGGCTCAAAATCACAAAGAAGTTTTCTGCATCGAATCTATGATAATTACATTCACCTGATGAGGGTTTCCTTGGCATGAATTTAGCCTAGAAGTGGGGGAAAGACCATATCCCAAAGTAGAAAATCTAATATGAATATATGCTACCAATGTACTTTTAATTTTTCACAAGAAATTTAAATGTGATAATAGGAAAGGTATCACATTAAATAAAAATCAGTTCCTATTTAAAAGTCAGCAATTCAGGAACACGGACAAAGTACAGATCAGGAACAAATGGCCTCCATGCCAAGTGAAATAGCTAACAGAGAGCCAAAGGATTAACTCTATGGGAGAAACCTCACTCATTGGGGACTCGCTGACTTGTCTTTACATTCCTTTCAAGAACCTCTAACTTCTCAGACCAGAGCAGGTTAGAAGCATATATACTAAGTAGGACTGTGAACTTCAGGTACAAGGACAATCAAGTGCTCACAGCAAAGGCAACCACGGACCAGGAAATGAGCCAGGAAGTGACTCTAAGAGCACAGCACACTTATTCAGCAATTGATTGCCAACGATGACCTTGAATCTTCCAGAAAATTAAGTCATAGTGAGCAGACAAGCTGGCCTTTGCCTTCCTAGTTTCTCTCATGAGCAATGGTTTGGCATTTAAGATTTCCAAAGGTCAGAAAGGAGGCAAGGGCTGGTGGCCCGGGCCATATGACTGGTTCCACGTTTCACTTCCCGGCAGAAGAAATGTGGCATGCTGGGACAGTGGGGCCATCTGAGAGGATTCCTTGGTTTCTGGCTTCGGCAACCAGCTGGTGTGGGACACCAACACCTGGGATAAGAGACACTGAAGGTTTGGAAGAGGAATCCATTTCGTGGGAAAATAATGAGTGCAAATACAGAGAGATGAAACTTAAAATACCGGTGAGCCGACACGGTGGAGATGTGGGGGGAGCGGTGCTCCCAAGGGAGGAGGCCCCAGCACCCCAGGTGAATTCATCCTCGCCTGAGACGGGGCAAAGTCAGTCGGCTGAAGATTTAGAGGCGGGACGCGGTGGATGAAAAGTACTGACAGCCTCACAAGGAGCCTGGGCGTCTGGGGGGATTGCAGAGTATAGGGCGAACAAAGTGGAACTTCCAGGGTGATCGGTGGCGCGAGTCTGAAGACTCGAGGGGTGAGTCCAAGGTGGGAGGGAGGGCTTGGTCGCAGACAGGAAGAGAGACCTCCCTTCTTCCACGACTGCAAGAGAAGGGTAGAGGACGAGCGAGTGTGGAGGTAAGTCACTTCACGGGTTGGAGAAGGGCAGGGGAGGAGAGGTGGTTTCCTGGGCGTGGCACGTTCTCCCCTGTCTTCTACTGGACAGGAGACAAGGGGTCTAGCGAAGGTGGGGACAAAGGGCAAGATGGCCAGGATGAGAGGGCATCGCCAAGTACTACCGAGAGCCCCTTCGAAGCAGACCACAAATCCGCAGTGAGCTTAATCTAAAGAGCGCTCTGTCTGCACGGTGGCAGGTCACGTGGGTTGGGAAGCCAGGGCCAGGGATCTGCACGGTTGAAGGACCAAGAAGGGACGGGTGGAAGGAAAGGCGACGGCATCACAGCATCACGTGTGGAGAGCGAGCAGCTCATCATGTGACAGAAGGGGAGCAGGTGCCATGCGACTGTGTCCAATGAGCAGCCGGGGAAGTGAGTACCTGAGGGGGGGGGGGGCGGGGAAGAGAAGGTGCCTAGAGACGAAGTGACGAAATGGACACTAAGCTGCGGACTGACCCCTCTGCACGGACGCTGCAGTCACCCAGGAGCGGTGAGGCGCGGGGGCGGGGCATGAGACCCTACAACAGGGGACCTCGTAGAATGAGGCATAGCCCCGAGGTCATCACGTCACAGCGATGAGCAGGATTGAGTAGGACACAGAACGCAAGATGGCACGAGCTTCAAAGAGAAAAACGTTCTGGTAACGCTGGTCAGGCAGGAATTAAGCTGCAAAAGCTTGAAGTGTTGGCTTGGGAGAGAGAGATGGTTCGGGTGGTGGAAGAACACGTGACCTGTGAAGGGCAGGTAAAAATAAGGCAAGGGAGGTGGGAAAGAAGGCAAAGCCTAAAGCCCGACCCTGGTACTCTGAGTTAGATGCCGGCAGAGAGGAACCATGATGTCTGTGGATTTAACATTTGCACCACAGACTCTGATGGTTGCTCAAGGTCCGGTGACGGGCTCTGTGATTTTGCCGAAGACCTCATTTGGATCAAATCCGCTGTGGGGCCCGGGGGTGTGGATGCAAGGTAGTTAGCAGGTGAATGAGCCTGGTCAGCCACCAGCACTGAAGCTGTGAGTTCCTAGTTGCTTTCTACGTGATGTAATAACATCAAAACAGAAAGAATTCTCCCAAGGTGCAAAACTGTCCCGAAAAGGAAATCAGTGACCAGTGTGGTACACAGAGACAAAGAAACCTAATAAAAACAATCATCTTTAAACAGGGAACAAGTTTTGGATACTTCAAGCATTTTTTTTTTCATTTTATTTGTTTTACAGAGACCATGCACGAGTGGGGAGGGGTGGGGGAGTGACTGAGGGAAGGGGGGGAAGGGAGAGGAGGGGGGAGAGAGGGGGAGGGGGGGGGAGAGAGAGAGAGAGAGAGAGAGAGAGAGAGAGAGAAAGAATGAATCTTAAGGAGGCTCCACAATCAGCACGGAGCTGACAAGGGGCTCAATCCCATGACCCTGGGATCATGACCTGAGCTGAAATCAAGAGTCGGAAGCTCAACCAACTGAGCCACCCAGGTGCCCAGTTTTGGATACTTCCAAGAGTAGAATGTTCCATTTGATTCTGATACACGAGAAGATAAAATCATATTAAGAAGTAAGGGCAAGTCGTTTGTCAAATATCTCAGAGAACACTCCAACTGGTGTAATTAAAAAAGAGAAGGTGAACAGTTAATTTTTTATTGGAGGATACATACACAAAATGTTGTCTTTCTGACTTGCGACTTTGGAGCAAACCTGAATACCGTTAACAATATTTGCACATTTACAAAGATCTGTGAAAGCATCCCTTGTGAATGTTAAAGGTCTTCCACGTTGGTCTGGAAGGTATAAGCTTTGGTCCCCGTTATCCTCCACCCCCCAGTTTTACCCTGAGTTCAGAGATAGATTTTGACTCATGTTAAATGTCCATGTTTGTTTAGAACATGCAGGGGAGCAATGACATCCAGTGGCAATGTTTAATCTGGGTCACCACTGAGCGGAGATTTTATGGAAGAGATTTCTGTACAAGATATGCAGAATAAAAACCTAACTACCCTTGAGAATGTGACACAAGGCAAATTTGAGCCCAGATTCTGGCTCTACAACTCCCAGCTCTGAGACTCAGGCAGAGCACCGAACCTCTCAGTTTCCTCACCTGTAAGTGGGACATAGTGTTTACCTTACACTGCTGTTGTAAGGGTCAGAGACACTGGACACAAAGTCCAGTAGATTATTCTGCGTAGATTATTAGAACTTCATCTTTTTTGTTTTTTTAAAGCAATGTCTACACCCAACGTGGAGCTTCAACTTACAACCTTGAGATCAAGAGGTGCATCCTCGGGGCGCCTAGGTGGTTCAGTCGGTTGGGCGTCCGACTTCGGCTCAGGTCATGATCTCGCGGTCCGTGAGTTCGGGCCCCGCGTCGGGCTCTGGGCTGACGGCTCGGAGCCTGGAGCCTGTTTCGGATTCTGTGTCTCCCTCTCTCTCTGACCCTCCCCTGCTCATGCTCTGTCTCTCTCTGTCTCAAAAATAAATAAAACGTTAAAAAAAAAAAAAAGAGGTGCATCCTCTATTACTGAACCAACCACGTGCCCTAACTTCATCTTTATCCAGAGGTAAGAGTTATAATTTAGGCTCGGCACACCATCGGTTTTTCAGTAAGGAAAAATTTCCTGTACAACCATGGAAACAGAGGAGCAAGTTAATACCAGAAGAATCTTCAATCGGTACATATTCAAAGATACTGACCTAAAAGCTTCTTTGGTCATGCAATAGCTAGAAATAACACTGTTCTTGGCAAAATGTAATAGGGAAAATTATTATTGTATACTAGGTCCCAGAGGAAATACAGAGATGGGTCACTTCTTTTTTTTTAATTTTTTTTCAACGTTTTTTATTTATTTTGGGACAGAGAGAGACAGAGCATGAACGGGGGAGGGGCAGAGAGAGAGGGAGACACAGAATTGGAAACAGGCTCCAGGCTCCGAGCCATCAGCCCAGAGCCTGATGCGGGGCTCGAACTCACGGACCGCGAGATCGTGACCTGGCTGAAGTCGGACGCTTAACCAACTGCGCCACCCAGGCGCCCCAGAGATGGGTCACTTCTAACTCACAATGTTTTTATACTTGTAAACGTTTAAAGGAACTTGTTTACATAGTAACAGAAGACACTTCAAAATCAATTTTACCAATAAAGTTTTACCAGTCAATGTCTAGACTTATGGAGGTCTCCATGAAATTGAAAAAAAGATAATCCAAAATATAGACTTCCTTCTCCTTTTTTTTAATGGTTATTTATTTTTGAGAGAGAGACAGAGCGTGAGCGAGGTGGAGTGGGGGGGCAGAGGGAGAGGGAGACACAGAATCTGAAGCAGGCTCCAGGCTCCGAGCCATCAGCACAGAGCCCGACGCGGGGCTTGAACTCACGAACTGTGAGATCATGACCTGAGCCGAAGTCAGACACTCAACCGACTGAGCCACCCAGGAGCCCCTGGACTTCATTCTTATATAGTATCCTAGGTTATATACATATTTATGACAAAATTATTCAAGGTGCTAATGTACGACAAGTGGGAAAATAGCGATGGCCACCAAATAGCAACTTCCATTTCCCCCCCAAATATTACCATGGTCAAAGTGACTCTGAAGAGGAACGTTAGTCTTCAAAACACCAAATATTTTTAGCGCATTCACAAAGACCGTAAGAACTAAGAACGAGTGCAAGTGTATCCCATTTGCAAAACGACAGGAGGAATTTCTTGTTTTCTAAGAAGACAAGGGATTCTAACGTGTGTGCATACGGCCAATGTGGAAGCCCACGCTGTTTCTACTACTGTGCTGCTTTCTCGGACTGCTTCCTCACCGGAGGAGGGGAGGCGTGAAGGAACGTTTAAGCCCATCATCTTCTTCAGGAAGATCCTTACTTGGAACAAACAGTTGAAAGGGAACTGCAGCTTACGTGTTTTGGAGGCTGCGGTAGATGCTGTCGTCGCAGGTAACTGTCTGCCTAACAGCTACTCCCCAAGGAGCCAAAGGAACAGGTGAATGTGACCCCAAAGCTGGAGACAGGCATTGGTTATTTTAAGCCAATTATGGCCATTCCCAGCCCCCTCCTCCCTGCCAGACTGGATTAGAAAAACATACAGCCTTGGGGCGCGTGGGTGGCCCAGTTGGTTAACGTCAGACTCTTGGTTTCGGCTCAGGTCATCATCTTGAGGTTCATGAGTTTGAGCCCCACACTGGGCTCTGTGCTGACAGTGCAGAGCCTGCTTGGGATTCTCTCTCTCCCTCTCTCTCTGCCCCTCACCTGCTCTCTCTCTCTCTCTCTCTCTCAAAATAAACTTAAAAAAAATTTTTAAAAGAAAAATATACAGCCTTAAGCTAATCAGTGCAAAGTGTTATTACCCTGGCCACATAATGGGTCCAGGGACAGGGACTTGACCCAATGTGGCTCAACCGGGTGGAGAGGAAGAACTTTTACTCCACCAATGCAGGGAAGAGCTCCTCTTTCCTACGGATGTAAGAAGAAAGTGACCGAAGGGCGCCTGGGTGGTTCAGTCAGTTAAGCATCTGACGCTTGACTTCGGCTGAGGTCATGATCTCAGTTTCGCGAGTTTGAGCCCCGGGAGTGGGGCTTTGCGCTCACAGTGCAGAGCCTGCTTGAGATTCTCTCTCTCTCTCTCTCTCTCTCTCTCTCTCTCTCTGCCCCTCCCCCGCTTGCACTCTCTCTGTCTCTCTCTAAATAGAAAGAAAGAAAGAAAGAAAGAAAGAAAGAAAGAAAGAAAGAAAGAAAGAAAGAAAGAAAGAAGCTCGGATTACAAAGAGTAGTCATTTTATGGCTCTGCAGGGGTAAGGATGACGGTGCTACAGGTCCTTGCCCTCACAGCTGAGCTCCTCAATCAGCCAACCCTGAACACCCTCCCCACTGACAGTTATTTGAAAAAAATACTTTTCCATATTACCTCCAGCATTTTGAGTGGGGTTTTCTGCCCCCTGCAGTTGGAAGCACTCCGCCTGATGAAACGACCCAAAGGGCTCATCACCTATCATCGACTAAACAGAAACTGTGTTACGCACAATTTCAAAAATTCTTTTATTTTTGGTCATATAGAATCGGTTTAAAATCAAAAGGCGGTCAAGTAAGCCGGGATTTAGGACTAGGGGAGTTCACCCAACCACTGGCTACTTGGCAACCACCAAGTGCCAGGCATCTGAATGCTTAGGAAGCACACATTCAGATCATCTGAGACATCTGCCATCACAACAGGGTTATGTCTGCCCCCAAGTGCTCCCGGGCTACTGAGCGGGGTGCCGGTCTCCCGCTGAAGTGCCTGATGGATACACCAAAGCCTGCCCTCAAGGCTTGTTCACCTCCACGGTTGACCAACTTCCTTCCACCTGGTCGACCTGTTCTCTCCCTAGGTACATTCACCACTGGGAAGCCGTGAGGCCCTGAAGCTCCAGAAAGCCGTGAAAGTACCTCCACAACTCTCTGCCCCCCCGTGGACTGTGAACTGATTTCAGATCCGAGTTCTCAGAAGGGAAACCTATTTTTTAAAGGATGCCCTGTGTGACCTCTTCAAGTCAAGCAAACGTGGTCTGTGGAAGACGTTTTAATTAGTGTTGCGTTTATATTACACACAATGTAAAGACTGCTTGGTTTCTACCATAAAGAAAAAAAACTATGTCTTAAAGTCGGTTTTCCTATTAACCTGGCCTTTTGTTTCATACTCTGTAACTCAGAAGAAAAACGCCACCTCTCAAAAGGAATCAAATCAAAGGTGCTTTTAGCAGTCCCAGAAGGCTGTGTCCAGGAGCACCAGGGACACAGAAACGTCTCAGCAGACCCCTGCTTTCAAAGAGCTCATGGTCTCATCTTGAAAGAAACATTCTCTTTGTCGCAATTGAGATTTGAGCAAATTATAAAAGAGATATGCAAAGTCCTGGGGCACCTGGCAGGCTCAGTCAGTAGAGCATGCAACTCTTGACCTTGGGCTTGTGGATTCGAGTCCCACGCTGGGTGTAGAGACTAGTTAACAAATAAAATCTTAAAAAAAGAAAAAAAAAAAAAGATATGCAGGGTGCCTGGGTGGCTCAGTCAGATAAGCCTCCGACTTCGGCTCAGGTCATGATCTTGCAGTTCCTGAGTTCAAGCCCCGCGTCGGGCTCTGTGCTGAGAGCTCAGAGCCTGGAGCCTGCTTCGGATTCTGTGTCTCCCTCCCTCTCTGCCCCTCCCCTGCTCATGCTCTGCTCTGTCTCTCTCTCTCAAAAATAAATAAACATAGAAAAAAAAAAAAGACATGCAAAGTCCAGTGCAAAGATAGTATATATTTTATGAGGACTTCTGCAATAACAGGGCATAAGCAAATGAACAAGAGAAACAGTCTTATAACTAAGGGAGCACACCACATATAGTAACATTTTAAATGATAACAAAAGAGAGAGATACTTTGTTTTTAAGTTCCAAATTTTTTCTGCATGCTTAAAAATTCATATTTGAAAAATTACAAGCCTCCCTCTAACATACGTCCACTCGCCCATAATTTATTAGCCCTTGATGAACGGTGTACCCTACCCTGCACACCTCAATATCGTTAGCTGCTTTTTTAAGGACTTAGATGCCAAAGACACAACACAGAAGAGAGACAGAAAGAAACAAAGACTAAGATAACTACGCGTTGTCATACAGGAGCCTGCCATTCTGAGTAGTGCAGGAATGCACTTGGCTGTGGCAGAGTACAAAGCAGTCTTTCTCCAGGTGTCACAGCCATCATTATCAGGGACTTCTTGGTATTGGCCAAACCTCTCCACATTAATTTACTCTGGTTTGGGGAGCTCAGAGGGGGATTACAAAGGGAGAAAACTTGTAGTTACACGGCGTTTATTTGATTCATATGTTACACTGCTATTTATTCTTCACATTTACCCAACTTTATTCACCCTTTAAACCACAGTACCCTGCATGTCATTTTAGCTTTTAAATTACATTCACGGCTACAGAGAAGCACAAAAGGCTTCTTCAAACATACAGAGCATGGTCCATTACTAAGATCAGACTGGTAGAGAAAGCAGCGATATTCAGAGAACACAGAGCACAGAGGATTCAAAGGTTTTTCTCTCAAACTATTTTCACTGGCATGTATCCTAACGGAGTTTTCAGGAACGGGGCAAAAAGAAAATCTATTCCATTAGCCTAACCAATCTCTAGAGGGTGGATTATGAGAAGACGTTCAAGAAACAACATCGGCTTTCTCCTCATTCCAAAGAAATATTCAGAGCAAAACGCTTGCCTGATTAGATATGCTAAAAGGGGAAAGAATCGTGTTATGGCTAATTCCATGCCTCGGGGCCCAAAGCGTGAGATACTTTTCAAAACACATTGGTGACGTGGTTCTTAACAGAAGAGGTATTACTATTATTACTAAGTTAAGAAGGAAAGTTCACATTTTAGGCTTACGTGGAATTATTTTTCAAGGAGCACAAGAAGCTTTGGAAACACCATTTACTTAAATCATGATGATATTCCCGTGAAGCTGTGGCCTAAGTTGCCAGTAGTCTGGGTTCCCGGATAGATTTTACCAGGACCCCTTCTAACTCACCCCTACCGGAACCCACCTCACCCTTGCCCAGGCGGTCGGTTTCCCTTCCTGCATGCGGGAGCTACAGAGGTTGCTTTACCGCCAGTTACAAGGACGCCATACCACCAGCAGCAAAAAACTGGTCCAACCAACTACTCAGTTTGCTGTGCCTGGAGACAGGCATTGTTTTATAATCCACTAATCTTGCTTTATAATCCACTAATCTGGCCCCCCAATAACTTTCCCTTGCCTCCTCTAGGGTTAACAGTAACTTGAACTACGTTAAGGGGTCTATTTAAAAGACAGAAACCAACTGGACTCAGGAGATGGGATGATGAAGAATTAAAGATTCCAACTTTCTCTCAGGCGGAGGGGTACCAGGGACAAATAGAAGGCTGGGGAGTAGGAATGGGTTGGTTGGGTTTGGGATGCAGTGTGTGAGGATACCCCAGGCCATCCAAATGGAATAGTTAGGTATGGAGTTCAAAACAGGCTCTTAAGCCTGAGGGACTGATATGACTGGAAACAGAGATTCAGGAGTGGCAGAAGTCACACGCAAGGACTGGGACGGAATGCTTTATAGTTCAAGTGACTGTGAAAACTATCGTCCACTTTTGCTTTTCTAAAGAACAAGGTTTCCTCCTGAAATCACTGTTGCATCAGATGCTAACCAACTTGGATATACATTGGAAAATAAATTAATTAATTAAAAAAAAAATCAAGGGCAGCCTTGATCTCAAGAGTGCCCCCAAACAAACAAACAAACAAACACACCACCAAAAAGCGAACAAACAAGTTTTCAAAGGTCTGGGCACGGGAGCCATTATGTAGCATAGGATCTCGACCTTCTATCAGGTCCCCGGACCAACAGCACCTGCGTGGGCTGCGAGCTGATCAGCCGTGGAGCCGCCATCACCCCCCATCTACTGAATCAGAACTGCAACTTTATGCACCAGGGGACTCGGGGGGCCCAGCAGTTTGAGGACCTCTTGTGTAGTGTTCCCCACACTCTAGTTCTTTAAATGGTCACCCGTTCCCAGCACATGAGGAAAGGAAAACACAAACATTAGAAATGATAAATAGATTCGATTTGGAGAAAGGTCCTTCATGCCACTGTTAGACGCTTCCTTGACTGACGTTTATGTCTTTTATGAAATTCAGGTCATGGTTATTTTGGTGATTTCTCTAACAGTAAGTTATTTTATACTTTACTGGCACCACATACCTTTGAAGATGTTACTTCCTTTACCCCAAATATCCTTACTCTACTTCCCCTATTAAGCCCAAATTTCTCCATGAGTCATATTCTGACTACCAAGGCCTATGTTTTAGTGTCATGGGGACGCCATACCAAAATGCCACGAGCCGGATGGCTTAAAACTAGAGAAATTTATTGTCCACCAGTTCTAGAGGCTAGAAGTCTGAAATCAGATGTCAGGAGGGCCATGCCTTCACTGAAGGCTCTAGGGAAGGACCCATCCCTGCCTCTTGCTAGCTTCTGGTGGGTGCCCACCCCCTTTGTGGTCCTTGGCCACTGCCGTCTCAGCCTGCCCTTCGTATCACATTCTCCCTGCACGTGTCTATACCCAAATCTCTCCCCTCTTATTCGGGTAGCAGTCATTGGATTAGGGCCTCCCCGAATCCAACAGGACTTCATCTTAACCGGATTACATCATTCCTATTTCCAAATAAAGTCACAATTCGCAGGTACCTGGGGTTAGGACCTGAACGTATCTTTCGGGGGATCCAATTCAACCCGTAACGGCCTACAATGAAATATTTTTTTTAATTTTTTTTTTTAATTTTTTTTTCCAACGTTTTTTATTTATTTTTGGGACAGAGAGAGACAGAGCATGAACGGGGGAGGGGCAGAGAGAGAAGGAGACACAGAATCGGAAACAGGCTCCAGGCTCCGAGCCATCAGCCCAGAGCCTGACGCGGGGCTCGAACTCACGGACCGCGAGATCGTGACCTGGCTGAAGTCGGATGCTTAACCGACTGCGCCACCCAGGCGCCCCTGCAATGAAATATTTCTAAAAGAAAACATCTTGATAATTCTCCAAGTGATGTGGTAAATACTATAATACTGTGCTTTCCAAATAAGGCACAAAATAAAAATATGAAGACTATATTGTAATAAACTCAGCACACGACTAACAATTTGCATTCTTGTTTCATTAAACCGTGTTCGTTGTAGAAAGCATAAAGTCCAAAGTGTAGAGACTGATCTTAGATTTTTTTTCCTCAGTCTTAGCCTGCTTTAGTCCTTACTTTTTTTCCCCTAGCATTTTCTGCACCATTTATATTTTTTAGCCCCTTTTTGGCCATCATTGCTTGGGACTACCTAATCCACTTGTTAATTTTGTCTCGCAAATCTTGGTGTCAGGAATTACTTAAGGCCAATTTGTGTCACCTCCCAAGTCTCAGATGGCTGGAGTTCTTTAGCCATACTAACTGGCTTTAAGAATGCTTTGAAATCTACACTGGGGAAACACTGTTTCAGTTTAGATATACTTAGACAAGGGTTTCAAACGGAAACAGATCTGTTTTAGATTTTAACTTTGTGTTACAATCTTACATACAGTATTCATGTGGTTATTAGTTTCAGGGCGGGCAAAATGTTTACTACTCAGTCTATGGAAGAAGACATATTGCCTTAATTTGCTAAAAAGCATTAAAGGCAGATATAGCTCATCACTAGTACTTCATAAGCACTGGCTCTTTATTTTTCACCCTATTGCTGTTAAGCTACACAGAGCCTCCTTTTCTGGAAGAGAAAATAAGTATAGAGCACAAAGGAGTTTAAAGGTTAGGCAAACATTCCTTTACCAGCTAGCCAAGAGGCACACGTCTGGAAGGTGGAACCTGATTGTTTTACTTTTGGGGAACAATGCTGTGCAAATATGGTCAATGATAAATGAAGGTGACAGCTTACGACTTTTGGCTGGCAGTTTCAACTGCCACATTTGCTGTTTCTGAAACCAACTTTCTTTTTCTTTTCTTTTCTTTTTTAACGTTTATTTATTATTGAGAGACAGAGGCAGAGCATGAGCATGGGAGGGACAGAGAGAGAGGAGAAGACACAGAATCCGAAGCAGGCTCCAGGCTCCAAGCTGTTAGCACAGAGCCCGACACGGGGCTTGAACTCACAAACCGCGAGATCCTGACCTGAGCCGAAGTCCGATGCCGAACCAACTGAAGCCACACAGGTGCCCCTAAAAACCAATTTTCTATTCCATTAGTTTCTTCTAACTTTCTCTATTAGAGAAAAAGATTAAATTGTGAGTAAAAACACATTTGGATGGAATCATGACAAAAGAATACTGTTACTTAAAGCCTTATGATATTTATTTATTTCATTCTTTTAACATTTATTCGTTTTTGAGAGAGAGCGAGCGTGAGCAGGGGAGTACAGAGAGAGAGGGGACACAGAATCCGAAGCAGGCTCCAGGCTCTGAGCTGTCAGCACAGAGCCCGATGTGGGGCTCGAACCCATGAACTGTAAGAGCATAACCTCAGCTGAAGTCGGACGCCCAAACAACTGAGCCACCCAGGTGCCCCTTATGATCATAATTTAATCAGTTAATCTGTGATGCTCAAAAGTTCAATTAACTGCATCCAAAGTGTAGTAGAGATTGGCGATATTTTATGAAGGTTAGTTCATATAACACAAATGAAATGTAAAAGCTCCGTCTCCCGAACTCTTCCAGTCCTTTCTTCCTCATTCATAATCCCCACCTGGTTTTCTTATTCAGACTTTCCACCCCTCCCTAATGCTCCTATCCAGGTCAGAGAAAAAAAGTGTGGGGTAAGGAGCATTGGAAAATAAAGAAAAGCACAAGGACAACCAAAAATCGCTAGACAAGCGTATTTTCTTTGCAAAATCTCCCGACTGTGGTTCTGTACAGGGAGGACCCGACCACATGGACGAACGCGACCATTTGTGGCTCAGACAACACTTCAAAAGCCATCGGGTTCCTGGAGGATGTCCTAAGGCTTCTAGGAATGGGTGTAATGCCCCAAGGGGCACCAAGAACAGGGCAATCACAAGTCACAGGAGAGGCTGAAGGTGAAGCAAATGCACTGTGACCTCACCCCTCTTAGGGGAAAGATGGAACCTTCCATAGGCTCTCTCCACCTCGCCCTCACCTCTGTACCACTGTTTAGGCTCCCCTTATTGGAACTCCATTTCTCTCCAGCCCTGGGCATCTGCCATTCTGCCGCCCTGACCAGTTACTACCGCCTAGGCTCCCCACTCTGGGCCAGGGTTCCTCCTAACATACTTCCCGAAGGCACAATCCTCCAGGACTCCTGCCCGCTGTTTTAACTACTCATTCGTTAGTGTCCTGATGGCATTAACCCTGTATCTGCCACTAGACTGCATGCTCCGTGAGACCAGAACCACGCCTGTCGCGTGGCCTGCGGTATTTGCAGCACCCTGCTGCCTCCACCCTGCCATTCCACGCGTGTCTGTTGAAGGAGCAGCGGGCCACCACACGTGATCTGAGTCCGGGTACATACTTTTGAACTTGAACCTCTCCCTGGGATTGTAAAACTCCCAAAGTCTTAATCTGAGAACGCACAATTCCGAACAAGGAATCAGAGACTGGTAAACATCTCGAGGCTGATGCAAAGGAGACGTGCACGATATTAGTGATTTTCACCACGCAGGACTAAAACAAAGCACAACAACACAGTATATGAATTGGGAAGGCTTTCGATTACTCAAAAAAAACGATTCCCTTACAGCATCCAGGTGTGGGTGCTACAGGGGCAGCAAAGATTAAGCAGATAGGGCTCTGCTTCCAGGCTGTTCATGACTTTAAAAAGGCACATTTATAAACAGCCATAATGCAACCCAGAAAGGACTAAACACCCGAGAGACGGAGAAGGAGAGAAAAAAATGAGGCAAGAGGTCTCCGCACGAAGACACGGGTTAGTCTATCGATTACTTCTCACTGTAATCCCAGGGCAAAGAAAGGAATTCCAACCCAGGAAAGGTCATGCTGGAATACTCGAAGAACACACTGAAATACAGGCGTCGCCCTAAGTCCTTCACGGCCCCTCGCCGGGGACAACATCGCAGAGGAAAGTCTTCAACTGGCTTTCCAGACCCGGAGCTACTGAAAATTGGAAAACCCTCCGCGTGTGAGCGCGTAGAAAAGGCCGGAGGAAACTTGAGAAAGCAGATCACGTAAACGGGCTGCGCACGGCCGGGCCCGCGCCCCCGCGTCCCCGCCGCCCCCGACCTCCCGCGGCCCGGACGCGCCCCCGAGACCCGCGGCCCCGCGCGCACCCGCCCGCCTCGCCCGGCCGCCTCGTACCGTAGGTTTCGGACATGGCCGTCTGCGACATCTTGGGAGCGGCACCGCCTCTCGCCGGGTCACCGGCTGCAGCTCCGGCCGGGCCGGCGGGCGTGGGGGGCCGGGGTCGTCCTCCGCGCCTCGGTGGGAACGGCGAGCGGCAGGGGAGCGGAGGAGGGAGGGGCCCGCGGTCCCCACGGCAACGGCCGGCCACCCCGCGGCTGCGGCCCTGCCGGACTGCGGGCTCCGCGCAGGCGCACGGCCTCCGCCCCCCGCCGGGCCCGGACGGGGACTGGGAGGAGGAGGAGGAGGAGGAGGAGGAGGACCAGGAGGAGGAGGAGGAGGAAAGGGGCGCGAGGCCCGGCCCTTCCGTGGTCGCGCGTGCGCACGCAGACCGCGGCGGGGGCGGGGGGGCAGCTGGCCCGGGCCAGGGGCGGGGCCGGGGAGCGCCGGGAGGCGGGGGCGGGGGGCGCCCGGCGCGGGGAGGCGGGGGCTGGAGTGGGAGCACCGGGGTGGGGCAGGGCGCGGACGGAGGGTTGCGGCTGGCCGAGGTCGGGTTGCAGGGGTGGGGAGGGGCCTGCGATCCGCAGGCTTGTGGGGTGACCGAGTGTTGGGGACAGTGGGGTCTAGCTCTTGGGCAGGGACGGCAAAATGCCTGCAGTGGGAAGACAGTCTTGCCGGATTGGCCCTCAGCGGTAAAGACTTTGTCGTCGTCGTCGTTAGCGGCTCGCAGGCAGGAAGAGACTTCTTTAAACTATTATGGTCAACCGGGGAACGTGGTTAATGGGTAACTGGGAGGCGGTAGCCCCAGTTGTCCAGCTAGAAGACCAGCCCCTGTGGCCGAGGAGGCTGGCTTAGCCGGGAAACTGAGCTTTACGCAGACCTGCCAGGCCCTCTCCTGTAGGGCTAAGCTGGTGTCTGGAGAAAACGGTCAGAACTTAAGGTGCCCTGGTGCTGGAGAGAGTCCCCAGAAGACTGTAGACATTGGCCCTTCTGCGTCCCATGTTAAGGGAATCTGGCTTACGGGCAGGAAGCATCTCACGGACCTCAGCTTAGGTTAGGATTCGGTGGCTGGGTATTCTGATTTAAGGCGCAAAGCTGAATTCAGAATCCCCTTCTGCTGGAAGTGCAGAGGTAAATGTTTATTAGGAAGAGAATTTTGGCTGGGAGTTTGCTTCGTCTGAGCATGACCAGAGTCACGTCATATGTCCTAAGGCCCAACCTTATTCAAAAGGTATAGATACTAAAATATGCCTTGGCTAAGCTCGCAAGTAACATGCACTGTGGGGAAAAGGCTAGTAAATACGTTTTTTTCGAGTCCGTTTGGCTCCATCCTCCTCATAAATTGGCATCAGACTTTGACTGAGAACTTTCCCCTCTTCCCCAATGGCCATTTGGCTCTACATTTTACTCTTCTCTCTGATCTTAATAGCAAATAGATATCCTTGCTTCTAAATCACAGAGAAGCCCCATGCTGCAATGTTGTGAGGACTATAATCTAGAATTATTTTGCATATATATCTTGTTCGGTGGCTGAGATACTTTGTTGCTTTCTTAATTTGGTTTTCTGCATGTTAATTCTGATTTACACTCCTGAGTATAGCAGGCTAATCTGATGGAAACTATTTCCAACGAAAGACAGGGATCCCATTCTTTAAATCTAAGATTTCTGCCTGCCAGAAGCTTTTGTGGATAAGAAAGAAATCACCGAGTTACAGTGATTGCTTGGGTTATTGATTAAAACTGGACCTCAAGATCTCTGAAACCTGGACAGAGTGGTAGAAATAAAAAAATTAAGCTGCTGTTTCAAAGCTGAGAGAAGTTTTCTATTCTGTGGACCATGAAGACTTAGACCTTTGGGGAAAACTCTTTGTTTTGGAAAAACTACCCAAAGAAATCTAGTTTGCAAATAGAGAGGCACATATCACAATTAGAAAAGGAAATATGCAAGAGCTGAGGCTTGAAGGAGCCACATTTTTGGAATAGCAGTGTGGAAGGTTCTTTGCATCTCAGTAACTGTGGATCTTTGAGAGAAACCAAATTTCTCCTAAAATCTCTTCGAGACCACCTTTGATTTTGAGGTGCTGTTGATTGTGGAAGGAAAACTTATTGCAAAATTAGTGTTTTCTCCAGTTATTTTCTCCTTTCTTTTCAGGGGGGGGGGTTGTGGTGGAGTAAAAGTAAGTTTCCAAAAGCCTCAGTACACTGGGGATGTGTCCACAGGAAATGAAGGGAGAAGGATTTCTTCCAGAAGATCCACTCCTCCAACGCCTCCTTTACTTTCCTTCTTGCTCCCTGGCAATGCTTCACATGAAATGAGCAATTAGGAATCTCAGGGGGCTGCCGGCCTCACAAGGATTCATGTTCTCCAGGACCAGCAGAGGACCACAGGGGTAGGGACAGCGGTCTCTGTAGGGAACAGTGAGCACAGATGGACAATGACTGAAGGGGCCTTTTAGACTCCTAGGCAAGGGTTGGACCGAGACCAGTGGTCCAGTCCCATGGAGTGGAGCCCTAAAAAGGCTTAGGAATGAGAATCCAGCATAGCCTTGATGGCCCAGAAAGTAATGGCATTGGGAATGAAAGGAAATGGCATCCTTGGTGGAGCTAGGCTTGGTGGAGAGCATTGGTTACAGCCTATGTGGTTTGGTGACTTTACTTGATGGCTGGAGTTGAAGAACACGAGCCAACTTATGTCTGGGTCCTTGCAGACTCAGAAATATCTTGGTGTTACTTTAAGAAGGGCACCTGGGTGGCTTAGTCGGTTAAGCGTCTGACTCTTGATTTTGGCTCAAGTCATGGTCTCATGGTCGTGAGATCGAGCCCCTTGTCAGGCTCTGTGGTGAGCGTGGAGCCTGCTTAAGATTCTCTCTCTCTTTCCCTCTGCCCCTCTCCCCTGCCTCCCCTGCTTGCATGCTCTCTCAAATAAAATTAAAAAAAAAAAAAAAAACGACAACAAAAAGAAGGACCCAGGTTCTGCCCAGGTAGGTAGAGGCTTGAAAAGGTGACCTCAGTTAAACACCCAGGCTGGTGACACCTGTGACCTGTAACTCTTCAGGTTGAAAGAGACCTTAGAGGCCACTAGACCAGTTTGCTCTCCAGGGCCGAACAAGACTACCACATCTCTCATTGGACACGCCTGTTGTTCGGGAATATGCGGTCAGGATGGGCTAAATTATGTGCAGTAACAAAGATCTCCCAACATGCCTATGACTGACACAATGGCGTTCATCTCTCAGACCACCTGCCCCACTCATGGTGCAGAGACTCAGCTCCGTGTGAGCACTCATAGACCCAGGCTGACCCAAGTCTCGGATAAACACACGCTCCCACCATTACCCAGGCAGGAGAAGGAACCAGCACCGATTGTGCATCCGCTCATGAAGATTCCATCGGGAATGGATAGAATAGTTTCCATTTACGTTTCATGGGCCAAAGCAAGTGACGTGCCCACACCTGATTTCGAAGAGGGTGGGGAGTACCACATTGTATGTCCCAGAAGGAAAGGAGAAGAGGGTGTATTTGGAAAGATGTGATGACCACCACAGGGCTTTGTACCTGTCGAGGCAGTTCGGTCTGCTCTGGTTTGAAACAGCTTTGTTGAAGTGTATTTGAAGTACACAAGTGATGATTTTTGGTATAGGTGTCTACCTATGCTTGTGCCACTGGGATGTCACTACTGTGGGCCTTTTCAGTGGAGACATTTTCTACGATTCCATTTTATCTTCCTTGTTGCCGATTAGGAATACCTTCTTGGAAGGTTATCTTAGTGGCTGTTTTAGGGCTCATGGTACAGGTTTTTCACTTGTCACAGTCCACCTTCAAGTGCCATGCCATTTTATGCAGAGTACAAGAACCTGGTACCGTGTATGAATGGAGTCAAACGGTATCTGTCCTTTTGTGACTGGTTTCTTTCACTTAACATAATGTCCTTAGGGTTCATCCATGTTGTACATATGTCAGAATTTCCTTCCTTTTCGAGAATGAATAATGTTCCTGTGTGTGCGTGTGTGTGTGTGTGTGCATTGTATGTGTGTGTATGAGATCTGTAAAACACGCATACACATATATACCATAGTTTCCAGAAAATTCTGTCTTCAATCGATTTAAATAAATATTTCAATTTATCCACCGAGTTACTAGGTGTAGCACTCTTCCATCCCTTGTGTGGATTCAGATTCCATGTGGTATCATTTCCTTTCTGCTGGAAGTAATTCTCTTTGCAGATCCTGAAGGGCAGGTCTGCTGGGAATGAATTGTTTCTGCTTTCATATATCTAAAAATATCTTTATTTCACTTCTATTTTGAGTGATGTTTTTCTTAAGTTTAGATTTCTCAGAAGTTTTTTTTTTTTCTTTTTTTCCTTCTAACACAGTGTTTTCTGGCTTATATTGTTTCTGATAAGTCTGTGGCCATTCTTGATCCCTTTGTATGCATTGTTTTTTTTTTTTTTTAAATCTCTGCCTTTTTGAAAGATGCTATCTTTTTTTTTTCTTAATTTTTAACATTTATTTCTTTTTTTTAATTTTTTTATTTTTTTTTATTTTTTATTTTTTATTTTTTTTATTTTTTTATTTTTTCAATGTTTATTTATTTTTGGGACAGAGAGAAACAGAGCATGAACGGGGGAGGGGCAGAGAGAGAGGGAGACACAGAATCGGAAACAGGCTCCAGGCTCCGAGCCATCAGCCCAGAGCCTGACGCGGGGCTCGAACTCAAGGACCGCGAGATCGTGACCTGGCTGAAGTCGGACGCTTAACCGACTGCGCCACCCAGGCGCCCCAACATTTATTTCTTATTGAGAGACAGAAAGAGACAGACCGTGAGCAGGGGAGGCGCAGAGGGAGAGGGAGACACTGAATCGGAAGCAGGCTCCAGGCTCTGAGCTGTCAGCACAGAGCCTGACGCGGGGCTCCATCTCACGGACTGTGAGATCGCGACCTGAGCCGAAGTCGGACGCTTAACTGACGGAGCCACCCAGGCACCCCTAAAGATGCTGTCTTTATTACCAGTGTATGCATTTTTGTATGGGGTGCTCCAATGTGGTTTCATGTGGTTTTCTTCCTAGTTTTTGTCCTCACGTTCCATTAAGCTCCTTTGGTCTGTGAATTTATAATTTTTATCGGAGTTGGTTTGTTTTTTTTCAGCCATTATTTCTTCAAATGTCTCTTCTGCCCCTCCCTCTCTTCTCTTTTGGTGACTCCATCGTACATATATCGGGCCATGTGAATTTATCCCACAGGTAACTGATGCTCTGTTCATTTTTTGCCAACCTTTTCTCTTTCTCTGTGTCATTTTAGATCACTTCCACTGCCATGTCTTTAAGTTCGCTAATCTTTTCTGCGATATTTACTCTGTTAATCCTATCCAGTGTGTTTTCCCTTTCAGACGTTGTAATTTCATTTTTAGAAGTTCCATTTGCATATATGCCTATCATATTCAGTACTTATTCTCATTTTCTCCTTTAGCTTCTTGAGCGTATAGAATGTGTTATAATAATGCTCTTAACGTCATTTGCTACTGTTATCATCTGAGGAATTTCTGACACAGTTCCCCTTGATTGTTGTTAGGTGGTGTTTTCCTGCTTTACGTGCCAGGTAATTTTTGATTAGATGCCAGACATTGAGGAGTTTACTTTGTTTCATTGTATGTATAATATATAAGGTTTAGGAATTCTTCTGGGCTTTGTGTGTGTGCTGGGGATTGATGTAAAAATTAGAGGGGATCCTTTTTTTTTTTAATCTTTATTTATTTTGAGAGAGACAGAGGGAAAGAAAGAAAGAAAGAAAGAAAGAAAGAAAGAAAGAGCAAGTGCAGGAGGGGCAGAGAGAGAGGGAGAGAGAATCTCAAGCAGACCCTATACTGTCAGCCCAGCGCCCCACCTCACAGACCATTAGACCATGACCTGAGCTGAAATCAAGAGTCAGACACTTAACCAACTGAGCCACCCAGGTGCCCTTAGACGTGATTCTACCTGGCCCTGGGTACTTCCCCCAGGTGCCTGCACCCATCAGTAGGTGGGAGCTGGAAGGGAACCCTTTCAAATCTCTGGTGCTATGTCTTTGCACAGCTCCCTCCTTCCCTTACTGAGCCCTGAGGACCCTAGCTACCTCTCAGCCTCCATGGCCTCCCAGCACCGTCTCCCGAGCTCAGGGAGTGCTACCTTCTCCTCCCGTGTCCAATTCACTTACTCATTAGTGGATCTCATCCAGCTGCAAAGGCCTTAAATACCATCTAAAGTTGATGCTTCCTGAAGTTCTCTCTTGCCTGGGCTCCTACATACAGTTGTTCATTTGCTACCTTCACTTGAACGTTTGTTAGGCTTCTTCACACTAAGAGAATAAAAAGCAAACATCCAAATTCCTCAACCGAACTTGTGCAATCTTTCCTATCTCAGTTAAGTGGCAGTTTGTGCCGGACAAAATCTTGATTTCCTCCTTGACTCCTGTCACTAATGCCTACGTTTGGTCCATTAGCAAGTTTTCTGCCTTCAAGACATCCAGAACACGGCCACTTTACCCCTGTGTCGTTCCCTCTTGGTCCAAGCCTGCGTCACCTCTCTCTGCATTATGCTCCTAACTGGCCTTCTTGCTTCTGTCCTTGTCTCCTGGCAGTCTGTTCTCTACGCAGCTGCCAGAGAGATCCTAGTGAATGTAAGTAAACAAAAACAAAAGCAAGAAGAACAATACCGCTTTAAAGGCAGCCAGGGTTGGGGGCAGGTGGGTGGGTGGAGAAGGAGGGAAGGGAAATATAAGTTCCATCCTGCCACTCTGCTCAAAACCCTTCATCTTACCTACCCTGGCTTGAAAGATCGTCTATGGTCTCCCAGCTTCTCTCCTTCCACTCTCATACTTACTCTCTTATCTCTGATCACATAGGCCTTCTTGTGTTTTGAACCCATCAAGAAGATTTTGGCCTCAGGGCCTTTGCATGTGCTTTCCTTTGCCTGGAATGCTCTTGTCCCAGATCTCTACATGGCTTGTGCCCTCATGGCCTTTATGTTTTCTGCTTATATGGCACTTCATCTGTGAGGCCTTCCCTTTCAGATATAAAAGAGTGATCCCTCTTCCCTGCCCCTCCCCCCCCCCCCCCCCCCCGCACAGCATTTCATACACTCCTTACTTCGGGTGCCCCCTCATAGCATTTACCACCACCTAACACATATATCATTTATTAGTATGTTGTCTACTCTACCTCTAGATGGCACGGTCTATAAGAGAAGGGGTTGTATCTCTCTTATTCTCAGGTCTGTCCTCGTGCCTAAAATAGCATTTGGTGGGGCACCTGGATATCTCAGCTGGTTAAGCACCCAACTCTTGATTTCAGCTCCGGTCACCATCTCACAGTTTCGTGAGTTCAAGCCCCACGTTGGATTCTGTGCTGACAGCACGGAGCCTGCTTGAGATTCTCCTGCTTCACATGTATTATTGCAAAACCTGCTTCTTACTACAGACTCATGAGATGTTATCCTATTTTGTAGATGAGGAAACAAAGGTCCGGGTGCATTATATAGTTTGCCCCAATTCTCAGGGCTAATGTGTGTCAATGTTTGGATTTTTCTCTAAACCCACACTAAACTAGACACCTCTCCTTTTCATCGATATTGTGTAACAGGGAAGAAAATGCAGTATAAAAACATCCCAAACAAGCGTGACTTCACAAGGCATCAAACTGTTCAATGGAAGGGAACCTATGGAAAATAGTGCCCTTGGGGTCTTGCCCTGTACTGGATGCTTTATGTAACTTCCCTGACCGTCTCCTGACAAGGTGGTTTTCCTCACCCTCCTTGTATAGTCGAGGATGGCTCCAGGCCAGGGTTTTTTTTTTTTTTTTTACTGCACTATGATGCTAAATAAAGACGGAGACAGGAATGGGAAAGTGTTTCCTGGAGAAAAAAATTCCCTGAGCACCTCTATAAATTAAGCATAAGCTCAAGCTAGCTCTAAGCTAGAACATGAACCCTGAAGGTCACATCCAATTCTCCAGTACTCCACTCAAGTCTCTGAACCTGTTTCTAAAGGCAAACAGACTTGTGTTTATCCAACAAGAATATACTGCAAATGTTCCGTGTAACAGTATGAAAGGTAGAGGCTAGAGCTGTAGGCACAGTGCTTAGTTCGGTGACATAATAGTCCCTCACCTTCACCTTTTAATTTGAAAGTTACCAGCAAATCTTCTTAGTTCTAATGGGAATGCTTCTCTGCTTATTTCTGCATTTAACAACATGGATACTCAGAGATTTTTTTTTCTGAGTCCTTTTGATTTTTGTTCTGCATTCAGTAAAGAGGGTTTTCTGGTTCTTCTTTTCTTTTAATCATATTTTAAAACTTTTTTAAATGTTTATTTGTTTTTAACACACACACACAGAGAGAGAGAGAGAGAGAGAGAGAGCACATGAGCAGGGGAGGGGCAGAGAGAGGGAGACACAGAATAGGAAGCAGGCTCCAGGCTCTGAGCTGCCAGCGCAGAGCCCAAAGCAGGACTCGAACTCATGGAATGTGAGATCATGACCTGAGCTCAACTGACTTGAGCCACCCAGACACCCCTCTTTTTTTTTTTAATTTTTTTAAATTTATTTTTGAGACAGAGAGAGAGACAGAGCATGAACGGGGGAGGGTCAGAGAGAGGGAGACACAGAATCTGAAACAGGCTCCGGGCTCTGAGCTGTCAGCACAGGGGCCCGATGCGGGGCTCGAACTCACGGACCGCGAGATCGTGACCTGAGCCGAAGTCGGACGCTCAACCGACTGAGCCACCCAGGTGCCCCTCAGGCACCCCTCTTTTAATCATGTTTTAGAGCTCAGATTAACTATCCGACTGAGGATACTAGAATACATGTGTTTTCTTCCCATTTTCTGTTAAAACTACAATTTTCTTTGTTTTATTTTTCCATTTCTTTTCTAAATCTTTAGATCTAAACTTTTCTACACATTTTGAATCAACTGGCCTATTTCCAGTCTGGTTTCTTGTTAAAAAGATTGTAGGGGCGTCTGAGTGGCCCAGTCAGTTAAGCATCCGATTTCGGCTCAGGTCATGATCTCGTGGACCGTGAGTTCAAGCCCCACGTTGGGCTCTATGCTGACAGCTCAGAGCCTGGAGCCTGCTTCAGATTCTGTGTCCCCCCCCACCCCCCTCCTCCCCCACCCATGCTCTGTTTCACTCTGTCTCTCAAAAAGAAATAAATGTTAAAATTTTTTTTTTCAAAAAAAGATTGCAAAATGAGTTGTTTTTGTTTTTGTTTTTGGATTTTCCTCCTGATTACCAAATACGTTTAGCCAGAACTTTATGTTATGAGCTGATTTGTTTACTTTAATCAGCTTTATTGAGGTATAATTTATATACAGTAAAATTCAACAATTTTAACTATGCAATTCCATAAGTTTTGACAAATTATACGTAGTTGTGTGACAAAAGACAACACAATCTTGATAGAGAACCTTTATTTATTTATTTTTTTAATGTCTTTTATTTATTTTTGAGACAGAGAGAGACAGAGCATGAACGGGGGAGGGGCAGAGAGAGAGGGAGACACAGAATCGGAAGCAGGCTCCAGGCTCTGAGCCATCAGCCCAGAGCCCGACGCGGGGCTCGAACTCACGGACCACGAGATCGTGACCTGAGCCGAAGTCGGCCGCTTAACCGACTGCCACCCAGGCGCCCCTTGATATAGAACCTTTATATCACCCGCAGACTTCTTCCACGTCCCTTTGCAATGCCTTCTGGGCTGACGTAGGAAGCTTTGATAGAGGATTACTGGCTGTCACATGAGAAAATATGTCATATGAGATTGGGTAGGGATTTCCCATTGCAGAGACTAACCACTGTTTCCTCTGACTGCAGACATCTTGACAGACTGTCCTTCTCCCTCTTTTAATCTCCTTTGTGTTTGCTGCTCTCTGAGCCCAAACAGCAGTCAATACCGTTTCCATCCAACAGCTGGGTGAAGTGTGCTTCTTCTTTTTTTAAAAAAAATTAAAAAAAAAATGTTTATTCCTTCCTGAGAGAGAGAGAGACAGAGACAGAGACAGAGCATGAGTGGGGGGAAGGGCAGAGAGAGAGAGGGAGACACAGAATCTGAAGCAGGCTCCAGGCTCTGAGCTGGCAGCATAGAGCCCGACGCAGGGCTCGAACTCACGGACCGTGAGATCGTGACCTGAGCCAAGATCAAGAGTTGGACACTTGACCGACTGATCCTTCCTAAGGAGGATCTTGACTCAAAGACTTACCCTCGATCCTCTGTTGAGGTGGTGAATCTCCTTAAGAGCACAGTCTGGTTTCTTTCTTTCTTTTCCTCTGCTTGCCCCCATAATTTAGCAAGAGTCCCGGATTCACCAGGCAAGGAGTTTGCCTCTGACACTAGAATGTAAACTCTCTGAGTGCAGAGACTTGACCTTCATTGTTCTTACTCTTTTCCCCCCTCTAGCACCTGCCCTAGTGCCAGGCACATTTTAGGTGCCTCAAAGTATTTGTAGAATTGAATGAGTGAACGAATGAATGAATGAATGAACAAATGAATACTGTTACCACCTGTAAACAGCAGAGCTGACTGTGGAGAATATATGGAGCCTTTAAACCATTTCAGACGAGTCCATGTTAAGGCTGTGTGGAGGCTAAGTGCCAGAGTACCAAGGAACAGGTGAATCACTTAGGGGTAGGAATCAGAGATTGTTTTTACTGAGGCTCTTTCTATGGGTTTTCCTTCCAGCCTCCTTTGTTTGCTCAGCCTAGAAGGCTTCACACTGTGTTTGAGTCAAGAGGCGTCTTTCCTCACTACTGAGCTTAAAGGAATGGAAATTTTGTTTGCAGGAGAAGTGGTTTCAGAACTTGAGGGGCTCTGTGGGAAAAAATATGCAATGGGGGTGTGGGAACAAGGTGGCTGGAGCATGTGTCTGAATGGAAGAAGGGGTGGAGTGATGGGGTCCACAAGGAAGTGGTGGCCTAATGCAGACTCTTCTTGGCCAGATTTGCTTAGCATTGAAAATTAGCTCAGAGGGGCGCCTGGGTGGCTCAGTCGGTTAAGCGTCCGACTTCAGCTCAGGTCACCATCTCGTGGTCCATGAGTTCGAGCCCCGTGCCGGGCTCTGGGCTGATGGCTCCTGTGAGTTCGAGCCCCGCGTCGGGCTCTGGGCTGATGGCTCAGAGCCTGGAGCCTGCTTCCGATTCTTTGTCTCCCTCTCTCTCTGCCCCTCCCCCGTTCATGCTGTGTCTCTCTCTGTCTCAAAAATAAATAAACGTTAAAAAAAATTAAAAAAAAAAAAAAGAAAGAAAATTAGCTCAGAGATGCAAGGTTGGTCCATCCCTGGAAGGGTGGCCATCTTACTCTTCAACTTATTTTTTCACGAGTGATTTCACTTGAATCTTGGATTCAGTGGGAGCTTCTGGCCCCTCTAATTGAGCTTTTCTGGAATCCCCAGAGGGTGCCCCGTGGTAAGGACACTGAGGAGCTACTTCTCTCTTCCTGAAAAATCTACCAGCACAGGGCAGATCCACTGCTACACGACGGGAACAGTGAGTTTTGAAGCTGCTTGGAAATCATTGTTGGGAAATCAGGAAATCTTTGAATCTCTCTGGGCTGTCCTATTTGAAGATCCTGATCTAAGGAACAGAATTAAGATGGGGCGCCTGGGTGGCTCAGTGGGTTGAGCGTCCAACTCTTGATTTCGGCTCGCGTCATGATCTGGTGGCGGGCTCCGTGTTGATGGCAGGTCCTGCTTGGGATTTCCTCCCCGCCTCCACCTCTCTGCCCTTTCCCCGCTCATGCACACACTCTCAAAATAAATAAACTTAGGAAACAAAAAAAAGTTGAGGAACAAATTCTGTGAGGGATTTAATAAGAGCCCAGGTATTTTTGTTACTTTCTTGGTCAAGTGGTGCCCCCTTGTGGTACTTCGATGTACTCTCCAGGAACCTTGGCTCTGGCAACGCAAGACCGCAGCAGCAAGGATTACTTCTGGTTTAGGCCCAGTCTGATGGTTCTCTGTGGATTGTCTATTAGGCAAGAATGTAATTTATGACAGTGGTGTGGGCTAATTTGTGACCTCCCCAGAAAAGATATGTTGAAGTCCTAACCCCTGATACCTGTGGACGTGAGCTTATTTGAAAACAGGGTCTTTGCGCATATAATTAAGAAGTTAAGTTAAGATCAGGCCAGTAGAGTAGGCTCTTAAATCCAATATGGCTGCTGTCCTTCTATAAGAGGAGAGGGACACAGGGGAGGAGAAGGCTACGTGAGAAGGGAGGCAGAGACTGAAGTGACGCAGCTCTGAGCCAAGGAACACTCAAGATTATCAGCCTCACCAGAAGCTCGGGCAGGGACAAGGAACAGATCTCCCTCAGAGCTTCCGGAAGGAACCAATTGGGTGGACACTTTGATTTTGCCTCTAGAGCTGTGAGAGAGTAAGTGTCTGCCCGTTTGACATTTATTTGTGCTTCGTTGTTATGACGGCCTCAGCGAGCTAATGCAGAGAGAGTCTGGGATTCTGAGTCAGGACCCCAGCTACCACTTAACAACTTGTGTGACCGTGGACATATCACTTCAGTGTCTCTGAGCCTCAATTTTATCAATCGCCAATGGAAACATGCAAAAGTAAGAGTTCCCCTACCCCAAGGTTCCTGTGAGGGTGAAGGGTGATCATGTATGTAAGCACATTTTGTTCACGGTAGAGCACTGTGAAAATGTGATGTTATTATGTAGCAAAAGGTAGTATAGTGCAGTGGCTGAGATCTAGGCCCTGCAGTTCGTTTTCCTGGGTCCACATGTAGAATATCAAGGATGACCTTAAATACAGAGAACAAATTGAGGGTGGGTGGGGAGAGAGGGGAAAATGGGCGATGGGCATTGAGAAGGGCACTTGTTGGAATGAGCACCGTGTGTTGTATGCAAGCCAATCTGACAATGAATTATATATATATATATATATATATATATATATAAATATAAATATATATATATATATATATATATATATTTTTTTTTTTAAAGAGAATATCATGAAAACTTGATTCTCAAATGAGCCAAAGGCAGTGATGCCCAGGAATGGATCTGGAATGCATTAGAGGGATCAGAAAATGGTTAGTCTGTAACAAATTACCCCAAAGTGTACTGTCTCCAAACAATGAACGTTTATTACTTCACACAGGGCCTGTGGGTCAAGAATCTGGAGCAATTTAACTGGGTGCTTCTGGTTTGGGGTTTTTTATGAGGATGCACTCAAGAAGCTGGCTGGGACCGGGGGTGGAGGGGACCCACTTCCAAGATGGCGCTCTCATATGGATGTTGGCAGGAGGCCTCAGTCCTAACTTACCATGTGGTCCTCTCCATGGGTCACCTCGAGTATTTTCATGATATTCCATCTCCTCATTCCTCCAACCCCCACCCCCGCCTGCTCCCCTCACCACGTTCTTCCCTTCAGCAGTGGTTCTTGACCCTTTTTGTGCCTCAGACCCCCTGAGCTCTAAAGAGGACTAGGGGACCCTCCTCCAGTAAAGCACACATACAATTACACAGACTACTATCCTAGATCGAATTTCAAGAGGTTCTAAGGTCATGGTCCACAGAGATCTTTGTAAAACACAAATATAATTATGTAACTCCCTGTTTAAAATCTTTCCCTGACCCCTATTGCCTGCCGGATCAAACATTGGTTACAGTGTGGCAATCTGACTCCAGCTGACTTTTAGTAACAGTGACCACAACATTAGCATATTGAGTGTCTCCTGGGTGGTAGGCACTTTACGTACTCTTTCTAATCCTTAGAAGAACCCTGCAAGGAGTGAGTTTTATCCTTCACACTTTGGAGATAAGAAATGTCTCAGAGATAAGATGTAGAGGGTCCAAGATCCCACTGAGTTTCTTGTGATTCTAAAGCAGGTGTCCCTCTGTCAGCCTCACCGCCCCACTCTGTGTCCCGTCTGTGGCTGGACACACTTCACACTCCTTACTCTGGTGCTTCCGAATGACTGGTAATTTCCAGACATGCTGTGGGTTTCTGCACGGGGTAGTTTTCCCTTCCTCAGAGTTCTTTCCTCTCCTGTCACTGTCTGTCTTCTCCAAACCTCTTCCATCATCATTGTGCTCTGGTACCCTGTTCTTTCTTTAAGACTCAGGGTGTCGCTTCTTTCATGAAGTTTTCTGTGGACGTCCCAGTCAACGCCGGCAGTCCAGCCATCCCTTCCTAGTGGCCCTTGACACATTCCACAATGATCACTGGGCTGGGCTGTGATTTCTAATCTCTTTGCCTCTCTGCTATCACTAGACCAATTCCTTGGTGGGTATCAGGCATCTCTCTAACGTTTTTCTCTCTCCCCAGCCCTTGGCACAGAATGGCTGCCTGATGTGCATTCGTTGAGGGAGAGAAGGAATGAATGAGTGAGTGGATGAATGAATGGCATTTTCTGCAAGGAAACGTACATCAGCATGTAAATCACCTGGCTTTTGAATACACGTGGCAGGAGCTTCAGCAGTTCCTGGGGCGTCAGCAGTTTCTGGAATGTCTCCAGTAAGCCAGGGGTGGCAGGGAGATGCTGCTTCTTTTGTAACATTTTAGTGCCTAAAGGGAGAAGCCACCAAGCTTCTTTAGCCTGCTGGTAGTAGCCATTTGTCCCCTTTTAACAAAAAGGGAGACTGAGGTTCCGAAAATTACAGTGTCTTTACCAGATGTCCGATCATCTAAGACTCTGCTGACTGGCGACCAGGATCCAGATGCCCTGAGCCCGTGTACTGGCTTGTTTTCCCGAAACATACTATGCTTCATATGGGAAAAGTGAAAACCCCCTTTGAGAACTTGTGAAGGCCCCAGTCATCTGGGGAACCTGCCTGCATGTTAAGGAAACAAGCAGTTGTTTCGATATGGTTCCATTTTAATAAGAAAAATGTAAATATGCGTGTATAAATATGTATATGGTAAAAGCAGGTGCATCAACATGGTAATAATTGTGATTTCCAGGGGGAGCGGGATTTTGAACTGTTTTTCTTTTCTCTTTTTATTTATGTTTTCCAATTTTTGTGTAAGGTGTATGAATCGCTTATGTGATTTAAAAATTTTTCTAGGGGCGCCTGGGTGGCTCGGTCGGTTGAGCGTCCGACTTTGGCTCAGGTCACGATCTCACGGTCCGTGAGTTCGAGCCCCGTGTCGGGCTCTGGGCTGACAGCTCAGAGCCTGGAGCCTGTTTCAGATTCTGTGTCTCCCTCTCTCTCTGCCCCTCCCCTGTTCATGCTCTGTCTCTCTCTGTCTCAAAAATAAATAAATGTTAAAAAAAAAATTAAAAATTTTTCTAGGTGTCCAAATGATAATGGCTGCAATAAGGTAAGGTCTCATTGTAATTTGTGACTTCTCTTTCTTAATACAGATAAAATCACACATAGTCTGCACCTAACATAGGAAATGGTTTCTAGAGCAGCAGAAGGTCCAGGTGACTTTGGTATGCACCGTTTTACCTTGAAGGCATCTTCTATCAAGGTTATATTTATAAATGTTCAGTTCAGTGAAATAGTTGACTTGGGTGCTTATTATTATTATTATTATTATTATTATTATTATTTAGCTCTAATGTCTTCAAGGAATGTCAGGAAGCCCAGAGGTGGATGATGCAGGGTACTTTCTGAATGTTTTACTCAATAGCTGAGTATGTCCAGCAGTGAAGACAACCCGTTGGTATTTTCCCTGTCAGCTTGTTGGTGGATTTTCTTTTAAAGAAGTCAGATTCTGTTGTGCTGTTTTTGTTTTTTTTTTTAAATCTAAGCCAGGGGAGCAAATTAGCAGACACAAAGGT
Organism: Neofelis nebulosa; assembly: GCF_028018385.1. Classification (NCBI taxonomy): domain Eukaryota; kingdom Metazoa; phylum Chordata; class Mammalia; order Carnivora; family Felidae; genus Neofelis; species Neofelis nebulosa. The sequence goes on along the minus strand of NC_080794.1, from coordinate 758,811 downwards.
AGGCTCTTCTAATTCACTCACCTCTGTGTCAATAGTGTCCGTTGGGGCTAGTTTCAAAATCATTCATTCACTCATTCATTCATTCATTCCTCCATCAGTAAATATTCATAGCATGATTAGTAAATATTCATAGCATTCTGATTAGTAAATATTAGCAAATTAGTAAATCTCAGTAGTAAATTTTCACAGCATGCCGATTAATGCCAGGTTCTGTTGTGGTTCCTGGGAATGCGGCAGGAAACGAAGCAAAGTTCCTGGCCTCGTGAAGCAGACTTGCTCGTGGGAGGAGACGAAACGTGAGCAAATTAATATGTGCTATGTCAGGAGTGATGGATGCCATGGAAGAACAGGTGGTGGCCCAGAGTCCAGAGTGCTGGGGAGGGGCCAGGGAGGTGGCGGTCCCCATTTTGGGGGAGAGTGATCATGGCTGGTTTTGATAAGGAGACATTCTGAGCAGAGATCTGAAGGGAGAGGAAGGGAGCAAGCCTTTGGATATGTGGCAGGAGCCCTCCATAAGGAGATACGAGCAAAGGCAAAGACCTTGCTGTGGGAGTGTGCTGGATATTGGGGGACAGCAGCAGGAGGCTGGGGCGGTGAGGACCACGCATTACTGATTCAGCAAAGGGTGAGGGCAGCGTATGGGCTCTTGTAGGCCACCGAGGAGAGACTGGCTCTCTTCTGAGTGAATTAGCCCCAAGAGGCTCTGAGACCGCTAATGGCTATGGGGAGACTAGGCCACAGCGGGGCAAGGCCTGGTGGCAGGGGGAGGGGTTGGGGAGCCGTTGCAACAACCCTGAGAGATGATGGGGGCTTGGATGGAAGGTGATGGAAGTGGATGGCTTCTGGATATCTTTTGAAGGCAGAATCGACTGGATTTACTGATAGATGGGATGTGGGATGTGAGAGAGAAATGAATCTGGGTTTTTTTTGACCTGAGCAGTGGGGTAGACAGTGGCTCTCCTATCTGAGAGAGGGAAGACGGCGGGAGGAGTAGGCCCAGTTAACTGTGTCTATTGCCGAGTGACAAACCATCCCAAGCTTCGTGGCTTCAAACATCGGTCATCATTAGTTCTCACAAATCTGCAGTTTGGACGGAGCTCAGTGGGGACTTAGTAGGTGCAGGTGGCGTGAGTGGGGGCACCCAGATGCTGGCCGGAACGCTCTGGGGTTCGTCAATCCTGTGTGGCCGGGCTGGGCTCTCGGCTGGGACCGTCAGCCAGAACTCCCACACCTCACTTCTCCGTGTGGCTGGTGGTGTCCTCACAGCCTGGTGGCTGAGATCCAAGGGTGAGCCTTCCAAAAACAAGGTGAAAGTGCATGACGTTTTTTACGCCCTAGCCTGGGGAGTCTCAGAGCCCATTTCTCCTGTTCTCTATTGCTTGAGGAAGTCACAAAGACCAGTCTAGTTTCAAGGGGAGGGATCCACATCACATTGTAGAAGAGCATATGGGCTGGGAGATATTGTGGTTCTCTCTTCAGAAAATACAATCTGCCACCTGAGGGAGGAAGGTTTGTATGGGGCTGTTGTATGGGGCTGTTGAGCAGGCAGGTGGATGTACGCGTCAAGGGAGCTAGGGTCGGGGAGATGACATTTGGAGGCTTTAGGATATTGCTCGTATTTGAAGCCACCTGGAGCAAGTAGGAAGAGGGGGAAGGAGATCCTGAAGCATTGCATTATTTATTGTGGGAGATAGTTCATGGACACCGTGCCCTAGAACTCACTCCTCCTGTGCACATAGAATTCCATTCAGTTTCTGCCTCTGCATTTTTTCTCTTGCTCCCAGTGCTCTTGGTGGGGAGCCCATGATTAGATCTAACAAGCCCCCTTTGTCTTCCGGAAGCTGACCTCTCCCGCTGTGCTTGGAGTGCCCTCAGGCTTTCCCTGAATCACAATAGCCAAAAGTATTCAGATTTTTAAAAAACCTAAAAACCTTCCAAAGGTCAATATTGAGAAATAAAGAAATGAATTGTTCTATTGTTAGGCAGCTGCATGTCAGGGTAAGAGAGAACAAGAAATCATGGTGGGTAAAGTATTCACTAAAGGTTAAAAATAAGAGAAAGGAAAGGAAAGAAATAAGAAAGCCACTTTTCATCCTTAAGAGATCTGATAAAGCTTAGAACCAAGGCTTTAGTTAAGATCTTTATTTTATGAGCAGACTAAATGCCAGGCTGTCAAAAAGGGTAAAACATAAACTTAGTATGGTACATAAAAGCTTTCAAACTCTGACCCTTTCCTTTCCAACCTCGTCATATCTCGTTATATTCTGGTCACTCTGCTCCAAAATCCCCTAAACATGCTACACCTGTTGGCCTCTCCATGGTTTTGTTCCCCTTTTGATTCCTGGCAAACTCCTACTCATCCTTCAAAGCCCTTTTTTGACTCCTGGCAAACTCCTACTCATCCTTCAAAGCCCTTTTTTGACTCCTGGCAAACTCCTACTCATCCTTCAAAGCCCTTTTTTGACTCCTGGCAAACTCCTACTCATCCTTCAAAGCCCTTTTTTGACTCCTGGCAAACTCCTACTCATCCTTCAAACGCGTCTGCTCTACAAAGCAGGTGGTTGCAGTCACTCTTTTCAGTGCTTTTTGTATTCCTGTATGGTTTATCATGAGCTGACAGCCAGTTCCTTAAGGGCAGAAACCCCAGGTGCTTTTTCGGCAGCCCCAACACCCAGCAATGCCGGGCACGGTATAGGTAATCACTACATTTTTTTTCCTGTCTTTGGAATGGATATACTAAAACTTTAACAATGCTCTTTGGTGTAGATTTAGTTTCCGCTCCCATTTCCTGGATCTTGCTTCTAGACTTGCCTGAGTGGTTGATCAGGCAGGACTGATTTCCACCGTGGAGAAGGAAGGAAGCCCCACAGCCTGGACAGGAGGACAGCGTTGTCCCCAAACCCCCGGGGTTTGGTTTCTGCCCTCTTCACAAACGGAGGCTAGGGAGCCCCACGTACTCACCAATTTCCAGGCTCTTACCCTGAACTCCTAGAGCACAATGTCTCTGGACTTTCTGTTCGTAAAATCTGAACTGTCAGAAATCAATGGGCTTGCCAGATCATTTTGATTACCTAAATGCACTAGCTATTGAAGCCGGGTCCTAATTTAGTTTCTGAAGCTTGAAGGAAAAGAGCAGAGGGATGCAGACTGTAGTAGTTTGTGAAAGCGACAGGGCTGTTAGAACAAGGGAGCTGGTCTTTAGGGAAGCTTTGTTGTAGCATAAGGGGTAATAGCACAGGTCCTTGCATGTCTGTTGCAGATGATTACGTCTAGGACTTACAGACACTTGATCTGGGTCTGACAGGCAGAAGGACCAGTCTTGATGTACTGTGCTGGGGTGGGCAGTCATGTGCTGGCTGGATTCCCTGCTGGCGTTCACGTTCATTTTCCTCGTTACTCCTCGGTAGCATCTTGAACTGAAATACACACGATGGGGTATGTAGGCCTGAGCAGGGCTGGGTCGGGAGAGTGAGATCCAGGAGATGAATGGGTGGGGCTGTGTGTGCTTCAACTGTGCTGTGGTAGGAAGAGTGGTCACCAGCAGGCTGGATGCTGGGTTCTTCTGCGAGTTTTCTCTCCCCAGTGTCCTGGGAGTGTCTCTGTCTCCAAAGAGACACCACATTTGACTTCTGACCTAGAAAATAAAACATGCTTGCCTTTCGACTGGTATGGAGACCTTTTTGAAGCAAGGAGTGCATTCCTCACGCCTCCCCGTGCCTCCCCGTGACAGCTCACTCTTTTTTATTTTTGAGACAGAGACAGACAGACAGAGAGAGAGATGAGCAGGGGAGGGGCAGAGAGAGAGGGAGACACAGAATCCGAAGCAGGCTCCAGGCTCCGAGCCGTTAGCACAGAGCCTGACGCGGGGCTTGAACTCACAGACTGAGAGATCATGATCTGAGCCGAAGTCGGACGCCCAAATGACTGAGCCACCCAGGTGCCCCACACTGTATTTTTTAAAAAAATGTTTATTTATTTTTGATAGAAAGAAAGAGAGCGAGCACAAGTGAGGGAGACAGAGGATCCAAAGCAGGCTCTATGCTGACAGCTGAGAGCCCAATATCAGGCTCGAACCCATGACCCGTGAGATCATGACCTGAGCCGAAGTCAGACGCTTAACTGACTGAGCCACCCAGGTGCCCCAGTTCATGGTCTTTCTTTTCCTCAAACACAGGCAAAAGATGTTGGGGGGTGGGGGGAGGAAGTGAACCTGAAATCAAGCTAAAAGTATACAGTCCAGTGCCTACCCAGTCTTTGTGTTTTCTCCCTTCTTTCTCTTGTATTCGTTATCTAGCTGTGCAAAAATACATCCCGGGCAGTAGTGTTTGAAACAACAAATAAGCGATCACAGAGTTTCCAAGGCTTGGGAACCTAGGCGTGGCCTGTGGTGTGATCCTGGCTCAGGTTCTTTCACAGGGTCCGTTTGTCGACCGGGGCTACAGTCATCCGAAGGCTTGACTGGGGTGGGAGACTGCTTCCAAAAAGTCTCACTGACATGCGGTTGGCTTGCCATGTGGGCCTCTCTGAGGACTGCTCGAGTGTCCTTATGACATGATAGCTGGCTGTCGTCAGAGCAAGTGACCAGAGACAAGAGAGTGAGTGGGGCAGGGCACAAAGGAAGAGGGAGAGAGAGAGAGCAAGAGGGGAGGGGAGGAAGGATGCCACTGTGCCTTTTGCAACCTGCTCCCTGAAACCCCCTGCCACTTTTGCCTGATCCTATTCCTCGGAAGCAAGTGACTGCATCCTGCCCCCACCCAAGAGGCAGGCAGTCAACCCTCCGTCTTGTGAAGGGAGGAGTCTCAAAGATTTCGCGGAAATATTTTCACTACCACAGCCCTCTGTCCGAGTCCCTCCACCCCCCCCCCCCCCCACCCCCCGCCATGTTTCTGCATCTTTCCACTTTGGTCCTTGTCTCGTAAGTCAGCCAATCCGCCTGCCTCCAAGTCGGCTGTCTCATAAGTTAGCTCATTCTAGGGGAAGTGTAAGCTTCCTGTAGATTCTCTCAGGCCCAGGAATCCCGATACCGTTTTGTTTTTTGTTTTTTTTTTTTTATAACTCCATGTCTCTTCTACAGCACACCGAAATATATTGATGCGACTAATTCACATGAAAGTGTAGAGGGCTTATCAGCTCACTGGTCCAAGTGGCTTCCCATTTTTAAAAGGGGCAAGGTGAATTCTCGCTTTAGGAAGTGCCTCTTGAACCTAACGGAGAGACTCTGCTGGTAGCGGTAAGTGTGGTGTGTGTCTGGGCAGAGCTAGGCTAGTCCCATGATGTCGCAAGGCGATTCTGCTGGAGGGAAGCATGAACACGTAGGAGGAAGGCCTTCCTCAGACCTGCTGGCCAAAGTGCTCTCTCTCTTTGTTCTTTCTGTTTCTCTCTCTGTCTCCTGTCTCCCCCTCCCCCGTGTGTGTGTGTGTGTGTGTGTGTGTGTGTGTGTGTGTGTATCTTTGTGGCTTAAACTGGCATTTCAACCCCCCCCCCTTTGCACTGTTTGCACCTCTCCCGATTCTTAGTAGCTCTTTTCTCTTTTTCTCTCTCTAACTTCCTACCCACGCCTACCCCAGATGTTATTATTAGCAGGCTTTGTTCCATAACAGACTTGTATTATTAGCAGACTTGTTTCATTCAAATAAAAAGGAAACGAAACTTCTGCGCCTCTGCCTAACGTAGCAGCAGACTTGAGTTTAAATACGTTGCATTTCTAACCGGCTATAACAGAAAAGTGTTTCTTAAATAAAACTTGTTTTCCCGATTCTGGAAGCAATACATATTAATTCCAAAGAATTTGGATTTTATATAGAGAGGCACAAAGGAGACGTTTATAGTTGTCGGTTACTCTGTGATCAGAGATAACTGAGGTTAACATTATGATGTATGTCCTTTAGCCTTTTACATACATGAACACACACACACACTTTGGGGATATGCTGTATATACTGTTTCATAATATATTTACTTTTTTCACATTAATATGTTAGGGGGAACATTTTCCCATGCTAGTATTTTTCTATAAAAATATTTTATTAATTTATTTATTTAAAAATGTTTATTTAGGGGCGCCTGGGTGGTTCAGTCGGTTAAGCGCCCAACTTCGGCTCAGGTCATGATCTCGTGTTTCGTGGGTTCGAGCCCCGCGTCAGGCTCTGTGCTGACAGCTTGGAGTCTGGAGCCTGGAGCCTGCTTAGGATCCTCTCTTTCCCTCTCTCTCTGCCCCTCCCCTGCTCATGCTCTCTCTCTCCCAAAATAAATAAACATTAAAAAAAATGTTTAATGTTTATTTATTTTGGGAGAGAGAGAGAGAGAACAAGAATGGGGAATAGAGAGAAGGAAAGAAAGAATCCCAAGCAGGCTGACAGCACAGAGCCCGATGCAGGACTTGATCTCACAAACTGTAGACCATGACCTGAGCCACAATCAAGAGTCTGACCTTTAACCAATGGAGCCACCCAGGTGCCCCACTATAAAAATATTTTTAAGTACTGCATAGTACTCTACTATATGACTACATAAAACTTTATTTAATCTATTATTTTTGGACATTTAAGATACCTTGCCCTTCCCCTATGCACACTTGTTTTTGTTTTTGTTTTGCCTATTAACAATAATACTGTGTTGAACCTTCTGGCATTTAAGTTTTATCCACATCCATGGTTATTTCCTTAGCATAATTCCTAAAATTCCTCGTAATTCCTAAACAGTTGGATTAAATGGATGCACATTGTAAGTTCCTGGTACAAAATTAACTTCTAATGGAGCCAAATTAACTTCTAGAAGGGTTATGCTAATTTCCACTCTTGTCAACAATGTATGAGAATGCTGTTTTTCTACACTGTAGGCAATGTCGAGTATAGTCCGTTTTTTTGTCTGTCAATTTTTGGTTTGATTCTATTGTGATCAGAAAAATATACTTTGTATGAATTCAATTCTTTAAAATTTATTGAGATTTGTTTTACGGCTTAGAATGCTATCTTGGTGAATGTTCCACGTATGCTTGAAAAGAATGTGTCTTCTTCTCTTTTTAGATGGCGTGTTCTATATCAATTGGGTCAAGTTGGTTGGTAGTGTTGTTGAAATCTTCTACATCTTTGCTGATTTTCCTGTCTACTTGTTCTAGCAATTACTAAGAGAAAAATGTTGGAATCTCCAATAAATCTGCATTTGTCAATTTTTTCTTTCTTTTTTGTTTTTACAATTAAAAAAAAGTTTATTATTTATTTTTGAGAGAATGAACATGAGCAGGGGAGGGGCAGAGAGAGAGAGGGGGATACAGAATCTGAAGCAGGCTCCAGGCTCGGAGCTGTCAGCACAGAGCCCAATGCGGGGCTCACACCCGTGAGCTGTGAGATCATGACCTGAACTGAAGTCAGACGCTTAACTGACTGAGCCACCCGGCTGCCCCTATTTATTCTTTTTATCAGCTTTTGCTTCCTGTGTTTTGAAAGCTCTATTATTATGGGCAACTGTATCGGCTTTCTTATAGCTTCTTGAAGCATTGATCCATTTGTCATAATAGAACATCTTCTTTTTTTTCCAGTTTTACGGACAAATATTTGACATATATCACTGTATGTGTTTAAGGTGGATAGCATGATTGTTTAATGTACATATACTGTGAAATGATTACCATGACAGGTTTAGTTAGCATCCGTTACCTCATGTGGATACGCTAGCAAGGAAATAACAAAAATGTCTCCTTGTGATGAGAACTCTCAGGATCTACTCTCTTAACAACTTTCCTTTACATCAATCAGTAATGTTACCTATAGTTACCACGTTGTACATTATGTCCCTAGGGCTTACTTATCTTGTAACTGGAAGTTTGTACCTTTTGACCACCTTTTCTCAATTCTTCCTCCCCCGTACACCTTAACATTCATATTTATCCCTGATAATATTCTTTGTCCTGAAGTCTATTCTGTCTGCTATAAATAGAAACTCTTGAGCTTTTAAAATTAGTGTTGTCTATACACCATAGATTTTCCCAGCCTTTTACTTTTATTTTAATCCATCTAGGCCTATTTATGACCTGAGCCAAAGTTGGATGCTTAACTGACTGAGCCACTCAGGCGCCTCTATTTTTTAAAATTTTTTAAAAAGTTTATTTATTTATTTTGGGAGAGAGAGCATGGGGGAGGGAAGAGAGAGAGAGCCTGACATGGGGCTTGAACTCATGAACAGTGAGATCGTGACCTGAACCAAAATCAAGAGTTGGACACTCAACTGACTGAGCCACCCAGGTGCCCCTTAGTAAATCTAATTTACAAAAACAGGCAGCAGGCACGATTTGACCTGTGGGCTATAGTTTGTGAACTCTGCTTTAAATAATAAAAAATTATATATTAAGGAACAGAATGTTTTTAAAACATTGAGCCCATATTACCATATCTGTTACTCTTCTCCACTCCTCCCTTTATTGAGATTGTGAATTTCATTTGACATCATTTTCCTGCTGGCTGAAGAAATTTAACATGTCTTACAGACCTGGTATGCCTCAATACATCATTTCAGCTTTTGCTTGTTTGAAAAATCTTTATTTTGCTTTTGTTGTTGAAAGACATTTTTGCTTGAAATAGAATTCTAGGTTGACAGGTTTTTTCCTTTCACTACTGTAAAGATATATCTGCATTGTCTTTTGGCTCCCATGGTTTTGGTCAAGCAGTAGCTATAATTATTATCATTTCTCACCTTATATAAGTCATTTTTTTCCTGGCTGCCTTGATAATTTCTCTCTTTATCTTTGAGTGTTCAGTAGTTTGATTATGACGTGGCAGGTGGTTTTGTGTGTGTGTGTGTGTGTGTGTGTGTGTGTGTGTTGGTCCTGTTTGGGGTTCTCTAAACTTCTTGGATCTGTGATTTTTCATCACAGAAAAAATTCTTGGGCATTATATCTTCATTCCCTCATCAAACATGTATGGGATGTCTCCTGTGTGACATGAAGGGACAAAGATGAATAGCCAACAAAGGTTGGTAACACCCACCCCTCCCCATATCTCTCTCCTTCCTCTCTCTTGACCAACACACAAGAAGAATTGAAAGAATCCGTTGCCAACACTTCACCCACTCATCTAAGAATACAAGCTTTCGGCTTTGGGCCTGGGCCGCCATGAAGGTCAAGATTGCTCGTGGGTTTCAAAGCTCCTTTGGCCACAGGTATTGCTTTCCTGCCTCTACTTCCTTCTCTCTTCAGAACGCTTCTTGCTTTGGAAGTCCAAATGACAGGGTGATGGATGAATCACTTTGTGGTCCCAGGCCTGGAACTGAGCCATTCAGCCACTTCCTAGGATTCTAGAAGGTTGTGATTCTAGGAGGCTTATGAGGTTCCTTTTCTCTGTCTTCTATATTCCAAAGTCCCAAGAAATAAGTTTGGTGGTATTTGATTTGCTAAAAATCATATAAATTGAAGTTTTCTCATTCCAGTTTTTCTCTAGAATATCAGGGTTGTGTTTTTTGCTTTTTTTTGTTTTTTTTTTGTTTTTTTTGTTTGTTTTTGAGAGAGAGAGAATGAGCAAGGGAAGGGTGGAGGGGGAGGGAGAGAAAGAATCTCAAGCAGGTTTCACACCTAGTGGGACCTCACAAAAATCAAGAGCCCGAATCAAGAGCCGGACACTAAACCAACTAAGCCACCCAGGTGCCCCTGGAATATAGTTTTCAAAGTGAGAATCAATGGGTGCCCAAGACAGTTCTGGTTCACACCTGTTGTCTAAGAGAAATTATTAATTGCACCCCCCTTCACTCACAAAAGGGCTTATCAGACAAAAAGCTATATGGTCATCTGAAGTGAAGAGACTTCAAATCCAGTTTTGTTACAGCTTCATTCATTGTCTCATCTGTTCAGTGAGTCCAACAACACTTCTCATAAATGTTACGAAGGCAGGTGAAAGGTGAGAAGGAAATGCTTTGAACTTGCTAGAACAAAGTCACTCTAGAAATACAAGGTGGTTCATTATTCTTATTATGATTTTTATCATGCCTGCTGGCTTGAAACAGATGTGCTCAGATTTAGGCACTAGCTAAAACTTTAGGTTGGGATCGTAATTTTGTACATTTAGTTATATATTCTTATGAATTTATGTTTTTTTTTGAGATGCCTTCTGTGTTTCTGAAGATCTTAAATTGTCTTTCCCTCTCTCCCCCTTTTTTCTCCCCTAAACTCCCTATGTCCCAACCTCTCTGCACCTCTCCTCCAAAAGCAGTAGACTGCTTTTGTGATGTGGGCGTTGGGGTATCTATTAGGGGCCATGCCCCGGGGCAACAGGATGGGGTCCAGCAGCTCTCCACTGTCTAGACCAGGGTCGGCAAACTTTTTCTACCAAGGGCCAGAGAATAACTACTTTAGACTTTGCAGGCCACGTGGCCTCTGTTGCTAAATTCTGCCTTTGTAGCACAAAAGCAACCATAGACAACAGTTAACAAATGAGGGCGTTTGTGTTTCAATAAAACTTTATTTACAAAAAGGCCCTTGGGTCATAGTTTGCTGGTGTTCTAGTCTAGAGGGCTGTTTGAGGGCCCTGATTTAACCTGGGCCTTCCTCTCAATAAGCCATTCTAAACTAGGTGTAGGAGACATGTTAACACTTAAAGGAGGCCTCAGGGATTCCTTCCTCAGAGGCTAAATAATAACTCCCTTCCCTTCCCTCTTTTGATAAAATGGGGCTTTCTTAGGATGATGATGGGTCGGTATAGATTTATTCATTATCCGACAATTAAGGAAATTAAGATCTGAAGCATTGACCAGTCAACTGACAGTCACTAGGAAAAACAAAATCTAAGGGACTGGTTTACAAGGCCATGCCTAACACTTGCAGTGGGCAGAAAACCCCACTGTGCAGGCCTCCTGTCACCTGTCCCTTTCACTTTGACACAGCTGCCCACCTCATTTCCATAGTTCCCTCCTTGGGGGAAAAAAGAAAAACGTCTCTGTTTTTATGTGGGTGAGTGGCCCTGCAAGAGCCACTCGAGGGAGGCGGAAGGGTGGCGTCGGAGATCCAGTAATTGGAGGTAAATATTGCAACTCTGCGAGAATGAGTGGGAGCTGACAGCAAAGTTTAGCTCAAACTAGGCTCCCTCTGCTCCTAGTTATGGTGCTGACCTTAGAATGGCTTTGCCAGTCGATGCACGAAACCTCCCGAGACAACAACCCCAATGGGGTCACGTGATGTCATCGTTGCATTAAGCGTCACTGACAAGGTGGTGGCTAGGGCAGAGTAAATGGCCCTTATGTCCACTAGACTCAGAGGCTGAAAGGTCAGTGAGCACTCATTGATCCTGTTGTAATGAAGCTCTGGATCTTCTTTACAAGTTGTGGGTTTCCCTCGGAGGGCTGGTACTGAGGGCCGTAGCAAGAGGTGGCCGTGGGCAGCAGGACCTTTGAGAGCAGCTCCTCTTGGAGGAATCCTCATTGCTGCCTGTGATTGAACCGTTCCGAGTTACCAAAAGCAGTAAATTCTAAGTGGTCAGTTTACAGGCGTGTTAGAAGCCAAAGGTTGCCAAGAAGTCAGGTGTTTGGGACCTGGAAGGTACTCTCATAGAAACGATGTCGTGCATTGTGGTGAGGTGGTCGCCAGCTTGCTTACACCTATGTAACCCATAGTGAACTGGTCTATTAATACTGCCAAACCTGCCCAGTGTGTAAAGGGAGCACTGGGGGACCAGCAGATACTGGTGGGAGCACATTCATCCCAGCCTCCGGGAGCATCAGAAGCTCCCTCCCTTCTTGCCCCGCCCACCGTTGCGGAGACTAGCTGTGGGTTTCAAGCCCTGAGAGGCTCAATGGTTGGAGGCGGTGGGGGAGGCGGGGAGGAAAGGCTGTTTCTGGGCCCCAGGGAAGCAGGTCGGGCAGCTGGAGAACAATGGTCCTCCTACCCAGGAGCCACTAGGCTGCAACCAGTTCTCAGCTGACTCCCTTATGTTATTAAATATATTAATGTTTATTGGTTTTCTTAATCCAGCAGTAATGAGAATTCATTTTAGAAAAGTTAGAAAATGTAGATAAGCAGAAGGAAGGAAATTTAAATATTCCATATTGTCATCAATTTAGTATGGAGACTTCCAGTGTTTTTCTATAAATGTGTATATATATATTTATATTTCTATATTAATAATATGGAATATTATTATAATATTATTCAGTATGGAGACTTCCAGTGTTTTTCTATAAATGTGTATATATATATTTATATTTATATAAGTACACATATATGTATATGTTCTTATACTTTGGATAACATTTATAACTTGCTCGTCATTTAACAGTATATCGTGAATATTGTTCATGTCATTGAATATTTTCCTGCAGCATTTCAAAGTGGATGGACATACCATCATGTATTTAACCAACTTTCTACTGTTGAACTATTAGGCTTTTCTATCAAAGACAACCCCATGATGAGGCCCTTGGCATTGTGATTGTCACATGGGTCCACTAGTTTTTCCTTTGGATAATTCTAAAAGGGGACAAAGGGCACGTGTGAGTTAAGACATTTAATAACTTATTATCAAAATACCTTCTATCCCCAGTTTGGGAGAAACTTACCTTCACCTTTCTAACACTTGATATTTAAAAACTTAAAAACCCCCTGCTAAATTGACGAACAGAAGAAAGTCGTATTGGATTTGGTTGCGTTTTTTTTTGTTTTTTGAGTATCGGTGAGGTTGTACATGATTACATGTTTATGAGCCCTTTTGTGAATTGACTCCTTTCCTCTTTACACCACGACATTGGTGTTTTGGGATTGTTACAGCGCTTTGGAACAGGAGGAAAGGATCTGGGTTTTATTAGTCTTTGAAATGTAAACATGCACAAACCCTCCCAGGGTAGTTAATTACCTCCCAAGTCTTGCTCTCATTCCCTCAGCCTCTGACCCGGGCTGCCCTGATGTTCAGAATCACCACCAGATTCACATGTTCAGAATCACCGACAGATTCACTCCCACCAGGACCGAGTGCAAAGCTTACCAGTTTGGAACTGTGATCTTTTAAATAATAGGAATGGAGAATGAAGTCGGATCAGTAAAACAGGGACTCATGAAAGGCCTTAAAGGCAAGAAATAGCCATCTGCTCTGAACAGACATTTGGGTTGTTTCCAGTTTTTTGTTGTGGCAAATAAACTTGCTATAAATGCTCAGGTATCTGGTGGGCACATACACCTATTTTGCTTGGGGTATTTACGTAGGACTGATGGGTCAGAGGGCTGGTCTATATTTAGCTTTAGTAGCTAATGTTAAACAGTTTCCAGACAAAACAAAACAAAACAGAAAAACACCTGAACTTACACTCCAATCAAACAGTGGGTGAGAATGTTACATGCTTTAAAGTTTCACTGACTTTTGATATTTTCAGATTTCTAACCTTATTTATAAGGCTTCATATTTCTTTTAATAAGCTCATGTGGTGTCACACGTAATTTATATTTTTACTTTGTTCATTTTCCTTCTTTTTATTTTTTTAAGGTTGATTTTTGAGACAGGGAGCGCACACACACACACACACACACACACACACACACACACACACATATGCATGAGTGGGGGAGGGGCAGAGAGCGAGGGAGACACAGAATCTGAAGCAGGCTCCAGGCTCTGAGCTGTCAGCACAGAGTCTGATGCGGGGCTTGAACCCATGAGCCATGAGATCATGACCTGAGCCAAAGTCGGACGCTTAACCGACTGAGCCACCCAGGCGCCCCTACTTTGTCCATTTTCATTTAGTTCAGTTTTAACATAGATTTATAATCTCTCTAATCTACAGAGACAACATTTTGTAGAACCATCCTACTGTCAAGATTTTATACAACATTTTCTAATAAAAAATTCTGTGTATATTCCCTTTACGATAATTTGCTCCCCTTTATGTACTATCTATAAATCAAGACTGACTTGGGCTCATATCCTGGCCACACAACTAATTGGCTGTGTGACCCTGGGCAAGTTACTTAATCTCTCAGAACTTTGGGTTCCCCACCTGTGGAGTAGGAGTAATAAAACCTGTCTCTTAGGCTTGTTGGGACGATAAACGAGATAGCATATGTAAAGTGTCTAACATGTAATACATACTCAGTAAATATTAGTTTCCTTCTGTGCTGGAGGCAAAGACATCAGGTGCCTCTTAAGGACTCTTGCCTCATTAGTTCACAAAGCTATTAAAAATAGGCATGGCCTTACTTAGCTTCCAACTGTACCTAGCTGGTTGGCAAGAAACCCAAACCATTAAGCATTGCCTTGACTTCACTGCACTCTTGCTTTACCCTGCACCCCAGACGAATCTAAACCCCCTGTGCGACGTTTCTGATCTTGCTTCAGGACAGGAATAACTCGATATAAAACCCGATCTTTTGATGCTCAGAAAGTCATCGGACAAAATAGTGATCTTGCAGCCGTGATTGTGAGAGACTTCCACAGATTTGTGGGTTGGAATACTGTCTCTCTCTCTCTCTCTCTCTCTCTCTTTCTTTTTGCCACATTTTGTGCACATTCTTTCAGCGCTTGACATTTATATCTATCTTCTAGAGGGGAGGGTGGCTGGCTCCCCAGCTTAGCTAGAACGTTGCCGAGTAGATTGGAAGAGGGGGCCACTCTATATTCTGGAGCCAACTTCATGCCCACTGACTGGAGATCCATCCATCTCTGTCGCCAGGTGAAGGTGCTGGTTCCCAATCCACTTGACCCCCGATCCTACTTATTTGCAAACACTTTAAAAATGGACGGCTATGCAATGGAGGATGAAAAATTCAGGATGCTCAAAAATGCTGATGACTGCCAGAAAAAGGGCAGCTTATCTGATGGTAGGCGCCTTGGAAATGCTCAACACTTCCCTTATTGTGTTGAGCCCTCCCTCCCAGCAGTGCAGGCTAAGAGGGACCAACATCAAGAAGGTGCCGGCTTGCTTAGTAAGAAGTCATTGTCCATCAAGGGTTCAAATACAGACTCAATAGAAAAAAGGAACCCTTTTTCTTCCCAAGGTTAAGCACTGTGCCATTTGGAACAAAGAATCCCCGTGGAGAGAAGGATTTAGTTTCTTTCTGGAAGCCATTTAGGAACATCCAGTACTGTAACTGAAGCCCATTAAATAGTCCCGGATAAGACACATCCTTCTTAGTCTCTTTGGAAGGCATTCCTGGTCTCTGCCATCATGGCTGTCACCTGAGTTTCCAACCCCCGTCTCTCCCCTGAGCTATGGTGTCAGGTCTCTCGTGGCCCCAATCCAGTACTCGTTGGGGCGCTCATGAAAACATCCCAAGATGAATTAATCATCTTACTTCCCCTGCTGGGATTCCTCCTCGTTTCTCTTATTTCCGTGAATGGTACCACCATTTTCTTGGGCAATTCTTCCCACACTGCTCAAAAACAGGTGTGATTTATTGCTTTAGGTGAAGTGTTTCTGTAACGGTACCTGCAGGTGAAGCTCCAATATGCATTCATTTCTTCTTTCACAGCAATAGGATTTTCACCAGGGTTGTCTGGGATCAAGACTCCATTTTTATCTATCTGTCTATTCATTTATTTGTGACTAGCAGTGGAGGGGCAGAGAGAGAGGGGGGCAGAAGATCTGAAGCAGGCTCTGTGCTGACAGCAGAGAGCCTGAGGTGGGGCTCGAACCCATGAACCGTGAGATCACGCCCTGACCTGAAATCAGATGTTTAACTGACGGCGCCAGCCAGGCGCCCCTCGATTTTCATTTAGATTCCTTTGGCCCTGGGTGTGGACATACTAAGGTGTGGCCAAAGGGCTGTGCAACGTCGAGGTCATATCCTTAAAGGGAAGGAGAGTGATTTCCTTCTACCCCTTCCTCCATCCTGCTGCCTAGACTGTGGAGGGGGTGGAGCAGGCCAGCTGGGAGAATGCCAGGAAGGACACCACCTTAAGGATGACAGAGCGACTGGAAAGGAGAAACCTGGTCTTAGACACAGGAGGCTGCCGTACAAGCCTTGGGCTCTCACATGTGCAAACTATTACGGGAGAGAGAAATCAATGTCTGCTTTAAGTCCCGATTGTTTTTGGTCTCCGTTAGAACGCTTGAAATGTATCCCAATGAAAACAGCCACCAGCGAGGCCCGGTTGCCCCCAGGCTCTGCCTCAGAGCTCAGTCAACTCCTAAGATCCGGCTGATTTGAAGGCAGGATTTGGATGCTAACAATAGTGGCGGCTGGGGGAGCTTTGATGGGAAGTCCCACCATGTTAGTTAGAAATACAGAGGCTCAAAGTCTCCACATCGTCTTTACTTCTCCTTCTGTTTTCTATAGTCACCCGGACCCCGAATCTTTCCTCTTCTGATGTCACTCTTAGGCTCCCCGCTCCTTCCTGTCTCCAGTTCTCCAGGGCTTTGGGTTTGGGTGACATTAGGGGCTTCCTAGAATTTTTCTCTTTCTTCTTTTTGTGTTCCCCCTCCTTTCTCTCTCTATATTTTTAAAATGTGTATTTATTTATTTTAAGAGAGGGAGAGACGGAGAGAGATCGGGGGAGGAGCAGAGAGAGAGAGAGACAGAGAGAGAGACAGAGACTCCCAAGCAGGCTCCACGCTGTCAGCACAGAGGCTGACGTCCCCTTTCTATATATATATTTTTTAAAGTTTATTTATTTTTGAGACAGAGAGAGACAGAGCATGAACGGGGGAGGGGCAGAGAGAGAAGGAGACACAGAATCGGAAGCAGGCTCCAGGCCCTGAGCCGTCAGCCCAGAGCCCGACGCGGGGCTCGAACTCACGGACCGCGAGATCGTGACCCGAGCTGAAGTCGGACGCTTAACCGACTGAGCCACCCAGGCGCCCCCCCCTTTCTATATTTTGATACTAGATTAATCTTTGTAAAATAGTTGTTCCAGTATTTTGATTTCCCTCCATAGATGTCTAATGACCCCTATATTATTTATAAGCTTCTCTGACCTCATCTGCCATCTGCCTTAAGTGAACTTTCCTCACCTACTGGGTGAATGACCACCGTCCTCAGAAACCTGTTTGCTCCATTTCTTCATGACTTTGCTCATCGGGCCTCCTGACTGTGGTGCCTTTTCCTTTTGCTTTTCCTCTCCAAAGCTGGCTCAGTCCCCACAGGGAGGAGGCCATGCCCTGCTCCCTCTGACCTCTGCTTTGTCTGAAGTTCCCATTCCACCTGTAGCTGGTCGTTTAATTATTCTTGGTGTGATGTGTCTCTTGCGAATTCCCCTAGTTCTCAGAGCTGTCAGAACTTTGGGGTTGCCGATGATTCAGAGGTTTTTTACTCCAACTAGATTATAAACTCAAACAGTCTTAATCAGACCCCCTTTCTTCCAAGGTGCCCTCCCCCCACCACTGCTTTGATCGTATTAGAATAAAACGCAAGGTGAAAGTCCACTGGGGGCAATCGAGTTGCCACAGCACTTGTTCACTCTGAATGTTTTACGCCTTCACTTTCAGGCCATCTTAGGGCCCCCCTGTGCCCTTTGAAGTAAATCACAACCCTCGCTTCCTGTTTGGAGTTTGGAGGAAAACAGTGCTGTGACGGCTCCCCGTACATAAAGTGAGTAGGAGAGCACCCCGGCCAAGATCACAGGCTCCTGAGTTTCGCCCTTGAGTTGAATCAACAGATGACAGTCTATCCCTGGTCTCCCTGTGTCAGAAACGGAATCCCTCTGACAGAAGCAGCAGGACAGGAAAGGCCACAGAGGCAATCTGGGCGATTTAACTGTGTAAGGGTGGATTTCTTTCTCTAGAAGAGCCTGGCTAAACTCAGGGACGACTTCTAATTCCAACACAGTGGCAACACAGTGGGAGCATAATAAATGCTTACTGGCTGTCTGCCCACTGAAAGAATGGCTCCTGGTACCCTTAGCAGTGGGCCGGAGCTCTGATCTCAGGGACGAAATCACCCACAACTTTCTCTTTTTCCTTGTCATATTTGCTTCCTAAAGCCTTTCTCCAATTTCTAGCCAGCCTGGTTTTCATTTCCTGCCTACTTTCTGCTTCTACCTGCTTTGTGTTTCGTGTGCTTGACTATAGCCACCATTTGGAGAGTAAGCTACTGCGGTACCCTCAAAAATAATAAGGCTTTCCAGTGTGCTGTGGTTTTTATATTATTATTATTATTATTATTATTATTATTATTATTATTTTGCAAGAGGCAGTAGACTTCAAAGGTTTGGACTAGCATTTAAAAGGAGGGTAGGGGCGCCTGGGTGGCTCAGTCGGTTAAGCGTCCAACTTTGGCTCAGGTCATGATCTCACAGTCTGCGAGTTCTAGCCCCATGTCCGGCTCTGCGCTGACAGCTCGGAGCCTGGCGCCTGCTTCGGATTCTGTGTCTCCCTCTCTCTCTCTGCCCCTCCCCTGCTCGTGCTCTGTCTCTCTCTGTCTCAAAAATAAATAAAAACATTAAAAAGATTTTTTTTTAAATAATTAAAAAAATAATAAAAGCGGGGTGGAAATAATGGGCATTCAGATGCCTCGGGCAACTGGAAAATACCTCTAGCCTAGCAAGATGTAAGTGGTGTGGTAGAATGTGTTTAGAAAACGAACTTAGGGTGGCGTCTGGGTGGCTCAGTCGTGAGTTCGAGCCCCGCGTCGGGCTCTGTGCTGACAGCTCGGAGCCTGGGGCCTGCTTTGGAGTCTGTGTCTCCCTCTCCCTCTGCCCGTCCTCCATTCTCACTCTGTCTCTCTATCTCAAAAATAAATAAAAACATTAAAAAAGGAAAAAGAAAATGAACTTAGGTATCTTAGTAATTTCGCATTTATTTTGTTGGTGGGAGCAGGTGTTTGCTTAGCAGATTAGCAATAATACCGGGTGAGGGTGAGTCATAACATCAATAAGGTTTTTTGTTTTTGTTTTTTTTCTAACGTTGGCAATGTTTTTCAGACAAGGGAGCTTCCAAGTCAGCGAAAAGAAAGTCACTGCTCTGCTGTTTATCTGATTGAGCAGAGGGCCTGAGAGCCCCAGGAGCTGGGAGGGAGTACGGTTTGGAGCAGGTTGGGGAGGATGGGGAACTGTAGGACCCACTGTGGGGACAGGAGAGCAGCGTGCGGGGCCCCGGAAGCCCTTGACTGGTCAAAGGGCCTGCGGGGCTGTCGCTGTGATTTAAAGCTCTGAGAATATAAATTAGCAGGAGGTAGATGGAGGGTGGATGGTGTCATTCTGGCCCCGAAAGGCCTTCATAAATCAGTGACAGTGGAGCCCCAGCCAACTCTCTTCCAGCTGGTTGCCGGAGGCCCTCCTTCCCAGTCTGCTCAGACAAGTGGAAAGAAGGGATTCCTGAGTGGGTGGGATGCTGCAGCGTGGCCCGCCCTCCCCCTACCCGGGGGATCCGAGCGCCTGGGTTTTCTCTGGAGCTGTAGGCTTTGACATCGAAACCTCAGAATCCTTGCTCCAGTGGTCGGATTCAGATGCCGGCCTTGGGAGGGATTTGCCTTTGACAGTGGTGGCGATGACTGAGTCTTTAATGAAACAAATTCTGCCCTGTTGGAGAAACACAACGGAGCTCTCTCCCAACGGTGGACAAGAATGGTCTGTTCCTGCCTTCGAGCCTTTGTGCTCTGTTAACAGAACGTCCCTGGCACATCTGTGCTCCAGCGTGCTGCTAAAAGCTTAGCTCTGTCCTTGCACAATACTGGGGGGCGCTGTCGGAAGGTCAGCTTAAGTCCCTCATCTAAAGGCGCAGGGAAGCGCTAAAACCCTGCCAAGATCCCGGGGACATTTCCAGTTTTAAGGTTTAAGCTCATTCCCCGCAGCCGGCCTCCCACTTCCACGCCAGCCCACCAACTCCTCCCTCTCGCGAGGGTAGAGTTCTGGGGGTCCAGGGTGTCTTGGGCGTCCGTCTGTAAAGCAAGAGCACCCAGCCAGGGACACCAGGCGCCACGTTCTTTCTCTTTAGTCTCAGTTCTGAGCTCCAGCCAAGTATCGCACTGAGGTCGGCTGTAGTCACCTCTGCCCCCTGCCCTCACTTACCTCTCCTGGTAAGCAAGTAGGGCGCGACGTCATCTCTTTAGTAGAAAACGGAGTGGGGGGAAACATGACCTCTAAGCGGCTTGTAAGAACTGGGGAATAAGATTCAGATGTCTGTCTGCGCCTCGGCCAATGTGCCTTCTTTTCTTCCCGGGAATGCCACATCCCTGTAACGAACCATGAGCGGTAACTTACTATATTGCCGTTGCCCTGGGCTAGGGTTCCGGGCACCCGGGCTTGCCCCCTTTGTCTCTGTGGGCTGCTCCACTCAGGGGGTGAGGTGATCTTTTCAGGGTGCAGGGGCAGAGTGTCTATTTCTGGGAGGGGAAGTGTATGGGGCTCCCTCTTCACTGTGGCCAACGTGAACCACCTTAACTTTTGGACTCACAAATGCTCTGTTGTTTGTTTGCTTGTTACCAGGGATATAAGAATGAAGAAGGAGCAACAGACAGACCGAATACCTGGAGACACTGTTTCTGTACACACAGGAGGGCAGAATTTACTTGTTCCTGAAGCATAAAATCTGTCTCCCACAGGGCTTTTGCCTTAAAAAAAAAAAAAAAAAAAAAAAAAAAAAAGTTTATTTTGAGAGAGAGAGAGAGCAAGTGCGAGCTGGGGAGGGGTCGAGGGAGAGGGAGAATCCCGAACAGGCTCTGCGCTGTCAGCACAAAGCGGATCGCGGGCCCGGATCCAACGAACTGTGAGATCGTGACCTGGGCAGAAATCGAGAATTGGACGCTTCACCAACTAGGCCGGCCAGGCACTTGGGGCTTTTGCTTTATGTATCTGCCCTTGCTCTGCTACTTTCTGGCTGTGTGACCTTGTACGGATTACTTTACGTCTCTGTGCCCCATTTTCCACATCCGATAAAATTAATCAAATATTATCTCATAGGATTGCTGTGAAGACTAAATGAGATAACAACGGGAAAGCTCTTAAAACAGTGGTAGGCACACAGTAAGGGCTCAAACATGTAAACATTTGCCGTAGGTCTATGTATGGCTTTTGTGATTTTTCTTTTAGTCAAGCATCAGCTCTCATTTCTCGTCTTTTCTTTGTGTTTGGATTCAGGCCGTGCGAGCGCAATCTGCCTGCCTTGGAGATCCTTCCATCCGAAAGATCATTTCCATTTTCGGGACGACCCTCTCAGGATTCCTCTGGGAACCCAGCCGCGGGGCACCGCTCCCCGCTTTCCTCTGGGCTCCGGAACGACCTACGCCAAGTACAGAGCAGTCCCCAGCATGGCTGCCGCGTTCCGGTTTCTTTGTCAATGTGAAGCGTCCTCGTTGCCGGTCGCGTTGCCATCCCAACGCCCTTTCTGTGCTCTCGGAGTGGCCAGCAGGGGGAGCTACGCGGCCGTTTCCGAGCCCCAGGCGGGGCTTTGTGACCGGCCAGGGCTTCTCCTAAGGAGTCCTAAGGACAGTACCTGTGGATCTTAACGTTTTAGGGAAGATAGAAACCGTCCTGGGCATGGCACGGAGATTCACTGGGTACTTCTGCAGATAGAACCTTAGGAGACAGAAAGCTGGATGTTCCAGCTGTCGAGAGCTTTGCCGTCAGACATCCCTGTGATGAGATTGCTTAGCTACCTTACCTCCAGCCAGTGGCTTAAACTCCTCCAGGCACGGTTTCTTCACACGAAAAACTGGAGAATCCAAGCTGCCCTCAGGGGGATGCTGGAAGAGTCTCTGTGTGGCTAATAGAGATCTCAGCCACGGAGGCATTCGGGGAATGCTAGGTATCATTGCTCAGTGAAGGCTGAGCCAATTTCGAAGCACCCCGACCAGAATTCTCTCTCTCTCGGCTCTTTTCTCTCTCCTGGCCGGATGGCCTCCTTTTCTCTCCCTTCAGCTCTGCATTCTCTCCCTGCCCTTCCTGCCTGTAGCTGAGGCCTGGAACCCACGCTGTGGACCTCATCCTGGGCGGCGTCTATCCTCCCTGTTCCTGGATACCTGGGTAGGTGTGAGCAGGGCTACTCCAGGGTCTGGGAGCCTGGTGGTGGTGGTGGTGACTGTGATGACAGGCACGGCCCCAGCTGGGCCCGAGGATGTCGGGTTTCTAAGGGTCCAGCCCTCAGCTTCACTTTTTTTTTTTTAATTAAATATAATTTATTGTCAAATTGGTTTCCATTTCTACACCCAGTGCTCATCCCCACAGGTGCTCTCCTCAATGGCCGTCACCCACTTTCCCCTCTCCCCCGCCTCCCATCAACCCTCAGCTTGTTCTCGGTATTTAAGAGTCTGTTATGGTTTGCCTCCTTCCCTCTCTCTAACTTTTTTCCCCCTTTCCCCTCCCCCCGGTCTTCTGTGAAGTTTCTCAGGATCCGCATATGAGTGAAAACATATGGTATCTGTCTTTCTCTGCCTGACTTATTTCATTTAGCATAACCCTCTCCAGTTCCATCCACGTTGCCACAAAAGGCCATATTTCATTCTTTCTCACTGCCAAGTAGTATTCCACTGTGTATATAAACCACAATTTCTGTATCCATTCATCCGTTGATGGACATTTAGGCTTTTTCCATAATTTGGCTATTGTTGGGAGTGCTGCTATAAACATTGGGGTATGAGTCCCCTACGCATCAGCACTCCTGTATCCCCTGGGTAAATTCCTAGCAGTGCTGTTGCTGGGTCATAGGCTAGCTCTATTTTTAATGTTTTGAGGAGCCTCCACACCGTTTTCCAGAGCGGCTGCACCAGTTTGCATTCCCACCAACAGCGCAAGAGGGTTCCCGTTTCTCCGCATCCTCGCCAGCATCTAGCGTCTCCTGATTTGTTCATTTCACAGCCTCAGCTCCACTTGGGCACCTGTTCAGGTCTGGGTTGACCCGGGTAGTTTGGGTTGGGGCACATGTGGAAGTCTCCATGCATTCTGTCCTCCGAATCTCAAACGAGGCTGCCTTTGTTCTGCAACTGGAGGGCCGGTCTCAATGCTCTCTGTCCTCAGGGATAGGTTTCCTTTGTTTCCATTTGAAACGCTGCGTCTCTTAGCGGACGGATAAAAGCTCTGTGCGCGGAATGACTAACTTGTTTTGGCCCTGGAAGTCCTGTGTCCCTGCAAAACCGTCAGTCCCAGGTGGGGCCGGCCACCCCGTGGGACAGAGCATGTAAGTGGTCTCAGGTGGGGTAGCCCTGCAAGAGAGCTCTGTGGCCGTAAGAGTCCCAGGGAAGAAGTTTTGCTCGAGAAAAAAAATGTGCCATTTCCTCCCACCACCAGAATCGATGTTGGCCGCATGCAGGCATTTCTCGCAGCACCTGATGAATGGGGGATGCGGGCCAAGCTGCTATCTTCCAGAATTTGGCAGTGAGAGGGGTCAAAGGCGGACCTCAATCCAAAAGAAGACACCTTGAGGGGCGCCTGGGTGGCTCAGTCAGTTGAGCGTCCGACTTCGGCTCAGGTCATGATCTCGCACTTCGTGAGTTCGAGCCCCGCATCGGGCTCCGTGCTGACAGCTCGGAGCCTGGAGCCTGCTTCGGATTCTGTGTCTCCTTCTCTCTCTGCCCCTCCCCCACTCATGCTCTGTCTCTGTCTCTCAAAAACGAATAAACGTTAAAAAAAATTTTTTTTTTCAAAAGAGGACACCTTGGAATGGTCACCTGCCTCTGTCCAGCAGCCCCTTGTCCAGGAGCCCTCAGGAGCGGGGCACTGGAGCCTTGGCCCCGGGACCCCCGAGGCAAGGCTGCAGCAAGCCCTTCTGGAGAGCAACTCCCGGACCTTTGCCTCTAATTGGCCCCCATTTCTGCACACAGCCATTTCCTCTGCCCGAGGCACAACTCATAAAAAGCCAGGCTTTCTTCCATACCTTTGAAAAGTTCAAAGGAGCCCATATCCTAGGGAGATCTGGCAGCACAGGCACCTGGATCTGAGGGGACTGAGGGCTCTGCCCCCCCCCCCCCCCCCCCCCGCCTTTTACTGCTTGTCAGTGTCAGTGTCCCAGGCTCCAGGGGAAGGGAGGCCCAAACCCACCATGGCCAGCTCTGCTCTGTTTTATGGGATCAGGCTGTGCTCTTTAACCCTGCCCTGCATTTTGCAGCGGGAGCCCTCATGGCCACGGAGCAGGTCACGGAACAGATGTCAAGCCCATCCTAGAGCAAGCGCGTGATAAAGCCAAACGCACTGCTGGTGAGTCGGTCAGCCCTGCTCCGTTCAGAGGCTGCCTCCACGGCTTTGCTCCCATCATGCTTCTGCTCTTTTGTGGGGACCCTTTGTTGCAGTTGGGGGGTGGAGCACGGGTGAGCTTATCTGAGCCCAAGGTGCGGATGTGTTCAGATTAGCATAGGGTTTGCAGGCTCTCAGGCATAGCTTTTTGGCATTAACTGAACTTGGTTCTTCCCCAGTATCCAAATTGGTGATTTTTATGCGGCACCCTCTTAGACACTTACCCTCAACTTCAGACCAACGGTTTCGAGGGGAAAATGAAACGGCTTTGTGCTCTCTATCCCGACTGGCATCCCTTACGAGGTGTTCAAGAAATGCTTGCTAATTGCATGAATCAAGGCGGCTTATGGAACAGGAAACTGGGATCTTGAAGGGGAGCCTGGTTTTGTTACTTACAGGTGTCTAGACAGAGGATGGGGCTAGATCGGAAGGGGAAAATTTTTATCTACTTTCCTCCCCGCAATGATCTTCGCTCTTACTCTGTGGGATTCTTCCCATGTATGTGGACCAACTGCTCCACGTTGAAAGAGTTTGAGGCAGCAATATCTCTGACGGCTTTCGTAGGTTATTTGTTTGCGTCTCAGACTCCTCTCCTAAATCCTGCTAGGGCACACGTCCCCCCAGCTCCACCCAGGTTATGAATGTCATTGCTGAGCTCTGCGTAACGAGGTTTGAGTTCAGTTTGTCTGGCAACACTTCTGGATGTAATCTGTTCCGTGCAATGAGTCACCAAGGTCAGCATCTCCCCACGAGGGAGGTTTCTGTGTGGGTCTGGCTTGTTCTCCTGACCAGCCTCTATCACTTCTGAGTGCTGTGAGCTTGGAATTACTGTGACACCTGCCCCTTGGCCCTCCAGCTACTTGGACATACTTTGGCCTATCAGGACTCGTTTTGAAAAGTAAGTGGGATATTATAGTAAAACGTCTGATACAGCTTTTCTCACCTGCAGCTGTGACCCACTGGTGACATAAATTTGATAGGTTGTGACCAGCGTTAAAAAAATAAGTAAGTAAAAAATAGAACATATAGTGGGTTTTCTCTGTGCTGATGAAAATGCTAGATGTTCCAAGATTAGTTTGTGGGATGACTGCCCAGCTCGGGAAATATACTAAGACCTCTTGAGGTGTATACTTGAAATGGGTGAATATATATATATATATATATATATATATATATATATATATATATGTTGTATATATATATATATATATATATATAGCAATAAAATGATTTATAAAAAAAAAATTAGGAACCCTGAAAAAAATCCATCAAGCTGTATGTTTGAGATCTGTGCGCTTTATTGTGGTATGCTAGACCTCAATTAAAAATTAAATATAAACAATGGCATAGAAAAGATCAGAGTGCCTCACATGTAGAAGGGCAAGCATGAGTTTTATGAAATACATGTGTCAATGTGTGTGTGTGTTTGTGCACTCGTGCGTGCATTGGGCTACGGTAAAATGTGCTTCTTCCTGTGGATTGTTGCGTAAAATGTTTAAAGCCTAAATGTGTGGCATAGATCTGTCCAGTGAAAGTAGGCATTTAACAATGGTTGTGTATCCCCTTCCTTCTTTTCTAGAAACCCAAATTGTGCCCATGTTCAGTCACGGACCTTAGAGTGTGACCTGTTTCTGCCCCAGAGAGCAGAAATTCTGCCTAGCTAGAGAAGCCCCCCTCTTCTGTGTGCACGCACACACACACACACACACACACACACTCAATTAAGTCAAGCTGTCTTTTCCAGTTAAATAAACATCACACTCCTGGAAGGAAGAACAAATAGCTGGTCTCTCCCCAAAGAAAATGTGCCTCTGGGCTTCTGGTTTGGAAGGTTTTGTAATGTTTACTTTTCAGTGTTCTCTACTTGACTCTTTCTCTCTTTCATTTGGTTTTCAATACCGCGCGCGGTTTAAATGAGCTGTCTTAGCGCTGTGACCCCCCGTGGGGGGTTGCTCTGACAGGCACGTGGCTCCCCCAGCCCCTTCCTCCCTCAGAAGTGTGAGTGGTGGAGCTTGTATCCGGGACCTGGAGATACAGAAGCATGGCTGTTGTGTGGGTGGGCGTCGGGTGGGGGTCTTAGCCACTGCCGCCACCATGACACGGGTGGACTGCTGTGCAATCCGGGTAAATCGACTAGGTCGTCCAGTCCCCGGGGACCTCATGAAGAGGACCAATTTGCAGGTAGCCCTCAGTTGACTCTGTTTCACCGAGGGTGGAAAGAGAGGCTTTCTGTTGCTTTTGGACAATTCTGTTTCCTTTGGTTGGTTGCTCACGTGACACCTTCCATGACCACTGAGGGGGGCTGACACAGATGGGCTGGATGGAGAGACCAAGTTGGGAATGACAGGATGGCAGTTCCTGTTGGCACATTGGCGGGGGGGGGGGGGCGGGGGGGGCACCGAAATCTGGGAAATCAGGGAATTATTAGAATTCACTCTGGTTTTGTGAGGCCTGGCTTCAAATCCCATGTCACGTTATAGAGCAAGATGACTACTGATTTGTGGTCAATTTACAACTGGCTCGGGATAGAGGGTTAGCGTCTGTAATTAGCTATGACGAGAAGGCCACGTCAACTCTTTTAGGCGCTTGGGATGCCTGAGTGCCCAGAGCCAGGGTGGATATTTTTATTATTTTTACTGCTTATCTTCTGGTTGTCTTTTGTTTCCCACCAAGTAGATGATCGATGGTAGACGGTAGATGGCGGGTGTGGATGGTCAGGGGTCGACAGTGGTGGACGATAGCGGCCGGATCCCAGACCTTGAGGTCCGCCTACCCACTGGGAATCCCGGCCTTGCCACTTATTTGCAGCATATCTTTGTGCTTCGGTTGCTGCCTCAGCAAAATAATAGCACCTCATTCATGGGATTTTATTTTTGTGGTAAAAGATTTACCCACTTAATTATTATTATTAAATTTGTTTTAACGGTTATTTATTTTTGAGAGAGAAAGCACGAGTGGGGGAGGGGCAGAGAGAGACACACACGCAGAATCCGAAGCAGGCTCCAGGCTCTGAACTGTCAGCACGGAGCCTGAGGCAGGGCTTGAACCCACAAACCGTGAGATCACGACCTGAGCTGACGTCAGACCCTCAACCGACTGAGCCACCCGGGCGCCCCGACTGTTATTTTTAAACGTTTATTTGTTTCTGAGGGCGGGGAGGGGCAGAGAGAGAGAGGGAGACCGAGGATCTAACGCGGGCTCTGCGCCCACAGCAGAGGGCCCCGTCACGAACCCTGAGCTCGAGACTTGAGCTGAAGGTGGAAGTTTAACCAACCCAGGCGCCCCATCATCTTAATGATTTTTAAGCGTCCTGTTAAATACACTCACACTTGTGCTACCTTCCCTAACGTCCACCTCTAGAACTCTTTTCATCTTGCAAAACTGAGACCCTGTCCCCCTTAGACAACAACTCCCCCTTCCTCCCCCCGCCCCAGACCCTGGAAACCACTGTCCTACTTTCAGTCTCTATGCATTTGACAACTCTGGGTACCTCATACGAGTGGAATCATGCACTCATTTGTGTTTTGGGGACTTTCTTGTTTTACGAAGCCGCGCGTCCTCGAGGTTCATCCATGTCCGCAGCGTGCGTCGGGGTTTCCTTCCTTGTCAAGGCTGAACAGGATCCCACTGCGTGCACCTGTTTCGCTTATCCATTCAGCCATCGATGGAGACACAACTGGGTTGTTCCCACCTTTTGGGTATAGTAAGCGATGCTGCTATAAACATGGGGGGACAAAGACCTGTTAAAGTCTCTGCTTTCTGTTCACGTGGGTGTATACCCAGGAGTCGAATTCCTAGGTGGCATGGTAATTCTATTTTTAATTTTTTTGAGAAATTCTTACACTGTTTTCCACAGCAGCTACACCATTTTCCCTTCCTAGCAGCCACGTGCACGCGTTCCGGGTCCACATCCTCCGCCACACGTGCTATTTTCTGTTAAAGATGCTTTTTGTTTATAACAGCCCTCCAGGATTTTGTTTTTGAGGGTTAGATGGCAGAATGTATGGAAAGCGCTTAGCAGGTATCCTCTGGAGAGGCCCTCTATGGCTTGGGGTGATGCAAAGCTTTGAGATTTTTGAGGGGAACAGTGTGGCTTTAAGGGGTATTCCTGGATGGGGAGTCCTTTCTGTGTGACCTCTTAGAGTCTTTTCTTGCCTGGGTCCTCACTTGTTTTTACTGCCTGGCCTAGTAGACACAAGATCTGTATAGAGAGAGGAGCAAATGAGAATATCTTGCCATGTCCCACAGAGTCTTCCGGAAAAGGGGATGGCGACAAAACACAAGGTGTTTCTTTGAATGATTATGGAAACGTTGGAAAACAACTTTATTCCCACTGGATCATTTAGTTAGCAAGAGATTATTTGAAATGGAATAACTAGCAAGATGAAAAATGGTCTTTATTTTCTAGAATGAGTCTGCATGTCAAGGGGGAAAAAAAAGGACAAAATGAACATGGTCTAAGGTAGGAAGACAGTTGACGGCAATAGCATTAATTCTATGGTTAGAACATTCCAAACGAGGGTAAGAGACATGCTCTGTGTATACACTATTTCTCAGCCAGATGTTGGGCTCTGTCCTCTCCTCCTTCAGCAAAAGGCTGCAGATTTCTGTACCTCATTGGCCATATGGGTTTATACTTTCTGGTAAAGAGAAAGCCAGAGAAGTGATTTTTGGATTAGAAAACCAGGAAGAATCCAGTAAGAGGCCAGTAATGTTTAAAAAACAAAACAACAAAAAAGAAGAAGAAGAAGAAGAAGGGCACCTGGGTGGCTCAGTCAGTGAAGCGTCCGACTTCGGCTCAAGTCATGATCTCACAGTTCGTGAGTTTGAGCCCCATGTTGGGCTCTATGCTGGCAGGTTGGAGCCTGGAGCCTGTTTTGGATTCTGTGTCTCCCTCTCTCTGCTCCTCCCCAGCTTGTGCTCTCTCTCTCTCTCTCTCTCTCTCTCTCTCAAAAATAAATAAACATTAAAAAAAAAGAGAGAGAGAGAGGTATGTGGGCGGCTTAGTCAGTTAAGCATCTGGCTCTTGGTTTCGGCTCAGGTCATGATCTCACAGTTGGTGGGTTCAAGCAGCAAGTCGGGCTCCGAGCTGACAGTGTGGAGCCTGTTTGGGATTCTCTCTCTCCCCCTCTCTCTCTGTTCCTCCCTACTTGCTCTCTCTGTCTCTCAAAAGGAACTTAAAAAAAAAGAAAGAAAGAAAAAAAGAGAAAAAGAAAAGGATAGAAACATTTTTTGGTCTGGAATTTCGCTCAAAAAATCCAGGGCAAGTTCTCCACCCCCGTCCCCCAAGGCAAGTTTTGAATAGTCATGTTTCCATCCGGTTGATATAGTTCCTTACCTCTCAGTTTAAAAACTGATCTACTATATGCTAACTAACTTGGATGTAAATTAAAAAATAAATAAATAATTAAAAAAACTAATCTAAATGTAAATAGCTTTAATTTCCATTTTGAGGCTCCCTGAAAGAATTCACTGGAGTATTCTTCATTGTTACATATCATATCTACGTATCTATGTACCTATCTATTGTGCATACACACAGGTAATATCTATAGACACAGGATTGGATACCAGTTTCGTAAGGCAGTAGCTTATAAAATTTCGGGTGGCCTTTTTAAAGAAAAAAAAATACAAATGATCTTTGCAGAATTTTCCAGAAACACAAGTGTGTTAACCCCTCCCAGGTGCTGGCTGAAGCCTGAGTTTCAGTTGGCTTCCTGTGAGAGCCCCTGGGAGGTCTCCCCCCTTTAGAGGCTCCCTGAAGGGCACGCCATTATCTCCTACTGCGGGGGGGGGGGGGGGGGTTGTGTTTGAGCTCTAGCGGGGAGGAAACATGGGTCATGGTAACTAGCGGCTGGAACTTGATCCTGACTCCAGGCCCCTGGACCTTCCCCATCTTTATGGGCCTACTCAAAGGCCAGGGAAAGCATGTTTAAGGAGCGAATCCAAATGCTTTGGTCTTGATGCAGTGGCAGGGGAGGGAGAGCAGAGGCGAGGGAGAGAGCAAAGGCATGGTTTAAGTGGGCTGAACTATGCGGGTGCAGCCAGCCCATTATTCTGGGCCCCAAGGTCCGCGTCTTCCCCGGAGCCCGGGAAGCAGCCCTCGGTCTCCTGGGGCCGCAGCGCACACTCAGAGAGCAGCAACGACCCGAACAACCAGGTGTCCCAAAGGTCAGCGTCTCGTCTTCCTGCTGTCTTCTGTGCATCGTCATCTGTCCCCGGAAGTGCAGGACCGGTGCGTGGGGAGAGGACAGACAGCAGACGGACCCCAAAGCAGGGGTCCCCAGGAGCAGAATGGAGACAGACTGGGGAAATATTCCTGGGTACAGGACGTGATGTCTCAGTGCCACGTGTAGCCTGGATTGGATCCTGGGTCAGGGAGGATGGCTGTAAAGGACGCCATCGGGCAATTGAAGAAGTTGGTACACGGATTATAGGACAGATAATTGCATCAGTTTTAAATTTCCTGAATTTGAATATTATACGGTTGCTATGTAAAATCTCAGGATAAAAATGCTGAAATATGCAGGGGTGAAAGGCAATGTTGTCTCTGTAACTCACTTTCAAATAGTTCAGAAAATATTATATATGTAATCATACGTACGTATGTGTGTACGTATATATGGAGAGAGTGCACAGATGTAGCGAAACAAAGGTATAAGGGGGTTCTCTGTACTATTCCTGAATTCTCTAAAGTTTGAAATTATTTCACACCAAAAAGTTACAAAATAAAAAAGCAGAGCTTATGGAGTTCTTAGGACCATGTCCTTCAGAGTGTTTCCCAGTCGTCTATGTTAGAATTCCATGGGGTCTTTAAGGTGCAGATTCAGGGGTTCCACCCACAGACCTCTGTTCCAGCAGGTTCGGGAGAGCCTGAACATGTGTATTTTCCGCAAGCATCCCAGAGGATTCTGGTCCAGGCGGCCAATTGCCACTTTCAGAAACACTTCCTCTTCCGGGAAGATGTGCTGACAACCCAGTGGGCAGAAGGACAGGTGAGCCTTGTCAGAGTCCCTCCTTGGCCTGCCTTCATTCTCGATGGCTCGTTGTGCCTACAATGTGCCAAGTTCTGACCTAATCCTGTTGAGGCGGGAGCTGGGGCTGGTTTAGGATGAAGCCACCCACCCTAAGCCAGGGTGGTCTCGTGTCCCCTGGACCTCAGCTCATCCCTGTGTCTCTTTGCTAACACAGTAGACACGGTGTCCCGGGGGACAGTCTCAGAGTCATTCAATCCGCCCAGGAACCCAGAGGTAATATTACTGAGTGCAATGACAGATACAGCCCCCTTTTCTGTCGTGAAGCTCAGACCAGGGCTAGATCTCATGAGGAGCCGGGAGAGCGGGAAGGCTAGCCCTGATCTGAAATAGGGCCTTCGTGAAGGGAAAGAGGGGGGATAATACTGCTAAGAAAAGGTGACACCAGATGACAGGGGGAGGGGGGTGAGAAGGCAGCTCCCAGGTATCTGGGAGCCCATTTTTCTGCAGGTCCCAACAGGTCTGACGGATAAATATCAGACTGTGTGTCTCGATAATAATAATTATTAAAAAATTCCCAACTCTTGTCTCAAGCTCTTACCAGTGGCTTTTGGAATCATCAGAGTTTCCAGAACAGGTAGACCCTTCTCCTCTTCTGTCCCATGGTGGTCCGTCTCTGGCTATGTGAGTGATTCCCTATTGCTGTCACCTCCAAGCTGCCCCTCGCCGCTCCGAGTAGGTACGATCTCAACTACCTCCCTCTTCTCTCCAGAAGGAGGTGTACTTGTTTCTTATCTACTTAGTTTTATTTAGCATTTATTTACTGAGTAAGCAAAACACAGAGCTGAAAAAGAAAATGTATGAGGAATACATAAATAGCACCTGCCTCACCGGCCCTCCCAAGGGCACACATCTCTCTTATCTTTCCGGAGATAGTCTCTCTATACTAAGGAACAGATTTGTCTTTATTTTAGGAGCAAATTCTGTTTTGTACTTTCCTTCTTTTACCTATTTAAAAATATATCTAGGAGATCATGCCCCATCAGTCCCTGAGAAGATGCCCCACTCTTTCCGTGACTGTGTGATATTCCATTGTGTATATGACCTGTGGTTTAGTTAATTGGTTCCCTACCCATGGCCATTTAGGTTGTTTCCAAACTTCCCATTTTAATACACTTGCGAGTATGTTGCAGGCTAAATTTTTAAAGGTAGAATTGTTGAGTCAAAAGATATGAGCTTTGGTGATTAAAAAAAATTTTTTTTTAACGTTTATTATTGAGAGAGAGAGAGAGACAGAGCACGAGCAGGGGAGGGACAGAGAGAGGGGGAGACACAGAATCCGAAGCAGGCTCCAGGCTCCGAGTGGTCAGCCCAGAGCCCGACGCGGGGCTCGAACTCACAAACTGTGAGATCGTGACCTGAGCCGAAGTCAGATGCTTAACCGACTGAGCTACTCAGGCGCCCCGAGCTTAACCGACTGAGCTACTCAGGCGCCCCGAGGTAGTTTTGACGCGTATGGCCAGATTTCCCTCTATGGAGGTACCAGTTGACATGGCCACTAATCATCCGTAAGTGCCTGTTTTACCACATGTCGCCATAATAGATTGTCAATTTTTTTTGACATTTGCAATTTTATATGTGAAAAAAAATGTGCTCCACTGAAATTTTAATTTACATTCTTCTTAGAATAAGTGGATCTGAACACCTTTTCGTGTTTAAAACCTATTTTCATTTTATTTTGGAAGTATTCCCCTGCCCCTCCCCACCCCCTACCCATATCCATTGTTTTTTTTTCTATTGGGTTATGTTTATATTGAAAAAGAGCTGTTTATATATTAGCCACGCAGACCCTGAAATATTGTATGTAGTCGAATGGATCAGTCTTTTCTTAAATGGCTTCTGTTTTGCTTTGCAGTTAAAAAGATATTCTTTATGCCAAGATTAACGTAGAGATTATCTCATGGAATCTCCTAATTCTCCCATGACTTAATTTTTATACAAACATTTTAAACCCACATTACATCTACCCTGGTGTAAGATGTGAAGTGTGGATTCAACTTCCTTTTTTCCACAGGTGGTTATCCAACTGTTCCGACATCATATTTTCTGTACTGATTTCATGTGCTGTCCTTTCCATACACTAAATTTTCGTTTGCGCTTGGGTTTCTTTGTGGACTTTTAGTTCTGTCTCATTTATCTGCCTGTCTGGTTTTCATCGTTATCACACTATTTCAGTCATTAATGAGAATATGTCAGTATTTGCCTGTGCTGCCTCGTTATTACTTTTCTTTTTCAGAAATGTCCTGACCACTTTGTTTGCTTATTTCTATATATAATCTTTAGGATCTCATTATCTAGTACAACACTCTTATTGGCATTTTATTTGGATTGCTTCTTTATAGGCTCCTGATACAGTAAGTAAGGGAGAAATGACACTGTGTTATTTCCCGATCCAGAAGTATAATGAATCTTTTCATTTGCTCAGAATATTTTTAATGTGTCCTACAGTAACATTTTAATTTTTTTATATAGATTTTCCCTGAATTCTTGTTGGCTTTATTTCTAAGTAGCTGTTTTCTTTTCTCTGTTGTAAATTACTCTTTAATATATCTTCTAACTGGTTGTGGTTAAGTGTATGCCGAAAGATATTGAGTTAATCATTTTATATTATTACTGAATTTTCTTATAGTTTATAAGAAACACAGAGTGGGAGTATCAATCAATAGAAATTAGCTTTTCGCCTCTTCCCTTTAATATTTATTCACAGAATAAATTCTTTCTCTGTCACTGGTCAGTTCAAGTTTTCTTGTGCAAGTGACTGATGTTGAGTATTCTTTGCTTTGAAAGAACTCATTAATGGGGCGCCTGGGTGGTGCAGTCGGTTAAGCGTCCGACTTCAGCCAGGTCACGATCTCGCGGTCCGTGAGTTCGAGCCCCGCGTCGGGCTCTGGGCTGATGGCTCGGAGCCTGGAGCCTGTTTCCGATTCTGTGTCTCCCTCTCTCTCTGCCCCTCCCCCGTTCATGCTCTGTCTCTCTCTGTCCCAAAAATAAATAAAAAACGTTGAAAAAAAAAAACTCATTAATTTGCCAGGGATAATCTTCCAGTGGTACTGGTTTCTTAGGAATTTTATGTTATTTATGTTGATGCCATTTTTGGGGGGCCAAATCAGTAAAAAAAAATTGGTGTTCTCAATGAATTCTATGATTCACTTCTCTTCACTAGTTGAATTACCAGCCAGTACAAGAGCCTAGTCATCATAATCCGTTACTTCGACTAGAAATCGATTTCTTATTTAACGAATTATTGCTTTTGGCGTGGTCTGAATTTCTTTGGTTACAATACGCTTCTTGATATCAGAACAATTTCTATCAGTGTCTCTGCTTCCATTTGTCGCTTTTGTTTCATATTCCGTTAATTTATATATGGATTTTCTCTCAGTTTTTTAACAGATAAATTGAAAGATGAGAAAAGAAAATCCCTTTCATGTATGTCCAGAAAAGGAATCCGTACCTATGTTCCACAATATCTTTCGGTGGCAGTTATAATGGCGTATTTATGCTTTAATGAGCTTTAAAAACAAACAAACAAACATTTATTTATTTTGAGAAAGAGAACGAGTGCGGGAGGGGCAGAGGGCGAGAAGGAGGGAGAGAATCCCAAGCAGGCTCCGTGAACTCACGAACCATGAGATCATGACCTGAGCCGAAAACCAAGAGTTGGACGCTTAACCGACTGAGCCACCCAGGCGCCCCAGCTTGTAACAAACATTTGCATTTTGTTTGTATTCTGGGCTCTCTTCCCTGTATTTGAAAATGTATTTTAGACTCCTTAAAACATTGTTTACTTGTGTTGTGGGGCTTGAATAGCGCATTTCTGGGACCCTGATGAGAGCGGGGGACTCTTTTCAGTTAGGGTTTAGCGGTTTGCAGTCACTTCTGTGTGTAATCAGTTATTGTTGGTGTTGTGGTGTGGGCTGGCTCCCACAAATATCTCACTGCCAACCCTATGGCTGACCGCGAGCATGTAGGAGCCAAGCAGCGTGGAAAGAGATGGAGTTCCCCTTAAAAAGCCCACGGAACAAGCATGAGCTAGGTGTGGCTAATCTGGGGGACAGTAAAGTGAGCTCTTACCCGGCTGATATGAGGCTGTGCTAACCCATCGAATGAAGCCTGTCCTTTGTGGCAATCCCAGGCTGACCAAGAGAGGGATTGTTGCATTTAGCAATCAACAGAGTGAATGAATTTAAATATGATATATTTTTCACCTCGGAACTGTAGGACATTATCAGAGTTCAGGTTTAGTCGGAACATTGCATTCGAGTACAGAACTGTAGCAGCATTGTTTTCAAAATGTAGTTCTTTTATTTATATACATAATTTATAGTTACTATAAAAATTAGTAGTCAAATGTTATCACATAAAAGGTTCTTCTGAATTTGCCCACTTATAATACTTTGTTGGGAATACTTTCAGTACCTTGCACATGACATATAACATATACATTATATATAATATGCATACCCATGTTTTCTTTCACAAATGAGATTAGCTCATATATATTATTGTTTTGTTTCCACTTGTCCATATAGGTCAGCCATTCTTCCTGTCGGCGTGTAGAGATAACTCACGTTGTTCTTTAATGGATGCAGGGTATTTTGCCAAATGGATGTTCCAGTATTTATTTTAGTCGTCCCTTCCTTTTAGACTTTTGTTTTCTTTTCCCCCAGTTCTTTTGCTATTAAAGACAAGGCTGCAATAAAGATTTTTAGGCAAGTATATCATTGTACACTGTTGAAACTTTATCTGTAGGAGAGAAATTCCTGGACTTCCAGTATAATTGCTGGGTCAAAAATACACATATTTATCACTTGGATAAGTGTTACCAGGTTGCTCTCCAAAAAGGTTGTGCTAATTTATACTCTCACCTACAGCATTTGGGAGAAGAGCTACATCCTTGGCTACAAAGCTGGGGAGAAGTTATCTTTCCACCTCTCTATATTCTCACACTGCTGTGTAGAGTCATGAAAGAGCTTGGAGGTGGGACTCAAGACAATCTTGTAGAGCTAGTTTGGTGTAGTACAGAAATCAGAGAGTTTTGGAGTCAGGATGACTTCAGGGTTTGTTTGTTTTTTTTAATTTTTAAAACTTATTTTATTTATTTTTGAGAGAGAGAGAGAGAGAGAGAGCGAGAGCGTGAGCAGGAGAGGGGCAAAGAGAGAGGGAGACACAGAATCCGAAGCAGGCTCCAGGCTCTGAGCAGTCAGCACAGAGTCCGACGCAGGGCTTGAACCCCCGAAATGTGAGCTCGTGTCCTGAGCGGAAGTCGGAGGCTCAACTGACCGAGCCACCCTGGTGCCCCTGAAAGACTTCAGTTTTAATCTTGATCCGGCCATCCACTAACAGGGTGAATCCGGTGCAATTTACTTAATCTCCTTCAGTGGGGATAATAATGCTCCTCTTGTACTGCTGCTGGGAAAGTTTAATGAGGTGATATATGCAAAGGTAAATGTTAGAGACTGTGTTATGTGTCTGTCAAATCTTGTTTCCCTTCACTCTTCCTAGCCTACGTTTCCCAGCCTCCCTTGCAGCTAAGTGGGAGCCATGTTGACTGGGTTCTGGCCAATTAGAGGCGGGCAGAAAGGATGAACACTATCTCCAGGCTCTTTCCCTTCCTCTGAAACAACGGGCTCCTGCCTTGAGATGTTAGGGGGACGTGTGCCCCTGAGAGCAGCCTGTGCCTCTGCATGGAAGAGCTCTGCCGCACGTCCAGCCCACCTCAGACTATAGTAGATCAAGAAGTAGACCGTTATTGTGCCAAGCCATTGAGATCTCAAGGGTCTGTACAGAATGGGCAAGCCCACCCTCACCAATGAGTGTAAGGGCTTAGTGAACACGGCAGTCATTCTGCAGACACATATGCTCTTTCTAGGTTCAAGATTAGATCTGAGGCTTAGTTAGTAACCTTAAGAAGTTCCTCCCTGGGGCCTGAGCATTCTCATCTATTAAGTTGAGTGTAGAGCTCAACGCACCCCAATGTCTCTCCCAGGTCTCCTATTCAGTGGCTTAGATTCAGTAGAGGGCAGTGCATACGTGTAAATCCTTGGTACCTCAGGCCCAGATGTCCTTAAAATTCAGCAGCAAGATAGCATAGCATGGGGGTTATAACACGGACATCAGAGCCAGGCTCCCTCATTTCAGAGCCCACCCTCCCCTGTACAAGCTGTACAAACTTAGGCATACAGGTTACTTAACCTCTCTGTGCCTCGATTTTACATCATGTTTTATAATTTTCCTCATACAGACCTTAGGCATATTTTGTTAGCTTTATACCTAAAGTATAGTAAAACCTTGGTTGACGAGCATAATTCATGCCGGAAACATGCTTGTAATCCAAAACATTTGTGTATCAAAGCGAATTTCCCCATAAGAAATAATGGAAACTCAGATGATTCGTTCCATAACCCCAAAATATTCCTAGAAAAATGATTACAATGCTGTAATATAATACAAAAGAATACAGAAAATACAAAATATAAAGAAAAATAAAGTAACCTGCACTTACCTCTGAGAACCTTTGCCGCTGTGTGAGGGGGACAAGAGAGAGGAGGGTTATCGCGTAAGGCGACTTTCACTATCACTAACAGAATCACTGCTACAGAAAGTATTAATAAACTCTTGTCATATACTGTATTTAATGTAACTGGCAATAAGGCAGCAGAGGAAAGGCTCTGTATCTGCAGGCAGCCTGACCTAAAAGGACGCAAAGCATTCCTAAGCTCACCCTTGCACGGAAAAGCAAAGGACTGTCCACGGGGGCTTTGAAGTGACAGAAAATACACAAGTGCCAGTCGTGGGCACCTTCCAATGTTCTGAAAAATCACTGATTTCTGCCGAATACCGTGGCCCGAGACCAAGCATCTGAGCATGGGAGATGATCACCCACAATTCCGTGTGCACACGCGCGTGAGAGAAGAACCATGGACTCAGTGGTGATCATGTGACATTCAGTGTCACGTACTACTTGTATTATAAGACATCACTCATTTATCAAGTTAAAATTGATTAGAAATGTTTGTTCACCTTGCGGAACAGTTGCAGAACGAGTTACTTGCAATCCAAGGTTTTACCGTGTTTCATTTTAGGCGGTGTCAACGCAAATGGCAATTTTGACTTGTTCATTTTCGGTATATACGATGACAATTGACTTTTGTATGTTAACCTTGTATCTCGTAATACAAGATATTGCTTGTATTGTATTGTATCTTGCTGTAACTGCTTATTAGTTCCAGGCGTCCTTTTTTGAGTCTTTCAGACTTCTATATAGACAATCACACCATCTGTGAACATAGATAGTTTTATTTCTTCCTTCTTAATCTTACACCTTTTATTTCTGTTTCTTCTCTTATTGCATTAGTTAGGACTTCCAGTACAATATTGAAAAGGAGCAGTGGGAGGGGATCCATTATTTTTTATTTTATTTATTTATTTATTTATTTAATTTTTTTAATATATGAAATTTATTGTCAAATTGGTTTCCATACAACACCCAGTGCTCATCCCAAAAGATGCCCTCTTCAATGCCCATCACCTCCCCTCCCCTCCATTATTTTTTAAATGGAGACAACAGTGGGATCTATTCAGTAGGATTCTTTTTTAAAATTAAGTTTTTGCTTTAATGCCAGTATAGTTAACATACAGTGTTATGTTGGTTTCAGTTATACAATATAGTGGTTCAAGAATTCTATGCATCACTCAGAACTCATCATGTTAAGTGTACTCTTCAGTTCCCATCGCTATTTCAGCTATGCCTCCCCCCACTTCCACTCTGGTAGCCACGTTTGTTCTCTAGAGTTAAGAGGCTGTTTCTTGGTTTGTCGGTCTGTTTTCTCCCTCTTTTTCCTGTGCTCATTGGTTTTGTTTCTTAAATTTCACATATGAGTGAAATCATTTGATATTTGTCTTTCTCAGACTGAATTATTTCGCTTAGCACTGTACTCTCTAGCTCCATCCATGTCCTTGCAAATGGCAAGATTTCATTCTTTTTTGTGGCTGAGTAATATTCCATATACCACATATATATATATATATATATATATATATATATATATATACCATTTCTTCTTTATTCATTCATCTATCGAAGGACACGGGCTACTTCCATGATTTGGCCATTGTAAATAATGTTGCAATAAACATAGGGGTGTCCTTTTGAATTAACGTTTTTGTATTTTTGAAGTAGATACCTGGTAGTGAAATGACTGGATCATAAGGTAGTTTGTTTTATTTATTTATTTATTTATTTATTTATTTATTTAATAAATAAATCCCAAACAGGCTCCCCACCCTCAGTGCAGAGCCTGATGCAGGGCTCAAACTCACAAACCATGAGATCATGACCTGAGCCGAGATCAGGAGTTGGACGCTTAACCGACTGAGCCACTCGGGGGGCCCCAAGGTAATTCTATTTTTAACTTTAAAAAAAAATTTTTTTTAACGTTTATTTATTTATTTTTGAGACAGAGAGAGACAGAGCATGAATGGGGGAGGGTCAGAGAGAGAGGGAGACACAGAATCCGAAACAGGCTCCAGGCTCTGAGCTGTCAGCACAGAGCCCGATGCGGGGCTCAAACTCACGGACCGTGAGATCATGACCTGAGCTGAAGTCGGACGCCCAACCGACTGAGCCACCCAGGCGCCCCTATTTTTAACTTTTTGAGGAACCTCCACACTGCTTTCCACAGTGGCTGCACCAGTTTGCGTTCCCATCAACAGTGCAAGAGGGTTCCTTTTTCTCCACATCCTCACCAACACCCGTTGCTTCTTGTGTTTTTTATTCAAGCCATTCTGACAGGTGGGAGGTGATGTGTCATTGTAGTTTTGATTTGCATTTCCTTGATGACGAGTAATGTTGAACATCTTTTCATGTGTCTGTTGGCCATCTGTGTGTCTTCTTTGGAGAATTGTCTGTTCATGTCTTCTGCCCATTATACATATATATATATTTATTTATTTTAGATTTTCTGTTTAAATTAGTGGGGAGAGGGGGAGGGAGGGAGAGAGAGAATGTCTTTATGCAGGCTCCATGTTCAGTGTGGAGCCTTATGTGGCGCTCAATCACATGACCTTGGGATCATGAGCTAAGCCGAAATCAAGAGTTGGACACTCAACCAACTGAGCCACCCAGGCGCTCCTTCTACCATTTTAATTTTTTTTTTTTAACGTTTATTTATTTTTTGAGACAGAGAGAGACAGAGCATGAACGGGGGAGGGGCAGAGAGAGAGGGAGACACAGAATCGGAAGCAGGCTCCAGGCTCTGAGCCAGTAGCCCAGAGCCCGACGCGGGGCTCAAACTCACGGACCGCAAGATCGTGATCTGAGCTGAAGTCAGACGCCCAACCGACTGAGCTACCCAGGCGCCCCTCCTTCTACCATTTTAAAATTGGACTATTGGTGTTTTGGGTATTGAGTTGTATCAGTTCTATATAGTTTGGATACTAACCCTTTATCAGATATGTCATTAGCAAATATCTTCTCCCACTCAGTAGGTTGCCTTGCGGTTTTATTGATTTTTTTCCTTTGCTGTGCCAAAGCCTTTTATTTTTATATAGTCCCCAGAGTTTATTTTTGTTTTTATTTCCCTTGCCTCAGGAGACATATCTAGAAAAATGTTGCTGCAGCCAATGTCAGAGAAATTACTGCCTGTGCATTCTTCTAGGATTTTTATGGTTTCAGGTCTCACATTTAGGTCTTTAGCCCATTTTGAATTCATTTTTGTATGTGATATAAGAAAGGAGTCCAGCTTGATTATTTGCATGTTGCTGTCCAGTTTTCCCAACACCGTTTGTTGAAGGGACTGTTTTTTTCCCATTGGATATTCTTTCCTGCTTTGTTGAAGATTAATTGACCATTTAGTTGTGGGTTTCTTTTTGGGCTTTCTATTCTGTTCTATTGATCTATGTGTCTATTTTTGTGCCAGTACCAAAATCTTTTGATTACTACGGCTTTGTAATATAACTTGAAGTCTGGAATCGTGATGCATCCAGCTTTGCTTTGCTTTTTAAAGATTGCTTTGGCTATTCAAGGTCTTTTGTGGTTCCACAGAAATTTTAGGATTGTTCGTTATAATTCTGTGAAAAAATGCTGTTGGTATTTTGATAGGGATTGCATTAAATCTGTAGATTGCTTTGGGTAATGTAGACATTTAATAATATTTATTCTTCCAATCCATGAACATGGAATGCCTTTCCACTTCTTTGGGTCATCTTCAATTTCTTTCATCAATGTTTTATAGTTTTCAGAATACAGGTCTTTCTCCACCTTGGTTAAGTTTATTCCTAGATATTTTGTGTTTTTGGTACAATTGTAAATGGGATTGTTTTCTTAATTTCTCGTTCTGCTGCTTCATTATTATGTAGGAATGCAACAGATTTCTGTACAGTGATTTCCTGTGACTTTGCTGAATTCATTAATCAATTCTAGTAGTGTGTGTGTGTGTGTGTGTGTGTGTGTGTATGTGTGTGGACTCTTTAAGGTTTTCTATATATAGAATCATGCCATCTGAAAATAGTGAAAGTTTAACCTCTCCCTTACCAATTTGGATGCCTTTTATTTCTTTTTGTTTTCTGCTTGCTGTGGCTAAGACTTCAGTACTATGTTGAATAAAAGTGGTGAGAGTGGATGTCCGTGTCTTGTTACTGACTTTAGGGAAAAAACACTCAGTTTTTCCCCATTGAGGATGATGTTAACTGTGGGTTTTTCATATAAGGCCTTAATTATGTTGAAGTATGTGCCCTCTAGACTTACTTTGTTGAGGGTTTTTATCATGAACGGATGTTATACTTTGTTGAATACTTTTTCTGCATCTATTGAAATGGTCATATGGTTTTTATCTTTTCTCTTATTGATGTGGTATATCATGTTGATTGATTTGCAAATATTGAACCACCCTTGCATCCCAGGAATAAACCCATTTGATCATGGTGAATGATTTTTTTAATGTATTATTGGATTTGGTTTGCTAATATTTTGTTGAGGAATTTTTCATCTATGTTCATTGGAGCTATTGGCCTGTAGTTCTCCTTTTTTGAGGTGTTGTTATCTGGTTTTGGTATCAAGGTGATAGTGACCTCATAGAATGAATTTGGAAGTTTTCTTTCCTCTTCTATTTTTTGTAATGGTTTGAGAAGAATAAGTATTAACTCTTCTTTAAATGTTTGGTGAGGGGTGCCTGGGTGGCTCAGTTGAGCACCTGAATCTTGGTTTCTGCTCAGGTCATGATTACAGTTTTGTGAGTTCAAGTCCTGTGTCAGGCTCCACACTGTCAGCTTGGGATTCTCTGTCTCCCTCTCTCTCTGACCCTCCCCCACTCACAGTGTCTCCGTCTCTCTCAAAATAAATAAATAAACACTTAAAAAAAATGGTAGAATTTGCCTGTGAAGCCATCTGGTCCTGGCCTTTTGTTTGTTGGGAGTTTTTTCATAACTCATTCAGTTAATTTGCTGGCAGCACGTCTGTTCAAATTTTCTTTTTTTTTATTTATTTATTTATTTATTTATTTATTTAAAAAAATTTTTTTTTCAACGTTTTTAATTTATTTTTGGGACAGAGAGAGACAGAGCATGAACAGGGGAGGGGCAGAGAGAGAGGGAGACACAGAATCGGAAACAGGCTCCAGGCTCCGAGCCATCAGCCCAGAGCCTGACGCGGGGCTCGAACTCACGGACCGCGAGATCGTGACCTGGCTGAAGTCGGACGCTTAACCGACTGCGCCACCCAGGCGCCCCTGTTCAAATTTTCTATTCTTTGTGCTTCAATTTTGGTAGGTTATCTCTTTCTAGGCATTTATCCATTTCTCCTAGGTTGTCCACTTTGTTGGCATATACTTTTTCGTTATATTCTCTTACAACTGTTTGTATTTCTATGGTGTTGGTGTTTCTCCTTTTTCATTTGTGATTTTACTTGGGTCCTCTCTCTGTCTCTCTCTTTTTATGAATATGGCTAGAGGTTTATCAATTTTGTTGATCTTTTCAGAGAACTAGCTCCTGGTTTCACTGATCTGTTCTTTTTTTTTTTTTTTTTTAGCTTCTTTAGGTGTAAGATTAGGCTGTTTATTTGAGATTTTTCTTGCTTCTTGAGCTACTTCAAGAACTGCTTTTGACGATTGGCTCTTTTTTATCTCTTTGTTAAGGGTCTCACTGATGTCCTCCACTCTTTTCTTAAGTTCAATAAATACCTTTATAATCATTTGTTTAAATTCTCTATCAGGCAGGGCACCTTGGTGACTCAGTTGGTTAAGCATCTAACTCTTGATCTCAGCTCTGGTCTTGATCTCAGGGTGGTGAGTTCAGGCCCTGAATTGGACTCTGTTGTTGAGTCTACTTAAGAAAATAATAAGTTCTCTATCAGGCAAATTACTTATATCCATTTCTCTCTGGTTTGGTCCTATTCTTTCATTTGGGACACATTCCTCTGTCTCCTCAATTTGTCTAACTCTCTGTGTCTGTTTCTGCATGTTAGGAAAGTCAACTATGTCTCTTGGCCTTGAAGGTAATGGCCTTATGAACAAGAAAGAGGTCCTGTAGTGTCCTGCACTGCAACGTCCCCTGTTCCCCAGGACCTGGCACATCAGGGAGCATCTCCTATGTGTGTTGTGTGTGCCCTCCTGCTGAGTCCTGGCTTCTTCTTCCTTTAGTCCGGTTGTCTGCCAAGGCTCTTCTTGCCTATTGTTGGCAGTGTTTGGTTCCTTTTTAACACGGTGTGCACTAGTCTGCTTGTGAAATGAGACCTGCCACCACTGCTGCCAAAACTGAGGCCGCACAAAAGG
Organism: Neofelis nebulosa; assembly: GCF_028018385.1. Taxonomy (NCBI): domain Eukaryota; kingdom Metazoa; phylum Chordata; class Mammalia; order Carnivora; family Felidae; genus Neofelis; species Neofelis nebulosa. The sequence goes on along the minus strand of NC_080794.1, from coordinate 714,951 downwards.
TGTGGGTCGGGAGATGCAGGGCTGGTCTTCTGGGGGAGGGGCCCTGTAGCACAGGGACTAAAGTAGGCCTTGACTGGAAAGGGTGGATCCGCGGAAGTGCAGGAAGTGGGGCTTGCTGTAAGCAAGTTATTTAGTGAGTGTTGGCACAGTGCTGGTTCCTGCAGGTGGCCATTTGTTCATACTGAGGGATGGGGGAGGAAAATGGTATATGCCAGCTACTTTGTTCCCGAAAGGGTCTCCCCATGATCCCAGACTTTCCAGGCCATGCTCTGAGATAAGTAAAGAACTCTCCCTCCCATCTGTCCCTGGCGTTTTTCAAACTGCTGCCTCCAGGCTGTATCTCACCGGCTGTTTGTCTGCTGTCTCTTTAAGGGCGGGGACTCAGCTTCCTAACCGGCTCTTCCAGGGCTAAGCATGCTGATTTTTAAAATTCCAGGCTTTAAGTCCAGATGGTTGTAAGAACTCACGAAGGTCGGCCCCTCTCGCTTTCAAAGCCAAATGTTACGGGGATTCATCTAACCCGTGTGGGCTCCCCAGTGTGATAGCCTGTTTCTTGCCCTTCTCCATGACCCCTGCTCCCTCCTGCCATGGATGGCCACGGTCTGTTTCACTTCCAAACTGCGTCTTTGCCCTTCCTACCTTCTTCGACGTGGCCTCTTCCCCGTCTTTGGTTGTGGAGTTTGTTCTGCCAGTTTTCAGGTCGCTTTTCGGGTTATTTATGCTTATGTGGGTGTTATCTAGCTGTATGCATGGGATGAGGTAAGCTTGGGGTCCTCCTACTCTGCCATCTCCCAGCCTCCTCCCCCAGTAGGACCCTTCTGAGGCTTAAGGGACTAGTGTATGTAAAGTGCTTAGATGAGACGTGGAAGTTAGTAAGTGCTAGGTCAAGGTTTGTTACAGAAATACATTACTTAGGGGCCCCTCTGCCTAGATGACCCTTAGACTTGCTAAGTGGATTCACCGCAAAACAGTTCAAGCAGGGTGCTCAGTTCAGGTGAGAGAGCTGGGGACTGAGGACAAGAGCGTTAGATCCAATAAGCTGTAAGTTGCATAGTTGCTTTTCCTGACCGACAGGTTTCTTGCCAGACCTCGGTGTCACCAGGCCAAGAAATGACCCAGTTCATTATAAAAACTCTCTATTGTTTCCAGTGTAATTACAGCTGAGAGGGGAAGCCAGCGCCCCTTCCTTCACTTCCTTTATTGTGGTTTTACCTTCAAGCCATAAGGTCAGACCCCAAGCACACTTGAACCACCGCTTCCTGGGAAAAGATAACCCCGAAGCTGCTTGGAGGGCAACGTCTATACTAATCTTGCCTCGGTAGGAGCCTTGGGACCACAAAGAGGAGGAACTGAGGGGATAAGAGCTGAGAATTGGGATAAGGAGCGCCCAGAACGGCTCTTAAACGCTTATAAGGTGGCAGCGGTATAGGGAGTGATGACTCAGCGATCAAGAACTCGGTGCTCCCTATGACATCAGAGACCTAGAGATCCTCTTTGGAGCTTCCCTGTGAAGGGCCTCAGCCCTGAGTACTGCCTGCGGTCTCTGCCTATTCCTGGGGGTGTTCGGCAAACTCAGCTCTTTAAGTAAATCCATCTGGGATGGAAAGACAGGTGCCTTGGCCTGAACTAGGACTCCGGGACCTATTTCTGAATTCACCAATTGTCTTTCTTTCTGATCTTGGAATAGTCACGCAACCCCCATCCTGGTCTTTTCTTACCTATCTCTAAAATAGCCATTCAAGAAGCCACTAAGTCCCTAAGTCACAGTGAGGAGTTGATGATGTCTAGGAGAGGTTCATACTCATGCTGCTGAAAAAGGGAGAATATCATTCAGTCTCCCTCCCTCTTCTCTTCCCTCCCTTAATAAGAAAGGGCTGAATTCATCTTTGGGACACAATCAAGAGATTTGGAAAGTGCTAGAGAAATCTTACTTAAGAAAAAGTCTTTAGAAAGGACTCATTCATGAAGTGGTGGGATCTTTAGATATTCTTTGAACGTTGCCTTCAATTTGCATTGTCCCCGGGTAGTCGTGTGCCACCTCTGTTGCTGGGGAGTCAAGAGGGCTGTTAAATTAGAATTCCTGGGGCACCTGGGTGGCTCAGTTGGTTAAGCGACCGACTTCAGCTCAGGTCATGATCTCGCGGTTCGTGAGTTCGAGCCCCGCGTCAGGCTCTGTGCTGACAGCTCAGAGCCTGGGGCCTGCTTCGGATTCTGTGTCTCCCTCTCTCTCTGCCCCTCCACTGCTCATGCTCTGTGTCTCTCTGTCTCTCAACAATACATAAACGTTAGAAAAATTTTTAAAAAAGAATTCTTGCATGCAGAACTGTATAAAATACAGCAAAAATACCTTTACAAGAGTGCCGTTTACAATCTGATACCTTGAAGGCAGCAGTGATTTTTCTCTGGTTTAGTAGGAATCTGAGCAGGAATAAATTGTTGCAGCCCCTCCATAGGAAAAAAAAAATCCTGCCCTAAACTCTTTGACACCACCAGTACCTGCTGGACTGACCTGACCATCAGCAATAAAACTCCTTTGAAAACAGAACCTAATTCACTGAGTAGAAGAGAGGACAAGATGGGTGCTGTCATCGATGGGAAGGGAAAGACGGTTCTTTTATGGTGCAGAGTGAGCAACCTCCTACCCTGGGAGCGATCTCCTACTGTTTCTGTAACAGAGACTAATGTCCACTTCTAGAACACTATCCACCCTGGCCTGGAGAGAGGAGCAGGATTGCAGCCCGATGTCAGAGGAGACACGCTGTTCACTAAGATCTGCAGTGACACCTCTTCCAGACCCCTCGGAAGCCCACCTGTCGAGGGCCTGCAGAGCACCCTACCACGTGTGATTAGCAGTCCGCGTGTTCTCAGGGGGCGACATCTGAAATTCAGATAACGGGCCAGCTGAGGGTCAGTGTACGTCCTGTGCAACATTTAGTACATGATTGATACTTAGCAGGGGGGTAAAGTTTTGTTGTTTGAGACTCTATGACCTTTTTCCGGAATCCACAGGGATCGTTCCTGGAAATTGTTCAGGGGGTCGCTGCTCAGTCAGGGTCCAGACAGGGTGGGGGCCAGACGCCCCCAGAAGAAATCTGCCCTGCGGCTGGGGTCTGACCTGTGGGAGTCCTCTTATGTTCTGTCTCTAGGTGCGGTGAGCTGTTTCCCTGTCCCTCCTCAGTCCATCCAAGTGGAGGGGAAGAACGTGGGCACTTACCTCTGCCACGAAGGGCCGAGGAAGGCTTTTCTCAGGTTATCCGCCCGTCTTTGAGTTAGGGAATTCAGAACTGGGTTTAAGACTCAGTTAAGAGCCTGGCCACATTGAACACTGCGGGAGACAGCTGGAGGAGGCTTGCTTACAGTGGATGAATCCGAAGACCTCAAGAAGATTCAACCAAAAGATGGCAAGGAGGAGGTTTGGAAGGAAAAGGAAGAGGACAGGCATTTTGGACCATCTAAAGGGCTCCTTGCCTAATGCTGAAGCAGAAGGGAGAGGATGTGTCAGCCGCCCGCTAACTCACCTAGCTGGCTCTGTTTTTGGCCACCAACAACCTAGCCAGGTTGGCCTGGCCACCACCGACCTAGCAACAATGCTGAAGCACGCAGGGGCAGCCAATTTGCAATTTGTGGTTTGCCCATCATCACTGCAAAGCGACAGGGACTCAGTGGCTTAGTGTCCTCAGGACTGACCTCACCTGGAAATGGGACTCTAGCTGTACACGGAGGCTGATGGACACAATGTCAAGTACCCAACGACGGCCCTGCCCCTAATTTTGCGACCGCCTAGGAGAATAACACTCCGGGTGTGCATCCAGGCAGGTTGGACCGAAATCCAGGTTCCCTCACTTTTGTGCAGCCGTGAGAAAGTCCTCTCCAAGTATCAGGATCCCCATTTGTGAAAGAAAAAAAAATTCCGTGGCTCAAGATGGTGGCCACTGGGGAGCCCGCATGCTCAGAGTGGCAGGCGATCCTGTGTCTTTGTGTCTCTTCCGAGCAAGAAATTCAGTCTCCCAAGTAGTAAGCCTCTAAGAGAAACATTGTTAAAGGCAGAAGGCACTGAAATATGCATGTGCCAAATGCTGGGAGAACTTGAGTGTAAGCAGCGGCGTAAATTGGAAACAGCTTTGCAGCATAGCATGACTAATTTTATCACTCGGGGAAGTTATCGAAGCTCCTCCGTATCATCCAGATGACGGTATTAAAGAGAACATCTTGGAAATTTCAGATGAGCTTCTGATGCCAAGCGTGACATGCCAGGACTCCATCCTCAACGGTTTGTGTTCCCCGAGGTGTGGCACTGCAGTTTTTGCAAGCTCACTGATGGTGGCCGGGGCTGAGCTCCCTACCCAAGTCCTGCTTCACCCTGGGCAAAAAAGCTGGCAGCGTTTTCTGTTTCGGAGGTGGTTCTGTGATTGTGACGTGTTTTGTTCCCTTTGCACGAACTGGTACAGGGCTGGCAGGGCAGCCGTCTTGGTGGCTGGGGAGGAGATGTGGAGAGAGGGCAGAGGGAGGGGGCTGGGGGAGGGCGGAGAACGCCAGTCTTTGATCTCAGGTCCCCTTCCCCCTCCTCTGGACACGTGCCCTCCTGCCACTGGTCCCTCCCTCTCCCAGAGGCCTTGACTGGAGCTTGTCTGGCTTACACACAGCTTCTCTTGAGGCCGTTGCCTCCTTTGTCCTCAAACGGTAGGGAAGACAGACGTCCGGCCCCCCTCTGCCTGATGTTTTTGAGTAGCCGGATCTAAAACCACACTCAACCGAAGAAGTGTGATTTTGGGTCATAAGGGATCGGGAGCATTTTCTCCCTTTACTCCTTTCCTACTTTTCTCAAAGCACAGCGGCCCCTACATGTGCCAGGAAGATGTCTCAGGCGCCCAAGGCAATCTGGCTGAGTGAAGTTCCTGTTGGCACATTCCTGGGTGAAGACCAGTGTGTTCCCCGCGCAACCTTTGTGGGAAGTGTGACTGCCATGCTGGCGAGGCTCCTCTGTTTTGGGGACGCTGTGGAAGTTCACACGGGCAATGCCGAGTCCGCGTTCCTGGAAAAGTGGTCTTCGCTCTGGCGTGAGGCTACTTCGGGCACCTGACCCTGGTCGGCACCAGCAGATTGGCTCGTCCCAGCCTCCTGCAGATGCTCCCTGAAGCCATGTCGCTGACCACTTGAGCTGAACCACCCCCCCGCCCCCCCCCCCCCCCCCCACCATCTTCCTGGACTGCATTGCCTGGAACGGACACCGTTTGAAGCCAGTCTCCTGGCTCAGGTTTCCCTGAGCACCAGCTTCGTGCCAGGGACTCGTGCATACCCTCCTTTAATCCTGACAACCACTCTGCCAGGGAGACATTGGTCGGCTCACTTTATAGTGTCGGAGCTGAAGCTCACACTGGCATATGGACTCGCTCAAGGTCACATGGCCTCTGGGATCAGAGACCAGCTCAGCTGGCCCAGTCTCCCACCTCGCTGCCCTGCACACAGGCCCCCGGCCAGCACAATGAGAGAGAGGATGCGTGCAGGTGGGAGTGGTTGGACTGAAAGCCCAGAAAATGCTGCCAGAGCCACGCTTGGATTTGTGGCTCCTTTCTGTCCTTTCTGCTTTTAAAATCTGTATCCGGGGGCCAGCAGTCCTCACCCCACGAATCCACGCAATTGGGAAGTTTTTCTGCTGCCGGCTCTCTGTTTCCATGGATAAAATGGAAGTGATAAAAATAACAGCAGGACTCTGAAAAGTGTGGAGCATCAATCTCCCGAAAATATTTACTGCTTCGGAAAGTCTCTTAACTGAAGGGCTTTTTACGCTAATGATATTAGAAGGCATAAAAGCCCAAGAAACCCTCAGAAGTGAATTGTAGGAGAGGAAGACAGCAAGGGAGTTCGACCAGAGCTTCCCTGAGCCTCTCCTTATGGGAGAAAGCCCTGGATTACACAGATTTCATCCCTGTAAACTTTGGTGAGTGAGTGATAAGTCCTTCACCCACTCAGATTCCATATTGGAAGCATTGCATCATGGAGGCAAGAGCTCATTGGTTGCCCGGCCTCTGAGCTCCAACCCCAAGCTGCTGGCGTGTGTAAAAACACCTTTTCGTTGGTTTATCCAGCTCCGAGCATCCGTCTGCTTCAGAAGGCACATACGTGGTCTTCCTTGTACCCAGCTGAGGGATGCTGTGTTACGGCCACTGAGAACCGCGATGGACTGTGATGAACACCGTGGCTCGTGCTTTGTGTAGTTGGGTTTCCCCAAGAACCCTGTTCCACCTATTGTGGTATTTCTAGAGTCACCACAGGACAGATATGTCCTGTCGGATCAGGAACTGGGGAAAGACAATTTTAACAGTTGGCTCATTTGCTTAGTGACTGGAGGTTAGGGGTATATTAACCTCTCAAAGCAGTTGGGGTCCAGACTACCGAAGTTTCAAGTTGGTCTTCTTCCCAGGGGAATGTTGTAGGGCTACCTCTCTTTGGCCCAACAGAGAAGGGAAGAGCCCTGTGGACTCTACACATAGGATGGGGTAGGGGCCTCTGTCCTCGATGGGGAATGCACATTCCTGCTTCAGGAAAATATTCCCAACTGGGAATGGAATCATCTTTGTCTGGGAAGGGTTTTGTCAGAACCGGGAAGAAGCGTTATGTGTAATTGTCCTCTCTGTTATTTTCACATGTTTGAAGGCATTTGGCAGTAAGTCATGCAGAGAGAGAGACAACCTCAAGGCCACAGATGGACTTTCCCCCTTGCGTCGTGATATGAGGAAGACACCGTGGGGCTTGAAGTCAGAAGAGCTCGACAGGAACACTAGCTCTAAAGTTATCAGATGTATGACTTTGGGCAAGGCTCCAAGCCTCCTAGGGCCTTGACTTTCTCAGGCATAGCAAACTGTTGATAAAAACACATTTCTTACATGGCCGATATGAGAACCAAATTGAGTAACATGAGTTCCAGCGTCTACGCTCTTAACCACTAAAGGAGGCTTGTGGTGCCAGACCAAGGCCAAAGCCCTCCGGGGAGATATGGTTTTGTATTCTTCTGGTTTTGAAATACCATAACTAATGTCACGAGGCGGTTGTCAGAGGATTGTAAATGTGGATTGCTATAACTCACGGGTTGCCTGCATATAATTGTGAGATAGTGTGGCACCAGCTCTCAGTAAAATTGCAACGCAGAGCAGAGGAGCTAAATTGTTTTAGTTGTGGCAGGTAACTGCTATAACAAATGTCTTCAAATAAAAACATATTTCTGTCTTACTCGGTAGGCCAGCGTGTGTGTGAATGTGTGTGTGTGCATCACGTGCATGATGTTTGCAGGGACCTAGGTTGCTTCGCTCTAGAAGCAGCAATTCCCTGAGCCCCTGAGCCCCCCACTGGATACACTGCCTATGGGCAGCCAGTGAGGGAATAGAGGGCACGAAGAAGGGCTCAGAAGGCTTTTTAGGGGCCGGGTCTGGAAGTGCCGTGGACACTTTTGCCCACATTCCCTTACAGAGCTCACACAGCCTCGCCAACCACAGAAAGACTGGGAAATAGAACCTAGCTGTGTGTCCAGGAGGAGAAGAAAAATGGGATGTGGAGAATACTATTTGGGAATAGTATTGTCTTTGCCAAGGTCCATCCTTCTGGTCATCAAATAACTGTTTTTGCTTTTGTTTTAAATTTTTTTAATGTTTATTTTTGAGAGAGAGACAGAGACAGAGAGAGGGAGACGCAGAAATCGAAGCAGGCTCCAGGCTCTGAGCTGTCAGCACAGAGCCCGATGCAGGGCTCAAACCCATGAACCGTGAGATCATCACCTAAGTGGAGGTAGGATGTTCAACCGACTGAGCCACCCAGGCACCGCATCGAGTACCTGTTTTTATCTTTCTCCTACATTCATCCCTCCCCAAGAGAAACACATCCCTTAATCCCATCTAGTCTCTGCATCCGGTTTAATGGTCACACTCAAATGATGTGCAACTCGTCCCACCAGTCTACATGTGGTTGCTTATGGTGTAACGCCCTAAGAACTAAAATGTGTGTGTCTTCCCACGTCCTCATAAACTGAATATAAATGGTGAAAGAAGAACAGGATAGCCACAGTACAAGTCCATATTTTCAGGTTCATCTAGAACTGGACACAAATTGAAAAGCGGTAGGCATGTGGTAGTTTCAAGCTCCTGCTGGGCAGACATTGTGAAGAGCCCCTCCCCTCCCACCTCTGGATTCAGCCATTGTACTAGCTGTCTATTGTGGCATAGCAAAATATCTTAAAACTTAGCAGCCAAAAGCAATAAATGCTTATTTATCTTACAGTTTCTGAGGGTCAGGAGTCTGAAAGTGTCTTTCCTGAGTGGTTCTGGCTCAGTCTCTCCTGAGGTTTCAGTCACTACGTTGGCTGGGGCTGTTGTCATCCGAAGGCTTGACTGGTGTCGGAGGAGCTGCTAACCCACACAACGGTGGGCTGGAGGCCTCAGTTCCTCTCTGGCTGTTGGCAAGAAATCTCAGTTGCTCACCAATGGACCTGTCTATAGGACTGCTTCGGTGTTCTCACGGTGTGGCAGTTAGCTTCCCCGAGTGAACTATCTAAGAGGGAAAGGAGGAAGCCACAATGCCTTTTTAAAAATCTTAATTTCAAAAGTCATACATTGTCCCTTTACCTGGTTCTGTTTGTTAGAAGAAACTTTAGAGACATATTTTAAAACCATCACAACAATGATTCTGCCTTCTGGAAGACCCTCCACATCCGTTGTTTCTGTATAGTTCTGTGTTAGTAACTGTTAGTAATACTCAAAGCATTTTTCCTAGACATAACTCCCATGATTATTTTCCTTTTTTTCAAATAATTTTTAATGTTTATTTATTTTTGAGAGAGAGAGAGAGAGAGAGAGAGAGAGAGAGAGAGAGAGAAATAGAGTGTGAGCAGGGGAGGGGGAGAGAGAGAGGGAGACACAGAATCTGAAACAGGCTCCAGGCTCTGAGATGTCAGCACAGAGCCTGATGTGGGGTTTGAACTCATTGACAGTGAGATCATGACCTGAACTGAAGTCTGACACTTGACTGACAGAACCACCCAGGTGCCCCCCCCATTATTATTTTTCTTAATAATTATTTTTTTCCACCGGACTGTCATTGCTCTTTCCTTGTCAGCTTAATGGTGGCCATTTTCATATTATTCAAGAAAATTTTTAGAAAAATAATGTTAATTTGATCATCGATGGAGGGCCGAGTTATTTTATTCAGCTGAGAAATCTATTGAACTTTTGACTTTAGAAATAGTTGGATTTTCCAACCCTTCAACACCCAAATTTCTAGACTGTATTTCTCTTTATTCTGCTTACTCATTGGCCAGGTCTCTTTTGATCTCTTCTTTTACTTATAAACCTAGCCCCAAGAAGCCAGTAGTGGCCAATGCATACTATCACACTGGTTCTTTCCAATGATTTCCCTTAGAGACCCTGCTTGGGAGGCAAATGGTTTCCAAATTATCGCAAGGGGAAGTTTTACCAAGTGTTTTACCACCACATGACATGTGGTGCCATCTTCCCAGACTCCGATCCTGGTTTCCTCATGCCTGCCACAAAACTGTTAAGATAATGCCATATTTAGTTTTCATGGTGGAAACTCATTTCAGCGCTCCAATGACCATATCAGTCAGGGTTTGGTCTAAAACTACTCTGTATTTTAGTAGTAAAAGATGTAATGTAAGGACTTACATGCTTATAAAATTGAGGTTACAAGGGTCAGGAGCAGTGCTCCGGGATTTAAGAAAATTAAGAAGTGCTCAGAATTGTAGGAAGTCACCACTTGGAAGTCAGCTGCTTGCTGAATTGAAGTAGGCGATTTCTGGGAGCTTGCCTAGACACCATGAACCCTGTGTCTGCTGTCTAACTATACACATACCCACTGCTATTAGAGAAGAATATTACTTTACTCTTTCTCTTCCGTCTTCCACGTTTCATGTGCCAGTGCCTCTCAATGGCCTAAGCTAGGCCAGAAACTTCCTGGGATGAGAGAATAAGAGTTTCAGCCCCTGAGATACAGGAATGATCAGAGGTAAGAATACTGCTGAGGATCAGAAGACAGTAGGAGAATGGTGGCATCCTGGGGAAAATAATACTCAAGTCAGGAAGCAGAAATAGGGTTTGAGTATAAAAAGAGAAGAGATGATGCCTTTGCAAGTGAGTGGAACCGTGTGAGTAGATCACACGTATGACACTCTGCTTAGTAGTTTTTGGCCCAAAGACGCTCCATAAATGTGCGACAAATGTGTAGCTGGGGACGAGTATACCATGTTCATGGAAGGAGACATCTCAATGGACAAAAAGGAGTGGATGAGGTCTAGGAGGGTGTGATGATGCCATCTCAGTATTTTATGGTTTTCAAAGTCCACCTATGTTATCTTCCATCCTTTCAAGTAAGAGTAGGGTGGAGCTTGACAGGAGGTGTGAGAGTTCAGGTCTGAGGGGTGGGGAAAGACAGCCGGAATTTACTGAGCGCTCATTACATCTAGGCCCTTCACATACCCCTCCTTGTTCCCTTTGCCTTGTGTGCGACGTAGCTTCGCCTTGTTCACCCTCACCTCAACATGCTTAGCCTGCCCACATTTGCCCCAAATGTTCACCTTGTTCGTCTTTACCTGTATATACTTCAGGACAGTTTTAGCCTAATGCAATTTTATCGTTTATTTTCCAGTGAAAAGGACCAATGTTTAGAGAACTTAGGCAATTCAGGGCAATGCCTGAATTGGAACTTAGATCTGCCTGACTTCTGGTCCCAACGATTTAACCTTTAAACTGAATTTCCTCTTGGGCAAGACAGAGCTAGAAAGTCTATGTCTCAGTAGCAAGACGTTATTTGATAGAGAACTGGGTAGGCTGTCTCCAGGCAGCAGGAGTCCTTATCTGGCCAGCAGTCATTCCCCAGGACACTTGACCGTGCTTCCCTCTTCCAGATAGCAGTTTCCAAATCATAAAAAGGGGAGATTGGACTAGAGTGGGGTCAACCAACTGTGGCTAGCAGATCATGTGGCCCCTACCTGTCCCTGTGGATGTGGCTTTATGGGTACAGCCACACCCTCTCATTTCCTCCTGTCTGTGGGGCTCCTGCTGTACCACAGCGGAGCTGAGTTGTGACAGGGACTGTGTGGTCTGCAAAGCTGATACACTGACTCTCTGGCTCTCTACAGACAGTGTTTGTGACCCTTGGACTAGGGGACCTGGAAAGGCTTCACCCAGGTTTGTACTCTGAATTGTAAGGGCAGTTCTTAAATTCCCTGATTATCTGTCAAGCCCTTGCCAGTGGACCATTTGCTTCAAGAAATGTTTGTACCAACCCCAGTTCCCTTTAGAGAAGCTCCTTTGCAGTTTGTGTGACGGGGTGTGATCCACAGCATTGCTGAGCACCCTTGCTGCCCACGGCCCGCTGCTCTCGGACAGGAGGACACTGGAAACCCAATTTCAACACCGGGCACGCTTCTCCTCTACCTCGTGTAGCAATCGTGACCTTTGGAAGAGTAGCAGGCCCTGGCCAGTGTCCAGGAGATACATTCTCTACTGTTGAGAAGCACAGGGGAGTGAGGCCCCCTAATGTCCTCCTGATTCTGGTGAGGCTGAACAGCGCGGGAGCATCCTGGGCCGAGGGATGGGAGCTGGGTAGGGTGGGCCTGAGCCCATCCTGGGTGGAACTCCTGCCATGTCCTTACCTGAGGCAGCCAGGTGTGGCCTGGAGTGTGACAAAAGTGGACCAGATGGTTTTGCAGCTGCCTAGAGCCTACCCCGTGGCTTCCAATCACCTCACCGGTGGCAGTGACCACCCCTGCCCGGCTGCTCCTCAGCTGTATCCCCTTATGTGCGTGCACAAAGAGCTTCTCTTCCCATCAGTGTTGCTTTCTGCACACTTCGTCCTCAGGTCATGGGCCTTCATGCCTTTTTGAAGAGGACCTCAGGAAGAAAGGCATTTTTTAGTAACCCAGTAGATAAATACTCAGCGCTTATAGACACGTATGTATCTGCATGTGTTTGTGTGTCTATAAAAATGAAACAACGGTTTGTGACAACAATACTTACCTCTACTCTTAAGTGATGAATTTGGTGTGTGTGTGTGTGTGTGTGTTTAATGTTTATTTATTTTGAGAGAGAAGGCACAAGCGTGGAAGGGCCAGAGGGAGAGGGAGAGAGAGAGAATCCCAGGCAGGCTCTGAGATATCAGTGCAGAACCCAACTGGGGGCTCGATCTCGCAAACCATGAGATCATGACCTAAGCAGAAATCAAGAGTCGGACGCTTCACTGACTGAGCCACCCAGGCGCACCAAGTGACGTACTTTGATAGATCCTATTCTAGTCTGTACTTCGACCTGGGTTCAATTTTCTAAAGAGATTTCCCGAGAATATCAAGTCATGACTTACAGTTTGGAAACATTGCTTTAGATAATGCGTGGCAAGTGGAAAGGACTTGCTGGGGGAGCTATTATTATTTTTCCACAACTCTTTTTTTTTTTTTTTTTTTTTTTTTTTATTTTTGGGACAGAGAGAGACAGAGCATGAACGGGGGAGGGGCAGAGAGCGAGGGAGACACAGAATCGGAAACAGGCTCCAGGCTCCGAGCCATCAGCCCAGAGCCTGACGCGGGGCTCAAACTCACAGAACGCGAGATCGTGACCTGGCTGAAGTCGGACGCTTAACCGACTGTGCCACCCAGGCGCCCCTTTTTCCACAACTCTTAACTACGGGCCATCCCAGGAGCACTGGCTTGTATCGTGAGAAATGTCTTTTGTGTCTGTGTATCTGTGTGAACTGAGAATGTCCCTCTCCCATCCTGGGCCCCACTTCCCTTACACATAAAACGGGAGTTAGCCCTGGGTAGTGGCTGGGTTTCCTCCTGGCTCTGATAGTGAGTCTATGTCGTGTGTGTCCCCAGCGTGTCCGAAATACCTGTCTGTGATATTGGACACAGCAGTAGAGGATGCTGCTGGCTCAGGAAGGCACGGGGTGCTCCTGGATGCTTTTCTGTTGCGGCCCAGGCAAAAGAGACTTGTTGGGAAGACCACTTAGAAACCTCAACGTGACCGTTGAGCTCGTCACCTGATGTACCCAAGTGTACTGGCACAATCCTTTTGGGAAAATCCAGATTCGCCTCATGACACTGTCTCCGCATCCCTGCAAGGACCTGCAAAGCGCCTGTGTGCCCTGCACGCAGAACGGGGGGTGCAGAGGCCAGGCTCCTTGTGCAGAGCTGGACGAGAACCCAGGCCTCTGACTCCCACTTCGTGGGACCCTGTGGCCCCTAAAAGGGCGGGGGTGGTATCCCTGGACTGCAGAAAGCGGGATGGAGAAGGTGGTCTGTTCGCGGGTCCCTGCCAGTCTTAGCATTTCTTGTTACATCCCCTGTAGGAGCCCTATCAGGCACAGTGCCTGCTATAATCAGTTGCACCCCTCCTCCCTGCTCCATCCCTGGTGGTCCAGGCTGTGTGTGTGTGTGTGTGTGTGTGTGAGCACACGTATGCATACCTGACCCGGAGACCAGCTTTCGGGTTCTGCCCAGGGGACCAGGGGCAGGCAACCACACTAAGCAGTCTAGCCCTGCATCACACGAACCAGGGAGACAGGAGGACTGACCAGCTGGCAGGGAACAGGCAGACCGGGACAGAGCAGTAGTCACAGCAGGAGCCGGGAGAGCCCTGGGGGCAAATGGGAGCCCATCCTGCCCTTCCTCGGCTTCTGTTCCAGGTTCAGGCTCCTTGGAGCCTTACAGAGACTTCCTTCTTCATGGGGTGGCCCACTGTGGCTCAGTTACTCACAACTGCACCCCTCGCTCAGACTCGCGCAGCGAGTTGGGGGAACGTAGAATATCCCAGCCTTCCAACTTCAACTTCCTCCTCCAGCCTAGGTTCTTAGATTTTCTGATCATGTCTGCGACAAGATTTTGGGCTTGCAGCCTCAGCGGGGGTACTTATTTTATTTTATCCACTATACAACTGTGTTAATATAATTTGTATACTATACCTACACACAAAGGTCAAAGTGATGCAATAAATATTGCGAGTTAACATTTATGTGTTACTTAGTAAAGAGTGCAAACATGGGTGGCTCAGTCTGTTGAGTGTCCAACTTTGGCTCAGGCCATGGTCTCGCAGCTCGTGAGTTCGAGCCCCGCACGGGGCTCCACGCTGACAGCTCAGAGCCGGGAGCCTGCTTTGGATCCTGTGCCTCCCTCTCTCTCTCTCCCCCAACCTACTCGGATTCTGTCTCTGTCTCTCTCAAAAATAAATAAACATCAAAAAAATTTTGAAAAAAAAAAAGGTGCAAAAGTTGTTTTCTCTCAGTGAGGAAAATTGTTTGAAGAGCCTTTATTTTCTTTTGACATCTTGGCTCCACTCTGTGTGATGTGGTGATTCTAAGGCTTGTGTTAGGTCCAGTTTGGATACTTGGATTAATGGCAGCTGCCCCCAAAGAAGACACAGTGGGTCTAGGTGGAAGCCACCCGTGGTTGGTGGCACTTGCTAGGCCTTCGCTGAGCTTCGTTACTCTTTTCCAGTTCTATCTATTGATTACGCCACTTTCTTTTTCAAAACGTAGTAACTACCGGGGCGCCTGGGTGGCTCAGTCGGTTGAGCGTCTGACTTCAGCTCAAGTCACGATCTCGCGGTCCGTGAGTTGGAGCCCCGCGTCGGGCTCTGGGCTACTGGCTCAGAGCCTGGAGCCTGCTTCCGATTCTGTGTCTCCCTCTCTCTCTGCCCCTCCCCCGTTCATGCTCTGTCTCTCTCTGTCTCAAAAATAAATAAATGTTAAAAAAAAAAATTAAAAAAACAAAACAAAACAAAACGTAGTAACTACATTTCTGCGTTCCTTGCCTTAATCAGCGAGGTTCTTAAAACGAATGGGGTTGCCTTTATGGGTTGTCTGGAAATTTTAGAAACGTGTCGGAAGGGTCTGTTTTTAAGGATTTTTTTCGTATCAGCTTTATTGAGTTAATAGTTCACATACTGCGCGATTTACCCGTTTAAACCCCCAATTTCATGGCTTTTAGTATATTCACAGAGTTGTGCAACTATCACTCTCGGCAATTCTAGAACATTTTCATCGCCACAAGAAGAAATCCTATCCCCAGTACGGTCACCCTTCCTTTCTCCCCTCCTCTTAGCCCTTGACGACCACTAGGTCCTCCGTAATCTACTTTTGATCCCTAGGGAGTTACCTTTTCTGGATATTCCGTATAAATGGAATCATACAACACGTGGTCTTCTGTGACTGGTTTCTTTCGCTTAGCGTACTGTTTTCAAGGTTCATCCATGTTGTGACATGTATTATACTTTATTCCCTTTCATGGCCAAATAATATCCCACTATCTTGATACCTTGCATTTTTAAAATCCATTATCAGCTAATGAGCATCTAGGTTGTTTTCACTTCTGGTAATTATGATTAGTTCTACTACGAACATTCACATGCAAACTTTTGTGTGAACATATGTTTTCAATTCTTTTTTTTAAATTTTATAGTTTAGTGTTTATTTATTTTTGAGAGAGAGAGAGAGAGAGCACATGAGTGGTGCTGGTGGGGGAGGGAGCAGAGAGAGAGAGAGAGGGAGAGACAGAATCGGAAGCAGGCTCCAGGCTCTGAGCTGTCAGCACAAAGCCCGACACGGGCTTGAACCCACAAACTGGGAGATCATGACCTGAACCACAGTCGGACCTTAACTGACTGAGCCATCCAGGCACCCCCATATGTTTTCAGTTCTTATCAACACATACTTAGCAGTGGAACTATGGGGTCATATGGTATCTTTGTGTTTACTTTCTTTAAAAAAAATTTTTTTTTAATGTGTATTTTTGAGAGAGAGAGAGAGAGAGACAGAGCATGATTGGGGGAGAGTCAGAGAGAGAGAGAGACAGAGACACAGAATCCGAAGCAGGCTCCAGGCTCTGAAGCTGTCAGCACACAGCCCAATGTGGGGCTCAAACCCACGAGCAGTGAGATCACGACCTGAGCTAAAGTCGGATGCTCAACCGACTGAGCCACCCAGGTGCCCCCGTGTTTACTTTCTGAGTAACTGGAAGGTTGTTTTCCAAAGTGGCTGCACCATTTTTCATTCCTACCAACAACATTTGAGGGTTCCAATTTCTATACTTTTTTTTTTTTTCCAACTCTTGTTACTATCTGTCTTTTTTATTATAGCCTCCCTAGTTGGTGTGAAGGGTACCTCCTTGTGGTTTTGATTTCTGTTTCCTTAATTACTAATGATGTTGAACATGTCTTCATGTGCTTATTGGGCATTTTGTGTGTTCTCTGGAGAAATATCTGTTCGAATCTGTTGCCCATTTTTAAGTTGGGCTGTTTGCCTTTTTACTCTTGAGTTGTAAGTGTTCTTAGTATGTTATATGATATCAGACATATGACTTGCAAATATTTTTGCCCCATCCTTTGGGTTGCCTTTTCATTTTCTTGATGTTTCTAAGTTTTGAAAGTGTGTAGATACCAGGGTTTCTGTAGGTGTCACACTTCGGTAATTTTCAGGAATGAAGTCACATAATGATGCAACCCTTTCCCGACTTTGGTTTTAAAAAATGCCTTCTCCAATACACAACTTTGTTTCTGAAAGACTTCTTTCTTCACTCTTAGTTACAAGTTTACTTTTACCTTGCAGACCCAGAGTGTTTTAAAAATTCATTTACATATCTTAATAAAATCTGCTGGCAGGCAAACTGTTGAGTGCCTCTTGTCATCACAGAAAATGTCAGCCGACTTGGAACACCTTGTACAAGAAGAACGGTTGAGTTGATAAGTCTCTTAAGTATCTTGCCATGAGGCAACCATTGTGGTATAAAGTTGAATGATCACTCCCAGTGAAAGTTTAAAGGTCTTGTTTTTATAAAGCCAACATCAGAGACATCCAGCGTCACTTACTGTTGCATTGTGACATCCACTTCTATGGCACAGTAACTTATTGCAAATGAAATTCAAGGGAGGTGCTTTATTCATAAACCTAAGCCCAGAATTCCTTACATTAAAAAAAAGAGAGAGAGAATTCTGGTTAAAGGAGTAGCTCCCTCCATGGCCACATTTTACACAGTCTTCCTGTTAAGACTTTATTTTTATTAAGGATATCATTTAATGGTGAGCACATCTCCAGGGCATCTGTCAGAAGCTCATAAAAAAAAAGACTTTTGAAAGCACACTGCATTATTAATACAGAATCTAGTAAATACTATAAGCCAAGACACGTTAGGGACATCTGTACTTTCATCTGATTGTATAACAAACTTCCTCAAGTAATTTGCTTTGATGCCTCCTCTTTCAAATGCTCACCAAGATTTGAATTTGTGTCTTTCAGCAGGATCTGCTAACAAAGGATTACGTTCTAGTTTGTTGCTATTGTTTTTCATATTTTATTTCAGTCACTTTTTTTCCCCAGCAGGAAAAAAAACAGTGTGTTTCCCAAGTAAGCGCATTTGCTAGTCCATTGCTATGAAAGAGAAGCCTTGAAGGAAGTTTTCAAATTTATCACTGGGTTCAGTGAGCTTTTCAAAAGTGGTGGGTGGGCGCCTGGGTGGCTCAGTCGGTTAAGCGTCCAACTTTGGCTCAGGTCATGATCTCATGGTTGGTGAGTTCCAGCCCCTCATTGGGCTCTGCACTGATAGCTGATGGTGGAGACTTCTTGGGATTCTCTCTTTCTTCCTCTCTCTCTGCCCCTCCTGCTCTCTCTCTCTCTCTCTCAAAATAAATAAATAAGGTTTAAAAAATATTTTAAAAAATTTTAATGTTTAATTATTTTCGACAGAGAGAGAGAGACAGAGAGACAGAGTGTGAGTGGGAGAGGGTCAGAGAGACAGGGAGACAGAGAATCCGAAGCAGGCTCCGGGCTCTGAGCTGTCAGCACAGAGCCCAACGCGGGGCTCGAACCCACGGACTGTGAGATCATGACCTGAGCTGAAGTTGGATGCTTAACCGACTGAGCCACCCAGGTGCCCCTAAAAAATATTTTAAAAATAGCCAAAAGTGGTGGCTTAAATATTTTCTTACTTTAAACACTGCTGAAGAACGGATAGAGGTCTGTCCTTGCCTCTATAATCTTGTTTAGATTTGAAATGTCTGACTCATCATGATGGTTTTATGCTATCATTAGCCAATATCTCAGCATAATACACACTTCGGGGAGATTAAGAGTGGCTGTAAATCCATTCTTCAAATCATCTCCTTGATTATTTCAATATTTGTGACTGATTATCCATCAGGTCTGATTAGATTGTCCCTGTTTTTCTTGTGGACGTGGCTGATGGAGGTTTTGTCTCAAGGATGGGAAAAGGGTCATCTCTGCCATTTTCTGGTTGTTCACTGGGCTTGCATGATTAGCCTTCTCTTCACTCTATAGTTTTCTTGCAGGAATCTTTTAAGGTCATTTTGTAAGAGTGGCTCCAGTTCAAGCTAGACAGTCTAGTTGGGCATATGTCACTGCATCACATGCAGGAAGAAATGAGTGAATGAGAACCCCATGTCACCTCTTCCAGGGTCGCTCACGATACATTGTGCATTGCTTCCAACCTAGGACAGTCTGATGTGTTGAAAAAGCAAGAGTTGCAACTTTAATTGTGGAGCAAATAGCCTAAAACAAGTCTTCATTTTGCAAGATAAACATTGAATTTCTAACATTTCTTTCCATCCCTTAGTAGATTGTTGTAACTAGTTTTAAGTTACCTGTACCCTACTTTGGAGACCAACTGCTCTAAACATGAGACCAAAGTAACTTTTTAGGACAAAGATAGCAAACAAGTCTGATATATATTTGTTGTTTGAAAAGAAAAAAAACGAAACCTCCCTAAAGGCGTGCCCTATAGCCCTGTTTGACAAATGCATTATTTAATAGTCTTATTGGAAACCTAAATTTTACAACAAAATAATCTAAGTAGATAAGGGAAGCTTGTGACCCTATGGAGGATGAATCCATTGTGTAAAACCAATGGTCAGTCCCTAACTGTGTTTCATAATTTTGGAATTTATTTTTTAACCCCAGACAAGGAGGGCTGAATTAATCACACTTCGTGGCTCAGGACACTTTATCATCATTGTTTGTGCAAGATCCCACGCTGGTTTCTAATTTTCATTATTCATTCCTTTTGATAGGCATTTCCCACTTCCAGTTCCTTCCTTCAAAGGCAATCGTTGCCTGTTTTGGATCTGTATCTGTATCTGTCTTTTTGTTTGTAAACAAACATATAATTTATAAAATATATAGTTCATGCGTAAACTATGTATAAGTGTGATTTATAAAACATGTGGTGTAGTTTGCATGGATGCCTTTTTAAAATTTGCATAAATGGTAATGTGCTTTACATCTAATTCTGTTTCCTTTTTTTACTCAACACGATGTTTTTGAGGTCTGTTCCTACTGCTGTGTGTACATCTGGCGTGTGGGTCCCTCACAGCTGCACAGGATTCCACAGTGCATATCCGTCTTATGGTGTATGTTGCTTCATCTGGAAACGGATGCCTAGATCGCCCCACTTCCCGGACTCTGTAACAAACTGAGATGAATGTCCATATATTCATCCCGTTCTGGGACATCTATGAGAACGTGCTATAGACGGAAGGTTTGTGTTCTGAAATTTACATGTTCAGATCCTAATCCCAATGTGATTAGGGGTTAGGATCCGACCTGGTCATGATCTGATCACATCCACCTCCAGAGGGGGGTGATTAGATCACGAGAGCAGAGCCCTTATGAATGGAATAAGTGCCCTTATGAAAGAGACCCCATAGAACCCTTCTGCCTTGTGAGGACACAGGGAGAAGACAGCCATCCATGAACCAGGAAGTGGGCTCTCCCCAGGCACTGAACCAGCTAGCGCCTTGATCTTGGACTTCCCAGCCTCCTGAGCTGTGAGAAATAAATTTTTGTTGTTTATAAGCCACCCAGTTTATGGTGCTCTGTTATAGCAGTACAATGGACTAAGACGGAACTACTCAGGGGCTGCATTGCTGGGTCATAAAGTATCCATATACATACGCGGAATAACAACGATCAGGTTGTTTGCCACATGGCCGTGCCGGTTTACAGTAAACAGTTAACCCCCTGCAGCCTCCCGTCTGGCTTTTCAGTTTTTCCCAGTCCAACAGGTGTGATGTGATATTTTCTTGTTTAATTTCCATTTTTCTGATAGTAATGCATTTGAATATCCTATCCATATGCTCGTCAGTCCTTTTAGATCTCCTCTTCTAGCCTTGGCACGCACATCATTTTTCTGTTGGACTTCGTTGTCCTAGGCTTGCCGATTTGCAGGAGCTCCTTACGTATTCCAAGCGTTAGTCCTTTGTTTTGGAACATGTTTTAGACACACCTTCACAAGTATCTTGTCCCAATCTGTCTCCACTCTGTGGAGTGTCTGTGCGGCATAGTAGTTAAGAAATGTGGCTCTAGGGGTGCCTGGTAGAGTGTTGGTGGAGTGTGTGACCCTTGATCTGGGGTCGTGAGTTCAAGGCCCATGTTGGGTATAGGGCTTACTTAAAAAAGGAAAAGAATGTGACTCCAGATGTTTGCATCTAGACAGCCTGGGTTTGCCTTCTGGCCATGCTCATTAACCTATGTGATCCTGGGCCAGTTAACGTCTGCACAGCTCAGCATCTTGTCTGCAAAATGGGGATAATAACAGTACCCACTTCATAGGGCAGCTAAGAACATTGACTCAGTCAGTATTTTAAAGCACCGAGGCACACGGTGTGCAGTGTATGAGTATTTGCTACATAAGCACAAAATATTTCCTTTGTTCCGGAGTTCTTGGTTGACCAGAGCTCCTTAATTGCGATACAATCGTATTCAGTAATATTTGAATTTATGTTTTGTGCTTTCGGGATTCTGTGTAAGTTATTCTCCCTTCCTAGCATGCCAGGTTTTTCTCCTACATCATCTTCTCTAAAACTTACAGTCTTACCTTCCACGTTGGGGTGGAAGGGTTTCATATGGGTTTAGGAAAGCATGGCATGCTGGGAGTCAGTTTTCGTAAGCCCATCCCGGGATGTCCTGGCCTCCGTGGGTGCGGTCGTCCTTTATTGTAGCCTCAAACACTCTGTCATGTTTGTTGTCATTACTGCTGTTGAGCTGTTAGTGCGCAGATTTATCAGCGGAGCTTTAGAGAAGGTGGTTATGTCTAGTAGATTATGTTCCCCCCACTCCGCTCTTCTCTTCCAATACAGATTTAGCTGTGTCTAGATCTTATTCTTTCATAAACATTTTAGAATGTGTTTATTAAATTCTCAGGAGGATCAGCTATCACTTTCATTGGCATAGCCTTGAATTTATACGTTTATTTGGGAGAAAACAGGTACCTTTAAAATATGATGGGAACCTACCTGAGATCATGGAATGTCACCCTATTTAGTCAGCTCTTTTAAAATGTCCTTTAAAAGAGTTTGTTTTCCACGGAGGGCAATTTTTATGAACTCTGGTTTCTTTTTTTTTTTTTTACATTTTATATATTTTTGATAGAGAGACAGAGCACAAGTAGGGGAGGGGCAGAGAGAGACGGAGACACAGAATCCGAAGCAGGCTCCAGGCTCTGAGCTGTCAGCACAGAACCCAAGGCGGGGCTTGAACTCACAAACCACGAGATCATGACCTGAGCCGAAGTCAGACGCTTAACTGAATGAGCCACCCAGGCGCCCCCCGTTTGGTTTCTGAATATAGATGATTCCATTGTTGGTAAATAATGGTATTTTTTAATCTTTTCCCTTCCAAATTTTATGTGCTTCCTCTTTTATTTTTTTAATGTTTATTTATTTTTGAGAAAAATAGAGTGTGAGCAGGAGAGGGGCAGAGAAAGGGAGACAGAGGATCTCAAGTAAGCTCCACACTCTCTGTGCAGAGCCTGACATGGGACTCGAATCCACAAACTGTGAGATCATGACCCGAGCCGAAATCAGGAGTCAGATGCTTAATGGACTGAGCCACCTAGGTGCCCCTTTGTTCTTTCTCTTAAAAAAAAAAAAAATTCCTGGGGCACCTGGGTGGCTCAGTCTGTTAAGCGTCCAACTTCAGCTCAGGTCATGATCTCACGGTCCGTGAGTTCGAGCCCCGCGTTGGGCTCTGTGCTGACAGCTCAGAGCCTGGAGCCTGCTTCGGATTCTGTTGTCTCTCTCTCTCTCACTGCCCCTCCCCTGCTCATGCTCTGTCTCAAAAATAAGTAAGCATTAAAGAAAAAAAATTAAAAAAGATTTCCTGTTGGCTGAGACCTCTAGGACTGTATTAAAGAATGGTGGTGATGGGAAAGCATTGTCTTACTTTCAATCTTAATGGGAGCAAGGATAAAGCTTTTCCCTTCAGCATAAAATTTGCTATAAGTTTTCTGGTATATAACTTTTTCTAAAGTTAAGGCATTTCCTTTCAATTTGTAATTTGTTCAGTCTGTTAAGGGCTCTTTAAAAAAATATATGGATTGAACTTTATCAACTGTTTCTGCAAAAATTGAGATAATCATAGAATTGTTCTTTTTGTTCTAGTAAAGTTAAACTAAGGGTTGATGGAAGGAGGTGGATGGGAATGGGGTGGATGGGGTATGGGTACTGAGAGGGGCACTTTTTGGGATGAGCACTGGGTGTTACATGTAAGTGATGAATCACTGAATTCTACTCCTGAAACCAATATTGCACTACATGTTAACTAACTAGAATTTAAATAATAATTTAAAAAAAGCTACATTGACTGGTCTTTTTTTTTTTTTTAACGTTGAACCATTTAATGGCTTCCACAGATACATCCTAATTAGTTATAATTTTTCTTAATATGCTGTTTGAGTCAGATTTTGAAACATATTATCTATGCCTTGAAAACTTGGTAGAACTTACTCTAAAGCAGTCTGTGACGGCTTTATAGATTTTGATATGTAGTGTTTTCATTGTTAGTTCACTGCTGAGTATTTTACAATTTCTCTTTTAATTTTATTTTTAATCTCAGCGTTATTTTTTAGTATATGGGATTTTATTTTATTTTTTAATCTTTCTTTTTGAGAGAGAGAGAGAGACAGAGTGTGAGCAGGGGAGGAAGAGAGAGAGAGGGAGACACAGAATCTGAAGCAGGCTTCAGGCTCCGAGCTGTCAGCACGGAGCCCAATGTGGGGCTCGAACCCACGAACCGTGAGATCATGACCTGAGCCCAAGTCTGATGCCTAACTGACTGAGCCACCCGGGTGACCCTAGTATACGGGATTTTAAGACATACTCATTTGATATTGATTTCTAATTTTATTGTTACATGATCAGAAAATATATTGTATATAAGTATGTATTTTAAATATATTATAATATAATAGGATTTTAAATTATGTTAATCAATTCTATTATTTAACATAATATATTCTATTTATATATTCTTTTATATTCCTTTTGTATATATAAATATATATTAGTTATTAAATATACATATTCCTTAAAACCCAACAAGGTACATGGTCACTCTTTATAGACACCACAGAGGGGGCGCCTGGGTGGCTCAGTCGGTTGAGCGTCCAAGTTCAGCTCAGGTCACGATCTCACAGTTCGTGAGTTCGAGCCCCGCGTCAGGCTCTGGGCTGATGGCTCAGAGCCTGGAGCCTGCTTCCGATTCTGTGTCCCCCTCTCTCTCTGCCCCTCCCCCATTCATGCTCTGTCTCTCTCTGTCTCAAAAATAAACATTAAAAAAAAAAAAATTTAGACACCACAGAGCCCACGACCCTGGGATCACGACCTGAGCCGAATTCAAGAGGTCGATGCTCAACCACCTGAGCCACTGAGGTGCCCCCGGATTCTATTTTTGGCAAATTGTTGAGATTGTTGTCCTGGTGTTTGGATTTGACTCCTATTTGCCTGGTATATCTTTTCCCACCTTTTATTTTCATCCTTTCTTTTGAAAAAAAAAAAAAAATCTTTTCGTTTTCCGTTCCCAATGACTGTGTTTTAAAGGTGAGGACGTTTGCATTGGGTGCTCTTTAAGTGGAGAGTCTATGGTACCTGTGAAGCAGAGATTATTTAGGGCAGCAGGGACTTTCTCTAAGGGCGGACCTGCCCTGCTCTCTCTCTCTCTCCCCCTGTCTTTCTATCTCCCTGGCTGCAGAGTGTGTCTGGTGGTGTGGTTTTCTGGAGTCACACAGAAACTAAAGGCCTCATCTCTCAGCCGTGGGCCTCCCAAGCCAGAGAAGTCGGAGTTGAGCTGGAGTCAGCGATGCTCCCACCCAGACACCGGTTGACGTTTATTTGCAGCAGGATCCCAGTCCTGGATGAAGAGGCCGGAGAGGAGGCAGGAAGGTTCACTGCAGAGCCTAAACGATGCTCTCTGGGCTCTCGCCTATGCTGGGGTGACCTGGGATACATGGTCACCTCTGGGAACCTTTGATTTCCCCCCACATTTAAAAGGTGAAAAAAAATCAGCCTTGGTCTCTTCCCATTCCTCCCGACTCTGGTTTAAACTGATCTGTTAAAAATTCTTTTGTCCCAGCCCAATGATGCAGGTTTTTTTTTCTTTCCTTTTAAAAAATTTTTTGATTGTTTATTTTTGAGACAGAGAGAGAGAGAGAGAGAGAGAGAGAGAGACAGTGCAGGCAGGGGAGAGGCAGACATAGAATCCGAAGCAGACTCCAGGCTGTCAGCACAGAGCCTGACGCGGGGTTCGAACCCACGAACCGTGAGATCCTGACCTGAGCCGAAGTCAGATGCTAAACTGACTGAGCCACCCAGGCGCCCCGGTATTTTATGAACATTAATCATCCGGAGAGGAGCTGGTTTATTGATGGTTCTTGGAATTTGCTTCATGTCTTGAGTTCCTCTTTGTGCCCCTAACCTGTAGCCACTTAGATTGGGCTGGCGTTCGAGAATGATTGGACACAGCTGGAAAGGCTGATTAATCACTCCTTTGCTCCTGAGGTTTGATCTGAAAGCGCATCGGGAGCACTGACCTCCGGAGGCTGGGGTGAGGAGCTCCGTACCGCTGGGTGCCCGGGGCCTTGTGCACTTGGCCTCCTTAAGTCCTTGAAGCAAACTGACTAAAGCCTGGTGTTCTTGTGCCCACTCTTTGTCCCTGAAGAGTGAACAGTTTGACGCCTCCCTGAGCTTTGTGAAGCTGGAGCTTCGGTGACCAATCAAAGGACTTAGGGACTTGCCTTCTGAGCGGAGTCAGCTGGGGACAGAGGCAGAGTTTGGGGTCACCATTTGGCTGGTACGGCTCAGGCACAAGCCCTGATGTCTGTGCTGGCACGGGGCATTTGCCCTGTGATTTAGACACAAAAGGTGAGAGAATGTCACCAATTCGGGAAAGCCCTACTTCTGGCCACACTGTGTTCTCTCTCATGTTTTTGACTACTCTGTTGGCTGATCTATCTGATGGGGTCATGGTACTGACTTCATGGGTTGTTGAGAGGTTAAATGCACCCTCACCCCAGACTTGTGCACCCAGGAAAGAGTGCGGATGAAAGTCTCCTCTCCCGGGGCACTTGGGTGACTCAGTCAATTGAGCATCCGACTTTGGCTCAGGGCATGATCTCGTGGTTTGTGAGCTCAAGCCCCACACTGGGCTCACTGCTGTCAGCATAAAGCCCCTTTGGATCCTCTGTCTGTCTCCTCTGTCTCTCTCTTCCTCTCCCCTGCTTGTGCTCTCTCAAAAAACCAAAAAAGTCTCCTTTCCCCCAGCCCTGACCTGACTCTACTTTGCATCGTGATGGCCTTAGGTCCACGTGACGAACACCTTAATTTCACGCCCCTGCAGATGGCATTTTGAGCCCGGGAGCTCACACACCTACAGGGTGTTCTGTCCTTTGGAAGATAGACCCAGGGGAGAGGTCTGTGTGGCTCTGGGAGATGACCCAGGTTGAGGCAGGAGCTTCTGGAGCCTGGCCTAGAAGGCGAGGTGGTCCCCTGGCCCCAGACTCTTCGCACCACGGGGAGGGGAGTGGCCACATGAGAGCCTGAGCGGACAAGAGCCCTTTCAAGTGGGACACCCAGGGGCACTGGAGTGGCTCAGGTCTAAGGGTGGTGCTGTGACAAACCAGACCCCATGAGGACACTTTCTGAGGCCAGGAAAAACCTAACTCTCTCAAAGTAGCTTAAGGAAAAGAGGGACTTATTTGTCTCAGTTGGGACAGGCACAGATGGAGTGGCATTCCTTGGGCATGATTGGATCTAAGGACTGGAAGAGCGAGGTCGGGACATCTCTCTTTCCTCTTGTCCTTTCTCAGCTCTGGGGTACCAGCGGGGGGACTCAGGCTCCTTGTACAGAGGGGCCTGTTCCTCGTACAGCAGAAGAGGGACCCACAGATCACATCCGTGTAAGAGTGTTAGCAACGCCACAACAAAAGAAAGACTTTTTATTGTGCGCATTGCAAATACCAGGCCACACGGCCGTCCCTGGGCCAGTCATGGTGTCCAAGCCGAAGGTATTAGGATGGGCCGGGCGGGGGCAAGTCTAGGGGTGGGATATTGTAATGGGTGGAAGCATTTGGTGAGAGGGAGGAGTACTTCTCCAATGGAAGGAGGTGCTGTGAGGAGAAGACTGTGTGTGGTGAGCAGAGGAGGCTGGACAGACAAAACAACACGTGTACCCCTCCTCACCTCCCCCGGCCCTGCCGCGTGCAAATCTGCTCAGCCTGGAGGAGAAGGCAGGTCAACCCTCCATTCTTCCCGTTTTCTCCTTGGAAGGTATTTGTCACGTATGGTTCTCGTGCAAAGGAGTCACTAAAATGTCCGTATCTGTCTTTACCCCCAATAGAGGTTTGATGCTTTTTTCCCAATTCTCCACAAAGGTGGGAGCCTAATAATATATGAGAATATAGGAAAATGCTGAACCTATGGGTTTGAACTCTGATCTGGCTCCCTCTCCCCCCCCCCACCAACTCCCCTACCCCCATGGTTTCCCTCTCTCCTCCCCTTTTATCCTCCCTTCCTCCCCCCTCCCTTTCTGTCCCTGTCTCTCCCCCTTTACCCCCATTCCCAGTAGGTTTCTGTCATTTCTTGTTCATCAGCTGGATTCACATGTGAGCAGATGTTTGATCACTGACTTTGTCTTGCCAGCTAGCAAGTTCAATACGGCGGGCTTGTAAAAAGCCCCCCAGATGCAAAGCAAAGGTGGAATTGTCTTTGATTCATCTGCTTGTTTGCCGCAGCACTGCTTTAAGAGCATTTTCTCTCTTGAAGCTGCAGGCTTTATTTTTCTTGATGTATAAGTTTAAGGGATTTCCTCTACCCACATCCAACATAGGGCCTTAAGCCTCCAATCCAATTACTTCCTGATTGGATTTGCATGCTTCTTCCTCAATTAGTAAATGAGCTTTCATTTCATCCACGGGGCATGTCCTTGGCTCTTTGTGTGTGTGTGTGTGTGTGTGTGTGTGTGTGTGTGTGTGTGTTTAATTTTCTTTTTAATGTTTATTTATTTTTTGAGAGAGGGAGACAGAGCGTGAGCGGGGGAGGGGCAGAGAGAGAGGAAGACAGAATCCAAAGCAGGCTCCAGGCTCTAAGCTGTCGGCACAGAGCCCGACACGGGGCTCGAACCCACAAACCGTGAGATCATGACCTGAGCCGAAGTTGGACACTTAACCGACTGAGCCATCCAAGTACCCTGTCTCTTTTTTTTGAAAGCAGCCCTGAAGTCCTCTGTTTTCCTCTGTATTAAAGCCGAGCCTATAATTTAAAGCCCGTTTCAGCCATCCATGGACAAGGTGCTCCCTCCTGGTATGTGGGTGTCAGCCCCCATGACACGAGATGCTGGAGGAAGCTAGTGCGGGGTCAGTGTAGGGATGGTGTGACCTCCACAGTGGAGCCAGTGGGCGCCACTGAAGCTTGAAGGACATAGTTTAGGACTGAGAAGAAAAAAGAAAGGCAGTTAAATATATGAAGCTGACACAACCTGGAAATATTAATCCGCAGGTCCAGAGTCACAGATATCAGAAGTGCGGGGGGACATCAGGGGTGTCTTTTGGTAATTTTACTAAGATACTCCGTTTGGAATATTCCTAGAATCATCAAATGCCATGCAGGGCACCATCTAGCTGAGTGGTTTACCAGCTCTGCTGACCTGGAAAGTCGCTTGTGCCTGGGAAGGCGAGGAGCTCCTTCCCCGTCCATGGTGTCCGCCAAAAATGTTCCCACACAATTCCGTAAGCCCTCTACAGTTCTCACTTTTGGACTAGGTGAAGAGAATTGAAACTCGCTCAAGAATGACAGCTTGGTGGCGGCCCGACTACCCTCTGAGGCTCTTTCTACTTATACCGGGTCAATTTGCACAGAGCGGGGGGCCCTGAGCGAGGCAGAGGGGCCAAGGAGAAACGTCCTCACTTTGTTCCTCAGTTGGCGTTGGAGGACTGAATGTATGCTCACGCGTGTGCTCCTTCCACACACCACGCGCTCATCCATCCACACACACAATCACCTTGCTCTGAGGATCTTTCTGCATTGCCTCTGACGCTTTAGCCCTCCCCAAAGTGGCCTTGAAGCACAAAGGCTCCTTGCCTCAAACCACAGATCGGGACACGGGATTTGTTATCCCTATTCCTTTCACCGTTGGACAAGTAACTTGGAGATTATAGTGAGCCCTTTTCTTTTTAAAAAAAAAAACCCAACAGAATGGTATTTATAGGCTCGCTAGACCATGAGCTTCTTTAGGGCTGGATCTCGTCATCCTCACATTTGTGTTTCCAGGGGCCACCAGAGTGGCTACCACACCACATGAGAGTGACGTGCTGAATGAATGGATGCGTGCTGAATGAGTGGGGGATGAGCAGACCTCAGGGGGTACTGATGGGCCATACAGTTCCTATCACCATTGACCCCATGAGGTCACAGTGACATAGAGCATTGTCTGAAGTAATGAGCACAGAGATCTTAGAGGTAATGTTGAGTAAGCTACCATGAGGTGTGAACACAGTCTGTTTGGAGTTATGAGTACGCGGCGACTCATAGATTAGACCAAACAGTCCCAGGAAGTTTGCTACTCATCTACTTTGATATTAACCTCGATGAAGCACGTTGTAGATCCTTGGCTAACCAGAACTTAACAGACTAGACCCTTGAGGTGAATGAGGTTTTCCTTCCTGCGTTCAACTT
Organism: Neofelis nebulosa; assembly: GCF_028018385.1. NCBI lineage: Eukaryota > Metazoa > Chordata > Mammalia > Carnivora > Felidae > Neofelis > Neofelis nebulosa. The sequence continues at coordinate 685,948 of NC_080794.1, read as the reverse complement.
TCGGGAGAAGGTATTAGTCGGTTTTTTGCCGAGATAACAAAAGCCCCACATCGCTCAGTGATTTTCTTCTCTTCCACGTGGTTGGCAGGGCAGCGGCGTGGCTTTGCTCCAGGTCAGGTCAAGTCCGGGGACTCCTGGGTGAAGACGACTGGCCTCCTCCCAGTGGTCTGGGCAGGGGCCAAGCAAACCCTTGGGAACGTTCGAAGCTTTGCCTGGTCTTGGCACAGTACGGTCGTGCACATTCTCATTTCATTGGCAAGTGTCACATTCAAGCCCAGCATTTTGGGGCCGGTGTGTATGTGTGTGTGTGTGTGTGTGTGTTTTCTTGATTCTAAGATATCAATTCTAAGATACATCTTGCCCAATTAATAGCCTTTTGCAAACTAAAAGAAGTACTTTCAGTGGAAAGATGAATCCATTTCAGAAATAATAAAATGCGATAAAAGCACATTTTTAAATTGTGAAAATATAAATGTCATTCCCGAAGTGGAACCATACTGTACCTACTATTTTATAACACTTAAAATTTGTATTGTAGCCACCTCTCTTTTCCCTTAATGCAATTCTACAACATAATTTTAGATGACTGTAATCACTAACTTAAACCACTATATGGATAAACATTAAATATATGGCTAATTCTCTGTGTTAAAAAATTAAATTATTTTTCACAGTTTATTCTGCAACGAATTTTTTGGTCACTAGTATATGGGCATACTTATGATAATTTTCTTAGGATAATATTGTAACGTTGTTAATGATTGTTAAATGTTAATGATTTTCTTGGAGTTTTTGTTTGTTGTTTTTAGTGGTCACCCTAGGGCCTAGCACATAGCTCTTTACTCATCAGAATGTATTCTGGATCTATTAACTACATATGACTTACTAACTTGATCCCAGTGAGATACAGAAACACTACTCCTGCATAATTCTATTGTCTCGGGGCGCCTGAGTGGTTCAGTTGGTTAAGCGTCCGACTCTTGATTTCAGCTCACGTTGTGATCTCACAGTTTGTGAGTTTGAGCCCCCGCATCCGTGTCCGTGCTGTCGGTATGGAGCTTGCTTGGGATTCTCTCTCTCTCCCTCTTTCTCTGCCCCTTCCCATGCTCTGTCTCTCTCTTTCTCAAAATAAGTAAATAAACTTAAAAAAAAGTCTATTTCTCATTCCCATTTCTATACTACTATTGTGATACACATTAATCTATATATGTTACAAACCTAATAATACATTGTTACAATTACTACTTTATGTACTTTATACCTTTTAGAGAAGTTAGCAAAAGAAATAAAAGGAATTATAAAGTACAAATTTATGGAGTTGGTTATATTAATCCTCTTTACCATATCCTTCTGTTCATTTGATCTTGAGGACTTGTGTTACCGCCTGGTGCCATTTCCTTACTCGACTACAAGTTTGTGCCCACCCACCTCCTTTGTGATGTTATTTTCAAATATATTACATTTCTGTATGTTACAGGTTTCACAGTACATTATATGTATTACATATACATACACAACTGTTTCTATAATCAGTTCAGAGAAGAAAATAGAATGTGCATTTAAAATATCTCTTATGATTATGTAATTACCTTTATTGGTACGCTTTCTTTTTCATGAGGATTTGAATTACCATCTGGAGTCCCTTGCTTTCAACCTAAGGAACTTCCTTTAGTATTTCTAGTAAGGTGGGTTTCCTAGCAATGGATCCTCTGTTTCCGTTTATCTGGGAATGTCCTTATTTCATCTTTGGTTTTTGAAAAATAGTTTTGCTGGATATAGAATCCTTGATCACTCTTCCCCTCCCCCTGCAACACTTTAAATATGGCGTCCAACTGCACCTGGCCTCCATGGTTTCTCATGCAAAGTCAGCTGTTAATCTTCCTGGGACGCTTTGTATATGAGGAGTCACGTGTTCTCACTGCTTCAAGATTTTCTCATTGCCCAATTATTCTACTCACAATAGATTCCAGAGAGATAGAAGGCACAATACTTAGTGTGATAGTTGTTACTTCCAACGGATTTTACATGTAGAATTTTATATAAATTATAATTTGCATATATAACTTAACCTCTGCTACATTTAATAGATGATTGCACTTTGCTATCTAATTTAATTCTCGTAACAACTGCAGGAGGTTACAATCGTAATTTTACTGATATGGAAACTGAGGCCCAGGGAAATGATGAAATGTACCAGTATCACAGAGCAACTAAGGATTCTTCCTTCCCTCTGTCCTTCTTTTTCTTCTCTTGAGATCTAGAGTAACAAGAAAGAACAATAAGACTGTAAGTTCATGTGAACATCGGGTGGGGAGAAAGGATTGGAATGGAAGGGAGATACCCTTAGTGATATATCAGTGAATGAAATGAAGACCTGCTCTGATGGAAGTTTCACATTAGCTGGGGAGACGGCCACACCATGGAAAATCTGGCCCCTGGGTGGGCAGCTCAGTGGCCGCTGCCCTGGGCTCAGATGTTCTGTAGGTCCATAGTAACCTTATCTTGACTCTTGCCTTCTCCTTCTACCATGCCTCCTTGTCCTTGCCTGTGGAATGCTTCTCCACTTTCCCCTTCCTTTCTCCATCCCTCCCTCTCTCTTCCTTTCCTTGCCTCCCTCCCCTCCCCTCCCTTCCCCTTCCTTTCCCTTCCCTTCCCTTCCCTTCCCTTCCTTCCTTCCTTCCTTCCTTCCTTCCTTCCTTCCTTCCTTCCTTCCCCAACTGGACTTCAAACACATAGTGTCCTCACTTGGATTTCTTCCATGACCTTCTTGCTGGCCCCTGGTCCTGTCTTTATGGTCACAGCCTGGCCTCTACTACAGAACCTATTGTGAGGCCCTACTGCCATATTTTCCAAGGCCAGTCTCCCATGGTAGGTCTTCAAGATGGTCCATAATCACCCTTCCCAACATATTTGACCTCATATCCTTTCCTCTGCAAGTAGACTCCTGCTGACTAACAAGGGTGCCCTTCCCTCTGTCCCCCACACAGATCATAGGTTTGTTCAACCCCATCTTCCCTTTTGCCTTTTTGAAAAACACAGTTAGTTCCTCCTTCCTCCTGCTTACCCTAATGTGTAAAATTGTAATTTTGAGCTTCAAGGTTAAAGAGATCTGTGTTAAAGTTATGTAATTACCACTTGGCTGGCTGTGTGTGACTTTTTTTTAACCTTGAAAGTCAGAGTTACCTCATATAATATGAAAATATTAATATAAATTTCCATGTGTTGACAGAAGAGTGACATGGTGGAGAGTCACATGCAAAGCACCTTGCACAGGCCAATGAGAAGGACTCCTGGTTATGGTCATTGTTACCAACCATTCTTTAAAGTCCATCCCCGATCTACCTTCTTCACAAAGCTTCTTTGACTTCTCTAGCTGCATAACAATCAAGTCCTAGTGCACTGTGGGCACCAGATTTGACCCTGAATTTTTTTCCACGTGGTGGATGTATTAGACATATCTTCCACACTAGACTGCACACTTTTGGGGACACAGACGGTGGTTTTTCTTCATATGCCTTTTGTCTGTCCACAGCACTTGTGGAATCTTCTGTTCAGAGCTAAGGGAAACATGGGGTGGTTTCTGCATCCACTATAAGTCCATGTCTTCTGAATCTAGGCTACAATGAGCCTGTAACCTGCACGCAATTTCAGCTGGGGTCTCCCTCCTTGCTGCAACCTGGGAAGACATCAAGCCTGGGTTTGAGCAGAGTTGGCCCGTGGCCAGTGGAGGGGTTGGGCAAGGGCCTACATGCCCAGCAGCTTCATGGCTATGGTCCCCAGGGGCCAGTGAGTCTCCTGCTTTGTACACCCTGTGGAATCTTCATGGGCAACATATTGAAATTGGAAGAAGGGTTTTTACATGAAACAGTCATGAGTTCTATTGAATGAGAAGACTTTGAGAAGCAAGCTAGGGAGATTTTGGGAACCAACTTCTTGACAAGGTTATTATAGACTATTTTTCACCACTAAATTAAGATTGGTTAGCAAGGCACTGGCCCTATATTGGTGAACACAAGGGAACAGGGCCCTACCTCTGCCTTTCTGCACTGGACTGAGGCTGTCTTTGATGCTGAGCACCGTGGAGGTGCATCTGTGTTGGACTGGCTGCTTGTAGTAGGAATATTCCTAAAAAATGATGTGTATGTATTTTTTATAAATATTTCACCTTTGGCTGACAGAATTGTTGCATTTCTAATTGATCATCAAATACCCCAAATACTTCATTTTTTAGTTTCCTAAGTGGTAAATTGTCCATAAATGTGCTCTCTGTTTAAAGCAATAAGCTATTTTAAGTGAATCCTTTTGTAAAGCACAAAATCCCATTTTAGTGAGGAAAAATCTCTCCCCAATTGATCTAATAAATGGCATTTATCTTGCTGTATATAGTCACTAATGTACTAGAATTAGCTCATGTCTGAATGGCTCTTGAAGACCACACATGTGGGCAGAGCAGTGTAGTGGAGAAGAAGGGAGATCGGAGGTGAACAGAGCACCCGGTGTTCCCACTCTCACATAATCCATTCAGAGTCCTGTGAGCTGGTGTTATTGTCCATATTTAGAAAGGGAGAAAGTGAGGCTCAGGAGGGGTCCATGACCAAAGTTGTAGGCAGGCACGGGCAGGGCCAGAACCCAGTCCAAGGGCACTTCACCACCTGGCTCAGAGGGACCTCCCAGAGCTCACGGTCCTCTGGTGCCTCAGCTTTTCAATGGGAAGCAACCTGGGCAAGTGATTTAGGCTCTGGGTTTTGAAGCCACTCTTACCTGCAGTTCTTTGAAACTAATCTCAGGGTTAAGCCCCCTTATTCTTAAGAAAGGAGATGGGTTGTCATGAGATGCAGTTTTTCTGGGTGGTTCCACTGTGGTCGTGCAGAATGGTGGAGAAAAATGGGGGCTCAGTGTTTCTCTCCTAACTTTCCCAATACCTGGGGGCTCTGGCAAGTCACTTTTTCTTTAGCCTCTCTTCTCCAGGATGAAGGTCATCCTCTAAGACCACCAAATTATTTAAGACAGCAAATAGCTCAGTTGCCCTATTTTGACCAATAACTGGGGTTAACATTTTTAATGGCCAGAGATTTTTCACATCTTATAGATAATTTGGAGCCACAAAAATAAAATTCAATTTAACACATACCAATACATGAAAAAAATGATGAAGTTGGAAGAGCCTTTCTATTTTCAAAGCGCTAAGTGGACAAAACTTTTCTTTAACATTCCTTTAATTGGTGATCTACCTAAATGCATATATTTTGTTTCTAAAATTAGAATTAAGTTTTTCTTCAACTATGTTTTTCTAAATTTTTTAAATGTTTATTATTTTTGAGAGAGAGAGAGAGAGAGACAGACAGACAGAGCATGAGTGGGAGAGAGGCGCACTATCCAAAGTGGGCTCCAAGCTCCGAGCTGTCAGCACAGAGCCCTATGTGGGCCCACAGACTCTGAGATCATGACCTGAGCTGAAGTCAGATGCTTAACTGACTGAGCCACCCAGGCGCCCCCAAATATTTTTCATTAGAGATAATTTATCTGGCATTAAACTATTGCATGAAGTGTATGTGAGTTAATTTATTTAATAAAAACAACCACAGCTAGCCTGGATCTTCCCAAACTATGCTCTGTGAAACTCTAATATCCTGAGATGTTAACAAAGCATTCTTTGAAGAAACTGTTTTATAACTAAAGCATTCAGAAAATACTGAGTCAAACAAAGTAAAATACAGTTAAAAACATGCAGGACAGCTTCTGAGATTAAAATATGTTAATACATTTTTGTAGTAATTGTCTATCACCATGTACCAAATTGCCTTAAAACTTAGTGACTGAGAACAGCAAATGTCGAATGGTGCCCAAAATTTCCGTGGGTCAGGAGTTTGTGGGCAACTTGGCTGGGTGGTTCTGGCTCAGGGTCTGTCATGAAGTGGCAGTTAAGATGTTGGGTGGGACTGCATCATCTGCAGGCTCGACTGGGGATGGAGGAGCCACTTCCAAGATGCCTCACTCACCTGACTGGCAAGTTGGTGTTGGTTATTGGTGGGAGCTCTCAGTTCTTCTCTAGGTATCTCTCCCCACAGCGCTGTTTGTGTGTCCTCATGGCATGGGGGCCACCTTCTCCCAGACAATCTGCCAGACAAGAAGGTGATCTTTGGGAGCCATCTGGCGGCTGGTTCCCGTGACATTACACGATCTTAGGTAGAGATCACGGTACATAGTTTTCCTCAAACTTGCTTTACCACAGATAATCACAAAATCCCCCCCCCCGCCTTTTTTTTTTTAGGGAATTCTGATTCCTGGGGTGTGTTGATATCTTACTATTCTACATGTTGTTCAGTTCAACCTAGCACGGGTTGAACTGCTGTCCACCACCCTGCATGATTGCCAGAAGACTCTTTTGCATCACGGTGTGTGCGTGCACGCATGAACCTGTGTGTGGGGTGTGTGGAGCCAGGATCATGCTATGAGGCTGGGTGGGGTGCACTGTGATGGCAAGGTGAAGTCTGGGTCTCTTTGTGTAGACCCCTGAGTTGAAGGAGCTCCTGGGCATTCAAACTGCACTCCTCCAGATGGGCCTTCCCTTGCTGCACATGCTGAGTTAGTGTTGTGCTCTGACCTCTTTCTTGCCATGGTCACAGAGTCCCTTGGAGTCTCTCTCTACTTCTCAGTCCCTTCCTCACCTTCTGCCTGGATCCTTTGTTCCCCTGCACACTAAAGCCATCTTCCAGGATTTTCTTTCACAAAACACCATGATGACCAAATCAGAAAGAGCCTTTAAAACAAGATTATGAGTCATTAGCAACAGAAGAAATCACTCCCCCCTTCTTTGCTGTCAAGAGACTCTACTCAGAAACACAGCTGCTTGTTGTGCACTTTCTGGGAAAGATTGTTCTCCCTCCTGCCCATCCCAGAATGTGTCACGTGTAAGGTGGGAAAAGAAAGACAAAAACAGCTTGAGATTTTATATCAAATTAGATTGAGTATTCATATCCTTCCATATTGGAGCATTGCTCCTATTGCACGCCTGTCTCCACCTGCATCGACACTGGGGCATAAACACAACCTTCCTAATAATAAGGCTTCATTGAAGTTCATTGCCCAAGAAACGATGTCTTTCCTGCTTCACGTTTGCAGTGATGCTCCCATCCACCTCCCAAGCGCCTCCGTCTGCGGAAGTTGCCTCACATTTTCATGCTACAAATTGGGCTCATTCATTTCACTTGTTCCTGGAAAAAGTGGGAGGTCATAGAATTAGCATCTGAAGGCTGTGATTCTGATTAACATACTGCTGCTAGAAGGTGAGGTTGTGATAATTAGCATCCCCAGGCGGCCAGGCAGAGGGACTGGAAACCACGTATGTTACTCCTTGTTTATCTGTTACCTTGCATGATGAATATGGGAAGGCCCATAAGCTGTCCACGATCTTTTTTTAAACAATTTTTTAAAAATGTTTTTATTTATTTTTGAGACAGAGAGAGACAGAGCCTGAGCAGGGGAGGGGCAGAGAGAGGGGGAGACACAGAACCTGAAGCAAGCTCCAGGCTCTGAGCTGTCAGCACAGAGCCTGACACGGGGCTCGAACTCACAAAGTGTGAGAACATGACCTGAGCCGAAGTCGGACGCTCAACCGACTGAGCCACCCAGGTGCCCCTGTCCATGATCTTAACTTACACAATCCTAGAGTGGGAGGAGAAATTCAGCTACGTTGGAGACGGCCATTACTGAAGGTATCAGGCAGTGGAGTATGAGCTCAACTTGTCTGGACACTTGGAGCATCTCTGAGAAGCAGAGCCAGGCAGGGTTAACAAGACTCTTTCTCTCTCCCTCTCTCTGTCTCTTCCCTCCCTGTGTGTGTGTGTGTGTGTGTGTGTCTTTGTCTCTCTCTGTCTCTCTCTTTTCCATCTCACAAGTGATTTACTTGTCCTTTTTTTTTGATATAAAACATTTTATTTTATTTTTTTAGAGTTTAACAGTATTATTTATTTATTTATTATTTTTTAAATATAATTTATTGTCAAATTGGTTTCCATACAACACCCAGTGCTCATCCCAACAGGTGCCCTCTTCAATGCCCGTCACCCACTTTCCCCTCTCCCCAACCCCCATCAACCCTCAGTTTGTTCTCAGTATTTAAGAGTCTCTTATGGTTTGCCTCCCTCCCTCTCTGTAACTTCTTTTTTTCCCCTTCCCCTCCTCCATGGTCTTCTGTTAAGTTTCTCAGGATTCACATATGAGTGAAAAAAATATGGTATCTGTCTTTCTCTGCTTATAGCAGCACTTACAACAATAGCCAACTGATGGAAAGAGCCTAAATGTCCATCAACTGACGAATGGATGAAGAAGATGTGGTTTATATACACAATGGAATACTACTTGGCAATGAGAAAGAATGAAATCTGGCCATTTGCAGCAACATTGGATGGCACGGGAGTGATTTACTTTTCCATCTACCTCACTTGAAGTGACCTCCTGGGCAAAGCTTCCTTATTGGAAGGAATCTCTTCCTTTGTATCATTTTCTTCCTTCTGTGAAGATCAGATGATCCACTCAGGATATCAGGTCAGAGGGAAAAAGGAAAGTGTTTCCTAGACAGGGACGTTCTGGAAATTTTCAGCTGTCCTTGATATGGAGGACTACTAGACTTCAAGTACACAAATTTTTTTTTCCCTACACAACTGCTGATTAAGCACCAGAGTTGTTATTACAGACAAAAAAAGGGGGGTTTCTAATTTTGGCAGGAGAGGATAAAGACTTAACCTCTTCAACAAAATGCTTATCAGGGAGTTTCAAACTCTTTTGTCAAGGACTTGTCTCCTCAACTGAAGAGGGCAGCCCTCCCTGCTTCTTCAGCAAATCTGCTGATATTTTCACTTGTTGATACATTCCCCCAAAATGCTGCACAATCATTTTTCCCTTAAACTGTCTCATGGAACTGCTTAGCATGTTTTTTCCTGAGTAAAGGATGACAAAACTGTGGCATGGAGACAAAAATGGATAAATCAATTGCTTTGAAGGAACTCTTCCTTGGCTTACTGCAGACCACTGTTCTATTTTGTCTCCATGAAAGCAGCTTCCCATAAAATCCAGTGAAAGTTGGACTGTAGATCAGCCAAACACTTAAGTAGCCTGCTCTGCTTCTAGAACTTGGCCTGTAAAAGAATGTCCCCACCACTAGTTTCGGGCAAATGGGATTTCAGTTATTGAGAGAAGGGTGTGTGTCTTCTTGGTAACATGAAGAGTTGTTGAATCTGGTTCGCTCTCAGATTTACTCTCTGACAACTAGCCAGACCCCAGGTAGATGGATGAATGGGGTGGGTTGGGGCAGAGTTCCCACATGGACAACTTGAGTCCTCTGGGCCAAGCGACTGTCTTCAGTCACCGATCCCCAGATCCTTTGCCATGAGCCTTCCACTGCATCATAGAGTGAATCTGGAGATCATTGCTGCCTCCTACCTGTGGAATGCTCTGGAATGGGATGATCAATATGGAGCCATCTCTGAGTAGAAGACTTAAGAGCCATTCGTGGGTACACCATCTCTCTTTTCCCTCTGCTGTAAGACCAGCATGTGCCAGGGAGGGGCTGCTCCTTCGCCTTCAATCCTGGATTCCTGGCAACCTGGAGCAGGCTGAAGCTGAAGCCAACCCTTTTGGCTCTGACATGAATGAGAATTAAGTCTTGGATGTTAGAAGCCACTAAACTTCTGGAGGTATCTGCTAGGGAAGTGTAAGCTTAAGGTGACTGATCAAGAGGTTAAGTCCATGTATATAATCAAGAGTTGATTCATGGAAAATCTGGGCAGGCTCATGTTTTGGGGCTGTAATTGAGATAGCAGGGTGAAGGATGAGACATCCAGAGAGTGGGAAGGCTTTAGGGCAGCTGCAGGGTGCAAGAGAGTTGGAAAGAACTGGAGAGGAGAGGAAAGGAACATTTTTTCTAGGTTTTTTTTTTTTTTTTTTTTTTTTTTTTTAATTTTTTTTTTTTTTTAACATTTATTTATTTTTGAGATAGAGAGAGACAGAGCATGAACGGGGGAGGGTCAGAGAGAGAGGGAGATACAGAATCTGAAACGGGCTCCAGGCTCTGAGCAGTCAGCACAGAGCCCGATGCGGGGCTCGAACTCACATACCGCGAGATCGTGACCTGAGCCGAAGTCGGACGCTTAACCAACTGAGCCACCCAGGCGCCCCATCTAGGTTTTAAGTCAAATGGCTTTAAAGCTCTTTGAGAGAAAAGATTCTACCAGAAGACTTTGCACAAAGGCTGCCGAGACTGAATTTCTAAAGACTCAGGTCCTTGCAGCAGTTTCCAGTGAGAGGTGATGGGAGGCCAGAGGGAGGAAGAGGAGAGAAATGAAAAGAAATAACACAGGGAAGTCTTCAGGGCATCAGCAAAATCTTCATTCAGACGTCCGGTGAATATTTCTCATCTTATCTGGTATTGCCACTGGGGTAGGTGCTGTGTAGTTCAGGAAGTGCATGATTATCGAGGGAGGCATGTCAGAGTTTCATGCAGAAGCACAAATTGTTTTCTCCTAGTTTTTGTTGGAGAAAAAAAACAGGAGCAGGAGGCAATCCCCGCTGAAAGAAATTTTGACTTGCATTGGGGTGTGTCATTTTTCCATGGGGCAACCAGAGGCTGCTGTGGAAAGCAGCCCAGCCTCTCCTTAATATGCTCAAGGCTGCTAGCCTTGACAGAGAAGGCCCTAGCTGCTAGAATCACAACTGAGCAGATTCTCCCAATTGGTTGAAATCTTTTTTACACTATACTTTTATGTTTGTTTGTTTCTGCAGAGAAGGGCAATTGATAAGAAAACCAGCTCATATTAGGCATTTAGTAAACAAAGAAAGGAAGAGTGATTTCCAGGTTCTCAGTTGTTCGAATAAGATCTCCAACATCAGTGTCCTTTACGCACCATTTTTTTGTAGTGTAACTTCTTTTTTTTAAGTTGTATTATTATTATTGTTGTTGTTGTTATTTTTGAGAGAGAACAAGTGGAGAAGAAGCAGAGAGAGAGAGAGAGAGAGAATTCCAAGCCCAATGTGAGGCTTGAACCCACAAAGAAAACTGTGAGATCATGACCTGAGCTGAAATCAAGAGTCAGATGCTCAACTGACTGAGTCACCCAGGTGCCTCTTGTAGTATAACTTCTTGGTTAAACAGGAGCTAATCTACTATTTTAAAATATAAAACAGGGGCGCCTGGGTGGCGCAGTCGGTTAAGCGTCCGACTTCAGCCAGGTCACGATCTCGCGGTCTGTGAGTTCGAGCCCCGCGTCAGGCTCTGGGCTGATGGCTCGGAGCCTGGAGCCTGTTTCCGATTCTGTGTCTCCCTCTCTCTCTGCCCCTCCCCCGTTCATGCTCTGTCTCTCTCTGTCCCAAAAGTAAATAAAAAAAAAAAAAAAAGTTGAAAAAAAAATATAAAACAGTGTAAGTGGGGTGGCCCTGGTTGAAGGGAGGTAGAATCCAGAGCCCTACCCCCTGGGACTAGACACCCTTTCCCCACCTCCAACTCCCTCTAGCTGGCAACTTCCTCTGGGCATGGCGGGAAACCCATTGCCCACCCCTTCACCCACCCAGGGCTCCTGGGCCATGTGGCACCACTCTCAATGACCAAAGGTCCTGTATCCTAGACTTAATCCACTAGGAAAGTGAACTACAGATTCACACCTGTGGGAGGGGCGTTGAAAATCATCTAATCCAGCTCCCTGGCTTTATAGTCAAGGAGACTCAGGCCTGGAGCACTCTTGTCCTGGGAGACATGGTTAGATAATTATAGAACCTGGACAAAACATCAGGTCTCCCGGTGCCCATCCAACAACCTCATTTATTTTCCTGTATACCATGCTGCTTGCTTACATTTTAGAAAGATTGGAGGAAAACAGTACCAGCCAAAACAAAACAAAGGGGACTTCTTATTAAAACCCAGTTAATAGGTACGTATGGTTCTCTAGGATTATTCCTCAAGCAGTCTGGCTAGCCATTTTATTCTTTTGTGTATCTCAGACACTTCACATTCAGCATGAAAATGGTAAACCCATAACCTCGGTGAGGCAGCATTTTGTCCCTCGTGGTTGCTTTGTAGCTCCGGGCTTCATACCTGGGGGTGGTGGGCGGAGGGATTTGATACTGAGAGACAGACAGGAAATCATCATGGAGAGGAAGGCTTACCATGGGCACAAGGGGTGTCCAGGCATCCCTCAGTGAAAGGAGCAACTTCCCCTTCTGGGTGCCCACAAGGTCTGGAAATCTCTTTCTACCGCCTCCTATCACAGGCTTTTCTCCAGCAGTGAGCATGTCACAGGGGTTCATGGAACACTCAGGAAGTACAAAGACACATAACGTCCGGGCCTTTTATCCTTTGCAAAGGCACAGGGGACCGCCAGAGGCCAGAGAGCAATCCAGCTTTGAGGATGCAGTCGTACCTTTTGTAGGAAGGTTCTACACTTCTCCAGCTGAACTCTGAGCAAGGGCGATGGAGTGTCTCTGCAGTCACCTGTCCCTGCTGACTCAGGGAGGAGACAAGTCTGACTCAGGCTGGTCTGGACTAGCTTGGGACATAGAGGTGGTGACATACAGAGCCAGGTGACTAGAGTGAAGCGCTCAGACAAATTGGGGCCAGGCCACTGGCCGAGGACCAGGGCCACGGACGTTAGTAATAGTCTCACAATGCAGTTACGTGCGTGCAGGGTTTGAAGTTGATGCACATCTATAGCTTTCTATACTTATGGTTAACGTAATTGTTTAATAACCTACCGATAACTTATGCCATAGCATGAATTCAATTCTGTTCACCTTATTATGTTGCCGCTTTGCAAATTCATGAGTTAAAAGAAATTGCTTCATGCGTGTTGGGAAATTAGAGCGACTGTTGCTTGGAACTGTGCCTGTTGCACAGGATCCAGAATCGTATCCTCGACCTCGGTCTCCACGAGCTTCCTGCAGGAGATGAACCCAGAGAACCGTTCCAGGCAAAAGAACACTTTGACCCTGGCCTCCATGGCCATTCTCTGGAACTTTGCTGTATATCCCGCGGAGCAGTCCGGCTTCGACTTCAGGTCATGATCCCGCAGCTTGTGAGTTCAAGCCCCGCGTCCAGCTCTGTGCTGACAGCTCGGAGCCTGGAGCCTGCTTCCGATTCTGTGTCTCCCTCTGTACATATCTGGCCCACGTGGACTCCCCTGGGATTTCTTGTCTTCACCTCAGTGGTGTGGCTGACCATGGCCCCATGGCCTGACCCAGATCAGGAGCTGTGGCTGTCGGGGCATTGCTACACCTGCTGTGTGTCCACCCGGGGCTTTTGGACGGAGAGCTCCCAGGACCTCCTAGCTGCTCTCACAAGTTCTCCCAGTGCCCAGGGTCCCCAGAGTCCTCCCTGCCGGGACACCTGCCACCTCTGGAACTCACACACACCCTTTCAGACGGGGGAAGGGCCGAGGGCACTCCTCATGGGGATGTGCTGCAGGAGGGGGCCTCCGGTAAAGTCACCTGCCAAAGCTCGTGTTCTCATCTTCAGATTTCACTTTGGATAGGTGTCAGAGGTCAGCCCAGGCTGTTGGAATGAAGTCTGGTGGGTTGTTGACCTGGAGCAGAGCAGAAATGTCTTCTCCCCGCTTTTAGGCCTGGAGGATATTGTGGGTAAGTGCCAAAATGCATGTGATGGGATGAGCCCTGCCCCACCTCTGCCATCACCCGCCCTGTCACCTCAGTCTTCTGGAGGCAGAATGCGGTCCCTGACCCTCAGGCCGTCTGAGGGCCCGCAGCTCCAGCAGGAAGCTAGGCGCTGGTCTAGGGCCTGCCTTACCCAGCGGTGACTGGTGTCCTCCCATCTGACTTGATGGGGAGATGCCCCGGAGAGCACACAGGGATGGTCACCGAGGGAAGAGGGAGGAGCCCGGGGAGGGCGGGGGGGGGGGGGGCTCTAATGTGTCGCTTCTTATTAAAATCTCTCGAAGCCAGGGAACGTCCAAGGATGGAAGGCAACCCTGGGGATCGTGAAGCCTAGTGGTTCTCAAACTTAGTGCACCAGAATGATAGAGACTGTGTGAAGAGCTCAGTGTGAAGTTTGGGCCCCGGGTGTTCTGTGTTGCCCACCCCGCGGTGAGTGGTAAGCACTCGGCGGGAGCTGTCCCGTGGCGGAAGGTGACCCGGTGACCTGTTCGTCCGTCGTGCGTTGCTTCCTCAGGGAAGACTGGGCTGCGGCCAGGGATCTAATCATGCGAGTCCTGGACACGGAGGGAGTGACTTTGTGTAACAGGCTCTCTCTGGCGGGCTCAGGACACCCCGTTCTCCGAGCCCCAGCTCCGACAGAGAGGCTCCGTGTTTATCCGGCCCTCACCTTTGAAAACTGCCAACACAAACGGGCGGACGGCTTGTTACCTGGGACACTTGATTAAGTAAAACCAGAGCTCTGTGCCCAGGGGAGCAGCTGGAGGACGGAAGGCTCTGGAGGGAAGGGTTATGTAAATACTGGCTGAATAATTGGGTTTGTGTGTTGATTAGATAAGGGCGGAGAAACTGAAGCCCGGTGAATAGCAATGAAGCTTCTAGGCTAGTAATGGCCTGATTTGAAAGTCTGAGGCAGGACCGCCTGGCACCACAGGGTGGAGGGGGTGGAGGGTGGATTTCCCTGATGGGTCTGTGGCGGCTGAGATAATGCCTGGTGACAAGGGGACAGAAGTTAATGCCTGGTGACAAGGGGACAGAAGTGCGGGACCTCTACGTCTGCATGCCCCTTCACAAGCCAGTCCCCAGGCCTATCTGCCCGACGTCCTGTCCTCAGGGGAATTACGAGGACAATCAGACAGATGGGAGCGCTGCCCCTGGGAGGTTAAAATCCTATTGAGGCTGAAGTCAAATTTTGCAGGTTAACCAAATCCTATGTAAATATTTGTAAGCATCACAAATGTCACGACCAGCCATTTGTCGGCTGGGGAGTCAGCCCTGGGGATGAAGAAACAGCCGGGGAACAGCATGCACTGCCTGTGAGCTGGGTTCTTTGTACTAGCTGTCTTTGGGGCTCTGGGACATAGATGGCCTCATCTTCACTTCATTCGAGGGGAAACTGAGGCCCAGGAAGCTTGAGTAAACTTGCAAGTGTCCACCCTAAGAAGAGGAGGAGCCAGGATTCGACACCATGTCTGCCTCAAGGCACCGCCCATGAGACAGGAGCCTGGGCCGGAAGGACAAAAGGGACCCTGTTGAGCAGGTAGGTCAGCTCCACTCCCGAAGGTTCTTCTCGTTCCTGACCTTCGATGACCTTTGAGTGGTTCTGAGTCAGACCAGAAGGGCCTGAACTGTGTGTCTCCCGTCCTCCGAATCCCTATGTTGAAGTCCTAATCTCCAGTACCTCAGACTGTGACTGTATTTGGAGATGGGTCCTTTAAACAGGGGGTTGGGTTACAACGAGCTTATTAGGGTGGGTGCTAATCCACCGTGACGGTGGTCCTCCTAGAAAGAGGAGAGGGACACCCAGGTGGCTGAGTTGAGCGTCCGGGTGACAGTCGGTTGAGCGTCCGACGTGGTCGTGGATTCAAGCTCCACGTCAGGCTCTGCGCTGACGGCTCAGAGCCTGGGGCCTGCTTTGAATTCTGTGTGTCCCTCTCTCTCTCAAAAATAAATAACTAAACAATCAAAAAAAAAAAAAAAAAGAGGAGATTAGGAGTACACAAGCAGAGGGAAGGCCGTGTGGAGACCCAGGGAGAAGATGGTCTTCTGCACGGCAAGGAGCGAGACCTCAGCAGGAACCGACCCTGCCGACAGCTTGATCTCGGCCTTGCAGCCTCCAGAAGTGTGAGAAGATACATTCCTGTGGTTTAAGCCCCGCGGTCTGTGGTACTTTGTTACGCGGACCCAGCAGACTAATACAGGCAGAGGGCTTTGATCAGCGCTGCCCGAAGGCCTCTCTCTCCTCTGCTCTGCTCCAGATGCTTTTTAAAAAAAAAAAAATTTTTTTTTAACGTTTATTTATTTTTGAGACAGAGAGAGACAGAGCATGAACGGGGGAGGGGCAGAGAGAGAGGGAGACACAGAATCGGAAGCAGGCTCCAGGCTCTGAGCGGTCAGCCCAGAGCCCGACGCGAGGCTCGAACTCACAAACCGCGAGATCATGACCTGAGCCGAAGTCGGACTCTTAACCGACTGAGCCACCTGGGCGCCCCCCTTTGCTACACATGCTTAAATCACACCAGTTGTGATTCCCACAGAGAACCATTAGCAAATTCAAGACTAGGTGGTTTGGGATGTAAGGATGATGGGAATTCACAGGCGTGAAAAGCTTCTTGGAACTGGAGTCATCAGAGGAGGCTTTATAAAGAATGGAAAGTGGCTGGTCCTTGAAGAATGAGGAGGATGGAGATAAAGAAAGGAGAAGAGAGAGGCCCCCAGGTGGGCGTTCCTGCCTGTTTTCAACAAAAAGTAGGCAGAGGCCTTGTTCCAGAGCCCTAGGGGTCTGTGCTATGACTTCCCTCTTGTGGATCTCCTAACCCCCGCCGCCCCCCACCCGGGTCACAATTTTTAATCCATCAAAGATACCTCCAGCATCAAGGAATCTTCCGGGATCTGGTGAGTTATATGGTCCAAGCAGCCTGAAGCTGCTGCAGGGGTTCCTTCTTGCTCAGTGACCCACTCAAGACTGGGAGCCTTCTGCGTCACCTGACAAATGGGTCAGAGAAGTGTTCCCATGTGCTATGTTTGCGTCCTCTAAAACCTGAAGCGCCCTCCCTACCAAGCACTGTTCCTCCTTTGTTAGTGCAAGTTGCAACAATTTGTCCTCTACTGTGGACAGTATTGGCAGGAGTATTGGCTTTGGAAAATTTTCTTTGTCACCCGGTCTCCATATTTCCCCACTCTAACTAGGGGAGCATTAATAGCTTGATCTCAGGTCTTCGCAGGTCTTCCTTGGTAGGGTAAATCCGCTCTAACCGTCTTACCTCCTTGAGCTAACTGACCCTTTCCTGGATCGTGTGAAAAGGAAATTGGTATCATTGCCTCCTTCTATGTAGATTTTCTTTATGTCAAATCATCAAAGAGGCATCTCAATAAACTCTTGGGACTGGCTCCAGGCGTCCTTGTCTGAACACTGAGTTCCAACTCGCATGTCAAATAAATTCTCCCTTACCCAGCCTATGCCTCCTCACCCCACATTATCATCAACATTATTCCCACATGTTTCCCAGTTTTTGACAGTACTGATGATCCAGGACTGCAATTCCTTTGGTATGTAAACTTTATCCTGGAACATGGGCTATATTTTCCCATTTAGGTGACTTTTGTCCTGGAATCAATCAGGGTAGCTGGGAGCAAATCTAGAGGAGAACAAGTATCATCATGCAAGTCATGTGCTTCAGGAAGGTCTTTTGCTGCTTAATTTCCGGGCAAAGGAATATTCTTTTCTAGGGAGGAGATTTGGGCTGCCTCTGATGGTTCACTGGATTCAGGACAGTCTAGAGGCTCCAAATTCTCAGTCCCATCCATTCAAATAATCTTGTTACAGATCTCAGAGTCCCACTTTTATTTATTTTTTCTCATCGGGGCCTTGACTTTGACCTAGAACACCTACCCAGACTCTGGATTCAGTCTCCTCTGTAACCATTATGGCTCTGCTGTGTTTACAGTTTGATCCCGAGCCTGATTTTCAGCCTAGCTTGCCCTGTGACTGCCGGAGGCTAGAGTCTCCTTAAGGCCACCATATTTGAGTTGGCAGATGACTGCCCTGAGCTTATTATTTCCTCTTATTAAGAAGGTTTTCAATGCAGTTAAAAACAGTCAACTTCCTCCATGTACCATTC
Source organism: Neofelis nebulosa (assembly GCF_028018385.1). Taxonomy (NCBI): domain Eukaryota; kingdom Metazoa; phylum Chordata; class Mammalia; order Carnivora; family Felidae; genus Neofelis; species Neofelis nebulosa. The sequence continues at coordinate 668,174 of NC_080794.1, read as the reverse complement.
TAGCATCTAGTACCAAGACAATAGCTTGTCTTCTACTTGTCCCTCATTCCAGTTACCCGCAGATAAAAGCATTCAGTCTTTCACCATTAAGTGTGATATTAGTTGTAGGAGTTTTTTGTAGATAACCTTTACCAGGTTGGAAATACCCATCCATTCCTAGTTTGCCAAGAGTTATCATCAGGAATGGATGTCGGATTTTTGTCAAATGCTTTTTCCAATGTCAACTGAGATCATATAGGGTTTTCTATTTTTGGTCACTTTCCGTATTATTGGATTTTATGTGTTAAAATTTTGTTTATAATTTCTTTTTTAAAATTTTTAAAAACATTTATTTATTATTGAGAGAGAGAGACAGAGCATGAGCAGGGGAGGGGCTGAGAGACGGGGAGACACAGAATCCGAGGAAGGGGCCAGGCTCTGAGCTGTCAGCACGGAGCCCTGGCAGGGCTCGAACTCACGAACAGTGGGATCATGACCTGAGCCGAGGTTGGACGCTTAACTGACAGAGCCACCCAGGCACCCCAAACTTTGTTTATAATTTCTAATTCTATGTTTATGAAAGGCAGTGATCTGTAGATTTCTCTTCTTGTAATGCCTGTGTCTGGCTTTATTTTCAGGATAATAGCTGTCCTAGAATGCACTGGAAAGTAGTCTCTTCGATTTTCTGAAAGAACTTGTGTAAGATTTGGTATTATTTCTTTATTAAACGTTTCGTAGAAGTTACTACTGAAGTTATCTGGGCCTGGAGATTTCTTTGTGAGAAGGCTTTTAGCTACAAATGCAATTTATTTGATAGTAATGGGACTATTCAGCGTAATTAGTTTTTCTTGAGGGAGATTTGGTAGTTTGTGTATTTCAAAGAATTTATCCATTTCGTGTTAGTGTTCAAATTTATCGGCATAAAGTTGTTAACAAAATGTCGACATTTGAATATCTGTAGAATTTGTAGAGATAGTCCTTGTCTCATTTCTGATAATAGTAAATGGCGTCTTCCTTCCCTTTTGCTTGATCTGTTGAGCTAGAGTTTTGTCAGTTTTATTGTCCTCTCAAAGAAACAGCTTTTATTTCATCGATTTTCACTATTATTTTTCTGTTTTCTGTTTTGTTGATTTCTACTGTAATTTATGTTGTTCTATCCTGTCTTTAGTTTTGGTTTTATCTGATTTTCTTTCCCCCTAGTTTTTAAAGCTTAAAGCTATGGCCATTGATTTGAGACCTTTCTTCCCTTCTGATTAAGGCATTTAGGGCTATTTCTAAATATTACTCTGGTAGCATCCCACAAATTTTGAAGTGCCATGTTTTCATTTCCATTCCGTTTTAAGTAATTTATAAATATCTATTTGATTTCTTCTTGACATGTAGGTTATTCAAAAGTATAATTTTTAGTTTCTAAATATTTGGGGATTTTCCAGAGATCTTACTATGATTGTTTGCCAGTTTAATTCCATTCTGGGAATAGAACATATAGTGTGCGATTCGAATCCTTCTCCAATTTATTGAGGCTTCTTTTATGGCCCAGATCTCTCTTGATAACTGTACTTAAAAGAATTTTTATTCTTGTTGAGTGTTCTATAAATGTCAATTATCTCGAGTTGGGTGATAATGTTTTTCAAGTCCTTGTATCCTAGTGATTTTGTCTGCTTGTTCTATCTATTTTGGGAAGAAGAATACTAAAATCTTTGGTTATAATTGCAGATTTGTTTATTTCTCCTTGTACCTCTTTTGAGTTTTTGCAATACTATCATGTGTTTTGAAGCTCTGTTATTAGGTACATAAATGTTTAAGATTGTTATGTCTTTTTGATAAATTGATCCCTTTATGCTTGGGAAATGACCTTCTTTATTCCTGGTAATTTCCCTGAAGCCTATTTTGTCTGATATTAATTTAATCATTTCAACTTTCATTTGACCAGTATTAGAATGCTATATCTTTTTATATTTTTTTCTTTTAACTGACTTACGTCTTTAAAGAATGTTCCTGTAAGTTGTATATGTAGTTGGGTCTTACTTTTTTATTCCATGTGACAGTCTCTCTCTTTTAATTGGGATGTTTGGACCATTACATGTAATATTATTTTTTATATATGATTTATTTTTTTAAATGTCTATTTATTTTTGAGACAGAGAGAGCAAGCACAAGCAGGGAAGGGGCAGAGAGATAGAGGAGGACAGAAGATCTGAAGGAGGCTCTACACTGTTAGCAGAGAGCCTGATGTGGCCCTCGAACTCAGGAACTTTGAGACTGTGATGTGAATCAAAGTTGAACAGTCAACCAACTGAGCCACAGAGATACCCCTATACATACGATATATCTATCTATACATATTTTTTAATTAAAAAATTTTTTAACTGCTTTTATTTATTTTTGAGAGAGAGAGCGCACAAGCTGGGGAGGGGCAGAGAGAGAGAGGGAGACATAGAATCTGAAACAGACTGCAGGCTCTGAGCTATCAGCACAGAGCCCTACATGGGGCTCGAACTTGTGAACTGTGAGATCGTGACCTAGTCTGAAGTTGGATGCTCAACCAACTGAGACACCCAGGCATATTTTTATATTTTTATATTTTTAAGTGTAAGTCTATCGTTTTGCTGTTTTCTATTTGTCCCATCTGTTCTATATTTCTTTTTCCTATTTTGATTTCTTTTAGATTAATTGAATATTTTTTGTAATTCCATTTTAACTCTTCTGTTGGCTTATTACCTATAACTTTTTAAGTTGTTGCCTTAAAGTTTATAACGTATATCTTCAACTTATTATAGCCTACCGTCATGTGATATTATATGATTTTATGTGCAGTGTAAATACACTACAATAACATATTTTCATCCCCCGACACAGACTCTATGCTATTGTTGTCATATATTTTATATTTTACTAATACATGTAAGTATTTTACTAATACATGTAAGTGCTAAAATACATTGCATCTTTCATGTTTAAGTGGTTACTTAGATTTTAGAGAGATTCAAAATAGAAGAAATGATCTTATATATTTACTCATGTAGTTGCCATTTTCAGTGCTATTTTTTTTTTTTGGTATAGATGTGTATGTCCATGTTATATCAAAAAAAAAACAAAACAAAACAAACAAAAACTTGACCTCGTATAGAATTTCACATAATAGATTCACATAATAAAATATACTCCTAAAATATAGACTAAAGAGAAACGACATCAGAAAAGGGAGAGAAGGAGTAAGAATATGTGTATAGAAATTTCAAAAAGATAGTCAGTTCAGACCTCATTAAGAAAGTACCTTTTGAGTAATACCTAAGGGAAGTAAGCCAGGTGGATATCTGGATGAAGAATATTCCAAGTGCTAAGGCCTTGAGGCGTGTGTAGGCTGAATAATGGCCTCTCAAAAATGTCCACACCCTAATCCCAGGAAACGGAAAATGTTACATTAATGGCAAAAGAGACTTAGTGGATGTGACTAAGTTTATAATTCTGAGACAGAGAGATTATCCTGAATTATCCAGGTGGGCCCAATGTGATCACAAGAGCCTTTGCAAGAGGAAGGAAAGAGGGTCAGTCTGTGAAGGTGTGAGAACATCGCGCCACTGGTTTTGAAGATGACAGAAAGGGCCATGCGCCAAGGAATGCCTGCGGCCTTTAGAACTTGGCCTAGGCAAGGAAATGGATTCTCCCCTGCAACCTTCAGAAGGAACTTGGTTCTGCTAACTTTTTGATTTAGCCCAGTGAGAACGATTTAGATTTTTGACCTCCAGAGCTGTAGGACAAACTTTTGTTATTTTAAGCCACTAAGTTTGTGGTAATTTGTTACACAGAAATAGTAAACTCGTATAAGGCATGATCATGCTTGATGTGTTTGAGAGGTAAGGAGTGGAGAGGTCATCTGAGGTCCTTGCAGGACGTTATAGGGACTTTGGTTTTTACTGAGGGAGGTGATTTGACTTATGTGTTTTTTTTAATATATATATATATTAATTTTTTTACCATTTATTAATTTTTGAGACAGAGACAGAGCATGAACAGGGGGAGGGTCAGAGAGAGAAGGAGACACAGAATCTGAAACAGGCTCCAGGCTCTGAGCTGTCAGCACACAGCCCGACGCGGGGCTCGAACTCACGGACTGCGAGATCATGACCTGAGCCGAAGTCAGACGCTTAACCGACTGAGCCACCCAGGTGCCCCAATATATATATTTTTAAGTTTATTTATTTGTTTGAGAGAGACAGACACAGTGTGAGTGGGGGAGGGGCAGAGAGAGAGGGAAAGAGAGAATCCCAAGCAGGCTCTGCCCCTGTCAGTGCAGAGCCTGATGTGGGACTCGAGCTCACGAACCATGAGATCGTGACCTGAGCTGAAACCAAGAGTCAAATGCTCAACTGACTAGGCCACCCAGGCGCCCCTGATTTGACTTATGTTTTAACAAGATCGCTCTGGCTGTTGTGTGGAGAATGGGGGCAGAGGTGGCAGTGATAAAGGCAGAGCAGGGAGGCCACAGAGGAGGCCATAGCAGTAACCCAGGGACGAGGTGATGGGGGCCTGGTAAGCAAATTAACCCCTTGGCCCTTGTGACTGCCCCTGTGTTTTTCCTGAGTGTACTTCCCAGCACCCAATCCTCCTCCTTGATGACCATGATCTTTTTTTTTACCTTTATGCACACCTCCAAGTGCTTCTTAGTTGGCAGTCTTTTGTTATGTGCCTTGGCATCCTTCCCACAGTCCCTGATGAAGCTTACACGGGAGCTGCCGCTTCCTTCTCATGAACTGGTTGCTGGCGATGACTCCTTCTAATCATGATTATTGTCTTTTTCCAGCCTCTACTGAGTCTGATTCTAAACTTCTAGATCTGTTGCCTCTGTATATTGTCTTCTTCTGTACTTTCCGATCGATCTTCAGTGGGCTTTAGACGGTTAAAAATGTATCTGGGGGAAAGTTTATATTTGACTCCAAACAAAACAGTGTAACCATTAACTATTAACTAACGGCAAGTATTTACGTGGGTCTTACTAGGCTTCAGGCTCTATTTCATATTATGTATTCATACCACATCGCATAATTCTCACAAATCCAGGAGGGAGGTGCTATTTTCACCCCTTATCACAGGTGGGGAAACTGAGCTATCGAGTTTGAGAATTTTCTCTAGATCCCATAACTACTAAATGGCGGAGCTGGGACCTGAACCCAGAAAGTCCTGCACCAGCGTCCATGCTCTCGAGTACCACCTGACACTGACCTTAAAAAGGAGCCGAATTTTATATCAGCAAGTAAAAGAATTTTCTTTCCTTTCAGCTGTTGCTGACATTGAGTCTTCAGTGAATAGGAGCATCATCATCTCTCAGTGGAAGAAGCAGGCAAGAGAGAGAGAGAGAGAGAGAGAGAGAGAGAGAGAGAGAAGAGAATGTTTTTATAATATGGGTCTTGGCCAGATAATAGAAGGGATGTTCCAAGGCGTCTGCCTCTGTGAGTATGGGTCTTGCAATGGAGCACACAAGAAATTTGGGTTTCATGTGAAAGGGTCAACACCCTCACTGCTTTCTACTCAAACACACATCCCATAGATAGCAGTTGGCAATTAACTGATTGATTGATTTCAAGGGATTTTTAAAAAAAAAAAAATTTTTTTAACATTTATTTATTTTTGAGACAGAGAGAGACAGAGCATGAATGGGGGAGGGGCAGAGAGAGAGGGAGACACAGAATCGGAAGCAGGCTCCAGGCTCTGAGCTGTCAGCCCAGAGCCCGACGCGGGGCTTGAACTCACGGACCGTGAGATCGTGACCTGAGCTGAAGTCGGACGCTCAACCGACTGAGCCACCCAGGTGCCCCACAAGGGATTTTTTTTAATATGAAATTTATTGTCAAAGTGGTTTCCATACAACACCCAGTGTTCATCCCCACAGGTGCCCTCTTCAATGCCCATTACCCCCCACCCCTCCCTCCCACCCCCCATCAACCCTCAGATTGTTCTCAGTCTTTAAGAGTCTTTTATGGTTTGGCTCCCTCCTTCTCTAACTTTTTTTTTTCCTTCCCCTCCCCCATGGTCTTCTGTTAAGTTTCTCAGGATCCACATAAGAGTGAAAACATATGGTATCTCTCTTTCTCTGTATGGCCTTTTGTATCGAAGGATTTTTTTTTTTTAAAGTCCTTCAAAAGTCACAGGCTTAGACCCCTTCTTAAAAGTGAGGAAAATGCATGCTGTTATGGGCTGACTTGTGTCCCTCCAAAACGATGTTGGAGTCCTAACCCTCAGTACCTTCGAATGTGAATTTGTTCGGAGAGAGTCTTTACAGAGGCAACCAAGTTAACATGAGGCCATTAGGGTGGCCTAATCCAATATGTCTGGCATCCACATAGAGAGGGGAAATCTGGACACAGACAAACACAAGGAGAGCAAGCACCATGTGAAGGTATGGCAGAGATTGAGGTGAAGCTTCTACAAGATAAATAACACCAAAGTTTGCCAGCAAACTACCAGAAGGTAAGGGAGAGGCCTGGAACAAATCTTACAGCCCTCTGAAGGAAGCAACCCCTGTCAACACCTGGGTCTGGGACTTCCAGCCTCCAGAGCTGTGAGACAATAGATTTCTGTTGTTTAAGCCAGCCCGTCTGTGGTACTTTGTTACGACAGCCCCAGCAGACTGATGCACGCGCAGACAGGTCTTACTGCAAAAATATCCCTGTGTTCTTAGTCTCTTCTATTTTCTCTCTTCTCTCTTGTTTTCATTTCTCCTCTTACTCACGTGTTCTCTGATGCTTGTGGTCTCTCTGTGCCCTCCCTCCCCCCTGCCCCCCAAGTCTCTCTCTCTTCATTTCCTTGGAGATTGTCTGCTTCAGGTGGTTCTAGGACCCAGGGGACATGGCTGACATCTTAGGGGCCAGTGACCTATTAGAAACTGTCTGGCTCCACCCCTGAATTCCTCAGCTCAGTTAATACATTGCCTGGCTTTAAAGAAATGCATTCAGGAGGGCACTTGCTGGGATGAGCACTCGGTGTTATATGTAAGTGATAAATCACTAAATTCTACTCCCGAAACCCAACGTTAACTAACTTGAATTTAAATAATCCTAAAAAAAAGAAATGCAACAAAGGCAGAGGCCAACCCTGCCGCTGGGCCAGGACAAGTTTTGAGGGTAAACCCAGCCCTTCTGGTTTGCTGAGCCACAGTCTGACTTCGAAGTGTATTATTGGAAGATATTTTGAACCCTCTCATGATGCAGTGGGGGCACTGTGCACCCCACTGTGCCCTCTGTCATCTCTCCCACTGAATCAGGGCTAGTGAGGCAACATGCCAGGCCTTTTGTGACCTCTTACCTCCAGATTCCCAGGGAGGGCAGTAGATGTGGACCCTGGAGTCTACCTGCCTTTAAGCCTGATTCTATCACTTCTCTTGGCTTCCTCACCTGTGAAATGGGGACAACAGTCGACCTCACAGGGTTGTTCTGTGCACTGACATGAGATGGGTAAGTCACGTAGAATGTGGCCCGGAAGACAGGAACTGTTCAAAGAAAAACACGTGCCCTGTTCTTCTCCCCAGCCCTAAAGTGGGGGAGGACACGTTTGCCCCTGACTTTCCGCAACAGAAAGGGCAACGAAATGACTATGTCTCTAGAGGAGCTGAAAGGGGAGGGCAGCCTTTCGTGTAACCAAACTCTGTCCCTAGTGGCAGGGCAGTTAACAGACACTGACTGGCAGAAACCTCTTTAGAATGTGAGGGGTATGCTACCATGGATCAAGTTCCTCTGAAGGTTGATTGATGGTGGTGGCCAAGAGCTTGCTGTGCAAGTGCTGGCCTTCACCATGGAACCGGCCCTGGGCTGACGTCTGTCTCCCTGCCCAGTGCCTGGAATGCTGCAAGGAAGGGCCCACATTGGCCTCTGTCAACCTGGGGCTATTTATTAGAACTAGGGGCCAACAGGAAGAGCCTCGTTCTGAGCCTCAAAGATGTTGCTTAGACCCTCTCTCTCCCCACTATTTCTCTGACCCTACTTGGAGGCAAGTTCCCTTCCCATCCCATTTCAGGTGTAATTTTAGGTTTATTTCGATTCTGGCAAGGTGTAGTGATTTACGATAAAGATTTCTTTCATTGCTGGCACGCTTCTGCATAGTAAACATTTATTGGACCTGCCTAGAGCAGGTGCACCAGTCAGTTGCTCTGGGTGTTTGGGAGGAGGGCTGGGTGGTTATTTGGAGGGGTTAGAAACGTATGTGCTCAAAAACACCATCTCTAAGTCAAGACAGAAACTGAAGCTACATTTTGAGCACAGGTTTTTTCCTTTCCCCTAGAGAGTGGAGAAAGGCAAAGTCATTCTTGGGTTGTGTCGTTGATTTTGGATTTTATGGCTTGAGCGTGACTAGTGTAAACTTTGCTACTCAGAGTAGGTTTTCCTACGAAAGCCTAACAGTGAGTGTTCTCATGAACGCTCTTGTCACATTCCCCAGCCCCAACTAGCCACAGGCTCTGATGTCTCTGGGACCTCACTGACCTTCCAACCATAGGCTCAGCCCCTTCAAGTTTCTGAGCCACTCCCATTAGCAGATGGACTCTAAGTCTCCGTAGCAGTCCGAGGTCTCATCTGCTTGTGGAAACTCTGACCTCACACATGGTCTCAGGACCACGGGTTCCCCTAAATGCAGGGTTCTGTCCCGACTCCTTCATTTGCAATCTTCATATAGAGCAGCAACCAATGTTTTCTGAGCCTTCGTTGCATGTAGGACATTGATGGCTACAAAGAGGGAGGCTGTCCCCAAGGCGTGCCATTCTAGCTGGGGAGATAGAAATGGAAGATTCTAACACAAGGTAATGAAAGAGAGGTAAGAACAGAACACCGTAGGAGCCTTCCGCAGGGACCCCTAACCAAGACTGGGTAAAGGAGACTAATCTAGGGAAGATTTCCCAAAGGAAGTAGAATACTCCCACCCCACGCCTGGGACTGGAGCCCTGATTTAAACCTCTGTGCATATGGCTGGGTTCTGCTCTAGGTCACAGTCCACCTGAACCTAGGACACCCCATTGCTGCCCTTAAGTATCGCATTACCTGAGGACTCCTGGTGCCTTATCTGCCCCATGTACCAAAACCCCAGCCACAGTCACCAGCTGGGCCCCACATGGGTTCCCCACACTCAGTCATTTCTTTGGGATCCAGTCCCAGATGGTGATTTGCACTCTATTTGGGAGTGGGGGAGAGGTCTTTCCCTAGTAACCCGGCTGAGATCCTTGCTGTCCTTCTGACTGAGCTAATCTGAGTGAAGGCAAGATCTTTGGTGGATAGTACATTGACTTCCATTCTCAGTACATCCAAAGAATTCTGCCCTTGACCTTCAGTGGGCTGGTTTTGGGTTACCTTGTGTACCCTTCAAAGTGCCACACACAAGTGGCGCCTGGGCGGCTCAGTCAGTTAAGCGTCTGACTTCGGCTCAGGTCATGATCTCGCGGTTCGTGAGTTTGAGCCCCGCGTGGGGCTCTGTGCTGACAGCTCCGAGCCTGGAGCCTATAGCCTGCTACGGATTCTGTGTCTCCCTCTCTCTGTCCCTCCCCTGCTCGCACTTTCTCTCTCTCAAAAACAAATAAACATTAAAAAAAAAAAAAAACCAACAGCAAAGTGCCACACACAAGAGGCAAAGACAGATTCTCAGGGAACAGAAAGGAAAGGAGCTGAGTAGTGGAGGGGCAGCCTTTTCCTCTTTGGAAAGTCACGAAGACTCAGCCTGTCTGCCGGATTCTATCTGAGTTCATTAGCATCAGAATACACATAAAAATAACATTAGCTTCATTATTCATGAGCCCCCGGATTATATCTGAGTTTATGCTAATAAACCCAGAAACTCAGATATAATCCGGGGGCTCATGAATAATGAAGACACTGCTATTACTTGGAAAACGCCAAGGACTTAGAGTCTCTCTCCCAGGAACCAGGGACCCACATCATTTGTGACATTTCCCTGAGGCTCAATTCTTTCTCTAAATTCTTCCCCAGACTGACTCTCAATCTGCCCAACTCAGTTGGAAATGTAATCCCGGCCTGCCTTGTAGTACTTTTTCCGTTTATAAACTTTGTCTCTGCAAGTAGACGGTCAAGGCCTTGAGGCCAAGGGCTGTGTCACACTTCTTTTGATCACCATCCCCCCCACCCTGCCACCCCTTCCCTAGAGCTTTGCCAGACTCCGTTTAAATGCTCGCTACACACAGGCCTGAGTTGATGAATGTCATCTGTTATTTTAACATTTGTTTTTGAAGTGGTATATTTTTGAGCCACCTTTTAGGTAGACAGTTTTTGAAGCTTATGTGAGAGATCTGGGCCATCCAAAGGGGCGTGTGTACTTTTGCTTCACATCTTGATGTTCAAGTGAGCTTTTAGAAATTGCTAGAAGGCAAATTAAGAGCAGACTCAAGGGATCAGCCATCCCTGGGAACTGTAAATGGTGGCCTAACCCCTGAGGAATGTGTGTACAGAATAAGAATGGGGGTGAAACAGAGTGGGCTGGAATGAGGGGTGGGGTCCTCTTCTCATCCCTGCATGAGCACCACACTCTCTGGGACAGGAGATGGTTGGTAGCCTTCCCTGTTAGGCCAAGTGATGCCAGGCTGAATCCAGTGTCTCAGCAAGAGATGGTTTCATTTGTCTGCAAAGAGATGGGAACGTGAAGGGGCGCCTGGGTGGCTCAGTCAGTTGAGCGTCCGACTTTGGCTCAGGTCATGATCTCACCACTCGTGAGTTTGAGCCCCGCGTCGGGCTCTGGGCTGACAACTCAGAGCCTGGAGCCTGCTTCCGATCCTGTGGCTCCCTCTCTCTCTGCCCCTCCCCTACTCTCACTTTGTCTTCCTCTGTCTCTCAAAAATAAATAAATGTAAGAAAAAAAAAAAGATGGGAACGTGAGAGGTTGAAGAAGTTGACTTAGGTGGGGTTTACAACAACCAACGATACACAGCCTTTCATCTCTACCCCGTTGTGCTAAGTCCCCTGGGTCTCCTGCCTGGATCTCCCAGCTTGATCCACCATTGGACCTATTTGTCTATTGATTCGGACACCAACCAGTATGCTGGGATTCAATTCTGGCACTAACTACACGGAGTTAGAGCAGACCCCATAAATCAAAGGGTGTGGCCCACAATAAGAGTGTTCTCATTTCTGACTGACTAGCTGCAAATCTGGGAGGTTCCCACGATCCCCCTCAGGTTTGATAACTCACTAGAATGGTTCAAAGAACGTAGGAAAGTGCCATGCTACAGTTACCGTTTTATTGTAAAGGATGCAAGTCAGAAACAGCCAAATGAAGAGGTACGTACGGCAAGTTCTGGAAGGTTGCAGACGCAGAGCTTCCGTGTTCCGTCTCTGTGGAATCAAGGCACGTCACCTTCCCAGCACAGTGACGTGTTCCCCAACCAGAAGTCTCCACCAAGCTTCAGTGTCCAGAGTTTGTTTTGAGATTTCTTTATAACGGCATGGTTGATTGAACCATTGGCCATGTGACATGCGGCTTAACATTGGCCATGTGACATGTGGCTCAACCATCAGCCCCCCACCCTTCCCTGGAGGTCGGGAGGTCAGGCTGATGCCAGTGGCCCTAACTCGCTAATCAATCACATGGTCGGTCTTTCCAGCACGATCAGAGCACCCTGAAACTAACCGGGGGCCCACGTGAGTCAGCTCATTAGCATAAACTCAGATACAATCCAGGGGCTCGTGAATAACGAAGACACTCCTATTGCTTGGGAAACTCCGAGGACCTAGAGTCTCTCTCCCAGGAACCAGGGAGAGAGGCCAGTCAGATTCTTTATCGTATGATACTAGCTTTTAGCCTTCTGGTTTTATTTTCCAGATTCTGACTCATGCGTTGGCTGTGAGCTTGAGGAAGTCATGACATTCTCTATAGAAGGGAACTGGAGCGATCCCTCAACTCAGCGCAGATAACATTCTGATAACAGGAGCTTCAAGATCACTGGAAACAAAACACTGCTGTTCACTTGCGCGGTCTGGCCCTTGCAGGTTGGTGCCGCTCTGTCCCTCAGGGGCTTCCTACTGGGCCCCAGGTTCACGGAGAACTTCATTAGAACACGGCCGGCTGCCGTGGCAGAGGGGGAGAAAGAGCGTCTCCAATCAGGCGTGGGCCCTTATTATGCCTTCTCACTTCCATCCCTTTTCATTGGCCAAAAGACGGGCTTCTGTCGAGGGATGACCGTGACCCAATCTGAGATTTAGGGAAACAAATTACTGTCCAGGTGATAGAAGGCCAAGGCAGAGACAGGAGGAAAGGAGGGGAGGGGTGTCAGAGGCCGTGGGGATCAGTCACATGAGGAGGCAAGGGCAAGGAGGGACCCAGGGGGTTCCTGAGGGGTCTAGCTTGGGGAACGTGGGGGCAATGGCACCCAGGAGGTCAGGAGAAGCCGACAGAATGTTCTCTGCCTTTGCAAGATGGTGCTGGAGGCAGCATCTGGGCTTCCAGCCAGCGGGGGAATATAGGGAAAAGAGACGTTTCTTCTTCTCATAAACAATCAACCCATCAATAAGCAGGCGGCCCTCTTAACCTGAACTCCCTGTGTTAACCGAAAGCCAGGAGGACTTTGACCATGCAGGCTCCGTTGCATAACTCGTTTCAATGGGCTATTGTTTTCCTGCCTGGATTTTTTCCATGATGGAAATGATTCGTGTGCCATGCTGGGCAGGACATCATATGTAAATGCTTCCTGGGTTTGATCTCCATACGGGGCATGAATTAATGCTTGTGCGAAGGCACAGAGTAGGTAGTAAATGGATTTAATTAACTTCAAGTATTTGAGCCATCATGGTGGGCAGTGGTGACCTAAGGTGTGGGTACCTGCTGCTTTCCAGCTTGGTCAGCACCAGCAATTGCCACATTTCGTGCTTAAACCACTCAAAGGAGTCTGATGGTGGAAAAGCCAGGGTGGAGGTAGGGAAGTCAGGCCGGGAGCCAGGTGTCTTTAATGTGTTTCTGCTTTTGCTGTGAACCTGGGCAAGTTGTGACATGTTCTAAAGATTTACCCAACTGTTCAAGGACAGTGATGGGGTGAGGGGGGTGGGAAGTTTGTAGAGAGCTCCCGAGAGGAATTCTAGATGCCAAGCCACCTTCCAGAAAGAAGAAGAGGTTCGCTTTCCCTCTCTCCGCCACGGGAGTGAACAGGGACCCTGCGGTTTGCAAAGGAGCCTCTACAGCCTTCCCCTTGCCCTCCGCCAACCACAGTGGACTCTGTCTTTGCCAGCTGCCTTCCTGAGCTCTTCCGTTGCGGAGTCAGGGCCAGGCGGGGAGAGAAAGGACTGGAGACTCCTGGAGGCACGTGCTGAGGAGTGGCCGTGGCAGGAGAGTCAGAAATTTCCCGACGGGAGAGAATCTGTAGTGGAGGTGAAATGAAGGAAGCAGACAAGGAAAGACAGCTGTCCACCGGGGACTGGGAGGGGGCGGGCTTTGCAAGGAGGGGTGGCGGGGAGGGGGCAGGGTGAGAGAAAAGTTACGGAGGGTCAGTGGGAGAGAAGGAGAAAGAGGACTTCAGAAAAGTCTCCTGTGCATGAAACGCCACCCCCCGACGTCATCTTGAAATCTAAGTACGAATTGACTTGATCTTTCATTGAAAATTCTAGTGAAATGGTTCTTTCCTGGAATCCGCATGTGCGGCTTGGGGGCTCCCCGGAATCTGAGCTCCTCTGTGGCTTGGGTCACTGTGGGAGCTCACTGCTAGCCGGAGACGCCCCGCCTGGAAGGGCAGGGGTCTGCGCCTGGGCTTTACCCAGAGGCCTGCTGGGCAGGGCTGGCGGCCTCCTGGGGCCTCAGCTTACCCAGCTACAAAACTAAAGGGCTCTGCCCACTCCCTCCTTGACTCTAGCTTCTCTTTGAAAGCCCCTCAGGGGCAGGCCCCTGTCTACACTTCTGTGCAAGGGCGGGCACTCACTGCAGGTCTGTGGAGCAGGGAGGAAGGTGTAGGCATCCAGGGCGGTCCTTTCTTCAGCACCGGAAACTTTTGGCCACATTTCCTTTCCTTTCCTTTCTTTTACTTTTATTTGCGAAGATGCGGCTGGTCGGTCAGCTTCCTTCTGTGTCCTCCCCACCCGCAAACACTGGAAAGCTAAGCCCGCACCTCGCAGATCCTCTGCGCGCAGGTTCTGGACGGGACGCGGGTTCTGGATGGGACGCAGGCTCTGCCGGCCAAGGGCACCGGAGGAAACTACTTCGCGGTGGAGTTATGTGGGGAGACAGAGGCAGGGCGGGAGTGCTTTTAGAGGAAGCACTGTGGCTTGATGGCCGGCAAGCTCCTGATCGTGGCAGGGGAGCGGGGACGGGTCGTTTGTCACCTGGTCCTGTGGGGTGGCTTGGGGAGTTGAACCTGAGACCCAGCCTGGCCTGCGTGAGCCGTTCCATAGATTCTGTGAGCCTTTTGTTCCCTTACAGGCCGTCCTGTTCTGCTTTCAGACAGATGAGGTTCCCTGCAGCCGAGTCCTGCCTGACTCCCAAGAGAACCCTGGTCCGAAAGGCAGCTGTGAGGAGCCTGGCCCGCATTCAGGGGCGACTTCATGTTGCGATCCCGGCCACCATGTCACAGGGACTGATGTAGCTGGCTGGGTCCTTGACCTTCTGCTGTATGCCTCACTTCTCTTCCCCTCTGGAACCCGGTTGCTCACGTCCAACCCGGAAGGGGCAGTGGCTGAGATGGAAGGGGAGGAAAACCTGAGAGGGGACACTGTACCTCTGGGCTCTGTGCATGGGTAAGGAGTTTCTCCAGATGCGGCCTTTCTCTGCTGCTGCTGCTCTGATCCCTCTCCTGCCCAGAGCTAAGGCATTGTCACTGTCTCTGGTGTATTTTTAGCTATCCTGTTCCTTGAAAGCCTTTCCGATTTCTCTGACGTTGATTTTCCAGAACAATCCAAGGGTGGGTCGATGCTTTTATGTTTCTAATTTTCCGTGCTTTGTTTACTACAAGAGCAAACATACATGTTACAAAGGCTGTTTGTACGTTTGGATAATTAACTTCTCCTAGTGGTTAAGGCGGAGGGCGGAGAGGGCACGAGGTGGAGAAAGAGGGAGGAGGCTTTAGAGTCAGACCCGGCAGCTTTGAATCCGGGCTCACCACTCATTAGCTGTGTGGCCTTGGAGAAGCAACTAAACCTCTCTGAGCTTCAGTTTCCTCCTCTGGAGATTGGTAATAGGAACAGTCTCCAGCTCACTGCGCTGTTAGAAATTGAAATAAGATAATGAATCTATAACGATTTGGTTGGTTCATGATACTTATTAAGGGCTCTTTATAAAACTCTTATTGTAGTCCGCCTCAGTGTTTTCGTCTGTAAAAGGGACAAATAGTAAAACACCATGAACAAAATAATACAGAACTGGCTCTAGAGCAAAGAAGTTTGTATGAAGCAAACCCAGTGGGCCTTGTACCTTAAGGCTTACTGGCCTGACAGAGGGTAAGAGGAGATCTGAATGGTTTGGGGGAGCCACTGAGGAAGGTAAGAGCCAGGCTCATTTAAAGGGATGTGGGGAGGGGCGCCTGGGTGGCTCAGTCGGTTGAGCGTCCGACTTCGGCTCAGGTCACGATCTCGCGGTCCACAGGTTTGAGCCCCGCGTCGGGCTCTGGGCTGATGGCTCAGAGCCTGGAGCCTGCTTCAGATTCTGTGTTTCCCTCTCTCTCTGCCCCTCCCCCGTTCAGGCTGTGTCTCTCTCTGTCTGAAAAATAAATAAACGTTAAAAAAAATAAATAAAAAAAAAAAAATAAAGGGACGTGGGGAGGACGAGCCTCTGTCTCTTTCCTTGCCTTGTACTGGGATTGATGTCCTCTCACCATGCACAGACCTCCACAAAAGGGCCAGCAACAAGCAGGTCTAGGACTCTCAGGGTAGGTTTTCTTTCTGTTGAACATTTACATATGGAGTCTTCCTTGGGATAGAGGAATTCTGGGCCATGAAGAGGGGCTCATCATCAGGCTAGAAGCAATCTCATAGGGTCGAAGTTGGGTATAATAAGTTCTCCTTGGTTCATCAGAAGAAAGGAGAATCCGCTTTGCCTAAATGGTTACGTAGCTCCCGAAACACTAAAGGTTGGGGGATCCTTGAAAGTTTTGTACGCCAGGCCTCTGAGAACAAAACTATGGAGAGGTGTAAAAGGGGGGAGGAACTACATGTTTGTCCCTCAAACTCTCTTCCACAAATGTTTCCTCAACCTCTGGATCTACAATCACTTCAAATATGGTCTCTAGGATGAGGTATTTTGGAATTCGTCGGAATAAATTTAATTCATCTCTTCCGTCAACAGTCTTCAACTCAACTTACCCACGACATGAAGTTTGTGCGGAATGGAAGTTCAAGACGTCTCTTTTCCAGGAGACTTTGCAGTCTTTCTTAATCACCAAAAGTTTGCCTTAGGGTTCATTGAGAAGATCCAACCAACATTTTCAGATGGGTGTAGGCGTGAGAATCGGATCTCTCCCACATGGCTTTGAAGACCCCAGCAACAGTCAGCTTCCACCGTGTGTGGGGCTCTGGGCTTGGGTCGGAGGGCTGGCCCCAGGCTCCTGTGGGGATACCCCGCTCCCCCACCTTTCTCCCAGGGACCCCTTTGTGGCTCCCAACATGCTGTCCCGCAGAAAGCTAGTGCTGGCCGCATCTGTTCCTTGGGCTGGTCAATCCCCATGTTAAGAATGGGTGGCTCAGTCGGTTAAGCTCCGACTTCGGCTCGGGTCACAATCTCACGGTTCGTGAGTTCGAGCCCCGCGTCGGGCTCTATGCTGACGGCTCAGAGCCTGGAGCCCACTTCGGATTCTGGGTCTCCTTCTCTCTCTGCCCCTCCCCACTCTCACTCCGTCTCTGTCTCCCTCAAAATAAACATTAAAACAACTTTTAATTAAAAAAAAAAATGCAAAGGTCTGATCACTTGTTCCACCCCCGCCCCCGTTTTGAAAACTCCTAAGCTCTGGTGTCTGTCACTGAGAATTATGTTTGTTGGAATTAGCTTCAAGCAGACTTTTCTCTTTGTCACCTCTCTGACCTGTTTAGCAAACACATAGCGTGTCTTTAAGTTCCTTGCCCCATGTATGTTCTTCAGTCGAAAAAATTTTTTCCTCTTATTTCCCACTCCTCTGCTAACTTCCTTTAGGTATATCCCCACTTCCTTCTTTCTCCTGGACCGCTTTTAGTCAAGGGATCCTTGGGTTCCTGTGAGTTGGCTGGCCTTCTCATTTTACATCTGATTTACGAAGAAACCTGGCATTCTCAGACCTTCCCATGCTTGCTTGAAATACCATCTAGTGAAGTAATGGATCTGAAAAAAAAAAAAAAAAAAAAACGAAAATCGCTTTTCAGTCTCCTTCAAAAATTCCTTCGTCTCTGGTTGCGACACACAGAGCCAAATCGCAGATGGAATACATTTCTTCATCTTTAAAAACACCAACTGCTTTTTTTCCTTATTTGATTTTTTTTTTTTTTTTTTTTTTTATAGTCACACTGATTCTCTAGCCCGTGTCTGTTCCTCATCTCCCCGGTCTCCCAGTTCTGTTTATCATGAAAATAATCCCCAGAAACATGAAAATGTGGGCTCTCAAGGGGGTCATCCATTTAGGGGGAGGGGACAAGCTGGCTTAAAGGATGAGCAGTACATAGGGGTACAGGGAACCCCACTTTCAGACTCTGACCATAGGTTTGGCAAAAAGCATCTATGAGTCTTCCCCTATTCCCACAAAAAGAGTGGGGGTTCTCACAACTCAGGGCACACGGCAGTGAAGGAAAACTTCGCTTCTATGGCAGAGAAGTTAAATCTTCCCAGCTTTATAGCTTGGATAAAACAGAGGAGTAAAAGTCTGCCCCCAGGTCTCAGATGTTCTGTGTGGCTTCTTTGTGGACCGGTTTTCCGTCATGTTTTAAGTCTTGATTAGTCATATCACACATTTATAAAGTGTGGGCTGTGGATAAACTGTAACGTTTAACACAAGGTATCGAGGCCCTAGTCCTTGTGCCACGCAGGGAGTAACGATTTGGTGACAGGCTGGGATAAGCTCATACATCATTATGTTTCAAAAAGAACATAACCACCAAGATGTCGTGAGGGACAAGATCATATCCTTCTGAGGGAACAAAAGAAGGCAGAGTGGCACGAGAGCTCAAGAAAGCAACAGAGGAAGGGTAAATTTGGAGAGTTGAGGAATTAATGGGAGAAAGCTTATCTGCGAGATTCAAAATCCTATGACTATCATGTGCCTATTCTATAACGATATGTATTTTACTTAAAAACGAAAACATGGGTATGCTATCTCTGTATCTGATTATAAAAATAATTACGGCTCTATTTACAATTCTGTTGCCGAGGACCACAATACTTTAGGTCAGTTTTCTCTACTTTCTTTATGAACTTATTCATAATAGTTCACTGAATCGCAAATATTAATAATTTCTTTAAAAAAAACCTTTTGTTTTTAATGTTTGTGTATTTTTGAGAGAGACAGAGACAGAATGCGAGTGGATTGGGGCAGAGAGAGAGGGAGACACAGAATCCGAAGGGGGCTCCGGGCTCCGAGCCGTCAGCGCAGAGCCCGACGCGGGGCTCGAACCCAGGAGCCGCGAGATCATGACCTGAGCCAGAGTCAGACATTCCACTGACTGAACCACCCAGGCGTCCCAAATATTAATGATTTCTTAATGGAACTGGAAAGGAGGCTGACCTACAAAATGTTATCTTGGGTAACAGAGTGGCAAATAGGACTGCAATGAATTCTTTTTTTTTTTTTTAATTTTTTTTTTTTCAACGTTTTTTTTTTTTATTTTTTTTTATTTTTGGGACAGAGAGAGACAGAGCATGAACGGGGAAGGGGCAGAGAGAGAGGGAGACACACAGAATTGGAAACAGGCTCCAGGCTCCGAGCCATCAGCCCAGAGCCCGACGCGGGGCTCGAACTCACAGACCGCGAGATCGTGACCTGGCTGAAGTCGGACGCTTAACCGACTGCGCCACCCAGGCGCCCCTGCAATGAATTCTTAACGAACCAGATCCTTACCGTGATTTCACATTAGCCAGGCTTTATCAAACTACCCTGCCAATGCTGTGCTCAAGTGAAGATGAGTCAGTGGGGTCCGCATTCAGCCCTTACCACCCCCCCCATTCTTGTGTTGTATCGGCCCTATCGTCACAAGACAACTGCTTTGCTGTTATTTCTTTCTGAAGCATAGTCATTCCCCTCAGAGATTCGAGGAGCCTTGGGGCCCCTGGCTTCCCGGGGACCATGTACAGAATAACAGTTGGATTCTAGAGAGATTGAATGCCTTCCATGTTTCCGTAGGGGCTGCCCTGGCCTTTCTAACCAGCAGACTGGCGGGATTCTGAATTCCAAACATACAGCTCTGTCACATGGGGAATATAATTAGGAATAATGCAGCCCACAGGCCTCTGCTCTGGGGTATCCATATGCTCAAGGAACTTCTCCCCCGGTGATAAGGGAGCTATAGACTGAATTTTGTGCCCCCCTACCCCAGATTCACACGAGGAAGTCCTAACCCCCGAGGGGCTGCTATTTGGAGGTGGAGCCTTTGGGAGACAACTGGGTTTAGATGAGGTCAGGAGGGTGGCCCCAGGATGGGGTTAAGTGTCTTCATAAGAAGAGGAAGAGACACCAGGGCTGTCTCTCTCTGCCGTGGGAGGACACAGCGAGAAGGCAGCCGTCTGTGAGCCAGGAGGTGGGCCCTCACCAGGAACTGAGCCAGCTGGCACCTTGATCTTGGTCTTGCAGCCTCAGAACTGTGCGAAATAAATTCTGGTTGTCTCAGCCGCCCACTCTGTGGTATTTTGTGACTGAAGCAAGTGCTGACCGTCATGACAGGGCTCAAAGGTCGCCTGTCATCTGCCTGCCTCGCTTTGCTGCCCCATTTCTGGCCGGTGCCCCAGCTCTCTCACAGGTGAAGTCTGGGCCTCCTGACAGATGCCCGTTAAGGCCCCAGGAGGACATTTGCTTGGAACTCCTCTACTGGTGTGGTGACTCTTTCCAGGCAGTGATGGGACAATGGCAATATTTTTCAGGGAGTAATGAGGATCTTTTTAAATTTTTTTTATTTTTTAATGTTTATTTATTTTTGAGAGCAAGAGAGAGAGGGAGAGACAGAATCCAAAGCAGGTTCCAGGCTCTGAGCTGTCAGCACAGAGCCCAACGCAGGGCTCGAACCCACAAGCCGAGCCGTGAGATCATGACCTGAGCCAAAGTCAGACGCTTAACCGGCTGAGCCACCCAGGCGCCCCAATGAGGATCTTTCAATTGTTCCTTTCTGCTTCTAAATTGCAGTGTTTTTTAAAGGTTGGAGTTTTTAATACAGGGGTTTACTCCCCTCCCTTTTTTGTAGCTTATAAACTACACTATATTCTTTAAAAAGAA
Source organism: Neofelis nebulosa (assembly GCF_028018385.1). Classification (NCBI taxonomy): domain Eukaryota; kingdom Metazoa; phylum Chordata; class Mammalia; order Carnivora; family Felidae; genus Neofelis; species Neofelis nebulosa. Next base: position 647,854 of record NC_080794.1, on the reverse strand, counting down.
ATTTTGTTTTCAATGTTTTATTTATTTTTGAGACAGAGAGAGACAGAGCATGAGCAGGGGAAGGGCAGAGAGAGAGGGAGACACAGAATCTGAAGCAGGCTCCAGGCTCTGAGCTGTCCGCACAGAGCCTGACATGGGGCTCGAACTCACAAACCGCCAGATCATGACCTGAGCCGAAGTTGGACGTTTAACCGACGGAGCCACCCAGGCGTCCCCAAACTACACTATCTTCTTGGTTGACCTGTGGCTCTTTGCTCATCCACGGGTTTGGATAAGCACAGAGGAGTTTCCCTTCCTAGAGCACAGATAAGCCCTTTGGACTCGAGATACCAAGAGCCAAGCGGGGTGGTCGGGGGGCCTCGCTCGGGCATAAGCAATTGGGGAGATAAAAAGAGAAGGGGGACAGAGGGGTGCAAGGGGGAAGCGCAATGGCAGAAGCCAGAGGAAAGAAGAGGCCGAGGAGTGGAAGGTGAACCTTTAGGGGAGGGAGGGGTGCCAAGCACAGCGGCTCCACAAGTCTCAGGGGCCCACGCACTGCCCGTGGAGGCTGCCTCTGGTCTGGGCCGGAAGCTGACTCCAGAAACAAAGGGGACTCCAAGGAGAGGGCAAGGGCTCAAAAGTCAGGGCTTCACCGAAGGGGGCAGGAGCCCAGCCTGGCTGCCTCGATCCACCCGAGTCCTTATAAACTAGGGCATCACCCAAGGCAGGAAGCAGGGGTGAGGTAATATGCGTGAGAAGCTTGGCCTTTATCCCAGCTGCTTTCACGGAACCGAGTGTTTACCTACTCGAGCACAGGAAGGGGAAGTTGGGAATGAGGCCAGAGTCTCTTCTGTGGAGACAGAGGTTCTGCTTTATTGGCCCTCCTGATAGTGGGGGTGACTGAGACCTCGCATGCCATCGGGCACGGGCCTGGTGACGACCGGGGACGCTTCTTAGGTGGGCTAAAAATAGGTTCTTCTCCAACCTTTTCCTTCACATCTCTACAGCCTACGAGTGGCTGAGGTGACGAGAACACCGCCTCCCCCCATCAAGGTTAAAGTTTGGCCGAAGGCTCCCAGTCCCTTCGCCAAGGGGAACTCGGCGCTCCCGCCACAAAGCCCGCTGTGCTGGGAATGGACGCGCTTGAGAGACTCTCTGGAGACACGGCCACTTCTGTCGTCAGGAGTGACAAGTGACAAAAGCAGGAAGGGAGCGCCCCTTTGGGGCTTGGTGGATGGTGGGCGGCCTGGCGGGCGAGTAGTGCTCAGTTATACAAACGGACAAGATGACTGAAGTGACAGCCAGGCCTGGGAACCTGACCCCGGGGCACCGGCTGAGAGAGTGAAAGAAAGATCCAGGCTGGCCTTGGAGCTTCCGCACAGGTGCTCCCTCTGGGCCAGTGAGACCGGGTGTGGGGTCAGCTCTCCAGGCTTGCAGGGGAGCCCCCTAGGTGCCCGGGCTAGGTGCCCTGGCGGGAAAGGCGAATGTCAAGGATGAGACATTCTCTTCTAGGAGAGAAACTCGGCCTCGTCCATCATGATGATGATCGTGGCAGAGTAGGCCGCAATTCAGGTGTGTGGAAATCAGTCAAAACATTGGGAAAGTTTCCGTTGAAAGAGCCATCTGAGGGAGGGGACAAAGGCATAATATCTTACAGGGATGTTCGCACAGCTTCACGTGGAGCAGGGGTCTGCGGGGGGGCGAACAGGAGACTGTGTGGGAAGGTCTGGAGGGATGGGCTCTGCCCTGGGGTCTCAGAGCCTGCGAGGGCTTTGTCTAGGGCTGGCTCTGTTGTGGCAAGACCTCAGGTGACAGCGTAGCCTGGGGCCACCTGACAGCACAAGCTGCTGGCTCACCTGGAATGTTCCTCCCTCGGTTGCCAAGGATGGCCCCCAGCATCTGAGGTGCCTGACCCAGGAGAGGTGATAGTCACCTCAAGTGACGCATCATCTTTCGGAACAAAGCCTTGGAAATTTGAGGGATTTTTTACATAGAAAAGCAAGAACGATCTTCCTCAGTGATAAAAAAACAAAAACAAAAACAAAAACAAGACGCACAACAGGCCTGTGTGGCTTTAAGGTACGGTCTGCTGTGGGCACCATCAGAGGGAAAGGATTTGCATGTGATTTCTTTTTTTTTAAATTTTTTTTTTTTTTTTAACATTTATTCATTTTTGAGACAGAGGGAGACAGAGCATGAACGGGGGAAGGTCAGAGAGAGAGGGAGACACAGAATCCGAAACAGGCTCCAGGCTCTGAGCTGTCAGCACAGAGCCCGACGCGGGGCTCGAACTCACAGACCGCGAGATCATGACCTGAGCCGAAGTCGGATGTTCAACCGACCGAGCCACCCAGGCGCCCCTGCATGTGATTTCTATTAAATGGGAAGGTTTCCTCGGGATGCTCTGGAGGCCCCGTTCCTGGTTTGATTTGACTTTACAAATCCTTTCTCTGAACACGTCTGGCAGAGTTTAGCTCGGTTTGCAGTATGTAGGAATTAAAAACAATCCATTTGTATACCTCTCGAAGAATTGATCCTCCTTCCCTCGACTGCCCTCCTAAGTTCCAGAGAGAAGCGGACAGGCATTTGCGAGGGCTTAACTGGCTCACTGGACACATCTGAGCCGTCCTTAGACCCGACAAGTCCGAGGCCGACCTGGCTAGCACGGCCCAGCCAACCTGGGTCTCCCGGATGGAAAGCCTGCCCCGGACAGCGAGGCAATCTCTTTCCAAAATCCAGACAGAAATGTTCGTTGTTTCTGCTTTGGAGTCCCCCGGTTCTGCGCCCTCCCCTCAAACAGATTTCCCTTCTCTCCTCAGAATATAGGTGGCCTTGCCTGCTGTCCCTTCTCCCTCTCAGCTGTGGGAGGCTCAGAAACCTCAGTTTCCCCTGCAGAAGGGCAGCCGGGGCCCAAGGGCGGGCCGGGACATGCCTGGTCCCCCGGGAAGGCCTCCCCACCTGGAGACAAAGCCAGGGGGACCTGAGGTGACCCCTGGCAGACGTAGATTACATATGGTAGCTGGAGAAGGAATGCCTGGGGTCCCCAACATTATGCATGCCTCTGTCTCTAGCCAGGAGGTGCCAGGCAGCAGGGACACCAGACTGGGAGGCAGCCGGCCATTTGCATACAGCCTCAGCTGAGTCTCCGTCCACACCCTGGGGGATGCGTTCTGTCTGCCTGGGTTTCATTTTTTTTTTTTTTCAATTTTTTTTAATGTTTTTATTTATTTTTGAGACAGAGAGAGACAGAGCATGAGCAGGGGAGGGGTAGCGAGAGAGGGAGACACAGAATCCGAAGCAGGCTCCAGGCTCCGAGCTGTCAGCACAGAGCCCGAGAACCGCGAGATCATGACCTGAGCCGAAGTCGGATGCTTAACCGACTGAGCCACCCAGGCGCCCCCTGCGTTTCATTTTTAACACCCCTCCTCCATTCTCCCTGGAGGACACTGGACAGGAGTTGGGCCAGCTCATTGCCGCTGCCCTGGAGACGAAACAGGCTGTTTGCTCCATGCCTCCAAGCCCCTGTCCCCATCTCTCTTCTCTGTCTACATCTAAGCCTCTTACAAAGGTCCCACTGTGCCGGGCTGAGCATTGGATGAAGAACGAAGAAAAGGCTGCGTCCCGGGAGGGCCGGTTGTTGGCAGTGGGGTCTCAAGGCCATGGTGGCCATCCTGGCCATTGTCCTCCCCGACTCCACTTGCCAGCTAGGCAGAACCATCCGTGACCGGGAGAGCAGAGGGGGAGAAGGGAGGGGAAGGTGGCGTCCGGTGCGGGATCCAGGTCCCCGCTCTATGTGTGCGTCAGGCGGACACGAGCACACCCCCCCCCCCACCCCATGTCACTCCGTCTTGGTTTTCTCATCTGTAAAATATCCAATATTGATGTTACATGCACTGTGTGTGTGAGATACTGTGTGTGGCTGTGCGTATGTGTGTGTGTGTGTGTGTGTGTGTGTGTGTCTGTGCGCGCGCGCGCCCGCGGTGAGGGGGTGGGGGTGGGGGAGGAAGCTGGTGGGGGTCATTTCTGAGGTTCCTTCCTGTTCTGAACCTCCTGCAGGGCTGAGTGTGGGTCAGTCTTTGGTCTCTTAGAGCCCGGGGGCAAGAAGGTAGAGGGACAGGCAGCGTCTCCTCCTGCCCAGGGTGCCCCAGGTCTCTCAGAAGAGACGAAGCAGCTCCCACGGCTTCCCTGACTGCATGGCCTTTCCCATCCCCCATGCCATTCCTCCCAGCCCTGGTCCAGCTCTGACCCACAGGTCCTGCTGTCACACCTCCGCGGTTCCTCAGCTTCCCCTCGTCCTCCCCGATGCTCCTTTGCCAAACTTCTCAAATCTGGGGGTGAAAAGGGCCCTGGGGACTCAGGGTCATCGAGTCCAATCTGTACTCGGACTCTGGGCCACAGGCGCCTTCCAAGGGCTCCCCTAGGAAGGACCTAGGCTTGGACCCCGAGGCTTGGTTGCCTGGAGCTGAGCTCTGTGTCGTCACAGGGCCCAACGGAACAAGTGTGGCATCTTCTCCGACACAGTCTTTGGCTCTCTTCCACCTGCGTTTCCAGACCCAACAGCTTGGCTCCTCAGCCCTCCAAAGCCCTCCTCAGCCTTTGCGCCAGTCTCCTGAGAGCCCTGTGTCATATAACAGGTGTTGTAGAGAGAAGCCATCCTGGGCCTGCAGGAGACCCCAGTTCTGTCAGGTTAGCCCGTAAACCAGGGACCCAGGCCTCTTCCCAAGAGTATCAAGAGTACGTGAGTGCACTTTGCAAAGCATTATACAGATTCGTTTAGAAATCTCCTTTCTGGTGCCACCTTCTAGTAATTTCCCCGGGGTTCCTCTTGCCTCTGCAATTACGGTTTTAAGATTTCAATATAACTGTAATTTTAAGTCATTTAATTCATTGTTAATAGTAGTATTTAGTATTTAAAAAAGAAGTTTTAGGCTTTTTTTTTTTTTTATGTGCCCTGGAGCCGCTGTCACAGCTCAGGGAAGCTGGTCAGCTCACCTGCTCTGAGTCCCTTTCCTTTTGGTGACCACTCCTCGGGGCTGACATTTCTCGGGGCGGGGAGGGAGGGAGGGACTCCCCAGAGTCATCGCCAACCGTTTTCTCGCTCACCCACTTCTCACTTGCCTTGCAGCCGGACATGGGGACACACAAGGGCAGGTGTGTGGGCCGTGTGAGAGACACCGGGGTCCCCACTCTGCCTTGGGTGGTGCCCTGTGCGGTGGGGACGCCCTGGTCTAGGACAGCCTTCTTGGAGCCTTGGGAGGGAAGAATGAAGAGACACCATGTCACAGGTCCCGAACCAGCCCCAGAACCTTCCTCCTGTTCTGTTATTCAGTAAACGACAGATTCCTCTCCGGTTTAAACCATATGGCCACATCCAGTCTGCTGCCTGGTCTTGTAAATTGCGTTTTGCTGGCACACAGGCAGCCTCATCTGTGTGCTCATTGTTGGTGGGGCTTTGGAGTGGCAAGGGCAGGCATGAGCCCGTGACAAAGCCTGTGGGCAGGCATGTGCCCACAAAGCCTCAAATACTGACTATCCGACCCTCGGAAGCAAAAGTTTGCTCGTTCCTGATCCAAATCGTTGGCCAGTTGGGGTTTTGATTGTTTTCAGCCGAATGCCTCTGACCCGACCTCGTGACCGAAAAGGCAGCCTCAAGGAGCTTCTTTTTCCCAGTCACGGTGTATCTTGCTCCTTCGCTTCAGGGTAGACGCCACAGCCTCAGGGTCATCGAGGTGGGAGAAGGCAATGTTTTTCCCTTCCGTGTATTTTTAAATTTTTTGAGCAGAGAGACCTTCCCCAGAAGCCTCTCCGGAGACCCCCACCTCTTCCCTCACACCGAGCGGAGTTGGGCCACAGGCCTACTCTTTTTTTTTTTAATTTTTTTTTTCAACGTTTTTTATTTATTTTTGGGACAGAGAGAGACAGAGCATGAACGGGGGAGGGGCAGAGAGAGAGGGAGACACAGAATCGGAAACAGGCTCCAGGCTCCGAGCCATCAGCCCAGAGCCTGACGCGGGGCTGGAACTCACGGACCGCGAGATCGTGACCTGGCTGAAGTCGGACGCTTAACTGACTGCGCCACCCAGGCGCCCCCACAGGCCTACTCTTAAACCAGCCACTGGCACTCGCTGGTCCCTCGGAATAATCCAGATCCACCTGGCGGAGGGAGGCGGGCATCAGACACGAGCAGGAGAGAGGAAGGGCCAGTGTGGAGGCTGCTGGCCCTGCCTGCCACGGCGCATATCAGTGCCTTGAACACGGAGAGCTCTTCTATGCAGAACATAGGGTCTCAGTGTAGTAACCGAGGAGCAGTGCACCTGCTACCGTATTCTAAGTACTTACCGGGTAGGAGGCTCGGGGCTGGTCACCCAGGGGTGGCAGCCTAGTTAGAGAGACACGGGTACTGCTCATTTGCGACGAGCACCGTGCCGCCAAAGGACCAACAATGGTAGGAATGACACGGGAAGCCAGCTCCACATCTACTGCCCTCTCTTATTTTAATCTCAGAGACGTGAGTCATCCAGTCACTTAAGCTTCCAAGGTGGACGTGGAAGGCGCATCTGGGAGCAGAGCAGGGAGGTTTTCCATCCCACCTCTGAAACCCACCCTTGGACTGGCGCGTATCCTGTCTCTGTGAGAACAGGGTGGACATTTACACGGCACGGACATTTACAAAGCCAGTGCTTTCTCCGAGATGTGGGCGGAATGGCTCGTTTGATTCTCCAAGCGACCCTGCAAGCCAGGCCTCATTACCACTCCATTTCATAGAAGAGAAACCAAGGCATGGAGAGTTCTGGCATCAAGCCCCGCTGTGACCCCTCGGGCCACCAGGCTTTGGTCCGGCGTCTGGCTCCGGAGGCTGTGCGTTTCAGCAGCGCAGGAGGAGGGCTTCGCAAGGGATCTGTGCCGGCCATGGGCACGAGCCGCCCAGAGTCCGGGAACCTTGGGCGTCTCTGGGACACCATCGCTGGTCTGCCCGGGCACCCTGAGATTGACCACGGGCTGGATGAGGAGCCCACATTGTCCCCAGGCTGCAGATGTGTCTTTGTCGTCTTTAATAAAGGTGAGGGAAGGTTGGATAAGGATTCGATTCAGCAAGTTTGCAGAGCAGCTTCCGTGCCAGGATCTTCTGTTCTGCGCGGGGGACTCAGAATAAACCAGACATAGTCCTGGTCCTGAGGGACCCCGGGGCAGCGGGGGAGTCAGGCGAGCCAGCGAGTAATGGCAGTGATGAAACAACTCGGTCAGGGGCCAGGGGTCTGGGGGGACAGGAGGCAGGGGCTGCTCAGGGAGGTGACACTGATTTTGAGCCTTAAACCATGAGTGAGAGCCCCTCCCCGGGAAACCTGGGAACCCCTAGAGTTTCTTCCAGTCCCACCTTATATCTTATAGGATTTTCCTAAGCTTTCCCACGTGGGGTTTCGTTCCGTGGACAGGATAGACTCAGAGGTCCCCACCTTTTCCACCAATCTGGCCTTGGGTCCCTGAGCAAAGCATCACTTCTTTGCAAAATACTGACTAGGTTCCTGCTGTAAGCTGGGCACCATGTCGCTCGCTGGAGATTCAGTGGTGTCCCAGGCGGGCAATGTCCCTGTCATTGTGAGGTCACACAGGGGCACTAAGGGAGATGCCTGCTTCCGGGTCAGATGTCTGGGAGGGAGCACGGGTTTTGGAGGAAGGCTGGGACACGTTCTCTTCCGGGGAGTGATAGTGATCCCGAGTGTCACAGGCATCCGTCCGTACCCCATAAAGCTGTGTTCGATGAACAAATGAAGCGCACGTCGCAGTTTATAAAGCACTAGGAGGTCAGCCGAGTGACGAAACTATGAGATCATTTATTCCAGCTCCATAGAACCAGCAGCCAGGAAGCATTTCTCGCCTTAGGTGAGAGCTGGCGGGCAGTCTACCTTCTCCGGCTTACTGAAGACGAGCCGGATGAGGCACCTTGGAGGGAGACTCCCGGGCTGTCGTGTGGCAGGTGCTGGAGACATAGAGCTGAGTAGTAAGTAGCCTCTGCCCTCAGGGAGTTCAGGGGCCGGTGACGGGTGGCTCAGAAAGCCGCGTTCATTGGTTCAATCAGCAAACACGTATGGCTTGCCTCTGGCTCTCAGGGCTGTAGCAGCCCAGGTATAGAGTCCCCACTGCTACAGAGCCTACCTTGCAGAGTCTGAGGGTGGGGACAGACCTCGGGCAAGTGGCTCTCAATGCCTCACTTGGATTTCCTGCCTCATCTGTCACCTGTCACCGTCAGAACGGTCTCCACCCCATGCCCTGGCTATGTGGCTGGTTCCTGTGTCTTGCCCCCATACTCCCAGGACGTGACATCGTGACAGTGCACGGCTCTTGTTATCCCGCCATCCCAAGTGCCTGGCACGTAGCGGGAGGGCGATAGCGATTTTTGAATAAATTAAATAAGCCAAAACCCAAGTGTACAATTGGAGCTGGAGATAGTGAGGGCTCCCTGGGAGAGAGTAGCGCTCCCAGGAGCCACTGGGGCTGGTACCGGAAGGCCAAGGGGGGAGCTGGGGTTGAAATCGGAGGGGGTGGCCACGGGGGCGTGGCAGGCAGGAAACTGGCCGGATGGGATCTCTGAAGGGAGTCTAGCCTGCAGGGGAGCGCGAAGGAGGGATTGGCTCCGTCTGTGGACAGGGGAGGAGGGGCTGGGTGGGGAGGTCCCTGCCAGAGGTGGCATCGGAGCTGGTCCCCAAAGGAACCAGGGTGTGTGGCCGGGGAAGGAGAGGGCATGCCTGGTGGTGGGGCTGCAGATGCAAAGGCCACGAGGTGTGAGAACGTCGTGTTTCTAGCAGCAAGCAGCCTGACAGCGTCATGGGCAGGGCCCGTGGAGAGGGGTGGATACGTGGGAGCCGGTCTCCAAGAGAAACGAGTAACCTCTAAGTTAGGATCCTCTTAGCAGGTTCGGTGGGAAAAGCAGGTGGTGACAGGTTCCCATGAATTTTTCTCTCTTGGCCTTCCCGCAGCCACTGTGGTGTGGACGACTGAGCTTCGGCTCTGTCCCTGAGCTTCTGAATCCTGATGAGGGGAGATGGGCCAGACGGTCTCTAAGCTCACGTGCAGCCCTGTCCTAAGACTCTTTCACGAGCCCAGGAATGGTGGAAAACCAGTTACCCGAGAGAAAGCCCTTAGTCTCCAATAAACGTTGTCATGCTGGGTTGTTCAGGGTGATTCAGGGCACGCCTTGCTCGGTGCTCATGACAGGGGCTCTTCCCTCCTCCTGGCTGGCCTCAGTTACTCCGAGACAAGGCAGAGGATGAATGTTAGGCATTCCGTGGGATGCTTGAAGTCTGGGGCTCCCGCCAGGCCCAGGTTTAACTGGCCCCATTCCTGACGGTTCAGGAGAGGGAGCTTGCCGGGTCCTGCCTTCCGAAGGGAGTACATCACCCTCCGGAAACCGCATCCCCTGAGCTGAAGGATCTTTGGAAGGCAATAAGAGAGATTGCCTGGGTCAAGTTAAGAATAGATTGGTCTCAAAAATAAATAAACATTAAAAGAAAAAAAAAAAAGACTAGATTGGTGACGGGCAAGGAAGGAGTGGCACTGTAAATACTACAACCTTTTTAATTTTTTATGTTTATTTATTTCTGAGACAGAGAGAGACAGAGCATGAGTGGGGGAGGGGCAGAGAGAGAGGGAGACACAGAATCGGGAGCAGGCTCCAGGCTCTGAGCTGTCAGCACAGAGCCCGACGCAGGGCTCGAACTCACAGACCGTGAGATCATGACCTGAGCCGAAGTCGGTTGCTCAACCGACTGAGCCACCCAGGAGCCCCTAAATACCACAACCTTTGCTGGAGGAACTTTGGATGTTACTTCGTAAGAGCAGCGCGGAATGCTTCACAACTTGTCGGAACGGGTGATTTGCCTGGGTACAAAGTGTACGATGGCCAAATGATTTTTCTGAGCCATTCGTAAAATTTAGCCAATAAAGTCCTGTCTTTTCTCAGTGCCGTCGTACGTGGTTGTGCAGGCCTCCCGGTGCACAACCTGTGCAACCATACATGGAGACCGGGCTATTCTACAACGCATGTATTCTACAACATTTATTTAATAACTTTTTTTGTACTAGGTACGTGGTAGGCAAGGGGGATAAAAAGTGAGCCGCAATAGGTCTCAGCCCTCAGGGAAAGACAGACGGGTAGGACTTCATGTAGGGCAGCGTGGTAATGTTACGGAGCCTGGTTTGGATCACCCGACGGAAGAAGCAAGCAGCGCTCGGAGATCTTGGAAGGCAGGAGGTTTATTTCACACCGGCGGGCTCAGAAGAGATCACCCTCCAGAGGTCTGAGTCCCGAGCGTAAGCGTCGGGGGCAATTTTAGTCTGTTACTTCCGCATTAGTAATTTAGCATGTGGCAAGCGGGGCAGGAAGAACCTGGAAGGGGAGCCTTTGGGCCGGGACCGAAATTCCCCTATCAGTCCTGTTGGCCATCTTATAACATAATTTTTCTCTATCAGTAGCAGTTTTGATAGAAGATTCCCGGAGGGTGCTGTGGGAGGGTAAGGAAGGAGCCCTTAGCCTGGACTTGGTGAGAGCGGTGGAGAGAAAGAGGCCAGGAAAGCGTAGCAGAGAGAGTGGTTCCCCACATTTGCGACGTTCTCCTGGCCCAGAGAACTTGAAAGACCTTCTAAGCTGTGCCATTGTCCTTTCAAACCCTGCCCCTGGATCCTCATACTTCTAATAGCATGGCAAGTGAATTTTCTCTTCCGGGAAGAGAATGCCTGTCCCTGGGGATGTGGCTGGAGGCAGATCAAGTGGGACCAGGAGCCTGCTCCGATCTGCGGCTGTTGGGTCTGGGTGGCCTGCCCTGCCCCCACCCGAGGTCAGGGGGGTGAGCAAAAGGGCCGTGCCAGCCAACTCCAGTTGGCCAGGATTTTAATCTCACCCTGTCTTCGGTGGGAATCGCTATTTAGGCAACGCGTCAAATGTGTTTCAAACCACGAAAACATAACTCAGGGGCACATCTCTGACCCAGACGGCGGGGATCTTGTAATCGACCAAGACCCATAAGTAAGCTAAAGGCTCTGGGGACCCCCGGCAGCTGCTCTCAACTCCGGACAGCGAAGTGAATGTATCAGAGGGACCCCCAAGCTCTCACTCATAAACGTGTGGACTCCCATGCTGACCAACCGACCTGTCCTCTCAGGGATGTGGCCGCCAGCTCCAAGCTGTCAGCACAGAGCCTGATGCGGGGCTCGAACTCACGGACCTTGAAATCACGACCTGAGCCAAAGTCAGATGCTCAGCCGACTGAGCCACCCAGGCGCCCCTCCCTCTTTTCTTCTAGGACTGAATTTGGAGCGGACTTCTTTGGGAAACCCTTCGTATCCCTTGCTCGGCTGGGCAAGGGGCTCGGCTATGTACTTCCAGGGATAACCCCTCACCCAGGGGATCTGAGAACTGATCTGAGTGTCCTGATTCTTCCCTGGGGCTTTCCTTAGACTGATTGCTGCTCGAGGGTGCGGTGGGGTGTTGCTGATCGAGGCGCATAGAGCAACGCTCAGAGAAGGCATTCAGTCGATGTACACCGAACACATGAGGCAGCTGACTTCCCAGGGAGAATGAGAAGAAATCAGTTATTTGGGTTTCAGATGAAGTCAAATATGCTGTTAATCGGGTTGGAATGCCTTCAGCTGCAAGGACATAAAGCCTCAAGGAATGATGTTGTGTGAGAGAAATGCGTCTGTTCTTGTGAAAGTGCCACCCCCTGAATGTAACTGCAGTGGGGGGTGGCGTCCTGGTGATGCTGGGAGGGGAGCCATCTTCCGGAAGCTTTGCCCATAGCTGGGTTTGCTTTTAGCCCTCCTGATAATTCTGTGAACCATCTAGACCTCTTTCCGTCTTAACCAGCTGGCATCGATTCCAGTTGCCTAAAACCCACGCGTACCCTCGAATCTGTTTTTCTCGTGCTCAGTTACCGAATGTTAGAATTAGAAGGGACAACAAGTTTCACAGTGGAAATGTCCCCATGTAACGGAGAGAGACCGAGATGCTCAAATCGCATCACTTAGAGGCTAAGCGGGACTCAACCCCTGGAGAGCAGGGTTGCTTCCACTGACCCAAGCTGCCCAAGGCCATCTGAGCAGAGAAACAAAGTGGAACAGGCAAGCCCGATAACCGGACTTAAACCTTGTCTACCAGCCTCCCAACGAAGCTGCGTAACCGTCAAATTGCCTGCTTGTAAACGGCTTATATCCCAAGAGGGCCCGGCACAAATTTCCTCTGCTCTCAACACAGCCAGCTGTGCATGTGCAGAGCCTGACCTCTCGGTGGACGGGCATGGGGTCAGGAACGCGCTGTCTAGCGTCTGGGCCTCGGGCCTCGCAGAGGACCACACTCCACAGCCCTCGGATTTTCTAACAGTATCCATTGTAGCATTTTTACCTGGAAGGTGTAATTAGATCCCTTGAGTTTTCTCTTTACGTGGGTTTAACTTCAGGCTTCAACGTCTGAAGCATTATTACCCTGGCAGTGGGCCTGGGACCTTTTGGAGCTGCGTTCCATCTTGCAGGCTTTGGGGACCAGTAAGTGCTGGGAAGCTCTGATGGGTCAATTGGCGGTCTGTGGCGGGGGGGGGGGGGGGGGGGGCGGGTGGAGAGGCACTTCTCAGGGGGCCTGAGTCACTGAAGCAGTAGCAACTGCTTCAGGAGCAGAGATCCCTGCTCGCCAGGCTGCCTCTAGAAAGGTGCTGGGGAGAGATAAGGGGTAGGAACCGCTTTAAAAGTTAATGAGCTCGGTGAGCCTCCCAGGGCTCTGTCTTCTAGGCAGCTTTGCAGCACTTTGAATTTCCACTCCCAGAGGTGGGGCTCCCGCAGAGCCCAGCTGGCTTTTAACCCTTTCAGGCTCCTTACACCCTCCCACTCCTGTAAAGAAGGGGCCCCTCTGGCCTCACCGTTCCGCGTCTCCCCGTCTCTGGTCATTGCTCTGGGAGATCCCAGCCTCCCGGACCAGCCGGGCCCCGAATGCACATCACCGTTCCCTGCTGCCGCCCTTGACCAGATGACCGTGGTGCCGCGTCCCTGCTGACCTTTGCCCCTCTGCCTCGCCAGGCCCCAGGGCCTGCCTCTCCCTAGCTCACTGGCTGCACTGCAGCCTGCTGGACCATGAACACCCCAGAAGCTCAGGCCCAATTTCAGTGATGAGAACACGGAGTGAGGGCCCTGGGCCCGTGAGGGACCAGGTGGGGGGGGGGGGGTCTGGTCAGCCTGGCTCACTCATTTAGCTGAGCCCCTGAGCAGGAAACCGCTCTCCTCAGGCCTCAGGGCTGTGTCTGCAAACTTGCTCTTGATCTGTGGTGTAGGGGAGGAAAGACAATTTCTCTCTACCCTTCTAGGTTCTTGGCTGAGATCCTATAGCAAAAAGGAGGATTAACGGGAACAAAGTGACAGAAGTTTAATAACGTGTGTATCTCCTATATACATGGGGGATATTCGGGAAAACAGAATAAGTCCCAGAAACAGCTGAAGCTGTTGCCTTAAGTACCGTCTTCGGCTCAAGACAAAAAAAGATGTTGGGGAGACAGGTAGGAAAGCCTGTTATTGGAAGGTCACCAGGAAAGCCCAGGAAACCGGGGAAGGCTGTTATGCAGATTGAAGTCCTTCTGCCTTGGTAAGAGTTTCCTGGCACAGAGGGGGAGACACCCTTACAAATGGAGATTTCCTTTATAAATGTGCATATCCCTTACAAAAGAATAAGTTCTGCTAGGTTTTCAGACTTCCTCCTGTGTCTGTTGTTTTTAATCAGTTCAAGGTAATCCCTCTGCCAAAGAGGCGTATTTTGGGGTGTCGTATTCTCCCCATTCGCTGGTTTCCATAACAGGGAGGGCGGAGGGAAGGTATCGGAATCACTGGGGCTTTTAAAAAATTGTCATGTTGTCCCTCTTTCTAGAGGGCATGTCAACATAAGGAGGAAGAAGAAACGGCACACACACACACACACACACACACACACACACACGGACACATGCGTGCCCACATGTATTTTTTCTATTTTTGGAGAGAAAAAAGATCCCTAGTCTGACTATCCTCTCCCTTAGCTGTGAAACACTGGACGAGATTAGTGATTCCTAAGCTCCTGGCTGTTTATAAGAATTCTTCACGTTAGACTGGTTAAGAATTCAGACTCCTGGGCCTCTCCTCAGACCCACTCATTTGGAGCCCCTGGGGCAGGACCTAGGAATCAGTATTTTAATAAGTCCCGGGGGTATCTTCATACTCAGCAACTGGGGGCATCACTGGGTTGGGGGGGGGGGTCACTGGGCAGTGTCCAGCCCTCTGTTGAGGCCCAGGGAGTAGGAGGTTTGTGAGATGCTTGGATGCCCCTTTTGGCAAGCCCTTTAGAATTTCATGGGACATCCTGTATCCCCTGCCCTCACCACCCCATCCCAGGAGGGCCACTTACCAGTCAATTCCTGTAGCACAAAGTGAAGGGTGCTCCATCTGATGGGAAACAGACTCGACCGGGGAGGGTGGCCAGGGCTATCCGATTCACCGCGCCTGGGCAAACGTGATGTAAAATCGACATCCCCTCTGCTCACAGGGTGGGGAATAAGAGAGCCCACAGCCCTCTGCAAAAGGACCAGGCCTCACTCCACTGCCCAGGCCACTTCCGTTCATTGCAACAGATTCAGGTGCCCGGTACCGCTGAGGGCTTTCTCTATACGTGTGCACCCCCCTCCCCCGCCCCGCCCTCAGCTACCCAGCCCCTCTCCTCTGAGCCAGTCCCTTGCAAATCCCTCAGGTATTAAAAGATAAGTCCGATGTCAGCTCAGGTCATGATCTCATGGTTCGTGAGTTTGAGTCCTGCGCCGGGTTCTGTGCTGACAGCTCAGAGCCTGGAGCCTGCTTCGGATCCTGGGCGTCTCCCTCTCTCTCTCTCTCTGCCCCTCCCCGCTGGTGCTCTGTCTGTCTCAAAAATAAATAAGCATTAAAAAAATAATTAAAAAAATAAGAGATAAGTTCCTGCAACCCCGTCTGAAGCTGTCGTTTGGTGTGAGAACGTTGGTGAAAGAGAGGAGAGTCTTGTCCGACAGCAAACACCCTGAGGGCTCACGGAAAGCTCAGGTAACAAGAGTGGTCAAACAATGCAGATCGTGATCTCTGCCTATCTGAAGCGCCAGTGGCTGGTCTGGTCCTCTTGGCCAGGCACTCACTGCTGGCCAGTGCTGTCCTCCTGTCCAACAGAAACGTTTCCACAGAACAACGACATTGGACGAAACCACCGTCCCTCCGCGATGGAACCGGACAAAGACCAGTCTGAACTCAGCATGCACACTGTCCAGCCACAAAACACCAAACATGCCCCCCTCTCTTGTCCCCACGACACCAGCAGCCACTGTCACTTCCCCAGTTCCCGGCTTGGGCCTGGACCTTGCCGTCCTGCCTTCTATGGGAGATTTACTAAGACGCCCAGTCATAAAATTGCCCTGCTCCCTCGCAGCATCCAATACAAGCCCCTGTCTTGAAGCCTGTCCCCTCATCCCCCAGCAAGGCTCCAGACCTTCAGGTCCTTTCTGACCCCCGTACTCAGATACCCGCGGGTCCCTGCTGCATGTCCCCCCTCACTGCCAACATTCATCAACTCAACTGGCTCAGCCCCAGGGGCCTCCTGGCCCTTGACCGGCCGGCTCTGACAACAGAGGCCGAAATACGGACACAGCAAAGTCATCTTACAACACGGAGAAGGCGGGCGGCGTGGGACCGTGGTCTGTTTTGCAGCCAAACCACTTCCGAAACTGACCAATCGAAAGACCACTTTTTCTTCTATAACCTCAGCAGGTTGGTGGACCAGGCCACTGACCTAACTATTTTTTTTTTTTTGCTCATTTATCTTTGTGTGTGTGTGTGTGTGTGTGTGTATGAACATTTAAGTTTCCCCCTCTTAGCACATTTCAATTAGACTGTGTTATCAACTATAGCTACCAGTTTTCTGATCATAATCTGAATATTCCCAGGCGCCACCAGCTCTGACCAGCTGGAAGGCCTAGAGAATCACTTCTACGGTAATAGTCAAGTGGAGGGTCTGGCCTCTCCTCAGATCCTTCCAGTCACTCCTTGGAGACCCCAGAGGGGCCCCAGCTGTGCTCATCGGTAAGTTGGTCCCTGCCCACCCCGCCCCCGCTGAACTGCTGCTTTCCCACAGGGAGCTTCTGGACACCTACAGGCCAGGGACTCAGGCAGAAGACAGTGGAGTAGACCCTCCTCCAACCATGTGCTCACGTGGTCCTGTGGGCTCAGCATGAGCACTGCTCGAACGAGCGCTGCCTCACGGAGTCCCTCCTGAGAACCCCATGGCTGGACTCAAGGCCTCCCTCTCTTTGGTTGACCTCTTATCTCAAGAGACCCAAGTTGGGAGCCGGGCACAAAGTCCCCTCCATTCCCCATTGGCATGAGCCATTCCTGCTTCAGGTAAAATCCAGAAGTCCCCAAGTGAATTAGTAGTGCCAAGAGACTCTTCTGGGGCTCTTCATCCCTTACTGGGTGGTCACTTAGGCTCAGCCGGGCCCACCAATCAGGCAACCGTGTTAGAAGATGCAGAAGGTAAGCCACAGATTTCTAAACAGACCCTCTGATTGCATTTTCTCAGTCTGCCACTTGCTAGCTTGAGCAGGTTCTGTACCTCGGCTTCAATTAGAGCCTCAGTTTCATGGTCTGAAAAATGGGGACAACAATAGTCGCTTCTCGTTAAGTTGTTCTGAGAGTCAAACATGATCATCTGGGTCTAGGGATTGCCATGGTGAACACGAAGGGCTCCATAAATGTAGCCTGATGGTCACTACTGATAATCAATCAACTCACGTGTTCAGAAAGCAGACCTACACAGAGAGTGGGGAGGAATGAAAGCTGATTTGTTTTAAAGTAAGCCTGGCCGAAGAGGGTAGGTTACTAGGGTGCTGTCCATTCAAGAAGCTGTATGAAGCAGGGCTCATGGCTCGCTGACCCTCACGCCCCCGTGGCCGGCGTTCTGGCTGTGTCAGTGCCGAGAGGGGAGGCCAAGCAAAGGAGGCCATGGTGTGGCCTGTTTTGGTCATGGAGACTAAAGGGTTGGCAGATTTGGCAAAGGACGGTACCGGATGCCCAGGTAAATTTGAAGCATGGCTCTACCTGCCAGCTTTTTGTAGTTTATTGAAACAAGCCGAATACAGGACATTTAAGAAATCCTGACAGAGTCAATAGGGCAGATGCTGACGGCGTCATTAGACACAGGACACGACACGTCCTGGCCCTGCAGGACACCTGGCAGCCCCAGCTAAAGCCATGTCACGCTGCGATAGCTACAGAGAAGGAAGCACAACCTGGAATATACACACATATGCTCACCGTTAGCTACTTTTTCGTAACGAACCAGTTGATAACCCAAGCGCTCAATACAGAACATTT
Source organism: Neofelis nebulosa (assembly GCF_028018385.1). NCBI lineage: Eukaryota > Metazoa > Chordata > Mammalia > Carnivora > Felidae > Neofelis > Neofelis nebulosa. The sequence goes on along the minus strand of NC_080794.1, from coordinate 630,487 downwards.
CTGAGTTGATCACGAGCTAGGGAGTGTGGACATTGACCACTGATTGTTCTTGGTAATCACCCCTCTGTCTACTTGATTAGATCTCTCGTTGATCCACCAGCATCAACCAAATGTGTATGGTGTTTGGGGCTGGAGAACCACGAGATCAGGTTTTAAGTCTTGAAATAATGCCGATGGCTCAGAGCATTATTGTTCTGAATCATCTGTAGGCCAGGAGATTTGAGGACAGGGACCTTATCTTGTACTTCTTTTGTATTGGGTACAAATGCTTAATAGATATTTGTTGACTGATGGGGCGCCTGGGTGGCTCCGTCCGTTGAGCGTCTGGCTTCGGCTCAGGTCACGATCTCGCAGTTTGCGAGTTCGAGCCCCGCATCGGGCTCTGTGCTGTCAGTTCAGAGCCAGGAGCCTGCTTCAGATTCTGTGTCTCCTTCTCTCTCTGCCCCTCCCCCCCCCACACGCTCTGTCTCTCTCTGTCTCTCAAAAAAATGAACAAACGTTAAAAAAAAATTTTAAATAGTTATTTGTTGACTGATTCCCAAAATTAACTCTTTATAGACCATTAAGTATTGAAAGTATGTTTTTTATTTCTCTGTCCCTTCTTTAGAACATAATTCCATGCCTTACTGTAAATTTTGCGGGATGCGTAACCAGCCAAGATAACCAAAATATGTATGCATTATTAGTCTAAATAATAATCAGTCAGCAAATTCATAGTTCTGCTGTTCAAACAGGGGCAAAAGAGATTAACTCCCCAATCAGCTTAGGTAGTTTTCCAAACACTAGTTGGCTGGTTGAAAAAACCTTTTGCTTAAGAACGTAAAGTTCCGTAGGATTGGGGGAAGTTCGGAGGTTAACAGTGAAGGCCTGACAACAGAAATGGAAAAATTCTGGGCCAGCAGTGATTTTAATGTTTTTCCAGTCCTACCTAGAGTGCAACACTTCATTGGTAATAAAACACTAATGTGATTACAGAAAGCCAGCTCTTCCAGTGGAGAACTCATGTTTGCCAGTTTCATTTACACGGAACATGTTTGTTATTTATTACCAATTCTCTCTCAAAGCCAAGCCTAGTGGGTGATCACAACACTGAGCACGAAGAGGGAGGGGGGAAGACTGCCAATAGGTCAGTAGTCACTGGTTTCAGAAATATTTGTTGAACAACCTGTGAGTGCCAGGTGGTATGGGTGCCCGGGGGGGGGGGGGTGCTGGGGAGGGAGCGGTAGGCGGATACAGTGTGTCCCTCTCATTTATCACAAAGCCATGGGCATTAGGTGGGAATCTTGGGTGCATACGGAAACCCAGCTGGGCAGGGCAGACTCCGTGCTCTCTTCCTCAGCGCCTGAGCCTGGGGTTATTTGGGGTTCTGGATCAGCCCCCTGGCTGTGTTCCCATAGTGAGCTCACTGCTCTTCATGCAGATGGGAACTCGATGGGCAACAGTCTTGACCTTGCAGAACTCACTGCAGGTCAACCTGCAAGAGCTGACATCATACAGCAGGCGTTGGAAGGCCCCCCGAGCCCGGGTGGGCAACGCAAAAGGAACCAGGGTTGGAGAAGGGGGGGGCCAGGTAGGAGAAGGACCTTTATGACACATTCCTGCATGATGGATGACAACCTCCACCCTGCTTTGTTTGGCTGTCAAGAAGCTGGTGACACTTGGGATGTGGTGAAGAGGGGCCGAGAGTTCTGGAAAAGGTTGGCCTCCTCCTGGGGGCCTAGGGATGGTGGGCAGGGTGGGGGTAGTGGGAAAATACCTCTCTTGAGAAAGGAATCAATGGTTTCAGAACTGGATTGCCATGTCCTTCTAATCCATACTTCTGTCCATCTGATTCCACAATGGCACTGAAGGGAGGAAATGGTGACCAGAAGAGATTAGTGATGTTCCAAGGTCACCTAGCACACCCATGCTGGTACTGGGTTTATGACTGGTCGTCCTGTTTGTGTGGAAATGCACAGAGTGAGGGTAGAAAATCTAAGATAAGAATCCAAACCCTTGTCAAAGTTACTTTCAGCAGACTTGTGATTCATTAAAAAACAAAACAATGAAAAAAAGAGCCAAAGCATTCACTGAACACCAGCTGTTGGGCCCAGAGAAGGGATCCACGGAAGCTGAAGGAGCAGTCCTTGTCCTCAAGGGGTTTGGACTCTTGTACGGGGGACGGGCCCCCCACACACATGAAAGTGAGCTAACCACACATGTCAAAACCAGTTAAATCCAGGTCAATGCAGAGTAGAACAGGCGTTCCCAGGTGACAGACAAAGAACCAGAGTCTCCTGTCCAGGTCCCTGTCTCCATTCCTGTGCACTTCCCAACCCTGTTTCTGCTGGCACCAAAGAAGATGAACACACAGTCCCTTGCTTAAGATCCTTCACAGGCTCTGTCTGTGGTAAGAGTCAGAACTTTGCCTGGTCAATATCCTTGTACAATCTAGGCCCTGCTTCCCCTCCCAGCTCTATTCCTTCACCCTGTCCACCTGCTGCCCCTTATCTGGCCACATGGCATAAAGCCAACACACCATCTCCAGACCGTGTGCCTTTCATCCTGTTCCTTTTACGAAGTTCCAGCCCTTTCTGCCTGCTGTCTGCCTACTGACACGCCTACTCACCTTCAGCAGCCCTGCTCCAGCATCATCCCGTCGGACGTGAGTGAAAGTATCCAAAGTGTAAGTAGAAAATAGAGGACTTTTTATCTGCCCGGAAACAATCAGATACATGCCCTCTGTAGACTTTTATTAAATAGCATATATACTCTAACCATTAATTACAATCCTTTTATTTACTTATTATTTTTACAGAAGTATAATTAGCATACAGAGTTCTATTGGTTTCAGGTGTACAATATAACGAGTCGACAGTTCAATACATTACTCAGGGCTCATCACATTTAGTGTACTCTTAATTCCCCTTATCTATTTCACCCATCCCCACCCCCGCCACCGGCCCCCCGCCAGCCACCTCCCCTCTGGTAACCACAGGTTTATTCTCTGTATTTAAGAGTCTGGGTGTTTAAAAAAAAATTGGAGGGGGGTCCTCTTTTTTCCTTTGTGCATTTGTTTTGTTTCTTAAATTCCACATCTGAGTAAAATCCTCTGGTATTTCTCTTTCTCTGCCTTATTTCACTTAACATCGTAGCCTCTAGGTCGCGTCATGTTGTTGCGAATGGCAAGATCTCATTCTTTTTTCTGGCTGAGTGATAGTCCCTTACAAAGATATATACCAGTTCTTTACCCATTTGTCTATGGATGGACACTTCCTTCCGTGTCTTGGCTGTTGTAAATAATGCTGCAATAAACGTTCTCTTTTTGAATTAGTGTTTTCATTTTCTTTGGGTAACTACCAAGTGGTAGTAGGATTCTTAAATCATATGGTAGTTCTATTTTGAACTTTTTAAAGGAAACTCCATACTGTTTGCCACAGTGGTTGTGCCGATTTGCAACCCACAAACCACGCACGAGGGTTCTCTTCTGTCTACATCCTTCAGCACCTGGTATTTCTTGTCTTTTTGATTTTAGCCATTCTAACAGGTGTGAGGTGGTATCTCATTGTGGTTCTGATTTGCATTTTCCTGATGATGAATGATGTTGAGCATCTTTTCATCTGTCTGTTGGCCAGCTGATGTCTTCTCTGGAGAAATGTGTGTTTGTGACTTCTGTCCGTTTTTAATCGGATTATGTGTGAGTTTCTTCTTTTTGCTTTCTCTGTTTTTTTTGGGGGGGGGGTTCTGGTCTTGAGTTATAGGAGTCCTTTATACATTTTGGATATTAACCCCTTATCAGATATATCATTTGCAAGTATCTTCTCCCGTTCGGTAGGCTGCCTCGTGGTTTTGTTGATGGTTTCCTTTGCTGTGCAAAAGCCTTTTATTTTGATGTGGTCACAGAAGCTTATGTTTGCTTTTGTCTCCCTTGCCTTAAGAGACATATCTAAAAAAATGTTGCTAGAGCCGATCTGATGTCACAGAAATTACTACCAATGTTTTCTTCTAGTACTTTTATGGTTTCAGTTCTCACATTTAGGTCTTCGTCTATTTTGAGTTTTTTTTTTTTTTTTTTTGTATGGTGTAAGAAAGCGGTCCAGTTTCATTCTTTTGCATGTAGCTGTCCAGTTTTCCCAAAACCATTTGTTGAAGAAACTGTCTTTTCCCCATTACACATTCTTGCTTCCTTTGTTGTGGATTAATTGACCGTAACATTGTGAGTTTATTTCCGGACTCGCGATTCTGTTCCATTGATCTACGTGTCCATTTTTATGTCAGCACCATGCTGTTTTGATTATTACAACTTTGTAGCAGATTTTGATGTCTGGGATGGCGATACCTCTGGTTTTGTTCTTTCTCGAGATTGCTTTGGTTGTTCATACAAATTTTAGTATTATTTGTTCTAGTTATGTGAAAAATACTATTGATATTTTAATAGAGAGTGCATTAAATCTGTAGATTGCTTTGGGTAGCATGGACACTTTAATGATATTGGTTCTTCTACTCCGTGAGCATTTGGGTCACCTCTAATTTCTTTCATCAATCTTTTATAGTTTTCAGAGTGCAGTCCTTTCACCTCCTTGGTGAAGTTTATTCCTAGGTATTTTATTCTATTGGGTGCAATTGTAAATGGGATTGTTTTCTTAATTTCTCTTTCTGCTGCTTCATTATTATTGTATAGAAATAGTGCAGCTTTCCGTATATTAATTTTGTATCCTGTGACTTTGCTGAATTCATGTGTCAGTTCTAACGGGGTTTTTTTTATGGGGTCTTTAGGGTTTTCTGTATATGGTATCACATCATCTGCAGAGAGTGAAAGTGTTACTTCTTTCTTACCAATTTGGATGCCTTTTCTTCATTTCTGTTGTCTGATTGCCCTGGCTAAGGCTTCCTGTACTATGTTGAATAAAAGTGGTAGGAGTGGATGTTCTTGTCTTGTTCTTGATCTTAGAGGAAAACTCTTCAGTTTTTCACACTGAAAATTGATGTTAGCTGTGGGTTTTTCATAGAAGGCCTTTATTATGTTGAGGTATGTTCCTAAACCTATTTTGTTAACAGTTTTTATCATGAATGGATGTTGTACTTTGTCAAGTGTTTTTTTTCTGCATCTATTGAAATGATCATAAGGGTTTTTATCCCTTCTCTTATGAATGTGATGTATCACATTGATTTATTTGCAAATATTGAACCATCCTTGCACCCCTGGAATAAATGCCATTTGATGATGGTGAAAGATTTTTTTAATGTCTTGTTGGATTTTGTTTGCTAATAGGTATAGCCTATTAGCTTGAAAGGCACAGAGCCTTTCAAGAAGACAAATTCTTTTAGATCCTGGGACTAGTCCCTCAAACCTTCAGGAGTCTTCAGGTCAAGTGTATGGAACACTGAATTGTTATTTAAGGGAATTAGGCAATCACTTGTGCCAACCTGGTCACAAGTAAATAAATATAAATACAATATAAATATAAAACATGAACACAGCTACTAAAATTTTCTAGATCACCCAAATGATCCAGAATACATTTATATTGAATTTTTAGATTATTGCAATGAAAACAAAATAATTAGGAAATGGGGTGCCTGGGTGGCTCAGTCAGTGAAGCGTCTGACTCTAGATATTGGCTCAGCTCAGGTCATGATCTTGCGTTTTGTGGGATCGAGCCCTGACAGCACAGAGCCTGCTTGGGATTCTCTCTCCCTCTCTTTCTGCCCCTCCCCCACTCACACAAGGACACACTCTCTTTCCCTCCCCAAATAAATAAACTAAAAAAAAAAAAAAAAGAAGTGTCTTTACCTAGCAAATCCATGAGAATGTGCACACAGAGCCCTAGAAACATATTGGGTAATGGAGATATTCTGGTCAAGGACAATAGCAAAATACTTCTGGGGGAGGAAATCTCTCTTGGGTCTGTGAAACATCTTAATGGCTTGTTGGTTATAGGGTGTTGTCTGAGTTACGGGGTGAGGTTAAAGCAGACATTTCTTTGCCTACGTTCTGCTTTCTTTGTGGTGGCTGGGGAGACAGAGGGTCTGGCTCTGGGACCTGTGAACTGTGAAGGGGAACGTGTTCCCTACAGAGGGCAAGAATGAGCCCCAGCAATATGGCCACAGGCTGACACCAAGGAAAGGAGGCAAGGGTTCCCTGGGAGAGAAAATAACCGATGAACTCAAGGAATAGTGAATCCAACATTCAATCTCAGATATTCCTACTCCCAAATCATCAGTAACAGACCGTTGGACCCAATAACTTGTTATGTTTGGAGAATGAAGGGGAAGAAAGGAATAGAGAGGGAAGGGCAGGTCTGGGGATGAAAGGGGGAGGAGTTGGGAGTTAGGTAAGAGCTAAAATTTGGAGTGAATGGGAGTGGGAAGGTAGTCGTGTGGCAGTACCAGGAATTTCTGAAAGGCACTGAGCGTCCCTCCTTCCCATGGGAGATGTGGGTTGAGCTATATCTTCAAGTTCACTGTATGGGGGCCGTCACATCTCTTCTATTATCTGGGCTTTACTTGTATTATCTATTTGTATTTGTAATTACGTTTGTATTAAACTTTTTGTATGTGTTTTGCTGTCTCTTCAATGGACCCTGATTCTTTGAAGGGTACTATGGGTAATTTAAATTGAGTTTGGAGGTCTATATAGAGGAGTAATCAGAGAGAAATGGGAAGAACTTGGTTGGAACCAGATCACTGTATAATATTTTTGCCATATACTTCAGAATACTTCAGTATGAGCCCCGTAAAGGTTATAAATGTGTGAAGTTAACTTTATCCCTTAGGAGTGGTTCGTAAGCAGTCAAGAACTTGACAAGGGCTTTAGCAAGTGCTTCGAATGTCATCGTATAAATGTGCACAGAGAGCCCATTATTTAGCATGTAAGATATTAAAAATAACTTTTCCTTGGTGAAACAAGTAGCACTCAGGATGTGTGCTTAGCTGGAAAGTTTACACGAGCACCTGCATGATGAGATGTGAGGACACAGGGTGTTCAGTTTCCCTCCCTTCCAGTAGAGCTTTCTGTAGAGAATTCTGATGGGTCCTCGGGCCTTAACTACCCTTCCTGGGGTGGGGGGGTGCATCTCACCTGATCCAGTAGAAGGTTGGGTGGTAGAACTCTTACAGTATCTGCCCCAGAGTGGCCCTTGCCTGCGGGATGCTTGCTGGAGCCTATAGTGACAGAGACCAAGGTTAACAGGACCAGGTAGAAGGACTGTTTTTATGCCTGCTGATAACCATCTCATCTGCGTGTTGTGCTTACTGTAACATTCAAAGTGGCAGACATTAAAAAAAAATTAAAAAAATAAAAATAATAAAAGGGGCACCTGGGTGGCTCAGTTGGTTAAGTGTCCGACTTTGGTTCGGGTCATGATTTCATGGTTTGTGGGTTCGAGCCCTGCATTGGGCTCTCGGCTATCAGTGCGGAGCCCACTTTAGAACCTCTGTCTCCCTCTCTCTCTGCCCCTCTCCCACTTGCCTTCACTTCCTCTCTCTCTCTCAAAAATAGATAAACATTAAAAAAATCAACAGTAACAAAGTGGCAGAAAGCCACTCCTATATTTCCTGGTCAATGGGTAGCATTGACATACATGCGAAGGGTGTTTAGAATTTAAAACTCTGGCCATGAGGGAGTCGTTGAAGATTTTGAAGCAGGGGAATGGTATGGAGAAGGTGTTGCAGCACCGAGGGCCCAGAGGGAGGGAGATGAGTTAAAACCAGAGAGTAGCACCAAAAAGTGGGTGGACCCAGAGCTGGGGCTTTTGCAAGGTCAGAATCCACGGGCTCCCCCCAACTCCTCTGAGCCCTGGGGCTGGCCCAGGACTTCCCAAGTCAGAGGGGGTGTGAAGAGAAGCCAACTTAGTCCCCCGTGACAAAGCCACATTGTGATGAGTCAGGAGGAAATCTGTCCCAGACACATGGATTACATTTCCTCTCAGATATATGTGGGGATGGGGGTGGGGGTGGAATTCAGAGTCAGGCCAATGTGAATGGCAGCCTGGGCTTTGCCAAGAAGACAAGCTCACAGAAATGACGCTGGAGCACGCAGGAAGGCTCGGAGGCTCAAACACTCCCAGGGCGGGCTCACTGATTCTCGTCTCTTGTGAGATAAAACCAGGGTCTGTTGCAATGGCCTCTGAAAGGGGCCAGTGTGAAGGATCATTTTCATAAAGAAATGGATGGAACAGGGAGTTGCCCCGTAGATCACTTGACCAGAGGGGATAGAGCTTTGGGCTCTATCAGGACCCCTTCTTGACTTTTGGTTCTTCCTCCTGCTTTCCCTTTCTGGCAGGATCTGGCATTCTTGCCCCCTGCTTTCCCTCTCTGAAACTCATTTCCCAAGTCTGGCTCCTTCTCAGTTGGAGGCTACACTTTCTCTGATCAAAACTCATGAGCTGTGCAATGCACTAGCTATTGCTTCCCGGGATAGGCAGTTAAAAGTTTGCAGAAAATAGAGCGGAACAAATAGATAGGCTTGGGAACAGCCTAGTCACCCCACCTACCCACCCCCAGCCCACCCTCTCTCTCCCAAGCCGGGTTACCAGGATGGAGTGGGAAAACTTTGGGCAATTAGCACTCAAGCAAGCACGGGCATTCGGGGACCCAAGCTCAGGCCAGATCTCTCCTGTGGGTGTCTATTAACAACTGGTGCCGGTAATTTTCTCTCAAGGCCTTGAACTCTCCCTACTCGCAGCACTACCATGAGGAGTGGAAGCTATTCGTGAACAGTAACAGCCATTACGAATACAGTTAACCATCATGAAGTGCTTACCACGTAGGAGGCATGTGCCAGGGACTTCATGTAGAGCAATCCACTCAGTCGTCACAGCTCTCTGAGAGGGCGGTTACTGAGCTCCCATTTTGCAGACGAGGACATTGAAATTTCGGTTCAATGACTTGCCCCAAAATCGCTGTAGTGGTTTGAATGGTTCCCCCAAACCCCCGCCCATGACTGAATCCCTGAGACCTGTCAATGTGATCTTATTACATTTTTTTTTTTTTGAGAGAGAGAAAGTGAGGGAACATGCACAAATGCATGGGGGAAGGGTAGAGGGAGATGGAGAGAGAATCTTAAGCAGGCCTCATGCCCAGCACGGAGCCTGGCACAGGGCTGAAACTCACAACTGTGAGATCATGACCTGGACCGAAATTCAAGAGTTGGATGCTTAACCAACTGAGCCACGCAAGGGCCCTGAATGTGATCTTATTTTTGAAAAGATGTGCTCAGATTTGATTTGATTTGATTTGATTTGATTTTTTATATTTTATTTATTTTTGATAGACAGAGAGAGACAGAGCACAAGTGGGGGAGGGGAAGAGAGAAAAGGAGACACAGAATCTGAAGCAGGCTCCAGGCTCTGAGCTGTCAGTACAGAGTCCGATGTGGGGCTCGAACTCACAAATTGTGAGATCGTGACCTGAGCCGAATTCGGACACTCAACCGACTGAGCCACCCAGAGGCCCCGATGTGATCTGATTTTAAAATTACGTTTTTGCAGACTTAATTAAGGACTCTGAGATGAGAGCATCCTGGATTGTCAGGGTAGACCCCAAATTCAATGACAGTTGTTCGTATAACAGAAGAGAAGACACAGAACGGGAGAAGGTCAAGGTGGAGGCACAGACAGGAATAATGAGGCCCAGAGCCAAGAAACCCCTGGAACCACCAGATGCTGGAAGAGGCCAAGAAGGATCCTCCCCTCGAGCCTCAGAAGGAGCGTGGGCCCTACCGACACCTTGAATTTGAACTTCTGATCTCCACAACTGAGAGAATGCATTCTGTTGTTTTAAGCCACCGAGTTTGTAATTGTTTGTTATAGCGGCCCTAGGACTCTAATATGGCCCCATAGCTCTTAAATGATGGAGTAAGCTATAAAAGTTAAAGCTGTTGGGGTGCCTGGGTGGCTCAGCTGGTTAAACATCCGACTTCAGCTCAGGTCACGATCTCACGGTCTGTGAGTTTTAGCCCTAGTTGGGTTCTGTGCTGACGGCTCAGAGCCTGGGGCCTGCTTCGGATTCTGTGTCTCCCTCTCGCTCTCTGCCCGTCCCGATCGTGCTCTGTCTGTCTCTCTCTCTCTCTCTCAAAAATAAATAAGCATTTAAAAATTAAAAAAGCTAAAGCTGTCATTATAGAAAAAGAATCAGTGACATCCAAAAAGTACTAGGATACTTTCAAATGAGAGAAACAGGCCATATATATATACACATATGTATATATATATATATATGTGTATATATATGTATATATATATGTGTGTATATATATATACATGTATATATATATGTATATACATGTATATATATATATGTATGTATATATATATACATATATATATATACATGTATATATAACTTCTATATATTTATATTTATACACTTATATATTACATATATATCAGGAACAGGAGGTTCGGCGGACTCAGACGTGCCTATTCACCTGACTGGTGACGTAGCAGGGTGATAACATGGAGCTTCTTGTAAAACCTCCCAGGAAGCAGGGTTCCAGAAAAAGCTCCAGTCTTCTGGCAGTTCTGGCCACAGTCTCTACGAAATGAGGCCCATGGGCTCCTCTTGAGGATCACAAAGTCCACCGATTAATTGCTTTCATTTAGGTCTTATCTACATGTGTGTGCAGCTATGCCTCACGTGAATAGATCTATTCTAGTAAGGTCGTGAGTAAGTGAAGTTTTGACAAATTGAATTGTGTCAGAAAAGCGGCAGATTGGCCGTGTACACGAAGCTCACTTGGACGTTTTTGGGAGGTGGATTATTATCCTTCTTTGCACCCACTCCCACTACCCACTCTCTCTGCTCCTGAAGTTTCCCTTGTGGGTATACTAGATTTCCTGGAAGAGAGGGAGGCCTCCTTGCTCTGTCACCAGGCACACTTAGCTCTTAGGTGCAACTGTGCACAGCATCCATGCACTCGCCCACGCCTGTGACAGCACCAGGCACGGTCAACCCCCAGCAGGCAGAGCCTCTGACGGCTGCACTTGTTCCCCTGGGCGCCCTGTCACAGGGGTTACGATGGAGGAGGGGAGTCAAGGGCTGATGTCTGGAAGGGAATCTAGAACCCCTGCTTGCGGGGCTGAAGGGAGACGCCGCTGGGGAGGCCAGGCCAGGAGGGTGAGGAACAGCTTGCAGGGGGCGCCCCGAGGACACGCGATGGGCCAGATCTCAGGTCTGAGTTCGGGCGCGAGCTGCTTCCGGTGCCCGGCTTCTAACACCCCCAGTGCTCCGCAGTCGTCCTGGGCTTTTGCTGCCATGCCCACCCGGCTGGGGCAAAATCTGCAGGGGGCACTGGCAGAGCAAAGGGAAGGGACTCGGGCTCGGGAGTCGGGCGGTTCCAGAGCCCGAATAATGAGCCAACCGTATTGCTTAGTTTTGTTTTGTTTCAAGTGATTGAAATAGTTTAAAAGGGGAGGGAGCTCAGAAGGGAATTACTCTCACAGCTGGCTTCGAATCCTCCCACCTGGATTCTTTCTTTTAGCTTCACATGCGATGCTTGTGGTGTTGTTTTTGTTTTTGTTAAAAAAACCAAATAATTAATAAATTATATTAATAATTTATATATAATAATTTATATATAATTTATAGTAATTTATAAATATATAAATTATAAAATAATTTATAAATAATAATATAATTAATAATTATATGTAAATAATTAATAAATTATTTAAGAATTAAAAAAATAACCTAAGTATAACAAATGAGGTATTATAGATAAAACTGTAAGTTTTTCAAATACTAAAACCAAAAATTTCAAACTGGCTACAGACATTGTCCATTTTCCGAGGGTCTTTTAAATGAAATACTGGCTATGGCCTTTAGGAACCATTTAATATTAGGCTCTGGAATTGGCAGGATTTTCCCCCTCGGTCCTAACAGTGCCGTCTGTCTGGTTTAAAGCCGAGCGTGTGAAACTCCAGCTCCCAGGTGGAAAACACAGTCGTACCTTCTCTGACATACTGTCCGAACTGTCATCAGGAGTTTTTGAGGACTGACTTGATGAATAAAATATAAGGGCTTAGAGCGAACCCCGAATGTGCAGGGTTGAAGGGAACAAATGGCCCTTTGTTATCGCCCAAGATCCTTCCTGAAAACGCAGCCTGAGAAATCTCTGCTTCAGCCACATCTGCTGCTAGGGAATGCTGAAAAAATCGTGACCATAAAATGAAATGAAGCTTGGAGGTGAACCATATGAAATCCTGCGGATCGAGGGAGAAATCATTCGCTCCTACCATTGAGTCTGGTGAAGGAGGGGCACAGTGGGGGTGGGGAGGCCATGAAAAATCCACAGCGCGGATCGAACATGTGGATTTGCTCTTGGGAAGCTTCATTCCCCGGGAGAGAAGAAAACACGAGCAATGAAGTTTTGCCTGGAGAGCAATACTGTTCCCATTTGCATGTTAAATGGATTGAGGCCTCTCCTAGGCTCCCCTTGGGGAGGGCTGTCAGAGGCAGCTCTAACCCTCTGATGGTTCCATGCCCCCACCTTACTCTGGTTCAGAGCCCACAGCCCCAGAGAGACCCTGGTCCACCAGAGGTGCTCAATAAATATTTGTATAGAATTGCCTTTAAAAGCTAGTTTCTGGGGGCGCCTGGGTGGCTCAGTCGGTTCAGCATCCGACTTCAGCCCAGGTCATGATCTCACCGTTCGTGGGTTTGAGACCCGCATCGGACTCCGTGCTGACAGCTCAGAGCCTGGAGCCTACTTTGGATTCTGTTTCCCCTTCTTTCTGCCCTACCCCGCTTGGGCGTGCGCGCGCTCTCTCTCAAAAATAAATAAACGCTAAAAAAAAAAAAAAAGGTTGGTTTCTTGAGTGATCCCCCCCTCCAAAGGCTGTGCTCAGATGTCTTCTTATGTATATCTTGAATTCTGTATAATCGGTGCAGCGAGACCTTAGGAAGAGGTAGTTTTCATCCCAAAGCCTTCCTTGCATTCATTTTAGTTTTATGGCCCGCCCACACCCCACCTGTAGAAAAACGGGACTGAATAATCCCCAGAGCTGCAGAAACAGTGCTTGGGAGTTTGGGACTTGTGAGCTTGGCAGGGTCAGCCTTGGTTTTAGCTGTGAGGACTTACAAAAACCTGGCTTGCCCTCCCCAGGCTGTCCAGGTACAGCACGGACTCTTTACCCCTCAGAGGGCCCACGGTGGGGGCCGTGCTCTGCTTTATGCAACTCGCCTACAGGATGTGTGAGGCTTTTGGGGCACCCTTCATCTTTATACACCCGTGTGCATCTCCGTCCTGGCCCCATCCGCCCACTGCCCAGACCTCTATGTCCACACGTTCAGATTGTGATCACTTCTGATGAACGCGGTTCTTTCCCATTTGTCTACTCAACATGTGGTCCTTGAGGGACCACTATGTGCCAGGCATTTCTCTGCGTGCTTGTGGATGCAACAGGGACAAACTAGATAAAACCCTGCCTTTGTGGAGCTTACATTCTAGTGCGGAGGGGCAGGTGATGACAAACACGATCAGTAAGTAAATATTGTGTTAGAAAGTAATGTGCTTTGGATATGGAGAGTCTGGCATGTGTGGGGAGGGATGGGAATCAGAAAGGGGTGGTTGGGACAAGCCTCCAATAGAAGGGAGAGCCCATGGCACTCACAGGAGGACAGCTGTGGGCTCCAAGGGAAAGGCAGGCATTGGCTGTGCAGGAACTGGTCAGACTCAGTTATCTGCACCAGGAGGAAGAAGGAGGAACCAGCGGTCTAGGGGCCAGGGCTTCTGGGGGGGAAATTCAACCATCGGATTTTCAGATATTGTTTGTGCAAACTCTGAAGCAAACCCTACAGACGGGTAGAAGGGTTAACTGAAGATAATGAACTGGACGTAGATGACAGAAAGGAGCTCTGCCCAGATGCCAAGGGGAAGGAAGGGGGAGGGTGGAGAGGAGATGTCTGTGTGCCAGGACCTGCAGAGTGTTCGGTGCCTTCCCGCTGGGTGGGACCCAGGCTGGAGCCGCCCAGGGATGACCTCTGTGGCTGGGCTTGCGGAAGGCCCTGGTCAGAGAGCCGAGAGGGAACTGTGCTCTAGAGAGGCCCACGTGCCCTCCCCTGGGGAGGATCTCCGTCTTCCCACCAAGGGGAACACAAGGGAATCCCCCATTTATCTCTGGAATGCAAGGGAGTTTTGTCCATCTGTTTGGTTTATTGGTTGTGTCTCAAGTGTCTTAGAAGGGGCCTGGGTCATGGTCGAAGTTGGCTAGATACTTGTTGAGTGAGTAAATGGATTCATCAAGTACTCATGGGATGCACTCTGGAATTCTCCACTTGCTGGGCATGGCAGGCTCACAAGGAGATGTGAGTATCCCTCCTCGTGGACTCCTCCGAAGCCTTGCGAGAAGCAGCGTCTTCCTCCGGCAGGTCAAGGTGTCTCCTGAGCCTCCGAAACAAAGACACAGAGCAAAGAGCGTTCAAGTCCCCTGTTATCCATTCCTTAATTTGATTCCTCTCTTCTCTCCTCCTCAGAGGCAACCACTATCATGAATTTGGCGTATATCGCTTTATCCCGTGTCTTAAATATTTTTAATATATGACTTGTGGGAATTACAACATATACACAACATATTATAAAGATTGTTCTAAGTTTGCTTAAGTAATAGTTTATGCAATAAGTTTATGCACGCGCAATTCCAAGTATGTATGGCTGGAGTTTTCCTGCACTGCGAGCGATTCTCCAGAACCACCTCAATTCGGACACCGTCTACCTGGAGACAGCATCGGATCCCACAGGTTAAGGGCTCAGTCCCACAAGTCCCCCCGCCCCCCAGACACAAATCCCAAGTCCAAGTTGTCATCACCTGTGCTTCTGCTCTGCCAGCTACTGACTGGAGTTCCCAACTAATCCCTCCGTGGGTTCAAGTAATTCGCTAGAGCGGTTCACAGAACTCAGAGAAACACCTTATTTCCCAGAGCACTGGTTTATAATAAACAGGTATAACTCAGGAGCAGCCCGGGCAAGGTCTGGGGAAAGAAGGTGGAGCTTCCATGCCCTCTCTGAGCACGCCACCCTCTCCGAATCTTCACGAGTTCACCAACAGGGAAGCTCTCCAAACCAATCACTTTGGGTTTTCATGGAGGCTTCATTGCATGGCATAGTTGATTGAATCATTGAGCCTCTAGGCAGGTCACTCCCTAACTGAGGCTCTGCTTTGGGGAATGCTGAGAAGAAATGAAACATGAGGGGGGCTGGTTCCAGCACTGAAGATGGTTTTCCCCTAAATTAAACTCCAAGTCCTGGGGGCGCGGGGGTGGTTCAGCTGGTTAAGTGTCCAACTCTTGGTTCAGTTGGTTAAGCGTCCAGCTCTTGGTTTTGGCTCAGGTCATGATCTCAAGGTTCGTAAGTTCGAGCCCCACATCGGGCTCTGCGCTGACAGTGCAGAGCCTGCTTAGGATTTTCTCTCTTTCCCTTTCTCTCTGCCTCTCCTGTGTTCTCTCTCTCTCTCTCTTTCTCTCTCTCTCTCTCTCTCTGTCTCTCAAAAATAAATAAAGAAATAATGGGGAAAAAATCCAAATCCTGGGCTTTCCCTGGAGTTACCTCAACTCACTTGGGTCCTTGGGGGAAACAGATGGATAGGATTGACGTATATTTGGGCTTTATTTGGACTCTGACCAAAATATACCCCAGCTTAGAGCTGGCTCTCAAGGAAAGGGGTGTTGCCTTTCTCTGTCACCCTCCTGGCCATAGTAACAAGCAGGCTGATAGGAGGAGTGGCCCCCAGGGATGAAGCATTCCTCGGTGCCTTGTCCTCCTCAAAGAGGGCTGGGTGCCCAGGTACCGCCCAAGGGAGCAGGGACCTATGTGCGGGCCTCAGCTTCCAAAAGCCTTATCCTCCGGCTTGTTCGTCCCAGTACATTCCAGAACCATGACATGTCTCTCAGAAAGGAAGAATTATTTTTGCCCATGGCATAAATAAATCCAGGAACTCGTTCCAGTAATCACAAGTGCGTGCCAGCTCTCGAGTGCACTCTCGACAAAAGCAGAAAGAAATCAGTACAGCCTGCCCAGAAAGGCCACTGGCCGTAGGGAAGCCAACAGGATTGTCAGGGATTGCCAGACTGGGATTCTAGAGAAAGGAAGCGGGAAGGAAGGGCTAGATTTTTATTTGAAATTTTCAAGTTTTCAAACAAATGGAAAGATGGAGCAATTTAAAAAAACAAATTTTAAGTAATGTTGCCCAGTTTATTTCAGATCTTAAGAAATAAAAATAAAACATTATGTTCCACTAGAAACCTGACCATATTCTACAATTCTCTCCCCAGAGGTCATTGCTACCCTCAATCTGTGTTTACCTTTCCCATGCTTGCTTTAATAGTTTCATGATACACACACACACACACACACACACACACAACTGGATGTGATTTTCTTTTGTTTTTAAACTTCCTTTAAATGATTTTCTACTCTACATACGATTCTGCCACTTGCTTGTTTAGAAAAATTGTAGCAAAAAGAAAAATAAAAACACATGAAAATTCACCCTCCCAACAATTTCTGATGTATGCTGTAGTATTCGTCAACCACACGAACCCATCCTGTATGATGAATCTACACCCGCCCACAACTCCCCACCTTCCCCTTTCCCAGTCCCTGGAAGTTACCATTCTGCTTTCTACAAATTGAACTACTTTAGATACCTTATATAAGTGGAGTCATAGAGTATTTGTCTTTTTGTGACTGCCTTATTTCACTTGCATAACGTCCTCAAGGTTCATCCATGTTGTAGCATATGTGGAATTGTTTCCTTTTATGGCTGAATAATATTTCATAGCATATATATGCTGCACTTTGCTTGCCCACTAATCCATTCACGGGTCTTTAAGTTGCTGACTATTAGGAACGATGCTGCTGTGAACACGGGTATGCGAATATCTTTCTGAGGTCTCGGTTGAATTTTTTTGTGTGTTCCTTTGGAAATACACCCAGAAGTGGGATTGTTGGATCATACGATAATTCTATCTTTTTTTTTAAGTTTTTGAGAAAGCGCCACGCTATTTCCCCTAGTGGCCGCACCATTTTACGTTACCGCCAACAGTGCATCAAGGTTCCATTTTCTCCTCTTCCTAGCTAACAGTTGTTATTTTCTCTGTTTTTGGCAGTGACCACACTAATGGGTGTGAGGTGGTATCTCATTGGGGTTGTGGTTTGCATTTCCCCGATGATTAGTGATGCTGAGCATCTTTTCATGTGCTTGTTGGATATTTGTGTACCTTTGCAGAACTGTCTCTTCAAATTGTTTGCCCATTTCTTCACTGGGTTATTTGCTTTTGTTGTTGTTGTTGTTATTGAGTTATAGGAGTTCTTTTTACATTCTGGATATTAACTCTTTACCAGATAAATGGTTTGCACATCTTTTCTCTATAGGATTGCGTTCTCACTCTGTTGATTTTGTTGTTGTTCACAGAAAATTTTAAGCTCGACGGGGTTCCGTTTGCCTATGTTTGCCTTTGTTGCCTATGTTTTTGGTGTTGTTTCCAAGAAATCTTTATTGACTCCAACGTCATGAAACCTTCCTCCCTGTTTTCTTCTAGGAGTTTTATAGTTTCAGGTCTTATGTTTAGGTCCTTAATTAATTTTGAATCAATTTTTGTATGTGGATGCATATGCCTTGCTTTTCGAACTTACTTTGTCTTTAAAATTATCCATGTCAGTACAAGGGGTTCTAGCTCACCTACTGCCACTGTGGATGGAAACTCCTTGTAATGTTCTCCACAAGTTATTCACCCATCACTCAACGTGTCACACACAGTGTTGTGATGTTCTAAGTCTCCAAGCAGAATCGCTGGCCCTGGGGTTGTGCTTGTACTCCTGTCCCATATTAATAGATACTCCCCCCAAGTGTCACCCGAAGGCATTGTATGAACTAACCCTACTGCTTCTCTTCCCCGCAGGCACCTACACCCTCTCTCGCTGATGATGTAAGCTAGTGCCTCATGATGTTAATTTCCATTTTCCTGATGACCAAGTACGAATTGACGTATGTAGTTTACTAACCTGTTTCGTATTTTTCCACTCCCCTGAGCAGTTAGAACAGGTGATTATTACAATGTTAAAACTCAAGAAGTAGCAGTAAGTTACTCTGCGGAACACGCTTTTGCCTCTTACCCCCATGGTGTCAACTCAACGATAATAACCTATTATGGTAGTTTGGGGCAAACTGGGGATAAAGCCAGTTAGCAAAATTTATGCCTATCTTAAAGAGATAAACTAAAGAAGAAATAAATCCCATTGAGATTTACTTCTCAGATAAACCCATTGAGAATAATGGGTCTCAAACATGGCAAGAACTTCCCTATACTTAGATATGTGGGCCACACTGCCTTCACTTTGTTCCTGGAGCTCCCTGAGTAAAGGCATGCTAGAAATGGGAGGCGAGTGACATTTCTCAAATTCAGACTAAGAATGAGACGGGCCAGGCTGAATTAGTGATGACTGAGTTGCAAGGGATCGAACATGCAAGTTACTTAGTTTTCAAGGGCATACGAAACGAGGGGAAGTGGGCTTGCTTTGGCAACCCCGTGGCCTGGTCAAGCCCTTTAGGGTGGAGAGCAGGAAGAGGCTGGCACCCAAGGTGCAAAGCCACACTATAAATGTAAAAGCAGTTCATCTATTTGGGGTTGCAGAAAAAGCGCCAGGTAGGCTTCAATGTTAGAACTACCCCCTGAGAAAAGGCTCTGCCTGAGGACGGGATTTAGGTAATAAAATGGTAAGAAAAGACGCTGATCCAGTATGTTTGGAGGTCGTCACTCCTGTGCTCATGACAAAGAGAAAGCTGAACACAGTGAAAATCGGCCACTCTTCCTAGATCCACGACAGTACTGACATCACAGGGCAATCGGCTGCCTCCCAAATTGGAGAGATGAGCAGGCAGAGAGAATCGCAGCTTATTGGCAGAGAGGATCACGACTTACCGGAGAAGGAGCTTAGGAACAGAAATCTTGGTGGGAACCAGTAGTGGTGTAGGAAAAGCCAACCTTTAATGGACAGGTCGCTAGAAGCTCCAGTCTGAGACTTGGCCAAGTCTGAAAGCTAAAAACTCCTGAGGGGACTCAAGGTTTGGAAGCCCCCCCCCCCCCCATTATTTTTTGAGTTTTACTTCCATGAGCCCTATCAGGTTCTCCCAATGCAGATTGGAGAAAAATACCTTCAGACTGCTGGTAGGGGGAGGGGAGAAAGAACTATTCTGAAACGTGCCAGAGCATTCTGTTCTTCTTAACAGGGCTTGCCTTCAAGAGAAACAGCTAGCCTACTGGGGTTTCATCAGAGCCTAACCAATTTGGAAGAAAGAAAACACACAACTCCAGCTCCCTCTGGCCTCCTTATTCCACGCAGGTATGTGCTGAGGGGTACTGAGAAGCACTTGTAAAGATCACGGTCCATGGCTCAGGCTCATTAAAAGACTGAGACCTCATCATAAAACTATAGACCTCTCCCTCCCTATACCACACCACCACATCAGTAGTGCTCCTGTATAATATCAGGGGAAAACAGCTGTAGGACTGGCACGTGACAGATCTTATTTGAGAAGACTTTAGGGAAACTCAAGCATAAACATACAGTGGAAGCAAAAGCCAAGACACCCGAGGCAAGTTTAGCCTATGACACCTAAGTGATAATAAACAGTAAGCACAGCCTAACTCCTAGCCACGCAAACCTAAAACCTCACACTAAAGGTGTAGCACATCGGGTTCCTTTTACTTAGTACATCGGGTTTGTTTTTCACCAAAAACTTAGAAGCCTTACTGAAAGACTGACAGCACAGTTTGAAAAGACGGAGCAAGCATTGGAACCACAATCAGACATGGCAGAGATGTTGGAATTAGTAGACCAGAAATCGAAAGCAACTGTGGTTAATGTGCTAAGGCCTCTAATAGAAAAAGTAGACAATATGCAAGGACAGATAGGTTATGTAAGCAGAGAGATGGAAATGCTAAGAATAATAAAAACAAATTCTAAAACCACTCTAACAGAAGTGGATGAGGAATGCCTGTGAGGGGCTCATCAGAAGGCTGGACATGGCCAAGAAAAGAATCAGTGAGCTTGAAGAAGTGTCAGTAGAAACTTCCTAAACTGAAACACAAAGATAAAAGATTTAAAAAGATGGAATAGTCCAAGCACTGCAGGACAATCATAAAGTGTGTCATATACATGTATCGGGAATAGCGGAGGAGAAAAAAGAGATAAAGAACAGAAGAAATATTAGAAGTAATCATGGCTGAGAATTTTCCAAAATGAATGACAGACACCAAACCATAGATCCAGGAGGCTCAGAGAACACTAGGAATGATAAATACTGAAAAATCTATACCTATGCATATCATATTCAAACTGCAGAACATCAAAGATGGGAGAAAATCTTGAAAGTGGCCAGAGAAGAAAACACCTTACCTATAGAAGAACAAGAATAAGAATCACATAGGGCTTCTCTTCAAAAACTGGGCAATAAGGAAAGAGTGGAATAAATTATTTAGTGTTGAAAGAGAAAAACCACCAACCTAGAGTTTTGTATCCAGTGAATTCCTTTAATAGTGAAGGAGAAATAAAGAGTTTCTCAAACAAGCAAAAATTAAGGGAATTTGTCACCATTAGATCTGCCTTGCAAGAAGTATTAAAAGGTCTTTAGAGAGAAGGAAAATGATGTAAGCCAGAAACCTGGATCTACATAAAGAAAAGAAGAGCATGAAAGAAAGTATAAATAAAACATTTTATTTTCTTATTCTTACTTGATTTAACAGAAACAGTTTGCTCAAAACAATGACAAAGCCCTCAGTGATTATAGTTTACAGATAACTGAGGTCAATGACATCAATGTTATAAGAAACAGGAGAGAGAAACTTGGAATACTCTGTTATAAGCTACTTGTAATACTCATGAAACAGTATAGTGTTATTGGAAGTGGATTAGTTATAAATGTATACTGCAAACTCTAGGGCAACCACTAAAAAAGTTTTATAGATTGTAATTGATGTGTTAATCAGGATTCTCCAAGAAATAGGATGATAGGGTGTGTGTGTGTGTGTGTGTGTGTGTGTGTGTAAGAAATTGGCTCATGCAACACCTGAGAAGTCCCAAGGTCTGCAATCTGGAGACCCAGGAGAGCCAATGGTGTAAGTTTCAGTCCAGGTCTCCTCCAAAGGCAGGAGAAGACCAATGTCCCAGGTCAACATCATCAGTCCAACAGAGAGAACTCTCTCTGGTTTGGCCTTTTGTTCTATTCAGGCCAGATTGGATGAAGCCTGCCCACATTGTGGAGGACAATCTGCTTTACTCAACCCACTGATTTAACTGTTAATTTCATCCAGAAACGCTCTCACAGACAGACTCAGAATATTCTTTAAGAAAATATCTGAGCTCCCCAAGACCCAATCAAGTTGACACATAAAATCAACCGTCACAATTGATATGCTAAGAGAGAAGAGAAAATGGTATCATATAAAATTCTCAAAGCCAGAGGTGGAAAAAAAAAAGAATATAAGACAAAAACAATCAAACGAAAAGCAAAAGCAATAGCTAGAAAATGTAACAAACATGGTGGACATTAATCTGACTATATCAATAATCACTTTAAATGTCAATTGTCTAAATGTGCCAATTAAAAGACAGGCGATCAGAGTAGGTTTAAAAAACCAAAGACCCAACCGTGTGTTGTTTATAAGAAACCCACTTACAATAAAAGGCACAGATTAAAAGTAAATGAGTGCAGAAAGATTGACCATACTAACACTAATCAAACAAGAGCTGAAAGAGCTATGTTAATTTCAAACAAAGCAAAATTCAGAGCAAGGAAAGTTATCAGAGATAAAGAGAAGTGTAGATAATGAAAAAGGGGTTAACTCTCCAAGAAAACATACCAATCCTTAACGTGTATGCACCTAAGAACAGAGCATCAAAATACAAGACAAAAATGGATAGAAATGGGGTGCCTGTTAATCTCAGCCGGTTTAGCCTCCAACTCTTGAGTTCAGCTAAGGTCATGATCTCACAGTTCGTGAGTTCAAGCCCTGTATTGGGCTCCACACTGACTATGGAGCCTGCTTGGAATTCTCTCTCTGTTACTCCCCTGCGCGTGCTCTCTCTCTCTCTCTCTCTCTCTCTCTCTCTCAACATAAATCAATAAACTTAAAAAATTGATAGAAATGCAAGGAAAAATAGATAAATGCAGTATTAAAGTTGGAAACTTCAACACCCCTCTACCAGAAATGGACAGATACAACAGGCAGAACATCAGTTGGATAGAGTTGAACTAAACACCACCATTAACCACCACCAACTGTATGTAATTGTCATTTACAGACTACTTGAGCCAAAAACAGCAGAATACACATTCTTTGCAAGCTCACACAGGACATTCACCAAGATAGACCACATTTTGGGTCATAAAGTATACCTTAACAAATTTAAAAGAATAGAAACCATATAAGATTTGCTTTCAGGTATTAATAGAATGAAACTAGAAAATCCTGACAGAAAGATCACGGGAAAATCCCCAAAGACTTGGAGGTTAAGCAACAGACTTCCAACTAACACAGGAGTCACAAAAAGAGTCTCAGGAGAAATTTTGTGTCTTAAACTAAATGAGAAAGAAAATATAACCCACAAAGTTTGTGGAATGCAGTGAAAGCAGGGCTTACAGGGAAATTTATAGCATTGAGTGCATGCATTAGAAAAGAAAAAAAGACCCAAATCAATTTTCCAAGCCTCCACCCTGGGAAACTAGAGAAAGAAGAGCAAATCCCAGGTAAGCAGAAGAAAAGAAATAATACAAATTAGAGCAACAATCAATGAAATTTAAACCAGGGAATTAATAGAGAAAAGCAATGAAACAAAAGCTGGTTCTCTGAGAAGATCAATATAATTGATAAACATCTAGCCAGGTTAACTAAGAAAAAGAAGGGCGAAGACACAAATCGCTAATCTCAGAAGTGAAAGCGGGGTCAACGCTACTGATCCCATGGGCATTAAAAGGATCACAAGGGAATTCTGTGCACAAGTCTATGCCCACAAATTTGATAGCCTAGATTAAATGGATTCATTCCTTGAAAGTTGCAACTTGCTGAAATGCGTACAAAACTCACAGAAGGAAAAATATGTATCCCGAACAGACCCATATTTGTTAAAGAAATTGAATAATGAATAACCTTCCAAAATAGAAAACACCAGTCCAGTTGGGTTCACTGATGAATTTTACCAAATATTACAGGAAGAAACTATACCAGTTCTTTATAATCTTTTCCAGAAAACAGAACCAACAGGAATACTTCTTAACTTATTTTATGAGGTCAACATTACCTAATACCAAAACCAGAGAAAAAACATTACAAGAAAGGAAAACCACAGATCAACATCTCTTATGAACACAGATGCAAAAGTCCTCAACAAATTACTAGCAAATTGTATCTAACAATGAATAAATAGAATTACACACCCTGACAAAATGGGATTTATTCCAGGTATGCAAGACATTCTAAGATACTGGGGGTTAGGGCTTCACCGTGTGCATTTTAGAAAGGACACAAAAAAGAGAGAGTCAATGTTCTCAAGATGTCAGTTCTTCTCAATTTTGTCTATATATTCAATGCAGTCACTCAAAATCTCAACAAGTTACTTTGTGGATATAGAAAAACTGACTCTAGAGTTTATGTGGAAAGGTAAAAAAATCCAGAATAGCTAACGCAGTATTGAAGGAGAAGAACAAAGTCAGAGGACTGACACTACCCAGCTTCAAGACTTACTATAAACTATAATAATCAAGACAGTGTGATATTGGTGAAGGAATAGACAAATAGATCAATGGAACAGAAAAGAGAGCCCAGAAATAGATCCACACAAATGTAGTCAATCCATCTTTGGCAAAAGATCAAAGGCAATTGAGTGGAAAAAGGATACTAGTCCTTCACACAATAGTGCTAGAACAATTGGGCATCCAAATGCAAGAATATGAATCTAAATACAGATCTTACATCTTTCACAAAAAGAAACCCAAACTGGATTATAAATCTAGATGTAAAATGCAATAAAACTCCTAGAAGATAACATAGGAGAAAATCTAGATGACTTTGGATTTGGTGATGACTTTTTAAATTTAAAACCGAAAGTACACTCCACGAGAAAAAATTGGTAGCTGAAGTTTGTTAAAATTAAAAACTTCTTCTCTGTAAGAAACACTATGAAGAGAATGAAAAGATAAGCCACAGACTGGGGAAAAAAATCTTTGCAAAACACACATCTGATAAAGATCTGGCATTCAAAATACGCAAAAAAAAAAAAAAAAAAAAAAAAACCCAAAAAAACAAACCCAAAGAACTCCTAAAAGTCAACATAAGTAAACAGACAACCTGATTTAAACATGGACAAAATACCTGAACAGACATCTCACTAAAGATATACAGATGGAAATCAGCATATGAAAAGATGCAACCCATCATATGTCATCAGGGAAAAGAAAATTAAAACAATGATGAGATACCTGCACACAGATATATATAGCACTTTTATTCATAATTGCCAACATTGGGAAGCAACCAACATGTCTTTTGGTAGATGAATGGATAAATAAACTTTGGCACACAGACAAGGGAATATTATTCGGTCCTGAAAAGAAATGGGGTATCAGTGAGCTTATCCGCCATGAAAAGACATGGAGGAAACTGCAATTCATCTTACTAAGTGAAAGAAGCCAATCTGAAAAGGCTTTACTCATATTGTATGATTCCAGCTATATCGCATTCTGGAAAAGGCAAAACTACGGAGACAGTAAGAAGGTCAGTAGTTGCCAGGGGCTGGTGGAGTGGAGAGGGATGGATTGGTGGAGCACAGAGGGTCTTTAGGGCAGCAAAGAACTTTGTATGATGCTCTAATGATGGATACATGTCATTATACTCTTTTTTCCCTCTACTCACAATGCTTCTGACCCCAAAGTATGGGGGTTTTCCCACACTAACCAATTCCAATCTCTGGACACCAACTAGATGTCTTACAATTCCATTGTGACACTCCTAGGAGGTGGTACAGACTCCACGAAACCCAGAGAATGTAAAACGCAGAGTGATTGTTAAAAATGTATCAATATTGGCTCATCAATTATAACAAATGCATCACACAAATGCACCACATTAACAATAAAGGAAACTTGGCAGGGAGGGGGCAAGGCTGAGGAAGTATATGGGAACTCTATTTTCTGATGAATTTTTCTGTGAACTTAACCTACCCTAAAAATTAAAGTGTGCTAATTTAAAAAAATAGTAAGGAAAGCAGGTGGCTTGAAGTCAAGCAAATTGAACAGATGACTAAATCAGAATGGTGAGGCAGATAGGATGGAGAAATGGCACACAGGGAGGGCCTGAGGAATGGCCGTGTTGATTGGCCAAGGAGTCAGTAACTCATTTTGACAATATGGGCTGTTCCTAAAGGTATTTCTCTATCTACACTCTGCCTGATCAGAGAAGAACCTTTCAATGGCAAACCACTGGACCACAAAACCATAAACTATGCAGAGAAGAAAGCTGAAGAACCCATAAAAAGTTTTAAGTTTATTGAGAGCACGTGCATGTGCACATAAATGATGGATGGGCAGAGAGAGAATCTTGAATCTTTTAATCAGATAAACCTTAGCCTTGTGGTGTAATTTGACCTACTACATCTTTAGCAAAACTTTTCTTTCGTAGACAATTCAAATGCAAATTCCAAGCTCCTTGGGGAGCCTAGCCTGGGGTCCAGGTGAGTGAGATTTTCCTATATTACTCTATTCCAAATTGTCTGTTTCTATTTTCTTTAAAAAAAAATTTTTTTTTAATGTTTATTCATTTTTGAGAGACAGAGTATGAGCAGGGGAGGGGCAGTGAGAGAGAGAGAGAGAGAGAGAGAGGGAGGGAGACACAGAATCTAAAGCAGGCTCCAGGCTCTGAGCTGTCAGCACAGAGCCTGACGCGGGGCGCAAGCCCACGAACTGCGAGATCATGACCCCAGCTGAAGTCGGACACTCAACCGACTGAGCCACCCAGGCGCCCCCCAAATTGTCTGTTTCTGTAGTGATGAAGTGGTTTCATGTTTCTGGGTATTGTGGAGGATACTAGAAGAACAAATACAAGCTCCACCAGTCATGGGTATCAATGTGGAATTTTTTTAGAGACAAGCTGACATTGCTTCCCATCGATCTTGAAACCCCACCTCCTACCTCACTGTGCAATACTAAGAGGGAATAGCGTTGACCAGTCTCTGCCACACTCGAATGAAAACAAGTCAACTGTTCAGCCAATACACCGGGTCTTAATGGTCCACTTCTATGTTTGCTGCTAAAACCTTATATCCATAGGGCTTAACACCCCTTTAAGGATCTCATAATGAACTCAAATAAAGACGGCCTGTGAGCCCACAACACCTGAACTTTGGAACCATATCTACCTGCCAATGGGACAGCTCCTTTTGGATGTCCACAAGGGCTTACACAAATGTGTCCAGCACCGAAGCTGGCTCTTCCTCCTGTGATCTGCCATCCCCTCTGACTGAGAATGGCACCACTGTCCCCAGGTGCACAAGCTAGGTGTCTCTTTCTTCACTCTTCTTCCCCCTTCCACATCCACGTATGCTGTAGACCCGCCACTCCTCTTTCCCCTTCTGTAACTTCCTCAGTACAGACCACCCTTACTTGTCATTTGGAGGACAGTTTCCCTTGTTGCTTGTTTGCAAAGAGCCCTATTCTTTTCCATTAGAAAACATCTCTGTAATTACACACCCATGGATGGTTTTCTGATTCCCTCTTTTTGACCTTAAGCTCCATGAAAGCAAGAACTTGCTTTCTGCTCCCCATTTTATTTCCAGTATCTCTAGAGAGCCTGGCATATACGAGACCCTTCATAAACGTTTGCAGATTTAACAGATTGTTGGATCAGCTCCCTAATGGTCTCCTGCTTTTGTCATTCTCCAATCCTTCTCCTTGCTACAGTCTGATCATGATGTCACTTTCCTGCTGAAAACTTTCAATAGCTTCTCATTGGCCTCGTAAAATCCAGTGCTTGACAAGGCTTCTGACAGGCCTTGGTCTCTTCTTACATTACCCTCCACCATGGCCACTAAGAGCTGGGAGTAATTCTCACCTTCATTTAGATCCTTCCCCCAGCTCTTTTCAAGCCTCCACATTTGTTGTTCCCTCTGCCTGGATACTTTCTCTTCAATCCCCTTTTGTTTGACCTGCTCATTATCATTCCTTATTTCAGCTTGGATGTCACCCTTGCTGAGATGTTTTCCCTGACCCCCTCCATCAGATTAGTGCCCTGCACACCAGTGTATTTCCTCTGTCACTTTACTCATCTGACCATATTTTACTTGCATATTTAATTGCCTGTCTTCTTTATAATATATAAATCATCTAAGAGCAGGCACCTGTCCTATCCATTGGGCTTATCACAGCTCCTAGCTTGGGCAGACCCAGTCAATCCTTGTTGAGGGAATGAATAGGTAAATGAATAACCAAAAGGCAAAAAAAAAAAAAAAATACTGGCTGATAATACGTCTAGGCTCTAAAAATGGGATGGGAGACAGAGTCCATCCAAGGTTTATTCAGTGCACATGCATTGAGGACATGCTCTGTGGCAGGTTCTGAAGCACAGACCGTGTCATAGAGACGGACACAGAGAGAAACTGTCAAAACACATGGGGTGGTGAGTACCCTGAGACTGTGGAAACCCACCCACTGGCATCTGCAAGGGAGACCCTGCTCTGCTGGGCTCCCAGGGACAGCCAAAGGAGACCTAGGTGCTTTCTATTTCTCCTACTATTTCACTCACAGAATTTGTTCCTTCACGTTGGACCCATTGAATTTTTTCTCTCACTGTCTGTGATGGAAAATAAGAAAGAAAGAAAGAAAGAAAGAAAGAAAGAAAGAAAGAAAGAAAGAAAAGAAAAGAAAAGAAAAGAAAAGAAAAGAAAAGAAAAGAAAAGAAAAGAAAAGAAAAGAAAAGAAAAGAAAAGAAAATTAGTCAGAAAATCATGGGATGTAGAGAAACTCGAAAGTCATCTAATTAGTCTCCTACCTTCAGGAAAGACTGCTCTTTGTTTAAATGCATTCAGACAAAATTCCATAGCTGCTTTCAGCAACAGTCTAGAATTTCACAACCCTGATGCCAAGAAGTTTTTTCTTATAGGTAATCTTGGTCTCTCGTGCTACAATCTGAGCTATTTTTTCTTCTCTGTACCCTGCTATGACCCCCCCCCCCCCAGCCGATCACTTGTTTTTGTCATTCTCTGCCTGGAGTGCCTCCCTCTCTCTCATTGGCTCTACCAAAATGTTGTGGTCCCTGCACACCAGGTCCCCCAGAGTGTGGTCCAAGGACGTCTCAGGTCTAACTTGTCTTGGGGGTGATAAAAGGAATGAATTAGATTTCCACTTGTCAACACGGATTGGACTCCAAACCATGATGCTGAATGAAGAAAGTTTGAGAATGAAGCATACAGTACATGAGTTATGTAAATCAAATATTATATAAAACAATACTATACCTTTTATGAATGTAACACACACACACACACACACACTCACAAATCAAGTGTGGGAGGAGGGCTGGGAGGATGCAGTAATTATATGAGATTGTGTTATGGGAGGGTGGGGCCAGGAGCAGAGATAAAGGGACCCACAGAAGAAATGGATGTCTGCATGTATCAGCCGGCCTGCAGTACTGTGCCATCAACTAAGGACATAGTAACTTGAATTTATTCAAATTCAGCCCCCCAAAGGAAAAAGCACACAACTCAAGGTGCATTACACATAGAGGCAGCTTTGAGGTGGACAGGGCGCAGAGTCAAGGGAAAAGAGAAGATGGCCAAGAGAAAGTCCAGGGGCAGGCACCCAGGTGTGAGCGATGTGCGCATGTGCTCCCTGGAACTTGTGTTCCGTGGTACCTCTGTCCTCAGAGGGAAAGAAAAAAGAAACCAGAAACTCTGAGCCGTGGTGCAGGGAAAAGAGTCTAAGATATTTTTTTCTGGCACTAGAAAAGATATACAGACGTGTCCCAAATAATAGAACAAACAAGCCTACAAGGGATCTTTAGCTCCAAACATCAGGAATGTTTACATGAACTGAGTAGCGTTTAACGTCACGGCTTTGTGAGACTTAGATTTGGTATTGTGAAGGCAAGGTCAAAAAAGATTCATGGCCCTTTGAGGTCGGTGATATAAATATCCAACCACTGACCCCTTAGGCTAAATCCCCAACTCCTGACTGTGGAGCCCTTACCAGGGCACAGGGGCACCCAGCTCCCACCGACCGGGGGGCCGGGATGCCACTGTCTTCCTATGCCTCCCTCCACCCTGCTCTCTCCTGCCTTCAGACCTGTTTGTGTTTCTTTGAACTGTACCTAAATTGTCATATTTTTAAAAATATTTTTATATTCATGTTATGATTATGTTTTGCTGTCTTATCGATCTGTCTTTGAATAGGGTGAGCACATGTCATAGAAAAGCACAACTCAGTTTAAGTGCCTATTGGAAGTAAGTTATTTAGACTAAGAAGCCCTACGCCCCCAGGGGTTGGCTTGCTTGGATCTAGAGCCCTGCCTCTGGCCTGCCAGCTGCTCATTCTACTTTTAGCTGATGGTGGATGTTCCTCTTACTTTCTTTTCCATAACCACCCAACTGCCACCCCAATTAGTGTTATACTTTGCAAAGCAGCGTTAAGACTGGACTCTGCCTCAGTTTCTCCTGTGGCCAGGACGCTCACATTCCAAAGATGGGAGCCAGCCCACACAGCAGGGCTTTCAAAGGAGGCCTCTGCACACGGTGTCTTGCTGCCTATTAAAGAGGTTGGAGAGAGGTGAGGGGTCCAAAAGACACAACTTACGTTGTGGGCATACAGTGAGTCCTTCCCCTCCTGTGGGGAAAGAGTAGGGGTGTGCCCCCTCACCCCAGTTTAGGGAGAGGGACTTTGAGTAGATACATTTGGGCACAGGCCAGGGGATCCAGGTCTGACAACGGCCTGACAATGTAGGGGGGACACTTAGCCGAACTGGCTGGAGGAGGTGAGACCAGGACTGCAGGTGGGAAGTTGCTAGTCCTGACAAGGGGTGCAATGGAAGGGGTCTCTCACCTGAGAGACCAGGCCCTGGGCTTCTTTGCCCTTGATACCCCTGAATAAAATGCCTCTGTCTGTGAAGATGAACCTTCAAAAACCAGGGACTGGAAGGGAGTTGCCGTGGCCAACTGGGCAGTGTATCACCCTCGTCCAGAGAACTGGAGGTGAGAGGTCCTCAGAAATCTCAGGACTGGGTCCCCAGAGGACCCAAAAAGACATTCCCAAGAGAAAGCCTAGTTTTTATATCTGTTGTGGCCACAGGGCTCCACATCCAGACAGACAGAATCCTTCTCCCCCTGCTAAGGCTCTGTCTCTCCTCTATCCCCAGCTTCAGCTCTGGAGAGGTCAAAACTAGGGAGAGTCGGGGGGTAGGAACACTGGAGAGAAGAGAGAAGGCCTGGCAGGTGGTGTTGGTCACGTTGCATATGCTGAGGTCCTAACCCCAGCACCTCAGAAGATGGCTGTATTTGGAGATAGGATCTTTTTTAAAGCTTTTTTTTTAAAATTAAATTTAAAAAAATTTTTTTTAATGTTTATTTATTTTCGAGAGAGAGAGAAAGAGACAGAGTGTGAGTAGGGAAGGGGCAGAGAGAGAAGGAGACACAGAATCCGAAGCAGGCTCCAGGCTCCGGGCTGTCAGCACAGAGCCCGACGCGGGGCTCGAACTCATGAACTGTGAGATCATGACCTGAGCTGAAGTCGGACGCCTAACCGACTGAGCCACCCAGGTGCCCTTTAATTAAATTTTTAATTTTAATTCCAGAACACTGAACATACAGTGTTCTATTAGTTTCAGCTGTACAATATAGTGATTCAACAATTCTATACATTACTGTGCTCATCATGATAAGGGCCCTCTTATCCCCTCACCTACTTCACCCAACCCCTCCCACCCACCTCCCCTCTGGTGACCATCAATTTGTTCTCTATATCTAAGAGTCTGTTTCTTGGTTATCTCTCTCTTTTTTTCCCTTTTGCTCATTTGTTCTGTTTCTTAAATTCCACCTATGAGTGAAATCATACGGTATTTGTCTTTCTCTAACTTATTTTTCTCCATCCTTATTGTTGCAAGTAGCAAGATTTCATTCTTTTTCTGTGGTGGAATAATATTCTTTTGTGTATACACATCTTCTTTATCCATTTGTCTATCAGTGGACACGTGGGCTGCTTCCATAATTTGGCTATTGTAAATTATACTGCGATAAACATAGGGGTGCATGTATCGTTTTTGAATTAGTGATTCTGTTTTTTGGGGGTATATACTCAGTAGTGCAATTACTGGATCATAAGGAAGTTCTAACTTTTCGAGGAACCTCCATGCTGTTGTTCCGGTTTGCATTCCTTGCCAATACTTGCTGTTTCTTGTATTTTTGATGTTAGCCATTCTGACAAGTGTGAGGTAATATCTCACTTCTATAAGTTTTGATTTGCCTTTCCCTCACAACGAGTGATGTCGAGCACATTATCATGTGTCTGTTGACCATCTGTATGTCTTCTTTGGAGAAATGTCTGTTCATGTCTTCTGCCCATTTTTAAATTGCATTGTGTTTTTTGGGTGTTGAGTTGTATCCGTTCTTTATATATTTTTGATACTAATGTTTTATTAGGTATGTCATTTGCAAATATCTCTTCCCTTTCCATGGGTTGCCTTTTAGTTTTGTTGATTGTTTTCTTTGCTATGCAGAAACTTTTTATTTTGATGTAGTCCCAATAGTTTATTTTTGCGTTAATTTCCCTTGCCTCAAGAGACATATCTAGAAAAATATTGCTATGGCTGATATCAGATGAAAAGAAATAAAAGGCATCTAAATTGGTAAGGAAGAAGTAAAACTTTCACTATTTGCAGATGACCTGATACTGTATATAGAAAACCCTAACATCTCCACCAAAAAACTACTAGAGCTGATTAATGAGTTCATTAAAGTCACTAGATACAAAATCAACATACAGAAATCTGTTGCATTCCCATCACTAATAATGAAGCCTCAGAAAGAGAAATTAAGAAAACAATCCCGTTTATAATTGCACCGAAAACAACAAAATATCTGGGAATAAACATAACCAAGGAGGTAAAAGATCTGTACTTTGAAAACTATAAAACACTGATGAAAGAAATTGAAGGCAACGTAAAGAAATGGAAAGACATCCCATGCTCATGGATTGGAAAAACAAACATTGCTAAAATTTCTATACTACCCAAAGCAATCTACAACATTTAATGAAACCCCTATCAACATACCACCAGCATTTTTTACGGAGCTAGAACAAACAATCCTAAAATTTGTATGGAACCACAAAAGGCCCCGAATAGCCAAAGCAATCTTGAAAAGGAGAAACAAAGCTGGAGGCATCACGGTTGCAAAGCTGTAGTCATCAAAACAGTATTGTACTGGCATAAAAATAGACACATAGATTGATGGGGATAGGGTCTTTAAAGAGGCAATGGAGTTAAAATGGGTCCATTAGGGTGGGCTCTAATCCAACCTGGTATGCTGATAAAAAGGCATTAGATTAAGGGAAGACCAGGGACAACAGCTGACCACAAGCCAAGGAGACAGGCCTCAGAAAGAACCAACCCTGCCAGCACCTTGATTGTGGACTTCCAGCTTCCAGAACCATGAAACAATAGATTTCCATTATTTAAGCCACTCAGTCTATGGTTCTTTGTTATGGCCACCCAAGCTGACTAGTAAACCATGTCCTTGCTGTCTCTGCAGGCTTCCTGCCTACAACAGGCCTGAGTTTTCACTTTGAATGAGATTCACAAAGGATGTGTTAATGAACTACGGTCATTCATGGAACTCAGATTATCAGCAAACTCCTTGTTCACGGGTGAAGACATGAGCTATGGCCTTTCTCCTTTGCCCAGGCCCTGGAAGAGCCAGCCCCATTGGTGGGTTTGCAGGAGAGGGCGAGACAAACCTTGAAGTTACCTCATGATTGCGTTACAAAGGCCCTGCTCTTTTCGCATCCAGCTGACCTAAGTCATGAAAGCAACAGCCCCATGGCCATGATCCTAAGAGGTTCTCCCTCACATTTTATAGAGGAGTATACACCTCCTGGTTGGATTTTGGCTGCCCCAATTATTCTTTGCAGAAGGCAGAAGGATGAATTCAAGGTAATGAATTCACCAAAGCATGCCCTACCCTCGGCAAAGCCCAGCCTCCAACTCTGCTGCTCACATCTGGGGATGGTCTATGAGTCTTATGGATGCTATTTTCTGGTCTATTCTTTGAAAAAGCTTCTTCTTCCCCATGCTGCATGGGTAGTTTAGTTGCTCTCCTTCAAACCTCGTTCCCCATTAAGGCTTTGTCTTGGATTAAATCTGATGAGCGATGATTTGTGGCAAAGGTGACCCTACAAATCCATAGAGGTGTGCTGAGTCCCCAAGAATAAGAAAGTTGAACCCAAAGGAGAGGGATTGGTTTGACCTTGTTCTCCAGAGTACCCAGGGGTGATCTACCTCCCCAGCAGAAAGCGGATGCAGGCTGGGGCTGCAGGGATTCATTTTGAAATGAAGCCACCTTGCCCTAGATGCCCAGTTTCCTAAACCCACCCAACAAAGGGCCCTTGTCAAGGAGAGCAGTTGATGTGAACATCGAGACATCCTGGGGCTGCTGACTTGAAGTTGCTTCAACTTCCTCTGTCCTCGCTGAGGAAGCTGGGCGCTCAGCACGCTCAGCAAGGTTCATAAAACAAATCCTGGTGGCAGGAAAGCCTGGGACGATAAGCAGAAGGCCCTGAGGGGTGTGTCCCAGAGGGTAGCCTGACCACCAGGCGTCCCTGGGTTAACTCAAGGGCTGATGCCTCATCAGTGCTGGAGACTGTTGACATGAGCCTTGTGCGTCATTGAGCCCTGGGGGTGGTCCAGGGATCCTGGTCCTGGCAAGCTCAGAGCGCTGGAGGATGCTACTGTCATGGATGATCGCTTCTCTGTGTACCAGCAATGACTAACAGGGACTCAAGCCAGAATCAGCCTACTGGGGGATCGGAGCACTTGGAATACACATCTGGAGGCTTGAATCTGGCCCCTTCAAAAACAAAGCCAATCAAAAACAGCAAAACCGCACCATTACCTGAGGATTCTTCACAAAACTTCCGGTAGGTTCTAGGAGCTTCTAAAACTCCCAGGCTGATGCATTACTCAGCGGTTGTTAATCCTGTGCAGGAATGCTGAGTGCAGACCCGTCAGTTCTTTCTGGGTACTTGGGGCCTCAGCTGACATCCCAGAGATCCTGGGGGTGCTTTTCTGAAGTTCTATCTCCTTCTGCAATATGACCACCCCCAACTTCTCAGGCAGTGGACATACTTCTGGAGAGTCACTGTCAGTCTTAGAAAGCATGAGACATACCTGGGGGAGCTTGTTAAAAGTTCAGATTATCTAGGGGCTCCTGGGTGGCTAAGTCAGGTAAGCGTCTGACTCTTGATTTCAGCTCAGGTCATGATCTCCTGGTCTGTGAGTTTGAGCCCCGCATCAACAGTGCAGGGTCTGCTTGGGATTCTCTCTCGCCCTCTCTCTCTGCCCCTCCCCCACTCATGCTTGCTCTCTTTCTCTCTCAAAATAAATAAACTTAAAAAAAAAGTTCAGATTACACATACCTATGAGAATGGTGAGATTCAAAAGCTGGCAACTCTAACAACTGTCCCCTGTTGGTGGGGATGTTGATGGAGGAGGGGAGGCGGGGCATGTAAGGGGGAAAGAGGTCAAATGGGAGCTCTGACTTTCCACTCAGTTTTGCTGTGAACCTCAAACAGCTCTAGAAAAATGGAGTCTATAAACAAAACAGCTCATTCACTTACCCACCCGAAGGGATTCTGATTCAGCAGTGCTGGAGCTGGGCCTGGGAATCCACATGCACCCTATGACCCAGCAACAGCACTGCTAGAAATTTACCCAAGGGATACAGGAGTGCTGATGCACAGGGGACTCGTACCCCAATGTTTATAGCAGCATTTTCAACAATAGCTAAATGATGGAAAGAGCCTAAATGCCCATCAACGGACAAATGGATAAAGATAATGAGGTTTCTATATACAATGGAATACTACTTGGCAATGAGAAAGAATGAAATCTGGCCATTGGTAGCCACGTGGATGGAACTGCAGGGTGTTCTGCCAAGTGAAGTAAGTCAGGCAGAGAAAGACAGATACCATATGTTTTCATTCATATGTGGATCCTGAGAAACTCAACAGAAGACCAGGGGGAGGGGAAGGGGAAAAAATAAAGTTACAGAGAGGGAAGGAGGCAAACCATAAGAGACTCTTAGGTACTGAGAACAAACTGAGGGTTGATGGGGGGTGGGGGAGAGGGGAAAGTGGGTGGTGGGCAATGAGGGGGGCACCTGTGGGGATGAGCACTGGGTGTTGTAGAAACCAAGTTGACAATAAAGTATATTTAATATAAGAAAGTAATAAAAATTAAAAACAGAAAACTGTTCCCCACACCCTGATGTCACTGGTCTGTGGGTCAGCCTCAGAGGAGCAAAACCTCCCAGCGCCTGGCAACAGCTGGCAGAGGCAGACAGAGCTCGGCAGCTTGAGGTTCCCTCCGCAGGCAATAGCCACCCCCACCCCTACCCGGGCAGCTGGAGTGGGCTAAGTACACTGGCCTGGGGGGCAATGCAAGAGGTTTTGGCTTCTCCCACCCCTAGGGCCCTGCCCTTTGGGTTGGCAAACTAGAGAGAAGATTTGCGAGTGTTTACCTACCTGGCCAAAGCTTTGGCGTAGGCGGAGGCTGAATTATTGGAATGAATTCCCTCCTGGCTGCTCTCCCTTCCCCAGGCTTTTCTCCTCTGCAGCGTTTATTTATACAACCGGCCACATAATGTTCCTCTGACACATCCTCATTCCTCCGTCTCCTTCCTCAAAAGCCTTCCCCTGCCTCCCTCCTGCCTTTAAGGTCAGCCCCAAATGGTGGCCTCCCTGATCTCCAGATCTTTGGGGGCCGTGTGCTCCCTTCACTCCTCCCTACCCGATGGAATTGCCCCCGTCAGCCAGGCTACTGTGCTTTCTGCTTCCTGGAGGCCGGCTCTCCTCCCTGCCCATCTCCCCTCTTTAGCACGCATGCTCCCCCCGCCCCTCTTTCTGATGCACCTTGTCCCCCGTTGTGCTAGCACTTGGCTTACAACTTATATCTTTGAGGAGCTTCTCTGTCTGATCTCTTGGGCCCCAGAGCATATGGCAGTGTCATTACTGAGGGTGCATCTCTCTGAATCTGCCTCGGTGGGTTCTTAACACCTGTCCTCACCCTGACTTCTAGCAAAGAGGCCAGTGTTTAGGCAAAGGGGACAACCCAACTGAACCAGAGGACCTGGCCTCAAGGACAAACTCTGACATCCGGGAGCTCTAAGACCAGTGCAAGGTACTCAGTTTCTCTGAGTTTTTGTGTCTTCACCATAAAGGAGAATCGTAAAGGACCGTTGGGAGGAGGAAAGGACAATGATCCTGGATATGAATGTGCTCTAAATTAGAAAGCACTTCCCACAATCCAGTGACTGTCAGGCTTCATCAAACCTGGTTCATCAAAGGCCAGGCTGGGCTCAGAGCAGACATGAGACCAGAGGGGGGGCCACGGTTCTGAGGCTGAGACTGGGGTAGGACCTAGAGAAACCCCATGCAAAGCCTTGGAGTCAAGAGCGACGAGGAAGAGGGTTGGGTCGAGGATGTGCAGAAGAGAGATTTACAGAACCGACTGGGTGGGCGCCCAGGTGGCAGAAATGGCCAAGGATGAAGACCCGGGCAAGAAAGCAGACAAGAAAGCAGAAGGAGGCTGAAGACAAAGACAACAGTCTCTCTGGTTTAGGGAAGAGCTTCTGGAACACTCTTCATCCAGGGCCCACCTTGTGGCCGAAAACATCACCAGGGAAACCCAAGAACATGTCCTTGAGGTCAGGAGTCCCAGAAACTCAGGAGGTTAATAGGTTCTCCATTAGAGGGTGGCTGTCAATGTAGAGTTCAGGAAACTGGATTGTATAATGATCTAGGACTTTGGCTTTGGAATACTTCTTATGGCCTTCCCAGTCTTATCCAAGTTCTTGAAGTTTCTTCTATTTAAGTTCTTCAGTTCCTCCTATATATGATGGGGACATTCATAACCACGTCATCGCATTGGTGGTGAGTATTTCATCAGGTAAGGCACGTAAAACGCTCAGGACAGGGCAAGGCACATGGTAAGGGATCGGCAAACCTTAGTTCTAATAATCATTATTGTTCTTACTTAGACAATCAGTAGAAGCTGGAAAGATGTGAGTTTCTGCCTGCACAAAATACGGGTGAGGAAAATATGAAACCACCTCCCGCCCTGAAGACCAAGAGAAGCTTCGTCTGCCTGAAGCCGGGAAGGGTGTCTCCTCTGCTTGCGTCCGTCCCAGAGTAAGTCTGTGTCTCCAAGAGGAAGGGGCTGGAGAGTGATCGCCTAGCTCAGCCTCTGGAGTCCAGACGTGCAAGTTTCCCATCCTTTCAAAAACTGCTTTTCCAGGATGATTATCTCTTTTTTTCTTTTTTAAGGAGGCTCCACGCCCAGTGTGGAGCCCAGCGTGGGGCTTGAACCCCAGACCCTGAGATCAAGACCCGAGCTGAGATCAAGAGTCGGATGCCAACCCAGGCGCCTCCGGGATGACTCTCTTGAGGATGTCCACTGCTATCAAGCCGCTCCTGTCCAATAACTCAACAGGAAGTTACCCAAGTTGGGCACAGAGCGCCAGGCGTGTAGGGGACGCCCCAGCGGGAACATTTGACTGGAAAGGGAAGTGTGGGGCTGGAGGCCTGGCCACAGGGAGAAGTGCTGTCTGCTCTGTGGTCACGCCGTGGGCCAGAACATTCAGGGCCACCCGTGGCACACGGCAAGTACAGGCTGGCCGGGGCCAGGGGGACCTTTTTATGATCCGTGAGACAGCTACCTTGGACCTGAAGGACAAACCTCATTTTTGTGGGTGAAAATTTGGAAGCCGTGTCTGCTGAACTTGGCAGTTCAGGACCACTAAGATAATGCTTAGGAGGAGGAAGGAAGAGAGAAGGGAGCCTAGAAGGAGGGAGATCAGGAGGCCGGAGCTACTCCTCAACTGCTAGACTTTTGACATGCTTCATATAAATACTAGTTCAGTTCGTGTTTACTCTTTCTAAAGACCCATTTGCTAAACACTTCTCGCACTGCTGTTCGGCGGCTCAGCACTCTTATGGGCATTTCTCTGGAGAGCCAGCCAAGGAACAGCCTTATTAGGGTCCTGCTTCTCAGAAGGCGCTGCTGGTGGGTGTTTTTCCCTGCTCCCAACCCCCCCCCCCCCCCCCCCCCGCAGAATGACATTTCACCACACAAAACATTTGGGAACAAGTCGGGCCGGGGGAGGGTCAAGGTGGGGCAGCCTCCCTCACTGTCAGAGCCGAGGGTGCGGGCCGAGCCGAGCAGCTCTGTAATCCCACCCCACACAGGGTCTGGAACAACATAACACAGAGCATGTGGGCTTTTCTTTGGAGAGCTATCACATGGGTAGCAATCTGTGTGTTCTCCCATTATATAGTTTGATGTCTTGTTAGAATAGAAAGATTTCAAAATTAGCATCAACATTTGAGAAGAAATAAAATTTCTTCCATATGCTGCGTAGCTTGGGTGGCTGCAAAAAAGGCAGAGCCGAACCCCAGAATGTTCTGTGTATCGCCTCTCCCCACGGTCCATCCAAAGCTGTTTTCAGACGTGCCGCGGCCTCCACGGCGGCCTTATTTCTGCTCTCACTTCGCCTGGCTGTTCCCCACCCCCGTGGGCTCATGTGGGCCCCTGAGGCCCGGCTCTGCTGCCTCCTGCCCTTCCTGGCTCAGCCTGGCCAGGCATTGGCATCAGGGAGGGGGTGAAGGCCAGCCAGCCTCCTCTTCCTCACTCCTGGGCTCTTCTGGCCAGGAAGAGGGATGACACGGGGATGAGTGTCTTTCAGCTGGGCCACACCACATTCTCTGGACGCCCTCCCATGCCCTCCCTTGACTTAAACATACAAACAGATGACCCTGACCTCTATTTCAAGGCTTCGTGGAGTCCTCCGATTAAAAGAGCAGAGATCCTCAGATAGAGACAGGCACACATTTACGGACTGCCCTTGCCCAGAAGCATTGTCTCCCGACTTGTTCGTGTTCTGGAGACACAGGTCTCTGGCCATTTTGTTGTGCCCTCTTGTCCAGAAAAAAATCAGCTAAGACCTTGGCTTCTTTTTTATTTTTGTAAACTGAACAGTCTCCTGTGTCTCACCCCAGTAAACGATGTGTTTCTTGCTCACAAAAGCCTCCGTGGTAGACAACAAATTCTCACACAAAGGGGACAGCACAGAATCTTATCAGATAGGATTTTGCTTGCCCTTGAGGAAACTACCTCTTGGATCCAGGTGATCTATCTTGGAAAATTGTTAACTAGCCCCAACTGTATAAAAATTCATTCTTAATATGCCTACAGCCTTCCTCTTGGCCTTTCGTGCTATCAGAGTGTAGAAACTCCACTGCCCAGGGTTGAAGATCTGAGCTTTGGCCTTGGGCCTTCCCCATCCCCCGACTCCCCTCCTTTTTTCTTAAATACCTTGAGACCAAGGAAAAGAAAGTAACTTTGATATTCATAAAAATGAATTTATATTATTTATTTTATTAATAGATGGAAGTAGAAAAAAAATCATTTTCTTAACATACACAGAAACAATAGACAACATTCAACAACAGTGCCTTGTGAATAATTATTGGCAAACTTGAAATAGAAAGGACCTTCTTTCCCTGGACCCTTTGTCATTGGCACAGATGAGTTTATCAAACCAGATGTTGCACACCTTGAAGCCTTTGGGAGTCTGGGGTCCGGAAAGTGTCAGTGGGAGAGGGGAGGGGGACAGGAATAGGACAGGCCCATGGGGACAGAGGCCTCCAGGAGGAATGAAGCCAGGGGGCTCCCCGAGGGCTCGTGGGCATCTTAGAGCAGCTGTGGGGTGCTGACGAGCGGGACGGTCCTCCCTTCCTCTCTCTCCCTCCCCTGCCTTCCCCTCCTGAATCTCCAGCTCCTGTCCCAGCTAGTCAGGCAGGAAGGAAGTGTGGAAACAGTCTTAAGCCCATCCTTCTTTCCTGTCCTCGGAATTAGCTAGACCCAGGAGGCAAGACAGAATGGACTTCGGTTTCTCTCTCATGTAGCAGTCCAGAGGTGGGAGCGTCTGGGGGAGCGGGCTCGCTTGCTGAGGCCATCCCTAGACCCGGGTTCCTTCTCTTGCTGCTCTGCTGTCCCCTGGCTGTGGTCACATCTGGCCACGGGGTCACATCTGCATTGTAGCCTGTGAGAAGAGGGGTTGGGCTGGAGGGGGGGCGGGGCAGCAAGGCCACCAGCTTCTCTTTGAAGCCGTGTCACCGAGAAGTTGCACTTAGCACTCCTGCTCACAACCCAGTGACCGGGGCTTAGGCGACACTGCCACACGCCGACTCTAGGGAGACCAGGAAATCTAGTCTGTAGCTGGGCAGCCCTGTGCCCTGCTCAAACCCCGGCCGAAAGAAAGAATGAGAGAATGGGTACTGGGAGATAGCCGGCAGTCTTCGCCACAGCAGTCCTCCTGGGATGAGACGGACAACGAGCCCAGAACATCGAGTCCTGGGCTCCTGCGCTGCTCCCGGTGCTCGTGTCTTTCAGCTACTGAGTCTGCATTAGCCCCTTGTCCCCACACATCCCGATTCGGGGGACTGGCCTTCTACCTTGGCTTCTATTCCAGATGGCCTAGTAGAGCTGTGGACGCTCCTCCCGGCTGCCGACCACCCGCCTGAGCTTCGAGGATCAGCAGCTTTGGCCCTGCCGGGCACCTGCAGGGGTGGCCCTGCTCAAGCAGCCTGAGTCTTCAGAGGCCACAGAACCCCATCCCCCGCCCACCTGTCATTGTCCACCCCCTCCCTGCAGGTCAGGCTCAGTCCTTCTCCCTCTGCCCCTCCTCAGATGGGCACAGGCGATGGGGAACCTCCAGGGGCGGGTGGTGGTTGGAAGGTAACAAAGGAGAAGTGCCTGAGGGAGCGGGCTGGAGGTGAGCCCTGAGCCCTGAAGCACTCTGTCCCCTTCACTCCTCTGCCGGTGCCGGAGGGGGCTGTTGTGACATGTGCCCCCCACCCCCCTCCCCAGTTCCTGTGCCGAAGTCCTAACACCGACACATCAGAATGAGACTGTACTTGAGTTTGGGTAACCGGGGGTAGGAGTTCCCACTGCTCGCTTGTCAAGTGCGCGCTCCCCGACCCTGCATGCTGCCTGGGCCGGGCGAGGGCCTCAGACTCGGCAGCAGAACGGAGGGGCCGAAAGAGACCTCAGGCTCCTCGGTCCTGGCAGGGTCCCAGGGTGCTCTCTACCGCCTTGCGTTCCGGAGCTGCCTGCAGGTGTGACGGGGGGAAGGGGGAGTGCTGTAGGGCTCAGCCAAGGCTGCCCCTCCCCTCCCCTTTATTCTCAGAGACTCCAGTTTTCTCTTAATGCATAGTTCACTTACCAAAAAGAATCCAAAAGACTCCAACGGAGCTGGAGTCACACAGGGGTTTGGAAGTCTCAGAAACAGAGTCCAGCTCTCCCGAGTCACAGCCCAGGGGTCTTCCCATCTCACAGTGACGTCTGTCCCAATGGGGGAGGAGGGGAGGGGGGTAGGTGTCTGAGCACCTGTGGACCAGGAGAGGGGCCCTGTCCCAGGATCCCAGGGCGTCGGGCCTGGAGGAGCTCAGGGGGCTTGGGAGGAGGGGAGCAGTGAGATCTACAGCAGGGGACAGGAATTCCGGCTCGGCCCTCCCTGGGACATCCAGATTGTACTCTCCCTCCCTGTGGTGCAAGCAGGGCACTGGGAGAGGTAGTGAGGAGAAGTCAGTAAGTGAATTTTTGCAGGTGTTAAAGGGGAGCGAGTAGGAAGTCTTAGAGTAGTGGTCTTCCTCGATGCTTCTCAAACTCGCCATGCAGATTCTGACTCACTAGGTCTGATGGAGCCTAATGTGGGATTTCTAACAAGCTCTCGGGGCTGTACATGCTGTGATGGGATCTGTGATTTCATGTGCCAACTTGGCTGGGCCCTGTACTCAGGTAGTGGGTCAAACACTACCCCGGATGTTTCCGCGAGGGCATTTTTCAGATGAGATTGGTATTTAAATCGGTAGACTTTGAGGAAAGCAGATGCCGCTCCATAGTGTAGGTGGGCCTGATCCAATCAGTTGAAGGCCTTAAGAGAACAAAACCTGACCTCCCCCTAAAAAGAGGGAATTCTGCCAGCATGGCCTTTGGACACGAACTGCAACTCTTTCCTGGGTCTCTAGCTACTGGCCTGTCCTGCAGATTTTGGACTTTACCAAGTCTCCACAGCCATGTCAGCCAATTCCTTAAGATAATCTCTCTCCCTCTCTCTCACTGTGAGATTTTGACAAGATATCCCAAACCTTTGCTTCCTTCTCTGTAAAGTGGAGATTACGCATTTAGCACAGTGCCTGGCACTACTTAGGAAACTCTTAATAAATTAGAAAAATAACCTTGGGGTGTCTGGGTGGCTCAGTCAGTTGAGCGTCCGACTTCAGCTCAGGTCATGATCTCACTGTTTGTGGGTTCGAGCCCCACATCGGGCTCTGTGCTGACAGCTCGGAGCCTGGAGCCTGCTTCGGATTCTCCGTCTCCCTCTCTCTCTGCCCCTCCCCAGCTCATGTTCTGTCTCTCTCTGTCTCAAAAATAAAATAAACATTAAAAAAATTTTTTTAAAGAAAAATAACCTTTATCCACACCGTGATGATTATCACCATAGTACTGGGAGAAACTGTAAGAAGTCTTGTCTTCTTTGTCCTTAGGAAATCGTGTCTCCACCTCTTCTAAGCAGTAAAAAACTTCCTCTTTTCTTAGAAATCTCAAGGAAGTGAGATTGTACAGACCTTTTCCAGAAACCCAGCATCTTTCAA
Organism: Neofelis nebulosa; assembly: GCF_028018385.1. Taxonomy (NCBI): domain Eukaryota; kingdom Metazoa; phylum Chordata; class Mammalia; order Carnivora; family Felidae; genus Neofelis; species Neofelis nebulosa. Next base: position 587,543 of record NC_080794.1, on the reverse strand, counting down.
CTAAATCCCTCCGATTGTGTTTTGAACCCGGAGTCCTGTCCTGGAGGCAGCCCTTCCTGGCACGAAAGGGGACCAGCCCTCTTTCCCTGCCATGCGTGAGTCCCTGGCCTTTCTGCTCAGTCCTGGTGGCCTCACTTCCCGCCTCTCTCCTCACTGCCTGGCAGGAAGAAGAAAGCAGCAAAGCGTTTTCCAGTCGGGACATGCCTGCCATCGACTCTCTCCCTGGTAACAGTCAGTGTTCTCTTCTTGTTTTAATTGGCATCAATCTGTTTATTATCAGCGTGGTTCTTTGGAGAAAGCCCAGAAAAATCATTTCCTATCTGAACAGCAAAGAGTGCTGAGCTCCTCTCTGCTTTGTTGACGATCTTTAGGACTAATTTAGACTTCGGGCTCCTTCCGCCCCACGGGCAGGTGGGCTTGCTGAATTAGTATCGTGTACAGAGGCCTTGACTCGTATCAGGAAAAAGGTTCTGCAGCACTAAGGCCCCGTCCAGGCCCCCAGGACTGAGGCCTCAGCCTGTGCACGCGGGAAAACCCATTCACTGCCTGGAAGTCACTGCCTCCCTAGAGGTGAGCTTTCACGTGGTGAGAGCTCTTTGGATCTGTTAATCCAGGGGGTGGAGGAGAGTGGGCCACAGTTTCCCACCTGCTGCTCTGGGATCTCCCGCCCACTAGAGCTCCAAAATGGGCTGACCGGACCACCTTAATAAGGACCTGGTGGAACATTCTAGACCCGGGAGTGAGTTCGCCAGTGTTTTCTCCTCCCTTTCATTAAAGCCTAATTGAAGTTCTGACAGTAGGCGGGATCGGTACGATATCCCTGTTTCGTAACCGGGGAATTGGAACCTCAGAGAACTGAAGCTGGTCTCTTATGGGGCCCAGGCTGGCCGAAGGGGTGTGGCACGTCCTGGTAGGGTGGTGTACTGGGCCGTGGCGTAAATCCTGCCACTGTCCTGCTGGGGCACGCGGTGGGGAAGCCAGTGCAGGGTCCCGTGCACACGGGTGCAACTGTGCATGACTCGCAGGAGGACGCACGGGGACGGTGCCCAAGGCATGCTCTCAGAAAGGGAGGTCAGGGGGGCGCCTGGGTGGCGCAGTCGGTTAAGCGTCCAACTTCAGCCAGGTCACGATCTCGCGGTCCGTGAGTTCGAGCCCCGCGTCGGGCTCTGGGCCGATGGCTCGGAGCCTGGAGCCTGTTTCCGATTCTGTGTCTCCCTCTCTCTCTGCCCCTCCCCCGTTCATGCTCTGTCTCTCTCTGTCCCAAAAATAAATTAAAAATGTTGAAAAAAAAAAATTTAAAAAAAAAAAAAAAAAGAAAAGGAGGTCAGGGTATCTGGCCTCTCCCGCTTGCCTGCCACGGCCTGAAACCTGGCTCACCTGTTGTGGGGTCTGAGAGTCGGTTCCTAAACCTCTAGGGGGGGGGGCCCCCTCTCCTTATGCATGGACTGAAAAGGCATCGTGGGCAGAGCGTGGGAGCAGACCTGGTGCAGGGAGAGCTGGGGGCGTCTCACCGTGACGCTTGGACTCTTAAGAGCGGCATGCTGGGAGTCCTAAGCACGCCCATCCCCATCACCCACACACAACTAAAAACAAACATAACACGAAACCCTATGTTTCCAAAAATCCAAAACATTCTGAGGTTTTGCTCCTGATGCCTATGTCAAAAAAAAAAATCTTTTAATGTAAATCATCAAACTCCTAAGAGATGAAAAGTGCTAGGGTCACTTCGTTACCTCCGGCAAGTGACGGAGGCCATGCACTACCGGCCTTCAGGACGGTTGTGAGGACGAGGCTGGTGACCCACAGGAGAGAATCTCTGCCCGGATAGGGGATTTGGAAGAGGTGGGTGTCCTTGGATCCCACCAGCCAGAGCAGACTCGGTTAAGGCAGAGCCGACCTGTGGCTGAGGACTGTTTTGCCGAGGAAGAAATCTCCAAACAGAAGCACTGGGAAAGCACAGGAAGTCTAATATAAGTCCTTGCCAGAAGCCTTGGGCCAACATCTCCACCAAATCCGTCTTTCGGAGTTCTGACCACAATTGCCAGCAGACTCCCATTTGGTACTGCAGCTGTTGATTGGAAAGGGTGGTGATCGAAAGTATACTTATCTATGTAAGAAATTCTCGAGTCTTTCTGTGGCATTAAGGAGGTAGGCAAGGGGGTGCCTGGGTGGCTCAGTCGGTTAAGCGGCCGACTTTTGGCTCAGGTCGTGATCTCACAGCCCTGCGTCGGGCTCTGTGCTGACAGCTCAGAGCCTGCACTCTGCTTCAGATTCTGTGTCTCCTTTTCTCTCTGCCCCTCCTCTGCTCACACTCTGTCTGTCTGTCTGTCTCTCTCAAAATTAAATAAACATTAAAAATTTTTTTAAAAAAGGAGGGGGCGCCTGGGTGGCCCAGTTGGCTCAGGTCGTGATCTCACAGCTTGTGGGTTCGAGCCCCGCATCAGGCTCTGTGCTGATGGCTCGGAGCCTGGAGCCTGCTTCAGATTCTGTGTCTCCCTCTCTCTCTGCCCTTCCCCCACTCATGCTCTGTCTCTCTCTGTCTCAAAAACAAATAAACATTAAAAAACATTAAAAGAAAAATAAAATAAAATAAAAAAGTAAACAAAAGAAGAGGTAGGTAAGGCTTGCCCGCTCTGTGCACGTGTGTCTCATATGTGTGTTTATGAAAGTGAGTCAGAACGCAGGGCCACCCCCTCCAGGCTCCCATGACAACAGGCTCAGTGTTGTCAGACCATCGCTCTGGGTCTTTCTGCCTTGAAGAACATGGTCACAGTAGGGTTCAGCTCGGAGAAAGCAGAGACATGCTGAAGATCGTGTTCTTCCAAGGAAGACTTAGAAGATAAGGGAGACAGTGAGGCCACAGACTGGGTGCAGCAGGGACAAGACAGTCTCCTACTATGACACAGATTAGAGGAATGTGGTGGCCTTTCCCCTCCCCTCCACCCCATCTGAAGGGCAGCGAGATTAGGTGGGGCCCCAGCACCAGGTGAGAACGCCGTGAGCACCCAGTGGCTTTGTTACAGAGCAAAGGCTGGATGGCCTAAGGGCAAGGTCACAAGATCTGGACGGTCAGGCCCGTGGCATGCCTCCAATGTTGCAAAATGATGTCAAAAGCAAGTCTGCACACCCCAAAGAGCACCACTTCCCCCAACCCAGCCTCACTTTCGAGGTTCTTTTCACGAAGAGGGCTTGTGAGCCAAGGAAAGAGTGTGGCTGGGTGTGGGGTGGTGGTGTCCCTCCGGTTGTTGGATGCCCGCAAGTCTTCTCACGGACATTTACCCAATTCCCACTTAAGACTGTCCCCGCTGGGTCGTTGGTCCTCGGCTTTGCAAGCCCTCGGGGGGCTCCCAGGCTTCTGTCTCACCCTTTGAGTACATCCGCTTTAGGGCTGGCAGAAGAAACTCAAGACCCACAGGCCATAGCCAGGTCTCAAACAGCAGTGGCCTTGCTGAAATCAATTTCCCGGTGACAGATGAAGTGTGGACTCCATTCATCACGGCTTCCCACAGGCTCGTCTCGCATGGCACTTTGCGGCCAGCCGGTGCTCGCTAAGCCGATCTCTCTAGAAAATCACGAAGAGATGCCAGAGGAGAGGCAGAAAAGGCCAACTCCCAGATTTTAAATTCCCTGCCCCTTATGGAGCCAGGATCCTTGGGAACACCTATCTGGGTGCTTCTGTCAGTCTGCCAGTTGGCTTGTCTGCCTGTCCATCTCTCACACATACACGCACACACGTACACACACAGTCTTTAAAAATCCCTTTCTCTCTGTTTTCCTTTTTCTAAGCCTCTTTATTTAGCACACGTACAATACTGAAAACACCGTCTCTTCTACGTGTGGGTCCACATCAAATTTACTTCCAGGTTTTGTGTAATTTGGAAGGGGAAGAGGAAAGAAAAGGTATCCTGGAACGACCTTCTTCTGTGGATTCATTGACTGATGCATTGAATCACTCGAAGAAACGACCATGTGTCACATGCCTTGCTAGTGCCGAAAGGTGAGGTGATAAATGAGATGGGCTGCGTGGTCTAGCCTGGCCCTCGTGGAGTTGGGTGTCCCGCAGAAAGCCATCAGCATTTGGAGGAAGTCCTCCTGCTACCACAGACGCCAGCCTCACCCAGGGCCTTGATGCTCTCTCACTCTTTCTTCCTCAGGATCCCGGCAGAATCCCCAGTGGTCCCTGTGTTTCTTCTCCACGGCCCCATGCCCAAAGCCTCGTGGCTGGGCCATGGTCCCCTTGTCTGCTTCCCAGCTCTTCGTGTCATTGGTCAGCCTGGTAACTGCCCTTCCAACATGACTGACCTCAAGGATCACCGCTGACCACTCAGCTGAAATAATCGTATCTATCCTGACCATCCTTCGGGAGAGGTGCCCTCTCAACTGAGATTTCTAGTACATTTATAGAGAATGATAGCTTAAAGCCCTTTATCCCTGTCATACTACTTGACTTAGGCAGTGGTTTGGTACCATTTTAAAACTCAACACAGAAGCTGGGAGAGGTTGAATGAACTGCCCAAGTCCACGGAGCTCATAAAGGGCAGGGTCAGGCATCAAACCCAGATCTCTGACTCGCACCTGCCTTTTCCGCTGTGACGCATTGGATCGTGGGGTGACCAGGGAAGCATGCTCAGAAAGCTGTGGAGGGCAAATCAAACCCCAGGTACTAGGCTGCTTCCCCGTTTATAGTTGCGTAGGGATTTTTAGGGCCTCAACCCAAGGTCTCTGGTAGACTTTTTGACACCTCAAATGCCCCATATGTGATAGTTATGCCCTTTGCTGGGTGTTAACAATGATTTATTCAGGTATGCCTTCTTCAGTAGGCGGGGAGGGCCCTGGAGGTGGGAGATACAGAATAGGTAGGGGATGTGGGGCCCGGATCAGGAGTAGGGGTGATGCGCGAAGGGACCCAATCAGGTTTAATCCCAAGCCCTTGGATATGGAATTGCTAATAACATGAAGGCAGAATACGCTTGGTTGAGCCAGGGAGCCCCTGGCATCTCAGTTTTCAGGAGGCCCAAGGTGTTTCTGACACCCTGTAGGGCTGACAACTCCGACCTGGCCTGCACCTCAGAGCTGACCTCTGGTTTGCTCTGTCACCACCTGCCCTGAAGATGCCTTCCTCTCTGGGGTCAGCTGAGCCTACCCGTTTTGAGTCACTTTGGCAGCCTTCGGCTTTCTCAATGATAGAGAGAACAGAAGTCGGGATCACTGGCCTCTTTCTCCCGGCCTCTGCCTCCTGGCTTCCTCCTCAAGGTTGCCTCTGCTCGCCTCTCACCAGCTCTCTCTGCTCTGCATTTCTCTTTCTGTCCCGTCTGAGGCTTCCTCTCCCTGAATCCCTCTTCCTCTTCCTTCAGTCCCCTTTCCTCATTCACTGCCCATAAGATGAATTTGATGCGCAGTAGGAATGACTTGGCAGGATTCGGTAAGCCAAAGCTTGTTTATTTAACTACTCGTGGAACTTAACATCTTCCACCCTTCTCTACCAAGTTGAGATCCCCACGTTCAAATTGACCCCAGGGGCTCTGTCTGGATTCTGTTTCAGGTAGGTCGGAGACCTTAAACGCTCGCCCTTCTTGCGTGAGCCCAGGGCAATGAGGGTGTGGATCCGGGCAGGTCCTCGCTCTAGGCTTTTCTGCTTGGCTCTCACTAAGCAGATTTTATTCTTGATATTTGAGTTTACGTCCCCGTAAAATGCAGTCTTCTCTCAAGGAGATGCAGCGAGGTGCATGCCTGGCCCCGAGCGGGGCACCTGGCAGGACACAAAAGTAACGAGATCCCTGGCGTTCTGGGAGTAATAATACCAGCCCTGGCATACTGGGAGGCTGGTTCAGAGAACTTGGCTTCATTTCCACAGAAGAAAACAAGACGCAAAGGATAGCTTTGTGCCCTTGCCCATTCCGCTGAGCAACAGGACACAGTCTCGGCTGAGAGCCAGCCTTGGAAAGGGCGAGAGGCTTGCACGATCAGGCTGGCGTGGTTACAAGGTGCCTCCTCATTAATTTCTTCCGTTGTCACTGTGTGTGAGCATGCGTAGCGTCAGGAAGGAGCGAGCAAGCATTAGGAGCCCTTGACAGAAGCCTCTTTGCCCTCCCAGGTCTGGTGAAGGGTGGGGGAGCCTTGCAGGAAATGAGGACATGATCAAAGGTGGACAATTATGCAAATAGGTAAATGGTTTTGCGAAGAGTTCTTAAAGACATAGGAAATGTTTAAGACGTGAACTCTGTGGCCACAACGGTCCTGGGTGTGTGTGTGTGGGGGGGGGGGGAGGTACGGGGTGTCCAGTGTTGGGATCGCATTTGTCTCTGAGAGTCTGGTGACCTTGTGGGCGGACTGAGCACTGAAAAGCATCCTGGGAGGGCAGTCGGCCCGAAGGAAGAGAGCTGTGCATGGCCAGTGACAAGGGCCTGGAGGAAGGGGTGTGGACCTTTGCTTTGGCCCTGTCCTCGTGGATTTCCATCTGTGTCCTGAGAGTGCCAGCTGGGAACACCCAGGAGAGAGCTTTGCACTCGGAGCTCCATGGGGTGGTGGGTGGGATGGGCCAAGTGCGTTTCCATCCGAGCACAGACGAGAAGGGAGCAGGTGGGCCCCCCTACTTTGCCCTCTCCCGCAGAGGGCTCCGGGAAGAAGGGGCAGGGCGCTTAATGGGACCAGCACTGTCCTGGGGAGTACTGTCCCCCATCTAGGTGGCTTCTGTCCTGAAATAACTGTGGCTGTTATTTTTTGTTTTCTGATGCTTTGACATCTGGGGCCCTTGTGGACCCCGGAAAGACTACGCCTCTCAGGGCTCACCGATTCCCAAAGATGGTCAACACCTGACCCAGAGCTCCTGCTCTTCAAATGCAGAGCGACCAATGCAGAGCTCATCCCAGACCCACCCCCCTAGATCCCTCCCTTGCTCTGGACCACTATCCACCTGCCCTCCCTGCCCAGGGCCAGGTACCGGACAACAAGGGACGTTCTGTCCAACAGGGGACATGCCGTAGGACCCTGAAAGCCTTCGAGCTAGCCAGCCCTCAGCCTGTGTGCCCTGTTTCTGCAGAAACCACAGGAAAGGCTCTTGCCCACGTGTCCTCTTGTTCCATCTCCCTCCCGACCCACCCTGATGCCTCCCTGCGTGCCCCGCCGCCCATGACGCGATGTGCCCCCTTTCTCCCGAAACCCGTCCCATGAGCCCCAAACTCTCCTCTCCCTGGCGGTCATCTCCTGATCTGTTGGCCTTACTGTATCTCAAAGAAGGCCTGGGCCTGGCCCGAGCAGGCGGTGGGAGGGAGCAGAACACATGTGCAGAAGTCAGCAGGGAGCACACACAGATGCTGCCAGAGGGCCGCCCGGCAGGGCTGGGTGATCTTTTCTGCTTCTTTCTACGTACCCATCTTTTCCGAAGGTCAACGGGGAACACGCTGTACTTGGATGATGGGGGGAAGGCTTGGTTCTGTTTCTGCTTGTTTTTCGGGTGGCCTCGGTCTCTGCAGAGGCAAGACGAAACGGCGGGAGGGTGCGTGCTCTGCCGGGACCATCTCTGCCGGCTTTGGTCTCCATGAGAAGCAGCAAACCGGAACCTCTGCCCCCCGGGAGGGGGGCAGGAACCCGCCCCACTGTGCCACCTGCTGATCCGGCCCCCCAGCTGGAGAGACTTTCACTCTAAGTTCAGCGGGAAACCACATGTGTTGCTGGAACAGCCTCACGGCCAAGTCCAGGGATGCTGGTGGGACAGCTGTGTCCAATTAGCAGGGCTGGGCAGGCCCACCCCACACAGCTGCAGGAGAGCAGCCCGCAGGGCTGGAAAGGCAGGGGAGGGAGTGCTGTGCGTTCCCAGGCTTAAAGCATGGGGACGAGGACCAGGATGGGTCCCAGGCAGACCGTCCTCAGCCCCAGGCCGGTGGCTGCGGTGGAAGGCACCCAGCCTTGGCACCGACAGACGGGCAGCCTTGCACGGTGACCCCGACCGGCTGATGGGCCTGGGCGCATCGTTCAACCTCGCCAGGTGTCAGTTTACCACCGGTGCGAGGCGGCTGTGGCGCACGGGTGACATTTTCAGATCCCGACTTGCGCGAAGGTTCCTCCCCCCATCCCCCCCCCCCCCCACACTCCAGGAACGACCGGGCTGCGAGCCCCGTGCCCTCAGTGCAGCACCGAAGGGGAGGAAGAAGACGCGGGCTTAAAGCCTTCTGATTCTTCTTTCCGAACACCGAGGCCTCAGAAAGGGAGAGGATCTGTGGGTATAAACAAAACATGGCTGGTAAAAATGGAGAGGGAGAGTGGGGTCCCTCACCCTGGACAGCTACCCCTGGGCTTTGGGGGGAGGGGGGCGAGGAGGACCAGGAAGAGGAAGAGGAGCACCAAGAGAAAGAAGAAGAGGAGAAAAAAAGGAGGAGGAGGGACAAGAGAGTTTGGGGCCCCCGAGAACCCCTTCTCTCTGACAGTCCAGCCCGGAGCCAGCCAGATCCCAGGCAGAAATGGCAGCCAGCAACCTGGGTGCAGAGGCCAGCATCTGGACCTTGTGTGCAACCTTGGCCTGGAAACCCCTGGCCTGCCTTCCGTGAGGGGCTGGGTGGGCTCGGGAGGCCCCCCTGTGACACACGCACAAAGGGAGCATGTGACGTCGGCACCCGGTGGGCCTGTGCTGGGCTGTCCAGCCCTGTCAGCAGTAGCGATGGAAGAGGCTGACTCTTAGGTAGAATTAACTTAAAATGTTCACGATCTGGTAAGATAAGAGTAGGGTGTCCTTCTGCACACATTAGACTAGAACTTTCCATTCTCCCCCCACCCAGACTCGGGTAAACTCCATTCTACCTTCCGTTTCTATGGAATTGATTATTCGGGGTACCTTGTGCGGGTGTAATTATTGCCGTATTTGTCCTTTTGTGGCCGGCTTACTTCGCTCGGCATAATGTCTTCAAGGTTCTTCCGTGTTGAGGCACGTGTCAGGGTCTCCTTTTTTCTTAAAGCTGAATAATGCCCCACCCAGTGTGTATATCACATTTTGTTCATCCATTCCATTGCTCGATGGGCAATTGGGTCATTTCCACCTTTGGGCTACCGTGAATTACATTGCTGTGAACATGGCTGGACAAATAGCTGTTTGAGCCCCTGCTTTCGATTCTTTTGAATTTTAGGAGTCGAAGTGCTGGATCACATGGAAGGTTTATGTTCACCTTTTCCAGGAACTGCCCAACTGGTTTCCACAGGGGCTGCACCATTTTACATTCCATTAGCAATGCAAGAGGGTTCCATTTTCTCCACATGCTCATCAACAGGTATCATGTATCACTTGTTATTTTTCTTTCTTCCTTTCCCTTCCCTTCCCTTCCCTTCCCTTCCCTTCCCTTCCCTTCCCTCCCCTCCCCTCCTTTCCCTTCCCTTCTTTTTTTTTTTACATAATGGCCATCCTAACAAATGTGAGCGGGTATTTCATTGTGGTTTGATTTGCACTTTCCTAATGGCTAGTGATGTTGAGTATCTTTTCACAGGCTTACTGGAGAAATGTTTGTTCAAGTCCTTCACCCATTTTTAGATTGGGTTGTTTGCTGTTGAGTCCCAAGATTTCTTTATATATTCTGGATAGTAATCCCTTATCAGATACATGATTTCCAAACGTTTTCTCCCATTCTTTGGGCTTTTGTTTCCCTCTCGTGATAGTGTCCTTTGTTGCAAAAGTTTTGAGGAAGTCTTATTTTTATATGTTTTCTTTTGAAGCTTGTGCTTTCTATGTCGTTTCTAAGAAATCATTGCCAAAACCAATGTCATGAAGATTGCCTTCTATGTTCCCTTCTACGAGTGTTATAGTTTTAGGGGTGCCTGGGTGGCTCAGCCAGTTAAGTGTCTGACTCTTGATTTTGGTTCAGGTCATTATCAGTTTGATAATTGAGATGGAACCTCATGTCCGGCTCTGCACTGGTGGCGAGGAGCCTGTTGGGATTTTGGGATTCTCTCTCCCTCTCCCTCTCTCTCTGCCTCTTCCCTGCTCACGCTCTCTCTCTCTGGCTCTCTCTGAAAATAAACTTGAAAAAAAATTTTTAATTTTAATGTTTATTTATTCTTGAGAGAGAGCAAGAGCGAGCGCACACGCATGTGCGTGCATGAGCGGGGGAGGGGCAGAGAGAGAGGGAGACAGAATCTGAAGCAGGCTCCAGGCTCCGAGCTGTCAGCACAGAGCCTGATGCAGGGCTCGAACTCACAGACTGTGAGCTGTGACTGTGAGCTGAAGGGCGCCCCAAACTTGAAAAATTTTTTAGAAAGTGTTTTATAGTTTTGGTGTTCACGTTTAGGTCTTTGACCAAGTTAGAATTATTTGAATGACCTTGGAAACTTTGCTGAGAATCCACTGACCGTATAGGCAAGGGCTTATTTCTGGGCTCTCTGTTCTACTCCATTGGCCTATATGTCTGTCCCTAGGTTAGTGCCATACTGTCTTGCACTTGTTAGAGATTTGCAGTAAGTTTTGCAATCAGGAAGTAGGAGAGCTCCACATTTGTTCTTTTTCTAGATTGTTTGGCTATCTGGGGCTCCTTAAACTTTAACATGAATTGTATCATATTAACAAAATCCTTCATGATGTGTTAACATTTTATCGTCTTTATTTCAGTTGAAACCTCTTCAATTTACCATGGGATGCAGAGAATAAACACATGAGCCCTTGGGCAGCTTGCCACGCATCCTGAGACTTTCTGCAAGGGCCTTGTCCTCCGGATTGAGTGCCTGACCAGACTTCATGCTGAGGCCTTCATTGAGATGCGTAAGGAGGGTGGCTGTAAAGGGGCCCAGAGTGCTTCTAGAAAACAACAATGAACAAACTATGGTGAAGGATGCTTCTCCTTTTCCTGGGAAACTTCACCCAAAGCCATTTTAAATCCTCTACAGCTAACTTATCAATGTGATGGAAAATTCTATTTTATTGTTATTACTATTAATTTTATTTTATTTTGTTTTACCTGTGTGTGTGTGTGTGTGTGTGCGCACGTGCTACAGAGAAGGCAGAGGGAGATTGATTCTTTTTCTTCCCCTAAAGTGGCACAGAAGTGTCTACCTCTCTTCCCTTCAAAGGAGCCACCCCCTTTACCTCCTACTGTAATACATTCAGGGACCTGGCCTCATTATTCCTTCCAAGGAGCTTCAAATTTGATGAATTCCTTCTGAAACCCTTTACAACCCCCTGTGGAGCAGGCCATCCCATACCCACCCATCCCTTTGTTGGCTCTGGAGTTGACTCTCTGCTTGGGATTGGACAGCCAATTAATAGCAAAGCTGGAGGAAGAACAGAGCTTGGGGGATTCCCGTTTGTTCCAGGGCTACCTGAGTCCAAGCTACTTAAACTCTTGCCGTGGCCCAGGATGGCGTTCAGGGCCCTCCTCTTTAACACTTGGGCACGGAATTCTGAGAATGTGGCAATGGAGGCGTGGAGGGGAAGCCAGGCAGGTGGGCCCCACCTTCCCATCATCCCTCTCTTCAGTGCCCAGTCTGCTGCTGAGAATCGACTTGGGGGCTTTTGAAAATGAATTTTATTTTATTTTATTTTATTTTATTTTATTTTTATTTTTTTATTTAAAAGAATTTTTTTAAATGTTTACTTTTGAGTGACAGAGCGAGACAGACAGACGGTGCGAGCGGGAGAGGGGCGGAGAGAGAGGGAGACCCAGAATCGGAAGCAGGCTCCAGGCTCCGAGCCATCAGCCCAGAGCCCGACGCGGGGCTCGAACCCACGAACCGTGAGATCGTGACCTGAGCCGAAGCCGGACGCTTAACCAACAGAGCCACGCAGGCGCCCCTGAAAATGAATTTTAGACTGAAGAATTGCGACGAGAACATGAGACAGAAGAAGGGGCAAGAGAAGAAGACCGCTCTTCACAGCTGACTCCTTTTCCCCCAACCTGGCTCTGCAAGACGACGAGTTCGAGGGATGTTTGATGTCACACTTGGCTCTGTGGCCTGAAAACTAGAAACAGATACATAGAGGGTGTGTAAGCCATTAAGAGGACATCTGGGCCCAGCGGGGAACGGCTCCCAGTGCCGCCCGATCCCATGTCCCCGGCTGATGCTGAAGCCTGGCCCGGGGGCTTCTGGCAGGACTTCTGCACCTTGGGGGGACCCAGCCCCACAGCGGATCAGAAGAAGGGAAGGAAATCTCCTGGGACAACTGGTCTACCCTACTGAAGGGTATGGTTGTTCTGACCTCCCTTCCTTTGGCAGCCGATGTTTCCCTTTGAAAAGAGAGAAACCGGAAACGCCACAGACGTAGCTTGCTCTGTATTCCAACGCACACAGTACAGTGGCCGGCTTGGCTGTGTACGTAAGATCTTTTTCCTCAGACTCTGTGCACAGATAAGCGTGTTGGAAAATTCTAACTCCTTTGTGTGGGATGAAAGCACTCAGAAATTCAAACTGTGGCGCTCTGCTAGGAACTTATCAAGGCAAGACTCTAACTAAACACTTCACTTTGACAACAGGCCAGCAAACAGAAATACCGTATGTTAATTTCCTGCTTGTTTTGTTTTTTATCTTCGGCCTCATGGGTGGTTCCATCTATATTCGACAGCACTCCCTCTTTCTTTCGCACTCATTTATGGAATTAGTAGAAACTGATTTAAAAAATATGACCCAGAGAAGAGGGCCGGTTGCATGGGCGGGAGACAGAAGGATGCCGCATTTGGCTTAGTTCTCTGCTGTCGGTGTCTTGAGATTCTAAACAATTTTTGGACAGGGGCCTCCTAATGTCATTTACTACGTTTGCAAATGACGTAGCTGGTCCTGTTAGGATATACGACTCCCCATCTCGGCTCAAATGTGCAGTGTGGTTTTAGCCAAATTTTATACTCTTTGGGTTTGTGTTCCTTCATCTAATTTTTTTCCCCAAAGGCAGTGGCTGCGTATTTATTTACTATAAATTCCCAGCCCCTAGCATGGGACACGTATAGGTGCTCAATAAATACTGTGGAGTGAATGCATTAATGTCGAATACAATCTGTTGCTGAAGATTTGAGAAAGAATGCTGAGTTACGGAAATACATTTCTTAAGAGCTATAAAGACAAGCGTACTAAATGGTCAATGTGATCAGAGTGACAACACCAGCTCTACTCATCAATTTCTCCGATAACGTTGCTGGTAATTTACCAAATAGTGGATGAGAACAACAGAGTATCGCCTTCAGTGAATAAACCTGGGACCGATGCCAGATGTTTCATTGGATCGTATGAATTCTTCATCTTTACATGAGCATTCATGGAAAAAAAAGCCTCACAAGCTATAAAAAAAAAAAAAAAAAAAAAAAAAAAAAGCTCTGGATATTACATTTCAGGCCAAGGTCTAGTTCAGAGGCAATCTGGGAAAAGTATCATTTGGAAAAGCTATCTGCCTGCAGAATACTATTCCTCATTAACATTTTGGTCTTTTACTCAAGACACAGGCAGAATTCAAGCCTGGGCCTAGGAAGCAGGAGGAGTTCTTGTACGAATGTCTCTAGGCAAAAGTGTGGGCCCGGACTGGATGAAAACTAAGCAGCGGCTCCAGTAAACCTGGGAGGTGTTTGATCAGGGGCTGGGTTGGAAACTTGAAAGATACTAGCTTCAGTCTGCCTTAGACTTGTGGATTATCTTCCCTGCCTTTTCCCCCATCTCTGGGCACATCCCAGAGGCTGCCGTTAGAGTGGGCTTTACCACAGGGCTGCTGGGGGATAGAGGCACAGCTGTGCCTGAGATGTGAGCATGTGGCTCTGATCAACACGGCTGAGCTTTTAATATTCCGTACTAAGGTTAGGAGATGAGGTCACAGACCACGGTAGCGACTGACCATTGGGTACCTACTATGTGCCAGGTAATGTGTTGGGTGCTTTGTGCGTATAATGTTTATTCTCCAAAGCTCCTGAAAGTATCTACTATTTTACCCATTTTAAAGGTGAGGAGAGCGAGGCTTGGATAGGTTAATTTGGCTGAGTTCATGTATTTACTAGTGGCATCACTGGGATTTGAACCCAGAACCCAGATCCCTCAGTCTCTAAAACTTAACGCTTATGCCCTTTCTCATCTACTACCTGCCTCTGGGTTTCAGACGTGGCCGTGACTTGCTGAGAGAATTGGGGTGGGTGTGTTGTGGGCAATGGCTCTGAAAGTGCTTGCCGTGAGGGCATATGCCTAAGGAAGCCACTGTCCCTCAGCCTCAGCCTCAAAATGGGACACGTGGAACAGACTGGAACTGGGTATGACGCTGGAGAGTCACTGAGCTTTGGGGTCATTTGTTACACAGCACCATGACAGCAATGGCTGATCAACACAAGCCTGGTTTCCCTCCCTAGGAAAAGAGAGCTAAGGTAACATATTGATTAATTTAATAAATACTTACTTATTGATTACTCACTCTGTACAACGCACGGGGTTTGGTTCTGGGGAATACAGTAGTTAATGGGTCACACGCCATAGGCTTCCTCGGTTTTGCTTGCTGGGTCATCCTTCTCTATCCAACTTTTAAAGGTTAACATGAAGGCTCCATTTTAGACCCCCTCATGTCCCTACAGTCTCGCCTAAGCAGGCGCATCTCCGTCCACAGCTTTCATTCCACCCACGTCCGTGGAAGAGCATCCACGAAGCTCCCGCGTGGAGATCTTGTCTCCCTCGTGCTTTAAAGCATCCACAGATCTGCAGGTGATTATATACATCCACCCGCAAAACAAGGCCTGAACCTTGTCCTGGAAAACTGAGGCAGTGGAAGGGAAGGTGGGCTGTGTGCTCTGATGCCCTGTGTCAAAGTTCCCACCAAACTCTGGGGCTGGTCTTTCACCTTCTTTTTAAAATTTTCATGTCCTGCAGACTCTAACCTCCTTATCCATTTCTGGAAATCCCCTCATTCTGCTTCTTTCCCAGAGGGCCCATTACAGAATTTGGCTTTGCCATTAAGTGGTGTTTGGATCCGAACAGCTGTAAGATAAAGTGGAATGTTTCAAGTTAACATTTTCTTTTGTTTCGAGATTTCATGCGTATTTTTTTCTGGTTAAAACCTCGGTCCAAAGTCCACATGTCAGATAGCACATCCAAGCTGCAATCGCAGACCAGTGAGCTCATGCAGTGTTTGTCTGGGCTTCGGCCGCCTGGTCCAACAGGCTCTCAGGGTGGGTCTCCTGATTAGAGCGACAGCGACAGCCCAGTCCCGAGCTCTTGTTAAAGGCAAGGCCAGCCTCCTGGGGAGCTCCGGCACCTTCCTCAGGACCTCAGTGACTCCTTGCAGATCCCCTGTCAGACCTCTTGGCACCTCTGTGGTCTCTGACGTTGGCCATTGCTCTTGGTGGACTAGGACAGTGGTGGCAGCTGGTCAGAGACATTCTGAGCAGGTCACGAGGCAGACTGGGGAGTGGGCACATCCCTGAGGGTCTCTCTGAGCAGATGTCATACCTGCACCCAGGGTCTGACTCCAGGCTTTTGCCCGTGGACCAGCTGAACGGCCCATTCCTCACCTGTCACGTACAGTCCTCCAAATACAGTCAGACACAGAAAGGCCACCCTGACCCATGGACCTGACCCATGAAAGCTGTCTCCACTCTCATCTGCTGGATTTGGCCTTCCTACCCCAGGCCGAGTCTTCACTGACATCCGCACCCCTATCTAGAATCCTCCTGTTCTCTTTCTAAGTTACCCCCAGAACCCTCATGGGGCTTCCCCTTTCCTGTTTGCATCAAAGCTTCCTCCAACCTCACAGTGGCTGAGGTCCAGTTTCTTTTCTAGCCAATCTTCTCCAAGGGCCAGGCTCCACAGACTCAGGGCCTCAGAGGGGCGAGGGACTCAAGGCAGCTGGCAGCCCACGGTGCCCGTGCTTCTGGGGACGTAGGACTCAGGTCCCAGCAGCTCCCAGGTCCCGAGGACCGGTGGGGGTGACCATGTTTGGACTAAGGCAGTAGAACCATTTTGATTTTGAATTTGTGGGCTGGCGTGGAACCTAACTACCACTGATGATGCCTTTTCTGGGAGGAAATATGCTATGTGTTCCATTCACGTGACCCATGCCCAGAGCCCTGGGATGTGTGGGAGGCAGTATCTGAGCTGTTAAGGCTTGGATTTGGAACAGGCCAAGTTCAAACCCAACCATTATTGCCAGCGGGCTTCATGGCCTTGCGTGGGTGGCATAGCCAAACCTCAGTCCCCTCTTCTGTAAAATGAAGACAATAATCAAATACTTAAGTTGTCGTGAGGAGCCAAGAAAATGTACGTGAAATCCACTGCACAAAGCCTCCCATACAGCTCTCGATACTATAAATCCTAACCATCGTCTCCATAATTTATTTCTAAGAAAGAGCTCACTTCTCTGTTGAGAAAGATCTTCCACAGAACCTTCTGGAAGCACAGAGCACTAGCACTAAAATAGAGGTCTTGGAATTTAGGGCGGGTTCTGATCTGTCACAGCATGGTGCGACCGTGGCGCCCACAACTGCTCTGGGCCTTGCTTATCTTTTTTTTTTTTTTTTTTTAATTTTTTGAAATGTTTTATTTCTTTTTTGAGAGAGCGCAAGCGGAGGAGGGGCAGAGAGAGGGGCACAGAGGATCTGAGACAGGCTCTGCGCCGACAGCAGTGAGCACGAGGTGGGGCTCGAACTCATGAACCACAAGATCAGGACCCGAGCTGATGTCGGACGCTCAACTGACTGAGCCACCCAGGTGCCCCTGGGCCTTGCTTATCTGATGTGTACGATGAGTGGCTTGCCTAGAATCATCGGTTTTCTAGCCAGCTCTGGTCACACAGAGATCCTCGAGGAATGGCAGGGGAGGAGGAAGGGGGGAGGCTCTGTGCCCATCTGCTGGCTCCTGCAGAAGAATCTGTCTTCAACAAGGGCCCCCATAAGCTTTCATCTGAAAGAAAGTGTTGTACTTACAAGGGAACATTCAAATCCCCAGACCTAGGGGAGAAGTAAGACCATCCCAGCTGCAACGTTCTGGAACCAAGGTGCTGGCAGTCTAGCATATGACAAGCTGGCGTTGTGCTCTGCTCCAAGTTGTCCCTTATGGAAAGGCTGACACACTTACGGGAGGGAAATGGATTCTTGTCGGGGAGAACAGCGCCGGGATCCGGCTCAAAACCAAGTAGGCTGAACAGCGCTGACTATACAAAGGGCACATCGACTTGTCGCAAAGGGCCATCTGGTTGATTATTTCTAATAAAAGGAGCTCACGTCGAATTGCCAGTCTGTGCGTGTCTCCACCATCCCAGAAAAGGTGACCTAAATTGATTGGAGGCTACGAGTCTTCAGAAGCCACACCACGGACACGGTCATCGAACTCAGCTGTCACTACCCTTGAGCCAAATGCAGCCAGCAGAGATGTGCGTGTTGCTGGGGAGTGCTTCTAGGCTGGCTCTCTCCAGGTAACGGGGTTAGGCCGGGTGTGGGGTCAGCTGAGGCTCCTCACCAGGGGCAGCCAGATGGTCCGTGACAGCTGTTCACACATCAAGTCCTTTTATTTCTTCCGCTGCCATTGTCCCCACCCAAGAGACGGAGCTGGGTGGGGAAGGCAAATGAGGAGGGTTGTAGGGAAGGGGGGACGGGGGTCGTCGCGGGGCTGCGGTGGTAACGTTTCTGGAAGCAGCTTGCTTTGTAGCCTGTGATACCACGGCTCTACTCACTGCCTTCCTTCTGAACCGCGTCCAACCTCTACCCTAGACACCCCGAGGTCTGGGGGCGGGGGAGTCTAGAGCTGCTGCTCAGGACAGCAGCCACAAGCCACATGTGGCTATGGAGCACTTTAGATGTGGCAGTTCCAAATTGACATGTGCAGCGACATAAAACACATATTGGATTTCAAAGATCCAGTACCAAAAGCAAACAAAAAGAACATAAACTCTAACTAACAGCTTTATATGATAATTCACATACATCTTATTAAAAATCGTTTTCACGTTTGGTTTTTGAGAGAGAGAGGAACAGTGTGAGCAGGGGAGGGGCAGAGAGAGAGAGAGAGAGAGAGAGAATGGGAGACACAGATCCGAAGCAGGCTCCAGGCTCCAAACTATCAGCACCAGGGCCCGAGGCGGGGCTCGAGCTCACGAACTGCAAGATCATGACCTAGGCCGAAATAGGTCTAGGTCACCCAGGCACCCCTTACGCGTATCTTATCGATAAGTTTAATAATCGTATGTTGAGATGCTAATGTTTGTGGTATATGGAGTCACATGAA
This sequence comes from Neofelis nebulosa, assembly GCF_028018385.1. Lineage (NCBI taxonomy): Eukaryota > Metazoa > Chordata > Mammalia > Carnivora > Felidae > Neofelis > Neofelis nebulosa. Next base: position 569,399 of record NC_080794.1, on the reverse strand, counting down.
ACATGCAGTCGTACTAAAATTAATTTCACCTGCTCCTTTTCGCTTTGGTGTGGCCCACATTGACATTCTGTCGGATGGCCCTGGTCTAGGAGGGACCAGATTTGTAGAGAGGCCTAAATGGACCATTTCAGTGGATTCGGCAAATGTCCACCAAGCATGCTCTGCGTGTCTGTGTCAGGCAAGGCAGGGGAGCCGAAGGGCCACTCAGCTCTTTTGGCCCCACGGATGCCTTGGCTGAGCTGCGGGGGGAGGATGGGAAGGGAGGTGACGAGCTCTGACTATCAGAGCAGGGAGCTGCCCCACCCTGTGGTTAGGGGCTTGGAGAGCAGCATCCATGCCACCAACATCTTCTTAAGAATGTCCACTCTTGGGCTGTGCCCTAGAAATGGCATGACGGGGGACATCCAAGGCACCCGCAACATTTGTGGACATGTCACAGAAGCCCGTGGACCAAGTGGGGGATCAGCTCTGACCATAAGCCCCGAGAGCACGGCGCCCTCCTTTCTCCTCCACTGAACACCCTCATTGTTCCCATGCGGTGACTGGCAGGCCCAGAGGGCTCCAAGATTTCAGGGACCTGTCTGTCTTCTTCTGGGTCGTCTCCTCTGTTGGGAGAGACAGCACATAGCAGAAATCCCACGGTCATTTGCTGACTAGATAGACAGTCTGATAGAGAATTGTGAGAGGGGAAGAAGAAAAACGGGAGGGAGTGGGGAGGGAACAAAGTTGCACAGCTCCCCCTGGAGAGCTGCGGCTCCCCTTGGACAGATGGACCGGGCGAGGTGTGGGCGACCAGTCCTGGCACTGGTTGCCCTCAGCAGGTGAAGGGGCATGTGTGTGGTGGGGTCCTCCTCCCTCCCTCCCTACTTCCCCCCTTCCTTCCTCCCTCCACCCCTCCCTTCCCTTTCCCTCCTTCACTCCCTCCCTACTTCCCTCCCTGTCTCCTTCCCCCTTCCCTACTTCCCCACCTCCCTCCCCTCTCCCTCCTTCCCTTTGATGCCTAGGACTAAGCTTGGGAAGAGAGAAAAACTCCTGGAAACATAAAAGCTGAAGGTAAACCCCAAAGCTTCCTTTGTTTTCCCTTAATCGGCTTCAGGCTCCCACTAGCTCAGTCCTAGTTGAGTTAGTCCTTGAGTGAAAGGGGCATTTAGAGATGTTAAACTGTTATTTCATCACAAGGGGCAGGTGGGATGTGGGGCAAAGGGCAGGAGAAGAAGTGTCCGTGGGAACACTGAGTTGCGGGACACCCTCGATGCCCTTTCATTCGGATTTCAGCCAGTGTTTTCCAAACCGCTGACCATAAACCATTAGGGGATTGGGAAAACACGTTAGTGGATTTCAACCAGTATGTTGTAAATGTGGGGGTGGGGTAGGGTAGAGAAAATAGAATAGGAAAATAACAGAAGGCATGGTATGTAGTAACAGGAAGTGTTGCTTTGCGACATTTTTGACTCAGGTGTGTGTGTGTGTGTGTGTGTGTGTGTGTGTGTCTGTGTGTGCGCGCGCGTGCACCAAGTTGTAGGTCACCAGCATGAAAGTTTGAAAGCCATTCTGATGTAGCACATGCTCCTAGAAGTAGAGTCCCCCGTGTGTTTGGATCCAGAAACATAATAACCTACAGGGAGCGGAGTATCCATCAGGCAAACAGAGCTCTCTGCAAGAGGGCCAGGACAGGATCTGGGGTGAGGGGAGGGGGGCAGGCCGGAGGACTTGGAAAGGGAATTGCGGGCTGTGACAGAAAAGACAGTGGGGGTGGGGGAGGCACCTGGGTGGCTCAGTCGGTTGAGTGTCCGACTTCGACTCCAGTCGCGACCTCGCAGTTTGTGAGTTCAAGCCCGGCGTCGGGCTCGGTGCTCGCTTCTCGGAGCCTGGAGCCTGCTTCGGATTCTGTGTCTTCCTCTTCTCTCTGCCCCTCCCCTGCTCATGCTCTGTCTCTCTGTCTCTTAATAATAGATAAATGTTAAAAAAAAAAAAAAAAAAAAAAAGGAAACAAAAAGAAAAGAGGGGGGGGGGAGGGAGGTGGGTGGCGATGCATGCCGGGAGGGTCTACCCCAAGTCCAAGCACAGCGGCTGGACCCCAGTGGGCACTTGGCTCCCCAGCCTGAATGAGTGAGGGACTCGGGAGGGGGGGGGGGGAGGTGGAGGATGGCAATGGACAGATGGTTCTGGAAAATTCAGACCAGGCTAGCGTAAACACACAGTGGGCAGCTTTCCTTCAGCCCCAAACAAGCTTTGCAGATGACCTTTCTATTTCACTTTCTTTTTTTTTTTTTTAATTTTTTTTTTTGACGTTTTTATTTATTTTTGAGACAGAGAGAGACAGAGCATGAAGGGGGGAGGGGCAGAGAGAGAGGGAGACACAGTATCGGAAGCAGGCTCCAGGCTCTGAGCCAGCAGCCCAGAGCCCGACGCGGGGCTCAAACTCACAGACTGTGAGATCATGACCTGAGCCGAAGTCGGACGCTTAACCAACTGAGCCACCCAGGCGCCCCTCTATTTCACTTTCTAAAGGACCTGTCTTATTCCTCTTTTATATGTCACATTCGTCCAAGGGCCTAGTAGTCAATATAATATAAATAATATAATATAAATATTATATTATTGAACTCAACTAGATCACAAAGTGGGGTACCTTTGCAAAAAATAAACAAACAAACAGAAGGGTGAAGTAAATCCTGGTTGATATGTCGCCCTGTGGAAGGAAGCAGCTTGTCTCAAGAAGAACAAAGACAAGGCCATCAGGCGCTCCAGTGCCTCGATGGTTGCAAGTAATTGTCCGCGACCTCCGTGATTCCTTCACACCCATGCAGAACCCTGGGAAAGTCAGGGGGAAACAGGACTTTATCTCCAAGACAAACTTTGAAGTTTAAAAATAAAAGCAGGTCCGCCAGTTTCCTAGAGCTGGTGTTGAGATTGTACAGGTCTGGCTACTTCTGTGCAAATAAACAAGCGTCTAACAAGCTAATGAGTTAATTGCCATTTCGGATGGCTGCAACCTCTTCCTCCAAGGCTGGCCCAGGTGAAGGGTCAGTTATTTTGGGCTAACCTGTTCCCATCAAAGGGGAAATTTTAAAAAGCATCTTTCTTGGGGAAAACGCCATTATTTTCAGACGGGGGTGGGGGTGGGGGTGGGGGGTGGGGATGAGACATCCCGAAGATTCTCTGGGCGGCTTTGGTTTCAGAAAACAACAAAGAAACAGCCCAGTGGGTGAGGAGTTATGTGCCTATCATTGCTCGCGGTGGCAGGCAATTATTCACAGAAAAAAGCCCGACACCATTTCTTCCGCCAAAGTCCCGGGGGACAAGCCATCGAAAGCAGGGATGAGAGAGAAGCCGTGAGAAGTCAGCCATGGCATCTTAGCTCGTTTTTACTTGCTTCCCTTCAGCCATGGTTACTCAGTCTTGGCTTTTCTTCTCTTCTCGAATGTGCCTTCATGTATCCCAGCAGGAAGTGAGCCTGAGAGGCATGCCTTCCGGCCCTGTGGTGTTTCTCTTGGCCCAGCCCTGCATTTCTTACGTACATATAGACACTGACGGTGGCTCCTGGTTCCAGGACTGGCCCCGGCGTCACCAGGATGTGAGAGAAGCCACAGACCCAGCGTGCACACTCTGCCCTTTTGAGAAAGAGATACCAGGAATCCTCTGTTGTCCTCCTGGAGGACCAGGCTGCCTGGATGCCGTATCAGCCTCCCACGATATCAGAGCCCGCGTGGCCCTGGCTGGCCGTGCATCTGTACCCGTGGCCGTCGTAGCGCTCCAACGTTATCAGCTGCCCTCCCTGCTGAAGGCCGGTGACCGGCCCTGGCCGTCTCTTTCTGAAGCTGTCGCTGCTAGAAAGCTGTGTTCACCGGAATGTTCTAGGGAGCGGACCAGACCGCTGAGATACGGACTTAGGATGGCCTGCGATCTTGCCAAAGGCGGTGGAAGACCCTTCCCTCGGCTCCCATGCCGGCCACCACCCTGTGATTCTCCCCACCTCACACACGAGAAAACCGCAGCTTCCGGAGGGTCAGGGAATGGACCAACTTCTGATCGGTTGGAAGTAGCAGATTCCAAACCAAAAGTCGTAGCTCGTGGATCATTTCCTGCCGGTGGAACAGACCAGCCGCCTAGAAATCCTGCCTCAGTAATATGGAAGTGTAACACAGTGTGGCCTTCTTCTCAAGAGCAGGGCGATGTGTCCCTCTCCAGGGGACTCCTGGCCTCTCCCTGGACTAACCCACCGTATTTGCAGCGGATTCTCTCACCCCGGCATTTCCTTCCCCAAAGAGGGGCTTTGTAGGGGTGTTGCTGGGGCTCGAGGAGTCGGTGAGTCAGGGTAAGATTAGGTGCCTCTCTGGGTCTGTGGAGAAGAGCACGCCGTGGTCTCTGGCTGTACCCAGGCACTTCGGCACAGCTGGACAGAGTCTCTGTGTTGCTTGTCTGCAAGGAAAGGGCTCCTATCTCTGGGTAGACCGAGCAGGCGATGGCAAGTGTTCCTGTTCTCGTCGCCGGTTATCTCCGGCCTGGAGAGCCAGGAAGAAAATAATGATTAACTTTGCTCCAGCTTTCCTTTCGCTGGATGCTTTGGCAAAGATGCTCTCAATTTTCCTTTTGTTTTTCTCGAGGAAATCCTATCAGGAGGGAAGATTCCGTCGGGACGAATGGATCAAGTCCTGGTTCCAGGCTATCCAAGGCTCCCCCGGCCCCTCCCGCCTTCTCCCAACGATCATCAGATCATCAGCCAGCCCAGGAGCCCCTCCTCCTCCCGGAGTGGGGTCCCAGGCAGCAGCTACAATGCAGGTTTTGTTCCAGAGCCCGGGAGAGGCAGTGGACTCCAAAAATATCCCTCCACTGACCTGGAGGCCTGTCCTTGACATCTGGCTTCTCTCCCAGGACCCAACTTTTCCCCACTCAAGCAGGATTTTGAATGAACAAAATTAGTCTTTTGAAGTGATTTGACAATTCCCCTGGTGGTAATTACATTTACCACTTAGCGTATCTAGGCGACTCCAACACTTTTAGAAATAACCCCCTCCCGAATCCCTGGTAGGTGGTCCACAGTGTTGTTTTTCTAGAAGAACGTGGCTCCGGGAGGACCTCCTGCCCCAGCAGTTGGTGGTGACAATTCCTGTTGGAGTATCTGTGAATGTCACATTCCCATGTAGAATGGGCCTCAAATAAATCAAATCATCATGTTCTTTGCATCTCGGCTGGCATACTGCTAGCTTTGTAGCAAAGTTACCGTATGGATGAAGCCGGCCTCCTGTTGCCTTGACAGACAGTGCTTTTCTGTCCTAAAACCATCTTGTACCTTAAGCTAAAGTACATTATGTGATTGACTTCACGGTGACTCTGATATGGTGATTGTCGCAGTAATCAGCATCAGAAATGGACCGAATTTAGATCTTTTAATACCCCTTCTATTGTCCTGCTTTTCCCTGGGGCTTCACCTTTTAAAAATTGGAGGTAGGGGCACCTGGGTGGCTCAGTCGGTTAAGCATCCGACTTTGGCCCAGGTCATGATCTTGCGGTCCGTGAGTTCGAGCCCCGAGTCGGGCCCTGTGTTGACAGCTCAGAGCCCGGAGCCTGCTTCAGATTCTGTCTCCCTCGCTCTATGCCCCTCCCCAACTCACGCTCTGTCTCTCTCTCTCTCTCTCTCTCTCTCTCTCACAAATAAATAACCATTAAAAAAATTTTTTTTAAGTTGGAGGTAAAATTCCCACCCAGTACCCCATTACAAGTGGAGTCAGTAGTTATCTGGATTATTTTCCATTCAAGGGTCTTAAGATTCAGGATTAGGATGGATGCAAATATATATTCAGAAAAAGAAAATCAACCCTAAGTGTGATCTAGGCCCTCTGGATCTATTTACTTCATTAAACAAACAAGGGTCAGAGGAACATGTTAAATGACACCATGAGAATCACCAGGAAATCCAGACTATGGGAAACTCTACAAGACAAATGGTCTGGTTTATTCTTCAACAATAGCAATGTGCATAGAAAATGGACAGAAATGGGGAGGGTAGAAGGTACTGATTAGAAAAGACTTCAAGGGCACCTGGGTGGTTCAGTCGGCTAAGTGTCCGACTTCAGCTCAGATCATGATCTCACAGTCTGTGAGTTCGAGCCCCACATCGGGCTCTGTGCTGACAGCTCAGAGCCTGGAGCCCGTTTCAGATTCTGTGTCTCCCTCTCTCTCTGCCCCTCCCCTGCTCACATTCTGTCTCTTTCTGTCTCAAAATAAATAAATAAACATTAAAAAAATTAAAAAAAAGAAAGACTTCAGATACATATCAACCAATCTCAGCATATGGATCTTTTTTTTTTTTTTTGAAACCTAGGTCAAGTAAATGAAGTATAAAGAAACGATAGGCCAATGTAAACACTGGCTGGATGTATGATGAAATTAAGGATTCACTTTAATTTTTCAAAGATGTAATGGTCATGTTACTATGATCATATACTTTTCAGAACAGTCTTTATCTTTTAGATAGATATACAGTTGACCTTGAACAACATGGGTTTCAACTGCATTGGTTCACTTACACGCAGAGGTTTGTTTTGTTTTGTTTTGTTTTTTCAGTAAATCCAGTACAGTATATAAATGTATTTTCTCTTCCTTACAATTTTCTTACTAATATTTTCTTTTATCTAGCTTCCTTTATTGTAAGAATACAGTATAGAATACACATAACATACAAAATATGTGTTAACTGAATGCGCTATCAGTAAGGCTTCTGGTCAACAGTAGGCTGTTAGTGGTCAAGTTTTTATGAGTCAGAAGTTATATGTAAGGGTGTCTGGGTGGTTCAGTTGGTTGATTTTGGCTCAGGTCGTGATCTTGCGGTTCGTCAGTTTGATCCATGTGTCTGGCTCCGAGCTGACAGCACGGAGCCTGCTTGGGATTCTCTCTCTCCCTCTCTCTCTCTGCCCCTCGTCCACTCGCACTTTCCCGCCTGCCCTCTCTCTTTCTCCGAATAAACTTAAAAAAAAAAAAAAAAAGATTTAAATGATAAAAAACAAAGCAAAACCAAAAGTTACATGTGGATTTTCGACTGTTGAGGGGGGGGGGTGGTGGTTAGCACCCCTCACTCCCATGTTGTTCAAAGGCCAACTATAATGATTGAAATACACATCCAATGTTATACTATCTGGTATTTGCTTCCAAATGATATGAGTGTAGGCAGCAGTGGCCGAGTGCATAGATGGAAACATGTTGATAATTGTTGATGCCCAGTAATGGATAGATTGGGTTATTGACCATTAAAATTTGATATATGTTTAAAAAAAAAAAAATAAAATAAAATAAAATTTTATATATGTTTGTATAATAACAAGTTAAAAAAAGAAAAGAAACAAGGGCACACTCTCAGGGCTCCATTCCTGATAGGTGGCCTGAGAAGAGAAAACTTTCGCTCTGGATTCAGCCTTGCAAAAGCCGAGCTTGCTCCGGCGTTCTTGACCCTCGGTGAGCTTTACTGGGTGGGACAGCCAGACTAAAGTGGCTGGGGCTCACTGGAGACCGATCAGAGGGGAAAGGACATTTTGAGGGTAAAAAAAGAAAGCAATGGAAAGGAACTACCAGCACCGGGGCAGTCTACGAGAGGCATTTTCACAAATTGAGAAATTCACGTAGTTTCAGAACTTAGGGGATGACGATGTTCGCGACACCTCTTCCAAAAGCATTGAGGCGAAGATAATGAGAGGCTGGTGCAGAAATTACAAGGATAAAAAAGGTGTGACAATGCAAGAGAGGGGTCATGGATCATGAGTGGGAAGCGGACTCTGAACAAGCCTGGACTCGGGTCCTTGGCCCTGCAACTGCTCCCGACAACCTGTAAGCTGATACAGGATTCAGGGCGCAATGCAGCGCTGCCCACCTTCCTGCCCGGCTGGCTGGGCTGGCGAGGCCAGTTCTTCATGAAACAGACTCAAGATCTGGGATCGCCTAAGGGTCTCAGCAAAGCGCTGCCACCTGACAAACCAGATCGCCAGGAAAACTGAAAAAGACGGCAGGAGCTAAGAGCACCAGACTGCCAAGGGCAAAGGTGGGGGGAAGAGCAGGAGGGAGCCGGAAGGCGGCGGGGAGGTAGGGGGGTGGGGGTGCACCTTAGCCAGGGCGTCAGTCCTGGGAGAGTCAGCGTGCTGGGTGAGAAGTGTCTAGGCAGGCCCTGCGTGTCCTTTTCTTGCTGCCTCTGGCCCTTACCCCTGGAACGACCTCTCTGGCCCTTAGACTTCCCAGCCCTCAGGGCAGGAGTGGGTAAGATCCCCACCTCGCCAGTGGTGGTGCTGGGAGAGGACCCCTTCTCACCAGTTCCTCCAGGTAGGCTAGTGACAGCTCCAGACAAGAGCCAACGACTAGAGTGTCCCAGGTCTCAAGGGGCTGGCGTCGGGCACTGAAGGCCTAGATTTGCATCCCAGCTTTTGCTTCTTACTGACTTGAACCCTTGGGCAAATCATTTATTTGCTTCATCTGTGAAATGGGGGAAGTGATACCTCTGGCCAAGTTTTATTTCTAGGTATCTGAAAATTAAGTGCATCGAGTAGTGGCTACTATCATTATTAGAGAAGTTTTACTTAAAAGACGTTTAGAAGACTCTGTGTATTTCTACTTTTCCTGGCACCTCCCTGCGTGGCTGTGATCATCGAGGTGATTGCTGTTTCTAGGCAAGGATGTGGGAGGCAGTGAGGTGTTGGGGAGAGAAGGTGGGCTCCAGAAGCAGAAGAAGGATAACCGCCGCCCCCCGCCATTCCTCCTGTCACCAGTCGCCAGGCATTGGATAAAATTTCTGGAACTTCAGATTTTCCTCTTGCTTGAAAACGGTTCTTATTTTCCTCGGTACTTTCTTAAAAAACAAGGAAAAGTTTCTTCCGTAATCAAACCCTTCATCTCCATCAATGTTATAAAGAAAGCCGGTAACACCCACTTGGGAGGGTGGATGTCAAGTTTGATGAGGAAACGCAGGTAAAAGTTCTTGGGAAGCCCTCAGTGTATTGCAAATTTCTTTCAGACAAAGCCAGTTGAGAGAAACCAATGAACTGAAAGGGTCATTGCTCCCTGGCCTGCAGTATCAGTGTTGACCGCAGCAATAAAGGTTTTTGAAGGTGATAAATAAAAGTTGCGTTAAATCACAGAGAACAATCTTCATGGAGAAAAGTTGTCTCTCCATCTCCATCCACCTGCAGGGACAGGATGTTGGCTCTTCTGCCATTAAGGAGGCTGGTACCCACCTTGAGCCTCTTTCTAGTGATCACGTATAGGTTAGAGATTTCTCTCTTCTGTGGCTTTACTCACACTGGTCCCCCCGGTGGGAGCCAGAGGCCCCTGTCTGAGCTCCTGCTACCACTTTATCAGAAAGCTAATGGGCTCTAGCAAGATCTAGACGTGAACCCACTTTTAGGCCCTCAAAAGAAAGTCGCACTAATACAACCAAACTTTCAGAAGAAGGAAGCTTACCACTGGGGACAGGAGCCCTCGGAGTCAGTTGGGAATTGAAGCCCCACCAAGAGCCTTCTCTGGGGATTTGGGTTAAGTGGCATATCCTGCATCCCAGAGATGTGGTCCAATGTCCATTGAGGGGTGACAGCACTATCCCCACAAGGTCACGGTGGATGGCCTTGGCTATGGGCACACTGTGTCAGAGCCCGAAGCACAGCTCAGTGTAGCTAACTAGTAAATTCGAGCTGGAGGCAGATCAACCGGGGCCAGGCAAGCTAGGTGCAAAGCAGAGCCCGAGGGAGCCAAGCTCTCCCTTGAAACGGGCCATCCTCTCCCCCTTCCCTCCATCAACACCCCACAGCCTCCCCTCTGCCACCGACTGGAGCTGGCTCTCCACCAGCTGTGCCACTGGAAAACTCTTGCTGAGTAATTTCCGCCAAGTTATTAATGACTAAGAGCACCGAATTTGTGGTCCTTCTCAGAGGTACATGACTTTAAAGAACAATTTTCATTTTTTATCCAACTATATGGCATAGCATGACATTTTTTTTTCACAGCGAGGCACGCATCCAACTATTTTTGTTTTGTCTCAGCTTCTTCCAATTCTTATCCATTTGTGTACACAAGGTTCGTTCAATCATTTTCATTCAGCAAATACTTGCTGAGCACCTGCTATGCACGGGACACTGTCTTGATCACTGGGTATGGGGTGGCCAACACCAGACCTGGCCCTGCCCCTGGAGAGGATGTGTCCAGGGCCGAGAAGGACAACACACAAGTAAACACAAAGGCAACAGACAACTACAGCCTTTAGGAGTTGCTGCAAAAGGCAGTTGGGCACCGTGGTGTAGACAATGAGGGGGACCTGCCTGTAGATGGTACTTGAAGACACCAACCCCAAGGAGAGGGGGTTTCAACTATGGCCTCATCTTTCGGGTAGAGACTTATTTTTGTTTGTTTGTTTGTTTACAACTCACTGATTTGGCATACAGTTTCCTATCTATTCATTTGGTAATTGCTAATTTTATGTGAATTGGCCAATCACGTCTTTCCCAATTAAGGGATAGTTTTCTTGAATTAGGAGAGAGGGGGCAAAGAAAAGAGAAGAGCCAGAGGAACCTAACATTTGTTAAGCACCTGCTATGTACTGGATGCTTGAAACACATTCTTTTTAAAATAAGATCCCAAACGGGCAGCATTGTGGTATCCACTTAGTGACGTGGAAAGGAAGGCCCTGAATGTCCAAGTGTTTAGTAAGTGTGAGAGCAGGCTCTGGCTTAGCTGGATGTAATGTTAAAACTCAGGCTCTTTCCACTCCAGAAGTATAGTTTGCGAAACCCCCATCTTGCAAAGCGCTCCAGGAAGAAGTGTTCTGTGACCGAATAAATTTGTTGAATTCTGTGTGCATCTCCCCACTGTCCTGGAGATTCATAATGCGCTTTATGCCATTAAGAGCTCTGACAAGTCCTGCTGTAAAAATAAACAACCTCTTTAACTTTAGCCCGTCAACGTTTCCCTTTGATACGAATTCTGGTGGATTTAGGCAATAGAATAGTTCACGGCTGTGCGGTCCCATGCAGAGCCATGAGACCCTGAGGCTTTTGAGCATTTGAGCTAGGGCCAGCCTGAACTGAAATGTGCTATACGGAGGACACACACACTGAGCTCTAAAGACTCCTAGCAGAAGAAGAATGTAAGCTAGCTCATTAACAATTGTATATTGCTTAAATGTGGAAATAATATTTTGGCTATACTGGGTTACATAAAATGTCATTAAACTTATTATTACTCGTTTCTTCTTTTCTATGTGGATACTAGAAACTGTTATTGTGGCATTAAATTATATTAAATTATATTGTGGCATTAAAAAGAACTCAATTGCATGAACAGGGATAAATTGCAAAACATGATTTTACATAGGCAATCAAGTTATAAAAGGATAAATGAAATATGATATTGTTTACTTAAAGTTTAAAGCCATGCAAATAACAGTATTGATGAGTGTATACGTATGAAGTGTACATTTACGGTATAAAAACCATGCAGAGGGATGGATAATTCCGGAACTTCGGATAGCTCATCTTTTTTGTAGATTGACCACTGGGCCCCTTTTACTTCTTATCTCTGTCTCTTTAATTCTTTTTAAGGTTTATTTATTTATTTATTTATTTATTTTTGAGAGACAGAGAGACAGAGAGACAGAGCGTGAGTGGGGGAGGGGCAGAGAGAGCAAAGGAGACGCAGAATCCAAAACGGGCTCCAGGCTCTGAGCCGTCAGCACAGAACCCTGTGCGGGGATCGAACTCACGAGCCATGAGATCACGACCTGAGCCGAAGTCGGACGCGCCCCCGAGGGAGCTGCCCGGGCGCCCCTCAAAACTTACACCTTACGTGTAAAACCAGAGTCAGGCAAAAGCAAAGAGAATTGTCCTGCGTACCTGTGAGGAAAGACCCAACGAGCCTGGCTAGTGTCTCAGCGTGCCTCTTCAGAGGGAGAACTGGCACGATGGCAGAGTCATGGCACTCTTCGCAGTGGGGCCTAGGGGGCTGCCTCCCAGGAAGCCCCTTCAGGCACGGTGTGGTGGCTGTAGAAAGCGCCATGTGTTTGTTCAATAAAATAAATGCAAAGAGAATCCTGCCATATCAATGCTTAGGCTTTTGTCTTAATCAGCAGCTCAGACCAGCACCTCACACCTCCGACTGCCAAGATCCCGGTCTTGTCCTTAGATGCCCACAGGATTCTCACAGGTATCTGTGGCCACTGCGGACAACGTCCGGGCTTGGCCTTCGTGCAGACAGAAACGGGGTGTTCAGTCCCTGACACGGTATTCTCTTACACTCTGCCTGAACTGGCCGCTCCAACTGGGTCAGTTCGATGAATGCGCTTCAGTCTTCCTTCTACGGAGGTGGGGCCGCGTTGGATGTGGGAAAGTTCAGACCTCGCTAGTGGGAACGAGGCACCTCGCACTTTCCCTTTGCTCTGACCGAGCACGCTGGACAGCTCTCTTTTATTTGTTTGGTGGGTTATCACATAAATAAGGCGGCCAGCTTACGTATGTGGTGCGATCACACGAGTGAAACAGCCTGGGCTCATTTGAGAGTGGTTTCAGAGCTTTGTTTCCTCTCCGGGTTATCTAGGCTTACTGCACAAGGCACCTAACTCAGAGCAACTTTGAGCCCTTTTTTCCTTTTCCCTCCACAAAACAGGACCGACTGTAGGTGGGACTCACGGCTTGTTCCCCTCAAGTGAGTTTGCGCTTTTGCTCGTGAGTTAACGATAGTCAGATCTTATTGATGTTTATTTAAACAGTTTGAAATGTAACTCATACAGGACTCGGATTGATGTCTCTGATCCTTGGCAAACTGTACATTGGCGAATACCGTGAAATGGGGAAGAGTCCCAAATTTAGAACCCAAAGTGGGTAGGTTCACCTCTTGGTTATATCAAGACGTTTTCCCCTGAGCCCACTGGTTTCTTTTCTGTTTTTTTAAATGTTTGTTTTTGAGGGAGGGAGAGAGAGAGAGATACAATGCAAGTGGAGGGGGGCAGAGAGAGAGAGAGAGAGAGAGAGAGGGAGACACGGAATCTAAAGCAGGTTCCAGGCGCTGAGCTGTCAGCATAGAGCCCGATGTGGAGCTTGAACCCACAAACCAGAAGATCATGACCTAACTTGAAGTCAGATGCTTAACCTACTGAGCCACCCAGGTGCCCCTGAGGCCACTGGTTTCTTAACTCGGCTTTTCTCATCTGTTAAGTGGAAATCATAGAAGGTGCATGCTTCTCAAAGGTGTAAGGATGCAGCAAAACCATGAAAGTAAACAACCTTTGTAAACTGCAAAGTTATGCAAATAAAAATAGCATTGTTTATAGGCAGTGTATCATAGGCGTGCAAGCAGGAAAAATAAAATATTCAATATAACACCACCACGCTCTGTGAGCGTTCTATCTTCTTGTTATTGCCAACCCTCCTTTTTATTAATGTTTTATTTATTTTGGGAGAGAGAAAGACAAAGAGAGAGAGAGAGAGAGAGAGAGGGAAACTGTGTTCATGATCACAAGCCGGGGAGGAGCAGAGAGAGGGAGAGAGAGAATCCCAAGCTGGCTCTCAGCTGTCAGCACAGAGCTGGATGCAGGGCTCAAATTCACGAACCGTGAGATCATAACCTGAGCCCAAATCAAGAGTCAGACGTTCAACTGAGCCAGCCAGGCACCCTGCCAACGCTTCTTTTTAATCTATTATGACCAGCTTCCTAAGGACCTCTCTTTGGAGTCACTTCCTTAAGAGTACAAAATGATCTTTTTAACATGGCCACATCTTTTTAAAAAAGTCTCCTATGCTGAAATGTGTCCTTTCCTGCCATTAGTACAATTAGGGAAGTTGGCACACCCTTCCACTCATAAATGGAGACATCAGGACGGGCTGCATAGTTTGTAGACAGAAATGCAAAATGAAGCTGTGGGTCTCTTGTTCATGAAATATTAAGGGTTTCAAGTGGTGACAGCAGAGCTTCAAACCAAGAGTGGGGCCCTTCTAAGCACAGGGCCCCGGGTGCCAGCAGTGCTGTAGAAAGGTCTCAGGCTAAGAACAGGTTGGTGGGAGGGTCACCCCTGTAGCTAGTAGGAATTGCCCACGTCTGATGCCAAGTTCAGATTCCTATGATATTGAAGAAGTTAGAAATAGACCTTGCAATACAGCAAACATGTATTAGGTGTCTGCTCTGTACACAATCCTAAGCAGTAGGAAAGAGGAAGAAGAGGGGGCGCCTGGCTGGCTCAGTCGGCTGAGCATCCCACTTCGGCTCAGGTGAGTTCGAGCCCCGCATCGGGCTCTGTGCTGACAGCTCAGAGCCTGGAGCTGCTTCGGATTCTGTGTCTCCCTCTGGTTCTGCCCCTCCCCCACTCATGCCATGTCTCTCTCTTTGTCTCAAAAATAAATAAATATTAAAAAAAAAAAAGAGGAAGGTGTAATAAAAAGATTACAAATAGGTCTATGGCAATCCCTCCGAAGAAGCAATGAATTCTAATGTGGACAACAAGGGAAGGGAGACTCTTGGGACGAGGGGATCTTTGAGCTTGCCCCAGAACCTGGGGACTTGGACAAAGTCCTACCCATCCCCACTCAATGAGTCAAGCGGACCCTTGGGTACTACTGCTTACTTGGATCCTTCTCATCCTGGGTAAGCTCCCACAGACCCTGCCAGGAGCCCTGCATATAGAAAGGTGGCATGATGGGGCTAGTTGGGAGGAAGCGTGACAACTTCTGGAGAGGACGGTTTGTTTCTTATGGCTTTATTAAGTGTTTATATGGAAAAAAAAAAAGTGTTAGCTGGTGAAGTCCCAATCACTCACTCACCATGATGTCAAAAATTTCATTATTTCTAAAAACTATGTATTCTTGGCAAAGTGTGTGGAGATTAACGACAGCAGCCAGCCTGCTTCAAAGAGGGGTCCTGTAAAATGCCGGGGCTGAGATCTCCCTCTTCAGAATCCTGTGAGAGAGCTTGACTTGGTTGAATCTTTCAGAGACACGCAGAACACATGTCACCTTCCACCCTTGGAAGAGAGCTCTGTGGGCGCATGTGTGTCTTCACTTTCTTACGATGGGCGTTGGTGTTTTTCACGTCCAGTAGATTTGTTCCTTACCTTCCCTGCTCCTTTCTCCCTCCTCTCCCCTCCCCCTTTCTTTTCTAAGTGTTTGGGTCTACTTAGCCACACATTATCTAAATCCTACTTAAGATAAGCAGGAAAAGGGATTTAGGAGTTAGAGTGGAAAAGTCCTTGAAACTTTCAACTTTGTTTGAAAACAAAAGGAAAGTGGGTAGGAAACAAAAAAAAAAAAGAAAGAAAGAAAGAAAGAAAGAAAAAAAAAACAGGTACGTAGGGATTTCTAAGGACTGAATGTTGAGTAATATTTGCAAACAATTCATATAAATATATTAATCGCCGGAATTGCATTTGTGGATAGCTAGGAAGAGATTCCTCTTGTTAAATTAAAGGAGGACGATTCCAAAAGTCTTAAAATGGTATGTTTTTCACATAAGATTAAAATTGGGGAAGGTAAGTTTTGGAAGGTATAGGCAGTGAGGAGTAGAGACAGCAAATTGGTTGTTCAAAAGGAGCCTCAAACATGTTTAAATGTATGACTAGAGATCCGTGGTGCAAAACCCCCAATCTTCCCAGCTAGTGGTGTGGGTTCCCACCCCCCTGCCCAAATCCTGCAAGGGTCTGCTGAAACCTCTGCCCGCCCTGAGGTCTCTGGTCTGTGAAGGAGGGGGCGACTCGGGGAGGAAGGGAGACCTTCGCCTCCAGTGAAGGCATGGGAGACAGCGAGAAGACACCGTGAATTACCTTTTTATAAATAGAAAGCCATACAATGACACGGCAAAGGTCATGAGGCAAGAAGGAAGTTGAGCCCAATTCTCCTGCCCCATTTTTCAACTGAAGGGTGTTCACTTGACTGGGATCCCATAGAGAAGTCTTGCAGTGCTTGCCGAGTCCAAGAGCAGCAGAAGTGTCAAGGCATGACCACTCCCAACAGTTCCGATGTCGTCCCAACTCCTGGGGTCTTTGCACCTGTCTCTTCAGAGGCTGCAGGAAAAGACCCCCTTCTGAATGCCTGTGTAGAACTGGCATCATTTCTCCCTTCCGCCTCGTATGCCATCTTAAGGGTCTTCCAGCCTGGAAGCAAAAGATGGCCGCCATCAGCCCCCACCTGAACTGGCTCCTTAAACATGGCCTCATTCTTTGTAAGCTCCTCCTTGTGCGAATGTTGAGGCTCTCCTGGACCAGAGAGAATGATGGGGGCAGGTCCTCCAGACTCCACTAACTTTGTCCAGGCACAGCTCGACATCTTGGGGGTCAGACGCCTTCCAAGTACACACATGTGGAGGCTGCGAATTCACAGCCCGGGGCTCCTTACTTCCAAACTAAACGGTATTGATACACAGCACCTCTCTTGACCAGGGGCACCCCCCAAAGAGGCAGAGTTCATGTGGTGGTGAGCCATGACCTCTGACTGTCCATCAGGGATGAGCGCTGTCAGGGCCAGTGCTCCCCAAGGTGGGGGTGGGGGGAGACAAGCACAGACAGATGGAGAAGGCTGAGGAGACTGTGAGGGGTACAAACACTCTGTCCCAGCTCACACTTACCTTTTGCTTGCCGTGGGACCCGGGGGCATGTAAACTTTCAGCAGACTGCATTTCCCATAAGTATCGTCTCAGGCTGAATGGGGACCTGGCTGGCATCCCCAGCTGTCCGATAGCCAGAGCCAACTCTTGAGTCTCTGATTTGAGAGAGTCTCCGATTCCCGAGTCACAGTTTGTCACTGTGTTGAATCAAGACTGTGCCCAACCCAAGTCCAAAAGTGAATTCCCTCTTCACAGGAGAAAGGGATGGGCTATAAAATGTCATTTGAGACCAAAAGGAGAAGGAATGTTTCTCTAGTGGTCCTGGAGTTAAAATATTTATCTTCCATTCAGATTCATGTGAATTTGAGCTTAGCTTGTCTAGACCTTAGTATCTGTAAAATGGGGGCAGTGACGCTCCCCACAAG
Organism: Neofelis nebulosa; assembly: GCF_028018385.1. Lineage (NCBI taxonomy): Eukaryota > Metazoa > Chordata > Mammalia > Carnivora > Felidae > Neofelis > Neofelis nebulosa. The sequence goes on along the minus strand of NC_080794.1, from coordinate 552,423 downwards.
GTCACTGCCAGGATTAAATAAGGCAATATGGAAATACTTTGTGCTTTTCAAATGTTAAGGTATTAGAGTCTCAGCGATCTAGAACAGACCACTCCTAGCTTGGCCTCTACTGTACTCAGGTGACCCCCCTGGTCACCCTATTTCTACTCTCCCGATGCCTTGAGAATCATTTGGCCACATTCACTTTCATAACCCTGCTCTTTGTAACTTCTGTCTTCTTGGCATGAATGTGTTCACTACCGTGATACTATTTGTCCCTTAAGTGACAAGCTTCCTTCTTATCTTTTCTAAGCACTTTCACTGGCCTTATCACTGCCCTGCTGAGGCCTTGCCCTTTGTTGGTTGGGTCTGGGTGTCTTGTTCTCTTGAGTACTGGTTCACACACCTGCCTGGTGCTGAGCCCGGTGGAATTAGGTCTTCAGTCAAACAGGAGGGACCTCACCGTGCCACATCACCATGTCCTCTGGGAACCTCCAGCAGGCGCTCCTCAGCGAGAGCCTCTTACCATGAGGGGAGAAAACAAGCTTGGCCGAGCTATTCTCAAAGGTTTAGGAGCAAGTCAAGGGAAATCAGAGACCCCTGTCAGAACCTGAAGGAACGCCCCCAAGATGGGACAGCTGTGTTCGCGTTTATTGGTTTATTCACTAAGCTTGTATGTAAGGGGTCCCTGCTGTCAGGCCGGACGTGGGCTCACAGGGGCCTGTCACGGAGGAGAGCACAGTGGATGAGTAAATAAACATGGGACACGTGAGGACTATGGTCCGGAGGGAAGGAGGAAACACAGTGGGCAGAGCCTTTCAGGAGCCGGGGCCTGGGGTTGAGAAACTCACCAGGAAGTGATGTGGGGAGATGCCCAGGGAAAGGGGGCCTCCAGGCAGTCCACTTTGTTCCCCACATCTGGATCCCGGGCTCCTGGGGGAGTGACCTCAGGCCCTGCAGGGTTTCAGAGGTCCTGCCAGCATGGGATTTGCATTTCTTTTTTTTTTTTTTTAATGTTTATTTATTTTTAAGGGAAAGAGACAGACAGACAGAGTGCAAGCAGGGGAGGGGGCAGAGAGAGAGGGAGACACAGACTCCGAAGCAGGCTCCAGGCTCCGAGCTGTCAGCGCAGAGCCTGACGCGGGGCTCGAACTCACGGACCGCGAGATCACGACTTGAGCTGAAGTCAGACGCTCGACTGATTGAGCCACCCACGCGCCCCTTGCATTTCGTGTTTTATAAGATATCTTTAAAGAAAATATTTCAACCAGATAGCAAAGTACAAATACAGCAAACATTCATGTATCCATCAAACAGATTTTATAAATGTTGATTTCAGAGAACTTTAGATTTGAATGTGTGGATCCAGATAAATAGCACACAGGTGGGGCGTGTGGGCGGTTCAGTTGGTTAATCATCCCACTCTTTTTTTTAAATTTTTTTTTAACATTTATTTATTTTCAAGAGACAGAGAGAGACACAGAGTGCGAGTGGAGGAGGGGCAGAGAGAGAGAAGGAGACTCAGAATCCGAAGCAGGCTCCAGGCTCCGAGCTGTCAGGGCAGAGCCCGATGTGGGGCTCCATCCCACCAACCGTGAGATCATGACCTGAGCTGAAGTCAGGCGCTCAACCGACTGAGCCACCCAGGCGCCCCTCGTCCCACTCTTGATTTTGGCTCAGGTCATAATCATGATGGTTTGTGAGATCGAGCCCCGAGTCACCAGTCACCGGTGTAGAGCCTGCTTGGGGTTCTCTCTTCCTCCCCCTGTTCTCTCTCAAAAGAAATAAACTTAAAAAAAATGCACACACAGGTATACACACACACACATATACACACATATACATATACATATATATATATATGTATTTAATATGTATTTTAATTATGAAAAGGAGCACACACCCAGGCCGGCTATATACAAAATGTACATACACTTAGTAGATTAGTTCTGTGCCAGCTTCTAAGTTAAGCTCTCTCCTCTGCATGCTTACTTGGGCTCACTCCACAGGAGCCTACGGTGAGGAAGGCTCTGTCTGGGACAACTACTCAAGGTGTCTGTAGCACTGGACAAAGGTGGCAGGGACAGCAAGAGTCCTGGACTCCAAGCCCAGGTCATTGGGTGGGTCCCAGTGCTTTTATCCCCTTTCTCTGCAACCTCACTTCACCTTTCTTGCCTCGGTTTCTTGGCCTGTGAAATGGACACCAGGTAGCGTAGTTGTGAGGGCTAGCTGGGCCAGTTCGTGCAAAGACTTCGGGCAGCGTTGGCCCGTAGTAAGGCCCAGGAAGCAATGACTGTGATTACTGTCAGCTATTGTCGTTGTAGTATGTGTCTGCCGGGCACATGGTCCTGTTAAGGTGTGGCTGTGGTTTTTGTGGTTATTGTGAGTTTTGCATGTGTTTTGTGTTACCTTTTCATCTATAAACGCTTCTTCCCCCCCCCCCCCCCCGCCTTAGGCCAAGTAGAAAAACCAGAACTTGACTACTCGTTAAAAATGAAAACTTAAGAAAAGAACTTCATGGTACGGGCAAAGAGATCGGCTACGCCTGCGGTAAAATGGCATCATGGCAATCTCCCAATCAGTGTCTCACCCCGTGCCACCCACACTGACAACCCTGGAGGTCAGGAAGGGTGAAGGGTGAAGTCAGTTTCAGAAGGTGATGTCCTAAGGAGCCGCTGTCAAGGTTCATCGCTTATTGCGACAAGATCTTCCCGTGCCCTTAGTATGCTCACGCTGTTCCTGCCAAATTAAGATCTTCTGAAAATAGAGAAGGATAAACGTGAAACTATGGTTTTCATCTTATTTCAGTGCAAGTTGAATGTTACTGAAAAAAATATAAAAACAAATGAAATGAGAAGATAAAATTCACATATAGGGATGTGCAGAAGAAGTTACCTCTATTCCTCGTAAGAGACTGAAGTGATAAAATAGGCGAGGAAACCATTCCTCATACGGGACACTTGACATAAAGCGTGTAAAACGAACAGGCTTTGGGAAACGGGATTCGTGCCACCATCTGGTAACAGAGCCCAGAGACAGATCCGGGAAGCTTTGCCCTGACTCGATGGCTGAGGACAAAGTGTGAGGTCAGGGGCATTGTGCAGCCAGCTGGGTAAGAGTGCCCACATTCCGGGTTTCTTCATTTTACTTATATTTGCAAGGGTTGTCTTAGGTAAAACCTCACATTTACAACTGCCACAAAGAAACCATTCTGTTCAGGTAGGTTTTTAATTTTTTTTTTTTTTTGATGTTTTGTTACTTATTTTTGAAGGAGAGGAAGACAGAGCGTGAGGGGGAAGGGGCAGAGAGAAAGGGAGACACAGAATCCGAAGCAGTCTCCAGGCTCCGAGCCATCAGCCCAGAGCCCGACGCGGGGCTCGAACTCACAGACCTCGAGATCATGACCTGAGCTGAAGTCGGACGCTCAACCGACTGAGCCACCCAGGCGCCCCTAAAACTTGACTTTTCTTAATGAAGTTTGAAGTCTATCTCTAGAGAGTATATGATACTGAATATTTAAATGAGACACAAAATCACATATATATTATATGTGTATATGTGTGTGTATACGTATATACATAAACTGTGTTGTTTTTACTGATGTAGAAACTCTACGCAGCTAAACACTGCCAGATATAACGTGGTTGCTCTAGTTTGCATGTTTTGCTGATATTTTTAAGAAATGGAACAAATTCAGTTCAGGCCATGAGGGTTACAACATTATGATGATTCCAAATGCAGAAAATTGTTGGCAATGAGGAAACAAAGAAAAGTCTGAACTCAATCTGCAAAATTAAATAAATTCGACTCTTTTAAAACGTTGCTTAAATATTTTCCAGAGATGGGTATTGGGGTATCGAAGACTTTTTTTTTTTTTTTTAACGTTTATTTATTTTTGAGACAGAGAGAGACAGAGCATGAACGGGGGAGGGTCAGAGAGAGGGAGACACAGAATCGGAAACAGGCTCCAGGCTCCGAGCTGTCAGCACAGAGCCTGATGCGGGGCTCCAACTCACAGACTGCAAGATCGTGACCTGAGCCGAAGTCGGCCGCTCAACCGACTGAGCCACCCAGGCGCCCCGAAGACTTTTTTTTTTAAAGGACGCTGTTTAATATTCAAAACGTTTCAAGGATCGTTAGAAAAATATTTTCGTAAGACTTGGAAAAATATTCTTTGATTTCCTCAAATTGTATATTTACTAGTTAATGGTTTGAAACAGTCAGCTAGAACTTTTTTTTGATTGGCGATTCAACTCTGGAACAAAAATGTTCTATTATTCTCTTGAGTATCTACATCAGACATTAGCAGACAGCAGGCCAAATCACCCATTTTGTATGGCTCATCAGCTAAGAGGGTTTTTCCTTTTCTAAATGACTGGAAAAAAATCAAAAGAAGAAAACTATCTTGTGACGTGCAAATTATGTGAAATGAAAATTTCCATGTCGATATTTACACGTGGCCTATAGCTGCTTTTGAGATACGGAGCAGAGCAAAGTGGTTGGAATGGAGGTCAGATGGCCCAGAAATCCCAAATTATTTACTGTTCAGAATTTTACAAAAATTCTACCAACCTCCAATCTACATGAATCTGATGAAAGAACACTCTGAAGCTGCAAAATAAATTATTTAAAAATGAGGGGCGCCTGGGTGGCTCAGTTGGTTGGGTATCTGACTTCGGCCCAGGTCATGATCTCACGGTTCACAAGTTCGAGCCCCGTGTCAGGCTCTGTGCTGACAGCTCAGAGCCTGGAGGCTGCTTTGGATTCTGTGTCTCCCTCTTTCTCTGCCCCTCCCCCACTTGCTCTCTCTCTCTCTCTCTCTCTCTCTCTGTCAAAAACAAACAAACTTTAGGGGCGCCTGGGTGGCGCAGTCGGTTAAGCGTCCGACTTCAGCCAGGTCACGATCTCGCGGTCCGTGAGTTCGAGCCCCGCGTCGGGCTCTGGGCTGATGGCTCAGAGCCTGGAGCCTGTTTCCGATTCTGTGTCTCCCTCTCTCTCTGCCCCTCCCCCGTTCATGCTCTGTCTCTCTCTGTCCCAAAAATAAATTAAAAATGTTGAAAAAAAAATTAAAAAAAAAAAAAACAAACAAACTTTAAAACTTTCTCAATATTCTGAAACTAAAAACAATATATAGTAATATATCAGTTGGTGGGGCTGTTATTAGCATTTCTGGACTTTTTTTTTTTTTTTTTTTTTTTTTAGTATTTCTGAACTGTTTGTTAAATAAAATGATCCTAACGATACTTGCCGATTGAATCTGGAATTAATAAATTTAAAAAAAAAATTTTTTTTAACGTTTATTTATTTTTGAGACAGAGAGAGAGCATGAATGGGGGAGGGTCAGAGAGAGAGAGAGGGAGACACAGAATCCGAAACAGGCTCCAGGCTCTGAGCTGTCAGCCCAGAGCCCGACGCGGGGCTTGAACTCACGAACCAAGAGATCATGACCTGAGCCGAAGTCGGACGCTTAACCGACTGAGCCACCCAGGCGCCCCTGGAATTAATAAATTTCAAGTAGCATAAGTGTATGCCCCTAAAACATCAATTTGTGGTTTTATACTTTGGGCTTTGGCCTAAGAAACGGAATCCATCCCCGCAAAAAATGGGAAACGTGTTGGAACCTTAAGAGTTAAGAGTTAAAAGAAATAGGGACTTCTGGGCACTGATGTCTCATGCTTCAAGGTCCCTTTCAAACACCAACCTCCGTCAGGTAGCGCGGCTGACCACTTGGGTTCTAAATGTCCTCTTTTCCTCTGGGTATGTCGTAGCCTGCTGTCTCCACCCACGCTTCGCAGGCATTCCTGGAAATCTTTCCTCTGTTTGTGTCTAATGTCCTTATTGAGATTTTAAGTTCCTGAGGACAGGGAAATTTGTCTGCCCTTTGTTTCTTAGCTGAATTATGCCTCTTGGGAGATTTACAACTCATTCGACTTTTCACGCTTTCCCCAACTTCTGAGTTAGGCTAGGGAGACCGCAGTGAGAGCTAACGTTGGTCTTCTGACGTTACACCTGACCAGGGATTTTTATAGTCAAGAAGTAGTTTTGCCTGTACGATCTCCGTTGAGTTAGGAAGAGCTGCTCGTACTTCTGCAGGTGAGATCTGGGGCTTGGCCAAAGCTCAGGAAACTAATCAGCAATCACTGGAGTGAGAACCGTTGGATGGAATGTGCACTTCCTGGTTTAGGGTTTACTGCTGGACTTTGAATTATAAAGCAAGGCGGGCAGGATGGTAAGGACCTGAGTAGGAAAATGAGTCCCGAGAGGTGTCCCCGAGTGGCCGCTTTGTGTAATGGTTGAGGGACTGCGGAGGTGGTCTATGTCCCAAGGGACGCTGGGACAATACAGGGTGGGGCCGCTGCTGGGACACTGTGGAGTTCCCCTTTAAGCCCAGTTGTCTGGTGTGGGGTCTGGGTCCCAGCCACAAGCCTCCCTCTTATCCTGCCACGCATGCCTCCCGTCTATACGGTTGACTCCCGCTCCCTGGAAACCCCGGGGGAAGAGCCGGTGTCCTCCCAGGGAAGCTGACAGTGGTGCTTATTCCCCAGGACAAGGAAGTCCCCGCAGACAAAGAGAAGACAGGAGGTATCCCAGTCAACAAAGCAACCTGAAGGACAGTGGCCGTGCTGCCCAGGAGCTGGGGCCTGGAGACTGTACCCCCAGCACTAAGGAAACCAGAGGAGCCCCAACAAGGCAGGGTGGTGCTGCTTCAGGGCTGCTAAGCTCCCCTGTCTCCTGCTGGATCCTTGGGACGAGAGCTTGAAACCTGCCACGAGTTTTCCATCCCTGGCTCCAAACTCTCGGAAGGCAGAAAGTTGCTCTTCTTTCCTCCCGAGCTTGTCTTCAACAACCCCACAGCTGCTCACTTTCCCAGGGTGGCTGGGTGAGGACACAGAGCAGCCAAGAGTATCCAGCTGTCCGTTCACAGAGCACCTTCCTTTGTCTGGAAAGTGCATCGCCCTCAGGGAACCAGAAGCCACGATTCCGGGGGGGGGGGGGGGGGTGGCCGAGGTGAAGGGAAGGCGACTTGTTCTCCCCCAGGCCTTCCTTATCTCTCTCGGCCACCCGGAAAGCAGCTGGCGGTGTGCAATTATCTCAGGGCTGAGAGATCCTTTCTTCCCCTAATGCACCGCTGAAGTCCACACGTTAGGAAGAAAAACAATCTAAGTGCCTATGATAGTGTCTCGGGGCCTGCAAAACCCTGACGGGGGAAAAGTATTCCTCGTGCTCATGCCCGAGATCCCGCGAAGAGCTCTGGCCGTGACCCCCCACCCCCCCCAGCAGGGCGTTTTGATGCTGTTAACAAGCCCCATGCCCCCAAGAGAGGGTATAGCATTTGAAATATCTGCTGACTCGAAGGCTGGTTTAGAGGCAGAGGGGGCGTCCGCCAGCTGACAAGCGCTGGCTCGTTTCTTGCATAGCTGTGGCAAACCAGGGTCCGTGCCAGGCCCCCAGACACATGTTAAAGTGACTCATCAGTCATGGTTTCTGCCCCAGCACAGCTGAAGCCCCCGGAAGGCCCAAGAAAGGAGCCACCTTGTGATGTGGTTTTGCCTCGTCGCCCGTCCTGGATGGAGGTGAGGGAAGGACTTCTCGAGGGCCTCCCCCATCTCGGTGTTCGTCATGATGAACAGTGAGTGCAGCAGAGTATCTCCTCCGGAGTACGGCCCAGGGCCCTGTGGCCACAGGAGGTCAATAGATAGTTGTCGACGGACAGCCTCCACTCTTGCCTTATTTATTACAGAAACCCTTGGAGGCCTGGCCCTGCTGGTGAGCCCTCCCCTCCCCACCGTGGCCCCGTCAGAAAACATGAGACAATAAATGGAGACGGATGGTCCGTCCAGGGAGCGACAGCACCCTCCATGTGGTCGGCCCCTTCCCAGCTGTGCCTTCATTGAAGGTGCGGGACAGGGTAAGCGGCCTCCAACAGGCTGCCGGGGCAACAGGGACGGGGCTCCCCTCCTCTCCCCTCTCCCTCCCCTGACCCGAGGCAGGATGGACAAAGGGAAACGCCATGTGGGTGTCGGATTATTGGCCTCCAGTTTCACGCTGGCCTGGCAGGGGGCCCAGGCTACAGTTTCACAGAGTCAACAGATGTGCTTCTAATTATTTACTAGAACTTCTCTCACCGGGAGCCAGTTCTTCTGATGAGACACTGCAAACGTCCAGAAGCTCGCCGGCAGGTCAATCGCACAAGTAGGGTGAGGAGAAGGGGGGACAGGCCACGCGGGCATCCCCATCTCTGTTTATAATTCAGTCTCGGATTCGGGTGTGTTTTTACGCGTGAAATGGGGAAAGTCACAGATTCAGACACAGGCCAGGAGCGCACTGGCTGCTGAGATGGCCTAAAGGGTGACCGTGACGGGCCGAGTCATGTCCCCCGCGTCCCAAATTCCTACGTCGAAGTCCTCACCCCAGGACCTCAGAACGTGACAATATTTGAAGCGAGGGCCTTTAATACATTTTTTTTTAAGTTTATTTGTTTATTTTTGAGAAAAAGCATGAGCAGAGGAGGGGCAGAGAGGAGAGAGAGAGGAAGGGAGAGAATCCCAAGCAGGTTCCACACCATCAGCACAGAGCCTGATTCGGGGCTCATACCCACTAGCAGTGAGACCATGACCTGAGCTGGAACCAAGAGTCAGACGCTTAACCGACTGAACCACCCGGGTGCCCTTGAAGCTGGGGGCCTTTAAAACGGTGACCAAGGTTAAACGAGATCATGAAGGTGGGCTCTGATCTGACTTGGTCCGTATAAAAAGAGACAAATTGGACAAAGACCCACAGGAGGAAGACCATGCGAGGATGCAGGGAGAAGGCGGCCATCCGCACGGCGAGGACAGGCCTCAGAAGGAACCAGCCCTGCCAATGTCTTGATCTCAGACTTGCACTTCCAGAAAATTCTGTGGTTTAAACCGTGCAATCTGTGGTACTCGCCATGGTACAGCGACCACGGCAGGCCCGGGGAGGGCCGCCCTTTGTGCCAGCGAAGGGTCACAGGTCACAAAATGCACTCTGGCTAGGGGCCCACGCGATCGTAAAGGGAAGATCGGGAAGTGTCCCAGGCACGTAGTCCCTTTTCCTAACTACTGGGGACAGATGCATTTGGACTTCAGAATTCCTCAGGCTTTAAAAAGAATATACATACTATCTAACACACCCAGAGGGCCGCGATAGCTCCCATCATCAAACATTTCTGAAATGAAACAGAACAGCGTACGTAAGCAGCTGGATACCTTAATAGAGATACGTATTTGCATTAAGAGGAGTAAAGAAAGAATATATATATATACGTACGTACATATACGTACGTATATATATATGTACATATTATATCTTAAGGAGGATCTTAAGGAGGCAACATATTATGTACATATATATATACGTATACAAATATATACGTATGTACATATATACGTACATATATACATGTATATATATGTATGTATATATATACACACACGTACATACATATATACGTACATATATATACGTGTATATATATATGCATACGTGTGTATATATATATATATATGCATACGTATATATATATATACGTATGCATATATATATATATACATACGTGTGTGTGTGTGTGTGTGTGTATATATATATATATATATATATATATATATATATATAAAACCTCAAGTGTGCTCAGGTCAGATTTCACCACCAAATGAGTTTGTGCTAAATGGAGAAAGGCTTGGTTTTGGGGATTTCAGAACTCTGCATAGGGTATGACAGACTCGTCTAGTAGCCCTGTCTCCAGACTTCAACTCTCACAGAGGGAGAAATCCAGACTGAGGGAGCGAGCTGCTCACTGGGGATCACGTGGCACATGGAAGACCGGCTAGGTTCTTCTAATGCCGGGCCCGTGTCTCTTCAAATGAGCCCGGAGGGCCACCTCGTATGATTTGCTCTCCCCCGGCTCCTTGCAGGACACCACCTTCCCATCCACACGTCACCCACACCCTCCGTCCCCAGCCTGTTACTTTCCCTGCTCACCTTGAGAACTTCACAGCTGTCGGCAGACATCACCTTTGCCGGGCTCACCTCCCTGACCCTTCTGACTCTCGTAATTTCAGAATTGGAAACGATCTTAAGGAGGCAACAAGCCAAACTGTTTCAGGTGAAGCTTGAGCCCCCATCCTCCCTCCCCCCCCCACCCCGGCCCAGACCCGCAGCTAACCAGACGGAACTGGGGGACCTCCACGGAACTCTGGGGACCCCCAAAGTACAGTCCAGCAGCCTCTGATGCAGGCTGACCTCCCCTCACTACTACGAAGGTGAAAAATGAGCTCTGCCAGGTCATGCAAGCAGCAGCTGTTTATGCCCTCCGGACTGGTTACTACTAACCTTATTGCACAGAGTCAGAAACCGAGGCCCCAAAAAGGGGAGGGCAAAGCACCCCAAGTGTGAGCAGACTGCGGTTTACACGGAGCATGGCACACGGCATGGCATATGCAGATGCACGCGCCCGGCATTTCGTGCCACCCTCCCATCTGCTAAATGAAACAGCGAGACCTCCTGTTTGAAATGATGCCCCGTTGTTTCTTAGAATGATGGGGCTTTTGTTCAGAAATTCTTAGTAGGGAGGGTTTGCATAACATGAGCCACACGCTCTCACGCCCATCCTTGTGCCTCAAACATTCATAACAACGCGGCGGCTCTTGAGTTAACCGGCGAAATCCCAAAATATGGTTACGTAACAGAGATTTTTATTTCTCTGCTTTAGAAACTGCCAAATGGCGCTTGTTCAAACTTTCTATCTTAACAAAAAAAAAAAAAAAGAAAGAAAAAAAGAAAGAAATGCCTCGGAACTAAAATCCAAAATGTAAGAATTCAATCCAAAAAGGATAACCTTTTAAAAGGTTGTGGTCCTGTGCATGGACTGGATTGCAGTTGGAAATGAAATTGTCGTGGTAGGAAAATGTATATGTATTTAAAAGTATTGTGTGGTCTTGAGAAGTTTCATCGAAAAACCTTGACTGTCTCTGTTTTCTAAAAGCCGCTCCTATCTTTTTCTTTGGTTTCTTGACTCATGAAAGTCTCCTCTATATGTTTGAAAACAGCACCAGGGACTTCGAAGTTTGGCGTTGTAAGGCTGGTCAGCTACCGTCTGAGAGTGCGGTAGGGACTGTAATCGACCTTCGACAGTCATGCCCTTCTCTTGATGACGGAGTCCCCTGGGCATTGTCAGGGCTCAGAGCCCTCGATCTAGAAATGGCATTTCTCTACCTTCCTTGCAATGACGTACGGCCCTTTGATAACGTTTGCACGAAAGGGATGAGAACAGAGAGGATATAGAGCCATTTCTTTTTTTAAAAAAGGTTTTTTTTTTTAACGTTTATTTATTTTTGAGACAGAGACAGAGCGCGAGCAGGGGAGGGGCAGAGAGAGCAAGAGAGGGAGACACAGAATCCGAAGCAGGCTCCAGGCTCTGAGCTGTCAGCACAGAGCCTGACGCGGGGCTCGAACTCACGGACCCTGAGATCATGAGATAAAATCGGAAGCTTAACTGACTGAGCCACCCAGGTGCCCCAATGGAGAGCAATTTCTGAGTTATGTCCTTAAAGGGACACACTAGCCCTTCACCTCCCCCACCTGCTTCATGAGATTGAGGACAATACTCGAGGGTTTTGTACAAGGGAACCAGGCCCCCGGATAAGTAGCATTACCCCTGCTCCGGGCCATGTGTTTTTGGACACCTTTGTTACAGCAGCTGAGCTGTGTAGGCTGACGAGTATCCGAAGTTACAGGTGGGTGTGAGCATTAAAGTCTCCCGCTCCCTCCATGCACGTTCGCTTCCCTCTCTGACCCATTTTTTCCTTGGTGAGCAAAGTCCTGAGGAGCAGGGCCCTGTCCCCACTGTAAGGATGTCATGGAAAAATCCACGGGAGAGATTACTCTGAGGGGTATGCTGCGCTAGAACAAGGGCAAGAAATTCTGGCCTTGGGCAGAAGCCAGAACGTTAAGTCAGCCACATGTTCCACTCACAAGCCGGTGGCAAATTGGCCATCGCCACCGAAGCCCCGAGAAGGCTTGGGCGTTGCTGAAAAACTTCTGCTAGATGCCGTGATCACTGATAAGGGTGCTCCCGGCCAACGAGAGCGGTCCTGCCACAGAGCGTGGGGGTGGCGTTTAGGCCGGAAGCTCTCACATCTGGTTCAGATAACGCTATCTCAGGCAATCATCGCCACACTCCCTTCTCCCGAGGGGTTTTCTCCACAGAACAATAAGCAGATGTGAACTTTCTAGGCCATGGCGGGGGCGGGTGGAGGGGGCTCGGAAATTCTCATTTACTCACCCGTTCCTCAACAGCTATTTATTGAGGCCAAGCGCGAGTCAGGTGCGATGCTGGGCATTCAAGGCCCCCGCTCTCCGGCCACTTGCGTTTTAGTGGCGGGAGACCGAGAACGCCTAAGTTAACCCGAAACGATATCACTTCAGAAAATAATTAGCACCGCCCATACATTAGAATTGGGTGATGTGAATAACGAGTTGAGGACCACTTCAGGAAGAGTGGTCAGAGAAGACCTCTGCCAGGGGCTGGCACACAAACGGAGACCGGAACCATAAGCCACGTAAGTGCAAATGTCCTGGGATTGTGAAGAGCTTAGAAGAACCTAGAGAAGGCCGTGTGGCTAGAACACAGGGAGTTTGTAGTGGAGGGAGATGAGCCAAGGTCAGAGCTGTAGGCAAGGGGCAGATAGTGCAGGGCCTTGTAGACTCCGATACGGTGATACGGAATTGTATTTTACTGTTTATTTATTTTTGAGAGACAGAGTGTGAGCAGGGGAGGGGCAGAGAGAGAGAGGGAGACCCAGAATCCGAAGCGGGCTCCAGGCTCTGGGCTGTCAGCACAGAGCCCGATGAGGGGCTCAAACCCACGAACCTGGAGATCGTGACCTGAGCCGAAGTCGGCCGCTCAACCGACTGAGCCACCCAGACGCCCCTGGATTTTATTTTCAGAGCAATATGAAGCCATTGGAGGATTTTAAACAGGAGAGGCACATGGCCTAATTTGCATATTAAAAAGATTGCCCAGCTGCTGTGTGAAGAATGTCTTTTAAGAGTGCAAAAATAGAAATAGGAAGACCGGTTAGGAGGGTATTGCCATAATCCTGGCAGGAGGTAATAACTATTATTATCCCCATTTCACGGAGGCCCAGAGAAGATGTAATTTATGCAAATGTATACAAAAGATAATAATAATGCTTTACTTTTATTTGCATAGCGATTTCAATTTGAAAAGCCTTTTTACCTATATCACTTTCTTTGAACTCTAGAACCACTCCAAGATGAATTATCATCTGAATTTTTTAAAGTTTATTTATTTATTGAGAGAGAGAGAGAGAGAACACAAGCAGGGGCGGGGCAGACAGAGGGAGAGACACGATCCCCAGCAGGCTCCGCGCTGCCCCACTTGGGGCTCGAACTCAGGAACGGTGAGGTCATGACCTGAGCTGAAACCAAGAGTCAGACGCTTCACCCACTGGGCCACCCAGGCGCCCCTATCTGAATTGTTTAGACAAGGAAACAAGCCTCCAAGACGTCGATACTTGATGAGATTGCAGAAGCGGTTAAGTGCAAGAAACCTGATTCAACTCGGGTCTCCCGGCTGCCAACCCTGTCCTTTTCCCATTCCCCTTTTCCTATATGGGCAAAAGATTCGCATTTATTCACGACCTTCTCTTGAAAATCTCTGTTCTTATAAAAAACAAGGTTCTTTGAGGAAACATTCTTTTTTGTTTATATGAAACTGGGAAGATTAAAAACAAACAAAAAAAACCCAGCAGTGGGCATAGAAGCCCAACCTGAAAAGCAACCTTCCCACATCTTAAGGCCATTTACTCCGGAAGGAGCCAGGTCAGTCAGGTGACACTCAGCAAGGCCCCCTGGGAAGCCACGCTTTGTTCTAGTTGCTGTAAGAAGATTAGAGAACAAAGGAAACAGAAGACATCCCTCAGCTTTCAGGCGCTTGCAATGTAGTTGGAAAAATTGGACAGGCGCCCACAAATAATTTAGGAATGCTCGACAAGTTAAAAGTCACATCCAATTCTAAAAAACTTTAGGAAGAACCCAGATTCTTTCCTTGTGGCACACGGACCTGGATTCCGTTAACAAAGGTAGCTTCTTTAAGTGGGCCTTCGGGGTCGTCAAGGAGAGTCACCAGCCCATTCGTTCTATTGGTGGCCTCATCTGCGGAACGTTCAACTGGAGTTCCGTCCACGGTGCCCTCAGCAATTTACTGCTGCATAGCAAAACGCCCCACAACTTAGTGGCCTAATTCGATAACCATTTGTATTACCCTCATGCGTGCTGTCGTATGGGAATCTGGACAGGCCAGAGCCGATCCGTCTTGTCTGGGCCTCAGCTGAGAGCACTCCAATGGCCAAGGGCTGGAATCGTCCGACGGCCCATAGAGCTGGTGCTTGGGCTGGGATGACACTCAGAGGCTGAGCTGAGCGAGGCTTCCTTTTTGGTGCATTTCCGTGTGGTCTCTTCACGAGGCTTGGGGCCTTCACAGCATGGCAGCCTCAAGGAAGTCACACTTCTTGTGTGGGGCTCAGAGCTCTAAGAGAACAAGGTAGAAGCCACCTGACTTTTTAGGATCTGGCCTCGGAAGTCCCACAGAGTCACTTCCACACCATTAGGCAAAGCATCAACAAGCCCATCCACTTTCAAAGAGGGGACCACAGACCCCCTGCCTTTCAAGGAATAACATCAAAATTTGCACAGCTCTATATTAAAACCACCACAGACTCTTTTTGTGCCCCAAGCAGTAAAATATCACATATAAAGGATTAATAAGATTGTGAAATAAGATTCATGCCAATGTTTTGGATTTTTTTTCTTTATAGTCAATAGCTGTGGAAAACAAAGATGCCTTCTTTTTTTTAATTTTTTTTTTTTAGTGTTTATTTATTTTTGAGAGAAAGAGAGACAGAGCGTGAGCGGGGGAGGGGCAGAGAGAGGGAGACACAGAATCCGAAGCAGGCTCCAGGCTCTGAGCCATCAGCACAGAGCCCGATGCGGGGCTCGACACGGGGCTCGAACTCACAGACCGTGAGATCGTGACCTGAGCTGAAGTCAGACGCTTAACGGACTGAGCCACCCAGGCTCCTCAAACAAAGACACCTTCTTATATCAAATGATTTGACGCACAGAATTTCGCTGCATTATAATCAATTGAATGCCACTGTTACAGACCATTGGCTGGAGCTCTGTAACAATTATTATTGATTTGTGTGTGCGGGGCAGGGGGGATTTGAACCCCGACAGTAAGTATAAATTAATACGGAATAAGGTGTGCATGTGAACATTTATGAAGCATAAATAAATGATTACAATTCAGATCGCCTTCTTAGGGGGGTATTAAGAGAGACATTTTCCTGGAAGGTTTATTTCAGTCAGGTTTTAAAGGCCACAAGAAAAATATTTATTTCAGGCGAATGCGGCTAATTACAAACGAATCCACTCTTTTCGTTAAAGCAAGCCCAGCAGGACTTACACTTGGAAGTCCTTAGTGTGAATTAATAGAGTTATTATGTGCTTGAGATAAAAAGAGAAAAGAGCTCTGGCTTGCTAGAGGAGAAAAAAGTAAAGTCCCAGTGTAAGTACCACCAGGGAAAAA
This sequence comes from Neofelis nebulosa, assembly GCF_028018385.1. NCBI lineage: Eukaryota > Metazoa > Chordata > Mammalia > Carnivora > Felidae > Neofelis > Neofelis nebulosa. The sequence continues at coordinate 536,810 of NC_080794.1, read as the reverse complement.
GGGTGATTTTTGTCTGCTGATTCTCCCGTTGGGCTCCAGGACCATCGTCTAATCAATTCTCTGGTAATAAGTACAGGATAATTTCAGCATGTGTGGGGAAACGAGGGAAGAGTTTTCTTCTCCCACAGTAGGATACAAAGCGTCTGTGCACGACAGAAGAAAAATATGGGTTGGTTTGACCTCTTCCAAATACTTTCTTAAAAAAAAAGCTTTATTGGTCCATAATACACGTACCATACAATTACCCATTTAAAATGTCCAACTCATTGGACTGTTGGTTCATTCACAAAAGTTGTGCAACTGTCAGCACAATTTAATTTTAGAACGTTTCCATCACCCCCAAAAGAAACACCGTAGCCATTATTAGTCACGCCCTCTCCCCAACCCCAATCCCAACCCTAGGTAAACCAGGGATTTACTTCTGTTTCTCTAGATTCTCTTGTACCGGACTTTTCATTCCTTCGTTCCTTTTTAGTCCAGACCAATAGTCCACTGTACGGATATACCACATTTTGTTTGTCTATCGGTTGCTGGATATTTGAGCTGTTTGCATTTCGGCTACTATGAATAATACTGCTGTGAATAGTCGTGTCCACGTTTTGTATCGACGGACGTTTTCATTTCTCTCGGACATATACCTGGGAGTAGAAGGTAGATTCTACTCAGCACCGATTCCCATGAGCAGTGTGTGAGGTTTCTAGTTGCTCCAAATCCTTGCCAATACTTGTAATTGTCTGGACTTTTACTATGGCCACCCTAGAGGTTGGGAGGTGCGATCTTATTGGGATTTTGATTTGCATTTCCTTGACGACTAATAATATTGAACATCTTTTCACGTGCTTATTGGCCATTTGTATATCGTCTTTGGAGAAATACCTATTCAAATTCTTTTGCCCATTTTTAATTGGGCTACTTGTCTTATTATTATTGAAGTTGTGTAAGTTCTTTATATATTCTGGATACAATTCCCTTACCAGACATACAGTTTGCTAATATTTTCCCCCATTCTGTGGGTTACTGTCCCCTTTCTCGATAGTATCATTTGCAACACACACACACACACAAATCTTAACTTTGATGAAGTCCAATTTATCTAATTTTTCTTTTGTTTCTTGTGCTTTTGGCGTCATATCTAACAAACCACTGCCTAACCCTAGGTCATGAAGCTTCACCCATATGTCTTCTTCTTTTTTTTTTTTTTCATGTTTATTTATTTTTGAGACAGAGAGAGACAGCATAAACGGCCAAGGGTCAGAGAGAGAGGGAGACACAGAATCTGAAACAGGCTCCAGGCTCCGAGCTGTCAGCACAGATCCCAACACGGGGCTTGAACTCACGGACGCGAGATCATGACCTGAGCCCAAGTCAGACGCTTAACCAACTGAGCCACCCAGGCACCCCACATATGTCTTCTTCTGAGGGTTTATGATTTTAGCCCTTACATTTATGTCCATGACTATTTTGAGTTAATTTTGGGGTATGGTGTGTGGTAGAGGGTCCAACTTTATATTTTTTACTTGTAGATACCCAGCTGTCTAGTAATGTTGGTTGAAAAGTCTGTTGTTTCTTTCATTCAGTTATCTTGGCAACCTTGTGAAAATTCAATTGACTCTAAATATAATGGTTTATTTCTGGACACTCAGTTCTAGTTCACTGATCTCGTTTCCTTATCCCTGTACCATGCTGTCTTGATTATGACAGCTTTATAGTAAGTTTTGAAATTAGAAAGTGGGAGACCTCCAACTTTGTTCTCTTTATTTATTATTTTTTTTAATTTTTTTAACGTTTATTTATTTTTGAGACAGAGAGAGACAGAGCATGAACCGGGGAGGGTCAGAGAGAGAGGGAGACACAGAATCTGAAACGGGCTCCAGGCTCTGAGCCGTCAGCACAGAGCCCGACACGGGGCTCGAACTCACGGACCGTGAGATCATGACCTGAGCCGAAGTCGGACACTTAACCGACTGAGCCACCCAGGTGCCCCGAACTTTGTTCTCTTTAAAGACTGTTTTGGCTATTTGGGGTACCTAGCATTTCCATATGAACTTTAGAATCAGCTTATCAATTTCTGCAAAATAGCTGGTTGAGATTTTGGTAAGGATTAGATTGAATCTATAGGCCAGTTTGGGGAGGATTGTCACCTTAACAATAGTAAGTCTTAGGGGCACCTGGGTGGCTTAGCCAGTTAAGCATCTGACTTTGGTTCAGGTCACGATCTTGAGGCTCATGAGTCTGAGCCCCATGTCGGGTTCTGTGCTAACAGTTCGGAGCCTGGATCCTGCTTCAGATTCTGTGTCTCCCTCCCTCTCTGCCCCTCCCCCACCTCTTAAAATTAAACAATAAAAAATATTTAAGAAAAAAAACAATAGTAAGTCTTCTTACCATAACTTTAGGGAGTCTTTCTGCTTATTTAGGTATTTAATTTGTCTCAATGTTTTATAGTTTTCAGTGTATGCATCTTGGGTTTTTTGGTTAAATATATTCCTAAGAATTTTATTTTTTGATACTATTGTAAATTTAATTTAATTTTTTATTTTTAGAATTAATTTTCATTTTTTGGTTTATTGCCAGTATCAAGAAATATAATTGATATCTGTATATAGATTTTTTTCCTGCAATGTTGCTGATAATTGGCTTAATATTTTATTAGTTCTAATAGTTTTTTTGGTGCATTCTTTAGGATTTTTTATATTTATAAGATTATGCAACCTGCAAATAAAGACAATGACTTCTTATCCAACCTTTTGTTTCTTTTTCTTGCCTTATTGCCTTGGCTAGACCCTCAAACACATTGTTGGATAGAATTATAGGAGTGCACATGTCTTGTTCATGATGTTAGGGGGGAAAACCTTCAGTCTTTCATTATTAAATATGCTACTAGCTGTGGGCTTTGAATAGATGCCCTTTTAATGTATTGAAGAAGTTCCTTTCTAATTTTTAATTTGTGGAGTGTTATTATCATGAAAAGATGTTGGATCTTATCAAATTCTTTTCTACATCAAGATAATCATAGGTCAAAGTCTTTGTTGTTTATTTTAGTAATGTGGTGTATTACATTAATTGATTTTCAGGTATTACAATATTACACCAATTTTGCCTTCCTGAAATAAGCCCCACTTGGTCATGGTGGATATGTCGGATTTAGCTTACTAGTATTTTACTAATGACTTTTGTGTCTATATTCATGAGAGATATAAGCCTGGTGTTTTTCTTTTCTTGTGATTTCTTTGTCTGGTTGTGCTATCCAGGTAATGTTGGCCTCATAGAACAAGTTGAGATGTATTCTTCTCTGCTATTTTTTTTTAGAGGCTTGTGAAGGATTAGTATTAATTCTTCAAATGTTTGCTGGAATTGGGTATGAGCTTTTCTTTGTGGGGAGCTTAAAAATTATTATTTAAATATTTTTGCTTGTTTCATAGATCTATTTATATTTGCTATTTCATTTTAAGTTTTTTTCAGGAATCTGTTTTATCTAGGTTGTCTAATATATTGGCATCCAGATTGTACCATACTCCTTCTTATTTATATAAGGTCAATAGTTATACCCCTCTTTCATTCTTGATTTTAGTGGTTTGCATCTTTTTGCTTTTTCTCTTGTAAAGGTTTGACAACTTTGCTGTTCTTTTCAAACTGTTGGTTTGTTGATATTCTCTTTGGTTTTTTTCTATTGTCTATTTTATTTATTTTCACTATAGTTTTTACTATTTCCCTCTGCTCTCTTTGGGTTGAGTTTGGTCTTCTTTTGCTAGTTTCTTGAGTCAGAAGTTTGTTATTGATTTGAAATTGAGTTGATTCTTTTTTGCTATAGGTGTTTACAGCTATAAATTTCACTGTCAGTACTGCTTTGCTCTATCTTAGAAGTGTTGATACGTTTTTGTTTCCGTTTCATTAATCTCAAAATATTTTCTAATTTCTCTTGTGATTTCTACTTTGATCCATTGGTTATTTAAGAATGTGTTGTTTATGCATATATTTGTGGATTTCTCAGATGTTCTGTTATTGATTTTTACTTTATTTCTATTTGTGGTTGGAGACAATACTTTGTAAAACTTTGGTCCTTTTAAATGTATTTAGGCTTATTTTACGGTCTAGCATATTTCTTATTCTGGAGAGTGTTCCACACGTAATTAAGAATAATTTGTATTTTGCTACTGTTAGGTAGAATTTTCTATAGTTGTCTATGAGGTCTAGTTAGTTTATGCTATTCTAGTATTCTATTTTCTTGTTAACCTCCTGCTTAGTTATCCTATTCATCACTGAAAGTGGAGTATTAAAATCTCCAATCATTTTTGAATTATCTGTGTTTCCCTTCAATACTGTCAGTTTTTGCTTCATGAATTTTGGGGTTCTGTTGTTAGCTGCATACATATATATGTAATCATTGTATCTTTCTGGTAAGTGGGCTTTTTATTGTTATAAGATTTTTTTTCTCTATTAGTAATCTTTAACTTTAAGTCATCTATTTTGTCTGATATTAGAATATAATATAATATAATATAATATAATATAATATATTTTGTCTGTTATTTATATCTTTTAAATATAAAGTGTGTTTCTTATAAAGAGTACATAGATTGTTCTTTGGTATCCATTCTGTCAGTCAGACTTTGATTAAAATTTTTTATTCCATTTATAGTTATTATAATTGCTGATTAGGCAGGATACACATCTGCCATTTGAGATTTGTTTTCTGTGCTTTATGGCTTTGCTTCTCTATTCTTTCATCACTAATTTCTTTTCTGTTAAATATATATTTTCCAGGTATCGTTTTAATTCCCTTTTATATTCTTATACTGTATGATTTGTAGTTATTTTCTTAGCGGTGGTTCTGGGGATTACAGTTGTTAACTTAATACAATCTAATTTGGATTGACACTAACTTAATTTCATTAGTATGTAGCTCCAGCCCTCTTCACTCCCTTATTGCCTGTTATTGTCATAGGAATTTTACCTTTGTATATTATAAATCAATCAACACAGCTTTATAAGTATTGCTCTAGGCAGTTGCCTTTTAAATCAGATAGGAGAAGAGAAGGAGTATAAAATGCATTTATGCTGTCTTCTATAAGTATCTATAAGGTTACCTTTACCAGTGCTCTTTATTTCTTCATATGGATTTGAGCCTAGGGTCTTTTTATTTCGGTGAGCAGGGCCCCTTTTAGTATTTCTTGTGGGGCAGTTCTGTGAGTGATGAATTCTCTTAGTTTTTGTTTACCTGGGAATCTTTTTATTCTTCATTTATTTTTGAACGATAGCTTTACTGAATATGGAATTCTTGGCTGACTGTCTTTCAGAGCTTTCAATATGTTGTCCAGTGGCCTCCATGGTTTCTGATGGGAAATCAGTTGTTGAACTTATTGAGGTTCCTTGTACATGATAGCTTATTTTCTCTTACGGCCTTCAAGATTCTCTTTTTTGTTGGCTTTCAACGATTTAACTCTGATGTGTCTAGGTGTGAATCTAGGTGCTTATCATACTTGGACTTCATTGAGCTTCTTGGATACGGAGATTAATGTTTGCAATCAAATTTGGATAGTTCTTGACATTATGTCTTCAAATGTTCTTTCTGCCTTTTTCTCTTTCTCTTCTCCTGGGACTCCTGCTCTGTGTATGTCAGTATGATTGATAAGGTCCCACAGGCCTCTAAGGTTCTATTCCTTTTTCCGCATTCATTTTTCTTTCTGTTCCTCGAACTGGATAATCTCAACTGATTTATTTTCAAGGTCATTACTTCTTCCTTCTGATACTTCAAATTTCAAATTGTAGTGAATTTTTCGTTGCAGCTATTGTACTTTTGAACTCTAGAATTTCTATTCTTTTTAGTAAGTTTAATACCTTTATTGAGATTCTTCATTTGGTAAGACATCATTGTTACAGTTTTCTTTAATTCTTTAGACATCACTTTCTTTAGTTCTTTTAACATATTTATAATAGCTGAATTAAAATCTTTGTCTAGTAAGTCCAACATCTGAGCTTGCTCAGAGCTTGTTTTTCCATATAGGGGCCATGAATGTGCTTGTTTTCCTGTAACATACATTTTTTGTTGAAACCTGAACGTTTTGATAATAGAATGTGGCAACTTTCAAAATAAGACCCACGTATCCCAGGATTTGTTGGGTTTTGTTTTGTTTTGTTTGTTTTAGTTGCTGGTTAGTTTCAGTTAGTTTGTTCTATCACTATAAAGTTGAACTAATTTTATAAGTCCGTTTTTCCTATATTGTGCAACCATTGAAGTTTTGCTCAGTTAGTTTTGTGGTCAGCTGATGACTGCTGTAAGCATTTCAGCCCACAGATAGTCCTTTTACATTTTGCTCAGACACTTGTTCTAACTGCTGTCAGGCAGCTGCAGTGTTTAACAATTGCTGTTGATAGTTTTTGACTAATCCCCTGGGGCAGAGATTTTCCTGCAGAGTGAGCTCTCAGACCAAATATCAACAATGCCCCATAAATGCGTTTTGGCTAAGAGTCTGTGAGACAAGCGAATAATGACAACGCTCAGAGGATGGGACATGTTGAGGAGTCTCAGACCTAGTCTGTTTCCCCTTGTGGCTGCAAGGTTCATGGTTTTCACAGATACTTGGATTTTGCCAGGTTGCTGGTTATCAAGGCTGACATGGAACTGAATAGAAGGGGATGCATATTCAAATGCCACAACCCTGTTGCTTTTACTGAGGCTTAGCAGTTTTTCTTGAACAGATGCTCCTCTGATGGTTGCGAGTCTTTGGTTAATTTCTAGAGTTCTGAAAAAAGATTATTTTGACCATTTCCCCAGTGTCTTTGTTTTTATGGGGGAACAGATTCACAGAGGTCCTAACTATGCCATTTTGTAAGTCCTGCCCCTCTTCCATTATTAAACAGGAGCATCAGTATTTTGTTGCACTGGAAAGTCATATTAACACACTTTTCTCTCCATAAAGGTATTTTGGCAAAACACCTGACCAACTAGGTTGTTGGTGAAAAATATTCTATGATCAAACAAATTCAGAATTTTTTTTTTTTTTTTTGCTCTATCTCATCCTTGGGGACTCCCAATGCATGCTAGCATTTTCAAGGTTCTGAGAGAAGTCCTGCTATAAAAATCTTGCTTACTTTTCTTTATTCAGGATTTCCTAAACATATTTTCCCATATAACTGCTTTTTAAAAATCTGTTTAATACCCTTGGTTAGTGCTTCTCCCAATACACTACACCACCCTTAAAGGTGAATTTCAGGTCTAGTATATGGGACTGCTTTTCAGAACTAATACGACAGCAGTTGGGTGTCTGATGAGAGTGGTCAAGGTACTTATAAAATACAATGGGATACTTTGGGGCTTAATTTCTATTTACCTAATACATTGTCTGAGATCTAATAGTGCTGGCTACCTTTTTTTTTTTTTATGGGGGTTTGGGAGGTGGGTCTGGCTCATCACAAACATCCTGAATGACCTAAGAAAATTATTTGATCTGTTTATGGTTTTCTTTCCTTCTACCTCAGAAAGGTCATGTGCACTGATCTCCTATAATAAGAAAGTGTAAAGAGTTTTGTGGTGGGGCAAATGACTTTTGTCCTTTTCGGAGCCCCTCAGCCAATAATGGATTCCTAGAGGGGTGCCTGGGTGGCTCAGTCGGTTAAGCATCCGGCTTCGGCTCAGGTCATGATCTCACGGACTGTGGGTTCGAGCCCCGCGTCGGGCTCTGTGCTGACAGCTCAGAGCCTGGAGCCTGCTTCCGATTCTGTGTCTCCCTCTCTCTCTGCCCCTCCCCTGCTCACGCTCTGTCTCTGTCTCTCAAAAATAAAAACGTTAAAAAAAAATAACGGATTCCTAGAAACCACTCAGACTAAGGCAGAAGAGCTGCAGAACCACATAGACTGTCTGTAATCACACAGACACACTTAGACATGCACCCACACGCATGCACACACGTACACGCACACATGCACATACACATGCACACATGTACAGAAATCCCTGGTGGGAATGCTGACGCTTGACAGGTGTGACAGGAGTCCCCAGGCAGGTTCCCTGCTCCCGGGAGCAGCCTTATCCTTTTATCACAGGGGGCTGTGCAAACGTATTCTTTATTCTGGGTGCCGTGGCCTGAGGAGGTCTGGGAAGTCCTGCCCAGGAGGCTTGGGAGTCTTTCCAGAAGGGGATAGAGTGCTCTGTGCCCTCATCCCGGGACGGAGGAATCAGGAAATTGGTTCTAGTGCTGCCTTTGTCACTATTCTGGGGAAGTTGCCTTAGTTTCCTGGGTCTTCTTCATAGTAAAGTGAAGAAACCGAACATGGTTTTTATAATTCTCTCCAGCTCTGGAGTTCTTTGAATTTATGGTATATATATATATATATATATCTTCACGGAGCAGGGAGTCCCAGTGTCTGCATGGCCAAGGTCCCCTAAAGGGCCCCCTCCCCCTACCTCTTGTCAGGCTTGTTCAGGCCACGCCTCTGGAAAAAACAGCCTCTTTTCTGGTTTCCGTCAGCGCAGCAATTGTGAACTTCCTGCCATGTGGCCCCATAAACCCAGAGTCGGAGCCAAATGTGGAGAAAGGGCAAGCCTGCCTGGAAGGAAGGAGCTGTTGGACAGGCAGGGCCAAGCTCCAACTTCCTCCTCATCTGCGGGCAGAGATACAGGAAGCCCCTGGCTCACCTCCCCTGCCAGTGTTCTGTGTGCGGGGCACCCGATCACCCAGGCCCCCTGCGTTACCACTACCGCGACCTCTATTGTGCACGGGAAGCCTGGGACGTCAGGGCGGGTGCACTGGGCACAGGACACCAGCCAACCCCCTCCCAGCACTAGCCCCCGCCCCCAGCCCAGCTCTTCCCCCCAAGCGGGGGGCTCCAGATCCCCCCTCTGAGGATGTCCCATGAGCGGTCTCGGGTCAGAGCTGCGGAGGACCGTTCCTGCAGAGGCCATTCCACATTTTACAAGCCTAAGCGGATGCTCTTGCAACCGCGGCAAGTTGATTAAAAACACACACTCGCACACAGAAGACAGAGAGCTGTAGAAGCTTTCGTTGTTTTGCAAGCGCGGGGGAGTCAGGCTGCGGTGTCACTGCTCACATCTGTTCCCCCAAGCGTGCCTGTGGCTTCTTTCCAAAAAGACGGCTGGACCCGTGAGGGCCGTGTAGGAACCCGAGAGCCCGGGGGAGAGCCCCCTACCTCTCCCCCTTCTCGATTCCCTTGGGCTGAGGGTCTAGGGCCAGCAGGTGGCCCGGGCCAGGCTGTACCTAGGAGGAAGGAAGGGAGGGAGGGCACAGGTCATCAGAGGCAATCACCGCAGGCCTGGGACCGGCACCCGGAGGGTGTCCAGTCAAGACCAGTTCAAACGTCCTCTTGCCAGAGTTCCTGACTCACCCGAAGCACCTTAGTCAACACCTAGGACGCTGAAAGAGTCTCTATCTTATCCTGTCCAGAAGCCATGCTTGCTTTCTGCCCCAGCTGTCCCAAGCTCTCTCTCTCTCTCTCTCTCTCTTGGCTTTCTCTCTCAGCTGAGAGGGCATTTTTTTTTAAATTTTATTTTTATTTATTCAGGCTCCTCACAGACGGTGCCCAGCTGGACACGGGGCTCGAACTCACAAACCGTGAGATCATGACCTGGGCCGAAATCAAGAGTCGGACGCTTAACCGACTGAGCCACCCAGGAGCCCCTGAGAGGGCATTTCTGAGGGACACCTTCTCTCACACTGCTCCGACCGGCCACAGGTCAGCGGGTCCCACAGCTCCCCTTCTCCAGAGGCAGCAGAACCCGCAACCCTTGGCTCTCAGCACCTGCCCCCTGCAGCGGCCCCGCCTTGTTTCCCCTCTCTTCCCTTACAGCCTGTTCTCCAAACACAGCAGGCACCGGGTGTCAAAAATGTAAGTCAGATTATATAACTTTTCTGCCTGAAATCCTGCGCTGGCTTCCCAGTGCTCCTGAGTAAATTCCCAAGGCCTTACGGCAGTCTGAATGCCCTGCCTCCCTCCTTGACTCCCTTTGTTATCATTTTTGATCAGAGTCTGTTTGTTCCAGCCCGAAGGTCTTCTTCCTGTGTCTTTCTGAGCCCACAGTCCCGGCCCCTCCACAGGGCTTTTGCATTTGTTCTTTGTTCTCCCTGGAACACTCTGCTCCCATGTCCCTAGGATCAGCTGTCCTTATCACCATCCCAGAGATGGTTTCCCTGACCACCCAAGGGAGGACTGTCCCCTCCATACCCATCCTTCTGCCAAATGCTTCCCAGTTTATTATTTGCTGCCGTTACTACCCAAAATGTAAATGATCATTTTTATGGTATTTATTAGCGTTTACGTTAAGCTCCCCTACAAGAACGAAAGCTCCCCGGACTTTCTCGTTGACTGCAGCGGCACACGCTAGATGCCCAACAAATATTTGTCGACTCAGTGAGGTCAGGTGACTTGACGTTGACCACCGGGTTCTGCTTTCAGACGTCACCTCGCCTCAGCAGGAATTCTCACCATTAAAAAAAAAAAAAGATAGTAAAAACCAATGAAAGTAAATGGCATGAAAGCCGTAAATAAATAAAAGATAACTAAACAAAAACAAACAAACAAAAAAAGGAATTTCCACCATTTGGAGAAGAACAACTCACCCCACAAGAATCCCAAGGTCACCGGGGCAGGCTGAGGCATGAATGTCCCTCCTGCTGGAGGCAGGTGACACTGGATATCAGCAGAGACCTGGGAGCCCATGGGTGAGGCTCAGTCCGTGCTTATGGATCAGTAGCTCATGCTTATGGCCTCAGCTGAGGTCACCGCCCCCTCCCTCCCTTCCTGCCAGCTGGACAACCCTCCTTGTGGGTGGCGTTGGGAAAGTGAGGGACGTTTGTGAGTAAAGCAGAGGAAGAGACAAGGTGAAGAGTAGCCCAGTAATATCACCTTTTTTTCTTTGCTTACTTCTATTTTCTAATCACTTTATACTGATCACGTATTTCTTTCATAATGTTCTAAAAAACAATTGTGACTAACAATGAAATTATGAAAAAATATTGCCGTAGATTAATGCCATCGGAAGAAAAATGAGAAGGCTAGTAATAACAATTTACCTTTAAAATTTCCTGAGAATAGATGAAACCAAGTACAAATTTTTATGAATAAAGTTTTACTGGCACACAGCCACACTCATCCAATGGGCCCCATCATGCTACGACATTCTCACGTGGAGACAAAGACCGTGTGGCCCCACAGCCTAAAATATTTTATTATCTGCCCCTGTCCGGGAAGAGTTTGCTGACTCCCGCCCTGGATAGAAAGTTCTCTGCCCCCTGGGAATGCAAGCTGGTGCAGCCACTCTGGAAAACAGTATGGAGTTTCCTCAAAAAACTAAAAATAGAACTACCCTACGACCCAGCAATTGCACTACTAGGCATTTATCCAAGGGATACAGGGGTGCTGTTTCGAAGGGACACATGCACCCCCATGTTTCTAGCAGCACTATCAACAGTAACCAGAGTATGGAAAGAGCCCAAATGTCCATCGGCAGATGAATGGATAAAGAAGATGTGGTACATGTATACAATGGAGTATGACTCGGCAATCGAAAAGAATGAAATCTTGCCATTTGCAACTACGTGGGTGGAACTGGAGGGTATTAGGCTGAGTGAAATTCATCAGTCAGAGGAAGACAAAAATCATATGACTTCACTCATCTGAGGACTTTAAGAGACAAAACAGATGAACATAAGGGAAGGGAAACAAAAATAATAAAAAAACAGGGAGGGGGACACAACAGAAGAGACTCATAAATATGGAGAACAAACTGAGGGTTACTGGAGGGGTTGTGGGGGGGAATGGGCTAAATGGGTAAGAGGCACTAAGGAATCTACTCCTGAAATCATTGTTGCACTATATGCTAACTAATTTGGATGTAAATCCAAAAAAATAATAAAAAATAGAAAATAAATAAATAAAATGTGGATGGAACCCAGAAAAAAAAAAAGGAAGTTCTCTGCCCCCTGTGCTTCCTGGGGCTCCCTCCACAATGCCGGGCAGTCACCTACAGCTACATCAGGGGCCTCTGTCACTACAGTGCCTCACACATTTTTGGCCTTTAAGTTAGTTCATATGATATCCCTATAATTGACCTTTGGACAATACAGGGATAAGGCACGCCGACCCTCAGCACAGTGGAAAATCCGGGTGTAACTCTCGCCTCCTCGAAGACTTAACTGCCAACAGCCTACTGTTGACCAGAAGCATTACTGATAGCACAAATAACCGATCATTTATATGTTATTGCCAATGTGTTATCACCAATAACGTAGCATAAATAATCGACTGACACAAATGTGTGCTAGGCGTATTACATATTGTATTCTTACAATAAAGTAAGCTAGAGGAAAAAAATGCTGTGAAGAAAATCATAGGGAAGAGAAAATACATTTACAGTACTGTACTGTATTTAGTGAAAAAAACAAAGATTTACGCATAAGTGGACCCGTGCAGTTCAAGCCTGTGTTGGTCATCCGTTCAAATGACAGTCACCGGGTTCGCGTCTGTAGAACATTTTGAAGCAGACACGGGGAGCATGGCTTGAAACGCGTCGGTTCCCTCGTAATCCGTAGCAAACCCCACTGGCCCGGAACAGGCGAGCCTGGTCTAATAAGTTGAATCTGTCCCAGTCTCGCGTAGACCATGAACGAGCTTTTTAATGCTCTCTTCCGAAGTAACATAAAAGCAAATGGCAGCCAAACATAGCTCTCGGCCGGACCGAAGGATCACGAATCTGGGCTAGCAGACCTCAGCGAGGGAGACTGTCGGTGCGGCAACAGGTCCCATGATTCATCCACTATGAGAAGGGAATGTCTACTGCACCGGCCTCCAGAAGCTGGGTGTGGGTGTGGGTGTGTGGTGTGAGACAGAGAGCTCACATGTGAGTGTATATGTATTGGTATGTGTCAGTAGGGGGTGAGAATGGCTGTGAGGGCCCAGCGGTGTTTCAAGAGGAAGAACCGGTTAGGATGCGTGTGAACTTCTCTTCCTTTTCCGTCTTTCCGCCCTCTGCTTTACAAAACGGCCATTCGATTCAAGGCCGGCCATCCTCCGACTCAGGGGGAGCTGAGAATCCCCACCCAAGCTTGATGGCAACCAAGGAGGATCAATTCCCATGAAGGCCACTTCCCAGAAAACGAACGCCCTCTTGGGTTCATGGCTCAGGGCGAATGAACTCATGTGCTGGTCGCTCTGGGGGGAGCATCACTACAGCTTAATTAAAGGACTGCAGGCGACGGGGCTGGTCAGGGGACATGCGGACCTTGACTAATTGTAATATCGTGCTCATTAAATTTCTGGAAAGGGCCATAAGCTTGGTCCCTCATGAGCCCTCCACCCCCAGGGCAGGCAGGCCACTGTTTAATGTTTCCTCCAGAAGTCGGATTCCCAGGGAGCTGCCAACGCCAGGCATAGATTCAACGCGGTTGGCACAGGACGCAGCTTGGCCACGGAGCAGATGGGGGACAGTTTGTGTGCCAGGCAGGATTCAGGGGTTCTCCACCCACCATACTCCAGGCGTTACAGGAGCAGGTGGGGTCAGTGAGATGGGGCTTCCCACACCCGGAGGTGCAACTGGGGGGCTTGGGTAAGAAACACTGGTGAAAGATCAACGTTTTCTCTGTCTCCTTCATGCCTTCCTGAGTTCCTCCTCTTCCTTCTTTTCCTCCTCCTCCTCCTCCTCTTCCTCCTCTCTCCACTCCTCCTAACTGATCTCCAGGCTGACTACGAGAGCTTCTGGGAAGCCAATTAAAATGCAGATTCCTGGGGCGCCTGGGTGGCGCAGTCGGTTAAGCGTCCGACTTCAGCCAGGTCACGATCTCGCGGTCCGTGAGTTCGAGCCCCGCGTCAGGCTCTGGGCCGATGGCTCGGAGCCTGGAGCCTGTTTCCGATTCTGTGTCTCCCTCTCTCTCTGCCCCTCCCCCGTTCATGCTCTGTCTCTCTCTGTCCCAAAAATAAATAAAAAATGTTGAAAAAAAAATTAAAAAAAAAAAAAATGCAGATTCCTGGGGCACCTGGGTGGCCCAGTCAGTGAAGCATCTGACTTGAGCTCAGGTCATGATGTCGCGGTTCGTGGGTTCGAACCCCGTGCGCAGAGCCCGCTTGGGACTCTCGCTCTCTCCTCTCTCTGCCCCTCCCCTCCTCGTGCTTGCTCTCTCTCTCAAAATCAATAAGCAAAACCTTAAAAATAAGTAAATAAATGAAATGCAGAGTCCTGTTCCAAGTCAGAGGCTGAGGTGGGGGCCGGGAGTCTGAAGCAGGTGATCCACAGACCACACCTTAGCAGCACGGCCTCACTTGCCGATGGTTCCCCAGATCCTCCTCTCGGTGTCACCACACATCCCTGTGCTGTCTGTCCTGGGCAGTGACACCCATGTCCAGCTATAAACTGACCTCAAGGCGGGTCCTTGGTAACCTCTGTCCCCAGCTCCATCACCCACAGTCCCTTTTGAGAGTGGGGACTCTGGACCCTGGCTAGTCACATGCTTGTCTGGATTCCAAACTCTTGGAGGGCTCCCGACACCTGGTGCAGGCCCGGGGAGATACCAGCACTCTTGCACGCTAGCCTGAGCTCTGAGTCCCCAGGAGGGGACACAGTAGAAGCCAAGCCCCCACCTTCTGTGCTTTTCCAGCCTCACGCACAGAAGGCTCTCTCATTCCCGGGCAGGGTCCGAGGCAGCCACATTTCCTCCTCCTCCTCTCCACTCAGTCCTACCCCCCTCTCTCAGTGAAGCAGGAGGAGACTGTCCCCACCCCTCTGGGGGAGCCTGGTCCGCCCCTGACCTGTGGAGGCTTCCCAGCCACTTTGCCCTGAGTCCCCACGGCCCTCAGACTTCCTGCCCATTCTTGATGCTTCTAGATCCTGGAGGCTAGTGGGATAGAGCAGAGGCTGGGCTCCCCCGTCCCCAGGCCCTCGAGTGTTCGGGGACAGCTGCCTGTTGCTTCCACCTGCTGGCTCCGCGTCTGCCCTGGCAGCTCTATCCCCACTGCTTCGTAAGTGAGGCACGACCCTCCGGGTGTGGACGTCCAGCCGCCTGCGAGGGTTGCTTCCCTGAGCTGGCGCGTCCTTGCCTGTCGCCTAGGGATCACGACGTCTCCCCTGCGGGGCTGTTTTAAGATTTTGTGGCAGGTCTCACTGGCAGCTATCGCTCTGAATCGTAGTGCTCTTTCTTCCCAATTTACTTTGAAAAGCCAGAGTCTCACACACACACACACTTCTGTAGCTTCCCCTTCGGTATCTGTCACAGAAGAGCTCATTATTTCTTTTTTAATTCACTAAGTGAGTAAGGGAGAGAAGAGCTGGCATGTTTGGGAATGAAACAGATAGCGTCGGGAGGTTGGAAGGGAAGTGACCACGTGTGGCCCGTGTCAGGAGTTGCCCCGAGGAGAGCAGACGCGTCTCTGGGTGGATTCACCGGGATCCCCCCCTGTCAGGCCAGTCGCACCCGACCCGGTTCCAGCTCCAGGCTTCAGGCAGCACCTTACAGGTGATGTTAATCTTTTGCTGTGCCCTGGGTATTTTTTTCTTGTCTGGAATAGGCGCGTTGGCTTTTGTGGTGGTTGTTTTGCTTGGCCTTCTACCTACTGCCACAAAACACCACTGGGCCTGGTTCGCGGTGCTTGCTCTAAGTTACAGATTAAGAGAAGAACGTTCGAGGAGCCATCTTGTGCTGGGGGCACGTGTCTGAATCAAGAGAGACGTAAAAGTCGCTGCTTGGCCCGAAAGCAGCTCATGGTCCCGTTGATGCTATAGGTCTTAACATTTTTTTTTTTTTTAAGTTAAGAATATGTCCTATGAGCAGTGGCAGAGGGTGGCATGGAGATATGGAGTGTTGTCAGCGGCGGGTGGGGGGTGGATGGGCCCAGTGGAGGGAGAGATGGCCTGGGGTGGGGTGGGGCGGGAGGAGAAGCCATCCACGGCAAGATACGAGACCCAAGGAGGAGAGCAGGCTCGACAAACACGCCTGATCGTGGAGGCGCGTCACCACAGGTCTACGGTGTCCACGGCACCCTGTCTAGACTCTGCTCCATTCTCCCACGGTCGCCATGGGATGACGTGACGTGACGTGACGTCGTGTTATTGCGTTTGAGCAGGTAAAGTATCGTTCCTCCGCGTGCTCATCACCCAGCACAGAATATACCACACAGGACCCACCGCGACGTACAATGTGAACCGTCTATGCAGTACAGCTCGATAGGTAGAATACGATCCTACGTATAACGATGCTTGTGAGAACAGCTAACTCCGTCTAAATGCAGCCCAAACAACAAACGTCCCACGGGAGACCAAATGCTGAAGCTCTAGGACCAGAAGATCACTGGGCATTCCAGAAATTCAGTAGTAAAGACACACAGGGACCTTTTTGCCACGTCTTCCCCTCGGCACACAAACACGCTCCTCATAGGGCGTCTCAAACTTGCTTTCTGGACTCCACTCCCCCTCCCTGGCTGCGTGCCTCCTCAGATGCCCCGGGTTAGCCTGTCTCCCTCCTCTGAGCCCTGCCCCAGCGCCCAGCTCAGACACCTCTGCTGTAGAATTTGGAATTGTGACTGGTTGTTCACTCGGCTCTCAGCAATTGAACCGTGGGCTGCAGCATTCCTCAAACTTCTCCTCCTGGCCTCTTAGCCAACCATGAAATCCATGTAGTGAGCTGGGTATTAAAATAAAAGAGTAGAACATATCAGGAGGTATCACACATAGTACGGATCGGTTCGTTTTGTAGAACTTTTATTTCCTCTGTGTGTGTGTGTGTGTGCACGCATACACTGGATCACAATGTAAAACATCTTTTTTTTTTTTTACATTTTACTGAGGATTATGGTTTAAAAACTGTTTCAAAGCCCTGAGCTAGAGGCCTGGCATTTTCTTACCCATTTTTGTTTCCCTCGGTGCCTACAGAGTGACCCCCGTAAACGTTTGTTGAATTAATACATGAATTCGTCTGCCAACAAAGAGTTAAATCGATAGCTAGGCAGAGCTGCAGGACGGGGCCTCCTCCTGTGACTTGCATTCACACACTGCCATCACATTTGTGAGGGATGATGGCATTTGCTGAAGCCGAAGCCTGCCTCCACCCCCCCCCCCACCCCGCCCCTGCAGTGCTGTGGGGGCCTATCGGCGGCGCTGGTACCTAAGCTGGGAACTAGCACCCCCCTGCTCCCCACCTGCACCGATTAGGGAAATCGTCCCATGCGACCACAGGCAGACAGGCCTGAGCCTCACTGTCCTTCCTTTGCCAGCTACCTGCTCTTGTGGGGCTCTGTGAAGGCCAGTGCTTTGTTGGGAGATAGTCCAGAGTCTGACAAGCTGGTGTTTCGAGGCAGTGACTTTGGAAAGACACTACAGTTATCCAGCTCAAAGTGAAAGATGTCAGGCAGTCGGCGAAGTCTCAGCTTCTCTGGATGGAAACTCCGATGGCGTGTTGAATGGTACTGGTCCGGCCCCTTCCTGAAAGTCTCCCCAAGCTTTCCTCCGGAGAAAACGCTCCCACTTTGATTGGTCCCATTTATCACATGATTTTCACTCCGAGAGCCTTTGGGTATTGAACCAGTGCCAAACATTTGACCTGAGATTAGACTCCGAGCCAGACTCACTCCCGATGTGCTGTATCAGCAAACCCGCGCGGAGCAAAGTGACCGCGGCCTGGAAGAAACTGGCCTCTGGCTGGGCCAGTCGTCCCCGGGGTCTCCGGGAGAGCTTCCCTCACTGAGGGAAGGGGTGGAGGGTACCCTGGCTTGACAGCTATTTAGCAAGAGAGGAAAGAACGCTTTGGGAACACACACTGGTCACAGGAAACAAAAGGCAGGGCTGGTCAATGGGCTATCCTTGGGACTACTAAGATACTTCTGATTTTCCAGAAGGTATAGATGAGGTTTCCCGTACGATGTCTACTATGCTTCTCGTATTCAGTGTGCACAGGTCTAGTGCACGTCGGGCATTCAGATGGCGTATAATAAGTGATCGTTAATCGAATGAACGGCCTTCTAACGTATCTTTAGGAAGCAGAACATGTAAATGGTCTGTCGATTCCAGAAAATCAGAATAAATATGTCTCGTAAAGGAAAGCAATTAAGACATAAATTAAAAACAAACAAATGAAAAACATAAATTGTTCCAAGAAGTTACAGTGGTCTAATTAATTGGGAGCAAAATGAGTCTAGGGATTCTGGCCTTCGTTTCCAAATCCCCAGTGCTTACACAACGCTTGGCACGTAAGCACAAATAAATGTTTAATGAATGAGCGCATTTTAGTTTCCAGAAACTTTGAAGAAAGTTTCCTTCTTCTTTCTTACTTCCATCTCCTACCCCCACCCTGTCCCACTGACACACACCCACCATACACACACACACACACACAAACACCATAGACACACATCCCACACCACACACACACGCACACCACATGGAAATACCACACACACACTCATATACTCTCATTATGTTCCAAAGCCTGAAACTCCATAATCAGTGGAACTTTCTTTTAAATGGAGGCCTTGACCCTTTTAAAAAACCTTTGGGGAGTTGCACACAAAGTCTTATCTTTCATAACCGAGAATGAGTGTTTGCCAACCTTTTCCTAGAAGCTTGCTTATAGGAGGGCTAAGAAGAGAGCGGATGCAAATGAGGAAGCAGGCCAAGGGCCCCAGGAGGGGGGCGTGTGAGAATTCTCCTACCCCACCCCCCTCTCCTTGTTCACCTGCCCGGACCCCCTTCCACCGGGGTGCAGCCCTACAGACCAGAAATTGAAGTGACAGTAATCCGAGCATACATCTTGAAAATCGCTATGGCATTAGCTCACATGGTGAGGAGCAGATCCTGCCATCCCACCCTTAAAGAGAATGGGGTTTAATAGAAAAGGGGCATTATTTTATTTTATTTTATTTTATTTATTTTTTAATGTTTATTTTTGAGAGGCAGAGAGAGACCGTGTGCGAGAGGCGGAGGGGCAGACAGAGAGAGGGAGACACAGAACCCGAAGCAGGCTCCAGGCTCTGAGCGGTCAGCGCAGAGTCCGACCTGGGGCTCGAACCCACGAACCGTGAGATCGTGACCTGAGCCGAAGTCTGCGCGTAACCAACTGAGCCGCCCCGGGGAGGAAAAGGTGCATTATTTTTCTGCACAAAATCTGCTGCAACCTTTCGGAAAATGATGGAAATGAAGAGCCAGCTTTCCACTGCGAGTTTGTGGGTGGGTTTTCTAGTGGTGCTTAGATTCAGAGTGAACGAATACCTGACCCAGGAGGCAGGTGTTCAAGCCACCTGGAGCGGGCACCTGCCTGGAGGGAGCACAGAACCAGGGATCACGCTCCTGGAGCGTGCACCTGCCCAGAGGGAGCACTGAACTAGGGATCACGCTCCTGGAGCCCGCACCTGCCCGGAGGGAGCGCAGAACCAGGGATCAGGAGCCCCTAACCATGGGACTCAGAAGCAGGCTTCAGGTTCTCCCAAATGAAGCTCTTCCTATGCTTCTAGGTAGACAGGAGGATCACAGTGATGGGATGGGGATCCTGAGCCCAAGGGGAGAGAGGACTCTCCTGGGACCACACGAGTCATTTTCCAGGACTTATTTCCATTTTCCCTGTTCTCGGCCTCCAAGCAGTCTGCAATCCGGGCCCTTGTGAGTGGGCGCTTGGGGGATGGCTAGAGAGGCATAGTCAGGGGTACTCATGGGACCAGGCTTTGTTTGGAAAGATGGCGCCAGCAACCGGACATCAAGTTTAGAGAAAGTGATTGTTTACGGTCTTCCCCAACCGTGCTCCCAAGTGATGCTCTATTAATAGAGCACCGGCTAAAGCCAGCGTGGCTTGAGGAGCTGTCAGCTCCCAGAGCTGCTGCGTGGATGCCAGACCCTGCCAGCGGGGAGAGCACAGGGGACAGAGACCCCGGAGGTGGCAGCGAGCCCGGCAGTGCCTTCCATGTGAGAAGAGCCAGCTGCTCCGTCTGGACCCCAGCACAGCCTGTGTGGCCTCCCCAGTCGCGGGAGGGAGTCTTCCCGCCTGCGGGAAGCACATCAAGATCATCTCTCAGAAGGGTGCCGTTTCAGGGGCGCCTGGGTGGCTCGGCTGGTTAAGCGTCTGACTTGGGCTCAGGCCATGATCTCATGGTCTGTGGGTTCGAGACCTGAGTCAGGCTCTGCACTGCCGGTGTGGAGCCTGGAGCCTGCTTAGGATTCTCTCCCTCTCTCTGCCCCCACCCCTACTCGCAGGGGTGCTCTCTCTCTCTCTCTCTCTCAAAATAAACATTAAAAAAAAAAAAAGAAAAAAGCATGTCATTTCAGCCTGGGCAACTGAAATACACTTCCCAATGTGACACTTTCAAGGCTGCTATTATTTAGGCTACCCACTCACCTCCAAACTCCACATTTTAAAAGTCTTTTTTTTTAAGTTTCTTTTTAATGTTTATTAATTTTGAGATGGAGTGTGAGCAGGAGAGGGGCAGAGAGAGAGAGAGAGAGGGAGACACAGAATCCGAAGCAGCCTCCAGGCTCTGGGTGTCGGCACGGAGCCCCACACGGGGCTCGAACTCATGAACTGTGAGAGCATGCCCTAAGCTGAAGCCGGGTGTTTAACCAACATCCAACCGACCCACACACTCTGCATTTTAGATGCCGCACGCGTCTTCCACAGGGCAACTGGCACACAAACTTCCTACACTGTCCCGGGCAAGTCTCTGCCACAGGACGCAGAGGAAGACACACGACAGAGGGGGTTCTTGGGAATGGATAAAAAGAACGATGAATGATCTAATTCTTTATTTAACCTCATGAGGTAAATATTTATTAGTTCACTTATGAAAGCAATCACTGAATGCCCCGCACAAAACCAGAATGGGAATCCATTGCTCTCTCTTTCCTTCCGTGGCTGATAGGCAAGTAATGAAGCCCCGAAGCAGAATTAGACTGTGAACAGTGCAGATTGTATGGGAGTTTGGCAGACCCGAAAATTGCTTCAGGGGGTGCGTTTGTGAAGCAGACCAAGGAGAGGAAAGGGGTGGCAGAAGAGAAGGAAAAGGCGGGAGGCCAGGTGGGAGGCAGGGAGAGCAGGTGCCCCCCACCAGGACCCACAGCGCAAACTTCCCCCTAATGGGGTAACCGTGTGCAGACCATTGAGAGTGGGCAGCCCCAAACCCAACAAGGTCTCCGCTTCTAGTCCCTGGGATAGGGCTGCAGTAGGACATCAGTAAGGAAGTAAGCACAGGAAACTCAGGGCAGAGCAAGGACGTGACCTGAGAAGCTGGACAAGTCATGGCTGCTGTAGAAGTTGAGTTGTGTTCTAGAAGAACTGGTGATCCTGGGGCTCTCAGGAAAGCAGAGGCTCGGATTATAACGACTCAGCCCCTCGTTGGAGCTTCTGTGCCTCTAAGACTTCACTGGAAGCTTCAAGGAGGGGAAAGGAAGCAGAGACCCAGCCAGAGGGAAGACAGGAAACCCGAAAAACCAACCGCTAGGCCAGTGCAAAGTGTCCAGGCGTCCTTCCTCAAGTAGAAGACTCCTGCACTTCAACTTTTGTGTTTTCCAAACTGTCTCCTCATGGACACCTTTCATCCTCCACTGGGTCCCTTCCCTACCTTCTCTTTCCTTCTCTGAGATTCTCGCTGTTGAGTGAGAGTTGGCCAGGGCCATTGGGATACATATGGTGTCCTTCTTCTTTCCCAGAGAAGAAGGCTCGTGCTCCCGGAGGGGTTTACATTATCCCGTTTAATTCTAACAACAAAGCATGGGGCATTCCCATTGTACAGATGAGGACACTGAGGCTCTGGGAAGTGAACTGTCTTGCCCAAAGTCACAGAGGAGTGGATAGAGCAAGCTGACCCCAAAGTGAATGCTTTCCAAGGTGAGCTGCTCGCTTGCTCTCTCTCTCTCTCTCTCTCTCTCTCTCAGACCTGACCACCCCTCAGCCCCATGCTCTTTGAATGGCCTGCCTCTTCCTCCATTCTCTCGCCGCCCCGGGCATGAGGTTCCCTGGACTTGTCCCCAGTATTAAATCCACAGGAGATTGAAATAAAATGACTTACTTAGTAGGACGCAAGCCAGAAGCCCCTCTGGGGAAAGCAGGCTGGAGTGGTCTCCGTGACAATTTCAGGGCCAGGTAGTCCCGTGCCAAGTATACTGACCCCCTCTTCCAAAGGTGATGGAGAACCGCTGTGATAGGCTTTGTTCTGATGTCTACCTGACCCCGTGTCTCTCCTCTCTCTGGGCAGGCCAACACGAGGTGGCTGTGGATGGTTTTCTCCAGAGATCTCTCTTCCCACCTGGGACTCCTTCAGGCTGAGCAGACGGCCCCCAGTGCTGGTCAGGCACCCACACCAAAGCTTGCACCTCCCAGGCCCCACCCTGCCCACAACCCCAGGCACTCTGAGCAGTGAGATAGAACTCAGAACAAAGATGCAAGAAAGACAAGGAGGTCATCGATGGGCACGGAGGCTGCCTTAGCTCAAGGAATAATGGGTTTGGAGCCAAGTTGAGTGGGACCGGCCTAGAGAAAACGAAGGGGGAAACAACTCTCAGACAAAGCCGGGGGCAGAAGTCACTTGAGGACCTCATGTTACCTTATTAATATTTGCCAACACCTGATGAAAATGTGCCAGGGAAGAGGGGTGGTGAGCGTGGGCTTTATTTTGGATCTTCGTGGCGGTGGGCACACAGCTCCCAGGTCCACCCCAGCAGGGAGTGAGATCTGCACTGGGGCGGTGGGAGGGAGGGAAGATAAAGGGCCCAGGGGCCCAGGGGTATTATTGCGAACTAGGGCTTGATATTGGCTCTACCTAGTTTCTTCTTTGGGTTTTATCTCTAAAAAAGTTAACAAGTGCTTCTGAATGAGTAAATTCAGTTCAATAAAGAGTAGTCTGGACATAGACTAAATGCCCCGGAGGGCTGTGTCTAGGACTAGGAAGACCAAAGACTCAAGGTCATGGTCTGGGACATTTATTTCATTTTACTTTATTTATTTATTTATTTACTTATTTATTTATTTAATGTTTATTTATTTTTGAGACAGAAGGAGACAGAGCACAAGTGGGGGAGGGGCAGAGGGAGAGGGAGACACAGAATCCGAAGCAGGCTCCAGGCTCTGAGCCATCAGCACAGAGCCCGATGCGGGGCTCGAACCCACGAACCATTAGATCATGACCTGGGCTGAAGTCAGACCCTTAACGGACTGGGCCACCAAGGCATCCCTTGCCCTGGGACATTTAGTGGAAATCTGGGATTGAAATGAGCCATCTAGGTAGGAAGGAATGCGGGGGAATGAAGTAGAGACGTTTCTAATGGGGTGGTGGAGAGTCCCAGGGAAGCCAAGCACATGTGTCACAGGTAATGAGGACTCAAGTCACGCATCATTGAGCCCACACGCCACAGGTCAAGCACACACGCACCTCACAGGTCAAGAAGGTGGAGAACCATTAGACCTACTGAGTAAATCTTCCCTTCGTGTTTTCTCTACTATCTTTAAAATATCACTGAGGATATTTCAATACCATTACTTATTAAGTTATTCAAGATAAATACTGAAGCAAGGATATTAGCAAGACCCTCGAAGACTTCAATGAGGTAGCACCAGGTTTCGGTTTTGAAGGACTTTCACCCTGGATTTAACCTTCTTCTGTCCTATTCCACCGGTGGAATTTAGTAAAACTTTCCATTGTTGCCCTTCTGCCTACGTGGTAGGCAGAAACCAGCCCGCATTTGAAGCCAATATGTCCCTGCTGTTCTCACCTCCCCCCATGTTGGGTCTGTGGCACACAGATGAATCCCAATAATCTATGGCTCGTCAGTATAGCCGTGTAGGTACGTGGGCCACACGGTGGCATAGGGTGGGTGCTCACTGTGCCTTTATTGAATGAATGGATGAAGAAGATTTGAAATCAACCTTGTTACATGCACAATTAGAGTAGAGTGAGCCCTTTAAACTTGTCACTCCCCAGTTTCTGAAAGAGTTTACAGCGTTAAAATAGCAGTTAACAGTCACTGAATATTTATTAGGTACCGAGTATTATTTCATTCAATATTTAAAGTAACCCTATGCGTTATGATCCCCCATTTAAACCAACAGATTATTAAAACAAGACAAAACGAAAAAAAAACAGATGATTGGGGCTTGACAAGGCCCTTTAACTTGCCCAGGGACAGAGCTAGTAAGAGGCGAGGCCGGAATGCGGATGCCTATCTGAATTCAAAGCTTGATGTCTATGAAAACTGGTATGAATACTGCCGCAGAGTGTGGCATAATGGATAGACGCGTAAAATAAGATTATTTGAAGAGCTAAGGGCAAGGCAGTAAAGAGACCAGGATATCAGCTCTCCCCTTGGGTAAGAAGCTTAAAGATTCTCTGACCCTTACGGTATTTGCGAAATGAGGTAATGGCCCCAACCCAGTAGATCCCCAGGGTTTAACATCACAAAAAAGGCTCAATTCAAGCTGCCCATCCATGTGGACATTCTCCAGGAAGCCAAGGGCTGACTCCCACCCACTGACAGAATTGTCTTCTCTTGGAGCTGGAGGGGAGGGAGCAAGGTCAACGGCGGGGCAGAATAGCAAAGGCACCACCTAGTACTTCTTAAATGGCACTCCCATAGCGCTGGCCTCAACCCAGGGTTCCCTGAGCTAGCTAGAATGAAATAATAGAGGGATTTCCCCCCCCCCAATTAAACTAAAATTCAATTAACAGAGAGAACATTCTCTATTTTCAAATTCCTCCCGTAAAGTTTTCTCGAAACTTTAATGCCTCCTGCCACTTGTCCGCTAAGAGGTAGCAGAGAAAAAAACAGATGGAAACAGGATGAAATGAATACATGGACACAATCATAAACAGCGGATGTTACTGGCTTTAATAGCTTATTTTGTATGTGCTCGTCTGCTTATCATTTTATAGAAGATACTTAGAATAGAGGGATGCACTCTGTTAGTACGTTTATTCCTCCTTCATGTACTGAAATTGGAACTATCAGAATGGGGAGGGCAGCACACTGACGGAGAAGGAATGTGGCCTCAGAGGTGACGGATCACCATCAGGGACCCAGCCTCACCAGAGACTGCCTGCCGTGTGGCTCCGTGAAAATCACTTTGCCTCTCGAAACTTCAGTCTGTGAACTGAAAAGGGACGAATGGGGTCCATCTTGCCAAGTGGTTAGGAAGGTGAAGACGATGAGGAAGGTGCCAGAACATGAGCAAGTGTTCAAGGTAGCTTTCATCGTTACTGTCTCATGGAGTTAGCAAAAGGGGAACGCTACTTGAACAACTTTGAAGACTGCCTTAAGTGTTGTCATCTTTATTTAGGCGGGTTTTTATGACACTTCAGGGACAAGGTCTTTTCTTCTGGCCGACTGAAAGAGGGATGCTTGAGTGACATGATAGAAAGTGAGATCCTTATCTTCATTTACTTTTCTTCATCATCTCTCTCATCACCCGTAACGGCAACCTCACCATCACCATCCTGGCATCATTACACCAGTCAGGAGAGGTGAGGCCATCCATGGTTACAGACAAGATCAAGCTCTCAGTGGCTTATGAGAAGAAAAGTCTATCTTTCACTCGTTTTCAGCCACCAAGGTGGGTGGGCGGGCAGGGCTTCTGTTTTGCTAAGACAGGAGGCAGTCTGTGCACTGGCTTTCTCTCCCTGGAAGAGATACATATGTTTCCTACCCGCATTTCGCAGGCCAAATCCAGTAACATGGCCCCACTGTATTTGGGAAAGGATGGGAGTGCACCCCCCAGCACTTGGCCAGCCGAGAGCCAGACACGTTTGATGAGCAACTCCAATGGGAACCATGGGCATCGTCATCCGAAGCCTCTATATCCGTTGAGCATCTGTCTGTGCCAGCTGTCATGCCTACGAAAGGGTTGAAGGGCTGGGATCAGCCAGCTCACTGGGGATAACACACAGATAAGTTAATGAATGACACAGAGTTGCTGTTTTGCCACCTGAAAGGCAAGAAAGCATTCTGGACACCCTTAAGAGGTAGAGTATCACAGGGTATGGAAGACAGGACAACTTCGTAGGCAAGGGGACTTCAATCAGATGTAAAGGAAAGGCAGAAACAGGGCAACTGTAAGCAGGAGGAAGAGTGTTCTAGGCAGGAGAGCAGAGGGGAAAGGCTCAGAGACAGAAACCCATCTAATGTACTCCAAGAATGGTAAGTAAATGGGTGAGCTGGAATGGAGGGTGGCTTAGGCGACATGTGGCAAGGGAGGAGTAAGTGGCACACTGCAGTGAAGGGGAACCATCTGTTTGAAGTCCTTGAGGTGGGGGCTTGGCAAGAAGGCTTTGTCCTGCAGGCTTCTGGAAATCAAGGCAGGCTTTTAAGTAGGAGGGTGACCTGTGGGTGGCCATGCTTTACACAGTGTAGTCCATCAGTGGCGTAGAGGACGGGTCTGGGACATAGCCTAGGAGAAGGTAGACATTACCGGTCTCAATGGGAGGGGCAGAAGTCTGGAGGCAGAGGGGGTCTGGAAGTAAAAGGAAATGAGAGCAATGACTGACATTGTTTCCGCTAATTTTTCCATTGAGAAAAATTAGAAGAGCTGGACAAAACAGAAAAAGACAAAAACAAAACATGTTTGCAGGCAGAGGACCAGGACTGAGGCAGTGAGAATGGGCAAGGCCTGAGCGAGGTGAGTCCAGCACTTAGGCTCACGTTCCCTGCAAGGTGACAGACAATTCCAGAACAAAACATAGGCTCCGAGCTGAAGAAGCTCGGCAGAACTCTGAGCACTCTCATGAGACAGCGGGACAGAAACGGACACAGAACAAGCTAAGGAAGAAGGTGCCTGACAAACATTCCCAGCTGAAGTGGAGTCCCAAGATGGCAGTGAGGGAGTGAAGACTGAACTGGGAGTTGGTGACCCTCACAATCGATGACCCGATTCAGTCAGCGCGATCCTCCTTGTTTTTACTACGAGAAGGAAAAATTACACACCATTCTCTCTCACGAACGATTCACAAAAACCAACGCAAAATTTTAGCAAACTGAACCCAGCAATATATATAAAAGATAATCCGTCAAGATCAAGTTTCAAGGTTAGTGTGACGTTTAAAAATCAACTAAGCTAATTTATCACATTAACTAATTTAACACATTTAAAAATCAATTAAGGTAATTTATCACATTAACTGATTTAACACATTTAGCTAATGAAGAAAAGTCATATAATCATCTCCACAGAACAAGAAAAACCACTTTACAAAATTCAATGCTTATTCATAATTTTTTTTTATTATTTAAAAAAAATTTTTTTGACTTTATTTATTATGGAGAGACAGAAACAGAGCATGAGCATGGGGGGGGGGGGGGGGGCGGGCAGAGAGAGGAGGAGACATAGAATCCAAAACAGGCTCCAGGCTCTGAGCTGTTAGCACAGAGTCCGATGCTGCGGGGCTCAAACCCACAAACCATGAGATCATGACCTGAGCCGAAGCCAGATGCTTAACCGACTGAGCCACCCAGGCGCCCCCATAATGTTTTTTTTTTAATGTTTTATTTATTTTTGAGAAAGAGAAAGACAGAGCATGAATGGAGGAGGGTCAGAGAGAGAGGGAGACACAGAATCTGAAGCAGGCTCCAGGCTCTGAGCTATCAGCACAGAGCCCGACGCGGGGCTCGAACCCACGGACCTTGAGATCATGACCTGAGCCGAAGTTGGATGCTCAACCGACTGAGCCACTCAGGCACCCCAATAAAAAAGCTCTTAACAGGGGCGCCTGGGTGGCGCAGTCGGTTGGGCGTCCGACTTCAGCCAGGTCACGATCTCGCCGTCTGTGGGTTCGAGCCCCGCGTCGGGCTCTGGGCTGATGGCTCAGAGCCTGGAGCCTGTTTCCGATTCTGTGTCTCCCTCTCTCTCTGTCCCTCCCCCGTTCATGCTCTGTCTCTCTCTGTCCCAGAAATAAATAAATAAACGTTGAAAAAAAAATATTAAAAAAAAAAAAAAAAAAAAGCTCTTAACAGTAGAATGAAAATTTCTTTATCTGATTAAAAATAGAGCAAAAATTGGGGCGCCTGGGTGGCGCAGTCGGTTAAGCGTCCGACTTCAGCCAGGTCACGATCTCGCGGTCCGTGAGTTTGAGCCCCGCGTCAGGCTCTGGGCTGATGGCTCAGAGCCTGGAGCCTGTTTCAGATTCTGTGTCTCCCTCTCTCTCTGTCCCTCCCCCGTTCATGCTCTGTCTCTCTCTGTCCCAAAAATAAATAAACGTTGAAAAAAAAATTAAAAAAAAAAAAAAAAAAATAGAGCAAAAATTATATAAAAATTAAGTTTTATTCTCTGAGGTCAAGAATCAGACAAATCTGCTCACCACTTGAATTTCTGTTAAACATGATACTGGAGATTTCAGCCAGTGAGATAAAGAATATAAAGAACACAAATAAATGTATAAAAGTTGGAATGGAAGAAATAAAACTGTCATATTCCCAAATGACATGATATTATATGTAGAAAATCCAAAAAGATCTATACATAAACTATTAGAATTAATCAATAAATTTACCAAGGTTTCTAGATACGAGGCTAATACACAAAAGTCAATTCTATTTCTTCATAATATAACCAATTATTAAATGAAGTAAGAAATTTTTTATTTAGATCAAATAGCTAGGAATAAATTTAACAAAAGACGTGTGAACCTCCTACACAGAAAACTGTAAAACATTCCTGAGAGAAACTAGAAAATTAAACAAATGAAACAGTATACCACATTCATGAGTTGAAAGGCTAAATACTTGGAATTGGTGATTCTTTCCAAAGTGGTCTATACAGGGGCGCCTGGGTGGCTCAGTCTGTTGAGCGCCTGACTTTGGCTCCGGTCATGATCTCCTGGTCCGGGGGTTCAAGCCCTGAATTGGGCTCTGTGCTGACAGCTCAGAGTCTGGAGCCTGCTTCGGATTCCATGTCTCCCTCTCTCTCTGCCCCTCTCCCACTCCTGTCTGTCTCACTCTCTCTCTCAAAAATAAATAAACATTAAAAAACAAACAAACAGAACCCCAAAGTGGTCTATACAAATGTAATGAAATTTTAATATGTGCTGGAAGCATTTGTAGAAAGTCATAAGCTGATTCTCTCACTTATGTTGAAATGTCAAGGGCTAAGAATTGCTAAGACAAACTTAAAAAAGAAGAAAGTTGGAGAACAAACACAACTAGATATTAAGACTTATCATAATGTGACAATAAGACCGTGCAGAGCTGCGACAGGAATATGCAGATAGGCGAGTGGAACAGATCAGAGAGTCTAGAAATAGACCCATATTATACAGACATGTGACTAGCGATAAAAGTGGCACATGGAACAATGGGAAGAGAATTTTTAAAGAAATAAGTGATGCTGGGTCAATTGGATATCCATCTGAATATCCCCAAAGTAATAATCTTGATCTCTATCTCACATAGAAAGCAGTACCAGTGGACTATAAATCAAAAGATAAAAGGTATATAACAGAGCTCATAGAATAGGACATGGGAGAATGCCTCCATGACTTTGAGGAAGAGAAGAACACAAAAACACTGACCATAATAGAAGGGATTTACATATTGGACTATATTAACATTTGTGACTTCCGTTCACAAACAACACACCAGAAAAGAAGAAAAAGAAGGTATCTGCAGCATATAATAAAAAAGCTCATATCAAGAATATGTAAAGTATTCCTACACATCAATGTGAAACGGAGAGACAACCCCACGGCAAAACTGGCCAAAATATGAATAAGCACTTCACAAACGAAATACCTACTAGGATATGAAAAGGTAGGGGCACCTGGGTGGCTCAGTCAGGTAAGCGTCCGACTCTTGATTTCTGCTCAGGTCATGATCGCATGGTTTGTGAGATTGAGCTCTGCATCCGGCTCTGCACTGAAGAGCCTTTTGGGATTCTCTCTCTTCCTCTCTCTCTCTGCCCCTCCCTGGCTCGCTCTCTCAATAAGTAAGTAAGTAAGTAAGTAAAAAGTTTTAAAAGGTGTGAAAACGTAGTCAACCTTATTAACCACAGGGAAATTCAAATTGAATAGTTTGAAACAAGATACCACCTCACAACCACCAGAACAGTTAGCATTTAAAAGACTGACAATATCCCAGGCACCTGGGTGGCTCAGTCAGTTAAGCAGCCGACTTCAGCTCAGGTCATGGTCTCGTGGTCTGTGAGTTTGAGCCCTGCGTCGGGCTCTGTACTGATGGCTCAGAGCCTGGAGCTTGCTTCTGTGTCTCCCTCTCTCTCTGCCCCTCCCTCATTTGTGCTCTGTCTCTCTCAGCCTTTCAAAAATGAATAAATGTTAAAAAAAAATTTTTTTAAAGACTGACAATATCCCAAATTGGTGACGATGTGAAGCTGCGAGAACGCTCGCATACTGCTGGCAGGAGTCACATCTTGTTCACCCATCCTGGGTAACTGTTTCTCAGAAACCGGACACACGTTCACCCTATGACCTTGCAATTCTACTCCTGCATATATCTGCCTCCTCCCTGAAATGCACAAGTGAGAAATGTTTCTATCAGCATTGTTTACAATAGTTAAACCCAGAAATAATGCAGATGTCCCTCCACAGATCAAATAAATTGCGGTGTATTCGTGCAATGGAATCATATGCAGCAATGAAAATATGCTGTGTGCAATAACATGAATGAATCATATATACATAACGTTGAGTGAAATGATTCATTTGCATAAAGGTTAAAAACATGCAAAAGCAACCCAAGATGTTAGAAGTGAGGAGAGCAGTTACTTTCGGCAAGAACTGGTCCTGACCGGGGCGGGGGCACAAGGAAGGCTCTGGCATGTGTTTGCCTTCATCTGGGTGCAATGACGCGGGTGTGTTCACTGCATAAACATGGGCTGTACACTTACAGTTTGTGCATTTTTCGGTGTGCCTGTCATACGTCAATGAAAGTTTATTTTTTAAAAAAAGGAAGAGGAGACCTTTAGGATCCAAATAAAATCAGTAGTGTATTTTAATGTTCACGTTTAACAAATTCATATGTTTAATACCCGTTCCTCATGTCACCCCCTCCCCCCTACACACACACACACACACACAAAGCACTGTGATTTCGTGGATGATCTCATTTGGAAATACAATTAAATGTCAAAGTGTGATGCCCCTTCCTCCCCTCACTCAGCTCAGCCCCATCGCCAATGACATCTCTGCAGAAATGTCTTACTTACTGCTTACAGAGCACGTGAGCAGAGCGCTGTCCTTACCATTTCAATGTGGAGTAAACTGGAGGTTCAGTGACCCTCCAGGTCCCCGCACAGACCCAAGCCTGGCTCTTTCCCCCTCCCCTCCTCCGGGCATTTTCTGTCTCTCCAACTGCCTCGGGCTATGGAGCTGGAGGCTCTCCCCAGGTGCCCCCTTCCCGGGAATGATGATAAGTTTCACACAACAGCCAAGTTTAGATAACAGGATGCAGCCTTCACGGCTGTCCCTTGGTACATGACATAACCAGAGAAGGGGTCACTTGGCCACTCCGAGCTAGGGAACCCATCCTGTACTTCTCTCCAGCCCCTCCACCCCAGAAGGGTTGAGCAAACACTTCAGGGAGGCACTCCTTGGGGGGTCGCAGTCATCTTTCTTCTTTTGTTTTAAGCACTCCATGGTCGACTCTGAAGGATCCCCCCCCCCCACAATCGCAAGCTTGAAGATCTTTCCGAGGGCCCCTTGGGCAGCTTTCTTGGTCTCTCAGAGTTCAGTTCATGCCTTCCTCCTATCACATTTGAAACCTCTGAACGGAATCAACCCACATTCCTTTTAGGTGAGATAGCAGAGTCCCAAATGATGAAAACAGCTTGCAAAATATGTGCTAGAATATTTTGAAAGTGGTTCGCGCTAAAGGAACGCAGGGTGGGTGAAGTTTTCAAACAGATCTTTGCTTGGAGAGCCTTGCTCTCAGTCTCTCGCAGAAATTCCACAGCTCAATCTTTGGCAGATGGGCATTTTTATTTTCTTTTCAGGAGGAAAGGTCACTAAGGGAGGACAGAAAAAAAGTCCTTAAAGCAAGACCAAACCACAGTGAGATACCACGGAACAGCCGTCAGGATGGCTATGATTTAAAAAACAAAGCAGAAAAAAAAACAAAAGCAAAAGGAAAATAACAAGTGTTGGTAAAGAGGGAGAACAATTGGAACCTTCGTCTATCGCTGGTGGGGATAGAAAATGGTGACCGTGTCATGGAAAACGGTTCGGTAGTTTCTCAAAAGGTTAAGCATAGAATTGCCACAGACGCAGCAATTCCACTCCTACGTGTACATGCAAAAAACATAGCAATCAGGGACCCAGATATACTTGCACCCCCAAGTTCACAGCAGCATTATTCAAATGGCCAAAAGGAGGAAACATCTGTTCACTGACAGAGGAATGGATACACAAAATGTGGTATTGTGAGATAATAGCAAATGTATATATTGGCCTCTGCCCCCCAGTTTCTAGCCTAGAGCTCCTAAAACCCGTGTAATTCCCTAAGTGATAAGAGCACTCGAAGCCTCTTTTGTTCTAATGAGGCGACTGTGGCTGGGCTCTTGGATGGGGGCTGGTCACCGGAAAGACCATGATTAGAAGCTTGAAAATTTTCAGCTCTATCCCCCATTGGGCAGCGAGGGGAGAGGGGCTGGAAATGGAATTAATGATTGGTCATGCCTACGTGAGGAAGCCTCCGTAAAATCCTAAGCAGTAGAGGACTTGAGGAGCTTCCAGGCTGGTGAACTCATCCACCCTGGGAGGGTGACACACCCCAACTCCACAGGGTAGAACCTTCTTGGGGGCCTCCCGGACCTCACCCTATATATCATGCGTATCCTTCGTCATATCCTTTAATTAATGGGTAAACGTAAGTAAGTGTTTCCCTGAGTTCTGCGAGCCACTCTAGCAAATTAATCAAACCTGAGGAGGGGGTCGCAGAAACCTTCAGATTGTAGCCAAGTAAGAAAGAAGTTGTGGGGACCCTGGGGACTCAGAACTTGCAACTGGCATCTGAAGCGAGGGGCGGTCTTGTGGGACTGAGCCCTTAACCTGTGGGATCTGACTCCGTCTCCATGTAGTGTCAGAATTGAGTTAAACTGTAGGACACCCAGCTGGTGGTGTGGAGAACTGCTTGGTTTGGGGCGGGGGGAACCTCCACAGATTTGGTGACCAGAGTATGAGAAGTGAACAACGGAATATTATTCAGCCTTAAAAAGGAAGAAAATTCTGACACGTGCTACAACGTGGATGAACCTTGTGGACGTTATGCAGAGTGAAATAAATCAGACACAGACAGACAAATATTGTGTGTTTCCATGTATATGAGGTCCCTGTAATAGGCAAATGTGTAGACACAGGAAAAATGGAGGTAACCAGAAGCTGGGGGGAGGAGAGGGGCGAGTGTATTGGGTATGGACTTTTTTTTTTTTTTTTTAAGTTTATTTACTTATTTGGAGAGAGAGAGTACGCAGGGAGGGACAGAGGGAGGGAGAGAGAGAATCCCAAGTGGGCTCCATACTGTGAGATCGTGAGTCTCTCGACCGAGGTCATGACCCAAGCCGAAATCAAGGGTCGGTTGCTTAACCGACGGAGCCGCCCAGGTGCCCTATGGGTAGGGACTTTTTGTTAGAGATGTGGGAAGGTTTTGAGTATAGGTAATGGTGATTTTTACACCACGATGTTAATGTATTCGTGTAAACTCAAGCCTGGTGAAAATGATCCGTGTATATTTTACCACAATAATCCTTGTCCCATGGACTGTGTGTCCCATGGACTTGTCCCCCTGCAGCCACCGCAGGACTCACACGTGCCACACACAGGAGAAAGTCAAACGTGTGTCTGTGCACATTGTCAATACGGGCTGTTCCACGTGACTGGGGATTGTGTTCCCACTGAGCCAAAAAACCCCAGGGGAGAATTATACTGGCCTAAAGGAGGCGTTGTAATCAGTTTACTGCAGAAATGAGGAACACGCCGATTTCATTTTTTGTTGTTGTTATTATTGTGAAAAAAAATGCTGACAGTTCCCTGGCGTTGATTTGTTTTGTCTTTATGTGTGCGTATTTTATCTTAAAAGTACACGTATAAATCTAGGTTTGTGTTCTATATACAGATCTTATACGACTATAAAGCCTAGCAAATACATGAACATTTTAAAAGCTAAAAAACTAAAAGTATCTATAAAACCAAAGCCAAGAATGCTAATATGTCAGATGTTGTTTTGAAGACGCTACATAGATCTTCCCCGAGTGAATGTGGTCCCAGCTTTGCAGGCTCTTTTCGATTCGGTGTGCCCACCCTGCCCTACCCTCAGTTCTCCCACCCGTCTCTCGGCCCGAATGACTGCCCACTTTCCACCTGCAGAGCACGTGGGGATGTCACTTGGCCTTCAGCTGGCCTTCTTACATCTGCTTCTGTCATTTTGTTATGAACTGGTGATCAGTAAGTCTCCCCAGTGGGGCTAAGGATTAGAAATACACTTTCTACGGGGCACCTGGGTGGCTCAGTTGGTTAAGCGTCCAATTTCAGCTCAGGTCATAATCTAGCAGTTCATGAGTTCGAGACCCGCATCGGCTCCTTGGCTCCTTGCTGCCGGTGTGGAGCAGCCTTTGGGTCCACTGTCTCCCTGTCCCTCTGCCCCTCCCCTGCTTGCATGCACAGACACACATACATACACTCTCTCTCTCTCTCTTTCAAAATTAAATTTAAAAAACATTAAAAAAAAAAAAAAAAGAGGGGCACCTGGGTGGCTGAGGTGGTTGGGCATCCGACTTCGACTCAGGTCATGATCTGATGGTTCGTGGGTTCGAGCCCTGCGTTGAGCTCTGTGCTGACAGCTCAGAGCCTGGGAGCCTGCTTCGGATTCTGTGTCTCCCTCTCTCTCTTCCCCTCCCCTGCTCATGCTCTGTCTCTCAAAAATAAATAAACATTAAAAAAAACTTAAAAAAAAAAAGAAATACAGTTTCTGTGGCAATTTTCACTTCCAAGAACGTCACCCTGGTGATCCAGAAAAAGAAAAATACACACGCACATGTATTTATATTTATATAAAGTTTATCTTTGAAATTAAACTATAGCTTAAATATTTTTGCTGAGAACAATCAGACCCCATATTAACTACAGTTTCTTATTTCTTGCATTCTGATGCTCTGACATCTGGGATCCTGCTGACCCTGGAGGGAATGCCCCTCCCAGGGTTAGCCAATTCCTAGAGATTGTAGTCAACAAATCACCAGAGACTGAGTTTTTCCAATGCAAACCAGCCAGTCTGGAGCCCACATGACAATCACCCCCTCTATGAGACTTGCATACTCTGGGCCACTATCCCCCTTCCCTGAACACCCAGGAACCAGACAGCTCGGGACAGCCCCTGTGCCCCAGAGCTCACTGAAAGTTATTCAAGTGGGCAATTCGGAGCCTGGTAACCCTGTCTCCTCTGTTCCTTCCCATGGAAATCACAGTAAAGGCTCTTGCCTCCATTTCCTCCTTTGCCTCGGCCTCCTGACCAACCCCTATTCTTCTCCAGGTGGCCCTGCGTGGCATGCCTCCCAGTTTACTGTGACCATAAAAGCTTCTTTCAGGAGTCATTTCTGTATCTCATGTCTTACCATACCCGAGGAAAACAAATCCTGGGTACATTTTTAAAACAGACTCCCTGAGAATATGCCTCTGAACTCCCAGGGGCTTGAAAAATCCTCAGGTCCCTGAAAAAACATGGACCCCCAAGTCAGGAGCATAGGTTGGCATTTGACTCTGTCCTACCCTAACTCCGTCAGCCTAATTTGGCTTCCTAACGGGATTAAAAGAGATAAAACCACATGTGAAAGTTCCAGATGAATTACCCATGCTCCACAAACACTAAATTTATTGCTGAGCCTGGCATCTTCTTGTGGTGAGGCCTGTCTAGCCATGACTTAGGGCTCCCTCTCCATATCTCTGATCCCCGCCGCGGCCAGGCCCAGGCCTTACTAGACCAACCACATGGGGCCCCTAGTGGAAGGATAGAGGCATCCCATAAAGTTCAAGGGCATCCCCTCTAGTGAAAGGACTCAGATATCTGCTGAAATCTTTTGATGAGAGCTCCATATTTTCCGAGTGACATGGCAAGCCCCCTTCTTTCACAGAACATCACCCAAACCCTTCACATCATCCATACGCACCGAGGTATCTGGCCTGCTCAGTTCTGCTATTGGGGAGCCAAGGTCAGTTTGCACCAGTGAGGTGTGACAAGGCATCCTGAAAGTCCTCAAGAAGACAGCACCTCACACAACTGACGGGTAGAAAATCGAGGGAAAGTTCCATGGAAACACAGAAGCAACTTAAAAGAAAGGTCTCTGGGTCCCCAAATAATTTGAATATAACTCAGTCCTCAGACCACATCTGGCCCCACTCTTGCCTCACTGGCCTGTGGACTCCGTGAGGACGGGGACCAAGCCTTTTTCAACTCACTGTTCTC
The DNA here is from genome assembly GCF_028018385.1 of Neofelis nebulosa. Lineage (NCBI taxonomy): Eukaryota > Metazoa > Chordata > Mammalia > Carnivora > Felidae > Neofelis > Neofelis nebulosa. The sequence continues at coordinate 500,455 of NC_080794.1, read as the reverse complement.
CTAACCTGCCACACTTGAGCTGCTGACGACAGAGGGCTTTGGACCTGAGGCAGAAAGTGAATGTGTTTTCTTTTTTAACATTCACTGAAATTAACACACACACACACACACACACACACACACATCACAGGAAATAGAGGCTACCAATAATGTTTAATATACTTTAAATTGTTATAAGAAATACTTTATAATAATTTCCATTTATCTTTGTTCCGTTTATCATGTTTTACTTACTAAAAAATTTCAGTCTCTTCCTTTTTTTAAATTTATTTTTAATTTTTTTCAATATATGAAGTTTATTGTCAAATTGGTTTCCATACAACACCCAGTGCTCATCCCAAAAGGTGCCCTCCTCAATACCCATCACCCTATTTTTAATTTCTTTAATTTCCTTTTTTAAAATTTCAACATGTCTATGTATTAATTTTTTTTCTTGTTCCAGATAACTGCATGTTAGTAGATTCCTTCCTTCCTCTCTCCCTCCCTCTCCACCTCTCTCCATCTTTCTTTCTTTCTTTCTTTCTTTCTTTCTTTCTTATTTATTTCTCTCTCCCTCCCTCCCTCTCTCTCTTTCTTTTTTCTTTTCTTTCTTTCTTCCTTCTTTCCTTCCTTCCTTCCTTCCTTCCTTAATTATGAAGTTGGCATTTAATCCAGTTTTGTAACAGGAGGTAGTTGAACTTGAGTAAATAAATTCATAAATAAAACATTTAGGGAAAATTCCCTTCTGATACTTAATTTCTCTCCCAGCTGTGTCTGCTCAAGTAGTTCACGACTTAGGTAAATCACCAGAGGAAACACCTTCAGACATTGTCTTTATGGGTCTCAACTGGGATGAATTTGATTTCTCTCCATGTGTCAAAAGCTTTTGTCTGTTGAACTCAATACATGATAGAAATGCATTTGGAGGGGCGCCTGGGTGGCTCAGTCGGTTAAGCGTCCGACTTCAGCTCAGGTCACGATCTTGCGGTCCGTGAGTTCGAGCCCCGCGTCGGGCTCTGGGCTGATGGCCGGGAGCCTGGAGCCTGCTTCCGGTTCTGTGTCTCCCTCTCTCTCTGCCCCTCCCCCGTTCATGCTCTGTCTCTCTCTGTCTCAAAAATAAATAAACGTTAAAAAAAAAAAATTAAAAAAAAAGAAATGCATTTGGATTCCATTTCTATCCTGATTGGTCACAAAGTTCTGAAGTTTGAATACTCACGCTGAAAAAAACTATTAACTTTTCAGGGACTAGTTTGTGTAATTCAACAATGGAAGGATTTTTTTTTTTTAATTTATATCCAAGTTAGTTAGCATATAGTGCAATAACGATTTCAGGAGTAGAATCCTGTGATTCATCCCCTACATACAATACCCAGTGTTCATCTCAACAAGTGTTCTCCTCAATGCCCCTTGCCCGTTTAGCCCATCCCCCCACCACAATTCCTCCAGCAACGCTGTTGTTTGTTTGTTTGTTTGTTTTTTCTATATTTAACGGTCTCTTATGGCTTGTCCCCCTCCCTGTTTTTATATTGTTTTTAACTGTGTGTGTCCCCTATCCCAAGTGCTGTACTCTGATTTTGGGCTAAGTTGTTAACTCCTGACTCATTCGGACCCCCACGGTGCCAGGGTCTAATGAGCTTGACCTGACTGTTACCCAATCTGCTAAACGGAGGTAAGGTTACTTCTCAGGGTCCCTCCCAGCACACAGGGGTGGAGGGCTGTCCAGCTCGAGGGCTCCCTGTGATCTCTTTACCCCAAAGCCTGGCCAAGCCTACTCCTCCTGTCAGGCAGACCCTACTGTGCTCTATTTCCTACCTTCACAAACCTCACTGTAGGAACCTGTTCCCTAGCCCACCTTCTTCCGAATCTCTTTCCTATCTTGTGGCCCCTCTTCCCCATCCCCATACCTTTAGTGATCCCTGGTAAGACCAGGTTGAAATGAGTGAATACTAAAACTAAAACTCTAAGAAGAAAAACAGAGGCCAATTCACATATACTAAACCATCAAATTTGGGGGAGGGATTTCTGTCCTTTGTGTTTCTTGAGTTTAAGCAGCACAGGGATTCAAAGAGCCAGCATCCACCAGAGACTTTATTCTGTAGACAGAATGAAGCAGATTCTAGCTCAAAGGCAGAGAAGCAAGTCTCTGTGGAAGAAGGGAGAAAGAGGCAAAGGGCGTCTTATTAGAGCCAATGAATTGTACCCTTCTCTTCCGTGGGAGGGAGCAGGGCAGCGGGGCTGGACCTTTCTTTCTTTTTTTTTTTTTAAAAAAATTTTTTTTCAACGTTTTTTATTTATTTTTGGGACAGACAGAGACAGAGCATGAACGGGGGAGGGGCAGAGAGAGAGGGAGACACAGAATCGGAAACAGGCTCCAGGCTCCGAGCCATCAGCCCAGAGCCCGACGCGGGGCTCGAACTCACGGACCGCGAGATCGTGACCTGGCTGAAGTCGGACGCTTAACCGACTGCGCCACCCAGGCGCCCCGGGGCTGGACCTTTCTTGCTGACTGCCAGCGGTATCACTAGATAACTTCCAGTAAGCACAGCTGTATAGAGATTTCATTATTGATCATGATTCGCAATAACACTCACTCTTCCCAGCACAGGCTCTTGGCCTTGGTCCTTCTCCCAGTCTTGGTTACAAATTCCTTTTTTTAAGTGCAATAAGGCATTCTGGGCAGGGCATTCCTTGGGGATTATTGTGCTGCTAGGGACTTTGGCCTCATGTCTTAGAACATCAACTGAAGTCATGGATAATGGGCCAGAAATTCATTCCCTGTTGGGTCTTATTGTTTACAAGAAAGCCACTTTCAGAACTTCCCTCAAGTCCAGAATGGAGTGATTTCTCACTTCCCACTGCCCAGTGGGACCTAATGAGTCCTCCCCTATGCCTTGGTGACATGCACCCATTTTTGCACTATAGGCCACTGGGGAAGCCTACCCAAGGGCAGGCTGTCAAGACATGGGGCTAAAGAAACAGAACTCCAGACTTCACTGGCATTTTCTCAGACACCTTGGCAAATGCATTTGGGGTGAAGCAGATAAAGGTCACCTGCAGAGCACATGAGCAGATCTCTTGTTTCTAGAAGGGGGAAGGAAGTTCCCAGAGATCCCGAGACTGCTGGGGGCATCACCCAAGAGTGGTCCTGCCTTAGGCTGAGAGGATCAAGTGGCCTTTCCTCCTAGCGGTCCTGATGGAGAAGTGCTTGCTTCTCGACATGTTCCTGCCACTTTCACAGCAGAGAGAGGGTGAGCTATGAGACAGGGTGGGGAAAAGAGACTATTTACAGGGCAGAATGTTAGCACTGACAAGGGCAAATCTGATGGCCTAGAGAGTAGGTTCAGGCCCTGTCCTTACCACATCCGAGCTCTGTGACCTAACCAGGTGGCTTAAACGTTTGGCATTTTGATTTCTCCTTCATAAAATGAGGATAATCATGTCTTCCTTTATTCTGTTATCACCAAGATAATGCACATGAAGCGGTCACTACCCTCTGGCCCATCGTTGATGGCTCAGTAAGTAACAGCTATTGGTAGTGTTACCTACACGGAAAGAAACTCTAAAATGTGAAAGAGAAAAAAATAATAAAATAAAATAAAATGTGAGAGAATCTCAGAAGCATGGAATCTTAGATTGGAATAAACCCTAGTGTTTATCTGGGACATTAAGGGATTTGTCTTAAAGCTGTGATCACATATCAAGTTCATTGCTTTTTAAATTTATATTTCATGTTTATTTGGTCTAGCTTTGGGAGGCATTGGAGATTCTGGGAGAAAGAGGCCTAAAGACCTTGATAAGCAAGATAATATGTAGTTACTTAACATGTAGTTCATATGTAGTTACTTCACCACCACTAGAAGTAAATTTTTTAATTTCTAAATTTGGGGGTCTATTCTTTTTCCCACTTTGTTAGTTATCTATTGCTTCATGATAAATTACCCCAATACTTTGCAGCTTGCATAACAAACATTTATTATCTCACGGCTTCTTTGGGTCAAGAATTTGGGAATGGCTTAGCTCATGCTCTCTCGTCAGGTTGCAGCCAAGATGTTGGGAGGGCTGCATCATCTCAAGTTCGGACCTCTTCCAATGGAGGAGCCATTTCCAAGATGGCACACTCACGTGGATGCTGGAAGGAGGCCTCAGTTCCTCACCGCATGAGTTCTCCATGGGTTGCCTGAATGTCTCCATGATATGTCAGTGGCTTTCCCCAGAGCAAGTGAACTTGGAGAGAGAACAAAGAGGAAGCCCGACGCCTCAGTGACCTTACGCTATGGCATTAACCTTGTTCTCCATAGTTAGAAGCAAGTCACTAAATCCAGGACATACTCAGAGGAGGAAAATTTTGCGCTACCTTTTAAAGGATGAGTACAAAGGAATTTGGGGACATATTTTAAAATCACCATCCCACTATTAATTAGCCAGGATTGGGGTAGGTCCCATGCCTCAGACTTACCGGGAGCCACTGTTTCTGAGGTTGTTTCAGTCAAGATGGGCTGTTGAAACAAATCGCCCTCAAATCTGAGTAGCTCAACACTCTTAAAATTTTCTCACTCTTGCTATAACATGGGCTAGGATAGGGGCTCTAGTCATTGTCGCAGATCAGGGACTAAAGACGATGGAGGCTCTGTCTCAACATAAACAAACTTCCATGATTGCCAAACCAGGAGGAGTCTACAGCAAATCTCACCCTATCAATAAAGCCTCAGTCTAGAAGTGACACGTGTCACACAATGTATTGGCCAAAACAAATCACATGACCTAACTCCAAAGGGTGGGTAGGGTGTGCAGTCCGAACAGTCTAGAGGAAGGGAAAACAGAACACTTGCTGACATACAGTGGTGACTGTTAATCATTTCATTTGACTTTCCTTAGCAGTTACACTTACAAAAATCAAAATGCAAGAGCAAGATTAAAACATTCTCTGGGAGCCTTTGGTGGGTTCCCTGAGGAAATGACTCTTCATAGAGACACTTCAAATCTCTCTTACATGGAGATTGACCTCCCTGCAGGGACAAAAGCAGACAACACAAGACAATGAGGTTTTTCTCCAAATACATGACTCAGTTGTCCCTGCCTCAACTCTCATCCTTCAAAGTCACACAAAAGGCACCAAAGGCAGGACACGAGCCTAATAAATTCAATAGGCAAGAGTAATTTCAAGCATCCCGTCATTATCTACTTCATGGTGATTATGGTAATTTTGAAGACATTCATTCCATATCTGTGCGCTTTGCTGTTTGTTTCCCCCAGAATCCCTCAGACTTTCAGCAATAATTAATGACCCATTAGCATGTTAAGTACCCCTCATCATTATTTATTAATCTAGCATTAAAAGTGATGAGCCATCCTGAGGGAAATGGCAATAAGGTCCCTCTCGGGAGCAATCACTGGGCCCTGTGAAGTGAGAGGCACATGCTCTGCCTCCCCAGTGCCCTGGTGTCTTTCTCACAAAGTACCAGGTCGAGCTTTGAGAACCACAGCTGAGAAGTCATGGAAGCCTTGTGTCAATTCAACTTGGCCTGTACTCTGGGAAGACACTGCTGATTTGGGTCACAGCCTGAAATTTTCAAATGATGAATTTTTACCACATTCCAAAATATGAATTACTAAAGTAGGAGAAGGGCTCCTGCCCTAAAATCCCCATGAAAGCCGCCATGTATGTACTTAGGAAAAGGACCAGCATCAATGAGCCCAGGACTTCAAATCAACCAACATAAGCAATTGCTTTTTAAGAAAATCATTCCAGACTGAAGAGGCTCTAATCCTGCTTCCCAAACCCTGCCTGTGTGTTGAACTCTATCAGCCACTGACCTGGAATATTCCCTTAGGATTCTTTCCCAATTGTCTAGCCAGATGTCACGGGGTCTCATTGATTATCCAAACCTCCGACTTCTCTTCTGCCATGTACACAAAGCTTCAGCGTACCCTCCCCTTTCCCCCAGCACCTTATTTTTCTAACCTGATTGGTGGTGTTCCACCCAGCATTTTTTATTCCCTGAGCTGCTTTGTCACAACGACCTGGATGAGACCGTCTCCTATGTTAACCTTGACCCTTCCATCTGGAATTTCTTTAGGTCTTATGAGCATGGGCCACATTTCAACATCTCACCAGCGCCTTCAGGTAGAGGAAAGTGCTTTGTACACAGAAGAGGGACTGAAGAAGGAAGGAGGAAGGAAGGCGGTCTCAACCAGAGCCACAGATGAGCACTGAGTGTTCCCAGGGCTGGTTACACACTTGACGTCTCTGCTCCATCCACAGAGACCAATCCGATTCCCTGACCACTAACAGTAAGAAAATGGGATTTCCTAGGTGAAAACTTGTCCTTTAATAAAAGAAGACAGCTCCCTGCATGAGACTCTGGAGCCTGTCTGCCCTGGACTAGCTAGCACTCTGGCCCAGCCACTGCCAAGCGAATGACCTACCATCACCAAGCCTCATTTTCCACTTGCAGAAGAAGAGTAAGGACAGTTCTTACCTCACAAGGGTTCCTGGGAGAACTGAATGGAATAACGCATGAGAAACACTTAGCACCAAACATAAAGTGCTCAATAATGAATACCCAAGAATCTTAAGTCACTAATTCTAACTAGGCTTTCTCGTGTTATTGGTGTTTCTCTACACCATTTCTATGCACTCATCCCCACGGGGTAGGTAAGGGATCAGCACACAGCAGAACATCACCCAGACATGTGTATCTCCCAGACACATGTGAGCATTGCCCAGACAGGTGTGAGCATTACCCAACCAAATTAGGGAAGGAATCCATTATCATCATCCTAACACAAGCAACGAACTAAACCAATGGAGTCAGGATCATTCCTTCCACCCCTGGAGACAAGAGCCCACAAAGAATTCTGCTGAAAGCCCTGAGTTGTGCATCGTGTTGTCCACGGCCTTCGGACGCTGCAATCTCCCTGTGGCAGAACTGTGGCTGTTTCACACGGCACTGTAGGGGGGAGTTGGGTGTGATCCTTTCACCGTGGTAGCCAGCTGTCTTGGTGAAGCATTGGTGAGTGGCACACCCTCAAATGTCAGAGCCACTCACCTGCCTTTTCTTCTATCCTACAACCATCCGTGTAACAAGAATCCATAGTTGCACACGTCACAGAAGGAGAGCTGGGACACAGACACTAACAAAAACTGGCCCAGCTGTTTGGTTTTGGAGACTTGACTTTGGAAGAGAACCCCCACACGGGGTACCACAGCATCTTAGGAAGCCACAGGTGCATTCAAGGGTTGTGTTAATTGGGTCCATGTGTCAGCTCGACCAGGCTACAGTATCCGGTTATTTAACTAAACACTAATCTAGGCATTTCCGTGAACACGTTTTTTCGATGTGGTGAATGTCTACATGCAGTTGACTTGAAGATCAACCACAATCAGGTGGGTGGGACTCATCTACTCATTTGAAGGCCTTAAGAGTGAAAACCGAGGTTTCCTAGGGAAGAAGAAATTCTTCCTCAAGCCTGCAAAATCAACTCCTGCCTGAGTTTCCAGCCTGCCAGGTGGCCCTACAGACTTCAGAGTTGCCACCCCACTGCTCCAAAGTAGTTGGCCGTGCTGGGTACCACTTCCTGTGGTATAGTGTGGTATAGTGGTGGTTTATTGTCCCACAGTCAGAAAGGACCCCGTTCCCACGCAGAAAACTGCCCACGGATAGCTATTCTCATCTCAACCTTCTAGAACCCCCCCATGACACCACCCTTCTCACTATGATTTTCATCAACAAACAGAACAGGTTGTACCTCCACAGACAGCAAGATCTGCTGATGGCTTACTGCTGACTCAATCAGGTAGAGGGTGCGGGCTCTTAGAGTGTTTCTTTTTCTTTTTCTTTTCTTTTCTTTTTTTTTTTTTTTCATATCATGGCTTTTGGTGTGAGATGAGGGGCAAACCAGGGGCTATAGATCAGCACATCCAAGTGTGAGGCCCAGCTGTAATGTTTACTGCCTGTGCATCCTCAGTAACAAAAACAGGATTACCTAACTCCCAGGGATGCTGTGACGCTCAAGAAAGTGAAGGTACACACAGCATTTCGAGAACTGTAAAGAATATAGAAGCTAATTATGAGTTAATTGAATTGTTTTCATGACTTTCCGTCTGTGTAGGAATAAACCCCACGGAGCAAATCTTTTGGAAAAAAAATGTTTTTTTGAACGGTGATGCTTGCAAGGAGGTGGAGCTTTGCTCAAGTAGGTGGAGCTTAGCTCAGCTCATGTGCATAGAAATGTGAGTCTTGATGCATTACTGTCCTTCTCAGCTTTCTGAGTCCCCTGAAGGTTGAGGGAGGTGGCTTGGCTCTGTGACCTCATGGCCCCCACTTTTCACCAACAGCCAGTGGGAAGGATCAAATGGCATCAGTCCATCCGGGTGGCCAATCCCTCCTCCAAAGTTTCTTCCTTGACTCCTAACATTTTACATTGAGTCCAACACAGGCTCCATGTGCTGAATGTTGGGTAGGAAACAACCAAGTCACAGACTTACCAGGACTTATGTCTTCCAACAAAGACCATGGAGCCCAGGAATAACCTGTCCGTGAACACTTGTTTATAGTGTGAATCTGGCACTGACCCCACTTTTTAGGGCAGCGGGCAGATGAAAGACTGGTTTCCAGACTATTTGCTTTTGCCCTGTTCTGTTCAGTTCAGAGGAATCTGTTCTCTTTGCTGCCCAGCTCCTACACTTAGAACAGGTCTCTAGGGTTCTACTTGGGGCTGTTCCCCAACCTCACACCTCTCTGCAGCCAGAAGAAAGGTGAGAACTCAGACCTCCACTTTCTGTCCTCAGAGCCTGGGGGTTGCGGGGCTAGAATGGGTGCAAGCCCTGCAGCTGTGGAGCGGGAGTTCAGGGAGGTTTCAGCTATGAGTCATGAAAAGAAGCAAGCTAACAGGATCAAAACTGGGTCTCTTCCCTGCCAGCGTGCAACTTAGCCTTCTGGAATGTCTAATTCTCCCTTACCATAAATGAGGGTGACACGAGCTACCTGTGTATGTGCCATAAAGAACTTAAAATGCCCCAGCAAGCAATGTCTGGTACACAGCAGAAAATAACACTATTATTATTTTTTTTTTAGTTTTGTAAATGTTTTTACTTATTTTTGAGAAGGAGAGAAAGAGAGCACAAGTGGTGGTGGGGGTGGGGAGCAGAGAGAGAGGGAGACAAAGAATCCGAAGCAGGTTCCAGGCTCTGAGCTGTCAGCACAGAGCCTGACACGGGGCTCGAACTCACGAGCCGTGAAATCATGACCTGAGCCGAAGTTGGATGCCGAACCGACTGAGCCACCCAGGTGCCCTATAACACTATTATTATTATTATTATTATCCTCTTTCCAATACTATAATCCAACATAAGCAAAGAAAGAAGGAAATGGACACACAGACAGACTAGCTTTCCAGCTAGACCTGCTGTCCGGACAACGAAGGCAGGAGGGATAGGGATCACACACCATGCATAATTCTTTGTAATCTGTCTGGAATTCCCTCCCAGTTTGTTTGGACAGAAAGGAAGGGAACCTGCGGTTTAGACACAAAGCGAAGGCCGGGATCTTTGGATTCATTTGATGAGGTACAAAATGCCTGGAATGTGGCTTCTCCTGCCACATGTGTCCAGTCATTTGTGGTTTTGAGGCCAGGGTGACTGGCGTGTCCTGGGCTTTGGCTTCAGCCTTTGACATTGAACTGCAATACAAACCACACAGAGAAAGGCCAGGATGCAGATAAGTCTTCTCTGCCTCAAAAGCCAAAATGGGCCCTCTGGGGTCACATGCTCTGTTGGAGCCCTCCTTGCTCCTGAGAGCACCAGCTGCGTCACCGTTACTGGGAGGACCAAATGAGAGCAAATGAACCCAGTGCAGAGGAAGGGCCTGGTGCGGAGAAGGTGTTGGGTGAGTGTGGACCACAGTATCCCCGGCCCTCCACTGTGTACAGATGAGCATGCTGGGCCAAGGGCGACTTTTCTAAGTTAGCACACCTAGCAAGTGGTGCCGCTGAGAGTAGAACCTATAACATCAGGCATCCATAGTTTTCCTAGCAAATGGTGTCTTACTGAGCGCCTCCCTTCGCCAAGACCCCACATACTGTCCAATGGAGGCAACAAAGGCACGCCAGCTTGTTGCGCTCCTTCCCTCACCCACCCCTGCATATCTGTACCATGCCGGATGACCTTCCGAGTGCAAAGCGTGACACCAAATGGAGCAGGTCGCCATGGCTCCCTCCTCATCCCCACGGGCACAAAAAGTTCTGAAGGCCTAGCAGGCAGAGGTTTGGTTGCCATCCCTGAGCAGAGCGTGTTTTTCTGAGGGACAACAAAAGGAGCCGTTCGCCGAATGGGCTAAATGTGAGAGATGGCCTCCAAAGTGCAGGGCCAAGCGGTTCAAAGAAAGAGAGAAAAAGTGTGGCCATAAAACTATCCCGCAGCCAGGTCTGTGACAGAGCCAAGAAATAGAGCCACGACTGTGGTTTGGAAATTACCTTAGAGGACTTGTAGGTTGCTAGACCTGGGGAAAGTTGATAGGAGGGACAGATCAGGGAGGTGTCATTCACCCATTCAACAGATATTTATTGAGGGCCTGGTGCCCAAGAGCTGGGAATAATATCAAGGTGAATGAGATCACAGGTCTCCTGGCCTCCTGAGGCTTACACTCTGGCTTGGGGTGGGCAGCATATGTCAAACAAGGAAATTTAAAAAGATAAATTAATTAATGAATAAAATTAAATTAAAGAAGGTGTCATGCTTGGGAATGCAAGCTGGTGCAGCCACTCTGGAAAACAGTATGGAGGTTCCTCAAAAAACTAAAAATAGAACTATCCTACAACCCAGCAATTGCACTACTAAGTATTTATTCAGGGGATACAGGGGTGCTGTTTCAAAGGGGCACGTGCACCCCAATGTTTATAGCAGCACTATCGACAATAGCCAAAGAATGGAAAGAGCCCAAATGTCCATCGATGGATGAATGGATAAAGAAGATGTGGTATATATATACAATGGAGTATTACTTGGCAATCAAAAAGAGTGAAATCTTGCCATTTGCAACTACATGGATGGAACTGGAGGGTATTAGGCTGAGTGAAATTAGTCAGTCAGAGAAAGACAAAAATCATATGACTTCACTCATATGAGGACTTTAATATACAAAACAGATGAACATAAGGGAAGGGAAGCAAAAAGAATATAAAAACAGGGAGGGGGACAAAACAGAAGAGACTCATAAATATGGAGAAGAAACTGAGGGTTACTGGAGGGGTTGTGGGAGAAGGGATGGGTAAGGGGCACTAAGGAATCCACTCCTGAAATCATTGTTGCACTATATGCTAACTAATTTGATTGTAAATTTTAAAAAATAAAAAATAAAATTAAACAAAAAATAAACCAAAAAAAAAAAAAAGGAGGTGTCATGCTGTGAAAAATGCTACATGTGTTGTGCTTGAGAGTGGACTGTTTAGGGTGCTTAAAATTAAGCTGATTTCTGAGAAAGCTTGAAATAAAATGCAGTATACAGCCGGTAAAAAAAAAAAAAAAAAAAAAAAAAAGTAGACATACATAAACCCAGAATTCAGTACTCTTAGAGGTTTATGGCTCTAGAAGAAATTTTAATGTATAATTTATAGTTAATTTGCAGAATTAGTTTTAAAAAAGGTTTTTTAACAACTTCCAGGTGAGACATCAATACTATGTTCTACAACATTCTTTTTTTTTTTTTAAATTTTTTTTTAATGTTTTTATTTATTTTTGAAACAGGGAGAGACAGAGCATGAGCAGGGGAGGGGCAGAGAGAGGGGGAGACACAGATTCGGAAGCAGGCTCCAGGCTCTGAGCTGTCAGCACAGAGCTGGACGTGGGGCTCGAACTAACGCGAGATCATGACCTGAGCTGAAGTCGGACACTTAACCGACCGAGCCACCCAGGCACCCCTGTTCTACAACATTGTGATGATAAGCTGTATCTTGAAACATAATACACAACCAGGCAGTACCTCTTCCAGATGTTTCTGGGGAGCCAGTGAGTGTTAGCAGGTGTCAGGGACCCCGCGGACAAATGCTTATAGAGGCCACCAGATTAATGGAAGTCACTCCAAATCAGGGGTCATGTGGTCACAAAAACAGGAACCTGTTGGAGGAAGCTCAAGTACAAACTAACATCAGTTGAGCAATGGGGGTGTCTTGTAGACCCTGGAAGATAGCGACAAGCCCGTGAGGGACCGGAAGTAGGAACTGAAAGTTTTCCAGAACTGAGAACTCACCTTCTCAGAGGCCATGTGGTCATTGTTTTTTAAATGTAATGCTGGGGCGCCTGGGTGGCGCAGTCGGTTAAGTGTCCGACTTCAGCCAGGTCACGATCTCGCGGTCCGGTCCGTGAGTTCGAGCCCCGCGTCAGGCTCTGGACTGACGGCTCAGAGCCTGGAGCCTGCTTCCGATTCTGTGTCTCCCTCTCTCTCTGCCCCTCCCCTGTTCATGCTCTGTCTCTCTCTGTCCCAAAAATAAATAAAAAAAAAACGTTGAAAAAAAAAAAAATTAAATGTAATGCTATTTACCATACTAGTTGTCTGCGGGACTGCTTCTTCAGAATTTTTTATTGAGCTAAAATATAGAGAGAGCACACTATTTGTCACGTTAGTAAGCACACGGTCCAGTGGCGTTAGTTACATTCACTGTGTTGTGCAACGATTACCGCCATGTTTTTGCCAAACCTTTTCGTTACCCTGAGCAGAAACTCTCTACCCCTATGCAGTAACCCCACAGCTACTGTGCAGAATACTCTACGACCACTGGCACAAGTATGTCCAAATCCTTGTTTTCAAGTCTTTGAGGTAGATACCTAGCAGTGGTATTCTACATGCAGCTTTTTGAGGAACGGTCATACTGTTTTCCACAGTGAGCGTACCATTTTGTATCCACACCAGTAATGGACAGGGGTTCAAATTGCCCCGCAGCCTGGCTAACACCTGTTTTCTGTTTCTGCCTTTTTTTAAAATTTTTTTATTTTTTTATTTTTTATTTTTTTTAAATAGAGCCAACCTAGTAGGTATGAAGCGGCATATCATTGTGGTTTTGACTTGCATTTTCCTAATGGTTAGAAATGCTGAGTACCTTTTCATATGCTGATTGGCTGTGGCTAGTAATTCTGAGTACTTTCTCATGTGCTTAGTGGCCATATATATTTATCCTCTGGTAAAAATGGCTATTTAGCCCTTTGTGCATTTGTTTTTAACGTGCGCTGTTTGTTTTTGTTCTTGTTGTTGAGTTGTGGGATGTTCTGAAACCTTTATCAGATAGGTGTTTTCCAAATATTTTTACCTTTCTGTATGTTGTTTTTCCACTTTCTTATGTCCTTTGATGCAAAAAACAAAAGCTTTAATTTTGATGAAATTCAATTTATCTCTTTTTCTTTTTTTTTCTTTGTTGCTTGTGCTTTTGGTGTCATATCTAAGAATCCATTGCCAAATCCAAAGTCATGAAGATCTCTCCCTGTTTTCTTTTAAGAGTTTTGGGGCTTCAGCTCGTATATGCATTTAGATCCATTAACCATTTTGAGTTAATTTTTGGGTTTTTTTTTTCAATTTTTTAATGTTCATTTATTTTTGGGAGAGAGAGAGAGATAGAGCGCAAGTGGGAGAGGGGCAGAGAGAGAGGGAGGCACAGAATCGGAAGCAGGCTCCGGACTCTGAGCCGTCAGCACAGAGCCCGACGCGGGGCTCGAACTCAGAAGCCATGGGATCGTGACCTGAGCCAAAGTTGGATGCTCAACTGACTGAGCCACTCGGGTGCCCTTGAGTTAATTTTTGCAAATGGTTTGAGGTCAGTGTCCAAATTCATTCTCTTGCATGTGAATACCCATTTTTCCTAGTATCATTTGCTGAAAAAATTTCCTCTCCCCATTGAATGGTTTTGGCACACTTGTCAAAAATCAATGGAGCATATCTGCAAGGGTTCATTTCTGGGCTTTCTATTCTGTTCCATTGGTCTCTATGTCTGTTTTTGTGTCGGTACCACCCTGTTTTCATTATTATAGCTTTGTCATTTGCTTTAAAATCAGGTGGTATAAGATTTTGTTCTTTTTCCAGATCGTTTTGGCTATTCGGGGTCCCTGTCAATTTATTTTGTTCCCTTGCATGTGCCATATGTTCCTGTTTCTTCAAATGCCTTATGATTTTTTTGCTGAAATCTGGACACTTGAATCGTATAAAGTAGTAAATATGGAAATCCGATTCTCTCAGTTCCCTAAGGTTTTCTGGTTTGGGTTGGTTGGTTTGTTTTTCATTTTGAAGACGATAGCAGTCCATTTGTTTAGAAACTTTCCCCAACTAGTTTTGCAGACTCTGATTCCGTATTCCTTGCCATGTGTGGCCACTGGAGTCTCTGTTCCTTAGTTTCATGCAACTAGTATTTTCAGAGATTTCCTTAAACGCTAGGAGCTGTTTCGCTCCCGGGTCTGAGTCAGTCTAGGTTATGTATCAAGCAGTCTATTGTATGTTTCCACGGTAATCTTTTGCCCAAGCACCTGTGGGTTGTTAGTTCATCTTGCAGTGTTTTCAGGCAATGCCTGCTGCTTTTCTGGGCTAAAGTTTGATGTAGGTGAAACAGGTTATTTCTCTTGTGTCTGTTCTCCAGGTATCCCCAGACGGGTTAGAACAGACATCCACAATAATTTGCAAATATAGTCTGCTCAGCTCCCTCCAGAGCCAGGGACCAGGGTCCCACACTGGGAACATGGCCAACATCTTCAAGACCCCCCTGCCAGGCAGGGAGAAGTCAGACAAGGGCAAGTAAAATGCCATAAATCTTTCCTACTATCTTGGAGCTGCTTTTTTCTTGATTCAGCACTTACTCGGTTGCTGTAGACTTTTGACTGTTTTCCGGAGTTCTGACAGAGGTGGTTCTGGCAGTTTCTGCTTGTTTTTGATGTTTCTGTGGTGGTCTGATGGTTTGAAGTTACCTACGTCACCGTTTTGTGATGTCACAATCCTCATGTGGTTTCTTGCCTTGTATTTTCTCTGCAAATTTCCTCCATTCTCTTTTTCTCCCTAGAGGCCAAATCTTTCTTCTTGCTCATTATTGCAAATAGCTCCAAAAATGGCTGCTCAACGTGGAAGCTTCAGTTCCCAGGGCACTGTTACTTTATAGCTCCAGGACCCAAACTAAGTCAGTCAGGTTTTCTAAATCTAAAAAACAAAACAAAACAAAAAACAGTGTCAGGGGGCGCCTGGGTGGCTCAGACTGTTGGGCATCCCACTTCTGCTCAGATCATGATCTCACGGTTCGTGGGTTCGAGCCCCGCGTCGGGCTCTGTGCTGAAAGCTCAGAGTCTGGACCCTGCTTCGGATTCTGTGTCTCCCTCCCTCTCTGCCCCTCCCTTGCTCATGCTCTGTCTCTCTCTCCTTCAAAAGTAAATAAACATTAAAAAAAAAAAAAAACAGTGGCAGAAAGTTGAAACTGATTGGCTCAGCTTGAGTACCTGGGACTAATCAGCTGGGGGGGACACAACCACGGGACCCACTTCATACTGCGCAGAGGTAGTGGGAGGGATTGTCTTGCAAGAGGGCAAGGCTGGCTCCCTAAAAATAAGAGCAGGGGCAAGCAGAAGTATTGAGTATCTCCAGATCAACCATCCAACATGATTCTTTACGGCAGGACTTCCAAGAGGGGGGCAAGGTAAGAAGTATTTCCCAACCGTATTTAACCGGCTTTGGGGCTTAGTGGAATACAAATTATAGCAACAGTGCTTTGGGAGTCCAATAAGAACACTGAATTCAGACGGTGAAGATTCAGATAGCATCCCTGCCCTTTCCTACATGTGTCAGATATTTCTGCTACCTGGAGGCACTGGGCTGGGTGCACTGCAGATGTTCATTTGATGACTAAAGATTAGGTTCCTGAAAGTTCGAGGCAGAGACCATGCTGCCTGCTGTGCAGAGGAGAATGAACATTTCTCTACCCAGGTGTTCAACACAGGTGAAAAGACAGCGTAAGTCCCCCAGCCAAAAGGAAAGGACACATATGACACAAATGTAGAGAAACAAATAAAAACTATGAGGAGACTTAGGTCTGGCCTGAGTTTGCCGCCTTCTAGATGAGCAGCTACGTGATACAGGACGGCCCATTAGACCTCTCGGAACTTATGTTTCTTCACCTGGGAAATAAGGAGCTTGGGCCCAATGGATTCTAGGGCTTTTGTTTGTTTGCTTTTTCACTTTTTGTTGTAAAAGCAGAGGCTTTTCTTTAAAATAAACAATACGCGGAGCCCCAGTCTATAAAAATGACAAAGTGGAACCAACCGGTATGGTGAGAGCAGGGACCCCGGGGCTGGTCACCAGAGGTTCCCGTAGGGTGAATTTTCTCGTATCTTCATAGGACGCGTGTTGTGGGTATCCTTGAACGTGAGCACATGCCACTCCATACGGTGAGCTCCTCCAGGCCTACATGGGCTTATGTCCCCCATTAAACCGTAAGTCCTTACAGGTAGGGGCTGTCTTCGAGTTCATGGGTGCTGAGAGCCCAGCCTGACACCCTGCTCACAGGTTCTGGGCTATGCCTGATAGTGGGAGATGATAATATAATAATAATAATAACAACAATAACAATAGTAGGAGTAGCAGTAAATACTGGGGATACCGGATAAGTTTATATGACAGGGATTGTCTGCCACAGGCCTCCCCAGATTTCTGGAATTCTTGGGCAGTCATCGTTCTGTTTTGCCAAGACAGGTGTTAAAAAAGACAATTTTCACTGCTACAGTCACCTCCAGTTCTTCAGGGAAATGACATTTGAGCCATAAAAAAGGGACCCAGCACTGGAAAATCACCTTCCACTTTGCCATCTGCCTGTCCTCTCCAGTTAGTGCGGCCTGAGGCTTATCTTTCAACTGTGGGGCCCTCCAGGTCTGGCCTCCAGAGAGTTCTCAGGCGTCCTGCTTGTGACGTGTCTGACCTGGATCCCGAGGGCAACTGGCCACGAGTGTTGTCCCTTCACCGGCACTGATCACTGTGATGTCTCCGCATTTGGTCCAAAGTCCTGCTTGTACTTCAGTAAAACGTGATACCTCTGTCTTGAGTTTGCGAACGAAGGAGAGCTGGGATTATTTAAAGTAAACAGAACAGCCTTGAGCACCAGAACCTGCCCAGAGAGGTGGGGACAAAAGCGAAGCCGTGTGGTCTCTGTCCTCGAGCTGGGGACAGACACACAGATAAGCCACACAGGTGTATTAACAGAGGTTCTCACAAAGCAGTGCGGGAACCCATTGGTGGAAAGAATTCCTCTGGCTGGAGTCGTAGGAGATGGTGTGTGGTGTGCGTGAGGGCGAACCAGGAGAGTCCGCTTGTAGAAGAAACGATGAGATGGTCCTCGAAGGATGAGGGATCTGCCAGGCTAAGTGGAGGGGAAGGGACACTCTAGGCAAAGGGACAGAGCAACCAGTGGCACAAAGCTTGACAATTCCAGGAACTCTGGGAGAATGTGTCTGTATCACCCTTTCAACAAGACCATTTTCTTAAAAGTGAAGTATGGTGAAGATTCTGCCCATAAACCTGCTGTCCACGGAGCCTGTAACCCTAACACTGCTCGTACCTATTTGCTGCTGGAAACCAGTCCGGAGCACCATGCACCATGCAAATGACCGGGCCACAAGTGTCATAGAGCAGTGGAGGTTTGAGGCCGAGCCAGGCAACTCAGCTACGTTGAAAGAAGCTTTTCATCCCCCCAGGAGGTTTGCCTTGGGGTGGGCTGGAAGCCAAGAACTCTTGCTCAAGGTGTCTGTGATTCCCTATAGAGAATCGGGACCCTCGGCTGATTGTAGGAAGATCCCCGGGATCGCAGAATCAAGTCCAGGCCACCATGTGAAGCATCAGGCCCACTTACCAGGATGTGTGGTCCTTCCGCTTCAGAGCACCCCACCAGACAATGCGGGCGAGGAAAGGTCCCAGAGGCACCAACCTTATCCTCTGCCGGACTGGGATTTAGGACGGACTGAAAGACATGAGCTAAAGTTCAAATGCGTATTCCAAGCAAGAGGTCCAAGGTCCAGTGAGAGACTCAGAGTCACATCCAGTTTGTGGACCCAAAAAGAATCCACAGAGAGGGGCAGACTAAGTGAGTTTTGAGGTACTGGGACAGATTGGGCTGGTGTGGGGCATAGACAGAAAAGGAACAGAGAAGGAACGGTGTTCCAGAAGAGTGAGGGAATAGTGTTAGTAGAAGCACATGAACAAGATAGGAGAGATGAATTCCCAGTCTCCTTCTGGAACAGCCAGATATTTTTCTCATAAAGGCTGGTAGCAGCTTGCGAAGAGCCTTGACTTCCTTAGCAGACCTCCCCGTGGGTCTTCAAGATCAGGTCAGTCTGGGGTGCCCAGTGATAGATCACGTGATTGGATCAACACAAACAGGCCAGGCAGGGATGCCTTCAGAATGCATAGGAGAGGCTACACAGGGCCGGCCAGACAACTCAGGCGTCAGCATTCAACATCGCTGGCTCATGAATAGGCACGGTGATGATGGTAGTGACAGAGAGAGGGGCTCTTATGGTTGAATTGTGTCCCCCCAAAAGATGTTGAACTCTATGCTCAATACCTGAGATTGTGACCTTATTTGGAGATGGGTCTTTACAGAAGACAGATTTAAGATGAGACCAGTAGGGAGGACCCTACTCTGGTGTGACTGGTTTCCTTCTAAGAAGGGAAAATTCAGGCACAGAGACCGATGCATACAAGAGCAAGCAATATGAAGAAACAGGAAGAATGCCATCTATAAGCCAAGGAACGCCTGGGGCTAGGAGGAGCTACGAGAAGGGCCTGGAACAAATTCTCCCTCCCGGCCCTCAGAAGAAACCAACCCTACCGACAGCTTGATCTAAGTTGGTGATAAGTGTAAATTATGAAGGTTCAGAAATAGATGCTACTGTTGGTTCCTGGGATGACTAACATGATTCCCCACCCCTCCCATCAACCTGTGTTGGTTCTGTTCTGTGTAGGACACGGTGGGGAGTCATTGGTACCTCAGTGCACACTGGCTTCCCAGAAAAATGCCTCCCCACATATTCAACACACATGCAAACTTCTGCATGAATTTCAGGGGCCCTTGTGGCTGGACCCTAGCATAAAGAGTGAGGGGAAAATAAATAAAGCAAAACTGACTGTGTGATATACCGGCAAAATCTTGAAAGTGAAAGCCAACAGGGGTCCATTGTTGGTCTTCCGACAGGTCTTCCAATCTCGAAGACCTCCGACCTGTCTGAGGCACTCTGGCCACAGGCCTTTGTGATGAGCGACGCAGGAAGTTATCGCTGGTGATTGAGGATGTGCCCAGAGGAAATTGATGCCTGTCCTGACTCAGGCTACTGATGCACCTGCCCGCAGGCCCATGTATCCTGTGCCCTTGGCCCTGCCTTGGTTACCGTGCAAGGCAGGTGTCCCTGCCAGGTCACCCGGGTGTGTCTGAGCTGACCCACAGGTGCCTGCTGTCCTTTGTCTTGTCCCCCAGTGGCATGAGCTCCCTGCTGGCGCCGCGTGAGCGGCGTGGAGAGGAAGCTGCCTCATGGGCTTCTGCAGCACATAGTGCTGCTATCTCACTGCTCGGGGCACTTCTGCTCCAAGAACGAAAGGCAGGTTCCAGAAAAGCCTGTCACCCAGCTCCCTGGCGGGCCTCAAACAGTCACTTTACAAACTGGAGATCAGATCAGAAGCATTGGCCCCAGAGGGGTCACTTGCCTGGCCCCTTCCTCCACCCCCACTGCATCTGGAGATGATGCACTAGGGCCACAACACAGGCAACAATATTCAAAGGCGTCCCTTTATTGAAACAAGGACCGCACTGGAGCAACCCCCTCCTAAATCACTCATCGCCGCTTATAACTAAAACCCAAAGAATAAAGTCACCCCCTGGCCTGCATCACACAAATTTCCCCAAGACAATGTTCACAGCCCTGCCTTTGAGTTTCCATTCTGCCCATCCGTCTCAGTGTCACCCACCCCCCCCCCCACCCCGCAGACTGCCGCGGCCCGCTTCGGGGAAGGGGAGGGCGCCAGGAAGAGACAAGTCTCCAGGAACTGAGGTCCACTTGGTTAATAAGTGTTCTCATGGGTGGTGTCCCAGACTTCTACACTCTACCATTGACTTGGTGGCTCACCACAGAAAAGAGGGGAAAAAGAGAAATGCAAATCAGGGAGACGTACCTGATGATGGATGGCCTCATCCGTGGACTCTCGTGACCCTTGGCCCCTTGTACTGGCTCTGCTGTGCTTGATACTATCCATTTTCCAATACAAGTTGGGCTGAAACGACCTTGTGATTAGATTCTCATCACTGTTGCCTGTCTGTCCACTATGGTCTCGGTTGTGTCCTCTCACATTCATATGTCGAAGCCCTAAACCCCCAGTACCGCCAGATGTGACTATATTTGGAGACAAGGCCTTTAAAGAAGCAGTTAAGTTAACATGAGGTCATTGGGGTGGGCCCTCATCCAAAATGACTGGTGTCCTTATAAGAAGAGGAGATTAGGACACAGACACACAGAGGGGCGACCATGTAAGGGCGCAGGGAGAAGACGGCCATCTGCAAGCCAAGGAGAGAGGCCCTTGAAGGAAACCAACCCTGATGGCACCTTCCTCTTGGATGTCCAGCCTCCAGGGCTGTGAGACAATAAATCCTGTTGCTTAAGCCACCCATTCAGATATCACGGCCATTGTACAGATGGGAGAACTGAGGTTTAAGAGAGTAATAGTATTCGGGGCACCTGAGTGGCTCGGTTGGTTGAGCGTCCAAGTCTCGATTTCGGCTCAGGTTGTGATCTCACGGGTTGGTGGGATAGAGCCCCACACAGGGAGGGCTCCATGCTGACAGCACAGAACCTGCTTGGGATTCTCTCTCTCTGCCCCTCTTCTGTGCTCCTTCTCTCTCAAAATAAATAAATAAACATTGAGAGAGAGAGAGAGAGAGAGAGAGAGAGTAATGGCATTTACTTCTTGTGCAGCAAAAAAAAAAAAAAAAAAAAACAGCCAAACTGGGGGACCCAAGCCAGCCCTCACGCTTCCCCCAGCTAGCATTATCCTATCAACTCCCTTTTTTGAAGCGATCTGCTTCAGTGTAAAACTCCTGGGCATCTGTTCTCTCCATATGTCACTCTTGCGCATGGGACGTTCATGGAAACATCCTGCAAGAGTTGGATGCCTAATTACTTCTTATTCCATAACACCGTTGCCTGAATTCGTACCTCTCGCTGCTTCTAAACCTGCATCTCAGCTATAAATCTTCACAGTGACAGAAATGAACACGTAGAACACGCATTCATAAAGACAAGGTGTCGAAGCCTCCAGCCCTGCTCACTCTGCGGACAGCCAGGAACATCAAAGCTATATCATGCACTGAAGTCCAAGTGTGGGATGATTAATGGGAGTGTTCAAGTTCCTGAAGGCATCCCCAGAAGAAACAGGGCTGCCTAGACATCACCCTGCAGGGTGCCACTTAACAGGGCCGCCCAGTCATTCTGGGGTGTCGGAACTTTATTTTTTATTTAAAAAAATTTTTTGAACGTTTATTCATTGTTTGATAGAAAGACAGAGCATGAGCAGGGGAGGGGCAGAGAGAGAGGGAGACACAGAATCCGAAGCAGGCTCCAGGCTCCGAGCTGTCAGCACAGAGCCCGATGCGGGGCTCGAACTCATGGACCGTGAGATCATGACCTGAGCCGAAGTCGGACGCCCAGCCGACACCTTGGGGTGTTGGAACTTTAAAGACAAATATGGCTTGCTTCCTTCCATTCAAGTGCTATCATTCCTCACCCCACCCCCACGTTTTACACATGATTTTAAAAAAATGGCTTTTTGATTGTATAAAATAACCCGCACGTATTTGAAGCGTACGATTTGATGAATTTTGACCTTTGTGTACACTTCCAGAACTCTCACTGCAATCAAGATAGTGAACATAACCATGACTTTCAAGTTTCCTCGTGCCCTTTGTAATCCCTCCTTCCTGCCCCCCTCCCACCCCTCCCCAGGCAATCATTGATCTGTTTTTGTCACTACACATTAGTTTGTATTTTTCTGAAGGGGAAATGTCGTCGGCCCTCCTTTGGTCTGGCTTCTTCCATTCTGCATAATTACTTTGAAATCCATCCATCGTATTGGAAATATCAATAGCTTATTCCTTTGATTTGTGAGTGGTGTTCAATTGCGTTTGATATACCATAATTTGTTGAACCGGTCATCTGTTAAAGGACATTTGGGTTGTTTCCAGTTTGGGGCTAGTACGATGAAGCCGCTATGAATATTCACATTCAAGTCTTTGAGGGGAGACTCCACTTTGAGTGGAGTCTTTCATTCCTCTTGAGTATGCAGATACCTAGAAGTGAAATGGCCAGATCATATAGTGGGTGTATAGTTAACTTTTAAGAAACCGTCGGGCTATTTTCTAAAGTAGTGGTACCATTTTACATTCCTACCAGCAGTGTGGGAGAATTCATGTTTCCCCACATCCTTGCCAGCGTTTGGTATGATTCATTTTTGAAGTGTTAGCTGCTCTCATACATGTGTCGTGATTTCTTATCGTGATCTTAGTTTGCGTTTTCCAAATGACTAGTATCTTTGAATATCTTTGAATATCTTTGCCTTCTTTTGCCACCCGTGAGTCTTCTTTGGTAAAATGTGTTCAAATCTTTGCCCGTTTAAAAAAAAAAAAAAAAGGATCATGGGGCGCCTGGGTGGCTCAGTCGGTTAGGCATCCAACTTCGGCTCAGGTCATGATCTCGGGATCCGGGAGGTCGAGCCCCACGACAGATTCTGTGCTGACAGCTCAGAGCCTGGAGCCTGCTTCAGACTCTGTGTCCAACCCTCCTGCTCCTCCCCCACTTATTCAAAAATAAATGTTAAAAAAATATATATAAATAAATAAATAATGGATCATTTGTCTTCTTGTAATTGAAATTGTAAGCGTTCTTGATACAGCTCAGATCCAACTCCTTTGTTAGATACATGTGTTACATTTGATTCCGTATCAAATATAAACAAGAGGCTTATTGGGGATAGCCAAACCACGCTAGAAAACGAAATATGCACTGTTATCGTAAGTGTAAATTATCCATGCAAAAGTTGCGAATAGCACGCACAAGCATTACGCTTAATCCCTCCCTAACGGCACTGGTGCCACTCTTCGCCAAGTGGGCTGAAGGAAATCTCCCTGTCCGGGCATTTCCGGGTCTTCTTTGTTTCTTGCTTCCGGTCCTTGGCTCCTTCTCTGTTTCCCCTCTCCTCTCTGACCCACGCCAACGCATCAGGCAAATCGTACCCAGCATCAGAAAGGACATCACAGTTACCGGTCTTGAAGGCAGAGTCTTCCTTAGCTGCCCCTGATACAGCAGCTGTTCCTTTCAGCTGATGTCAAGGAGGATCAGCTGCCTGGCAATACCTGCTTAGAGGGTTCTTCTACCTCTTAGCGGGAAAAGACCAATGTTTCTGGTTATGTGTTACCTTAGAGAGTTTTCCCCCCGATTAAAAAAGAACCCACCATTTTCTCTCAAACATCCCTTCCTGGAGGTACCAGCAGCGAGGTTTCTGCTTGACCCCCACTTCTGAGGAGGGCAGAACGGCCCCTTGTCTACTCCCCCACCCGGGGCCTGATAGATCATATGTCTGTAGACATACTCAGTGCCTGCCTCTCCCCAGTAAAACCCCATGAAGGCAGGCACTCGGCCTGTTTTGTCCACAGCTATGTTCTCAGCCCTTAGAAGAGCGCCTGGCACATAGTAGGAGCTCGCTGTATATTTGTCGAATGAATGAATAAATGCAGCCAGCACGGTGACCAGCTTGAACAGGTGGATGCGGGGCTGGGAACCAGAAGAATTCCCACCGAGACCACCAAGCTAATAAATGGAGACAATACACGGAGGCACAGGTATGTCTGTGGACAAGGGGACATTACAAAGGAGTCAGGTAGATGCTTCACTGGAGGCATTTGGGCTGGGCCCTAGCACAGAGGAGGGGACACCTGTGTGCCCAAAGGGGGCGGGAAGATTTCTCAGAGAAGGGTGACTTCGAGAAGGAGGAATTCATGAGACACACAAACCAGGGAGAAGAATCTCCAAGTTGAAGGAGGGCTGCTGAGGGCAGATCTGTTTGAGATCTTGGGAAGCTGCTCTCTGGGCCTGTGAGCCCACCCTGGTTCTTTCTCCTGGCCACGTATTTTCACTGGCGTACCACCATTTGATGAGTTACAAAGTGAATTTTTCTTCTCTTTTTTTTTCTTTTTTTTAATGTTTATTTTTGAGACAGCGACAGAGACAGAGCGTGAGGGGGAAGGAGCAGAGAGAGAGGGAGACACAGAATCTGAAGCAGGTTCCAGGCTCCGAGCTGTCAGCACAGGGCCTGTTTGGGATTCTCTCTCTCTCCTTCTCTTCTCTGCCTCTACCCTGCTTGCACGCTCTCTCTCTCTCTCTCTCTCACTCAAAATAAATAAATAAACTTAAAAAAAAAAAAAAAGCCCAAAGTAAAGAAAAAGTTGCAAATGATGTAGTGAGAAAGTTTCTAAGCTCATGAACAAATTTAACCTTAGGGTGATTTTTAAAAGTCCTTTCAATCCTAGGCTTCCGTTCTGTCCTGTTTTCCATGCCCAGCTTCTCCTTCCTCCTGTGCCCGGGGCTATTTCCCCTTGAATCTCTCACTGCTATTTCACTCAACCCATAGGAAACATGCCCTTTCTTGGCATGTCCCCTGATGCGCCCCCCCCCCCCCCCAGGTCTTCTCTGCCACTTACCCAAACTACAACAGGTTCCTAACTGGTCTATGTCTCCTTGCAATTACGTCCACACAGCTCACCTATGTAATCTCTGTATGACCCTGCTCACAGCCATTACTTGAAGGATGAGGTATCCTGATTATTCTTCCACCTCAGTGTTCTCTCATACATACTGCTCCCTGAGAACCATCCTTTCCCTGTGCAAATCGTCATACGCCATGAGCCACGGCTTCTGTGTCAGGACACCAGTATATACACGGTCATCCAGTAAGGAAAGACATGCGCCTCGTGTCTTCAAGGAAGTTGACAAAGGGTGCAGTGAAAGCTTGGACAGGAGAACCGGGTTTTGACAGCGGGTAGGGTTAGGGAAGACATTTTTGAGGAAGGGACATTCGACCTGACATGTGGGGGAAGAAGAGGGAAGGGCTAAAGGAAGAGATGTGCAAAGCCCCCAGGTGAGGACACCTTGGCATTTGGAGGGAATTACAGAAACCTGGGTGGTAGGAGTGTGGTCACTCAAGGGACAAAGGGACAAAGGCACAAGGTAGACTGGAGCGAGGCTCAGAGGTTAGGCCACACTGAGCCTTCTGGACTATGATAGGGCTTCTGGATCATGTCTGCCGCTGGTGGGAGGATGGTCTGAATGCCAGGAAACCTCAGGAAGCTATTATAGGAGGTGAGGAGAGAGCAGAGCTTAGACCCAATGAGACAGAAGGACGAAATGTCTGAGGTAGAATGAATAGGGCTAGCACGTGGTGGTGGCTTGCATGTAGAAGGCTAGAAAATGATGTCAAGAAGGGGTCCCAGGTTTCAGATGGGTGAAAGGAGGTGTCATCTTCTAGAACATGCTAGAGACGAGAAGAGCACATTTGGGGGGGATCATCCCAGCTCAGATTTGAGCAGGGGACCCCGAAGGCCCCTTCCAACTGGCCTCACGTGATTTGTTATCATCATATTTAGTTTCTACAACTCACAACTCCACAACTCACCTTCCAAAATCAAAATGCCTAAGCTGTGTCTTTTGCAAATGATTTGAATGTCCCACTAAGGTGAGTTCATTTCATTCGACTAAAACACACCCCAGGGCAATCAGGCCACGTAGGAGGTGGTGGGACCGTGGTAGCTGAAGCCAATCATGAGATCATGGATTGTAACTCCTTGCTATGCAGAAGTTAGTCCTGTGACAGAAGACGTAACACCTGGCCATAGCCAAACAGCCCCCGGCAAGGTCCAGTGAGGCCTGGGGCTGGGTGGGAAGACCCACAGAATGTGACATCTGCCCATGTCCCACAGTTGATGGACCTCCAGAGGGAGTGTATCATTTAGCAATTTCATGGATCACCCTGAGGCCTCTCATTGTCTCTTTTAAGCAGGAAATCAGGGAGTAGGGGATGAGGGGGGAGGTGGGGAAAAGCACCAAAGCTACCGTCACCATCCAAACAAGGGGAGGAAAGCTAATACTTATTAATTTCCTGCCACAATCCAGCCTCCTTCACATACGTGAGTCTCTCTGTGCCTGTTTCTTCCGCTGCAAAATGTGGACAATAGTATCCCCTTAATATGTGTTTGTTTGTGTGCATGAGGAACAAATGAGCTACTACTCTTAGAGCACCTAGAACCAGGCACAGCAGGACCAAACCAGCTTACTACGCATTTGCTTTCATCACGAGGACTGGCAGCATCATCGTCATCATCACCACCACCATGTCTCGTCCCAAATGGATTCATTTACATGCATTTTTGCAGATGAGGGAACTGAGGTCAGGAGCACACCAGTCAGCTGTGGTTCTATTATGCTGCAGTAACACACACACCCCCCCCCCAAGTTCAAGTGGCTGACAACTACCCAAGTAGTTGTAACATGCCCACTCATGTTACATCTGGCTATGGTGGATTCCATCTGAAATCCGGGCTTAAGGAGCAGCCCTTCTCTGAGATGTCACCATTCCCAGCGCAGAGGATAAAGAAAGACGAGGGGGACCAAGCTTTTGTCCATAAGGGACTCCTATGACTTCCTCTTCTACCTCATTGGCCAAACTCAGCCACCCGACAAACCTAATGTCAACAGGACAAGGAGGATATTCTTTCCCCAGGGATGACTCTATAAGAAAGGGCAGCAAGTATTTTAGCAATCACACAATGCACAACAAGGAGTTTCAATAGCTCACCCAGAGTCACACAGAGTTCAAAAAGCCAGGATTCAAACCCACGCCTGACTAATGCAAAAGTCTCTCTGTGGTGCTGCCTGGCCATACCTCCTTCTTCCCTTTCTCTTCCTGCTCCACCATTTATCAGAACTATGTCTTCAAATGGGGCGTCTGGCTTGTGAAGATCATAGAGCATGTGACTCTTGATCTCAGGTTCATGAGTTTGCCCAGAGTCGAGTCAGGACAGCCATGTCCAGGAGATAGCCCATTCTCTTCAAGCTGTAGGTGCCTCATTATCAGTTTCCTGAACTGTAAGATGGGATAAGCCAATGCATTTCAATTCATCAAGCATTTACTACAGGTCAAGACTTAAAATTTTGATTATCTTGATTCATTTCTTATGACTGTGTCAAGGAGTAAATTCACCCAGACCATCACTGTAAGTCAGCCCATTAGTATATGAGTTTATAGTTATTTCAGTCTATCCTTAGAATCCACCTAAAAAGTTGTGATCTCTCTCTCTCTCTCTCTCACACACACACACACACACACACACCACTACTTTTCTAAGATATGGAAATATATTTTTAAGTTCCCTTTCAGTATTGGATTCATAAAACAGATCCCATATCTTTCACTGATCAGTTATTTTTAACCTCTTCCTCAATAAAGCACAGTCTGAACAGCCAGTGTTTGAGCTAATTCTGTTCCAGAGGTCTCTAGGGTCAGGGAATTCATGCTAACCAGGAAAGCCTAGCCCCTTCTCTTTGCCAAAGGCATCTCCCAAGGCTCCCCTCTTCGCTCAGTCTTCAACTTTGAGGTCACAAAGGGCAAGTCAAGTCCCTCGTATCCTTCTTGGCCCTCAAATGTTTGAAGATATAGCCCCATGTCACCTCCACAGGAAAACTCTCCACTCCCTTTGACCATTCATTCTACATATGGCCTGGCTCCAGGACCCTTGCTGATCTGATCATTCCCTGGGCACCAGCTTCTTTGCCCCAACACAAGCAGAGGTAGAGTGACAGCAGCATCTTGACCATCCCCACATTTCTGGCATTGAGCGCAGGTGCAGCATATGGCAGGCTCTCAGAAACGCTTGTGTTGGGCTGAGTGGCAATGGGGCTGTCATTAGGACTGTCTCTACGACTGAGGTAAGGGCTATGGTTTTTCAAACTGGCTTTCCAGAGTTCAACAGCATCGTCACCTGAAGGTAAAATATGAAAAAGACAAAGACGGTCAAGGGACACAAGGAGGATGATAGGAGGAGGGGAAATGGCACAGATGCAGGGCAATGAGGGTGGAGAGGCACAGCAAATGACACTTCCCATTTGCCCCTGGGCTGCTTCTCACTAGAAACCCCTTCACTCTCCCTGAGACTCAGCATTAAGAAGTTTCCATTTCACTCACTGCCCAGTGGGCCCCTGAGGAAAGCCCCCCACCACCATCCACCTGCCAGGGCCAAACAATCCCATGGCCATAAGAGTCCCTCCGCCTCCTTTCTAAAGTGAGAGCTCAAGGCCAGTGGCAGCTCAGATGGCTCATGACCAATCACCAGCCTCACGGGAATGCGACCAACTCCTCCACAGCATCATTGGTGTTCTTATTCTGTTCCTTGACCCATTAAGTCATGCCCTCCAGCCTCCCTTGCCTCCTTGTGTTGGAGAGAAGAGTGTGTATCTCACATGCAAAGGGGGTGGTTCTGCTCTGACCAAAGGATTTCAAGATGAATGGGAGAAAATAGGGAATTAACAGAGAGGTTTTCAAAAACATAGTAGGGATTTTTTTAATGCGATCACATCCTTCATTGTCACTCAGGGCCCGTTGAAGGAGCAGTCCACCTGAGCATTAACCGGGTTACCAGAAGACAGAAGTTCCCCAGGGGGGCCTGCAATACAGTTTGGTCTATGCCCCACCTTCTCCATCCAAGTGCTCTGAAACGAGGCTGACCCGTCAGGTCCCTCCAGGTGGGTGTACAAAGTGACCCGAACAGGGGAGCAGAGAAAGGCTATGTTTCTCTCGGCTTTTCATCTGGGTTTCTTAGCGGATGGGAAAGAACTGCTTGCTCTCATTTTGAAACGGCTGCCGGGAGAGAACATGGACCAGGGGTGGGAGCAGGGCGGGGAGAAGGGTGGCCTCCACATGGCAGGGGCGCCAGGTCTCAGTCCCCTGTGCCCTTGGCCGGGTCAGCATACCGGGACAGAGTGTGTTAAGCGTAGGCTTTATTATTATTCAGGTGTGGTAGGACCAACAGACCAGCAGATGATTGTCATTGAAAAGGCAGTGTGTCACAGTTCCTTAGAAGAGGGGGCGTGCCATGCCGTGAGAGAGGTCCCCGTGGGGAGGCACCAGGGGCAGGCAGGAGGCAGAGGGAGTAAGGAGAAAATGTGGGCAACAGCCTTTGCTGGCAGCTGTGTGGGAAGGAAAGAACGAGGCAGGGCATGCAGGGCTCAAGCCTGGCTAATCGGAGCAATCTCAGGCCTCTGGGCCCTAGGGGCTGTCCCTTGCTGTCTGGTACCTGGCTCAGCGGTGATGAGGACAAGACGATAAGAGTATAAGAGCCCAGTGAGGGGGGTGGTAAGGGGCTCTGGATTGGCTGGTTTGAATATGAAAGGTATGCTCCCAGGTGAGTTGCTTACTCTCACTAGGAACTGGCTAACGCAGGCAAGGGCAGCGGCTCCAGGATTAACATGTCCCCAAGAAGTCAAAGCATCAGACTATAGGAAACAGAAGGCGTGGTTGTCACAGAGAGGCAGGTACTCTGAGGAAGCCTCTGAAATCAAATACGAGCTGATCAAAACCTTACTGAAAGCCCTCGGTTCGCCTGCTTTTTCACGGGACAATTTGCATTTCTCTCGTTTACCCTTTCCTTTCATCTCTCCCTAGCACGCAGACATCCGGTGGTGGGGAAGGCTAGGAAAACCCTGAAGTGGGCTTTTGTTGGCCTCGTGGCTCGCGTGGAAATCCTGTCTTATCTGCTGATGCCAGAATCCAATGGCAGAGCCGTGCCTGGGTCGGCCTCACTTGGCCGGCAGAGGTGACAATGAAAATTCAGCAGTGCAGCCTGAGCTGGACCCAGGAGCAGTGCTGTGCCATCCGGCCTGCACTAGCAGGGGGCTGGGAGCGAATGTGGGTGCCCGCAGAATGAGGCCCATCAGAGGGGGGTCTGGGGAATGCTTAGGGAAGGCATTGCCTTCCCCACTGTGCTGCTGGAAAGATCGTAGAGGCCCTTGTCCGCTCCAGAGAAAAACAGGCCATCATTTCGTCTCCCCCCACCCTCCCCAGCCCCTCCCAGTGGGTGCCAGATGGGCCCTGATGGATGTCCTCCCATTATCAGCCATCCCCTGCTGCGAGCAAACCTCAACCCGTTCTGTTCTTCGGTTAATCCCGGTGTCCCTAGGTGTGATGATTTAACTGCTTCCTCTGACAAACAAGTTCATGGGAATGTAAGAATTTCAGCGACAACATTGGAAACATCTGTGGATAAACACAGATGCAGGAAGTACATCCCGATGGAGAGAAGCACAGACGTGGTGAACGTGAAGAGAAAGGGCGCCCAAGGGGGCCTAGCACAGATGTCCCCCGCCGGGAGCTGGGCTGTCTCAGGTAACCACACCTGCGCCTAAACATAACCCAGTTTTGATGCTCAGCTCAGCATAGAACTACTCTCCACCACCGTGTGTTTTCTGGGGAGGCATTTGGAGATCAAATCATTCACTTGTCGTCCTTTGATCCATAATCCCCAGTCCACCCCCTGTGGTTTCCCCATCCAAAGGAGGCCCAGGGTGGCTGAGGGACATTGCATTTAGAAAGAACAACCCACAAATCCTCCTCCTCCTTCTCGTCAGAGTCACTGTGGAAGCAGCCATCGCTGTCACGGGAATATCAGGGGACCTGGGTGAAAATGTATGCTATTCTCAGACCTCCAAACTTTTGCACACACTGTGTTCTCTGCCAGGCATGCCCTTTTTCACATCTTGACCGGCCTGGCCCCTCTTGACTGTGCAAGCCCTATTCCGTTTTCATACCCAGCTAAAACGTACCGTCTGTGTGAGACGGCCTTCCCTGCCTAGCCCCCAGCCGGTCACTGGGGCCCCTAAGGACTTGTCCATGCTCCTAGGCCCTCTCAGTCCATCTCTGTTATGGTACATGTGCCGCCGTCTCTTCTGCTAGGCTGCGTGAGCTGTCTTGGTTACCCTACATCCCTAGAGCCTTTCCTCCGCACACCGAATACCTTACCTCAATTGCCATGTATTGCGCCTGTGGGCGGAGACAGAGAAAACCGTAACCATCAGTGTTATGTGTGTGTGAAGGGACGTGGGGTAGTAAAGAGTGACTTAACCCCTCTGTGCTTCTGTTTCCACAGGGGTAAAGTAGGTGTGGTGAGGACAATACCATGCCCATGTCATGGAGGAGGTTACCAGAGTTAAAGGGGTTAAAACAGGCACATCTCAGTTTACCGCTCTTTTAGACATTGCGTTATTTACAAATCGGAGGCCTGTGGCAACCCTGCCTTGAGCACGTCTCTCGGCGCCATTTTTTCCAACAGCACTGGCTCACTGCGTGGCTCTGGGTCGCGTTTTGGCAATGCTCAGAATATTTCAAACTTTTTCATTATTATTTATTAGGTTTGGTGTGGTGATCGGTGATCTTGCGGAAAGCTCGGATGATGGGTAGCATTTTTTAGCAATAAAGCATTTTTTAATTAAGGTATATACATTTAAAAAACATTTTTTAAGGATTTTATTTTTAAGCAATCTCCACACCCAGCGTGGGGCTCGAACTCACAAGAGTTGCACGTTCCACTGCCTGAGCCGGCCAGGTGCCCCAACTTATATGCATTAGTTTTTAGACATAATGCTTTTGCACACTTAATAGGCCACAGTATAGTGTAAACGTAACTTATACATGCACTAAAAAAACAAAAAAATTCATTAGACTCACTTTATTGCGATATTCTCCTTATTGCGGTGGTCTGGAACCGAATCTGCAGTATCTCCAGGGTATACCTGTATACATAAAGCACTTAAGTCCGTGTCTGGAACTGGCACCTAATAAGTGTTCAGCGGATGTTAACTGTCTTTGTCTTAGAGGGACAAGTGAGACTTAAGTGCGCCTACTTTGACGCCTTCACATATGAGTAGGGGTACAGTAATGTTACCTTAAAAATATAAGGCTCATTTGCGGATCATTTCCGTAATTGTTTTTTTCAAACCAGAGTGTGCCCTCACCTCCCACTTTTCTCCAATGGTGAAATGACCAAAAGTGGGATGGGGGGGGGGGTGTGAGGGTGAAAGTAAAAACAGATTCAGAATAATGGAAAAGCTGTTTGGTCCGTCCCTGAACTGTAGAGACTGTGTAGAACAGGACACAGAATGAGATAAGAAAGACCCAGGTTGGAGCTCCCCTATTAATCCCTGCTCTGTAACCCCATGTATGTTGTGTCTTCGAAAGTTTCTTCAGGCTCCAGGCTCTGGGCTAGCAGCACAGAGCCCGACGCGGGGCTCGAACTCACAGACCGTGAGATCGTGACCCGAGCCGAAGTCGGACGCTCAACCGACTGAGTCACCCAGGCGCCCCCAAACTTTTTTTAAAGAAAGGAAAGAACACCCAAAACAAACCAAAACCCACCTTGACCTGGACTAAGAAGTGTTTTCACATTATTTACAAAGTTATTCTTATTTTTATAATAAAAATATGTACGCCATTTTTATCATATTTCGCATATATAAATATATATGCATAGTTATATGTGTCATAAATATGTATACATGACGGTTTCCGTGATGGTTTCTCACAAGTACATCATTTTAAATGGAAATCCTAGGGGCGCCTGGGTGGCTCGGTCGGTTAAGCGTCCGACTTCGGCTCAGGTCATGATCTCACGGTCCGTGAGTTCGAGCCCCGCGTCGGGCTCTGTGCTGACAGCTCAGAGCCTGGAGCCTGTTTCGGATTCTGTGTCTCCCTCTCTCTCTGCCCCTCCCCTGTTCATGCTCTGTCTCTCTCTGTCTCAAAAATAAATAAACGTTAAAAAAATGAATAAATAAATAAAAATAAATGGAAATCCTAGGTGTGCCTGGGTGGCTCAGTTGGTTTCACGTCCGACCTCAGCTCAGGTCCTGATCTCATGGTTTGTGGGTTCGAGCCCCCCATCCGGCTCTGTGCTGACAGCTCAGACATTTTGTCTCCCTCTCTATCTGCCCCTCCGCCACTCACCCGGTCTCTGTCTCTCTCTCTCTCAAAAATAAATAAACATTAAGAAAATTTTAATAATAAATACATAGAAATTCTAACTCTGAGTATCAGCAAAACCCTGGACTCATTTCCCAGGAGGTGATCCATTCCGAAGAGCTGGTGCCCTATGAGCAGACTTCCCCAGGATGTTCCATCCCTACCCCCCCAGTCCCCGCCCCCACCAGAAGCCTTAGCAGAGAGCAACCAGTTCCTTAAGGACTCAGGTTTTGAATCTTCACTCTTTTGGATCTCGCTCTGCTCAGCCTTTTTTGCGGTTCTTTTGTGCTGGCCGGATTCAGAGGGGTGGGACGGGACTACGAGAGACCAGGTCGGTGGGTGCCACAGAGGCACCTCCTTTTGAATCGCGCCTGCTACCAACAGGCTCACGGGGTTTCTCACCTCATTTCTCAGGAATCCTCTCCAAACCCCGTGAAGTAGCTGGAGAGGCAGGGTGCAATTAGCCCAGACCGGGATTTATAGTTGGGGGAAAAGGAAGGGACCATCACTCTGTCACCATTAGCAGCAAAGAAAGGACTCTCCTGCCGGCCTTTCAAATATCAGATCCCACAGCCGGGTCCTGGGAGCCACCAGGCTTCCCCTGCTGCCCACTTGGATTATTCATGCAGAACTGGAGCCCCCTACTCAGGACCCCGTGCCTCTGAGGCTACCTCAGATTCTAGTGTCGTGTGACTTCCCAATCATCTGAGACAAAAAGTCTTTTGATCTTTCAGAATCGAAACAAGGTCAACCACATTTTGAGGTCCCCAGAGCAGACAGTAGTGCGTGTCTCTGAGATTTTGCACGTTCGAGGATGTTTTATTTGGGAGGTTCTGAGCCCGCGAGGAGTTCTTTTTTTTTTGGAAAATGTCTCCCAGCCAGGAGGCCGTAGGGACTGTGGCTACAAGTCTCTCTTGCGAGTGTTGAAATCGCGGTAAAATGTATGTAACATGAAATTCACCGCTTTAAGCATTTTAGTTGTTCAGTGGCGTTCACATCGTTGTGCAACTGCTGGTGCCATCTATCTCCAGAACTCTTCCATCCTGCCAAACTGAAGCTTCGTCCCCATTCGACTCCAACTCCCCATTCCTCCCTGACCCTGGCAACCACCATTCTATTTTCAGTCCCTATGAATTGGACTCCTCCGGGTACCCTGTATGAGTGAATTGCACAGTGTCTGTTCTTTCGCAATCGGTTTGTTTCACTTAACGCAATGTTCTCCAGGTGCTTCCATATGGTAGCCTGTGTCAGAATTTCTTTCCCTTTAAGGCTAAATAGTATTCCATTGTATGGATATACCACATTCATATATTGATAGACATTTGTGTTGCTTCTCTTGCAATTTTATTTATTTTTTTAATGTTTATTTATTTTTGAGAGAGAGAGAGAGTATGAGCAGGGGAGGGGCAGAGAGAGACAGAGAGACAGAGAATCTGAAGCAGACTCCCGACTGTCAGCACAGAGCCCAATGCAGGGCTCAAACCCACGAACCGTGAGATCATGACCTGAGCCGTAGTCAAGACACCCAACCGACCGAGCCACCCAGGTGCCCCTATTTCTTTATTTTAAGAGAGAGACAGAGAGAGTGAGCAGGGCAGAGACAGAGAGAGAGAGAGAGAGAGAGAGAGAATCCCAAGCAGGCTCCAAGCTGTCAGCACAGAGCCCGCCATGGGGCTCGATCCCACAAATTGTGAGATCGTGACCTGAGCCGAAATCAAGAGTCAGACGCTTAACTGACTGAGCCACTCAGGTGCCCCTTCTCTTGCAATTTTAAATCAGGTATTTCCCATTGGCTTTATTTCCTTTCAAATGAAAATTTGGTTCCTTTTGTTCCAATAGCACTTAATACAAGGCTAAAACCTACAGACCCATTGGGAAGTTTGGTTTTTTTTTTTTTTTGTCTTTCTAAGTTTGTTTATTTATTTTGAGAGAGAGAGAGAGACAGGCAGAATTCCAAGCTGACAGCGTGGAGCCTGATGTGGGGCTCGAACCCACAAACCATGAGATCAGGCTCTGAGCTGCAACCAAGGGCCAGACGCTTAACCGACCGGGCCACCCAGGCGCCCCTCTTGGAAGGTCTTCAAATAATTGAGATGTGAGAAAAGTCTGGCCAAGGATGTGCATGACTGAGACAGGAGGGGCGGGGCTGATGTGAGAGGAATTTGAAGATTGGGCAGTTAGCTGAGTGTGGAAATGGGGAAGAGGACAGAATCCCACATGGCTCGTCTGTGGGTATAAGGAACCAGACATCCTAGTTGATTCCAAGTGAGTAGAAAGAGGATTAAGCAGGGTCCCCATAAGCCTCTATACTAAGTATATGCTCCATAGAGCATACTGATCCCAGGGCTTCTGGATAAAATCAAGGAACTCGATTTTGCGGCTTTCATTTGGGCTGCTGAGCGTCTAAGACCTTTTTCTCCGTGGTATTTCCTACTTGATATTTCTCCGGTTTGCACAATGGGTAGAAATTGCCAGATAGAGAGACCTGAGTGTCAGGTGCTTACAGTAGTGATTCTCTGTTCTGTATATGACACGTTACTTCCTGTCTTCAAATTCATCAGGATCCCCCGTTTACTTCATACACAATTATTCGCGGTACAACACAGCAGAGAATTTTCAGCTTTTATAAAGAAAGTGTTCTGTGGACAGAGGCTTGACTGCAAAGCCAATGAAGCTGAATCTTCAGGGTTCCTCACTTACTCGAGCCCTTTCCAACGTCCTGAAAGAAGCCCTAGCGGTGTTGTATTATTATTATTTTTAATGAGGGTGTCCAGCTTTTATCAACTTTATACCCTTCAAAAGCTAGACTTGCCCTGTCTATGAGTCAGGACCGAGCTGGAAAGCCAGGAGCCTGAGACACCTTTTCTCAAAGATTTCAAAAGGTTGTTTTCCATCTGACACATGGGGAAAACATTTGCCATCAAGTCAGTGGTTCTATCTCCTACCACCTCCCCCCACCACCGCCCCCCCCCCCGGGAACACACCCTCTACACTCCCATTTCCCTTTCCAAATCTTTCCCACTGTTTATAGAACATTTTTGAAAAGAGATTTGCTCGGCAAAAATGAAAAACCACCGTGACTCTGTTGTTGGATTTTTCAATTTAGCTCCATTTTTCCTAAAATCACCTCAATTCTGGTCGTCCTCCTGCCCTGGCCTGGGAAACTGGGTTGGGAGTCAGCCCCGGTGCCTGCTCTCAGCCTCGTCCTTTGCACGCATGCATGCATCACCCTGGCAGGGGCCACACGCGTGCTGCTCTCAATCCATGCACAGAAGGATAAATCAAAGCATTCTGTGCAGAGAGAAATTGGGTCCTGAGCAGCCAGTCAATGGATCATCCACGTGAATTTTTAATGTCCTTTTCTCCCTTTTAACACCACCCTTCTACCCAGACACCCTCCCATCCTTGGAACAATGGGAAACAAAAGCTCCTTTCCTCTTGGCCCTGTTAGCTGCCTCCCAGCAGTGGGGCTCTAAAGGAGCCAGTGCGGAGAGCAGCTGGCGGGGGGGGGGGGGGGGGGGGGGGGGGGGGGGGGGTCAAGTGCTAGGACAGACGGGGGAGGCATAGAAAGCCACCTCTCCTTGCCACCCCAGGCGGCGAAGGCTGGATTTTGGTGACGGATCACTGTAACCACCACCTTCAGAGAGGAAGAAAGGCAAACAATAAAAATCTGTATTTTCAATGAATAAAACACGACCAGATTCACTTGGGAAAGAGGAAATAATGAGTGGGTTTGTAAAGTGAGGCTCTTCTCTCGCACTGCTCTCTGAAATTGCTCCGAGTTGCCCCAGTGATACGAGGCCCTGGTGCTGATTTTCAGAGTTAGGGTTGTATCACCCTAGGGTCAACTCCCAGAGAGCCCAAAAGCCATCTGGAAAAGGACTTTGTACTTCTCTGTATCCAAAAGTTGAACAGATATGAGGAGGAAGAAAGGGGCCCCTTGTCCCAACTCGTCCCTCAAATCAAAATCTCCTGATCTCTACACACTTCCCCGTCGAAGACTCCCTGGAAAAGGGGAGGAGCTTAGAGGGCCCTACTTTGTCATGTACCATCAATAAAGTGCACTGTACCCAGCCATCCCCCAAATTAAACAGATACGGTCTTTCATAGGAAAAAAACCAACAACACTCAACTATGTTTTATAACTTTGAAATGTTTAATTAAAATATAAGATACATAACAGGCACAAGTCATAAATATACAGTTTGATAGGTATTCACAAAATTCATACACCAAAGAAACCAGACTAGTATACAGAAATGCAACCAAGGAAGAGAACCCAGAACTCTTCCCCCAGGCCCTTTCCTACTCACTTCCTCCCTCCGTACCACCCAAGGTAACCATGATCCTAATATCACAGACTCGTTTTGCCTCTTTTTAAATTTTATCTAAATGAATCCACATGTTGGGGCGCCTGGGTGGCTCCGTTGGTTGAGTGTCCGACTTCGGCTCAGGTCATGATCCTGTAGTTCGTGAGGTCGAGCTCCACGTCCAGCTCTGTGCTGACAGCTCAGAGCCTGGAGCCTGCTTTGGATTCTGTGTCTCCCTCTGTCTCTGCCCCTCCCCTACTCATGCTCTCTCTCTCTTTCTCTCTCTCAATAAATAAACATTAAAAAATTTAAATTTTTTAATTTAAAAAAATTTAAATTTTAAATTTAAATGGATCCATGTGGTGTGAATTCTCTTATATTTGGTGTATTTTACTCACTTTTTTTTTTTACTCACATTTTTTATGAGATTCCTGCATGATTTGCATGTAACAGTAGTTTGTCTATTTTCATGGGTATAATATAGTATTCCAGTGAATGACCAAACCTCTTATTTTTTCATTCTACCACTGGTGGAAATTTGAATCATTTCAAGTCCTGCTCTTTTGTAATATCAACTCTCTAAGCCCCAAAGGGGCTGACTCTTTCCTTCTTTTTCTCTGATTTTGATTCTCACCCCACATGTAGAAGGCCAAAGTACCTATAGACTAAGGAAATTGAAAAAATAATAATAGTAACATAGAGATTTCTTCTTACAGAAATTTCAGTTGAGTCATTTGAATCAACTCTCCCCATGAAAACAACCGACATTCTAGATTAAATATTAAAAGCATCTCCTTGGGTCGCCTGGGTGGCTCAGTCAGTTCAGCTCGGGTCATGATCTCACGGTCCGTGAGTTCAAGCCCCGCATCGGGCTCTGTGCTGACAGCTCAGAGCCCAGAGCCTGCTTGGGATTCTGTGTCTCCCTCTCTCCCTGCCCCTCCCCTGCTCATGCCCTGTCTCCCTCTGTCTCAAAAATAAATAAAAACATTAAAAAAAAAATAAACAAAATAAAAGTATCTCCTTAACAACATGAGATAACTAACAAAATAGTAAGGAAGTACCAGGCCAAAGCCTACGGCAAAAGGGAAACTCAGAAGCAAACAGGAGGGTTGAAGCTGCTTCTGCCCTAGGTCCTTTACCAAACTGGGCATGCCTGGGCTTCAGCTTCAGCAGCTTTGTGGGACCGGCATCCACAAGTCAAGACCCCCTGTGCTGACCCAAAGTGGGAAGTCGAATACCTTCTGGTATTAGAATTACCAAAATTTTACCAGAATCTAAGGATACTTTCTCCACAGAAGTTGGGACTTTAAATGCCTACAGCCCCTGGATAAAGAGAAACCAGAAATAAAACTAGTTGCATTTTCCACCTCTCAAAAACTGCAGGTAAGGTTGCCTTGGTGCTAAGCAGAGCGGAGGAAAAAAGAAAAGGAAAACAATAACTGTCTTAAGAAGTGGTGGTTACAAGCTGACTCTTATACGGACGTGCATGATGGCTTCATGTTGCCTGGGTGGTACAGAAAACCTCATACCATGAGTTTATTTTAATATCGTCCCACAGTGGGAGTGCCTGGGGTGCCTCCCTGGGAGAATCAACCACAAATCCTTTCATGGATAAATGTTTTCTCAACATAGGTCCATAAACACTTTTATAAGGACAATGAGCAGTACACAGTCAAAAATAACCAAGCACACAAGGAAACAAAACACCATACAAACAAAACAAAACATCATAAACGAAAAACAATCAAAACAATAAACAGAACAAATAGGCCTTCAATATTTAGATACTGGAATTGTCAGGCAAAGATTATCAGACAACTATGCTCCCTGTGTTTAAAGAAATAAAATAGGCTTGCAAACATCTGCAGTCAGCAAGAATCTATAAAAACTGACCCAGCATATTGCGACTTCTAGCAATACAAAACGATGTCCAAAAATTTAAATCCCTTTGGTAGGTTTAATGGCAGATTAACACAACTGAAGAGACTAGGTTAGATTTTCATAAAATCTAAGACACAATAAGATACATCATTATGTCATGAACATTAAGAAATAAAAACAGGGGCGCCTGGGTGGCGCAGTCGGTTAAGCGTCCGACTTCAGCCAGGTCACGATCTCGCGGTCCGTGAGTGCGAGCCCCGCGTCAGGCTCTGGGCTGATGGCTCGGAGCCTGGAGCCTGTTTCCGATTCTGTGTCTCCCTCTCTCTCTGCCCCTCCCCCGTTCATGCTCTGTCTCTGTCTGTCCCAAAAATAAATAAAAAACGTTGAAAAAAAAAATTTAAAAAAAAAAAAAAAAAAAAAGAAATAAAAACAAATGTCTGCAATTAAACTATCTCATAATCTTTTCTTCTCTCAGAATTTTTAATTTACATTTGCTGAAAGAGCTTAGACATTAAAAAAAAAAAACCCTATACTGAAATATCATATTCGTGCAAGCATAAAAAGGAAAACATGGTTGAACGAAGCTGGTTAAAAATGTTCCTAGGAATTCTCTGCAGCCACAGTCTGATTCTTCTGGGTCATTTTAACTCAGTTTTCGACTGTGTTTTTCTCAAGCTTATGATACAGCATTTCTTAGAAAGTGCCCCGTGATCATTTACAGGATCTGCTCCCAACCCCTTACGACCCATTCTGCAAGTTGTGATTCTGGTGCTTTCGTGACCTTACCAGAAACAATCAGTGTGTAAAGTATTTTCCATTGAAATTCAGTTCCATGGAAAGACTTTAGACGATGCCTGGGACTCATATTTCCTCCTTCCTCAGACTGTCCTTTTTTGTTGATTGGAACATTAAAGACTTGCGGTGGTCCAGTCGGTGCCACCACGAGTAACAACCACGTTCACACCTAGTGGCAGTGACTAAACACCATCAACTGTAACACACAATCCTATGTCAGGATGTTAAAATGGGAAGGAAAAAAAAAAACCCATGGGTCCTAAAGTGGATAAAATATGGTAGATGAGGACCTGCTCGTGAATTTCTGGTGTCTCCTATTCTACTGCAGCCAGTCGGTGGGCCTTTGAGACCCTTTTGTCTTATGACCCCCTCCTCCCCGTTCTCACCTCCTCCTCTCTTCCTTGGGGCCTGGGCTGAGGCTCAAGTGCTCTGGTTCTCGATGAGGAGAAGCCGTGCCCACCTGTGCGGTAGAAACCCCGCCCTCCCGCCCCCTCCTCACTCTCCCCTCCTTCCTCTCCCCATCTCCCCTCCTGCTCC
Organism: Neofelis nebulosa; assembly: GCF_028018385.1. Taxonomy (NCBI): domain Eukaryota; kingdom Metazoa; phylum Chordata; class Mammalia; order Carnivora; family Felidae; genus Neofelis; species Neofelis nebulosa. The sequence goes on along the minus strand of NC_080794.1, from coordinate 459,855 downwards.
TCTTGTCTTGGCTCCCAGCCATCTGGGCTCCCTGCTGTTGCCACTGCCTGAGCCTTATCCTCTTACTCCCAGTAGACGATGCTCACTTTCCATTTTCTCCGTCAGCAGTCATGCCTCCTAACCCAAGCCAGTACCTTCCCCGGGTCCCCGTGAGTCTGCCCGTGTTGGCACACATCTGGGTGCCAGGAGGCACTCAGACTCCTCCAGGCGCCAGGCCCCCCTCAGGTACTTGTTGGTTGAATACCTTGTGAAGCTTCGCTAGCTCCTTAGTGCTGAAGAGTTGACGCATAGACGAGCATTGTATCAAGTGGCAGTCAGGAACCGAGTGGCTATCGGCCAACAAATATTTCTTAAATTTCTGCGCTCGGGCCCTGTGTGCAGAGCATCTAAAGAGACCCTCCAGAGCTGAATCACCTGGTCCCGGTCTTCTAGGAATGTTCAGCAGAATGCACCCCCGACAGTGAGTACAGTGCACGATGGCTTTAATGGGCTTTCAAAGTCCTTGGACAGTGCATGAAATAGCACATTCAAATTTTAATAATGTGTTTGGTAGATCTTATAGAAACAATACATAATGGCACTTCAAGTGTATTTTTTCCCCTCTTACAACTGATTCAGGCTTTAATTTTTTTCTTTAATTTTTTTTAAATTTATTTTTGAGAGAGAGAGAGAGAGAGAAAGAGACACAGTGCCTGAGCAGGGGAGGGGCAGAGAAAGAGGGAAACACAGAATCCGAAGCAGGCTCCAGGCTCTGAGCTATCAGCACAGAGTCTGACGAGGGGCTCGAACTCGTGAACCGCGAGATCATGACCTGAGACGAAGTCTGCCGCTTAACCAACTGAGCCACCCAGGCACCCCCAAGCTTCAATTTTCTACATAGGACAGTTACCTTATCTTATTACAGACCCCGTGGAAATAGGATCCTGGACAAGACTGCTTTGTGTAGAATTATGTAAAATGTCTATCATAAACGTTCAGAAATTTGCTCTTACGTATGACTTACACATTGTTTCTCGCATTCATAACTGAGTCGACAGAAGCATGGTTTTTCCATGGGCCAGTCTTTTCAGAAACAGAACATTTGTTTGCAAGATCTCCCTCTCCAGCTGCCACAAGCCCGAGGCCATTTTCTCAGCCATGAACTCATTTGGGGTTTGACGGAGTCACATGAACGAATGATTTAAGGTCGATATTTTAGTTTTTTTGCTCTTGCTGTAACACCTCACCTCAAACCTGGTGGCTTAAACAACATAAATGTACTACCTTACATTTCTGATGGCCAGAAGCCTGACACAGTTCTTACCAGGCTAAAATCAAGGTGATGACGGGGGCGCGTTTGTTCTGGAGGCGCTAGGGAAAAGTCGATTTCCCTGCCTTTTCCAGATTCTAAAGGTCCCTGTACTTCTTTGCCCACCACCCCTTTCAGCCTTCTTCAAAGCCAGCAATGTTGTATCTCTGATCATCTTCCACAGTTACAGCCCCCTGTGACTCTCCTCCACCTTCAGGGACGCTCACCTTGCATCCAACCAGACAGGGCAAGACAATCCCCCTATCTGAAGGTCAGTTTATTAGCAGTTTCTTCCACGAAACAGAATGCATTCACAGGCTCTGGAGATTAGGATGTGGCTATCACGGGCGGTGGGGGGGGGGGGGGGGGGGAGGGGCGGGGGGGCGTCATTCTGCTTCCCTCAGTCTGGATAACGTGAGAAGTGTTATCCAGAAGATCAAGGACCAAGAAGAAGGAGAGCATCCACCCGACCCAAGCACACACAGAGGAAAGAGCTGTGACAGAATCCTCAGGGTGTCTCTGCTGAACATCAAGGACCCATTAGCGGCAAGAGTTGGCTTGTCGCTGCAGTGACCTAAATTTGTGACAAGCGTGTCCAGACCCTCTTGCTCCCCAAGAATGTCGCTGTCGCCGGCAGATGCGCCGGCACAGCCTCATACTCCCAACACGGTTTAAAAGGCGGAGAGTTCCCCGTGGTTCTCAAAGGGGATCAATATTAGGACTGGAGAGACTCTTTGAAACTGCAAAGGTTGAAAAGTTGACAAGCTCTCCTTTATCCTTCAAATTCTGCTCAGATTGAGCAACTTACCCAAGATGTGTCCATGCCCCCCTATCCATCGTGGAGGGAACATGGCACCCGTGTTTTGTACTCTGCATTAAGCAGGGCAGAGTCGCAGAGAAGACGATAGGCTTCTGCCAGTTTAAGGAAAGAAGGATCTATCTGTTTAGGGTTTCTAGCGGTTTACAGGCTCAGCGGGAGAGCCGAGGAAACAGACCAGGAGCCAAGCTTCTAGGCCCGACACCCAAAGCCAGACTGCAGAACTGGCCACCAAAGTTGCTACAGCTGCTGCGGCCCCTGGGGGACCGCTCCCTGGGCCGGGAATCCGCCACCAGAGCTGCAGGCTCCGGAAGTGTCGCGAGGAAGCCGCCTCCACGAAATCAAGAAGCTGTGCCACAGCTGCCGAACGTAGAACCGCGATCTTGGCCACTGTAATCTCACATCCCCACACCAGGGGCCTCGTGTCCAGCCTCCCGCCTCACTTAGCTCAGCTCCGAAGTCAGGTGTTCCAGGAGGGAAGTGGCTCGGCAGACCCCCACCTCATCTGGAGGTCAGGCCGGGAGAAGGCAGGGCTGAAGGAGAGCTCCCAGGAGAGCGTTGGGAGCGATGGGGCGTCATTAGCCCATGGCGCCGATCGTCACCATCAGTGACGGGGTGGACCAGACTCAGTACCGGAAGCCTCAGGAGGACCTCCACGGGAGGCGATCCCCCTTCATGACGACCATCAGAATCATCAGCCTGCAAAGTCCTCTGCTTCTGCGTCACATCTTTCCTTTTTAGCAACATTTCCTAAGCTCGCGTTGGCCTGGTGTTTGGGTTGGCTCCTGTTTTAGCTGAACCAGTTCACTTTTTCCGGCTTCGCGGCGGCCCCGACGATCTACGTACATATTTTGCCTGCGTATGGCTATCTTTTCCTTTTTTTCCTTGAGGGAAAATATATCAGCATGGAGTCCATGGATTTCATCCAGACAAAACAGCACAGCAGAATGGCCACCCCCGGCAGAGCTCTCCGGTTGACTCGTGGGAATTGGGAATTAATGACCAAATGTAAACAGTGGAGGGGTGCCAACTGAGGGCCTCTTCTAGCAAAGAGTCTCCTGTGGCACGTGAAAAAAAGAGGCTGGGAAAAGCCCAGCTGCGGGCGCCCTGCCCTTCCCTGCCGCCAGCTGAGCTGCCGTTATCTCCCAGGGTGCGGCGATGCGCGCTTTTTTAGAGACGACCTTCCCTTGGTTGCTTTTCTAACGGCCTCCTTGGGTGGAGGGTCACCTGTGAGGTACGGGCTTCCTCCGTCGGTCAGGGCTAAGGCCTAGTTGCCGTGTTGCACAGGTGTTCCCCAACCGGTCACCGCGTGGTCAGTACCAACGAGAGAAGGCACACGGGTGTTCCGCACGTGCGACAGCAAGCCCGCAGCCGACCTCGCCCGACCCGGATCAAAGCCTAGATGATAGAGACGACAGATACGGAGAGCTAATGGATGATAGATCTAGACGGGTGCGATAGAGATCTGACAAAGGGAGATGATGACGACGGTGACAGACAGACATCAAGATGCGAAGATATCACAGCACCTGTTGCCCGGGGAGTCCGAACGATCACACTCAAGCTCCCTGCCAGGCCTCTCCCTCTCCCTCCGGCTCCTTGTAGGAGCTTCCGCTCAGAAGCTGCCGGAGGCATCGGGGGCCTCGCAGGGACGCCGCGGCCGTGTCCCTCCCCCAGCTGTGGACAGTGTCCCGTGCAGAAGCGGAGTGCCGCTTTTCCCGAGTCTGCAACGCCTTCTCATCCGAGCCCCGAAGCAAGGTGGCGTGCTCCCAGAGTCACGCAAAGAGCTTCCTGAAAGCGACCCACTCCACTCTGCCTGTGGCCCCTCTCCGCCACGGCTCCGTCTGGGCCCCCGGCCCACGTGAGCGCTCAGCCGGGTGTGTCCCCGAGCCCCTCTCTGCCAGGGCTCCTCCGGCCTGCCACCTGCAGGTGTGTGCGCAAGGGGGCTCTGTCCGTGGAGCCGGAAAGCACAGGTTAGGCTGAGCCAGAGGCCCCGCCATGTGCTCAGAGGGAGGACCCTACAAGGTCAGAGACTCCGGGCAGGCTGGGGGAGCTGGCAAGGAGCAGGTGTGGAGGGGCTGGCGGAGGAGCTCGCCTTAGGCTGCAACGTTCAGTCTGCAACCCTGCCAGACGACATTGCCACACTCCTCCGTTCTGTTCTAAAGGCCAGAGGAGACCCGCGTCTGGTCCCAAGACCGTGGCAGACGGCGGCTCGGGTACAGACTCTGAGCTCGGCCGCAGACCCAAGCAGGTCAGGAGTAGTTCCAGGACCAGTTTCCCCCCACTTCAGCCGGGAGGAAGGGACCAGCCCAGGAGACGCTGACCCTGAGCAGTGTTTACAGACGGTTGAGTGCAGTCTCCTTCCAGGTATTTTCTTGACGAGAGGACGGGGAAGGAAAGGCAGGATGCAGATAGAAATATTTGCTTTGGCCATTTGGGTTTTCGTATTTTTCTGGAAGGTGGAGTCGACTACAGGGCCCAGCATAAGTCCCAAGTGTGGTCTGAGTACACGAACCCAGGAAACAGTCTACATCTGATGGAGTTGCCATAATATGTCCTGTTCTGGTCACTGGCAGGGACCCAGGACAGACCAAACCGTCCTCGCGTGCACAGCTCTCCGGACCCAACCCGTGGATCTGGTTCCGCCCACGCTCCATCTACACCCTGTTGGCCACGAAGTCGAGAGGGTTCAAGCTGCCCCGTGGCAGCAAAACCTTAACAACAGGCCCGCGTGGAATGGAAGATGCTTTCTAAATGCGACAAACTGCCAGCCGCGAGTAAACTCTTAGTGCCAACGGTCAGGAAAAACACACAGAATGTTTAAGCAAACATCTCTCGAGTCCTTTTGGTTGGCTTCTGCTGTTTGTTCCGTGAGGCCACTCGGAGACTGGGCCCAAAGTCACAAAGAGCTAGTGACCTACACTTTGGATAAAGCCCCATGATTCTGTTTTCCAAGCCCAAGTCTAGAACTTGCAAAAGAACCCACTCCACTTGGCATTGGGCCTTCCAGGTGTCCTTCAAGGAGTAACACTCAACCCTGACTGCTTTGAGTTTTCAAGGATTTTTTCTGGAGGGAGAGTACGGGGAGGGCTGCCTTAGGCACAAAGTTTTCGTATCCACCTAAACCAGCCCATCGTTACATTTCAATAGATGGTGTAAGTCGTCTTGATGCTTGGGCCTCTTTAAAGCTATTGCACAGGGGCGCCTGGGTGGCTCAGCCGGTTAAGCGTCCGACTTCAGCTCAGGTCTCGATCTCACGGTCCGTGAGTTCGAGCCCTGAGTCGGGCTCTGGGCTGATGGCTCAGAGCCTGGAGCCCGCTTCCTATTCTGTGTCTCCCTCTCTCTCTGCCCCTCCCCCGTTCATGCTCTGTCTCTCTCTGTCCCAAAAATAAATAAACGTTAAAAAAAAAATTTTTTAAAAATAATAAAGCTATTGCACATTTGTGTTAGGAAGGGGAAAAAAATCAACTATTATTTCAGGCCACACAAAATTACCTTTAAAGTCAGAACAAGCCTCGTTCTAGACTGCCAGAACGTTCTCTCTTCTCCGCATGCTTTTAGTTCTACATACCTAGAACTATTTTGGGGGTGGGGGAGCTCTGTTATGTGCTGCCTGGAATTGCACTTTGCAGTGACAGCCAAGCAGCCCTTTTATTCTAACTTGTTACTCCTCAAGAAAGGGGTCTTTCATCACGGGAAAGACCCGGAACCGGGAAAACGCTCTCTCCCCTGTGGCCATGCTGTTAAATAATGATCTCGTGTAACTTAAGTAAAAACAGACCGGCTGCTTTTCTGAGGCAAATCCCCACCCCACACGCAGCCTGAGCCCCCAGCAGACCCAGGAAGGCTGCGAGCGGACAGAGCCTGCGGAGGCCACGGGCTTTGTGCAAATGGCCTCCCACACCCACCAGAGCCACCCCGGCGCATTTTTGATGACACCACGGAACCGCGACGGCAGAGCCTCTTTTAAATCACACGTCTGGTTGCATTTAATAGCTCAGGAGGCCGAGAGCCATGCAATGCAGCTGTTTCGAAAGCAGCAAGAAGATGGGCTCATACTCAGGGCTCGCTGCCAGCAGCCCCAGATAATGAATCTGCCACCTGCCCCCGTGGCCAAACAGAAACGTGAGCCTGTGCGCCCAAGATCCGTGTTCTTTGTTTTCACTCGTGTGCGTTTTCTAAATCTTCCATCACAACCATGCCTTACTTTTCCCTTCACCCCCGACTCTGCCCACGTCCTGGGCCGTGTGGAGGTGAGGCTGCTGGGGACCCTAGAGTGGGCCGCCCCGTGGGGACAGACGGCACGTACCGACCGAGTCGGTGGGCCCGTGGGAGTTGTGCATCAGGCTCCGCGGCGGAACATCTGGAAGCCGCTGCTTTCCGGTTGCAGGTCAGCTCTGTCACGAGCGTTCACCGCCCCCTCCCCCCACCCTGGGGCCTCCTGCCTCAGGGCCTTTGCACTTGCCCCTGGCCTCCTTCCTCTGCCTGGACAGCCCTCCCCGGAGAGCCGGCCCTCCCGGCTGCGGGCTCCCTGCAGATGTCACCTCAGCCGCAAGGCCTTCCCGCGGCCCCCTTATTTCATGTTTCTCTGTAGCACTCACCGCCACCCAACATCCTCCGAGTTCACTCATTTGTGTCATTCTTGCGCATTTCTGTCTGACCGCACCCCCCCCCCAAGGCCCCCAGCCCTCCCGACCGCGGTCCCCGTGAGGGAAGACATCGGGGTCTGTGTTCCTCACCATTGCTGTACCCTCAGCACCCGGGACGTGCAGTGTTGAGTAAAGACGCAATTGTGTTCTCTGCTTTTCTATCCAGCCCTCTGTTGCATTGTTTCCCTGTCTTCGCAGAAGCATCGACTGCTTCTCAAATCAGAAAACAACAACCACAACAAAAAGATCAGTGAAACACAGATTTCACAGTCTCCTTGGGGAGAGAGCTCTTGTGCCTGAAGGTAGGAGTCCCTGACCCTGGTTAGGCGTAGAGCCCTTTGAGGATGTAATAAAAAAACAAAACAAACAAACAAACAATAAAAACTGTGGATATTCTCCCCAGGGGGGACAAAACGTACTCATTCCTATACACTCATTTCTTCCACGCCTTCAGGAAGGTCCCAGAACCTCGTGCCCCTCTGATTAAGAACCCTGGGTCTGGATCAGTGACGTTTTTTTCACCGTATGTCACCCCTGTCCCCCAAAGACACTTCAGGATTGTTGCAGATGTCACAGAAATGACATTCCCACCTTTATGTTGATCGCGTCAGGCACAGCGCCTACCACGACCTCTGTTTCTCACTGAGGGAATGTCCCCGCTGTTCCTGTAGAACGAGGTGGCGATGGTCCCCTCTGTGTGCCCCCGTCCCCCGCAAAATGGGCGGGAGGAGGTAGGTAGAGGCATCACAGAGAACGCGGCCTACAGGAGCAGAAAAAGCTTCCAGGCCGGCCTATGAGGCCTGCCAGTTACCACAAACCAGCGCTTGTGACTGGCCTGCTTGTTTGTCGTGGCGGCATTCCCGTGAGGTCACACGTGTCCTTAAAGTAACATCTTCCATCCCCTGAGCTGAGACGACCCGAATGAGCCTTGGTTCCCCTCAACAGGCAGAGTCTGAAGAGCCCTCTGCCGGGATCCCACCTCTGCGGGGGCCGCTGGCAGGGAGCGTCTCCTTGGCGGAAGGGAGAGTCCCCTGGGCAGAGCTGCCCCCGGGGCCGACCCACACCCCTCGCTGCCCACTGTCCCAGCCGACGTCCCGGGCTCACAGAGCGCTCAGCCCTCTGTGGCTTTCAGCCTCTGAGGAGAACTTTACTGGAGGTGGGTCTTTGAGATTCCTAGCGGAAAGAGGTCAAGACAAATAAAACCAAACACAAAAATAGGGGCGCCTGGGTGGCTCAGTCAGTTAAGTGTCCGACTTCAGCTCAGGTCATGATCTCACGGTTTATGGGTTCGAGCCCCACGGCAGGCTCTGTGCTGACAGCTCAGAGCCTGGAGCCTGCTTCGGATTCTGTGTCTCCCTCTCTCTCTGCCCCTCCCCTGCTTGCTCTCTCTCTCTCTCTCTCTCTCAAAAATAAATAAAAACATTAAAAAAAATTTTTTTGAATACAAAAATAAAAAAACAAAACTAGCGATCTGTTTGCCGTCTCCAGTTTCATTCTTTTGGAGTCGCGTCCCTGTTTCCCAAATCCTACAAATCAGCGCTTACATCTTGACTGGGCTTCTCATTCCAGAGCCCCAGCTCCGCCGGCCGTGCTCTCTGCCACCTTGTAGCTGGCCTGGTGTGGATCCCACATCCCGATGTGCAAACCTGGACCTCTCCCCCTGAGACTCCCCAGCACCCCGGGTGCCGCACTGGTAGACGCTAAGTTAACTCTTCTCAATCATCGGTGGGTGCCCCGCATGGCCCCCCATGGCATTCACAGCCTTTCCAGTCCCCAGCCCTGGCTCCTTGCCCCTCCCTCCCCATCTAGTCACCCTCTGTTTATAGAGGAGAAGCCATGGCTTTTAGACCTTTCTGGCCAGAAAGGGTGCTCTGTCCTCGGAGGAATGGGATTGCCACCATTATGAGTGCCCTTCTCAGCAGAACGGCCACAAGCTAGAAATCTCCTCTGCCCGTTCTGGGAACTGGGTTACAGCGTGGCGGGGGGGAGGGGCTGGAGAGCAGGAGTTCTGTCCTTCTCTTAGTGGCTGTGTGATGGGGAGAGGTGGATTGACTTCTCTGGTCCTCAGTGTCGGTCATCAGCGAGGTGAGGTCACCAGGCCTGCCTCCCAGAATGAGTGGATAGACTCACATGTGTTGGAGCACAGCACCTGTGAGTGACTAAGACAGAAACAGTGCCACGTGCTCACAAACCGCTTCATGTTCGCCCTGGGCTCATAAGGTTACGTGTGCGGCTTGCCTGCTTGTAGCGGGAGCCGTGGGATGGCTCTCACCAGTGCCACGAGGGCTGAAATGAGGGACACTCTCTCTAAGCCCGGCCCATAAATCAGCTCCCTGTACACTCTCCCTCTTCCTTCTGCTGTAACCTGGAAGGCCATGTGTTGGGCTGGTGGTTCCCCAATATGGAAGGAGCCAGATCTTTAAACAACTGAGTGTAACAGAGTCCTTCCCCATCTCCAACCACATCAGGATGTGACATGAGTAAGAAATACACTTTTACTGCTTTGAGCCACCGGGATTTCAGAATTTCTTTATTTTGGTGGCCTAGCTTGGCCCACGGGCGGCCAAACACGCAGCCCAGGGGCCAGATGTGTTCTGGACAGTGAAAATTTGTTTAATTGGAATTTAAAGGCCCTAGACTATATGCTTGCTCGTTTGCCACAATCCCCACCACCCCCTATTGCTTTGTACCCAGCCACTTGGCACATTTACTTGCCTACCTCCATTAAACACTTGGTTGTTTTTTTTTTGTTTGTTTTGTTTTTTTTTTTAAATTTTTTTTTCAACGTTTTTTATTTATTTTTGGGACAGAGAGAGACAGAGCATGAACGGGGGAGGGGCAGAGAGAGAGGGAGACACAGAATCGGAAACAGGCTCCAGGCTCTGAGCCATCAGCCCAGAGCCTGACGCGGGGCTCGAACTCACGGACCGCGAGATCGTGACCTGGCTGAAGTCGGACGCTTAACCGACTGCGCCACCCAGGCGCCCCTAAACACTTGGGTTTTGAGGCCTAAAAAGCTGTGGATCGAAATCACTTTTTGACGAACGTTTCGGATCATTCGTCTCTTATCCTGTGACGTGTTCAGGGGGATAACAGAGGCTCACTGACGTAAAAGGAGCAGCGTAGCCTATCAAAGGTATGGGTGCAGGAGCTGGAATCACAAGACGTGCGTGATACAGCATAGTAAGAAATGACCTGGCTTATAAATCAGACACCCTGTTCTGGGTTTGGCTCTGTCACTTAAAAGCAACACGACAGCCACCAAATCACATCTCGGGGCCTCAATTTCCTCATTTTCAAAATAGGGATTTTAAACAAACACTCTCTGAGGTCTCCTTTAACTTTACGATGCTGTATTAGTCAGCCTGGGCCACCGTAACCAAACACCTCAGACTGGGTGACTTAGACAACAGAAATTTATTTTGTCACCTTCCGGAGGCCGGAAGTCTGAATCAAGGGTCGGCTTGGGTTGGTTCCTGGGGAGAGCTCTCTTCCTGGCTTGTAAACGACGGCCTTCTTGCTGTGTCTTCATGCGGCAGAGAGAGAGAGCTCTGGTGTCGATTCCTCTTCGTATCTGGGCACCTGCTCCATCGTATCTGGGCCCCATCCTTATGATGTCATTTAACCTTTGTCACCTTCTTCTCATCTCCAAGTACAGTCACCTTGGGCGTTAGGGTTTTATTTTTTTTATTTTATTTTTTTAATGTTTATTTAGTTTTGAGACAGAGAGAGACAGAGCATGAACGGGGGAGGGTCAGAGAGAGAGGGAGACACAGCATGTGAAACAAGCTCCAGGCTCTGAGCAGTCAGCACAGAGGCCGACGCGGGGCTCGAACTCACGGACCGCAAGATCGTGACCTGAGTCGAAGCCGGACGCTCAACCGACTGAGCCACCCAGGCGCCCCGGGCATTAGGGTTTTAACATATGAATTGGGGGGGACTCAAGCATTTGGTCTGTAATAGGTCCTGTTATTTTCAGGATGTTCAGAGGAGGGACGATATTTTTGTGTGTCCAACAGGGTGGGACAGGCAGAGAGGGTGACTGGCCAGACCTGCTGGGTGAAGGGAGTGTTTGGGAAATGAAGGCGTTCACTTCTTTTTTTTTTTTTTTTTAAATGTTTATTTTTGAGACAGAGAGAGACAGAGCATGAACAGGGGAGGGGCAGAGAGAGAGGAAAACACAGAATCGGAAACAGGCTCCAGGCTCTGAGCTGGCAGCAGAGAGCCCGACACGGGGCTCGAACTCACAGACCGTGAGTTCATGACCTGAGCCGAAGTCGGACGCTTAACCGACTGAGCCACCCAGGCTCCCCAACATTCACTTCTATTAAAAAGGGTTATCCTCATTCCAGATGGCTTTGGGTCTAAAATGACATTCTGAGGTTGGCCTTGAAAGGCTTCTCCGAGATGGAGAAAAGTCAGCACTGCCCATGGGTGTCCCTGGCCCAGAGTCAACAGGCTTGAGTCTTTTGCCACTTGGGCCGATTTTCCGCTCCCTTGGAACAGGCTGTTGGCTTTTTCCATTTCTCAGATAAGGGGCAATAATCCTAACCCACTAACAAAAAGACAATGAGGGATGATTAGCAGATGCTGACCAAGAGCCCTGAGATCCACAAAGCATGGACCATGAACAATTCTGAAATAGAAAAGTATCTGTTTTGCAACACTTGGGTACAGCCCCGGACACTCGGTCCCTTTGTACAGTCTCTGCAAATTAAAAAGCCCAGTGACACCAAGGGTAAGCTCAGAGTTCCCAGCCCAGTGATGTCCTTGGACTTGACGATCAACCACTTGATCTCTTCGAAGGTACAGAACTCCCCTAAGCGCCTCTGAGGCTGTGAGGATAGGCTTGGGTTATACTGGGTGTTCATTTATAGTACTTTGGTGACTTAGAAAACCCTGCCATCTCATAGCAAGACACAGATCCTTTACAAGACCATTGGATCATTGGATTCAGTGAGAAGCCAGGCCTTCCTCCATCACAGTGCATCTGTGTGACTCTGGACATGACCTCTGACCTCTCAAGACTTGTGCTTAGACGTCTGACAATGGAAATGGGCAGGGAGGGGAGTTTGACTAGATGGGGACAAAGGAGTTTTCAGCAACTGCCTGCATTTTTAAGAGAAAGTGTTTTAAAAGCAGGGCTAAAGCTGTCTTGGTACGTCCAGGAAGGAAGGTGGTTTTGTGAGTGGATCTCCTGGGTCAAAAAGCCCTAACGGGTAGCGTGTTTTCAAGAGATATGGGGTCTGCTGAGGTAACAGTGTCTTCAGATAGCCCTGTGCCTGGTCCATGGACACTGTCCAGATATCACATCTGACATAAGGTCCCACAGGACAGTGAGGCCACAAAGCTCTGAAGCCAGAAACGGAGGGAGCCATACTTGGGGGGAAGGGGTCTCTCAGCCTTGCAGGGACCCTGGTCCAGGGCAATGCAGCAGGAGGGGGGATATCACGGGAGCCAGGACATGGCATTGACCAGTCCGTTTGAGGCTCCTTAGAGACCCAAGGGAAGAACCTTGTGTTGATCTGGCCAGCCAGCAATCTGTAGGAGCAGCTGAGCCAGACAAGATTGCGCTGTCTGCTAAGATTATGGTCCCCAAGGAGGGAAAAATGGAGTCTATGTGCTCCTGTTACAATCCCTCTTTCTTCTGTGCTCTGATAGCCCACATCAACCTTGGAAACTGGCGATTTCTGCACAGACCTGTGCCATCCTCTAAAGCACAATGAAACATGGGCACATACGGGAGGCTGGGCCTAGGGGTTCCAAGGCACTAGGAAAGCCAAGCCAACTGGGATCCCCTGGAACAAGACAGGTGGTAAACAGATACACACATGAATAGATGAAAATGGAATTTCTATTATCCAAACACCCACACCACCAGCAAGTTAGATTTAGAGCAGGACTTTGGGAAAGATGATTCCCTTTGCTAAAATCTCACTTAGGTCTCCCCTAACTGAAGGACACCTACTCACCGCCCTCCAGCTGCCCTGAGCTCTCTTCCTTTCACCTGCTCTTACCCCACCTCCACTTCCTCAACGCCCCCTCCTCATTAACCCATTGCAGTCAAGGTCATACCCCCACCATTTACGGGAAGGCTTTCCACAGCCACAGATGACCTTTTCGTTGCCAGGTGCAAATTTAACGCTCATTCCTTGAAAGCTCTTTAACTTCCCCATGAAATTCTATCCTCTGTGTCTTTGCTGGCTCTTCCCCCTCTCAGTATAGCCTAAGTCCTTCACAAGATCCTGGCCCTGGCCCTCTTTTCCTTTTGCCCTCTGTCTCCTGTCTCCTTGGCGATTTCATGCACACCAACAGCTCCTCATCTCATGGCTGTGCGCCCAACCCAAGTGGAGCTCTATGTCCTGAATACCTTCCCGAGTCAGAGGGCTGCATCTCTGACCATTTGAACATTTCTCGTACATCCCTCCATCACTCTCCTGTGCTTCTCTTCCAAGCTACTTTTAAACGTACCTCTCTTTACTTTATTCTCCTTTTAAAAAAAAATGTTTATTTATTTTTGAGAGAGAGACAGAGCACGAGTGGGGGAGGGGCAGAGGGAGAGGGAGACACAGAATCCGAAGCAGGCTTCAGGCGCTGAGCTGTCAGCACAGAGCCTGACGCGGGGCTTGAACCCACGAACCAGGAGATCATGACCTGAGCCAAAGTCGGACGCTTAACCGAACCACCCAAGCATCCTTCGTTCCTTTATTTTTAGGGGATAGTTTATTTCTTCTGTGCTCTGAAGGCACCAATAACTGAGTTCTCATGAACGCTGATTCGATTGTTACTGTGATTCTACCTTCAAAACCCCTTGCCAAGAATCTCGCTTCTGACCACGTCAGAGGAACTATAAGGGTGCGGGAAGCTAAACTCAGGCAGGGCAAGGACATATTCCAACCCCAACGAGAGAAAAGTAGAGAGACTTGGTACACACTGCTAAATCCCAAAAGGCTGAGTCTTTTTTGCATGCTGGTTCTGCATCTACTGAGGTAATTCCACGGTCCTCCACATAATGCGGTGCTAATATGTTGGTAAGGTTTTTTACATCGATATTCATGAGGCAAAATGGTTTTGTAGGGCTTTATTCGCGCAATGTCTTCGTCAGGTTTTGGTATTGGGTGATGCTAGCCTGGCAATGGTCTCTCCTCCTTTGTTTTTTAGAACGAATTTGTGTAGGCTTGGTATTACTTTTTCCTTAAATGTTCAGTGAAATTCAATGTGGAAGCCTTCTGGGTCTGGAGTTTTCCTTACGGGGAAGGTTTTTAATTCAATTCGATTTCTTTAATAGACACAGGTGTATGAAGAATTTCCGGTTTTTTTCTTGTGACAGTTTTGGCAATAATGTCTTTCAAGGAATTTAGGTTTTTTTTGTCACCTAAGTGGTTGAATTAATTGCCATATAGTTATTTATATTATTCTTGTAGTATCCTTTTAATGTCTTTAATAACATCAGGTGTGAAGTCCCATCCTTCACTCTTGACGTGGTAATACGTCTTCTTTCTCCTTAATCCAACTGACTACAGATTTACCAGTCATTTTCAAGAACCGACAGTTTGGTTTCACTCATTATCTTCGTTGTCTTTTTTCTATTTTGTTGACTACTTATTACTTTCTTGTACTTACTTTGGGTGTAATTCCACCACCACCAACCCCCCCCCTTTTTTTTTTTCAGCTTCTTGAGCTCAGTGATTCAGACCTTTTTATTTTTCAAATATAAGCACCTAAAGCTACAAATTTCACAACAAACTTTAGCTGCTTGCCACCAATTTTGATATGTTGTGTTTTCATTACCAGTCTGTGGCAAATGATTTCTCGGTGGAAAAACGTAGGAGAGCCCACGTTCTTCGGGTAAGCAACACGAAATTCATCAGTAATGGATTCAATGGAAATCCTGTGACATCTACCTGATGTGATACAATGAGAAGAACCCAGCATTGCTTCCGTGCTATTCTTGCCAGAGCCGTGTAATCTGAATCCAAAGGTGGATTCAGACAAATGCACCCTGAGGGTTACTGAAGAAAAGAAATAGCCTGTCATCTTAAAATATTGTAGTGAAACACAGAAACTCGTCCAAAATCAAGGAGGCTAAAAAGATATGCCAACTACACGGGACATGTCATTCTGATTTATATTCTTCTGACAGTGAGCCATCGCTGGAATTTGAATGGGATCTGAGGTTAGATGGTAGTAACGTATCAATACCAATATCCTGGTTTTGGTAACTATAATATAGGAACCGCACACAAAAGTATTTGGAGTGAGGGGTGTCATGTGGGCAGCTCAATCTGAAATGGCTCTTTGGATTATACTTACAATTTTTCTCTAAGTCTTTTTTTCTGAGTTTTTAAAAAGTTATCTCCACCCCAAGGGAAAATTCTACTGAGAAAGAAACAGCTATACACAAAAACAGTAGCTACTCTGTGATTCTAGCTATATTATATTTTAGAATGTACTCAAAACTCATCTATAGTCACAGAAGCAGAGCAGTGGTTGCTTGCGGGTAGGGATGGGAGACTGACTGCAAAGTGGCAGGAGGAAACTTTTGGGGTGATGGAAATGTTCTATGTACCGATTCTGGTGATGTATACACGCATATGCATTCATTAAAAATGGATGGATGCACTTTATAGTATGTACATTATATCATCAATAAAGGTAATTTTAAAAGACCAAGAACATGCTCTCTATCACCATTTCCCCTGAAGGAATCAGAAGTCCTTGGAGAAATGGCTGATTTTTATCTGAGTCAGGGCCAAGATGAACCTGGGACAACTTGTTTCACTAGAAAGTAAGGAAACTTTCAAATATTAATGGGGTCATAGCAAAAGGACGTAAGAGACCACTTGAAAAGGGACCATTTGCCAAATCGTGACAATTTAAACATCAAAATCATAGTAACTATGATGATTGAAATATATTGATTCAATTAAAATATGTTAATTTACAATATTTTTTTTATAAAAAAACATAAAGGAAAACTAATTTATCACCATTTGAAGTAGCTATTAAAATGATGGGAATGCAAACTGGTGCAGCCACTCTGGAAAACAGTATGAAGCTTCCTCAAAAAACTAAAAATAGAACTATCCTACAGCCCAGCAATTGCACTACTAGGCATTTATCCACGGGATACAGGTGTGCTGTTTCAAAGGGACGCATGCAATTTTTTTTTTTTAATTTTTTTTTTCAACGTTTTTTATTTATTTTTGGGACAGAGAGAGACAGAGCATGAACAGGGGAGGGGCAGAGAGAGAGGGAGACACAGAATCGGAAACAGGCTCCAGGCTCCGAGCCATCAGCCCAGAGCCTGACGCGGGGCTCGAACTCACGGACCGCGAGATCGTGACCTGGTTGAAATCGGACGCTTAACCGACTGCGCCACCCAGGCGCCCCTGGACGCATGCAATTTTTATAGCAGTACTATCAACAATAGCCTAAGTATGGAAAGAGCCCAAATGTCCATCGATGGATGAATGGATAAAGAAGATGTGGTATATATACATACAATGGAGTATTACTCGGCAGTCAAAAAGAATGAAATCTTGGCATTTGCAACTATGTGGATGGAACTGGAGGGTATTATGCTAAGTGAAATTAGTCAGAGAAAGACAAATATCATATGACTTCACTCATATGAGGACTTTAAGACACAGAACAGATGAACACAAGGAAAGGGAAACAAAAATAATATAAAAGCAGGGAGGGGGACAAAACATAAGAGACTCTTTTTTTTTTTTTTTTTTAATTTTTTTAATGTTTATTTATTTTTGAGACAGAGAGAGACAGAGCATGAATGGGGGAGGGTCAGAGAGAGGGAGACACAGAATCTGAAACGGGCTCCAGGCTCTGAGCTGTCAGCACAGAGCCCAACGCGGGGCTCGAACTCATGGACTGCGAGATCATGACCTGAGCCAAAGTCAGTCGCTTAACCGACTGAGCCACCCAGGCGCCCCTTTTTTTTTTTTTTTTTAATTTTTTTAATGTTTATTTATTTTTGAGACAGAGAGAGACAGAGCATGAATGGGGGAGGGTCAGAGAGAGGGAGACACAGAATCTGAAACGGGAAGAGACTCTTAAATATGGAGAACAAACAGAGGGTTACTGAAGGGGTTGTGGGAGGGGGGATGGGCTAAATGGGTCAGGAGCATTAAGGAATCTACTCCTAAAATCATTGTTGCACTATATGCTAACTAACTTGGATGTAAATTAAAAAGTAAAAAAAAATAGAAAGACATAAAAAAATAAATAAAATAAAATAATGCTTCACTTTGAAAACATTAATTAAAGAGAAAGAGACAAGCATTTTCCTGTCTTTAAGGAAATTGATTTTGGAATATTCAAGTAGTTCCAGTGGATGAGATAAAATGATACTTTACATGAGAATGCCAACTAAGGGGCACCTGGGTGGCTCAGGTCATGATCTCATAGTTCATGAGTTCGAACCCCACATCAGGCTCAGCACTATGAGCACAGAGCCTACTTGGGATTCTCTCTTCCTCTCTCTGCTCCTCACCCACTTGTGTTCTCTCTCTCTCTCTCTCTCTCTTCTTCTTCTCAAAATAAATAAACTTTTATTTAAAAAAAAGAATGCCAACTAATAAATATAATAAATATAGAATGAATTATAGAATTATTTAAAAATCATTTCATAAACTTTAGATTTATCGGTTGATGTTAAAACTGTGATGCAAATAAGTTAATGGAGAACTAACTGTACATTCAAGAATATTATGGAATGTAGTCATAAGGGGACAATATACCTGTAACATAGAAAGATCAGACTTTGATTACTCTAATCCAGTCATGGGTCAAACAGGTATTATGGGTCTTCTGACCAGCTATGACCTATTCTAGCTAATAATGTGTAGATATAAGCTCCATGAGATACAGGAGACAGTCGCCAGAAAATAGGATACCCTGCAGGCAGCTGGCTTAGTCCCTTTGAGAAATCCATGTACTTTTAGAAGGGATTTTTCTAGAATAAAGGAGTCTTAAGCGACATAAAAACAAGTGGCCATCCTGGATTTAATACTGTTCAGATAAAGTAGCAGTAAATGAAAAGTTTTGGCTAATTGGCAAAATTTGAACATGGTCTGGTTATTCTAGGAGTTCAAACTTTATTGAAATGGCGGAGTGAAGATCATTGACTGAAAAAAATACAATGCAGTATGTGCAGTTTGATCTCATTTTCATTAAAGATATGTATATATACATGTGTTATGTGTGTATGTGAGTGAAGATATATATATACACATATATATACATGTATAATATACACATATACATATATACATATATACATACATATATATATATATACACATACACATATACATATACATATATGTATACATACACATATATGTATATGTGTATGTGTATGTATATATACAGATATACAGTATATATGTACATATGTATATACGTATGTACATATACATACGTATATACGTATACATACGTACATACGTATATACGTATGTATACAGTAATTCAGAATACATATACATACGTATACATATATATACACATGTATACATATACATACGTATACGTATATATACACATGTATACATATACATACGTATACGTATATATACATATGTATATGTATATATACGTATACGTATATATACACATGTATATGTGTATACATGTATCCGTATACATATATACACAGACAGTAATGCAGTAAAATCTCATTTTGGTAAAAAAAATAATAAGTATTATGTATATACACATACAACTTTACCTGCTTAATACATACATACATATTTGTTGTGTATACAGTATTATCTTATTTTGGTTAAAAAATTATACACACACACACACACACACATGCATATATAGAAAAAGACTCAGGAGGATATGCCTAATCTCTTAAAAGTGTGATATCTGGGTGGTGGGAATATATTATTTTTATCATATTTTTATTTTTTAACTCGAAAAAACATAGTCTTTACAAAGCACACACACAGCAGCTATAAGCTTATATAAAATTATATAAGCAGCAGCTTATCTCAAAACTAATATAGTTGGAGGTTGGGAAGGACTCTGCCACACACAGTTGCTCAAAGATCTGGCTCCCTCCATTCCCGGGGAACCACCATCCCCAACACATGGCCTTCCAGGCTGTAGCAAAAGGGGACGAGAGAGAAAGAGTGTGCAAGGGGGCTGGTTTATGGGCTAGGCTTTATTAGAACAAAAAGCTGTTTTTTCCAAAAGGTTATTCTGACCATGCTTCTGCATTATGTTGGTCCCTGGTGCAGGGCCTCCCTCCATCTTGCCTAAAATACCGCTGTAGACCCCATCCTTAATCTTGACCTGCCGCTGTCATCCTACAGCTCACTACCAGGCTAACGCCCCTAGAAGGGAAGCACCATTTGGGGGAACCCCACTGAGGAATGTACATCCGCAGTCCCTACCTCCACCGTGGGATCAAAACTTCTCGGCCTGATATTCTCATTCGTCCAGGACCGGGTCCTGACCAGCATCTCTGAGCTCACCCCCAGGGGCCCCCGCGTCCCACATTCTGCGTCTCCTCTTTTGAAACTGCACTCTTAGTGCCTGACAGATAAGGTGGGATTATCCCTTTTCTCCGTCACGTTGTCCATCCCTTGTAACTGCAACACGGCACGCTGCTTTCCTTCAACTTCACAAATCCCTTCAGGCTTAGAGATAAGGGCGTGTGGGGGGAAAAGGAAAGAGTCAGAAGTCGCAGTCACCAGCAGGAAAATGGTTCATTCCCCCCACCCGCCCTTGTGGATCAGATTGAGGCAGTGGTCCTGCAGGGATGCGTTGGCAACAGGAAGGCGGACCCTTAGAGTAACAACCCTTAACCTCAGGAGGGCAAATACAATCTCTCTGAGTTTCCCTTAGCACCAAAAATCAATCAATCAATCAATCAAATCCACAGTGAAATAATAGCACAGACCTGCCTCCCAGAGCCATGGCTACACTCAAAGTGAAGAATCTCAGAGAATTCTCCAGAGCATCCTGCTCACGAGGCAGCGCTTCAGAGAAAGGGGGTGACTGCCTCTGCCACCAGCCCCACGGGCACTCCGGGGCAAGGCCAGGTGTCATGACAGACACCTAATATTCTGTTAGGAAGTGGGGCAGCCTCTTGAGGTAGGCACTGTGTGATCTGCATTTTCCAGAGGGGAACGCAGGCCTAGAGACGGTACTTGTTATGGGCTGAATTATGTCCTCTGTCTTCAAGATTCGTATGTTTGTCCCAAGCTCAGTACCTCAGGATGTGACGGGTAGGAGGTAGGAGCTTTAGAGAGGCAGTTAAGGTAAGATGAGGTCCTTGAGGTGGACTGGAATCCCATCTGACTGGTGTCCTTCTAAGAAGAGACGAGGACACATACACAGAGGGAAGACTGGGTGAACACAGAAGGAGAAGACAGCCATCTACGAGCCAACAAGACGCCTCACAGGAAACTAATCCCACGAACACTGTGATCCCTGACGTCTGCTTTCCAGAACTGTGAGGAAATAAATTTCCGTTTTTAAGCAGCCCAGTCTGTGGTACCTGGTTATAGCAGCTCGAATTAGCTAGTACGGTTCTAGAAATGAGTAGAGCTGACATTTGAACCCAATAAATCTGACTGCAGTGTCTGCCCTCTGAACTATCCACCTCTGAACTATGCCCTCTGAACTAGCCCCCTGTCCCCAATCCACCAGATCATAGCTTATGAAGTGTGGCCTGACTTCTGTGGCCTTAAGAAGCTCCCAAAGAGACCTCCTAAAGAGAATTCCTCCTCATGGGTCAAGGTCGTCTGCAGGGAACATGCCTTCTCTGCTGTTCTATGGCCTGAGTCTTGCTAGGACAGCCTCCTCCATGTAGGGAAGCCTGGTTCGTCCTCGTGCTGTCTGTGTCTGGCCAAGGACGCTGCCTAATTCTGAGGGGTGGTTAGCAGGTGTAGTTCACTCTTGCGCTTAGCCACGTCCTGAAGTTAACCCCCTGAAGAAAACCCAACCCATACGACAAGCCCCCAAGCAATGACGCACAGCAAAGTTTGAGACGCCCTGTCCTAGAAAATATGCCTTTTCTTTCATCGCGGCCGACTCCCAACCCCTGAAAAAGATGCCAAGCCCCACAATCCAATAATTAAAGTCTTCCGACGCTAAGAAGCAGCTCAACAACATCATCACATACCATGAACTCTCAGATTTTCTTCAATGAATTTTCTTCCACTGTAAAACGAACTTGCTGGACTTTACTCAAGGTTTCCAAGGGCCCTTCTGCCAGACCCTCAGAGCCTGGTCTCCAGCAACAGCAGCATTTCCTGAGAGGCCAAATGTGCAGACACTAAGACAGACACTGTGTCCTTCGCATGGCTTTATGATTTAACTGGAAAGAAAAAGAGAGCACGCATGTGAAATAGTGGGGCAGGGCAGTTGGCACAAAGTGGGGTCGGGGAAGCGGTCACAGACCATAAGGGCTCTCCAGGGAGAGGGAGAGAAGTTCAAGAAAACAGCAGTCAGGGCAAGTTCAGGGAGAAGGCCACTTAGCCATCAAGGTCCAAATCATGGCACTGGGAATGCTTTCTAACAGAGACCTGGAGAGAGAGACGGGACTCACCTTCTGCCTGGCCACCCCCAACAACTTGGGTCATCCAGTGCCTCTTAGAATCGGTTGTTGATGAGAAAATACTGAACTTCATTTCTAGAAAAAACTTTAAATACTTAACATTCTCATCGTCACCTGGTATTTTCAGATCATGTTTTCCTTTGTTGCAAGTGCCATGAGAGGGCAGGATGGGGAAGAAATACCTTACAAGGCAGGCAGGCTGTGGTTTAGGGTGACGTGCACCTCAGGACTCCTGGGCACCGCCATCATGCCCACGTCACCATGTGGTTCTTTGTCTCACCAGCCCTGGATCGTCCTCCTCAGCAGCCCTGATGCCAAATGGCAGGATTCACCATGGTTTCCCCAAGAATGTGGATGGAGTAGAGATTTCTGTGCCAGCATCATCAATTCCAGCGTTTTCTAGGTGGCATTTCGAGAGATCAAGGAGAATGCATAAAGATCTCAAAACTCGGCTCCCTCCTACCTGCCGCGCCCAGCTCCTCCCTTCACTAAGGAGAAGGAATGTTCCTCGGCAAAACCCCCAGCGACCCTTGGCAGGAGCAGCCAAGATGAGGCGGCTCCATGACCATCAATCATCATTATCATTCTTACAATCTTTATCATCATCTAGAGGAAAAGGGGCTGTGTGTTTTGTTCCATCTGACTGACAGATCCATTTATGCCACTGTCTAAACAAGACTAAAAGGAAAATGCTCATTTGCTTTGAACAGGACCAAAAAACCCCCACAGGCTTCTCAAGTTTAAAATAAGCCGAGCTGCTGATTGTAATATTAAAATTTGAAGTTGAGACTGCAAAGAACTGGGAAGGGCGGGCATCTGGCACGACACGGAGGGGTCCCCAGCAGGACTGCCCTGGGGCTGCAGTGATCAGAAGGCTTCTTTCCCCATTGTCTTCTAACTTTATTCTTAACAGACCCAAATGTCTCCAACTTCCCAAACCGGTCATTTGCACATGAATGGTGGGGCTGGGCAGCAGTGGCCTAAATTAGACACACCCAGGCCAGCACCACAAAGAACAGGAATTCAAAACAATTAGGAAGAGCTGGGGAGATTGCCAATGACCCAGTGATAAGTCCCGTTGTCTTCCCTACTCAACATAGTCAACATCAAGCTTTCTCAGCAACTTCCATTCTAACATCTTGGGTAGGACTCCTCAAAAGTAGTGTAGGGCCCTTCTTCAAGGGAGTGAAGGGGGGGAAATCAAGGCATGGAGAGGGATAGGAGCCGTGTGCAAAGTCACAACAAAAGACACACTTGGGTGGGCCGTGTATAATTTGGAATCTACTCAATAATCTCGGCGGCCAGCTGATTGGATGAGTATCAGCCTGGGTTCTTTGTAGGACAGATGTATCAAATGTTCATGAGTAGCTCACAGAAACTCTAGGAAGGTCGTGCCAAAAGGCCATGCATCCAGAAACAGTGCCCCAAACACAGCACAGAATCCCCCTACTGAAGTTTCTGCTGAGACTTTAGGGGGATTACACCAGGTTGAACCTTGGAGGTAAGCAATTCAACTTTCATAAAGACTGCCAACACAAACAGGATGCACTCTTCCGAGGAAATTATTCCCGGTGCCCGTTCCTTACTCCAGTGCTCCTATCCGGACTGCTGATTGGCCCCACTGATTTGGGGTCCAAACTACCCCACAAATTGGCCTCTCGCCCTTGTCCCTCTGGGACTTGATCTTTTCTGAATCGTTATCCCTGGTCGCATCTCCCAACCTCACCTTGGCCACAGATTCATATACAATGTTTGTGAGTGCTCTTCTGACATCCTATGACCCCGCTGCTCTCCAGACCAAGATTTCCCGGCCATATGGCTGCTCACATTGTCCCTGCCTCTCGACAAAGCCCAGGTGGGTAACCAGAGTCCTGTGCTTAGGACTATAGGTCCTAACTGATATTTCTCTCAAATATAATCTGACTTCCTAAAAAATGTTTCATCGACCTTTTTGAGCTCAGAACTACTTGGCTGCAATAGTTTGGGATCAAACCAGCGGTAAGTAGATGGGTTTTAGGCACATAGTCATGCTTCACAGATGCACAGGTACAGCCACACGGCCCATTGCTGAATGGGCCTGACAGGCCCAACCTGACAGGACATAACTTATCTTCAGGTTGCTTTCATTTCTTGGCTGCCTGCAGCTCCAACCACAATCCAGACTGAAGCTCTCTTGTTCCATTATTCCACTCTCCTCCTTAAGCGAGATAGGCAACCCTTTCTGTATGTCTTCCGGGAAGCCCTCGGCAGTTCCAGAGGTAATTCTCTCTTGCTGAGCCAGGGAGGTAGCAATGAGAGACCGGTGTGTTTTCCATTTGGGAAAATTGCTTGTGTTCCTAAGAGTTCAGCTTGGCCTTTCTTGCCATTCAGAGCTGACTTTGATCAGAGACAAGAACAGAGACAAGATGTATAGGACAATAGTTCTCAAACCACGGAGAATTTGGGAATCACCCGAAGAACTTGTTAAGCAGACAAATGACTAGGCCCCATTTCCAGAGATGTTGATGTGTTATGGGTAATGCACGGACCCAGGGACCTGCATTGTTAACAAGCTTCTCAAGTGAGTCTGATATAAATGTTCCGTAGGCTGCATTTTGAGAAACACTGAGTTAGGATCAGAGATAAAAACAAACAAACAAACAAACAAAACATTACATGTGTTTCCTAGTTACCTGCCATAGTAACGTATCTTATTTTCTGTACTTCCGATGCTTTAACATCCGGGACCTTGTTGATCCTGGAGGAATTGACCTCCTAGCATTAGTCATTTCCTAGAGATAGTAAATATTTCACCTGTCAAGCCAGTTTTTCAAATGCAAAGTGGCGAATTCAGAGCCCTCACCCAACCACCCTTGAGGCCACTCTCCCTCTGCCCTAATCACCCAGGGTCAGGTACCAGACGATTATGGACAACTGCTATGCAATTGTTCAAACTAGTTAATCCTCAGCCTGCTACCCCTGCTCCACCTGTTCCTCCTTGCAGAAGTCACAACAAAGGCTCTTGCCCACTTTTCCCTCTCTCTCTCTCTGCCTCCTGACCAGCCCCGGTGCTTTCTCACATGCTCCTCTCCCTCCCCGCCCTCCTGTGCCATGATGCACCCCCTTCTTTCAGGAACTGTGAGTAACAAGCTCTCCTTTCAATCAATGTCAATCATCCTGTTGGCCTTATGATGCCTCAGTTTTTCTATTAACAACTATATTTTTAAACACCTGCAGCTCGAATCCCGGATGGAGAGGTAAGTCATGAGTATCATAACTAAGTATTAAAAAAAAAAAAAAAAAGCCCAAGATGCAAATGAATAGTTCAGAAAATCTACATTTGGAAAATGTGATGTCTGGGGATAAGGGACAGCTTCAAGGGAACAGGCAAACCGGAACAAGGCCTTGAGAGGAGCATGAGACCAACCAAAAATGGCTCACGGTTACTGGCAGCTATGTGCTATACTGGTAAGCCATGTGCTGAGCATTGTTCTATGGTCTTTATATGCAGTAGCTCTCTGGGACCCCCAACAACTGTGTAAGGGTTTCCTCTTCCTCCAGAGACAGCGCCTTTTAGCGATGAGGACTGTGGCCACCAGAGTCACATGCCTGACTCCATTCCTTACCAGTCATGTGATCTTCAGCAAGTGTCCTCATGTGACACTTCAGCAAGGTGCTTCCCACCTTCAAAGTCCTCACCCATGAAATGGGAATCACATCAGGACCTTTCTCACCTGATGGCTGTGAGGATTAAATGTGTTAACATCCCAAAGCATTTGGAATGGTGTCCGATTCTGAACAAGAATTTGATAAGTGTTTATTATTATCTCATCTTACTGAAAGGTAGAATGAGGCAAAAATAGGTTCAAGTCACTTGCCCCAAATCACTCAGCTACTGTTAGAACTAGACAGGAAGCAGCATTCTAACTATGGAGCCGATATTTTAGGCCACTAGAGGAAGATAGAGTAATTTGTGTTTAATTACATATATCACTTTGTAATGACCAATATTTGTTATATAAATGAAGGACGGCTTTCATCGCAACGGAAATGACGTGGCTTAGGACTGAGGAGAGTAGGAATGTTCACTGAGGATTTACGGAATAAAGAGTGAAAGACTGGCTGGGTGAGGAGTAGAGGGAAATGTCCATAGTGAGACACAAAAATGGTGCCGTGTTGAGCTGCAAATTCTCACGAAAGAATGAACCATAGCCTGTGAGACTATGGCACGCCATGGAGACTTTTCAGTTGGCTACCAACATTGGGAAGGCATCTTCTAACCAGGTAGTGGAACAGAGGATGGATTGAAAGGGACAGAGACTGGAAACTGTGTAACCTTTTAGGTGGGGGGCTTTATGGTTATCACTGAGACCAGACAAGGCAGGCAAGAGGCTTTGTGAAGACAGAACTTACAATATTTGGTGAGTGGTGAGAACCCAGAAAAGCCAAAGAAGGGACAGTGGCAGGCACAATCCCTGTCTTTCCTAAGTGCTAAGGTCATGAGAAATGTCATTTCTGTTTCCTTCCATTTTTCCTCACAATTTAAGCTTAGCAATGGCTTCCTTTCAAGATGAAGCCCGTGCTAGCATATTGGTTTTAAGAAAGTCACATCCTCACTGTGCTGTGATTCTAAACTGAAGGCTCATAAATAACACAGTTTTCTCTCATTCTTAAACCTGTGATAACTAACACAAACTCATTAAGTCATCAGAATTTGCAAAGGAAATTTTGGGCATAGATAGTCAAAGTTGCAATCATCTAGAATTTATATGTTAATATTTTGGAGCTATAAAGTAAATTTAGAGAGAACAGCTAATCCAACACTTCCTCCTATCAAAGCCAAAAACAGGGAAGGGTCTTGTCATTTGTTTGCTTGGCAGAGAAAAAGAGAAGCAGATTCCCAACTGCTTATCAAACGTTTTAGCAACTTCTGTCTTTTTAGCAGAAAAAAAAAAAAAAAAAGATTAAAAGAAAGTATACGATGCAAGAAACATTGATGGTTGGTGATTCACAAAGAGTCAGGAAGAAATGTCAGTGGGGATTGCAGTGGTAAGTTGGAAAGGTTGAGAGGGGCCTCCTGGGGCAGTACCTCTCCTGCGGAAAAGGGCTTTTCTAGCTTACATGGCCTTTGGGACCAGAGGGCTGCCCTTCCAAGAGCTCCTCCCTCTGTACCTGGGTCATCTGGAGGGCGTCAGTAGGAGGGGGCCGGCCAAGGACCTGGTCCAGAGACCAAGGATCTCTCGTGGAAGGGGCCATTTTTACGTTCTTGCTTATAGTCCTGCTGCCTCCTGGTCCTCAGAACTCCAGGCTCAGAACTCAGCAAGGGGGCACAAGGTTTTATCCCAGCATTCTAAAACCCCAGTAAAAGACCCTATTCCGGCACAGTGGGGCTCCATGGGCAAGGATAGGGACACCCCCCTGCCCAGGGCTAGGTCCAAGCAGGACTGGGTCCTTATGGGTCCCTATGGCTGAAGGATTGGAGGCCTTGGGGCCCCTGGGGGGCTTGGTCGGGTAAGCATCCACCTCTTGACTTTGGCTCAGGTTGTGATCTCATGGCCGTGAGATCAAGCCCCGCATCAGGCTCCGTGCTGAGCGCGGAGCCTGCTTGGGATTCTGTCTCTCTCCCTCTACCCCTCCCCCGCTCTCTTGCGCTCTTTCCATAATAAAGAAAAATTATAAACAAATGAATGAATGAATGAATGAATGAATGAATAAATAAATAAATAAATAAAAGAGTTGGAGGCCTTCTGGGGTGTTAGACAAGCTGGCCAGGTGCTAAATACCCACGGAGCAGTTGCTGTGCACCAGGCTAAGAAGGGAAAGCTTAAGGGATGGCCAGGGCAGCACGTAAGTCTGACTCCCCACCCCATCCACCTTGAGGGCTTAAGCATCCAACAAACAGACTCACCAGAAGCGCTCAGGGAACCTCGGATCCCAAGGAGGTTGGTAGAGTACCTCACTGTGCCCACTGCCTGCTTGCCTCCGCCTGGCCTCAGGCAGCGGTCCCTAAAGTGAGGTCCCAGCCAGCAGCAGGAACAGCGACAGCACCCGGGCCCCTGTCAGAAACGCAGATGCTGGGGCCCACTGACTCAAGTCAGAAACCATGGGGAGGCAGAGCATTGGCCGTTCTGGAAGCCTTCCAGGGCAACTCTAAGCAGCGGCGGTCTGGCGCGCCCTCTCCTCGCGGAGGCTCCCACACAGCTCGCGGGCTGGGTCCTCGCTCTCACCACCCCACAGCCCTATCTGGAAGAGTTGGCCTACGAATGCCATCTTCTCCAAAAAGTTTTGGGAGACAAATGTCCAGCCTTGCCAGCTTCCCTCTAGCCTGGCTCCCATGAGTGACTGATGACAGCACAGCTTTCTTTCCCAGTTAGTGATAAAGACTAGAAAAGAGGTGGGAAGGAAGCCAGAGAAAAGGGCGGACAGCAGGTTCCCGGAGGCTGGAGAGGAGGCAGGAAGCGTGTGTCGGGCCTGTCACTGCATCATCCCGGGCTCCAAGGAAGGGCGTGTCACTCTTATCCCAGCGAAGGGGATTCTTTTTCTGAGACAGTCACAGCAGCCGTGGGGATAAGGTCATATGAATGAAAGCTGTCACGACTTATAAAGACGTTAAAGCCAGCTCCGTAGAGAAATCACTAACCGTGAACGCTGATAGGGCCAAAATTCTATTATATTAAGACATGGTCTCTTTTGTCAGTCTTCTTGCAGATTGATCAGGGGTGGAAAACACTTATTTCTTCCAATAAGATTTTATGTAAAACCCGATATCTACAACCAATGCACTCCAACAGCATAACTTGAGGTGGGGGGGAGGTCAGAGCCTGCTTGGTCCCCACCCCACTCCCCACCTTCAGCCCTGCAGGGCCTCCCCTCTGCATTCCTGGGGGCCCTGAAAACACCTATACTGAGCCCCCAAGCATGGCTTGGAAACAAGTGGTATTCAGAGAGGGATGGCATCTTTATGGAAAATGCCACAGCCTCAGAGAGACACAGGGCCCAACCCGGAGCCTATGCAGGGCCACCGTCACCACCCCAGCGGAAACACCAGAGCTTAGCAGGAGATGGGCCGGGTGCTTTCCAGCTGAGAGTCTCCTGTATAAGTCTGCTTGAGCTGCCATCACAAAGTGCCTCAAACTGGGTGGCTTAAAACCAGAAATTTATTTTCTCAAGTTCCGGATGCCGGGAGTCCACGATCAAGGTGTTGGAAGAGTCCGCTCCTCCCGAGGCCTGTCTCCTTGGCTTGTAGATGGCCGCCTTCTCCCTGTGTCCTCACATGGTCTTTGTGTCTGTGTCCCAATCTCTTCTTACAAGAACACCAGTCATATTGGATTAGGGCCCACCCCAGTGACCTCTTTTTTTTTTTTTTTTTTTTTTTTTTACCTTAGTTAGTTCTTTAAAGACCTTTTCTTCAAATACAGTCACATTCCGAGGTATTAGGGTTGGGACTTAAACATACAAATTTGAAGGGGGGCACAATTCAGCCAATAGCCCTTCTCAAAAGTGCTTATCCACACGCCACATGGTATAGGAGACACTCCAGGGACCAGAGAGAGGCCCGGGCAGACCCACACCTCCAGGCCGCTATGCCTCTCGTCCTGACTGCCGCGCATGACCCTCTTCCTCTGCCTCTCTGGGCCTCCCTGAGTTCCGAGGGATCCCGGATGTACTGTCTGGTCCCCACCAGCTTCAGAAAGTCCTGGGGCCCTGAAGGGAACTGCCTGGGGCCATGGACTCTTTCTGTACTTTTTTTCATTTCTGAAGAAATCTAATGGCTTCTGAACTGCTCTACTTTGTAAAGAAGACACAACATGGTGAGCAGAGTGTGAGCTAGGCAGAAGCAGGCACAATCTCCGGCCCCTCCCAGCCGCCACGGAGGGCATAGCACGCCTGTGTCCCTCTGCAGTTTACGGGACAGACACCTGCCCACTGCTTCTCCAGAGCCACCCTGGGGCCCTTAGGGCTGGCATCACGGGGCACGGCTGAGCAAAGTGGACGGACAGCGCGAACTCAGTTCCATGTGGAAAGTGAGACCACCAAAGCCCGCCCCAAGTTCGAGACTCTGTGCCAGGAGCCACGGGTGCGGGGGAAGTTTCCGGGAGCCAGACAGGGAGAGACACGGCAGCCCGCCTGGCCTGGGCCTTTGACACCACGAAGAGGAAAACCTCATTCAGGGGCCCGCTGCCTCCCTCCTCACTCCCAACCCAGCTCCTCCTTGACCAGGCCTGCCTGTAGTGACCTCACCCACGGTTTTGGAATGGCCCTTTTCTGGGGCCATGTCTGCATAAATCAGCAGGTAAGCGTGGAAAATGGAGGTCAGGGACTGAGTCCCCAGAACATTCGGTGGAATGAGGGGTGGTGCTCCCTGTAAAACAGTGTTATCTGACTCCCCTTCTCCAGATTCTTACGACCAGAGAGACAGAGAGCCCCTGGAAAGACCTCTGGAAAGACTGCTCCCGAGGTCCATATCAGCCATGGCAGCTTGGATTCCGGAG
Organism: Neofelis nebulosa; assembly: GCF_028018385.1. Classification (NCBI taxonomy): domain Eukaryota; kingdom Metazoa; phylum Chordata; class Mammalia; order Carnivora; family Felidae; genus Neofelis; species Neofelis nebulosa. The sequence continues at coordinate 430,034 of NC_080794.1, read as the reverse complement.
CCTTCGTTCATAGCCCCCACTTGCCACAGGGTCTGGATTTACAAGGGGAGACCTTGGTCCCCGCCCACAGTTTGCAGTGCTGTGAACTCGAGCCTCACTGTTCTGGTGTGTAAAACCTTCTGGAAGGGGCTCCTCGAAAGGCTGAGATGAAATCAGTCATATAGTTGAACACGTCAAAGCCCTCTACAAGTATGGGGTCTTCTCTGGGAAAAAGGAAACACTTTGCGTGTTTATTCATTCCCGGTTTTGTTCGGGTCATTTCCGGTTTCCTGGGCGAATTTCCTTGTGAGCAGGTATGTTGACTTATGCTCTTGTTTACTCTGCCATCTCCTGTCCCCCTGGACCCCTGGGCAGTCTAGCACCCCTCGAGACAGTGATCTCAGCATGTGGAATAAACTTGACGTCTCTGCAGGGGGGGATCCGAAGACGACTGTCCTCCCCCACTCATCCAGCCCCCTCCCTGAGCGTGGGTGTCCCTCCTCCCACACTGCCCACCCTGATCCATGCTCCCTCGTCTTCCCTGGCTCCTCACTTCGCTCCTCCTCGCAGGTGACAAACCAGTGTGTCCTTCCAGAAAGCGCATGGCCAAATGCCAAAGTCAACTTCAATGCACACGGTCAGAGAAATGCACTTGATTTACGGCGTGTGGTTTAGCAAAACTGCTTTCATGAGCCTTTGCGAAACCAGCCTTGAAAGAACTCCTGGAGTGAGCACAGGGTCAGCAGGAGACCACCGTGGCTGACCTTAAAAGGAAGAAGGGCTTGAACTTTCAGACAAGAGAAAACAAAGCCTGATGGGGAGCACGTTGCCCAAAGAGCCCATCGTAGAGGACGCAAGACACTTGGCTCAAGGAGTTTCTTCTCTGTGCGCTGTCTCAGCTCACCGCCCCCAGCAGGGCTTGTTGGCTACGAAGGCAAGTGGCATTTCTCTGACAGGCCAGAGCTGTCAGGCGACTCTCCCCTTCGCTGCCCTTCGTTCCCACGTTAGGGCGGTCCTGACCCTACAGGGTCCCCAGGGCAAGTTGTCCCCTAATTCAGAACAATGATGCTATGCCTGCCTGGCACCTGACGGGCACTTGCCTTGTAAAGCTCTTTCTTAGCCAGTGTCTCAGTTGGCCCTAAATCTTGTGAGGCAGAGGCAGGGGAGTTCCTCCTGCTTTGGGGAGGAGGTTCTTTCGGGAAAGAGGAACTCCCGCTTTCCTTTGACAGAGGCCGGGAAGGCTCAGGAGTGGCCCGGATGTGCCCAACTGAGCAGCAGGGCCCTGGGGTGGGCAGGATTACACCTCATGCACCCTCCTTTCTACGAACCCTGGCATTCCAGGGGGCACGATGCCCAAGCCCTGCGAGTCACCTGAACTTGCTTTCTGGAGCTGTGTATTCCAGAAGCACCTCCAGACGAGACTTCCAAGCTGACCTTCAGAAATGCCATCTCCAGGGCGCCTGGGTGGCTCTGTCGGTTAAGCGTCCGACTTCAGCTCAGGTCATGATCTCACGGCTAATGGGTTCGAGCCCCACGTCGGGCTCTGTGCTGACAGCTCAGAGCCTGGAGCCTGCTTCGGATTCTGTGTTTCCCTCTCTCTCTGACCCTCCCCCACTCACACTCTGCCTCTCTCCCTCAAGAATAAACATTTTAAAAAATTATTAAAAAAAAAAAAAGAAAAAAAGAAAGAAAGAAATGCTATCTTCTCTGCCTGTTCCTGGACAGGTTCAGGAAGCTTCTCCTTCAGGACCCAGATGCCCTGCTCCCCTTCCCCACCACATGGGCCTTTGGTGACTGACTGCAGGGGTGCTGGCTTGGTTTCCCAAGACTTTTCCTGGTGGGAAAGATTCCTAAGGGCTCCCTGCACACCCTCACATCCTCTGAAAAGCTGCCGAGGACCCCACTTGGGCCTGAAATTGATACTCATAAAGATAATTTCTTCCCCAAAGCTTGGGTTGTCGTTTTCTACACACAAAGCATTCTTTAAAAAACATTTTTTTTAGGGGCGCCTGGGTGGCGCAGTCGGTTGAGCGTCCGACTTCGGCTCAGGTCACGATCTCGCGGTCCGTGAGTTCGAGCCCCGCGTCGGGCTCTGGGCTGATGGCTTGGAGCCTGGAGCCTGTTTCCGATTCTGTGTCTCCCTCTCTCTCTGACCCTCCCCCGTTCATGCTCTGTCTCTCTCTGTCCCAAAAATAAATTAAAAACGTTGAAAAAAAAAATTAAAAAAACAAACATTTTTTTTATCTTTAATTATTTTTGAGAGAGAGACAGAGTGTGAGCTGGGGCGGGGGCAGAGAGAGAGGGAGACACAGAATCCGAAGCAGGCTCCAGGCTCCAGGCTCCGAGCTGTCAGCACAGAGCCCAATGCGGGGCTCGAACTCACGAACCGTGAGATCGTGACCTGAGCCGAAGTGAGACACTCCACCGACTGAGCCACCCAGGCACCCCAAAGCATTTTTTTAAAGAGCACAAGGGGCACCTGGGTGGCTGAGTTGGTTGAGTGTCCGTGATTTCGGCGCAGGTCATGATCCCAGGGTCTTTGGGTGGAGCCCCGCCCACCTACTTAAAAAGGCTCCACCTGCTTAAAATTCTCTCTCTCCCTCTGTCCCTCTGTTCCTCTCCCCTGCTCGCACTCTCTGTCTCTAAAATAAAAGATCAAAAATTTTAATAAAATAAAGAGCACAAAATATGGCTATTCCTGAAAAGCTTCAGTGTATCCTTGAATGCCTCACATGGGGGCCAGTCCCAGAATAAAAAGGAAGCCGTCGGTTTGAGGCCCTCTCTGATTTCAAAAACTGCACAAAACGGCCAGAGGACTGAAACCGGCCCTCTCCCAAGTGTGAGGTATGTCTCAGAGATCGAGCCCCAGGGCCAGCTCTACCCCGGTGACAGCAGAGCCCAAGATCAGCAAGTACGTCACAGGAAATGGCTGTTTCCTGTTTCTGACTTCGGCTCGGGTCATGATCTAGCAGTTGATGAGTTCGAGCCCCGGTGGCGGGCTCTGTGCTGACAGCTCAGGGCCTGGAGCCTGCTTCGGATTCTGTGTCTCCCTCTCTCTCTGCCTCTCCCCTGCTCATGCTCGGTCTCTGTCTCAAAAATAAAGATAAACATAAAAAAAAAAATTCTTAAATTACATTCATACTGAAGGTAAGTTCTCAGGGTTGAAGTAAGAGAACTACTTTTCATCTGGCCTCCAGTTTGCGGTTAACAGAATACTTTAAGACGCATGATTTGATTTTCTCTTTATAATACCATAAAGCGCTCGCTAACCCCTCTCGCAGGGGAACGTCCTAAGGACCACTGAAGGAAACCAGTGGAGATGACGCTTTTTCCTTCATGCTTCTCCACTGATGCCATCTTTCACAGGCTTTAAAATCGCTTCCCGGTGTTAGGATCTCGCCATACCTGAATTTCAACCTCCGAGACCTGCGGGCTCTTCCTTGTTCCCCACCTCGGAGCTCCCCCCACACCCCGGCTTCACGTCCCAAGTGCCTGGACCGTGGGAGGCAGCCTCACCGTGGATAGGAGCTCGGGCTTCAGAGAGGCACACAGGGATGGAGTCTGGCTCTGACCTACCAACTGTGGGACCTCAGACGTGGTTGCAGCCGCTCCGACTCTCCGTCCCCTCAGTGGTGGATTCAGGTAATAAAAGCTCTCATGAAGAACAGGGGAGGGGAGGTGATAGTCTCCTCCGGGCTGGGGGTGCGCCCCCGGCACACGGTTACCATAGTTAGCGTCATCGCTGGCACTGTTCGCCCACCGCCCCAGCTTCTCTCCTCCTCCACCGCACCCATCGGGCACAGCCCCAACAGGGGACCGTCCAGCGTCGCCGTCCCTGCAGAAACGCCTGGAGACGAGCCCCTCAGTCATGCTGCCCAGCCCTCCCCCGCCCCTCCCCCTCAGCGCTCCCTGACCTTGGTCTATTCCATCCCACGCTTGTCATTTTTCACGGCACAGAAAGGACGACGAGCCCCTCGTATCACTCACGGCACGACCTCCACTGCCAGAGTCCCCAGTCTGTGCCCGCACGGGGCCCAGTCCTGTGCCTGAAGACATAGGAACGGGACTGAGGCTCCCCTCTGCTCTTGAGAAACACCTCTGCTCTTAAGTGTCTTGAGCCAGACCCTTAACCTTCATAGGATTTGGTGCCATGGGATAGGATGTTGCGAGAGTACTCGGTACCTCGCAAAACCATTTACAAATCTCAAGTGTTGTTACAGATCATATAGTCCCTAATGCCCTTTGGCGTAGCATCGTCTTTCCCCCGGCTCATAGATCCCTGAAGAGGGCCATGTACTTTGTATAGTGGTCAACTGAACTCCCCAGAAGTGTTCCATAGATGCTTTTTATGACAACAGCCATATACATAAACTTAAAACGTGGACCCTCTACTTGGCGGGTTTTTCTTTTTCGAGGTGCATAGAATACAGATACGAGATAAGCATCCCTTGATACCCAGAAGGGTACACATCTGTGCCATCCGTTAGACCCTGATTCGCTAGGCAGGGCGCATAAAGACGTCTGGGCTGTGCGTGACTTTATAGATGCTTCTCCCAAATGCTGGGGTCTAGAAGCAATCTACTTCGACAGTCCCGGGTTAGTGCTCCCTGCGGCCTGGGGCCTGTGACCAGGAGCCAGCGAACCCGGCACGCTCACGGCCGGCGGGTCAGAGCTGTGCACACGGGGGCTGTGTGCCCATGTGCGGGACCGCTGCCTGGCTGCCGTTGCCGCTGTTATCAGGAACAACTGGTACCTCTCTCTCCCCACGTAAACAATCAAGGGGAGGAAAGGAGAAAAACCTTAAATATTTGCTTTCCTCTACGAGACCACCTACAAAATGTTGTTGAGACCCTGCCGGCGAAATAATCTGTCATGAGTCCAGCTCTGGCCGAATATAAACACCTAGCACGCTCTGAGCAGAGTAGCCAGAGACTGCCAGATGTTTGCACAGGTTTTCCCCTGGGGAGGGAGGAGGGCTTGCCTTCCTCCGGTTTCTCTCCTCTCCTCCTGTTCTTTTCTTCCTGCCCCGTGAAGTACTTTATCAAACCAGTCTGGGTTAGAGATTAGGCAGGCGGAAAGAGTGACTTTTACGACAAAACCAGGGGTCCCTCTCGCCTTCTTTGAAGGGCGCCATGGCTCCGTCGGTTAAGCGTCCAACTTCGGCTCAGGTCGTGATCTCGCGGTCCGTGAGTTCGAGCCCCGCGTCGGGCTCTGTGCTGACAGCTCGGAGCCTGGAGCCTGCTTCCGAGTCTGTGTCTCCCTCTCTCTCTGCCCCTCCCCCGTTCACTCTCTGTCTCTCTCTCTCTCTCTCTGTCTCGGAAACAAACACGCGTTTAAAAAAATTAAAAACGAAAATAAAAAAAGAAAGAAATGGAAGGGCATCAGTACTGAAATGTTGGCTCACACGGGCTGTCAGCAGTGAGAAGACAGGGCCTCGGCCTCCACAACTGACCTGAAGCCAGAATGGAAGATGAGCAGGGGCGGGAGAAAGGTCCAGAGCTGTGCGGACCAGAGGTCACCTCCACCTGCACCTGGGACATGGGCGATCCCAAGGATCCAGATGACTCGTTGGAAGGTTGTGAAAGCGAACTATTCTAATTGTCACCCGTGGCATGCCCCTTTGGCTCCCTGACAGGGCCTAGAAGACTGGGAGAGCCGGGAGCTTGTCAGGTAGTCTCTAGGCAGATAACCCGAGAGGGTTGGGGGGTAGAGGGCAGTATTAAGCAGGGTCCTCTCTGGCTGTTTTCTGCAATTCCACTCTGACCTCCTTTCTCAGATCCAGAGCCGTGAGCAACGTCTTCCTCTGGCGAGCTTCCCCAAGCAACTGCCCTAAAAGTGGCCTTTGACTGGGGCCACCATCGAAACAGTCTGCTCCGCTCAGGGCCGTCACCTCCACAGGCCACCTCGGGACCTATGAGCTTCATTTGAGGAGATGGAGGCACTGTCACCACCGTGGTCTTCACCTCCCCGACACCCCTGTGAGATAGGCAGGAGGTAAGTGTTATTATTCTCTGAGCCTCAGTTTCTCAATCTGTTAAAAGATAAATTAAATCAAAAGCACTATGGTAACACTGAGCTTTCAAGAGGAGGCTAAGAGACGTCATGGCAATTCAGGGAAAACTCTTAGGACGGCGGCTGGCACATACCAAGTACTCCGTGACTGTCGTCAAGAAAAGCCAACGGCCCAACCAAATAAATGAGAAGCAGTTGTAGATTTCGGAATTGTTACGTGACTTTCGTCTGCATTCATCATCTTCCCAGCCCCACGGAGCATGTAGGGGGTTGTTGGGGTTTAGCCCCCAAATCTGAGCCCCTGGTTTGTTTCTAAGTTGTCAATAAAGGTTGAAACGTCTGGACTATGGTCGGAACACAGTCAGCTGAGATGTTACGCCCACACGGGTGACTCCCGTGCAATCGACCCCCCAACCCCACCTCGTACCAATGCCGAGCTGTGTTAGCACCAGGAGGCTGAGACATTGAAGCACGCTGCTGGGTCAGCCATCCACGCTTGGAAGGGCTGGAAGGCAGTCTCAGTGCTGCTTCTGAGGGACAGAATCCCCTCAGGCTGACCTGAGGGTGCCTTCCTGAGCTCAGCCTGAGCCCGTGCACGATCTCCTTTGGCAAGGAGAATTCCCCCTACCGGCAACGCAGCCATTTCGTGGACCCACCCAGTGGATCAGCTGCACCAGGTACTAGAAAAACAACTCCAGGGGAGGCTCATCTTGAGCCCAAGCCGCCATCTTCCCTCCCTGGAACTTCTGCAATGGTCTCCGCCTGGCCTTTCCGCGCACCCCAGCTGTTTTGTCGCCACGCTCCTAACTGTAGCCAGACCCTTCCACTGCTTCTGGAATAAAGTCCAGACTCCTTATCAAGCGTGTGAGGCCCTGCAACCCTCACGGAATTTGCCCCACAACAATGCTGCGTTTCAGGGCTTACGTTGTTCCCACCCCCAGGACTTTTGTATACATGGGTCCTCTCTTCTAGAAGCTTCTTTGTCCCCCAAACTCCCCACTATGTGCCCTGGCACAGTTAACGTCCCTTAACCTTCCAGATTTCTATTCAGCTTCCTTTAAGGAAGCTTTCCCCAACCTCCCAGGCAAGGCTGGGCTTTGACATTTGCCTATAGTTCTCCTCACGGACTATGTCATAATTCGTGAATCTGTATTTGACCGCATGCCTGATTCTTTGATATCTGCCCCAATTTCAACACTCCGCAAGGGGCACCGAGGCACAGGTCATGTCTCCCCATCCAGGACCAGGGACAGCATGTAAAAAGCTCTCCCTCGGAGGGCCGCTGAGCTCTTTGAGGAAGGCAGTGCTGTTTACAGAGCACCTTACTCGCAGTGGGTCCTGGGCCAAGGACGCTTAACATCTCTGGACTTCATTTCCTCATCTGCAACAAAGATGATAACAATAAAGGTTGTCCCTCCCCCATGGTGGCTGTGGAATTTAAGAGAGTTGATAGTTAAAAGTACATGAAACAAGGCCTGAAACACGGTACACACTTTATAATTGTTGGCCCTGATGACAATGACTGGACTCCGAATGGATTAAAGACCTTCATGGAAACAGTAAAACTATAAAGCTAATAGGAAAACTATCAAGTTATATACATTCCTGGCTTTGTTACCTACCAGTGAGGCAAGACTTCTCAAATAAGGCTTTAAGAGTACAAATCACAGGCAAAAAGACAGAGGCAGATTAGTTACATGAAAATTAAACCCTTTGTTCAACAAAGGACACTCGTAAACAGGTTGATGACGGATTAAGAGGTTATTGATTTTTCTAACGGCTACAATCAGCAAGGGACTAATATCTAGAATACGCAAAAGGCCTTGTAAGTTTGAATAAACAAAAAGAGACAGGAACCCCAGTAAGGTACAGAGAAGAAAACTCAGAATCATAACGGGCATATGAAAAGTGTTCCAACGCACCAGTTATTAGAAAAACACAAACACATGTGTGTCCACTCCACACCTGTCATTGGACCGCCATTCGAGTTGAGAAGGTGGGCGGTTCTTAGTCCATGTCGCTTGTGAGGGCAAAGTTCCCTCCTGCACGCGGGGGGACTGGAGACCCCCGCAAGGGTAATTCTGCTCCTGAGTCTGCACCCACCAAAACCCTCACTCGTCCAGGAGGAGCTGGCAGAATGTTCCCACAGCACTGTCTGTGGTAACCCTGGAGACAGCTACGGGCCGTCTGCCGCCCATGGGAGAGTGTCATGGAGTCACGTAGGCAAGAAACATTCTGAGCAACCGGGACGGGGGGCATCGACGAAAGGCAGGAAACAGGTGACTTTGCTAACGGGATGTCCCGGACATCAATTTTAAAACGCCTGCGAGAAGGGGCACGCGGGGGGCTCAGTTGGTTAAGCGTCTACCTCTTGGTCTCAGCTCGAGCCTTGATCTCAGAGTTGTGAGTTCAGTTCTTGCGTTGGGCTCCACACCCAGCGTGGAACCTACTAAAAAAAAAAAAGAAAGAAAGAAAGAAAGAAAGAAAGAAAGAAAGAAAGAATCCCAAGACCCATACATACAAAAAGAAACATGGCTGCCCATGGAAGGAGTGGATGGGAGAAGTGGACTGGAGCAAGAAAAGGGAAGTATCAAGAAGCAAACAAGGCAGGAGTAACTCAATCCCTGGCCCTTAAGGTTCAAAGGGAAAGGAGAACAAAAATATTGAACAAATAAACATTCCGTAGAACTTACACTAGACGAAAGTGAAATGCTCAGTGCGCCCAAAGACGATCCCCTTCCTCCGTGGATGACTTTGTAACCACGACCTTGACATTCTCCTGTGTTATTAATCCCACACCAGCCCCCTGTAAGAATCCTAACATCTCCCAGATCCTCTCTCTCACCACCAGGTCCAAGAAGGCACCTAGCCCTGGGGACTGGGCTTCTAGAGAACTCCCTTTCCACACATCCCCAGCCCTTGGCCAGCCGCAGCCAGGCTCTCCTGGGTTCCTGCCACAGCCAGGCCCCTCTCCCTTCTTCACCAGCCATGTCTGCGTGGTTCCAAGAGCAGGTCCCTAGTGCCACTCTCATGCTTTAAATCTCTGTCTCCTGACTCAAATTAAAATTTTCATTAAGTATACGACTCACCCTACGCAGGCTGCCATAAGAAAATACCACAAGCTGGAGGGCTTAACAACAGACATTTGTTCCCCACAGTTCTAAAGGCTATGAGTCCAAGATCAAGGGGTCAGCAGATTCTGTTCTTGGGGAGGGCTGTCATAGTGTCTCAAAGATGTCCTCACATGGCAGAAAGAGAATGAATATCTCTCTCTTCCTCTTCTTGTAAAGCCACTAATCCCATCATGGAGCCCCACCCTCATGACCTCATCTAAACCTGATTACCTCCCCAAAGTGCCACCTCCAAATACCATTGCACTGGGGGTTAGGACTTTAGCATGTGAATTTGGAGAGACACAAACATCCAGCCCACAACAGCACATCAGGCCCTCCACAATCTGATACCAACCTATCCCTCCAAAGCACCCCCCACTACACCCATCCAGACATCTTTCGCACTGCTTCTCCCTTGCTTGTCTTTATGTGTGCTGTTCCTTCCAAATCTGTCTGCCGGGAGAACCTGGCCTCATACTCCAGGATCCGGCTCTAGTCCCCTTCCCTCGGGGAAGCCTTCCTGGTGCCCTTCCCGGGCAGTATTGATCCCCCTTTGAGACACCGTTGTGTCTTGTGCACATTTGAGCCTCCCAAGTAGGTTAGGTGCCTGGCCCCTGTGGTTCCTGTAGCCCCTGTGCTCACCCAAGTCAAGGCACCGTGGGGTAGCTGCTTAGATGCTATCTGCTTCCCTCGTAACGTGAGCTCTTCAAAGAGGGAAGCAAACCTTTCTAAAAACTGACAGGCCCTAGCAGGGTGTTGAGCACATGGCGGGAGCTCCAAAGATACCTGCTGGATGGTGGAATGAGTGGCTGATTAATAAACGTAGCCCTGGGGGGGTGGGGGGGGCGCCTGGGTGGCTCAGTCGGTTGAGCGTCCGACTTCGGCTCAGGTCGTCATCTCACAGTTCGTGAGTTCGAGCCTCACGTCGGGCTCTGTGCTGACAGCTCAGAGCCTGCAGCCTGCTTCGGATTCTGTGTCTCCCTCTCTCTCTTCCCCTCCCCCCACTCATGCTCTGTCTCTCAAAAAATCGATCGATGTTAAAAAAAAACTAAAAAGAAGAAAATAAACATAGCCCTAGCACAGTGAGCTGTAACCATCTGCCCATGCTTCTCTCTCCTGCGTTAGGAGATGAAGCCCTCGAGAACGGGGAGAGCCTTACCCAGTTTTGCAACTGTAGTGCCGGCACAGGCAGGCCCATGGCGCGAGGGAAAGGTGTGCTTCACTCGCTCGTTCTGGCACTCCCAGTACTTGGACAACTTATAGCCACTGTTTCTCTGAAATTCTGACCGTCGGGGACAGCCTCCGGGAAGGCGGGGACAGGGAGGGTTGCGGAGCCCGCTTTGAATCCCAGCTTTGTATCCCGGCTGAGTATCCCAGCTTTGGAGGCTCAGACACCAGGAGCAGCCAGTGGACCCAGCATGCAGCGGGAACGGGGGAGCCACAGGGAGGGCGTGCATACCATGTGGGCAATGCATGCGTGCCAGAGAGGGGCGGGGGGTGTCTGGGTGACCGGGAGAGTGAAGGGTCAGTGTGGTGCAGCCATGACAAACAAACAGAAGACCCGTCAGAGAGCATGCTTGCTGCCAGGAGGAAATCAGAGCGCATCAAAGCCCTGGCCTCCTTTGGCTCAGACCCTCTGACCAGCCCCTCTGCAGACCCAGCCACGGAGCCCTCTGCACTTGTTCTGTGCCTCAGACACTGGTTCTCTTCCTCTTAAAAAAAAAAAAAAGGGGGGCGCCTGGGTGGCTCAGTCGGTTAAGCCGCCGACTTCAGCTCAGGTCATGATCTCACGGTCTGTGAGTTCGAGCCCCGCATCGGGCTCTATGCTGACCGCTCAGAGCCCGGAGCCCGTTTCAGATTCTGTGTCTCCCTCTCTCTCTAACCCTCCCCTGTTCATGTTCTGTCTCTCTCTGTCTCAAAAATAAATAAACGTGAAAGAAAGAAAGAAAGAAAGAAAGAAAGAAAGAAAGAAAGAAAGAAAGAAAGAAAAGAAAAAGAGAGAAGAGAAGACTAATTAAAAACAAACGACTTACCCCCTCTCCATCAGCTTTCAGGATTGCGTTGCAATCATCTCAAGGATTTAGAGATCTTTTTCCTCCGAAACCGTGGCGATCTCATTATTTATTCACTCTAGGCGTCTTCTCGCGGCTGAAATGTGCAGCCTGAATTCTTGCCTGCCAGAGGCTTCGAACGATGAACTGATCAGAGCACTGAGCCTGGAGTCCAAGCCCTGGTCCACTGTGCCTCAATTTCCCCACTCAGAAAGCCGCGGACCCGTTGGTCTGTGAGGCAGCACCATCCAACAGAACTTTCTGTGGGGAGGGAAAGGTCCTAGATCTGCACTGTCCAGCCCAGTAACCCCCGGCCACATGTGACTTTGAAAGGCGGCTAGTGCAACAGAGGACTTAGTTTTTAAGTAAGTGGATGAATGAATATTAACTTATATTTAACGGGACAGTGCAGCTCTCAGATGTGACCTAGAGCAGACTTCACACTTATGTCCAAAATTCGCCTTTTCCCTACTTTGCCTGGCCACTTCCTCCTCGTAGGGGTAACGGGTTATTCACTACAGGGGACCTGAAGACGTAGGACCCGGGCCAGGATGGGCAGAGTTGAGCGTCAGAGAGTGGGGAGCGCCAGGAGAGCAGTGGCACCATGAGGAGGCAAGGACACCTGGGAGGCACCCAGAGCTCCAGCAGACACGGGGCAAGAGCAAGAGAGCAGGGCTAAGTTCAAGTACTCTGGCGCCCAGGGCTCTCTGGCACCCAGCTCAGACTTTGCTATACTCTGCTATTCAGCCAGAACCGAATCTCCCCGGACTAAAACCAAGGTGCTCCTTCTGGAGACTCCAGGGAAACATATTTCTTTGCCTTTTCCAGCTTCTACCGGCTGCCCACATTCCTTGGCTTGTGACCCCTTCCTTCATGCTCAAAGCCAATAACTTTAGACCTCATCCTTCCCAGATCACATCACCATGGTATCCTTCACACCCCCTCTCTGTTCTCTCCTGTCTCCGGTATCACATTTAAGATCGTTGTGATTATACTGGGCCCACCAGGGGTCAGCTGATCAGCAATCTTAATTCCCTCTGCCACCTTAATCCTCCTTTGCCAGGTAACCTACAGAGTCATAGGTTCTGAGGATTAGGATGTGAACATCTTTGGGGGACAACTCTTTTGAGAACGACTGAGCCTTAACAAGAGAGGAAAAGAAGGCAAAGTTGCCCTAAGCAAGGAGCCATGGCTAGTGGGCCACACTAGGCAGAGGGCAGAAGCAGGACCCCAGAGTGGCCTGGCACAGAGAAGGGGGTCTAGGTCATCAGACATCCATGAACAAGTCCCGGGAGGGCCTGAAAATCACCCCGACCTGGTAGGAGGACAATGCAAATCCGGCAGGGCTGGCGTTGGGAAGGACTCTCTCGAGAGGACCCAGAGTGACACAAAAGTGAATGAGCAAGCTGAAACACACATCAGCCAGGATCCAAAGTACGTCCAAGGGAAGTCTAGAAGCCAGAGCTGCTCCTCTTAAGGTGGACTGTAGCTTTGTCCCATCCTCATTGCAATGTTTATATATTGTAAAAATTACACTTGAAAACTGGGATTACGAGTTTGTTCAGTGACAAAGGAGCTCCAGTCTGCGGTTTATTCTACGGTGTATCAGGGAAAAAAGTGTCAAATGGAAGAGGAGGAGGGCTATTTGGGCGTGGGAGTGGGGGCTGGAAGGAGAGAAGAGAGAGATCCAGTCAGGACCAAGGCAGCTCTATTACTCAGAATTCTCCAGAGAAACAGAGCAGAGTGTATATACAGAAGGAGATTTATTATAAGGAGTTGGCTCCCATAGTTATGGAAACTGACAAGTCCCAAGATCTGCTGGTGGCAATCCAGGGACCCAGGAGAGCAGATGTTTCGGTATGAGCCCAAAAGCAGGAAAAAACTCAAGTCCCAGCTCAAAGCACTCAGGCAGGAGGAGGTCCCGCTTCTTTTTTTTTTTTTTTTTTTTAATTTTTTTTTCAACATTTTTTATTTATTTTTGGGACAGAGAGAGACAGAGCATGAACGGGGGAGGGGCAGAGAGAGAGGGAGACACAGAATCGGAAACAGGCTCCAGGCTCCGAGCCATCAGCCCAGAGCCTGACGCGGGGCTCGAACTCACGGACCGCGAGATCGTGACCTGGCTGAAGTCGGACGCTTAACCGACTGCGCCACCCAGGCGCCCCGAGGAGGTCCTGCTTCTTGAAGAAGAGTCAACCTTTTTGTTCTATTCAGGCCTTCGAGGGATGGGATGAGACCCACCCACATTGGGGCGAACCATCTGCTTTACTCAGTCCACGGATCCAAATTTTAATCTTATCCCCAAACTCCCTCAAAGACACACCCAGAACAATGTCTGACCAAAGGTTTGGGCACCCCGAGGCCCAGTCAAGTTAACACGAGAAACTGACCATCACAGCAGCCAATGTCCCCGGGCACCAGTCAACGAGTAGCACAAAGGTACTGTCCTTGCAAATTCCAATAGCAGCCAAGACTCTCAGGAGAAAGGGTATGAACACTCTAAGTTGCTAATGGGAGCCATCAATATGCCACATTCTGGTGGCTGTATCCCAACGACATTTCTCACCTGCCCCTCTCCAGACACACACCCTCACACCCTGACAACGTGGAATGCAGCCCTCCTCTGTGCTCCTAGACCTTGGTGCAGCCTTTTCTATCACAGACCTTAAGTACTGGACACTCATCGCTGGTTTACTTTTCCCTCTCTTCCTAAGCGGTGGGCTCCCGGAGAAGAAGACCGTGTAGACTGAGTATTCCCAGAGCCCAGCAAATAGCAAATGCTTATAGAGTGTTCACTAAATAAATGCAGTAGTAAAAGTTGTAGTAAAGCCATGGCTAATTTTTTTAAGGTTTAATTCATTTGGGAATAAGTAAGAGGTTACAGTAGTTCCAGGAGCAGAAATACAGGCCATGAAATGAATTTCCAAGTCGAATAGGTATGCCTTTTTCCTTGAGAGTGGAAATAAATTGGCTTCTACCACACGGAATTTATAAGTGTGCCTGCAGGCAAGGGACATTTACTTTGCTATCATTTACCAACAACTTACAGAGTTGTAAACTAGCCCAGAGACGAGGAAAGTTGTCGAGAGAATCAGATAGCTCAGAAGGTTACGCATGAAACACTAGTTTTCCATTGAGGACATCCGAGAATATTTTGGCCACTTCAAATTCTATCACATTTTTTTCCCGACAGTGTCTGTCCCCTGCAATCATACTAATCTCAAAGAAAGATTATTCTTGAGCACAAAATAAGGCTTCCATCAAGTTTGGCTTGGTTATTTCCACAGTGCCAACTGCTCCATAGCCCTCTTGCGAGTGCTTTGAAACATCTAACTAGCCACAAAATTGCCTTGCATCTGGACTTTGCGTGAGGGACCAGCTTGGATTTTAAGAACTTTTCTTATCTGCTCTTCTGAGGCTAGAAAACCATACCCACGACTCCACCAACTTTCTCCTGCAGAGTCCTATGCATCTGAATTCTTTTCTGGAGGTCTCCCAAATATCCTAAGCCTCCTAACCCATCAGGAGGTAACCTTCCAGAACACTAACGTGGCTGACCCCTGGGAGTTTTTCTCAAAGGATTTTGTAGACATTGTCTTGAAAAGCACAAATTTGATTCCTTAAAAGTGGCTTGTCACACCTGATTCAGCGAGCATTGTTCTCAGATACAATGCTCCACATACATCCTTTTTGTACCATCAATTTGTTTAAGTATATCACGATTGAAAGGGAGACAGTTTCTTACTGAGCCTGTGCTCAGTAAGAATATCTAGAATTTCCAAGAGTAGTAAGGAGACTTACTTAGTGTCTGGATTCTGTGAGATTAGCGAAAATTTAATATCGCTTTAAGTGTTTTATTTCGCTTTGCCAAAACGGAATTTACTAAATTGTTGTGTATCACACAGAGCACTTAAGAAGAAAGAGAAAAAAACATCCTTTTATATGCAGAAAACAGAAAGTAAAACGAATACACAAAACACGAAGATAGATAATCATAATAAAATTTTTCTCTAGGGGCGCTTGGGTGGCTCAGTCGGTTAAGCATCAGCTTCGGCTCAGGTCATGATCTTGAGGTTCATGAGTTCCAGCCCTGAGTCAGGCTCTGTGCTGACGGCTCAGAGCCTGGGACCTGCTTCCATTTCTGTATCCCCCTCTGTCTCTGCCCCTCTCCTGCTCACTCTCTCTCTCTCTCTCTCTCTCTCAAAAATAAACATTAAAAAAAAACTTTTCTCTCCATTCATTCAGTCCCATGAAATCACTGTTGTTCTGCTGAATCTTGGGTTATTACTCTCATGAAGCCATATGTGTCTCAACTAAAATATTCTGGAAATCCTGACTCAGCCTGCTGGCGTAGCCTAGAAGTTGCTGAAGTGATGTCAGCTCAAAAACCTGTACCCAAGAGTCTAGTCTTTGAAGTGTCAGTAGTCTGAAGTACCTGGTACGCTTCTTTTCCATGAGTCACCGAGATGGTCTTTGTTGAAGACATAATCTCGGGCCTGTACTTTATCACAAAACCTCAGGCAAGCTTTAGAACTAACAAAAACTCTCCGTACATTACAAAGACTTAATGACTCTTGTTAACGTGTTACTTGTGACTTTGAAATATAGAAGGTCAGATGAGAGTTCCCAATGATAAGCATCTGACACAAAAACGTGCTTGCTCCTCTGCATGCAAAACAAAGAAAATAGTGCCGCTCCAAAAGACGTTTTTAGACAAAATATTTCTTAAGAAGAGTGATTAAACTTCTTTTCAGAAAGCTCAGTGGATGTTAAGTCTGATTTGTAAGGAATGAATATAATTTTTGTAGAGGAAAAAATTTGAGATGCACATACAATAATCCGAGAACATATAGAGGGAGGTAGGGGTGGTAAGGGAAATCAGGTTGTCTCTTCACTGGACAGAATTTATTTGCATGTCTAGTAAACAAGAACTATTTACTTTGCTGCAATGGTCTATAATTCACAGTCATAAAATAGCCCAAAGCAATGAAACGTGCAACTGCCTAGAACTGGAAAACTCACAAGGCTCTGCCCCTTGTGAAACTATATAACCTATAGTTTCTCACTGCAGAAAAGCAACAATTTTTCTATTCCACTGAAAAATCTTCTCCTTCTTACTCTTGGAAAGATGGTGGAGAAGGAAGCACCAGGACTCTAGCTCCCCACCTGCACAAAAATTGCACCAGCAGAATCTGTCTGACGCGACTGGTTTGGGACTCTGGAGATGAATTAGTAAGTTGGGTTGCCATAACACAATGCCACAGATTTGGTGGCTTAAACAACAGGACACTATTTTCTCACAGTTATAGAGACTAGAAGCCCCAAATCCAGGTGACATTGTGTTTGGTTTCTGGGGAGACTTTTCTTCCTGGTTAGTAGATGGTTGTCTTCTTCTGGGTTGTCACACGGCAGAGGGGGATGGAAGGAATAGAGGGAGAGAGAGAAAGAGAGACAGAGAGAGTGCTCTGGTATCTCTTTCCTTTGCTAGAAGGACACCAGTCCCTTTGGATAAGGGCCACACACTTTTAATGTCTTTTAACCTTAATTATTTCCCTAAAGACCCTTTCTCCAAAGACAATCAAAAAGAGGGTTAGGACTTCAACATATGAATTTTGGGAGAACATAATTCAGTCCACGTCAAGAGACTACTGAAGGTTTGCAACTTCCAGGAGAAGGCTCGGACAGTAAACTGTAATTAATTTCAGTCAATTTCAGCTCTTAGAAAAGTGGCAGCTACCCATCCTCCAACCTCCAGCCCCAGGACAAGCATCTCTGCCCACATTCCAGGAGAAGCTCACACACAGCTTGTGAGAGCCATATTGGACACTAAGGAACTTATTCTCCAAGTAATAGGAATCTGTGCTCTGATCACTGATTGCTACTTCTGACTGTGGAGGTTCAGACATATAGGTGAGCAGCCATTGTCGCAAGCCCCTCCCCCTCTTGTTGAAGTGACTTCCTGGGGACTTAAAGGGCTGGAGTACCATTTTCCCTTCATTTTTCACTTTTTCTCCCTTTTGAGAGACAGACATTTAAGGACCAGGATATTCAAAGCCACAACATATAGCAGGGGAAAACATAAACTCAGAAGACCTGAGAAGACCTTACGTTTACACCTCAGGCTTATATCCATGGCAAAGAGACACCCTACAACAACAACAACCAGCAAAGCCTGGGAAATGGGGAGAATTGAATCTTCAGAATTACCACATTGTAAGACTCAAGTGTCCCATTGTCAACAACAGCAACAGCAAAAAAATCACAAGGCAAACCAAAAAACAGAAAGGTGTGAACCATTCAAGGGAAAAAAATAAATCAACAGAAACTGTCCCTGAGAAAGATCAGATGGTGAAGTTACTGGACAAAAACCCTAAAAACTGTCTTCAAAATACTTGAAGAGCTAAGACAACACGTGGACAAAGTCAAGAACATGACATGTGAACAAAATGAAATATCAATAGATAGGGAACATTGAAAAGAAACCAGAACAACATCTTGGAACTGAAAACTACAGTAACTAAAATAAAAAATGTACTAGAGTGATTCAGGAGCAGATCTGGCAGAATAAGAAAATCAATGAACTTGAAGTTAGGACAATTGGAGTTATTGAATCTGAGAGACAAAAAGAAAAGATTGAAGGAAGTGAACAGAGCCTGGGCACCTATGGGACACCATTAAGCTGATGAACATACGCATTGTGGTAGTCCTAGAAAGCACACAGAGAAAAGAGGGCAGAGTGTTCATTTGAAAAATAAACAAAACATCCAAAATTTGATGAAAACCATGCATATAAACACCCAAGAAGCACAATGAACTCCAAGTAAGATAAACTCAAAGAGACCCACGTGGAGGTACATTGCAATCAGACTTTCCAAAGCAAAGGACAAAGAGAAGATCTTGAAAGCAGCAAGAGAGAAGCAACTCATCACATCCAAAGGATCCCTAGTAATATTATCACCAGATTTCTCATCAGAAATCTTGGAGGCCAGAAGACAGTGAGTTGATAGATTCAAAGTGTTGAAGAAAAGGGGCGCCTGGGTGGCGCAGTCGGTTAAGCGTCCGACTTCAGCCAGGTCACGATCTCGCGGTCCGTGAGTGCGAGCCCCGCGTCAGGCTCGGGGCTGACGGCTCGGAGCCTGGAGCCTGTTTCCGATTCTGTGTCTCCCTCTCTCTCTGCCCCTCCCCCGTTCATGCTCTGTCTCTGTCTGTCCCAAAAATAAATAAAAAACATTTAAAAAAAAAAAAAAAAAAAAAAAAAACAAAGTGTTGAAGAAAAGAAAAACTGTCAGCCAAGAATTCTATATTCAGCAACACTGTCCTTCAAAAAAAGGAGAGGAGTTAAGATATTCCCAGATAACTTAAAACTGAGAGAATTCATAATGTCTAGACCTGCCCTGGAAAAAAAAAATGATAAAGGGAGTTCTGCAGGCTGAAGGACAGTAGATGTTCTCAAAGCTTAATGATCTCAGGTAAAAGTAAATACATGGACAATTATAAAAGCTACTATTTCTCTAACTTTGGTTTGTAACTTCACTTTTTGTTTTCTTCATGACTTAGGAGACTATGCATAAAAAGACAATGGTTAGTCTGTTTTTTGGACAGAAAGGCATAAAATGCATAAAGATGCGATTTTGTGACATCAACAACTGAAATAGAGTCAAAGGTGTCTAGCAGCAGAGTTTTTCTTTATGTTATTGAGTTAAGCTGGGATAAATTCAAAATAGAGTGTTATAATTTTAAGATGTTAAATGCAATCACCGTGATAGTCATAGGCACACACAAAAATAGCTATAAATAAACAGAATGAGAAGGGAATTAAAATGTTTTAATACAAAAAATTACTAAACACAAATAAAGACACTAATGCAAGAAATGAGTGAGGGTTGCCTGGGTGGCTCAGTTGGTTGAGCAGCCGACTTTGGCTCAGGTCATGATTTCACAGTTTGTGAGTTCGAGCCCCGCATCGGGCTCTGTGCTGACAGCTCAGAGCCTGGGGCCTGCTTCAGATTCTGTGTCTCCCTCTCTCTCTGACCCTCCCCTGCTCACACTCTCTCTCTCTCTCTCTCAAAATTAATAAACGTTAAAAAAAATTTTTAATAAAAAAATTTAAAAATAAAAAAATGAAATTAGCGACAAATTAGCTATGAAGTATATAGAAAACAAATAGCAAAATGACAGACGTTTCTGCTTATCAGTAATTACTTGAAGTATAAATGGATTAAACTCTCCAATCAAAAGCTGAGATTGGTTAGATTTTTAGAATGGATTGAAAAACAAGACCCCACTATGTGTTGTTTATAAGAAACTCACTTTAGATTCAGATATGCGAATAAGTTGAAAGTGAAAGCATGGGAAAAGATATTCTATGGAAATAGGAAATACAAAAGAGCAGGGACGGGCTATACTAACATCAGACAAAATAGACTGTAAATCAAGGTTATGAGAAATAGAGAAGGAAATAAAAGAATATATATATATATATATATATATATATATATATATGGTCCTTCTCTATTTCTATACACACACACACACACACACACACACACACACATATATATATATTATTCAATCTTAAAAAGAGAGGAAATTCACACATGTTATATAACATGGGTGAACCTTAAGGACGTTATGCTGAGGGAAGTAAGCCAGTCACAAAAGAACAAATACTGAATAGGCAAATTCACAGAAACCGGAAGTAGAATGACGGTTGCCAGGGGTTCAGGGGAGGAGGGAATGGGGAGCTATTATTTCATGGGGACGGAGTTTCAGTTTGGCACGATGAAAACATTCTGGTGACGGATGGTGCTGAGGGACGCATCGCAATGTGACTGTACTTAACGCCGCTCAGTTGTACCCTTAAACACAACGGAAGTAGAAAATTTTACACGTACGTTTTCCCACGATTTTTAAAAAGTCAGTAATTTTTTAAGGTCTTCCAACATGGTTCCTAGCAGTTGCTCGTATTTACTGAACGCTTTCTATGTGCCCTCCTGGTACTCTACCAAGCACTTTGCCTGTCCTGCTTTATTTAATTTCCCCAATAGTCTTATGAAGCCAGTTCTATCAGTTCTTATCAAAATAAGAAAACTGAGACACGGATGGGGCGCCTGGGTGGCTTGGTCGGTTAAGCGTCTGACTTCAGCTCAGGTCATGATCTCACACTCTGTGAGTTCGAGCCCCGCGTCAGGCTCTGTGCTGACGACTCAGAGCCTGGAGCCTGTTTCAGATTCTGTGTCTCCCTCTCTCTCTGCCCCTCCCCTGTTCATGCTCCGTCTCTCTCCATCTCAAAAATAAATAAACGTTAAAAAAAAAAATTAAAAAAAAGAAAACTGAGACACGGAAAAGTTAAATACTTCATCCGAGGTCACAGAGTCTGTTAATGGTGCGTCTCAGGTTTGAACATTAGACGTATGACCAGATTCCCATTCTTAGCCCCTATGCTGTCCTACCTCTGAAATGAGTGAACGATTAGTACTTTGTAAGTTACCGTTATTGTGGCTGTCGTGAGGTGATCTCAGATCAGTTGTTTTGCAGTTCTGTCCTCCCTGGGTTGTAAAACTGAAATTCGGAACTCTCTCACGTGGTTGTGAGCTCTTTGCTTAGCAGCAGTAGGAAGTGTTGTGGCCAAATCAGGGTGAAGTAACCTCCCAAACGGCGAGTCCCAGACTCAACCACTCAGAGGGTCTTCTAACGTCTCCTATGACGTTAGAAGTCCAAATGTCAAATTTAGTACTCACTTGCTGTGTGCTTACGGGCAGTACTTGACTTCTCTGAGCGTCTGCTTTTTTATCAAAAAAAAAAAAAAAAGGAAGTCATAACATCCTCTTGCAGGGCTGTTGTGAATGTGATTCAAATGTCCTCAGGCCTCACTGGTCTGTGGCGATAAATAATACCACGTCAGTGTTAAGACGCAAATTTCACTGGCTCAGGAACCCTACCAGTTCATCAGGCAACTCATGCTCTGGATCCATTTCGTTTCACCCTCAGCAGAAGACTAAATATCTCAATATGAGATACACATGTTCAGAGAGAATCTGCAAAGCCATATATATGCTAAATAGATTACAGCTATTATTTTTATTGCTTTAAACAGCACACCAGGTCAAGGTGGAATCATGTCTATATTAACAATTTTAGAGATTTAGACTCTTATTTTCTGACTAATCCCCACTCGCTTCAAACAGAAAACCTATGGGAGTAATCCTTGCACAGCAGTATGCATATTCCCAGAGGAAATGGAAGGCTTTCCGAGAATGGCATGGACTCGTAATCATCTTAGGGTGATCTGTTTTCAGAGCCTCAATTTCCATAAGTACTCTTCCCTAAAATTGATTTGCCTGAGAATGTGCCTGTAGAAGGGGGGTGAGAGCGGGTTGTCCTTTCTCACCACCCCACACAGAGCTATCCTTCCACCATCTTGTTTTGGCGCATGGTTTCCAAAGGACGTAAACTTCCCAGTCACCTCGGAGACCATTTAAGGGAATGTCTGTGACAGTTGAGTGGCTAACACTTTTGCCAGGGTGGGGGAGGGGCAGAGCATGCAACTCTCTTTTTCCCTACACAGTTGAAAAAGGATCTTCTCCTGTATGCTCATAGAGCATTAAAAATTTTTGATGTGTTGGATTATCACTTAATCATTGGCATGGAACTCAGAAAGAATTCAAAGAATTGAGGGAAATTTGCAACTCGTTTCTTTCCCATCCACTCATTTGACCAATGCTTGTTACTTTTTACCGGTATAAAGAGGACAAAGAGGAAAGAATTTATGCTGAACTGTGTCTCATTCTGATATAGGGATCATTTATCTGTACTAATAATTTTTTAGATCTACTCTTTCATTAAGAAAAAAAAATATGTTTTTAGAGGGGGGAGGGGCAAAGGGAGAGGGGAAGAGAATCCCAAGGAGGCTTCACATCCAGTGCAGAGCCCGATGCAGGGCTCAGTCTCACCACCCTGAGATCATGACCTGAGCCAAAATCAGGAGTCAGATGCTTAACCAACTGAGCCACCCAGGAGGCACAAGAGAAGTATTTTTTTTTTAATTTTTTTAATGTTTATTTATTTTTGAGAGAGACAGAGACAGAGTGTGAGCGGGGGAGGGGCAGAGAGAAAGGGAGACAGAGCAGGGTCCAGGCTCTAAGCAAGCTGTCAGCACAGAGCCCCACGCAGGGCTCGAACCCACAAACTGCGAGATCATGACCTGAGCCGAAGCCGGACGCTTTACCAACTAAGCCACCCAGGCTCCCCAAGAGAAGGAGTTTTAATCAAATTTTAGTTTCATCTTTTATCTAAATGTGTTCTATATTATTGCTTTGATCAATTATAATGAGAATGCAATCCAGAAAAGAAAAAAAAAGTTTAAATAAATACAGCTTTGTGGTCACGAGGATGTTAACATGTTTAGATTTCAACTTACATCTATTTGTCTGGGAACTAAGATGGGATGGCCAACAAAAGACAATGATTTTATAATTAGATTAGAGTTTTAGAGTTAGGATTAAATTAGGATTGGGAGGAATGACTGGGAAATAGCTATTCAGAGAGAAAAGGGAACAATGTAAAACTTCCAACTATTGAGGTAAATGTGTCGTGTATCCATGAAAGTGGATATTGGAAATTAGCAAATTACTACGATTCCACTGGAGTCCTTTATTTTTTTTTTCATGAAATTTATTGTCAAGTTGGTTTCCATACAACACCCAGTGCTCATCCCAACAGGTGCCCTCCTCAATGCCCATCACCCACCCTCTCCTCCCTCCCACCCCCCATCAACCCTCAGTTTGTTCTCAGTTTTTAACAGTCTCTTATGCTTTGGCTCTCTCCCACTCTAACCTCTTTTTTTTTTTTCCTTCCCCTCCCCCATGGGTTTCTGTTACGTTTCTCAGGATCCACATAAGAGTGAAACCATATGGTATCTGTCTTTCTCTGTCTGGCTTATTTCACTTAGCATCACACTCTCCAGTTCCATCCATGTTGCTACAAAAGGCCATATTTCATTTTTTCTCATTGCCACGTAGTATTCCATTGTGTATATAAACCACAATTTCTTTATCCATTCATCAGTTGATGGACATTTAGGCTCGTTCCACAATTTGGCTATTGTTGAGAGTGCTGCTATAAACATTGGGGTACAAGTGCCCCTATGCATCAGTACTCCTGTATCCCTTGGATAAATTCCTAGCAGTGCTATTGCTGGGTCATAGGGTAGGTCTATTTTTAATTTTCTGAGGAACCTCCACACTGCTTTCCAGAGCGGCTGCACCAATTTGCATTCCCACCAACAGTGCAAGAGGGTTCCCGTCTCTCCACATCCTCTCCAGCATCTATAGTCTTTTGATTTGTTCATTTTGGCCACTCTGACTGGCGTGAGGTGATATCTGAGTGTGGTTTTGATTTGTATTTCCCTGATAAGGAGCGACATTGAACATCTTTTCATGTGCCTGTTGGCCATCCGGATGTCTTCTTTAGAGAAGTGTCTATTCGTGTTTTCTGCCCATTTCTTCACTGGGTTATTTGTTTTTTGGGTGTGGAGTTTGGTGAGCTCTTTATAGATTTTGGATACTAGCCCTCTGTCCGATATGTCATTTGCAAATATCTTTTCCCATTCCATTGGTTGCCTTTTAGTTTTGTTGGTTGTTTCCTTTGCTGTGCAGAAGCTTTTTATCTTCATAAGGTCCCAGTAATTCATTTTTGCTTTGAATTCCCTTGCCTTTGGGGATGTGTCGAGTAAGAGATAGCTACGGCTGAGGTCAGAGAGGTCTTTTCCTGCTTTCCCCTCTAGGGTTTTGATGGTTTCCTGTCTCACATTCAGGTCCTTTATCCATTTTGAATTTATTTTTGTGAATGGTGTGAGAAAGTGGTCTAGTTTCAACCTTCTGCATGTTGCTGTCCAGTTCTCCCAGCACCATTTGTTAAAGAGACTGTCTTTTTTCCATTGGATGTTCTTTCCTGCTTTGTCAAAGATGAGTGGGCCATACGTTTGTGGGTCTAGTTCTGGGGTTTCTATTCTATTCCATTGGTCTATGTGTCTGTTTTTGTGCCACCACTGGAATCCTTTAAAAAAGATGATATAGTAGTTTTATTTTAAAATGTCAATACTTACAATATGTTACACATTCTTCTTTGTGGCTGTTGTGAATGTATGTGAAGCATTTTAGATGCCAACTCAAAAATATATGAAGACCACATTAATGTTATGGGGAAAAGGTACTAAACAGCGTATGAGCAAAAAGTGTGAAGACCCTTGACCTAGAACCATTCTCGACCCAGCAAATGACCTGACAGGGTTGGCCTGACCCCACCAGGACTGGGCCTCGCACTTAGTCCATCTCTATCATCAAAAGATACACTGAAGCCTATTAAAATTTTTATTTAATTGAAAAATCGATTTACCTCGGACAGCACCAAACCGGAAGTGACCAGGGGCACTCCGCCAACAGGAGTCAGCGGAAAGACTTGCAGAGAGAAGTTTCAGAAGCAAAGAAAGGACCTTACTTGAATGGCTATGACTTAAAGCCGAGGTAGCTGTTCGTCATTGGTTGTCTTTAGCTGTCAATTCTGAAACGTTGAGACATCTACAGGCTTAGATTTTAGTTTGATTATGTAGGCTGGAGGCCACCAGAGCAGGAGGTGCGTGTGAGTATGTGTATGTGTTGGGGAATGTGTTTTGGTCTGTGAGCCCGTATGTGTGTGTGGGGGGGGGGGGGGGGGGGGGAGGGGGGGGCTGTGAACAAATGTGTGTTAGTCTGTATGTCTGTGCATTGGGGTATGTGTATGTGAGGGTCCGTTGAAAGGTGTGCGCGTTGAGAGCTATGTACACGTATGAGCGTGTGTTGGAGAACGTATGTTGGTTTGTGTGCCTGTTGAGGGTGGGGAGGCTGCGTGTGTACGTGTGTGCAGATGGGTTTGGCTGTGAGTGTGGGTCTGCGTGGCCGTGTGCAGGGAAGGGGTGCCGGAGGTTGTGCGCACAGGGCCGCCTCACCCGCCCCTCTCTGTGAGGAGCTTCATCGGTCACACACATGTGGATACGGCCAAGCCAATGCCGGAGTCCCCAGCGCCATCTTGGGTTGTCAGGCCTGAACACGGCAAAGGGGGGAATGATACAAAAACACGGCTTTAGGGTTTGATTCATTATCACTTTAACAATGGCTCAGCAGAGTTGCAGCTTTCCTCATGATGAAGCAAAGTATGAAAATCCAAAATGAGGAAAGGGTTATAAAATATGGAGCTGTCTTTAATCCACTTGGGTTTAATAGCACCTCTTGGAAATACATGATTACCATGTAAGTTGCATCAAATGCCATCGAGCACCAGAGCCCATGTTGTCCTCATACGGCTGACGTCCTGGTAGGAAAATTGTATCTTTAAATTCGCCTCCAGATTAATTGAGTCAAGAGCAGCATTCCTTGTATAAGAGGATAAAAAGAACCCCGGGAAGGACTTAAAAGCCTAACATGAGATCTTTTACATTAGCAGGGGGCTGTCACAATTGTGTATCTGATGTCACGGCAAATTTTTTTCTTCACATTCAAATCCTGCCACCCGGGCGGAGACAAGACATTTTTTACTGCAGAATGCGGGAAAGAAGCCGAGACAGCCAGCCGGGTGTCATCTCACATTGTGACTGTAATTCTACCCACATGTGCACAGGGCCACTCTGAGAAAACCTTACGTACCACATTCTGAAACAGATCAATTCACGTTTTCAACATCAAAAAAGAGTTCTTTGCCTTGCAAAGGGATTCCCAGAGGCGCTCACTTAACTAGAAAGTTCCTCTGCAGCATTTAAACAGTTCCTATTTACAAAACACCTATAAACAGTAAAATCTCAGGCACTCATTTTTGCAAGCTAAATGAGCCACACTGCTCAGTGTGCACCTCTGAGTTCTTAGCAGAGGTCATATCTTTAAAAGACCGTGGTGACTGGGCGAGATGAAATGGTGCGCTTTTGAGATAATTACAAAGAAGGCAATAGATTCCCGGAGAAGGAAATCGCAACTGATCGGTTAGCCTGGAGGGATCGAGGCCACAGGCAGGCTTCACCGGCGGAGAGCAGGTGTCTGGAGACCTTCTGTAGGAAGGAAAGTGAGCCTCCTGTCATCTGAATCCTGTCTCAATGTGCTCACTTCTGCCACACACCCCCCCCCCCCCCCATTCCTGCAGGCCAGGTGAAAAAGGCCACCTTGCATCTGTAGAAAGAGCCATCTGTCCAGGCTTGCCCAAATACAACCAGAGCCTGAGCCAGCTAACACAAATCCAGAAACAAGATGCTCTTCCCAAGAACGTGCAGTTTCATTAAAATAAGAGTATCTGTAGCTACAACAGCAATGACTAAGAGCTTTCATGTGTTTTCCAGCCAATGGGTGCTTCAAGAGTCTAAAAGTAACAAGAGACGCTGGAAATATTCAGAAGGAAGGTGTTTCTTGTCTGAAAAACATAATTAAGGGGCGCCTGGGTGGCTGAGTCGGTTGAGCGTCCCCCTTTGGCTCAGGTCATGACCTCGCGGCTCACGGGTTCGAGCCCCGCGTCGGGCTCTGTGCTGACAGCTCGGAGCCTGGAGCCTGCTTTGGATTCTGGGTCTCCCTCTCTCCCTGCCCTTCCCCCCACTCACACTCTGTCTCTGTCTGTCTTTCAAAACTGAATAAACATTTTTTAAAAATTTGAAATAAAAAACAGAATTGAGTCCCTGCAGGCGGTGACCTGGTCATTTCAAAGCTTTGGCCGCCCTGGCTTTGTACGGCTGAGGGACAAGCCTTTAGGAATTGTAGGGCTCCATAAAAGACTGGTTTCTCACTCCTGGGAGACCCCAGGAGCCACAGGTTGGAAAGGTGATGAGAAGGAGGGGAGATGGACGGTGCCACTGTCTCAGGTCTCGGCTCTTGTGTTGTCAATTCTGGGGCGGTTAGAAAAAATATTCTCTTCTTCCACATAGGCATTATCTCCACATGGACTGAAGCCTGTCTTTCCAGCTTTGTAGAAAGGCAGCCTCACACCACGGGCGACGCACAGGTGCTGGGAGGGCACAGCCTGCACCCCAGCGTGAGGACCAGAGCAGATTAGTTCACACCCAGAACAATTTCCCTGATAAACGGGACCCATAACCGTGCCCCCCCCCCTTGGCCTGTGGAGACGATCAAATGAGATAATGCTCTTTTCACATTTAGCAGAGGACCCAGAGATAATGAACTCAGTCGGTGGCCATCGCTATTAATAGGTGGTGTTATTAATAGAAACATGCACTTGCTAATCTCCACCTGTTATCCGTTATTCTTCAATAGGTGCCGTGGTTTCGGTTCTGCCTTTCACTTACTTTATTAATTGCCTTTCTGCCAGTTCTAATTGTCCGTCGAGGGGCGCGCCTGGGTGGCTCAGTCGGTTACGTGTCGGACTCTCGATTTCGGCTCAGGTCATGATCTGACGGTGGGGGGGTTCGAGGTCCGTATCCGGCTGTGTGCTGACAGCTCGGAGCCTGGAGCCGGCTTCAGATTCTGTGTCTCCCTCGCTCTCTCTGCCTCTCCCCCGCTCACTCACTCTCTCTCTTTCAAAAGTAAACATGAAAAACAACAACAACAACAACAAAGGAAGGGTTATTGCAGAGAAATGAGAGACTGAGAAGAGGACAAAGACAGCTGGGGACTGCCAGGATGGCAGTGCTGACCCCAGGGTGAAATGCTAGGTGCCCGAGGGAGGGGTAAGAAAGGGACATGCTGATGGTATCCTACAGCCAAGCTGTGAGGAAGCCAGAGTTCTGGTCTTGAATTTTCCAGATAAAGCAATGGACCCATCTTGCCCCAAATCACACCATCAACAAATGAGACTCACCAGAACGGCTCACAAAAGAGGGAGAGTCTCTCCTTGTTTACCAGATAGTAAGATGACCCCTCCTGTAATTTAAAGATATTTTTTAATCTTTATTTTTGAGAGAGAGAGCGAGAGCAGGGAAAGGGCAGAGAGAGAGGGAGACACAGAATCTGAAGCGGGTTCCAGGCTCTGAGCTGTCAGCATAGAGCCCGATGCGGAGCTCGAACTCACGGACCGTGAAATCATGACCTGAGACGAAGTTGGACGCTTAACCGACAGAGCCACCCAGGCGCCCCCCAAAGTTCCCGTAATTTAATGAAGCTTGCTCCTGGCACAGATAGTTGAGTGGACTGATGGAAGAGATTAGAGCCCAGAAATCAATTCAAGAGACATCAAGCCCTTAACATGTAACTAAGGTGATGTTTCAATTTAGGGAGAAAATAATTGCTTTAATAATAAATGGTGCTAGCATAATTAGCTCTTTATCTAGAAGAAAAACATAGTCAAACTTCCACCTCATGCTATGCCCCGAAGGAAATTCCAAAGACATACAATAAATTCCGAAGATATTTTAAAACAAATATCAAAAATCAAATACACATAATAAAAGTGTTTAAGTGAGGAGAATCTCTGTATAATCTTACAGTATGGGTGCTCTTTCTAAGCCAGACAGGAGACCTAGAAGCCTTAAAGAAAAGACCAGACAATAAATCTGATTAAATAAAACTGGCAGGTTTTTGTAGGTTAGAAAAAGTAGGGGCGCCTGGGTGGCGCAGTCGGTTAAGCGTCCGACTTCAGCCAGGTCACGATCTCGCGGTCCGTGAGTTCGAGCCCCGCGTCAGGCTCTGGGCTGATGGCTCGGAGCCTGGAGCCTGTTTCCGATTCTGTGTCTCCCTCTCTCTCTGCCCCTCCCCCGTTCATGCTCTGTCTCTCTCTGTCCCAAAAATAAATAAAAAATGTAAAAAAAAAAAAAAAAAAAAAAAAAAGAAAAAGTAAACTCAGAAAATAGTAAAACAAACAAACAAAAAAAACCTTTATCTACTATAAGTATTGAAAGTATCTTTTCCAAGTATATATATATATATATATATATGTGTGTGTGTATACATATATATGTGTGTGTATATATACATATATATGTGTATACACACACACACACACACACACATATATATATATACATATATATATATATATACACTTGGAAAAGATACTTTCAATACTTACAGTAGATAAAGGTTTAATATGCCTACTATTCAAAGAACTTCCACAGATTTATAGGAAAAGGGCAAACTCATTAAGTAGTGAAAGGAAGTGAATAGACTTCCCACAGAAGAGATTTCAAGAGTCAGTATTCATAGAAGATGCTCAATTCCACTGATAGTCAGGAAAATGTAAAATAAAGTGACACGTACCAATATCCCCCTGTCGTGTGGTTGACAAATATTGAAAAATAGGGCCTCCTCGGTGTTTCATTTGATTAAGCGTCTTGATTTCAGCTCAGCTCATGATTGCATGGCTCTGAGTTCAAGCCCCAAGTTGGGCTCTGCACTGACAGCCAGGAGCCTGCTTGGGATTCCGTCCCTCCCTCCCTCTCTTCCCCCTCCCCTGCTCACGTGCGCATGCGTTCTCTCTCTCTCTCTCTCTTTCTCTCTCTCTCAAATAAATAAATAAATAAATAAAACATTGAAAACTAATGATAGCTGCTGCTTTCGAGAATACACAAAAGAGCCAGTGGGGTACCCTGCCCGGAAGTGGGAGTGCCTCCCATTTGGGAAAATCATGAAACAGTATCCGATTTCTAAAGCTACGTATATCCTTTTACAGATCCACCTCGCTCGTATGTAGCTGTTCTACAAAAATGAAAGCACTGGTAAGTAAGAATATACACGGGGATGTTAAATATAGCATCTCTAAGGCAGCAAACCAGCAAGCACAGACCAGAAACAGCTTTGGTGCCTACAGCTTAGAGGGATGGTTGTACAAGGCTGTCCATCTCTACTTTGAAATATTATATGATCTTTAAAAAGAATGAGGTAGCACATATATTGACCTTCCGGAAGGGACGTCCATGATGCGTGGAAGCAAGAGGAAAGCAATTGGCAGGGTAATTTATACAGCATGATCCCATTTTAAAAAATCCACAGGATGGGGGCACCTGGTGGCGCAGTCCGTTGAGCGTCTGACTTCGGGTCAGGTCGTGATCTCGCGGTTCGTGAGTTCGAACCCTGCGACCGGCTCTGCGCCGACAGTTCCGAGCCTGGCGCCTGCTTCCGATTCTGTGTCTCCCGCTCTCTGCCCCTCCCCCACTCATGCTCTGCCTCTGTCTCTCTCAAAAATAAATAAACATTAAAAAGAAATTGTTTTTAAATCCACACTATGCATTTCTCTTTACACGTGCATATATGCTTGTGTGAGAATGGAGAGCCGAGGTGCTGTCACTTGTGTGATCTTAACATTTATAAAAAAATCTGTTTTGTTTTGTTTTTTTTTAATTTTAGAGAGAGAGAGCACGCGAGCAGAGGAGAGAGGCAGAAGGAGAGAGACTCTTAAGCAGACTCCACACTCAGCATGGAGCCCGACTCAGGGCTCGATCTCATGACCCTGGGATCATGACCTGGGGTGAAATCAAGAGTCTGATGCTCAACCAACTGAGCCACCCTGGAGCCCCAAGAAAATGTTTTTGAAGAAGAGAATTTTTCGAACATTATGCAGACTCCCAGGCCCCCATCCCATGGGAGTGGGTGGGAAAGCAGCCTGCGGATTTGCCTTTTGACCAGAACCCTGGGGTCTAGTACCCTCCTTAGGAAGCACTGCAGGGCAAGGCCCCCAGGAGGACAGAGCTGCTGATGGAAAGGACGTTTTGGAAGAAACAGGAAGGAGACAGGAGAGCTGGCAGGCAGGCAACAGGAGAATGAGAGGAGAGGAAGGGCTTCAGTGTGTGAAAACGGGACCCCCCCCCCCCCGCCCCATTCCCCTGAGCCAAGAGGGAAGAAGGCGAGCACCAAGAGGAACATGCGGAAAGATTCAGAGACTTTTCCAAGGGCAGGAAAGGAAATTCCGGGAGTTCAGTTAAGAGCAAGGAACATGAAGAAAGGCCGAGAATAGACGTAGGCCATGGCGGGGCTGGCTGGGCTCAGAAGACGCATTTCATGCTGGAGTTGATCTGCAGGTTGAGATTCTTGTCCCGACACCAGCAGGACCGGATAAAACACACTGTGCCACCTTCCTCCCAAAAAGGGAGAGTCTGGGTGGCTTATTCCTCGGTCTTCCCAGTCATGGCGTGCCGGGAGAGAGATGGATAGAGATTGTGATTTGTGATATGCAGCGATCATGAGCACGAGGTTGGATCGGATTCCAATTAGGAGCCCTGAGAAGTGACGCCCACCGCTTTGTAAGTGCCCATGCTGTACAAACAACAGTTCTAATCTTTCCACAGCTTCTTGGGGGTAGATATAATGACACCCATCTCCAGATAAGAAAACTGAGGTTTGGAGAATTGGAGGCACTGCCCAAGATTCCGCGTTTGTTTGGGCAGCGGCAGCTTCCACGTTGACGCACAGATCTCTCCCTCGTGAATGTTCGAGTTCTCTTCACTACCTGTGCAGACCCGGGGTGGCGGGTGGGGAGGGGGTTGATGGACCTGCCCAGAGCCCCAGGACGAGGGAGGAGGAGACTAATGTGTGCCACAGCTTTGTGCCTTCCAGAGCAATGAACAAACTGACCTCAGTCCCCTAGGCTGAGCCCATGGGACTCTGAATCTCTCTGGCAGCTTCGTTGATGACTCACCCAGTGATACACGTCACTGTCCTGCAAATAATGCGGCACAGAGCAGGGGTCAGGGCGGCAAGCCAGGATTCCACCCCCACCCCCACCCCCCGCAAAGCCCTGGGCACAGTTGGGAACTTCACAGACAAGAAAAGTGGGTCAGCCAGCCCTCCCCTCATCCTGCTGGAACGGCCGTGTCCCTTTTCCCTGTCTGTCCTCAGCCGATGCTTAGGGCAGGCAGGGTGATCCTGACCCCACCCTGCAGGCACAGAGCTGTGTGCCCACAGGACAGTGCGTGGGGCACTGGCTAGTGGAGGCTTGCCCAGGAGGACAGAGTGAGGACCCAAATCTCTTATTAAGGGAAGATGCTGGGGGCGGGGTGGGGGGGGGAAGGAAAACACACCAGAAGTGTGTTGATCGTATTCATTAAGTGCCTGCTGTATGCCAGGGATTCCCAGGTGCCGGGGCCTCAGAAGTAACTGAGAAGTTTCACAACTTCCCCCAGTAGTTCATTCACTTTTGCATCTCCAACATGCAGAACAGTCTCTGATGCACAGCGGCTCTGGATAAGTATCTGTTAAATGAAGGAGTGACAGGCTTGGTCCCAGTCCTTATGAAGCTCACAGTTGGTGGAAGACGCAGACATCAAACAAATAATTACATGACTAATTCACTCCAACTCTGATAAGGGTGATGAAGGGTAATGAAGTTCAGGATGAGACTTGAAATTACTGTCAAAAGCCTTAAAAGCATTTTCCTTGAGAGAAGTTTTCAGAGCCTTCTTGGTTGGGGTATCAGAAAAACAGTTCGTACAAACTAGCGTCTTAGGCAGAATTGCAGCTGTAGGTAGACAATTCACCATGCTCTATATAGCCTTATTTAATGGAAGAATAAATTCCTGTTGGCAGCAAAAGCAAAACACGGCAAAACGAAACAAAATGGTGTGCGTGCATGGGGTGTGTGTGTGCGCGTGTGTGTGTGCGTGTGTGAGAATCCAAGCCTCTAGGTGGGCGCAAAGTAAGGGTCCGGGGGCCTCTTCAATAGCAGCCCCACGGCGGGCTTTGGATCAGGTGGTTATCATCTCTAATTTGGCCCCTCCCCTTCCAGTCACGGAACACTTGACAATGGCTTGGTTAGGATGCCTTTTCTCCCTCGTCTCTCTAGTCCCCCGCCCCTCTGTGGTGGTCAGAGGCCACCTCGTACAGCCTCTGCCGATTCTAGGCACTGGATCATTCACTCTCAGCTACGGTTGTTCCTCCCAAACAGGGTGGGCTCAGCCCTCTCGCCCCTTGAGCCCTCTGTAAAGGGCAGGCCGTCTCCCACAGCAACACCGCCCTGGCAGCCAAGCTAAGTCCCTGACCATTTAAAAAAATAAACAGCAGATATGGTGGGCCTCTGTGGGAGGTAACACGCTGTGGAGCAAGATCGAAGTCTCAGACCAGCTATTTTACAGAATCGTACTCCTTTTTTTTTTTCACGTTTATTTATTTTGAGAGAGAGAGAGCAGGAGAGAGCATGTGTGAGTGCAGGGGAGGGGTGGAGAGCAAGGGAGAGGGAATCCCAAGCAGGCTCCACGGAATCCAGAGGCGGACGCTTAACCGACTGAGCCACCCAGGTGCCCCCCACAGAATCAGAATCTTGAACAAGTGACTTAAACTTCCTGAGTCTCAGTTGCCTCATCTGCGAACTAGGACTGATAATATTGTCTACCAGACCTGGCTGTTGAGAGGTCAGAACGAATTAGAGGGCACATACAAGATCCCAGGAGAAAGAGGAGGTTTTGGGGGTGGGAGGGGAGGACTGGGAGACCGCAAGAGCATCCACAGAAGCCTGCCTGCCTCACCCACCGCCTGGGCCAAGGACAGAGCATTTAGCAATGCCCAGGCCGGAGTCCCAGAAGAAAGTCAGATACAGGCTGAGATCACCCCTATTATGAGGTCCTTCTTGCCCTGGGAAATGTCTGTGTGACCCCTCTGTGTGTCTTAGCCCATTCTGGCTGCTATACCAATATACCACATGCTGGGGAGCTCATAAACACCACAGATGTACTGGGAAGTCCAAGATCAAGGCACCAGTGTGGTTGGGTGAGGACCCTCTACCTGGGTCATGGACAGCGTCTTCTCACTGTCCTCACGTAGAGGAAGGGCAAGGGACCTCTGTGGAGTTTCTTTCATAAAACATTAACCCCATGCATGAAGTTTCCACCCTCATGACCTAAGCACCTCCCAAAGGCCCCATCTCCAAATGCCTTTGTCTTTAGGGGTTAGGATTCCGACATGACAAATTTGAAGGTGACACAAATTTCAGACCACCGCAGTGTGAATGGATTAAAACAGAGAAGACGATGGGAGCAAATAAGTAACAGGAGCTTGGCCCCAGGGTACAGGACCCAGGTCTGGGACACTCCTTGAGTGTGGCCCCCTGGGGGGGGGGGGGGTGCGGGCAGTTTTAGCCTTTTTGTCCGGCCTTTTTGTTAAAGCTTAGTTACCACTCGGGGAATCTTTTAAAACTCATGAATGAAAGCTACTGGTTTTCTTCCTTCCCGGGATTCTAGAACCCTGAGCCCCCAGGACACACCTGTTTTTAAATTGCCAACAAAGCCACACAGAGTGTTTGTGACTGAAGAGTAACCCAGATCATCCCTTCCCTCAGATGGTGGAAATGCCTTACGTAAGGGTCACTCGGTGCCGTTCACGGCTGCCAATAGCGTGAGTCATCGACCTCTGAGGTAATTTGGGTTCCAACTCAAAGTAAACAGAGGACCGATTCCTAAGGACAGGTAAGAGATAAAGGGGAAAAGAAACAACAACAGCTGAAAGCACCCAGCGAGGAGCTCCATCCTCTAATTGTTTCTGGAATCCTTCCACGTGGCCCTCGCAGAGCCGCTGGCTGCCATCCAGGCCCAGCGCAGTAAATGGCCTGAGGCCTTTGCACTGCGTGTGCTGTAGTCACGACGGCTCGGCGGTTTGCAGAAGGAATGGCCAACTGGCTGGTTGTGAGTAGATAAATGGAGGACACCGATGTGATGCCCCTCCTGTGACCCCCGGCCATCGAGCTCTGGGGATAACACTGGCTTTTCCCTCTGGTCATCTCTCCCACCATGTGATAATCCTCTCTGTGCTCATTCCTTGAACACAGCTCAAAACAGAAGTTAGAACTGTACAGAGATCAGCCTCCCTGCATTCAGCTCTCTAATCGTTCATTCAAGTTGGTTCTGGGACTGAAGTCTCTGAGCTGCTCGGAAGCTCCCAGGAGGCCAGACGAGTCTGTCCAGACCTCTCATGAAAGATTAACCGGCTGGAGTCACGGCCCCAGCCTCGCCTGGTTGTCGCTGTCGCCTCCACACCAGGGTGAAGGCCCTATCAGGGGCAGGCCCAGAGCCCCCTGAAGGACTACAACAAACGCCACCAGACCCAGAGGTGGGAGTGTCTTGACCCCAGCTCTCCCCCTAACTACTTAGGCCCTCCATTCTCTCATGTGTAAGGTGATGGGATTGGCCCTGACCCCACAGTACAGGAGAGAGGGCCACAGGAGAAGGCGCTCTATGAGGGAACCGGGGTGGGGGTCTGGCCCGCTGCTGAGCCCCTAGACCCTTACTGCCCTACAGGAGGAAAACCGTGGACCTCAATTTCCCCTGACTGAGGGAGCACCTCTAGCATTCATCCTCAGGGCTGTTCTGGGAAGGTCTTGGAAAGCCCAGTAGAAAGGCGTTTTGAGGAGGAATCACAAGCTGTAGGCTCTCAGTGAGTCCCAACAAACCCCCTATGGGACAACTGAATAAAACATCAAGTTTGGCCTTGGTCTGGTGAGCAGCATTGAAAGCAGGTTTACGTTCAGTGAGAGGTTTTGTTGTTTGCTTATTTTTTTGAAATTTTTTTAATGTTTATCTAGAGAGAGAGAGACAGAGGGTGAGCAGGGGAGGGGCAGAGAGAGAGGGAGACACAGAATCCCAAAACAGGTTCCAAGCTCAGAGCTGTTGGCACAGAGCCCGACGCGGGGCTCGAACCCATGAACTCTGAGATCCTGACCTGAGCTGAAGTCGGACACTCAACCGACTGAGCCACCCAGGCACCCTGTGTCATTTGCTTCTTTTTAATGAGAGGCATTATGGGAATTCCTACATTTTAACATATATCCTTGACACCATGAGTAAGACATTCCAAAATGACATGTAACATCAGGCGTTCAGGGACTCCAGAACCATTTTCATTCAGGAAAGCAAATGAAAACCCGAAACCAAGAAATTCAGAGAGCAATCTCTGGAGGGTTAAATTAGAGGGTTGTCTGTATTAAACTTTAGCACTTTTTCCTTTCCCCTGTGGACACTGTTTACACAGCACATTAAATAAACACGGGCCTAGAAACACAGGCTCATCATTTTTGTTCCAAGCAGGCGGAACTCCACTGCTGTGTGGTCCTGAAACACACACACTCCAGTTAAAGACAAATAAAAACAGAAACCGCCCCCTCCCACCACCACCATATAAAATACCATATGTTTCCATCGGTCCAGTCACCCCATCTGACATGGCTGAGTGATGGCTGTCGACGCCCGGGCCTGCTGGATGTCGGGTACCTGGAACCGAGCTACCCAAACTGCCAGGATCCTTCTTGCTCTATAAACATACAGAAACCTGAGGAATGAATGCCAGTCTTGTTCAAAGAGTATCCTTACCCTTTGTTGCACAGCCTTGATCTCTACTCTGGTTCATTGCAATGCTTTAGTCACCCTGTTTATCAGGGAACGTTGAGCTGCAGCACACTCTTAGAAGCTGTGGGGAGATACAGAAGGCTGCATTCCTGTCCCAAGGAGTCTTCCTTCTAAGGAAAAGAAGGCAAAACGCACATAAAAAGATAGTATGCGGTGACATACATAAAGAAACACAAACTCACTAGGGTGAATGATAGGCCCAATCCCGGGGGTTACGGGATCAACAGACATCATAGACCAGGTGGCTCAGAGACAACGTGGGGTAGTGAAGCCATCATGGATGCTAAGGTCACAGATTGTCAGATGCCGCACATTCTGGTCGGTAAAAGTACGTTCTCCGGTGTGAGTACCAGGTATAGACATCCCAGTGTGGGAAACTAAGCAGGCTTCCTTGGAGCAGAGTGTAGGGAAGAGAAATAAGTAAGGATGAGCCATGTGGGGGGACTTAACTGTGTGTCCCCATGGAGCCCATTCACACGTCAGCCTGTTAGCGCACGTTTACGGATGCCTGTTCGGCAGACTTATGTATTCCTTCACCCTGAGCGGTCTGGCTGGCCCTGACAGGCAGTTAGGCAGTGAGGGGTGACACCACCAGAGCAGCATCTGAAGAAGAGAATTTTGAGACGATGTGAAGGAATGTTCTAGAATAACAGAGGCCGGAAGTGAAAACACGTAAAATAACGAGACTTTTAGGAGGGCTTTATTTAGAAAAAAAAGAATAAATGACACAAAAGTTGTGGAGTTTTGGCCTCATTATTTTGTGGTCTTTAAATGCGGCCCAAAAAAGTTAGAAGTAAGCACACACTGAAATAAAAACAGAGATGGTGATGGGGCACCTGGGTGGCTCGGTGGGTTAAGCGTCCAACTTTTAATATCAGCTCAGGTCTTGATCTCGGGGTCGTGAGTTCAGGCTCGGCTCCGGGAACCTACTTGAAAAAAAAAACAAAAGCAAAAACAAAAAAAATGCCTGCATGGCGAGGGAGCCTCTTGCCTGCCTTTGTAAAGGTGGCTTCAAACCCTCAAGAGTCTCTCGGTCGAGACAGTGGCTGTGTCTGGGCTTCTCTGCTCTGAAACAGGCTGGCCAAGAAACAATATACCTAAAAATGTCTCTCAGGGCTCCATGGGCTTGCAAACTGCAAGAAAGTAAACCAATATTTTAATAGGCTGTCCAGCCAACAGGGATCCCGGGACTTTTATAGTAGGACTCCATGACTAATCCTGTCAAAACTAACACAGGGTAGAACAATATTTGGCCAGGGAAAGCTGCTGAAAGCTGCTAGTGTGTGGTCCTCCCTTTATTGGAATAAGATTGAGGGACTGGGTAATAATGATTTCTCAGGTTATTACCCTGGGCTTGGGTTTGGAAAGGGGATGGCATTTCAGAGAATGTTTATCTTACATGGAACAATTCCTGATGCATCCCAAGAAAAACCCCATTTCTGCAATCACGCCCCAGAAGCTGGGCTGCATATTGGTGGGAGAGTTTCAGGCACTCACTTTGGAAAAGAAAAACAGGGGTTCCCCCAATAACGTGTTTTTGGGGTTTTTTTCCTACAGCCATAGGGTTGGTTGGCAACTTCTTCTACATCACCTCCAAAATCCCGAGCCTTCTCCTGAAAGCCTGAGAAGGGAGGCAGCTCAGGAGGGGTGGTTCCTTGCCGTGGGCCCTGGTGGGTTCCCCACCATCCTGTGGATGGAGAAGGACACAAAACCCTCTCTGAGCTCTCAGGGATGGTGCGAGCTCTCCAAATGTGATCCACGAGGCAGTCAGTAGACGGGAGCTCTGTCCGGCCACAACCCTCTTTGGACATAAGCCCTCTGTGCCATGTTGTCTCATATTCTGAAAGTACACACGTGTGCATGCACACATACGTGTACTCACATGCTCATAGAAGCAAACACACATATCCAGGTACACACATACTCCCACGAGCACACCCCACGACACCCCCCTGGGAAAATGGCAGAGACAGACGTGAGTCCACACAACTGAGAAGGAAAAGCAGGGGGTTGGGCTGGATGTACAAAGGCAATTTGCAGGGCAGTTCAAGTCAAGATCTGGGTCGGGGAACCCCAGAATCTCAGCTCCACCGCTGGCCAGCCCAGTATCGCTGGGTTAGGAACTTAATCTGAGACCTCGTTCCTTTTTCTCTAAAATGAGGATAACAGCATCCTCTCAGGAGTTTTTTTTTTGGGGGGGGAGCATTAAATGAACTGATATATGCTAAAGCTTTTTGTAAGTTGCAGTTCCAGGGGCGCCTGGGCGGCTCCGTCGGTTAAGCGTCCGACTCCAGTTCAGGTCACGATCTCACAGTCCGTGAGTTCGAGCCCCGCGTCGGGCTCTGGGCTGACAGCTCGGAACCTGGAACCTGCTTCCGATTCTGTGTCTCCCTCTCTCTCTGCCCCTCCTCCATTCATGCTCTGTCTCTCTCTGTCTCAAAAATAAATACACGTTAAAAGAAAAAAAAGTTGCAGTTCCATGAAGACTCCTAGACGCCTGGGGGGAAAAGGAAAATGGTGCCACTATACACACCTATCAAAATATCCTCACATGTTTTGAAGCAAGGACAAAAAGTTCATTAAACCACTACCATCAAAAAACGCGATTCTGTCTAAAGCCAGTGTTGCCATTGTCAACCCTTGTATGTCACCTGGCGGGGGAGGGAGTGCTGAACTGGCCCGGGATCCCCGACTTCATTGGAAACCACTGTGTCATTGCACAATAACACAGGGTCATAAGACTAGCGGTAACACTTTTGTTGATCGTGAATTTTTTTATGCGTTCATTTTTAAATATTGCATTAAAATATTATTCATTTTGGTTGCTCAATTCTTTGGCACTCCCTTAAATACCACGTGGCAGGCTTCCCTTGCCTCCCCAGCT
The DNA here is from genome assembly GCF_028018385.1 of Neofelis nebulosa. Classification (NCBI taxonomy): domain Eukaryota; kingdom Metazoa; phylum Chordata; class Mammalia; order Carnivora; family Felidae; genus Neofelis; species Neofelis nebulosa. The sequence goes on along the minus strand of NC_080794.1, from coordinate 390,713 downwards.
CCAGCTCCTACAAACTGGAAGCGAATGTTCCTCATTATTGCCATGGTCACTTTTGGTGGATCTTCTGTGCAGCCTTCGCCAAGCCACTTAATCTTTCCTCCCCATTTGCCCAACCTATAAAATAATAAAACTATTGGGGCCCCTGGGTGGCTCCGTTGGTTGAATGTCCGACTTCGGCTCGGGTCATGATCTCAGGGTCTGTGAGTTCGAGCCCCGCATCGGGCTCTGTGCTGACAGCCCGGAGCCTGGAGCCTGTTTCAGATTCTGTGTCTCCCTCTCTCTCTCTGACCCTCCCCCGTTCATGCTCTGTCTCTCTCTGTCTCAGAAATAAATAAACATTAAAAAAAATTAAAAATAATAATAATAAAACTATTGTAAAGGTGTGAAAGAAGGCAGCAAGCTGGTCCTTGACATCAAGGGCCTTTCGGTCTGTTTGGGAATCCACACCGATACAGTCTGCCTCTCCAATGAGCTCATCAAGGTGAACCGTAAGTGAAATAAGAATTTGAATTAGCACAGAAAAAGGAGAGACATGTTCAACGGACAAATATTGTACAGGCCGAATGGTGCACGTCCACTTCCTGTCCTCTGGCTCATGGGGCAGATCTCAGCTTGAAGTAAACTTATACACAAAACTTACAGTAGGCAGAGCTCTCTCTCAAAAGAAGGATTCAAATTCCCCCAAGTTGCTCCTAAAAACTCAGAGTAGTCGGCAATATTTTGGGCCGTTGTGACCATTTCAGTACCAAACAATTACTTTACCATGTAAAATGTTAATAACATAAAACTGTCATGGGAGAGCGCCTGGGTGGCTCGGTCAGTTAAGCGTCCAACTCTGGCTCAGGTCATGATCTGGCAGGTTTGTGGGTTGGAGCCCCATGTCGGGCTCTATGTTGATGGCTTGGAACCTGGAGCCTGCTTCGGATTCTGTGTCTCCCTCTCTCTGTGCCCCTCCCCCACTGGCGCGCGCGCTTTCTCTGTCTCTGTCAAAAATAGATAAACAGGGGCGCCTGGGTGGCTCAGTCAGTTTAGCGTCCGACTTCAGCTCAGGTCACGATCTCGCGGTCTGCGAGTTCGAGCCCCGCGTAGGGCTCTGGGCTGATGGCTCAGAGCCTGGAGCCTGCTTCCGATTCTGTGTCTCCCTCTCTCTCTGCCCCTCCCCTGTTCCTGCTGTGTCTCTCTCTGTCTCAAAAATAAATAAACGTTAAAAAAAAATTAAAAAAAAAATAGATAAACATTTGAAAAAAATAAAAACAAAAATCAAACTGTCATGGGTACATGAGGGTTCTGTACAAAAAGCATACTCTAAAAAATATACTATGAACATATAGAAGTAGAAAAAGTACAAAAGTATAAAATTATACTAAATTGAGCATGGTACGCTATGCTTTTCTGTAAGTCGAAAAACTATTCTAAAATAACAAGTGCATGAAAACGAACAAAAACAGAGTCTTAATGGCACGGTGAGATTATAGTCAGGAAGAGGGATAAAGATAAAAATGGGTCCTGAAGATATCAAAGGTTAAAGTCGCCTGTGTCAAAGATTCTTTTCTGACGTCCCCGAAGGGGGCCACTTGAGGGAGCATGTGGTGGGTCAGCTGATCTATAATAAAAAGGTTGAAGAAAGAGTCCAAGGGGCTCAATATTCTTTCACCCAATAAAACCTCAAGTCGTTAACCACAGCCTGGGTGTTCTGAGCTGAAAATGACTCATACGAAAATCCCCCAGACTGAAGCAGAGTTCATGAGGCCCCCCACTGAGGACCTTTGAGCTCCCTAAGGCTGGCTCTGGCTTCCTTGGCAGTTCTGGGAGTCCCGCCTGACTTCTGGGCCTCATTCTGGACAGCCCCGTGGTCGGGGGCCACGTTGGCCAGATGCTGCCCAAGAAGTTACGACCCAGGGCATTCTCTTCTGTTTGCAGGCTCTTCCACGGCACTCTGGGTGTCAGCTCTCAGTCTACCCCCTGCCTCCTTTGCCTAATCCCAAAGTGGGAATGCATAGTGCTGAAACACCTCCAAATGGAATAGAGATGGAGAGAAATTAACGTAACGAGGTAGCTCAGGGCGCCGGAAAGTTCCGCAGATCCCAGCCCCAGCCCCTGGGGTCCCATGTATGTGTTCCAGCTTCTCTGTTCCTGCTTCCGATTCTGTGTCTCCCTCTCTCTCTCTGCCCCTCCCCTGCTTGCTCTCGTGTCTCTTTCTCAAATAATAAACATTAAAAAAACAAAAACAAAAACTCTGTTCTCATGGCACAGTTTGAAACTTAGAAAGAAATTAATGCTGGGATGCCTGGGTGGCTCAGTGGGTCAAGCGTCTGACCCTTGATTTTGGCTCAGATCATGGTCTCACGGTCATGGTATTAAGTCCCATGTTGAGCTCCTTGCTGGGCATGGGGCCTGCTTAAGATTCTCTCTCTCTCTCTCTCTCTCTCTCTCTCCCTCTGCCCCTCCCAACTTGTACACTTGTGCACTCTCTCTTTGTCTCTCAAGATAAATAAAAAAACATTAAAAAAAAAAGGACTTGATGTCAAGAAAACTGATTTATCTCTTTCCAACTTTTCCCCTTTTAATAGGATAATAATTTCATTAGAAATTTCAAATCAATGACTTTCTCATTCTATCATTCCTTCTACAGTGATCGCCTGGCATCCCTTTATCAAATGAAGCTACCTGGTCAGCATGAGAGGCAAGGTGAATAATTGTTCTGCTTTAGGGGCCCTCAGATAAGTTGATCCTTTGCTGCAACAAACAGTGAAAGTGAAATCCCTCTCTCTCTGTGTCTCTCTGTCTGTCTGTCTCTCTCTCTCTCTCTGTCTCCCTCTCTCGATGATAATTATGAATTCATAGATTTTATCCATTTTAGAGATAAAGAAATAAAGCCCAGAAAAGTTTCCTATTCCAATGTTAGGCAGCTAGTAAGTGACAGAGCTAGGACTTCCAGGCCCATCTAATACCAAAACAAGCCCTAACCATTAGACTCCCCTCCTTTCCCGTGGTCAATCTTTCTTTAAAGTTTCCAAACACTGATTCTGAAAGTGCAAATTCTTGCAGTCCACTTGGCCAATCCTAGATTCAGACACTCGAGTTAGTGTCGCCTGGGTGTCGCCTCGCCTGGGACTTAATTTGCTTTTAATCATCCTTCGACGCTTTCGTGTTTTTAGGACCGCTATCACGGATCGAGAAGATAGAAGCAAGACAGAAATTGAGAGACTCTGCTTTTCGCTACTGTTGTAGTTCTTGCCCAAGCAGTGGCCTACTCCTTATTAGTCATCCTTTGTCTGTGGACATAGCTGTTAAGTGGCACAAATACAACCCGGAGAACTACAAGAACTTTCAGATGAAATACATACTCTCTTCCCCGCTCTTGCTGCCCTTGTCTAAATATTGCCGATTACAATCACAGCTACAGTTTTATGGATTGCCTCACCCATAGAGTTTCTTCTCTCTTCTCGGTTCTATTTAATTTTTTTTATTTTTTTATATGTTTGTGGGCTTTTTTTTCTTTTTGGGGGGGGGATAGAGAAAGAGAGAGAGAGAGAGAGAGAGAGAGAGAGAGAGAGAGAGAGAATCCTAAGCAGGCTCTATGCTCAGTGCAGAGCCTGACACAGGGCTCAGTCCCACGAACCTGGGATCACAACCTGAGCCGAAATCAAAAGTTGGACGTTCAACCAACTGAGCCACCCAGGCTCCCCTCTATTTAATTTTTTTTTGAAGTAGGTCTAACCTTCCACACAGTTTCATGTTTGGTTCACGTGATAACAAGTGACATTAGGTCCACTTTGTCCTATCTATCATCCTATCTACAGGACAGAATCCTATCCTATTTAGTATCTGTTTACGTTAACCAAAAGGTGGACTGTCTCCCAGTTCTAGGATAAAGAGAGAGGTGGGTCTGATGTCTGGAGTACTTTCCTCTTTAAATCAAAATCACAGGTATGAGGCACAGATAAGTAAATAACTAATCAGTGCATGCGTTTGTTGAACAAATAAAATTTTACTCACTGATATAAATTGATCATTTAGAATGTTGGTATTAAATAATAGCGAATGATTTTGTCTTCATTTATCATGTGTTAGGGAGCCCACTGGGTTCTTTACTCTCATTGTCTCCTTTTATCTTTACGACAACTATTTAAAGTGGATAGTTTATCAACTTCATTTCACAGATGGAAAAAAATCAAGGCTTACAGTCTAAAAACTTACCCCACGTTAGCAAGTGGCAGAGCCAGCATTCAAAGTCAAGCCCCCCAACTTAGGAGGCTACCCTTTTAGCCACTCTCTGTGACACTATGCCTTTGCCATCTGAAATACATTAGCCAATGGAAAAGGAGCTTTTGACATAACACCACTCACATACGATATTGTCACGTGAAGTCTGAGAACCAGACTTCCACTTTCAGTCATCATTGAGTACCTTGGGACAGATTCGTGGTCCTGCCAAAAATGACACACACAAAAAAGCTGCATTAAATAAAATTTAAATCATTTTCCATGCATCAGAGAGCCACCGAAGCCAAGAGGACCAGAGAGCCAAAGATTGCAAGGAGGGAAGAACCATGCAGAAGCGAGCTGACTTTGTGCAACTACACTAACCCTTGGGGCATTTGCTGATTCTGAGGACAGATGAGGGCTAAGAATCTGGGCTCTGCTTGGGCAGAGGTTGCTGGGGGGGGGGGGGGGGGGGGGGACAAAGGAGCAGCAGAGCTTTGAGAGTTTTTTTATGCATGCTTGAGAGGCGAATTATTGTAATGAGAAAGAAAAGGCAGGGAAGTAGGCCTGTCACACTGCCAGTTGCCCCTCAAGAAATTTCTCGAAATCTGAAGCTAGGCAGAGCAGAAGGTTACAAGTAAGCAGACATCCCAGGGAGGTGAAGTACACCTCCATTACACTCTTATTCTTGTTAGGTACAACTAAAACCTCCAGACAATATGTATAAAGCAAACCTCAGAATGTTCCAAAGGGTAGAGAGAAGGAGGCAGATGGGTTAGGGGCCTTGGGACCCAACAAATGACATGGTGGTAAGTTCTCCAGCTTTTTTTATTATTATTATTATTATTATTATTGGTTTTGGTTTGTTCACCTTGTATAACCCATCACTGGAGCCGAAGAGGCCAGCAACTCACAAATGACAGTGGGCGCGAACCAAAACAGTCCCACGGAAGCTTCCCGCTGTAGCCAAAGGGCCAGGGAGGCGCAGCCCAGGGAGACAGAAAACTCTTAGACTATGAGTCTTCTATTCCAGCCAACACTACAGAAAACAAAAAAAAAACTGTGGTCTCACTCCCACCCACACCAGCAAAGGCTGAGTGGGGAGCCGAGACTTCTACCCTTGCCACGTTATGAGAAGGTGCCCAACACTCCTTCAGCAGTGGGGTCAGGGAACACAAGTGAGGAGTGGGGACTCTCACCTCCACCACCTGGCTTGAGGCCTCCTTCCCTACAGAGTCAGTGGAGACCATGTGGGGAGAGTGGAGTCCACCCTTACTTGGTAGTACAGGAAGTCCTTGACTTAACAAATTTTCAGCTTTACGATGGTGTGAAAGTGATATGCGTTCAGCGGAAGCTGTACTGCACATCTGAATTTGGATCTTTTCTGGGCTAGCAGGATGTGGTAAGATCCTCTCTTCTGATGCCGGGAGGGAGTCTCAGCTTCCGGGCAGCCCTGAGGCCACGAGGGCCAACAACCAACCTGCTTCCCACCATTCTGTACCCACGCAGCCTTTCTGTCTCTCACTTTCAGCACGGTATTCAATAAATTCCATGAGATATTCAACACCTCATTATCACACGGGCTTTGTGTTAGATGATTGGCCCAACTAGGCGAATGCAAGTGTTTTGAGCACATTTAAGAATAGTCTAGGCTAAGCTAAGATGGTCAGTAAATTAGGTGTATCAAATGCATTTTCATCTTACCATATTTGGGTTTATCAGGAGGTAACGCCATTGTAAGTCAAGGCCTGGTCTTTGTCCCTGATTTCTGGGACCGAGCCTCTAAATCCTCGGAATTTCCCAGTGGTGAGTGTCTTTGTTATCCATTGTGGCCCCTGGGACCATGCCTGAGTTATGCTAATTCAATAACTCCCGATGGGCCCCTAGTTTCAAGAAGGGGGCTAGCTACACCAGAAAAACCAACCATGTCATTAGAGGATCAGGGCTTTGAAGGATAGGATATCAGCCCAAATTTCCAATGTCCAGGGAAGGGAGGGACGTTCAGTCATGTGGTCAATGATTCAATCCATCATGCCTTTGTAATAAAATCCAAAAAAACCCCCAAAAAACAACTCTGGTACCAAAGCTTGGTTGGGCTTCCTGGTTGGTGAATGTATCGATGGGCCCAGAGGATGGGACGTCCTGATTCCCTAGGGAAAGGACTCAGCGGCTCTGCCCTGAAAACCCTCTCAGACCTTGCTCCTTGGGTCTCTTCCTTTGGCTACTCCTGACTTATATCTTTTATAATAAAACTCTCATAGTGCTTCCCAGAGTTCTATGAATTATTCTAGTGAATTATCAAACCTGAGGTGATAGTGGGAAACCCCAAATTCGTAGCCAGTCGGTCAGAAATTCGGGTGACCTGAGAAACCTGAGAAGTGTGGCTGACGTCCAAAGTGAGGGCAGTCTGGTTGGAGACCATGCCCTAAACCCGTGAAGCCTACATACACTCCGGGTAATTAGCATTCAAAGTGCTTTGCAGTGTTGCGTGTAATCGTATCAATTGATGCAGAAAAAGAACTTGACACAATTCGACACGGCACCAAGATAAATACTCTCAGCAAAATAAGAGAATTTCCTCAACTTGATAAAGAGTATCTACAAAACATCTACAGCTAACTTTGCATTTAGTAATGAAAGAATGGACGCTCTTCCCCAAGATCGGGAAAAAGGCAAGGATACGCACTCCCACTGCTCGTATCCGATGCAGTGCTAAACGCCAGTGAATAGTCAAGCAAAGGGAATATTTGACATCAAAAGCATGATCCATAAAAGGAACAACTGGTAAAATGGACTTCATCAAAGTTGAAAGGGTTTGCTCTGAAAAAGACACTGTTAAGAGGACGAAAAGCCAAGCTATAGAGTGGGAGAAAATATTTTCAAACCACCTACCTGACAAAGGGCTAGAATCTCAATTATCTATATATCTATATACTCTTAAAACTCCACAGCGGAAAACAAACAATCCAGTCAGAAAATGGGCAAAACATATAATGAGTAACTAGGTGGAAACCACGTGACTAGTTGTGCCCAAATGGCTCTGAGCAGAAGTGAAACGTCACTTCCGGGCAGAGCAGTTAACCAGGGATGTGAGTTTTTCATGTTTTCTCTCCCCACCCCCCACCCCTCCTGGAAAGCCATGTGTTGAGATGGTGGCATCACCAGGTCGCCTGGGACCCTGATTCACTGCACGAGAAGAGATGGTCTGGTGCCTTGAGCAAGTTATATTGGACGTTACATGGGCAAGAGACAAATCTTCGGTGTGTCGAGTGACTGCAATTTGCGCAATTATTTGTTACCGTGACCATAACCTGTTTTATCTGACAGATGCAGTAGAGGAACTGCAATGTATGGGGCGCCTGGGTGGCTCAGTCGGTTGAGCACCTGACTTCCGCTCAGGTCATGAATCTCACGGTTTATGAGATCGGGCCCCATATTGAGCTCTGTGTTGTCAGTACAGAGCCCGCATCAGAGTCTCTGTCCCTTTCTCTCTCTGCCCCTCCCCCACTCATGCTCGCGCATGCCACCTCTCTCTCTCTCTCTCTCTCTCTCTCTCTCAAAAATAAATACACATTAAAAAAATTTTAATCGTTAATGTAACCATTTAATGCACATTTCTATACCGTTGGGCAATGGTGTGGCTTCCAAGTTTTCAGCTATTTATAATTAATAATGCTACAGTGAGTATCTCTTTATGCATATACTGAGTGTAAGATTTCCTTTGGAGTAGTGCAGGGATAAAGACTTTTTCCAGGAAATTCCTGGAAGCAATACTACTGGGCAAAAAGAAATAAAAGTTTCTATTATTCTGTATAATAATGCCTTTACTGGTGCCTGAAAAACAGAATTTGGCCATCCAAATGTGTTGAGTGAATACTTCCTAATAGTTACCACCACCAATCTTGCCAACTTTTACTCTCGCCATGTTTTTGGCAAAGTCAATGAGAGTTCTTCTTTGTTGATGTTTCAGTTCGCGTGACTTTGGTTAGAAGGGAGGTGGAGCATCTCTTCTTTTTTTAAGTTGTTTTTTTTTTTTTTAATTTTTATTTATTCGGAGAGAGAACACGCGCAAATAGCACAGAGCCTGATGCGGGGCTCAAATTCACGAACCGTGAGATCCTGACCTGAGCTGAAATCAAGAGTTGGACACTTACCCCGTTGAGCCACCCACGCGTCCCTACTGGTAATTCTTCTTTTGTGAATTTCTAGAACAGAGACGTTTGTGATTGAGGAACAAAGCAAAGCAGTAGCTTTGTCCGGGAAAGTTGTTTCTCTTTGTTGTTTTCCCCAAAATAGTCATCGATCATACTGAGAGGTATAAAGTATGCTATCACTTTCTCGAACTGTAACTCCTTGGATGGCACAAAGCCAGCTCGTTCAGCCGAGGTTAGCTGTAGCTAACCTTTTCAGCCGCCATCCTCAATGCCCTTTCATCATGTTCATCCAAATGTTTAATTAACTACGGCGATGACTAATTAATAGACACTATTTCTGCCATCTGGAACGAGCTCCCTCTACCTCCCGGCCTTACTGCTTCTCCAGTGCAGCTAGGATCTGAATGAATGTGTTTGTCTTCCTTTTCACCGGATTGTTCTTTCTCTTTTCTTTTTGATGTTTAGCTCACACCTCCTTAGTGAGGCTCCCCTGGTCTTCCACCCCTTCCTTCCTCTGTACCTGCTGTGACTTTGGCCTGGAGTGCCCTTTCCCACCTGAGAATTCTTCTCACTCGTTAGGATTCACACTAATGTCACCATGTCTGTGAAGGCTCCCCTGCCACCCTGGCTGAGCGCTCATCGCTCTCGCCCCACGTGTCTGCGGGACGCGTCACCACGGTCACACCTTCCTCATTGCACAGCTCTCTCCTCCTCCAGGTTCTGAGTCCTCAAGAACACATATTCGCTATCTTTTTGTTCCTAGTCTCTATCACCGTGGAGGGCAACAAACATAATAGGTGTTTGTTTGATAAATAGCACGAGGTCAGAGCATTTACCAAAGCTTTTCACTTTGACTCCTGCCTGACGAGGCCAGGTATCACCCCAAGTGGTCACCAAAACAAAACTAGAGTGGGGGTGCCTGGGCGGCTCAGTCAGTTACGCCTCAGACTCTTAATTTCAGTTTAGATCATGATCTCACGGTTGGTGGGCTTGAGCCCCATGTCGGGTTTGTGCACTGTCAGCACAGAGCCTGCTTGGGATTCTCTCTCTCCTTCTCTCTCTGCCTCTTTTCGGCTTGTGCTCCATCTCTCAAAATAAATACACTTTAAAAAAAAAAACTAGGGTGACTTTTTTTTTTTTTTTTTTGAGCACAAGCATACAGAAAAGCGTCATAAAGATGAGAGGTAAATTATAAACGCTTCAGTTCAGAGCTTAACACCAGTGTTCCAGAACCTTTCGGGGTCTTCATTTCAGCCACTGCCTTCACCACAACCTCGGGTTCTGAAATATCCTTAATATATCTGCACAAGTCCAAACACACATTTTAGAAGTGTGTATAGGGGCGCCTGGGTGGCTCAGTCGGTTGGGCGTCCGACTTCGGCTCAGGTCATGATCTCACGGTCCGTGAGTTCGAGCCCCACGTCGGGCTCTGTGCAGAGCCTGGAGCCTGCTTCTGATTCTGTGTCTCCCTCTCTCTCTCTGCCCCTCCCCCGCTCACGCTCTGTCTCTCTATCAAAAAATGATTTAAAAATTAAAAAAAAAGAAGTGTGTATAAATACACATATAGGTATGTATTGTGTGTGTATATATACATTCACATATATGTATGTATACAGTTAACTAATATTGACAAGAGAGCCAAGAATACTCAATGGGAAAATGGCAATCTGTTCAGTAAATGGTGCTGGGATCATTGAATATCTGCAGGATGAACTTAGACCCCTATCTTACACGTACACTACTCCCAAAAATGAACTTGAGATAGATTACATACTAAATATAAGACTGGAAATCATAAAAACCCCTAGGAGAAAGCATAGGAAAAATTATCTTTGACATGCGTCTTAACAATGCTTTTTCAGATACAGCCCATAAAGCATAAGCGACAAACGCAAAAGGAAGTGAGAGTATATCACTAAAAAGTGAAAGTAGTTCACTAAAGAGAACACAACAAAAGAAACCGTCAACAAAATGAAAAGACGAACTAAAAAATGCTAAAAACATATTTGCACTTCATGTATCTGATAAGGGGGTAATATCCAAAAATTATGAAGAATTCATACCGCTCAATGACAAAAAAAACTAACAATCCAATTTAAAAATGGGCCAAAGACCTAAAGGGACATTTTTCCAAAGAAAATATACAAATGGCCAACAGGTACATGAAAAGGTGCTCAACGTCACTAATCATCAGAGACATGCGAAGCAAAATCACAATAGGATATCAACTCACACCGGTTAGGATGAACAAGAGATCACAAACGCTGGCCAGGATGTGGAGAAAAGGAAACCCTAGGGGCGCCTGGGTGGCGCAGTCGGTTAAGCGTCCGACTTCAGCCAGGTCACGATCTCGCGGTCCGTGAGTTCGAGCCCCGCGTCAGGCTCTGGGCTGATGGCTCGGAGCCTGGAGCCTGTTTCCGATTCTGTGTCTCCCTCTCTCTCTGCCCCTCCCCCGTTCATGCTCTGTCTCTCTCTGTCCCAAAAATAAATTAAAAAGAAAAGGAAACCCTCATGCACTGCTGGTGGGAATGTAAATTGTGCAGCCACTGTGGAGGACAGTATGGAATTTCCTAAAAAAATTAGAAATAGAACTACCTATGATCTCACAACTCCACTTCTGGGTCTATATTTCACAGGAAATGAAAACCCTATGTCAAGGAGATACATGTACCCCCATGTCCATAGCAGCATTAGTTACAAGAGCTAAGACATAGAAACAACCCAAATGTGCATCTACACAAACGAATGGATAAAAAGTGTGAGGGACACCTGGGTGGCTCAGTCGGGTAAGCGGCCGATTTCCACTCAGGTCATGATCTTGACGTCCCTGAGTTCGAGCCCCGCGTCAGGCTCTGTGCTGAACTCAGAGCCGGGAGCCTGCTTTGAATTCTGTGTCTCCCTCTCTGTCTGCCCCTCCCCCACTCGTGCTCTGTCTCGCTCTGTCGCTCAAAAATCAGTACGTGCTAAAAAAAAAAAATTTAAAGAGCACATTTCTTTTAAAAAATAAATTAAATAAAAAGCTGTAATGTGTGTACACACACACACATACACACACACACAGTGGGATATTATTTAGCCATTAAAAAAAAGAAAATCCTGCCATTTTCAATGCCATGGATGGACTTTGAGGGCATTGTGCTGAGCGAGATAAGTAACACAGAGAAATACTACACAAATTCAAATACTATATGAAATGATCTCACTTATGCCAGAATCTAAAACAAACAAAAAAACACAACCAAACTCAGAAAAACGGAGGTGAAATTTTTGGTTACTCGAGGCGGGGGTTCGAGGGACTGGAAGAAGGTGGTCAAAACTTTCAGTTTTCAGACAAATAAGTGTCAAGGATATAGTGTACAACCCGAATGACTGCAGTTAAAACCATTTTATGATATGTTTGAAAGCTACTAAGAGAATAGATCTCAAGGGTTCTCATCATAAGAAAAAAAAACATTTTTCCTTTTTTTTTTGTATTTGTATGAGATGATGGATATTAACTAAACATTTTGCGGTAATCATCCTACAGTATACATAAGTCAAATCATTATGCTGTATGCCTTAAATTTACACCATACGACTTAAACTTATTGCCAGATATCAATTATATCTCAATAAAACTGGGGGGAAATAGTGCTCATTTCAGGACTGGACTGATTCCCACCATAGGTGACAATCCTCAGTAAACCAATAGCTTTGTAAAAGCTAAGGATGATTCTTATATACGCATAATGTGCAATATGTAATCGGCTGTTTCAATTAAACTCGGATGTATTATAAGAGTTTAAAATCTAGGGGTGCCTGGGTGGCTCAGTCGGTGACTGCAGCTCAGGTCGTGATCTTATGGTTCGTGAGTTCAAGCCCCGCATCCGGCTCTGTGCTGACAGCTCAGAGCCTGGAGCCTGCCTCAGATTCTGTGTCTCCCTCTCTCTCCGCTCCTTCCCCTTTGCACTCTGTCTCTCAAAAAATAAATAAATGTTTAAAAAAAGCGAGAGAGAGAGTTTAAAAATCTAAAGTGTTCTTTCAGATTAATTTGGTTGATATTATTGTTCCAGCACTTTTACAGCCTGAAGCACTTCGGTGTGACCTATGTCCAGAAGCGGGGTTCACACTTTGTGGGTCTCTACCTACCGGTTTGGCCCTGCTGTTTGAACAGGACAGGTACAAAATGCCACTCCATTGAGTTCATTTAGCTGCTCAGACTCCTAGTGAGACAGTATAAATGATGGAAGGGGGCTAGAGGAAAGGAAGCAGAAAGAAGGGTGAAATTTACCCCCATTTCAGGGGGCAAAGCTATACCTACAAACAAAGGTAAAGATCAGATTAATGTGGGCAAATTACCTTTAGCTCACGCAGAAGACCGATGATTTAACATCCTCGTCTGAGAGCATCAAAAATCTCCTTTATACAGTTGGAAAGCTTCAGATGTGGATAACAACCCTGCCCTTAAGTGGCCCCACACCCCAACAGGGGATTGCAGGGGACAAAGGTATCTCCCAGCCTAAGGGAGGAGCCTGCGTTTTGTGGCTTGCTATCTTATCTTATGATCTGGTTTTAACAGCTTCAGTCATTAGGAGTGAAACTTCCCAGGAGCCTTTTGCCCGAAAAAGGGTGTGTTTGCTTCCAGACAGTGCAGGTCAATATTATGGACCATTAACTCAGTGTTTTTGTTTAAAGATGAGTGGGAATGAGTAAGTATTGTCCTTCATCCAGAAAGTGCCCAGAACGCAGGGTGTGGAGAAGCCTTCAGAGCCACCCTAGCCAGGGGCATATGTAAGTCAGCTCCATTATGGCTGTTCCACGGTAGACTTTGGGTTCTGAAACATCTGTGGTCTGAAATGTCCACGACTGTCATGTTAGTGGGACAGCACATTTAAAGAAATACGGAACCAGGGCACCTGGGTGGCTCAGTCGGTTGGGCGTCCGACTTCGGCTCAGGTCGTGATCTCATGGTCCGTGAGTTTGAGCCCGTGTCAGGCTCTGTGCTGACAGCTCAGAGCCTGGAGCCTGTTTCAGATTCTGTGTCTCCCTCTCTCTCTGTCCCTCCCCCACTCAAGCTCTGTCTCTGTCTCTCTCAAAAATAAATATAATGTTAAAAAAAATTTTTTTAAAGAAATATGGAACCTAAGATACAAACTTTCAAAATTAGCAAAAAATGTAAGAGTTCAAGGGTGCCTGCATGGCTTAGTTGAGTGTCCGACTTTGGCTCAGGTCATGATCTCGGGGTTCGTGGGTTTCAGGCCCGCATCGGGCTCTGTGCTGACAGCTCAGAGCCTAGAGCCTGCTTCGGATTCTATGTCTTCCCCTCTGTCTGCCCATCCCCCGCTGGCACTCTGTCTCTCTGTCTCTCTCTCTCTCTCAAAACTAAATAAACACTTAAAAACATTTAAGAATTCACTGGCAGCAGTATGTTCAATTAACAAAAAGAGGCTTTTTTTGGGGGGGGGGGTTGTTTTTATTTAAACTAATTAGTTAACATATAGTGTAATATTGATTTCAGGAGTAGAATTTACATATAACACCCAGTGCTCATCACGGGTATCCTCTTTAGCGCCCATCACCCACCCAGCCCATCCCCTGGCCACCTCCCTCCAGCTACCCTCAGTTTGTTCTCTATCACTAAGAGTCTCTTGTGGTTGCCTCCCTCTCTTTTTTTTTTCCTCTTCCCCTATGTTCATCTGTCTTGTTTCTTAAATTCCACATATGAGTGAAATCACATGTTATTTGTCTTTCTCTGACTGACTTACTCTGCTTAGTATAATACACTCTAATTCCATCCACGTCCTTACAAATGGCAAGATTCCGTTCCTTTTGATGGCTAAGTAGTATTCCATTGTATATTATATATTACAACTTCTTTATCTATTCATTAGTCAATGGACTCTACTGATGGACTGTCTTGATGACAAGACAATGGACTGTCTTGATGACTATGGCTTTATGATACATAAAGCTGTCTTGATGACTACAGCTTTATGATATAGTCTTTATGACTATAGCTTTATGAAGTCTGGAATTGTGATGCCTCCAGCTTTGCTTTGCTTTTTCAAGATGGCCTTGGCCATCTTGGGGGGGGGGGGATCTTTTGTGGTTCCATTTGGGGTCCTTTGTGGCTCCGTACACATTTCAGGATTGTTTGTTCTGGCTCTGTGAAAAATGCTGGTAGTATTTTGGTAGGGATCGCGTTAAATGTGTAGATTGCTTTGGGTAGTATGGACATTTTCACAATATTTGTTCTTCTACTCCATGAGCATGGAATGTTTCTCCATTTCTTTGTGTCTTCTTCAATTTCTCTAAGTGTTCTATGGTTTTCAGAGTACGGATCTTTTATGTTTTTCACTAGATTTATTCCTAGGTATTTTATGGGGTTTGGTGCAATTGTAAATGGGATCGATTCCTTGATTTCTCTTTCTGCTGCTTCATTATTGGTCTATAGAAATGCAACAAATTTCTGTATGTTGATTTTATATCCCGGGACTTTGCTGAATTCATGCATCGGTTCTAACAAGTTTGGGGTTGAGTCTTTTGGATTTGTTACATAGAATGTCATATCATCCACAAATAGTGAAAGTTCGACTTCTTTGCTCATTTGGATGCCTTTTATTTCTTTTTGTTATCTGATTGCTGAAGCTAGGACTTCCAGTACTATGTTAAATAACAATGGTGAGAATGGACATCCCTCTCTTGTTCCTGACCTTAGAGGAAAATCTCTCAGTTTTTCCCATTGAGGATGATATTAGCTGTGGTTCTTTCGTATATGGCCTTTACGATGCTGAGATATGTACTCTTTATCCCTATTTTGTTGAGGGTTTTTATCAAGGATGGATGCTGTATTTTGTCAAATGCTTTTTCTGCACCTATTGAGAGGATCGTGTGATTTTCATCCTTTCTTTTATTAATGTGGTGCATCACAAGGATTGATTTGTGAATCAATTCCTTGCAGCCCAGGAATCAATCCCCCTAGATCACGGTGAATAATTCTTTTAATGTACTGTTGGGTTCTATTTGCTAGTATCTTGTTGCGAAGTTTTACATCCATGTCCATCGGGGATATTGGCCTATAGTTCTCCTTTTTAGTGGGGTCTTTGTCTGGTTTGGGAATCTTTGTCTGGTTTGTTGGCCTCATAGAACGAGTTTGGCAGTTTTCCTTCCATTTCTATTTTTTTGGAACAGTTTGAAAAGAATAGGTATTAACCCTTCTTCACATATTTGGTAGAATTCCCCTGGGAAGCCATCTGGCCCTGGATAGCAAAAAGAGTTTTAAGCGACACTACCCAAAAGAGTAATGGGGCGACAGAACAGTCCTGGCCAGATGCAGAAAAATCTAAGGACTGGATGCACTTGACTATTCGGTGACCTAACTATGTCACTGTTCAAATCCACGATGTTTAAATACCAAAGAAAAATATGCATCAGGAAAAAAACAAACAAACAGATTTTCTCTCTTTCAAATAAATCAGTCATCTGTCAAGTTGTGATAGGGTGGTATTTGGGGGGTGATTCTTTTTTTCTTTCCCAAACTCCCTAATGCGTTGTTTGACTGCTTTGCTCATAATAATAAACAAGATAAGTTAGCCTAGCAACGCGTCGACACAAACAATAAAGGCTTTTAAACAACGGCATATGCAAATAAAAAGAAGAAAATATTCATCCTCCGGGAAGCTGTTTATAGGAAAACACTTCCACAGCAGAGAAGTGAGGTCCCGGCACCCCAGCTTCTACTGTCCAGAGAACTGGCCATTCTGTTGAATACCCCAGCCTCCCACAACTACTGCAGTTGCCCCGAGAGGAGGTTCCTCCAACCCCCTAACCCCTAACTGACCGGGCCACATTCTCTGCGTCTTGGGCATCACCTGGACCAGTCGTGGCCCACTCCTGCCATAAATATCTCGACTCACTCTGGAGTCCTCGGCGACCTTCAGACATCGCCCATCCCACCTCCTCCGGCCTCTTTCATCCAGAGACTCTCTTTCTCCTTTCTCCTCCCCCTTCAGGCTGGGTGGGAAAAGGACTCCCCAAGACAAGGGCGACTGTGGCGGTTTCGCTGGTAGTTCCCGGGGTCAATGATTCTTCCAACTGGTGTGACGTCTAACACCTCTAGAAGGAGCCAGGGACAAGCTGGCAAGCTTTCACCCAGGGAGCTGGCAACAACTTCGTTCATCGTGAACACACTCTTCTGAGGCACAGAGATAAAAAGTGCTGCTGGCTTTGATTCACAGAGTTTAGAGAGAGGGGTGAATTCTTTGGCCAAGAGTTCCTTACGGCGCAGGAAAAACAAAAAAGGGTTTCTTCGCTTTCGGTGCACTGCTCACAGAGGACGGCTCTCTTCTCGGTTTTGTCCTGTTTTATTTTTATCATTGAAATCTAGTTGACATCCAATGTGATATTCCTTTCAAGTGTACAACATAGTGACTCAACAACCTTGAACATTACTCGGTGCTCATCACATAAGGGTAGTCACCCCCTGTTACCAAACAATGTTATTACGGTAGCCTTGACTATATTCCCTATTTTGTACCTATTTATTTTAAAACTGGAAGCTTGGGGGCCCAGGGTGGCTCAGTCAGTTAAGCATCCGGCTCTTGGTTTCAGCTCAGGTCATGACCCCACCTGTTTGTGAGTTTGAGCCCCGCGTCAGGCTCTGCACCATCTGTGCGGAGACCTTCTTAGAATTCTCTCTCTCCCTCTCTCTCTCTGCCCCTCCCCCATTCGTGCGTGTTCTCTCTCTCTCTCTCTCGAAATAAATTAATTAAAAAATATACGTATATACATCGTAAGTGAAAGTTTGTGCCTCTTAATTGCCTTTATCTATTTTACCCACCCTCTATCCCCTTTCCTTCCGGCAAACACCAGTTTGCTTTCTGCATTTATGAGTCTTTCTGTTTATTTATTTGTTCCGTTTTTAAAATTTTTTTTAACGTTTATTTATTTTTTATTTTTTTTTGAGAGAGAGAAAGAGACAGAGCGTGAGGGGGAGAGGGACAGAGAGAGGGAGACACAGAATCCGAAGCAGGCTCCAGGCTCCGAGCCGCCAGCACGGAGCCCGGCGTGGGACTCGAACTCACAGACCGTGAGATCATGACCTGAGCCGAAGTCGGACGCTCAGCCAAGTGAGCCACCCAGGCGCCCCTCTTTGTCCTGTCTCACCTCCCCTCCTGCCTCCGCTGTTCTGTAAACCTCTGCTCCTTTGTGGTGGACGCTTTTGGACACTCCTGCCCTCCAAGTCCCTCATTACTGTTCTCGGTGGCTCTTCTGGCCCCCACCCCACCCCCCTGCCCTTCTCGAAGTCTTTGGCACCCGACTCACATCATCCCCGCCCTCAACCCTGGCCCCAGCCTCCCTATTCCCGTCATTATCATCCTAAGTGACTTTGCCATGTGTGAATGGCCCGCCCAGATTCTTCAACTTCTCACCCTCAAAATGCTTTTCCTCGCCTTCACCCACAGGTGCCCGTACAACACAGCCTCGTGACCACATGGAACAGCTCTACCTCCCAAGTTCAGAAGCCCCTGAATGTGCCACCACATCCTCCTGCCTTTGACTATTCTGCTTCTGCCCTTCCTCTACTCTTCTCCTATCTTCTTCTCTCTCTTTTTTTTTTTTAATTCTTTTTTTTTTTTTTCAACGTTTTTTATTTATTTTTGGGACAGAGAGAGACAGAGCATGAACGGGGGAGGGGCAGAGAGAGAGGGAGACACAGAATCGGAAACAGGCTCCAGGCTCCGAGCCATCAGCCCAGAGCCTGACGCGGGGCTCGAACTCACAGACCGCGAGATCGTGACCTGGCTGAAGTCGGACGCTTAACCGACTGCGCCACCCAGGCGCCCCTAATTCTTTTTTTTTAACGTTTATTTATTTTTGAGACAGAGAGAGACAGAGCATGAACGGGGGAGGGGCAGAGAGAGGGAGACACAGAATCGGAAACAGGCTCCAGGCTCTGAGCGGTCAGCACAGAGCCCGACGCGGGGCTCGAACTCACGGACCGCGAGATCATGACCTGAGCCGAAGTCGGCCGCTTAACCGACTGAGCCACCCAGGCGCCCCTCTTCCTCTCTTTTTCTAACTAGCTTGGATTCCAAAGCCTGTCTCTTCAGCCAGCCCATGCAAACTTCTCCCCCTTTTTGCTCTCTTGTCCTTCAGTACTGAATATCCCGGGCTTCTCAGTGCTTGGCCTGAGAACTCATACAGCCTCCAGGAGCGTGGCGGCCGGCAGGCATGGGCTAACCCAGAGCTTGGTCCTAGGCCCTTGCCTGTCTCCACCCCTCCCTGCCTTAAAACAGACGTGAGGCCTGCATCTGAGGAAATGTTGAAAGGATGGCCCAGATGCCAACCCTGACATCACAGAGCCTCTGACCCAAATGCTGACCTTGCCTCGGTTGGACTTCCGGTCACATGCCCCATTTTCTTTTATCTATTTATTTTTTTTATTCAAAAAAATTTTTTGATGTATTATTTATTCTTGAGAGAGAGACACTGTGAGTAGGGGAGGGGCAGAGCAAGAGAGGGACACAGAGTCTGAAGCAGGCTCCGGGCTCGGAGCTGTCAGCACAGACCCCGACGCGGGGCTCGAACTCACAGACCGTGAGATTATGACCTGAGCCGAAGTCGGACGCCCAACCGACTGAGCCACCCAGGTGCCCCCACACGCCCCCACTTTCTTAAGTCAAATATATCCATATGTAAAGTGATGCCAAGCCTCCGTAAATTCATTATCGCTCGTCTCAGATGAGCCCTCATTTAACAATACCTGTTTATTATGCCTCCAGAACAACTCTTAATTATCTCCCCTCTGCCCTTGGCCACTTTGGGGCTCCTTTGCTAGCACGGTGCCGGTTCATACAGACAGCCATTGATAAACGCCTGGCGTGAAACTGACTTGAAAGTAAAAGCTAAGGTTTCTTTGAGCTTTGAAATTAAATTACTCAGTCCAGTCTGCAGACACAATGCATTTGTATTTACAGCGAAACTTAGAATTACAGTGCAGGACCCAGAGGCTTTGCTTCTTTAGTTACAGACAGTGAAATGATGCTAAAAGTCAATCACCAGAAGGAAAAGGAACCAGCGAGTAAGTGAGAGGCGGTCAGCCAAGAAAATGTAAACTGCAGTAGGAAAAAGGGTTCTCAGAGTCCTGGGAATGGACAGTGTCATGAAAAAAGCACAGGAGTCAACACAGAGAGATAAAGCGGACTGGGCAAATTATCTTTTTATGCTTTCATGGAACACTTCATGCCCGAGCGTTCCAGTAAAAAGCATAAACAAGACTAAGGAGATATTGACGTCTGCCTGGCCATTTAGCATTTTAACGGCTTCCGCTGCACCTTCCAGGAAGCAGTGCTATTGGTCTGGGGCACCAATTTCATGACCATGACCTCCTTTGAGCCTCCGTGCAGACACCAGCTTGTCGTAAGAGATTTTCAGACAGGCTCGCTCTCCTCATTGACAAGTAGAGAAACTGAGGCATAGAAGTTCAGAATCCTAGGAAATCTCCCGGGGCTGCCCCCCCCCCGGGAATCCGTGGTTAAGACTCTTGGCTCACCAGGGCAGGCAAAGGCAGGAAAACAAAGATCAGCCTGAAGACCGGCACACATTTACGTAATAATGTCTATCATCCAGCTGCTGGCCGGATACCGTCCTGCCTCCCACCCAAGACCAGGAAGAATTAACCTCTGCGGTGGGTCTCGCTCACATGACTTGGGGCGGCATTTAGTCAGGACCGTTGAGGGGGAGGGGGAGGCCAGACAGGACTTGGGCATCCACAGCAGGATAAGGGATAAGATGCCCCCCCCCCCACGACTGGGGGGCATCCACATGGCGTGCTTTGCGGCTGGCCCGGATAGGACCCGCCTGAGGAGTGAGGGGAGAAGGCACTACCTACAGCCTTGGGTGTGGGAGAAGCCCCCTGCTGTCATCCACGCCTTTCACCACCACCACCCCCACTTCTCTCTCATCCCCGAAATCCCCGTGGCAATGCCTTTAGATCTCAAAGAAAGGTAATCAGCTTTATTTCAGCATATGTTCACATTAAACGTTGGAGGGAACGTGGGGCAGATGCCTGTCCCAGCTCACAAGCAGACACTGGCATCACAGGGGTGGCCTCCGTGTGCTGCAAGAGGAGGAGGAGACGTGATAAAGCCACCTGCTTCTTGGTTGCAAAGGACTGTTGCGTTTTCCTGTGTCAGAACACGCTGGTCTGCTCTTGGAAAGAACCCAAGTTCTGAAGACCTGAGGACAACGCGGGAACGATGCGGTGGGTTCAGCTGTCATCTCCTGACTCCAGCTCCAGCAGCTTCAAGCAAATCACAAGGGGGCAGGGCCAGCCACCGCGACTGGACGGGGCGGTCAGCCCGGTGCAGCCGGGGCCACACGGCCGGGCCGCAGCGCTCAGCCGAGGCACAGGCATGAACAACGACTTGTGGACAACAAGGAGGCAACCTGGAGGGTGGAAGAGAGGCAGTATAAAAAGACGAAGGGTTTCGCCAGTGCACAAGGTCACCTTCGCATCGCTTTGGTTGTTCCCAGTAGCTTGGATCGAGTCGTTAATCGCCGTGTCTTCGCTCTCATTCGACGACAGAAAACCGCGGGAGCCGGCTGTGGTCCCACACCCTTGTCAGAGAGCGGCCTGGGTCCAAAATCAGGGTATCCCTGAAGATCTGGATATGAGCAGACGTGCAACCAGCACAGTTCAAAGTGTTCTTTGCCGTGTGGACAAGAGGGGGAGGAGGGGAGGGGGCTGACCGGCCGCCCCTGAGATGATAACCTCATGTGCCAAAGTCGCCCGGTGCTGATAGCGGGGGGGGGGGGGGGGGGGGGGGGGGGGGGGGGGGAAGGCTTCAAAGCAGTGTCTTCAGGGTATTCTCTCAGCAGGGAACAGAGCTGAATTTTCAATCTACTTTAATTCCTCAGAGCGGGCGAGGTCTGAGCCTTGGCTTGCTGTTGCCGTGTCTCGTGGGAGAAGGTGTTTACTCCATTTCAAAGCCAGAGTCACAAAATCCTCTCTGGGGGATAAAGTTTGAAGTTTTCCTTTATGGGCTGTGAGACCACGAGTCCTTGAGGTTTCAGTGTCTGAGGACATCAGCCCAACTTACTACACTGAGTTCCAGTTGAAAGCTTTGTTTCTAGATTTGACACGATTTTTAAAAAAATTGTTTTAATCTTTATTGTTGAGAGAGTGAGAGAGAGACAGAGTGAGAGCAGGGGAGGAACAGCGAGAGAGGGAAACACAGAATCTGAAGCAGGCTCCAGGCTCTGAGTCATCAGCCCAGAGCCTGACGCTGGGCTCGAACTCACAAACCGATCGAACTCAACCAACCGCGCCGGCTGAGCCACACAGGCGCCCCAGAATAAGGTGCCTTTGAACAGAAACAAATACAAAGCAAAGCCATGTATCGATCGTCTGACCAAAATTTTGTGACCAGACAACCTGACCCTGTATTTTCCCTAGGAGCAATGGTTCAGTACTCACTAATTCAGCGTTCATGGAAACTTTATAGAACATAACTACTGCAATTAACCAGAATTGGCTGTAACTCCCCCCAAGGGTTCTGGCTTGAATAACTGGGTGGATGCTGGTATCATGTACTGAACCACAGGGGGGAGGACAAGGTTATTAGGCAGGGGACATGATAAAACACTGGAATTTTTCTCTTCTCCTGGGACCCGTGGGCATTATTTTGGTATCCTGAGGTGTGGCTGGACAGGTCCCGGTCTTTTGCAATATCATCACTCCCTGTGCCTTCCTTCTGTGAGCTCCCCAATTTAAGCCTCCAAAAGCAAAGGGCAATAAACCATAGGGAGATGCCATCCACAATATGGAGATGCTCAAATAAAGTGCAAAATGAGCCCAGAGCTCACCAACAGCAAATAGAACCACAGATGACAGAGAAAGGGAGAGGTGACAGCTGTGTGGGAGACTGCTGAGAAGAACGAGAAGGAGGAAACTCCCTCTGCTCAGGGAAGGTCTGGTGGACATTAGCCAGACTAGCCTGGAAGATAGAATAAGAAAAAGGATTCCAGAAGAAGGTTCCTGAATAAGTTTGGAACAGTAAGGAGAAAAGGAAGGGAGGAGAGGGGTGCCTAGCTGGCTCAGTCAGAGGAGCCTATGACTCTTGATCTCGGGGTTGTAAATTTGAGCCCCACGTCGGGTGTAGAGATTACTTAAAAATTAAAAATAAGGGGCGCCTGGGTGGCTCAGTCGGTTGGGCATCCGACTTCAGCTCAGGTCACGATCTCACGGTCCGTGAGTTCGAGCCCTGCGTCGGGCTCTGGGCTGATGGCTCAGAGCCTGGAGCCTGCTTCCGATTCTGTGTCTCCCTCTCTCTCTGCCCCTCCCCCATTCATGGTCTATCTCTCTCTGTCTCAAAAATAAATAAAACGTTAAAAAAATTAAAAAAAAAAAAAATTAAAAATAAAAAAAATCTTAAAAAAAAAAAAAGAAATGAAAGGGAAGGAGCGAGGAAGTGAGAGGAAGAAAAAGAAGGAATAAGAAAGAAACGACAAAGAGAATTCCAAACTGCCTCTTAAGCTGAGCCGGGATCGCTTTGTCATGTACCCAAAACTTCCCCGACCCAGACGAACTTCATCACCCTGGGATTCCTCGCGCTGTGCCAAAACAGAGCAGGATTTGGAAAACTATGGAAGATTCTGGTGCATGGGCCACAGCCCACTTGCCTTCTGTTTTTGTGTGGCCCATCAGCTAAGAATGGTTTGTACATCTCTAATGGTTGGAGAAAAAACGGCAAAGGAAAAATAATATATTGAGACATGTGAAAAATACACAAAATATAAATTTCAATGTCCTCAAGAGAAGCTTTATTGGAACACAGCCACACTCGTTCATTTACCTATTGTCTGTGGCTGCTTTTGCCCCACAACATCAGGGCTGAGTAGTTAAGACAGAAACCACATGGCCTGCAAAGCCTAAAAATATTTACTATCTGGCCCTTTGCAGAAGAAGTTTACCGACCCTCAATAGACCTCGCCTTTTAAGCAGTGTATTCAGGGTATGTTTTGGATACTTTGATATAGTAGAAGAGGAAAGAGGCCAGGGGGGCCAAATGGCAGAACCTGGGTGCCACATGCATAGTTTAAAGAATGAGTGCCCGTGGAGTTCCTAAAATTAATGTCTCCTCTTAATCCCTGCTAGCTCTCGGGGAAACAAAAAGCCCGTCAGTGTCCCCTACGAGGTCTCTCTCTGCCTTGTTCTCAGTGTCTGCTCACAGAGGGGGGAGGGGGTGGCTGCACCCTGTCCTTTTGATTTTCCACCCAGCTCCCTTTTCTCATAGAGTTAACCTCATCTGGTGTCTCTTACCTTGTCTGGTCTTTCTCACATGTCCCCCTGCAGCCACAAGCCCACACGTAGCATTTTCAATTTCTGGATTTCCCTCTTCTTGGAGCTGTGGCTACAAAAGTTATAGTTTTACGAAATGAGCCTCCCTCCCCCTGCTAACACAGTGGCAACTTTATGTACACGTGCACGTATATCCCGTGCACAGAGAGCACATGGGGGCTGGTGTGCGCAGACATGCGTGTCCCTGTGTACAGACTCACGTGTCCCTGTTGCCCCGTGTGCACACCGCCCCCCTGGCTCACCTGTTCGACCAGGGGACCGAGCCTGGCAGCATCAGTGGCCAGGCTCAGCTCTAACTGCCTGCGATACAGGTTGGTGATTGAAATTTTGAACGTGTTTGTGTGTATGTATTTACGGCAGAAAGAGACCTTAAAACTTACTCTATAATCGACATAATTTTTAATCGAAGTATAGCTGATATACAATATTACTTTTGTTTCAGGTGTGCAACATAGAGATTAGACAATTATATACATTATGAAAGGCTCACAAGTGTGTAACTTTTGTATTTAAAAAAACTTTTTTTAGTGTTTATTGATTTTTGAGACAGAGACAGAGCAGGAGCCGGGGAGGGAGACCCAGAATCCCAAGCCGGCTCCAGGCTCCGAGCTGTCAGCACAGAGCCCGACGCAGGGCTCGAACCCACGAACCCCGAGATCATGACCTGAGTGCAGTCGGACGCTTAACTGACTGAGCCACCCAGGCGCCCCAAACTTTTATATTTTATAATAAAAATGATATTGCAGCTGAGCTCCCTTCCTGACTGATGACAGACTAGGTGTCCTTTCCTGCCTTCAGAAAGATCAGATGGGGGTTCAGAAAGCCGAGGTCCGAATCAAGCACAGGGACAGATAAGAATTATTCCTCTCTAGAACGATTTTTAATGGCTAACAGCTCATATATAAACAGAAGCCCATGCACAAAGGACATCTGTAACTGGTGTGGCAGTGCGCCTGCCTATGAAAGTACGGATTCCTCAACCCAAGTGCTTATTGGAATATCCAGGGCACATATCTCATGCTTCCAGCTTTTTCCGCCAACCAGCGTGTGCCCAGCACCCAGTACACTGCCTGACAAACAGGAAAAGCTCGTTAAAAATTCTTCGGCTGTGGAATGAACACTGTTGGCCTCGGAATCAACCCAAACTGAGGGAGTTCCGATGGGAACCAATCTGCATGAGGCTTTTTCCTGGTAAAGGGAAGTAAAGGAAGCGGGGTGTGGAGGATGAAGGGAGGAGTCTGTGGCCCTGAACAACAAGTTGGGGGCTGGATGGGGAAGAACCCTGAGGCCTGTCCCCCACGCTGGTCCCTGGCCTCCGCTGGGCTTAGATCTGAGCCCCAAGGGGGGAAGGGCTACAGGCAGATGGTCGAGGCACCAAGTTCCACCAGTGTCGTCTTGGTGTCAGAGGACATGGAATCTTGAAGTCCCTATACCCCTATACCAACCGTGGTGCCCCAAGGGCCTGGGACAGGTATCACTTAGGAGGACAACAGCCTTACTGAGTAGGTCTGTCAGTCCGCAACCAGAACGAGAGAGGCAGCTCCCAAGAGGCAGAATCACACGGAAGGTCGAAGCACAAGACTAGCACCAGATGGGATCAGAATGCTCCAGAACTCATGTCTTTTTTCTCATGTCTTTCTTTTTTTATTTTTTTTTAACGTTTATTGATTTTTGAGACAGAGAGAGACAGAGCATGAGTGGGGGGAGGGGAAGAGAGAGAGGGAGACACAGAATCCCAAACGGGCTCCAGGGTCTGAGCTGTCGGCACAGAGCCCGACGCAGGGCTCGAACTCACGGACCGCGAGCTCATGACCTGAGCCGAAGTCGGACGTTCCCCTGACTGAGCCACCCAGGCGCCCCCAGAACTCATGTCTTTCATATGACCTCCCACTGGCATCTAGAAACCAATAAGCCTGTAGACCCTCAGCTATCCTGTTCCTGTGGATAATGAGAGGCAATTCGACCTTGCAACTAACGGTTTCAAATCCAGATTGCCTATTTCAGTGCCAGTTTCTAAACAAATTCTTAGATGGGATTTTTTTTTTTTTTAAGCCTCAAGATTTCAAAGGGCTCTTATCTTCCTATCTTCTACCTGCTTGATGGTTTCCGGTTGCAGCGAGATAGAGAGCGACAAAATATTTCGACATAGCGCTGATTTTTCCAAAGAGGTTCAGGAGTTCAAGAATCAGGTTTTCTACCTCTTTTTCCCTTCTGACACCATATTCTGAGCTTCACTTCACACTACCAGACACACAAAGATGCATCGCTACCCTTGACAAGTAGTAGCTCATATTCAATTGATGATTTAAGAGTAGTGAAGTTTCAGGGTACCCGGGTGGCTCAGTTGGTTGAGCATCTGACGCTTGGTTTTGGCTCAGGTCATGAGCTCACGGTTCGTGAGGTCAAGCCCCACGTCGGTCTCCGCACTGACAGTGCAGAGCCTGCTTCGGATTCTCTCCACCCCTCCCCAACTCCCCCCCCACTCTCCTACCCTCCGTGCTTGTGCTCTCTCCCTCTCTCAAAATAAATAAATAATATTTTTTAAACAATGGTGCCATCTCCTGTCACTTTGAACCTGTCTGATTGGGATTCTGCCCCCAGAACCTAAAGATATCAAGAACCACCCAACACAGCTGACATTTCCCACTGTGATCTCATTCCTGTCCCACTGGTCACTGCTCTTGTAGTTCAGGCTTCGGTTGCCTCGTGCCTGTACTTCTCCAGTAATCTCCAAAGTGACAGACACCCCTGACTCTCTGACCCATTCTGTCCTCCACTTCCAGGAAACTCTACCTAACTGCCAGCCCTACCGTTTTATTTTCCTCATTGTAATAGGCTGAATAATGGCCCCAAAGATATACATACAGGTCCTAATCCCTGGAACTGTGTATGTGACCTCACGTGGGAAAATGATCTTTGCGGATGTAATTGAGTTAAAGATCCTTCCACCGGAAGCTGGAAGAAGCAAACAAGGGTCCTCCCCTAGGGCCTCTGGAGGGTGCATGGTCCTGCCAACACCCTGACTTCGGGCTTCTGACCTCCAGAACCGGGACAGAATAAACTTCTTTCGTTTTCAGCCAGCTGGTGTGTGAATTGCTTGGGCAGCCACAGGAAACGTACATTGTTGCTCCAAACCACAAAGCCCTCAGCAGTCCGAACCCCAACTATTTTTCACACTCACCTCTCTCCGTCACTCACTCCATGCTTTATCCCCGGGCACACTGACCCTCACAGGACGTGAGACCTCCCACTGCTTCCTCATTTGCCACCTGGAGAAGAGGCGTACAGAGCACCTGCCTCGCCTAGAAAGTCATCTCTTCTGAAGCCTTAGCAATCTGCTCCGCGGGTTCAATATACGGTTCTGAGTTCCTCGTGCATCCTAGAGTTTAGTCCACTTACCTATGTGTGACATCTGGTGCTCAATCTCCCACTGGCCCACTATGACTTTGGTGACTCCTCATTCTCCTTTCCTGGTTTTCATGCCCTATCCACTTCACTCGAGCTTTGCTTTAGAGGTCAGTCTTCCGTCTCCCTCTTTGTTTTTTCTCTCCCACTTACACTCTTTCTGAGCAATTTTGGCCGTGGCCTACGTTTTTGGCTTCCAAATATTCTTCCCCAGCTCCCCTGAACTCTTTCCCACCTGCCCACTGGAAATCTCTGCACAGACACCCCACAGACATTTCCAGCCCAACATGTCAAGAATGATTTTCTTCCCATCTCCCTCTGCATGTTAATCTGGACAAGCAGGGCCCCTGGGCTAGGATTCTGGAAACCGAAGCAGAAAACAGGGAAGCGTAAGACGAGGCCCGGCAGGGGCTGGAGGCCTCTCGGTCAAGGACATCCAATGCCAACGTTCATGAGGAAGTTCACACGCAACTTCTCGTCAAAAGGCTCAGCAGAGATGCAGAAACCAGGCATGAGACCACACCCAAGACACCAAAATAGGCCAGCAGGGAGGCAACACATGGAAATATTGTCAGAAATAAAGACTCCAGGCTCTTCTCACGGGGCACTTTAAGATGTCACTTTGGATAACACCCGCTTCTCCTACATTTCCTTTTTCCTTTCGCTCAGCTGTTCAAACTAGAAACCTCAGAATTCTTGCTCCTTCCCCTGCCTTAGCCCACACCGGTGAGGAGGTTTGGGGGAAAGGGGCCCCTGAACATCCCCCCCTTGATTCTTCTGCCCCATTGCCATAGTCTCTCCCTGTCTCCGGCCTGGAGCACTTCGCAGACTTCCTGGGGAAACTCCCTCTGTCCAGCCTCTTCCCACATCGGGTACTTTCAACACGCCACCAAAATTCAGATCTGCGTAAAACCCGCTAGTGGTCTCCTGTGGCCTCTAGGATGAACTGTGAACTCCTCTGTAGGACACCCAAAGTGCTTCCCACAGGCCAACCCTCACCCCTCCTCGGCCTCGCCACTTCCTAATAGACTGTTTTCTTTTCACTACAACCTCACACGTTGAAAGGAGCGAGGAAGCTTTCTTAGGTCTCTTTTCTATTCCGTTTGTAAGGGGTCTGCCCCCACGACGTCATCACCTCTCAAATGTGCAACCTCCTCACGTCCTCACCTTGGGAGTTCAGACTTCGATATTTGAATCTGGGGAGGATATGACGCTCCGTGCATTGCAATCCCTAAGAGGTTCCGTTGACTAACCACCCACTCTCACGTACAGAAGTTTTCGCAGCTTGTCCCGGGAGCAGGACAAGAAGGAGGTCAGGCGGGGGGATCATTCCAGGGCTGACATCAGGGATAAAGCCAGAGAAACTAGCAAAGCGTCAATAGGAAATGCGCACGTGGCTTTCGGAACATCAGAGCCAGGAAATTCTCAGTTCCCACCTAGTCTACCCCCTTAATTTATAGGCGAAGAGACTCAGGTCCAGTCAGGTGATGTGACGAACCCAAGGAAATGACAGTTGTGTTCATCACAAGGCAAACGGGCAAAATATAAGAAGGCCACCAATGGAAAGGGGAGTGGATGGAGCCACAAGGAAAACGAAATAGATTTAATCCAGAACACTGGAGACACCTTTCCTCTCCTCAGTCGATATTTATTCCCCATGTAGGCATAGATTTAATTGTGGCTTTGTTGGCTTTATAAAGAGCTTTTTTTATATGTATATTCAGTATACATATATGTATATTCAGTAAACAAGTATTCTCTCCAACCAGATTAAGAGCTCCAGAGGGAGGGAACGCATCTCTCCATTTTCACTTCTCCACACTCCTCCCTGTGAAATTGATACCTGCTTAGCAGGGGTGAAGGAGAGTCTCCCAGGGGGCCAAGGCACTAGGAGTCTGCCCCCTTTCAGAATTCGGGGCAATCTTTGTCCCAGGAGCAGGGGAAACGCCTCACTGAGTTTTAAAGGAAAGCCCAGAGAGGAGGCAAAGAACTGGGAAGAGAAAAGCCGCTCCAGAGGCTGAAAGTGCTGATCCTATCTTACATGTGCGTAATGTTTCCTAGCACGTGATATAATATTTTTTTATAATTTTTTCATGTTTATTTTTTGAGAAAGAGAGAGTGTGAGAGGAGGAGGGGCAGAGAGAGAGGGAGACACAGGATCCGAAGCAGGCTCCAGCCTCCGAGCTGTCAACACAGAGCCCGACGCAGGGCTCGAACACAGGAGCCCAGCTGTGAGATCATGACCTGAGCTGAAGTCAGACTCTCAACCAGCTGAGCCACCCAGGCGCCCCCGCACATTATATAATATTGTTACCCCTCCTGTTAGGTAAGAACAACAGAACAACAACACTTTGGCAGCAACACCATGGAGGGAGGGTCCACAAGCCCCCGGGGTTCTGGGAACCTTGCATGAATGAATACACAAGGTCCCCTGCCCTGGTGATATTTGTCACCCAGTCTGGAAGACAGATACGTAAGCAGATCTTTTGGATATTAAGCAGCAAGGGCTGTGAGAGTGGGACCCGAGAGTAGATGAGGGAGAAACCTCCTTGGATAAGGAGACTCGAGAAACCAACCCAAAGGACCAGCGAAGCCAGCTGACAAGGAGGGCCTGAGAGGACGGATCAAGGGACACCAAGTCCAGAGGAAGGGGAGCAGCGAGGGGGCGCCTTGGGGACACGGCAATCAGCAGCTCCCGTCGTGGAGCACAGACGGAGAGTCAACGCCAGGCAGGATAGCCTTGGAGGCCACAGTAAAACATTTGCCGAGGAACAAATTTAAGGCTTTAAACAAGGGAGTAACGTGGCAGGTTCTATTTATGCCATCACGCGGGTAACTGGAAAATGCATTTGAAGGTTCCAGAACGTGGGGTAGACCAGTTAGACGTCTACTATAAGAGACAGTGAGAGATGATGAGAGTCTGGTCTGAGATGGGGCGGCGGGGTGGGGGGGGGGGGGCAGGCAGAGAGAAAGAGAGAGAGAGACTTGGTTGAAGAATAATTTGGAGATGAAGAGCATCTGTGAGGAGTAGGCAGAAAGGAGTGGTCCAAGATGATCGGAGTTTATTTGAGAGAGCCAGGAATATTGGGGGGGGGGCCGCAGGGGAGGGGCGCAACTACAAATCAAAACTCCTCTTTCCCAAATACAAACCCTTTTCTTGAAAAATAAATTCTTTTTTTACATGTATTTATTTTTGAGAAACAGAGTGAGACAAAGCGTGAGCGGGGGAGGGGCAGAGAGAGAGGGAGGCACAGAATCCGAAGTGGGCTCCGGGCTGTCAGCACAGAGCGCGACGCGGGGCTCGAACCCACAAACCGTGAGATCGTGCCCTGAGCCGAAGTCGGACGCTCAACCGACTGAGCCACCCAGGTGCCCCACAAAGCCTTTTCTAATGTCCCCTGATGGGGAAGCCATGTACCAGGAGAACGGGACGGGAGAAGGAGGGCAGTCTCTAGCAGGAAATAAGATGAACTCCGCCTCACAATAAAACAGCCCCGAGCAAAAGCGAGGCTGCCTCAGTCTCTGGAAAAGTTCAGGGCAGCCTAGATCCGGGCTCCCACAGAGGGGCGCCTGTCTCCCCAGACAAAGCTGGTTTCTCATCACTGTGGAGAATTCACTGGCTCTACCCCGTGCCCACATGGGAGGGTGGGGTGCAACCTCCAGCCCAGCCTCAGCCAAGGTGCGGATCTGACTGCGAGAGTCAGGGTGGGGGTAACCCCGAACCCTGTTTCTTTGCCTGACACCGATTCCATTTCCTTCCACGACCTTCCTCTGCCCCCTCACCCCCAGGAGCCAGCGTCTGTGGGTGCAGAGCCAACAGTGGAAGTGTCCGAGTGCCTGGACCCTGGAGCTAGACCTGCTCCATTTGCAACGGGGCCTCCCCCGGCTCCCCGCCCCCTTCCCCCCAACCTGCCTGTTTCCAGTTTCCTCCTGGGTGTTAATATATGCCGAGCTCTTAGAGCAGAGCCTGGGGTCGGGGTTCAGAGGAAGTGCTGGGTCTCCTGGCCCCTCATTCTCCCTCACTGACCCAGGGGTCAGCTTTTCTGCACCCCGTCCCCCCCCGCCCCCCGCCAACTGCAGGTTCAATTCGGTCTTGCCTGTCTTTCCAACCTACGTCTGAACCCCTGGGTAAAGTAGAAATCTGACAGCAGCTTTCCACTCCAGGTTGATTTGCTAGAACGGGAGAGATGCTGGGCAGTGACAGGGAAGCAGAAAGTTCCATAGCCTGGCTCCGTCATCACTCTGTCTTCTTCGGTGATGAAATTTTTTCTTATCCTTATGGTTTCTACTGACAGCGATCCAAATTGTTCTCAGAGTTGTTGCTAGGGTTCTTTGTGTTTGGCCATAGGACTAAAATTAATTCCCAGGAGTCATTTGAATTCAGTCATTATTAGATGTTTTCGTGTTGGGTGGTATAAAGTTGTGGGCATGTGACCATCCTGACTTCCAAAATGAGTTTCTTAGGGTCCAACCTAATATTTTCGACCACGGATCCAGATGGATTGGGGAAAAGGGCGGTTTACTGCGATGACAATAGAATTCCTCTGGGGCAGAGCACTGCCTTTCTTTGGGGACACAACTTAGTGGCATTTTTTGTAAAAGTTAGGGGAAAGACTAGAGATGTGAGAAGCTAAGGGCAGATAAAATTGTTCTGCTTATTCAAATACTGAAGTTCTTGAGATTGTTTTGCTTTGGCTTGTTTTTTTTCAACGGACTCAGAGGAATTTCCCCTTCTGTGGTGGTCTGAGCCCCAGGACGGCAGGCGCCGGTGCGCAGGAAGAAACCGTGGAACAACAGACAGCAGGGTGCGGCCCTCGGCCAGGAAACTCCACACTGGGTTTGAAGCTGAGTGGGTCCCTCCACCTTCTTACAAAGAGTCAGCTCTACTTACCGGCCTTGTGTTAGTGGTGTGTGTGGAATGCCAGTGTCAGGGCCCCGTCTACACTGGAGCAGAGAGAAAAGGCCGTCCAGGCCAGGATTGGGGGGTGGGAGGCGCCCAGGAAAAGTGGGCTCGGGAAGCTAGACTGTCCTCAACTTTGGGATGCACGGAGTGTGCGGGGAGTGTGAAGTCCGAGTACAGATGGATTGGGTCCCACCTCTACTTACTTGCCAGCACGGGTTTGAGGGTCACGTGCAGAGGCAGTTAGTGTGGTGGATGGCCAGCCATAGCGACCCCTGCCTCTCCAGCTGCCTTCGGACATTCCATGCAAGCAAATTAGGCATTGACTGAGGCCAGCACGTGCGGACCTCTCTCCTCTCCACTAGGCTAGAAACTAACATACGGCCTAGACCTCACTGACTTGCCTTTGGCCCCCTCGGGGCCCAGCGCCTGGTCCACAGAGTCGGACTTTGAACCCACTTGCTCGGATGCCAGAGAATGCGTTCCCGACGGAGGCCCGCGCAGGCTCCGAGTGTGTACAGGGGAGCTGATGCAGATTTGTCATCACCAGAGCCGTGCAAGAGAGGAGGAGAAACCCAACCCACTGGACTAGGGAGCTCACCGTTATGCGCCTCCCCTTTTGCCGAAAGGAGCACAAGACCGTGTAATTCTTTCCTCTCCTCCACCCCCACCCTTCATCTCTGCAGGATAGGCCTCAGTGAGCTACCTCACCTCCTAGGAATTAAATCCTCCAGGGGCCCAGAAACTCGGAAGCCGTTTCGGCATTCTTATCCTGGATGACTCATCTGGGTCCTAGGACAGTCAAAAGTCCAAGGTGCTGAATGCTAATTCGTTGAACTTCTGAGTTCCGAAATAAATGAGAATACGTCCATCATTCCTATGGAGGTGACCCTCCCAGATGTCTCTTTTTGTCTCTGTCTCTGCCTCCCCCTCCCCCCAGCTGCCACGGCGTGCACACGTGCCCACACACACGTAAAGAATTCAGGGAGTGATTTTAAAGGGAATAAGAAACCTCCTTGTCTCCGGGAGGAGCTGATTTCGATCTCTGAAACACAAGCTTGGTTCAGGATTTCTGATCCGCCCCTAGCTTTCCTCCTCCCAGAGACCCTGAGGATTTAGGCATTTGTCAGATGAGCTGTACCTACTCCTAAAACAAATGTCCCCTGCCATCATCTGTAAACACAAAACATTTAGATGTGGCTAAATCCCACCCACCCTCCCCCCAACAAACTACAGGGAATAAACAGCCTTGGGGGCAAGTGGGACACATCCTATCAGAACGAAAGATGACAAGGAAACAATAAAACGTACCTAACCCCCTTCCTTTCGGTCTGTGCCACTCAAATCACAACACAGCAGCACATGTAGAACCAGACAGTGGCTCTCACAAGGCTCTCGCTCTATTTCAGCCCACGTCTTGCCCAGCCTGGTAACTGGGGGGCCGGGGGAGGTGCTCGGACGTCGTCAAAGAGGGGAGCAGCACAGCTGATCAAGTTATTTTACCCCAAAGAGAAGGGAGATTTCTGAGACGCTCAGTAGGCTTTCTGTTGAGACAAAGAGCCTTTTTGTTGTCGTGATTTGATTTCAATTTGGTTACTATTCTTGCTGAGTTCTACACATGGTCTTGGAGAGGAGCTGCCTTTTGCCCAGGACCATCTGGTCAATTTTAACGACTACCTTATTTATTCGCCTTGGAGAATCCCTCTCCATTCTGAAATATAGCATCAGACTCATGGCCAATGACTATGACCTTCCAATTAAGGAGACACCTGTCATGAGCCCCACCCACCAAAGGCAGGGCCCTGAGCCTCACAATGGGGACATAAGACACAGGGCTCTGTGTCCAGCCTCATGCAGGCACAGGCCATGATCCAGCGGCCCCCTCTCTCCACCCCTGCCCTCTATTCCCAGGACATTCTGAGCTGTGGGCATCCGATATTCACGGTTGGTTGTTGGTGCCACTTTTTAAGTATCTCCTCTGCTCATGCACTTGACGTGCTCATGCAATCATAGAAAAAGACTGGCTTCCTTTCTGGTCATCTTCTATTCTTTGCCATTCAATTTGCCTAGCTCTGCACCCTTTTGGTTCCTACCTTTTGTCTTACTACTTAACGTGGGCCACCCAACCTGGACTTGAGCCCCTGGGGACTCACCAGCCACTCCTAAACTGGACCTCCTCCCGATCCTTCACCCACAGGGGTGGGGTGGGAAGGGGCCTTTTGAAACACATGACTTAATCTATGAAACGATTTTTCCAGGGCTCATCCAGCATAGAAGGTTCCATAATGGAAAGCAAAGAACAAAGCACTAGGGTGTTCTGGAGTATGGAAATGCAGCTTCCTAAACCACATCTCGTATTTCCCGAGTCAGGAGCCTTTGGGGGTGAAGCCAAGGAATCTGCATTTTTACAACCTCCCTGGGTGTGTCTTGTACCTACCGAAGTTTGAGAACACGCAGGGTAAAACATACAGTGGGGACCAGGTCTCAGGAAACTTGCAATCTCATGGACATGAAAAATCAACATAACAGCAATACAAAGTAGTTCCTGATATTTCCTCAGCAGTTTTGACAAGAGAAACTCTGCAGCCATTTTATGCCCTAGACTCCCAACTCCACAGTTTCTGGCTTCCAAACGGGAGCTCGTTGCCTGCATAGGTGAGTGATTTTCTTCTACTGAGAAAGAATCGTTTCCTCATGTACCACTCACTCGTTCAGCCCAACACGTAGTAAGTGTCTACTGTGTGCAAGCTTCTGCCACACGCAGGGCAGGCGTGTTAGAGCGCAAAGGATCCAGAGTTTCTCTTGTCAAAACGTCTCATTTTAGGGGCGCCTGGGTGGCTCAGTCGGTTAAGCGTCCGACTTCAGCTCAGGTCACGATCTCACAGTTCGTGAGCCCGAACCCCGCGTCGGGCTCTGTGTTAACAGCTCCGAGTCTGGCACCCGCTTCGGATTCTGTGTCTCCCTCTCTCTCTGCCTCTCCCCTGCTCATGCTCTGTCTCTCTCTGTCTCAAAAATAAATTTAAAAAAAACATCTAAAAAAATTTTTAAACTTCTCATTTTATACAGAGCAAGCCTCAGAAGTTCAGACAAGGAAATGACTTCCCCACAGTCACATATCCTCCGAGGAACAGACCAGGTCTCCTAGCTTCCAGGAGAGAGAATCAGGAGTGGTTAAGAGTTTGGGCCTGTGACTTGGAAACCGGGGTTCAAAACCAGGCTTTGCCAGGTATGAGCTTGGGTGAGTCACGTAAACTTTCATGACCTCCGTTCCTTCATGGTAAACCGGGATAATACCGCCCCTGTGACATAGGTGACTATTTGTGAAAGCCTACCACACACAGTGACTCAGTCAGTGTCATTCAGATCAGCTCAGTACCCCCAAGCACTAGAACAGCTGTGCCCACTTGTGACTTACCCACTCACGGCCGGGCCTGCTCGTGGACTGATTATAATTCACACCCCTCTCTAGTGCAGAGACAAATCTAGATCAACTCCCCCGGCTCACTGTGAAATCCAATAGTCAAGGTCAGCATGAAGTTTTCCAAGACAGGCCAAGCATTTAGAGCAGACCCACATCCTCAGCCCCGCTCTGCATACACATACAAAACTAATGCCAAGAATCCAGGGACTAATTCACATCATGAATATAACATTCTTTTTCTTTCGTGGTTCTAGATGTTTCAAATGAAGAACAAGCCTTTGAGCTGATTCTGGACAAGTCATTGATCCAATGTTCCATTTTTTTTTAATTTTTTTTTTTTGAAAGAGGGATAGAGAGAGAGAGAGAATGTGAGCAGGGAGGGGCAGACAGAAAAGAAGAGAGAGAATCCCAAGCAGGCTCACGTGCTGCCAGCACAGAGCCTGACTAGGGGCTCGAACCCACGAACCGCAAGATCGTGACCTGAGCTTCAATCAAGAGTCAGACGCTTAACCAACTGAACCACTCAGGCACCCCCAATCTTCCATTTTACTTGACATTTGTGAAACAGCAGAAAGGCTTTCCCTGGGAGCTCACAGGTTTACAGCTGAATTTCCAAGTCCGGTTCTAACCACACCGATGCCAGGCCTACAGTTCCCACGGAGGCAGAGAAGCCAGAAGTAACACCTCTGCGGTCACCCCAGTGCACCCAAACCCAGCTATCTCAGACACAGGCTGGCAGGAGACTGCTCTCAAGGGCAAGGAGTTGGTCGTACAGCCCAGGAGGCTCCATGCCTGGTGGCTTCTGTCCAACCCACACACAAACACAGGAAAGCCAGATCAGGTGCGGAAGCTAGCCAGGCCAGCCTCTGGTGTCTAAATATATAGAATTCTGATTGCTAACCTAACACAGACCGCCCTTAGCACAGAACTCCAAGCAAAGGAGACACAGAAAAACGAAGGATGGCCTCAAAAAAAAAAAAAAAAAAAACCCTTATTTGCGCTCAAAGCCACGGAGCAAAGATAGTAGGAGTTCTGAGATCAACAAAAGGTTCTAGATTCATCCACATGAATCTGATTCAGGTTCATTCAGGGCTAGATTCAGGCTGGGACAAGGGAGGAAGAATTCCACCGTGAGGCTCCTACCCTGGGCTACCAAGCAGGCAGAAGCATATATCAGCAGAAGCTTAGCAAATCTGATCAGGATAAATACCAGAATCAGGAAACTCGGCTCAACATATGCCGCCCCTTAAAATAGTGCATTTTTTTTTGCCCGAATTATTCACAATTATCCAGACAGTCACCCCACATGCTTATTTCCTGACCTCAGCGTATGTCACTTTCGACTGTCAATACATCTCAGCAACTCTTTCCCAAGAAAGCAGTGATTCTGGGAGAAGAAGGAAGTGGCCTCAAGGAAATCCATGGGGAGTCTGAAAAGACCAGTGTGAGCCAGCTTCTCGTGCGGCCTTGCGCAAGACCGGCCGGGGGGGTGGGGGGTGGGGGGGGGGGGGGGTTCGTGTCTCTGCTGTGTGATGTGCTCAACAGTTTCAGGTTACAGAAGACTCTCCTGTCTATGACGCGGGAGACACACACAGCTGCTACGATAGCGGAGACATCTAATATTATTTATATATGTGTTTCTAAGTTTATTTATTTATTTTGAGAGAGACAGAGACACTGCGAGTGGAGGGAGCGCAGAGAGCGAGGGAGAGAGCGAGAAACCCAGGCGGGCTCCATGCTGCCGGCGCAGAGCCTGATGTGGGGCTTGAACTCACAAAACTGTGAGATCATGACCTGCGCTGAAACCAAGAGTCGGACGCTTAACCGACTGAGCCACCCAGGCGCCCCTAATTTATTTATAGTTTTTAATTTGTATTTTTATCACAGCAATCGGTGTGCATGATTTTTAGATTCAGATGGCACCCCAAGTCCTACAATGAAAAAGCGTGGTCTTCAGATACATTTTCCTCACCGCCGAGCCCCCCCGACCAGAGGCAGCCTTTTCAGGTTTGTTTTCTGAACTTCACCTCTGTGTCTTTGAATCATACACTTACAAGGCTTCTTTAAAATTTTGCACTTTTAAACATCATCTCCTGGCTTCTTATTTCATGGCTTTGGAATCTAGCTGCCTTCTGCCAATATCTCCCCCTTTCACTTCCACTCCCTCACCCTCATCCCCTTAATGTACTTATATTAACAATTCGAGGCCCAATGAATCATTCCAGTATTAACAACCACGTGGCTCCAGGCTCTGAGCCGTCAGCACAGAGCCCGATGCGGGGATCGAACCCACGAACCGTGAGATCAAGCCCTGAGCCGAAGTCAGACGCTCAACGGACTGAGCCACCCAGGCGCCCCTCTACCTCACTGATTCTTAAATTCTCCGGGCAAAGTTACAAAATTCCTCTCAATACAGACGTCAGGTAATGGATCTGTTTTCTGCTTTTTGTTTTTCCTGGCAATATCCCTCCGGAAGGGCAACCGGCGCTGCTCCATGGCCTACCTGGATGGGCTGATCTCCAAGCCTGGTCCACCCGCCTGGGCTCCCCCCACCACCGCACGCTGGGGATTCCCAGTGACTCTCCTGTGTGGGATCCCCTGTTTCTGGAATTCCAAATCATTTTTTTCTTGGTTTACTTCTTCTTTTGATTAAGGACTTAAGAAAAGTTACAAGGGAAACACATATTTCAGAGAGGTCACTTCTCGGAAATTGTCTTTATATCACCTGTCCATACCTACTGGACTGTACGTAGGATTCTAGGATAGAAATCATCTTCCCTAAGAATTTCAAAGACTTGCTCCTCTGTTTTCTAAATACCAGTGGGACAGTTGAGAAATCCAATAGCATCCAAACTCTCGTTCTCTGTAAGGGAGTTTTTTTCGTTTTGTTTTTTGGGTTTTTTTTTCACTGCAGATAGTTTTAGGATCTTCTCTTTATCTTTACCCCTGAAAATTCATGCTGACGTGCCTTGGCAAGGTGTTTTTCACTCGTTGTGTGCTGGGCATGTGGTGGCCCTGATGTCTCGTGTCTTCCACATCTGAAATTTTAATTTAAATGACACTTTGACCAGGGCGCCTGGGTAGTTCAGTCGGTTAAGCATCCGAGTCTCAATTTCGGCCCAGGTTATGATCTCACGGTTTGTGGGTTCGAGCCCTGCATCGGGTTCCATGCTGATGGTGTGGGACCTGCTCGAGATTCTCTCCCTCTGCCCCTTGAACTCACTTTCTCTCTTGAAAAATGAATAAACTTAAAAAATAATAATAATAAACGACGCTTTGACAAACACTTCCTCATCTTCACACAGGATTCCTTTTAGTAGGACGTTGGGTGGGTCTTGTAGATGATCATTTACTTGTCCTGTCTTTTTCACTTATTTTTTTGTATTTTTTAGTTGCCGGGAGCTTTCCTTGCCTTTATCTTACCTTATTCCCTTTGATTATTTTTGCATATTAAATTTCATTTTAGCTGTCTTATTATTCTGAGACCTACTTTTGGTCTCCATTTTTAAATATCGATTTTGTTTAAATTTTTTTTTTCAATGTTTTTTATTTATTTTTGGGACAGAGAGAGACAGAGCATGAATGGGGGAGGGGCAGAGAGAGAGGGAGACACAGAATCGGAAACAGGCTCCAGGCTCTGAGCCATCAGCCCAGAGCCTGACGTGGGGCTCGAACTCACGGACCGCGAGATCGTGACCTGGCTGAAGTCGGACGCTTAACCGACTGCGCCACCCAGGCGCCCCTAAATATCGATTTTAAACCCAAAAACTTTAAATTGCCACAAACAACAAGTCCACGAAACATTCTTTTCCTTTTGAATCTTCTGTGACACGTTGATTTCATCAGCCAATCTTTTCCTCTTTTTAAAAAAAAATTTTTTGTTTGTGTTTTTATTTTATTTTTGAGAGAAAGAGAGACAGAGCGTGAGAGAGAGGAAAGGTGAGAGAGAGAGAGGGGGAGACACGGAATCTGAGGCAGGCTCCGGGCTCTGAGCTGTTGGCACAGAGCCTGATCTGGGGCTCGAACCCACAGATGGTGAGATCGTGACCTGAGACTAAGTCGGACTCTTAACCGACTGAGCCACCCAGGTGCCCCTGACCTCTTCCTCTGGAATAAACATGACTCAAATTATCCATCAGGACACACGACGTCAAGTCTGTTCTCCCACTGCAGTGGGACTTGGGGGCAGGTATGGGATAGGATGTGCTTTTAGTCTCTGAGTTTTCTAGACAGATGTTTTGACCTTGCTGCTTCCATCAGGCTTCTCGTCAACTGTCTTCATAACACCCAGAGCTACAGACACTCTCATATCCCTGCCAGTAAATCTCCCCCAGGGAAGATGATCTCGCGAGCCCAGGCAGGAATCATGTCGATGTTGGCATCGTCACCAGATTTCAAGACTTTGTGCCTCTTCCAGCTTCTGACCAGATCGGCCTTCTCCTTGCAAAGAGCCAAGCAGCGTGGCTCTGCAGCCCCAGGGCTTAACCAGTTCTGATTTGGCTTGTTTGGCTCAGGGTTGCCACCTGTGCAGAAAGCTGGTGGCTTCCCTGGGAGGAGAGGTCATTCTTGCTGCAACAGGTACCTCCGGCGGACGTGATTTTGATGTTGAAGCCCATGTGGTCGTGAGGCTGAACTTTGCTTAAAGTGAAACATTTCGACAGATGTCTCCTTGGTTGTGATTTTGACTGGGTAAAAGGGACCACCTCGTGTGCTCTTAGAAGGTCAGTCTCCACTTGTCCCACAGGGACAGCCCTGGAAGGACAGGCAGAGGCCCCGGCAGTAGGGGGGAGGTCAGTAGTCAGCCCTGGTGACCATTCTCACAGTGACATCCCATCCCAATTAGTGCCTGGCTCCCACATGTTGTCACCTGAAAGTAACATAAAAACTAGCGTATCTGGGTTGTAGCAATACTTGTAATGTATATCCGACTTCCTTAGTCACTTCCTCATGTCTCACCTGCTTATTCTCCCTTCACCTCACCAGCTACAAATTCATCAACATCACAGCAACAATCAGGAGGGTCAACCTGAGATGTGGATATGGCCATATTTCTGGTAAAGCGTTCTGAAGTGTGGCAGGCCAAATGACGGCTCCCAAAGATGTCCGTGTCCTAATCCCTGGCCCTGTGACTGTGTTACATTAAAAGTAGAGAACCCAGCAGTGTCAGAGAGATGGGAAGATGGGAAAAGAGGCAGGAGAGATTGGAAGGCTGAGAGGAACCTGGCCCACCATTACTGGCTTGAAGATGAGCCAGGAAATGCAGGCAGCTTCTCAACGCTTGGCATGGACCCTCAGGTGACGGCCAGCAAGGAGATGGGAACCCGGGTGCTACAACCACACAGAACTGAATTCGACCAACAATCCTAATGCTCAAGGAAATGGATGCCTCCTCAAGCCTCCAGAAGAAAAAGCAACCCTGTTGGTACCGTGATTTTAGCCCAGTGAGACCCAGATGGGACTCATTTAAAATAATGCATTTGTGCTGTTTTTCACCCCTAAGTTTGTGGTTGTTACAGCAGCAAGAGGAAACCCATATGGTAGTTATCACTGGCGGTCACGTCGTTCTTGCTGGTTTCAAACTTCCACACGGAGACATCAGTGGGGATTTGTGTTCCTACTTAGTCTTTAGTTTGTTTATGACCTGGTTGTGTTCGAAGAAGCCCTTTGCATATCAGTGACCTTCCCACTTTCCTGCCGATTCCACTACATTTGAGACCAGGCAGCCAGCAGAGGTTGGCTTTTCTCAATCTCTGGGTGCAAGGATTTGGAGGCTGATGTGGGTCCTTTCTCTATTTGGGTTTGGGCTTAGTGATGGTTTTCATACCCTTATTCTGATAAGAAAAACGTTTCCTTTAATTTGTATTTTTGCTACTATAGTTTATTAAATTTTCAAAAGCGTTCTTTTTCTCTAAAGTGTTTTTTGATTTTGTTTTTGTTTTGTTTTGTTTCTTGACTGGCATACTGTTCTTGTTTCATGGATACAAAATCCTCTTATCTCTTGATGTTTTTTTTTTCTTCCAGCATTGTCTCTCATTTCCTTCAACATTCCTTTCTTTCATCTGTTTTAGTTCTCGCCTGTCATGGTAAAAACTTTCCTGAGGTGTCTGGTGACATTCTCTTTTTGCTAGAAGTGAGACAGTAAAAAGGTGACTGGAGCTAGCACCTGGTGGGCTCTACCACCCAGGGTGGTGGATTATCCTGACTCTTGTTTCCTTGGGAAAACTCCGTGTGATCCTACCTTTACATCTTTCTTTTGGGCTGCACTCACTCAGAATGTAGGATTTTACCTATTTCCCTCTTTTTAGTAGGGCACCTCACCCTTAATTCTGCTCATATCACTGAGTCCAAAGTCTCTCTGGTTTGATTTCTCTGCAAAATAAATTCTCCTCTTGGTTGTGTGGGTTAAGGAGGAAGCAGAGTGGGGAACGGGGAAGGATGTATCTGTCTGTCCCTTGTATACATTTTCAGCCAGTCTTGTTTTGTACCTCACCAGTCAGTCATCGCACTTTCTGAGGCCCTGGGGGCCTCCAGCCCTCTGGGCTCTGCTGTAGCATAGGTTTGGGGAATGGCATTGGTTCAATCCTCTGGAAGTTTAACTAGAAGTCCTGTAGAAGTTTCAGAGTCAAAAATACAACGCTCAGGTGGAAGAGATCTAGTTCAATCCCTTCATTTGATGGAACTGCAAATAAAGAAGGAAATTTTCAGAGGTCGCTGAGAATTCTCGGTCCTCAGAGCAGATCTATGTTGCTCTCCTTATTTGTGGCTAGCCAGTCATGAGTGGAGGATAAACAGTGACAGTCCTAAAATACATGTTTCTAATGAGGAGAAGAAGGGTCACCCCCCAAGTGGACAGTCAGAAAAGATACTCATGGGCAGGAATTGATCAGAGATGTAATAAGCGTATCCCAAAGGAAAAAAAAAAATCTGTCACAGATGTAACCCAGAGTAGAAATAATCTCCTGGAAATGGCCTGTTCTCTCTGATCTTCTCCTGACACACTTGTGAACACCTTCGGCTATGACAGCTTCCAAGTCTAGGGTTAGAAAGAGAGACAAAGGTCATATTCACTCGCAGAGAAGATTAATAATGGGTCCAAGTGCTTTGAAACTGCATATTTCGTGTCTCTGCTTTCTTATTAAGCCAAGTGTGGGACTGCATGTGCCTTTGGCTTCTTCTATACCATGCTCAGGGTCAAGAGGGCTTCTCTGCTTCCTCTCATCTCCCCCGATTCTGCTGGAACATTCTAATCAGTGAACCATACTAGCAGGTGTGGTCCAGGGAAAGGAATGTATCGCACTCATCTCAGAAGATGGGTGGGCCAGGCCTTTGTCAAATCAGGAGCAAAGAGCAATTCTCCAGGACCCACAGAACCTCGGGAAGAGGGGGCAGGGCGGGGAACAACCCACCCACATGCCTCCTGCTACAGGTTGTTGTCAAGAAGTTAAATGAAATAATTTATATGACTATGCACCCTCTCTCTCTCTCCCTCAGTAAGAGGTTGTTTCCTTTTTTAAACTTTTGGAAGTGCAAAGAGGCACCTGGGTGGCTCAGTTGGTTAAACGTCCCACTCTTGATTGGCGTTCAGGTTGTGATCTCCCAGTTCGTGGGATCAAGCCCCAGGTTGGGCTCTGTGCTGACAGCATGGAGCCTGCTTGGGATTCTCTCTCTCTCCTCTCTCTGCCTCTCCCCCACTTGCACACGCACGCGCGCGCACACACGCTCTCTCTCAAAATAAATAAATAAATATTTTTTTAAAAACTTTCAGAAGTGCGAACTATTTACAAAAATGCACACAACCTGCAGTGACTTAATTCAAAGTGAATAACCTCTTGTTAACCCGCACTCAGCATCGGAAACAGAACACTGCCAGCGCCCGAGAGGTTCCCTTCGTCTCCTCTTCCCATCATGATCCCCAGTGATAACCCCTCTCTGGTCTTCTAACACTACTCTCTAGTCTTTTTTTTTTTTTTAATATAAGTAATTATCATGTGAATAAACCATATATGATCTTCCGGGTCTAGATTCTTTTTGCTCCACCTTCTCTCTGTGAGATCCACATGTGCGATCCACACTGCTGTGTATACGTGTCATTGTGAATGTTTTCAAGCTGTAAAGCAATAGTTAAATTTGGTGCTAGCTGTGCAATTCAAATGCCATTTGAAACAACTGTTTCTTCTACGTGTCTTAAAAGCCACCAGCAGGAGCAAAGAGTTATTTGTATTTTAAACATATTCACCTAACCGATCGAAAATTCTTTCCTTCATGAAAAAGAAACGGCAAGGGAGCCACAATTTGTCTATTTCATCACGGACTGTCAGATTCTCCAGGTGCCTAATGGGTTTTGTC
Source organism: Neofelis nebulosa (assembly GCF_028018385.1). Taxonomy (NCBI): domain Eukaryota; kingdom Metazoa; phylum Chordata; class Mammalia; order Carnivora; family Felidae; genus Neofelis; species Neofelis nebulosa. Next base: position 346,938 of record NC_080794.1, on the reverse strand, counting down.
TGAGTGACTTCTGGCCTGCTCCCTTCCTCCAAGTCCCCGCGAGGGCCCTCTTTCTGGAAGCAGAGCTTCCCCACAGAGAAGCGTCCTCTGATTCCAGAACAGAGAGGAGAACAGTGACAGTATCTAACCTTAAACGCTGGCTCTTTAATCTCCATTTATGTAGTTATGTACATTAGCAGGGCCCCGCCGTCCAGGGGAATACAAAAGATTAAACTGAAGGGGAACAGTGTAACTGCCTGCTTACGCCAGAGTCCACCATCCGGTATAATTACGAGATCACGAAAAATTAATGAAACTTTTATTTAGCTAATGAAATAGCCTGTGGCCAGACCAAATGCCACCGAAACCCATTCACTTCTACTCGAGGGAGGAGAAGAGCCAAATTGAATTTTATATGCTAACGTTTTCTGAAACAAAGCAAAATTAAGCCGCGGCCCAAAGTAACAAGAGTCAGAAACTTAACGGCAAGCTGTGATGTTTCCTTTCTTTTTACCCCTGTGTTAAGCACTGTGCTTGACCGTCGTAGGCAAACCTCTTCTCCCTTAGCCAAGGGACCCCACATATGCTATAAAAGTCTCTGTAAAGGAGGGAAGTACCTAGAAGAGCGATATGGTTATTAGCTAAACAGCAGTTCATGAGAAGAGCAACAGTTTTTTCTGTGGAGAGGAGACAGCTGGCTGAGCCCAATTCCCAGAGGCTGTGTGCCACCCCTGAGGGGAAGACCCAGGGCAATCACTGCCCCTCCCTCCAGCCCTCGCCCCTTTACTGCCCGATCTCTGCTCGCCTTTTACAATATTTGCTCTCCAAGTCGATCGCACGCTTGGGGCAAAGAGACCAGTCCCGTGGCTTTCTTTCGCGAAACAGAAATCCCAGCCAGTGGCAGCGCTTGGGGGAATGAGAGGACACCGATGAGGGAGTTCACACCAGCAAACGCAAGACTCTCCAGGGCATCGCGAGAGCGCTGCGGCCAGCCGGCCGGCCCCGCGAACTGTGATTTAGCCCAGCAGGTGCAACAAGGCCATTTCTAAACATGCAATTGCCTGATCTTGGCTCTTCGCCCAGCGGCTACTTCATCAAAGGCAGAAGCGACCCCGTGAGCCACCTAAAGATGAGGTTACTTTGAGAGAAGGAGGAGCAGAAATAAGGATAATACAGTGCTTCAGGAAGAATCCGACGAGAAAGAAAGAAAATAGCTACCCCGGAGCCGTTTATTATAAGCAAGCGTCTCCGTGCACACCTCTGGGAAATCGTTTCCTCACATATCTTAAGAACAGAATAGTAGGCAATAATAGAGGAATACTTTCTGGAGTTAAAACTCACAAGTCCAGTCTCGCGCCTTTGAATTTCTTTTCACTGCTTTCTTTTTTTTTTTTTTTTCAACGTTTTTTATTTATTTTTGGGACAGAGAGAGACAGAGCATGAACGGGGGAGGGGCAGAGAGAGAGGGAGACACAGAATCGGAAACAGGCTCCAGGCTCCGAGCCATCAGCCCAGAGCCTGACGCGGGGCTCGAACTCACGGACCGCGAGATCGTGACCTGGCTGAAGTCGGACGCGTAACCGACTGCGCCACCCAGGCGCCCCTCTTTTCACTGCTTTCTATTGCAACGTGCTCACGGTAATTTGGATGACCGTGGTTAATATCTCCCAGATTATGATCCCTAACCAGACAGTCTGCCGCGACTCTTCCTGCGAACCACCACAAGATTCATCTTCCTGGAACAAGGCAACTTCCGTTCAACATTCCTTCGGGGGTTCTCTCTGCTCACCAAGTGCAAACTTCTCCGCGGAGCACACAGGGCCCCTCCCGATCCAATACCGCAGCCCCTCCCCCTTACCCCCGTCACTTTCCAAGAAAGTCTTCTGGTCCAGCCCGCCCAGGTCCCTCACTGCAGGTCCGCAGAGCACGCTCGGGTCCTGGTTTGTTCAAGTCCGCGCTCCTCCCCAGCCTCAACTCTCGAATTCTGATGACCTTCCATGTTGCAACACAGATAGTATTATTTTTGTCCATGTGCTTTGGGGGCCAAGTGGGCTTGGCAGGAGAGCTATAAGCGGGAAGGGACTTTGTGTTCCCGAGACCAGACTGGACCAAGAGGGATGTTCATTCAGGATAGGCAGAGAAGAATTCCAAATCGGAGCCAACAAGGAGCCCAAAGGCATAGGAGCCTGGGAAGTGGCACTTAGATTCAGATCCAAAGGATGGAAAAAGATAAATACCCTGGACCGCCTATGGGACTACAATCACCCCTCCCCGTCGTGGGACAGGTGTGGCCATGACTGGCCCCGGCCAACGAAATGAGGCTGGAAGTGACAACTGCGAACCGAGTTATTTCTCTTCGCTGTTTTGCCTTGTTTTACAGACCATTAGCATACAGAATTTGACTTGATTTCTTTTCTCCCTCTAATTACAGTTCATCAACGTATTTGATATTTAGTCACTTCTTGCCACAAGCTATTCACAAGTGAAACGTAGACTTCGTTTATTTTAGTAATCACGTACTGGTGCTGAGTGACAGCATCTGAGAGGCAGAAGCTAGTGTGAGCAAACAGCTCTGAGCCCTTGGATCAATTCTGGGATTGGAAACGGCCCGTGCCTCTTCTTGTTTAATTTCAACACACTTGCACGTTAGAATATTTTTCAACGTACAGAAAAGTTGCAAAGATAGTACATAGCGTTTCTTCAAAACCCTCCCCCGTCCCTTCTATTGTTAACGTCTTACATTCATGTGCCCCATTTGTCATAACTAAGGAGCCAACCCGGGCGTGTTACTGTTAACTAAATTCCACACATTATTTGGGTTCCACTAGTTTCCTCCTAATGTCCTTTTTTTGTTACGGGGTCCCACCCACAACACCACATCATATGTGGGGTTTCCACACACACACACACACACACACACATCATATTTGGTTGGCATATTTCTTTAGCCCCCTCTACACTGTGACGGTTTCTCAGACTTTCCTTGTTCAGGTGACCTTGATAGCTTTGTGGAGTCCCAGTCAGAGATTTTGTAGAATGTGCTTCAGTTTGAGTTTATCTGATGCTTTTCTTATGATTAGACCATGGTTTTCGGGAGAAAGACCACAGAAGTGAAGTGTCCCTCTCATCACATCATATCCAAGGCTACCTGCTACCAATGTGACTTACCATGATGACATTGGTATTCATCACCTGGTCAGTGAGGTGTTTGCCAGGCTTCACTACGAAGCTGCTTTTCCTCCCGTGTCCATACTCTTGGAAATGAGTCACTGAGGGGGGGCCCTGAGTGGCTCGGTCCGTTGGGCGTCTGACTTTGGCTCGGGTCTGATCTCACCGTTCGGGAGTTCGAGCCCCGCATCAGGCACTGTGCTGACAGCTTAGAGCCTGGAGCCCGCTTCGGATTCTGTGTCTCCCTCTCTCTCTACTCCTCCCACGCTCACGCTCTGTCTCTCTCTCTGTCTCTGTCTCTCTCTCTCTTTCAAAAGTAAATAAACATTTTTTTAAAAATTTTAAAAATAAGCTTCATTCTCTGTGAAAACGGCAAGCATGTTAATCAGAATCTTACAAGGACCTGAAATATTTTAAGGAAATAAAAAGCTCAAAACAGAAGTAGTCAACTTAACTACTGCATAATCAAGTTTAAAGATTCCAGTCTAGGGGCGCCTGGGTCGCTCAGTCGGCTGAGCATCCGACTTCGGCTCAGGTCATGATCTCACAGCTCGTGAGTTCAAGCCCCGCATCAGGCTCTGTGCTGACAGCTTAGAGCCTGCAGCCCGCTTCCGATTCTGTGTCTCCCTCTCTCTCTGCCCCAACCCACTCGCGTTCTGTCTCTGTCTCTCAAAAATAAGTAAACATTAAAAAAAAAATTAAAGATTCCAGTCTAGTTTCAGGTCCTTGATGTCTATTCGTCTGCTGTGCCAGCTCAAGGATACACTATAATTACCAAAGAATCACACTTTCTATTGAAAAACTGATACTAATGTTCCCTCATCCTCATTTTCACCTTCTGTGTAAGCACCTGCGGAAGGACAGCGTATAACCACTTTGGGGCTGCGTGCGTCGCGTCATGGTCTGGGCGGTGACTCAGCAGCCGGTCTTCAGTAGGGAGCTGACAGTGGACGACCTCAGGCTGAGAAGCAGAAGTTGGGGACAGGGCATTCAGGCCCCCGAAGCTCCTTCTGGGTCGCAGCCTGTATAGCAAGGTCCGGCTCTTCCTTTTCAGTCTCTCCAGAGTCTCTGCAGAAGTAGAGATCAGGTCAGCAGAGACAAACTGCAGAGGAGAGGGGGGGGAGGGGGAGGGGTCCTGCTGTTGAGAGGTGGAGCAGAGCCCATTTTTGGAAGAGCGATGGTTGGGCCTACTGAACCCCGAAGTGTTGTGTAAAAAGCTGCTGTCCAAGTAAAACTACAGGGGCGCCTGGGTGGCTCAGGCGGTTGGGCGTCCGACTTCGGCTCAGGTCGTGATCTCGCGGTCCGTGAGTTCGAGCCCCGCCTCGGGCTCTGTGCTGACAGCTCGGAACCTGGAGCCTGTGTCAGATTCCGTGTCTCCCTCTCTCTCTGGCCCTCCCCTGTTCACGCTCTGTCTCTCTCTGTCTCAAAAATAAATGAACGTCAAAAAGAAGTTTAGAAAAAAAAAATAACAATAATAATGCTAGCAGGCACTTAGAGAACAGCTACTGTGAGCCCGGCAGTGTTCTGACAGCTACATTAACACATTGTGAGCTATTTTTTTCTCATACCACACCCCCCTCCCCAATGCAAAAGACTGCTAACTTTTAGATATTCCTGCCAAGAATCCATTTTCCTTTCAGGCTCCTTAAAATTCAGCTCTTAGCATACAAGAAAAAACAACAACAAAACAAAAGCTACATTACGAGAGGCCATGGTGGGGGGGGTGGCGCCTGGGTGGCTCAGTTGGTTAAGTGTCCAACTTCAGCTCAGGTCATGATCTCCAGTGACAGCTCAGAGCCTGGGGCCTGCCTTGGATTCTGTGTCTCCCTCTCTCTCTGCCCCTCCCCGCTTGCGCTCTATCTCTCTCTCTCAAAAATAAATATGCATTAAAAAAAGAGAGACCATCAGGGGCGCCTGGGTGGTTCAGTCAGTTAAGCGACCGACTTCGGCTCAGGTCATGATCTCACAGTTCGTGAGTTTGAGCCCCGCGTCAGGTTCTGTGCTGACAGCTCGGAGCCTGGAGCCCGCTTCGGATTCTGTGTCTCCTTCTCTCTCTGCCCCTCCCCTGCTCGTGCTCTGTCTCTCTCTGTCTCAAAGGTAAATACATAAATAAAAAGAGAGGCTATCAGGGACTGCCTACTAAATTTATTTTTTAAATTATTTACATCATGTAATGAAACTCATGACATTTCCTCTGAGCAAAAGGCAAAACCAAGTGATTCTTATGAAAAAATAACCTCCAGCTAAACTGTAAATTCTTTTTGGATCTCACACGGTTATAAAGTTTTCCCTCAAGTAAAATGTTCTTTCCTAGAACATCCTTTTTTGTTCTCTGTAACATCTCTTAGAGCAGCGTAAAATGTATTCAGCAAACACAGCAGTCATCTGTCCTGCGCGATTTTCTTTCTTCCCGGCTAACCCCAGTTACTAGAGGTCTTTATATGCGACATGTGTACGTGTATGTACATGACATTATACATTGATAGAAATGACATGCACCCTGTGGTTCAGCAATGGCTATTCTATGGGTCGCTTTACAATACATGACACGTACATTGATAAAACACATATGGGAAGTTCTTTGGCAATGGACCCTGGTCAGCGCAATGCAAACCCACTGTACCAAGAGTGACAGCCTCTCTCCTCCTTGGGGCACAGCCAGCATGCATGTCATTTGAGTTCTATTTTCTCACGAGTATATTCTGTCACCTCGGGGGTTTTGTCTCGGGTTTGAATTTTTTTGCGTGTCAGGTTTTATGGACAATCCGGAAAGCAATAATCATAGGGGAGAGAACGAAGCTTGCTATCAATCAGTGTCCCAGCGGGAAAGAGGTGACACACTCAAAGGGGTAACCAAACAGGCTTAAGTGACAGGCTATCTAGAGAGTCAGAAGAGGATTAAGGAAACCAATGAGCCATAGAGAAGCCCCCAGGGCTAAGCAACAGGAAGGTTACCATCCCTAGACCTGGGGTGTCAGGTGGGGAGCACTGATCGGAACTCAGAGCAGTGGCTGCAGACAGGACCTGGGGTTCCAGGGGGAAGCATCAAACACGCAGAGCCACCATTTATCTGTTAAGGGAAGGAGCCAGGCGAGAAACCTCCAGGCTCTCCCCAGCTCCCGTGTCCCCCAGTGCCTGCCATCAGCTAAATCTAACAGGAAGCAGAGATCCAGGTGCCGAAGAGGGAAGAGGTCAACTTTCCCACCACACAGCGAAGTTGAGAAGGGCAGCCAAGGAGACCTAGAAGAACAAACAGAAAACTCAGCCCAGTACGAAATGCACACACCACGTGCTTCGCAAACGTCGTGCCAAATCCGTGAACAGTTGACAAACGAGGTACTCTGGAAATGTAAGGTATTGTAACTCACAAGAGAGCATGCGTGACCTCTGGGTTTTTTAAACAAGCAACACGTCACATATGACTCTTATTGAAAACTCCCTCTGCCTAGAACAATGTCCTCCTTTTATTAATCCGTGACTATTAAGGAAGAGTCTGATAAGTTTAATTTTCCCCTCCGTTAACCCATCCCTAATCCATGCACAGAGGAGTTGTCTTCAGCAGGAGGTTTCTAGGGTCTTTAAGCACCCATTTTTTTTTAATGTTAACGTTTATTTATTATTGAGACACAGAGAGACACAGAGCATGAGCAGGGGAGGAGTAGAGAGAGGGGGAGACACAGAATCCAAAGCAGGCTCCAGGCTCTGAGCTGTCAGCACAGAGCCCAACACGGGGCTCGAACTCATAAACAGTGAGATCATGACCTGAGCTGAAGGCAGACGCCCAACCGACCGACCCACCCAGGTGCCCCAAGCACCCATTTTTATAAACAAACGAAAGATCTGAAAGGCAGACCCCCTATGGCTCAAGTCCCCTTTCCATCACTTGTGTGTCCTAGGTCACCTACACTCCTCGTGCCTCAGTTTCCTCAGCTGTAACAGAGGGCTAATAATAGTAGCTACCTCTTAGATACCCCTTTTTAACGACTCTCCTGCCTTCATCAAACACGTTATGTAGCACACAGTATGTTTCAATTAGGCAATAGTTTTCATGATCCCAACAATTCAAAAGCACCTGCCTTGATCTAATTGATCTCTGTGCCCAGTTATTAAAATCTACATTTTTGACATAAGAGACTCTTAAATATGGAGAACAAACAGAGGGTTACCGGAGGGGTTGCAGGAGGGAGGAGGGGCTAAATGGGTAAGGGGCATTAAAAGGAATCTACTCCTGAAATTACTGTCGCACTATATGCTAATTTGGATGTAAATTAAAAGAATAAATTAAAGGGGTGCCTGGGTGGCTCAGTCAGTTGGGCATCTGACTTCAGCTCAGGTCATGATCTCACAGTTCATGAGTTCGAGCCCGGCATCAGGCTCTGTGCTGACAGCTCGGAGCCTGGAGCGTGCTTTGGATTCTTTGGCTCCCTCTCTCTCTCTGCCCCTCCCCACTCACACTCTGTCTCTGTCTCTCAAAACTAAATAAACATTAAAAAAGTTTTTGAATGAAAACAAAAATAAAATAACAATAAATTAAATAAAAATTTAAAAAACACAAAACACAAAAAAAAACACAAAACGGAACCAAAAAAAAATCTACATTTTTTTTGTCCAGCCCCTTTGGATTGACACTTTGGCTCTGTTCTTCCATTCTGGAGATTGTAAGTGGAGCAGTGCCGCCAGATAAAACACAAGATTTTGAAATATAAATAAATACAGATAAAACGCCAAGTCAAAAAAAAAATTGAATTGCAGACAGAGAACCCATAATTTGGGGGGATAAGTACATTCCAAATATTGCATGGCAACCCTAGATTGGAGGCCACCTGTCAAATCGCCCTCAAGTCCAGGTTGGCCCATCTAGGGCCATGGTCTTCTTCTCGGGTGCAGCCCCGGGACCTGAGCACCGTGCTTACCATTCTGCTCCCCGAGAAGGGATGTTTGGACAGATACCCGCACTGGGAATTAAGCAATCATTTTGCCCTCACTTGAACCTTTGGCATGGATATCTTGGTGTCTATTCTCAGTGTTGGACTAACAGGATGAACTGAATGAAACAGAGTGAGAGTTTAACGGTCATCTTTTGCTGAGGACCTTTCAAAATTCCACCTTGGGGGGCGCGTGGGTGGCTCAGTCGGTTGAGTGTCCAAATTTTGGCTCAGGTCATGATCTCATGGTCCGTGAGTTCGAGCCTCATGTTGGGCTCTGGGCTGACAGCTGGGAGCCTGGAGCCTGCTTGGGATTCTGTGTCTCCCTCTCTCTCTGCCCCTCCCCTGCTCACGCTCTGCCTCTCTCTCTCTCTCTCTCTCTCTCTCTCTCTCTGTCTCTCTCTCTCTGTCTCTCTCAAAAATAAGTAAACATTAAAAAAAAAAAATTCCACCTTGGATGTCATGACAAAGATGTCTCCTCTCCCATCACTTGTCGGTGGACTTTCCAGAAACTTAAAGGGGCCCTCTTTGCTTTGTGAAAGGATGAACGTAGGGCCAGACCTTCCAGTTTCTGGTTTGATAAGAGCAGATGGGAATCTGAAAGGCCTTGTCCCCAGCCCCTCCCGATTATACACTGTTCCTCTGCCTTTACTTTCTGAATGTTAGCCTAGTGTGAGCCAGGTGCTTTAGGCCAATATTCTGGAAGCAGGTGGCCATGAGGTAGCTGGTCCTACCAGACACTCGTGTCTTCTGTCCCATGTTGATGTGATTAATTCTCTACTCTCTCCCTCCCACCACACTCTGTGACCAGGGCAAAATCCCTACATTCTCTGGATAAGCTGAATGCACATGCTCTATTTTTGTGAGAATATAAGACAAGTTTCTATACCCTGTGCTGATGATCATTTTGCTTCATGCTTTCAAATCCCCTGGCTCTGCCATTTTCTAGCCATTGAACTTGGACAAATTACTCAAGCTCTCTGAGCTTAAGTTTTCTCGAACCTTTCATTTGTAGAAAATAAAAGTTAACTCAGGGTTGTTTTGCCGCTTAAATACGGTTATTTAAAGCACGTATCAGAGGCCAACACATATCAATATGTTCAGGACTGAGCTTTAAGCCATGGTCCTCTCAGATTCACTAGGTTGGTGTGGCAGGCACGGGCCTCTGTCCCCATCTCCCCTCCAAAAAAAGCTTGCAGCCCACCTGGGAGGATCATAGAGGGAGGCGGCCCCCAGCTGACCGAGAAGGCAGGATACCAGGGTGAGGCTACCCCTGCCCAAAGTGGGGACCCTCTGAAGGGCACCCGTGCTCGGAGCTTCCCCTCAGATTGACCAAGACTGTTCAACCTGCATCACCACCTGTGGTGGCCCAGTACAGCCTGCTTCCTCCCTTTTATCTTCCAGAGACATCACACCTTCCATACACTTCTCGCACCCCTAACCCCATTTCTGCTTCCCGGAACGGACACAGAAGGACAGAGAAGACAAGACACGCGACAACCGTTTGGAGGAAAGGAGGTGCACTGTTCCTCGACCTACCCGTCAAGGGGTCTCACATTCGAGATCTGGCTTACTGACCAGCAAAGAGCATCTCTGCGGGAGCAGGAGTACTTCACCTGGTGACTGCCATCCCACGCCTCGTTAGAACCCTAAAACTGAGCTGAGCTAAACCTTTGGCCCCATCCCTCACCAGCTCATTCGGATCCAACTAGTATGGAAGATTAAAGAACATTCACAAGACAAAAACTCAAAAAATGAAATTCCATGGCTGCCTGGGCGGCTCAGTTGGCTTCAGCTCAGGTCATGATCTCACAGTTCGTGGGTTCGAGCCCCGCCTTGGGCTCTGTGCTGACAGCTCAGAGCCTGAAGCCTGCTTTGGATTCTGTGTCTCCCTCTCTCTCTCCCCCACACGTGCTCTGTCTCTCTCTCTGTCTCTCTCTCTCTCAAAAATAAATAAACATTAAAAAAATATTTTTAATGACATTCCAGCAGAAATGAGAAGTCCACATCAGAAATCCTGAGGAACTCCCCAAACTTCCCAGAGATGTAGGAAGGGAGTTTAAGCTGACCTCATCAAAGTCCTAATGGGCAGACTGGCCCAGCGCTAGCTGAGCTATACATGTGGAAAGTGCCTGAGGATAATCAGGGTCTGAAAGACAGAAATGGACAGTGAGGGGGGAGCTTAAGTGCATAAAAGAAAGTCCTGGAAGATAAATACCAAAAATCAATCAATCAATCAATTAATCAATAAAATGGGGCGCCGGGGTTGCGCAGTTGGTTAAGCGTCCAACTTCGGCTCAGGTCATGATCTCATGGTCCGTGAGTTCGAGCCCTGCATCGGGCTTTGTGCTGACAGCTCAGAGCCTGGAGCCCGTTTCGGATTCTGTGTCTCCCTCTCTCTCTGCCCCTCCCCTGCTCATGCTCTGTCTCTCTCTGTCTCAAAAATAAATAAAAACATTAAAAAAAATTTTTTTTTAAAGAAAAATACCAAACTCTTCGGTGATAGCACTATGATTGTCTTTCTTCCTTCTAGGTTTCTAGTTTTTTCCAATACTCTTATACTGAGAAAATATCAATTTTATGAGTTAAAAGTGCTCCAACAGCGGTTAACGGTAGTTTCCAAACGTAACTTCTTCCCACACACGCAGTTCCCCTGACTCATTCTTTATTCACAGCGGCCAATGCATAGGAATCACTTTTCCGGTATCTGTTATGCAGTAAGTCGTCAAAACCAAGGCCTGGTAGACCTGTGCTCAACACAGTGCTCTGGGGATAAAGGTCCCCAATTAATAAGCATTTGAGGACTAACACATTTTTGTCGGTTGACACTATTACGATGTTGCTTAAATCGTGGCACATTTGTGGTTAAAGGTTACGGTTAATTGTTAAAAAGGTAATTGTTATTGAGTCAATAAGAGATAAGTCCGTCTCCCCAAAAGAGACTGATTAACTTGGGCAATTCTCCCTAAGAACAGATCAAAGAGGGAGCATTTTTCTCTCCACATGACTTTCCATATCCAGCGTGGTACGTTCTTGAAGGACAAGGATTCTTTGCATTCGGTATCGCAATGGATGTCCACATGGGTGCATAATAACTTCTTTTCCTGATAGAGGTAACGACCGGCAAACTCTCATGAAGTACGCTCAGTTGAACCCACTGCCTAATGTTCTCGTCCTTGAGTCTTTTTCCTTCCCTTTATTTCTTTTTTCTTTCCCTTTTTCTTCTTTTCCTTTCACCTGTCACTGGTTTTGATTCGTGAAGAGGCCGGTCACTGTACCGGAATGCATCAGACAGTGACAGATTTATTGTCTTCCTGGAAAAAGTTCTATCTACCCAGGACTCGGCCTGCCACGCTCTTGAGAAACACAGCTACCTCCTCTTTCCGTGTCTCCGTGCACAAGCCGCTGGGAGGCCTTTGTCCACGTGCACGCGGCCCAGCTGAGCCGGAGGTCTCGATTCGTTATTTTCTGGACTTGAAATTTGGTGAGAATTACTGGCTACGTCACTTGATACTGATTTTGCTTAAGATGAAAGCTCCTAAGCCCGTGAAGATCAAGGCTGAAAAGAAGCGCGATTATCTTAAAATAACGGAGAAGAGGGGCAATGGAGACTTCATAGCTTCACCTCCTGGTGAGTTGAAGAAATTAAAGCCCAAAGAGATTAAACTCACTCTCCGAATGCATAGAGCTGGTCAGTGGCACAGGCAGGATGAGGGCGCCGGGAGCCCGGCGATCCTGGGGCATTGCTCTCAGCTCTGTGTCATCAACCCTTGCTGGGTTTCTTTCCCTTTTTCTTCTTTTCCTTTCACCTGTCACTGGTTTTGATTCGTGAAGAGGCCGGTCACTGTACCGGAATGCATCAGACAGTGACAGATTTATTGTCTTCCTGGAAAAAGTTCTATTTACCCAGGACTCGGCCTGCCACGCTCTTGAGAAACACAGCTACCTCCTCTTTCCGTGTCTCTGTGCACAAGCCGCTGGCCCTACAATCTGGATTCTCCTTTAGATCCCAAGTGTGGACACATTGAAACTGCACGCAAGATGGGGCTCCTGGGTGGCTCAGTCGGTTGAGCGCCCGGCTTCGGCATAGGTCATGATTTCGCAGTTCGTGAGTTCGAGCCCTGCGTCGGGCTCTGTGCTGACAGCTCAGAGCCTGGGGCCTGCTTCCATTCTGTGTCTCCCTCTAACTGCTCCTCCCCCACTCGTGCTCTCTCTCTCTCTCTCTCTCTCTCTCAAAAATAAATATTAAAAAAAAAAATGCACGCAAGGGAAAAGCAAACTAAAGTCTTGGGAGTGTAAACAGGGCATTGCAGAAGAATGGGAACTGTCCAAATCAGATAAAACTAGCCATGCTGTTAACTAATTCTGTTGCTGTGGGAAATGGGTCCTTAACAGATGGCTGGGAGGAATTTCAGTTCTGTGTAGAATTCTCCTTACTAATCATCACAGGAGCAACGGTGATAGTCTTAATACAAGGTTTTTAAAGTGCTTCATATACGCTGTGCCCTATATTATTTCATTTGTCCAATTGCAGCTGAACTCTGTCCCTTTTGCTGGAAAAAGAAAGATGGAAACAACAGGTGGAAACAACAGAAATCCCCAAACTCCGTCCATCCAGCTGTCTGCACACTCAGCAAGGTGCCCATTTTCACCCATTCTAAGCGTGTTGTACTCTGTCGGCAAAGAAGATTCAGTGAAGTGGGGCACCTGGGTGGCTCGATCGGTTAAGTGTCTGACTTTGGTTTTGACTCAGGTCATGATCTCATGGTTGGATTCATGAGATCAAGCCCCTCGCTGAGCTCTGTGCTGGGAGCTCGGAGCCTGCTTGGGATTTTCTGTCTTCCTCTCTCTCTCTGCCCCTGCCCCACTCGAGCTGTCTCTGTCTCTCTCAAAATAAATACATAAAGTTAAAAAAAAAAAAAAGGTTCAATGAAGAGTTTAGGCAACATACTAGGTCACCCATTCGAATACTCAGACCCTAATTGAAATAATAGAAGGTGCCAAACACGCCTTTTATTAACCACAAGTCCTGGCTGCTGGACCAGTTGTATTCTCCACCTGTACATACGACCCACCTCTCTTCATCCTGGACAGATGCGAACGATGGACTGCACCAGCCTCACAGCCTTGCTTTCCCACATGGATCCACTGGACAGGCCCCAATAAGCATATCTTCCCGCATTCACATGTGCAGCTCCTTCCACCTCCCACCCACGTTGTCTCTGGGACTTGCTTTGACCCATGGACCTTAACATGGTGCAAACACCTCGATAAGCCCTTGCCCACCGGAGCGTTCTCTCTTGGCACATTTACTCCTGGAAGTCAGTCTCCGTGTTGTAAAGAAACTCGGGCTAGACACTGAAGACGAGAGGCCACAAGGAGAGAGACCCAGGGTTTCTTTAGACAGTCACCTAGGTCGAGCTCCCTGCTGCGTGTGACCTCAGCAGAACCGCCCCATGAACCGGGTCAACACACAGGATCACGAGATCTGTTGTTGTTTTAAACCGCTAAGCCAAGCGATGGGGTGGTTTGTTATACAGAAATAGATCGTTGAGTTAGTATATCCCTACCGGTGGTTTTATTTTTTTTTTTAATATGAAATTTATTGTCAAATTGGTTTCCATACAACACCCAGTGCTCCTCCAAAAGGTGCCCTCCTCAGTACCCATCACCCACCCTCCCCTCCCTCCCTACCGGTGGTTTTAAAGACCCCTTTTATTTTCTATATAAGAGCAGAAATGGAAAAGGGAAATTAGGCTTAAAATATACTCACCGATGAATGGTTCTACCGCTAACTCATGCAGAATCTGTTACTTAGCCAATGAGTTTTTTTTTTTCTCTCTCTAATAAATAAGGATAATAGCAACCAATCCAATCGATGCCCACCATGGGAGGTATGAGGTTAGAAGAGATGTATTTATTTGTTCATTTATAACACAATTTGGTCAGGAGAAGATTTAGACAGGTTTATGGTAATAGGTAAAATATTTTTTCATGCTAAATAAGTGAATGTGGCTCCTAAATTTCAGGTATGATGATACTTACCAACACATTTTCTCCTCTTGTAAAGCCTTGTTGTTTCCTGATCTCCTCTGTAAGAAACTTGTTTAACTGTTTTGTCTAAACAATTGTTTATCTAAACAATATTTGATTCCCTTCTCCTTTTTCTATTTTGAAAGAGGAACACTTGACTTTCAATAATACCTGATGAGTTCTGGGGATAAAGACGAGGTGGTTTCGATTAGGGAACTGGTGACTGGGGACACGGAGAGTGTCTAACTTTGGGTGAGCCCTCAGCAACACTAGAGCTGATCCTAACAATTAACAGAGGCTGTTGCAAAGGCAGTAACAATCCATATGATGGCCCTACCCTCATTCGCATCCCTTAGTTCCTGAAACAAAGGGACAAAGGAGGTAAATTTTGTAGATTAAATAAATGCTTGGAAACTCCACTCATCTCTGACTGCGTGGTTTAGAACATTAGTGAACAATAGTAGCCCGTGGGCAGCCTTTCTAGCTTTGTGGTCTGGCCTGAGATTTTGTCCCAGAATAAAAAGTAGGAACCCTGGAAGATCAGGGAGAGACAAGAAGATCAAAGCAGAGGGAGAAGTTTGCGGGTTCTGGGTGACTTTGTATATACGTGATTTTTCTGTACGTTTGTTAACAAAACATTTTCTAAATAAATAAGGCAAGCCAAATCAGTTCTACTGTTACTGCTACGAGTGATGTGGGGTTTTGGGGGGCGTGTTGGACGGGTTGTTTTTTTTTTTTTTGAGAGAGAGAGAGCAGCAGAGGAGCAGAGGGAGAGGGAGAGAGAGAATCTTAAGCAGCATGCCCTGCACAGAGCCTGAGGTGGGGGCTCGATTTCCCAAACATGAGATCGTGACCTGAGCCAAAATCAAGAGTAGGACGCTTAACCGACCGAGCCACCCAGGCACCCCTAATGACGGTTTAGGTATCAGAGTTCTAAGTTCCTAACAAGTGCCTCTTCAGACACTCGAGCAGGCTCAAAATGGGATTAAGCACCAGCCAGGCTGGGTCTGGTGTATCCTAAATCCATGATGAGTGATAGGAGTCATGATTTCCATGGTAAAATGTCAGTTTTAATATTTGCTGCTGAAGCACACAACTCCGTCTTCCACCGGCCACGTACAATATGGTGCTTGTCTTCAAGTTAAACCCTGAACCAACTATTATCCAGAACCTGTCAAAGGGTGACTCATGCCCACGCCTCTCCCAAAAGCTTCTGTGCTCAGGGATATTTTCCAACGCCTGAGTTCTATTTGTGCTTTACGTTTTAAACACTCCGAAGCAGTATGCTTGGAACGTAAGGACACACGCCCTCGAGGGAACGCTTCCCACAGTGACAGCCACCGCAGGCCAAATCAACGTTACACCTTGAGCTCTTTGATCAGGAGGCAACGTTAGAAAGGGCTCCGTGAAGGCGGATCCTGTTTCTGCAAAACCGGGCAAAGACATCAAACATTCACGTCATCATTTTTAGTGCCTTTTCTCCCCAGTTCAGGCCAAATCCTAATCAGAAACCACCCTCCTAACGTCATAGGAGAAAACACTGTCTTGGGAAGGGAAACTCGGGCACTTGGTATGATGACCGCACGCTCTCTCTTTGGGAACCTCCTTGAGATGCCGAATCATAATAAAGTTGTTTGTGGTGTCTTGAAGAATACGGAGAGCAGGAGATCTGGATGTTTCGTGAGATAAAGGTAAGACAAGATTTCACCCAGGTCACATTAGAGGTGTTTTCGCCAGGGGGACCAGAAATATTCAGTCATTGACTGCTCGCCTCAGTAGCTCTCACCCTGGCACATCTATCCTTCGTTGGCCGGCTGAGCCAAAGGGGGCCTTGCCAACGTTTGCCCATGTCTGACCGACAAGGCCGCTGACTGCTGTGTTTCTGGACATTCCCTAACGAAAGAGGTGGTAACGATCTGGGGAGCCATGAGCTGACCTCCCGGACGGGAGTGTGGTCAGCAGAAGAATGGCCCCCAAAGATGTCCACAAGGGGAACGGAAGCTGCAGATGAGATTGAAACCGCTAATCCACGGACCCTGATGTGGGGAGATTACCCTGGACTCTCCAAGGAGGCCCCATATAATAATGAGGTTCCTTAAGTGTGAAAGCAGAGGGGGAGGAGTCAGTGTCAGCAGGATGCCAAGAAAGACCTGACCGGCCATTGCTGGCTTGAAGGTGGGGGAGAATCGTGCGCCAAGGAATGCAGATGGGCTCCAGAGCTTAGAAGAAGAAAGAAGATGGCTCCCTGGAGCCTCCAGGAAGGAACACAGGCCGGTCATCAGCTTGATCTTAGCCCAGTAAGACCCATTTTCGACTTCCCACTTCTGGGACCATCAGGTAAGAAAATCTGTATTGTTTTAAGCCCCTAAGTTCGTAGTAATTTGTCAAAGTAGCGAATGGAAACGGCCAGAATGAAGTATCTGTGGGACAGTCAATGGAACTGAATGCAATTTAGAGGACACACGTCTGGTTGGAGATGCACGTCAGGTTCCCCACCCCCACATGCTTCTCTCGCAGGCAGACCGTGTCTCTTCAAGATTCGGTTGTGTTGTCCGGATTGCACAGGGGAGCCTGGTTGGCTCA
Source organism: Neofelis nebulosa (assembly GCF_028018385.1). Taxonomy (NCBI): domain Eukaryota; kingdom Metazoa; phylum Chordata; class Mammalia; order Carnivora; family Felidae; genus Neofelis; species Neofelis nebulosa. Next base: position 330,250 of record NC_080794.1, on the reverse strand, counting down.
GGTGGGCAGCCACAGAGGACTCTGGATTCACAAAGCCAAATGTGCTAGCAAGAGCTTCTTGTGTGAAAGGAATCAAGGGACACCCCAGCAGCATGATCCTTCCCTTCCGCACAAATCTTACGTTGTTGTCTCACTCAGACTCACCAAAGCACCTTCACGGGCTGAATGCCATCTTCCCCTCCTGGGGGACTAGCACATGCACGTGCACACACGTGTCCCCGGTATCCTCCCAGTGGGTGGCCGCCCCCAGCAGGCCCAGCTCCCCAAGTGGCAGCATCTCTGTTCCGGGACTTTTGGAGATAATTCATATCGCTTTGCTCTGATCTCATAAAAAATGAAACATAGATGTGCTCTTACCCGTAAAAAGCAGAAGCCTCACCCAAAATTAGTAGGGATGACGATGAGAGCCATTAGGGGCCACTCGTAAGCTAATCACGTAGGCGTCCCGTTGTGAAAGAAATGAGCTTCCCCACGGAACTTCCCAACAAGACCAATCCGAGGCGACATTTACCGGGCACTTCCGGCACACTCGCACGTTACACTCAGAACCCCACCAGCCCACGGGGGTAGGTGCCGTGCTTATCCCCCCTACAGCTGCTAACGTTTAGACGCAGGAAGTTTAAGCTGCTTAAGGAATCGCAACCATGTTCCCTTTATGAAACTTTTCTCCCAGGATACTTGTCATTCTCCCACCTCCTTCAGGTCTTGTAAACATCTCCGGGATATTTACATCTCGCTGACCAGAAAGAAGATCCGCAGGGACTGTCATTCTAATGACATTCTTTGGTAGAAAAGGCAAGTACAGTTACATCCATAGGTCAGAATTTACTTCGTACCATGTGCTCTGTCCATGTAGCCTGGGAAGACCTATCCTGGATACGGGAGGCAAACTGGGGCTGGGTGAAGAGAAACTTCCAGGTCCCTCGGAGCTGGCTTGGGGCTGCCTGTGGAGGCCAGTGAGGGCAAGCTGGGTTTTAGCACTTCGGGGCACATACAAGTGGTCAGTAATCTAAATGCTCTCTGCAGAGCCTTCCAGGATGCATGAAAAGTCAAAGCCTGGCCTCAGAGGCTCCGTGGGGTATGGAGTGAACAGGCCCATCCTTCACTAGATGACCCTTGAGGCTGAAGGGTGGAAGCAGGAGGACATCTGGCCTCTCAGAATGTTCCTGTCCTCAGGGCCACCTCCCCTGGTGTAAGGGCTGCATCCTGGCGGCACCATGGGAAGGCTGACCACAAGTTCACATACACCACGTGGGCACCTCCCAGCCCTCGGAGACGGGGAACCCTGAGCCCTGCTGGTCTCCACTGCAAAGCCGGTGGGGCCCACGGCACCTTCTAATCCCTTTCATGGCTATTCCAGATCTTGGCCATCTAACCCACATGTGCACATGTGTTCTCATTCAGGATTCAAATAGCCTGGGCGGGGTGGGGGGGGGGGGGGGGGAAGGCAGTACTTTCACACATAAGGGAACGGAGGCTCACATCCAGGGACCTCCCCATCATCAGACACTACGTGCTTCTCTGAGCCTAGACCTTTGGCTCCAAGAACAGTGCTCCTGTCGGGGACACACACGGGCCACCAGCACGTGATCCACTACAGACACCTGCGTCTGACGTCAGAGCGCGCCGAAGTCAGACCGTGACCCCAGAATTCTCAAAACCCCATTTTCAATAAGCACTTAATGTTGGTTAGGGAGGATTCCCAAAATGCCTCTGGGCTTTTCCAGCTTCCCAGCACGGAAGCCTGAGGCTTGCCAACCGGCCTGCTTTTCGACGGGGCCGAACTTCCTCCTCCACTGACACTCTTCGGCAGAAAAGGCAAGCGCAGTTGTATCTGTAGGTCAGAATTTATTTCATACCACCTCGTTTATAGCATTTTCAAGGACAGCGTTCTGCTCAACATCATTTACGCTTGAAAAAGAGAGAAGCACAACTTGGTAAGGCACCAGGTTACGACAGTCGGGGAGAAGACTCTGCCTTCATTTTGGCTTGGGTGATAGCTGCGTGGTTTCTCTGAAGTCTGTCAAACACAGAGAACGACATTACAAAAGGTTCGCTTCCACATACGTGGTAAAAAAGAGAGAACACACTTGGGAAGTATATTGTATTTTTAAATCATGACTGGCCTACACCGTGGGAGTTAAGCGAAGGTGGCATCTTCTTAAAGCACGACTCATAAAATCTCCTCTGCAATACCAAGCTGCAAGTTTAACGATGGGTAAGCTTCGAAGTGGATCAACTTTACGTTTACCTCAAGCCGTACTTTTAAAAACGTTTCTGGGGGCGCCTGGGTGGCGCAGTCGGTTAAGCGTCCGACTTCAGCCAGGTCACGATCTCGCGGTCCGTGAGTTCGAGCCCCGCGTCAGGCTCTGGGCTGATGGCTCGGAGCCTGGAGCCTGTCCGATTCTGTGTCTCCCTCTCTCTCTGCCCCTCCCCCGTTCATGCTCTGTCTCTCTCTGTCCCAAAAATAAATAAAAAAAAAAAAAACGTTGATAAAAACGTTTCTGCCCAAGTCACACAAAGAAACAAGAATGGAGGAAAGCATTAAGTACAATCAATCGTACCTTTACTATTCTATAAAACGCAGCAACATATGAAAAATGGTGGTGTTTAAAGGTCAACCCTCGAGATTTTTTAGCGCTAACGGTACAGGCTGTATCAAGTTGGGTTAGAAATAAAGCGCTGGCGTAAAGCTTTCAGAACCGGGCCACACAGGCGCGTTTCACCAACAGCTTTCAACCAGTGGCCCTCCAAGGCAGAGGGTGCCAGTGGCCTCTCCAGGGGGGCCGAGAGCTGCCCCATATGCTATCACATGCATAAAATTTCTTCCAAGTTTCGTGTTCCGACTTAAAAATTAATTTGCATTGCACTCCATGACATTTGTTTAAATACAAAAACCCTGTTTAGAATGACTCCCCAAATAATTCTACCCCCTCTCCCACCTGGTCTGCACAGCAGGGCGGGCGGAGCCCAGCCCGGAAAGCTATTCTCACAGATAGCTGTGACCAGGCAGGCAAGACTGCTTTTCGGGAAGTCTGTCTGGAGCATTTTCACAACGAAGTAACGTTATTCCCTCAGGTTAGAACTAAATGCTTCAGGGGCGCCTGGGTGGCGCAGTCGGTTAAGCGTCCGACTTCAGCCAGGTCACGATCTCACGGTCCGTGAGTTCGAGCCCCGCGTCAGGCTCTGGGCCGATGGCTCGGAGCCTGGAGCCTGTTTCCAATTCTGTGTCTCCCTCTCTCTCTGCCCCTCCCCCGTTCATGCTCTGTCTCTCTCTGTCCCAAAAATAAATAAAAAACGTTGAAAAAAAAAAATTTAAAAAAAAAAAGAACTAAATGCTTCAGGAAACAGCGGATTATCAATTTCCAACGGATGCAAAAATAAATAGCAAACAACCCATGTGTTTTCATTTTCAAACAAGGAAACCCGTTAATCTGATTTGCCAACAGAGGTGAAAGAAACCCCGTCCCAACCTTTGATTTCTTCCATAGAAAAACACAAATTAGTTTTTTTGAATATAAAAAAGACAACGCAAGACCCACGGAAAGAGGAGACGCTTCTCTCCGCTGGCTCTGCAGAGCTTATCCCTAGTTTTTGAGCCGACCTTGGTGAGTCTGTGTCACCCACGGCAGCCGGACGTGATAATTCAACGCGTCAGGCTACCTTTTTTGGCACTTCGGAAGCACTGCCATCACAAAGGAAAACTATTCCTCTGATACGGCACTTGTTTTCTCCAGAGGACTAAGCTCTAAAAATTCTGCCACCTTGAAGAACACAAACGTTTCACAAGCATATGGTTTTCTGGCTGTCCCACAGGAAGGATGCAGCTTCGCGAGGGGGCTGTGGTCCACCCCCCCACCCCCCACCCCCCACCCCACCGCCCCCCCGGCCGGCCGCAGCAGACCGGCCCCACGAGCCCGGTGACACACAGCGCCGGGCCCTGCTGCCAGGTCCCTGAAAGGCATCTGTGGACTTCACTGGTTGTCGTAACGGGTTTCAAGAGACACCCATTTTAAAACAGGTTTCAAGAGATGTTCACGTTTGGTTTTCAGGTGGCCTCAAAGACGTGCCGAGACGTAGTTAAAATCCCATCTCTGAGTAGGGTATCATCAAAAAGAGAGCTGTTCAAAAAAGTAACAAAAGCAGGAACCTGAGCTTCCCTCATATGTTTTTTCGTGGCCGTGCTTTTCCCCATTAACCGTTTAAAAGTCTGAATCAGCAGCAAATATAGCCGTACGTACATGCATGCGTGTGTGCGTGTGCGTGTGTGTGTGTGCACATTTTGGCTGACTTAAGGGAAATAAAGGTCATTTTGTCTCCTACAAACATTTGCTGCAGGCCCTTCAAGAATGTTCACTTCCCTGCAGGCGGGACGATTTAAGTGTGGACGTTTAAACGCAATTCTGGCGGGTGCTCCCTGGCCGGCCCGCGTACGGAACGTCCTTGCATCGAGTAGCCCTTCATCAAGGGAGGGTCGACCACACCATTTCGCCGTTGGTCCTTCTGCGCATCATAACGCGGCCAAGTTGCATCCTTGACACCCACATCCGAGCAGCTCTCTTTCATATCAGATATGAATTAATCCCGAGGTCTCGGAGCTCTCCTTTTCCAGAGTTAGGAACATTGCTCAACTCCCTTCAGAAATATCTTGCAGAATTGGCTGGTCCCTAAGCTGAAACAAACAAAAACATCGAAGGCAAGAAAGAATACATAAACTGAGAGCTCCACCTGTTATACGCATACACACGCGTTTCCTATCCAGGTTCTACACAATAAAAGGAGTCACGTCAGCTAATATAGCTTCTAATATCGGCTTCATCTAAAAACTGCCTTTTCCGGGTTTCTTGCCAACATCATACGACACAGCAGTACTTTTTCCACCAGGACTTGGAGAGGTTTTTCATTTTGTCAGGAGTCCTGCTTTTGCGCTTCTTTGGCTGTTGCTGAGTGTCTGAGTACTGGATGCCGGCGACAATGGCCGCGTCAAAGACCTCTTTGAGGTTTTTCTGAGTCAAGGCCGAACACTCGATGTAGGAGGCGGCTTTGATCTCCTCGGCGCACAGCTTAGCTGCCTCTTCAGGCACCGGCTTCTCTTTGCATTTGTCCAGCTCAATGAGGACTTTGACGTCTTCTCTGAGATCCGACTGAGTTCCAACGAGGACGATGGGGGCTTTGGGACAGTGGCATCGGATCTCGGGCACCCACTTCTCACTGACGTTCTGGAAGGATGAGGGGCTCACCACACTGAAGCACAGAAGAAAGATGTCCGTGTTGGTGTAGCAGAGGGGCCTGAGTTTGTCAAACTCATCCTGCAACCAATCAAGGCACCCGAAAGTTATTTTTTAAATCCATTCTCATTAGCAAAAAGACCCCCTTACCAATTTTTTCCTCGGAAAGGGTTATAGCAAGCCCACTGCCAGGGCCTCGGAAAGCAATCCTGCTGCTTCCCCTAAGTGGGGCCCACACGCCCAACCCCATGCAATCTGCCCAAAGTGTTCGGTGTTTTCATCAACACTCATGACCCACTTGCAACTCACCACAGAAAAAGTATTTACATCGGGTGAATTTTAGAAATAAAATTGACTTCATCTAGCCTTCAGCTCAGAGTAACCCAGACTTACTCTCTCAACTGTGGTACTTAGCCACTCTTCCAAAACTTAGACAGCATCCACACTGATCCCCAGGTCTCCAAGCTGACCCCAGTGAGCCCTGGTCTAACACAGCTCCTGTCTTCAAGAATCCAGCCCTGCCCTTAGGGTGCCTGGATGGCTCAGTCGGTTACCCGTCCCACTCGGTTTTGGCTCAGGTCATGATCTCACGGTTTTGGGGATTCAAGCCCCTTGTCGGGCTCTGTGCTTACACAGTAGAGCCTGCTTGGGATTCTCTCTCTCTCCCTCTCTCTCTGTCCCTCCCCCAGCCGCTGCCTCTGTCTCTCTCAAAATAAATAAACTTAAAAAAAAAAAAGAAGAATCCAGGCTTGCCTGTCCCCATGACAGCTGTGAGCGACGCCCGCCTCACCTATCTGTACCTGTACACACTCAGGGCACACACAGTGCAGGGAAGAATTTTAATCAGACACAAGGACAGACCCAGAATTGGAGCTGAGACCTCTCATAGGCCACTCTCACTGGCAAATCACTTACAACACTGGTTAACACATTCTCGTTCTTGCTTGATGTACCTCCTTCTTGCTTTATCTCTTTTTCTCCCTCCTTTCTTCCTTTTCTTACTTCCTTTAGCCTTTTTTTTTTTTTTTTTTTTTTACCCCCTGCAAATACCAGGGGCCTCCACGCACGGTGCTTTGGGAAGATAAAGGACCAGAGAAAGGGCATACCCACCCTACTCTTAAAATATAGAGAATTGGATGGAATAATTCTAATTCATTATAGAAACCAAGCATCATGCTGAATATCTGCAATAGTCACCCACTTCACAGAGATGCATGCTGGACACCGGGCCCCGGGCAGGGCCAGGGGATTCACTGGGAACAGACAGACCTGGCCTCAGCCCTTGCAGAGATGTCTGCCTCCAAGTCAGCATTTCTTTATAGTCTCCTGGAGTCCCATATTCAGCTAACTGAAAGCTTTCACTCACCTCTCTCATAGGAAAATATTTACATCATCTCATTCCTATTTAGAATTTCTGAGGCGCCTGAGTGGCTCAGTCAGTTAAGCGTCTGACTTCGGCTCAGGTCATGATCTCACGGTTTGTGGGTTCAAGCCCCGCGTCGGGCTCTGTGCTGACAGTTCAGAGACTGGAGCCTGCCTCGGATTCGTGTCTCCCTCTCTCTCTGACCCTCCCCTGCTCGCACTCTGTCTCTCTCTCTCTCTCAGAAATAAACATTAAATTTTTTTTTTTTTAATTTCTATCAGTGGGGGCCCCTGGCTGCCTCAGGTCGGAAGACATATAGGACTCTCGATCTCAAGGTCGTGAGTTCAAGTCCCCCACTGGGTGTAGCGATCATGAAAAAAATAAATAAATAAACGTTAAAAACAATAAAAAATAGATAAAATAAAATCTCTGTCGGTGGGCGCCAGCCATCCGCAAGTGGACTATAACAGACCACTTCCCAGTGGCAAGAAAAAGTGAAATGTCATCCAGGTTTTCATTACTGACATGCACATTATTCCGTATCTGCAGCCTTTCTGCAGATGTAAAGAAAACCTGGATCTGTTTTTTTTTTTCTTCATTTGAAGCTCCATATTTCAGTTGTAGGGCAACAACCAGCAATATTGAAGTCAGCCGGCTACAATGCTCAGGAATAAATCTGGCATTTCGGAACGTCACTGCCACGTGTCTTCTACAAACGACGGTTTAAAAAGAACAACTTAGCTTCCTTAGTGCCAACTCTGTGTGCAGGAATAAACGCAGAAACCCGACCAGGTAGACTACGGCCTCGCTCTGAAGACCTCGTAATAAAACATTCCTTCTGTTCTCGGAGGCCTCAAAGCAAAAGCACAAGACTGAGCCCCACGTAAAGGCAGCTCCCTCAGGCAGCTGCACCTCGCTGTGAGAAGGCAGTCACCCTCGGCCGTGGCCTGGAATCTGGGCTTGCATTTCCAATAAAAAGAAAGACAAGCACAGGGGCTGGGCCCTGGGACAGGCCTTTGGAAATCTGGCTCCCCAGACCTCCGGGGAGTCTGGCTAAGGGGCTCCGGGAGCCGAGCAGAAATGAAACCCTCCTCCTCACGGCCTGCCCAGAAACCTTAGATATTTGCTGAAATAAATGCAATGTGCACATGGGGGACGAGGCCAGTGGAACGCACCCCCAAGGAAACGTGTGCTGAGGCCCAGTGACTGGCATGCACCTGCCGGGTCGGAAGACGTACAGAATTCCGTCAGGGGCGGGGCGGGCCGGACAGGCAGCTCAACAGTAACGTTGGTCAAGCTGCAACCTGATTTTTTTTTTTTTTTTGGTACCACAGAGATTTTTCTAAGTGCCTCACGGGTCAAAAGGCTGAAGAACTTTCAGCTTCTCCTGGTAATGCCACCGCGAACTACTCCTATCTCAGTGACAGTCCTTTCTCTTCTGCCAAAGGTATGTTTTGCAGAGCCCTCAGTCTCCGATCTATTCTCACTCAAGTAAGACTGTGAGTCCAGTGTTAAGAGCTCCTCGTAAGGCCTTATATGCTCACCTACCTCCCTGACAGGAAGACCCGAAGGCACAAAAAGCGATTTCTAGTTCCTCATGCAGCCAAGGAGAGCCACATTCTTGCCCCGAGCTTCCATATGAAACCAGGGTATTTGGGCCCCAGGTTAGGGCTATCTGTGCTCACGTTTCCCTGGGTTGGGACTCAGATGTGACACAAGTCATAAGGCTACTGTGAGAACTGCCTGAAGGGATGGGGGCAGGGGGGGTTCCACTGGTTGAGTCAACATCAGGGAAACACAGCAGGTGTCACATCAAGTCCCTTAAAAGGCAGTTTATCAGATCTGGATTAACTAAGGAAGTTGGAAAAGAACTACCACTTGGACCGGCTTTGCTGTGAGTCCAAATAAGTCCCAAATAACACTTGGGGTGTAGGGGAAAAAGGACTTTATCTTACCAACCGTGTAGGTTTCATGAATAGTTTTTGAAGTTAGTTTTCTACATGTCTTTAGATGGTCACCTCCTCCGTTACATAATAAGGTATGCGTTACTAACCAATACGTCATTTAAGAAATACAGTCCAGGGGCGCCTGGGTGGCTCAGTCGGTTGAGCAACCGACTTCGGATCAGGTCATGATCTCACGGTTCGTGGGTTTGAGCCCCGCATCAGGCTCTGTGCTGACAGCATAGAGCCTGGAGCCTGCTTCGAATTCTGTGTCTCCCTCTCTCTGCTCCTCCCCTGCTCATGCTCTGTCTCTCTCTCTCTCTCCTTCAAAAATAAATTAAAAAAAAAAAAAGGAAATACAGTCCATCTCAACGAAAACATCACTGGGAGAGCAAGAGAAAAAAAAAAAATTTTCCAAATAAACCAAAACGTACCAACTTGCACCAAAATCCTTCTATTTCCCTAGTTAAACAATTTCTTCATGAAAATGTCTCCAAAATTATCCTCGTGCTTCCCCCACTTTCAGACAGGCCATACTACGACAAATCAAACCCCGCCTCAATAATTCAGGATCGTTTCCACAAAGCGGTCCCGATGAGACTCCTATGCCTCTTCCAAAACTGCTCAGAGGTTTTCTCCCCAGACCCACCTGTCCTGCACCCCGAGCCCACGTTGCCTTCCGCCTTATGGAACTTCACTGGTTTCTTTCCACAAGTTCTCCTCACTGGTCTGTCTTCCCTACAGACTGTAAAGTCTTGTGAGGGGCAGGCCCAGGACCTCAGTTAGCACTTCCCCAAGACCTAGCTCTCCTTTGTCTGTCTCCATGCGAAACCGCGACTCAGCCCTATTATGTGGCAGGCACTATGCAGGCAGAACCCCAACTTAGGAAGCCGTGTCTGCGGCAAGAACCAACATGTAACAGGAGAGCCCCATCAGTGGGCAGGGATGTGCACTGAGCTGCTTGCTCCCAGGCCCCCCCGCAGGGGTCCCCAGTAACTGTGCCTTCTCGGGCCGTTAAGCTGCTCCTTCCTGCTTTAGCAGGGATGCCTATATTTATCGATGTGCTCCTCTGACCTCACTTGGAAGGTCAGAAAATCAGACACGGAGTAGGAAAAATATTCCCGCTTTATGCAAAGCCATACAGCGTTAGCTATAAATACGAGGAGGGCGTCCAGAAAGATGAAACATTGCAACGGCGGTGTTCTTTGTGCTCTCTTTTGCACAGACTACACACGGCGTTTGATTTTCCCTGCTGCAGCGGAAGGGGAAGGATGAGGAGAGAAAGAAGAGGCCGGGCTACCACTCCCGCCACTGTGGCCCCCGCCAAACCAGCGTTGAGCTGGAGACCAGAGCTGCTCAGGCTTGTATCACCTGGAGGTTTGAACTTGCTGTCCCCAGGCTAGGTAAGCAGTTTGGAAGTCCTGGCTGGGACGAGGCACTAGAGAATACTGGAAGGCCAACTTCTTAAACACGGAAGGTCACGTGACGATACCTCAGAAAGTGAAGTGGGCCCTTTTACGGGCCTACAAAGTGCCCCTCAGCATTTGCTCTAACAAAGTACAGGAAGGACTACATGTTTGTTAACTGTCACTTTGACCAACTCAAGAGACAGCACCCTGGGTTCTCACAGGGAACAAGGAGACCTCGGTGACGAGCGCCATGCCAAGGGAGGACGGGTGATGATGAGTCCCTGGAGCTCGTCGGGAAACACCTGAATCCCCATCGCTCCCTGGGTGTCCGATCCAAGTGCCTAACCTTCCCACGATTTGGAAAGACTAAGTCCAGGTTCATTCATGACTCTGGTGCAGGACAGCTTTGACCCCTGCATTTGCTTCAGGGAACAAAGGTGGCCCTAGCAAGTCAAACCACGGCTTAGGAAACTCCATCTTTTTCTTATTTATTTATTTATTTATTTATTATTTTTGAGACAGAGAGAGACAGAGCATGAGCAGGGGAGGGTCAGAGAGAGAGGGAGACACAGAATCCAAAGCAAGCTCCAGGCTCTGAAGTGTCAGCACAGAGCCCAACGCGGGGCTCGAACTCACAGACCACGAGACTATGACCTGAGCCGAAGTCCGACGCTTAACGGACGGAGCCACCCCGGTGCCCCAAAACTCCATCTTTCTCTTGAGCAAATTTCTTTTTTTTTTTTTTTTTTTTTTTTAATTTTTTTTTTCAACGTTTTTTTTTAATTTATTTTTGGGACAGAGAGAGACAGAGCATGAACGGGGGAGGGGCAGAGAGAGAGGGAGACACAGAATCGGAAACAGGCTCCAGACTCCGAGCCATCAGCCCAGAGCCTGATGCAGGGCTCGAACTCACGGACCGCGAGATCGTGACCTGGCTGAAGTCGGACGCTTAACCGACTGCGCCACCCAGGCGCCCCGAGCAAATTTCTTTAATATGTGGCTGGTTGACTTCTAATGAAATGATTACATCGCCAACTAACTTTGAGAAATGATCACAGAGCGTCAGTGATAATTTTTAATAAACACCAGAGAGTAAATAAGGTCAGAAACGCCTGTGAGAAGAGAACTGTTCTTCACCCTGTTGTCCCCGTCCTGCCCACTCGAAGCTGAGCCAAACCCGGTTTTTATCCCCCTCCCCGTCACCCTCTCAGGGGTGGGTCTACTTCGTGAGGCTTTAGAATGACCCCGTTTATGCAAGGAGGGTATTCTGAGGCTTTTCAAAGGCTGGTTCCCTTCCCACCACTGAGCAGCGACGATACACTAACCTGCCCGGCAGTGTCACAGAGCTGGAGTCTCACAGGCCGTCCGTCCACAGAAACCACCGCTTAAAAACAAGATGAAAACAATGATCAGGGGGGGGTGTCCTTTAACCCCTTTCAGGAAAAACATCGTTTTAGCTGCAACTACCATTGTCCCTCCAAACCCTTCAGTTATTCTGGGTCCCCTAATGAATTAAAGACTGGTCTAAAACAAGGAGGCCCTTGGGTGGCTCAGTCGGTTAAGCGTCCGACTTCGGCTCAGGTCATGATCTCACAGTTCGTGAGTTTGAGCCCTGCGTCGGGCTCTGTGCTGATGGCTCTGTGCTGATGGCTCGGAGCCTGGAGCCTGTTTCAGATTCTGTGTCTCCCTTTCTCTCTGCCCCTCCCCTGCTCATGCTCTGTCTCTCTCTGTCTCAAAAATAAATAAACATTAAAAAACATTTTTTTGGGGGGCGCCTGGGTGGCTTGGTCGGTTAAGCGTCCGACTTCGGCTCAGGTCACGATCTCACGGTCCGTGAGTTTGAGCCCCGCGTCGGGCTCTGTGCTGACAGCTCAGAGCCTGGAGCCTGTTTCAGATTCTGTGTCTCCCTCTCTCTCTGCCCCTCCCCTGTTCATGCTCTGTCTCTCTCTGTCTTAAAAATAAATAAACGTTAAAAAAAAAATTTAAAAAAAAAAAAACTTTTTTTGTAAATAAAAAAAATAAAAATAAAACAAGGAGGCCCCCATGCAGGCACTTTTGTATACAGCCCTCCTGGGCTGGCACCTCACTGCACTGCCCAGGATGAGGCCACAAACCCCTGAGCCATCGGATGGCACCCCAGAAGGGCCTGCACTCTTCTCCCAGCCCCGGAAGATTTATTTGCCCGTCACACTAGTTTCAAAAAACCTAAAAGCAACACTAGGGGGTAAATGGGAACCAACCTTGCCGTTTTAACTCAGTGGGAAGCCTCACAAATAATTCTGTTTTCCCTTGGGATCTGTTCCAAGACTTCATGGTTTATCAGAAAATTGTAGCTTGTTTTGAGAACACGAGCAAACACAGGCTGCCTGCATTGTCCTGTTTATGGAAGCGGGCCCTACTCATCTCACCCTGTCGGCTCAAAGAGAGGATTAAAAAAGAGAAGAAAGCCTGTCCACCTTTCCACTGGGATGGGGTACTGGGCAGGGGCCTGCCTCAGGGCACAGCTTGAGGTTTCTATTTGAATTAAGCACCCAAGTTTGTCTCAGTACAACTTTCCCAGTTCTTTTAATGTTTACACTGATCAGCTGGGAGGAGGAAAGGGGGGAAAAAACCCAAAACTGTTTAGGTGGGAAACCCATTAGGTGCGGCACACTTTCATCTAGGGTACCCAAGCCCTTGCCATTGGGACTACGAGGTCAAGAAACATTTCTTTTTTTTTTTTTTCCTTGAAGAGCAAGAGGGAGTGTTTCACACTAGGCTCTGTGGATTTTCACGTTTTTGTGAATTTCAAAAAAAAAAAAAAAATCCCCGAAAACCCCTTTATCTTTGTTTCCACCAAACTAAAACCCAGCATACCATACTTAAGAGCTGTAAATAGCTTAGAGATAACTGAAAAGATACTAAGACATCAGAAACACAGCCAATGAGGGAGATGGAAGTAGGGGCAGTGGGGCCAGGGGAGAGGGACTCCTAAGAAATTGGGTTTACTCTCCAGGTTTAATCCGGACCTAAGCCTTTACCAGTGCCGTTTTCACCAAAGCGAGTATTTTCTGGCTCTTTAAAGCGGAGACGCCCATTGTCACGGGAACCGCCAAAAGGAAAGGACCGAGACTCTCCGGGCCACAGGTAGGGCCACCTGCGCGTCACCTTCCCACTGAAACTCGGCAGCGGCGCCAGCAACGTCGACCTGACGCAACTTTCCTACGCAGCAAACTGACCAGGCAACCTGAACTCGACCTGTCTGATACTCGCTCGTCTGCTACTAAATTGCCCGACCATTTCTTTTCGCGTAGGCTCTGTCCCCCGTACCCCGCCCCCTCCGCCAGGCTCCGGCTTTAGGGTTCCCCATTGCCTCTGGAGGCTCCGCGCTCGCCGGGTCCCCGAGGCTCGGGAAATGCCCTGCGCTCCGCGCCTGGTCGGCTTCCCGGCCCCACAGCCCCCTCGGTCCCCCCCCCCCGCCCCGCCCCGCGACCCTCGCGCCGCCCTCCCCGCCCCCCCCCCCCCCACCGCGGCACCGGGGCCATCGGCACCGCAGACCGCGGCCCCGCGCCCCCGTCCCCGCTCACCCGAGAAGTTGTCGAAGGCGGTGGGGATGTACTCGGTGGGGTAGCCGTTGGTGGTGTAGCTCACCACCAGGCTCGTCTTGCCCACGGCGCCGTCGCCGACGAGCACGCACTTGACGCCGCGCCCCTCGGCACAGCCCGCGCGCCCCCGGCCCCCCGGCGCCCCGGGCCCGCGCCCCCCGCGCGCCCCGCGCTCCCGGCGCGGCGGAACGGGCGGCGCCTCGCAACGGCCCGGGAATGCGGGGTCCCCCTGCTGCGGGGGCATCGGTGCGCGCGCTCGGGCGTGCAGGCGCGAGCGAGCAGGGCCCGGCCCGCCCGCCCCTCGGTCCCGGAGCCCTCCGAGAGGGACGAGCTGTCACCGACCGCGGTGGGCGCGTGCCCGGCCCCCGAGAGCGGCGGTTCCAGGCCACACGCTCCCAGACAAAGGCGGCCGGGGTGGGTCGCGGCTCTGGGCTCGGGCGGCGCCACCTGGCTCCGCTCCGCGCGGTCAGAGGACTGCGGGCCGGCCGAGCGCCGTGGAGCCCGAGCGCTCTGTCTCCTCCCGGCTTCCCGGCGACACGACGCGTGGGGGGCGGGAGGGGAGGGGAAAGAGGCGGGTCCGGCCCGGCCGCTCTGTCCCCGCGCCGAGGCCACAGCGCCCCCCGCCTGCGCGCCGGGCCCCTGCACCCGGGCCAGAGGCGGTGCTACGCCGGGCGGGTGAGGAGCGCGGTCGCCGGCTCCGGGCCCGAACGGACCCTCGCTGCAGGGGGCGCGGCTGCCGCCCGCTCTGGGGGTGGACCCTGAACACCCACTCCGGGGCGCGTGGCCCGGAGGCGACGGGTAGCGGAAGGCAGCCTCCGCCCACCCCCGGCGGCCGAGACTGACACCACCGCCGGAGTGACCGAAGCGGTTCCGCCTCGTTGCGCCCACGCGGGCGGGGAAGCCTGAGCTTCCTCCGGCTCCCCTGGCTCCCCGCCTCCCCTTCCCGGCCGCAGCCTGTGCCGTGGGGGCCCCTTGCTGGCCACAGTGCTTCACCCAAGGGGGAAATGAAGTGTCTTGGGGACACGCCCGCAGGAGACTGAATTAAAAGGCAACTTTTTAAAGTCTTCGCTACAGCCCATCGTGTGATTTTTCTTCTAAGATCATTTGTGCTCCAATCGTTTGGGAACAAAATGATGTCAGGTCCAGCGCTATTGCTCGTTGGGCATGCCATGAACCAGCAAAGTAATTTGTAGATTCAATTTCTTCTTTTGCGTAAATGTTATTTGGAGACATTAATATAATGGGGGGCGGGGAGTCCCATTTGTCTCTGACTTCTTCCTCCTACATTTAGTCAACAGTCCACGCAGAAAACAGGGAAGCCTGGTTCTAGTCTGGACGCAAAGGCTTCTCGGGGTTTACAGGTGGTTTAAAAAGCGTCACATACTATTCACATAAATACTGGCGCGACAACAATAACAATAACAGCAGGAGCTAATAAATATTGAGCCTTTATGTGCCAGACACTGTTGGAAGCACTCTGCCTGAACTCATTTGTTTAATCTTCACGTGACTTATACCCATTCTACAGATGAGAAAATCTCAGGCTCAGAGATATTTTAGAAATGCCCAGTTTCCACAAGCTGTAAAGTGGCAACGACAAGATCCAAACCCAAATAGTCTAGCTCCAGAGCCTAAGCTCTTGGTTTTTCCAAGTTCTTACTTACATCCCAGTTAGTTAACATCCGGTGTAATATTAGTTTCAGATGTACAATATAGTGATTCAATGATCCTATACATTTCAGTGCTGAGACTATGCAGCTATGGGGCCATGGGGAGATTCTGTTCAAGGGACACAAAGCTTCAGTTACACAAGATAAGTAAGTTCTGGAGATCTAATGTGCAGCAATGGGACTATAGTTAACAACATTGTATCGTCCTACTTGAAATTTGCTAAGAGGGCAGATCTTAAATTTCTCACCACCCACACACAAAGGTAACTCTGTGAGGTGATGGGTAATGTTAATTGCCTTGACTGGGGTGAGTATTTCACTGCGTATATAGGTATTAAATTATCAAATTGTATACCTTAAATGTGCACAATTTTTAATTGTCAACTATACTGGAGGAAAAGGATATGCAGGTAAAAGAAGGTTGAAAAATAGTATTATGGAGCGGTGTGTCAGGCAGCTTATTAAAATGTTTTCTTGCGGGTTTTTCTTGATGTTTATGGTATTTGTTGGCCTTTTAAGTTTTATAGCTTGTTGTGATGCATTTCTCATTTTAAATGAATATTTTTTTAATGTTTATTTATTTTTGAGGGGGAGAGAGAGACAGACCGTGAGTGGGGGAGGGGGAGAGAGAGAGGGAGACAGAAACTGAAGCAGGTTCCAGGCTCTCCATGCTTTCAGCACGGAGCCTGATGCAGGGCTCAAACTCATGAACTGTGAGATCATGACCTGAGCCCAAGTCGGACGCTTAACCGACTGAGACACCCAGGTGCCCCTGAATATTTATTTTTGTACCTAATCGTCTAATTGATATTTTTCTCTTAAAGAAGGCCCCCAAATTTGATAAGCTTTTAGGCTCTACAAAACTTTGCTTTACCCCCTACATCTGGCCATATGTTAATTTTTGTATCCTATAGCCTTTGACTCCTGCTTTACTCCCTTTTTTAGAAGTTTTGTTCAATTTATTTAAACTGTAAAAAAAAATTCACCCATTTCTCCCACCCCCACCACCTCCCACCTCTTGCAACCACCGATTTGCTCTCTGTATCTGTGAGCTTATTTGGTTTTTGTTTGGTTGATTTGGTTGGTTGGTTGGTTTAGATTTCACATATGAGATCATACAATATTTGTCTTACTCCATTTGACTTATTTCACTTATCAAAATGCTCTCAAAGCCCACCCATGTTTTCACAGATGGCAAGATTTCATTCTTTTTTTGTGTGGCTGAATAATATTCCACTGTGCGTGTATATATAATACATTTTCTTTATCCATTCATCCATTGAAGGACACCTAAGTTGTTTCCATGTCTCCATTAAAAATAATGTTGCAACAAACTGAGGGTTGATGGAGGGGGTGGGTGGGAGGGAGTGGAGGGTGGGTGATGGGCATTGAGGAGGGCACCTGTTGGGATGAGCACTGGGTGTTGAATGGAAACCAATTTGACAACAAATTTCATATTTAAAATAATAATAATGTTGTGATGCCTAGGGAGGTGCAGATACCTTTTTGAACTAATGTTTTCACTTTCCTTGGATAAATTCTCAGAGGTAAGATTGCTGGATCATATGGTGGTTCTATTTTTATTTTTTTGGAGAAACTCCATACTGTCTCCATAAAGACTGCACCAATTTACGTTCCCACCAAGCAATGTACCCAGGGTTCCCTTTTCTCCAAATCCTTAGCAACACTCGTTCTTTCGCGTCTTTTCCATTACACCTATTCTAACAGGTGTGAAGCGGTATCTCACGGTGGTTTTGATTTGCATTTCCCTGATGATTAATGCTAGTAAGCATCTTATCACGTACCTGTTGGCCATCCATATGTTTTCGGGAATATGTCTGTTTAGACCTCCTGCCCATTTTTTCATCGGATTGTTTGAGAGTTTTTTTGCTGTTGAGTTTCTATGCGTTGTTTACATATTTTGGGTATTAGCCCCTTATCGCACAGATGACTCACAACTACTTTCTCTCCTTCAATAAATTACTTTTTCATTTGGTTGATGGTTTTCTTTGCTGTGTGGAACCTTTTTAGTTGCACTCCTTTTTTTATGCTGTCCCCTACTAGGTTGAATATTGTCACATCCCCACTCATTTCGCCCCCTCTTTCTCGATTCAGCTTAATAAACTGCAGCCTTATCAAAAATACCCAGAACGACTTCTCCCCCTATTTATAAGAATCTGATGCTGGTGACTCAGGAGAGCAGGCTCCACGCTTCACGGTGTGGTATGTCATTCCAGATGAAAAGTGGAGAAGCGGCCTGGAGCACCAGAAAGCCAACTGAGGTCAGGCCCTGCCCTCCAAGTATGTGGGTCCAAACCGAATGATACTTTTTTTTTTTGTTTTAACGTTTATTTATTTTTGAGACAGAGAGAGATAGAGCATGAACAGGGGAGGGGCAGAGAGAGAGGGAGACACAGAATCCGAAACGGGCTCCAGGCTCTGAGCTGTCAGCACAGAGCCCGACATGGGGCTCAAACTCACAGACCGCGAGATCATGACCCGAGCCGAAGTTGGCTGCTCAACCGCCTGAGCCACCCAGGTGCCCCCCGAATGATACTTTTTAAATGTATTTTCTGTCTGTTTCCTCTCGCAAGGACTTTATTTTGTTTATCCCTACACCCCACACTCAGAATCACGTGGGGCAAATAATAGACTACTATTTCTATTACTTCGGTTACACAATCAAATCTGTGTCTTGAAGCAATGACTAGGAAAGACCATGTCTTTCCTCTCTTTTAAGAATGCATTACCCCTCCTGTATCCCAATTTGACTTCACCATGACCGCACAATTGATTCAATGTCTCCACTGGGTCTTGAGGGTAGGAAATACGGGAAATGCTGGCAATTGCCTGGGCACAGAATTTCCACTCTTTTTTTTTTTTTTTTAATGTTTTTGTTTTATTCTTGAGAGACAGCATAAGTGGGGGAGGGGCAGAGAGAGGGGGACAGAGGATCTGAAGTGGGCTTTGCATGGACAGCAGAGACCCTGATGTGGGGCTCAAACTCACGAACCGTGAGATCATGACCTGAGCTGAAGTCGGCTGCTCAACCAACTGGGCCGCTCAGATGCCCCACAGGATTTCCATTCTTAAGATCTCAACCCTGGGGCGCCTGGGTGGCTTAGTCACTTGGGCGTCCGACTTCCGCTCGGGTCATGATCTCGCGGTTTGCGAGGTCGAGCCCCACGTCTGGCTCTGTGCTGACAGCTCAGAGCCTAGAGCCTGGTTCGGATTCTGTGTCTCCCTCTCTCTCTTCCCCTCCCCTGCTCATGCTCTGTCTCTCTCTGTCTCAAAAATAAATAAAACATTAAAAAAAAAAAATCTCATCCCTGTTTGGCTCTCCAGCTCATGTGTGAACATCTTCCACCCCACCCCAAACCCTTCTTCCCACTCTTCCAGAGTCCCACCATTGCCCGACACACCCAGGCCAGGAGCCTGCACCCCTTTCCCCCTTTTTTCTCTGACTTATCCCTGTTTATGACACAGGTCTCAGCTGAAACGTCACTTCCTCCAGGAAGTGTTCCCTGACCCCCTGACATTGACGTACCTGTGCTTTGCTTCACCAAACTCTTGAACTCCAACACATTTTCTAGTATTTTTTTCCAAAAAGTTCTTCTACCTGTTCCACTAGCAAAGATTATCTAATTTTGAAATCTACTAATTATCGTGAATTTATAACTTGTTTACCAATATAGTAAAACAGCCGTCCTAAGGGAATCTTCACCGTGTATCTTTCACTTTTCTATCTTTTCACATATTCAAGAAGTAAGCTACCATAATTTTTTAATTAATACATCTCTTGCCAGGATCCATCATCAGATTCAATACAAAGGTGTTTTTTCTGCTATTTATATAATATTTCACCATTTACCCATCTCTAATAAATAAATAACAGCAGATAACCAAATCAGAAGTGCATGGTTTCTGGATCTGTCATGATAACAGGGCACATAGCTATGTGTGTTTACTCTTGTTTGTTTGTTTTCAATTATTTATTTTGGGGGGGGAGAGCGCAAGTGAGGGAGGGGCAGAGAGAGGGGGAAAGAGGATCCAAAGTGGGATCCCCACTCATGCTCTGTCTCTCTCTGTCTTAGAAATAAATAAAAACATTAAAAAAAAAAAGAAGAAATATATCTGAAAATAAAATGTATTGTTTCTACTGATCAGATATTAGCTAGGCTGTACAGCAGTGATAATAAACTCAAAATCTTAATGTCTAGAAACTTAGGAGCTATTTTGGGGTCATGCAAAGTCCGCCGCAGACCTAGTGGTTCTCCAAGGCAGCTCCCTTCCAAATTGTGACTCAGGGATCTGATCTGCTTGTGTCTTGTAACTATGCCACCTGGGACACATGGTTTCCAGGAAAGAGAAAACGGCAGGTCACATGCCAACTATTAAATGCTTCCTCTCAGATATGACTTCAGCCTACAGCTCTGCGTGCACCATGCATTTCTGTGCATGTACCCATGCATGCGACAGCAATTTTGTATGGGTTCAAAACAGGAAACAATCTAAGTGTCAAAATGGTAAAGTGGGTAAGTTCATTTTGGAATTTATGTTGTACTCTTTCGGTCAAGAAAATGAATGAAGTGCAGATAAATACAGCCCTAACGAATCTCACTCACATAATGCGGAGTGTAAGAAGCCAGATACAAAAAAAGTGTGAACGATCTGATTTGATATATATAAAGTTTAGACAGGAGAAAAACTAAACAGCATTAGAAGTCAGAGTAATTGAGGATAATTGTTACATTTGGAAAGGAGAGGGGGCCACAGGGGGCTTCTGATGTTCAGATACAGTTCCGAGTGGTGGTTACATAGGTGTTTGCTTTATAGTAATTAATTATTACACTATATACTTGTTTTATTCACTTTTATGAATTTCATTATATGAATGCATTCACTTTTATGAATTTCATTATAGTCATTATAAATGATTAAAAATATTGAAACCTAAAAATTGTATTAAATAGGACTGATGGGTGTTTGCATTTAAAGAACTATTTGCTTTAGCCCTAGCACAGTGCTAACACGCATTGTACACCTTTTGAACTAGATAACAGACTCTTAAAGTGAAATTTAAACAGTTTTTTAAAGTTTATTTATTTTTAAGAGAGAGAGAGAATGTGAGCTGGGGAGGGGCAGAGAGAGAGGGGGACACAGAATCCGAAGCAGGCTCCAGGCTCTGAGCTGTCAGCACAGAGCCTGACGCGGGGCTCGAACTCACCGTGAGATCATGCCCGGAGCCGAAGTCGGACGCTTAACTGACTGAGCCACCCAGGCGCCCCTTAAAGTGAAATTTAAATGTGGTTTGATTGCCCCAAATCCTATTTACACAAAACTTTCCCACATATCATGAAGTCCTGCTGTACGTAATTTACATCTCTAATAGTTATTTTTAATATGTGCATCATCTTCCAACAAGTGCTGTTTATAGGTGTTTTAAAATTTTTAACAAACTAAACTGGTCCTGCAGGATTATTGCAAAAGACGGGAATTGGCAATTTACAGACATAAGTTCCTGGAGGAAAATGAGAGCACCAGGGAGGGCCCTCGGAGGGATGGCAGGCAACTTGGCACTGAGAACTCGCTGGAGAGGAAAGGCCGGAATCACCGCCAATGTCAAAAACAGACGCTGTGCAAGGCAGGCTGAGCCACACTGCGGGCACCTGTCCCCCTACTCGGCCTTGGTTTATTTTCCTCCTTAAAATCCCCACTCTGGGTCTTCCCAGCTGTTGCAACTCTGCCATTGGTGGGAAACACCAAGTCCGTACCCTAAGACCTGTTGCAACATTCTGGATTTGCCCTCCCAGCTGTTCTGACCTTTTTGATAGAAAAGCCTCCTTCCCAGACGTTTGCAGCAACTGATATGCTTCCAACTTCCCTCCCCAAACACACATCACAGAACCTCCCCAGGCCAAACATTTCCCAGCTGTCCAAATCCTTACACAGGATAAGAACTCCTCAGAAACCCCTCTTAGCTATTGCAAAACCTTGACCTCCTCTCATTTTTCAGCCACCCTGAAGATAAGAACTACCATGCAATCATTTCCCAACAAGTGTAATCACCCAAGCTGGCAATTCTGAAATAACAGGACTGTCCTGCTCCCTGCCAGAAACTGCAACCATCTCTCTTTTCGAGATCGTCCCCGCCAAGGGCCAGGAAGCACCCCCAATCCTACAATAGGGAAGAGAAGGGAATTTTCCTATTTTCCAATAGTTGTCAGAATCCATTGCTGGGTTTGCACTGACAGTGTAACACACAAAATGAGTGTGTGCACGTCCAGATGCTTTACAAACCTGCCTCAGTTCGTCTTTGAGAAGAAATCGTGTAGCAGGAGGCCCGTTTTTTCTGTCATATATATCCAAAAAAGAGTGGGTCAGAAGGTGAATACTGTGTCTGCACATTGGAATTGTGCCATGAATTTTATTTGGAAGGTAAAAGAGTGTGGATGTTAGCTACCTTATTGGATGGAAGGATCCAACTCATGAACTTGATATGAATCAGCAATAATGAATCAGTTGGTTAAGTGTCTGACTTCGGCTCTGGTCATGTTCTCACGGTTCCTGGGGCCCACGTTGGCTCTATGCTGACAACTCAGAGCCTGGAACCTGTTTCGGAGTCTGTGTCTCCCTCTCCGTCTCTGTCCCTCCCCTGCTTGTGCTCTCTCTTTCTCTCTCTCTAGTAAATAAACATAAAAAAAAATTTTTTAAGAGTAATAAAATTAACAAAAAGTAGAATATATATACATCATGCCCTGTTGAAATGTTTTCATATGTGCGTATTGCAAATTTAAAATCATTTTTACCTATGCATTAAAGTAATTCCAGAGACACTGATTGTGGCCCTTTGTTAACGTAAGGACTTGTTAAGGACCAAATATTTTGTTTACAATTTTTCCTGTCGTTCTAAAATTTTGTTACTTCAGGTGGCTCTCTAATCAACAAAATTGGAAATCAATGAAAATATTTTACAGAGTTATCCCAGTCTGGAGAGCGCTTTCTATTGCCTTTACCTACCTGACGAAATCTTAGGCATCTTTGTAGGTCCAGCTGGAGCCAATGGCCAATTTGCTATCGTTCTGTCCTCTGTGCTCACCACCTTGGGAAGTGCCCTTCTTGGTATGCTCACCCCTCACAGATGGGCTCTGCAGACATGGAGGGTAAAGAAAGGTTCACAGTTTCACTAAGGAGGCTTCCAAAGCTGGGAGGGTGGGGGTAAGGGGGAGGGGCTCTGTGCCAATGGCCCCTGGTATTGCGGCCACCATGGGCTTCTGGAAATGACTCCTAGAGCTGTATACCTCCCAAGCGTGGCAGGGAACCAGATTTGGGCACCACTGGGTGAGAAATACTTCTGGGCCATTCCTCCCTAGGAACATAGAACGAGCCTTATTATCATTGGGATCTAGTTTCTGTAGAATTTGAAACCCTGCCCTTTGGGACTCGAGGGTGCAGAGCGAATTCCTACCACACATTCTAAGAGAGCGCCTTCAAATTCCTGAATCTGAAATAACCCAGAAGATGAATACGAGCAGCAGGCAAGATTTTTGTTGATTAAAAACATTAGTTTCCTTTTCCTTGAATCCTTCTAACAGTAGCCCTGAAATTTTGAAAGCACGTGGAATAAAATGAAATGAAATGAAATAATGAAATGAAATGAAGTGCAGAGAAAGGCTACCAGACAAGACTGAAAAACAGCCAACCAAAATACGTGGCTTCGCTTGGCTCCAGCGAAGGACATGACGTCAATCAACGTGATTTGGCTCACCTCGGCCCATATCTGTTGAACGCGTCTATGTGTCAGGGGGTATATTTAAGGTCTAAAAGAACAGAGATCAACCTAGTGAAACAGGAGCTTCCAAATCATACATATTTAATATAAATACAAACCTTACCTTATCTTAGGAGGGAACTTCAAAACCCACCCCCACTAGATTTAGTTTAATTCAAAGGGAACTTTCTCGAGCCACCACGGGTGTACCCTTTCTTCCCAGGCAGTGGGACTTTCCTCTCTACAGAAGGGATATTGTGTGGGAGGAATGTCATTAAATTCACTCACTTAGGACATATTGATTAAGCTGCATGTGAGGCCTATGGTACTGAGGATATGTCAATCAGCACAACAGACAAGTAAGTGAATTACGTATCATGGTAGAGGATGAAAAGCACCATAGAGGAGAGCAAGCAGGGAAAGAGAAGGGGGATGAAGTATGGTTTGCTTTTAATGTTTTATTTTATATTTGAGAGAGACAGCGAGCGAGCAGGGGAGGTGCAGAGAGAGAGGGAGACACAGAATCCGAAGCAGGCTCCAGGCTCCGAGCCGTCAGCACAAAGCCCAACTCGGGGGTCGAACTCACGAGCAGTGAGATCATGACCCGAGTCGAAGTCAGACCCTCAACCGACTGAGCCACCCGGGCACCCCAAGGGATGGAGTATGTCTTAATCAGGTAGTCAGAGGAGGCCTCACACGGGTTACGTCTAAGCAAAGACTTCGAAGGATGGAGGGGAGTAGGTGTGTGGGTGTCTGGGGAAGGAGCATTCTGTTGTGTAAGTCATAGTGAGCTAGTTTGATTCACCATGGAATGGGGAAGGAGCATTCTAGGCAAAGGCAACCGCAAGAGCAAAATCTCTGCTAGCAGGGACTGGGTCAACAGGTCCGAAAAACAGCAAGGAGCCTCGTGCGCCTCGGAAGATGATAGCAAGGGGGAGGATCAGGCCATGGAAGAAATGAAAAAAGGAAAATGAACCTAGGCCATGGCAGACATGGTGACAGGTCTTCCATGTTGGATGTTGGAACTGAGATGGGTAGTAGCACCATGCGACCCGGGCTCCCGGGACCCCTGGGGCTACAGATGAAAAGCCACCGTCAAGGACGAGGGGAGCAGGGAGACCAGTTTAGGAGATGAAGAACTTGACTGGGAGTGCGGAAGTGGCGGTGGGAAGGTTTGGGACACGCTTTGAAGGCGGAGCCAGCACGACCCTCCTGTGCATTGGGTCCTAGGTTTGAGGGCACCCAAGGAGGCAAGACAAGTCCAAGGATCATAGCCTGACAAACTGAAGTTGTCATTAACTTGGGTAAGGAAGACTCCAGCAGGTAGCAGGTTCAGGAAGAAAGAGTAGGAATTCAGTTTGAACCTAGGAGGTTGAGTTGCCTAGGAGATGTCCAAGAGGAAATATTGAGTGGACAGTTGAATATACAAGTCTGGAGTCCACAGAGAGATGCTGTCTAGAGACGTGAGAGAGTTTCACCAGCACATAGATGAAGGATGGGAGGGCATTAGATCATCAAGGAAGGATGGACCAAGTCCAAGGATGGTCCAAGGAGTTTGGACCAAGAAGCGGAGAGGCCCCAGGGCTAACCTGTGGGACTCTGACATTAAATGAAAAGGACAGACAGTTAAAAACCTACAAATATTAAGACCAAATATCAGATGCCGGAAAGGGAGAAACGGAAAAGTAACTGCTAAGTGCACTAACTGTATGAGTAAGAGCTTATCTGCGTGGGTGCCTCCAGCCTCCCTGCACAGTAGGCCATTTGGCCCCTTTCAAATTTGAAACAATCCTTGTCTCCTTTATTTCTAAGGTGGCCGGTAACAAACCCAATATGGCGCTGTAGCCACCCTGTTTACAAACTGATTGCTTCATTAGTTTCTAGTTCTGGGTTGAATTTCAGCGAAGGCAGGGACGACCAAGGTCGAAACAAAGTCTGGGCAGTCGTGGGGTTGTGTCCTGAGCACACAGCCCTGAACCAAACAGTCTGGTTTTCTTTGTCCAGCACAGCCCCTGGATCTGCGCGTTGATCTTGTGTCGGTAAACAGACCTGCCCAGAGTTCATTTCGCCGGATAAAATCCATGTGTGCTTCAAGCTTACTAGAACTAAGGGGACAGATTTTGGGGGGCTCTACTTTGACTAATCATGAGCCCTCCAGTCTTCGATATCCTTTTAAAAAGCACTCAAATGTGGTGCCTGGGCGGCTCAGTCAGTTGAGCAGCCAACTTCAGCCCAGGTCATGATCTCGTGGTTTGTGGGTTCGAGCCCCACATCGGGCTCCGTGCTGACAGCTCGTAGTCTAGAACCTCTTCAGATTCTGTGTCTTTCTCTCTCTCTCTCTCTGCCCCTCCCCCACTCGTTTTCTCTCTCTCTCTCTCTCTCTCTCAAAAATAAATATGCTTTTTTAAAAATAAATAAATAAAAAGCATTAAAATATTCTGCTTATCTTAGGAAGAAAGGCTTGTAGGTGGCTGTCCTCTCTTCACATGGTCTTTCCTCTGTGCTTTTCTGTGTCCTCCTCTCCCCTTCTTGTAAGGACAATAGTCAGATGGGATTAGGGTTCTCCCTAATGACCCCATTTCTTCTAGTGACCTCTTCAAACACTGACACATTCTGAGGTAAACAGGGCGTTAGGTCTTCAGCACGTGAGTTTTGGGAGACACAATTCAGCCCATAACAATGTAGATAATATACTTGGAGACAGAATGTTTTGAGTATGTGTTTTGTATACACAGCAGTATATATTATCTATTGAGAATTGTATCTGACAACCAAAGCCCTGTTTTTAAATGTTTATTTGCGGACACAAAAATTTTTTTTGCTTAAGTGGCCATTATCTATTAGGAATTCTCATAATTACAGTGTGAGACCAAAATAGATATTTACAAAAGCGTACTTAAGTCTAACTTTTTTTAAAGGTATGGGAATTTTAATGTAATTTTCTTTAAGGTTATTTCAGGTGTCCTGGGGAGCAATGAGAGTCTTCTCAAAAGAAGCAATAATCAATGTTTCTTGGTGAAGCATTAGGGGAGAGAAAGCTACTGTATTAAGAAATATTAAGAGGGGCGCCTGGGTGGCTCAGTCGGTTAAGCGTCCGACTTCAGCTCAGGTCACGATCTCGCGGTCTGCGAGTTCGAGCCCCGCGTTGGGCTCTGGGCCGATGGCTCGGAGCCTGGAGCTTGTTTCCGATTCTGTGTCTCCCTCTCTCTCTGCCCCTCCCCCGTTCATGCTCTGTCTCTCTCTGTCCCAAAAATAAATAAACGTTAAAAAAAAAAAAAAAAGAAATATTAAGATAGTCATTTTTGGAAATGTGATCCAAAGGGCATAGACAGACCGGCCAACCTGAATCTGGTTGCAATTTTACCATTTGTTAATTGTGTGACTTTCACCCCCAACAAATTTTAGCTCCCTTCTTTTGACTAGTGTGGTAATATGCTCCAGAGACAGAGTATTTGGGGGCGCCTGGGTGGCTCAGTCGGTAAGCGTCTGACTTCGGTTCAGGTCATGATTTCGTGGTTCATGGGTTTGAGCCCCACGTCGGGCTCTGTGCTGACAGCTGAGAGCCTGGAGCCTGCTTCAGATTCTGTGTCTCCCTCTCTCTCTGCCCCTCCCCCATCACACTCTGTCTGTCTGTCTCTCTCTCTCTCTCAAATATAAATAAAAATCTAAAAACAGTTTTTTAAAAATTCATCAATTTTGCTTTTTCTCTAGAGAATCAAGGCACAGAGTAAGTGATCAATAAACATTGGATAGATGTATGGATGGATGGGAAAGTAAAATAATACAAGAACATATGAAGATTTTTTTGAGTCTTACCTGATCTAAACTCTAGCCAAATACTGATGTCGCCCATGAAACTAGCAGAAAATCTCTCTCTTCCTCCTGCTACTCTCCCTTATCCCCTCGAGAGAGGCACTGTGGAGTAGGTCCTATTAAAAGCTAGGTTTTGGGGGCACCCGGCTGGCTGTCAGAAGAGCATACAACTCTTGACCTCAGGGTCATGAGTTCAAGCCCCACGCTGGGTGCAGAGATTATATACATACATAAGTGCACACACACCTAAATAAGGTTATATTTTGGTTTTAAAACCACGCTGCCTTTTGCTCAATTGGCCACGTAGGTAAAGCTGATTTGGGTTGACCTTGTTACCAGATCTGGTATAATGCTCACTCCCTCTCAAAACCTGCTTTCCCAGCTAGTAAAAGACCCAATCCCTCCCACAGTAAGCATCCAAGGTCATCTGCTACTTGGTCATTCCTAAGGCATTTCCTGGGCAGAGCTGTTCATGTCCCCCTATGACCATCCTAATCTCCCCATTCATACTTTAGTCTCTAGGTTTCCAGTTAAGAAAAGCAGTTTTCTGGGGGGGTCTGGGTGGCTCAGTCAGTTGGGCATCCAACTTTGGGCTCAGGTCATGATCTCGCAGTTCGTTTGAGCCCCGCGTCGAGCTTGTTGTTATCAGTGCAGAGCCTGCTTTGGATACTCTGCCCCCCCCCCCAACTCTCTCTGCCCCTCTCCCACTCTCTGTCTCTCTCAAAAAAAATAATAAAAATAAACATTAAAAAAAAAAGAAAAGCAATTTTCTAACATCTCCCAAAAATCCCACATCTGAGTTTCAAGACACCTCGTAGCCACGTTGCATAGTTTTCCCTTCCCTCCCCTCATAAAGTTCCCTAAGAACATCTAATACCGGTCCCCCGATCTCTTCATCTAGTTGATAAGGCAGTTCTCACCTTCTAGGCTGGCATCCGGCATAACCTCCTGCAGGTAGCTGGCCCCCAGTGTTGTCACACCCTGTGTAGTCCTTTTTCACACTAGGACTTTCACATTAGGTAGGGATGATTCATACTCAGATTATTCATAGGATATGGCAGAAATGATGGCGGGTGGCTGGTAACTCTCTCTTACAAAGCCAGCTACCATGTCATGAGGACACCAAGCAGACATATGGAGAAGAGCACATGACAAAGAACAGAGGTGTTCTGCCAATAGCCATGTGAGTGGAAGTCAAGCCTTCTGAAGATTGCAGCCTCAGCCAATACCTCGACTACAGTCTCATAAGCAAGAACCACCCAGCTAAGGTGCTTCCTAATTCTTGCCCATAAACTCAGAGATAATAAATATTTTAAGCTATGTTCTAGGATAATTTGTTAGATGACCATAGATGACTAATAAACCTCCTAAGCTTGCCCCAAACCTTCATAGTGGATTCCATCTGGCCTTGAAACTTACTTGCATCATCCTGACATCTCCTCAAGTCTAGAAGCAAACTCTTGACTATTCCTGTTTCAAAGCTCTGTTTCTTGTTAGCCCATTTATTAGAAATCCACGGATGGATAAGCGGTTCTTGCTGAGGGTCAGGAAGCTCAAGGTTATGTCTTCCTCTCATTGTCCCCAATTCACATGTAAATTTCCAACATAAGCGACACCATGAAAATGGTCTTCTGGAAATTATTCTCGAATTCCTATTTAAAAAATAAGATTTTATAAAATATCGCATCATCTTTACGGTAGTATCTAGTCAATATTTTTATATATAGCAGAAAAACAAATGTAATTTTCACAGAGGAAGTCGATCTAGGTGAAAGGATCTATAGGCATATCCTATATTATATTCAGACATGACACAACCCTGTTAATCAAATGTGCTCATGAGGGGTTTAAAATTACCCTGATCCATTGCTTATATCTTCTTCTGATCTGGAATAGTTTTTCAATAGCTAGCTGGACTCAAAGGTGCTGTGTCTGGTCCCAGAACCCAGAACTGGATTTACACTAAGAGACTAGGACACTGCTGTCATTAACTGAGATGACGGGCCAGCAAGCAAGTATCATCTCTGATAAGATCATTTCGCTAAAGCTGATTCTCAATTTTTTCCTATACCAAGATGCCAGAGGGCATGCCTCCAGCATCACTCGGTAATGGTAGCTCACCTTGGCAAAGGCTTTTCACAATGATGGATTAGGGGGGTAAGTGATAAAGATACCCTTCTCCCCATTCTCCCCACACCACCCCCTCCATGGTAGTCTGAAATATACTCTTTGGGAGTATATAGCTCACGGGTGGCAGATATTCTCGCTAACCTCTGAGAATCTACACTGAAGTGACGCTAAATACCATAGGTCCTTAGAGGCAGAAAGACGTCATCTCCATTCGGGGGAAGCTGTTGCTCATACAGACTGTGTTTTGAGACTTTCTGGCTCTGTCCTTGTAAAGGGCTCTGTACTTCGCAGCCAGGTGACTGACACACAGCTTTATTATAAGGACAAGCAGAGCAATTCCAGGCACCCTTTCAAGTAGGTGTATCAGGGGTGTCTGGGTGGCTCAGTCGGTTAAGGGGCCGACTTCGGCTCAGGTCATGATCTCACGGTCTGTGAGTTCGAGCCCCGCATCGGGCTCTGTGCTGACAGCTCGGAGCCTGGAGCCTGCTTCGGATTCCGTGTCTCCCTCGCTCTCTGCCCCTCCCCCACCGGCGCTCTCTCTCTCTCTCTCTCTCTCTCTCTCTCTCTCTCTCTCTCTCTGTCAAAAAAATGAATAAACGTTAAAAAACATAAAATTTTAAAAAAATTTAAAGTAGGTATATCAAAAAAAGCACTCTTCGACGGTTTTGAAGATCTGAAATGTTTTGGTCTTCTAAAACCCTCCTGGGACAGGCACTGCTTTTGTTTCAGTGTCATGAAAAGACTAACTCTTAACTCCAGCTCCTTCCAGCTCTGTTACAGCCTCTGATAGCACGTCCTCAGCACAGGCCTCCTAATAGGCCACAGCCCGTCCGAGTCAGGACACCCGCACAAGTACCAGCCGCTTCCGAGTAATCCCTAGATAAGAAAAGAAAAGTGAACTCATTTATTCAAAGGTTAAAAAACCGGAATGTGTGCCTGAATACAATATGAAGCCCTCCCTATCTTTCATGATATTCCCTCATGATGGATTTCAGATAGCACCTGAGTAAGAACAATGTACTGTTGAACTGAAAAAAAATAAAGTGTGTGCGTGTGTGTGTGTGTGTGTGTGTGTGTAATAGTAACTAGTTGCCACTAGTCTGGAATCTGAAATATATAAAATATGAAAACAAATACAGGCAGATCTGTAGATTCATTTAATACATGCTTACTGATCGCCCACCCTATGGTCCCCACTGTACTAAGTGCTGGGGGTTCAACAGTGAACAAAACACACATGGTTCTTCTGCTCATGAAACGTACTGACAGTAAACAGACAGAAAATATGAAACCACAAATTAGGTTAAGCCTTAGGAAAGAAAAATGGTGACTGGAAGCCGATAGGCAGTATCAAACCACAAATTGTGTTCAATGTTTGAAAGACAAATAAATGGTGACAGTTCCTGGCTTTCTTATTTACAACTGCTCTCCCAATACCTGGAACCGTGGCTGGCACACGGGAGGAACTTAACACGTAGAGAAGGATTTGATGAATTTATATATTCTTCATGAGAAATGATAACAGAGAGACAAATTATGGGAAGTCAGGGGAAAGTATGGCATAAACACTAAGGAGAAAAGTAAGCAGGAATTACCCACATGAAGTAATTCCAGGAAGAAAAAGTTCAATGGGCTTTAAAAAAGTCTACATTGTTGGGGGGAGGGGGGGGAGGCGCCTGGGTGGCTCAGTTGGTTAAGCGCCCAACTCTTGATCTAGACACGGGTCATGATCCCAGGTTCGTGGGACCCAGCCCCCTGGAGGACTTTGTGCTGAGCGTGGAGCTTGCTTAAGATTCTCTCTCCCTCTCTCTGCCTTTCTCCCCTGCTCTTTCTCTCTCTCAACGCAAAGACGTCATACTTACAAAGCAATAATTACAAGAGACGCAAAGAAGCATCGATAAAAATGCACTAATAATGGAAGACTTCATTTTTTTTTAACGTTTATTTATTTTTGAGAGAGAGAGAGTGCGAACAAGGAAGGGGCAGAGAGAGAGGGAGACAGAAAATCCGAAGCAGGCTCCAGGCTCTGAGCTGTCAGCATGCAGGGCTCGAACTCACAAACCTTGAGATCGTGACCTGAGCCGAAGTCGGTTGCTTAACCGAATGAGCCACCCAGGCGCCCCGATAATGGGAGACTTTAATAGGCCACTCAGAACACGACAAGTCTAGTGAATCAAAGATAAATGAAGATACAGAAGAGCTAAATAACATAATCAATAAGATACAACTTATGGCTATATATTAAAGTTTTCACCATGACAGTGGAAGATACAACTCCGTCTCAAGGTATAAGGATTATTCACAAAGTGAGTCATGTATCAGGTCACAAAGAAAATAGCAAGCTCCATAAAGTAGAAATATCATATGCAAAGTGAAATAAGTCAGAGAAAGACAAGTACTGTAATGATATCACTTACATGTGGATTCTTTTTTTTTTTTTTACATGTGGATTCTTAAAAAAAAAAAATTAAACCTGTAAAAGAGAGAAAGTTAAAAAAAAAAAAAGGTAAAAAAGAGAGAGAGAGAAGAGAGGGAGGGAGGTGTCTGGGTGGCTCAGTGGGCTAAGCGTTGGACTCTTGATTTCAATTCAGGTCGTGATCTCAGGGTTGCGAGATTGAGCCCGAACTGGAGCCTACTTCAGATTTTCTCTTTCCCTTTCCCTCTCCCTCTTCCTCTGCCCCTGACTTGCTCACACCCATGCATTCTCTCTCTCTCTCTAAAAAAAAAAAAAAAGAGAGAGAGAGAGAGAGGGAAAGAAAATAAAATGGTCATTACCAGGAGGCGCAGGGTGGGGTATGCAAGGGCATAACCTTGTGCTAGAGAATAAATAAATCACAGAGATCTAACGTAGAGCATAATGCATATAGACAATAATATTAGAGCATAATGAATATAGGCAATAATATCCTAATTATGTAATGTGACAAAATCGTACATCAGCAATCATACTACCATTATAAATGTATTAAAGTAACACGTTGTACACTCTAAATTTATACAATATTAGGGGCGCCTGGGTGGCTCAGTCGGTTAAGCGTCCGCCTTCAGCTCAGGTCACGATCTCGCGGTCCGTGAGTTCGAGCCCGCGTCAGGCTCTGGGCTGATGGCTCAGAGCCTGGAGCCTGCTTCCGATTCTGTGTCTCCCTCTCTCTCTCTGCCCCTCCCCCGTTCATGCTCTGTCTCTCTCTGTCTCAAAAATAAATAAACATTAAAAAAATTTTAAAAAATAAATAAATAAATAAATTTATACAATATTACATGTCAAATGTACTCAACTAAACAAACAAACAAGAATCAGTTGTAGAATTCAAGGGTCGTTTTAAATGATATTATGCATAAGACCAGTTCTCAAAAGACCTGAAGCAATCTCAGATAATCAGGGAGAATGGATTGTTACCCTAGTATATCCAATCAGAAGGGCTTAATTATAGAGGAGCCTGGGAATTATGTATGAGTGGCTTACTGGGTGTCTAAGCAGTAATCATAAAAATGAAAGGACTCATGAAATTGGTAAATGACCAGTACCTTTACCCTTGCAAGTAAACAACAAAACTGTCAACCAATGTCTAGGGTGCAATGAAAACTCTAAGGCGTTCAGACATTAGAAGGTCAACAAGAAGGAGCCAAGAGAAAGCCATTTAAATAAAATAGCATACCAAGCTGAAGACCAAGCGGTCTCGTAGTTAACTATAATAGTAAAGGAGGATTGATGGGCATATTTGAGTGTAAATGTCATTATTTTCTTCCTTTTGATTGCTGAACTAAAAAAAAAAACAAAACAAAACAAAACAGAAGAAATGTTACATATAACAGCTCTGTTCACAAAGGAATAAAACTAAAGATTATTACTGACCAAAAAAAAAGAAATAGACGCTAAAATTACAAAATGACAACAAAAAAGAAATAGACACTAAAATTACAAAATTTCTAAAACATAACAATAATAAGAGCATAATGTATCGGAATATGTGATACACATTTAAAGCCGTGATCATAGAAAAATTCATAATCTTAAACACTTTGATCAACAATAATAAAGGAATTAAATTCCCAGATCAAAAAGCTAGAAAAAGAACAAAACAAAGCAAACTAAAGGAAAGTACAAGGAAAGAAAACTTAAAGATAAAAAAAAATTAGCAGCATGTGGGGCACCTGGGTGGCTCAGCTGATTGAGTGATCGCCTCTGGGTTTTGGCTCAGGTCATGATCTCACTGTTCATGAGTTCCAGTCCCACTTTGGGCTCTGCACTGACAGCACAGAGCCTGCTTGGGATTTTGTCTCCCTCTCTCTGCCCCTCTCTGGCTCTCTCTCTCTCTCTCTCTCTCTCTCTCAAAATAAATAAATAAACTTTAAAAGGGAAGAGTGAGTTCAGTAGAAAAACAGTAAATCTGACTAGTAAAACAAATTCCTGGTTTTCAAAAATAATTAAGAAAATAGACAAGCCACCAGCTAAAATAATCAAGAAAAAAAGAAGAAAACACAAACATGAAATAAGAAACGGCAAGGGGAAAATAAGCATCGAAACAGGAGGAATATAATAAATCATACGAGACTATTTTGCAGAACTCGTATACAAATTAATTTGAAAACTTAGGTGAAATGGATAATTTTCAGGGAAATACAGTTAACCAAAATTAACCTCTTTAGATTTAGAAAGCTCAAACAAACCAATATCTATCAAATACACGGAGAAAGTTATCAAGGAACTATACCCCTGAATACACCAGGTCTATATGGTTTCAGAGGGAAATCTTCTTCCAAAAAAGTTAATCTCTTAATTGTTCTAGATCTTTGAAAAAGGAAGCAATTTTCCTAACATTTTATGAAGAAAATATAACACTGGTACCTGAACTTGGTTTGTTTGCACTT
Organism: Neofelis nebulosa; assembly: GCF_028018385.1. Taxonomy (NCBI): domain Eukaryota; kingdom Metazoa; phylum Chordata; class Mammalia; order Carnivora; family Felidae; genus Neofelis; species Neofelis nebulosa. Next base: position 296,470 of record NC_080794.1, on the reverse strand, counting down.
TTTAATTTTTTATTACTTTTTTCTTTTTTAAATAGTTGTTACCTGAACTTGCTGAAAACAGTGCAGAAAAAGAAACATTGCAAACCCATGTCATAATGAAAATTGAGATAAATTTTCAAAATGAAATATTGGTAAACAGCACCGTGCTAAGAAAATAATACACCATAACCGAGTTGGAATTATTCCAGGAATTCACGATGGAGTCACTGTGAAGAAATCCATTATATAATAAACCCTATGAATCAACGTAAGAAGAAAAATCATATGATCGCCTCCATAGATGCTACAAAACTTTTTATAAAACTCAATATCCCTTCCTGTAAAACACAAATGAAAACAGAAATTATTTGATACCTTCTTAATCATAGATAAATAGATCCATATGATTACATATCTTCGTCCTAAAGTCCGGAAGCCGGCATCTTGCTAATGGGACAACACTAGAGCACCAGAGGCATTTCTGCTGGGAAGAGGAACAAAGAAAGAATGCCCGTTACCACCACCCCTTGCAACATTACACGGTGAGTGTGAAGCAATGCCATTAGGCAAGAGAAAGCAAAGACAGACGGCACAGATAAGACACGAAAAGAAGCAAAACTGCTTCCATTTGCAAAGGCTGTGATCGTGCACCTGTCAAACTCTAGATTATCAATGATAAAACTAACTCAAAACAATTCAGACAGGGCACTGACCCCCAAAAATTGTTAGCTTTCATACCCACAAACGATGAGCAGTCAGCTGATGAAACCATAGCGAAAACTCCCTTCACAATAGCAACAAAGTAAATAACATACGGAAGAATGTGCAAAACCAGTATGAGGAAAACGTTTTACACTTGCAAAAAACCCCACAAAAGTAGACTCAAATAGGTTTTTTGTAAATCATTTGGTATTTTTTATTACGTTTTCATTTTTAAAACTTTTTTGAACGTCTATTTATTGATTTTTTTTTATTTTTTTTTATTTTTTTTTTATTTTTGGGACAGAGAGAGGCAGAGCATGAACGGGGGAGGGGCAGAGAGAGAGGGAGACACAGAATCGGAAACAGGCTCCAGGCTCCGAGCCATCAGCCCAGAGCCTGACGCGGGGCTCGAACTCACGGACCGCGAGATCGTGACCTGGCTGAAGTCGGACGCTTAACCGACTGCGCCACCCAGGCGCCCCTATTTATTGATTTTGAGAGGGGAGGGGCAGAGAGAGAGGGAGAGAGAGAATCCCAAGCAGGCTGCCTGCTGTCAGAGCAGAGCCCGACGAGGGGCTCAGTCTCCCGAACCGAGAGATCATGACCTGAGCCCAAATCAAGAGTCAGAGGCTTAACCAACTGAGCCCCCCGGGTGCCCCTGAAATTACCTGTTCTTCAGTAAGACACCTGAGCATCACGAAGATGCAGTGCTCCCCAAGCTACTTTATTAATAAAAAAGAAAAGATTTTGTCTGTAACTAATTTTTTGGTAAAGCAATACCAATTAAAAAAAAAACTGATAACCCAAATAAATTTTGAACACAATATTTGGAACATATGCCTTCAGGGTAATCTAAAAAGACTTTTTAGGGGCACCTGGATGGCTCGGTTGGTTAAGTGGCCAAAGGCTCAGGTTATGATCTCACAGCTCATGAGTTCAAGCCCCGGGCGAGGCTCTGTGCTGACGCCTAGAACCTGCTTGAGATTCTGTCTCCCTCTCTCTCTGTCCCTCCCCCGCTCATTCTCTGTCTCTCTCTCTCTCTGTCAAAAATAAATAAACATTAAAAAAAAGATTTTTTTTAAATAATAAAAAAAGAAGAAAAAACTAATAGAACCGAAAGGAAAACACAGATAAATCCACAAGTATACTTGTATATTTCAGTACTCTTCTCTCGGTAATTGATAAAAGGAGTAGACAGAAAACCGGAAAAACTGAAAGCTACCATCAACCAATTGGATCTAATTGACATTTATAGAGCATTCCCGGACAACAGCAGAATGTATCCTTTGTAAGTACACATAAACTATTCACCAAGATAGACCATATTCCAGGCCCTAAAGCAAACTGTATCAAATGTAAAAGAATTGAAATCATGCAAAGTACGTTTGTTCTCTGACCATAGTGAATGAAATTAGAAATCAGCAATAGAAACCTAGAAAATCCCCAGTTATTAGGAAAAGTACACAGCTCACTTCTTAATAGCCCATGAGTCCAAGTCTCATGAAAAGTTAGAAAATATTTTGAACTCAGTGAAAAGGAAAACACGTTATCAACAGCCGTAGGATACAGACTACTAAGAGAAATTTATAGCGTTTGTTTTTTGGGTTTTCGGGGGTTTTTTTTGTTTTTTTTGTTTTTTTTTTTGGAGAAACTTGGAGCGTCAAAAAAAAACCCTGTGCTAGGGGCGCCTGGGTGGCTCAGTCGGTTAAGCGGCCGACTTCGGCTCAGGTCGTGATCTCACGGTCCGTGAGTTCGAGCCTCGTGTCGGGCTCTGTGCTGACAGCTCAGAGCCTGGAGCCTGTTTCGGATTCTGTGTCTCCCTCTCTCTGACCCTCCCCCGTTCATGCTCTGTCTCTCTGTCTCAAAAATAAATAAACGTTAAAAAACAAACAAAAAAAACAACAACAACAAAAAAAACCTGTGCTAGAAAACTAACAGAGCAAAGAAAAAGAGCCTGGTTACAACTCAGAAATCTTGTTCTACTTTTCTTCTCCAGGGAGTCTTCATCTGACAGGGGCAATGACATTCTTTTCTGGCATAGTTAGGTTTAGGTTTTGGCTTTTCAAAACTAAACTGTTTATGACCGAGGGCCCATACATGAGCGGTAAAGCTATATGGAAAAAGAAGGGAATTATTAATAAAGTAATTAGGATATACTTACCCCTTGTTGGGTGGGGTGGGGTGGGGTGGGGACAAAGGGAGGCCGTTGACAAGAGCTCAGTAAGGAAGGGACTTTGGCTCAGGGCATGATCTCACAGTTGGTGAGTTCAAGCCCCGCATTAGGCTGTGTGGTGACAGCTCAGAGCCTGAGACCTGTTTTGGATTCTGTGTGTGTGTGTGTGTGTGTGTGTGTGTGTGTGTGTCTGCCCCTCCCCCACTCCTGCTCTGTCCCCCTCTCTCCAAGAATAAATAAACATTAAAAAAATTTTTTTTTACTGAATCCTGAGATACTTGGCAACTTCACCTGAATCCTGAGCTCTTTTTATTCTTTTTAATCTACAGGCTTCAGTGTGCATATGATACATTTTCTTCTTAAAATTCGAAAAAATAGTGTGTATTAAACATTGAATCTCTCTGTGCCAATCTTTATTCATCTCAGGGACAACTTTTCTTTTTTTTTAATATTTTTTTAAAAAAACTTATTCATTTTTGAGAGACAGAGAGAGAGAGAGAGAGCGTGAGTAGGGGAGAGGCAGGGAGAGAAGGAGACACGGCATCCAAAGCAGGCTCCAGGCTCCGAGCTGTCAGCACAGAGCTTTATGAGGGGCTCAAACCCACGAACTGTGAGATCATGACCTGAGCTGAAGTCGGGCGCCCAACCGACTGAGCCACCCAGGCGCCCCTCAGGGACAACTTTTCATGTGACCGCAAAACCTACCCCTAAGAACTTACTTCTTTTTTTTTTTTTTTTAATTTTTTTTTTTTTAATATTTATTTACTTTTGAGACAGAGAGAGACAGAGCATAAAGCGGGGAGGGTCAGAGAGAGAGGGAGACACAGAATCTGAGACAGGCTCCAGGCTCCGAGCTGTCAGCACAGAGCCTGACGCGGGGCTCGATCTCATGGACTGCGAGATCATGACCTGAGCCGAAGTTGGATCTTAACCGACTGAGCCACCCAGGCGCCCCAGAACTTACTTCTAAGATAACCTTTCTAGCCAGACTTTTTTTTTTCCTATTAACTTAAACAGAATAAAGAAGAAATTATTCTTCCAAAAATAAGTGGTCTAACCATCTGGATTTGAGGCCCCCAAGTAGGTTGCCTCTTCTGCCCGAACATGGGAGTTCAGAAGCCCAGAAGGAAACAATAAATGCAGAAAACAGATCCTTCTCTTTGTGATGGGTTATACCCAGACTTCAATCTGTAACAAGTTTTTGTTGGGGAAGAGTTGCTCTTTACCTGTCCTCAAAGGGACTTAACTGAGTCCCTGGCCCTCAGAGACCTCAATCCAGCCTCAGGCTTGCTCAGCCATGGCCTGGGAGGGACGACCAGGCTGTACTGACAGGGGGTGACGTGTCACCCAGACTGCAAAATGAGTGGCTCAGAGAGAGTGATGCTGGGCTGGAGTTCCAACTTCTCAAAAGGCCAAGGCTGAAGTAGAGGAAATGTCTCTATCTGTTTGCCTGTGAGAGCTGTTAGGAGCACGACCTAGTCTAGCAACTTCACCCGGGACTTTTGAAGACGCTCAAAAATCTTTTGACATTCCTCGGCCTAGGAGGTAGCCTCCAAGTCCCTTCCCCTTGAAACTCGGCATGTTCGTGAGTGCTTGACTAAAGAATACAGTGGAAGGGTCCCCATAATAGATTCCAAGCCCACGTTTTAAGACACTGGCTGCTTCTACATTCTGTCTTGGAACATTTGCTCAGGAGGAAGCCAGAAGCTATATCAAAAAGCATAACTACCCTAGATCCCCAGGAAGCCCAAACTAGCCATATGGAGGGGTTGTCTGAAGGGGACACTGCCTGGAAGACCGTAGTGTTCCAGTGATCCCAACCCAAGACACATGGGGGAAGCCGCAAATGACCCCCACCCCAAGCCCAGCAGCTACCTGAGAGACTCTGGTAAGAAGTGCCATATTCACACCCATTAGGATGGCTTACTGGAAGGAAGGAAGGAAGGAAGGAAGGAAGGAAGGAAGGAAAGAAGGAAGGAAGGAAGGAAGGAAAAAAGGAAGGAAAGAAGGAAGGAAAAAAGGAAGGAAAGAAGGAAGGAGAAAGAAAGAAACAGGACGCCTGGGTGGCTTCAGTTGGTTAGGTGTCCAACTTCGGCTCAGGTCGTGATCTCATGGTTTGTGGGTTCGAGCCCTGTGTCGGGCTCTGTGTTGGCAGCTCAGAGCCTGGAGCCTGCTTCGGATTCTGTGTCTCCTTCGCTCTCTGCCCCTCCCCCACTCCTGCTCTCGAAAATAAATAACTAAACATTTTTTTTAAAACTTAAAAAAAGACAGAGAAAGGAAGAAAAACAAGTTTTTAAAACTGAAAATAACAAGTACTGGCAAGGACGTGGAGAAATTAGAAGCACAGTGCAGGCACTGCGGAAAACAGTACGGTGAATTCTCAAACAAATGAAACATGGAATTATATCATGTGAACCGGTAATTCCACTCCTAGGTATTACCCAAAAGAATTGAAATCAGGGACTCCAGGAGATATTTGCACACCAATATGCCCAGCAGAATGATCTACATGCCTATCGACAGACGAATGGATACACAACATGTGATATATTCATACGATGGAATATTATTCAGCCTTAAAAAGCAAGGGATTCTGACACGGGCTACAACATGGATGAACCTTGAAGATATTAGGCTAAGAGAAATAATCCAGTCGCTAATGGACAAATACTGTGTGATTCCACCAGTACGAGGTACCTAGAACAGGCAAATTCATAGACGCGGAAAGTAGAATGGCGGGTCCCAACAGCTCAGAGTGGGGAGCTGTTTCTTTCTTTCTTCTTTCTTTCTCTTTCTTTCTTTCTTTCTTTCTTTCTTTCTTTCTTTCTTTCTTTCTTCTTTCTTTCTTTCTTCCTTCTTTCTTCTTTTTTTCTTCTTTCTTTCTTTCTTCTTTCTTTCTTCTTTCTTTCTTTCTTCTTTTTTTCTTCTTTCTTCCTTCTTTCTTTTTTTCTTCTTTCTTTCTTCTTTCTTTCTTCTTTCTTTCTTTCTTCTTTCTTCTTTTTTTCTTCTTTCTTTCTTCTTTCTTCTTTTTTTCTTCTTTCTTTCTTCTTTCTTTCTTCTTTTCTTCTTTCTTCCTTCTTTCTTCTTTCTTTCTTTCTTTCTTCTTTCTTTCTTCTTTCTGTCTTTCTTCTTTCTTTCTTCTTTCTTTCTTTCTTTCTTTCTTCTTTCTTTCTTTCTTCTTTCTTTCTTTCTTTCTTCTTTCTTTCTTTCTTTCTTCTTTCTTTCTTCTTTCTTTCTTTCTTCCTCCTTTCTTCTTTCTTTCTTTCTTCCTCCTTTCTTCTTTCTTTCTTTCTTTCTTTCTTTCTTTCTTTCTTTCTTCTTTCTTTCTTCTTTCTTTCTTTCTCTCTTTATTTCTTTCTCTTTCTTTCTTTCTTTCTTTCTTTCTTTCTTTTTCACACAATTTATTGACAGACTGGTTTCCCTACAACCCCCAGTGGGGTGCTGCTTCTTAATGGAGACAGAGTTTCAGTTTGGGAAGACGAGAAGCTCTGGTGACAGATGGTGGTGATGGATGCACGACAACGGGAATGTACTTAATGCCACAGAACGGTGCATTCAAAATAACTAAAATGGTGACTTTTATGCCATGCACATCTTGCTGCAATCAAAAAAAGGAACCAGCCATAGAATGGTGAGAGATCATGACCGAGCATTGTTTTAATCTAAGTTTTGTAAGAAGGCCCAGAATTGTTGCTGTTTCGGAGATCAAGCATAGACTGCCCACCCTTGTCATTCCTAAGGATGCCCATTAGCCACCTTCAAATAATACTGTGGTTCAAAACACTCTGATTACTACTTAGTCCCAACTACTCTTAGAAGTCATCTGCTCGGAGGCGCCTGGGTGGCTCAGTCGGTTAAGAATCCGACTTCGGCTCAGATAGTGATCTTGCAGTGAGTTCGGGTCCTGCGTCGGGCTCTGTGCTGATGGCTCGGAGCCTGGAGCCTGCTTCGGATTCTGTGTCTCCCTCTCTCTCTGCTCCTCCCCCACTCACACTCTGTCTGTCTCTCTCTGTCATCTCAAAGATGATTTAAAAAACTTAATAAAAAAAAAAAAGTCATCTGCTCAACAGGCCTCGTGGAGGCTTCATACTGTCACTGGCCCTCCATTTCCCTGGGATTCTGTGCTCTTCCTTGGGTCTTGCCTTCCTCTCTGAAATGGCAGCATTTCCCACCAACCCTGGCCCCAGGGGACAGCAACTACTGAGCTCTTCGAGGACATTGCTACCTCCCTCACTGACCCATTCCTCAACATCTTAGTGAAGGAGGGCCCTCTGGACCCCAGGGGGGGGTGTAGCAAGGAGGGTGCAGGTCAACATAGCAAACCCATCCCGGCATTCCTATCTCCCTGTCCATTAGGGCCCTGCCTCTCACTAGGCCAGGAAAGTAGTCGGCATCTTAGCCTTGTTGACAGTTGATCAAGCAAGCAAGCAGCTGCTGACCCTCCCCCTGATAATCCAAACCACACCTCCCACCCACACCCTGTGCCGGCTCCAGAGGCCAGGCTGGCAGGCAGGCCAAACCTTCACCTGGGTCTCTATGCCTATCTCTCTGTAGAAGAGGAAACAAAAGGTTACACAAGCTAGAATTTCTATATCTAGAGAACCCTGAAGACTCCACCCCAAAACTGCTTGAACTAATAAAATGAGTTCAGTAAAGTCACAGGGTACAAAATCAGTGCGCAGAAATCGGTTGCATGTCGATAGGCTAATAATGAAACAGCCGAAAGAGAAATTAGGAAAACAATCCCATTGGCAACAATCCCATTGGCACCAAAAGTAATAAGGTGCCTAGAAATAAAGTTAACCAAAGAGGTGAAATACTTGCACTTAAAAAACTATAAAATGATGATGAAAAAATTGAAGATGACACACATTCTATTGGAATGCCTTCATAGGCTGGAAGTACGAATATTGTTAAAATCTCCACACTCCCGTGGGTGCCTGGGTGGCCTCCGTGGTTAAGCATCTGACTCTGGTTTCAGCTCAGGTCATAATCTCATGGTTCATGAGTTTGAGCTCCACATCAGGCTCTGCGCTGACAGAGTGGCGTCTGCTTGGGCTTCTCTCTCTCTCCTTCTCTCTCTCTCTCCCTCTCAAAATAAATAAACTTTAAAAAAAAAAAAAGTCCACATGACCCAAAGCAATCGACAGATTTAAAGGGATCCCTGTCAAAACACCAACAGCATTTTTCACAGAACTAGAACAAACAATCCCAAAATCTCTAAGGAGCCACGAAAGATCTCTTGGGCACCTGGGTGGCTCAGTTTGTTACGCATCTGACTTGATTTTTCAGCTCAGGCTCTGTGTCCAGCTCTGTGCTGACAGCAAGGAGCTTGCTTGGGATTCTCTCCCTCTTTCTTTGCCCCTCCCCTGCTTACACAGAGCACGCACATATAAATAAAGAAATAAAGAAATAAATATTTAAATATTTAAATATTTAAATAGAGATATCAGGTTTTCTTAAATCAGGGCACAGCCACAAATGTTGTAAAAACTGATTTCAGAATCACTAAGAAAAACCACACAGAGGATACCACAAGACATCGGAGGCTAACCAAGAAACCAGTCTCTAATCGCTGTGCCCAAGTAGATTCTTCATTAGGTACTGGGGAGGGGAGGGCATGAGAGGCAGGTGAAAAGACAAGGTTTACTGTGATATTTTGGCCTGGGGTAAAAGCTGGCAGCAGATAGCAATAACGTGTGGATCAATGTATAATAAAAGGTTTCATAAAGTCCTTGAGCAGTTCAAAATTGTTAACCTTTAATAATGACCGTTGCTGGAGGATTTTTTAAGAGAATTTGCATATTTGCTGAAATATGCATTGTATTTCCTTCTCCACGTATCTGTAGGCTTCAATTCTATTAAACTGCTAATCTCAGGTCCCCAGTCCTCACGTGCCATCAGGATCTGAACTAAGAACGTGTTGGGCACCATCATGTGGGTCAGTTGCCGCCCCCTTTCTAAAAGCGCTTGTGCAAGACATTTACACATGGCTTCCTCGTTATTACAGCCTACATTTTTTATGGGCAAAAGCAACCACAGCACGTTTGAAGGTCTCATGAAATCAAAAGGAAGTTTGTGATTGCATGTAATTTGCATTTACTGCGCGCTCACAATCTAATCACTCCCAAATACAATAAACTTTAGATAATACGATTAAATACTTCCGCCATGGTTTTTTCAACCTTTGTATTGACTTTCCTAACATTTGGAATGGTTGCCTTGGTGAGGAGGCCTAGCAGGAAATAGATTTATAGCTGTACTACCTGGGTCAAATTTAACCAGCCACTCTCCACAGATGCTGAAAACTAAAAATGAAAACGTCTAGCCTAGGAAACTTATGTCCACGCAAAACCCTGCACATGGATGCTTGAGGCAGCTTGTTCATAATTGCCAAGACTTGGAGCAGCCAAAATGTCCTTTAGTAGGTGAATGGATAAATAAACTGTGGTATATCTAGACAATGGAACATTAAAAAGCAATGAGCTATCAAACCATGAAAAGACATGGAAGAAACTTCAATGCATATTATTAAGTAAAAGAAGCCAATCTGCAAAGGCGACATACTGTGTGATTCCAGCTACATCGCAGCCTGGAAAAGCCAAAACCATGGAGACAGTGAGAAGAAAATCAGTAATTGCCAGTGGTCAGTAGGAGAGTTTTTTAAAGTATGAAACTATAATGGTAGATACATGCCATTACACATTTATCATAGAATATACAACACCAAGAAGACATGTAGTGGAAACTATGGATTTTGGGTGATAATGATATGTCCATGCAGATTCATCAGTTGTGACAAATGTCCCACTCTGGTGGGACTGTGCACGTGTGTCTGCAGGGGGTATATGGGAAGTCTACTTTCTGCTCAGCTTTGTTGGGAATTTAAAACTGCTCTAAAAAATAAAATCTTTTGGGGGGTGCCTGGGTGGCTCAGTCGGTTAAGCATCCGACGTGGTCAGCTCAGGTCATGATCTCACGGTTCGTGAGTTCAAGCCCTGCGTTGGGCTCTGTGCTGACAGCTCGGAGCCTGGCGCCTGCTTCGGATTCTGTGTCTCCTTCTCTCTCTCTGCCTCTCCCCTGCTCATGCTCTGTCTCCCTCTCTGTCTCTCAAAAATAAATAAGCATTGAAAAACAAACAAATAAATAAATAAAATCTTTTAAAAAATTGTAGCTTAAATCATCACAATAAGTCTAGTTTTCTTCACAACCAAAGTTTTATAAGTAAGTGATTTAAGTCACTTTGTCCCTTTGTGTCTCAGTCCCACTGCGTCAGTGAGGAGAAACGACACAAGCAGAGTTCCCCTCCCTTATGCTACCCTGTTTCCTACCTTGTTCCACGAGCAAACAATGGCTCACTTAAATAATAGAAAATTAGTTATATGAGCTCTGTCTTACTAGTCAACTCAGTATCATTTCTTAAATTCTCCTTTGCTTTTTGATTCTGATTATCAAGGCTTGAAAAGTTAGAAACTTGGGAGTTGAAGAGCAAATTCTGCTTTCAAATACCTTCTTTAATGCAGCCGTGTTTGCAATGACATAGGCTAGCCACTAGAAGGCACTATACTCATAAATCAAGGACGCCAGACTTTTCCATAGCTCCAATCTGCTAAAGAACGACGGGCGGGGGGGGCTGGGGGGTTCAGTGGGCCAATGGTGGCTGAGCGTCTGATTCTTTGAGTTTGGCTCAGGTTGTGATCTCACAGGTCATGATCTCATAGGTTGTGAGATCGAGCCCTACATGGGGCCCTGCTTGGAGCCCCGTGGGGAGCCCACGCCCGATGGCACGAAGCCTGTTTAGAATTCTGTCTCTCCCTCTCTCTGTGTGTCTCTCCTGCTTGCTCGTGTGAGCGTGCTCGCTCTCTCTCTCTCTCTCTCTCTCTGTCTCAAAAATAAATAAATACATAAAAATAAATAAATAATTTTTTGAATAAGACATTTACCATTTACAGATTCTATGAATAATACTAATTAAGGGCTGTAATAGAGCAACTCTTGAAAGGAAAGGGTAGTGGAAAAGCCCTCAGGTGTCAAACAGTGCGAATCAGGGTTTCACAAAAAGGACAACAAAGTGTTTTTGAGTTAAAATGTGAGTCGTGAAGATTAAATTTGATTCAAAGTAATTTGTTGAATCTGTATATGCTTCTAACTGGAAGATACGTATTCACGCAGCCATTTCGTGAGTCTCTAAATACTCTAGCCATCTTCTAAAATTCTCACATTCCTAAGTAAACTCTCCGAACAATATCCTATCATGCCTCAACTCAAAATTTCCAAGGGATTTCCGTTTAAAATTTTTTTAAGTTTTTGTTTTTAATTAATTTATTTATTTTTGAGAAAGAGAGAGAAAGAGACTGCGGACCGCGGCTCAAGTTTCGATGTTACAGGTTCTATTGCCTTCTCAGCTCGCGCGCATTAATTCCTCAAGCTGGCATTTAGAGAGACTCATGTGACAAGGAACTGAGGACACCCTCAGGCCGACTGCCAGTGAGTAACCGAGGTCCTCAGTCCTACCGCTCACCAGGAACTAAATCCTGCCAGCAACCACTCAGTAAACTTGAGAGAGGACTCTTCCCAGTGGTAGATGAGACTCAGCCCTGGCTCAGTTGCAGCCTTGAAAAGGACCCTGAAGCAGAGGACCCAGATTCTGTGAAATAAGGGGAAGTGTGAAATAACACATACACGTTGTTCTGAACCACTAAGCTTTGGGGTCATTTGTTATGCTGTAATAGAGAACTAATACACTCCTAGGTTTTGGTTTTTTTACATACATTCTTAGATTTGCAACCACATTATCTTGCTTTCTCACACACCTGTCTTTTTCCTCCCCTCTTTCTCAACTTAATTACAGGTAACTTGAGCCTAAGGGTTTTGTTATAAGAGCCCTAACCTTAGTCTTTGTTCTTGAGTCACTGTTTTCTAATGAAGGGATCTCTGGGCTCTATACTCTTAGCTAGAGTCTAATCTGAAACTTCTTAATACATTTGGAAGTTTAACAACAGTGTGATGGCTATACCCTTGATCAGACCCTTGCCAAAAGGCAGGTTTTAGTATCTTCTCGCTCTAAGGTCTGCTGTTTTTTTGGGAGGGGTGTGGGGGGGGGGGGGGGTGAGGGGAAAGGACACAGGGAGAATGAGATTAAAGTAATTGTTTCTTTTAACCCTACAAGAGCCTGAATTCAGATACTCTCTATTCCCTTTTCTTTTCACTTGCAGGTAAGTTTTCTTTTATAAGCTATTTCAGACTGAAATCAACATGTACTGTTAATGTTCTGTACTTCAACCTCTTCCTCTGGAATAACCAGTTCTTCAGGTACATAATCTCCTTCTCAAGGTAATACCTGACAATGTTGCCAACTATTGCATCACTAAATACACGGGTAACTATTTTTCTAGGCTCTAATGGCAGTGTTCTCATTGCCCACTATCTGACCACTAAGATAAAGACACATAATTTAGATTTTTGTTACAACAGCACCAAACTTTTGGTTCCAAGTTCCTTTGAGACAACCTAGGTAGGCTTTGCTGTGATGACCAACAATCCCAGATTCTCATTGACTTGATACAAGAAAAATGTATCTCTTAGCCCTATTATATGTCCCACTTGGGGTTCAGCTGAGTCAGTCAAGGACCCAAGGGGACAGTCTCCATCTCAACACATACTTCCACAAACACTGCATCAGGGAAAAGGGAACACGATGAATTGAGCACTGGGTCTTAAAGCATCCACACAAACAACAATGAGCGAAAAGAAGCCAAGCTCCAAAAAGTATACGTTGGATTAGTCCATCTATATACAATACAGAAAAACCAATCTTTGGTGTTAAAAGTCTAGAAAACAATTATTTTTATTAAAGTGGCATATGTGTGGGGGGGGGGGTAGCCTGGGTGGCTCAGTTGGTTGGGCGTCTGACTTCAGCTCAGGTCATGATCTCACGGCCCATGAGTTTGAGACCCACATCGGGCTCTGTGCTGAGCGCTCAGAGCCTGGAGCCTGCTTCCGATTCTGTGTCTCCCTCTCTCTGGCCCTCCCCCGCTCACACTCTGTCTCACTTTCTCTCTCAAAAATAAGTAAACATTAAAAAAAATTTTTTTTAAGTGGCATATGGGGATGTGATACACAGAATAATGGTCCCCAAGAGGATGTGAACATCTTACTCCCTGAGACCTGTGAATATGTTACCTGATATGGCAAAAAAGGATTTTACAGGTGAAATTAAAGCCATGGGCCTTAAAAGAGGGAGGTTAATCCTCGATTATCTGAGTGAGCAAAAGAAATATCCTGGGCCCTTAAGAGTGGAAGAGGAAAGTAAATATTAGCCAAAGATGTGATAACAGGAAAGGTATAAACAATCTGAAGGCTAAAAAGGACTACATCAAAATAAAAAGCGTCTGCACAACAATGGAAACAATCAACAAAACTAAAAGACAACTTACTGAGAGATGATATTGGCAAATGGTATATCTGATAAAGGGTGAGTATCCAAAATCTATAAGGAACTTATCAAACTCCACACCTGAAAAACAAATAATCCAGTGAAGAAATGGGCAGAAGACATGAATAGACACTTTTGCAAAGATGACATCCGGACGGCCAACAGACACATGAAAAAATGCTCAACATCACTCATCAGCAGAGAAATGCAAAGCAAAACCACAAGGAGATGTCACCTTACACTGTCAGAATGGCTAAAATCAAAAACACAAGAGGGGCACCTGGGCGGCCCAGGCGGTTAAGCATCAGACTTGATTTTGGCCCAGGTCATGATCTCATGGTTCATGGGATAGAGCCCTGCACTGGGCTCTGTGCTGACAGCATGGAGCCTGCTTGGGATTCTCTCTGTCTCGCTTTCTCTCTCTCTCCCTCCCCTACTCACACTTTCTCTCTTTCTCTCTCAAAATAAATAAATAACCTTTAAACACACACACACACACACACACACACACACACACACAAGAAACAGATGCTGGTGACGACGTGGAGAAAAAGGAAACTTCTTGCACTGTTGGTGGGAATGCAAACTGATGCAGCCACTGTGGAAAGCAGTGTGGAGGTTCCTCAAAAAGTTAAAAATAGAACTACCCTGCAAGGGCAGCTGGCTGGCTCAGTGGGGGAGGTAAGACTCTTGATCTCAGGGTTCTGAGCAGAGGCCCCACGTTGGGTTTACTCGAAAGAAAAAACTAAAAAACATTAAAAAAAAAAAAAAAAAAAGAACCATCCTATAATCCAGTAATCACGCTATGGGATATTTAGCAAAAAAAATACAAAAACATTAATACAAAGGGATGCTTGTACCCCTATGTTTACAGTAGCATTATTTGCAATAGTCAAATTACGGAAGCAGTCCAAGTATCCATCAATAAATGAGTGGATTAAGATGTGGTATAAATATGGAGCGCCTGGGTGGCTCAGTCGGTTGAGTGTCTGACTTCGGCTCAGGTCATGATCTCACAACTTGTGAGTTTGAGTCCCGTGTCGAGCTCTGCTGACAGCTCAGAGCCTGGAGCCTGCTTCAGATTCTGTGTCTCCTTCTCTCTCTGCCCCTCCCTGATTTGTGCTCTGTCTCTATGAAAAATAAAAAAAAAAAGATGTGGTATAAATATATATGTGTGTGTGTGTGTGTGTGTGTGTGTGTGTGTGTGAACACACACACACACACACACATATATATATACAATGGAATATTAAAAAAATAATTTAAAGCATAAAAGCGACCCAACCCATGGTTGCAAGTTCTGGAGATGGAAAAAAAGGGAGCCAGGATTCAAGGAATGTAGGGGCCTATAGAAGCTGGAAATGGCCCTCAGCTGGCAACCAGCAAGGTTGGGCCCCGAACCCTATCACCATGAAGAAATGAATTTTGTCAACAACTGGAATAAGCAGGAAACCAGCCGTCTCCCAGACCCTTCGGAAAGGAATGCAGCCCTATTAACACTTTGGGTTTAGCCCAGGGGCGAGACCCGTGTCAGGCTTCTCACCTACAGACCTGCAAGAAAATAGGTTGGTGCTGTATGAAGGTGCTAAGATTGTGCTGCTCTACCACAGTGGCCAGAGAATTGGACCCAGCAAGCGAAGACAGGAAGGATGTGGAAGGGGGCCTGAGAGGGGCGGCTGAGATGCTCTGAGCACCCATTTCTTGCTCCAGTTACCTGAATATGTTCCCTTTGTGGAAATTCACTAGCTGGACACTTATAATCTGGGAGGTTTTCTGCACACAATAAAAAGTCTACCCTAAAACAAGCCAATGTAAGGATCTGTTCATTGAGATCAACGCTCTAGGTATGGGGGAGTCATTTCTCTTGGGGCTTCTTAGAAGCACACAGAACTCCTCCCAGAATTTCTCACTTGACAGGCAGTAGGTAGCCTCCTGCTGCTTTGAAGTTCACCCCTAGGGGGGCATCAGTACCCTCAAACTTGTCGGCTGTGTGTGGGCTAAGGAGGTTCCTTAGTAATCTGACGTGGGCCAAGGTGATACAGTGTGGCCATCTGCTCATAAACATGCAAAAAAATAACCTGAACAGAGTATTTGCAAAGTGAGTTAGCAACACATGAAAAAGGATAATATACCACGTCCAAATTGGGTGTGGTCCAGAAACGCCCCCATAGCTTCGTATTTGAAATCAATCCATATAACTTATGCCATCAACAGAATAAAGAATAAAAATCAAATGACCATCTAAATAGGTTCCTGAAAAAATGCTTGATAAAATTCAACATCAATTCCCGACTTAAGAAAAAAAAGGGGGGTGCTTGGGTGGCTCTGTCGGTTAAGCGACCGACCCCGGGTCAGACTCTGTGCTGACAGCTCGGAGCCTGGAGCCTGCTTCGGATTCTGTGCCTCCCCCTCTCTCTCTGCCCCTCCCCAGCTCATGCTCGTACTCTGTCTCTGTCAAAAATAAATAAACTTAAAAAAAAGAAAAACAAAAAAGAAACTTAGCAAACTACACATAGAAAGAAAAGTCCCTATTTTGACAAAAACAAACAAATGAAAACTTTAAATCAAACAATGTACCTCATGCTAAAGTGTTGCTGTCTGAAATTGGGAATGATGGGAGGTCCTAACTGATTCAATATGTCAAGGAAATAAATTAACATGAATGTTAAGTAATAATAATAATTAGAGAGACAGAGAGATACACAGAGAAAGAGACAAATACAGAGACGAAGAAAGAGAATCCAAAAGAATCTACATATAATCTTTTGCAAAGTCACTGAATTTAAAGCCGTTGTGCAAAAATCAAGCCTGTGTTTTGTTTATAACAGCAATGACTGCGTGAATAAAATTATACGCACACAAAAAGGCTACAGCCTTTGAAAGAATACACTTCGAATATGTAAAAATAGGGGCACCTGGGTGGCTCCCTCTGTCAAGCCTCCACCTCTTGATTTCAGCTCAGGTCACGACTTGAGGGTTGGGAGATGGAGTGCGGCACTGGGCTCCAGGCTGGGCATAGGGAGCCTGCTATGATTCCCTCTCTCTCTCCCTTTCCTTCTGCCCTTCCCTAGCTTGTGCTCCAGCACACGCTCTCTCACTCTCAAAAAAAACAAACAAAACAAAACAAAAAACAAGAAAACCCCACTAAAAACAAACCTAATAAAAACGTACAAAACCTCCACACACAAAAAGTAGAAAACATAACTGAGAGGAATTTAAAAAACTTAATAAATGGGAAGGAGACGTAATGGATCGTAGCCAAGATGTGAAAAAGTCGGGGCAGCTGGGGGGCTCAGTTGGTCGAGCATCCAACTTCGGCTCACGTCACCATCTCACAGTGCGCAAGTTCCAGCCCCACATCAGGCTCTGCTGTCAGCTCACAGCCCGCTTTGGATCCTCTGCCCCATCTCTCTGTCTTGCACTCTCTCTCTCTCTTTCTCAAAAACAAATAAACCTTAAAAATATGCATGTTTGAAAAAGTCAGCGTGATAAAGACCACCACCAAATGTATGTATAGGATCCACAGCAACCTCAAGTAAAATCCTCATAGGGTGTGTGAGTGTGCGTGTGCGTGTGCGTGCGTGTGTGTGTGTGTGTAAGTTTAAAAGCCAGTTCTAAGATTTATGGGAATATAAAAGACAAAAATAGATAAGAAAATATAGGAGAAGGAGATAGTTGGAAGACTAACACTATCTGGATAGAGATTTGTTATACAGATGTTAACAACTATGACACTGTGGTACCAGTACAAGGATGGACAAATAAGGACTAGAGATTCCAGAAACAGACCGATGTTCTCTTTGGACATTTGATCTCTGATGGGAGGCACTATGAAAAGTTGAGAGAGGACAATCTTTTCATTAAAGGGTTGTGGTTGAGTTATATATTAATAAGTGGGGGGGGGGGGATGAAACTTGATTCCTACTCAAATAATATGCACAAACATCATTCTTGGTGAATTACACATCTAATGTAAAAAGTAAAACAGGGGCGCCTGGGTGACACCGTCGGCTAAGCGTTTGAATTCTGCTCAGGTCATGATCTCACAGTTTGTAAGTTTGAGCCCCACCGTGGGCTCTGTGCTGATAGCTTAGATCCTGGAGCCTGCTTTGGATTCTATCTCCCTCTCTCTCTGTCCCTCTCCTGCTTATGCTGTCTCTCTCCCTGTCAAAAATAAATAAACATTTGAAAAAAGAAACAGCAAAACAGTAAAAGTTTTTAGAATACAACAGAGGAGAATATCTTCATGACTTTGAGCAGGAAATAATTTCTTAAAGGATACAAAAGGTACTAACAACTAAG
The DNA here is from genome assembly GCF_028018385.1 of Neofelis nebulosa. Lineage (NCBI taxonomy): Eukaryota > Metazoa > Chordata > Mammalia > Carnivora > Felidae > Neofelis > Neofelis nebulosa. The sequence continues at coordinate 278,879 of NC_080794.1, read as the reverse complement.
GAAAACATTTAAAACTGGGAATAAATGAAAATTAGGAATATCTGAACATCAAAAGACAGCATTAATTAAAAAATGAGGGAGAGGGGCGCCTGGGTGGCGCAGTCGGTTAAGCGTCCGACTTCAGCCAGGTCACGATCTCGCGGTCCGTGAGTTCGAGCCCCGCGTCAGGCTCTGGGCTGATGGCTCAGAGCCTGGAGCCTGTTTCCGATTCTGTGTCTCCCTCTCTCTCTGCCCCTCCCCCGTTCATGCTCTGTCTCTCTCTGTCCCAAAAATAAATTAAAAAAAAATAATAATAAATAAATAAATAAATAAAAAATGAGGGAGAATATTTTGAATTACGTATTTGACAAATGAAAAATCATATTGAAATGAAGGCCTCAGTAAATTTAAATGAATGAATGAATGAATGAATGAATGAATAAAAGAAATGAACGCCCCAGATTTCCTGCTCTGTTTTCTAAAACATTTAGCGTATGTGGGGAGCCTGGGTGGCTAAGTTGGTTGAGCATCCAGCTCTGCCTCAGGTCATGATCTCACGGTTCTTGGGTTCGAGCCCCGTGTCAGGCAGGCTCTGTGCTGACAGCTCAGAGCCTGGAGCCTGCTTCGGATTCCGTGTCTCCTTCGCTCTCTGCCCCTCCCCCACTCGCACTCGCACTCTGTCTCTCAAAAAAGTAGATGTAAAAAAAAAAATTTTTAAAAACACATTTAGTGTATGTGAGTGCAGTCATTTTCAACCATTTAAGGACTTTTTTAAATGTATGCATAGGCACACGTGAGTGTTCACTTATATATGACCGCACCCACATGATTGTTGTCTTGCCTTTGGTATACATTCCTTGAAAAGAATTTACAAGGACAGAATTCAGTTTTATTATGAAATAAATTTGTATTTAATCACAAAATATAAATTCTTTGGAGAAATGGAAACTAATATATGTCAAGTCTTAGGGAGACGACGCCTTGGTTTCCTAGGGTCCCCTGGCAGTAATCACTATGTGAAAGTTGAAAATGTCAAGTTTAAAGTGCCTTTTTCTGTCTATCCTTCTCCCTTGGTTGACATATTTTTAAATTCACATTTTCTTTTTTTTTTTTTTCAACGTTTTTTATTTATTTTTGGGACAGAGAGAGACAGAGCATGAACGGGGGAGGGGCAGAGAGAGAGGGAGACACAGAATCGGAAACAGGCTCCAGGCTCCGAGCCATCAGCCCAGAGCCTGACGCGGGGCTCGAACTCACGGACCGCGAGATCGTGACCTGGCTGAAGTCGGACGCTTAACCGACTGCGCCACCCAGGCGCCCCTAAATTCACATTTTCACATCGAACAATAAGAATAATATGTACACGTCTTTGTTTCCTAAAAAAGAGATGGTAAGTCATCTATGCTGAGGATGGAGAAGAGGATCTCAACCAGGCGAGCCATCATAGAACGTTCCAGAAAAACGTGGAACTGGCCTGTAAGTGGCAATTCTTACTGCCTTGTGAGCCAGTTGTTACATCAGCTTTTTTTTTTTTCTAACATTGGACCCATCTTAGAGGAAAGACTGTAGGAGATGAGAGCTCATGCTCTCTCGTTCATGATTTTTCCAAGCAATGACGTTTTTGAGAGGCATACTGAAGGCGTTAATATTTAGTAAAAGAAATCTCTCCTTCCTCGTAATCAGCCTTGTCCCCACCCTCTTCCAAACTACTGGGCTAAGGCTGCATCACAGCTGTGCAAAAATCCTGTAAAGAGACAGATGTGCTTTGACCAGCAGTCTCTATTCCCAGCGGGAAGTTCTCCCCAACTTTGTCAGAAGGGCCGATTTACACTTTGCTGAATTCTTGCAGGAAAGTTTTTGTTCTGCTTATTTGTTAGCACTCTGGAGAGTGCTAAGGGGAGAGACCACACCTTAGTCCAGTTCTATTGAGGATGGGGGTGGGTGCGGGGGTGGGGAGGGGGGAGGAAATGGTGGTAATGATGGATGGCTGGGCCAATTTTTGACAAAGATGTTTACTCGGGTTTTTTTTTTTTTTCAAACCAGTAAAATAAAATTTTATTTTGCAGTTATTTCCAAAGTTACAGAGAAATGGATCAGATGTCCCAATTAGTCGCACTGATTGCAGAAAATGTTCATAACCACTTCACAGGAGTTGTAGTTTCCCCTAAATTGACAGAATACTTGGAATGGACACATCGCGTCTCAACAGTTTAATCCGTAAGTGTAAAGGATTAACAGCCAGAGGCCGACTGAAGTGTCTAGTATTCTCCTGAAACAGGACCCTGGCTGCACTGTCGCTCTCCGGTCCCCTCCTTCACCCGTCAGGCTGCCCCGAGGTGCTGGGAAAGGCCTAACAACACAGGGGAGTTCAGACCCCGTGGTGTCACAGGTGCAGGCCCCCAGACTGAGTGGTTACCAAAGCAAGAACCCAGATGAACAGAATCTTTCACTGACAAATATTGAAGTGATAGAGAGAGTCTTAAGAAATGAGAAGAACGTAGGACAAGTTCTGAACGGAAGTGCTGGCGGCCCCTCCTCCGGGGAGCCCCTCGTGCCTAATGGCCTTTGCCGACAGCCTCAAGGGGCTCCCGTGGCCAACAGCGGTCATGACCAAAGACGCCTGTGCAAACTGGCCGTAGTCCCCGCAGACGGCGGCAGTGAGGCCCCGTCCTGGCAGACGGGGCAGAGAACCCCAAGAGAGAAATCAGGCTGATCTGTTCGGGACGATTCCCCTTTCCATCCTGGGCCGGAAGTACAGACCGAAACGCCCCATTTTAGACACTAAAGACGTGCGCGCTTTTTCACCTTCCTCCCGGAGGAGGAACAGCGGCACCGGCACCGCAGTGCAGCCTGTGGAGGGAAGACAGGGAAGGAGCCGCGTCCGTGGCGGCACCCGGGCGAACCAGGCTGGGGACCCAGGGAGCAGGTCCTCCAGGCAGCCCTCGGTAGCCGGAGATCTTGTCCAGAGGCACGAACCCCGTGTCCCCGAGGGCCCTGAGCGCCCCTCGGCCACCAGGCCGAACCACCAGGTGGCTGATGCTGCTGTCGTTGCGAGAGAGGTGGAGCCAGACTTCCGGGGGGAACGGCAGCGCCCGGCACACGATGTAGCGGATGACGCTGGCATGGCAGCTGAAGATCACATAACTGTCCTCCCGCTGCTTGGCGTCTGCCCGGTGGATGTAGTTCCGGAAGGTGGCCTCGATCCGGGCCCCGTCTTCGTAATACTGCACAGCCTCGGGCTTCCAGTGGGACACGGGTGGGTCGGGCTCGATGGGGGCGCCTTCCCTCCGCAGGTCTGTGCTGACCTTGGAGACGCCTGGCAGGTGTTTGCTGACGACAGCAGTGGTTTCGATGGTCCGGGTCATGAACGAATGGACAATTTTATTAAAGTTCAAGCCCAAGCTGGCAAGTCGCAGCCCCGTCGGTTCAGCCTGTTCACGACCCAGGGGCGTCAGCGTGCGGTCCTTTTCCTGGGAAGCATCCACGTGGTTCTGGGAGTGCCTGGTGAGGAATATGTGTCGCCTGGCCTTGGCTTTGTCGTGGTCCAGCCTGGAGGCCAGTTCTTCTTCTCCAGATTCCGGGTTCCTCTTCCGCAGGTTCGCCAAGGACAGCGGTTCTTGCCTGTCCCAGTTGGAGTCCCAGACGCCCGGCCCAGGGCCCGCGGACCCCGCCCACACCGGCACCTGGACCACACGCGGCTCCGCGTCCCTGCCCACGCGGGGCTTTCCCACCGCCACAGCCGAGGAGAGCAGCGCGGCCGAGCCTCTGGCCAGGCAGCGGGCCGCCAGCTGCAGCACCTGTAGGAATGCCAGGCCCGCGCCTTTCCCACACCGGCTCAGGGCAGACGCTCCTTTTCAGGTTTTAATTTCAACATCGCTTTCTAGGGCGCCCTGGGTGGCTCAGTCGGTTGAGCGTCCGTCTTCGTCTCAGGCCATGATCTCGCGGCTCGTCAGTTCGAGCCCCAGGTCGGGCTCTGTGATGACAGCTCAGAGCCTGGAGCCTGCCTCAGATTCTGTGTCTCCCTCTCTCTCTGCTCCTCCCCCACTCACACTCTGCCTCTCTGTCTCACAAATAAATAAAAACATTAAAAAAAACAAACATCACTGTCTTCAGAAGGCCTTCCCTTACCCCCCCAGCTAAATCAGCCCCACTCACTCTCTACCACGTGACCTTATCTTATCTTTGTCATTGCCCTTATCAATACCTGCCATTGACTTATTTACTCATTCCGCCCAGCAAGATCCTTGTCTACCTCCATTGCCAAGACCAGTGCCAGGCCCCAGAAGGGGCTCATGTTTGACCCGCCGACTGCTCTGTGCTAGTGGATGGTTTTCCAAAGCCAGTAGTTACATGAATTTCATGCTCACATTCTGGTGGTGTTTAAGTACACATCTCAGTACCCTTATGATTTTCCATTTTAAGGACACAAAAGCATGAATCACATTCTTTTTCTTGTTTTTAATTTTATAGAGAGCGCATGCATGAGCGAAGCAGGTAGAGAGAGAAAGAGACAGAATCTTAAGCAGACTCCACAGTCAGCATGGGGCCCGATGTGGGGCTCAATCCCACAATCCTGAGATCGTGACCCGAGCTGAGATCAGGGGTTGGATACTCAACCAACTGAGCCACCCAGGCGCCCGAAGAGTGAATCACTTTCCTTAGGCACCACCGTGACTTGGGGAGAATTCTGGATAGAAACGCATTTCACGATTAAGAGGTCAAAACGTCTTTAATTTTTAGGAAATGACCCCCGTCTGCCCTGAACCGTCATGCCATTATCACCGGCTTCAGAAAAAGCATCTGCAAGGCAAACATGAAAAAGTATAAGTCTAGGAACTGGAAGATCAAATCTAAGCTAAAATTGTGCTCAAACAAGGCAAGGCCTTTTAGTTCTACCCTAATAGTACCTTCTCACAAGTTCCAAAGTTCGGAATCAGAGACATGGCCTCACAAAAGCTGGTGGACAACCTCAGTCTCTCAGTACACTGCCTGGATCCTTGTGCTGGCTCTCGGAAAAAAAGTTAGGAGGTGACACCTTTCATTTTTCAAGGTCAACATTTTGTCTTTAAGAAAGCACAGAGGCTTTTCTGCAACAAACACAGACCACTAAGACTTTCTGGGCTGAGATGCTGTCCCTGGCCCTGCTTTGTCTGAGTCACCCAGGGCAGCACCCCAACGGCCAAGGACAAGTGGAGGGAGGAAGCTGCTCGTCCCACTCCAGCTGTGAACCACCAGTGAGAGCCACTCAGCAGGTCTTCAAGGACCTAGGACCCTACTAGGTGGGGACAGCAAAGGTTGGGGGGCCGCGGGTGTTGTGGTTATGCTCTCAGAGACTCAAGTCCGTTGTGTTACCTGACGCGTATTTTTCCCCCAAGGGCTGGTGAAACCTAGAGGAAATACCCGTTGCCTCCCTAGTCCCGGCTGTTTATTTCCACACAGAGATGTCACTGCTCTGCCTATGCCCTCCAGGATTTCCCACCCAGAGGTCTGACACAACCAACCATCAAGGTGCAGTCTCCTTACCAATCTGCCCTGGCCACCGTCACTGCTCGCCATACCTGATGCCCAGACTGGCCCAGGTTTCCAGGTTCCCTGACTTTCTCTTGTTTGGCAATAGGACAGAAGAGCAGAAGAAGAGAAAGGTGACCCTGTGTGGGTGGCTTCCAGGCCTAGGATTAAGCTGAGACCAAGAGCAGGGAAGTCAAGGCTAGTCAGATCAGAAATGAACAAGCCAGGGGCACATGAGCCAGCTTTCTCGAAATAAATAACTTTAAAAAATATAATTTAAAAAAAACTGAATCTCTGGAATCAGGATGTATCTCTGAAATCGGGATGTGTCTCGCCATAAATGATGTGTTTGGCATTCCATCATTTAAATGGTCTTAGTTTTAGGTGATACAATAAAGTCATGGTAAGTGAAGTGAGACTCAGCTTTCCCAGCACGCCGGAGGGTGGATTTAGAAAAGGTTACAGAGGATGGGTTTCCAGAAAGTTCCTCCAGCTTCGCACCACAGCACCTTCTCCACAGGCAGTGAGCCATGGCTACGCTCTCCCTACCAAGGGTGGGGGGGTGTAGCTTCCCAATCTTTTCAGGAGCTTTCCCCATGTGATCTGACACCAGCCCCCGCGGGCAGATGGCGGGGCGAGACTAAAGACAGAGGCAGGCCACTCCGTGGTGGCGAGAAGCAATTTTAATAAGACCAAAGGGAACTTAGGAGGTTTGTCTTGGGCTCAGCAAGAGAAATGAATCCTTGCACCTGTCCTCCAAATCTTAAAAGTTTACAAAGAGGCTCTGACTGGGCTCAGTCACATGTACTGTGCCGGCATTTTCAGCATCTCAAGGCTGTCCTCGGAGCAGCCTCTGGGAACAGAAAGGACAAACGGAACCCACATTTCAAGAACAGGAGAGGGGGCTCCTGAGTTCTGGGGTCCAGCTCAAGTCACATTTCCCAACTGGTGGGGAGGCCTTCCTTGGGCGCCCTCTCTCGGCATTAGTGGTGGAGGCTGCACCTTATATCTGCTATTTCTATATTCTTCACAGTTCCCTTTCCTTCTTATTAGTCTCGGGTAAGGGGTGGGTGTGGGAAGGCCACTGTAGTTCTTTTTTTTTTTTAATTTTTTTTAATGTTTATTTATTTTTGAGAGAGAGAGACAAAGCGTGAGTGGGACAGGGGCAGAGAGAGAGAGAGACACAGAATCCAAAGCAAGCTCCGGGCTCTGAGCTGTCAGCAAAGAGCCCAACGTGGGGCTCAAGCCCACGAACCAGGAGATCGTGACCTGAGCTGAAGTGGGAGACTTGACCAACTGAGCCACTCAGGCACCCTGGATGGGGGGGACAAAAGCTTTATAATGAAAGAAGAGCGACACAGCCATGAGGCAGGAACAAGAAAGGGTATTGCTGTTGTAATAATTTGTTACATAGGTATCCAAAGACCACATCCAGAAAACTTGCTTCTGGTAATTAAAAGCAAGCCAAGAGCCAGATTCAACACAAGCACCTTTGCCTCGACCCATAAAATCTGTGTATGTTCACGAGCATCCCTTATTCAACGTACAGACAGACAGAGGTGTGTTACATGTTTACTTGTATGTGTTGAGGGCACTGTAGGGGTGAGGACCACAGTGAGAATCAAACACTCCAGTGTCTCACTTTAGCATGGCTTCTAACCACTTGGAGGGCTTGTTAAACTCAGAGCAGGGGACTCTACCCACAGAGTTTCAGAGTTAGGAGGTCTGGGGTGTGGCCTCAAAACTGCAGTTCTAGAAAGTTCCTAGGTGACACTAACCTCCACTTTGAGAATCCCTGGCTTATCATCATATGATGAGCTCACCAGCAGAAAGCAGGGACCAGGGTCGTGATGGCCTTTGGGGACTCAGGCCAGACAGTATGAGTACAGATCCCAGTTCTGGTGCAATTACCTTAGGAAATGTGTTCACTTTTCTTTATCTTAGTTTCCTCAACTGTAAAATGGGGATGATGGTACCTAAATCCTGGGATCCATAGAGGAATTAAATGAGTTAAAACATGCAAGGTGTTTAGACCACGCCTGGCACACAGCAAGCACTTTGTAATTGTGTTTCACTGAAAAAGTACAGGTCCCGGCGTCAGACAAATGGCTTAAACTTAGTACCTTGTGAAAGTCACTTCACCATTCTGAGCTTCAGTTTTTTCACTTGTAAAACAAGGATGAAAATAACACCTATCTTACAGGCTTTTCATGAAGATTAAAAAAGCTAGTACACTGGTTATGAAATCTTGACAATTGAGCCTACCATCAACTTTCAGCTCCTCTCAATGGGGTTTCCTTCTGGTGAAGGGTGTTGACTCTGTGGGGTGATGCTGCCCTCTGCTGGATCAGTGTGCATTTCTAGAAATTAAGTTGGTGTTCTCCATTCACCAAGCAAAAAAGCTAACAATCTTCAACCAGTTTATATTCTCTGAACACATTTCTTTGGCTGCCATGATCAAACATAGTTGAATTAAATCACCGTCAGCGAATGGTTTCCTCACTGGGCAAAATAACAAGCCGCTTGGCAACTTACTGAGGTTGCAGCCTCATTTCCAACTTTTATTTTTATGAAGACACAATGGGCTGTGTTGTGATATCCTGTTTAAGTTTCCTACTTTTCAGGGCGCCTGGGTGGCTTGGTCAGTTAGCATCCGACTCTTGCCTTCGACTCAGGTCATGATCTCCCTGTTTGGGAGTTCAAGCCCCGCATAGCGCTCTAGGCTGCCAGTGTGGGGCCTGCTTGGGATTCTCTCTCTCCTCTCTCTGCCCTGCCCCCTCTCAAAATAAGTAAATTTTAACAAATAAAAAAAAATTTTTTTAAATCACTGGTATAATTTTAAAAATGAAATAAAATTTCTGCCTTTCATGATTGTTGCTTTCTTGTGAATTGGGAATATTGGGACGACTGCCTAGTCTGGTAATGCACACGAACACTGTATTCTTTCAGGGTCGCTGTGGTAGGCACTTGAAACAGTGTAGCGTTATCACCTGGTCGCTGGGATTCGTCATGTGCCAAAACAGCCAGACGATACACACATGAGCAAGTGTCCCTCTGTGTGCAGATGAAGCTTTATTTATTAATGATGGAATATGAATCTCTCTTAATTTTCACATGTTATAAAATATTATTCTTTGATTTTTCTCAGTCACTTGTAAGAGTAAAAACCATATGCAAAAACAGGAGCTGGCCAGTTTGCGTCTGCAATCTGTACTCTGCAGACCCCCGGTCTAGAATCCTCCGCCAGCGTCCATCCACATGCTGAGGGGACCAGACTGGTGAATTAAGCAGACATAATGCCTGCCTTCTTCAGACCCCTTAGGATGCCACTAATCTCTGCCATTCTGCTAGATGCAACATTTACTCTCTTGGCCAGGGGTATACTTTTGCGCTTCCACTTGACTTTCCTTTCTATGGTGAATTTCACCATAGATCCAATATGTATTGAGGATTTTTGCATCAAGGTTTATAAGGGATATCGGTCTGTAGTTTCTTTTCTTGTAGTGTCTTTGTCTGGCTCTGGTATCGGGATGCTGGACTCATAGAATGAGTTAGGAAGTGTTTCCTTGTCTTCCATTTTTTGGGACGAGTTGGAAAACGATTGGTGTCAGTTCCTGTCTAAACATTTGGTAGAATTCACCTGTGAAGCCATCAGATTCAGAGCTTTCCTTTGTCGGGAAGAAACACAAACATTCAGTCTATAACAAGATCTTCAAGTCCTAACAGTCTAATTTAAATGTATACAGCCTCACTTCGACAACATATAAGAACCCTTTTCTTATTCAAGTCTGTCTCCCTCCCCTTTCAGGTATTAATGTCACAAAGTTACATCGTTATGTATTATGTGTCCCCAAACAGACTAACGATACTTTCTCACGCATTCGTCTCTTAAATCTCATAGAAAAAGTGCAGAATTACCAAATCAAAGTAACAATAATACTAGCTTTTATAAGTGCCCACATATTTAACTTTGCTTCTCCATATGGCTTCAAGCTACTACTGTCTAGTTACTAATTACTAAAGTCTAGTGTCCTTTAATTTATTTTATGTATTTATGTATGTATGTACGTATTTGTTTGTTTATTTATTTTTAGAAAGAAAGATGGTTGGAGAGGGGGCAGAGGGAGAGAGAGAGAGGGAGAGACAGAGAGGGAGAGAGAGAGACAGAGACAGAGACAGAGACAGAGAGAATCTTAAGCAGGCTCCACACTCAGTGGGGAGTCTGGCATGGGGCTTTATCCCACAACCCTGGAATCATGACCTGAGTTGAAATCAAGAGTGGGATACTCGACCGACAGAGCCACCCAAGTGTTCCTCCTTTCACCTCAATCTGGATGACTTCCTTTAGCATTTCTCACAGGGCAGGCTTTTGTTTATCTGGGAATGTCTTCATTTCTCCCTCGTTTTTGAAGGATAGTTTGCAGGATATAGGATTCTTGGTTGACATTCACTTTTCCTTCTGGCCTCTAAGGTTTCTTATGAGAAATGTGCTGATAATCCTATTGAGGGAAATATGATTAACATTTAATATTAAATAAAAGCTTTAATAAAGCTTTAATAATGCTTCCACTTAGCTTTATTAAGGTATTAATAACGTACCTTATTTTGTCTTATGCAACAGAACATTTCTTATAGTATCATGATGTCCATTGAGTTATAGCATCATTTTGAGACCGATCATTCGTAATTAAAAAAAAAAAAAATGGGGGCGCCTGGGTGGCTCAGTCGGTTAAGCGTCCGACTTCGGCTCAGGTCACCATCTCGCGGTCCGTGAGTTCGAGCCCCACGTCGGGCTCTGGGTTGATGGCTCAGAGCCTGGAGCCTGCTTCCGATTCTGTGTCTCCCTCTCTCTCTGCCCCTCCCCCCTTCACGCTCTGTCTCTCTCTGTCTCAAAAATAAATAAACTTAAAAAAAAATAAAATTAAAAAAAATGAATTGAATATTTTAAGGTTAGTCATTGGGGTTCTTTAAAAGCCAAACAATATTATAGATTTTCAAACTGGAAGTGAAAACAAGCTACTGAAACATCATACAGATTTTAATTTCTAATAAGGGAAATAACAATTGCCAATAACCCACGTAGACAGAAAGCTCTTTGGAGTCCTTATTTGTGAACCCAAAAAGTAAGAATAGCAATGGAAATAATCTCCAGCTGTGACTGGTCCATTTCTTGCTAATGACTTCATAAAGAGCCTGTAAAAGTAAAACAAAACACACTCTTGTATGTCTCCTGTACTCTCAATACTCTACTACAACACTATTTCACTTCTGACATCAGACATGGGGAAGTTTGCACACATCAAGCAATTCTGTGACACTCTCTGGGTGTCCTATAATCTAACTCAGTTCTGACCCTATCTACCTGATGTTATCAGATCCCACATATTAAGGACCTAGTCTCACATGGGGCACCTGGACGGCTCCATTGGTTGAGCTTCCGGCTTCAGCTCAGGTCATGATCTCGTGATTTGTGAGTTCAAGCCCTGCAGTGGGCTCTGTGCTGACAGCTGGAGCCTGCTTCCGATTCTCTCTCTCTCTCTCTGCCACTCACCCACTTGTGCTCTCTCTCTCTCTCTCTTGCTCGCTCTCTCTCTTTCTGTCTTGGAAATAATAAATGAATAAACCTAAAGAAAAAAATAAAGGACTTAGTTCTATAAATTGTGCCTGCCCCTTCAGATGCCCACAGCAAGTCCAAGGTTGTTGTTTCCATGGTGCTTCTGACTGATTGGCTATAGATTGGAGGTTCCCACAAACCCCCCGTCTTTTGGTTCAATTCATTTGCTAGAGCAGGTCACAGAATTCTGGAAATCACAGTTTACTTACTAGATTGCCAGTTTATTATAAAAGGATATTGTTACTGGTCGAACTGGGGAGAATCCAGGTTCTGGGGCCTCCACCCAACTGGACCTCAAGAACCTGAAGTTTCTTGGTCTTGTCATGAGAATGAATTCAAGGACAGACAAGCGGCACAGCGCATAAGTGACACAAGTGGGAAAGTTCATTACAACAAAAGGTACACTCTTGAGAGATGAGAGCGGAGAACGTAAGAGACAGAACTGCGTCCCGAGGTTTGGGTTTCTATCTTGGATCAGCAGTTGTTAACTAGGGGCAGAATATGCATTACTTGGGGCCCGTAGCAGGGTTTCACGCTTCTTTCTTCCCATTTTAGTCAGAGGGCTCCTGTCACGGCGCCTGCCATCTTGACCTGTCTTCTCGGGAAGTACTGCCAGCACAGGTCTCTGACCTTGCCTATAGCCAACCGGGACCTCCTCATTGCTGACCTTCAGGTATTAGGTGTTAGTTGCCTACTCCAACAATATTACTCGGGAATAGCCAGACGGAAAAGACGCAGCGGGCAAGGTATGGGGGGGAAAGACCCAGAGCGTCCCGTGCCACTCTCCCCAAATCTCCACAAGTTCACCAGCCCTAAAGCTCTCCAAACCCCATCCTGCTGGGGTTCCGTGAAGGCTCCATTACATAGGCATGACCGATTAAATCATTGGCCATTGTGGGTCGAACTCAACTCCCAGCCCCGCTGCCTTCCCCACCCCTCTGATCCTGATGCCGTTCCCATGGCAACCAGCCCCTATCCCTTGGGGCTTTTCCCCAAAGCCATCTTATCAATATATATTCTGGTGTCATTGAAAGGGACATCTTATGAATAATAAAAGACCACTTTATTGCTTTCCTCACTTAGGAAATTTCAAGAGTTTTAGGAGCTCCATGACGGGCGTTGGATACGAGAGGGAAAAGATAGGATGAAATAGGCAGAGAGGGAAAGGTTAGGACTTGAGGTCCCTGGGTGGGAAAAAAAAACACGTATTTTGGAGCGATGCTGGGAGTGTTTGACCATAGCAAACCCCCTAGGGCATAAGATCCCTCTCCAGAATGTAACAGATACCACCTAGGCTCCCTCAGGAATTTAACAGTCAAACTACCTAACTAAAAAAAGTAAACCATAAGACTTGTGTTATAGGAAGGACAGTATGATCAGCCTGACTCCTCCCACAATGGGGTTGAGCCAATCAGGAATGGGCAACCTGGCACCTAGAGTTATCCAGCCAGTAAGGATAGAACCTGAGAAGGAACAGGGGGGAAGGGAAGGGAGGGCTGGCCAGAACCTTAGAAAACGAGGACCCTTGCCTATAGTGGCTGGTGTTCACTTTCAAATGCCCCCTCTCTGTAAAGACAGCTTTCATACTACTCTAATAGACTTTTGCCTGCTACTCATTTTGTGCCCATCTCTTCATTCTTCCACACAGCAAGAAAACAAATCCCGGGTACTGAGGCGAGAACCCTGCAACAAGGACAGAGGAAGACCAAATTGCATATTTCTCATTATAAATCACAGTATCACACAGCCATTGTTAGGGGATGCCAAGCACCCTTGTAAGACCATGGCCGGACCTAAGTTTTTGGTCAATGTAGCTCAGAAAGCTGCTTTTTGTAACCTGAGGGAATCTGACCACAATTAGTTTTACCCTTTTTGGGTTTTTTATCTATTTTTTTTCTCTACTCTTTACCCTGCCCCCTCACTTTTCTTTTTTCTTTATTCTGTCCCTTTATCTTCTTCTCATTTTTCTTTCTTTTTTCAATTTTAATTTTGTATTCAGTTTTAATGTTTTTTCATTTTTGAGAGAGAGAGAGACAGACAGACACAGCACGAGCCGGGGAGGGGCAGAGAGAGAGGGAGCCACAGGCTCCCAAGCAGGCTCCAGACTCTGAGCTGTCAGAGCCTAATGCGGGGCTCAAACCCATGAACTGTGAATCATGACCCGAGCTGAAGTCAAGCACTCAACCGACTGAGCCACCCAGGCGCCCCTGTTTCTTTCTTTCTTTCTTTCTTTCTTTCTTTCTTTCTTTCTTTCTTTTAAAATTTATTTATTTATTTTGAGAGAGACACAGAGAGTGAGTGGGGCAGGGGCAGAGACAGGGAGAGACAGAATCCCAAGCAGGAACTGGAACTCACAAACCATGAGATCGTGACCTGAGACAAAACCAAGAGTTGGATGCTTAAGGCACTGAGCCACCCAGGTGCCCCTCTCATTTTTCTTTCTAAATAAATCTGGAGCTAATATCTTTCAGGGACATTTTGTTTTTTCCCCCACACTTGTTCACTACCCTCCCCCCACACACACACACACGCTCTCTCCCAAAGATAAAGCTGGTTTGAAATATGCTAAACTGATTCTCTCCCTGATAATATCTGCAGATTTGAGTGAAATAACCTAGAAAACAGGCCATCTCGTTGAATGTGATGTAACTTGGGTAGAAATTAATTTAAAAAAACCTCATATAGAGACACCCATGTGGCTCAGTGGGCTAAGCCTCTGACTTCAGCTTAGGTCATGATCAAACAGCTTGTGGGTTTTAGCCCCGCATTGGGCTCTGCACTGACAGCGTGGAGCCTGCTTGGGATTCTCTCTCTCTCTCTCTCTCTCTCTCTCTCTCTCTGTTCCTACCCCACTTGCACTCACTCTTTCTCTCTCAAAAATAAATAAATAAAAACTTTAAGGGGAAAAAAAAAAAACCCTCATACAATGCGGAGGAAAGCTGATAAATGCAAACAAAAAAGGGCAGCCAGATGTCTGAGGCCAGGTACTCCCCCGCATGGTTTTAGTTTCTGCAATCTTGCTTGCCTCTTGCATGGGCCAGCAGCCAGGAACCAGAAACTTCGCTAAACTAGTCCTCCCAACCCGGAAGCACGTATATGTAAAAAATCAGTAAAACTCCAGCCCAACGTTCAGCCTTTGGAGGTGACTCCACTGAGCCAACACCAGTGCAAAATAAACAGTCCGTTCTGATTCCCTGCATGCTTGTCGCTGGACAAGCTTGTGCTGGATGCCGAGCATTTGCTGTAACAACAGAATGGAGTCAGGAGGCCAGCAGGGGAAGCTCTCCTATGGGAAGGGGAATTAAAAGAGAGAGAAGCAAACCATAAGAGACATTTGTTATTGTTGTTATGCGTATCTGTTTTTTGAGAGAGAGACAGAACACAAGCAGGGGATGGGCAGAGAGAGAGAGAGGGAGACACAGAATCCGAGGCAGGCTCCAGGCTCCGAGCTGTCAGCACAGAGCCCAACACAGGGCTCAAACTCATGAACAGCGAGATCATGACCTGAGCTGAAGACACCTTAACTGACTGTGCCACCCGGGCGTCCCCAAGAGACTCTTAATGATAGAGAACAAACTGGGGTTGATGGAGGGAGGTGAGTGGGGGATGGGCTAAATGGGTGATGGGTATTAAGGTGTTGTGATGAGCACGGGGTATTATATGAAAATTATATGTGAAGCGATGCATCACTAAATTCTCCTCCTGAAACAAATATTACACTATATGTTCACTGATATGGGCAGCAAAGGCAGAAAGGAATGTAGCTAAAATTAAATTTCCTTATAACCTGCAGCCTATTGACAAATATAATACTTTAAGCAGGCAGAGTGTTGGTGCAAAGAGGTGGTTTTATTAAAGCATGGGGACAGAACTTAGGGGCAGAAAGAGCTGCCCTGGGATTGTAAGGAGAGACTGATGATATACTTGGGCGTTGGGGGAGGTCAAGACTAGGAGACGTTTCCAGAAGGACTTTTATATGTTAAAGAAGACTTACAGAATCCAGAAGCCTAGCTATTGTGAAGCAAAAGTTGTTTTCCCCCCTAGCAAAGCATTAACGGTAAAACAGTCTGGAGTTCCCAGAGAAATGTTTCACTCTGCCGGCCTCAAGGATTTGTCAATGGGCTGCAGGGTATAAGGAAATTTAATTTCATTTGCATTCTTTTCTGCCTTTGCTGCCCATATCAGTTATGACAAGGTTACTTTCTTCTAGGTGATGATAGGGGCTTCTAAAGAAGATTACCTAACTAGAGCTTGATGAGGGAACAAGAGGCAGGCAGGGCAAAATACAAGCCCTCCCCCAGGTGGGACGTGTGAGACGTGCCTCAGGCACACCTGGCTGCCTGAAGACAAAAGAAAAAAACAAAACACAACAAAACACATGGTTAACTGATAGAGATCACAGTCCTTCGGGACAAGTGTCTCCATCAGCCTGCAAATGTCTTAGTAAATTACAGGAGAAAGGCAGCGTTATCAATAGCCTAATTTCCAGAAACCTGTAGACTCCGTTTCCTGTAACCCCAACCACACCCCCTCCACAGTGATGTGGGGAACAAAAGCAAGAAGGAAATGGCAGGTAACATTCAATTTCCTTATAACCTGCAGCCCATTGACAGATATTCGAGGCAGGCCGAGTATGACTTGACTCCAGGAACTCCCTACTGTTAATGCTTTGCTAAAGAGAAAAACAACCTCAGCTTGACTTTCGCAAGGCCTCAGGTACCTAAGGGGTCCTCTTTAGCATATCAAAGTCCCTCCGGAGGCCTCTCTTTTAACTTTTTGTCCCCAGCTCCATAGTATAAATCCAACCATTCTTCACAAACCCCAGTTCAGCAATTTCTGCCCACTGGCTCTGTCCCCGCGCTTTAATAAAATCACCTTTTTGCACCAACATCGTCTGTGTTCAAGAATTCTTTTTGGGGGCACCTGGGTGGCTCAGTCAGCTAAGCATCTGACTTCCACTCAGGTCACGATCTCACAGTTTGTGAGTTCCAGCCCCACATTGGGCTCTCTGCTGTCAGCGTGGAGCCCGCTTCAGACCTTGTGTCCTCTCTCTGCCTCTCCCCCGACTTGTGCTTTCTCTCTGTCTCAAAAATAAGTACCAAAAAATACATTAAAAGAAAAAGAAAAAAATTCTTTCTTGGCCATCGGCTCCAGGCCCCATGAACCCCATCACCACCCCAAAACTTCACCAAGCTGGTGGGGTGATTCTTAATTGAATGGTTTAAGATTTCATTTCTGAGAGAGCCAAAACTGTAATTAAATCCTAGTTTGGTGATATAGGGCTTAGCATAAGTGACTCCATTTTTGGACTGGTTGTCTTGTTTTTAATAGCTTAATTTTTCAAAAAAAAAAAAAATCAACCAAATTCCATTTTCAGTACAAAGGCAGAGTCTGAGTCAGTCTTCATCCTGGGTGCTCAGTGCAGGGAGAATCTCCCAAGTTCTGGTCTTTTCCATACAAAGATTTTGTTGTTGTTGTTGTTGTTAATTCTTTTTAATGTTCATTTATTTTTGAGAGACAGAGACAGAGCGTGGGCGGGGGAGGGGCAGAGAGAGAGAGGGAGACACAGAATCAGAAGCGGCTCCAGGGTCTGAGCTGTCAGCGCAGAGCCCAACGTGGGGCTCGAACTCACAAGCCTTGAGATCATGACCTGCCCTGAGATCACGACCTGAGCCGAAGTCAGCTGCTCGACTGACTGAGCCACCCAGGTGCCCCTCCATACAAAGTTTTATATGTCCTCCACTTTATGGAACCTGTAATTTTATGGAGAAAAGGAAATCTAATATAGACTAAAATATAAAAACTTGTTGAGAATATTGGGTTAAAGAACAAAAATTCAAATGAGTAACTTTAAAAGCCTAATCGGTGGGGTACCTGGGTGGCTCAGTCGGTTGGGTGTCTGACTTTGGCTCGGGTCATGATCTTGCAGTTTGTGAGTTCGAGCCCTGCATCAGGCCCTGTGTGGACAGCTCAGAGCTTGGAACCTGCTTCAGATTTTACATTTCTCTCTCACTCCAAAATAAATAAGCATTACAAAAATAAAAGTCTAATTGGTTTTATTCCATGATTCACGAAGTGGACAGCATGCCATCTAACAAAGAGAAGGAAACTGCACCACATGGAAGCCTTTTATAGGCAGAACTGAGGTACAACAAGTTGGTTATTAGCAAAAGCAAAGAAAGGATTCTTTGAGGCAAGGTCACCTTCCCTTAGGGGAAAGATCAGGGAGGTCTCATCATGCAGATTACCTCTCTAGTGCTGATCTGGAGAATTCCAGCCCATGTGGTTGGTTCAAAATTCCACTCCCGGGAGAGAGGCTGAAACTGAAGTTGGGTTTAAGATGATCAGTCTTGTGGTGATGAGTCTTTCGGGGTTTCATATAAGTGACTCCATCCTGGCCTGTTGTTTGAAAAGTACAGTGTTCATCCATTCTTTATTTGTTCACTCTTGTTCACTCTTCAAAGTGCCTGTGAAGTGTCTTGTCATTCAGGGCTGTTTTAAAATGTAGTGTATATATATATATATATATATATATATATATATATATATATATTGTTTAATATTTATTCATTTATATTTTGAGAGACAGAGAAAGAGAGAAAGCATGAGGTGGGAGGAAGGGCAGAGAGAGAGAGAGAGAGAGAGAGAGAAATCCCAAGCGGGCTCCGGGCTGTCAGCACAGAGCCCAGCACAGTGCTCAATCCCACCTACCATGAGACCATGACCTGAACCAAAACCAAGAGTCTGACGCTTCACTGACTAAGCCCCCGAGGCGCCCCTAAAATATAGTGTATTAATAGAAAATTTCAGTTACAGTGAGGCCAACAGCTCAGGGGATGACTGCCATTGACAATAGAATTTGTTTCTTACAGAACCCAAGAGGAGGGGCCGTGCCATGAGGGGGCCACATAGAAAAGCACCAGAACAGGTCAGGAGGCAAACAGAGAGGGAGGAAGCATAGACCAGAGCCTTTACTGTGGTCTCTAAACGAAGGGTTGAAAACAAGACAACCGGTCCAAACTGGAGTCACAAAATTGTGCATAGGCCCCACGTCACCTGTAGAGAGCAAAATGGAGTTTCTCACGTCAAGCAGGGGCCTGTGTCAAGCAGTGACACGAACAGTTTAAGGTACCGCAGCTGGCAGCATCCGCTGACACCCCAGAACTGATAAGAAGCAAAACCAGAGGAGGTCTACAGGGGCCCCAAACGGGTGAAATCCCTTTAAAAAGGGGAAGATTTTCACAGCAAGCTGTCAGGCTCTTCAGACAGACCTCTCTATGTCTGACCACTTAAAACAGGCGACTGCCACCCGATTAATCTCCCTACAGAACTGAGATCCTTCACTACGTGGGCATCGTAAGCGGGAAGTGCCAAGAGATGACCCAGACCAAGGCCTTCTCTCAACTGCACCCCCACAGACGACTTTGAGACTGGTTCATGAACTTCCTACACCCTTCCCAGGGTGTTCTGTGGCTGGTCTTACCTTCTGCTCTGTGCGCTGTGTAAGAAGCCGAGTTTAATCATACGGTGAGATGTCACTGAGTTGGCAGTCCAGTGCTGGGCATGCAGTAGAGGCTCAAAAAATAGTGCATGAACAACCCTTCCTGTGACTTGACATGTCCTTGTTTGTGCTTTCCTTATCGGGTGAGTGTCCGTGCCCGCTGGTACATCAGGGGCTTTAACGTACATAGTTGACACAATAATACCTCGCCTAAGCCTGACACATAACGTGGCTGCATAAACTGGGAAGA
Source organism: Neofelis nebulosa (assembly GCF_028018385.1). Classification (NCBI taxonomy): domain Eukaryota; kingdom Metazoa; phylum Chordata; class Mammalia; order Carnivora; family Felidae; genus Neofelis; species Neofelis nebulosa. The sequence goes on along the minus strand of NC_080794.1, from coordinate 260,027 downwards.
CTGAGGGCCCTGAGGCCTCAACCTAGCCCAATCCAAAGATGTCGCTGAAGGCTTTTGGTCTCCTCACAAAAAAGAATTCCAGGAGAGGTCCAACACGGTGGATGAGTGGTACAAATAAGAAAGTTTATGAAAGTGAAAGTATACCCTTTAGATGTGAGACTGGGTACTGAGAGAGAGAGAGGGAGAGAGAGAGAGCGCGAGCTGTGTGCCCTGGGGTTCGGGTTTCTCTGTTTTATCGACAAAGGGTAAAATATTCACTACTTGGGAACTAGACTTCTTGGAAGCAGGATTTTGTGCCTTTTCTTCCCTATTTGGTCAAGGGTTTTCTGTTATGGCACACGCCATCTTGGGCCTGTCTGGTCTGATCCAGCCTCTTGTGGCTTTGTTTTAGAGTACTGCCAGGAATGGCTTCTGATTCTGATTTTCCTGATAGCTGGCCAGAACTTCCTCTTGTGCTGGCCTCCAGGCATCCTACAACTGCCTACTCTAACCATAGTACCGGCTCAAGAAGCACTTTTTTTTTTTAATGTTTCTTTGAAAGCATAAAGGGGGATGGGGGGACAGAGGATCTCAGGCAGGCGCTGCCCTTACAGCAGTGAGCCGAATTCGGGAGTCCAATCACTGATGGCAGGCGACACCATGGCCTGAAACGAAGTCAGACACTCAACCCACTGAGAAGCCCAGGTGCCCCTCGATAAGCATTTCTGGTGGAATGAATATGCCACCTACTGTACTTCACTCAAGTACAAGAACCAACAATGATGGACATCGTTGAGGCCCTTAAGGGACTTCTCTATTTTGAGGTCACATGTGGTTTAAAGAAATAATTATAGAATCAGTCTGATGTAAGATGGTCGTGAAACAAACACTCTCAAAACTTGGTGGTTTAAAGCAATTTATTATTATTATCTCTCATAATTCTGCGCATTCTCTGGGTTCATGTGGGTGGTAAAGACTTAGAGTTTCTACAGCTGCTGCCACCAAATGGCCATCAAAAGCCATCAAATGAAACAGCTGTCCTCTTAAGGCTCAGCTGACTGGGCATCCTAGATGTCTCCCTCACATACAGGCAGCAGGGGCTGCTGCTGGCTAGCTGGGAGCCGGCTGGCCATTTGACCACAGAGCGTGAACGAGACCTCTCTGTGGGGCTCCCCGTTCTCACGAGCAGAGTCTGGATTCCCAGAGGCAGCCAAAACCAGAGCAAGACTTCTGAGAGAGAAATCAAAAACATCCAGTCCTCTTAAAAGGCAGGCCCAGAATTGCTTAAGCATCACGGCTACTGAAAGAGCAGACCTAGGCCGGCTGACTAGTGACTATGTCCCCGACATGGCCGCAGAAAGAAGTTCCTGCCCAACCCTCAGAACACGCCTCCTCCCCTTAAGTAACTTACATTTTCTAAGAAAGCAGGCTACCGATTGAGGCATTCTTCCAAAGTCTGAGGTGGGAGGAAGGGGAGTGTGAGAGGCATGGAAAGTGTGAGTAGAAGAGGGAGGGCTTCTCTCAGGTAGGGGCCAGAGGCAGGAGCCCTCAACCCTGTGGAGGCTTAGAATGACCTGGGAGCATTTTACCCCTCCCCAAACCAATTCATCAGAGTCCCTGGGGATGGTGTTTGATGCTAGGCATTTATATAGCACAGCAAGGCTGACAGCCAATGGTTAATAGGTGACCAGTGAGAAACGTTCTGTATACACTGAGGCCAAACATGTTAGAGATCCTCAGACACAGTGGTTCTGAAACTTCAGGTGCATCAGAATCTCCTGGAAGACTTGTTCAAACACAGATTGCTGAGCCCCACCCCCAGAGTTTCTGATTCAGTAGGTCTGTGACCACCAGGCCCAACATTTGCATTTTTAACAAGTTCCAGGTGACTCTGATAATTGCTGATCTGGGACCGCACTTTGGCAGCCAATCGACTGAGTCCACGACCCTTCCCCAGCCAATCGGCTAAGGCCATGATCCCTATAAAACCTTTGTGCTTTTAGGGGCGCAGTCGGTTAAGCCTCCGATTTCAGCCAGGTCACGATCTCGCGGTCCGTGAGTTCGAGCCCCGCATCAGGCTCTGGGCCGATGGCTCGGAGCCTGGAACCTGTTTCCGACTCTGTGTCTCCCTCTCTCTCTGCCCCTCCCCCGTTCATGCTCTGTCTCTCTCTGTCCCAAAAATAAAAAAATAAAAAAAAAAAACGTTGAAAAAAAAAAAAAAAAACCTTTGTGCTTTTGAAACTCTCTCTCTCCATTATCTCACCACTTCCTCGATGCAGGTAGGAGATGGAGCTCGAGCTAGCTCGAATAAAGGCTCTTCGCTTTTGCATCGGACTCGGCTCCCTGGTGGCCTTTGGGGACCACGAATTCCGGACATAACACTACCGTTCTCTACTGGTCAGAACAATCATAAGCCAGACCAGATTTAGTAGGGTGGAAAAAACCAGACCCTACATCTTGAAGGAGGAGGTGATGTCATAGGCATCTAATGGGGGCAAGTAGAGATGGTGCATATGTTTATGAAATACAGTAGAGCTCATAAAGCATGCTACTATTGATCTGATGATGAGTGACCTTTGTCCCTGATGAGGCCAAGACTTCACCATTCCTACACCAGCTCAGGACACCAGAATGCCCACCACCCCGGGCCCAGAGGACCCGTTGGCATGCAGGTCCTGGCTCCAGTTCTGACCGCACAGCCCAGGGCGAGGCTGCGCCCAAAGACAAGAAGAGCCACGAGAAACTGGGAAGAATCACTGAAAGAATTACAAACAAGGGACTGCTTAGCCTCCTTTACTTCTCCTTTGACGCCGACCGCCCCTCACCCCTACCTCCATGTGTCCCTCTCTCCCCAGGGAGCGCTGCTGCTGGTGCAAAACACCACGCAGCCACTGCTCCCTCAGCCCCTCCCGGCCAGCAAAGCAGCCTGGCCTGGCCTGGCCGAGCCCGGCCCCGCCCCGCCTCGCCCCCCGAGCCCGCACGCCCGCACACACACACACACACACACACACCCCGGCACTTCAGGAGGGGCACGCTCCCCGCTCCCCGCACCCGGCCAGATCCCACTGCACCGGCTGGAAGCCACGTCCCAGCTTTGCACCTTTCCTGAGACACCACCCACACCGGCACCCGCACCCGCACGGAGGGGTGGGGGGGTGTGCGGTGAGGGCGGGACCGGAGGCTGGCGCCCGGGGACTGGAGGGTGGGGGCTGGGTGGGTGGATGCGAGAACCAGGAGCGGGCGGGCGGGGCCGCGAGACCCCAGACTCCCACTCCGCCACACGCCTGGGCTCCCTGGGTCCTGGACCTCTCCCCTCCCTCGAGCCCTCATCCCCAGGCAGGGTCCCTGGCATTTCGCGAGGCCCCGCTAGGGCAGCGGGCTCGGGCTGTTGATGTTCACTGGGGGCGCTGGCGCCTCCGGGGTGGGTATGCACCAGGTGGGGCAGACGGGAGGAGAAGGCCGGGTGGCTGGCTGCGCTCGCCCTGGGGCTGGGGAGGAGGCGCCGACACCCCGGCGGGGCGGGCCCCGGAAGGCACGGCCGGCCGGATGCCCCACGCTCGCTTCCACCCTCTTGCCAGTGAGTAGCCCGACCTGGTGCGGTGACGTGCGGTCCGGTGCGGTGCCGGATGGAAGCGGAGGCGGGCGTGGGGCCAAGCCGGGAGCGGCCTGCAAGAGTCCCGGGATCGGAGAACGCCGGGGCTTGCGCCTCAGCGCCTTGCCAGGGTCCTCTTGCGCGGCCTCCGCCACCCGCCCGGGGCCCGCGGCGGAGGGCGGCGGCAGGCAGGCAGGCAGGCAGGCAGGCGCGTGCACGGGTGAAGCGCCGCACCCGCTGGGCTGGGGACGCGTGGAGCAGGCTCTTGAGGCGCCCAGCGCCAGCCGCCCGCGTCTACGGCCATACCACCCTGAACGCGCCCGATCTCGTCTGATCTCGGAAGCTAAGCAGGGTCGGGCCTGGTTAGTACTTGGATGGGAGACCGCCTGGGAATACCGGGTGCTGTAGGCTTTTTCGCTTTTGGCCTTTGGCCTTTGGCCTCCTTGACCTCTCCTTTGGCGCCCGCCGCCCCTCCCCCCTCCCTCCCTGGGTCCCTCTCTCCCCAGGGAGCGCGGCTGCTGGGGCCAAACACATCCCAGCCACGGATCCCTCTGCCCCTCCCGGGCCAGCAAAGCAGCCTGGCCTGGCCTGGCCCGGCCCCGCCCCGCCCCGCCACGCACCCCAAGCCCGCACACAACCCCCCCCCTCCCCCCCCACCCGGCACTTCACGAGGGGCACGCTCCCCGCTCCCCGCTCCCCGCACCCGGCCAGATCCCACTGCACCGGCTGGAAGCCACGTCCCAGCTTTGCACCTTTCCTGAGACACCACCCACACCGGCACCCGCACCCGCACGGAGGGGTGGGGGGGTGTGCGGTGAGGGCGGGACCGGAGGCTGGCGCCCGGGGACTGGAGGGTGGGGGCTGGGTGGGTGGATGCGAGAACCAGGAGCGGGCGGGCGGGGCCGCGAGACCCCAGACTCCCACTCCGCCACACGCCTGGGCTCCCTGGGTCCTGGACCTCTCCCCTCCCTCGAGCCCTCATCCCCAGGCAGGGTCCCTGGCATTTCGCGAGGCCCCGCTAGGGCAGCGGGCTCGGGCTGTTGATGTTCACTGGGGGCGCTGGCGCCTCCGGGGTGGGTATGCACCAGGTGGGGCAGACGGGAGGAGAAGGCCGGGTGGCTGGCTGCGCTCGCCCTGGGGCTGGGGAGGAGGCGCCGACACCCCGGCGGGGCGGGCCCCGGAAGGCACGGCCGGCCGGATGCCCCACGCTCGCTTCCACCCTCTTGCCAGTGAGTAGCCCGACCTGGTGCGGTGACGTGCGGTCCGGTGCGGTGCCGGATGGAAGCGGAGGCGGGCGTGGGGCCAAGCCGGGAGCGGCCTGCAAGAGTCCCGGGATCGGAGAACGCCGGGGCTTGCGCCTCAGCGCCTTGCCAGGGTCCTCTTGCGCGGCCTCCGCCACCCGCCCGGGGCCCGCGGCGGAGGGCGGCGGCAGGCAGGCAGGCAGGCAGGCAGGCGCGTGCACGGGTGAAGCGCCGCACCCGCTGGGCTGGGGACGCGTGGAGCAGGCTCTTGAGGCGCCCAGCGCCAGCCGCCCGCGTCTACGGCCATACCACCCTGAACGCGCCCGATCTCGTCTGATCTCGGAAGCTAAGCAGGGTCGGGCCTGGTTAGTACTTGGATGGGAGACCGCCTGGGAATACCGGGTGCTGTAGGCTTTTTCGCTTTTGGCCTTTGGCCTTTGGCCTCCTTGACCTCTCCTTTGGCGCCCGCCGCCCCTCCCCCCTCCCTCCCTGGGTCCCTCTCTCCCCAGGGAGCGCGGCTGCTGGGGCCAAACACATCCCAGCCACGGATCCCTCTGCCCCTCCCGGGCCAGCAAAGCAGCCTGGCCTGGCCTGGCCCGGCCCCGCCCCGCCCCGCCACGCACCCCAAGCCCGCACACAACCCCCCCCCTCCCCCCCCACCCGGCACTTCACGAGGGGCACGCTCCCCGCTCCCCGCTCCCCGCACCCGGCCAGATCCCACTGCACCGGCTGGAAGCCACGTCCCAGCTTTGCACCTTTCCTGAGACACCACCCACACCGGCACCCGCACCCGCACGGAGGGGTGGGGGGGTGTGCGGTGAGGGCGGGACCGGAGGCTGGCGCCCGGGGACTGGAGGGTGGGGGCTGGGTGGGTGGATGCGAGAACCAGGAGCGGGCGGGCGGGGCCGCGAGACCCCAGACTCCCACTCCGCCACACGCCTGGGCTCCCTGGGTCCTGGACCTCTCCCCTCCCTCGAGCCCTCATCCCCAGGCAGGGTCCCTGGCATTTCGCGAGGCCCCGCTAGGGCAGCGGGCTCGGGCTGTTGATGTTCACTGGGGGCGCTGGCGCCTCCGGGGTGGGTATGCACCAGGTGGGGCAGACGGGAGGAGAAGGCCGGGTGGCTGGCTGCGCTCGCCCTGGGGCTGGGGAGGAGGCGCCGACACCCCGGCGGGGCGGGCCCCGGAAGGCACGGCCGGCCGGATGCCCCACGCTCGCTTCCACCCTCTTGCCAGTGAGTAGCCCGACCTGGTGCGGTGACGTGCGGTCCGGTGCGGTGCCGGATGGAAGCGGAGGCGGGCGTGGGGCCAAGCCGGGAGCGGCCTGCAAGAGTCCCGGGATCGGAGAACGCCGGGGCTTGCGCCTCAGCGCCTTGCCAGGGTCCTCTTGCGCGGCCTCCGCCACCCGCCCGGGGCCCGCGGCGGAGGGCGGCGGCAGGCAGGCAGGCAGGCAGGCAGGCGCGTGCACGGGTGAAGCGCCGCACCCGCTGGGCTGGGGACGCGTGGAGCAGGCTCTTGAGGCGCCCAGCGCCAGCCGCCCGCGTCTACGGCCATACCACCCTGAACGCGCCCGATCTCGTCTGATCTCGGAAGCTAAGCAGGGTCGGGCCTGGTTAGTACTTGGATGGGAGACCGCCTGGGAATACCGGGTGCTGTAGGCTTTTTCGCTTTTGGCCTTTGGCCTTTGGCCTCCTTGACCTCTCCTTTGGCGCCCGCCGCCCCTCCCCCCTCCCTCCCTGGGTCCCTCTCTCCCCAGGGAGCGCGGCTGCTGGGGCCAAACACATCCCAGCCACGGATCCCTCTGCCCCTCCCGGGCCAGCAAAGCAGCCTGGCCTGGCCTGGCCCGGCCCCGCCCCGCCCCGCCACGCACCCCAAGCCCGCACACAACCCCCCCCCTCCCCCCCCACCCGGCACTTCACGAGGGGCACGCTCCCCGCTCCCCGCTCCCCGCACCCGGCCAGATCCCACTGCACCGGCTGGAAGCCACGTCCCAGCTTTGCACCTTTCCTGAGACACCACCCACACCGGCACCCGCACCCGCACGGAGGGGTGGGGGGGTGTGCGGTGAGGGCGGGACCGGAGGCTGGCGCCCGGGGACTGGAGGGTGGGGGCTGGGTGGGTGGATGCGAGAACCAGGAGCGGGCGGGCGGGGCCGCGAGACCCCAGACTCCCACTCCGCCACACGCCTGGGCTCCCTGGGTCCTGGACCTCTCCCCTCCCTCGAGCCCTCATCCCCAGGCAGGGTCCCTGGCATTTCGCGAGGCCCCGCTAGGGCAGCGGGCTCGGGCTGTTGATGTTCACTGGGGGCGCTGGCGCCTCCGGGGTGGGTATGCACCAGGTGGGGCAGACGGGAGGAGAAGGCCGGGTGGCTGGCTGCGCTCGCCCTGGGGCTGGGGAGGAGGCGCCGACACCCCGGCGGGGCGGGCCCCGGAAGGCACGGCCGGCCGGATGCCCCACGCTCGCTTCCACCCTCTTGCCAGTGAGTAGCCCGACCTGGTGCGGTGACGTGCGGTCCGGTGCGGTGCCGGATGGAAGCGGAGGCGGGCGTGGGGCCAAGCCGGGAGCGGCCTGCAAGAGTCCCGGGATCGGAGAACGCCGGGGCTTGCGCCTCAGCGCCTTGCCAGGGTCCTCTTGCGCGGCCTCCGCCACCCGCCCGGGGCCCGCGGCGGAGGGCGGCGGCAGGCAGGCAGGCAGGCAGGCAGGTGCGTGCACGGGTGAAGCGCCGCACCCGCTGGGCTGGGGACGCGTGGAGCAGGCTCTTGAGGCGCCCAGCGCCAGCCGCCCGCGTCTACGGCCATACCACCCTGAACGCGCCCGATCTCGTCTGATCTCGGAAGCTAAGCAGGGTCGGGCCTGGTTAGTACTTGGATGGGAGACCGCCTGGGAATACCGGGTGCTGTAGGCTTTTTCGCTTTTGGCCTTTGGCCTTTGGCCTCCTTGACCTCTCCTTTGGCGCCCGCCGCCCCTCCCCCCTCCCTCCCTGGGTCCCTCTCTCCCCAGGGAGCGCGGCTGCTGGGGCCAAACACATCCCAGCCACGGATCCCTCTGCCCCTCCCGGGCCAGCAAAGCAGCCTGGCCTGGCCTGGCCCGGCCCCGCCCCGCCCCGCCCCGCCACGCACCCCAAGCCCGCACACAACCCCCCCCCTCCCCCCCCACCCGGCACTTCACGAGGGGCACGCTCCCCGCTCCCCGCACCCGGCCAGATCCCACTGCACCGGCTGGAAGCCACGTCCCAGCTTTGCACCTTTCCTGAGACACCACCCACACCGGCACCCGCACCCGCACGGAGGGGTGGGGGGGGTGTGCGGTGAGGGCGGGACCGGAGGCTGGCGCCCGGGGACTGGAGGGTGGGGGCTGGGTGGGTGGATGCGAGAACCAGGAGCGGGCGGGCGGGGCCGCGAGACCCCAGACTCCCACTCCGCCACACGCCTGGGCTCCCTGGGTCCTGGACCTCTCCCCTCCCTCGAGCCCTCATCCCCAGGCAGGGTCCCTGGCATTTCGCGAGGCCCCGCTAGGGCAGCGGGCTCGGGCTGTTGATGTTCACTGGGGGCGCTGGCGCCTCCGGGGTGGGTATGCACCAGGTGGGGCAGACGGGAGGAGAAGGCCGGGTGGCTGGCTGCGCTCGCCCTGGGGCTGGGGAGGAGGCGCCGACACCCCGGCGGGGCGGGCCCCGGAAGGCACGGCCGGCCGGATGCCCCACGCTCGCTTCCACCCTCTTGCCAGTGAGTAGCCCGACCTGGTGCGGTGACGTGCGGTCCGGTGCGGTGCCGGATGGAAGCGGAGGCGGGCGTGGGGCCAAGCCGGGAGCGGCCTGCAAGAGTCCCGGGATCGGAGAACGCCGGGGCTTGCGCCTCAGCGCCTTGCCAGGGTCCTCTTGCGCGGCCTCCGCCACCCGCCCGGGGCCCGCGGCGGAGGGCGGCGGCAGGCAGGCAGGCAGGCAGGCAGGCGCGTGCACGGGTGAAGCGCCGCACCCGCTGGGCTGGGGACGCGTGGAGCAGGCTCTTGAGGCGCCCAGCGCCAGCCGCCCGCGTCTACGGCCATACCACCCTGAACGCGCCCGATCTCGTCTGATCTCGGAAGCTAAGCAGGGTCGGGCCTGGTTAGTACTTGGATGGGAGACCGCCTGGGAATACCGGGTGCTGTAGGCTTTTTCGCTTTTGGCCTTTGGCCTTTGGCCTCCTTGACCTCTCCTTTGGCGCCCGCCGCCCCTCCCCCCCTCCCTCCCTGGGTCCCTCTCTCCCCAGGGAGCGCGGCTGCTGGGGCCAAACACATCCCAGCCACGGATCCCTCTGCCCCTCCCGGGCCAGCAAAGCAGCCTGGCCTGGCCTGGCCCGGCCCCGCCCCGCCCCGCCCCGCCACGCACCCCAAGCCCGCACACAACCCCCCCCCTCCCCCCCCACCCGGCACTTCACGAGGGGCACGCTCCCCGCTCCCCGCACCCGGCCAGATCCCACTGCACCGGCTGGAAGCCACGTCCCAGCTTTGCACCTTTCCTGAGACACCACCCACACCGGCACCTGCACCCGCACGGAGGGGTGGGGGGGTGTGCGGTGAGGGCGGGACCGGAGGCTGGCGCCCGGGGACTGGAGGGTGGGGGCTGGGTGGGTGGATGCGAGAACCAGGAGCGGGCGGGCGGGGCCGCGAGACCCCAGACTCCCACTCCGCCACACGCCTGGGCTCCCTGGGTCCTGGACCTCTCCCCTCCCTCGAGCCCTCATCCCCAGGCAGGGTCCCTGGCATTTCGCGAGGCCCCGCTAGGGCAGCGGGCTCGGGCTGTTGATGTTCACTGGGGGCGCTGGCGCCTCCGGGGTGGGTATGCACCAGGTGGGGCAGACGGGAGGAGAAGGCCGGGTGGCTGGCTGCGCTCGCCCTGGGGCTGGGGAGGAGGCGCCGACACCCCGGCGGGGCGGGCCCCGGAAGGCACGGCCGGCCGGATGCCCCACGCTCGCTTCCACCCTCTTGCCAGTGAGTAGCCCGACCTGGTGCGGTGACGTGCGGTCCGGTGCGGTGCCGGATGGAAGCGGAGGCGGGCGTGGGGCCAAGCCGGGAGCGGCCTGCAAGAGTCCCGGGATCGGAGAACGCCGGGGCTTGCGCCTCAGCGCCTTGCCAGGGTCCTCTTGCGCGGCCTCCGCCACCCGCCCGGGGCCCGCGGCGGAGGGCGGCGGCAGGCAGGCAGGCAGGCAGGCAGGCGCGTGCACGGGTGAAGCGCCGCACCCGCTGGGCTGGGGACGCGTGGAGCAGGCTCTTGAGGCGCCCAGCGCCAGCCGCCCGCGTCTACGGCCATACCACCCTGAACGCGCCCGATCTCGTCTGATCTCGGAAGCTAAGCAGGGTCGGGCCTGGTTAGTACTTGGATGGGAGACCGCCTGGGAATACCGGGTGCTGTAGGCTTTTTCGCTTTTGGCCTTTGGCCTTTGGCCTCCTTGACCTCTCCTTTGGCGCCCGCCGCCCCTCCCCCCTCCCTCCCTGGGTCCCTCTCTCCCCAGGGAGCGCGGCTGCTGGGGCCAAACACATCCCAGCCACGGATCCCTCTGCCCCTCCCGGGCCAGCAAAGCAGCCTGGCCTGGCCTGGCCCGGCCCCGCCCCGCCCCGCCACGCACCCCAAGCCCGCACACAACCCCCCCCCTCCCCCCCCACCCGGCACTTCACGAGGGGCACGCTCCCCGCTCCCCGCTCCCCGCACCCGGCCAGATCCCACTGCACCGGCTGGAAGCCACGTCCCAGCTTTGCACCTTTCCTGAGACACCACCCACACCGGCACCCGCACCCGCACGGAGGGGTGGGGGGGTGTGCGGTGAGGGCGGGACCGGAGGCTGGCGCCCGGGGACTGGAGGGTGGGGGCTGGGTGGGTGGATGCGAGAACCAGGAGCGGGCGGGCGGGGCCGCGAGACCCCAGACTCCCACTCCGCCACACGCCTGGGCTCCCTGGGTCCTGGACCTCTCCCCTCCCTCGAGCCCTCATCCCCAGGCAGGGTCCCTGGCATTTCGCGAGGCCCCGCTAGGGCAGCGGGCTCGGGCTGTTGATGTTCACTGGGGGCGCTGGCGCCTCCGGGGTGGGTATGCACCAGGTGGGGCAGACGGGAGGAGAAGGCCGGGTGGCTGGCTGCGCTCGCCCTGGGGCTGGGGAGGAGGCGCCGACACCCCGGCGGGGCGGGCCCCGGAAGGCACGGCCGGCCGGATGCCCCACGCTCGCTTCCACCCTCTTGCCAGTGAGTAGCCCGACCTGGTGCGGTGACGTGCGGTCCGGTGCGGTGCCGGATGGAAGCGGAGGCGGGCGTGGGGCCAAGCCGGGAGCGGCCTGCAAGAGTCCCGGGATCGGAGAACGCCGGGGCTTGCGCCTCAGCGCCTTGCCAGGGTCCTCTTGCGCGGCCTCCGCCACCCGCCCGGGGCCCGCGGCGGAGGGCGGCGGCAGGCAGGCAGGCAGGCAGGCAGGCGCGTGCACGGGTGAAGCGCCGCACCCGCTGGGCTGGGGACGCGTGGAGCAGGCTCTTGAGGCGCCCAGCGCCAGCCGCCCGCGTCTACGGCCATACCACCCTGAACGCGCCCGATCTCGTCTGATCTCGGAAGCTAAGCAGGGTCGGGCCTGGTTAGTACTTGGATGGGAGACCGCCTGGGAATACCGGGTGCTGTAGGCTTTTTCGCTTTTGGCCTTTGGCCTTTGGCCTCCTTGACCTCTCCTTTGGCGCCCGCCGCCCCTCCCCCCTCCCTCCCTGGGTCCCTCTCTCCCCAGGGAGCGCGGCTGCTGGGGCCAAACACATCCCAGCCACGGATCCCTCTGCCCCTCCCGGGCCAGCAAAGCAGCCTGGCCTGGCCTGGCCCGGCCCCGCCCCGCCCCGCCACGCACCCCAAGCCCGCACACAACCCCCCCCCTCCCCCCCCACCCGGCACTTCACGAGGGGCACGCTCCCCGCTCCCCGCTCCCCGCACCCGGCCAGATCCCACTGCACCGGCTGGAAGCCACGTCCCAGCTTTGCACCTTTCCTGAGACACCACCCACACCGGCACCCGCACCCGCACGGAGGGGTGGGGGGGTGTGCGGTGAGGGCGGGACCGGAGGCTGGCGCCCGGGGACTGGAGGGTGGGGGCTGGGTGGGTGGATGCGAGAACCAGGAGCGGGCGGGCGGGGCCGCGAGACCCCAGACTCCCACTCCGCCACACGCCTGGGCTCCCTGGGTCCTGGACCTCTCCCCTCCCTCGAGCCCTCATCCCCAGGCAGGGTCCCTGGCATTTCGCGAGGCCCCGCTAGGGCAGCGGGCTCGGGCTGTTGATGTTCACTGGGGGCGCTGGCGCCTCCGGGGTGGGTATGCACCAGGTGGGGCAGACGGGAGGAGAAGGCCGGGTGGCTGGCTGCGCTCGCCCTGGGGCTGGGGAGGAGGCGCCGACACCCCGGCGGGGCGGGCCCCGGAAGGCACGGCCGGCCGGATGCCCCACGCTCGCTTCCACCCTCTTGCCAGTGAGTAGCCCGACCTGGTGCGGTGACGTGCGGTCCGGTGCGGTGCCGGATGGAAGCGGAGGCGGGCGTGGGGCCAAGCCGGGAGCGGCCTGCAAGAGTCCCGGGATCGGAGAACGCCGGGGCTTGCGCCTCAGCGCCTTGCCAGGGTCCTCTTGCGCGGCCTCCGCCACCCGCCCGGGGCCCGCGGCGGAGGGCGGCGGCAGGCAGGCAGGCAGGCAGGCAGGCGCGTGCACGGGTGAAGCGCCGCACCCGCTGGGCTGGGGACGCGTGGAGCAGGCTCTTGAGGCGCCCAGCGCCAGCCGCCCGCGTCTACGGCCATACCACCCTGAACGCGCCCGATCTCGTCTGATCTCGGAAGCTAAGCAGGGTCGGGCCTGGTTAGTACTTGGATGGGAGACCGCCTGGGAATACCGGGTGCTGTAGGCTTTTTCGCTTTTGGCCTTTGGCCTTTGGCCTCCTTGACCTCTCCTTTGGCGCCCGCCGCCCCTCCCCCCTCCCTCCCTGGGTCCCTCTCTCCCCAGGGAGCGCGGCTGCTGGGGCCAAACACATCCCAGCCACGGATCCCTCTGCCCCTCCCGGGCCAGCAAAGCAGCCTGGCCTGGCCTGGCCCGGCCCCGCCCCGCCCCGCCACGCACCCCAAGCCCGCACACAACCCCCCCCCTCCCCCCCCACCCGGCACTTCACGAGGGGCACGCTCCCCGCTCCCCGCTCCCCGCACCCGGCCAGATCCCACTGCACCGGCTGGAAGCCACGTCCCAGCTTTGCACCTTTCCTGAGACACCACCCACACCGGCACCCGCACCCGCACGGAGGGGTGGGGGGGTGTGCGGTGAGGGCGGGACCGGAGGCTGGCGCCCGGGGACTGGAGGGTGGGGGCTGGGTGGGTGGATGCGAGAACCAGGAGCGGGCGGGCGGGGCCGCGAGACCCCAGACTCCCACTCCGCCACACGCCTGGGCTCCCTGGGTCCTGGACCTCTCCCCTCCCTCGAGCCCTCATCCCCAGGCAGGGTCCCTGGCATTTCGCGAGGCCCCGCTAGGGCAGCGGGCTCGGGCTGTTGATGTTCACTGGGGGCGCTGGCGCCTCCGGGGTGGGTATGCACCAGGTGGGGCAGACGGGAGGAGAAGGCCGGGTGGCTGGCTGCGCTCGCCCTGGGGCTGGGGAGGAGGCGCCGACACCCCGGCGGGGCGGGCCCCGGAAGGCACGGCCGGCCGGATGCCCCACGCTCGCTTCCACCCTCTTGCCAGTGAGTAGCCCGACCTGGTGCGGTGACGTGCGGTCCGGTGCGGTGCCGGATGGAAGCGGAGGCGGGCGTGGGGCCAAGCCGGGAGCGGCCTGCAAGAGTCCCGGGATCGGAGAACGCCGGGGCTTGCGCCTCAGCGCCTTGCCAGGGTCCTCTTGCGCGGCCTCCGCCACCCGCCCGGGGCCCGCGGCGGAGGGCGGCGGCAGGCAGGCAGGCAGGCGCGTGCACGGGTGAAGCGCCGCACCCGCTGGGCTGGGGACGCGTGGAGCAGGCTCTTGAGGCGCCCAGCGCCAGCCGCCCGCGTCTACGGCCATACCACCCTGAACGCGCCCGATCTCGTCTGATCTCGGAAGCTAAGCAGGGTCGGGCCTGGTTAGTACTTGGATGGGAGACCGCCTGGGAATACCGGGTGCTGTAGGCTTTTTCGCTTTTGGCCTTTGGCCTTTGGCCTCCTTGACCTCTCCTTTGGCGCCCGCCGCCCCTCCCCCCTCCCTCCCTGGGTCCCTCTCTCCCCAGGGAGCGCGGCTGCTGGGGCCAAACACATCCCAGCCACGGATCCCTCTGCCCCTCCCGGGCCAGCAAAGCAGCCTGGCCTGGCCTGGCCCGGCCCCGCCCCGCCCCGCCACGCACCCCAAGCCCGCACACAACCCCCCCCCTCCCCCCCCACCCGGCACTTCACGAGGGGCACGCTCCCCGCTCCCCGCTCCCCGCACCCGGCCAGATCCCACTGCACCGGCTGGAAGCCACGTCCCAGCTTTGCACCTTTCCTGAGACACCACCCACACCGGCACCCGCACCCGCACGGAGGGGTGGGGGGGTGTGCGGTGAGGGCGGGACCGGAGGCTGGCGCCCGGGGACTGGAGGGTGGGGGCTGGGTGGGTGGATGCGAGAACCAGGAGCGGGCGGGCGGGGCCGCGAGACCCCAGACTCCCACTCCGCCACACGCCTGGGCTCCCTGGGTCCTGGACCTCTCCCCTCCCTCGAGCCCTCATCCCCAGGCAGGGTCCCTGGCATTTCGCGAGGCCCCGCTAGGGCAGCGGGCTCGGGCTGTTGATGTTCACTGGGGGCGCTGGCGCCTCCGGGGTGGGTATGCACCAGGTGGGGCAGACGGGAGGAGAAGGCCGGGTGGCTGGCTGCGCTCGCCCTGGGGCTGGGGAGGAGGCGCCGACACCCCGGCGGGGCGGGCCCCGGAAGGCACGGCCGGCCGGATGCCCCACGCTCGCTTCCACCCTCTTGCCAGTGAGTAGCCCGACCTGGTGCGGTGACGTGCGGTCCGGTGCGGTGCCGGATGGAAGCGGAGGCGGGCGTGGGGCCAAGCCGGGAGCGGCCTGCAAGAGTCCCGGGATCGGAGAACGCCGGGGCTTGCGCCTCAGCGCCTTGCCAGGGTCCTCTTGCGCGGCCTCCGCCACCCGCCCGGGGCCCGCGGCGGAGGGCGGCGGCAGGCAGGCAGGCAGGCAGGCAGGTGCGTGCACGGGTGAAGCGCCGCACCCGCTGGGCTGGGGACGCGTGGAGCAGGCTCTTGAGGCGCCCAGCGCCAGCCGCCCGCGTCTACGGCCATACCACCCTGAACGCGC
Organism: Neofelis nebulosa; assembly: GCF_028018385.1. Classification (NCBI taxonomy): domain Eukaryota; kingdom Metazoa; phylum Chordata; class Mammalia; order Carnivora; family Felidae; genus Neofelis; species Neofelis nebulosa. The sequence goes on along the minus strand of NC_080794.1, from coordinate 244,950 downwards.
CCGATCTCGTCTGATCTCGGAAGCTAAGCAGGGTCGGGCCTGGTTAGTACTTGGATGGGAGACCGCCTGGGAATACCGGGTGCTGTAGGCTTTTTCGCTTTTGGCCTTTGGCCTTTGGCCTCCTTGACCTCTCCTTTGGCGCCCGCCGCCCCTCCCCCCTCCCTCCCTGGGTCCCTCTCTCCCCAGGGAGCGCGGCTGCTGGGGCCAAACACATCCCAGCCACGGATCCCTCTGCCCCTCCCGGGCCAGCAAAGCAGCCTGGCCTGGCCTGGCCCGGCCCCGCCCCGCCCCGCCCCGCCACGCACCCCAAGCCCGCACACAACCCCCCCCCTCCCCCCCCACCCGGCACTTCACGAGGGGCACGCTCCCCGCTCCCCGCACCCGGCCAGATCCCACTGCACCGGCTGGAAGCCACGTCCCAGCTTTGCACCTTTCCTGAGACACCACCCACACCGGCACCCGCACCCGCACGGAGGGGTGGGGGGGGTGTGCGGTGAGGGCGGGACCGGAGGCTGGCGCCCGGGGACTGGAGGGTGGGGGCTGGGTGGGTGGATGCGAGAACCAGGAGCGGGCGGGCGGGGCCGCGAGACCCCAGACTCCCACTCCGCCACACGCCTGGGCTCCCTGGGTCCTGGACCTCTCCCCTCCCTCGAGCCCTCATCCCCAGGCAGGGTCCCTGGCATTTCGCGAGGCCCCGCTAGGGCAGCGGGCTCGGGCTGTTGATGTTCACTGGGGGCGCTGGCGCCTCCGGGGTGGGTATGCACCAGGTGGGGCAGACGGGAGGAGAAGGCCGGGTGGCTGGCTGCGCTCGCCCTGGGGCTGGGGAGGAGGCGCCGACACCCCGGCGGGGCGGGCCCCGGAAGGCACGGCCGGCCGGATGCCCCACGCTCGCTTCCACCCTCTTGCCAGTGAGTAGCCCGACCTGGTGCGGTGACGTGCGGTCCGGTGCGGTGCCGGATGGAAGCGGAGGCGGGCGTGGGGCCAAGCCGGGAGCGGCCTGCAAGAGTCCCGGGATCGGAGAACGCCGGGGCTTGCGCCTCAGCGCCTTGCCAGGGTCCTCTTGCGCGGCCTCCGCCACCCGCCCGGGGCCCGCGGCGGAGGGCGGCGGCAGGCAGGCAGGCAGGCAGGCAGGCGCGTGCACGGGTGAAGCGCCGCACCCGCTGGGCTGGGGACGCGTGGAGCAGGCTCTTGAGGCGCCCAGCGCCAGCCGCCCGCGTCTACGGCCATACCACCCTGAACGCGCCCGATCTCGTCTGATCTCGGAAGCTAAGCAGGGTCGGGCCTGGTTAGTACTTGGATGGGAGACCGCCTGGGAATACCGGGTGCTGTAGGCTTTTTCGCTTTTGGCCTTTGGCCTTTGGCCTCCTTGACCTCTCCTTTGGCGCCCGCCGCCCCTCCCCCCTCCCTCCCTGGGTCCCTCTCTCCCCAGGGAGCGCGGCTGCTGGGGCCAAACACATCCCAGCCACGGATCCCTCTGCCCCTCCCGGGCCAGCAAAGCAGCCTGGCCTGGCCTGGCCCGGCCCCGCCCCGCCCCGCCACGCACCCCAAGCCCGCACACAACCCCCCCCGTCCCCCCCCACCCGGCACTTCACGAGGGGCACGCTCCCCGCTCCCCGCTCCCCGCACCCGGCCAGATCCCACTGCACCGGCTGGAAGCCACGTCCCAGCTTTGCACCTTTCCTGAGACACCACCCACACCGGCACCCGCACCCGCACGGAGGGGTGGGGGGGTGTGCGGTGAGGGCGGGACCGGAGGCTGGCGCCCGGGGACTGGAGGGTGGGGGCTGGGTGGGTGGATGCGAGAACCAGGAGCGGGCGGGCGGGGCCGCGAGACCCCAGACTCCCACTCCGCCACACGCCTGGGCTCCCTGGGTCCTGGACCTCTCCCCTCCCTCGAGCCCTCATCCCCAGGCAGGGTCCCTGGCATTTCGCGAGGCCCCGCTAGGGCAGCGGGCTCGGGCTGTTGATGTTCACTGGGGGCGCTGGCGCCTCCGGGGTGGGTATGCACCAGGTGGGGCAGACGGGAGGAGAAGGCCGGGTGGCTGGCTGCGCTCGCCCTGGGGCTGGGGAGGAGGCGCCGACACCCCGGCGGGGCGGGCCCCGGAAGGCACGGCCGGCCGGATGCCCCACGCTCGCTTCCACCCTCTTGCCAGTGAGTAGCCCGACCTGGTGCGGTGACGTGCGGTCCGGTGCGGTGCCGGATGGAAGCGGAGGCGGGCGTGGGGCCAAGCCGGGAGCGGCCTGCAAGAGTCCCGGGATCGGAGAACGCCGGGGCTTGCGCCTCAGCGCCTTGCCAGGGTCCTCTTGCGCGGCCTCCGCCACCCGCCCGGGGCCCGCGGCGGAGGGCGGCGGCAGGCAGGCAGGCAGGCAGGCAGGTGCGTGCACGGGTGAAGCGCCGCACCCGCTGGGCTGGGGACGCGTGGAGCAGGCTCTTGAGGCGCCCAGCGCCAGCCGCCCGCGTCTACGGCCATACCACCCTGAACGCGCCCGATCTCGTCTGATCTCGGAAGCTAAGCAGGGTCGGGCCTGGTTAGTACTTGGATGGGAGACCGCCTGGGAATACCGGGTGCTGTAGGCTTTTTCGCTTTTGGCCTTTGGCCTTTGGCCTCCTTGACCTCTCCTTTGGCGCCCGCCGCCCCTCCCCCCTCCCTCCCTGGGTCCCTCTCTCCCCAGGGAGCGCGGCTGCTGGGGCCAAACACATCCCAGCCACGGATCCCTCTGCCCCTCCCGGGCCAGCAAAGCAGCCTGGCCTGGCCTGGCCCGGCCCCGCCCCGCCCCGCCCCGCCACGCACCCCAAGCCCGCACACAACCCCCCCCCTCCCCCCCCACCCGGCACTTCACGAGGGGCACGCTCCCCGCTCCCCGCACCCGGCCAGATCCCACTGCACCGGCTGGAAGCCACGTCCCAGCTTTGCACCTTTCCTGAGACACCACCCACACCGGCACCCGCACCCGCACGGAGGGGTGGGGGGGTGTGCGGTGAGGGCGGGACCGGAGGCTGGCGCCCGGGGACTGGAGGGTGGGGGCTGGGTGGGTGGATGCGAGAACCAGGAGCGGGCGGGCGGGGCCGCGAGACCCCAGACTCCCACTCCGCCACACGCCTGGGCTCCCTGGGTCCTGGACCTCTCCCCTCCCTCGAGCCCTCATCCCCAGGCAGGGTCCCTGGCATTTCGCGAGGCCCCGCTAGGGCAGCGGGCTCGGGCTGTTGATGTTCACTGGGGGCGCTGGCGCCTCCGGGGTGGGTATGCACCAGGTGGGGCAGACGGGAGGAGAAGGCCGGGTGGCTGGCTGCGCTCGCCCTGGGGCTGGGGAGGAGGCGCCGACACCCCGGCGGGGCGGGCCCCGGAAGGCACGGCCGGCCGGATGCCCCACGCTCGCTTCCACCCTCTTGCCAGTGAGTAGCCCGACCTGGTGCGGTGACGTGCGGTCCGGTGCGGTGCCGGATGGAAGCGGAGGCGGGCGTGGGGCCAAGCCGGGAGCGGCCTGCAAGAGTCCCGGGATCGGAGAACGCCGGGGCTTGCGCCTCAGCGCCTTGCCAGGGTCCTCTTGCGCGGCCTCCGCCACCCGCCCGGGGCCCGCGGCGGAGGGCGGCGGCAGGCAGGCAGGCAGGCAGGCAGGCGCGTGCACGGGTGAAGCGCCGCACCCGCTGGGCTGGGGACGCGTGGAGCAGGCTCTTGAGGCGCCCAGCGCCAGCCGCCCGCGTCTACGGCCATACCACCCTGAACGCGCCCGATCTCGTCTGATCTCGGAAGCTAAGCAGGGTCGGGCCTGGTTAGTACTTGGATGGGAGACCGCCTGGGAATACCGGGTGCTGTAGGCTTTTTCGCTTTTGGCCTTTGGCCTTTGGCCTCCTTGACCTCTCCTTTGGCGCCCGCCGCCCCTCCCCCCTCCCTCCCTGGGTCCCTCTCTCCCCAGGGAGCGCGGCTGCTGGGGCCAAACACATCCCAGCCACGGATCCCTCTGCCCCTCCCGGGCCAGCAAAGCAGCCTGGCCTGGCCTGGCCCGGCCCCGCCCCGCCCCGCCCCGCCACGCACCCCAAGCCCGCACACAACCCCCCCCCTCCCCCCCCACCCGGCACTTCACGAGGGGCACGCTCCCCGCTCCCCGCTCCCCGCACCCGGCCAGATCCCACTGCACCGGCTGGAAGCCACGTCCCAGCTTTGCACCTTTCCTGAGACACCACCCACACCGGCACCCGCACCCGCACGGAGGGGTGGGGGGGTGTGCGGTGAGGGCGGGACCGGAGGCTGGCGCCCGGGGACTGGAGGGTGGGGGCTGGGTGGGTGGATGCGAGAACCAGGAGCGGGCGGGCGGGGCCGCGAGACCCCAGACTCCCACTCCGCCACACGCCTGGGCTCCCTGGGTCCTGGACCTCTCCCCTCCCTCGAGCCCTCATCCCCAGGCAGGGTCCCTGGCATTTCGCGAGGCCCCGCTAGGGCAGCGGGCTCGGGCTGTTGATGTTCACTGGGGGCGCTGGCGCCTCCGGGGTGGGTATGCACCAGGTGGGGCAGACGGGAGGAGAAGGCCGGGTGGCTGGCTGCGCTCGCCCTGGGGCTGGGGAGGAGGCGCCGACACCCCGGCGGGGCGGGCCCCGGAAGGCACGGCCGGCCGGATGCCCCACGCTCGCTTCCACCCTCTTGCCAGTGAGTAGCCCGACCTGGTGCGGTGACGTGCGGTCCGGTGCGGTGCCGGATGGAAGCGGAGGCGGGCGTGGGGCCAAGCCGGGAGCGGCCTGCAAGAGTCCCGGGATCGGAGAACGCCGGGGCTTGCGCCTCAGCGCCTTGCCAGGGTCCTCTTGCGCGGCCTCCGCCACCCGCCCGGGGCCCGCGGCGGAGGGCGGCGGCAGGCAGGCAGGCAGGCAGGCAGGCAGGCGCGTGCACGGGTGAAGCGCCGCACCCGCTGGGCTGGGGACGCGTGGAGCAGGCTCTTGAGGCGCCCAGCGCCAGCCGCCCGCGTCTACGGCCATACCACCCTGAACGCGCCCGATCTCGTCTGATCTCGGAAGCTAAGCAGGGTCGGGCCTGGTTAGTACTTGGATGGGAGACCGCCTGGGAATACCGGGTGCTGTAGGCTTTTTCGCTTTTGGCCTTTGGCCTTTGGCCTCCTTGACCTCTCCTTTGGCGCCCGCCGCCCCTCCCCCCCTCCCTCCCTGGGTCCCTCTCTCCCCAGGGAGCGCGGCTGCTGGGGCCAAACACATCCCAGCCACGGATCCCTCTGCCCCTCCCGGGCCAGCAAAGCAGCCTGGCCTGGCCTGGCCCGGCCCCGCCCCGCCCCGCCCCGCCACGCACCCCAAGCCCGCACACAACCCCCCCCCTCCCCCCCCACCCGGCACTTCACGAGGGGCACGCTCCCCGCTCCCCGCTCCCCGCACCCGGCCAGATCCCACTGCACCGGCTGGAAGCCACGTCCCAGCTTTGCACCTTTCCTGAGACACCACCCACACCGGCACCCGCACCCGCACGGAGGGGTGGGGGGGTGTGCGGTGAGGGCGGGACCGGAGGCTGGCGCCCGGGGACTGGAGGGTGGGGGCTGGGTGGGTGGATGCGAGAACCAGGAGCGGGCGGGCGGGGCCGCGAGACCCCAGACTCCCACTCCGCCACACGCCTGGGCTCCCTGGGTCCTGGACCTCTCCCCTCCCTCGAGCCCTCATCCCCAGGCAGGGTCCCTGGCATTTCGCGAGGCCCCGCTAGGGCAGCGGGCTCGGGCTGTTGATGTTCACTGGGGGCGCTGGCGCCTCCGGGGTGGGTATGCACCAGGTGGGGCAGACGGGAGGAGAAGGCCGGGTGGCTGGCTGCGCTCGCCCTGGGGCTGGGGAGGAGGCGCCGACACCCCGGCGGGGCGGGCCCCGGAAGGCACGGCCGGCCGGATGCCCCACGCTCGCTTCCACCCTCTTGCCAGTGAGTAGCCCGACCTGGTGCGGTGACGTGCGGTCCGGTGCGGTGCCGGATGGAAGCGGAGGCGGGCGTGGGGCCAAGCCGGGAGCGGCCTGCAAGAGTCCCGGGATCGGAGAACGCCGGGGCTTGCGCCTCAGCGCCTTGCCAGGGTCCTCTTGCGCGGCCTCCGCCACCCGCCCGGGGCCCGCGGCGGAGGGCGGCGGCAGGCAGGCAGGCAGGCAGGCAGGCGCGTGCACGGGTGAAGCGCCGCACCCGCTGGGCTGGGGACGCGTGGAGCAGGCTCTTGAGGCGCCCAGCGCCAGCCGCCCGCGTCTACGGCCATACCACCCTGAACGCGCCCGATCTCGTCTGATCTCGGAAGCTAAGCAGGGTCGGGCCTGGTTAGTACTTGGATGGGAGACCGCCTGGGAATACCGGGTGCTGTAGGCTTTTTCGCTTTTGGCCTTTGGCCTTTGGCCTCCTTGACCTCTCCTTTGGCGCCCGCCGCCCCTCCCCCCCTCCCTCCCTGGGTCCCTCTCTCCCCAGGGAGCGCGGCTGCTGGGGCCAAACACATCCCAGCCACGGATCCCTCTGCCCCTCCCGGGCCAGCAAAGCAGCCTGGCCTGGCCTGGCCCGGCCCCGCCCCGCCCCGCCCCGCCACGCACCCCAAGCCCGCACACAACCCCCCCCCTCCCCCCCCACCCGGCACTTCACGAGGGGCACGCTCCCCGCTCCCCGCTCCCCGCACCCGGCCAGATCCCACTGCACCGGCTGGAAGCCACGTCCCAGCTTTGCACCTTTCCTGAGACACCACCCACACCGGCACCCGCACCCGCACGGAGGGGTGGGGGGGTGTGCGGTGAGGGCGGGACCGGAGGCTGGCGCCCGGGGACTGGAGGGTGGGGGCTGGGTGGGTGGATGCGAGAACCAGGAGCGGGCGGGCGGGGCCGCGAGACCCCAGACTCCCACTCCGCCACACGCCTGGGCTCCCTGGGTCCTGGACCTCTCCCCTCCCTCGAGCCCTCATCCCCAGGCAGGGTCCCTGGCATTTCGCGAGGCCCCGCTAGGGCAGCGGGCTCGGGCTGTTGATGTTCACTGGGGGCGCTGGCGCCTCCGGGGTGGGTATGCACCAGGTGGGGCAGACGGGAGGAGAAGGCCGGGTGGCTGGCTGCGCTCGCCCTGGGGCTGGGGAGGAGGCGCCGACACCCCGGCGGGGCGGGCCCCGGAAGGCACGGCCGGCCGGATGCCCCACGCTCGCTTCCACCCTCTTGCCAGTGAGTAGCCCGACCTGGTGCGGTGACGTGCGGTCCGGTGCGGTGCCGGATGGAAGCGGAGGCGGGCGTGGGGCCAAGCCGGGAGCGGCCTGCAAGAGTCCCGGGATCGGAGAACGCCGGGGCTTGCGCCTCAGCGCCTTGCCAGGGTCCTCTTGCGCGGCCTCCGCCACCCGCCCGGGGCCCGCGGCGGAGGGCGGCGGCAGGCAGGCAGGCAGGCAGGCAGGCGCGTGCACGGGTGAAGCGCCGCACCCGCTGGGCTGGGGACGCGTGGAGCAGGCTCTTGAGGCGCCCAGCGCCAGCCGCCCGCGTCTACGGCCATACCACCCTGAACGCGCCCGATCTCGTCTGATCTCGGAAGCTAAGCAGGGTCGGGCCTGGTTAGTACTTGGATGGGAGACCGCCTGGGAATACCGGGTGCTGTAGGCTTTTTCGCTTTTGGCCTTTGGCCTTTGGCCTCCTTGACCTCTCCTTTGGCGCCCGCCGCCCCTCCCCCCCTCCCTCCCTGGGTCCCTCTCTCCCCAGGGAGCGCGGCTGCTGGGGCCAAACACATCCCAGCCACGGATCCCTCTGCCCCTCCCGGGCCAGCAAAGCAGCCTGGCCTGGCCTGGCCCGGCCCCGCCCCGCCCCGCCCCGCCACGCACCCCAAGCCCGCACACAACCCCCCCCCTCCCCCCCCACCCGGCACTTCACGAGGGGCACGCTCCCCGCTCCCCGCTCCCCGCACCCGGCCAGATCCCACTGCACCGGCTGGAAGCCACGTCCCAGCTTTGCACCTTTCCTGAGACACCACCCACACCGGCACCCGCACCCGCACGGAGGGGTGGGGGGGTGTGCGGTGAGGGCGGGACCGGAGGCTGGCGCCCGGGGACTGGAGGGTGGGGGCTGGGTGGGTGGATGCGAGAACCAGGAGCGGGCGGGCGGGGCCGCGAGACCCCAGACTCCCACTCCGCCACACGCCTGGGCTCCCTGGGTCCTGGACCTCTCCCCTCCCTCGAGCCCTCATCCCCAGGCAGGGTCCCTGGCATTTCGCGAGGCCCCGCTAGGGCAGCGGGCTCGGGCTGTTGATGTTCACTGGGGGCGCTGGCGCCTCCGGGGTGGGTATGCACCAGGTGGGGCAGACGGGAGGAGAAGGCCGGGTGGCTGGCTGCGCTCGCCCTGGGGCTGGGGAGGAGGCGCCGACACCCCGGCGGGGCGGGCCCCGGAAGGCACGGCCGGCCGGATGCCCCACGCTCGCTTCCACCCTCTTGCCAGTGAGTAGCCCGACCTGGTGCGGTGACGTGCGGTCCGGTGCGGTGCCGGATGGAAGCGGAGGCGGGCGTGGGGCCAAGCCGGGAGCGGCCTGCAAGAGTCCCGGGATCGGAGAACGCCGGGGCTTGCGCCTCAGCGCCTTGCCAGGGTCCTCTTGCGCGGCCTCCGCCACCCGCCCGGGGCCCGCGGCGGAGGGCGGCGGCAGGCAGGCAGGCAGGCAGGCAGGCGCGTGCACGGGTGAAGCGCCGCACCCGCTGGGCTGGGGACGCGTGGAGCAGGCTCTTGAGGCGCCCAGCGCCAGCCGCCCGCGTCTACGGCCATACCACCCTGAACGCGCCCGATCTCGTCTGATCTCGGAAGCTAAGCAGGGTCGGGCCTGGTTAGTACTTGGATGGGAGACCGCCTGGGAATACCGGGTGCTGTAGGCTTTTTCGCTTTTGGCCTTTGGCCTTTGGCCTCCTTGACCTCTCCTTTGGCGCCCGCCGCCCCTCCCCCCTCCCTCCCTGGGTCCCTCTCTCCCCAGGGAGCGCGGCTGCTGGGGCCAAACACATCCCAGCCACGGATCCCTCTGCCCCTCCCGGGCCAGCAAAGCAGCCTGGCCTGGCCTGGCCCGGCCCCGCCCCGCCCCGCCCCGCCACGCACCCCAAGCCCGCACACAACCCCCCCCCCTCCCCCCCCACCCGGCACTTCACGAGGGGCACGCTCCCCGCTCCCCGCTCCCCGCACCCGGCCAGATCCCACTGCACCGGCTGGAAGCCACGTCCCAGCTTTGCACCTTTCCTGAGACACCACCCACACCGGCACCCGCACCCGCACGGAGGGGTGGGGGGGGTGTGCGGTGAGGGCGGGACCGGAGGCTGGCGCCCGGGGACTGGAGGGTGGGGGCTGGGTGGGTGGATGCGAGAACCAGGAGCGGGCGGGCGGGGCCGCGAGACCCCAGACTCCCACTCCGCCACACGCCTGGGCTCCCTGGGTCCTGGACCTCTCCCCTCCCTCGAGCCCTCATCCCCAGGCAGGGTCCCTGGCATTTCGCGAGGCCCCGCTAGGGCAGCGGGCTCGGGCTGTTGATGTTCACTGGGGGCGCTGGCGCCTCCGGGGTGGGTATGCACCAGGTGGGGCAGACGGGAGGAGAAGGCCGGGTGGCTGGCTGCGCTCGCCCTGGGGCTGGGGAGGAGGCGCCGACACCCCGGCGGGGCGGGCCCCGGAAGGCACGGCCGGCCGGATGCCCCACGCTCGCTTCCACCCTCTTGCCAGTGAGTAGCCCGACCTGGTGCGGTGACGTGCGGTCCGGTGCGGTGCCGGATGGAAGCGGAGGCGGGCGTGGGGCCAAGCCGGGAGCGGCCTGCAAGAGTCCCGGGATCGGAGAACGCCGGGGCTTGCGCCTCAGCGCCTTGCCAGGGTCCTCTTGCGCGGCCTCCGCCACCCGCCCGGGGCCCGCGGCGGAGGGCGGCGGCAGGCAGGCAGGCAGGCAGGCAGGCGCGTGCACGGGTGAAGCGCCGCACCCGCTGGGCTGGGGACGCGTGGAGCAGGCTCTTGAGGCGCCCAGCGCCAGCCGCCCGCGTCTACGGCCATACCACCCTGAACGCGCCCGATCTCGTCTGATCTCGGAAGCTAAGCAGGGTCGGGCCTGGTTAGTACTTGGATGGGAGACCGCCTGGGAATACCGGGTGCTGTAGGCTTTTTCGCTTTTGGCCTTTGGCCTTTGGCCTCCTTGACCTCTCCTTTGGCGCCCGCCGCCCCTCCCCCCCTCCCTCCCTGGGTCCCTCTCTCCCCAGGGAGCGCGGCTGCTGGGGCCAAACACATCCCAGCCACGGATCCCTCTGCCCCTCCCGGGCCAGCAAAGCAGCCTGGCCTGGCCTGGCCCGGCCCCGCCCCGCCCCGCCCCGCCACGCACCCCAAGCCCGCACACAACCCCCCCCCTCCCCCCCCACCCGGCACTTCACGAGGGGCACGCTCCCCGCTCCCCGCTCCCCGCACCCGGCCAGATCCCACTGCACCGGCTGGAAGCCACGTCCCAGCTTTGCACCTTTCCTGAGACACCACCCACACCGGCACCCGCACCCGCACGGAGGGGTGGGGGGGTGTGCGGTGAGGGCGGGACCGGAGGCTGGCGCCCGGGGACTGGAGGGTGGGGGCTGGGTGGGTGGATGCGAGAACCAGGAGCGGGCGGGCGGGGCCGCGAGACCCCAGACTCCCACTCCGCCACACGCCTGGGCTCCCTGGGTCCTGGACCTCTCCCCTCCCTCGAGCCCTCATCCCCAGGCAGGGTCCCTGGCATTTCGCGAGGCCCCGCTAGGGCAGCGGGCTCGGGCTGTTGATGTTCACTGGGGGCGCTGGCGCCTCCGGGGTGGGTATGCACCAGGTGGGGCAGACGGGAGGAGAAGGCCGGGTGGCTGGCTGCGCTCGCCCTGGGGCTGGGGAGGAGGCGCCGACACCCCGGCGGGGCGGGCCCCGGAAGGCACGGCCGGCCGGATGCCCCACGCTCGCTTCCACCCTCTTGCCAGTGAGTAGCCCGACCTGGTGCGGTGACGTGCGGTCCGGTGCGGTGCCGGATGGAAGCGGAGGCGGGCGTGGGGCCAAGCCGGGAGCGGCCTGCAAGAGTCCCGGGATCGGAGAACGCCGGGGCTTGCGCCTCAGCGCCTTGCCAGGGTCCTCTTGCGCGGCCTCCGCCACCCGCCCGGGGCCCGCGGCGGAGGGCGGCGGCAGGCAGGCAGGCAGGCAGGCAGGCGCGTGCACGGGTGAAGCGCCGCACCCGCTGGGCTGGGGACGCGTGGAGCAGGCTCTTGAGGCGCCCAGCGCCAGCCGCCCGCGTCTACGGCCATACCACCCTGAACGCGCCCGATCTCGTCTGATCTCGGAAGCTAAGCAGGGTCGGGCCTGGTTAGTACTTGGATGGGAGACCGCCTGGGAATACCGGGTGCTGTAGGCTTTTTCGCTTTTGGCCTTTGGCCTTTGGCCTCCTTGACCTCTCCTTTGGCGCCCGCCGCCCCTCCCCCCCTCCCTCCCTGGGTCCCTCTCTCCCCAGGGAGCGCGGCTGCTGGGGCCAAACACATCCCAGCCACGGATCCCTCTGCCCCTCCCGGGCCAGCAAAGCAGCCTGGCCTGGCCTGGCCCGGCCCCGCCCCGCCCCGCCCCGCCACGCACCCCAAGCCCGCACACAACCCCCCCCCTCCCCCCCCACCCGGCACTTCACGAGGGGCACGCTCCCCGCTCCCCGCTCCCCGCACCCGGCCAGATCCCACTGCACCGGCTGGAAGCCACGTCCCAGCTTTGCACCTTTCCTGAGACACCACCCACACCGGCACCCGCACCCGCACGGAGGGGTGGGGGGGTGTGCGGTGAGGGCGGGACCGGAGGCTGGCGCCCGGGGACTGGAGGGTGGGGGCTGGGTGGGTGGATGCGAGAACCAGGAGCGGGCGGGCGGGGCCGCGAGACCCCAGACTCCCACTCCGCCACACGCCTGGGCTCCCTGGGTCCTGGACCTCTCCCCTCCCTCGAGCCCTCATCCCCAGGCAGGGTCCCTGGCATTTCGCGAGGCCCCGCTAGGGCAGCGGGCTCGGGCTGTTGATGTTCACTGGGGGCGCTGGCGCCTCCGGGGTGGGTATGCACCAGGTGGGGCAGACGGGAGGAGAAGGCCGGGTGGCTGGCTGCGCTCGCCCTGGGGCTGGGGAGGAGGCGCCGACACCCCGGCGGGGCGGGCCCCGGAAGGCACGGCCGGCCGGATGCCCCACGCTCGCTTCCACCCTCTTGCCAGTGAGTAGCCCGACCTGGTGCGGTGACGTGCGGTCCGGTGCGGTGCCGGATGGAAGCGGAGGCGGGCGTGGGGCCAAGCCGGGAGCGGCCTGCAAGAGTCCCGGGATCGGAGAACGCCGGGGCTTGCGCCTCAGCGCCTTGCCAGGGTCCTCTTGCGCGGCCTCCGCCACCCGCCCGGGGCCCGCGGCGGAGGGCGGCGGCAGGCAGGCAGGCAGGCAGGCAGGCGCGTGCACGGGTGAAGCGCCGCACCCGCTGGGCTGGGGACGCGTGGAGCAGGCTCTTGAGGCGCCCAGCGCCAGCCGCCCGCGTCTACGGCCATACCACCCTGAACGCGCCCGATCTCGTCTGATCTCGGAAGCTAAGCAGGGTCGGGCCTGGTTAGTACTTGGATGGGAGACCGCCTGGGAATACCGGGTGCTGTAGGCTTTTTCGCTTTTGGCCTTTGGCCTTTGGCCTCCTTGACCTCTCCTTTGGCGCCCGCCGCCCCTCCCCCCCTCCCTCCCTGGGTCCCTCTCTCCCCAGGGAGCGCGGCTGCTGGGGCCAAACACATCCCAGCCACGGATCCCTCTGCCCCTCCCGGGCCAGCAAAGCAGCCTGGCCTGGCCTGGCCCGGCCCCGCCCCGCCCCGCCACGCACCCCAAGCCCGCACACAACCCCCCCCCTCCCCCCCCACCCGGCACTTCACGAGGGGCACGCTCCCCGCTCCCCGCACCCGGCCAGATCCCACTGCACCGGCTGGAAGCCACGTCCCAGCTTTGCACCTTTCCTGAGACACCACCCACACCGGCACCTGCACCCGCACGGAGGGGTGGGGGGGTGTGCGGTGAGGGCGGGACCGGAGGCTGGCGCCCGGGGACTGGAGGGTGGGGGCTGGGTGGGTGGATGCGAGAACCAGGAGCGGGCGGGCGGGGCCGCGAGACCCCAGACTCCCACTCCGCCACACGCCTGGGCTCCCTGGGTCCTGGACCTCTCCCCTCCCTCGAGCCCTCATCCCCAGGCAGGGTCCCTGGCATTTCGCGAGGCCCCGCTAGGGCAGCGGGCTCGGGCTGTTGATGTTCACTGGGGGCGCTGGCGCCTCCGGGGTGGGTATGCACCAGGTGGGGCAGACGGGAGGAGAAGGCCGGGTGGCTGGCTGCGCTCGCCCTGGGGCTGGGGAGGAGGCGCCGACACCCCGGCGGGGCGGGCCCCGGAAGGCACGGCCGGCCGGATGCCCCACGCTCGCTTCCACCCTCTTGCCAGTGAGTAGCCCGACCTGGTGCGGTGACGTGCGGTCCGGTGCGGTGCCGGATGGAAGCGGAGGCGGGCGTGGGGCCAAGCCGGGAGCGGCCTGCAAGAGTCCCGGGATCGGAGAACGCCGGGGCTTGCGCCTCAGCGCCTTGCCAGGGTCCTCTTGCGCGGCCTCCGCCACCCGCCCGGGGCCCGCGGCGGAGGGCGGCGGCAGGCAGGCAGGCAGGCAGGCGCGTGCACGGGTGAAGCGCCGCACCCGCTGGGCTGGGGACGCGTGGAGCAGGCTCTTGAGGCGCCCAGCGCCAGCCGCCCGCGTCTACGGCCATACCACCCTGAACGCGCCCGATCTCGTCTGATCTCGGAAGCTAAGCAGGGTCGGGCCTGGTTAGTACTTGGATGGGAGACCGCCTGGGAATACCGGGTGCTGTAGGCTTTTTCGCTTTTGGCCTTTGGCCTTTGGCCTCCTTGACCTCTCCTTTGGCGCCCGCCGCCCCTCCCCCCTCCCTCCCTGGGTCCCTCTCTCCCCAGGGAGCGCGGCTGCTGGGGCCAAACACATCCCAGCCACGGATCCCTCTGCCCCTCCCGGGCCAGCAAAGCAGCCTGGCCTGGCCTGGCCCGGCCCCGCCCCGCCCCGCCACGCACCCCAAGCCCGCACACAACCCCCCCCCTCCCCCCCCACCCGGCACTTCACGAGGGGCACGCTCCCCGCTCCCCGCTCCCCGCACCCGGCCAGATCCCACTGCACCGGCTGGAAGCCACGTCCCAGCTTTGCACCTTTCCTGAGACACCACCCACACCGGCACCCGCACCCGCACGGAGGGGTGGGGGGGTGTGCGGTGAGGGCGGGACCGGAGGCTGGCGCCCGGGGACTGGAGGGTGGGGGCTGGGTGGGTGGATGCGAGAACCAGGAGCGGGCGGGCGGGGCCGCGAGACCCCAGACTCCCACTCCGCCACACGCCTGGGCTCCCTGGGTCCTGGACCTCTCCCCTCCCTCGAGCCCTCATCCCCAGGCAGGGTCCCTGGCATTTCGCGAGGCCCCGCTAGGGCAGCGGGCTCGGGCTGTTGATGTTCACTGGGGGCGCTGGCGCCTCCGGGGTGGGTATGCACCAGGTGGGGCAGACGGGAGGAGAAGGCCGGGTGGCTGGCTGCGCTCGCCCTGGGGCTGGGGAGGAGGCGCCGACACCCCGGCGGGGCGGGCCCCGGAAGGCACGGCCGGCCGGATGCCCCACGCTCGCTTCCACCCTCTTGCCAGTGAGTAGCCCGACCTGGTGCGGTGACGTGCGGTCCGGTGCGGTGCCGGATGGAAGCGGAGGCGGGCGTGGGGCCAAGCCGGGAGCGGCCTGCAAGAGTCCCGGGATCGGAGAACGCCGGGGCTTGCGCCTCAGCGCCTTGCCAGGGTCCTCTTGCGCGGCCTCCGCCACCCGCCCGGGGCCCGCGGCGGAGGGCGGCGGCAGGCAGGCAGGCAGGCAGGCAGGCGCGTGCACGGGTGAAGCGCCGCACCCGCTGGGCTGGGGACGCGTGGAGCAGGCTCTTGAGGCGCCCAGCGCCAGCCGCCCGCGTCTACGGCCATACCACCCTGAACGCGCCCGATCTCGTCTGATCTCGGAAGCTAAGCAGGGTCGGGCCTGGTTAGTACTTGGATGGGAGACCGCCTGGGAATACCGGGTGCTGTAGGCTTTTTCGCTTTTGGCCTTTGGCCTTTGGCCTCCTTGACCTCTCCTTTGGCGCCCGCCGCCCCTCCCCCCTCCCTCCCTGGGTCCCTCTCTCCCCAGGGAGCGCGGCTGCTGGGGCCAAACACATCCCAGCCACGGATCCCTCTGCCCCTCCCGGGCCAGCAAAGCAGCCTGGCCTGGCCTGGCCCGGCCCCGCCCCGCCCCGCCACGCACCCCAAGCCCGCACACAACCCCCCCCCTCCCCCCCCACCCGGCACTTCACGAGGGGCACGCTCCCCGCTCCCCGCTCCCCGCACCCGGCCAGATCCCACTGCACCGGCTGGAAGCCACGTCCCAGCTTTGCACCTTTCCTGAGACACCACCCACACCGGCACCCGCACCCGCACGGAGGGGTGGGGGGGTGTGCGGTGAGGGCGGGACCGGAGGCTGGCGCCCGGGGACTGGAGGGTGGGGGCTGGGTGGGTGGATGCGAGAACCAGGAGCGGGCGGGCGGGGCCGCGAGACCCCAGACTCCCACTCCGCCACACGCCTGGGCTCCCTGGGTCCTGGACCTCTCCCCTCCCTCGAGCCCTCATCCCCAGGCAGGGTCCCTGGCATTTCGCGAGGCCCCGCTAGGGCAGCGGGCTCGGGCTGTTGATGTTCACTGGGGGCGCTGGCGCCTCCGGGGTGGGTATGCACCAGGTGGGGCAGACGGGAGGAGAAGGCCGGGTGGCTGGCTGCGCTCGCCCTGGGGCTGGGGAGGAGGCGCCGACACCCCGGCGGGGCGGGCCCCGGAAGGCACGGCCGGCCGGATGCCCCACGCTCGCTTCCACCCTCTTGCCAGTGAGTAGCCCGACCTGGTGCGGTGACGTGCGGTCCGGTGCGGTGCCGGATGGAAGCGGAGGCGGGCGTGGGGCCAAGCCGGGAGCGGCCTGCAAGAGTCCCGGGATCGGAGAACGCCGGGGCTTGCGCCTCAGCGCCTTGCCAGGGTCCTCTTGCGCGGCCTCCGCCACCCGCCCGGGGCCCGCGGCGGAGGGCGGCGGCAGGCAGGCAGGCAGGCAGGCAGGCGCGTGCACGGGTGAAGCGCCGCACCCGCTGGGCTGGGGACGCGTGGAGCAGGCTCTTGAGGCGCCCAGCGCCAGCCGCCCGCGTCTACGGCCATACCACCCTGAACGCGCCCGATCTCGTCTGATCTCGGAAGCTAAGCAGGGTCGGGCCTGGTTAGTACTTGGATGGGAGACCGCCTGGGAATACCGGGTGCTGTAGGCTTTTTCGCTTTTGGCCTTTGGCCTTTGGCCTCCTTGACCTCTCCTTTGGCGCCCGCCGCCCCTCCCCCCTCCCTCCCTGGGTCCCTCTCTCCCCAGGGAGCGCGGCTGCTGGGGCCAAACACATCCCAGCCACGGATCCCTCTGCCCCTCCCGGGCCAGCAAAGCAGCCTGGCCTGGCCTGGCCCGGCCCCGCCCCGCCCCGCCACGCACCCCAAGCCCGCACACAACCCCCCCCCTCCCCCCCCACCCGGCACTTCACGAGGGGCACGCTCCCCGCTCCCCGCTCCCCGCACCCGGCCAGATCCCACTGCACCGGCTGGAAGCCACGTCCCAGCTTTGCACCTTTCCTGAGACACCACCCACACCGGCACCCGCACCCGCACGGAGGGGTGGGGGGGTGTGCGGTGAGGGCGGGACCGGAGGCTGGCGCCCGGGGACTGGAGGGTGGGGGCTGGGTGGGTGGATGCGAGAACCAGGAGCGGGCGGGCGGGGCCGCGAGACCCCAGACTCCCACTCCGCCACACGCCTGGGCTCCCTGGGTCCTGGACCTCTCCCCTCCCTCGAGCCCTCATCCCCAGGCAGGGTCCCTGGCATTTCGCGAGGCCCCGCTAGGGCAGCGGGCTCGGGCTGTTGATGTTCACTGGGGGCGCTGGCGCCTCCGGGGTGGGTATGCACCAGGTGGGGCAGACGGGAGGAGAAGGCCGGGTGGCTGGCTGCGCTCGCCCTGGGGCTGGGGAGGAGGCGCCGACACCCCGGCGGGGCGGGCCCCGGAAGGCACGGCCGGCCGGATGCCCCACGCTCGCTTCCACCCTCTTGCCAGTGAGTAGCCCGACCTGGTGCGGTGACGTGCGGTCCGGTGCGGTGCCGGATGGAAGCGGAGGCGGGCGTGGGGCCAAGCCGGGAGCGGCCTGCAAGAGTCCCGGGATCGGAGAACGCCGGGGCTTGCGCCTCAGCGCCTTGCCAGGGTCCTCTTGCGCGGCCTCCGCCACCCGCCCGGGGCCCGCGGCGGAGGGCGGCGGCAGGCAGGCAGGCAGGCAGGCAGGCGCGTGCACGGGTGAAGCGCCGCACCCGCTGGGCTGGGGACGCGTGGAGCAGGCTCTTGAGGCGCCCAGCGCCAGCCGCCCGCGTCTACGGCCATACCACCCTGAACGCGCCCGATCTCGTCTGATCTCGGAAGCTAAGCAGGGTCGGGCCTGGTTAGTACTTGGATGGGAGACCGCCTGGGAATACCGGGTGCTGTAGGCTTTTTCGCTTTTGGCCTTTGGCCTTTGGCCTCCTTGACCTCTCCTTTGGCGCCCGCCGCCCCTCCCCCCTCCCTCCCTGGGTCCCTCTCTCCCCAGGGAGCGCGGCTGCTGGGGCCAAACACATCCCAGCCACGGATCCCTCTGCCCCTCCCGGGCCAGCAAAGCAGCCTGGCCTGGCCTGGCCCGGCCCCGCCCCGCCCCGCCCCGCCACGCACCCCAAGCCCGCACACAACCCCCCCCCTCCCCCCCCACCCGGCACTTCACGAGGGGCACGCTCCCCGCTCCCCGCACCCGGCCAGATCCCACTGCACCGGCTGGAAGCCACGTCCCAGCTTTGCACCTTTCCTGAGACACCACCCACACCGGCACCCGCACCCGCACGGAGGGGTGGGGGGGGTGTGCGGTGAGGGCGGGACCGGAGGCTGGCGCCCGGGGACTGGAGGGTGGGGGCTGGGTGGGTGGATGCGAGAACCAGGAGCGGGCGGGCGGGGCCGCGAGACCCCAGACTCCCACTCCGCCACACGCCTGGGCTCCCTGGGTCCTGGACCTCTCCCCTCCCTCGAGCCCTCATCCCCAGGCAGGGTCCCTGGCATTTCGCGAGGCCCCGCTAGGGCAGCGGGCTCGGGCTGTTGATGTTCACTGGGGGCGCTGGCGCCTCCGGGGTGGGTATGCACCAGGTGGGGCAGACGGGAGGAGAAGGCCGGGTGGCTGGCTGCGCTCGCCCTGGGGCTGGGGAGGAGGCGCCGACACCCCGGCGGGGCGGGCCCCGGAAGGCACGGCCGGCCGGATGCCCCACGCTCGCTTCCACCCTCTTGCCAGTGAGTAGCCCGACCTGGTGCGGTGACGTGCGGTCCGGTGCGGTGCCGGATGGAAGCGGAGGCGGGCGTGGGGCCAAGCCGGGAGCGGCCTGCAAGAGTCCCGGGATCGGAGAACGCCGGGGCTTGCGCCTCAGCGCCTTGCCAGGGTCCTCTTGCGCGGCCTCCGCCACCCGCCCGGGGCCCGCGGCGGAGGGCGGCGGCAGGCAGGCAGGCAGGCAGGCAGGCGCGTGCACGGGTGAAGCGCCGCACCCGCTGGGCTGGGGACGCGTGGAGCAGGCTCTTGAGGCGCCCAGCGCCAGCCGCCCGCGTCTACGGCCATACCACCCTGAACGCGCCCGATCTCGTCTGATCTCGGAAGCTAAGCAGGGTCGGGCCTGGTTAGTACTTGGATGGGAGACCGCCTGGGAATACCGGGTGCTGTAGGCTTTTTCGCTTTTGGCCTTTGGCCTTTGGCCTCCTTGACCTCTCCTTTGGCGCCCGCCGCCCCTCCCCCCTCCCTCCCTGGGTCCCTCTCTCCCCAGGGAGCGCGGCTGCTGGGGCCAAACACATCCCAGCCACGGATCCCTCTGCCCCTCCCGGGCCAGCAAAGCAGCCTGGCCTGGCCTGGCCCGGCCCCGCCCCGCCCCGCCACGCACCCCAAGCCCGCACACAACCCCCCCCCTCCCCCCCCACCCGGCACTTCACGAGGGGCACGCTCCCCGCTCCCCGCTCCCCGCACCCGGCCAGATCCCACTGCACCGGCTGGAAGCCACGTCCCAGCTTTGCACCTTTCCTGAGACACCACCCACACCGGCACCCGCACCCGCACGGAGGGGTGGGGGGGTGTGCGGTGAGGGCGGGACCGGAGGCTGGCGCCCGGGGACTGGAGGGTGGGGGCTGGGTGGGTGGATGCGAGAACCAGGAGCGGGCGGGCGGGGCCGCGAGACCCCAGACTCCCACTCCGCCACACGCCTGGGCTCCCTGGGTCCTGGACCTCTCCCCTCCCTCGAGCCCTCATCCCCAGGCAGGGTCCCTGGCATTTCGCGAGGCCCCGCTAGGGCAGCGGGCTCGGGCTGTTGATGTTCACTGGGGGCGCTGGCGCCTCCGGGGTGGGTATGCACCAGGTGGGGCAGACGGGAGGAGAAGGCCGGGTGGCTGGCTGCGCTCGCCCTGGGGCTGGGGAGGAGGCGCCGACACCCCGGCGGGGCGGGCCCCGGAAGGCACGGCCGGCCGGATGCCCCACGCTCGCTTCCACCCTCTTGCCAGTGAGTAGCCCGACCTGGTGCGGTGACGTGCGGTCCGGTGCGGTGCCGGATGGAAGCGGAGGCGGGCGTGGGGCCAAGCCGGGAGCGGCCTGCAAGAGTCCCGGGATCGGAGAACGCCGGGGCTTGCGCCTCAGCGCCTTGCCAGGGTCCTCTTGCGCGGCCTCCGCCACCCGCCCGGGGCCCGCGGCGGAGGGCGGCGGCAGGCAGGCAGGCAGGCAGGCAGGTGCGTGCACGGGTGAAGCGCCGCACCCGCTGGGCTGGGGACGCGTGGAGCAGGCTCTTGAGGCGCCCAGCGCCAGCCGCCCGCGTCTACGGCCATACCACCCTGAACGCGCCCGATCTCGTCTGATCTCGGAAGCTAAGCAGGGTCGGGCCTGGTTAGTACTTGGATGGGAGACCGCCTGGGAATACCGGGTGCTGTAGGCTTTTTCGCTTTTGGCCTTTGGCCTTTGGCCTCCTTGACCTCTCCTTTGGCGCCCGCCGCCCCTCCCCCCTCCCTCCCTGGGTCCCTCTCTCCCCAGGGAGCGCGGCTGCTGGGGCCAAACACATCCCAGCCACGGATCCCTCTGCCCCTCCCGGGCCAGCAAAGCAGCCTGGCCTGGCCTGGCCCGGCCCCGCCCCGCCCCGCCCCGCCACGCACCCCAAGCCCGCACACAACCCCCCCCCTCCCCCCCCACCCGGCACTTCACGAGGGGCACGCTCCCCGCTCCCCGCACCCGGCCAGATCCCACTGCACCGGCTGGAAGCCACGTCCCAGCTTTGCACCTTTCCTGAGACACCACCCACACCGGCACCCGCACCCGCACGGAGGGGTGGGGGGGTGTGCGGTGAGGGCGGGACCGGAGGCTGGCGCCCGGGGACTGGAGGGTGGGGGCTGGGTGGGTGGATGCGAGAACCAGGAGCGGGCGGGCGGGGCCGCGAGACCCCAGACTCCCACTCCGCCACACGCCTGGGCTCCCTGGGTCCTGGACCTCTCCCCTCCCTCGAGCCCTCATCCCCAGGCAGGGTCCCTGGCATTTCGCGAGGCCCCGCTAGGGCAGCGGGCTCGGGCTGTTGATGTTCACTGGGGGCGCTGGCGCCTCCGGGGTGGGTATGCACCAGGTGGGGCAGACGGGAGGAGAAGGCCGGGTGGCTGGCTGCGCTCGCCCTGGGGCTGGGGAGGAGGCGCCGACACCCCGGCGGGGCGGGCCCCGGAAGGCACGGCCGGCCGGATGCCCCACGCTCGCTTCCACCCTCTTGCCAGTGAGTAGCCCGACCTGGTGCGGTGACGTGCGGTCCGGTGCGGTGCCGGATGGAAGCGGAGGCGGGCGTGGGGCCAAGCCGGGAGCGGCCTGCAAGAGTCCCGGGATCGGAGAACGCCGGGGCTTGCGCCTCAGCGCCTTGCCAGGGTCCTCTTGCGCGGCCTCCGCCACCCGCCCGGGGCCCGCGGCGGAGGGCGGCGGCAGGCAGGCAGGCAGGCAGGCAGGCGCGTGCACGGGTGAAGCGCCGCACCCGCTGGGCTGGGGACGCGTGGAGCAGGCTCTTGAGGCGCCCAGCGCCAGCCGCCCGCGTCTACGGCCATACCACCCTGAACGCGCCCGATCTCGTCTGATCTCGGAAGCTAAGCAGGGTCGGGCCTGGTTAGTACTTGGATGGGAGACCGCCTGGGAATACCGGGTGCTGTAGGCTTTTTCGCTTTTGGCCTTTGGCCTTTGGCCTCCTTGACCTCTCCTTTGGCGCCCGCCGCCCCTCCCCCCTCCCTCCCTGGGTCCCTCTCTCCCCAGGGAGCGCGGCTGCTGGGGCCAAACACATCCCAGCCACGGATCCCTCTGCCCCTCCCGGGCCAGCAAAGCAGCCTGGCCTGGCCTGGCCCGGCCCCGCCCCGCCCCGCCCCGCCACGCACCCCAAGCCCGCACACAACCCCCCCCCTCCCCCCCCACCCGGCACTTCACGAGGGGCACGCTCCCCGCTCCCCGCTCCCCGCACCCGGCCAGATCCCACTGCACCGGCTGGAAGCCACGTCCCAGCTTTGCACCTTTCCTGAGACACCACCCACACCGGCACCCGCACCCGCACGGAGGGGTGGGGGGGTGTGCGGTGAGGGCGGGACCGGAGGCTGGCGCCCGGGGACTGGAGGGTGGGGGCTGGGTGGGTGGATGCGAGAACCAGGAGCGGGCGGGCGGGGCCGCGAGACCCCAGACTCCCACTCCGCCACACGCCTGGGCTCCCTGGGTCCTGGACCTCTCCCCTCCCTCGAGCCCTCATCCCCAGGCAGGGTCCCTGGCATTTCGCGAGGCCCCGCTAGGGCAGCGGGCTCGGGCTGTTGATGTTCACTGGGGGCGCTGGCGCCTCCGGGGTGGGTATGCACCAGGTGGGGCAGACGGGAGGAGAAGGCCGGGTGGCTGGCTGCGCTCGCCCTGGGGCTGGGGAGGAGGCGCCGACACCCCGGCGGGGCGGGCCCCGGAAGGCACGGCCGGCCGGATGCCCCACGCTCGCTTCCACCCTCTTGCCAGTGAGTAGCCCGACCTGGTGCGGTGACGTGCGGTCCGGTGCGGTGCCGGATGGAAGCGGAGGCGGGCGTGGGGCCAAGCCGGGAGCGGCCTGCAAGAGTCCCGGGATCGGAGAACGCCGGGGCTTGCGCCTCAGCGCCTTGCCAGGGTCCTCTTGCGCGGCCTCCGCCACCCGCCCGGGGCCCGCGGCGGAGGGCGGCGGCAGGCAGGCAGGCAGGCAGGCAGGCAGGCGCGTGCACGGGTGAAGCGCCGCACCCGCTGGGCTGGGGACGCGTGGAGCAGGCTCTTGAGGCGCCCAGCGCCAGCCGCCCGCGTCTACGGCCATACCACCCTGAACGCGCCCGATCTCGTCTGATCTCGGAAGCTAAGCAGGGTCGGGCCTGGTTAGTACTTGGATGGGAGACCGCCTGGGAATACCGGGTGCTGTAGGCTTTTTCGCTTTTGGCCTTTGGCCTTTGGCCTCCTTGACCTCTCCTTTGGCGCCCGCCGCCCCTCCCCCCCTCCCTCCCTGGGTCCCTCTCTCCCCAGGGAGCGCGGCTGCTGGGGCCAAACACATCCCAGCCACGGATCCCTCTGCCCCTCCCGGGCCAGCAAAGCAGCCTGGCCTGGCCTGGCCCGGCCCCGCCCCGCCCCGCCCCGCCACGCACCCCAAGCCCGCACACAACCCCCCCCCTCCCCCCCCACCCGGCACTTCACGAGGGGCACGCTCCCCGCTCCCCGCTCCCCGCACCCGGCCAGATCCCACTGCACCGGCTGGAAGCCACGTCCCAGCTTTGCACCTTTCCTGAGACACCACCCACACCGGCACCCGCACCCGCACGGAGGGGTGGGGGGGTGTGCGGTGAGGGCGGGACCGGAGGCTGGCGCCCGGGGACTGGAGGGTGGGGGCTGGGTGGGTGGATGCGAGAACCAGGAGCGGGCGGGCGGGGCCGCGAGACCCCAGACTCCCACTCCGCCACACGCCTGGGCTCCCTGGGTCCTGGACCTCTCCCCTCCCTCGAGCCCTCATCCCCAGGCAGGGTCCCTGGCATTTCGCGAGGCCCCGCTAGGGCAGCGGGCTCGGGCTGTTGATGTTCACTGGGGGCGCTGGCGCCTCCGGGGTGGGTATGCACCAGGTGGGGCAGACGGGAGGAGAAGGCCGGGTGGCTGGCTGCGCTCGCCCTGGGGCTGGGGAGGAGGCGCCGACACCCCGGCGGGGCGGGCCCCGGAAGGCACGGCCGGCCGGATGCCCCACGCTCGCTTCCACCCTCTTGCCAGTGAGTAGCCCGACCTGGTGCGGTGACGTGCGGTCCGGTGCGGTGCCGGATGGAAGCGGAGGCGGGCGTGGGGCCAAGCCGGGAGCGGCCTGCAAGAGTCCCGGGATCGGAGAACGCCGGGGCTTGCGCCTCAGCGCCTTGCCAGGGTCCTCTTGCGCGGCCTCCGCCACCCGCCCGGGGCCCGCGGCGGAGGGCGGCGGCAGGCAGGCAGGCAGGCAGGCAGGCGCGTGCACGGGTGAAGCGCCGCACCCGCTGGGCTGGGGACGCGTGGAGCAGGCTCTTGAGGCGCCCAGCGCCAGCCGCCCGCGTCTACGGCCATACCACCCTGAACGCGCCCGATCTCGTCTGATCTCGGAAGCTAAGCAGGGTCGGGCCTGGTTAGTACTTGGATGGGAGACCGCCTGGGAATACCGGGTGCTGTAGGCTTTTTCGCTTTTGGCCTTTGGCCTTTGGCCTCCTTGACCTCTCCTTTGGCGCCCGCCGCCCCTCCCCCCCTCCCTCCCTGGGTCCCTCTCTCCCCAGGGAGCGCGGCTGCTGGGGCCAAACACATCCCAGCCACGGATCCCTCTGCCCCTCCCGGGCCAGCAAAGCAGCCTGGCCTGGCCTGGCCCGGCCCCGCCCCGCCCCGCCCCGCCACGCACCCCAAGCCCGCACACAACCCCCCCCCTCCCCCCCCACCCGGCACTTCACGAGGGGCACGCTCCCCGCTCCCCGCTCCCCGCACCCGGCCAGATCCCACTGCACCGGCTGGAAGCCACGTCCCAGCTTTGCACCTTTCCTGAGACACCACCCACACCGGCACCCGCACCCGCACGGAGGGGTGGGGGGGTGTGCGGTGAGGGCGGGACCGGAGGCTGGCGCCCGGGGACTGGAGGGTGGGGGCTGGGTGGGTGGATGCGAGAACCAGGAGCGGGCGGGCGGGGCCGCGAGACCCCAGACTCCCACTCCGCCACACGCCTGGGCTCCCTGGGTCCTGGACCTCTCCCCTCCCTCGAGCCCTCATCCCCAGGCAGGGTCCCTGGCATTTCGCGAGGCCCCGCTAGGGCAGCGGGCTCGGGCTGTTGATGTTCACTGGGGGCGCTGGCGCCTCCGGGGTGGGTATGCACCAGGTGGGGCAGACGGGAGGAGAAGGCCGGGTGGCTGGCTGCGCTCGCCCTGGGGCTGGGGAGGAGGCGCCGACACCCCGGCGGGGCGGGCCCCGGAAGGCACGGCCGGCCGGATGCCCCACGCTCGCTTCCACCCTCTTGCCAGTGAGTAGCCCGACCTGGTGCGGTGACGTGCGGTCCGGTGCGGTGCCGGATGGAAGCGGAGGCGGGCGTGGGGCCAAGCCGGGAGCGGCCTGCAAGAGTCCCGGGATCGGAGAACGCCGGGGCTTGCGCCTCAGCGCCTTGCCAGGGTCCTCTTGCGCGGCCTCCGCCACCCGCCCGGGGCCCGCGGCGGAGGGCGGCGGCAGGCAGGCAGGCAGGCAGGCAGGCGCGTGCACGGGTGAAGCGCCGCACCCGCTGGGCTGGGGACGCGTGGAGCAGGCTCTTGAGGCGCCCAGCGCCAGCCGCCCGCGTCTACGGCCATACCACCCTGAACGCGCCCGATCTCGTCTGATCTCGGAAGCTAAGCAGGGTCGGGCCTGGTTAGTACTTGGATGGGAGACCGCCTGGGAATACCGGGTGCTGTAGGCTTTTTCGCTTTTGGCCTTTGGCCTTTGGCCTCCTTGACCTCTCCTTTGGCGCCCGCCGCCCCTCCCCCCCTCCCTCCCTGGGTCCCTCTCTCCCCAGGGAGCGCGGCTGCTGGGGCCAAACACATCCCAGCCACGGATCCCTCTGCCCCTCCCGGGCCAGCAAAGCAGCCTGGCCTGGCCTGGCCCGGCCCCGCCCCGCCCCGCCCCGCCACGCACCCCAAGCCCGCACACAACCCCCCCCCTCCCCCCCCACCCGGCACTTCACGAGGGGCACGCTCCCCGCTCCCCGCTCCCCGCACCCGGCCAGATCCCACTGCACCGGCTGGAAGCCACGTCCCAGCTTTGCACCTTTCCTGAGACACCACCCACACCGGCACCCGCACCCGCACGGAGGGGTGGGGGGGTGTGCGGTGAGGGCGGGACCGGAGGCTGGCGCCCGGGGACTGGAGGGTGGGGGCTGGGTGGGTGGATGCGAGAACCAGGAGCGGGCGGGCGGGGCCGCGAGACCCCAGACTCCCACTCCGCCACACGCCTGGGCTCCCTGGGTCCTGGACCTCTCCCCTCCCTCGAGCCCTCATCCCCAGGCAGGGTCCCTGGCATTTCGCGAGGCCCCGCTAGGGCAGCGGGCTCGGGCTGTTGATGTTCACTGGGGGCGCTGGCGCCTCCGGGGTGGGTATGCACCAGGTGGGGCAGACGGGAGGAGAAGGCCGGGTGGCTGGCTGCGCTCGCCCTGGGGCTGGGGAGGAGGCGCCGACACCCCGGCGGGGCGGGCCCCGGAAGGCACGGCCGGCCGGATGCCCCACGCTCGCTTCCACCCTCTTGCCAGTGAGTAGCCCGACCTGGTGCGGTGACGTGCGGTCCGGTGCGGTGCCGGATGGAAGCGGAGGCGGGCGTGGGGCCAAGCCGGGAGCGGCCTGCAAGAGTCCCGGGATCGGAGAACGCCGGGGCTTGCGCCTCAGCGCCTTGCCAGGGTCCTCTTGCGCGGCCTCCGCCACCCGCCCGGGGCCCGCGGCGGAGGGCGGCGGCAGGCAGGCAGGCAGGCAGGCAGGCGCGTGCACGGGTGAAGCGCCGCACCCGCTGGGCTGGGGACGCGTGGAGCAGGCTCTTGAGGCGCCCAGCGCCAGCCGCCCGCGTCTACGGCCATACCACCCTGAACGCGCCCGATCTCGTCTGATCTCGGAAGCTAAGCAGGGTCGGGCCTGGTTAGTACTTGGATGGGAGACCGCCTGGGAATACCGGGTGCTGTAGGCTTTTTCGCTTTTGGCCTTTGGCCTTTGGCCTCCTTGACCTCTCCTTTGGCGCCCGCCGCCCCTCCCCCCTCCCTCCCTGGGTCCCTCTCTCCCCAGGGAGCGCGGCTGCTGGGGCCAAACACATCCCAGCCACGGATCCCTCTGCCCCTCCCGGGCCAGCAAAGCAGCCTGGCCTGGCCTGGCCCGGCCCCGCCCCGCCCCGCCCCGCCACGCACCCCAAGCCCGCACACAACCCCCCCCCTCCCCCCCCACCCGGCACTTCACGAGGGGCACGCTCCCCGCTCCCCGCTCCCCGCACCCGGCCAGATCCCACTGCACCGGCTGGAAGCCACGTCCCAGCTTTGCACCTTTCCTGAGACACCACCCACACCGGCACCCGCACCCGCACGGAGGGGTGGGGGGGGTGTGCGGTGAGGGCGGGACCGGAGGCTGGCGCCCGGGGACTGGAGGGTGGGGGCTGGGTGGGTGGATGCGAGAACCAGGAGCGGGCGGGCGGGGCCGCGAGACCCCAGACTCCCACTCCGCCACACGCCTGGGCTCCCTGGGTCCTGGACCTCTCCCCTCCCTCGAGCCCTCATCCCCAGGCAGGGTCCCTGGCATTTCGCGAGGCCCCGCTAGGGCAGCGGGCTCGGGCTGTTGATGTTCACTGGGGGCGCTGGCGCCTCCGGGGTGGGTATGCACCAGGTGGGGCAGACGGGAGGAGAAGGCCGGGTGGCTGGCTGCGCTCGCCCTGGGGCTGGGGAGGAGGCGCCGACACCCCGGCGGGGCGGGCCACGGAAGGCACGGCCGGCCGGATGCCCCACGCTCGCTTCCACCCTCTTGCCAGTGAGTAGCCCGACCTGGTGCGGTGACGTGCGGTCCGGTGCGGTGCCGGATGGAAGCGGAGGCGGGCGTGGGGCCAAGCCGGGAGCGGCCTGCAAGAGTCCCGGGATCGGAGAACGCCGGGGCTTGCGCCTCAGCGCCTTGCCAGGGTCCTCTTGCGCGGCCTCCGCCACCCGCCCGGGGCCCGCGGCGGAGGGCGGCGGCAGGCAGGCAGGCAGGCAGGCAGGCGCGTGCACGGGTGAAGCGCCGCACCCGCTGGGCTGGGGACGCGTGGAGCAGGCTCTTGAGGCGCCCAGCGCCAGCCGCCCGCGTCTACGGCCATACCACCCTGAACGCGCCCGATCTCGTCTGATCTCGGAAGCTAAGCAGGGTCGGGCCTGGTTAGTACTTGGATGGGAGACCGCCTGGGAATACCGGGTGCTGTAGGCTTTTTCGCTTTTGGCCTTTGGCCTTTGGCCTCCTTGACCTCTCCTTTGGCGCCCGCCGCCCCTCCCCCCCTCCCTCCCTGGGTCCCTCTCTCCCCAGGGAGCGCGGCTGCTGGGGCCAAACACATCCCAGCCACGGATCCCTCTGCCCCTCCCGGGCCAGCAAAGCAGCCTGGCCTGGCCTGGCCCGGCCCCGCCCCGCCCCGCCCCGCCACGCACCCCAAGCCCGCACACAACCCCCCCCCTCCCCCCCCACCCGGCACTTCACGAGGGGCACGCTCCCCGCTCCCCGCTCCCCGCACCCGGCCAGATCCCACTGCACCGGCTGGAAGCCACGTCCCAGCTTTGCACCTTTCCTGAGACACCACCCACACCGGCACCCGCACCCGCACGGAGGGGTGGGGGGGTGTGCGGTGAGGGCGGGACCGGAGGCTGGCGCCCGGGGACTGGAGGGTGGGGGCTGGGTGGGTGGATGCGAGAACCAGGAGCGGGCGGGCGGGGCCGCGAGACCCCAGACTCCCACTCCGCCACACGCCTGGGCTCCCTGGGTCCTGGACCTCTCCCCTCCCTCGAGCCCTCATCCCCAGGCAGGGTCCCTGGCATTTCGCGAGGCCCCGCTAGGGCAGCGGGCTCGGGCTGTTGATGTTCACTGGGGGCGCTGGCGCCTCCGGGGTGGGTATGCACCAGGTGGGGCAGACGGGAGGAGAAGGCCGGGTGGCTGGCTGCGCTCGCCCTGGGGCTGGGGAGGAGGCGCCGACACCCCGGCGGGGCGGGCCCCGGAAGGCACGGCCGGCCGGATGCCCCACGCTCGCTTCCACCCTCTTGCCAGTGAGTAGCCCGACCTGGTGCGGTGACGTGCGGTCCGGTGCGGTGCCGGATGGAAGCGGAGGCGGGCGTGGGGCCAAGCCGGGAGCGGCCTGCAAGAGTCCCGGGATCGGAGAACGCCGGGGCTTGCGCCTCAGCGCCTTGCCAGGGTCCTCTTGCGCGGCCTCCGCCACCCGCCCGGGGCCCGCGGCGGAGGGCGGCGGCAGGCAGGCAGGCAGGCAGGCAGGCGCGTGCACGGGTGAAGCGCCGCACCCGCTGGGCTGGGGACGCGTGGAGCAGGCTCTTGAGGCGCCCAGCGCCAGCCGCCCGCGTCTACGGCCATACCACCCTGAACGCGCCCGATCTCGTCTGATCTCGGAAGCTAAGCAGGGTCGGGCCTGGTTAGTACTTGGATGGGAGACCGCCTGGGAATACCGGGTGCTGTAGGCTTTTTCGCTTTTGGCCTTTGGCCTTTGGCCTCCTTGACCTCTCCTTTGGCGCCCGCCGCCCCTCCCCCCCTCCCTCCCTGGGTCCCTCTCTCCCCAGGGAGCGCGGCTGCTGGGGCCAAACACATCCCAGCCACGGATCCCTCTGCCCCTCCCGGGCCAGCAAAGCAGCCTGGCCTGGCCTGGCCCGGCCCCGCCCCGCCCCGCCCCGCCACGCACCCCAAGCCCGCACACAACCCCCCCCCTCCCCCCCCACCCGGCACTTCACGAGGGGCACGCTCCCCGCTCCCCGCTCCCCGCACCCGGCCAGATCCCACTGCACCGGCTGGAAGCCACGTCCCAGCTTTGCACCTTTCCTGAGACACCACCCACACCGGCACCCGCACCCGCACGGAGGGGTGGGGGGGTGTGCGGTGAGGGCGGGACCGGAGGCTGGCGCCCGGGGACTGGAGGGTGGGGGCTGGGTGGGTGGATGCGAGAACCAGGAGCGGGCGGGCGGGGCCGCGAGACCCCAGACTCCCACTCCGCCACACGCCTGGGCTCCCTGGGTCCTGGACCTCTCCCCTCCCTCGAGCCCTCATCCCCAGGCAGGGTCCCTGGCATTTCGCGAGGCCCCGCTAGGGCAGCGGGCTCGGGCTGTTGATGTTCACTGGGGGCGCTGGCGCCTCCGGGGTGGGTATGCACCAGGTGGGGCAGACGGGAGGAGAAGGCCGGGTGGCTGGCTGCGCTCGCCCTGGGGCTGGGGAGGAGGCGCCGACACCCCGGCGGGGCGGGCCCCGGAAGGCACGGCCGGCCGGATGCCCCACGCTCGCTTCCACCCTCTTGCCAGTGAGTAGCCCGACCTGGTGCGGTGACGTGCGGTCCGGTGCGGTGCCGGATGGAAGCGGAGGCGGGCGTGGGGCCAAGCCGGGAGCGGCCTGCAAGAGTCCCGGGATCGGAGAACGCCGGGGCTTGCGCCTCAGCGCCTTGCCAGGGTCCTCTTGCGCGGCCTCCGCCACCCGCCCGGGGCCCGCGGCGGAGGGCGGCGGCAGGCAGGCAGGCAGGCAGGCAGGCGCGTGCACGGGTGAAGCGCCGCACCCGCTGGGCTGGGGACGCGTGGAGCAGGCTCTTGAGGCGCCCAGCGCCAGCCGCCCGCGTCTACGGCCATACCACCCTGAACGCGCCCGATCTCGTCTGATCTCGGAAGCTAAGCAGGGTCGGGCCTGGTTAGTACTTGGATGGGAGACCGCCTGGGAATACCGGGTGCTGTAGGCTTTTTCGCTTTTGGCCTTTGGCCTTTGGCCTCCTTGACCTCTCCTTTGGCGCCCGCCGCCCCTCCCCCCCTCCCTCCCTGGGTCCCTCTCTCCCCAGGGAGCGCGGCTGCTGGGGCCAAACACATCCCAGCCACGGATCCCTCTGCCCCTCCCGGGCCAGCAAAGCAGCCTGGCCTGGCCTGGCCCGGCCCCGCCCCGCCCCGCCCCGCCACGCACCCCAAGCCCGCACACAACCCCCCCCCTCCCCCCCCACCCGGCACTTCACGAGGGGCACGCTCCCCGCTCCCCGCTCCCCGCACCCGGCCAGATCCCACTGCACCGGCTGGAAGCCACGTCCCAGCTTTGCACCTTTCCTGAGACACCACCCACACCGGCACCCGCACCCGCACGGAGGGGTGGGGGGGTGTGCGGTGAGGGCGGGACCGGAGGCTGGCGCCCGGGGACTGGAGGGTGGGGGCTGGGTGGGTGGATGCGAGAACCAGGAGCGGGCGGGCGGGGCCGCGAGACCCCAGACTCCCACTCCGCCACACGCCTGGGCTCCCTGGGTCCTGGACCTCTCCCCTCCCTCGAGCCCTCATCCCCAGGCAGGGTCCCTGGCATTTCGCGAGGCCCCGCTAGGGCAGCGGGCTCGGGCTGTTGATGTTCACTGGGGGCGCTGGCGCCTCCGGGGTGGGTATGCACCAGGTGGGGCAGACGGGAGGAGAAGGCCGGGTGGCTGGCTGCGCTCGCCCTGGGGCTGGGGAGGAGGCGCCGACACCCCGGCGGGGCGGGCCCCGGAAGGCACGGCCGGCCGGATGCCCCACGCTCGCTTCCACCCTCTTGCCAGTGAGTAGCCCGACCTGGTGCGGTGACGTGCGGTCCGGTGCGGTGCCGGATGGAAGCGGAGGCGGGCGTGGGGCCAAGCCGGGAGCGGCCTGCAAGAGTCCCGGGATCGGAGAACGCCGGGGCTTGCGCCTCAGCGCCTTGCCAGGGTCCTCTTGCGCGGCCTCCGCCACCCGCCCGGGGCCCGCGGCGGAGGGCGGCGGCAGGCAGGCAGGCAGGCAGGCAGGCGCGTGCACGGGTGAAGCGCCGCACCCGCTGGGCTGGGGACGCGTGGAGCAGGCTCTTGAGGCGCCCAGCGCCAGCCGCCCGCGTCTACGGCCATACCACCCTGAACGCGCCCGATCTCGTCTGATCTCGGAAGCTAAGCAGGGTCGGGCCTGGTTAGTACTTGGATGGGAGACCGCCTGGGAATACCGGGTGCTGTAGGCTTTTTCGCTTTTGGCCTTTGGCCTTTGGCCTCCTTGACCTCTCCTTTGGCGCCCGCCGCCCCTCCCCCCCTCCCTCCCTGGGTCCCTCTCTCCCCAGGGAGCGCGGCTGCTGGGGCCAAACACATCCCAGCCACGGATCCCTCTGCCCCTCCCGGGCCAGCAAAGCAGCCTGGCCTGGCCTGGCCCGGCCCCGCCCCGCCCCGCCCCGCCACGCACCCCAAGCCCGCACACAACCCCCCCCTCCCCCCCCACCCGGCACTTCACGAGGGGCACGCTCCCCGCTCCCCGCTCCCCGCACCCGGCCAGATCCCACTGCACCGGCTGGAAGCCACGTCCCAGCTTTGCACCTTTCCTGAGACACCACCCACACCGGCACCCGCACCCGCACGGAGGGGTGGGGGGGTGTGCGGTGAGGGCGGGACCGGAGGCTGGCGCCCGGGGACTGGAGGGTGGGGGCTGGGTGGGTGGATGCGAGAACCAGGAGCGGGCGGGCGGGGCCGCGAGACCCCAGACTCCCACTCCGCCACACGCCTGGGCTCCCTGGGTCCTGGACCTCTCCCCTCCCTCGAGCCCTCATCCCCAGGCAGGGTCCCTGGCATTTCGCGAGGCCCCGCTAGGGCAGCGGGCTCGGGCTGTTGATGTTCACTGGGGGCGCTGGCGCCTCCGGGGTGGGTATGCACCAGGTGGGGCAGACGGGAGGAGAAGGCCGGGTGGCTGGCTGCGCTCGCCCTGGGGCTGGGGAGGAGGCGCCGACACCCCGGCGGGGCGGGCCCCGGAAGGCACGGCCGGCCGGATGCCCCACGCTCGCTTCCACCCTCTTGCCAGTGAGTAGCCCGACCTGGTGCGGTGACGTGCGGTCCGGTGCGGTGCCGGATGGAAGCGGAGGCGGGCGTGGGGCCAAGCCGGGAGCGGCCTGCAAGAGTCCCGGGATCGGAGAACGCCGGGGCTTGCGCCTCAGCGCCTTGCCAGGGTCCTCTTGCGCGGCCTCCGCCACCCGCCCGGGGCCCGCGGCGGAGGGCGGCGGCAGGCAGGCAGGCAGGCAGGCAGGCGCGTGCACGGGTGAAGCGCCGCACCCGCTGGGCTGGGGACGCGTGGAGCAGGCTCTTGAGGCGCCCAGCGCCAGCCGCCCGCGTCTACGGCCATACCACCCTGAACGCGCCCGATCTCGTCTGATCTCGGAAGCTAAGCAGGGTCGGGCCTGGTTAGTACTTGGATGGGAGACCGCCTGGGAATACCGGGTGCTGTAGGCTTTTTCGCTTTTGGCCTTTGGCCTTTGGCCTCCTTGACCTCTCCTTTGGCGCCCGCCGCCCCTCCCCCCCTCCCTCCCTGGGTCCCTCTCTCCCCAGGGAGCGCGGCTGCTGGGGCCAAACACATCCCAGCCACGGATCCCTCTGCCCCTCCCGGGCCAGCAAAGCAGCCTGGCCTGGCCTGGCCCGGCCCCGCCCCGCCCCGCCCCGCCACGCACCCCAAGCCCGCACACAACCCCCCCCCTCCCCCCCCACCCGGCACTTCACGAGGGGCACGCTCCCCGCTCCCCGCTCCCCGCACCCGGCCAGATCCCACTGCACCGGCTGGAAGCCACGTCCCAGCTTTGCACCTTTCCTGAGACACCACCCACACCGGCACCCGCACCCGCACGGAGGGGTGGGGGGGTGTGCGGTGAGGGCGGGACCGGAGGCTGGCGCCCGGGGACTGGAGGGTGGGGGCTGGGTGGGTGGATGCGAGAACCAGGAGCGGGCGGGCGGGGCCGCGAGACCCCAGACTCCCACTCCGCCACACGCCTGGGCTCCCTGGGTCCTGGACCTCTCCCCTCCCTCGAGCCCTCATCCCCAGGCAGGGTCCCTGGCATTTCGCGAGGCCCCGCTAGGGCAGCGGGCTCGGGCTGTTGATGTTCACTGGGGGCGCTGGCGCCTCCGGGGTGGGTATGCACCAGGTGGGGCAGACGGGAGGAGAAGGCCGGGTGGCTGGCTGCGCTCGCCCTGGGGCTGGGGAGGAGGCGCCGACACCCCGGCGGGGCGGGCCCCGGGAGGCACGGCCGGCCGGATGCCCCACGCTCGCTTCCACCCTCTTGCCAGTGAGTAGCCCGACCTGGTGCGGTGACGTGCGGTCCGGTGCGGTGCCGGATGGAAGCGGAGGCGGGCGTGGGGCCAAGCCGGGAGCGGCCTGCAAGAGTCCCGGGATCGGAGAACGCCGGGGCTTGCGCCTCAGCGCCTTGCCAGGGTCCTCTTGCGCGGCCTCCGCCACCCGCCCGGGGCCCGCGGCGGAGGGCGGCGGCAGGCAGGCAGGCAGGCAGGCGCGTGCACGGGTGAAGCGCCGCACCCGCTGGGCTGGGGACGCGTGGAGCAGGCTCTTGAGGCGCCCAGCGCCAGCCGCCCGCGTCTACGGCCATACCACCCTGAACGCGCCCGATCTCGTCTGATCTCGGAAGCTAAGCAGGGTCGGGCCTGGTTAGTACTTGGATGGGAGACCGCCTGGGAATACCGGGTGCTGTAGGCTTTTTCGCTTTTGGCCTTTGGCCTTTGGCCTCCTTGACCTCTCCTTTGGCGCCCGCCGCCCCTCCCCCCCTCCCTCCCTGGGTCCCTCTCTCCCCAGGGAGCGCGGCTGCTGGGGCCAAACACATCCCAGCCACGGATCCCTCTGCCCCTCCCGGGCCAGCAAAGCAGCCTGGCCTGGCCTGGCCCGGCCCCGCCCCGCCCCGCCCCGCCACGCACCCCAAGCCCGCACACAACCCCCCCCCTCCCCCCCCACCCGGCACTTCACGAGGGGCACGCTCCCCGCTCCCCGCTCCCCGCACCCGGCCAGATCCCACTGCACCGGCTGGAAGCCACGTCCCAGCTTTGCACCTTTCCTGAGACACCACCCACACCGGCACCCGCACCCGCACGGAGGGGTGGGGGGGTGTGCGGTGAGGGCGGGACCGGAGGCTGGCGCCCGGGGACTGGAGGGTGGGGGCTGGGTGGGTGGATGCGAGAACCAGGAGCGGGCGGGCGGGGCCGCGAGACCCCAGACTCCCACTCCGCCACACGCCTGGGCTCCCTGGGTCCTGGACCTCTCCCCTCCCTCGAGCCCTCATCCCCAGGCAGGGTCCCTGGCATTTCGCGAGGCCCCGCTAGGGCAGCGGGCTCGGGCTGTTGATGTTCACTGGGGGCGCTGGCGCCTCCGGGGTGGGTATGCACCAGGTGGGGCAGACGGGAGGAGAAGGCCGGGTGGCTGGCTGCGCTCGCCCTGGGGCTGGGGAGGAGGCGCCGACACCCCGGCGGGGCGGGCCCCGGAAGGCACGGCCGGCCGGATGCCCCACGCTCGCTTCCACCCTCTTGCCAGTGAGTAGCCCGACCTGGTGCGGTGACGTGCGGTCCGGTGCGGTGCCGGATGGAAGCGGAGGCGGGCGTGGGGCCAAGCCGGGAGCGGCCTGCAAGAGTCCCGGGATCGGAGAACGCCGGGGCTTGCGCCTCAGCGCCTTGCCAGGGTCCTCTTGCGCGGCCTCCGCCACCCGCCCGGGGCCCGCGGCGGAGGGCGGCGGCAGGCAGGCAGGCAGGCAGGCAGGCGCGTGCACGGGTGAAGCGCCGCACCCGCTGGGCTGGGGACGCGTGGAGCAGGCTCTTGAGGCGCCCAGCGCCAGCCGCCCGCGTCTACGGCCATACCACCCTGAACGCGCCCGATCTCGTCTGATCTCGGAAGCTAAGCAGGGTCGGGCCTGGTTAGTACTTGGATGGGAGACCGCCTGGGAATACCGGGTGCTGTAGGCTTTTTCGCTTTTGGCCTTTGGCCTTTGGCCTCCTTGACCTCTCCTTTGGCGCCCGCCGCCCCTCCCCCCCTCCCTCCCTGGGTCCCTCTCTCCCCAGGGAGCGCGGCTGCTGGGGCCAAACACATCCCAGCCACGGATCCCTCTGCCCCTCCCGGGCCAGCAAAGCAGCCTGGCCTGGCCTGGCCCGGCCCCGCCCCGCCCCGCCCCGCCACGCACCCCAAGCCCGCACACAACCCCCCCCCTCCCCCCCCACCCGGCACTTCACGAGGGGCACGCTCCCCGCTCCCCGCTCCCCGCACCCGGCCAGATCCCACTGCACCGGCTGGAAGCCACGTCCCAGCTTTGCACCTTTCCTGAGACACCACCCACACCGGCACCCGCACCCGCACGGAGGGGTGGGGGGGTGTGCGGTGAGGGCGGGACCGGAGGCTGGCGCCCGGGGACTGGAGGGTGGGGGCTGGGTGGGTGGATGCGAGAACCAGGAGCGGGCGGGCGGGGCCGCGAGACCCCAGACTCCCACTCCGCCACACGCCTGGGCTCCCTGGGTCCTGGACCTCTCCCCTCCCTCGAGCCCTCATCCCCAGGCAGGGTCCCTGGCATTTCGCGAGGCCCCGCTAGGGCAGCGGGCTCGGGCTGTTGATGTTCACTGGGGGCGCTGGCGCCTCCGGGGTGGGTATGCACCAGGTGGGGCAGACGGGAGGAGAAGGCCGGGTGGCTGGCTGCGCTCGCCCTGGGGCTGGGGAGGAGGCGCCGACACCCCGGCGGGGCGGGCCCCGGGAGGCACGGCCGGCCGGATGCCCCACGCTCGCTTCCACCCTCTTGCCAGTGAGTAGCCCGACCTGGTGCGGTGACGTGCGGTCCGGTGCGGTGCCGGATGGAAGCGGAGGCGGGCGTGGGGCCAAGCCGGGAGCGGCCTGCAAGAGTCCCGGGATCGGAGAACGCCGGGGCTTGCGCCTCAGCGCCTTGCCAGGGTCCTCTTGCGCGGCCTCCGCCACCCGCCCGGGGCCCGCGGCGGAGGGCGGCGGCAGGCAGGCAGGCAGGCAGGCGCGTGCACGGGTGAAGCGCCGCACCCGCTGGGCTGGGGACGCGTGGAGCAGGCTCTTGAGGCGCCCAGCGCCAGCCGCCCGCGTCTACGGCCATACCACCCTGAACGCGCCCGATCTCGTCTGATCTCGGAAGCTAAGCAGGGTCGGGCCTGGTTAGTACTTGGATGGGAGACCGCCTGGGAATACCGGGTGCTGTAGGCTTTTTCGCTTTTGGCCTTTGGCCTTTGGCCTCCTTGACCTCTCCTTTGGCGCCCGCCGCCCCTCCCCCCTCCCTCCCTGGGTCCCTCTCTCCCCAGGGAGCGCGGCTGCTGGGGCCAAACACATCCCAGCCACGGATCCCTCTGCCCCTCCCGGGCCAGCAAAGCAGCCTGGCCTGGCCTGGCCCGGCCCCGCCCCGCCCCGCCCCGCCACGCACCCCAAGCCCGCACACAACCCCCCCCCTCCCCCCCCACCCGGCACTTCACGAGGGGCACGCTCCCCGCTCCCCGCTCCCCGCACCCGGCCAGATCCCACTGCACCGGCTGGAAGCCACGTCCCAGCTTTGCACCTTTCCTGAGACACCACCCACACCGGCACCCGCACCCGCACGGAGGGGTGGGGGGGGTGTGCGGTGAGGGCGGGACCGGAGGCTGGCGCCCGGGGACTGGAGGGTGGGGGCTGGGTGGGTGGATGCGAGAACCAGGAGCGGGCGGGCGGGGCCGCGAGACCCCAGACTCCCACTCCGCCACACGCCTGGGCTCCCTGGGTCCTGGACCTCTCCCCTCCCTCGAGCCCTCATCCCCAGGCAGGGTCCCTGGCATTTCGCGAGGCCCCGCTAGGGCAGCGGGCTCGGGCTGTTGATGTTCACTGGGGGCGCTGGCGCCTCCGGGGTGGGTATGCACCAGGTGGGGCAGACGGGAGGAGAAGGCCGGGTGGCTGGCTGCGCTCGCCCTGGGGCTGGGGAGGAGGCGCCGACACCCCGGCGGGGCGGGCCACGGAAGGCACGGCCGGCCGGATGCCCCACGCTCGCTTCCACCCTCTTGCCAGTGAGTAGCCCGACCTGGTGCGGTGACGTGCGGTCCGGTGCGGTGCCGGATGGAAGCGGAGGCGGGCGTGGGGCCAAGCCGGGAGCGGCCTGCAAGAGTCCCGGGATCGGAGAACGCCGGGGCTTGCGCCTCAGCGCCTTGCCAGGGTCCTCTTGCGCGGCCTCCGCCACCCGCCCGGGGCCCGCGGCGGAGGGCGGCGGCAGGCAGGCAGGCAGGCAGGCAGGCGCGTGCACGGGTGAAGCGCCGCACCCGCTGGGCTGGGGACGCGTGGAGCAGGCTCTTGAGGCGCCCAGCGCCAGCCGCCCGCGTCTACGGCCATACCACCCTGAACGCGCCCGATCTCGTCTGATCTCGGAAGCTAAGCAGGGTCGGGCCTGGTTAGTACTTGGATGGGAGACCGCCTGGGAATACCGGGTGCTGTAGGCTTTTTCGCTTTTGGCCTTTGGCCTTTGGCCTCCTTGACCTCTCCTTTGGCGCCCGCCGCCCCTCCCCCCCTCCCTCCCTGGGTCCCTCTCTCCCCAGGGAGCGCGGCTGCTGGGGCCAAACACATCCCAGCCACGGATCCCTCTGCCCCTCCCGGGCCAGCAAAGCAGCCTGGCCTGGCCTGGCCCGGCCCCGCCCCGCCCCGCCCCGCCACGCACCCCAAGCCCGCACACAACCCCCCCCCTCCCCCCCCACCCGGCACTTCACGAGGGGCACGCTCCCCGCTCCCCGCTCCCCGCACCCGGCCAGATCCCACTGCACCGGCTGGAAGCCACGTCCCAGCTTTGCACCTTTCCTGAGACACCACCCACACCGGCACCCGCACCCGCACGGAGGGGTGGGGGGGTGTGCGGTGAGGGCGGGACCGGAGGCTGGCGCCCGGGGACTGGAGGGTGGGGGCTGGGTGGGTGGATGCGAGAACCAGGAGCGGGCGGGCGGGGCCGCGAGACCCCAGACTCCCACTCCGCCACACGCCTGGGCTCCCTGGGTCCTGGACCTCTCCCCTCCCTCGAGCCCTCATCCCCAGGCAGGGTCCCTGGCATTTCGCGAGGCCCCG
Organism: Neofelis nebulosa; assembly: GCF_028018385.1. Classification (NCBI taxonomy): domain Eukaryota; kingdom Metazoa; phylum Chordata; class Mammalia; order Carnivora; family Felidae; genus Neofelis; species Neofelis nebulosa. Next base: position 206,824 of record NC_080794.1, on the reverse strand, counting down.
CTAGGGCAGCGGGCTCGGGCTGTTGATGTTCACTGGGGGCGCTGGCGCCTCCGGGGTGGGTATGCACCAGGTGGGGCAGACGGGAGGAGAAGGCCGGGTGGCTGGCTGCGCTCGCCCTGGGGCTGGGGAGGAGGCGCCGACACCCCGGCGGGGCGGGCCCCGGGAGGCACGGCCGGCCGGATGCCCCACGCTCGCTTCCACCCTCTTGCCAGTGAGTAGCCCGACCTGGTGCGGTGACGTGCGGTCCGGTGCGGTGCCGGATGGAAGCGGAGGCGGGCGTGGGGCCAAGCCGGGAGCGGCCTGCAAGAGTCCCGGGATCGGAGAACGCCGGGGCTTGCGCCTCAGCGCCTTGCCAGGGTCCTCTTGCGCGGCCTCCGCCACCCGCCCGGGGCCCGCGGCGGAGGGCGGCGGCAGGCAGGCAGGCAGGCAGGCAGGCGCGTGCACGGGTGAAGCGCCGCACCCGCTGGGCTGGGGACGCGTGGAGCAGGCTCTTGAGGCGCCCAGCGCCAGCCGCCCGCGTCTACGGCCATACCACCCTGAACGCGCCCGATCTCGTCTGATCTCGGAAGCTAAGCAGGGTCGGGCCTGGTTAGTACTTGGATGGGAGACCGCCTGGGAATACCGGGTGCTGTAGGCTTTTTCGCTTTTGGCCTTTGGCCTTTGGCCTCCTTGACCTCTCCTTTGGCGCCCGCCGCCCCTCCCCCCCTCCCTCCCTGGGTCCCTCTCTCCCCAGGGAGCGCGGCTGCTGGGGCCAAACACATCCCAGCCACGGATCCCTCTGCCCCTCCCGGGCCAGCAAAGCAGCCTGGCCTGGCCTGGCCCGGCCCCGCCCCGCCCCGCCCCGCCACGCACCCCAAGCCCGCACACAACCCCCCCCCTCCCCCCCCACCCGGCACTTCACGAGGGGCACGCTCCCCGCTCCCCGCTCCCCGCACCCGGCCAGATCCCACTGCACCGGCTGGAAGCCACGTCCCAGCTTTGCACCTTTCCTGAGACACCACCCACACCGGCACCCGCACCCGCACGGAGGGGTGGGGGGGTGTGCGGTGAGGGCGGGACCGGAGGCTGGCGCCCGGGGACTGGAGGGTGGGGGCTGGGTGGGTGGATGCGAGAACCAGGAGCGGGCGGGCGGGGCCGCGAGACCCCAGACTCCCACTCCGCCACACGCCTGGGCTCCCTGGGTCCTGGACCTCTCCCCTCCCTCGAGCCCTCATCCCCAGGCAGGGTCCCTGGCATTTCGCGAGGCCCCGCTAGGGCAGCGGGCTCGGGCTGTTGATGTTCACTGGGGGCGCTGGCGCCTCCGGGGTGGGTATGCACCAGGTGGGGCAGACGGGAGGAGAAGGCCGGGTGGCTGGCTGCGCTCGCCCTGGGGCTGGGGAGGAGGCGCCGACACCCCGGCGGGGCGGGCCCCGGAAGGCACGGCCGGCCGGATGCCCCACGCTCGCTTCCACCCTCTTGCCAGTGAGTAGCCCGACCTGGTGCGGTGACGTGCGGTCCGGTGCGGTGCCGGATGGAAGCGGAGGCGGGCGTGGGGCCAAGCCGGGAGCGGCCTGCAAGAGTCCCGGGATCGGAGAACGCCGGGGCTTGCGCCTCAGCGCCTTGCCAGGGTCCTCTTGCGCGGCCTCCGCCACCCGCCCGGGGCCCGCGGCGGAGGGCGGCGGCAGGCAGGCAGGCAGGCAGGCAGGCGCGTGCACGGGTGAAGCGCCGCACCCGCTGGGCTGGGGACGCGTGGAGCAGGCTCTTGAGGCGCCCAGCGCCAGCCGCCCGCGTCTACGGCCATACCACCCTGAACGCGCCCGATCTCGTCTGATCTCGGAAGCTAAGCAGGGTCGGGCCTGGTTAGTACTTGGATGGGAGACCGCCTGGGAATACCGGGTGCTGTAGGCTTTTTCGCTTTTGGCCTTTGGCCTTTGGCCTCCTTGACCTCTCCTTTGGCGCCCGCCGCCCCTCCCCCCCTCCCTCCCTGGGTCCCTCTCTCCCCAGGGAGCGCGGCTGCTGGGGCCAAACACATCCCAGCCACGGATCCCTCTGCCCCTCCCGGGCCAGCAAAGCAGCCTGGCCTGGCCTGGCCCGGCCCCGCCCCGCCCCGCCCCGCCACGCACCCCAAGCCCGCACACAACCCCCCCCCTCCCCCCCCACCCGGGCACGCTCCCCGCTCCCCGCTCCCCGCACCCGGCCAGATCCCACTGCACCGGCTGGAAGCCACGTCCCAGCTTTGCACCTTTCCTGAGACACCACCCACACCGGCACCCGCACCCGCACGGAGGGGTGGGGGGGGTGTGCGGTGAGGGCGGGACCGGAGGCTGGCGCCCGGGGACTGGAGGGTGGGGGCTGGGTGGGTGGATGCGAGAACCAGGAGCGGGCGGGCGGGGCCGCGAGACCCCAGACTCCCACTCCGCCACACGCCTGGGCTCCCTGGGTCCTGGACCTCTCCCCTCCCTCGAGCCCTCATCCCCAGGCAGGGTCCCTGGCATTTCGCGAGGCCCCGCTAGGGCAGCGGGCTCGGGCTGTTGATGTTCACTGGGGGCGCTGGCGCCTCCGGGGTGGGTATGCACCAGGTGGGGCAGACGGGAGGAGAAGGCCGGGTGGCTGGCTGCGCTCGCCCTGGGGCTGGGGAGGAGGCGCCGACACCCCGGCGGGGCGGGCCCCGGAAGGCACGGCCGGCCGGATGCCCCACGCTCGCTTCCACCCTCTTGCCAGTGAGTAGCCCGACCTGGTGCGGTGACGTGCGGTCCGGTGCGGTGCCGGATGGAAGCGGAGGCGGGCGTGGGGCCAAGCCGGGAGCGGCCTGCAAGAGTCCCGGGATCGGAGAACGCCGGGGCTTGCGCCTCAGCGCCTTGCCAGGGTCCTCTTGCGCGGCCTCCGCCACCCGCCCGGGGCCCGCGGCGGAGGGCGGCGGCAGGCAGGCAGGCAGGCAGGCAGGCGCGTGCACGGGTGAAGCGCCGCACCCGCTGGGCTGGGGACGCGTGGAGCAGGCTCTTGAGGCGCCCAGCGCCAGCCGCCCGCGTCTACGGCCATACCACCCTGAACGCGCCCGATCTCGTCTGATCTCGGAAGCTAAGCAGGGTCGGGCCTGGTTAGTACTTGGATGGGAGACCGCCTGGGAATACCGGGTGCTGTAGGCTTTTTCGCTTTTGGCCTTTGGCCTTTGGCCTCCTTGACCTCTCCTTTGGCGCCCGCCGCCCCTCCCCCCCTCCCTCCCTGGGTCCCTCTCTCCCCAGGGAGCGCGGCTGCTGGGGCCAAACACATCCCAGCCACGGATCCCTCTGCCCCTCCCGGGCCAGCAAAGCAGCCTGGCCTGGCCTGGCCCGGCCCCGCCCCGCCCCGCCCCGCCACGCACCCCAAGCCCGCACACAACCCCCCCCCTCCCCCCCCACCCGGCACTTCACGAGGGGCACGCTCCCCGCTCCCCGCTCCCCGCACCCGGCCAGATCCCACTGCACCGGCTGGAAGCCACGTCCCAGCTTTGCACCTTTCCTGAGACACCACCCACACCGGCACCCGCACCCGCACGGAGGGGTGGGGGGGGTGTGCGGTGAGGGCGGGACCGGAGGCTGGCGCCCGGGGACTGGAGGGTGGGGGCTGGGTGGGTGGATGCGAGAACCAGGAGCGGGCGGGCGGGGCCGCGAGACCCCAGACTCCCACTCCGCCACACGCCTGGGCTCCCTGGGTCCTGGACCTCTCCCCTCCCTCGAGCCCTCATCCCCAGGCAGGGTCCCTGGCATTTCGCGAGGCCCCGCTAGGGCAGCGGGCTCGGGCTGTTGATGTTCACTGGGGGCGCTGGCGCCTCCGGGGTGGGTATGCACCAGGTGGGGCAGACGGGAGGAGAAGGCCGGGTGGCTGGCTGCGCTCGCCCTGGGGCTGGGGAGGAGGCGCCGACACCCCGGCGGGGCGGGCCCCGGAAGGCACGGCCGGCCGGATGCCCCACGCTCGCTTCCACCCTCTTGCCAGTGAGTAGCCCGACCTGGTGCGGTGACGTGCGGTCCGGTGCGGTGCCGGATGGAAGCGGAGGCGGGCGTGGGGCCAAGCCGGGAGCGGCCTGCAAGAGTCCCGGGATCGGAGAACGCCGGGGCTTGCGCCTCAGCGCCTTGCCAGGGTCCTCTTGCGCGGCCTCCGCCACCCGCCCGGGGCCCGCGGCGGAGGGCGGCGGCAGGCAGGCAGGCAGGCAGGCAGGCGCGTGCACGGGTGAAGCGCCGCACCCGCTGGGCTGGGGACGCGTGGAGCAGGCTCTTGAGGCGCCCAGCGCCAGCCGCCCGCGTCTACGGCCATACCACCCTGAACGCGCCCGATCTCGTCTGATCTCGGAAGCTAAGCAGGGTCGGGCCTGGTTAGTACTTGGATGGGAGACCGCCTGGGAATACCGGGTGCTGTAGGCTTTTTCGCTTTTGGCCTTTGGCCTTTGGCCTCCTTGACCTCTCCTTTGGCGCCCGCCGCCCCTCCCCCCCTCCCTCCCTGGGTCCCTCTCTCCCCAGGGAGCGCGGCTGCTGGGGCCAAACACATCCCAGCCACGGATCCCTCTGCCCCTCCCGGGCCAGCAAAGCAGCCTGGCCTGGCCTGGCCCGGCCCCGCCCCGCCCCGCCCCGCCACGCACCCCAAGCCCGCACACAACCCCCCCCCCTCCCCCCCCACCCGGCACTTCACGAGGGGCACGCTCCCCGCTCCCCGCTCCCCGCACCCGGCCAGATCCCACTGCACCGGCTGGAAGCCACGTCCCAGCTTTGCACCTTTCCTGAGACACCACCCACACCGGCACCCGCACCCGCACGGAGGGGTGGGGGGGGTGTGCGGTGAGGGCGGGACCGGAGGCTGGCGCCCGGGGACTGGAGGGTGGGGGCTGGGTGGGTGGATGCGAGAACCAGGAGCGGGCGGGCGGGGCCGCGAGACCCCAGACTCCCACTCCGCCACACGCCTGGGCTCCCTGGGTCCTGGACCTCTCCCCTCCCTCGAGCCCTCATCCCCAGGCAGGGTCCCTGGCATTTCGCGAGGCCCCGCTAGGGCAGCGGGCTCGGGCTGTTGATGTTCACTGGGGGCGCTGGCGCCTCCGGGGTGGGTATGCACCAGGTGGGGCAGACGGGAGGAGAAGGCCGGGTGGCTGGCTGCGCTCGCCCTGGGGCTGGGGAGGAGGCGCCGACACCCCGGCGGGGCGGGCCCCGGAAGGCACGGCCGGCCGGATGCCCCACGCTCGCTTCCACCCTCTTGCCAGTGAGTAGCCCGACCTGGTGCGGTGACGTGCGGTCCGGTGCGGTGCCGGATGGAAGCGGAGGCGGGCGTGGGGCCAAGCCGGGAGCGGCCTGCAAGAGTCCCGGGATCGGAGAACGCCGGGGCTTGCGCCTCAGCGCCTTGCCAGGGTCCTCTTGCGCGGCCTCCGCCACCCGCCCGGGGCCCGCGGCGGAGGGCGGCGGCAGGCAGGCAGGCAGGCAGGCAGGCGCGTGCACGGGTGAAGCGCCGCACCCGCTGGGCTGGGGACGCGTGGAGCAGGCTCTTGAGGCGCCCAGCGCCAGCCGCCCGCGTCTACGGCCATACCACCCTGAACGCGCCCGATCTCGTCTGATCTCGGAAGCTAAGCAGGGTCGGGCCTGGTTAGTACTTGGATGGGAGACCGCCTGGGAATACCGGGTGCTGTAGGCTTTTTCGCTTTTGGCCTTTGGCCTTTGGCCTCCTTGACCTCTCCTTTGGCGCCCGCCGCCCCTCCCCCCCTCCCTCCCTGGGTCCCTCTCTCCCCAGGGAGCGCGGCTGCTGGGGCCAAACACATCCCAGCCACGGATCCCTCTGCCCCTCCCGGGCCAGCAAAGCAGCCTGGCCTGGCCTGGCCCGGCCCCGCCCCGCCCCGCCCCGCCACGCACCCCAAGCCCGCACACAACCCCCCCCCCTCCCCCCCCACCCGGCACTTCACGAGGGGCACGCTCCCCGCTCCCCGCTCCCCGCACCCGGCCAGATCCCACTGCACCGGCTGGAAGCCACGTCCCAGCTTTGCACCTTTCCTGAGACACCACCCACACCGGCACCCGCACCCGCACGGAGGGGTGGGGGGGGTGTGCGGTGAGGGCGGGACCGGAGGCTGGCGCCCGGGGACTGGAGGGTGGGGGCTGGGTGGGTGGATGCGAGAACCAGGAGCGGGCGGGCGGGGCCGCGAGACCCCAGACTCCCACTCCGCCACACGCCTGGGCTCCCTGGGTCCTGGACCTCTCCCCTCCCTCGAGCCCTCATCCCCAGGCAGGGTCCCTGGCATTTCGCGAGGCCCCGCTAGGGCAGCGGGCTCGGGCTGTTGATGTTCACTGGGGGCGCTGGCGCCTCCGGGGTGGGTATGCACCAGGTGGGGCAGACGGGAGGAGAAGGCCGGGTGGCTGGCTGCGCTCGCCCTGGGGCTGGGGAGGAGGCGCCGACACCCCGGCGGGGCGGGCCCCGGAAGGCACGGCCGGCCGGATGCCCCACGCTCGCTTCCACCCTCTTGCCAGTGAGTAGCCCGACCTGGTGCGGTGACGTGCGGTCCGGTGCGGTGCCGGATGGAAGCGGAGGCGGGCGTGGGGCCAAGCCGGGAGCGGCCTGCAAGAGTCCCGGGATCGGAGAACGCCGGGGCTTGCGCCTCAGCGCCTTGCCAGGGTCCTCTTGCGCGGCCTCCGCCACCCGCCCGGGGCCCGCGGCGGAGGGCGGCGGCAGGCAGGCAGGCAGGCAGGCAGGCGCGTGCACGGGTGAAGCGCCGCACCCGCTGGGCTGGGGACGCGTGGAGCAGGCTCTTGAGGCGCCCAGCGCCAGCCGCCCGCGTCTACGGCCATACCACCCTGAACGCGCCCGATCTCGTCTGATCTCGGAAGCTAAGCAGGGTCGGGCCTGGTTAGTACTTGGATGGGAGACCGCCTGGGAATACCGGGTGCTGTAGGCTTTTTCGCTTTTGGCCTTTGGCCTTTGGCCTCCTTGACCTCTCCTTTGGCGCCCGCCGCCCCTCCCCCCCTCCCTCCCTGGGTCCCTCTCTCCCCAGGGAGCGCGGCTGCTGGGGCCAAACACATCCCAGCCACGGATCCCTCTGCCCCTCCCGGGCCAGCAAAGCAGCCTGGCCTGGCCTGGCCCGGCCCCGCCCCGCCCCGCCCCGCCACGCACCCCAAGCCCGCACACAACCCCCCCCCTCCCCCCCCACCCGGCACTTCACGAGGGGCACGCTCCCCGCTCCCCGCTCCCCGCACCCGGCCAGATCCCACTGCACCGGCTGGAAGCCACGTCCCAGCTTTGCACCTTTCCTGAGACACCACCCACACCGGCACCCGCACCCGCACGGAGGGGTGGGGGGGGTGTGCGGTGAGGGCGGGACCGGAGGCTGGCGCCCGGGGACTGGAGGGTGGGGGCTGGGTGGGTGGATGCGAGAACCAGGAGCGGGCGGGCGGGGCCGCGAGACCCCAGACTCCCACTCCGCCACACGCCTGGGCTCCCTGGGTCCTGGACCTCTCCCCTCCCTCGAGCCCTCATCCCCAGGCAGGGTCCCTGGCATTTCGCGAGGCCCCGCTAGGGCAGCGGGCTCGGGCTGTTGATGTTCACTGGGGGCGCTGGCGCCTCCGGGGTGGGTATGCACCAGGTGGGGCAGACGGGAGGAGAAGGCCGGGTGGCTGGCTGCGCTCGCCCTGGGGCTGGGGAGGAGGCGCCGACACCCCGGCGGGGGCGGGCCCCGGAAGGCACGGCCGGCCGGATGCCCCACGCTCGCTTCCACCCTCTTGCCAGTGAGTAGCCCGACCTGGTGCGGTGACGTGCGGTCCGGTGCGGTGCCGGATGGAAGCGGAGGCGGGCGTGGGGCCAAGCCGGGAGCGGCCTGCAAGAGTCCCGGGATCGGAGAACGCCGGGGCTTGCGCCTCAGCGCCTTGCCAGGGTCCTCTTGCGCGGCCTCCGCCACCCGCCCGGGGCCCGCGGCGGAGGGCGGCGGCAGGCAGGCAGGCAGGCAGGCAGGCGCGTGCACGGGTGAAGCGCCGCACCCGCTGGGCTGGGGACGCGTGGAGCAGGCTCTTGAGGCGCCCAGCGCCAGCCGCCCGCGTCTACGGCCATACCACCCTGAACGCGCCCGATCTCGTCTGATCTCGGAAGCTAAGCAGGGTCGGGCCTGGTTAGTACTTGGATGGGAGACCGCCTGGGAATACCGGGTGCTGTAGGCTTTTTCGCTTTTGGCCTTTGGCCTTTGGCCTCCTTGACCTCTCCTTTGGCGCCCGCCGCCCCTCCCCCCCTCCCTCCCTGGGTCCCTCTCTCCCCAGGGAGCGCGGCTGCTGGGGCCAAACACATCCCAGCCACGGATCCCTCTGCCCCTCCCGGGCCAGCAAAGCAGCCTGGCCTGGCCTGGCCCGGCCCCGCCCCGCCCCGCCCCGCCACGCACCCCAAGCCCGCACACAACCCCCCCCCTCCCCCCCCACCCGGCACTTCACGAGGGGCACGCTCCCCGCTCCCCGCTCCCCGCACCCGGCCAGATCCCACTGCACCGGCTGGAAGCCACGTCCCAGCTTTGCACCTTTCCTGAGACACCACCCACACCGGCACCCGCACCCGCACGGAGGGGTGGGGGGGGTGTGCGGTGAGGGCGGGACCGGAGGCTGGCGCCCGGGGACTGGAGGGTGGGGGCTGGGTGGGTGGATGCGAGAACCAGGAGCGGGCGGGCGGGGCCGCGAGACCCCAGACTCCCACTCCGCCACACGCCTGGGCTCCCTGGGTCCTGGACCTCTCCCCTCCCTCGAGCCCTCATCCCCAGGCAGGGTCCCTGGCATTTCGCGAGGCCCCGCTAGGGCAGCGGGCTCGGGCTGTTGATGTTCACTGGGGGCGCTGGCGCCTCCGGGGTGGGTATGCACCAGGTGGGGCAGACGGGAGGAGAAGGCCGGGTGGCTGGCTGCGCTCGCCCTGGGGCTGGGGAGGAGGCGCCGACACCCCGGCGGGGGCGGGCCCCGGAAGGCACGGCCGGCCGGATGCCCCACGCTCGCTTCCACCCTCTTGCCAGTGAGTAGCCCGACCTGGTGCGGTGACGTGCGGTCCGGTGCGGTGCCGGATGGAAGCGGAGGCGGGCGTGGGGCCAAGCCGGGAGCGGCCTGCAAGAGTCCCGGGATCGGAGAACGCCGGGGCTTGCGCCTCAGCGCCTTGCCAGGGTCCTCTTGCGCGGCCTCCACCACCCGCCCGGGGCCCGCGGCGGAGGGCGGCGGCAGGCAGGCAGGCAGGCAGGCAGGCGCGTGCACGGGTGAAGCGCCGCACCCGCTGGGCTGGGGACGCGTGGAGCAGGCTCTTGAGGCGCCCAGCGCCAGCCGCCCGCGTCTACGGCCATACCACCCTGAACGCGCCCGATCTCGTCTGATCTCGGAAGCTAAGCAGGGTCGGGCCTGGTTAGTACTTGGATGGGAGACCGCCTGGGAATACCGGGTGCTGTAGGCTTTTTCGCTTTTGGCCTTTGGCCTTTGGCCTCCTTGACCTCTCCTTTGGCGCCCGCCGCCCCTCCCCCCCTCCCTCCCTGGGTCCCTCTCTCCCCAGGGAGCGCGGCTGCTGGGGCCAAACACATCCCAGCCACGGATCCCTCTGCCCCTCCCGGGCCAGCAAAGCAGCCTGGCCTGGCCTGGCCCGGCCCCGCCCCGCCCCGCCCCGCCACGCACCCCAAGCCCGCACACAACCCCCCCCCTCCCCCCCCACCCGGCACTTCACGAGGGGCACGCTCCCCGCTCCCCGCTCCCCGCACCCGGCCAGATCCCACTGCACCGGCTGGAAGCCACGTCCCAGCTTTGCACCTTTCCTGAGACACCACCCACACCGGCACCCGCACCCGCACGGAGGGGTGGGGGGGGTGTGCGGTGAGGGCGGGACCGGAGGCTGGCGCCCGGGGACTGGAGGGTGGGGGCTGGGTGGGTGGATGCGAGAACCAGGAGCGGGCGGGCGGGGCCGCGAGACCCCAGACTCCCACTCCGCCACACGCCTGGGCTCCCTGGGTCCTGGACCTCTCCCCTCCCTCGAGCCCTCATCCCCAGGCAGGGTCCCTGGCATTTCGCGAGGCCCCGCTAGGGCAGCGGGCTCGGGCTGTTGATGTTCACTGGGGGCGCTGGCGCCTCCGGGGTGGGTATGCACCAGGTGGGGCAGACGGGAGGAGAAGGCCGGGTGGCTGGCTGCGCTCGCCCTGGGGCTGGGGAGGAGGCGCCGACACCCCGGCGGGGCGGGCCCCGGAAGGCACGGCCGGCCGGATGCCCCACGCTCGCTTCCACCCTCTTGCCAGTGAGTAGCCCGACCTGGTGCGGTGACGTGCGGTCCGGTGCGGTGCCGGATGGAAGCGGAGGCGGGCGTGGGGCCAAGCCGGGAGCGGCCTGCAAGAGTCCCGGGATCGGAGAACGCCGGGGCTTGCGCCTCAGCGCCTTGCCAGGGTCCTCTTGCGCGGCCTCCGCCACCCGCCCGGGGCCCGCGGCGGAGGGCGGCGGCAGGCAGGCAGGCAGGCAGGCAGGCGCGTGCACGGGTGAAGCGCCGCACCCGCTGGGCTGGGGACGCGTGGAGCAGGCTCTTGAGGCGCCCAGCGCCAGCCGCCCGCGTCTACGGCCATACCACCCTGAACGCGCCCGATCTCGTCTGATCTCGGAAGCTAAGCAGGGTCGGGCCTGGTTAGTACTTGGATGGGAGACCGCCTGGGAATACCGGGTGCTGTAGGCTTTTTCGCTTTTGGCCTTTGGCCTTTGGCCTCCTTGACCTCTCCTTTGGCGCCCGCCGCCCCTCCCCCCCTCCCTCCCTGGGTCCCTCTCTCCCCAGGGAGCGCGGCTGCTGGGGCCAAACACATCCCAGCCACGGATCCCTCTGCCCCTCCCGGGCCAGCAAAGCAGCCTGGCCTGGCCTGGCCCGGCCCCGCCCCGCCCCGCCCCGCCACGCACCCCAAGCCCGCACACAACCCCCCCCCTCCCCCCCCACCCGGCACTTCACGAGGGGCACGCTCCCCGCTCCCCGCTCCCCGCACCCGGCCAGATCCCACTGCACCGGCTGGAAGCCACGTCCCAGCTTTGCACCTTTCCTGAGACACCACCCACACCGGCACCCGCACCCGCACGGAGGGGTGGGGGGGGTGTGCGGTGAGGGCGGGACCGGAGGCTGGCGCCCGGGGACTGGAGGGTGGGGGCTGGGTGGGTGGATGCGAGAACCAGGAGCGGGCGGGCGGGGCCGCGAGACCCCAGACTCCCACTCCGCCACACGCCTGGGCTCCCTGGGTCCTGGACCTCTCCCCTCCCTCGAGCCCTCATCCCCAGGCAGGGTCCCTGGCATTTCGCGAGGCCCCGCTAGGGCAGCGGGCTCGGGCTGTTGATGTTCACTGGGGGCGCTGGCGCCTCCGGGGTGGGTATGCACCAGGTGGGGCAGACGGGAGGAGAAGGCCGGGTGGCTGGCTGCGCTCGCCCTGGGGCTGGGGAGGAGGCGCCGACACCCCGGCGGGGCGGGCCCCGGAAGGCACGGCCGGCCGGATGCCCCACGCTCGCTTCCACCCTCTTGCCAGTGAGTAGCCCGACCTGGTGCGGTGACGTGCGGTCCGGTGCGGTGCCGGATGGAAGCGGAGGCGGGCGTGGGGCCAAGCCGGGAGCGGCCTGCAAGAGTCCCGGGATCGGAGAACGCCGGGGCTTGCGCCTCAGCGCCTTGCCAGGGTCCTCTTGCGCGGCCTCCGCCACCCGCCCGGGGCCCGCGGCGGAGGGCGGCGGCAGGCAGGCAGGCAGGCAGGCAGGCGCGTGCACGGGTGAAGCGCCGCACCCGCTGGGCTGGGGACGCGTGGAGCAGGCTCTTGAGGCGCCCAGCGCCAGCCGCCCGCGTCTACGGCCATACCACCCTGAACGCGCCCGATCTCGTCTGATCTCGGAAGCTAAGCAGGGTCGGGCCTGGTTAGTACTTGGATGGGAGACCGCCTGGGAATACCGGGTGCTGTAGGCTTTTTCGCTTTTGGCCTTTGGCCTTTGGCCTCCTTGACCTCTCCTTTGGCGCCCGCCGCCCCTCCCCCCCTCCCTCCCTGGGTCCCTCTCTCCCCAGGGAGCGCGGCTGCTGGGGCCAAACACATCCCAGCCACGGATCCCTCTGCCCCTCCCGGGCCAGCAAAGCAGCCTGGCCTGGCCTGGCCCGGCCCCGCCCCGCCCCGCCCCGCCACGCACCCCAAGCCCGCACACAACCCCCCCCCTCCCCCCCCACCCGGCACTTCACGAGGGGCACGCTCCCCGCTCCCCGCTCCCCGCACCCGGCCAGATCCCACTGCACCGGCTGGAAGCCACGTCCCAGCTTTGCACCTTTCCTGAGACACCACCCACACCGGCACCCGCACCCGCACGGAGGGGTGGGGGGGGTGTGCGGTGAGGGCGGGACCGGAGGCTGGCGCCCGGGGACTGGAGGGTGGGGGCTGGGTGGGTGGATGCGAGAACCAGGAGCGGGCGGGCGGGGCCGCGAGACCCCAGACTCCCACTCCGCCACACGCCTGGGCTCCCTGGGTCCTGGACCTCTCCCCTCCCTCGAGCCCTCATCCCCAGGCAGGGTCCCTGGCATTTCGCGAGGCCCCGCTAGGGCAGCGGGCTCGGGCTGTTGATGTTCACTGGGGGCGCTGGCGCCTCCGGGGTGGGTATGCACCAGGTGGGGCAGACGGGAGGAGAAGGCCGGGTGGCTGGCTGCGCTCGCCCTGGGGCTGGGGAGGAGGCGCCGACACCCCGGCGGGGCGGGCCCCGGAAGGCACGGCCGGCCGGATGCCCCACGCTCGCTTCCACCCTCTTGCCAGTGAGTAGCCCGACCTGGTGCGGTGACGTGCGGTCCGGTGCGGTGCCGGATGGAAGCGGAGGCGGGCGTGGGGCCAAGCCGGGAGCGGCCTGCAAGAGTCCCGGGATCGGAGAACGCCGGGGCTTGCGCCTCAGCGCCTTGCCAGGGTCCTCTTGCGCGGCCTCCGCCACCCGCCCGGGGCCCGCGGCGGAGGGCGGCGGCAGGCAGGCAGGCAGGCAGGCAGGCGCGTGCACGGGTGAAGCGCCGCACCCGCTGGGCTGGGGACGCGTGGAGCAGGCTCTTGAGGCGCCCAGCGCCAGCCGCCCGCGTCTACGGCCATACCACCCTGAACGCGCCCGATCTCGTCTGATCTCGGAAGCTAAGCAGGGTCGGGCCTGGTTAGTACTTGGATGGGAGACCGCCTGGGAATACCGGGTGCTGTAGGCTTTTTCGCTTTTGGCCTTTGGCCTTTGGCCTCCTTGACCTCTCCTTTGGCGCCCGCCGCCCCTCCCCCCCTCCCTCCCTGGGTCCCTCTCTCCCCAGGGAGCGCGGCTGCTGGGGCCAAACACATCCCAGCCACGGATCCCTCTGCCCCTCCCGGGCCAGCAAAGCAGCCTGGCCTGGCCTGGCCCGGCCCCGCCCCGCCCCGCCCCGCCACGCACCCCAAGCCCGCACACAACCCCCCCCCTCCCCCCCCACCCGGCACTTCACGAGGGGCACGCTCCCCGCTCCCCGCTCCCCGCACCCGGCCAGATCCCACTGCACCGGCTGGAAGCCACGTCCCAGCTTTGCACCTTTCCTGAGACACCACCCACACCGGCACCCGCACCCGCACGGAGGGGTGGGGGGGGTGTGCGGTGAGGGCGGGACCGGAGGCTGGCGCCCGGGGACTGGAGGGTGGGGGCTGGGTGGGTGGATGCGAGAACCAGGAGCGGGCGGGCGGGGCCGCGAGACCCCAGACTCCCACTCCGCCACACGCCTGGGCTCCCTGGGTCCTGGACCTCTCCCCTCCCTCGAGCCCTCATCCCCAGGCAGGGTCCCTGGCATTTCGCGAGGCCCCGCTAGGGCAGCGGGCTCGGGCTGTTGATGTTCACTGGGGGCGCTGGCGCCTCCGGGGTGGGTATGCACCAGGTGGGGCAGACGGGAGGAGAAGGCCGGGTGGCTGGCTGCGCTCGCCCTGGGGCTGGGGAGGAGGCGCCGACACCCCGGCGGGGCGGGCCCCGGAAGGCACGGCCGGCCGGATGCCCCACGCTCGCTTCCACCCTCTTGCCAGTGAGTAGCCCGACCTGGTGCGGTGACGTGCGGTCCGGTGCGGTGCCGGATGGAAGCGGAGGCGGGCGTGGGGCCAAGCCGGGAGCGGCCTGCAAGAGTCCCGGGATCGGAGAACGCCGGGGCTTGCGCCTCAGCGCCTTGCCAGGGTCCTCTTGCGCGGCCTCCGCCACCCGCCCGGGGCCCGCGGCGGAGGGCGGCGGCAGGCAGGCAGGCAGGCAGGCAGGCGCGTGCACGGGTGAAGCGCCGCACCCGCTGGGCTGGGGACGCGTGGAGCAGGCTCTTGAGGCGCCCAGCGCCAGCCGCCCGCGTCTACGGCCATACCACCCTGAACGCGCCCGATCTCGTCTGATCTCGGAAGCTAAGCAGGGTCGGGCCTGGTTAGTACTTGGATGGGAGACCGCCTGGGAATACCGGGTGCTGTAGGCTTTTTCGCTTTTGGCCTTTGGCCTTTGGCCTCCTTGACCTCTCCTTTGGCGCCCGCCGCCCCTCCCCCCCTCCCTCCCTGGGTCCCTCTCTCCCCAGGGAGCGCGGCTGCTGGGGCCAAACACATCCCAGCCACGGATCCCTCTGCCCCTCCCGGGCCAGCAAAGCAGCCTGGCCTGGCCTGGCCCGGCCCCGCCCCGCCCCGCCCCGCCACGCACCCCAAGCCCGCACACAACCCCCCCCCTCCCCCCCCACCCGGCACTTCACGAGGGGCACGCTCCCCGCTCCCCGCTCCCCGCACCCGGCCAGATCCCACTGCACCGGCTGGAAGCCACGTCCCAGCTTTGCACCTTTCCTGAGACACCACCCACACCGGCACCCGCACCCGCACGGAGGGGTGGGGGGGGTGTGCGGTGAGGGCGGGACCGGAGGCTGGCGCCCGGGGACTGGAGGGTGGGGGCTGGGTGGGTGGATGCGAGAACCAGGAGCGGGCGGGCGGGGCCGCGAGACCCCAGACTCCCACTCCGCCACACGCCTGGGCTCCCTGGGTCCTGGACCTCTCCCCTCCCTCGAGCCCTCATCCCCAGGCAGGGTCCCTGGCATTTCGCGAGGCCCCGCTAGGGCAGCGGGCTCGGGCTGTTGATGTTCACTGGGGGCGCTGGCGCCTCCGGGGTGGGTATGCACCAGGTGGGGCAGACGGGAGGAGAAGGCCGGGTGGCTGGCTGCGCTCGCCCTGGGGCTGGGGAGGAGGCGCCGACACCCCGGCGGGGCGGGCCCCGGAAGGCACGGCCGGCCGGATGCCCCACGCTCGCTTCCACCCTCTTGCCAGTGAGTAGCCCGACCTGGTGCGGTGACGTGCGGTCCGGTGCGGTGCCGGATGGAAGCGGAGGCGGGCGTGGGGCCAAGCCGGGAGCGGCCTGCAAGAGTCCCGGGATCGGAGAACGCCGGGGCTTGCGCCTCAGCGCCTTGCCAGGGTCCTCTTGCGCGGCCTCCGCCACCCGCCCGGGGCCCGCGGCGGAGGGCGGCGGCAGGCAGGCAGGCAGGCAGGCAGGCGCGTGCACGGGTGAAGCGCCGCACCCGCTGGGCTGGGGACGCGTGGAGCAGGCTCTTGAGGCGCCCAGCGCCAGCCGCCCGCGTCTACGGCCATACCACCCTGAACGCGCCCGATCTCGTCTGATCTCGGAAGCTAAGCAGGGTCGGGCCTGGTTAGTACTTGGATGGGAGACCGCCTGGGAATACCGGGTGCTGTAGGCTTTTTCGCTTTTGGCCTTTGGCCTTTGGCCTCCTTGACCTCTCCTTTGGCGCCCGCCGCCCCTCCCCCCCTCCCTCCCTGGGTCCCTCTCTCCCCAGGGAGCGCGGCTGCTGGGGCCAAACACATCCCAGCCACGGATCCCTCTGCCCCTCCCGGGCCAGCAAAGCAGCCTGGCCTGGCCTGGCCCGGCCCCGCCCCGCCCCGCCCCGCCACGCACCCCAAGCCCGCACACAACCCCCCCCCTCCCCCCCCACCCGGCACTTCACGAGGGGCACGCTCCCCGCTCCCCGCTCCCCGCACCCGGCCAGATCCCACTGCACCGGCTGGAAGCCACGTCCCAGCTTTGCACCTTTCCTGAGACACCACCCACACCGGCACCCGCACCCGCACGGAGGGGTGGGGGGGTGTGCGGTGAGGGCGGGACCGGAGGCTGGCGCCCGGGGACTGGAGGGTGGGGGCTGGGTGGGTGGATGCGAGAACCAGGAGCGGGCGGGCGGGGCCGCGAGACCCCAGACTCCCACTCCGCCACACGCCTGGGCTCCCTGGGTCCTGGACCTCTCCCCTCCCTCGAGCCCTCATCCCCAGGCAGGGTCCCTGGCATTTCGCGAGGCCCCGCTAGGGCAGCGGGCTCGGGCTGTTGATGTTCACTGGGGGCGCTGGCGCCTCCGGGGTGGGTATGCACCAGGTGGGGCAGACGGGAGGAGAAGGCCGGGTGGCTGGCTGCGCTCGCCCTGGGGCTGGGGAGGAGGCGCCGACACCCCGGCGGGGCGGGCCCCGGAAGGCACGGCCGGCCGGATGCCCCACGCTCGCTTCCACCCTCTTGCCAGTGAGTAGCCCGACCTGGTGCGGTGACGTGCGGTCCGGTGCGGTGCCGGATGGAAGCGGAGGCGGGCGTGGGGCCAAGCCGGGAGCGGCCTGCAAGAGTCCCGGGATCGGAGAACGCCGGGGCTTGCGCCTCAGCGCCTTGCCAGGGTCCTCTTGCGCGGCCTCCGCCACCCGCCCGGGGCCCGCGGCGGAGGGCGGCGGCAGGCAGGCAGGCAGGCAGGCAGGCGCGTGCACGGGTGAAGCGCCGCACCCGCTGGGCTGGGGACGCGTGGAGCAGGCTCTTGAGGCGCCCAGCGCCAGCCGCCCGCGTCTACGGCCATACCACCCTGAACGCGCCCGATCTCGTCTGATCTCGGAAGCTAAGCAGGGTCGGGCCTGGTTAGTACTTGGATGGGAGACCGCCTGGGAATACCGGGTGCTGTAGGCTTTTTCGCTTTTGGCCTTTGGCCTTTGGCCTCCTTGACCTCTCCTTTGGCGCCCGCCGCCCCTCCCCCCCTCCCTCCCTGGGTCCCTCTCTCCCCAGGGAGCGCGGCTGCTGGGGCCAAACACATCCCAGCCACGGATCCCTCTGCCCCTCCCGGGCCAGCAAAGCAGCCTGGCCTGGCCTGGCCCGGCCCCGCCCCGCCCCGCCCCGCCACGCACCCCAAGCCCGCACACACCCCCCCCCTCCCCCCTCACCCGGCACTTCACGAGGGGCACGCTCCCCGCTCCCCGCTCCCCGCACCCGGCCAGATCCCACTGCACCGGCTGGAAGCCACGTCCCAGCTTTGCACCTTTCCTGAGACACCACCCACACCGGCACCCGCACCCGCACGGAGGGGTGGGGGGGTGTGCGGTGAGGGCGGGACCGGAGGCTGGCGCCCGGGGACTGGAGGGTGGGGGCTGGGTGGGTGGATGCGAGAACCAGGAGCGGGCGGGCGGGGCCGCGAGACCCCAGACTCCCACTCCGCCACACGCCTGGGCTCCCTGGGTCCTGGACCTCTCCCCTCCCTCGAGCCCTCATCCCCAGGCAGGGTCCCTGGCATTTCGCGAGGCCCCGCTAGGGCAGCGGGCTCGGGCTGTTGATGTTCACTGGGGGCGCTGGCGCCTCCGGGGTGGGTATGCACCAGGTGGGGCAGACGGGAGGAGAAGGCCGGGTGGCTGGCTGCGCTCGCCCTGGGGCTGGGGAGGAGGCGCCGACACCCCGGCGGGGCGGGCCCCGGAAGGCACGGCCGGCCGGATGCCCCACGCTCGCTTCCACCCTCTTGCCAGTGAGTAGCCCGACCTGGTGCGGTGACGTGCGGTCCGGTGCGGTGCCGGATGGAAGCGGAGGCGGGCGTGGGGCCAAGCCGGGAGCGGCCTGCAAGAGTCCCGGGATCGGAGAACGCCGGGGCTTGCGCCTCAGCGCCTTGCCAGGGTCCTCTTGCGCGGCCTCCGCCACCCGCCCGGGGCCCGCGGCGGAGGGCGGCGGCAGGCAGGCAGGCAGGCAGGCAGGCGCGTGCACGGGTGAAGCGCCGCACCCGCTGGGCTGGGGACGCGTGGAGCAGGCTCTTGAGGCGCCCAGCGCCAGCCGCCCGCGTCTACGGCCATACCACCCTGAACGCGCCCGATCTCGTCTGATCTCGGAAGCTAAGCAGGGTCGGGCCTGGTTAGTACTTGGATGGGAGACCGCCTGGGAATACCGGGTGCTGTAGGCTTTTTCGCTTTTGGCCTTTGGCCTTTGGCCTCCTTGACCTCTCCTTTGGCGCCCGCCGCCCCTCCCCCCCTCCCTCCCTGGGTCCCTCTCTCCCCAGGGAGCGCGGCTGCTGGGGCCAAACACATCCCAGCCACGGATCCCTCTGCCCCTCCCGGGCCAGCAAAGCAGCCTGGCCTGGCCTGGCCCGGCCCCGCCCCGCCCCGCCCCGCCACGCACCCCAAGCCCGCACACAACCCCCCCCCTCCCCCCCCACCCGGCACTTCACGAGGGGCACGCTCCCCGCTCCCCGCTCCCCGCACCCGGCCAGATCCCACTGCACCGGCTGGAAGCCACGTCCCAGCTTTGCACCTTTCCTGAGACACCACCCACACCGGCACCCGCACCCGCACGGAGGGGTGGGGGGGTGTGCGGTGAGGGCGGGACCGGAGGCTGGCGCCCGGGGACTGGAGGGTGGGGGCTGGGTGGGTGGATGCGAGAACCAGGAGCGGGCGGGCGGGGCCGCGAGACCCCAGACTCCCACTCCGCCACACGCCTGGGCTCCCTGGGTCCTGGACCTCTCCCCTCCCTCGAGCCCTCATCCCCAGGCAGGGTCCCTGGCATTTCGCGAGGCCCCGCTAGGGCAGCGGGCTCGGGCTGTTGATGTTCACTGGGGGCGCTGGCGCCTCCGGGGTGGGTATGCACCAGGTGGGGCAGACGGGAGGAGAAGGCCGGGTGGCTGGCTGCGCTCGCCCTGGGGCTGGGGAGGAGGCGCCGACACCCCGGCGGGGCGGGCCCCGGAAGGCACGGCCGGCCGGATGCCCCACGCTCGCTTCCACCCTCTTGCCAGTGAGTAGCCCGACCTGGTGCGGTGACGTGCGGTCCGGTGCGGTGCCGGATGGAAGCGGAGGCGGGCGTGGGGCCAAGCCGGGAGCGGCCTGCAAGAGTCCCGGGATCGGAGAACGCCGGGGCTTGCGCCTCAGCGCCTTGCCAGGGTCCTCTTGCGCGGCCTCCGCCACCCGCCCGGGGCCCGCGGCGGAGGGCGGCGGCAGGCAGGCAGGCAGGCAGGCAGGCGCGTGCACGGGTGAAGCGCCGCACCCGCTGGGCTGGGGACGCGTGGAGCAGGCTCTTGAGGCGCCCAGCGCCAGCCGCCCGCGTCTACGGCCATACCACCCTGAACGCGCCCGATCTCGTCTGATCTCGGAAGCTAAGCAGGGTCGGGCCTGGTTAGTACTTGGATGGGAGACCGCCTGGGAATACCGGGTGCTGTAGGCTTTTTCGCTTTTGGCCTTTGGCCTTTGGCCTCCTTGACCTCTCCTTTGGCGCCCGCCGCCCCTCCCCCCCTCCCTCCCTGGGTCCCTCTCTCCCCAGGGAGCGCGGCTGCTGGGGCCAAACACATCCCAGCCACGGATCCCTCTGCCCCTCCCGGGCCAGCAAAGCAGCCTGGCCTGGCCTGGCCCGGCCCCGCCCCGCCCCGCCCCGCCACGCACCCCAAGCCCGCACACAACCCCCCCCCTCCCCCCCCACCCGGCACTTCACGAGGGGCACGCTCCCCGCTCCCCGCTCCCCGCACCCGGCCAGATCCCACTGCACCGGCTGGAAGCCACGTCCCAGCTTTGCACCTTTCCTGAGACACCACCCACACCGGCACCCGCACCCGCACGGAGGGGTGGGGGGGGTGTGCGGTGAGGGCGGGACCGGAGGCTGGCGCCCGGGGACTGGAGGGTGGGGGCTGGGTGGGTGGATGCGAGAACCAGGAGCGGGCGGGCGGGGCCGCGAGACCCCAGACTCCCACTCCGCCACACGCCTGGGCTCCCTGGGTCCTGGACCTCTCCCCTCCCTCGAGCCCTCATCCCCAGGCAGGGTCCCTGGCATTTCGCGAGGCCCCGCTAGGGCAGCGGGCTCGGGCTGTTGATGTTCACTGGGGGCGCTGGCGCCTCCGGGGTGGGTATGCACCAGGTGGGGCAGACGGGAGGAGAAGGCCGGGTGGCTGGCTGCGCTCGCCCTGGGGCTGGGGAGGAGGCGCCGACACCCCGGCGGGGCGGGCCCCGGAAGGCACGGCCGGCCGGATGCCCCACGCTCGCTTCCACCCTCTTGCCAGTGAGTAGCCCGACCTGGTGCGGTGACGTGCGGTCCGGTGCGGTGCCGGATGGAAGCGGAGGCGGGCGTGGGGCCAAGCCGGGAGCGGCCTGCAAGAGTCCCGGGATCGGAGAACGCCGGGGCTTGCGCCTCAGCGCCTTGCCAGGGTCCTCTTGCGCGGCCTCCGCCACCCGCCCGGGGCCCGCGGCGGAGGGCGGCGGCAGGCAGGCAGGCAGGCAGGCAGGCGCGTGCACGGGTGAAGCGCCGCACCCGCTGGGCTGGGGACGCGTGGAGCAGGCTCTTGAGGCGCCCAGCGCCAGCCGCCCGCGTCTACGGCCATACCACCCTGAACGCGCCCGATCTCGTCTGATCTCGGAAGCTAAGCAGGGTCGGGCCTGGTTAGTACTTGGATGGGAGACCGCCTGGGAATACCGGGTGCTGTAGGCTTTTTCGCTTTTGGCCTTTGGCCTTTGGCCTCCTTGACCTCTCCTTTGGCGCCCGCCGCCCCTCCCCCCCTCCCTCCCTGGGTCCCTCTCTCCCCAGGGAGCGCGGCTGCTGGGGCCAAACACATCCCAGCCACGGATCCCTCTGCCCCTCCCGGGCCAGCAAAGCAGCCTGGCCTGGCCTGGCCCGGCCCCGCCCCGCCCCGCCCCGCCACGCACCCCAAGCCCGCACACAACCCCCCCCCTCCCCCCCCACCCGGCACTTCACGAGGGGCACGCTCCCCGCTCCCCGCTCCCCGCACCCGGCCAGATCCCACTGCACCGGCTGGAAGCCACGTCCCAGCTTTGCACCTTTCCTGAGACACCACCCACACCGGCACCCGCACCCGCACGGAGGGGTGGGGGGGGTGTGCGGTGAGGGCGGGACCGGAGGCTGGCGCCCGGGGACTGGAGGGTGGGGGCTGGGTGGGTGGATGCGAGAACCAGGAGCGGGCGGGCGGGGCCGCGAGACCCCAGACTCCCACTCCGCCACACGCCTGGGCTCCCTGGGTCCTGGACCTCTCCCCTCCCTCGAGCCCTCATCCCCAGGCAGGGTCCCTGGCATTTCGCGAGGCCCCGCTAGGGCAGCGGGCTCGGGCTGTTGATGTTCACTGGGGGCGCTGGCGCCTCCGGGGTGGGTATGCACCAGGTGGGGCAGACGGGAGGAGAAGGCCGGGTGGCTGGCTGCGCTCGCCCTGGGGCTGGGGAGGAGGCGCCGACACCCCGGCGGGGCGGGCCCCGGAAGGCACGGCCGGCCGGATGCCCCACGCTCGCTTCCACCCTCTTGCCAGTGAGTAGCCCGACCTGGTGCGGTGACGTGCGGTCCGGTGCGGTGCCGGATGGAAGCGGAGGCGGGCGTGGGGCCAAGCCGGGAGCGGCCTGCAAGAGTCCCGGGATCGGAGAACGCCGGGGCTTGCGCCTCAGCGCCTTGCCAGGGTCCTCTTGCGCGGCCTCCGCCACCCGCCCGGGGCCCGCGGCGGAGGGCGGCGGCAGGCAGGCAGGCAGGCAGGCAGGCGCGTGCACGGGTGAAGCGCCGCACCCGCTGGGCTGGGGACGCGTGGAGCAGGCTCTTGAGGCGCCCAGCGCCAGCCGCCCGCGTCTACGGCCATACCACCCTGAACGCGCCCGATCTCGTCTGATCTCGGAAGCTAAGCAGGGTCGGGCCTGGTTAGTACTTGGATGGGAGACCGCCTGGGAATACCGGGTGCTGTAGGCTTTTTCGCTTTTGGCCTTTGGCCTTTGGCCTCCTTGACCTCTCCTTTGGCGCCCGCCGCCCCTCCCCCCCTCCCTCCCTGGGTCCCTCTCTCCCCAGGGAGCGCGGCTGCTGGGGCCAAACACATCCCAGCCACGGATCCCTCTGCCCCTCCCGGGCCAGCAAAGCAGCCTGGCCTGGCCTGGCCCGGCCCCGCCCCGCCCCGCCCCGCCACGCACCCCAAGCCCGCACACAACCCCCCCCCTCCCCCCCCACCCGGCACTTCACGAGGGGCACGCTCCCCGCTCCCCGCTCCCCGCACCCGGCCAGATCCCACTGCACCGGCTGGAAGCCACGTCCCAGCTTTGCACCTTTCCTGAGACACCACCCACACCGGCACCCGCACCCGCACGGAGGGGTGGGGGGGTGTGCGGTGAGGGCGGGACCGGAGGCTGGCGCCCGGGGACTGGAGGGTGGGGGCTGGGTGGGTGGATGCGAGAACCAGGAGCGGGCGGGCGGGGCCGCGAGACCCCAGACTCCCACTCCGCCACACGCCTGGGCTCCCTGGGTCCTGGACCTCTCCCCTCCCTCGAGCCCTCATCCCCAGGCAGGGTCCCTGGCATTTCGCGAGGCCCCGCTAGGGCAGCGGGCTCGGGCTGTTGATGTTCACTGGGGGCGCTGGCGCCTCCGGGGTGGGTATGCACCAGGTGGGGCAGACGGGAGGAGAAGGCCGGGTGGCTGGCTGCGCTCGCCCTGGGGCTGGGGAGGAGGCGCCGACACCCCGGCGGGGCGGGCCCCGGAAGGCACGGCCGGCCGGATGCCCCACGCTCGCTTCCACCCTCTTGCCAGTGAGTAGCCCGACCTGGTGCGGTGACGTGCGGTCCGGTGCGGTGCCGGATGGAAGCGGAGGCGGGCGTGGGGCCAAGCCGGGAGCGGCCTGCAAGAGTCCCGGGATCGGAGAACGCCGGGGCTTGCGCCTCAGCGCCTTGCCAGGGTCCTCTTGCGCGGCCTCCGCCACCCGCCCGGGGCCCGCGGCGGAGGGCGGCGGCAGGCAGGCAGGCAGGCAGGCAGGCGCGTGCACGGGTGAAGCGCCGCACCCGCTGGGCTGGGGACGCGTGGAGCAGGCTCTTGAGGCGCCCAGCGCCAGCCGCCCGCGTCTACGGCCATACCACCCTGAACGCGCCCGATCTCGTCTGATCTCGGAAGCTAAGCAGGGTCGGGCCTGGTTAGTACTTGGATGGGAGACCGCCTGGGAATACCGGGTGCTGTAGGCTTTTTCGCTTTTGGCCTTTGGCCTTTGGCCTCCTTGACCTCTCCTTTGGCGCCCGCCGCCCCTCCCCCCCTCCCTCCCTGGGTCCCTCTCTCCCCAGGGAGCGCGGCTGCTGGGGCCAAACACATCCCAGCCACGGATCCCTCTGCCCCTCCCGGGCCAGCAAAGCAGCCTGGCCTGGCCTGGCCCGGCCCCGCCCCGCCCCGCCCCGCCACGCACCCCAAGCCCGCACACACCCCCCCCCTCCCCCCTCACCCGGCACTTCACGAGGGGCACGCTCCCCGCTCCCCGCTCCCCGCACCCGGCCAGATCCCACTGCACCGGCTGGAAGCCACGTCCCAGCTTTGCACCTTTCCTGAGACACCACCCACACCGGCACCCGCACCCGCACGGAGGGGTGGGGGGGTGTGCGGTGAGGGCGGGACCGGAGGCTGGCGCCCGGGGACTGGAGGGTGGGGGCTGGGTGGGTGGATGCGAGAACCAGGAGCGGGCGGGCGGAGCGGGCGGGCGGGGCCGCGAGACCCCAGACTCCCACTCCGCCACACGCCTGGGCTCCCTGGGTCCTGGACCTCTCCCCTCCCTCGAGCCCTCATCCCCAGGCAGGGTCCCTGGCATTTCGCGAGGCCCCGCTAGGGCAGCGGGCTCGGGCTGTTGATGTTCACTGGGGGCGCTGGCGCCTCCGGGGTGGGTATGCACCAGGTGGGGCAGACGGGAGGAGAAGGCCGGGTGGCTGGCTGCGCTCGCCCTGGGGCTGGGGAGGAGGCGCCGACACCCCGGCGGGGCGGGCCCCGGAAGGCACGGCCGGCCGGATGCCCCACGCTCGCTTCCACCCTCTTGCCAGTGAGTAGCCCGACCTGGTGCGGTGACGTGCGGTCCGGTGCGGTGCCGGATGGAAGCGGAGGCGGGCGTGGGGCCAAGCCGGGAGCGGCCTGCAAGAGTCCCGGGATCGGAGAACGCCGGGGCTTGCGCCTCAGCGCCTTGCCAGGGTCCTCTTGCGCGGCCTCCGCCACCCGCCCGGGGCCCGCGGCGGAGGGCGGCGGCAGGCAGGCAGGCAGGCAGGCAGGTGCGTGCACGGGTGAAGCGCCGCACCCGCTGGGCTGGGGACGCGTGGAGCAGGCTCTTGAGGCGCCCAGCGCCAGCCGCCCGCGTCTACGGCCATACCACCCTGAACGCGCCCGATCTCGTCTGATCTCGGAAGCTAAGCAGGGTCGGGCCTGGTTAGTACTTGGATGGGAGACCGCCTGGGAATACCGGGTGCTGTAGGCTTTTTCGCTTTTGGCCTTTGGCCTTTGGCCTCCTTGACCTCTCCTTTGGCGCCCGCCGCCCCTCCCCCCTCCCTCCCTGGGTCCCTCTCTCCCCAGGGAGCGCGGCTGCTGGGGCCAAACACATCCCAGCCACGGATCCCTCTGCCCCTCCCGGGCCAGCAAAGCAGCCTGGCCTGGCCTGGCCCGGCCCCGCCCCGCCCCGCCCCGCCACGCACCCCACCCCAAGCCCGCACACAACCCCCCCCCTCCCCCCCCACCCGGCACTTCACGAGGGGCACGCTCCCCGCTCCCCGCTCCCCGCACCCGGCCAGATCCCACTGCACCGGCTGGAAGCCACGTCCCAGCTTTGCACCTTTCCTGAGACACCACCCACACCGGCACCCGCACCCGCACGGAGGGGTGGGGGGGTGTGCGGTGAGGGCGGGACCGGAGGCTGGCGCCCGGGGACTGGAGGGTGGGGGCTGGGTGGGTGGATGCGAGAACCAGGAGCGGGCGGGCGGGGCCGCGAGACCCCAGACTCCCACTCCGCCACACGCCTGGGCTCCCTGGGTCCTGGACCTCTCCCCTCCCTCGAGCCCTCATCCCCAGGCAGGGTCCCTGGCATTTCGCGAGGCCCCGCTAGGGCAGCGGGCTCGGGCTGTTGATGTTCACTGGGGGCGCTGGCGCCTCCGGGGTGGGTATGCACCAGGTGGGGCAGACGGGAGGAGAAGGCCGGGTGGCTGGCTGCGCTCGCCCTGGGGCTGGGGAGGAGGCGCCGACACCCCGGCGGGGCGGGCCCCGGAAGGCACGGCCGGCCGGATGCCCCACGCTCGCTTCCACCCTCTTGCCAGTGAGTAGCCCGACCTGGTGCGGTGACGTGCGGTCCGGTGCGGTGCCGGATGGAAGCGGAGGCGGGCGTGGGGCCAAGCCGGGAGCGGCCTGCAAGAGTCCCGGGATCGGAGAACGCCGGGGCTTGCGCCTCAGCGCCTTGCCAGGGTCCTCTTGCGCGGCCTCCGCCACCCGCCCGGGGCCCGCGGCGGAGGGCGGCGGCAGGCAGGCAGGCAGGCAGGCAGGCGCGTGCACGGGTGAAGCGCCGCACCCGCTGGGCTGGGGACGCGTGGAGCAGGCTCTTGAGGCGCCCAGCGCCAGCCGCCCGCGTCTACGGCCATACCACCCTGAACGCGCCCGATCTCGTCTGATCTCGGAAGCTAAGCAGGGTCGGGCCTGGTTAGTACTTGGATGGGAGACCGCCTGGGAATACCGGGTGCTGTAGGCTTTTTCGCTTTTGGCCTTTGGCCTTTGGCCTCCTTGACCTCTCCTTTGGCGCCCGCCGCCCCTCCCCCCTCCCTCCCTGGGTCCCTCTCTCCCCAGGGAGCGCGGCTGCTGGGGCCAAACACATCCCAGCCACGGATCCCTCTGCCCCTCCCGGGCCAGCAAAGCAGCCTGGCCTGGCCTGGCCCGGCCCCGCCCCGCCCCGCCCCGCCACGCACCCCAAGCCCGCACACAACCCCCCCCCCTCCCCCCCCACCCGGCACTTCACGAGGGGCACGCTCCCCGCTCCCCGCTCCCCGCACCCGGCCAGATCCCACTGCACCGGCTGGAAGCCACGTCCCAGCTTTGCACCTTTCCTGAGACACCACCCACACCGGCACCCGCACCCGCACGGAGGGGTGGGGGGGGTGTGCGGTGAGGGCGGGACCGGAGGCTGGCGCCCGGGGACTGGAGGGTGGGGGCTGGGTGGGTGGATGCGAGAACCAGGAGCGGGCGGGCGGGGCCGCGAGACCCCAGACTCCCACTCCGCCACACGCCTGGGCTCCCTGGGTCCTGGACCTCTCCCCTCCCTCGAGCCCTCATCCCCAGGCAGGGTCCCTGGCATTTCGCGAGGCCCCGCTAGGGCAGCGGGCTCGGGCTGTTGATGTTCACTGGGGGCGCTGGCGCCTCCGGGGTGGGTATGCACCAGGTGGGGCAGACGGGAGGAGAAGGCCGGGTGGCTGGCTGCGCTCGCCCTGGGGCTGGGGAGGAGGCGCCGACACCCCGGCGGGGCGGGCCCCGGAAGGCACGGCCGGCCGGATGCCCCACGCTCGCTTCCACCCTCTTGCCAGTGAGTAGCCCGACCTGGTGCGGTGACGTGCGGTCCGGTGCGGTGCCGGATGGAAGCGGAGGCGGGCGTGGGGCCAAGCCGGGAGCGGCCTGCAAGAGTCCCGGGATCGGAGAACGCCGGGGCTTGCTTGCGCCTCAGCGCCTTGCCAGGGTCCTCTTGCGCGGCCTCCGCCACCCGCCCGGGGCCCGCGGCGGAGGGCGGCGGCAGGCAGGCAGGCAGGCAGGCGCGTGCACGGGTGAAGCGCCGCACCCGCTGGGCTGGGGACGCGTGGAGCAGGCTCTTGAGGCGCCCAGCGCCAGCCGCCCGCGTCTACGGCCATACCACCCTGAACGCGCCCGATCTCGTCTGATCTCGGAAGCTAAGCAGGGTCGGGCCTGGTTAGTACTTGGATGGGAGACCGCCTGGGAATACCGGGTGCTGTAGGCTTTTTCGCTTTTGGCCTTTGGCCTTTGGCCTCCTTGACCTCTCCTTTGGCGCCCGCCGCCCCTCCCCCCCTCCCTCCCTGGGTCCCTCTCTCCCCAGGGAGCGCGGCTGCTGGGGCCAAACACATCCCAGCCACGGATCCCTCTGCCCCTCCCGGGCCAGCAAAGCAGCCTGGCCTGGCCTGGCCCGGCCCCGCCCCGCCCCGCCCCGCCACGCACCCCAAGCCCGCACACAACCCCCCCGCTCCCCCCCCACCCGGCACTTCACGAGGGGCACGCTCCCCGCTCCCCGCACCCGGCCAGATCCCACTGCACCGGCTGGAAGCCACGTCCCAGCTTTGCACCTTTCCTGAGACACCACCCACACCGGCACCCGCACCCGCACGGAGGGGTGGGGGGGGTGTGCGGTGAGGGCGGGACCGGAGGCTGGCGCCCGGGGACTGGAGGGTGGGGGCTGGGTGGGTGGATGCGAGAACCAGGAGCGGGCGGGCGGGGCCGCGAGACCCCAGACTCCCACTCCGCCACACGCCTGGGCTCCCTGGGTCCTGGACCTCTCCCCTCCCTCGAGCCCTCATCCCCAGGCAGGGTCCCTGGCATTTCGCGAGGCCCCGCTAGGGCAGCGGGCTCGGGCTGTTGATGTTCACTGGGGGCGCTGGCGCCTCCGGGGTGGGTATGCACCAGGTGGGGCAGACGGGAGGAGAAGGCCGGGTGGCTGGCTGCGCTCGCCCTGGGGCTGGGGAGGAGGCGCCGACACCCCGGCGGGGCGGGCCCCGGAAGGCACGGCCGGCCGGATGCCCCACGCTCGCTTCCACCCTCTTGCCAGTGAGTAGCCCGACCTGGTGCGGTGACGTGCGGTCCGGTGCGGTGCCGGATGGAAGCGGAGGCGGGCGTGGGGCCAAGCCGGGAGCGGCCTGCAAGAGTCCCGGGATCGGAGAACGCCGGGGCTTGCGCCTCAGCGCCTTGCCAGGGTCCTCTTGCGCGGCCTCCGCCACCCGCCCGGGGCCCGCGGCGGAGGGCGGCGGCAGGCAGGCAGGCAGGCAGGCAGGCGCGTGCACGGGTGAAGCGCCGCACCCGCTGGGCTGGGGACGCGTGGAGCAGGCTCTTGAGGCGCCCAGCGCCAGCCGCCCGCGTCTACGGCCATACCACCCTGAACGCGCCCGATCTCGTCTGATCTCGGAAGCTAAGCAGGGTCGGGCCTGGTTAGTACTTGGATGGGAGACCGCCTGGGAATACCGGGTGCTGTAGGCTTTTTCGCTTTTGGCCTTTGGCCTTTGGCCTCCTTGACCTCTCCTTTGGCGCCCGCCGCCCCTCCCCCCCTCCCTCCCTGGGTCCCTCTCTCCCCAGGGAGCGCGGCTGCTGGGGCCAAACACATCCCAGCCACGGATCCCTCTGCCCCTCCCGGGCCAGCAAAGCAGCCTGGCCTGGCCTGGCCCGGCCCCGCCCCGCCCCGCCCCGCCACGCACCCCAAGCCCGCACACAACCCCCCCCCTCCCCCCCCACCCGGCACTTCACGAGGGGCACGCTCCCCGCTCCCCGCACCCGGCCAGATCCCACTGCACCGGCTGGAAGCCACGTCCCAGCTTTGCACCTTTCCTGAGACACCACCCACACCGGCACCCGCACCCGCACGGAGGGGTGGGGGGGGTGTGCGGTGAGGGCGGGACCGGAGGCTGGCGCCCGGGGACTGGAGGGTGGGGGCTGGGTGGGTGGATGCGAGAACCAGGAGCGGGCGGGCGGGGCCGCGAGACCCCAGACTCCCACTCCGCCACACGCCTGGGCTCCCTGGGTCCTGGACCTCTCCCCTCCCTCGAGCCCTCATCCCCAGGCAGGGTCCCTGGCATTTCGCGAGGCCCCGCTAGGGCAGCGGGCTCGGGCTGTTGATGTTCACTGGGGGCGCTGGCGCCTCCGGGGTGGGTATGCACCAGGTGGGGCAGACGGGAGGAGAAGGCCGGGTGGCTGGCTGCGCTCGCCCTGGGGCTGGGGAGGAGGCGCCGACACCCCGGCGGGGCGGGCCCCGGAAGGCACGGCCGGCCGGATGCCCCACGCTCGCTTCCACCCTCTTGCCAGTGAGTAGCCCGACCTGGTGCGGTGACGTGCGGTCCGGTGCGGTGCCGGATGGAAGCGGAGGCGGGCGTGGGGCCAAGCCGGGAGCGGCCTGCAAGAGTCCCGGGATCGGAGAACGCCGGGGCTTGCGCCTCAGCGCCTTGCCAGGGTCCTCTTGCGCGGCCTCCGCCACCCGCCCGGGGCCCGCGGCGGAGGGCGGCGGCAGGCAGGCAGGCAGGCAGGCGCGTGCACGGGTGAAGCGCCGCACCCGCTGGGCTGGGGACGCGTGGAGCAGGCTCTTGAGGCGCCCAGCGCCAGCCGCCCGCGTCTACGGCCATACCACCCTGAACGCGCCCGATCTCGTCTGATCTCGGAAGCTAAGCAGGGTCGGGCCTGGTTAGTACTTGGATGGGAGACCGCCTGGGAATACCGGGTGCTGTAGGCTTTTTCGCTTTTGGCCTTTGGCCTTTGGCCTCCTTGACCTCTCCTTTGGCGCCCGCCGCCCCTCCCCCCCTCCCTCCCTGGGTCCCTCTCTCCCCAGGGAGCGCGGCTGCTGGGGCCAAACACATCCCAGCCACGGATCCCTCTGCCCCTCCCGGGCCAGCAAAGCAGCCTGGCCTGGCCTGGCCCGGCCCCGCCCCGCCCCACCCCGCCACGCACCCCAAGCCCGCACACAACCCCCCCCCTCCCCCCCCACCCGGCACTTCACGAGGGGCACGCTCCCCGCTCCCCGCTCCCCGCACCCGGCCAGATCCCACTGCACCGACTGGAAGCCACGTCCCAGCTTTGCACCTTTCCTGAGACACCACCCACACCGGCACCCGCACCCGCACGGAGGGGTGGGGGGGGTGTGCGGTGAGGGCGGGACCGGAGGCTGGCGCCCGGGGACTGGAGGGTGGGGGCTGGGTGGGTGGATGCGAGAACCAGGAGCGGGCGGGCGGGGCCGCGAGACCCCAGACTCCCACTCCGCCACACGCCTGGGCTCCCTGGGTCCTGGACCTCTCCCCTCCCTCGAGCCCTCATCCCCAGGCAGGGTCCCTGGCATTTCGCGAGGCCCCGCTAGGGCAGCGGGCTCGGGCTGTTGATGTTCACTGGGGGCGCTGGCGCCTCCGGGGTGGGTATGCACCAGGTGGGGCAGACGGGAGGAGAAGGCCGGGTGGCTGGCTGCGCTCGCCCTGGGGCTGGGGAGGAGGCGCCGACACCCCGGCGGGGCGGGCCCCGGAAGGCACGGCCGGCCGGATGCCCCACGCTCGCTTCCACCCTCTTGCCAGTGAGTAGCCCGACCTGGTGCGGTGACGTGCGGTCCGGTGCGGTGCCGGATGGAAGCGGAGGCGGGCGTGGGGCCAAGCCGGGAGCGGCCTGCAAGAGTCCCGGGATCGGAGAACGCCGGGGCTTGCGCCTCAGCGCCTTGCCAGGGTCCTCTTGCGCGGCCTCCGCCACCCGCCCGGGGCCCGCGGCGGAGGGCGGCGGCAGGCAGGCAGGCAGGCAGGCAGGCGCGTGCACGGGTGAAGCGCCGCACCCGCTGGGCTGGGGACGCGTGGAGCAGGCTCTTGAGGCGCCCAGCGCCAGCCGCCCGCGTCTACGGCCATACCACCCTGAACGCGCCCGATCTCGTCTGATCTCGGAAGCTAAGCAGGGTCGGGCCTGGTTAGTACTTGGATGGGAGACCGCCTGGGAATACCGGGTGCTGTAGGCTTTTTCGCTTTTGGCCTTTGGCCTTTGGCCTCCTTGACCTCTCCTTTGGCGCCCGCCGCCCCTCCCCCCCTCCCTCCCTGGGTCCCTCTCTCCCCAGGGAGCGCGGCTGCTGGGGCCAAACACATCCCAGCCACGGATCCCTCTGCCCCTCCCGGGCCAGCAAAGCAGCCTGGCCTGGCCTGGCCCGGCCCCGCCCCGCCCCGCCCCGCCACGCACCCCAAGCCCGCACACAACCCCCCCCCTCCCCCCCCACCCGGCACTTCACGAGGGGCACGCTCCCCGCTCCCCGCTCCCCGCACCCGGCCAGATCCCACTGCACCGGCTGGAAGCCACGTCCCAGCTTTGCACCTTTCCTGAGACACCACCCACACCGGCACCCGCACCCGCACGGAGGGGTGGGGGGGTGTGCGGTGAGGGCGGGACCGGAGGCTGGCGCCCGGGGACTGGAGGGTGGGGGCTGGGTGGGTGGATGCGAGAACCAGGAGCGGGCGGGCGGGGCCGCGAGACCCCAGACTCCCACTCCGCCACACGCCTGGGCTCCCTGGGTCCTGGACCTCTCCCCTCCCTCGAGCCCTCATCCCCAGGCAGGGTCCCTGGCATTTCGCGAGGCCCCGCTAGGGCAGCGGGCTCGGGCTGTTGATGTTCACTGGGGGCGCTGGCGCCTCCGGGGTGGGTATGCACCAGGTGGGGCAGACGGGAGGAGAAGGCCGGGTGGCTGGCTGCGCTCGCCCTGGGGCTGGGGAGGAGGCGCCGACACCCCGGCGGGGCGGGCCCCGGAAGGCACGGCCGGCCGGATGCCCCACGCTCGCTTCCACCCTCTTGCCAGTGAGTAGCCCGACCTGGTGCGGTGACGTGCGGTCCGGTGCGGTGCCGGATGGAAGCGGAGGCGGGCGTGGGGCCAAGCCGGGAGCGGCCTGCAAGAGTCCCGGGATCGGAGAACGCCGGGGCTTGCGCCTCAGCGCCTTGCCAGGGTCCTCTTGCGCGGCCTCCGCCACCCGCCCGGGGCCCGCGGCGGAGGGCGGCGGCAGGCAGGCAGGCAGGCAGGCAGGTGCGTGCACGGGTGAAGCGCCGCACCCGCTGGGCTGGGGACGCGTGGAGCAGGCTCTTGAGGCGCCCAGCGCCAGCCGCCCGCGTCTACGGCCATACCACCCTGAACGCGCCCGATCTCGTCTGATCTCGGAAGCTAAGCAGGGTCGGGCCTGGTTAGTACTTGGATGGGAGACCGCCTGGGAATACCGGGTGCTGTAGGCTTTTTCGCTTTTGGCCTTTGGCCTTTGGCCTCCTTGACCTCTCCTTTGGCGCCCGCCGCCCCTCCCCCCTCCCTCCCTGGGTCCCTCTCTCCCCAGGGAGCGCGGCTGCTGGGGCCAAACACATCCCAGCCACGGATCCCTCTGCCCCTCCCGGGCCAGCAAAGCAGCCTGGCCTGGCCTGGCCCGGCCCCGCCCCGCCACGCACCCCAAGCCCGACACAACCCCCCCCCTCCCCCCCCACCCGGCACTTCACGAGGGGCACGCTTCCCGCTCCCCGCACCCGGCCAGATCCCACTGCACCGGCTGGAAGCCACGTCCCAGCTTTGCACCTTTCCTGAGACACCACCCACACCGGCACCCGCACCCGCACGGAGGGGTGGGGGGGGTGTGCGGTGAGGGCGGGACCGGAGGCTGGCGCCCGGGGACTGGAGGGTGGGGGCTGGGTGGGTGGATGCGAGAACCAGGAGCGGGCGGGCGGGGCCGCGAGACCCCAGACTCCCACTCCGCCACACGCCTGGGCTCCCTGGGTCCTGGACCTCTCCCCTCCCTCGAGCCCTCATCCCCAGGCAGGGTCCCTGGCATTTCGCGAGGCCCCGCTAGGGCAGCGGGCTCGGGCTGTTGATGTTCACTGGGGGCGCTGGCGCCTCCGGGGTGGGTATGCACCAGGTGGGGCAGACGGGAGGAGAAGGCCGGGTGGCTGGCTGCGCTCGCCCTGGGGCTGGGGAGGAGGCGCCGACACCCCGGCGGGGCGGGCCCCGGAAGGCACGGCCGGCCGGATGCCCCACGCTCGCTTCCACCCTCTTGCCAGTGAGTAGCCCGACCTGGTGCGGTGACGTGCGGTCCGGTGCGGTGCCGGATGGAAGCGGAGGCGGGCGTGGGGCCAAGCCGGGAGCGGCCTGCAAGAGTCCCGGGATCGGAGAACGCCGGGGCTTGCGCCTCAGCGCCTTGCCAGGGTCCTCTTGCGCGGCCTCCGCCACCCGCCCGGGGCCCGCGGCGGAGGGCGGCGGCAGGCAGGCAGGCAGGCAGGCGCGTGCACGGGTGAAGCGCCGCACCCGCTGGGCTGGGGACGCGTGGAGCAGGCTCTTGAGGCGCCCAGCGCCAGCCGCCCGCGTCTACGGCCATACCACCCTGAACGCGCCCGATCTCGTCTGATCTCGGAAGCTAAGCAGGGTCGGGCCTGGTTAGTACTTGGATGGGAGACCGCCTGGGAATACCGGGTGCTGTAGGCTTTTTCGCTTTTGGCCTTTGGCCTTTGGCCTCCTTGACCTCTCCTTTGGCGCCCGCCGCCCCTCCCCCCCTCCCTCCCTGGGTCCCTCTCTCCCCAGGGAGCGCGGCTGCTGGGGCCAAACACATCCCAGCCACGGATCCCTCTGCCCCTCCCGGGCCAGCAAAGCAGCCTGGCCTGGCCTGGCCCGGCCCCGCCCCGCCCCGCCCCGCCACGCACCCCAAGCCCGCACACAACCCCCCCCCTCCCCCCCCACCCGGCACTTCACGAGGGGCACGCTCCCCGCTCCCCGCTCCCCGCACCCGGCCAGATCCCACTGCACCGGCTGGAAGCCACGTCCCAGCTTTGCACCTTTCCTGAGACACCACCCACACCGGCACCCGCACCCGCACGGAGGGGTGGGGGGGTGTGCGGTGAGGGCGGGACCGGAGGCTGGCGCCCGGGGACTGGAGGGTGGGGGCTGGGTGGGTGGATGCGAGAACCAGGAGCGGGCGGGCGGGGCCGCGAGACCCCAGACTCCCACTCCGCCACACGCCTGGGCTCCCTGGGTCCTGGACCTCTCCCCTCCCTCGAGCCCTCATCCCCAGGCAGGGTCCCTGGCATTTCGCGAGGCCCCGCTAGGGCAGCGGGCTCGGGCTGTTGATGTTCACTGGGGGCGCTGGCGCCTCCGGGGTGGGTATGCACCAGGTGGGGCAGACGGGAGGAGAAGGCCGGGTGGCTGGCTGCGCTCGCCCTGGGGCTGGGGAGGAGGCGCCGACACCCCGGCGGGGCGGGCCCCGGAAGGCACGGCCGGCCGGATGCCCCACGCTCGCTTCCACCCTCTTGCCAGTGAGTAGCCCGACCTGGTGCGGTGACGTGCGGTCCGGTGCGGTGCCGGATGGAAGCGGAGGCGGGCGTGGGGCCAAGCCGGGAGCGGCCTGCAAGAGTCCCGGGATCGGAGAACGCCGGGGCTTGCGCCTCAGCGCCTTGCCAGGGTCCTCTTGCGCGGCCTCCGCCACCCGCCCGGGGCCCGCGGCGGAGGGCGGCGGCAGGCAGGCAGGCAGGCAGGCAGGTGCGTGCACGCGTGAAGCGCCGCACCCGCTGGGCTGGGGACGCGTGGAGCAGGCTCTTGAGGCGCCCAGCGCCAGCCGCCCGCGTCTACGGCCATACCACCCTGAACGCGCCCGATCTCGTCTGATCTCGGAAGCTAAGCAGGGTCGGGCCTGGTTAGTACTTGGATGGGAGACCGCCTGGGAATACCGGGTGCTGTAGGCTTTTTCGCTTTTGGCCTTTGGCCTTTGGCCTCCTTGACCTCTCCTTTGGCGCCCGCCGCCCCTCCCCCCTCCCTCCCTGGGTCCCTCTCTCCCCAGGGAGCGCGGCTGCTGGGGCCAAACACATCCCAGCCACGGATCCCTCTGCCCCTCCCGGGCCAGCAAAGCAGCCTGGCCTGGCCTGGCCCGGCCCCGCCCCGCCCCGCCCCGCCCCGCCACGCACCCCAAGCCCGCACACAACCCCCCCCCTCCCCCCCCACCCGGCACTTCACGAGGGGCACGCTCCCCGCTCCCCGCTCCCCGCACCCGGCCAGATCCCACTGCACCGGCTGGAAGCCACGTCCCAGCTTTGCACCTTTCCTGAGACACCACCCACACCGGCACCCGCACCCGCACGGAGGGGTGGGGGGGTGTGCGGTGAGGGCGGGACCGGAGGCTGGCGCCCGGGGACTGGAGGGTGGGGCCTGGGTGGGTG
This sequence comes from Neofelis nebulosa, assembly GCF_028018385.1. Taxonomy (NCBI): domain Eukaryota; kingdom Metazoa; phylum Chordata; class Mammalia; order Carnivora; family Felidae; genus Neofelis; species Neofelis nebulosa. The sequence continues at coordinate 171,983 of NC_080794.1, read as the reverse complement.
GATGCGAGAACCAGGAGCGGGCGGGCGGGGCCGCGAGACCCCAGACTCCCACTCCGCCACACGCCTGGGCTCCCTGGGTCCTGGACCTCTCCCCTCCCTCGAGCCCTCATCCCCAGGCAGGGTCCCTGGCATTTCGCGAGGCCCCGCTAGGGCAGCGGGCTCGGGCTGTTGATGTTCACTGGGGGCGCTGGCGCCTCCGGGGTGGGTATGCACCAGGTGGGGCAGACGGGAGGAGAAGGCCGGGTGGCTGGCTGCGCTCGCCCTGGGGCTGGGGAGGAGGCGCCGACACCCCGGCGGGGCGGGCCCCGGAAGGCACGGCCGGCCGGATGCCCCACGCTCGCTTCCACCCTCTTGCCAGTGAGTAGCCCGACCTGGTGCGGTGACGTGCGGTCCGGTGCGGTGCCGGATGGAAGCGGAGGCGGGCGTGGGGCCAAGCCGGGAGCGGCCTGCAAGAGTCCCGGGATCGGAGAACGCCGGGGCTTGCGCCTCAGCGCCTTGCCAGGGTCCTCTTGCGCGGCCTCCGCCACCCGCCCGGGGCCCGCGGCGGAGGGCGGCGGCAGGCAGGCAGGCAGGCAGGCAGGCGCGTGCACGGGTGAAGCGCCGCACCCGCTGGGCTGGGGACGCGTGGAGCAGGCTCTTGAGGCGCCCAGCGCCAGCCGCCCGCGTCTACGGCCATACCACCCTGAACGCGCCCGATCTCGTCTGATCTCGGAAGCTAAGCAGGGTCGGGCCTGGTTAGTACTTGGATGGGAGACCGCCTGGGAATACCGGGTGCTGTAGGCTTTTTCGCTTTTGGCCTTTGGCCTTTGGCCTCCTTGACCTCTCCTTTGGCGCCCGCCGCCCCTCCCCCCCTCCCTCCCTGGGTCCCTCTCTCCCCAGGGAGCGCGGCTGCTGGGGCCAAACACATCCCAGCCACGGATCCCTCTGCCCCTCCCGGGCCAGCAAAGCAGCCTGGCCTGGCCTGGCCCGGCCCCGCCCCGCCCCGCCCCGCCACGCACCCCAAGCCCGCACACAACCCCCCCCCTCCCCCCCCACCCGGCACTTCACGAGGGGCACGCTCCCCGCTCCCCGCTCCCCGCACCCGGCCAGATCCCACTGCACCGGCTGGAAGCCACGTCCCAGCTTTGCACCTTTCCTGAGACACCACCCACACCGGCACCCGCACCCGCACGGAGGGGTGGGGGGGTGTGCGGTGAGGGCGGGACCGGAGGCTGGCGCCCGGGGACTGGAGGGTGGGGGCTGGGTGGGTGGATGCGAGAACCAGGAGCGGGCGGGCGGGGCCGCGAGACCCCAGACTCCCACTCCGCCACACGCCTGGGCTCCCTGGGTCCTGGACCTCTCCCCTCCCTCGAGCCCTCATCCCCAGGCAGGGTCCCTGGCATTTCGCGAGGCCCCGCTAGGGCAGCGGGCTCGGGCTGTTGATGTTCACTGGGGGCGCTGGCGCCTCCGGGGTGGGTATGCACCAGGTGGGGCAGACGGGAGGAGAAGGCCGGGTGGCTGGCTGCGCTCGCCCTGGGGCTGGGGAGGAGGCGCCGACACCCCGGCGGGGCGGGCCCCGGAAGGCACGGCCGGCCGGATGCCCCACGCTCGCTTCCACCCTCTTGCCAGTGAGTAGCCCGACCTGGTGCGGTGACGTGCGGTCCGGTGCGGTGCCGGATGGAAGCGGAGGCGGGCGTGGGGCCAAGCCGGGAGCGGCCTGCAAGAGTCCCGGGATCGGAGAACGCCGGGGCTTGCGCCTCAGCGCCTTGCCAGGGTCCTCTTGCGCGGCCTCCGCCACCCGCCCGGGGCCCGCGGCGGAGGGCGGCGGCAGGCAGGCAGGCAGGCAGGCAGGCGCGTGCACGGGTGAAGCGCCGCACCCGCTGGGCTGGGGACGCGTGGAGCAGGCTCTTGAGGCGCCCAGCGCCAGCCGCCCGCGTCTACGGCCATACCACCCTGAACGCGCCCGATCTCGTCTGATCTCGGAAGCTAAGCAGGGTCGGGCCTGGTTAGTACTTGGATGGGAGACCGCCTGGGAATACCGGGTGCTGTAGGCTTTTTCGCTTTTGGCCTTTGGCCTTTGGCCTCCTTGACCTCTCCTTTGGCGCCCGCCGCCCCTCCCCCCTCCCTCCCTGGGTCCCTCTCTCCCCAGGGAGCGCGGCTGCTGGGGCCAAACACATCCCAGCCACGGATCCCTCTGCCCCTCCCGGGCCAGCAAAGCAGCCTGGCCTGGCCTGGCCCGGCCCCGCCCCGCCCCGCCCCGCCCCGCCACGCACCCCAAGCCCGCACACAACCCCCCCCCTCCCCCCCCACCCGGCACTTCACGAGGGGCACGCTCCCCGCTCCCCGCTCCCCGCACCCGGCCAGATCCCACTGCACCGGCTGGAAGCCACGTCCCAGCTTTGCACCTTTCCTGAGACACCACCCACACCGGCACCCGCACCCGCACGGAGGGGTGGGGGGGTGTGCGGTGAGGGCGGGACCGGAGGCTGGCGCCCGGGGACTGGAGGGTGGGGGCTGGGTGGGTGGATGCGAGAACCAGGAGCGGGCGGGCGGGGCCGCGAGACCCCAGACTCCCACTCCGCCACACGCCTGGGCTCCCTGGGTCCTGGACCTCTCCCCTCCCTCGAGCCCTCATCCCCAGGCAGGGTCCCTGGCATTTCGCGAGGCCCCGCTAGGGCAGCGGGCTCGGGCTGTTGATGTTCACTGGGGGCGCTGGCGCCTCCGGGGTGGGTATGCACCAGGTGGGGCAGACGGGAGGAGAAGGCCGGGTGGCTGGCTGCGCTCGCCCTGGGGCTGGGGAGGAGGCGCCGACACCCCGGCGGGGCGGGCCCCGGAAGGCACGGCCGGCCGGATGCCCCACGCTCGCTTCCACCCTCTTGCCAGTGAGTAGCCCGACCTGGTGCGGTGACGTGCGGTCCGGTGCGGTGCCGGATGGAAGCGGAGGCGGGCGTGGGGCCAAGCCGGGAGCGGCCTGCAAGAGTCCCGGGATCGGAGAACGCCGGGGCTTGCGCCTCAGCGCCTTGCCAGGGTCCTCTTGCGCGGCCTCCGCCACCCGCCCGGGGCCCGCGGCGGAGGGCGGCGGCAGGCAGGCAGGCAGGCAGGCAGGCGCGTGCACGGGTGAAGCGCCGCACCCGCTGGGCTGGGGACGCGTGGAGCAGGCTCTTGAGGCGCCCAGCGCCAGCCGCCCGCGTCTACGGCCATACCACCCTGAACGCGCCCGATCTCGTCTGATCTCGGAAGCTAAGCAGGGTCGGGCCTGGTTAGTACTTGGATGGGAGACCGCCTGGGAATACCGGGTGCTGTAGGCTTTTTCGCTTTTGGCCTTTGGCCTTTGGCCTCCTTGACCTCTCCTTTGGCGCCCGCCGCCCCTCCCCCCTCCCTCCCTGGGTCCCTCTCTCCCCAGGGAGCGCGGCTGCTGGGGCCAAACACATCCCAGCCACGGATCCCTCTGCCCCTCCCGGGCCAGCAAAGCAGCCTGGCCTGGCCTGGCCCGGCCCCGCCCCGCCCCGCCCCGCCACGCACCCCAAGCCCGCACACAACCCCCCCCCTCCCCCCCCACCCGGCACTTCACGAGGGGCACGCTCCCCGCTCCCCGCACCCGGCCAGATCCCACTGCACCGGCTGGAAGCCACGTCCCAGCTTTGCACCTTTCCTGAGACACCACCCACACCGGCACCCGCACCCGCACGGAGGGGTGGGGGGGGTGTGCGGTGAGGGCGGGACCGGAGGCTGGCGCCCGGGGACTGGAGGGTGGGGGCTGGGTGGGTGGATGCGAGAACCAGGAGCGGGCGGGCGGGGCCGCGAGACCCCAGACTCCCACTCCGCCACACGCCTGGGCTCCCTGGGTCCTGGACCTCTCCCCTCCCTCGAGCCCTCATCCCCAGGCAGGGTCCCTGGCATTTCGCGAGGCCCCGCTAGGGCAGCGGGCTCGGGCTGTTGATGTTCACTGGGGGCGCTGGCGCCTCCGGGGTGGGTATGCACCAGGTGGGGCAGACGGGAGGAGAAGGCCGGGTGGCTGGCTGCGCTCGCCCTGGGGCTGGGGAGGAGGCGCCGACACCCCGGCGGGGCGGGCCCCGGAAGGCACGGCCGGCCGGATGCCCCACGCTCGCTTCCACCCTCTTGCCAGTGAGTAGCCCGACCTGGTGCGGTGACGTGCGGTCCGGTGCGGTGCCGGATGGAAGCGGAGGCGGGCGTGGGGCCAAGCCGGGAGCGGCCTGCAAGAGTCCCGGGATCGGAGAACGCCGGGGCTTGCGCCTCAGCGCCTTGCCAGGGTCCTCTTGCGCGGCCTCCGCCACCCGCCCGGGGCCCGCGGCGGAGGGCGGCGGCAGGCAGGCAGGCAGGCAGGCGCGTGCACGGGTGAAGCGCCGCACCCGCTGGGCTGGGGACGCGTGGAGCAGGCTCTTGAGGCGCCCAGCGCCAGCCGCCCGCGTCTACGGCCATACCACCCTGAACGCGCCCGATCTCGTCTGATCTCGGAAGCTAAGCAGGGTCGGGCCTGGTTAGTACTTGGATGGGAGACCGCCTGGGAATACCGGGTGCTGTAGGCTTTTTCGCTTTTGGCCTTTGGCCTTTGGCCTCCTTGACCTCTCCTTTGGCGCCCGCCGCCCCTCCCCCCCTCCCTCCCTGGGTCCCTCTCTCCCCAGGGAGCGCGGCTGCTGGGGCCAAACACATCCCAGCCACGGATCCCTCTGCCCCTCCCGGGCCAGCAAAGCAGCCTGGCCTGGCCTGGCCCGGCCCCGCCCCGCCCCGCCCCGCCACGCACCCCAAGCCCGCACACAACCCCCCCGCTCCCCCCCCACCCGGCACTTCACGAGGGGCACGCTCCCCGCTCCCCGCACCCGGCCAGATCCCACTGCACCGGCTGGAAGCCACGTCCCAGCTTTGCACCTTTCCTGAGACACCACCCACACCGGCACCCGCACCCGCACGGAGGGGTGGGGGGGGTGTGCGGTGAGGGCGGGACCGGAGGCTGGCGCCCGGGGACTGGAGGGTGGGGGCTGGGTGGGTGGATGCGAGAACCAGGAGCGGGCGGGCGGGGCCGCGAGACCCCAGACTCCCACTCCGCCACACGCCTGGGCTCCCTGGGTCCTGGACCTCTCCCCTCCCTCGAGCCCTCATCCCCAGGCAGGGTCCCTGGCATTTCGCGAGGCCCCGCTAGGGCAGCGGGCTCGGGCTGTTGATGTTCACTGGGGGCGCTGGCGCCTCCGGGGTGGGTATGCACCAGGTGGGGCAGACGGGAGGAGAAGGCCGGGTGGCTGGCTGCGCTCGCCCTGGGGCTGGGGAGGAGGCGCCGACACCCCGGCGGGGCGGGCCCCGGAAGGCACGGCCGGCCGGATGCCCCACGCTCGCTTCCACCCTCTTGCCAGTGAGTAGCCCGACCTGGTGCGGTGACGTGCGGTCCGGTGCGGTGCCGGATGGAAGCGGAGGCGGGCGTGGGGCCAAGCCGGGAGCGGCCTGCAAGAGTCCCGGGATCGGAGAACGCCGGGGCTTGCGCCTCAGCGCCTTGCCAGGGTCCTCTTGCGCGGCCTCCGCCACCCGCCCGGGGCCCGCGGCGGAGGGCGGCGGCAGGCAGGCAGGCAGGCAGGCAGGCGCGTGCACGGGTGAAGCGCCGCACCCGCTGGGCTGGGGACGCGTGGAGCAGGCTCTTGAGGCGCCCAGCGCCAGCCGCCCGCGTCTACGGCCATACCACCCTGAACGCGCCCGATCTCGTCTGATCTCGGAAGCTAAGCAGGGTCGGGCCTGGTTAGTACTTGGATGGGAGACCGCCTGGGAATACCGGGTGCTGTAGGCTTTTTCGCTTTTGGCCTTTGGCCTTTGGCCTCCTTGACCTCTCCTTTGGCGCCCGCCGCCCCTCCCCCCCTCCCTCCCTGGGTCCCTCTCTCCCCAGGGAGCGCGGCTGCTGGGGCCAAACACATCCCAGCCACGGATCCCTCTGCCCCTCCCGGGCCAGCAAAGCAGCCTGGCCTGGCCTGGCCCGGCCCCGCCCCGCCCCACCCCGCCACGCACCCCAAGCCCGCACACAACCCCCCCCCTCCCCCCCCACCCGGCACTTCACGAGGGGCACGCTCCCCGCTCCCCGCTCCCCGCACCCGGCCAGATCCCACTGCACCGGCTGGAAGCCACGTCCCAGCTTTGCACCTTTCCTGAGACACCACCCACACCGGCACCCGCACCCGCACGGAGGGGTGGGGGGGGTGTGCGGTGAGGGCGGGACCGGAGGCTGGCGCCCGGGGACTGGAGGGTGGGGGCTGGGTGGGTGGATGCGAGAACCAGGAGCGGGCGGGCGGGGCCGCGAGACCCCAGACTCCCACTCCGCCACACGCCTGGGCTCCCTGGGTCCTGGACCTCTCCCCTCCCTCGAGCCCTCATCCCCAGGCAGGGTCCCTGGCATTTCGCGAGGCCCCGCTAGGGCAGCGGGCTCGGGCTGTTGATGTTCACTGGGGGCGCTGGCGCCTCCGGGGTGGGTATGCACCAGGTGGGGCAGACGGGAGGAGAAGGCCGGGTGGCTGGCTGCGCTCGCCCTGGGGCTGGGGAGGAGGCGCCGACACCCCGGCGGGGCGGGCCCCGGAAGGCACGGCCGGCCGGATGCCCCACGCTCGCTTCCACCCTCTTGCCAGTGAGTAGCCCGACCTGGTGCGGTGACGTGCGGTCCGGTGCGGTGCCGGATGGAAGCGGAGGCGGGCGTGGGGCCAAGCCGGGAGCGGCCTGCAAGAGTCCCGGGATCGGAGAACGCCGGGGCTTGCGCCTCAGCGCCTTGCCAGGGTCCTCTTGCGCGGCCTCCGCCACCCGCCCGGGGCCCGCGGCGGAGGGCGGCGGCAGGCAGGCAGGCAGGCAGGCAGGCGCGTGCACGGGTGAAGCGCCGCACCCGCTGGGCTGGGGACGCGTGGAGCAGGCTCTTGAGGCGCCCAGCGCCAGCCGCCCGCGTCTACGGCCATACCACCCTGAACGCGCCCGATCTCGTCTGATCTCGGAAGCTAAGCAGGGTCGGGCCTGGTTAGTACTTGGATGGGAGACCGCCTGGGAATACCGGGTGCTGTAGGCTTTTTCGCTTTTGGCCTTTGGCCTTTGGCCTCCTTGACCTCTCCTTTGGCGCCCGCCGCCCCTCCCCCCCTCCCTCCCTGGGTCCCTCTCTCCCCAGGGAGCGCGGCTGCTGGGGCCAAACACATCCCAGCCACGGATCCCTCTGCCCCTCCCGGGCCAGCAAAGCAGCCTGGCCTGGCCTGGCCCGGCCCCGCCCCGCCCCGCCCCGCCACGCACCCCAAGCCCGCACACAACCCCCCCCTCCCCCCCCACCCGGCACTTCACGAGGGGCACGCTCCCCGCTCCCCGCTCCCCGCACCCGGCCAGATCCCACTGCACCGGCTGGAAGCCACGTCCCAGCTTTGCACCTTTCCTGAGACACCACCCACACCGGCACCCGCACCCGCACGGAGGGGTGGGGGGGGTGTGCGGTGAGGGCGGGACCGGAGGCTGGCGCCCGGGGACTGGAGGGTGGGGGCTGGGTGGGTGGATGCGAGAACCAGGAGCGGGCGGGCGGGGCCGCGAGACCCCAGACTCCCACTCCGCCACACGCCTGGGCTCCCTGGGTCCTGGACCTCTCCCCTCCCTCGAGCCCTCATCCCCAGGCAGGGTCCCTGGCATTTCGCGAGGCCCCGCTAGGGCAGCGGGCTCGGGCTGTTGATGTTCACTGGGGGCGCTGGCGCCTCCGGGGTGGGTATGCACCAGGTGGGGCAGACGGGAGGAGAAGGCCGGGTGGCTGGCTGCGCTCGCCCTGGGGCTGGGGAGGAGGCGCCGACACCCCGGCGGGGCGGGCCCCGGAAGGCACGGCCGGCCGGATGCCCCACGCTCGCTTCCACCCTCTTGCCAGTGAGTAGCCCGACCTGGTGCGGTGACGTGCGGTCCGGTGCGGTGCCGGATGGAAGCGGAGGCGGGCGTGGGGCCAAGCCGGGAGCGGCCTGCAAGAGTCCCGGGATCGGAGAACGCCGGGGCTTGCGCCTCAGCGCCTTGCCAGGGTCCTCTTGCGCGGCCTCCGCCACCCGCCCGGGGCCCGCGGCGGAGGGCGGCGGCAGGCAGGCAGGCAGGCAGGCAGGCGCGTGCACGGGTGAAGCGCCGCACCCGCTGGGCTGGGGACGCGTGGAGCAGGCTCTTGAGGCGCCCAGCGCCAGCCGCCCGCGTCTACGGCCATACCACCCTGAACGCGCCCGATCTCGTCTGATCTCGGAAGCTAAGCAGGGTCGGGCCTGGTTAGTACTTGGATGGGAGACCGCCTGGGAATACCGGGTGCTGTAGGCTTTTTCGCTTTTGGCCTTTGGCCTTTGGCCTCCTTGACCTCTCCTTTGGCGCCCGCCGCCCCTCCCCCCCTCCCTCCCTGGGTCCCTCTCTCCCCAGGGAGCGCGGCTGCTGGGGCCAAACACATCCCAGCCACGGATCCCTCTGCCCCTCCCGGGCCAGCAAAGCAGCCTGGCCTGGCCTGGCCCGGCCCCGCCCCGCCCCACCCCGCCACGCACCCCAAGCCCGCACACAACCCCCCCCCTCCCCCCCCACCCGGCACTTCACGAGGGGCACGCTCCCCGCTCTCCGCTCCCCGCACCCGGCCAGATCCCACTGCACCGGCTGGAAGCCACGTCCCAGCTTTGCACCTTTCCTGAGACACCACCCACACCGGCACCCGCACCCGCACGGAGGGGTGGGGGGGGTGTGCGGTGAGGGCGGGACCGGAGGCTGGCGCCCGGGGACTGGAGGGTGGGGGCTGGGTGGGTGGATGCGAGAACCAGGAGCGGGCGGGCGGGGCCGCGAGACCCCAGACTCCCACTCCGCCACACGCCTGGGCTCCCTGGGTCCTGGACCTCTCCCCTCCCTCGAGCCCTCATCCCCAGGCAGGGTCCCTGGCATTTCGCGAGGCCCCGCTAGGGCAGCGGGCTCGGGCTGTTGATGTTCACTGGGGGCGCTGGCGCCTCCGGGGTGGGTATGCACCAGGTGGGGCAGACGGGAGGAGAAGGCCGGGTGGCTGGCTGCGCTCGCCCTGGGGCTGGGGAGGAGGCGCCGACACCCCGGCGGGGCGGGCCCCGGAAGGCACGGCCGGCCGGATGCCCCACGCTCGCTTCCACCCTCTTGCCAGTGAGTAGCCCGACCTGGTGCGGTGACGTGCGGTCCGGTGCGGTGCCGGATGGAAGCGGAGGCGGGCGTGGGGCCAAGCCGGGAGCGGCCTGCAAGAGTCCCGGGATCGGAGAACGCCGGGGCTTGCGCCTCAGCGCCTTGCCAGGGTCCTCTTGCGCGGCCTCCGCCACCCGCCCGGGGCCCGCGGCGGAGGGCGGCGGCAGGCAGGCAGGCAGGCAGGCAGGCGCGTGCACGGGTGAAGCGCCGCACCCGCTGGGCTGGGGACGCGTGGAGCAGGCTCTTGAGGCGCCCAGCGCCAGCCGCCCGCGTCTACGGCCATACCACCCTGAACGCGCCCGATCTCGTCTGATCTCGGAAGCTAAGCAGGGTCGGGCCTGGTTAGTACTTGGATGGGAGACCGCCTGGGAATACCGGGTGCTGTAGGCTTTTTCGCTTTTGGCCTTTGGCCTTTGGCCTCCTTGACCTCTCCTTTGGCGCCCGCCGCCCCTCCCCCCCTCCCTCCCTGGGTCCCTCTCTCCCCAGGGAGCGCGGCTGCTGGGGCCAAACACATCCCAGCCACGGATCCCTCTGCCCCTCCCGGGCCAGCAAAGCAGCCTGGCCTGGCCTGGCCCGGCCCCGCCCCGCCCCGCCCCGCCACGCACCCCAAGCCCGCACACAACCCCCCCCTCCCCCCCCACCCGGCACTTCACGAGGGGCACGCTCCCCGCTCCCCGCTCCCCGCACCCGGCCAGATCCCACTGCACCGGCTGGAAGCCACGTCCCAGCTTTGCACCTTTCCTGAGACACCACCCACACCGGCACCCGCACCCGCACGGAGGGGTGGGGGGGGTGTGCGGTGAGGGCGGGACCGGAGGCTGGCGCCCGGGGACTGGAGGGTGGGGGCTGGGTGGGTGGATGCGAGAACCAGGAGCGGGCGGGCGGGGCCGCGAGACCCCAGACTCCCACTCCGCCACACGCCTGGGCTCCCTGGGTCCTGGACCTCTCCCCTCCCTCGAGCCCTCATCCCCAGGCAGGGTCCCTGGCATTTCGCGAGGCCCCGCTAGGGCAGCGGGCTCGGGCTGTTGATGTTCACTGGGGGCGCTGGCGCCTCCGGGGTGGGTATGCACCAGGTGGGGCAGACGGGAGGAGAAGGCCGGGTGGCTGGCTGCGCTCGCCCTGGGGCTGGGGAGGAGGCGCCGACACCCCGGCGGGGCGGGCCCCGGAAGGCACGGCCGGCCGGATGCCCCACGCTCGCTTCCACCCTCTTGCCAGTGAGTAGCCCGACCTGGTGCGGTGACGTGCGGTCCGGTGCGGTGCCGGATGGAAGCGGAGGCGGGCGTGGGGCCAAGCCGGGAGCGGCCTGCAAGAGTCCCGGGATCGGAGAACGCCGGGGCTTGCGCCTCAGCGCCTTGCCAGGGTCCTCTTGCGCGGCCTCCGCCACCCGCCCGGGGCCCGCGGCGGAGGGCGGCGGCAGGCAGGCAGGCAGGCAGGCAGGCGCGTGCACGGGTGAAGCGCCGCACCCGCTGGGCTGGGGACGCGTGGAGCAGGCTCTTGAGGCGCCCAGCGCCAGCCGCCCGCGTCTACGGCCATACCACCCTGAACGCGCCCGATCTCGTCTGATCTCGGAAGCTAAGCAGGGTCGGGCCTGGTTAGTACTTGGATGGGAGACCGCCTGGGAATACCGGGTGCTGTAGGCTTTTTCGCTTTTGGCCTTTGGCCTTTGGCCTCCTTGACCTCTCCTTTGGCGCCCGCCGCCCCTCCCCCCCTCCCTCCCTGGGTCCCTCTCTCCCCAGGGAGCGCGGCTGCTGGGGCCAAACACATCCCAGCCACGGATCCCTCTGCCCCTCCCGGGCCAGCAAAGCAGCCTGGCCTGGCCTGGCCCGGCCCCGCCCCGCCCCGCCCCGCCCCGCCACGCACCCCAAGCCCGCACACAACCCCCCCCCTCCCCCCCCACCCGGCACTTCACGAGGGGCACGCTCCCCGCTCCCCGCTCCCCGCACCCGGCCAGATCCCACTGCACCGGCTGGAAGCCACGTCCCAGCTTTGCACCTTTCCTGAGACACCACCCACACCGGCACCCGCACCCGCACGGAGGGGTGGGGGGGGTGTGCGGTGAGGGCGGGACCGGAGGCTGGCGCCCGGGGACTGGAGGGTGGGGGCTGGGTGGGTGGATGCGAGAACCAGGAGCGGGCGGGCGGGGCCGCGAGACCCCAGACTCCCACTCCGCCACACGTCTGGGCTCCCTGGGTCCTGGACCTCTCCCCTCCCTCGAGCCCTCATCCCCAGGCAGGGTCCCTGGCATTTCGCGAGGCCCCGCTAGGGCAGCGGGCTCGGGCTGTTGATGTTCACTGGGGGCGCTGGCGCCTCCGGGGTGGGTATGCACCAGGTGGGGCAGACGGGAGGAGAAGGCCGGGTGGCTGGCTGCGCTCGCCCTGGGGCTGGGGAGGAGGCGCCGACACCCCGGCGGGGCGGGCCCCGGAAGGCACGGCCGGCCGGATGCCCCACGCTCGCTTCCACCCTCTTGCCAGTGAGTAGCCCGACCTGGTGCGGTGACGTGCGGTCCGGTGCGGTGCCGGATGGAAGCGGAGGCGGGCGTGGGGCCAAGCCGGGAGCGGCCTGCAAGAGTCCCGGGATCGGAGAACGCCGGGGCTTGCGCCTCAGCGCCTTGCCAGGGTCCTCTTGCGCGGCCTCCGCCACCCGCCCGGGGCCCGCGGCGGAGGGCGGCGGCAGGCAGGCAGGCAGGCAGGCAGGCGCGTGCACGGGTGAAGCGCCGCACCCGCTGGGCTGGGGACGCGTGGAGCAGGCTCTTGAGGCGCCCAGCGCCAGCCGCCCGCGTCTACGGCCATACCACCCTGAACGCGCCCGATCTCGTCTGATCTCGGAAGCTAAGCAGGGTCGGGCCTGGTTAGTACTTGGATGGGAGACCGCCTGGGAATACCGGGTGCTGTAGGCTTTTTCGCTTTTGGCCTTTGGCCTTTGGCCTCCTTGACCTCTCCTTTGGCGCCCGCCGCCCCTCCCCCCCTCCCTCCCTGGGTCCCTCTCTCCCCAGGGAGCGCGGCTGCTGGGGCCAAACACATCCCAGCCACGGATCCCTCTGCCCCTCCCGGGCCAGCAAAGCAGCCTGGCCTGGCCTGGCCCGGCCCCGCCCCGCCCCGCCCCGCCACGCACCCCAAGCCCGCACACAACCCCCCCCCTCCCCCCCCACCCGGCACTTCACGAGGGGCACGCTCCCCGCTCCCCGCTCCCCGCACCCGGCCAGATCCCACTGCACCGGCTGGAAGCCACGTCCCAGCTTTGCACCTTTCCTGAGACACCACCCACACCGGCACCCGCACCCGCACGGAGGGGTGGGGGGGTGTGCGGTGAGGGCGGGACCGGAGGCTGGCGCCCGGGGACTGGAGGGTGGGGGCTGGGTGGGTGGATGCGAGAACCAGGAGCGGGCGGGCGGGGCCGCGAGACCCCAGACTCCCACTCCGCCACACGCCTGGGCTCCCTGGGTCCTGGACCTCTCCCCTCCCTCGAGCCCTCATCCCCAGGCAGGGTCCCTGGCATTTCGCGAGGCCCCGCTAGGGCAGCGGGCTCGGGCTGTTGATGTTCACTGGGGGCGCTGGCGCCTCCGGGGTGGGTATGCACCAGGTGGGGCAGACGGGAGGAGAAGGCCGGGTGGCTGGCTGCGCTCGCCCTGGGGCTGGGGAGGAGGCGCCGACACCCCGGCGGGGCGGGCCCCGGAAGGCACGGCCGGCCGGATGCCCCACGCTCGCTTCCACCCTCTTGCCAGTGAGTAGCCCGACCTGGTGCGGTGACGTGCGGTCCGGTGCGGTGCCGGATGGAAGCGGAGGCGGGCGTGGGGCCAAGCCGGGAGCGGCCTGCAAGAGTCCCGGGATCGGAGAACGCCGGGGCTTGCGCCTCAGCGCCTTGCCAGGGTCCTCTTGCGCGGCCTCCGCCACCCGCCCGGGGCCCGCGGCGGAGGGCGGCGGCAGGCAGGCAGGCAGGCAGGCAGGTGCGTGCACGGGTGAAGCGCCGCACCCGCTGGGCTGGGGACGCGTGGAGCAGGCTCTTGAGGCGCCCAGCGCCAGCCGCCCACGTCTACGGCCATACCACCCTGAACGCGCCCGATCTCGTCTGATCTCGGAAGCTAAGCAGGGTCGGGCCTGGTTAGTACTTGGATGGGAGACCGCCTGGGAATACCGGGTGCTGTAGGCTTTTTCGCTTTTGGCCTTTGGCCTTTGGCCTCCTTGACCTCTCCTTTGGCGCCCGCCGCCCCTCCCCCCTCCCTCCCTGGGTCCCTCTCTCCCCAGGGAGCGCGGCTGCTGGGGCCAAACACATCCCAGCCACGGATCCCTCTGCCCCTCCCGGGCCAGCAAAGCAGCCTGGCCTGGCCTGGCCCGGCCCCGCCCCGCCCCGCCCCGCCACGCACCCCAAGCCCGCACACAACCCCCCCCTCCCCCCCCACCCGGCACTTCACGAGGGGCACGCTCCCCGCTCCCCGCACCCGGCCAGATCCCACTGCACCGGCTGGAAGCCACGTCCCAGCTTTGCACCTTTCCTGAGACACCACCCACACCGGCACCCGCACCCGCACGGAGGGGTGGGGGGGGTGTGCGGTGAGGGCGGGACCGGAGGCTGGCGCCCGGGGACTGGAGGGTGGGGGCTGGGTGGGTGGATGCGAGAACCAGGAGCGGGCGGGCGGGGCCGCGAGACCCCAGACTCCCACTCCGCCACACGCCTGGGCTCCCTGGGTCCTGGACCTCTCCCCTCCCTCGAGCCCTCATCCCCAGGCAGGGTCCCTGGCATTTCGCGAGGCCCCGCTAGGGCAGCGGGCTCGGGCTGTTGATGTTCACTGGGGGCGCTGGCGCCTCCGGGGTGGGTATGCACCAGGTGGGGCAGACGGGAGGAGAAGGCCGGGTGGCTGGCTGCGCTCGCCCTGGGGCTGGGGAGGAGGCGCCGACACCCCGGCGGGGCGGGCCCCGGAAGGCACGGCCGGCCGGATGCCCCACGCTCGCTTCCACCCTCTTGCCAGTGAGTAGCCCGACCTGGTGCGGTGACGTGCGGTCCGGTGCGGTGCCGGATGGAAGCGGAGGCGGGCGTGGGGCCAAGCCGGGAGCGGCCTGCAAGAGTCCCGGGATCGGAGAACGCCGGGGCTTGCGCCTCAGCGCCTTGCCAGGGTCCTCTTGCGCGGCCTCCGCCACCCGCCCGGGGCCCGCGGCGGAGGGCGGCGGCAGGCAGGCAGGCAGGCAGGCAGGCGCGTGCACGGGTGAAGCGCCGCACCCGCTGGGCTGGGGACGCGTGGAGCAGGCTCTTGAGGCGCCCAGCGCCAGCCGCCCGCGTCTACGGCCATACCACCCTGAACGCGCCCGATCTCGTCTGATCTCGGAAGCTAAGCAGGGTCGGGCCTGGTTAGTACTTGGATGGGAGACCGCCTGGGAATACCGGGTGCTGTAGGCTTTTTCGCTTTTGGCCTTTGGCCTTTGGCCTCCTTGACCTCTCCTTTGGCGCCCGCCGCCCCTCCCCCCTCCCTCCCTGGGTCCCTCTCTCCCCAGGGAGCGCGGCTGCTGGGGCCAAACACATCCCAGCCACGGATCCCTCTGCCCCTCCCGGGCCAGCAAAGCAGCCTGGCCTGGCCTGGCCCGGCCCCGCCCCGCCCCGCCCCGCCACGCACCCCAAGCCCGCACACAACCCCCCCCCTCCCCCCCCACCCGGCACTTCACGAGGGGCACGCTCCCCGCTCCCCGCTCCCCGCACCCGGCCAGATCCCACTGCACCGGCTGGAAGCCACGTCCCAGCTTTGCACCTTTCCTGAGACACCACCCACACCGGCACCCGCACCCGCACGGAGGGGTGGGGGGGTGTGCGGTGAGGGCGGGACCGGAGGCTGGCGCCCGGGGACTGGAGGGTGGGGGCTGGGTGGGTGGATGCGAGAACCAGGAGCGGGCGGGCGGGGCCGCGAGACCCCAGACTCCCACTCCGCCACACGCCTGGGCTCCCTGGGTCCTGGACCTCTCCCCTCCCTCGAGCCCTCATCCCCAGGCAGGGTCCCTGGCATTTCGCGAGGCCCCGCTAGGGCAGCGGGCTCGGGCTGTTGATGTTCACTGGGGGCGCTGGCGCCTCCGGGGTGGGTATGCACCAGGTGGGGCAGACGGGAGGAGAAGGCCGGGTGGCTGGCTGCGCTCGCCCTGGGGCTGGGGAGGAGGCGCCGACACCCCGGCGGGGCGGGCCCCGGAAGGCACGGCCGGCCGGATGCCCCACGCTCGCTTCCACCCTCTTGCCAGTGAGTAGCCCGACCTGGTGCGGTGACGTGCGGTCCGGTGCGGTGCCGGATGGAAGCGGAGGCGGGCGTGGGGCCAAGCCGGGAGCGGCCTGCAAGAGTCCCGGGATCGGAGAACGCCGGGGCTTGCGCCTCAGCGCCTTGCCAGGGTCCTCTTGCGCGGCCTCCGCCACCCGCCCGGGGCCCGCGGCGGAGGGCGGCGGCAGGCAGGCAGGCAGGCAGGCAGGTGCGTGCACGGGTGAAGCGCCGCACCCGCTGGGCTGGGGACGCGTGGAGCAGGCTCTTGAGGCGCCCAGCGCCAGCCGCCCGCGTCTACGGCCATACCACCCTGAACGCGCCCGATCTCGTCTGATCTCGGAAGCTAAGCAGGGTCGGGCCTGGTTAGTACTTGGATGGGAGACCGCCTGGGAATACCGGGTGCTGTAGGCTTTTTCGCTTTTGGCCTTTGGCCTTTGGCCTCCTTGACCTCTCCTTTGGCGCCCGCCGCCCCTCCCCCCTCCCTCCCTGGGTCCCTCTCTCCCCAGGGAGCGCGGCTGCTGGGGCCAAACACATCCCAGCCACGGATCCCTCTGCCCCTCCCGGGCCAGCAAAGCAGCCTGGCCTGGCCTGGCCCGGCCCCGCCCCGCCCCGCCCCGCCACGCACCCCAAGCCCGCACACAACCCCCCCCTCCCCCCCCACCCGGCACTTCACGAGGGGCACGCTCCCCGCTCCCCGCACCCGGCCAGATCCCACTGCACCGGCTGGAAGCCACGTCCCAGCTTTGCACCTTTCCTGAGACACCACCCACACCGGCACCCGCACCCGCACGGAGGGGTGGGGGGGGTGTGCGGTGAGGGCGGGACCGGAGGCTGGCGCCCGGGGACTGGAGGGTGGGGGCTGGGTGGGTGGATGCGAGAACCAGGAGCGGGCGGGCGGGGCCGCGAGACCCCAGACTCCCACTCCGCCACACGCCTGGGCTCCCTGGGTCCTGGACCTCTCCCCTCCCTCGAGCCCTCATCCCCAGGCAGGGTCCCTGGCATTTCGCGAGGCCCCGCTAGGGCAGCGGGCTCGGGCTGTTGATGTTCACTGGGGGCGCTGGCGCCTCCGGGGTGGGTATGCACCAGGTGGGGCAGACGGGAGGAGAAGGCCGGGTGGCTGGCTGCGCTCGCCCTGGGGCTGGGGAGGAGGCGCCGACACCCCGGCGGGGCGGGCCCCGGAAGGCACGGCCGGCCGGATGCCCCACGCTCGCTTCCACCCTCTTGCCAGTGAGTAGCCCGACCTGGTGCGGTGACGTGCGGTCCGGTGCGGTGCCGGATGGAAGCGGAGGCGGGCGTGGGGCCAAGCCGGGAGCGGCCTGCAAGAGTCCCGGGATCGGAGAACGCCGGGGCTTGCGCCTCAGCGCCTTGCCAGGGTCCTCTTGCGCGGCCTCCGCCACCCGCCCGGGGCCCGCGGCGGAGGGCGGCGGCAGGCAGGCAGGCAGGCAGGCGCGTGCACGGGTGAAGCGCCGCACCCGCTGGGCTGGGGACGCGTGGAGCAGGCTCTTGAGGCGCCCAGCGCCAGCCGCCCGCGTCTACGGCCATACCACCCTGAACGCGCCCGATCTCGTCTGATCTCGGAAGCTAAGCAGGGTCGGGCCTGGTTAGTACTTGGATGGGAGACCGCCTGGGAATACCGGGTGCTGTAGGCTTTTTCGCTTTTGGCCTTTGGCCTTTGGCCTCCTTGACCTCTCCTTTGGCGCCCGCCGCCCCTCCCCCCTCCCTCCCTGGGTCCCTCTCTCCCCAGGGAGCGCGGCTGCTGGGGCCAAACACATCCCAGCCACGGATCCCTCTGCCCCTCCCGGGCCAGCAAAGCAGCCTGGCCTGGCCTGGCCCGGCCCCGCCCCGCCCCGCCCCGCCAGGCACCCCAAGCCCGCACACAACCCCCCCCCTCCCCCCCCACCCGGCACTTCACGAGGGGCACGCTCCCCGCTCCCCGCTCCCCGCACCCGGCCAGATCCCACTGCACCGGCTGGAAGCCACGTCCCAGCTTTGCACCTTTCCTGAGACACCACCCACACCGGCACCCGCACCCGCACGGAGGGGTGGGGGGGTGTGCGGTGAGGGCGGGACCGGAGGCTGGCGCCCGGGGACTGGAGGGTGGGGGCTGGGTGGGTGGATGCGAGAACCAGGAGCGGGCGGGCGGGGCCGCGAGACCCCAGACTCCCACTCCGCCACACGCCTGGGCTCCCTGGGTCCTGGACCTCTCCCCTCCCTCGAGCCCTCATCCCCAGGCAGGGTCCCTGGCATTTCGCGAGGCCCCGCTAGGGCAGCGGGCTCGGGCTGTTGATGTTCACTGGGGGCGCTGGCGCCTCCGGGGTGGGTATGCACCAGGTGGGGCAGACGGGAGGAGAAGGCCGGGTGGCTGGCTGCGCTCGCCCTGGGGCTGGGGAGGAGGCGCCGACACCCCGGCGGGGCGGGCCCCGGAAGGCACGGCCGGCCGGATGCCCCACGCTCGCTTCCACCCTCTTGCCAGTGAGTAGCCCGACCTGGTGCGGTGACGTGCGGTCCGGTGCGGTGCCGGATGGAAGCGGAGGCGGGCGTGGGGCCAAGCCGGGAGCGGCCTGCAAGAGTCCCGGGATCGGAGAACGCCGGGGCTTGCGCCTCAGCGCCTTGCCAGGGTCCTCTTGCGCGGCCTCCGCCACCCGCCCGGGGCCCGCGGCGGAGGGCGGCGGCAGGCAGGCAGGCAGGCAGGCAGGCGCGTGCACGGGTGAAGCGCCGCACCCGCTGGGCTGGGGACGCGTGGAGCAGGCTCTTGAGGCGCCCAGCGCCAGCCGCCCGCGTCTACGGCCATACCACCCTGAACGCGCCCGATCTCGTCTGATCTCGGAAGCTAAGCAGGGTCGGGCCTGGTTAGTACTTGGATGGGAGACCGCCTGGGAATACCGGGTGCTGTAGGCTTTTTCGCTTTTGGCCTTTGGCCTTTGGCCTCCTTGACCTCTCCTTTGGCGCCCGCCGCCCCTCCCCCCTCCCTCCCTGGGTCCCTCTCTCCCCAGGGAGCGCGGCTGCTGGGGCCAAACACATCCCAGCCACGGATCCCTCTGCCCCTCCCGGGCCAGCAAAGCAGCCTGGCCTGGCCTGGCCCGGCCCCGCCCCGCCCCGCCCCGCCACGCACCCCAAGCCCGCACACAACCCCCCCCCTCCCCCCCCACCCGGCACTTCACGAGGGGCACGCTCCCCGCTCCCCGCTCCCCGCACCCGGCCAGATCCCACTGCACCGGCTGGAAGCCACGTCCCAGCTTTGCACCTTTCCTGAGACACCACCCACACCGGCACCCGCACCCGCACGGAGGGGTGGGGGGGGTGTGCGGTGAGGGCGGGACCGGAGGCTGGCGCCCGGGGACTGGAGGGTGGGGGCTGGGTGGGTGGATGCGAGAACCAGGAGCGGGCGGGCGGGGCCGCGAGACCCCAGACTCCCACTCCGCCACACGCCTGGGCTCCCTGGGTCCTGGACCTCTCCCCTCCCTCGAGCCCTCATCCCCAGGCAGGGTCCCTGGCATTTCGCGAGGCCCCGCTAGGGCAGCGGGCTCGGGCTGTTGATGTTCACTGGGGGCGCTGGCGCCTCCGGGGTGGGTATGCACCAGGTGGGGCAGACGGGAGGAGAAGGCCGGGTGGCTGGCTGCGCTCGCCCTGGGGCTGGGGAGGAGGCGCCGACACCCCGGCGGGGCGGGCCCCGGAAGGCACGGCCGGCCGGATGCCCCACGCTCGCTTCCACCCTCTTGCCAGTGAGTAGCCCGACCTGGTGCGGTGACGTGCGGTCCGGTGCGGTGCCGGATGGAAGCGGAGGCGGGCGTGGGGCCAAGCCGGGAGCGGCCTGCAAGAGTCCCGGGATCGGAGAACGCCGGGGCTTGCGCCTCAGCGCCTTGCCAGGGTCCTCTTGCGCGGCCTCCGCCACCCGCCCGGGGCCCGCGGCGGAGGGCGGCGGCAGGCAGGCAGGCAGGCAGGCAGGCGCGTGCACGGGTGAAGCGCCGCACCCGCTGGGCTGGGGACGCGTGGAGCAGGCTCTTGAGGCGCCCAGCGCCAGCCGCCCGCGTCTACGGCCATACCACCCTGAACGCGCCCGATCTCGTCTGATCTCGGAAGCTAAGCAGGGTCGGGCCTGGTTAGTACTTGGATGGGAGACCGCCTGGGAATACCGGGTGCTGTAGGCTTTTTCGCTTTTGGCCTTTGGCCTTTGGCCTCCTTGACCTCTCCTTTGGCGCCCGCCGCCCCTCCCCCCTCCCTCCCTGGGTCCCTCTCTCCCCAGGGAGCGCGGCTGCTGGGGCCAAACACATCCCAGCCACGGATCCCTCTGCCCCTCCCGGGCCAGCAAAGCAGCCTGGCCTGGCCTGGCCCGGCCCCGCCTCGCCCCGCCCCGCCACGCACCCCAAGCCCGCACACAACCCCCCCCCTCCCCCCCCACCCGGCACTTCACGAGGGGCACGCTCCCCGCTCCCCGCTCCCCGCACCCGGCCAGATCCCACTGCACCGGCTGGAAGCCACGTCCCAGCTTTGCACCTTTCCTGAGACACCACCCACACCGGCACCCGCACCCGCACGGAGGGGTGGGGGGGGTGTGCGGTGAGGGCGGGACCGGAGGCTGGCGCCCGGGGACTGGAGGGTGGGGGCTGGGTGGGTGGATGCGAGAACCAGGAGCGGGCGGGCGGGGCCGCGAGACCCCAGACTCCCACTCCGCCACACGCCTGGGCTCCCTGGGTCCTGGACCTCTCCCCTCCCTCGAGCCCTCATCCCCAGGCAGGGTCCCTGGCATTTCGCGAGGCCCCGCTAGGGCAGCGGGCTCGAGCTGTTGATGTTCACTGGGGGCGCTGGCGCCTCCGGGGTGGGTATGCACCAGGTGGGGCAGACGGGAGGAGAAGGCCGGGTGGCTGGCTGCGCTCGCCCTGGGGCTGGGGAGGAGGCGCCGACACCCCGGCGGGGCGGGCCCCGGAAGGCACGGCCGGCCGGATGCCCCACGCTCGCTTCCACCCTCTTGCCAGTGAGTAGCCCGACCTGGTGCGGTGACGTGCGGTCCGGTGCGGTGCCGGATGGAAGCGGAGGCGGGCGTGGGGCCAAGCCGGGAGCGGCCTGCAAGAGTCCCGGGATCGGAGAACGCCGGGGCTTGCGCCTCAGCGCCTTGCCAGGGTCCTCTTGCGCGGCCTCCGCCACCCGCCCGGGGCCCGCGGCGGAGGGCGGCGGCAGGCAGGCAGGCAGGCAGGCAGGCGCGTGCACGGGTGAAGCGCCGCACCCGCTGGGCTGGGGACGCGTGGAGCAGGCTCTTGAGGCGCCCAGCGCCAGCCGCCCGCGTCTACGGCCATACCACCCTGAACGCGCCCGATCTCGTCTGATCTCGGAAGCTAAGCAGGGTCGGGCCTGGTTAGTACTTGGATGGGAGACCGCCTGGGAATACCGGGTGCTGTAGGCTTTTTCGCTTTTGGCCTTTGGCCTTTGGCCTCCTTGACCTCTCCTTTGGCGCCCGCCGCCCCTCCCCCCTCCCTCCCTGGGTCCCTCTCTCCCCAGGGAGCGCGGCTGCTGGGGCCAAACACATCCCAGCCACGGATCCCTCTGCCCCTCCCGGGCCAGCAAAGCAGCCTGGCCTGGCCTGGCCCGGCCCCGCCCCGCCCCGCCCCGCCACGCACCCCAAGCCCGCACACAACCCCCCCCTCCCCCCCCACCCGGCACTTCACGAGGGGCACGCTCCCCGCTCCCCGCACCCGGCCAGATCCCACTGCACCGGCTGGAAGCCACGTCCCAGCTTTGCACCTTTCCTGAGACACCACCCACACCGGCACCCGCACCCGCACGGAGGGGTGGGGGGGGTGTGCGGTGAGGGCGGGACCGGAGGCTGGCGCCCGGGGACTGGAGGGTGGGGGCTGGGTGGGTGGATGCGAGAACCAGGAGCGGGCGGGCGGGGCCGCGAGACCCCAGACTCCCACTCCGCCACACGCCTGGGCTCCCTGGGTCCTGGACCTCTCCCCTCCCTCGAGCCCTCATCCCCAGGCAGGGTCCCTGGCATTTCGCGAGGCCCCGCTAGGGCAGCGGGCTCGGGCTGTTGATGTTCACTGGGGGCGCTGGCGCCTCCGGGGTGGGTATGCACCAGGTGGGGCAGACGGGAGGAGAAGGCCGGGTGGCTGGCTGCGCTCGCCCTGGGGCTGGGGAGGAGGCGCCGACACCCCGGCGGGGCGGGCCCCGGAAGGCACGGCCGGCCGGATGCCCCACGCTCGCTTCCACCCTCTTGCCAGTGAGTAGCCCGACCTGGTGCGGTGACGTGCGGTCCGGTGCGGTGCCGGATGGAAGCGGAGGCGGGCGTGGGGCCAAGCCGGGAGCGGCCTGCAAGAGTCCCGGGATCGGAGAACGCCGGGGCTTGCGCCTCAGCGCCTTGCCAGGGTCCTCTTGCGCGGCCTCCGCCACCCGCCCGGGGCCCGCGGCGGAGGGCGGCGGCAGGCAGGCAGGCAGGCAGGCAGGCGCGTGCACGGGTGAAGCGCCGCACCCGCTGGGCTGGGGACGCGTGGAGCAGGCTCTTGAGGCGCCCAGCGCCAGCCACCCGCGTCTACGGCCATACCACCCTGAACGCGCCCGATCTCGTCTGATCTCGGAAGCTAAGCAGGGTCGGGCCTGGTTAGTACTTGGATGGGAGACCGCCTGGGAATACCGGGTGCTGTAGGCTTTTTCGCTTTTGGCCTTTGGCCTTTGGCCTCCTTGACCTCTCCTTTGGCGCCCGCCGCCCCTCCCCCCCTCCCTCCCTGGGTCCCTCTCTCCCCAGGGAGCGCGGCTGCTGGGGCCAAACACATCCCAGCCACGGATCCCTCTGCCCCTCCCGGGCCAGCAAAGCAGCCTGGCCTGGCCTGGCCCGGCCCCGCCCCGCCCCACCCCGCCACGCACCCCAAGCCCGCACACAACCCCCCCCCTCCCCCCCCACCCGGCACTTCACGAGGGGCACGCTCCCCGCTCCCCGCTCCCCGCACCCGGCCAGATCCCACTGCACCGGCTGGAAGCCACGTCCCAGCTTTGCACCTTTCCTGAGACACCACCCACACCGGCACCCGCACCCGCACGGAGGGGTGGGGGGGGTGTGCGGTGAGGGCGGGACCGGAGGCTGGCGCCCGGGGACTGGAGGGTGGGGGCTGGGTGGGTGGATGCGAGAACCAGGAGCGGGCGGGCGGGGCCGCGAGACCCCAGACTCCCACTCCGCCACACGCCTGGGCTCCCTGGGTCCTGGACCTCTCCCCTCCCTCGAGCCCTCATCCCCAGGCAGGGTCCCTGGCATTTCGCGAGGCCCCGCTAGGGCAGCGGGCTCGGGCTGTTGATGTTCACTGGGGGCGCTGGCGCCTCCGGGGTGGGTATGCACCAGGTGGGGCAGACGGGAGGAGAAGGCCGGGTGGCTGGCTGCGCTCGCCCTGGGGCTGGGGAGGAGGCGCCGACACCCCGGCGGGGCGGGCCCCGGAAGGCACGGCCGGCCGGATGCCCCACGCTCGCTTCCACCCTCTTGCCAGTGAGTAGCCCGACCTGGTGCGGTGACGTGCGGTCCGGTGCGGTGCCGGATGGAAGCGGAGGCGGGCGTGGGGCCAAGCCGGGAGCGGCCTGCAAGAGTCCCGGGATCGGAGAACGCCGGGGCTTGCGCCTCAGCGCCTTGCCAGGGTCCTCTTGCGCGGCCTCCGCCACCCGCCCGGGGCCCGCGGCGGAGGGCGGCGGCAGGCAGGCAGGCAGGCAGGCAGGCGCGTGCACGGGTGAAGCGCCGCACCCGCTGGGCTGGGGACGCGTGGAGCAGGCTCTTGAGGCGCCCAGCGCCAGCCGCCCGCGTCTACGGCCATACCACCCTGAACGCGCCCGATCTCGTCTGATCTCGGAAGCTAAGCAGGGTCGGGCCTGGTTAGTACTTGGATGGGAGACCGCCTGGGAATACCGGGTGCTGTAGGCTTTTTCGCTTTTGGCCTTTGGCCTTTGGCCTCCTTGACCTCTCCTTTGGCGCCCGCCGCCCCTCCCCCCCTCCCTCCCTGGGTCCCTCTCTCCCCAGGGAGCGCGGCTGCTGGGGCCAAACACATCCCAGCCACGGATCCCTCTGCCCCTCCCGGGCCAGCAAAGCAGCCTGGCCTGGCCTGGCCCGGCCCCGCCCCGCCCCGCCCCGCCACGCACCCCAAGCCCGCACACAACCCCCCCCCTCCCCCCCCACCCGGCACTTCACGAGGGGCACGCTCCCCGCTCCCCGCTCCCCGCACCCGGCCAGATCCCACTGCACCGGCTGGAAGCCACGTCCCAGCTTTGCACCTTTCCTGAGACACCACCCACACCGGCACCCGCACCCGCACGGAGGGGTGGGGGGGTGTGCGGTGAGGGCGGGACCGGAGGCTGGCGCCCGGGGACTGGAGGGTGGGGGCTGGGTGGGTGGATGCGAGAACCAGGAGCGGGCGGGCGGGGCCGCGAGACCCCAGACTCCCACTCCGCCACACGCCTGGGCTCCCTGGGTCCTGGACCTCTCCCCTCCCTCGAGCCCTCATCCCCAGGCAGGGTCCCTGGCATTTCGCGAGGCCCCGCTAGGGCAGCGGGCTCGGGCTGTTGATGTTCACTGGGGGCGCTGGCGCCTCCGGGGTGGGTATGCACCAGGTGGGGCAGACGGGAGGAGAAGGCCGGGTGGCTGGCTGCGCTCGCCCTGGGGCTGGGGAGGAGGCGCCGACACCCCGGCGGGGCGGGCCCCGGAAGGCACGGCCGGCCGGATGCCCCACGCTCGCTTCCACCCTCTTGCCAGTGAGTAGCCCGACCTGGTGCGGTGACGTGCGGTCCGGTGCGGTGCCGGATGGAAGCGGAGGCGGGCGTGGGGCCAAGCCGGGAGCGGCCTGCAAGAGTCCCGGGATCGGAGAACGCCGGGGCTTGCGCCTCAGCGCCTTGCCAGGGTCCTCTTGCGCGGCCTCCGCCACCCGCCCGGGGCCCGCGGCGGAGGGCGGCGGCAGGCAGGCAGGCAGGCAGGCAGGCGCGTGCACGGGTGAAGCGCCGCACCCGCTGGGCTGGGGACGCGTGGAGCAGGCTCTTGAGGCGCCCAGCGCCAGCCGCCCGCGTCTACGGCCATACCACCCTGAACGCGCCCGATCTCGTCTGATCTCGGAAGCTAAGCAGGGTCGGGCCTGGTTAGTACTTGGATGGGAGACCGCCTGGGAATACCGGGTGCTGTAGGCTTTTTCGCTTTTGGCCTTTGGCCTTTGGCCTCCTTGACCTCTCCTTTGGCGCCCGCCGCCCCTCCCCCCCTCCCTCCCTGGGTCCCTCTCTCCCCAGGGAGCGCGGCTGCTGGGGCCAAACACATCCCAGCCACGGATCCCTCTGCCCCTCCCGGGCCAGCAAAGCAGCCTGGCCTGGCCTGGCCCGGCCCCGCCCCGCCCCGCCCCGCCCCGCCACGCACCCCAAGCCCGCACACAACCCCCCCCTCCCCCCCCACCCGGCACTTCACGAGGGGCACGCTCCCCGCTCCCCGCACCCGGCCAGATCCCACTGCACCGGCTGGAAGCCACGTCCCAGCTTTGCACCTTTCCTGAGACACCACCCACACCGGCACCCGCACCCGCACGGAGGGGTGGGGGGGGTGTGCGGTGAGGGCGGGACCGGAGGCTGGCGCCCGGGGACTGGAGGGTGTGGGCTGGGTGGGTGGATGCGAGAACCAGGAGCGGGCGGGCGGGGCCGCGAGACCCCAGACTCCCACTCCGCCACACGCCTGGGCTCCCTGGGTCCTGGACCTCTCCCCTCCCTCGAGCCCTCATCCCCAGGCAGGGTCCCTGGCATTTCGCGAGGCCCCGCTAGGGCAGCGGGCTCGGGCTGTTGATGTTCACTGGGGGCGCTGGCGCCTCCGGGGTGGGTATGCACCAGGTGGGGCAGACGGGAGGAGAAGGCCGGGTGGCTGGCTGCGCTCGCCCTGGGGCTGGGGAGGAGGCGCCGACACCCCGGCGGGGCGGGCCCCGGAAGGCACGGCCGGCCGGATGCCCCACGCTCGCTTCCACCCTCTTGCCAGTGAGTAGCCCGACCTGGTGCGGTGACGTGCGGTCCGGTGCGGTGCCGGATGGAAGCGGAGGCGGGCGTGGGGCCAAGCCGGGAGCGGCCTGCAAGAGTCCCGGGATCGGAGAACGCCGGGGCTTGCGCCTCAGCGCCTTGCCAGGGTCCTCTTGCGCGGCCTCCGCCACCCGCCCGGGGCCCGCGGCGGAGGGCGGCGGCAGGCAGGCAGGCAGGCAGGCAGGCGCGTGCACGGGTGAAGCGCCGCACCCGCTGGGCTGGGGACGCGTGGAGCAGGCTCTTGAGGCGCCCAGCGCCAGCCGCCCGCGTCTACGGCCATACCACCCTGAACGCGCCCGATCTCGTCTGATCTCGGAAGCTAAGCAGGGTCGGGCCTGGTTAGTACTTGGATGGGAGACCGCCTGGGAATACCGGGTGCTGTAGGCTTTTTCGCTTTTGGCCTTTGGCCTTTGGCCTCCTTGACCTCTCCTTTGGCGCCCGCCGCCCCTCCCCCCTCCCTCCCTGGGTCCCTCTCTCCCCAGGGAGCGCGGCTGCTGGGGCCAAACACATCCCAGCCACGGATCCCTCTGCCCCTCCCGGGCCAGCAAAGCAGCCTGGCCTGGCCTGGCCCGGCCCCGCCCCGCCCCGCCCCGCCACGCACCCCAAGCCCGCACACAACCCCCCCCCTCCCCCCCCACCCGGCACTTCACGAGGGGCACGCTCCCCGCTCCCCGCTCCCCGCACCCGGCCAGATCCCACTGCACCGGCTGGAAGCCACGTCCCAGCTTTGCACCTTTCCTGAGACACCACCCACACCGGCACCCGCACCCGCACGGAGGGGTGGGGGGGTGTGCGGTGAGGGCGGGACCGGAGGCTGGCGCCCGGGGACTGGAGGGTGGGGGCTGGGTGGGTGGATGCGAGAACCAGGAGCGGGCGGGCGGGGCCGCGAGACCCCAGACTCCCACTCCGCCACACGCCTGGGCTCCCTGGGTCCTGGACCTCTCCCCTCCCTCGAGCCCTCATCCCCAGGCAGGGTCCCTGGCATTTCGCGAGGCCCCGCTAGGGCAGCGGGCTCGGGCTGTTGATGTTCACTGGGGGCGCTGGCGCCTCCGGGGTGGGTATGCACCAGGTGGGGCAGACGGGAGGAGAAGGCCGGGTGGCTGGCTGCGCTCGCCCTGGGGCTGGGGAGGAGGCGCCGACACCCCGGCGGGGCGGGCCCCGGAAGGCACGGCCGGCCGGATGCCCCACGCTCGCTTCCACCCTCTTGCCAGTGAGTAGCCCGACCTGGTGCGGTGACGTGCGGTCCGGTGCGGTGCCGGATGGAAGCGGAGGCGGGCGTGGGGCCAAGCCGGGAGCGGCCTGCAAGAGTCCCGGGATCGGAGAACGCCGGGGCTTGCGCCTCAGCGCCTTGCCAGGGTCCTCTTGCGCGGCCTCCGCCACCCGCCCGGGGCCCGCGGCGGAGGGCGGCGGCAGGCAGGCAGGCAGGCAGGCAGGCGCGTGCACGGGTGAAGCGCCGCACCCGCTGGGCTGGGGACGCGTGGAGCAGGCTCTTGAGGCGCCCAGCGCCAGCCGCCCGCGTCTACGGCCATACCACCCTGAACGCGCCCGATCTCGTCTGATCTCGGAAGCTAAGCAGGGTCGGGCCTGGTTAGTACTTGGATGGGAGACCGCCTGGGAATACCGGGTGCTGTAGGCTTTTTCGCTTTTGGCCTTTGGCCTTTGGCCTCCTTGACCTCTCCTTTGGCGCCCGCCGCCCCTCCCCCCCTCCCTCCCTGGGTCCCTCTCTCCCCAGGGAGCGCGGCTGCTGGGGCCAAACACATCCCAGCCACGGATCCCTCTGCCCCTCCCGGGCCAGCAAAGCAGCCTGGCCTGGCCTGGCCCGGCCCCGCCCCGCCCCGCCCCGCCCCGCCACGCACCCCAAGCCCGCACACAACCCCCCCCCTCCCCCCCCACCCGGCACTTCACGAGGGGCACGCTCCCCGCTCCCCGCTCCCCGCACCCGGCCAGATCCCACTGCACCGGCTGGAAGCCACGTCCCAGCTTTGCACCTTTCCTGAGACACCACCCACACCGGCACCCGCACCCGCACGGAGGGGTGGGGGGGTGTGCGGTGAGGGCGGGACCGGAGGCTGGCGCCCGGGGACTGGAGGGTGGGGGCTGGGTGGGTGGATGCGAGAACCAGGAGCGGGCGGGCGGGGCCGCGAGACCCCAGACTCCCACTCCGCCACACGCCTGGGCTCCCTGGGTCCTGGACCTCTCCCCTCCCTCGAGCCCTCATCCCCAGGCAGGGTCCCTGGCATTTCGCGAGGCCCCGCTAGGGCAGCGGGCTCGGGCTGTTGATGTTCACTGGGGGCGCTGGCGCCTCCGGGGTGGGTATGCACCAGGTGGGGCAGACGGGAGGAGAAGGCCGGGTGGCTGGCTGCGCTCGCCCTGGGGCTGGGGAGGAGGCGCCGACACCCCGGCGGGGCGGGCCCCGGAAGGCACGGCCGGCCGGATGCCCCACGCTCGCTTCCACCCTCTTGCCAGTGAGTAGCCCGACCTGGTGCGGTGACGTGCGGTCCGGTGCGGTGCCGGATGGAAGCGGAGGCGGGCGTGGGGCCAAGCCGGGAGCGGCCTGCAAGAGTCCCGGGATCGGAGAACGCCGGGGCTTGCGCCTCAGCGCCTTGCCAGGGTCCTCTTGCGCGGCCTCCGCCACCCGCCCGGGGCCCGCGGCGGAGGGCGGCGGCAGGCAGGCAGGCAGGCAGGCAGGCGCGTGCACGGGTGAAGCGCCGCACCCGCTGGGCTGGGGACGCGTGGAGCAGGCTCTTGAGGCGCCCAGCGCCAGCCGCCCGCGTCTACGGCCATACCACCCTGAACGCGCCCGATCTCGTCTGATCTCGGAAGCTAAGCAGGGTCGGGCCTGGTTAGTACTTGGATGGGAGACCGCCTGGGAATACCGGGTGCTGTAGGCTTTTTCGCTTTTGGCCTTTGGCCTTTGGCCTCCTTGACCTCTCCTTTGGCGCCCGCCGCCCCTCCCCCCCTCCCTCCCTGGGTCCCTCTCTCCCCAGGGAGCGCGGCTGCTGGGGCCAAACACATCCCAGCCACGGATCCCTCTGCCCCTCCCGGGCCAGCAAAGCAGCCTGGCCTGGCCTGGCCCGGCCCCGCCCCGCCCCGCCCCGCCCCGCCACGCACCCCAAGCCCGCACACAACCCCCCCCCTCCCCCCCCACCCGGCACTTCACGAGGGGCACGCTCCCCGCTCCCCGCTCCCCGCACCCGGCCAGATCCCACTGCACCGGCTGGAAGCCACGTCCCAGCTTTGCACCTTTCCTGAGACACCACCCACACCGGCACCCGCACCCGCACGGAGGGGTGGGGGGGTGTGCGGTGAGGGCGGGACCGGAGGCTGGCGCCCGGGGACTGGAGGGTGGGGGCTGGGTGGGTGGATGCGAGAACCAGGAGCGGGCGGGCGGGGCCGCGAGACCCCAGACTCCCACTCCGCCACACGCCTGGGCTCCCTGGGTCCTGGACCTCTCCCCTCCCTCGAGCCCTCATCCCCAGGCAGGGTCCCTGGCATTTCGCGAGGCCCCGCTAGGGCAGCGGGCTCGGGCTGTTGATGTTCACTGGGGGCGCTGGCGCCTCCGGGGTGGGTATGCACCAGGTGGGGCAGACGGGAGGAGAAGGCCGGGTGGCTGGCTGCGCTCGCCCTGGGGCTGGGGAGGAGGCGCCGACACCCCGGCGGGGCGGGCCCCGGAAGGCACGGCCGGCCGGATGCCCCACGCTCGCTTCCACCCTCTTGCCAGTGAGTAGCCCGACCTGGTGCGGTGACGTGCGGTCCGGTGCGGTGCCGGATGGAAGCGGAGGCGGGCGTGGGGCCAAGCCGGGAGCGGCCTGCAAGAGTCCCGGGATCGGAGAACGCCGGGGCTTGCGCCTCAGCGCCTTGCCAGGGTCCTCTTGCGCGGCCTCCGCCACCCGCCCGGGGCCCGCGGCGGAGGGCGGCGGCAGGCAGGCAGGCAGGCAGGCAGGCGCGTGCACGGGTGAAGCGCCGCACCCGCTGGGCTGGGGACGCGTGGAGCAGGCTCTTGAGGCGCCCAGCGCCAGCCGCCCGCGTCTACGGCCATACCACCCTGAACGCGCCCGATCTCGTCTGATCTCGGAAGCTAAGCAGGGTCGGGCCTGGTTAGTACTTGGATGGGAGACCGCCTGGGAATACCGGGTGCTGTAGGCTTTTTCGCTTTTGGCCTTTGGCCTTTGGCCTCCTTGACCTCTCCTTTGGCGCCCGCCGCCCCTCCCCCCCTCCCTCCCTGGGTCCCTCTCTCCCCAGGGAGCAAGGCTGCTGGGGCCAAACACATCCCAGCCACGGATCCCTCTGCCCCTCCCGGGCCAGCAAAGCAGCCTGGCCTGGCCTGGCCCGGCCCCGCCCCGCCCCGCCCCGCCCCGCCACGCACCCCAAGCCCGCACACAACCCCCCCCCTCCCCCCCCACCCGGCACTTCACGAGGGGCACGCTCCCCGCTCCCCGCTCCCCGCACCCGGCCAGATCCCACTGCACCGGCTGGAAGCCACGTCCCAGCTTTGCACCTTTCCTGAGACACCACCCACACCGGCACCCGCACCCGCACGGAGGGGTGGGGGGGGTGTGCGGTGAGGGCGGGACCGGAGGCTGGCGCCCGGGGACTGGAGGGTGGGGGCTGGGTGGGTGGATGCGAGAACCAGGAGCGGGCGGGCGGGGCCGCGAGACCCCAGACTCCCACTC
This sequence comes from Neofelis nebulosa, assembly GCF_028018385.1. NCBI lineage: Eukaryota > Metazoa > Chordata > Mammalia > Carnivora > Felidae > Neofelis > Neofelis nebulosa. The sequence goes on along the minus strand of NC_080794.1, from coordinate 141,950 downwards.
CGCCACACGTCTGGGCTCCCTGGGTCCTGGACCTCTCCCCTCCCTCGAGCCCTCATCCCCAGGCAGGGTCCCTGGCATTTCGCGAGGCCCCGCTAGGGCAGCGGGCTCGGGCTGTTGATGTTCACTGGGGGCGCTGGCGCCTCCGGGGTGGGTATGCACCAGGTGGGGCAGACGGGAGGAGAAGGCCGGGTGGCTGGCTGCGCTCGCCCTGGGGCTGGGGAGGAGGCGCCGACACCCCGGCGGGGCGGGCCCCGGAAGGCACGGCCGGCCGGATGCCCCACGCTCGCTTCCACCCTCTTGCCAGTGAGTAGCCCGACCTGGTGCGGTGACGTGCGGTCCGGTGCGGTGCCGGATGGAAGCGGAGGCGGGCGTGGGGCCAAGCCGGGAGCGGCCTGCAAGAGTCCCGGGATCGGAGAACGCCGGGGCTTGCGCCTCAGCGCCTTGCCAGGGTCCTCTTGCGCGGCCTCCGCCACCCGCCCGGGGCCCGCGGCGGAGGGCGGCGGCAGGCAGGCAGGCAGGCAGGCAGGCGCGTGCACGGGTGAAGCGCCGCACCCGCTGGGCTGGGGACGCGTGGAGCAGGCTCTTGAGGCGCCCAGCGCCAGCCGCCCGCGTCTACGGCCATACCACCCTGAACGCGCCCGATCTCGTCTGATCTCGGAAGCTAAGCAGGGTCGGGCCTGGTTAGTACTTGGATGGGAGACCGCCTGGGAATACCGGGTGCTGTAGGCTTTTTCGCTTTTGGCCTTTGGCCTTTGGCCTCCTTGACCTCTCCTTTGGCGCCCGCCGCCCCTCCCCCCCTCCCTCCATGGGTCCCTCTCTCCCCAGGGAGCGCGGCTGCTGGGGCCAAACACATCCCAGCCACGGATCCCTCTGCCCCTCCCGGGCCAGCAAAGCAGCCTGGCCTGGCCTGGCCCGGCCCCGCCCCGCCCCGCCCCGCCACGCACCCCAAGCCCGCACACAACCCCCCCCCTCCCCCCCCACCCGGCACTTCACGAGGGGCACGCTCCCCGCTCCCCGCTCCCCGCACCCGGCCAGATCCCACTGCACCGGCTGGAAGCCACGTCCCAGCTTTGCACCTTTCCTGAGACACCACCCACACCGGCACCCGCACCCGCACGGAGGGGTGGGGGGGTGTGCGGTGAGGGCGGGACCGGAGGCTGGCGCCCGGGGACTGGAGGGTGGGGGCTGGGTGGGTGGATGCGAGAACCAGGAGCGGGCGGGCGGGGCCGCGAGACCCCAGACTCCCACTCCGCCACACGCCTGGGCTCCCTGGGTCCTGGACCTCTCCCCTCCCTCGAGCCCTCATCCCCAGGCAGGGTCCCTGGCATTTCGCGAGGCCCCGCTAGGGCAGCGGGCTCGGGCTGTTGATGTTCACTGGGGGCGCTGGCGCCTCCGGGGTGGGTATGCACCAGGTGGGGCAGACGGGAGGAGAAGGCCGGGTGGCTGGCTGCGCTCGCCCTGGGGCTGGGGAGGAGGCGCCGACACCCCGGCGGGGCGGGCCCCGGAAGGCACGGCCGGCCGGATGCCCCACGCTCGCTTCCACCCTCTTGCCAGTGAGTAGCCCGACCTGGTGCGGTGACGTGCGGTCCGGTGCGGTGCCGGATGGAAGCGGAGGCGGGCGTGGGGCCAAGCCGGGAGCGGCCTGCAAGAGTCCCGGGATCGGAGAACGCCGGGGCTTGCGCCTCAGCGCCTTGCCAGGGTCCTCTTGCGCGGCCTCCGCCACCCGCCCGGGGCCCGCGGCGGAGGGCGGCGGCAGGCAGGCAGGCAGGCAGGCAGGTGCGTGCACGGGTGAAGCGCCGCACCCGCTGGGCTGGGGACGCGTGGAGCAGGCTCTTGAGGCGCCCAGCGCCAGCCGCCCGCGTCTACGGCCATACCACCCTGAACGCGCCCGATCTCGTCTGATCTCGGAAGCTAAGCAGGGTCGGGCCTGGTTAGTACTTGGATGGGAGACCGCCTGGGAATACCGGGTGCTGTAGGCTTTTTCGCTTTTGGCCTTTGGCCTTTGGCCTCCTTGACCTCTCCTTTGGCGCCCGCCGCCCCTCCCCCCTCCCTCCCTGGGTCCCTCTCTCCCCAGGGAGCGCGGCTGCTGGGGCCAAACACATCCCAGCCACGGATCCCTCTGCCCCTCCCGGGCCAGCAAAGCAGCCTGGCCTGGCCTGGCCCGGCCCCGCCCCGCCCCGCCCCGCCACGCACCCCAAGCCCGCACACAACCCCCCCCTCCCCCCCCACCCGGCACTTCACGAGGGGCACGCTCCCCGCTCCCCGCACCCGGCCAGATCCCACTGCACCGGCTGGAAGCCACGTCCCAGCTTTGCACCTTTCCTGAGACACCACCCACACCGGCACCCGCACCCGCACGGAGGGGTGGGGGGGGTGTGCGGTGAGGGCGGGACCGGAGGCTGGCGCCCGGGGACTGGAGGGTGTGGGCTGGGTGGGTGGATGCGAGAACCAGGAGCGGGCGGGCGGGGCCGCGAGACCCCAGACTCCCACTCCGCCACACGCCTGGGCTCCCTGGGTCCTGGACCTCTCCCCTCCCTCGAGCCCTCATCCCCAGGCAGGGTCCCTGGCATTTCGCGAGGCCCCGCTAGGGCAGCGGGCTCGGGCTGTTGATGTTCACTGGGGGCGCTGGCGCCTCCGGGGTGGGTATGCACCAGGTGGGGCAGACGGGAGGAGAAGGCCGGGTGGCTGGCTGCGCTCGCCCTGGGGCTGGGGAGGAGGCGCCGACACCCCGGCGGGGCGGGCCCCGGAAGGCACGGCCGGCCGGATGCCCCACGCTCGCTTCCACCCTCTTGCCAGTGAGTAGCCCGACCTGGTGCGGTGACGTGCGGTCCGGTGCGGTGCCGGATGGAAGCGGAGGCGGGCGTGGGGCCAAGCCGGGAGCGGCCTGCAAGAGTCCCGGGATCGGAGAACGCCGGGGCTTGCGCCTCAGCGCCTTGCCAGGGTCCTCTTGCGCGGCCTCCGCCACCCGCCCGGGGCCCGCGGCGGAGGGCGGCGGCAGGCAGGCAGGCAGGCAGGCAGGCGCGTGCACGGGTGAAGCGCCGCACCCGCTGGGCTGGGGACGCGTGGAGCAGGCTCTTGAGGCGCCCAGCGCCAGCCGCCCGCGTCTACGGCCATACCACCCTGAACGCGCCCGATCTCGTCTGATCTCGGAAGCTAAGCAGGGTCGGGCCTGGTTAGTACTTGGATGGGAGACCGCCTGGGAATACCGGGTGCTGTAGGCTTTTTCGCTTTTGGCCTTTGGCCTTTGGCCTCCTTGACCTCTCCTTTGGCGCCCGCCGCCCCTCCCCCCCTCCCTCCCTGGGTCCCTCTCTCCCCAGGGAGCGCGGCTGCTGGGGCCAAACACATCCCAGCCACGGATCCCTCTGCCCCTCCCGGGCCAGCAAAGCAGCCTGGCCTGGCCTGGCCCGGCCCCGCCCCGCCCCGCCCCGCCCCGCCACGCACCCCAAGCCCGCACACAACCCCCCCCCTCCCCCCCCACCCGGCACTTCACGAGGGGCACGCTCCCCGCTCCCCGCTCCCCGCACCCGGCCAGATCCCACTGCACCGGCTGGAAGCCACGTCCCAGCTTTGCACCTTTCCTGAGACACCACCCACACCGGCACCCGCACCCGCACGGAGGGGTGGGGGGGTGTGCGGTGAGGGCGGGACCGGAGGCTGGCGCCCGGGGACTGGAGGGTGGGGGCTGGGTGGGTGGATGCGAGAACCAGGAGCGGGCGGGCGGGGCCGCGAGACCCCAGACTCCCACTCCGCCACACGCCTGGGCTCCCTGGGTCCTGGACCTCTCCCCTCCCTCGAGCCCTCATCCCCAGGCAGGGTCCCTGGCATTTCGCGAGGCCCCGCTAGGGCAGCGGGCTCGGGCTGTTGATGTTCACTGGGGGCGCTGGCGCCTCCGGGGTGGGTATGCACCAGGTGGGGCAGACGGGAGGAGAAGGCCGGGTGGCTGGCTGCGCTCGCCCTGGGGCTGGGGAGGAGGCGCCGACACCCCGGCGGGGCGGGCCCCGGAAGGCACGGCCGGCCGGATGCCCCACGCTCGCTTCCACCCTCTTGCCAGTGAGTAGCCCGACCTGGTGCGGTGACGTGCGGTCCGGTGCGGTGCCGGATGGAAGCGGAGGCGGGCGTGGGGCCAAGCCGGGAGCGGCCTGCAAGAGTCCCGGGATCGGAGAACGCCGGGGCTTGCGCCTCAGCGCCTTGCCAGGGTCCTCTTGCGCGGCCTCCGCCACCCGCCCGGGGCCCGCGGCGGAGGGCGGCGGCAGGCAGGCAGGCAGGCAGGCAGGCGCGTGCACGGGTGAAGCGCCGCACCCGCTGGGCTGGGGACGCGTGGAGCAGGCTCTTGAGGCGCCCAGCGCCAGCCGCCCGCGTCTACGGCCATACCACCCTGAACGCGCCCGATCTCGTCTGATCTCGGAAGCTAAGCAGGGTCGGGCCTGGTTAGTACTTGGATGGGAGACCGCCTGGGAATACCGGGTGCTGTAGGCTTTTTCGCTTTTGGCCTTTGGCCTTTGGCCTCCTTGACCTCTCCTTTGGCGCCCGCCGCCCCTCCCCCCCTCCCTCCCTGGGTCCCTCTCTCCCCAGGGAGCAAGGCTGCTGGGGCCAAACACATCCCAGCCACGGATCCCTCTGCCCCTCCCGGGCCAGCAAAGCAGCCTGGCCTGGCCTGGCCCGGCCCCGCCCCGCCCCGCCCCGCCCCGCCACGCACCCCAAGCCCGCACACAACCCCCCCCCTCCCCCCCCACCCGGCACTTCACGAGGGGCACGCTCCCCGCTCCCCGCTCCCCGCACCCGGCCAGATCCCACTGCACCGGCTGGAAGCCACGTCCCAGCTTTGCACCTTTCCTGAGACACCACCCACACCGGCACCCGCACCCGCACGGAGGGGTGGGGGGGGTGTGCGGTGAGGGCGGGACCGGAGGCTGGCGCCCGGGGACTGGAGGGTGGGGGCTGGGTGGGTGGATGCGAGAACCAGGAGCGGGCGGGCGGGGCCGCGAGACCCCAGACTCCCACTCCGCCACACGTCTGGGCTCCCTGGGTCCTGGACCTCTCCCCTCCCTCGAGCCCTCATCCCCAGGCAGGGTCCCTGGCATTTCGCGAGGCCCCGCTAGGGCAGCGGGCTCGGGCTGTTGATGTTCACTGGGGGCGCTGGCGCCTCCGGGGTGGGTATGCACCAGGTGGGGCAGACGGGAGGAGAAGGCCGGGTGGCTGGCTGCGCTCGCCCTGGGGCTGGGGAGGAGGCGCCGACACCCCGGCGGGGCGGGCCCCGGAAGGCACGGCCGGCCGGATGCCCCACGCTCGCTTCCACCCTCTTGCCAGTGAGTAGCCCGACCTGGTGCGGTGACGTGCGGTCCGGTGCGGTGCCGGATGGAAGCGGAGGCGGGCGTGGGGCCAAGCCGGGAGCGGCCTGCAAGAGTCCCGGGATCGGAGAACGCCGGGGCTTGCGCCTCAGCGCCTTGCCAGGGTCCTCTTGCGCGGCCTCCGCCACCCGCCCGGGGCCCGCGGCGGAGGGCGGCGGCAGGCAGGCAGGCAGGCAGGCAGGCGCGTGCACGGGTGAAGCGCCGCACCCGCTGGGCTGGGGACGCGTGGAGCAGGCTCTTGAGGCGCCCAGCGCCAGCCGCCCGCGTCTACGGCCATACCACCCTGAACGCGCCCGATCTCGTCTGATCTCGGAAGCTAAGCAGGGTCGGGCCTGGTTAGTACTTGGATGGGAGACCGCCTGGGAATACCGGGTGCTGTAGGCTTTTTCGCTTTTGGCCTTTGGCCTTTGGCCTCCTTGACCTCTCCTTTGGCGCCCGCCGCCCCTCCCCCCCTCCCTCCCTGGGTCCCTCTCTCCCCAGGGAGCAAGGCTGCTGGGGCCAAACACATCCCAGCCACGGATCCCTCTGCCCCTCCCGGGCCAGCAAAGCAGCCTGGCCTGGCCTGGCCCGGCCCCGCCCCGCCCCGCCCCGCCCCGCCACGCACCCCAAGCCCGCACACAACCCCCCCCCTCCCCCCCCCACCCGGCACTTCACGAGGGGCACGCTCCCCGCTCCCCGCTCCCCGCACCCGGCCAGATCCCACTGCACCGGCTGGAAGCCACGTCCCAGCTTTGCACCTTTCCTGAGACACCACCCACACCGGCACCCGCACCCGCACGGAGGGGTGGGGGGGGTGTGCGGTGAGGGCGGGACCGGAGGCTGGCGCCCGGGGACTGGAGGGTGGGGGCTGGGTGGGTGGATGCGAGAACCAGGAGCGGGCGGGCGGGGCCGCGAGACCCCAGACTCCCACTCCGCCACACGTCTGGGCTCCCTGGGTCCTGGACCTCTCCCCTCCCTCGAGCCCTCATCCCCAGGCAGGGTCCCTGGCATTTCGCGAGGCCCCGCTAGGGCAGCGGGCTCGGGCTGTTGATGTTCACTGGGGGCGCTGGCGCCTCCGGGGTGGGTATGCACCAGGTGGGGCAGACGGGAGGAGAAGGCCGGGTGGCTGGCTGCGCTCGCCCTGGGGCTGGGGAGGAGGCGCCGACACCCCGGCGGGGCGGGCCCCGGAAGGCACGGCCGGCCGGATGCCCCACGCTCGCTTCCACCCTCTTGCCAGTGAGTAGCCCGACCTGGTGCGGTGACGTGCGGTCCGGTGCGGTGCCGGATGGAAGCGGAGGCGGGCGTGGGGCCAAGCCGGGAGCGGCCTGCAAGAGTCCCGGGATCGGAGAACGCCGGGGCTTGCGCCTCAGCGCCTTGCCAGGGTCCTCTTGCGCGGCCTCCGCCACCCGCCCGGGGCCCGCGGCGGAGGGCGGCGGCAGGCAGGCAGGCAGGCAGGCAGGCGCGTGCACGGGTGAAGCGCCGCACCCGCTGGGCTGGGGACGCGTGGAGCAGGCTCTTGAGGCGCCCAGCGCCAGCCGCCCGCGTCTACGGCCATACCACCCTGAACGCGCCCGATCTCGTCTGATCTCGGAAGCTAAGCAGGGTCGGGCCTGGTTAGTACTTGGATGGGAGACCGCCTGGGAATACCGGGTGCTGTAGGCTTTTTCGCTTTTGGCCTTTGGCCTTTGGCCTCCTTGACCTCTCCTTTGGCGCCCGCCGCCCCTCCCCCCCTCCCTCCCTGGGTCCCTCTCTCCCCAGGGAGCGCGGCTGCTGGGGCCAAACACATCCCAGCCACGGATCCCTCTGCCCCTCCCGGGCCAGCAAAGCAGCCTGGCCTGGCCTGGCCCGGCCCTGCCCCGCCCCGCCCCGCCCCGCCACGCACCCCAAGCCCGCACACAACCCCCCCCTCCCCCCCCACCCGGCACTTCACGAGGGGCACGCTCCCCGCTCCCCGCACCCGGCCAGATCCCACTGCACCGGCTGGAAGCCACGTCCCAGCTTTGCACCTTTCCTGAGACACCACCCACACCGGCACCCGCACCCGCACGGAGGGGTGGGGGGGGTGTGCGGTGAGGGCGGGACCGGAGGCTGGCGCCCGGGGACTGGAGGGTGTGGGCTGGGTGGGTGGATGCGAGAACCAGGAGCGGGCGGGCGGGGCCGCGAGACCCCAGACTCCCACTCCGCCACACGCCTGGGCTCCCTGGGTCCTGGACCTCTCCCCTCCCTCGAGCCCTCATCCCCAGGCAGGGTCCCTGGCATTTCGCGAGGCCCCGCTAGGGCAGCGGGCTCGGGCTGTTGATGTTCACTGGGGGCGCTGGCGCCTCCGGGGTGGGTATGCACCAGGTGGGGCAGACGGGAGGAGAAGGCCGGGTGGCTGGCTGCGCTCGCCCTGGGGCTGGGGAGGAGGCGCCGACACCCCGGCGGGGCGGGCCCCGGAAGGCACGGCCGGCCGGATGCCCCACGCTCGCTTCCACCCTCTTGCCAGTGAGTAGCCCGACCTGGTGCGGTGACGTGCGGTCCGGTGCGGTGCCGGATGGAAGCGGAGGCGGGCGTGGGGCCAAGCCGGGAGCGGCCTGCAAGAGTCCCGGGATCGGAGAACGCCGGGGCTTGCGCCTCAGCGCCTTGCCAGGGTCCTCTTGCGCGGCCTCCGCCACCCGCCCGGGGCCCGCGGCGGAGGGCGGCGGCAGGCAGGCAGGCAGGCAGGCAGGCGCGTGCACGGGTGAAGCGCCGCACCCGCTGGGCTGGGGACGCGTGGAGCAGGCTCTTGAGGCGCCCAGCGCCAGCCGCCCGCGTCTACGGCCATACCACCCTGAACGCGCCCGATCTCGTCTGATCTCGGAAGCTAAGCAGGGTCGGGCCTGGTTAGTACTTGGATGGGAGACCGCCTGGGAATACCGGGTGCTGTAGGCTTTTTCGCTTTTGGCCTTTGGCCTTTGGCCTCCTTGACCTCTCCTTTGGCGCCCGCCGCCCCTCCCCCCTCCCTCCCTGGGTCCCTCTCTCCCCAGGGAGCGCGGCTGCTGGGGCCAAACACATCCCAGCCACGGATCCCTCTGCCCCTCCCGGGCCAGCAAAGCAGCCTGGCCTGGCCTGGCCCGGCCCCGCCCCGCCCCGCCCCGCCACGCACCCCAAGCCCGCACACAACCCCCCCCCTCCCCCCCCACCCGGCACTTCACGAGGGGCACGCTCCCCGCTCCCCGCTCCCCGCACCCGGCCAGATCCCACTGCACCGGCTGGAAGCCACGTCCCAGCTTTGCACCTTTCCTGAGACACCACCCACACCGGCACCCGCACCCGCACGGAGGGGTGGGGGGGTGTGCGGTGAGGGCGGGACCGGAGGCTGGCGCCCGGGGACTGGAGGGTGGGGGCTGGGTGGGTGGATGCGAGAACCAGGAGCGGGCGGGCGGGGCCGCGAGACCCCAGACTCCCACTCCGCCACACGCCTGGGCTCCCTGGGTCCTGGACCTCTCCCCTCCCTCGAGCCCTCATCCCCAGGCAGGGTCCCTGGCATTTCGCGAGGCCCCGCTAGGGCAGCGGGCTCGGGCTGTTGATGTTCACTGGGGGCGCTGGCGCCTCCGGGGTGGGTATGCACCAGGTGGGGCAGACGGGAGGAGAAGGCCGGGTGGCTGGCTGCGCTCGCCCTGGGGCTGGGGAGGAGGCGCCGACACCCCGGCGGGGCGGGCCCCGGAAGGCACGGCCGGCCGGATGCCCCACGCTCGCTTCCACCCTCTTGCCAGTGAGTAGCCCGACCTGGTGCGGTGACGTGCGGTCCGGTGCGGTGCCGGATGGAAGCGGAGGCGGGCGTGGGGCCAAGCCGGGAGCGGCCTGCAAGAGTCCCGGGATCGGAGAACGCCGGGGCTTGCGCCTCAGCGCCTTGCCAGGGTCCTCTTGCGCGGCCTCCGCCACCCGCCCGGGGCCCGCGGCGGAGGGCGGCGGCAGGCAGGCAGGCAGGCAGGCAGGCGCGTGCACGGGTGAAGCGCCGCACCCGCTGGGCTGGGGACGCGTGGAGCAGGCTCTTGAGGCGCCCAGCGCCAGCCGCCCGCGTCTACGGCCATACCACCCTGAACGCGCCCGATCTCGTCTGATCTCGGAAGCTAAGCAGGGTCGGGCCTGGTTAGTACTTGGATGGGAGACCGCCTGGGAATACCGGGTGCTGTAGGCTTTTTCGCTTTTGGCCTTTGGCCTTTGGCCTCCTTGACCTCTCCTTTGGCGCCCGCCGCCCCTCCCCCCCTCCCTCCCTGGGTCCCTCTCTCCCCAGGGAGCGCGGCTGCTGGGGCCAAACACATCCCAGCCACGGATCCCTCTGCCCCTCCCGGGCCAGCAAAGCAGCCTGGCCTGGCCTGGCCCGGCCCCGCCCCGCCCCGCCCCGCCCCGCCACGCACCCCAAGCCCGCACACAACCCCCCCCCTCCCCCCCCACCCGGCACTTCACGAGGGGCACGCTCCCCGCTCCCCGCTCCCCGCACCCGGCCAGATCCCACTGCACCGGCTGGAAGCCACGTCCCAGCTTTGCACCTTTCCTGAGACACCACCCACACCGGCACCCGCACCCGCACGGAGGGGTGGGGGGGTGTGCGGTGAGGGCGGGACCGGAGGCTGGCGCCCGGGGACTGGAGGGTGGGGGCTGGGTGGGTGGATGCGAGAACCAGGAGCGGGCGGGCGGGGCCGCGAGACCCCAGACTCCCACTCCGCCACACGCCTGGGCTCCCTGGGTCCTGGACCTCTCCCCTCCCTCGAGCCCTCATCCCCAGGCAGGGTCCCTGGCATTTCGCGAGGCCCCGCTAGGGCAGCGGGCTCGGGCTGTTGATGTTCACTGGGGGCGCTGGCGCCTCCGGGGTGGGTATGCACCAGGTGGGGCAGACGGGAGGAGAAGGCCGGGTGGCTGGCTGCGCTCGCCCTGGGGCTGGGGAGGAGGCGCCGACACCCCGGCGGGGCGGGCCCCGGAAGGCACGGCCGGCCGGATGCCCCACGCTCGCTTCCACCCTCTTGCCAGTGAGTAGCCCGACCTGGTGCGGTGACGTGCGGTCCGGTGCGGTGCCGGATGGAAGCGGAGGCGGGCGTGGGGCCAAGCCGGGAGCGGCCTGCAAGAGTCCCGGGATCGGAGAACGCCGGGGCTTGCGCCTCAGCGCCTTGCCAGGGTCCTCTTGCGCGGCCTCCGCCACCCGCCCGGGGCCCGCGGCGGAGGGCGGCGGCAGGCAGGCAGGCAGGCAGGCAGGCGCGTGCACGGGTGAAGCGCCGCACCCGCTGGGCTGGGGACGCGTGGAGCAGGCTCTTGAGGCGCCCAGCGCCAGCCGCCCGCGTCTACGGCCATACCACCCTGAACGCGCCCGATCTCGTCTGATCTCGGAAGCTAAGCAGGGTCGGGCCTGGTTAGTACTTGGATGGGAGACCGCCTGGGAATACCGGGTGCTGTAGGCTTTTTCGCTTTTGGCCTTTGGCCTTTGGCCTCCTTGACCTCTCCTTTGGCGCCCGCCGCCCCTCCCCCCCTCCCTCCCTGGGTCCCTCTCTCCCCAGGGAGCGCGGCTGCTGGGGCCAAACACATCCCAGCCACGGATCCCTCTGCCCCTCCCGGGCCAGCAAAGCAGCCTGGCCTGGCCTGGCCCGGCCCCGCCCCGCCCCGCCCCGCCCCGCCACGCACCCCAAGCCCGCACACAACCCCCCCCCTCCCCCCCCACCCGGCACTTCACGAGGGGCACGCTCCCCGCTCCCCGCTCCCCGCACCCGGCCAGATCCCACTGCACCGGCTGGAAGCCACGTCCCAGCTTTGCACCTTTCCTGAGACACCACCCACACCGGCACCCGCACCCGCACGGAGGGGTGGGGGGGTGTGCGGTGAGGGCGGGACCGGAGGCTGGCGCCCGGGGACTGGAGGGTGGGGGCTGGGTGGGTGGATGCGAGAACCAGGAGCGGGCGGGCGGGGCCGCGAGACCCCAGACTCCCACTCCGCCACACGCCTGGGCTCCCTGGGTCCTGGACCTCTCCCCTCCCTCGAGCCCTCATCCCCAGGCAGGGTCCCTGGCATTTCGCGAGGCCCCGCTAGGGCAGCGGGCTCGGGCTGTTGATGTTCACTGGGGGCGCTGGCGCCTCCGGGGTGGGTATGCACCAGGTGGGGCAGACGGGAGGAGAAGGCCGGGTGGCTGGCTGCGCTCGCCCTGGGGCTGGGGAGGAGGCGCCGACACCCCGGCGGGGCGGGCCCCGGAAGGCACGGCCGGCCGGATGCCCCACGCTCGCTTCCACCCTCTTGCCAGTGAGTAGCCCGACCTGGTGCGGTGACGTGCGGTCCGGTGCGGTGCCGGATGGAAGCGGAGGCGGGCGTGGGGCCAAGCCGGGAGCGGCCTGCAAGAGTCCCGGGATCGGAGAACGCCGGGGCTTGCGCCTCAGCGCCTTGCCAGGGTCCTCTTGCGCGGCCTCCGCCACCCGCCCGGGGCCCGCGGCGGAGGGCGGCGGCAGGCAGGCAGGCAGGCAGGCAGGCGCGTGCACGGGTGAAGCGCCGCACCCGCTGGGCTGGGGACGCGTGGAGCAGGCTCTTGAGGCGCCCAGCGCCAGCCGCCCGCGTCTACGGCCATACCACCCTGAACGCGCCCGATCTCGTCTGATCTCGGAAGCTAAGCAGGGTCGGGCCTGGTTAGTACTTGGATGGGAGACCGCCTGGGAATACCGGGTGCTGTAGGCTTTTTCGCTTTTGGCCTTTGGCCTTTGGCCTCCTTGACCTCTCCTTTGGCGCCCGCCGCCCCTCCCCCCCTCCCTCCCTGGGTCCCTCTCTCCCCAGGGAGCAAGGCTGCTGGGGCCAAACACATCCCAGCCACGGATCCCTCTGCCCCTCCCGGGCCAGCAAAGCAGCCTGGCCTGGCCTGGCCCGGCCCCGCCCCGCCCCGCCCCGCCCCGCCACGCACCCCAAGCCCGCACACAACCCCCCCCCTCCCCCCCCACCCGGCACTTCACGAGGGGCACGCTCCCCGCTCCCCGCTCCCCGCACCCGGCCAGATCCCACTGCACCGGCTGGAAGCCACGTCCCAGCTTTGCACCTTTCCTGAGACACCACCCACACCGGCACCCGCACCCGCACGGAGGGGTGGGGGGGGTGTGCGGTGAGGGCGGGACCGGAGGCTGGCGCCCGGGGACTGGAGGGTGGGGGCTGGGTGGGTGGATGCGAGAACCAGGAGCGGGCGGGCGGGGCCGCGAGACCCCAGACTCCCACTCCGCCACACGTCTGGGCTCCCTGGGTCCTGGACCTCTCCCCTCCCTCGAGCCCTCATCCCCAGGCAGGGTCCCTGGCATTTCGCGAGGCCCCGCTAGGGCAGCGGGCTCGGGCTGTTGATGTTCACTGGGGGCGCTGGCGCCTCCGGGGTGGGTATGCACCAGGTGGGGCAGACGGGAGGAGAAGGCCGGGTGGCTGGCTGCGCTCGCCCTGGGGCTGGGGAGGAGGCGCCGACACCCCGGCGGGGCGGGCCCCGGAAGGCACGGCCGGCCGGATGCCCCACGCTCGCTTCCACCCTCTTGCCAGTGAGTAGCCCGACCTGGTGCGGTGACGTGCGGTCCGGTGCGGTGCCGGATGGAAGCGGAGGCGGGCGTGGGGCCAAGCCGGGAGCGGCCTGCAAGAGTCCCGGGATCGGAGAACGCCGGGGCTTGCGCCTCAGCGCCTTGCCAGGGTCCTCTTGCGCGGCCTCCGCCACCCGCCCGGGGCCCGCGGCGGAGGGCGGCGGCAGGCAGGCAGGCAGGCAGGCAGGCGCGTGCACGGGTGAAGCGCCGCACCCGCTGGGCTGGGGACGCGTGGAGCAGGCTCTTGAGGCGCCCAGCGCCAGCCGCCCGCGTCTACGGCCATACCACCCTGAACGCGCCCGATCTCGTCTGATCTCGGAAGCTAAGCAGGGTCGGGCCTGGTTAGTACTTGGATGGGAGACCGCCTGGGAATACCGGGTGCTGTAGGCTTTTTCGCTTTTGGCCTTTGGCCTTTGGCCTCCTTGACCTCTCCTTTGGCGCCCGCCGCCCCTCCCCCCCTCCCTCCATGGGTCCCTCTCTCCCCAGGGAGCGCGGCTGCTGGGGCCAAACACATCCCAGCCACGGATCCCTCTGCCCCTCCCGGGCCAGCAAAGCAGCCTGGCCTGGCCTGGCCCGGCCCCGCCCCGCCCCGCCCCGCCACGCACCCCAAGCCCGCACACAACCCCCCCCCTCCCCCCCCACCCGGCACTTCACGAGGGGCACGCTCCCCGCTCCCCGCTCCCCGCACCCGGCCAGATCCCACTGCACCGGCTGGAAGCCACGTCCCAGCTTTGCACCTTTCCTGAGACACCACCCACACCGGCACCCGCACCCGCACGGAGGGGTGGGGGGGTGTGCGGTGAGGGCGGGACCGGAGGCTGGCGCCCGGGGACTGGAGGGTGGGGGCTGGGTGGGTGGATGCGAGAACCAGGAGCGGGCGGGCGGGGCCGCGAGACCCCAGACTCCCACTCCGCCACACGCCTGGGCTCCCTGGGTCCTGGACCTCTCCCCTCCCTCGAGCCCTCATCCCCAGGCAGGGTCCCTGGCATTTCGCGAGGCCCCGCTAGGGCAGCGGGCTCGGGCTGTTGATGTTCACTGGGGGCGCTGGCGCCTCCGGGGTGGGTATGCACCAGGTGGGGCAGACGGGAGGAGAAGGCCGGGTGGCTGGCTGCGCTCGCCCTGGGGCTGGGGAGGAGGCGCCGACACCCCGGCGGGGCGGGCCCCGGAAGGCACGGCCGGCCGGATGCCCCACGCTCGCTTCCACCCTCTTGCCAGTGAGTAGCCCGACCTGGTGCGGTGACGTGCGGTCCGGTGCGGTGCCGGATGGAAGCGGAGGCGGGCGTGGGGCCAAGCCGGGAGCGGCCTGCAAGAGTCCCGGGATCGGAGAACGCCGGGGCTTGCGCCTCAGCGCCTTGCCAGGGTCCTCTTGCGCGGCCTCCGCCACCCGCCCGGGGCCCGCGGCGGAGGGCGGCGGCAGGCAGGCAGGCAGGCAGGCAGGTGCGTGCACGGGTGAAGCGCCGCACCCGCTGGGCTGGGGACGCGTGGAGCAGGCTCTTGAGGCGCCCAGCGCCAGCCGCCCGCGTCTACGGCCATACCACCCTGAACGCGCCCGATCTCGTCTGATCTCGGAAGCTAAGCAGGGTCGGGCCTGGTTAGTACTTGGATGGGAGACCGCCTGGGAATACCGGGTGCTGTAGGCTTTTTCGCTTTTGGCCTTTGGCCTTTGGCCTCCTTGACCTCTCCTTTGGCGCCCGCCGCCCCTCCCCCCTCCCTCCCTGGGTCCCTCTCTCCCCAGGGAGCGCGGCTGCTGGGGCCAAACACATCCCAGCCACGGATCCCTCTGCCCCTCCCGGGCCAGCAAAGCAGCCTGGCCTGGCCTGGCCCGGCCCCGCCCCGCCCCGCCCCGCCACGCACCCCAAGCCCGCACACAACCCCCCCCTCCCCCCCCACCCGGCACTTCACGAGGGGCACGCTCCCCGCTCCCCGCACCCGGCCAGATCCCACTGCACCGGCTGGAAGCCACGTCCCAGCTTTGCACCTTTCCTGAGACACCACCCACACCGGCACCCGCACCCGCACGGAGGGGTGGGGGGGGTGTGCGGTGAGGGCGGGACCGGAGGCTGGCGCCCGGGGACTGGAGGGTGTGGGCTGGGTGGGTGGATGCGAGAACCAGGAGCGGGCGGGCGGGGCCGCGAGACCCCAGACTCCCACTCCGCCACACGCCTGGGCTCCCTGGGTCCTGGACCTCTCCCCTCCCTCGAGCCCTCATCCCCAGGCAGGGTCCCTGGCATTTCGCGAGGCCCCGCTAGGGCAGCGGGCTCGGGCTGTTGATGTTCACTGGGGGCGCTGGCGCCTCCGGGGTGGGTATGCACCAGGTGGGGCAGACGGGAGGAGAAGGCCGGGTGGCTGGCTGCGCTCGCCCTGGGGCTGGGGAGGAGGCGCCGACACCCCGGCGGGGCGGGCCCCGGAAGGCACGGCCGGCCGGATGCCCCACGCTCGCTTCCACCCTCTTGCCAGTGAGTAGCCCGACCTGGTGCGGTGACGTGCGGTCCGGTGCGGTGCCGGATGGAAGCGGAGGCGGGCGTGGGGCCAAGCCGGGAGCGGCCTGCAAGAGTCCCGGGATCGGAGAACGCCGGGGCTTGCGCCTCAGCGCCTTGCCAGGGTCCTCTTGCGCGGCCTCCGCCACCCGCCCGGGGCCCGCGGCGGAGGGCGGCGGCAGGCAGGCAGGCAGGCAGGCAGGCGCGTGCACGGGTGAAGCGCCGCACCCGCTGGGCTGGGGACGCGTGGAGCAGGCTCTTGAGGCGCCCAGCGCCAGCCGCCCGCGTCTACGGCCATACCACCCTGAACGCGCCCGATCTCGTCTGATCTCGGAAGCTAAGCAGGGTCGGGCCTGGTTAGTACTTGGATGGGAGACCGCCTGGGAATACCGGGTGCTGTAGGCTTTTTCGCTTTTGGCCTTTGGCCTTTGGCCTCCTTGACCTCTCCTTTGGCGCCCGCCGCCCCTCCCCCCCTCCCTCCCTGGGTCCCTCTCTCCCCAGGGAGCGCGGCTGCTGGGGCCAAACACATCCCAGCCACGGATCCCTCTGCCCCTCCCGGGCCAGCAAAGCAGCCTGGCCTGGCCTGGCCCGGCCCCGCCCCGCCCCGCCCCGCCCCGCCACGCACCCCAAGCCCGCACACAACCCCCCCCCTCCCCCCCCACCCGGCACTTCACGAGGGGCACGCTCCCCGCTCCCCGCTCCCCGCACCCGGCCAGATCCCACTGCACCGGCTGGAAGCCACGTCCCAGCTTTGCACCTTTCCTGAGACACCACCCACACCGGCACCCGCACCCGCACGGAGGGGTGGGGGGGTGTGCGGTGAGGGCGGGACCGGAGGCTGGCGCCCGGGGACTGGAGGGTGGGGGCTGGGTGGGTGGATGCGAGAACCAGGAGCGGGCGGGCGGGGCCGCGAGACCCCAGACTCCCACTCCGCCACACGCCTGGGCTCCCTGGGTCCTGGACCTCTCCCCTCCCTCGAGCCCTCATCCCCAGGCAGGGTCCCTGGCATTTCGCGAGGCCCCGCTAGGGCAGCGGGCTCGGGCTGTTGATGTTCACTGGGGGCGCTGGCGCCTCCGGGGTGGGTATGCACCAGGTGGGGCAGACGGGAGGAGAAGGCCGGGTGGCTGGCTGCGCTCGCCCTGGGGCTGGGGAGGAGGCGCCGACACCCCGGCGGGGCGGGCCCCGGAAGGCACGGCCGGCCGGATGCCCCACGCTCGCTTCCACCCTCTTGCCAGTGAGTAGCCCGACCTGGTGCGGTGACGTGCGGTCCGGTGCGGTGCCGGATGGAAGCGGAGGCGGGCGTGGGGCCAAGCCGGGAGCGGCCTGCAAGAGTCCCGGGATCGGAGAACGCCGGGGCTTGCGCCTCAGCGCCTTGCCAGGGTCCTCTTGCGCGGCCTCCGCCACCCGCCCGGGGCCCGCGGCGGAGGGCGGCGGCAGGCAGGCAGGCAGGCAGGCAGGCGCGTGCACGGGTGAAGCGCCGCACCCGCTGGGCTGGGGACGCGTGGAGCAGGCTCTTGAGGCGCCCAGCGCCAGCCGCCCGCGTCTACGGCCATACCACCCTGAACGCGCCCGATCTCGTCTGATCTCGGAAGCTAAGCAGGGTCGGGCCTGGTTAGTACTTGGATGGGAGACCGCCTGGGAATACCGGGTGCTGTAGGCTTTTTCGCTTTTGGCCTTTGGCCTTTGGCCTCCTTGACCTCTCCTTTGGCGCCCGCCGCCCCTCCCCCCTCCCTCCCTGGGTCCCTCTCTCCCCAGGGAGCAAGGCTGCTGGGGCCAAACACATCCCAGCCACGGATCCCTCTGCCCCTCCCGGGCCAGCAAAGCAGCCTGGCCTGGCCTGGCCCGGCCCCGCCCCGCCCCGCCCCGCCCCGCCACGCACCCCAAGCCCGCACACAACCCCCCCCCTCCCCCCCCACCCGGCACTTCACGAGGGGCACGCTCCCCGCTCCCCGCTCCCCGCACCCGGCCAGATCCCACTGCACCGGCTGGAAGCCACGTCCCAGCTTTGCACCTTTCCTGAGACACCACCCACACCGGCACCCGCACCCGCACGGAGGGGTGGGGGGGGTGTGCGGTGAGGGCGGGACCGGAGGCTGGCGCCCGGGGACTGGAGGGTGGGGGCTGGGTGGGTGGATGCGAGAACCAGGAGCGGGCGGGCGGGGCCGCGAGACCCCAGACTCCCACTCCGCCACACGTCTGGGCTCCCTGGGTCCTGGACCTCTCCCCTCCCTCGAGCCCTCATCCCCAGGCAGGGTCCCTGGCATTTCGCGAGGCCCCGCTAGGGCAGCGGGCTCGGGCTGTTGATGTTCACTGGGGGCGCTGGCGCCTCCGGGGTGGGTATGCACCAGGTGGGGCAGACGGGAGGAGAAGGCCGGGTGGCTGGCTGCGCTCGCCCTGGGGCTGGGGAGGAGGCGCCGACACCCCGGCGGGGCGGGCCCCGGAAGGCACGGCCGGCCGGATGCCCCACGCTCGCTTCCACCCTCTTGCCAGTGAGTAGCCCGACCTGGTGCGGTGACGTGCGGTCCGGTGCGGTGCCGGATGGAAGCGGAGGCGGGCGTGGGGCCAAGCCGGGAGCGGCCTGCAAGAGTCCCGGGATCGGAGAACGCCGGGGCTTGCGCCTCAGCGCCTTGCCAGGGTCCTCTTGCGCGGCCTCCGCCACCCGCCCGGGGCCCGCGGCGGAGGGCGGCGGCAGGCAGGCAGGCAGGCAGGCAGGCGCGTGCACGGGTGAAGCGCCGCACCCGCTGGGCTGGGGACGCGTGGAGCAGGCTCTTGAGGCGCCCAGCGCCAGCCGCCCGCGTCTACCGCCATACCACCCTGAACGCGCCCGATCTCGTCTGATCTCGGAAGCTAAGCAGGGTCGGGCCTGGTTAGTACTTGGATGGGAGACCGCCTGGGAATACCGGGTGCTGTAGGCTTTTTCGCTTTTGGCCTTTGGCCTTTGGCCTCCTTGACCTCTCCTTTGGCGCCCGCCGCCCCTCCCCCCCTCCCTCCCTGGGTCCCTCTCTCCCCAGGGAGCGCGGCTGCTGGGGCCAAACACATCCCAGCCACGGATCCCTCTGCCCCTCCCGGGCCAGCAAAGCAGCCTGGCCTGGCCTGGCCCGGCCCCGCCCCGCCCCGCCCCGCCACGCACCCCAAGCCCGCACACAACCCCCCCCCTCCCCCCCCACCCGGCACTTCACGAGGGGCACGCTCCCCGCTCCCCGCTCCCCGCACCCGGCCAGATCCCACTGCACCGGCTGGAAGCCACGTCCCAGCTTTGCACCTTTCCTGAGACACCACCCACACCGGCACCCGCACCCGCACGGAGGGGTGGGGGGGTGTGCGGTGAGGGCGGGACCGGAGGCTGGCGCCCGGGGACTGGAGGGTGGGGGCTGGGTGGGTGGATGCGAGAACCAGGAGCGGGCGGGCGGGGCCGCGAGACCCCAGACTCCCACTCCGCCACACGCCTGGGCTCCCTGGGTCCTGGACCTCTCCCCTCCCTCGAGCCCTCATCCCCAGGCAGGGTCCCTGGCATTTCGCGAGGCCCCGCTAGGGCAGCGGGCTCGGGCTGTTGATGTTCACTGGGGGCGCTGGCGCCTCCGGGGTGGGTATGCACCAGGTGGGGCAGACGGGAGGAGAAGGCCGGGTGGCTGGCTGCGCTCGCCCTGGGGCTGGGGAGGAGGCGCCGACACCCCGGCGGGGCGGGCCCCGGAAGGCACGGCCGGCCGGATGCCCCACGCTCGCTTCCACCCTCTTGCCAGTGAGTAGCCCGACCTGGTGCGGTGACGTGCGGTCCGGTGCGGTGCCGGATGGAAGCGGAGGCGGGCGTGGGGCCAAGCCGGGAGCGGCCTGCAAGAGTCCCGGGATCGGAGAACGCCGGGGCTTGCGCCTCAGCGCCTTGCCAGGGTCCTCTTGCGCGGCCTCCGCCACCCGCCCGGGGCCCGCGGCGGAGGGCGGCGGCAGGCAGGCAGGCAGGCAGGCAGGCGCGTGCACGGGTGAAGCGCCGCACCCGCTGGGCTGGGGACGCGTGGAGCAGGCTTTTGAGGCGCCCAGCGCCAGCCGCCCGCGTCTACGGCCATACCACCCTGAACGCGCCCGATCTCGTCTGATCTCGGAAGCTAAGCAGGGTCGGGCCTGGTTAGTACTTGGATGGGAGACCGCCTGGGAATACCGGGTGCTGTAGGCTTTTTCGCTTTTGGCCTTTGGCCTTTGGCCTCCTTGACCTCTCCTTTGGCGCCCGCCGCCCCTCCCCCCTCCCTCCCTGGGTCCCTCTCTCCCCAGGGAGCGCGGCTGCTGGGGCCAAACACATCCCAGCCACGGATCCCTCTGCCCCTCCCGGGCCAGCAAAGCAGCCTGGCCTGGCCTGGCCCGGCCCCGCCCCGCCCCGCCCCACCACGCACCCCAAGCCCGCACACAACCCCCCCCCTCCCCCCCCACCCGGCACTTCACGAGGGGCACGCTCCCCGCTCCCCGCTCCCCGCACCCGGCCAGATCCCACTGCACCGGCTGGAAGCCACGTCCCAGCTTTGCACCTTTCCTGAGACACCACCCACACCGGCACCCGCACCCGCACGGAGGGGTGGGGGGGTGTGCGGTGAGGGCGGGACCGGAGGCTGGCGCCCGGGGACTGGAGGGTGGGGGCTGGGTGGGTGGATGCGAGAACCAGGAGCGGGCGGGCGGGGCCGCGAGACCCCAGACTCCCACTCCGCCACACGTCTGGGCTCCCTGGGTCCTGGACCTCTCCCCTCCCTCGAGCCCTCATCCCCAGGCAGGGTCCCTGGCATTTCGCGAGGCCCCGCTAGGGCAGCGGGCTCGGGCTGTTGATGTTCACTGGGGGCGCTGGCGCCTCCGGGGTGGGTATGCACCAGGTGGGGCAGACGGGAGGAGAAGGCCGGGTGGCTGGCTGCGCTCGCCCTGGGGCTGTGGAGGAGGCGCCGACACCCCGGCGGGGCGGGCCCCGGAAGGCACGGCCGGCCGGATGCCCCACGCTCGCTTCCACCCTCTTGCCAGTGAGTAGCCCGACCTGGTGCGGTGACGTGCGGTCCGGTGCGGTGCCGGATGGAAGCGGAGGCGGGCGTGGGGCCAAGCCGGGAGCGGCCTGCAAGAGTCCCGGGATCGGAGAACGCCGGGGCTTGCGCCTCAGCGCCTTGCCAGGGTCCTCTTGCGCGGCCTCCGCCACCCGCCCGGGGCCCGCGGCGGAGGGCGGCGGCAGGCAGGCAGGCAGGCAGGCAGGCGCGTGCACGGGTGAAGCGCCGCACCCGCTGGGCTGGGGACGCGTGGAGCAGGCTCTTGAGGCGCCCAGCGCCAGCCGCCCGCGTCTACGGCCATACCACCCTGAACGCGCCCGATCTCGTCTGATCTCGGAAGCTAAGCAGGGTCGGGCCTGGTTAGTACTTGGATGGGAGACCGCCTGGGAATACCGGGTGCTGTAGGCTTTTTCGCTTTTGGCCTTTGGCCTTTGGCCTCCTTGACCTCTCCTTTGGCGCCCGCCGCCCCTCCCCCCCTCCCTCCCTGGGTCCCTCTCTCCCCAGGGAGCGCGGCTGCTGGGGCCAAACACATCCCAGCCACGGATCCCTCTGCCCCTCCCGGGCCAGCAAAGCAGCCTGGCCTGGCCTGGCCCGGCCCCGCCCCGCCCCGCCCCGCCCCGCCACGCACCCCAAGCCCGCACACAACCCCCCCCCTCCCCCCCCACCCGGCACTTCACGAGGGGCACGCTCCCCGCTCCCCGCTCCCCGCACCCGGCCAGATCCCACTGCACCGGCTGGAAGCCACGTCCCAGCTTTGCACCTTTCCTGAGACACCACCCACACCGGCACCCGCACCCGCACGGAGGGGTGGGGGGGGTGTGCGGTGAGGGCGGGACCGGAGGCTGGCGCCCGGGGACTGGAGGGTGGGGGCTGGGTGGGTGGATGCGAGAACCAGGAGCGGGCGGGCGGGGCCGCGAGACCCCAGACTCCCACTCCGCCACACGTCTGGGCTCCCTGGGTCCTGGACCTCTCCCCTCCCTCGAGCCCTCATCCCCAGGCAGGGTCCCTGGCATTTCGCGAGGCCCCGCTAGGGCAGCGGGCTCGGGCTGTTGATGTTCACTGGGGGCGCTGGCGCCTCCGGGGTGGGTATGCACCAGGTGGGGCAGACGGGAGGAGAAGGCCGGGTGGCTGGCTGCGCTCGCCCTGGGGCTGGGGAGGAGGCGCCGACACCCCGGCGGGGCGGGCCCCGGAAGGCACGGCCGGCCGGATGCCCCACGCTCGCTTCCACCCTCTTGCCAGTGAGTAGCCCGACCTGGTGCGGTGACGTGCGGTCCGGTGCGGTGCCGGATGGAAGCGGAGGCGGGCGTGGGGCCAAGCCGGGAGCGGCCTGCAAGAGTCCCGGGATCGGAGAACGCCGGGGCTTGCGCCTCAGCGCCTTGCCAGGGTCCTCTTGCGCGGCCTCCGCCACCCGCCCGGGGCCCGCGGCGGAGGGCGGCGGCAGGCAGGCAGGCAGGCAGGCAGGCGCGTGCACGGGTGAAGCGCCGCACCCGCTGGGCTGGGGACGCGTGGAGCAGGCTCTTGAGGCGCCCAGCGCCAGCCGCCCGCGTCTACCGCCATACCACCCTGAACGCGCCCGATCTCGTCTGATCTCGGAAGCTAAGCAGGGTCGGGCCTGGTTAGTACTTGGATGGGAGACCGCCTGGGAATACCGGGTGCTGTAGGCTTTTTCGCTTTTGGCCTTTGGCCTTTGGCCTCCTTGACCTCTCCTTTGGCGCCCGCCGCCCCTCCCCCCCTCCCTCCCTGGGTCCCTCTCTCCCCAGGGAGCGCGGCTGCTGGGGCCAAACACATCCCAGCCACGGATCCCTCTGCCCCTCCCGGGCCAGCAAAGCAGCCTGGCCTGGCCTGGCCCGGCCCCGCCCCGCCCCGCCCCGCCACGCACCCCAAGCCCGCACACAACCCCCCCCCTCCCCCCCCACCCGGCACTTCACGAGGGGCACGCTCCCCGCTCCCCGCTCCCCGCACCCGGCCAGATCCCACTGCACCGGCTGGAAGCCACGTCCCAGCTTTGCACCTTTCCTGAGACACCACCCACACCGGCACCCGCACCCGCACGGAGGGGTGGGGGGGTGTGCGGTGAGGGCGGGACCGGAGGCTGGCGCCCGGGGACTGGAGGGTGGGGGCTGGGTGGGTGGATGCGAGAACCAGGAGCGGGCGGGCGGGGCCGCGAGACCCCAGACTCCCACTCCGCCACACGCCTGGGCTCCCTGGGTCCTGGACCTCTCCCCTCCCTCGAGCCCTCATCCCCAGGCAGGGTCCCTGGCATTTCGCGAGGCCCCGCTAGGGCAGCGGGCTCGGGCTGTTGATGTTCACTGGGGGCGCTGGCGCCTCCGGGGTGGGTATGCACCAGGTGGGGCAGACGGGAGGAGAAGGCCGGGTGGCTGGCTGCGCTCGCCCTGGGGCTGGGGAGGAGGCGCCGACACCCCGGCGGGGCGGGCCCCGGAAGGCACGGCCGGCCGGATGCCCCACGCTCGCTTCCACCCTCTTGCCAGTGAGTAGCCCGACCTGGTGCGGTGACGTGCGGTCCGGTGCGGTGCCGGATGGAAGCGGAGGCGGGCGTGGGGCCAAGCCGGGAGCGGCCTGCAAGAGTCCCGGGATCGGAGAACGCCGGGGCTTGCGCCTCAGCGCCTTGCCAGGGTCCTCTTGCGCGGCCTCCGCCACCCGCCCGGGGCCCGCGGCGGAGGGCGGCGGCAGGCAGGCAGGCAGGCAGGCAGGCGCGTGCACGGGTGAAGCGCCGCACCCGCTGGGCTGGGGACGCGTGGAGCAGGCTTTTGAGGCGCCCAGCGCCAGCCGCCCGCGTCTACGGCCATACCACCCTGAACGCGCCCGATCTCGTCTGATCTCGGAAGCTAAGCAGGGTCGGGCCTGGTTAGTACTTGGATGGGAGACCGCCTGGGAATACCGGGTGCTGTAGGCTTTTTCGCTTTTGGCCTTTGGCCTTTGGCCTCCTTGACCTCTCCTTTGGCGCCCGCCGCCCCTCCCCCCTCCCTCCCTGGGTCCCTCTCTCCCCAGGGAGCGCGGCTGCTGGGGCCAAACACATCCCAGCCACGGATCCCTCTGCCCCTCCCGGGCCAGCAAAGCAGCCTGGCCTGGCCTGGCCCGGCCCCGCCCCGCCCCGCCCCACCACGCACCCCAAGCCCGCACACAACCCCCCCCCTCCCCCCCCACCCGGCACTTCACGAGGGGCACGCTCCCCGCTCCCCGCTCCCCGCACCCGGCCAGATCCCACTGCACCGGCTGGAAGCCACGTCCCAGCTTTGCACCTTTCCTGAGACACCACCCACACCGGCACCCGCACCCGCACGGAGGGGTGGGGGGGTGTGCGGTGAGGGCGGGACCGGAGGCTGGCGCCCGGGGACTGGAGGGTGGGGGCTGGGTGGGTGGATGCGAGAACCAGGAGCGGGCGGGCGGGGCCGCGAGACCCCAGACTCCCACTCCGCCACACGTCTGGGCTCCCTGGGTCCTGGACCTCTCCCCTCCCTCGAGCCCTCATCCCCAGGCAGGGTCCCTGGCATTTCGCGAGGCCCCGCTAGGGCAGCGGGCTCGGGCTGTTGATGTTCACTGGGGGCGCTGGCGCCTCCGGGGTGGGTATGCACCAGGTGGGGCAGACGGGAGGAGAAGGCCGGGTGGCTGGCTGCGCTCGCCCTGGGGCTGTGGAGGAGGCGCCGACACCCCGGCGGGGCGGGCCCCGGAAGGCACGGCCGGCCGGATGCCCCACGCTCGCTTCCACCCTCTTGCCAGTGAGTAGCCCGACCTGGTGCGGTGACGTGCGGTCCGGTGCGGTGCCGGATGGAAGCGGAGGCGGGCGTGGGGCCAAGCCGGGAGCGGCCTGCAAGAGTCCCGGGATCGGAGAACGCCGGGGCTTGCGCCTCAGCGCCTTGCCAGGGTCCTCTTGCGCGGCCTCCGCCACCCGCCCGGGGCCCGCGGCGGAGGGCGGCGGCAGGCAGGCAGGCAGGCAGGCAGGCGCGTGCACGGGTGAAGCGCCGCACCCGCTGGGCTGGGGACGCGTGGAGCAGGCTCTTGAGGCGCCCAGCGCCAGCCGCCCGCGTCTACGGCCATACCACCCTGAACGCGCCCGATCTCGTCTGATCTCGGAAGCTAAGCAGGGTCGGGCCTGGTTAGTACTTGGATGGGAGACCGCCTGGGAATACCGGGTGCTGTAGGCTTTTTCGCTTTTGGCCTTTGGCCTTTGGCCTCCTTGACCTCTCCTTTGGCGCCCGCCGCCCCTCCCCCCCTCCCTCCCTGGGTCCCTCTCTCCCCAGGGAGCGCGGCTGCTGGGGCCAAACACATCCCAGCCACGGATCCCTCTGCCCCTCCCGGGCCAGCAAAGCAGCCTGGCCTGGCCTGGCCCGGCCCCGCCCCGCCCCGCCCCGCCACGCACCCCAAGCCCGCACACAATCCCCCCCTCCCCCCCCACCCGGCACTTCACGAGGGGCACGCTCCCCGCTCCCCGCTCCCCGCACCCGGCCAGATCCCACTGCACCGGCTGGAAGCCACGTCCCAGCTTTGCACCTTTCCTGAGACACCACCCACACCGGCACCCGCACCCGCACGGAGGGGTGGGGGGGTGTGCGGTGAGGGCGGGACCGGAGGCTGGCGCCCGGGGACTGGAGGGTGGGGGCTGGGTGGGTGGATGCGAGAACCAGGAGCGGGCGGGCGGGGCCGCGAGACCCCAGACTCCCACTCCGCCACACGCCTGGGCTCCCTGGGTCCTGGACCTCTCCCCTCCCTCGAGCCCTCATCCCCAGGCAGGGTCCCTGGCATTTCGCGAGGCCCCGCTAGGGCAGCGGGCTCGGGCTGTTGATGTTCACTGGGGGCGCTGGCGCCTCCGGGGTGGGTATGCACCAGGTGGGGCAGACGGGAGGAGAAGGCCGGGTGGCTGGCTGCGCTCGCCCTGGGGCTGGGGAGGAGGCGCCGACACCCCGGCGGGGCGGGCCCCGGAAGGCACGGCCGGCCGGATGCCCCACGCTCGCTTCCACCCTCTTGCCAGTGAGTAGCCCGACCTGGTGCGGTGACGTGCGGTCCGGTGCGGTGCCGGATGGAAGCGGAGGCGGGCGTGGGGCCAAGCCGGGAGCGGCCTGCAAGAGTCCCGGGATCGGAGAACGCCGGGGCTTGCGCCTCAGCGCCTTGCCAGGGTCCTCTTGCGCGGCCTCCGCCACCCGCCCGGGGCCCGCGGCGGAGGGCGGCGGCAGGCAGGCAGGCAGGCAGGCAGGCGCGTGCACGGGTGAAGCGCCGCACCCGCTGGGCTGGGGACGCGTGGAGCAGGCTCTTGAGGCGCCCAGCGCCAGCCGCCCGCGTCTACGGCCATACCACCCTGAACGCGCCCGATCTCGTCTGATCTCGGAAGCTAAGCAGGGTCGGGCCTGGTTAGTACTTGGATGGGAGACCGCCTGGGAATACCGGGTGCTGTAGGCTTTTTCGCTTTTGGCCTTTGGCCTTTGGCCTCCTTGACCTCTCCTTTGGCGCCCGCCGCCCCTCCCCCCTCCCTCCCTGGGTCCCTCTCTCCCCAGGGAGCGCGGCTGCTGGGGCCAAACACATCCCAGCCACGGATCCCTCTGCCCCTCCCGGGCCAGCAAAGCAGCCTGGCCTGGCCTGGCCCGGCCCCGCCCCGCCCCGCCCCGCCACGCACCCCAAGCCCGCACACAACCCCCCCCCTCCCCCCCCACCCGGCACTTCACGAGGGGCACGCTCCCCGCTCCCCGCTCCCCGCACCCGGCCAGATCCCACTGCACCGGCTGGAAGCCACGTCCCAGCTTTGCACCTTTCCTGAGACACCACCCCACACCGGCACCCGCACCCGCACGGAGGGGTGGGGGGGTGTGCGGTGAGGGCGGGACCGGAGGCTGGCGCCCGGGGACTGGAGGGTGGGGGCTGGGTGGGTGGATGCGAGAACCAGGAGCGGGCGGGCGGGGCCGCGAGACCCCAGACTCCCACTCCGCCACACGTCTGGGCTCCCTGGGTCCTGGACCTCTCCCCTCCCTCGAGCCCTCATCCCCAGGCAGGGTCCCTGGCATTTCGCGAGGCCCCGCTAGGGCAGCGGGCTCGGGCTGTTGATGTTCACTGGGGGCGCTGGCGCCTCCGGGGTGGGTATGCACCAGGTGGGGCAGATGGGAGGAGAAGGCCGTGTGGCTGGCTGCGCTCGCCCTGGGGCTGGGGAGGAGGCGCCGACACCCCGGCGGGGCGGGCCCCGGAAGGCACGGCCGGCCGGATGCCCCACGCTCGCTTCCACCCTCTTGCCAGTGAGTAGCCCGACCTGGTGCGGTGACGTGCGGTCCGGTGCGGTGCCGGATGGAAGCGGAGGCGGGCGTGGGGCCAAGCCGGGAGCGGCCTGCAAGAGTCCCGGGATCGGAGAACGCCGGGGCTTGCGCCTCAGCGCCTTGCCAGGGTCCTCTTGCGCGGCCTCCGCCACCCGCCCGGGGCCCGCGGCGGAGGGCGGCGGCAGGCAGGCAGGCAGGCAGGCAGGCGCGTGCACGGGTGAAGCGCCGCACCCGCTGGGCTGGGGACGCGTGGAGCAGGCTCTTGAGGCGCCCAGCGCCAGCCGCCCGCGTCTACGGCCATACCACCCTGAACGCGCCCGATCTCGTCTGATCTCGGAAGCTAAGCAGGGTCGGGCCTGGTTAGTACTTGGATGGGAGACCGCCTGGGAATACCGGGTGCTGTAGGCTTTTTCGCTTTTGGCCTTTGGCCTTTGGCCTCCTTGACCTCTCCTTTGGCGCCCGCCGCCCCTCCCCCCCTCCCTCCCTGGGTCCCTCTCTCCCCAGGGAGCGCGGCTGCTGGGGCCAAACACATCCCAGCCACGGATCCCTCTGCCCCTCCCGGGCCAGCAAAGCAGCCTGGCCTGGCCTGGCCCGGCCCCGCCCCGCCCCGCCCCGCCACGCACCCCAAGCCCGCACACACCCCCCCCCTCCCCCCTCACCCGGCACTTCACGAGGGGCACGCTCCCCGCTCCCCGCTCCCCGCACCCGGCCAGATCCCACTGCACCGGCTGGAAGCCACGTCCCAGCTTTGCACCTTTCCTGAGACACCACCCACACCGGCACCCGCACCCGCACGGAGGGGTGGGGGGGTGTGCGGTGAGGGCGGGACCGGAGGCTGGCGCCCGGGGACTGGAGGGTGGGGGCTGGGTGGGTGGATGCGAGAACCAGGAGCGGGCGGGCGGGGCCGCGAGACCCCAGACTCCCACTCCGCCACACGCCTGGGCTCCCTGGGTCCTGGACCTCTCCCCTCCCTCGAGCCCTCATCCCCAGGCAGGGTCCCTGGCATTTCGCGAGGCCCCGCTAGGGCAGCGGGCTCGGGCTGTTGATGTTCACTGGGGGCGCTGGCGCCTCCGGGGTGGGTATGCACCAGGTGGGGCAGACGGGAGGAGAAGGCCGGGTGGCTGGCTGCGCTCGCCCTGGGGCTGGGGAGGAGGCGCCGACACCCCGGCGGGGCGGGCCCCGGAAGGCACGGCCGGCCGGATGCCCCACGCTCGCTTCCACCCTCTTGCCAGTGAGTAGCCCGACCTGGTGCGGTGACGTGCGGTCCGGTGCGGTGCCGGATGGAAGCGGAGGCGGGCGTGGGGCCAAGCCGGGAGCGGCCTGCAAGAGTCCCGGGATCGGAGAACGCCGGGGCTTGCGCCTCAGCGCCTTGCCAGGGTCCTCTTGCGCGGCCTCCGCCACCCGCCCGGGGCCCGCGGCGGAGGGCGGCGGCAGGCAGGCAGGCAGGCAGGCAGGCGCGTGCACGGGTGAAGCGCCGCACCCGCTGGGCTGGGGACGCGTGGAGCAGGCTCTTGAGGCGCCCAGCGCCAGCCGCCCGCGTCTACGGCCATACCACCCTGAACGCGCCCGATCTCGTCTGATCTCGGAAGCTAAGCAGGGTCGGGCCTGGTTAGTACTTGGATGGGAGACCGCCTGGGAATACCGGGTGCTGTAGGCTTTTTCGCTTTTGGCCTTTGGCCTTTGGCCTCCTTGACCTCTCCTTTGGCGCCCGCCGCCCCTCCCCCCCTCCCTCCCTGGGTCCCTCTCTCCCCAGGGAGCGCGGCTGCTGGGGCCAAACACATCCCAGCCACGGATCCCTCTGCCCCTCCCGGGCCAGCAAAGCAGCCTGGCCTGGCCTGGCCCGGCCCCGCCCCGCCCCGCCCCGCCACGCACCCCAAGCCCGCACACAACCCCCCCCCTCCCCCCCCACCCGGCACTTCACGAGGGGCACGCTCCCCGCTCCCCGCTCCCCGCACCCGGCCAGATCCCACTGCACCGGCTGGAAGCCACGTCCCAGCTTTGCACCTTTCCTGAGACACCACCCACACCGGCACCCGCACCCGCACGGAGGGGTGGGGGGGTGTGCGGTGAGGGCGGGACCGGAGGCTGGCGCCCGGGGACTGGAGGGTGGGGGCTGGGTGGGTGGATGCGAGAACCAGGAGCGGGCGGGCGGGGCCGCGAGACCCCAGACTCCCACTCCGCCACACGCCTGGGCTCCCTGGGTCCTGGACCTCTCCCCTCCCTCGAGCCCTCATCCCCAGGCAGGGTCCCTGGCATTTCGCGAGGCCCCGCTAGGGCAGCGGGCTCGGGCTGTTGATGTTCACTGGGGGCGCTGGCGCCTCCGGGGTGGGTATGCACCAGGTGGGGCAGACGGGAGGAGAAGGCCGGGTGGCTGGCTGCGCTCGCCCTGGGGCTGGGGAGGAGGCGCCGACACCCCGGCGGGGCGGGCCCCGGAAGGCACGGCCGGCCGGATGCCCCACGCTCGCTTCCACCCTCTTGCCAGTGAGTAGCCCGACCTGGTGCGGTGACGTGCGGTCCGGTGCGGTGCCGGATGGAAGCGGAGGCGGGCGTGGGGCCAAGCCGGGAGCGGCCTGCAAGAGTCCCGGGATCGGAGAACGCCGGGGCTTGCGCCTCAGCGCCTTGCCAGGGTCCTCTTGCGCGGCCTCCGCCACCCGCCCGGGGCCCGCGGCGGAGGGCGGCGGCAGGCAGGCAGGCAGGCAGGCAGGCGCGTGCACGGGTGAAGCGCCGCACCCGCTGGGCTGGGGACGCGTGGAGCAGGCTTTTGAGGCGCCCAGCGCCAGCCGCCCGCGTCTACGGCCATACCACCCTGAACGCGCCCGATCTCGTCTGATCTCGGAAGCTAAGCAGGGTCGGGCCTGGTTAGTACTTGGATGGGAGACCGCCTGGGAATACCGGGTGCTGTAGGCTTTTTCGCTTTTGGCCTTTGGCCTTTGGCCTCCTTGACCTCTCCTTTGGCGCCCGCCGCCCCTCCCCCCTCCCTCCCTGGGTCCCTCTCTCCCCAGGGAGCGCGGCTGCTGGGGCCAAACACATCCCAGCCACGGATCCCTCTGCCCCTCCCGGGCCAGCAAAGCAGCCTGGCCTGGCCTGGCCCGGCCCCGCCCCGCCCCGCCCCGCCACGCACCCCAAGCCCGCACACAACCCCCCCCCTCCCCCCCCACCCGGCACTTCACGAGGGGCACGCTCCCCGCTCCCCGCTCCCCGCACCCGGCCAGATCCCACTGCACCGGCTGGAAGCCACGTCCCAGCTTTGCACCTTTCCTGAGACACCACCCACACCGGCACCCGCACCCGCACGGAGGGGTGGGGGGGTGTGCGGTGAGGGCGGGACCGGAGGCTGGCGCCCGGGGACTGGAGGGTGGGGGCTGGGTGGGTGGATGCGAGAACCAGGAGCGGGCGGGCGGGGCCGCGAGACCCCAGACTCCCACTCCGCCACACGTCTGGGCTCCCTGGGTCCTGGACCTCTCCCCTCCCTCGAGCCCTCATCCCCAGGCAGGGTCCCTGGCATTTCGCGAGGCCCCGCTAGGGCAGCGGGCTCGGGCTGTTGATGTTCACTGGGGGCGCTGGCGCCTCCGGGGTGGGTATGCACCAGGTGGGGCAGACGGGAGGAGAAGGCCGGGTGGCTGGCTGCGCTCGCCCTGGGGCTGGGGAGGAGGCGCCGACACCCCGGCGGGGCGGGCCCCGGAAGGCACGGCCGGCCGGATGCCCCACGCTCGCTTCCACCCTCTTGCCAGTGAGTAGCCCGACCTGGTGCGGTGACGTGCGGTCCGGTGCGGTGCCGGATGGAAGCGGAGGCGGGCGTGGGGCCAAGCCGGGAGCGGCCTGCAAGAGTCCCGGGATCGGAGAACGCCGGGGCTTGCGCCTCAGCGCCTTGCCAGGGTCCTCTTGCGCGGCCTCCGCCACCCGCCCGGGGCCCGCGGCGGAGGGCGGCGGCAGGCAGGCAGGCAGGCAGGCAGGCGCGTGCACGGGTGAAGCGCCGCACCCGCTGGGCT
Source organism: Neofelis nebulosa (assembly GCF_028018385.1). Lineage (NCBI taxonomy): Eukaryota > Metazoa > Chordata > Mammalia > Carnivora > Felidae > Neofelis > Neofelis nebulosa. The sequence goes on along the minus strand of NC_080794.1, from coordinate 111,362 downwards.
GGGGACGCGTGGAGCAGGCTCTTGAGGCGCCCAGCGCCAGCCGCCCGCGTCTACGGCCATACCACCCTGAACGCGCCCGATCTCGTCTGATCTCGGAAGCTAAGCAGGGTCGGGCCTGGTTAGTACTTGGATGGGAGACCGCCTGGGAATACCGGGTGCTGTAGGCTTTTTCGCTTTTGGCCTTTGGCCTTTGGCCTCCTTGACCTCTCCTTTGGCGCCCGCCGCCCCTCCCCCCCTCCCTCCCTGGGTCCCTCTCTCCCCAGGGAGCGCGGCTGCTGGGGCCAAACACATCCCAGCCACGGATCCCTCTGCCCCTCCCGGGCCAGCAAAGCAGCCTGGCCTGGCCTGGCCCGGCCCCGCCCCGCCCCGCCCCGCCACGCACCCCAAGCCCGCACACAATCCCCCCCTCCCCCCCCACCCGGCACTTCACGAGGGGCACGCTCCCCGCTCCCCGCTCCCCGCACCCGGCCAGATCCCACTGCACCGGCTGGAAGCCACGTCCCAGCTTTGCACCTTTCCTGAGACACCACCCACACCGGCACCCGCACCCGCACGGAGGGGTGGGGGGGTGTGCGGTGAGGGCGGGACCGGAGGCTGGCGCCCGGGGACTGGAGGGTGGGGGCTGGGTGGGTGGATGCGAGAACCAGGAGCGGGCGGGCGGGGCCGCGAGACCCCAGACTCCCACTCCGCCACACGCCTGGGCTCCCTGGGTCCTGGACCTCTCCCCTCCCTCGAGCCCTCATCCCCAGGCAGGGTCCCTGGCATTTCGCGAGGCCCCGCTAGGGCAGCGGGCTCGGGCTGTTGATGTTCACTGGGGGCGCTGGCGCCTCCGGGGTGGGTATGCACCAGGTGGGGCAGACGGGAGGAGAAGGCCGGGTGGCTGGCTGCGCTCGCCCTGGGGCTGGGGAGGAGGCGCCGACACCCCGGCGGGGCGGGCCCCGGAAGGCACGGCCGGCCGGATGCCCCACGCTCGCTTCCACCCTCTTGCCAGTGAGTAGCCCGACCTGGTGCGGTGACGTGCGGTCCGGTGCGGTGCCGGATGGAAGCGGAGGCGGGCGTGGGGCCAAGCCGGGAGCGGCCTGCAAGAGTCCCGGGATCGGAGAACGCCGGGGCTTGCGCCTCAGCGCCTTGCCAGGGTCCTCTTGCGCGGCCTCCGCCACCCGCCCGGGGCCCGCGGCGGAGGGCGGCGGCAGGCAGGCAGGCAGGCAGGCAGGCGCGTGCACGGGTGAAGCGCCGCACCCGCTGGGCTGGGGACGCGTGGAGCAGGCTCTTGAGGCGCCCAGCGCCAGCCGCCCGCGTCTACGGCCATACCACCCTGAACGCGCCCGATCTCGTCTGATCTCGGAAGCTAAGCAGGGTCGGGCCTGGTTAGTACTTGGATGGGAGACCGCCTGGGAATACCGGGTGCTGTAGGCTTTTTCGCTTTTGGCCTTTGGCCTTTGGCCTCCTTGACCTCTCCTTTGGCGCCCGCCGCCCCTCCCCCCTCCCTCCCTGGGTCCCTCTCTCCCCAGGGAGCGCGGCTGCTGGGGCCAAACACATCCCAGCCACGGATCCCTCTGCCCCTCCCGGGCCAGCAAAGCAGCCTGGCCTGGCCTGGCCCGGCCCCGCCCCGCCCCGCCCCGCCACGCACCCCAAGCCCGCACACAACCCCCCCCCTCCCCCCCCACCCGGCACTTCACGAGGGGCACGCTCCCCGCTCCCCGCTCCCCGCACCCGGCCAGATCCCACTGCACCGGCTGGAAGCCACGTCCCAGCTTTGCACCTTTCCTGAGACACCACCCACACCGGCACCCGCACCCGCACGGAGGGGTGGGGGGGTGTGCGGTGAGGGCGGGACCGGAGGCTGGCGCCCGGGGACTGGAGGGTGGGGGCTGGGTGGGTGGATGCGAGAACCAGGAGCGGGCGGGCGGGGCCGCGAGACCCCAGACTCCCACTCCGCCACACGTCTGGGCTCCCTGGGTCCTGGACCTCTCCCCTCCCTCGAGCCCTCATCCCCAGGCAGGGTCCCTGGCATTTCGCGAGGCCCCGCTAGGGCAGCGGGCTCGGGCTGTTGATGTTCACTGGGGGCGCTGGCGCCTCCGGGGTGGGTATGCACCAGGTGGGGCAGATGGGAGGAGAAGGCCGTGTGGCTGGCTGCGCTCGCCCTGGGGCTGGGGAGGAGGCGCCGACACCCCGGCGGGGCGGGCCCCGGAAGGCACGGCCGGCCGGATGCCCCACGCTCGCTTCCACCCTCTTGCCAGTGAGTAGCCCGACCTGGTGCGGTGACGTGCGGTCCGGTGCGGTGCCGGATGGAAGCGGAGGCGGGCGTGGGGCCAAGCCGGGAGCGGCCTGCAAGAGTCCCGGGATCGGAGAACGCCGGGGCTTGCGCCTCAGCGCCTTGCCAGGGTCCTCTTGCGCGGCCTCCGCCACCCGCCCGGGGCCCGCGGCGGAGGGCGGCGGCAGGCAGGCAGGCAGGCAGGCAGGCGCGTGCACGGGTGAAGCGCCGCACCCGCTGGGCTGGGGACGCGTGGAGCAGGCTCTTGAGGCGCCCAGCGCCAGCCGCCCGCGTCTACGGCCATACCACCCTGAACGCGCCCGATCTCGTCTGATCTCGGAAGCTAAGCAGGGTCGGGCCTGGTTAGTACTTGGATGGGAGACCGCCTGGGAATACCGGGTGCTGTAGGCTTTTTCGCTTTTGGCCTTTGGCCTTTGGCCTCCTTGACCTCTCCTTTGGCGCCCGCCGCCCCTCCCCCCCTCCCTCCCTGGGTCCCTCTCTCCCCAGGGAGCGCGGCTGCTGGGGCCAAACACATCCCAGCCACGGATCCCTCTGCCCCTCCCGGGCCAGCAAAGCAGCCTGGCCTGGCCTGGCCCGGCCCCGCCCCGCCCCGCCCCGCCACGCACCCCAAGCCCGCACACAACCCCCCCCCCTCCCCCCCCACCCGGCACTTCACGAGGGGCACGCTCCCCGCTCCCCGCTCCCCGCACCCGGCCAGATCCCACTGCACCTGCTGGAAGCCACGTCCCAGCTTTGCACCTTTCCTGAGACACCACCCACACCGGCACCCGCACCCGCACGGAGGGGTGGGGGGGTGTGCGGTGAGGGCGGGACCGGAGGCTGGCGCCCGGGGACTGGAGGGTGGGGGCTGGGTGGGTGGATGCGAGAACCAGGAGCGGGCGGGCGGGGCCGCGAGACCCCAGACTCCCACTCCGCCACACGCCTGGGCTCCCTGGGTCCTGGACCTCTCCCCTCCCTCGAGCCCTCATCCCCAGGCAGGGTCCCTGGCATTTCGCGAGGCCCCGCTAGGGCAGCGGGCTCGGGCTGTTGATGTTCACTGGGGGCGCTGGCGCCTCCGGGGTGGGTATGCACCAGGTGGGGCAGACGGGAGGAGAAGGCCGGGTGGCTGGCTGCGCTCGCCCTGGGGCTGGGGAGGAGGCGCCGACACCCCGGCGGGGCGGGCCCCGGAAGGCACGGCCGGCCGGATGCCCCACGCTCGCTTCCACCCTCTTGCCAGTGAGTAGCCCGACCTGGTGCGGTGACGTGCGGTCCGGTGCGGTGCCGGATGGAAGCGGAGGCGGGCGTGGGGCCAAGCCGGGAGCGGCCTGCAAGAGTCCCGGGATCGGAGAACGCCGGGGCTTGCGCCTCAGCGCCTTGCCAGGGTCCTCTTGCGCGGCCTCCGCCACCCGCCCGGGGCCCGCGGCGGAGGGCGGCGGCAGGCAGGCAGGCAGGCAGGCAGGCGCGTGCACGGGTGAAGCGCCGCACCCGCTGGGCTGGGGACGCGTGGAGCAGGCTCTTGAGGCGCCCAGCGCCAGCCGCCCGCGTCTACGGCCATACCACCCTGAACGCGCCCGATCTCGTCTGATCTCGGAAGCTAAGCAGGGTCGGGCCTGGTTAGTACTTGGATGGGAGACCGCCTGGGAATACCGGGTGCTGTAGGCTTTTTCGCTTTTGGCCTTTGGCCTTTGGCCTCCTTGACCTCTCCTTTGGCGCCCGCCGCCCCTCCCCCCCCCTCCCTCCCTGGGTCCCTCTCTCCCCAGGGAGCGCGGCTGCTGGGGCCAAACACATCCCAGCCACGGATCCCTCTGCCCCTCCCGGGCCAGCAAAGCAGCCTGGCCTGGCCTGGCCCGGCCCCGCCCCGCCCCGCCCCGCCACGCACCCCAAGCCCGCACACAACCCCCCCCCTCCCCCCCCACCCGGCACTTCACGAGGGGCACGCTCCCCGCTCCCCGCTCCCCGCACCCGGCCAGATCCCACTGCACCGGCTGGAAGCCACGTCCCAGCTTTGCACCTTTCCTGAGACACCACCCACACCGGCACCCGCACCCGCACGGAGGGGTGGGGGGGTGTGCGGTGAGGGCGGGACCGGAGGCTGGCGCCCGGGGACTGGAGGGTGGGGGCTGGGTGGGTGGATGCGAGAACCAGGAGCGGGCGGGCGGGGCCGCGAGACCCCAGACTCCCACTCCGCCACACGCCTGGGCTCCCTGGGTCCTGGACCTCTCCCCTCCCTCGAGCCCTCATCCCCAGGCAGGGTCCCTGGCATTTCGCGAGGCCCCGCTAGGGCAGCGGGCTCGGGCTGTTGATGTTCACTGGGGGCGCTGGCGCCTCCGGGGTGGGTATGCACCAGGTGGGGCAGACGGGAGGAGAAGGCCGGGTGGCTGGCTGCGCTCGCCCTGGGGCTGGGGAGGAGGCGCCGACACCCCGGCGGGGCGGGCCCCGGAAGGCACGGCCGGCCGGATGCCCCACGCTCGCTTCCACCCTCTTGCCAGTGAGTAGCCCGACCTGGTGCGGTGACGTGCGGTCCGGTGCGGTGCCGGATGGAAGCGGAGGCGGGCGTGGGGCCAAGCCGGGAGCGGCCTGCAAGAGTCCCGGGATCGGAGAACGCCGGGGCTTGCGCCTCAGCGCCTTGCCAGGGTCCTCTTGCGCGGCCTCCGCCACCCGCCCGGGGCCCGCGGCGGAGGGCGGCGGCAGGCAGGCAGGCAGGCAGGCAGGCGCGTGCACGGGTGAAGCGCCGCACCCGCTGGGCTGGGGACGCGTGGAGCAGGCTCTTGAGGCGCCCAGCGCCAGCCGCCCGCGTCTACGGCCATACCACCCTGAACGCGCCCGATCTCGTCTGATCTCGGAAGCTAAGCAGGGTCGGGCCTGGTTAGTACTTGGATGGGAGACCGCCTGGGAATACCGGGTGCTGTAGGCTTTTTCGCTTTTGGCCTTTGGCCTTTGGCCTCCTTGACCTCTCCTTTGGCGCCCGCCGCCCCTCCCCCCCCCTCCCTCCCTGGGTCCCTCTCTCCCCAGGGAGCGCGGCTGCTGGGGCCAAACACATCCCAGCCACGGATCCCTCTGCCCCTCCCGGGCCAGCAAAGCAGCCTGGCCTGGCCTGGCCCGGCCCCGCCCCGCCCCGCCCCGCCACGCACCCCAAGCCCGCACACAACCCCCCCCCTCCCCCCCCACCCGGCACTTCACGAGGGGCACGCTCCCCGCTCCCCGCTCCCCGCACCCGGCCAGATCCCACTGCACCGGCTGGAAGCCACGTCCCAGCTTTGCACCTTTCCTGAGACACCACCCACACCGGCACCCGCACCCGCACGGAGGGGTGGGGGGGTGTGCGGTGAGGGCGGGACCGGAGGCTGGCGCCCGGGGACTGGAGGGTGGGGGCTGGGTGGGTGGATGCGAGAACCAGGAGCGGGCGGGCGGGGCCGCGAGACCCCAGACTCCCACTCCGCCACACGCCTGGGCTCCCTGGGTCCTGGACCTCTCCCCTCCCTCGAGCCCTCATCCCCAGGCAGGGTCCCTGGCATTTCGCGAGGCCCCGCTAGGGCAGCGGGCTCGGGCTGTTGATGTTCACTGGGGGCGCTGGCGCCTCCGGGGTGGGTATGCACCAGGTGGGGCAGACGGGAGGAGAAGGCCGGGTGGCTGGCTGCGCTCGCCCTGGGGCTGGGGAGGAGGCGCCGACACCCCGGCGGGGCGGGCCCCGGAAGGCACGGCCGGCCGGATGCCCCACGCTCGCTTCCACCCTCTTGCCAGTGAGTAGCCCGACCTGGTGCGGTGACGTGCGGTCCGGTGCGGTGCCGGATGGAAGCGGAGGCGGGCGTGGGGCCAAGCCGGGAGCGGCCTGCAAGAGTCCCGGGATCGGAGAACGCCGGGGCTTGCGCCTCAGCGCCTTGCCAGGGTCCTCTTGCGCGGCCTCCGCCACCCGCCCGGGGCCCGCGGCGGAGGGCGGCGGCAGGCAGGCAGGCAGGCAGGCAGGCGCGTGCACGGGTGAAGCGCCGCACCCGCTGGGCTGGGGACGCGTGGAGCAGGCTCTTGAGGCGCCCAGCGCCAGCCGCCCGCGTCTACGGCCATACCACCCTGAACGCGCCCGATCTCGTCTGATCTCGGAAGCTAAGCAGGGTCGGGCCTGGTTAGTACTTGGATGGGAGACCGCCTGGGAATACCGGGTGCTGTAGGCTTTTTCGCTTTTGGCCTTTGGCCTTTGGCCTCCTTGACCTCTCCTTTGGCGCCCGCCGCCCCTCCCCCCCTCCCTCCCTGGGTCCCTCTCTCCCCAGGGAGCGCGGCTGCTGGGGCCAAACACATCCCAGCCACGGATCCCTCTGCCCCTCCCGGGCCAGCAAAGCAGCCTGGCCTGGCCTGGCCCGGCCCCGCCCCGCCCCGCCCCGCCACGCACCCCAAGCCCGCACACAACCCCCCCCCTCCCCCCCCACCCGGCACTTCACGAGGGGCACGCTCCCCGCTCCCCGCTCCCCGCACCCGGCCAGATCCCACTGCACCGGCTGGAAGCCACGTCCCAGCTTTGCACCTTTCCTGAGACACCACCCACACCGGCACCCGCACCCGCACGGAGGGGTGGGGGGGTGTGCGGTGAGGGCGGGACCGGAGGCTGGCGCCCGGGGACTGGAGGGTGGGGGCTGGGTGGGTGGATGCGAGAACCAGGAGCGGGCGGGCGGGGCCGCGAGACCCCAGACTCCCACTCCGCCACACGCCTGGGCTCCCTGGGTCCTGGACCTCTCCCCTCCCTCGAGCCCTCATCCCCAGGCAGGGTCCCTGGCATTTCGCGAGGCCCCGCTAGGGCAGCGGGCTCGGGCTGTTGATGTTCACTGGGGGCGCTGGCGCCTCCGGGGTGGGTATGCACCAGGTGGGGCAGACGGGAGGAGAAGGCCGGGTGGCTGGCTGCGCTCGCCCTGGGGCTGGGGAGGAGGCGCCGACACCCCGGCGGGGCGGGCCCCGGAAGGCACGGCCGGCCGGATGCCCCACGCTCGCTTCCACCCTCTTGCCAGTGAGTAGCCCGACCTGGTGCGGTGACGTGCGGTCCGGTGCGGTGCCGGATGGAAGCGGAGGCGGGCGTGGGGCCAAGCCGGGAGCGGCCTGCAAGAGTCCCGGGATCGGAGAACGCCGGGGCTTGCGCCTCAGCGCCTTGCCAGGGTCCTCTTGCGCGGCCTCCGCCACCCGCCCGGGGCCCGCGGCGGAGGGCGGCGGCAGGCAGGCAGGCAGGCAGGCAGGCGCGTGCACGGGTGAAGCGCCGCACCCGCTGGGCTGGGGACGCGTGGAGCAGGCTCTTGAGGCGCCCAGCGCCAGCCGCCCGCGTCTACGGCCATACCACCCTGAACGCGCCCGATCTCGTCTGATCTCGGAAGCTAAGCAGGGTCGGGCCTGGTTAGTACTTGGATGGGAGACCGCCTGGGAATACCGGGTGCTGTAGGCTTTTTCGCTTTTGGCCTTTGGCCTTTGGCCTCCTTGACCTCTCCTTTGGCGCCCGCCGCCCCTCCCCCCCTCCCTCCCTGGGTCCCTCTCTCCCCAGGGAGCGCGGCTGCTGGGGCCAAACACATCCCAGCCACGGATCCCTCTGCCCCTCCCGGGCCAGCAAAGCAGCCTGGCCTGGCCTGGCCCGGCCCCGCCCCGCCCCGCCCCGCCACGCACCCCAAGCCCGCACACAACCCCCCCCCTCCCCCCCCACCCGGCACTTCACGAGGGGCACGCTCCCCGCTCCCCGCTCCCCGCACCCGGCCAGATCCCACTGCACCTGCTGGAAGCCACGTCCCAGCTTTGCACCTTTCCTGAGACACCACCCACACCGGCACCCGCACCCGCACGGAGGGGTGGGGGGGTGTGCGGTGAGGGCGGGACCGGAGGCTGGCGCCCGGGGACTGGAGGGTGGGGGCTGGGTGGGTGGATGCGAGAACCAGGAGCGGGCGGGCGGGGCCGCGAGACCCCAGACTCCCACTCCGCCACACGCCTGGGCTCCCTGGGTCCTGGACCTCTCCCCTCCCTCGAGCCCTCATCCCCAGGCAGGGTCCCTGGCATTTCGCGAGGCCCCGCTAGGGCAGCGGGCTCGGGCTGTTGATGTTCACTGGGGGCGCTGGCGCCTCCGGGGTGGGTATGCACCAGGTGGGGCAGACGGGAGGAGAAGGCCGGGTGGCTGGCTGCGCTCGCCCTGGGGCTGGGGAGGAGGCGCCGACACCCCGGCGGGGCGGGCCCCGGAAGGCACGGCCGGCCGGATGCCCCACGCTCGCTTCCACCCTCTTGCCAGTGAGTAGCCCGACCTGGTGCGGTGACGTGCGGTCCGGTGCGGTGCCGGATGGAAGCGGAGGCGGGCGTGGGGCCAAGCCGGGAGCGGCCTGCAAGAGTCCCGGGATCGGAGAACGCCGGGGCTTGCGCCTCAGCGCCTTGCCAGGGTCCTCTTGCGCGGCCTCCGCCACCCGCCCGGGGCCCGCGGCGGAGGGCGGCGGCAGGCAGGCAGGCAGGCAGGCAGGCGCGTGCACGGGTGAAGCGCCGCACCCGCTGGGCTGGGGACGCGTGGAGCAGGCTCTTGAGGCGCCCAGCGCCAGCCGCCCGCGTCTACGGCCATACCACCCTGAACGCGCCCGATCTCGTCTGATCTCGGAAGCTAAGCAGGGTCGGGCCTGGTTAGTACTTGGATGGGAGACCGCCTGGGAATACCGGGTGCTGTAGGCTTTTTCGCTTTTGGCCTTTGGCCTTTGGCCTCCTTGACCTCTCCTTTGGCGCCCGCCGCCCCTCCCCCCCTCCCTCCCTGGGTCCCTCTCTCCCCAGGGAGCGCGGCTGCTGGGGCCAAACACATCCCAGCCACGGATCCCTCTGCCCCTCCCGGGCCAGCAAAGCAGCCTGGCCTGGCCTGGCCCGGCCCCGCCCCGCCCCGCCCCGCCACGCACCCCAAGCCCGCACACAACCCCCCCCCTCCCCCCCCACCCGGCACTTCACGAGGGGCACGCTCCCCGCTCCCCGCTCCCCGCACCCGGCCAGATCCCACTGCACCGGCTGGAAGCCACGTCCCAGCTTTGCACCTTTCCTGAGACACCACCCACACCGGCACCCGCACCCGCACGGAGGGGTGGGGGGGTGTGCGGTGAGGGCGGGACCGGAGGCTGGCGCCCGGGGACTGGAGGGTGGGGGCTGGGTGGGTGGATGCGAGAACCAGGAGCGGGCGGGCGGGGCCGCGAGACCCCAGACTCCCACTCCGCCACACGCCTGGGCTCCCTGGGTCCTGGACCTCTCCCCTCCCTCGAGCCCTCATCCCCAGGCAGGGTCCCTGGCATTTCGCGAGGCCCCGCTAGGGCAGCGGGCTCGGGCTGTTGATGTTCACTGGGGGCGCTGGCGCCTCCGGGGTGGGTATGCACCAGGTGGGGCAGACGGGAGGAGAAGGCCGGGTGGCTGGCTGCGCTCGCCCTGGGGCTGGGGAGGAGGCGCCGACACCCCGGCGGGGCGGGCCCCGGAAGGCACGGCCGGCCGGATGCCCCACGCTCGCTTCCACCCTCTTGCCAGTGAGTAGCCCGACCTGGTGCGGTGACGTGCGGTCCGGTGCGGTGCCGGATGGAAGCGGAGGCGGGCGTGGGGCCAAGCCGGGAGCGGCCTGCAAGAGTCCCGGGATCGGAGAACGCCGGGGCTTGCGCCTCAGCGCCTTGCCAGGGTCCTCTTGCGCGGCCTCCGCCACCCGCCCGGGGCCCGCGGCGGAGGGCGGCGGCAGGCAGGCAGGCAGGCAGGCAGGCGCGTGCACGGGTGAAGCGCCGCACCCGCTGGGCTGGGGACGCGTGGAGCAGGCTCTTGAGGCGCCCAGCGCCAGCCGCCCGCGTCTACGGCCATACCACCCTGAACGCGCCCGATCTCGTCTGATCTCGGAAGCTAAGCAGGGTCGGGCCTGGTTAGTACTTGGATGGGAGACCGCCTGGGAATACCGGGTGCTGTAGGCTTTTTCGCTTTTGGCCTTTGGCCTTTGGCCTCCTTGACCTCTCCTTTGGCGCCCGCCGCCCCTCCCCCCCTCCCTCCCTGGGTCCCTCTCTCCCCAGGGAGCGCGGCTGCTGGGGCCAAACACATCCCAGCCACGGATCCCTCTGCCCCTCCCGGGCCAGCAAAGCAGCCTGGCCTGGCCTGGCCCGGCCCCGCCCCGCCCCGCCCCGCCACGCACCCCAAGCCCGCACACAATCCCCCCCTCCCCCCCCACCCGGCACTTCACGAGGGGCACGCTCCCCGCTCCCCGCTCCCCGCACCCGGCCAGATCCCACTGCACCGGCTGGAAGCCACGTCCCAGCTTTGCACCTTTCCTGAGACACCACCCACACCGGCACCCGCACCCGCACGGAGGGGTGGGGGGGTGTGCGGTGAGGGCGGGACCGGAGGCTGGCGCCCGGGGACTGGAGGGTGGGGGCTGGGTGGGTGGATGCGAGAACCAGGAGCGGGCGGGCGGGGCCGCGAGACCCCAGACTCCCACTCCGCCACACGCCTGGGCTCCCTGGGTCCTGGACCTCTCCCCTCCCTCGAGCCCTCATCCCCAGGCAGGGTCCCTGGCATTTCGCGAGGCCCCGCTAGGGCAGCGGGCTCGGGCTGTTGATGTTCACTGGGGGCGCTGGCGCCTCCGGGGTGGGTATGCACCAGGTGGGGCAGACGGGAGGAGAAGGCCGGGTGGCTGGCTGCGCTCGCCCTGGGGCTGGGGAGGAGGCGCCGACACCCCGGCGGGGCGGGCCCCGGAAGGCACGGCCGGCCGGATGCCCCACGCTCGCTTCCACCCTCTTGCCAGTGAGTAGCCCGACCTGGTGCGGTGACGTGCGGTCCGGTGCGGTGCCGGATGGAAGCGGAGGCGGGCGTGGGGCCAAGCCGGGAGCGGCCTGCAAGAGTCCCGGGATCGGAGAACGCCGGGGCTTGCGCCTCAGCGCCTTGCCAGGGTCCTCTTGCGCGGCCTCCGCCACCCGCCCGGGGCCCGCGGCGGAGGGCGGCGGCAGGCAGGCAGGCAGGCAGGCAGGCGCGTGCACGGGTGAAGCGCCGCACCCGCTGGGCTGGGGACGCGTGGAGCAGGCTTTTGAGGCGCCCAGCGCCAGCCGCCCGCGTCTACGGCCATACCACCCTGAACGCGCCCGATCTCGTCTGATCTCGGAAGCTAAGCAGGGTCGGGCCTGGTTAGTACTTGGATGGGAGACCGCCTGGGAATACCGGGTGCTGTAGGCTTTTTCGCTTTTGGCCTTTGGCCTTTGGCCTCCTTGACCTCTCCTTTGGCGCCCGCCGCCCCTCCCCCCTCCCTCCCTGGGTCCCTCTCTCCCCAGGGAGCGCGGCTGCTGGGGCCAAACACATCCCAGCCACGGATCCCTCTGCCCCTCCCGGGCCAGCAAAGCAGCCTGGCCTGGCCTGGCCCGGCCCCGCCCCGCCCCGCCCCGCCACGCACCCCAAGCCCGCACACAACCCCCCCCCTCCCCCCCCACCCGGCACTTCACGAGGGGCACGCTCCCCGCTCCCCGCTCCCCGCACCCGGCCAGATCCCACTGCACCGGCTGGAAGCCACGTCCCAGCTTTGCACCTTTCCTGAGACACCACCCACACCGGCACCCGCACCCGCACGGAGGGGTGGGGGGGTGTGCGGTGAGGGCGGGACCGGAGGCTGGCGCCCGGGGACTGGAGGGTGGGGGCTGGGTGGGTGGATGCGAGAACCAGGAGCGGGCGGGCGGGGCCGCGAGACCCCAGACTCCCACTCCGCCACACGTCTGGGCTCCCTGGGTCCTGGACCTCTCCCCTCCCTCGAGCCCTCATCCCCAGGCAGGGTCCCTGGCATTTCGCGAGGCCCCGCTAGGGCAGCGGGCTCGGGCTGTTGATGTTCACTGGGGGCGCTGGCGCCTCCGGGGTGGGTATGCACCAGGTGGGGCAGACGGGAGGAGAAGGCCGGGTGGCTGGCTGCGCTCGCCCTGGGGCTGGGGAGGAGGCGCCGACACCCCGGCGGGGCGGGCCCCGGAAGGCACGGCCGGCCGGATGCCCCACGCTCGCTTCCACCCTCTTGCCAGTGAGTAGCCCGACCTGGTGCGGTGACGTGCGGTCCGGTGCGGTGCCGGATGGAAGCGGAGGCGGGCGTGGGGCCAAGCCGGGAGCGGCCTGCAAGAGTCCCGGGATCGGAGAACGCCGGGGCTTGCGCCTCAGCGCCTTGCCAGGGTCCTCTTGCGCGGCCTCCGCCACCCGCCCGGGGCCCGCGGCGGAGGGCGGCGGCAGGCAGGCAGGCAGGCAGGCAGGCGCGTGCACGGGTGAAGCGCCGCACCCGCTGGGCTGGGGACGCGTGGAGCAGGCTCTTGAGGCGCCCAGCGCCAGCCGCCCGCGTCTACGGCCATACCACCCTGAACGCGCCCGATCTCGTCTGATCTCGGAAGCTAAGCAGGGTCGGGCCTGGTTAGTACTTGGATGGGAGACCGCCTGGGAATACCGGGTGCTGTAGGCTTTTTCGCTTTTGGCCTTTGGCCTTTGGCCTCCTTGACCTCTCCTTTGGCGCCCGCCGCCCCTCCCCCCCTCCCTCCCTGGGTCCCTCTCTCCCCAGGGAGCGCGGCTGCTGGGGCCAAACACATCCCAGCCACGGATCCCTCTGCCCCTCCCGGGCCAGCAAAGCAGCCTGGCCTGGCCTGGCCCGGCCCCGCCCCGCCCCGCCCCGCCCCGCCACGCACCCCAAGCCCGCACACAACCCCCCCCCTCCCCCCCCACCCGGCACTTCACGAGGGGCACGCTCCCCGCTCCCCGCTCCCCGCACCCGGCCAGATCCCACTGCACCGGCTGGAAGCCACGTCCCAGCTTTGCACCTTTCCTGAGACACCACCCACACCGGCACCCGCACCCGCACGGAGGGGTGGGGGGGTGTGCGGTGAGGGCGGGACCGGAGGCTGGCGCCCGGGGACTGGAGGGTGGGGGCTGGGTGGGTGGATGCGAGAACCAGGAGCGGGCGGGCGGGGCCGCGAGACCCCAGACTCCCACTCCGCCACACGCCTGGGCTCCCTGGGTCCTGGACCTCTCCCCTCCCTCGAGCCCTCATCCCCAGGCAGGGTCCCTGGCATTTCGCGAGGCCCCGCTAGGGCAGCGGGCTCGGGCTGTTGATGTTCACTGGGGGCGCTGGCGCCTCCGGGGTGGGTATGCACCAGGTGGGGCAGACGGGAGGAGAAGGCCGGGTGGCTGGCTGCGCTCGCCCTGGGGCTGGGGAGGAGGCGCCGACACCCCGGCGGGGCGGGCCCCGGAAGGCACGGCCGGCCGGATGCCCCACGCTCGCTTCCACCCTCTTGCCAGTGAGTAGCCCGACCTGGTGCGGTGACGTGCGGTCCGGTGCGGTGCCGGATGGAAGCGGAGGCGGGCGTGGGGCCAAGCCGGGAGCGGCCTGCAAGAGTCCCGGGATCGGAGAACGCCGGGGCTTGCGCCTCAGCGCCTTGCCAGGGTCCTCTTGCGCGGCCTCCGCCACCCGCCCGGGGCCCGCGGCGGAGGGCGGCGGCAGGCAGGCAGGCAGGCAGGCAGGCGCGTGCACGGGTGAAGCGCCGCACCCGCTGGGCTGGGGACGCGTGGAGCAGGCTTTTGAGGCGCCCAGCGCCAGCCGCCCGCGTCTACGGCCATACCACCCTGAACGCGCCCGATCTCGTCTGATCTCGGAAGCTAAGCAGGGTCGGGCCTGGTTAGTACTTGGATGGGAGACCGCCTGGGAATACCGGGTGCTGTAGGCTTTTTCGCTTTTGGCCTTTGGCCTTTGGCCTCCTTGACCTCTCCTTTGGCGCCCGCCGCCCCTCCCCCCTCCCTCCCTGGGTCCCTCTCTCCCCAGGGAGCGCGGCTGCTGGGGCCAAACACATCCCAGCCACGGATCCCTCTGCCCCTCCCGGGCCAGCAAAGCAGCCTGGCCTGGCCTGGCCCGGCCCCGCCCCGCCCCGCCCCGCCACGCACCCCAAGCCCGCACACAACCCCCCCCCTCCCCCCCCACCCGGCACTTCACGAGGGGCACGCTCCCCGCTCCCCGCTCCCCGCACCCGGCCAGATCCCACTGCACCGGCTGGAAGCCACGTCCCAGCTTTGCACCTTTCCTGAGACACCACCCACACCGGCACCCGCACCCGCACGGAGGGGTGGGGGGGTGTGCGGTGAGGGCGGGACCGGAGGCTGGCGCCCGGGGACTGGAGGGTGGGGGCTGGGTGGGTGGATGCGAGAACCAGGAGCGGGCGGGCGGGGCCGCGAGACCCCAGACTCCCACTCCGCCACACGTCTGGGCTCCCTGGGTCCTGGACCTCTCCCCTCCCTCGAGCCCTCATCCCCAGGCAGGGTCCCTGGCATTTCGCGAGGCCCCGCTAGGGCAGCGGGCTCGGGCTGTTGATGTTCACTGGGGGCGCTGGCGCCTCCGGGGTGGGTATGCACCAGGTGGGGCAGACGGGAGGAGAAGGCCGGGTGGCTGGCTGCGCTCGCCCTGGGGCTGGGGAGGAGGCGCCGACACCCCGGCGGGGCGGGCCCCGGAAGGCACGGCCGGCCGGATGCCCCACGCTCGCTTCCACCCTCTTGCCAGTGAGTAGCCCGACCTGGTGCGGTGACGTGCGGTCCGGTGCGGTGCCGGATGGAAGCGGAGGCGGGCGTGGGGCCAAGCCGGGAGCGGCCTGCAAGAGTCCCGGGATCGGAGAACGCCGGGGCTTGCGCCTCAGCGCCTTGCCAGGGTCCTCTTGCGCGGCCTCCGCCACCCGCCCGGGGCCCGCGGCGGAGGGCGGCGGCAGGCAGGCAGGCAGGCAGGCAGGCGCGTGCACGGGTGAAGCGCCGCACCCGCTGGGCTGGGGACGCGTGGAGCAGGCTCTTGAGGCGCCCAGCGCCAGCCGCCCGCGTCTACGGCCATACCACCCTGAACGCGCCCGATCTCGTCTGATCTCGGAAGCTAAGCAGGGTCGGGCCTGGTTAGTACTTGGATGGGAGACCGCCTGGGAATACCGGGTGCTGTAGGCTTTTTCGCTTTTGGCCTTTGGCCTTTGGCCTCCTTGACCTCTCCTTTGGCGCCCGCCGCCCCTCCCCCCCTCCCTCCCTGGGTCCCTCTCTCCCCAGGGAGCGCGGCTGCTGGGGCCAAACACATCCCAGCCACGGATCCCTCTGCCCCTCCCGGGCCAGCAAAGCAGCCTGGCCTGGCCTGGCCCGGCCCCGCCCCGCCCCGCCCCGCCACGCACCCCAAGCCCGCACACAACCCCCCCCCTCCCCCCCCACCCGGCACTTCACGAGGGGCACGCTCCCCGCTCCCCGCTCCCCGCACCCGGCCAGATCCCACTGCACCGGCTGGAAGCCACGTCCCAGCTTTGCACCTTTCCTGAGACACCACCCACACCGGCACCCGCACCCGCACGGAGGGGTGGGGGGGTGTGCGGTGAGGGCGGGACCGGAGGCTGGCGCCCGGGGACTGGAGGGTGGGGGCTGGGTGGGTGGATGCGAGAACCAGGAGCGGGCGGGCGGGGCCGCGAGACCCCAGACTCCCACTCCGCCACACGCCTGGGCTCCCTGGGTCCTGGACCTCTCCCCTCCCTCGAGCCCTCATCCCCAGGCAGGGTCCCTGGCATTTCGCGAGGCCCCGCTAGGGCAGCGGGCTCGGGCTGTTGATGTTCACTGGGGGCGCTGGCGCCTCCGGGGTGGGTATGCACCAGGTGGGGCAGACGGGAGGAGAAGGCCGGGTGGCTGGCTGCGCTCGCCCTGGGGCTGGGGAGGAGGCGCCGACACCCCGGCGGGGCGGGCCCCGGAAGGCACGGCCGGCCGGATGCCCCACGCTCGCTTCCACCCTCTTGCCAGTGAGTAGCCCGACCTGGTGCGGTGACGTGCGGTCCGGTGCGGTGCCGGATGGAAGCGGAGGCGGGCGTGGGGCCAAGCCGGGAGCGGCCTGCAAGAGTCCCGGGATCGGAGAACGCCGGGGCTTGCGCCTCAGCGCCTTGCCAGGGTCCTCTTGCGCGGCCTCCGCCACCCGCCCGGGGCCCGCGGCGGAGGGCGGCGGCAGGCAGGCAGGCAGGCAGGCAGGCGCGTGCACGGGTGAAGCGCCGCACCCGCTGGGCTGGGGACGCGTGGAGCAGGCTCTTGAGGCGCCCAGCGCCAGCCGCCCGCGTCTACGGCCATACCACCCTGAACGCGCCCGATCTCGTCTGATCTCGGAAGCTAAGCAGGGTCGGGCCTGGTTAGTACTTGGATGGGAGACCGCCTGGGAATACCGGGTGCTGTAGGCTTTTTCGCTTTTGGCCTTTGGCCTTTGGCCTCCTTGACCTCTCCTTTGGCGCCCGCCGCCCCTCCCCCCCCCTCCCTCCCTGGGTCCCTCTCTCCCCAGGGAGCGCGGCTGCTGGGGCCAAACACATCCCAGCCACGGATCCCTCTGCCCCTCCCGGGCCAGCAAAGCAGCCTGGCCTGGCCTGGCCCGGCCCCGCCCCGCCCCGCCCCGCCACGCACCCCAAGCCCGCACACAACCCCCCCCCTCCCCCCCCACCCGGCACTTCACGAGGGGCACGCTCCCCGCTCCCCGCTCCCCGCACCCGGCCAGATCCCACTGCACCGGCTGGAAGCCACGTCCCAGCTTTGCACCTTTCCTGAGACACCACCCACACCGGCACCCGCACCCGCACGGAGGGGTGGGGGGGTGTGCGGTGAGGGCGGGACCGGAGGCTGGCGCCCGGGGACTGGAGGGTGGGGGCTGGGTGGGTGGATGCGAGAACCAGGAGCGGGCGGGCGGGGCCGCGAGACCCCAGACTCCCACTCCGCCACACGCCTGGGCTCCCTGGGTCCTGGACCTCTCCCCTCCCTCGAGCCCTCATCCCCAGGCAGGGTCCCTGGCATTTCGCGAGGCCCCGCTAGGGCAGCGGGCTCGGGCTGTTGATGTTCACTGGGGGCGCTGGCGCCTCCGGGGTGGGTATGCACCAGGTGGGGCAGACGGGAGGAGAAGGCCGGGTGGCTGGCTGCGCTCGCCCTGGGGCTGGGGAGGAGGCGCCGACACCCCGGCGGGGCGGGCCCCGGAAGGCACGGCCGGCCGGATGCCCCTCGCTCGCTTCCACCCTCTTGCCAGTGAGTAGCCCGACCTGGTGCGGTGACGTGCGGTCCGGTGCGGTGCCGGATGGAAGCGGAGGCGGGCGTGGGGCCAAGCCGGGAGCGGCCTGCAAGAGTCCCGGGATCGGAGAACGCCGGGGCTTGCGCCTCAGCGCCTTGCCAGGGTCCTCTTGCGCGGCCTCCGCCACCCGCCCGGGGCCCGCGGCGGAGGGCGGCGGCAGGCAGGCAGGCAGGCAGGCAGGCGCGTGCACGGGTGAAGCGCCGCACCCGCTGGGCTGGGGACGCGTGGAGCAGGCTCTTGAGGCGCCCAGCGCCAGCCGCCCGCGTCTACGGCCATACCACCCTGAACGCGCCCGATCTCGTCTGATCTCGGAAGCTAAGCAGGGTCGGGCCTGGTTAGTACTTGGATGGGAGACCGCCTGGGAATACCGGGTGCTGTAGGCTTTTTCGCTTTTGGCCTTTGGCCTTTGGCCTCCTTGACCTCTCCTTTGGCGCCCGCCGCCCCTCCCCCCCTCCCTCCCTGGGTCCCTCTCTCCCCAGGGAGCGCGGCTGCTGGGGCCAAACACATCCCAGCCACGGATCCCTCTGCCCCTCCCGGGCCAGCAAAGCAGCCTGGCCTGGCCTGGCCCGGCCCCGCCCCGCCCCGCCCCGCCACGCACCCCAAGCCCGCACACAATCCCCCCCTCCCCCCCCACCCGGCACTTCACGAGGGGCACGCTCCCCGCTCCCCGCTCCCCGCACCCGGCCAGATCCCACTGCACCGGCTGGAAGCCACGTCCCAGCTTTGCACCTTTCCTGAGACACCACCCACACCGGCACCCGCACCCGCACGGAGGGGTGGGGGGGTGTGCGGTGAGGGCGGGACCGGAGGCTGGCGCCCGGGGACTGGAGGGTGGGGGCTGGGTGGGTGGATGCGAGAACCAGGAGCGGGCGGGCGGGGCCGCGAGACCCCAGACTCCCACTCCGCCACACGCCTGGGCTCCCTGGGTCCTGGACCTCTCCCCTCCCTCGAGCCCTCATCCCCAGGCAGGGTCCCTGGCATTTCGCGAGGCCCCGCTAGGGCAGCGGGCTCGGGCTGTTGATGTTCACTGGGGGCGCTGGCGCCTCCGGGGTGGGTATGCACCAGGTGGGGCAGACGGGAGGAGAAGGCCGGGTGGCTGGCTGCGCTCGCCCTGGGGCTGGGGAGGAGGCGCCGACACCCCGGCGGGGCGGGCCCCGGAAGGCACGGCCGGCCGGATGCCCCACGCTCGCTTCCACCCTCTTGCCAGTGAGTAGCCCGACCTGGTGCGGTGACGTGCGGTCCGGTGCGGTGCCGGATGGAAGCGGAGGCGGGCGTGGGGCCAAGCCGGGAGCGGCCTGCAAGAGTCCCGGGATCGGAGAACGCCGGGGCTTGCGCCTCAGCGCCTTGCCAGGGTCCTCTTGCGCGGCCTCCGCCACCCGCCCGGGGCCCGCGGCGGAGGGCGGCGGCAGGCAGGCAGGCAGGCAGGCAGGCGCGTGCACGGGTGAAGCGCCGCACCCGCTGGGCTGGGGACGCGTGGAGCAGGCTCTTGAGGCGCCCAGCGCCAGCCGCCCGCGTCTACGGCCATACCACCCTGAACGCGCCCGATCTCGTCTGATCTCGGAAGCTAAGCAGGGTCGGGCCTGGTTAGTACTTGGATGGGAGACCGCCTGGGAATACCGGGTGCTGTAGGCTTTTTCGCTTTTGGCCTTTGGCCTTTGGCCTCCTTGACCTCTCCTTTGGCGCCCGCCGCCCCTCCCCCCCTCCCTCCCTGGGTCCCTCTCTCCCCAGGGAGCGCGGCTGCTGGGGCCAAACACATCCCAGCCACGGATCCCTCTGCCCCTCCCGGGCCAGCAAAGCAGCCTGGCCTGGCCTGGCCCGGCCCCGCCCCGCCCCGCCCCGCCACGCACCCCAAGCCCGCACACAACCCCCCCCCTCCCCCCCCACCCGGCACTTCACGAGGGGCACGCTCCCCGCTCCCCGCTCCCCGCACCCGGCCAGATCCCACTGCACCGGCTGGAAGCCACGTCCCAGCTTTGCACCTTTCCTGAGACACCACCCACACCGGCACCCGCACCCGCACGGAGGGGTGGGGGGGTGTGCGGTGAGGGCGGGACCGGAGGCTGGCGCCCGGGGACTGGAGGGTGGGGGCTGGGTGGGTGGATGCGAGAACCAGGAGCGGGCGGGCGGGGCCGCGAGACCCCAGACTCCCACTCCGCCACACGCCTGGGCTCCCTGGGTCCTGGACCTCTCCCCTCCCTCGAGCCCTCATCCCCAGGCAGGGTCCCTGGCATTTCGCGAGGCCCCGCTAGGGCAGCGGGCTCGGGCTGTTGATGTTCACTGGGGGCGCTGGCGCCTCCGGGGTGGGTATGCACCAGGTGGGGCAGACGGGAGGAGAAGGCCGGGTGGCTGGCTGCGCTCGCCCTGGGGCTGGGGAGGAGGCGCCGACACCCCGGCGGGGCGGGCCCCGGAAGGCACGGCCGGCCGGATGCCCCACGCTCGCTTCCACCCTCTTGCCAGTGAGTAGCCCGACCTGGTGCGGTGACGTGCGGTCCGGTGCGGTGCCGGATGGAAGCGGAGGCGGGCGTGGGGCCAAGCCGGGAGCGGCCTGCAAGAGTCCCGGGATCGGAGAACGCCGGGGCTTGCGCCTCAGCGCCTTGCCAGGGTCCTCTTGCGCGGCCTCCGCCACCCGCCCGGGGCCCGCGGCGGAGGGCGGCGGCAGGCAGGCAGGCAGGCAGGCAGGCGCGTGCACGGGTGAAGCGCCGCACCCGCTGGGCTGGGGACGCGTGGAGCAGGCTCTTGAGGCGCCCAGCGCCAGCCGCCCGCGTCTACGGCCATACCACCCTGAACGCGCCCGATCTCGTCTGATCTCGGAAGCTAAGCAGGGTCGGGCCTGGTTAGTACTTGGATGGGAGACCGCCTGGGAATACCGGGTGCTGTAGGCTTTTTCGCTTTTGGCCTTTGGCCTTTGGCCTCCTTGACCTCTCCTTTGGCGCCCGCCGCCCCTCCCCCCCTCCCTCCCTGGGTCCCTCTCTCCCCAGGGAGCGCGGCTGCTGGGGCCAAACACATCCCAGCCACGGATCCCTCTGCCCCTCCCGGGCCAGCAAAGCAGCCTGGCCTGGCCTGGCCCGGCCCCGCCCCGCCCCGCCCCGCCACGCACCCCAAGCCCGCACACAACCCCCCCCCTCCCCCCCCACCCGGCACTTCACGAGGGGCACGCTCCCCGCTCCCCGCTCCCCGCACCCGGCCAGATCCCACTGCACCGGCTGGAAGCCACGTCCCAGCTTTGCACCTTTCCTGAGACACCACCCACACCGGCACCCGCACCCGCACGGAGGGGTGGGGGGGTGTGCGGTGAGGGCGGGACCGGAGGCTGGCGCCCGGGGACTGGAGGGTGGGGGCTGGGTGGGTGGATGCGAGAACCAGGAGCGGGCGGGCGGGGCCGCGAGACCCCAGACTCCCACTCCGCCACACGCCTGGGCTCCCTGGGTCCTGGACCTCTCCCCTCCCTCGAGCCCTCATCCCCAGGCAGGGTCCCTGGCATTTCGCGAGGCCCCGCTAGGGCAGCGGGCTCGGGCTGTTGATGTTCACTGGGGGCGCTGGCGCCTCCGGGGTGGGTATGCACCAGGTGGGGCAGACGGGAGGAGAAGGCCGGGTGGCTGGCTGCGCTCGCCCTGGGGCTGGGGAGGAGGCGCCGACACCCCGGCGGGGCGGGCCCCGGAAGGCACGGCCGGCCGGATGCCCCACGCTCGCTTCCACCCTCTTGCCAGTGAGTAGCCCGACCTGGTGCGGTGACGTGCGGTCCGGTGCGGTGCCGGATGGAAGCGGAGGCGGGCGTGGGGCCAAGCCGGGAGCGGCCTGCAAGAGTCCCGGGATCGGAGAACGCCGGGGCTTGCGCCTCAGCGCCTTGCCAGGGTCCTCTTGCGCGGCCTCCGCCACCCGCCCGGGGCCCGCGGCGGAGGGCGGCGGCAGGCAGGCAGGCAGGCAGGCAGGCGCGTGCACGGGTGAAGCGCCGCACCCGCTGGGCTGGGGACGCGTGGAGCAGGCTCTTGAGGCGCCCAGCGCCAGCCGCCCGCGTCTACGGCCATACCACCCTGAACGCGCCCGATCTCGTCTGATCTCGGAAGCTAAGCAGGGTCGGGCCTGGTTAGTACTTGGATGGGAGACCGCCTGGGAATACCGGGTGCTGTAGGCTTTTTCGCTTTTGGCCTTTGGCCTTTGGCCTCCTTGACCTCTCCTTTGGCGCCCGCCGCCCCTCCCCCCCCCTCCCTCCCTGGGTCCCTCTCTCCCCAGGGAGCGCGGCTGCTGGGGCCAAACACATCCCAGCCACGGATCCCTCTGCCCCTCCCGGGCCAGCAAAGCAGCCTGGCCTGGCCTGGCCCGGCCCCGCCCCGCCCCGCCCCGCCACGCACCCCAAGCCCGCACACAACCCCCCCCCTCCCCCCCCACCCGGCACTTCACGAGGGGCACGCTCCCCGCTCCCCGCTCCCCGCACCCGGCCAGATCCCACTGCACCGGCTGGAAGCCACGTCCCAGCTTTGCACCTTTCCTGAGACACCACCCACACCGGCACCCGCACCCGCACGGAGGGGTGGGGGGGGTGTGCGGTGAGGGCGGGACCGGAGGCTGGCGCCCGGGGACTGGAGGGTGGGGGCTGGGTGGGTGGATGCGAGAACCAGGAGCGGGCGGGCGGGGCCGCGAGACCCCAGACTCCCACTCCGCCACACGCCTGGGCTCCCTGGGTCCTGGACCTCTCCCCTCCCTCGAGCCCTCATCCCCAGGCAGGGTCCCTGGCATTTCGCGAGGCCCCGCTAGGGCAGCGGGCTCGGGCTGTTGATGTTCACTGGGGGCGCTGGCGCCTCCGGGGTGGGTATGCACCAGGTGGGGCAGACGGGAGGAGAAGGCCGGGTGGCTGGCTGCGCTCGCCCTGGGGCTGGGGAGGAGGCGCCGACACCCCGGCGGGGCGGGCCCCGGAAGGCACGGCCGGCCGGATGCCCCACGCTCGCTTCCACCCTCTTGCCAGTGAGTAGCCCGACCTGGTGCGGTGACGTGCGGTCCGGTGCGGTGCCGGATGGAAGCGGAGGCGGGCGTGGGGCCAAGCCGGGAGCGGCCTGCAAGAGTCCCGGGATCGGAGAACGCCGGGGCTTGCGCCTCAGCGCCTTGCCAGGGTCCTCTTGCGCGGCCTCCGCCACCCGCCCGGGGCCCGCGGCGGAGGGCGGCGGCAGGCAGGCAGGCAGGCAGGCAGGCGCGTGCACGGGTGAAGCGCCGCACCCGCTGGGCTGGGGACGCGTGGAGCAGGCTCTTGAGGCGCCCAGCGCCAGCCGCCCGCGTCTACGGCCATACCACCCTGAACGCGCCCGATCTCGTCTGATCTCGGAAGCTAAGCAGGGTCGGGCCTGGTTAGTACTTGGATGGGAGACCGCCTGGGAATACCGGGTGCTGTAGGCTTTTTCGCTTTTGGCCTTTGGCCTTTGGCCTCCTTGACCTCTCCTTTGGCGCCCGCCGCCCCTCCCCCCCTCCCTCCCTGGGTCACTCTCTCCCCAGGGAGCGCGGCTGCTGGGGCCAAACACATCCCAGCCACGGATCCCTCTGCCCCTCCCGGGCCAGCAAAGCAGCCTGGCCTGGCCTGGCCCGGCCCCGCCCCGCCCCGCCCCGCCACGCACCCCAAGCCCGCACACACCCCCCCCCTCCCCCCCCACCCGGCACTTCACGAGGGGCACGCTCCCCGCTCCCCGCTCCCCGCACCCGGCCAGATCCCACTGCACCGGCTGGAAGCCACGTCCCAGCTTTGCACCTTTCCTGAGACACCACCCACACCGGCACCCGCACCCGCACGGAGGGGTGGGGGGGTGTGCGGTGAGGGCGGGACCGGAGGCTGGCGCCCGGGGACTGGAGGGTGGGGGCTGGGTGGGTGGATGCGAGAACCAGGAGCGGGCGGGCGGGGCCGCGAGACCCCAGACTCCCACTCCGCCACACGCCTGGGCTCCCTGGGTCCTGGACCTCTCCCCTCCCTCGAGCCCTCATCCCCAGGCAGGGTCCCTGGCATTTCGCGAGGCCCCGCTAGGGCAGCGGGCTCGGGCTGTTGATGTTCACTGGGGGCGCTGGCGCCTCCGGGGTGGGTATGCACCAGGTGGGGCAGACGGGAGGAGAAGGCCGGGTGGCTGGCTGCGCTCGCCCTGGGGCTGGGGAGGAGGCGCCGACACCCCGGCGGGGCGGGCCCCGGAAGGCACGGCCGGCCGGATGCCCCACGCTCGCTTCCACCCTCTTGCCAGTGAGTAGCCCGACCTGGTGCGGTGACGTGCGGTCCGGTGCGGTGCCGGATGGAAGCGGAGGCGGGCGTGGGGCCAAGCCGGGAGCGGCCTGCAAGAGTCCCGGGATCGGAGAACGCCGGGGCTTGCGCCTCAGCGCCTTGCCAGGGTCCTCTTGCGCGGCCTCCGCCACCCGCCCGGGGCCCGCGGCGGAGGGCGGCGGCAGGCAGGCAGGCAGGCAGGCAGGCAGGCAGGCGCGTGCACGGGTGAAGCGCCGCACCCGCTGGGCTGGGGACGCGTGGAGCAGGCTCTTGAGGCGCCCAGCGCCAGCCGCCCGCGTCTACGGCCATACCACCCTGAACGCGCCCGATCTCGTCTGATCTCGGAAGCTAAGCAGGGTCGGGCCTGGTTAGTACTTGGATGGGAGACCGCCTGGGAATACCGGGTGCTGTAGGCTTTTTCGCTTTTGGCCTTTGGCCTTTGGCCTCCTTGACCTCTCCTTTGGCGCCCGCCGCCCCTCCCCCCTCCCTCCCTGGGTCCCTCTCTCCCCAGGGAGCGCGGCTGCTGGGGCCAAACACATCCCAGCCACGGATCCCTCTGCCCCTCCCGGGCCAGCAAAGCAGCCTGGCCTGGCCTGGCCCGGCCCCGCCCCGCCCCGCCCCGCCACGCACCCCAAGCCCGCACACAACCCCCCCCCTCCCCCCCCACCCGGCACTTCACGAGGGGCACGCTCCCCGCTCCCCGCTCCCCGCACCCGGCCAGATCCCACTGCACCGGCTGGAAGCCACGTCCCAGCTTTGCACCTTTCCTGAGACACCACCCACACCGGCACCCGCACCCGCACGGACGGGTGGGGGGGTGTGCGGTGAGGGCGGGACCGGAGGCTGGCGCCCGGGGACTGGAGGGTGGGGGCTGGGTGGGTGGATGCGAGAACCAGGAGCGGGCGGGCGGGGCCGCGAGACCCCAGACTCCCACTCCGCCACACGCCTGGGCTCCCTGGGTCCTGGACCTCTCCCCTCCCTCGAGCCCTCATCCCCAGGCAGGGTCCCTGGCATTTCGCGAGGCCCCGCTAGGGCAGCGGGCTCGGGCTGTTGATGTTCACTGGGGGCGCTGGCGCCTCCGGGGTGGGTATGCACCAGGTGGGGCAGACGGGAGGAGAAGGCCGGGTGGCTGGCTGCGCTCGCCCTGGGGCTGGGGAGGAGGCGCCGACACCCCGGCGGGGGCGGGCCCCGGAAGGCACGGCCGGCCGGATGCCCCACGCTCGCTTCCACCCTCTTGCCAGTGAGTAGCCCGACCTGGTGCGGTGACGTGCGGTCCGGTGCGGTGCCGGATGGAAGCGGAGGCGGGCGTGGGGCCAAGCCGGGAGCGGCCTGCAAGAGTCCCGGGATCGGAGAACGCCGGGGCTTGCGCCTCAGCGCCTTGCCAGGGTCCTCTTGCGCGGCCTCCGCCACCCGCCCGGGGCCCGCGGCGGAGGGCGGCGGCAGGCAGGCAGGCAGGCAGGCAGGCGCGTGCACGGGTGAAGCGCCGCACCCGCTGGGCTGGGGACGCGTGGAGCAGGCTCTTGAGGCGCCCAGCGCCAGCCGCCCGCGTCTACGGCCATACCACCCTGAACGCGCCCGATCTCGTCTGATCTCGGAAGCTAAGCAGGGTCGGGCCTGGTTAGTACTTGGATGGGAGACCGCCTGGGAATACCGGGTGCTGTAGGCTTTTTCGCTTTTGGCCTTTGGCCTTTGGCCTCCTTGACCTCTCCTTTGGCGCCCGCCGCCCCTCCCCCCTCCCTCCCTGGGTCCCTCTCTCCCCAGGGAGCGCGGCTGCTGGGGCCAAACACATCCCAGCCACGGATCCCTCTGCCCCTCCCGGGCCAGCAAAGCAGCCTGGCCTGGCCTGGCCCGGCCCCGCCCCGCCCCGCCCCGCCACGCACCCCAAGCCCGCACACAACCCCCCCCCCTCCCCCCCCACCCGGCACTTCACGAGGGGCACGCTCCCCGCTCCCCGCTCCCCGCACCCGGCCAGATCCCACTGCACCGGCTGGAAGCCACGTCCCAGCTTTGCACCTTTCCTGAGACACCACCCACACCGGCACCCGCACCCGCACGGACGGGTGGGGGGGTGTGCGGTGAGGGCGGGACCGGAGGCTGGCGCCCGGGGACTGGAGGGTGGGGGCTGGGTGGGTGGATGCGAGAACCAGGAGCGGGCGGGCGGGGCCGCGAGACCCCAGACTCCCACTCCGCCACACGCCTGGGCTCCCTGGGTCCTGGACCTCTCCCCTCCCTCGAGCCCTCATCCCCAGGCAGGGTCCCTGGCATTTCGCGAGGCCCCGCTAGGGCAGCGGGCTCGGGCTGTTGATGTTCACTGGGGGCGCTGGCGCCTCCGGGGTGGGTATGCACCAGGTGGGGCAGACGGGAGGAGAAGGCCGGGTGGCTGGCTGCGCTCGCCCTGGGGCTGGGGAGGAGGCGCCGACACCCCGGCGGGGGCGGGCCCCGGAAGGCACGGCCGGCCGGATGCCCCACGCTCGCTTCCACCCTCTTGCCAGTGAGTAGCCCGACCTGGTGCGGTGACGTGCGGTCCGGTGCGGTGCCGGATGGAAGCGGAGGCGGGCGTGGGGCCAAGCCGGGAGCGGCCTGCAAGAGTCCCGGGATCGGAGAACGCCGGGGCTTGCGCCTCAGCGCCTTGCCAGGGTCCTCTTGCGCGGCCTCCGCCACCCGCCCGGGGCCCGCGGCGGAGGGCGGCGGCAGGCAGGCAGGCAGGCAGGCAGGCAGGCGCGTGCACGGGTGAAGCGCCGCACCCGCTGGGCTGGGGACGCGTGGAGCAGGCTCTTGAGGCGCCCAGCGCCAGCCGCCCGCGTCTACGGCCATACCACCCTGAACGCGCCCGATCTCGTCTGATCTCGGAAGCTAAGCAGGGTCGGGCCTGGTTAGTACTTGGATGGGAGACCGCCTGGGAATACCGGGTGCTGTAGGCTTTTTCGCTTTTGGCCTTTGGCCTTTGGCCTCCTTGACCTCTCCTTTGGCGCCCGCCGCCCCTCCCCCCCTCCCTCCCTGGGTCCCTCTCTCCCCAGGGAGCGCGGCTGCTGGGGCCAAACACATCCCAGCCACGGATCCCTCTGCCCCTCCCGGGCCAGCAAAGCAGCCTGGCCTGGCCTGGCCCGGCCCCGCCCCGCCCCGCCCCGCCACGCACCCCAAGCCCGCACACACCCCCCCCCCTCCCCCCCCACCCGGCACTTCACGAGGGGCACGCTCCCCGCTCCCCGCTCCCCGCACCCGGCCAGATCCCACTGCACCGGCTGGAAGCCACGTCCCAGCTTTGCACCTTTCCTGAGACACCACCCACACCGGCACCCGCACCCGCACGGACGGGTGGGGGGGTGTGCGGTGAGGGCGGGACCGGAGGCTGGCGCCCGGGGACTGGAGGGTGGGGGCTGGGTGGGTGGATGCGAGAACCAGGAGCGGGCGGGCGGGGCCGCGAGACCCCAGACTCCCACTCCGCCACACGCCTGGGCTCCCTGGGTCCTGGACCTCTCCCCTCCCTCGAGCCCTCATCCCCAGGCAGGGTCCCTGGCATTTCGCGAGGCCCCGCTAGGGCAGCGGGCTCGGGCTGTTGATGTTCACTGGGGGCGCTGGCGCCTCCGGGGTGGGTATGCACCAGGTGGGGCAGACGGGAGGAGAAGGCCGGGTGGCTGGCTGCGCTCGCCCTGGGGCTGGGGAGGAGGCGCCGACACCCCGGCGGGGCGGGCCCCGGAAGGCACGGCCGGCCGGATGCCCCACGCTCGCTTCCACCCTCTTGCCAGTGAGTAGCCCGACCTGGTGCGGTGACGTGCGGTCCGGTGCGGTGCCGGATGGAAGCGGAGGCGGGCGTGGGGCCAAGCCGGGAGCGGCCTGCAAGAGTCCCGGGATCGGAGAACGCCGGGGCTTGCGCCTCAGCGCCTTGCCAGGGTCCTCTTGCGCGGCCTCTGCCACCCGCCCGGGGCCCGCGGCGGAGGGCGGCGGCAGGCAGGCAGGCAGGCAGGCGCGTGCACGGGTGAAGCGCCGCACCCGCTGGGCTGGGGACGCGTGGAGCAGGCTCTTGAGGCGCCCAGCGCCAGCCGCCCGCGTCTACGGCCATACCACCCTGAACGCGCCCGATCTCGTCTGATCTCGGAAGCTAAGCAGGGTCGGGCCTGGTTAGTACTTGGATGGGAGACCGCCTGGGAATACCGGGTGCTGTAGGCTTTTTCGCTTTTGGCCTTTGGCCTTTGGCCTCCTTGACCTCTCCTTTGGCGCCCGCCGCCCCTCCCCCCCTCCCTCCCTGGGTCCCTCTCTCCCCAGGGAGCGCGGCTGCTGGGGCCAAACACATCCCAGCCACGGATCCCTCTGCCCCTCCCGGGCCAGCAAAGCAGCCTGGCCTGGCCTGGCCCGGCCCCGCCCCGCCCCGCCCCGCCACGCACCCCAAGCCCGCACACACCCCCCCCTCCCCCCCCACCCGGCACTTCACGAGGGGCATGCTCCCCGCTCCCCGCTCCCCGCACCCGGCCAGATCCCACTGCACCGGCTGGAAGCCACGTCCCAGCTTTGCACCTTTCCTGAGACACCACCCACACCGGCACCCGCACCCGCACGGAGGGGTGGGGGGGTGTGCGGTGAGGGCGGGACCGGAGGCTGGCGCCCGGGGACTGGAGGGTGGGGGCTGGGTGGGTGGATGCGAGAACCAGGAGCGGGCGGGCGGGGCCGCGAGACCCCAGACTCCCACTCCGCCACACGCCTGGGCTCCCTGGGTCCTGGACCTCTCCCCTCCCTCGAGCCCTCATCCCCAGGCAGGGTCCCTGGCATTTCGCGAGGCCCCGCTAGGGCAGCGGGCTCGGGCTGTTGATGTTCACTGGGGGCGCTGGCGCCTCCGGGGTGGGTATGCACCAGGTGGGGCAGACGGGAGGAGAAGGCCGGGTGGCTGGCTGCGCTCGCCCTGGGGCTGGGGAGGAGGCGCCGACACCCCGGCGGGGCGGGCCCCGGAAGGCACGGCCGGCCGGATGCCCCACGCTCGCTTCCACCCTCTTGCCAGTGAGTAGCCCGACCTGGTGCGGTGACGTGCGGTCCGGTGCGGTGCCGGATGGAAGCGGAGGCGGGCGTGGGGCCAAGCCGGGAGCGGCCTGCAAGAGTCCCGGGATCGGAGAACGCCGGGGCTTGCGCCTCAGCGCCTTGCCAGGGTCCTCTTGCGCGGCCTCCACCACCCGCCCGGGGCCCGCGGCGGAGGGCGGCGGCAGGCAGGCAGGCAGGCAGGCAGGCGCGTGCACGGGTGAAGCGCCGCACCCGCTGGGCTGGGGACGCGTGGAGCAGGCTCTTGAGGCGCCCAGCGCCAGCCGCCCGCGTCTACGGCCATACCACCCTGAACGCGCCCGATCTCGTCTGATCTCGGAAGCTAAGCAGGGTCGGGCCTGGTTAGTACTTGGATGGGAGACCGCCTGGGAATACCGGGTGCTGTAGGCTTTTTCGCTTTTGGCCTTTGGCCTTTGGCCTCCTTGACCTCTCCTTTGGCGCCCGCCGCCCCTCCCCCCCTCCCTCCCTGGGTCCCTCTCTCCCCAGGGAGCGCGGCTGCTGGGGCCAAACACATCCCAGCCACGGATCCCTCTGCCCCTCCCGGGCCAGCAAAGCAGCCTGGCCTGGCCTGGCCCGGCCCCGCCCCGCCCCGCCCCGCCACGCACCCCAAGCCCGCACACACCCCCCCCCCTCCCCCCCCACCCGGCACTTCACGAGGGGCACGCTCCCCGCTCCCCGCTCCCCGCACCCGGCCAGATCCCACTGCACCGGCTGGAAGCCACGTCCCAGCTTTGCACCTTTCCTGAGACACCACCCACACCGGCACCCGCACCCGCACGGAGGGGTGGGGGGGTGTGCGGTGAGGGCGGGACCGGAGGCTGGCGCCCGGGGACTGGAGGGTGGGGGCTGGGTGGGTGGATGCCAGAACCAGGAGCGGGCGGGCGGGGCCGCGAGACCCCAGACTCCCACTCCGCCACACGCCTGGGCTCCCTGGGTCCTGGACCTCTCCCCTCCCTCGAGCCCTCATCCCCAGGCAGGGTCCCTGGCATTTCGCGAGGCCCCGCTAGGGCAGCGGGCTCGGGCTGTTGATGTTCACTGGGGGCGCTGGCGCCTCCGGGGTGGGTATGCACCAGGTGGGGCAGACGGGAGGAGAAGGCCGGGTGGCTGGCTGCGCTCGCCCTGGGGCTGGGGAGGAGGCGCCGACACCCCGGCGGGGCGGGCCCCGGAAGGCACGGCCGGCCGGATGCCCCACGCTCGCTTCCACCCTCTTGCCAGTGAGTAGCCCGACCTGGTGCGGTGACGTGCGGTCCGGTGCGGTGCCGGATGGAAGCGGAGGCGGGCGTGGGGCCAAGCCGGGAGCGGCCTGCAAGAGTCCCGGGATCGGAGAACGCCGGGGCTTGCGCCTCAGCGCCTTGCCAGGGTCCTCTTGCGCGGCCTCCGCCACCCGCCCGGGGCCCGCGGCGGAGGGCGGCGGCAGGCAGGCAGGCAGGCAGGCAGGCGCGTGCACGGGTGAAGCGCCGCACCCGCTGGGCTGGGGACGCGTGGAGCAGGCTCTTGAGGCGCCCAGCGCCAGCCGCCCGCGTCTACGGCCATACCACCCTGAACGCGCCCGATCTCGTCTGATCTCGGAAGCTAAGCAGGGTCGGGCCTGGTTAGTACTTGGATGGGAGACCGCCTGGGAATACCGGGTGCTGTAGGCTTTTTCGCTTTTGGCCTTTGGCCTTTGGCCTCCTTGACCTCTCCTTTGGCGCCCGCCGCCCCTCCCCCCTCCCTCCCTGGGTCCCTCTCTCCCCAGGGAGCGCGGCTGCTGGGGCCAAACACATCCCAGCCACGGATCCCTCTGCCCCTCCCGGGCCAGCAAAGCAGCCTGGCCTGGCCTGGCCCGGCCCCGCCCCGCCCCGCCCCGCCACGCACCCCAAGCCCGCACACAACCCCCCCCCTCCCCCCCCACCCGGCACTTCACGAGGGGCACGCTCCCCGCTCCCCGCTCCCCGCACCCGGCCAGATCCCACTGCACCGGCTGGAAGCCACGTCCCAGCTTTGCACCTTTCCTGAGACACCACCCACACCGGCACCCGCACCCGCACGGACGGGTGGGGGGGTGTGCGGTGAGGGCGGGACCGGAGGCTGGCGCCCGGGGACTGGAGGGTGGGGGCTGGGTGGGTGGATGCGAGAACCAGGAGCGGGCGGGCGGGGCCGCGAGACCCCAGACTCCCACTCCGCCACACGCCTGGGCTCCCTGGGTCCTGGACCTCTCCCCTCCCTCGAGCCCTCATCCCCAGGCAGGGTCCCTGGCATTTCGCGAGGCCCCGCTAGGGCAGCGGGCTCGGGCTGTTGATGTTCACTGGGGGCGCTGGCGCCTCCGGGGTGGGTATGCACCAGGTGGGGCAGACGGGAGGAGAAGGCCGGGTGGCTGGCTGCGCTCGCCCTGGGGCTGGGGAGGAGGCGCCGACACCCCGGCGGGGCGGGCCCCGGAAGGCACGGCCGGCCGGATGCCCCACGCTCGCTTCCACCCTCTTGCCAGTGAGTAGCCCGACCTGGTGCGGTGACGTGCGGTCCGGTGCGGTGCCGGATGGAAGCGGAGGCGGGCGTGGGGCCAAGCCGGGAGCGGCCTGCAAGAGTCCCGGGATCGGAGAACGCCGGGGCTTGCGCCTCAGCGCCTTGCCAGGGTCCTCTTGCGCGGCCTCTGCCACCCGCCCGGGGCCCGCGGCGGAGGGCGGCGGCAGGCAGGCAGGCAGGCAGGCGCGTGCACGGGTGAAGCGCCGCACCCGCTGGGCTGGGGACGCGTGGAGCAGGCTCTTGAGGCGCCCAGCGCCAGCCGCCCGCGTCTACGGCCATACCACCCTGAACGCGCCCGATCTCGTCTGATCTCGGAAGCTAAGCAGGGTCGGGCCTGGTTAGTACTTGGATGGGAGACCGCCTGGGAATACCGGGTGCTGTAGGCTTTTTCGCTTTTGGCCTTTGGCCTTTGGCCTCCTTGACCTCTCCTTTGGCGCCCGCCGCCCCTCCCCCCCTCCCTCCCTGGGTCCCTCTCTCCCCAGGGAGCGCGGCTGCTGGGGCCAAACACATCCCAGCCACGGATCCCTCTGCCCCTCCCGGGCCAGCAAAGCAGCCTGGCCTGGCCTGGCCCGGCCCCGCCCCGCCCCGCCCCGCCACGCACCCCAAGCCCGCACACACCCCCCCCTCCCCCCCCACCCGGCACTTCACGAGGGGCATGCTCCCCGCTCCCCGCTCCCCGCACCCGGCCAGATCCCACTGCACCGGCTGGAAGCCACGTCCCAGCTTTGCACCTTTCCTGAGACACCACCCACACCGGCACCCGCACCCGCACGGAGGGGTGGGGGGGTGTGCGGTGAGGGCGGGACCGGAGGCTGGCGCCCGGGGACTGGAGGGTGGGGGCTGGGTGGGTGGATGCGAGAACCAGGAGCGGGCGGGCGGGGCCGCGAGACCCCAGACTCCCACTCCGCCACACGCCTGGGCTCCCTGG
Source organism: Neofelis nebulosa (assembly GCF_028018385.1). NCBI lineage: Eukaryota > Metazoa > Chordata > Mammalia > Carnivora > Felidae > Neofelis > Neofelis nebulosa. Next base: position 79,393 of record NC_080794.1, on the reverse strand, counting down.
GTCCTGGACCTCTCCCCTCCCTCGAGCCCTCATCCCCAGGCAGGGTCCCTGGCATTTCGCGAGGCCCCGCTAGGGCAGCGGGCTCGGGCTGTTGATGTTCACTGGGGGCGCTGGCGCCTCCGGGGTGGGTATGCACCAGGTGGGGCAGACGGGAGGAGAAGGCCGGGTGGCTGGCTGCGCTCGCCCTGGGGCTGGGGAGGAGGCGCCGACACCCCGGCGGGGCGGGCCCCGGAAGGCACGGCCGGCCGGATGCCCCACGCTCGCTTCCACCCTCTTGCCAGTGAGTAGCCCGACCTGGTGCGGTGACGTGCGGTCCGGTGCGGTGCCGGATGGAAGCGGAGGCGGGCGTGGGGCCAAGCCGGGAGCGGCCTGCAAGAGTCCCGGGATCGGAGAACGCCGGGGCTTGCGCCTCAGCGCCTTGCCAGGGTCCTCTTGCGCGGCCTCCACCACCCGCCCGGGGCCCGCGGCGGAGGGCGGCGGCAGGCAGGCAGGCAGGCAGGCAGGCGCGTGCACGGGTGAAGCGCCGCACCCGCTGGGCTGGGGACGCGTGGAGCAGGCTCTTGAGGCGCCCAGCGCCAGCCGCCCGCGTCTACGGCCATACCACCCTGAACGCGCCCGATCTCGTCTGATCTCGGAAGCTAAGCAGGGTCGGGCCTGGTTAGTACTTGGATGGGAGACCGCCTGGGAATACCGGGTGCTGTAGGCTTTTTCGCTTTTGGCCTTTGGCCTTTGGCCTCCTTGACCTCTCCTTTGGCGCCCGCCGCCCCTCCCCCCCTCCCTCCCTGGGTCCCTCTCTCCCCAGGGAGCCCGGCTGCTGGGGCCAAACACATCCCAGCCACGGATCCCTCTGCCCCTCCCGGGCCAGCAAAGCAGCCTGGCCTGGCCTGGCCCGGCCCCGCCCCGCCCCGCCCCGCCACGCACCCCAAGCCCGCACACAATCCCCCCCTCCCCCCCCACCCGGCACTTCACGAGGGGCACGCTCCCCGCTCCCCGCTCCCCGCACCCGGCCAGATCCCACTGCACCGGCTGGAAGCCACGTCCCAGCTTTGCACCTTTCCTGAGACACCACCCACACCGGCACCCGCACCCGCACGGAGGGGTGGGGGGGTGTGCGTTGAGGGCGGGACCGGAGGCTGGCGCCCGGGGACTGGAGGGTGGGGGCTGGGTGGGTGGATGCGAGAACCAGGAGCGGGCGGGCGGGGCCCGGAGACCCCAGACTCCCACTCCGCCACACGCCTGGGCTCCCTGGGTCCTGGACCTCTCCCCTCCCTCGAGCCCTCATCCCCAGGCAGGGTCCCTGGCATTTCGCGAGGCCCCGCTAGGGCAGCGGGCTCGGGCTGTTGATGTTCACTGGGGGCGCTGGCGCCTCCGGGGTGGGTATGCACCAGGTGGGGCAGACGGGAGGAGAAGGCCGGGTGGCTGGCTGCGCTCGCCCTGGGGCTGGGGAGGAGGCGCCGACACCCCGGCGGGGCGGGCCCCGGAAGGCACGGCCGGCCGGATGCCCCACGCTCGCTTCCACCCTCTTGCCAGTGAGTAGCCCGACCTGGTGCGGTGACGTGCGGTCCGGTGCGGTGCCGGATGGAAGCGGAGGCGGGCGTGGGGCCAAGCCGGGAGCGGCCTGCAAGAGTCCCGGGATCGGAGAACGCCGGGGCTTGCGCCTCAGCGCCTTGCCAGGGTCCTCTTGCGCGGCCTCCGCCACCCGCCCGGGGCCCGCGGCGGAGGGCGGCGGCAGGCAGGCAGGCAGGCAGGCAGGCGCGTGCACGGGTGAAGCGCCGCACCCGCTGGGCTGGGGACGCGTGGAGCAGGCTCTTGAGGCGCCCAGCGCCAGCCGCCCGCGTCTACGGCCATACCACCCTGAACGCGCCCGATCTCGTCTGATCTCGGAAGCTAAGCAGGGTCGGGCCTGGTTAGTACTTGGATGGGAGACCGCCTGGGAATACCGGGTGCTGTAGGCTTTTTCGCTTTTGGCCTTTGGCCTTTGGCCTCCTTGACCTCTCCTTTGGCGCCCGCCGCCCCTCCCCCCCTCCCTCCCTGGGTCCCTCTCTCCCCAGGGAGCGCGGCTGCTGGGGCCAAACACATCCCAGCCACGGATCCCTCTGCCCCTCCCGGGCCAGCAAAGCAGCCTGGCCTGGCCTGGCCCGGCCCCGCCCCGCCCCGCCCCGCCACGCACCCCAAGCCCGCACACACCCCCCCCCCCCTCCCCCCCCACCCGGCACTTCACGAGGGGCACGCTCCCCGCTCCCCGCTCCCCGCACCCGGCCAGATCCCACTGCACCGGCTGGAAGCCACGTCCCAGCTTTGCACCTTTCCTGAGACACCACCCACACCGGCACCCGCACCCGCACGGAGGGGTGGGGGGGTGTGCGGTGAGGGCGGGACCGGAGGCTGGCGCCCGGGGACTGGAGGGTGGGGGCTGGGTGGGTGGATGCGAGAACCAGGAGCGGGCGGGCGGGGCCGCGAGACCCCAGACTCCCACTCCGCCACACGCCTGGGCTCCCTGGGTCCTGGACCTCTCCCCTCCCTCGAGCCCTCATCCCCAGGCAGGGTCCCTGGCATTTCGCGAGGCCCCGCTAGGGCAGCGGGCTCGGGCTGTTGATGTTCACTGGGGGCGCTGGCGCCTCCGGGGTGGGTATGCACCAGGTGGGGCAGACGGGAGGAGAAGGCCGGGTGGCTGGCTGCGCTCGCCCTGGGGCTGGGGAGGAGGCGCCGACACCCCGGCGGGGCGGGCCCCGGAAGGCACGGCCGGCCGGATGCCCCACGCTCGCTTCCACCCTCTTGCCAGTGAGTAGCCCGACCTGGTGCGGTGACGTGCGGTCCGGTGCGGTGCCGGATGGAAGCGGAGGCGGGCGTGGGGCCAAGCCGGGAGCGGCCTGCAAGAGTCCCGGGATCGGAGAACGCCGGGGCTTGCGCCTCAGCGCCTTGCCAGGGTCCTCTTGCGCGGCCTCCGCCACCCGCCCGGGGCCCGCGGCGGAGGGCGGCGGCAGGCAGGCAGGCAGGCAGGCAGGCGCGTGCACGGGTGAAGCGCCGCACCCGCTGGGCTGGGGACGCGTGGAGCAGGCTCTTGAGGCGCCCAGCGCCAGCCGCCCGCGTCTACGGCCATACCACCCTGAACGCGCCCGATCTCGTCTGATCTCGGAAGCTAAGCAGGGTCGGGCCTGGTTAGTACTTGGATGGGAGACCGCCTGGGAATACCGGGTGCTGTAGGCTTTTTCGCTTTTGGCCTTTGGCCTTTGGCCTCCTTGACCTCTCCTTTGGCGCCCGCCGCCCCTCCCCCCCTCCCTCCCTGGGTCCCTCTCTCCCCAGGGAGCGCGGCTGCTGGGGCCAAACACATCCCAGCCACGGATCCCTCTGCCCCTCCCGGGCCAGCAAAGCAGCCTGGCCTGGCCTGGCCCGGCCCCGCCCCGCCCCGCCCCGCCACGCACCCCAAGCCCGCACACAACCCCCCCCCTCCCCCCCCACCCGGCACTTCACGAGGGGCACGCTCCCCGCTCCCCGCTCCCCGCACCCGGCCAGATCCCACTGCACCGGCTGGAAGCCACGTCCCAGCTTTGCACCTTTCCTGAGACACCACCCACACCGGCACCCGCACCCGCACGGAGGGGTGGGGGGGTGTGCGGTGAGGGCGGGACCGGAGGCTGGCGCCCGGGGACTGGAGGGTGGGGGCTGGGTGGGTGGATGCCAGAACCAGGAGCGGGCGGGCGGGGCCGCGAGACCCCAGACTCCCACTCCGCCACACGCCTGGGCTCCCTGGGTCCTGGACCTCTCCCCTCCCTCGAGCCCTCATCCCCAGGCAGGGTCCCTGGCATTTCGCGAGGCCCCGCTAGGGCAGCGGGCTCGGGCTGTTGATGTTCACTGGGGGCGCTGGCGCCTCCGGGGTGGGTATGCACCAGGTGGGGCAGACGGGAGGAGAAGGCCGGGTGGCTGGCTGCGCTCGCCCTGGGGCTGGGGAGGAGGCGCCGACACCCCGGCGGGGCGGGCCCCGGAAGGCACGGCCGGCCGGATGCCCCACGCTCGCTTCCACCCTCTTGCCAGTGAGTAGCCCGACCTGGTGCGGTGACGTGCGGTCCGGTGCGGTGCCGGATGGAAGCGGAGGCGGGCGTGGGGCCAAGCCGGGAGCGGCCTGCAAGAGTCCCGGGATCGGAGAACGCCGGGGCTTGCGCCTCAGCGCCTTGCCAGGGTCCTCTTGCGCGGCCTCCGCCACCCGCCCGGGGCCCGCGGCGGAGGGCGGCGGCAGGCAGGCAGGCAGGCAGGCAGGCGCGTGCACGGGTGAAGCGCCGCACCCGCTGGGCTGGGGACGCGTGGAGCAGGCTCTTGAGGCGCCCAGCGCCAGCCGCCCGCGTCTACGGCCATACCACCCTGAACGCGCCCGATCTCGTCTGATCTCGGAAGCTAAGCAGGGTCGGGCCTGGTTAGTACTTGGATGGGAGACCGCCTGGGAATACCGGGTGCTGTAGGCTTTTTCGCTTTTGGCCTTTGGCCTTTGGCCTCCTTGACCTCTCCTTTGGCGCCCGCCGCCCCTCCCCCCTCCCTCCCTGGGTCCCTCTCTCCCCAGGGAGCGCGGCTGCTGGGGCCAAACACATCCCAGCCACGGATCCCTCTGCCCCTCCCGGGCCAGCAAAGCAGCCTGGCCTGGCCTGGCCCGGCCCCGCCCCGCCCCGCCCCGCCACGCACCCCAAGCCCGCACACACCCCCCCCCCTCCCCCCCCACCCGGCACTTCACGAGGGGCACGCTCCCCGCTCCCCGCTCCCCGCACCCGGCCAGATCCCACTGCACCGGCTGGAAGCCACGTCCCAGCTTTGCACCTTTCCTGAGACACCACCCACACCGGCACCCGCACCCGCACGGAGGGGTGGGGGGGTGTGCGGTGAGGGCGGGACCGGAGGCTGGCGCCCGGGGACTGGAGGGTGGGGGCTGGGTGGGTGGATGCGAGAACCAGGAGCGGGCGGGCGGGGCCGCGAGACCCCAGACTCCCACTCCGCCACACGCCTGGGCTCCCTGGGTCCTGGACCTCTCCCCTCCCTCGAGCCCTCATCCCCAGGCAGGGTCCCTGGCATTTCGCGAGGCCCCGCTAGGGCAGCGGGCTCGGGCTGTTGATGTTCACTGGGGGCGCTGGCGCCTCCGGGGTGGGTATGCACCAGGTGGGGCAGACGGGAGGAGAAGGCCGGGTGGCTGGCTGCGCTCGCCCTGGGGCTGGGGAGGAGGCGCCGACACCCCGGCGGGGCGGGCCCCGGAAGGCACGGCCGGCCGGATGCCCCACGCTCGCTTCCACCCTCTTGCCAGTGAGTAGCCCGACCTGGTGCGGTGACGTGCGGTCCGGTGCGGTGCCGGATGGAAGCGGAGGCGGGCGTGGGGCCAAGCCGGGAGCGGCCTGCAAGAGTCCCGGGATCGGAGAACGCCGGGGCTTGCGCCTCAGCGCCTTGCCAGGGTCCTCTTGCGCGGCCTCCACCACCCGCCCGGGGCCCGCGGCGGAGGGCGGCGGCAGGCAGGCAGGCAGGCAGGCAGGCGCGTGCACGGGTGAAGCGCCGCACCCGCTGGGCTGGGGACGCGTGGAGCAGGCTCTTGAGGCGCCCAGCGCCAGCCGCCCGCGTCTACGGCCATACCACCCTGAACGCGCCCGATCTCGTCTGATCTCGGAAGCTAAGCAGGGTCGGGCCTGGTTAGTACTTGGATGGGAGACCGCCTGGGAATACCGGGTGCTGTAGGCTTTTTCGCTTTTGGCCTTTGGCCTTTGGCCTCCTTGACCTCTCCTTTGGCGCCCGCCGCCCCTCCCCCCCTCCCTCCCTGGGTCCCTCTCTCCCCAGGGAGCGCGGCTGCTGGGGCCAAACACATCCCAGCCACGGATCCCTCTGCCCCTCCCGGGCCAGCAAAGCAGCCTGGCCTGGCCTGGCCCGGCCCCGCCCCGCCCCGCCCCGCCACGCACCCCAAGCCCGCACACAATCCCCCCCTCCCCCCCCACCCGGCACTTCACGAGGGGCACGCTCCCCGCTCCCCGCTCCCCGCACCCGGCCAGATCCCACTGCACCGGCTGGAAGCCACGTCCCAGCTTTGCACCTTTCCTGAGACACCACCCACACCGGCACCCGCACCCGCACGGAGGGGTGGGGGGGTGTGCGTTGAGGGCGGGACCGGAGGCTGGCGCCCGGGGACTGGAGGGTGGGGGCTGGGTGGGTGGATGCGAGAACCAGGAGCGGGCGGGCGGGGCCCGGAGACCCCAGACTCCCACTCCGCCACACGCCTGGGCTCCCTGGGTCCTGGACCTCTCCCCTCCCTCGAGCCCTCATCCCCAGGCAGGGTCCCTGGCATTTCGCGAGGCCCCGCTAGGGCAGCGGGCTCGGGCTGTTGATGTTCACTGGGGGCGCTGGCGCCTCCGGGGTGGGTATGCACCAGGTGGGGCAGACGGGAGGAGAAGGCCGGGTGGCTGGCTGCGCTCGCCCTGGGGCTGGGGAGGAGGCGCCGACACCCCGGCGGGGCGGGCCCCGGAAGGCACGGCCGGCCGGATGCCCCACGCTCGCTTCCACCCTCTTGCCAGTGAGTAGCCCGACCTGGTGCGGTGACGTGCGGTCCGGTGCGGTGCCGGATGGAAGCGGAGGCGGGCGTGGGGCCAAGCCGGGAGCGGCCTGCAAGAGTCCCGGGATCGGAGAACGCCGGGGCTTGCGCCTCAGCGCCTTGCCAGGGTCCTCTTGCGCGGCCTCCGCCACCCGCCCGGGGCCCGCGGCGGAGGGCGGCGGCAGGCAGGCAGGCAGGCAGGCAGGCGCGTGCACGGGTGAAGCGCCGCACCCGCTGGGCTGGGGACGCGTGGAGCAGGCTCTTGAGGCGCCCAGCGCCAGCCGCCCGCGTCTACGGCCATACCACCCTGAACGCGCCCGATCTCGTCTGATCTCGGAAGCTAAGCAGGGTCGGGCCTGGTTAGTACTTGGATGGGAGACCGCCTGGGAATACCGGGTGCTGTAGGCTTTTTCGCTTTTGGCCTTTGGCCTTTGGCCTCCTTGACCTCTCCTTTGGCGCCCGCCGCCCCTCCCCCCCTCCCTCCCTGGGTCCCTCTCTCCCCAGGGAGCGCGGCTGCTGGGGCCAAACACATCCCAGCCACGGATCCCTCTGCCCCTCCCGGGCCAGCAAAGCAGCCTGGCCTGGCCTGGCCCGGCCCCGCCCCGCCCCGCCCCGCCACGCACCCCAAGCCCGCACACAATCCCCCCCTCCCCCCCCACCCGGCACTTCACGAGGGGCACGCTCCCCGCTCCCCGCTCCCCGCACCCGGCCAGATCCCACTGCACCGGCTGGAAGCCACGTCCCAGCTTTGCACCTTTCCTGAGACACCACCCACACCGGCACCCGCACCCGCACGGAGGGGTGGGGGGGTGTGCGGTGAGGGCGGGACCGGAGGCTGGCGCCCGGGGACTGGAGGGTGGGGGCTGGGTGGGTGGATGCGAGAACCAGGAGCGGGCGGGCGGGGCCGCGAGACCCCAGACTCCCACTCCGCCACACGCCTGGGCTCCCTGGGTCCTGGACCTCTCCCCTCCCTCGAGCCCTCATCCCCAGGCAGGGTCCCTGGCATTTCGCGAGGCCCCGCTAGGGCAGCGGGCTCGGGCTGTTGATGTTCACTGGGGGCGCTGGCGCCTCCGGGGTGGGTATGCACCAGGTGGGGCAGACGGGAGGAGAAGGCCGGGTGGCTGGCTGCGCTCGCCCTGGGGCTGGGGAGGAGGCGCCGACACCCCGGCGGGGCGGGCCCCGGAAGGCACGGCCGGCCGGATGCCCCACGCTCGCTTCCACCCTCTTGCCAGTGAGTAGCCCGACCTGGTGCGGTGACGTGCGGTCCGGTGCGGTGCCGGATGGAAGCGGAGGCGGGCGTGGGGCCAAGCCGGGAGCGGCCTGCAAGAGTCCCGGGATCGGAGAACGCCGGGGCTTGCGCCTCAGCGCCTTGCCAGGGTCCTCTTGCGCGGCCTCCGCCACCCGCCCGGGGCCCGCGGCGGAGGGCGGCGGCAGGCAGGCAGGCAGGCAGGCAGGCGCGTGCACGGGTGAAGCGCCGCACCCGCTGGGCTGGGGACGCGTGGAGCAGGCTCTTGAGGCGCCCAGCGCCAGCCGCCCGCGTCTACGGCCATACCACCCTGAACGCGCCCGATCTCGTCTGATCTCGGAAGCTAAGCAGGGTCGGGCCTGGTTAGTACTTGGATGGGAGACCGCCTGGGAATACCGGGTGCTGTAGGCTTTTTCGCTTTTGGCCTTTGGCCTTTGGCCTCCTTGACCTCTCCTTTGGCGCCCGCCGCCCCTCCCCCCCTCCCTCCCTGGGTCCCTCTCTCCCCAGGGAGCGCGGCTGCTGGGGCCAAACACATCCCAGCCACGGATCCCTCTGCCCCTCCCGGGCCAGCAAAGCAGCCTGGCCTGGCCTGGCCCGGCCCCGCCCCGCCCCGCCCCGCCACGCACCCCAAGCCCGCACACAACCCCCCCCCTCCCCCCCCACCCGGCACTTCACGAGGGGCACGCTCCCCGCTCCCCGCACCCGGCCAGATCCCACTGCACCGGCTGGAAGCCACGTCCCAGCTTTGCACCTTTCCTGAGACACCACCCACACCGGCACCCGCACCCGCACGGAGGGGTGGGGGGGTGTGCGGTGAGGGCGGGACCGGAGGCTGGCGCCCGGGGACTGGAGGGTGGGGGCTGGGTGGGTGGATGCGAGAACCAGGAGCGGGCGGGCGGGGCCGCGAGACCCCAGACTCCCACTCCGCCACACGCCTGGGCTCCCTGGGTCCTGGACCTCTCCCCTCCCTCGAGCCCTCATCCCCAGGCAGGGTCCCTGGCATTTCGCGAGGCCCCGCTAGGGCAGCGGGCTCGGGCTGTTGATGTTCACTGGGGGCGCTGGCGCCTCCGGGGTGGGTATGCACCAGGTGGGGCAGACGGGAGGAGAAGGCCGGGTGGCTGGCTGCGCTCGCCCTGGGGCTGGGGAGGAGGCGCCGACACCCCGGCGGGGCGGGCCCCGGAAGGCACGGCCGGCCGGATGCCCCACGCTCGCTTCCACCCTCTTGCCAGTGAGTAGCCCGACCTGGTGCGGTGACGTGCGGTCCGGTGCGGTGCCGGATGGAAGCGGAGGCGGGCGTGGGGCCAAGCCGGGAGCGGCCTGCAAGAGTCCCGGGATCGGAGAACGCCGGGGCTTGCGCCTCAGCGCCTTGCCAGGGTCCTCTTGCGCGGCCTCCACCACCCGCCCGGGGCCCGCGGCGGAGGGCGGCGGCAGGCAGGCAGGCAGGCAGGCAGGTGCGTGCACGGGTGAAGCGCCGCACCCGCTGGGCTGGGGACGCGTGGAGCAGGCTCTTGAGGCGCCCAGCGCCAGCCGCCCGCGTCTACGGCCATACCACCCTGAACGCGCCCGATCTCGTCTGATCTCGGAAGCTAAGCAGGGTCGGGCCTGGTTAGTACTTGGATGGGAGACCGCCTGGGAATACCGGGTGCTGTAGGCTTTTTCGCTTTTGGCCTTTGGCCTTTGGCCTCCTTGACCTCTCCTTTGGCGCCCGCCGCCCCTCCCCCCTCCCTCCCTGGGTCCCTCTCTCCCCAGGGAGCGCGGCTGCTGGGGCCAAACACATCCTAGCCACGGATCCCTCTGCCCCTCCCGGGCCAGCAAAGCAGCCTGGCCTGGCCTGGCCCGGCCCCGCCCCGCCCCGCCCCGCCACGCACCCCAAGCCCGCACACAACCCCCCCCCTCCCCCCCCACCCGGCACTTCACGAGGGGCACGCTCCCCGCTCCCCGCACCCGGCCAGATCCCACTGCACCGGCTGGAAGCCACGTCCCAGCTTTGCACCTTTCCTGAGACACCACCCACACCGGCACCCGCACCCGCACGGAGGGGTGGGGGGGGTGTGCGGTGAGGGCGGGACCGGAGGCTGGCGCCCGGGGACTGGAGGGTGGGGGCTGGGTGGGTGGATGCGAGAACCAGGAGCGGGCGGGCGGGGCCGCGAGACCCCAGACTCCCACTCCGCCACACGCCTGGGCTCCCTGGGTCCTGGACCTCTCCCCTCCCTCGAGCCCTCATCCCCAGGCAGGGTCCCTGGCATTTCGCGAGGCCCCGCTAGGGCAGCGGGCTCGGGCTGTTGATGTTCACTGGGGGCGCTGGCGCCTCCGGGGTGGGTATGCACCAGGTGGGGCAGACGGGAGGAGAAGGCCGGGTGGCTGGCTGCGCTCGCCCTGGGGCTGGGGAGGAGGCGCCGACACCCCGGCGGGGCGGGCCCCGGAAGGCACGGCCGGCCGGATGCCCCACGCTCGCTTCCACCCTCTTGCCAGTGAGTAGCCCGACCTGGTGCGGTGACGTGCGGTCCGGTGCGGTGCCGGATGGAAGCGGAGGCGGGCGTGGGGCCAAGCCGGGAGCGGCCTGCAAGAGTCCCGGGATCGGAGAACGCCGGGGCTTGCGCCTCAGCGCCTTGCCAGGGTCCTCTTGCGCGGCCTCCGCCACCCGCCCGGGGCCCGCGGCGGAGGGCGGCGGCAGGCAGGCAGGCAGGCAGGTGCGTGCACGGGTGAAGCGCCGCACCCGCTGGGCTGGGGACGCGTGGAGCAGGCTCTTGAGGCGCCCAGCGCCAGCCGCCCGCGTCTACGGCCATACCACCCTGAACGCGCCCGATCTCGTCTGATCTCGGAAGCTAAGCAGGGTCGGGCCTGGTTAGTACTTGGATGGGAGACCGCCTGGGAATACCGGGTGCTGTAGGCTTTTTCGCTTTTGGCCTTTGGCCTTTGGCCTCCTTGACCTCTCCTTTGGCGCCCGCCGCCCCTCCCCCCTCCCTCCCTGGGTCCCTCTCTCCCCAGGGAGCGCGGCTGCTGGGGCCAAACACATCCCAGCCACGGATCCCTCTGCCCCTCCCGGGCCAGCAAAGCAGCCTGGCCTGGCCTGGCCCGGCCCCGCCCCGCCCCGCCCCGCCACGCACCCCAAGCCCGCACACAACCCCCCCCCTCCCCCCCCACCCGGCACTTCACGAGGTGCACGCTCCCCGCTCCCCGCACCCGGCCAGATCCCACTGCACCGGCTGGAAGCCACGTCCCAGCTTTGCACCTTTCCTGAGACACCACCCACACCGGCACCCGCACCCGCACGGAGGGGTGGGGGGGTGTGCGGTGAGGGCGGGACCGGAGGCTGGCGCCCGGGGACTGGAGGGTGGGGGCTGGGTGGGTGGATGCGAGAACCAGGAGCGGGCGGGCGGGGCCGCGAGACCCCAGACTCCCACTCCGCCACACGCCTGGGCTCCCTGGGTCCTGGACCTCTCCCCTCCCTCGAGCCCTCATCCCCAGGCAGGGTCCCTGGCATTTCGCGAGGCCCCGCTAGGGCAGCGGGCTCGGGCTGTTGATGTTCACTGGGGGCGCTGGCGCCTCCGGGGTGGGTATGCACCAGGTGGGGCAGACGGGAGGAGAAGGCCGGGTGGCTGGCTGCGCTCGCCCTGGGGCTGGGGAGGAGGCGCCGACACCCCGGCGGGGCGGGCCCCGGAAGGCACGGCCGGCCGGATGCCCCACGCTCGCTTCCACCCTCTTGCCAGTGAGTAGCCCGACCTGGTGCGGTGACGTGCGGTCCGGTGCGGTGCCGGATGGAAGCGGAGGCGGGCGTGGGGCCAAGCCGGGAGCGGCCTGCAAGAGTCCCGGGATCGGAGAACGCCGGGGCTTGCGCCTCAGCGCCTTGCCAGGGTCCTCTTGCGCGGCCTCCACCACCCGCCCGGGGCCCGCGGCGGAGGGCGGCGGCAGGCAGGCAGGCAGGCAGGCAGGTGCGTGCACGGGTGAAGCGCCGCACCCGCTGGGCTGGGGACGCGTGGAGCAGGCTCTTGAGGCGCCCAGCGCCAGCCGCCCGCGTCTACGGCCATACCACCCTGAACGCGCCCGATCTCGTCTGATCTCGGAAGCTAAGCAGGGTCGGGCCTGGTTAGTACTTGGATGGGAGACCGCCTGGGAATACCGGGTGCTGTAGGCTTTTTCGCTTTTGGCCTTTGGCCTTTGGCCTCCTTGACCTCTCCTTTGGCGCCCGCCGCCCCTCCCCCCTCCCTCCCTGGGTCCCTCTCTCCCCAGGGAGCGCGGCTGCTGGGGCCAAACACATCCTAGCCACGGATCCCTCTGCCCCTCCCGGGCCAGCAAAGCAGCCTGGCCTGGCCTGGCCCGGCCCCGCCCCGCCCCGCCCCGCCACGCACCCCAAGCCCGCACACAACCCCCCCCCTCCCCCCCCACCCGGCACTTCACGAGGGGCACGCTCCCCGCTCCCCGCACCCGGCCAGATCCCACTGCACCGGCTGGAAGCCACGTCCCAGCTTTGCACCTTTCCTGAGACACCACCCACACCGGCACCCGCACCCGCACGGAGGGGTGGGGGGGGTGTGCGGTGAGGGCGGGACCGGAGGCTGGCGCCCGGGGACTGGAGGGTGGGGGCTGGGTGGGTGGATGCGAGAACCAGGAGCGGGCGGGCGGGGCCGCGAGACCCCAGACTCCCACTCCGCCACACGCCTGGGCTCCCTGGGTCCTGGACCTCTCCCCTCCCTCGAGCCCTCATCCCCAGGCAGGGTCCCTGGCATTTCGCGAGGCCCCGCTAGGGCAGCGGGCTCGGGCTGTTGATGTTCACTGGGGGCGCTGGCGCCTCCGGGGTGGGTATGCACCAGGTGGGGCAGACGGGAGGAGAAGGCCGGGTGGCTGGCTGCGCTCGCCCTGGGGCTGGGGAGGAGGCGCCGACACCCCGGCGGGGCGGGCCCCGGAAGGCACGGCCGGCCGGATGCCCCACGCTCGCTTCCACCCTCTTGCCAGTGAGTAGCCCGACCTGGTGCGGTGACGTGCGGTCCGGTGCGGTGCCGGATGGAAGCGGAGGCGGGCGTGGGGCCAAGCCGGGAGCGGCCTGCAAGAGTCCCGGGATCGGAGAACGCCGGGGCTTGCGCCTCAGCGCCTTGCCAGGGTCCTCTTGCGCGGCCTCCGCCACCCGCCCGGGGCCCGCGGCGGAGGGCGGCGGCAGGCAGGCAGGCAGGCAGGTGCGTGCACGGGTGAAGCGCCGCACCCGCTGGGCTGGGGACGCGTGGAGCAGGCTCTTGAGGCGCCCAGCGCCAGCCGCCCGCGTCTACGGCCATACCACCCTGAACGCGCCCGATCTCGTCTGATCTCGGAAGCTAAGCAGGGTCGGGCCTGGTTAGTACTTGGATGGGAGACCGCCTGGGAATACCGGGTGCTGTAGGCTTTTTCGCTTTTGGCCTTTGGCCTTTGGCCTCCTTGACCTCTCCTTTGGCGCCCGCCGCCCCTCCCCCCTCCCTCCCTGGGTCCCTCTCTCCCCAGGGAGCGCGGCTGCTGGGGCCAAACACATCCCAGCCACGGATCCCTCTGCCCCTCCCGGGCCAGCAAAGCAGCCTGGCCTGGCCTGGCCCGGCCCCGCCCCGCCCCGCCCCGCCACGCACCCCAAGCCCGCACACAACCCCCCCCCTCCCCCCCCACCCGGCACTTCACGAGGTGCACGCTCCCCGCTCCCCGCACCCGGCCAGATCCCACTGCACCGGCTGGAAGCCACGTCCCAGCTTTGCACCTTTCCTGAGACACCACCCACACCGGCACCCGCACCCGCACGGAGGGGTGGGGGGGGTGTGCGGTGAGGGCGGGACCGGAGGCTGGCGCCCGGGGACTGGAGGGTGGGGGCTGGGTGGGTGGATGCGAGAACCAGGAGCGGGCGGGCGGGGCCGCGAGACCCCAGACTCCCACTCCGCCACACGCCTGGGCTCCCTGGGTCCTGGACCTCTCCCCTCCCTCGAGCCCTCATCCCCAGGCAGGGTCCCTGGCATTTCGCGAGGCCCCGCTAGGGCAGCGGGCTCGGGCTGTTGATGTTCACTGGGGGCGCTGGCGCCTCCGGGGTGGGTATGCACCAGGTGGGGCAGACGGGAGGAGAAGGCCGGGTGGCTGGCTGCGCTCGCCCTGGGGCTGGGGAGGAGGCGCCGACACCCCGGCGGGGCGGGCCCCGGAAGGCACGGCCGGCCGGATGCCCCACGCTCGCTTCCACCCTCTTGCCAGTGAGTAGCCCGACCTGGTGCGGTGACGTGCGGTCCGGTGCGGTGCCGGATGGAAGCGGAGGCGGGCGTGGGGCCAAGCCGGGAGCGGCCTGCAAGAGTCCCGGGATCGGAGAACGCCGGGGCTTGCGCCTCAGCGCCTTGCCAGGGTCCTCTTGCGCGGCCTCCACCACCCGCCCGGGGCCCGCGGCGGAGGGCGGCGGCAGGCAGGCAGGCAGGCAGGCAGGTGCGTGCACGGGTGAAGCGCCGCACCCGCTGGGCTGGGGACGCGTGGAGCAGGCTCTTGAGGCGCCCAGCGCCAGCCGCCCGCGTCTACGGCCATACCACCCTGAACGCGCCCGATCTCGTCTGATCTCGGAAGCTAAGCAGGGTCGGGCCTGGTTAGTACTTGGATGGGAGACCGCCTGGGAATACCGGGTGCTGTAGGCTTTTTCGCTTTTGGCCTTTGGCCTTTGGCCTCCTTGACCTCTCCTTTGGCGCCCGCCGCCCCTCCCCCCCTCCCTCCCTGGGTCCCTCTCTCCCCAGGGAGCGCGGCTGCTGGGGCCAAACACATCCCAGCCACGGATCCCTCTGCCCCTCCCGGGCCAGCAAAGCAGCCTGGCCTGGCCTGGCCCGGCCCCGCCCCGCCCCGCCCCGCCACGCACCCCAAGCCCGCACACAATCCCCCCCTCCCCCCCCACCCGGCACTTCACGAGGGGCACGCTCCCCGCTCCCCGCTCCCCGCACCCGGCCAGATCCCACTGCACCGGCTGGAAGCCACGTCCCAGCTTTGCACCTTTCCTGAGACACCACCCACACCGGCACCCGCACCCGCACGGAGGGGTGGGGGGGTGTGCGGTGAGGGCGGGACCGGAGGCTGGCGCCCGGGGACTGGAGGGTGGGGTCTGGGTGGGTGGATGCGAGAACCAGGAGCGGGCGGGCGGGGCCGCGAGACCCCAGACTCCCACTCCGCCACACGCCTGGGCTCCCTGGGTCCTGGACCTCTCCCCTCCCTCGAGCCCTCATCCCCAGGCAGGGTCCCTGGCATTTCGCGAGGCCCCGCTAGGGCAGCGGGCTCGGGCTGTTGATGTTCACTGGGGGCGCTGGCGCCTCCGGGGTGGGTATGCACCAGGTGGGGCAGACGGGAGGAGAAGGCCGGGTGGCTGGCTGCGCTCGCCCTGGGGCTGGGGAGGAGGCGCCGACACCCCGGCGGGGCGGGCCCCGGAAGGCACGGCCGGCCGGATGCCCCACGCTCGCTTCCACCCTCTTGCCAGTGAGTAGCCCGACCTGGTGCGGTGACGTGCGGTCCGGTGCGGTGCCGGATGGAAGCGGAGGCGGGCGTGGGGCCAAGCCGGGAGCGGCCTGCAAGAGTCCCGGGATCGGAGAACGCCGGGGCTTGCGCCTCAGCGCCTTGCCAGGGTCCTCTTGCGCGGCCTCCGCCACCCGCCCGGGGCCCGCGGCGGAGGGCGGCGGCAGGCAGGCAGGCAGGCAGGCGCGTGCACGGGTGAAGCGCCGCACCCGCTGGGCTGGGGACGCGTGGAGCAGGCTCTTGAGGCGCCCAGCGCCAGCCGCCCGCGTCTACGGCCATACCACCCTGAACGCGCCCGATCTCGTCTGATCTCGGAAGCTAAGCAGGGTCGGGCCTGGTTAGTACTTGGATGGGAGACCGCCTGGGAATACCGGGTGCTGTAGGCTTTTTCGCTTTTGGCCTTTGGCCTTTGGCCTCCTTGACCTCTCCTTTGGCGCCCGCCGCCCCTCCCCCCCTCCCTCCCTGGGTCCCTCTCTCCCCAGGGAGCCCGGCTGCTGGGGCCAAACACATCCCAGCCACGGATCCCTCTGCCCCTCCCGGGCCAGCAAAGCAGCCTGGCCTGGCCTGGCCCGGCCCCGCCCCGCCCCGCCCCGCCACGCACCCCAAGCCCGCACACAATCCCCCCCTCCCCCCCCACCCGGCACTTCACGAGGGGCACGCTCCCCGCTCCCCGCTCCCCGCACCCGGCCAGATCCCACTGCACCGGCTGGAAGCCACGTCCCAGCTTTGCACCTTTCCTGAGACACCACCCACACCGGCACCCGCACCCGCACGGAGGGGTGGGGGGGTGTGCGTTGAGGGCGGGACCGGAGGCTGGCGCCCGGGGACTGGAGGGTGGGGGCTGGGTGGGTGGATGCGAGAACCAGGAGCGGGCGGGCGGGGCCCGGAGACCCCAGACTCCCACTCCGCCACACGCCTGGGCTCCCTGGGTCCTGGACCTCTCCCCTCCCTCGAGCCCTCATCCCCAGGCAGGGTCCCTGGCATTTCGCGAGGCCCCGCTAGGGCAGCGGGCTCGGGCTGTTGATGTTCACTGGGGGCGCTGGCGCCTCCGGGGTGGGTATGCACCAGGTGGGGCAGACGGGAGGAGAAGGCCGGGTGGCTGGCTGCGCTCGCCCTGGGGCTGGGGAGGAGGCGCCGACACCCCGGCGGGGCGGGCCCCGGAAGGCACGGCCGGCCGGATGCCCCACGCTCGCTTCCACCCTCTTGCCAGTGAGTAGCCCGACCTGGTGCGGTGACGTGCGGTCCGGTGCGGTGCCGGATGGAAGCGGAGGCGGGCGTGGGGCCAAGCCGGGAGCGGCCTGCAAGAGTCCCGGGATCGGAGAACGCCGGGGCTTGCGCCTCAGCGCCTTGCCAGGGTCCTCTTGCGCGGCCTCCGCCACCCGCCCGGGGCCCGCGGCGGAGGGCGGCGGCAGGCAGGCAGGCAGGCAGGCAGGCGCGTGCACGGGTGAAGCGCCGCACCCGCTGGGCTGGGGACGCGTGGAGCAGGCTCTTGAGGCGCCCAGCGCCAGCCGCCCGCGTCTACGGCCATACCACCCTGAACGCGCCCGATCTCGTCTGATCTCGGAAGCTAAGCAGGGTCGGGCCTGGTTAGTACTTGGATGGGAGACCGCCTGGGAATACCGGGTGCTGTAGGCTTTTTCGCTTTTGGCCTTTGGCCTTTGGCCTCCTTGACCTCTCCTTTGGCGCCCGCCGCCCCTCCCCCCCTCCCTCCCTGGGTCCCTCTCTCCCCAGGGAGCGCGGCTGCTGGGGCCAAACACATCCCAGCCACGGATCCCTCTGCCCCTCCCGGGCCAGCAAAGCAGCCTGGCCTGGCCTGGCCCGGCCCCGCCCCGCCCCGCCCCGCCACGCACCCCAAGCCCGCACACACCCCCCCCCCTCCCCCCCCACCCGGCACTTCACGAGGGGCACGCTCCCCGCTCCCCGCTCCCCGCACCCGGCCAGATCCCACTGCACCGGCTGGAAGCCACGTCCCAGCTTTGCACCTTTCCTGAGACACCACCCACACCGGCACCCGCACCCGCACGGAGGGGTGGGGGGGTGTGCGGTGAGGGCGGGACCGGAGGCTGGCGCCCGGGGACTGGAGGGTGGGGGCTGGGTGGGTGGATGCGAGAACCAGGAGCGGGCGGGCGGGGCCGCGAGACCCCAGACTCCCACTCCGCCACACGCCTGGGCTCCCTGGGTCCTGGACCTCTCCCCTCCCTCGAGCCCTCATCCCCAGGCAGGGTCCCTGGCATTTCGCGAGGCCCCGCTAGGGCAGCGGGCTCGGGCTGTTGATGTTCACTGGGGGCGCTGGCGCCTCCGGGGTGGGTATGCACCAGGTGGGGCAGACGGGAGGAGAAGGCCGGGTGGCTGGCTGCGCTCGCCCTGGGGCTGGGGAGGAGGCGCCGACACCCCGGCGGGGCGGGCCCCGGAAGGCACGGCCGGCCGGATGCCCCACGCTCGCTTCCACCCTCTTGCCAGTGAGTAGCCCGACCTGGTGCGGTGACGTGCGGTCCGGTGCGGTGCCGGATGGAAGCGGAGGCGGGCGTGGGGCCAAGCCGGGAGCGGCCTGCAAGAGTCCCGGGATCGGAGAACGCCGGGGCTTGCGCCTCAGCGCCTTGCCAGGGTCCTCTTGCGCGGCCTCCGCCACCCGCCCGGGGCCCGCGGCGGAGGGCGGCGGCAGGCAGGCAGGCAGGCAGGCAGGCGCGTGCACGGGTGAAGCGCCGCACCCGCTGGGCTGGGGACGCGTGGAGCAGGCTCTTGAGGCGCCCAGCGCCAGCCGCCCGCGTCTACGGCCATACCACCCTGAACGCGCCCGATCTCGTCTGATCTCGGAAGCTAAGCAGGGTCGGGCCTGGTTAGTACTTGGATGGGAGACCGCCTGGGAATACCGGGTGCTGTAGGCTTTTTCGCTTTTGGCCTTTGGCCTTTGGCCTCCTTGACCTCTCCTTTGGCGCCCGCCGCCCCTCCCCCCCTCCCTCCCTGGGTCCCTCTCTCCCCAGGGAGCGCGGCTGCTGGGGCCAAACACATCCCAGCCACGGATCCCTCTGCCCCTCCCGGGCCAGCAAAGCAGCCTGGCCTGGCCTGGCCCGGCCCCGCCCCGCCCCGCCCCGCCACGCACCCCAAGCCCGCACACAACCCCCCCCCTCCCCCCCCACCCGGCACTTCACGAGGGGCACGCTCCCCGCTCCCCGCTCCCCGCACCCGGCCAGATCCCACTGCACCGGCTGGAAGCCACGTCCCAGCTTTGCACCTTTCCTGAGACACCACCCACACCGGCACCCGCACCCGCACGGAGGGGTGGGGGGGTGTGCGGTGAGGGCGGGACCGGAGGCTGGCGCCCGGGGACTGGAGGGTGGGGGCTGGGTGGGTGGATGCGAGAACCAGGAGCGGGCGGGCGGGGCCGCGAGACCCCAGACTCCCACTCCGCCACACGCCTGGGCTCCCTGGGTCCTGGACCTCTCCCCTCCCTCGAGCCCTCATCCCCAGGCAGGGTCCCTGGCATTTCGCGAGGCCCCGCTAGGGCAGCGGGCTCGGGCTGTTGATGTTCACTGGGGGCGCTGGCGCCTCCGGGGTGGGTATGCACCAGGTGGGGCAGACGGGAGGAGAAGGCCGGGTGGCTGGCTGCGCTCGCCCTGGGGCTGGGGAGGAGGCGCCGACACCCCGGCGGGGCGGGCCCCGGAAGGCACGGCCGGCCGGATGCCCCACGCTCGCTTCCACCCTCTTGCCAGTGAGTAGCCCGACCTGGTGCGGTGACGTGCGGTCCGGTGCGGTGCCGGATGGAAGCGGAGGCGGGCGTGGGGCCAAGCCGGGAGCGGCCTGCAAGAGTCCCGGGATCGGAGAACGCCGGGGCTTGCGCCTCAGCGCCTTGCCAGGGTCCTCTTGCGCGGCCTCCGCCACCCGCCCGGGGCCCGCGGCGGAGGGCGGCGGCAGGCAGGCAGGCAGGCAGGCAGGCGCGTGCACGGGTGAAGCGCCGCACCCGCTGGGCTGGGGACGCGTGGAGCAGGCTCTTGAGGCGCCCAGCGCCAGCCGCCCGCGTCTACGGCCATACCACCCTGAACGCGCCCGATCTCGTCTGATCTCGGAAGCTAAGCAGGGTCGGGCCTGGTTAGTACTTGGATGGGAGACCGCCTGGGAATACCGGGTGCTGTAGGCTTTTTCGCTTTTGGCCTTTGGCCTTTGGCCTCCTTGACCTCTCCTTTGGCGCCCGCCGCCCCTCCCCCCTCCCTCCCTGGGTCCCTCTCTCCCCAGGGAGCGCGGCTGCTGGGGCCAAACACATCCCAGCCACGGATCCCTCTGCCCCTCCCGGGCCAGCAAAGCAGCCTGGCCTGGCCTGGCCCGGCCCCGCCCCGCCCCGCCCCGCCACGCACCCCAAGCCCGCACACAACCCCCCCCCTCCCCCCCCACCCGGCACTTCACGAGGTGCACGCTCCCCGCTCCCCGCACCCGGCCAGATCCCACTGCACCGGCTGGAAGCCACGTCCCAGCTTTGCACCTTTCCTGAGACACCACCCACACCGGCACCCGCACCCGCACGGAGGGGTGGGGGGGGTGTGCCCTGAGGGCGGGACCGGAGGCTGGCGCCCGGGGACTGGAGGGTGGGGGCTGGGTGGGTGGATGCGAGAACCAGGAGCGGGCGGGCGGGGCCGCGAGACCCCAGACTCCCACTCCGCCACACGCCTGGGCTCCCTGGGTCCTGGACCTCTCCCCTCCCTCGAGCCCTCATCCCCAGGCAGGGTCCCTGGCATTTCGCGAGGCCCCGCTAGGGCAGCGGGCTCGGGCTGTTGATGTTCACTGGGGGCGCTGGCGCCTCCGGGGTGGGTATGCACCAGGTGGGGCAGACGGGAGGAGAAGGCCGGGTGGCTGGCTGCGCTCGCCCTGGGGCTGGGGAGGAGGCGCCGACACCCCGGCGGGGCGGGCCCCGGAAGGCACGGCCGGCCGGATGCCCCACGCTCGCTTCCACCCTCTTGCCAGTGAGTAGCCCGACCTGGTGCGGTGACGTGCGGTCCGGTGCGGTGCCGGATGGAAGCGGAGGCGGGCGTGGGGCCAAGCCGGGAGCGGCCTGCAAGAGTCCCGGGATCGGAGAACGCCGGGGCTTGCGCCTCAGCGCCTTGCCAGGGTCCTCTTGCGCGGCCTCCGCCACCCGCCCGGGGCCCGCGGCGGAGGGCGGCGGCAGGCAGGCAGGCAGGCAGGCGCGTGCACGGGTGAAGCGCCGCACCCGCTGGGCTGGGGACGCGTGGAGCAGGCTCTTGAGGCGCCCAGCGCCAGCCGCCCGCGTCTACGGCCATACCACCCTGAACGCGCCCGATCTCGTCTGATCTCGGAAGCTAAGCAGGGTCGGGCCTGGTTAGTACTTGGATGGGAGACCGCCTGGGAATACCGGGTGCTGTAGGCTTTTTCGCTTTTGGCCTTTGGCCTTTGGCCTCCTTGACCTCTCCTTTGGCGCCCGCCGCCCCTCCCCCCCTCCCTCCCTGGGTCCCTCTCTCCCCAGGGAGCGCGGCTGCTGGGGCCAAACACATCCCAGCCACGGATCCCTCTGCCCCTCCCGGGCCAGCAAAGCAGCCTGGCCTGGCCTGGCCCGGCCCCGCCCCGCCCCGCCCCGCCACGCACCCCAAGCCCGCACACAACCCCCCCCCCTCCCCCCCCACCCGGCACTTCACGAGGGGCACGCTCCCCGCTCCCCGCTCCCCGCACCCGGCCAGATCCCACTGCACCTGCTGGAAGCCACGTCCCAGCTTTGCACCTTTCCTGAGACACCACCCACACCGGCACCCGCACCCGCACGGAGGGGTGGGGGGGTGTGCGGTGAGGGCGGGACCGGAGGCTGGCGCCCGGGGACTGGAGGGTGGGGGCTGGGTGGGTGGATGCGAGAACCAGGAGCGGGCGGGCGGGGCCGCGAGACCCCAGACTCCCACTCCGCCACACGCCTGGGCTCCCTGGGTCCTGGACCTCTCCCCTCCCTCGAGCCCTCATCCCCAGGCAGGGTCCCTGGCATTTCGCGAGGCCCCGCTAGGGCAGCGGGCTCGGGCTGTTGATGTTCACTGGGGGCGCTGGCGCCTCCGGGGTGGGTATGCACCAGGTGGGGCAGACGGGAGGAGAAGGCCGGGTGGCTGGCTGCGCTCGCCCTGGGGCTGGGGAGGAGGCGCCGACACCCCGGCGGGGCGGGCCCCGGAAGGCACGGCCGGCCGGATGCCCCACGCTCGCTTCCACCCTCTTGCCAGTGAGTAGCCCGACCTGGTGCGGTGACGTGCGGTCCGGTGCGGTGCCGGATGGAAGCGGAGGCGGGCGTGGGGCCAAGCCGGGAGCGGCCTGCAAGAGTCCCGGGATCGGAGAACGCCGGGGCTTGCGCCTCAGCGCCTTGCCAGGGTCCTCTTGCGCGGCCTCCGCCACCCGCCCGGGGCCCGCGGCGGAGGGCGGCGGCAGGCAGGCAGGCAGGCAGGCAGGCGCGTGCACGGGTGAAGCGCCGCACCCGCTGGGCTGGGGACGCGTGGAGCAGGCTCTTGAGGCGCCCAGCGCCAGCCGCCCGCGTCTACGGCCATACCACCCTGAACGCGCCCGATCTCGTCTGATCTCGGAAGCTAAGCAGGGTCGGGCCTGGTTAGTACTTGGATGGGAGACCGCCTGGGAATACCGGGTGCTGTAGGCTTTTTCGCTTTTGGCCTTTGGCCTTTGGCCTCCTTGACCTCTCCTTTGGCGCCCGCCGCCCCTCCCCCCCTCCCTCCCTGGGTCCCTCTCTCCCCAGGGAGCGCGGCTGCTGGGGCCAAACACATCCCAGCCACGGATCCCTCTGCCCCTCCCGGGCCAGCAAAGCAGCCTGGCCTGGCCTGGCCCGGCCCCGCCCCGCCCCGCCCCGCCACGCACCCCAAGCCCGCACACAACCCCCCCCCTCCCCCCCCACCCGGCACTTCACGAGGGGCACGCTCCCCGCTCCCCGCTCCCCGCACCCGGCCAGATCCCACTGCACCGGCTGGAAGCCACGTCCCAGCTTTGCACCTTTCCTGAGACACCACCCACACCGGCACCCGCACCCGCACGGAGGGGTGGGGGGGTGTGCGGTGAGGGCGGGACCGGAGGCTGGCGCCCGGGGACTGGAGGGTGGGGGCTGGGTGGGTGGATGCGAGAACCAGGAGCGGGCGGGCGGGGCCGCGAGACCCCAGACTCCCACTCCGCCACACGCCTGGGCTCCCTGGGTCCTGGACCTCTCCCCTCCCTCGAGCCCTCATCCCCAGGCAGGGTCCCTGGCATTTCGCGAGGCCCCGCTAGGGCAGCGGGCTCGGGCTGTTGATGTTCACTGGGGGCGCTGGCGCCTCCGGGGTGGGTATGCACCAGGTGGGGCAGACGGGAGGAGAAGGCCGGGTGGCTGGCTGCGCTCGCCCTGGGGCTGGGGAGGAGGCGCCGACACCCCGGCGGGGCGGGCCCCGGAAGGCACGGCCGGCCGGATGCCCCACGCTCGCTTCCACCCTCTTGCCAGTGAGTAGCCCGACCTGGTGCGGTGACGTGCGGTCCGGTGCGGTGCCGGATGGAAGCGGAGGCGGGCGTGGGGCCAAGCCGGGAGCGGCCTGCAAGAGTCCCGGGATCGGAGAACGCC
Source organism: Neofelis nebulosa (assembly GCF_028018385.1). Taxonomy (NCBI): domain Eukaryota; kingdom Metazoa; phylum Chordata; class Mammalia; order Carnivora; family Felidae; genus Neofelis; species Neofelis nebulosa. The sequence continues at coordinate 56,557 of NC_080794.1, read as the reverse complement.
GGGGCTTGCGCCTCAGCGCCTTGCCAGGGTCCTCTTGCGCGGCCTCCGCCACCCGCCCGGGGCCCGCGGCGGAGGGCGGCGGCAGGCAGGCAGGCAGGCAGGCAGGTGCGTGCACGGGTGAAGCGCCGCACCCGCTGGGCTGGGGACGCGTGGAGCAGGCTCTTGAGGCGCCCAGCGCCAGCCGCCCGCGTCTACGGCCATACCACCCTGAACGCGCCCGATCTCGTCTGATCTCGGAAGCTAAGCAGGGTCGGGCCTGGTTAGTACTTGGATGGGAGACCGCCTGGGAATACCGGGTGCTGTAGGCTTTTTCGCTTTTGGCCTTTGGCCTTTGGCCTCCTTGACCTCTCCTTTGGCGCCCGCCGCCCCTCCCCCCCTCCCTCCCTGGGTCCCTCTCTCCCCAGGGAGCGCGGCTGCTGGGGCCAAACACATCCCAGCCACGGATCCCTCTGCCCCTCCCGGGCCAGCAAAGCAGCCTGGCCTGGCCTGGCCCGGCCCCGCCCCGCCCCGCCCCGCCACGCACCCCAAGCCCGCACACAATCCCCCCCTCCCCCCCCACCCGGCACTTCACGAGGGGCACGCTCCCCGCTCCCCGCTCCCCGCACCCGGCCAGATCCCACTGCACCGGCTGGAAGCCACGTCCCAGCTTTGCACCTTTCCTGAGACACCACCCACACCGGCACCCGCACCCGCACGGAGGGGTGGGGGGGTGTGCGGTGAGGGCGGGACCGGAGGCTGGCGCCCGGGGACTGGAGGGTGGGGGCTGGGTGGGTGGATGCCAGAACCAGGAGCGGGCGGGCGGGGGCCGCGAGACCCCAGACTCCCACTCCGCCACACGCCTGGGCTCCCTGGGTCCTGGACCTCTCCCCTCCCTCGAGCCCTCATCCCCAGGCAGGGTCCCTGGCATTTCGCGAGGCCCCGCTAGGGCAGCGGGCTCGGGCTGTTGATGTTCACTGGGGGCGCTGGCGCCTCCGGGGTGGGTATGCACCAGGTGGGGCAGACGGGAGGAGAAGGCCGGGTGGCTGGCTGCGCTCGCCCTGGGGCTGGGGAGGAGGCGCCGACACCCCGGCGGGGCGGGCCCCGGAAGGCACGGCCGGCCGGATGCCCCACGCTCGCTTCCACCCTCTTGCCAGTGAGTAGCCCGACCTGGTGCGGTGACGTGCGGTCCGGTGCGGTGCCGGATGGAAGCGGAGGCGGGCGTGGGGCCAAGCCGGGAGCGGCCTGCAAGAGTCCCGGGATCGGAGAACGCCGGGGCTTGCGCCTCAGCGCCTTGCCAGGGTCCTCTTGCGCGGCCTCCGCCACCCGCCCGGGGCCCGCGGCGGAGGGCGGCGGCAGGCAGGCAGGCAGGCAGGCAGGCGCGTGCACGGGTGAAGCGCCGCACCCGCTGGGCTGGGGACGCGTGGAGCAGGCTCTTGAGGCGCCCAGCGCCAGCCGCCCGCGTCTACGGCCATACCACCCTGAACGCGCCCGATCTCGTCTGATCTCGGAAGCTAAGCAGGGTCGGGCCTGGTTAGTACTTGGATGGGAGACCGCCTGGGAATACCGGGTGCTGTAGGCTTTTTCGCTTTTGGCCTTTGGCCTTTGGCCTCCTTGACCTCTCCTTTGGCGCCCGCCGCCCCTCCCCCCCTCCCTCCCTGGGTCCCTCTCTCCCCAGGGAGCGCGGCTGCTGGGGCCAAACACATCCCAGCCACGGATCCCTCTGCCCCTCCCGGGCCAGCAAAGCAGCCTGGCCTGGCCTGGCCCGGCCCCGCCCCGCCCCGCCCCGCCACGCACCCCAAGCCCGCACACAACCCCCCCCCTCCCCCCCCACCCGGCACTTCACGAGGGGCACGCTCCCCGCTCCCCGCTCCCCGCACCCGGCCAGATCCCACTGCACCGGCTGGAAGCCACGTCCCAGCTTTGCACCTTTCCTGAGACACCACCCACACCGGCACCCGCACCCGCACGGAGGGGTGGGGGGGTGTGCGGTGAGGGCGGGACCGGAGGCTGGCGCCCGGGGACTGGAGGGTGGGGGCTGGGTGGGTGGATGCGAGAACCAGGAGCGGGCGGGCGGGGCCGCGAGACCCCAGACTCCCACTCCGCCACACGCCTGGGCTCCCTGGGTCCTGGACCTCTCCCCTCCCTCGAGCCCTCATCCCCAGGCAGGGTCCCTGGCATTTCGCGAGGCCCCGCTAGGGCAGCGGGCTCGGGCTGTTGATGTTCACTGGGGGCGCTGGCGCCTCCGGGGTGGGTATGCACCAGGTGGGGCAGACGGGAGGAGAAGGCCGGGTGGCTGGCTGCGCTCGCCCTGGGGCTGGGGAGGAGGCGCCGACACCCCGGCGGGGCGGGCCCCGGAAGGCACGGCCGGCCGGATGCCCCACGCTCGCTTCCACCCTCTTGCCAGTGAGTAGCCCGACCTGGTGCGGTGACGTGCGGTCCGGTGCGGTGCCGGATGGAAGCGGAGGCGGGCGTGGGGCCAAGCCGGGAGCGGCCTGCAAGAGTCCCGGGATCGGAGAACGCCGGGGCTTGCGCCTCAGCGCCTTGCCAGGGTCCTCTTGCGCGGCCTCCGCCACCCGCCCGGGGCCCGCGGCGGAGGGCGGCGGCAGGCAGGCAGGCAGGCAGGCGCGTGCACGGGTGAAGCGCCGCACCCGCTGGGCTGGGGACGCGTGGAGCAGGCTCTTGAGGCGCCCAGCGCCAGCCGCCCGCGTCTACGGCCATACCACCCTGAACGCGCCCGATCTCGTCTGATCTCGGAAGCTAAGCAGGGTCGGGCCTGGTTAGTACTTGGATGGGAGACCGCCTGGGAATACCGGGTGCTGTAGGCTTTTTCGCTTTTGGCCTTTGGCCTTTGGCCTCCTTGACCTCTCCTTTGGCGCCCGCCGCCCCTCCCCCCTCCCTCCCTGGGTCCCTCTCTCCCCAGGGAGCGCGGCTGCTGGGGCCAAACACATCCCAGCCACGGATCCCTCTGCCCCTCCCGGGCCAGCAAAGCAGCCTGGCCTGGCCTGGCCCGGCCCCGCCCCGCCCCGCCCCGCCACGCACCCCAAGCCCGCACACAACCCCCCCCCTCCCCCCCCACCCGGCACTTCACGAGGTGCACGCTCCCCGCTCCCCGCACCCGGCCAGATCCCACTGCACCGGCTGGAAGCCACGTCCCAGCTTTGCACCTTTCCTGAGACACCACCCACACCGGCACCCGCACCCGCACGGAGGGGTGGGGGGGTGTGCGGTGAGGGCGGGACCGGAGGCTGGCGCCCGGGGACTGGAGGGTGGGGGCTGGGTGGGTGGATGCGAGAACCAGGAGCGGGCGGGCGGGGCCGCGAGACCCCAGACTCCCACTCCGCCACACGCCTGGGCTCCCTGGGTCCTGGACCTCTCCCCTCCCTCGAGCCCTCATCCCCAGGCAGGGTCCCTGGCATTTCGCGAGGCCCCGCTAGGGCAGCGGGCTCGGGCTGTTGATGTTCACTGGGGGCGCTGGCGCCTCCGGGGTGGGTATGCACCAGGTGGGGCAGACGGGAGGAGAAGGCCGGGTGGCTGGCTGCGCTCGCCCTGGGGCTGGGGAGGAGGCGCCGACACCCCGGCGGGGCGGGCCCCGGAAGGCACGGCCGGCCGGATGCCCCACGCTCGCTTCCACCCTCTTGCCAGTGAGTAGCCCGACCTGGTGCGGTGACGTGCGGTCCGGTGCGGTGCCGGATGGAAGCGGAGGCGGGCGTGGGGCCAAGCCGGGAGCGGCCTGCAAGAGTCCCGGGATCGGAGAACGCCGGGGCTTGCGCCTCAGCGCCTTGCCAGGGTCCTCTTGCGCGGCCTCCGCCACCCGCCCGGGGCCCGCGGCGGAGGGCGGCGGCAGGCAGGCAGGCAGGCAGGCAGGCGCGTGCACGGGTGAAGCGCCGCACCCGCTGGGCTGGGGACGCGTGGAGCAGGCTCTTGAGGCGCCCAGCGCCAGCCGCCCGCGTCTACGGCCATACCACCCTGAACGCGCCCGATCTCGTCTGATCTCGGAAGCTAAGCAGGGTCGGGCCTGGTTAGTACTTGGATGGGAGACCGCCTGGGAATACCGGGTGCTGTAGGCTTTTTCGCTTTT